>NC_090928.1:115739313-121261196 GCF_040938575.1 Ambystoma mexicanum | reverse complement strand
TCTTGCTGCTAATTGCACCAGTGATCCGCCGACCTGCAAGAATATCTACTCAGCCCTGCATGTTTTAAACTTGCAGTGCCTAACTGAGCACATCCGACTGTCCTCGCATCCGATTGGCCATTGAGCCACCTTAAGCAGCCTATCGCCAGCCGGTAGGCGAAGCCGTCAGAGGAGCAGGAGCTCCCCGGACCCTGCAGGAGCAGTGGTCTCCCTTTCCTGGATCCATCCTGAATTGCCCTCGAATTCGGGTAAGAATCATTATTCCGTGCGAGATTTCAGCGACGAGTATTCTTGCTGCTAATTGCACCAGTGATCCGCCGACCTGCAAGAATATCTACTCAGCCTGCATGTTTTAAACTTGATGCCTACAGCTGCTGTGTTTGCCCCTGCCACCATTAGCCACCACGAGGTTTTTACACTTCCAAGATGGCCGCCCGCCATGTCTCAAGGAACCCCAGTGCCTAACTGAGCACATCCGACTGTCCTCGCATCCGATTGGCCATTGAGCCACCTTAAGCAGCCTATCGCCAGCCGGTAGGCGAAGCCGGCCCACTCCCAGCAAGGCCCAGGATAACAAGGCCAATACCTGTCTTCACCTGTCCCAGCCGTGGAGCAGACCCCCTCCTTCACCAGAGGAGCAGGAGCTCCCCCGGACCCTGCAGGAGCAGTGGTCTCCCTTTCCTGGATCCATCCTGAATTGCCCTCGAATTCGGGTAAGAATCATTATTCCGTGCGAGATTCGTTTTTTCTTGCTGCTAATTGCACCAGTGATCCGCCGACCTGCAAGAATATCTACTCAGCCTGCATGTTTTAAACTTGATGCCTACAGCTGCTGTGTTTGCCCCTGCCACCATTAGCCACCACGAGGTTTTTACACTTCCAAGATGGCCGCCCGCCATGTCTCAAGGAACCCCAGTGCCTAACTGAGCACATCCGACTGTCCTCGCATCCGATTGGCCATTGAGCCACCTTAAGCAGCCTATCGCCAGCCGGTAGGCGAAGCCGGCCCACTCCCAGCAAGGCCCAGGATAACAAGGCCAATACCTGTCTTCACCTGTCCCAGCCGTGGAGCAGACCCCCTCCTTCACCAGAGGAGCAGGAGCTCCCCCGGACCCTGCAGGAGCAGTGGTCTCCCTTTCCTGGATCCATCCTGAATTGCCCTCGAATTCGGGTAAGAATCATTATTCCGTGCGAGATTCGTTTTTTCTTGCTGCTAATTGCACCAGTGATCCGCCGACCTGCAAGAATATCTACTCAGCCTGCATGTTTTAAACTTGATGCCTACAGCTGCTGTGTTTGCCCCTGCCACCATTAGCCACCACGAGGTTTTTACACTTCCAAGATGGCCGCCCGCCATGTCTCAAGGAACCCCAGTGCCTAACTGAGCACATCCGACTGTCCTCGCATCCGATTGGCCATTGAGCCACCTTAAGCAGCCTATCGCCAGCCGGTAGGCGAAGCCGGCCCACTCCCAGCAAGGCCCAGGATAACAAGGCCAATACCTGTCTTCACCTGTCCCAGCCGTGGAGCAGACCCCCTCCTTCACCAGAGGAGCAGGAGCTCCCCCGGACCCTGCAGGAGCAGTGGTCTCCCTTTCCTGGATCCATCCTGAATTGCCCTCGAATTCGGGTAAGAATCATTATTCCGTGCGAGATTCGTTTTTTCTTGCTGCTAATTGCACCAGTGATCCGCCGACCTGCAAGAATATCTACTCAGCCTGCATGTTTTAAACTTGATGCCTACAGCTGCTGTGTTTGCCCCTGCCACCATTAGCCACCACGAGGTTTTTACACTTCCAAGATGGCCGCCCGCCATGTCTCAAGGAACCCCAGTGCCTAACTGAGCACATCCGACTGTCCTCGCATCCGATTGGCCATTGAGCCACCTTAAGCAGCCTATCGCCAGCCGGTAGGCGAAGCCGGCCCACTCCCAGCAAGGCCCAGGATAACAAGGCCAATACCTGTCTTCACCTGTCCCAGCCGTGGAGCAGACCCCCTCCTTCACCAGAGGAGCAGGAGCTCCCCCGGACCCTGCAGGAGCAGTGGTCTCCCTTTCCTGGATCCATCCTGAATTGCCCTCGAATTCGGGTAAGAATCATTATTCCGTGCGAGATTCGTTTTTTCTTGCTGCTAATTGCACCAGTGATCCGCCGACCTGCAAGAATATCTACTCAGCCTGCATGTTTTAAACTTGATGCCTACAGCTGCTGTGTTTGCCCCTGCCACCATTAGCCACCACGAGGTTTTTACACTTCCAAGATGGCCGCCCGCCATGTCTCAAGGAACCCCAGTGCCTAACTGAGCACATCCGACTGTCCTCGCATCCGATTGGCCATTGAGCCACCTTAAGCAGCCTATCGCCAGCCGGTAGGCGAAGCCGGCCCACTCCCAGCAAGGCCCAGGATAACAAGGCCAATACCTGTCTTCACCTGTCCCAGCCGTGGAGCAGACCCCCTCCTTCACCAGAGGAGCAGGAGCTCCCCCGGACCCTGCAGGAGCAGTGGTCTCCCTTTCCTGGATCCATCCTGAATTGCCCTCGAATTCGGGTAAGAATCATTATTCCGTGCGAGATTCGTTTTTTCTTGCTGCTAATTGCACCAGTGATCCGCCGACCTGCAAGAATATCTACTCAGCCTGCATGTTTTAAACTTGATGCCTACAGCTGCTGTGTTTGCCCCTGCCACCATTAGCCACCACGAGGTTTTTACACTTCCAAGATGGCCGCCCGCCATGTCTCAAGGAACCCCAGTGCCTAACTGAGCACATCCGACTGTCCTCGCATCCGATTGGCCATTGAGCCACCTTAAGCAGCCTATCGCCAGCCGGTAGGCGAAGCCGGCCCACTCCCAGCAAGGCCCAGGATAACAAGGCCAATACCTGTCTTCACCTGTCCCAGCCGTGGAGCAGACCCCCTCCTTCACCAGAGGAGCAGGAGCTCCCCCGGACCCTGCAGGAGCAGTGGTCTCCCTTTCCTGGATCCATCCTGAATTGCCCTCGAATTCGGGTAAGAATCATTATTCCGTGCGAGATTCGTTTTTTCTTGCTGCTAATTGCACCAGTGATCCGCCGACCTGCAAGAATATCTACTCAGCCTGCATGTTTTAAACTTGATGCCTACAGCTGCTGTGTTTGCCCCTGCCACCATTAGCCACCACGAGGTTTTTACACTTCCAAGATGGCCGCCCGCCATGTCTCAAGGAACCCCAGTGCCTAACTGAGCACATCCGACTGTCCTCGCATCCGATTGGCCATTGAGCCACCTTAAGCAGCCTATCGCCAGCCGGTAGGCGAAGCCGGCCCACTCCCAGCAAGGCCCAGGATAACAAGGCCAATACCTGTCTTCACCTGTCCCAGCCGTGGAGCAGACCCCCTCCTTCACCAGAGGAGCAGGAGCTCCCCCGGACCCTGCAGGAGCAGTGGTCTCCCTTTCCTGGATCCATCCTGAATTGCCCTCGAATTCGGGTAAGAATCATTATTCCGTGCGAGATTCGTTTTTTCTTGCTGCTAATTGCACCAGTGATCCGCCGACCTGCAAGAATATCTACTCAGCCTGCATGTTTTAAACTTGATGCCTACAGCTGCTGTGTTTGCCCCTGCCACCATTAGCCACCACGAGGTTTTTACACTTCCAAGATGGCCGCCCGCCATGTCTCAAGGAACCCCAGTGCCTAACTGAGCACATCCGACTGTCCTCGCATCCGATTGGCCATTGAGCCACCTTAAGCAGCCTATCGCCAGCCGGTAGGCGAAGCCGGCCCACTCCCAGCAAGGCCCAGGATAACAAGGCCAATACCTGTCTTCACCTGTCCCAGCCGTGGAGCAGACCCCCTCCTTCACCAGAGGAGCAGGAGCTCCCCCGGACCCTGCAGGAGCAGTGGTCTCCCTTTCCTGGATCCATCCTGAATTGCCCTCGAATTCGGGTAAGAATCATTATTCCGTGCGAGATTCGTTTTTTCTTGCTGCTAATTGCACCAGTGATCCGCCGACCTGCAAGAATATCTACTCAGCCTGCATGTTTTAAACTTGATGCCTACAGCTGCTGTGTTTGCCCCTGCCACCATTAGCCACCACGAGGTTTTTACACTTCCAAGATGGCCGCCCGCCATGTCTCAAGGAACCCCAGTGCCTAACTGAGCACATCCGACTGTCCTCGCATCCGATTGGCCATTGAGCCACCTTAAGCAGCCTATCGCCAGCCGGTAGGCGAAGCCGGCCCACTCCCAGCAAGGCCCAGGATAACAAGGCCAATACCTGTCTTCACCTGTCCCAGCCGTGGAGCAGACCCCCTCCTTCACCAGAGGAGCAGGAGCTCCCCCGGACCCTGCAGGAGCAGTGGTCTCCCTTTCCTGGATCCATCCTGAATTGCCCTCGAATTCGGGTAAGAATCATTATTCCGTGCGAGATTCGTTTTTTCTTGCTGCTAATTGCACCAGTGATCCGCCGACCTGCAAGAATATCTACTCAGCCTGCATGTTTTAAACTTGATGCCTACAGCTGCTGTGTTTGCCCCTGCCACCATTAGCCACCACGAGGTTTTTACACTTCCAAGATGGCCGCCCGCCATGTCTCAAGGAACCCCAGTGCCTAACTGAGCACATCCGACTGTCCTCGCATCCGATTGGCCATTGAGCCACCTTAAGCAGCCTATCGCCAGCCGGTAGGCGAAGCCGGCCCACTCCCAGCAAGGCCCAGGATAACAAGGCCAATACCTGTCTTCACCTGTCCCAGCCGTGGAGCAGACCCCCTCCTTCACCAGAGGAGCAGGAGCTCCCCCGGACCCTGCAGGAGCAGTGGTCTCCCTTTCCTGGATCCATCCTGAATTGCCCTCGAATTCGGGTAAGAATCATTATTCCGTGCGAGATTCGTTTTTTCTTGCTGCTAATTGCACCAGTGATCCGCCGACCTGCAAGAATATCTACTCAGCCTGCATGTTTTAAACTTGATGCCTACAGCTGCTGTGTTTGCCCCTGCCACCATTAGCCACCACGAGGTTTTTACACTTCCAAGATGGCCGCCCGCCATGTCTCAAGGAACCCCAGTGCCTAACTGAGCACATCCGACTGTCCTCGCATCCGATTGGCCATTGAGCCACCTTAAGCAGCCTATCGCCAGCCGGTAGGCGAAGCCGGCCCACTCCCAGCAAGGCCCAGGATAACAAGGCCAATACCTGTCTTCACCTGTCCCAGCCGTGGAGCAGACCCCCTCCTTCACCAGAGGAGCAGGAGCTCCCCCGGACCCTGCAGGAGCAGTGGTCTCCCTTTCCTGGATCCATCCTGAATTGCCCTCGAATTCGGGTAAGAATCATTATTCCGTGCGAGATTCGTTTTTTCTTGCTGCTAATTGCACCAGTGATCCGCCGACCTGCAAGAATATCTACTCAGCCTGCATGTTTTAAACTTGATGCCTACAGCTGCTGTGTTTGCCCCTGCCACCATTAGCCACCACGAGGTTTTTACACTTCCAAGATGGCCGCCCGCCATGTCTCAAGGAACCCCAGTGCCTAACTGAGCACATCCGACTGTCCTCGCATCCGATTGGCCATTGAGCCACCTTAAGCAGCCTATCGCCAGCCGGTAGGCGAAGCCGGCCCACTCCCAGCAAGGCCCAGGATAACAAGGCCAATACCTGTCTTCACCTGTCCCAGCCGTGGAGCAGACCCCCTCCTTCACCAGAGGAGCAGGAGCTCCCCCGGACCCTGCAGGAGCAGTGGTCTCCCTTTCCTGGATCCATCCTGAATTGCCCTCGAATTCGGGTAAGAATCATTATTCCGTGCGAGATTCGTTTTTTCTTGCTGCTAATTGCACCAGTGATCCGCCGACCTGCAAGAATATCTACTCAGCCTGCATGTTTTAAACTTGATGCCTACAGCTGCTGTGTTTGCCCCTGCCACCATTAGCCACCACGAGGTTTTTACACTTCCAAGATGGCCGCCCGCCATGTCTCAAGGAACCCCAGTGCCTAACTGAGCACATCCGACTGTCCTCGCATCCGATTGGCCATTGAGCCACCTTAAGCAGCCTATCGCCAGCCGGTAGGCGAAGCCGGCCCACTCCCAGCAAGGCCCAGGATAACAAGGCCAATACCTGTCTTCACCTGTCCCAGCCGTGGAGCAGACCCCCTCCTTCACCAGAGGAGCAGGAGCTCCCCCGGACCCTGCAGGAGCAGTGGTCTCCCTTTCCTGGATCCATCCTGAATTGCCCTCGAATTCGGGTAAGAATCATTATTCCGTGCGAGATTCGTTTTTTCTTGCTGCTAATTGCACCAGTGATCCGCCGACCTGCAAGAATATCTACTCAGCCTGCATGTTTTAAACTTGATGCCTACAGCTGCTGTGTTTGCCCCTGCCACCATTAGCCACCACGAGGTTTTTACACTTCCAAGATGGCCGCCCGCCATGTCTCAAGGAACCCCAGTGCCTAACTGAGCACATCCGACTGTCCTCGCATCCGATTGGCCATTGAGCCACCTTAAGCAGCCTATCGCCAGCCGGTAGGCGAAGCCGGCCCACTCCCAGCAAGGCCCAGGATAACAAGGCCAATACCTGTCTTCACCTGTCCCAGCCGTGGAGCAGACCCCCTCCTTCACCAGAGGAGCAGGAGCTCCCCCGGACCCTGCAGGAGCAGTGGTCTCCCTTTCCTGGATCCATCCTGAATTGCCCTCGAATTCGGGTAAGAATCATTATTCCGTGCGAGATTCGTTTTTTTCTTGCTGCTAATTGCACCAGTGATCCGCCGACCTGCAAGAATATCTACTCAGCCTGCATGTTTTAAACTTGATGCCTACAGCTGCTGTGTTTGCCCCTGCCACCATTAGCCACCACGAGGTTTTTACACTTCCAAGATGGCCGCCCGCCATGTCTCAAGGAACCCCAGTGCCTAACTGAGCACATCCGACTGTCCTCGCATCCGATTGGCCATTGAGCCACCTTAAGCAGCCTATCGCCAGCCGGTAGGCGAAGCCGGCCCACTCCCAGCAAGGCCCAGGATAACAAGGCCAATACCTGTCTTCACCTGTCCCAGCCGTGGAGCAGACCCCCTCCTTCACCAGAGGAGCAGGAGCTCCCCCGGACCCTGCAGGAGCAGTGGTCTCCCTTTCCTGGATCCATCCTGAATTGCCCTCGAATTCGGGTAAGAATCATTATTCCGTGCGAGATTCGTTTTTTCTTGCTGCTAATTGCACCAGTGATCCGCCGACCTGCAAGAATATCTACTCAGCCTGCATGTTTTAAACTTGATGCCTACAGCTGCTGTGTTTGCCCCTGCCACCATTAGCCACCACGAGGTTTTTACACTTCCAAGATGGCCGCCCGCCATGTCTCAAGGAACCCCAGTGCCTAACTGAGCACATCCGACTGTCCTCGCATCCGATTGGCCATTGAGCCACCTTAAGCAGCCTATCGCCAGCCGGTAGGCGAAGCCGGCCCACTCCCAGCAAGGCCCAGGATAACAAGGCCAATACCTGTCTTCACCTGTCCCAGCCGTGGAGCAGACCCCCTCCTTCACCAGAGGAGCAGGAGCTCCCCCGGACCCTGCAGGAGCAGTGGTCTCCCTTTCCTGGATCCATCCTGAATTGCCCTCGAATTCGGGTAAGAATCATTATTCCGTGCGAGATTCGTTTTTTCTTGCTGCTAATTGCACCAGTGATCCGCCGACCTGCAAGAATATCTACTCAGCCTGCATGTTTTAAACTTGATGCCTACAGCTGCTGTGTTTGCCCCTGCCACCATTAGCCACCACGAGGTTTTTACACTTCCAAGATGGCCGCCCGCCATGTCTCAAGGAACCCCAGTGCCTAACTGAGCACATCCGACTGTCCTCGCATCCGATTGGCCATTGAGCCACCTTAAGCAGCCTATCGCCAGCCGGTAGGCGAAGCCGGCCCACTCCCAGCAAGGCCCAGGATAACAAGGCCAATACCTGTCTTCACCTGTCCCAGCCGTGGAGCAGACCCCCTCCTTCACCAGAGGAGCAGGAGCTCCCCCGGACCCTGCAGGAGCAGTGGTCTCCCTTTCCTGGATCCATCCTGAATTGCCCTCGAATTCGGGTAAGAATCATTATTCCGTGCGAGATTCGTTTTTTCTTGCTGCTAATTGCACCAGTGATCCGCCGACCTGCAAGAATATCTACTCAGCCTGCATGTTTTAAACTTGATGCCTACAGCTGCTGTGTTTGCCCCTGCCACCATTAGCCACCACGAGGTTTTTACACTTCCAAGATGGCCGCCCGCCATGTCTCAAGGAACCCCAGTGCCTAACTGAGCACATCCGACTGTCCTCGCATCCGATTGGCCATTGAGCCACCTTAAGCAGCCTATCGCCAGCCGGTAGGCGAAGCCGGCCCACTCCCAGCAAGGCCCAGGATAACAAGGCCAATACCTGTCTTCACCTGTCCCAGCCGTGGAGCAGACCCCCTCCTTCACCAGAGGAGCAGGAGCTCCCCCGGACCCTGCAGGAGCAGTGGTCTCCCTTTCCTGGATCCATCCTGAATTGCCCTCGAATTCGGGTAAGAATCATTATTCCGTGCGAGATTCGTTTTTTCTTGCTGCTAATTGCACCAGTGATCCGCCGACCTGCAAGAATATCTACTCAGCCTGCATGTTTTAAACTTGATGCCTACAGCTGCTGTGTTTGCCCCTGCCACCATTAGCCACCACGAGGTTTTTACACTTCCAAGATGGCCGCCCGCCATGTCTCAAGGAACCCCAGTGCCTAACTGAGCACATCCGACTGTCCTCGCATCCGATTGGCCATTGAGCCACCTTAAGCAGCCTATCGCCAGCCGGTAGGCGAAGCCGGCCCACTCCCAGCAAGGCCCAGGATAACAAGGCCAATACCTGTCTTCACCTGTCCCAGCCGTGGAGCAGACCCCCTCCTTCACCAGAGGAGCAGGAGCTCCCCCGGACCCTGCAGGAGCAGTGGTCTCCCTTTCCTGGATCCATCCTGAATTGCCCTCGAATTCGGGTAAGAATCATTATTCCGTGCGAGATTCGTTTTTTCTTGCTGCTAATTGCACCAGTGATCCGCCGACCTGCAAGAATATCTACTCAGCCTGCATGTTTTAAACTTGATGCCTACAGCTGCTGTGTTTGCCCCTGCCACCATTAGCCACCACGAGGTTTTTACACTTCCAAGATGGCCGCCCGCCATGTCTCAAGGAACCCCAGTGCCTAACTGAGCACATCCGACTGTCCTCGCATCCGATTGGCCATTGAGCCACCTTAAGCAGCCTATCGCCAGCCGGTAGGCGAAGCCGGCCCACTCCCAGCAAGGCCCAGGATAACAAGGCCAATACCTGTCTTCACCTGTCCCAGCCGTGGAGCAGACCCCCTCCTTCACCAGAGGAGCAGGAGCTCCCCCGGACCCTGCAGGAGCAGTGGTCTCCCTTTCCTGGATCCATCCTGAATTGCCCTCGAATTCGGGTAAGAATCATTATTCCGTGCGAGATTCGTTTTTTCTTGCTGCTAATTGCACCAGTGATCCGCCGACCTGCAAGAATATCTACTCAGCCTGCATGTTTTAAACTTGATGCCTACAGCTGCTGTGTTTGCCCCTGCCACCATTAGCCACCACGAGGTTTTTACACTTCCAAGATGGCCGCCCGCCATGTCTCAAGGAACCCCAGTGCCTAACTGAGCACATCCGACTGTCCTCGCATCCGATTGGCCATTGAGCCACCTTAAGCAGCCTATCGCCAGCCGGTAGGCGAAGCCGGCCCACTCCCAGCAAGGCCCAGGATAACAAGGCCAATACCTGTCTTCACCTGTCCCAGCCGTGGAGCAGACCCCCTCCTTCACCAGAGGAGCAGGAGCTCCCCCGGACCCTGCAGGAGCAGTGGTCTCCCTTTCCTGGATCCATCCTGAATTGCCCTCGAATTCGGGTAAGAATCATTATTCCGTGCGAGATTCGTTTTTTCTTGCTGCTAATTGCACCAGTGATCCGCCGACCTGCAAGAATATCTACTCAGCCTGCATGTTTTAAACTTGATGCCTACAGCTGCTGTGTTTGCCCCTGCCACCATTAGCCACCACGAGGTTTTTACACTTCCAAGATGGCCGCCCGCCATGTCTCAAGGAACCCCAGTGCCTAACTGAGCACATCCGACTGTCCTCGCATCCGATTGGCCATTGAGCCACCTTAAGCAGCCTATCGCCAGCCGGTAGGCGAAGCCGGCCCACTCCCAGCAAGGCCCAGGATAACAAGGCCAATACCTGTCTTCACCTGTCCCAGCCGTGGAGCAGACCCCCTCCTTCACCAGAGGAGCAGGAGCTCCCCCGGACCCTGCAGGAGCAGTGGTCTCCCTTTCCTGGATCCATCCTGAATTGCCCTCGAATTCGGGTAAGAATCATTATTCCGTGCGAGATTCGTTTTTTCTTGCTGCTAATTGCACCAGTGATCCGCCGACCTGCAAGAATATCTACTCAGCCTGCATGTTTTAAACTTGATGCCTACAGCTGCTGTGTTTGCCCCTGCCACCATTAGCCACCACGAGGTTTTTACACTTCCAAGATGGCCGCCCGCCATGTCTCAAGGAACCCCAGTGCCTAACTGAGCACATCCGACTGTCCTCGCATCCGATTGGCCATTGAGCCACCTTAAGCAGCCTATCGCCAGCCGGTAGGCGAAGCCGGCCCACTCCCAGCAAGGCCCAGGATAACAAGGCCAATACCTGTCTTCACCTGTCCCAGCCGTGGAGCAGACCCCCTCCTTCACCAGAGGAGCAGGAGCTCCCCCGGACCCTGCAGGAGCAGTGGTCTCCCTTTCCTGGATCCATCCTGAATTGCCCTCGAATTCGGGTAAGAATCATTATTCCGTGCGAGATTCGTTTTTTCTTGCTGCTAATTGCACCAGTGATCCGCCGACCTGCAAGAATATCTACTCAGCCTGCATGTTTTAAACTTGATGCCTACAGCTGCTGTGTTTGCCCCTGCCACCATTAGCCACCACGAGGTTTTTACACTTCCAAGATGGCCGCCCGCCATGTCTCAAGGAACCCCAGTGCCTAACTGAGCACATCCGACTGTCCTCGCATCCGATTGGCCATTGAGCCACCTTAAGCAGCCTATCGCCAGCCGGTAGGCGAAGCCGGCCCACTCCCAGCAAGGCCCAGGATAACAAGGCCAATACCTGTCTTCACCTGTCCCAGCCGTGGAGCAGACCCCCTCCTTCACCAGAGGAGCAGGAGCTCCCCCGGACCCTGCAGGAGCAGTGGTCTCCCTTTCCTGGATCCATCCTGAATTGCCCTCGAATTCGGGTAAGAATCATTATTCCGTGCGAGATTCGTTTTTTCTTGCTGCTAATTGCACCAGTGATCCGCCGACCTGCAAGAATATCTACTCAGCCTGCATGTTTTAAACTTGATGCCTACAGCTGCTGTGTTTGCCCCTGCCACCATTAGCCACCACGAGGTTTTTACACTTCCAAGATGGCCGCCCGCCATGTCTCAAGGAACCCCAGTGCCTAACTGAGCACATCCGACTGTCCTCGCATCCGATTGGCCATTGAGCCACCTTAAGCAGCCTATCGCCAGCCGGTAGGCGAAGCCGGCCCACTCCCAGCAAGGCCCAGGATAACAAGGCCAATACCTGTCTTCACCTGTCCCAGCCGTGGAGCAGACCCCCTCCTTCACCAGAGGAGCAGGAGCTCCCCCGGACCCTGCAGGAGCAGTGGTCTCCCTTTCCTGGATCCATCCTGAATTGCCCTCGAATTCGGGTAAGAATCATTATTCCGTGCGAGATTCGTTTTTTCTTGCTGCTAATTGCACCAGTGATCCGCCGACCTGCAAGAATATCTACTCAGCCTGCATGTTTTAAACTTGATGCCTACAGCTGCTGTGTTTGCCCCTGCCACCATTAGCCACCACGAGGTTTTTACACTTCCAAGATGGCCGCCCGCCATGTCTCAAGGAACCCCAGTGCCTAACTGAGCACATCCGACTGTCCTCGCATCCGATTGGCCATTGAGCCACCTTAAGCAGCCTATCGCCAGCCGGTAGGCGAAGCCGGCCCACTCCCAGCAAGGCCCAGGATAACAAGGCCAATACCTGTCTTCACCTGTCCCAGCCGTGGAGCAGACCCCCTCCTTCACCAGAGGAGCAGGAGCTCCCCCGGACCCTGCAGGAGCAGTGGTCTCCCTTTCCTGGATCCATCCTGAATTGCCCTCGAATTCGGGTAAGAATCATTATTCCGTGCGAGATTCGTTTTTTCTTGCTGCTAATTGCACCAGTGATCCGCCGACCTGCAAGAATATCTACTCAGCCTGCATGTTTTAAACTTGATGCCTACAGCTGCTGTGTTTGCCCCTGCCACCATTAGCCACCACGAGGTTTTTACACTTCCAAGATGGCCGCCCGCCATGTCTCAAGGAACCCCAGTGCCTAACTGAGCACATCCGACTGTCCTCGCATCCGATTGGCCATTGAGCCACCTTAAGCAGCCTATCGCCAGCCGGTAGGCGAAGCCGGCCCACTCCCAGCAAGGCCCAGGATAACAAGGCCAATACCTGTCTTCACCTGTCCCAGCCGTGGAGCAGACCCCCTCCTTCACCAGAGGAGCAGGAGCTCCCCCGGACCCTGCAGGAGCAGTGGTCTCCCTTTCCTGGATCCATCCTGAATTGCCCTCGAATTCGGGTAAGAATCATTATTCCGTGCGAGATTCGTTTTTTCTTGCTGCTAATTGCACCAGTGATCCGCCGACCTGCAAGAATATCTACTCAGCCTGCATGTTTTAAACTTGATGCCTACAGCTGCTGTGTTTGCCCCTGCCACCATTAGCCACCACGAGGTTTTTACACTTCCAAGATGGCCGCCCGCCATGTCTCAAGGAACCCCAGTGCCTAACTGAGCACATCCGACTGTCCTCGCATCCGATTGGCCATTGAGCCACCTTAAGCAGCCTATCGCCAGCCGGTAGGCGAAGCCGGCCCACTCCCAGCAAGGCCCAGGATAACAAGGCCAATACCTGTCTTCACCTGTCCCAGCCGTGGAGCAGACCCCCTCCTTCACCAGAGGAGCAGGAGCTCCCCCGGACCCTGCAGGAGCAGTGGTCTCCCTTTCCTGGATCCATCCTGAATTGCCCTCGAATTCGGGTAAGAATCATTATTCCGTGCGAGATTCGTTTTTTCTTGCTGCTAATTGCACCAGTGATCCGCCGACCTGCAAGAATATCTACTCAGCCTGCATGTTTTAAACTTGATGCCTACAGCTGCTGTGTTTGCCCCTGCCACCATTAGCCACCACGAGGTTTTTACACTTCCAAGATGGCCGCCCGCCATGTCTCAAGGAACCCCAGTGCCTAACTGAGCACATCCGACTGTCCTCGCATCCGATTGGCCATTGAGCCACCTTAAGCAGCCTATCGCCAGCCGGTAGGCGAAGCCGGCCCACTCCCAGCAAGGCCCAGGATAACAAGGCCAATACCTGTCTTCACCTGTCCCAGCCGTGGAGCAGACCCCCTCCTTCACCAGAGGAGCAGGAGCTCCCCCGGACCCTGCAGGAGCAGTGGTCTCCCTTTCCTGGATCCATCCTGAATTGCCCTCGAATTCGGGTAAGAATCATTATTCCGTGCGAGATTCGTTTTTTCTTGCTGCTAATTGCACCAGTGATCCGCCGACCTGCAAGAATATCTACTCAGCCTGCATGTTTTAAACTTGATGCCTACAGCTGCTGTGTTTGCCCCTGCCACCATTAGCCACCACGAGGTTTTTACACTTCCAAGATGGCCGCCCGCCATGTCTCAAGGAACCCCAGTGCCTAACTGAGCACATCCGACTGTCCTCGCATCCGATTGGCCATTGAGCCACCTTAAGCAGCCTATCGCCAGCCGGTAGGCGAAGCCGGCCCACTCCCAGCAAGGCCCAGGATAACAAGGCCAATACCTGTCTTCACCTGTCCCAGCCGTGGAGCAGACCCCCTCCTTCACCAGAGGAGCAGGAGCTCCCCCGGACCCTGCAGGAGCAGTGGTCTCCCTTTCCTGGATCCATCCTGAATTGCCCTCGAATTCGGGTAAGAATCATTATTCCGTGCGAGATTCGTTTTTTCTTGCTGCTAATTGCACCAGTGATCCGCCGACCTGCAAGAATATCTACTCAGCCTGCATGTTTTAAACTTGATGCCTACAGCTGCTGTGTTTGCCCCTGCCACCATTAGCCACCACGAGGTTTTTACACTTCCAAGATGGCCGCCCGCCATGTCTCAAGGAACCCCAGTGCCTAACTGAGCACATCCGACTGTCCTCGCATCCGATTGGCCATTGAGCCACCTTAAGCAGCCTATCGCCAGCCGGTAGGCGAAGCCGGCCCACTCCCAGCAAGGCCCAGGATAACAAGGCCAATACCTGTCTTCACCTGTCCCAGCCGTGGAGCAGACCCCCTCCTTCACCAGAGGAGCAGGAGCTCCCCCGGACCCTGCAGGAGCAGTGGTCTCCCTTTCCTGGATCCATCCTGAATTGCCCTCGAATTCGGGTAAGAATCATTATTCCGTGCGAGATTCGTTTTTTCTTGCTGCTAATTGCACCAGTGATCCGCCGACCTGCAAGAATATCTACTCAGCCTGCATGTTTTAAACTTGATGCCTACAGCTGCTGTGTTTGCCCCTGCCACCATTAGCCACCACGAGGTTTTTACACTTCCAAGATGGCCGCCCGCCATGTCTCAAGGAACCCCAGTGCCTAACTGAGCACATCCGACTGTCCTCGCATCCGATTGGCCATTGAGCCACCTTAAGCAGCCTATCGCCAGCCGGTAGGCGAAGCCGGCCCACTCCCAGCAAGGCCCAGGATAACAAGGCCAATACCTGTCTTCACCTGTCCCAGCCGTGGAGCAGACCCCCTCCTTCACCAGAGGAGCAGGAGCTCCCCCGGACCCTGCAGGAGCAGTGGTCTCCCTTTCCTGGATCCATCCTGAATTGCCCTCGAATTCGGGTAAGAATCATTATTCCGTGCGAGATTCGTTTTTTCTTGCTGCTAATTGCACCAGTGATCCGCCGACCTGCAAGAATATCTACTCAGCCTGCATGTTTTAAACTTGATGCCTACAGCTGCTGTGTTTGCCCCTGCCACCATTAGCCACCACGAGGTTTTTACACTTCCAAGATGGCCGCCCGCCATGTCTCAAGGAACCCCAGTGCCTAACTGAGCACATCCGACTGTCCTCGCATCCGATTGGCCATTGAGCCACCTTAAGCAGCCTATCGCCAGCCGGTAGGCGAAGCCGGCCCACTCCCAGCAAGGCCCAGGATAACAAGGCCAATACCTGTCTTCACCTGTCCCAGCCGTGGAGCAGACCCCCTCCTTCACCAGAGGAGCAGGAGCTCCCCCGGACCCTGCAGGAGCAGTGGTCTCCCTTTCCTGGATCCATCCTGAATTGCCCTCGAATTCGGGTAAGAATCATTATTCCGTGCGAGATTCGTTTTTTCTTGCTGCTAATTGCACCAGTGATCCGCCGACCTGCAAGAATATCTACTCAGCCTGCATGTTTTAAACTTGATGCCTACAGCTGCTGTGTTTGCCCCTGCCACCATTAGCCACCACGAGGTTTTTACACTTCCAAGATGGCCGCCCGCCATGTCTCAAGGAACCCCAGTGCCTAACTGAGCACATCCGACTGTCCTCGCATCCGATTGGCCATTGAGCCACCTTAAGCAGCCTATCGCCAGCCGGTAGGCGAAGCCGGCCCACTCCCAGCAAGGCCCAGGATAACAAGGCCAATACCTGTCTTCACCTGTCCCAGCCGTGGAGCAGACCCCCTCCTTCACCAGAGGAGCAGGAGCTCCCCCGGACCCTGCAGGAGCAGTGGTCTCCCTTTCCTGGATCCATCCTGAATTGCCCTCGAATTCGGGTAAGAATCATTATTCCGTGCGAGATTCGTTTTTTCTTGCTGCTAATTGCATGTATCTGTGCCCAAAGTTGCTGCCATTTCCAGTACATAGGTGCTCATTCGTATTTAGACTACTGTGTCGCTAATCATCCCTGTCACATATAACTGCACTGTGCCTCACTACTGCTCGGCTACCCTATGCAATTCTAGCTGCCATTTTTAACCACATTGTGACCATCTGCCCTGTTCTGCTGATCTGCTCACCAACTGCCTCTAGATCTGTTGACCTGCAGCCCAATGTGCCCCCGCTCAACATACTTTTATAGCCACTAAACTCAATGTTGTGCTTAATCTGCTCTATGTGCTATTCTGAAGTTAGGGGTTATTCTGATTCTAGGTGTTATCTTGAACTAAGTGTTACTCTGAACCTAGGTGCTATTCCCATTCCAGCCGCTATTCTGAATACATGATACTCTGATCCAAGATGTTAATTGGTACACTGGCACAATTCTAAACCTAATGCTGTGCTAATTGACAAACGCTTACTATGACCACTTTGCTTACCTGTACCTGAGTCAGATGCCAATCTGCAACCTTGCACTACATGGATTAGGTAGTATTCGGCTACTCCAAGCAGGCCGCACTGTCCACTGCTAGATTTCAACCCTAGACAGGACACACACTGCACCTTACCCCCCTCACACAATGTTCCTCCCGGGCCTTTACTCTATACTACTGAGAACCATTCTCCACATCACCAATTCCGCATGCCTGCCCAGCTCACCCCTTAACTTGACCAGCCTAGGCACCGCATCACCCACCCTCACAGAGCCCAGCACCACAATCATGCTTAGCCTACTCGCTCCCCCATGCCTTTCGGACAGGCTGACCAGATTACGATCCAGACTTCCAAAAATACACGAGCCTAGAGCCAGGGACTCCTCACAATCCATACTCACACACCGAACCTCCATCAGCTCCTGCGCTAACCTTACGCTAAAAAAACCCGAACCTAAACCCGTCAACTCCACTACAACCAACAATAGAGCGCTCATCACAGCTACCACCCCCACCCCTGCCAAAGCCAAAACCCTACCTATAAAAGGTGCCCTCATCAACGCACGCTCCATGATTGCCCATGCCACGGACATCGCTGATCTCATTTTAGCTGAAGATCTAGACTTCCTAGCCATAACAGAGTCCTGGCTTCATGCAGCCGCAGGCCCAGCCCTTTCGCTAGCCATCCCCACTGACTACACCATCATCCGAGCGGACAGAACTGAAGCTAAAGGCGGTGGTTTGGCCATCATTGCCAAGACCCACCTTAACATCAGACTCAACTCCGCCACACACCACCCATCATGTGAATCACTTACAGCCAAACTACCCATCGCTAACTCCCAAACAATATCCATTCACTTACTATACAGACCTCCCGGACCCCCGGGATCTTTCGAGGAAGACCTCAATGCCATCCTTACCGACAACCTAAAAAACTCCTCACAATGCCTTCTCTTAGGAGACTTCAATTTAGGCTACAAAGACCCCAAAGACAATCAAGCCACTCTCATCAGCAACACCCTGTCTGAACTAGGCTTCACACAAAAAGTAACCAGCCCCACCCATAACAAAGGGAGAACCCTTGATTGGATAGCAGACTATAACTGTGCCGTATCGATCACTAACAACACTCCCCAATCCTGGACCGACCACCATCTCCTCTCCTTCTCACTTGAGGCCTCAAGCCCTACAACCAACATGGCACTAGCCCCAGCCATCCACACGAGAAGCAAAAAAAATATCACAGTAGAAAAACTGATCCCACTCATTCTTCCTACACTAAGCCAACTCCAAGACTCTAATCCCTATGACCTCGTAGAAGGCTATAACAACACCATGCGCATAGCCTTTGACGCCATTGCACCATTGAAACTTAGAAAATCCAAACCAAAAAAGCACCTCAACCAATGGTTCTCCAGCCATCTTAAAACCCTTAGATTGGAAAAGAGTAAACTGGAACAAGTCTGGAGACAATCTCCGACTGACCACAACAAACTATTGCTTAACAAAATAACGGCCAACTATAAAAAAGAAATCATAGCGGCCAAACAAGAATCCTATAACCTGAGAATCTCCCAATCCAACTCCAGCTCCAGAGAATTATTTACTATCCTGAAAGAATTGGAAACCCCGGTAACAATCCCAGATACTTGCGTTAAAAACAAACAATGGTGCACCAGTGTCCAAAATGCACTAAACAACAAAGTCACTGGCCTTCAAACAAAAATTAAAAATAAGAAAGACTCCCTCACCAATCTTACCAACCCCATCAACGCCCACTCGAGCCCTCCACCCTCACACCACACACCTAACTCTTCTCGCTTCAGCTTTTCCAAAGTCTCTTCCCTCGAAGTAGAAAAAATAATTCTTGGCCTTAAACCCTCCAACTGCAAAGGTGACCTCTGCCCCCCACAAATCATTAAAGACGCGGCACGAGACCTCTCGCCATTCATCACCAGACTCATCAATGCCTCCTTTTCCTCAGGAACAGTCCCCAGTAACCTTAAAGAGTCCTGGGTCCTCCCTCTCCTCAAAAAACCCTCCCTTGACCCGTCCATCCCAACCAACTACAGACCGATTACCACCGTCCCATTCCTGCTCAAGATACTAGACAAGACAGCATACCTACAAATTCAAAAGTATCTTGAAACAAACCACCTTCTAGGAATAAGACAATCCGGCTTCAGACCCCAACATGGAACTGAAACAGCCCTGATAGATCTGAAAGCCCAAATAGACGACCTTAGAGATAACGGGAAAACTGCATTACTACTCCTGCTAGACCTCTCTGCGGCGTTTGACCTAGTTGACCATAAAATCCTATGTAATCATTTAGACTCAGCTGCCCACTTTTCACAAGAAGCCATCAGTTGGATTGAGTCATTCCTCAACAACAGATCCATGCGAGTCTTCTCCTCCTCTGCCGCCGCCGAACCCATCCCCATTACATGTGGAGTCCCACAGGGCTCGTGCGTCTCCCCCACTCTGTACAACGTGTTCACAAAGCCCCTGTTTGATGATCTAGACGGCCTGGGTATCACCTACACTAACTACGCCGATGATACACAGATCCTCATCCCGTTGACGGGAGATTACAACCAGGATTTGGCCTTGGTGAACAGGGTGTATCTCATCATCCAGGCATGGATGGCTTCGCACAGTCTATGCCTGAATGATGACAAAACTGAACTCATCATCCTTGGTTCTACGTCCAACCTAACCAAACTCGACCACAATTATGCCAACTTCATCATAGATGGGAACCTAATCAAGGTTTCGAAAGAAGTAAAAACCCTAGGAATATACCTCGACTCCTCCCTAACCTTCCACAAACAGGTTAGCTCGATGGCATCCTCTACGGCCTACACATGTAAGCTCATAAGAGCAGCCAAACCCTTCCTCTCCACCCACAGCTGCACTACACTTGCCAGAGCATTGGTATTATCCAAACTGGACTATTGTAACGCCCTCTACATAGGAGCCACCAAACAAATCACCAACAAAATTCAGACGCTACAAAACAACGCCCTTAGGGCAGCACTCAATATTCCCAGGAGGGAACACATTTCCAATATCAGGAAATCCCATAACTGGCTCAGCACAACAGACAAAATCCTGCTTAAAGTAGCATCGCTCACCCACAAATGCCTGAATAATGCTGCCCCACGCTATCTGGCAGACAGAATATGCAAACACAGCCCCATCAGACCCACCAGAACCTCCAATGCTAATCTGCTCACCGTCCCCAGGTTTAAACGCACTAAAATGGGTGGCAACAGCTTCCAGGTGAAAGCACCCCAACACTGGAACTCCCTACCACCATCGCTCAGAACTCCCCAACCTTACTCACTTTTTAGACGCAACTACATCCATTGGTTAAAGATCACGAACCACTAACACCTCTAACACCACACGGCTGCTCTCCGCGTTGCATGCTTTAAGAGAATCTGTAAATTTGTAATACTAAACTTGTATATATTTGTAATTCTTTAAATACATCTACTGCATTCTCTCCTGCCAAACTGTACACATGTTCCTTCATCGTCACACTGTAATTATGTAATGTAATGTATAATTATGTAATGTAAAGTATAAGCATCCTGTAACCAAGCTTTGAATCACCTTGCTGCTCATGCGCCCTCATACCCTCGGGTCTGGTGCGCAATACAAATGAATAAACTAAACTAAACTAAACTAAACTGTCCATATCTAAAGGACTGATACAGGAGACGCCCCTTAACAGGAAGAAAGGCCCACATGGACAACCTTGAAAAACAGTTGTAGCACAGACAACCCTTCCTTGGAAAGACAAAATGCGGTAATCCCATAAGAAGCAATTGTTGCTTATAAGAACACCTAGTGAAGGTGGAACCCCAAAGCCAATGGACCTGAGTTCATGCGCACCAAGTACTGCCAAACCACTGTTTACACCCCTAGTAACTATTTGTCGCTGAGATAATGGCAGTTAAATGCAATGATTGACATGTAATGTTACCCTTTGTAAACAGCTCCCCCAGAAACCCCTATTTCTGCTAAGGGAGAAACAGAAGCGAATATTTCCTGAGTCACATAGCTACTCACTGAACCGTTGCCAGCTAAAAGAATAGACTTATTAAAGGCTAACCCAAAGTCCTGGATGACCCAGATAGAACACTGTGAAAAAACCTCGGCAGTTCCAGTAAGAGATGAAGGTATATTCTAAGGAATAACAGAGAGGAATCCTTGAAGGAACCATTCATAAAAGAAAACTGACGGGCAGATACAGGCCGCGGGTGGAGAGGGATATATTAAAAAATATGTACTGTATAATCCTATAGGGATGGGAACCACCCCCCCGCACCCCACCCCGGGAAGGCCAACAATAGTTTTGTCTCCTGCTCGCGCAGCCGAACTCGCAACCCTTACCATCCTGACAAAGGAGGAAGACACAACAAAAGGAACTGAGCACTCCCTTAGGAACAGAGCGAAGACAGTGCACTGGCACCCACATTCTCACAAGGGAAAAAAGATTACTCAATCGGAACTCCAACCGTACAAGATAGTGGCAAAGAGAGTTAATAATTTAACTTTTATATATAGAGCTACAAACCCTCAGGCATCTGAGCACTGCTTTTTATTACCCACGGAGTATGGTGCTCATTTATGGACCTCGGAAGGAGGAAAGGCTGGGATCGGCCCTGCCTGGATTCGATCCTGCATCAGCAGGTGCTAACAATTCCAAAAGGTTGATCTAAATGCAAACGCTATTCTCGTGAAGATGTTTGGAACAATGACACGGAAGGAGCTGGCCATCTGCCCCTCCAGGTTAGCTAGCTGAGGGAAAAAACCTCCTTTACTAGGGGAAAAGACGGATACCTCCTTACTTAAGTAGAGTCTATCATCCCGAAGGATAAGATGTAGAGCTTTAATGTCGTTCTTATACCGAAGAACAAACTCCATGATTGCAGAAGGGACTCCTCGAACTGTATCCAAGAAGAAAATGATCCAGAACGCCTTGTAACTGAGGTGAGTTATCACCCTCTGCATTAGCTTGACAACGCACCAGGGGTTTGATGGGAAAGGCAAACCGAAAGGGAAGGACATTGATAAGAGTGAACCCATCAGTGGAAATGAAGAGGAAAAAAACCTCCTGATAAGGAGGAAAAACTGGAACTCCCAGCACTCATCCTCGAGGCCTAACCTGACCATACCCTCCGTCAAGGGACAGGAAACAACAAGCATAAAAAACTCTTCCACTTTTAAAGGTGCCCCAAATAGATGTTAAGACTGGCAAGCTAATTATTGGAAGTACTCCATATGCCCACTCCCAATTAGTGGGAGCAGAATCATCTCCTTGAGGGAGGCTAGTATCACCACCCCTTCCAAAATGTGTACTTGCCTCAGTGATCACTGGGGAAGGAGGCAAGGGAAAACTGACAGAGGAAATGTACAACATTGGATCCTTGTTAACCTACAGCAACCCCCAGGAGTTTGAGGTGAACATCATTTAAGAAAATTCTGGTGAACACCTGAGGCATTACAGGAGATATCCTATGACTAGCAGGACTCCTGCCGGCACAATCTCTCCAAAGGAACAAAAACACAGTGCTCAAGCCCCTCGAGCAGAGGAGTAACTGTGCGCAACTCTTGATGCACCTTCTACCGGATAGGTAGACTTAGGGAAAAACACCCACAGGAGCTGGCTCTCTTCTCCTGAGGGGCAAAGCTCTTAATAAAGCCACCTGTTCAATAATAATTTGAGATGAAGTCGCACGGGAAAGGGCTTACGTCATCCTGTGGCCATGAAGGTGTTTCATTGATGCCGAGCAGGCAGTCGCTCTTATAATCCAGCCCTTCATGATTCGCACATTTTTAAGTGCTAGCATTATAATCCGAACCTGGATTGCATTGTTTTACCTCTCAGAGGAGTGCATTGCCCTTCAGCCATCCCTCCTCACAAGAGGGGTAATTACGCTGCGCCGTAAGAGCAGAGGCGTTGTTGTTGCCGAGCAGGCAAACAGATTTCAATCAAGTAGCCCATTACTTGTACATCAAATAGTAAAAATAGAGGTTACATCCCTCTTTAGCCTGCTGAGCAAACTGGGTTATACATGTCTTAAATACACAGCTACCACTCTTCCTTTGTAGGGACCTTCCCCTTATTTCCCCTAGGGCAAAGAAGGATACCAAGGACTGTCCAATCCATGTCGAGAGGGTTAGCTCCGTAGGTAAGTAGGGTCCTCCAAATTATCTGTCACAGAAACAAGGACCATGCAGTGGCGGAGATATATATTAATAAAACAGGCTATGAGGAACAGCCCAGAACTGTGGGAACTCCCCCTAACCTACGTACCTGACCCCTTCAGGGGAGGAGAAACCTAAGGGAAGCAAACGGACTGAGTTGTCCTGACCTACCTAATGGAAAAAAGAGAGAGGGGTAACTAAACAGACATTCTTTCCCCCGCAAAGGGACATGAAATATCATGCTAGTACAGGACTGCACCTGCATGATGGCTGGATAGGGAGGCCCAAGTCCCCCTAGGTCACTTAACGACTTCCTCCACCAACCCCTGTCTTTTACTTTGAAGGATAAAATGAGAAAAATAAATAAAAGAAAATAATTCTTTTAACCAAAGGGAAGCGTTAATGCTTCACACACAGCTTAACCATTGCTGTAACAAAGGAATACGCTGAGCAAGCGTACCACAAGCTGTTTACCCTAGCAGGGTATGGAAACAAACAGCCCGCCAGGGAACAACCCTCGCATCCAAACTCAGGTGAAACCTGAAGCCAAGCAGGCAGCGGTACTCAAAATGTATGTGCCGAAAGTCTGACACAAGATATTCCCAACCAGTGAGAGACACTTTGTATTTCTTTTTGTATTTTTTTACTAAAATGCAAGGGAGATGGTACATGGCGCTCCCCTGACCTGCGCATCAGTAAGCAAAGCCGTTGCCAGGGCGCACGTGGGGACATGTGGAAACTTACACTTTCCCTTAATGTTTCCTTTAAAGGGAAAAACCCCTGTATCACATTGGGTATAAATTGAACAATTTAGCATTCAGCATTTACATATAGCGCTATGAACCCACAGGTATCAGAGCGCTGCTCAACCCTACCCCTGGGCCTGGGGCAGCGTATAAGAAGGGAAACAACCTCCCCTCACTCTTGTACCTTATTGTTTATAAATTGAACAATTGAGCATTCATAAATGAGCAGTTACATAGCGCTACCAACCCATAGGTATAAGAGCGCTGTTCAACCCTACCCCTGGGTCTGGGGCAGCGTATAAGAAGGTAAAAAATTCCCATCCCTCTAGGACCTTATTGAATATAAATTGAATAATTTGCCATTCATAATTTCTAATTTATATAGCGCTACAAACCTACAGGTATCAGAGCGCTGCTCCAGAAGGGAAACAACTCCCAACCCAAGCCCCCCTCACCGCCGCGTCGGGAGCAAAGCAAAGCTTGCAATACCCGCGCGCGAGGTGAATGGGGGGGAGGGGCAGTCGTCTGTTAGCCGACAAAACGTGTTAATCAGAAGGCTTCCGGCCGCGTGTCGGGCCTGAAGCAAAAGCTTCTGAAAGGGCCGCGCGCGACGGAGCAAAGCAGAAAACAGCAGCTTGCACGCGCGAGGTCTGAAGCCAAGGCTTCTAAAAACCAGCGCGCACAGCTGATAACATAATGCAAACAAAAGAGACATAACCTGGCGCTCTAGGCGCAACAACCCACGCGTGACAGGCCTGAAGCAACAGCTTCTGCCGTATGCGGAATAAACAAACAAAAGGCTGTGCACGCGAGGTCCGAAGCCAAGGCTTCAAAGACCTGCGCGCCACAGCTCGCATTCCATTATAAAGAAAAGCAAAATAAACAAACACAGAGGCCAACATTGCCCGGCGCCCCAAACCACGCATGACGGGGTAGGGTAGAAAAAAAGGTTTCTTTTGAAAAAACGAAACACTCACTTCAAGAAACCACACCACAATTAAAGCGCGGACGCTCGTGCCCAATATTTTGGTTAAAGGCAACGAAGTAAGTGGGAGTTCATACAATACTGCAATAATAAACTCAAACTAAGGAAACACAATTCCCAAGGTGAACACAGTAAAGCACCCAGCATATTATGTATGAAACACAAATTCATATGGCAACCACTGACTAACACAACTAAAAGGAGTGACTTAGCTGTGGTGTCAGCAGCAAAGAAAGAGGAGTTGGGTTTAGAGTAAAGTACATATATAGAGGAGGGTCCCTGCTCATTGGTCCCCTGCAGGGCATGACCTGTCCTCCACAATGGATTGGGGAGTCCCCCTTGCATTGACATTGAACTCTATTTAGTTCTGTTATTGAAACATTTTTGTTTGTAAAAGTTTTTTCTTTGCTGCTGTGGTTTCAGAGTAAAGATTGAAATGCATAATATGAAGCCTCCTGTCATGCCATAGAATCAGAGACCATTAACCCCCAGCTGTTGTATGCACCACACAGGTGCCTCTGACTGTTTTGGGTACCCAACTATTTTGTTGAACTTTCCTGCGATCACTTCAAGTCCATATGTCACTTTCCTGCAATAAGGTCAAAAGTCACGTGAAAAAAATCCCTGTGATGTCATCATTATGCTAATTACTATTTTTGAAATTTTAAGAGGGATTAGTTACTACTGATTTTTGGTCAATGTGTGCAGTGAGATTCTATCAAGTTCAAAGATCCTATCAAGTTCAAACTACGAAAAGACTGATTTATCTTGAAGTTGTAGTTTTTCTGTTTTCACTTGAAGCTGTTTATTTGTTTATACTGCTCGAGAAGAGAAGAGTTTAGCATAATCCTTCGCCTCCAAATATCACTGTTCTGCACTTTGTTGTGGAAACTGTCATCCTAATTGGCATTGAGCATATCATCTATCTTTTTAAAAGTATAAGAATAATTCATAATAGGAAAAAGTCGGGAACATATACCTATTTTTCAATGTTGGTTCAACGGCAAAATGAGAAACGGCTGCACATTCACAGCGCCAACATGGCTACCATGCTGTTCGCATCGAGAAGACCTTCGTACATAGTACGTCTCCTATGTCTATTTATTTGCTGTGGGTAGGCAGAACACACACGTAGCATTTATTTATATTGTCTTGCACACTAAACATTGTTCGAGGCGAAACTATTACTGTCTGATTGGTGCATGGCTTGCTCTTCAATTTCTGTAGTAAATTGGTCCTGTTTTGTGCAGTTTAATGAACCACGCGGCTCCAACAGAAACGAACACTATCTGGTCAAGATTAAAAAGTGGGAGGATCCATTTATGAATAGTGTCTGGGCTCTGCGCGTGCTCAGTTTGTGCTAAAAAAAACTAGCCCAAGCACAATCGATCAGACCAAGCGGCCACCTGAGCTGGTCTACTTTAATGATCATCACACAAGCAGATATAAATTGTATTTTTCGGCACTTTTCTTGCTTCTCTGCTGTTAGGAGCGGAATTGTTACTTTTGTCAGGACTCTTTCGACTCTTTTCGCTGTGTCCACGGAGAGGAGGAGTTGTAGTTTCCCTTTTTTTGTACCCAGCCACTTCGTTTACAGTAAACGGTCAAGCTCAATTGAGAATTATTGAAGACTTTAGAAATCAGGATGGCCCGGCAGGGGTCAGAGAAGGTGAGTAATGTCGTCGAAGGATTTGTAGTTGGCTCACCTTAACAGTCACTGAGACGATAATGTCATAACACTGAATGAAGTGTTGCTATTGGCCAGTAAACGTTTCCACACGCACGTTCGTACAGTGCCTTTTGTAATATGCTTAAATTATTTATGAAGTGTAATGTTAAAAGGATGATATTGAAGCTTTGCACAAATCAATTTATATGAATAATGTAAAACTACTAAATCAGCAACACTGTGAAAGATAAGTATTTATCCAGCAAGTATTTAACCAGCAACAACCTAACCCATAGATATACAATTCTAATGGAACCACATTTACCTGAATCAGGATACAGACCCCACTAACCCAACCCTCAATCCTCTGCATACTTAAGCCACACAACCATCTCTCTCCCAGCAATCTGCACACACTTTACCACACCGCATCAACAACACATAAACACAACCCACAGCACTCAAGGCCTCACCCGATTCGATACTAGCACCAAAGCCCAGCACTCGGTCTATACCGATCTGAAGCTGCCAACAGCACACCACTTCTCCCACTCTCCTCCCAACTAACCCTACACGTCCTCCCTGTTTATAGATCCGCCAGAGCGCCTGGGGACCAATTCAGTTGGTGACCGTGCGCTATACAAGTACCTTTAACGTAACATAACATGTATTACTGTCTAGCTGTTTTGGCCCACAACTACCACCAGTCCAACCCAGCGTTGTCAGTGGTAAGGTATCATTGTCGTCGTAGGTCAAAACATCGGGAGGGTGATAGCTTGTCTTTTGTGCCCCTGGACATTGCCTTAACTCGTGCGATGGAAGTGGAACTTCAGGAACGGTTGCTTGAATAAAAGCTGCACTACTTTTAGTTCAGATGAAGTTTTATGAGGTAGAATGATGAGATGTATAATATGTAAACCTTTGTGGTGGCCTGGAATGAGCACTCGACGGTGGTTCTGTAACATGCTTTATTAACATGGATGATACAAACCATTGAATGCACGTAAACATAGTGGCTCTGAGATAACCACTGCAGTTAATTCACTGCTGTGGGTTTACATCTTTTGCAGTGCTCATGGTTAAGGTCTTGATAGCAACCACCACTCTTGTGTTGCTGTAGTGGATTCATGCCTCCAACCTGGTAAGTTATTTGAGGTCACTGGATAGTATAATCGGGCTACAGGCCTTATCGCAGGAGGAGCGCCAGGATGCATCCTCCTGTGTCCCGGTCCGCTCCAAGACTACCAGGCTCCGGGACCCATGCACGCGTCCTGTGCCTAGTCTCGCCAGATGTTGCAGCGCTGGATCCTGTGTGCAGGTTCCTCAAATACCTCCTTTTGTTGCGCAGCATGGTCCTACTCTATAAGAAAATCTTTGTACTTGGTTGGTCTTTTCTTTTCTCTCTGGGTTTGGCTCTCATGGAGTGAGGGACTTGATGGTGTTGTCCCGACCTCTGGTGCTGCCCCTCGACTTTGTGATCTTGGTGTCCTGTCTCTCTGTGTTGTTCACCTACTCCAGGAGTGAGATTCCTCACACTGCCACTTTCTCAACCCTCATACTCCACGTTCTATGTCTCTATTATCTCAGTACCTTCACATGGATCCTGACGTTCTGCAGGACCTTCTGTTCCTGTGGATTCTCTCCTCTCGGGAGGATTTTTCTTGAGCATGGCCACTGTCTCTAAGTTCCATCTTCTGCCATCTTGGGTGTAGATGTGGTTGGTGCATCTTTGAACAACCTCTTTTGGCTGGCTGTACTTGGACCATGTTGCCATGTCCTTGTGGGGAAGCTTTATTTTTACTAAATCTCCCACCCCAACTTCTGTCCATCTGCGCATGTCGCCCTGTGCCTTCATTTGATCCTTGTTTTTCTGGATCCTCCAGACCACTTCTCTCATGTAAATGGCCTCATCGTGCCTCACTGTGTGTAACCAGGGCGGTAGTTGTGTGGATGCACCTCTCCTCCTTCTTAGTATTTGGAAAGGTGACACTCCTGTAACTGCATTGGGGATCAAGCAGTGAGCTGCTACGACTTATTTAACTTTTTTGTGGGGATCCAAACCAGCTGCACAGGCTAGTTCTAGGGCTCTTTTTATGATCCTATTAGAACGCTCTACTTATCCGTTTGCTTGTGGGTGGTAGGGACTGGCTCGCAACTGCTGAATGTTATGCTTGCTTAGAAATCCTTCAATGTCCCTTGAAATCAGCTGGACGCCATTGTCTGTGACTATTTCTTTGGGCAAGCCTTCCCTCTGGAACACTGAATTTAACACTTCAGTCACAGTGGTCGTGGGGATGTCGAGTACAAATTCTACCTCAACCCATTTGGGCAGGTAATCTACTAGGACTACCCCGTACTTGTGGTCCCCAACATGGCGTCCAGTGGGCCAATGAAGTCCAACCCTAATTTGTGCCATTCGCCAGAGGGGATCTCTGTGGAAATCTTGGGTGCTTGCCTCACTTTGAGCCTTTTGTCGCTGTTCGCACACTCGTGGCTCCTCTCAATCATGATCCTGACATCTTTTTCCATGCCTGGCCACCAATATGCTTTATGCATACACCTGGTCACCTCTCATAATGAGACTGTCCACTTCGAAAAAAGTCCTCAGTGACTTTCCAATACAGGCGCAGACATTGCGGAACAGCCCTCTCATTGGGCCAGCCATTATGGGCCCAATTTTCCACCTTACTCAGGGACTCATCTTTGTCTAGTTCTACCCTCCAGTGATCTTTGCTCATCTCCAGGAATTCTTGGATTCTCAGATCCTTGAATGACGCTACTGCACGTTTATCTTGGAGGAACGTGCTACCCGGGGTTCTGCAATCTAGGAACCTTGACATGCAGTCTGCCTGAGCGTTCCTCCACCCTGCTATATGCAAGATTTCATAAGTATATTCATGCAGCTTTGCTGCTATCCGAGCCAGTCTTGGCATCAACGTCTTGATACTTCCTGGACTCAACATGTGAACCAACATTTTGGAATTTCGTGCCCCATACATACGCCCTGAAGTATTCCACTGCTTAGGCCCATGAAAGCATCTCTTTCTCGACGGTCGAGTAGTTATTTTCTGAGTCGCAGATCACTTTGGGCGCAAATACTACTGTGTGCTCCGTGTCACCTTTCTTGTGTGTGAGCGTTTCCCCTAGTCCGTTAGGCACTTGCATCCGTGGTTATATACATATCCCATGTCGGATTGAACGGTTTTAGGCATGGGGCATTGACAATCCTCGCTTTGACTTCATCAAAAGCGGTCACTTGAGATTAGCCCCAGTCATACTCCACTCCCATCTTCAGTAGCTCTCTCAGGGGGGCAGTTGTTTTGGAGAATCTGCGTACGAATTTGGAATAGTACTCTGCAAGTCCAAGGAAGGACCTCAGTTAATCTTTTGACGTTGGGGCAGGGGATTTCACAATGGCTTGTAGGAGATCCTTTTTGGGGCTTACTCCTTCCCTCGAGATCCAGTAACCAAGATAGTCCACTTCTTGGGCTCTCAGTACACATTTTTGGTATCTCAACCGAACCCCTGCCATCTGGAGTTTATTCCAAACATTCCTCAGTACTTTATCATGAGTCTCTTCATCATATATGAGGAAGTCATCTTGGAAGTATGTCACATTATAGACTCCTTGAAGGAGGGAATCCATCATCCTCTGGAATGCTGATGCGGCTGAGGACAGTCCGAATGGCATGAGCGTATACTGATAAGTGTCGAATGGCGTGATGAAAGCCGTGAGTGGACGTGAGTCTTTGTGCAGGCTGATCTGGTGATATGTATCACGCCTGTCCAGCTTTGAGAAGATTGTGGCAACTTTCATCATTAGAATCAGTTTGTTGATGCTGGGTAGCGGGTAGCTGTCAGTTATCACCTCCATGTTGAGGCTGCGTAGGTCGATACATGCTATTATTATTTTTAAAATATTTTTATTAGAATTTTCACAAGTTTAGAAAAAAAACAAGAAAGAAAAAGGGGATTAAAGAGGACGAGAAAAGAAAACAAACATGTTTGATAATCGTCAATATATATGGATACCAGATTTCTTGCCCTTCCTCCTCCCTCCCATTCCCTCCCTAACCCCAATACAAACATTTAACTATAAACCCGGTCTCAGTCTCTGCAGGATTATGTGTTCCTTGGGTCGTTCTGGCCATTGTCTGGGTGAGAAGCAACGAATGTCAGTTGTCTAAATTTTGCATAGTCTCCTGGAAATGTCAATACATCAGGAGTCTGGTTTAGGGGGGTTTGTAATCTGGTGAGGTGAACAGGTCATGCACCAGTGCATTCCATGCTTTGATATCCACAGAGCTTTATATCCTTCCTGTTCTTAGTACCCCATACCACACTGCTGCCTCTGCCATGGACCATCTTTTCAGATCTTTCCACCATGTCTCTATTCTCGGCCTGTCTTCAGATTTCCAGGTCATCACAATCCTCCTTTTGGCCAGTATCCATGACAGGTCCATCATTCTCCTCATTGCTCTATCTTTCCCTGCATACTTGTAGAGCCCCAAGAGGCATTCTTCCGCTGACCATTCCTGGCCTTTTATCCCTTTGTCACACAGGCGCTGTTCGATTCCCTGCCAGTATTTCTGGATTATTGGGCAGGACCAGAACATATGTCCCACATCTGCGTTTGCTTCTGCGCATCTTGGGCATCCCTTTGTTCATGCTCCTGGAAATTGTGACTTTTCCGAGGTGTCTAGTATGTCATGTGAAGTATGTAGAATTGTATTTGTTTCATCCTGGCGTTTCTTCTTGAAACCTTTTTCGTGTATAGCATTTCTGTAGACCATTCCCCTTCTGTGATTTCTCTGCCTATCTTCGCTTCCCAGGGGGGTGGGTTCCCTCTGAGTAGGTCCTTGGGGATCATTTCCAGCAGTACCTGGTATATCCTAGAAACCATGTGTCCTTCCTTGGTCACATCATACAGTAGCCCTAATATCTGGGTTTCAGTTCCCGGTTCGGGTGGCTGGGGGGGTTGGCCACTGCTCTTATGGTTCCTTGTCAGTCTGGTATACGTTATTATTGGCCTTTGTGTACTTTGTGTGTTTCTACGAGTTCCCGGAATTCTAGTGGTTTCCCTGTTGGGCATAGGTGTCCTACTACGAATATCCCTCTATCCTCCCAGTATTTCCTGCTGTGCATCAGGTGTTCTCTGTTGGTTTCATGTAGGGCCGCTAGTGGGATCTGCGGAGAGTAAGGCTCTTCTATTTTCAGTATTTATTTGGTTCTCAACCATCTCTGTCTTCCTAGTTGTAAAAGTGGAGGGGCGTCTTTAACTCTAGTGTTTCCGAGCCATAGCACTTCTTTTAGGAGGTAAGGGGCTATCTTGGAGCTCATCAGGGTGTGATCTATTGTTTCTGTGTCCGCTAGCCAGCCTGCTACGTGTTGGAGCTGTCCAGCAGAGTTCAAAATGCAGGAGGCGTACACCGCCCTCCGTGTAGTCTCTGGTCAGTACCTCCATTGCTACTCTTCTCCGGCCCTTTCCCCATATGAAACTGCTCAGCAACAAGTTGAACTCTTTGAAGAAGGTTTTTGGTATGAGATGTGGAATATTTATAAAATTATACAGTAGGCAGGGAGAGGGCTATCATTTTCACAAGGGAGATTCTGTCCATCACAGAAAGGGGCATTTTATCCCAGAATTTGATGGATGTTTCCAACTCTCCTTTTGCTTTAATTGTATTTTTTGATGCGTCTGTCTGATATCGTAACATATGTTTATACCCAGATAGCGAAAGGTATGGGTCTTCCATTAGAGACCAAGACGGGGAAGATGATCTTCTTCCACTCCTATCCACCCCGCTAGAGGGAAGAGGCAGGATTTTGTTTTTACTAATCTCTATCCCAGACAGTTTTCAAGTACCTCTAGGTATGCTTCGAGGTTGTCTCCTGGATGTCTTATATAGAGCAGCATGTCACCTGCGTAGAGGGATATGACATGCAGATTTCCATCTACACTCAACCCCATATCCGTGAAGGTTTTTCTCATGTATATTGCTTGGGGTTCTAGTGCTAGGATATATACAGTAAGGGCGAAAAGGGACAGACCTGTTTGGTGCCTCTACCGATCTGGAATGAGTCCGACATATGCTTCCCAGTACGTACTCTTGTGGATGGCTTAGAGTAGAGCATGCATATCCATTATCCATCTCATAAAACGGTTTCCCATGCCGTACTGTTCCAGGGAGGCGATTAGCCAGTCCCACCTAAACGAATCAAATGCTTTGATAGCATCTAACACTGCCACCACACAACCCTCAAGTCGATTACGTGTTCTGTCAATAATCGCCTGAAGTCTCCTAAGATTCTCTGTGGTGGCCCTACCTGGGACCTATCCCATTTGGTCTGGGTGTATCAATGTAGTTACTACCTTTTTATAAGCCTCTCTCTGAGGACCGCAGTAAGGATTTTGGTGTCTTGATTTATGAGTGCTATTGGTCTGAAGGATTTACATATTTTTTTGTCTTTACCGTGTTTTAGGATGGGTATTATCTCTGCCTGCTCCATTGTGTCTGGTAATCGCCCCTTCTCATACGGTTCCTCAAGGACTTGGAGTAGTTTTGGGGCTATCAGGTCAGCCTATTCTCTATAGAACTCTGTGGGAGGCAGTCCCTTCCAGGGGTTTTCCTGGTAGGCAATGCAGCAATAACCTCCTGTATCTCTTCTATAGTGAGGGGTGCGTCTAGCATCTCTATCAGCTCTACCATTAACATAGGTAAACATATGTCCTCTAGGGTCTCCAGAATTTCTGCTTTCCTGGATTCTGGGTGATCTTCATAGAGGCTACGATAAAAGAGAAAAGGTGTTGTTTATCTCTTTCTATGGTCTCCAAAGATTCCCATCTTCGGCTGCTATCTCTACCACCTCTTCCCTGCTGTTCTTGTCCTGGACCAGCCAGGTTATGAGTCTGCCTGGTTTGTCTCCCTGCCCATGATGTTTCTCAGTGTATTTTGCATAGCTGAAGTTACCCAATTTATCCCACTGTTCTAGGTACTGTTGTCTGAGTGTTATGAGTTTGCTTTCAGTTCCCTCTTCTGCTGGGTCCAACCCGTCCAATTTTTTAATCTTGTCTTCTGCCTTCGTTACCTGCCGTGTTAGGTCTTTTTGAAAACCACCTGCTTTGGCTATGGCCGCCCCCCCCCGCCCTCCCCACCTTAAGTACAACCTTCAAGGCATCCCACACTATTCTCATGTCTTTTATACTCCCTGGGTGGAATTAAAAGTATTGTTCCACTTTGTGCCATAGTTCTTCTCTGAAACTACTGTCTCGGTGTGATTCTGCTCGTAGTTTCCAGGTGGGTATGGGGCAGGATGGTTAGACAGTGACCATTCCAGTATCATGGGCGATGGTCCGATAATGTCCTACCTTCATATGAAAACAACACCACAGTGCCCAAATGTTCCTTTCCTGTAAATATATAATCTGTTCTTGATCTTGTGTACACTCGGAAATACGAGAATTCCTTCTTGTCCCTGTGTATCCACCTCCATATTTCTTGTAGGTCTAGGTCCTGCATCAGTGTATTCAGAACTTTGGACAGGGGGGAAAGTGGACGGCTCGTGCTGTCAGATCTGTCTAGCGATGGATCCAGTATACAGTTAAAATCCCCCCAATCCCCCCAGATCCATGTCCTACCTTTGTAGGGGGTTATGGTTGTGTATAGTGAGCAGTAGAAAGCAGCTCCATTGTGGTTGGGTGCATAAGTGATGATTATACAAATCTCTTTTTTTTTCTAGGAATCCATTAATTAGGATCACCCTTCCCTCATGGTCTGCATGAGTGCTTAATATCTGTAGCAGCACTCCGGGCGCTACCGATGTTATCACCCCTCTGGTGTAGTTGGAGTATGCGGACCCAACCTCTCTGCCTCTCATTTTCCCAGCATGTGTTTCTGTTTGGCTGGTGTTAAGTGCGTCTCTTGTAGTAGGACCCCTTTCTGATGTAGATATGTCATTACTCTCATTCTTTTGATATAGTTGTTGAGACCACGGACGTTCCACTTGACGATCTTTAAGGTATCCGTCATCGGGGTTTTTTTCCTTGATGTTATCGCCCCATCCCATTCTCGTGGGCCTTAACCGATTGTCTCTACTCCTTGTCTTGAAACGCATCTAATCCGCCGGGTGAGCGGCTTTGGCCTTGTTGTGCGTCCTGAGTTCTCCTCACTTTTTGTTGTTAATTATTTCCCCTGGGCGGCTCCCTGTTATCTCTGATTGTGATATTGACCCAGAGGTTTCTGTATAGTTCTTGCTTCCATAACTGGTTCGGCCGTGGTATAACTTCAACAGTGTTGTTAACAATTGAACACTTATGTAACTTTTAACATAGGGCCCACCAGTGTAGTCCCGTAGAAGCATAACCACCAATGGTCCCCGATAGCTCTCAGGGATTGGTGGCCGAGTACTAATGCGTACTCTTAGTTCATCTAAGTGTGGTTAGGGGGGGCGAATCCCCAGGAAGTTGTCCAAAAGAACCAGGGACGAGGGTTCCCAATTGCCGTGTCCCTTACAGTTATCTGGGCCTGGGATTCATTTCTCCACATGAGTATTTATAGACCAAGAGTGCAGGGTCCCCGCCTGCGTCGTCTCTTTTTAGTGGTGTCGACAGCTTCTTACTTGCGTCTGTGTATCTTTTGTGCTTTACTTATTGGCTCTGTGTAGGCCGTCCTGCCTTTCCGACATCTGCCCCAAATTTTGCTCATCCATCCACTCATTAACTGCCCCCAGCATTTCGAAGAAGAGGGATTTCCCTTTGTAAACAATCTTTAGTTTTGCGGGATAGAGGAGCATGTATTTCATACCCTGCCTTCTGAGCCTGTCTTCGGTTGGTACTGGGCTCTCCTCCTTTGAACTTAAATAGTATAGTCGGGGTATATTGCCAGGGTTGCAGAGTCTCTCTGTATCACTCTGCCCGATCTCGAGTGGGCTAGAATTCTCTTTGTCCCGGTAGTTGACGATTTTTGCTATAATTGGTCTCGGGGGGCGCACCCAGAGGGCAGGGGGTTCTCATGAGCACCTTGTGGGCTCTCTCCACTGTGAATCCCTGCGACAGGGCGCCTGCTCCTATTTCTCGGAGGAGCACGTTTTTGACAAAGTTGGTGGGATCTCTGCCCTCCGCCCCTCAGGTGGCTCCAGGGTCCTGATGTTACTTCTTCGTGCTTGCCCCTCTGCATCCTCGGCTCTCTCTTGTAGCATTCAGACTTTGGTCGTTAGGTTCTGGACCGTTGCCTGTAGTTCTTTGGTGGTGGATGCTGTCTCTTCCAGTTTTTGTTCTGTATCGCCTACTCTGCCAGCCAGGTTACGCACATTTTGGCGCAGGAGACTCATATTGCATTTTATTTCCCTTATATGGGTCTCCATAGATGTTCTAATAGCTGCTATTGCCGCAAGGATCTTGGTCTCATTGGCTGTATCTTGGGGTTCCTGTTCGATGTTCCCTGGACGACCTTACAGATGTCCAGAGTCTGATTTCGGGTTGTTTTTCTTTGCATAGGTGTCCATCATTGTTTGTTTTGTCTAGGCAGCCATTTTTCTTCCTCTCCCCTCCGGCATCCGGGCGAATTCCTGCTTTAGGGCTTGCTAAGGAATGCGGGAGGCTCGTTCTAATTAATTACTCCCCTATGGGTGAAATTCCAAGGTGTGTGGCAGCCCGCTGCTAATTAATGTTGTAGCTCTTGTTTGAACCCCTGCCAGTTGCAGAGCTTGTTGACTTAATGGTGGTGATTCTTCTAACTCTATTGGCGAGGGTGGATCCTGAGCTGCTTGTTCTGTTTGCTCTCTGCGTTGCCCAGGAGTGGGCTCTATTTTCTTTGCCTCGGGTATGGCAAGGTGTCTGGTGGCCCTCCCATGCCAGCCGGTGACTAGCGACACCTGCGTGCCTCACGTAGTTAGCTTGGCGGCCAGGGGTGGGGTCGGGGGGGGTGTCCCAACTCCTATGGCCGTGTACTGTTTTATGGGCTCGTGGGCTGGGTGGCAGTGATGCAGATTTGCTATTTGCGGTCTCTTATGAGCACAATCCCTTCTATTGACAGTTCGTGTGGGGGTCATTCAGCCTCCCTGATGTCCGTGAAGTTATCCTCTTTCAGTGCTCATTGCTTGCCACCTAATGCACCCTCCGCGCTTGTCATTGGGGTGCCGGTGGGAAGAGCGTCTCACTTTATGACCAGTTAAGTCCTTTATTATATGTTTGTGGGGGGGTAATCTGCGTGCCCCTGGGGCTTTTGTAGTCAGCTCATGTTGACAGGAGGACACATAGAGGGAGCTCCTCACCGCTCCTCCCTGACTTTATTCTGTGGTCTCTTGTTTCTTTTGGGTGTGCCTACGCACATTGGCGGGGGGGGGGCATTTATCAGGTTGGACTTCAGTCCGGTATTATGTGCGCATGAGATGGGCCCCCGTATTGGTGCTGGGTGGCAGAGATCTTGCTTCCGGGGGGAGATGCGCACTGCTCCTCCCTCCCGCTATTGCATTTGCTCTGTCTGGTCCCTCCGCTGCAGGGGCGCTGCTTGTGTAACGGCGGCTAACAGCCTGCCTTACTGTTGTTTGCCAATGCGTTGCTGCTTTCCATGTGGTTTCCCCCGGGATCTTGCGAGCTCCGTCTGATGACAGTCTGTGCTCCTTCTCTTTGCCTAGTGTCCGGAGGCAGCGGCTGCCATTTGGCTGGCTTCTCTCTCTGGATTCTCGCGGCTGGGCTCTCCTTCCCCCACGTCACAGCAGGCTCTCAAAAGCAGTTCTATATGTGCTGCTTGGATACACACATCTGCTGGATATTTCTTTCACCTCCAGGGAATCGTTCTATCGCACTCAGGATCACATTTTACAGGATCGGGCAGGGAGCTCGCAACAATCACTTCCTTCTCACATTGCGGCTGGCCACGCCCCCCATCGATGCACATTATTATGTCATTGGTCAGACTTGTATATATTTTTTTTATTAAGACCACTGGACTCAATCATTCTGAGGATTCCACTGTTTTGTTTGTTTGTTTATTTATATTGCGCAACCAGACCCAAGGGTATACTGGCGCGAAGGCAAAAAGAGGGTTGTTCAACTTAGGTTACATGTTGCAGATAATCATGAAATACAGCTAATTGTTACAATGCTGTAGACATGTAGTGTCAAAGAATCATTAAGTATGTACAGTAGATTTACAAAAAATGCAGGAATGACAGATAAATAGAACCAAACAAATATACAGAATATACATAAGATCCCAAATGTCGTGAGCTTGGGTTACACATCGTGGTCTTTTAGCCATTGGACAAGTTTGGATCTGAATTGCTGGTAGGGGAGATCTTCCCTTAGATCAGTTGGAAGGGAGTTCCACAGTTGTGCCGCTTTGACAGCGAAGCTACTCATGCCACTATGTCTATGGTGCCCTCCTTGACCATTTTGGACAGTTGAGACTCCAAGGCCTGACTTGCGGTTGCCGGAACAGGTCTCACCTTGTGTTTAACGGGCACTGCATTGGCCTTGAGCTGGATTTCGTGGACAGCATATTTTATCCTTCTTGGTACTTGGGGGGGGGGGGGGGGGGGGGGCAGTGGGGGGGGACACCAGGAATTCTTCTTATAGACTTGAAGCTCCTCCTGCTTTCACCAACAGTACCTGGTCGTCTGTGCTGGGGTCCAGCCGAATGCTTAACTTGTGTTGGTCGTCCCACCCCAGCACTGCTGGACCATCTTCCAAGACGTATACTTTAGTTGTGGTTTGTGTGCCCTTAAATTCTAACTTGGCCTTGATATAGCCCAGTAGGTCCACGGACACTCCCCCAAAGGCTGTTGGCTTGTGCTTGGTTCTCTTAGCTTCTGCTGTTCGGGTCTGTGAGAAACCAAGGGTGTCTCACCTTCTAGCCCCCGGGAATCTCTCACTCAGGTGGCCAGGGCACGGGCATCGCCTTCGGATCCAGACTCTGGGGGTGGACCAGTGCGGGAGGATCACCTGGGTGAGGGGTCTTCGGGGAGTGGGGGTGAGAGAACTGATGGTGAGACGCAGTATTCCCTCCTTTCCCGTACCCATGACCCATCCTATTTTATAGGATTCTGCAATGATCCAACTCACCGACCCCACCCCCCCTTCATCCCCCTCCTGCACACACTCTGGGCAGAGGAAGAGTGTGTCTGAGAGTGAAGAGGCTAACCCTTACATATCTCATTGGACATGTCCCGCTAACCGGGTCAGGCACTTGACTTTAATCACATACCCATTAGCTCTCCCCTCACGGATAAAAGGCGGAACATAGAGAGACACTCAGAGCAAGGTGGAACACGAGAAGCAGCAGAACTTCAGGGGTGAAGGCGGACCTATTGAAGCAGAGCGGCCGATAGAGGGCCGAGAGCAAAGGGTAGAGAAACCCAGGAGATCCCTGCAGGAGGTTGTTGCCTCTGAAGAGCAGGGAAAGGTATGCATAGAAGGCCAAATCCCAGGCAAGAAGACTGCATTGTGTTTCAAGGGTGCCAGCAACCTTCCGGAGTGAACGACAGAGTTGGGAAGGCGAGGCCAAGTCTGTCGTATTAACGTTGACTCGTGAATTAAAACCGCAAAGACAAGAAAGGAACATGCGAACAGCCGGTGAGTTGGCGAACGACATGAAAGGCCGGTGTGTTAAAGAAAGATTGAAGTTGTTACGGTATATCTCAAAATTGAAGGCTGCACGCGTTTGGATGAGACATGAAAGAAGGAAGGCCGGTGGTGAACTTTAAATTACCGATAACTGTGAAACCAGTGATGCAGAGTAGCAGAGCGGTCTGGCGAAAGGAAATAGCCCACTTAAAAGTCTCTGCCCTAGGTGAAAGTTTTTGTTATAAAGCAACAAAGAGAATGAACTCTAAAATGCGTCATGGTCACGATTAACCCAGGCAAAAGGGCAAAATGGGAAGTGAAAAGGTGAATGTTGAACTTGTGCCTATGATACTGAACAACCCAGACCAAGAGACGCTGGGGCAAATAACCCAAGAGTCTTGAGTTGAAGGGAAAGTCAAAGTGGTCCTGCTGAGGGAGGTCTATATTAAAAAGCTTGCACATTCAAAAGTCTTCGACATCAGGAAAAGGTCTGAGCCCGACTGAGGGAGACAGGAAGTGTGATAAGTTAGGGGAAGGGAACACCTAAAGAATGTGAATTAGCTTGGGGAATGGAACCCCTGCAAGTGCTGTGATTGAGAGGTCCGAGTCTGATGGAGGGAGACCTACGTGAACGTTTTGTTGAACTGTGAAAGAACTTTTGAAAGCTGGTATTGAAGATTTTCATGTGGAAGGCCAGGCGGGCCTCGATCCACGTTTTGAACTGCCTTTGTTCTGAGCCAGAGTGCGTCATGCTGTCTACAGGGGCTGCCTTACGCCAGTTTGATCCTTTATGTTATAACACTGATTTTTCTTTGCATACATATTCCCCTTTATACACTTCTTGTATAAGAGATGGGGCAGGCATTCGGTTTTGTTAGGTTAGGCCATTTTGATTTGACAAAGACTGACTAGGACTGTGTTTTCTTTATTTGATGGTAGAGACTACTCCCATCATAACTATAGGGCAAAGTAGGAGTTTTTCCAACCCCATAAATCTAATAAAGGTTTTGAAATGTTATCTCTTTTGTCAGTGTCATACTTGTGATACCATGCCTCTCTTACAGATCGCATTGCTGTACAATGGGGTTTCTCTCTCCTGGTGCGGGTAGAGTTCACCATGATGACGGTTTGTTTGACGTGCTCCTCTTCATCATTGCTCGTGGATCTTTCTCTCTCAATACTAGTGGCGTTTTATTTTCCTTCCACGTGCAGGCGACTGCGAAGTGACCGAAACCCTTGCAATTTGTACACTCTGTTTCTTGCTGGACAGTCTGTCGTTCGCTTGGTGCTTTGTGCTGGTGCACCTGTGGCACTTCAGGGGCTCACTCTTCCTGCCCCGTCCCTCCTCCTATACCTTCCTGCTATTTGTGTTCACCGACAATTTGTCACAAATAACGTTTTCAGCATTGTCTCCATGCGAAGATCTGCTGTCCTTCAACTCCCTTTGCGTTGAGCAGTATGGCCTTCTTTCTTCCTGCAGAGCCTGTGCCTCCCAGTGCCTCCAGGTATGTAGTGAACAAAGGTTCCCATTGTAGCAACAGTATTTCGGGCTTGCCTGGGGGCTGAAGAAACAGTGAGGGCAGAGTGGCACATTGCATGGTGGCTGCCTAGGGTGGTTATGCCAGTCCTCCTTGCCAATTATGTGGTGTTCTGGAATGAGTACTAGACACAAGGTGGTTCTGTAACAAGCTTTATTAACCTAGATGATGCGAACCATTGAATGCACGTAAACACAAGAGTACTTATGGTGTCTCTGAGATAACCACTGCAGTTTATTCACTGCTCTGGGTTTACATCTCTTGCAGTGCTCATGGATAAGGTCTTGATAGCAACCACCACTGTTGTGTTGCTGTAGTGGATTTATGCCTTCAATCTGGTAAGGTATTTGAGGTCACTGGATAGTATAATCAGGCTACAGGCCTGATCTCAGGAAGAGTGCCGGGGAACGTTGTACTGTCTCCTGGTCCGCTCCACGACTGGCGGGCTACGGTAGCCGTGCGCGACCTCGCTGGGCTGGATCTCGCGAGGCAGGTTGCTTGCAACCTTTTTATGCATACAAACATAAAAATAAGAGATATACAATTTGAAATATTTTTTTTAAAACATTTTTATTTGTTTATTCAAACAAACAAACCAAACTTGCAGTGCATACGGTAACATTTCAATTATGCATCACTTAATTGTGTTCACTGCTTCCCTTATCCCACCCCCCATTTCGAGCGTACTTCTTCTCACGCTCTGTTCCTGCAACATTTGATAGGGTATCCCTTTCCATGGGTTTCCGTTGGGTCTCGCATTGGCCCAAATAACTCTATCAATAATTTCCAGGCCATCAGGGTCTATGTCTCCTCCCCCCCCCCAGCACTGCGCGATTCTTGCCATACCATGGTTTCTGCCTCAGCCCATTTCTGCAAATCTTTCCACCATACCTCTAGCCGTGGTCTGTGGCATGTCTCCCACCCCATAGCAATTCTCCTCTTTGCAAGTGCATATGCCAGGTCCTTTAGTTTGCTCACATGCTTGAGTTTTCGTGGTCTAGGGAACCCCCCTAACGAACAGGCCCACACTGTATCAACCACAATCGTAATACCTCTTTCTGCTAGTCTGTGTGCCACTTAGCTCCAAAAGCGCTCGATAACTAGGCATGACCAAAACATATGCACCACACCTGCTGTCATAAATCACCAATGTATCAATTGAAAAGGATACGGTAACCAAAAAAGGATACAATTGGTAGGGCTCTTCCGGATCCTTTTTCACACGACTTGGTTGTAGGTAGGTCAAATTAGACCTTCCAAATGATACAACTCTCTGACTGAATAAAACAGGCAGAGAGATGGATCACTGGAAAGGGCTTGGGTATTGTATCGTAAGTATGCCTAGGATAGATAAAGTATCATAAGAAACTGTCCCAAACTCAAATCACTATGATAGCACAGTATTAGCATTAATTCAAAACACTGACCTTATGGCAAAACTGAAGAATTCAACGAAAGTCTCTTGAAGAAAACCAGGAGTAGAAACAACGATAAAGGAGGGGAAGATTAGAAAGGGAGACTTATCCCGAACGGCACGAGGCTCACGCTAGATACCGGGTTGGTGCACCACAGGATAGCGTCCAAAGTACTGTGCACAATCACCTTCCAATAGTTCATGAAATACTTCCTTTCCCACGAAGAACAAAATTAGATTTTCACCTGTTAACTGTCACAGGCACCAAAGGTTTAAAGAAGTTCAGAAAACCATGTGCGGAATTGCACGTGACAGCGTACACGCAGCCAGGCCAGCCGCGCTTGGAGACAACGTTTCCGCGTGGAGATTTAGCAAGCTAACAGGATACACGCAGCCCAGGACAGCCGCGCTTGAAAACAGCGTCCGCGTGTAGAAATTTGGTACGCGAACAGGACACACGCAGCTCAGGACAGCCGCGTTTGCAGACAGCATCCGCATGGAGATTTGGCACGCGAACAGGATACACGCAGCTCAGGACAGCCGCGTTTGCAGACAGCGTCCGCGTGGAGATTTGTCACCCGAACAGGATACACGCAGCTCAGGACAGCCGCGCTTGCAGACAGCGTCCGTGTGGAGATTTGGCACGCGAACAGGATACACGCAGCTCAGGACAGCCGCGCTTGCAGACAGCGTCCGCGTGGAGATTTGGTATGCAACCAGGATACACGCAGCTCAGGACAGCCGCGCTTGCAGACAGCGTCCGCGTGGAGATTTGGTACGCAACCAGGATACACGCAGCTCAGGACAGCCACGCTTGCAGACAGCGTCCGCGTGGAGATTTGGTACGCAACCAGGATACACGCAGCTCAGGACAGCCGCGCTTGCAGACAGCTTCCGCGTGGAGATTTGGCACGCGAACAGGATACACGGCTCCAGGAATTAGCGTGTGGAGGAAAACGCGCTCAAAAAAAGGCCAAAGAAGTTGCTGAAGGGAATGCGAGGATGCAGGTCCGGAGTTCAGCTACAAAACACCAAAAATGAGTTAATCAGAAGCAGCGATCGACTATTCCACACTGCTTATGTACGAACTGCCGTGATACACGTGACGGAACTAAGTCACATGAATTTTAACGACGTGAAAAATGCAGACGTCGTTTTCTGGGCAATGCATCGAACAACCTCTATTTCGAATAGAATGGTCTAGTGGTTCTATGGGCGTAACTCATTTTGTATGGAGAGGTCGTTCCTGGTCCAGAGCTATGTCCAGCAGGCATGACACCTGCATTCTCTTCATCACTTTTGGGGCATGCTTGCCGTCCTACATTTTTAAACCTAGCTATCCTCTGGGGTGTCATATACGCCCTATGCGTAATATACAGTTGCATCTGCTTTAGTCTTGCGTTCCTCTACACCTTCTTATGATACCCTTGGGCTCGTTCCCACATCCCATCATCCATTGGGGATCCCACTTCCGCCTCCCAGTCTTGTCTCAGTTGTACTACCTCCTTTCCTACTTTGGACATCATCATCTCGTATATTCTGGATATCTCATATCCCCCCTCTGCTATGTCATATATTGTATCTATGGTTACATCTGGTTCTTCCCCCAGTACCACTTCGGGCTATGTCCTCTTAATTCTCCGCACCATTCTATGATACGTGATATACTGGTCTGTGTGTAACCCGGTTTCCTCCCCCAACACCTCAAAATCTATTCTAGTCCCCTCTTGCCAAATATCACCCATTGTTTCTATCCCAATTGGTTTCCAGTGGTTTCTGATTATCATTCTTAGTTGCTTTTCTTCACCCGCCAGTGCTACTAGTGGTACCTGTGGGGAACACGGGATGGGTTCTCCATCATCTGGCATGCCCTGCGCCACATCTTCCATCCAAGTACCATCATCTTTGGACGCCCTTCCATTTCTGCCTTGGGCAGCCACATAATCTCTTTTAAATAAAATGGGGCACAATCTTGTCTAAACAGCCTGGACTCAGAGGTTGCCTCCTCTGAGAACCATTTAGCCACATATTGCAGCTGGCTTGCTATATAATAAACTTCGTAATTAGGTAGTTTTATACCCCCTCTCTCATAGAAATTCTGTAGCTTCCAGAGGGCCACTCTATTTCGTGTGCCATGCCAAAGGAAATCCCTGCACATACTGTCCAATCTAGTGAAGAACTTCTTTGGTATCAAGTGCGGTATATTCCCAAAGTAGTGCAGGAGCCTAGGTAGGACCACCATCTTCAACATTGCCTCATGTCCCATCATTGCTAAAGGCAGCTTCACCCAGAACCTCATGCAATTTTCAATTTTCTTAATGGCTACCTCTGTATTGTACTTATGCTCCTCTTCCACCGTGTGGTATATATCTATCCCTAAGTATCGAAATGTGCTAACCTCTCATGGTATCTGTAACACCGGTAGCTGTTTCAATGGGATCCCTTTTATATCCACCCAATGGGAACATGCTAAATTTCTGAGGGTTCACTGCTATATAAGACAGCCATGCATATCTTTCCATCACTTCCAAAATGTATTGGAGGTTTTCCTCCGGGTGTCGCAAATACAAGATGTCTTCCTCATATAGGGAGATTAGATGTCTTTCCCCTCCCGCAGCAATGCCTCTCGTATCATATTGTTGCCTCAAGTATATCGCTAGGGGTTCCAGGGCCAATATATAGAGCATAGGGGACCATGGACATCCTTGTCTGGTACCCCTACGGAGTTGCCATCTTTCAGGTATCACTGCTCCTGTTTTAACTCTGGCCAGCGGTTCACTATATAACATTTTCGCCCACTGTAGATATCCAGGCCCCATTCCATAGCCAGCCAAGGCCGCCAACAGCCATGGCCATTTGACCGAGTCAAAGGCCTTTATTGCGTCCAGTGACACAATTGCCAAATCACCTTCGTTCTCGTTCCCATGCTCAATAACTCAATGGAGTTGTCTGAGATTATTTGATATGGTCCTATTCGGGACATAGCCCGTCTGGTCAGGATGTATTAATTTACCAATAACCCTCCTCAGTCTGTTTGCCAAAACGGCCGTCAGTATTTTGCTGTCTTGACTTAACATTGATAGGGGTCTATATGAACCGCAGCTATGTCCAGGCTTATTAGGTTTGGGAAGCAGTATTATAATCGCTTCTCTAAGTGACTCTGGCAGTCGGCCCAGTTCATATGCCTCATTCAACATTTCTAAAAGCGGGGAGAGCACCTCTCCTTTAAATATCTTATAGAATTCGTTTGGGAGTCCATCAGCCCCCGGAGTCTTGCTGGTGGGCAACTGTCTCACCACCTCTTCTAACTCTTCTAAAGTAATCGATGCATCCAGCTCTTCTCTTTCCCCAACACTGATCTGCGGCAATCTTATATCTTCCAATGTTTCTACTATCGTCGTGTAATTACTCTCCCCATCATCTCCATATAGTAGCCTATAATAGTCTGCAAACTCCTGGTTAACTCCCTCTTGGGTATCAACTACACTTCCATCTTCCCTTGTTATTGTTCTAATCGTGGGTCTGGGGGTTTCACTCTTGTATAGCCATGCCAAGATCCTTCCTGGTTTATCCCCTCCCCCATGCTGTCTCTCTATATATTTTTTATAGTTAAGGTTACACAGTCTTTCCCAGTGCCCAGCACATTTCTGCTGCAGCCTGAGTATCAGTTCAGTGTGTTCCTTGGTATTATTTTCTCCCTTCAATGCCCTTTACAGTTCTCCCTCCATTTCCCATGGGTCGGCCAGGATCCCTCCTTGCAATCCTTTGGATTTTGCTATGGCTACCCCTCTCATCACAACTTTAAAGGCTTCCCGCAACGTGTCCGTCGAGTCCACACTGCCAGTATTCGTCTCAAAGTAGTTAACAATCTCCTCCCTCATATCCTCTCTGAAAAAGGGGTCTTTCAGTGCCTCTGCTCTGAGGTGCCATACCGGAATCCTCGCTCTCGGGGGTCGATATTGCCATCCGAGGATCAAAGGCGAGTGGTCTGAGAGGACACTCGCTTTATATTCTGCTTGCGTGATCATTCTCTTGTGTGACAAAAACATAGTCCAACCTTGTATGTAATTGCTGCGGGGCGGAATAATGTGAATATTGCCTCTCTTGGGGGTGTCGTGACCTCCACACATCTCTGAACCCAAAGTCTTTCAGCAGTGTCTGCAGCGCTTTAGCGGTTGGGGCAGGTCTATCCATTTTCCCATAGGGTTCAGTACGCAATTAAGTCTCCTCCCCAAATCACCGCGCTCCCCACACACATGCTAAGGTTGTTACACAGGGTTCTAAAATATGCCGCTGTGTTTTGATTCGGGGCATACGTATTTACAATGCTTATCTCCCTATTTTCCACCAATCCCCTCATTATGACCATCCTCCCGTCCGTCTCAACTATTGGCTTTAACAGCTGAAACGGGACATGTGGCGCCACTCAGATAATCACTCCCCTAGCATAAGCCGAATATGATGAGCCCACCACGGTCCCCTTCGATTTCTTCCCGATCATCTCCATCTTATCTTGCGTCAGGTGCGTCTCTTGTAGCAAGGCTATGTCTATCTTCTGTCTACGTAGGTATAGCATAACCTATTCCTCTTTAAGTAGCTATTGAGCCCCCTGACATTCCAAGTAATTATTTTAAGATCCCCCATGACTTGTTAGAGTCCCACTCCTCCCCCCACCTATGCAGTCCAAATACAATTGTATTTCCCGTCTACATAGGCTAGTTTCCCAATTTAAACACAACAAACACCCCAACCTCCCTCCCTCCCACCTCCCTTCCCTGTCCCAACAACACCCTCCCCAACTGTTGCCCAGCTACATCCCTCGATCTCAGGCACCCCCGCATCTAGCCTTTCTGGCAATAGCCGTACTCGCGGCTCAGCAGGGTGAAGTCGCCCTAGTGGCTGTTTTACTACTAATTCCTGGGGGTAGGTTGCCTTCATCCTGCTGCTCCTGTTTACTTCAAGGTCACTACGCCTAATGCTACCCAGTTTAATTGTGCATTTTATTCTCTATATTCCAGTCCAACAGGGTCAGTGAGTCCAAAAGTGTCATAATACAATTCAAATGTTCCACAGTCTCTTACTGGGACTCCCCCCCCCCCCCCATCCCCATTTATCCCCTCTGTATTCATGATGCATCCCCATCACTTATAGTGCTCCTCATGATCCTGCTCCTCATATCGCTGCGGACAGCCTGCAAGTCCAGCCATGCTGCCGCTTCCTCTGGGGTATAAAAAAAACTTTACTTTTATGCAAGACTTTTAGCTTCGCAGAGTACAAAAGCATGTACTTGATCCCAGCCGTGCGCAGTCTCCTCTTGACCGCCACATAGCTGTATCGCTGTCTCTGCACCAACATGGTGTAATCAGGATACGCTGTGATGTTGGTAGATGCCCTTTCTATTGTTCCATCTTTACGAAAGTACTCCCAAGATCTTCTCTCTATCTTTATAGTTCAGGATCTTTGCAATTATCGCCCTGGGCCGTGGTTTCCTCATCAGGGCCAGATGTGCTCGTTCAACAGTAAACCCTTGTGAGAGCTTGTCTGCCCCTACCTCTTGCAGGGTATGTGTACATTGGGTGTTCCTGTCCTCTCTGATTCCGTACTGCAGTCACTTTTGAGCAGTTTGTGATTTAAACCTTCCCAAGGAACCCATGCATTAGTGGTAAATCCTAATCATGAGGTGAAGAAAAAATCATTGACTCTGACTGGTTTTATGGTAGCCTCTTTATTATTTTAGTGGCTCGTCTTGTGAGTTTTTTTTTTTCTTAAAAAAAGATCAAGTGTTCGGATAAAACGAGACAACACAGAGAAACACCATGATTTTAACTTGACATAGCTAGGTCAAAAACAGGTCAACATCTGTGTGTATATAAGCAAAGATGAACAATGCAGAAAAAGTGCAATTCTTCTCAGGTCTGTACAAACAATATGCAATGATTCCTTGTAATTGTTATAATTGAGCTAGAGGTGTACACAATATTACTTCATAGAGGTCACAATCTCATAGTTCCAATGCTGTGAAGTATTGTCTTCAGTTCCTGTTTTTTTCAATACATTCAAACAGACCGGTAAGGTTAAGAAAACACAAAGTCCTTTTTGATGTGAGGCATAGATATTATGCCCTAACCGGGTTATTGTGGATAGAGGCAATTATATTTGTCTATGTGACAATGGTTAGAAAATGTGGTCAGCTGTGGCTGATCCCTGACCAAGAGAGACTGGTCCGACATCTATTAAACAGTGAAGAGAATTCAGTGTGGTCCTTAGATGTGGTATGTAATCAATTTCCCACGAGAATCACTGACGTTTCGATTGTTCTAATTCACAATCTTCTTCTGGGGCCTTGTATATGCAGGTCTCCCTAAAGATAAACAAAGACAAAGAGTGTCCACTCAGAAAAGAGTACCAAGTGTTTCTATAGGAATAAAAAACACAAGTGGAAGGATAAAAAGCATCATATTGGTGCTGATACAATAGATAAGTGAAGGGCTGAGGGCCCTCAAAGTCCAGTAACTGACCTGTCCTAGAAGCTGCGTGGGAACGCCTGTTTCCAGAGATCTGTGGGGGTGATTAGGCATAGGCTGTGCGTGAGAGTCAGTCTGAGCAGGCTGTAAGTTACATCCCAGTGGTAGCCTAAGTGTGCGGGTCGATTAAAGCAGCCGTGTAGAAAAGGATATAAAAGAAAAACAAGGTGGAGCTGTATCAGTGAATGTCACTACCATGTGTGGAGATAGTGCTGCTGACAAGGGCTCAGTAAGAGGGGAAATGGTTAGTTTCCAGGAAAGGTGTTGCAGGGGTCTGGAGTCTGCTCACCTGTGTCTAGCTTAATGTGGATGAAGCTGGGGCTCCTCTGCCGTGCGCGTCGAGTCAGGCTAAGTCCCGTCATGGAATGAAATGGAGCTGTTCGTAATGTATTTTAAAGTGCATGCGCGCATGGACAGTGTAAGGGTGGACGCGCATGCGCGGAGCGGGGCAAACAAGTGTCTGTAGTGCGCGCACGCGCAGTGTGTAGCACAAGAGCACGGCGTCCGTGTGTGACGCTGAGCTGTGGCTACTATCCTGCAAGTGGATGCGCAGGCGCAGGGGGCCATGTGTCAATGGCGCCGAGGCCTGGAATGATTCCCAATTGGTAGGTGGGGTTCAGCAAAGGGATCGCAGGGCTGGGACGACAGATTAGCCCGAGAGAGGTGAAAACAACCTGCATATGCTGAAGATGGGTACCCCCCAGGGTGGTGGGGGCGGGATGAGGCTGAATAAGAACAGGAAGAAGGTGAATGGGTCCTGGCTGCTGAGAGCTGGGAGTGATGCCCTACTCGTGGATGTGGTAGTCCACACGTATAAAAGGACCAGATGGATGGCTGCTGGTCCTTAAGGGTGTGGAACTGGACATGCCTGGGGAGGCCAGTGCTGGTTGGTAAAGTGCTCAGTGGAATGCAATGAGGCTACTTTCAGGTTGTGGCTTGATAGTCCATGGGGGCTGCTTCATTGAGACCGTTAGTCAGGGTCTGCAATTTGAATATCCACCAGGATTCCTTGTATTTAAGGGAGTTGGATATGTTGGTGGTGCCTAGGACCCGGCGGTCAATCACCCACCATTTGAAGGAATCATGGGCATGTTGTAGTTCCATGAAGTGTGAGACCAATGGTGCATTGTGTACTTTGCACCTGATCCTTGATTTATGTTCGCTTATTCTTTTGTGCACAGGTCTGGACGTTTGTCCCACGTATCTGAGTCTGCAGGTGCACTCAATAAGATAGATCACATTAGTTGTTTTGCAATTGGTAAATTGTTGAGTTCCCATTCCCTGTCTCCTAAAGGGAAGGATTTTATTTTCAGAGTCTGTTTGCAAGCCATGCATGCGCCACACGGGTGATGCCCTCGGATTTCCCGCATGTTCCATAATGAGGACCTTGTGGATTTCCTACGGGACCTGGCATGAGTCAGTAGGTTTTTCAAGTTCTTGTTCCTCTTCAGGGCCATCCTTGATAATGGTTTGTCTGGTAGATTGAGTTGGACGATGGGCCAATATTTTTTGATCATGTGTCCTTTGTCCGCCGACTTGATATGCAAATGCCATTTTTCAACTACCCACAGTGGAACCACCCCAGCCGGGTCGGAGAGGCAACAGGAGACGCTGAACACCATACCCATCTTCAATTTATCAGGCGCCCTCCTCACACAGGATGAAACCACACTCCTCACCAAAGGCCTATCCTTTGTACCAACGAATAATACAGACTGGTTCAAGATTGATGAGGAATTTCAAAACTTCTTCCAGTCTATCCGCGAAAAATCTTCTTCCTGAACCAAGAAACAACACAGGCCGAAGAGGACACAGGGCTGAGACTCAAATCCAACTTCAACCCCAGAGACAACCAACTACCCTCATCCATACTTAACTTTCAAAAATGCATCACATCAGAAATCAAGAAACTCCAAAAAAATCAGCAACATCAGAGACAAAACCTCACCAATGGCGAACGTCAAGCCCTCAAAAAACTTGCAAACAATGATAATTTGGTGGACAAAGGAGGAGGAATAGTAATACAAAGCACAGAGCAATACAACACCATGGTAATGACCCTGCTGGACGATGAAAATAACTACAAAAAACTGAAAAAAGACCCAACCAATAACATCAGAGCCAAGATACAAGAAATAACCAAATTCGCTCAGCAGAGGGATTGGATTTCAGAGAAAGAGGAGGCTTTCCTTAATACCACAGAGGGAAGAACCCCCACTTTCTATGCACTACCAAAGATTCACAAGAACAGCACCACGCCTCCAGGAAGACCAATAGTCTCCAGATGCAGTTCCATCCTAGAACCCATCTGCCAATTTATTGACTACTTCCACAAACCACTCTGCCAAAAAACAGCCTCATACTTAAAAGATACTATGATGACCATCACCACCTTTGAACACCAACCCTTTGACAATACCAGAAATCAACTTGTCACAATGGACATAAAGAGCCTCTATACGAGCATTCCGCAAGACCAAGCAATCGAATGCATTCGACATCATCTTACTAGACACATGACACAAAGGAGAGTGCCCATCAACTTCATTGTTGAACTATTAGAACTAGCATTAACTAACAATTTCTTCAGCTTTAATGAGTCATTCTATCTACAAATCAGTGGAACCGCCATGGGCGCAGCATTTGCTCCGAGCATGGCAATTATCTACATGGCTGAATACGAGCAAAGCTTCATACTTAACAAGAATAACCCATTTAAAGATAACATCCATTCATGGCGCAGGTACATTGATGATGTTATTTTTGTCTGGGAAGGAGAGAACAGTAAGCTACTGAGCTTCTTCACATGGCTCAATGGCAGATCAGAAGACATGCAATTCACCATGGAACATAGCAACATGAAAATCAATTTTCTGGATCTCAAAATCAGTGTTAAAGATAACCAGCTGATTTGTTCCATCTTCAGAAAAGAAACAGACAGAAATACCATTCTACATTACAATAGCCACCACCCCAGGAACCTACGCGACAACCTCCCATACGGACAATTCCTCAGAATTCGCAGGAACTGCACCGAAACAGGAGAATTTAAGATCTATGCAAACCTGCTACAACAGAAACTAGAAACCAGGGGCTACCCTAAAAAATTGCTTAAAAGCACCATGAAGAGGGCCCTTGACACACCGAGAGGAACATTGCTTACTGCCAAAGCTCATGATCCCAACACAGACAACATACTGGCATGTATCTCAACGTTCGGTGCAAACACCTCGCAATTCAGGCACATGATCAAAAAATATTGGCCCATCGTCCAATTCAATCTACCAGACGAACCATTACCAAGGATGGCCCTGAAGAGGAACAAGAACTTGAAAGACCTACTGCCCGAAGGAAATCCACAAGGTCCTCATTATGGAACACGCAGGAAATCCGAGGGCATCACCCGTGTGGCGCATGCATGGCTTGCAAACAGACGCTGAAAATAAAATCCTTCCCTATAGGAGACAGGGAATGGGAACTACCAATTGCAAAACAATTAATGTGATCTATCTTATTTAGTGCATCTGCAGACTCCGATACGTGGGACAAACGTCCAGATCTGTGCACAAAAGAATAAGCGAACATAAATCAAGGATCAGGTGCAAAGTACACAATGCCCCATTGGTCTCACACTTCATGGAACTACAACATGCCCATGATTCCTTCAAATGGTGGGTGATTGGCCGGGTCCTAGGCACCACCAACATATCCAACTCCCTTAAATACAAGGAATCCTGGTGGATATTCAAATTGCAGACCCTGACTAACGGTCTCAATGAAGCAGCCCCCATGGACTATCAAGCCACAACCTGAAAGCAGCCTCATTGCATTCCACTGAGCACTTTACCAACCAGCACTGGCCTCCCCAGGCATGTCCAGTTCCACACCCTTAAGGACCAGCAGCCATCCATCTGGTCCTTTTATACGTGTGGACTACCACATCCACGAGTAGGGCATCACTCCCAGCTCTCAGCAGCCAGGACCCATTCACCTTCTTCCTGTTCTTATTCAGCCTCATCCCGCCCCCACCACCCTGGGGGGGTACCCATCTTCAGCATATGCAGGTTGTTTTCACCTCTCTCGGGCTAATCTGTCGCCCCAGCCCTGTGATCCCTTTGCTGAACCCCACGTACCAATTAGGAATCATTCCAGGCCTCGGCTCGGTGCCGTTGACACATGGCACCCTGCGCATCCACTTGCAGGATAGTAGCCACAGCTCAGCGTCACACACGGACGCCATGCTCTTGTGCTACACACTGCGCATGCGCGCACTACAGGCATGAGTAGTCTGTAGTGTCCATGCGCGCATGCGCTTTAAAATCCATTACGAACAGCTCCATTTCATTCCATGACGGGACTTCGCCTGACTCGACGCGCACGGCGGAGCTGCCCCAGCCTCATTCACATTAAGCTAGATATAGGTGAGCAGACTCCAGCCCCCCTGCAACTCCTTTCCTGGAAACTAACCATTTCCCCTCTTACTGAGCCCTTGTCAGCAGCACTATCTCCACACATGGTAGTGACATTCACTGATACAGCTCCACCTTGTTTTTCTTTTATATCCTTTTCTACAGGGCGGCTTTAATCGACCCGCACACTTAGGCTACCACTGGGATGTAACTTACAGCCTGATCAGACTGTGACTCTCACGCACAGCCTATGCCTAATCACCCCCACAGATCTCTGGAAGCACAGGAGTTCCCACGCACTTCTAGGACAGGTCAGTTACTGGACTGTGAGGGCCCTCAGCCCTTCACTTATCTATTGTATCAGCACCAATATGATGCTTTTTATCCTTCCACTTGTGTTTTTTATTCCTATAGAAACACTTGGTACTCTTTTCTGAGTGGACACTTGTAAGAGGATTCAATTCAGCACTACAGCCAAGTTAACGCCTAGTCTAGAATACTGAATGAAAACCCTTATTGATATATCTTTAGGTCCAGTTCATGCGTCCTGGATGACTACCCTTGTATAACACCCCTCTCTTGGAATCCCCCTGACCCCACTGAGCCAAGAAGTAATTCTGTTTTGCAAGTTTAAAAGGTTTATTTGATAAATTAAAATATATATCACACTTTTTAATAAATTAATAATTGAATATCACACTTAATCTGATATGGTAAATATTAACAATGGAGAATCTGGCACTAGCACACTTCTTATAATCACTAATGAGTTGATATGAAATGGATAAGGTAGCACACTGGTAAATAGGAACAAAAGTATAATGTGGTAGAGGATGCTTTATGTAGCTCAGGTGGATGCAATATTCAATGAATGCAGTACAGAAAATACGCAATATGATTCAACCAGACAATGTAATCACTTTTCTCGGGCTATTCCCTCCCCCCCTCTTTATGCAAGGCAAGGAAATGGAAGGAAACACACAGTTCTCAGAAATGCAATCAAATGTGATTCAGTTCAATCCCAGCAAGCTTACAGAAAACAGATAGGAGTTTTGAAAACACAGATAGGAGTTTGAAAACACAGGCAATGCTTGGATATGTGCTGGCAATGAATGAGAAATATGCTAAATTTGCTTTTAATTCCCTTATAGAGGTTCAGGGTGAGTGGTATCTAGTTAATATTAGTCCAGGCTCACACTAGCAATGATGCAGGGATAGTTAGCAGGTTAAACGAATTTCTGGCCAATGGAAAGCAAACAGCAGCAGTTTTTACATGTGAAGAAATTGCAAATCGCGGTAAAATTCGCGGATGCGCCGAGCGCTATTACAGAGGAACCGCAAGGACTATCTCTACCGTTTTGGGGTCCTAGAAAAGCCTGGGATCTCAGCTTCCAAATGAAAGTTATTGCAAGTCTCTAGCCCAAACGGTTGCGGAGATATGAGTAATTTAGTAAAGGTCGTTTTTGGTTTTGTAAATTTTAAACGCACACTTTTTCAAAATGACAAGTGACAAATTTTTGCAGCTAGAATGACAGGTGACAGCTAGGAGGCAGTTCTACTTAGGTTAAATAGATTGAATTAGATGAATTTAAACTAAGAGATGTGTTCTGAGTTTTGCTAAGTACTCACAAGAGATTTTGAACAGGAAAGCGACTTGGTCACGGACTTCAGTCTGGTCAGGTCTTTCCGGGTTCTGCTCACAGCGCCTGGCCTCTGGAACTGCTCACAGGGGTCTGGTCTCTGCTAGGCACCGGTTCTTTGGGTCTCTCTGCTCTGGATAGATTGAAGTCTCTAGTTTGGCTTTCTGGAGTTTGATGGAGGTAAGTATGGATTTTTCCGGCAGAGCTTTCAGCGGCAGATGAAAAATGAATCCCCTATCTGTCCTGTCTGTCTGCTTTTATGTGTTTAGAATGTGGGTGTGTTCTAGCATCACTGACCCTACCTCTCTCTCAGCTTCTAATTGGTCAAACTTCCATTTCTTACTTGATTGGGGGAATGAAATGAAGTGTCATCAGGATGAGGTCTGTTTATGATACAGAGAACCCACCCCTGTCAACTTTACACACAATCTATATCTGACCTAAAAACATATTTGCACAGGTACACATTTGTTTAAAATTACATATACATGGTGTGGCTGAATTTAGCCATGTCTATGTCCAAATCTGCTCATTCTCGGAGCTTGCATTCAAAGAGTGTACATAATTGACTTTTTAACTGCTTTTTCAATTTCCGACATGGACCCAACTTTACATACATGTGTGCAGGGGGTAGGGACATTAGCTGATGAAGTTTCAGATTTTTAACATGCACACATTTAGAGTAATATCCACTTTTCCGCTAAAACCCCCCTGAACATACCACCGGTTCCTACCACGTCTTAAACTGTGGGCAGAAAAATCACAAGAATTATGGTATCATTTATAAAATTTTCACATGTCCGCTCTATGAATTATCCCCCTTTTTATAAAACCATATCCTTGCTGCAGGGGTGTGTCTTTTCAGGTCACATGGTACAGAAACCAGTCTTTCCAGTTTCTGCCAAGCCAGCTTGCTTCTCACAGACAGTGCTCCTCCCAGCTTCTCCAGGAGGAAGCCACTTTTTACGACGTCTGTAATAAAAAACCTTTGCCTGAGTGAAGAGGGCTTTGTTCACTCTCTGGCAGAGCACAGGAAATTCAATTATCAGATAGATGGCATATCCTTAGCCTGGGCAGCAAAAGGAAGGTTGGCCTGGGAACACAGTGGTGACTCAAGTTTCACTGCTGATGGGATCCGTTGCTAGGCAAAATCAAGTTCCTTAAGCCAGACCTTCAGCTAACTTTTTGTTGCTTTTAAAATAACTTGTAATTTTACACATGCAGCTAGAATGCTGATTCTAAGTGCAAAACTATGACATTTCAACAGTTACAAAGGCATGTGACACCAAACATAGGTCACTCATTTAATTTAACATTTTCGATTTTGGTGGTTTTAAATCCAGTTGCAGTTAGGCTTAAGCTGCTGACTCCATAGCATTTTTGTTATAAGCATTGTTTTTGGGCTCTTCATTTCCCAGATTTTGTAGGCACACAAAACTCCATTCTGCCAAATGTCTGCTGGTGTTCAGTGAATATTTTGCACATGTTGCAAGGTTTGAAATAGGCATTTTGCTTGCCTTCAGAAAAACACACAGAGTGGTTTTAAAACGCCGGCTTTTGGATAGTGGTGAGTACTGGTACTGCATTCATTTTTGGGATTTAAGAAATGAATTCCCCACACTTCTAGGTTGCATTTGGCAATCAGCATTGCCATTCCCAATGGTTTCAGACTACTGTGCGGGTAGTCCAATGGTGGTTTTAAAGCGCTTTGAAGCTAACCGGCGCTACTGTTTTTCCTTTGGCAACCCATTTCCCTCATGGCAACCCGGCCTTTCATTCTCGCACTGGTGGGTGGCAAGTGAGGCAACCATTTTGGTGGGCGCACAAACTGCGCAGCTTTCCTGGATTTCGGCGCACATGTGGGTTTTCCGCCATCTTGAATTTCCTAAGCCCACAGCACCAAATGTTGTAGCAGGATAGCTTAAACGTGGGTCAGGACACCCAACAAGTCCCCCCCACGCGACTGCACTTTGAATTTGAGTCGATGGGGAGTCGCGTGCACAAGGGTTTTGACCCATGCACCGGTCTGTCCGCATAATCTTCTTCCTCTTCTGTAGATGGCACAGTTCAGCATCTTCTTCTCCATCCGGTACTGATCGATCGGTTCTCCTCGCCGGTCCTGATGGGAGTATTGGGCGGTACCCCGGGCCCGTTGCGTCTCTGCTCCCGGTCTCCGGATCGTTCTTCTTGGTCATCCTTCATGGTTTCATCTCTCCTAGGATGATAAAGCAAAAGCGGCAATATCTACTCATAGACGTTTTTCCACCACTGTTGAGGTAGTGGGGCAGCATATGCATTTTATCATAACGAAACATTACATTCTTATTTTGAGAAAAAAAAACAGTATAACTAAGAGACAGTTTCATGCAAATCACAATATTTTAGAGACTAGATGTGGTATGTTTTATGGTTGGAACTGAATTAGTCTGAGACAGTGCCTGCTAGGATTCCAGAGGATTCCTCCAGTTGTTGCAGAGTGTGCCTGGGATGGCAACATTTCAACTGGTTTATGTGGACCCACTTGTCTTCCCCCTCTGCCGAACCGCCTTTGGGGATGCGGATCTTGTAGGCCACAGGGGAGATCTTATCGACGATCTCAAAGGGTCCCTTCCATGTAGGCAAAAATTTGCGCTGCTTGGCCTGGTTCCTTTGGAAGTTGTATAGATAGACCCGGTCTCCCACCTGATATTCCTTCCTGGAAGTTTTCAGGTCATAATGGGTCTTCATGCTATCAGCCGATCTTTCTAGATTCCGCTGAGCATAAGCAAAAGCATGTTGAAGGTGTTTCCTTAAATTCTCTACATACTCATGAGTAGTGGAGGCATTTATCAGTGTCTGCTCTTGGGTCCTATAGAGCAAATGCTGAGGAAGCACCATCTTGCGCCCAGTCATCAACTCAAATGGTGACATTTTGGTTGCAGATGAAGGGGTAGATCTGATGGCCATTAGGACCAGAGGTAATCGGATATCCCAACTTGGCCCAGAATCTGCCACAAACTTCTTTAATATGCTCACAATTGTCCGGTTATATCTCTCTACTGCCCCAGAAGAAGCTGGCCGGTAAGCAATATGCAGCTTTCTCTTGACCCCCAGTATCTCCCACATCTTTGTCATTACTTCACTGGTGAAGTGGCTACCTCTGTCTGACTCAATCCTTTGAGGTAGACCAAAACGGGAAAAGATGTGGTTAATCATCAAGGCAGCTGCAGTTTCTGCCTTGCAATTTGGGGCTGGGAGACATTCCACCCACTTGGTAAACAAGCATGTCACCGTCAACATGTACTTATTCCCCCTAGCCGAGCGAATCACAGGGCCTACAAAGTCGATTTGTAAATCTGACCATGGCAGTGTCATTCCCCTCTTTTGTAAAGGCGCCCGGTGTGTGAGGGATGATGGCTGAAATTGTGCACACACAAGGCAACCCTTCAGGTACTGGTCGAGGTCCTGCCCCATGTGTGGCCAGTATGCAACCTCTCTTAAGATTTCCAATGTTGTGTGAAACCCCCTGTGACCGGCAGTGGCCGCATCATGGGCGTGACTTAACATCAGGCTTCGGAATGAGGTAGGAACCACCCACTGATCGTGGCCAGCTTTGGATTTCCTTACCAACAAACCGTCTTGGATTCTGAACATTTTTGGACATTTCATCAACACTCTTAGGTCCTCTTTCCCAGTGTAATCGGTATCCGTCAGGGGAAAGTTCTCAGGGTCCTCAAGGTGCTGGTAAAATTTACCAATTATTGGATCCCCCTTCTGAGCGGTAATCAAATCAGCATCAGGGGTCTCCTTACTCCATTGTGCAATTGAAAGGTCGTTGTGAGCATTTGTCTGGGACCTAGTGATGGCAGTGACCTGGATTTCCCCCAACAGGGACTCAATCTCAATTAGATCCCCTTGGATGGCTCCGGTTTTGGCCAGCTGATCAGCTAAGTCATTTCCAGTTTTGTCTGGTCCCTCTACTTTGGAATGACCCTTGATCTTTTTCCAATAGATGGTCATCCCATTCGATGTGACCAGATCATCAATGTTTTGGATCAACTTCCCATGTTTCAAGGGTTTGTTGTTAGCACATAACATGCCTCTGGTTTTCCAATTAACCAGGTGCTCCACGAACCCGTTCCGTACATAATCCGAATCTGTGATTATGACCAGTTCGCGGAGTTGATGCTGGACAGCAGTGAGGATGGCCTGATGCACAGCCATCAATTCTGCCACCTGACTACTTCGGGGACCAATTTTGTATCCAGCGGAGGGTTCTGGGGACTCATTCACCCATGCATTCCCTATGCCGGCCACCAGTTCTTTCTCCCCGTTGTTGTCAACATGGTAAGAGCATCCATCCACATACACAGTGGGCATTCCCTCACACTTGTCTTCTTCAAAGACTTTGTGTGGGGAATTAAGGTATGCCTCCATGTTGTCCTTGATTTTTAGACTTTCGTCCTCGAGACAGTTTTCTCTGGCACAATCATGCAAGTCAGCCAGACCTTGTGCGAGGGGACTCTTCTTGTTTTGGCCATATCTGACCTCCACAGGAAAGCCTTGCATTGACAGAATCCAGGAAGTAATTCGGGAATTACTCACATTTCCGGCCCGGATTCTGTCACTTTGGAGATATTGCAGAGGCTGGTGTGGAGTCTCCACTATGATGTGTTCCCCCTGGATAAACGGGCGGTAATTCTTCAATGCCCACACCGTTGCCAGGAGTGCCTTCTCACAATCGTTGAATTTTTCCTCCACAGAGGATAAAGTTTTGCTCGCATAGGAGATTACTTTATTGACCTTGTCATGCTTTTGATATAATACTGCCGTCAAGCACGTATTAGAGAACCCCGTCTCCAGGAAGAACTCCTTGTTTCTGACAGGGTAAGCTAGGCAAGGCGCTTGTGAGAGGCTTCTTTTGAGTTGTTTTACTGCCTCGGCTTGTTCTGGACCCCATTCCCACTTGACCCCCCCCTTCAGGAGATGAATCAGGGGTCTGGTGATCTCTGCGTAGCCCTCAATGAACTTTCTGCTGTAATTAGTCAGTCCAAGGAGGCTCCTTAGTTCCCGCAGAGTTGTGGGGTCTTTCAGTTTCTGAAGTGCTTCCACTTTCTTTTCCTGGGGACAGAGGCCCTGAGGAGTAATCTCATGCCCCAAGAAATTAACACGGGTTCTACACCACTGTGCTTTCTGAAAGGAAAGTTTTGCTCCGGCGGCCCTCAACTGTGTCAGAACATAACGGATCTCTGCTATGTGTTCCTCCACAGATGAACTTTTGATGAGGACATCATCTACATAAGCCAAGTTACCCCTCGTACCCAAGTCAGGCATGGCCTTGTGTAGAAAAATGTTGAATTCATTGCCGGAGTTGAGGTATCCGAAGGGAGTCCGGGTCCAGGTGTACTGCTGGCCCCCAAAGGTAAAAGCCAGCTTGTATTGGTCCTCCCTACTGACAGGCACGGTCCAGTATCCATTGGTCAGGTCTATTGCAGTGAATACCTGTGACCCCTGGATCTGGGCCAGCCCTTGGTCAATGTAGGGAAGAGGCCATCGGGAAGTATGGACCCGTTTGTTGAGCTCCCTGAGGTCGGCGCAGAGTCTCCACTGGCCGTTTGGCTTCAATATTCCCAGCACCGGATTATTGAAGGTGCTGTGGACTGGACGGATTATTCCCCGGGACTCAAGGTTCTTAATTATTTCAGTAAGGGACTCCATTGATGCGAGAGGCAAGCGATATTGCTTCACAAACACTGGAGTCATGCCAGGGTCCGTGGGGATTGTTGTGGTGTGGATGTCGGTGCGACCACAGTCATATGAGTCTACCGCAAAGAGATCTTGGAAATCCAAGAAAACTTGTTTCAACTTTTGCTTTTGTTCCAGAGTCACACAGGCATCAGCTAGGTTGACTCTCTCTTCCACCATCTGCCTGAAGCCTGGAAAGACTTCTGGTTTGGCTATTTCAGCGGCCTCCTCCAGCTGGGTGGAGAAGTCCCTGGTTAGAGTGCTGATTTGGACCGGAGGCTTCAGGTGGGAAAGGCAGCCCTCATGGACCTGGAAAATCACCTCATCCCTCCTGAAGTCACAAGTCACATCTTCCTTACCATAGGGGCAGGAAGTGTACACCAGGAAGTTCCCCCCATGCCGGGTAAAAATCCTGTCTGGTGTTGCGTTGTCATCACTGTCACTGTCAAAACAGTCCTTGGGGATGGGTCCTAACAGTTCATTTACAAGATCAATGGAGAAATGTCGGTCATCAACCGCCATTCCAATAATGGTGCCTGCGGCTAGAGTAATACTCTTTAAGTCGCTGTTATCCACCTCTATTAGAATGGGGTCATGTTCTATGTTGACTAATGGAGTCGGGTTTACCCCCAACCCTTGCTGTTGGAGAGAAGCATTTAGATGTATGTAAGCATCAGGGTTTTTCAACTCTTGTCCCCTTTTAACTTTCACTTCCAGGGAGAATTGTCGGGTCCTTTCTGGGATGGTGACTTCCTCTTTAACCTGAATTTCAACTGCATAAGGTAGCAATTGAGCTGACCTAAATGCTTTTTCTGGATCATCAAAGCCCATGGGATTATCCGCTAATCGGGACCAAGCTTTGAAGTTTATTAGGTCCAAACTAATGGCAAAGCGATTGAGAATGTCACTGCCTAAGTAAAAGGCGGCAGGGACGTCTCGCACGACCCAACAATTATGGACTATGCTCTTGTTGCCAATGGAGATTTTGAGCATACACCTGCTTGGCAGGAGATGTTTGGAATTAGGTACTTCCAGGTCCATTTCCCATTTGTCTATCAGTTTGAAGGTGGGAATGGCTGGTTCTTTTGGGAGTTGGCGAAACATGGCTTCGCTGATGAAGCTCTTACCGTTGTTCACACACACTCGAGCGAGAACAGAGTCCTTCCCATCATTTAACTGAACAGGGATGAACAACTGCTCTCCAATTTGCTGAATATCAGCCAGGCTCTGAGCTGATTTCACATCTTTCTGGACTATAGGAGTGGGAGTTTCAGATTGTGGATTGGTATAGAATTTCAGAGTGTTTCCTTCCAGCGTGGAGTACCACTTTAGACTGGAAGGAAGGTTGATTTTCAGAAATAGAGAGGACCCCCCATCACCAGTCTGTTGTCCTACTGCTATTACTGTCACGTCTGGAATTTGGCTATTCTGGAAGTGAAATTCTACTTGGTCAGATTTTTGTTCAACCATGTGGCATGTGCCGTTTAAACTAACATGGTTGGCACTCTGTTTTAATTTTATTGGTCGGCTAGTCTGGGTCCAGAGGACCTTGTTTACGCAATCTATTAGGGGTGACAACCTTCTCAGGAGGTCATTCCCTAGTAAACAAGGGGTGCCCTCTGGGGTCACAACTATGACCGGGTGTTTCAACTTGTGTCGCCCGATCTTAATGTCCAAGTCTGCCGTCCCCTCGACGGGAATTTCCTTCCCGTCAAAGTTCTGCAGTTGTCCAGGAAGAGAGGTGAGAGGAATTTGGTAATTCTCTCCCCTTCCTGCATTCAGTTCGTCAAAGGCCCTTCTGGACAGAAGGGTAGCTTGAGATCCAGTGTCCACCAGTGCTGAGATTGTACCCTGCCCCTGTACTTGTACCGGGGCATAATATCTTCCCTCCTTCTCCTCAAGGGGGCACAGATAATGTACATTTTTGGACAACTGGTGGGCTAATTTTCTGGTTTTGGACATCGCTAGCGAAGGGATTTGGGCAGAATCTTGTGGAGAGCCTTGGGAATCTGAAAGAAAAATTTTGCAACTGGAGATCAGAGCCATTGTGGGTTCCCCTGGCTCCGTTTCTGGGCCGCCCCCCCCTTTTTGGAGGCAGTCCCCAGGATGGGTTTGAACCAGGGGATTTTCTTGCTGTTGGTTCTGGGATGAGATGGTGGGCGGCGGTAGCTCAGTCTCCACATCTCCCCAGTCTGGATTTGCATCCCTAGGGACCCATTTTTCTTTGGGAGGAGTTCCCCCCTCTATGAAGGAGAAGATCCTTTTCCCAGGATCCTCTGAGGATCCCTCTCCCTCAAATTGGAAGATCTGTACCTCCTCCTCAAACTGAGTCTGTTTGGGTCTTTTGTTTCTCCTACCCCCCCTCTGCTCCTTAGGAGGCAGACTTTCAGGGGCAAGAGATTTTGTTTCCGGTTCCTGGGTTTCCAGGGGCTGTTTACAAGTGAGGAAGGAAGCTTCCTCCAAGGCTTTACACCCCCCTTCCCTTTGTGCCTCCTCCCTGGGAACCGGTGATTTATCGGGGTGCTGCCCCCGTCATTGTTCTGGAGTACCAGGTCCAGAGTTGGGTGCGTTCTGCGCCGGCATGCTGATCTGAGGGTTCTGCTGCGCCCTCAGTAGATGACCCATATCCCGCGCCATGTTTTGAACCTGGCGCTCTAACTGGGAAACCCGCTCAGGCTGATACGGGGCCCTGTTTTCTCCCCTGGGCTGATCCCGGGAAGGGTAGCTATCCCTTCTTTGGTAATACCCCGGGTTGGGAAGATTTGGGTACCCCTCCACCCTTGGCCTCCCCTCTCCCGGATTCAGTGGTCTGGGCTCAGGGAATTGGGGAAAGAAGGATGGATGATTTTGGGGTTGGAAGTCGGGAGGATATCTGGGGAAAAAGTTCTGCCCAGGGTTTGGTAAATTTCTGCCCTCCTGTGGGAAGTTTGGAGGGAAGTTCCCTGGGTTAGGTGCTTGGCTGGATCCCCCCCCTTGGGCTGGAGGAGTCCACACATAACCCAGGATGGGTCGATTTCCCTTGTAACGTGGACTTACATAATCAGGAGAGCGAGGGACCCCATTTGTGGGGCTGCCTCCCTGGCTCCCTGTCTGTGACTGGCCCGAGGACCTTCTGGGCCTAGCATTATTAGGTGCAGGTAGGTTTTTAGGCCCCCCCATCTCCAAATCCAAAACGGGGGTGACCTTTACCTCTGCCACCTTGGCAGCAGCAGGGGTGCTGTTGGCTTTGGGGTTTTTCTGGGCATTGCTTTTATTTTCTATGGGCTTCTGCACCTCATAGATCCGGGTAGCCTGTTCAATGACCCAGTCTAAAGATCTTTTCTCATGAAAATCCCTCACAAGCTGGGTCATGATATATTTGGGCAAGGCATGGAAAAACGTATTTATAAACTCTCTACTATCTGTGCGCACCCTTCTTGTGGTCTGTGCAAAAGCACGCTTTAACTCCTGCACAAATTCTTGTGGGGCCTGATCCTCCCCACATTGCAAATTGTAGGCCGCCTTGCGAGCCTCTTGAGGATTTCTGTGAACAGAAAAATGTTTCAGGATGGCCGCCTTATATGTGGACCATCTTAAATGATTTTGGTCCTCCAGCCCCACAAAGAAACTGGAGTATTCCGGGGAGAAGGTCCACTTTACATATTGAATGCAGCTTTGGCTGTCCTTCAAATGGAAAGTCTCCATCATTTGTTCAAACAACTCTAAGTGCTCCCAAACAGAATACTTAGCGTTCTTATGGTAAGGCGTGATGACGCTCCTGATCGCCTTAATCTGCTTTAAGGGGTCCTTGAGCAAGGCCCTTTTTGCCTTATTGGCCTTTTTGGTTCGGGTAACCCTTGTCCATTCTTCGTCGGACTCAGAGGCACTGCTCCCAGAGGTTCCCGTCTGTTCTTCCAGGTTTTCCCGGATTCTGCGAGCCTGGGAATGGCTGGCAGAATGTGGGGACCTGGTCTCCTGTGTCCTGCGCAGTTCAGAGGAGTCTTCAGATTCCTCCTTGCTGCCAGGATTTGATGGGTACCCCCTCCACTGACCTAACTGGGCAGAGGTTTTCAGGATGCCCTTAATGGGCCTACTCTCCTGGGGTTCCCCATTGAACTGTACTGTACTTGGGTGCCCATACCCGGATGCCCACCCCTCCATTCCTGAGTGGTTCTGGCCTATGAGCCCCATACTCTTAGCTGGATAGTAATCTGCCATCCCTGTGGCCCTGTGCTCATGTGCGCCAGGGAACATGGGGGTGGCAGAGTCCAGGGACTGAGAGGTATGAGGGCCTCTGGTACTAGGGCTCCTGAGGTTATGCTCCGGAGTTTCCCTTTCCCAGCGAACCTCATCTCTATCCGCCCCTGCTCCCTGTTGCAATGCAAGAGCCTGCATTTGTGCCTTCAGTTCTTCAGTTAAGGCCTTACTGGACTCTATCAGTCTCTCCTGCATCGCTACCTGTTGCTGGAGCCTATCATTGTGTTGACAGAGGGCCTCATTTTCCCTCTGTGCTTCCTGGTTGGTCCTGGAGAACTGGGCCAGTCTTTGCTGCAGGAGGGTTACCTCCTGAGCTGTGTCCCTATTGGCCTGCTCCTTTCTTGCTAGAGCATCCTCCACCCTTCTGGTGTGCTCTACCAAGTTCTGGTTTTCTTTTTGGAGGTCACCCAGCCCCTGGTGGGCCAGGTGATTTTCTTCCATTTTCCTTTTTAAATGGCAGACTTCCTGGCCTAAGGCGTCTCTTTCCTGACTAAGAGCCTGCATTTGTGCCGCCAGGTCGTCCCTTTGCCGTTGAAGGGCACCATCTTTTTGGCGCTCCTCATCAAACTCTGCCTGGGTATCCAGGTCTTTCAAGATCAGCTTGTTGCTCTCTACCTTCACTCTATCTAGATGACTTTGCAGGGTGGCTACCTGCTCCGTGCATGCCCTGTTAAAGTCTAATTGTTGCTCCAGCTTTTTCTGGCTCTGCAGTAAGGAGTCCAAACTGTCTTGGTGCTCCTTCTGTAGGGCCAGAAATCTGGTATCCTGTTCTGACTTTTCCTTTTGCAGCACATCCATATCCTCCTTTATTTTAGTGATGTACCGTCTGCTGTCATTTTCTGACTCCTGGCTCCTCTGCAGCCTCTGCTCAGAAGAGTCCAGATCAGATTGGGCCTTCTGTAATGCCATCTGTTGCCTATTTGCCAGATTTTGGCTTTCAGCACATCTATCCTGCATGTCTCCCATATATAGGTACAGGTATGCTGCTATCCTGGCGATCTTATTGTGTTCCTCTTTGGCTTTAGGAGCCATATATAGTTCACTCAGGGCCACATGTAAGGGACCCTGATCTCTATATATATCTGACCCTGTTTCAGTGACCTGTTGTGTGATGGCCTGCAACCACACATCCTGGCCCTGTTCGGTCCATTCACCTCTCACAAATAGCTTATGCAAGAGGTGCTCTCTGGCTATTTTCATGTCTACTAAGGTCGTCATTCTAGAGATTGGTCTCTGTCCTGACTTACAGAAGTTTGTATTTTATTTTTGCAGAACAGAACTTTTCTTGGAGTGTCCCTTTTGAGGAATGCTTCACAGCGTAATGCAGCGTGGTGATCCGACTGGATGTATGTATCCCGTCAGTTAGCACACTGTATTAATCTGCACAAATGGTAAATCTAACCCAACGTCTCGGCTCGAGCCCCCACTTTGTAAGAGGATTCAATTCAGCACTACAGCCAAGTTAACGCCTAGTCTAGAATACTGAATGAAAACCCTTATTGATATATCTTTAGGTCCAGTTCATGCGTCCTGGATGACTACCCTTGTATAACACCCCTCTCTTGGAATCCCCCTGACCCCACTGAGCCAAGAAGTAATTCTGTTTTGCAAGTTTAAAAGGTTTATTTGATAAATTAAAATATATATCACACTTTTTAATAAATTAATAATTGAATATCACACTTAATCTGATATGGTAAATATTAACAATGGAGAATCTGGCACTAGCACACTTCTTATAATCACTAATGAGTTGATATGAAATGGATAAGGTAGCACACTGGTAAATAGGAACAAAAGTATAATGTGGTAGAGGATGCTTTATGTAGCTCAGGTGGATGCAATATTCAATGAATGCAGTACAGAAAATACGCAATATGATTCAACCAGACAATGTAATCACTTTTCTCGGGCTATTCCCTCCCCCCCTCTTTATGCAAGGCAAGGAAATGGAAGGAAACACACAGTTCTCAGAAATGCAATCAAATGTGATTCAGTTCAATCCCAGCAAGCTTACAGAAAACAGATAGGAGTTTTGAAAACACAGATAGGAGTTTGAAAACACAGGCAATGCTTGGATATGTGCTGGCAATGAATGAGAAATATGCTAAATTTGCTTTTAATTCCCTTATAGAGGTTCAGGGTGAGTGGTATCTAGTTAATATTAGTCCAGGCTCACACTAGCAATGATGCAGGGATAGTTAGCAGGTTAAACGAATTTCTGGCCAATGGAAAGCAAACAGCAGCAGTTTTTACATGTGAAGAAATTGCAAATCGCGGTAAAATTCGCGGATGCGCCGAGCGCTATTACAGAGGAACCGCAAGGACTATCTCTACCGTTTTGGGGTCCTAGAAAAGCCTGGGATCTCAGCTTCCAAATGAAAGTTATTGCAAGTCTCTAGCCCAAACGGTTGCGGAGATATGAGTAATTTAGTAAAGGTCGTTTTTGGTTTTGTAAATTTTAAACGCACACTTTTTCAAAATGACAAGTGACAAATTTTTGCAGCTAGAATGACAGGTGACAGCTAGGAGGCAGTTCTACTTAGGTTAAATAGATTGAATTAGATGAATTTAAACTAAGAGATGTGTTCTGAGTTTTGCTAAGTACTCACAAGAGATTTTGAACAGGAAAGCGACTTGGTCACGGACTTCAGTCTGGTCAGGTCTTTCCGGGTTCTGCTCACAGCGCCTGGCCTCTGGAACTGCTCACAGGGGTCTGGTCTCTGCTAGGCACCGGTTCTTTGGGTCTCTCTGCTCTGGATAGATTGAAGTCTCTAGTTTGGCTTTCTGGAGTTTGATGGAGGTAAGTATGGATTTTTCCGGCAGAGCTTTCAGCGGCAGATGAAAAATGAATCCCCTATCTGTCCTGTCTGTCTGCTTTTATGTGTTTAGAATGTGGGTGTGTTCTAGCATCACTGACCCTACCTCTCTCTCAGCTTCTAATTGGTCAAACTTCCATTTCTTACTTGATTGGGGGAATGAAATGAAGTGTCATCAGGATGAGGTCTGTTTATGATACAGAGAACCCACCCCTGTCAACTTTACACACAATCTATATCTGACCTAAAAACATATTTGCACAGGTACACATTTGTTTAAAATTACATATACATGGTGTGGCTGAATTTAGCCATGTCTATGTCCAAATCTGCTCATTCTCGGAGCTTGCATTCAAAGAGTGTACATAATTGACTTTTTAACTGCTTTTTCAATTTCCGACATGGACCCAACTTTACATACATGTGTGCAGGGGGTAGGGACATTAGCTGATGAAGTTTCAGATTTTTAACATGCACACATTTAGAGTAATATCCACTTTTCCGCTAAAACCCCCCTGAACATACCACCGGTTCCTACCACGTCTTAAACTGTGGGCAGAAAAATCACAAGAATTATGGTATCATTTATAAAATTTTCACATGTCCGCTCTATGAATTATCCCCCTTTTTATAAAACCATATCCTTGCTGCAGGGGTGTGTCTTTTCAGGTCACATGGTACAGAAACCAGTCTTTCCAGTTTCTGCCAAGCCAGCTTGCTTCTCACAGACAGTGCTCCTCCCAGCTTCTCCAGGAGGAAGCCACTTTTTACGACGTCTGTAATAAAAAACCTTTGCCTGAGTGAAGAGGGCTTTGTTCACTCTCTGGCAGAGCACAGGAAATTCAATTATCAGATAGATGGCATATCCTTAGCCTGGGCAGCAAAAGGAAGGTTGGCCTGGGAACACAGTGGTGACTCAAGTTTCACTGCTGATGGGATCCGTTGCTAGGCAAAATCAAGTTCCTTAAGCCAGACCTTCAGCTAACTTTTTGTTGCTTTTAAAATAACTTGTAATTTTACACATGCAGCTAGAATGCTGATTCTAAGTGCAAAACTATGACATTTCAACAGTTACAAAGGCATGTGACACCAAACATAGGTCACTCATTTAATTTAACATTTTCGATTTTGGTGGTTTTAAATCCAGTTGCAGTTAGGCTTAAGCTGCTGACTCCATAGCATTTTTGTTATAAGCATTGTTTTTGGGCTCTTCATTTCCCAGATTTTGTAGGCACACAAAACTCCATTCTGCCAAATGTCTGCTGGTGTTCAGTGAATATTTTGCACATGTTGCAAGGTTTGAAATAGGCATTTTGCTTGCCTTCAGAAAAACACACAGAGTGGTTTTAAAACGCCGGCTTTTGGATAGTGGTGAGTACTGGTACTGCACTCATTTTTGGGATTTAAGAAATGAATTCCCCACACTTCTAGGTTGCATTTGGCAATCAGCATTGCCATTCCCAATGGTTTCAGACTACTGTGCGGGTAGTCCAATGGTGGTTTTAAAGCGCTTTGAAGCTAACCGGCGCTACTGTTTTTCCTTTGGCAACCCATTTCCCTCATGGCAACCCGGCCTTTCATTCTCGCACTGGTGGGTGGCAAGTGAGGCAACCATTTTGGTGGGCGCACAAACTGCGCAGCTTTCCTGGATTTCGGCGCACATGTGGGTTTTCCGCCATCTTGAATTTCCTAAGCCCACAGCACCAAATGTTGTAGCAGGATAGCTTAAACGTGGGTCAGGACACCCAACACACTCTTGTCTTTGTTTATCTTTAGGGAGACCTGCATATATAAGGCCCCAGAAGAAGATTGTGAATTAGAACAATCGAAACGTCAGTGATTCTCATGGGAAATTGATTACATACCACATCTAAGGACCACACTGAATTCTCTTCACTGTTTAATAGATGTCGGACCAGTCTCTCTTGGTCAGGGATCAGCCACAGCTGACCACATTTTCTAACCATTGTCACATAGACAAATATAATTGCCTCTATCCACAATAACCCGGTTAGGGCATAATATCTATGCCTCACATCAAAAAGGACTTTGTGTTTTCTTAACCTTACCGGTCTGTTTGAATGTATTGAAAAAAACAGGAACTGAAGACAATACTTCACAGCATTGAAACTATGAGATTGTGACCTCTATGAAGTAATATTGTGTACACCTCTAGTTCAATTATAACAATTACAAGGAATCATTGCATATTGTTTGTACAGACCTGAGAAGAATTGCACTTTTTCTGCATTGTTCAACATTATCTTTGCTTATATACACACAGTTGTTGACCTGTTTTTGATCTAGCTATGTCAAGTTAAAATCATGGTGTTTCTCTGTGTTGTCTCGTTTTATCCAAACACTTGATCTTTTTTTAAGAAAAAAAAAAACTCACAAGACTAGCCACTAAAATAATAAAGAGGCTACCATAAAACCAGTCAGAGTCAATGGTTGTTTCTTCACCTCATGATTAGGATTTACCGCTAATGCATGGGTTCCTTGGGAAGGTTTAAATCACAAACTGCTCAAAAGTGACTGCAGTATGGAATCAGAGAGGACAGGAACACCCAATGTACACATACCTTGTTCTTCCAGCCCACTATATCCTGTCCGACTTTAGGGCTGTCCCTCCAGTTACACCTATCTCTTGCAGGATCATATTCTCCACATAGTCCGTGGGGTCCTGGCCTTCTTCTCCCTCCAGCAGGCCGACCACACGGATGTTGTTTCGTCTTGCCCTTCCTTCTGCTTCTTCTGCTCGGTTCTCAAGATTAGCCACCTGTTGCTTTAGTATGTGTACCTCTTTTGCGTTATTTGTGCTGGTATCTGTGTTGGTTTTCACCGCACTCTCTAGACCACTTGTTCTTTCTGCCAGCGCTCTGACATCCTGTTGCAGCAAGGTGACTTCTATTCCCACTGCATCTATTTTGTTCTCCAAGGCCGTTCATAGGTCCGCCATTGCTGTCTCCCGTGTGGTTCTCAGCTCTGTTTATAGCTGCTAGGACCAGGTGGTTTTCTCCTTCTGGGGTACCGTCCACGGAAGCCGCCGCTGCGCTTGGTGCCGGAGCAGTAGGAGTCCGTTGCATCTTGCCAAAGACCTCCATTGTGGGTTGCTTACTCTTTGCCCTAGGTCCTTTCACTGACATCATGCAATCCTGTTTGCATATCCAGTGCCAGCCTCTCTGTACCGTGCAAGTTCTGTTTCCCGGTATTTCTGTGCGGCCACCAGGTCAGTTCGGGCCCGGGAGCGTCGTCCTCAGAGGGCTGCAGTATATGGTAGCGTGCGCTGTGTTGCGTTTCGAGTGGGTTGTGTCCTCCCACGTACCTTCTCTGACTATTGTAGTCAATACCCCATTTGCTTGTTCCCTGGGGCCACTAGGTGCACCTTCTTCTCCACTATCGCTGTACGTCGGGCTTATATGGCGCTTAGTGTTGTGTTCACCTCGGTGAGAGCCTTTATGCAATGTCGGCATTGAGCTTGCCTGCCGCCTTTCTTCTTATCGTGCCATCATCCAGCAACTGTCCAGGATAAGCTGGATTATTGTTCACTCCAGTTACTATAATACCAGTGTTCCCCAATGCTTATAATTGCACAGCAGCGTGCAAGTGTGGGTCCAGCTTCATTGTGTAGGTCCCATCTACTCTTAGGGGTGGCAATATCAGATTAGTTCCCTGGGCACATATCCCCCACCAAAATAGAAGAGCACTCCATCCCTTACTGTAGCAAGAAGCTGGCTTCCAATGCCCTTCAAGCACCAGTGTAACACTTCGTTGTGTGGAGCACTTATTCCTTCTAGTATAATGGCAGGGCAGCGTTATGGTTGGTGTCTTATTTTGGCCTCCGCGCACCACTGTATTAAAAAAGTTTCTTGCAAGCCTCGCTGGCTTCCCTCGCACAGCGAGGCTCACTCATCGTTGTTTATTCAAAGTAACAGTAGTTCTTTTCCATCAGCTCTGCACGCATTGCTACATCTGCGGCCGCTCGGAACGTTCGATTCGCGTCCGGAGCTCCACTACTGTTGTTTCCAAGATCCGCTGCACGGGGCTACTGTATCCTCTGTACAGAATGTTCTGCCGCTCACAGTCCCGTGATCCGTCTCACTTGTAACAGAACACTATTTCCTATTAGCGAATGCTGCTCATAGCATTAGGAGCGGGCATATGCTGATGGCAGGGAGCCGCGCGAACGCTAGTTGCATACATGCAGGGAGCCACGCGAACGCTAGATGCTGGTCCCCAGTATTCAATTCACGCGGCTACTGTATCCGCAATACAGATCACTACACCGCTCCAAACTCCAAAACAATGTCTCAATGTCCTTGTGAGCGACCGCTGCTCATAATGTCAGGAGCGAAGGGTGTCAGAGTGTCGTGCGACCACCAAAGGCCAGCCTCGTTCCTTTCTTTCTGCCGCTTGGCTCTATTCAATTGGTCTTGCTGCCGCGGCTCCGATCCCTTTGTTGTCCGCCATCTTAGCTACTTTGTTTCCATACGGCCACATCCTTTAAAGTAAATTTTCTTCCTGATACTTTACTCAATTTGCTTGCTTTTTGTAGTTGTTGCAGGGCACCTGTTCAGATGCCTTTGCTTTCATTTCCGAGGCATATGAGTCATTTTTTCAGCATAATTTTCCAGATCAAGGTCGGGTCCACAGGAGCTGCTCAGCAAGGCACGTCCTACACCATGGCTAGATAGCCACGCCCCCTATACAATTTGAAAATGATTGACGTTAATGCAGCCATTCGGAATGTAGATTCAGTTTCAAGTAATGTTCTAATGACAAAATCCATCAATAACTTGGTCAAATCACATTTAAATTAATCCCAAACGTTTTTCAATGTCCTGCCTCATGCAGGTCAAATAGACCATTACATTATTATCATCTTCTACCATATAATGGGACCACAACTTACCATGGCCGAGGTAAGTAGCTTCACACCCCCCATAGGCTAGCAGACATGTCCTACACAGAAGTCTCAAATGCCAACATTGTGTTAATAGATGTTTCACACTTTCAATTGTATTAGCCCTGCACAAAGGACAGGTCCTCGGTGATATATCAACTTTATGCCACACCCCCTTAATTTCACCAGATTGTACTACATTTATTTTCTCATATAATCCATTCTAACGCTAATGTTGGGAAACTCCAGTTTTTTTTTTCTTCTTCAGCAACATTGGGACCTTCACCTGCGCCCCCCGCACCCTGGCTCTCCCATAAGGCTGCAGGAGCAGCGCTCATGCCTGGACTGAAGGTAAGCCCAGATGGGTTTAGTGATGAGACAGACACGTTTTTTTGTTTATTTGGCGAGGCTAGCATTTTCAAGGCTAGCACCCGCCTGGGTATTTCCACTCTGTTTCCACGTTGCTTTCCGCCAGCTCTATACTGTCAGAGTTCCCCCCTTCTCACCTGAGACCAATCCTTGCTGGACTCCGTGGGCGGTCTCTTCTTGCGGACAGACCTGGACTTGAAATAGGCTGAGTGAGTCTCTTCCGACTCCAGCATGCGTTTAAGATTCCGGGATGCAGCAATCCGGGGATCCGGGAAACGAAGAAGATGTGCTAATGGCGCATGAGTCCAGGAAGCAAGAGGAAAAGGGAAAGGGGCAAGGAATGGAAGTAGAAAGGCTAGGAACCAGGAAAGCAATACTGCGAACTACGGAGCACACGTCTGATCGCTACTTGGCAATAGCATTGAGACGCGCAGAGCCGTGGGGGTGCGGTCTATTAGTAGAATACGTTCCGTCCAACGTATAGACCGCGGAAGGCGTGTCACGATGGACGGCCATGTTGGGAGTGTCAGGGAATGCAAGGCCCGATAAGGACCAGGAAGACCAAAAGGGGCGCGTCCTGTGGGTCATGACAGCATGCCTCCTCTGAAAACCTGTTCCTCCAGGTTTGCCTGGGTGTATGAGGTGGTATCTTCTGAGCAGTCGAGGGGTATTCAGATTAGAAAGTGGTTCCCAAGTTCTTTCACTGGGGGGGGATATCCTTTCCATTCAACCAGATATTGAAGCTGACCCCGTTTATACCTGGAGTCGCATATCCAGGACACTTCATATTCCAGTTGATTGTCCACCACCACAGGAGTGGGTCTGCAGGATTTCCGGGAGGATTGAATGTAAGGTTTTAATAAGGTGTGAAAAACTGTGTGAATCTTTTTCCAGGATTCTGCTAACTTGAGCCGGTATGAGACTGGGTTTATAATTTCCTTGATGGAAAACGGACCATAATACCGGGGGGCCAATTTGTTTGGCCGTAGATGTCGGGGTAGTAATTTCGAGGACAACCAGACTTGATCTCCAACTGAATAAGAAGGGCCGGGTCTTCTTTTGGAATCCGCATATCTCTTGGTCTGTGTTCTGGCCTTCTCTAAGTGCTCTTTGGTCTCATTATGTATGTTGATGAGTGTTACAATCGAGGAGTCGACAGTAGGTACCGGTCTGGGTTGTGGAAGAACAGAGGGCAGCACTGATAGATGGAATCCTAGGCTACAATAAAAGGGACTGGTCTTAACTGCTGAATGATTGGAATTGTTATAGGCGAATTCAGCCACGGGTATCAGGAGCGACCAGTCATCCTGAACCTTAGTAGCAAAACATCGAAGATTATTGTTCCAGAGTCTGATTAGCACGTTCTGTGGCCCCGTTGGTTTGAGGGTGATAACCTGATGAAAGTGCGCGTTGGATTCTTAATATTTGACAGAGGTGTTTCCAGAATTGTGAGACATATTGAGGTCCTCGATCGGAAATTCTCTTGGAAGGAAGTCCATGAAGGCGGAATATGTGCTCCAGGAAGATTCCAGCCAGTTCAGATGAGGATGGTAGCTTATGGAGGGGTGTGAAATGAGCCATATGAGTGAACAAGTCAATGGTGACCATGATGGTGGTATACCCTCTGGAAGGCGGTAATTCCACAATGAAGTCTGTAGCGATAAATTCTCATGGCCTTGTTGGCAGTGCGGGTTGTAGCAGAAGACCCGCCGGCCTCTTGTTGTCATGTTTATTCTGACTACAGATTGCACAGGCTCGGACGTATAGTTTTTACGTCAGTCTTCATTTTAGGCCTCCAGAATTGTCTTTGTATGAGGTGGAGGGTGTTGGTGATGCCACGATGTCCGGAGTGAAGGGTATCATGACAGAGGTTTATTATTCTTTGTTGTAATTTTTGTTTAGGAATGAGCAGAGCGTTGTCCTTGAACAAATATCCTTCCTTGACTCTCAGTTTCCATTGATTCTTTCTTGAAATATTCTTCCAGAGTTCAGAGAATTGGGTTTGTACTCGGATTTCTTCCAGGAGGTTGTCTGCTTGGGCTACAAAAATCGTGTGGTGAAACATCTTAGGATAGGCCTTATCTTCGGTAGTTTCGCAGTCAGGCCGTCGAGATAAGGCGTCAACAATCAAGTTTTCTGATCCAGGAACATGAGTGATGTGGAACTGGTACTGGGCAAAGAAGAAGGCCCAACGAGCCTGACGAATGTTCCGACACTCAAATGACTGTAGAATTTGAAGATTTCTGTGGTTCGTGCGGACCTGGACTGGATATCTTGCTCCCAGGAGTAGATGTCGCCACTCAGTGAAGGCTTGGCGGATGGCTAAAAGTTCTTTTTCCAGGACGGAGTAGTGTGTCTGACTGGGAGTCAGGGTTCGTGAAAGGTATGCAATGAGGTGTTCTAGTTTATCCTCAAATTCTTGCTTCAACACCGCTCCAATGGCGTAGTTAGAGGTATCCGTTTCCACAAGGAATGGTCGATCAATGTCGGGTTGGGCCAGAATGGGAGCTTGAGTAAATCTTGTCTTCAAGAGTTGGAATGCCTTATCTTGCGGAATAGACCAGACAAAAGGAGTGTCTTTCTTCAGGAGAGCAACAATCGGTTGAACAATCTCAGAGAAGGTGGGTATAAACTTCCGGTAGAAATTGGCAAGCCCCAGGAAGGATTGAACTTGTTTCACGGACGTGGGAGCAAGCCAGGATAATATAGCTTTTACCTTTGAAGGGTCCATGCCAATTCCCTCTGGAGTAAGGATAAATCCTAGGTAATGAACAGGAGCAGCGTGAAACAGACATTTCTCGGGTTTGGCCAAGAGCTTATGTTCACTGAGTCGTTGTAGTATTGCCTTTACGTGCTCTTCATGCTTTAGAAGGTCCTTGGAGTAGATCAAAATGTCGTCCAGGTAAACGATGACGAAGAGGAATAGCATGTCTGAGAACACCATGTCCATAAAACGTTGAAAGACTGCTGGGGCATTAGATAATCCAAAGGGCATTACCAGATATTCTAAGTGACCAAAGGGTGTTCTGAATGCTGTTTTCCATTCGTCTCCTTCCCGGATACGAATCAAATGATAGGCATCCCGGAGGTCCAGTTTCGTGAAAATCACAGCGCCTCTGACCGCTTCCAGGATATCCGAGATTAAGGGTAAAGGGTACCGGTCCTTGAGGGTCCATTGATTTAATCCACGATAATTGAGGGAGGGTCTGAGTTCCTTAGTGTCCTTCTTAGGAACAAAGAACAATGAAGCTCTGGCTGGAGATTTTGAAGGTCTTATGGTGCCATTCTCAAGGTTGGTATCCAAGTATTCTCAGAGGGCCTTTTTCTCAGGTTCGGAAAGGATGATCATCCTGCTAAAAGGAATCACTGCTGAGGGATCCGTGTCTATGGCGCAGTCTTCAGGCCTATGAGGGGGTAAGGCCTGGACTATGGCAGTTGAGAACACATCAACAAATCCCTGATAGGCCTTAGGAACCTGCACGATATTGGAAACCATGAGAGGTGCTTGATGGTCTATTGGTGGTTCTTTGGAGGCGGTTAAGGAGGAATCCAGGATTAGACAGTGAGACATACAAAACTCTGAGCCGAGGAATAGTGATCCTGCTGTCCAATTGATATACGGATTGTGTAGCTGTAACCAGGGCATGGGGTAATGAGCTGACTTAATAATGTCGAATCGAATCCGCTCTTGGTGGTGGTTAATTGAAAGCTGGGTCTCTTTGGTCTGCAGGCTTATGGGCCCCGAAGTGAGGGGTCTTCCATCGATCGCTTCCACCGGCTGCATGATGTTTCGTATGGGATGTGGTGACTAAGAACCCAATCTTGATCAATGAATATTCCCATAGCCCCGCAGTCCACCAAGGCCAAAACAGGATAGGTCTTATTCCCGGAGGTTGATAGGAAGGCCTGTAGTATCACTAAATTGTTTTGTCCAGGAGAGTTCAAGGATGGAATTGATGTGGAGCAAACATCTCTCTCCCGAAGCCCTGCTCCATCTAGGATCGGGAGTTGGCGTTTGCCGAACGCCGAGGAGGGGCCAGAGGGCATTCTCTAACCAAGTGTTTGTCGGAAGCACAATACATGCACAACCCCAAATTAATCCTTCTCATCCTTTCTTGCGGGGATATGGGTCCACGGAAGGCTCCTATCTGCATGGGTTCCGGTTCGGTGACTGATCCAGGGTTTGTGTCAGATTTGGAGGTACTCTCAAAGGACACCTTCGGAGGGTTTCCCCTAGATTTTTTCTTCTCTGGCTTCCTTTCCTGGATGCGAGTCTATTTGCATGGCAAGGTCCATAAGAGCCTGGAATGAGTTCGGTCGAGCCACTCTAGCTAACTCATCTTTAATCTCCTCATTTAGTCCTCTCCTGAAAAGGGTAAAACTTGCCTCCGGAGACCAATCAGCTTCCTTGACCAATTGTTTGAAGTGGCTTACATACGTAAGCACATCCTGGGATCCCTGCTGAAAGTCTAAGAGACATTCCTGAGCACTAAAGACCTGCTCAGGGCGATCAAACATGGTCTTTAGGGCCCGTATGAAACCATCGTAGTCCTCTAGGAGAGCGTCGGCGGAGTTAACTAGGGTTGTAGCCCAGGTTAAAGCATTTCCAGAAAGGTGAGAGATTATGAACCCCACCTTAGCCCTGGGAGTGGAAAAGTAATGGGGCTTAAATGTAAAGTGAACCAAAGATGAGTCCAGGAATCCACAAAGGGTTTTTGCTGACCCATCGTATTTGTCAACAATGCCGCCCAGTAACACACTTTCTTTTGCGGTTGAATCACGGGATAGAACTAATTGCTTGAGAGCAGTGTTTTCCGCCTTTAAATTTTGCACCTCGGTGGTTAATTCTTGCATACCTCGCATTAGGTCCTGGACGGCTGCTTTCATGTCGACTTCGAGTGTGGTCGGTAGGCGTCTCAAACTATCACGGAGTTCCCCCCCTTCTCACCTGAGACCGATCCTTGCTGGACTCCGTGGGCGGTGTCTTCTTGCAGACAGACCTGGACTTGAAATAGGCTGAGTGAGTCTCTTCCGACTCCAGCGTGCGTTTAAGATTCCGGGATGCAGCAATCCGGGGTTCCGGGAAACGAAGATGATGTGCTATTGGCGCACGAGTCCAGGAAGCAAGAGGAAAAGGGAAATGGGCAAGGAATGGAAGTAGAAAGGCTAGGAACCAGGAAAGCAATACTGCGAACTACGGAGTACACGTCTGATCGCTACTTGGCAATAGTATTGAGACGCGCGGAGCCGTGGGGGTGCGGTCTATTAGTAGAATACGTTACGTCCAACGTATAGACCGCGGAAGGCGTGTCACGCTGGACAGCCATGTAGGGAGTGTCAGGGAATGCAAGGCCCGTTGCGATAAGGACCAGGAAGACAAAAAGGGGCGCGTCCTGTGGGTCATGACATATACTTTATTTTGCACTTTTACCTCACACGGGCCAGTCGGGCTGCAATGATTGCATCCTTTTGTGTGCTTTTCCATGATGGCCGCCTTCTGCACACACCTCTGAGTGCCTTCCCTTCCCTACACTGCCGCAGCACCCATTGGCCAGTCTCCACCTCTTTGGGCCAGTCACAGGAGCCCAAAGGCGACTAGAGACGGCTGCCTGCAAAGGCCAACAACCAAGACCCCTGTCTGAGCCTGTTGGAGTGTGAAGGAGCACCTCTCCTATAAACCTTTTTCAAACTTTCAAAACGTATGGTTTCATAAGAACTCTGACTCACCTTGGTAAGCTTCCATGAGGCACAATGCTCCATCCTTCTTGCCGGGACTCTAGCCCTGCTTCTTCTACTGATGCGTGCCTTTTCACCTGTGCCCATCGATAGCTTCCTATCCACCACTACCCATAACACCACCATGTTATGCAGTGAGCTTGTATTGAAAGGGGCCCCTATGGGTCCCTTACGTCTATGGAAACAAGGCGTCACCACACACGATAGATACGCCAGACACGAGGTTGTATTCCCAAAGCTAGGGTTTATTGCAAAGCAAATAGTCTCAGTTGGCCAACTCGGTCTCACGCCCTGCGACGTGTATCTCTAGACCTCGAGGGACGCAAGAGAGTGAATTACGTACATCAGTTACATATATACAAAATGCATATCATACAATCAGCTATGACATGTTTAACACCCCCCTTATTGGGTTTCTTTGAACTCAGTGTGATGATGGACACTTTCGACAATTATGACACCTTTGAATATCTATTCTAGTAACAACATGCAATTTGCAAGTGCACAGGCATCTTTTAGTTGTTGAACAGAACACAGCGCTTCTGTTCTTGGAAGCGAGCTACACACGGGGGAAGAGTCCTATTCCAGACCTTGCTATCTATGAGGTGCTATTCGTGTCCTGGGAGCCGAGACGCTCTACAGGGCTCGGTAAAGGGGGGCCGTAAGAAGAGCATAATTCAAGCCTTTAGCTGCTTTATTCTAACATATTCTACAATATAACGAGACTGGCTGGCAGCTGTGAAAGGATTAAATGCCCTGCGGCTCTGCTTCAAGGCTACATTCGGGAGGGAGCCGGGCATTCCTTCCTGGCGCTGCCTATGTTGTGTTTCAACAAACTCTTATTAGCCTCGCAGCCCTGCGGCCTTGTCCTTTCACGTTTCAGACAACAATGTTAACAGTCGAGCAGTGTAAGCAGAAAATGTGCTGCGAAGCAATAATACAGAAAGAAATGAGCAATTGTTAGGGAAAAAAAATGGCGATCCTTGTTACATCAAAATGGCCGTTCATTGGTAGCCTCGGAAACCTGTATTTCTATCGTATCGTGCATGAGACGGTTGGCCCACGGCCACCAAAATACGTTTGCCATCAATCATGAGAGGTATCCATTTTTCTAGACTGACAGTATCAAGGAATTTGGCTTGGATAGCCCCTTATATTGTAAAACATGATTGTATGCGGTGGCGCCTTGTACTTCCTAATCAAATTCAGTCTACGTTGAATGGCAATACATTTTGCTGAGAGTACAGATAATTCATCCCTGAGATATTCCTCTTAGGTAAGGCAATAATGGTTCTCAAACGGAAGCTTAAAATGAGATGATTTGCATGTTTAATACTTCTTCTGGGAAGGCCGAAGAGGTTTCTGAGCCTTGAGCTGAATCAGTCTCCACTCCATGTAATGTGACATCAGGTGATTATGCCCTTTAAAAGCACTGCATACCGTTCATGCACCAAATGTTTGCAGACAGTAATTATTTGGTTTCTGTGTGGTTAATGGGTTCCTAGACCAGGGGTCTGCAGCTTTTGACTTAGCAGAAGTTTTGGACCACGACTCCCGTCATCTCCCACATCTTACTGTTCTAGCTAGGGCTTATGGATGTTGTAGGCCAAAATGTCAGACAAGCCAAATGCTGCAGAGCCTTGTTCTAGAATGTCAGAGTCATACTAAGAGTTGCGTTTGGAGGCAGGCTTCTTGCAGATCCTCATGACTGGGGAATGCATGACGTGTCGCTATATGCAGACGACATATTGCTATATTTGAAACAACCTAAAATGAACCTGTTGCCTGTTGTGCAAGCTATTCAGCTATACAGGTATGTGTCCGGCATGAGGCTCAATTGGTCTAAATCAGAGATCTTAACTCTAACCCCAGTAGCCCGTCAGGAGGATATTGGCAATGAGTTTAGGTGGTGCCCTGACAGCATGCGATATTTAGGCATCTGCATCACCACCTCCCCGACTAGCCTCTGAGCAAAATCACCAGAAGGTATTAACACACTTGGAACACAGAATTGCGGGCTGGGCCCTGTTGCCCATTTCCCAGGCGACTCTGATGTCCCTGACTAAGGTGGTGGTTTTACCAACACTCCTTTACATATTTAATAATACCCCAATTTGGCCGCCTGCTAGCTTCTGGTCCAGACTCCGTAAATTGATGATTTGCTTGGTTTGGGTCGGTCAGCAGGCTAGGGTATCATATGATGTTTTGACGCTGCCCTATGAGATGGCGGTGGGCGGGGGTTGGAATACCCTGACTTGTACTTATATTTCCTGTCGGGCCAATTGCAGTACTCCATTTGGTGGTGGTCTCCCTCAGTGGAACTCCCTCACTTTTCCCTGGAAAGAGTGGTTATGTCCCCCGATGATATGAAAGGTTTGTTAGGGCTAGCCCCTCCTGCATGGGATCGGACCGAAATCCAGCCGATTGCAATCACTTGGCAAAAAGTGGCAAATATCATTGGAATAGACGTTCCCTACTCTACCAGGTTTGCGATAAAGTCAGGGGTGTTCCACTCGCCTATGAATGATTTTCCAGGCACAGTTTGAAAAGTTGGGAATCTGTTCGCTGGGGGACCTGGTTGTCGATGGTACACTTATTACTTGGGTTGTTTTGAAAACAAGGGGTGAATGGAATGCCATGATTCGATTGCCTGTGGTCAAGCTTGATTCCTGCCCCCACCCTCTGCCTCAGTTGAGGCTGTGTGAAGTGGGCATGGAGTCAGAAGTCATGTTCTATAATAATATGCACCCCAGGAGGTGGCCTAGCGCTTGGGACAGCCTTGCTGAGTGTTTGCGCCCCTTATCATAATTTAACTAATGTAGCCAGGAAATGACTAAAGTTCTTTGGACTCAGAGAGACATCATTCTAATGCATTACTCAGAAATAGTCAATTGACAATGAGGGTAGTAGGATCATATATTTTTAATATCATATCTATCTTCTACAAGCTCTAATCTGCATTGCACATGCCATAACAAAAGCACCACAAAATAGCACATTACCATACATATGAAAAGAACTGCTATGTGAGCGAAGAGCATGGTTTATATTAATAGAGAAAAGAACAAGTGATAATTTTAGTTTAGCAGCTTGAGTGACCTGGGATTTACACTATGTTGAGATATGCTATGTTGAGATATGCTATGGAGTGGTGTAATACACCAAACGGCTTTAGTCTCAAACTGCACACAGCAAGACTTCCACGTTTAACTCACACTTTAGGTCAAGATGTGCTGCACACAAACCAACCACGGCTTCCTGTCCAGCGGGGCCTGCTTATCTCTCTCGCCTCTGCGACCAATCTCTCCCTAGCCCCCACAAACTAAGTCTGCTGATTGCTGTGCGAACTTCCTCCCTTCATTTAGCTTTCCCTTTTATATGTAAAAAAGGGATCAGCCCTGAGCGTCATTTTTGCCATGTGGGAGGTTAAAGCTTACCGGTGTTCTCTTGTCTGAACATACAACATTCCTATGTGCCACCTTATAAGACACAGGTGTTGTCAGTGTCCCCTAGTTGTCTCCACTATAGTGACTGGGCTTCCGTTCAGTAAATGGGTAAAGCGTGTCACTTGCTGCCACACACTCTTAACTGTGCGCGTGTGTATTTGGTGTCTATTGGTGCTTCCTTTCTTTGACTGCTTATCAGATCTAAATAGTGTAAAAAGCATCTCTTGACCTTGCTATGTGCCTTTTAAGACAGGAAGTTGCCTCTTGCGGTTAGGTTTCTCTGCTGGAGGGGGAGGCTACGATTTCCTGGCCTCTTGCAAGGTATATCTTCTACAGAAAATGTCTGCCTTTGCTCCTTGTCAAAAACACTTGCATTATTTGGAAGCAAATGCATTGTATTCAACAAACATTTGCAGCCACTTGCTATTGCCTGTTCCAACTGTAAAGTCGCCTGATCTATGACCAACTGTCTTACCCTGCGTGTTGTCCATTATCTATAATCCATAACAGCGGTTACAATGTTTTTGGACTTCAGACTAAGGGAGCTGTTTAAGACTAGGTGGCCAGAATATCCACGAGCCCCACTGACTCCCCCGGTGTTGCAATACCTTACCTCCACAGTATCTACAAACTCGCTGGTTTCTGCTTTTTATAAGGGAGTTGTGGCACAGTGGATCCCTTGTAATAACACATCCCGTCTTAGATGGGAATCCGCGCTGGGTACGGCTCTAACAGGCAATCAATGGAAACAAATCTGCTCACAAACAAAATCTCTATCCCTGACCGATAATTCACTTTAAATTCCTGCACCAAGTACACTAGTCCCCCATGAAGCTACACAGATTTTATCCGGACAGGTCCTCTAACTGTACCAGATGTACTCTGAAAACTTCTACATATTGCTTAGTCCTGTGAAAAACACCTATCTAAACTGAAATCTAAAATGGAAGCAAGCTACGACCATCAAATAATAATAATACAGTCTTAGTGGAGTCTAATCAAATAAAAAGGGCCTATGCAAAAAATAAATATTGCCAATCCTTACCACTATGCTACAAAATAGTGTGGGATAATGTTCACAAAATAATAAGTCAGGATGTTTAGGCCGTGGCCTCCCCTCCCCACGTTTATAGCAGAGGATAAGGCGGGTCACTCGAGCACAGCACGCTCCTGGGCTTCTCTGGCATGAGGTCACAGTTCCTTTCACCAACATCAGGGCCTTCTGTGCCCAAGACTCTTTTGTGCAAAGTTTCTTGCCTCAGAGGACATGATGTACCATAAACCACAAAGAAAAGTTCCTTTCTCAATATTCACATCGGCCGATTTACTCTTCAACCTGGATCCCCCCCAGCCGGACCGCGATCCTTCTTTCACCATTAGCCCCACTCAGTCGGTTTCAGACCAACTTCAGTTTGTAGGCATCTCTCAGTCTGGTTCACATTTGCCACAACAATCTTCTTGGGTGTGCTACTGTTCATCCAGGATCCCCCGCTTTCGGGCTCAGATCACTTTTCTACAATTAGTCCCTCTCAGCCAGGCTCAGACCAATTTCAGTTTACAGACAATTGAAGACTTTCGAATGTGCACAGGATTCAACGTAACCCGCTGCAGGAACACTACGATTTCCCAGTTCAATCATTCTTCCCCTCTAGGGGACAGGGTGGCACCAAATAAGAGACCTTCAAGTGAACACCCATGTGGCACCGGACCACTCTGTATCTGGAACCTATTTTGCTTTTACATAGTTAAATTGTATACAAGTTTTTCTTTTTTCATACAATGTTGCCACTTGCAACTTTAAGCACAACACAGTCCGGTCTGCTATTAGTTTCTCCAACTCATCGGCTGTGCTGAACTCGTTGGCGTTACTTTGCTGTCGGAGTTAAGGACAGTACCACAGTGGCAATCGCTTCTCCCCGCCTTGGCTATCAATGCGGGAGGGCCACGTGTACCTTTGACAGAATCTGTTGTGTGTGGTTGACTGTGTTTTCCCAAGATGGTGGTGTGGTCCCATTTTGTGTTTGGGAGCAGTAAACTAGTACATATACTAATGAGTGTCGTGGCTGCTGATATTTGTTTGCTGGTATTTATATGCCTCAAATTTCCTTATAGTAAATTTTAAATATTGGCATAAAGTAGCTTCACTTCCACACTACACTTTATTTCTGCTTGTGTTGAGAATGTAGTAGTTAGATGGGCCGAAGTCTGCTAAATTGGTTGAGGCTTCAAAGATGGTAGCGGGTCATCGTGATGTTGAAGTGCTCCTAATTGCCCTTTCGAGAGGACCGCCCAGTGACTGGTGACCTGGGGAAATCGCCCATCTTCAAGTGGGTTATTTTCCATTTGTCGCCTGGCATGTGAAAAGTGGGTTAAAGTAGGTCTTTTGGCTGCCAGTGGCAGCTCAGTCGAGACACCGAAGGTGCTGTTTGTTGTTGGTTCCTTGGCTAAGATAGGAGAGCCAGCTTTTTTCCAGGCACACGTTGGGCCTTTCATTTTCAAGGTCGTTTATCCAATGGATTGATTGGGGAAATATATTTCTCTGATTTGTAAGCAGTTTATTTCAGCATATTTAATCTGTGTAATCTATTTGAATCTTGGTGGTTGGCTTGTATGATTTGTCTTGGTTATGAGGGATTTGTAAAGTGTACCTCAATCCTTTACATGCCTTGCAGTGCTGATTAACCATCTTCAGTGATCAATTATGTACGGGATTGTAGATGCCATGATATAGGTCTGTGGAGTTTGTGAGTTGAATGGTCTTGGTAGGAGATGTCTTGTGGCTTAGTTGACAAATACATCAATGTCTGTATTTGTTGAGGTGATGTTTGAGTATCTGTGTATTTCCTGTTCAGTGCTGCTAGGCGGCAGAAAGCAGTGGGCCAACCTCTCTATGAATGTCATGGTGTAGGCCAGTGCTGTGTGTGAGGTGATTAGTACTGGCCAGGGTATTGGATGATGTGAATGTTGAAGGGGTTATGAAGATGGATGTGCAGGAAGCTGCAGAAGTGGAAGGACAAGTCCAGGGATGGGGCCTAGTGGTGTTAGGGGTGTAATGCTCTTTTAGGGGCTAGATAAATAACTGTTGGGAGAGCTTCACTACTCTAGATAAATCTGCTAGACTGAGGGTGTTGCTACATGAGATCATGTTGGATTGCTGAAGGTGTTTATCATGAGCAAGACACGAGGGTCTTTCCTCCAAGCTACACACATCTCAATCGTTTTATCTGAGTAATGTGGAAGATTGAAAATGCATGCCGAAGATCCGGGCCCATTGTGGAGTGGGAAGTGTGTGTCTAGAACATGATATTCATGTTCACAGTGCTTTTTTTATGGGTAGTAAAAGTTCTCAATTAGTCTCCAGATTGTGAACATGGGTTTTTGTTTGAAAACTCTTCCATTCTCCCTTTGATGCCTCAGATGGTGGCTGGTTGAAATGGGAAATGTCAATGATGGCTGTTGGTGGCCTTGGTTTGAGCAGTGATGACATGGGGCTATGATTGCTTGGTAAAGCTCCAGGTCTGTCTTTCTCAACAGGGCATCTACGCTTCGATGAGAGTGTACATATACCATGTTAGCAAGGCTGCAACACTTGATAAACGTTGGTACTAGCTTTTGAAATTTGGCTGCTATGCTGTTATTGAACAGTACTTGAACATCTCAGCAATCCTCATGGGCAGTAGGTACATATGCATGTTACTCAAGAGGCTAGCTTTAAAGTCAAAGGCTTTTTCCTTGAATATTGTAAAACCTGATAGATGCCTTCTGGTTACACCCTACAGCCACATGGTTAAAAAATACTAACCTCTACATATGAATTTACACCATTCTATAATCATTGCTATCAAATTCAAGAAGGTATTGTGAGACCATGAAAGTTACATTTTTATTTACGTATCGTCCAAACCACATTGGGAAACCAGAGCTTTGAGTTGAAGCTCTAATAACATACTGTGGTGATATCTAATGGGTGAGTCTTGGGTTATTTCCCGATTGGCATTAGGGTGAATTAGTTGCATGCCACTTCTGAGAGAGTAGATTCACTGGAAAGAACACCAATATCGTTTTTTAAATTCTGAGCATATTTCAGGATGAGGTAAATTTTCTGTTTTTTTCTCCAGTCCACAGCTTCGTTATATGACGTTTCCGCCTATTTCTCTGAAGAGGAGTGGAAGCTGTTACACGAATGGCAGAAGGAACTGTACAAGAATGTGATGAAGGAAATTCATCATGCCTTGATCTCTCTGGGTAAAGTTGCAAAATCTCTAGCTCATGACTATAAACACTGTGCAATTTGCCCACTGGTTCCCTTTTCAAGAATGGAATAGTTTTCTCTTAAAATGTGGGATGGCTTTTTCCCTGATCATCTAAGGCAAACCAAAAAATAGGGTGTCTCTAACATGCATAGTTGTTTGTTTTTGAAAAGATCTGTTTTTCCAAATCGTGTGTTCTTGTCTTATGTGTACCTTACATTTTGTAGATCAACTGCAGTTTATGGCTTTTGTTTGTTACCGTACCAATTTTTAATCGTATCTTTAGACTTTGTTGCTATGCTCGTTTGACACCACACAAAAATTATGTGAAGGAAAGGTAATGGAGCTGGCTCAATGCTTGTCTGGTACTGACAGTGAGAAGATGCCAAGTTCATGTTTTGTTCCATTGAAAGTGGAGGAAGGAATACTGGGCTACAGCAGAGTGATGAGTAGGATCTAGGTACATTGGAACAGGAAGTGGGTAAAGAAACTAAGATGCTGTTGTGGGCTGAAAAAGAAGAGGTAGATGACCGGACCTTTCAATATAGGCACTGAAACCTTGCCACTCTGAGGTCACACCCAGGAATGGGCCTATCAGCAGCATTACAGTTTACTGATGTGGAACCAAATATGACATAAGGGTTGGAGAAGTAGTGTCATCCACAGCCAGTAGTTGGGCACTTGTGTTAAACTGTCAGCAGTATATTTCCATTTACACCACTGCTTATATGGAAAGGGACTACTATTGTGCCTACTCCAAGCACTACTACAGCCAAGTGCAAAGGCAGAATCTTCAGGCTTTTCGCTGTGGGCATGATGGTGCTGGCATAGTACAAGAAATGGGTATCCCCTTCATCGCTGACAGAGGGGAAATACCAGACATCTATCAAACAGTGGTCCTGTCAAGCGGAACTAACCTAAAAATACATAAATGTTCAACACGCTTTCATGAGGATGCAGGAGGGAGAAGTCTCAGGCAGACCCAAATTCAAAAAGACATTGAAGGAAAAATAGACAAATTTGTTTATTCAATTAGATAATCAATGGATAAAAGGCATATTAAATCTATTAAGGCCCATCATGTGTAATAGGTCTTTTTTAATATAAACAAAAGCGCATATAGATTAGAGTGCTGCATTTGTGATAACCCATAATGCATATTGGGTCTAGCTACTCCGAGTAAAGTGCATATATGCTAAAATTGCTACTAATGCCTGAGAGTAGACCTACCGGAAAGGTCTACAAGCTACTTGCACAGTTGAGAATCCGGGTCGCCAAGTTCGAGTGAAGGGGATAACGCGAAAAAGGAGACCGGTATTCACAAGTGGCCTGTGGAAAATGGTTTCAGGCTGTACATATAAAACATTCAAACAAGTTTTGCATTGTTAAACCGAAATTCAAAAAGATATAATAATGGGGTGCTATACGTCAACCACGCTGGCCTAGAGACCAACAGTTGGATTATAGAGAAGGTGGTCAGGCCTACCAATGTATATTACATAACATTAGTAGTTTCGACCGGATGTGACTTCAAACTGGATTCCAGTTAATGCCCTTTTTCTTCAGGACAGACGCAGTCCCCTAAAGTGCCGCAAAATGTAGATAAATTCAAATACAACATATCATAAAAATAGACATAGGACAGACAGGAAATTGAATCAGTAATTTTCATGCCTGTAAAGACAAATAAAAGGCAAAACGACACATTAAAATTGGGTCTGGATGAGACTACACTACAAGCTTACTCCATTTACAAAAGTCCAAAGGAACATAAGTATATAACGGGAGAATCATGCATACTGTATCCTCGACCGAAAGGGCTGGAGCTGTCATCATATAATTACTTCCAAAGACGTATCAACCAATGGCCCATGCATACCCCAACTAGTGAGTCTGTGGAGAAACAATACAAGGACATAAGTTTGGACTGGGAACAGCGTTCCCTAGTGTCTAACCGTGAAGTTAAATGACTGCATGAGCTCTAGCGGCAGGCCGTCTGGCCCATTCTCACCATAGATTGAATAGTCAAAAGCTCACCTGAATTAGAAACTCTAATTTAGTCTCTTTGTAGTGAACATATGAAAAGGATCACTTTTAATAGAAGTATCATCTGGATCTGGAAGGCTCCAAGGTCCCTAGGCCTCAATGGATTCCATGGTTCCGCACTGCACTCACAGTCCTGTGTACCGATGGAAAGACAAAGGAGAAAGCCATGTTTCTGTGACGTCATTATTGCATTGGCATCCTTACAGATTAGTGAATGGGCATAAATGTCAAAGGTGAAAAAGCAAAAGGCTCAGTATATTGCAACGTATGTTAGCTCCAGTGTGAGAACAATGCTAGTATGCTGCCGCGGAGCTAACGCAAGTTCTCAAAGTACCAGCTCGTACGATGGAATAACAGTAAAGTTAGTCTAAATAAAAGAAAACCGTATTTCTGTGATTATCCACGAAATAGCCGTCGTTACTGCATTGGCATCCTTACAGGTTAGTGAATGGATACCAAAGTCAAAGGAGAAAAAGTAAAGGAATCAGTATATTGCAAAGGGTATTAATTAAATCCAATGTAAGAACAATGCTGGTATGCTAACGCGTGTTCTCAAAGCACCAGCTTGTACGATGGAATCATAGTAAAGTTAATCTAAATGTAGCCCCATTGGCATTCATGTAAGGGGGCTGCTGACCTGCTCCGATACCATAAATACAAAAAGTTGCAATCGCCCAGGACTTACTTGTAATGTTCAGTGGTGTTGGAAGAACCAAGACCTCTGCTGCAGTTACGAACAACGGCTCGTTGCTACGCCCCATCCGGTCTCGGGCGTATGTCTCGTAGGTCTGGTTTTATTAATGGAGCGGCGTGACGTGCAGCATGCACATTGTTTAACAAAGCTGGTCTGTAAGATTTAGTTTTAAAGAGATTTCACAAGCGCATCAATAGAATGCGCCGTGAAACAATGAGCAGCGGCCTGAACGAATCGATGTATATGGTCAAAATAGAATGGGTGTACAGGTATCCATGGTAACATACATGCTATGCCGAATGTCTCGGACGCAAATAGAAGGGTAAGAAATAAATTACTGGAAGGCGCCAAACAAAACATAGAATTTGGTCGAAATGGCACTCCAAAGTGGCATTAGTTGCATGTGCCGATGCTGTTTCACCCATATAAGGGATTTTGTGTTGTCTTTAATTGGGCAAGGACATTCTAGATTGTGTCAAGAAGTTCAAAGTTAGCCATTGTATTAAAAGTAATTCCTTGCTCAAAAGGATGTTACTATGTCTGCTAACATCGAATGTGCACATAAACCTTAGAAGAAGAAAACGGAAAATGGACATCTAGGTATTCATATTGGGCCCAGTATCCATTTTTCTTGGAGATTTAGCCCGACTGAGAAACTCTGTGTGTTGTAAATCCACCATTGTTCGCGGTTGGAGAGCCTATTATCAGTAGAATACATGTCTACCCCTTTGACCAGTTCTAAAATGCACCACTTGAATTCATTGCAGCTATTGTTCATTTCGAGAAAATGGGACACCAAAGGTGATGAAACAGTTTTGGTTCTTATCTTAGACTTGTGTTCAGAGATTCTAAGTTTTATCGGCCTAGATGTCTTACCTACATATGTCTTGTTACAGGGGCAGGTTATTGCATAGTTCACATTCTTATAATTACAAGTAGTGTGATCTTTAAGGGTCCACAGTTTGTTGTTGATCGTAACTGTATGGCCTGTTAAAGTAGATTCACATTGGTGGCAATAACCTCACAGAAAATGGCCCCAGATCTTGTTCATACCTCAATCTTCGGAAATGGTCCTAGGTCTGAGTTTAACTTTGGCCATATCTGCTTTAGATAGCTAATTCTTTAAATTCTTGACTTTTCTAAAGGCATACATAGGGGGGTCCAAATTGGAGTGATTTAGCTGTAACAAAGGCCAATGTTTGATGATCGCCTTTTTGATGGCTGAGTGGTATGTACTGAAGGTCATAGCACATACCAAGTGTGAATTGAACACATTTCCACAAGAGTTTTTAGATAGTAAAATGAAAATGTCACGTTGTTGATTGCACGCTCTCTTATGTGACCGTCTCAATATGTGTTTGAGCTAGCCCCTGTCCTGCATTCGATTCTCTATAATGTCTGCTTGTGCAGAGAAATCATGTCTGTCAGTACAATTGCGCCTAGCCCTCAGGAATTGGCCATAGGGAATGCTAGTTCGTAAAGAATGGGGATGAAAACTATCGAAGTGGAGTATGGTGTTCCTGTCCATGGCTTTGTGGTAAAGATCCAGTGCAATAACTCCATCCTTGGCCTTCACTAGCAGATCTAAAAAGGTATTGATTGATTATCAAAGGACATGGTGAACCGTAAATTGTCATTTAGTGTGTTAATCCATATGAGGAACTGATCGTGATCCCCTTTGGTTTTGTCCCAGACAATAATATCGTCTATGTACCTTTTGTAAAACACAATAGACTGGTAGAAAGGATAAGACCCCATTATTACATTTTTCGGTTTAACAATCCAATACTTGTTTGAATGTTTTATATGTATAGCCTGGTACCATTTTCCACAAGCACACTTGTGAATACCAGTCTCTTTTTTCGTGTGATCCCCTTCACTCAAACTTGGCGACCCGGCTTCTCAACTGTGCAAGTAGCTTGTAGACCTTTCCGGTAGGTCTACTCTCGGGCATTAGTAGTAATTTTAGCATATATGCACTTAGACTAACTAGACCCAATATGCATTATGGGTTATCACAAATGCAGCACTCTAATCTATATGCACTTTTGTTTATATTAAAAAAGACCTATTACACATGATGAGCCTTAATAGATTTAATATGCCTTTTATCCATTGATTATCTAATTAAATTAAAAAAATTGTCAATTTTTCCTTCAATGTCTTTTTGAATTTGGGTCTGCCTGGCGACACACCTCATTGGCAGCAGCATCATTAAGATGGATGTAGCAAACAAACTTTCCTACAAGGCGATTTAGTACTAGTAGTAATGCAACCCCCATCCGACTCACCCCAGCTTTCAGAAATATATTCCTACATTATCTGGTCCCTTGCCCAGTCTCTGACATCACGTTTCTCTGGCTGCAAGAAGTTGTGATATGATTTATACGCGTTGATGTTTTTCAACATGGAAGGCAAGGTCATTGGGCCAGTGATTGAGCCAATGAGGTGTCGGTTTTCTGAGAAACACCTACCATCCTCAGAAGTGGTCTGAAGGGATTAGCAATGAGGCAAACTGATTTTTCCACTGGAATTTGTCAGAGCATGGCAAAGGTGCTGAGCTTTGTCCGTAGATGTTGATGTTATGCAAGGAATCCATTGGCATAACTAAAGCTGTACTGGACAGTGGCCTACACAGTAGCCATATGCAGTGTTCGGTTTAGCTTTCACTATTTGGCCCCAGTTTGTAAGTAGTTTGCTCTTCCAGTATTTGGTATCAAGACACACTGAAGGGTAGATTGTCTGCAAAGGGCATGCATTTGCCGAATACCAAACATTGTGGCTGTAGTACTCAGGCTCTGAATGACGTCCTTTACTCTCGCAGCACTCATTAGAAGACACAATCAGGTGTCTGTCACTGGCCAAGCTCACCCCTCTATCAGTTGCTTAATGCTGTATTATAGTTGAAGTGTAGTTTAACACAGACTTTAGTCTTTGGCTTATTAGAGTTCCTTTAAAATATGTTTGTGTTAAATTTCTTTCAAGATAATTACAGCTCAACAAGCTCCTAGATGTGAATCCATCCTGCTATATAAATTATCACGTGAATAACATTGACAATAAATGTTCATAGACATGTTAAAACATTTTTACTCAGTCATACACATCTGTGCTTTACCTCTGAAAGTACTAGGCCATGGGGACCGTCCGCATTAATGCTAAACTCTCCATTTTAGCGTTCACTACACTATAAAATAGCTGACATACTTTCATTAATGAAAAGTCCTTTTTTATTTTATTTTTTGATTTCTACCTTATTTCATCAGCAGGCACATGGGTAATGGTGCCTATGCACCAGAACCGTTGCCACTCTTGTTGACCGCAATAGCAAGCTATAAGAATTTGGGATTTGCTATCGCAACATTTTTTATGAATCTGCAATAATATGTTGATTGCAGATGTTATATAACCTCTCGTTCTTCAAAAGCTGCAGCATTTCATTTTCAAATTAAAATTGACTTCCAGAAGGCATACAAGATCGATACAGGGATACAAATATTGTTTATGGTCACATGCGGTAGAAGTAAGCTATAGTGATAAGGATAATTAATAATTAAATGAATGCTACAATTGACTTATCCAAATAAAACGGGTTAGTCTGTAAAGGAATATATACTTTATTTTGTTTTGCACAAAATTACAAAGTTCACACAAACAAACTATGTTCTGTCGTGAAGTTGAAAGTGGTCATAAAACCGGCCACACATACATCCCTGAGAAGTAAACTTTGATTGAGGGATTTGACACAGAATGACAAAAATAACAAAATGGAGGACAGGTTAGGGATACCAAACTCAAGACTTTGTGTTAAAACATTGCTTGAGTGTCCATGAATTTGGGTTAAGAGAGGATTTTACTCTGTCACCAAAAGGCCTTGTTGGCTGTCTTATGTCTAGCAATAGGGCTTCCCGTACCCATCTTCCTACCCCTGGCCTCAGAATCCAAGATTCAGACCCTTTGCCTCTCTCATTCTGAATCTTGTGCTTGAGGCATTCCCACTCCCTTAATCATTTGCCCAGTCACCCGGCATTACGTTTACTGCACCCTTTCATTTCTCTTCCATTCTCGGGCTTAAGGGTTTGCCACACCTTTCTTCGCTTATCATGTCTCTAGCTTTAGTTCTTAGTTCCGTCTTTGGTGCTCTAGTAATCTCACAGGTGACAGGGTGTTGCTTTCAAACTTCCTGGAATCTGGAAGAGCTTGCCTTACCCAGGAATGTTGGGTAGAGCTGACGAGCTTTGAATAGTGTCACCTTTCCCATTGACCACAGAAAGGTTCTCTGATATCGCAGGGTCTAAGAGTCTCTACTCTTGGATGTCTCTGTATTTAGGTCCGGCTCCTTCTCGGCTCTTACCCCATTCTCTCGTATCTTCTCACACATTGGGTCTTATTCCTTCGGATTGGAGTTTTTCTTCTAACATTGCCTTGGGCCCACCTTCCCGCCTCAATCTGTTGTATGCTGCCTGCCTACCTGCTCCCTCTTTTCTTCTCAAACCTCCTCCTGATATTTGCTAACCATCCTCCTCTCCTGCTACCACCTCCTGATGTTCACCCATTTCCACAATTTATTTTCACTGCCACCTCCTCCTGATCAACACCATCCTGCTCCTTTACTTCCTTCCCTCTACCTCCTTCTCCAGTTGTTCACCAACCTCTTCTGCAGTTCCTTTTTTCAGCTCTTCGTATGTTGACCAAGCTTCTCCGACTTCGTCTCTTCTGCCCCTGCCTGATCTTCACCAGGACACACTAGTTGACTGGGGTGGCAGACAAAGGGTCTAATTGCCAAAAACGGCAGTAGTAAACCGTAATTGATGCACTGTTGTACTATAGGTTTGGTAGTAAGATGGAGGATTTGCCTCTAACAAAATGTTTGAGGTAAGTTTGCCACTTTACAGCCAAAGATTGGCGGAATTATCGCCAGTGGTAAATTCTGCTGAAATTCCCCTGGAGTCCTATAGAATCCACAATGGGGGCTTAAACGCCCTATCACCACTTGTAATCCTGCAGTATGTCTGTGGGACCAAGTGGCGATAACTATAATTCAGTTTGTCAGTATTTTAGCAGATTTACTGCTGACATACTGTCAAACTTGCAATGATGGCCAACATTTCTTAAATTACTGATCTGTCATTTTTGGATTTCATAAATGTCATTGACATGGTCTGCCAAGTTCTGAGATACGGCATGCTGCTTTAATGAGGACGGTATTGGAAAGTGCTCATAATTGCAGGTTAAGTGATTTAACCTCTCCAGCGTCCTTTGTCGTTGTTCTGCTCGTAGAGCTAGAGCTTTCTGCATAAGCTGGGCAGTTTGACATTTTACGCAAACTCGCTTCGTAGATGGGGCAGGAGATTCATCAAACTCCTGATGCCCGCTCAAGCCTGGGATCAAGGTTATGAAAGGTTTTAGGATGAGCCCCTAATGCCTGAATTGGAACCTGTGCAGGAAAATGATTTCTTGATCAATGTATTCCTTTTCCCTAGGATTGTTCACAGTACCAAGCACAGTGCTGTTATATAGGTGCTTTATGAAAAGGAGGGAGTTTTTGGCATTCACCATTGTCATTCTTGCATTTGGGTCAAAATGCTGCTGGAAAGGGGTGTGTTGATCTTTTTTGAGCCAGGGCGCCTCTTTGATGTTTCGTAAAACTCCAATGTTAACTGTTTCTGTGGCTGTGACCTGCCCTATTGGGGGGCTATAAGGGGGCGACTCGGGCATTCTCCCCATAGCACCTTTTTTTGGTGTCCATAATCCCCAACTTGGGGTGGTGCCAGGCCCTATTGGTCATCTCACTAGACATCCTCAATATCCATCAGAGCACTTCACAGATCTGCCTTGTTTAAAAAAAAAAAAAAAAATCAATATAAAAGATTGAATACATAGACTAACAAGATCAGCACCATATGGGAAGTGTTTCCAGCATTCATTTTTGCGCTGATGACCAGGGAAATATGCATTTTATAAATAACAAAATCACCAATCGACTAACAATTGTTCTCCTGCATTGGATCTTTAACAGGTTCCCACGCTTAGATTATTGAGAGAGAGAAATATATATATATATATATATATATATATATATATAATGTATGTATGTATATATACACACACACATACATACACATTTCTGAGGCTTGAAGTGATTTAATGTTTAATGGTAAGGTATTCCAGAGTTGAGAGGCCAGGACGTGAAGCTGGAACCTTATCTGGGCACTGTAAGGCATAGAGTATTGGATGATCTAGTAACTCTGGTGGCTGATTTTAAGGTGAATTTGTTGGTGAGATAGGGTGGGGCTAGATGGTTTAAGGCTTTGTAGGTGAGGCATATGGTTTTTAGGTCAATTTGTTAGTTGTATAGAGAGCCATTTACAGGATATTCTGGTGGAGGAGATGTGCTGTCGCCTGGGGATGTTTAGTGCAGCTCGTAGCGCGTTATTTTGGAGTACCTGTAGTTTGTTGATTACAGATTGGTTGGCACCTAGGTAAAGGCTATTGCAATAGTCCAGTTTGGACTGTATGAGAGCCCTAGCCAGCGTGAGGCAGCTATTGGTGGATAAGAAGGGCCTGCAGGCTCTGACCAATTTCCCAGTGTAGGCAGTGGCTGAGGCAGTCATATTAACTTGTTTGGAGAGGTTAGTATTGGCGTCGAGGTAAAAGCCAAGGGTTTTCACATTTTTTTTTATTTTTTATTTTTTTTAAACTTGTATTTATTAGTTTTACATAAATACAATCAGAGAAATAACATTGAACATTATTAACATTCCCTTCGTCCTCCCCCCTCCCTCCCCTTTGGTCGGATGATCTAAAATTGTCCCTAGTTCCAATTATGCGTTGAAGATGTCTGAAACTTTGATATTATGGGGGCACCACTGTTCCATAAAGTCTGACTGAAGGTATTGCAAGGTCCCTTCCCATTCCTTTCCGAATTTGTCTCCAGTTCCTTGAATTTTGTGGGTGATTTTCTCCATTGTTATGTGGGCCCATACTTTTTGCAGCCATGTGTAGTTCAGTGGGGTATCCTTATTCTTCCACTTCTGTGCTATCGTGGTCCATGCCGCAATGAGAAGTCCCATGAAGGCTCTCCATTGTGATTTACTGTATAGCCTTGCTGTATCATCTCTGATTCCACAAAGCCAGACTTCCTCCCCAAGAAACCCCACATCCGGGAAAACTTTGCCCATTTCGTTTCTAATTTCTTCCCAAAAGGGTTTAATACCCTCACAGTCCCACCAAATATGTCTCCACGATCCCACTTCGTCACATCCTCTCCAGCATTGATTTGACATGTTTGGGTACATGGAATGGAGCCTCTCTGGAGTATAGTGCCACTGTGTCATAATTGTGACCCACATCTCCCTGGTTTGTGCCGAGCGGGTCATCTTGGGGATCTGCTTCCATAGGTACTCCCACTGTCTATCCGTTGGTTCCCTCCCCAGCGTTCTGCCCCACTTTATTCTATATGACCATTTAATGTCCTCCCCTTGTGTGTTTATGTATTTATACAGAGTTGACAACCACTTTTTCTCCCCCGTTTTGGAGATGATGTATGTCTCGAAAGCAGTGAGATCCCTGGTTGCTGCCTCAGTGATTTTCGGGGAGTTTAGCCAGTGTTTCAGCTGCTCATATCTATAACTATCACCTTTGGGGAGATTTGAGCCTGTAAAGCAGGATTCTAGTGAAATAATTTCCTTGCCTGCGAACATCTCGCCAATTTTAGTTATGCCCTCCTCTTCCCAGCGGTCATACGCCCCTTGTTCCATCCCCAGGGGAAATTGTGGATTTCTACAGATGGGTGTAAAGGGTCCCAGCTCCGTGGTCATAATACCTATTCGTGTTTGACAGTCCCATGCTTTCAGCGTGGTCCTCATTATTTCGCTAATTCTTAAGTTTTCTTGTCTGTTTCCAAAGAAGTTCTACCAGAGGGGTCCTTGCTACCGCTCTATCTTGTTTGGCCCAAATCTGCTTCGGGTTCTCCCCTACCCATTCCCTCAAGACTTTAAGCTGTGCCGCCTGATAAAAATTTTTAAAATGTGGGAGCGCCATCCCCCCTTCTCTGGTTGGGGCTGTGAGGACCATCTTTGCTATCCTGGGCGTTTTCCCTTTCCATACAAAGGATGATACCAATTTTGTTAGGGTTTTGAAGAATGTGTCGGGGACCCCCACCGGGATAGCCTGAAAATAGTAGAGGACCCTTGGGAGGACTGTCATCTTGATTGATTGTATTCTGCCCCAACGAAATCTGTAGTGGGTTCCATCTGCCTAGTTCCCTTCGAATGTTTGTGATTAGCGGCGGGTAGTTTTCCCCGTAGAATTGCTCAATTTTTTGTGGTACTATTATTCCCAGATATTTTATACCTTTTTCTACGATCTTAAGGTCCTGTATCTTTGCTTCCCTTTCTATGTTTGCTCTGTCCTCTGTCAGGATTAGGATCTCTGATTTTTTTCTATAACTTTTTAGACCTGAGATGGCCCCATAGTTTTCTTATTCCCTCACCGCTGCTGATAAAGTGGATTCGGGGTTCTCTAGGGTTATTAGCATATCATCCGCGTACGCAATCACTTTATGTTGCTGTCCAGCCATATCTATCCCTTTAATGTGTATTGACTCCCGTATTTTTATTAGGAGAGGTTCTAAGAACAGAGCGTACAGTAAAGGTGAAAGGGGGCATCCCTGTTTTGTTCCTCTTGATATTATTACCTTGTCCGTAACCTCGCCGTTAATGACTATGCTACTGGATGGGGAGTTATAGTTTGCTCTGATGCTCGCAATGGACTGGTTCCCGAACCCCATGCACTTCAAGATTTTGAATAGTAAAGACCATTCCACTTGGTCAAAGGCCTTCTCAGCGTCTACCGACAGTAGTATCGCTAGGGTGTGGGATATACCTATTTTTTCCACTAGATGGGCGAGCCTCCTTGTGTTGTCATGGGTTTGCCTGCCAGGAATGAAACTTGATTGATCTTCGCCGATTTAGATTTGGGAGTAGCGGGGACAACCTTGTTGCCAGAATCTTTGTATACATTTTTGCATCTAAATTAATCAGGGAGATTGGTCTATATGATGCCGGGTTTATTGGATCTTTACCTGGCTTGTGGAATACCAATACTTTCGCTTCATTCATTGTGGGGGTCACATTGCCGCTCTCTTTAAACGAGTTCAAGAGCCTGGTTAGGATCGGGGTCAGTATGTCTGAATATTTTGAAGCCGTGAACCCATCTGGGCCTAGGGCTTTGTTACCTGGGAGTCCCTTTATTGCTTTACTGACTTCCTCTTCCCTAATAGGGGACTCTAATGACTGTGTATCCTCTTCTGAAATTTTCGGTATCTGTAGGGCCTTTAAGTATGAGCCTTGGGCGCTTGTATCAGGGCATTCAGTGGAGTAGAGAGTTTGATAGTATTGCCTCAGTGCTTCCCCCATGTCATGTGTGCGTGTTTGGATATCCCCCTTTGCATCGCATATGGCCTTAATCGTTGTTTCTTTCTGTTTTTTTCAATATCCTCGTGGGGTGTGTTAGCATTTTCTCTTGGATGTCCTCAATCGCTTTTTCCAATTCCTTTTCCCACAGAAACTTTTGTTTGTCTTTGGTGATTTTTAGCGCTATCATCTTTCCCCGCAATATGGCTTTGAACGCGTCCCAGACTGCGCTCATTGCGACCTCCCCTGTGTCATTTTGTATAAAGTATTCCTCTATCATTTCCCTTATTGACTCCCCAGTTACAGGGTCCTGGACCAGCTCCTGCGGTAGCTTCCACCTCCACAGCCCATTCTTCCTCCCTGGGAAAAAAAAAAATCAATATAAAAGATTGAATACATAGACTAACAAGATCAGCACCATATGGGAAGTGTTTCCAGCATTCATTTTTGCGCTGATGACCAATTTATAAATAACAAAATCACCAATCGACTAACAATTGTGGGGCATGGTCCGAGAGGGCTATTGCTCCCTTATCTAGCCCTTGTATTTTTCCCAGTAGTCCCACCGACACCCAGAAATAGTCTATCCTAGACATGGTGTTAGGGACATGTGAGAAATATGTGTAACCCCTCTGTTCGCCCTTCAGCTCCCTCCAAACATCATTCAGGGCCATGTGGTCCATTTGTTGTCTCAGACGCTTTGTTGGCGCCCCCTGGCCCTGTGTGTTGCCCGTACTTCTATCTAAGTGTGGGTTCCACGCCATATTAAGGCCCCCCCATGATCACTTCCCCTTTTGCAAAGACTTCCAATTTTGGCAGGGTGTCTCTGCGAAAACCATCCTGTCACTGATTGGGTGCGTATATTGAGGTTAGTGTAATGTGACATCCCTCGATTTCCACATTGGCGAAGGCCTTCTATATCTAAGGTTATGTCTAGCAGTTTAGAGTCCTTCCCTTCTTTCACCGCAATCAGCACCCCAGCTTTTTTTTCTGTTGCCGTCGCCTGTGCCCATATTTTGTATCCTTTTATCCTTGTTTTCTGGTTATCCCTTGTTCTGATATGGGTTTCTTGGAGAAGCAGAATGTCTGCCTTCCCCCTTTTGAACTGTTTCTCCAGTTTCGCTCTTTTTGTTGGGTGATTCATGCCCCTAATATTGTAGGTCAAAAAGCGTAGCATCCCCATACTGTTGTTTGTGTGCCGTTGCGTCGGTTCACCTGCTGTGTTTGATTCATTTCTTTGATTTCTCCGACCTTTTCCCCTCCCTTGAACTTCCCACCCCCCCAACATTTAACTTTAAACCAAACAAACTGTCCCCCGAATAGGGCGAGGGTTCCTATTGACGCTAGGGCGTTGCACCCTTCGCTGCCTGCCCTCCCAACCCTCGGGGGGGGTATGTTATGGGGATTCCTAAACCCCATTGATCCATTAGTCTTTACCGAGTTCCAAACCGTCGGGTCTCGACCAGACCGCCTTGTGTGTATTGTCCGTTCGGCGCCGCTCCCGCGCCCCCCCCACAGGGTTCCAGTATCAACATTCCCGTGTCAGCCCCCCTAGTTTATACTTTTCTTGAGTTCCTCATGGGACTTTTCTCCTGGTCTCCCTCCCTGCGTTTGCCTTCTTCTGCTTGCTTGTTTCCCAGCCCATAGGTCTTCTCGTTCGCTCTCTCCTGTTTGTGGCTTCCCCCCGCTCCATCTCTTCATCTTGTAGACCCATAGTGCTGAGGCCTTCTTCCAGTGTGGTCACTCTCCTCTGTTTTCCTTCCCAAGTAAATAAGAGTCCAAATGGGAACGTCCATTTGTAGCGGATTTGTTTTTCTATTAGCACTTTCACCAATGGGGCCATTGCTCTTCTTTTTTGGAGGGTTACCAGAGCCAAGTCCTGATACAGTTGGATGTCTTGCCCATTCATTTTAATATGCTCCATTTCCCTGGCCCTTCTGAGAATCTGTTCTTTCTGCGGGTAAGAAGAGAGGGCCACTAAGACATCGCATGGTCTTTCCCCCGGGGCCCCAGATCTTTTTGGTCCTACCCTGTGGACTCTGTCGACTCCGATATTTTCGGTTTCTTGCACCACCAATATGTCTCTAAACACCTCCTTTACCGCCTCTTTCAAATCTTTGTCTAGCACTGATTCCGCCATGTTCTTGATTCGAATGTTAGAGCGTCTGGAGTGGTTCTCCAAATCCTCACATTGTATTTCCATGTTATGAGTGAGTGTCACCAATTGTTCGTGTCTCACTTATCTGTCTCGTATCTTCTTCAAGACTTTGCACTGTTTTCTCCACCATGTCCGTTCTCTCTTCAAGGTTATGTCGATTCTCATGTCTTGCACCGCTTGTTTCATTTCATTCTTCATGGTCGCAAATTGCTCTTGGACTGTAGACATGAATTTTTCTTGCAGGTCCATGAACCATGTTTGCATGTCTGCCCTAGTCAATGGTTGTTGATTCTGGGAGATAGTCTCTGCATCTCCCATCGGTTCTCCCTCTTGATTGCAATGACCCTTCTGTTGACCACAGTTGTAATATATCTGCGCCTTGTTTCGTCGATCGGGGTGTCTGTTGGGTGGGGTTACCCTTCCCTTTTGCTCTTGACATGGTATTGTGCTTCGTTGGAGTGTCTATGGGGCTATTGCGCTTTCGTGCACCCCTCCGGTTCAGTTCCCCTGTTATGCTTTTGTGGGTGGGGGTTTGCCTTAGCTTTGTGTGGTGTCTGCCAATTCCGCTCCTTCCCCCGTCGTCCCGCCGTGCAATATGCTTGTGGCTGCTTGTATCTCCTTTTCTGATTACCCCTTCCGCGTTTTCCCCCTCTGGCTTGCTGGGGAAGGGGGGGTCCTGTGTTGCACCTTCCTCGATCCTGGGTCGGGCTGTGTGGGTGGTCAGGCGTAATGTTCACTTATAGGGTGAGACCCTCTGTCAACCTGCTGCCTTTGAGCATGGGCCTTGCTGGGACTTTGTTATGGATGTCCCCTTTTTTTTTTGGTCTCGCCCCCCCCCGGGGGTAAAGCTCTGTCCCTGTATGGGTGGATGGGAGGTTTATTTGCTCCCCCCCTCCCGGGTTGGCTCACCTCAATTCCTCCAGGCGCGCTGTTCCAGGGCGGCCCCCGCTTCCCCTCTCCAGCGGTCCGCCCTGATCACCCCTGCGCCATTCCTCTCCTTGCCGCAGCTGTGGTCGCAGCGCCTCTGCTCTTCTCCCAGAGCCCTGCCGTCAAGGCTTTGCAGGGGAGGGCGGTCCTTCTTCACTGGGTCTCGCGTAGCCTCCGATCCTGCTTTCTCGCTGGCCGCTGCCTCGCCGCTGCAGTTTTCCGCACTGCGTTTGTTTCTTCAGCACAGGAGAGTCCTTCTCGGCCCCGGTGGGGGAGGGGCCGGTCTTCCCTTCTCTTCGTTCCTCTTCCCGCGCTCGCTTTTCAGCGGCGCCGCGTTCCTCCAGGTGGGGGGGAGAAGGGGGGTCCTTCAGCTGTCAGGGGGGGCAAGAAACGGGCCGTTACTGCTACGTTTTGTGCCTAATTTTGGCGGCCCGGGTGGAGCGCTTTTTAGGTGTGACTCCTCTCGCCGGCGGCCATCTTGGATTCCGGTTTTCACATTTTTAACAATGGGAATTGTGTTACCATCGATGATGATGTCGTTGTAGTTGGGGCTAAGTTTTTGCCGGTTGTTAGGTGAACCGACCAGGAGAAGCTCAGTCTTCTCATCATTCAGGCAGAGGCCGTGTGTGGCCATACATGCCTGAATGATGGAGAAGATTTCGTTAATCCTGATGATGTCAGCACTGTAGTTACCTGAGATGGTGAGGAGTATCTGGGTGTCATCTGCGTAGTTGGTGTAGGTGACACCCAGATGGTCCAATTTGTCAAAGAGAGGCTTTGTAAAAATGTTGTACAAAGTGGGGGAAACACAAGAGCCTTGTGGGACACCGCAGGTATTGGGGATAGGGTCTGCTGCTGCCGTTGATGAAAAAACCCTCATGGTTCTGTTAGCCAAGAAGGATTGTATCCACATGACAGCAGAGGAAGAAAAGTGCGCTGCAGATGAGAGGTGGTTGCAAGTATTTTATGGTCGACCAGGTCGAAGGCCGCAGAGAGGTCTATAAGGAGTAGGATGGCGGCATTACCTTTATCCTTAATATCATCAATCTGACTTTTGAGGTCAACAAGGGCAGTTTCTGTTTCGTGTTGAGGTCGAAAGCCAGATTGACGTATTCCTAACAGTTGGTTGGTCTCTAGGTAATCCTGAATTTGCAGTTAGGCAACTCTATCAAGAATTTTTAACAGAAAATGAACTATAGTGATGGGTCTGTAATTGGTGGGAATGGCCGGGTCTAGTGATTGTTTTTTTAGAAGTGGGAGAACCCATGATTATTTCAGGTTACTGGGTACTGAGTTAGTGGAGAAGGATAGATTTATTAGTTTAGAAATTAAGGGGGATAGATCTCTAGCTGCATCTTTAATGACCTCGGCGGGGCAGCTGTCCCCTTTGCAATTGGAGGGTTTTAGGGAAGTTATGATTTTTTGGACTTCTGGTATGGTTACTTTTTTGAACGTGAAGCCAGTGTTAGAGTTTGTAGGAGGTGGAGTGCTTGGGCTGGTGGGATTACTACTAGAGAGTTGTTGTCGTTTGTCCTCAATTTTGGTTTGGAGCCCTGTGATTTTGTTGACGATGGCGTTTTGGATGCTAGTGCACCAGGGTTTGTCTTTCACGCAAGTGTCCATCGGTGGGTTGGGATTTTCTAGTTCCTTTAGAATAGTGAAAAGTTATTTAGCGCAGGAGCCTGCCTGGGTTATTCTAACATTATAGGCTTCCTTCTTAGTACGGATTATCTCCTTTTTGTAGAGGGAGGAGACAATCGTGAGATTGGTTTTGTTTTCAGCCGATGGAGACGTTACCAGAGAGTTTCCATCTTGGCTTTCTTTTTTCTCAATATTTTGAGTTCAGGTGTGTACCAAGAGTTCAGGTGAGCTCTAGGATTACCTTTCCGCAACTTTAGTGGGGGGATAGTGTCAATGGCGTTGGTCATGGCATCATTGCAAGTGTTGACCAGTAGGCTGAGGTCAGCAGTGGCTGGGAGCGTATTTAGCGTAGGGAGGACCAGGGGTATAAAGGTTTCCGCAGTAATGTTGTGCTTATTTCTGGTCGGACAGGCTGGTGCGAGGGTGCACTGTTTGGGATTAGAGTTGTAAGTGTTAATATCAATTGATATGAGGAAGTGGTCATTCCAGGCGAGAGGTTGGGAGGCTTTGCAGGTGATATTGCAATTAAGGGCGGTGACCCAATCAATGATTCTACCTTTCTGATTAGTAGGTAGAGAGCTAAATTGGGTGAAGTCGTGCTCAGCTAGAACATTAGCCAGGGAGGATGCTGGGGTGTCGTTAGGGTCATTGTGTCCTAAGTTAAAATCACCAAGAATAATAGTTTGTGGTGAAGGTTTAGAGTTCTCGGCTATTAGAGTGGTGATGTCTTCCTCAAAGGTTCCAGGAGGACCTGGGGGTCTGTATATTAGGTGAGTGGTAATCATACTCTCGGGGGTGGTTTGAAGTTTGATAGTGAGGTGCTCGCATGATTTAAGTGGAGGGGAGGTGACTGATCTAAGGTCTAGTGAGGATTTAAATATGATAGCTACACCTCCTCCGCGAGCATTAGGTCTGTCCGCTCTGAAGAATGGAATATTTGTCGGGAAGAGCAAGGGTTAGGTAGGGTCCTGCTGCCTCATGTAGCCAAGTTTCTGTTATGGCAAGGAAGTCGAGATCTTCTGGAAGGATGATTTCAGCGACTTCAGTGGGATGAGCAACAAGGGATCTGACATTAAGTAGAGCTCCTTTTAAGGGGGGACTTATATTTGTTAGCGGCAGTATCCTTGTTGTTAGACTTGGTTTTGGGAGTTGCTGATGGCTTACTGATCGTGACGTGGAGTCTAGTGCCTAGTCTACTATTGCGGGTAGTGAAGTTAGGGTTGACTGAGGGAGGGTAGCCTGGTAGTATTTGTGTTTGAGGAGACTAGGATTAATGTAAGTGTAGTCATCCTCTGTTGCGTGTGGAGCGTTGGGTCTGTGTTGGCTCAGAGGTCTTTCAGGGATAGTGTTGGCTAAGGTGTCAATTGGGTGGTTACTATCTTTATAAGTGTGGTGTGAGTGGCAACTGTGAGGGAAGGGTGGCAGGGTGGGCAGGGAAGGTGTGGGGCAGGGGAAGGGGTAGTGTTTTAGGCATCCGAGTTTGGCTAATCCATTACTGAAGGGGATGTAATTATTACCGCTACATGGTACGTTATTGTGCATGACACAATAAGGGAACATGAGCATGAGCCAGGTGAGCATAGTTATAGCTGCAAAGATGAGCTAAATTGTAGAACTGTGATAGGCAAGGCAATTTAGGTTGGGCACATACAGGTGGGCACAGGTAGCAGATTCAGCTGGACTGTGTTTAACAAAAGGTCTGTTTCAATTTTGCTAATGGCATACAAAATGGGCAGATTCAATTTTGCTAATAGCAAACAAAAATAGGCAGATTCGAATTTTGCTAATGGCATGTAATATAGGCAGAGTCTACTTTGGCTAAGTTTAACAAGAAAGACAGATTTTAGGCAGTTTTAGGCACAATGCGGCAAAAACCTGAAGCAGTAGATCGATAATACAGGATGAGAAGGTATAGAGTTAGGGAGTTGCATAACGCAGTTAGGCATAGAGTAGAGTGTTTAGTGTTTGACTTAATGCAGTAAGGTGCAATGCAATGAATTATTTTCCTCTAGAGCAAATTTCCAGCTTGTGATACATAGCTTACGTACATAGGTGACTGTAGAGGTCAGGTAGCTGTGGCAGTTGATGAGCTGCGAGTTCAAGCAATAGGTGAGATGCAAGTTTGAGTGTAACAAAGCTTAGTCTTAGTGGTGTGAGATGCAGTAAGAGCCAGAGGAGAGTTTGTATTTGCAACTGCAAGGAAGGGCTGTGTGATCAAGTAGCAGCATGTTTACCCTGTTCGGGAGATGGGCGACAGGAAGAGGCAGGGGTCCGGGCCCTAGGCTCGACGGCTTAGACAGGCTTGAGACAGGCAAGGTGCCTTTGTTGTGTGCCTTGGTTAATGGGCCGGCTCCAAGCCTGCCAGCTTGCGGTTGGCTTGCAAGTAAAGGCGAGTAGCCAATCAGATAGCTCGTAGTGCTGTGTGGCCGGATAGGATGTTGTAGAGGTAGTGGTCGGCCATCTTGGAAGGTAAAAAGCCTTGTGGGTGCCAATGGTGGAAGGGTGCACTCCGAGTGAAAAGAGGGCAAATCCTGGTCAATGTGGGGCCAATAAGCTATTCCAGGTGAAGCGCGGATATTATTAATTAATTCCGCCGCGGGCTGCCGAAAAAGCGCGTTCGCGCTGCAGAATTTGAAATTGCAGCTCAGGGGATGCTTATGGCCTACTTTAAATCATGCAGGGCTGGAGGGCATCTTTGGCTGGCTACTGCTCCAGCAGTAGATGGAGGGAGCTCCTGCTCCTCCAGGCTCAAGGGTGCCAGTAATACTATCCCTAGTGTGACGTCCACTGTACCCATGATCCCTCACACGTGTATGACCCTTGGAATGTTTTTTTCCGTCATTCCAGTCGGACGCATATTGCAGAGTTCCCTTGGCATTAGCCAATTATACTATTAATATTGTTAAAAATTCCACGTTCTTTCCACCCTACGCCAAAGATTGATGCCGGTGAAGATCGAGGACACCAGCCGTCGAAACTCCACAACAGACTTTGGGCCTCGGAAGGCCTCTGGCCTCGGTCCGGGCCTTGGAAGGTCTCTGGCCTCGGCCCTGTACAAGTAGGCAGAGTGGGGTGTGGTCATACAGGCTCCCACACTTATTTCCTACATATACTCGCCCGCTGCCAAATGAATACATATGGAGAGTACTCCAGGCAGAATTTGAAAGGAGTGTAACAGTAAGTTCCCCTGGGTAGATAAGCACAATACGTGCAATTTGTGTCTCCCACGAGACCATCCCGAGGCTACCTGTCGAGCTTGTAAGCTCTTCAAGCCGAAAACACTTAAAAGACCGCTCCACTAAACGCTGGGCCCACTACGCCAGGCAACGAGAGGCCATGGACGGCGAGGGGACCTTTAGCGATGGCAGCAAGGCCGACGTTTCGGACGGCGAGGGCAGAAGGGTGACTTCAGACACCCACGCGCAAGTCCCGGACCTCGGAGGACTGGCCTGCGGTCCAGTTATGGGGACAACACCCGGCAGCAAAAGCACAACCCACACCACTCCCACTATGCACATCAGCCCCAGCTGTGACTCGACACTCGTGTCGAGCGATCGGCAATGGAAGGCACCGAGAGAGCGGTCTAACGATTCTGTGTCCTCTGGGCGTTCCCGTTCGCGATCGCCACATGACAAGGACCAACTGTCCATGGTTGGCAAAAGTGCCGCACTACCAATAGTTGTAGAGGCTCTGTCGTCAGAAGATGATTCCGACCTCTATGCTCCCAAGTCTAAGCATGTAGCGTCTACTCCCGAGATTCAACACCCTCCTTCTACCACCTCCGAACCTCGACGCGATGCGTCGAAACCCTTAAAACCTCCGGAAAACATTCCTATAGTCATGGGAAGGGGGATAAACGGCACAAGAGACCTTCAGAACACCATAATGAAGGTCAAAAGGCCCCTAAATTGATAGAAAAGTCCAAGGTCCCTGACACTACTCGTAAGGGTAAAATTGTCCCTCCCACTCCTCATGATATGGGCATGGATGAGGAACCGGAGTAAGAGAGGTTTATTCCAGTTCCAAGGAATGGAACTCAGCCGATATTGATAGGGTAATGAGAAGGATGTCTTTTTTTGTAGGCTTCTACGAGAAAGACCCTAATTATTTCCATAGCTATGCAAACGCACCAGCTACCTCTGCCCCTTTGGGATCCAAGGACTCTCAACCCCCTACTAAAAGGCTCCGCTCTGAGGATCAGGCACAGGGATTGGTTTCAGACCCTTTGCTAATTGAACCTTACCATCCAGAGTCATATGGTGAGGAAACAGAAACACAGATGCTGGCAGACCAGACAGGGGTTGCTTATAATGGGGATGATGAGGACCAGGAAGAGGAAGATGAGGCGGAAGCCTACAATCTTGACTCCCCTAATCCTAAAGATCCCCCAGTGAATGACTCACCGATTGATAATCAGCCACTCCTCAATGAGGTACTGGCTAAAGCAGCAGCTCATTTTCAAATAGACATACAGGGTGTCCAAGAAGATAAGGATTTCGCTGAAGAAATCCTAGGGGGCAGGAGAGCCATTACCCAAGCCATCCCCATATTAAAATCAATCCAGCGCAGAATTGATCCCTCGCTAGTAACCCCAAATCTTACTCGTGCATTGAATCCACGAGTGGAAAATTTATTCCGGCCCACACCCTCCAATCCCATGTACATAAGAGGTCAATTAAAAACCGACTCCCTGTAGTAGTAACAACCACCAGAAAGAGGCCAGGCACACCACTAGCTTCTTCAGAAGCACCTCCCGATAAAGAGAGCAAAAGGATATATGCTCTGGGTAGGAAAGTTGCATCCACATAAACCTATCAGGCACGTATTGCTAACATTACCACTCTTTTAGCAAGCTATAACTGCCACCAGTGGGAACAAGTAGCTGCTCTAGTAGCCTCTGCACCTGAACCACTAAAAAGCCAGTTGCCCCAAATTGCAGCAGACGGAAGGTCTGTGTCTGGATGCATCCTTAAAGCAAATTTTGATGCAGCAGATAATGCAGGAAGGTTAATAGCCAAAGGCACAGTAATAAAGCGCCACGCTTGGCTCAGGCAGTCGGGGTTTAAACCCGAGACCCAGGCCACGCTTATAGACAGGCCTGTAGAGCTGAACGTTCTATATGGCAAGGCTGTGGAGGAACACTAAAGACAGCTAAAGATGAGTACGAGACCCTAAAATCTCTCGGCCAACTCACAAATAAACCCCCAAGTCAAAGGGGAAATAATAGTTTTCATCGCTTTCGTGGCCAAAGCTCCCGGAGGGGTTCGAACTGCTACCAAAATCAAGGAACCTCGTGGGGCAACAATCAGTTCCAAACATCACAGGGATTCAACAGAGGCCAGCGCAGGGGCCGCACTAGGGGTAGAGGCAGCCCACCAGAGGTGGCACGCCACCTAGTAAACAGTGACATTCCACTTTGGGTCCCCTCCCATGCATCCCCAGTAGGGGCCGCATTTCCACCTTCATGCACGCATAGGAGGGGATCACTTCGGACAGATGGGTGCTGTCCACAGTGTCCGCAGGATACTGTATAGAACTACTAGCACGCCCCCACGACCATCCTCCAAGACAGAAGGTACACTCGTTGGAGCATCAGAAAATCCTTCTCGAGGAAATGGCCACTCTACTTGCAAAGGACGCCATAGAACTCGTCCCGGGCAACCAGGTAAATGGGTATTTATTCAGCCTACTTCATTGTGCTAAAGAAAGATCTAACAATGCGCCCAGTATTAGATTTGTGCCCTGCAAACAAGTATGTCAAGCCACATAAATTCTGCATGACTACACTCCAAGAGGTAATCCCCCTACTAAAAAAGGGGGATTACATGGCAACATTGGATACGAAAGATGCCTATTTTCATATTTCAATGTTCCCAGTGCACAGAAGATTCTTGCGTTTCAAAATAAACAACCAGCACTACCAGTTCAAAGTGCTGCCCTTCGGTATCGCCTCGGCTCCAAGGGTATTCACCAAGGTACTGGCGGTGGTGGCGGCGCACTTACGCAGGGAGGCAATCCCAGTATACCCTTACCTGGACGACTGGCTCATCACAGGGGAAACCCCCGTAATTTGCAGAATAAACATTCAAAGAACAATCAACCTCCTCTTCCAATTGGGCTTCTCAATCAACAAGAATAAATCGAGCCTGGTGCCAAGCACCTCAAAACAGTTCCTAGGAGCTGTTCTAAACACCCAAGAGGAGTTGGCCTTTCCATCAGTGGAAATAATTCGAAATCTGTTGCTGTAAATTCCTCAATATCATGCTGGTTGCCAAATAAGGGTGCGCAAAGCGATGCGTTTGCTAGGCATGATGGTATCTTGCATTTACCTGGTTCCCTACGCGCGCCTGCCCATGCGGCCCATGCAGGAATGGTTGGCGAAACAGTGGTCTCAAGCAAGCGGTCAGTGGGATGATCCAGTGGTCGTTTCGTCAACACTAGTACTAAGTCTTCGCTGGTGGACAAGAGAGAATCTTATGAAGGGGGAAAACCTTCTACGATCCAAAGATTCAGGCTGTCGTCACAACAGACGCCTCCATGGCAGGGTGGAGAGCTCACTACCTTCCCCACACAGCTCAGGGTCTCTGGTCTCACACAGTGGCTCAGAACCACATCAATCTGCTAGAACCTCTGGCAATCTTCAGGGCGCTTCAGGCATTCAAACCCCTCCTATCCAACCTAACAGACAGCATGACAGCAATGTTTTACTTAAACAAACAAGGGGGCAATTGTTCGCCAAATCTGTCCAAGCTTGCCCAGACAATTTGGAGATGGGCACTCAAACGGAAGATTTACTTGTCATCCCAACACGTTCCAGGGAATCTCAACTCGCTAGCAGATGCTCTGAGTAGGGATCCCCTTCCAGAAGAACACGAGTGGACACTACACAAAGAAGTCATAGGAGACCTATTTTCTCAGTGGGGTTTCCCACTATAGACCTATTCGCCACAAGCGAAAACAGGCAATGCCCAGACTTCGCATCCAGGTGCCCCAGACAGGCTCTAAGGGGAACGCCCTATAGATGAATTGGTCAGGGATGTTTGCCTACGCTTTTCCACCAGCACCTCTGATGAGGAAGGTGGTCAACAAGAGCCACAGGGAACCAATGACGCTCATCCTAGTTGCTCCTATGTGGGCAAGACAACCCTGGTACCCACACCTACGCAAATTGGTGGTGTGCAACCCCATCAAACTCCAGTGCCGGTACAACCTACTCTCCCAGCAAGAGGGACTAACAGTGCATCCTCAGCCCAACTCAATGAACTTGGCAGCATGACTCCTGAAGTCATAGAGTTCGGACATCTCAATTTACCCCAGAGATGTATGGATATCTTGAAAGAGTCAAGAAAACCTAACACAAGGCACAGTTACTATGACAAATGGAAACACTTTGTTATTTGGTGCCAGAATAAGCAAATCAACCCAGTTGATTGTACTCCTTCTAATGTCCTCACCTATATGCTCCACCTATTGGATGCAGGGTTAGTGTTTAACTCACTTGAAGTACACCTGCAGCTTTATCAGCCTACACCACCTCCTATAACAAGGTGTCATGGTGGAATGTACCAGTTGTTAAAGCATTTATGGAAGGGGTAAAGAGACTCCACCCTCCAATTTCTAACTTACCACCAGGTTGGGACCTTAATGTGGTACTTGCTAAGCTCATGGAACGCCCTTTGAGCCCATGTACAAAACTAGTCTCAAACACTTGACTTATTAAACTGCTTTCTTAGTAGCCATCACATCCATAAGAAGGGTCAGTGAAATTCAAGCTCTGTCAGTGCAGGATCCCTTCTTTACTGTTCAGGATAAACTGGTTTTACGCACTCACCCTAGTTTCTCACCTAAGTTAATGTCCAAATTCCATGTTAATCAGTCTATCGAGCTACCGGTCTTCTTCCAGGAACCCAAAAGCTCTGCCGAGGTGAAACTCCACACACTAGATGTGAGGAGGGTGGTCCTCTACTACGTAGACAAGACCAGGCCGCTAAGAAAGACAGATTAACTGTTCGTCTCCATAGCTACAGGCAGAGAGGGAGATCGTGTCTCTAAGAATGCCATCTCTAGGTGGATAGTTGGATGTATCCAACTGTGCTATTCACTTTCAAATAAGACACTGCCTTTTACACCAAGGGCCCACTCTACAAGACGTACTGGAGCCACTCTGGCTTTCATTGCAAATGTACCCCTTGATACCATTTGCAAAGCAGCTACATGGAGCTCTATTCACACCTTTACTCAGCACTACTGCATTGGCACTCATTCCAAGACAGATACTCAAGTTGGACAAGCGGTTCTAAGACATTTCTTTGCTCATGACCCTTCTCACATCCCACCTCCTCCTTCTTCTAACACTGCTTGCTAATCTATGCACAGCATGTGATCTATGCCGATTCCACAAGCCTCAGAAGGGATACATTTCTCACTGTAAATGTATTTCTGATGCTTGTATCTGCTTAGATTCACATGCGCCCGCCCTTCATCCCCTCTGAGAGAAGGCGCATGGATGCTTGTAGTCTTATCCATCTTATCTGCTTGGATTCTCTGTACTTGCGCTACTCCTCATGCTACCTCATGTCAGAAAAAATACAATCTGAGGGTCCTACACACGTGAGGGATCATGGGTACAGTGGATGTCACACTAGGGATAGTATTACTGGCACGCCCTAGTTCGACGTCCCTTTTTGAGTTTTGAAAAACAAACTGTAATACTCTGCAGCTTCCACTAGATGTCGGCCTATGCACAACATGTTTCCGCAGCGGGATCAACCTATTCCTTCTCACCCAATATTCTCATCTAACTCTGCTTCACTGCTCTTAAGTTCATGTGTAATCTAGTCTATTTTGAGACTCAGTGCTATACTCAGTGTAACACGTTGCAACTTGTATATTTGTACATTGTATTTTGTTGTAACCACATATGCCTTATATTGTATATTTTGTATATTGTGTAACCACGTAAGCCTTGCATTTTCCTATTGCTGCGCCCTGTTACCTACGGGTCTGGTGCGCATAAAAAGTGAATAAACAAACAAACATGTGAATCTAAGAAGATACAAGCATCAGAAATACGTTTACGCTGAGTAATGTATCCATATATATTACATGGCCCGCGGTAGCGGTCGTGTACTTATGGTTAAGTTGCTAAACTCATAGGAAGACCACTTTTTCGGCGGCTTATAACTTCGCTCCCCCTGGAGGAATCGTCACCAAACTTTGCAAAAAAAAATAAATGGCAGGCTCTGAATTTTTTCGCCAAGTTGGGTGAGGTTTCGTGCAAGGGGGGGGGGACATTTTTTTTTTTCTTCCATAGACTGATTGGGGAAAAACTTTGCGCACGGCTACAGGCCAAACAGATTTTCACCAAATTTGAGGGAGGAGCGGGGGGTCAGAAAGCGTGCTTTTGTGTGTTTGGTGGAAATCCAACCAGTACTTTCAGTTGCAAAGAACTATAATGTACGTCACAAAAAATGTGTGCTATCTGGGTCCGCTATGCAGACTCATTTCCCTGTTGCTCATTGGCCTGCGGTATGCCGTGATGTCAGCGAACATTAGACGTGGCTGGTGGTTGGCTGGAGGGAAGCGTGCTGTGCGTCAAGGGTTTTGGGAAACGCTGCTATGGTGTATCGGAGGATAGTGTTGTGGTGTGTGTGTGTGGCAAGGCTCTAAGCCATTGTGTGCATGGCTGGGCCTCTTGGACGTAGCAGTGTGCGCACTAAAATTTGTCATATCTGGCTTCGCTCCGGCGTCCCATTTCCATATTTGCTGCACGGTTAAAATTTTGATTGAACTGCAGTGTGCGGTGACGGGATGTGTGAAATGTGCTCCATGACAGCAGTATGTTGTATCGGAGGACAATGCAGTGGCAAAAGGATCTGAAAAACATAGTGTATGGCATCTGGTGGTGGGAAGAAGTGATGGAAAGGGTGCGGGAGTGAGAAGAGCTTCACGTGATCTATATCATTATACAAGAAGAGTGAGGTCTGCCAGCGCTATCCGTGCATGCTCCGCCAATGCGCAGATACCTCAACGGGCAATTATCTTGTGTGGTCATTGTAGGCAGCCTGCGTTATGGCACGCAAACAGCGGCAATGTCTTTCTGTCATGAGTGGTGGCAGGCACATTTGCAGAAGGGGAGTGCATTCTACGACACATGAGGTTTTAAATATAGCGCGTACTATGGTGTGCTGTGTGACATAAGTCCGTAGCCCCTTGGATACATGGCTGCAGCCTAGCACAGATAATTATGTGCACTGGTTGAAAAGGTATGCCCACTGGTTGAAAGTAGGTGCCACATTGTTGCTTATTGTGCAGTGCACATCATGGTAGTTGCATGCGTGTGGTTATTGGTAGAACACTCTACAGTAGTCGGTGTATGGGTGGAGATGGTGCAGTGACCAGTCGTGTAGTGTGTCCAATGGGTGTATTAACGGAATAGTGTACATATAGAAGAGGCCCCGGTGCAAATGTTTGTTCTTTGTTCTTGACTAGTGTCCATTGCGCAGATTAGTAAGTGTTGCAGTCCAGTACGCACCATTGGTTCTATGCACATAATAGAGTTGTGGGAGCAGGCTCAATGATGTGAAGATTGTCTTGTTTGGTTGGCATGTTTATAATGCTTTGTGATTGGAAGTGGGTAGCAGTGCCAAAGACCGCGAGATGTGTCTGCATTACGGTAAGTGGAACATTTGTTAAAGGGTCCCTGCTTTATGGTGTGGCTGTTGGGTGGAAGTGCTGGTCCATATGTTGCCTTTGTGATTCATGGCACATGCGCACCTGGTCGCCTGCATGCTCTGTTATGTTGTGGTGAGTGTGGACTAGGCTTAGACTGTTGGGTGCATGGCCGAAGGCCGTAGGCCATGCACCCAACAGTCTAGGCCTTCATTATAGCCTCCACAATATAATGCTGTGATGCAGTTGTTAATGTGCATGCATTTGGAGTTGGTGAGTAGCACACAATGGTTGCGGAGGACTTTGTGCACTTGGTGGAACAGCAGAAGTGAACTCCTATGCGTTCATTACCATATGGTCCACATAATTGAACCTGTTGCACAATAGGGAGACACATATCACCATGTGCATTTGTTATGGTTTGGCCCTTGCTTGAGGAAGTGTTTTACCACATTGCGCCATGAAAGGAAGTCATCAACATTAGAAAGTTGCAATATGGACAATGTACACAGCCACTCGCATACCGTTCTGCACAGGCAACGCAATGGCGTTGAGCCTTGTATGCAAAGATGTGGCCAGGGTGAAAGTTGGCAGGCGCACTTGCAGTTGGGGCCTGCATTACACATGGCATGAGAAGTAAAAGATGGGTTGTACCAGGGTTTGGTGTGTGTGGTGAGGCCCCAGCTGCCAGTGATGGTAGAGCAATGGTAGAAGGGGAGTACAATGCAGACCACATGAAACTTGCAACGTACACTGGAAGTGCTGGTGCGTATGTTGCCTTTGTGATTTCTGGCACATGTGTACCTGGTCGCCTGCATGGCTGTGTTATGTTGTGGTGAGTGTGGCCTACACAATATAATGCAGCAATGCAGTTGCTACTGTGCATGCATTTGGAGTTTGTGAGTAGCACACAATTATTGCGGAGGACATTGTGCTCTTGCTGGAACAGCAGAAGAGAGCTGCTATGCGTACATTACAGGCAACGCAATGTAATTGAGCCATGCATGTAAAGATGTGGCCAGGGTGAAAGTTGGCAGGTGCATTTGCAGATGGGGCCTGCATTACATAAAACATGAGAAGTAAAGCATAGGTTGTACTAGGGTATGCAGTGTGTGCTGAGGCCTAGCGGTCAGTGATGGTAGAGCAATGGCAGAAGGTGAGAACAGTGGAGAACATATGAAACTTGCAACGTACACTGCAGTACGGTGTGTTGCGTGTGCTAGAATTTTGCTTTTATGGTTGTGGGGATTGGTTGCAATTCTTAATGGCTTGACCTAATGGAGCGACTACTTCTACATTGTGTCTTGTGGGAGAAGTGGTGAAGTAGAGGATGCTTAGAAGTGGCTAGGCGTGACCTGCATGTACCTGCCCACTTGTTCACCTGTATAACTCTGTTATGTTGAGCTGGGTGTGGTCAAGGGCTACACTGTAAGCCTGTAGGCCAGTGACCGATGAGGCTAGGCCTGCTCCATAACACGCCGCCATAACGCATACATGTACTTTTAAGTATGCATGTCTCTGATGGTGGTGACGTTGAAAAAAATGGTTGTGCAGGACCTTGTCGATGTGGTTGAACAGCACAAGTGACTTGATATGCGTCTGGTACCATATGGTACCCTTTATGCGACCACCTTGGACATTAGGGAGCCACATGGCGCTATTTGCAGGTGCCATGAGTTGCCCTTTGCACCAACCATCATATGTTACGTTTGTGGATTGTGGTATGTGGGAAATGTTCCCTTTCATGGCGCTATTATGTTGTGCTGGGTGTAGGTAAGGCCTACAGTATTAGGTACATGGCCAAGGGCCGTAGGCCATTGGTTATGCACCCAACAACCTATCTTTTAACGTCAGCCAGCACACCATACAGCAGCCATGTATAGTTGTCTCTGTTTCTCTCCGAGGATGGTGACCTTTGAATAATGGGTGCAGAGAGCATTTTACACTTGGTGGAACAACCAAAGTGAGGTGCTATGTGTTCGCGAGCACATGGTGTAGGTAATTGCACGTGTTGCTCATTAGGGTGTAATTTGCCCACAGCTACAGGGCGGGAGGTGTGTTATAAACAGAAGCATGTGTACATTCATGTGCAGTGCTGGGATGTTCAGCACCGACTATGGCGACATTAAGGCGCAAGATTTGCAGTGGGTGCAAGGAAATGGAATTTGTTTGACCTCCATTGGCAATGCTGTTTTGTTTGCCACTCTGAACGCAGCATTGAAAACAATCCTGTAAAACTGTAAGAAAAGCGTTGACGTTCAGTCCGTACAAATGTAAGGAGGAGAAGGGAACAGAAACGCATCGAAAGAAGTGTGCAGTAAGTGGGGTAGTGCAGAAAACAAAAAACAACTTTGGGGTGTACATGGTAAGTGACAGGCATCCTACTGTTGTGCATGCATTGTGTGTCTGATATCATATGATCTGCGCTTGTATGCTACGGCATTCGTAATGCGCCTACACACATGTCTAGCAAAGCACAACGAGGCAAAGAAGGGCAAACAGAGGAGAGACAGAGGCAAAGAACCTAGTAGGACAGGTGTGACTTAGATCACCCAAGTGCATGGGTGGAGGGAGGGGAAGGTACAGTACATGGCAAGAAGAAGAAATGGCAATAAGTAAAATACGGGCCAATTGTGCCAACTGCACGGATAAGTGTACACACGAGGTGGTGGATGCACTGTTAGGCATATAGGAAACAGTGCTCAAGTGCAGGGTTTGCTAGAAAGCCAGTGTAGGGGTTCGCCTGGCAGGGGCAGGTGACATGGGTCCAACATCAGAGTCGTCCGGTAAGTAGTGCAGATTAAGTTTACGTCATTCAATTAGCCGGGGAGATGAGCAGATACAGCAGACGCGAAGAGAAATACTTTGAGGTGCTTTTGGAACAAGCAATGTTTCCCTTCAAGTGTCAGGGAGGCAGGGAGCCTGTTGGAGAGGGAGGTCGCAGGCGAAAAAGCACATCTATCAACAACTGTTTTATGCAGAAGCGCATGACCCTGAGGGAGTTGGAGACGGATGAGGGAAGAGTACGCGCACGCAGATATGTAGGGAGTTACATTTGAAGGTATTGTGGTCCCAGGGGCCAGAAGGCCTTCTGAATAATGCAGAATCTTCTCACTTTATTCCTCGCAGCCACTGGGAGCTATTGGCGACATTTCAGTGCAGGAAAGATACCATCCCAAGTCACATACTCCTCTTGTGTATGCGTTGCAGAGGGCGGAGAGTAGAAGGGGGCAGATTTAAAAAGCGTGTGCTGTAATAGTGCCTCCTACACAGAAATACAGCTGTGCAGAGAATGATCTTTTGGAAAGTTGTTTTCCCTTGGTACGATACATTCAATTCTGCTATTGATGCCATTTATTTACGATTTATGTAGGAGGTGGGTAAGTGGGGAAAACATTATGTAACATTGTCGGAGGGAAAGCAGGGAGTTCCTGTGTTGATATTACACTGTATGATATGGGGCAATGAGAACATTGCAAGCACATATCACTAACGTGCCACTTCATGGTAGGGGAAGGAAAAAAAACAGTATACTTTTAAAGAACGTAATGGCCGCTCAGTGACAGATACCGTGCGCAGAGGCACTTATAACGCAGTAATACGCATAGTGCAGAAAAAGTTTTGGTACCTTACATTTGTGGTAGTGGGTGCGGAAGAGGATGAATGTGAATGCACACATTTTGCAATCTATTACTGAAATTTGTACTAGACGTGCTGTCAAGTGACCGTACACTAGCAGGCTGATTTTCTAACGGTACCTATGAAGTGTTGTGCAGTACAGTGTTAGATGGTAATGTCTTGGGTGGCATTGGTGGACTTGGTGTATGCCCATTTACCCGTACCCAATGAGGTGGTGCTGGACAAAAGGTAGTGGAAAGGGAAGAAGGACTACTCCTGCTTTACTGGGGTGCGGCCATTGCAGTACTTTGGGCACCGCACGTGCAACAATCTGCACTTTTTACGTTGCTGTCTGATGCACATGGGACTTTCGGGATTATCCAGTCAGGTACTGTGGGTGTGGTTTACAGGAAGGGGCGTTCAAACGGCTGTACATTATATTCTGCGTAGTGAGGCTGGCTGACATCCCGAAACCCATTGTGTTGCCTATAGGGGATGCCTTTCTATTCGATCTGCACAAATATGCCCTGGAAAGAAACTTTGATGGCAATTTCGGGTTGGAAGGACTGGTCGCATTGCGGAACGGTGGATGCACTTTGCAAAGACCTCGCCACTTTCGGTAGAGCCGATGTTATCGTCATCCACTACGGCAGTATGCATATGGGTTACATGTCTTGTTTAGGCTTGTTCCGTCGACTAAGAGGTTGCTAAAGTTAGTGAAAAGGCTTTCTCATCGATAACACCACGAAGAGTGTGGGCCACTGCTCATGGATGTTGTTCCGAGCCAGACCCAGGAAGGTGTCTCATCAACAGAAGCATGAATAATTTTCTGTCAGCTGCTGGGGTGTTCTTCTGCAACAATGACCTCATTAGTTGTGGAAATGCAGAATTTTTCAAACCAGATGTCATTTCTTTGCCCACCTACAAGATGCAGTGAAGAGTTTACTGTAACAATGTCTGCACAAGAAAACACACAATCAAATAAAAAATGAAAAAAGGTGTTCCTCTAGAAGCATCTACAAAAAAAACCCCCAAAAATTCTTAAGATCCACCCCTTATAACAAACGTCCCATACCCTGGTTGCGCGTTGTGCCCTTTAACTCGCACACAGCATGAAAGCCACATCCAGGGATTTTCAGGATGGCAGAGATGGAAATGGGACTTTGGAGCCAAAGGGATTGCACAATAACGTTTCTGGGCGGGGTGTGTACGCAGAGGATTGTTGTACAGAACTGATACTGTTACATGGAGAGCTATTCAATGTCATTGGTGGAAGCCTGTTGCACCTTTTAACAGTACGCAATGACGGCGTGCTTCAAAGAAGAAACTGGAAACGGAAGAAGGAATGTTTCTGCTTCATTGGGACACGGTCCTCGCTGTCCTTGGGGAAACGCACGTGCGCTTACTCCCCTTTGCTGCTAGCTACCCATGCGATTAGGACAATGGGGAATATTGCAGCTGCGGTTGCGTGTGGCCTAGCAAGGTCCGTTCATAATTTTGTACATTACTGTGCATACTCAGCCGGACTAACATGTTTGCTATTAGTTGCAGACACACTGTAGCACATCAGATTTGGTGCATCATTACTTACACGGCAAACCTATGTGGCTTCTACTTTGTTCAGCAAAGCTGCAAACTGATTGCTCAGCACCTTTGGGGTGTGACTTTTTGTAGGGTTGCTGTGGACAACTTTCACCCGGAAAGCAGGCCTACATTATTCCAAACCATACATACATGTGCAACGGCACATTGTGGTGTGTCTGTAAGCGTGTACTTTCTGAAAAAAACTCTGCAATTTGCTCAACCCTGCACTTTCCCTCTGTTCGAGGGTCTGGCTCCTGTCTCCAAAATAAGGGCTGATGCCCAGAGTGGGTGTGGTCACATGGTGATGACGCCACTGTTCTCCTTTGGGATGACTATCCTCTGCACGCATTTTGGGTGCAATACGTTGTGCGCATGTGCATGGGTGTCCTATGCACACTGTTGCCTTTTCTCTACTGATTAAAACTGCGCCACACGTGCGCTAACAATTTAGGGATACTCTGGGTATTTATAAGGTACAGCAGGTGGGATGTTTATCTACATAGCTATCTGTAGGACCTGGGTGGGCGCCCCGACCTAATTAAGGTTCCTTTGCATATGCTGCACAGTGGTGGGCGATGACCGCAGGACACAGAGGAAAAGACACACATGCATTTACTTGCACTACACATAAACGTCCGGGCGTACACTTATCGATTGGTGGTGGACAACATGCAGACGTGCAGAGCATGCTTGCGGCGTACGGATTCCTCCATTGTCATTGCGGACAGGCCGGACAGCTGCAGTGTACGTAGGACACCTACCGTTTTCTTACTTGCGGTCATTGAAACGAGGGCTGTGTGCTGCTGAGTCAGAACCCCATTTCGGGTACAAAAAAAATGACCACTCAAACAGTCAGCAACATTCTCATTATTATTGTTTCCTTGTACACCTGCATACACCCCATTTGGAAAGGAAGGGGTAGCAGAAACACTTATTGTGGGGATATGGGGATTTGCACAATTTGGTTGTGAGGGGAGGAAGAGATTGATGTATTAACGTAACGTCTCCCATGAAATGGTTTTTGAGGGAATGGGGGGCTCCGACATGGGGAAGGAGTACACATGAAGGTGGCCAGTGTTGTTATTTTGTCCAAATGATATCCTTGTACGCAACCTTTAAAGCGGCACAATTGTTCACCAATTTCTCCACTTTGACTTCCACACTGTCCATTTCTCTATGCACAGAGTTTCTTTCGTTTCCTATTCCCGTATGCTGTTGTGGAAGGGTTGCCGCTTGTACTGCCTTGCTTTCCTTTCCAATATGTTGTCTTACCAAAAAGGAAATGTGTTTGATGTACATGTAGCAATATATATTACATTTTTTACGGTTCACAGCACTGTGCGTACCAATGGGGTTACTATAGAAAGTACTTGCGTCATGAGGAAAATGTTCTTCCTGCCACTTTAAGGTGCTTGGCATTGCTGCATTACACCAAGACACGTTATGCTTCCGTACTATTGCATACTGGAGCACCGGTGAAATTATTTTACAAAGTTTAGGGTCCTTACTACATTGCACTGACGTTCAGGTCTTTGCATTTTCCAGTAGTTACTCTGGCAGTTTGTTTTTTTCTTTCCCTTTAAAGTAGCAATGCGGTAAGATTGGGCAAGGCAGATGTCCCTTCTGTTGTTGATGCATTCCTTTATGGTGTACTCCCTATGCCTTTGTCCTGTTTGCTTCATAAGTGCACAATTTGCAAATCTACTCTTTTCCCTGCCAATTTTTTGGCCTATGGTGCTGTTTGTCTGTTATTTGCTTTTGGTGATTGGTACCACTATGTAAGAGAGCACCTGCCTTACTCAGCCGGTTGGATGCCGCACAATCTCTGCAAAGAGATGTATAGTCCACGACTGCTGTCTGCATTAACATGGTGCCAGCAGTTGCGCTATGTTGCACAGTTTTTTTTTTTTTTACACAGTAAGGGTATGCTGCTAAAAACAAATGAAATTCACTGCCAAAAACATTGTTAAAGGGACATTATGGTTAAGTTGCACTAGAAAAAACCTATAAAATTAAATGGAAAAACATTACAGGAATGTTATGGTTACAGGTAAAACTGAGAAACCTCATAAATTCACCAGTTATGGTAAGCTAAGCAACCATAACTCCCGCCACCAATGTGCACTGCTAAGACTAACACCCATAACATCAAAGATGACATCACAAATGTCATTGATGACATCACTGATGATATCACATGTCTGGCTTCCTCTTCTTTTGGTCACTGACATATGTAGTGCAGGTGGTTTTCTTCACAGACAGTCAGGAAGTAAACATTCAGGACGGATTCGGCTTTTATTTTGCAAACAACAAGTTTGTCACAGCCCCCCCTCCAAAAAAAAACCTGCAGGTTGGTAATTATGGGAAAGATTTGTTAAAAAAATGTAAAAGTTATAAAACAAAAAATCACTAGTTTCGGCCTAGTCTTTTTCCGGTTAAGGGGGAAAAGTCTACATTTCGGCGCTGCGCAGGGCAATAAACATTGTGCGGAATTGGACCAAATAAGAAACAACTTGGGCACGAAGAGTTGGCTCTATTTCCCAGAGGGGTCTGGGATTATTCCATCCAGTAGTTTTTAAAATATTTGACGAGGAAGGGTGTCCCCCTACTCCCAAAAATATATCTATATCTCCCGTGGTGCCTTGCATCCGAGAGGCTTTTCAGAAATGGAAAAAGCAGCCATTAAGTCCCAAAATCCTATTGCTTATAACTTTTGATGTGCCGGATGGATTATGGATTTGGATGAAATTTTCCAAACACAGTTTGTCATCGCCTATTGTCCCTGCCCCCAGCTGGAAATGTTACGAACAATTAGTTTTAAAATGAAAAGTTTAAGATACCACACTTAGACAGAACTGCAAATGTTAGCATGTGCCACACTTTTAGATACGATTGTGAACAATAGCCTGCGTCACAACTAGATAGGATTGTGAATGTTGGCCAGTGCCACATCTAGATAGAATAGCAATTGTTAGCCAGTGCCACGTCTAGACTACATTAGGAACACTATTGAGGCCAGACTTAGGTAGAATTGTGAATACTAGCTTGCTTCACATATAGACAGGATTTCGAAGGTGGGCCAAGGCCACATTTGGATATAGTTGTGAATATAGGTGGGCGTCATATAGAAAGGATTGTGAATATTAGCCAGTACCAGATCTAGATAGATAGGCAGAGATATTTACGCGCCGCATCTAGAAAGAACATGGAAATTTAGCACATCACTTCTAGATAGTGATGCCAATAACCAACCCACTAACAATCTCACCCCTCTGCATACACCTCTCAAACACGAACCAAACACAACCACAACCCTGTAGCACAACAAACCGCACAACCTTCACTACACCGCAACAACAAAACAAACCACACATAGACTCGCACAACAGCACACAACGGCTACCGACCGGAAAGCACCCCAAGCCCAGCAAACCGTGTTAAAAGGGCTGCGCTGCCAATGACACATCACTGCTCTCTTGACCTTTTCCCGCTTGTTGCCACTAACTCACCCCCCCCTTCTTTTTTCTGAGCCGCCAGAGCGCCAGGGGACCACTCCGGTGGTGATAGTGCGCAGTACAAATATCCTTTAAAATTAACATAAGAAACATAAAAACACAGTTTTAAACCTACTCCTTCATTTTCCTATAGATCGAATCAGTAGTTTTAAAAATATTCGACAGAGACATGGGGGGTGTGCTTTGCAGCAGAGAGGCTGGGAGACCTTTCAGAAATGAAACACATTATTTATTTGAACTTGATGCAAATGATTCCTGCAATATTAACTTGAGGAGCCGCAAATGAAAGATATTTGGAGGAGAAAAAAGGAAGCCATCAAACTATGGAATGAACTCCACTATGACCTTTCAAAGTCTAATAACGTTCTCAACATCAGAAAGAGACTCCAAACTCTTCTGTTTGTGTTGTCACTCCAAGGGGAACACAGATTGTTTTGAACAACAGCACTTAGATGGCCTGGCCGTAGGCGCAATATAAATATGAATCAGGCTAGAGGTCGGAGTGGGAAAGAAGACACCATGTGAAATTGAGTAATTGGGGGTGGGTTGGGGAGCCAGTTATGTGTAGAAAATGTACAGTTTATCAGGGAAGACGGCGTGAATCTCATGAGATTACAGCTGCAATGCCGGAAAATGCGCTCAGAAACAAATATACGTCACACAAAGCGATGAGTGATGAGGGGCAATGGGAGAGGTTTATGGAGGGGAAAGTGCAATGGAGTGGAGTGAGGGGACCTGGAAAATAGAAGGGGGGACACATGTTGAGTGCCTGTGAGGACGTGGAAGACTGTTTAATTCTGAATAGTTTTTCCTGTTATTGCGGGAATCAGCGAACCGCCACTCTACCGCAGGATTTTCTGTTATTGGAAATGATTCCTGTGAAATTATCACGCGAATAAGGAGTTAGAAAAAAAAGATTTACCATCTCCAGTGCCTACATCTACTGGGCAGGGGGCAATGGGTGTTGGATAAGAAATTAATGGTGTGATATGGCCGGTGCCATGGCTAGTGTGCACAAAAGAAAGATATTGGTGTAACATGTACAGAGGCCACAGCCGAAGGCCATAGCTAGTGAAACCTCAAACTATGCAACATGTTCGGCCTTGGCCACTAGCCATGACTGGAAGCCATGGCTAGTGGGCCCAAAAGAAAACTATTCGTAGATCCTATTCAGTTGCCACGGCAGAAGGCCATGGCTAGTGGGCCCTGCAGAAACTAAGGTATAGCAGAACCCTTGGAATTCAGTGAAAACCTATTAGTTAAGAGGAAGATTTTTCTTTTTTGTAACTTCTCTTTATTATTTTCATAACACAAAAACATGACAGAATTGCACTCATGACAGCAATCAAAACATGTATCGCTAGTATACATTGGCAGAGGTTATGACATTCAGGTCTGTGAGACAGGCATGGTATCAAGAGAGATGGCAGACAACCGATATATATTTCTAAACCAAACGTCATTAATGTTTAGGGTGGTGTAACGCCTAACTAACCCTATGCTATGGTGGGATTTTCTGTGCCTACATAAATCTATGGAAAATCTGTCTACAAGTCTAAATCAAGTCTGTCTGCGTGGTAAAAAAGGTGCTTGTCCTCACAACTACTACACAATCTAGTGTGGAAATATTCTCAACCAAATATAAGTGTTCAAGTTCAATACATTACCAATGTAACTTCGTTTCAAAGAGGTTTGATCACGTTCTGAAGTTATCTACTCACAGGTATCACAGTTCGCATCAAAAGAGGGTCTTGAGTTTCCCTTCCCTAAGTTCAAATGTAACCAAGTTCATACAACATTATGATCTTGGGACTCCCTTCCCCAAGATAAACACTCTCCAGTTCTGTGGTTCTCAGGGTTCCCTTCCCCAAGACTTAAACTAAGCAGTTGACATGTTTCATCTGTTCACTATGTGAGGAAGGCATGGTATCAATAGTAGACACAAACCCAATGTACACACGTTTTGAAAACCTTTATTTATACTTTTGTCTGGGATGGTAGACTTTCTAAAGGGCCCTAACTCTAAAATGGGAGTAATCTCGTCTATCAAACAATAACAAACACGTCCAAGTCAGCCTGGTCAAAATAAAAGGCCTACACTAAGAAAACCTAACCTTGCCCTCCTTCTCAGAATAACAAATGTGCCAATGGATTACAAAATGAAAACATTGGGTCTCATTATAACTCAGGCGGTCCGGAAATAATGGTGGCGGTAAACCCGCCGCCACCGTTGTTTCCGGACTGCCTGATCCCGACTCCTGCAGGCGAGAGGTGATGTTCCCGCCAGGTCTGACCTGGCGGGTTTAACACCGCCCGCCTGCAGGCGGACGAGGAAACACCGGCAGCATTACGAGATGCTGCCAGTGTTTCCATGATCCCCATTCCCATTGAGTCCCATAGGACTCAATGGGAATGGGGATTAACACCATTCCGCCTCCGTGATTCCCGGAAACCGGGGTTGTAATGCCCCGGTATTTCCGGGAATCACAGAGGTGGAATGGTAATACGAGTCCGGTGGTAACCAGGCGGTTTTATCGCCTCGGTTACCGCCGGACTTGTAATGAGGCCCATTGTCTCAAAAGGAAATGTCAGAATGGCAAATGGAAATGTCAGAATGGCTTCAGCACCAACTCCCTTTCCCGGGTTCAACCCCACAAGGTCTGGAGAGTTTCTCAAAAAACAAGCAGTTGGTGGTTGGTACAATTCTGTCTGTCTTGCACACTTTGGCTTACTGGTACAATTTGAACAAATCACTCTTAGGCTTTTAACTTCTGGTAACTCAAACACTTCATTAGACTTTTGATCGTCTTGCCATTAATACTCAGTTCATATATTCTCAATTTCTCACAGTTATGCAAAGGCTTCCCTCTGCTGGGCTCAAGCTGGTAATTATTCTTTCTCACTCGCCGCCTTGGCTTTTCTCACAACCCTTATACTTGACTTTTGCACTCTCGGCATATTTCACAGTTCTTTACTTTTGCCCTCTTGGCGTGTTCCACAGTTCACAAATATCACTTTCCTCTTATTAAACCTTCTTTCCTTATTGCGGTTTTGCTTTACCTCCGCTTGCAATATCTTTCAAATTCCACAAACATTTCACAGAGACTTTCGAATGTGCAACTTTCTCTCGCAGGACCACTCTGCTACGCTGTGTCCTTGTCTTTTCCCAATTGTTCTTTTCATTAGTGTTTTATTTACACGCGCATAACCTTCAACTTTCAAATGATAATCACTTTTCCTTTTAACATCAACCAGACTTTTGTTTCCCTCGATAACTCACCAGCTATGCTAATTGGATTTCTTTCATTCCCTTATCTGCAGCTCAAGAGTGTTACCAACGCCTCTTCTGCTCCTCCCCAACTTCGCCGTTCACAGAGGGCGTTAGAGGGCTAACCAAGATGGCGGCTCCTCCGTGAGTTCCCGCAAGGCTCCCCAATTAATCCCGTCTCATCGCTGCCTCCCTGGCATGAAGCCGTCCCCAGCCAGTTCAAAAAGGGCAGTGTAATGGTCAGGAACATGACCTGGAACGCCAACCATCCCTTAGAGTGGCAGAGGAGAATGCGGTTCCCAGCGATCAAGAGCAAACCGAAGTACAGCTGCTTGGGGAGCGGTGGGGCCAGGATACGGGAAAAGAAAATACACTGTGTACCCCAGCTTGCGTGGAACGAACTGAAGGGAGAGACGCCGCCGTAGGGGAAAACCCACCCAAAGGGCGGCCCTGCAAGGAAAGGTCTATGCGGGGTTGCAGGGAGGAACATGCGGCTGTTGGCTGCCTGTCGGCCGAGAACGGAGGAGAAGGTCTGCCGCCGACCAGGGTAGCTAACGGGTATACAGACCCGCGAGACGGGTATGCGAGGGCCGAAATGCTGCTTTGCTTCGAGGCAGCAGCCACGCAGACTTTCGGCTATCAATGCAGTACTGAGGACCCGGGCCGCGGAACCACGACAAACGAAACGTTGCATGGCTGCAAGCCGTCCCACTAACGTTCGGAGGTCACTGTGTTCAGCGGGACTTAACAGAAACTCCTGAAAACCCCAACCAGAGACCAACAGAATCACATTTACCCCGATTCACTTACCTGTTCAACGAGGACCCAAACGGGGTGGTGGAAACAGTAGGAACTGGAGATGGATACAGGATGCCATGCTCCAAGGGAAAAGGGGGCGGGGCTTGGGAGAGCTTTTATAACGTGGGGAAGGAAGCGGGTCCTGATTGGCCAATTAAGCTCTGTCTATTTAAACCCACAGCTATGAGGAGAATGGGTGTTCACTCCTGGTTTTGTTGCAGAACCGACCAGACGTGGAAGCAGGAGCTGAAGGAAGCTTGTGGGCCTATGAAGACTAGAAAGAGAAGACTTGCCAGAGGTCCTTACTGCATGCCCTGCAAAGAACCAGAAAAGAACACTGCATAAATACAGAAGGAGAAAAAAAAGAGTACTTTCTGTGAAGAACTATGTTTTTTTTTTTTAGATTTTCTGACAAACAGTTGTAAGTCTGAATAAAGACCAGCTTTTCTTTCTTCAAAACACCGCCTGACTGTCTCATTGTCACAAATCTTGGTGGCAGCGGTGGGATTCAAAACACGTCATAGAGACCATCATTAAGGCGTTGGCAGATAGCCAGCAGCAGCTCCAACAATTGGTGCAAGTTCATAGTCACCAAGCCCAAGCAGATCGGCAAGTGCTACAGCAAGCTCTTCAATTGCAAACTGCTGTTAGGCAGAAACCTGTGCAGTTCCCTTAGGGACCACTGCAAGAAGTTTAAGACTACAGGTGTTGGCAGTAAACCCAATTGGTAGCAGTCTGTACCACCCAGATTTACCTGGTAGGTGTGGCTGAGCAGTCAGACTTCTCTCAAGAAGAGTTAGGCAGTATATAGAGGATACACATTAGGTACAAAAATACAGTAGCACAAGCAAACACTGACCAGAGCTTTGGTATAAAAGTATATAATTATTTATTTAAAAACACACTTGTAAAAATACACTGGCACTCATATGTCAAGCAAATTCAAACAGTCATTAGAAATATATACACCTCCCTGATTTCCCTGATTAATTATTCGACAAGTCTTAGGAAAAGAACACCACTTATTATCAATACAGGGGTGAGCGCTTAACCAAGATGGCACTCCAATAATTATTTAAAAAGGGAGGGAAAAGGCAGAATTAGAAAAGCACACAATACCAACACTTTTAAAAGAACCACAGCAAGTCAAGAAAGGCAGATTCTACTGTAGAGAAAGAAAGTTCATAGGCCAGGCCCACTCTTGGAGAGAGCAAGGCGGAATGTGCCCAAGATCACACAGTTGAAGTACACTTTAAAAGTCTTTGCAGATAGTTCAAAAGGAGTTGGATCAGTTCAGAAAAGTTAGTTAACAGGTCCCAGGTCACCCCAGGATAGAGAGTCAAGGATTTACGGGACATCTTGAACAGTCTGTTGCAAGGGAGACTAGGCGGGACACAGTACCTGAAATGGTGAGAAAGCTCCAGCGGGGGCAGTTGTTCCTGGCAGCAGGTGCAAGTCGGTGCTTCGTCCAGGGGAAGAGAAGGTCTTGACGTGGAGGAAAGCTGGAGGTCGTTGCACTGCCAGGGAAGAAACCAGCGGCAGAGTTTCTCGGTTAAAAGGTACTACCCTTTTATTCGCGGTAGTGGTGAAGCGTGGCTATCCGGCCGCCGGGGTGCTTGGCACGGGCGATTCGACCACGAGACAATCCAGGAAGGCGAAAAGAGGGTGAACTGGTTAACCCCACCAGTTCAAAGGAGGAAGACTCTCCAGGATGAAGATCTTCTCTGTCGTCAGGAAGTGATGAGGCGGTTCAGCAGGGCTCCACCGGTGGTGTCGTCGTTGCAGGTCGGCTCAGTTTCTCCCTCTTAGGATTCTTTAGGTCCTGTGGCGACTTCTGAAGTTCCAGTCCCCAAAGCCCTGCTTTTATGCAGAAAACCCCCATTCACCAGTCCTAGCTGTCACTCAAACATGCTAAGTGGTGAGCCGGGCGGCTCACCACTGGGCCAATCACACAAGAGTGGGACTTGAGTTGCCGAGGCAACTCAGTCCAGGGTGCCTATCCCCCCCCTCCCACACATCCTGTACACCCAGACAGAGTGGCACCACTTTTGGAGGCTTTTGTGCAAAAGTGGAACAAAGGGCTCGACTTGGGTTGGAGTTACAGAGGCGAACACAAACGCCATTTTAAAACCGAGTCCTGGCAAAAAGACCCAACCGGGGAATAAATATTAAATAAATAACCCGGCGGTATCTTTAACATTGCACTAAAAAAGTGGTGCGTTTTAAAATGAATGGGAAAATCCCATAGGAAATATTCCGGTGGAATATTTTGCGTGGTAACCACTGCCACCAGCCAGAAACTCAACGAGGGGGGACTGCATAGTACCCCCTCGAAAAACAGACCCAGGGGCAATCTAATTACCCCTACCAGTACTTCCACAATATGATGGTTTGTACTGGTTCTGTTCACAGTTTAAGACTAGTAAAGTCAATGGTGACTTCACATGCCCTGGGAGACCGTAGTCAGTTCCAGGGTATGGAGTCTATGTTTGGGGGTCACTATGACACCCCTGTGTTACTGCACTGAGGGTGCTGTGTAACACACTTACCAAAAACACATTAAACCCTATGGAGTAAAAGACCCCATAGCCCATAAAACACATTACAAACTCAAAGGACATTCTCAAATCATGCCTAAGAGTGGGAGAAAAAGAGTCTCACTCTTAGAAGGAGAAAAAAATAAACCCCCAAAAATCCAGCAAAGCTGCTGGGGGACTCACTAGGTTGGGGAAATTAGCCTATACAGAGAATTCTCCCTAACAGCTGCCACCCAGGACGCTCTAAAGAAAGTAACGGAAGCCGTGGTAGCTTATAAAGGAACAGCGCCTGCCCCTTCAAACATATTGCAAAAGTTCCAACAGGGAGATGATCCAGGATATTTCTTTACGAACTTCGAAAGGGTTGCTAGGAACTCCAGTGGCCTGTGGAAAAATGGGGTCACTTTATAGCACCTTTACTAACTGGCTCTATGCAAGGGGCCTAGCAGGCGGCAATCCCCAATGGAGAAACAACCTACGCTGACATCAAAAGAACTATTCTGGAAAGAATGGGCGTAGATGAGGCATATCGTCAGAAGCTCAGAGAAACCAGACTTCGCAATAGGGAGACCCCAAGGCAGCTGTACTACATAGTACATGATTTAACGGAAAAATGGTTAAAACCAGCCAGCTGCACTGTTCCGGAAATCCTGGAGAAGGTGAAGTTAGAACAGTTTGTAGAAGCACTTCCCAGTGCTATGCAAAGATGGGTCCGCCAACACCATATACCTACTCTCAATGAAGCAATAGACATCGCTACAGCATTTCAAAAGGTGGATCGAGCCAGGATAAGTACTTTGGAAGTAAACAAAATCTTAACTCACAGACATACAAATTCTGGTGAAACCAAGCCAACCCGAGTGGAACCCAAGGGAGTAACATGGCCCACCACCAACAGACAACCCCATTGTTTTGATTGTGGGGAATGGGGCCATATTGCACGATTTGGCCCAAGAAAGAATAAAACGGAACCAATGGAAATCGGTTGTATCCAGAATCGTGAGTTCCGAAGAAGATGGGAGTCTTACATGATGAATGTCCGAGTCGACTGCATACCCAGACAAGGCTTGATCGACAGTGGAAGTGAACAAACAGCCATCAGACCAGACGTAAGTGTCTCTTGGAGAAGGGGGGATCAGACAGACATAAGTGTCTCTTGGAGAAGGGGGGGAACAAGAAATACCTGTAAAATGTGTACATGGGCACATCAAAACGTACCCTTCTGAACAGATCACCATAGAAGTTAACAGGGTTAGCACACCAATGGAGGTAGCCATCATGCCTCATATTCCAACTCCGGTACTAATAGGGACTGACCTATCCAACTTTGAAGATTGTGTCAGAGATACTGAGTGGTTAAAAAAGGCTCCTTTTTCCCATACTGATATTATAGGGAGTAGTGGGAGATTATCAAGGAAATCTAGGAGAGAAGTTCGGGAAGAGAAAAGAAAATGGGTGGAAAAGTTCAGCGGACTGGTAGACTGGATTCCGGAAGCAAAAAGGATCTCCTTTAGAAGCGAAACCCTAACAGACCCGACTTTAAGGAATGTCCTTGAACAAGCAATGAAAGACCGTGAAAGTCAAACTACTTATCCCAAATTCAAAGTCCTGAGAGGACTTCTATACAGGGTTACCAAGAATGGGAATGAACAGGAGGTAGAACAACCATTAGTACCTACCAGTTTCAGACCGTCCATAGTGGGATTGGCCCATGATAATCAAACAGGAGGACATATGGCTCGAGAGAAAACCCTAGAGAAAATCCTAAAGAGGTTTTATTGGCCAGGGGTATATCAAGAAGTGGCCAAGTATTGTGATGAATGCTCTACATGCCAGAAGTCAAATCCAACTAAACCTCAGCGCGCCCCTTTAGTACCCATGCCGTTGATAAAGGAACCGTTTTCCTGGATTGGTATGGATGTGGTGGGACCACTGGAGCCCAGTAGTCACGGATACCAGTATCTGTTAGTAGTAGTAGACTATGCTACGAGGTATCCGGAGGCCTTCCCTATGTGAGGAATTAGTACAGTACAAGTATGTAACCAGTTGGTCCCATTCTTTGCAAGAGTGGGAATACCGTCAGAAATAGTAACGGATCAGGGCCGGAATTTTGAATCTGGAGTAATGCGGAGAGTATGTCAACAGTTGCAAATCAAACAAATAGGCACGTCCATTTATCATCCCCAAACAGACGGGTTGGTAGAGCGATACAACAAGACCATCAAACTAATGCTCAAGAAGGTAACTGCACCTACAGGGAAAAACTGGGACGGAGCGGTTCCATGGGTACTCATGGTGCTAACGGATACCCCGCAATCCTCAACGGGGTTCTCACCATTTGAGTTATTTGGTCATCAACCGAAAACAGGACTGGACATCGCTAAGAATGAATGGGAAGAGCAAGAGGAAACCACAACCCTAACAGATTATGTGATAGAACTAAGAGATAATCTGACTAAATTAAGAGAGTTGGCCAGTATAAATCTAGGAAAATCTCAGTTGGCCCAAGAAAAATACTACAATAGGAAAACCAGAGTACGCCACTTCAGAGTCAGAGACCAGGTACTGGTGTTGCTACCCACTAGCCAGAACAAGATGTTGGCACAGTGGAGAGGGCCATACAAAATAACAGCTGTTTTAGGACCAGTAAATTACATGGTGGAACAGCCCGACCAGAAAGAGAAACACCAGAACTACTACATAAACCTACTAAAGGAATAGAGGACACCTGACAGGGATACAACACTTATCCAGGTGGCTACACAAGAGAACCCAGAACCAGCTTTCAATACTGTTCAGTGGGGCGCACAACTCTCCTCAGAAGAGAGGAAGGAATTGGAAGAACATCTTAGACCTCTAAGGAATGTGTTCTCCTTCCACACAGGAAGAACCAACTTGGCAGAACATAAAATAGAAACAAAACCAGGACAAACGGTAAGAATTCGTCCCTACCGTCTTCCCGAGTCAAAAAGGTCAGCCGTGCAGACAGAAATCGCGGAGATGCTGAGGCTGGGAGTGATGGAACCATCCTGCTGCCATTGGTCCGCTCCTATTGTTCTGGTCCCAAAGCCAGACGGCAGTATCCATTATTGCATGGACTATAGGCAGTTAAATTCCATCTCAACATACCAAGCCTACCCCATGCCCCGGATCGATGAACTTAATGAATAGTTAGGTACAGCAAGGTTCATTAGTACCATTGACCTGACAAAGGGATACTGGCAGATTCCCCTAAGACCAGAAGATAAAATAAAAACTGCTTTTTCTACCCCTTCAGGGCTGTATCAATTTACTGTCCTGCCATTTGGGTTTCATGGGGCTCCTGCAACATTTCAATCACTGATGAATCAGATACTAGCACCCCACCATCAATACAGTTCTGCCTACCTGGATGACATAGTTGTGTTTAGCAAAACCTGGAAAGAACACCTAGAACATCTCACAGCAGTTATAACTTCTCTACAATCGGCAGGACTTAATATAAACCCGAAGAAAACTCTGCTGGCAGCCAATCAGACCAGATACTTAGGCTATCTGGTCGGGAATGGGGTTATTAGACCCCAATTGGACAAAATCGAAGCAATTGGGAAACTACCTCTGCCCAGCAACAAGAAACAAGTCCGAGCATTTTTGGGCTTCATAGGATATTACAGCAGGTTTATCCCTCTTTTCTTCCATTGCCAGTCCTTTGAAAGAAGCTCTCAAATCCTCATATACCGGCAACTTACTAAAGGATGAAAAAGCATGTAAAGCCTTTCTTGAACTTAAAAACATCATATCAGCGCACCCTGTTCTACGATGTCCAAACTTCCAAGAACGGTTTTATTTACAAACGGATGCATCAGGGCTCGGATCGGGAGCCGTAATCTCACAAGGTAGTGAGACAGAGTTACATCCTGTAGCATTTATCATTCGTTAACTGTTGCCTCATGAGGTTGGATATTCTACCATTGAAAAAGAGTGTCTGGCATTCAAATGGGCAATTGAAACCCTCAGGTATTACTTGGCCGGACGGAAGTTTATCGTGTTCACGGATCATGCCCCGCTGCAGTGGTTAGCCGCCCACAAGGATTCCAATCAGCGAGTGTTGAGGTTGTTCCTCACATTACAGGAATTCTGTTTTGAAACCATTCACAAACCAGCCGCATTTAAATTAATCCCAGATTACCTATCCAGGAACCTAGATCAGCCCGATCGGCTGGATGCTTTGGGGGGGTCTATGTAACGGTCAGGAACATGACCTGGAACACTACCATCCCTTAGAGTGGCAGAGGGTAATGCGGTTCCCAGCGATCAAGAGCAAACCGAAGTACAGCTGCTTCGGGAGTGGTGGGGCCAGGATACGGGAAAAGAAAATACACCGTGTAGCCTGGCCTGCGTGGAACGAACGGAAGGGAGAGGCGCTGCCATAGGGGAAAACCCACCCAAAGTGCAGCCTTGCAAGGAAAGGTCTATGCGTGGTTGCAGGGAGGAACATACGGCTGTTAGCTGCCTGTCGGCCGAGACCAGAGGGGAAGGTCTGCCACGACCAGGGAAGCTAACCGGTATACGGACCCGCAAGATGGGTATGCGAGGGCCGGAACGCCGCGTTGCTGCGAGGCAGCAGCCACGCGGACGTTCGGCTATCACTGCAGTACTGAGGACCCGGGCCGCGGAACCGCAACCAACGAAACGCTGCGTGGCTACAAGGCAGCTGTCCCACTAACGTTCGGAGGTCACTGTGTTCAGGGGGACCCAACCGAAACTCCTGAAAACCCCAACCAGAGGCAAACAGAATCGCATTTACCCCGATTCACTTACCTGTTCAACGAGGACCCAAACGGGGCGGTGGAAACAGTAGGAACTGGAGATGGATACAGGACGCCATGCTCCAAGGGAAAAGGGGGCGGGGCTTGGGAGAGCTTTTATAACATGGGGAAGGAAGCGGGTCCTGATTGGCCAATTAAGCTCTGTCTATTTAAACCCACAGCTCTGAGGAGAAGGGGTGTTCACTCCTGGTTTTGTTGCAGAAGCGACCAGACGTGGAACCAGGAGCTGAAGGAAGCTTGTGGGCCTATGAAGACTAGAAGGAGAAGACTTGCCAGAGGTCCTTACTGCATGCCCTCCAAAGAACCAGAAATGAACACTGCATAAATACAGAAGGAGAAAAAAAAGGAATACTTTGTGAAGAACTATATATATATTTTTTTTAGCTTTTCTGACAAACGGTTGTAAGTCTGAATAAAGACCAGCTTTTCTTTCTTCAAAACACCGCCTGACTGTCTCATTGTCCCAGGCAGTAATGACCTACCGCCTATAACACGCCCAAAATCGACCAGAACAAGGCCCCCCTACGCCTGAAACCCAGAGCTGGCGTAGAATCAGAGGAAGGTCTAGCTATAGCCGTGCTTCTGCGGACTGGGTGGGCCCCGCTGCACGTCCAACGAGAACGACGCAGCCGACGCCGGCATCAGGCGCATGATCCCAAGCAAAGCCACAAATCTCTTGTTCCTCTCCAGGTTTCTTAAACAAACACGGAGAAATGGAGGGGAATCAGTGAAAACCTATTAGTTAAGAGCAAGATTTTTCTTTTTTGTAACTTCTCTTTATTATTTTCATAACACAAAAACATGACCGTCATCCCCGGCCGGGAAATAAGGTGCTGGTGCAAGGCCGGGGCGTGCCCGCCGGCAGGACCACCAGCCGTGAGTGGTCCGTGGCCGGACGCATCTCCCTCAACAGCGGAAGAAACTAGAGAAACCAACCTGGTCTGGGGCCTGCAACCTCCCGCACCCAAAACTGGTGGGTGTGCAACAACACAGCAGTGACACCAGAGAGCCGGGACCAGAAGGAGAAGGGCGGACGCGCCTGCCCAGAAGACCTCCCAATTGGAAACACAGCGTGGCTGCGGTAGCCTCTGCGCCACCCCCAGGGGCAGGCTGGGCGAGACTGGCAGCAGAGGCACGGGGTCCGCCCATCCAGTGACATTTCATTCCCCAACGGGAGCTACACACACCACACGGGGAGAGAAACAGCGGCTCCCCACTAAGACGCGGGCCTGTGACCTGAAGATTGCAGAGACCGCGCTGGCGCTAGAGGTTACAGACTGCATCCGTCGACAACAAACAAGTAAGCTGCCCTTTGTGAGATAACCGGTGGGCTGAACCCCTGAGTACGTGTGCACGGAACAGCCCCCTTCCCGAGGAATAGTGACCCATTTGTTTTGTAATCCTGCAGTAATTCCACAAGGGAACATAACCTTATATAAGCAAATCACGTGAACACACGCAGACCCTGCCATTATCAGGACTGACATTCTGCACTTGCCACTAACAATAACAGGCTCAGGGCGCGTGGTTCAGAGAGAACTTGACTTCATTTACACAGCACAAACATCCCTCTGATCCCACGTGAGCACATGCTCCTGCAGAACCACAGCACACGTCGCATCCCCATGGGAAAACAACCCGCCAAGCACTAAAACAACATCACGTGAACCACATACAAGACAACTCTGGCGGCAAACGTCATGTGAATTGAAGGGATTAGAACCGCAGGGACACAACTATGACCACATAAACATCACCCAACTTGGGGGATACGGCGCAAGCACTGACTACCCAAGCAGCTCCAATTACGACGTTAAAGGCCAGCAAAGCCAGCGACCCCACGCTGCAGAAGACTGGGAACAGGGCTCCCGTCTGGAGCGACCGGCCAGGATGTTACCCGAGCACCTGTGGTCAGTGCACCCTAACACCGCCTGAGTCGTCCTTGGGTGCACTTCTTAGCCATCACGTAGAGTGTCCTAACACCATCAATTGCACTACTAACGGCGCCATCTTCACTACTGATCGCCTGGGATGTCCCTGTGCACACCAGCCGAACACCCGCATTCTTCCTCAGCCTCTCATCAACGAAACGCCAGGTTGGAATCACCTCAAACCCCGAACTATCTGGAACCAAGACCACGGCCCTCCACAACGCACCATGTGAAAATCCAGCAAATACCAGCGCAAATTAAATTTTGAGTCTGGAACCTCGACCAAAACCATGAAATCTGGTGGCCAACCAGAATCTCCACAGGGAGAAGCAGCCCAAGAGGACGAACCTTCCACAACCATGGACATTCGAGAGATCCTTCTAGACTTGAAAGCTGGGATCAGCAACCTGCGAGTCCAACACAACGGGAAGATTCAATTTTTCAATTCACCAGAATAGGCTAACTCTTTCCGAGATAGAATCGGGTGAAAGCCCCCAATTAACAACCCGGGGCTGCCGCAAAGAGACCGAGCAAGAAAAATTCCACCATGAAAGCCAAAATTCAGGACCAGGTCTGCCAAACAAGAGGCGACTTCGACACCAGGGAAACTCAACTCCTGATAATACAGGAGCCTCCACCCTTGGGAGGACACTAGCGCCCCATGCGCAGCACAGCTTTCAATTGACTTTGTTTAAGGGGGAGGGAATGGTCACGAGCAAGTTGGGGGTTGCCCGTGCCAAGGAGGGGGAAGTTATACTCAGTTTTCGGAATGCACGGGCTGTAGATCCGCCGCCCGTCTCCCGACTCCACTGCCACCCAACCAACTCGATCCGCATCTATACAACCATCTATCACAGCCTGCCAGATGGCCGAGAATAAACACAAGAACGACCACAACCACCAGAGACATAGACCAAATCTGCAGGAGAAATGTTCACCGAATGTTGTGTTCATCCTAGCTATGTGGCACATTAGACCATCTAAAATTTTCTCAATTCCTCCGGAGACATAAGATAGACGTACCCCTGATCCAGGAAACACACCTCATCCCGAGCTCTGAAAACAGCTTGGCCCGAGACTGGGGTTGTCATAGATACTTCTCTTCATACTCCTCGTTTGCTAGAGGGCTATCAAGATGATAGACTAAAGAGGAATGTTCAGGCTAATATCCTCAGAAAAAGTCTCGGGAGGCAGAGCGCTCCTTGTATGAGGTGTCCTGGAGGGAAAGGAGATCATCCTAGTAAACTCCTATAGGCCGAACACCGATAGCGCTAACAACTTTGATTGGGTGATGACCCACCTAGAAACCGCACAGTCGGCCACGATCATCTGGGGAGGCGACCTAAACACTCCTTTGGTCACTCATATAGATAAATCCCAAGGCCTAATGACCCCGCCTTCCAAAGCAAGCCTCCAGGTCCAAGAAATATGCAGCGCCTATAATCTTATCGACGTCTGGAGCAGCCTGTGAATACTCTTTTCACTCATGGGTCCACAACACGGACTCGCGCTTGGACTATCTGCTGGTATCCACCCAGAGTTGGCTCCAATGGGGACAATGCCAAATCCTACCAAGGACCATCTCGGACCATTCCACCGTCACCCTCAAATGCATAACTTCGGACAGCAGGAAATTCAGGCCACAATGGAGATTTAAACCTGGATCCCTCCAGGACCACGTTTTTTCAGACGAACTTCACAAGGAGATAACCACCTTTCTCGAACTAAACCTATCATCAGTCACATCGTCCGGCACTCTCTGGGAGACATTGAAATGCTACGTCGTGCCTGGCGAAAGAAAATTGAATACTAAAGCTAATCAGAAGAGAACTTCCAGCGAAGACAAGTTGAAAGAGTGGGAGCAGGAATACACCCAGTTGAAAAAACCCAGATACCTTGCTGCCCTCAAGGTAGAACTCGACAACTTCAGATTGACAGCGGAAAGAGAACTAAAGTTCCTATCCCGAGGCCACAAAGTCCATCAATACGGTTAAAGCCAGATCCCGGAGCACTCCTGGCGCGATTAATAGAAGCAGAGAGGAAACCCACCCTAATGGAAAGAATCCAGAATCAACAAGGAGACCTAGTGCACACGGAAGAAGAAATAGTCGAAGCATTCTGCATCTTCTATCAAGAACTCTCCAGTGCCAGATACACTGCAGACCCAGTAGACCTCTCCCAATATCTTGAGAGCATCGAACTATACTGGACAAGCGCTGAGCTGAGAGAACCGTTGAATGTCCCTATCACTCTCGAAGACCTTCTCACAGCAATCAAAAACCTCCCCAACACCAAAGCTCCAGGGCCCGACGGACTGATAGGCGAATTCTATAAGGCACATGCCCACCTTCTGACCCGCTCCTGCTGCAGGTATATGAAGTAGTGCTGGAAACCGGAACACTACCTCCAACCCTTCGTCTGGCGAACATGATCCTCCTGCACAAGCCAGGATTGCGCCTCGTACAGGCCAATATCCTTAATAAATCTAGACAACAAAATACTGGCCAAAATCCTCATCACCAGGCTGCTCCCCCTGACGCCCGGGCTAGTTCTGGCAGATCAAGCCAGCTTCGTATCCGGTCGCAACACCTCATTCGGCATCGAGAGAATGTTTGGAGTCATGGAGGTGCTTAATCCCGGGACTCAGGCAATCGCAACCCTACTAGACGCTGAAAAGGCTTTTGATTCAGTGGAGTGGCCCTTTCTCGTCAAAGTCCTGCGGCGTATGGGTCTAGGCAATTACTTTTTCAAACTGATTGCCCTCCTATTGTCATGATTCCTGCCCCTCATGTCCCCAGCCCTCCAAGATGTCAGGCTGGAGCCAGGCCACGATCACCTACATGGCCCTCAAGGGCCTCTCCATCCCTCCAAAAACCCACTTGGAGTCAGACTTGGCGCCTGTGGCACCAGACTCACTCATTCCCATAGGATAACATTGGGGATTGGACTTGTAGTGCATTGATGGGGACAAGATGGATGCCCCCACATATTTCGGTTCCCAGAACTGCATGTGCAGTCTAGTCTTTTGGGAGTGGTTCAGTCCAGAGACACCTCGGATACCCAGAGACTATTTAAGCCACACCCAGGCTGAGAAACATGCTTTGTGTTTTCTGCACCTGCAGCGTGACACTCACCGTGTTCGGATCTGTCTCCAGTAGGCCTGCATCTTTCTTCTGCGCTCAGCTCCTGCAAGAACAAGAACAGCCTTACCTTGCGGCGCTTCTGCCCATCATTCATCGCTGCTTCTGTTCTGGCGGCATCTTCGGCGGTGTCATTCCCATCCCTGCACGCTGCTTCCTAAGGACAAGGGAAAAGAACAGAAAAAAGGCATTAGTAAGCATTCAGCAAATCTTAGCTTATTTTTAAAGACTGTACGACCTTCAAACGCTTACCTGAATCCCAGCCGCTCTAAGCGAACTCTGTCTCCGGAACTTCTCATCCATCTGCAAGAGGGAAAAGACACTCCAGGTTAGCGTGGAAACATCTAGAGGTGCTGCATACCGCGCTTACTCACCGCATTTCTTCTTCATAACCGGCATCCACGCTGAAAACATCGTGGCACCTAAAAGACACAGAAAAATAACTCAGTTCAATACAAATACGAAAGGGTCGCATCGCGCTCTCACTCACCTTCAGAGCTACTCATCTCAGCAGCACGTCGCCATCCCCGGACGCCGGCCATCATCTAAGGAAAGAAAGGAACGAAGTTAGAGAACTGCTCAAAAGACTCATTATACTTACCTGTCGGACTCTTGCCAGTGAAAGAACTAGGCAGCAACGAGCCCACATCAATCAACGCACCCCTGCGCTGAAAGCAGTACGGAGAGCACACTTTCCAAGAAAACAAGGCTCAGTCTCCAGTCGAGTAGACTCCAGGGAAGGGTTCGAGGTCGTAAGAGGTCAGAACAGGCTGAGTGACGTCCCCGTGGATACCAGGTGAGCGTTACACCTATATAAGGACCAGATCTCCACCATTATCCTGAGGAACACCAGATCCGCAGAAATAAGGCTACAAAGGGGGACCAGACAGGGCTGCCCTCTGTCAGCAGTGTTGTTCGCACTGGTGATGCAACCCCTGGCGTCCGATCTCCGGGCTCGACATCTGAACAGAGGTCTCTCCATCGGTCCCCACAAAATGATAATCTCCCTCTATGCAGACGACATTGCTCTTATTTATACACAACCCCACAGAGAATTTAAATCCAATCATGCGAGAGGTGATCAGATTCTGCATTTTCTCTGGATTGAAGATCAACCACTCCAAATCGATCATATTTCCCCTAACCACGACATCGGAATTTGCAGATGACTTTGGTTTCAGTTAGCAACAATCAAAAGTTAGATACCTAGGCATCTTCCTATCCAGATCCCATGAAGACATTATGCAAGATAATTACGAGACAACTGTGGTAGCACTACAAGGTAAAATAAACAGGTGGAAACTTCTCCCACTCACCCTTTGGGGACGAGTCTCCCATGTCAAGATGGTAATTCTCCCAAAGTTACTATACCTCTTTACAAACATTCCCCTATTACTCTCGAAGCAGTTTCTCCATCGGATTCGGAGCTTAATACTTGAACTTCTATGGGCAGGTAAGGCCGCGAGAGTGGCACACTCCACACTCATCCAGCCCGTGACAAAAGGCGGCCTGGCACTTCCAGACCTAGAACGCTACTAGTGGGCTGCTCAAGCCCAGTTACTAGGGCACTGGTACTCTACAGACTTCATCAGGTACTATGTTCAAATCGAGCGAGCACTGGCAACCCCATACCTTCTCAGGACAACAATTCTAGGAAAGCTCAATATACCCCATACCATGCTAAATGTAGTCCACACTACATACGCCATCTGGAAAAAAATGATGCAAAAAAGCGGTGTTCAGTTCAGGTTCTCTCCTCTAATTCCAGCAAGATTCATAACCGGGCTCCCTTTGACCACTGAGAGAACATACCTACGATGGGCAGACAAGTAGCAAGTCGTTGGGAGACCTCTTTGTCGACGGTACGTTTCTCACTCCACAGCTGGGCAGAGACAAAGGCGGTTACATTGCCTTGGACCTTCTCATGTACTTCCGACTACACCACACGCTTCAAGCCAACTTTACCTCGTTTCCTCAACAGCCACCCACATGGCAGCTTCTTCATGGAGTAATACAATCGCAAGGCCTGGGCAGATTAGTTTCAGAGATATACAAATCGCTCCTGAACGACACAGCGCCTATATCCTCAGCACCTAAAAGAAGATGGGAGAAAGCCCTGAAAACCACAGTAGCAGACGAGGACTGGTCCTACAGCCTACATCAAACCCAAAACACGATTCAAACAAATACACTTCAACTACGTACATCACATGTACTATATACCGGCAAAACTCCACTCGCAACGAGCGATGACCCCAGCAACTTGCGAGCGCTGTAGGGCCCCAGATGCAGACTTCTTACACCTAGAGTGGTCATGCCCAAGCATAGCCCAATTCTGGATCTCCGTACTGCGGAAAATCGCAGCAATTACTGGAACTCAACCACGACCCCACCTTGGCCCTTCTTGGACTAACCAGACACTAACATCGCTCTTCAGTCACAAACCGGTGGGTTTACTACTGGTCCTAGTGCAAAGGAGGGTATGACATGACATGGGCATGTTGATCCCTCCCACCCCCCAACCTGAAATGCTGGTTAAAGGATGTGACATACTATCAGGATATAGAAACAAACTTTTTAAAGAGACTGCCACTCCACGCCCGACCTCCAGACATTTGGGGCCCCTACATCACATACTTGATATTCACCACAGACTCAATCTCACCACAGAACTCATGCCCTGGTCCAGCCCCTTGAGGCCACCAACTTTGAGCAAACGCCATCTACTGAACATAAATTGAGCGTACTACCTGTGGACTTAATCATTGTCAGGTTTGGGGGGGAGGGAGTCGGGAGGGTGGGTAGGCAGGATCTTTAGTTGCAGCCTGTGCAACGTTTTTGTGTTCACTGTTATTTTAAAAATCAAAAATAAAGTTTAAAAAAAAAGCTTTGCCGTTCACCCAAGAGGGTCGTGGCCCGCCTTCTGCTAACTTGAAGGTTTCTTCCCTTTGCTCACTCGGCTTTGCTTTTCGAACGCTCACAGCCTCCCGAAAGCATGGAAATCTTTTGTGGCCTTCTCTTTATCCTTTCCACTGTCGATCAGCCCGTTGTCCTTACACCTTCCACAGCCTCGTTCGCAACAGTCTCGAAGAGCTGTTCCTTCTCGTACCCAGCCTCGCTCAGAGTGTGCTTGTGTGTGCCACCTTTTGTCTTTACAGGGAGAGCTAATAAGTGTCAGGTGTAAATTAAATGCCTGACTCTGGCTGGCCTCATTACAGGGACACAGCCAATGCAAGTCAGGGGAGGCAATCCTTCTAACCTCTTTCCTCTTCTTTGGTGCAGTACTTTAGACATGGAGCTGTAGGGAGGAATTATGAGAGTTATAGTTTCCCATAAAATAAGCGGGAATAGGGTTTAGATGGGTTGAGGAAAAAGGGGGATCCCATGTCTCAACATTGGGTGTTTCTCCCACACTTCCCGAGGACCCCCTATCCAGGCGATCCTCCCTCGCTTGTCCACCCCCAGGGTCGGGATCCAAAAGCGATGGCCCTCCCCAGGCCACCTGAGTACGGATCCCCGGGGATTAGGTTGTGAAACACCCTCTGGTTTTTCACAACAATTTTACAAAAGAATACGGTCTACTTTAACACTTCCTTTGGTTAGCTTTCACCAAGGACACACACTTATTTGCTGCTTTTCCAATATTTAGTGATTTCTCGTCCAGGCACAGTTGTCAGAGCACACGGTTCACCCACTACAGGTCACACAACCAGCCACATGCCTTGTCTGTAATTTGACTCTTGATATTGACAATTTCAGTTTTTAGGAAACATCCTGGTTTAGACGCAGTTGTCCGACAACACGGTCCACGCAACCATATGCTTCCCCAAAGGCCGTTCAGTAATATTCAAGACAACTCTTCAATGTCCTTTTATATGTCTTGCATGTTATTCTTAAGGTGAATTTCTGGCATTGGGTTATTTGATACACTTGATTGTCACAGAATCTTTATGCAGTCCTTAGCATTTCATAGTTTGATCAATTAACTTTTTTTTCATAATTGTAGCATTCACTTGGTTTCACTCAAATCATGAACTTCCTGTCGCTCAGTATTAGTAAATGTAATGTTGCGTTTTATTTGGTCTGGATAACACCTTTCATTTGATTCAGTTTTCAATAAATGTAGTTTTAAGCTGTGCCGACGTGAATACTGCCTTTCATTTGGTTTGGTATTCAATAAATGCAGTTTAAGTTCTGCGTGTGTTTAAATAAAACCTTTTCTTTAGTTCGGTATTCAATAAGTGCTATTTTGCATTTCTTCCGTGGACCGTTGCTATTTCCATGGCCCCTTGCAGCGCCTTGTTGTTCCTAGTGTCTCCTGACAGTTACCAGGTCTCTGCAGCCCTGTTCGACGGCTTCTCCCCAATCGGAAAAACCAACTGGCCAGTTTGCCGGGTTCTTCACTCCATATACGCAGTTCTTCATGCTTGGCTCTTCCCTCACAAGGGTTCCCAGTCCTGCACAGTCACCTCGGCAAGACTCTCGGGATCTCAGTTGATGTTTCAGCATTTCGGCGTCTCACTTCTCAGCATGTCAACTCCTCGGTTCTCTGTTCCTTCTGGGACTGCATCTCTCGTGCTTCGGATTTCAACATTTTATACTGTTCTCTATTAACAGGCTGCAGGTGAAACGAGGTATACTCAATTGCCTGACCCTGCTTAAGGGCCTAATTCACAGAAGCGTTTGAGTGGCAAAACCCATTGGAAAATGGTCTGCGAATAAGGGCCTAAGCCTATTATTGGGACATGTCTGATCTTTATTACTACGTGCCTCCAGACCATTCTTCTTCGTCCCAGTACCAGGGTGGTGTTTATGATAGGAACTCAGCACTACTCCTAGTTGTTCCTTCTTCTTCTCAGTACTTAAAGGAAAACTATAGGGGAAGATGGGATGAGATTGGCAATAGCCCATAAAGGCTAAGGGAGGTGAGGGTAGGTCAATATCAGGAAAGGGGAGATACCATGTCTCGCCTTCAGGCACCCTCTCCAATCCCTAGGGACCCTTCACTCAGGTGATCCTCTCTCGCTTGTCCACCCCCAGGGTTGGGATCCAAAAGCGATGGCCTTTCCCTGTCCACCAATCCTTTTTGGTTAGATGTGAGAGTACCTTCAGGTTTCTAACAAGTAACAGACACTGCATTAGATAGTTCAGATTTCTACTGTGCCCTGGTCAACAGTTACGTTGTATACAGGTCCCAAATATTCTGGGGCCTAGTACTGGGATGCAGCGTGGCACAATACTTGGTTTCAATATCATGGCAATAGAGGATATCTGCTTTCCATTGTAGTCGTCTCGCCCATTTGTTTGAACTCTTCAAGTGTCCTAAACTGAGCCTGTGGATAGAGGCTCTGAAACCGGGAAATCCCCAACCTATTCATACAGTGTACATAACATCTCTCACTCATGAAAGGTAGCCCTGGAATGAATACGACTGCTAATAGGGGGAATACAGGGCTTTGTTGCGGGTCTTGCCTTAAATATGTATTGAGGCTTTGCACGCAACGCTAACTAAATAGTTTTCCCTGGCCATGCAACGCGGAGATGTGAGAATTCCTACCTGTTAGGGAGAATTCTCTCTTTAGGCTGAATTTCCTAACCTAGTGAGTCCCCCAGCAGCTTTGCTGGATTTCTGGAGTTTGTTTTTTTCCTCCTGCCAAGAGTGAGACTCTTTTTCTCCCACTCTTGGACATGATTAATGGTATTCCTTTGATTGGTAATGTGTTTTATGGGCTATGGGGTCCTTTACTCCATAGGGTGTCATGTGTTTTTCCTATGTGTGTTACACCGCACCCTCCGTGCAGTAACTCGGGGGTGTCCTAGTGACACCCCACCATAGACTCCATACCCTGGGACTGACTACTGTCTCCCAGGGCATGTAAAGTCACCATTGGCTTTACTAGTCCCAAATTATTAACAGAAACCAGTACAAACCATCATATTGTGGACGTACTGGTCGGGGCAATTCGATTGCCCCGGGGTCTGTTAGTCGAGGGGGCATGTCTTCGTCCCCCCTGATCGAGTTTTGGCTGGTGGCAGTGGAAACTACTTTTTATATTCGACCGCAAATATTTTCCTATGGGATTTTCCCATTGTTCGAGGCTACCAACTTTAATTATTTAATTCTCATAGCCTCGAACATACCGCCGGTTTATTTAATTAATATTAATTCTCCGGTTGGTATTTTTCGCAAGACTCGATTTCTAAAATGGCGTTTGTGTTCTCTCCTGTGACTCCAACCCAAGTCGAGCCCTTTGTTCCACTTTTTGGCGGGCTTCTCCGCAGAAGCCTCCAAAAGTGGTGCCACTCTGTCTGGGTACCCCAGGGAGTGTGGGAGGGGGTTTAGGCACCCTGGACTGAGTTACCTTGGTAACTCAAGTCGCACTCTTTTGTGATTGGCCCAAGTGGTGAGCATTGGTCACCAAGTGGTCACCACTTAGCATGTTTGAGTGACAGCTAGGCTGAGTGAATGGGGGTTTTCTGCATAAAAGCAGGGCTTTGGGGACTGGAACTTCAGAAGTCGCCACAGGACCTGAGAATCCGACGAGGGAGAAGCTGAGCCGACCTACCACGACGACACCACCGGTGGAGCCCTGCGGAACCGACTCGCCACTTCCCGACGACAGAGAAGATCTCCCGGCTGGAGAGGCTTCTTCCCCTGACTGGTGGGCACAACCAGTTTACCTTTCTTTCTTCGCACCCCAGCCCGGTTTGTGGTCGAACTGCCCGTGCCAAGCACCAACGGCCGGATAGCCACTCACCACTGAACCTCGAATCAACGGACCGCTCCTTGTACCTGAGAAACTCCGCGGCTGGTTTCTTCCCTGGCAGTGCAACGGGCCCCTGTCTTCCTCCACGACGAGATCCTCTCTTCCCCCTGACGAAGCACTGACTTGCACCCGCTGCCAGGAACAACTGCCCCCGCTGGAGCGTTCTCACCACTTTAAGGTACCGTGTCCGCCAGGCCTCCCTTTCTAAAGATTGCAACAAGGTAATAATAACTCCTTAAATTTCTGGACTGGGCTGGCGGCCTTGACCCTCTAACTGGTCCCTTTCTTTGGTCCAACTCCTTTTTGAATCATTACAAGACTGTTGTGCACTGCAACCGTGTGACCTTGGACACATTTCGTTTCGATCCCCTTAAAGTGGATCCGGCCTACTGACTCTGAGTTCACGGTTTTACTTTGCCTTCCTCTTGTGTTCTGTTCTTGTGAAAGTGTTGGGATCTGTTTCAAATTGTTCTCTGCTTTTCTCTCCCTTTTTAAAACGAACTATTAGAGTGCCATCTACGTTAAACGCTCACCGCTGTCTGAAAATAAGTGGGGCTTTACTTAAGAATTGTCTAATATTCTTTTAAGGGAGTGTATATCTTTTAGTGACCGTGTTTTTGAATTGCTTACTATTAGTGCCTGTGTGTTTTTCTAGATGTGGTTTTAAATAAATAATTATATCTCTTTTACACTAAGCCCTGGTCAGTGTTTACTTGTTTTATTGTGTGCTCTTGACCTATTCTGAATACTCTGTATACTGCCTAACTCTTCTTAGGGAAGTCTGACTGCTCAGCCACAGCTACCAAGTGAATCTGTGTGGTACAGACTGCTGCCAAGTGGGTTTACTGCCAAACACCTCTGGTCCTAAATATTTTGCAGTGGTCCCAGAGGGAACTGCACAGGTTTCTGCCTAACACTACCCTCATGAGCGCCAGTGAAGCCTTTTCAATTTGCACGTGCGACCTATCCGGGTTAGAGGCAAACCAATAAGACAGAGACGCTGCTTGTGCTGCATCGTAATAATATGCTAAATCTGGAAGTGCCAGCCAACCTCTGTCCATGGGAGCAATCGGCCTATGCCACCCCACCCTAGAATTATTCCCAGCCCAAATAAATCTAGATACAATGAGAGACCTCCTAAAATATGATTGCGGTATCCTTTTTGGGACATTCAAAAATATATAAATGAATCTTGGCAACAAGAGAAATCCTGCCCAGAATGGAAAGCGGTTGATGTTTCCACCGTTCATTCACTTTCCTGGCCTGCTCTTGCTGTCTAATATAATTTCTCTGGAAAAGGATGGTGGGTGACCGAGCAAGCTCTATTCCCAAATACCGGTTGCTGGTCAAATGCCACTGGCATCCTAGACCTGAGAAGGTCCCAAATTCAAGAACGTCTGATACTATAGGGCGAGGTTAACAACAGGGTCCGTGACGTATCATGTCATCAGCATATACCAATTTATGGGTGATCTTCTAAACCTCTCTTGTGGATATGTCGGTTTCTTATCAGTTTGGCCAGAGGCTCAATGGCCAAACCAAACAATAAAGGGTTAAGTGGGCAGCCCTGTCTTGTACCCCTGATATAAAGCAATCAGGCCCGTGAGGTGCCCATTGATGAGTAGACGTGCAACTGGCGAAGTGTACATCAGGGATATCAGAGATAGAAATGCCTCACCCGCCCTCATTCGTCTCAAAACTGTAAAAAGGAAGGGCCACTCCAGAGTCAAACGCCTTCTCGGTCAGCAACAGAGCAGTCGCCATGGGCTGCTGCTTTTCTATCGCTGAGAAGAGGCTGAACATCCTCTGCAGTCTGTAAATAAAGCCAGTTTGATCTGCCTTCACACATGTAATCATTAAAGGAGCTAATCTAGACGCCAGAATGTTCACCAGTATATTGTTATCGATATTAATAAGCGTCATGGGTCTGTAGGAGTAGCATTCTTCTGCTGGGTTTCCTTGCTTTAACAGGAGTGTCATGACAGCCTCCCTCATTGTCTTTGGCAGAGTGCCATCAGATAATGCCTGCTGATCTACCCGTAACAAGTATGGTGCCAGACTTGCAGAGAAAGCTTTGTTAAAATCTGCCGAAAAGCCATCCAGGCCTTTCGCCTTCCCCGAGGACCGTGAACGGATGGCACTCTGAACCTCCTGTAGCATAATGGGGCTACCCAACCACTCGCGCTCCCCCAGCCAGCACAATAGAGTGCCACTCCATCCAGGAACCCCTCTAAGAGCTGGGGGGTGGCACTGTCATATATGAGGAATAGAGAGATGAATAATACTTGTGGAGCACCTGAGCAATCTCCCCTTCGATTGGATTGTGTCGAATTCCTCGTCTTTGATATTCGATATCCAGCTTCCGCTGCTTCAGAATTATTTTTTCGCCAGAGGGCGCTGTGCATCGATAGCGTTGACTCAATGTCCTTCGAGGGCCTCCATCTCAAGGATGTCATTGAAGGCATATATAGCACGTGCAGCGCCCATTGGCTTCAGTTCTGTTTTCCCGCGAATGTTATCGCTTCGAGAACTACAGCACGCTTCATTGCTTCGAGGCGAGTATGTCTTCTTTGTTGACAACTGACTACCCCTAAGACCGGGTTGAAGAAGCGTCAAGATTGTGGTTAGTAAATGTCATTGACCGATCCACACCGTATAGGTTTATGGTGTCTCAGGGTGGAGCATAAGACCTCAGGCTGCTCCAAGTCCCAGTCGATGACCGGGAAGTCCTTGAAGGAGCGAAAGCGGAAATTGGCGGTAGGTCGAAACCCCAAATCTTCTACCCTTGTTAGGTAAGATTTCCACAGAGCTGGTAAATCTTCCTTTCCTGGTTCAACTCCAGAACTTTTCTAGAGGGATATTTTTCATGAATACCTCAGTGAGTGGGAACCTTTTTCCACACTCACCTCATCTTTAACTCTTTTTATGGGTGTCATTTTTAAGACTCTCCATAGTGTCTTTTTAAAGTTATCATGTCTAACAACTTATTGGCAATAAGTGCCTGTTGTTGCTGGGTTGCCCTAGGGGCTCCCCATTTAACTTTCTTGTGCTAACCTTGAGTGAACTACAGTTCCCAAGGGTAGAAAGGATCTTTGGATCCTTTTTACATTTTATTCTGTGAAACCAGCACACCCCACCTTATGTGGAGTGCTGGGGAGATGCAATGTATCCCCTTTCACATTAAAACTGTAACAATTCTGTTTCAGTGACAAGCTTCCCTTAAATGGCTGGTGGCAGTGATACCTTTTACTAATTTGGTGCACCTTTACCGCGGGCTGTAATCACAGCTGCAGTAAAGGCACCTAAGGGTGCTCATTTTACCAAAATGGCCCCCGTCTTCTTTTTCTGCAATTTTTTTATTTTATTATTTTTTTATTTATTGAACTATATTCAGTTAAGACCTGTAATTTTGTCAAGGTTCGTCACAGTTCCTGTTTTTGGTTCCAGATCTCACTTCCAAGTTTCACAGAATTGGCTCCCAACAGATCGACCTAGTCGTCTGTGGTGGATCGAACTCACCCGGAGTTCCCATAGCTTCAAGTACAGTGAAAGCCACTAAATGGAAATAGAAGGAGTAGAGGAAGCCTCATTCATCTGTCGGAAAGCCAATTCGGTTAGGTTTGCCATGGCCACCGCCCACCTGGTGGCTTCTCCCGATATCAATCTGTTCCATAAATCTTCTTCTTAGATCGTCCGTGGGTTCGAGATCAGAGGAAAAAGGTAGGTGGATTTATTTTGTTTAGTGTTGGGGCAGTTTACGACCAGATGTTTGAGTGTTTCCACCACCTCCTGTTTTTTTACATAGCCGACAACTCGGATTACCAACAACGCCTCGAATAGATAGAATTTCTCAAGTCAAGAGTACATTTAATCTTGCTTTCATAAACGGGATTCTTTTCCTTTTTTCTGGAAATTTGCTGGTGTAGTTCAGTGGCTTTTTTACTTTGTTAAACGTAGGAGGCAGATGGCGTAAGAGTTTATTTTCTACTGCTGTCTGTATAGTGTTGATCCAATCCATTTCTTCGATTTTCTGTTTGATTCTGTCCAGGTTTAATTTTAGATCTACTTCTGTACATACTATTTCGGACAACCTTTCTTTTCTGATTTTGGCCCACTTTTTGAGTGCTTTACACGAATAGAGTCCAAAAAGTCCCCTCACAAGAGTGCTGGACCTTTTAAATGACGAGAATTCAACCGCGATTTTCTGTCTTCTTCTGTGCTCCTTGAAAAGGCGCCAAACCCGCAGAACCGCATTCAGCCGCGAGAGAAATTTTGCCTAGAGCCTTCTTCATCGATCCCTGCTGCAAAGTCCCTTCTGAGGTCTTGTGTTCAGTCTCCAGGACAAGGGCCCTCATTACAACCCCGGCGCTAAACCATGGTGCTATTAGCACCATGGTTGGTGCCGGTGTTGTAACGAGTCCGCCATGGTGGAATGGAGAAATACCGCCCCATTCCAAGTTGGTGGGGCGGTAATTCCCCATGCCGCCATGGCCCTTGCCCATTCCCATTTTTGCCCCATAGGGCTCAATGGGACTGGGGAAGGTGCTAATTAAGGCACCGTAAATTACGGTGCCGTAATTAGCTCCTAGGTCCATTTGCGGGTTGGTTTTTTAACGCCTGCTAAAAGCAGGCGTTAAAGTGCAACCCGCAAAGGGACCTCGTAATCAGGCGTTAAGGGTTTAACGGCGTCGACACCTTTTACGGTGCCATTAACCCCTTAACGCCTGGGTTGTAATGAGGCCCAAGGAATCCACTGACCGGGTATTTGCAGTCCCTGAAGTTCTTTTGCTGCAATCTCTTCTTCATTGCTGAGGTGCTCTGTTGGCTTGGGTATATACTTACCTTAAGCCTGTTGGGATTTCGGTGTAGTCCTGGGGTGTTTTCTGTGATTGGGAGGTCCCTCGTCCAGTACACCCAGTCCCACTGCTAGAATCCTGCTAGGGTGTCTTCTGTGAAGCCCCTGGACCCTATTCTAACCCTAAAAGTAAAGTACTCACTTGTTTGCCAGTTTTCCTAAGGAAACTCTGACTTTTGCTACTAAAGAACTTATTCTAACACTGCCTGATGGTCACTAGTCCTAGTGACCCCCCCCTGCCCCCCTTCTGATACTGAGAACACTCATGCTCTAAGGGAAAGACTTTGAAGGGAGTGGGACTTCTGCCTAGAAAAGAAATCAAGTGTTTTACTTACTTGTAAAGAGTTGGTGGGTAACTGTAATTCTCAGAGTGAACAGTTACAAAAGTTCTTACTGATCTTGAATGTGTGATGCACTATTCCTAAAAGTATGGTTAAGATCTTTTCTTCCTTGGCCACTGTTTTGCCAGTCTAAAAGAAAGTAGATGTGAAGGTATTTTACTCTCCTGTGATTAGGTTGTGCCTCTTTACAAAAGTAATGTGTTGGTTTCACTAGATTATTCCTGTAGGGTAATTGTATGAGTGTCCTCCAACTGTTGGTATCACCAGGTTAGTCCTGCTAGGATAACTGTATGAGTGTCCCCCAACTGGGTCTTGCTTCCCCTGCCTTGCTGCTAGCATGTCCTTAATAAGTCTACATTAGGTTGTTGCCTACCTAGAATACCTATTCAGTAAAGTGTGACATTGGGTTTTACTTTCCCCTGCATTGTGAAGTTAAAGTAAGTGGGTTTTACTTACCTTGTGTTAGCTGTGTGCCATCCAAAACAAGTTACTAGAGTTATTGCTTACCTCAATCTGGGGTTCCCTGATTTCCAAAGCATCTGTAATTCTATATTACATCCTTGGGTTTTACTCACCTGGTTTAACTGTGTGTTATGACAAAAGTAGTTATAGGTTTTTACTGCACCTAGAATAAGTGTTTCACTATTCACCAAAAGTATATTGTCCAGTTGACTGTTTGTGATTTGTTCCAAGAGTCACTGTACAACTGGAAGGGCCTACTGTCCTTGTATTACCAAGTAATCTAAAAGTAACCATTGGTCTTTTACTCCCAAAGAATAGGCTTGGCCTTTACTAAATGTGTATAACAAGGTTTGCAAGTATAGTGTTGTGTTTTATATTGTGACTTCATATAATGTGTTAGTACTTACTTAACCCCTAGATTTATCTGGGCCTACCTGTATTTAAATAAATCCTTTAATTTTACAATGCATAGGGCCTCATTACGACCCAGGCGGTAAGTTACCGCCTGGGTCGTACCTTTACCACCATGGCGTAAACTACGTTTACGCCATGGTGGTTGGCGGACTTACCGCCCCATTCCGAGGTGAGTGGGGCGGTAAGTCCCCATTAACCCATTTACCCTTCCCCATTCCCATTTTTGTCCCATAGGGCATAATGGGAGTGGGGAAGGCGTTAATTACGCCACCGTAAATTACGGTGGCGTAATTAACAACAAGGTCCCTTAGCGCCATGGATTTTAACACCTGCTAAAAGCAGGTGTTAAAACCTCCATGGCGCTAAGGGACCTCGGAATCAGGCGGTGAGGGTCGGCGCTGTTTACGCCGCCATAAACCCCTTACCTGTCATGATCTCTGCTTCCAAAAGGTCAGGGTTTTCCCAACTCCCTTGGAAGCAGATCCATAACCCAGGTTCCGAGTGCCAACCAGTCCCAATTGGGACCTTTTGGACCCAGTCCTGGCGCCAGTGGCACCAGGCTCATAAATATGCCCAGTCCCAGCGCTGGAAGCGCCGGGCTCATAATGCTTGGGTGGACTTACCTCCAGCAGACCATGCTGCTTACTTGCCTGCCAGTTGAGCCTCTGATCCTCTTCTGTTTGGAACTACTTTTCCTGTTGGGTGGGGCTGGAGCCACTCCCTAGATTCAGAACACTGGAACTCTTCTGGAAGGCAGGAACTCTTTTCTTACCAGGAACTCTTTTCTTACTTAGGCGTGGCTGTGGAAGGAGACACCTAAGCACTACAGGAGGCTATTTAAACCACACCCGGTGGATGAATCTTGCTTTGCGTTATTCTGCAACCTCTGCAGCAGAACGCTCATCGTGTCTTCTGCATCCGGTCCTGGGCCTAAGGAAAAAGGCTTACCATCCTGAATCCAGTCTTCAGCAACACCTATAAAGACAAGAAAGAACAGGTTAGCATTCCGGCATCTGAAAGGCAAAGGCTTACCATCCTGAATCCAGTCTTCAGCAACACCTATAAAGACAAGAAAGAACAGGTTAGCATTCCGGCATCTGAAAGGCAAAAGTTTACCAACTCTTCGCACGCTCCGGAGGCCTTCGGCGCTGCATCCCGCATCTGAAAGACAAAACAAGGTGCGTTTAAAGACATTGGGGAACTTTAATACTCACGTGCCATTACTCCTTTCCACATCTAATCCAGTGGGTATTCCGGCACCCTGCAGCCGCTCCGAACTCGTACCTGCAAAATAAAAAGACGGTTAGAGCGCATAGTGAAGCAGGCAACAAGCGCTTACTTACGTGCTTCCAGGCGCTTCTATTCATCACACTGGCTCCATCTTCAACTCACTTCAGCCCGTCATCCGCCATCGCCGGAACCCTGCAAAACAAGAGACATCATTACTAAAGACTTTAAAGACATTTGAATGACTCGAAACTTACCGTTCGTGCAGTAAACGACGGACAGCAGTCCTCTGAAGTCAAGAGGCCTGCGCTACCTATCCAGTGAAGAAACTGGTTACAGCACCCTGCCCCGAGGCAGATGGAGAGCTCGGCATTCACTTACCTAAGGTGAGAGCGTTAACCTTTGGGGGTCTACAGGAGAGGAGAAGAGGAAAGAGATAGGGACACCCCAATAACCCCAGTTCGTTAACCCCATATTTTCTATCTGCAGACATCTTACTCTACACGTCAGGCATACAGTGCACAGAGGTCCAGCCCAAAGAGCCAACCGGGTGCTACACATCACCTTTGAAGATACGGTAGTCGCCCAGTCAAGACCGGCGCCTCTGCGAGAATCAGGTGAGCGTTACATTACCGCCTGGGTCCTAATGAGGCCCATAGTGTTTCAGTGTTTCTTTGGATCATTTGTATTACAATTTCACTTGTACTGTATCTACTGCCCTCTCTCCCTCCTAAGATAAGCCTGGATGCTCTGTCTACGCTACCCCGAACTCAGGTGGTACAGCCTTATACTAAGAGTGGAGTCCTGTACTGCCTCAGCAGAATGGTTTTACTAAGCCCTTAGTTGGAAAAACTGTCCTAACAACCCTGACCAAAAAACCTTCAACCGAGGAGTCGAGGGGCGACTCTCCCCGGAGGAAGAAAGTTAAGAGGTTGATATTGAGGAGTGGCTCCCATTATTCCTCATCGTCGACAAAGTCCAAGAAGAGACACCATAGGACACCTTCGGACATGTGGACCGCGCCCGCTGTGAGGATCGCTGCAGCCAGGGAGCAGGCGTTTATTTCCAAAGGCGGACGACAGCTGAGCATACCCAGCAAGGACGCGGAATGCACGGCTGGACGTTGCTGCCTGTGCCAGAGCGCCCGCGTGACAGTGGCGGTAGGGGGATTCTCTTGAAAGCACGAGGACAGCTGTGCTGTGACGCCCGGTGCCCCCCAAAGCACGGCTGCCAAACACCCAGGAATTGGGCTGTAATCAGAGGCCACATGCGCCGTAGTAAGACTCTGCAGCCAGGAAAGATGAGTGGCTGCAAACACCATATAGAATGACACGTACCGAATGCGCGGCAACAAAAAAGAAAGACGTGCCGTATAGTGGGCAAAGTAGAGCTCCGGAGGACTGCACTGCCAGGCGAATGCCAACACAACAAGGACAACGCTACTTCCCATCAACACTGCATGAAGGCAGGTGAACACAAGCAAGCACATCCCTATCATAGGAAGATGTCATGAAACACGAGTGCAACACCTCTCCTGCAGCCAATGGGCATCACATGGACACAGCAGCACGCCCTGAGTGAGGATCACAGAAAATAGCAACAAGGTGCGGTGCACCCTGCGGGTGGTACACAAGAAGTTGCCCCTGCCAGAGGAAATAGGTGACAAACCCAGAGGCACCAAAATGTCGCCACCAGAACACGTGTACATCGAGGTGCAGCTGCACACAAAGGAACAGTGCCTTGAGGACGCTGGCCAAGACTGGGCACCGAATAGCTGACCAGCGAAGGCCCCACAGGGACAGAGGAACTAAGCCATAGTTAGAGGCGCACAGACAGTGGACCTTGGCGTAAACGGAGGTGCATCCCCATAAAGTTGGAGGCAACTGAAAGGGTGTGGAGAAGGGAAGGCATACCCTCGGTGTGGCGTAAGAGGAGCACTGGCTACCAAATAAGTACAACATCATAACGTGGCACAGGTAGCCCCGTAAAATGCTGTCAGGCCAGCAGAGCTAGCGCCAGGCCCGTCCTCCTCCAAAACAGCGCACTAGCCCCAAGGTAGGGTCCAGACACGCTTGGAGTGCCAGTGTGCACGCCGCCTGGGCATGGGAGGCACGCATTGTATACATGGAAGTAAGGTCCAGAGGTGACTGAGCCAAGGTATGTGTCAGGGCCTCGTTTGTCCAGGCGCAGGACTGGCACGAACCAACCACCCCCTCCGCGGTCTAGGTGCCTGCAAGTTAGAACTTACACAGACCTCCAAGACCCCAGCGGGGAAAGAGGGCTAGGGAATCGTTGGTTGGACAGGAACTGGTTTCAGGGTAACCGGAAAGAGGGTGAGGAGAGGGGAGCTGGACAGGCAAGGGGAATGTGGGTAAACGCAATGCTAACAAATAATCATGTTCATTTCACTATTTACACATATTGCATGTTCATAAGACTCCCCGTCTTATCAGTGAGGTAAAGAGAACAAAAGAAAACTTATCTCTGGGTTTGAGTGCTGGCCTCCTGCCTGTGCACTCTCAGGTCCGGTATCCGGAGCAGTAAATGCTGCAAAGAGAGTTTTGAGTTATTACCTTGTGGGTGTTTCCTCACACACACACAACACGATGCAATCAGTGGGTTAGTGACACTTCCCCATGCAGACCCACGTGACTCAGGCTGGATGCGTATTAGTTTACATGCCCCCAGAAACGTGTTTTAAACCGTAATGCGGGCTAATGCCGCACGTGGCTCCGCAGTACTATTTATCCACGTGTTAAAAGGCACACGTAGATTGAGTTGCAAATGTGCTGCTTAGCCGCACGTGGCGTGGTGCGACTTCAATACAAGTCACGCCGTATTGCAAGTCGCGGCTTCCTTTGAAGGCGCACATGGCTAATTATGCATGCTAAGTATATGCACTGCTCGCTGGGTCGCTGCGCCTCTGAATTCCCCTTGTGCGGTTTTAAATACGGGGATGAACATTTCTGCGTGCTGAACTTATCTTCTCAAGAGCAGCGGGACTCAAGAGTATGGGCGGTGCCCCCTGCGTATGCCCAGGTTCCTGTGGAAGGCTCCCTGCTGTCTGTCTCCTCAGCGCGGCTTCACTATAGCAGGCGCGGCTTTGCTGTAGCAGGCGCAGCTTCCCCCGCATGTGCCCTAGCTCCCCTACGCTTGCAGTACTTATCTCTGGCTTGCGATGGGCCTGGAAGAAGGTTGGCTGGGGTGTGGCCCCTCGTCTGCGTCCCCTTCCTCGGAGCTCTGGTTTACACGTCCGCTTCACTCGGATGTCCAAGCACAAGCCCCGTGCCTTTGCACGTGCGCGCATGCGAGAGCATGCCCCACCCAACGTGGGTGGAGATTTGTAGTTCCTGGCCCAGGTTCCTCTGGGTAATGTAGTTTGCAGGTTCTTTTTCCTGCAGAGGGGGCACAAAAGCCTTCTGTAAGGCTGGATTCTTTTTTGTAGGTTTTTTTTGTTGATGTTTGTTTGTGGGCATTGTCTGTAGCCTGCACCGGGCCCTTTACTACACAAGCCCAAGGTATGTACCCTGACAGTATGAGCACAGAACTGGTGCAGTGCTGAAGCCCCCACGGAGCAACTAAGAGCACCAGAGATGGGAAGCCGGGGGATCAGAACAGCAGGCTACATACATGGTAGACCTGCCGCTGTGGAATAGGCACACACAGCAGACAGGGCCACAGAGAGGCCTGCACTCGAGAAGTTAAGGCTGTGGGCCAGCTCAAACATCAACATACTGTGAGCGCGACGTAAGCCTGAGCAACAGAGGGGCAGGACTCGGGAAGTTCAATGCAATGGCTCTCAAGGGGGGCAAAGGTAAAGGCAAGCAGCCAACAATGGGCATATTTACCAAATCATAGCAAGCCCCGACCACGCCTGCATAAGCTACGGCCACCACACTCGAAGAGATGACCTCGCCGAGAGACGACCACCAGATCCTGGTGGCCATAACAGAACTTAAATCCTCGTGGGGAGCTGCGATGGCAGACCTGAAAGCGGCATTGGAAACTAAGATAGATGCTGTAGGAATAGAGGTCAACCTTCTAAAACAGGATGTAAGAGCACTAGCGGACCGAACGAGTGGCTTAGAGAGCTCCGTAAAAACCAACACTGATGTTTGCACCACCAACGCCAAAGAGGTCCATATATTGAAACAACAAATGTCTAACCTGGAAAACCGAGCTGAGGAGGCCGAAGGGCGAGCAAGACGAATAATATACGCCTGGTGGGCCTACCGGAGGGAGAAGAAGGCCAGGATCCCACGGACTATGTGGAAAACATGTTCATCCAGGAAATAGGGGCTGGCAAGCTCTACCAGGGGTTTGCGATTGAACGAGCGCACAGGGCCCTGATGAGAAGGCCGCAACCCGGGGCCCCTCCCCGAGCTATAATAGCAAAGATATTGAACTACAGAGACGGGGAAAAGATCTTGGAATTTTTTCGGAAAGGAGGAACAATAACGCGAGCGTCAGCGACTGTCACTGCGTACCCGGATTATACCATGCTGGTACACAGACAACGGTACAGCTACGTTGCGGTGAAAAAAGATTGTGGATAGCCAGATTCAAATACATGCGTTTGTACCCTGCAAAACTTAAGGTCACACATAAAAGGAAAGTACACTTCTTCGAAACCCTGGAGGAGGCAGCATGCTGGCTGGATACCCAGGGATGCCCAGATTCTGGAGACGGTAAGAACGAGAAGGACAGGATAAGTGACACGGCGCCAAGCTTGATATTGTAGGGGGTGGGAGGAGCTACAGTGAGATATCAGTAAAGGGTGTAATGAGCGCGCTAAAGAGGTGCGGATGCTAACTAATTGATCAATTCAGTGGGCGGACTTGCTGGACTGGAATATAGAGTTGTATAATGTAGCTATGAGCCACAGATGCGCTGCGAACAGTAGTCAATATAGGAGACACAGGATGAAGACGACCAACCCCAAGTAGCTGAAGTTGTTGAGACACCAGTAGGGCGTTATCTCCCTGCTGTGCCTCGAGTACTGGCGACAGCCAAGAAACGGGCTTGATGCGGGGATGCTGGAGATGCAGGGATGGAGCTGGGCAAGAGTTGGGATGGTGAAGGGAAGGTAGGGAGTTTGGGATTAAGTTGGGGCAGGGAAGGGAGGGGGGAGGGAGAGGAGGTGGGGAGGTATGAGAAGTTGAAGTGTTAATAGTTAAGGGTAGTTTATGTTGGGGTACGAGCTTACACACGCTAGCACTTGCATACTGGACAGGGGTCGGGAAGGCACAAAGGGTGGTGGGGATAGGCTAGAACATGGTGGACCTTAAGGTAATTTCTTGGAATGTCAGGGGGCTCAATAGCTACCTAAAAAGGAATACGATCATGATGTATCTAAGAAGGCAGAAAATAGATGTAGCTCTACTACAGGAGACCCACCTCACAAAAGAAAAATTAGAGATGATTCAGAAGAAGTGGGGAGGGACCGTTATCGGGGCAACATTCGGCTTCTGCCAGGGGGGTGATTACGTGGGTAGCTCTGCATGTCCCATTTCAACTACTACAGTCCAAAGTTGAAGCGGATGGGAGGTTGGTGGTTGTACGGGGCTGGTGGAAAATAAAGAAATATGCATTATTAACACATACGCCCCGAATCAGGATACAGTAACATACTTTAAGACCCTATACAGCAAATCGAGCCTGCATATGGCAACTTGTATACGAGACTAGACTACATGTTCGCCACGCAGGAAATGGTAGCAGAAGTACTACAGACAGAATACAAGGCAAGGGTCCTATCGGATCACCCTCCACTGGTTGTAATATGGCAATACCGTCCCCCAAGAGCCAGGATACCAACTTGGCGACTCAAAGCTGAAGCACTTAAGGATGCAATGTTTAGGGAGGACCTAAGAGAAGAAATTGTAAGGTACTTTGAAACTAATGCGTGGAGTCGGCCGGTACTTAATGGGAAGCTTTTAAGGTGGTGGTGAGAGGGATAGCAATAGCCAAATCCAAAGGACTGCAGGGAGGTATAATAAGGGAATTACAGAAGGCCGAAACCACACTAGAGATAACCTTGGGCAGGGGGGGCAGCACGAAGGAGGATGCCGAAACCATAAGCCGACTGCAACAGAAATGTGCAGAACACTGGGAGAGGCTATGTAATCTGAACTATAAAAAGTATATAGAGAGGCAGCATGCGGGGGGAGACAAACCGGGCAGGATGTTGGCATGGTTGTACAAAAGGGAGACCCCCAGACCTACGACAAGGGCAATAACAGGGGAAGATGGGCAATTAGTGGACACCCAAGAGGGCATCAATCGAGAGTTCCTTGAATACTATAGGAAATGAAATGGTGATGAAGAAGGTAGCAACAACGGGGAAATAATGGACACACTGGAGGACATAGGCTTGCCACAAATTAGCGCGGCGGAGCGTGAGGTCCTAGATGCCCCGATTATTTTAGACGAGCTAGAAGAGGTGGTGGTACAACTATCCACTAGTAAGACCCCGGGGGCGGATGGCTCCCCAGCGAATTTTACAAAATGTACAGGATCGAGGTACTACCCCCCCCCCCCCCCCCCCCTGCTGCTTGCAATGCTAAATGAGGCATTCGAGACAGGGTGGCTGCCGGAATCCCTAAGAGAAGCAATAATCATTCCCCTCCCATAACCAAATAAGCCAGGCAAGGATTGCGGATCGTTCAGACCGCTATCGATGCTGAATGAAAAAATACTTACAGCGGTATTAGCAAACAGAATGCAACGGATCATTAACACACCCTGATCAAACAGGGTATGTCCCGCGCAGGAACATATCCGACAACCTCCGACGACTCCACCGGGTTATAGAACACACAAAAGAAATCTCGGAGGAGATGGCAATTGTATCACTTGATGCGATAAAAGCCTTTCACTCTGTCAAATGGCCCTGGCTGATCGCGGCCCTGACTCAATATGGAATAGGACCAGGGTACCTCAAATGGGTCAAACTACTGTATAGCGCACTGCTAGCCAGAGTCAAAACTGGAGCTATCGTCTCCAAAAGATGGCAACTGAGTAGGGGTACCAGACAAGGATGCCCATGGTCTCCGATGCTGTAAATCTTAGCACTGGAACCCCTGGCAATATACCTGAGGCAGCAGTACGAGGTAATAGGGATTGGAATAAAAGGGGAGCCGCATCTAATCTTGCTATACGCAGATGACATGCTGCTATACTTATGATACCCTGAAGAAAATCTCCAATATATTTTGGAAGTGATGGAGCGATTCGCGTCGCTATCGGGTATAGCGGGGAATCCCAGGAAATCATGCATATTCCCATTAGGGAGGTATGTAGGAGTCACATGCGATCAATTACCGGTCCTGCAAATACCATGGGAGCCAAAAACATTTAGATACCTGGGGATAGACATTTATCACAAGGTGGAGGCAGCACACCAGAACAACACTGAGAAAGCGATACAGAAAATTTAAAATAGTATGAAGCTCTGGTCCAAGCTCCCCCTGGCAATGATGGGAAGGGGGTCGCTGCTGAAGATGGTAGCATTGCTGAGACTATTACATTTTTTTGGGAATATACCATGCCTGATACCAAGGCGATTCTTCCTGAAACTGCAGAGCATATGCAGGGGGTTTCTATGGCATGGGACAAGGAACAGAATTGCCCTTTGGAAGTTGCAGAATACACATGACAAAGGGGGTATAAAACTGCCGAACTACGAGATCTATTACCTAGCAAGTCAACTACAATATGTGGCTAAATGGCTGTCGGAAGACCACACCTCAGAATCGAGATTACTGCGACTAGAATGTGCCCCGTTCTTCCAAAGGAAATAATATGGCTCCCCAAAGCAGAGATAAGAGTGCTCAAAGATGCTGGCACTGGGATGAAAGATATGGTGAAAAGCTTGTCAGGTCATGGAGAACCCGACACTGGTTGCAATGGCGGGAAGGGATGAGCAACTAATAAAGATAATTAGGAGGCACTGGGAACCGGTGGGAATTGCAACAATGGGAGATATATGGCAGGAAAGGGAGATAAAGGTATTCAGGGGACTGGTAGAGGAAACAGGGTTGCATGAGGGGCAGTACATCACATATAACAGAATGGTACAGCGGATTAAAGAAACATGGTCGGAGTTAACATTCGAAGAGCAACCAGACGCCACCATATACATGATATATGATATCGCAGAAGGAGGGCATGAGATATCTAGACTATACGAACTTCTGATGACCAAAGTAGGGAAGGAGGTGACGCAATTAAGACAGGACTGGGAAGAAGAGGTGGGGGTACAAATGAGCGATGGGATGTGGGAGCGGGCACAAGGGTACCACAGAAAAGTATCTAGAAATGCCAGGCTACAGCAAATACAGCTATATATAACTCAAGAGCATATATGACTCCCCAAAGAATAGCTAGATTCAAGAATGCAGAACGGCAAACATGCCCCAAATGCGGCAAAGACAACGCAGGGATGACTCATATGTTTTAGGCATGCCCGGAAATTGGGAAATTTTGGGAAGAAATAGCTCACCGGCTTGAAGAGAAGGGGATTCAATTAAATGTCGAATCAGCGTGGGCATGTTTGATAGGAGGATTCCCTAGGCCACGGCAACTAAAACATGTGAGCAAATTAAAGGACTTGGCATACATACTTGCCAAGCGCAGAATTGCCATTGGATGGAAAGCATGTAACAGACCTAGAATAGAAGCCTGGTGGAGTGACCTTCAAAAATGGATCGAAGCTGAAACAGCAGTATGGCACGAAACCGGGAATAGAGGGGGGGAGAAAGAGACAGAAACCCTGACAACCTGGAAGCACCTAGTTGCCACGCTAAATGGGCCCGACCAGGACTGGTCAAGCGACCAGGACTCAGAGGAGGATACAGAAAGAGGAATCCCTTTAGAAGAAACGGGTGCAGAGCGAGAAGCGGAGCAAGCTCGGATGCAGGGGAGAGGGGGGGGTACAGCAGACTTGGAAGCGTAAATGTAAATATTGAAATGTTATAAGGTGTATTGTAAGTTTGTTTTGTTTTGGTTGTAATAAAAACAATAAAAATTGTTTAAAAACAAGAAAAAGGCATTTTGGCAGCGCTGTCCACTTTTAAGCGCTGGTCAGAGGAATGTTTATATTTCAAAATTCCACTGGTGGCACATTTTCTAAAGGGGCTCACCAATGTGTTCTCTCCCCATCTCCTTACCAGGTTCCAACTTGGGACCTCAATGTGGTATTAAAATTTCTTATGTGCACCCTTTGAACCTTTACACTCATTTCCTTTAAGGTTGTTAACCTTTAAAACCATTCTCTTGGTAGCTCTAACTTCAGCCCGTAGAGTGAGTGAGTTGCAGACACTTTCGTCCAAGCCACCCTTTACTATCTTTCATAAGGATAGGGTTAAACCCTCATTTTTACCCAAAATCATTTCTGATTTTCACGTAGGGCACACCAGGGATTTACCTTTTTTCTATCCCGCACCTCATCCGGGCAAGGTGGAGGAGAGATTACACAGGTTGGACCGTTGCAGAGTTCTAAGCTTTTATATATCTAGGCTATCAAAACTTTGCATTGATGATCAGCTTTTCATTGGCTATACAGGCCACAAACTGGGTCAGGCTGTCACAAAACAGACCTTATCCAGGTGGATCGTTCTGGCAATTACAGAATGTTAGACTGGCAGGCAAGGATCCTCCTCAAGGGTTAAGAGCCCATTACACCAGGGACATGGCTACCTCTACAGCCCTGCAAAGGGATGTACCAATAAAAAGTATTTTTTAGGCAGCAACGTGGTCTACGATTCACACATTCACAAAATATCACTGCCTGGAGTCTTCCGTCGGTCAGGTTGGGAGCTTTGGAAAAGCAGTCCTGCATTCGGTTCATGAAAACCTTTAAGAAACTGAAATTCTTCCTCCCTCCTCCAAATCTAATACTGCTTTGGGAATCTTATCAAAGATTAGGAATATGTGGGAGGACAAAATCCATTCAAAGAACCAGTTACTTACCCCGGTAACATTCTTTTTACTGGATGTTCCTCCCTCGTATTCCTCATTGCGCTCCCAGCCTACCCCATGCTTTTACAGCTTTTGCTCCTTCAAGGCTGAGTACGGTCATTTACGTGGTTATGCAGGTATTTCTACTGTAAGAAAAAAACAGAACTGAAGCCAACGGGTGCTCCGCATGCCTTATATTCCTTCAATGACGACATCCTTGAGACGGAGGCCCTCGAGGGACATCGACGCACAGCGCCCTCTGCTGAATTGATTGATGTGGGATGCAGAGGTTTCTACCCTAACCGGACATTGGGCCCACCCCCTCCCATACTGCCTGACTGATGTTTGTCTGAGAAATTTCACCTATCTAGTAGTATCTTCCCGAAAGGCCTCCAGTTCTTCATTTATCTAAGCTTAACGGGATCAGGAGGTTGCCCCGACACGCCTCCATGTCACAGCCCTGATTGTTTTTGAGTATACCTACCTCCTTCGCGATGCATTCTACATAGAGAATGCATTTAAACGCTTACCACAATAATGTATCCGAGATGACCAAGCCCCTATTATGCTCAAAAAAGCAGGTTATTCTCCCCTAGATGGCTTCCCTAAATACCACATCTGTTAAACTCTCCTTTTAAAAAAATCCATAGCCCTCTGCCTGCCTCCCTCCCTACAAGGCATAACCATCTTTATTTTCGCTGGAGCGTGACCCGACAGCGTGTGCTCTATGATTGCTGCCTCCATGACCCAGCCTGCTCCCCTAGCAGATACCAAGAAGTAGTCCAATCGGGAAGACGATTTATAGACTGCAGATCGAAACGTGTATCCCTTCTCAGTCTGATGCCGGCCCCGCCAGACATCCTCTGAATCACAGGTCGTGCAAATGTGACGTATCTTCGGAGTGGTTTTCGAAAGCAGCCTGAGCACCCCAACCGTTCTTTCCAGGCAGGTATCCATCACAGCGTTGAAATCCCCAGTCCAGAGGGTCATCCCAGAGGGGAGTTTTAATAATTGCTTCTCAATCCACTCCGAATTAGGGCCATAGTAATTCACCAGCGTAACACTCTGGCTGCCTCTTACCCAGTTGAGCACCAATACCCTCAGAATCTTTCACTTCTTCAATAAGACGAAAGCCCACCTTTTCTCAAACCATAGTGCACTCCCCTCTGGAGTAACTGGAGTAGGAGGAAAGTATCTGTGGCACCCCCAGGACTTAGCAAACCTTGTTTCAACCATATGAGGCGAGGTGCGTTTCCTGCAAAAAATGCTACATCCACTTGATGTCTCTGAAAGTATAGCAATACTCGTGCCTTGGAAGGGCAATTAAGGCCACATACGCTGCACATCATATTCAACAACCCATTAGACATTTCCCTCCCACCACGAAAACAACCTCCAGGCCAACAGCAAAACCTATCATGATGTAAAAGTTCAGGCCATGCTGTCAAAAACATAACCAACCAAACAACCATGCATATCATCCGTGCACCATCCCCAGCAGCAACCCCAATTCGCCAGTTACAACCCAACCCCAACTTCCCACAACACTGCATGCAAATATGCTTGAGGACAACTTGGGACCCCACCAACACTGCCAACCAACCAAAGTGGCCCCATCCTCAGAACGGCGCAGCAGCCAGCACACACAAATAAGGAGAGAACATAGTATTCAACCAAGGCCCCAGTCCCGGTGACTACCAGGATCACTGGTCTTCTGCAAAGACTTGAAGCCGTTTGACGGGGAATCCAGAAACTTGCACGCCTCCGTTTGGGGTCTGAAAAAAACATACGCCTAGTCAGCATTCTCGATGCAAAGTCTTGCAGTGAAAAAACATTGCATATTTGAGACCTTTCGCTCTGAGTCTCTTCCTGGCATCCAGGAATGTTCTCTGAGTTGCTTTGACTTTAAGTTCCTATCCCTCTGTGAAGGAGTTGATGATAAGGTGATCCCTGAGGGAAAAGGTGCCAACACAGGGCATCCGATAGCACAGCGAGTAGAGCGCTCGCTTTGACATCTGTGCAGAGCCTGCTGACACAGGTTCAAATCCTAGCAGGGCCAAACTCAGCCTTTCATCCTTCCGAGGTCAATAAATGAGCACCACACACCGTGGGTAATAAGCAGCGCTCAGATGCCTTAGGGTTCGTAGCGCTATATAAATGCAACATTATTAAATTATCATTATTATCAAGGCAGAGAAGGGGTGCCAGGATGACTGCAGAAAGAGGGACAATGGGGAAGGAGGATGGATGCTGCCACGAATCAGGAAAGAGCAACTCTAGACCAAGGTGCTTTTCTCTAATGTTTTGTTGTTCGCTGTTTTGACAGGGAGCGTGTGTAGAGGAAGAGGTCGTATGTGAATGGGCATTCTGAGGCCCTTGTCGGATGAAGAGATCCATATGAGGAAGAAGTTCATTTTGGTTATTCCAGCTACGTTGGGCTGTTGAAGTAGAAGTGTCTGCCTCCTGCCGTGCCGTCACCGGAGGGACGCGGCTGAAGAAAGTAATCATTTACGTTGTCACGGGAGACCAAGGCCGAATCTGACAAGGCTCGCGTTTGGAGCCTGTTATGAGAAGCAGATGAGGGAGAAGGTGTCATTTCACGCACGCAGAGGGAGCGTTACTCACCGGCAGTGAACAGAAATCCATTCAGTTACTGCTGTGCAGAAAGGAAGGGGTCACAAGGTATTTAATGGGAAATTGACTTCAAGAAGAATTTCCCCCGTTATAAAGTCCCTGGCCATGAACAGAGCTGACTTTTTTTCATTATATTTAGATATTGACTATAAGGGACTGTTTCTATGACGGAATTACCCCTAATGAGATCACCTAACTCTGGAAGTCAGAAAAGCCTGCAGTACCAACGCAGAGAATCCATATAACTTCACTCTGACCCTGGGGAAGAAAGTGGCCTGTAGGGGGGAACTAAAAGAATTGAACATGGCCATATGTTTCCCCCAATGAGGATCCAAGGATAAGACTGTAGCCCCCATCAGTGGGACCCATAATTGAGAAGTGGGACTTAGTATTTCCCCACAGCAGAATTGTGCGTTCCCTTCCAAATGTTCAGTGGACTGCGCAGTTAAAAGAGAAATAAAAGTTCACGTGAGGAGACAATAGTGAGTGCTGTCTTTATGTGACACCCTGTAATCTAGTGATGATTGTGTGAGGCAGTGAGACAGGTATCCGCGGTCCCCCTCCAGGTATACGGTGGCCTCGCTCCACCACAAACGCACCCGAAACGCCATCCTGGCCCAGAACATCCCGAAGCATAGCCTCCACTAGCACTGCCATAGAACTTGTGCCCACTGACTCTGGGACCCCGACATTTCTCAGATTATTCCGACAGGATCTAGATTCCAAGTCTTCTGTTTCTCGGTTAGTTTCTTAATCGCTTTATTTTCATTTGGGCCATTTCTCTTGAGGCCGAGGAAACCTCATCATCAACAGTGGACAAGCGTGTTTCGTCCTCATTTAGCCTGTCGCCATGCTTGTTCAGTCTTACCGGCATGTGGTCGACTTTACAGGTAAGGGTGTCAAGCTTATTATGAAGGAACTGGATGCCCGATTGGAGTTGAGTTAATATGGCCTTTATTATTGCAGTGAACCCAGATGAGGCTGCATGTTGTTACTACCTGGGAGACTCTGGCTCAGGGGCCCCCTCACAGGCTGCTTGCCACGAGAAGAGGCAGAAAATGAGATCTGGGCTAAGTTGCAGTCTGTTTTGCCAGTTCTGTCGCAGTACACGCAGTGGGGAGACCCCAATTGTGAAGTTATTTCGGCCGGGTTGGGCTTGGAGATGCACACAGACAATGGTACCCCATAGAGAGATATAATAGCAGGAAAAGGTGCAAGATGTTCCGTGCAGGGGAAACTCAAAACCGGGTTGATTGGATGTGCTGTGGCTGGCCAGTTGTCTGTGTCAAGGGAGTATGGCAACCCAGGAGGTGTCTGAGTCTCATGCTGCAGGAGGCTTAACAGTGGGAGGCAGCAGAGAGTTGCGGTGGGCAGGAGCCATGGGGATGAAAGACTGAGAAGCTTAGTTGATCTGTCTGGCAGTCACCCCATCTGGCGCTCTGTGTACGATAGGGCGCAGCAGCAGTGTGCTTCCGTGAAGGCACAGCGCGCCATATGTTGGGATTTTCTCTGCAGCATGGCAAGAGCCTGATGAGGTTAAGGCACCGTCGCACTGAAAGTCTTTTGTAGCCTGGGCTCTGTGCGCTGAGGTTCCGTTATGACCGTTTTGCAGGCAGGGAGCTCTGCCCTGGCTCGCCTGGTCCCATGGCCTGAGAGAAAGTGGTGATGTCGACAAGTGGCGGTGGGGTCTGGCTATGCTGGGGCGCTGGAGGGCTGGTCCCTTGTTGATGCAGCATTCCATGCTGCTAAGGGGATCTATGGATGTGACGCTGGCCCTCTGAGCATGTGTTGGCATAATTACTCACGCAGATATGAGGTTGGAATGCTGGGGTTTCTCTAACAGTGCAGCTTACGGTTTGTTTGGGAACCATGTTGGGAAACCGAAGAGAAGGAAGCAATTTATCGGATTGCAATCAGCATCGGGGTGCTTGGATGGCAACAGAGCGATTGCAAGATGTAAGCAGAGCTGTTATAGAGCATTGAGGTACTGTTTTGTTGAATGATGCACACATTGGAATTTGTGTAGTTCTAAGTGCGGCGCTGGGTGGCAAGTGCGCAGAAGTTGCAGTACTAGTGGAAATAAGCCAAGTGAAGTGATTCTTTTGAAGAGCTATGGAGCATTATGACATGGTGTACATGTATTTATGATGATGTGTGGTATAAGGAGGTACATTGATAAGAAATGAGGATGAACCTGGTGAGTGTGATGGGCGGGGTAAGCAAGATGTAGCGCTTATGAGTAGCAGTGAGGTTTGGAATGATTATGCTTTAGTGATGTTGCCAAGTTTCATAATTTTGCAGGATGACATGTAGAGATAATAGAAAATGTAATGTTTTTTGCATTGATTTTCATATTACATGTTGGAAGTTTAAGTGCACATTTACAGCTGTTTTGTGCACCAAGTAGGCCAAATGTTTTGTTTTTATGCCATTTACATGTACTAGGTGGGCTGGCGGTGTATATTCTATGCCATGTGGATGAAAAGTTTGTAATATTGAGTACTTTCTAAATATTCCTGTGTCGCATGTTATTTAGTATATCACACAAAAATGGTATGGAGCGTACAACATATAGTAAAAAAGGCTGCTTATGAAATGATATGATTATGTCTGGGGTAATTCTAGAAGAGCACTAGTACTGACCCTCAGCAGAAGAACACCCTGTAACTAGATGGACAGTGGTGTGCAGCCTATCTAAAAGGAAAGGGGAGAAAACTATCCCTGTGCTACAACATCTTTGTCATCATTTATTCAGAAACACTCAAAAGCCCAGTGGTGAGTCCTTGATTGTTCTCACTTTTGTTGTGCTTAAAACATTCCAAAGGGGAATTTCTTGTGGTTCCTTTCCTTATTATTCACCCACAAGGGAATATGTTCAATAAATGCACTGGTGGTGCTAGGTGTTGTTTCAAATTTAAAAGAAGAAAGGTGAGTAGTGCATGCAGTGCTCAAGGTACCCGCCAGGAGGAAGGGTACTGTTTGAAAAAGGGTTTATCCCACTTCCTCAAAAATTATATTGAAACAGTAAAAGGTCAACCGGTTTTGATGACTTCCAGTTAGGTCATCATCTTCAGGACTGGTAAGTTATGGAGAATATAATTCACTGCAACCCATGGTTAACGATCTGGCAGGCACCCCATTTCCTAGAGGGAAAAATGTCATTGCGTCACTAAGTCGCTTATTGTCAGTGGGTCAATGTTTAAAAGGTGTTATTGACACAGAAAATGATTTCTTGTGTCTATACATAGCCATAGTTGGAGGCCTACAAAGAAAGATAAATCTCTATCACTTGCACACCATTTGTAGCTTAAGTGTTATTTGTTATATAGAATAGGTTGAAAGAATGACTTAGAGATTTTAAGGTGCAGGGGAGAAGAAGTGTAACCCTGGCATATGGGCTGTATAATAAATAGAAAAAAAGAGAAGTTCCCCATTAGGGAACTCCCGTCCCCTGCACACTATCAAAGGCTAAGGCAGCCAAACATTTTCAGGTAATGATTTTATACATTGTAAAAAGTTCTTTTGAAGGTTATTTTCGTAGCACACATTTATGAAAAAGCACATAAGTAGTAAGAACAAGTTATCTGATTTAGTGCAGAATATATTTATTATTCACAGGAGGGTAATATGCCCAACGCGTTTCGAGATGTGCTCTCTTCTTCAGGGGCCAATACAATTTCAGATTTATTCAATCTAATCAAAAAACAATCAAACATGTATGTGATTAGAAATCAACTGATTTAAAGAGCATACATATCAACCTTCAATAATGGCACAAATCAAGATATTTAGCAACATTTCCCACAGGCATGTTGAATAGACAATCATAAGTTTGGAGAAACGGTCATTCATGGGATCATCATGATATAACAGATAATATCTTAAGAGGTTGTTGATTCATAAAGCTAAAGGTGATTAAGGAATACATTATATTAGTTTTGCAAAAGGAAGGATAATGTCATTCTTACCCTGTTTGTGTCTAAAGGATACACATAGTAAAGAGTGGCATGTGTATTCATCCACAACAGTGGCGGCTTGGATCTACAAAGGAAAGTTAAAGGATCCAGATCAGGGATGTTACAGTATTTTAGGTAAAGAACATATTTATAAGTAAAGGAAAAAGAACCTTCTAGCACAGGAGCATAGGTGCTTATCAGAAAAATCTGTATTTGTGGACCCAAGATTTAGCTTCATGTAGGTTCACTAGCAATCACAATGGGATGTGTGGAAAGGTCAGACCAGCAGTCATGAGGACATAAGATGGTCCTAGAAATCAGGTAAGATAGGTAGGTAAACGAAAATAACCTTCAAAAGAACTTTTTACAATGTATAAAATCATTAGCTGAAAATGTTTGGCTGTCCTTAACCTTTGATAGTGTGCAGGGGACGGGAGTTCCCTAATAGGGAACTTACCTTTTATTTATTTTTTCCATAGTTGGAGGCCTAACAAGTGCTCCAACCCACAGTTTCTCATGGTACTCTCATATGTCCCACAGAATAATATCATTGTTATTACACAATGAATCAGATTCGGAGTCTAATTACCTTTTTGCCACTGCGTGATTGTGGGGTGGCTAAAGGAATGGGTATCTTGTTGTACCAGGGTTAGGACGGGATGGTTAATATTACGCTTTTCCTTGTCTTTAGAAAAACGAACAAATGCAAGACGAGATTGTCAGGAAAAAATTCAGAGCGCTCAGATGTTTGCTTTCTTATTGGTGTTAGCATTATATTAAACAAGCAATAAACCTAGTTTTCAAGCATTCGAACTGAGTGTTTTGCTGATTCCTGAAAGGACTCGTATTTCCGTAATCCGTCCGGGCGAACCCGAGGGTAACACCCGGGATAGAGCAATGCTTTCCGTGGTTAGCCTCTCCAGCAGCGCAGCATGGACCGTTTGGCGTCCGTGAATGAGGATCCGCAGTGTTGTTCTGTTGCTAAGGTGACATGCAGCTGCATGCGTAACTATTTCGGCATCCTCTGTCGGGTGGGAGGCGGTTGTAGAAAAAGAGGGTGGCCCTCCTAGACTAGTGTAAAGGCTCATGCTGATTGGGTGGTACCCTGTGCGCCGGCTTGTACATATATGCTTGCATGGGCATGACAGTGCACCCGTGCCATTGTATTTGGATGTGTAGTGTATCTTGATGAAAAAGGGTGTGCGCACCCAGAAGGGGTGGTCACCTATTTGTGTGTCCCATCATTGTTGCATCACTACCAAATCGTGTCACTTGATTTCCTCATTGAGACCATACCTATACGTGTCCAGACGGAAAAGCCATTGTTGTTCCTTTCTGAGGAGCATGTTATTGAAATTCCCCGACCCACTGCGCCCCCATCGTGGCGGGTGTAACTTCTCGAGGACAGTCCATTGGAAATTCTCTGCAGTGTGCCCCAGCTCAACGAAATGTGATACCATAGGTGCTGGAAGTTTGTGTGTTCTTATTCATGACTTGTGTTCGATTAATTTCTTTTTTATGGGTTGCATTGTCATTCCAACCTAGTGGAGTGTGCATGGGCACGTGATGCGAAATATCACCAACGTTCTGTTTCAGTTGGTGATAGCATTTTGTTACCACAGTGTTTTTCAACAGATATCGATGCTGGTGCTCCTCCATGTTTGTTCACACATGGAGCATCTTCCACATGGTGCGTGCCCAGTCAGAGGTGCTCTTGCCCAGAGAGTCTGTCCGTGCAGGTCAGTTTCCATGTCTAATGTTGTTGTTAAAGTATGCGCTAGTCTGTCATGTAGATTTTGTCTGCGTTTGATTGCGAAGCAAGGAGGGGCCAGGGATGTAGAACCGCAGTTTCTTTATCTCCCTTTTGAGTCGGTTGAAAAGGAGGGTGGGTAGCTGAATACAGCCGTTATATTGCCCCTGGGTGGTGGCTTGGGTCGTTGTTGTAGGGTGATCTCCTGGGGTATATTTCTTGCTGTCTTGCATGTGTTTTTTCTGATCTTCTTTGGATAACCCCTCTGCAGAAGTTGTGTTTTTAATTGGTGAGCCTGATTGGTATAGTCGCCTAAGTTGGTGTATGTACCTCAGAAACTGTCCAAAGGGGAGGTTATCCCTTAGGGCTCGTGTGTGATGGCTGGAGTAGGCCAAAAGGGAATTGCGGTCCGTGGATTTTTTATAGACCTTGCACACAAGGTTACCTTCTTTAGCCATGATTTGAAGGTCCAAGAAATGGATTTCCTCCTGGCGGGTACCTCGAGTACCACATACACTGCTCACCTTTCTTCTTTTAAATTTGAAACAACACCTAGCACCACCAGTGCACTTATTGAACATTTGTAGAATGCTTGTGAGGCAGCATTCCCCCCCTCTCCTCTATGCTTGAGTGGACATACTAAACTGGACTTTGTAGTAATGACAAACATAGACAGGAGATCCACTAATACTTCAGCAACTCTTGCCATACCCACAGCTAACGAAGAAAGGAAATTATGTGTTGTGAAAAAGAGGTGTTGCCTGTGGCTTCTCAGATAGTTAGGGCTGATAATCTGTGTGCCAGTACTTCAGATATGACAGGTGATGTGTTTCCAGATGGCTGACATGGTCCAGTTTCTTCCTGAAGACAAGCGGGCCGGTTCTAGTTGCATGCTCAAGGAAGGGGAAACGGCCTCAAGTCACCCCATGGATGCTGCTGTTGATCTGGCGGACACAGGTTTTTATCAGCTAGCTAGTGGTGCTGTTCTTAGAAAGCAAGGGTGGAGGAAATAGAAGTGGAGTTGTCGATACTGGAATTGGACTATGACGGCCAGGAGCTGTTTGAAAAGAACATTGAGGACCCCCTTCAAATCAATGACTGCTGATTCTGGCACAGCCACGGCAATGTCTAAATTTCGAGGCAGACTTCCCTTTTGTGGCTTTAGAGGATGCAGGTACTCTAATACCAGTGGTTTGTGGTACCAGTTCCAGCATGATGGCTACTGGCAATTCTCCAGCACCAAAGTTGGTGACTAAGAGGAAGGGATTGAACCATTATCAGTCCTCCAAGAGCAGAATGGCATGATTTCCTCTTAATGCCCCTGGTTACTTTCAGCACCCCAGTCAGGGGCAGGATATCCTGATTTCTAATAAATTGTGAGGACTGACGTCAGACTCTTGGGTGCTACAAATAATTTGATCAGGTCACACGCTACAATTTCTGTCATTTCCGAGGCAAAAACCAGCCTTGAAGAGCATTCAGTCTTCCAAGATTCTGAGGCAAGAAGTGCAAACGGGTACCACAGGCAGGGGCTACCAAATAGACAGGAAGGGAGAGGCTTCTATACAACATACTGTCCAGAGAGAAATGATCTTAAATGGCAACAAATTGTAGACCTATGGGGTCTAAACAAGTTCATGAAGAATGCAAAAAAGATTGTACGACACCTGATTTCCTGATCATGAAAGGCATGGATACGGATTATTTTCATGTTCCAGCCCACAGGCCCCACTGAACATTCCTGAGAATTATCGTAGGGGAAGAGCATTACCACTTGAAGGTGCTGCTTATTCAGAAATCTGCATCAAGAAAGTTCACCAAATGTATGGCTCCATTGGCTGCGTTTCTAAGGAGGTGATGGGCACTTGTGTACCCTTACCTCAACAACTGCCTTGTAAGAGATAATCCAGGACAGCAGACATAAGCAGTTGCAGACACCTTAGGGTCATATGCTCGCTGTGTGCTGTCGATCAACCTCCAAAAGTAGCTGCCTTAACAATCATTATGTGCAGTGTTCCTTGGTGCAGATCTGCATAGAGCAGTTCATAGGATCTGCTTGTCACAGGACAGAGCAGTCCGGTTCCAGAGTACTATTGCAAAGGGACCCTTTCCAGTGAAGACCAAGAGCAACAGGTAAAAAAGGAAAGCTTCTTTGTTACACTACAGGCTAGATCAGCCCCAAAGCTTAAAGGATGCAAGACTCTGATGGAAACATCCACAAGCACACCCTCTCACAGGCAGCCTCTCTCCAACTGTCACGCACAGAACATTTAGTAGTTAGCACTGATGTCACATTCTACCGTCAGTGCACACTGTGGAGGTAAGTGTGGGGGCCTTTGTGGTTCATGTAGAGATGTTAGATTTTGGATTAGGTTGTTTTAGTGGAAATAGCTATGTGGTTCTACTACAGATGAGTATGTCTTTTGATTGTGTTCAAATTCTCATAAGGGGAAGATGTTTTGTAACACATTGGGCCTCATTACAAGCCTGCCGGTCCGGAAACAACGGTGGCGGTAAACCCGCTGCCACCGTTGTCTCCATACCGGCAGACTACGAGTTCTGCAGGCGGGGTGGTGTCACTCCCGCCGGGTCTGACGTGGCGGGAGTAATGCCACCCGCCTGCAGACGGAAATGGAAACACCAGCACCGTTATTTACAATGCCAGTGTTTCCATTGTCCCCATCCCCATGGAGTCCGTTAGGGAATGGGGATTTATGGAATTATGCCTCCGGAATTACCGGGTCACAGGGGTTGTAATGCCCAAGTGATTCCGGCTATCCCGGAGGTGGTAATTCATTCCGGGTCCGGCGGCAGCTTGACGTTTTTTCCGGCACGGCTGCCGCTGGACTCGTAATGAGGCCCATTGTCTTTCTGCCTTGTATTTTGTGCACGCATGGTGATGTAATATGAGAGTTATGAGGGTGGAATGTGGTACGAGGGCTGATGGCTGAGTGTTCTGTGTATGTATGACAGTTGGATAGAGGCTGGCTGTGAAAGGGGGTATGCCGGTGGATGTTACCTGTTATATCTGACTTCTGTCCTGTAAGCTTTGGGGCTGATCTATCCTGAACTGTAACAAATAAAATCACCATGCATACATACAAGACAAGGTAGGAAGAAAGCGCATTACAGCAAGTACTCTGTCCTGCTTTGCTCTCAAGGACAAGTGCTTGGTGAGGAAGTACATTTTGCTCTAATGGATGATGTCTCGGTACATAGAACTAATTCTGCTCAACAGGCTTCACAAGTTTCTAGACTCCTGTTGGACTGAGAAAGACACAGTCTGGGATGAAATGAGCATATTAGTTTCAAATTTTTCCATGAAGCTCAGATGTTGTTAGGAAAATAACTGTCCCCCAAAATAGCATCAAATCCTTCACACTCTGGCTAGGGGGCACACCTGCTGGGGCTATGCGTAAAAAGAAGCTGGTCCGTTGCAGATAGAGAGATGCACATAAACACTCCAGAGCTGTGAGCAATCAGAACAGCATTCAGGAGTTCCCTTCACACATGTTCCTGCAATGACCTCCTGAAGATCTAAATAGCCCATACCACATCTGGATGTTATGTACGAAAACAAAGTTGGGACTCGATCACACATGTTATCCTTGTAGACACAGGATCTGTGGAAATGGGATATTTTTTTATTTTTTTTATTATTAATTTCATTTAGTTAATTACAACTTTTGAAATATATAAAACAGTGCATCCTTCATAATCACTTAAAACAAATTATTCCCAAGTCTAACTTCCAATTCTTCAAGGGAGAATATTACTGCGAAAGTCAATTTTCTTTCATTTCCCAAAAGTATATTCTCCCACCATTCCTCATCGCAACGATTTTATCTTTTCTTAATTTCCATTCCCAGGTGTTTAGTTCTTACGTCTCTCAAATTACTGCAGTATAGCACTAAGTGCTTCAATGTTTCATTTTTTTCACCGCAAAATCTGCATGTAGAATCAGCTTTCTCTGCCGTGCTTCTAAAATTCAGAACCTCTTTTGTTTTGAATAGATTCAATCGTAATTTCATAAAAGTCTGCCTTTTCCTATAGCATGGGAAAAGTTCTAAATAATTCGGTAAAGTCAGGGGCGCTAGCGAGCCGAGCAAGATGGCGGCTTCTTAGGAAGCTCCGTGTGGCTCAGAATTAATACTGTTTCATCCAGTCTTCTGTGGGGCCTACTTCACCGCTGACCACGCCAATCTGCCGCCCGAAGCCGAGCTGCACGCTCCGATGCTTTCCTGAGCTCGAAACTCCTAATATTACCGGAGATACAGGCGCTTTTCTGCGGCCCGCAGATCGTAGTGTGCCACCGCCCTCGAGGTTCCGCGCACTCGGACTGTACCCTGAGGAACCCAGACAGCCTTGGCTTCCCCCCTCCCTGACCGCGACAAATCCTGCAGCTTATCTGGGATCCCTGCTGATCGGCAAAATTCAGACCGAAATCGGAGCTTCGAAGCCCCAGAACCCCGCTCCCGGACGTGGGGCCCGAGACCAGTGAAGTGGCCCAGCGGAGTTCCGGGCACCCGCGCTTGGGCTCGGTGCCGGGTATAGTGGAGGCTAGCGGAGTCGGAGAAACCCCTGCCTAACTGGGTGTGTATCGCTGCCACCCCCCCCCCCCCCAGCGTGGGGCTGAGACCATGCTGGCGAGCCAATCCGGCGACTGTTGTGCGTGCTGAGAGTTGACGGCGAACAGACACCGAAGAAGCAGACTTCGAGAGGACGTAGCGGTGAGACGCCAGGCTGCGACACTCCCCCCACCCCCCCCCGGGCCCGCCCGGACCTCATTGCAAGCTCGCCCCTGGCAGCGGATGGTGCCCGCCCGCGGCGCTACTTGGAGGAGTGAATGGCTACAGGGACATGGTGAGCCCCGGCAGGGCTGCTTATAAAGTTAGCAGGACAGAACAGGGTTAAGGCGCATGCAACATAGACTTGGTTGTTCCCGTGATGGGCCATTGGCGCCGCCGGCATTCTTCACCATTCGCTGCAGCTACATACCCTTGCTCCCGGAGGAGGCGGGTTGACGTGCGCACCCTCCGTGCGCAAAGAGACACGGCGGTCTCCGTCCCCGCGGTGAAGGTAAGAGCCCTGCCGGGCACCTAGGGCGCTATATCTGAACCCTGCAGCCCGGGCTCTTACCAAGAACCAGCACCAAACTTCCAGCCTGGGAATAATCCAGACAGCGCCTTGAGCTAGGCGAGTTGCAGAGCTGCGCATCACCCCCCCCACCCCTGAAGCCCTCTTTGTAAGGTTCACTCCAGCACGGCCCTCCAGAATAGAGATACGCTGATTACCCTGTCCGCCTGGTGGGGTAACAAAGCATAATATATCAGCGTGGTCAGAGCGATCATTTCCGGGAACTTGCACACAAGGAACGTTGCCTAAAACGACCAGGCTGCAGAGCATCCAACAGGGTGCCCACCAAGACACCAAGACACACCCGCACCCCGAATTCACGTTGTGCCTCAGGTGTTCCTTCCGGACTGGGGGTGCGCAACGTTTGACCACATCACGCCCCTGCAGTCAAACCCCCTGCCTGAAGGGACTAGCGCCATATAACGGGGCGCAGCTACCGTGAGAGGCCTCAACTCGATATTTGCATAACAACTCTACGCCAGGGTGTGGGCGGGGTGGCCCGGGCAGGTGGTGACGGTGTCACTCTCCTGGAGTCCTGCTGATACACCCCCACCTCCCCGGCCCTACTAGCGACAGGCAACCTCGCTGATTCCTGGAACACCCTGCGTCCAACCGCGCCCAGCCGCCCCAGTTGCAAGAACCTCCTGCTACATGACAGCGAGATCAGCAATTACCCACCACATCCCAAGCACCACCAAAGTCCCGAAGCGTGGGCCCTGACTCAACACAGGTGAGCGCCAACCACGCTCACTGCCAGGAGAACGTGCCTCGAACGGTCACGGATCATGGGGAAGAACAAGGCACAGAAAAAACTGAATTTTGAGGCCAGGTCCTCTGCTAGGCCATCAAATACCACGAGTAGACCCGTGTCCCCGGCTATGGACGGAGAACCTTCCATTGGCCAGATCCCTGGCCTCGTCATCAAAGAAATCCTTCTGGATCTTAAAGCCGGGATAGGCGACCTAGGAAGCAAATTGGACAACTTGTCGTCCAAAGTGGATCGTATCCAACACCGCCTGGACCAACACACTGAGAGGCTGGACAATATCGAGCAACGTGTGTCCGATCTGGATGATGGATCGGCATCCCTGACCACTAGGGTCTCCGCGCTGGAATCCCAGGTGAAAAGCATAGCGGCTAAAAACGAAGATTTGGAGGGCCGTTCCTGCAGGAACAACATTAGAATTATCGGAGTCAGGGAGCAACAACTTCAGTGCAAGATGGAGGACCATGTTGAGCGTATCTGTTCTGAACTGTTCGGCCCGGAAGTTCTCTCACAACTATTCATCGTGGAAAGAGCCCACAGAATTACTGCAGCTAGACCTATCCCAGGAGCGAATCCACGTCCAATCATTGCTAGACTACCCAATTTCAAAGATCGAGATGCAATACTCAAAGCGGCCAGAGAGAAAGGGAAACTCCAATTTGATGGTGACCCCATCCAGTTCTTCCCAGATTTCTCACCTTTAGTTCAAGCACAGAGCGTTCTTTCACATCAATCAAACGGAGACTACAAGACAATCATATACTCTACTCCATGCTGTTTCCCGCCAAACTCCGTATTCAGCACGACGGGAGAGCCCACTTCTTCTCCAGGCCAGAGGAGGCAGCTGAATATCTTGATCGGGCTGGCTGTAGATCTGCTCCCATCAACCAGAACCCACGACGCGAGGAGCGTAGGCGGAGGGACCCACCATAAGCTTCTAAACTCGGCAAAATGCAGCGAAATGGACCTCTCAGATGTCAGCGGCATCCACCATTCACCACAGAACCTCATAACTAACTGTTTCTGAGCCACATTGCCTCTTGCGTGGCGTCTAGCGCCCTAAGCACAGCACTGTTTGTAGTTCAAATGTTATGGGTGGGTACACTGTGGGCAGGTTGGGGGTTGCCCACGCTGGGGAGGGTTGCAAAAGTTACTCAGTTACCTCAACTAGCTCTGTTCCTCCAGGTGGGCCAGTTTGGGGATACCCACCCACAGGAGGGTTATGTTTTGGGCATGTTGGGGTTAGCCCGTAGTTCAGGGCCCCTGAAGTTAAGGGGTAAGTTAAGTGCCACCGGACCACGACTGCCCGGCTCCTCGCCTGCTCCCGGCCCACCGCCAGACCCACCATCGCACCGGGGCTCACATCCTGTGAGCGAAGACCCCGGCGTAAGCTCATGTATAATCAGATTACCGCAGCCCAGGAAACCAGAAACGCGGTTCAATATGAAATTTAAGTCGCCCCATTCAAGGTGCTAACGTGGAACATAAGAGGCGGCAACATCCCGGCTAAATCCCGGAAAATTCTGCACTATCTGCGACGTCACGAAGTGGACGTGGCATTGATTCAAGAGACTAATTTTACTCAGGGGAATGACCACCAGTGGGCCAAAAGCTGGGGTTGCCACAGATACTTCTCATCTTACTCCACATACTCGAGAGGAGTCGCTATCCTTATACACAAGCGGCTCAGCTTCCGGCTACTACATTCGGCAAAAGACAATGAAGGCAGAGCACTATTGGTGAGCGGCATCATTTCAGGTCAGAAAGTGACCTTTGTTAACTCTTATGCTCCCAATACAGATGGCCCCAACAATTTTAGCTGGGTATTAACACAGCTTTCCTCACTCAATCCGGCAACAATCGTATGGGGCGGAGATATGAACACGGCAATGGATCCCTCGAGAGACAGATCGTCGACCACACAATATCCACCTTCTAAGGCTAGTCTTCAGATAAAAGAAATTTGTAAAGCGTTCAATCTACAGGACACGTGGAGAGTCTTTAACGGAGAACAGCGGGAGTACACCTTTCACTCTGCGGTCCACAATACAAGCTCCAGAATTGACTACTTTTTCACCTCAGCAAGCGGCCCCCTGTCGTCCGGCCAGTGTTGCATCCATCCGAGAAGGTTCTCGGACCACTCCCCACTCCTCCTTGTGCTCAAACCAGCTATCCCAACTCCGCCATTACAGCGTTGGCGCTTCAAACAGGGATCACTGCGAGATGAGGTCTTTGCATCCGAATTGAGGGAGGAGATAGACGTGTTTCTGAAGGCCAACCTGGGTTCGGTTCCCTCAGCTGGCACAATTTGGGAATCCCTCAAATGCTTCATCAGAGGGGTCTGCCTCGCTAAAGAAAATGGTATTCTCAAACTTATTAGGAGCGAGCTGACAAACAGCGAAATTAAACTAAAGCAACTCGAGATCCAGAATCCGAACAAAACCAACCCGGAGTCTGCGACCGCTCTGAGATCGGAGCTGCAGAAGTTCAACACGGCAGCGGAGCGCAAGGTTAAATTTCTAAACCGCCCCAGTCAAATCCGTCAATATGGAGAGGGCCAGAAACCAGGGGCTCTATTAGCAAATCTAATTAGGGCTGACAACAAGCAATCCCAAATCGATAGGATCAGAACAAAGCAAGGTGAGGAAGTCCACACTGATGAAATGATAGCGGAAGAATTTAGATCATTCTACCAAGACCTTTACAGCGCCAAGCTCCCAAAGTACTCGAACCTCCCTCTGCAATACCTAGAAGATACTGGGTCGAACATCATCTGCGCGAACCCCTGAATGATCTGATTTCACAGGAAGAAATTAGAGCTGCGATTAAAAACCCTGCCATCTTCCAAGGCACCGGGTCCGGATGGACTAACGGGCGAATTTTACAAAGCCTTTGGAGAAACCCTGGCTCCCCTCCTGGCTGCAGTATACGAGGAAGCACTGGAGCGTGGGTCTCTCCCTCACTCCTCCCACGAGGCCAATGTCATTCTATTACATAAATCAGGAAAACCACCGGAAGAATGTGCCTCGTATCGCCCGATCTCTCTCCTTAATCTGGACAATAAAATTCTTGCCAAGATCCTAGCGACCAGATTGATGCCCCTGATGCCTGCATTGGTGTTGGCAGACCAAGCAGGTTTTATACCGGGCCGCAATACGACCTTTGGGATCCGGAGAATGTTTGGAATCATCGAGGCATTAGACCCATCAGACCGGGCAGTTGCGGTCCTGTTGGACGCAGAAAAGGCTTTCGATTCGGTGGAATGGCCGTTTATGTTCATGGTCCTCGCAACTCTCGTCTCCCTCCTGTACACCAACCCACAAGCTAATATCATAGTGGGCAGGGCAAAGTCAACCTCAATAAACTTACAGCGGGGTACGCGTCAAGGGTGCCCTCTTTCGGCTCTAATATTCGATCTGGTGATGGAGCCACTAGCCTCCAAACTGCGGGAACTCTGTCAGCAGAGAGGTCTCATCATCGGCCCTCACAGGCTCATCGTATCCTTATACGCTGATGACGTGGCCCTATATATACGTGACCCGGAGGTTAACCTGAATCCGGTCATGCAGGAAGTCATCAAATTTGGGGAAGCCTCCGGATTGAAGACCAACCACTCGAAATCAGTGGTCTTCCCGCTGACTCGAGGCACAAGACAGTTTGCCGATGACTTCGGTCTCACGTGGAGAACCGCTGGGGTCCGCTACCTGGGGATCCAGCTGTCACTAGACCATCAAGAGGTGTTCCGCGATAACTATGAAGAAGTGTTCAAGTCCCTCCACGACAAAGTGTCGCGCTGGAAGACGCTCCCACTGACACTCTGGGGCAGAACCTCCTTAGTCAAAATGGTAGTGTTGCCAAAACTACTGTTCCTTTTCAATAATATTCCAATATCACTTCCGCATGTCTTCCTAAAAAAGCTCAAAGGCTTGGTCCTTGATTTACTTTGGGCTGGCAGACCAGCCAGAGTGGCGTACTCGATACTGACACTCCCCGTGTCCAGCGGTGGATTGGCCCTCCCCGACTTGGAGAAGTACTTCTGGGCAGCCCAAGCACAGTACCTTAGCCATTGGTATGCAACACACACAATTCGGCCTCATGTACAGGTGGAGAGGGCCCTGGCGACTCCCAACTTCCTGACGGCCGTGGTCTTCGCCCAGCTCCCGGTTCCCAATCGCACGATGAACGTGATGCTTTCAACATACAAGGTATGGAGGACTGTGGTAAAGAAGCTGGGGGTACAAACAAGGTACTCTCCCCTCCTGCCAGTCAAATTTATTCCTGGAATCCCACTAACGGCAGAGAAAGTGTTTCACCAGTGGGTCGATAAGTTGCACATACAAGCTCTAGGGGACCACTTCACGGAAGAGGGTTTTATGACACCAGATCAAGTCAAACAGAAAGGGGGCGACACTGCACTAGACGTGTTCCTCTACTTCCGAACTCGCCACACCCTGCAGACCCATCTGCCTGACTTCCCGCGTCAACCTCCTACCTGGCAATTGCTACATGATGTTATTCAAGCTCAGGGAGATGGCAGGTTGGTGTCCCAAATATACAAGGCTCTGACCGCTGGAACACCTCCCGTCAACGCTGGGGCGAAAAGCAGATGGGAAGGAGCGCTAAACACAAAAATAACAGACGCAGATTGGAGTTACATTTTGAATCGGACTCAGAAAATTGCACTTAATTCCCGGCTCAAACTCATTCATTTCAATTTCCTCCACCAAACATACTACACACCGGAAAAAGCTAACAAACACCATCCCGAAGCCCAGGCAGAGTGCAAAAGATGCGGAACTATGTCCGCGAACTTTCTACATTTGGCATGGGAATGCCCTGAAGTAGTTCCCTTCTGGAACTGGGTGCTGGATACGACGTCGGCGGTCGTGGGAGAAGCTATACAACCAAAAAGCACGGCAGCAATGCTGGGAATGACTAGACTGCTATCCGCCCCGTCGAGGAAACTGGCCGGGGTCCTACTAACGCTAGCCCGCAGGAGAGTCGCCATGGCATGGGGCCGTGGCCCTCCTCCGTCCTACTCTGCGTGGCGGAAGGACTTACTTTACTACCAAGATGTAGAGGCAGACTTCATTAAACTACTCCCTCAACACGCGCGCCCGCCAGACATTTGGGGCCCGCTGATAACCTTTCTGATGAATGAAGAAGAAGTCTCCTCGATGGGTGCATCAGAGTCAGGCAACTTACCCTGAGGCAGTCTGGAATCAGGCCAGCGTCGCCTTGAACAGGGATGCAGTGAGGTGAACTATTGCTTACCAGTGACTCTGGCTAGATGCGGCGGGGGGGGATTGGGAAGGGAACTCTGGGTGGGGAGACGAAACGGGTCCTAGTTGAAGGCGCAAAGTTAATGATCCACGCTAATGTGGGTGTGTATTTGTTCGATGTGTTAAAAACCAAAAAATAAAGGTTTTTAAAAAAATAATTCGTTAAAGTATTCCTGGCTCTTACTTCAATAGTAGCATTGGCCATACATCTATGCTTTGATCTCTGTTCGGATGTTTCATGCCAATCTTGGTCCCACAACATTCTCTTAACCATGTTTGGATTTCCTATTAGATCTTCTTTTTTTGCACTCAGTTGGTGCAGCGTTAGTTCACATTTTTTTTTTGCATTCATCAAAAATGGACCCACTTGTGTTGCTCAAGATGGTTCACAGGATGTTATATGCTGGTAAATCATCGGCTCCTAACGCTCGTTTATATATAGATAGCATGTTCCATGTCACTCTGGCGTTGAATGAAATTAATCCAAGTTCAAATCTAATACATGCAGTGGGAGTACCCTTCGGTAGATGTAGAATTCTAGTCCAGAATACGTTTTCACACGCACTCCAAGCTTTATATGGACAGCCCAGCATTGATTCGCACCCATAGATCAGACATGGTATCACCTTTGCAATGTAGGAATCTCGCACCGGTTTTAGCGAAAATGTACCCACTCTTCTGTTGATTATTGAACCTTGTGATGCAAGGAGTTTGCATTTTCTTTTTTGGACCATTGGGTCGTCTGTTATCCGTGCATTAATTGGCACACCGAAGTATAACGTTTTATTGTTTCCTGACCTAGTTTCCATTGAAATAGCTTTTTTTTAAATTTTAAATTTTTTTTACTCCCACAAGATTTTGGAGGACTTGGATTTCCGTTTTAGCTGCGTTAATAACAAGGCCATTCCTTTCTGTGTAGGAGTGGTGAGCTTCCTCTGTAATCCAATTGGCGTGACATCTAATAAAACAATGTCGTCCGCATATAGCATGCAACTTAGAGGGTTACCATTTATTTTTGGAGGAAAGCCTCTTACTTCCATAAATGGGATATTGCAAACAATGTCCAACTCTTAAGAGAACATCTCCCTGGGAAGGTAAAAATACTCGCCAGCTCCTTCAGTAGGTGGAACCTTCAAGAACACAAACGGGACGTGGACAATCACATCTTAAACTAGCTCTTTCTGAGGTGGGGAAGGCCAGAAATGGACATCTTTATGAAGCTTTTGCATGCAAAATGCAAGCGGATTGAAAGCAGATTAGTGTTACGCTCACCTGGCTCCCACAGGGGCGTCAATCTGAACTGGACAGCTGCGGTCTCCACCAATGTGACACGTAGTGTCGAGATGACAGACTGGACTGGCCCACCTAGCTTCGTTTGCTTGGCCCGTAGGAGTATTCTTCTGCAAATGGAGAAAGGGAATTAACCACCCCTGGAGTTGTGTTAACCCCCACCCCCGCTGTTCTCCCCACTGATCACCTTTAATGTCCCCACTTATATTCTCACCTGATGGTTTGGAAAGATGAGCTCTCCATCCTGCATTGAGCGCAGGGGCGCGTAGATAATCAGTTGCTTCACTGGTTCGAAGGAATTGGTGAGTTCCAGAACAATATTGACTCTGAGATTTCCGGCGAGATGCCGTAAGTATATAGTTCAAATGTCTGACTTTCACTCTTGTCCGATTCCTTGCAGGTTGCAGCTTGACCCTAGCGAAGAGTTCCTCGTGGCAATCGGTAACATTCAGGTAAGGATTTGTATTATCCAACACAGTTCGATGTCAGTATGTAACCTGTTGCTTTCTCCCTTATTCAGGTGCTGAGAGAAGTTATGAAGTCTCGGGAATAATCCCTCCGGCGGTAAAATTAGGTAAGTCTATTGTGGTGAGAAGGATTCCCCTTGTTTGTCCCTTTGTTTCACCATGCTGTCATTTTGTTCCCCTTGGGGGCCGGCGGTGCTGCAAAGATGCGGTGGAGGCTGCACCAACCCGTGAAGAGGAATAGTACCCCCGGCGGTAAAATCAGGTAAGTCTATGGGGGGTAACTTAAATTGCCTCTGTTTATTCTCTTGGCTCACCTTACTGTTCTTGTGTTCCCCTTAGGTGCCGGAGTGCGGCGGGAACATGCAGAAGGATGCAGTGGATAGCGAAGATGCTGCGAAGGCCGGTGAGTTCAGCGCGGCGCTGCAGCAGGCGAGGCGACGGACATAAAATAACTTCTTTCTTCCAGCTCGAAGGCGCTGTGGATCGGGAATTCAGGTAAGGATTAAAGGTATTGCTCTTGTTCTAACCTTTTCTCCTTCTTTCTCCCTCTTTCTAGGAGCTCCAGACTCGAGGCGGGCATGGCAGAAGACTGGATGCAGACTTGCATGCACGGTGAACGTTACGCTGCTGGATGCAGAATAACACGAAGCGTGTACTGCCCTTTGGGCGTGGTTTAAATAGCCTCCGAAGTAGTCCCAGGTAAGTATTCCTCCTCAACCCCACCCGAGTAAAAAATAGTCCCTAGGCAAAGTAGTCCCTTCCAAGCCTCTTTTGGCTTGGAGCTCTTGCAGCATGGTCTGCATCAGGTAAGTTTGCAGCATGGTCTGCATCAGGTAAGTTTTAATCTATGAGCCTGGCGCCTATGGTGCCAGGACTGACTCTCCATATGAGCCTGGCGCCATAGACGCCAGGACTGCACCCAAATAGCCCCTAGCAGGGGTTGTTGGGCTTGCTTGAAATAACTTGATGCCTGCTTCCGGGGTTGCTGGACTTGATCTGGATCCCCGGGGGTAGGCATCATGACAATTAGTTAATTGCTGCTCAGATGCAGAAGCGTTTTCACTCAACTGGTTAGGAAGAAAGCTTTATGCTTGCCCACCCATTCTTCTGCTTCCGAAGTTGGTGGACAGGCTGCTACAAATGGACTGCGAGGTGCTGCTTATAGCTCCAGCATGGTCTAGCCAGCTCTAGTTCATGGACCTGCTAGAGATATCCATCTCCCACGTTACAGGCTACTAGTACTATCTGGCCTCCTTAAGATGCATACGACGTACATGCTGCACCACAGCCACAGACCACTGACAAGGATGGCTTGGACACTGAAAGGCGCATCTAAGAATACCTCCAGATTACCTGGAAAGTAATGTGGTGTCTAGTTCTCTTTCCACTAGGAGAACATATGATACAAAATTGAAAAGGCTTGTGCACTAGTAATCTTCCAGACACATTGATTCCATGCAGCCTGCGGATCTCATACCATATTTGCTCTGCCTAGCCAATGCGATGCTTGCAAAATCTAACCTAGGGGTTCATATTCAACCGTTCAGTAATACACTGTAGAAATACTATCTAGGTTTCTCCAAGCAATTCTTTAAAGGATTACTATGGTTGTATCTAAAACCAACAATGGCCTTTCAGCTATAATAATGTTCTTGTCTTGGAAGACTGTCTTGAAACACTGTATTCCTAGTTGCCATAACCACCGCCTGGCGAGTCTGTGGAATTCAAGCTTTCTTCCCCAAGAAACCATATACTGTCTTCCATCATGATACCATGGCCCTCGGGACACATGCTAAATCCCTCCCCAAGATCATCTCAGACTTTCACATCAACAAGACATTGTCTCTTCTTATTTTGCCTATGCCACTACTTCCCCGACAAAGCATGTGTTGCACACCTTCGATGTACGACTGGAATTGCAGTATTACTCACAGACTACTGAATCCGTTCAGAAATCTGACCAGTTATCTGTGTGCGCTCTCCAAGCAGGAAATTACCAGGTGGTTGGTTACATGTATTGTCATAGTTCAGCCACGAGATTGATCACCAGTGCAGTCACTCGTCACACTAACAGGGATCAGGCATCTGCCAACGCTTTTCACTATAGGATTGGAATGTCGGTCTGCACTTGGAAAGCAAAGCACGGGTTTAGTCGACACTCCTGTTTGGACTTGGATGCGAAGCCCGATGGAGCGGTTTGACAGGTCATGCATAAACAACTCTATAAATGTGGAACATACATGAGAATAATGTACACAATAGAGAGTGTAGGGAGACATGAGACTGTTATTTTGGAATCTTAATGGGTTTCTGCTCACTATTACTATTTAACTGTTGCACTTGCTTTTTCTTGCAGTACTATTTCTCCCATACACACCTTGTTACAAACTGATTGTAAATCTGCTTGTAAGCCTAAGCATAGGAATCTGTCAAAGATCAAATGCTGGAGAACAAACCGGTTTCTTACCTGTAGCACTGGCTTTCCAGCATTGGCATCTTTCACATTTCTATATGCACCTCCCTCTTCTCCGAGAGGTTGGGTGTTATTATTAGTGGTCCAAAAATCTGGGGAGAACAGCAGGGGGCAGAGATCATACCATTAGCCTCTTTGGTAGCAATATGGTTATACACATCATTATGGATAAGCAATTTGTATCCCTTTACTTTTATTGTATAGTTATATTGTTTATACCTGCTGAGGATTCCCAGCATGAGGACTGGGAGTATTCTTAGTATTTGAATCTGTGAAAGATACCAATGCTGGTTGTTAGGCAGAAACCTGTGCAGTTCCCTTTGGGAACACTGCAAAAGATTTAGGACTACAGGTGTTAGCAGTAAACCCACTTGGTAGCAGTCTGTACCACCCAGATTTACCTGGTAGCTGTGGCTGAGCAGTCAGACTTCCCTCAAGAAGAGTTAGGCAGTATGCAAAGTATACACAATAGGCACTCGGATACAACAATACAAGCAAACACTGACCAGAGCTTTGGTATCAAAGTATATAATTATTTATTTAAAACACACTCTTTGAAACACTCCAGCACTCCTATTGTAAAACACTCTAAACACAGTTACTATAATAGTACATACAACCCTTATTCCTTATCAGATAAGTCTTAGTTAACACCACTTATTTTCATACAGAGGTGAGCGCTTAACTATAGATGGCACTCCAACAAGTTCATGAAGAAGGGAGGGAAAAAGACAGAATATGGGAAGGTACACCACTCTAAGCTTTAGGAACACTATTAGCAAGGCAGAAGAGCAAAAGTCACTTGTGAGCCAAAGTCCATAGGCTGGGCCCACTCTTAGAGAGAGCAGAGCACAAATGCGCCCAAGATCACACAGTTACACTAGGCTTAGAAAGTCTTGCAGAGAGTTCAAAAAGAGTTTAGAGAGGCTCAGAAAAGTTTAGCCAGGGTGTCCCAGGCTAACCCAGGTTCGAAAGCCGGGGGCTAAATCTACCCCGTACAGTCGGTGGCAAGGGAAGCCGGGCGGGACACGGTACCTTAAGTGGGAAGGATCCTCCAGCGGTGGCAGTTGTTCCTGGCAGCGGGTGCAAGTCTCGTCGTCGTCGTCCAGGGGAAGAGAAGATCTCGACTTGGAGGAAAAATGAAGGTCGTTGCACTGCCAGGGAAGAAACTAGCCGCAGAGATTTCCGGTTAAAGGTATTACCCTTTAATTTGCGGTCGTGGTAAAACGTGGTATCCCGGTTGCCGGGGTGCTTGGCACAGGCAAGGCGGCCACGAGATACGTCGGGAAGGCGAAAAGACGATGAAACTGGTTATCCCCACCAGTCAAAGGAAGAAGACTCTCCGGCGGCAGATCTCCTCTGTCGTTGGGAAAAGTGGTGAGACGGTCCAGCAGGGCTCCACCGGTGGTGTCGTGGCAGGTCGGCTCAGCTTCTCCCTCGTCGGATTCTTATGTCCTGTGGCGACTTCTGAAGTTCCAGTCCCCAAAGCCTTGCTTTTATGCAGAAACCCCCCATTCACTCAGCCTAGCTGTCACTCAAACATGCTAAGTGGTGAGCCGGCCGGCTCACCACTTGCGCCAATCAGGACGGAGTGTGACTTGAGTTGCCTAGGCAACTCAGTCCAGGGTGCCTAAATCCCCCTCCACCCCTCCTAAGTACTACAGACAGAGTGGCACCACTTTGGAGGGCTTCTGTGGAGAAGCCTGCCAAAAAGTGGAACAAAGGGCTCGACTTGGGTTGGAGTCACAGAAGAGAACACAAACGCCATTTTAGAACCGAGTTTTGGCAAAAAATACCAACCAGAGAATTAATATTAATTAAATGAACCGGCAGTATGTTCAACAATGGGAAAATCCCATAGAGAAATATTTTCGGTTGAATATAAAAAGTAGTATCCACTGCCACCAGCCAAAACTCGATCAGGGGGGACGGAGACGTGCCCCCTCGACTAACAGACCCCGGCACAATTGAATTGCCCCAGCCAGTACGTCCACAATATGATGGTTTGTACTGGTTCTGTTCAGAATTTAAGACTAGTAAAGTCAATGGTGACTTTACAGACCCTGGGAGACAGTAGTCAGTCCCAGGGTATGGAGTCTATACTGGGGGGTCACTATGACACCCCTGTGTTACTGCACTGAGGGTGCTGTGTAACACACATCACAAAAACACATGAAGCCCTATGGAGTAAAAGACCCCATAACCCATTAACACATCTAGAGTCAAAGAAACACATTCAAATCATGTCCAAGAGTGAGGGTAAAAGAGTCTCACTCTTGGCAGGAGAAAAAAATAAACCCCAAAAATCCAGCAAAGCTGCTGGGGGACTCACTAGGTTAGGAAATTCAGCCCAAACAGAGAATTCTCCCTAACACTGGTCAGCCGGACTTACAGGTAAAAACATTTTCAATTTTTTGTTGTTTCCAATTCACATTCATTGTTAATGATGTTGGTTTTACATACATAAATGAACATAATTTGATCTCTAATGAATTTATGTAACTATTTAGATGAGTCCAATGTAGTAAATAAAGGGTCCAGTCAAACTAGTTCACTTTTTTTTGTAACTTTTTGGATTTTTGTAAATATTTTTAAGTTTTTCTTGCGTTTCATAACCTATCAGTGATCATTCATATCATCTCAAGTGAGAATGTGATGTACAATGGAGTCCCACAATTATGTGAATTTACAAGATTATCTACATGTAATCATGTTATCGGACAATATTATTTACATGGAATCATAACCTTGTCAATGGGCAATACCAAGACCTGAATCAAACTCATTTTGACTCGATAAAACTTGCAAGTAGTGAAACACTTGTTGGCAAGGGTAGTAGTTTTTGTGTTTTTGGAGAACATTTTATACTTCATTAGGCTCTATTTAAGCATCATCATCATCATTATTATTCCAGCACAGCATCTCCACAAGATTTTCCTATTTGTTACCTAGTTCTTCAAGTTTAAGAATATGTGTTTTCGTGCCCTCTTTAAAATATCTTTCTTTTCTGGAATACTCACACATACTAAGTCAGTATTAAAAAAAAAAAAACGAAATGCTTGACATTTCAAGTTGTCCCATGTAACGAGTGAATAGTTTATCCAGATGTGGTTTATTATGATGCATGGTTTTTCATTTTCTATAGTGTCTGGGTAGATGGCTCTGGTGGTGAGCAGCAGTGGCCTCTGACATGAGGCCAGCTGGCACTTGCAAGTTTAGATGCAAAGAATGTGATTGTTGAACTTTGTCTAGTTCCCACTGTTCAATAAATATTGAGTATGGAAACCAAACTAGGTGACGGTACTCTTTGATCCACAGTGCGTTCAGAGGAAGTATACCTTTGCAGCCCTGCAGAACACCCCTCAAAGGAGCAATTGGTATCCATTGTTTGCTTCTTACAAACCATGCTCGTTTGGGTTACAATATTCATAACGGATTCCTCAACATGCTTTCAGGGGGGCCAGCCTTAAAGGTTTATTAAAAGAAATGGTTAAGTGAGCATTCAACAGCATCCAATAAAGATGTATTACCATTGGCTTGAGTGCATACAAGAGACTGCATTTGCTGAGCTCCTTGTGTTCTCATGGTCTCACAGATTGTAACATCCTTACTGAATGCTTACAGCTGAATCAGAACCACCCCTCCCGCTTTGGATCCAAGTTCTTCAACTTTGGGTATAGACAGGTATTGGCATGGATTAACACAAGCAACTATCTCCAGCAATTTTCCCTGGGGTGTTGTAATTTTGTTTGAAGGTGCTTCCACCCTCCCTGGTTTGCTTGCTGTGGTTGCAATACATGGCCAACTCCAGAGAGCGGAGCAGAGCAATGAGTCTTCTCTTGGACCTGAACGGTAGCACTAGAGTGAACCTGAGCCTCAGAAGTAACCTGTCTTGAACCTCTGCATACATAACACAGGATGAATCTGTAGCCTGTGACCCAGGCTGAGAGTGAGCACCGACCAGCAGAATCTGTTGTCCACAGAGAACAGGCAATTGAGCACTCACTTCTTGTGCCATAACCACCGCTTTAACCCACTCATGTAAGACAGATACAAGTTCAAAATTTGATCTATTTTGGCAAGTTGAGGGAAAAGGCAGTGAGAAAGCAAAAAAACAGTTTAGTATTGAATCAAAAGCCAAATATTGAAAAATTAAGTTGAGACAACGTTCCATATTGAAGGTAAAATATTTGAGAGATGTGGAGTGTAAAAAAAAAAAAAGTGGTAATAAATTATAACAATCTCAGTATTTGGTTTCAGCAAGTGCAAAAGAGTACACAAAGGCTTAGTTAATTAAGAATTTATATCTGAAAAAGTATTGTTTAATTATAGTAGAAGAAGTTGAGAAATATGTGCTAAGATCAGAGTGATAATGAAAAATGTACAACATAATTTGGAGACTTGTGTTCAGCTAATGAGAAAACGATGACAAAATAGTCGCATCTGGGCAAAATTTAGAAAACAATATCAACATCAGTTATGACAATACATTTTTTTGGTTGTAACACACAGATCATAGTCGCTTCTGGTGAATGATTCTGAACCATATAATTCTAGAGCACAAATGAATACACTTGCGAAAGAAAGATGAGCTCAATTTGTAATCATTCTCAAATAAATGAGAAGAATACAGCTATGTCACCAGCATAAATGATGGAAATAAAAGAGATAATTTTGAAACACAAGACCTTTAGACCTCAGGATTGGATCTGTTGAGAAGTGACATCTACATAACTGGTCCAGGCTATTGGGCATGCTTTTTGAGTAGGCTATTTGAAGCAATTTGGATCCTACTTGATACCACTGAAGTGAGGTTACAAGGTCTTTTACATTCTCTACAGATTTTCAATAGCCTATAAATAAATATATATATATATATATATATATATATATATATATATATATATATATATTTCTTTCAGAGTAGGCCGCATGTCCCTAAGAGTCAACTGCTCAAATTTCTGTCAAAGGGCCGATGACGGTAAAGGTCATACATATGTGGTGTTGGAGCTTCTATCTCGCGAAGGGTCCCGTGCGATATTCAGATCCCCCATCACTATCATTTCCCCCCTACCAAACTGTTCCAAGTTTGACAGGGCCAACTTCAGGAAACACTCTTGGCCTGTGTTTGGGGAATATAAAGATGCCAAGGTTATAGTCATCTAGCCCATCTGCACTGTGATATATAGAAAACAACCCTCCTTATCGTCCAAAACCTTCACTATGGAAACTTGTAAGTTTGTCTTAAAAGCGATAAGAACCCCTGTGGTCTTCCGCTTTGTGTTAGCCTGTGTAATTACCAGGTTTTGTGTAATCACCAGGTTTTGTGTTTATTGTTCACTTATGTTACTGATATTTGATATGCGTCTCCTGTAAGGCTTTAAGATCTGGCTGATGCATATTCAAAAGCTGTTCCAATTTCCTCTGCTTTAGGTGGGTATTCAGCCCCCTTATATTAAGTGTCAGACACTTAAGGGTAAAACCATTACAGCATGACCTCTTGCTTTAATAACCTGTTCCGACCATTCCTTTCTTTCCCATTGATAATGATTCAGTGTGCCTACCCCCCTTCAGCTCCCACAACTTCTCCTAACACCTTCCAAACCATTCCCTCCCCTCCCCCCCAACAATCCCCCAACGTATTCCCCGTCTCCCTGGTGTAGACCATCTTCGCTATTCTTCCTTTGGACTCCGTCCTCAGAGATGGCCTCCCACTTTTACCAGGGATATGTGCAGGGTATTCCAAAACACTCATTTTTATCTTTCGTGAGTTCCACGATGTCAAGTTAATGTGCCCCCTCTATCTCATCAAAACAATCTTAATCTGTGAAGAAAATATCTTATTTCACCTCAACAGCCATATTTACATTAGACTCTACCATTCAGTGTTCTGGAGACTTCTCTGGTATTGGAGGACATTTCTGTTTCCCTGTCCGGGTCTGTTGAACTGACGTCTATTCCCATGACTTGGACCCTGAGAGGGTTATATCCCAGAGCTAGGGCCCAGTTGGTCTTCCAGATCCAGTCGCAAAATTCGAACCCTGTCTTCCTTCGATGTGATTCAATATTGTTTGCCTTCCCAGGTAAAAAGAAGACTAAAGGGGAAGGTCCATCTTTACGATATCTTGTGGGTTTGTAAATGTTGTAAGATCTCACGCATATTCCTTCTCCTTTGTAATGCTTTTGGGGCTAGATCCTGGTACAATTGAATGTCATTCCCATTGTGTAATTTGTTTCGCTTTCCTGGCTTCCCTGAGAATTATTTCCTTATGCGGATAACTTGTCAATGCCACCAGTGTTTTTCTAGGGTGAGCGCCCGGGTCTTGACGCTTCGGTCCGACTCTATTAATTCTATCTATGGGAGTGATTATTTCCTCGTCATTATTTATCAAACCGTTAAAGACACCAGTAACTTCCCCTCTCAAAGCGGAGTCCGACACTGATTCCGGGATGTTCCGTATGTGTATACTGGACCGCCTGGATCTGTTCTCCAAATCCTCACATTGCTGCTCGACATTACATGTTGTCTGTGCTAATTATTTCAAAAGCACCTCCGCCTTCGCAGATTCCTGCGCCAAGTGTTGTGGTGCCTGTTCATTTGTATTCATTCTTTCTTCCAGTGATGTGTTATCTGTTCTTATGCCTGCCATAGCAGTTTTAAATTCTGCTGTATAATTGTCAAATTGTGTTTGCAAGGAGGCTGCCAGCTTGTCCTGAAAAACTAAAGCATCGCTCCATATCTTCTTTTGAGGCTGCCATGTGTGTGCTTGGGCTGCCCTGTTGTGTTTTGTCCAGCCCCACCTTAGGATCCAGATTCTTTACGGATCCGCCCGACCTGAGCCGGCAACTGCTGATTGGATTGACAATGGGAATGGGAGGAAGAGTGAAGAGCACGCTTTTTCTTTTGCCGTTAGGTTCTGACATCGACCACAGGCGTGCTTAGGATTAACCTGTTGATAGTGATGCTGATTCTGTATCATGTGCGTCAAAATTATCACCTCTCTTTTAGCTTTGCCCTGTTAATGTTGTTGACTTGATTGAACCCAAATCAAATATGGGGGTAACACATCCACAAGAGTTGCACTTCTAAATTCTGATATTCTGTTTTTACCAGCGCTGTTAATGTTGATGGGTCACGCTTATGGCATCATGAGAGTGAAGTGAACTACTTGTAGGAGTCATAGAAATGACTCACAACAGTTTCCCTCCTATCACCTAACAGTCTCTCCCCTTAATTTTGTTAACATACAAGTTCACTTTCCGGGGTCCCAAATTCAGCACTTTGAATTTTAATAAGTGGTCTGTTACTCAAGCCGTATTGCTTCTTTCCCATCCAATGTAATATTGAGTAGACACCGTTCAGCTTACAGGCCTGAAAGACTTGACACAGCAGTGTTTCATTTGATATAGTGTCTGGAGCTCTGCCGGTCGCTTTATTGCAGTATGTTTACCCTGGGGGAGGAGTCTTAAGGCTCATATCTATGCTGAATAATATACTGGGTGAGGAGAATCGCTCACCTGATGCTTTAAATGATTTTAGCCAGGATCGCTGTGATCCTTGAGACTGCCGGGACTCCCTCTGCTTACCTCGGCACAGGCTTGTGCGTTGCCCCTCAAACCCCCATCGGTGTCACATCAGCGGAAGACTCTCTTCTCTGCACACCTCTTCCCTGTGGTGCCGGGAGCAGGAGAGGAGCTTCCATCATCCTTTTAGCCCCCGTCTTCAGATTGCCTACGTCCATGTGTCGTCCCACATGGGGCGATTCAGTTTCGGCACAGCTCGCATCCTCCAACTTCAGCAGATGTGGTATCTCCCGATTAACTGTGTTTCGCCTCCGGAACTTTGATACTGCTTAACGTTATTGCTGTTCAGGTGCTCAGAGTGCTCCTAACCCGCGGAGCACTTAATCGGTACAGTTCCCATTATTCTGCTTGTTGTGGTGCACGGAGCTCTGTCTGCTGTGACCTCACAGCTTGGTGGCCATCTTGGATCTAGAAATAAATATATTAACAATAAAAATTAGATTTACCAATTAAACAAAAGTCATTATACCAATGCATTTTGAATAGTTCTAGGATTGATAAAGTATCTGAGCTCAAATGTTTAAATAATAAAAGGAACTGGAGTTCACACTATAATGAAACTAGGCTAAAAGGTAACGGCACACGTGATGATGATTTTTGATAATGGCAATAGGTTTTTCAATGTTGCCTTTGAGTACATTAAAAAAACATTGGTTCCAACAGTGCTGTATGTTGTTGATGTCTGTGTTCGTGCAAATCTGAAATTACTAATCTGACTGGAAGGGTTTATAAGGAGAAAGCGCCTGGGTCTGTCTCAGTCAACACTTTTGGCACTGATTAATGCTAAACTGGTAACAAGGATGTTGTTTACTTAAGCAAATGTTAGGGATCTTAATTTAGTTGTTCGTGTTTTTGGCTAATGATAATCAGAGGAGATGCATTGGTACAGAACTAGTTACTAGCAGCTAAGATATTTGCAACAACAAATGAGCTTCAATCTATGTTCGAAGACTGAGAATGGATTAATGTTGAAACCCTTAATGGCCGTTTGTCACATTGTTAATACGATGAGAGGAAATGGGCATAGCAACATATTTACATATCTTCCCGCTTAGACAAAGAATGAGGGGATTCATGCTTTTTTTTGTTTTAACCAGCTTCCAACCATGGACTTGCTGAGAGCCTGACTAAATACAAAACTATAAAAAAAATACACAGTTGCTACTGTAAAATGGAACAAAATTGAACAAAATATATATTTTGTTCAATATTTGATGAATTGGGAAGAGCAATATTTGGAAGATGCATAAGACTGCAGAACATTAATAACTTTGAGTTACTTTGGATGGAATTAATGGGTGTAATGAGATGAGTGATATTTGCTTATTGATATTTTGGGCAAAGTTATTATTTGTAAGGATTTTTATAAATGCTTTAAAGTAATTTTTGTTTATGAAGTTATATTTCTGGATAGAAGTTTTGACAAATGTAAAATACTGTAATTAAAAAAAGAGTAGGCCTGTTGTTGGCACAGGACTGAGTGTGGGTTGGTGGAACTTATACAGTGATCCTTTTTTAATGACTCCTCCGAGCCAATCGGATAGTCTTCTAAGACCTACATGCCAAATTAGACTCTTTTTGATATTATGAACTGCAGGAAGTTGTCTACTTTTAATTCCCCCCACCATCGATGCCAGGAATTGTTGCAACAACACCAGAAGTTTAAAAGTTGTCATTATTACTTGCAACATTTACAAATTATAGTCATCACTTACTGACTTTTCTGCAATTGCACTGGAACTAGCCCAGCAGACTTTGTGAAGAGCAAAGGAGAACAGAAAGGTGGGCTGCGGGATAGGAGGGAGAGGGTAGGGGGTGGGGAATTTTTTGGTATCTGTAGAATCTACCAACAATGATACAGAATAGCATTTAGAGCAATTCTGGGTCTCAAAAGAATGGATCATGTCTCCAATGCTAGGAGAAGTCTGCATTGATTACCAATAGAAGCGAGAATTGAATTTAGTCTTCTTACGATTACATTTAAATGTCTAGATGGAGAATACCCTGCCTACGTGGCTGACAGTCTGAGTAAAAAGAGAATAACCAGGAATCTGAGACCTAATGACCTCAAACTATTGGAAGTCCCCAAATCCAATTTAGCCCTCGCTAATAGAAGTGCCTTTTGGGTAGCTGCACCCAAAAACTGGTATGCTCTGACTTTAGACCTCAGAAGTTGTGAGTCACTTGACATATTTAAGAAAAAACTTAAACCCACTTATTTAGGTAGAATGCCACCTAGTATAACAGATACTCGTAGGTCTGACTGTCTTTGTCCTTACCATCTGTGTTTGGGACTCCAGTTCTAGGCGCCTGTATGCCTCCAGGCCTTTTTTTTGGCTGTGCTTGAACAAATGAATAAAGTAAAGTAAAGCCTAATCTCTAAATGGCACAAAAAAACGGCTCCACAATCAGGAACTATGCCAAAGACTGTGCCAAAAGATGAACAAGAGCAGTACCAAATCCTAGTATACCTAGGCAGTATGCAAATAGGTGTGGACGAGTGCAGGCAAATACTTAAATCCACTCCAGTTCGCACAAATCTTACACCCCTAAACCAACATCTCTAAACTTCACTGGCGCATAGAGTTGTAACAGCAGAACCTCAGCCCTCCGTACCATGCTATGAAACTTGCAGCTCTAAGCCATAGGCTCAAGACTGCTCTGCATGCAATATGCCACGGAACCCACACTCCTTGTTACAGCCAGTTCACTGTATTGAATGAAATGGCTGTTTCCCCACATCTGTGGCATTTCTGTGGGTAGGGTGAAGGCCAATGCTATATACCCCTTAAGTGCCAAGGACGAGTATGCTTGTCCTTTTTGCGTAGACTTGCATAATAATCTGGTACTTAAGTGAAGTTTGGCTCCAAACAGCTCATCACTACTATTTATCTTTTGTTTGACTAATTGTTGGTGGACCTTCGGTAATTAGTTAAAGGGGTTCTTTGCTTCTTTGGTAAGTACTGCATTTGTTGGTCCCATTGCTGTATAATCCCCTAAAATGTGTTCATTTAAGTAATAATTTTTCTGATGCTTGTGAATCTGCTTAGAATCACATGCTGTGCATATAGTCTGACATCTAGTGTAAATCGCAGAGTATTGCGTCTTTCGAATGGATTGTGTCGTCCCACGTATTCCTCATCTTAGATATTCGTATCTTCCAGCTTGCTGCTTCGGAATTTTTTCACTAGAGGGCGCTGTGCTCGAGGCAGAGGCGTTGAATGTCCCTCAAGGGGCGCCGTTGAACATCGTCATCCGTAGTATAAAGGGCTCGAGCTGCGCCCGTTATCCTCAATTCCGTTTTTCCGATAGCTTGCTTTGGGACACGAGAACGGCGCCTCCGTTCTTCAATCATTATGTCTTCATCGTTGAATTCTTGCATGCCTAAAACTGGCTTAAAAAAATGTCAGAAGTGCGGGAATAAAATGTCGATCACCGACCCCAATCGAAATTGTCTCTGGTACTTGGGCCCTGACCATCGGGTCGACGAGTGCGGTTCCTGTCAGGCGATGACCAACAAGGCTCTGAAGGAACGTAGAGATAAACTGGCGGTGGGGGAGGAATCCGTTACGCTCACCTGACTCCCACAGAGGCGCAGGCCTGGTTTGGAGTGCTGTTGCCTCTTCTATGGTGAAGCGCAGGACTCGGAAGATGGACAGGACCGGACCTTCAAATCTGGCTTGTCTGACTCGCAGAAATATCCTTCTGTGTGTGAAAAGGGAGTATCAACAATCTGCGGGATAATGTGTAAGCCTCCCACTCCCTTCTCACCCTCCACGAAACCCTTCTGCGATGCCCCGTGAAGTCTCACCTTAGGGTCTGAAAGGACGAGCTCTCCATCCTGCTTCTGATGCAGGGACGAGTTGTAATCCAATTACTTCACTGGATCATGGATTGTAGAGAGTTCAAGTTTGCTTGACCTTCCCGGTAAAGTACTGTGAGAATTCTGTTTATAAGTATGAGCCCGAAATAATTGTCCGTTGTCTCTATTTCAGGTGCAGAACAAAGGTTACGAGATGAGCAATGGAACCGACGAAGGAAACTCAGGTGAGTTGTTTGATGAGAGGTTCCTTTAGTGTCCTTGCATTAATGCACTAATGCTTGTGTCTTTTTTCCCCATAGGGGCCGGGGTTCGGAAATGCCGGAGATATGGCACCGACCCGAAGTGAAAGGTGCAGTTCCAGTAGATATCAGGTAAGTCTTTAATGAGCGTTCAGGTAATGTCTTAGCATTCGCTCACTAACGCTGATGTCTCTTTTTCCCCTTAGGGGCCGGGGTCTGGAAATGCCAGGATGCGGCACCGACCCGAAATGAAGTGGGAATGACCCAACAGGTAAGTCTTATGATGGCAAATTAAGGTTTTCTTATTCTCTTCCCTAGCTCACCTTTGTTCTTGTCTTTTTCTCCCTAGGCGCTGAAATGTGGTTGCGGATCCAGATGGTCGCTGATGAACATGGAGGCACATAGTAAAGGTGAGTGGAATGCGGCGCTGCAGCGATCGATGCGATGTTCTTTTAAAATTAATGTCTTCCTTTTCAGGATCGTCGGCGAAATGTCTCCGGAATGCGGATTTAGCAGGTAAGGACTCTTCTTTCTCCTATTCTCTTCTCTTCTCCCTTTGCAGGTGTTCCAGGATGCTGGCGGGCGTGGCAGAAGTCAGGATGCAGGAGCAGACACGGTGAGCGTCCAGCTGCTAGATGCAGAACAATGTGAAGCGTGAGTTGCTGCTTGGGCGTGGCTTAAATAGTCTTCAAAGTAGTTCCAGGTATGTATCCTTCCTCTCAGGTATGTATTCTTCCTCCGGCCACACCCGTGTGGTTAAGTAGTCCCCAAAGATAAAGTAGTCCCATTCAGGCCTCTAGATGGCCCGGATGTTGCAGCATGGTCTGCATCAGGTAAGTTTACACCAAGCACCTTTAAACACACAGTCATCTTTTATGAGCCTGGCGCCAAAGGCGCCAGGACTGAGTCCAAAGGGCCCCTACTTGGGGCTGCTGAGACTTCCCTCGGGGACATGATGTCTGCCTCTGGGGTAGCTGGGCCTGGTCTGGCTCCTTGGAGGTAGGCATCATGACAGAATCCTTAAAGTCTTCTTCTTGAAAACTAAAAGGATTGAGGGAATCGGATGCAAAGTCTCGACATAGGTCGAGGAAATCGAGAACTTGCTCGAGGAAATCTTCTTTGTCAAAATAATCGAAGAAGAGGCAACACCGATCTCCTTCTTCCTCCTCCTCCTCATTGGCGGACATAAGAGTCATCCCCTATCCTTCCATTCATGATTCTCCTGAGAAATGGGAGGCTTCCCAAACCTCCATGTTAAAATTTTTCCAGAATGCAGTTCAGACCCCCTCCAAAAAACCGCGTGGAGACCATGCCCCTACTCACTCTAAAAGTGACTGAGGGAGGTCAAAGACTAGAAGCGTGAGATTCAACGATAAATCATCGTGGGTGTCATCAAAGGATATTTCGCTGAGGCCCAGTAAAAAATCAGACCTACTGCTGCATAAATCGGAGGTAACATTGGGTAGGATGGCGTCGGGAACCCACAGGCCATCGAAAATGTATGTCAAAGGCTACTTCGACGCATCCTTCGAAGGCGCTCTCGAAGCCGACCTCGAAGATTACGTTGACGCCTCCCTCGACGGTATCGAAGCCTCCTTCCACGTTATCGAAGCCAGGGTTCGAAGACCTCGACTCCATCGACCCCATTATCGAGGCCATTGCTAATTCCGGCGCCAAAATCCACACCCTTGATGAAGCCAAGAGCGATGCCAGTTGAAAAAGTTTTCCAGCCACAGCCTAGACAGGATTTTTTCAGATCAATGTCTTCCATTTTTGAGAAACAATCCTCTGAGGAGGATGTTACTCCGGCTGGAGTAAAATTTGGGACTATGGATGTCCCAGAAGAATTAGTAGACCCTAATTCTAAAATGACGGATTTATATGAATGCCTTCAGACGGCCAGTGGCCTGGATACCTCCCCATAGGTAGATTTTGATAGACCCGACCCTGCAGACCATGCAGATGCAGGGTACAGAAACTTAATGACTAGAGTAATTGAATTCATAGGATGGAATGCAAATTCCCCATATTTTGACCAAGATGACACGACAGACCTCCCCAATGAAGGCCCTAAAAAGGACCCTGTCTTCCTTTTTCAAAGGGCATTACAAAAAAGAATTATGGCCACGTGGGAGACCCCAGAATCTGGCCCAGCCATAAATAAGAAGTTTGTGGGGAAGTATAGGTCTTCCTCAACTGATCTTGAATATCTGTCAAAACATCCCTCACCTGAGAGTTTAGTGGTGCAGGCGGCCACATCTACGAGACAATCGGCCTACCCTTCGATCCCCCCGTATAGGGACTACAAGAGGATTGATGCCTGGGCCCGGAAAGCTTTTTCTTTGGGCAGTATGGCCTTAAAATCCACAAATGTGACATGCACTCTTGCAAGGATCACATACACCCTGTGGGATTGTATGATGGCAGCGGCTGAACACATCCCTGAGGGCGAGGAACGGGAAAGTTTTCTCACAATTGTCAGAGTTGGAAAGGAGGCTATGGGGGAATGCCTCCAATCGGGGCTGGACACTGCTGATAGCATAAGTAGGTCCGTGGCGTCTAGCACAGTCCTGCACAGATTCGCTTGGCTCAGAAAATCGGGTTTTGCACTAGATGTGCAATCCAGATTGCTTAATATGCCTTTTGACGGCTTGAGGTTGTTTGGCAGCAAGGCAGACAAAAGTTTAGAAAAGCTGCAGACCTAAAAAGCGGCTGCTAAATCTCTTAGTGCCTCTATAAGACAACCTCAGCAACACTCCTACTCAGGGTCATCTTCCTGGGGGGTGGGGGTGGGAATCCTTTTCGCTTTCATTCCTCATTTGGTAGAGGGAAAGGACAGGCCAGTCAGAAAGGTCAACAAAGAAAAATCCCTTGTGGAGGAAGAGGAAAAGGTGCTAGATCAGCAACGGCAACTGTCCCCTCAGCCACTGCTGCAGCCGCTGCAAAGCCACCCTGCGGCCTTAACCCACAAGACCCCGGTGGGAGGCAGGATCACAGTATCTGAACGAATGGCGGGGCATTACTTCAGATGCTTGGGCACTGGAAACAGTGGCCCATAGTTACTGCCTTCCTTATCGACAAAGGCCTCGGCACCATCCACCGGGAGCCAGCTCTGCCAAAATTCCAGACCCGCTCCTTGTGCAGGAGATTTTAACCCTGCTAGAGAAAGGTGCAATAGAACATGTACCTGTAGCGGAGATGAACAAGGGTCGGTACTCCCCTTACTTTCCCATCCCAAAGAAGGACGGAGGATGAGACCCATTTTGGATTTAAGAAACTTGAACAAGTTCCTCAGGAAGGACAAGTTTAAAATGGTAACCCTTTCTCAGATCCTTCAGGCTCTCCAACTCCAAGACTGGTTGGTATCATTGGACCTTCAGGATGGTTAATTTCATGTGCCGACCCATCTCAAGCACAGGAAGTACCTGAGGTTTGCGATTGGCAGTTTTGAGTTCTGCCATTCGGGTTGACCTCCACCCGAGGGTCTTCACCAAGCTGAGAGGGGGGATTCACCTCTACCCTTACCTGGACGACTGGTTAATCAAGGCTAGTTCACCCGAACGAGCCCAGGAACATCTAACCATGACCTGCCACTTCTTACACAGACTGGGCTTTTTCCTCAATTTCAAGAAGTCACAAATGATACCACTACAGAGGCTCTAATTCATTGGAGCTGTACTGGACACGTCCTTGGGAAAAGCCTCGCCTCCCGAGGAGAGAGCTCGCCACGTTCTGCAGATGGTAACAAAGTTCCAGAACGCCCAGCGTCTAGCGGCCTTCGATTTCCTCAGGTTGCTCAGTCTCATGGCATCCTGCATTTTTATGGTGCCAGAGGCTAGATTGAGGATGAGATCCCTTCAATGTGCCCTCAAAACTCAATGGTCTCAATTATCGGGGAATATGTCAGATCTTTTGCAAGTTCCGGCCAGTGTGGCTCTAGATCTACTATGGTGGGCTTGCAAGGACAATATCCTCAAAGGAGAATTTTTTTGGCAACCATGGCCGGAGATAATAGTAGTGACAGACGCCTCACTCACGGGGTGGGGAGCCCACACCAACGATCTTGCAATCAACGGTTGTTGGTCTCCGTTGGAGGCCAAACTGCATATCAACCTTTTGGAGCTGAGGGCAATCAAACTAGCTCTGAAAGCCTTTCTGCCCTCTGTACCGGGAAAGAATGTCCTGATAATGACGGACAACACAGTGGCCATGTACTACCTCAACAAGAGAGGAGGCGTAAGATCACTTCCACTGTGCAGGGAAGCAATGCAGCTCTGGTTGTGGCCAATACAAGAAGGAATCTCTCTGTTGACAGTTCACCTAGGCGGAGAGCAGAACACGGCGGCAGACGCTCTGAGCAGGCAGAGCACAGTGTCCCACAAGTGGAAACTAGCTCAGGAAGTCCTTCTAGATATCTTCACCCTTTGGGGAACCCCTCAAGTGGATCTTTTCCCGACCAGGATCAACCGAACGTGCGATCAGTACTGCTCAAGGGAATTTCCCCCAAGAAGAGCTCTAGGAGACACGTTCGTAGTGGACTGGGATTTTACACTGCTGTACGCGTTTCCTCCAGTCCCTGTGATTCCTCAAGTAATCAGGAGGTTGAGAAAATTCAGGAAAACCATGATCCTAATTGCCCCGGATTGGGCCAGGAGAACATGGTACCTGGACCTTCTAGACATGTCCATCTGCCTTCCAATACGTCTTCCACAGAGAGAGGCTCTCCTCTCGCAAGAGGAAGGTCGGGTTCTCCATCCAGAGTTCAACACGCTCAGCCTTCACGCATGGCTTCTGAGAGGATGACGTAATAGAGATTTTGCTTTCGGCTAGAAGGCCAGCAACAAAGTCCTTGTACCGGTGTTGTTGGAACAAGTTCAGTAACTGGTGCAGGGACAAGAATGTGGATCCATTCCTATGTAACACTACTATGGTACACACTTTCCTGTTAAATTTGGCCAATTTGGGGCTCCAAGTTGGCACTATAAAGGGGTACTTAGCGGCGCTATCTATTTTTAAGCGCTTCTCAGAAGAGGTATCCTATTTTAAAATGCCTGTAAGGGCAGACAAATGTGTACCCTCCAACACCTTTTCAGGTACCCGTCTGGGATCTAAACTTAGTCCTAAAGTTTCTCACATGTATACCTTTTGAACCATTACATTCTTGCCTGTTAAAGCTTCTTACTTTGAAAACAATTCTGCTAGTGGCAATTACATCAGCCCGCACGGTGAGTGAGTTGCAGGCGCTCTCTTGTAAGCCTCCTCACACCATTTTCCATATCCTTAGAAGCAAACCCTCTTTCTTACCGAAAATAGTCTCCGACTTCCACCTCTCACAGAAAATTACTTTACCTTCTTTCTACCCTCCTCCACATGCAAGTAAGGAGGAAGAAAGATTACACAGACTGGACCCAAAAAAGGCTCTCAGTTTCTATATCTCAAGATTGGCTAAATTCTGACAATCTGACCAGCTTTTTGTCGGATATACAGGGCATAAATTGGGTCTAGCGGTATCAAAACAAACACTATCCAGATGTATTATCTTAGGAATCTCTGAATGTTATAAATTGGCTGCAAAAGAGCCCCCAGATGGACTAAGGGCTCATTCAACTAGGGGCATGGCAACTTCAACGGCTCTTCAGAGGGGTGTCCCAGTGTAGGACATTTGTGCAGCAGCCACTTGGTCGTCCATGCATACCTTTGTGAAACATTATTTCCTGCATTCAACATCATTTGAAGGTGGTCTTTTTGCAAAAGCAGTTCTACACACAGTGTATGACAAACTCTTTCTATCTGATACTCCCTCCTCCAAATTCATACTGCTATGGAAGCCTATATAGGATGAGGAATACGTGGGAGGACATAATCCATTCGAAGAACAAGTTACTTACCAACTATAACGTTCTTTCGATTGGATGTTCCTCCCACATATTCCTCATCGACCCTCCCAGTCTACCCCGCTGTACAGTTTACGCCAGTTGCACTGCAAACTCCTTCAGAGCTATAGGTCAATAAAGCCTGATCAGCTGACACAGCAAATAACATTGTACAAACAGAACTGAGGCTAACGGGCGCGGCTCGAGCACTTTATACTAAGGATGATGTCGATGGTCGGCGGCGGATTTTGAGGGACATTCGTGAAACATTTCCGAAGCAGCAAGCTGGAAGATACGAATATCTAAGATGAGGAATACGTGGGAGGAACATCCAATCGAAAGAACGTTACAGTTGGTAAGTAACTTGTTCTTTTTTCGAAGATCGAAAGGGGACGTCGACATGGGCATGACTGTAACACTATCCCTAACGTGACATGTAGTGTATCCAAAATCCCTCACGCGTCGAGGTCCCTCAGATTGTTTTTTCCACCAAACTAGATGGTCGCCTATGCGGAGCTCGCAATATTTTGCTAACTTTGTCCCCACGACCTACGGTTGTCTAGTCTCCCAACTAATCTTCTCAACGACTGCCACATGGGTTCCTGCCACCAATGACATCAACAACTGCTCGGCAACTGTCCAACTACTCGGTGACTGTCGACCGCGTCGCCTCAGCCCTCCGGCCAGGCCCTTACAGTAGGATAGTGGGGCCCTGGGTTTATTCATCTTTTTTTTTTTTAAAACATCTTTTTATCGGTTTAACAACAACAAACCTATATTTCCCAACTCCCCTCCCTCCTCCCCTTGAAGGCAGCGTTACTCTGTTCTTGATCCATTACCCCATGGACCAATCGCCAAAGTTAATAGTTTTGTAACAAAAGCAATAGGTCTCCCAATTTTCCAACCCCCCCACCTTCCCCTGGTGGCAGCTTGGCTTTGTCCTTTGACTGTTACGTCCGCAGGCCAGTCGATGTTTACTGCAGATCCAGTAGTTGCAGACGTTGAGGGCGCCACCCAATTCAAAAATCCCCCTTGAGAAATACCAAAGTTTCTTCCCAGTCCCTTGCGAAGGATTGCACGTTATTGTTCATGGCATACGTTGCCCATTCGAGTGCCACAATATCCCAAAGTCTCTGCAGTAAATCCTGCAAGAGGGGAATCTCCATGCTCCTCCATCTCTGCTCTATTACTGCCATAGCTGCGATTATGAGGATCACCCTTGCTTTCCCTCGGGATCCCCCTGAGCAGAACCCCCTCTGATTCCCAGGTGGATTTCCACTGGTGGTCTACTGTTCCCCGGCCCGAACGCCTGTTCCTGAGCGTCCCGCACTTCTTGCCAAAAAGTCCTAATTTTCAGAAAATCCAACCGGATGTGTTGAGCCGTGCCCTCCTGCCCACATCCCCTCCAACAACTCCCCAATGTGCTAGGGTAAATCTCCCGGAGACAGACTGGGGTATAATGCCACCCGAACATTACCTTATACCACATTTCCTGTAATTGGGATGCTTTAGCCAGTCTGGGGATGTCCCTCCACAGCCTCTCCCACTCTTCTCGTTCCATTTCCCTTCCTAGGATCTGATTCCACCTCTGCATGTACTGCCATTGACCCCTGCTGGTTGCCTCGTCCAGAATTTTATATAGGTTAGTTATTAACCCCCTGGACCCATCGTTTGAGAGGAGGTATCTCTCAAACCGCGTCTTCTCTCTCGTTGCTGCTTGTTTGTTCACCGGGTTCAAGACCCAATGACGTAATTGCGAGTATCGGAGCCTTTCCCCCTCCCTTATCCCATAATCCCTCTTACAATCCTCGAACGAGAGAACTTCACCCCCCCAAACCCCCGAAACAGGTCCCCCAGCCACTTACAGCCTCCCTTCTGCCATCGCCTGAATGCTCCTACTTCCAGCCCAGGAGTGAAATCCCCGTTGATGAACAAAGGTGTGAAGGGGGATGGGAAGGTCGTAATCCCTTTAGTGCCCACCATTTTATCCCAGTTCTCTGCCATCAATTTCGTTATAGTGCTCTCGTATAGATGCTTGGGTCTATGTTGTTTTGGGAGCCACAGCACCTCCGCCAAACTGCAATGTGCCACTGCTCTATGCATTTTCACCCACTGTCTATCTTGTGTAGCTTCCCCTTCCCGAAGCCAATCTCCAATCACACGTAGCTGTGTGGCTTCATAATATTGTTGAAAATTCGGAAGTGCTAGTCCCCCCTCCTGCCTGGGTGCCATCAGCAGCTGTTTACTAACCCTCGCCTTCTTCCCTTCCCACAGAAAAGGTTCTCAATTCCTTGAAGCTCTCAGGGACCACTTGGGGTAGTGCCTGGAAAAGATACAGCAGACGCGGCAGGGTGACCATTTTCACCGCCGCCATCCTGCCCAGCCACGAAACGTGAAGGCCCCTCCACCTGCGGTAGTCGGACTTGATATCTTTTAGCAATGGGGGGAAATTAGCTAGGTACCAGCCTGCCAAGGTTGGCGTAATTTTCACTCCGAGATACCTAATGCTGTCCGGGCTTCATATGAATGGGGTAGCAGCCCTCAATGCCTCCCAACTCCCCGAGTTTAGGGTCAAGTTCAACAGTTCCGATTTTCCCACATTTATCTTCAGGCCAGAAGCTGCCCCAAAGTCCTCCAACAGAGCTCTGCTTGCTTGGATGGATTCCCTCGGCTAAGTCAGTGTGAGCAACATATCATCGGCGAATGCCGCCACCTTGTTCCTCCCCCCCAAATGGAATGCCCCGTATCCCTTCCGCCTCCCTAATTGCTTGCAGGAGAGGTTCCAGGTAGATTGCGTAAAGCATCGGGGACAGGGGCAACCCTGTTTGGTTCCCCTACTCAATCCAAAGGGCCTAGACATTTCCCCTTTCACTGCTATCCTCATAGTTGGCGTCTGATAGTTGGCCTGCACCATTCGCAAAAAAGCCCCACCAATGCCCATCTTCTGCATGGCCCTAAACAGAAAGGACCACTCCACGCTGTCAAATGCTTTTTCTGCGTCCATGGATAGGAGGACCGCGGGAGTTTTCGTTCTTTGAGCCTTCTCCACCAAATGGGACACCCTCCTGATATTGTCCGCTGTCTGTCGGCCTCTTATAAAAACCTGCTTGATCCGGATGGACCAAATCTGGGAGAAGACCCTCCAGCCTGTTAGCCAACATTTTCGTAAATATCTTGGCATCAATATTAACGCTATGGGCCTATAAGATGTCCTCTCTTCAGGATCCTTATTCGGTTTCAAAATAAGGGTCAGCCTAGCCTCCTCCATGGACGGGGTTATTTTCCCTGTTGACCTAAATGTATTGAAGGGTGTGTCGGATGCGGTATTAGCTCAGTTGCAAAGGTTTTATAGAACATCGCAGTGTAGCCATCCGGGCCTGATGCTTTGTTCGGTGGCAGGTTACTAATCACTGTCCTCACTTCCTCCTCTGTAATCTCCCTACTAGGTGATTCCAGTGCCTCCTTCCCGATCTTTCCCATCTCCACCCTATCTAAAAACTCAACCTGTGGGCCAGCCCGAGGTTCCTGAGACCCATATAGAGATTTGTAAAAGCCTACTAACGCTTCCCGTAGCTCCCCTGTCCGCGTAATCCGTTCCCCTGAGCCAGTTTTTAAAGCCGTGATAGCATTCCTAGATTGGGCTTCCCTCAATAGGCGTGCAAGGAGTGAATCTGCTTTATTTGCCTTGGCATAATATTTTTGGCGAACTCTAAGTAGCACCCCCTCAGCCTTTTTAGTTAGAAGAACCTCTAGTTGCCCCAGTGATCTGCGGTATTCCCTCATGGCCGCCCTAGACTGGGTTGTCCCCACCTCCTTTCTCGCCTTCTCAACTTCCTCCTCCAGTTGCTTTTCCAACGCCTTTAATTGCTTCTCCCTCTGCGCCGCTACTGCTATTAATTCCCCCCTCAGCGTCACTTTGAAGGCGTCCCATCTCGTCTCTTCCCTTGTGTGCCCCCTTTTATTGAGCATGAAGAAGTCCTTGATCTTTTCTTCTATTTCTTGCTGAATTATCGGGTCTCTAATAAGATGCTTTGGATACCTCCAAGTCCACACGCCTCTTTCCTGGTGACCTAGGGGCATCCTCATGGAAACCACTTTATGGTCCACTATACCGATGGGACCTGCCTCTACCTCCTGGATCCGGCCCACCAGGCTCGATGAGACCCAAATATAGTCGATCCTGGATTGAGACCCATGGATCCTTGAAATAAAAGTGTAACCATATCCATCCCCCTTCAGTTCCCGCCAGACGTCCATCAGCCCTTTTCTTTCTTTAAGGTCTGCCGACATCACTGCTCCCCCTCCTCTTGTGTGGTCCCCCGACCTATCTTTTCCCCTTTACCACGCTATATTGAGGTCACCCAGCAAAATTATTAGCCCCCAGGCCTTGTCTTCCAATATCCCCAGGACCCGCTTCAAGAACTGCTCCTGACCTGAGTTTGGGGCGTATACCACTGCCAGAGTATATGGACTGTCTTGGTGCATCCCCTTGGCTATAATGTATTCTCCCTCCTTATCCCTTATAATTTCTGTGACTCTAAAATCTACCGTATTTTTGATAGCTAAAGCTACCCACCCAGATTTATTCCTCCCCGACGCGTGTAGGATCTGATCAAACCCCCGCAGTTTTAGGCGTCCCCGATCTTTTTGCCTAAGATGCGTTTCCTGTAGTCCCAAAATATCTGGTCTCTTTCCTCGTAAATTGGTCTAATTTTTTCTGCTTAAGAGGGGTGTTCAGTCCCCTCACATTATGTGTTAGCCACTTGAATGCGGAGTAACCTGACCGTGCCCCCAAGTTGCCTTTCACCCCCCCCCCCTTCCCTCCTCTATCCTCTCGTAGCTATACTCAATGAGCGGAAAGCTTTGAATGCTCCCTCTTGGATTCTCCTGTTCCACCCTCACCTTGGGGTAGATCTCTACTTCCCTTGTCCATGCCCTTGTACATGGCCTCTGCCGCCCTCCCCCTCCATTCCCCCTCTCCCTCGCTCCCTCCCCTCTCCCCCCGCAAACGTGCCTTCCCTTATCCATCCCCCCTCCACGCCCCCCCACCTAGAAGGGCATGCCCTTCCCGCCTCCCTCTCCCCCCGCTCCACGGGCATACCCACCCTTTCCGATTCATAGATGGTTACTCCCCCCCCCCCCCCCCCCCCCTGCCAATGACTTTCTTCAGTGGCCCACCACTCTTATGTTGCTTTTCGGCCTAGGTTCCCTCTTGTGCACTCCCTCCTGTTTCCTCAGGGCGAGTCTTGTTCCTTTCCTTGGGCGGTTTTCCGCTCAACCCCGCTCCCCCTTATCTTTTCCCCCACTGTTGTTCAGGTCCAAGGTGTTAGGCAGAATCCTGTGCAGTTCCCTTGGGGAACACTGCAAAAAGATTAAGACCGCAGGAGTAAGCAGTAAACCCAATTGGTAGCTGTCTGCACCACCCAGATTTACCTGGTAGCTGTGGCTGAGCAGTCAGACCTCTCTCAAGAAGAGTAGGGCAGTATATAGAGTATACACAATAGGGCTAAGAACACAGTAGAGCAAACAAACACTGACCAGAGCTTTGTATTAAAAAAAAGTATATAATTATTTATTTAAACCACACATTAGGCAATATAATAGCACTCTAAATCAAAAGCAAGTTAAAACACAGTCAGGTAAAGTATACACACCTCGATTAATAACTATTAGACAAGTCAGAATTAAAACACCACGATTTGTTAAACAGAGGTGAGCGCATAACCTGATGGCACTCCCAATAGTTCAGTTAAAGGGAGAGAAAAAGGCACAGCATAGAAATAAAACAGGTCCCAACACTTAGTTCTCAGCAAGGGAATAAAGGCAGTATAGACTGTGGAGCCAAAGTTCATAGGCCAGGCCCACTTAAAAGGGAGCAAAGCGAAATGTGCCCAGGATCACACGGTTTAAAAATGCACTAAAAGTCTTTGCAGAATGTTCAAAAGAGGTTGTGGCGATTCAAGAAGTTAAAGTTAGGAGGTCTGGGGCCAACCCAGTTGGCAAGCCAAGGATTTAAGGGTCACCTTGGGCAAACCGAAGAAAGGGAGGCCAGGCAGGACACAGTACCTTAAACAGAGAGGAAGCTCCAGCTGTGGCAGTTGTTCCTGGCAGTGGTTGCAGTTCGTTGTTTCGACCATGGTAAGAGAGGATCTCGTCGAGGAGGAAACGTGGAGTCGTTGCACTGCACAGGAATGAAACCAGCCGCAGAGTTTGTCAATAAAAGGAGCGTTCCTTTTATTCGCGGTCAAAGTGGTGAAGCTTGGCTATCCGGCTGCCGGGGTGCTTGGCACGGGCGATTCGACCAAGAGACGTCTTTGGAAGGCGAAAAGGGCGAACTGGTTGGTCCCACCAGCTCAGAGGAAGAAGACTCGTCCAGCAGAAGATCTTCTCTTGTCGTCAGGAAAGTGGTGAGGTAGTTACAGCAGGGCTTCACTGGTGGTGTCGTCATTGCAGATGGCTCAGCTTCTTCCCTCTTCGGATTCTTAGGTCCTGTGGTGACTTCTGAAGTTCCAGTCCCAAAGGCCCTGCTTTTATGCAGAAAAACCCCCATTCATCAGCCTAGCTGTCATTCACACATGCTAAGTGGTGAGCCGGGCGGCTCACCACTGGGCCAATCAGAGTAGAGTACGACTTGGGTTGCCAAGGCAACGCAGTCGAGGGTGCCAATTCCCCCCTCCACCCCTCCTGTGGAAGCCAGACAGAGTGGCACCATTTGGAGGGCTTCTGTGGAGAAGCCTGCCAAAATAGTGGAACAAAGGGCTCGACCTTAGTCAGAGTTACAGAGACGGACACAAACACCATTTCAGAAAAGAGTTCTGGCAAAAAGACCCAACCGGGGATTTAATATTAAATAAATAAACCGGCGGTATCTTTAACATTGCACCAAAAAGTGGTGCGTTTAAAACCAATGGGAAAATCCCATAGAGAATATTCCGGTGGAATATTTTGCGTGGTAACCACTGCCACCAGCCAAAAACTCGGCAAGGGGGGGGACTGGACAGTGCCCCCTTGAAAAGAGACCCAGGGGCAATATAATTAACCCCTTCCAGTACTTCCACAATATGATGGTTTGTACTGGTTCTGTTCACAATTTCGGACTAGTAAAATCAATGGTGACTTTACATGTCTTGGGAGACAGTAGTCAGTCCCAGGGTATAGAGTCTATGTTTGGGGGTCACTATGACACCCCTGTGTTACTGCACTGAGGGTGCTGCGTAACACACACATAAAAAGTAGATGATCCCCTATGGAGTAGAAAGAAAACCACATAGCCCATAAGCACACACAGTCAAAGACACTCAAATCATGCCTAAGAGTGGGAGGAAAAGAGTCTCACTCTTAGCAGGAGAAAAAAACAAACCGCAGAAATCCAGCGAAGCTGCTGGGGGACTCACTAGGTTTGGGAAATTAGCCTTCTAAGAGAATTATCCCTAACAACCCCCCCCCCTCCAGACTAAGGGACAGAAGGATTGAATCCACTCCTGGATGACTCTCATACCTCTAGTCGGTTATAAACATCCTAGAGAGACCATCAGCATTTTGGTGGTGACACCTTGACCTGTGTTCAATGGATAAATCAAAGGTTTTCCTTTGTAAGCTATATGACCTACAAACCCTTGGAGGAACATCTTCCTTGTTAACTCTATAGGGGATCTGGTTGACCAGTCCTTCAGAAGTTGGTACAACTTCTGAACCTGTGCTAGGCTTTTTCAAGGGGTCCTTATAAAGGATTCCCTTAGATCTAGAGGGGCCTCCAAGGTTCCTCACCACCGTTCCTCACCACCTCTCTGTTGGGAGCAGGTTGGATCTCAGGCCTCTTGGATGGAGGGGTTGGGGTTAGGCTTGGAGGACTGCATCCTTTTGGGCATACCTGGTAAACGCCGCCAGGACATCTCTGGGTCTCGCCGTTCCACCTCTACCCTCTCTGCCCACCCTGTGTATACAATCTAGCTCCACTGTATCCGGGGGGTGTGGGGGGAGCTCCCAGTATCTTGGCAAAGATGGTTTGGACCACTCCTTTTAGGTCTCTGTCCTGGACTGTTTCAGCAGCATTTGAATCCTTATATTAATCCTTCGGGACCTGTTTTCCATGTCCTCCATCTGAATCTCCAGGTTTTGCGTGGCTACATCGAGTCTTTCAATTGCCTCACTATTGGCCGTCACTTCTTTATCTGTTTCCTGCAAGCCCCTCTCCAGGAGATCCGTCCGTTCCCCCAGCTGCTGCAGTTCCTGCTTGATTTCCCCCATGGCCGAGTTAAGGTCTGCATGCAGGAGCTGAAATTGTTCCTGGAATGTTTTAGTTAAGCTGGTTTGCAGTGTGAACATCTCCCCCCTAAAGTCCTGCCTCGAGAGCATGGCTGAATTCCCCCCCTCTGATGGTGGATCAGCGTCATCTGAGCCGTCTCTCGTGCCTTTGACCGCCTCCCTCATCTCCTGCATCGTCCACATCGTAGGGAGGGTACCTGGGGCATCCCCTGGGGTTTGCAGCGCTCTCCCACCGTTCCCTTTGTTTTTCGCTGCCATCCCAGGCGTGCTTTGCTCGCTTAATATTGGTCCTTGGACACCACCATCTCTCTCTGCAAGGCTCAAAGCGATCACTCCGGAGACCTTTTAGGAGTTTATCCCCTTCTGCACCTCTTCCTGCACTTCCTTTCCCCAGTGCCTTAGTCCAGTGTCTCCCACGTCCTCCTCCCTGTCGTGCGGTCCCTCAGACAGATCCGCTGGATAGCAAATGTGGCTTGCCCCCGCTCTCCTTGGGAGGACACTCTGCTCAGACTGCTGGAGGTCCCCTGCGCCGTGCCTCTCCTCCCCACACGCCGTTTGAGACCCCAGCTGCCTGTCCCCGTGAGGGGGTCAAGGCTGAGTAGTTCCCTGGTTTTCTCCTAAAACAAGTTGCTTTGCAGGCCTCTCTCCCACTTCCTGGCCTGCTACTGGTTTGCTTTACAGGCCTCTCCCCCACCTCCTGGCTTGGCACTGCTCCCTGCTCTGTACCTTCAAGCCTTGGGTTTCTCCCGTGCAGGGGGCCAGGGTCTCCTCTACTGCCGCTACTAGCCTCTCCTGGGCCGGCTCCTCCAATCTCTCCAGAGCCGGCCACTCCGATTCTCGCTCCCACCGGTGCCTCTCTCCTCGCTATCTCCGGAGGGTCACCCCCTCCTCCTCCTCCAGGACAGGCGCCTCTCATGGGGGGTGCAAGGCCTCCGCACCACGGCCGCCCGCCGTCGGTGCAGCCGCTCCCCGCAGCCGCCTTTCTTCTCCTGGGGGCGGGCCCCTTCACGCGGCCTCACAACGCTTCGAGTGAGCCGCCGGCCCGATTTCGCGCTGCCCCCACCGCGGCTTTTCCTCCTCCGCCCGTGCGGGTCGGGGTCCCGCTCACCTGGGCTGTGGCTGTCACCTCACTCACGACTCCCGACCTGCTCCAACACAGAGAGCGCCGCGGCCAAGCCTCCTCGCCAGGCAGCAACGGGGCAAAGCCGCGGCCGCAACAGTCTCCTTTGGGCTCCGGCCCGCGGCCTGCTCCACAACTAGCGCGACCGCGGCTACCTCAACGGGGGAGCCTCCGCTCAGTTCCTTGCTCCTTCAAAGGCACCGAAGCGCCAGTGCCACTCTGCAACCTCCGCCAACGCTTGTCCAAGCCCAGTTACCGGGTGGTGGGCAATTCCCAGGTCCGGGGCTCGGGAGCTCTGCCAGCACGTCTATCCCCTGCAGGCGGCCATCTTGAATGTATTCATCTTTTAAGAATGCATTTCCTTTACCCCTCTTTTTCTGTTCTTGGTCTGGCTGCCGCTACCCTGTGCTATGGAGAGGACGCCCTTTAAATGCTGCCTGTCGTGGTACAGCAAGTTTCCTTGGAAGTACACCCATCACTGATGCAATTGGTGTCTTCCTCGAGACCATGACAAGCCCTCATGCAAGGCCAGTAAGCTCTTTTGACTGAAAAGTTGAAAGACAGGTGGACTAATCGGTGAGCGAACTACGCTATGCAGGCCGAAAGCTTTTCCCCGTTGGTGCTGTCACTTCGGATGACAAGGAATTCGTCGGAAGCCATGGCTCCGAATTCAAAGCCATCAACCTTTCGGCAGAGCCTGCAGGTTCCCAAATGCCTGTACCCGACAGACGGGCCACTGGCTCTGTTATGGGGAGATCACACCTCGCCGACAAGGGCACCCACGCACCATGGATACAAAAATGCACGGCCTCTTCGACGGAATCGTTGCCGTCGACGGCACCTTCGAATCTCACGGTTCAGCACCCTCGACGCAACCGCTTTCGCAGCATGCGATTGGGAATCTCTCTGGAACGGGTGTTCACCCTAAAAAAGATACCGTCGTCGACACACTGTCCAAGGGCGCACAAGCACCTAAGGCCTCGGTGGAGTCACCGAATGCGACTGCGCCATCGGGCGCATCGAAACCTTTGATACAACTGCCGACAATTTGCAAAAGCATTGCGGCTATCATTTCGGCAGCCACAGAGCACAAGGGCACCCCCTCTTGTCGAGAGGAGTATTCTGAAACCCCCCATCCTCTCTCCAAGGCCTTAATGGGAAAATCTCCCCCTCCTGGGCAACCTTTTCCACCTCCAGACCCTTCTGCCTATGGACTAGGGAGAGGTTTGAACAATACATTGACAAAATGGCCCAGTTTATTGACTTTTCGGACAGGTACATTACATCAAAAACACTGTGTGAAGAAGACTCCTGCCCCATTCCTTACAAACTGCAGAAATTACCCATCTCTGCACAGGGACACTAGGAAGATCTCTTGGATGTCCCAGAGGACCCAACACAGGAGGATACTTATGAGGACATTAATCCTTTTGCACAGGACACAGCTGATCAAGACCCAGACTGGGATCAGGATCCGGCAGAGGTTCAGGGCCCTTGGCTATCACCAACGCATACCCCGGACGTCATCTGCCTAGATCCCCTTTCTTCTCCTCCACAGAGGAATTTGTCACCTGTTGATGACCGGATGTTGTTTAATGCTATTCTAAAAAGAGCAGCTGATCATTTCAAATTGCAACACAAAATGCAGCTCCAGACGCAGATTTTGTGCAGGATATTCTCAGAGAAGGCTCTGACTAGTAAAGCCATCCCCCTACTGGACTCTATAAAAGTTGCGCCTGGCCCCTTCCTTGCTGTTCCCGTCATTCACACGGGTGGTCAACCCCATGGGTCGAAAAACTATTCCACCCATCACCTTCCGACCCACTCTACATAAAGGGTCATGCTACACCAGATTCCTTGGTGGTCACTACCACTCGGAAGAGGGCGGGAGTTCCACTGTCTTCGGCGGAAGCCCCTCCGGACGAAGACTGTAAAAAGCTTTATACCCTGGGTAAACGGGTCACCGCCTCTGCGGCTTACTCCACAAGGATTGCAAATAATACCACTCTACTGGCACGTTACAGTGATGTACAATGGCGCCTAGTTCAGGATGGTCTTCAAAATGTTCCAGAGCCCACCCGATCACACCTGCTAGTGGACGTGGCTGAAGGCAGACAAGTCACCCATAACATATTGAAGAACACCCTGGATTCTGCTGAGACCGCTGGACGCACCCTAGCCTAGGGGACCTTACTTAAGACACCCCTGGTTAAAAAATACTGCCATTAAACCCGAGACTCAGGCCTCTCTGCAAGCCAGTGGAAGACTGCAACCTTTTTGGGAAGGCTGTTGATGATGCGCTGGTGACTGCTAAAAATGAACACGAAACACTAAAGTTGCTTAGCCAGATCACGGCTAAACCCTTCACCAACATGGACGCTCTAACTCACAGCGGTCCTTTTGAGGCCAACCTTTTTCCCGCTCTCTCCAAGGACAATACGGCTCAGGGAATACCCCCTGGTCCTCCGGCTGAGGCTCATCTGGTAGCCACCATTACCAACAAAGAGGCCCTCGTAGGGGCAAGGGTAGAGGCAGGAACTCTACTCCTAGATGTTCCCTCCCTGGCCTCCACCTCAAAGTGACTCGCCGGTTCGGGTCCCCTCCCACGCTTCCCCGGTCAGGGGTTGCTTGTCATCATTCATCCACGCCTAGAAGGGGATCACATCAGACCAGTGGGTGCTAAAGACTGTTGCCCATGGCTACTGCATTGAGTTTCTCCGGCCAGTTCAATACCACCCACTAAGAATCCGACGAGGGAGAAGCTGAGCCGACCTGCCACGACACCACCACCGGTGGAGCCCTGCTGGACCGTCTCACCACTTTTTCCCAACAACAGAGGAGATCTCCCGCCGGAGAGTCTTCTTCCTTTGACTGGTGGGGATAACCAGTTTCACTGTCTTTTCGCCTTCCCGACGTACCTCGTGGCCACCTTGCCTGTGCCAAGCACCCCGGCAACCGGGATACCACGTTTTACCACGACCGCGAAAAAAAGGTACCACCTTTATCCGGAAAACTCTGCGGCTGGTTTCTTCCCTGGTAGTGCAACGACCTTCATCTTTCCTCCAAGTCGAGATCTTCTCTTCCCCTGGACGACGACGTGACTTGCACCCACTGCCAGGAACAACTGCCACCGCTGGAGGATCCTTCCCACTTAAGGTACCGTGTCCCGCCTGGCTTCCCTTGCTACCGACTGTACGGGGTAGATTTAGCCCCCGGCTTTCGAACCTGGGTTAGCCTGGGACACCCTGGCTAAACTTTCCTAAGCCTCTCTAAACTCTTTTTGAACCCTCTGCAAGACTTTCTAAGCCTAGTGTAACTGTTTGATCTTGGGCACATTTGTGCTCTGCTCTCTCTAAGAGTGGGCCCAGCCTTTGGACTTTGGCTCACCAGTGACTTTTTGCTCTTCTGCCTTGCTAACAGTGTTCCTGAACCTTAGAGTGGTGTACCTTTCCATACTCTGTCTTTTTCCCTCCCTTTCACACAAACTTATTGGAGTGCCATCTAGTTAAGCGCTCACCTCTATATGAAAATAAGTGGTGTTTTACAGTGACTTATCTGATAAGGAAAAAGGAGTGTATATATTATAATAGTAACTGTGTTTAGAATATTTTACAATAAGAGTGCTGGAGTGTTTTCAACAGTGTGTTTTTAAATAAATAATTATATACTTTGATACCAAAGCTCTGGTCAGTGTTTGCTTGTATTGTTGTATCTGAGTGCCTATGTATACTTTGCATACTGCCTGACTCTTCTTGAGGGAAGTCTGACTGCTCAGCCACAGCTACCAGGTAAATCTGGGTGGTACAGACTGCTACCAAGTGGGTTTACTGCCAACAGCTGTAGTCTTAAATCTTTTGCAGTGGTCCCTAAGGGAACTGGACAGGTTTCTGCCTATCACCACCCTTACCCACCCCCTTCCCCTTCCCCAATTCTGGGAGTGCATGAGGCCTGGGCTCCTAAGGGGCCCCCTGCTGGTCAAAGACGGGCTTAGGGCCTCTAAATTTCCCCCCAGTTCACAATAGTCAGGAATTATATTACCTGACTCTGCTTCCAAGATTTGTGACCTCCTACCTCCGTGCAGACGCTCCTATTCAATTGTCCGGTCTTCTCAAATGTGGTTGGCACATCATGCATTGTCCGTATTATGGGCCAAGTTCGGTTCCGTTGGTTCTCTCCTCTCACGGTCATGACCCAGTTGCGAACTTCCGGCTCTTCCTGCCCTCCCTCGTCTTTGCTTTCTCTCTGTTGACCATTCCCATGGTCTGCCGGGCGGGAGGGTCAGGTAGCACCGCGGGCGCACGGGCGCCTCTGGTTGCTCATCTTCCAGGTGCAGCAAAGCCAAACCCTCGGCACAGTTCCCAATTATCCTCAGTTTTCCTTTCCATGTAAATGACAGGCCAAACGGGTGCGTCCATCTATATCGGATTTGTTGTGCTTGAAGGGCCTTCGTAACAGGTTGCATTAGCCTTCTTTTGTGGAGAGTGATCAGGGCAAGGTCCTGGTATAGCTGTATGCAGGACCCATTAATCGTAAGGTCTCTGTTTGTTCTCGCTGCACATAGTACCTCCTCTTTCAGACCGTACGATGTCATTGCTATCAGGACACATCTGGGTCTCGACCCAGGTTCATTACGTTTTGGGCCCACTCTGTGTATTCTGTCAAAGCCGATCGTCTCAGGTTGGGTATCAGCTAGCACGCTGCTAAAGCAGAGTTGCATAGTGTCTTTTAGATCCTTGTCCAGCACTGATTCTACCAGGCCTTTGACCCGAATATTGGATCTTCTTGAGAGATTTTCCAGATCTTCCGCCTGGAGTTCCAGATTGTTTGTTGCGTTCGCCAACTGGTCTAATAACAGGCTGTTTTGGTTAGTTTCTTCCGCAACAATCGAGAGGCCACTTTCAACTATGTCCACTCTTTCTTCTATCTCCGCCATTTCTTTATTGACCTCCTGGAGAGATGATTTCAGGTCCTCCCTTAATTGTTCCATTTGACTATGGAAAGCTTTGGTCATTCTGGCCTCCATTCCTTTTAAACAGTTCAAAAGTTCATCTTTGTTGGATGCCATTGTGCTTGTTGGGAGGTCCTCTGTTTCAGTAGTCAGAAGCGTCGGAGGGGATGGTGATTCTGCGTGTGCTTGGCGCCTCTGCCTCCAACACTTCTCTATCTGCCTTTCCTGGGGTCTCGCTGGGGTTCTTGCTCTTATTGGGCCCGTTTTGGATTTGGTGCCTGGCATCTGAGTCGCTCTGGCCACTGTCGGCTAGCGTTGTTCTCGGTGTAAAATGTATGCTGCTATTGTTGCCAATGTACTTTTGCTTCGACTTGAGTGATCCGGCTGTTGAATGCCTGTTGCGGTTCCCGGGTCTGGTCCACTATTCTGTGGTGGGTTCTTTACTTCTCAAGTCTGTATGAGATGTAGGGCCTCATGTGCTTCTTTGGGTTGGAACTGGGTGTCCGGCGGCAGGACTGATGATGTTTCCCAGTCTTGGGAGACCCCTTAAAACGAATCAAATGTTCCTTGCTGTGTGGCTCCCCAGTTTTTCAGGGTGCTGTGGAGGGGGGGGTAGTATCCCCCCATGTGTCTGCTAGTGCCCCCGGGTCAGCGTTCCCTCCGTCGGAGGCACCCCGTTGTTTATCTCGGGCCTGTGTTATTTCTAGGCTTCTCCTCCCAACCGGCGTATTGCCTCCTTTGACCCACTCTTACCATGCTGTTTCGTGAGCGGGGAGGGAGGGGCTTTCCCGTTGCTGTGTCTCCACCTCTGTGCTTCGTGTTCTGTGCTTTGCCGGGTTTCGGCAGAGTCTGTCCCGGTTCCTTTCTCCAACGGAGGTCGTCTGTCCGTCAGGGGCGCTCCTGGCTGCCGCGGTGCAAGCCACTTCTCACCTTTCCTTTCCCTCGGGCCGTCTCTCCTTCGCGCTCCGCTCCAAGTGTGTTCCCTAGACCTGCCACTCTGCTCCCTCCTGTCAGCGAGAGGGCCCCCCTCCAGGGCCGTCCTCCCCTCGCAGCTCGGCTCCTTCTCTAGCTCCTGGGATCCACGTCAACTGTTCTTGCCATGTCGTGCAGGAGTGGCACCCCCGTTGCTGTGTGGTGCTACCTGGGTTGGCCTGGGACCACCGCTCTTCCGCCTCACGGCTCCCAGCAGGGCCCGTCTTCGCTCCCTCTCAGATGCGCGCCAGGGTTCCATGGAGGGGCCCTGGGCTCCGCTGCACGTCGGAGGTCTCTGCCACCCAGGAAACACCAGGAATCCGCAATCCAGAGCCCGGCGTGTCCACAGATCCCTGGACTCCTCCGGCGTCGGTTCCTTGCTCGTCAGGGGGGTCTGAGCTGCCGCGGTGCTACGTCTTCATTCTTCCTCTACCTCTCAGCCCGTCTGCCCTCCGGACTCTCCCTCGGCGCTTGTCTCCACCTCAGCCGGTCGTCGCTGAGGGCTCCCTCTCCCCTGGGCACTCCGCCTCGCTTGCTGAAGCTGCAGGTACCTCGATCACGGCCGGCACTGATGCCCCGTCCCTCTGTTGCCTGGTTCACACAAGTTTCCCCTGGCCTGTCGTGCTGCTCCGATGGGCGGGAGAACCTCGATCGCGGGCTGTCCTCTCTATCACAGGCTGAGTTCTACCGTTGGCGCCTGGGTCCCGCGCCGCCCGCTGTTGCCGTGTCCTGGGGGGCTGGGACGGTACCTCCCGACCGTGTGCTGCCAGCTGTTTCTGCTCCGGAGCTCTGCGCTTCACTCTGCAGCCTCCATTGGGGTAGGCCCACCCCCTCTGTCAGATGCGCGCTTGATTTCTACGGGACCCAGGGTTCCGCCACACACAGGACAGCGCCATCAGTCCCAAAACTTCACATATGCTTCATCCGGATCCTGATGTGCTTTCAGACGGCTTATTTTCGCATGGCTGTGAGCTTGTAAGAGCTGCGACTTTCCCCTTTTTTGTTGCCTGCACGGAGAACCCGAGGTACACGTCCTTACGGTCCGGCGGCCATCTTGGAATCCATCGTTAAATGTATTTTTTATGCACTTACTCTGCCTGTGCAGATTACTATCGTCTCAGATTTTCAAGGGCTCTGAGCAACTGTCCCCCCCAATGTTCCCACCCTCCTTCAGCGCTTTGAAACACTTGCCTGTGTATAGGCGCTATATAAATAAACAATTCCATACCAGAGTTGTTTGGGGGATGTGGGCATGATGTTATACTTAACTAGAAGGGCTGTGGTGTACCAAAGAAAAGGCGATGAGAGGACAAGGGAAGTAAACGAGCACTCAGTCACTCAGCGAATGGGGCAGGACCAAAAAAACAATGCACTGGAAGCAGAATCGGGCAGAATGTTTGTGTCTGCGATTGACACTGGAAGGCGAATGGAATGAGAGAAAACAGAGATCACCCTTCTCTCTTATGGACTGCACATCCTTGACTCTTGCGACTGTGCTACTTGGGTTCTCAAAATCTATTGAGTGCACCATTTTCCTAAAGTATCTGCACTGTTTTTTGATTGCTTTATATTGCTGTGAATGTTCACAATCGTTTAATGATCTATAGCTCATAGTTTGTGTCCTTTATTTTGTGCATAATAAAATAACTGGTAATTTGTATTTTCTTTTTGCTTTTAATAACAGGTCCTCTAATAGTCACCACTGTATTTTCATTGCGATCTAAAGAAAATGAAGAGTTGTATCCCATGGATAATGAGGACCCACACAGAAGGCACAGCATTAGCTGTTTTCCAAGTGAGTTGGATTTTCCTACTTTACGTAGTTGTGACCTGCCAGTAATTCTCAAGTATATGATACCGCACTCGCATTCAGACATAAAAGGGTCTATACAAACACACTGCGATACATGCCTAATAGACACATATACAGCAAATCATTCAAGCAGTCATATGCAAGAGTGATTGGCATTAAGTCAGCACAGTTTTCACTTTTCTCACATGTGCAGTTTCCTTACAAGATGACGGTATTGGAAGCAATTAATGCATTTGATCAAATTAAGCATTCCTCCAAGTTTCTATTGCAACAGAATAAGTTGCTGTGCTTGCAATGACTTTCCTTACAAACTGTTGTGCAGCAGTTATTTGTGGGAAGGCATTGGTAAACACATGGCCTCATATTCTAGAATATGATTTGGCTTGCAAAATGTTTGTGCAGGTTTGTTTGCTCTCACAGCACGTTGGTATCACAAAGCGGGTCCTATGGCTCCTTCTGTAATACATTGTGGTGGAAGAAACCATCCAGTGGTGAATTTACAGGGGTTAAGTCCTCATTTCTAGGATCACAGAGCTTCCACCATCCTTGCAGGGGATCTTGGACCTTGTCTCAAAGGCCTGTGGTGGGAAGACTGAGATTGGCACTCTGTCACTGTTACCTGGGAGCTGGGAAGGACCGGTCTCCATACAAGCACTGCATGGAGATGATCCCAATCAGTCTCCTTGCCCCCTTCCAAATCCAAACCTACCCCTCTGTCGTGTGGAGTTCCTCAAGGCTCTGCAGTATCCCCTATTCTTTTCAATATCTACATTCAGCCTCTTCTTGGGATCATCCAGTCTCACGGCTTCCTATGCTACTCCTAAGCCGACACCACACAGATTCTCCTTCGGCTCGATCTCTCCTGCTCCAACACTGCTACTCGGCTTAGGGGCTGTGTGGATGATGTGGGTGAATGAATGTCCAGGAATTGGCTCAAGTTAAGCGCTTGTAAAACTGAGGTACTGGTTGTGGGTACAAATGATCCCTCACGGGACTGGACGTCTGAGTTTTGGCCATCTAGTTTGGGCCCTTTTCCTTCTCCTGTCTCCTCGGTGAAGGATTTAGGTCTTAACATTTCGAACACCTTATCAATGTCTGACCAGATATCAGCAATTTGCAAATATTGTTATTTTAAGCTGATGGTCCGCCATAAGGTTCTTCCTTATATCCCTGCACATTTACATACTCCTGTAGTCTCTTCTTTGGTAATGAGCGGCATTGACTACTGCAATGCGCTCTGTTTGGCACAACCTGCCTATCTACTACGCCGACTTCAGTTACTACAAAACATGGCTGCTATAGCTGTCACCCACCCTCCCTATGGTGCACCGATGTCTCCTATTCTCCGTCAACTTAACAGGCTTCCGGTTGAGAAGAGGGTGTTGTTCAAGTCGCTCTGCATTGTGCATAAAGCCTTCTACAAACAGGGGGCTGAATATCTTAAGGCTAAATTTCTCCCCTATACTCCCATCTAGAGCACTCCGCTCTCAAACCTCTCTGACCATCCAAATTCCCCGGACCAGTCTCTCCCGTGTTGGTGGATGTGCCTTCTCTGTGGCTGCATCAACATTTTGGAATGCCCTACCCCATGTTTTATGTAAAAGGATCATTTTTCTTTTCGTTGTGCATTAAAAACCTATCTTTTCTAATCTCTCTGCTACTTAGTCTGTTCCTTTCAGCTCTCCTTTCTGGTCAGCTCCAAGATGTCCTATGGTGAATGCTGCGCTCTACAAATTCCTATAACATAACTGTCCTGAACGAAGTGTGCGCCACATGGGGCATTCATTGGTAGTCTGTGCACTGAGAATACTCCTTCTAGGCACTATGTATGTGCACTGAAACATCTATGAGTTGCACTGGGAAGCATACCTCACCCTCGCCCACAAAAGGCAGCAGTATATTATATCACTTGTATTGCTTGAATCACGAGGCAGTGAGCCATACTCCGAAGTGACTTTTGCAGCCCCAGGTTTAATGGAGCATGCGGATGAAGAAGTTATTTTCAGGTTTCATCCTGGTTTATTACATGACATTGTTGCAATACATTATTCTATTGGGCTGTCCTCGATATTGCCAGTGTCCGATCATTTCTCATTTAATATTGATTCAGAACTGCTGAGAAATGATGTTGTTCTTGCCTTTATTTGAAATGGGAGCAGGAAAAACTCAGTTGCATTACTCAGAGGGTTGCATATCTTTTGAAAAAAGAAACTACTTGTGCATGGGACAAAACTGTTCAAGAACTCATATACTTTCTTCTATTAGTTCCAACATATACAGCACTACTTTCTTCCCAGTAGCACAGGAACCCAGAGCACCAGTCCATGCTTTACAAATCCCATAGATAGATACATGCAGATTAAATCACATAAACATACTGTATCATTTTTAGTTTGGTTTATGTTGGAGAAACCATGTTCACACATCAATTTCGGGTGATCTAAGAGAGCCAGCTTTGTTATCTTGCAAGACCAGAAAACTGCACCCTTTGTCTATCACCATTCTAGGTCATCAGTCACCTGACCGAGCCAAAACTTAACAACATTCTGGAAAACATCACTAGGCCTTCTGACCAGAGCATCCTGCCTCTGGCCAACACAATATATCCTTTCATTTATACTTAGTCCTTCCTCAATTTCCACTTCAACATATGAGGACTTTCAGTCCAGGGCTTCCTGCCGATGGGCCTAGGGATCCATCCCACCATGACGATATCCGTGCTTTCTGAGCAGTCCATTGTCCTTATGTCCTTATTATTTTTTTGGGGGGTTTTGTTTTTGTTTATAACCTGTTAGGTTTTTACAAAAGAGCAGTTTCAGCGTTGGTGCAATTCTTGGCCGTTTACAAGCTACGTAAGGACACCACTTTCGATTCGTGTTTAGCTGCACAGTTGGTTTGATCGTAGGTTAGGTGACAGTTTCGGTCATGGTAATAAGGCCAGGCAGACAGGCAACAAAAGGTGAAATGTCAGCCTTTGCGTTTGCTTTTTTTAGGGCCACTGACAGAAATGTGGCCGTCGTCCTGGACCATCTGACGGAGTCGCCTGCTATCAGACGGGACCAACAAGTTTCTTCGTCTAGTGTCGTTGCCTGCGAAGTAAGTGGTGTCATGTAGGCTTGCCTTTCGTGTGATAACGCTGTGCAGAACATGAGCAGATGGCACAAAGATTCTACTACATCTGGAACTCCACACAGACGGCAGTCTGGAACCGGAGAAAGAGCTCTAGTATTCAAAATTTCCCTGGTCGGAAGGAGATTTAGTCGAGCACGCATAAATGTTTTCCTTAGTTCTTTTGCAGGAAATTTCTCACAATATTTGAGAGGGACCTTCAGCTGGTTGTATGATGGTGGGAGGTGCTTTAAAGATTTGTAAAGCTGGATTCTTTTGTTTGTGTTAATCAAATCTTGTTGCTCGAGTTTGGTCTTTACTCGTCTTGGGTTTGAGCTCAGGGTTTCTTCATTGCACGCTACTTCTTCCAGTTTGGCTTGGATTTTGGTAACCCAATCAGTTAAAGGTTTGCAAGATCCCTTGTTGCTTTCAGAGGCTACCACCTGGAAAATTGGAAGTGAGCTGGGCATCAAGATTTTTCTGTAGAGCTGTGTTGCGCTTTGCGTCACCACCCCGGCTAAAGATTGCAAGCCCAGATCTCGACGGATCGCTGGCATAGGGGCTGACTTGGGCAAGCCCAGCACTGATTTCCAAAGGAATCCCTCCAACTGGATCCAATACTCCGCTGGGAGGGTTAGGTTGGCCGCCATTCCGTAGGTTATAGACGGAACTACTTTTGATTTGTAGAACTGGAGAGCGGGAAACCACGAGAACTTCCCGAACCTTTTATCCACTGCACGTGTTTGTGCAGTTAGATTTCTCATTTTTCCCCAGAGTGAGTTTTGAAGAGAGTTTTCTTTAAGAGTGTTGTCAATCTGAATTCCCAAATATTTGTATTCGCTGACCTGTTCGATTTTGGTCTTTTCGAGATACCAGGAGCTGTTTGCCTGTTGTTTCTTTGATGTTTTTGAGAATATCAGAATTTTGGTCTTGGATTTGTTGATCTTTAGGTTATTGCTTTCCATGTATGCCGCTACGTTTGTAAGTTGCCTTTGTAGGCCTATTGCAGTCTGATCCATGAGAATCAGATAATCGGCGTACCACAATCTTGACATCATTTAGGTGCCAACTTTGGGTGGAAAAGATCGCACTTTTTTTTCTGATTCTTGAAAATCACTGATGAAAGCTACGAACAGCGCAGGGGCCAGTGGACAGCCCTGTTTGACCCCTCGTTCTGTGTTGATCTGGTCTGAGAGGGTACCTTGACGACTGAGGCGCACCCGTAGAGATGTTGATGAGTGTAGGGCCATTATTGGCTCAAGCACAGGACCCGGGCAGTTCCAAGCTGTTAACTTTGCCCATAGTTTGTTTCGATCCACCATATCGAAGGCTTGAGATGGATCCACCATCGCCATGTAGACCTTGGGTGCCCCTCCCTTTACTTTCGCTTTGATGATGTTGAGAATTAGCAGATTTATTGTTGTGCCAGCGCCCTTTTGGAAGCCAGTTTGGAAAATGTCAGCTGAGGGTGAGTTACTGGCCCATTTTGTGAGGTGAAACAGTAGAAGGGACGCAAAGATCTTGCCGATGATGTCTAATAGGACAATTGGTCTGTAGCTCGCCGGGGAGCCCCTGTCCCTTATCTTGAAAATCAGGACTAAGACTGCTTCTGTCCAGGTTTTCGGAATTTGCTTCTGTTGTTGGCACTGTTTGAATAGCTCGCCAATTGCGTGTGCCCAGTCTTTGGGGTGCTCCTTGAGGTCTAAGTTAGTTACCCCGTCAGATCCGGGAGCCCTGGACGATTTTAAGACGGCAATTATTCTGGAGACGTCTTTCACATTGTCCAATTTGATCCATGGTTCCGTGGTCGTGAGAGGGATCGTTTTAGCTGAGGTTTGAGGAGAATGGTAAAGATCTGTGAAGTGTGTGATCCAGTTTTGTTCAGATACGGAGTTTGAGATCAGTGTAGCGGTCTGTCCAGAAGTCTATGATGTTTCTTGATGCCCAGGTACGTAGCATGGCTTCCGCGTCATTCTGGTACATGGTCTGCCGTTGTTGCTTTAGCCAAGTTTTGTAGGACCTGACTGACATGTAGTATGTAGTCCAAGCCTCTGTGGTTTCCGTTTTCACTGCTAGTTTTTTTAGCTTTCTCACCTCTAATCGCTTTCCACAACCGCATTGTTGAACGTGTGGATGTTGGTAGAATGGTTTTGTGTTTTGCCAGTAAAACTCACTTTGTGGGCAGCTAATAGAGACGTGTACTCTGGTCTCGCTTCTTCCGAGCTGTTTTGACCATGTTTCTTGCTTAGGTTGGCCTGGAAGGATCTTATGTTTTCCGATGTTAGTTGGTTGTTTGATTCTATGTCAGGTGAGTACTGAGGTCTTTTCAGTAACGCTCCATCCCAAGACATCTGCAGGAGATTGTGGTCACTTTCGATTGTTTTTATGACTGTGCAGTCCACGAAGTATGGGATCAGGCCTTCCGTGATGAAGATGTAATCTAAGGTAGCAACGGATCCGGCCCTTTCCCAGGTTGGTACTTGGGTACCGCTGTCTCGTAGAGCTGCCGCGTTATGGAATTTTCTTGATTTCATTAAGTTTAACCATTCGCGGCCTCTTTCTTCGGCCAGCGATTGTGGCTTGTGTGCTTTGCCCTTCCTAGTATCTGCCTCACAATTGGCGTTCAGGTCTCCGCATATTATGATGTTTGGAACCTTCCGGTCGATTGAAATTTCGTCGATAATATTTGCTGTCGAGTTGCAGAAATCTTTCGTGGTTCTTCTCGTCGGGTTCCAGTATAAGTTGATATGGCTAAATCGGTGTTTGCCCAGGAGTCTCGGTCATGGTTGTGGTGAAGCCATGTGGTTAATGAAGCAAGCATGCTGTAGCCCTCTGTGCTTTTACCCTTTGGGGCGATCCCTGAACCCACAAGGATGGCAGTCAGCAGGCCCGCTGATGGTCGACCCACCGTGGAACTTGTAGCTGGTGGGACTTCAATTTCAAACCCGTCCAGGGCTGGTTTGTCAAGTCGAATGCGCCCACATTTATGTCACTTGGTCTGGTTAGGTGGCGGTATCCTCTGGTGTTTCATGATGCCATTTTGAGGGCACTTTCTTTGAGCTGGGTCATTGAGTTCTCAGACAGCCTCTTGGTATCAGTGGAACACAACGGTCGCTGCTATTTCCTTTGATGTCATTAGAAAGTGTCAGCAATCCACTTTCATGGATTTGAGGCAGGTGTTTCTGTCGACTCCCTCTTCGGCGGGGTTGCCTTTGCTTCTGTACGATGTCTCTCCTGGGTGCTCTCAGCGAGTCTGTTTGAGGAGGTGGACGATGCATAATTTTCATGATTCCACTTTTTTGAGCGATCGTCATGGAGTTTGACCCCCTCCTCTTCCCGTCTCTTTCTGGCGTCTGTCCGTCTGTAGTCGCTTGATGGGGAGCGCTTATCACGGCGATGGCTCGAGGACCCCCTCCTTGCCCTGTCGGCGCCCACCTGGACTGTTTTGGGCTTCTGCAGTTGTATTTTTAGACCTATGCGGTGAAGGTCTTTCATTACTTTGGTGGTGATTTCACTTAACGCCTTGTTTCTTATGTGGAGATATGCTTTTGCTTTGTGCTCCCGATGATAAGGCTCGATGAGTATGAAGTCGTCAGAAGTTATGTGTTTGAGCTTGTCGATTTTTCCCAGTATTTTCAATAATGTTCTTCGATTTAGTACCAGGTAGCTGTCTTTAGCTGAGGTTTGTTCCAATTTGAAAAGCGACGAGTAAGCCAGTTTGGAGTTTATTTTGACTTCCGCCTCACTGGTTCTCATGGACTTCTTAAAAGTGTGGACTCAGTGACTGTCGTGTCGGTGGTTTTGTCCTAATCTCGGTTCGAGTCTCCGATTAGGTCTGTGATTTTCGGTTTTCATTAGGTTTTTTAGGGCTTCTAAAGCAGCGCTTGGAGAGTTTGAGCGTGGCCTTTGAGTGCGAGCCACAGACATTTCGACTGTTTGTTTTTCTTCGTCCCGAGGTGTAGGTGCCACTTGCGGGATCAGGTCTGTTTTTTGTGCTTTGGATCTTTGGGGCGAGTCCTGGATAGCCTCCAGGATTTCTGCATCGGACAACTCAGGGTCTTGGTCTAGTTTTCTTTTGTGTTGTGTTGTGAAGTATTCTTTTAGAGATGCAGATATCAGGGGAGCTGGTAGACAGTTTGAGCCCCCCTGAGTTTTTGGGACTAGTTTCCGATGTTTCTTGGTAATTGTTTTTTCGGACGTAGATCTTTTTTTTGTGGTCACTTTTGTGAACAAGGTCTTTGAGGCCTGGTTTGGGTGTCCTGGCGCTCTAGTTTGGGAGCCCTGAAGCGTCGACTGAGTCTCACCTAAGGCTGGAGGGAGATCCACAACCAAGGCGGAGTTTGGGCTTTGCGTAGAGGTGGCGTGCGGTGGGCACACACCAGACTTTGATACTTTCCCAGATGAATTTTGGTCTGTCGGCTCATTTGCTTCTGCGGCCGCCATCTGATGGGAGGAGGATGACCCGTGAGATACTTCGAACACTGAGTCGTTTGGCGAATGGGTTTGCTCCTCGTTTTCCGTACCCCATGAGTCGTTGGAAATGTTTCTCTTAGGGGTAGCTTGTGGATTTGACTGCTTGCTTTGCTTTGGCTGCTTTTGCTGCTTTGCAGGTGTGAATTTACTTTGGTGAATTTGGGCTGTAGTCACTTTTCCTTCGGCTGGCGGGGCTGGTGGCTGAGTGCTTGCGCTTACGTTACTTGAAATGTTCTCCCGAGTTACTGCGTGGAAGCACAGTGCTGCTAAGGGAGGCCTGAGAGGCGTAGCATCAGCGGTGGGTCGAGTCGTGCGCGCCACACCCAGCCGTTCAGAGCCCTGCCGCCACAGTCCTCCGACAGTCTCCGGCGAGGACTCACTCGTCAAGACGGTGGGACTGCCGGTTGCTTTGCGCAAAGGTGATCCTGATGGACTCGAAGATGCAGCCGCTGGGGTGAACTTCTTTGTCACTGCCTCTTGCAAGTTTTCCACCCCCACCGCCACAGGCAACGCTGGAGGGGGCTCGATGGTGGTTAAGCTCTCCCCCTCGGGGACCACAATGGCCTCAACGTCCGCTTGCGGATGTGGGTTTAAGGGCTGGGAGAACTTTTTCAGAAGTTGCGGTAACTTTGTGAGAGCGGAGGGGATGGGGTTTTCGATGTTTTCAGTCGGGGTCGACGTTGATGGCACGGAGGAACCTTTTCCTGTTTTGCGACTTTTTCCCTCCCTCGGTTCCCTAGGGTCCTGGATGTCTTGTGGTTCTAGCTGTTCTTGGGATGATTTGCTGCCCCGCAGGCGACGGCTTATGTCGTCTCCGGTTGGTGAAAGAGGCGCCATGAGGAAAGGCTTGACTGTGGCTTGACTATAAGTGGAATTGCCGTAAGAGTCAGAGTGAATTCTTGAGGTTGAACGCACGGCCCTTGCCGCGAAGGGCTGCTTACCTCATCACCTGGCACCTGACACGGAACACACTGCTTCGCACTCCGCTCCGCGCCTGCGCGGTGTTTAAGTAGGAAGTCCTTTCTGTTTCAGTAGAAATCAGTAGAGATCGAAAGAGGACTGCAGAGTGAAGCGTGTTTTCAGCAGCGGTCTGTCCTCACGACTCACACCAGACACACTGCTTCGCACACCGCCATTGTCCTTAACAGAAACGACCAGTTTATGCAATCACTTCAGCCAAAATTCTCTTGGCCCAGATTCCTGCTGAACAACACTTTTTCCAGTCCTATCTTTGCGCATGCTCAAAGAGTCCATTGGAAAAATATGCCATGTCAAAGCCAAAATTCTGCCAATATGTCAGCAACCCACAAAGTTTGCTTTAAGGAGAACATTTCTCTACCGGTTTTACTAAAGCGATGTCACTACGGTATGTGGCAGAGGTTTAATTTTCTTTTTATTGTTGTATATTAATGTTTTCACTTTATTCAGTAAATTTCTTCCTTCTCCCACAGCTATCAGGTGGAACTCTATTGCCACCTAGAGGTCAAAACTATTTGCAAAGGGTCACATTTGGGGGGAGATGGGATGTTAGGCGAGACACAAAGCCTCTGGATGCTGTTTCGCTTTTTACCCACCCATTGACTGCCCATGCCCATGCTTATTCCTGTGTGCATTCCAACCCACTACTCGACCCTGCCTGCCCAAAACACACCTATCTTTGAGCTACTGCAGATATCTGCAACCTTTATCTCTGCAGATATTTTGGACTAGAATCACCATCAACCCTAATCAGCATAGTCAGTTGTGAGTAATTGTGTGGGTCTTAGTCCAAAACGCATGGAGAGCTGCAGGTTGCAGACACCTTAGCTAGCTCTTTTGCACAGTTAACCCTAATTTTAACGAAAAGAAAAACCATCGAATTTCCATCAAATTATATTCAATTAAAAGGCATTTCGATGGAAATGCTTTTCGTTGCTTATAATTCGATGGTAAAGCATTAGATGGAATAGTTTTTATGGATTGACTAAGATTAAGGGTTAGGTTAGGGTTAGGGGTGGGGCTAGGGTTAGATTAAGGGTTACATTTGGGTTACATTATGGTTAAGGGGTGGTGGGGGTTGGGCGGCCTGGGGGGGAACCCCCCAATATGCAAAAAAACATTAAAATGTTACAAGGAGCTGGCCAGTGCCGAAATTTCAGCACTGGACAGCTCCATGTAACGTTTTAATGTTGAAAATAAACGCATCGAAATGCTATCTTTTACATGTAAAAGTACATTTCCATTTGATGGAAAAGTTTCGATGGAAATGTACTTTTAATGTAAAACATAGAATTTCGATGCTTTTACTTTCGATGCATCTTTTTCGATGCAATGACCATAAACCATTTATTTTGGTCTGTGCACGTTATTCCCTGAGATGTACTTAAAGAGGAACTGTCGCTTAATTGTTGCTGTTTCGTTAAGTGGGTCAGCAGGCAGCCAGGTTTGTTTCCCTGCTCGTAAAACAGTCATCCCACAATATTGTTTTTTATTATTTTTTTATAGAAAGAAACATTCCGTATTGCTAGCGCTCTAGCAGCCACCTAAAAGGCATCACTTATGATATGATGTGGCATTTAGTACATACTACTTCGAATGGATTGTGTCCTCCCATGTATTCCTCATCTTTGATATTCGTATCTCGCCAGCTTTGCTGCTTTGGAAAAAATAATTCTCGACAGAGGGCGCTGTGCACTTATTCTTGGCGTCTATGTCCCTTGAGGGCCGCTGTCGAGCGTCGACATCATCAGCATTATGAATAGCTCGTGCATCGGCTGTTGGCTTCAGTTGCGTTTTTCCGAAAGCTTTCGCTTTGAGTACTAATAACGCGCTTCGTTTTTCTGTCAAAAATGTCTTCATCTTCAACCCCAAAGTTGGGATTTAAGAAATGTTACGACTGCGGGTCGAATATGTCAATAACCGATCCGCAGTGTGTCTGGCTGTGGTTGCTAGGTTCTGGGCACCGTATTGATGACTGGGGATCCTGTCAGTCCATGACAGAAAAAGCTCTCCGGGAACGCAGAGGTAAACTGGTGGTGGGGAGGGAGACTTCGAAGTCTACTTCGAAGAAGGAAAAGAAGTCCGGGGAGTATAGAGACTCCACTTGGCGTAGACGATCAACAAGGTCCCAGCCGAGGGGTCGATTTAGGCAGTCTTTGTCGTCATCATCTCCGAAGAAGAGACGCCATAGGTCTCCCTCTTCTTCATCGGATTCCTCAACAGAGGTAATCAGGTACCCGACTAGGTCTGATTCCCCACGTAAATGGGATGCCTTTAGAGTGTAAATGATAGCGATTTTTGAGAATGCGGCCTTGACCCCCTCAAAAGAATCACACAAGAGCCATGCCCCAGTCGCTCCTTCGGACGACTCGGGGAAGTCAGACTACTTGGTCAAAGCCGAGTAGTAAGATGGCTGTTCGCCGGAATACTTGACCCGACGAAAAGGCGTCGAAGGTATCGACTCGAGAATCGACCCCATCTCCGATACCGTCAAAAAAGCTTAAATCGTTGAGGCCTTTGACTATTTTGTCAATGCCATCGGCGCTGATGGCTTCAACGACAAAATTGAGTGTGATTCCTAGTAAATCAACCCCTTTTTTGAAGCCATCTTCGACACCCATCGAAGCCCATACCAGTTCAGAAAAGAACCTTTAAGCCTGTACCGAAAATAATACTTTTTTAAGTCGATGTCCTCCATTTATGAAGAGGAAATTGTTTCTGAGGAGGAGACTTCATCATTTGAGGTGCAGTTTGACACTCTAAATGTACCTGAAGAGCTCATTAACCCAGAGTCAGGCATGAAAGACCTCAGTGACTTCCTCCAGTCTGCTAGTGGACTTGACACTTCACCAGAGCTGGAGTTTGGCAGGCCTGACCCATCAGAGCATGCTGATTCAGGTTACAGAAACCTTATGAACAGAGTCACATTGTATGTGATGGAGCAGGGTGTCCCCAGCATATGAACAGGATGACATGACAGACATCCTGGACCAGGGACCTCAGAAGGACCCAATTTTACCTTCCAAGAGGCACTTACGAGGAAGGTTGTTGCCAATTGGGAAGCCCCAGAATCTGGACCTGCTGTGAACAGGAACTTCTCGAAGAAGTATAGACCATCTAGCAGCGATCCAGACTATCTCACTAAACATCCTACGCCTGAGAGTTTAGTAGTTCAGACTGCTACTTCAACCAAACAATCTGCCTATCCCTCTATTCCCCTGGATAGAGACGACAAGAAGGTTGATGCATGGGCTCGCAAGGTCTTCACATCAGGCACCATGGCCTGGAAGTCTTCTAACGTTACCTGTACCTTGGTTAGATTTTCTTATACCCCGTGGGACTTTGTTGCCATGGCGGCTGATCACATCCCGGAAGGCGAGGAAAGAGACGGCTTCCTGAAATTTAGTTAGGGATGGGAAGGAGAGGATGCGAAGGAGGTGATGGGAGAGTGTCTCCAATCGGGACTGGACACTGCTGACAGCAGCAGCAGATCCATGGCTGCAAGCACTGTACTGCGCAGGTTTGCGTGATTGAGAAAGTCGGGGTTTGCACCGCACGTGCCAGCCAGACTGCTCAATATGCCCTTTGATGGCTCGAGTTTGTTCGGCAGCAAGGCGGATGAGAGTCTGGAGAAGCTGCAGACCTCCAAGACAGCGGCTAAGTCCCTTAGCGTCTCCATTTGACAGCCTCAACCCTATTCAGGCTCATCTTCCTGGAGGGGGTCGCTCTTTTAGTTTCTATTCCTCAGTTGGAAGAGCACAAGCCGGACAAAGGGGACAAAGAAGATTCCCTTGCGGTGGACGAGGAAGAGGTGCTAAATCAGCCCCAGAAACGGCATCTTTACCCTCAGCGCTGCTGCAACCGCCATTAAGCCACTCTGAGGTTTTGACCCACAAGACTCTGGTGGGAGGCAGAATCTCTCAGCATATGAACGAATGGCGGGGCATTACTTCAGATGCTTGGGCACTGGAAACAGTAGCCCAAGGTGACTGTCTTCCTTTTCTAAAAAGGCCTCAAGATCATCCACCGGGAACCAACGCTGTCAAAACCCTGCTAGAGAAAGGTGAAATGGAACACGTACCTATAGCTTAGAAGAACAAGGGTTGGTATTCCCCTTTGATTGGATTGATTGGATTGAGACCCATCTTGGACTGAAGAAACTTGCACAAGTTCCTCAGGAAGGACAAGTTCCAGATGGTTACCCTTTCTCAGGTCCTTCAGGCTCTCCAACTCCAAGACTGGTTGGTATTATTGGACCATCAGGATGCTTTCTTTCATGTGCCAATCCATCTCGAGCACAGGAAGTACATGCGGTTTGCGGTTGCCGGTTCTCATGATCAGTTTTGAGTTCTGCCATTTGGGCTGACCTTCGCCCCGAGGGTTTTCACCAAGCTGATGGCACTAGTGGCAGCGCGTCCCAGGAAAGGGGGGGATTCACGTCTACCCCTACCTGGACGATTGGCTGAATAGGGCTCGTTCACCCGAGAAAGCCCTGGAACATCTCAGTATCACCTGCCACTCACTACACAGACTAGGCTTCTCCCTCAATTACAAGAAGTCCCATATGATACCATTCCAAAGACTCCAGTTCATCGGAGCGGTCTTGGATACTTCCACAGGGAAAGCCTTGCCTCCCGAGGTGAGAGCTGAACACATTCAGCAGATGGTAGCAAAATTCTGGTATGCCTAGCATCTTCCGGCCTTCAATTTTCTGAGGTGGCTCGGTCTCATGGCATCCTGCATTTTCCTGGTGCCAGAGACCCGATTGAGAATGAGATCCCTTCAATGGGCTCTCAGAACTCAGTGGTCCCAATTTTCAGGGAATATGACAGATCAACTGCAAGTTCCTAGCAGAGTTGCTCAAGACCTTTTTTGGTGGGCTTGCAAGAACAACATTCTCAAGGGAGAATCTTTTTGGCAACCATGGCCAGAGATCACAGTAGTGAGACGCCTCACTCACAGGGTGGGGAGCCCACACCAACGAACTGACAATCAGCGGTCGTTGGTCTCCATCAGAGTGCAACCTACACATCAACCTTTTGGAGCTGAGGGCAATCAGACTAGCGCTGTACAGGGAAAGAATGTCCTGATAATGACAGACAACACAGCGGCCATGTACTACCTCAACAAGAAAGGAGGTGTAGGGTCACTACCACTGTGCAGATGCAATGCAGCGCTGGTTCTGGGCAATACAAGAAGGAATCTTTGTCGGCAGTTCACCTAGCCGGAGAGCAGAACACGGCGGCGGATGCTATGAGCAGGCAGAGCACAGTTTCGCACAAGTGGAAACTAGCTCAGGAAGTCCTTCAAGAGATCTTCACCCTTTCGCTGTGATCCCTCATGTGATCAGGAGGTTGGGAAATCCATTATCCTAATTGCTCCGGATTGGGTCAGGAGGACGTGGTACCCCGACCTTCTGGGCATGTCCATCTGCCCTCCAATATGTCTTGCACAAAGAGAGGATCTACTCTCGCAAGAGTAAGGTTGGGTTATCCATCCAGAGGTCACGACACCTAGCCTTCACGCATGGTTTCTGAGAGGCTGAGATATAAGGATTGGAACCTCCCGGATGACGTAATGGAGATTTTACTTTTGGCCAGAAGGGCAGCAACCAAATCCTTGTACCAGTGTCAGAATAAATTCAGTAACTGCTGCAAGGACAAGAATGTGGACCCTTTTCAATGTGGCACTCCTATGATACTTTCTTTCCTGTTGCATTTGGCTAATCTGTGGCTCCAGATTGGAACCATAAAAGGATACCTGGCGGCGCTTTCCATTGAGTGCTGCTCTGAAGAGGTCTCCTTTTTCAAAATACCTTAATTGTTCCATTTCTGAAGGGTCTTCCTAATGTGTACCCTCCAGTCCCATGTCATGTCCCTGCTTGGGATTTAAACCTTGTGTTAAAATGTTTAACTTGTATCCCTTTCAAGCCTTTACACTCCTGCCCGTTAAGGCTCTTAACTCTGAAAACGGCACTTCTTGAGGCATTAACATCAGCCGGCAGGGTAAGTGACTTGCAGGCTCTTTCATGCAAGCCTCCTCATACTTCGTTTCATAAGGATAAGGTAGTCCTCAAAGTAAAACCATAGTTCCTGCCAAAAGTGGTCTTTGACTTCCATTTGTCGCAGAAGATAACACTACCATCTTTCGGGGGGGGTGTGGCTTGGAGCGCCATCGATGTGGCTGCTCCTCTGATGCCAGACGTACGAAGCCCGCCGTATTACCCAGGAAAATGTGGCTTGCCGTGATCCCATCGGGGCCCCAATGACATCTGGGGCCGTCGGAACCTATGGGGCACAGGAGGACCAAGAATAAGAGCATAAGGCTTTTCAAGGACCCGGTTACACCGCCGGCTCCTCGCAGCGCCGAACGCCCACGAAAATCCAAGATGGCGGGCGCCTTCATCCCGCGGACCCAGAGACTGCACAGAGGGTGTCGGGGGCTACCCCTGCTCAGGATGGCCCACCAAGACAGCCACCCAACCCTAGCGCGCCCGATCCGGGGACCCGCAGCGTCTGTCACACACCGGAGCTGAGGGGGAGGCACATGTTCCAGCCCTACGCCGTCGGAGAGGGTGGCCCGTGGCTCGGCCCCTCTTGGTGAGGAGGTCGCCCATCCAGGTGGGTTCCGCAGGGAGTAGGGAGCCACAGCACGTCTTGCCTGGGCCCCCGCCAGTGGGTATCTTGCTCTCCTACCGGCTGCGGGGCCTCGGGCAGTGATTCCGGCTCCTCCTGGCTCCCCCCCCCCCGCACCACCTCCTCCTCCTCCTCCTCCCATACTCGGCCACAAGATGCTCCACGCTGGGAAGCACCACCTGCCGCATGACCTGCTGGCCTAACTCCTGGGGCACCCCGGCCCAACTTTATCCCAGCTCTACTCCCCTGGGACTACAGCTCTCCCCGTCTTTGCCAAGCCAGTGGCTGCGGTCTCAACACAAGGCCTGCACCTCCAGCATTGGGGTTGCCCAACACCACCCTCCCACCTAGTGCCTTCCCCCCCCCAGATACCAAAAGAAGCAGAGGACCGGCCTTCCCCCAGCGGACTTTGGGGTCCCACGCCGGCACCACCACAACCCTAGGTATCTCTACCTGGGGGCCAGAGGGGACACTGCGGCATGCTCCTCCTGGACCAAACGCACCCCAACAAGCACCCCCTGCGGTGGGAACCCACGGCCACCCTGCCTCAGCCCTTCCGACCCGCCCCCCGGACCCTCCATGGAGCTCACAAACATCGGCTTGAGCATCGCAGTTGGCTCCTGAGGTCCTACTCCTTCCGTGAGTCTTTTCCTCCTGGGGCGCCCCGGCCTACCTCCCCCCCTCGCAGCTCAAGTTGCTGTCTCCTGTGGGACCCCCGCTGGCAGAATTCGGGGCCAACGCTCCCCAGCCTAACGCAGCGCCCCAACGGCAGGACATAAGGCAGAACAAGGCTGAACACAGAGCTGACCACAAACTTGCCGCCCCAACACAGTGTCCGCCCTACGTCTGGCACCATGTCCAAACAAACTAAAGTGACCAAAAACGCAGACATAACCACCATGCTGACGGCCTCAGACAAGGTGAAGAAACCCGAACTTACTGGAACCACCCTGAAAGACCATCAAAAGGAGGGCGACCCCCCTGCCACCAGAGGCGATTTACTAGCATTTATGGCAGACATCAAGGCCGAATTCAGAGCCTGCATGACAGAGCTCTCCACCAACCTGGAACAAACCAACAACAGAGTCGCTGAGGTAGAGCAGAGACTGGGAGAGGTCGAGGACCACATGCAGGACCAAGCAACTACGCTGAGCGAAATCCAACAATCAGTCAGAGCCCTTCAAGATAGGTGCGAAATTCTGGAGTTCAAACAGGAGGATTTGGAGAACAGAGCCCACCGCAATAACCTCCGGATCCGAGGCGTTCCCACCTCGGTCTCGGACAAACAACTGGCCGAATATGTGGGAGATTTCTTCCAGTCCCTCCTCCCGGACCTGGGCAAGCCCCTTTTATTGCTGAACCGCACCCACAGACTGCACCCACGCAGGGCGGTGGAATCGAACCCCCCTACAGATGTCATCACCAGGGTCCATTTTTACTCCACGAAAGAGGCCATATCCGCCATCAGTCGCTCGAAAGATGAGCTCACTTTTCTGGGCTCGCGCCTCCAGATTTATCAAGATCTCTCGCTTCTAACCCTTCAGAGGAGGAAAGCACTGCGTCCCCTAGCTCTTTTCCTGCAAGAACGTCAGGTCCGGTATAGATGGCTTTTTACAACAGCCCTGCAATTCTCGTATAACGGCACCCTGCGGAGAATTGCCCATCTGCACAATGCCAGCAAGATTATACACCCTTCCTCCCCCACGGGGGCGGCCCCGATAACTTCAGAGGTGTCAAGAGACCAGGAATCCACCCCCGCTCCACAGCCCCAGAGGTCTGCTTGGGCGAGAGCAGCCCGAAACAACAGGAAGAGGTAATTGGCACACAGGCCTGACACCGTGAATCAATGCCGCACAGTCAGTCTAGGGGCTCTGCCCCCATTTACAACAACTCGCCTTGTCCGACGCAACCAATGGTTATTACAGCACAATACGGCGGGCTTCACTTACGGATCATGCCCATTCCAAGGTACGTTCCACCTCTAGGTCCTCGGAAACCCAAGTTACTTTAATGACTCAACTGGCCGTGTTGGCCAGGGGTTTGGCCGCACTCACAATGTCGACCACCCCGCCAGTTAAAAAGTTAGCCCCCCGTTGGGGGCTTCTGTTAAAACCACAAGAGCAGGGCAATCCAGTCTTAACCTACACTAATGATGGCATCTGACCGTCTTCCCTCTGGCCCCCTCCCGCCGGACCTCAACGCACCTGGTTCCCCAACCCGAGAAGCTCAGACATTACAGTGCCTTTCGCTAAACGTTAACGGCCTGAACTCCCCCGCTAAACACAAATCGATCCTGCAGAAGTTGCAGGATGAGGAAGCCGGGGTGGCGATGCTTCAGGAAACCCACCTTCTCCCAGAAGACTTTGGGCGCCTACGCTCACGCCTATACCCACTTCAATTCCTCGCCTCAGGGGGAACAAAGAAGGGGAGCACGGCAATCCTCTTCAGAAAACGCCTAAAGCCCCAGATCTTGGACTCTATATTATGCCCAGAGGGACGCTTTGTGGCAGTAAAATGCCTCTTGATGGGGGAGCTGTACACCTTTGTCTCAGTTTACGCACCCAATTCGGGACAAGCAAGCTTCTACGATACCCTGGGCTCCGCCCTCTCGGTCTTCACCGAAGGCCAGATGATAATGGGGGGGACTTCAACAGAGTGCCGGACCCCACCAAAGATAAATCTCATCCACCTTCTCCAGGCGACTTCACACTAGCCCTCAGCCTCCTACGCCTGTTCAGAACCTTGGAGGTGATCGACGCATGGCGGGTGTGTCATGATGCCTACCCCCAAGGAGCCAGACCGGGCCCAGCAACCCCAGAGGCAGACATCATGTTCCGGAGGGAAGTCCCAGCGGCCCCAGGTAGGGGCCCTTTGGACTCAGTCCTGGCGCCTTTGGCGCCAGGCTCATGTTGGACAACAGTCCAGGCGCCATAGGCGCCAGGCTCATAAAGGATGACTTTGTGTTAAGAAGTGCTTGGTGTGAACTTACCTGATGCAGACCGTGCTGCAACATCCAGGCCACCTAGAGGCCTGAATGGGACTATTTTACCTATGGGACTACTTTACCACACTGGTGTGGCCGGAGGAAGAATACATACCTGGAACTACTTTGAAGGCTATTTAAAGGATAGTTCCGGAACTTTTTTTTTATTGTCCCTACGGTTCGGCCATGTGTTTTTAAGCATAAATCGGTTGATCGTAGAAAACTTTCCTATGGACCTTACCCGACTTTTCGTCCATTAACGCACTCAAAATCAGCCGCGATTTGTGATAATCCTATCATTTCCCCCCATCGACCTGGCTCACCTGCTTTTGCGGCACTAAATCAAATCCCCCGCCCCTGAGCCTGACATCAGCAGACGCGTACCGCCCATTTCCCAACGCCAAAGCACGTTTCGTGTCAACAATCGCTGCGCCTCAGCTAATGAAGTGTCGCCATGGAAATGGCAGGACGCCTCTTTCCTCAATAAGTATAAACACACCGTTTCACAACACACAGCAGCAGATTTTCGATTCCATTACTCTCTCTGTGTTACTTTGAGTATTCTGTGACTCGTTTCTGTGCTCTGGTCAGCTACCTTCGCCGCTTCTAGGCCTTGTGAACACCTGTACCATCTCTGTAAATTATTTTACTTTCTTTACCACACAATGGCTACAATAATGCCGTATATGTACGAGCCCGAGTACACCGAGGAAGAACTACTGGAAAGGCAAGCACGCGAAAACGATGGGGATTTGGACGGCAGTTGGGAGGACCAGTCAACGGATGAAGAGCCTGGACCATGTCGCATGGACGGCGTCTCCACCTGGTGCACGTGCAATCGGTGCGAGCTAATGCCAACTGAGGAGGAGAACTGCTGCTGCCGTGAAAATTCCGGGTGCTTGGCCTACATTTCGGAAGGCGAGCCAAGTCCGCAATGCATCACCGAGCTGCCAGAGTTCAGGGAAGCCTGCCTCTCACGGACCGTGTTGAGGATGATGATGGTGCTTATGCACGAACTTCGCGGCACTGTTCGTCCGCGTAATCCGAGTAACGAGTAAGTATACTCTGGTTGTGATGTCAGTGATGCCACTACTATTTCATGGTCGTCTCCCACATATAAAATTACATCTACCTGCCTGTGCGGTACTTGCCATTAGACAACATTTCCCCAGCGACAGTGGACAATACCGCGGATTTTCCCTGGATGTGCTGCAACCGGAACTTTACAATGTGTAATGTTTATTATTTATGTTGAATTGAAATTAAGATCTAAAATAAAACCCAACATATATTTTAACAATGGTTGTTTTGATTTTTTAAATTAATCTAGTGTGTCTCCATTGAATAGTCTTCCTGTGCCTTGTCTTGTCACACCACATGTCTCCGGCCAGCATCCTCCCTCACGCTGGCCGCCCACCTTCAATCCACATAACCGTTGAACCCATATGCAGCAGACATACATATGTTATTTTGCGGGTTGGCATCAAGCCTCCCGGCCTTGCCTCCTCCCCCAAAACTACTTACCACACCACTTTGTTCAAGCGTTGGCAATAAAAGGCTGTTGGATTTTATTGATACAAAACATGGTTATAGGTAAATAATCAATATGGTTGATCATAATAAATCATCCTTTTGGGCACCGGGTACAGAGATGACCCCCTCTGGCCCTTGCCGCCTTGCCACCACAGGCCAGCCTGCTGCTGACTAACTGCCTAGGCATCCAGGGTCTCCAGGGTGAACTGCACCCATATATTCTCCTGGGAGGGTGAGGTATTTATAAACTCACCCCCCTGCCTTCCATGTACTAGATCCTGCAGCCTGCCTCTTACATGCAGTTAGATGGCCTCTCCTTGGTGAGGCCCTGCGGCAAACGAGTCTTGTCTGCACGACCACCGCCCCAATCCACCCCCCCGCCCTATCAAAGGCAGTTCGCACCGGGGTACTTGCGCTGGCAAGTGGAGCTGTCAGGGAGCGATTAAGGCCAAGAGGTGCCAAAGACCATGTACACTTCAAAGTGGTCTATAGAGCATGGGTTGTTGTTCCCATGTCTACCTCCAGACCCCGTGTCTCCTGCCAAGCATCCCCCCTCACGCTGGACGGCCCCCTGCAATCCACATAAGTGTGTCTCCATTCACGAGTCTTCCTGTGTCTTGTCTGCACGACCACCGCCCCAATCCACCCCCCGCCCTATCAAAGGCAGTTCGCACCGGGGTACTTGTGCTGGCAAGTGGAGCTCTCAGGGAGCGATAAAGGCCAAGAGGTGCCAAAGACCATGTACACTTCAAAGTGGTCTATAGAGCATGGGTTGTTGTTCCCATGTCTACCTCAAGACCCCGTGTCTCCTGCCAAGCATCCCCCCTCACGCTGGACGGCCCCCTGCAATCCACATAAGTGTGTCTCCATTCACGAGTCTTCCTGTGTCTTGTCTGCACGACCACCGCCCCAATCCACCCCCCGCCCTATCAAAGGCAGTTCGCACCGGGGTACTTGTGCTGGCAAGTGGAGCTGTCGGGGAGCGATAAAGGCCAAGAGGTGCCAAAGACCATGTACACTTCAAAGTGGTCTATAGAGCATGGGTTGTTGTTCCCATGTCTACCTCCAGACCCCGTGTCTCCTGCCAAGCATCCCCCCTCACGCTGGACGCCCCCCTGCAAACCGCATAATGCCACGACATATACACGTCATTCATTCACAAACACACCCCTGTTTCGAATTCTTTATAACCCACTTCATATTTCTAATGAGAACTTCTTTGCGCTTTGCTAGTCAACCCGTGAAGGTGCTGGTTATCTGCTCTTCGTCTCTGTGAACTTCCGTGACCACTTCGAGGAAACTCGTCAGTTTGCAACCTGTGAACTGCTCCCTGTTCTACGACAAGAAACTACTCTGATCCCTGCATCTAACTGTTTGTTCGTCAAGGTAAGGCCATGTACCATAATCATTTTGCGTCCAATTTCTTTTCGTTCAAGACAGTACATGCAAGGAACTAGTCACATGTTCTGAGTTTAGTCAAATTATCTTTCTATTTTTTTAAAGTTATTCAAATACTTATCCGCATGTGAATAACGTGTATAGTTCCAAGAACCAAAACGAACCTTGCATTGAACCTTTTATGTGTCATTTAATTTTTTAACACATTGGTATTCATATAGAATTGTTGATCTTTACTTTTCAGAACTTTCCACAATGCCTGCCTGTTCCATTGGCGGTTGCCCTTCGAAGACCCATAAAAAATCTGAAGGTTCTATAATGCATGTTTTCCCTAAAACAATAGATCAGATAAGAGAATGGGTCCGATATTGCGGATATCCACCGTCTGCGCTTGAAAGTAGAGTCCTAGAAGTCTTTGCGGACAAGAGGAGTGATCGATGCCGCATCTGCAGCAGGCACTTTAGCTCAGACATGTACTCCACATCATTGCTAATAAAGAAGAACACACCGCGAGGGAAGCGAAAATTGCTCTCAACCGCTATTCCCACTCTATTCGTCCACATCCCTCCACTGGTGAGTCAAGTTTACGCATTTATCTCTCGGCCTTGCGGTAGTGTGTAGCATTAGCTAACAATAATTTCCCCATTTATGTATCCACTCAATATGAAGGCGGAAGATTCTCCATCCGTGTCGTTATTGCAGTCATCAGCCACTTCAAGCGCCTATCGGGTAACCTTACTTAGCTATTCTGCCACTGACTTGTTTTAGGCATGTAAATCAATAGTTTTAATTTATCGTGTAATTATTTTACCTAATGGTACACCCTTGTACTCGTCTTCTAGTCTTTGTTTTCAGTTATAATTATTGTTATCCAAAATAATGCAAGTATGGTCTTTCAGGGAGATGCTGAGGAGTCCAACGCATTGACGACAACCGTTGATGTCACTCAGATGCTCGAGGTACGTTTCCGGACAGTTCCATCGATGGAGATCATCAGATCTTGCATTCTTGTAGCGTGATTGTTACACACAATGTTTCTTTCGTTTTTAGCCATTGATATGTCCTTCTGTCGTCGCCCTCCTATGTGTCTTCTTTTTTCAATATTGTGTTCATTACTAATGAAAGTCCTATGTTTCAGGGAGTCGATGGAGCATTAGTCCAAGAAGAAGGGGGAGCATGCAGTTACGGGTCGGCGCAACAGCTTGCAGAAGTGTGCACCGCAGTTACATCGTCCCTTGATGTTCTTATGCATTTCGAGGTATGGATACTGACAGTTCGATCAAGCGAAATCATATGACGTGATTACATCCGCTATACTTCCTTCTTTATTAACGCAAGTACTATGTTTCAGGGAGATGACGGAGCTTCTTCTACAAGAACATCACCCCTAGTAGTTGATGCAGATCTCTGGGTGGTGACACTTCCAACGATCGAGCAAATCGAATCATATTTAGATATCCATTATTTATTTTAGACAACCGATCATTTGTGCAGGTGTATTTAGATGAGCCGTTGACGCCTGCACAAAGTTTATGTTCTTTTTAACAAAATAGAAAACCATACTAATGCAATTACTGTGTTTCAGGGAGTTACTGAAGCGTCATCTTCAATAATATCATCAATGGAAGTCTATGCGGAGCCCGAGGTATGGATCTTGACAGTTCCATCTAACTAGATCAACAATGCGTGAATAATTGTCGTTTGAATGTTCTACACAAAGCGTTCATTCGTGTTTTGCTATTGAGATGTACGTGGGTATTGGTCCCCAAGTACATTTTGTGTTTTCAATATTATTATACATACTAATGAAAGTTCTATGTTTCAGGGAGTCGATGGAGCGTCAGTGCGTGATGGATGTGCTTATCATGAAAATATAGTCGTTGCAGCGCAAGAGGAAGTGGAGACATGCACACACGAGTCGGAGCAACAGCGTCCTGATGTTGAAGTTCGAGGCAAGAAAGTTTCAAAGAAAAGAAAGCAAAAGAAGGTTAGTGTCCTGGTCACTATATTATGTTGTTTTTCACTGTTAATAGTTCAATACTGTAAGTTGTGTTTAAACTGAACATCCCTTTTCCAATTTGTCCTCTAGTTGCGAGTGGGTGTACGAACTAGATCTACACAGACAGTGAAGCGAGCGAGAGATGTTGCTTGTCAAACCTTTTGGCAGGGACTTGAGACTGGAGATGCATCGTGCCAATGGGAAGAATATGAAGTGATTGACAACGGAGCTATACCACCACCAGCCATTGATAGTGAATGTCCTCCTGGTAGTTCGGATGCAGTCGGAGATCAATTCACAGAATCCACACCCGCAAAAACTAAGACCGCGAGAAAGTTGAAGAAATTGTTTTATTCACCCATCGCCGGAGAAGGAACAGATGTTGCAATGGAAGAGAATGAAGTGGACGACAATGAAACACCATCAATATCACTGAACATAGCGGAAGACGATATCAGAGATTCTACCTTTCATGTGAGTGACATGTCCTCAACGTTACAGGCCGAATCAGCTGGGATGCAGAGTGACAGTATAAGGAAAGAGGCCAAATTCATTTTATTCGATAGTTGTTTGATTGATATTATTATTCGGATGAAATGTGGGCATTCGGTTGGTGGGGAAGTATGTGGGGAGCCATTGATTAATGTGACTCGTGCAATTTGAGGCACTAACCTTAAAATACATGCCACCTGTACAAAATATCATCCTTTCTCATGGTCTGCACAACCCATGCTGGGGCAACTGCCAGCAGGCAATCTACTTTGTGCAGCGGCCGCACTTTTTAGTGGTTCAAGTTTTAAAAAGTTAGTCTTTCTTTCAGTTTGTGGGAATCCATTTCATTGCGAAAACTCAGTTCTACAAATACCAAACCGATTATCTATTTCCAGCCATTAGCGAAGCTTGGAGAATGGAAAAAATGTCTATTGATAGTACATTCGCGGGCAAACGGTTCAGGCTAGCCGGTGATGGACAGTGCGACAGCCCAGGATTTTCAGCCAAGTACTGCACCTACCACTTTCAGGACATGGAAAGTAAGAAAATTGTGAGTTCGGTGGTCGTGCAGGTGTCACAAAGTACATCCTCAGTGGCCATGGAGAAAGTTGGCTTTGTAGCATCATTGCGAGAACTACAATCGCGGAGAATGGTGATCGACCTGATAGCCACGGACAGACACGTTTCAATTGCCAAGACAATGAGAGAAGAGTACAAAAATATAAATCACCAATTTGACGTTTGGCATCTTGCAAAAACAATCAATAAAAAAATGTCGGCTGCAGGTAAAAAAAAAGATATATGCAAGGTATTTCACAGTGGTCCAAGTCAATCAGCAACCATCTTTGGTGGAGCTCAAAAACATGTGGAGGGTCGTTGGAAATTCTACTGGAAAAATGGCGTTCAGTAATGCTACACTGTAGCAACGTTCACCGCTGGACCACAAACCAACATTTCCACAATTGTGAACATGGCCATTTGTCCACAGAGGAGGCACGGAAGAAGAAGTGGTTGATTCCTTCATCACCCACTCACAAAGCCATTGAAAAGATTGTATTTGATAAAACTATAACAAGAGATTTGAGGGGACTCACGGAATTCTGCCACACAGGAGATTTGGAGGTGTTCCACAATATGTGCCTAAAGTACAGGCCAAAACGATTGCATTTTGGCATGGAGGGCATGATAAATCTGACTCTTCTAGCGGTCTTGGCACATAACCATAATGTTGGCCGTCAACAAAGTAGGACGACCGGAACTTTAGGGACGCTTCGCTACAATAAGGCCTTCACTAAAAGAAGTAAACAATGGGTGATCAAACCAGTGTTTGAGGATATGCAATATGAGTTTATTGAGAGACTTATTGTTGATGTCCTAGATAGGCACATACATGGAGTTGTGAACGAACCTGTGCAGGGGACAACTGCATTGCCACCCAACATTGCCTCTGTTCCATGTCCACCTAAAGCAGAGCTCATTGAGAAATACACATCACGGTTTAAATGATTGTAATTTGATTGTCTGTTCTCTCGAGTCTCCTCATGTTGCAGGCCCATTGAATATGTGTATCTATGTAATGTGTAAATAAAAGTGATTGCTCAGTGTACATGCAATGTGTCTCTCCACCCTTGCCCCTCCCTTCACCGTGCAGTAGTGCGAACCACCCGGGTGTCACCTGTGACTTTGCTCTGGAGTCTCCTCATGTCGCAGGCCCATTGAATATGTGTAGCTATGTATTGTGTAAATAAAAGTGATTGCTCAGTGTACATGCAATGTGTCTATCCAACCTTGTTCATTTGCGCATTAAATTAAACCAAACGGTAATATAAATCATTTTTCAAAAAATATAGAATGTCTCCGTATTTATGGTTCTCTGGGGCTGCAAAGCACGCAGACAAAATGCAAAGATGGAGTGTAAATTTCAAGTCCTGTGAGATGGCCTTACACTGAATGTAGCTAACTAGGAATGTGTGCTCGTTCAAAGTGAAGGTCAGCTGCTTTGATTTTTTGCTCGGGTGCCGGAATGGCCCACGACTCAGTATAAGGTTCTATTGTTATTTGACCTTGACAGGCCGGGACCATCCCGAAAGACTTCTTTTTGGGGGTGTGGGGCAATAACGTAAGAAACGATAATGAATATAATTTCAGAAACGAAAGCCATTTAATGTTCGTTCATTAGAAGAAATAACGTCGGCATAGAAGGAGTGGTAATTCGGGGCTGCCCTACGCACAGACACAATGGAAAATGCAAATATAATGTAAGTAACTCTTTAGATGAGTTTATACCGCAATTTAATTACTATACAGTAGCTTTAAAGACGGGTTAAGTTGTACTTGTTCGTTCTATGTGGCATATTGTTTTGTACCGCGCACTATCTTGAGGAGAACCATCTCCTTTTACGGAAGCACCTCAAAACCTTCCTCTTTGCTTCTGCTTTCTCTCTCCCTCTCCCCTGCTACAACTGGTCCACTGTCTGCGACCTCGGTCCTGGGCCCTTCCACTCTCCACCTGCACTGCTTCCCTGTCAACCCCTGCACTGGGGGACTGTCTCAGTATCCTACAGCCCCCCCTTGACGTATAATACCCAGTTGCACTGTCCTAGCTATGAAATAATTTCCCGACCTAATATATAAAATGAATAATTTTAATAAAGATCTGATGGTGAGACTAATTTCATTTTTTATGTTTTTAAAACAGGTACATCCTTCATTATTGTATGTGTCACGAGTACTAGACACCGGCGGATGGCTTTTACAACCGCCAGTTGCTTCTCCGCGTGAACAACGTTACCACCCTGACCATTTTATGGGACGATCGCCAAGTACAAGTATGCCCTTACGCGGTACTAACGGCTAGATGCAACATACAGACCGTTGTGGTGGCCTAGTGCCTCGTTGTTGGAACAGCCATGCGATTATCAGTGCGACCGAAGAGCTTATTTTATCGTAAACCAACACCCTGTGTACTGCACACGAACATCGCTTGCCTCAAGACGAACTATTTTGGATCGAGAGCAAAGAAAAATGCAAATCGCTGAATATTCTCTAAACATTTGATGTCCAATAAATGTACAATCTTGCCGTTTGCTTTTAAACCACAGTTTCATATTCAGAATTGTGGCGCTGTATTGTGAGATGATCTAAGACCCTGTGTACAGCAAAGGAACATCGCGTGCCTCAAAACAAACTTTTTGGAACGTGAGCAAATAAAAATGCAAATCGCTGAATATTCTCTAAACATTTGATGTCAAATAAATGTACTTTACCAAATTTACAATCTTGCGGTTTGATTTTAAAGTACAGTTTCATATTCCGAATTGTGGCGCGCTGTGTTGTGAGCTGATCTGTGTTGGTTTCCGGGTTCTGTGTGGAGTCGTGTAGAAGACGCCTGGGCGCGTTTGCCTACGCAGCACAGTCACGTCACGGATAGAGGCGGGGAATATGAATGTTTTGATAGTCTGTTTCAGGGGCGGGGGATTTGATTTAGTGCCGCAAAAGCAGGTGAGCCAGGTCGATGGGGGGAAATGATAGGATTATCAGAAAATGGCGGCTGATTTCGAGTGCGTTAATGGATGAAAAGTCGGGTAAGGTCCATAGGAAAGTTTTCTACGATCTACCGATTTATGCTTAAAAACACATGGTCGAACCGTAGGGACAATAAAAAAAAAGTCCCGGAACTATCCTTTAAGCCACGCCCAAGCAGAAACTCGCGCTTCGCGTTGTTCTGCACCTAGCAGCTGGACGCTCACTGTGTCTGCTCCTGCATCCGGACTCCAGCCGTGCCTGACAGCATCCTGGAACACCTGTAAAGGGAGAAGAGAGGAGAACAGGAGAAAGAAGAGACATTACCTGCTTAATCCGCATTCCAGAGTCATCTCGCCGATGATCCTAAAGGGAAGACATTCATTTTTAAAAGCACATCGCATAGCTCGCTGCAGCGCAGCATTCCACTCACCTTTACTAGGCGCCTTCTTGCCCATCAGCGACCATCTGGATCTTCCGCCGCATTTCAGCCCCTAAATGAGAAAAAGACAAGAACAAAGGTGAGCTAGGGAAGAGAATAAGACTTACCTGTTGGGTCAATCCCACTTCACTTCGGGTCGGCGCCGTATCTTCGGCATTTCCGAACCCCGGCCCCTAAGGGGAAAAAGACACAAGCATTAGTGCATTAATGCAAGAACACTAGAGGAACCACTCATCAAAAACTCACCAGAATTTTCCTTCGACGGTTCCATTCCCTAACTCGGAATCTTCATTCAGCACCTGAAATAGAGAAAACAGACAATGGTTATTTAAAGCTTGAACTTGCAACAGAATTCTTACGATACCTTACCGGAAAAGTCAAGCGAACTTGAACTCTCACCAATCCGAGATCCAGTGAAGTAACTGGATAACAACGCGCCCCTGCATCAGAAGCAGGATGGAGAGCTCGTCCTTTCAGACCCTAAGGTGAGACTTCACGGGGAATCGCAGAAGGGTTTCGTGGAGGATGAGAAGGGGAGTGGGAGGCCTACGCATTATCCCGCAGATTGTTAATACTCCCTTTTCACACACAGAAGGATATTTCTACGAGCCAGACAAGCCAGATTTGGGGGGCCTGTCCATGCCATCTTCCGAGTCCTGCGCATCATCCTAGAAGAGGCCACAGCAATCCAAACCAGGCCAGCGCCTCCGTGGGAGTCAGGTGAGCGTTACAGGGTGCTACATCCTACCGAGAGGGACCTCTCCTTTCACGTCCACCGAACCTTCTCGAGGATAGACCTCCTCCTTCGCCAACGATGTCTCCATTGGCCCAATCCTCTCAGACCACGCACCAATAGTCATGGAGCTTCCAACCCAGGACCCCAGAGCCGATTCTACACGCAGATGGTCCCTCTACGACCCTTAACGACATGTCTGCCAGGGACAGGATCGAAACCTCGATTAAAAAACTTCCTCGAAGACAACCCTGCTACTGACACTTCCCTCGCAAAGAATTGGGATGCAATGAAAGCAGTGATCAGGGGAGCCCTGATAGCCCAAGGGGTGGCTTTCCACCACCTTTGCCGTCAAACCCGGCAAGCCCTCGAAGAGGTTCTGCAATCGGCAGAGGAGGCCCAGAAAAAGATGGGGTGGTCACCCAAATATCAACGAGCCATCCGCATAGCCAGAAAGAAATTAGAGGCCCACTACGCTGACCACACCGCACAGTTGATGGCCAAGACTAGGCAATTTTACTATGCCAAGAACAACAAAGCGAATAAGCTCCTAGTAGCCAAACTGGCCAAAACGAGACGAGCCAACACCATCACAGGGCTCCGAGACCCGCTGGGGAGGACGCACTACGACGAACTAGAAAAACAGTGGTTAGCAGTGGACCACCTAACTCAAGTAATGACTGGGCCTCCGCGGGACCAGTCCCAACAGGAGGAACACTTACGGGGGGCGGCCCTACCACGCTTGCCTACTGCATCGAGGGACATCCTTGTAGTCCCAATCACGGACGAGGAGGTCGATGAAGCTATTAAAGCACTTCACATCAAGATTCTACAAGATATTTAAACCCCAGCTGACTCCCCCCCCCCCCCTATGGTAACACTCTTTAACTCATTCAAGGAAACTGGGGCAGTGTCACCATCGATGCAGGAGTCCACAACCATCCTCCTCCCTAAACCCGGGAAGGACCTGAGGGATCCGGCCTCATACAGGCCAATTGCCCTACTGAACATAGACGCAAGCCTCTATTCCAAGATTCTGGCTAACCGGCTGTCGCACATCCTCCCGACCCTAATCCATCCCGACCAAACGGGCTTTATTCGGAACAGAGCGGCTGGAGACAATATCAGAAGAACCCTGAACTTGGTTGACATCACCCACCGTACCGCCCAGGGCATCACACTGATGGCCCTAGATGCCACCAAAGCTTTCTATAGAGTAGACTGGTCATTCATGAAGCTCACCCTGGGTGCCTTTGGCTTTGGTCCAACCTTCCAATCTATGGTAATGGCCAACTACGCATCCCCCAAGACCCTCCTGAGGATCAACGGCTCCTTATCTCCGATCCCCATGTCTTGCGGGACAAGACAGGGCTGCCCTTTGTTCCCTCTCCTCTTCGCACTAACGATGGAGCCGTTTGCCCAAAGAGTTACACAGAATGAGTTCATTAAGGGACCCCAGGTAGGGTTATCTCAACACAAGATTGCACTGTACGCCGACGACGTTCTTCTGATACTCTCAAATCCCAACGCCTCAGCCAAACATGCCCTGGCAGAAATAGCCGACTTTGGAAAGGTCACCGGATTTGCTGTTAACTTCTCTAAGTCAGTGGGCCTGGGCATTGGCCGTCGCCAGGAGGAACAAGAGGCAATATCCAGGCTATGCCCGATCAGATGGAAGAAACAAGCTATCCCCTACTTGGGAGTCCATATCCCACCGAACCCAAAGGACACATACCAGGCGAATTTCCCCAGATTATTCAGCGAGTTGGAGGGAGACCTGAGGCGCTGGTCCACCCAGGAAATCTCTTTAATGGGGCGGATCACGGCCGCAAAAATGAACCTGCTTCCGCGATTTCTCTATGCTTGCTCCGCCCTTGCGGTGGCCATCCCAGGGCTGGCGCTCCAGGACCTGCAAAAGAAAATGCTCAAGTTCATTTGGAGGGGCAAGAAAGCCAGGATCCCCCACAAAACCCTGCTGGGGAGCTCAAGGCTGGGGGGCTTGGGGGTCCCCGATCTTCAGGCTTATAGGGCTGCAGCACAGCTAGCACACATCCACGCCTGGCAAATCCTTACAGACCGCCCTAGATTGGTAGAACTAGAGCAAGCCCAGCTGCCGCTCCCCCTGTGATTCCTCCCACACATCCAGGCCCCCTGAGAGAACACTGGAAGACGCTCCTGTTAACCACCAAACATACGCTGAGCTCATGGGACTGGGCCCTAAAACAAAAAGGAATCCCAAGAGGACAAAGCCCTCTCTCCCCTATTTTCCACAACCCAAACTTCTCGCCAGGGTAGAACACCCGAAACTTTCAGAACTGGATCGACGGAGGCCTCGAGACCCTGGAGCAGCTATACGCCGGAAACGCGCCATGCACCTTTGAACAATGTAAGGCGATGTTTCAACTCCAGGAAAGGGATAGATTTACATACTGCCAACTCCGTCACTGGTGCTCTCACCCTCAGACCCTCTGGGCGGCGGTCCGCCCTCTCACTGCTCTGGTACTAACACTGAGGGATCTGCCATCCCGAAGTAGGATTTCAACCCTGTTCAGACGCTTCTTTGGGGACTTCTTGAGTGTACGGACACGAGCCATGGCCCAATGGGAGGCCGACCTGGGTTACCCGATCGAGGACCAATCCTGGGTAGACATTTGGACCCGCACCCACTCCTCATCTGCCTGTGTGACCAACAAGGAATGCGCATATAAGCTACTGCTTCGATGGTACTACCCCCCCTTAGATTACACCACATGAACCCCCGGGTGGACCCTTCTTGCTGGGGGGGGTGCTCCCAGCCGGGCTCCTTTTTCCACATGTGGTGGGCTTGCCCAAAGATTCAGCGATTCTGGGAACAGTGCCTGGCGACGATCGATCACATTACGGGGATTTCTCTCCCCTTTGAGCCCGAGACGGTCCTGCTGGGGGTCCCGACCCCGGGGGTCTACCCACGCTCCGGAAACAGAGCGAAACTAGTGACGCAATGCCTTTTGTCTGGCAAAACCGTGCTAGCCCGCTTCTGGAAGTCCCCGGACGGCCCGTGCATGGCTCATTGGTGGGGTAAACTTTGGGATATCCTAATCGCGGAAAAGGTGACCGCGGCGAGGGCGGGTGTCCTGCACCGCTTCCAGAACCTATGGGCCCCAGTGCTGGAGTACGACCAGCGTTTCCCCGCCTTAACATTTAAACCCCTCCGCGCGCGATGGACTCTGAGAGACCAGGGGCCCACCTGAGTGATGGGGGAGACGGACGGTCAGCCCTGCGGAGGGCGGGGACAGGGGGGGACGTTGGGCTCCAAGGGGGGGGCAGGAGGGAGGGAGAACACGAGCGAAAGAGAACGGTTATTGGTGTGAAATCTCTATGCAATGTAATATGTAAATTGTCCTGCCTTGGTTTAAAATAAAAATATATTTAAAAAAAACAAAACACTACCATCTTTCTATCCTCCCCCTCATATGGGCAAGGAGGAGGAAATGCTGCATAGACCGGACCCAAAAAGGGTCTAAGCTTTTATATTGCAAGTATGGCAAAATGTCACCATGATGATCAGCTATTTGTGGGATATGATGGCCTTAAATTGGACCTTGCAGTAACTAAACAAACCATATCTCGGTGGATTACGCTGCCTATTGGCGAATGCTACAGATTAATGGGCAAAGACCCACCGGAAGGACTTCGAGCTCATTCCACGAGGGACATGGCAACTTCTGCTGCTCTCCAAAGGGGTGTCCCTATAATTGATATATGCTCTGCGGCAACTTGGGCGTCCATTCATACATTCGTTAAGCATTATTGCTTGGACTCCTCTTCCTCTCAAGGAGGTCTTTTTGCTAAGGCAGTCCTTCATTCCATTCACAATTAATTTAAATAGTACTCCCTCCTCCAAATTGTCACTGCTTTGGGAGTCTATCAAAGATGAGGAATACGTGGGAGGACAAAATCCATTCGAATAACAAGCTACTTACCCCTGGTAACGTTCCTTTGACTGGATGTTCCCCCCACGTTTTCCTAACCGCCCCTCCCAGCCTACCCCACCGTACCATTTACGTGAATTACACTCTGCGTTTCCTGAGAGCTTGCGGTCTGGGGTACGCCTGGTTCCTCGATTAATGGAACGAAAAAACAGATCTGAAGCCAACGGGTGCTGCACTAGCTATTTATACTGCTGATGCCGTTGACGCTCTATGGCGGCCCTCGTGGGACATTGACGCCACAACATTGTGCACATTATTTTACCGAAGCAGCAAAGCTGGCGAGATACGAATATCAAAGATGGGGAATACGTGGGAGGAACATCCAGTCGAAAGAACGTTACCAGTGTTAAGAAATGTGTTCTTCTGTGTGAACCTTCCTGCTTCTATTAAAGCTAAAATATTCGTAAAGGCTAGTATGTGTCACAGATGTGTCATTCGGCCAGAAGAAATTGTCAAGGATTGATCCAAGATACCTCAGCAAGAATCGTAGCATCTAGGGCGTTGGTTAAGAGTTCAGTGGGTACCAACGTTTTGGCTGGCAAAAAGTATGATACAGCCCGATGGATTCAACCATCTTCATATATTGGAAGGCCTTGGTCATTAATTAAGAGCCTTCCTTCCTGGCGTGCCTGTAGCTTGGGTTGGAGAAGATCTTTCAGCAACCTTTCTAACACAACACTTCAAATCCAGTCTCTTTGATGATAAAGGCTGTATTCGAAGAAAGTTTATTAAGAGAAGATAAATAAATAGAAGCATGAATAGCTCCACTGCATCTCGAGTTGATGGTTCATCCAGAGATGGAAGAGGAGAAGAAGAAACAGAATCAACAGACTGTTGATTGAAAGATGTTGTGTATCTTGGTGAAGGAAAGTATTTGCGGAGATAGTAGGAGACGTAATTAATAAAAAGTGATCAGCTGGCTGAATCCAACAATCTAAATTAGTAATATCAGAAGAAACAAAAATAAGAACAATAGTGTGCCACTTTTATGTGTAGAGAAAGAGCGAAGAAGAAAGAAGTGTCAAAGTAAAAATAAAAGTAAGGGCTACCAATTGAGAGACATCAAAGCCAGATGGAGATTTCCATATAGACAAGTTAAAATCACTAGTAGCAAAAAGTATTGGTTTAATCTCCTGCTGAAGTTAAAAACTCTTCTCCCATAAGAATTATTTTGATTAGCCTTGGTGCTCTCCCATATTCAAGGGGAACTACCTGATTGGTCGGAGTCTCTAAGGAGACTTTGTGCCATTCATTTCGAGCATCCACTGTTCTTTGTGTTTCTATCGTTGTCTCCTACATTTCAAAGTATCTTTCCAGTTATGTCCCTAATGCGTTGGTTACCTTTTGAATCAGTAATACCTTTTAAATTCCTGCTGCTTGAATTATAAATCACTTAATTTAGGCCAACCCAGTTATGTGGTTGCAAAACTGCAAGCACTGCATATGCAAAGGCTTTATGGGATGGAGACCAGCAATTTCAGCAAATTCCTAGGCCTTCTCGGTGCAGCCTCTTGATTTTTGGAATGGCCTTCATATATTGCTGCAATTGGCCAACTCTTTACTAGAGTTTTGGTATGGGCTTAAAATGTTTTTTCTGTAGGTAGTTGACCTAAGAATGGTTAGCTGCTCAGGGCCTTATCAATCTTTTTTAATATAATCACCAGCTTAATGACTTTTAGTCCGGCCCATGTCTGTAACATGCAGTTTTAGTAATATTTTGGTTACATTAATGTATCTTGTTTTGTTGTCTGTAATACAGATCAGCACAATCCGTATGTTTGAGAATCTGTCCAGCTAAGTCTATAGCCACGTCTCCATTACATTTTCACATAAAGGGGCGTTGCAGTTGCAAAGTAATAATAAAACATTATCGTTTTTAGCTTTAATTGAAAAATAGATATACTGTGGTCAGGGTGGTTCAATCTCTTTTCTTTCTTCTTATATCAAAGAAAGACTAATCTGTGTTAAAGGGAGACCTATAGCCAGCCCTCAGACAGTTCACGGAGATGGAGTAGGAGGTATCACCTTAATCCAAGGTGGATAGAGACGTTTATAGGAAGAAACGCACAACTGAGAAACAAAAGGATGCAAAGGCAAGATTTCTCTGAACAGTACCTGAGCCTTATTAGAAGAAACTAGCTGGGGTACCCGGCGTTGCCTGTGTCCTGATAGAGTGGTGTTTGATGTGCCCTGGAGGATGTTGCTCTTGTCCTCATGTCGGCAAGTCTTGCTTCAGTTTGCGCTGGCATCTCATTTGCCCTAGAGAAAGTTGCTCTTGTCCATGTCTTGCCGACTGCAAGTCGTGCTGCTGTTTGTTGTTGTGTTTCAGAAGCTCTTGATATTGATTTTCGCTTTGCGTCAGATGGATCTTTTCCAAGTGATGTTAGTTTTTTTGCGGCATGTGTCAGTCACTCAGTGGCTCCAGCTCATTTGAGTAAATGTCCAAGAAAGATTGATTGATCGTTCTCTCTTCTCGTGAATGAACTTAAGTAAACTGTAACCTTGACATTTATCATATTTGGAGTGGTGTGATAAAAAAAGAACATTTTATTTTTAATTCCCTTGAAAAATGCTTTAATAAACACTTTCGAACTGTATACAGTAGTAATACATTTCAAAGGAATAACCGCCACATCGAACATTTTGCTTCAGACACTTTTCCAAATGTTGCCTCCTTCTAGTACCTACTGTAGTGAATCGGGGTGGGCATCAGTAAATTAGGGTATCTACGGAGTGCATTGTTTGCATCCAAACATAGACTACAATCTTGCCCCACACAAATGAGGAATCCATGCAAAATGTGTTAGCAGTGGGTTCAACGGTGTGGATTTGTATAACCGGACAAACATACACATACATACATACATTCAGCTTTATATATTAGAAGATGTGAAAAAGAACTTGACGTCCTGAAAGTTTGTGGCAGAGGATAGTGATACTGCACCCTTTCTCGTTGTGGGGGAGAATCAGAAAAGCGTAATTTTATAGTGGTGGCATATTTGTGCCATTCAGATGTCCCACATATACCTGGGGTGCTGATTTAGATGTGTCCAGAACCACTGAACTTGTAAAATGTCTGGAGTATATTCTGTTATGGCAGTGGGGAATTATTGAGTGATGCACATGTTTGGGTGACCACCCACTCTGGTCTGCATCCTTCAATGCCTCAGTCTTCTTTCTGCATGTGGGGAAACTGGGTGCTGTGAGAGGGTTGGGCTAGATCAGTGAGAAGTGTTAGCTCATGTATTCTTAGCTTGATGTTGACACTCTCTTCAAGATGCCCGTCATTTGCAGTTGCTTCCGAGGGTGTTAGTTGGTATCACCCTGCATGGTAAGAGAGCCAGACTGTGGGGAAAGATCGACTGAGTTGTGCGGCTTGCATGTCCTCTGGTAGGTAAATTTGCAGGGAGAGGAGAAGAATACCAAGCTTGGATGTGCATAATGGCATATGGCCACAATGTGCTAATTTGGGATGATGGAATCTGCCTTGCTTTGGCACCTAAGAGTAATTGAATATGGCCTTCCATTGGTGCCTCATAATAGCATCTAACACTGCTATTCTAACGGGATAATTATCAGACCATGCCATGCGAAGTGGGTCTTGGAATCTATACATGTCATGATGAGGGATGAATAGTACATTTGGATAACTAGGCTATGATTTCAACAGCTTTATTCTGTTTAGTTTGCAAAAGGCAGGAAAATAGATGGCCCTGTTTAGCACTGTCAGTTGGTAGTCACTGGTAAATGGATTTAAATCCTGGGTTTTCCAACAGATATTCATTGGATTGTTTCCTTGTGAGTTTTGCGACTAGTAAGTTGTTCAAGCATTTTCTTTGCTGTTGTCAGAGGCCCCTCTTGGCCAGTAGATTTTTGGGGTTGTGTGAGCCTTTGGGTCAGGTTAGATTATGGAAGAACACTTACAAGACTGGGTACAATCTGTGCTTAATTTGTAGGGGTGTTTGCCAGGGTTCAGCCCTGGCACTTATTTTTGAGCCGCAGCATTTATTGTCTCAGACTCACTTTAATTATGAAGTGGTAATAATGCATCCATCAACCACAATGAGCAGGTGTGCGCTGTAGTTGTCATGCCTGTGTCTCTGCATCACACCACTCCTGCATCAAACACTCCGCAAGGGTTGCATTATGCATATAGAACGGCTAAACCGTTCTACACAAAGTGGAGGTTTTTTGATACGCTCACTGGAAAACGGTGCTGGCAATTGAGACTCCGTTAGAGTCACCTGTCTTTAGGCACGTATTTAGCAGTACGTCGGCTGACTTTCACTGCTTCTGATTGTTGTCACAATCTTGGTCGGAAGCTCTGACTTTCTAAGTCATTTGTTCAAAACCTTTCACCAGCGTTCCGGAGAACTTTATCCTGTTCAAGTATTACGGAGCACATCTGGATGTTTCCTGTTTCCTCGCTGTTAATTCAAGTGAGGTATTTTCTTTATTTTGTGCGGTTTCCGCATCGCATTTCTGCTGACTGTCCACGTACTCCATTACTTGCGGGTCCCGAGCGTGGTTTTACAAGCAAGGGTTCTCCTGTCAAATCCCTTATTGCCGCTATTACTGCAAACCACGGACTCCTGCACCGCGCTACCTGGAGCGTGGCATTATTGCTGCAATCCACAGGCTCTTTCACCTCGTTTCTGCGAGTGAGGCATTCTTAAGAAGTTACCCTGGCGAAAGTCCGAGCGCATCCATTGTGCTGTCAACTGTCCTTCAGTTTCATTTCATTTCACCTGCAGCGACGTTCAGCTACGCTCTTTACACCACATACTTAGTATTCTCAAGGCATTTGTCGTGCAGGCTCATTATTAATCTGTTTCTTCTTGGGGCATAGGAACTTGGTTGCTACCCACGTTGGACCCTACTTCCATGTATTGATTTGTATTATTTCCATAAACCCTGAACCACGTTTGGATTACCTTAAGTGCACAGAACTATTGGGACGCTCTCCAGAAGTGCACCAACCCAGCTCTAGTGCGTCCCTCGTGCTGTTCGGGTTTAGTTTCCACACTAACCTTACCCTATCTAGACGTTGTTTCCCAGTGGACTACCTGGAATCCTAAACAGAAAAGACAACTAAGTTCTGCCTTCGCCAACAGCTTAGTGTATGGTTAGAGGGGGGGGGTCTGAATCTTTGTGTTTGCATGGAAGCATACTGATAGTTTCCTTTAATTTATAGATTGGTGTTTACTTTGTGCTCCGTGCCCTTTCCATTGATAATACATTCTGGCTGTATATTCATACCAGACAGAGAGTTAATCAATTGGAAGGTCTGATCTTGCTCCCATCATCATCTCTCCGTCAACCCAGCAGTTATCAGATATCAGACTCCGAACTGGTTGATTGTACTCTCCCGACCAGTATCCTTTTTTCAAGGTCTACCTTGCAACCTGTGTCCTTGAATAATTGGTCGTTTGCCTATTTAGCGTTCGATTCATGACAGTAGTGTAACCTTAAATATGTTGACTATGGATGGTGACAGCAGTGGTAGGGAACTGCCCACCTGCAGTGTCACAGGAGTGCTGGAAAATATTTGGCACTTATTTTATTTTACAACTTAAGCACTCAGTATAATAAAAAATTAGGATCCTAATCAAATGGTCAGAGGAAGTCTTGTTAAAGTCATTGCAGTGTCAGGGCCTCAGGTAAGAGCCTAAGATCAAGGACCAATCCCTAATCTAAATTCAAAATTTCCTGAAAATCACGGTGTCATGTTAATTATGGAGTGTTGAAGCACGCTTCTTCAGTAGCATCCACGTCTTGTTCTTGACTGGGTCTTGCCTTGTGTATGGTCTGTCATTGACCTGGACTGTGAGTTGAGGCACCCGCCTCACATGCTAATGGGCCATGGCTTGTATCAAACCCCTCTTGCCCTAGGGATGTCTGCTGATGCTGGTAGATATTCTCCAGTCACTTCTTGGTAGGATTTTCTCACCTTACTTCCGGTTGCATAGGTTTGCAAGATCCCATTATTTGGGTTTTTGACCTCACAACCCTGACAGTGTTTATGCTAGAGCTCCCAGATGGATTTGCTCCAAATGCTTTTTTCAAGTTTGGCACCTGCCTGTCATTTGGTCCCAGTTTGTCAGCAGGCCTGGTGTCCCAGCCTGCATCCTCATCCTGTAATGTCCCTAGCTTAAGTGACCTTTCCTTCTCTCCTTCCTACTACTCGATCCTTAAGGCTTGCCCAACACATATTGTGCTCTCTAGCATCTCCTTGCTTCTTCTACCCTGCTGCTAGTGGCCTTATTGGCTTGGCTTACACTGGTTCTGCTCTGTTAATTTTCCTTTCTCTTTCTTCTGAGTGCAACACCACACTCTTGCTGGAATGCCGTCCTAAAACCCACCAAGTTAGGGCAGCATTTGGTTGCTTGTGTTTCTTTTTATATAGGTGCTGACTGAGTGATTGTGCCAATGAGCAATTTGATTTGTTGGTCAAATCCCCATAAACTTTCTTCTTTGTGTTTATGGTGCTGTCTAAAGCCTTTTTGTGTGGCTGGTGATTTTTAAAACATTTTTATTCACAGGTGGAGTGCGGTTTTAGTTAACCATAATGGCCCGTTTCCCTGGCCCCACAGCCCTGGGTCATAAAAGCCTTTTCCGCTATTTTGGGATAATGTGAAGCCATCATGGCATCCTGCTAATCCGACTCCATGGTCCTCTGCTGCACAAATCAATGTGTTCACTAGAATTCAATGTCCCGGACCTGAAGGTGAGCGCTCTCTTTCAGTTACCAAGCGGTTTTCTCCAGACTCTGGGCCTGTGCTCCTTGCTAGTGCTCGTAGAACAGCATGCTCTGTTGTTCAGCTCCCGTTCCTCTTGCTTGCCCTGGTGTATCAAAGCTGCATCCCTTGCACATCAAGCCATCACTTTTGTTAATATGCCGTTAGAAACGGAAATGAACCGAGCTTTATGTTGTAACATTGCAAGCATTGTACTTTTTGTTTCCATCCGTATGGCCACTACCTGATAAGTCATCTGTGTGGAGTGGTGTGGTGTCCGAGTGGACTTTGGTGGCTGCCGGTGTTTATGCTGGACTAACAGTCTTTTTACTGTCTCTACTATCACTAAGGAGGAGCATGCTTTTCAAACCTACATAAGCTCATTGCTCGCTCGGAGTGTTCTTTGGTGGTCCGTGGTGGCTCTGGGTCGCCAGGTCCTGTGGTAAAACAATGTAACTCCTCGATCACCCTGTAGCAGTTGGGCGGACCCACAATTGCTTTAAACTTGTTGGTTCTTTGATTTTATTGTTGCAACTGGTGGCCTGCCCGGTATAGCTTGAGTGACTTGATAGTTTGTGTCATCTGTGGCTGCGGCGTGACCACTGGTACATGTATTTATCGCCTAAGTAGCCACCCTAAACGCCTGCAGCTGCCCAAACGTGGGGAGCAACTTGAGAACTGCTATGTTAAAACAAAACAAACTAAACAGAGCGTAATTGACAAGAACATGGAGAAGGAAAATGCTCTCTCTGTTCACTCACCTACTCCTGTGGAAAACACAAGGGTAAATAAAACTCTGGATGTGCAAAAGATCATAGATAATTTTTTACGCCTATCCACTTATCCAAATCGCAGCCTATAACTAAAGCCATTGGCCTGACTGTGCCGGCGGTTCTGGAATCTCCGAATTCCATTAAGGCAATCGATAACAATAACTCATTACTAAACGTGTTTAGACCTACCCACGAGGTCTAACATCAGGGGACAATGATTCTGCTCTAACTGCTACTAAACCTATGGCTAGTCCTGATTTAATTGTGATAGCTGCTCGGGTCGATAGTTTGACGGAAAGTACAGTACTAACTTCCTCTGAATGCTGCTTCGACCAATTATTAGAAGCTCACGATATGTCATTTGCACCCACTTTAAGTTCTATTGCCATCACTATGGATGCAATATTCGGTCTGTGTTCCACGATTGCTAGTGAGCAACACACATTTCAGCGTGTTTTAGCATTGGTGGTAGATGTAATCTTAGCTAATGGTACAGACACACCTATGTGCTTGCCTGCGGTAAAACGGGACGAATCAAAGAAACAAGAAAAAGAACGATTAATGGAGTACTCGATGCTTGATTCACCATTGACAATTTCCACATTAACTCGTTGACGGGAAGTCACCAGGTCTATGCAGGAGGCAAAAATTCTGACATCACTTTAAGTCCTATGAGCATCAGACACAACAGCATGGCTGTTTACCATTGGAACAGCCAACCATTACAGCGCGGGGGTGCATCTTATATTGCCCCCTGGTAATTTCTTAACAACAGGGATGGTTTGACAATGCTCAGCATCTAGTGGGTCAACCAACGCATATGTATGGTATAGCAATGCTTCCTGGCTCATCTTATATGCCAATTCAGCCATGTGTTCAGACACAACTGTCTATATCAAGGAATCCACCAAAAGCTCCTTTGAGAAGGCAATATATTGGAGACAATATGGATATGGACTCTAGAATTAATTTGATCCGTGGTCCCACAGTTAATTTAACTGATACGACAAATGTTATTCCTAAGAATTGCTCTAGCTCTGGAAGAAACAACTTTATAGCTGATCACAGCAGTAACAATAAGAAGTGTATGCGCAACATTGAGGGAGGGGAGCGACGGTTACGCATTGAGGAAATCGATCTGGCAAATGATAGTCAGTTTTGAACCGGAAGAATTTGATGGCCGTATTTAGTCAAATAAAGAGCCTTCAGATTCTAAGATCTTGTGACATGGAGGCTGTGGAGCTGTCTACCATACACAGCAATACGAATTGAGCTATTGTAACTCTGGTCTCCTGGGTGGCGGTTGAAAGGATCTTATCAGTGTCTACTGAACTATGGAATTTGGGATTTGAAGTTCAGTTAAGGCTGCGTAATTTGATGGAGAGTAAATTGAATCACTGGGGCGAAGTTGGCAATTCTAGGCACCATACGAGCTTGGCAATAGGCAGATCACATTCCAAGTACAATCCAAATCTGGGACTGAGAGATACAGTGGTTTGGCAGTGAGTCAAAGATTGCCAATATTGAACTAAGGCGATCAATAGGCATGATGCGATACTATCCTGGAAAACCCGGGGCTACAATTCCTTTGTTTCTCATGCTACGGGTATTGAGGATCGTACTTCTGTGGATGTTTTTCTTCTGCAGGAAACTTGGCCTAATGTAGAAATTGTGTTGGATGGTTACATGGTCTTCACCCAGAATGCTCTAGTCTTGGAGGTTGCCCAAAGAGGGGCCTTTGTATTGGTGTTTCGTTGTTAACTATATGCGTAAAGAATTTGTATGGATGGGGATCTCTCCCATTGTATGTCAGTCTCTATAACCAACTTTAGCATATGCCGCTATTGAGAAGTGCTGAATCATCAGCACATGGAAATCGAATAAAGTGATTTGCGGCTAACATCTAAAACATCAATGCTAGTATAGACAAGATCGGTTGGGAACCTTACAATCTTTATGCCCATTGCTATGGTCTACTATGTTTCCTGGTGCAGCTGATATGGGTGGGATGAGTCTTCCTACGGAAAGGCATTGGGATAAAGCCATTTGACGTGGGGATATACGACAGTAAAAAAGTATTAAGGGGTGAGTTGACCAAGATTAGGCATAACACAGCCCTAACATCGGCACAGCAGGCAACAGTCGGCCTTTGTGAAAACGCGATATAAGAACTGTTTAGGGCAATCTAAAAATTGTGCCGTTTCTGCCAATTGGAAACTGGCTTTAATGAGTTAATAAACTCATTAAAATCAATGATTCACGCACATTTTGGTCCTTATATCGAACTCATATTAAAGATAAATCTCCAAAATAATGATGAGTGATTAGTGAACCGTGTTCGTCACAATATCTAACTGCAACTCACTGGGATGGTATTGGAAATTGCCCAACAGTCATTGACCCCACACAAATAGAGGCGAATATAAGAAGACAGATGAGTAGTGATAATGTTTGTTTTATTTATTTAATTTTTTGCATTTATACAGTGCGCCTAGCCCTCAGGCATCTGGGCTCTTGAATTAAGAATACAGTTGCATATACAATGAAAAGCTTAAGAGATTGCTTACATATACATTAAATGACTTAAAGGTGAGGTTACAAATGCGTTTTTTACAAGTACAGTTACTTTTGCAATCAATTATAATGTTTCACATATCCTGATCCCTTGAGCATAAGGGTACAGTGTCAGGTTCGAGCATTACAGTGAATTGCTTGCCAGGATTGCAGAGTTACAGATCGGTCCTTGTAGGATTGTGTACAGAGGCATGGTTGATTAGCAGAGTCTGCGCTAGTTGCACGTGTCCTGACCATCAGTGGATCCAGAGTTTCATTTGAAACTTCCAAGTCCACAAAGTCTTGTTGTTCAAGCAGCCACTTCTGCTTCTAAGTGAGCAGTTTATCCCACGGTTCCCCCGGACAGGGAGCAGCTTATCTCACGGTTCCTCCGGATAAGGAGGCTAAAAGGCTCGATGCCATGCGGAAAAACGTTATTTTTTGCTGGAAGAGTGGCGCTGAAGGCAGCCAATACAACCTGTACACTAGCAAAGTTCAACAAAAACCAAAAAAGGGATGGGAGGTAGGTTTTGAATTAATCTGAACCACTTAATTGCTCTGGGCAACTTTCCACACCACTGTTTTTTTAGCCCATCTGTGCCATTGCAAAAGGGTCCGGTCATATGCAAATCAGTCAGGTACTGCACCAATGGGAGCAGCCCTGCCCGAACTACTACGCAACCCTTCCACCCAACACAGTTTTTGGTTTCAGTAGCAAAGTTCATCTACACTTTGTGGGAGGTGATTGCCATGGCATCTGAGCACATCCCAGAGGGTGAAGAAAGACGCTATATGTCAACCCTTACAGTAAGGCCTGGACAATGCGGACTGTATTACCCGCTATGTGGTAGCTGGATCAGTGCTTAGACGATTTGCCTGGCTACGAAAATCAGGGTTAGCGTCTGACGTGCAATCCAGGCTGTTGGATAAGATGTTTGAAGGTTCTTATTTGTTTGGAACAAAAGCAGATGAAAGCCTTGTGAAATTGCAGTGAGGCAGCCCCAACAGAGTCAATCGACTGTCTTCTAACCAGGGATGGAGAAAAAGTTAATTTCGGTACGATTTCTCTGTCGGGAAGCAAGAGGTCAGTTTACACAAAGGGGACAGCGAAGGCAACCATGACCGAGGAGCTGCTACGGCATCCGCTTCCTTGCCTTCCACAACGACCAGTGCCCCAAAACCGCTTTGGAGACTTAAAGCATTTGTCTGTGGTGTGAAGCAGGTTAACCCAGCATCTGAAGGAATGGCAAAGCATTACAACAGATGCTTGGGCTCTGCAGACTGTTGCCCGTGGCTACTGCCTCCACTTTAGAAAAAAACACCAAACTGTCCCCTACGAGGCCAGTCCTTGAAAGTGCCAGATCTGCTCCTCCTACACGAAGTTCAGACACAGTTGAGGAAGGGTGCAATCGAACAGGTACCTGTAGCAGACATAAATCAAGGCTGCGACTCTCTTTATGTTCTGATTCCGAAAAAGGATGGAGGGTTGCGACCCATCTTAGACTTGAGATGCTTGAACAAGTTCCTCTGTAAGGACAAGTTCAAGATGGTCACTCTTTGGCAGATCCTCCAGGCCCTTCAGCTCCAGGATTGGATGGTGTCATTAGATTTTCAGGATATGATATGATATATGTTTATTTATATAGCGCCTATACACAATGTGTTTCAAAGCGCTTCAAGGCAAGGGAGGGAACAAGGGAAAATACAACCACATTCTTACAGGCCATGAACAGTAAGGGTGTGAAATTAACTATTGTACTCGGCCTGACGACATTTTAGATAGTGCAAGAGCTAAAACATAGATAAGGAAGGGAGGGGGAGAGTGGGAAGGAAATGGAAACAGACAGGCGACTACCGTACTAGGCCTGATGACATTTCTGGTAGAACCGGAAAAAAAACAAGAGGTGAGGGAGAGGGGTGCAGAAAGGTAGGGAAGGAACAAAACAAGCGACTATCATATTAGGCCTGACAACATTTCAGATAGTGCTGGAGGGGGTTTGAGGAGGAAAAAAACAGTAAGGTGAGGGAGGAGGAGACAGACGAGGTTGATATCGTACTAGGTCCAGGGATAATTCTGATAGAGTAAGTGATAGAAGAAAGTAAGGGTAGGAGATAGGAAAAGGGAGAAGGGAAAGGAGGAGAGAACAGAGAGTTAGCAGTCAAGAGTGGAGAAGCAAAAGGGGAGAGTGAATACAATTGCAGAAGTCAGTAGTAACACATAATGTTGCAAGCCAGGATACAAGATGAAGATGGGAACAGCATGATTCAGGGCCACCATGAGTACAAGATGCAAAAGAAGTTCAGCATGAGAGTTGAGAAAGGGTGACGCACCATGAATGAATGAAGTCCATAAAAGTCAAATCCAGCATTGTCCACAAGACGGTGATGGTGAAACCAGAATGTATCAGGACAGACTCCTGCAGAAGTAGGCTTGAGTGGGGTGAGGGGGCAGCAGGGTAGAAGAATCAAGCAAAACGGGCAACACCTGTGTGCGAGAATGGGGGGGCACAAAGGAACATCACAGGGGACCAGAGGGAGTAACACATGTTGGTGCATGACTACCTGCTGTCTGAGCAGGGGGTCGGGCCCTGGGTCCTCCTGGTCTGAACAGGTCCAAACAGGAATTCCCCTTTTCTTCATCTGCCCTTCGCTTAGGATGCCCGGGCGAGAGACGCCCATGATCTAATAGTTAGGAGCAGGAAGGAAGAGGCAGGGCTAAGAAGGTGGGTGGTGCTTGCTAAGTGGTGAAAAGGAGCGTCAAACAGGAAGGCACCAAGTGGGTGGGGCTTGCTAAGTGGTGAAAGAGAGCGGCAAACAGGAAGGCACCAGGTGGGCGGGACTTAGGCCAGGTGACCTAGATCCACTTGCACCTGCTCTCCATCTGCAAAGGAAAAGAGGCTTGAGGGCTCCTTACGTAGGGAAAAAGAGCGGCAGGCAGGAAGGCACCAGGTGGGCGGGGCTAAGGCCAGGTGACCTAGATCCACTTGCACCTGCTCCCGATCTGCAAAGGAAAAGAGGCTGGAGGGCTCCTTAAGTAGGAAAAGGAAGCAGCAAACAGGAAGACACCAGGTGGGCGGGACTTGCTAAGTGGTGAAAAAGAGCGGCAAACAGGAAGGATGCTTATTTTCATGTGCCAATTCATCTTGAGCACAAAAAATACCTGAGATTTGCTGTTGGCAGTTCTCACTATCAGTTTCGGGTGCTGCCTTTCAGGCTAATCTCTGTCCTGATGGTCTTCATCAAGCTTATGGCAGTTTTGTCAGCGAATCTACAGAGGGGAGATTTACATTCACCCCTACCTGGACTATTTACTGATCGGAGCTTGATCACCCCAGCAGGCTCGGAACATCTGGACAGCAACTGCTGCTCTCTCCAAAGGCTTCTCCCTCAACTTCAAGAAGTCCCACAGACACCTTCCCAGAAGCTGCAATTCATTGGAGCAGTCCTGGCATCTTCCCCAGGGAAAGCTTTGCCACCCGAGGTAAGGGCTATCCACATATCGAAGATGGTAAACAAATTTCAGAGTGCTCCAAATCTTCCGGCCTTCGATTTTCTGTGGTTGCTCTGTCTCATGGCATCCGGCGTTTTTCTGGTGCCAGAGGCCAGTTTGAGAATGAAGTCCTTTCAGTGTACTCTCGGGACTCAGTGGTCACAGGCAGTATGACGGATCTAGCACGGTCCCAAGCAGGGACTTGCAGATTCTTCTGTGGTTGGCCATCAAGGAGAATGTGTTAAAGGGGGAACGCTTTTGGTGGCCATGGCCTGAGATTACAGTGGTTACAGACGCCACCCTCCCTGGGGGTAACGACAGCGGTTTGACGATCAGCGGACTCTGCTCTCTGTCGGAGTACAAACTGCATAGCAATCTTTTAGAGCTGAGGGCAATCAGACTAGCGCTGATGGCCTTTCTGCCCTCTGTATGGGGAAAGAGTGTCCTGATAATGATGGACAACACAGTGGCCGTGCATTCCCTCGACAAAAGAAGGGGGTGTAGGGTCACTACCACTGGGCAGAGAGGCGATGCAGCTCTGATTTTTGGGCACTGCAAGAAGGAATCTCTCTGTCAGCAGTTCTTCTGGCCAGAGAGAAAAACACGGTGGAGGATGCTCTGAGAATGCAGAGCACTGTCCCCCACGAGTGGGAGCTAACTCAGGAAGTCCTTTAAGAGATCTTTGCCCTTAAGGGTAACCCCTCAAGTGGATATTTTTGCATCCAGTGTCACCAGGAAGTGCGACCTGTTCTGCTGCAAGGAATTGCCTCAGAGGGGACACATTCGTATTGAACTGGGAATGTCCACTTCTGTATGCGTTTCCACCAATCCACGTCATTCCTCATGTTCTCAGGAGGTTGAGGAAGTTTTGGAAATCCATTATCCTGATTATGCCGGACTGGGCCACGAGGACGTGGTACCCGGAGCTTCTGAAAATGTCCATCTGCCCTCCAATTCGTCTTCCCCAAAGGGAGAATCTCCTCTCGCAAGCGGGAGGTCGCATTCTTCATCCAGAGATCAGGACCCTCGACCTCCATGCATGGTTTCTGAGAGGTTGAGGTACAAAAATTGGGACCTTCCCGAAGACGTCATGGAGGTGTTGCTTTCAGCCAGCGACTAAATCTCTGTATCGCTGCTGCTGGAACATAATTTTGCAGCTAGTGTAGAGATAAAGGAATTTACCAATTTTCTTGTGACACACCATCCGTTTTGTCTTTTTCTACTACACCAAACCCATCAGGGGCTACAGGTTGCTATGGCCAAAGGCTATCTGGCTGCGCTGTCCATTTTCAAGCGCTATCCAGAGCAAGGTTCCTACTTTAAGGTGTCATCCAGTTTTTAAATATCTTCCTACCGGTTTCAATCATTATTCCATTCTGGGATCTCAACCTGGTTTTAAGCTTTGTGATGGGTTCTCCTTTTGAACCATTAAATTCTTGTCTACTTGTCTTTGAAAACAGTATTCTTGATGGCCATTACCTCCGCTCACAGAGTGATAGAGCTTCAGGCCTTATCTTCTAAACCACCATTCACGGTCTTCCATAAAGACAATGTAGTTTTGAGGGTTCGTCCTTCTTTTTTACCAAAAATAGTGTCCGAATTTCATTTGATGCAAAAAGAAATGTACCGACTTTATAATCTTTTCCTCATCCATCTAAGGAGGAGAAGAGGTTACACAGACTTGACACAAGAAGAGCCTTGAGCTTTTATATTAACAGGGTTTCTAAGCGAAGACTGGACGACCAACTTTTTGTCGGTTACACGGGCCACCGAATGGGACCAGCGGTTACTAAGCAAATGCGGTCACTGTGGATTATACTTTGTATATATGAATGTTACAATATAGTGGGAAAGAGGTTCCCGAAGGTCTAAATGCCCACTCTACTAGAGGTGTAGCCACTTCTTCAGCCCTCCAGAGAGGGGTACTTCTGCAGGGTACGACGTCCTTTCATCGTGTGGGTGTTTGTTCGCTGTTTTTTTTACAGCAGAATTTTTTAACGAAAAAAAAATCATCCCATTTTTAGGGGGGTTAGAAAAATATATATTTGGGGTGTGGGTTTTGGGAATATACAAAAAATGTAATTGGGGATGAGGGGTTTGGACGGGGAGGGACCCCACATAAATTTAAAATAAAAAAAAATGTGGCAAGTTTTTTTCGTTAAAAAGTATGCAGTAAAAAATCGAGTGAAAACATCCCACAATGAAATGACATGGAACCACAGCAGGACCTCTGCAATGCTGCCACCTAGTCTTCTGTCCATACATTTGCAAAGCATTACTATTTAGATTACCTTTCGGGCCGGTAATCCAGATTTCGAAAGGCTGTTTTACACAGCGTACATCAAAATTGAACTCTTCTTTCCCACCTCCTGTAAAGCGCTGCTATGGGAGAATATCAAAGATGAGGAGTATGTGAATTAATTTGAAGAACAAATTATTTAACCCTGGCAATGTTCTTTCGTCTAGATGTTCCTCCCATGTATTCCTCATCGCCCCTCCCTGCCATCCCCTCTGTCAAGAAGGAGTTTCTTTGATTTACACCTTCCGCTCTGTTAGCGCCCAAGTATTTCTCATCTTCGAGACTGGTATGCTGGTGAGAGGAAAAACATGAACTGAGGCAGCGGATGCGGTGCGTGCCTTATATGCCAGCGTCAACATCTACTCGAAGAGGACGGAAGCCCTCTAAGGACACAAGGTCGACGATGCAGATGCATGGCGCCCTCTGCTGAGAAAGCTTTACGAGCTGCAAGCAGGATATCTGAGATAATCAAAGATGAGGAATATGTCGGAGGAACATCCAGTCGAAAGAACATTACCAGAGGTAAGTAATTTGTTCATCTCTTGGATAGGCTACGTGGATGACATTGTAAAACTTGACAGGAAACCCCGGGGACTACAACATTCGCTGAACGCCCCTGCGCAGCACGTTAAAGATAACAGCCTGGTCATTAACTGACAAAAACTAAGATATTACAAGTGCAGCGCAAGGAGAAAATGTCTAAGAGTTACAGTTGGTGGTTAGATGGCATTAAGCTGAATCAAGTGAAGAATGACATCTATTTCGGATGTCCATTTCCTGGAATCCATTTCTCATCAACTGTTGGGGACCCTGTGACTAGCAAGCTTATGCGTAAGTGGCAGGTTTTGAGAAACTTCATAAAAGCAAGGGGAGACAAGGCCATTGAAGGCCTCATTGAAGTTTACACTAAATCTGCCATTCCAACATTATTGTATGGCATTGAATCCATGATGGGCGTCAGCACTAAATGGCTAAACAAAATTGTGAGGAAACTCCTGAGGTCGATTTTAGTGTTACTCAAAACGGTCTCAGTTGAAGCCCTACGAATGGAGTTGGGACTGACTGCACTTGCCATGTTCTGGAAGATGAGATGTACCCGATTACTTATTAAGATTGTGGAAGGAGAGTCTGGGGCAACCTCTAATCAATTGCTGTTTGGTTCTGGTGGCGCATGGTAAGTTTAGAGCTGGTAATTCTGCCAATCGTAGTTTGATTAATATCATTCTCAAACATCTTAAAGACATTGGGCTTCAAGCAGAAGACATGGCACAGCCTGGCGTTTTTTCTGTCTGAATTGAGGAAGCAACCACTGTTGTGGGATCAGGTCATGACTGTTCAGATACTCATGCTGCATAAACTTCATGCTGAATTTGTGAAGCAGGGATTTCCCTGGGGCAAACCCTGCAGCCAGCTCATAAAATATTGTAGCCTACTCTTATGACGCTTTGTACTGTATTTGAGATTGGACATATTGCCTGTACGTGAGGTGACATGCTAACAGGATGTCCTTAACTAACAATGTTGTATGCGAAAGTTTATGAGCGATTTATGGAAAAGTGTGGGGATCATCAATGTGACCATTTTTGGTCTATGCTCTACTCGGTGGAACCACTTACGGTGGCAGCCGTGGCATTTCACATCAGGGCTATAACTAAAACTATGCTGAATTAAGTGTGATCAGGGTTTGAGTGAACACATTCCTTTGTATCGTAAATGATATTATTTGAATGAAGTATTATGCCTTAATTGTATGACAGCCTTTTAGATTTGTAAATTAATTTTATGATGGTTTTAAGGTTGCTTATTGTTACAATAATGTTCTGTATTGCAAAAGCCTTTAATTAGCCAAAAGCTCAATACATTTTTTTAAAAAAAAATACAAATAAATGTCATCAGTGAGTGTTCCTGTGACATCACATCCTATGATTTTAATTTCATGAGATGCTTCATGCCAATGGCACTACTAACCCTAACATTTTGGTCTATTAATGTCCATGGCAAGTTTACATTTTCCCAGTGAATGTTTCATTGATACTTTTAAAGCAGTTTTGTTTACATTAGTGTTCCCAAAAAGTTTTGGTTTAAAGATTATACTACATATTTTTTTTATACCTTTGCCATTCCTAACTCTTATGCACATAAAATGAACAACCCTGTACTTGCGTGTTATCGAAGTACGTCTCTATACTTAATAGAGGGGCCATCTCCAGGTGTGATCTATGATTTTGAAAGTGTGACAGGCCCAGGTGGGACTGAAATGTCTACCAATCAGAAAGTCAGAGGAGGGAGACCATTTCTTCACTGGGCAATCTCAGTGACGAAGAAGAATTTGCCAGTTATAAAAGGTCTTTTCAGGGGGCAATCCACAACAAGGAAGCTCTCCATAGGAAATTCACAAGGAATATCCTTCTGCATTGTTGGTTGGCAGGCAGCTTCTCAATTCACCTGGAGCAGGCTGCATGGTACTCTGGAGATGACCTCGCAACTGACACTCGATCTAGGCAGCACTGCAGGGCTTGGTCATAAACACACAACTACCCAAGCTGTGATCTTATTCTGGCATTGCAGCATATTCAAATCTGATCACCTATAACAAATGGGGATTGCAAAATAGCCTGTTGGACTACCTGCAAAGAGCCAGCGATGTGCGTAAGGGACCTGATATATTTGTAGTGCGCTTCTGACAGAATTAACTACATCTAAGCGCAGTTCTTACAGAATTTTTGTCAAGAATCAGCCATTATTAGTGCTCATTCCCAGCAGACCAAACACCAGCGATTAGTTAAACAAGTCTTTACAGCTTTTTGAGCTAGGGTAAGGGTTGCGATGCTTCCAATGTGAAGCGGTAAGAAGTTCCACAGTTTAGGGCCGTATAGAGAGAAACACCTGTCTCCCCGTAAACAAATCTGCAAGGTGGAATCACCAAAGGATGTTTGTCCACAGATTGAAGACCAAACATAATTTTTTTTACTCAATTCTTTGTTTAACTAGGAGTCAGTACAAATGGCGATGCAGTGATGATATATGGGTCAACCTATGTACTCTAAATATCGAACGAACAGCTGTATTGTGCACCCTTTGAAGTCTGTTAATTTGTTTGTCTGGAATCTCCATTAGCTCCAGTTGGGCTGCTAAATTCAAACCATTCTATATGATTAAAATGCTATAATCTACACATTGTAATTATTTTGTATATTTACTGTTACTTTTCTATACCAAGATCCACTAGTGGTCCAATAGAACACAATTGGAACAGAAAGTGGCCAAATAAGAAAGGGGACAGGCATTCTGAGCAGACACCATTGCATTATTTTTCTGTGCGTGAGTGTTGGTCATGGATTTATGTCCTCATTTCACAGGTGATACAGTTGCAAATCCGGATGTGGTTTTCGGAATGAACAGTGATGAACAACTGAATCTAGTACAGGAAGAGGACTACAAAGAAAGAGGAAGAAGTGATTGTCATGCCACAGGTGAGGAGGATACGATGGTGTTTCACACAGTAAGAGCCCAGGCTGCTCATCTGTCCAAAACAATATTCCACACAGCGGTAATGTTGAAGGCCACCATTTTTCCAATTAAAAATATTTGGGACATTTTATACAACGATAATGTATTTCACTTAATACTCAACTATGAATCAGGTATATAGCAGTAGAGAATAAATTGTTTATTTGTAGTCACTGTTGGACCCAACATAGCACCATAGCGGTGTTTGCATCCACCTAGAAAGATATCAGAATAGAGGTTGACAGTGTTCTTAACCGTGTACTTTGAGGTCCTTCCTCGTTATTTTACCTCTCTAATTGCTTATTCAAGTTTGTGTATTCTTTTGTGGTCCTAGAGTAGCTTCGACAAGTTCTTTCCAGGGGGGCACAAGCAGGCACCATCCCATCTTTTCAGTCTTCCTCGTAATCTTTTGATAGCATGTTCCTAAGGAGTCTGTCCTTCTTTTCACCACTAAAGTTTAAGTTGTATATGCAGCTCCTTCTGGGTTGGGAAACCGCACCACACCGGCTTCGTTGGGAGGCGTTTGTTGTTAGAAATCAGTAAATCACTTTAATAAATTCTAATGAGCAAAATCTAGCTAGTTGGCAGTAAATGCTAGATTTAGATTACTTTTTTTTTAACCTAATAATGAATGTTCGTTTACCTCTTTAAGTGCAAATTCACTGCAATATTGGATAATTGTTGATGTGGATCTAATACTGCAAGCCCAAGCAAAAGATATGATTTAAGTCTCATCCACTTTCGAAATCTGTTATGTTGTACAGCTTTTCCCTTTTCCAAATATGTAACAACCTCCAGCATATTGATCTCTTCATGGTTATTCATTGGCAATAGTTTATCAAAAGGACATTATACAATACAGTTTTGCAGCCTATGCTCTTACTGGCAGAAGTGAAATTATTAGGTCCCACAGACAATCTGCTCCCCACACTGGTTAAAAGTGTAAAACTGTGTCCAATATAAATCTCTTTACCTAACATATTGCCATTTCTATCACACAGGACCTTCCCTGTTGGAGAAAATCTCATTCTACTAGCAATTTCCACCTTCTGAAATAAACCACTTCACACATGCTGTCAGCCCCCAGAATTTAGGGCAATCCGCCTGACAGTGCTTTCTCTTTCTTAGCTGCTACATTGTGTAATTCCACTCCCATCATTTTATGACAGCAACCTAAATGCTTACCTTTTTCAGAACATTTAAAGCCTGTGTCATGAACCAGTCAAATGTTTATAAAGTAATCTAATCAGCATGCCTGTCTGTGAAGAACTTTAGCTACAAGCACTGGGATGCTAATGAGTTTATTGTGTCGTCTTAAATGCTGTCGTCAAAGGTGATTCATGTTAAACAAGTAGAGAACATTGATTAGTCGATGCTATGGGAAATCCTTTAACATATTTTTGCCCCCATATAAGCCATTTTCAAATTACTGCTGTTGGCCAAGAGGGACCATAAGGTTAGCCCAATCAGATATTATATAGCTGCAGTATGTATAGGTTTACAAAAGCAGCCTGAACAAGGCTTCTCTTGTGTTATTACAACTGTAGTGCAATATTGTGAATTGTTGATGAATTACTTTGCTCCAAAACCCTTTTGTTTCCATCTTGAGACCTGTACTTAGTTCTGGCATTTTGACGTTCGATTTTTATGGTCCATTGCATTCTTGTCTTCTGAAGCGGTTCACCATATAGACGATCTTCATCACTGCAATAACTTTTGTGCATCTTGGGTTTGATCAGTAGGTCCTTTTCTGGAGCCACATTTCTTTGTTTTCAGCTATATACAGTGGCTTTTGGAGGCATCCTTTCTTCAAAAGGTAGCGCAGTAATGTAATCTATCAAAAGATTCTCTTCTAGTGTTCATGAAAGTTTGCATGATGTTGGTACTAAACGGCTGCCCAGATTCTGTCTGCAGATCCAAGGAGCACCAGATTGATTACAAAATGTGTGTTGAATTTGCTGGGCCTTGTAAGAGAAAGACTACTGCAAATAAATCATTTGCACATGCATTAAGACCTGTTGTTAGCTTGCTCAAAGGAAGGTTTCTGAATTTATCATAGCCCAGTTGACTAGGTGTCTAGTTTTGCAGTGGTGTTTTCCTAGTGAGTGCCTGCCATGCTACGCTTGTGTCTCTCTTCATAATTTTGCTAAACAATAGTCTCTGGACCCATTGCTCAGTCTACTTTTGAGATCTGCTTCAGCTAGGAAAATCCTGTTCAGCTACAGAAAGGAAATTAAGATAGAAATCAAACTATTATCAGTCTGCAGGATAACACTTTAGGCGGATCTTGTCTCGTTTGGTATATCCAACGTTACCCTGGAAGCAATGGTAGTACCTACACCTGAACCTAGTAGCCCCCTAATTTCCGCTCTGAATTTATGAGAGGAGGAAAAGGTGACGGCCAGGCGGAGTCATGATCACGAAGGGTCTATTCAATAAGTCCTCCCCTGAGTTGAAGTAGTATGGTACCTGAAGTTCAGAGAAAAGACTGATCAGAACGTGAACATACTCTTACGTCCTGTCCCCTGTCCCCCCATACTGTATGGGCGTCCCCCGTTAGGGACGGGAGACAGAACCTTTGTCACCAGAAAAAACATTCTTCCCCTTTAAATTTAGAGGCGCTCCCCTGACTCTGCCCACCGGCGCCACTCCTCAGTCCCCTTGTCTGCGTCGAAGGGTATGGGCTGATTTCACCAGCGCTCCTGGGTTTGGCTTCGGCGATGTAATACCACGCGCTCTTCCCTGGACACTGTCTTCTGTCCTTTTGCCTACTTTTATCAGTCAGGTACCTCTCAGGTTCTCACACCAGCATGAGTACCGGGGCTAATTCAGCTACCGGCCACCGGGCTGAGGGGTCTGTAGATCCTTCCGGAGACAGTGCTGAGGGACCGCAAGGTTCTTTTACCGGGTGTGCACCCAAGGGGCTACGCCCTTGTACCGGCAACATGGCCGAGGGGGAGCCTGCATGCAGCACTGCCCGCGATACTGCCGAGGGCGACACGCCTACCAGGCCTCGGCCTGAGGTGCAGGGTAGGTCTTGTGCTCCATTGCCAAGAGTCCTGGAGGAGGCCGGGACCAGTGAGCCAAGCACCACGACTTTGGCACGTGGCATGCAGCTCAACAAGATGCCCTCCGCACCAGACAAGATGGCCGCTCATCCGATACTGCCAGGTGGGAGAACGAGTTATAAGATGGGACTGGTGTCAACCAGGTATGTGGCCTACAGCTTATCCATCAGTGCAGGGCAGGTTTACCCCGCAACCAGCTAGACCGAGTGCACACCAGCCCCAGCAGCCACCCGCTACCCCATCAATATCACCTATCACCCCAGCGGCCTGCGAGGACAGGTTCTTTGGAAAGTTCCTCACTCTAATGAGATCTCCTCAGATGAGGGCCATCCTTAAGGATGTGATCAGGGACATGCTACCTCCGGCCCCTCTGCCTGCGTGCCTATAGTCATTCCTCCTTTGGCTCCAATGCTGCAGGCCCCGGTGCAGCCCCTCCTGCCCAGCCCGGCTTCTTCCATTCCGGGTCCCCTGCCTCCCACAGTTCTGACGGTCTCCATACCTCCGCCCTCTGCGCCCAACACTTCTCCACCCACTCTGGTCCAGCCAGACGCCATAGTGGAGACAGATGAGGGAGAAGACCCCGACACACCATCGTCTGCCAAGGCCTTCCATGAATGACTCGCAGGTCTGTCAGAGTACTTGAGCCTTCCTCAACCCGAATTAGAACAGACGGAGGCAGGCATACTTGCAGAGGTCTTCCCTCTACGCCCTGCGGCTAGAACGGGGATCCCGATGCAGGGGGATGTTGTCTGTTTGGCCAAGAAGGGGTGGCTCAAACCCCACTCGCCCCAGCCTGTCAATCGGCGCCTGGATGGCAAGTATAGGCAAATGGAGGGGGATCCACTCTTGCTTTCGGCCCACCCTCAACCGCACTCTTCGGTGATTGCTGCAGCATCACTCTAATCAAAGCCTCAGTCGTCCTCGGCCACCTTGTCCTCGGCGCTGCTAGGCAAGGAGGAGAAGATCTTGGAGGTGTATGGGAAGAAGCTTTATGCCAACGCTTCGCTGCATCTTCATCAATCCAACTCAGATGCCATGCTGGCAGCCGTCAACCAGAGGCTGTAGCCGACTTCCTTCCAGAAATTCCGGTACAGAGCCAGTCACGTTTCAAGGTGGAACTGGCAGAGGCTAAAATGGTGACACAAGATATCATTGAGTCCACCGTGGCCGGGCCATATGCATCGGCACAGACATGAGAAGGACTGCCTGGCTTCGGGCTACTAAATTTAACTCTGACGTCCAGGAACGCATATTTGACCTTCCATTCGAAGGTGGTGACCTCTTTCCCACCACCGATGAGGAACTAGATAAACAGAAAAACTGTTTGCAAACAGCAAAGTCTTTATCCTTATGAAGGCCACGCCCAAGGCGTACACCCAGTCACATCAAGGGGCGGACGTTCGGGAGGTTCCGCGGCTTGCAAGAACGGAGATCCAGGCAGCCTGACCATTCCCCGAGTCAGCACCGGCACAACAACAAAAGGCGGGGATCAAGGACTTTTTCAGTCCCCCTCCTTTGCAGCAACCTCAGAGGGAAAAAAGGCATGACGTATCCCTTCGGGTACACGTGGCTATGGTGGGGGGCAGGCTTGCCCTTCACGCACAGTTCTGGCATCAGAAGTTTGCGGCCCCCTGGATCCTCTCTGTAGTATCCACGGGGTACCGCCTGCCGATCCCTTCCTCTCCTCCCTCTTCCCCTCCACTCCCACAGATTGGGACAGCAACTCTGCTGACGGACGTTCGGTCGCTCGTCGAGAGGCAGGCAGTGGAAAAGGTTCCAGCATCCCAGCGAGGATTGGGCTTCTACTCCAGGATTTTCGCCATACAAAAGAAGAACCAGGCTGGCCTGAGACTTGTGTTGGACCTTTCCACCCTCAACCTCTCCCTCGCTCTTCAAAAATTCAAGATGGTTGCGCCAACACTGATTGCGGAGAAATTGTGCTGGGGAGACTGGATGTGCTCCATGTATCTGAAGGACGCTTAGCTACACGTCCCGATTTGGCAGTCGCATTGCTCCTTTCTACGATTCAGGATCATGGGCTGCCATTTCCAATACAAGGTGCTACCCTTTGGCCTCAATTCAGCCCCCAGGGTATTTACCAGGCTCATGAATGTGGTGGCAGCCTTCATTAAGGCCCAGTGCCACCACGTCTACGCGTACCTGGACTGGCTCATCAGGGCGAGATTGCCAAAGGCCATTCATCACACTTCCTCCGCCCTTATGATCACACTCCACGAGCTGTGGTTTTCGGTCAACCTCAAGAAGTCTCAGTTGCAGCCTACGCAGAGCCTGACCTTTCTGGTCTCATATGGGACATGAGCTCCGAATGTTTTCCTCTCGAAGTACAAGGTCACGGCCATCAAGAGGGCCACTACTCACTTCCTCACCAGAGAAGTGACCTCAGCCTGGTGGTACCAACACTTATTAGGCATCATGGCAGCGGTCCTATTGGCAGTACCCTACACCAGACTCAAGATGAGGAGATTACGGCTGCACTTTGCTGCCTCATGGAAGCAGGAGCGGGGCTCCCAAGCAGAGCTAGTCAGCACATCTCTACGCCCGGACTTCACATAGTGGTCCAGGGACTGCAACCTGCGGACGGGCAAGCTCTTCAGACAGCCGGCACTGCAGGTCACCATTACTATGGATTCCACCCTGGAAGGCTGGGGGGGCCACCTTGGACAACCACAGTGCCCATGGCGCCTGCACCCTGCATGAGTCAAATATCAACTAACTGGAGCTGAAAGACATCTGGCTAGCTCTCAAAGCTTTCCTTCCGCTCATTCAGGGCAAGGTTGTCCTCATCCAGACAGACAACTCCACTAGCATGTACTATATCAACAAGCAGGGTGGTACCAGGTCCCCTTCACTGTGCAATTTAGCGATCAGCATGTGGGAATGGGCCCTGGAGAACAACATCTACCTGATGGCCATCCACCTTCCGGGGGAGTCCAACCTAGAAGTGGACAGACTCAGCAGACTGGGAGCGGACGATTACGAATGGCAATTGAATGATCAGGTGCTGCTGGAGATCTTCAGCAGATGGGGGCATCCTCAGGTGGATCTCTTTGCCTGCTGGTACAACAAGAGGTACCAGCAGTTCATGTCCTGGCAGGGACAGGGCCCCGGCTCCCTGGGTGATGTTTTCCAGATTCAGTGGAACGACATAACCGCGTATGCCTTCCCTTGCACACCTCTGATCCACATGGTGATCTGCAAGATAAAGTAATTGTGTCACCTCAGCATCATTCTGATAACTCTGTGGTGGCCGGCGAGACCGCGGTTCTCCGAGCTTCTCAACCTCTCGGACAGGCCTCCTATTCACCTGCCGCTGGACCCAGCTCATCTCCTTGTGCATCAGGGGGGCATGGTCATACACCCCGCTCCACAGATGTTAGCCATTGCGGCGTGATTCCTGAGCAGGTCACACTGAAACACCTGGGTCCATCAAAGGCTAACCTAGAAATCATTCATGGTGCTAGGAGCAAGGCTACTAAGAGCCAGTACAAGAGTCAATGGTCCAGGTTCTGTCACTGGGCTGACTCTAAGGAGATCGTCCCCCTTACGTGCATGTTGGATGACATGCTCTCCTTCTCTGCACACCTTGCTCACTCAGGCGTGCAGGTGGATACATGCCGCACCTATTTGGCAGCCATAGGGGCTTACAGAAATTTCGGAGGAGGAGGTCTTCTCTTCTTCCAACCTGGTGGTCAAGCGACATTTGACGGGCACCGCCAGGCTCTTCCCTCCCATGAAGAAACCACACCCCGTGTGGGACCTCAATATAGTGTTGGGCGCCTTGGCGAACAAACCGTTCGAGCCAATGGCATCAGGCTGGTCACCATTAAAACAGCTCTGTTGGTGGGCCTCACCTCTGCTCGCAGAGTCGGCGAGATCCAGGCACTGGTGACTTCAGAACCCTATACTACTTTTCACAAGGATAAGGTGGTCCTGGGAACACACCCTGAGTTCCTACCTAAGGTAGCCTCTGTTTTCCATTGCAACGAGGAAATAGTCTTACCTATGTTTTTTGCTGACCCTAAAGACGGTGCTCAGAGGGTCGTGCACTGTCTGGATGTTAGACACGCACCAAAATTCTATCTGGACAGGACCAAGGGCTTCCGCAAGTTGGACGCTCTGTTGTCACCTTCGGGGAGGGGGGTCAAGGCCGGGTTATTAAGCATCCAAGGCCTGTATTGCAGGGTGGATGGTTTCGGCCATCAAGGAGGCCTATGAGGGGCAGCATAAACCACTTGCAACTAACATGCACGCCCACGCTGTCAGAGCCAATGCCACAGCCAATGCATTCCAGCGGCAGGTGCCGTGGCAGGTCATCAGCAGGGTGGTCACCTGGGCCACCCCTTTGACTTTCTGTAAGCACTACTGTTTGGACGCAGGCTCTAAGTCAGACACGGCTTTCAGACAGGCGGTTCTAAGGAATCGTTTTTCTTAAGGAGGGTCTCCTCTCCACCCTGGTGCTACATTCAGTTGTAATCACCCATGCAGTATGGAGGAAAGGGGACGGGACGTAAGAGTAATTAATAGTTACGTTAGTCGCTACAGTGAATAACTATTAATTTCTGACTTAACAGCTAGAAAGACCCTCTTGCAAGTTATTTATGTCGGGAGTTGCTGGTCTGTAGGGTATGCCTTCAGTCTTGGGGCGTTTGGTGGAAAGAGTGGATTGGGCCCTTTGCATGTAGCTGCTGTTCTCTTGAGGTGCTAGAACTTTTACATCTGGGGAAGACCCATTTTGGAGGTCCTGTTTTAAAGGCAACATATGTCCATTGAGGAATCTCGGCTTGATACAAAAAACAACTGGAAGAGGGCGGACTGGGAGGGCGTTGGGGAGCAGAAAGGAAAAGGAAAACACGTCTTCCCCAGAAGGAATCTTCATCTGGTAACTTCTCATGGATTGAGCTCCTTGACTTACGGTGAGGGGTAAGCGTGAAAAAATAAATGGTAAGCCCTGCTCTTGACAGCACTTCTACTTTGGGTCCGGGAGAGTTGCAAAAATGCTGTGCTGCAACCATCCGCCTTAATTATACATTCTCGTTCCTCCTCAATTTCCTGTCGTAGGAGGCACATAAATCATTTATGTGCCTGTCCTCTGCTGCTGCGTTGACAAGTGATGCAGATTATAGATCGAGATGTTTAAGGGGATCTCCATCTGTGCCCCTTCTTGGACCCCACATTACAGCAACCTTCCCCATCCAAACCTCTGTCTCCTCCACATTTTCCAGAAGGGAAGAATGGTAACCCATAAATGGTATTAAGCCTTTTCATGTCGGAGCCCGGATAAATTACAAAAAGACTGCCCTATGATATAAAAATGAACAAAAACCACAGAAATTATCAATACTTCTTGAAAAGTAAATAACCAATTAAACCTCTACATCTAGAACTGAGATCCCAAGAGATGAATCACTGAAGATCATTACTCAAGGAAGATGCTTACTGCATTGTGATTCAGAATAATAGCCTCGCATCCATCTTTGCTTCTCCATTTGAATACTGTAAGTCCTTCCCTGATTAGTGGTCCCTCACTGATCCACATTTCCTTCCCCTTCATTTTTCTAACGCACACTAATTAGATCATCTTCTGTGTGGTGCTCTATTTACAAATACATTGCCATTGAAAGGCTCTCTCTTGGGCTTGTTTTTTATGATCTTGTGCCTATCTTACTGTGACTCTTTAGGGGTCTTTCATTAGATGAGTAATGTGTGGGGGAAATGTATATTGTGGGAGAACAGACAATTTTCTTTCTGATGGGCAGAGTTTTACTTCCACAGATTCCACATCAATTATGTGCCTACAAAATATTGATGCGTTAAGTGCCACCCTTTTTATGTCTGAAATCATTGCAGAGGGAATGTTGGTGAAATTGAGTAAAGTAGGCAGGAGTCACTCTGAAGTCTTCTTGCAGTTGTTAAAAGATTTTCATATCCAGAGTGCTGCTGTTGTGTTTCCCTTTCATTATAAAATACATCACACTGATACCTTGGGATGTATAACTTGGGTTTAATCATAGGAGCCCCCACGAGGCCAGCGTCTTTACAGCAACATCTTCGTGTATGGTCTCATCAACATTCTGGAACCACACACGAAGATGTTGTCATAGTTACATTGCAGATTCTAATCACAAACAGAAACTCTATAGGCATGTATTAACTATAACAATATCCTCACATCTCCCCTTCTAAATAAACTTAAATTTATATTGATTAAACATTGAAAGTTTTGGCATATCATTTCTGCTATGCTGTGATAATGTATAACAAAATTTTTTTTTTTAATTTATACTTCTACACAATATAAAGGATACAAGATCTTCATGTTGCACGGATGTGTAACAAAGCCCTGGATCATGTTGGCAGACCTCGAATACTCAATAATACACATAGTCTTGTTTAAAGTTCATCATTCTTTTCCTGTGTTTTAATATAGGCTGACCATTGTCATTCCTTTCTTCACATAGATTATCTTGTGTTTTCCTTTCCTGTGTACTTGGCACATCAAACTTATCCTTGAATGTCTTGTCTATGAAAGTTTCACCATATCTATTTTGTTCCCTTTCATTTCTCATTACTTCCTCCTCCTTTGCCAAGACTACATCATCACATGACCATTTCTTGCCGTCTTCTAAAATCACTGATTTCTTAGAACATTCTATCACTCTTTGAGGAGGACGAAATCTTGACTCTCCTTTCATTACAGGTCTTGGCTCTCTCACTCTCACCCAATCACCCTTCGCAATCCGACTCTCCTGAACATTCTTTTGCATGTCATAGTATTTTTTATACTCTTATTGTCAAAGTCTTCTAAATGTATCTCTTTATTTCTCTTGTTCATCATCCAAGCAGGCTGAAGCCTATTTGTGGATATCCTTCCCCTCATCAATGTGAATGGAACTTCCTCAGTCACCGAATGTGGTGTAACTTTGTACGTGTTGAGGGCTTCCTTGAGCGTCTCTTTCCATGGTAGGCCATTCACATTGGCCAATTGAATAATGCCTTTTATGAAACGGTTCATCCGCTCCACTAAACCGTTCCCCATTGGATGGTACAAGGCCGTAGTGCTGTGTTTATTGGCTCTATCCTTCAAAAACTTTAGAATTTCCACAGACATGAATTAGGCTCCATTATCTGACACAAGCTCTTGCGGTTCTCCTTCTCTATTAAATATTTCTTCCAAAAACTTCATGATTTTGATAGCCGATACAGAGTTCTCAACTATACCACATTCCACCCACTTGGAGGTGTAATCCACCAACACTATGAAGTAAACTTTTTGTAATCCCAATGTCTCATACGGCCCAGCTATATCAATAGCCAATTGTGTCCACACCGTACTGGGAATGTTTACTGGCTGCAATGGAGTTACACGTACTGATTTACTCTTGTCACTCACTGCACATGCAGTACAATCTCTGACCAGATTTTCCATTTCACTCCACATGTTGGGCCACCAATAAGTTTCCCTTACTCTCCTCTTTGTCAACATTCTACCCACATGGCCAATGTCCATAATCCTCTTCCTGAAGTTTGCCGGAGGTATTATGCGATTCCCCCCGATAAACACATATTGTATCACTAGACATCTCGTCTTTGAATCTTTCCCAAGACTTTAGATTATCATCATTATATTTCCAACCACTCTCAATGGCTCTTCTCAACATTTCCTGTTCAGAGTCACACTCTCTGGCTTCTATCCATTCCTCCTTTGAGAAACTAGGATGCACCTGAGCTATGATACAATCCATGTTTTGTTCTTCCGTAAGTTCTTCTTTGTCCTCACCATCACCCATGAACCCTTCGCACGGTAGACGAGAAAAACAATCTGCTACAACATTGTTTCTTCCTGGAGTATATTTTATGGTAACATTAAATTGCATTATGATCAGTGTCCATCTTCTTATGCGTGGAGATGTCATGTGAGGGTTTTTCGAGTTCAAAACATGAACAAGCGGTTTATGATCTGTTATAATGTCTACTGGAATGCCCCAAATCAGACCTTTGAAATGCTCCAATATCCACTTGATACCTAAAGCTTCCTTTTCTATTGTCAAGTAGTTTCTCTCAGCACCTCTTAATGTCCTTGAAGCAAAAGCAATGGGAACAATTTCACCTGCTTGTACTTGTTCTAGTACACCTCCAAGTCCTATATTACTTGCATCAACTGATATTCTTGTCTTGGCATTAGAGTCAAACATCTTTAATGCCGGTGCTTTATTGATCAATATTTTGACTTGTTCAAATTCTCTTTTGCATTCTTCAGACCAATTGAACTTCACGCCTTTGCCCATTAAACTTCTCATTCTCTCAGTTCTATTCGAATAATGATCAATGAACTTAGAGTAGTATTCTGTTAATCTCATGAAACTCCTGAGTTGATCTTTGTTCTTTGGATCAGAAATTTTAAGAATGGTGTCTACCAATGATTCTTTCGGCATTATTCCATCAGCATTTATTCTGTAACCCAGGTACGTTACCTCACTTTTTTTTATTTTGCACTTTTCAATCTTTAGAGTCATTCCTTTCTGTTGTAGAACTTGTAGTACACCTAATAACTTCGCATCATGATCCTCTTGAGACATCCCTGACACCAAGATGTCATCTTGGAAATACTGTACTCCTTGTAAACCTTCAAATAAATGGTGCATTAACCTTTGGAACACAGCGGCTGCTGAAGCAAATCCAAAAGGCATTCTTTTGTATCTAAAAGCTCCCAACGGTGTTACAAAAGATGTCAAATGTCTAGACTCTTCCTCCAGCACAACTTGGTGATACGCTGACGATAGATCTAACGTCGAAAAATACCTTGCTGGGTTCATGGTGGTCAACATTTCCCCAATGTTCGGCAGAGGATGACGATCTATCCAAATATTGGCGTTCAAGTCTCTTAAATCTACGCACATTCTGATGGATCCATCTGGTTTTTTCACAATTACAATTGGGGATAACCACTCTGAACTTTCAATGGGTTCAATGATGTCCTGCATGCATAACCTTTCTAATTCATTCTTCAATGCCTCTCTGGTACCAATGGGTATATTCCTCACTTTGTGTACCACTGGCTTTGCCCCTCTTCTGAGTATAATACGATGTTCGAATCCCTTAAGTAAACCGATATTTTCATTGAATATTTTGGGAAAAGCCTTTGCCAAGTTTTCTGCAGTGTCACAACTGTTCTCAGTGATGCATAATATGGGCACATTTTCACCTGGATGAATTCTGATTTTCAAAGATGCTTGCTCCCACCATCCTACAATCGAAAACCCATTTTCAGCCACATACAGTCTGCAGTATGTCTTCCTCCCTTCAAATTTTAGATGTACCCAAACAAAACCAATAATGTTAATGGGTGTTTTCCCATAACCTGTTGCATTGATTTTTGTCATCTGTAGCGCTTCCATCTTTCTGTTCAATGTATTCACATATGTCTCTACATCAACCATCGTATATGGAGACCCAGTGTCTACCATAACTTGTAAGGTTATGCCATTTATCTCCATGGGAACCCAAGGTCCCACTCCTTTTTCAGTTGGTGTGACAGCAAGTATTTGAACTCCGTCTTCCAGTCGATCAGTGATCGCCAACAAGCTGTTTGGACCACCAATTTCCTCCAATGCCTTTATACTTGTCATTGCCGCACCTCTGCCTCTATTGTATCGACCAGGATTTCTCGTATAACGGCTATTGAATCTGCCTCTTCCTCTACTGGTGCGACACATTTTTCCAAAATGTCCTATCTGTCCACATCTGTAACATTCTGCTGACACAGCTGGACAATCTCTTTCTGCATTCACATGCTTATACCATCCACAACTTGAACACTTGTTATTTTGTCTTAACGTGCCTCCTCTTTCTTGTCTGGGCCCACTATTTGTGTCTGACCTGACCAACCTCCTGACCATAGCAATTAATTCTTCTTCCTGAGTGCTATGTTTTTCGTCATCCATATCTTGAACTGATTTAATCTCTGCATTCTCCACTTTGCTTTGGACTTCCTTCATACATTTCTCACCCAGTTCCATCGATCTCGCGATTTTAATAGTTTTTTCCAGTGTAGGGTTCTTCGCTTGCCACAAACGTTGTTGAATGCGTGGATCTGCCACATGTAAAACTACCTGATCTCTCAAATATTCGTCTGCCACTCCTGTAAAAGCACACGTGGCCATCAATCCTCTAAGTGCAGCCAAATAGGAGTCTATATCTTCTTCTTTACTTTGTTTCCTTGTAAAGAATCTGTATCTTTCCAATACAATATTAGTTTTATTTTCGAAATGTTTATTAAGTTTGGCAATCGCTGTGTCATATTTCCTAGCTGCACTCAAAGATTCACCCCAGCTCTCCTCATCATGTTCCAACTCAGGCAATGTCCTGAAAATTCTTAGTGCCTCTGCCCCTATACAATTTAACAGTGTAGCCTCTTTTTGATCATCATTGAATTTTGAGCCCCCAATGGCCCTCAGGTACACTTGGAAATTATCCTGCCACTGCTCCCAGGGGCATGTCGGATTCCCAGGTAATGGCAAAAACTTCACTGGGGCAGCTATGCTCTGCATGACTCTCTAGTCGTATAGCAAAGAAAGTTCTTGTGTCTGTATATTGCTTATGTAATATTGTCCACCTTCTATCCACTCCTCTTTTTATTCTAGTACTTAATGTCCATATCATTGACAACTGAGTACTATTATTGCACTTAACTACACTTCACTCTCAATGCATGTGATTTTTTTTTTAATTTATGCGCATATTTCACTCAACACATTTGTATTATCTTCCGTGCGCATCGGTTTGTGTCCCTTTGATGTCAGCGCACTTCTCCTTCATGCGAAGGCTTACGCGACACTGTTGCTGCCTTCCCGACGCGTAATATCACTTATCCGTCGTATTTTCCGTGTGGCACCCAAGATGGCGGCACGCACAGCACGTACGAGGGTCCTTTCCTCTAACGCCAACGGCGGTTGGCCCTGCTCACACGGACTCGCCGTATCATGCCGAACAGTAAGCTCTGTTATAGTCTATAAATAGCGAAAAGTCCTTCGCTCACTGCGCTGCTCACCTATTTTGTATAGTTATATCTTTCCTTCGTAGCGCGTTGTTCGTTTTCCTTTTCATCCACGAACAGCATACTATTACGGAGCGTTTACTTCAATCGCTCATCACTGCACCTGGGGGCTCCATCCACGTAACCAACTCCTCGTCGCCAATTGTTGTGTTTCCCTTTCATTATAAAATACATCACACTGATACCTTGGGATGTATAACTTGGGTTTAATCATAGGAGCCCCCAAGAGGCCAGCGTCTTTACAGCAACATCTTCGTGTATGGTCTCATCAACATTCTGGAACCACACACGAAGATGTTGTCATAGTTACATTGCAGATTCTAATCACAAACAGAAACTCTATAGGCATGTATTAACTATAACAATATCCTCACAGCTGCTGGGCTTCTATGTGTTTTCATAGCCTGCTGTTTAAAAGTTAGCAGTTTGCTTGTCCACTTTTGGTCAGCATGGATTTGGACAGTAGTTTTTTTTAAAGGGGCGTCCTCCAACCCCATAGCGCACCCAAGTACCCCACCCCTCAGTTTCCTAATCCCCTACCCCGCATATACATACATATACTTGTATATGTAATTGGTCCATTTTGACCAGTGCATAAACAAACTGCTGACATTTAAAGAGTAGTCTATGAAAACATGTATTATGGCCACTGAAGCTATTTCATGAGTTAAGGATCTTTGTGCCAAGGCTGGCCTCCTCATTAACATTGTTAAAGGCAAGTAATCTGGTCTTCCAAGGTCAACACCACTGAATAATATTGCCAGTTTAAAGGTGAAGGATTGTATTTACTCTATGTAATAAAGTTTCTGTTTTGTTCTCAAGGATTTTCATTCAACAATACTGGCATGTGTTTGAGGAAAGAAGAGCCTGTTTCTATTTTCATTGATCACCTTGGTGAAGAAGTTCAAGATAGCAGCACTGATCCAAACTCCGGTAAATTTCTTGTACCTAATTCTTTCAGCGCCGGGATTCATTCATAAGTGATCCATTTTAAGAAAAAGATAGACGCTGTTCAAAAAATAAAAACATTTAAATTGTTTCCATTGTTTGTGGCGTGACAAGTTCTTGGTAAGTTACAAATGGTTCTAAATTGTTTGTTTTATAATATCTGCAGTGTAAATATGTTACAGATTTTCTTTAAGTTGTCAAATTACTGAACATTCAGAGAGGAACTTTTTCCTATCTGTTGGATCAATCTCCTCCGCATTGTTTCCCAGTTTTAATTTGCTACTTTGCATTGAGAAGAAAGGCACAAAACGGATTATTCCAGCACACAAGGTCTTTGATACAATTTAGATGGAAAACTGCCTTTAAATTAGTTTTATACGATATTATGTGCCTACATTAATATCAGACACGTGGCTTTGAGACGCTAGATGCTGAATACCATATTTGTAAAAAGCAGGTGCTGTTTTGAAAATCACTGTTTTATCTGCATTTTTGATTAGCTGTCATCAATGTGGCATATGGTGAGGGCGCTAGAGCGTGACCAAGATGGCGGCTCTGCTGTGAGCTACGTGAGCGCACCACATCAATCCTGTTTAAAACAACGGATCCAGGGGCCATCCGTCCCCCCAGTGTCCGGGGTGTCATCCCTGGGAGAAATACACCTGATTGGAGGCCGCCAGGGGTGGCGAGATCCCCCACAGCCGCCGAGAGGGCTCCGGGGCCTACTGGGGGCAGGACGCGCGGGGACGGCTTCCCGCGGCAACATCCGGAGGACCACAGCGGCGAGGAGCGGATTGAGGACGCTGCCCGCCCCACTGCACCAGCTCCCAAACCCCTGGAGTACGGTGACATCGCAGGCCCCTGCCCCCCCGCACAAGGCCCCCCACGAGGAGATGTTCCGGTGACCGCCGGCCCACGCCCTCCCAATGCGCCAGGCAGGAGAGTGGCGCTCCGGCGCAGCCCGCTGGTCGGGTGGGCCCCGAGCTTTGCCGCAACCCAGCTACAAATCCGGCGGATCGGGACCGGACTGCGCAACAAGACGGCACCGAAGGAAAGCTCAGGTGAGCGGACTCTTTCCCCCTCCCCATATTTCTGAGAGGCCCAGCAAACACTAGGTGCTCCGAGCCAAGCCCTGTGTCGCGTCCCGACCCATCACCAAGGAGTCACCCGTACCCAGCGACCAAGCCCACACACATAGAGGCTGTTTGTATATGCATACACCGTGACAGGGAAGCAAAGAGGGATTGAGAAAACCTGACGCCCCAGCCAACAAGCTACCAGCTACAACACCTGGCCACCAAGCCCCCCATACCGTCGGGTGGCACCGCCTAAGACAACGCCCCCCCCTGATAAGACAGACCGCAGAGTGGGACCACTACTGCTCCCAAAAAACAGCGTCGAGCAAACCCTTCACGGTGACGATCAACCGGGGCAACCTAAGCCCAACTAAACGCCAGCAATTCCACCAGCCTAGGAGGCCCGACTCCCACACCAGGCAACCAGCTACCAGGTGGAGACCAACTGTCAGCCCCCCCACCGTAAACAATAACAGAAGGCAATCGCTCAGAGACCGGCAGGGAGCCCCCTTCTCCCGCTACGGCCAGCCACCACAGAGTCGGCTCGCTCCCCTAAAATATCCGGGGAACCCACCAGATACTGCACAGAAGTAAACCGAAGGTCAAGGCTCCACTCACATTTGCAAACAACAACACCAGGATGGGGAAAGCCAACAAGTCACAAAGAAAGCAGACTTTTGAAGCAGGAACCATGGTCAAAACCCCAAAATCACACGATCGACAGGAGTGCCCAGTGGAAGCCATGCCTCATGACGAAGACCCCGCACAGGCCACAGACATCAGGGAGATCCTTCTGATTTAAAGGCCGGCAATGGAAACATCGACAATAAACTGGACTCCCTCTCTGCTAAAGTCGATCAATTGCAACATCGCCTCGATAAGCACCAAGACAGGCTAGATACCGCAGAACAACAAATTTCCGATGTCGAGGACAGCGTGGCCTCCATAACCACCAAAGTAACTACACTAGAATCCCAAATGAAAGCCGTCCTACCTAAAAACGAAGACCTCGAAGGACGCTCCCGCCGGAATAATATTAGGATTCTTGGGGTAAGAGAACAACAAAACACAAGGAAAATGGAAGACTTCGTGGAGATCCTTTGCAAAGAAACATTTGGCAGCCCCACACGCTCCAACATATCTGTAGTGGAAAGTGCCCACAGGGTCCCGACCAGCAAGCCCATCCCATGGACTGCACCTCGCCCAATCATAGCCAAATTACTCAATTTCAAAGACCGGGACACGATCCTCCGCTTTGCCAGGGAGAAAGGGAAGCTAAAATACGATGGTGACGACATTCAATTCTTCCCTGACTTCTCCCCAGCAGTCCAAGCGCAACGCAGAACATTTACCGCATTGAAATGTAGGCTGCAAGACAACAAACTACTCTACTCCATGCTATACCCAGCCACATTACGTATTCAACACGACGGCAAATCGCAATTTTTCAACTCATTCGAAGAGGCAAACACATTCCTCGACAATCTGTGGTGCAAACAAACCAGTAACAATCCAAGACCCCCAAAAAGATACCCTGATGTACGGGACCCCCCGTGATACCCACCCGCGTCCACACCCAGGCGGCCTCCTGCCATTCAAAAAGCCCCTGGACTTTTTTCCAATCACAACGAATGTCAAGGTGCGCCCAACCTTGGAAGTTCCCTAGCGCCCCAAGCGCAGTTCAATTAAGTTTTGGGAAATGGGTTGGGGAAATTTGATGGGCCAGTTGGGGGTTGCCCGTGATTGGGAAGGTTTCTGTTCAAAGTTATGGAAGTGTGCTTACCCGGGACCCACACCCCCCCCCGTACATACCCTAAATCACCTGGCCAATGTGACGAAATCGACCTCCATACAAGACACCTAACACCTGAGAATGGTACCGCAGCAACCTGGCCTGCTGCGATTAACCGTCTTCCTGTTCCCAAAAACCACCAAATAGGCTACCAGCAATCACATTCAAGTTAGCTACCTGGAATATTAAAGGGGGCAATAACCCGGCAAAATCCAGAAAGATGTCAAAATACCTCAGAAGACATAAAGTAGACATCGCATTGATTCAAGAAACCCAACTTCTCCCAGGCTCAGAAAACCGCTGGGCCAGAGACTGGGGCTGCCACAGGTATTTTGCATCCTACTCTTCATATGCCAGAGAAGTGGCAATCCTCATACATAAATCATTAAAATGCAAAGTAATCTCTACCAAAAACGACGATGAAGGAAGATCACTCCTAGTTCATGAGATCCTGGAAAACACAGAATTTATCATCATAAACTCCTACAGACCAAACACAGACGGCTGCAACAACTTCGATTGGGTAATGACACACCTGGGAGAGGCTAGGTCCGCAACAATCATTTGGGCCGGCGACATGAACACTACATTAGATCCTTGCTGGGACAGGTCGCACCCATTATCCACAACCATCCCTAAAGCTGCCCTCCAAGTGATCGAGATCTGTAAGGCTTACAATCTGGTAGACATATGGAGACGCCAACACGGTTAAACCCGCGATTATTCCTTCCACTCCTGGGTCCACAAGACAAGCTCCCGTCTCGACTACATATTGGTTTCCGCACACAGCCGAGTCCAATGGACAGACATTCAAATACATCCCAGAACGATATCTGACCATTCAGCTGTCACAATAGATTGCAATCCACTGGACCCATCAGAAGGGAGAAGGCATTGGCGGTTCAAACCCGGCTCCCTAGAAGACCAAGTATTCGCTGACGAACTCCGTGCGGAAATAATCTCCTTCCTCGAACTCAACCAAGACTCGGTGACATTAGCCGGGACACTATGGGAATCTCTAAAATGCTACATAAGAGGGATCTGTTTGACCAAAGAACAGGGCATCCTCAAATTAATAAAATGCGAACTGGCTTCAAGTGAGGCCCGACTAAAAGAACTTGAACACTTACAGACCACGACACCAGAACCACATGTGTTGGCAGCTTTGAAAAAAGAGCTCGACAACTTCAGAGCAACTGCTGAGCGTGAAATAAAATTTCTATCACACAACCACTGCATTCGCCAGTACGGAGAAGGACAAAAACCAGGTGCCCTCCTCGCGAGATTGATAGCAGCAGACGGCAAACCAACACAGATCGAACAAACCCGAAACCCTCAAGGCACTATGATACACACAGACAAGGAAATTGCCGAAACTTTCCGCGACTTTTACCAAAACTTATACAAAACCAGCTACACCGCCACCCAAGAGGAACTAAAGCAATACCTAGCAGACATTGAATTGTACTGGGTAGACACCACACTGAGAGAACCCTTTAACTTACCAATCACGCAAAAGGAAATTCTGCTGGCCATCAAAGACTTAACAAGCATCAAAGCACCAGGCCCCGACGGGCTAACAGGCGAATTCTATAAATCATTTACACCGATTCTCGCACCACAGTTGCTACGTGTTTACGAAGAGGCCACAGAAACAGGTTCATTGCCCCCCTACTCTATGCGAAGCAAATGTAATTCTACTTCACAAAGCCAATAAACCTCCCGAAGAATGCGGATCCTACAGACCAATTTCATTGATTAACCTAGATAACAAAATACTAGCGAAGATCCTGTCCTCCAGGCTGATCCCCCTGATTGAGAAAACCTGACGCCCCAGCCAACAAGCTACCAGCTACAACACCTGGCCACCAAGCCCCCCATACCGTCGGGTGGCACCGCCTAAGACAACGCCCCCCCCTGATAAGACAGACCGCAGAGTGGGACCACTACTGCTCCCAAAAAACAGCGTCGAGCAAACCCTTCACGGTGACGATCAACCGGGGCAACCTAAGCCCAACTAAACGCCAGCAATTCCACCAGCCTAGGAGGCCCGACTCCCACACCAGGCAACCAGCTACCAGGTGGAGACCAACTGTCAGCCCCCCCACCGTAAACAATAACAGAAGGCAATCGCTCAGAGACCGGCAGGGAGCCCCCTTCTCCCGCTACGGCCAGCCACCACAGAGTCGGCTCGCTCCCCTAAAATATCCGGGGAACCCACCAGATACTGCACAGAAGTAAACCGAAGGTCAAGGCTCCACTCACATTTGCAAACAACAACACCAGGATGGGGAAAGCCAACAAGTCACAAAGAAAGCAGACTTTTGAAGCAGGAACCATGGTCAAAACCCCAAAATCACACGATCGACAGGAGTGCCCAGTGGAAGCCATGCCTCATGACGAAGACCCCGCACAGGCCACAGACATCAGGGAGATCCTTCTGATTTAAAGGCCGGCAATGGAAACATCGACAATAAACTGGACTCCCTCTCTGCTAAAGTCGATCAATTGCAACATCGCCTCGATAAGCACCAAGACAGGCTAGATACCGCAGAACAACAAATTTCCGATGTCGAGGACAGCGTGGCCTCCATAACCACCAAAGTAACTACACTAGAATCCCAAATGAAAGCCGTCCTACCTAAAAACGAAGACCTCGAAGGACGCTCCCGCCGGAATAATATTAGGATTCTTGGGGTAAGAGAACAACAAAACACAAGGAAAATGGAAGACTTCGTGGAGATCCTTTGCAAAGAAACATTTGGCAGCCCCACACGCTCCAACATATCTGTAGTGGAAAGTGCCCACAGGGTCCCGACCAGCAAGCCCATCCCATGGAAAGGGAAAGCTAAAATACGATGGTGACGACATTCAATTCTTCCCTGACTTCTCCCCAGCAGTCCAAGCGCAACGCAGAACATTTACCGCATTGAAATGTAGGCTGCAAGACAACAAACTACTCTACTCCATGCTATACCCAGCCACATTACGTATTCAACACGACGGCAAATCGCAATTTTTCAACTCATTCGAAGAGGCAAACACATTCCTCGACAATCTGTGGTGCAAACAAACCAGTAACAATCCAAGACCCCCAAAAAGATACCCTGATGTACGGGACCCCCCGTGATACCCACCCGCGTCCACACCCAGGCGGCCTCCTGCCATTCAAAAAGCCCCTGGACTTTTTTCCAATCACAACGAATGTCAAGGTGCGCCCAACCTTGGAAGTTCCCTAGCGCCCCAAGCGCAGTTCAATTAAGTTTTGGGAAATGGGTTGGGGAAATTTGATGGGCCAGTTGGGGGTTGCCCGTGATTGGGAAGGTTTCTGTTCAAAGTTATGGAAGTGTGCTTACCCGGGACCCACACCCCCCCCCGTACATACCCTAAATCACCTGGCCAATGTGACGAAATCGACCTCCATACAAGACACCTAACACCTGAGAATGGTACCGCAGCAACCTGGCCTGCTGCGATTAACCGTCTTCCTGTTCCCAAAAACCACCAAATAGGCTACCAGCAATCACATTCAAGTTAGCTACCTGGAATATTAAAGGGGGCAATAACCCGGCAAAATCCAGAAAGATGTCAAAATACCTCAGAAGACATAAAGTAGACATCGCATTGATTCAAGAAACCCAACTTCTCCCAGGCTCAGAAAACCGCTGGGCCAGAGACTGGGGCTGCCACAGGTATTTTGCATCCTACTCTTCATATGCCAGAGAAGTGGCAATCCTCATACATAAATCATTAAAATGCAAAGTAATCTCTACCAAAAACGACGATGAAGGAAGATCACTCCTAGTTCATGAGATCCTGGAAAACACAGAATTTATCATCATAAACTCCTACAGACCAAACACAGACGGCTGCAACAACTTCGATTGGGTAATGACACACCTGGGAGAGGCTAGGTCCGCAACAATCATTTGGGCCGGCGACATGAACACTACATTAGATCCTTGCTGGGACAGGTCGCACCCATTATCCACAACCATCCCTAAAGCTGCCCTCCAAGTGATCGAGATCTGTAAGGCTTACAATCTGGTAGACATATGGAGACGCCAACACGGTTAAACCCGCGATTATTCCTTCCACTCCTGGGTCCACAAGACAAGCTCCCGTCTCGACTACATATTGGTTTCCGCACACAGCCGAGTCCAATGGACAGACATTCAAATACATCCCAGAACGATATCTGACCATTCAGCTGTCACAATAGATTGCAATCCACTGGACCCATCAGAAGGGAGAAGGCATTGGCGGTTCAAACCCGGCTCCCTAGAAGACCAAGTATTCGCTGACGAACTCCGTGCGGAAATAATCTCCTTCCTCGAACTCAACCAAGACTCGGTGACATTAGCCGGGACACTATGGGAATCTCTAAAATGCTACATAAGAGGGATCTGTTTGACCAAAGAACAGGGCATCCTCAAATTAATAAAATGCGAACTGGCTTCAAGTGAGGCCCGACTAAAAGAACTTGAACACTTACAGACCACGACACCAGAACCACATGTGTTGGCAGCTTTGAAAAAAGAGCTCGACAACTTCAGAGCAACTGCTGAGCGTGAAATAAAATTTCTATCACACAACCACTGCATTCGCCAGTACGGAGAAGGACAAAAACCAGGTGCCCTCCTCGCGAGATTGATAGCAGCAGACGGCAAACCAACACAGATCGAACAAACCCGAAACCCTCAAGGCACTATGATACACACAGACAAGGAAATTGCCGAAACTTTCCGCGACTTTTACCAAAACTTATACAAAACCAGCTACACCGCCACCCAAGAGGAACTAAAGCAATACCTAGCAGACATTGAATTGTACTGGGTAGACACCACACTGAGAGAACCCTTTAACTTACCAATCACGCAAAAGGAAATTCTGCTGGCCATCAAAGACTTAACAAGCATCAAAGCACCAGGCCCCGACGGGCTAACAGGCGAATTCTATAAATCATTTACACCGATTCTCGCACCACAGTTGCTACGTGTTTACGAAGAGGCCACAGAAACAGGTTCATTGCCCCCCTACTCTATGCGAAGCAAATGTAATTCTACTTCACAAAGCCAATAAACCTCCCGAAGAATGCGGATCCTACAGACCAATTTCATTGATTAACCTAGATAACAAAATACTAGCGAAGATCCTGTCCTCCAGGCTGATCCCCCTGATGCCAGCAATGGTACTAGCATACCAGGCCGGTTTTGTACCAGACCGAAACACAACGTTCGGCATCAGACGCATGTTTGGGGTCATGGAAGCGCTAAACTCCTCACATCAAGCAGCAGCGATCCTCCTCGACGCCGAGAAGGCTTTCGACTCCGTCAAGTTGCCCTTTCTCTTCGAGATCCTACAAAGAATGGGGCTCGGCAAAATATTCATCCAGTTAACCCCCATCTTATACAACCAGCCTAAATCTCAAATAACCCTAGGGAAAGTCAGATCAACAGCAATAGTCATTCAGCGAGGGACCAGGCAAGGGTGTGCCCTATCCGCGGTGCTCTTCGCACTGGAAATGGAGCCACTCGCCTCCGACCTTCGAGCCAAGCACATACACAGAGGCCTCACCTTTGGGCCCCACAAATTAATAATTTCCCTGTACGCCGACGACATCGCCCTCTATATTCATGACCCGGCCACAAACCTGAACCCAGTCATCCGCGACATAATTAAATTCGGTAACCATTCTGGCCTAAAAATCAACCATAGCAAGTCGATTATTTTCCCGCTTACTCCCGAGACCCAAGAATTCCCAGACGACTATGGATTCAAATGGGAACATACCAACGTCCGGTACCTGGGCATCCAAATGGCGAGAGACCACCAAACCCTTGTCCAAGATAGCTACGGGAGAGTACTCCAAACACTTCAGGGAAAAATCGACAGATGGAAATCCCTACCACTCACCCTATGGGGACGAGTGTCCTTGGTGAAGATGGTGATACTCCCCAAACTTCTCTATCTTTTCGTTAATCTCCCCCTACTAGTAACTCAAGTACTTCTCCAACGCCTACGGAGCCTGATCCTGGAACTCCTATGGGCCGGTAAACCAGCCAGAATAGAATATAAATCACTAATCCAGCCAGTGAAGAAGGGTGGTATGGCACTCCCCGACTTCGAACGCTACTACTGGGCAGCCCAAGTCCAATTCCTGGGACATTGGTATGCCACACACTTCATTCGGCTCCATGTCCAGCTGGAGCAAGCCCTGGCAACTCCCTTCCTACTCGGAGCAATGATCTTCGGCCAATCACACACCCCGCACAACACATTAAACACAGTCCTTTCTACCATAGCAATATGGAAAAGAATTGTGCATAAATATGATATTCAGACTAGGTACTCCCCTCTCTTACCGATAAAATTCATACCTGGAATCCCCCTATCCACAGAGAGGACGTACTTAAACTGGGTGGACAAACTAAGCCTAAAAACCCTCGGTGACCTATTCACTGAAGAGACCTTCCTCACTCCCCAACAAGCCATAACCTGCGGTGCTACCGCGGGTCTTGACACCTTTATCTATTTCCGCCTTAGACAAGCCCTCCGTGCTATACTGCCATCGTTTCCACAACAGCCCGCTACCTGGCAACTGCTACATGGAGTTATCCAGTCACAAGGGGATGGCAAGTTAGTGTCGGTTATTACAAATCACTGCTAACAGAAACCTCCCTAAACCCGTTGGCACCCAAGTTGAGATGGGAGAAGGCCCTCCAGATGACGTTCCTTGATGAGGAATGGGACTACATCCTAGCGAAAACCCAAAGGGTCTCCCTGAACACAAGGCATAAACTAATACACCTAAAATTCATCCATGAAGTGTATCACACCCCCGCCAGAACCCACCAATACCACCCCTCAGTTCCCCCGTCCTGCGGTCGCTGCGGCGCCCAATCGGCGGACTTTGTCCATCTAGCATGGTATTGTCCAGCAGTCAGTCGCTTTTGGGATTCAATACTTGAGAAAACGGCCGCAATCATTGGCATGTCCATAGAACACAATCCCAAAACCACACTCCTCGGTCTTACCAAACACTCCCCCCCACCCCCCTCACACACGAAAACTTGGAGGATTGCTGCTGCTATTGGCGCGCAGAAGGATCACAATGACATGGGGCAGAGGCCCCTCACCGACTGTACATCAATGGCTGAAAGACATAACCTATTGTCAGGACACAGAGTCGAACTTTCTCAAACTTTTACCCCTACATGCACGACCCCCCGACATCTGGGGTCCATACATCACCTATTTGATGTCCACTGAAGACAGTGTTTCCTCACCGGAATCATCTCGAGAATCCTAGAATACATAACCCAGGCACCAGGCCCGGTTATAACAACGAAAGCAAACCGTCTTTGACTATTAAATAAACGCTTTGTCACAACCAAGAGAATCAAGAGACTGAAGGGGGCGGGGGGAACAAAGCACATGCTACTTCCATGTTTCTTTATGTTACCATTGTCTTGTTTTATTGTTCTTTTTGTTGACCAATTGAAAATACCAAAAAGAAAGTTTAAAAAAAAATGTGGCATATGAAAAATGGCAGCGCATTAGAAAGCTCAGGTCCTTGAACTGATTAGGATCTAGTGCACACATTTTGTAATAAAAAAGGGTGTTACTGGGCACAATAGTGAAGGGAGGATAGCTATGTGGCAATGCACCGGTCATGGAAGATTCGAAGTTGTGTTGCTTAGCGTGGTCTTCCACGCTAAGCAACACAAGTTCGAATCCCGGATCTGCGCGCTTGAAACTAAGTTGTTATAAATAACCTGCACTAGCACAATCTGAATGTACAAGGCCTAGTAGGATCCTTCCACCCTCACCCCTCTGCCTTGTTGCTCCTTGAGACACACACGATGGCGGTGGTAGGAAAAGGTAGGAAAAATCCCCCAGAAATTACCTACCCAAGCCCATAGGCTTTCAACCGACGAGTCGAGAGGCGTCTCTCCTCTGAGTAAGAAGGCCAAGCAATCTAGTTCGAGGAGTGGTTTCCACCACTCTTCGATAGGCACACAATAAATGACCTATAAAAAAGTGGGTGCTGTGAACAAGACACAGGCCCGGTATGGAGACCGTAAGGCCATCAAGGTTGGGTAAATGTGCTCCCGTGAGTTGACTGTCATGAAGAGTAGGCCTTATGTTAGGTAAAGGAACACCCTCATGAATTGCGTTTTCAGCACTTAAGGAATCACATGTGCTAGTCAATAGTTTGAATCCAGAAGCATACTCTTTCTCCCCCTGTGGGGGACTTGTCCCTGCTTCCCATCACCTTGTCCTTGTTTACCATCTTGATGCGTTGGGACGATGTTGTTCCTAAGGGAACCTTTCCTACTTCTCTCCACTGCACTCCACTCTCAACTCCTCTAGAAGCTTTTCGATGCTCCACCATATAATCCTACCTCATCCCCTACTCATATCCTTTCTATAAGGCTTGTACTAGGCCTGCTCTTATTCCCTATCTGCTTCAGCCTCTTTTTGCCTCTATGTTATCCTCCTCTTTTCGAATAGATTGTGTCCTCCCACGTATTCCTCATCTTTGACACTTGTTGTCCAGCTGCAGCTGTTTCAAAAATTATTTTTGGCAAAGGGCACTGTGCGTTGATGGCTTTGTCGATGTCCTTCGAAGGCCTCCGTCAATGGTGCTGTCATCGAAGGCATTTATAGCACACGCAGCGCCTGTTTGCCTCAGTTCCGATTTTCTGCGACAGCGTATGCTTCGAGTGAAATTCGACGAGCCTCATCTAGTGATGTTTCGTTACAAAAACCTAGATAATTATGTCTTCTTCTTCGACACCGTCAAAGCCGAAGTCTGGTTTCAAGAAATGCCGGGACTGTGGGTCAAAGATGTCTCTCACTGACCCACATTGTATCTGACTGTGGTGCCTCGGGGAGCGCCACAATACCTCTGATTGTTCCAATTGCCAATCCATGACGGGAAAAAACCTTGAGGGAACGTAAGGGGAAACGTAAGGTAGGAAAATCCCCCAAAAATTACCTACGCTACCCGCTAGGCCTTCACCCGACGAGTCGAGGGGTGACTCCTCGGAGTAAGAAAGCCAAGCGATCTAGGACGAGGAGTGGTTCCCACGAAGACACCGTAGGTTGACTTCGTCGTCTGACGCTTCCCCCATAAGAGTTGCTTGCCCTACACTGGCTGAATGGGAAGCCTTCAGGGCAGAAATGTTAAAAATATTTGAAAAACAAAGCCATGCTCCTACCGAGCCTTCTAAAGAAGCCAGAAGGGAAAGGTCTCGTCCAAAAACCTGCGCGCCTTTGAGCCCGGGTTAAAGGTCTGATCCGCATCGGGAGCCCTTGAAGCCTCGATCCGAAAAATCAAAGGATCATACGAGACATAGGGAGAAGTCAAGGTCGTTGACGCCAGCGGTGCCGTTGACACCCAACAAGCCCTCGACATCGACGCCAGCTGCACCACACTTGCCAGCTATGCCGTCCGTGCAAATCACCCCTCCAAAGTCGTCGCTGATAAAGAAAATATCAATGATTTCGACGTTGAAGCCTATTGGTACAAAACCTGATAATATATATGCTCCACTCCCGAAGAAAGAGTTTTTTTAAGTGTCTTCTATTTTTGAAGAGGAAGAGCATTCAGACAATGATAGAAGCCCCATTTGGCTTACAATATGGTACACCCAATGTACCAGAGAGCTTTATCTCTGAGGAAAGTATAATGCAAGACCTATATGAGAAATTGCAAACAGCAAGTGGGGTTGATACCTCGCCAGTTCGGAAAGCCAGAACCAGGGGAACATGCAGACTCTTCTTATAGACAGCTCATGTCAAAAGTGGTCGAATACTTGGGTTGGAGCAGGCCCCCTCTGCCCTGTGAACAAGACTACCTTGCAGACATTCTGGACAAGGGTCCACAAACTGATCCCATTTTCCCTTTTCATGTGGTACTGCAAAAAAGGGTGGCTAAGAACTGGAAGACTCCGGAATTTAATTTGGCAGTTGACAAGAACTGGACAATAAAATGCCGCAAGTCGTGACCCCGAATACCTGTCGAAACACCCCACCCCGGAGAGGCTGGTGGTGCAGGCAGCTACGGCTACTTATAAACAGGCAGTGTACCCTACCTTCCCTCCTGATAAGGATGACAAGCGCGTAGATGTATGGGCGAGGAAGGTATTTTCTGCAGGGAGCATGGCACTAAAGTCTGCCAACTCCACTTGTGCCCTCGCAAAGTTTTTTTATACTCCATGGGACTGTATCTCCATGGCGGCAGAGCACATTCCCGAAGGGGATGAAAGGGACGCCTTCATAGTTATTGTTAAGGACGTCAAAGAGGCCATGTGCGAGTCCCTTCAATCAGGATTGGATTCTGTGGATAGCATCAGCAGATCCATGGTGACCAGCACCTTTATGCACAGATTTGCGTGGTTGAGGTCTGGTTTTGTACCTGATGTGCAATCTAGACTTCTCAACATGCCTTTTGATTGGTCCCATCTTTTTGGCAACACGTCTGACGAGAGCCTTGAGAAGTTGCTGACCTCAAAGGCGGCAGCCAAATCTTTAGGCGCCTGCTATTAGGCAACCTCAGCCTTTTAGTCCAGGTGGGCAACCTTGGAGGGGTAGATCTTTTCGCTACTACTCCTCAGTTGGAAGGCCGAGAGGAATGGCCAGTCAAAGAGGCCAGAGAAGATTTCCTCATGGTGGACGAGGTAGAGATGCAAAACCAGCTCAAGCAGCAGCCTCCTTACCATCGGCCTCTGCAGCTGCAGCAAAAAATCCACTCTGAGGTCTTGAGTCAGAGTTCACCAGTGGGGGATAGACTATCTCAGCACCTGGAAGAATGGCGAGACATTACTTTGGATGCTTGGGCTTTGGAAACCGTAGCCCACGGTTACTGCCTTCCTTTTATAAGAAAACCTCAGAACAATCCACCGGAAACCACTCTTTGAGGATTCCGGGTCCGCTCCTTGTGCAGGAAATGTTAACCCTGCTAGAGAAAGGTGCTATAGAACCTGACCTGTAGCGGAGAGGAACAAGGGATGGTACTCCCCATATTTTTTTTATCCCCAAAAAGGACGGAGGACTGAGACCCATCTTGGACTTGAGATACTTGAACAAGTTCCTCAGCAAGGAAAAGTTCAAGATGGTCACACTTTCCCAGACCCTTCTGGTCCTCCAACTCCAGGATTGGTTGGTGTCATTGGACCTTCAGGATGCTTATTTTCATGTGGTAATCCATCTCAAGCACAGAAAATACCTGAGTTTGGTGGTTCTCATGATCAATTTCGAGTTCTTCCATTCGAGCTGACATCCGCCCAAGGGTTTTCACCAGACTGATGGCGGTAGTGGCAGCGAATCTCAGGAGAGGAGGGGGGATTCACGTCTACCCCTACCTCGGCGATTGGCTGATCAGGGCGTGTTCTCCCGAACAAGCCCTAGATCATCTCAGTCATCTGCCATTCTCTTCACAAACTGGGCTTCTCCCTCAATTACAAGAAGTCCCATATGACTCCTTCCCAAAGGCTCCAGTACAACAGAGTTGTGCTAAATGCATCCTTGGGAAAGAGCTTGCCACCCGAGGTGAGGGCTCAAGACATTGATCAGATGATTACCAAATTTCAGAGTGCCCAGAATCTTCCGGACTTCGATTTTTGGAGGTTGCTCGGCCTCATGGCATCCTGCATTTTTCTAGTGCCAGAGGCCTGCCTGAGAATGAGATCCCTCCAATGGGCTCTAAGAATAAAATGGTTCCAATTCTCGGGAAAGATGTCGGACCGACTTCAGATTCCAACCAGAGTCTCACAGGATCTTCTGTGGTGGGCTTGCAAGGAAAATATTCTTAAGGGAGAACCTTTTTGGCAACCATGGCCGGAGATTACCGTAATGATGGACGCCTCACTCGGGAAGCCCATGCCAACGATCTGACAATCAGCGGTCGTTGGTCCCCATCAGAGTCCAAACTTCACATCGATCTTTTGGAGCTGAGAGCAGTCAGACTTGCGCTGAAGGCTTTTCTGCCCTCTGTACGGGGAAAGAATGTCCTGATAATGGAGGACAACACAGTGGCCATGCATTACCTCAACAAGAGAGGAGGTGTAGGGTCACAAACACTGTGCAGAGAGGCAATGCAGCTCTGGTACTGGGAAATTCAACAAGGAATCTCCCTATCTGCAGTTCACCTAGCCAGAGAGGAGAATGCGACGACGGCAGATGCTCTGAGCAGGCTGAGCACAGTCTAGCTCAGGAAGTCTTTCAAGAGATCTTCACCCTTTGGGGAACCCCTCAGGTAGATCTATTCACGACCGAGGTCAACCGGGAATGCAAAAGATATTGCTCCAGGGAATTTCCTCCAAGAGGAGCTCTAGGAGACACGCTCATAGTGGACTGGGAGTTTCCACTCCTGTACGCGTTTCCTCCAGTCCTCGTGATTCCTCATGTGATCGGGAGTTTGAGAAGGTTCGGGAAACGCATGATCCTAATTGCCCCGGATTGGGCATTGTGGACTTGGTACCAGGACCTTCTGAATATGTCCATCTGTCCTGATGCATCTTCCACAAAGAGAGGACCTTCTCTCGCGAGAGGAGGGTCGGGTTCTCCATCCCGAGGTCAAGACTCTCAACCTTCACGCTTGGTATCTGAAAGGCTGAGATACAAGGATTGAGACCTCCCAGATGACGTAATGGAGGTGTTGCTTTCAGCCAGAAGACCAGCAACAAAGTCTTTGTACCTTTGCAGTTGGAATACGTTTTGCAGCTGGTGCAGGGAAAAGAATGTCGATCCTTTTCTATGTAAGACTCTGGATGTTTTATCCTTTCTTCTATCCTGAGCTAATTTGAGCCTTCAGATTGGTACCATTAAAGGCTACTTGGCAGCGCTATCCATCTTTAAGCGCTGGTCAGAGGAATGCTCCTATTTCAAAATACCACTGGTGACTCAATTCCTAAAGGGGCTCACTAATGGATTCCCTCCATCTCATTTCCAGGTTCCGGTTTGAGACCTTGATCTGGTTTTTAAATTCCTGTTGTGTGCTCTATTTGAACCTATGCACACATGCCCGTTAAGGTTATTAACCTTTAAAACAATCCGATTGGTAGCTCTGACATCTGCCCGTAGAGTGAGCGAGTTGCAGGCACTTTCATCCAATCCATTCTTTACCATCTTCCACAAGGACAGGGTTGTTTTAAGGGTTAAACCCTCCTTTCTTGCCCAAAATCATTTTAGACTTTCATTTAAGTCAGAAATGTGTTCTTCCTTCCTTCTATTCACCTCTTCATCCTGGTAAGGAAGAGGAAATACTCCAAAGGTTGGACCCTCAGAGAGCTTTAAGCTTTTACATCTCCAGAATGTCTAAGTTGAGGGTTGATCAACTTTTTATCGGATGTACGGGACACAAGCTAGGTCAGGCTGTTTCCAAACAGACCTTGTCTAGGTGGCTAATTCTCACTATATCAGACTGTTACAGGCTTGCAGGTAAAGGCCCTCCTGAAGGTTTAAGAGCTCATTCCACCAGGGGCATGGCTACATCTACGGCCCTTCAGAGGCGTGTACCAATAAAATCAATTTGTGAAGTGGCAACGTGGTCTTCCATACACACTTTTACTAAACATTATTCCCTGGATTACTCATTTGGCCAGGATGGTTCTTATGGCAAAGCAGTCCTTCACTCTATTCACGAAAATGTATGAATTTCAATTTTACTCCCTCCCCCAAAACATAATACTGCTTTGGGAGTCTGTCAAAGATGAGGAATACGTGGGAGGAGACAATCCATTCGAAAAATAAGTGACTTACCCTTGGTAACGTTCTTTCGGCTGTATGTCCTCCCACGTATTCCTGATTGCCCTCCCATCCTACCCCGCAGTAGAATTTCCCGTGCTATTACAGCTTCCGTTCCATAAAGGCCGAGTACGGTCACCCCCGTGTTTTACAGGTATCTCTGCTGCAAGAGCAGGGAAAAACAGAACTGAAGCCAACGGGCGCTGCGCGTGCTATATATGCCTTTGATGACATCACCCTCGACGGAGGTCTTCGAGGGACATCGACTCAACGCCATTGACGCACAGCGGCCTCTGCCGAAAAAAGACTTCCGAAGCAGCTGAAGCTGGACAACAAGTGTTAAAGATGAGGAATACGTGGGAGAAACATCCAGTTAAAAGAACGTTACCAGCGTTACCAGGGATAAGTAACTTGTTCTTTTCTCCAACTCTGCCATCACCGTGTTTCTCTCCACATTCCCTCGCCTAAGATCTTTACCATCTTTCTCTGTTCTGTATTCTTCTTCCACTATCTTAGTCTTAGTTCCACTTTTCCTTAGATTTCTTTCTCCCTCATCCACTTGTATCTTAGTTCAACCACCTCTCATCTACTCTGGTCTCTCCTGGTCTCCCCTGCACCCTTCCTTCTTGCTTCTTATCCCTCTTTCATCTCCTCCTTTTTCCTCCGTGCCTCTTCACTCTCCTACTTGCCCTTTACCACTTCCTTATTGTCAACCTCCTCTACGATGTTCGCCTACTCTCCACCACCTCCTGATATTACCCACTTCCCTACTTTCCTTCGCCTCCTTGGGTTTTATCTCTTATTCTCTCACTTCACTCTGGCTTCATATCGCCATTCACCTGCTTCCTTATCCTGCTCCAACATGCCTTCAAACACCCACACCCTCCTGAAAACACACACTTCTTATATAGGGTTCTGGCGCCACCCCTCTGGACTGCCTTCATGTAACTATATTTAGATATTTGATTATACACAGAGAGGCAGGATCATTCAAGGTTTGCTAATCCATGGCATTTCTGATGCTGTGGTGGCAGTGTCCCTTTCTCTGAAAAAACGTGGCCCAAGCTTCATAATTGTTTGTAGAAAATGAATGTTTGTGTTCATGGAAAGTATGACTGTTATAATATCAATATTAAGTTTGTAAATTGTGTATATATTGATGTAATTTGAAATGTTGGCATGTTTTAGGTTTATACTGTATATTTGTCATGCTATGCTTATTACTGATTTATATATTTGTAAGAGTAAAATATAGGGTTTTTTGTAATGCAAATTATTACATTTAAATGTTTATAGATTCTTCTATTTTAATAAAGTAATTATTTTTATTTAAAATATGTGCAAAGCATTTAGAAATGTACTTTTTTATGTTATACATTATTATGGGTTATAATGTATTTAATTGGAATGTGTGACTGTTTTAATGTGTTTTATATAATTGCATCAAATGTGAATGTTATGTACTATTTCAATTTTCTTTGGTTATCATTATGAACATTTCCAGAAATTGAGGAAGTATTTAAAAGTAGACTTACATTAATATAAAAATATATTTTTATTTGATTGATGTTGGCATTTTTTAATTGTTTTATTTTGTAAAAATTTGTTTGTGTTAGTATATATTATACAGCATAAAGCAACGTTTAAAATGGTACAATTTGTTGTATTTGTAAAAACGTATGCATTTTTTAAAACATTGGTTTGGTATAAAGGGTATTTATGTTTGTAATTTTTATGAATGTTTCATATTATACATACATTATGTGCTACATTTTAATTTTATCAATATATTATTTTGCTTATGTATTAAGTCATTATATTAAAAAGGTACATATGTTTGCTTTACATTTTTATTAAAATAGATTTTGTATCAATTATGTATGAATGTCATTCTATTAAATGCATGCATGTTTTTTTAAGAGTTTTGAAAAATATGCCTTTTTGTGGCATGGTTTAGGATTATTTAAAACAAATATCATTTGATTTTACTTTGGAAATATGCAATCTTGTATTGGAATACATTTTTTGTACTATTGTATTGTAAAATATTAGTTATGATCAAGAAGCAAGGTCTATGAATACGCAACAAAATACACATTTAAAATTGAAAAAAATATTTTTATATGAATCTCACATTGTAAGAAATACATGGTTTTAATAAATATTACCTTTTTACAAGTATGCCTAATTGATGATACTTTAACTTTTGCAGATGAGTAGCTGTATTTGTTTCTCCTACTGCAATTATTGTTCCACATTTTATGCATCCCAAAAAAGAATAAGCATATACTGGCTCAATAATTAGTACATTTGGAAGTGACACCAACTTCATATGTTTTGGGAACTTTAGAAGTTACAGGTTCTTGGCCTTTTTCTACAGTTACAGTTTCTATATGTTTTCTTTTAGTATTTTGTTTTTTAGTCGCACTAACTACCATGGAACTGTTTTTTATTATTGACGTTTGCTCAGTTGTTTTATTTTAAAATATATCTGTTCATGTCAACTTTGCATATTTGCCTACATTGCCGAGTTTTCCAAATTATATTTTTGAGGGTTGCCCCATTTTAAATAGTTACTCAAGTAATTTGAAGATGGTGCAAATTTACTTGGGTAACGTTTCACACATCATCTGGTTCATGAGTTTCAAAGTAGTCCCAAATCAAAGATCTTAAGTTGCCAAATGGAATAGTGCCAGAGGTAGTATTTCTTTTATGTTGTTTTTTGGTTTTGCTAATAACACTGCCTGAAATGCTTGTATTACTGTCAGTAGTAAGGACATTTTGTTGCGATGTTTCTTCAGTAGTTTAACTTTCCGATGCATGTGTTAAATAATTAGCAGTAACAGGTAAATTATGTTTCTTCGTTTTGAGGGCCACGACAGTTTTACTTGTTAAAATATTACTACTTGAATTAGAAGAGGTTTTAAGTTGTTTTTCTGATGTTACAGAAGATGACATTGGCAAATCACTTGGTTTATTTTAGGCATACGAGAAGTTTTAATTTTTGAAATACAAGTAGTTGAAGTGCTACAATGTATTCTGTTTGGTATGGCTGCATAAAGGTACTTTGCAGGATGGACATGGTACTACTAGTAGTAGGTAATACAACTTTCTTTGAAGCCTCTATAATAACAGTTTGGACTTTTGAAATAGTACTAGTAGTACATTTATTTGCATGATTTCTGTGAAGTTATAGACTTTGAACAATTGGAATAGTAGCATCTTTAGAATTAGGCGATGTATCTTTTGTATTTGTTGTAACAGCACTTTTGATTATTGAAACAGTGTGGGAATTGGAAAATAGACATTGTAGGATGCATTTCAATTTGAATAGGAGTTTGTACTGTTGAAGTACATTCACATTTAGACTAAGTTCTTTTTATTTGAATGTGTTAATTTTAGGTATTTGGCATGGTGTATTCAATTGGTGAGGTGTGTGTCAGGTAGCCTCAGAAATAACATTGGGAGTACTAAAAAAGTATATTTGTATTTTTCAGTTGGTTCTTTTAAAACATATAAAGTGCAGTTCTTTTACAGGTGCAATAAACATTGTTTCCGTGTTACTTCTTCTTTTGGAAATATATCTGATACTACTTCTCCTGTGACATTAGCAATAGTTGGTACAGTTATAATGTCCTTGGTGTATTGATAATACATTTTGTTTTGAATGTCATGTTTGCTAGTGATGTGTTTGCTTTTGTGTTCCTTTTTTTGCTTTCCCTTTGGAGGGATGTTTGTTGTGTTTTTCGTTATTTTCTTTTCTTTTACAGCTTTCTGTTTTTGCTTGTGTTTTCTTGCTGAAATTAAATAAAGGACAGTTTTGTTTATTAAAAGACAATGTATTTTTATTTTGAAAAACAATGGTTTGTGTTTTTTAGAAGCCCCAGTTTTGTTTTACCTTTGTTATGATTGCACATATTTAAATAACGAAGGTCCTTTATAAAGGAGGATGATTTATTTTTATTATATTATTACATGTTTTGTAATAAAAACACAATTGTATTTTAAATGTATTGGAAGAAATACTATATTGTTTTACTTTTGTTATTTTTGCATGTTTTCTAGTTGTACATGTTTTTATTTGTTTTTACAATAAAATATATTTACAAGATGAACAATTTTTGTTTTTTCTTCTCAATATTTGGTTGGATTGTGTGTTCATTTTTTAATGTTGATGGTTCACCTATAAAAATCGAGACCTGAAGACATGTTATTATAGTAAAACATGTGTATGTTATTGACTATGCAGTGATAGTTGCTATCAGCACATTTATCAGTATAAAATAGGAAAATGTTAACCGAATAAGTGACATTAAAAGATAAAGTAGGAATGACTACGCTTATTGGTTAAGCGTACAGTTGTACAAGCTGTACATTGTTTAAAGTGGATGCGTTACGATTATTAAATATACAAAATGGTACAAACATTACATTAAGCGAGCATAAGTAATTATTAAAGGTATGTTATCATTAATACACCACATAGTTTAGAAAGCAGAAGTGCAGAATAAGGATGCATTTTAAAGTAATGTAGTGTAATGCATGAAGAGTACCGTTTTTTAAACTGTACATTGTGTGATGTTGGTTAAATGATTTGTTTATTGTACGCTAATGTTAATGGTACTTTTTAAGCGTACACAATTGTTAAAGCTATGAAGGATATAACACGTACAAACTGGCTGAATGTATAAATGATATGCTTTGGCATACATTAAACGCTTTACAGTCAACTTAATAAATTACAAAGTTGTTGAACTGCTATATGATGTTGTATAGGATTGTATGTTGGGAATATTGAACTTACAGTATGTGTGACCAAAATGTACATTGTAATTTGTAAAATCACTTTAATATTAAATGTGCCTAATGAATAGCTATTTAGCGCGTACACTGGAAGAAACTTCAATATGTCTGAAGAGCGTAAAGTTATGAGTATGCTAGCGCATAAATGCGTATTTGCTGTTAATATTTAGTGCTAAATAGCATTTCAAAAGAAGTATCTGAATTATTAAATTTCTCTAATACATGGTTAAGTGTATATACACCAATAGAAGCTATTAAGTATATTAAGAATATGAACTAGTTGAACAGGTAAATAATGCATGGGTATTAAACGTACAAACCTGTTGAAGTGTATTAACTGTATTAATTAGTTGAACAACCAAATAGTTCGCTACTGCGCATAGTTCTATTTGCAGTTAATATTTCTTGCGATATAGCATTATGTTCTCATATAGGTAGTTTTGGCATTCAATGATAAATGTAGATTTGTTTTTTTTTTTTTTTTTTTTTTAAATTTTTTTTTTAAATTTTTTTTATTGGCATAGAAAGAGTACAGATTACAAACACAGTGCGTATATCAGTTGGTAATGCAGTTACATGTATCTCACTACACATCTTGCGAGTCTTAAACAGGGAGCTGAGCGCTCATGCATATAGTACAGAGTTTTTAATCGGCAGCAGGGGTTAACTCATCAGGTAGAGGTGATGATGCCCGTACAGTGTCTTCCTTATTGTTCAGGTAGCTACAGAACTCTGACCATACGTTTTTGGGGCGGGAAGACAATGGGAGGGTATTAATGTAGTCCTCCTCGCACGCCTGAGTCCAGGTGAGGGCCCTTAGCCACATCTCGAATGATGGGGGAGAGCGGCGTTTCCAGCATTGTAGGATACATTTTTTAGCTACCATGGTAGCAACATTCAGAAACCTAGCCATCTTCCTAGCTTCAGGTTCGTCCCACACACCAAACAGAACTGCAAGTGGTGCAGGAGAGATTCGGGTCATTATTATTTCAGATAACGCTGCCATAATGGCCTCCCAATATGGGCCCAGGGCCACACAGGACCAAAACATATGTATGTGATCAGCAGCAGTGGATTTGCATCTAGGGCACAACTGAGCCTGGCCTGGGGTGAACCGTCCCACCTTGTGCGGCGTGTAGTATAGGCGGTTTAGGAGTTTATACTGCATACATCTATATCTAGCGTTGAGGGAGGTTTTACGTGTGTGCAAACACATCTTGTTCCACAATACATCCGAGAGGGGGACACCCAGTTCATCACTCCACAAGTCGCGCGCCGGCTGCAGTGCCACATCAATGCTAGCCATCTGCGACCTATACAGCGATGAAGTTATGCCCCTAGCTCCGGCCGAGTTGGCTATATATTGGATTTCAGGGGAGTCTGGGGGCTCATCTGGGTAGGAGGGCCACCAAGCCCGAACTGCTGCTCTTAATCTGAAGTACTGCAGCATTTCGAGTGCCGAGCCGGTGTGACCGGGTCTCCACATCTGCGGGGTAATGAACTTCCCGTCAGGGAAAAGGTCGGTCAACGCTCGGTAACCAAGGCTGTCCCAGCGTTCAATTAGGGGTTTATCATGAGTGGGGCTGAGACCCGGGAACTGCCAGATGGGCAGCCATTTGTAGTATGGGTGGTGGCCGGTGTTTGCCTGCAGCAATCGCCTCCAAGCCAAGATCGTGGCCGCCACCGGGTCGGCAGGGGCATCAGCTCGGAATGTGTGGTGCAGAATGAGGGATAGGGGGTTAATTTCCTCGCATGCCAGTGTCTCTAATTTCACATGTGGGGGAGGGTCCGTAAATGTATACCAGTGTGAGGCGTGTTGTGCTTGTGCGGCAATCCAGTACTTTGCGAAGTCCGGGGCAGTGAAGCCCCCCTTCTCATAAGGGAGAGTCATATGCTGCCACTTTTTCCTCACCGCTCCCGCATGCCACAGAAAGCGGGCGCAGGCCGCGTGGAGGTCCCTGAAATATCGCTTTCCGGGCCAGATTGGCACATTCGCGAAAATGTAGAGCAGCTTAGGGACAATAATCATTTTAATCAAAGAGAGCCTGCCCGACAGGGACAGCGGCAGAGCACGCCACCTCGACAGCCGGGACTCCGTTAGGTGCGCCATAGCTGTGTAATTGTCAGCTAACAATGATGGCTTACCGAGGGAGACCCGCACTCCAAGGTAACCGATGCCCTCGGGCGACCAGCGAAGGGGGAACTCACAATCCGGTCGGGGGGTCGCCGCCGTGAGTGGGAAGATGTCGGACTTAGTGTAGTTGATTGTGAAACCTGAGAATGTACCTATTTTAATTATATCTCGGAGAATGGGATCTAAGTGAGCAGCTGGGTCTCTGATGTATAAGAGTACATCATCTGCGTATAATGAGATGATCTCTGGGGTGTCTTGCATACGTATGCCTTTCCGAGCATGTTTGTTCCGGACACTGTCGGCCATGGGTTCAATAGCGAGTGCGAAGAGTATTGGGGAGAACGGGCAACCTTGGCGAGTGCCTCTATACAGCGCGAAGGGGGGGGAGACTTTAGAGTTGATAAGAACTCTGGCCACCGGGTCAGTGTATAACAGCTTAATGTATGATATCATTCGCGGGCCAATTCCCATTTTATGGAGAACTGCCCACATGTATTGCCATGACACCATATTGAACGCCTTTTGGGCGTCGAGAGTAACTGCCACGGCATGGGCATCGGGATCGATTCTGGACATGACATTGAACAGTCGTCGAATGTTAAGAGACGTGGATCTGCCAGGGACAAATCCGCTCTGATCCGGGTGGACCAGATAGGACATTATCGGGAGGAACCTGCTCGCAACGATTTTGGCAAATATTTTTGTGTCTGTGTTTATTAAGGAGAGGGGTCTATAAGACCAGCATTCTTCCGGTGGCTTGCCCGGTTTGGGGAGTACGGTTATAAGAGCCTCACGTAGAGAATGGGGCAGCGTACCTAGTTCGAGCGATTCGTTCCAGACCTCAAGGAGTCTGGGTGCCAGGGTGGCTACATGTTCCTGGTAGAACTCTGAGGTGAGACCGTCAGGGCCAGGTGCTTTGCCTTTGGGGCAGCTCGATATGGCGGTGGTTATCTCATCAAGAGTGAACGGGACCTCCAGCTGGTTCCTAGTGTCGTGGGAGATGAGGGTCATGGGGATTTGATCAAGAAGGAGGTTGGTGTCCTGCAGACTGTGTTCTTGTCGGGGACCGTATAGGGCTGTGTAGAATGCGGTGAAGGCTTCTAGAATGTGTTGGTCAGACCAGCCCAGAGTTCCGGAGGCATCATGGACACAGTCTATGCGTGTTTTGCCACACTCTGCACGGGCCAGTCTGGCAAGTGTCCTCCCGGGTCTGTCCCCCTCGCCATATTTCCGGGCAGCCATCGGGCGGGTATAGTACTGTAGCTCCCTTCGGGCATGAGCCTCGAATGTTTCAAGTTCCGACCTGATTTGTGCCAGTATGATCGGGGAAGGGGTGGAGGCATATTGCTTTTCGAGGTCTTTAAGCTTCCCCTCCGACCGATGCAAGCTGTTTCTAATGGCTTTGAGGACCCCAGCTTCCCTGGAGATACACATCCCCCTAATGAAGACCTTAAAGGCCTCCCAGCGCACTCCATCAGAGGTGTCATGTCTGTTGTTGCATTCAAAGAAAGTGTTGATGTCGGCCAAAATTTCGGCCCTGAAGACTATATCTTGGAGGGCCTCAGATTTGAATCGCCATGTTGAGCGGGAGGGTTGGTCACGCTCCAGTGTGATTTGCAACGTTACTGGGGAGTGGTCCGAGAGTGTGCGCGGGTGTATCTGTGCATTTGCGGCCTTGCTAACCAATTCGCCCGATATGAGGAATAGGTCTATCCTCGATAGACTGTCGTGCACCGAAGAGTAGAAGGTATACTCCCTTGACTGTGGGTGGAGGACTCTCCATGCATCCCTGAGTCCTAGTGCATCCATATGTGTGCGCAGCCTAATTGCCGCGCGCGTGACAGCCCTACGAGCAATCCCAGACCTATCTAGGACGGTGTCAAGTGTCAGATTCATGTCCCCCCCCCATATGATGGGGACCCCTGCATATTTCGACAAAACGCAGGTAATTGTGTCGAAAAATTCTGGCGCATCAAAGTTAGGGGCATATGTGTTTACCAACAGGCATTCCCTATTCGCCAGTAGACAGTGGAGTATTACATACCTGCCTTCAGGGTCAATGTGACTAGTGCGCAGCAGGAACTGGACCGATTTGTGAACCAGAGTGAGTACTCCTCTAGCCTGAGTGGAGTATTTTGTATAGTATCTGGTGGGGCCCCAGCTAGGGGCGAGACAAGCAGCTAATCGCCCTAAGGCATGTGTTTCTTGCAGAAGGAGTACCTTAACTCCGTGTCTCTGGGCGTATGCAGTAATTCTACGTGCCTTGGTAAAGTTGCTCAGCCCCCGAACATTCCATGTCATAATATTAATAGACATAGGGCAGTGTTATGGGACATCCCAACTGCGATAGGCTCCTACGTGCAGTGTAACAGAGCCCATTGACGAACACACACATAGTGCTGCAATCGTGCACCCCTCTTCCATGCCTTTTCCATTAACAAACTCCCCTTTTTTTGTGCCCCCCTCCCTCACTGCCCACCCACAACTTGCAGTGTAGACCCCCCCTTCCCAAACACAAGTGCCATCAGTTCCCATTGCCCAGGCGTCTCCAGCGGGGCCAGAGGTCGCATCTAGACAACAGTCGGCGGGCAGCACCCAACGGGGGTGTGTCCCCACCGTGGCCCAACGGGGGCCCAGAAACAGTGGCAACAAGGTGAAAACAAAGAATAACATTGCAGCTGCAGAGAGGCGCGCCGTTGCCGTGTAGTCGGCGTTGTGAACTGTGGAAGTGGACAGAGTACTGCCCAAGGTGGGCTTCTGCGGAGGGCGGATCCAGTGCATGATCCCTGTAGTCTGTGGGCCAGTCCGAGTGAATAGAGTACGGAGGCAGGTGTGGTCAGGGCAGCCAGCCGAACTTTTGCAACGAGGACAAGTGTCACTATGTGTTTCAAGCATTGGGGCAAGAGCCGGCAGCCCAGTCATTGGCAACAGGGATCAACATTTGCTAATTGAAAAGCGAGGTTGCCATTTTCACGTTGGATGGATAGGATCACCAGATAGGGTTAGCATAGACAGGTAGATCAGGATATGCTTATGCATTATTGAGGCGGGCCCCCGCTGGGTTAGGGAGTGGGATCTGCGCCTCGATGAATCTCGTTGCCTCATCAGGGATAGTGAAAAAGAAAAGTTTTCCGTTGTGAGTAATCTTGAGTCTCGCGGGGAACAGGATGGCATAGGGAACATTGCGCTCTCTAAGGAGTTTCTTGACGCCCAAGAATTGCCTCCTCTCTTGCTGCACTCCGACGGAAAAATCCGGGAAGATTCTGATCGTATGGGCTTCCCAGCGCAGGTCTCCCTTCTCTCTCGCCAGGCGCAGGATAAGGTCTCTGTCTCGATAGTTCAGGATCCTGGCAATGATGGGTCTGGGTATATCACCAGGTTTGGGGCGTGGGGATAAGGCCCGGTGTGCTCGCTCAACTGTAAAGAATGATGACAAGGATGGGTTCCCTAGGAGATCTTTAAGTAGACATTCGACTGCGTCTTCCATGCGTCCCTTAAGGGCATTTTCGGGGACCCCAATAATGCGCAGGTTGTTCCTGCGGGAGCGCGACTCCAAATCCTCGCACTTCGCTTTCACATTTTTCATTTCACGGGTCAGGGATGCGACCGTATCCTGTAGTGTGTGTATGTTATCCTCATTGGACGATACCCTAGCCTCAGCCTCCGTGATCCTAGTTCCGGCCTGATCCACTCGTGTCCTGAGCGAGGCGACGTTGGCGTTGATGTCGTCCAACTTCTCGTGGAAGGCAGCAAAGTTTTTGGCCATTGATTCCATCAATATGGTGAGATCCGGCAGCTGGGGAGCAGGGTGAGGGGCGATCTCAGGCTCTTCATGATCGGGTGACACCCGGTCAGTCTCAACCCTCGGGACAGTCTTAGCAAACTTGTCCATGGCTCCCCCCTTGTTACCCCCCTTGGTTCTGCTCGACATTATACGCTTAGGTTGATGATTCAGGAGGTCTGCGGCCGACGTTCCACGAAAGGGGACCCAGGAAGGGCCACAGGCGCTGGACCCGACACCACAGGGGTAGGGGCCACAGTCAGCTATGTGGGGGTCAAACGGACAGGATATAGCTGGAGGAGGCAATGGAGAGGTGGCCACAGTCCCGGCAGAGCGGATTGGTGATATTGAGTGGGGGTTCAGCGGAGGCAAGTGATCAGTGTCAGGCAGATGTGCAAAGTAGTGCTGATGGGGCCGCCACACCCAGGTAGACCATGTCAGCGCCTCGCGGCCCGTATTGGCATGGTAGCAAGTGATGGCGTGCGCCAGCTGTCGGCTGATGGGAGCGGGATCCCCCCGGGTGGGCACAGTGCAGGTGGGTGCCGCTCCAAGAAATAAAATTGGAGCCCTCTACGGAGCCCGCCCAGCGGCAGGCGCGGTACGCCCCCTAGGCGCGCAGGCACGGCCACAGCCGTCAGGAGCAGGCCCCCACCTCCTCACCTGGTAATCGGGAAGCAGTCAGGCACCGCCCCGCGGCCCCGGGAGGCGGCAGGGACAGATCAGCAGTGGCGCTCCGTCGCGGTCCGCAGATGGAAGGGGGGAGAGGTGCGGCCGGCGCAACAGCGCAAGGCAAGCCGCCGTCCCCCGGCACAGCGATCCAGATGCTGTCGTCACGCGGAGCCCTCCACCGGTGCGCAGGGCCGAAGGGACGCCGCCCCCAGGCGGCCGGCCACAGCGGAGCGAGGATCAGGCCACAGCCTCGCGATCCCGGAGGAGGCGGGAGCTCAATTGAGTGCGGTGGAGGAGGGGGGGGGAAACACGGTCCGCGCTCCAGCGCCGGCAGCAGCCGCCGCTCCCCGGCACCGCAGCCCAGCCGGCACCGATGGGGGCAGCACACACCAGCCCGCTGAGCCCCTTGACGCCCACCGCCGGGCCTCAGGTGAGGATTGCCGGCTCTCAGCTGCCGCCGCGCCGCAGGCAGCAGTCCCAGGGGGCTGGGCCGACCCAGCCGCTGGCAGTTACACGGCGTACAAATCCAGCCGATGTATGGAGCTGGTCCAAACTCACAGGGCGTAAGGCAGGGATGATAAGCAGCAGCTGGAGCAAGTTTTAGGGGAAAGGATCTCCTAGATCCGCAGATGCAAACGGATGAAAGCCGACGTTCCACGGAGCCAGTAAGCTAAGCAGCCATCTTGGGCTGCTCAACAGCGCCACCTCCTAAATGTAGATTTGTTAAATACTATTTTACTAATCTGGCTCTGTAGAACAGTTAGGAGTTGTTGACATTTGCTGAAATGAAATAGGAAATAGATTCATTTTTTTAAAGAAACGCATTCGAAGTTGTACATGTTTAATACAGTCCAGAGAAAATTAGACATTATTTAAGTTCAACATTATTTGTGTACTCCGATGTGTACATACTGTTTGGCATATACACCTGTTGAAGCTGTAAAGTGCATCTCGTACGCCGTGCTACATACATTACATCAAGCATACATAAGTCAATATAAAAGCCATATTATCATAAAAGCAGGACACGCTTTTAATAGCTTAAGTGCCCAATAAGGATACATTTTAAAGTAACATAATGTATACATGAATACGCCTGTGATGTGAAGTGTATAGTTTTTTAAGCTGTACATTGTGTATTGCTGGTAAAATCTTGTCTTTATTGTACGTTGATTATGCTATTTGGACTGTTTAGCCTACACACTTATACGTTATAATTGTAAGGACATTTGTCGAATATTAAATGAGCCTAATCGATGCATCTTTAGCGTACACACCGGAGAAGCGAAGTGTATGACACGTGTAAAATAAATAGCACGCTACTGCATATATTCATATTATCATTTCATATATGGTGCTATAAATAGTACGCTGCTTCATACATACCTATTGGCATCTCAAATATAGTGCTATACAGTGTACAAAAGGAACAGAATTTAGCCTACACACTTGTTGAAGCTATGCAGCATATGAATCATATGAACTTGTTAAACTAAATAGTGCGCTACTGTACAAAGTTTTATTTTTAATTCATATGTATTGCGTTATTAAATAAGTAACTAAAATTGTAGGTAAGTATGAATTTAGAAAATTACAAGTGTAACATCATTTATACCTGTTTTTCAAAAAATGTATATGAGTTTGTAAAGGGAACTTACTTTGCATCCACACTGGTCACTGTCTTCAAGTGTTTAATATTGTTAATAAGCGTGTTGGAAAGGTTCCGTGTTTGGGCGTTGTTTAAAGCTCAAACGGCACACGCTTTTGTTGTAAAATAAGTTTGGCAGAGTGTTTCTGTATGATGATTTGTTATTACTATAGCAACATATAACTAGTATACATTATGCATGCGCAGTTAGTAATTATTTGCTAGTGTGTCTGCATAAAAAAGTGTTCATTTGGAAAAGAAGTTGATGATGCAGTTTTTTCAAAATGGAACACCAGGTAAGAGAATAAGCAAATGTGTTCATGTATTATGTATAGTTCTTTAAATTGTAATGTATCTTAAGTTTTCAAAGTTTGGCAAGTAAATAATTTTCTACATCCACAATAGAAGCGTATTTAGCATTATGCATACGTACGTATTTTTATTGTCTAGTGTCATTCCTGTCACACGAGTATAAGTGTTGCAATTGTGGTAGCAAATGGCAAGAAATAATTGACATACTTGTCGCTATTATAACAGTGGTAAAAAAACAGATTTAATTTTAATACATGCTGGAGGGAATTATTTGGGCTACTGAAGAGGAATTGAAATGGTTAGAGATTCATACTGACGCGGTATGCCTACCACTATTATTTCCAGAAATAAAAATGATCTTTTCGATTTTGGCAGCATGTTAAATTTGGATATGTGGCATTGCGAATCATCATAAAATAAATTGTCTGAATGTAAATAGATTTGTATTTAATTTTAGGTTCAACATGGCCTACGTTTTGTTTTTTACTGGAACATGAAAAGTCACATAGTATTTTTCGCGTGGATGGCAGTACATTTGGGTAATGACGTGAATAGTTTATTTGTATGCAATATTGTTTAAAGCCTACTTTATGTTTTGCAGTAATGGGCTGCTTTACCTTTGTTTTTGTATACAACAAAACATTTACCGTTATCGCTCTCGCCATGTCCATAGTAGATTACACCAATGGCATGTAACTGGGTATGCCTGAACGACTTCTAAAAAAACTACAATGCATACAAAATGCAGCGGCCAGATTACTCCTCAAACTACCCAGATGAGAACACATCACACCAGCGCTAACAACACTACATTGGCTACCAATAAAAGAGCAAATCAAATTCAAATCAATGTGCATCACGCACAGAGCAATCCACAATCAAGGTGCAGAGTTCTTGAGAGACAAATTAGCCTACATCACCCAACAAGGACGCTCCTATCAAACAACGACATCTGCCTGGAACCAAAACCCTACAACAAAAGAAAACTCAGAGGATCTTATTTCTCTCACCTCGCAGCAAAAACGTGGAACGACTTACCAAAGTACATACGTGACACAAGAAATCACCTACTATTCAGAAAACTCCTCAAATCCTGGCTCTTCTCAGCATAACTAGAAGGAACACTGACAGGAGCATATACATAGGTAAAACAATGAGTGAAGAAACCTACCCCGGATCCCACTAAGCAATCGACTACAAACAGAATTTAAGGAAGACATTCTATGACATACCAAACTCACCAACTGAGAGATAGTTATGACAGGACGAAACTAAAGATTGAATACACAGCTAGACCAGGACGGAACACAAGGACGATTATCAATAATTCCATGGCCCGAATTACACACATGCTCCAACAGTGCACTGACAGAAATAGATAGCGAGGGAGTAGGGGACTGCTAATCTACAGCACCAATACCAGAGGGGGGGGACCAGACACACCACGTCCCACTACACTAAGTTCAAATAAAACTCAGCCGGGAACGTGCCACGCCATCACTCGCAACAATTAGATGGACAAGAAAGGAAAGTGGCTATCAAGATTACCTACATGAATACCAATTAAATAGAAGGCCTAGGCTATATAACCTACTAACCCACTCTCAAATCTCTGAAGACCTAACTCACCTGAAAATCCACACAACCATCTCTCGACCGGCAAACTGCACGCACTTCACCACACTGCAAAAATGAACTAACGGCACATAAACCCCACCAACAGCACACAAGGTCTTGCATCGGTCCGATACTCGCACCAAAGCTCAGCGCACAGTGAAAACCGAACTAAAGCCGCCAACAGCACACCACTTCTCTCCCTTTCCTACTCCCTCTTTACCCGACTAACCTAACCTGCCCGTCTTCTTGTTTTACAGATCCGCCTGAGCACCCGGGGACCAATTTTTGGTGACAGTGTGCGGTATAAATATCTTTAACATTAACATTTAACAACATATTGTTTTTTGTTAATAAATGTTTTTTTCTTGCTTTAGCGTATGTTGTAATATGTACACAATTGGGTAAGTGTGTACGTTGTGTGGTCAGGATAATGTTGGCTGCATATTGTTGCTTGAATTATGTTTTTTCTAGCTTTACTGTATCTTTTAATGTGTATGCAGCAGGCATGAGTTTGTATGTTGTGTGTGGTAATGATAATGTTGGCTGCATATTGTTGTTCAAATTATGCATTTCCTTGCTTTAATATATGTTGTAATGTGTATGAAGTCGGGGTGAGTGTGTATTTTGTATGTGGTAATGATCATGTTGGAATTATGTTTTTCCTTGCTTTAGTGTATGTTGTAATGTGTATGCAGTGGAAGTGAGTGCATTTGCTTTGTGTGGTTATAGCTGCTGCGGTGTGTATGGTTGCTGTGCGTATGGTTGGCGTGTATTTTGCTCTTCGTATTTATTTTTTGGGTCAAAAACATCATAGTGTATTTGTCCCATAAAGATAGACCTTAAATTGTTTAGATTACAAAATTGTATAAATTGAAGCAGCCAATTTTGAGATATTTGGTCCATATTAAATTTTTCCTCATGGGAAAGACCCAAGCTGTTCAAAACACGATTAAGGTTAAAAAAAAAAAAAAAAAAAAAAAAAAAAAAAAAAAGGAATCTGTGAAGCTGTTAATGTACAATTCTGAAGTTATTGAGAAGTCATTTTCGGAAAATCCACAGACACATCGTCTTAACATTAACTATGACTTTTGCTCGTGCGAAGGCATAATACATAGTAAAACCACATTAGTTTATGACATTAGGTTAAGATTTGTATTGAATGAAAATCCTGTAATTTAGCAGATGTTGGAAGGTAAGATATGGCACCTTAAACCCAAACTGCCCCTTTCTGCAGTCCATGAGCACAATGATGACATCACTGTTGACATCAGTTATGCCATCACAATTTGCTTACCAACTGTTTCACTGTCATCTGGGTCACAAGCTTGAGACGCAGAGGGACCCAAGTTTCAACTAAGTGGCACCAGGCAGATTAGGAATGGGTGAAAGGGGGAGCAGCCAAATGTCAAGACAGGTCTAAGTTTCAAGATGGTTGGTGGCCTTGATATATACTTGACAGTTCCCTCCCCCTATCAGCCCACGCAACTACATTCACCTTGCCCAGTCACAGGTCAGCCCAGCGCTCACAACACAGCTGCAGACACTGAAGGGAAGACCTGCCCAAGGTATGGTGTTACTGCTCTATAAAAGCCATGACCCAGAGTTGATACGTTCCTGGAGGATCTTGTTTGGAGACTGTGAAAGAGGAGATTGGAGGGAATTGGAGAAGTAGCAGCAGTGGAGAGAAAGGGTAAGTGGCGGTGTTAAAGAAAATAGCAACATCCCCAAGAGGTGGTGAAGAGTTGGTTATGGTGGTGGTAAGGTGTAAAGTGCTGAAGGAAGGTAGTAACATCAGAAGGAGGTGGGAAGGAGTTGAAGGAATTGACAGCATTCCGAGAAGATGAAGAAATATGGAAGTTGGTGACCTCAGGAGAACGCCACAGATTGAATGTAGGTGGCAACTTTAGATGGAGGTGGAGAAGAGTTGGAGGAGATGGCAACAGAAGGCGAGAGCAAAACAATGGCATAAGTGGCAAAAGATGCGATAACCCCAGAAGGTGAGTGTGGATCGCCAAACTCAGTGATAGTGAAGGAAGTGTTAGTGATTGAAGCCAAGAGTGGGTAGGAGAAGGTAACATGAAGGAAAATGTTTAAGCAGTCGGTTGGAATAATGGAGAAAGAGATAAGACGAGAGAAAAAGTGAGATCAGAAAGAAAATCTCAGGAGGAAAAGACAATTGGGGCCTGAGAAAGTAGCACAGCCTCAGGACCGGGAGTTGACAAAGATATAGTCAAAGCAAGGGAAGAGAGTTGTATGCAGGTGGTGGGAGGAAAGGGGGGAAGATCAAGTAGAGAGAGAAGAGCAGGAGCTAGTCAGCAAGAATAGAACGGTTGTCCCTAAAAAGTACCAGAGGAGGTGGGAGGAGGAAGCACCTAGAGTCAAGGAGGTTACATGCAGCTTACAATAGGTAAAGAGAAAGAAGTTGAAGGTTTGCATAACCCACCCTGGGGACTCTCTTTATTGCTCTTTCTGCTAACTATGACAGATAGCCAGCCCGTCCAAACGACCTTGTGTCAGAGCAAGCCTACATCATTCAAAGAAAGATGGTGTCACCCCTATGAGTCCACTGCCCCAGAATCTGGGGAGCATAGGCAAGCTTTGTCAGACTTTAAAGACATGGACATTAGCTCTAGAGACCTAAATGCCTGGCTGCCCACACATGACTGATGAGAAAGTTGCCCAGAGAATCCCATCCTTATCATTCCTAGTATTTTTCTATGTTGGAGTTACTAAGGTGAATTTAGTTGGTGTCATTTTGTATGTTATCCCCAAATAAGAATATTAAACCAGTAGTACGTGGTGCTGGCATTCTTCATGATCCCAGACATCTTGCTTGACAATATATACAAACCTGTAATATGAATTCAACACAAGGTAAAAGTTTTAAAAAGTGTCTAAAATGAAAGCTTGGTTTTGTCACGTGGTAAATAAAGGAAATTTTGAATGGATCGTGTCCTCCCACGTATTCCTCATCTTTGATATTCGTATCTCGGCAGCTTTGCTGCTGCAGCAAAAAAATATTCTCGGCAAAGTGCGCCGTGCACGATGTCGTGGCGTTGGTGTCCTTCAAGGGCCATCGTGGCGTGTCGATGTCATCAGTATTATAAATAGCTTGTGCAGCGCCCATTGGCTTCAGTTCTGTTTTTCCGAAAGCTTTCGCTTCGAGAACTAATGGCGCGCTTCGTTTTTCTGTTTAAAAAATGTCTTCTTCTTCAACCCCTTCGACCGAAAGTCGGGATTTCAGAAATGTTACGACTGTGGGTCGATGATGTCAATAACCGATCCTCACTGTCTGCCTGTGGTGTCTGGGTTCCAGGCACGGTACGTATGACTGCGGATCCTGTCAGTCCATGAGAGAAAAAGCTCTCAGGGAGCGCAGAGGTAAACTGGCGGTGGGAGGCTTTGAAGGCTACTTCAAAGAAGGAAAAGAAATCCGAGGAGTCTAAAGACTCCACTCAGCATAAACGATCGAAGAGGTCCCAGTCTTTGTCTTCTTCGAAGAAGAGAGGCCATAGGTCTCCCTCTTCATCGGATTCCTCTACAGAGGTAATCAGGTGCCCGACTTGTACAGATTCCCCACGCAAATGGGACGCCTTTAGAGTGAAAATGATGCAGATCTTTCAGGATGTGGCCTCGACCCCCTCAAAAGAATCACGCAAGAGCCATGCCCCAGTCACTCCTTCGGACGACTCAGGGAAGTCAAAGACTACTTCGTCAAAGTAAGTCGGCTCTTCGTCTAGATACTCGACCTGACGAACAGGAGTCGGACTCGAGAATCGAGTCCATCTCCTACACCGCCGAAAAAGGTTAAATCGTTGAGGCCTTCAACGTTTTTGTTGACGCCATAGGCATTGACCCCGTCGCCAAAATCGAGGGCGATTCCTAGTAAATCGTCCCCTTTTTGGAAGCCGTCTTCGACATCGTCGACGAAATCTTCTAACTCATAGAAGCCCATGCCGGTTCAGGAAAAGTTCTTTAAGCCTGTACCGAAAAAATACTCTTTTAAGTCAGTGTCTTCCATTTATGAAGAGGCAATTGCTTCTGATGAAGAGATTTCACCATTTGGGGTGCAGTTTGGCACTCACAAATGTATCTGAAGAGCTCATTGACCCAGAATCTAGGATGAAAGGTCTGTGTCTCCCTCCAGTCTGCTAGTGGACTCAACACTTCACCAGAGTTGGAGTTTGGCAGGCCTGACCCATCGGAGCATGCTGATTCAGGTTACAGAAATCTTATGAACAGAGTCCCAGAGTATATGGGATGGAGTAGGGCTTCCCCAGCATATGAGCAGAATGACGTGACGGACATCCTAGACCCGGGACCTCAGAAGGACCCAATTTTACCTTCCATAAGTCACTTCAGAGGAAGGTTGTGGCCAATTGGAAGCCCCAGAATCTGGACCTGATGTGAACAGGACCTTATCGAAGATGTATAGACCCTCTAGCAGTGATCCAGACTATCTCACCAAACATACTACGTCCGAGAGTTTAGTAGTCAGGCTGCTACTTCAACCAAACAATCTGCCTATCCCTCTATTCCCCCGGATAGAGAGGATAAGAAGGTTGATGCATGGGCTCGCAAGGTTTTCACATCAGACAGCATGGCCTTGAAGTCGACTAACGCTACCTGTACCTTGGCTAGACTTTCTTACACTGTGTGGGACTGTGTTGCCATGGCGGTTGATCACATCCTGGAAGGCGAGGAAAGAGACGACTTCCTGAATTTAGTTAAGGATAACAAGGAAACGATGGGTGAGTGTCTCCAGTCAGGACTGAATACTGCTGACAACATCAGCAGATCCATGTCTGCAAGCACTGTACTGCGCAGGTTTGCGTGGTGAGAAAGTCGGGGTTTTCACAGGACGTGCAGACCAGACTGCTCAACATGCGCTTTGACGGCTCGAGGTGGTTCGGCAGCAAGGCGGATGAGAGTCTGGAGAAGCTGCAGACCTCTAAGGTGACGGCTAAGTCCCTTAGCACCTCTATTCAACAACCTCAACAACCCAACAGCATTATTCAGGCTCATCTTCCTGGAGGGCTCGTTCTTTTCGTTTCTATTCCTCAGTTGGTAGAGGAAAAGGACAGGCCGGACAAAATGGGCAAAGAAGATTCCCTCGTGGTGGGATGCTAAATTAGCCCCAGAAGCGGCATCTTTATCCTCAGCCGATGCTTCAGCCGCCTCTAAGCCTCTCTGATGCCTTGACCCACAAGACCCCGGTGGGAGGCAGAATCTCTCAGCATATGATCGAATGGCGGGGCTTTACTTCAGATGCTTGGACACTGGAAAAAGTAGCCCAAGTTTACTGCCTTCCTTTTCAAACAAGGCCTCAAGATCATCCACCGGGAACCAACCATGTCAAAATTCCAGATCTGCTCCTTGTGCAAGAAATGTTAACCCTGCTAGCGAAAGGTACAATAGAACATGTACCTGTAGCGGAGAGGAACAAGGGTTGGTATTCTCCCTACTTTCTCATTCCGAAGGACGGAGGATTGAGACCCATCTTGGACTTAAGAAGCTTGAACAAGCTCCTCAGGAAGGACAAGTTCAAGATGGTTACCCTTTCTCAGATCCTTCAGGCTCTCCAACTCCAAGACTGGTTGGTATCATTGGACCTTCAGGATGCTTACTTTCATGTGCCAATCCATCTCAAGGACAGGAAGTACCTGCGGTTGGCGGTTCTCATGATCAGTTTTGAGTTCTGCCATTCTGGCTGACCTCAGCCCGAGGGTTTTCACCAAGCTGATGTAGGTAGTGCCAGCAAGTCTCTGGAGAGGGGGGATTCACGTCTACCCCTACCTGGACGATTGGCTGATCAGGGCTTGTTCACCTGAGAAAGCCCTGGAACAACTCAGTATCACCTGCCGCTCCCTACACAGACTGGGCTTCTCCCTCAATTACAAGAGGTCCATATGATACCATTCCAAAGACTCCAGTTCATCATAGCGGTCTTGGATACTTCCTCGGGGAAAGCCTTGCCTCCCGAGGTGAGAGCTCAACACATTCAGCAGATCGTAGCAAAATCCCAGAATGCCCAGTATCTTCCATGCCTTAGATTTTCTGAGGTTGCTCGGTCTCATGGCATCCTGCATTTTCCTGGTGTCAGAGGCCCGTTTGAGAATGAGATCCCTTGAATGGGCCCTCAGAACTCAGTTCAGGCAATATGTCGGATCAACTGCAGGTTCCGAGCAGAGTTGCTCAAGAGCTTCTTTGGTGGGCTTGCAAGGACAACATGCTCAAGGGAGAATCTTTTTGGCAACCATGACCGGAGACAACGGTAGTGACGGACGCATCACCCACAGGGTGTGGAGCCCACACCAACCAACTGACAATCAGCGATCGTTGGTCTCCATCGGAGTCCAAACTACATGTCAACCTTTTGGAGTTGAGGGCAATCAGACTAGCGCTGAAGGCCTTCCTGCCCTCTGTGCGGGGAAAGAACGTCCAGATAATGACATACAACGCAGTGACCATTTACTACCTCAACAAGAGATCAGGTGTAGGGTCACTATCACTGTACAGATAGGCAATGCAGCTCTGGTTCTGGGCACTGCAAGAAGGAATCTGTGTCGGCAGTTCACCTAGCCGGAGAGCAGAAAACAGCGGCTGATACTCTGAGCAGGCAGAGCAGTCTCCCACGAGTGGGAACTAGCTCAGGAAGTCCTTCAAGAGATCTTCACCCTTTGGCGAACCCCTGAAGTGGATCTGTTGGCGACCAATGCAAACAGTACTGCTCAAGAGAATTTCCTCCAAGAGGAGCTCTAGGGGGCGCGTTCGTAGTGGACTGGGAATTTCTACTCCTGTACGCGATTCCTCCAGTCCCCGTGATTCCTCACGCAATCAGGAGGTTGAGAAAGTTCAGGAAACCCATGATCCTAATTGACCTGGATTGGGCCAGGAGGATGTGGTACCCGTACCTTCTGGACATGTCCATCTGCCCTCCAATACGTCTTCCACAAAGAGAGGATCTTCTCTCGCAAGAGGAAGGTCGGCTTCTCCATCCAGAGGTGAAGACACTCCGCCTTCACGCATGGTTTCTGAGAAGCTTAGATATAAGGATTGGGACCTCCCGCATGACGTAATGGTGATTTTGCTTTCGGCCAGAAGGCCAACAACTAAATCCTTGTACCGGTGTTGTTGGAATAAATTCTGTAACTGGTGCAAGGACAAGAATGTGGACTCTTTTTTTTCAATGTGGCACTCCTATGGTGCTTTCTTTCCTGTTACATTTGGCTAATCTGGGGCTCTAGATTGGAACCATAAAAGGATACCTGGCAGCGCTTTCCATTTTTAAGCGCTCCTCTGAAGAGGTCTCCTATTTCAAAATACCTTTTAATTGTTCAATTTCTGAAGGGACTCACTAATGTGTACTCGCCAGTCCCATTTCACGTCCCTGCTTGGGATTTAAACCTTGTGTTACATTTCTTACTTGTATTCCTTTTCAGCCTTTACATTCCTGCCCCGTTTAGGCTATTAACCCTGAAAACTGCACTTCTTGTGGCATTAACATCAGCCCACAGGGTAAGTGAGTTGCAGGCTCTTTCATGCAAGCCTTCTCATACTACGTTTCATGAGGCAGAGTAAAACCATAATTTCTGCCGAAAGTAGATAACACTCCCAACTTTCTACCCTCCTCATTTGAGCAAAGAGGAAGAGAGGCTACATAGGGTGGACCCAAAAAGGGCTCTAAGCTTCTACATTGCAAGAATGGCAAAATTTCACCATAATTAGTAACTTTTTGTGGGATATACCGAACCTAAATTGGGCCTGGCAGTAACTAAACAAACCATATCCCGCTGGCTATTGGAGAGGGCTACAGAATTGTGGGAAAGGACCCGTCGCAAGGGCTTCAAGCTCATTTCACTAGGGGCATGGCAACTTCTGCGGCTCTTCAAAGGGGTGTCCCTATAATTGACATCTGCTCAGCGGCGCCTTGGACGTCAATTCATACTTTTGTTAAGCATTATTGCTTAGACTTCTCTTCCACTCAAGAAGGTCTTTTTGCTGGGGCGTGGCTAGGCAGCCATGGAGTAGGCTGCAATTCCTGAGAGCTCTGTGATCCGTTACATTGATCCGTGGAAGTGCGTGCAGCTGGACAGCTGATTTCAGCCCCAAAGTTACACTAAACGTGTATGAACATGCCGGGAAGAGAATGAACGTGCCGATGGAATGCTCGAGGCAATGTAGCAACAGTTAAGCTACTTTGTGTCTCAGACCCGCGCCACGAAATAGACATCAAGATGGCGGCGGTCGGACACAAAGAACATCCGAGGGGCGCGCCCCAAGTACGAAGAAGCTGGCGTGCCGGAGGCTGGCAACTGTGACAAAGCGCTGCCGTCAACCCATGTGTGGACTGTTAGGGCAGCACGGATCAGCGACACATCTTATGGCTTGGAGCGTGCAGCTCCGGTGAGCACAACAAATGACCGCTGCTGCTTTAACTACAAAATGCAGTGCGGGCGGCATTGCTACTAATAACGCTGAGCGGCAGCTCTGAAAACACAAGACAATCGGGAGCCCGGGGAGCGCAAAAGAGGACCGCTGCCGCTGGAGGTAATGGTCACACGCAGCACGGGCTGCAAATTCACTAATTACATAGAGCGAGCAGCTCCAGTGGCAGGGGACAGCTGGGAGCCCCCACGAGAACAACAAAGGGCCGCCGCCGTAAGGGAGTTTGCTGCGCAGCTCAGTCAGAAAACAGCTACGAGCCAAAACCCTGTGGTCCGGGCGTGAGGATCAAGCATAAATAAAGGGCTGCTGCCAGCCCATAAGCAGCACGTTGCGGCGCATTTATCCATAACGAGGAGCGGGCAGCTCTGGGGGCACGGGGCGGCTGGGGGCCCCAAGGAACATTATAAAACACTGCTGCCAGATGTAACCTGGGCACGCAGGGCAGGCAGAAGATAGCTCGGTGCGCAGGGCTGCAGAGGGGTGGAAGGCAGCCCCATGTAGCAGCATCCACAAGGTGTACCGCATGGACAGCACTATAGAGAGCTGCAAGGACAGCATAACACGGAGGCGGCTGGAGAGTGAAATAACCCGCAACACCTACAACACAGGGCAAGCGGGATCAAATGTGCGTGCAATGTAAATATACACCAGAGCACGTGACAAAAGGCCGGCAGCACTGTAACTGCAATAGAAGAGCCTGTGAGCCAAACCCCAAGTGACTGTGGGTACAGACCGGAGGAGGCATGGTGGAGTCCGCAGTGGGCAGCATAGAAGCAATTCGTAGGCAGCCTCATGCACTGCCATGAGACACCAAAACTGAGACTGGCCCTTCAAGTAGGCAAGACTGTGGAAGGGTTGCACGACGAGAAGAGTCACACGCAAAGGACTGGCAGGCGCGGTGACCCACAGCGAGGTCGCACAGAGGCCACGGAGGCTTGAGTCCACAAAGGCAAAGAACGGCAACTGAGAACTGGCCGCTGGAAGGGCTCAAGCATAAAAGAGAGAAGTGTGCCCAACAGACACCAAACACATAAAGCATAATACTTCTTCCCGGGAGGGGCGGACCCACACCACGAACAAGAAGCGAAGTGAGGAGCACCGTTGCCGAGAGCCCACGGAGGGGTGAGCAAAGCGGTGCACCACCACAAGAAGTGAGCCACGAAGGCACAAGGGGACGCCCATGGAATGTCCCAAAAGGGAGGCAAAGGAAAGACGAAGCAGCCAACCATGGATATATTCACTAAAGTGCAGCAGCCCACAACCCCGCTAACACAGCCCGGGACTATGGTGCAAGAGACTGAGAACACGCCGAGAGATGACCAACGAATACTTGCAGCCATCACGGAACTGAAATCCTCGTGGGGAACAGCAATGGCCGAGCTCAGAGAGACACTGGAAAAGAAAATGGACGCAGTGGGTATAGATGTTAACTTATTGAGGCAAGATGTGAGGGCGCTGGCGGACCGTACCTGTGGCTTCGAGAGTGCCGTAAAGACAAATGAAGAACTAAGTGCCGCTAACATGAGAGAGGTACACGTGCTGAAACAACAAGTGGCTAACCTGGAAAACTGGGCAGAAGAAGGGGAAGGGCGTGCAAGACGTAGTAACATACGAGTGGTGGGCCTACCGGAAGGGGAAGAAGGCACAGACCCCATGGACTATGTTGAGAACATGATACTCCAGGAAATAGGAGCAGGCAAACTCTCCCAAGGGTTCGCGGTTGAGCGGGCACACCGAGCCCAGACGAGAAGGCCTCAACCAGGAGCACCGCCCAGAGCTATCATTGCTAAAATTTTGAACTATAGAGATCGAGAAAAGATCCTGGAATTTTTCCGGAAAGGTGGCACAATAACTTGAGCGTCAGCAACGATCACGGCCTACCCGGATTACACTATGCTAGTGCAGAGGCAACGATACAGCTATGTGGCAGTCAAGAGGAGATTACGCACTGCTGGGATGAAATACATGCTCCTATACCCTGCAAAGCTAAAAGTCTTGCACAAGGGCAAAGCACACTTTTTTGAGACCCCAGAGGAAGCGACAAGCTGGCTGGACACCCATGGATGACCAGAGCCGGAGGGAGAACAGGATCGAGACAGAGGAGCTAAGTGAACAGACGACACGGGGGCTAAAGAGAAGGGAGTGGTATTGTGTAGGGGTAAAGGAGCAGTGATTGTTAGAATTGGCTGGTAGTAAGGCTGAGACCACCTGCCATATACACTTACCAAAAGAACATTGTGGACTGGAATATAGTGACAAGTAGCTTCATGCCCAGCGCAGCAAATTATAGCTATATCGGAGCCACAGGACACATGCGCTATATCCCCACTAGTAGAAGTAGTAGGTGCGCCAATAGGGCAGCATCTCCCCGCTGATTCCTGAGTACAGGCAGCCAAGAAAGGGGCTAGATATGGGTGCCTGAGATCCAGGGATGGAGCTGGGCAAGAGTTGGGAGGGGAAGGGGGGGTGTTGTGTTGTGTTGGGGATGGGAAGGGTGGGGGGAGGGACGGAAGCAGGGGTAATGGGCGTAGGGAAAAGTTGGGGCAGGATGGGGGGCGAGCTTACATACACGAGCGATGGTCTCCGAGCAGCGCTTGGAGATAGACAATGAAAGGGACGGGATGCGAAGAGGCAGTGGGGGACCTTAAGGTAATCACCTGGAATGTCAGGGGGCTCAATAGCTATATAAAAAGAAACAAGGTTATGATGTACTTGCGCAGACAGAAGATCGATATAGCCTTGATCCAAGAGACCCACCTCACAAAAGAAAAACTAGAAGTGGTCCGGAAGAAATGGAGGGGGACTATGGTGGGAGCTACATACTCTGCCTATGCTAGGGGGGTGATCATCTGGGTGGCACCGCATGTGCCATTCCAGGTGCTACGGTCCACGGCAGATGCAGATGGGAGGATGGTGGCAATAAAGGGGCTGGTGGAAAATAAAGAAATATGTATTATAAACACGTATGCCCCGAACCAGGATACAGTGGCATATTTCAAGACACTATACGGCAAAATGAGCAGTTACTTAGGGGGGGGGGGCGAGGATTTGGGGAGGGGATTTCAACTGCACGTTCAACCCGAAAATAGCCGACGTATGGAGAGTGCACCACCCACTGGATAGACAGTACTCTCACTACTCTACCCCGCAAAACCTGCAAACTAGGCTTGACTGTTTTCCACACAGGAGCTGTTGGCGGAAATTACAAAGACTGAATATAAAGCGAGGGTTTTGTCAGACCAATCGCCATTGATCCTGAGGTGGCAATATCGACCCCCAAGAGCTTGGATTCCAACATGGCGACACAGAGCCGAGGCACTGAAAGATGTGACATTTAGGGAGGACCTGAGAGAAGAAATCACAAACTACTTTCATATTAATACTGGGGGTGTTGAGTCAGCCGGTACGCTCTGGGAAGCCTTTAAGCTAGTAGTAAGAGGGATAGCCATAGCCAAGTCCAAAGGATTGCAAGGAGGTATCTCACAGGAACTGCAGCAAACTGAGGGGGAGTTAGAAGTGGGTAAGTAGAGAGGGGGCACCAAAGAAGATGCGGAAACCGTACTTAAACTGCAACAGAAATGCATGGGGCATTGGGAGAGACTATGCAACCTGAACTATAAGAAATATGTAGAAAGACAGCACGCGGGAGGGGATAAACCGGGGCGGATATTAGCATGGCTATACAAAAGAGACACCCCCAGGACCACAATTCGAGAGATCGCGAGAGAAGATGGGCAAATAGAGGACACCCAGGAGGGCGTCAACCGGGAGTTTCTGGGATATTATCAGCAATTATATGGGGACGTAGAGCGAAGCGACCGCAGGAAAATACAGGAGGTCTTAGAAGACATAAGCATGCCGAGAATTAGCACAGAAGAGCGAGATATATTGGATGGCCCTATAACTTTAGAGGAACTGGAAGCGGTGGTACGGCAGCTGCCCACTAGCAAGACCCCCGGGGCCGACGGACTCCCTAGCAAGTTTTATAAAGCATATAGCGAGGAGGTATCCCCCCCCCCCACACTCTTGGGAATGTTGAACGAGTCATATGACATAGGACGATTGCCAGAATCCCTAAGAGAGGCGATCATAGTTCCTCTCCCCAAACCCAACAAGTTGGGCAAAGATTGTGGTTCATATAGGCCACTGTTGATGCTCAACCAAGATAGTAAAATACTTATGGTGGTGCTGGCCAATAGAATGAAAGGGATTATTAATAAACTCATACACCCCGATCAGACTGGCTATGTCCCTCATAGGAACATATCTGATAACCTTAGGTGACTGCATCGAGTTATAGAACATACAAAAAGGATTTGGGGAGATAGCGACAGTATCACAAGATGCACTAAAAGCATTTGACTCAGTTAAATGGCCTTGGCTGATGGCTGCTCTGGCCAACTACAGGTTAGGTCCAGGGAACCTTAGGTGGGTCAAATTGCTATATAGTGCACCGCTGGCTAGAGTTAAGAAGGAAGCGATAATATCGCGGAGGTGGCAACTCAGCAGGGGCACTAGACTGGGATTTCCGTGGTCCCCAATGTTATATATCCTGGCGCTGGAAGCCCTGGCGATATACTTGAGGCAGCAATGCGACATAATAGGATCAACATCAAAGGTGAGCCGCACCTAATCTCATTGTACGCAGATGACATGCTGCTCTACTTACAATACCCTGAAGAGGATCTCCAGTATCTCCTGGAGGTGATGGAGTGATTTGGGTCGCTATCGGGTATAGCGGTGAACCCCAAGAAGTCATGTATATTTCCACTGGGCAGGTATGTAGGGACCCCACGAGATCAGCTACCAATCCTACAAATACCATGGGAGACAAACACGATTAGATACATAGGGATAGACATTTACCATACGGTGTAGGCAGAACATCACCACAATACGTAGAAGGCGGTGAGGAACAAAGAAAATGGCATGCGGTTCTGGGAGAAACTCCCCCTGGCAATGATGGGGAGGGGGGTGATGCTGAAAATGGTGGTCCTGCCGAGATTATTACACTACTTTGGGAACATACCACATTTGATACCATACCAAAGCATTTTTTTTTTTTTTTGTCAAACTACATAGTATTTGCAGGGACTTCCTCTGGCATGGGACGAGGAACAGAATAGCCCTCTGGTAGCTACAAAATACGTATGAGAGAGGGGGCATCAAATTGCCAAACTATGAGTTATACTACCTCGCTAGCCAAGTACAATATGTGGCTAAATGGCTATCAGAAGATCGAACCGCAGAATCCAGATTATTGAGACAGGAATGTACCCCGTTCTTCCTGAGGGAGGTGATATGGCTTCCCAAAGAGGAGATGAGAGTCCGGCCAGAGATGTTGACATTGGGATAGAAGATGTGGCGTATGGCCTGCCAGGTCATGGAAAACCCAACCCTGTGCTTCCCGCAAGTGCCACTAGTCGCACTGATGGGAAAAGATGGCCAGCTAATGATGACGGTTAGGAAGCACTGGGAGCCAGTGGGGATAGCAGCGGTAGGAGATGTAATACAAGAAGGGAGGATCAAGGAATTTGGGATGTTGGTGGAGGAAACTGGGGTGCATAATGGGCAATACATTAAATATACCAGAATGAGGAAGAGGATCCAAGAGACATGGTCAGAAATAATACTAGAGGAGCTACCGGACACCGCCATAGAAACAATATATGACATAGCAGAAGGAGGGCACGAGATATCTAGAATATATGAGCTATTGATGTCCAAAGCGGAGAAGGAAGTGATACAACTAAGACAGGACTGGGAGGAAGACGTGGGTGCTCCTATGAGTGATGGGATATGGGAACGGGCACAAGGATACCACAAGAAAGTGTTGAGGAATGCGAGGTTACAGCAAATACAGTTATACATAACCCATAGGGCATATATGACTCCCCAAAGGATAGCCAAATTTAAGAACGTGGGAAGACAGACATGTCCTAAATGTGGCAAAGAAAATGCTGGCATGACGCACATGTTCTGGGCGTGCCCAGAGTTAGGTAAATTCTGGGAAGAAGTAGCCCATAGATTAGACGAGAAAGGGGTTAAGATAAATATCGAGACAGCATGGGCATGCATGTTGGGAGGGTTCTCCAGACCACGCAAATTGAAACACGTAAGCAAATTAAAGGATTTGTCATATATACTTGCAAAGCACAGAATTGGCATGGGGTGGGAGGCATGCCACAGACCAAGGATAGAGGTCTGGTGGAAAGACCTCCAGAAATGGACAGAAGCTGAAACAGCGGTGTGGCAAGATGCTGGTAATACAGGGGGGGAGGTGGAAGTGGGAACCCTGATGGCCCGGAAACAGTTGGTGGCTACACTGTATGGGCCCGCCCAGGACTTGTCAAGTGACCAGGACTCAGATGAAAATATAGAAAAGGAATCCCCTGCGCATGAAGCTATTGCAGAGCGCGAGGTAGAGTAAGCTCGTAAGGGGGGAGGGAAAGGGGATGCAATTGACATTCATTGACTCATGTGAGACTCAGAGCATTGTGACATGTACTGCAAGTTGATTGTATGTTTGAAGAAAATCAGTCAAAATTGTTTAAAAAAAAGTCTTTTTGCTAAGGCAGTCCTTCATTCTGTTCACGATTAATTTAAATAAATTAAATTAAACGATATTTCATGTATATTGCGCTCGTACACAAGTGGTTCAGAGCGCAACCAGGCATAAAGGGAGGGGAACAAGGGAGAAAAAACAGAAAAACAGCGATCTTACTAGGCCCAGTGACATTTAAGAAAGCGCAAGTGCATGGATAGTACTCTCTCCTCCAAATTGTCAGTGCTTTGGAAGTCTGATAAAGATGAGGAATACGTGGGAGGACACAATCCATTCGAAGAACAAGTTACTTACCCCTGGTAAGGTTCTTTCGACTAGATGTTCCTCCCACGTATTCCTCATCGCCCCTCCCAGCCTACCCCAGTGTACAACTTACGTGAATTACACTCTGCGTTTCCTGAGAGCTTGTGGTCTGTGTTACGCCTGGTTAGTTCCTCGATTGATGGAACGAAAAAACAGAACTGAAGCCAATGGGCGCTGCACAAGCTATTTATACTACTGATGACGTTGACTCTGCACGGCGGGCCTCGAGGGACATCGACGCCACGACATCGTGCACAGCGCCCTCTGCCGAGAAACATTTTTTCCGAAGCTGCAAAGCTGGCGAGATACGAATATCAAAGATGAGGAATACGTGAGAGGAACCTCCAGTCGAAAGAACGTTACCAGGAGTAAGTAACTTGTTCGTCTATATCATATGCCTACTAGTTACATTTTTGAAGCAACAAAACAAGAAAGAGAGCATATCTCAAGGTATGAAGCCTAATGTTATGTACAAAATATAAAGACCTATGCAGAACAATGACATAGAAGCAACAATTTAAATTCATTATTATACAAAAAAACAAAAGACCTCTATATGGTTATTGTAACATAGCAAGTGGTTGAGCTTCCGCCATTTTCCACCTGTTAACTTGTACACTGAATGATGTCCTTTGTTTGTTTGGCAGACGTTCAAGGAGTGCTTGCAGCTCTTATTTGAGATTGGGGATGCAGAGTGTTTTCTTTTTCGAACCATGTATTTGAGACATTTTGAAGGGCATCTTCAGTTGTTCCCTCCATTAAGAACCCCTTTACCAGTCTTTGGACTTAAGTTCTTTCAGTATTAGCACATATGCATTTGGGCCAATGGCAAAACTGTGCTTGGTTCCTTGGTAAACGGCATTCCTGGTCACAATTAAATTTGCGTACGAGATCAGCGAAGAACAAACATTGCCTTATAACCTTATGTAGTTTTCCTTAATGGTACAGTAGCTCTCCAAAGAAAACCTTCTTTCCTGTTGAAGCTTGTATCCCACTTTCATCTCAATCTTATTGGCACAACCCCCTCCCCCCCAGGCGCCCTGTTTTCATAAACTATTTTTTTTTATTTTTTTTTTTTAAACTTTGGTTTTATTAGCATTTTTGTAAATATAAGAAACGGGCTCCATACATGTACAAGAGCTGTGCATATGACCGCCCCAACAACCCCCCCCTCCCTCCCTTCCTCCCACCACCCTGATGCACCCCCACCCCCCTAACCGCTTAATCAAACCTGAACTGTAATGTTGGGAGACTTGGCCTTTTCTCTTGTGTCCAGTGCTTGGTAATGAATGTGAACGTCAACAATCTTCTATGGCTGTGATTCGACCGCCTATGTCATTGGTACCTCCCAGTCTTGACCCACTGGGCCCCGCCTGGGCCTCCACCGGGCATCAGTGCACGTCCCATCCCCAGGACTGCTGCACCCCATACCAGTTTTCAAGGAATGAGCCAGAGTCATTTTTCACCATTGCCGTTAGCTTGTCCATTAAGAAAATATTTTTTAACTTCTTTAGCCAGTCCTCTTTTGAGGGGGTCTCCGGACTCTTCCATTTCTGCGCCAGTGCCACCCTTCCCGCCCTCAGCATTGTTTCCCACATTCTGGGGTACCTGTAAACATCTGAGGCCTCCGGGGGGGAGACCCAACAACACCGTCAGAGATTTCTGGGGGAGCAATTCCTCAGTGACCTCAGCCATCCAGCCCCTGACCTTTTCCCAGTACGCCTGCACTTTTGGGCAATGCCACCACATGTGGCCCCTCGAGCCAGTCTGACCACACCCCCTCGGACACATAGGGGACACTCCCGTAAACATTTTGATAGTTTCACAGGGTCTCTGTGCCACCCCTGCAAGATTTTGAAGTTGTGTTCCATGTCCGCTGTGAATAAGTTCCAGTGAAAAGCTATTCTGAATATCCGCGACCAGGCGTCCTCCGAGATCACCTCACCTGCCAGGTCATTCCAGAATGTGCGGAAACCCTGCCTCTCCACTAAATTTACAGTGTTAAGGATTTTGTACATCCCGGAGACCGCTCCCTTCCTAGAGGTTGCTGTGTCAAGTAATTTCTCAAAGGGGGTTAGCTGCCTCTCCAAGTTCTCGCCCCATGACTGGTCGCAAAGGATGCCCTTTAAGCGGAGATATTCGAATATGGAGAGGGACCCCTGCCCGATGGCATCCCTCAGATCCTCATATGGTAGGAATTCCCCCTCCCGGAACAACTGCCCTGCCCATTCCAGACCCGAGTCGGACAAGGCCTGTGCCTTGCTGAACCCCCTGTTATCCAATCTGAGGGGGGTGTCCCCAGAGTGAGGACATCGGAGATGGCCACGACGTTAGGTGCGCTGTCTGGGGGCCCTCCCTCCAGATTGCCCAGAGAACTCCCAGGGTGGGATGGGTTTTGAGTCTATTCGGGATAAACCTGCGTGGGGCCCAGAGGAGGTCTCGAACTTTAAGAGGGTGAGCATCCATATCCTCCAAGCAGGACCAATAAGTGCCCATCCCCTCCCTCATGTGCTCCAGGAGGACGCGCAGTTGGGCGGCGTGGAAATAAAGTTGGAAGTCAGGCAAGCCAAACCCACCCTCTTCTCTCAGCAGGGTCAGGACCGCCTTTGCGGCCCTCGGGGTCCTGCCCTGCCAAATAAACTCGCGGAACGCATTCTGTAGAGTCCTAAAAGTGTGGTCGGAGATGTTGGTTGGGAGAGAGGTGAAGAGATACAGCGGACGCGGCAGCACGTTCATCTTCACTGCCGTCATGCGGCCATACCAGGACAAAATCATTAAGCCCCACCTCCTGAGGTCCGCGGTAATTCCTGCCAAGACGGGGTCATAGTTGGTTGGGGCTAGTTTGGATATATCCCTAGTGAGGAGGACGCCCAGGTAACGGATAGAGACCTTTCCCACTGTTATCCCATGAAGTGTACCCGTGGGGTCTAGGCCCGGGTCCCTTGTTCTCATGGTGAATAGAACAGATTTGGATGCGTTAATCTTCAGCCCCGAGAAGTGCCCGAATGTGTCCACTAGGGACAGGAAGGGGGAGGGGGGAGGAGCCGGGGTCCACCAGGTAAGCCAAGATGTCATCGGCGAACAGGGAAAGCTTAAATTCCACTTCACCCCTCTTAACCCCTTTGATGTCTGGGTGTGATCTAACTGCTATGGCCAGGGGTTCCATTGTAAGGACACATATCAAGGGGGACAGTGGGCATCCCTGTCTTGTGCCCCGTGAAAGGGGGAAGGGATCCGACAACCTGCCATTTACTTGTACCCTTGCTTTCAGAGCTCTATATAGTGCAGCCACCCATCCCCTGATGTGTGAGTCAAAACCCATTTTTTGGAGGAGGAGTTCCATATATCTCCATTCGACCCTATCGAACGCCTTTTCCGAGTCCAGGGAGAGGATACTCGCGTCAAAGTCCGACTCCTGGGCGTGGTGGATCAAATTATGGTTTTACGGATGTTATCTAAGCCCTGCCTACCCCTTATAAACCCTACCTGGTCCCCGTGGATCAATTTCGGTAGTATCTTCTCCATCCGCCTCCCAATTACCTTGGCAAGAACCTTAACATCGATGTTTAGCAGGGATATCGGGCGGTAGGATGAGCACTCCGTGGGGTCCTTACCTTCCTTGGGCAGCACAACAATTATGGCCTCCATCATGGAGTCCGGAAGGGTCCCCCCCCTTTAGTACCGCGTTGAAGACCTTCACTAAGTGTGGGGCTAGGGTTGAGAGAAACCTTTTATAAAATTAGACTGTGAAGCCATCCTCTCCCGGGGAAGTGCCCACCTTCATTCCGATAATTGCATGTTCCACCACGTCCTCGGTCACTGGGCCCTCTAACCCCGACGCCATCTCCCCGGTCAGGGCTGGTATTTGTATTGCGTTCAGGAACCCTTCTATCTCCTCGTCCTGCCCATTGTATTCTGATGAGTAAAGTTTTTCATAATATCTGTGGGAGGCCTCTCCTATGTGGGTAGTGTCGTCGCCCATGGACCCCTCTTCGTTCCTTACTGCCTTTACCATCCTATCTCTCTGTACCTCCCTCAGTTTCCAGGCCAGGATCCTATCCGCTTTATCCCCTTTTTTCATAATATCTTTGCTTAACCAGTTGGAGACTTCGTTCAGTTTTGTACAGGAGAAGATCTTTTAACTGGAGCCTATAATCAGTCAGAGTGGTGAGCTGATCTTAATCCAAGGGACCTGCTGGAGGGCCCCCCGGCTGGAGTTGAGCTATTTTCTCCCTCAGGGATTTCTCCTGGGCAGTCCTTACTCTTTTATTTTGGGTACTCATTTTGATAAGGAGGCCCCTTAGAGTTGCCTTGAAGGCGTCCCATAGGGTGTGCGGACCTACCTCCCCATTGTCATTAAATTCCATCTACCTCTGCAGTCGCTTAGCCAGCCCCTTGCAATGGTGGTTCGGACCAAATCGTGGTCTGACCAGGGGACGGGGTCGACCCTGTGGCCGGTAACGAATGGGTGCAGGGTCTCATCCACTAAGATGTAATCTATTCTGGAAAAAGAAGAGTGGATGGTAGAATAATATGTGAAGGAGGGGGCTCCCGTCCTAGGTGTCGGGATCGTGTCCACCAGTCCCAGCTCTGAGTTAACCCTTTGGACGATCCGGGCCATGATCTCATCCGTTGACCTGGGTAACTGAGGGCCAACGCGTTTCCTGTCCTGGGTTGGGTCCATGACCATGTTGAAATTTCTCCCCACCAACAACCCACCCCGGACAAAGAGCTTGAGTTTCTCCCCCACCATCTCCCAGAACTGGGCTTGGCCCTCATTTGGACCATATATCACTGCCAGGGTGAGTGGGGCTCCCTGCAGGGTCCCTCGTACCAACAAGTACCAGCCTTTGGGGTCTTTCAGTATTTTGGCTTTTTCGAAGCCAACATTCCTCGCCACGAGGATGGGCCACCCCTCTCTTTTTGGCCTTGTGGGTCGCGTAAAAAACCTCCCCTATTCCTCCCCCCGCATCTTGGGTTCTTTCCCTCGTGCCCATTGATTCTCTTATAAGAAAAGGAGGTCAAGGCTGGCCCTCCTGAATTCCCTACAGACCAGGGACCTCTTTGTGGGGGTGTTTAGGCCCCGTACATTGAGAGAGCCCACTCCCAGGGCCGGCAGACTCTCAGCCATTTTCTAGAATCGCTTCTCACCTTGTCGACATACCTTCACCACCCTTTTCTGCGTGCTCCCGTGGTTGTAACTGGTGCTCCCCCCTCCTGCCTCCCCGCCCCCCTGGGTGGGCCTGAAACTATTCCCCAACTGCCCCCCAATCCCCGTCCAAAACTGAACAACCCCAACATTCGTGTGTCCCCCCTCTCTCCTCCCCGGTGTCCAGCCAATTAGTTCTGCCATCGCTGGCTATGGCCGAACCACCAGCCTGCCCACCTCGGCCAGGCCATCTGTGTAAAGCTCATCGCCTTGAGCCCCCCTTCCCCCTTGTCGTATTGTCCCCCTCTGGCCCCCTTATACTTGCTGTTCATGGGGACGCTGTGAGTGGTAGAACTTCGAGACACCACTACTCCTTTCCAGATCCTGACGGGTCGCCCCCGTCCTCAGTCCTCAGAGCTGTTCCGCTCCCGATCTTTCACTGGCGACGGTGTATTCAATTTCCTGAATTTCCTTGCGCTCGTTTCCCTTCTCCTGTCTCCCGATGGGCCGGGGCCAGTTGGTCTGCCCGTCTCTGGACCCGATGGGCCCCTCCGGGGGTTCGAGTCCACTACGTAGTCTTGGATAGCTCCTCTTATGTCGTCTTCCGTGATCAGAGTCTACCTGTGGCCCATATATTTAAAGGTCAGGGAGAAGGGGTAGCCCCATCTGTATCGCACCCCTTTCTCTTTAAGCAGTTGCGTTAGGGGGCGGCACATTCTATGTTTGGCCAACATGTAGGCCGAGAGATCCTGGTAAATCGAGATCTGGGCATTATTATAAGTGATCTCCCAGGCTTTTCTGGCCTCCTCCAGCACTTTTGTTTTCTCTGAGTAGTAGTGGAACCGGACCAGGATCGACCGGGGGCCCCCTGCTCTGTCCCCCGCCCTGTGCACTCTGTCAAATGTGAGTTCCGTCGTCGTCTCTTCCGCAAATAGGAAGGTGATGATGTCTCTCACTGTGCGGGTGATGTCTCTCTCCGTTTCACCGTCCGATTCTGGGACCTCAAAGATCCTGAGATTGTTCCTCCGTTCCCTATTTTCAAAATCGTCCCTCTGCCTGGCCCGCTCCTCGTCTCTCTTCTCCAGGGCTGCTAGCCGCATATCTGTTTGTAGTTCGTGGGACACGGCCAAGGATTGGTTGGTCTCCACCTGTAGTAATCTGTCCTCGACCTTGTCCACCCTCTGATCCATTTTTTCGAGTTTCTGAGCAATATCTGAACGCATGTCCCTGATCTCCTGCAGGATTGAGGCGAAACCCTTTTCCATTGCTGCTGTGGAGGGCGCCGGGCCCTCTGGCTAGGCCATCTCGCTCCTAAGGGTCGAGCCTTTGCTGTTACTCGCGGCCTCCTGAAAGCGAAATTCCTGTAATGTTTGCCGCCAGTTCATCTGGTCACCCCGAGTCCCCCTCCGTCGGGACCACCGCGGTCCGTAGGCCCCTCCGGCGACAGCCGGTAGTCCTCCCACAGGGGGGGAGGCAGCGAAGAACAGAGGGGGGGTGGACTGTGAGACCGGGGCCGGGTCTCTCCTCACCTGCCCCTAATGTGACTCTGCAGCCGCGAGGGGGTAACGGTGTTGGGCGGGCACACGCCCCGCCGTCGCCGGGCGGGGGCCTCACACCCCTTCCAGTCTCAGCGTGGCAGCCGGGGTTCCCGTCGAGCAAGTCACTGGATCCGTTCGGCCTGGCCCAGGGGGGGCAGGGCTCCGTGGCTGCCTTCCTCAATGTCTCCCGCGGGGGAGTCGATGGACCGATGTGGCCGGGTCTCCCCCTGGTCAGAGGGTCTGGTCACTCCGCTTCGCCGTCTTCACCCAGTACTGGAAGATCCCTCCACTCCCGAGGGCGGCCTGTTCGCGCCTTCCGCTCCTGTACTTCCTCTGGGATCGGCACCTCCGATCCTGTGCTGGGGTGCTGGGCCCCCTGTGGTGCGGCCCGCCTTGACTGTCCAGGGCCTAGGAACGACCCGTCCCAATAAGTGGGGGCCTCACTACTCCAGTCCCCCTAACCCCTGCTCCCCTATGGCCTCCGGCCAGTGTGTTCCAGCCTGGGAGGGGGGGGCTCGCCTCGTGCTCCCGGTCTGTGCTCTCGGTCCGCCGGGGGGCGCTCCGCCTGCGGGTGCGGGGGGCCCGTCGAGGAGCGGGGGCGGCGCGCCCAGTGTCTCCTCGCGGCCTCGGTGAAACGTCTCCGCTCCACTGGAGCCGCGGCCGCCCAGGCCTCGTCTTCCTTCTCTGCTCGCGTGTGTCGGGGCCCGTTCTCAGGCACCACGAGGCTCCCGAAGTTCGCTCTTTCGAGCCTGGGGCACCCGGGGGGGGGGGTCACAACAGAGTCGCCCCGTTAAGTTCTCCTGAGGGGATCGGGGGGGGGCTCAATCCTCCAAATCAGCCCGGCCTCAGTGGGAGCTTCACGCTCAGGCTGCCATTGCCTGTGCGCCCCCTGGTGGCCTCCATAAAATATTTTCTGATGTCAAAAGAACTAAGCACGTCCTTAGAAAAATGTGTTTTGTGGGAACATTCTGTGGGTCCTTTTTCGGATTCCCTCAACTCGTGTTGTGTTGTCTCCTTTCTCTTTTTTTGGATCACTGGCCTATTTTCTGATGGTCAGAGTGACTTGAATTGAAGTCCCCCTGCAACCCTTTTTGACTCATTTAGAGCATATGGTCCAAAGTCAACCATAATGCTTCATGTCTCGGGAGGCTTCTTAATCACTGCATGTGTACCCTGGGGTGATTTTATTACCTTGGATTGCATTTAGAGGATAGGGTGGTGGCAGCTGTAATTTAGTTTTGGCTTTACCATGGATTTTATTTATTTAGTCATTTATATAGCGCACAAAACCCATAGGCATCCAGGCACTTTTAGCTTAAGAGATTGGTTACATTTGGACTTTTGTTGCATGAGATTACAGTCCAGTGCAGTGGTAGTAGGTTACATGTTGCATAATGTCTTACTGCGTCAGTCAACCAGTAAATATTGTGAGTTGTACATTAGTTGCTTGCGTGGTAGGTCACGGCGTAATATGCAGTTCAGCACAGTGGTAGCACAGGTCGTTACACTTGTTACATATGTTACTGGTCGCATCATGGAACAAGTGGTTACTGGCAAAAATAAAGCAGAGAGATGTTATAAACTCCCTATGGCAGCCCTCAAGTAAGGTTAGTTATGTCCTTGGGTGAAGAGCCAGGTTTTCAGGCCTTTGCGGAATGACCATATAGATGGGTCAGTCCTTAGACTTAGAACTATGGGCATGATTTGGCAGCTATCACTAGAAAGCTGACTCCGCCAGCTTTTTGACGCCTAAATCTGGGAATAGCCACTTAATTGGCGTAGGTGGCACTGGAGGGTCTGTTGGTGGGTGGGTCTTTTGGAATGGGTTTTAGATATTTGGTTGGCTAGGTACGCTGAGACATTGTTGGAGAGGCATTTGTGTGCCAGTGAAAGGATTTTGCATTTAATCCAATCGCGGACTGGGAGCCAGTGGATGTTCCGTCTGGTAGATGAGATGTTCATGTTTGGGTATATTGAGTGCAGCTCTAATTGTGTTATTTTGCACAACTTGTAATTTACTCAAGTTTCGGGCATTGGATCCAGCAAACAGGGAGTTGCAATAATCGATTCTGGTAAGGATGAGTGCTTTTGCCAGCATAATGCAGCAGTCTGGCGATAAGAAGGGTCTGCTAGCTCTGATAAGTTTGGAGTTGTAAGCTGCCGAGGAGACCCTGGCATTGATTTGCCTTGTTAGTGTAAGTGCAGAGTCAGTGTAAACGCCTAACTTTTTTATCTCATTGGCTACATTTATGAGGTTGCCATCAATGTTGAAGGACTTGTAGAGCTTGGGTAGCTTGTTTAGTTTGCGTTGGCTTCCAATGATGAGTAATTCAGTCTTTTCATCATTGAGACATAACTCGTTTTTAGCCATCCAAGCCTGGATGGCGAGATACATTTTGTTTAGTGTGTTAGTCGGTGTCATAAACTCCTGCGATGGGTAGGAGAATTTGGGTGTCATCAGCATAGTTTGTATATGTGACACCCAGTTTGTCTAGACAGTTGAAAAAGGGTTTGTGGTAAATACATTATATAGAATGTGCGAGACGCACGAGCCTCGGGGCACTCCACAGGAGACTGGGGCTGTGTCTGCTGCTGAGGAGGAAGAGAAGACTCTCATTGTACAATTAGAGAGGAATTATTCAATCCACTCTATGGCTTTGAGTGAGAATTGGGCAGCTAGTGCTAGACTTTGGCACATAATTGTGTGGTTGACAAAATCAAAAGCTGTGGATAATTCAAGGAGAAGAAGGATCGGTAAGTCCCCTTTGTTCTTGATTTGTTCCATTTGGAGTTTGACGTCCAACAGTGCTGTTTCTGTCCCATGGTCCAAACGGAATCCAGACTGTCTAAGGCCTAAGAGATTATTAGATTCCAGGAATGTTTGTATCTGTAAGTATGCCACTCTGTCTAGTATTTTCAAGCGGAATGGAACCATGGTGATCGGTCGATAATTAGTGGGGATGTTTGGGTCTAAGGTCGGCTTTATAAGTAGTGGTAGTACCCAAGCTTCTTTTAGATTATCGGGAACTTTACCGGAGGCGAAATAGTTGTTGATTAGGGTCGTAATGAAAGGTGCCAGTTCCTTGACACAAACCTTGGTCACGGTAGCTGTGCAGATGTCCGCTTGGCATCTTGACGGGTTCAGGCCATTGATGATTTTAATAGTTTCCGTTACGGAGACCGGTGTGAATTTGAATTAAGGTGTGACCTGCAGCGAAGTTGTGGGAATGTTTTTAATGGAAAAGTGTCATACGTAAGTTTAGTTTTCTTGGTTTCAATTTTGTTTTGAAGGGTGATTTTGTTTGCTAGTGTGTTTTGGACATTAGAGCACCATTGCTGATCCTTGATACAGTGATCAGGGGTTGGGGCCGGTAATTCCAGCTCACGAAGTATCATGAAGTGTCCCTGGTGCTTGATTGGGCGTTCTCAATTCTTTGTTTGTATGAGTTCCCTTTAGTTTTGATAGTTGCTTCCTTGTACTTGCTAGATGAGGCAACAAAGTGTGCCTTGTTTGCCAGCGAGGGAGTTTTTTTCCATTTGCATTCAGCTGATCTTTTTGCAGGCTGCAGTGTTTTAATATTCGTAGGGAACCAAGAGTTAGCATGAGTGATGGGTTTTGGTTTTCGGATGCTTAGAGGAGCTACTTTGTTGATGGCTGCTATGACAGTTTGGACATATAGGGATACCATGGAGGTGGGATCGAAAATAGGGGGACTGATTATTGGCAGTAGGAGGGGCAGCATTTTGTCATGATTAATGTTCTGCTGATTTCTTGAAAGAGTTGTTGAAGTGAGTAAGCTAGGTTTGGTGATTATTGCAGCCGAGAAGTGAATGACGTTGTGGTCAGGCCATGGGCATGGGGTATTTGCTAGTATATTGGTGACCCAGTTGGTATCTGCAAGCCAATCCAGGGTTCGTCCTTTTTCGTGGGTTACGGTGGAAATTCGGTGGGTGAAGCCTCAGGCTTCCATTTAGTTAGCGAGAAGGCGTGCTTGGGTGTCTGTGGGGTCGTTCAGACCTAGGTTAAAGTCGCCCAGAATGATTAGTTTGGATAGATGCTTTGAGTTGGATGCTAGAAGGGAGGTGATATCATCTTCAAGTGAAGAAGATGGGCCTGGCGGTCTGTAGACATTATGGATGGTGAGGGAGCAGGTGGCCGTGAGTGAGATTTTGAGAGTGATTACTTCGCCAGATGGGAATGTGTGGACAGTAGATGTTCTAAGATTGATATTATTTTTAGCTGTAAGTGCAGCTCCACCCCCTTTAGAGGTGATTCTGTCTTTCCTGTAAATGGTATATCCTTCAGGGAAGACCAATGAAAGGTAAGGGCCAGAGGCTGAATGCAAGCATGTTTTAGCGATTGCAATGATGTCCAAGTCACTAGTTTTGATGAGCTCTGCAATGTCTAAGGAGTGGGCTGGGAGCGATCTAGCGTTGATCAAGGCTCCTTTCATGCCAATTGTAGTGTTCATAGAGTCAGTGTCTTTAGTGTTAGCTTTAGCAAATTTCTGTTTTTTAGGCTTTTCTATATAGGGTGAAGGTTGGTCCATATGTGATTCAGCTGTGTGAGAGAAGCAATTTTTAGAGGACGATTGTGTGCGTGAAGCTATGCGTTTATTTCTTAGGGTGGTGGCTCATGGGATTGAGTAGAGATGTGTGTGCGGTGTGTTTGTAGGCTCGGGGTGGGCAAGAGTTTTATTGTCTGGGTTGTGTGGTGAAGTGAGTGGGTGTCATTTTGGTAGGAAGTGAGTGGGAGGAACGGTGTGTGAGTTGGGGAGTGTAGTAGCCATTTGTAGCCTCTGTAAACTAGAGGGGGTGGTGTTGTTTCCGTTTAGCGTTGGTAGCGATTCTCTGGTGGCCACATGGGGCTATGTAGATGATGTGTGGGGTACCATATTGAGCGAGTCCTCAGTCTCTCCTAGTTTGTGAGTAAGTCTAAGTTAGTTGGGCAGGGGATCTGTAATCTAGGTCGGGGGCATGTGAACTGTAATTAGGGAGCAAAATGCCCTTACGGTTTTGAGGCTAATGTGCACAGTGGAGCAATAGGCTACTAGTCACAGTGTAGCAGCAGGCGACTGGGCACAGTGGGGCAGCAGGCGACTAGGCACAGTGGGGCAGCAGGCTACTAGGCACAGTGGAGCAGCAGGCTTCTAGGCAGATGCATGAACATACAGTATAAGGTTTTATGCTATTTTACCATATGAGACATGGATGCTATCTTTGTGTTGTCCTAGGTTGGGTAGATAGCGGGAAGGAAAGCAGTATTTCCATTTTTGTTGGCTTATGAGGCATGGCAAGGGTTGGGAGATGCACAACATCGACAATAGGCAGGGGCAAGCATGGTATAGGCTTTGGTAATACACAATGTATTGCACATGGAGGAGATGGTCATCGTGGTGCCTCGCTGGGTGAGGAGAGCAGCTAAGGGCCTGTGCAGCAATTAGAGCACCTTCTGGGTTTTGTAGTCACTTTGTCAAAGTATTCCGTGGCTGTGTAGAAGATTTTGGTTGCGGCAGCTCCGACAGGCTCAGACGAGGGCCATCAGCGTGGGCCTTTGGAGGGGGCCGACGTTCGCCTTCCGGCTCCCTGATTGGTGGGGATAAGGGGTAGGGCAGCCAATCTCGGCAGCAGCATGCTGCGTGGAGGAAGCACTGCCATGCTAGAAAAAGCAGTGGCCATCTTGGGGGGAACCTCTCTTCTGATGCGCTGCAGTCAGAATTCATTTTGCCTACAGCAGGCAGATCCTAATGCTGGTGATAACGCACCAAGTAATAAAGGTGCAAATAAAACAACATACAGCGGTTTTTCAGAAGGTAAGCGGATCATCCTCATTCAGCCCGGCTTTCCTTAATGCCGGTTACTTGCAGGGATTGATTGTGGCTCCAGCCACGTGTCCCAGCGTGTGGGGCCTGCGGAGTCCGACGGCTGTTTCTCAAGGTGCTACCTTGCAGGATGCCGTGCCGGATGAAAGCCAATGTACCGCATTGGCAGCCCAATGTGCCTTTTTGGTAGTTGTTGGGGTACCAATGTATTTTTTTAAATCCTACTCCCTGCCATTTAATTTTAGAGGCTTCCTCTGTTCAGTGAAACCACAAGGTAGGCTTAAAAAAACTGTTGTGCACACGCAGGCTTTTTGTCAGCCTAGCCAGGTACCCTCTACAGTGGCTTTTGTGCTGGTGTATTCAGGTTCCTGGGCCTACAAAGGCATATCACATTCTGTGGTGGTCGTCGGTGTTGAGTGGTGAATTTAGAGGCCGCCTAACCCTTTGTGCCTGCTAGTGTGATTGGTGAGCTGAGTTAGGCCAACCCCTGTCTGTGTATGTGTGCCTTAGTATAATCTGGAGGGATCTGGTCCCTACACTCGGTTCTGTTCAAATTTTAAGAAGCAGGTTTACCTACCTGCAATAGGATTCCTGCCTTTGCTTCATTTTTAGGACCAGTTTTGGCCATACTGGCTGAACGCAAGCGTACTGGGCTGATCTCCAGTAGGGATTATTGGCTGCTGGTCGTACATCCTGGTTATCCGGTGTCATTCCGCTGGCTCCCCTCATGTTCTGGACTAGGCCTCCTGTGCTGGAACTGTCGCCTGGCCAATTTTCCACCAGCTTCCCACATTATCGCTGTTGTTGTCCCGCCTTGGTGCTGGTCACTTCCATCACCTGGAAGGATGTTGAGACTCCAAAATCCGAAATCATTTGTGCCCCAACTGTAGTTTTTGCTGTGGGAGCATTTCCTGTAGCTGACCATGTTCTTTGTTCATTAAGAACCAGAACCTGCTTTGCTGAGTCATCCCACCTTTCGCACTGCTGTTTCTGCTTCTTGCCGGAGGGTCTTGTGAGAAACCTGAAGGTGTCTCACCCGCTAGTCCCAGAGGATCTGTCATCCAGGTGGCTAGGACACGGCCATCACTTTTGGATCCAGTTCCTGGGGGTGGTCCAGTGCGGGAGGATCACCTGGATGAGGGGTCTTCGGGAAGTGGGACACAGTAGGGCGAGACGCGGTATCCCCTTCCCTGTAAAACGTTTTCCCCATCCTACCAAGTAGGATGCTTTGGAACTCAACTCCCCGCCCCCATTCCCAACACAAACACTTTTTCACGGAAAGCTCACTGTTAGAGAAACGGGCTAACACCTGAGCCGTATAGAATGGTCAGGCAAAGTCAGGCAATTATTGATCATTACACACACCTGACCTCATCACACTTCACCACACAGATAAAAAGCAGAGCATGAAAACACACTCTGAGCAAGGCAAAACACACGAGGAAGCAGCAGTTCCAAGAAACCTGCATAGTGTGTCAGAGGTACCCAGGGCTCTCCTGTGTCGATAGCCAAGACGTGGAGGAGCGTTTGCCGCTGTGGTACTATCCTTGACTCCTACAACAAAGCAGCGCCAGTAAAGTCGGCACAGTCAGTGAATCAGGGAGACTGATAGCAGACTGGTCTGTGTTAGAACCAAGGCTGCAAGCGGCCACATTTTGTAAAGAGTGGTCCAGCGCCCCGTGGGTGCTCATTCGAAGGTCTCTGTTACTTTTCCAACTGAGAGGTAGCAAATGTAAAACGAATTGTGAAATCTAAGTGGTCCTGCAATGGGTGCAGCTAAACCCTGTGCACATTCAAAAGTCTTCGATAGTTGATACTAATTGAAATTGGTCAGAACGGGGCTGATGGAGACTAATTGTGTAAGAGGGAATCTGAGCCCGGTTGAGGGGGAGCCGGGTTGAACCGTGAGTCATGCGATTGAACATTGTAAAAAGGGGATCTGAGCCCGGCTGAGTGAGATCGGGGGTGAACAGTGAGTCACCCGAGTGAACATTGTATTAAAGGTATCTAAGCCCAGCTGAGGGGGATCCAGGGTGAAGATCGAATCACCTGAATTCAGTACTTGTGAGAGGAAAAGGACTTATCATTTGTTTTGGAACATCAAGCCCGCTGAATCAAGAGACTTTGATAAAGATAGAGACTTGGGCACAAAAGTCCCTGATGCTGGTTATGGAACTGTATCCTTGTGCCGAAGAAGACCGAGTGTGCTATGCTTGAGTGAACCGCCTTGTCCCGTGCTAAAAACGTGGATTTTTGTGCGTCAACAGCAGAAAAAGCGTTCTAGGTCATTATTTCCCTAAGAAAATGTTATCTAAAGATCTATTTTTATAGTAGAACAAAATTGTACAATTAATTCAAGAAGCACAGCACAATGGACAGCAAACCATTAGCACAGAAAAATTGAAATCTCAAGCAACATTTCTGTTCTCAAAACATATAAATCATATACTCAATCATACCATTTGTCCCATCAACACAATCTTACACAAAATAAACCCGTAATTTTCCATGTAAGGTCTCATGAATCCATTTCTTTTGGTCCAGGAGTTAGGGTACCCAAATAGAATGTTTTAACATTTTTGTTAGGACTCTGTAGTTAACCAGTCCCAGTCAGTTTTGACATATAGGGAATTTTTCCACGTCTTCATTAAGGGAGTGAACAGAATAAAAATCAAAAGAAAATATCAGACAACTGTGTATCAGGGCACCGTCCACTATACCTACATTCAAAATTACTATTTGCAAAACTCATACCTAACAATTGATGGTATGAATGTTAAAAGTGAAAGGGTATGTGAGAAGGCAAGAAGAATTTACCTTCCTACAGCCAACAGTGCCCCATTGTAGACAAGGTGGTGTGTGTACCGAAGGAAAGAAGAAAAATGAAAGAAATAAGACAAGAAAAGGGGGAGAGCAGCAGCGTTCCTCCGTTTGTCCAGTTTGCCACCTCTGGCATTGATGATGTCTTAAAGCCTGACAGGGTGTCACCAAGGAAGCCCAAACCAGAGGTGGTGCATTTGAGTCACCAGAACCTAGGAGTAATGGACTGCTCCTTAGTGCATCATTGCAAGGCAAAGAGAAAGGTGTTTAAAGTGACCTATACCACATTTGTTAGTGAAAAGTTGAAAGTAGCCAAGGGATGGGATGCTTTACCTATTGTGGATTGCTGGTTCAGGGTGGAAGGGAAAAAGCAGCCAGCAGCCATGTGGGGATGTTGGCCCACGGTCGCAGTGTTCGTCAATGCAGGGTTTTAGGTGTATGCCGTCACTGAGCAAAGCAGATGGGGGGTTTTCCCAAGCTGGATAGAAAAGGGTTGGAAATGATGATGAGAGACTGCTCTTAGAGTACAAAAGGATGGAAAAATGGCAGTTGCTGGAGCCACCAAACAATAACTGGTGCCCGGGCTTGATGGTACCTTAAAAACAGGAAACAGTGACTGCTGACGGGGAGTGCATTTGGCCAGAGGGCGGCAACAAGGCGGCTTACCGTTGTGAAGGGCGATGTAACGTTATGGAACAGTCAGCTGTCCCAAGATTTTTCAATCAGGTGTGGCAATCGCAGTGGAGTTGGTTACAATGTCCATGCTGCGGGATGAAAGGGACAAGAGAAAAGAGGTCTATGAGGTCGTTCGGGCACAGAACTCCCAGTCAAAACGTCTATATAAGCGGGCTGAAGATTTGACTTACCTAGTATAGGCAGCAGAATGCATCCGCTGTGATGATGCTGTGCAGTCTAGGTGCTCCCAGGGATGATTTGTGTCCAAATATGCCCTAGGTGAACGCGCGTGTCATGTGGCCTGCGTGATTCCCCAGAGCAGTGAAGTACGGCTCAGGCGGCCATCTTAGGTTGGGAAAAGCCTTGCCATAATATTTCGTTTTCATAAATAATACACCCACGCTATTTGTATTTAGAGGTAAGGATTGGCAATAGGTTTTTTGCGATAGGCCCTTTTATTTTGATGCAACTCCACTACTATTGCATTATTATTTGATGGTCTTAGCTTGCTCCCATCTGTAGATTTAGGATTAGATGGGCGTTTATCAAACCCTTGTTGAAGTTCAATAAACACCCTTGAACTGTGGTCACTTGTCTGTCTTACTGTTGATACCATGCCTTCCTTACAGTCCCATTCCAAATTAGTCAGTTTTTTCTTCTTTCCAATCATTGGTGTTGTCTTTGTCTTGGGTTCAAGTCCCTACGGGTTTACATCCTGCAAACCGCATCTGGAACATAAACTTTGTACGTACCAAATTGTTCAGCCTTCCTGGAGCCAACCTTTCAGCAACTGTGAGTATACCTGTGGGCCTTTGGGTGGTGGCTTATTCATGATATTTACCCTCCATAGTCCCTATGGTCTGCGATTGAGACTATTTACAGGTAGGTCACAACCGCATTTTTCCATTTGTTTCCATTGGGACTCTCCCTGCTGTGCTGCATCTTTTTCTGTGACTTCTGGTCATCACGCCTGCCTCTGGAACTCTTTGTTGGGGTCTCTTGTGGTTCTCCCTGGGGTTGTTTGCAGCCAAATCTGCACTTGTAGGCTAGAAATAGAACCTACCTGCCTTTTCCCTGTACAGGCAGATTGCCTATTGGCTTTGTCCCATGTATTTCTATGGGATACATTTTACTTGTCTGAAACTCTGCAAAGTGTCTTTGGGGGTACTTACCTGCCCCTGGACATTTTTTCCTGCATCCATTTTGGATCCAGTGACCTTTAGGCCAAGGACTGGAATGTTTTGCCTACAACTGTGATTTTTTTATGTATTTCTCTTACCAACTTTTATTTAATCCGGTGGCAGTGACATAGAAATCATAACAACAGAGAGTAGCATCACATATATATAACTTTGATAAATAAGATCAATTAGTTCACCTCCTCCTCTCTTCTGGCCTGACCCTCCTCTACGTCCACACCTCTTGTATCCCCTCAGAGTTGTTCTTGGTCGTAGGAAGTTCTTTTATCAGAATCGGATTCTGCTGGATAATTCTGGTCAAAAGCAAGTATAGGAGACCAGATATCTAAGAACCTATGGAGTAGATTATCCATTGAAGCTGTAACTTTCTGTACCCCCAGTATATCCCTTAGCCCACCACCTCGCAGCAAACAGGATTTCCTCTGCTTTCCAAAATCTTGCAATTGTTCTTGCCGCCACTAATGGATGGTTAAGCAATCTCGCGTTAGAACCCGATTTTGGATTCATCTTTTCCTAAGGGGCTCCCAATAGTAAGGTCACTGAATACATGGGTAATTAGACCCCTCTTATTTCTTTGAGTGCTAGTATTCGTTCCCAATAGTCTTGAATAATCGGACAATCCCATCATATATGGAATTAGGAGCCTTGAAGGGCACGTTTACGCCAAGTTTGTGGATCAATAGTGTTTGATTTTGTGCAACGTGGTTGGGGGTAGTACCATCTACATGTTAATTTAAACATACACTCCCTATTTGTGACCGATCTGGAGGAGGAATAGTCCCAGCCCATATGTCTAGCCAAGTGTGGTCTTTAATGAGGTGGTTCAGGAGTCATATATTTGGGCCTATTCACCAACATGTCCAATTTCCTAATCTTGTAGAGTCTGGAAATGCCTCCCGTGTCCATCCCCAATAGTCAGTTTCATGGCACTAGGGTTTTGCACTGCTGCCAATTGAACCAGCTGGTGAACAATCCAGTCTCTAATTTGCAGAACCTTTCTGTCTCAGCAATAGAACATTTCTGCTTACATGCGATAATTGTTAGGGCTGTAGTATCTTTATATAGTTGTGAGATCTGTGCTAGTCCCCATCGTTTCAGTTGCAAAAGTCCCTTGGCCGCAGCCACAGAGTAAAGTCTGGATTGTTAAGCACATGAGACATGGGGCCCAAACCCGGGGTAATACCTTTGGTACACATTGCACTTCCCCAGTAGTAAAGTGTAGTTTTAGTAGATGATAATAGCGAGGCCCTATGCGCCAGGGTCGCAGCTGTCAAATACCGTAAGGCTCCAAGGGTTTATTCTGCTTTGGCGTGTACCAGACCTACCCATTTTTGAGGGAGTGTGGGGTTTGATGTATTCCATTGTGCAGTGAGAGCGACTTGTGCAGCCAGATTGTATTTGTTGAAGTATGACTGCACTGGGAATTCGCAGTTTTTTACGCTTCCAAATGAACTTGGATACCATTTTCTGCAGTTGCTTCAGGGCCGACTGTGAAATCTTGACCGGGACCTTCGAACAGGAATGAAGGAATCTAGGTTCATTTTTACTGTTGTAATGCAGCCCATTAGGGAGATCTCTTGTTTTCCCCATAGTTTCAAATGGTCCTCTAGTGTCTTAAAAAGTTTTGGGAAATGTTCCCAATAGGGGTTTTGGGGGCACGTGGGGGTACTAACCCCCAGATATTCCACTGCGTCAACCTCCCAGGCCATTGGACACGAATGGTGTAGAATACTTATATCAGTTTCTGTCAGTTCAAATCCCAGAGCTATCGATTTATAATTAATGTCAAAGCCTGCTGTTTGAATTCAAATTCACTTGCGGCCACTTTTACTGATGTGTAGATCTCTGTGTCAGCATGAAGCCATCTGCGTAAAGGGAGATCTTCTGTTGTACTCCCCGCTTATCGATTCCTTGGATATTTGGGTGATTATGCCATAGCCGCTTTTGAAAGATTCACAAGGGAAAACAGATCATACTTATTTACTACAATATCATAATGATGTAACTTGCAGAAATTGCAGAACATGCTAATTAGCATTTGCTCATAAGTTGCAAAACTGTTGCATGATATTTTCATTGAGCATTATATACCTATTATGCAGTATGGGTCATTAGGACTTAGGAACAAATTATGTATGTCATAATCACGTATGCCTGGATAAAGCCATAGAATGATGTAAGGAACTCATGGTGGCAACAGTAAAGACAGACGCAAGTGATCACAGTTAAAGGGTGTTTAATAAACTGTATACATGGTGAGAAAAAACACCTAATCTAAACCTAAATCTAAGATGGGAGCAAGCTATGACCATCAGATAATAATAAAGCAGTCCTAGTGGCGTCTTGTCAAATAAAAAGGGTCTATACTGAAAAACCTATTGCTTATCCTTACAACTAAGTTACAAAGTAGTGTGGGATAATGTTCACAAGAAAAGAAGTGCTTACCAAATGATAAGTCAGGATGTTATGGCCGGGGTCTCCCTTCTCCACGTTATTAGCCTGGGACAAGGTAGGATCTCTGAGCACAGCACACTCCTGGGCCTTGCCAGCAAGAGGTTACAGTTCCTTTCAACGGTGCCAGGACCTTCTGAGGTCTAGTCTCTTTCCTGCAAATTCTCTTGCCTTATAAGGCCTGCTGAATCATAAACAATAAACAAACCAAATGTTCCTTTGGTAAGCTTTCATGTTGGGCGATGGCACTTTGCCCCTTTGAATCCACTCAGCTGGACTCTGATCCTTCTTGCAATGTTAGCCTCCCTCAATCGGGTTCATTACAGCCTTTCACTCAAAAAAACGTATCGTTCAGTAGTCTCAATGTCTTTTTACACAACTATCCTTTGTGGACATCCCTCAGCCGGTTTACATTTGTCGTCACAATGTTCACGGGTAGATCACCGTTACAATTACCCCTCAATTCGCTGGCATCTCTCTGTCGGGTTCACATTTGCCCGTTTCACAGTTCAATCAGTTGTCTCCAATGTGTCAAAGACTTTCGAGTGTACGAGGGGTTTTGCTCGACTCTCGTAGGACCAATTTGACACTTTACACAGGCCTCTCGGTTCTTGTAGTTTAAAAAAAAACAAAAAACAACCCACATAGGCTTCAGTCAGAGTTCTTCGACTGAGAGCCCTCGACGCCTGACCACTCTGCTTCTGAACCTTTTCTAGGGTTCAACCACACAAGCTCTTTGTTCAACAAGGTTTTACTATCTGTCTTCTCCGGCTCACCGGCTGTGCTTAACTGTTCTTGTCTCGGGAGTCAAGGGTGGCACCACGACGGTAAGAGCCTATCCCCGCTTTGGCTATCAGCGCTGGACAGCCCCATGTGCTGTTCACACCTGTCGCACCACACGCCAGCTGGACTTCCCCAGTATTATGATTTCCCTTTCGGAGGCTCCGCGGGTCTGAGTTGAAAAGGGCAAAGGCAGTTCCCCCTTCGTCATCTCTCGAAGTCTTGCCGCCTTTCTGTCTCGCCGACTTTCTCCTCTGTTTGAACTGCCGGTCCGGTGTAGCTGTTTCCTCGTGTGCTCGGCCTTGCTCAAAGTGTGCTCTCGTGCTCTCCCTTTTATCCCTGTGGGGAAGGGAAAGGGCAGTCAGGTGTGCTTAGTTACGGTCAATTACCTGACTGCCTGACCCTTGTGTTGGGACATGTTGGGTAAACGTGCCAGTCTGTTGTTTTCCACGGTGTAGGAAAGTGTTTGTGTCGGAAAAGGGGCGGGAGGGGCTTCTAAGTATACTACGGAGCTTCTAAGTATCCTACGGGGTAGGATGGGGAAAAGGGGATAGAAGGAAGGGAGTACCGCGTCTCACCCATCGGTGTCTCACTTCCACTCCCCGAGGACACCCCATCCAGTTTATCCTCCCGCACTGATTCACCCCCAGGAACCAGATCCAATAGCAATGGCTGTGTCCTGGCCGACAGATCCCTGGGGACTAACAAGGGAACACCTTCAGGTTTCTCACAATGATCAATGGAATCTATAACTGCCATTTAGAATGATCAATGGAATCTATAATTTGGGATTGAATATCCCTACTATATTGCAAACATATAAGTAACCAATGAGGAATGGTTTATTAATTCGGGATTGATTTCCCTCGTTGTGTATGGGCTATTTCACATTTCCTAATTTCCCCCTCTGTCATCCCTGAGTTTATTTCTACATTTCATATAGGCTGACGATTAGGCAATTAGTTCTCCCCTGATCACCACTTCATTGAATCCCAGATGGTGGCGCCTTAGAGCGAATCAGTCGAGTTTTGAAGAAAGTAATTTGAGATAACCCTTTAAATGTCGTCTTGAAGGGCAAAGTCGCTCAGAATGGGCTCATATAGTTTCCAAGTGGCTTCTCTGGTGGGGAAAAGCTTTGGACATCAGGTCCATTATAATCGGCATATGATCCGAAAGGATTTTAGTACCCACTAGCACCTCTTCTTCGAGCAAGGCCCAATATGGGGCTAGGTCAGTAAGACCTCTATCCTCGAAGGTGCGGTGAACATGAGAGAAATGAGTACTTCCGTTCTCCCTGATGTTTTAGTCTCCACATATCAACCACCCCTAATTCCCAAAAAGGGCAAGAAGAGCAAGGGCATTTTAAAAATCTATCGGGGAGGGAGGTTATATCCACATATGGGTCAGGGACGACATTAAAATCTCTGCCTATGAATAATTTGCTTTCGACAAACAGAGACATTTCTGTGAGGAAGTCAGTACAGAATTCGTCTTGTCTATCAATGGGGGCATACACCGATATCGGGGTGAAAAGTTGTCCAAAGAGCATGCCCTTGACCCTATATGTTTACCTCTTTTACCCTCCATATTTATCAGTGGGATCCCCTTCGCTATCAAAATGGCTGTGCCCCCTTTTCTTGAACATTTGGATGCTAAGAAGTGTAGCGGTTAAGACCTGCTATGTAGTCTAGTCGTATTAGGAGGTGCCAGAGGTGTTTCCTGGAGAAAGGCATTTGCACAGCCCATATCTGCAAGTCTTTGAAAAGACCGATTTACATTTAATGGGAGAATTAAGGCCTTCGACATTCAGGGTAAGAATTTGCAAGTGTGCAAAATGATTATGCTCCGCCTGGCTGTGACTACCAGTGGGTGGGATGATGACTTATCTGTTTCTCATCCACCAGCTGTACATAAATAAAGCTTTAAACATAACCCTTGCTGCCTATTTTCAATTAAACGTCCTAACCTGTAAACTTACTCCCTCCCTCCCCCCGTTTTCCAACCAAAGAAAGCCCAACATAAAACTGGATAAAGAAAAATAAAACCTCACAAACAATCCCCAAGCCATTTGCTCTGTAGGTCGGAGCAAAATACCACTGGGTGCTCGATTGGACCCTGAATGAGATTAGTATGGAGGCTAACAGTTTAAGCTGACGGATGTAACACTCTCCCAAGACGGAGTGCTTTTCTTCAGGGTTTCATTTCATGACGGATACCGGAGTCAGTTATGCGAGCATCTGTGAACCAGGTTTGTTAGCGTCTCTAAGGGCCACCTGGTTTCCTGGATTTACCTGCTGTTGTCCATGGTGCACGTTGGGGCTTTGTGCTCAGCAAGCTGGATGGCGGAGCCGAGGGAGAGACGACAGGTGAAAAGTGCAGAGTCCGGCCAGATTGTAGAAAGTCCTCTGCTTCTTTGGGGGTGCAGATGGCCCAGTTTTTGTTTGCCATCTCGAAGTGTAGGGTAGTTGGGAAGATCCATCTATACTGGATTTTACTACTCTGGAGGTGGGGGGGGGGATCACCAGTTTGAGGGCTTTCCTTTTCTGTATTTTTGTGGTGGCCAGGTCTTTGTATAGAGAAATTTTGAAAGTTTGTGCCGCTGTCATTGCATCTTGGTTAGTAGTGAAGAAATGTACCTGGGTAATAACATCTAGAGGCTGCCCCGTAGCCGCTGCCATTGCTCAGCGGAGACTGAGAGTGCGATCAGGCATTAGCAACGCATCCTCATATGATGGAAGGAGCGTATGGAACTGTGCACTGACATATTCCGGGATGTCCTTATCCAGAACCGTAGTTTGAATTCCCCAGAGCCTCACATTGTTCCTCCTGGTGCGAATCCTCTTATATCTGTTTCACTTCTCGTTGTTAGTCCGTGCATTCCATGATCTGAGTGAGAGCTGAATTGGTTGACGCTCGTTCCATTGGTTTGGTCTGCAAAACTGCTATCCAGTTCTGCTTCCACCACTTTTCCATCTGGATGTTGCACCTTCGCTATCAGTTCCACCGTACAGTTCCGAAATTCCTGTTTGATGTCTCCCCCAGCCCCCATATAATTCTGGAGTTCGAGCTTAGTAGCCAAACGTCTTGTGTCTATGTCCGGGTGCGCTGGCGAGTGTATCATGGCCACCATTATATCTGTCCTTTTCCCTTTATCCTGTGCGTGAAAAGACGAGGCAATGTTGCTGGATTTGCTGTGCTGTCTTCGACTCTTACAGATATATTGGTTCTGACGAAAATGGTACCCCCTCAGAGCTCTCTCCACCATCTGTCTTAGTTGTTAGTAGCCTCCCTCTTCCCCTCCGTCCTCTGGAAAGTGAAGCCAATCAATCTACTATTCAAGTAGCAGTTATTTAGATTGCCCAGCGCGCCTCTCAGCCAAGAGGCTAGTCCTCTATGGCCGTCACAAAGATGGCTGTCAAACGGGTCTCCTCCACGGTTTACTGGCACTTATGGGCCACTTCATCATCAAGTAATGGTGACGGATCTTTATGAGGCCATATGATGTGTGTGCGCTTCACGGATCAGTTCTGAGTTCTGGATGCCTTAGGAGTGTCACATCTCGTACATTCGCAATTGGCTCTTAGATTCTATACTTTCTCGCTGGGTCACATATACTTTGTGTCTCAATGTTTCTAATCTCCCCTAGGGCCTCACAGCTCTGTAGCTGTCTCGCGGGACCATGCGCACCATCTTGCGTTTGACAGCCTGTCTTTTTGCTCCGCCCGATCGTCTTTTATCTCAGGTTTTGGTGGAGTACTGTCCGATTCAGACCACCTCAGGATGAACCCCAGGAATTCTGACCTTCTCTGTCTTTTCCTGGTGTTTGCTGTCCTCTAGTTCCAGTCCGAAAGAGCAGCCCACTGAGGCATTCACAGGAGCAACTACATTTATGGTGTTCCAAGCAACGCCTTTTTAATGTATTTTTAAAGATATGTATTCCGCTTCTGCTATAGTGAACATCTGATTACACTGCAACGAATTCTGGTAACATTGGACCTATTTTTCCAAGAAGTCTCAAATCTTGGTGCTCTCAGCCTTAATGTCTTTTATCCTCTGGTGGCCTCTGGCTTTGTCTTAATAATGGTTTCCTTCACTAGACCCTTCATGTATTATGATGTTTGTATTTGCAGGTTCCAAATACTGTGTCCTAGAATTTCAGATATACTGTGACTTTGTTAGTGTTGGCATTGGGATTCCATTGCACTATCGTATCTGTGTGTTTTAATTTCCCCCTTCTCTTTAGATGTAATGTGCCTCTCTCCAGGTAGTGGACAATGTACTGTTTTTATAATACACTAGGTATTTTTAATGCGCGTTTGTTTACTAAAGTACTTATTTCACTAGTTGACGTGTGTGTGTGTGTGTGTGTCTATGTATATTCACTTTCACTTAGTTAAGGTGCAATTAAGGTGTGCAGATTTAACGCAACAAAACCCTTGAAATTCAGTGGATGTGGAAAGTCTTGTCGCCGTAAAGCCAATTTATGTCATTGTGAATCCCTTCTATTATAATTTGTATGTGCTCATGGGCTTTGCAACGCTGAATTTCAAGGGTTTTGTTGCGTTAAATGTTCACAAATGAACTGCACCGTAACTCAGTTTTATTTCAGTGAATTTCAAGGGTTTTGTAATGCCATTTGTATTTTTACTGCCAACTAGCCATGGCCTATGGCCGTGTCCACTGTACATATTCCCCAAATATGTTTCTTTTGGACCCAGTAGGAGGCCACACTGGCTAGTGAGCATGGCTGCATCTTTTAGAACACTACCTTCTTTCCCATTCACTAGCCATGGCCTTCACCCATGACCATCGCCCCTGGCCCCTTTACATGTTGCCCCAATAGCTTTCTTCCAGTCCTACTAGCCTTGGCCAGTGCCTTCAGCCATGGCCACTCTACATATTGCTCCAATAGGTTTCCTAAATGGGCCCCATTAACTGTGGCCTGGGCCTTTCGTTGTGGTCCCTTGACATGTTGCCCCAATAGATTTCATTGGGGCCCACTAGCCACGGCCTTCGGTGTCCATAATGCACCATTTGGTTCCTTAAAGTAACCGTTTAGCCATAGTCCTTGGCCACATCCATTACCCCCCGCCTCACTGTAGATGTAATATTCCACTTTTTAGTAATAATCTAATTTTTTTAACTCTTTAAAAAAAAAATCCCCCCACAACCGCGATTAGTATAGCCCCGCTAGTAGTAAGTACTACAAATGACCCTGGTTATTTGTAAAATATCCCTGGTTATTCGTGTGACGCACTTTCACTCTAAATCCCGTTTTGTACTATAACCCTGGTTATGCGGAAATAATGCTGGTTATGTCAAAACATTTGAACTCTGAACTTGGTCCTCAGATGCCCACCCCACCATTCCCCAATTTCACATGGTATACTCTTTCCCCCTCCCCGCTTCTAGCCTTATGCCATTTCCTTTTTCATCCTCCAAATGGCATTTTTTCCACTTGTCGTTTTCGGCTAACCCTGGTTATCCTCGTAATAACCCCGGTTATCTCTTGAATTGAGTAAAAAAAGAAGAATGGTGGTTTGAAAAAGATCAGCAATGCACGTTAAAAGTTCTTAGCAATTACATTTTTGAGTTTCCTATGGAATTTGATAACCCACTTAATTATAGTGAGCTGTCCGACGTGCTATAATATATAAATGTCGGATGGGCCATTTGAGCCAAGTCACACATTCCACAACGCCACCTAGAAGCCATTGCTGGAAGTTCACCTCCAGTTCTGAGTCACATCAGCAAGGCATTGTGGGTGTGCAAAATATATACAGAGAGAGAGAGAGAGAGGTATACATGTGTGCGCTCCTTAATAAAGGTGCATATTTTTCAGTATATTCGTGTGGTGCATTTTCTATGGATATATATATGTGCACTAATTGTATCTTTGTGATAATCTACTTCTCCTCCCCTGAGTTATGCCTGACCGATCTGCCTCACTAACATTTTTTAGAGAGTTTTGGCTTCGCTTTTGGGCTGGGTGATTTGCCCCACCTTAATGTTAGTGGTTTTAAGAGTCCTCAATAGAAGGTTGTACAAAAAAAACTTAAAACCCTTAATGCTTTGAAATCCTACCTTGATCAGACACAAAATTGTTACGTCATCTGACATACTGTCCATCACCTACTGCAGTGCCCCTTTGCCAAACAAAACTTTATCCTTGCAAAGGAGAATTGTCTTGCATGCAAAAATGCTGCACGACTAAGCAACTCCAGGGGCATGTCCTACGTGCAAAGTAGCATCCATCAGTTTTCAGAGATATGTTCCTTTTTGAAGTCATCTCCACGGAAGCCATTTAGACTACTCGGCTCTGGATACCATCTCCAGCATGGAACCAGTGTTTGGACAGTCTGTTCTAAAAACAAATGTTTAAAAATGGAATCTTGTTGGCTCGTGCTTAGGCTGAGCCAACCTCTAGATCATGTCTTCGGAAACCCCACTAAGTAATTAGAACATTGAAAGTTACATACAAATAAAGAAAATTTCTGATGCTTATTAATTTGCTTAGAATCACATGCTGTGCATATGGTCCGACATCCAGTGGTAACCGCGGAATATTGCATCTTGTCTTTTGGGGGACCGAAAGGGGACGCCGGCATAGGCGTGTCTGAAACACTATCCCTATCGTGATGTGTGTAGTACCCAAAATCCCTCACGCGCCGAGGTCCCTCAGATTGTTTTTTTCCGCCCAGATAACTGGTCGCCCTATAGCGGAGCTCTTCATGAGACATTGTTTATCTTACCGAATTGTCGGTTTAATCCCTGTTAAGTCACTTCGCCTATCAAGAACATCTTCGACGAAGACTACGGGGGAATCGTCTACGGCTGTGGGTTCCGGCGCCTAAGATCCGGCGTTCGGACCTCCACGTGGTCGGGCACGGCTTGTGGTTTGCCATACTGCTATGATGTCTTTCCTCTTTTCCACTTCTTTCCTTTTTGGTCTGGTCACCCTTCCCTTCTGCTATGGAAAGCACTCCATTTAGATTCTGCCCTGTATGTAGGGTCAGATATCCGTGGAAAGACGAGCACACGTCGTGTAACGCTTGTCTCCCACTAAAGCGGTGTTTGGCGTGTAAACTCTTAAACCTTAACCCTTAAGGAGCGCCGGTTGAAGCGGTGGGCCGCGTACGGTATGTCACGCGTGGAGCCTCCCTCCCCTGCCGCAACACCAGCCGAAAGTGACGGGGGTACTTCGGATGACCAAACGTCCAACGCGAACGTTATAGACCTTGAGGCGGACTATTCTAGAGCCGCCACGCCTGTCCCCGACCCTTCCAGGCTCGACTCCGGTCCTGCTACAGGGACCACACCCGGTGACAGGGGCGTACAATCGCACTGCACAAAGAACACAACCCAAGCGCCCTCCTCGACGACTTCGTCGAAGAAGGTGAAAGCACCATCGGATCGATCTGATCCGAAGCCTTCCCCGCATCCGCAGCAGCGCATGACGACTGGGCTTAACAAACATAACAATGGCGCTACTCCCCAAACTACACACGCCGAAGTTTCTGAAACTTTGACGGGTTCCACGGGTTCCAAGGCCCGTACAGGCCCGAGAACTATGAGTAGGCCTCTACCGGAGAAGCCATCATCGGAGGCGTTGTCTCCCGAAGATTCGGTGACTATCAGTAAGAGCATCAATAGGATTGCTACGGCGGTGGGCCTAGTACCGGTTTCGCCCACAGTTATGGGACAATCCGCCGAAAGGTTTTCCACGGCAGGAGACGACCCCGAAGACTCTTACGAAGAAAGCCAGGTTCCCCTCTCAAGCACCCTGAGGAGATCCTCTCTACGCCTTACGGCGGAGGACCCGGTTCCTACTCAGCTGGGTCCATTTGGGTCATCCAAGTGGACCACGGAGCAATTTGAGGGTTGTATGGATCGGCTGGAGCAGTTTTTCTGGGCTTCTGATCAACCTCTGCCAAAAAAAGCTCGGGTAGACCCTAACCCTCAAACACAAGTTGCCGAACACCTAGATGCCCAACACTATTTTGACTATCAAGAAGATGTCCAGAAAGATACGTATAGAGACATCTATACAGAAGAAGAGGAGGCTTCTTTTCTGGACAATTATGGGGAAGATCAGGGCGCAACGGACTACAGGGAAGACACCCAGCAGGATGATCACAATTCTGATATCGTGTGCCTCGACTCTCCCCCATCCGCCCTGGTTCGACAAGCTCCCCCGGTGGATGATCAAATGGCTTTCAACAAAAGCAGCAGAATTCTTTAAAATTGCCACGCTTGAAGCCTTGCCCGATAAAGATTTCGCGGAGGACATTATTAATGACAAGCCTCCGGCAAGCCAGTCTATCCCTCTCTTGAGCTCTGTAAAGAGACGGCTGGCCCCTTCCTTACTCACACCCGCTCAGACTAGGGCTGTGAACCAAGGGTCGAAAAACCTTTACGGCCCTCCCCCACTGACCCGCTTTATATCAAAGGGCACGCAATCCCAGACTCGCTGGTGGTGACCAACACTCGCAAGAGAGCAGGGGTTCCCCTCGCCACGTCCTGTTCTAGACCTGCGCCCAGCGAACAAGTTCATAAAGCCCCAGAAGTTTTGCATGGTAACACTGCAAGTGGTGATCCCATTGCTAAAACAGGGGGACTTCATGACAACATTGGATATGAAAGATGCCTACTTTCGTATTTCAATGCTGCCAGCGCTTAGAAAATTCCTAAGGTTCGTGATTCAGGACAAACACTACCAGTTCAAAGTACTCCCCTTCGGCATAGCCTCGGCGCCAAGGGTGTTTACCAAGGTCCTGGCAGTGGCAGCGGCACACCTGCGCAGACTTTCAGTTCCAGTTTACCCTTACCTTGACGATTGGCTCATCACGGGGGACTCGTTCGACGTTTGTTTTTCGAACACCCAAAGGACAGTAGACCTACTGTTCAGCCTGGGATTTTCTGTCAACGAAAAGAAATCCAGCTTAGTCCCCAGCCAAGTAAAACAGTTCCTGGGGGCTCTAATTCGTACAGAAGACGCTCTAGTCTTCCCTTCCAGCGAGAGGGTTCAGAACATGCTCTCTCAGGTTCCTCAGTATGTAGCCAGTCGAGAGGTGACGGTACGCAAAGCTATGCGTTTGCTAGGGATGATGGTGTCATGCATATACTTGGTTCCCCACACGCGGCTGCGCATGCGTCCCATGCAAGAGTGGCTCAACAGCCATGGTGGCAGGCCAGCGGACAATGGGAAGATCTGTTAGTTGTCTCGCCAGCCCTCGTTCTTTCTCTGCAGTGGTGGTCGAGGGAGAACCTCTTGAAGGGGAAAACCTTCACCACCCCTGCAGTGGAAGCCACTCTCACGACAGACTCATCTCTCATGGGGTTGGGGGCTCACCTGCTTCAGGTAGCGTCCAACCATATAAACTTACTGGAGCTACTAGCAGTGTTCAAAGCATTGAAAGCCTTTCAGGAGCAACTGCAAGGGAAGACAGTGCTGGTCCTAACTGACAGCACAACAGCAATGTATTACTTGAACAAACAGGGGGGCACTCACTCTCCAGGGCTATCCAAGCTGTCCCAAAGCATCTGGATATGGGCTCTCAGACACACGATGTTCCTGATATCCCAACATGTTCCAGGGGAACTCAATCTGCTGGCAGACGTACTCAGCGACTGCACGAAGACATTGTATCCAACGTCTTCGCAGAATGGGGGTTTCCAGAGATCGACCTGTTCGCTACTCAGGAGAACGCCCAATGCCAAGATTTCACTTCCAGGTACCCCCAGAACCGATCCAAGGGGAACGGTCTCTGGATAACTTGGTCAGGGAAATTTGTCTACTCCCCTTCTGGACAAGATAGTACTCAAGATGCACCAGGAACCAGTCACCATGATTCTGGTGGCTCCCATGTGCCCGCCAACCTTGGTTCACGCACCTGATGGAAATGTGCCTCTCTCCACCAGTCAAGCTGCCCTGCCCGTACAACATGTCTCAGGACAGGGGGGAGACTTTGCACCCATGCCCACAAACTCTGAACTTAGCAGCCTGGCTCCTGAGGTCTTAGAGTTTGGACATCTGCAACTCCCTCAAAGATTCATGGACATACTGAGGGAGGCAAGAAAGCCTAACACACGTTATTGCTATGGCAGCAAATGGAAACGTTTTGTCATCTGGTGCAGTTCCAAAGGCACAATCCCACCGATTGCTCGCCTTCACACATTGTGTTATATCTAACCCATCTGTTGGACTCTGGGTTAGTCTTCAATTCCTTAAAGGTTCACCTAGCGGTGTTGTCAGCCTACACCATGTCACAGCAGAAGGTGTTGTGGTGGAAAATACCTGTGATTAAAGCCTTTATGGAAGGGGTTAAAAGAATGTATCCCCCCCATCACTCACCCAGCCCCTGGGTGGGATCTAAATGTGTTTTTAACTAAGCTCATGGGACCCCCTTTTGAGCCTATGCATAAAGCTAGTCTGAAAGACCTGACTTACAAGACAGACTTTCTAGCAGCTATCACTTCTATCAGAAGAGTTAGCAAACTACAGGCCCTCTCGGATTTGGACCTCTTTGTTACAGTCCACAAAGATAAGGTAGTTCTGCACACACATCCCAGATTTGCACCGAAATTTATTTTGAAGTTCCATGTGAACCAGTCAATCGAACTACCCACGTTCTTCCAGAGACCTACTAACATGGCCGAAAGAAGCCTTCACACACTGGATGTGCGAAGGGCAGTCATGTTCTACATGGATAGAACTAAACCACTGAGGAAAACTAAACAATTCTTTGTTTCAGTGGCAGCTGGTAGAGAAGGGGATCCTGTCTCTAAATCAGCAATATCAAGGTGGATTGTCAAATGCATCACTCTATGTTACACTCTTGCAAAGAGAGAACTGCCCTTCAAGCCTAGAGCACATTCTACTCGAGGCACTGGGGCATCCATAGCATTCATTGCAAATGTTCCCCTAGAGTCCATTTGCAAAGCGGAAACCTGGAGTTCTGTACACACCTTTACAAAACACTATTGCCTAGACACTCATTCTAGGTCTGATTCTCACGTGGGACAAGCAGTACTAAGACATCTTTTTTTTACTGTTCCTTCTCACAACCCACCTCCAACTCTGGGTACTGCTCGCTAGTCTATGCACAGCATGTGATTCTGAGCATATTAACAAGCATAAGAAGACATGCATTACTTACCGTAAAAGCATTTCTGATGATTGTATCTGCTTAGATTCACATGGGCCCTCCATGCCTCCCCGCTCGGGGTGGAAGGAACATGGACTTCTTACTACTTTCTCTCTTCATGTACTCACTCACTATAGCCTTGGGCTCCCTCATGGCAGAAAAAATACAATCGGAGGGACCTCGGCGCGTGAGGGATTTTGGGTACTACACACGACACGATAGGGATAGTGTTTCAGACACGCCTATGCCGACGTCCCCTTTCGGTCCCCCGAAAGACAAGATGCTGTACTCCCCGGTTACCACTGGATGTCAGACCATATGCAGAGCATGTGAATCTAAGCAGATACAATCATCAGAAATGCTTTTACGGTAAGTAATGCATGTCTTACTTACTGAATTGTGTAATGGTACTCTGGGCAAAACATATCCATTTGGTTCAGTTTAGGCAGATGCGAAAGGACAGTTCAGTAATGCCGAAGGGCAAGGTTATCGTTGACAATGCCGACTCAAGACATTGCAGCAAATGTGCTTCCCTTTTGCATTTTGAAAGTGAAATTTTTCCTGTGCAGAAAAAGCTACAGTCATGTCTCAAATGAGGACACCATTACATAATTATGGCAGAATGGGGACAATGGTCTAGGAGCACAGTAGTCACTATGGTAACTACCAGTGTCTCAAGTGATCACTTGTATATTTTAAAAATCTATTTAGATAAGGATGCCCATTTAACAGTTGAATACATGTGTGTGGCTTGTCACAATAGTGTCCCATGTTGTGTCAGCTCCTAATATACATGTTGATGGATAGAACTGGATAATTTCTAGAACAGTAGAACAGTACCTTGAGTTGTTAGCCAGCACCTTTAAAGTTGTTAGTAGATTTGTACAGAAAATGCACGACTATACAGCTTGTTCTTGTTGATTAAATGACTCTCTGATGAAAGTGATGAGGGGGTCATTGTTTCTCTTTCTTCTTATGTTAACTGTGAACACACACACACTTATGAACAATATGTTTACACTGGTGGTAATATTGTACTTTTATTTTTTTGCCAATAACAGGATGTGAGATTGATGCATCAGTTGCTTCTTTACGCATAAAAGATGAAGGGGAGACGTATTCATTGGATCATCAGAACAGAAGGCGAATAAAAGTTAATAATACATCATTCGGTGAGCCTCCTAAAATTGTAGTAATGTGCATTTCATTTATTCCCAAAGGTACTTGTGGTATGGCCTTTCTGACATCTATTTTTGTAGATCCTCAAGCCAAGTGCATTTTGTTTCATTGGTAACATATATTTTTCAACAACTCCCAATGTTAATTCCATGTGTCCAGTATGCTGTGAGGTTTATCAAGGCCCTATTTATGGTGTTCAGTATGTCATCTACGTAAGCAGTACCAGATTCCTTAATGCCCCTGAGCTCACCTGTTGGGCGTTGTGGGTAAGCATCAAGGCATATCTTTTGCGAGGGGAGCAAGGCAGAAAAGTTACAGTGTAACCCATTTATCAATTTGAATAAATGGAATGTCCACACAGAGATGTTGTTTATAGACTTAATTTTTCTTAAAAGGTAGGTAATTATTTTGTGTACAGAATAAGGCGGGATTAAATATAGGAACTCATAAGCTTTAGGTTGGATGTAGTCATACTCTCCTAAGGGTTAACAGTGGTGTCACAGGCACAGTTTTAGGGCTTTCTGGGGTTGATATGGTCAGTGTGTGGTAATGGGCCGCCACTTCATTATTCTGGACAACTCTCTTCTCAGCCACAAGTCAGGGCCACTGAGAGATGCAGGACGTAGCTAAGCGGGTTATGAATGTGTGAAGTGGGGATGATCCTGAGCAGCTAACGGGGTAGTTGTAGGCTAAGATTGCAGCGAGGTTTCTGAGCTAGCGCATATAATTGGGGGCCCTTAAATCCTGGTGTCTAAAGTCTTCAATCTTGTTTCAAGAATGTGCTGCTCTTCGTGCAAATCCAGTCATGGTCCAAACACTTTGGTGCCTTTTGGAAGAAATGTGAAACGCTCAGCTACTTTGCAGTTAAAGAGACTTTTGCTCTTTCCAACCTAAATTGTTAGGCACTTTGTTCTATTTAGGATTGGATCTGCAGGGGTCTTGTTCTGTGGGTCCCAGATTTTCTATGGCGTCTGGATCAACTTCTAGTGAAGTTTTCACATAGGGGGAACAGCTGGAATCCATTGCGAAGGTTGCTCTAAAGGTATTACCCAAATTGTTTGTTTACAATTGTTCAAATGAACTATTGACCGAATTTAAAGGGTCACAATTGACCTTTTCACAATTGACTGTGTATATATATATATAAATATATCGCTTTGGTAATATATATATATATATATATATATATGGGGTTTTGGGCGGGTTTGGTTTGGGTGGGAGGTTGCAGGGGGTTTCCCCCCGCATATATGTTACAATTGACCTTCACAATTCGGTCAATTGTGAAAAGGTCAATTGTCATTCGAACAGTTGTAATACGATCAATTTGTATACAACCGCTCTAAAGCTGGGGTATGTTGCAGACTTTTTCCATCTGGATGAGGTGCAGCTCTGGTGGGGGAGGGAATCGGTAGAACTCAGGGAGTGAAACCGGTCAGGAGGCGATCCTTTGATTGCATGCACCACAGTTGTATGATACATCCCAAATAATCTTAAGCAGCTGTAGGTCAAGTCAGATCTGCTGCTGATATGTCTGAGGCCTTTTATTTTCATCTCTTCTTAATCAGGTTAAGCACATTGACTGAGCCCAGCAAGGGTTCTGGTGGAGTCAAGACTCTAGGTACTATCAGGATTTGGTCAGGCCGAGACAATGGTAGTGGGCAGTATCCTGGTCTCACTCTGTCAATTGGAAGGATGATTGCCAGTGTATTGAAAAAGAGCTTCTTCATCAGCATGATTTTTAAAGGTTGCACGCTCTAGCAGGGCTTCCTCATGTTTGTTCTTCAGGTCAGTATCTCCTTCTGATTCCGTTTGTTTGACACGTTTTGGAATACCCTCCACTTTTATTGAGAATAAGAGCAAAGGTCAGGGATCAAACCCTAAGGAATGTACATGCTTCCACCCCATATGAATGCACTTCATATGGGGTGGAAGCACACCCAGGGCCAGCTGGACCAAGCTAAGCGAGCATTATGTAAACATTTTGGCATCCACCCAAATGTCATATTCATGGTTTGCAGGCTTCTTTTAAGAAAATGCTCCAGCTGTTGTTGGAACCGTGATTCACACTGATTCATTGAAATTGCTCATCTGTTCTCTCTGCTCTGTCTGTTATGACCTCACAGGTTGGCGATCAGCACCGTATATGGCCATATCTACATTATACACATTTTTCCTTAGAAACAAAGACCGGCTCCAGAACCCCAATATGTATTTTTAAATTGGGCTAGCCCATACACCTATCTTCCTTGCTGCAGATGTGAGGTACTCCCTCAAATTGATCAAAGTCTGCTACTAACCAGTGGAGGCTTTACAGCCAGCCACTCCCAAACAGAGCACATGGTGTATGCTGACTCTCAGATATTTGGAATCTCTTGAGGACACACCAGTATCTGCATTCCTGACAAGCTGTAGACTTGGAGTTCATCTTGGAAAAATTGGTAAACCAGTAGGTGCAAACAGCCATATAGCTAAGGCATGGATCAGTCACTTTTACTCCCGAAAAATAGGTATTTTTTTAAAAATGTATCTATTTTAACTTTATTGTGCATCTGGTTATAGGAAAAAGAACCTTAAACACAACAAAATGAATACCATCATAAAACAGATAAAAACCACAAATATTAGATTACTATAAAACCATTCAATTTTCCCTTGTGAAGTAGTTTCAGTGCTTCTCCCCAAACATGGAAGGCTACCGCTGTAATAATCATTGACTTACTCCCAATCATTGTCGCCCACAAAATAGGTAGATCATTCAAAAAAAGAAAAATGAGGAGTAAAAAATAGTCCTAACAAAAAACAGGAAAAAGACTTGTAGGAGCTTGTCCTATTGCTTTCACCCACACAGCTCCATGCATGGGTTTTGATCAGTCATGCACATAGCGCCACAGGAAGAAACTACTATTATTACTGCATGAACTGAAGCAGGAAAATATAGTTTTTAATGTGCATGAACAACTCTGTTCGAATAATAATTTACTACTAAAACATTCCCATTTTAAAGTTCTAACATTGTGACTTACTTTTAAAATACTCCCATTATCACTCCTTTCTTTCTGTTTCATTACTTCCTCCCATTTCTAATATTTCTCCTACTCCTCTCTTGTCTATCGTTGTGACCTACGCAATTTCAATTCTTCTCTTTTTTTGTGACACTTGCACTAATAGCCTTCCTTCGCTTCCTCATTTTCGCTCACTTTCTGCTAATGAGGCTTCTTCTACTCTCTCATCCACCTTTCTCTCAAGTATTGATCAACTGTATCCTCTTTCTGCCTTTCCACCTACCTGCAAACCTGCCCAACCTTGGCTTTCCTCCCATCTTTGCTCTATGTGACGACTCCTACGTCGTTTGGAAAGATGGTGGCTTAAGTCTGGTTCTCCCACTAATCACTCTGCTTATTTCTCTTATCACGCTCTTTATGACAACTGCTTAAAATATGCTAAACGTACATATTTCTCTGATCTTCTTCACTCAATATGCTCACCCTAGGCGTCTGTTCCAAACGTTAACCCGTCTTCTCTCTCCCCCTTCTCCTGATCCTTCTGTTAACTCCACTCTTTCTGCGTCTGATTTCGCTTCTTTCTTTTCCCCCAATGTTCACTCTCTTTGTCAGGATATTATTAATTCAACCTCCTTTTCTCCTCCACCCATACCTTTAATCTTTCTGTCAGACTTTGCTGCTGTGTCCAATTCTGATGTTACACTCCTGTTGGCCAAAGTCCACCCAACAGCAGCTCCTATGGACTCTATCCCATCCGCTCTTATTCTCTTAATCTATCCTTCTTTCATACTCTTTCTTGTCTCTTTCTTTAATATTTTTCTCTCTACCTTTACCTTTCCTACTGCGTTCAAGCATGCTATCTTCATTCCTATTCTAAAAAAACCTTCTGCCAACCCTCTTCTTGTTTCTAATTTCCGTCCCTATCTCTCTTCTCCCCTACTTATCTAAGCTCCTTGAGCACCTTGTCTATTCCCAGATCTCTTCTTTTGTTAATTAACTATCTCTTCTTCCTAATTTTCAGTCTGGTTTTTGTCCCCATCAATCCACTGAGACTGCACTAATGTGTGTCCTTAACTCTCTTCTGTCTGCTCGCTACTGTAAACACTCTTCTTATCTCATTCTTCTTGACTTATCATCTGCTTTCAACACAGTAGATCACTCTTTACCTCTTGATTCTCTTTCCTCTTTTGGTTTCAAGGGCTCTGTTCTGTCCTGGTTTTCTTCCTGCCTTTCTAACAGAACTTTTTCCATCTCGTGGGGCGGGAAAACTTTGTCACCTCTCCCCCTCGTACACGGTGTTCCCCAAAGATCTGTCTTGGGTCCATTTCTATTTTCTCTTTACACCTTATTACTTGCTCCTGGATTACCTCCTTTGGAATTTCTTATCACTTTTATGCTGATGACACTCAACTTTTCCTCTCTTTCTCATCCTTTACACCTGAAATGCACAGCACTCTCTCTGCTTGTCTCTCCGCCACTAAATCTTGGATGTCGTTGCACTTTCTTACCTTAAATGCCGGGAAAACTGAGATTTCATTTTTCCCTGCCAACTCTTTTTCCACCTCCTTAATCTATTTCTTTTCCACCCTCTGCCCTTTCTATTTCCTCTAATGCACGAAATTTTGGTCTTTATCTGGATTCTAATCTTTCTTTTGCTCATCATATCTCCCTTACATCCTGGTCTTGCCGTTTTTATTTGTATAACATCTGTAAAGTTTGCTCCTTTCTTACCTTTCATGCAACCAAACTGCTTATTTCTTCTCTTATCTTTTCTCGACTTTTCTATTGTTCTGTCATGCTTTTTGGTCTCCCTTCTTCTCATCTGGCTCCTTTGAAATCAATGTAACACTCCTCTGTTCGTTTACTTTGTCTTCTCTCCTATCAGGATTCTATTTCAGCATCACTTGTTTCTTTTGGCTGGTTACCTTTTGACTCTCAACTTAAATTTCATTTTCTCTGCCCAGTCTCTCTTTATGGGTTAGCCCCAGACTATCTCGGTGCTCTTCTGTCCTTTTACACTCCTTCCCGTTCCCTTCGTTCTTGAAGTCTTTTCATGCTGACTGTTCCACGTCAACCATGCGCACAGTCTCGTTTTCGCTCTTTCCAGCTTCTTGCTCCTCTCCACCGGAACACTCTTCCTCTTTCTCTTTGATCTTTTACTGTCTTCTCTCTTTTTCAGGTCTCTTTGAAAAATCATCTTTTACACTGTCCATGATTGTCTGCTTTCAGAATTGATATTTTTTTTTTTAAACCTTTATTTAATTCTGACATGGCATTTAAGCAGTATGTAGACGAAATGTCGTTATACATTTAGTGAAACAGTACTAACGTAAGTGGTATTGTTAATGGAACATTTCTGCAACTCTTGATCAATAAAGTCTTTCTAGTTGTCTTCCTCATCGGAGCTTGATGCTTGGGCTTGTAAATATGTTCTTAGTGGGGCCCATATGTCCTTGGGTCTGGAGTGGGGTTGTACTCCTTGCACATACATCTCCTCACTTTCTTGTGTGATGGTCAACTGTCTAAGCCATGTTTGGGGTGTGGGGGAGGAGGAAGATTTCCATTTCTGGAGTATTTGTCTTTTGGCTACCGCTCCTGCCACTGCGAATAGTCTGCGTGTCTTGGTTGACACCTTTCCGATGTCTCCAAATAAGTATTTTTGTGGGGTAGCCGGTATGTGGATCTTCAATATGTCGCTCATCTCCACCGCCACCTCAACCCAGAACTGGTGAATCGGAGGACAGCTCTAGTACATGTGCATTGCGTCTGCTTCTATTGCTCTGCATTTGGGGCACTCTGGTTGCTTGGTGAGGTCAAATTTGGCCCTTTTTTTGGGGGTTATGTGCAGTTGATTCAGGATCTTGTATTGTATTAGGCGGTAGTTAGTGTTGATAGAGATGGTTTTAGTATATCTACAGTAATGTGTCCATTGATGTTAACTGATTTGAGTGTCAAGGTCTTCCTCCCACTTGGTTCGCATTGTGTTGACTGAGGGGGTATGTGCTTGTACTTTTTTGTATATTTCGGAAAAATGCCAAGGTTGAATCCTTCTGTTGTAAGTACATCTGTAAGGAACTTGTGTACTGGGGGCTCTGTTGGAAACGATGGCCAGATTTTTCTGCATGCCGCTTTCAGTCGATGATACTGCAATGTCTGGATAAGGCCTTAACCTGTTCTTTCCTGTAGCTCTGGCATTGTGATGAATTGTCCCTCTGGGAAAAGGTCCCCCAGCCTGGCTCCCCGTTCTGGATCCCAGCGGTTCTGTATAGTGCGGTCTAGGGTTGGTTTGAGATTGGGGTATGACCACAATGGGGTGTGCGGCCAATAGGGTGTGTCGCATTGGACTCTATTCAGGATCTGCATCCATGCTCGTACCGTAGTTGACACTGGGTCTGTACTCGTCCTCTCTTCTTTGACTCTCGTAAATATCATACCTCGCAGGTCATTCGGGGCGGCAGCGAACTCCTCGGCGTGTATATGAGCATGTTGTTCAGTGCCTTGGAACCAGTATTTGGCAAACTGGGCTTGTGCCGCATAGTAGTAGAGTAGGTAGTCTGGTGCCGCCAGGCCTCCCGTGTCATAATGCTCGCTTAGCTTGGTCCAGCTGGCCCTGGGTGTGCTTCCACCCCATATGAAGTGCATGCTGCTCCTCTGTAGGCTCTCAAAGACTTTACGGCCTGGCCATATGGGTATTCCACTAAAAAGATAAAACAATTTGGGGACGATAACCATTTTTAATAATGATATCCAGCCATACATGGACAACGGGAGTTTCGCCCAGAGGTTAAGCTTGGTTTCTATTTGTATCAATAATGGACCATAGTTTGAATATAACGTGCTTTTATCCGTTGCCATATTAATTCCCAGATATCTGGCGGTGGTGGGTGACCAGACCATTGGAACTGAGTCATCCATTCTGTTTGCGAAACGGCTTTGGTTAAGGGTATTAGACGTGAAGCTAGAAAGACAGGTTGTAGACGTGAAGCTAGGACTCTCGCAAATATTTCTTTATCGACATTTATTAACTACAATGGGCGGTATGAGCCACGTTCCATAGGGAATTTGCCTGGCTTCAAGAGAAGCATAATGACTGCTTCTCTCAGCGATGCTGGTAGAGAACCAGTCTCTAAAGGTGCCTCCCATAGTTGTAGCATGTGGGGGGAAAATTAATTCTTTGTACTTTTAATACATTTCTGCACAGAGTCCGTCTGTGTCCGGTGCCTTGCCATTGGGCAGCATATATATGGCCAGCGCAATCTCCTCCCGTGTGAATGGTAGATCTAATTTTGTTGCTGCATCCAATGATAGCACTGACGTAGGGAGAGAGCCCAAGAAGTTACTGTTGTCTGCCTTAGTTTTGCTGCGCCACTCCGCATATAGTGTTTTGTAAAAACATAGAAACAAAAACATAGAAACACATCTAGTATGGCTTCATGACTGACAAACATGTCACCAAGATCATTGCGCGCTGCCAATACATCTGCTTCCACCCCCTTACCCTTTGAGTCTTGCAAGTATGGAGAACACATCAAGTTCTCCTTTAGTTTCCAATAATATGTCTGCACTCCACATTCAGGAATATACCTCCTTCAGCCTTAGTTTCCCATCGGACGCAGCCAGTTTTCTGCCATTGTTCTGCGGCACCCTAAACTCAGTACTCATAGCTATCCCCTGTACATACACCTTGAACAACTGCCATAGGGACCTCATGGAAGATACCAACCCAGTATCCATCTCAAAGAATGTGTGCAGGTGCTCATGTATGGTGACCTCAAAGGCAGTATCAAACAATGCAAGCGGTTTAAATCGCGAAGGGGGCTACCCAAAGCCCATGGCCCAACGGTAATGCCCAGAACAAGTGGTGAGTGATCTGAGAGAGTACAGGGTAAAATCTTGCATTTTCTCAACTTCCTTAGCAAGCTACGGGATGCAATCCAGTAGTCCATAGGAAAAGCCATGCTGCGAACTGTGGAAAAGAAAATTAATTATTTTCTCGTCGGATGCATACATCTCCAAACATCCATCCATTCCCTTTCAGCCATACCCTCTACAATTTCTCGGGCTGATCCTGTTAGGGAGTGGTGCGCTGAACTAGAGCGGTCTAACCGCACATTTGAAAAAGTATTGAAATCCCCATGCCATATTACCTGGACTTCAGGAGTGCCATCGCATATTTGAAATATGTGCTGATAGAATTCTGAATCATCGATATTGGGTCCATATACATTTACATTCAGGAGCGGCATCCCATTAATCACAACATGAAGAATGACATGCTTCTGCAGGTGGCACATCTGGAAGGCATACATATGAAGTTCAAGGATTTGTGAAACCATGTCGACACTTCTCTGGACTGGCTTGAGTAGTCAGTCTACAACCTGTGGGTGCCCCACTCTTTGGCAAATGTCTCAGGAACCAGTTTAGTGGCATGCGTCTCTTGCAAAAGTATCATTTTGGCCCCATGTCTGTCAATATAGGAAATTATCCTGTACGCCTTAATGGGATTGTTCAATCCCCTGATATTACAGTACAGCAGTGTAACCTCCATCAAGCCCCCAGCACCCATTCCGATTATTTTGTCGACAGATAAAATGGAATACCTTTGCCATGCATAGTTCAAGCAACATTACAATAGCAAAAACATTTTTAAAATGCATCCTACTCGATGCACCACACCTGCCTCCCCCAGCACAGCCCCAACTCCTGTGTTGTATGCCCTAAACCAGACCATAACAATTAAACCTAGACATACACAAACTCGCTATCTGGGGTTAGCCGGTTAATGTCCACGCTTGCATCATTACTAACTTGTTGCATAAAAGGCAATGCTGCTATAATTGGACGCAGTATACGGAAGGGTTAGCCATCCACCAATACGCAATGATTACAGTGTCAGATCCACGATAGTTGCTTCAGTGCGGTATCAGAATTTTGCTCTCAGTATATTTAGTGACCTACGGCACTGTTTAAAAAAATGTTTTCGAGTGGATTGTGTCCTCCAACGTGTTCCTCATCTTAGATGTATTCCATCCAGCTTTGCTGCTCTTTGGAAATTTTTTCGGCAGAGGGCGCCGTGCGTCGATGTCATCGAGTCGATGGTCCCTCGAAGGCCTCCGTCGAGGGTGACGTCATTGGATGTATAAGTAGCACGCGCGGCGTCTGTTGGCCTCAGTTCCGTTTTTCCGCAGTTACGCTGCTTCGGACATTCAGCGCGCCTCGAGCTCTGTGAAGAAATATAATATAATAAGAAATATGTCCTCGTCATCGACGCCGACCACGACACCGAGATCGGGTTTCAAGAAATGCAAGTCGTGTGGCTCAAAAATGTCGATCACGGACCCGCACCGCGAGTATTTGTGGTGCCTCGGAGAAGGCCACGACATTGAGGCCTGTTCGAAGTGTCAGGCGATGACGGGGAAGGCCTTGCGAGAAAGTAAAGGAAAGCTACAGGTAGGTTGGAAGGATCGAAAAGCCTCTAGCGTCGAGTCGAGACCCCATGAGGAGAAATCTCCTCGACGCGAAAGCCATCGATCTGGATCCCGAAGCGATTCTCATCGCTCATCGTCTTCGTCAAAAAAAATCGAAGAAACAACGCCACAGGTCTCCCTCCAACTCGTCGTCAGACGAGTCTCCGAAAAAGATTAAATGCCCCACAAAACATTCGTCTTCCGAAGAGTGGGAAGCATTCAGGGTCAAAATGATGGAGGTGTTTGAGAAGGCGAAGCCTCGGTCCGGGCCTTCTTCGGAAGCCGGCCGGGAGCGGCATCGCTCCGACAATCGCGCTCCCTCGAGCCCGGGTGATCGTAAAAGGAAGGATAGGGAACCTTCCAGGACGCCGAGCGATAAACGCTCGAGTCGAGTCGACCGCTCGAGGTCACCGACGCCGTCCGAGACCTATCATACCTCGAAGGGAAAATCATCGAAGACTGCCTCGAAACCCTCGGCGACAAAGGCTCCAGCCAAGCCAGGGAAACCAGAAAAGGAGAAGGAGAAGGAGAAAGTTACAAAACATGTAATTTCTTCAGAGTCTGGTACTACACCTCTTCCTCCTCCTCTCCCAGAGAAGGTTTTCAAGCCTCTCCCTAGGAAGGAGTTTTTCAAATCCTTGACCTCAATTTTTGAGGAACAGGAGAGATCCGATGAGGAAAATGTACCTTTTGGATTGGAATATGGCACCCCAAATGTCCCAGAATGCTTGATCTCAGAGGAAAGCAGAATGAGTGATTTGGTGGCGTCTTTACATAATGCAAGTGGCATTGACACTTCTCCTGAGAATGACTTTGGTAGACCAGATCCAGGAGAGCATGCCAGTCCATCTTACCGTCAGTTAATGACCAGGGTGGTAGATTACTTGGGATGGACTAGACCATCAGCCCAATTCGTCCAAGACGATTTAACAGATATAGTGGACCATGGTCCCACTGAAGACCCAGTACTACCTTTTCATGCAGCCTTACAAAACAGGGTGGGCAAGAATTGGGAAACTCTGGATTCTATTCCTCTGGTAAATAAGTCCCTCGCATCAAAATACCGCCCAGCCAGTAGCGACCCCGGCTATCTGTCAAAACATTCAACTCCCGAGAGTTTGGTCATACAGGCAGCCACAGCTTCCAACAAACTTGCGTACCCGTCTATCCCTGCAGACAGGGACGATAAGCGTGTGGATGGTTGGGCACGGAAGGTATTTTCAGCCGGGAGCATGGCATTAAAATCTGCCAACTCCACATGTGCCTTGGCAAAATTTTCGTACACTCTGTGGGAGTGCATCACAATGGCGGTGGAGCACATAGCAGAAGGGGAAGAAAGGGAAGGTTTCCTAGCCATCGCTAGAGATGGTAAGGAAGCCATGCAGGAATCCCTTCAATCTGGATTGGACACTGCGGATAGTGTAAGCAGGTCCATGGGCACTAGCACGGTAATGCGCAGGTTTGCGTGGTTACGGAAGTCGGGTTTTGCACCAGACGTACAGAGCCGTCTTCTGAACATGCCTTTTGACGGGTCTCACCTTTTTGGCAACAAGGCTGACGAGAGCCTTGAGAGGTTGCAGACCTCAAAAGCAGCGGCAAAATCTTTAGGAGCTGCTATTAGGCAACCTCAGCCTTTTCGTGCACAAGGGGAATCATGGAGGGGACAATCCTATCGTTATTACACCTCATATGAAAAGCTGAGAGGAATGGCCAGTCAAAGGGGCCAAAGAAAGGCCACTCACGGTGGACGAGGAAAACGTGCTAAACCAGCTCCAGCTGCAGCCTCTCTGCCAGCAGCGGCTGCAACATCCGCCACAAAACCACTTTGAGGACTTGCACCACAAAACACCTGTAGGAGGCAGGCTGTCACAGCATCTGCAAGAATGGCGAGCCATTACTTCAGATGTTTGGGCTCTAGAAATAATAGCCCAATAATGCCTTCCTTTTCTAAAGCAACCTCAAAGCAATCCACCGGGGAGACACCCGTTGAAGTCTTCAAACCCGCTCCTACAGCAGGAAGTTCTAACTCTGCTGGAGAAAGGTGCCATAGAACCAGTACCTGCAGCGGAGAGGAACAAGGGAGGGTACTCCCCGTATTTTTTGATCCCCAAAAAGGACGGAGGACTAAGACCCATCTTGGACTTAAGAAACTTGAACAAGTTCCTCAGGAAGGACAAGTTCACGATGGTAACTCTCTCTCAGATCCTTCAGGCCCTTCAACTTCAGGATTGGTTGGTGTCATTGGACCTCCAGGATGCTTATTTTCATGTGCCGATTCATCTCAAACACAGAAAATACCTGAGGTTCGTAGTTGGCGACTTACACTATCAGTTTCGAGTCCTGCCATTCGGGTTGAACTCTACCCCGAGGGTCTTCACCAAGTTAATGGTAGTGGTGGCAGCGCATCTCAGAAGAGGGGGGGGAGTCATGTCTACCCCTACCTGGACGATTGGTTGATCAGAGCGCGTTCTGCCGAACAAGCACTGGATCATCTGAAAGTCACCTGCCACTTCCTCCACAAACTGGGCTTCTCCCTCAATGTCAAGAAGTCACAGATGACACCTTCCCAACAGCTTCAGTACATAGGAGCTGTACTAGACACATCCTTGGGAAAGAGCTCGCCTCCCAAGACGAGGGCCCAAGACATTCTTCAGATGGTTAACAAATTCCAAAATGCCCAAAATCTCCAGGCTTAAGATTTTTTAAGGTTGCTCGGCCTCATGGCATCCTGCATCTTCCTGGTGCCAGAGGCACGCTTGAGGATGAGATCCCTTCAATGGGCTCTAAAGACTCAATGGTCCCAGTTCTTGGGTCAAATGACGGATCTTCTTCAGATTCCGAACAAGGTCAGACAAGACCTTCTATGGTGGACCTGTACAGAGAACATCTTAAAAGGAGAACCTTTTTGGCAACCATGGCTGGAGATCACAGTAGTGACGGACGCCTCACTCCTGGGGTGGGGAGCTCATGCCAACAATTTGACAATCAACGGTTGTTGGTCTCCATCGGAGTCCAAACTACATATCAACCTTTTAGAGCTGAGGGCAATCAGACTAGCGCTGAAGGCCTTCCTGCCATCTGTCAGGGGAAAGAATGTCCTGATAATGACAGACAACACTGTGGCCATGCACTACCTAAACAAAAGAGGAGGTGTGGGGTCACTACCCCTGTGCAGAGAGGCAATGCAGCTCTGGTACTGGGCGATTCAGGAAGGAATCTCTTTAACGGCAATTCATCTAGCCGGGGAAGAGAATATGACGGCAGATGCTCTGAGCAGGCAGAGCACGGTGTCGCACGAATGGGAACTGGCTCAGGAAGTAATTCAAGAGATCTTTGCCCTTTGGGGAATCCCCCAGGTAGACCTATTCGCAACCAGTACCAACCGAAAATGCGAAAGGTATTGCTCAAGGGAATTTCCCCCGAGAGGAGCCCTGGGGGACACGTTCGTGGTGGAGTGGAATTTCCCACTATTGTACGCGTTCCCTCTGATTCCCGTCATTCCTCAGGTCATCAGGAGGCTGAGACGCGTTGGGAACCGCATGATCCTAATTGCCCCAGATTGGGCCAGGAGAGCGTGGTATCCGGACCTTCTAGATATGTCCATCTGTCCTCCAGTACGTCTTCCTCAGAGAGAGAACCTTCTCTCGCAAATGGAAAGTCAGGTTCTCCACCCAGAGGTCAGAACACTCAACCTTCATGCTTGGTATCTGAAAGGCTGGGATACAGGGATTGGAACCTTCCAGATGATGTTATGGAGGTGTTGCCTTCGGCAAGAAGGCCAGCAACAAAGTCTCTATACCGTTGCCGTTGGAAAAAGTTTTGCAACTAGTGCAGGGAAAAGAATGTCGATCCTTTTCTATGTTCTATTCCGGAAGTACTATCTTTCCTTCTGAACTTAGCACATAGAGGTCTGAATATCGGAACAATAAAAGGTTACCTTGCGGCGCTTTCCATTTTCAAGCGCTCATCAGAAGAATGCGCCTACTTCAAAATTCCTTTGATAACACAATTCTTAAAAGGTCTCACTAATGTGTTTCCTCCTCACCTATTTCAAGTACCGATTTGGGATCTAAATTTAGTCCTAAAATTCTTAATGTGTGCCCCTTTTGAGCCTATGCACACGTGTCCATTAAGATTACTAACGTGGAAAACGGCCTTTTTAGTTGCTCTAACATCAGCAAGAAGAGTGAGCGAATTGCAGGCACTGTCTTCTGGGCCACCCTATACTGTGTTCCATAAGGACAGAGTTGTATTGAGGGTTAAACCATCATTTTTACCAAAAGTAATATCTGATTTTCATTTGTCAGAAAATTGTTTTACCCTCATTCTATCCTCCACCGCATCCTTCTAAGGAGGAAGAAAGATTACACAGACTGGATCCAAAAAGAGCTTTAAGCTTTTACATCTCTAGACTTTCTAGGCTTAGAGTGGATAACCAGTTGTTTATAGGCTACACAGGAAGGAAACTGGGTCAATCGGTAACAAAACAGACAATTTCACGTTGGATCGTACTTTGCATTTTAGAATGCTACAGACTAGAATGAAAAAGACCCACCAGAAGGGTTAAGGGCTCATTCCAGCAGAGGCATCGCCTCTTCCACGTCCCTTCAAAGAGGTGTCCCAATAAGATCCATTTGCAAAGCAGCAACTTGGTCTTCACTTCACACCTTCTCAAAATTCTATAGCCTGGATGCTTCCCAGTCTAGGGAGCTCACTTTTGGAAAAGCAGTGCTTTATTCCGCCATCTAAAAGCATTGGTGAAAAAAAAAATAATAATAATCTGACCCCTCCTCCAGAGAAAGTATACAAAATACTGCTTTGGGAGTCTATCTATGATGAGGAATACGTTGGAGGACACAATCCACTCGAAGACCAAGTTACTTACCAACTGGTAACGTTCTTTCGATTGGATGTTCCTCCAACGTATTCCTCATCGCCCTCCCAACCTACCCCTCTGTAGATTTTTCCGGGTTATTGCCATCTCAAATCTAGCAAGGCTGATACCTGTCTGCCGGCACAATCTACACAGTACAAGATCACAGGCAAAAAAGGGGGGAAAAACAGAACTGAGGCCAACGGGCGCCGCGCATGCTACTTATACACCCGATGACGTCACCCTCGACGGAGGCCTTCGAGGGACCATCGACTCGACGAAATCGACGCACAGCGCCCTCTGCTGAAAAAATTTCTGAAGAGCAGCAAAGCTGGATGGAATACATCTAATATGAGGAATACGTTGGAGGAACATCCAATCGAAAGAACGTTACCAGTTGGTAACTAACTTGTTCTTCTTCTTAAATTGAAAACAAAGATTTCCTGGGAACAGCACTGTCTCAGGAGTTTCTTCCCAACCAAAAAGGTTTTCCACTCGTTTTGCACTGTCAAGGAAATGTCCCGATACCGGAAGACTCTGTTGGACCCATAATGCAGCTCATGCACCTCTGGAGCAAATCTCAGTCTCTGTAAGTCAAGATTCTGGCTATGATCAGTCTGAGGGCGCCCCAGGACTAGCCCTCTGCGGCAAAGATCTGTGTGCTCATTCCCTAGTGAAGTGTGGCGTGAGATCAGGGGAGTTCAAAATCTTCTGGAGAGCCTACATAAATCTTTCCATATTCCCTTACTGTTCATTCTCCGGGACCCCCACAATGTGCACATTGTTGCATCTGTAGCACGACTCCAGTTCGTAACATTTTGCTTGAACCTCCTTAAGATTCTTCCCTAGGGCCAGGATAGTTATCTGCATCTTCAGGACGTCGTCTTTGGAATTTCCAATCCTCGCCTCCGCCTCAGTTATGCAGGCACACTTTCTCCAGTTTTGTTTTCAAAGGGTGCAACATGGCATCAATATCATCTAGTTTTGTGCAGATGGATGCAAACGCCTGAAGCATACTGCAGTATATCTGCTTTAGGTCTGTGGTAGGGGCTTCTGTCGCCCCCGAGCTCTCATCCATGTCATCGATTGCCGTTTGTCCAAGGGCTGGTGCCTTGGGAGTAGCCCTAGCGAAGGCGGTGCCCTACTTCTTGCCTTTATTCCTCACCAAGCTGCAATGGGGCACCAATATCCAGGCTTTTATCGAGAGTGGGACGGAGCAGGAGGCAAATGAGGCATTAATGATGTCCGTGATTTGCGGTAGTAGGATGTCTGTGCACTCCTTGATGAGGGCACAGGTCAGATGTCTGCTTTACGCCTGGAAGGTTTGAGACCCTTGAGGAGGTCAGTGACCTCTGGCATCCTGACTGAGTGGAAGCTGAATAGAAGAGTAGACTGCAGGTGCGGATGAGGGCTGGCAGTGGTCTGGGAGGTGGTGTTGATAGCGGTTAGTTTGAGCTGGATCTTGCTCTGTAGCCGGAATGTTTTGTCCATGAGAGCTTTCTGGACATCATTGCACCAGGTATCTTTCTTGGTGACCATGGATGGGGGTGAGATGGGGGACTCTAGTACCCGTAGGATAGTAAATAATTTGTGGGAGTTAGACTTGGCGTTGGAGATACAGATATTTAAATGGATGCTTTGGCCCTTTGGATGGCTTTTTTGTAGGTTCTCACAAGTGTAGAGAAGCAAGATGTGTTTGTTACTGTTGGCAGGTGCGTTTGCTAGTATGTTTTTCGCCCCGCAGGGTGAGGAGCTCAGGGGCGAACCAGGCGTTGGTGATGCTCATTTAGGATGCGTTTTCTGAGAGGGGCGAGTTTGTCAATGGTTGCGTTGAGGGTAGATTTATAGTGGGTGACTAGGCTGACAACGTCAAGATCATTGGGGTGGACAGGTTCTTTTTCAAGCAGTGGCTGGAGAGTGTCTCTGGTGAGGTTGTGGGTGCAGCGAGAGGTGATGGGGGCAGGAGGGGGGTGCAGATGGGAGGTGGCGGGCTGGTCCATGGGTGGGATGGTGAACGTGATGAAGTGATGATCAGACTAGGCGCAAGGCGTTTTGGAGATGATGGTGATATCACAATTGTGGTCAAGTAACCAGTCAAGAGTGCGCACATGAGGGTGTGCAGGCTTCAGAATATTTTGAGTGAAAATAAAGGTGGCGGTGGCACTGTCCAGGGATGTAGTGTCTTTGTCTAGGGAGTCAGCATAGCTGAGGTTGAAACCCCTTGTGCGATGACTTTGGAATTGGTTTTTAGGTTGCTCATGAGTAGTTGTGTGAAGTCATCTTCAAAAGTGGTGGGCGGGCCAGGAGTGCGGTAGACGATATGCATCGTGATCGAGGAGGTGGGCACCAAGGACAGCTTGACTGAAAGCAACTGGCAATTTTGGAGGTTGGTGGATGCTAGGTCACGGATGGCAAGGGTGTCTTTATATATGAGAGCGATCCCGCCATCTTTCTGTGCAATCCGATCATTGTTAAGAATGATGTAGTTGGGTGGAGTGGCAGCGGAGAGAGCAGGGCCAGCAGCATCGTGGAGCCCAGGTCTCAGTGACGCCTAGCAGGTTGAGGTTGTTGGCAACAATAAGGTCTTGGATGTCAGGTGGGTGATAAGTGAGCGTGCATTAATCAGTGCACATAGTATGCTGGTAGTGGGGGTGGCAGGTGGTGGTGATGGAGCGGGTTGTCTCTTGCAACTGGGGTGGAGATGGGCATGTCTGATACTTTGTAACTATGGAATGTGCAAATATCTAATCCTGTAACTTTCACTTTACTCCAACAGCTAACCGGAGCACAAAAAGAAATAACACAAGCAAAGCTCGATCAGGGAAAGTCAAAATCAAAGTGATCGAAATCCCTGATAATGCAACAAATTCTGGAGCTCCTCACTGGCCATTAATTGACCAAAAAACAGAATGTGGTGAAAGTAGTTCAAGCAATCCATCACATTCTGTTTTACATCAGGAAAATGAGCAAGTACAGATTCCAGATAGCTATACTGAATCTGAGAACATTATGAGACATGTAAATCCTCCAGCATACCAACATGATATGCGAAAGGCGACTCGATATTCATGTGCTATATGTAGAAAAAGCTTCAGTGCAAAGCAAAGTGTTGCACGACACCAAAGGACACATACAGGAGAGAGACCTTTTCAGTGCACTATATGCGGGAAAAGCTTCATTCAGAGTGGAGATCTCATTAGACACCAGAGATCACATTCCGGAGAGAGACCTTACCATTGCATTGTTTGTGGAAAGCGCTTCAGCCAAAAGTGGCATCTTGGAACACACCAGAGGATGCATGGACTGTATTCCAAGAAGAAACCCAACTAGGAACTAGCATCCTGAAACAATGCACATAACTTTAAGTAGAGACTACCCCAGTGTACTGAACAGCAGTAAGATATCTGTGTGCAAAGTACTTTGCAAACATCGGAAAATACTGGAAAAGAAATGCATCACTGTTGAATGTGAGCTGTTTTGTCCTGACTTTATCTTTTGAGACGATCGATGTTTACATTCTCCCACATATTGATCGCCATTTTCTACTTTGTGCAACCAATGGAGATGGAAGATTCTATAAAATAGCAGTAAAAGCAATCCGACATCAGAACATTGTTGAATAAAAGACAGAATTGGATCCCGTCATACTTCCATATATGTCAGAAGGTTGTACCCCCCCCCCCCAGAAAAGGAAGTTAACAGTTAATTATTAAATAAACATCTGATGACAGTGATTTCAATTGAATGTTATTTCCTTTCAATGCTTTCATCCAAGACCTTTTACACAAAGCTTAAAAGGGACATAAATGTATATAAATTAAAATAATGCAATGGGATAAAAGAAGGTTAAAACAAGGGACACCTAGACAGTGAAGTGATGAGCCATAACAAATAAAAAAAGGGTTGTATTGCCAAAGTTAATTTCTTCCATTTACTTTTTGTGCAGATTTGTTCATGTTCTGGTTGCTTTGAGCAGTAACTTTGGCAGATGGTATCTGCTTTCTCAGAGTTCTTTTCTCAGAGTTCTTTAGTTTATACATGGCATCAAGAAGTACATCAAGTTTTCGTTAAACTTTTAATTGTCTATGCGTACGCTTTCTAGCTTAGGTTTCATGTTATTTTATGTGAAAACACCGGAGGGAAAGGACCTTTAACTATAATTTTGTAAACCTGTGCAACTAGATAAATGTCCAACTAGATAAATGTCCCTGCACAGACTCTTACTTTCCCTGTGTGTCGGTGTGCTATCCAACTACGTTGGTTCCCAACTGGTCTTTTTTCATTTGTATTGTCGACCCTTGTAACCAATATCTTTAAAAGCAAACTTAAAAGAATTATTCAAAAAAAAAAGCAAGTTGGGAATAAAGGTAAGTGTTACCACCTTCGTCAGAATGGTCAGTTCAAGCATCAGTCATGAACCACCTTGATAGTATGTTCTATTTGCCATTAGCACTGTCCCATAGCGTGATTTCGCCAGCATGGGGTCTGGTGTGGATTCACATGCTCATGAATATTCCCCTTCGTCAGGCTGGGAATTCTCAGTAAAAGAAAAAGCAGTTACACTTCCAAACTGTATTTCTCCTTTAACCCAATCAATGTCCTCTGGGCCATATGCCACCATCTAATGACAGTCCTCTCCCTAAGTCCCTCGTCTGGCAGCCAACTTAATATTTTTACTTCACGCTTCAGTGTTGGGAATCTGCGAGTTTGCTCTCCGAGCTATTTGTACATTTGTTTGAGTTTTTGATGGAAAAAGTTCTATTTTCGTTTCAAAGGGGCCTGCGTGGTCTTTTCTTCATCTGCCGACAGCAGGGAGCCGTTGTCTGTGAAGCTCCGCGCCTGTCAAGGGCAAAGATCGTTGAAGATTCTACAAGGCCTTTGGGCCTTCTTCGTGCCCTCCTGCCATGACGGAGGAGGAGGAGGGGAATGTCCCTCTTCAGGTCCTGCACGAAATGTGGGCCAAAAGCCGCAAGTCGGAAATCCACCGGGTTTGCTCACTGCGGAAGCTGGTCCGAAAGTGGATAGGGTGTGATAAGCAGTGCCAACCGACAATCAAGCTCCTCTTCAAAGAGGAAGTCATCTACCCCGGCTCAACTACGTAGGAAATCCGAGAAGCCGCGGACGGAGGAGAAGGTCGACCAGCCCAAGCAGGCCCAGCCAGCACAGGCTAAGACCTCATTGGTGACTCGGTCGATGACTGCTAGTGCCACGACAGCTAAGGGCGCTGATCTTGCGAGGTTAGCTCCCACGGCTCAGCAGGTATCCCTACCCCCAAGGCGCAACACCGCCATAGTGACTTTGGTAAAGTCTGCAGGCACGCCAGAAGGGGGAAAACCAGCACAGGCCCCGGTTCAAGACCCTCAGGGGGGAAAAGGGAGGGTGGCGAGGAGGCCCTGAAACAGCCCTCTCCGACCATCGCCCAAACCATGGAGGTCTCATACACTGATGACAAAGACCAGGAGTCCTTACATATGGTTCACAAGGACGTTGAACAGGACAGCAGTGACAATGGCGCAGGGCCTACTTTTCCTGTTCTGCCTTCTAAGCCGAGGGACATTTACTTGGATATTCTTTCGATTCTACACACCTTGGTGTCAGAGATCCAGATGAGGATGCCTCTGGCTCCGTTACCTGTGGTCCCCTAGGTTCCTGATCAACCTCCAGTGAAGAAGAGGAAGCGTCATCTGACGCCCCCATTTCAACCACCACCACTGGGTCTCTTCTCCCCCAGCAGACCCAGACACAGGTACAGAGACAGATACGGCCAGGACGATGGATGATAATGAGGATATTGTTGAAGCAGACGGTGAATCGCCACATTTGGATGCATGAAGTGGGTTTGTTCCACTCCATGATCTCAAGAGCCTCTGAGCTATTCCAGCTGGTTCCTGAGGAAACCAAGAAGGAGGGTTTCTTGTACCAGAGGCGCGAGGGCAAGAGGAAGACGATCATGGATGTGCCACTTCTGGACGATGTTTGGGAAGAAAGCCTGGACCTCATGAAGAACCCTTGCACGACTCCAGCCAAAAGGAATAGGCTGCAGAAGAAATATAGTGTCCCGGACTCTGCATCCAAGTACCTGAGGTTGCAGCCATCGCCGGACTTGGTCGGCCAACCCGTCCTTGTCGTCTTCGGTCCCTCCGGACAGCGAGGGGAAAAGGATGGACACCATAGGAAAGAAGGTGATTTACACCGTGGCGTCCTCTATAAAGGCGGCCAACGCACTGGCGATCCTGGCCAGGTACGACAGGCAGTTGTGGTACAAGCTGCACCCAATCTGGAGTTCCTGCCAGATGATAGGAAGATGGAGGCAATAGCTTTCTTCCAGGAAGTGGCAGTGGACGTCGCCGAAAAGACAAAGAGGTCCAGCAAATGGGGAACAGTGTCTGCCTTCGTCACCAAGGTTGTATGAAGGCTACGGGCAGCATTCTGGGCTGTCGAGCCGTTCCTACCGTCTCTGACAGGCAAGGCGGTGAGGATTTTCACGGACCACACCACCTCTATGTTCTAAATCAGGAAGCAGGGAGGCACTCGATGCCCCAGCGTTCGCCAAGGAAGCACAGGATTTGTGGCGCTGGGCCATCAGACAGGGGATGTTCATCGTCCCTCTCCACCTGGCAGGAGGCAAGAACACCATTGCAGACTCCCTCAGTAAGGAATTGCGCTACTGCCATGAGTGGGAGCTTCGTCAGGATCAGGTGGACCACCTATTCGTCAAATGGGGCAGGCCCCAGATCGATCTATTTGCGATGGCAACAAACTCCAAGTGCCAGAAGTTTGCCAGCAGATTCCACCAGCCGAGGAGCCTGGGAGACACGTTCTCCTTTCAGTGGGAAGGGCTGTTCCTGTACGCATTCCCTCTCCTGCTAGGAGTCATCAACACACTCAAACAGTGTCCATGCAAAATGATACTCATCGCTGCAGCATGGCCGAGACAGATTTGGTATCCGGACCTTCTGAGCCTGTCATCGTCTCCTCCGGTCAAACTGCCAGTGGTTCCGGATCTTCTCAACAGAGAAGGAGGTGTAATCCTTCATCACGGCCCAGGATCGCTGAACCTGAGGGCTTGGCTTCTGCAGCCCTAGAGTTTGGAGGATACAATTTGCCTGCCTACTGCAGGGAGGTCCTTGCCAAGGCCAGGGTTTTGTGGACTTTGAAGTGCTACAGTCACAAGTGGAATAGTTTTGCCATGTTGTTCCGGTCCCAGAAGATTACCCTGCTAAGGGTAACGGCCAAGCAGATCCTTCCATACTTGGCATCCTTTGCCAAGGCCGGACTGGCACATGCCTCTATCAAGGTACATCTGTCTGCGATATCCCGCTACACCAAGTCTCCGGAAACATCTTCACTTTGGTCCTACCGTCTCGTCAGTGAATTTCTCAAGGGACTTTTTCGATCTTTCCCGCCAGTGAAGGCTCCTGCCCGCCGTGCAAGCTCAACGTGGTTCTGACGAGGCTCATGGGGGCGCCCTTCAAGCCTAAGCATTAGGCCCCTCTCAAGTGCCTCTTGTGGAAAACAACTTTCCTTGTGGCTATCACCTCTGCCAGAAGGGTAGGTGCGATCCAGGCCCTATCCTGCAAGCAACCATACCTGACTTTCCACGAATCGAGGGTGGTGCTGCATACATACCCATCTTTCATGCCAAAGGTTCCGTCGGAATTCCACCTCAACGAGCCTTTGGTGTAACCTGTTTTTTTCCTGAAACCTTTGTCACTGGCGAAAAGGGCCTTGCATTCGCTGGACGTTGCTCGTGCCCTGACGTTCTATGTGACACACACAAAGAGTTTTCGGAAGACCTCCCAACCATTTATAAACTTTGGTCCTGTGAACCGTGGCAAGGACTTGTCAAAGGCTTCCATTTCAAGGTGGTTCTCTGGCTGCATCACACACTGTCATCGATTGGCGAACTGACCTGTGCCCGGCCATCCGAGAGCCCACTCCGCCACAGTGATCGCTGCGACAACAGCGTTCCTGTCTGGTTTGCCCCTGCTGGACATCTGCAGGGCTGTGACGTTTAGGTCCATGCACACCTTCACGAAGTTCTACTGCATCGGCATGGATTCCAGTGAGGAGTCCAGAGTCGGCCAAGCATTGCTACGCAACCTGTTCGCTTGAGGTGAATCTGTTCCAGAGGTAAGAGTTTATTGCTTCTGTTGAGTCTTGCCACCTCCCGTGGCTGCGTAATGTTGTACTGCTATGTATTAATTATTCATTATTCATGAGCATGTGAGTCAATGCCAGACCCAATGCCGGAGAAGGTTTAACTTACCTGTGACTATTGTTCTCCAGCATGGGTCTGGCATGGATTCACATGCAAACCCTCCCTCCGTCCCCTCTGTGGCTCTTCCTGGTCATACTGGCACATACGTGCTCGCCAAATGCTGCCCAAGGAGGGGTTTGGGGAGAGGGCTGTTATTGGGTGGGGGTGGAGGGGGCAGTATGACCCAGAGAACAGTAATTGGTTTATAGGAGAAATACAGTTTTTAAGTGAAAGTGAAACTGATTTTTCTTTTACAGACGATTCCCAGCCTGACAACTGGGAATATTCATGAGCATGTGAATCCATGCCAGACACAAGCTGGAGAGCAATAGTTACAGGTAAGTAATGTTAATGTTAATGGACATTTGTACCGCGCACTATCACCACCGGAGTGGTCCCCTGGCGCTCTGGCGGCTCTGAAAGAGGAGGGAGGTTGAGTTAGTGGGAGGAAGCAGGAAAAGTGCAAGAGAGCAGTGATGTGCTGTTGGCGGCCTCAGCCCGGTGGGTCCGTTGGCTGGGCCTGGGGCGTTTGCGGCCGGTAGTCGTCGTGTACTGTTGTGCAAGATTATGTGTGTTTTTGTTTTGTTGTTGCAATGTAGTGAAGTTTGTGCGGTTTGTTGTGCTGTAGGTTTTGGTTGTGTTTGGTTTGGAGTTTGAGAGGTGTATGCAGAAAGGGAAATTGTTAGTAGGGTTGGTTAATTTGCGTCTCTATCCTGAATTGAGGCGTTCGGCTTTCTTAGTCTCCCCTGATGCGGCTCTGTTCTGATCTGGGTCCGACTGGTATACAAGGTTTCTTACTCCTCTGACCCCCACCTTTAACATGCTCTCTCATAGCTCCCCTTACCCTCCCTTCATACTCGTCTGGCCGGTGCACCTGCCTATGTCAGCCTCTTAGGTAGTGTGGTGAATACCAATATCTTGACAATTCTGCGCTACTGTGATACCTGGCGGTAACTCGGGGGCGTGCGAAAGTGTTGGTGGGATTGTCTGGGATAGTTGATCCAGTCTGTGCGTGCCGCCTGTGTTCCAATCTATCCTGTGTTACCCGTCCAGGTGCCGTGGGAGCTACCCTCTCGGGTCAGGGATGTCCGTGTCCTTTCCGGCTTAGTCGTCCTTTTTTCGGTTTTGGTTTCAAGGTTTAGTCTGTGGTGATGAAGAGCCAGGTTTTTAGTGATTTCCTGAATTTTAGGTGACCTTCAGTGTTTCTTATTTCTTTTGGGATGTTCCAGGTTTTTGCGGCTAAGTGGTAGAAGGAGGTGCCTCCGAGTTTTTTCTTAAGGTATGGTTTGAGTTCCAGGCGGATTACGTTGCTTGATCAGAGGGGTCTCGGTTTGTAGACTTATTTTCTTTTGTAGATATTCTGCTCCTTCTCCGCTGATTGCCCGGTGCGTTTTGGACATTGTTTTGAAGGTGATGCGTTGTTTTACTGGGAGCCAGTGTAGTGTTTTTAGGGCTGGAGTGATGTGGTCTCTTCTGGATAGTTTGAGGAGTAATCTTGCTGCTGCATTTTGGATCCGTTGCAGTTTCTTTAGGAGGTATTCTGGTATTCCGAGGTCTTGGCTGTTTGCATAGTCTATTTTTGACATGATTAGGGCGACGATAGTGTGTTTTATGCGCGAAGGTGAGGAAAGGTAGAATTCTTCTTGCCGTGTGGAGGAGAAAAAAGCATTTCTTCACTGTTGCATTTCCAGGGTTAGGGTGTTGTCCATTAGGACTCCCAGATTTTTTACTACCTTCGATGGTGTTGGTGTGTTTCCCATTTCCGTAGGCCATGGGATGGTGGTTTCGTTCTCTTGTTCTTTGGATACTATCATGATTTCTGTCTTTCCTGGGTTGATTTTCAGGTTGTTGGCATCCATCCAGTTGAAGACTTCTTTTAGACATTCGATTAGGGTTGAGTGGTCGCATAGGTGTCTTTGATTTTGTAGATGATCTGAGTGTCGTCTGTTTAGTTGTAACATGTAATGTTGTATTTTTTGAAGATTCTGATGACCCGAGTCTGATAGATGTTGAAATATAGTGGAGATAGTGAGGATCCTTGTGGTACTCCGCAGTCGTTAACTCGTGGAGTGGATTTGAAAGGTTTGATCCATACGGTTTCTGTCCTGTCTGCTAGGAATGATTTGGTCCAGCGTAGTGCTGTGTCTGTTATGCCTATGTCTTCTAGTCTTTTGGTCAGGGTGTCGTGGCTAACTGTGTAAAGGCTGCATAGAGGTCGAGCAGAATAAGGGCTGAGGTAGTGTTCGAGTCTGCGTTAGTTTTGAGGTCGTCCCAGATGGATACTAGTGCTGTTTCCGTTCCTCTCGCTGGTCTGAAACCGATTTGAGCTTGGTCCAGGAGGTGGTGTTTTTCTACGTGTTCTTGGGTTAGTTTATATATGTAGGTTTCTAGAAGTTTTGCTGGGTAGGGGATGTTAGAGATCGGTCTGTAGTTGGAAAGGTCATCTACATCACCACTTGTGTTTTTCAAGAGTGGCTTGATGTATGCTGATTTGAAGATCTTCGGTACGGTCCCTGTTGATAGTGATAGATTTAGAAGGTTTCTGTAGTGTTCTGCTGGCGATCCTTGCGCAAGGATTGATTTGTAGATGTCTGGGGGACAGGGGTCCGTGGGTGATCCCGCTTTCTTGCTACGTTTTACCAGCATTGCGAATGCCTCTGCTGATATTTCAGGAAAGCTTTGGAGTTTGTGCTGTGGTTCTGTGTTAGGTTCGTTGGGTTGTATGTTGTGGTTGGTTGGTTGGTTGGTCGCTTTTGTATGGTTCGTCGGATGTCATTGATTTTCTTTTTTTAAGTGGTCCGCCAGGTCGTTGCATAGTTTTTCTGATGGGGTTGGGGCATTATCACAGCCTGGTGGGTTTCTCATTTCTTCAATGATGCTAACCATTTCTTTTTGTGTGTTGGTGGCATTGTTGATTCTGTCATCGTAAGGTCTTCTCTTTGCCTTTTGAATTTCATGCTTGTATGCGCAGATTTGTTTCTGGTACACTGTCTTTTCCTTGGGTTGTATGCTTTCCTCCATTCCAATTCCATCTTTTTTTTTCCTTTTTCATGGCGTTTAATAGTGGGGTGAACCATTTTGCCATTGCTCTTTTTTGATGGGGTGAACGGTTTTTCTGGGGCGATCTTGTCTATTGTATCTGCGATCCATTTGTGCAGTATCTCTGCTTTCCCGTCTAGGTCAGCTAGCTCCAGTTCTGTAGTTGAGGGTTTCGTTCATTCCAGTTCAAATAGGTTGCTTTCTTTGACGTGTTTCCAGTTTCTTTTGGTGGTGGTTGTGAGTTTCGGATGTTGGATGTAGGCTTGGGTAGGCAGAGTGATCACGAAGGGGATGATGGGATGGTCGCTCCACAGTATCTGTAATGGAGGTGCCGTGGTGATGAGTTTTTCTTTGGCGAAAATTGCGTCTAGGGTGTGTCCTGCCGAGTATGTTGCTCCTTTGACTAGTTGTCGTAGTTTCATGGTGTTGGGTTGTTCAATTAGTGAGTTTTGGGAGTTGGCGTGGCTGTCTTCAAACCAGATGTTGAAGTCCCCCAGGATGATTAGGTGTTCGTGGTTGATGGCTAAGTTGGTGACGGCTTCTATGAAGTTATCGACGAATGTTGCATCGTATGTCGGCGGTCTGTATACCAGGATGAATGTGATGCTGGTTTTTGGGCTCGCTGTTAGGTGTATTACCATGGTTTCGCAGTTGAGGATGTTAAGCGGTTCGTCTGCTTTTATTTTCAGGTGTTCTTTGAATGCTATAGCGATGCCTCCTTTTTTGTTTTTTCTGTTTATTTGTAGGCATTTGAAGTCGGTCCGAAGGCAGCTTTGTGGTGTGATTTTGTAGTTTTCGTCCAGCCATGTTTCTGTGATGAACAGGATGTCAATGCTGTTGTCGTCGAGTAGGTCAAAGATCTCTGTTGAGTGTTTTGACATGGATCTTGCATTTATTACATTGCAGTGAAGTTTGGAGGTGTTGTTTGGTTTGGGCTTTGTCGAGGTCGTCTTCTGCTCAGTGTTGAGGTTTCCTTCCTGGTCTGTCACTTGTTGGGCTGCAGGATTCGGGGTGTCAGCGTCTTCGAAGAGTTCTTCTAGGTTTTGTCTTGTTTTTTTTGTGTTTTCATCGGGTTCGTCTTCTGGGAGCTGTGGTTGTTGATCGGAAGTTCTTCTTGCTTTGGTGATGAAGGGGGTTATTGCGTCGGTCGTCTGTGTTCATCCTTCTACTTGCTTGTGTTATGTTGTTTGATGTTGCTGCTTCTAATATTGGGTTGGATTGCCGTGGTGGCCAGTTATCTGCAAGGTATGGGGTTAGGTAGAGGGATTTTTATCTTCTCTCGGAGTTGCTTCGGTTTGTGTTCCTGTTTGTGGGGGTCCAGTCTATAGTTGTTGTTCTAAGTTGCTGTTCTGGAGTGTTTGTTCTTTCAACTCTTCGTCTTTTGCTTGGGATAGGTCGTTTGCGTGGCATTGTAAGATTGAGAGTCGTTTAGTCTTTGTTTGGTGACGTCTAGTTGGTCCTGCTCTGGATTTTGTCTTCTTGTGGTGTAGTGGCGGTTGAGGGGGTGTCCGCTAATAGTTTGGGCTCTGTCTGTAGGTGGTGTTCCGGCTGAAACTGGCGAGTCGTGCAGTTGCTGTCCTGAGGGGAGGGGGTGGTAAGGGTTATTAAGTTGGGTGTTATCGGTGGCTCTCTTTACTGTCTGTCTCCCTGAGCGCGGTTCACTGTGGTGGGCAGGCTGTGTGGGTTGAGAGGGTATTGCTGGTTGGAGGTTGGCTTGGACGGGTGCAGCTTGGACTTTCGCCTTGTGATGCGAGGGGCCCTAGTCAGAGTGACCCACCGCCGTAATTCACTGGTGGCTTCTGTCTCACTTGAGAGTTAGCTAAATTTGCGAGCGTGCTAGATTTGAGAGTGAACTAAATTTGAGATACACAGAGGCCGTGATCATTTTGAGACACCTGTACAGTGGGAGAAAGGCCTATCAATGCAGTTTGGAGATCACACAATGCAAATTTGGGCACAGAGGCCTTGCTAAGTTTGAGACACCTGTACAGTGGGAGAGAGGTCCTGCTAACTTTCGGACGCCAGTATATTCGGAAAGCGGCCTATCAATGCAATTTCGAGATCACGCAATGCAATTTGGGTTACGGGGACAGATCACATTGTTAAACATTGGTTTTGCCAAGCGGTTTGGTTTCTGGGTTGTCTCACCAACCCGAAGCCCCCTACCTTACTGGTCCTTGTAGATGCTGGTTGAAGGTTGGGTACTGGCTTCCCCTGTGGACACTTGCTGACACTTCCTGGAGCCTCCCATGGGCTTGGGTCTCTTAGCCACAGGGCTGTACTGGCAGCGGGCTGCCCTGGGAGGACTAGTGATGAAGGCCTCGAGCCCAGTCGGAGCGGATAATGGGCTGGTCGGGAGGGGAAGAGAGACCAGGAGGAGGGTGCAGGGTGGGACAGGGATGCTTAGGGGGCTTGGGGGCTTTGTCTTTGGGCCCGACACACGAGTGTCCAGAGATGGTCTGGCTCAGCTCACGCCGGCTTCCCTGCAATGGAGCCCTGCAAGGCGGGAAGAAGGAAGGAGACTGGGAAGCGGGCGCGGGGTGTCGGCGGGGAATGCACAGGGCCTCGGGACCTGGGTGAAATACACAAAGTGCGGGCTATGGGAGAGGGGCCAGCCGCAGCACAACGGGGCAGCACTCACCTGGCTCTGGTGGAGAAGGAGAGTGTGGAGTCTAAAATTACCAAGGTTTTTAGCCTTGCAGGTGGGAGCAGGAAGAGGGCCAAGAGCGGCTGGCCAGAGTGACGGGAAATGAGGAAGCAAGTGTGCCGATGAGGAGAATCTCAGTCTTACTGGCATTAAGGCAGACATCATTGGCGGCACACCACTCCTGGATAGCAGACGGACAGTCAGAGATGAGGGACGGAGAAGAGGTGGCTGAAGGTAGCCTGAAAAAGAGCCGCGTGTCATCTGCATAGCACGGACAGTTAGGGCAGAGTGTGGCAATGCAGTGGGCAAGAAGTGCCAAGTATTGGTTGAACAGCCAGGGAGTAGTTAGACCCCTGGGGGACACCTCAGAGTAGAGGAAGGACCCAAGTTGGACCTGGGGGGCCGACCAGAGAGGAAAGAAGTCAGCCATGCCAGGGCCTGACCAGTGATACCCAGGTTATCACGGACACTGTTGAGCAGGATGGCATGGTTGACTCTGTCAAAGGCAGAAGAGCGATCAAGTAAAATCAGGACGCAGGTGGTGTTGAAATAAAGGTTTGACAGCAGGTTTTCACGGGTGTTCAGGAGAACAGTTTCTGTGTTTCTGGCAGCTCTGAAGCCAGACTGATGGTCATGAAGACAACCGACAGATTCAGTGTAAAGATTAAGCTGGGACATTGCCAGCTTTTCCAGGAGTTTGCCCATGCTCCCCGGCTGGGGAAACCTGCTGGCAAACCTCTGGCACTTGGTGTTCGTCGCCATGCAAACAAATCGATATGGGGATTGCCCCACCTGAGGAAAAGGTTGTCCACTTGATCCTGCCAAAGCAGCTCCTATTCGTGGCAAGAGCACAGCTTTAAGAGCTTTAAGTAACTTAAATCTTCTTCGTGCTCTGGACATTGCACACTCTGTATGGGACAAAGTGAAATAGAGACACACACAAATTCCTTTCGAGGGCTGCATACATTTGATGCATCTTAAATGCATCATGCTACCACATTCAATCAGCTAAATGAGTAAAAGAGTGAAGGTTAGGGAGAGAGATGGTGACTTGATTTGCAAAGTCATACATACAAAGTCATTGATATAATGGGTCAGAACTGTTACCACAATGTGTCCTGATTTACCAGTGTTGTTTTTCACTGGCGCTCCATCATGATGATGGGATCTTATAGGAGTCCTAATTTCTCGGTGGCCCACTGCTTATTATAATTGCTGGAAGACAAGAAACACGTTTTAGGGAGGATCAGGGAGTGCCCCCTGTCATGTGTATGTTCCATTGTTAGGCACGTAATGAGCATCTTGTCCGTGTGTTGCCGACGAGAGGGCTATTACTGGATCACTCGTGGCTATGTTAACCATATCCCAGCTGTTAACTATCTACGTGCATCGTGTGGGGCGGGGACATCTATGGTACTGTTACTTTAAGTCTGTGTGACTGAATCCTCTGCGTCTGATCGGCTCGTCTGAAACTTAGCAAACCAGTCAGCGTGAGCATGTTTTATAATCATGGCAACCAGTAAACTCATGGGTTGCAGTTGGTCCTTTATCTCCCTGATGAGTGCTCGCCATCTTGGAGTCAAGAATACGACTCTATTATCTTATGGCACGGCACACAGTTGTCAGTTTGTTGCCAATTAGAAATTGTTTTTGCCATCCTATCTTTATTGCATGTGTGTACTTGTATAAGAACATAAATATCCCGCCTGGTATTCTCATTTTGTTTTTATTTAACTCCCTTGCACAATTTAATTTCTAATATTCCTCTTTAGTCATTGTGAAGCTTAGCTGGACGACATCACGTATTTCCTTTCATGAGCGCGCTGCTCTTATGCTAATGTTGATTTCTGGTTCTGATAGTTACCCAAAAGAGAATCCATCTTCAGATGCAGACACTGGATGTCTAGCTACACGTGGTTTAATGCTTTTTGCGAAATGCTCAAGTATTTCTTTATCATCTGCTTGTTTTATATTGTCAGGTGCCAGCTGTTCCTTCCTGCAGCAGTGTAGATGAGACAACCAGACCCCTTAGGATTGTGCGCCAAACAATTCTTTATGGCATTTGCTGTGCACGGAAACCCAAGGGGAAGTGGATAAAATAACAAAGAAAGGTCTTTGCTAGTTACCAGTGCACTCTTGAATCTTTTCAGAAGCACTACTGCTCAACTGACCTTGAAATGAAACACACAAGTCATTAACACTTTTGTCCCATAAAATTCTTCCTAATATTCTAACAGGAATTCCCATGACAAGTTCTCCCCAGGTACCTGTAGCCTTTGCTGTATTGCTGAAAGGCTTAAATAAGAAAACGTGTTGCTGCAGAACTTCACTAAACTTTTCCTTTTTAGTTAAGGGCTGAAACTCTTGTAGAATCTTAAAGGCTTTTCTCCTTTGGAAAAGTATAGTCAAATCAATTGTCCTTGTGCTGAAATAACTATCTAAACTAGTTACAAGTAAACTAAATGTTTTTTTGACATCTTAAAGTTCAGAAAGTCTTAACTTTACTCAAACAGATGAAGTCTAAAACAACTCCTTAACGTCTTCTGAATGACTCTTATCCAGCGCTGCACCTCCTGTGAATTTCTAGGTACTTTCACAAATATGCGCTTGGTCGGGCCTTCCGCGCTGTCTCTCACTGAGATTGATGCTTAGAACAGTCTGAAATTGACGCGTTCTATAACAAGCGTCTTTTTCCACACAAAGCATCAAGTTCCTGCTATTACGCAAGTCATATAAGCACACGTAGTAGGGTTTTTTTCTGGAAAGGGCCGTCTTCTTCGATGCTATACTTTTTGATAGTTTCGTAGGCGAACACAACGCCAACCTCCTGCGTGCGCATAAGTTGGTACCCTGCCAGATCACACACACGCTTTAGTTAGTAGAGTTAATTTACACGTGCAATATTTATAACTCTGTCTTCACTTTGTTTTCTTTTTACTTGCAGTAGAGAGAAATAGGGAACTTTAAAAAGCTTGCTTGCAACACTGAACCTAGAAATACATTTTTACAATGGATTCTTCAAGCTTTAGGCTGATAGTCTCATCAAATATATACTTTATTCACTACACATCACATTGTTCCTGTAGTAATTCCTGGTTCACTGCTGAGTCCCCTGCTCAGGAAACAACCTTTGCTTATCTCGGGTTACTTCAGTGGATTTTCTCAGGAGATCAAACTTCTGTAACGTGCTCTAGATTTTTAGCTGAATGAAAGGCAGTTTAGAATGAGACAAGGTTCTAAACTACCTCACAATTACCTAAGGCCAATCAGTGCTGGTTCAGAATCTCCAACTTGTCTTGGGATATGTGAGAATCCCCGGGGACTAGTCAGGATCTGTCATCCAGGTGGCCAGGACACAGCCATCGCTTTTGGATCCAGTTCCTGGGTGGACCAGTGTGGGAGGATCACCTGGATGAGGGGTGCTTGGGGGAGTGGAAGTGGGACAGCGATGGGTGAGACACCGGTACCCCCTTCCTTATAACACCTTTTCCACATCCTACCCTGTAGGATATTCAGAAGTTCTCACCACCCCCCAACCCCCATTTTCTACATGAATACTTTCTTACACCAGGAAATACAACGGACTAACACCAGAGCCGTTTACCTGACATGTCCCAATACAAGGGTCAGGCAGAGGCAGGAAATTGACAATAAAAACACACACACCGGACAGCCCTTTCCCTTCCCCACAGGGATAAAAGGTATAGCACGAGAGCACACTATGAGGAAGGCAAAACACACAAGGTGGTGGCTGTTCCAAGACGGCAGTTCAAGAGGAGGAGAAAGGCGGTGAGACTGGAAAGGACAACAAGGAGGGAAGTGCACTTGCCCTTTTCGACCCAGACCCGCTAAACCTCTGTGAAAGGAATTACAAGACTGGGAATTACAGCTAGTGTGTCGTTTAACAGATGTCAACGGTGCACAGAGCCCTCCCACACTGATAACCAAGGCGGAGAGAGGCGCTTGCTACCGTGGTACCGTCCTTGACTCCAAAGAAATGCCAAGGAGTTCAGCACAGCGGGTGAGTTGGAGGGAGAACCGATAGAAGACCGAGCTGTATTGAGCGAAGGTTGCAAATGTCAACAGGATATGAATTGAAGAACAAAGACCTTGTATGTTGCTGAACTTTTAAAGCCCAGGGAGTGACCAGCTGCAAAGTGGTCCAGCGCCACCTGGGCGCTTAATCGAAAGACTCTGGTCGGTCCCCTTTTGGTAAAATTACTGATACCAGGAGTGCCTAGGAGAGCCAACATAAGAGGTAAAAGTGGTCATACAAGTGTCGAGTAAAATCCCTTGTATAATCGAAAGTCTTTGACCCGTAACCAAGAGAAAGTGAAATACCCGTGAACGTTGTAAGGACAAGCATGAACCCGACTGAGAGGGATGTCGACAGTGAATTGATGGTCTGAGCCCGATTGAGGGAGGTTATTGTAAACCAAGAGGAAAGCTAAGGAAAGCGAATCGCACATTTATGATTAAGCAAAGCGAATTGTGAAGCTGGTAAATGTGAACCCGGCTGAGGGATGCCTCCAAGGCGGGCTGAAGCACAATAAGCCCGTGAACATTGTGTTGACAAAAGTGAACCCGGCTGTGGGTTGTCCACAGTGAAAGGTTGTTTAAAAGGACATGGAGACTCATGAATACTACATGTAAAATTATTGGGAGTGATAGGATGTAGTGAACCCGACTAAGGGAGGCCAACGGTGGGAAGAAGGATCATAGCCTGGTTGAGGGATGATGAGAAAACACCTGACGTGAAAATTACTGAAAATAACTTTTGTTGTATTATTTTTTTGACATTAACATTCAAGAAGGATCGGAGCTTAGTTGAGGGGGATCCAGGTTTGAATCACCCACCGTGCTAGATTACGGATAGGAACTTTTGTTTTGTTATTTTCTTTGACGCATCACGCTCTCGTAGGCAAGAGACCTGATATTGCTGAAAGGAACTCTAACCTCATGCTGGAGAAGCCCAGGAGTGTGCTGTGCTCAAGAGTTCTGCCTTGTCCCGTGCTAAAAACGTGGGGAAGGGAGACCCCGGCTATAACATCCTGACTTATTATTTTGTGAATACTTCTTTCTTTTCTTGTGAACACCATCCCACACTCTTGTGTAACTTAGCGGTAAGTATTGGCAATCATTTTTCTTTAGTATAGACCCTTTTCATTTGACAATACGCCACTAGGACTGCCTTATTATCATTTGATGGTCGTAGCTTGTTCTTATATTAGATTAAGGTTTAGATTAGGCGTTTTTCTCACCCATTTATAAAGTATAATATACACCCTTGAACTGTGATCACTTGTGTCTGTCTTTAATGTTGCCACCATGAGTTCCTTACAGATAACGCTAGTTTCCTACAAAGAGAGTTAGGGAAAAATACTGTGTACTGTAAGACATACCACCCTGATACCCACAGACTTAATGAAGAACACACCCCTTACTTCCAGCCCCTGCCTTAGACCCCCTGACTCTCCTAGATAACCTGACTTTCCGTCTTATCAGTAAATGATAGGGAACCCTGACATATATGCATCACAAGTAGTTGTAATTTGTCAAAGTGTGCGTTTGTCTAGCAGAACGATCATTCTTTTTCAAGAAGCACTGTGGTTTTTAAAGATTCTCTGTATGGTGTTATCTTTGGTTGTGGTAATCTGCCATCCTCTATACTATGTCGACTGTGGGGCCATAGTCCTGGTCAGTTACCCTATTCTGATTGTTCAGTGCAATAGCTGGTCTGTCATACAAAGGCAAACTCCAAGGGTGTATGTAGTACAATCTTGTTGTACATAAAACCTATACCTGAATACTGATTATTCGGGAAGTGAGGGGAAAACAGTTTCAGGGGGCATCGACTCTGTGGTGGTGCAAAAGGACAATACTGCAAAGCGTTGTGGGTTCTCAGGGAGGCTTATGGTCTGCGTTGAAGCGCATGTCTCCCAGGAGGGCCTTCCAGGAGTCCAAGGTGCCGCTTGTGGCGTCCCCACTGGTTATGGTTCCTTCTTGCCAGGCTCTGGTTTCGGCAGCCATCCATCTTTCCAGCTCATGTAGCCACCGTTCGTACCTGGGACCGGCAGGCGTCTTCCAGACCATTGCTATGGTTCTTTTTACTAATATGCAAGAAAGGTCCATCAACTTCACAATATGTTTGAGCTTACTTGGTCTGGGGTAGGTCCCAAGTAGACATTCTCCAGGTGTCCAGTCGTATCTTTCCATTCCAGCGTCCTTGCAAAACTGTTTGGCTTTGGACCAGAGTGACATCGCCCTCGTACAAGTCCAGAACATGTGGATCATATCTGCCTTGTCGTTCCCGCACCAGAGACATGCCGGTGAGACCCTCTTGTTGAATGAAGCAACCCTTTGGGGAGTCATGTAAGTTTGGTGGAGGACGTTCAGCTGTATTTGGCCAAATCTGGAGTTTCTTGACACCTTCTTGGGGTGTATTAGTGCTCCCTCCCATTCCTTGTCGGTGAGTGGTGTTTCAAGGTCTGCTTCCCATCTCGCCTTCAGTGTCATTCCTTTGGGATTAGGTTTATCGATGAGCTTGTTCTAAAGCCTGGAGATTGGTCTCCATCCATCCGAGAGGTCATGCAGTTCCTGCAGCAGCGGATCTGGGGTGGGTTCCTCTGGCCAGCTGTTCCACTGCTTCTTGGCAGCCTGTTTGAGCCTGTGGTACCAGAGAAATTGGCCCCTGGAGAGTCCTTCAATGTCCTGTAGCGACTCGAAGTCCCTGAATCCCTCTTCTCCGAACAAGTCCCCCCACGTGTATATGCCAGCTTCTTCACATCTCCTAGCTACAGAAAGGTCTGCCCTCGTTTTGCACACATCCACCACTATAGGGTTGTCAGGAGAGTACGGGTGCTTCACCTTCTTTATGTAGCAGGTCCTGGCCCATATCTTCCTGCCGAGTTCAACGATTAGGGGAATGTCCAAGGGTTGCCAGAGAGGGTACCACAGAGTTTCTTTAGGGATTAGGTTGGTGTGGTATTGTTTCAGTAGCCCTAATTCGGCCGTTGGTTCATCCGATAACCATTTCGTGATGTGGCTGAGCTGAGCGGCCAGGTAGTAGAGCTGTAGGTCTGGGAGTTTTATTCCTCCCTCTTTATGTGGCAGAGTTAACGTGGCCAGTGACAGTCTGTGCCTATGGGGGCCCCACAAAAAGTCCCTGATGATAGCCTCTAGTTTCCTGAAGAAGTGCGGCGGAACATAGTGGGAAATGTTCACGAAGAAGTATAGGAATCTGGGGAGAATTATCATTTTGGTGATCGCCGCTCTTCCCACCATCCCTAGTGGGAGCTTGGACCAGAATTTTATAGATCTTCAGAGGTTGGTCACTGCGACTTCAGTGTTGTGCTCATGTGTGAGCTGCGGAGTGTGGCCCACATTAATTCCTAGGTACCGGAACTTGTCTAGTTGCCACTTTATCCCTATGGGCGGGAGGTCGTTTGCTGGGGTGTCTCGCAATCTGGCTAGGGGGAATGCAGAGGATTTGTGTCTGCTGAACTGTATTCCAGAGTATTTCGCAAAGTTATCAAGTACCTCCAGTGCAGTCGGTGCATTGACCTCGGGATTCCTTAGGTAGAGAAGGACGTCATCTGCATATAGCGATATTATGTTGTAGACGTTGCCCACCTTAATGCCAGCATCGAAGAATTGTTGTCGGAAGTATATGGCGAGCGGTTCTAGACCCAGTATGTATTGTCATGATCTCTGCTTCCAAAAGATCAGGACTTGCCCGACTCCCTTGAAAGCAGACCCATAACCCCGGTTCCGAGTGCCAGCCAGTCCCAATTGGGACCTTTTGGACCCTGTCCTGGCGCCAGTGGCACCAGGCTCATAAAGATGCCCAGTCCCAGCGCTGGAAGCGCCGGGCTCATAATGCTTGGGTGGACTTACCTGCAGCAGACCATGCTGCTTACTTACCTGCCAGTTGAACCCCTGATCCTCTTCTGTTTGGGACTACTTTTCCTGTTGGGTGCGGCAGGAGCCACTCCCTAGGTTCAGAACACTGGAACTCTTCTGGAAAGCAGGAACTCTTTTCTTACCTAGGCGTGGCTGTGGAAGGAGACACCTAAGCACTACAGGAGGCTATTTAAACCACACCCGATGGATGAATCTTGCTTTGTGTTATTCTGCATTCTCTGCAGCAGAACGCTCATCGTGTCTTCTGCTTCTGATCCTGGGCCTAAGGGAACAAAGGCTTACCATCCTGGAATCCAGTCTTCAGCAGCACCTGTAAAGACAAAGAAAGAACAGGTTAGCACTACGGTCTTCAGTGGCAGCGCATCTCTTACCTGGTCCATCGGCTGTCACCAACGCCTCGTGCTGCATTCCGGCATCTGAAAGACAAAAGCTTACCAGCTCTTCGCACGCTCCGGAGGCCTTCGGCGCTGCATCCTGCATCTGAAAGACAAAAGAAGGTGCGTTTAAAGACATTGGGCAACTTTATTACTCACGTGCCATTACTCCTTCCCACGCCGAATCCAGTGGGTATTCCAGCACCCTTCAGCTTCTCTAAAGCTCCGAACTTGTACCTGCAAGATAAAAGGGACAGTTAGTGCGCATCGTGAAGCAGGCTACAAGCGCTTACTTACGTGCTTCCAGGCGCTTCTATTCCTCACGCGGGTTCGATCCTCAACTCTCATCAGCCCGCCATCCGCCATCGCCAGAACCCTGCAAAACAAGAGATATCATTACAAAAGACTTTTAAGACATTTGAAGTGCCCAGAACTTACCGTTCGTGCAGTTGACGACGGACAGCAGTCCTCTGAGGTCAAGAGGCCTGCACCCTTATCCAGTGAAGAAACTGGTTACGGCAACGTGCCCCGAGGCAGATGGAGAGCTCGGCGTTCACTTACCTAAGGTGAGGGCGTTAACCTTTGGGGTTCTACAGGAGAAGAGAAAGGGAAGAGGAGAGAGGCACCCAATAACCCCAGTTCATTAATCCCATATTTTCTATCTGCAGACATCTTACTCTTCGAGTCAGACATACAGTGCACAGAGGTCCAGCCCAAAGAGCCAACCGTGTGTTACACATCACCTTTGAAGATACGGCATTCACCCAGTCAAGACCGGCGCCTCTGCGGGAATCAGGTGAGCGTTACAGAACACAAAGCCTACCGCAAAACTCCCACCCAGGCGCTATGGAAACCTCGGATACCGACCAGCTAGCCCAGTTACTTGGGGAACTAAGAGCAGAAGTGCATGCAGCCCGTCAGGAAACAAATGCTCTAAGAAGGGAACTGATTATTTCCAAGGAGCGAACAGACGATCTCGCTAGTCAATTGCTACAGTCACAAGCCAGACAAACTCTGTTACCCGCATCAGGGGCAAATCTTCCTTCAACATCCTCTACGAACCCAGTGCAGATCAACCTACCTGGGAATGTACCTCTGGCTCCGCCCGAACGATTTTCTGGTGACCCAAAGAGGTTTGCAGTATTTATTAATCAGTGCCGGTTGCACTTCTTATGCCGGCCAGCAGCCTTTCCAACTGATCAAGCTAAGGTAGCTTTCGTGCTTTCGTACCTTAGTGGCAATGCGGCAGACTGGTCGATCCCTCTAGTTAATCAAGATGATCCGGTTCTCCATGATTTTCAAGCTTTTCAGCTCAGTATGGAAAAACTGTTTGCAAGACATTCACAGGGGCAGGCCTTGGACAATGAGCTCCTTTCATTGCGACAGGGTAATCAAGACCTTTTGGCTTATATTGCGTCTTTCAACAGACTGATAGTGGAAACTCGATGGCCTGAGGACAAAAGGATTACGCTGTTTTATAGAGGTCTACGTGGAGAGCTCAAAGATGTGTTAGCCCAAGTAGTGAATCCCCCGCAAGACTGTTCGGACTATATTGACTTAGTCGTTCAAATTGACCACAGACTGCAGAACAGGAAGGCCGATCGTTCCAAGTTTGATGCTAGAGTATTTTCCAAACCACCAACTCCTACCAAAGGAGTAGACTCCGGGGAACCCATGCAAATAGGGGGCCTGAAAGGACCACTAACACAAAAGGAGCGGGAAAGGAGAAAACAGCTGCAATTATGCCTCTATTGCGGAAACTCGGGGCACTTTCTTCGAGACTGTCCGGTGAAACCAGCCAAGAAGGCAGTAGGAGCTGCAGTTACCAGGGTCACAAACTCTGAGCAGGGAAACAACCTCGCCCGACAAGAATAGAGGTCCTCTTGCCGAGCGTTAAAACCAGTTCAGTGACCTCGCATTTCGTGATACCTATGGTCCTCATTAGCCCTGAACATCCGGATCGATTACATGCGATTGAAGCTTACGTCGACAGCGGTGCCATCGGCAATTATGTGGATCATGAAATGGTTTTGAGGATGAATCTGACTCTTTGTCCAAAGGCTGTAAAGGACGTCATTACTACGGTGGATGGTACGGAGATAGCCTCCGGACCAGTAACGCATACCACCCAAGAAGTGACGCTAGTAAGTCAAGATGGACACCATGAGAAGATCGTGTTCGATGTGATCAAGGCCCCTCAGTTCCAGATTATTCTAGGAATTCCTTGGTTAGAGAAGCACAATCCTCAGATCGATTGGCGAGCAAGAACGGTTCAGTTTCCAGAATGTGTCTCTACTTGTCACCCTCGACCTGGTGTTGCACCGGCAGCAATTTCCTCGGAGGCTCCCCAGTTACCTCCTAAATACCTAGAATTCCAAGATGTTTTCCGGAAGGATCAGGCTAACTCTCTATCTCCTCATAGGTCTTATGACTGCCAGATAGACCTGATACCTGGATCTACTCCTCCTTGTAGTAGAATTTATGCCCTCACCGAGCCTGAGAATCTTCACCTCCGACAATACCTGGATCAATACCTAGCGAATGGGTTTATTCGTCCTTCCAAGTCCCCTGCTTCCTCAGCTTTGTTCTTCGTTCCAAAAAAAGAAGGGGACCTTAGAACTTGTATAGATTATCGCGCCCTGAACCAGATCACCGTTAAGAATAGATATCCGTTACCTTTGATCCCTGAACTCCTGGACCAAGTCAGAAAAGCATGCATATATACAAAGCTGGATCTTAGAGGAGCCTACCACTTGGTACGAGTAAAAGAGGGCGATGAATGGAAGACGGCCTTCCGCACCAAGTATGGGCTATTTGAATATCAGGTCATGCCCTTCGGACTTTGCAATGCCCCGGCCGCCTTTCAATATTTTATGAATGATGTCCTCAGAGAGCTCATAGATGTGTGTGTTGTTGTTTACATTGACGACATCCTCGTTTATTCTTCATCGGAAACTGAGCATCGGAAACACGTGAAAATGGTCCTCGAGAGATTGCGTCAACACAAACTTTTCGCTAAGTTGGAAAAATGTGTTTTCAACGTGACTGAAGTTGAATTCTTGGGATTCATATTATCAACTAGCGGAGTGCGTATGGATTCAAAGAAGGTCGATGCAATTCTCAAATGGCCATCGCCATCCTCCGTAAAAGGTGTTCAAAGCATGTTAGGCTTCGCTAACTTTTACCGCAGGTTTATCCCCGAATTCTCTCGAATAGTCCAGCCCATCACTGCCTTTTTAAAGAAAAACAAACGTTTTGAATGGTCTACCGAGGCGGAACAAGCTTTCCAGAATTTGAAGACTAGATTTATCTCTGCACCGATCTTAAAACATCCTCGCCCAGAACTCCCCTACATCGTTGAAACTGATGCTTCGAGCCTTGCCATGGGGGCAGTTCTATCACAAAAGGACCCAGTAACCAATCAGTTGCATCCCGTGGCATTTTGGTCCCGCAAATTCTCGCCTCCTGAAATCAATTACACTATTACTGATAAGGAACTTCTAGCTATCAAGTCTGCCTTTAAGGCTTGGCGGCATTATCTTCTGGGGGCCCGACACACCGTTACTGTGATTACAGATCACCGAAACCTGCAATATTTGAAAACCGCAAAAGCTCAATCCTCTAGGCAACTCCGTTGGGCACTATTCTTTGCCGAGTTTGACTTCATAATTACCTATCGACCTGGTACAAAAAACGGTAAAGCTGATGCCCTTTCTCGGATGGGAGTGGAAGAACATTTGATCAATCCTAAACCTGTACCTATCATTCCCGAACAAAGAATTCTAGGTGTTATCGCCACACAATCCATAGAGGAAGTTAAGGATAAAGCCAGGCTACTGGTAACTCCAGCAGACATACAGAATTGGCATCTGCAGGGAAAGGACTTTACGGTGAAGGACAACCTATTATATTTCCAAGAACGGTTATACCTGCCCAGCACAGATTTACAGAAAAAGGTAATCTCTTGTTATCACGATTCTTTAATGGAAGGACATCCCGGTATGACCAAGACCTCGGAAAAGATCAAGCGCTACTTCTGGTGGCCGTCTTGGAAAAAAGATATCAGAGACTTTATAATGTCCTGTGGAGTATGCGCCCAAAACAAGAGTCAAAAGGAAAAACCAGCCGGCCTCTTACGCCCTATTGACATCCCGCCTCGCCCTTGCCATACGCTTTCTATGGACTTCATCACCGATCTACCTCCATGCTCCGGATACAATACGATCCTAGTAATCGTGGACCTATTCTCCAAGATGGCGCATTTCATTCCACTCAAAGGCTTACCAACAGCAGCAACTCTGGCCTGAGAATTTCTCGAAAACATCGTCCGACTGCACGGTTTTCCTTAAGTTCTAATTTCGGATCGAGGTAGTCAATTTATTTCTCATTTTTGGCGAAGTTGCTGTCGGTCGGCTCAAATTGATGTGAGACTTTCGACCAGCCACCACCCTCAAACCGACGGACAAACCGAGAGGACCAATCAAACTCTGGAACAGTATTTGCGCGGCATGCTACAACAAACTGAAAAAACTTGGAAAGATATCCTTTGGATAGCCGAATATGCCTACATAACTCTGTCCACTCGGGAACTGGGAAGACCCCGTTTTTTCTTTTATGCGGTAGTCACCCTCGAACCTCGGAGTAGGATCCACTCCAAGATCTTGGAACACCAGCAGTAGACCACCTGCATTCTACAATCACCCAAGCCTTTAAGGAAGCCGTTTCTCACCTTCAAAGGGCTAAAGAACAATACAAGAAAGGAGCAGACCAACATCGGAAGGAAGCCCCCCAATATCAAGTAGGAGATCAAGTCTGGTTATCCACCAAATATCTACCTCTAAAAGGACCACGCACATTCAACCCAAGATACCTTGGTCCCTATTCCATCACTACCATAGTAAATCCAGTAGCGGTCAAGTTGGACTTGCCCCCTCACATGAAGATACATCCGGTCTTCCACGTCTCTCTATTAAAACCCGTGCAACCTCAAACCCGACTAACTACATCTCCAAAACCTATTCTAGTTGATGGAGAACTCGAGTTTGAAGTCAAAAGCATCCTGGATTCCAAGATCTCCAAATCTAAACTATTTTACCTGATTGACTGGAAAGGCTACGGTCCCCAAGAAAGATCCTGGGAACCTGCAGAATATGTCCACGCGCCTCATCTAATCAAAAGATTGCATCGAACATTTTCTAACAAGCCCAAACCCCCGGAGAAGCCCGGTTTGGGAGGGGCCTTGAGGGGGGGGTGCTGTCATGATCTCTGCTTCCAAAAGATCAGGACTTGCCCGACTCCCTTGGAAGCAGACCCATAACCCCGGTTCCGAGTGCCAGCCAGTCCCAATTGGGACCTTTTGGACCCTGTCCTGGCGCCAGTGGCACCAGGCTCATAAAGATGCCCAGTCCCAGCGCTGGAAGCGCCGGGCTCATAATGCTTGGGTGGACTTACCTGCAGCAGACCATGCTGCTTACTTACCTGCCAGTTGAACCCCTGATCCTCTTCTGTTTGGGACTACTTTTCCTGTTGGGTGGGGCAGGAGCCACTCCCTAGGTTCAGAACACTGGAACTCTTCTGGAAAGCAGGAACTCTTTTCTTACCTAGGTGTGGCTGTGGAAGGAGACACCTAAGCACTACAGGAGGCTATTTAAACCACACCCGATGGATGAATCTTGCTTTGTGTTATTCTGCATTCTCTGCAGCAGAACGCTCATCGTGTCTTCTGCTTCTGATCCTGGGCCTAAGGGAACAAAGGCTTACCATCCTGGAATCCAGTCTTCAGCAGCACCTGTAAAGACAAAGAAAGAACAGGTTAGCACTACGGTCTTCAGTGGCAGCGCATCTCTTACCTGGTCCATCGGCTGTCACCAACGCCTCGCACTGCATTCCGGCATCTGAAAGACAAAGGCTTACCTACTCTTCGCATGCTCCGGAGGTCTTCGCACTGCATTCCGGTATCTGAAAGACAAAAGCTTACCAGCTCTTCGCACGCTCCGGAGGCCTTCGGCGCTGCATCCCGCATCTGAAAGACAAAAGAAGGTGCGTTTAAAGACATTGGGCAACTTTATTACTCACGTGCCATTACTCCTTCCCACGCCAAATCCAGTGGTTATTCCAGCACCCTTCAGCTTCTCTAAAGCTCCGAACTTGTACCTGCAAGATAAAAGGGACAGTTAGTGCGCATCGTGAAGCAGGCTACAAGCGCTTACTTATGTGCTTCCAGGCGCTTCTATTCCTCACGCGGGTTCGATCCTCAACTCTCATCAGCCCGCCATCCGCCATCGCCAGAACCCTGCAAAACAAGAGATATCATTACAAAAGACTTTTAAGACATTTGAAGTGCCCAGAACTTACCGTTCGTGCAGTTAACGACGGACAGCAGTCCTCTGAGGTCAAGAGGCCTGCACCCTTATCCAGTGAAGAAACTGGTTACGGCACCCTGCCCCGAGGCAGATGGAGAGCTCGGCGTTCACTTACCTAAGGTGAGGGCGTTAACCTTTGGGGTTCTACAGGAGAAGAGAAAGGGAAGAGGAGAGAGGCACCCAATAACCCCAGTTCATTAATCCCATATTTTCTATCTGCAGACATCTTACTCTTCGAGTCAGACATACAGTGCACAGAGGTCCAGCCCAAAGAGCCAACCGTGTGTTACACATCACCTTTGAAGATACGGCATTCACCCAGTCAAGACCGGCGCCTCTGCGGGAATCAGGTGAGCGTTACATGTATAGCATGGGCGAGAGTGGGCATCCCTGCCTTTTGCCCCTCTGTATTTCCCAGGATTCCGATAGTGTTCTGCCTGTCTTGACCCTGGCCGTCGGGGAGTTGTAGAGTACCTGAATCCATCTAATGAATCCTTTACCAAAACCAAAATTCCTCAAGACCTCCACAAGCCACTCCCAATAGATGGAGTCGAAGGCCTTGATGGCGTCGAGTGACAGTATCGCTAGGACTTCATCGAACTCGTAGGTTTCGGCCATGATGTGCTGTAGCCTCCTCAGATTAGCTGTGGTGTTATGTCTGGGAACAAATCCATTCTGGTATTCGTGGATTATGGACCCCATCACTCTAGCAAGTCTGCTGGCCAATATCGAGGTGAGGATCTTGCTGTCATAGTTTAGCATAGCCAGAGGTCGATAGGAGTCACAATCAGTGGGTGGTTTGTGCGGCTTAAGCATGGGGATGATTATAGTCTCTTTCATAGTATTGGGCAAGATCCCGTTCGCATAGGCCTCCTGGTAAACTTCGTGTAGGATGGGAGTGAGAATAGATTCATATGTTTTGTAAAATTCCGGCGGGAGGCCGTCACTGCCAGGGGCCTTGTTGGTGGCGAGCGATCTGATAGCCTCCCTAACATCTTCGGGAGAGATCTCCATCTCCAGTTCGTCTCTGCTCCCTGGATATTCGGGGTAGGTCTATCTCTTCCAGAGTTTCTATTAATGACTCGGTGGGTATCTGGGCTTCATGGGCATACAGTTTTGAGTAGAATTTAGCAAATGCCTCGTTGATCCCCATTTGCGTCTTGTGGGATACTCCTTCATCATCCCTTATCTCCGTGGGCAGGTGTTTGGGGTGTTCACGCCTACACAGCCAAGCCAGCAGTCTGCCCGGTTTGTCTGACTCTTTGTGGGATCTAGTGGTGTATGTTGCAAAGTCAAATTTCTCCAGTCTATCCCAGGATTTCTGACAATTTTCACGGGTTACTTTCAGTTTCCCTTCGACCTCTGGAGAAATGTCTGAGGTGGCTTCCATGCGGGTGATCTCTGCTTCATGTGTCTCCAGGGTCGCCTTTAACTGTCTGCGGATGCCGCCAGCTCTGGATATGATTTCTCCCCTGGTAACCACCTTCATGGCTTCCCAGAGTGTGCTCCAGGTGGACACCGATCCTTTGTTGATTTCGACATAATCCTCCAATCTGTCAGCAAGATCTTCTCTGAACTCGGGGTCATCCTCCACAAGGGAATCGGGGGTCTGGGTCCCCTTAGCTGCCATTGCATGCTCAGCGGGGAGTGGTCAGAGATAGATCTCCCCAAGTATTCGGAAGCTATTGCCAGCGGGACCTGTTCCCTGTCTATGAACAAGTAATCGATTCTTGTGTGGACTCTGTGGGGGGCTGAGCAGTGTGAGTAGATCCTGTCAGCTGGGTGTTGTGCCCTCCAGATGTCCACCAGGTTAAGTTGGTTAATTGTTTCTGTCAGGGTGCGAGTTGCGGGGTTGCTTGATTGGGGGGGAGGAAGGGATCTGTCCATGGCTGTGTCCATGACGCAATTGAAGTCTCCACCCCATATGAAGGTACGGCCACGATGGTGTGCGAACTTGGCATTTAATACGCTGAGGTATGACGGGATTCCGTGCTGTGGGAAGTATGTGTTGGCCAGGCAAATCGGCGTCTGTTCTATGGTGCCCCACATTATCACGAATCTTCCTGCCTTGTCGGATTCGCACCCCTGTAGCTGGAAGGGCACGTTCGGGTTCACCCATATTAGTATGCCTCTCGCATATTTGGAGTATGGGGACCCACACAGTCCCTTCCCATCGGTCTGCTAGTCTGGACATTGCGTCCTCCGTGAGATGGGTCTCTTGTAACATCGCGATCAAGATTTTCTTTCTTCTGAGGTAGGATTGAATGCGGTTCCTTCTGAGGTACGAGCCCATTCCCCTCACGTTCCACGTCATCACAGTAAGATGTGAGGCCATTGGTTCAGTGTTCTGGATTTGGGATGAGATACAATCCCTGTGGCCTGGTGTGGTGTCAGGCTGTGGATAGCTGGCTGCATGGTGGCGGCATCTGGTTCGCAATCACTTGGTTTATCACCTGTGTCCATCTTGTGTCTTACTGGCATTAGTGAAACGAAGACTGTGAAACTAACGAAACTAGTAACATAACTCAAACTGGTGCACCCAGCGACTACAACACTGTCGCGGTGCTCAGGTGCACTCGAGCCGTCTGAACCCATCCGGGGATCGGGCGCGAGTCGGGTCGGGCGAAGAACTGGCCCGATTTTGTTTTTCGCTGGGGGTGGGGCTGGTGCGAGGCGGCAGGGCCTAACTGTTGACTGGATTACCTTCTGGGGTCCGGCAATGTGCGTTTCATGCACGCTTTATGGCCGCGTGCGGGCGCCGTGAAAAGGTCTATGGGGTTTAGTCTTCCTTCCGTGGAGCGTCCTTGCCTTCAACAAGGTTATTATCTTCTAGCCACATGTTGGCTGCCTCCGGGTTGTCGAGGAATACCACTCGGCCGTTGTAGATGACTCTTAGGCGGGACGGGTAGAGCAACCTGTATTTGAAGTTCAGTTGGCGAAGCCTAGCCTTGATCGGGACGAATGAATTCCTATCCCTCTGCACCTTCTGAGTGTAGTCTGGGTATATGGAGATCTTGGAGTCTCCTCGTTCGATAGGACCTGTTTCCCTGGAGTGTCTCAATATGATTTCCCTGTCTTGAAAATTTAATATCTTGGCTATTATTGGTCGTGGGTGTGAGCCAGGGGGCGGCCGTTTCTGGAGGGACCTGTGGGCCCTTTCGACCGCGAACCCCTGTGACAGCTTGCCGGCTCCAATCTCCTGTATCAGCAGGGTTTCGACATAGGATGTGGTATTCGAGCCTTCGTTCCCCTCTGGGATTCCCAGGATCCTGATATTTCCCCGCCTGGCCCGACCTTCGGCCTCTTCAGCCCTTTCCTCGAGGATTGCGACCTTCCTTTTCAGGTTCGAGACTTCGGACTGTAGGGCTGCGGAGGTCCCGGACGTTTCCTCTGCCGTGTTCTCTAAGGTCGTCACCCTCTCTGCCAAGTTGCAAGCATCCTGTCTGATGAGTTGTATATCTATCTTAAACTCATCGATCTTGGAGTCGATATGGGTTTTCAATGAGGCAATAGCGTCGAGGATTTGGGAGTGGTTGTCACTGGCCTCCGCCTCAGTCGGCCGAGTGTTTTCGGCGGGGCTAGTCTTGGCTTGGGTGGGGGTCTTAGCCCTAGTTGAAACAAAGGAATCCATGGTGGCAGCTTTAGTTTTATGTTTGGCGGCCATTTTGGGGGAGCAGGAGCAGGTGCGCTAAAGTTCGAGATCTGTGCAACCGCCGGAGTAAAAAGTTTGGGGCCACTTATGTGTCCAGAATGGAGGTTCTCGAGTAGAGCGTACCCAGAGTGTTCGATGAGTGTAATTGGGAGAAATCTGGGGCGCTGGCCGCCAGTGACGTGAGTACTCCGGGCCTCCACAAGCTTATCCAGGCTCTCGCTATCGCTGCCCCCACCGCGTTTGCACTCCGGTCACAGGCGTATAGGCGTTGGGGCGCGTGGGGCACAGCAGTGGAGATGCACCAGCCTAGGAGGTGGGCACAGGCGGCAACAAGGGAGGGCGGAACCAGGGGTCCCGCTAGCGGGTGTCTTACGGTTGCACGCACCTTGTTCGCCAGGCTCCTGCGTCCCGTGTTCACTCCGCAGTCTCGACCAGGATCTGGGGTGGCTCCTGGGGTCCAGAGGCTGGCAGCATCGGCGCGTTCTTCTGTGTGCTCCTCCGTCCGAGCGCTCGCTGTCTGGTCGTGGTGCGGGGGTCCGCAAGCTCGGGGGACCCTCGCGTGTTCCCTCGTCGGCGCGTAATGCCAGCCGGAGCCGATCTCTGCGGTGGAGGGGGAGCAGGGCGAGAGCTCGGGGTTCCGGCGCCTGCCCCGGTCAGGTGTCACCAGTTGACGCCTCCACTCCGATCCCGACTGGTGCACAGGCCCGGGAGCGCGGAAGTGTGTGTGCTCCACACGGGGACCCCGCCAAGCTGTTCAGGCCGCCATCTTGGAGCCGGGCCCGGCGGGGGAGGGAGCGTATTCCGGGCCCACCACTGCTGTCCAGGGGGTCCGATAATCAACCCTTCGAGAGATTCTTGGAGGGAACCGCTTCCCCCACAACTGCGTTCTTTTCAGCGGGTTGTTGCTTCTCGTATGCCGGAGAAAAAGGATCAGGAAACGGCGTCTCGGCCGGAGCTCAGCGGATCAGCCGCTGCACGCCATCAGCTCCAGGCCACGCCCCCAAAAACCTATATCTATTGCAATATTTATAGGGCGCAATTGCCTATACTGTGGCTAGGTGTTCACCGGAGATGCCTTCATTCAGACCCTTTTTGTCTGGCTTCAATTTGAACATCGAGTTTTGTTCTCTTAGCATCAAAATGTGGTTGATATCCCCACCCCTCGGTTGTGTTGCCACTTGTTCAATGATCGTCCATTTCAACTCTTTTTCTGAGTGTCTCTTTTCCACAAAATGCATTTACATTGGTGCTTGTTAGGCAGAAACCTGTGCAGTTCCCTTTGGAAACACTGCAAAAGATTTAGGACTACAGGTGTTAGCAGTTAACCCACTTGGTAGCAGTCTGTACCACCCAGATTTACCTGGTAGCTGTGGCTGAGCAGTCAGACTTCCCTCAAGAAGAGTTAGGCAGTATGCAAAGTATACACAATAGACACTCAGATACAATAGCACAAGCAAACACTTGACCAGAGCTTTGGTATCAAGGTATATAATTATTTATTTAAAAACACCCTTATTGAAACACTCCAGCACTATTAATATATATACATCCCTTATTCCTTATCAGACAAGTCTTAGTTAACACCACTTATTTCCAGACAGAGGTGAGCGCTTAACTATAGATGGCACTCCAATAAGTTAACAAAAAAGGGAGGGAAAAAGGCAGAATGTAGGAAGATACACCACTCTAATACTTTGGAACACTTTAGCAAGGCAGAAAAGACAAAAGTTACTGGTGAGTCAAAGTCCATCGGCCGGGCCCCCTCTTAGAGAGAGCAGAGCACAAATGCGCCCAGGATCACACAATTACAATAGGCTTTGAAAGTCTTGTAGGGAGTTCAGAAAGGGTTTAGAGAGGCTCAGAAAAGTTTAGCCAGGGTGTCCCAGGCTAACCCAGGTTCGAAAGCCGGGGGCTAAATCTACCCCGTACAGTCGGTTGCAAGGGAAGCCAGGCGGAACACGGTACCTTAGGTGGAAAGGATCCTCCAGCGGGGGCAGTTGTTCCTGGCAGCGGGTGCAAGTTGCAGCGTCGTCCAGAAGAAGAGAAGATCTCGACGTGGAGGAAAGATGAAGGTCGTTGCACTGCCAGGGAAGAAATCTGCCGCAGAGTTTTCTGGTTAAAGGTACTACCCTTTGATTCGCGGTAGGGGTGAAACGTGGTATCCCGGTTGCCGGGGTGCTTGGCACAGGCAAGACGGCCATGAGATGCTCCAGGAAGCGAAAAAGGAAGCAGACTGTTTATCCCCACCAGTCGAAGGAAGAAGACTCTCTGGGCTGGAGATCTCCTCTGTCGTTGGGAAAAGTGGTGAGACGGTTCAGCAGGGCTCCACCGGTGGTGTCGTCGTAGCAGGTTGGCTCAGCTTCTCCTTCGTCGGATTCTAAAGTTCCAGTCCCCAAAGCCCTGCTTTTATGCAGAAAACCCCCATTCACTCAGCCTAGCTGTCACTCAAACATGCTAAGTGGTGAGCCGGCCGGCTCACCACTTGGGCCAATCAGGACGGAGTGCGACTTGAGTTGCCTAGGCAACTCAGTCCAGGGTGCCTAAATCCCCCTCCACCGCTCCTAAGTACCCCAGACAGAGTGGCACCTCTTTGGAGGGCTTCTGTGGAGAAGCCCACCAAAAAGTGGAACAAAGGGCTTAACTTGGGTTGGAGTCACAGAAGCGAACACAAACACCATTTTAGAACCGAGTTCTGGCAAAAAATACCAACCGGAGAATTAATATTAAATAAATAAACCAGCGGTATGTTCGAGGCTATAGGAATTAAATAATTAAAGTTGGTAGCCTCGAACACTGGGAAATCCCATAGAGATATATTTGCGGCCGAATATAAAAAGTAGTATCCACTGCCACCAGCCAAAACTCGATCAGGGGGGACGGAGACGTGCCCCCTCGACTAACAGACCCCTGGGCAATCGAATTGCCCCGGCCAGTACGTCCACAATATGATGGTTTGTATTGGTTCTGTTCAGAATTTGAGACTAGTAAAGTCAATGGTGACTTTACATGCCCTGGGAGACAGTAGTCAGTCCCAGGGTATGGAGTCTATGTTGGGGGGTCACTATGACACCCCTGTGTTACTGCACTGAGGGTGCTGTGTACCACACATCACAAAAACACATGAAGCCCTATGGAGTAAAAGACCCCATAGCCCATTAAACACATCTAGAGTCAAAGAAACGCACTCAAATCATCCCCAAGAATGAGGGAAAAAGAGTCTCACTCTTGGCAGGAGAAAAAAATAAACCCCAAAAAATCCAGCAAAGCTGCTGGGGGACTCACTAGGTTAGGAAATTCAGCCTAAACAGAGAATTCTCCCTAACAGTGCTGTCAATTTTTTTTGTGCAAATACACTATTTATATTCCACAATTCTGTTTTATTTTGTGTGCTGCCATGCCTACATATTGTAAGCCACATGGGCATGATATGATATGATAGGTTATTTATAACGCGCTTAATACCCAGAGGTTTCTAAGCGCGGACCCGGGAATCGAACCTGTGGTGCTCCATGTCATCTTGCTTCCAAGGCAAGCAGGTTGCCCCTGAGCTATCCTCCCGAGACAAATGTGATCAAATATACCACATTCTGGGTGTTACAGTTGGTAAAGTTTCTTTGTACCCATGGTGCCGTCCGCCCAATGTTTATTGCTTTGCTTCTTGATGTTTGTGGACATACCGAGCAAGTCCCGCATGGTACATGTCCTGTTGCTTGTGGGGTAGACGATAAGGTTGTTAGGTTGTTTATGATGGAGTCTATTGTGGTGTCTGTTGGTAACGGTCTACCAAAAAGTCACAAAAGATATTTTGACTTTTGATCGCAAACCTGGGACGCTCAAGATTAGTGTCTCCCACATTAAGTATCAGCCATGGTCGATTGATCTCTTCCTTGTGTTGGTTCACTAGAGGGGAGTTACTAAGACAGCTGTAATTCCCTTTGCTTGCGTGTTGGGTTGTTGGTGTTGCTGTAATGTGACCTCTTGTGGTATGTTGCCAGCCCTTTTGCGGGCATGTCCAAGTATTTTTTTCGGGTACCCCCGGGCCAAAAGTTTATTGCTCAGTTGTTTTGCCTGTTGCTCACATTTTGGTCTGCTCGAACAGTTCCTTCTGTAATGCAAGACCTGTCCAAAGGGCAAATTTGAGACTAAGGGGGTGGTAGCTATCAAACTGCAGTAAGGAGTTTCTGTCTATGGTTTGGTGATAAACCGTTGTGTGTAATGTGCCCTGTCGTGATGTTATCCATAGGTCTAAAAATTGGATTGCTGCTTTGCTTTTGGTCATCTTGAAATGTAAATGTGTATTCCTTGTGTTTAAAAATGAAGGGTGAAGGTGGGCACTACGTTATGACTCATGTATTCATTGGTCTGTATTCTGTATTTTTAAGAATTTTTAGCCTGGGGCAACCAGTTGTGAAGAAGTCCTATGGCATATGGACCAAATAGCAATGAACAAAAAAATAGTTAGTCTACTCTATTAAAAACTGGTGCACTCAGTTGGCCCTAAACAGGGCTGCACTTTTGGATAATCCATTATGTGACCATATGTTAAAGTATTTGCAATGAATTATCACCATCAAAAATAATGCTTAAAGGAAATGTTTATTCACATCCCTTCATATTGCTTTTATAGAATATTGTTATATCATATTCAATGAGGCTGGGCCAAAATTGGCTAAGATTGCATGTACAGATGCCAATGCATTTCGGTTACAAAACCTTCATCAGGGTGGTACATTCATTCTGTGATGTTCAACATTAACAAATTTATCAACAATTGTGAACCATCATGTAACCACATTTGTAAATTTGAAAAAATATTCAAACACATACCAGATCCATGTGTCCCAACATGAAGATAACATAAAGAAAAAAAGAAGAAAAACACTCATTGTCAATGACTAAACATCCATTTGTTCCGCTGATTAGCAAAAAATGGGTGAAAAATCTCGTACCTTTTTGTATCTAATGTTTCTTCACCTTGTGTAAGAAGCAACGATTTGCAGTGCGGGCTCCTGTAAAACCCACGGGAACGCTGATAAATAACATGTAACAGATTCTCATAACCTAAAGAACGGAGAGGATGGAGCATACCTTTCTTGTCCGAAAACGCTGTGTCAAACAAAGCCGCATTCGCACGAGCACGCACGCGAATGTCTAACTCAGTATTTGAATGTTCCCATGGTGACCAGACAGCGTTGTGCCGAAGCACGTACGCCTTGGGTCCCGCCCCCGTGACATCACGGGTGGTGGGACAATCACCATGGAGTGTGTAAACAATGATATCTTAGTGAGAAAAGCTTGCTAATGAGCGGCAATTTCTAAAAAGTATTGAAAATGGAACAGACTCGCTTGTGAGCGGCGATGCTAGTCGCAAACACATAAAGAAGAGGGAACACAGAATCAGCGTAACAGGCGTGATAGGATAATGTGTTGAGAATCTCTGAGTATTTGAGTGTGTGAACGATATAAAAAGACAAAAATAGAAATAAACAAACGTCTCTATGAAATTGACGTCACAAATCAGGAAAATACCTGTTTTTTCCTAAGAGTAAAGTATATAAATATAACCAGCATATAACAAAATATAACAGGGACACAGGAAATAGATCAAAAACAAATCTAGTTTGTTCTGGGTCGCTATGTTGAGGTGTTTCACAAGTATGTTGACATAGTAAATGTTACACATCTATTTTTCCAAATTATTAGCAAAGCTGATCCATATCAGTCATGTTTCAACATATAGTTTTAAAAGTACTTCAAAAGCTCAAGATGAAAAACACTGTTTCAAGGATGTCCATAACGGCATTTTCAAAAACGATACCATGGAATCGGTAGGAAATCCGTCTAAGTAGTTGTTAATGATCACAGATAGCACATGTAATTTATTTCTTCATTAATGCCCTTCGGTGCCATGGTGCCCAAACGATCAATCCAAAAAGTTTCACGTTGGTCAAGTCGCTTTTGTAAGTTTTCATGTCTGTTGTATTTCAGAACCACTAATCTGTGCCAAACTGTGATGTTTATCGTACCAATGTCTTGCTACCGCTGAGGTGGCTGTATGGTTTCTGATGCATGATCGATGTTCGTTCCATCGAATTTTGGCAGTGCGTTGTGTTTGTCCAAAATAGAAGAATCAACATGGGCATTTGATCCCGTAAATGATATTTTGGGTGTCACATGTAGCATAATCCTTTAGCTTGATTTGGGGATGGTTGATAGTAGATCCTTTCATGATGTAGTTGCAATTACTACAATTAAGGCACGGGGATGTGCCTATGCGGTCTGTAATCTTCTTCTTACGGGGTGGTTTGGTTTTTACTAACTTGTCTTTCAAATTTTGACTATGTTGATACACAAAAGTTGAGAGTTCTTTGAATAGATGTTCAATTCTTTGATCGCAAGTTATTGTATTCCAATTCTTTTTATCTAAAAAAGGAACCCTGTTACTGTCAAGAGTTTCTGTGTTGCCTGTCGCTCCTGCAACACAAGATTGCAACAAAAGAAAACATAGTGATCAATCTGTCCTCAAGATCGAACTGTACAAGAATAGTCAGTAGTAATAGTAGTTGCAAATAGTAGTAATTGCAACTACATCATGAAAAGGATCTACTATCAACCATTCCCATTCTGGAGAAAAAAATCAAGCTAAAGGATTATGGTACATGTGACACCCAAAATATAATTTACGGGATCAAATGCCCATGTGGATTCTTCTATGTTGGACAAACACAACGCACTGCCAAAATTCGATGTAACGAACATCGATCATGCATTAGAAACCAGACAGCCACCTCAGCAGTAGCAAGACATTGGTACGATAAACATCACAGTTTGGCACAGATTAAATTTGTGATCCTCGAAGTGGTTCAGAAATACAACAAACATGAAAACTTACAAAAGCGACTTGACCAACGTGAAACTTTTTGGATTGATCGTTTGGGCACCATGGCACCGAAGGGCATTAATGAAGAAATAAATTACATGTGCTATCTGTGATCATTAACAACTACTTAGACTGATTTCCTAGCGATTCCATGGTATCTTTTTTGAAAATGCCGTTATGGACATCCTTGAAACAGTGTTTTTTATCTTGAGCTTTTGAAGTACTTTTAAAACTATATGTTGAAACATGACTGATATGGATCAGCTTTGCTAATAATTTGGAAAAATAGATGTGTAACATTTACTATGTCAACATAATTGTGAAACACCTATACATGGCGACCCAGAACGAACTAGATTTGTTTTCGATCTATTTCCTGTGTCCCGGTTATATTGGGTTATATGCTGGTTATATTTATATACTTTACTCTTAGAAAAAACAGGTATTTTCCTGATTTGTGACGTCAATTTCGACGTTCGTTTATTTCTATTTTTGTCTTTTTTACTTCATTCACACACTCACATACTCGGAGAGATTCTCAACACATTATCCTATCACGCCTGCTACGCTGATTCTGTGTTCCCTTTGCTTTATGGGTTTGCGACCAGCATCGCCGCTCATAAGCAAGTCTGTTTCATTTTCAATACTTTTTAGAAATTGCCGCTCATTAGCGAGGTTTTCTCGCTAAAATATCGTTGTTTACACACTCCCATGGTGATTGTCCCACCTCCTGTGATGTCACGGGGCGGGACCCAAGGCGTACGTGCTTCGGCACGACACCGTCTGGTCACCATGGGAACATTCAAATACTGAGTTAGACATTCGAGTGCGTGCTCGTGCAAATGCAGCTTTCTTTGACACAGCATTTTCTGACAAGAAAGGTATGCTCCGTCCTCTCCGTTCTTTAGGTTATGAGATCTGTTACATGTTATTTATCAGCGTTCCCGTGGGTTTTACAGGAGCCCGCACTGCAAATCGTTGCTTCTTACACAAGGTGGAGAAACATTAGCTACAAAAGGTACGGGATTTTTCACCCATTTTTTGCTTTTCAGCGGAACAAATGGATGTTTAGTCATTGACAATGAGTGTTTTTCTTCTTTTTTCTTTGTTATCTTCATGTTGGGACACATGGATCTGGTTTGTGTTTGAATATTTTTTTGAATTTACAAATGTGGTTACTTGATGGTTCACAATTGTTGATAAATTTGTTAATTTTGAACATCGTAGAATGAATGTACCGCCCTGATGAAGGTTTTGTAACCGAAATGCATTGGCATCTGTACATGCAATCTTAGCCAATTTTGGCCCAGCCTCATTGAATATGATATAACAATATTCTAAAAAAGCAACATGAAGGGATGTGAATAAACATTTCCTTTAAGCATTATTTTTGATGGTGATTATTCATTGCAAATACTTTAACATATGGTCATGTACTGGATTATCCAAAAGTGCAGCCCTGTTAGGGCCAACTGAGAGCACCAGTTTTTAATAGAGTAGACTAACTCTATTTTTTTGTTTATTCCTTGTGTTTAGCCATTCGAAAAAAGATTTGAATTGATCTTCATTGCCTATAAAGATGATGAAAATGTCATCAATGTACCTTCGCCATACTTCGAGATGTGGTTCAAAGGAATTGATTGCATATATGCGATCTTCTTCTAAGGCACTTACGTACAGGTTGGCAAGGATAGGGGCGAAGGGGATGTACGTTGGAATTTTCATTTGCGAAAATATCGCTGTTTTTTTGTTAAATTGAGGGGGGGCCCCGCCTCAACTATTTCCTGTACCCCACCCTACCACTCTATTGTTTTAAATGTGCCCTCGAATGGAGAAATGTTCACAAAAAACATGCAATCATTTCTCCATTTGTTATTTTTCTGACGGAGCTTTATACGGATACCGGGCAAAGGTGGCCCCCATAGCCATGCCCGAGGCCTGTTGGTAAAACTGCTCATTGTACAGAAAGACGTTTTTGGTAAGTACAATTTCAGTAAATTGCCAAATAAGTTGGATCGGGACCTGTGGTGGTGTGGTACATTTTCTAGGACTTTATGAATCGCTATCAATGTTTCTTGTTGGGGAATTTTTGTATACAAAGACTCAATGTCTAAGGTGACCAGCCATTGTTTGTTTGGGTCAAAGGATTTTAGATTCAACAGTATGAGCATGGCCATGGAGTCCTTGATGTATGACCTACTTTTAGGGACTTCTCCATTTAAAAAAGTAGTTAGAAAGAGTGGTTCCAACAGTGATCCAATCCCTGACCCAATGGGTCTGCATGGAGGGGGATTTCTTCCCTTATGATTCTTTGGTAGTGCACACCCACATGGATGTGTGGGTGGCTTGGTGTAAAAAATTCAGCTTCCTTTCCACTAATCCAACCCGTCTGTGGGTGCCCTTTTAGAACTAGTTTAGATAGGGATAGTTTTCTCTCTGTCTTTCTTCTAGATAGGTGGCTCACCACTGCATACTAAGGATAGCACTCCGACGCACAGGGAAAGTGCAGGGACATTTACCTAGTTGTACAGGTTTACTAAATTAAAGTTAAAGTTCCTCTCTAGTGTTTTTGCTATACATTTAGGGTACCAGAGAGGTAACACGCCTTGCTGTACAGGCCTATTGATTTGTTTTTGTTTCATGTTATTTTCCACCATTAGGTCCTCCCTTGGGCTAGTCTAATAGACCTCTTCTCAGTGTTTGTGAGGCTATGTGGCAGTAGGTAAAACCTCACAATGATTTAATTCCATGGACGTCTGGTTAATTTTGCCGGATCAAATAATGGCTTCTTTCAGGACCAGTGCCATGAAAATCTTTTAGACTGTCATGATGCCTACCCCCGGGGATCCAGATCAAGTCCAGCAACCCCGGAAGCAGGCATCAAGTTATTCCAAGCAAGCCCAACAACCCCTGCTAGGGGCTATTTGGGTGCAGTCCTGGCGTCTATGGCGCCAGGCTCATATGGAGAGTCAGTCCTGGCACCATAGGCGCCAGGCTCATAGATTAAAACTTACCTGATGCAGACCATGCTGCAGACTTACCTGATGCAGACCATGCTGCAAGAGCTCCAAGCCAAAAGAGGCTTGGAAGGGACTACTTTACCTAGGGACTATTTTTTACTCGGGTGGGGTCGAGTACCTGGGACTACTTTGGAGGCTACTTAAACCACGCCCGAAGAGCAGCACACGCTTCGCGTTATTCTGCATCCAGCAGCGTAACGCTCACCGTGCCTGCAAGTCTGCATCCAGTCTTCTGCCACGCCTGCCTCGAGTCTGGAGCTCCTAGAAAGAGGGAGAAAGAAGGAGAAAAGGTTAGAACAAGAGCAATACCTTTAATCCTTACCTGAATTCCCGATCCACCGCGCCTTCGAGCTGGAAGAAAGAAGTTATTTTATGTGCGTCGCCTCGCCTGCTGCAGCGCCGCGCTGAACTCACCGGCCTTCGCAGCATCTTCACCATCCACCGCATCCTTTTGCATGTTCCCGCCGCACTCCGGCACCTAAGGGGAACACAAGAACAGCAAGGTGAGCCAAGGGAATAAACAGAGGCAATATTAGTTACCCCCCCACAGACTTACCTGATTTTACCGCCGGGGGTACTATTCCTCTTCACGGGTCGGCGCAGCCTCCACCGCATCTTCGCCGCAACCCGGCACCGAAGGGGAAACAAAAGGACAACAAGGTGAAACAAAGGGACAAACAAGGGGAATCCTTCTCACCACAATAGACTTACCTAATTTTACCACCGGAGGCATTATTCCCCGAGACTTCATAATTTCTCCCCGCACCTGAATAAGGGAGAAAGCAACAGGTTTCATACTGACATTTTTTTATCGAACTGTGTTGGATAATACAAATCCTTACCTGAATGTTACCGGTTGCCACGAGGAACTCTTAGCTAGGGTCAAGCTGCAACCTGCAAGGAATCGGACAAGAGTGAAAGTGAGACATTTTAACTCTTACGAACTACATGCTTACGGCGTCTCGCTGGAAATCTCAGAGTCAATATTGTTCTGGAACTCACCAATTCCTTCGAACCAGTGAAGCAACTGGTTATCTACGCGCCCCTGCACTCAACGCAGGATGGAGAGCTCATCTTTCCAAACCATCAGGTGAGACTATAAGAGGGGACATTAAAGGTGATTAGTGGGGAGAACAGCGGGGTTGGGGGGGTTAACACTCAACTCGCCGGGTGGTTAATTCCCTTTCTCCATTTGCAGAAGAATACTCGTACGGGCCAAGCAAACGAAGCTAGGTGGGCCAGTCCAGTCTGTCATCTCGGCACTACGTGTCACATTGGTGGAGACCGCAGCTGTCCAGTTCAGATCGACGCCCCTATGGGAGCCAGGTGAGCGTAACATAGACTCCTCATGAGTGACGTACAGTGACTCACTGATCTCCTTTATTGCTCTGAATTCCATCCATAGCCCAAAAAGGTTCCAGTGACCACTAGGGGGCGTCGATGGCAATGGCTGCCTGAAGCTCGGCTCCTCATATCATGGGGGAAGAAAGAGATGAAAAGAGAGCGTTTCCCTAAGGGAAAAAGCGAAGGCGCAGAGCCACGAGGATGTGAGGAGCACAGCGGTCAAGAAAACTGGAGTGGGTGACCCATATTACCCTGCTAAAAAGTGTGAGCTGGCAACCTGCCCTGAGGCCTGTGCAGAGACAGCGGTCCGCTGCAAGCGTGAAGTGAAAGGAGAGTGGGGGGGGGGGGTGCATATCCGCAACACACAAGACTTCTGCCGAAGAGAAAGGGATCCCCAAAGAGCGCGGCACAAGATCGGCCCCTCTGACATGGAACAGGATTGAGGGTCGGTACAGTGAGGCAAGAAGGAGCGGCTGTGCTGACGTAAGAGGTGAACGAAGACCCGCGTCTGATTGAGCCGGTAGCAATTAAGGCTCTCCGACGCTGGGGAAGCACCAGCAGACATGCTGCAGAGAAAGAGGAGGGACCCCGGAGCTATGACCCGCGCAGCCCCACACTGAATTGGTGAGAAGAGGAAGGCAGCGAAGACAGTACAGAGCGCGTACCAGAAGATCCAGGCAGAAACTGACCTGAAGGTGAGAGGAGCCCCGGAGCACCGACCCGAGCTGATGGCAGCAGGAAAGGAGGGGGGACACGTCCGCTCCGGTGCCCCCCCCCTGAGTACTTGTACTGCAACAAGAGAAGGCACAGAAGGGGGTGGGAACAAAACATCCCCCATAGTCAATAGTCAACTATCACCACGCATCCCTGCAGGGGGCCTGAGCGCATCGAGGGGGAGCCAGTCTGCTCTTCAAAATTGGTGCACACACCGGCAGCAAAGCCACTCAAGGGAACACTACAAACAGCAGGCAAGCCCCAGCTGACTCCAGGGAGGTCAGAGGGGCCAGCCTTTAGGGCTCCTAGAAGCCCGTATTCAGGAGAGATGGCAGACAGCAGATCAGGAAGGACCCAATGCAAGAGGTGGGGGTAAACAAAGCTCTCCATAAAGCGCTCTGTGAGTACCCAGAGCTGGGACCAACACATAAGGACTTAATGGGGGAGAGGAGGTGAGGACTGCCAGAGAAGGGGGCAATCCCCCAGGACCGCAAGCCTCCAGCCCAGCAGCGAGTGATTAAAGAGGAGAGGGTGCTACATCACAAGCAAGACTCCCCGTCACCACAGATAAGGCCATAAGGGGAGGTGATGTAACATGCTCACCCTCGGGTCACGCCTTACAGAAAAGGAGACACCAGAGGGACTCACCACAAGAGGCTCCCCAAAGAAGTGCTGTGGACCCCCACTAATCCGGAGGGGGAAACTGGCACTGGGGTAGTCAGCACCCCAGAGCAGTGATCTGGCCAAGAAGCAAGAGATCCAAAAGACGCTCCCCCAGGTAGCACTATAGGGTCGCAAGAAGTAGAAGGGGCCAATACGGCCGCCCCCAATCCTCCAAGAGGTCTGCAGCTACTGCAACAATTCAGAAGGACAGAATTCCACCAAGCTGGGAGCTCCCCCACCTCCGGCCCTGTCATGAATCAAGCTTGCATCAAAGAAGATATAGCAGGGGTAATGGCGGAGATAAGAGCCCTGCGCGCCAATTTCCAAACATCCATGCGTGGAAAAGAAGGAATAGAAGGAAAAGTGGAGAACCTGGAGCATAATCGGGTCAATGCGGATTTAATGAAATGAAACTAAATGCACCCCAAGTGGAACAAAACTAAATGCACCCCAAGTGGATCTAAGTGGCTGTTTGGCTGTATTAGGCTGCTTGTTCTACACCCTGCCGGACCGTGGTCCCCAAGAAGAAGCTTGTGCTCCGTGGAAATGCGGCAAGAATTTCCTGACAACCTTCACGCCTACATTTCACTGCTGGCCCCGCCGCCTCACTATCCAGCAAGCCTACAATAGCTCACTGCCTCGCGCACCCCAAGTGGAACTAAGTGGCTGTTTGGCAGTGTTAGGCTGTTTGTTCTACACCCTTCCCCAAGAAGAAGCTTGTGCTTCGTGGAAACGCAGCGAGAATTTCCTGACGACAACCTTCAGTAAATATTATGCTCTCCTATTCATTCCAAGACAAGTAGACTTGTGTGCAGACTTTGTGCCTGGTCTCCATTGTCTTACCCACACATTTTTTTGTTTCACTGCAGTGCCAACGTTTCACTGCTGGCCCCGCCCCCTCCCTACAATACCTCACAGACTTGCACACCCCATGAGGAACCAAGTGGCTGCTTGGCTATTCGGGTGGGCGGTGTGAGGCATGTAAGACATGCTGGCTACAGTTTTGAGTTTGTAAATACCATTTTGTAGCGTGTCCCTCGAGTATAAGGTGGGAGATATTCAATCCAATTTTGAGACGATTTATGATCGATTTACAGCATAAGTAACAATTCAGCTTATACTTGAAATCGCTAGTTGCTTAAACCTCATAAACTTAGCTTCTTGTAACCATAAGCATTACACGTAGCTCCAAGGGTCACGTGATACGCCCTCACTGTGCAATGGATAAGAGCTTAAGGCGTGGGAAACGTCTACAAGATGCAGCGCTCAAACCACTCCCGGTACTCACAATCCCGACTTGCCTATTTTCCAAGGAAACCAAAAAGAACATGTTAGTAGGGAATGACAGGCAGGTTTGCGCAGATACTTGTGGGGCTGATATTCCAACCAATCCTCCATCAGACCCAGAAGCAATTAGTGATGGTGTCTCCCGATTAAATACACTTGACTTAGAAAAAGAGTAGTCTCATGCTGAAAATAATTACCAAACTGCTCCAGCGACTGCTGCTACAAACATGCTGTTCACAAAGACACTCTCTAACATACCGATAAATGAGAATTCTTTACTTGGAGCCTCTAGCTAAGAGAACTTCATGCCCACAATGGATACCTCTCTAGTAGCACCCGCCGTTATGGCAGAATTGCATAAGCGGGTTTGACTATCAAACGGTCCATCCACTCCAGTTGCTAGCTCATTGAGATTTCGGGAACAGGTGCACTTTCAAATGACACTTCCCATACAACATGAAATCCCTATTCTAAATAGGGATGACGGTATGGCAATCATCAAGGGTAACACAAGCAAACGCCAGCTCACCAACTTCTGATGCTGTACCTAACATCATAGAGCCAGTATATCCTCACTCTCCGGTACTATAACATGTCCTGAAACATCCAAACTTTTTGGCAGAAGGAACATGCCAACCCAACTCATCTCTTCCATTATACCCCCTTGAGGAATCCCTCATCGATCTAAATGAGCAGGAACTACTAAATTTCCCTGTTCTCCAACAGATTCATAACTTACTCGATAGAGCACATAAGCACACCCACCTGGCCATTAATGCCCTCAAAATGTCTACATCCTTATCAAACTTAGCAAAATAGACGGCTTCATGCTAGCCCAAGAAAATTGGCATTCATTTTGGGCAAGTCAGTCCCTTAAGGGAGCTGAGTTTACCCAAAACTAGCATGTACTTTCTCCCAAAATTACTCAATCACAGTATACTCAAACTAATGCATGCATAGAACCTCTGGATGTTCCCATGAAATCATTTGCTCAAGTAGAACAGCAACAAAAGCACTGTACCTCCAATGCTGGTGCCGCCTTTCAACCTGATTATATGGCAGTTGCCAAATTACAACATGATAGAATTTCGGCCATTGAAAACATACAGCTTAATGCAAATATGGTCCCATTGGACCTACTTAATAGGCAATGTATGGCAAATGTGATTAAAAAAAGCGATACTCCTATCGCTTGGCCATATTACTTTGTTACATCATAGGATGAACGTAAAGCACTTGCACCCCACGAAAGCATCACCGGGGAAAAAAAACTAGGAATAATTCAAACATAAATGCTCCTACCACTTAAAGTTTATTGGACACTTAACTACAAGAGGTAACTGCGCAACTGGAAAAAATTATAATGGTGGCAGAATAACCATTGCAGGCCACATGAAAAATATATCTGCCTGGACAAACAAATTGCTAATATGCCCTAAGATGCTATTCTCTTCTTACCACCCTTGACTAGGATTCCAGCTGCATCATTTTGTACTGATCTTTAAATCCGATCCACTGTATCCAACAAGAAGCTGGTCACTCAAGCTACTCCAGTTCCTATGGTCATCCCGGATACACCTTTGTCTAAGACTCCAGTACATGCCAAGCCAAAGCAAATTTTGAAATCAACTAATGCCAATGAAAATCTTATTATGCCTCTTTTGAAGAACTTACTGAAGGACGTCCAGAATATGTCTGTTGAAATTAAGGGCAAATTGCAACACATTATGTATTTATTATTGAATTTAAAAAAAAAGCAGTTTTATGGTGGTCACTGTGTATGTAAAGAAGGGTCTAATAGAACAAAGAGCCCCAATACCTGCCACGCTTAAGAGTCTTTGAAGGTGATAACCAGAGTAGCTCTTCCAAGGTGCCAGGGCATAACCGGACTGCTTAGGGGACGGAGAGATGGCAAGGGGCCCAAGTCATTGGCAGCAGTGGCTGATTTACATACTGATATTACCATTAAAAACAAGAACGGGTCGGCCTCTCCTGCTAATAGGACTACCTCGCTCATGAGTAAGACCGGTGTGTCCAAGATTTTCTACTCCTCCCCCCCAGCAGCATTTGCCTCTTGAGGATATTATAGTAGGGTACAACCCCCTATGAGCTGGGGTAAAAGAGCCTATTGATTCACTTATCAACAAAACAAGTCCTTGGATTAACACCAGGTTAAAAGGTCAGAAAGTTAATCCCTTAGATATTTTGAAGGCAAGAAGAGAAAGATGGGTGGGTCGGACATCTAAATCAGTAACTGGTGATTGCATTGCAGTATCTTTCGCCAACACAGCTATAGCCTCATGTGTGATCTCTAACCTAGGGGCATACCCAATTCCACATCGGGTGGTTATGGTATCTTTGAAGTTCTTTTATCCACCTGGTCCTTATGTACAGGCTTGTATTAGTGCAACACTTTGGTAATCGACCCACTGATGTATAACCACTGAACACAGTTTGATATCCTTACTCTCCATATATCCATGTAAATCCCCCGTCTGAGACTAAACCAACCCTGACTGTTTCTAACCCTAACTGGGCCTATCCTCACTGAAAATAGGTTTGAGGTGTTGTCCGCTATTGAGGACAAGGAATGACTACCTGACGATAGAGCGGTCCTACCCTTTAGTGTTCCTGACTACCAGAAACCCCACTGAATCTTGTACAAGGTAATCATTTGGTTGTAGACTCCAATTTGCCATTGAATGATACCCTTTCTGAGACCACTTTGTCCTTTTTAACTTGGAATATCGCAGGTGCACTTGAGAAACTATCCAATGACGATACCCTAGATTTCCTATATCAGTTTGATGTAATTCTGATGCTATAGTTCGCATCAAATTAAGGCCTCTTAAAAGCTAAGATAGTATGGTGGCTTGGAAGTATTTATGAAGCTGTCAGTGGGCTGCTCACTCTCCACATTAAATAGTGACGTAGATGTCTTGCAAGCTATAATACTACCTTTTACCAACTGAGAACAGCTACTGGTTTTAAACCTTTATAACAGCCCACAAAAACAGCATGTGGAAGATAGCCTTACTGCCTTTAAACATTTTATGGATGAAACTATATTGCCTAATTGGGCTAGTAATAAGTGGATGATTATGGGAGGAGCTTTTAATTTAAAAATTGGGAATGGCCACCCTCGTTTGTTTGATGGTCATGAAGATAGACATCAGGGTAATTACACAATAGATTATTTTTGAATTCCAGCTGTAAAATGGACGAGTATTGTAGATATCTATGTACCTGGAGACATTCACAGTGACCACCATCCAATTGCCCTACATTTAAAGTGGGTCAGCAGATTACAGGCCCCCAGTGACTTGCCTCATCTAGCTTCGACACAGCTCACAAATAGCCATAAGAGAATACAATGGGAAACCATAGATGTGCCTGTATTCTAGCACAAAATTCTTCAGTGATAACATGCAACTGATAACATCTCTCTTGGGTATAGAGACATTGGATTCTGTTGCCCTAACTACATATGACAAATTAATGGCAAACATCTCAAATTAAATTTTTGTCAATGCCACGATAGAAAAGAAGACCTAATAAAAAAGGACTGTTCAATAAGGAATGTAGGCAGGCCAAAACTAGCCTTCTCTTAATACTTAATAATTCTAGTTCTTCTAAGGCCGATGTTGCCCTCACAGGAGCCACCTATAAATCTGCAATTAGGAAATGCAAACTGGACCTGGACCAGCAGGTCTGGTCCATACTTGTAACGCCTGTATAGAGAAGGACTTAAAGAAATGTTGGTACCTGGTGTCCAATGGAACCAGATACTCTAACCAGAGTAAGGGTTTTGACTAGTCATGGGTCATACACTTCACATCTTTATATGGTATCCCAAATTCGACAAGTGGTCAATATCCACTGGTGCTTAAGTCTCCAATCTCTGTTTCAAAGAACAGCCCATTACAAGTCTCTCCTAAACATCTAGTTCATCATGTTGCCCCCCATGCCACCTGTCCCTTGGTAGACTCTTTCCATCCCTTTCCTCCCTGCCACCCTGTACAGCTGTAGCCCCCCTCTGTATCCTATCCCTGCTCTATATCTGTTCTGTTGTCACCTCTGAAAAGCGCTCTGTTATTCATCTGTACTGTTGTATACCCCTGTAAAGCACTCCATTGTGTATCTGTATTGTTGTATACTGCTATATAGTGTTCCGTTGCTTCTCAAAGCTAGGTCCGCGCTCAATAACAATAATATGTGCACTTCCTCTCATTTCTTTGACAGAAGTTAGGGATGCAGTGGAAATGCAGGCTCCCGATCGTTGCCCTGGCCCGGATGGCATTCCAGCAGACTTATTCCGGGACCAAGTCAATGTTTGGGACCCAGTACGTACTGTAGCCTCCAATGCCATCTTAAAGAGATGTAAATCTCCAGTTTCTTTTTTTTTCTTCAAACTTATTTTTAACTTATTTGCAGTGGGTTACAGGGAGATCACCACATCGTGTTAGGATTCTTGTCATTGTACATACATTTTACGATATACATTTCTTCTCTCCATTGTTCATAAAATTTGTTCTGCTTTTTTTTAATGCTAGAATTACATTCACAATACGTTTAGAATTCAGCACTTATTGACATGTTGCAGTATCTAATTTTGTCGTTTATTCATATATTCCCAGAACGGACCCCATGTATCTTTCGGTCTGCTAGATGCTACCACTGTGCAAACATATCCTTCCTCCTTGCCATTGATGTACGTTAGTTCCTTAAGCGATTGTTGGATTGTCAGAGATTCTTTTCATTTCCAATTAAGTAAAATGCATTTTTTGGCTACTACACACCCCATGTTGAAGAGTCTGCATATTTTTCGTTTTACTTTCCCAAGGTCCCCAAAGAAGTACTTTAGGGGAAGGAGTGTTGGGGGGAAATCGGGTGTGTCATGCAACACCCCCGCAACTCGTTGCCAGAAGTCTTTGATCGGGGGCAGCTCCAGAACATGTGAATGGTATCTGCATCTTCACTCCCAAATTTTGGGCATTTTTGAGCGTTATCAGGGTAAAATCATGAGGTATGTGCGGGTGTATAGTGGAGTCTGTTCAACACTTTAAATTGTATTAAGCAAAGTCATGCGCTCAGCATGACTTCTTTGCTTTGGTTGCAAATCTTCTGCCATTTAGTATCATTTATTGTGTTTTCGGTATCTCTCTCCCATTTTTGTCTGGTTGCATTCTGTTGATCTGTCCTGTTTTGTACTTTAGCGTATAACCTTGCTAGTATACCCTTCCTACCCTCTCCCAGCACTATCATTTCAATACACCTGTTTGGTTTGGGTTCCTGTGGGAACGATGGCCATTTCTATTTAACAGCTGCCCGCGTACAGTAATATTGCAGTAACCATACTGGGTTGTCCCAGAGTCTGGTTTAAAATCGTCTATCGTGACGAATCTACCCCTGGGGTAGAGGTCACCAAGTTTCATCTCCATGTCAGCGTCCAATGCTGCTTGGATATCTGCATCTAGTGAGGGAGGTAGTTCCGGGCAGATCCACAGTGGGATGCTATTACAATATGGATTTTTTATTCCCAGTCTGGTGTTTATTCGCCTCCAAGCATCCACCGTGGTGCATACTGGATCATAAAGGCATGAATCTACATAATGGTTACTCAATATGACTGATTTAAGATCAATCGGGGACGCCCCATAGGACTCCAATGCCTTATGTGGTGTTTTAGGGTCTGATATATACCAGTGCTCTGTGTGATGCGACTGGGCTTCCAAATAGTATAGCTCAGTCAGGGGCAGCCAAGCCGCCCCTGTTGTATGGTTCAGTTAGGGATTCCCAGATTCCCATTTCATGCGGGCTGTTTCACATCCCCACACAAATTGCACTGCCAGTGTACACAATGTAGTAAAAAACTTCTGCCATAGCCATATTGCAATGGTGTTAAAGAAGTATAGTAATTTGGGTACTACCAACATTTTCAAAATTGCATGTCTGCCAAACAGTGAAATGGGGTGTTTGGTCCACATTTTAATTTGTGTTCTAGTACATTTAAGTATTCTTCATGTTTTTTTTCAAACAATAGCTTGCGTGTGCGCGACTCCTTTAACGCTAGGTATTTAACTGTGCTGGGTGACCACTGTAATCCATGCAGTTCCCCCGGTCTTGTGGTGTTCTCCGTTAGAGGGAATAGCTCACACTTCGCTGTATTAACCATGTAACCTGAGTGTTGTGTACATTTTCGGACCTCCTCCAGAACTGGTTCAATATTGTCCTCTGGGTTTCCGAGATATAAAAGAGTGTCATCCGCATATAATCAAATCACCTGGGGAGGCCCCCGTATATGTATTCCTCTGTGGCCTTGGAACTCCCTGATCCCACTTGGTTCAATGGTCAGTGCGAACAGTAGGGGAGATAATGGACACCCTTGTCATGGTCCTCTTGCAAAAGTAATTGGTTCTAAGTCATTTTGGTTAGTGTGCACTCTGGCCTTCGGGTCAGTGTATAATAGTCGTACATAATTTACGAATCTGTTTCTCAAGCCAAATCGTCTTAATACGCTGAACAGGAAGCATCAAGAGACCGAATCAAATGCTTTTTCAGCATCTAATATAACTGCAGCAGCAGACACTTCTGTGTTCAGCTTAGCTATTGTTCCAAATAGTCGGCCAAGATTTAGAGCAGTCGATCTCCGGGGAATGAAGCCAGATTGGTCTGGATGTACTAGACTAGTCATATATGGAAGGAGTCTGTTTGGCAGTATTTTTGCAACTATTTTTGCATCTCAAGGAGAGTGGACAATATGAGGACATATCGTTGGGGGATCTACCCGGTTTCAAAAGAACTGTTATTACAGCCTCCGTGAGTGAGGGCGGAAGCCTGCCAGTGTGGCACGACTCCTCCCAAACTTTCAATAGTCAGGGGGCTAGGATATCTTTATATGTTTTATAAAGTTCGATCCCCAGTCTGTCCGAGCCAGGGGCTCTACCGGACGTGAGGGATAATATTGCATCGGTTATTTCTTCGAGCGTCACATGACTATTTAGTTTTTCTCTTGCCTCATGGTCTACACTGGGTAACAAGGTCTCTGCTAGATATATGTTTACTGCTTCATCGGATAGTGTATCCGAATTGGTGTACAGTTTTTCATAATAATTCATAAACGTATTTATTCCCTCTGTTTCCATTGTATGGCTCGTAATGGCGGTGATGTGTGATATTTCCCTTTCCCCCTTCCCTTGATTATTCCTGCCAGTAGGTCGGCCCAGTGGGTCACCTTCCCCATATCTTGGAGCTTGTGTGTTCCTAGGTATAAATCGTACCTTGCGTTCCGCAAGGTCTCGGAATTTTATAAGGTTTCCCTTAATCAATCCCAGGAGTCTCCTGTCACCGGACTCACCATATTCGTCCTCCGATCTCTTTAGAGATTCCTACACTTCCCCCAGTTCCCCTGCGTGTATTTTTAAGTATACCTGCCGTGGAGGCAATCATCATGTCGCAGAACCACACTTTAAATGATTCCCATACATTGGCGAACTTCGCCACCGACCCCTCGTTAATATTGAAGAAGGCTTCTATTTCCGTCCTTAGGGCCTCTGCCACCATGGTGTCCGTAAGCGCTGTCGGGCCATTCTCCATAGTGTCCGGGATTGCATTTTAGCTGTCAGCTGTATCTGGAGCACCAACGGCGAGTGTTCCGACCAGGTGCGTGGTAATATGGTGGAGCTATAGGTTTTATCAAGCCACATATATGTTATTAACCAGAAGTCAAATCTAGAAAGTGCATCATGCACTGGACTAATATGTAAATTCTGTTTTGTCTGGGTGTTCCTCCCTCCAGGAGTCAATTTATGTATATTGTGTCATAATCTGGTGTATTGTCTGGGCTGCTTTCATGTTTCTGGTGTTAGATCTATCCTTTATGTAATCAAGAATTGTGTTGTAATCGCCCCCAAAACACTAACACCAGGCGCCTGTCCTATCAGTGTGGCCACGTGAATGTAGTTGTATGGATTTATGTATTAAAATAATCACTCCTCTTGCCTGCGAGGAGTAACTAGTTTAATACATGTTTACCTCATCTTGGAGCAATTTGTCTGTGTGTTGCGTCCAACGCATGATGAGTCTCTTGCAACATTACGATTTTGGGTGAGTGTCGTTCCAACTAAGCCCACACCTTCCTCAATTTTATCTGGTTATTCAACCCACGCACATTCCATGAGATCAATTTCAGGCTTTTAGTCATTTGCTGTCTGTTGGATGCATCTTTACTTTAACCAGGATGATGTACATTTTATATTCCTTTGATCCACCCCTTCACCCACATGCAACTTTTCCCTCTGTTTTTTACCTACAACCTTTGAGTCCAACTGATCTCCACTTACCCACGTACTCGGTATCGTCATAACTTGTTGAACTCCCACCCGCCGCCCCCAATACCACCAACCCAAGACCACCACCCTCACCAACTTGATGATGCACTGGCCCAAAATCCTTGGAAGTTCCCCGGGGCGCTGTGTGGACTGCCATGTCATCCCGGCTCAGCTTCAACGTGCCCCATCTTGACTTCTATATTTTCATTCTTTTTTTTATAATTTTTTTTTTTATTGATTTAATCAATAATCATAAACAAGACAAAACAAAAACATACATCGATCTGTCTGTAGACATATAACTTAATCATTACTATAATCACAAAAATCCTATACGCAACCACATCAGTATATAGCTTAAGTTCCATATGTCATCACATCTCCTTCCCCACCTTGTGTGTCAATGGCTTCTAGGTCTCGCTCCTCCCATTTTCCCCATATTTTGCTGGCCTTGGCGGGGCAGCCCCTTGCATTGTAGATCCTGTGCTCTGCCATTGCACATATGTCCATATCAGCTGCCCATTGGTCCAAGGTCGGAGATTCTGGGACGCCCTATTTTTGTGCAATGTTCTGTTTTATTAGTCCCATTGCCGTGGATAGGAATAGTCCTTCCCCTTTAGTAGCAATATTTTCATCGGGTATACCCAGTAGGAGTGATCTTGGGTCTAGCGGTATATTGCGGGCCAAAACCCTAGTCAATTTATTGCAGCACTTGCTCCAGAAGCTTTGCATTCGGGGGCATTCCCACAGGATGTGTATGAAGGTACCCGCCCCTTCATTGCATCAGAGGCAGTTTGGATTAGGGGTTCGTTTCCAACCATGCAACACAGTTCTGGGGTAATAGATACGGTGCAACATTTTTTATTGTACCAGGTGGAGTTTGGAAGAGATGGCAATCTCGCGAGGATGCATTAGCACCTGAATCCAGTCTTCTGGGCCTATGGCACCTACGTCGGTCTCCATTTGGCTTTAAGATTAGTCAACTCAGGGGTGGTGAAGGCTGACATAGCATTATTCAGGATGGAGGTAAATTTAGTGGGGATGTATGCCGGGAGTATATTGCAATCTATGGGGGTACATTCGGGTATGATGATACCTGGCGGGATGTGCTTCCTCAATGCATGAGTCAGTTGGGTATAGTGGTAGGGTTCAGCGTTCAGGATTTGAAATTTTTGTTGTAGGGCATCAAACGAAGCGATCTTCCCATCTACAAGATTATCCCCTATTTTTGTAATCCCTGCCTCTTTACATTTGGGCCATGATCTGAGTTTCCCTAATTCGGTCAGATTACCATTATGCCACAGGGGCTGTACAGTGGTTACTTTATTCCCCCATCCATTAAAAGCATTTGCTTGTTTCCACACCACAGTGATATGTGCTGCGGTCGTTTGTAAAGGGGGTTTGTTAAGCGGTTGATAAATTGGGGGAAGTGGCTCTGCATCATGAGTAGCCGCGAGTTCTGCTCTTATATGTGGCAGTTCCCGGTCCCCGTGGAGCAGATCGTTGATCACTGCCATTTGAGATGCCCAGTAATATGTTTGAAGGCGTGGTGCCCCCCTCCCAAATTGACCTTTGAAGTGTGGTTAATGCAATGCAGGGTTGCCCCCTCCCCATATGAGCTCTCTGAGGAGACTCTCACCCCGATCAAACTCGGGGTCAGGGATCCTGAGCGGGGCATTCTGTAGCACGTATAGGAATCGTGGTAAGGTCATCATCTTGAAAAGTGCGGCCCTACCCATGAGTGTCAAAGGGAGGAGTTTCCAGTGGCGGACATCATTTGTGAGTTGCGTAATTCGTTAGGTTAGCAGATACCCAAATCCCCAAGTATCGGAAGCCATCTTTTTCAATTTTGTATGGGCAGTCTTGGGGGAAAGTCTGCACTCCGCCTTTCACTGGTAAGAAAATCGATTTTCCCCAGTTGATTCTCAGCCCACCAAATTCGCCGAAGCGTATAAGTAGCTGCGTCACTATAGGGCAGGTCCGGATTGGGTCCCCCCTGTTTATCAAAAGATCGTCAGCCCTCGTACCCCTCTGGCCATTTCAACCCTGTCCAGGCATTGCTTTGTCGAAGCCACAAAGCAAGCGGCTCGATTGTGATAGCAAAGAAGAGGGGCACAGGGGGCATCCCTGCCGAGTCCCTTTACTGAGTGAGAAGGGTTCAGAGGGCCACCCGTTCACTTTTACTTCTGCCTGTGGGTTCGTATAAAGTAGTTGCGCCCAGCTCAGGAAGGACTCCCCAAATCCCATACGTCGCATAGTCTCCCAGAGGCTGTCCCACTGGACTGAATCAAATGCCTTTTCGAAGTCAATTGCCAGCAATGCAAGAGATGTGTCTATGATGGGAGCGCGCTCCAATAACAGGTGGAGACGTTGTATGTTCATTCGTGTTGACATGTGAGACATGAAGCCACACTGGTCTGGGTGGACTAGGGAAGAGATTACCCGTTGCAGTCTATTGGCTAGGATTTTGTCGAGGATTTTAGCTTCCCCGTTGATCAACAATATGGGCCTATAAGAGGCGCATAGTTCAGGGGGTTTACCCGATTTAGGAATTACTACAATTGTGGCCTTGCGTAGGTCCGGTGGGAGGGTGCCTTGTTCTCTAGCCCGAAGGAACATCTTGGGAAGGGGGGATGCAATTTTTTCCCCATCCTGTTTTTTTCCAGGTTTTGATCGGAAACCCATTGGGCCCCGGTGTTTTGCCAGACTGCAGCTGCGCAATAGCCTCAGCGACCTCAGTTTCGGTAATCCAATTGTGTTTTCTGTTGTTCTGATAAGCGTGGCAGTGTGATGTTGCCCAGGAGGGAGGAGTCTGTTGGAAATGTAAGGGTGCAATAAAGATCGGCATAAAAGTTGGCAAAGGTTTCCGCTATTTCACTATCCGATTGACATTTCTCATTTTGTGCATTTATGAGATCTCTGACATGACGTTGACCCTCATCCCTTCTTTCGAGCCAGACCTGCATCTTTCTTGCCTTGTCCCCATACTCATTGATCCGAGTCTTGGATTCCCAATGTGCATTTTTGGCGTTATCTAGCATTATATTACGAAGATGCTCTCTGGCTCTCAGGAGGGACCTGTGGGTTTCAGGGGCTGGATCAAGAATGTATTTGGCTTCCCAGTTCCCCATCTCCACTTCGGCCTCTGATATTTTCTGATGGCGTTCTTTCGTTTTGTTCGACGTCCAGGAGATTATCTCTCCCCTCAGCACCTTTTTGTAAGCCTCCCATACCGTCACGGGGTTGTCATCTGCAGTATTATTTATTTCAAAATACTCATCGGTTTTCTCAGTGAGGCGGTCAATAAATTCAGGGAAGTCGAGGTGATAGCTATTCAGCCTCCATGTTCTAGGGGGAGTTGTTCCATGCATACGCATCACCATCATTAGCAGTGAGTGATCCGAGATGCCTCGGGGAAGCAACTACGCTGTGATCACCCTGTATGTTTTGGTGCCTGGGAGGAAGAGGTAATATAGCCTGGACAGGGAGCCGGGGCTCCCGAATGGAACAAGTAACCCTTGATTCCAGGGTGGAGCGCTCTCCACACATTTTGCAAGCCCAACGCTGCAGCGAACGTCGCCAATTGTCTAGGGAAATTCGGGTTACGATTTCGGATGCGAGTGCGGTCTAGGGTGTTACACGTGACATCATTGAAGTCACCACCCAAAATCCACATATCTGGTTGGTGTTTCGCTATAAGGTTGGTGAATTCGTCTAACATTTCCTCTACCAGCCCCGGTAGGGAGCATATCATAGCAATGGCCAGTGTTTCCCCTCAGAGTATACCAAGGACTAACACATAGCGACCCCTAGGGTCCTGCTCCACCCTCAGCGGCACAAATGGAATGCGCTTGTATACCAGGATCAGAGTGCCCCTGGATCCCATAGTGTATCCTGCATGAAATGCAGAACGATAATTCATTCTCCGAAAGAAGGTGCAGTTTGAGCCCGCTAGGTGTGCCTCAGTTATTAGGGCCATGTCAGGGGAATATGTCTGTTCAGAAACTGCGTGATAAGGTGCCTCTTGGCCCAAGAGCCCATTCCATTCACGTTCCAGGTGAGCAACTTGACGGGCCTAGAACATTCAACAGGTGATGATCGGCGTTGTGTGGGTGCCATTTATAGTGTATGCTACAGGGTTTGCAGAATCTGTATGGGTTGAGTGCAGGGATATTGTCCAGCTTGTGGTCACCCCGGGAGCGTGTTGCCGGTGAGTAGTATCACTAAATAACGTATAGTAGATGATTCGATCGATTTGCCATGTGAGTATGTGGTAGACAAGAAACAACATAAAACATTGCTCATCTTCCCCTCCCCCTGCCCCCTCACTATACTCCAACCCAACATGAAGTACCTGTCGCCCGCAAATTGTCAACACTCAAGAACTAGAGCATCGTCATAACATAATAACAAAAACTACTTGCCCTCCGTTTAAGTAACAACTTACTACTACAGTTGGAGGCGTGGGGTCCTGGGTGGTGGCCATGTCCGCTGCTGACGTCGTAGCTTGGTTATACAATGGGGGAGACGGGTATAAACGATTTCATAGATCTCAGAAGGGCATACCTTCTCCCTCCAGTACATTAGCTGTCAGGCTCGTCTAGCATATTCGAATCGGCAATGTCTAGAGTCAACATCTTAATCCGGGTCTTTAGCTCCATGAAGCCGGATAGTGCGAAGGTTGTCCTTGCATACTTCAATGGAGTATGCTCTCCGGTTTTTATTGCGGTCCTTGGCGTGTGGCATATTATTTCATGGGTCTGCTCCTTCCTCTGGATCCGGCTGATCTTGCGGTATAGGCTGTTGTGGGGGTCAGTCTCGGTGTGGTCTGTTGCGGGATCTGCCTCCGGGATCTGGAGCATGTGTTGTCCATTCTCCTTCAACGTGGGTCTCTGCCCACTTCCAGGCCTCTTGTGGATCCGTGAAGTGCACCGTTGTGCCTTTGTGTTGAATCCTCAGTTGGGCCGGAAAGAGGAGACTATATTTTACATTCATGGAGTGGAGCATCCTCTTTAGGTGTTCAAATGACTGTCTGACTCTTTGAACTTCACGGGTATAATACGGGAAGAATGCAATTTTAGCGCCATTGTATGTGACTGATCCTTTCGTCCGGGCCATTTGTAAAATTGCGTCTCTGTCCCGATAGTTTGAGTTCAGCAATGACCGTTCTTGGGGTTGCTCCGGGAATTGGCTGAGTCGTTGGTATACAGTGTGCCCTCTTTATTGTGAAGAACTTGGAGAAGGATTTAGGGGAAAAGAGATCTGCCAACCACTGCTCCAGTAAGAGTTCCATACTGGGCCCCTCCGCATTCTCTAGAAGGCCCAGGATGCAGATGTTATTCCGGCGTGATCTGCCCTCGCCCTTCTCCACCCGTGCTTCCAATGTTTTCAAGCTGACCAATGCTTTCGATAGTTGCTGGCATACCCCGCCAAGATCATCTTCCACCCCAGACACTCAGTGTTCCACTTCTCCAGTCCGGGAGGTTAATTTTTGGAGGCTGTGACGGAGGAAGGACACCTCAGCTGAGATGCCGTCCATTTTCTTCTCCATCGAGGTGCAAGAGTTGGCAATGGCTGCCATGACATCTTTGAGTATCAGGGCCTCAGGCGGGGAGGCCAAGGAGGGCTGCGGGTCCGCCTCTTGTGTCATGTTGGTAGTGGTTGTGGTGAATTGATCCATAGTGCTCTGTGTGGAGGCCTTCTTGGCTTTGTCTTTGCCCATGTTATCGTCAGTATGTGCACCGGTGTCATGGCCACTAACCAAGGGCCCTTATTTCCTCCTTCCAAAGGGTGCCAGGCTCATAAGAAAGTGTGCTCTGCACACTCTGGGTCCAAGGCATGTGTATCGAGGCCGGGCGTGACCATTAGAAAGCATTGGAAGGCACGTGCAATCATCTATGGGAGTGATGAGGTGGGGCCACAAGGCGGAGCTAAAGGGGAGTGGCTAGGGCCAGACTATTTAAGCTGACCCCACCTGCATGTTGAGGCTTCGCGTTAATCTGCTGTATGCAGCGTAACGCTTACCGCCGTCTGAAGTTCTTACCTGTCTCCAGCTCTGCATCTTCTGATTCCAGCTTTACATCTTCGGCGCGCACCTACCTGATTCCAGCTTCACATCTTCGGCGCGCACCTACCGGTTTCCAGCTGTACATCTTCAACGCGCACCTTACCTGGGTCCAGCTATACCATCGACCGGAGCGCATCCAACCTCGGTCCGGCATCCGCAGCACACACCTTACCTGAAGCCAGCCATACCACTGCTTGAAGTACTACGAGCTTCACGCCAGTATCTCCAACGCGCACCTTACCTGTCTCCTCGAATCCATCTTCTGTTGGGTGCCTTTTACTCACCTGTCGGAGTCTTCATTCATGCAGAAGTCTTCTTCTCGTCAGGCATCCTCGCGGTTCTTCCATCTCGCAGCTGAGAACAGCTTCCCGGATAGCCGTTCTCAATTTTCCGACGCCAGGCCATCCCTGCAAGAAATAAAGACAGCACAAGGTTAGAAACCGCATAAACATTTAACGCTTGGCCGCGCAACACCTAACCCTTGCATTTCATTTAGAAACCTTACTTACCTTCTAGTGGGGTCTGCTCCATTCTTTTCTGACACCGCGTGGGTACACTGTCAACAACGCAACTCAGCTGAACCATCTTCAACACCTATTGGGGAAAAGAAAGACATTATTAAGGATACGAACAATAATCATTGGGAAAGACTTTGCAGAAGCATACGGACAATAATCATGTTATCAGGAGTTGGGGGCGTGGCCTAACCGCCATGTAAGAGGGACGCACTCTCCGCAAACTCCACATGATGTGACCAGGATACGCTGTAAATATAAGCTTTATCGATAATCAAGACGCCTAATTGATTGGCCAAACCATTGCGGATGACATCGGGAGGCTACGGCTGGGATTTCGCTGTCCGGAATGCCCTGCCTGGCTTGCAACACCTGAAGACGCTGTGCTGGTTGGTCGAGCGGAAAATGGCAGCTGGGGCGCTGGAGAGCGAGACGGCGGAGTGGTGACGGTCCTGGACCGCTGCGCAGGGAGCCGGAGGGCCCTGACAAGCTGAAGGGAGGATCGGAGAATAGGGGACTGGCCGAACGCACTGCAGAGGAGGGAACAGCTGAGACGGAGAACAGGAGCAGAGACGCCTGGCTGAGCGGCCCTGCACCGGAGACCCAGGAACCCCGCTGGAGAGACGCGACTTGGGGAGATTGTGAAGATGGAGCCAGCGAGAGAAGTGCTGCGTGCCAACCGCTGAGTGCCAAACCAGAGACCGGCGAGGTGGGCTCGACGGAGTAGTGTCTGGAGAGAGAAGGGCAGCGGCCGGGCCCTGGAGGAAAGCTGCAGCAGCGCTGCGGCTAGGGGACCTGAACAGCAGGAGGCCTGTGAGAGAAAGCGGCAAAAGAGTGCCACGGGTGCGGGCAGAAGTGATCGGACTGATCGGATCGGACTGAGCTGACTACAAGAGGTGAGGGGGGGAATTGAATTGGGACGCCTATGAGCCCTGGGAGCGCGGCGAGCGTCCCCCTCGCTGGACCCAGTATAACACGGAGGGAGTGAAGACACCCGCATTTGCATAGCAGGGGAGCTGCCGATCCCCGTTTGAGGCCGACTGACGGCAAAGTAACAACAGTGCACACGCTGGGCTGGCGAGATCAGTGCTACGGCTACAGAGAGGCGGAAGGCGGACAGAAGGGGAACGAATTGGTGCGGGTGCTGGCACGGCCACCTCAGAGCGCTAATCAAGTAAAGTGGCCCACAGGAGCCGGGCCTCGGCCGCGGTCGGGGTGGGTTTCCTCCCAGACATTTGAAGCACGCGTGGTGTGCACCAGGACATTGAAGACCAGCGCCAACCGGGCTGAGCAGGGGGCCTACACACCAAAGGAAATCACCTACCCAACTAGACATTACGCATAGTGGAAGAAGATCTACAAGCCTCACTGACCCTGTGCTGGGTGCTGGTGTGCGGGAACCAGAGACCAGTCTACTGCGGGGAGGAATTCAGGCTGGCTGCCCTGCGACTGCAGCGCACTGACACAAAAGAGGCCCGGCACACAGAGCACAGCCGGCGCTTGGCGCGCACTGCAATGGTGAGGAAACACTTGATAGAAAGGGCAAATCTGCCCCGGCACAATAAGGAGACTTAATCATTGAAACTGAGTCCCGCAGTGCGAACACGATCCAATCTAGGAGTGTTACACGAAACGACCCCCAGTGACCCAGAACTATAAGGGTGTTATCACAAGGCGCCTTTAATACGACAGCACCCACGATGGGCAAAGGAATACAACTCTGCCGCCCGACTGCGTGGCATCTGAGAGGAGCATTCAGCCCCAAGCTGAGACCCACATAGCCCCTTGGCCTCCGTATAGTGACCACTAAGGGGCTGAAAGCTAGGCAAAATCAAACCACCATGGAAACTTTCACGGCCGGAGGGCTACTGAGATCTGAAGACACCCCTGCGAGTGCTGAGATGGCGTTGCCCGGAACTCCAGAGCTAGCGGCGGAACCAGGTAACGCACAGATACTAGAGGCCATCAAAATGCTGCAGACAACCATGGAGAACAAAATAGACGCAGTGGCCATAGACTTGGGCCTATTGCGACAAGATGTCTGCAATATTTCTGGAAGGACAGACAAGCTTGAAACCCACCGAGGCTAAAACTCAGCTCTTGAAAGATGTAGACGAACTGGCACAGAAAGTGAAGCAACTAGAAGATGGGGTTGAAGAAGCTGAAGGAAGGGCACACCGTAACAACATTAGGATCCTGGGCCTGCCGTAGGGCATTGAGGGAATGGATCCCACCAACTATGTGGAGAACCTACTGATACAAGAGATCGACGCGCAGAAACTCTCGCAGGGCTTTACCATTGGAAGAGCTCACCGTTCCCTCACTAAGCGACCGCCACCAGGAGCCCCACCTAGGCCGGTGATAGCTAAAGTGATTAATTACAAGGATAGAGAAACTATCTTGGCTTTTTCGAGAATGGGAGGTCAGATCCAAAGAGACTCAGCGAAGATTGCCATATATCCTGATTACACCTTCCAAGTGCAAATGAAGAGGGCGCAATTTATTTACACTAAAGCTAGGTCAAAAAAGGCTGGTCTACGCTATATGCTCTTATACCCAGGGAAACTAAGTACTGCACAATAATAGGGAGCTTCTCTTCGAGACACCTGCTGAGGTCAGAGAATGGATGGACGGAGAACAGATCCAGGACCTTGAAACATAAGGACGCGGCGTACGCTAAGGACAGCTCAGTGGGGTCACAGGCAAGACTAGATCAATTAACACACAAGATGGACCAAGCGTACACAAGTATTAGATGGAACATATACCTATACACAGCGAGATTGATCAGTCACAGGAGCAAGCCGGAGATGGTCTGCTCCCTATGAGTGAGTAGACTGCAGCGGACCTCTTAAACCCCACACGATATTTGGGTATAGTTAACCCGTCGGTAGGGCACCAGGAGACAAGGACAAGGTCGAATGGAGCAGAAACGGGATAGTCATAGCCGGGAAAACCCCGCTGGACAATGTTTGTTACACAGGAGTTCAAAGTTGGGGGAGGGAGGGCAAATGGGAGTTGGCAAACAGGTTGGGGGAACAAGAAGGATACAGGCAAGACCACCCAGAGCTTTGCAGGTAGTCCAGACCAGACGGGACGTCACCGGATGCGCCACTTGCAAGAACGAACAGACTTTCAAATGCTACGGCTGACAAGATCAGGATTATGACGTGGAACGTCAGAGGTATGAACAGTTTTGTCAAGCAACACCGAATCCAAGCACACATTAAGCGGAATAAGATCGGAATCGCCCTGCTGCATGAGACCCACCTGGATGCAAGTAAGCAAGCCGCATTAGCCAGAAACTGGAGAGGTACATTGATAGGCTCTGCATATTCCACTTATGCCAGGGGGTCCTGATATGGGTAGACCCAACCATCCCTCTTAAAATTATCACCACGAAAATTGATGACAAAGGGAGGATGGCCTTGTTACATGGCACAATAGAAGGGAAGGAGGTCTGTGTAATCAACACCTACGCCCCTAATCACAACGCCAGTTTTTTCCACTCACTATATAAACGGCTGAGTCTGTTCAGTGATAGTACCTTGATATGGGGAGGAGACCATAATTGCACTGTGGACCACCGAAAAGATAGATCAGACAACAAACACACACACCCATCCCCACCCGCTAAAATCTTAGCGACACTAGCTCAACAATTCAGGCTAAAAGACCTATGGAGAGAACAGCATCCAGAGAGCAGAGAGTACTCATTTTATTCACCCCCGCATGCTGCCTACACTCGGTTAGACTATATTTAGAATAGATTGTATCCTCCCACGTATTCGTCATCTTGTGATAATTCGTTACACCAGCTTCGCTGCATCGGAAAAAAAAAATTCAGCAGAGGGCGCTGTGCTCGAGGTTGTGGCGTCGAATGTCCCTCGACGGGCTCCGTACAGTGTTGACGTCACCGAAGGTATAAATGGCCCGAGCCGCGCCCGTTGGCTTCAGTTCCGTTTTTCAGATTGCTTCGCTCTCGTGAACGGCGTGAGATTTTCTGTCAAGAAAATGTCTTCTTCATCGAACGCTTCGACTCCCAAAACTGGGTTTAAGAAGTGTAATGACTGTGGATCGAAGATGTCCATCACCGATCCTCACCGTATCTGTTTGTGGTGTCTGGGCTCAGACCATCGAACCTGCGACTGTGGCTCCTGTCAGTCTATGACGGAGAAAGCCCTCCGTGAGAGGAAAAGTAAGTTAGCGGTGGGGCGGGAGGCGTCGAAGGGCCCTTCGAAAGCCTTATCTAAAAAACATAAAAAATATCCGATTCTAAGGAATCGGAACGCCATAAAAAGCACTGGAAGAGATCCCGATCTCGTAGCAGGCCGAGACGATCTTCTTCGTCTTCCTCTAAAAAGCTCAAAAGTAGACATAGATCTCCGTCGCCATTGTCCGATTCGTCGACATAATTGGTTCGATGTCCGACTAGATCGGATTCCCCTTCAAAGTGGGAGAGCTTTAGAAAAAGAATGTTGCAGGTCTTTGAGAACGCGGCCTTGACCCCCTCAGAAAAGCCAGACCCCGGTTGCTCCTTTGGATGACGCAGGGAAGTCGGGAACTAAAATGGTTAAGCCTAGTAGGACCCATAGATCTCAAGTCGACAAGTCGTCGAGAGATCCTCGAGGATCGGGTGCCTCTCTGATCCCTCATAAGAAACAAAAATTGTCGAAGTCGGTTGCAACTTCATCGACACCATCGGCGCCGACTGCTCTGATAACGAAGCCTAATTTATCCTCAACTCCTTTGTCGAAGGCTTCGTCGAGTGTGTCGAAGGTTCCTTCGACTCCCTCGAAGACTCCCTCGAAGAAAACACTAATTCCTTCGACAAATTATGAGGAAGAAGAGAGAAGGTTTACACCTTTATCAAGCTCGGACTTCCTTAGGTCCATGGCTTCAATTTTTGAGGAATCTAGTTCAGACGATGAGGAGGTCACTCCTCTTGGAGTAAAATATGGGACTAGACAAGTTCCAGAGGAACTGATAAATCCTGAGACAAAAATTAGAGCTCTATCTGAAACTCTGCATTCTGCTAGTGGTGTGGACACATCACCCGAATTGGAGTTTGCTGCACCTGATCCTGCAGAACATGCAGACTCAGGGTATAGGAATATAGGAATATGATAAGTAGGGTGATTGAATATATGAGTTGAACAAGACGATATGATGGATATTATAGTCCGAGGACCCCAGAAAGATCCAGTTCTGCCCTTCCATAGGGCATTGCAAAGAACAGTTCAGAAAAACTGGGAAAAACCTGATAGCATTGCTGCAGTAGACGGCAATCTCCCAAAAAAGTACAGAACTTCCACTTCTGACCCAGAATACCTGAGTAGACACCCTACTCCAGAAAGCTTGGTTATTCAGGCAGCTACTACATCCAGGCAGGCAGTATATCCAACCATACCTCCGTACAGGGAGGATAAAAAGGTTGATGCCTGGGCTCATAATGTTTTTACGTCGGGTAGCATGGCCTTGAAATCTACCAATGTCACATGTACCCTGGCCAGGTTCACACATACCCTGTGGGAATACATTTCGGCGGCTGAGCATATTCCGGAATGCGAGGAAAGGGAAGGCTTCCTGAATATAGTCAATGACGGTAAAGAGGCAATGGGGGAATGCCTCCAGTCTGGACTGGATACTGCTGATAGTATTAGCAGGTCCATGGCATCAAGCACAGTGCTTCGCCGATTTGCGTGGTTGAGAAAGTCAGGGTTTGCACCAGATGTACAGACCAGGCTTCTTAACATGCCCTTTGATGGCTCGAGGCTGTTTGGTAGTAAGGCTGATGAGAGCCTGGAAAAAGTCCCTTAGTGCCTCCATGCGACAGCCTCAGAAACCCTATTTGGGCTCATCTTCCTGGAGGGGTCGTCCTTTTCGAAACTACTCCTCTGTTGGTAGAGGAAGAGGACAGGCTTTTCAAAGGGGCAGAAGAAATGTCACTCATGGTGGAAAAGCAAAGACTACAAAGCCATCTTCAGGAACGGCATCGATGCCTTCAGCCGCTCCTGCAGCCGCCTCCAAATCTCTCTGAGGTCTTATCATACAAAACACCTGTCCCTGTGTTTCCTCAAGTAATCAGGAGGTTGAGAAAGTTCAGGAAAACCATGATCCTAATTGCCCCGGAATGGGCCAGGAGGACGTGGTACCCGGACCTTCTGGACATGTCCATCTGCCCTCCAATACGTCTTCCACAAAGAGAGGATCTTCTCTCGCAAGGAAGGTCGGGTTCTCCATCCAGAGGTAAACACGCTCAACCTTCATGCATGGTTTCTGAGAGGTTGAGATACAAGGATTGGGACCTTCCGGATGACGTAATGGAGATTTTGCTTTCGGCCAGGAGGCCAGCAACAAAATCTTTGTACTGGTGTCGTTGGATTACATTCAGTAACTGGTGATAGGATAGAGATGTGGACCCTTTTCATTGTGGCACACCAATGTGCTTTCTTTCCTGTTACATCTAGCCAATCTGGGGCTCCAGATCGGAACAATCAAAGGATACCTTGCTGCGCTGTCCATTTTTAAGTGCTCCTCGGAAGAGGTTTCTTACTTTAAAATACCATTAATAATACAGTTCTTAAAAGGACTTACAAATGTATATCCACCAATACCATTTCATGTTCCAACATGGGATTTGAATTTAGTTCTCAAATTACTAACATGTATACCATTTGAGCCTCTGCACTCATGTCCATTGAGGCTTTTAACGCTAAAAACTGTCATTCTTGTGGCATTACCATCAGCCCGCAGGGTTAGTGAACTACAGGCTCTCTCATGTAAACCTCCATACTCCACTTTTTATAAAGACAAAGGGATTCTAAAAGTAAAACCATCTTTCTTCCCGAAAGTAGTTTCCGACTTCCATTTGTCGCAGAAAATAGTTTTACCAACATTCTATCCTCCTCCTCATTTGGGAAAAGGAGAGGAGAGGTTACATAGGCTGGACCCCAAGAGGGCTCTCAGTTTTTACATTGCAAGAATGTCAAAATTACGTCAAGACGACCAACTTTTTGTGGGATACACAGGTCGTAAATTGGGGTTAGCGGTGACAAAACAAACCATATCCCGCTGGATTATTCTAGCTATATTGGAATGCTACAGATTAGCAGGAAAATACCCACCAGATGGGTTACCTGCTCACTCCACAAGGGGAAAGGCTACTTGTGCGGCTTTGAAGAGGGAAGTCCCTGCAAAAGATATTTGCTCAGCTGCAACATGGGCATCAATGCATACCTTCATCAAGCATTACTGCTTAGATGCCTCATCCTCAAATGAGGGACTTTTTGCCAGAGCAGTACTTCACTCTGTACAGGAAAACATAAACTAGCACTCCCACCTCCAAATTGGTCACTGCTATGGGAATCTATCACAAGATGAGGAATACATGGGAGGACACAATCCATTCGAAGAACAAGTTACTTACCAACTGTAACGTTCTTTCGACTGGATGTTCCTCCCACGTATTCCTCATCAATCCTCCCAGCCTACCCCGCAGCATAGTTTATATTTTCTTACAATTTCCTCTCACGATGGGCCTATTAGTCACAGCATACACCGAGATGTTCCACGAGTATTTCCTCGAAAAAACAGAACTGAAGCTAACGGGCGCGGCTCGAGCCATTTATACCATCGGTGACGTTGACACGGTATGGAGCCCGTCGAGGGACATTTCAACGCCGCGACCTCGAGCACAGCACCCTCTGGTGAAAAAAAATTCTGATGCAGCGGAGCTGGCGAAACAAAATATTACAAGATGAGGAATACGTGGGAAGAACATCCTGTCGAAAGAACGTTACAGTTGGTAAGTAACTTGTTCATTCGTCAGTGAGGAACAATAAGCTATGTTTGGGGACACATATTACTTGGCTAGAGTGTTATCAGATCACGCCCCACTCCTGACCACCTGACCGGTGTTTGCAGCTAGACCCCCCCATGCCAACATGAAGGCTTAGAAGCGAGGCCTTGCTAGACAGACTTCCGAGAACAGATTAAAAGATGCACACAGGAGTTCTGGCAGATAAATGAGAACAGTGTGCGACACGTCAGCACAGTGTGGGAAGCATATAAGGCTGTTGTAAGGGGGGAAATGATTGCCGCCATAGGGGGAGCCCAGAGATCCATTGAAACCACTTTAGCACGTACTGAAGGAGAACTAAGCGAACTAAAAATGAAGGCTGAATCAAACCCTGAACACCTGGCAAAGGAAGTTGAGTTTAGACAAGCTAACTTAACGTATTGGGAAAAACTGAGCAAACTTAGCTACACTCAACATATCGAGAGGAGCCACGCTCTTGGTGACAAATCCGGAAAATTATTAGCTTGGCTATACAAGCGAGAAGCCCCTAGAACACCCATATGCCAAGTCTGTAACTCGGAGGGCAGGGTAGCGCATACACAAACCGAAATAAACTCCATTTTCTCCGCTTTTTATCAGGACCTCTATGCTAACACTCCCTCTGCCACTGATGCTGAAATAGAAGATGTCCTGGACATCATTAACCTACCCAAATTAGATGCACAAAAGGCGGAAACCCTAGATGAACCTGTAACCCCGGAGAAGGTCCTGGTCACTATCAGATCTCGACCTTCCGGGAAAGCCCCCGGAATTGACGGACTCCCAGGAGAGTTTTACAAAGCTTACGATGACGTATTGGCACCACTCTAAGCTCAAGTATATAACGCAGCATATGAAGTAGGGGCACTCCTGGAATCCATGAGGGAAGCTGTCATCATCCCGCTATTAAAACCAGGGAGGGATGGGGAGGATTGCGGCTCATACCGGCCCTTGTCTATGTTAAATCAAGACAACAAGATTCTGACGGCACTCCTGGCGAGGAGACTGCATAAAGTGATCCCTCTACTGATCCATCAAGACCAGACGGGTTACGTGCCTGAGCGGACCATTTACGAAAACCTGCGTAGACTACACCATGTCATATACAGCACTAGCGGCAGGCCCGACAAATGTGCCGTGGCATCTCTAGACGGCACTAAAGCCTTTGATTCGGTTAGATGGAACTGGCTGTATGCCACCATGACGAAAATGGGGATTGGACCTGTTTTCTTAAAATGGACCAAACTCATATGCACGGGCCCTATGGCCAGGGTGCGTATGGGCAAAATGAACTCTGATAAATGGCAGCTATACAGGGGTACACGACAGGGCTGCCCACTATCCCCCATGTTATATATTATAGCCGCCGAACCGGTAGCTGCGTATTTAAGACAGGAATATGGATATGGGGGCATAGTAATAGATGGGGTAGCTCATTTGGTGTCAATGTACGCAGACGACACACTGCTATACCTGAACAATCCCCAACACATACTACCATATATATTGGAAACACTAGATGGGTTCCGTAGATACACAGGGATCCAAATTAATAAAGAAAAATCATGCCTCTTTCCCCTAGCCGCCCTGTGCGAGGTCGAAATCGAGAATCTCCCGAACATGGCCTTTCAGTGGAAGGCCACCTCCTTCAAATACCTGGGAATCACCATCCATCGTAATCCCGAAACTGAACACGCACTTAACACGGTAAAAGCCTGAGAGGGCCTGGAGAGATCAATGGTCTTCTGGAGCAAATTACCGCTGTCAGTGGCAGGAAGGGCTGGACTCCTCAAAATGGTGGCACTGCCACGACTGCTACACTGCTTCAGCAACGTTCCATATAACGTTCCTCCACGGTTCTTTAGGGACCTAGATAAGTTCTGCAGGCAATTCCTCTGGCAGGGAGGTAGGCATAGAGTCGCACTACAGGTATTGCAGAGACCCTATGAAAAACGAGGCCTGAAAATTCCCAATTTCGAGCTGTATTACTTGTCAGAACAACTGTGACACGTGGTGAGATGGATGGCAGATGAGATCACGATGGACACTTGACTCTTAAAACCAGCCATCCCACAAATGCTCCTTAGGGATCTACTCTGGGCCCCGCAAAGACTAACACAAAACTACCCCTATCTGGCGAAACTTGGGGTTCAGATCTGGAGACGGATATGGTTCATAGCGCAGTGCCCACAATTCCCTGGAAAATGTTCAGATTGTGTCTCGATATCTATAATTCAGCACTTTGCAATTATTGTCCGCGGCAGGGGGGCAGGAGTCTGATGTGCTCTTTCCAGCAAGAATTGCGAGGAAGTGTTAGTGGGGTCAAATAGTGTTTTAGGCAGGTTCTCGATAAATGGCTCCATTGGGCCTTTACACAACGCTTCAGGTACCCCCACCACTCGAATTTTGTTGCGTCTATAGTTTGTTTCTAAGTCATTGCATTTATTCTTCACCCTGCAAAGTTCTGTTTTGATAGTTGCAATATTGTGATCATGTCGTTCGCGAGTGTCTTCTGTGGTACTGACCCTTGTGTCCATCTCATTGATATGACCACTCTCTTTCTCGAGTTTTGCCTTCAGGGAACCCATTGTGGAGATGTCATCAAGCTTTACATTAATTGACATGAATCCACTTTGCATAGTATCCAGCAGGTGATCTTCATGTGTATTGCCCTCTCCGGTTTCCCCCTGACTTGTGCATGGCAGGGTGGGGTTTTCTGGAGGCGAGGGCCGGGGGCCGGTGAACAAATCCATGGGACCCTTCTTCTTGTTGGCGCCCTTTGTCATTTTCTTGGAATGCAGAGATCCTGATCAGCAGTGCAGCTCTTCCACTGGCTTCTGTAGCTGGACCTGTGTTCACCATACCGAGCAACAATCTGATTTGTATGCAAAGCCGTGCGGTTGGGTAAGTGCCCTACAGTGATCTGATTTATCGACCTATTATCTTCCCGACTACGATTTTACTATCGTTGCGGAGCGCTCGTCCTGCACTCCGTGCAGAGCTGTCGCCTGTTTGATTTATTATACTGTATAATGGTCCCGCGCAGGCCCACCGGATCAATGTCTTTTACTTATAACTCCTCGCCTGCTAACAGCGTGGGCTGCCGGGGTATTGTGTTGTGCCCTCCAATTGCTGACTCCTCACTCAGTCCAGGGTGTACGTTGTGGTTAGCTGCAGCCACATCACGCACGTGTGCGCCACCCTGCCAGTATAATGCACTCAGTGTGTTCCATTTTCAATTAAATGTCAAGGATCCGTGTAGGAGAGGGCGCTGTCACGCGTGAGCTGGGCCGCAATCCGGCAAAGCGTGCCTAAGCCCTGGAGCGGACCAGGTCCTCTACTGGGTCCGTATCTCCAGGCCGAGGACGCATTGGCCGCTGTGTGTGCTGGTAGGATGTTACAGCTACATGTCGTGGGGCTCCCCCGTGGACCTTCCAGCCCACCTTCCTCGTCTGGCACCAGTGGGGCTGTGCCTAGGGGGGGTTCTCCAATCTTCCCAAAGGATTTGGTGAATCCGCAAAGGGCTCCAGCTTTCTCAGCCCCCTCCCCCCGTGCTGCTGCTTAGGTATTTTCATTTGCAGGTCTCTGGTGCTGGGGAGGCCTCTGCTGCAGCCTCTCTTGGGTCCAGCTAACTTGTCACAACGGGAGGTGGCTCCTCCTCCCGTCAGGCCGTTTCCCGCTTCGTAGTTAGCTTGCAACACACCATTCTTTCAGTGTAGATATCTTTGGTGCTATGCAGCGGAGAGGGCTCACAGTCAGACCACCGGCTCACGGTCCTGTGCCCTCACCAAATTTCCACTCCAACTTGCTTTTTTAGGCTTACAAGAAGATCTATCAGTATCAGGATTGTAGATGGGGCCGGAGCCTTAAGGTCAGGCGGCCATTATGATCGGATGCTCAACAGTACCCTCAAAACCCCAGTTTCTTGGAAACAGGCAGTAATTAACCCAATATTTAAGAAAGTTAGGAGAGATAGCCCATCAGCTTACAGGCCCATCTCTTTTTTAGACTCTGTTGCTAAATCAGTTAGACCAATGGGTTAGTGACAACAATATTTTGGGCAAAATTTAATTGGGCTTCCGTTCTGGTCTTGGGACCAGTGAGCAAGCCCAGAGTTTGTATTTAGTAATGGCACACTCCTTATATATTAAAAAAGACCTTGTCAGATCTGGCGGGCGAAAAGGCACCCGTGAGCTGAACTTGTAGTTTGCCGTTTCGGTAACAACGGTACCAGCAAGCTTACTGGTACCGTTGTTACTGTACCGGCAAACCTGGAATGAGGCCCCTTATATTTTTCCTTTTATGGACCTGAGTACAGCATTTGATAAGGTGAACAGTGCTAAACTATGGACTGCTCAGTTTCCTAGACTGCCCAAGTGCAATGTTGGATTTCCTTGTAGACATTGTGAAAGCATCATGAAGCAGACACAGACAACAGGTTCAAGTTTGGTTTACAAAGTTTTATTAACTTAAAATGTAGGTTGGAGTAAGGCCTAACTTGCCCTATGCTAAGGTGGGATTTCTCCATCTAAAGAAAATTAAGGATAATCCACGTCAGGAAGTTCAAAGCAAATGTCTGTGTCCGAAACCTGTATTTGACCTCACAACTAACTGTATACAATGTGTAGGGATATCAGCATAAAAATGAGTAGTGTTCAAAGTAAAGTTCAGAGGTTCTTTCAGCTCTTGGCTCGTAATCGGCTTCCCCTTCCCCAAGTTCAAAATACTTCACAGGCATCTGGGTTCACTTCCTCAAGAGTTTAAATCTTCCAGCATTTCAAAACACAATTCCTCTGGACACTTCCCAGCTCTTATGATGTCACTTTTCACTAGTTCACATAGGCAGTTCAGTTTTTTATCTTCAAAATCACACATGAGGTTGTTGTAAAACATACGCTTCTTCTAGGTGCTTTCAGTGGCCTGTTCACACAGGGGTGCACTCGGTCTAGGCACAGTTATCAGACCACACGGTCCACCCATTACAGGTCACATAAACAAGGCCCCTTCTTAGATGCTTTTCCATCAACACTATGCCACTGCTTTAACTTCACAGTGCTGCTTGATTTATTCTCCTGTGTCACACTCTCCTGCCACTGTACCATGGCTGGATTGGCCACAATGCACTTGTTGCACTTTCTTGCTTTCTCCTGGCTCGTCCCAAGGTGTATTTCCCTCTAGCATACAGTTCCTTGAATTCTCCTTTTGGCTTTTGTCAATGCTTGTTTTCTCAAAACATGCAGTTCTCTGTAATAGGCAGATTCACAAACTTTCTTTGACTCATCAAAATGCTAACGATTGGTCAAAGCTTGCTTTCACTTTATTCTGTATTCAAAAGTATTTATAATTACTGTCATTTTGTTCAGCATTCATGGTAATGCTTGGTTCTGTTTAAATCAAGGTTCATTGCCTGTTTTACATATTTGCCTTTAGCACACAAAAACACTTATTGGGGTCCACCTTTTCAGTGTGGAGGCTGATCCTTATGTTGGTACCATTTAATGGGTGACCTCAGAGGATGGATTTCACAGAAGATTCCTCATAATGTATGGGGGCTCCTGTCCTTAGGCATGGGGTGCCTGGGGCTGTTGTCCATTTCAGAGACGATTGTGTGATTTCATAAAAACTTGGGGCCACATTTCAGTGAGGAACTATTTCTACTTTTTATTCGACCTTCATAAGAAGTGTGTGGTCCCTGAGTTATACGTCACTCGGTAGTATTTCAAGAGTGAGGTTTTTGTAGGAGAAATTTAAACTTTAAAAGCAACGAACTTCGTCCATAGTGCAGAGTTATATGGTGTTGTTCACAGGGTATCCCGAGTTGGTTTTTGGAATATCCTTAGTTAAAAAGTGGTCGACCGGTTTCGATGAATTTAATTGATCATCTTCTTCAGGACCTTGATTTTGGCTTGTCTCTAGGAGATCAGGGGTATGGAAGGGGCACCGTCATCCCTTTTACCTAAGAGAAATCAAACCGAAATGGGTTTTAAATCTTGAGGTCACAGTGGTTCTTGAAGTTTTATTCTGTGGTATTTTCTATTAACTTAATACAATTAAATTGATATGCTAGCATTTTTTGACAGTCATTTGGCTATTTAGGCTAAAATGGACATAGAAGGCAGCTGGTGATTACCTCATATATAGTAACTGACAGCCGGGTCTTTTTTGTCATGCGTGACTCCAGTCCTGTAAGACATTAACAAGGTGTTTTTTATAAGACAAAAGCCTACTTGAGGCTGTATCATAAATGAGTCGTAATACAATTATAGGAGTGTCTAGTACCGTCTGATTTGGGGTTGACAGACGAAGCGCTGGTGTGCATTCATATCTCTGTGTTTACTTCCAAATGCGGTTCGCGGTATAGTGCGGGGAAACCCTTTGTTCTAAGAAGCACCACTTTCTTGTAAAGAGGTGCTGTCCCAGTACCAGGCGCTTATGCCGTGTGGGAATACATCTGCCCACATTCATGCATCTGCCCACATAAAGACTCTACATGAAAAACATGTACATGCGCGGTGAATAGGTCTACATCCCAGTCCAAGATACCGGTCGCGGGCGCGGCTAGTATCCCAATAATAGTTCGCGGTCATGCGCGAGTGATCTTAATTCTGAAAGGGCCACGAGTGTTGACGCGTAAATCGCGTTCGACTTGGAAAGCATTTGTGCCATACGGTGAGTGAATTCCAAGTCGAACGCGATTTACGCGTCAACACTCGTGGCCCTTTCAGAATTAAGATCACTCGCGCATGACCGCGAACTATTATTGGGATACCAGCCGCGCCCGCGACCGGTATCTTGGACTGGGATGTAGACCTATTCACCGCGCATGTACATGTTTTTCATGTAGAGTCTTTATGTGGGCAGATGCATGAATGTGGGCAGATGTATTCCCACACGGCATAAGCGCCTGGTACTGGGACAGCACCTCTTTACAAGAAAGTGGCGCTTCTTAGAACAAAGGGTTTCCCCGCACTATACCGCGAACCGCATTTGGAAGTAAACACAGAGATATGAATGCACACCAGCGCTTCGTCTGTCAACTCCAAATCAGACGGTACTAGACACTCCTATAATTGTATTACGACTCATTTATGATACAGCCTCACGTAGGCTTTTGTCTTATAAAAAACACCTTGTTAATGTCTTACAGGACTGGAGTCACGCATGACAAAAAAGACCCGGCTGTCAGTTACTATATATGAGGTAATCACCAGCTGCCTTCTATGTCCATTTTAGCCTAAATAGCCAAATGACTGTCAAAAAATGCTAGCATATCAATTTAATTGTATTAAGTTAATAGAAAATACCACAGAATAAAACTTCAAGAACCACTGTGACCTCAAGATTTAAAACCCATTTCGGTTTGATTTCTCTTAGGTAAAAGTGATGACGGTGCCCTTTCCATACCCCTGATCTCCTAGAGACAAGCCAAAATCAAGGTCCTGAAGAAGATGATCAATTAAATTCATCGAAACCGGTCGACCACTTTTTAACTAAGGATATTCCAAAAACCAACTCGGGATACCCTGTGAACAACACCATATAACTCTGCACTATGGACGAAGTTCGTTGCTTTTAAAGTTTAAATTTCTCCTACAAAAACCTCACTCTTGAAATACTACCGAGTGACGTATAACTCAGGGACCACACACTTCTTATGAAGGTCGAATAAAAAGTAGAAATAGTTCCTCACTGAAATGTGGCCCCAAGTTTTTATGAAATCACACAATCGTCTCTGAAATGGACAACAGCCCCAGGCACCCCATGCCTAAGGACAGGAGCCCCCATACATTATGAGGAATCTTCTGTGAAATCCATCCTCTGATGTCACCCATTAAATGGTACCAACATAAGGATCAGCCTCCACACTGAAAAGGTGGACCCCAATAAGTGTTTTTGTGTGCTAAAAACATTGTTTTGAATAACACTTCGGGAAAAATTTTGAAGTCTAAATGCCTCCCTGAATGTGATCCATTACATATTTGCCTGCCAGCCCAGTGTTCCCCCTTCGTGATACACTCACTGGTCAGAGCTTACGGCTTTGCTGCGAGGTCCTCTGCTGCCACAGGGTCTCTTTCCCGTGTGGTACCTCGCTTCTTCTCCCAACGGTTCTCTGTGGCTCTGCTCACCCAGTGATGCTCCTCCTGCAGCTTGGGACTTCTACAACTGCTTCGCTTGGTCTCCCTCTTGTGGTCTGTCTCCAGCATCCTTCAGCTCTGCTTCCCACTGCATAAACTCTGCATCTTTTCTCGGGTCTCGAGTGCTCCACTTGCCACACCACTGATCTGGAGTGGTCGGCCTGTACCCAGGAGTCTGTAGAGGTGTGTCCACAGCGGACTCTATTTCCAAAAGACTGTCGGCTTTAAAGGTTTGCGCTACAATGATTAGTCCAGGAAAGACTAGACCGCTCACTATTGAAACAGCAGTTCAGTCTTACTCTTGCTGTCCTCCTCGTCTCAGTACACTGTTGTGGCTGCTGTGAGAGTGTATTGATAAAATGCGTGTGTCTTTTTAGTTTGCCTCTTCCTCGTCCCAGTACTAAACTGGGGTTTCTTGGGGAAGTTTCAAGGGAAGAATAGGAAAATCCCTGACAATATCTTACGAAGGCTTGAGGGATAGAGGGTTTGGTATGAACAGGAAAGGAAGGATACTGTGTCTCACCTAAGGACGTTCTCTCCTCACTTCCCAAGTCTCCTCCACCCAGATCATCCTCCCTCACATATCCACCCCTAGACCCAGATCCAAAAGCAATGGTCTTTTCCTGGCCACCTGAGGGCAGGATACAGGGGGAAAAGAAGTGAGGACGCCCTCAGGTTCCTCACAAAATTAATCCGGAAACAAAGGTCTGTGTCAGAAGCAGAGGTCTGGGCCGCTGTACAGCCTACTTCCACATAGACAGCAGTCCGGCATGGGTGTATCTTAGCACCCCACATGTTCTTCTTGTACATCAATGTACTTGAAGTGTTGGAGTTAGCAGGATTAGACGTTCCCAAAATTGTCAATATGTCGTGACCCATATTAGCTTACACGGACACTACAATCCTGCTGGCCAGGACCCTGTGAGCCCTACAACCTTTAATCAACAGATATACTAGTTTAATGTTCTGGTACGTTGATTTGTACCGCACACCGATACCATCCAAGGGCAGTCTTCAGGCGCTCACGTGGCTCGCAAGAAAGAGGAAGGGGTGGGGTAGTGAGGTAAGAATGATAGGACAGGTCCAGGACCAGGAGAAACTGGCATCTGTGTGTGTTGCCTTGCAGCTGGTATGTTGCGTGCACTGGCTTGTTGTATCTGTATGGGTAAGGTCCAATGCCTGGGATGATTTCTGTGTGGCTGTTTGTTGTGTTAGGGTGTGTATGTGTGTTTTATGTGTGGATTGGCATGTGTACGTTTTGTGCACTGGCTTGTTGTGTCTGTATGGTAAAGTCCAGTGTCCTGGTGTGTTTGTTGTGTGTGCTGCGTGTGTTGGGTGTGTTTTAGGGCATAGGTTGGCTAACCCAGTGGGCATGTGTAGTGTTTGGTTGGTGTATTTGAGGAAGTACAAGCGGGGAGGTTAGTGCTTTGGCTACTCGCAAAGTTCTTCTGTATGGCTAATCTACACACTCCTATCTGTTTTGAGAAATTACTGATCTCCACAATTCAATCTAAGTGTGATGCATGGTTAATCGTAATTATATTTAAATGTATGCAAATCGCCTCCAGCAGCCCAAAGTAAAACGCACAAAAGTAGGAGGCTCCAGCTTCCCATCCATTGCAGCCATACATTGGAACTCCCTGCCTCCTATCCTGAAGGTGGAGCCCTCCTACTGGGCATTCCGGAAATCCCTGAAAACCTGGTTGTTTGCCTAACCTTACTGACACTCACTACACGGCTCTGCATAGCCTCACCCTACCATCGGTTTGTTATATATGCACTCCTATGTACCAATTTCAAGTGACTAGTTTTCAATCTAACAGCGCCTCAATGCCTATGAGTTGCTGCAGGCTTTATAAATGAAAAAAATTGACGCCTGCCTAAACTTCACAATTGTATCTAGGCGTCATGCATGCATAATCTTCATAATTCACTCCAAGTGTGACACATGGTTAATCTTCACAATTCTATCTAAGTCTGGCGCATGGCTATACTACATAATTCTCCAACTGTGATGCATGTGTAGTCAGGGGCCCACCAATGAGAGCATAATAAAAACCATGTACTCAAAAAGTAGAGCAAACACCGGGCAAGAAGCAACACAGTTTATTACAGCTGGGTGAGCCCAAATCAAACCGAACAGTGGAAAGGCTCTGATCGACAGGCTGACGTCTGAATAGAATACAAACAGTAGTTTTATACCATGAACTACAATGGTCGGAAATCCATCGAAATAGTTGCAAGTGGAGGCCACCAGGGGGCGCACAGGCAATGGCTGCCTGATTCCCGTGCTCCGCCAACGGCCAGGTCTTAACCGGGACTGAGCCCCCCCAAATACCCCCCCCCCCCCCGAGGCGAAAGAGAGGGCCGAAGAGCAGGGAGAACCCCCGGTGCCCCCGCGGAGCGAAACAGCGGGGTCGAAGGACCCAGGGAGAGCGGAGATCCGGGGCTGCGGATACAGCAGCGGGAGCGCCGCAGAGGGCCCGGGCGGCGCGAAACCGGAAGTCAGAGCCGAGGCCCACCGCACATGAGACTGGGAAGGGAGGGTCGTCCTCCGACGCCGTGGCAGACACCCGTCCCCCGCGGCGCTAACATAGAACGGAAACCGGTGGGACCCACCCTGGGGAGAGATCCGCCGACACCTCCCAAGTGAAGTCGGAGGGGACCGCGCGGGAGACGCGCCAGACCCGGGGAGAGGAGCGCCGACCCGAATAGGCCACTGTGAGGTGAGAGCTCCGGAGCGGACTCGGAGGCCCCCGGTGGGGGACGGCGGGCTGCCCACGGGGAGGTGCCCCCACGTCTGGCATGCGCGGGCCGCGCCCAAGGCTGGACACCCCACCCGCGGCAAGGAAGACACAAAGGGTGAGGAATGTGTTATGTTTTACCTATCCTGTGTGTGCAGCTATTGCCTGTCCATGTGTAAGTCTGTGTCTGGAATGTTAGCATCAGAGTGTTCTACCTAGAATGTTATTGTGTGAGTGCCTAAGTTCTGAATGTAATGTATCAGTTGGAAACTGAGCTTGGCACAGGGGGACCGGTGGATGCTTCTATCCTATGAACTTGTCCTATATTATACCTAATGTACTTACCTGTGTTCCTGTGGACTTACTAAAGATACCTAAACCTAACAAGGCTCTTGAGTGGTTATTTATAACCCCAAACCCATAACCTAACATTGGCGACGAGGATGGTTGGAAACTGAAGGGAGCAGCAACAGAAAAGGAACAAGGAACAAAGCAGTACACACAAGGACTGTTACCAGGACACAAAAGGGGCAAGGAAGTTGCCCATCAGCAAGGAGCAGTAACCAAAGAGGCATCCACCGGCCCCCAAGGTAAGCGCGCTGCGCCTGCATGGATGAGTGAAAGGCTCAACTCAGTGATTTTGCAGGGCAGCACTGCACGTCTGTCTGCGGTTGTTTAATTGGCCTTTGTAGTGAGCAGCGGTCAATGGAGACAGCGTACAAGGGGCCGGGGGCGAGATCAAGGATTAATGTGGCCAGCATTAAAACATTGCGACAATGTGCAGAGGGTGCAATGTATCAAGGAAGAAGAGATGCTGATGGTTTTACCTGTGGAGCAGCCTCTATATGCAGTGTGTGCGTATTGACAGCATGTCAGTGTTTTTGTGGGATCCCTGCCTTGCTGGCACTGGTGACGGTTGGGGCTGGGAGATGTGCTCAACCCTGTGTTCTCCTCTGCAATGGTGACGTCAGAAGCATCCGTGGGGTATTGGCGATCAAGGCTGTGATAGAATGTTATTTGAACGTTCCTGCAAGCTGTAGCATTGGAAGCTACGTCACGGCAAAGGACTGGGAGTTCCGAGTAAAGAACCGTTCAACGTGCATGTTCAACATGCTCAAAGTTCCACTCAAATGGCGTATTACCAGGAAGTGAAAGGAAAAGTGTTTTCCAACGTGCTCAAGACGTCTGCTGTTTTAAAAAAAAAAAAGATTAGAGACGTTTTGTTCGGATCTGCAAAGAAAGAGAGGGACGCATCGCCGTAATACAAAAGAGTCCCATCTGAAAGTATTTCAACGTGCGTGTTTGGCAGCAATAAGTTGACAAGTGAAACAGATCCTATGACAAAAGATGCGGAGCCAGCAACATCTTTAAACAGAGGGACTGCAACGTGATCCCATTTGCCGGAAAATATTTTTAGCTGGTAACACTATATGTACAATGGTGACTTTTACAAATTAATGCAAAATATTCAAGAAGAGTGACGTGCTTCGTGCAAGCTGTCTCATTTAGTAATGTACACTGTGCTTTCCGAATTAACATTATTAAGGAAATGCTATGCTTGGGTGTTTTCACTGTTGTTATAGAGAGAGAGAAAACTACTAGGGCAGTGGAATTTATGATTTTAGCTCTTGTTGTGGGAAGTGTTCCCAAATTTGGTAGTGAATTTACACATGGTTTGCGATGGCTATTTGGCTATTTGGTGGCAGTTTTTGTGCAGGAGCCATATGGTGATAAGGTGCCTAGTTAAGAGGCGTTCTGGTAGTGCCAATGGGATTTTTGGCAAGTACAATCTGGATATTGCATGGATATTGCATGGATTTTAGCTATGGTGAAATGAGGTTATTGGCATGTTTAATTGGGAATGGTGCGCGACTGAATGTTTGGTGCCAATTGGGTTTAGCAAGTTTTAAGAAAAAGTATGAACCCACCAATTAAAAGGAATGTCAGTCAATCAAATGTACAAAGTTTATATTTTGCACTAAACCAAATTTTTATCCACAGCTATATATATATCAACAAAGTATATGCAGGAACAAACATAGTGGACTTTTATGTGGGCACATAATGAATTCCTCTGGTTATTTTGGTGTGGACATGGTGACGGAGATCCACTACATTTTTTCGAAATTTTGTTTTTGAGAATATACTAATTGCATCAATGTGATAACATAGTTTTTTTTTACAGGTATGATCACAAAGGACTTTGTAGCTGAATATTTTGGACTCAATTGATGTTGCATAATCTTGGTTACCAAATATTATATGCGCAAATTGCCTAAGTGTAAATGTGATTCTGTGAGAGTGTGTGCAAAAAGGAAGGACGGTTGAGATTGGGTACACTTTGGTGTGTCAAAATGTGGGGGATGAGAAATCCCGACTGTTGTGCTCAGCAGTCATTGGCGGTCTTCCTGGTTTCAGGTGGTCGTGCCGTATCTTGGGGGACTGGGTGTCCCGGCACTAGATGCCAGTTGTGGTGGTCTTCCTCGGACGAGGTGGTCGCGCCAGGTACCTGTTGTGGGGGCTGTTGGTCCCGTTGGAGAATTGCGACACTTTGGTGTGTCAGAGATAGGGGGATAGAGAATCCCGACACTGTGGTGTGTCAAATGGTGGGGTATCAAGAATCCCAACACTTTGGTGTGTCAAATTGTGGGGGATGAGAAATCCCGACACTGTTGGTGTCGAATATTTGTGCTCAGTGGTAGGCACAGTGCAGTTGGCATGTTTTGTTGTAATACCAAGGCTTATGTGAGGGAGTTGGCATGTTTTTGGAGTGTTGCTATTGTAATGTGCTCTCTGGTGAAGCATGTTATTTTCAAAGTAGTGTCCATGCTCCTTACCTAGTATTAAGTTGACATCTACTTAGGTCAATGTCTGTGTTATATGAACGACATTGGTTTTGGTGCCAGGTGAGGGTGTTTAGTGGACGCTTTTGGTGGACGCTCGTTGGTGTCTACACTTGTATATGCTTTAGGCAGATAGAGGGGTATGTACCCTGTGGTTTTGTCATTAAACCTGGTAGTTGGTGAATGTTGACATAAGGTTTAATATGTTGTTGTAGGTGGCAAAGATTGATTATTAGATTGTGGGCTGGTCCCATGGTGATGAGTTCCATAAGTGGCCATTATGGTTCTGGTGATTGAATTGAAGTGGTTTGGCTATTTGACAGCCATACTATGGACTTGGAAGGGAATAGCATTTTGCTTTTGATAGTTTGCAGGATGGGTTTATTTGGAAAGATAGTTCTTTGAGATAAACTGTTCATATTGTTGACTTTTCCTTCTGTTTCCTTCCTTCATTGTAATGTTATGTAAAGGGGGCGATGTGTTATGTTTTACCTATCCTGTGTGTGCAGCTATTGCCTGTCCATGTGTAAGTCTGTGTCTGGAATGTTAGCATCAGAGTGTTCTACCTAGAATGTTATTGTGTGAGTGCCTAAGTTCTGAATGTATCAGTTGGAAACTGAGCTTGGCACAGGGGGACCGGTGGATGCTTCTATCCTATGAACTTGTCCTATATTATACCTAATGTACTTACCTGTGTTCCTGTGGACTTACTAAAGATACCTAAACCTAACAAGGCTCCTGAGTGGTTATTTATAACCCCAAACCCATAACCTAACAGAAGGCCCAGAGGACACTGGGTGTGAGGCCCCCGCCGGGAACGGCGTGGCGTGTGCCCGCCCAGAGGGGTCCCCCAGACACAGCAGAGACCAGTGAAAGAAGAAAGAAGCGGCCTATCCCCTCGGGCCCCCAGCCCCACCACCGGAGAGGGCTTAGGGCTCAAGCATCACGATAACAGGGCACGCGGCCCACCACCACGCAGTGATCAACACGGCAAACAAGCCCCCCCCCAAGGAAGACACAAAGGGCGCAGAAGGTCCTGAGGATACCGGGTGTGAGGCCCCCGCCCGAGGCCGGCGGGGCGTGTGCCCGCACTTCCACTAGTACAGGTGGTCCCGCGAAGTGACCCACCACGAGCTCCCCCCCAGTCCAAGTACACCCAACGGAGTGCCCAGGGGGAGACTGAATGGACTGGCAGAGGAACTTGCAGAAATACCGATACCGAGACCCAGGCCCCTACGGAAAAGACCCGGTCCGTATCCGGGAGATGGCCCACTCAGAGGTCGCTGCCCCCGCAACGGAGGCAATGGAAAGGGGCTTTGCATCCATCTTGCAAGAAATTAGAGACATGCGCTCCGACATTGCCCAGAGGTTTGAGAAGATGGACCGACGGGTTGACAAAGTTGAGGACAGACTCCTACAGGTTGAATCCAACCAATCCGCCTCAACAACCCTGGAGATAGAGACTAACATGAAGCTATCAGCCCTGGAGAAGGAGGAGGAAGAGAGGTCCAGACAAATGGACGATTTCGAGAACAGGGAACGAAGAAAGAACCTCAGGTTTTTTGGAGTCCCGGAGGCAGAGGGGGAAACGGAGAGAGAGCTCACCCGAATGGTGCGGAACATAATCGCGCTCCTCTTCGAAGAGGAGATGACCGCTGAACTCACATTTGATCGGGTACACAGGGCGGGAGGACGAGCAGGGGGCCCCCGTTCGATTCTGGTCCGGTTCCACTACTACCTGGAGAAGACACGGGTACTGGAAGCAGCCAGGAGAACCCAAGAGATAACGTACAACAACTCACAGGTTTCCATCTTTCAAGACCTCTCGGCATACACACTATCCAAACGCAGGATGTGCCGCCCCCTCACACAGCTGCTGAAAGAAAAGGGAGTATGATATAGATGGGGCTTCCCCTTCTCCCTAACCTTCGAATACCAGGGCCAACGAACGACGTTGATCACCGAGGAAGACATCAAAGGAGCCATCCAGGACTACGTGGTGGACCCACCCCCCCGAAGGGAACCATCAGGACCGGCGACGGGTGGAGCAAGTGGCCCGGGCCCGGCGAGTGAAAGAAGGAAGAAATCTGGGGCACGGAAATTTAGGAGAATGAACACACCCTCACCAGCGAAAGAGGCAGAACGGAATGACTCGGAGGGATGAATACCAAGGGGCCCCAGCCAGCACTGGCGCGAAAAGAATGGTCTCCCGGGATGACCGGAGTTAGCCGACTAAAAACAAGGCAGTAATCCGGGAATCACCGAAAGGCAAGAACGGTACCAGAATCAGGTTGAACAGCAAGTACAAAGGGGGAAATTACGGGAACGATATCGGGGGGGGGCTCACAAGAAGGAGGTTTTGCAATGATCGCCTGGCCGAGAGGGGCAGGCTGGTGGTCCGGCCAAAAAGCCAGCAATGGCGGAACTATCTGGCTGGACGCCGGGGCAGGGGGTGGGGGTTTATGACCAAGTTGGGGATCGTTTGTTGGGGAAAGGGTTAGGGGGGCAGTTGGGGGTTCATTTCAATAGTGTCCAACCGGTGAATCAAGGGGGGCGAAAAGGGAGAACCGATGCGAAGTTGTTGACCAGTAGGGCAGGAAACATTGATTATGGCTGACAGCCATCCGGCCCTGGGAGTGGGTACCCTGAATGCGCGGGGTCTGAACACCCCCACAAAAAGATCTCTGATTTGCAGAGAGTTTAAGCGGGCGAAATTAGACCTACTGTTTGTGCAAGAGACACACTGGGCAAGGGGGAAGGAGCCCAGGCTGCGGGGGGGAGGAATTGAGGAGGTCTTCCATGCATCCCACAGGACTAAGAAAAGGGGGGTGGCCATATTGATAGGAAGGAATGTAGGGTTCGAGAAGGAGGCGATCTTGAAGGACCCCGAAGGCCGTTACCTGCTGATACGGGGCGCCTACAGGGGTCCCCCATTACCCTGGCGGTGGTGTACGGCCCGAATGAGAACCAGGCCCAATTCTGGGAGGAAACTAGGGACAAGCTCAGGCTATTCACACAGGGCCCACTGGTGGTGGGGGGTGACTTCAACATGGTCCTGGACCCCACCGCGGATAGGAAGCGGATGGCCCCCCTCAACCCCAGGCCCACAGAAGAGGCCATGGCACAGAGCTTCCGGAGAGTGAATGAGGACCTGGGCCTGATAGACACTATCCCGACCCCTAGGACAGGGATCCCCTCCTACACTTACTACGCAGCCATACATAATTCATTTTCCAGGATAGACTACATCCTAACGGACGAAATTCTCGGTCCGTATGTAGCAGGCTACAGGATAGACCCAGTCCCCTGGTCAGACCATGACATGGCCCGAGTCACTATCACAATGGGCTGGAATAGGGAAAGCAGAGGGCGCTGGAAATGCAATGACGCCCTGCTAAAGGATGAGGTCATTGCACAGGAGGTCTTGGACTCCATAACAGAGTTCTTTGAGCTTAATGACAACGGGGAGGTGCCCACGCACACACTCTGGGACGCCTTCAAGGCAACCCTACGAGGAGTTCTTATAAAAATAGGCGCTCTAAAGAAGAGGGAGAGAGAGGCCCAGGAGAAAGCCCTGCGAGAAAAAATAGCCTGTCTCCAACCGGGGGGATCCCTGACCCAACCCCTAGACCGTGACCGGGTGGCAGCACTGGAGGACTATAGGCTCCAACTAAAAGACCTCCTCCTACACAAAACGGAGAGGAGTCTTCAATTGGTTAAGCAAAAATATTACGAGAAAGGGGACAAGGCGGACAGGATCCTTGCCTGGAAGTTGAGGGAGGTACAGAAAAGCAGGAGGGTAAAGGAGGTGAGGGATACCCGGGGACTCCTGGGCTGCGACACATAGGAGAGGCTCGGACAATACTACAGAACCCTCTACTCTTCCGAATACGATGGGGACGACACCCAGATAGAAAACTTCCTGAACTCTATACAGATTCCATCCCTCTCTGGGGAAATGTCTGAGGGGTTGGAGGGCCCGATAACCGAGGATGAGGTGGATAAGGTGATTAGTGGGATGAAGGTGGGCACTACCCCGGGGGAGGACGGCTTTTCCGTCCTCTTTTACAAGAGATTCCGCTCCTCTCTGGCCCCTTACCTAGCAAGGGTCTTCAACGCAGTGCTAGAGGGGGACATCCTCCCAGAATCCATGATGGGAGCCGTTATAGCGGTCTTGCCCAAAGAGGGAAGGGACCCAGCGGATTGCTCTTCCTATCGCCCCATATCACTATTAAACATTGACGTCAAGATCTTGGCCAAGGTGGTGGGGATGAGGCTGGAAGATATAATGCCAAAGTTAGTACATGGGGACCAGGTGGGCTTCATCAAAGGAAGGCAGGGGTCAGATAACATCCGCGAAACAATAGACCTTTTCCACTTCGCCCAATCGTCGGAATTGGACGCATGCGTCCTTTCCCTGGACTCAGAGAAGGCCTTCGACAGGGTGGAGTGGCGCTACATGGAGCTCCTCCTCCGCAGGATGGGCTTTGGAACTCATATCATGCTTTGGATAACCGCCCTCTATCGAGCCCCAACGGCAAGGGTACAGGTGAATGGGATATTATCCGAATCATTCCCCCTATCCCGCGGGACAAGGCAGGGATGCCCACTTTCTCCCCTGATATACGTCCTCACGATGGAGGCGTTGGCAATAGCGGTCAGAGCTAACCCAGATATTAGGGATATTAAAAGGGGCGAGGTAGAATTTAAGCTCTCCCTGTTTGCGGACGATGTCCTGGCCTACCTGGTGGACCCGGGCTCCTCGCTCCCCCCCTTCCTGGCCCTGGTTTCTGCTTTTGGTCGCTTTTCTGGACTAAAAATAAACACTGGGAAATCTGTCATGCTATCAATGAGAACAATAGACCCAGTGCTGGACCCTCTGGTCAGGTTTCACGGGATTAAGGTGGGTAAGGTGGCCATAAAGTATCTGGGGGTACTTCTCACCAGGGATCTAGCGAATTTGGGAGCAGCCAATTATTACCCCATGATTGCGGTGATCACTTCAGACTTGAGGAGAATGGGGGAAGATGATCCTCTCTTGGTACGGCCGAATGACGGCAATCAAAATGAACGTACTCCCTCGGCTCCTGTACCTCTTTACTGCACTCCCGACTAAGGTCCCAGCACAGAGCGTCAGAGATTTTCAGAACGGGGTACGAGACTTTGTATGGCAGGGGAAAACCCCGAGAACCGGAAGGGCCACGCTGACCTTGCCAAGGGAGGGGGGGGGGGGATTTGGACTACCGGATTTCCACCTATACTTCTGCGCGGCTCAGCTGCGTGTCCTCCTGGAGCACATGAAAGAGGGGCTGGGAACGTACTGGTCTTACTTAGAGGACATGGACGCCCACCCCCTAAAGGTCAGAGATCTCCTATGGGCCCCACGCAAGACAATCCCGAAACACCTAAGATCCCATCCGACCCTGGGAGTCCTCTGGGACATCTGGAAAGAGGGCCCCAGCACCGCTCACCTCACCACATGGCCGTCCCCGATGTCCTCTCTCTGGGGCCACCCTATCAACCTGGGAGGGCAGGGATTCAGGCACTGTCAGATCTGGTCAGATAAGGGCCTGGAGTGGGCTGGGCAGATGTTCAGAGAAGGCGAATTCCTGCCTTATGAGGACTTGAAAGATGCTCTCGGACAAGAAACACTTTCCATCTTCGAGTACCTCCGCCTGAAGGGCATCCTTTGCGCCCAATCATGGGGCCCAAACCTGAAGAGGCAGTTGACTCCTTTTGAGAAGCTTCTAGACTCTGCGACATCCAGGAAGGGGGCGGTGTCCAGTGTGTACAAAATACTGAATACCTACAACCTCCAAGGAAGAAGGAGCTTCCGCCTGTTCTGGAACGACCTGGCGGGCGAGGAGATCTCTGAGGACGCCTGGGCCAAAATATTCAAGATAGCATTCCACGGGAACCTTTTCACCTCGGACATGGAGCATAACTTTAAGATAATACAGGGGTGGCACAGGGACCCTGTAAAACTGTCTAAAATGTTCTCAGGGGTGTCTCCGAGGTGCCCGAGAGGATGCGGTCAGACGGGATCTAGAAGCCACATGTGGTGGCACTGCCCGAAAGTACAGTCCTACTGGGAGTCGGTGAGGGGCTGGCTAGAGGAAGTAACAGAGGATTGTCTGCCGCTAAAGCCCTTAACGATGCTGCTGGGCCTCCCCCCAGAGGACACGGAGCTTCACCGATACCCAAGGATGTGGGAAACCATGCTGAGAGCAGGCAGGGTAGCCCTGGCCCAGAGTCCTGAACCCCCATCCAAGGAGGACTGGCTGAAAAAAGTAAAAAACATGTTTTTGATGGACAAACTAACTGCTATGGTGAACAATGACACAAGCTCATTCCTCACAGACTGGTACGGGGTGCAGCAATCCTGGGGATGGGATGTCCATTGAACTTAAGGGAAGGTGCCTATCCACAAAGGAACGGGTTAAGCCACGGAGGACAGAATAATATGGACTGGGTCCCCACGACCTGGGGAACGGAGGCATTAAGCCAGCTAAAGACGCGGTCACAAACCGCATCGCCCTCAAGGCTCGAGGGACGGAGCCAACACGGAGTCTCCCATGATCGAATCACCGGAATGGACACGGGGGGGGGGGGGGGGTGGGAAGGGTTTGGGGGGGGCTACAAAGGGAGGGGGGCGGGGGGGTCGAGTTTTGCCTTTGTTGTTTGTCATATAAAAATGCTAATAAAAACTAAAGTTGAAAAAAAAAGAAATAGTTGCAAGTTAGAGAGTTCACTTTTTCTGTTTCCCAGGGATTCTATTGGTTCATAGACCTCACCTCTTCGCAGTATGTTGATTAGTGAAATATAATTGAAGCAAACAGTTTAACAGTGTCCCATTGCAATGCCTCCCCATTTATTCACATACCACCCTGGAACAATTTGTTATTATTGAAGCAACATTTGTGCTGACCGGTGGAACTTTAATACACTGCCATTGGTCAGCACCATTGAGAACGGAACACAAGACATCCTAAAGCTGGTGGGAAAGGGGACATTATACAAAACTCAAGATGGGAACCTCAACAGTCACTGGCACCTTGAGGTTAGAACATACAATGAAATACAAGGTGGTGCCAGGAGAGCGAGATCAACTAAGAGACGGAAGGCAGAAGGCTAAGGGAATCAAATCATTATTTCATTTTATTTTGATTTGAATATAAAAAAATCATTAAACATTTTAATCAATTTAGTTATAAAAGCACCTTATAAAACATGCATCCATACATTCATTCAATCTAAATAAATCTCTAAAACTTTCAGTTATTTTGAGATACAGAAGAGGAATGTACAATTCATTTCCAAATCTCTTCACATATACAACCAACAGTAGTTCTAAAAATGGCAGCCTCCCTGTTGCCATGTACGGCGGCTAGTTTGGCTGACTGCCCCGTAATTACATCACCCAGTTCTAGTTATGTTTGCTTTATCATGATGAGCAGCTTGAGCCTCACCCCTCTTTGTAGATCCCTGTGGTATTGGTGACGTGTTTCAGATCGAGGTTTCCCAGGTCCAGCCCGTCCTGAGGGATTTCCCACTATGTGTGTTTATGATGGCACTATTTTTATCCTTTTTTTTTTTGTAAACAATTTTTATTGATTCCAACTTGAAAAACCTTACAATCTAACAATAAGTATGCATTCCAATCTTCATGTACAGTTTCATGTTTTCTCCACCCCCTCCAACTGCCCCCCACCCTTTCCCGAGCCTTCCCCCACCGCCTTCCACACCTTCTAGGGGCGCCCCTCAGTCTTCTCCCGCTGAAGAACTATCTTCCTCTGGGCCTGTCTGGTCAGGTCCAGATAATGTAGCTACTATTTGCCTCCAGGCTATCAGCGTGTACGCTTCTTCCCCCCACCCCCTCTGTTTACTGCTTTATTCCACACCACAGTTTCAGCCTCCGCCCATTACTGAAGATCATGCTACCAGGCTTCCACTCTCGGTCTTCTACTTGCTTTCCTGCTCATATCTATTCTGCGCTTAGCTAGTATGTAAGCCAGGTCTTTCAGTTTACTCATGTTTTTCAGTTTGCGCGGCCTCGGAAACCCCCCTAACATACATGCCCACAGGGAGTACACAACCAGGCTTATCTCGTTCTCTGCCATGAGGTGGGTTACCTCCACCAAGAATCTCCTTATTTCAGGGAATGCCCAGAACATATGTATCATCCCTGCATTCACCTCCCCACATTTTGGACATGTTTGTATACCAGCATTTTTAAACTTGGCTATCCTCTTAGGAGTCATGTATGCTCTGTGGGTAACATATAATTGAATCTGTTGCAGTCTCGCGTTCCTTGATACTTTCTTGTGGTATCCCTGTGCCCTCACCAACAGCCCGTCTCCCATTGGTTCCCCAGCTTCCACCTCCCAATCTTGCCTTGTCTGGATCGCTTCCTTCCCCACCTTAGACATCAACAGTTCATATATTCGGGAGACCTCCTGGCCCCCATCTGACACATCATAAAATGTTTCTATGGCAGTATCTGGCTGATGGGTCAACACTGTCTCCGACCATGTACCTTTTATCATCTTCACCAGCCTAGCGTATGTAATGTATTGTTCCGGTGTCTGCCATTAGTGTATCAAACTCGACTGCCTTCCCGTCTAGCCACACATCCCCCAGGGTAGTTATACCAATCGGTTCCTTTTGCTTCCTGATCACCCTTCTCATTTGCTCATCAGCCCCATAAAGTGCCACTAGCGGCATCTGTGGGGAACACAGGAGCGGGTTCTCCATTACCTGGCAGGCTCTTCGCCACATTTTCCAACCCAAATCTAGCAGTCTTATCCTTCCTTCACGCTGCGATTTTAGCAGCCATATCTATTTGTTCAGAACATATGGGGTACACTCGGACTTCAACAGTTTGGACTCTGATGTAGGATCCTGTGATAGCCACCTTGCTAGGTATTGGAGTTGGCTAGCCAGATAATATACCTCAAAATTGGGCAATCTAATGTCTCCTTGTTCATATGGGTTCTGTAGTTCCACAGTGCTATTCTATTTCTGGCATTGTGCCAGATGAACCCCCTACATATACTCTGAACTTTAGCAAAGAATCGTTTGGGTATCATGTATGGTATGTTCGCAAAGTAGTGTAGTAGCCTGGGCAATACCACCATCTTCAACAGTGCCACTCTCCCCAACTCTCCCCATCATGGTCAAAGGGAGCATGGCCCAAAATACCATGCTATTTTCAATCCTAGACAGCGCCTTCTCTGTGTTTTGCCTGTGCTCAGCTTCAACACTGTGGTGTACATCTATGCCCAAGTATCTAAAAGTCTCGGTTTCCCATTTTATCTGTATTACCGGCAGTTCATCCCGTGGTATCCCCACATATCTACCGAGGGGGAATATACTCGATTTTTTGGGGCTAACTGTTATGCCAGACAGCACCGCGTATCACTCCATAACTCCCAAAATATACTGGAGGTTTTCCTCAGGGTATTTTAAGTACAGCAGCATGTCATCCGCATACAGTGATATCAGGTGTTGCTCCCCATTCGTGCTGATCCCCACTGCTCCATATTCCTGCCTCAAGTATATCGCCAGCGGTTCAAGTGCTAATATAAAAAGCATCGGGGATCATGGGCATCCCTGTCTAGTACCCCTGCTAAGTTGCCACTGTTCTGAAATGGTTGCTCCTGTCCTAACTCGAGCCAACGGTCTGCTATACAGCAGTTGGACCCACTTAAATATGTGGGCCCAATACCATATTCCGGCAAGGCCGCCATAACCAGGTCCATTTAACTGAGTCGAAGGCTTTTACTGCATCTAATGAGACTATTGCTACCTCTTGGGAGCCCCCTTCCGTCTGTTCTATGACATGATGGAGTCTCCTAAGGTTGTCGGATATACTCCTGCATGGAACATACCCCGTCTGATCAGGATGTATGAGTTTATTGATAACTGGTCTCAACCTATTGCCCGTCACTGTTGTAAGTATCTTACTATCTTGGTTAAGCATTGATAGTGGTCTGTATGATCTGCAGTCTGTGCTCAGTTTATTAGGTTTAAGTTGCGGGATGATGATTGCTTCCCTAAGGGACTCTGGCAGCGTGCCTCGGTCAAACACCTCATTCAACATTGCGAGCATCGGGGGGAGCAAGTCTGACCTATATGTTTTGTAGAATTCACTTGGGAGTCCATCCGTCCGTGGGGCTTTATTAGTGGGTAGGAGCATGATCACTTCCTCTAATTCTTGTAACGTAATTGGAGCCTCTAGGTTCTCTTTTTCCGCTGCCTCTAGTTTGGGAAGATTAATCTCTGCCAATGTTTCCATCGCATCGATTTCCTCCCCCTCAATAGTGTCCACGTAGAGTCGCTGATAGTACTCCAAAAAGTATTTATTCACACCTTCCTGGGTATCTAATGTCTGCCCATCCATCCCCTGCACTGCTCTAATTGTTTGTCTGGGATTTTCGCTTTTAGATAACCAGGCTAATAATCTGCCTGGCTTATCTCCTTCTGCGTGTTGCCTTTCTACGTATTCTCCACTATTTTTATCCTTCCCCTTCTTTCGCTAATTATAGCTAAGTGTCTTGGATTGTGTCAATGCATCATTAACCCCTACCGCTCCCGGTGAAGCCCTTTATACGAGGCATCTGTGGCTTAGAATACCTGTCTTTTCCCAAGTAACTGCCCCCATGCCCCCCTTTACTCCCGTAATTGGTAGGTGTGTCCCCCCTGTCTAGTGCTGAATTAGCATCCTTAACACATTCCCCACTACGATCCATCTTTCGATCGATTACTTCTGCCCCTCTCATCCCTTTTTCCTTTTCCTTGCGCACCCACACCCTTGTTACCCTGGTCAAGTCCCCTTCCTCCTCATACCCATCCATGTATTGCCCGAAAATCTGTTTTTTTGTTCCATCAGGTGAACACTCTCCCCATTATGCATTGTAATTTTCAAAGTCTGGTGGGGGTGCTGTGAAAATTATTTCTCCTTCATTCTCCCTTTCATTCATACTGGGGTGTTCCTCCCCTAACATTCTCGAGCTCAATTATCTGTAATGCCATTAAATGAGTGTTACACCAATGGATGATTAGATGACTGATGCAGGTGGTGACCGCGACGAGCACAGGGACAGTTATCTTGAATGCTGCTACAAGCCAGTTGGGTGCCCAGGTGAATAATGAATCCAGCCAGGTTGTTGATGAAGTGTCTTACATTTCTTTTAGAATTTTCTCGTGCATTGCTCTAATTTCTTCTACTGCGTCTGTGATTGTTCCATTTGCAGCATCGTTGGCTGGAATTGCGGTAGAACATGTACTCCCTATCTTATGGCAGACCCCTCCCTCTATTGCTGTCACAAGATCCAAAATGAAACTATTTTGGAGGATCATCAATCGCAGAGCCTGTAGTTCTTTGCGCACCGCATTGAGCCCCTTTTCGGTTACATTTGCTAGTTCAAGCAGTTCATAGTGCGTTATCTGCAACCATTTTGCATTGGCTGCAGCTTGTACCCCAGGAAGCAGGAGAGAGGAAAAGAAGACCGATGCTGAGCTGAAAATTTCAGATGGGGGTGAAATGTTTTCTAGGCTCTTGGTGGATTCCTCTGAAAATGTAGTTGCTGCTGGACCTTTTCTTCCTTGTTAGATTGTGTTTGTTCCTTTCTATTTCTTCTGGTACTTTCTTGATACGCGGACAACTCATTGAGTGGTATCAAGTCTGTGCAGGGCACAACTAAGGTAGGATTACCTGTGCGCACACCCCCTTCCAGTCTGATGGTAGCTGGGTGTTTGCTCTTGTTCTGCATGCCCATCTAGTATTGATCACAGCTGCAGTCCCCATTTGCAATGTCCATCCTCTTCCTGCAACCAGTATTCATCCCCAGCGTTATTGTGCCATTTGCTTTGAAACACAAAGAATACTGTGCGAGCGGCTTTGTTTTCTGGATGTGGGTTTTCATTTATCCATGTTAGAACATGTACATAACTGTTCCAAATGTTCTTACATCCCACATTTATTTTCTTAACCACCCTTTTTTCAGCCCACCAGTCCCTTTGCACAGCACTGTGCCATTCCCCTTTCCCACTTCGCATTGTACATCACTGAACCCTGGATTTGTATCAAGGGTCTGGTGTGGCACCATGACACAGCGTTCCCTGTGGAGGTCTTACAGTATATTCTTTTTTTGACAGTGGGCACCTGTTTACCCTTTTGTGCCCCCTCTGCTACATATTCCAGAACCATGTGCTTACTCTTTTTCTCCCGGGCCATACTACCTCCTCCCCCTCATCAATCCAGTTTACTTCCCCTGTATGCCCCTGGAACATAACCCTAGTCCTGCTCAAGGCCGTATGTACCAGACATCCTCCTTCTGCTGTCACCTCTTATGGTAAGAATTGTTTCGGCGTTCCTGTTCGGTGTGGGATGAGGGAGCACACGTAGCATGTACCATTGGTGCTCCCTCGCCCCACCCTCTTTATTAACTCATTCCATATGTTTTCTGAGGGCAGGTCCACTCCCTCCCCGATGATGTTGTAGAATTCTATTGGGCTAGTTATACTTCGCTTAGTGTGTGTCTCCCTATCACCACCAGCTGATGGGCCGAATGTATCCTTATGTGCTAAATACCAGAAAAGAAGGAGACTGAAAACAAAGATGCAGATCAACACAACAGTTTTGACATTCACCCCACTCTTATTTAATCCCACCCACTCTTCTTTTTCCTTGTGCATCATCCATCTCCACTGTGGGTCTTCCATAACACCATATCATAGTATAAAATGTTAATGTAATTTGGCCAATACTTCCCGTCAAGTGATTCCTCCTCTTCCCGGTGTGCTGCTGATATCTCAGCGAACGTCCGTGTGATGTATCCATGCACGCCGTTGTTTTATCTTCACTGACATGGTTGTCGAAAAGAATACTTTAAAAGGACCACAAAACCGAGGCTCCTTTCACTTTCTTGCTGTGTTTCAAATATGTTTTTTATCTCCATGATAACGGGCTGTGTTTGTGGGAATGCTCGACGTGCTTGTGCACAATCTTCAATGTCGGTTGGCTCACTTGTCGATTACTGGACCTGGCAGGAGATATTGCGAAGCACATTGGCCACCTCAATTAAATAGTCTTTCATTTCATTGCCAAGGAGGTCTGAGCTAGGGTTAGCATCTGAAATTGAACATGAAGGAGGGGCAGGCACATGCTTTCTCCCTGTTACTATTTCATGCAAAGGGAGGTGGTGCTTCAAAGAAGTGCATTTCAAAGGGCAAAAAGTGCAAGAGGGAGGCAAAAAAGCCAATTTCGGCACATAGTAGTGGTTAGCTTAGCCAAGCACTCTTTTAGTAAACTGTGCAAAGTTTGTGTTTGATCCCTAAGAGACGTGTTATCTTCTCAAAGAGATTGTTGGCAAAGTGTTGGCCATTATCTGACCTTATTTCCTCACATACAACCGTTCTTGGGAATACTTCTCTAGCCAGGAACTTCGTTGCAGACTTTGGATCGTTCAGGGCCCGCCTCAAGCCAACACAAAAATGGACAGTCCACTACGTACCTGTAGGAGGCACATCTTTCTTGAATGTCAACATAATCGATATGCAAGTGCCGGAAAGGGCCCTTCCGGCCGTGGAATTGTTCTCTGTAAAGTTTTTAAAGTATGAACAGACAACTGTTTGCAAACCATACAATTTCCCACAAACGTATTCACTTGCTCATACATGTTTGGAACGTACAATCCCTCACCCAGCTCTGCAACTATGTTTTCTTTGGAAGTATGGGTGGTGAAATGCTCTAAAGTATGGTTGTTCTAAAGCTCCGTTTAAGAATTTTCTACGCATTACAGGCTTCTGTAAACAACTCATGGTGGCAACAGTAAAGACGAACACAAGTGATCACAGTTCAAGGGTGTTTAATAAACTGTATAAGTAGGTTGGAAAAATGCCTAATCTAAATTTAAGATGGGAGCAAGCTATGACCATCAAACAATAATAAGGCAGTCTTAGTGGCGTCTTTTCAAATAACAGGGCCTACACTATAAATACAAAAAGAGTGTGGGATAGGGTTCATAAAAAAGAAGGAAGTGTTCACAAATGATAAGTCAGGATGTGGTAGGGTCTCCCTCATGTTTTGAGCACAGGACAAGGCGGGGACTTCTGAGCACAACACACGATCAAGCTTTCCCAGCATGAGACAACAGTTCTGCTAACAGGACCTTCGGTGGTTAAATCTCTTTTCTACAAAACATCTCTTGCCTCTGAGTACCTGATGTGTTTAAAACAACAAACAAAAAGTTCCTTTCCGTATGTACGTTGCGTGATGACTTCTCACCCCTGGATCCCCCTCTTCCAGGCTTAGATCCCTTTCGAATAGCAGCCTCCCGCTGTCTGGTTCACTACGCTTTTTACTCAAAACAATTTTACCTGTAGCATTCACAAGTCTTAATGTCTTTTTTAAACAGTTCACTGTGGACATCCCTCTATCGGGTTCACTCTTGTCAACACTGTTCATTGGAACTTCAGGCTTCACCCTGTTCCATTGGCATGATTGTTATGTTATGTTAGGAGTACATATAACACGCACTTACACCCGAAGGCATCTTGGCGTGAAGAGAAGTAGTACTACTGCCCCCAGCTATGGCCCTAAAACAGAAAGGTTTTCAGCACCCTTATGAATTGAAGATGGCTCACCAGGCCTCTGAGGCTAGATGGAAGCCCATTTCACAGTCTACTGGCTGCGCATGAGAAGGCACGGTCACCCACGCGGGCCTGACGGACCTTCAGGGTAACCACTAAGTTGGCATCACCGGAGCGCAATGGCCTGCCCAGGATATAGGGGGGACATTTGTCCTGCAGATATTCTGGTCCCTGCCTAAAGAAAGCGCGGTGTACCAAGCATAAGGCTTTAAACTTAATCTGAGGTGCAAAGGGCTGTAATCTCACTGTTTGGCTGTGGCGAGGGGAACTGACCTATGAGGAACATCTTTTTGGAGGAGAAAAGGCAGTGGACTGAGAGCTTGGAGGTGCGTGTGCTTGTACCTTTTACTTTCTGTGCTGGTCATCTAGTCACCTGACTGCACACCTGGTACTTAAGGCCGCCTCCTATGCCCTTGTGGCGCTAAGCCCTGAGGTGCAAAGGGCTGTAATCTCACTGTTTGGCTGTGGCGAGGGGAATTGACCTACGAGGAACATCATTTTGGAGGAGAAAAGGCAGTGGACTGAGAGCTTGGAGGTGCGTGTGCCGGTACCTTTAACTTTCTGTGCTGGTCATCTAGTCACCTGACTGCACACCTGGTTCTTAAGGCCGCCTCCCACGCCCTTGTGGCGCTAAGCCCTGAGGTGCAAAGGGCTGTAATCTCACTGTTTGGCGAGTGGGCGACGTGGTCTAGTTGATCTATTTCCAGATTTCCATACTGCGGCCCAAAGGAATCCATTCAAATGGATGGTCCACAGCAAACATCAAGGACAAGAGCGCAATTAAAACGCTTGGGTAAGCAAGAGGAGACTCAAACAAAACGTAAAAGACAAACTCTGGTGAGCCACTATATCTCGTGTAGCTCCGTACTGGATTTAAGTATGGAGTGTAGCACATGTGACCCCCAAGCTGTTATTGTTGATGAGGTCTCGGGATGTGCGATCGGCGATGTGCGATCGAGTGCACACGTGACTTTGCAGGAGGTTAGGGATGGGAGTGATGCGGCGCTCCCGAGGGGTATGGAACACCTGGAAATCAGTGGCTGCAACACTGTATTTACCGCCGAAGTGGGAGCCGAGGGGTGTTCCCCGGTGGGGGAGGTGATCCCGGAGTGTTCGCCGCGGCGTGAGGATGGAACGGCTGCTTTGGTCTCCCCGCCGTCGGAGCGGCCTGGGAGTGTGGGGGCGGAGCCAGTCACCTGTGTGGTGCTGCGTGATGACGTGGCGGAGCAGTCCTCGAAGGGGGAGGCTGCAGCCCCAGTCGAGGAGGTGGGCTCCTCGCAGAGCTTGGTGGAACCTCGCTGCGACAGCTGCTTGGAGTTGGCCACCGTCCAGAAGGGTCTGCACGCAGGCCTTCATTCTGTGCCGGTCAGTGAAACAGCAAATGAAGAATGGGTAAATGGGCGAACGCATGTAAGCCAGGTAAGCTCCAGTGATTTGCAAGCAACTTTGGAGGTTCCGGATCGCCATGAGACAGGCGACTCCGGGCATGTTGAGGATGAGGTGTTCACCGCTGTGCCCACGGTGAATGCAGGTAGAGAGCACTCCCTGGTTAGCACAGAGGATAGACCAGTAGTGTCTCTTGAAATGGTGGTGCCGGAGTACACTTCAGATCAGCCATGTGGTGTAGGTGTACAGATGATTTCAGGAGGGGGATGTTATGCTGAGCGAAGGAACTCCTTAGAGGTGGTCTCATCTGTCCTGCAAAACCTAATTGAGCTGAACAAAGCTCGTGCTGATAACCTAATACCTCAGAAGAGACAGTGGCATGAGTTAACGGACACAAACTGTGATACTTGGGGTGTTGGTTTCTACAAGCGTGCTAGAACAGCAGAGGCTGAGACATCTGAGGAGTCCTCCCAGTCTTCTGTGGGAAAAGTGGCTGAATCCCAGAAAAGGCTGGCTAAACCTCCCAATGAAGGCCAGGGTATAAGGATGAGTCGGCCAAACCAGCGGCCGCATAAATCACATAGTGAGGATTCAACAGATGACTCTTCATCAGAAGACTCTTCTCTTGTGGAACGTCCGTTTCCTAAAATACGACAGAAGCGTTATGCCTCAAGGTATGCTGCACAGGAGTCAAGGTCAAAAGACAATGGGAGCGAGGCAGCACCTTGTGTGCATGTGCCCGCTAACGAGTTATTTTCATCACTGACCGCCGCCATGGCAATATCACTAACGCTGTTTACAAAATTGTATGAAGCAATAAACGACAATGTGAAAGATCTGTCAACACTAATTGCACTCATGAACTCAAACATATTGCAATTAGAAGCTTTGCATAATGGTCAGAGAAATGTGCAAGAAAACGTCAACCAGAAACTGTTGATTGGCCTCGCTGCAGTTAAGGAAGCAAAACACAACAACATGATTGATAAGAAATGATTTGCAGAAGTGGCAAGGGAAGCGCTTGCTCTCTTTCACAAGCCACATAGCAAAATAGGTGGTGACCCACCAGGAGGCTGTGCAGTTCTGCCGATGCCACGGTCTGAGCAGTCGGCGGCCCTCGACTTACCGCAAGAGAGTGTTTCAGCTGCAGAGTTAGTAGCATCTGAAAGGCAAACTAGCCAGCACGATCTGATCCAGGATGCAAAGATTGTAAGTACAAAAAATTCACTCGAGTGGTCAAGTGAGCCCCCTGAAATAGTAGACAAGGGGATTCACCAACAGGTGGTAAGCGAGGTAGTTGAGCCACGGGCAGATGGTGCCCAGGTCAATGAATGTAGCGAACCTGATAGCACGCTAGTGACCTCTTTTCACTCTGCGTTCTTACAAGCAAGAAGCTCGGCAAATTTGGGTCAAACAGGCTGCCAAAGTGCATCAGGGTCAAGTTTGCCGCTGCCTGTGCCCGAAGTGTGTACAGGTCTTACAACAGATGCTGCCGAGGGGCCAAAATCTGACGCCTTGTTTCCCATCTTTGCCAGTACTGATGCTGCCCCTCAAGTAAATGTGGAAAGTAAGAGAGCTAAACCCCGACAAGCCAAGAAGCAAAAAAACATGCTGAGTCGTAAGTTGAACAAACAAAGAGGTGCCCGCAAATTTCTACGCAATATTAATGTGCTGCAGATAGTGGATGAAGCCATTTCCACTTGCCTGAATCCTGTGGCAAATAGGGATCAAGGCAGCAACGTATGCCCAGAATCGATGCCCAGCTCTTCGCAAGTAGGTGTCAGCCAGATGACTGAAGATGAGAAGGTGGTCCAAGACGAGTTGATGAATTTGTCGGTCTACGAAGATGGCGAAGACATTGTAGGCTGCTCAGCGCCGAGTGGGATTACTGTTCCTTGTAATCAGAAGGTGGCGCTGAAGGGACAGAACGTAGATGTGGCTATGATGAATCCAACCTCGTGCAATCCATCAGAGAGACCTGACCAGTCGAGCGAAGTACCTGGAGTGGAGCATGGAAGAAGCTGCATTATAATCTTGCCTGAAGTGGTGGGGATAAAGGAGGACCAGACTGTCTGTCTGAGTCCGGTGTTTTACACCTTCAGGAAAAAAGAGAGAAGTTATCCAGTGTTCTACAAAGTCACCCTCCAATGAAGAATGCACCAATGGAAAAGGACAGTTTTAAGTCTAATTCAAGCCTTCGGTCTGCAGCCAGTCGAGGTCTTGAGTAATGGTGCCCCAGCTCAGCCATTAGTGCTAGAAGAAAGAATGATCTGCACTAAAGGGCAAGCAGCTGCGCGCTCTACGCCCCACGCCTTAACGATTAAATTGATGTTGGAGAGAGTGGAGTCACGAGATAAACTAATCTTGAATCGTACCAACGTTGTAAGATTCCTCCATCATATTCCGCGTTTACGTTCAGTAGGATCTAAGGACATAAAAATTGTGGAATTCCCTGATGAATTGTGCCATAACAAGGTTATTTTACACATAAAATCCAATATTAACGCCAACGCAGTCTTGGAGGCAGGAGGAAGACCTTCTGTCCATGGGCTTTGACATTAACAAAATAATGGAAAAGGTCCTTGAGATAAAATGCGAAAACATTGGTGCCATAGGAACCAGGTTAATACCACAAGAGGACTTCCAGTACACAACAACGAGGAAGCAGCAAACAGAGTAGAAGATCAATCTCGTCAGTGCAAAATAGTAGAATGGACTTAGGTCCCAAGAGGGTACAACCGTGTGGCGAGGCTAACAAGAGATTGGAGTCTGATCAAGAAGTGAGTGTCAAACTGAGGCCCCTCAACAAAATTCAAATTACATTTAATAATGGAAGCCGCCTGGATGAAAGTGTGCCTAGTGCAGGAGTTGTCCCGGGGAAATCTGAAAACACACAGGATTGGAAATGGCTGGCCAAATCATTGAATGAAAAAGCACAAAGATAACGTCCACTGAGTGGAAATTCACAAATGTGCACGTTTGCGTCATGGAACACTTGACGCTTTCTTCATTTGTTAAACACTGATTGGCTGCAAGATTTACATCTGGTCTGCCTCCAAGAAACATGGATAAGTGAGATGCCAGTCACCTCGGAGTACGAATGTGCCTTAAATCCAGCGATCAAGGCAGTGAAGGGGCGCCCAATGGCCGGCTTGTTGACCATGATTAAACGGTCATCGGGTTACCGCCTGTTAAAATCAACTAACTTTACTCCTTATATTCAAGTTTCGGAGATTGGCAAAAAGAACTACATAGGGAGGGAAACAGAAGTAATTCAAGTGATCAATCTGTACTAGAACCATCAACGTACGGGAACCTACCCCTTCATCGACCAACTAACGACGATCATCGACAACTTGCTGGGCTTGAATAAAAGAGGTGGAATCATTGTTTGTGGCGATTTAAATATTGATTTCACCAAGTCTGTTAACCCAGAGAAAGCCCAACTTGCAAAAGATTGGTTGGAAGAGCTAAATGCAAGAGGTTTTACAATGTTGAATGGAAACACGCAAGGCGATATCCCGGCGAGAGCAACGTGGCACCGAGAAGGTCAAGCGTCAACTATTGACTACATTTTTACAACTAATGACCTGCATGCCAGGATAACCTCTTTCAAAATTGTACCCATGAAAAACAGTGACCATGATATGTTGCAGTTAAAACTTCAAGTCGCTGACACTGACCAAGCTTGCAAGTGGGTACCCAAGGTGTTGGCTCAATCAAATCGCCTAAGATTAAGACTGCAGGAACATGAGGTGTTAACGCTCTATAATCAATTTAAGGGCCTCCCGGAGGAGTTAGAATACGCCTCATTACTGCAACAATTTAAGGCCAAAAACATTGGTCTGAAACAATTGTCGTTCCAGAAGACTCACCACTTTGATCTATCAGTGATGCAACGTAAGCGTTTGATGCGTGCCGAGATATGACGAAATAACCAAGTCCCGGTGATGGAAAGGAAGCCGAAAAATAGAGCTACTAAGCAAGCCTATAAGAACTGGTTAAAAAGTCATAAATACCAACTTCACCAAAATGATGCTGAGGCTATGATGAAAACCTTCTCGAACAAGAACAGCGGTGAGTTTTGGCGCCTAATTAACAGATTGGAAACATCACAAGAAGCTCTACAAAGATGCTTGGTCTCCGAGGTAGAGTGGGTTAAACACTTTACGACCCTATATAACAAAAACTCGACCAATGAACCCTTAAAGGTGGCGAAGTCTTCATCATGGGAGTTGCACTTCTCAAAAGAGGAAATTCGTGAAATTATTGTGAAAGCAAAAAACTCTAGGGCTCCTGGACCCGACGGGTTAAAGAATTTCACAATTAAGCAACTCCCAGATCTCTGGGCAGACTTGTGCCTTGACTTGTTTGAGAAAATCAATTTGCAGCAACAAACACCAGTGTCTTGGAAAACAGGGATAATTGTCCCAATTTTTAAGAAAGGTGACAGAACATCTCCCAAAAACTACCGGCCAATAGCACTGCTAGACGTCTTAGGCAAGATCTATGCTTCAGTCCTACAAAAAAAACGAATTATCTGGGTGTCATGATGCCTACCCCCGGAGCACCAGGCCAGGCCCAGCACCCCCGGGAGCAGGCATCACGCCCCCGGGTAAAAGCCCAGCGGCCCTTTATAGGGGCTCTTTGGACTCTGTCCTGGCGCCGTTGGCGCCAGGCTCATGTTGGACATCAGTCCTGCCGCCATAGGCGCCAGGCTCATAAGGGGAAGTGTTTGGTGCACTTACCTGAAGCAGACCATGCTGCACACTCACCTGATGCAGACCATGCTGCATGAAGAACCAAGCCAAATGAGGCTTAGGAGGGACTATTTTTCTGAAGGAACTATTTTGTTACTTGGGTGGGGCTGTGTGTCATGATCTCTGCTTCCAAAAGGTCAGGGTTTTCCCAACTCCCTTGGAAGCAGATCCATAACCCAGGTTCCGAGTGCCAACCAGTCCTAATTGGGACCTTTTGGACCCAGTCCTGGCGCCAGTGGCACCAGGCTCATAAATATGCCCAGTCCCAGCGCTGGAAGCGCCGGGCTCATAATGCTTGGGTGGACTTACCTGCAGCAGACCATGCTGCTTACTTGCCTGCCAGTTGAGCCTCTGATCCTCTTCTGTTTGGAACTACTTTTCCTGTTGGGTGGGGCTGGAGCCACTCCCTAGATTTAGAACACTGGAACTCTTCTGGAAGGCAGGAACTCTTTTCTTACCAGGAACTCTTTTCTTACTTAGGCGTGGCTGTGGAAGGAGTTACCTAAGCACTACAGGAGGCTATTTAAACCACACCCGGTGGATGAATCTTGCTTTGCGTTATTCTGCACCCTCTGCAGCAGGACGCTCATCGTGTCTTCTGCATCCAGTCCTGGGCCTAAGGAAAAAGGCTTACCATCCTGAATCCAGTCTTCAGCAACACCTATAAAGACAAGAAAGAACAGGTTAGCATTCCGGCATCTGAAAGGCAAAGGCTTACCTACTCTTCGTGCGCTCCGGAGGTCTTCATACTGCATTCCGGCATCTGAAAGACAAAAGCTTACCAACTCTTCGCACGCTCCGGAGGCCTTCGGCGCTGCATCCGCATCTGAAAGACAAAACAAGGTGCGTTTAAAGACATTGGGGAACTTTAATACTCACGTGCCATTACTCCTTTCCACATCTAATCCAGTGGGTATTCCGGCACCCTGCAGCCGCTCCGAACTCGTACCTGCAAAATAAAAAGACAGTTAGAGCGCATCGTGAAACAGGCAACAAGCGCTTACTCACGTGCTTCCAGGCGCTTCTATTCATCACACGGGCTCCATCTTCAACTCACTTCAGCCCGTCATCCGCCATCGCCGGAACCCTGCAAAACAAGAGACATCATTACTAAAGACTTTAAAAAGACATTTGAATGACTCGAAACTTACCGTTCGTGCAGTAAACGACGGACAGCAGTCCTCTGAAGTCAAGAGGCCTGTGCTACCTATCCAGTGAAGAAACTGGCTACAGCACCCTGCCCCGAGGCAGATGGAGAGCTTGGCATTCACTTACCTAAGACATCTTACTCTACACGTCAGGCATACAGTGCACAGAGGTCCAGCCCAAAGAGCCAACCGGGTGCTACACATCACCTTTGAAGATACGGTAGTCGCCCAGTCAAGACCGGCGCCTCTGCGAGAATCAGGTGAGCGTTACACTGTGGAAGAATACTCACCTGGAACTTCTTCCAAGGCTATTTAAGCCACACCCGGACAGCCACACGTGCTTCGCGTTGTTCTGCATCCCAGCAGCTGAACGCTCACCGTGTCTGCTCCTGCACCGGGACTCCAGCCACGCCCGCCTCGAACCTGGAACACCTGTAAGGGAATAAGAGAAAAGAAAGGTGAAAACCAAGAACTATTTTAACCTTCTTACCTGCATCCGGAATCTTCACGCCAGCATTCCTGAAGGAAGACTTCCATTTAAAAGCACCGCGTTGCTCGCTGCAGCGCCGCGCTTCACTCACCTGTTCCCGAGACGCCGCCTGGCTCCATCGCGGCTCTCAGTGCTGGTCGCCACATCTCTGCACCGCACCTAAGGGAGAGAAGAAGAGACGAAAGGTGAGCAAGGGAACACAAGAGGAAAGCCGGATTTTCAGCCATATTACTTACCGGCTATTCTTGGTGAGCCATTCCACATCTCGGGTCGGCGTCACATCTCTGGCAGGTACCGCACCCCGGCCCCTATGGGGAAAGGACAAAAGACATTACTGGGGAATTATAAAGACATTTAGAGGGGTCGCCCTCATCACTAACTCACCTGATTTTACCCCGGCAATTTAACCCCTCAGCGCATTGCCTTTGTTCTGCACCTGAAATAAAGGACAGAAAAAGACAACATAAAAGGAGGCTCACACTTGAACTTTTGCATCTTCATACTTACGGCGTATCGCTCAGTAAAGTCAAGTGGATTTGCCAGCGCCATTCTGAAAACCAGTGAAGTAACTGAACGAACGCGCGCCCCTGCACCAGAAGCAGGATGGAGAGTTCATCCTTCCAAACCATAAGGTGAGCTTAAACCGGGGGTTTTGGAGGAAGTCAGAGGAGAATGAAGGGGGAAATGGGGGAGCAAGCACATTATTCAGCAGACAGTTAATCCCCTTTCTCATCTGCAGAAGGATATTCCTACGGGCCAGACAAGCAAGATTTGGGGGTCCTGTTCAATCGGTGGTCCGAATTCTGCGCATCACGCTTGAAGAGGCCACAGCAACCCAGACCAGCGCCTCCGTGGGAGCCAGGTGAGCGTTACACTGGGCCCATTCTGCAAACAGAATCGACGAAAGACAAGCAGGTTTTGTAAAATATGTGGGCTGTTCCTTGAACCTACTTATTTTAAACCTGCTAAAGATGGAAGCGCTACGAACGAACACTGCAGTTTATCTTGCCTTTGTGGACTTCTCTTGCGCTTTTGACATGGTTGATAGAGAGTTGCTATGGCATAAATTAAGATCGTGGGGCTGCCCTGTTGGGTTGCTGGAGGCTATCAAAGAGCTACATACAGATACGTCAATTTCTATCCGCCTGGATCAAACGGGTACCCTGTCGTCGCAGATTCTGACACATAAGGGGGTGAAACAGGGATGCCCGTTGGCTGCAGCAATATTCAGTTTATTTATCTCAGACATCGGCGAGTTGATAAACGCGGTGCGGTCTTTTCCACCTAAGCTCCACCTTTCCAAGATAAGTTGGATTCTATACGCTGATGATTTAGTTATTTTAGACGGAACCCCGATTGGGTTACAAAGAAAATTGGAAGCAGTCCAGGAGTATGTGGCTATGAACAACCTGAAAATCAACGTAGCTCAGAGTGAAATTCTGGTGCTGCACAACATGAGGAACAAACAAAAGGCAAAAGGTCTGAAGTTCGCATGGAGGTTGGGTCCCGAGACGCTTCGCATTACAAATAGTGTAAAGTATCTGGGTATGACATTAAATGCCAGCATTTGCGACGCTCCCTGGGTGCATGATTCAAAAAGGAAATGCGGTCAACTTGCAAACCAGGCACTAATTTTCATAAAAAGTTTGGTAAATTCTCCTTGCAGCCTTTGGGAAATTTTTACGAACTGAAAGTTGCACCAATACTAACATTCGGTGCAGAGAATGCATTGGGATGTTCATCTAACCATTGGTCTTCGTTAGAAAATGTGTTCTGGACCAAAGCCTTAAGTCTTCCTCCAGGTATTTCAACTGCGTGTATAAGATATGAACTGGCTTTGATCTCTTTGCACGCACAGATTCGTTGGAATTTACTGGCACTATATCGAAAAACCAGACCTGAAGAGGGAATTCTGCAATTTTGTGTATTACACAACGTACCATCCGATGGAAGTGATATTGTTTCCTTGTGGGTAAAACGTTGTAAAGATCTACTGCTGGAATATGATATCAGTGTGGAAACACTCCAAACAAACCCCTTAGCTGCAAAAACCAAGATTTGGCGAACAGATTGGGAAGTAACATGTAATGAAAGATCTGCCGCCAGAGCTATGCGAAATTCCCCGGTTGAGTCTAGAGGATTTAATGTGCTACAAAATTACCAGCAGCGATTTCCGAATCCTGGAGCGCGGAGCCTGTTTCTGTTGCTTCGTTTATACGCTCTACAAACCAAGGATCAGTCCAGTCATTGGGCGTGTAATGCAGACATAAATCTCTGGTGCAGATTCTGTAAGAGCAGATCGGAATCGCTTAAACATCTGGTTTTGTTTTGCCCAAAATTGAGGGATGAGCGAACTGTCCACTTGGCACGCTGGAATGAAGACCATCGGCGCTGGATGCGGACGACTGGTGGGGGCGAATGTGGAATGGCACCAATACGAAGCTAATATTGCCGTTGACATCTTTTTTTAGCATGTATTGAAGAAAAGTTAAAGGCCTGGCAAGAAAAATAGGAAGTGAGACTGAGTCGTAAATAGGATGACCAGGATTGTTTAAATGAATCGGCCTAAGAAGTTGGGGGGGTGTGGTAAAGAACGTGTGTGATGTGGATTGGGGATTTGTTGATTTGTCATTCGTGTAACATTTTAAAGGTTTGTGTTTTAAACCAATAAAATTAAAAAAGAAAAAAAAAAACTCCTCTGTGCCACCGGGAGCCAGTGCAGTGATCGAAGCACAGGACTTATTACGGCATCCCTCCGTCGTGTTCACTCTAGCTAACTCTTGCCAATCACTCAGTTCTCTCTCTTTTTACTATGCAGGATTCACTTTCTTTAGCTTTCCAATTTATGTGCCTGCCAAAGACTTTTGACTGTACAGTGGATTTTACTAAACCCCTGTATGACCACTTTGACCTTTTCCTTGCGGCGCTCCAAAGGCCTTTTGGTATTGGTAGTTTCAACAAAAGGGAGATCAACCAGTCTCTCGAGTAAGCACCCGCATCGTGCCGGCCCGCTCTGCAGCTGGTTTTCCCCTAAGAAGATAATAGTTCTTTGATTTCCATTTTAATTTGCCATTTGCAACTTTAGGTCAACACAGTTCAGGTTTCTTACCTGTGCTCACCTCGACTCACCAGCGGTGATAAACTGCTTGGCTTTTATTTTCTTGTCTCTGGAGTCAAGGACAGTACCAGGCTAGCAAGTGTCTCTACCTGTCCTGATTGTCAGTGTAGGAGGTCTTTGTGTACCATTGACATCTGCTGCAACACACGCTGGCTATTGTTCGCGGTCTTACGATTCCTTTCACAGAGGCTTTGCAGGTCTGGGTCGGAAAGGGCAAGGTCGCTTCTCTCCTTGTCACCCCCTCAGTTCTCACAGCCTTTCTCCTCCTCTTGAACTGCAATGCTTGGATAACTGTCTCATTGTGCAGTCTGCTTTGTTTGTAGTGCTCCACCTTTTATCCCGGTGGGGAAGGGAAAGGGCCGTCGGGTGTGTGTGGTTCCGGTCAATTGACTGACTCTGCCTGACCCTGGTTTTGAAACATGTCGTGTAAACGGCTCTAGTGTTAGTCTATTGTCTTTCGTGGTGTAAGAAAGGGTTTGTGTCGGAAAAGAGGCAGGCGGTGTAGAGTGTCTGAGTATCCTACGTGGTAGGCTGCGGAAAAGGTGTCATAAGAAGGGGGATACTGCATCTCACCAGTCGGTGTCCCGCTTCCACTCCCCGAGAACCCCCCATCCAGGTGATCCTCCCTCACTGGTCCACCCCCCTGGAACTGGATCCAATAGCGATGGCCGTGTCCTGGCTACATGGATGACAGATCCCCGGGGATTAGTCAGGGACACCTTCAGGTTTCTCACACTTCCCAGTGATGTTCTGCCACCAAATCGGGTCAGTTGGTGACGGCGAACATCCTCTTTTTATCCATAATTCTTTTTCCTCTTTTGGTACCTCTCCTTGTAATTCTATTATGTTTACTGTAGGGATCGTGTTAAAGTTTTCCTCTTTCTTCCTCTCCACTCTTCTTCCTTTCTGCTGTAATGAGTTGCACCTTTTCCCCTTCTGCGGCGTATCTGTGAACTCCTCCCTCCCTACGGTAAATGTGCTGTTGCTTTAGCCTCTCTGTCTGCCTTTTCATTCCCCATTTATATCCTGTCTCAGTTTCCTGTGTGAGTGGCACATTTTAATATCGGCACCTCTACTGGCATTTATAGGGCCTCAATTCTTTTAGTAGTTCTGCATGTTGTATGGGTATCCGTCACTTCTTCTGAATCCCCTCCTTTCCCAACCATGCCAGTCCTGAATGGATAATTGGACTGACTTAGGTGGAGTTGGAAATGATGTTTGCTGCATGCCCTTCCATAAATTTTAGTGCTCTTATCGCCACTAATTCTGCTGCCTGTGCTGAATAATGTGAGGGTAGTCGCTGCTGAGATGCTATTACATATTCTCCATTTACACAGTACACTACTGCCGCACCAGTATGTCTCCTCCCTGTCTCTGGGTCAATACATGATGACCCGTCAATATAGACCATATCTGCTTTACCTGTTTTACCTGTATGTTCCCCTCCATCCTGTCCATGTGTGCTGCACAATCATGTACTTAATCCCCTTCTTGTGTTTGTTCTGCTAGGCAGATCACTGGATTTACGCTTCAACACCTTACTACCCCTATGGCTGGGTTGGTTAATATGACCTCGTATCCTGATGCTCATTGGGTAGTTAATGTACTTTTTGATTTCTCAAGAATGGCAACTAATGAGTGCTCCACGTTCTATACTATGGGACACCCCATGGTAATTGTTGATGCCTTCTCAGTTGCGAACGCTGCAGCCGCAAGCGATTTGCTCGCAAGGGAAGTGTCCTTGCATTACTGGGTATAGACCACCACTGTAATAAGCTAGTGGTTGGTGTCCCTGCGGCTTCTTTTGTATGAGGGTGGCCGTCATCACTGAGCCATCTGAATGAGAGAACAAATAGAATTATTGGCTGTCATTTGGGGTAGCTAACACTGGTGCATGTGCTAGTGCATCTTTTAGTTCTGTGAATCTTTCATTCATTTCAGATGTCCATTTTATGTCCCTCTTCTCTTTTTGTGTTTCCTTAAGGCCCTGCAATAGGGGTTTAGTAAATGTGGCATTATCAAATGCCCATACTCTGCAGTATTTGCATAGTTCTAGAAATCTCTGCATCTCTTTCACTTTTCGTGGGTGAATGGTGGAATGAATGGCCTGTATCCTTTGGTGTGTTATTCTATGCCCTTCAATGGATATTATTTGTCCCAGGTACACAATTTTAGGCATTACTGTAATTTTGCCTTATCCACCTTATACCCTTTCTCTGCAAGTAGTGACACAATGTGTACTGAGTCTGTTCCACACTCTTCTTCTGTCTCACTGAATATAAGCAGATTGGCAACGTATTTAATTACAGTGCTCAATGTTTGCACATTGCATAGATCCATTTGTATTATCCTATTGAAAATGCTGGGTGACTCGTAGTATCCCTGGGGCAAACAAGTATGTTTGAATGTAATCCCACAATACGTGAAGGTCGGTCAATTATCTTGAGTCTGGGTGCAAAGGTATAGAGAAAAAGGCATTTTTCAAGTCAATGGCCGTGAAGTACTTTGCCTTCGCTGGGATATTACACAATATTGTGGCAGGATTTGGAACAACTGGAAATTCTACTTCCACCACTTCACTTAGGGGCACAAATCCTGGATGAAACACCATGACCCACCTTTTGATTTCTTTATCGGATAGATCGCTGTATTACAGGTTGATGTGGAGGTTTGAATTATGCCTTGCTGTCATGATGCGTGCACAGTGGAGTTTATCCATCATTTGCTTCTCTGGTCAATGGGTAATGTTTTGCCCGGGGCAACGGGGCCCCTTCTTTCAGTTTTATTTTCAATGCCCCAATCCCTTTCAGTACCCCCACATCGTGAGGTCCCTTGGTCCACAACTCATTTGGTACCCTTTTGAGATCTCTCTCTGTGTGTTTATTTTCCTTCTTCACTAACTCTGTCAAAATAGGCATAATGTTTTCCAATATCTGAACTGGGCAAGGTATCTGTATCTGGAACACCATCTCTCCTTCCGCCTCCTCATCGGCGAACAGCTGTTCATCCAATACTCCTGTCAAATTGGGGTCAATGCACAGCACTGATCACCACTGCATGTTTTCATCAACTACTCCACACAGAATCACCATGCCTTTGCGTGTTACTGCTTATTCCACTTGTAACACCATTGTTTTCCCCTTTAAGACATCCTTCAGGCACTGTGGTCTGAATAGGAATTCCGAAGCGAGTCGGAACACCTTCCCTTGTATTCCCGGACCCATCCTAGCAGAACTTCGGCCCCATACATGAACATGCTGTGGTATATTGGCTATGCTCGCAATGTGCATTGCGCTTGAACTGCCAAGAGATGAGCCACTACCTGAGCATAGTAAACGCCGGCCATCGAGCACACCATCCCTTTCTCTGAGAATGATATGATTGCATTCAGTTTGCTGAGAAGGTCTCTTCCCCAAGATATTGATGGGTGTGTCTTTGAAGTACAGTAAAGGAGCTACGAGGTGTTTTATCCCCATAGGTAATGCTAAACCTTTTGTTACTGGAGCCGCAACCACCACCCCAGAAAATCCCTGTGTATCCATCACTTTGTTAGACAGCCCCCTCCCGGATGCAGGATTTGGTTGCTCCTGTATCTATGAGAAACAAGAACTCTCTTGGGCCTATTTTCACTGCTACCTCGGCTTTCTTGCACTGGACAGGCTCAGACTTTCTGTGGGCCCCCTCTATTGATGTGTGTTACTCGGCGGGAAGGGGAAAGGGTTCCCGCCAACCACGCTGAATCCTGTATAATGGGGCACCATGTTTTGCCCTAGCACTACTGTGGTTCCGCCTGCTACCGAGGATGGCTCACCCATCGATGGGACAGTTGCCCGCGGTCAGCCGCGGTCAGTCCTTCCTTGGGGCTCCACTCCTCCCTGCTCTGCTAGCATCTACGCTGGTTGTAAGTGCCCTGGAGGACACTGCATCTGCTGCTATTTGAGCCCCTGCTATTGCGGTGCTTGGATTGCCTGTGCCTGTTGCATAAATGGACAGGTGTATGCCACATGTCCCATGTTCTGACATATGTAGCATGGTTCAAAAACCCTGTATCCTCTTCCTCGATACCCCCCCTCTTTCCCTTTGTGAAAACCTTCTTCCTATAGGAAAGTATACCCCATGCATGTAATTCCCCTGTGGTGGTGTTCCATACTGCGGCTGCATGTACCCTCGTTGTTGTGGTGTTTGTCCTGCGGGAAACCCTCCCTGTGGTCCTGGCTCCACAGTGGCGGTCTCTGGCACTAACAACACTCCTTCCATGGTGTATTTGGCCAGTTTCCTTTGTACTAATTTGTTTTCTGCCTTCGCAGCATTCTCTTCTGCCTGCCTCTAGCTTTCCTGCTTCCTCTTACAGTAATGTACTATTGTGGCTTGTATTTCCGGCCTGCCCTTAGCTTCTATACCCACTACCTTATCCAAGGAAGCCTGTACTTCTGTTGGCAGTCCTTTTACTATTATGTGATCGAACAATGGTATGCATTTGTCCCAGGACCTCCGAGTCTCTTGGGTCCAAAGATCCTGCACTCGCTTAATATATTCAGCTGGGTCATCATCACCTTTAATTTTATAAGCCATGACTGTCCCCAGATCTTAGCTGTCTGGATACATGCTTCTTACTACCTCCCAGACATGTGCTCGACAATTGTTAAATGGAGCTCCGTCATAAGCGTTGGTGCTCAATGTCACTCTTTATAGCCAGCCTGATTCCAAATTTTGTCTGCCTGTTCTCCTATAATTGCGGCACACAAACTTTTCATATCTCCTACGGCCAACGTCACCCTGCGGTGTTTATCTCGAGTGCCAGTGACCATTTACTGGCCCCTGCTACGACGGAGGGCAGGCTACATATTAGGTTGTCCCGGTTCATTGTTTGCCAGGGCACATAACGGGGAGCCCCCTTGTCCCTTCTGTAGTAACGGCATTACCCGTGACTTGGGTCTTGTCCCTCCTGCTCGGGCAGCCTGTGTTAACTCCATTTTTACTTTCCCTGTCTTCCTATGTAGAGAGTTGGACCCGTCCCTGTCACAATCGTCAAGGTCCTGTCATTTATACTCTTTTTATCCCCTTCTAAGTTTGCCGGGTGTCTATTTGTCACTGTCCCTGTCACTCCATTCGTCTCCTAATAACTCTTCATCTGAGGCTGTCTTCCTCATCCCCCTCATTGTCTTTTTTAAATTTCTTCCTCTTCATCCTCCCCATCTAATTTGAATTTTATTCTTCCTGATACCCATTCTGCCTTATACCCCTTGCTTTTCCTCCTCACCTCTTCCTCTTATCACCCGCCCTGCTTCATTGAATAACCCATCCACCTGTAGGTGCATATTCTTTTAGATATCTGCTAGATATCATCTTTCGCCCCACATGTGCACCTCCAATCTGTGTTGTTCTTTCTTTTTTTGCCCTGTTGCTTTACTCTCGTCTCCCTTCGAAGTTTCCTGCCGAGGGTTAGTGTACTCTGCGGCTGATTGCAAGATGTGATATAACCCATAGGGTGGGTTGGGGAACTTGGTCTGCCCCTCCTCCCACTGTCTCTTCTTGTTTCTTCAATTTTTCAACTTTAGTCTACTTGTATCATTTCCAAAGACCCAATATGTTTTGCCTGCTTTTTAGCTTAGAGCCTTTATATTTCGTTAATAGGTACGAGAACATATTCTCTATTATCTTACTGTCAAATGTCCCTTCCCCTGGCCACACATAGAAACACTGCCCTGCAGTCCCACCCCACAAACCCCCCCGGCCTACTGAAAATTGTATTTCAATAGTTTATCACAATACTGTGGCAATTTGCGGCACATGTGGTTTAGGGGGCTGTCCACATAAGCCATTATTTCCTTCCTTTTTGTTCCACTACCCTCCTGTTCTCCCAATTTGTATCCTTTTTCCCGATCACAGCTCACAACATTCACTCTGGCCCTCTCCACAGGCCCTACCGAACACTCCACTCATTCGCAATGGCCCTATCCACAGGCCCGACCATTCACTCAATGTTAGTACGTGACAGGCTCACCGTTATGTTAGCGCAAGAATGTCCATTGTCTAGTCACGCATCACCAGCATACTCCTGCTGTTGAAATGTAAAAGCATGCTATTTTACACAAGGTACCTCTTGGTGCTGACCCATCCACCACGAGCCCTCACCACTGAATGACTCTGCCACAAGCATGTCCCTCCCTACGCAAAGAAACAACACAACGTATACCCCAATGACGCAACTATACAATCACCTGCACTACGCGCCACTCCTGTCTAATGGAGTTTGCCACACACTACGCACCCCTCCTGCTCTACCGCAGGTGTGCCCACACCAGCGCCCACTCCATATTGGGTGGTACACTCCAATATCTACACTACTGCGGCCGATCGGCTTCCCTTTCCCCGAGGATGTGTCTTATACACCTTCAAAATAATCTTTGCTTCTCCTTCCGTAAACATGCACTATCATGCAGAGTCTTCTTGCATGATTATACTCGTGTCTTGGATACTCTCGAGTTCCCTCGGTACTGAGCCTCCACCACAGACTCACTGTTACACTGAACGCGGGACGGTGCTCAGGGCCTGGCAGACCTTTGCGAACTCAGCGTCTGCTAAGCCTCCTCAGTGATGCGCAGCGAACAGGTCTGCGGATGCCAGACCCGTTCCCCCGAGGGAGGGTGACCTGGATACCCTCAGTGGTACAGAGAGGACTGAGAGACTGTGCCTGGGCATCCAAACATGTAGTCAAGGGTCCACCAATTAGAGCATAATAAAAACCATGTACTAAAAAACTAGAGTAAACACTGGGGAAGAAGCAACGCTGTTTATTAAAGCTGGGTGAGCACAAATGAAACGGAACAGTGGATAGGCTCTGATCGGAAGGCCATCTGAATGGAATACGAACAGTAGTTTTATACCATGAAATATAATGGTCAGAAATCTATTGAAACAGTTGTAAGTTTCGCTTTTTCTATGTTTCCTAGGGATTCCATTGGTTCATAGACATCACTTCCTCGAGGTGTGGGATGTTTCAACCCACTGGCCCAGGCCCTGCAACATTACTGTGCATTGCTGGCAGCAGAAAAATCAGAAATGGCCACTGGAAAGCATCTCAGTAAACACAGGAAACCTCTGCTGTTAGGCAGAAACCTGTGCAGTTCCCTTTGGGAACACTGCAAAAGATTTAGGACTACAGGTGTTGGCAGTAAACCCACTTGGTAGCAGTCTGTACCACCCAGATTTACCTGGTAGCTGTGGCTGAGCAGTCAGACTTCCCTCAAGAAGAGTTAGGCAGTATGCAAAGTATACACAATAGGCACTCAGATACAATAATACAAGCAAACACTGACCAGAGCTTTGGTATCAAAGTATATAATTATTTATTTTAAAAACACACTGTTTGAAACACTCCAGCACTCTTATTGTAAAACACTCTAAACACAGTTACTATTATAATATATACAACCCTTATTCCTTATCAGATAAGTCTTAGTTAACACCACTTATTTCCAGACAGAGGTGAGCGCTTAACTATAGATGGCACTCCAATAAGTTCATGAAGAAGGGAGGGAAAAAGACAGAATATGGAAAGATACACCATTCTAAGATTTAGGAACACTTTTAGCAAGGCAGAAGAGCAAAAGTCACTTGTGAGCCAAAGTCCATAGGCTGGGCCCACTCTTAGAGAGAGCAGAGCACAAATGTGCCCAAGATCACACAGTTACACTAGGCTTTGAAAGTCTTGCAGAGTTCGAAAAGAGTTTAGAGAGGCTGAGAAAAGTTTAGCCAGGGTGTCCCAGGCTAACCCAGGTTCGAAAGCTGGGGGCTAAATCTACCCCGTACAGTCAGTGGCAAGGGAAGCCAGGCGGAACACGGTACCTTAAGTGGGAAGGATACTCCAGCGGTGGCAGTTGTTCCTGGCAGCGGGTGCAAGTCTCGGCGTCGTCCAGGGGAAGAGAAGATCTCGACTTGGAGGAAAGCTGAAGGTCGTTGCACTGCCAGGGAAGAAACCAGCCGCGGAGTTTTCCGGTTAAAGGTATTACCCTTTATTTTGCGGTTGTGGTAAAATGTGGTATTCCGGTTGCCGGGGTGCTTGGCACAGGCAAGGCGGCCACGAGATGCGTCGGGAAGGCGAAAAGACGGTGAAACTGGTTATCCCCACCAGTCAAAGGAAAAAGACTCTCCGGCGGGAGATCTCCTCTGTCGTTGGTAAAAGTGGTGAGACGGTCCAGCAGGGCTCCACCGGTGGTGTCGTCATGGCAGGTCGGCTCAGCTTCTCCCTCGTCGGATTCTTAGGTCCTGTGGCGACTTCTGAAGTTCCAGTCCCCAAAGCCCTGCTTTTATGCAGAAAACCCCCATTCACTCAGCCTAGCTGTCACTCAAACATGCTAAGTGGTGAGCCGGCCGGCTCACCACTTGGGCCAATCAGGACGAAGTGCGACTTGAGTTGCCTAGGCAACTCAGTCCAGGGTTCCTAAATCCCCCTCCACCCCTCCTAAGTACCCCAGACAGAGTGGCACCACTTTGGAGGGCTTCTGTGGAGAAGCCCGCCAAAAAGTGGAACAAAGGGCTCGACTTGGGTTGGAGTCACAGAAGAGAACACAAACGCCATTTTAGAACCGAGTTTTGGCAAAAAATACCAACCAGAGAATTAATAATAATTAAATAAACCGGCGGTATGTTCGAGGCTATCATAAACAAATAAAGATAGTAGCCTCCAACAATGGGAAAATCCCATAGAGAAATATTTGCGGTTGAATATAAAAAGTAGTATCCACTACCACCAGCCGAAACTCGATCAGGGGGGACGGAGACGTGCCCCCTCGACTAACAGACCCCAGGGCAATCGAATTGCCCCAGCCAGTACGTCCACAATATGATGGTTTGTACTGGTTCTGTTCAGAATTCAAGACTAGTAAAGTCAATGGTGACTTTACATGCCCTGGGAGACAGTAGTCAGTCCCAGGGTATGGAGTCTATACTGGGGGGTCACTATGACACCCCTGTGTTACTGCACTGAGGGTGCTGTGTAACACACATCACAAATACACATGAAGCCCTATGGAGTAAAAGACCCCATAGCCCATTAAACACATCTAGAGTCAAAGGAACACACTCAAATCATGTCCAAGAGTGAGGGTAAAAGAGTCTCACTCTTGGCAGGAGAAAAAATTAAACCCCAAAAATCCAGCAAAGCTGCTGGGGGACTCACTAGGTTAGGAAATTCAGCCTAAACAGAGAATTCTCCCTAACACTCGCACCCCCAAACAGATTTAGCTACTGCTCGTGACAAGACTAATGCGCAAGAACGCCAGCAACTGTTAGTGAAGAAACCTGCGAAAGACAGTCCAGAATTGGTCTTCATCAACAAATATTCAATACAAAGCAAGCAAGTTAAGGCCATAATACACAACAGATGGACTGTTCTCACAAGCGACAAACAAACTGCTGACCTGTTTGCTACTCCACCGATATTTGCGTATCAAAAGAGTAGTAATCTGCGGAATTTACTAGTGCAAACGAAAGAGAAAACACCGGACAAGAGACCGGATAAATTCCCTGGGACGCATCCCTGCATGAGCTGTGGGAACTGTAACAGCATCATCAAAGGTAGTACAGTCACACATCCAAGAACTGGCAAAAAATTCGCACTAAGACAACATGCCACATGTCTTTCAAAGAATGTTATTTACACCATAAAGTGTACCTGTTGTAAGTATTACGTGGGAGAAACCTCACGTAAAATTAGGATCAGGATAAATGAGCATAAATCTAACATTAGGAATAAGAACAGGACGTCAGCTGTGGTGAGACATTTCAATGACAATGGGCACACAGTGAGCCAATTGAGATTTCTGGTACTAGAAGTTATGCCTCCCAAAGGACTATCTCTGGGACATTAAACAGTGGCGAGCACAGAAAGAGGCTTTTTGGATCAACAAACTCGACTCACTGTCACCGAATGGGATGAACGAGGAGCTGGACCTCAGTTGTTTCCTTTGATGTTTGAGTAACTGTATTATGATTGATTTGGGGTTGATAATGTGCAGTGTGTCAGAATGCATTATGACATTGAGCCAATGTTAGGCTTACTTTGGGTATGCCAGCAGGGGTATGGTCAGGAATGTACTTACCTTTAGGATAAACAACATGGCCTATATGACCAATAAGGGACTATACACACGCCCTGGGTCCATCCAGGCTACCAACATTATACTTTCGGAGGATTTTGTCTAAAAGTTCTTTTCTTTCTTCTTTCTTACATTCTCAGTGATATTTCACCTAATAGCAATCTTAGGTAACGCACCCAGGGCATTCGCAGTCTTGATCTGTCCTTCATTCTCTTTTTACTTCCCTTAATTTCCAACTAAGGATACCTACGAATCAGCACAGGGGAACATACTGTTTAACCTACTCTTGCTTGTGCCAGTGCCCGCTGTGGCGAAAGGTTTCTAGATAATGTAAGCGCATTTCTATTGATTGGAACTGTGTTGTTTTTTGTTTTTTCTTTTCTTTATCCTGCTTGGTTTGACATTATCTTGTTTGGTTTCGTATTTTTTATAATTAATTTTTTATATTTTTTCATGATTTTCAATCATGTAAGAATAATTCTTTAAAGTATGCTCTACGCTCCTAAGAATGTTTACATTTTCCAACGTGAACAAAAGTATCCTAACAGTGAGCCCACATTGAGCGTATGCTTAAAACATGCTATGCTTGTGATATACACCAGCAACCTTTCCAACATGGCCGCCGACGTTTCTTAGTACTCGCGGCTCCATGCGTTGCCTTGGCAACCTTAAACCAACACAACAAATAGCACCATGGCTACAACAAACGCGTCCTAGTGGCGTCTTCATTTGGTTCGCCTCCGCTGTACCGACAGGTAAGCTGCATCTTGCAAATAAGACAGTACTCGTAGGCATTTGAGCCTTTCTAATAGAATGATTAACACGCCGCGGATCGCGCTGCATGTCTCTTTTGAGCCTTTCTAATAGTGTAATGTATTGACACGCCGGGTATCTCCTTCATGAGCTGCGTTCCGCATAGGCATCTGAGCTTTTCTGATAGAATGATGATTTGACGCGCTACTTACCGCGCTGCATGTCTCTTTCAGACAAGCGTCTGCACGCATGTTTAAACGCCTGCACACGTATTGAAACGCCTGTCAAGAATCTTCACTTTGGAGTGTTGGTTTGAGATTCAAGTCCATACTGTATTTATGGCAAGGTTAGTGTAGTAATATTTACGTGATTACTAGATGTCAATAAGGAGAAATGATATATGACATTCTGGTGGTCATTTTTTCTACCTTTTTCTTTCTTTCCTTCTTTGTGGTGATTCCACGCTCTATCATCACGCACATATAATGGGATTTCAAGTATGTATTTTTTATTTTTACTTTTTAACACTGATATTCGTTGGGATTTTTATGGCTCATAACATATATGTACTCTCTATTGTTTATAACTTTTCTCCTGATATGTGTTTTTTGTGATTGAACCTGTGAATCCATACTGCCATTTTGGGCATGATGTATCCATACCCGGCATACTTGAAAAACTCCCAAAAATCACGATCATGACGATGTATACATTGATGGCTTTGTTATGATTCATGTGGACTTGCTTCATGATTGTTGTATGTTTAATCAACCAATTTTGCTGATTTGTTGTGGGTTATCCTACAGATTCGTTTGTTCACTTTTAAAGCACTCGAATCTAATTAACTTTTGAAAGAGCTGACCCTGACGAAGGAACACTGTTCCGAAATGCATTGGCCAATTGTTTGAGCTCGCCCTGCACATCTGCTTTTTCGAAGATGTACAACTACTGAAATTAATGAAAAAAATTAAGAATTAAGAATTAAACTATTATTTTGTGCAATAAACTAACAGAAGTTTGTTACTTTTTGCTTGAACTGCAATGAATTGAGACACCACGAGTGGTGTTTAGGAGTGCAGCCCGCACCGCTGGCTTAACAGCCTTGGTCCTCACCCCCTGTTTTCGTTGTGTGCCATTCCACGGAGGCACCTTTCCAGCGGGTTTGCACCCTTCTTGAATTTTAAATGAATATTGATTTAACTACAAGGATTATCTAACAAAGGAAGGTTGTGAGCGTTCACTATACGCATTTTTGAGGGTAAAAGAGTCTCACTCTTGGCAGGAGAAAAAATGAAACCTCAAAAATCCAGCAAAGCTGCTGGGGGACTCACTAGGTTAGGAAATTCAGCCTAAACAGAGAATTCTCCCTAACTGCCAAAACCCACCATTGGGCTACCCACAAAGTAGCCTGAAACCACTTGAAAAAGCAATGCTGATTGCCAAAAGAAACACAGAACTGTTTGGAAATCCCTTTGTCTTGGTTGTCAAATTTACAAAAATCTTCGCTCACAAGCCACCCAAAAGGTCCAACCTCCTTGTTGGGTGTTCCACATCATGCTACTTCAAGAATCCATACAATTACAATGTCAGCAAGAATCATATGTTATCAGAACAAAATCCACTTTTAAAGATACTTGATGGAAAGAAATCTGTCAAAAACCTTACCCCTTCTTGCTTCCCCTCCTTTCTTTATCCTTTTCCCTTTGATCATCTCCCACCCCTACCCCCACCCCACTCTCACCCTTTCCCCTTCCGACTTCCCTCCTCCTTCTCCTCCTCACCCCTCCCTCCCCTCACAGTCCTACTGCACTACTCTGCCTATTCCCCCCAGTTTAATTGCTCTTCTTACTGTTTTGTTGGACTGATTCATAATGTGTAACTTGCTTCTACCGTTATTGTTATGTTATATGTATCAAGTTGTTATAATGTTCAGCGTTTTGGAGTAAAGCGCTATATAAACAAAATAAATACAAATACAAAAATGGGTGCAGTACCGTTACTCGCCTCCGACAGGTGCTGGCGATCTCTAAATCTGACAGGAGAAACTTGTGTCAAAAGCTAATTATGCTAAAGAAGGGATTTCCATCAAAATGCCATATAGAGAGCCACACATTGATTTCATGTTGAACAAGACTGGAATTATAGATATGTTTGCTTATTTTAAATTTATAAATTTAATTTTTCACAAGGAACTATGTTACAATTGACCATAAGGTAACCTGATTTAGCTAAAACTTCCAAGAGGCTTGCTTCGACTGAGAACCTCCCACCTTGTTCATTCCCACCAAAAGGAGAGGATTTCGCATTGGCATGTTAATCAGAAGGGGAGGAGATTTCCTCTGCTGCCCTGAGCAAGAAACAATGGGTCCTTGAACTGAATAGAAAATGCTAATTCGGGTGTGACTGACAACAACTGCCCTGGCAGGAAGAAAAGCCATGTGATTCTCTGACTCAGCCCAGCTTGGAGGCGGGCCAGACTGAAAATATGGATTGAAGTTGAAGTAAATGTATGTTTTAGAAAAATGCTTATAGCAAATTGTACTAAATTGACAAAAATATGAAACTTAGAGATTGTTAAAATGAAAAATGTGCTCACGGTTTAAGACTAATATGGAATCTGTGCGATGTTCTGGTTCTGAGACTGAACCTAGGAAATTATTCCTATTCTAGCCATGGTGATTATGTTAGGAACATGAAAAATTACAGGAATGTGCCCAGATGGGATGTGCATGCATGTATAAAAATTGGTGCAGAACTAACATTGGGAAACCCACCAAAAGTGCAAAAAAGTTGTCATTTATTAACTAAAGCTCACAGGAAGAGGAGAGTTGGACAGCAATGTACCTTAAGCAATCTGTCATATAATTATGTATTATTAACAAGTTGTGCATCTTGGAAATATGTGTTTCGGGGGAAAATAGATTGCCTAAGTAAAAGCAAAGGGGAGGGATTTCCTTTGGACCATAATGTGTCACTCGGACACATATGACACACTGCTCCTGTCTCAAATCAGGAGAGGGGAAATTTTCTGACCTATCAGTTCCTTAGAGGGTTGGGCATAGATAATCAGCCTCCCCACCCACTTTGGAAATTGATAAATAGGGACTGTTGAGGACCCAGAAGGACACACACTTTCCACTCATCAACTGATTCCTTGGAGGAGCACCCTGCAGGAATATCCAGACTCTAGAACCAGACCCAGAATCCAGACTCTAGAACTTTGAAGCAGAGAGGCCTAATCCAAAAAGCTGAACTCTTTTCAGCTGGCCTTCAGAATATTTTGAAACCTGATTCTAACCCTAAACTTCCAAGGGGCACCACAAAATCCAACAGCCTGGCTGAGCTGTTTTGCTGTTCTAGCTAAGAACCCCGTGCTAGAACTAAGATCCAGACACGTAGAGCAGAGCTGTAACCCAGAACCCGTCCGATCCAGTCCAAGAGGCTGCGCAGACCAGAGTGCCTTGCTGAGAGCAGAGTCCAGGTGCACTGAATCCTGTCCGGTGGCGAGTGAAGTCCAAACCCTTGACCAGATCTTTGATGGGCCCATTCCATTCCAAAGCCATAGGAGTGAGTATTTAGTATAGAACTGTCCATAGTCATCTCTTAGTTTAAAGTAATCCTATTCAATCAATTTTCAACCTATCCAACTGCATTATAGAGTCTTGTGTCCATCCTGAATTCTTCTCATTATATAGTCTCTGATAATTGTAGCGATAATCATCTGTGCGCTGATATTTTCTGAAGAAAGTCAAGTATCCTGGCGCACAGAAATCAGAGCGGAAGGCGCCCTGTTCCGGTGGTTGTCCAGTTGGGTATCTTGTACTTTCATAGCCCCTTAGTATAAGTCCATCTTGGGTCCTAATCTTTAAAGCGCATCTTTCATTTTGAAATATTGACTCTGTTCTAAGAAAAATCTACCTTCACTAAAACCTCTAACTTTTAAATGTCATTTTGAATCCAACATCCTCAGCTTTCTAACGCACCCAGAACGACATTCCAATTCCTTATAGTTCTGCCGTAATTGCATTTCCCGCACGTGGAAAAGTTGCCGCGATTTTGCATTTGGCTCAATTTCACTTCATGTAAAACAGCTGTTTCTTGTTTTCAACTTCTGAATTTCGTTTTCCATCTGCTAATCATTCATAAATCATTGCTAGTGTTGACCTGAACCAATCCAAAGCAACTCTCACTAGTTCTGAATCCCATTTAGCAAATTAAAGTCATTTTAGCATTTTTCCCATTCAATTCAAATCACATTTAAAAGCGATTGACCTGTTTTAAAATCATACCTGTTCTCTCTAAGCTTGCTGGGGGAATCAGGATTGAAACTGCAATTGTTGATTGTTATTCCTGATACCTGTGTGCCCTCATTCCATAGCTCCATAGTGCATGTTGGGGGGAGTGAGTAACAACAGGGGGAAAGAGTGATTACATTGTCTTTGCTTAAATTCATATCAAGTATATTTCTGTGTTGCATTCTTTCATATCACTGCATTTCCTTGAACCGCACCAAATATTCTCTGCTACATTAATCCTCCTACCCCTACTCCTAATTGATTAAAGAGGTTTTTGATATTGTAATATTACCCATTGCTGATCATTGTTCATATACATAAGTGTGATATTCAGATATTATTCATATTCATAAAAGTATTCTCTATATATTGTTCAATTCTTCAAATAAATCTTTTAATTTGCAAAACAAACCTATTTCTTGGTTCAGTGAGACTGGGGCGCATTCAAAGAGAGGGGCGTTATATAAGGGTACATCATCCAGAATTAAACAAACTTTTGACATAAAAATATATCAATAAGGGTTTCCATTGGGCATCCCTTCCTAGGTGTTGACTTAGTTGGAGTGCTGGATTGAAATCATTTACAGAGGTTTACGTTGATTAGTGAAATGTAATTGAAGCAAACAGTTAACAGTTTCTTATTACAATGCCTCCCCATGTGGTACCACATTTATTCATATCACCTTGTTGGAACTATTTGTTATTACTGAAGCAACATTTGTGCTGACCGCCAGAATAATACTCTCTCCATTGGTCAGCACCATTGAGAAATGAACACAAGACACCCTACAGCTCGTGGGATAGGGGACACTCACATGATACCTGTTGAATATTGACCTTCCCAAACTCTGTAGTTGATACTTTGGATGTTGGCCACCTCCCCAGAGCTCAAGAACGTACCGTCTGATTGGTCCTCCCAGGGAAGCCACTCCATCCAGTATTTTCTTCCCACAGCCGCCTGCTGATGGGCATCGGCGGTCATGTGACCAGCACACTGGTACAGAGCCACCCTCCCTTTGCCATGTAGGGCAGCTAGTTTGGCTGACCACTCTGTAATTACATCACCCAGTTCTAGTTATGTTTGCTTTCTCGTGATGACCAGCTTGAGCCCCACCCCCCTTTGCAGATCCCTGTCATATTGGTCACATGTTTCAGATCAAGGTTTCCCAGGTCCAGCTCGCCCTGAGGGATTTACCACTATGTGTGTTTATGATTGCGCTATTTTTATCTTTCCCCTTTTTTAGCTAGGTATAGGGCAGTGTCTTGAATTGTGTGTACACCCAATCCATCATTATCACCTACCGTTCCTGGTGAAGCCCTTTGTATGGGGCATCTGTGACTTAGAATATCTGTGTCATTTCCCATGTTACTGCCCGCACGGTCCCCCTTCTTTACTCCTGCAATTGGTAGGTGTGGCCCCCTTCCTGGCGATGAATTAGCACCTTTAACACACATGGGTAAACTTCACAATTCTATCAAGGTGTGGTGCATGGCTAAACTTCACATTTCTCTCTGAGTGTTATGTGTGAAGGGTCAGTAAAGTGCGGCTCACAACTGAAGTTAGGTTCTTCAAAGTTTGACATTTTATTTGCAAAATAAACATTATAAACATCCTAACTAATCCCACTCTACCAGGGAATTCCTTGCCAATCATAAGATCTAAGGGAAAACCACCTAGTATACACAAAACTAACCCTCAATTTAACAATCAAAGTAAAGCAACAATAACATAAATAAAAGATTACCAAACAATTATGGTCTTGGTTGACTTCTGCTGGTTCTGGGCAGATTCCACTCCCTCAGAAATGTCCAAAGTCTGTTTTCCCAATGAAAACAAAGTCTCCAATAAGTTCTTGAAAAGTTCCAAAGAAAATAAAAAGTCACTTAAACAGAAATCCAAAGGTAATAGTTTCTTCGTTCGATGAACATCTCCCCTTTCAAAGTTACATAAAGAAAACCAATGGCAATCCTGGATAAAATTCGAACAAAAATGCCACTTTCCACTTTATAACAACTTTACTTCCTGCAGCGTCTTGTCCGCAATTTCTCAGGATGCTTCCTTTAAGGAAATTGCTCCCTATGTGACAAATTCCTTTCTTTGGGTTATTGCGAGAGTAGGTGTAGCATAATGGGGTTCTTTAATGTAGGCAGGGACCAGTCAGGAGGCAGGCAGATACAAATGGAAGTAGGCTTTATTAGTTTCAGGGTACAGTTATGAAGAGGGAGTAGGAGCTATAAGGTATACATCTTACTTCATGCAATCTCCCATCCTGAATGCTTAACTGCTATTCATGGAATCCTGAACCAGCAGGGTTCCATGCTTACCTCATACATTCTACTGCCTGCATCAGTGCACTTGATGCAGAGCAGCTACATCCCAACACAAGATACTACACATCCCTTTCCTTTCAACAAGCACACACAACCATAACAAAAGAACAGACTGTCTCCACAACACATCTCATCCACCACAAACCAACCCGACACAACTGCTACACTCAAAACCATCACGGCGTAACTAACATTCCACGTAACTAACATTCCCCAACAATCATAATACACTAAACCACCATTTACTCAGACCTGCCACACCTGAGTCTCACATCTGCCACCTGCAAGCACTAACCAACATCAAACCACATTCCATCACCTTCGCAGCTCTTACGTCAGACATACACTCCTTCCACTCCGCCTGCCACACGGAGACTCGGGCCTGCCACGCCCGCAGCACTAAACTTCATCAACCACAACTAAACTAACAATCAAATGCACACTAACATACATCTGGCCTCACCAAGACCACCACTCATCACAACAATAGAAACCTGTCAATAGCATGGCATAACACTTAGACAACCATTCTAACATTCGCTCACTAACTACCCGGAAGAAAACATTGAAAAGTAGGAAATATAAGAAAAGTAACATACAACACAAAGATCACATAAAAACAGCGTAACTGCAGAGACACAGCACGTGAAAAAAACACACCATGACAGAAAGTTGGCCAAACTACCCGTCATGTGTCAGATCTTCCAAATTAAAATGAATGCTTCCACATACGTATGCGCAAAATATTTTTAAATACTCTATATCACACCAAACGCAACAACATGCGCTGCACAATAACAACTTACCACTTAGCCGGCACCTACCCATAATCCGGCTCATAACCATTGCCCATATATATCATCACAAAATTCTTCCATAACTCACTTGGGTTTCTTATTCATTCAATTGAAACTCAACACTAACCCATACTGATTCACAGACTAACATACCGAAAGTTGACCACGAGCGCTCATCCACCCTGTCAACATAACTTATGCTGTCATGACAATGGCACTACTACATGTGCATAAACATTTAATCATTACCTCTAATATACTCACATTCACACACTTTTATTCATTTAACAACTTCATTCATCAGGGCATACACCTAAACATGACCCCTCGCATTTCATTTCATTACCTTATGTATGAACATGCAGAGTCACAACCCTTCCAATATCTACATGCACCTACTTCATTTTTTCATTTGATGCCTCTATACTGCATACATTTAATATCTCATTACCATCCTACTCAATAACATACAGCATTGTATTTCATCAATGCATCTAACACATTTGCCTATAAGACCATATATGTATTTCTAAAAGTCCAACCTGAAAATCCTTCAAAAATGTTAAAATATCTCATATTTGGATCTACCTCATCATGACAGTCAATTATATGTCCATATTAACCTAAAAGTCCATGGTGCCCATGTGTGCACCTATTTCTTGCAAATCTTCAAAACGTTAAAATAATTAGCATATAACCTGTTGCATTTACCTAACACTTTAAAACTATTATGCACAACCATTCACTTCACTTTAAAATAATGTTAGCATTTCATATCCATTCTCATTGCCAACTCACTCCCAAAATCCTAGTACCTTCCCAGCCAGGCACTACTCAATCAACCAAAATACCAAAACAGTAATAATACATTAGAGCAAATGTTACTTTTAAATTATAATGAACACTGCATCATGAATCCTTAACAAAAGTTGAAACTGCATGTTGCACTTCCAATACACAATCACATTACCAAATGTCCATAACTTGCTCGTAGATCTTCACTCCAAACATTTCATTTGTAGAGAATTCACATTGATGCATTTATCACACCTGCTAGTGTGCGAATTGAAAAGAACAGATCCTTATCTTTCTTTTACCTGCTTGTACAGTGAATATATACAGTACCATGTTGCATCAAACACGAGCGGAATTTCAGGTGTCCAATACACCTTGTTTTCAACCATCGTCAAAATAAACATATATATTTTTTTAAAACACTTCTTATTGGTGTAAGGCACCATTCGCATAACCAGCACATTGTACTGATTAACTGAAAAAAAAAACGTTCAATCATAAACATTGCTGCTGTACAAACGTGCTCTTCCTGGCGTTGCTGCAGCTTCACTTTAACAGACGGCTGCCTTTAATTTTCCCCCGCAGGCGTTTCACTTGTTCCACGCCACTCCGGTGCAGAACAATCCCGCTTCCAAGAATATCTTGGATGTTTTAATTTATTCACCCCCACGTTCCAAGGGGTAGAGGCCAGTTCCGCATATGTCAACACGTTTAGGCTGACATCTTCTGTCTTCTTTGCTGCTCGCTGCATCACATCCACAGCTATATTCAGCTTCTTTATTTCTGCATCTCACCATCAATGAAAACGCTTCCTGAACACTTCCTAGCGTGCAAGTCATCACATTAGGCCACGTACTAAGGGCCATTCCTTAAATGTTTCTCTACTTCTTCCGACAACTACAGCCACAATACGAATGGCTTTATTACAACGTTCAGGACTATGTCTTCGGGGATTGCTGAGAACACCTGTTCACCAGCATTCTATGCTCGCCAACACCCCCGGCACATTCCATTGCGTCATCATTTCACAGGTGAATCTCACGCAGCACTCCTCTCTGGAGCTGTGACAATTCTAACGGTCGCAACAACGCTCCCAAACCTCCATTCAGAACCAAATATCACTGTAAACTGCAGGCTGCTCCTAGAAACTTGCCGACTTCACGGTCAGTAATCACTTCCATTATGCCACAATGTCAATAAATGCCAATTGCTGGTTAATGTGGCAATTTTCAAATTTAACGTCAATTAATGCCCATGCTTTCATCTCCATCACCACGTTGGGCTTGCACATTTCCCTCACATTGCAGTACTTTAGACAAAGCCAGCTGGCTGCCTGCTTGCAAGGAGTCTTGTACTCTGGTGCGCTCCTCATACATTCAAGAGCTAGAACAGTCCTTAATACTTCATAGTAGCTGCTTGCATGCCCAGCATACGACTCAGCCCCAGACAGCCCATTTAAAGTACCTTTTCTTTTCTCTGTGAACAAGGGGCATTTCCACTCATAACTTCTTTGGCTGCCTTCAAGGGAGAATATATCTTCCCATCCCCAACAGGACTTATGCCACGTCGCATCAGGGCATAGCTTTCATTGCTGGCCTCACGAACTTCATTTCTCTGGACATTGTTCTCATTTTCTGCTATACCAGTGGGCACCATCTCACCACTGAATTTCCACTGCCATCTGCCATTTCAGGAAAAGAGCATCCTCGTCGCCACTTGTAGCATAATGGGGTTCTTTAATGTAGGCAGGGACCAGTCAGGAGGCAGGCAGATACAAATGGAAGTAGACTTTATTAGTTTCAGGGTACTGTTATGAAGAGGGAGTTGGAGCTATAAGGTATACATCTTACTTCATGCAATCTCCCATCCTGAATGCTTAACTGCCATTCATGGAATCCTGAACCAGCAGGGTTCCATGCTTACCTCATAAATTCTACTGCCTGCATCAGTGCACTTGATGCAGAGCAGCTACATCCCAACACAAGATACTACAGTAGGCTTCTCATTCTCACAGACTACTTCAACTTCTTCAGCATACAACAGTTATGACAAAACTTTAGACAACTACAATTCAACTTCTACTGCTGTAACTTGCTATAGTGGAAATGTTAGGCAACTTGAACAAGACTCTTTGACCTCTGCTGGTGGCAAGGCACTCTTCTTTCTACTTCTACCTGAAAGGGCAGCCTCTTTGCCTTTCTTCTAAGTCTTGCAGCGACCTTGAAATCTGCTTTGGTTTCTGACTGCCACACTGTCAGTGTAACTGATATATAATTGTTTCTTGTTACAAGAACCCTGCTCCTTTCTCCAGTTTAATATGCTTCTCTGAGTCTGCAGGTCTTACCCCAAAGTTGTAATGCTACTTTCCCAGTTTCATAAGACTTTGTCACCCTTGTGTCAGAGGACCCTGGGTTAGAGTTAGCTTCAACAGTTTCCAGACAGCAATCTTTAGTTCTTATTTCAGATGGTTTTCTCTTGGGGAGGTTCTGCCTACTGCTTGAGCAAAGCTTGTTCTGCTGCTACAGTTACAAACTTCTATTATATTTAAAGGTAGGATGTTACAAGAGTTAACACTTGCTTCACAATTGATTTTAGGCACACGCGATGACCTCCTGTCTTGATTGCCTATGATTAGACGTGACCGCAAGCCTCATATCTCCACCTTGGTTGAGGCTGTGAAAACAGAACCCTGGTCATCAGTCACTCATGTCAAAAAACACCCTTTGCTGTGTCTAAGCACTAAAAGACAGGTGTGCCTAGGTTCATGTGCTCATCAACATGATTAAACATGTACAGTCAGGAATTGTCGAGTTCTTAGACTCAAAGAGATACCACACTGACGCGTTGCTCTGAATTATACAGTTGACACAGGAGTTATGTTAATGCATTTAATATGACCCCCTATCTTCTGAGGGTTCTTATTCTCACTAAACAAGCGAAAGCAGATTTAATATATCATAACATCACACCTATAACAAGATTGCCATGTAGGCAAAGAGCATGTTTGAATGTGTAAGTAATAGAACAAGTGGTGGTTTAGTTTAACAGCGTGGGTAACCTCAATCTCTCATTAAGCTATGCTGCACTATACTATACGCCATCAGTCTTCATGCACCCAGCACACATCAACCTGTCACTCATGTTTAGAGCGGAGTGTGCTTCTGATGAAGCAGCTCCTCCTGGGGTTGACAAGTTCTGCTTAGTTGGTACTGGCTGTCTCGCTCGTATGCTGCTGCTGCTCTGCACTCTTTCCAAGCCCCTTCGGCTTGAAAGGGACTGGCAAGTCTGCTGCGCTCCCTTTCTCTCCTTCTTTCCCTCCTTGTGCTGGGCTATATATATCTATCAAGTAACATGGCGGCCCTGCACGTGTGGGTTCGTCATATCCGCTGCTTGGTACAGTGAGAGAGCTAGAGGTAACGTGTCAGTTTGTTTGTTCAAATTAGAACTCCTATGTGAAACTACGTTATATGGTTTTTTGCATCTCAAAGCTGGATATCTGGACCCGTTAGTAAATGCCTTCACTGTACTCTATGGCATCTGTGAAGTTCTACAACATCACAGCATTGTATGCGTCTGCAGGCTATCTTAGCCGACTGTCTGTTATCAAGGGGCATCTTTCTTACTTGTTACCCATTTTTTTCCATTGTACCCTATGGACTTTGAGTTTGAGAATGTGAACGATGCTTCTGTTCATGTCTGTCAATTTCCTGTTCTTGAATCCTTATCAGATGACATTTAACTGTGTGAGGTTAAAAGGCTGCTATCAGATAACACCTAATGGTGTTAAGTCATACAGGCTGCTAGCTGGCAGCTTTGTGGTGGGCCGATCTGCCAAAACAGGAAATGCACCATTTCCTGGTCATTGGCTGATTTGCAGGACCTAAGAACTAGGGCTGTACCGAATAGCATATAGAATACTGAATAGTTTGTCAACTATTCGGCCGAAAACGAATATGAAGCCGAATAGTTGCTTTATTTAATAAATCATATTCCAAACTTCAAAAAACACACTTATTAAAAAAACATATAAAGCACCATTTTAAATGCATTCTATACTTTTATTTCTCTTCATTGTAATTAATGTAGCATCTTTATTTAAAGTATGAAAGCCAGAAATAAAGCAGATTTAACCAAAATGAAGGGACCAAATGTACAGAGGATTGTTGCATATTCAGTGCCAGTTAAAGTAGGAGGCTTCACAAATGCAAAAGGACTGCCTTTGTGAATCTGATGCATTACATTCTCTATCCAGTTGCAAAGTTGATGTGGTCAAGTTTCGAAATTTCTTTGCAGCTCACATAGAAATGTATAAAATGGTTCATGTCTGCTCATGCAGGACACAAGTCAAGAGGAAATCTGAAATGCGTGAACTCCATCTTACAACTATTCACCCCGCCCAAACAAATGCTGCTCACTTTTCACTTATCCTAGCCACTCTTTCTCGCCAATACACAAACATATGCAACTTATAATTTCGTGATAAAATATAAAGATAATGTTAAACTCGGGACTCAAGTTCTTAAAAAAGGAAAAGGGGGGGCTATGACGTACGCAATGGAAAGTGACATGACAGGAAATTAAAGTATCTATGCACATTTCTTTCAGGTTGTTTCTTCCAACTGAAAAGAGTGCACATTGCATATAAACATTTGCCAAAAGAAATGATGTTCCTGTATTGTTGCAGGCTAAGGATAAAAAATTAGTACCTTTTTTGTCTAAGAATCTGTAACAAAACATGCCCTGACGAGCAGATTACAATATAAGATATTTTTTAGCTGTGTGATAGCAATTCGTCTGGTCTAAATATATTCAGTTTTGCAAACTGAAGTCTATATTTGCCGTTTTCATTTCATGTTGCATTGTATTCAAATGAGAATGTCAAAGTATTCGGCAAGAGCCGAATAGCAAGAGACTATTCGGCTGGACCCAAATAGCTTTTTTTCAGCCGGAAATCGGCCGCATACTTACTCGAAGCCGAAGTTCGGTACACCCCTACTAAGAACACTTGTGCACACTTTGTATGCCTCATTACATATTATGTTAGTGTTGTGTCTGTGTAAAGAACATCTTTCATGAATACAGGCTGTATGATATATGAAAAGCTGTCTTAAATCAGTCCGAGTTCATGTCAGTGAAATGAGACTTGCTACATGTGTTCCGTTTTTTAATGATAGCTTTCGTCTGTATCAACAATTGGGGAAACCAGAATCTGCATATGCAGCCTCTCTTAAGTGATATTTCCTTGTAACACATTGGGAAAGTCTGCTACTGACTATGCGATCATTACCGCTGCTGTTCTCCCTGTTAATGGGAGACACACAACTTCGCTAGTCAATGATTTTTAAGGTTATAGTGGGGAAATAAAAACTTTCTTCACACGCAAACACTTCAGTTACTTCAGGATAAGCTTGTGATATATTTCCCCTTTGTTGAATAGGACTTCCCACAACTACGAAGACTTTCACTCGCTCCAACTGCAGCGCAAATGTAATGTAGCTGTTTACAGTTACCAGCAAGGAGTTTCTGCTGCTCTGGAGTTCAGCCCTTCATTCACCGGCTCCAATATTACAGCAGCTGCGGATTGCCTTGACTTTACGACTTCTTTTCCTCTCCTACTGCTACTGCAGGCACTATCTGGATCCACAACTTTCCTCAGCACAGGTTTTTTAAATCGGGCCTCATTAATGGAGTCTCGCTCTCTACAGCTTTCCTCTGCTTGCTTCTGCACACTGGCCTCGGGTAAAATATAGAACTTCAGCTCTGCATTCATGACAATCAGGGGCACCTGGAAAGTCTGCCAGATTTTTCCAGTCTCATCCAATGCAGCCACAGCCAGACAGGGTTTGTGAGCACAGGACCAACTCGGAGCTTGCAGGTGATATCTGCTTGTTCTTTGCTCTGGTGTTCCTTCCGTGGTCGCACTTCCTTGTGAAATGCCAGCCTCCAGTTCTGTTCCTTCCCTACTGCTGCCTTTGCAGCTCCAGCTTCTCTCTGTGACACCCTCCTGCAGTAGCCTTTTATTCCCCTCAGGTAGGCTAATTGGCTTTAGGTACAGACCCTCAGTCGTAATTGCCTGACCTCGACATAGGGTTTTAGGCTTGGTTCTCATTGCCTCTTTAGCCCTTTTCTTCGTCACAGTCCCTTAGGGATTCTGGGACATGTAGTCCCTTTTTGGAAACCTAGCTCGTTTTACCTTTCTGATCTAGCAACAAGCCATCAGAAGGGCAGGGTCATGAGAAAAGTTAAAAAAGGGGTTGCTCCCAGTCTTGCCAGTCTGATATTCCCACCCTCATGTGATGATCCCACAGTACACCGCCCCCAGGGTCGGGATCAGAGAGTGCTTGCCTTCCCCTGGCCACATGTGAAGGCGCCCAGACCAAGTTCCTGGGGTAATCCCATCAATTCTCCACGGATGCATGGTTAATCCTCACAATTCTAGCTAGGTGTGACACATGGCTAAACTTCACAATTCAATCTAAGTGTGATGCATGGTTAATCTCAGTTCTATCTGAATGGGATGCGTGGCTGATCTTCACAATTCTATCTCCGTCTGAGACATGGCTAAACCTCACAATTATCTCTGAGTGGGATGCATGGTAAATCCTCACAATTCTATCTAGGTTTGACGCATGGTTAAAATTTACAATTCTATCTAATGACACAAAGGGACTTGCAAGTTAATTCTTCAAAATCAGCTATACTTGTCTACACTACTGGCCACAAGCAGATAGCTATTCCCAAAATATATAGTAACACAAACATAATACGAAGAGTGTCTGCTTTGGACTATCTCTGGATACATTTCTCTACTCGTTTACCAGGGTCTAAAAACCTAAAAAAACTGCCTGCCAGGATGACACAAGCTCTGGTGGGTGTCACATGTTTTGTCAAAATGTGTGTAGCTCAACCAAATGACATACTCCTAAAGGAGTATTATCTAAAGACTAAATCAGTAGCAAAGTCTGATACTACGTTCTGGGGTTTTGCAAATTTGGCTTCCCTACAAAGGATTGAGAATGATTGTATCAAGAGTTTTAGGTTTACCCAGATCAGCCACAAATTATGCAACTCATAAAGAACTAGGATTATGTTTTGGGAAGATGAGTTGGTGCTTGAACCAGGGCATCATTGGCTATGTATCTGGTCCAACCCAAAGGCCGACCTCACCCAATTTTTAACTACCCCTATATTAAACAAGGAAAGAGGAAATATGAACCCTTTGTTCAAATACATTAGGCAACTGTTAAGATCGATTAACGCACAAAGTCCCTTTAACCAGCCTTACATTTTAGACCGCACTGTGGCACTTTGTCTTAGAGAGCGCTTGTGCTCGAACATGCGAGAACTAAGAGAAAGCACTGAGATCATGAAACAGTCTAACCGTACACATCTGGTGCCCTCACCTACAACTCAATAGGATTATCTAATCTGGAGTAATCGGGCATTTGACAGAACCCTAATTATTAGGGCAAGATTAAACTGCATGCCACTGAACGCAGTTACTGCAAAATGGAAAGGTGTCCCTGAGGAAACACAATTTATCACTTTGTGGCAATATCTGCAAGGATGTATTGTACTTTGTTCTTCTGACATGCATATTCACGAGTGAGAGCCAGAACATTGCTTCTGATTTTACATGACGCTGGTTTTTATCAATGTATTTGTATTTTGTATTTATTAAATTATATATAGCGCTTTAAGCCAAAGCGCTTTACATGAGACAACAGTGAATACATAACAAGCATTACATAACAAAACATGAATCAAGTAACTGAGAACAGTATATAGAACAATTTACATGAGAAGCATGGGTTTACATGTGTAGTATAGGACTTCAGTGAGGGAAAACAGTAAAGAGGTGTTAGGATGGTGATTGAAGAAGGTAAGATTTCAAAGGAGTAGGAGGTGATGGAGCGGATAGGGGGAGGGAGACGGTTCCAGTGGAAAGGACCGAGAAGTTGGAAGGAGCGGAAACAGGATGGAGCGCAGGTGTAGGAGGGTGAGTGAGTAGGAAATGATCAGCAGAACGAAGTGAACGAGAGGGAGAGTAGAAAGTGAGAAGGGAGGAAAGGTAGGGTGGAGCAAGGCCGTAGAGAGATTTAAAGACAAGACAGAGGAAGTTGAATTTGAGTTAGGAATGAAAGGAGAGCCAGCCCAGAGATGAGAGAGAAGAAGAGATGGAATCATTGAGAGAAGGCAGGGAGAATGGATGGCAGAGTGGTAGATGGATCTAAGCGGTGTTAGATGTGAGGAGGGGAGGCCAAAAATGAGAGCAGAGCAGTAGAAGAGTCTAGAGAAGATAAGGGAGAATTAGCAGTTTAATAGCATGAAAGCTAAGGAGAAGGGACAGATTTTGCAGATGTTATAGAGGTGGAAGCGACAGGACTGGGAGGTAACAGAGATGTGGTGAGTAAGGGAGATGTTAGAGTCAATGGGCCTCATTACACGGATGGCGGAGAACAATGGCGCTATTAGCGCCATGGTTCATGCCGGTAAAATACCGGCACCGCCTTGGCGGAAAGGGGAATTACCGCCCCATTCCAAGGTTGGCGGGGCGGTAATTCCCCCTTCCACCATTGCCCTTCCCCATTCCCATTTTTGCCCCATAGGGCTCAATGAGAATGGGGAAGGCGCTAATTACGGTACCGCAAATTGCGGTACCGTAATTAGCTCCCTGGGTCCCTTTGCGGGTTGGTTTTTAACGCCTGCAAAAAGCAGGCGTTAAATCCCCCAACCCGCAAAGGGACCTCGTAGTAAGGCGGTAAGGATTTACCGGTACCGGTATTTTACCGGTACCGGTAAATCCTTACCGCCATCCGTGTAATGAGGCCCAATGTGTAGACCAAGATTGCAGGCATGGGGGGAAATGGGGAGCTGGGAAGGAGGAAAGAGGATGGAAGGAAGTGGGGAGAGGGTGTTAGCGGGAAAGAATAGAACTTTAGTTTTGTCAGTGTTTAGGGTAAGAAAATGGGAGGACATCCAGGATTTAATAGCAGAGAGGCAGGAAGAGACCTTGAGATGGATGTCAGGGGTAAAGGAAGAGAAGGAGAGGAAAAGCTGGGTGTCATCGGCGTAGAGGTGGTGGGAGACACCAAAGGAAGAGATGATTGGAGCTAGGAGAGAAGTGTAGATTGAGAAGAGAAAGGGGCTGAGCACGGATCCTTGCGGGACGCCTTGCGGGACGCCATAGATTAGTGGGAAGGTGGGAGAGGTGCTACCACCCCAGGAGACAGCAAAGGTACGATTGGAAAGATAGGAGGTAAACCAGTTAAGGACAGAGTCTTTAAGGCCAAAGTACGAAAGAGAGTCAAGGAGTAGAGGATGATCAACAGTATCAAAGGCAGCTGAGAGGTCAAGAGGAACGAGAATGGAGTAGTGCTTAGAGTAGCGAGCAGAAAGGAGGGAGTTGAGTACAGAGGTGAGAGCAGTTTCAGTGGAGTGGTTAGGACGAAATCCAGCTTGAATAGGGGGAGAAGTTGGAAACGAAGGAGGTGAGTTGAGAATGGACAATGCGTTCAAGGAGTTTAGACAGGAAGGGTAAGAGAGAGATGGGGCAAAAATTGGAAGCCAGATGGGGGTTGGCTGAGGGCTTATTCAGGATAGGGATGATGGTTACATGCCTGAAGGGTGAAGGAAAGGTAGAGGTGGATAGACAAGTGTTGAAGAAGGAGGTAAGGTAAGGTATAAGGAGGGGGAACATTTTTGGAATGAGAGAGGTAGGAATATGGGGTCAGAGGGAGTGGCGGTAGGGTGAGTTTTAGACAGGAGGAGGGAAACCTCAGATTGAGTAACAGGAGTGAAGGAGGACATGGTAGAGGATGGGGTGGAGGGAAGGGGTGAAGGGGGAGAGTAAGAAGGGGAGCAGAGAATGTCCTGATGAAGAGGTAGGACTTTGGCAGAGAAGAAATTTGCAAGATCTGTGGCTGAGAGAGGAGAGGCAATAGAGTGATCAGGGGTAGTGGGAGAGAGAAGGCGAGTCAGAGTTTGGAAGATTCGGCGAGGGTGAGAAGAATGAGAGTGGAGAAGGTCTGAGAAGTAAGTTCATTTAGCGGCGTTAAGGGGCTGTTATCATAGAGGGTATGGTAGGATAAGTAAGTGGATTGGTTGGTAAGGGAGGGATGTTTGAGCCAACGTCGTTCAAGGCATCTGAGGAGGCGGCGCATCGAGGAAAGGTCAGGAGAAAGCCATGGTTGGGCAGGTTTGCGAGAAGGGCCAAAGAAAGAGAGAGGGTAAAGTAGGTCGAGAGTGGAAGTGAGGGTAGAGGATAAGGTGGAAGAAGCCTCATTAGCCGAGGGAGAGGAGAAGTGAGAGAGAGGGGGAGAAAGAGGTGGAGGAAGAGGGGGAGGAGAAGAGAAGGGGGAGTGAGGGCAACGGAAAGTAAAGAGTGGTCGGATAGATAGCTTGGTAGGGTGGATATAGCTGAGGCAGAGAAAGAAGATGGAAAGATATGGTTGAGTGTGGAGCTGGAGAGGTGTGTGAGTGGGAAAGGGAGAGGGATACGAAGGTAGGAGTCAAGTATGGATAAGAGAGAAATTGGGGGATTAGTGGAGAGATGGAGGTTGAAGTCACCAAGAACGATTAGAGGTGTAGGTCTGGGGGATGATGAGTCCAAGGAGATGGTCAATATCCTCATAGAAGGATCCAAGAGGGCCAAGTGGACGGTAAATAATGAGAAAAGATATGGAGTGCGGGAAGTTAAAAATGTTATACATAAACTCAAAGGAGGGGAAGGACTGGAAGAGGAGTGGGACAGGGAGTAGAAAGGCACTTGGGGCGAAAAAGAAGACCAATGCCAACTCCACAGCCTTTGGGTCAAGGGACATGGGCGAAGGAGGATGAGGAGGAAGTGAGAGATGCAAGAACAGAATTATTGTGGGGAGGGATCCAGGTTTCAGTAATGCAGAGGAAGTTGAGGTTGAGACGTAAGAATAAGTCCAGGACAGCAGTAGTGTTGTTACAGAGTGATCTAGCATTCCATAAGGCAACGTCAATGATGTTGGAAGTGTTATTCATTTGTGGATAGATGAGGTTGTGATGTCTAATTGAGGTGTTTGGGCGCTCGGCTAGGTGGGAGTGAGGGGGAGAGGGAAAGTTAAAAGAGGAGATAGTCATGATGATAAGACAGAGAGATATGGGGGAGGGGAGGGCAGAAAAGTGGGGGGTGGAGGGGGAAAAAGGGTGAGGCTGTTGGGAGGTGTAATGCATGTCAGGGAGCACAGTAGGAGTGGAGCGGTGTGGGCAGATATAGCGGCTCTGGTGGGTTGGGGCAGCTAGATATGCAGGAGAGCGTTCCAGGGAGAAAAGGGCTGACCAGAGAGTCAAAGGTGCTGAGTGAGTGAGGCACAGTCCAGGCAGACGAGGGTTGCGTCGGCAGGAGGAGTCCAGTAGTAGTGGACTAGATTGGAGGAAGTGAGACGGGGCCACAGGTTATGAGGTAACAGTCTGAGAGACTCTCGATGAGGCGGCGTGGGATGTGCCTCAATATCGGGGATCTTTACAGGAGGCAACGGAGGACGCCGTGGTGATGAGGGCATCCTCTGAGGAGGCGAGGGGAGAAGGGTGCAGACAAATACCGGGGCATGTGCCTCAAGACAGGGGCTCCTAATTGGAGGCAACGAAGGACGCAGTGGTGATGAGGGCATCCTCTGAGGAGGCGAGGGGAGAAGGGTGCAGACAAATACCGGGGCATGTGCCTCAAGACGGGCTCCTAATTGGAGGCAACAAAGGACGCAGTAGTGCTGAGGGCGCACTAGTAAAGGTGGAGCAGCTTCTCCAGTGGCAGTGGCAGTGCAACAGTGGTGAGGAGCAGCAAAGTGGATGAACTTGTAGAGGGAGATAGTAGGGAAGCCCGTAGAGCGTCTGCTGAAGAAGCTTCAATTAAAAGCAGAGATGCAGAGCAATTTAGGCAGTAAAAGCCTCTGGTATGGTATTATCAGGGGAAGGTGCTTGCTGAGGGAGAGAGATGGAAGGACCGAAGATGAGAGAGACCATGAGGTTATGATCGGTGGGTAGACGGTTGTAGTCCGGAGCTTAGATCGGAGGCTGAATTTGAAGAGGGTTCAACCGTTAGAACAGGTGGAACTGAGGCTGCTGGAGAGAGGGGGCAGCCCAGCAGCAAGTCCAGAGGCCGCACAAGGCCCGGCGGCCTACGCTGCGGGAGTGAAGGAAGGAGGCGGAAGGAGGCGGGAGGAGGCTGTGGGAGAGGTGGGCGCAGCACCTCTGAAGAGCCCGGAAACAGCAGCAGTAGTGAAGGCCTCGGTGTGGGCACAAAGCAGAGAAGGAGGGTTCCGGTGGATGGATCGGGTGGAGCCGTGGTTGCTGGAGAGAAGACAGCAGCCAGTGCAGAGGCTGCATCGGTGCTGTCGGTCACCGTTCTGGGTGAGAGGGAGGAAGGGGGTGGGTTGAGGCTGCGCCCCAAAAGAGCTTGGCAGCAGTGGTCTCAGTGCAGTCCTCACTGTGGGCACAGAGCAAGGAACAAGGCAAATGTGGTTGCAGGCAAAAAGAACACGGTTCTGCGGGGTGATCCATTGGCCGCGGGACAGCGCTTCCACACTGTCACGGGTCGTTGGGACAGAACCCAGACACTCCCAGTCTCAAGACAGATGAGGCTGCCAGGTAGGAGGTTGCAGCCCGGCCGACGGGGCAGGCGTCAGGCGCAGACCAGTTAGATGGGCAAACGAGAACAGGACCTGCTTGCTCCCGGTCACGGAGAACAGACTTGATCGCCTGGGAGGAAATCACCGCTGAGCTGAAAGAGCAAATTCCAGATCCAGAGGTGAGTTGTAGAAGCTGGAGGGACAGGCTTATGAGTGTAAAGCAGAGATCTCCATCTTGCCTCACACGAGGTAGGGATGGAGCACAATTCGCAAGCCGGTTCTTGTCGAACAGGTTTGCGATTTTTGAGAAGTTTGTCCAGCAATTCCATATATGTTCAAAAGCAGAAACGTGTAGAGTAGGAGGAAGAAATTGTAGTTCATATTGTTCTCATGTGGTTAGATTCAGCCTGAGAAGGGGAGACGCTGGATCAGGCTTCCGATGATTCTGCACCCCCTGGTGTCCTTGCAATGCTGCCTTGCACTGTTATATTTAAAGAGCTGAAACTCAATTGGTGGGCTGGGCCTTATTGTCTTATCTTAAGCAAGCCTTAAAAATTAGAAAGTGCTTTTTATTGTTGAACTGACTGGTCATGTTTTATATTCTTATTCTTTTTTCTATTCTTGTATGATGTATCTATTTTTGATATTGTTGTATGTTTTACAGAATAACTATTCCGAAATAAACTTGACTTGAAAAATACTCTTTTCATTGTGTACATGAGGTTTCAACGGAAATCAAATCTACTGATGAAAAATGGCAGATCCGTGCCTTACTATGGATCTCTGATATACCTGGATGTTTGATGTTTGATGTTTTAATCATTTATAACGCGCACCGGACAAACTTAATCGTATTTGGGTGCAGGTGGAACCTTTACCATTTGGACTGTCTTTCTCCAATGTGGTAAATAAAGTGCCCCTGTAACTATTTCCAGTAGGAAATCTCAGCAGAACAGATGGGCTTTCAAGGCCCTGCGAAATGTCATGAGTGTCTCTGATATAACACGGGAGCTTATTCCATAATCTAGGTCCATAGACCCCAAATCTACGGTCTCCTTTGCTCACGTATTTTGACAGCGGAACCTGGAGTAGGTCCTTCTCGCCTGAGCGTAGCTGCCGGCTGGGAGTATAGCTCTTGATTTTGTCAGATTCCCTATCACCAATTTATTCACACATTTAAAAACCAGGCAGAGAGTTTTAAACTCTATTCACTCCTTCACCGGTAACCAGTGTAAAGATCTTCTCAAGTTAGTGATAGGTGCAGATTTTGTTACCTTGCACACTAACCTAACTGCAGCATTTTGGCCCATCTGCAATCTACGCAATTGGAACGCTGGTATTCCTGACAGCAATGCGTTGCCGTAGTCCAGTCGTGCGTTAACAAGGGTCCCCACAACCACTGCTCTATCCTCGTTTGCAATAAATGGCAGAATGTGTCTCAATGATCGCAGGGTGTAGAATCCTGATTGCACTTTTGTGCTAATCTGCACTCCACAGCCCATGTTGTCTTCCCACACGCAGCCCACATTTTTGATTTTCTTAGTAAAGATGAGCTGCGCCCCTAGGAAGCATGGTGGCAATATCTGTTTGTTCTGTTGAAGATTTTATTTTGAAACAAATAGTGACACTTCCGTTTTGCTGGCATTCATCAATAGTTGGTTGACACACATCCAGGCCTGTACCTCCTGTAAACACTGTTTCACTATCATAAACGTATCCTCGGGTCTCTGCACCTTCAGGAACACCTGCGTATCATCTGCATACGAATGAATGTTGATATTATGTTTCCTAAGTATATCCATAAGTAATTTTACATATAGGTTAAAGAGTAAAGGTGAGAGTGAGGACCGCTGAGGAACCCCACACTTTTGTAAAACAGATTCCGACAGGAAATCTCCAAGGCGGATCCTTTGTTCACTTCTAAAAAGGAAGGACTCAAACCACTGAAGGGCTTGTTCCGAAACTCTTCCTACTTCCCTCGATCGTTTCAGGAAGATCCCATGGTCTACCGTATCGAATGCAGCAGACAGGTCTAGCATAACCAACAAGGACATATCCTCCTGATCTGCCGTCTTCAATAGATCATCCCATACTGTCAATAACGTAGTTTCTGTTGCGAACCCTGGTCGAAAACCAGATTGTAACGGGTCAGTAGGTTTTCACAGTCCACGTGTTCTTGTAGCTGGGTTGTCCCAATTTTATCTAGAATCTTCGCTGGCCACGGCAGTCCTGCCACTGGCCTATAATTTTGAAGAATCTTAGGATCTAGAATGGTTTTCTGTAACAGCAGGGTAACTACCGATTTCTTCAAAATTTGGGGTACTATGCCTGATGTTAAAGATATATTTACAAATTTTGTCACAAATGGGGCGATGTCTGAGGCTACTCGTTTAGCTACTGAGGATGGGATATCATAGAGCACATCATTGGTGGCCTTCAACTCAGAGAGTAGGGGAGCAAACCCTCCCCTCTGAAACTTCCATAAATACAAACGAGTTATAACCATCTCAGTATCTCGACTAGGAGCCTCCATTCCCTCCAACTCTACTTTCATAGCCACACCTGGATTCTGAATCCTCGACTTCTCCAGACCAGTGAACTCTATTTTCTCTGGGTGATCCTGGGAATCGGTTGGCATGATTTCAGCAATTTTTGATCAACTGTATTTTGTCTATAAAATAGTTGTTAAAATCCTCAGCTTGTGATTGAGAAATCTCCGAGGCTACTGATGCGCACCTAGGATCTGCTAACTGAGAGATCACTGTGTATAATTCTTGTGGTATATTGATTGCTTTATGAATTTTTTTGTCATGAATTTAGATTTGGCCTCAAAAATGGCCTTTCTCTATTCACTTGAGATACTCTTTACTGTCTCTAAATTACTCTGTGTGTTTTTTCCTCATGTGTTTTTCGGAGGCTCTTAGAAGGCCCTCTTATTTTAGCAAGATCCTGCGAGAACCATGGGCTGGTAGTCTTCCTAGCTCTGTTTTGCTGAAGAGAAGCTTGTTTGTTGCATATCCTATCCAAAATCTCTGTGCTTTGGTTAAAGAACTCTTCACATGACAAATCATTATTGATTTGAGCCAAGGCTTGCTTCAAATCTTCCCCCGAAATCTTCAATAGATCTTTTGACCTACACAATTGACCAGTCATGTGCTCAGCATGATTCTCTGAAGTTTTTTCCTGTGGCAATAATTCAAAAATTCTGGCATAGTGGTCTGTCCATGACAAAGGAATTGGATCTATGATATATCTGGAGCCGGACATTTTGGAGTACACAAGGCAAAACTGAAGCTGGTAATGTACGTTTGGTGGCCTTCCCTTAGAAAGGACATAATTGTTTATCTCAAAGGGTGAGGTGTTTGTGCTAGAGCAAAGACCCTTAGCTGTAAACCTGTAGGTTTTCTTTACATCCCCTTCCAAAGAAACCTTGTCACACCTGCTCCATGGTTGTTTTTCTACCAATCTTCTTAAGGTCGAAGGCCAGACAGTCATCTGGCCAGTTGTTGACTCATTCACCAGACTAGGAAATGCTGTAGCCTTTTTAAATATACTAACAGCTCCGGCCTTCATACAGTAGATATTCAAGCACCATAGACTTCCCCAGTAGATTATATCAGACTGAGCTTCCGAATTCATTTCAAGATTCTGAAAATCCGTCAGTAGATTGTTAGGTACAGACTTAACACTGTTCCTCATTCTATCACCCCAAATGGATTGCCAAACGGAGAGCGAATAAAGCCATGGGACAATATCTCCACTTGTTACATTACTGTGTATGCTCAAGAGTGGGTTTCCTTGTTACCTATGGCAGAGTTTGCGTATAATGACGCCACACATACATCCTTAAACAACTCTCTTCTCCATGTATCCTATTGTATACATCCCTTGTCTATTCACCTGGAATCAGTTTAATCAGCTCATATCCTTGGAGCCCACACCCTTATACAAACCTTGAGAGGAGGGATAACGCAGGCTCGAAAACATTTACAGAAAGCCCAAGAAAAAGCCCAGAATCTGCAAATCGATGGCGACTTCATGGTCCCAGTTATATTACAGGGGATCGAGTTTGATTGTTGACAGTTGACACAGAACATTCACATTCCTTCCTGTACCAAGAAATTAAAACATCAGTATATCGACCTCTTTGTCATAGGCAAAGTTATCAATCTAGTGGCTATGCGTCTAAAACTCCTCAAATCCTGTAAGACACACCAGGTGTTCCTCATCTCCCTCCTGAAGGCTGTGGAACCTTCCATGAAATACTGTCTTCGATCAAGACCCCCAGCGGTAGGACCAGATAAAGAATATGAAATCAGTGGGATTCTGCGTTCCAGATACTCTCAGAATAAGGTGGAGTACTTGGTGGATTGGAAGGGCTGTGTCCCTGAGGATAGATCATGTATCAGGGTAAATAAAATCCATTCTCCTCAGTTGATAAAACAGTTAAATAAATAATTCCCTGGGAAGCCGGGTTGGAACTCTGGTGTATTTACTGGGGACGTTTTGGAGGGGGACGTACTGTTGGGGTTACTCTAAAACATGCTACTCTCCTACCAGGTCATATGCCACAACCCAGCTGTAGACGGAGATAAATGCTTTCCATAGGACACTGCCAATTCCACCCTCGAAGATGGAGGCCTCGTCATTGGGCAGCGTGCCCCACACAAGATGGCCCCTGGACTAGACTGCAGTCAGATAATATGCATCTGATGCATTTCTAGCTTTCTGTCCTCAGCAATACAAAATCAGAACAGCGAACAGTGGGACACATCTCGCAACTGATGTCTGGACCCTAACCCGAATGCCAATCGGTCATTCCTCGATTTCTGGGTAATTAGCAGAATTGATTTATATTATATCCTCCCAAGTACCAGCACCCAGATTTTCCTAATAGATCTCATGGGATTATAAAGAGGATAGATCTGGCCAGATAAACCGTTCTCTCCAACCCAGCCTTTTTTGTTCTTGGCCCTGTTATTTAGGGCTCTCGTACCCTTAGAAGAAACGACCAGTGCATAACTCCCCAAAATGTACACATCTTTTAGTAAAGCTTAAAATGTTTGTCTATTGACCTTCTTCAGAAGCATCAGCATGTTTCATGTTCTAGATTTCTTTCACCAAGAAAATTGTAATAATCTCCTGCAGCATGTAGATAAACTTCTTGGTCTGTGACCAGTGCACAATCTTTTAGCTGCCAATGATTAACTGCTTACAACTTGCAGGATTGCCATGGATTGAGATACTGTGTCACATTTACTAAACCGTAAATGGCAGCCGTGTTGGGGAACAGGTAGTGCACAGTGTGATGACGCCGGATTTACAGTCCCCTGTAAACCATGTTGATCAACATGGACAGGAGCCAATTGTCAATTAGGAGGGTCTCCCTGGAATAGCAGGTAATTGCCTGCCTGAGCCTCGAATCCTTCTCCTTACTATAACATGAGTGGGACAGGGTTTGCAGTATCCTTCCTAACTCTTTTGTCATCTCTTCCTCATACAGCTCCAGAGATGTGATACTTTGTACATTCAGGGACGCATTACATAAACCGCTCCTACCTGGATAAATGGTAGAGTTCTCTTACCCTTGGGTTATATGTACCCGGGGGAATCTTCACTTTTCCTGAAAAGGGTGACCTATGTCAGTGATACCGAGAGACAGGTTGCGGAAGAGTCTCCATTCTGACAGTATCCAAGAAGGATTATTAATCAAGCCTATCGTTGAACATGTAACATTGATAGGGATACTCTGTTACATTCTCAAGATGTCCTCAAGAAAAAAAGATGGTATGTGTTACATCTTTTTCGCAAGTAAGCAATTCTTTCATGATAACCATAAACAAAACTGTGGTATTTCATTGGCAAACCTATGCCTAGTCCCCTGTTTGTTTTCAAAAGGGGTAATAACATAAAACAAAGACTAGTGAAAACTTAGTGTCCCTATTCACTCCCAGGGATCTTTTAACTAGAGCATGGAATCTTCCTCCAAGACAAGGGTACTACATGTGCCATTTCACAAATATATACAAGTTATTTGCATACAATGATAAAGTATTGTATATGAAGAAATGTACCAATTGTCAAACAAACGTGGTCTCATATTTGAGTCCTGTGTAATTCGGCAGCGGGACCCATTACATTTACACTTTCATGAACATGGGTACCTGCTGCCGAATTGTCCTCATTTGCACAGCATAGTTCAAAAGGGGAGGGCAAAAGGCGGCATACTCGCTTGTACAGTGCCCTTCTGCCCTCTGCTGTGCTAATTGAGTACCACCTGCCATGTACATCTTTGAGGCAGCATTTACATTTATTATTTCGTTTTTTATATGGACCCACAAGCCCATAGGCCTCAGGGCACACACAAAACACTTAACTTACAAAACAAACGGACATAACGTCAGGAAGTTCACTATTTGGGATGCTGGTGCAAAAAGCCAGCGGACTCAATAGGAATCCACAGCATTTGCGCAGGCATGAAAATCCATGCTGGCATAAATGCTGTAGTATTTGTATGGTGGAAAGGAAGGCAGCAGTGGGGACACAAGTTACCTTCTGCCCAGTCTTCTCCGCCATACAATTAAAGATAATGGCCCATGACAAGAATCCAGTTCGTAAAAGCCTCATGCAATGCTTTTACACATTAGATTCCTGTAACGACAGCTCAAAATTTGCTCCACTGTGTGATTAATGCAATTCAATGTCCTTGTAAATTGATTTATGTGGGAATTACTTAAGCAAAATAACTATTAGGATAGGTGAGCATCCCACAACCTTTAGTAGACAGAACGACTCCAAACCACGTACAACATTAGAATCAATTATTTCATCAGCGAGACCAGTTGGAATGGTTTATAGTTGAAAAGATTTCACCAAATCAGAGAGGTGGGAATCTTGAGAAATTCATTTAGTAAAAGAATAGCATTGGATATATCAATCAAACAAAGTTAGATTTTGTTTGAACAAGCAAATACAATGGTTCTCAATGTCAGTTTGATTGAGAAGTCATTAATCTGCATATATAATGTGTGTGAAAGAAGTACATTTTAGGACTGTTTCTGACATTTATGTGGATTCAAATATTGTAATTAGCCATTACAGTATACATTTGATTAATTAAGGGATGTATGATTTAAGCAAATCGAATCTTTCAGGTAAAGTTAATTAGTTTGCCTATTATAAAATAAAATTTGTGTTCAAGGCGCATACACACATGGCATATGATGATGCCTCCTTTTGGTAAGCCGGTGTGGTTTTTGCTTTTTGAGACCTGTCGCACCCTATTATGATGTCATGACTTTGAGTTGGTCTCCGCTGAAGACGAGAGGCTCTCTTTAAATGCTGGTGCTCAAACAATACAGCTTAAAATGTTGTTTGACGTTACTAAGAGCATTTTTCAACATGGGAATGCGAAACTAAGTAGTTTAATGGTAATGCGATCTTTAATATTTCTAAAGCTGTTCTGTGATCACTCAGGGCACACTTTAAGCAGATGTATGTCTTTACTTCTTCTGCATTCACTTCACCATGAATTCATTTTGTCACATTTACCTCTTCTTACTGTGAGAAACCAGAGAGTGTCTCACTTACCAGTCCTAAGGGATCTGTCATCGAGGTGGCCGGGGCAAGGCCATCGCTATCGGATCCAAACCCTGTGGGTGGACCAGTGCAGGAGGATCACCTGGATGGGGGATCCTTGGGGAGTGGGTGTTGGACATCTGATGGTGAGACGCGGTATCCCACCCCTTTAAAACCTTTACTCCCTCTTTCACGATCAAGTACATGAGTATTGTATCCCCCACCTCCTTCCCTGCACGAACACATATACATTACCTTTACACACAGACTCCAACATGTCCCGGTGACGTGGTCGGGCAGAGTCAGGCAATTGCCTGGAACAAATCACACCCAAATACCCTTTACAATCCGTTTGATAAGTAATCGCTGGGATGTTGTAAACTCAGAAGCAGCACGTGTGAGGCTGAGAAATGAGGCCAGCAAATCCTGTAATGCGTGTCCGAGATACCAGGGGTCCTTCTGCCTGACTAGTCAAGTCAGGGGAGAAATGCAGCTGCCATGGTATTGCCCTTTGGCTCCATGATCAAAGCTGTGAGCCGAACCTTGTATACAGCCAGTGAGTTGAAGGCAACTGTGTGAAACTGGGCTGCGTATGAACAAAAGTTACGGGCGGCAACCAAGTGTCCTATGAAGTCGCATGGAAAAGGCGTTTGACGAATGACGCGAATGAAAAGGGAAAGCCAATAATTGTTTTCTGAACTTTGACAAGTGAACGCGCGATACTAAGTAGCAGAGTGGTCCGGCACTGCAGGTGTGCCCAATTGAAAGGTCTCTACCTGAATGTATCCGGCTAACAGAACTGAACAAATGTGAATATGATTCATGAGGAAGAGAATCGAAGTGGTTCTGCAAGGGTTTAAGTCAAATCCTTTGCACAATCGAAAGTCTTCGGTTTGTAGTGAACTGTGAAAGAAATAGGAGTGTGAGCCTGACAGAGGGCTCACACTCAAAGTGAAAGGTGAAAGTGTTTTGAATTGAGAATGGAACCATACAGAGGCCCGAGTCAGAGGGAGAAAGGCCTATGGTAAATTGTAAAGTGAAAAGGGAGTCTGAGCCCGAAAGTGGAAGTAAAATACTTTTTGTTGCTGGAAAAGTAACCTCCTGAGGAAAGGAACTTTGAACACTTTTTGTTGAAATTCTGTCTTGCAAAGGAGAAGTCTTGTTTGATTGAGCAAAAGAGACTTTTGGTTACAGAAAGCTGATATATGAACTGGAACAATGTCCTTGTGCTTAGCCGAAATGAAGTGTGTTCCAAGCCCAAGTGTGCCGCCTTGTCCCATGGCAAAAACATTGGTAACGTGAACCAACTATCCAGTCACCCTGATATATTGTTTTAATGCACACTTTTTGTTATCTACATCATTTCCCACACTGTTTGTTGTTTAGAAATAGGGATTGGCAATCGTTTTTTTTTTTAGTATAGGTATTTTTATTTTGACAAAGACACTACTAGGACTGTGTTGTCTTTATTTTGATGGTCATAGCTTGCTCCCATCCTTGATTTAGACTAAGTGTTTTTCCAACCCATTGATGTTCAATAAACCCCCTTGAACTGTGAGCACTTGTGTCTGTCTTCACTGTAGTAAGTGATAAAATCGATTACTGATGATCGATCAAAAAAAAGTCGATTTGGTCTTTCATACAACGAATGGCGGACCCAGATGAGGCGTGGGGGGGAGGGGTGTGTGTGTGTTTGTTTCATACTATTTCAGCTTTTTGATGGCCGCAAATAAACAACCAAAATATCAGTCTTTATGTACGGCCTTCAAAAAGCAGAGAATTCACTTAGAACCGTTCACTTCTCCTAGCATTCACTTAATTACCGGGGAGAATCCCCTGTAACCTGCCTTCTTTTCTCACCCATATTCTTCCCCCTACCCTCCCTTGACTCCAACCCTCACCTTAACATATGCATTGCTACCGTATCAATGTGAGGATGAAGAAGTAGTAAATGCATTAAGTGGATGAAGAAGAAGTTAGTTCAGAAGACTTTTCAGCAAAAGTAAAGGGGGCATACCGCATTAAGCATGTACATCCACATATTTTTATTGATTTCAAATCATTACATTCACCGGCGGTGGGCTGGGCTCTTAATTCCTTTTGACCCTGAAATTGAATCAGTATGTTAGTGTTGTAAATTGATATAACTTTAACTTTATTTGCATATGATTAACAAGTCATCTTTGCAAAACAAAAATACATCCACAATTTAAATTCCATAGTTTCATAAAATTTAAAATTCACATTTCAAGCGAACAGCAATGAACATAACCAGTTACTGCAAAATTCTCAGCCTAAAAATAATCACATTAGTTAATCGATGCAGCATATGTTTAAGAACTTTAAAATTGCAATATTTAAGATCAATTCACCACTATTTAAAATCCTTACCCAAAACCATTTAGTATTCAGGAGGTACTCCTGTGGGTGTCATGGCCACTGGGCAAGAACCACACGCTCCACTACATAAAAGGTCCAGTTGGACCCAGTCCTGGCGCCAAACCGCCAGGCTCATGAGTAAGTGTGCTCTGCACACTTTTATTCTGGTGCAAGTGCTGTTTTTTCCCTACAGGACCTCCACGTGCCTCCAGGTCGGGCGTGGCCATAGTAGTGAATTGGGCTGCATGTGCAGCATCCTCTAGGAGTGGCAGGGTGGGGCCACGAGTCAGAACAAATGGGCGTGGCCGGGACCAGGCTATTTAAGCCTCCCCGCCTGCATGCAAGCGCTTCCCGTTAATCTGCTTATAGCAGCGTAACACTCACCGCCACCTGAAGCGCATCCTTACCTGATTCCAGCAGCAACCGCAGTCAGAGCGCATCCTTACCTGATTCCAGCAGCAACCGCAGTCGGAGCGCATCCTTACCTGATTCCAGCAGCAACCGCAGTCGGAGCGCATCCTTACCTGATTACGGCTCCCAGCCACAACATTTACTCGGGAGTCCACTTTCAGCCAGCATCATCGCAGATCCAGGCTCTCCCGCCAGCAGATCTTTGGATAACAGCATTCCAGTCCGACATCGCCAGACAATCCCTGCAAGAGAAAAAGACAAAACAAGGTTAGAAAATCGCTAAAGGCATTACGCTAAGATCGCGCTTAGACCAATCCTCACGCTTGACCTTAAAACCAAACTTGCCACCTATTGGGACACAGTGAACTCTCTTTTCTTCCATTGGGGCTGACTTCTTGCACCGCAACTACCACTGGGCCTCATATCACCTAATGCTCTGCACACTTTTATTCTGGTGCAAGTGCTGTTTTTTCGAATGCATTGTCCTCCCACGTATTCCTCATCTTGTGATAAATCGTTATCTCCAGCTTCGCTGCTTCGGCAAAAAAAAACATTCTCGGCAGAGGGCGCTGTGCTCGAGGTCGTGGCGTCGATTGTCCCTCGACGTACTCCGTACTCTGTCGACGTCACCGATGGTATAAGTAGCTCGAGCCGCGCCCGTTGCTTCAGTTCCGTTTTTCCGATCGCTTCTCTATCGAGAACGGCGCGCTTCTATTTTCTGTGAAGAAAATGTCATCATCTTCGACACCTTCGACACCCAGAACTGGGTTTAAAAAGTGTGCAGATTGTGGGTCTAAGATGTCGATTACGGATCCCCACTGGATTTGTCTCTGGTGTCTCGGTTCCAGTCACCGAACCGACGACTGCGGCTCCTGCCAATCGATGACCGAAAAAGCTCTTCGTGAGAGGAGAGGTAAACTGTCGGTGGGGAGGGAGAGAAAGCGACCGATTCTAAGGGATCGGATTGCCAAAGGCACTCGAAGAGATCTCGATCTAGAAGTAGATCGAGACATTCTTCGTCGTCATCAAAAAAAATGAAGAGGAGACATAGATCTCCCTCATCATCTTCTTCTTCAGAGTCGACCGACGAAATTCGTTGTCCGACTAAATCGGATTCTCCCAGTAAGTGGGAAGAATTCCGCAAAAAGATGATGGAGGTTTTCGAGAATGCGGCCTCGACCCCCTCGAAAGAACCTCGAAAAAGCCATACCCCTAAGGTCGCTCCATTGGACGACAAAGGGAAGTCCAAGGCTACTATGGCTAACACCAGTAGCGTCGAGGAATACAAAAAACCTCGAGTCGACGTAAAACCGTCGAAGAAACTTCGAGAGTCGAACACCTCTCCAGTGCCGGCCAAGAAACACAAATCGTCAAAGACTTCGACGACTTCCTCGACGTCAATAATTCCGACACCAAAACCACATGCGTCATCGACGCCATTATCGAAGTCATCTTCGAAAACTTCGAAGACACCCTCGAAAACTTCGAGGGATTTGCCATTTCCTTCAAAGCAGATGGAAGAGGAGGAAAGGAGATTCACTCCTTTGCCCAGATCAGACTTTTTCAAATCTATGTCTGCAGTCTATGAAGAGTCTGCTTCAGAAGAAGAAGACAAAGTTACTCCTTTGGGAGTTACTTATGGTACAAGACAAGTTCCTGAAGAACCTATTGACCAGGAATCTAGAATGAGAGACCTGAGTGATACTCTACATTCTGCCAGTGGAGTTGACACATCCCCAGAATTAGAGTTCGCCAAACCTGATCCTGCAGAGCATGCAGATGCTGGGTACAGGGGTCTTATGACCAGGGTAGTTGAATACATGGGTTGGGGTAATACTTCACCCATTTTTGAACAAGATGACATGACGGATATTATCGTCAAGGGACCTCAGAAGGATCCTGTTCTCCCTTTTCCCAGGGCCCTTCAAAGGACTGTGGAGAAAAACTGGGAGAAACCAGAAACCATTGCTGCTGCAGACAGCACTTTTCCAAGAAAATACAGACCAGCTGGATCGGATCCTGAATATTTGAATAAACATCCGACTCCAGAGAGTTTAGTCATTCAAGCAGCATCCACTTCAAAACAAACTGCTTATCCAACTATCCCTCCAGATAGAGAGGATAAAAAAATTGACGCCTGGGCACATAAAGTTTTCACGTCAGGCAGTATGGCACTTAAGTCGGCAAATGTCACCTGTACCCTAGCCAGGTTTACCCATACCCTGTGGGACTGTATTTCGGCGGCGGCTGATCATATTCCGGAAGGCGAGGAAAGGGAAGGCTTCCTGAGTATAGTCAAAGACGGGAAGGAGGCAATGGGGGAATGCCTCCAGTCTGGACTGGATACTGCTGATAGTATCAGCAGATCCGTGGCTGCAAGCGTTGTGCTATGCAGATTTGCGTGGTTGAGGAAGTCGGGATTTGCACCGGATATACAAGCTAGACTCCTCAACATGCCCTTTGATGGCTTGGGGCTCTTTGGCAGAAAGGCTGATGAAAAGCCTTGAAAAACTTCAGACCTCGAAAGCGGCAGCTAAATCACTTAGCGCCTCTTTGCGCCAGCCTCTAAAACCCTATGCCGGCTCATCTTCCTGGACGGGTCGTTCTTTTCGATACTACTCCTCTTTTGGTAGAGGAAGAGGACAGGCCTCTCAAAGGGGCAAAAGGAACTTCCCTCGTGGAACACGGGGAAGAGGTGCAAAATCAGCCTCAGGAGCGGCATCTGTACCCTCAGCCACTCCTGCAGCCGCCTCCAAATCCCTCTGAGACCTTGTTACACAAAACACCAGTGGGAGGCAGGATCTCTCAACATCTGAAGGAATGGCGGGGCATTACCTCAGATGCTTGGGCACAGGAAACAGTAGCCCAAGGTTACTGTCTCCCCTTTCTAAAAAGGCCTCAGAATCATCCACCGGGAGCCAATTCCGTCAAAATTCCGGATCCGCTCCTGTTAAAGAAATTTTAACCCTGCTAGAGAAAGGTGCCATAGAACTGGTACCTGTAGCGGAGAGGAACAAGGGTTGGTACTCCCCATATTTTCTCATCCCAAAAAAGGACGGAGGACTGAGACCCATCTTGGACTTGAGAAACTTGAACAAGTTCCTCAGGGAGGACAAGTTCAAGATGGTGACTCTTTCTCAGATCCTTCAGGCTCTCCAACTCCAAGATTGGTTGGTATCATTGGACCTTCAGGATGCTTACTTTCATGTGCCAATCCATCCAAAGCACAGAAAGTACCTGAGGTTCGTGATTGGCAATTCTCATTATCAGTTTCGAGTTCTGCCATTCGGGTTGACCTCCGCCCCGAGGGTTTTCACCAAACTGTTGGCGGTTGTGGCAGCAAGTCTCAGGAAAGGAGGTATTCACATATATCCCTACCTGGATGACTGGTTGATCAGAGCAAGTTCTCCAGAACAAGCTCAGGAACATCTTTCGATCACCTGCCACTTCCTCCACAAACTGGGCTTCTCCCTCAATTTCAAGAAGTCCCACATGATACCATCCCAGAAACTCCAGTTTATCGGAGCAGTCTTGGACACTTCATCGGGAAAAGCCTCGCCTCCCGAAGTGAGAGCTCTCCACATCCAGCAGATGGTAGCAAAATTCCAGAATGCCCAACGTCTACCGGCCTTCGATTTTCTCAGGTTGCTCGGCCTCATGGCATCCTGCATTTTTCTAGTACCAGAGGCCAGGTTGAGAATGAGATCCCTTCAATGGGCACTCAGAACTCGGTGGTCCCAGTTCTCAGGGAATATGTCGGATCTTCTGCAAGTCCCGAGCGCAGTTGCTCAGGATCTTCTAAGGTGGGCTTGCAACGACAACATTCTCAAGGGAGAGTCTTTTTGGCAACCATGGCCGAAGATAACGGTAGTGACGGACGCCTCACTCACTGGGTGGGGAGCACACACCAACGATCTGACAATCAGCGGTCGTTGGTCTCCATCGGAGTCCAAACTACACATCAACCTATTAGAGCTGAGGGCAATCAGACTAGCTCTGAAGGCCTTTCTGCCCTCTGTACAGGGAAAGAATGTTCTGATAATGACGGACAACACAGTGGCCATGTACTATCTCAACTAGAGAGGAGGTGTAGGGTCACTGCCACTGTGCAGAGAGGCAATGCAGCTCTGGTTCTGGGCAATACGAGAAGGAATCTCTCTGTCGGCAATTCACCTAACCGGAGAGAAGAACACGGCGGCAGACGCTCTGAGCAGGCAGAGCATGGTCTCTCACGAGTGGGAGCTGGCTCAGGAAGTCCTTCTGGAGATCTTCGCCCTTTGGGGAACCCCTCAAGTGGATCTGTTCGCCACCGCGATCAACCGAAGTGCGATCAGTACTGTTCAAGGGAATTTCCTCAAAGAGGAGCTCTGGGAGACGCATTCGTAGTGGAGTGGAAGTTTCCACTGCTGTACGCGTTTCCCCCAGTCCCCGTGATTCCTCAAGTAATCAGGAGGTTGAGAACGTTCAGGAAAACCATGATCCTAATTGCCCCGGATTGGGCCAGGAGGACGTGGTACCTGGACCTTCTATACATGTCCATCTGCCCTCCAATACGTCTTCCGCAAAGAGAGGATCTTCTCTCGCAAGAGGAAGGTCGGGTTCTCCATCCTGAGGTCAAGACACTCAACCTTCACGCATGGTTTCTGAGAGGTTGAGATACAAGGATTGGGATCTTCCGGATGACGTAATGGAAATCTTTATTGCGGCCAGAAGACCAGCAACAAAGTCTTTGTACCGATGTCGCTGGAATAGGTTTAGTAACTGGTGCAAAGACAAGGATGTGGACCCTTTTCAGTGTGGCACCCCAATGGTGCTTTCCTTTCTGCTACATCTAGCTAATCTGGGGCTCCAGATGGGAACAATAAAAGGATACCTTGCTGCGCTGTCCATTTTCAAGCGCTCCTTGGAAGAGGTTTCATATTTCAAAATACTGTTAATAATTCAATTCTTAAAGGGGCTCACTAATGTATACCCTCCAGTCCCTTTTCATGTACCAGCCTGGGACTTAAATTTAGTATTAAAATTCTTGACTTTCATACCTTTTGAGCCTCTGCACTCATGTCCATTGAGGCTTTTAACTCTAAAAACTGTCCTTCTTGAGGCCCTATCATCAGCCCGCAGGGTTAGCGAACTTCAGGCTCTCTCATGCAAACCACCATATACTATTTTTTATAAAGATAAGGTAGTCCTTAAAGTTAAACCTTCATTTTTGCCAAAGTAGTCTTGGACTTCCATTTGTCACAAAAAATAGTACTTCCAACGTTTTATCCTCCTCCTCACCTGGGCAAAGAAGAGGAGAGATTACATAGATTAGATCCCAAGAGGGCTCTTAGTTTTTACATCTCTAGGATGGCTAAATTGAGACAAGATGACCAACTGTTTGTGGGTTACACTGGTCAAAAATTAGGCTTATCTGTAACAAAACAGACCATTTCCCGCTGGATCATATTAGCCATAGTTGAATGCTACAGATTAGCGGGAAAAGAACCACCAGATGGGCTTCGTGCCCATTCTATAAGGGGAATGGCTACTTCTGCGGCTCTAAAGAGGGGAGACCCGGCAGCAGACATTTGTGCAGCTGCAACCTGGAAAACAATACATACCTTTTGTTAAACATTATTGTTTGGACACTGCCTCCTCTAACGAGGGTTTATTTGCAAAGGCAGTTCTGCATTCTGTCCACGAAAACTGAAATGGTACTCCCACCTCCAAAAATTGATACTGCTATGGGAGCCTATCACAAGATGAGGAATACGTGGGAGGACACAATCCATTCGAAGAACAAGTTACTTACCAACTGTAAGGTTCTTTCGACTGGATGTTCCTACCACGTATTCCTCATCGACCCTCCCATCCAACCCCACAGTACAGTTTACGTGTTGTTACACTTTCCTCTCACGAAGAATGTATCGGTCATGGGACACGCCTGGGTATTCCTCCTATATATATTTCATCGAAAAAACAGAACTGAAGCAACGGGCGCGGCTTGAGCTACTTATACCATCGGTGACGTCGACAGAGTACGGAGTACGTTGAGGGACAATCGACGCCACGACCTCGAGCACAGCGCCCTCTGCCGAGAATTTTTTTTTCCAAAGCAGCAAAGCTGGAGATAACGATTTATCACAAGATGAGGAATACGTGGGAGGAACATCCAGTCGAAAGAACGTTACAGTTGGTAAGTAACTTGTTCTTCCCCTGCAAGACCTCCACGTGCCTCCAGGTCGGGTGTGGCCAATGGAGTGAATTAGGCTGCACGTGCAGCATTCTCTAGGAGTGGCAGGGTGGGGCCACGAGTCAGAACAAATGGGCATGGCTGGGACCAGGCTATTTAAGCCTGCCCCGCCTGCATGCAAGCGCTTCACGTTAATCTGCTTATAGCAGCGTAACGCTCACCACCACCTGAAGCGCATCCTTACCTGATTCCAGCAGCAACCGCAGTCGGAGCGCATCCATACCTGATTCCAGCAGCAACCGCAGTCGGAACGCATCCTTACCTGAGTGCAGCAGCAACCGCAGTCAGAGCGCATCCTTACCTGATTCCGGCTCCTAGCCACAACATTTACTCGGGAGTCCACTTTCGGCCAGCATCATCGCAGATCCAGGCACCCGCCAGCAGATCTTTGGATAACAGCATTCCAGTCCGACATCTCCAGACAATCCCTGCAAGAGAAAAAGACAAAACAAGGTTAGAAAATCGCTAAAGACATTACGCTAAGGTCGCGCTTAGACCAATCCTCGCGCTTGACCTTAAAACCAAACTTACCACCTATTGGGACACAGTGAACTCTCTTTTCTTCCATTGGGGCTGACTTCTTGCACCACAACTACCGCTGGGCCTCAAATCACCTAATGGGGAAAACTGAAGACATTACTAAAAGATACGGACAATAATCAAGGAAAGACATTACAAAAGGATACGGACAATAAGCATTATTGAAAGGGTACTTACCTTTGGAGTGGTTCAGCCACAGCCAGTCTGGGCTGCCACGCACATGGACCAGTGAAGAAACTCGGTCTATCTAAAGCGCCCCTGCAGTGAGAAGCAGGACGGAGAGCTCGCCCTTCATAATTAAACAAGTGAGACTATATGGGTCGGCGCATGCTCACCACATTCTGGGAAGAAGGATTCAAGGGGGACCACAGTCGTATCACAGCATTCTCAAGGCCTCTCATATTCTCGCAGGGGCAGTGCCAACAACCAGCGCAGTCCACAACCCACGAGCAGGGGAAGAAGCTTGACCAAGGGGAGCCAGCTCAAGGGAGGACTGCAACCGTGCCCCAACGTCCCCGCAGAGACCAGGTGAGCGTAACAGTGGGACACATTTGCCAAAATGATGATTGCTTAAATGGTCTAATTTTGTGCACTCAATCAAAAGATGACAAATTGTTTCTATTTTCCCAAGACCGTGTCTGCTTTTTCGCAAGTTGCGTTGGAATCCTAGTCAAACTCCTGTAACCTCCCTAGTGGGAAACAAGTTCAATTTAAATCAGAGCATTTTGCAGCAATGTTTCATCGACTGGTGTTTCATAAGGCAGCAAGGTAGTATTTTAAATGCCCTTATTTTGTGTGCTCAATGGTAAAACAGATGGTAATTCATGGCTAATTCTCCATTTCAAATCAAATAAGCTCAAACGGGGACCTTTACTTGTCAACCCAAGGAGCAAACAATTATTCAAGATTCAGATCATACTCCGTGAAAAGGTTTAAACACGATTGGAACCACTCGATCAAAACCCTAGAAGTGTTATAAAACAGTACAAAATGTAGTTCGGACAGCACACAGTGATCTGGGGGAAGTAACAAAGTTCTCTGAAGTTGCAGGCGCCTCCAATCCACCCGTGATTTCAGTGAGACGAAGCCTAATTCGTGTCTGATCACTGGCATAGGCGTCCCTCTAAGATTTGGGGGGAGCCTTTTCCACAACACAGATTCCACTCTTCCTCAAATAGACAGTAATAAATCCGTTTCTGCTCCCTATAGCAACCGAGGAACCACTTTTTGGTGGTAATACCTAATCATGGGGATCGCTGAGAACCTGCCAAACCTTCTGTCAAATGCCAATAACTCAGACATGTTCAATTTAGGTATTTTTTTAAGTTGTTCGTATTCCATGCATTTAGGTTGTTTTGCACTGATCTCCATTCTCAGATACATAAAGTTCTGAACAACTTCCAAGTGTTTTTTTTTATATGCGCCAATTGAAATTTAATTTAGTCTTTTTAGTGTAATTTAACATTAAAATGTTTGATTTCTCAACATTGATTTGCAGATCCAATACTGCAAAATATGCACTGGTCGCTGTTAGAGCTCTTTGGAGACCGATTGGTGTCAAATCGAATAGCCCTATCATACATACCAGGGTTTGAAATCTGATTTTCCTCATTGCAGCCCATCAAGAAGATATCATTATTACATTTGAGAGAAATAGCCGGTTTCCAGACCAATGCCTCATTCCTAGGGCTGACCTCCACTAACGGCAGATGTATTTCAGTTTCTTCAAATGTTCATTCCTGTTTCATGGTCACAACTAACATATGATGACCACTCAAAATCATCAGTATCACATTCAATGTCTTACATTTGTAGAATAATAGTTTGGTTACAAATACATAATCAAGCGTTGATCTTAGGGCATCACTAGCCCACGTAAATTCTGGGACCCTATCATTATCGAGGTTACCATTAGTCAGGATAAAGTCCCAGTTGCTTAATTCAGATTTAACCAGGTTCCCTCTTTGCCTTGCTAAAGCTGAAACCCCAATGCTATTTTTTTTTCATGTACCAATTACGGTGCAAGCATTCGCTATTATAATCACCCAAAACAATGATCGCTGCATTGTCGTTCTCCAACAGGCCAGAGATGAGAGCTGAAATTGCATTCAGATATATTTCCATGGTGCCAGATTTAGGATTAAAGTAAACATTGAACACATAGATCACCTTTAGATTGATCATACGTTCCCACCATTTTTATCATCTGGATGTCCTTCCTATGGGTTGCTATGTTAAGCATCCTAAGGCCCATACCATTCTTAAGGGCACAAAGAAGGCTCCCTTCGGGACGGCCTCAGGCTCCTTGGGTTGCTTCCATGGATTCACATGCTCATGAATATTCCCCATCGTCAGGCTGGGAATCCTCGGTAAAGAAAAAATCAGTATCAGTTTCGTTTCTGATCTCTTTCTTAGTAGTAACCAATCACTGGTCTCTGGGTCATACTGCCCCCAGCCAATGACTGCCCTCTCCCTAAGCCCCATACCTGGCAGCCATCCTCAGATTTGGTAGCACGTAAAGTGGCAGTATGACCAAGTGAAGAGCCGCAGAGGGGTAGGAGGGAGGGTTTGCATGTGAATCCATGCCAGACCCATGCTGGAGAACAACAGTTACAGGTAAGTAACTTGTTCCTTCTCCAGCATGGGGTCTGTCATGGATTCACATGCTCATGAATATAAGAATACATAGCAGTACACACATGCACAACCAGGGGAGGTGGCAAAAGGCTCAACATTAAGCATTACATAAACTCAACTACATAAACTCAACATTAAGCAACTCTTACCTCCTCACCAGGCCCAACTTCAGGCGAACAGGTTGCGCAGCACTGCTTGGCTGACCCTGGACGACTCCTTGGAATCCCGGTCGACGCAGTAGAATCTCGTGAAGGTGTGAGTTGACCTCCACATAGCAGCCCTGCAGATATCCAGCAGGGGCACACCAGACAAGAACGCCGTGGTAGCAGCGATCGCTATGGTCGAATGGGCTCTCGGATGGCCGGGCAAAGGTTGGTTTGCCAACCGGTGACAGTGCATGATGCAGCCGGAGAGCCATCTGGAAATGGAAGCCTTTGAGAGGGCCTTCCCTTAGTTCACAGGTCCAAAGTTCACAAAAAGCTGTGAAGTCTTTCGAAAACTCTTTGTGCGGTCCACGTAGAACTTCAGCACTCTAGCTACATCCAGCGAGTGCAAAGTCCTCTCGGCTGGCGACAAAGGCGACGGGAAGAAAACTGGCAACACCAAGGGCTCATTGAGATGGAAGTCCGACGGCACCTTGGGCATAAAGGAGGGATGCGTCCTCAGCACCACCCTCGTCTCGTGAAAAGTCAAGTATGGAGGCTTGCAGGATAGGGCCTGGATCTCTCCCACTCGTCGTGCAGAGGTGATGGCCACAAGAAATGCTGTCTTCCACAACAGGAACTTCAACGGTGCCGAATGCAGAGGCTCGGATGGTGCCCCCATGAGCCTGGTCAGCACCACGTTGAGCTCCCACGCCGGGGCCGGAGACTTCACCGGCGGGAACGATCGGAACAGTCCTTTTCATAAATTCCTTCACCAGGCGATGAGACCACAGGGATGGCCGCCGTGTAGTTCTGGTGTATCGGGAAATCGCTGCCAGGTGTATCTTGATGGAAGCATGCACTAGTACTGCCTTGGCCAGCGACAGTAGGTACGGTAGTACTTGAGGTGCCGTAATCCGTCAAGGGTTAATCTTCTGTGCACGGCACCAGAAGGAGAACCTCTTCCACTTGTGTCCGTAGCACTTGAGAGTTGAGGACACCCTGGCCTTCGCAAGAACCTCCTTGCAGTCCGCCGGGATATCGTACCCTCCAAACTCTAGCGCTGCAGGAGCCAGGCCTGCAAGTTCAGCGACTCCAGGTCGTGATGAAGGATGGCTCCTCCTTCTCTGGAGAGAAGATCTGCGTCCATCGACAGTTTGACTGGTGGGGATGCTGACAAGTTCAGAAGGTCCGGGAACCAGATCTGTCTTGGCCACGCCGGTGCGACGAGGATCATCCTGCACTAGGACCTCTTGAGTTGGTTAATGAGTCGGAGCAGCAACGGCAATGGAGGGAACGCATACAGGAACAGGCCGTCCCAGGGGAACGAGAAAGCATCGCCCATGCTCCTCAGCTGGGGAAACCTGCTGGCAAACCTCTGGCACTTGGAGTTTGTTGCATGTTGATGTGGAGTGGCCTCTCCTCTGGGAGCCAAAGGCCTCTCGCGTTAAGCTCTCCGATGTGCGCTCGCCGCCCCTCCAGGGAGGCATCCGTCGTCACCGTCACCTGGTGTGCTGGGGTCTGAAAGTCTTTGCCTGCTGCGAGATGCGCGTGGGTGCCCCACCACCGAATTGCTTGGCGGAAGACCTCGTTGAGCGAGATCTTTTCCTCGAAACTGCCCGCCGCTTGCATCCAACGGGCGTCGAACTCCTGTAGCGGGCACATCCGAAGCCTGCACAGGCGCACCAGATAGATGCATGAGGACATCATCCCGAGAAGGGACTTAATGGACCTCACCCTGGCCACGTCTGTGGCCAGCAGACGCTGCAACTTGCCCAGGATGGGCTTCGTCCTTTCCTCCGACGGCGAGGCCAATCGCGCTACTGTATCGAGCTTGGCTCCCAGAAACAGTGCGACCTGCGACGGAACCAGGTGGGATTTGGGGAAGTTGATGGAGAATCCCAGGTCCGTGAGCAGCCGGACGGTCTTCGCTGTGTGTTCAACGGCGAGTTCCCTTGTTCTTTCCCGGATGAGCCAATCGTCCAGGTAGGGGTAGACGTGGAACCCCTAATTCTCTCTTTAGGCTGAATTTCCTAACCTAGTCAGTCCCCCAGCAGCTTTGCTGGCTTTCTGGAGTTTGTTTTTTTCTCCTGCCAAGAGTGAGACTCTTTTTCTCCGACTCATGGGCATGATTTATGGTGTTCCTTTGACTGTTAATGTGTTTTATGGGCTATGGGGTCCTTTACTCCAAAGGGTCTCATGTGTTTTTACTATGTGTGTTACACAGCACCCTCCGTGCAGTAACACAGGGGTGTCATAGTGACCCCCCACCATAGACTCCATACCCTGGGACTGACTACTGTCTCCCAGGGCATGTAAAGTCACCATTGGCTTTACTAGTCCCAAATTATTAATAGACACCAGTACAAACCATCATATTGTGGACGTACTGGTCGGGGCAATTCGATTGCCCCGGGGTCTGTTAGTCGAGGGGGCACGTCTCCGCCCCCCCCTGATCGAGTTTTGGCTGGTGGCAGTGGATACTACTTTTTATATTCGAGCGCGAATATATTCCTATGGGATTTTCCCATTGTTCGAGGCTACCAACTTTAATTATTTAATTCTCATAGCCCCGAACATACCGCCGGTTTATTTAATTAATATTAATTCGCCGGTTGGTATTTTTTGCCAGGACTCGATTCTAAAATGGCGTTTGTGTTCTCTTCTGTGACTCCAACCCAAGTCAAGCCCTTTGTTCCACTTTTTGGTGGGCTTCTCCACAGAAGCCTCCAAACGTGGGGCCACTCTGTCTGGGTACCACAAGAGGTGTGGGAGGGGGTTTAGGCACCCTGGACTGAGTTACCTTGGTAACTCAAGTCGCATTCTTGTGAGATTGGCCCAAGTGGTGAGCCGGCCGGCTCACCACTTAGCATGTTTGATTGACAGCTAGGCTGAGTGAATGGGGGTATGCTGCATAAAAGCAGGGCTTTGGGGACTGGAACTTCAGAAGTCGCCACAGGACCTGAGAATCCGACGAGGGAGAAGCTGAGCCGACCTACCACGACGACACCACCAGTGGAGCCCTGCGGAACCGACTCACCACTTCCTGACGACAGAGAAGATCTCCCGGCTGGAGAGGCTTCTTCCCCTGACTGGTGGGCACAACCAGTTTACCTTCTTCTCTTCGCACCCCAGACCGGTCTGTGGTCGAATTGCCCGTGCCAAGCACCCCGGCAGCCGGATAGCCACTTACCACTGGACCGCGAACCAACAGACCGCTCCTTGTACCTGAGAAACTCCGCGGCTGGTTTCTTCCCTGGCAGTGCAACGGACTCCTGTCTTCCTCCCCGATGAGATCCTCTCTTCCCCCGGACGAAGCACCGACTTGCATCCGCTGCCAGGAACAACTGCCCCCGCTGGAGTATTCTCACCACTTTAAGGTACCGTGTCCGCCAGGCCTCCCTTTCTATAGATTGCTAGAAGGTAATAATAACTCCTTAACCTTCTGGACTGGGCTGGCCGCCTTGACCCTCTACTTGGTCCCTTTCTTTGGTTGAACTCCTTTTTGAACCGTTACAAGACTTTTGTGCACTGCAACCGTGTGACCTTGGACACATTTCGTTTTGATCCTCTTAAAGCGGGTCCGGCCTACTGACTCTGAATTCACGGTGTTACTTTGCCTTCCTCTCTTGTTGTGTTCGTGAAAAAGTGTTGGGATCTGTTACATTTGATTCTCTGCTTTTCTCTCCCTTTTTAAAAACGAATTATTAGAGTGCCATCTATGTTAAGCGCTCACCGCTGTCTGAAAATAAATGGGGCTTTACTTAAGACTTGTCTAAATATTCTTTTAAGGGAGTGTATATCTTTTAGTGACCGTGTTTTTGAATTGCTTACTATTAGTGCCTGTGTGTTTTTCTAGATGTGGTTTTAAATAAATAATTATCTCTCTTTTACACCAAGCTCTGGTCAGTGTTTACTTGTTCTACTGTGTTCTCTTGACCTATTGTGAATACTCTCTATACTGCCTAACTCTTCTTGAGGGAAGTCTGACTGCTCAGCCACAGCTATCAAGTGAATCTGTGTGGTACAGACTGCTACCAAGTGGGTTTACTGTCAAACACCTGTATTCTTAAATCTTTTGCAGTGGTCCCAGAGGGAACTGCACAGGTTTCTGCCTAACACAGCCGCGCCGCCACTGGTGCCTGGCACTTGGTGAATACCCTGGGCGCCGACTTCAATCCGAATTGGAGAGCTTTGAACTGGTAGTGCTGTTCTTGAACTACGAACCAGAGAAACTTTTGGTGTCCTTTTAGAATGGGGATGTGAAAGTACGCATCCTCCAAATCCAACGACGATAGGAAGTCGCCTTCCTCTAGCTGGCCCAGTACGTGCTGGAGGGTGACCATCCGGAACTTCTGTGCCTTGATGTATTTGTTTAGTCGACGTAGGTCCAGGATGGGACGCCATCCTCCTGCCTTCTTTCTGACGAGGAAGTATCTTGAGTATCCTCCAGAGCCTCTTTGGGACGAGCTTGATGGCTCCTTTCTTGGCCATCGCCCTTACCTCTAACAGCAGTTGAGGGACGTGGTTTTCCTTCCTGGCCACGGGAGGAATGCGGGGGCACTTCTTTAGAAATTTGAGAGTGTGCCCGTGGGCTAGGGCATCCAGCACCCAACCGTCGGTGGAGATGGACTCCCACACACTGACGAACTTCGTCAGCCGGCCTCCCACCGGGGTGCATCGCTGGGGTCCTTGACGCAACAGCCGATACAGTCCTGCTTGGCGGCGGCCTTGCCGCCTTGGCCTCCCTGGCGACGACGGCAAGATCCGCCTGACTTGCCTCGTCCCCTGTAGGCTTCTTGCGACGAGGAGTGGGCCGCCTGACGGTATGTCGAGGAGCCGCTGCCGAATCCTTTGGAGGCACCTTGCTTGCCTCCAGGGTTCCGAAAGGGCGGCCGTCGTTGCTGCAGAACTCCCAAGGCCCGAGCCGTCTGTGTCAGTCTTGATGGCCTGAAGTGACTCATCCACTGTTTTTCCAAACAGGTTGTTCCCGTCAAAGGGCATGTCCAAAACTCTGGTTTGCACGTCCTGGTGGAAATCTGTTGCCTTGAGCCATCCCCGCCGCCGAAGGCAAACGCCGTTGCCCAACTGGCGGAAACCAGTGTCTGCAATGTCCGTGGCTACCGTTATGGTGTGGTCCGACGCCACCTCACCTTCCTGTAGGATCGCCAGGGCCTCTGCCCTCTTGTCGTCCGGAAGTAAATCAAACAGGGGGCGATCTTGTACCACAACTCACTGTTGTAGTGGGCCACGATCGCCAGGGCGTTGGGCGCCTTAATTGTCGTCGCCGCGGACGAGAAGACTCGTCGTCCCATGGCGTCCAGTTTCTTTCCCTCGTCGTCCGGTGGGAAAGTTGAAGTTGAAGTTGAAGCTGATGCCCCCGCCGCTTCCTTCTTGGCCTCCGCCGAGACGACCGAATCAAGGGTCGGTTGTGCCCTAAGGCACAAAGGGGCGGTATCGGGGACCCGGTACTTCTTCTCGTACCGGTCCCTCTTGGCAGGCGCTGTGGACACGTTCTTCACAAGAGCAAGTCCCTCGTCCCAGATGTCATCCAGCAACGGCACCACGAGGACCGTCTTCCTCTTGGCCTCGCGCAGTTGGTAGGGGAAGCCTTCCTTCTTTTGTCCTTCGGGGCAGAGCTGAAAAAGCTTGGATGCCCTGGCAATCATGGCGTGGAAGGAGCCAATTTCGTCGGGCGGGGAGCCCCGAGGAGGTGATGATGGGAGGCGCATCCTGTCGTCACCACCGTCGTCATCCGTCCCCCGTCGTAGCTGTAGCTGCTCCCGTGTCATCCTCTGGGACAGGAGAAGGAGATAACGGCTGAGAGGGCCGTGAGGGCTGGAAGGGCGGGGGTGGATGAACTCTCCTCCTCTTGTTTGAAGGGCTTCCCGACAGGCCCAGTCCTGTTGGGTCATCTGCTGGGGGTAGGGGCAATCTTGTCCTTATCACCGTGCATCAGGTTTGTATTGCCATCAAAATGGCCACCGAGTTGTCCTGTGGCTCGGGTTGCGACGGGCGCGACGGTTGCTCCTCCTCCATGGGAGCCTCGTCAGCGCCACCGTCGCTCCCTTCGTCCTCCTCGATGGGATTCCTCCCGTGGGACCGGACCTCTGCTAACTTCTCGTTGAGCCCCTCCACGAATTTGACCATCTCCTCCTCGGAGGCTGTATCCGTGTCTGTAACGGCCACCAGCCCCCCACCTCTTTTTCCACCTGGGTCTTCATGGGGGTCTTCTCGATGGGCTGAAAAGAGGATTCCCTCCGCAGCGTCAGGGAAACTCTGGGCCTCGAGGTCGCCTCCACTGGGGTAGCCTCCACAGGCTTCGCCAGGGCCGTCGCGACTACCTCGATAGAGGCCTTAGCCGTGTGTGAGTCAAGGCCTTCACGACCTTGAGGGCGCTTGAGGCCTTCACCTTCGGGGGAGGGTCACCGCCTCGCCCCCCCCCCCTCGGCTGGTTCCTTCAAGATCAACCGGGGCTTCTCCAGAAGCTTAGCCGGGTTGTCTGACTTTCTCTTCCCCGAGCCGGAGTGTTGGCTCGTGGTTGATGGCGCCGGTGAAGGTGCGCCCTGCCTGGCAGCCGAGGAGCCCGACTGTTCGGCGCTCCCGGTGCCCGTGGACTTGCGGTGCTTTGCCTGCTGTTGGGCCCCCGTCGCCAGAGCGCCCTCACAGGACTTAGAAGACCGCTCAAACTTCTTCTTCTTCTCACCTGCTGGGCTCTTTCCTTCCAGCCAGTTGGCGAGACGGGTCCGACGATCCCTCATAGTCCGGTCCGTCATGTTCATGCAAAACGCACAGTCCTTTTTCACGTGCGTTTTGTCTTCGTGAACGCAGTAGAGGCATCTAGAATGCCTATCCTCCTTGAACACATTCTGTAACCCGCATCCAGGGCAGTTCCTAAACAGCTTGGATCTGGATGTCGAGCTTCCCTTTTCCTGGGCCATGTCTACGAGGTAGGCCTCAGAAACTTCTGGAATCCTCCAAGAAGCGTAACTCAATGAAAACTTCTCCCTTGAGGGGCGTAGAAAATTCCGAAACGGGTCCCTGTTGATCGGAAGTAGAAACAGTGGAGCTTGAGGCTCAATTGGCCGGAAAAATGATATAAAACTCTTTGAAAAAACGCAAAATTCAGTAAATGCTCGAGAGCTATAGCACGAGGACTCCCAACACTTGAACGTGTGGTAAAAATCTGAGGATGGCTGCCAGGGGTGGGGCTTAGGGAGAGGGCAGTCATTGGCTGGGGGCAGTATGACCCAGAGACCAGTGATTGGTTACTACTAAGAAAGACAGATCAGAAACGAAACTGATACTGATTTTTTCTTTACCGAGGATTCCCAGCCTGATGACGGGGAATATTCATGAGCAGGTGAATCCATGCCAGACCCCATGCTGGAGAATTATATTGATTGAAAATGGTAGACAGATTGTCGATTCATGTGCCCCTTTCCAATAAATTGTAGCTTTAACAGGTATTGTAACGCTTACCTGGACTCCTCGGAGCGTAATGCCTTCTCAGCCTGTGAACCTGTACTTGGGCACTTTTTGGATTTCTTTTCTGCAAAACTGATAACAACAATAGAATGCTATAACATCTAATTACTGAGACGGTGCTGCCTAAATAATATATATACTTTGGTAATTCTCCCCTCTCACCTGTGTTTATTATGTGTGGAGCTCTCCATCCCGGTTTCTAAAGGGGGCACGTTGAAATGGAATACAATGGAGTCTTGGAATGCTGAGGACTCCTTAGTTGCTTGCCTTGAAAATGCCTATACTTTTCCAGAAAATGTCTTTGGGTAAGTATCTTGGTAAAAACACTGTATTCTTTATATCTTGTTATTATCCCTACGTTGGAGAGATCTCACTTTCTAACAATTTACCTTTCTTTTGCAGATTCCAGAATTCAGAAACGTTTATGGCTGCAAAAAACTACAAAGTTCCTTAGGCTGAGGAAACTTTTAATTACGCAAGTTCAACTATGCCGAGCAACTGCAGTCCTCAGGAAAAACATGGAACTAACTGTGCTCAGAGAAACTTGCAATACTTCAGGTACGTAAGCCTATTTAACTTTCTTTTGTATTTTTCTATTCAGTTCCATGGTTAATTAAATACCTCTGTTTTATGTGCAGAATTTCGGTAAACTGAGGAAAATCCTGTTGGGATGATGCAGAGGCGGCGGAATAAACTTCTGACTGAAGATGCTGCGGTTTCGGAGAAAACTGTGGTTCGAGATGCTGTGGCTGTGAGAGGAACTTCTGACAGGAGCTACTGCGGTAATAAACAACCACTGCTGACTGAGGATACTGCTTCGAAGAAAACTATGGTTCGATACATTTTTTCTATAAACTATGAGATTCTGTTGTCTCTTTTGTAAAACTAATGTTTAATTTTTCTCTCCTTTTGACAGGTTCTGTGAGGAGAAAGCGTTGGTAGCGTTACCTGCTGTCAGAGGAGAAGATGCCATTGAAGCGCTTCAGCGGAGGCTGGGCTTAAGTAGCTCCCTCTGCAATATCAATGGACCGCGCTGTCCGATATGAATTGGACCTTGTGGGAGCCATGTTTGGAGTATAAGACCAATGTTAACACTAATAGAGTCTATGAAAACTGATGCTGGGAGTGGTGCAAATGCCATGTATGCCAGGCTAACACACACTTTAGACCCACTGACTTAGGTAATGTTCCTGGCTTATCTGGGATGCCTGAATGTACACTGTGCTCATTGACTAGGATCATGACAGCTTACTAGGGTGATTCTGATGGAACCTTTGGAGTAATTTGGGGGCATGAATGTGTGAACTGGGTTCCCAAGTTCTGTCCTGTGGACCAAACCCTTCCCAACCTACCATGTAGAATAATTTATTTCTTACTATCTTGGAATCTAAGATTCTGGTTCTCCTTCTATGATGATTGGTTGTGGTGATAGTTGTAGTCTGGTCATTGGGTTCACTGGTTTTAGCAAAGAGACATGGAATACAGGATGAATTTGCTTGTGAGATGGCAAGTTCAATCTTACGGCTAGGGGATTAACAATGGTTTCTACTGGAAAAGGGCCCAGAAATCTAGGCTGAAATTTACGTGGGCCTTTAAGTGCAATGTGTTTAGAAGACAACCATACCTTGTCCCCCACTTTATAGTCTGGAGATTCTCTACGAAGGTTATCTGCGAATTTCCTTTGGCTTTCCTTTGCTGTGGTCAAATGTTTCAGGACCTCTTTTTGTACGTGGGTAATATTCTCGTGAAGGTTCTGTACTGCAGGCATCTCTAAGGCTTCTACTGGGTCAAAGATAGAGGTCAGAGGATGTGAACAATTAAGTATGTAGAAAGGAGTATAACCTGTGGAAGTGTGTTCAGAGTTATTATACGTATACTCAGCTATGCAAAGGGCATCCACCAAAGAATAATGTAGCTGGTGGAGAAGACATTGCATGTATTGTTCTGTTCTAGAGTCTGATTGATTCTTTCCATTTGGCTGTCAGTTTGTGGGTGGTAGCTTGTAGATAAACATACTTTGACTTTAGCCACCCAGAATTGGGATACAAATTGACTTCCCCTATCCGAGATCACTGCAGATGGAAATCCATGGAGACGTACTATTTGTTCCAAGAATACCTTTGCTAGGACTGATGAAGTAGGAAGCCAATGAAATGCGCCATTTTAGAAAACAAGTCCACCACTACAAGATTCGTATTAAAGCCTGAGCAAGGGGGTAATTTAGTAATAAAGTCCATAGAGATGGTATGCTATGGTGCTGGTGGGACAGGTAACGGTTGCAGTAGTCCTGCGGGTCTCTGCTTCAAGTTTTTGTTTTGAGCCCAAATACCACAAGTTTGAACGAAATCTATGATGTCCTTGCGCCATAATGCCCACCAGAAGTGTCTTTGGATTTTGGCTAAGGTGTTAGGGATTCCAGGGTGGCCTTCCAATACGGCTCCATGGTAATCTGCCATAACTTTCCTTTGTAGTTCCTGATTTGGTAGGTAGAGCCGATTCTGGAAATAAGGTAAACCTTCTTGAACGTCAAACTTGGGTCCTCTGGATTTCCAGGCCTCGAACTCTGGAGTGGTCATACTGAGAAGAATGTGTGCATTTAAGTCACCTTCAGAAGATCCTGTAACTCCTATTATTTTTTCTTCAGGAATTATATTTACAGGGTCTGAGGTACTTTGGATTTCTTCTTTCTCTCCTACCCGCAACAAGGCATCCGCTTTACCATTAGGTACTCCTGGGCAATAAGTGATAATGAAATCGTATTCTACGAAGAACAATGCCCAACTGAGTTGTCGAGATGATTGAGCCTTTGCATTGCATAAATATTGCTGGTTTCGATGGTCTGTGAAAACTGTGATTTTATGCCGGGCCCATAACAGATGGTGTTTCCATTCTTTGAAAGCGTTCTATATGGCTAGTAATTCCTTATCTGTAATGCTGTAGTTTAATTCTGCGGTTGAAAATGTATTTGACAAAAAGGCCACTGGATGCAGCTGTCCGGTTTTAGGATATTTCAGTGATAATACAGCTCCCATTGCAGCACTGCAGGCATCAGTTTCTACGATAAATGGTAGCTCAGGTTGTGGGTGTCTCAAAATGGGAGCAGTGGTACATTTTTCTTTTAAGGTCTGAAAAGCCTGTTCAGCTTCCTTGTTCCAGGAGAATGTCTTGTGTTTTCGCAATAATTAAATTATTGGATGGACTAGTTGGGAAAATCCTGCTGCGAAGCGTCTGTAGAAGTTTGCAAATCCCAAAAAACGTTGGACTCCTTTAACTGACGTAGAGGAAGGGCAATTCAGGGCGGCGTCAACCTTTCGGTTGTCCATTTGAATTCCCATTGGTGACAGGATAATCCCAGAAACTCCACTGTGGTCGCATGAAAGGAACATTTCTCAAGCTTGACAAATAGTTTGTGTTGCATTCATTTCGTAAGCACTGCTCTTACATGGGTGATGTGTTCTTGAACCGAGCTTGAATAAATTAGGATATCATCAAGGTACACTACGGTACAGACATCGAGTAATTCACATAAAACATCATTCATGAAGTTCTGGAAAGCTGCGGGGGCGTTGCAGAGGCCAAAAGGCATGACTTTGTGTTCGTATAAACTGTATTTTGTGCGAAAGGCAGTTTTCCATTTGCCTCCTTCCTTTATTCTCACTAAGTGGTAGGCTCCTCGAAGATCTAGTTTAGTGAACATGTTGCCATCCTTAACTTGATCCATTAGCACAGGAATGAGTGGAAGGGGGTACCGGTTCTTTACTGTGATCTGGTTTAGGGCACGATAGTCTATGCAAGTACGAAGGTCCCCTCCCTTCTTGGATACGAAGAACAAAGGAGACGCCATCGGGGACTTAGAGGGCCGAATGAAACCGTTAGCTGTCACAATCCCAAACTGAATCCCTCTTGTGGTCACAGGTGCGGCCTGGACCCGTAGGGTTGTTAGCTGGGGCCTGAAGCATCTAATAACTGTTGATATGGCTCACCGCCACTCCCAAGATGGCTCCCAGATTCAGCCATCAGGTAAAAAGTAAGATGACCCCGGTTTTCCCACACAACACTATTCCTGGTGGTCTAGTGGTGCTGGGTGCAGCCCAGTGCTATATAAGCCACGCTTTGGGCCGGACCCAGTGCTTTGCGTTTTCCTTGGCTGCTCCCAGGCAGTGTACCGCTTGCCTCCTGTTTCTACTTTCACGTGTTGTGGATCCAGTTTGATTAACATAGCGGGCTTATGGGACCCGCTTGCCAGGTTTAACTCGACGCAATCTCACCGTTTCTTCAACATTCAGCGTTGCAGCTCGCCACAAGACGGATGTCAGCGTGGCTCCGCTGCACCGGTAATCTTCTTCAGCAGCCTGCCACACAAAGGAAACGGTGCGGCTTCTCCGCAGTATCCGCGAGGTGTAGCAGGACTACAAGTAAGCAGACATAAACGCTACCCTTCGGCCCCTCCAACCGCAATCATACTCACTAGGAGTTGCATTCAGGACACTTCAGGAACCACAGAGCTAACGAGGCAGCAACTCCGGTCCTAAAGGAAAGAAGAAAGAGACATTACACAGCGGAACAAACTCCTGTTTTAATGCGTGCTGTACAACGCGTTTCTGGACATCAGCCTTTTCGTTGTTGAACAAGCTCAATCAACAAGGAGAGGTGGTTAACTCAGTTGAGACTTTGCATGAACATTGCTGGTGGCAGATTGGCTTCTTGCAAAGACTCAAAGCACCCTGTGCGCCACAGCAGGTCTGGGCCAATGAACTCAGTGAAGGAACTGGAGAGACTTCATCTACATGGTGTTACCACGGTGAGCAGGGGATACAAGTCTGTGGTTAGGGTTGTCCATCACAGGGGCTTTTGTGAGACAGCAGCAGTGCAGTGGTTTATGATCCCTATTGTGTGCCTGTCTTAGGGGTTCACCCAGAGGGATCCAGAATCATCCCGGCAACCCAAGCCAGCAGTACCCAGACCAAATCACTCCCTACTTCACCATCCGCTGGGCATTCAGTCTTACAGAGCATCGCGGGGAAGGAGTGGTTTGGAGAAGCAGCACCACTGAATCCTGCAGTACGCATCCACAATCCAGACCAGGTACTCCTGCAGGGCCCCACAGGTAAGCGTTACATTAGCAAGATAGGTCTTCAAATTAATATTTTCTTGTTCAGTTAAAGTGTAGATTCTGCTGCATGGGGTCTTTGAACCAGGGATCAAATCAATTTGACAATCATAAGGCCGATGAGCGGGTAGCACGTTAGCCTGTTCTTCTTAAAATCCTGCTTGGAAATCCCTGTACTCCAGTGGAAGAGTTCCTATTAATCCTAAGGAGGATTCTTCTTTTGAAATCAATTGAACTTCCTTTTCAAAGGTTCTCTCTTGAACATAGCAGGAATGTCTGCAATCCTCTGTAAATACTAAGGTCTTGACACGCCAATCAATCTGTGGGTTATGTTTCTCCAACCATGGGATCCATAGAATCACTTTAAATTGTGGAGCACTAATTAGGTCAAACGAGATCTTTTCTCGATGTCCCTCCTCACTGGTCCAGATATCAGTTGAGTCCCATCTACTGCTGTGACATTTTTTACCACAGCCTTTTGGTGCACACCAATACCCATCTTGCCTGCTAGTTCGTAATCCATGTAGTTCCCTATCACACCACTGTCCACATATGCTTTTAGAGCATATGTCTGGGAAAGTTGAAGGTCACTGCTTAAGATAACTGGAAAACCGAAATGAGAGATCTGAATTTCCTTTTTCAGGCTCGACAAGTCGACCTATACACTTGTCGGGGGTTGGAGTTTTTTGTCGGCTTGTTTTCTTTGATATTTCTATCTGCCTGGTTTACTGCTCCCACTGCTTTCCATGGTGGTTTCACTGGACAATTTTGCAAGTGGTGACCTGATGATCCACAATAGAGGCATAGATTCTGTTGTCTTCTTTTGTCTCTTTCTTTCTTAGATATGGGACCCCGAACACCACCTAACAGCATTGGTTCAAAGTGACCTTTAGTCACTGGACGAGTTCCACAATCTTTTGAACGAACATAGAAAGACCTAGGTTCCGATCTGGCCCTATCAGAGCGCCGGTTCTGCAGTCAGTGATCTAACTGTATATTTAAGTCTATACATTCAGCACAACCTGTAGGAGGATTCACTACTTGCACTAATATGTCTTTGAGTTCCCCTTGTAATCCTCTATAAAAGAGGGTGGTCCTCTTCTCCTAGGGCCAACTAGTCTCTGCTACTAATCGATTAAAGGAAGCTATGCAAGCCAACAATTGCTGGCTACCATGATGTAGGGAGAGCAGCTCATTATCCAAAGCCTGCCCCTGAGCAGGATGGGCAAAGAGTTTCTCTAATTCCTGCCGAAATCCTGGGAAATTCCTCAACAAGGGGTTATCTCAATTGACTAAGGGTGTAGACCACTCAGCAGCATGTCCCCCCCCCCTCCCCCAGATATGATAACACAAATGCCACATTGGCTTGATCTGAAGGGAAAACCCCGGGTCTACACAGGACGTGTAAATTACATTGGTTCATAAAAACCGCAAAGCATTGTGGATCCCCCGTAAACCTCTTGGGGACTGCTAATGGAATTTTCCCGGGCAAAACTACCTGTAAAGGGGGTTCTGGGAGCAGAAATGGGACTCTGGGAAACCCCACTAGGGAGCAGTGTTTGTCCAGCTTGGGATTGTAGCAATTGGCGACCCAATTCATCGCTGCGTTCTCTGTTAAGCACCAACTCTCTTCTGAGAGTATGGGTTTCAGACCTAGCTGCATGAACTTCTGCTCTTAATTCTCCTAAAATCTGAGATAAAGTATCAATTCCTGTGTCCTCTCAGGTGGAGTATTTTTAAGTAGGGCTTTGCGTTCTGTAAAGCTTACCTGGTCTCCTCGGGAGCGTAATGCCTTCTCAGCCTGTGAACCTGTACTTGGGCACTTTTTGGATTTCTTTTCTGTAAAAATGATAACAAGAACAATCGAATGGCTATAACATCTAATTACTGAGAAGGTGCTGCCTAAATAATATATATACTTTGGTAATTCTCCCCTCTCACCTGTGTTTATTATGTGTGGAGCTCTACATCCTGGTTTTTACAAGGGGCGCGTTGAAATGCAATACAATGGAGTCTTGGAATGCTGAGGACTCCATAGTTGCTTGCCTTGAAAATGCCTATACTTTTCCAGAAAATGTCTTTGGGTAGGTATCTTGGTAAAAACACTATATTCTTTATATCTTGTTATTATCCCTGCGTTGGAGAGATCTCTCTTTCTAAAAATTAACCTTTGTTTTGCAGATTCCAGAATTCTGAAAAGTTTATGGCTGCGAAAAACAACAAAGTTCTTTAGGCTGAGGAAACCTTTAATTACGTAAGTTCAACTATGCAGAGTAACTGCAGTCATCAGGAAAAACACAGAACTAACTGTGCTGAGAGAAAATTGCAATACTTCAGGTACATAAGCTTATTTAACTTTCTTTTGTATTTTTCTATTCAGTTCTTTGGTTAATTAAATACCTCTGTTTTATGTGCAGAATTTCGATAAGCTGAGGAAAATCCTTTCGGATGATGCACAGGTGGCGGAATAAACTTCTGACTGAAGATGCTGCGGTTTTGGAGAACACTGTGGTCAGAGATGCTGTGGCTGTGAGAGGAACTTCTGACAGGAGCTGCATCGGTAATAAACGACCACTGCTGACTGAGGATACTGCTTTGAAGAAAACTAGGGTTCGATAAGTTTTTTCTATAAGCTATGAGATTCTGTTGTCTCTATTGTAAAACTAATGTTTAATTTTTCTCTCCTTTTGACAGGTTCTGTGAGGAGAAAGCATCGGTAGCGTTACCCGCTGTCAGCGAAGAAGACGCGAAGCGAGCGCTTCAGCGGAGGCAGGGCTTATGTAGCTCCCTCTGAAATATCAATGGAACGCGCTGTCCGATATGAATTGGACCTTGCGGGAGCCATGTTTGGAGTATAAGACCAATGTTAACACTATGAGAGTCTACGAAAACTGATGCTGGGAGTGGTGCAAATGCCATGTATGCCAGGCTAACACCCACTTTAGACCCACTAACTTGGGTAATGTTCCTGGCTTATCTGGGATGCCTGAATGTACACTGTGCTCATTGGCTGGGATCATGACAGGTATATCCTCCATAAGTGTTGGTTTCAAATCCTCCATGGTTTTTAAAACATCATAGCCCATAGATAGGATGCATTCCAATCCTGATAATACCAATGCTCTTACCATACGTGAAGGGAAGTATAGTTTTACCAAGTTCCATCTTCCGTATATGGAAAACTGCACCAAACCAATGTCACTGGATGATATTAGTTGCAGGCTCGGAATTTCCAAAAATAGATCCAAAATGAGGCCCCTATTTAAAGGACGTGAGTCTCTATTAGGAAACACCTCACTTAAACTTAAGATGTAATACGAAATTCCTAAGCCACCCCCAGACGCTAGTTTACAGTTCCCATATTATCCTTCTTTTTATATGAGCCATAAGAAGTCAATAGGAAAGATTTTGACTTAGGCTTTTCCGGGCAATTTGAACTAACTTTTGATGGGTCATTTAATCGGTGCAAATCTACTGCTGCGTCCTCTTTGTTCTCCCATTCAGTTCTCCCTAACCTTTTTGGGGTGACCCAACCCCAGGCATATTTGCTCTTAGTAAAGATTGGACAGCTAAACCATGAGGATACGTAGACTCATTCACTAATGAGTCCGCCTTAACCAACTGTAAAGATCTGTGACTTTTTTTGTTCAGGAGTTAAAAATAAACTGTGGGTCTACCATACTTCGATCAGCCACTGAGCTAGCTGCCTGCCCATTTAGAATTGGCGATCCCTGTATATTCCTGCCTAATTCACCTGTAACCATTTTTAATCTAACTGTTAACTGTTAGGCCAGGCAGGCCAGTTGCAGAGGCCCATCCGGGGACAAGTCAGCATTTATCAACTGGGCAGATCTTTGTTGTTTTTGCTGTAGAGTTAAAAAAAGGCTCGAGGGTCACCCTTTCCGAATCCACTGTTACACCATCTCTTTGGTTAAATATTGATGGCTGTAAATGTGTTTTTTTGCCTGTCGCAGGTCTGGACTGTTGACCATTTTGACCCTTTTCAGTTGAAAAATACATTTGGGCTTTGTTGGCCCAGTTCAACCTGACTTAGTAACCTTCCCCACAGGCCTCCAGATAAGGTGCGTACGAGGCCCTTTTACGCATGAAAATCTTGTGACTACGACAGCTTTATTATTTCCCTGTGTACATTAACACACAAGTTAAGAGCAGAGGGCAATGCAAAGGTCAGGTTACTTGACACAAACCAGAAATCTTCTTTTGATTTTTATCTACATGGATGTAATTGCAAGCCATGGATAAAAGCCTGTGAAACAGAATGTATTTCTCTGAAGCCTTTCAAAAAAAGGAACTGCACACTGTGATTAAAGGAATGGTTTATTTCCATTCAGCTTCTGCTGTGTTACTGCTCATGGAACAAACAGATGCACTTTGCATGTTTATTTTCCTAACATTTTAGGATTGTATAATTAATGAGATGGAAAACTAAGTCGCAATTGAGAATTAACATTTTGTAACAAATTATGCTTCAAAGGGATTGTGTCCTCCGACGTATTCCTTATCTTAGATATCTCCTTCCAGCTTTGCTGGCCTCGGAAAATTTTTCTCTAGAGGGCGCTGCGTGTCGACGTACGCCGAGTCGATGTCCCTCGACAGCTGCCGTATCGAAGTCATCCTGCCTATAAAGGCCGCGCGCAGTGTCCGTTGCTCAGTTCCGTTTTTCCGCGCTTACTCAGTGCCTTGGAATATCGTTGCTCAGTTTCGTATATAATTTATCCTATTTACCTCGATATATTCGATCCATACTCGATGGCTTCCTCGTCGGAACCGACAACCCCTCGGTCCGGCTTCAAAAAATGCCGAGACTGTGGGAAAAAGATGTCGCTGACTGACCCTCACAGAGTTTGTCTGTGGTGTTTGGGAGCTGAACACCATTGTTCAGAGTGCGAGGACTGTATGTCCATGACAGCTAAGGCCCTGAAGGAGCGTAGGGGGAAGCTGGAGAAAGGTAAGACTTCAAAAGCTTCTTCTTCCTCGACGAAGTCGAGACATTCGTCTCCTTGTCACCATTCGCGCTCTGGTCTCGGAGTGGGTCCCATCACTCCTCGAGATCGAAGCATTCGAAGAGGAGACGTCGAAGATCCCCTTCTCCGTCCTCCTCTTCCTCTGTTTCTCCTAAGAGAATCCCTTGCCCCACGAAACATAGTTCCCGGGCTGAATGGGAGGAATTCCGCAAAAATATGATGAGTGTCTTCGAGAAAGCGGCCTCGACCCCCTCGAGGACTGCTGAGAGCGATGCTCTGGTCGAAAGACCCAAAGGTCAAAAACGCCGCGAGTCGCAGTACCCGGCGAAGGAAGCTTCTCGAGCGCGTCACGAACACTCGAGTAAGGCTATGACCTCGAAACCTTCTTCGAAGGTGCCGTCGACGAAGGTTCCGTTGACGCCGAGGTCGGTGTCTTCGACGCCGTTGTCGAAGGGACCTTCGACACACGGGTCTGTCGACTCGACGCCATCTTCGACACCGGCGTCGACGCCAAGGAAAGTCACGGTTGCGACGCACCCAGTGGCTATCCCCAGGTCCTCGATGACGATGGCGTCGAGATTGTCGACTTCCTCGAGCAGAATCCCAATTCTGTTGAGGACCTCGAGGCCTCCGCCTTTGTTTTCGACGCCACGCCCGAAGCCTTCGGCGTCGACGACATCGACGTTTTCAAGGCCAATTACAAAAAGTTTGGCACCCTCTGCCTTGGAGATGGGTTTCACACCCTTTGTGAGTTCAGAACAATTGAGAACTATGTCCTCAATTATGGAAGAGGGAGAACTATCTGAACAAGAAGACACGTTTGAGTTGCAGGGACCTGCAACCCCAGTTCAAGAGGAGTTCTCCTCAGAAGAACGCAGGTTAAAGGATCTCCATGATTCCTTACATGAGGCAAGTGGGTTAGACACTTCCCCTGAGGTGGAGTTCGCTAGGCCAGACCCAGGGGAGCATGCTGAAACCCCCTATAGAGCCTTAATGGCCAGGATCACAGAATTTATGGGGTGGTCAACACCTTCACAGGCTTTCCAACAAGATGACCTTACGGATATTCTTGATAAAGGTCCACAGGAGGATCCTGTAGTGCCCTTTCATAAAGCTCTTCAGAGGAAAATCATGACGAACTGGGAAACCCCAGATGTCGTTCCGGCAGTAAATAAAAAACTGTCTACTAAATACAGGGTATCTTCTGCAGACCCGGAGTTTTTGTCAAAACACCCATCCCCAGAAAGTCTGGTGGTACAAGCAGCATCTTCTACTGATGTCAAGACTGCTTACCCTACCGTCCCACAGGACAGGGACGATAAGAAATATGATGCTATGGCAAAGAAAGTTTTTTCGGCATGTAGCATGGCGTTAAAATCTGTTAATGCTACTTGTACCCTTGCTAGATTCAGCCATACACTTTGGGAGTGTGCTTCTACAGCGGCTGACTGCATCCCGGAGGGAGAGGAAAGGGAGGCGTTCCTAAATATCATACAGGACGGTAAAGACGCTATGTGCGAATCCCTCCAGACGGGCATTGATTCGGCTGACAGTATCAGCAGAGCAATGGCGGCAAGTACAACAACCAGGAGATTCGCTTGGTTGAGAAAGTCTGGTTTTGCCCCAGATGTGCAAGCCAGACTCTTGAACATGCCACTCGATGGCTTTTCTTTTTTTGTGAAAAAGGCGGATGACAGTTTAGAAAAACTGCAAACATCAAAGGCAGCAGCAAAATCCCTAGGCGCTGCGATCCGTCAGACACCTTTTCGTCCCACAGGAACCTCTGCGAGGGGCAAGTCCTTTCGCTTCTACTCCGCATTCGGAAGAGGTAGAGGACGACCGGCTCAAAGGGGACAGAGAAGAACTACCCGAGGTGGACGGGGTAGATATTCAAAAGCCGCAGCAACAGCAGGTGCCTCTTTACCATCGGCATCTGCATCAGCCGCCCCAAAACCACTCTGAGGACTTCCCTCACAAGACACCTGTAGGAGGCAGGTTAACTCAACATCTGGCGGAATGGCAGGCTATCACGTCAGATGCTTGGGCATTGGAAACAGTTGCCCAAGGTTACTGCCTGCCTCTCCTACGCATACCTCAGAGTCATCCACCGGGGATCAGCTCTCAGAAAGCTCCAGATCCGCTCCTCTTGCAGGAAATTTTAGACATGCTAGAGAAAGGTGCCATAGAACCGGTACCTGTAGCGGAGAGGAACAAGGGCTGGTACTCCCCTTACTTTCTCATTCCAAAGAAAGACGGAGGACTGAGACCCATCTTGGACTTGCGAGAATTGAACAAATTCCTCAGGAAAGACAAATTCAAGATGGTAACTCTTTCTCAGATCCTTCAGGCCCTTCAGTTCCAGGACTGGTTGGTATCTCTGGACCTTCAGGACGCTTATTTCCATGTGCCTATCCATCTCAAACACAGGAAATACCTGAGGTTCGCAATTGGCAACTCTCACTATCAATTTCGAGTGCTGCCATTTGGGCTGACCTCCGCCCCGAGGGTCTTCACCAAGTTAATGTCGGTAGTGGCTGCAAGTCCAAGGAGGGAAGGGATTCACGACTACCCCTACCTGAACGATTGGTTGATCAGGGCTGTATCTTCGGAAAAAGCTCAGATCCAGCTAAATCACATTTGCCACTCCCTTCAGACTGGGCTTCTCCCTCAATTTAAAGAAGTCACAAATGATACCATCGCAGAGGCTCCAGTTCATCGGAGCGATCCTGGACACTTCCCTGGGAAAAGCCTCGCCACCAGAGGTGAGGGCTCAAGATATTCTACAGATGGTTACCAAGTTCCAAAATGCCCAATGTCTCCCAGCCTTTGACTTTTTGAGGTTGCTAGGCCTCATGGCATCCTGCATTTTCCTAGTGCCAGAGGCTCGCCTGAGAATGAGATCCCTCCAGTGGGCACTGAGGACTCAGTGGTCACAATTCTCAGGAAGAATGACAGATCTTCTTCAGGTTCCCGACAGGGTGGCTCGAGACCTTCAGTGGTGGGCCTGTCAGGAGAACATTCTGAAAGGAGAACAGTTTTGGCAACCCTGGCCGGAGATAACAGTAGTCATGGATGCCTCACTCACGGGGTGGGGAGCCCACGCCAACGGCTTGACCATCAGCGGTCGTTGGTCTCCATCGGAGTCCAGATTACATATCAACCTGTTAGAGCTGAGGGCCATCAGACTTGCGCTGAAGGCGTTCCTGCCAGCTGTACAAGGGAAGAATGTCCTGATAATGACGGACAACACAGTGGCCATGCATTACCTCAACAAAAGAGGAGGCGTAGGATCACTACCCCTGTGCAGAGAGGCGATGCAGCTCCGGTTTTGGGCAATCCAAGAAGGGATCTCTCTATCGGCAGTTCACCTAGCCGGAGAGAAGAACTTGACAGCGGACGCTCTGAGCAGGCAGAGCACAGTCTCCCACGAGTGGGAACTAGCTCAGGAAGTCCTTCAAGAGATCTTCGCCCTTTGGGGAACCCCTCAGGTGGATCTGTTCACCACCAGTGTCAACAAGAAGTGCGATCTGTTCTGTTCAAGCGGATTTCCCCCGAGAGGAGCTCTGGGAGACGCGTTCGTAGTGGACTGGAGTTTCCGCTTCTGTACGCGTTCCCACCGGTCCCTGTCATTCCTCAAATGATCCGGAGGTTGAGAAGATTCCAGAAAACCATGATCCTAATTGCCCCGGATTGGGCCAGGAGCACGTGGTACCCGGACCTTCTAGACTTGTCCATCTGCCCTCCAATTCGACTTCCACTCAGAGAGAATCTACTCTCACAGAAGGGAGGTCAGGTTCTCCATCCAGACATCAAAACCCTCAACCTTCACGCTTGGCTTCTGAAAGGCTGAGGTACAAGGATTGGGACCTCCCTGATGATGTTATGGAGGTGTTGCTTTCGGCAAGGAGGCCAGCAACAAAGTCTTTATACCGCTGCCGTTGGAACAGATTTTGGAACAGATTTTGCAGCTGGTGTAGAGAAAAGAATATCAACCCTTTTTCATGTGGTACACCAATGGTTTTGTCCTTCCTACTCTATTTCGCAAATTCAGGCCTTCAAGTTGGCACCATTAAGGGTTATCTCGCAGCGCTATCCATCTTTAAGCGCACTGCGGAAGAACCATCCTATTTCAAGTTACCCTTGGTAATACAGTTGCTAAAGGGGTTAACTAACGTTTATCCCCCAAGACCATTCCAGGTTCCCCTATGGGATTTAAACTTAGTCCTAACTTTCCTGATGGGCACACCTTTCGAACCACTCCATTCTTGTTCGTTAAGATTTCTTACCCTTAAAACTGTTTTATTAATAGCTCTTACATCTGCTAGAAGGGTGAGCGAGTTACAAGCTCTTTCTTGTAAACCCCCTCATACAATCTTTCACAAAGACAAAGTTGTCCTGCAAGTGAAGCCTAATGTCCTCCCAAAGGTGGGTTCTGAATTCCATATCACTCAGAAGATTACCCTGCCATCTTTCTATCCTCCTCCTCATCTGGGAAAAGAGGAAGAGAGGTTATACAGGCTGGACCCTAGAAGGGCTTTAAGTTTTTACATCAGTAGACTGGCCAGGATAAGACAAGCAGACCAGCTGTTTGTAGGCTATGCAGGTCACAAGCTGGGGTTACCGATAACTAAGCAGACCATTTCCAAATGGATCATTCTAGCCATTTTGGAATGTTATAAATTGGCAGGAAAAGAGCCCCCTCAAAATCTTAGGGCTCATTCGACCAGAGGTATTGCAGCTTCATCGGCCCTCAAAAGAGGAGTGCCGATTAAAGACATATGTGCGGCTGCCACATGGTCGTCCGTCCATACCTTTACACGATTTTACGATACCTCCTCCAGTCAAGAGACTAGGTTTGGAAGGGCAGTATTGCACTCTATTCATCAATAAAAGGAAGCGTGAAGTCAGTACGCCCACCTCCAATAACAGAATACTGCTATGGGAGCCTATCTAAGAAAAGGAATACATCGGAGGACACAATCCCTTCGAAGAACAAGTTACTTCTTACCTTGTAACGTTCTTTCGATGGGATGTTCCTCCGACGTATTCCTTATCGACCCTCCCATCCATCCCCGCAGTACTACTTCCCTTGTTGTTGCAGCTTACGCTCCTTCAGGGTGATTAGTCTAGTCCAGACAGAAAAACTGTGGGCTACAAAACGGAACTGAGCAACGGACGCTGCGCAGGATGACGTCGACGTCGATACAGCGGCTGTCGAGGGACATCGACTCGGCGGACGTCGACGCGCAGCGCCCTCTAGAGAAAACTTTTCCGAGGCCAGCAAAGCTGGAAGGAGACATCTAAGATAAGGAATACGTCGGAGGAACATCCCATCGAAAGAATGTTACAAGGTAAGAAGTAAATTGTTCTTCTTTTCCAGTGAAAGCAAACCAGTATTTCACAAATGTATTTTTCAGAGTTCATGTGCTGTGTGCATAATCATGCAGAGGCAGATCATTACACTTTTAATTATAAAAACAGTGTATAAAATGATGACTATGTCTGGTCTTGTTTACATCCATTCAACCTCACAGTCAATGTGGTACATTACTATAAATGGTCAGTAGCAGCAGAGTGTTTGCTCAAGGGTGAGTGATTGTCATTACACCAAACACAGGTGTTCTAGCCTCTCAAATCTTCAAGACTATAATTAAAACAAAAGAAAGTTACATTTGTAATTGAAATAGAAACTCAGCAAAACATGTCCCTGTGATAATTCAGATAGATATTTTACTTTATGCAGCGCTTCATACCTGGTTCTTCCAACACCTTGGCACTGTGATTATTATACCTCAGTCGATACTCAGTTAACCGACCTCTGAACGATGTTAGCCAATAATATAGCTCAGCTGGTTGCACACTCGTTGCTTTAATCTGTGCGTGATCTTTAGGTTGTAGGTTCGAATCCCGGCAAGGCCAACTCAACCTTTCATCCTTTTGAGGTTGATATAGGAGTACCGACATCCGTTTGGTGATAATTGTGATAAATATGTTCTATGTACAGCGCTTTGCCAAAAGTGCTATATAAATAACCATTTGACCATGAGATTAGATATGGAATTTAGCATGGAGTCCTTGCCTCCTTGCACTGTTGTATCATAATATTGGCATACCATTAGGTAGTAATAGCGCCAGGAAATGAGGACTTTCATTAAACATCAAAAGACAATTCTGCTATTGAACCTCAACACACACAATACAATTCATCTTTGCTTTACTATGTAATTGGCTAGGTTGTTGTGTTTTCAACATTTAAATATATACAGGAGAGTTCAAATGACCAGACCGTAGAGAAATGATGAAAGGTGTATTCTGTCACAATGCAGAAAGCTGCTGCATACTAATGGTTTCCATACAGTTTTCGCACACGTCAGCTGGATGTCACATACATTTTACTTTCTTGCAAAGGAGAAAAGTCATTTTTACTCTCTTGAAATCACATTTACTCTCAAAGTTTAAAAATAGGGAGTGCAATACTCCCACCTCACAATCTTATCTGGAGCACTGGAACCCCGAGTTGTCACGATTAGAACCTCTCAACATTATTCTATCTGGTGAACGGCTCAGCACCTCAACCAAATTTGAAATGGGCGAGGTATCCACCAAGTCTGCCAGGTTCATGTCTGCTGGTTTGCCTACACTCTCCATCTCAGAGTATACCGACAGAATAATGAGATCTATATTTTTCCATTTGCCTTTTAGTTTTTTTTAACAAATTTGTCTACATGGCCCGTTTCCCCAACAATTTCACGGTTTTCCAAGTTTTTACTCTTTCTTTTAGCTTTACGAGACAAAGTCTCAGAATATTTGCAAGATTGAATTGGTAGCTCATTTTGCATAGGCTGCTCAGTGTCTGTTAGTTCTTCCTCACTTGCCAGAGACACCCTCTGTGCCTGCCATAGGTTCCCCATTAAACTACATGAATATTTTTGCCTTGGTTTGCCTGAGTGTTTCATATTTTAGTTTTTTTTCTTCTCTATCGGATTTCTTAAACACTGAATTTGTTGCCATGTCGGCCGTTTGTGGTTTGACCTGGGCATGCCCTGGAGGTTCTATAGACCATTTGTCTGATATAAGTAATGTGAGAGTTAGGCACAAAAAAAGAGTAGTATCTGCAATTTTAAACTAAATACTATGGGCCTGATTCACAGAAGCAGTTTATGGTGGCGTAATCCCATAGGAAACCACTCTGTGAATCAGGCCCCATATGTGGTTCAAATACTGGAGAAATGCTGAAGGAAAATGAAATCATTTAAAAAGTAGCAACTTGTCTTGTACGGCATTATAGAATCATGCAGACAACATAATTCTTAGTCTGAAAAAGCTTTTTGACTGAGTAGTTCATCCTGTACAGTTTATTAAAATAATGTTGAAGAGTATTCTAAGTTAATGGACTAAAAATAGCCTATACACTTTGACCTTTTAGGAAAAGTAATATTGAACATGGTGTCTTGCAAACTCTTGAGGAATTGCGAAATAATAGTAAGAGGCATGTTACACTCTGATGAAAGTCCTAGCTAAGTGATTCCTGGGGAATTGAAATGTGCATGTCGTGGTTTGTGTTAAGGATGTTGACATTTTAAATTGTTTTATAACTTTCTTCAATCTTTGTTTTGGTTCTTATGCCTTTTTGCACATTGCAGGTCATTGTTTAGGCACTGCACTTCACTTTCTAGCAGGGCATCTTCTTGTATTCACTATTTTAATGTCTACCTATTGTTTTCAAAATCATTTGAATAGCATTTTAAAAGACTCAAATGTGTTGATGAGATAATATATGTTTTAGATTATTAAAACTGACATGTATAGGTATTAAGTTGTGTTTACCTGCACTGATGGTAATGAGCTTAAATATCTAGTTGCCTACATGTGCAGATGTTTCGGGCTGCCATGCTTCTTCACGGCATATATTCATCATAATCTGCAATCAAATATGTTTTCAACCATTACACTAAAGCATTCTCATAGATGTCTTGACATCCAAAGAAGCAAAAACCCAAATACTGAAACGTTTTGTAATGTCAATCAAATTCTTAGTCCAGCCACTTTACTTTTGAAGTGCTATTTCCATTGACAGCTCTTCTAATGGTATAGAGATCCTCACTTTAAATATCAATGATGTTGTATGATTTGATTGTTTTTTTCTGGGGTTTCCCAACTTGTATTTAGTGAATGCCCTACTCCTGTGGCTCTTATTTAATAGTGCAGTGTAATTTGTCTGTTTGGGCAGAATAGTTCTCTCATCTCTTTGTAAAAGATTAGAAATGATTAATGGTCAGTAGAAGAGATGAACAAGCAGGAGGAATGATGACTGAGGAGCGGAAATGATTATTAGGCAGTATTAATGATGACCGTGGAGAAGGAATAATGACAGTGGGGGTAGGGGTAGGCTTGGAGTAGGAATGAGGACCGGGGAGTGGGAATTAGGACTGGGGAGTAGAAGTAGTATGGCGTAGCTTACGGAATGTTGACTGGGAAGTAAAAATGATAACTGCGCAGGAGGAATGATGACTGCGCAGGAGGAATGATGACTGTGCAGGAGAAATGAGGACTGAAGGAGTGGCATGAAGACTAAAGAGAAATAATGACGGCTGATGCATGAATTATGAAGAGGAGGATAAAGATATGAAGTGTGAGAAGATCTACTGATTGTGAATGATGAGGAGTAATGAGGAACCAAGAATGGCGTGGGAGGAGGGCAAATAATGCCCCAACATGTACAGTGTGTCATGAATGAGGAGGGGGGGATATGATGTGGGAGGGAGGAGTGAAGAGTGCGGACTGGTGAGTGAGGATGAAGATGGAGGAGTGGGAAGTATAAACGAGGAATAGCAGTGTGGGGTGGGGGAGTGAGGATGTCCTACAGTTGGTACACCTAATTATGTCACAAGTAGTGGCATCATTTACTGGATTGTCCCTTTCAATCTAGACAAAATAAGCAATTCCAGTTCTCTTTTCCCATCCTTTTATCGTTCACTATCACCAATAATGAGGATTGCAAAATGTCTATTTGCTAATGTCTGATTATGTATTAATACCTACTGTGACGCCATTCAATAGATGGCCCCTTTGGGCTCTAGCAGTAGGAAATAGCTTTCTGAGGAGCATAGAGGCTGGAGAGCTGAGATACCATGATACATGGTTATCGTGGGTGACCAAGTCTATTGAGCAAAATTGAGGCAGCCTCTTGACAGCAGCAGTCCCTGTGATGTGATCGCATTGTCCCCAGCTCAGTCAGATGCTCACTATCTAGCATATCCAGGGTGTATTGTGGGGCCCTATATACATGAGAAAAATAGGAACCCTAAACATTATGGGGCTAATTTCTCAGAGCTGTGGCATCTGCAAACCTGGTCAGGCTTTTACAGTGACACGCCATCGCCCCTAGGAAATACAATGACAGCGAAGTCTGCCAAGAGACAGCTAGCAGCTTGTTGTTCACCATTCAGATACACTGAATAGCGCAAGATGTTGACTGGCCCATGCCATTCACTCTCTGCTCCTCTTTTGCCATTGTCGATTTCGAAGCAGATTGTATGGTTTACAGGTGGGGGAAGGGTGTCTGAACAAAATGTGTCTTTGTAATCATGTTCCTTCCTGCTTCTCAAATACCATGGCTCTACACCAGCAATGTGTGAGGCCTACATGTTTCTTAAACCCTCATCAAGCAAGAGTGTGCCAATATGTAGAAGACAGACTTGAAAACCTGCATGTGGTGAGGTCCACCCAAGGCCCCTTCCTTGTCTGACCTTTGGGATAAAGGATGGGAGGGAAAGGGCGCAGGTTAAAGCCAACTGTTACACAATGCTGGACCTGCGGGCAGTGTTGGGAGAATCTCCTGGCTTACCCCAACATAACCCAATTATTTGTCATAGGCTTATCACAGAACATGCCACTGCCCTTTAAGGGTTGCTTGTAACATGAATAGATCCCCTAAACCGTCAACCATTGTTTAGTGCAATTGCTCCTAGAAGGTAACAGAAACATTGCCTCCCGAGGGAAGTTCAGGAAGTGCATCGCAACTCCTGGCATGGTTATAGTATGGCTCTTGAGCAAAGTTAAGTTCCCAAATCCTGCCCGAAAAAATGGATTATTAACGGCAGAAAAAACACCAGCCTCCACTGTGAAACCACACACAAGACAATCAAACAGCAAAAAACCCTTGGTTTCATGAATCACATTCATGGTCAAGGAATTCTGAGAGCGGTATGACTGTGAACGTTGTAGCCTTGTATCTATCGAAGATGGTGGCTGGCCAACATGAAGGCTCATGTCGCAATGCTGAGCAGTAGGAGGCAGAATAGCAAAGACCACAGGAGAACTGCCTTCAGTTTGAAAATACACAAAAGTGTGTTGGCAGCTAAAGCAGAAAGAAGCTGAGCGGTAAGGAAACTAGGGAGGGGGTAAGCTGGTGGATAGGTATAGTGCAAGGGGGGGATGGAGAGTAAAGAGGTGGTGAAGACCAAGGTGGTCAAGTTGGAGGCATGGAGCATTGAAAGCAGTGAGGTTGTTGCGGTGGGCAGAGGGGAAGGAAGAGAACATAGGAAAGTTTGTTCTAGCTTGGAGATGGTTGGGGAGGACAGATGGAGAGCCATGAGGAAGAAGTTGGAAGACATGTCAGTAGGGAGGTGGATGAAAGGAATATTTCCGAAGAGTCTGAAGGAAAAGAGGTAGTGAGAAGGAGGAGAAAATGAGGGACAGCAGAGAGGAAGCTGAAAGCATTACAGAGAAGGAGCAGGCATGCTGTTAGCCTGACCGAAAGGAATTGAGGAATGGTGGAGACACTAGCATGTGGCAGGCAACAAGCAGAATGTCACAGAAGAAGGGAAGTTGAAGGAGGAGTGCATGCTACAGGAGACAAGGGAAGGAGAAATCCCCTTAGGTGTGTGACCGTTGACACTCATCGAAGGGGTAAACAAGAAAGGGGTGTTGTGCATCACAACCCAGACTCTGAGACAGGAAGGTGGTGCGTGTAACCAGCTGAGTGCAAGGCCAGCATACGTTGCCAGCCTCCGGGTGGATCAGCTGGGGATCTGCTTGGCATTGCTCAGTCCTAACATCAACGCCCACCCACGTCTAACGTACAGGTGCATGAGTGGACCTAAGACACAGGCGGAGGGCTGCCTGAGGAGTTGAGGACGAGGAGCTGAGGAGTTGAAGCAAAGGATCAAGCAGTCAAAAAAGAAGTGCTGAGACGACACTAAGCCCCCATACTGTGAGTGACTGGAAAAGTAGGATATCCTGGGAAAGGGAATCCCTAAATTCTAGATTGCAGAACCTACAGACTTGGTTGAATCCAGTGATTTTTGTTATTTGAATGCAAATCAAAGACACCACCTTTTATTGAAGTTTGTTTTCTTAATTGGCCCGCTGGTGGGCAAGCTCAGAAAATGTTTTTTTTTTTATACCTGAAAGCAACGAGATTTGTTGATTTAACTATATTATTTCATTAGTGAGAAGTGACGACACCTCCTAGGAAGTGATCACTGGATTAAGAGTCATGAGGCTCAGAGACTTTCATTCAGTTCTATGTCTATAGGCCGTGCACAAAAGGTTGCACCGCGATTGCAGCACAAAAGGCTGAATTCTGCATGGTGCAGCCTTGTGTGCGGTCTTCTGCCAGTCCCTCTCGGGCCCCCTGAACCTCCAGCCGCTACGTGGTACCCTCCACCTCCCCGATTTACCTGCTGTGGTCTCCAGCCTCTGGCTCCCTGCTTCTGTGTTCCTTATGTACTCTGCAGAACACTGGGCCAGAAGGCTCAGGGCCCACGGCGTGCTTTTGTGCATGACCTATTGTGACCCGGGCTTCCAGCACCGTGTTCTGCAGACTGCGAGCGTGGCAATTCAAACTATGCTGTTTGTGAAACACAGAATATTCTGCGACCCTAGGGAAATCCTTCTATTGTTAATCCCGATAAGGTACTTAAAGCAACTTCCAGAGATCTGGGAAGTGGTTTTAGGACAATTTGTAATTAGTTTTGGGCTCAACGCGCTAATAACGGTCATATATAGGTCAGCAGGGACCAGAAGAATGCCAAGATATTGTAGTTCATTCGCTGGTTTATAAGGGGTTAAATACAGTGGACTAACTAAAAAAGGTACTGGAAATGTCCCAAACAAAAGAAACTTACTAGGAGCAACCACTTAATCGTGATGATCCTCTCCACATAAGTGGCTTTCGCACCGGATGTGGGTGTCGGGTCTCAAAGCACAACCTCCCCCTTCCCTGTCGTGGTCTTGCTGATTTCTGAAACCACTTATTTGGACAGCTCTAGAGGCATGCTTTCCAGGGATCTGTCCCCCGGACCATTGAAAATCCCAAAGCTCCAGAGCGGCAGGGTTGTTATAGCTAGCAAGGATATCTAGACAGGAGTCCCTTGATCAGCATGGCCAATCCTTAGAGACATTACCCTTATTCTCTCTTTACTGACTGTACTTCCCCTGACCCTCTCTCCCTCCTTCTCCCACCATCTGGGCCTGCCTAGGGCCACCTTGATCCACCATGGCCTATTCTCTGTGGCTAGACCATACTTTTCCTCCTGGTCTTTCCTGCTTTTAGGCCTCCTTCACATCCTCATCTCCTCAATACCACTCACCCCTGATTAGTCTACTTCTTCTGTCTCACTTTCACACTCTGGTGTTTTTCTTTCTTCCTTGCCTGGGACTCCTTGCACCTCTGCCTGATTCTCTTCTTTTTCTTTAGCTTCCAATCATGATCTATATGCACCAACTTTATTATGCCCCCTCATCCCTGATGTTTTCGCCTCCTTGGTTTTTCCCCCTTTTATAACCAGCTCCCTCCTCTCCACCACAGGGATTAACACTCTTCATTTTTAACTTCTGTTGTTATCCTCTTCCAATCAACTCAACTCAAGATGTTATGCCCCCATACTTTTCTTTTTTGTTTTTATCACCTCGTTCTGGTCCATTCCTTTTCTATTGCTATCACCACTGTGAATACCACCACTCCAGGCTTTAAATCCTCCCTCTTTTATCACCTCATTTGCATCACCTCCAGGTTTTGCCAAATTCTGCATTTCCTTATCTTTTCCCTGCTTCTTCCAATGTAGTAGTTGTTTTCACCTCCTTCCACATGCCTCTTCTCCACACCTCCAACTCTAACCACCTCCTCCTTGCTCTCCTCTACCGCCACCTCTCCAGTCTCCTTCACTCCTGTAGCCTCCTGGTCTTCTACCTCATTTCTGCCTTCAACAAATGTGTGCCTCTTGCTCCTGCAACCCACACTGCCAGACTCGACTACATGGCTTATATGTAGGGCTACCCTGTCCTGGGGGGAGGGACTTTCCCTGTGGTCTGCACCTGTGGGTGAGGGCTGGCATAACTGTGGCACTTTTGCCACACTCAAATAGCACACGCAAACCTAAACCTGCTCTAAAGAAAAACTCCTGGTTCACCGCTGAGCTCCTTGCTTCACCCACTCTGAAACCTACTGCAGAAACGACTTGGAGGAATAACCCTTCCACAGCTAACAAGCACCAATTAACTTCTGTCACCAAAGAGTACAAACGGGCCATACACAACGCCAAAGTCAACAGCTATAACAAGAGAATAGAAAGCGCCAAATCTAATTCTCGTGAACCCTTCACAATCTTGCACAAACTCGAGTCTCCAGTCACCCCTCCCACCGCCCTCATAGTAGACGACTACTGGTGCACCAGAAGCCCTTACAGGAAAAATCCTCACACTCCAGAAAAAATCCACTCCAAGCAACAAGCCATCAGAGCCAAACCACCACCCTCCTCTCACCCTGCGGCACCACACTCCCCATCGTCCACGCCATTTGACTTCTCAGAACTGGAAGTAGCCAACATAATCAAAAGCATCAAGCCATCCTGCTGCCAAGGCGATGCCTGCCCAGCACCCATCATCAAAGACTGCGCAGAGTCACTCACACTGTTCATCACAGCCATAATCAATGCCTCCTTCTCCATAAAACCTGTTCCAGCATCCCTGAAAGAAACATGGATCCTGCTGCTACTAAAAAAAAACTCCCTCAACCCCTCTATCCCTACCAACTACCGTCCCATCATAACAGTGCCCTTCATCTTAAAGATCCTCGACTGTGCAGCCTACATCCAGGTACAACAATACCTTGAAGCCAACCACATCCTACGCACCCGCCAGTCATGCTTCCGCACAAACATGGCACAGAAACTGCCTTGCTCGATCTGAAAAATCAACTAGATGACATCAAAGACACAAGTATACCAGCCATGCTCCTCATGCTGGACTTCTCAGCCGCATTTGATCTTGTCGACCATCAATTTCTCCACGATCACCTCACCACCGCAGCAAACTTCTCTCCTTCAGCCACTGACTGGATCAGATCCTTCCTAACTGACAGATTCTCTCGGGTCTTCATAGACAATCATGCCGCCTCACCCACTCCAGTTCCTTGCGGTGTCCCCCAAGGTTCTTACCTTCCCCCGACACTGTATAACATTTATGCGAAACCACTTTTCCTGGATGTCCTCGGCATCTCCTACATGAACTATGCAGATGACACCCAAATTCTCCTCCCCCTCTCAGGCCCTTGCCACCAAGACACCTCTACCATCAACTCCAACACACATGGTACGCGTAAACGCTGATAAAACTGAGAATCTCTTTGTTGGCTCCCCCACCACTCTCTGGAACTTAGATCCGGCCTACAAATACTTCAACATCGACGGCAACTTAATCCCCAGTTCACCCGCCGCCAAAACTCTGGGTATCTATCTGGACGCTTCACTCGACCCCTCATGTCACTTTAATGCCATCTCCTCCGCTGCTGCCCACACAGCCAAACTGATCAACGCCAGTAAGCCTTTCCTGTCCGTATCCAATTGCCTCACAATTGCCAGAGCCATCACCATGGCCAAATTGGACTACTGCAACGCCCTATTTGCTGGCACGTCAGAAACTACAAATCATCCAAAACAATGCCCTTTCGAACTGCCCTTGGTCTTACCAAATACGCCCACGTCTCAGAAGCCAAAAAAAACAACCACCGGCTACCGATCCGAGAGCGAATCAACTTCAAAATCCTCTCCATCGTTCACAAGGGCCTCTCCGAAACTGCACTGACCTACCTTTCTCAGCGCGGGAAAAATACATCCCCTCTCGCCACTAAGATCCTCACACGACCACTTGCTCAAAGTGCCCAGCTTCAATCGCCAAACTACAGGCGGCTCAAGCTTCTCCGTCGTTGCTGCCAAGCTGGGGAACAATCTCCCCATATTCTTAAGAATGGACCCTCCTATTGGACCTTTAGGAGAAACTTGAAAACTTGGCTTTTCACCTAATCTCCTAGGAGCCAAGACACTGCATCACTGCTGAACGTCTTGAATGTACACCTCCTGCCTTCCCCGTTTACCCTTAACAGTACACCCCTGTCCCCTTTCCTTAATGTAACTAGCGCCTACATACTTGAGGTTTCAGTGCGCTGCTATAAATGCAAACATAAACAAACTAACTTTGGATCAGAATCAGACTGAGGGAGCTGGCCTAATTCTATATGTACTCTAGTGGCCATTTTGTAAGTGCTATATGTATATCGTGAGGCTGGGATAACTGTCTGTATCAGGGACCAGCTTGCAGTTGTGTTTTGGGCAAGGGCTCTCACTTTTGGAGTACTATAGGTGTTTATATCACTTCTCGCATGTTCTCCATAGGTTTGGCATTGAACCTGGGGGTGCTACTGGGGCACAACCCCTGCCAAGCAACTTAGACCAGGAAAAGTGCTTTGGGGAGCCTCTGTCAGGAGTCTGGCCTGAGTGCACAGGGCAAAGGCTATGTCTTGCAGTATGCATGTAGATTAGGGGAGATTCCTGAGGCACTGCTAGCATATAACAAAACAGGGTACATACCATGCTGAACTGAGTTGAAACAGGTATTCACAGGAACTGCAGGTACAGGAGCTGGCTGTAAGTAAAGAGAGCGAGAGAGAGAGAGAGAAAGCAAAGCCAAGCCAAGCCAAGCAAATATACTGGCCAACACGGATTGATCAGGACAAAGGGTGCACTGGAATATAAAGGGTCTCCATGGAGTAGGGAAAGCACTGGGATCGGTACCAGAAGATTACTGTCATACAGCAGCGTTGTGAGTTAGGCTTGCCAAAGAGACATTTATACTAGTGTAAGGGTGAAACTGGAGACCATATACTGAGACATGTAAGACTTCAACGGACTAGGCAAAGGTAACAGAAGTATTTCCGTTATCTGATCTGAACGGACCAACCCAAGGGTCACACTGTAAACTCATACAGAGCGGAAGCACAACAGTGGACCAAGATGTAATACAGGTGGAACACAGCATTGAAAGAAATAAACAGGTGCAGGACATGATAGAGAAATAAAGTAAAATGCAGGGACTGGAATATCAGAATACACAAGGCAAAGGACCTGGACAAGAAAGGTCGCTGCCAACACAGCGAATACGAGGGTTTCAGGAAACAGAGTACTTAAGAACAGGCACTAGAACTATGGATTGGCAAGGAACAAACAGGAAAACTTCAAGGGACTGGGATTGCAGAGAAAAAGAGAGAAAAGCTAGGCAGGCCCAGGACAAGTCTGTGAAGGAGAAATGCTTACAGAAAACGAGGTGTTTACAGAAAGGCAGAACATCTATCAGTCAAAACAGGACAATGTTTCATAAGTCAAAAGCTGGAAAATCAAGGAAAGGTTAAAAACAGCCAGAGTGCAAAAGCAGACTGGAAAGGTCGCTGCAAAGTAGCAACAACAAACAGGATTCAAAAGCCAAAACCAGGATATTCAGGAAAGGTTCAGAAACTGGTCACAGGAGCACAAAAGCATGAACTCCCAGTGGAAGCAGTTCAATGAACAACTGCTTCTGTTCAAAGTGAGCTTATAAAGGCCCTCCCAGCCCACGGCCCAACAGGGGGGAGCTGATTGCAGTCCCAGGCATCTGTCGAGCCCAGCCCTGGCTTCAGTAGCCTGCAGCAGTGGATTGCAATTAAAGTCTCTTTAGCTCTCAGCAGCCTAGCCTGCAGTAGCTTGGAACAGATGAATGCAATTCGTCCCTCTTCCAGCCCTCTGCCTCTTGGGCAGCATACAATTACCGGAATTCATCTGCTGGTTTAACCCCAAACCCTGAATGGAACATGAAATTAAAGTGGTCCAAAAATGCAGCGGTGAAACAGGTAAATGAATGCAGCAGTTTGCATTTTTTAACTCCACAATTATGCCATAAACAGAGTCTCTGAATATGCACATGCTGGGTGGCAGGTGGATGGGATCCTGACAGCCTCCCAATTCCACTGTCGGGCCCATCATCTATTAGTGCTGGGATGCACCTTGACCCCAGGGCCACTTTCTCAACTGTCCACAGAGCCAGGCAGGAGACTTTTCCACATCACCCTGAACAAATCTTTACTTTATTTTCATGCCTGTGTGTCATTGCTCCAGCTTTGCATTGTGACAGGCTATGCATAAAGAGGTTCACATCATTTGCTAAAGTTCACACCAGTGAGTAGAGGTTGAGGGGGCACAATTGGATTTCACGTGCTGGCTTACAATGACATTGACCACTTCTAACATTGCAGGACATTACCCATGACGGATATCACAGAATAGTCCATCCCCCTAAAATAAAGTGGTGGGTTCACAAAAATATGAATGCATCAAATGGTGGGGAGAGCAAAGGTTGTGCAAACATACAAAACTCAATTTAATTTGTAGACGCTTCCAACCTGAAGACTTCACATGATATAAAAGGAAATGCAATACCTGGAGAGAGGGGCAGCATGCTAAAACCGTTGAACAAGGTCCAGCTCTGCTCCTTTTCCAACCCAAATGAGTGGGAAGATGTTGCCAATAAAGACAGCATTTGTAAAAGTGTACAGAAGCTCCAGGGAGTCTGCATTGTACAGTGACAGCTTTTTCCCCTCATAGTCTAGGTACACTCCCAGCTTCCTAGGGTTCTCATGTAAGGACAGACAAGTCTCTGGAGAGGTTAGAGCCCAGTATTGGCCATTGAACCCACTCAGAGCCCAGAATCCTTTTTCAGGTGACCATGTGACCCATTTGTGTCTCCTTGCATTCTCTCTGGCAGCCCCAACACTCCACCCTCCATCTTGCTGAAGCAGCTCCACCTCCCAGTAGTGTGTGCCAGAGGAGAACCCATTACGGCCAAGCACACAGAAATCCAGGAACCTCTTGCCATTATCCTGGAGGGTATGTGGTCCTTTTCCCCGTCTCACACTTCTACCGTTGTCAGATAGGATCAGGTCTATATTTGCTGTGTCTGGATCCAGAGTCATTATTGTTCTAGAAAGGGAGAGAGAAACATAGAGGGCGCAGAACCTTTTTGTAAATAGAGATCAAATGCTCATGGTTTTATGTAGATCAATGAAATAGATGTAATGCACATATAGCTTAGAAGATAAAGGCACTTAATAAGGATATATTTAATGATACTGCAAAAGAGCACATCCTTTAGTCTTTCAAGACAGTCTACTGTTATGAGTGAACCTGAGTATGTTGACTGGACCTGAGTGTTTGCAGTGCTTGTGTGATGTCAGTGGCTGAGTGATGTCATGTGTGGAATGTTGGATGAGTGGAATTTTGTTTGGTGTGAGTGTTCCACCCTAGGCAGTTGGAAACCATGTAGCCTGGGTGGTGAGAACCAGTGGGCTTCCTCCCTGCTCCTATACTTGTCCTGTCATCTTGTTTACCTGTTATTGTAACTTATATACACATGAAGTACTCCCTTACCTCAGCTGCCTGAAGAACTTTATTTTTTTTTAATCACTTTATTTTATGTTTTAGACAACAAACAACAATATAACAATCGCTAGTATACTACATCGTGTTCAAAATGCAATACCTATAACAACCTTTGAAGTAAACAAAATAATACATAACCACATGAACATCAATAAAATCTGTAAATAACAAATACAATTTCATAGAAGATCCATGACACACAACCAATAAGACAAAACAACAAGAAAACAAAAAAAACACACAATTAACAGTCCCCCACCACAAGAAAGCATCCCCAACCCATATATAGGGATCAATCACCAAGGGTTGGAACCCAAATCCTCAGCCATATAGGTCATTAAAAGGTCCCCAAAGCTGAGAATAACGCCCTTCTCTACCTTGTCCAAATAGCATAACTTTATCAAAGTCTGACAAGACCTGCATATCCGAAAGCCACCTATCCACACCCGGTTTCTCCCTTGACTTCCAAACCCGTAAGATTTGCTTCATTGCCAAGACCAAACCCCTATTAATCCAGTCTGTACAGCCCCTAGCTCTGTCCCCTCTCCCCCTGTTGGACAACAAAATGATTGAAAGGAAAGAGCGAGGAATCTTCTCTTCCACCACAAGGTCCAGTCTATCCAACACCCCAGTCCAAAAATCAGACACCCTCGAGCACGTCCATAACATATGTATCAAAGAACCCTCACCACAACCACAACGCCAACATGAATCAGAGTTCGAAAGTCCCAACCTAGCCATCTTTGACGGTGTCCAATATAGTCTAAAGAGGATCCGTTGTCTAATATATCGCAGTTGCAAATCCATCTTTGCCTGTACCCCAACATGAAGTAAATACATCCATTCTCGAACCGGGATATCCACACCAAGATCATCCACCCAGGACTGACGAAGCTTGTCCCATGCCCTCACATCTACCCCCTCCACCGGCATTAACTTCAGATAAGTAGAAACCCCATACGATGTAGAACAGAGAAGTTCACATAAAGCAGGCCTCTCAGTCATGCCCCCATCCAACATCCCCGTCCTTTCGGTCAAGGGTACCTTCAAAGCCTCATATCGACCTCTCTCCCTAGTTCCGATCCCAAAGGATGTACTCGGCTGTTCAAAGGAGATCATGTCCCCACTGCGCCACACATCACAGATTCTAAGTATGCCCTTACCTATCCAACTCTTCCAGCACAAGGGCCTGTTCGCCATTCGTAAACATGCGTTTTGCCACAAAGATTCATCATAATGCATCCCAACATTCCCACCCTCAATGACCAGAAAGCGTAGCAATGCTTCCCTAGTCGCACACATTGTCGGCAGCTTCTGCACTGAAGACGGATTTTTGGCATAGAATAGATATCTCTAAGTGCATATGGCGAGAACTAGTTACTCTCAATTATATACCAATTGGGGACATATTCATTAACCTCAGAGAAATACAGGGTTGATTTTTTTAAGAGAAAACCTGTGCAATAATTCATCAAGTTCGGGAATCCAAATCCCCCATCTTTCACAGGGCTATTTAAAATAAACGTAGGTATTTTAGGTCGCTTACCTTCCCCCCCAAAGAAAATTCCGGAAGACTTTGTCAACAGGGGCAATAACCTTTTTTGTGAACTTCAAGGGGATGGACTGTATGATATAGAGAACCTTTGGTAAAGTATCATTTTTATGGCATTCACCTTGGCCCAAATTCCCAGCTTCAGCCGATCCCATTTCTAAACATCCTTTTTAATTACCTCCAAAATCCTTGATACATTGAAAGTAGTCATCCTCCTTAAATCTCGAACCAAGTGTACACCCAAATATTTCATTGCTCCCACCTCCCAGCGACAGTCCCAAGAGCCCAAAACATCACGCGGGATATTAACATCCAAAGGAAAGGCCACCGTCTTCCCCCAATTTATCCTATGGCCCGACAATCTACCCACCTCATCAAACATCTGCTAAGTGTCACACATCCCTCAGCCGGGTTAGACAAGATAATTGTCATATCAGCATAGCTCAGAACTTTCAACTCATTATCACCAAATCTAATCCCACGAAGACCCTGTTCTTGCTTCAAGTATAAAATGAGAGGTTCCAATGCCAGATTAAACGGATATGGAGACAATGGACAGCCCTGCCTAGTCCCCCTAGATAACTAGAACGAGGAGGACATAACCCCATTGACCCATACCTTCGCACTAATATTGGAATTCAATGCTGATTTCCTTACCATAACATCTTCCTCCCAAATCCCTGTAGTGAAAGGCAGTGATATAGGTAAAGGTTGAGGCCAACCTCCAGGATGGTTTGGGTCAATAGTGTAGGTCATAGTTAAATACAGGCTGTCACCATCACCACTATAAAGATGTGGGTGGATTGTGCGCCCACTGTCATGTGGCACATTTTTTGATACCTTAGGCTTCTTCAAGGAGGAGACGAAGTGTAAGTCATGCCTGTCTTTCACTACCGGGACATCAATGCTTTCCTTTACAAATTAGGCTGTATGTATGCACATGCTAAGGGCAGTGAAAGCGTTAAGATCTGAATGCTGTATGGAGCTGTAGAAGGAGCATGGATCAGTGTGGTAGCCCTGTCCTTGACTTTGCCAAAGCATGATTATGTACTAGAGATCACATTCTTTTCTAATGAAAGCTAGCTGTTGCAGACCATCTTTCTTAGTGAAGCGATCCTTGACATGTCCCCCTAGTGCTGAGGGAATTCAACAGGTCATCAGTCTAACGCACAATGTCAGTTGCATGGTGTTTCAGGAATAACAAGTACACATTGGTATTATAAATTACTTCACAATTGTACCCAGAGGTTGTTACTAACAGTCAATTTTTTAAAAGTAATTGATAAACAACAATGGCGATCTAGTCCCCAGTTATAGGAACTGCATTCGTTTTTATATGCCAAGTGTGTGATTTTACTTTGGGACTGCAGGCATCCAGGGGATGCCAGAGGAACATCTGGCCATCCTCCCTGTCACCATTTCTCTTCTTGAGGGAAGACGATATTTCTTCCTGCGCCAGACAGTATTTGTGTTAATGGCATTGCTGCTTCTCTTAAAGCCTTTCCTCCTCTTCCACCCCTTGTGGATTCATCCTCTCTTTTTTCTGATCCTCTTTCATGTGCCCTCTCCTCCCGCTCTCCTTTCTCTGCTATGTTTTTCTCATTAGGCTAGTTTGCTAGTCAAGCATGCTTAAGAACTTTTTGATTTGATTTTTGGTAATTCTTCTCTCTTCGCACATCTCTGGACACCTCAGGCTCCGCCATTTCTTTGGCTACTCCCCCAAATTACCAGCTAGTTCATGCTAACCATTGCATCTCTACAGGAAGAGGTATCACTATTCGCTGCTCCTCTCTTTGGGGTGCTATGGGGGGCGTGGCCAAGCAGCCATGGAGTGAGGACGCTGAATCCCTGAGCTCCGTCCGAGCCGCTGTGGTCTGATCCTGAACTTGGTGTACGAGCCCAACTGCCCCTCCACACGGTGATCCAGCTGCAGCTGGGACGAAGACCTTTGCTTTGCAGCTTACTCTTGACAAAGATTGGAGCGTGGGGGCCTGGTGCGACGCTTCGGCCTGGCCCCCCCCTCTGCCCCGGGCAACGCACACAAAATGGCGGCCATGGTTCACTAGCGGTCCCGGGGAGCATACAGGACCTGGGAGGCAGTGACACCCGTAGCCGGCTGGACACACGTTCCTGCCACTGGCCGGCAACACCTGGGTGTGCGGTGAGACCAACGGAGCTGGTCTGCGAAGCCCATCGGAACACCACGGAGAACCTGGGGGGCGGCCCGAGTGGTCTCCTGATCTGCACGCCCAGCGCTCTGATCGGCCGGTGTGGGGCACCCCTGCAGCTGGGGAGCGAGACGGTGCACGATCGGTGCACGACTGAGGCATTCGGTCCAACTGCTACGAGCCGGGGCTTCCCTGAGGAGACATCTGCTCGCCGGCGGGCTGGGTTGCCTGTCGCTGCCTGAGACGGAGCCTCTCCCGCGGCTGAGATGCTGGGATCGAGGCATTGATTGCCCCCCCCCCCAGGACTAACGAGATGAGGGGCTAGGGAGCCACACGATAAGGCAGCGGGTGCTGCGCGTTCCCTGTACTCGACGCCCACCATAAACTGCAACGGGGGGACCTGCCCTGGAGTGCGCACTGGAGCCGCTACGGGCAATGCTGGCTGCACACGGAGCCCCGTCGAGGTGCGCGTGGCTGGGGCCCACGCTCCACACACAAACTGACACCCTATAAGCTGAACTGAGCCCAGTGGGACCGACCCGATGGGCGTACTTCGGAGTGAGTGATCCAGCACGCCGCCCTCCTGAACAAAGGGTTAGTCAGCCTACATTAGACAACACCAAAGTGTCACAGTACTGAACCCATGGCGGTACACCAATCGCACAACCTCGCATGTTGATCCTGCCCCCTGCACTAAACCAAGTGGGTCGGCCCGCAGTGGCGACTGAGATAGACGGCAAGGGGGCGCTGGCTCTGACATTATCTGTGGCACCGGGGCAGTGAGGGTTCACCCACTCAGCACTTGGGGCCGGTCCACTAAGGAGTGCTGCAGCGTTGAACCCTTGTGAGGAGGACAGCGACAAAATGGAGAGGGTCACGGCGCTGCCTGGCTCGAAAGGGCGTACTGGACGCCTGCACCGCTCGACGGGGCCTGGAGATCCTGCAATGGCCACTTCAAGGAGTAAATCTAAAAACGCCACGATGGATCCTATCGTTACATCGAAGCCCCACCACACTGCTCCCTCTACACCGAGAGGCACAGCAACACAGGCCAGCCCAGAGGAAAACACCAAGGACAACCAGGTGCTGGAGGCGATTGCAGCCCTAAGAACTTTTATAGACATGAAAATAGGTCAAAGCCGACATCCAGCTCATACGACAGGATGCCTGCAATCTGACGGAACGCGTTACTATCATAGAATCCTCCCAGAAGGATATGTCGGACGATACAGCGACTAAGGCTGAGGTGGCAGACCTTAAGAGAAAGGTGTGCTTCCTTGAGGCGAGGTCGGAGGAGGCGGAAGGACGCGCAAGGCGTAACAACATCAGGATACTCGGCATTCCTGCGGGGACAGAGACCGCAGACCTGACAGCCTTGGTAGAATCCTTAATACAGCAGGAAATAGGAGCAGAGAAGCTCTCACAGGTCTTCGCCATAGAGAGGGCCCCCAGATCGCTCCAGAAGAAACCCCCTCCAGGTTCCTACCCTCGTCCCATCATAGCGAAGGTCCTCAACTTCCGGGACAGGGAAGCCATCCTGAAAATTCTCAAGAGAGGGAGGTGTAATAGAACGGGGTAACTCAAAAATTACCATCTATCCGGACTACACACAGTCAGTACAGAGAGCGAGGAACTCTTTCATCCCAGTCAAGGCCCGACTGAGAAAACTGAACCTAAAGTACATGCTGCTGTATCCTTACAGATTAAAGGTGATCTATAAGGGACGAGCGATATTTCTGGAATCGCTGGACGCAGCCAACATGTGGATGGAACATAACAACTTAGCTGAGGTCCCCGGGGAACCCACCCATGAGAGTCACAACGAGGAGAGTAATGGGCGATAGACGGGCGTTCGGCATGGGCCCCCCCGACCCTCGCTCTGTGCACTAGAGCAAGGAGATACACTACCACCACTGAAGCAACACGACAACAAGAGCTAGCTAAACGACTACAGGGCTCGCGCGGCCTCCTGCACATGTGCACACACCACAAACCCACGAAAGACAAGTGCAGGCCTGTTGCCAGCATGCACCCACTTGCGCCAGAAACCCGGATGGGGACAGGCAATGCAAGAGCACCCGAGCACTGCACCGCTATGGCAGAGGCTGGGTGCACTAGTTATAGTTACTGTTTTCAAGTTACTGTTGAGACTGCCCTACTCCTGATGACCATCAGCCAAATTGAAGCGGACCCAGGACCAGACGCTGGAGCTTACCAACCTGTGCAAGCAGAGCGAGATATGATCCCCGACAATGCACTGCCGAGTTGCAGATACGACATGGAGTCCACCACGGCAACGTACAAAGTCATACAATGGCTGCACGACTCTAGATTATCACATGGAATATTAGGGGGATGGGATGCTACCTACGAAGAAACCGTACACACTCTTACTTGAAGAGGAAGAAAGTATCAATTGTCCTCCTGCAGGAAACGCATCTCTCGACGGATACCACGGACAAACTGGCAAATTACTGGGGCGGCCAGGGCAGCAGTGCATCCTACTCGAGATGCGCACGTGGCGTATACACATGGGTGAGCCCGGGTATTTCATCTGATGGGTGTGGAAGCAGACAACGAAGGCAATTATGTGATAGTCTGGGGCATGTTGGAGAACTCTCGGTTGTGCATAGTCAACTCATATTTCCCCCAACACGGTATACCTTCCCACCTCAAGAAGTTATGTGCCATAATCACGCACCACAGGGAGGGCGTCTTCCTATGGGGGGGAGATTTCAACTGTGTTGTGAATGCAGAAATGGACAGATCCACCATGCCACGTATCCTCAACAACCCCGCCCCCCGGGCTCTTTACAGCGCGATTGAGGACTTGCACTTAGTCGATGTCTGGTGAGACTTAGACCCCACCAATAGGTCCTACTCATTCTACTCGGGGCCCCCCCCACGACCTGCATACCAGGATAGATCATTTTTTCATCAATAGTGAGCTAACCTCGCAAGTCGAATCTGCGAGCTACCTGGGCAGGTCAATCTCGGACCATTCCCCGCTGCTAACACAGCTCTGCCTATGGGGCCCTAGGCCCCCTATCCCGATGTGGCGCATGCCAGTAGACACTTTAATGGACCCTGCATTCAAGGAAGCCCTAGGTGAAAAGCTGGAAGAATACATAAATATTAATATGGGATCAGTTGAGAAATGGAGCACGTTATGGGAAGCCATGAAGGTGGTAACGAGGGGTGAGATAATAGCTGAAGCAGGTGGGATCAGGAGGCAACTGAGAAAGGAGCTGGAGTCGAAGGAGGAAGAGATCAGGCACCTGGAGAGCAATCTCCCCCCAACCAATGAGAAGGAAACCAGGTTGAAGGAGATCAGAGAAGAGTGCAGAACTGCATGGGAGAGGCTGTCCAAGTTCGACTTCTCTGCGCGAACTCTTAAGGCACACAAAGAAGCAGACAAACCAGGCAGGATACTTGCCTGGCTATGGAGGAAGGAGCACCCGAGGCAGGCCCCCAAAGAGATTAAGGATAAAGATGGTACAACTCACAGGACACAGCAAGCAATAAATGATATCTTTTCAGACTTTTATGCCGAGCTATATGCCCACAAAAACCAAATCCCTGAATCAGACATCAAAGATACCCTGGCCGAAGTTGAACTGCCTAAACGGAGCCAGGAACAACGAAACATGCTGGGAGAGCCCATCACGACCGAGGACATCTCAGAGGCGATTAGGCCCCTTTCCAGGAGCAAGACCCCTGGGACAGATGGCCTTACCCCAGAATTTTACAAGGCCTATGAGGAGATCTTAACCCCCATGAGGAGGCATATGAGACCGGGACACTACCCAGTAGTATGAGAGAGACCCTCATAGTACCAATGCTCAAACCAGGCAAACCAGCCGACGAGTGTGACTCGTATCGTCCTCTAGCGATGCTAAACTATGATAGCAAAATATTGACGACGATATTAGCTAAGAGGCTCTCTAGGGTGATAGGATCCCTAATACACGAGGACCAGAAGGGTTTTGTCCCAGGACGCAACACCACGGCCAACTTGAGAAGGCTCCAACACATAATGGCACAAACAGCTGAGTACAATGATGACCTGGCAGTACTCTCGCTAGATGCCATAAAGGCTTTCGATTTAATCTTTTGGGAATGGCTGATCGAGACCCTGAGGGAGTTTGGACTTGGTGAACATTTCATCCGATGGGTTAAGGTGCTCTGCAGTAACCCAGTGGCGAGAGTGAAGACAGGCATGGTGTCGGGTGCTTGGGCTATCCAGAGGGGAACCAGACAAGGGTGCCCACTGTCATCAATTCTGTACATCCTTGGCCTGGAACCGATGGCAATTTATTTCAGGAGGCAGCTCTTTGACGCTGGCATCAACATTGGTGGGATAGATAACATCATTTCCCTGTATGCGGACGATGTCCTTTTATACCTGCGAGACCCCCAAATGAATGCACCAACAGCACTAGACATCCTTTATAATTTTGCGAAATACTCGGGGATAAAATTCAGCAGACAGAAATCATGCTCCTTCCCTCTGGCTGGGCTAAAAGGGAAGGGCACAGAGGAACTACCCGAGATCGGGATTCAATGGCAGCCAGAAGCCTTCCGCTATCTTGGTCTCACCATTATGCACACGCCAGCCTCCACCCATGAGTGCAACACGGAGGCAGCAATGTATGGTGTGCGCAGGTCTATCAAATTCTGGTCGAAGCTTCCGCTCTCAGTGATGGGTAGAGCTGCTATCTCCAAAATGATTATATTGCCAAGATTCCTTTATTACTTTACCAACATAACATACTACATAACCCCGTCCTTCTTCAGGAAACTGGAATCCTTAATCAGAGACTTCCTTTGGGGCCGTGCTAGACAAACTTACATTGAACATCCTTACGCTTCCTTATGCTGAGAGGGGCATCCAACTGCCTGAGTTCCAGAGATATTATTTAGCAGCACAACTATCGCATGTCACTAAGTGGCTATCGGATGAACCCACGGCCGAGTTGGGCCTCCTCCGCCAGCTAACCACATCTATGCACACCAAAGAGGTAATATGGAGCACACAAATAGGGCCCCCTGACCCGCCCATGATAGTAAAGCACCGGGAGGATAGCTCAGCTGCAAAGTTCTCGCCTCGAAGCAAGATGACACGAAGCAACGCAGGTTCGATCCCCGGGGCCGCGCTTAGAAACCTCTGGGTATTTAAGCGCGTTATAAATACGCAACTAAGACAAAAAAAATAATAATAATTACGCAGCTAAAACAAAAAACAATTCCTGTAACAGCGCCTCGATGCCCGCGGGCTGTGTGAGCGCTTTAAAAATGCATAAATAAATAAAAGCTGGGGAGGCAAGTCTGGAACAAGGTCAGATTACTGCTTGGATTGCAAAACTCATACGCGCCTGATATTCCCATGCTTGCAGATGTATGCAAAATCCCCACCGACTTACCAACGATGAGGAGCTGGGAGAACTGTGGCCTCCATACATGGGGAGACATGTTCGACGAGGGGCTGTTCAGAGACTTCGACTCACTACAATTGAAGGATGGGCTTGCCTCCGGCCAATTTTTATGGTACCAAAGGGTGAAGCATGCAGCCAAGAAAAATTGGAACACTTGGCCTGAGGAGCCAGAAACGCACCCTCTTGTGCAGGAAATGTACAACCTTGGTGATGGATGGAAGCCGACATTGAGGCTATACGCACAAATAAATGACAGGCCTAATCCAAGAAGTGCGCGCCTGAAAGAGAAGTAGGAGACTGACCTGGGGACTGAAATCACGGCGGGTGAATGGGCAAGAGCCCTGCTGTACCCGAAGGAGGTGTCACGGAACGCCAGGTTTAGGCTGCTTCAGCTGAATGTCCTTTATACGACCTACATGACCCCGTACAGGATAGCCGCTTTTAATGATAAAGTCTCCTCGACTTGCCCATGGTGCCCCTACGATCATGCCGACATGATCCATATGTTTTGGGTCTGTCCCAAATCGCAGAAACTCTGGCACGCTGCTGAACAGACCTGCAGGAAAGTGGGAATGGAGATATACGAATGGACACTTAAGGAGTGCCTGTTGGGCACTCACCCGAGACTGAGCAAAGTCAGACACTTAGTGAAGCTCATGGATATGGCGTGTATATTAGTGAAGAGAACGATCGCTATGGCCTGGAGGTCGCCCGCTGGCCCCAGGTATGAACCCTGGATCAGGGAATTGGAGAGATGGTCCGCCGCTGAAACAAGAGCCTGGGAGGAAGGGAACAACCGGGGTGGAGAAGAAGTGAGCCACACATTGGAGTTTTGGAGGGCCCTTTTGATGGACATGATCTTCTCCACAAGTTTCAAACCCGCTTGAGTCGACCCCTCTGGCACAAACTGTAAGCATGATACACAGACTTGGACGTTAAGCCTGTGCACTCCCTTGAGCCACTCCCCATGCAGAGGCAATGAAGAGCGACAATGTCGGACCCTGGGCCTGAAATAGGAAAGATGGAGAACTGCAAGACAGAAGGAAAGAGGACAGTCAAAGTTGTTATTACTGTTTATTATTGTTATCTGTAGTTTACTTGAAGAATAAGACACACTAAAGCTGATATGACGCGCACCTTGTGCGCAACTGTTTCTTGTATACTTATAAATGCCAATAAAAACATTCAAAACTTGGGGTGCTATTACTCCCTTTCTGGGTGTTGCAGGTACAGGAATCATTGCTGCCACGATTGGACTCCTCATTTCAGTTTATATTTCCTTAGTCCGTATTTATCGTCTGCCTTGCACTGATCCATCTTTTGCTGATAACGTTGTCGATACTTTTTCCACACCTAACCCTGTCTTCTATTTTACTTTTGCCAATTGAGCTGCTTCTGATCTTCCTCAACAGGCAGCAAAGTTGATAGCTATGATCAGTGCACTGAATATGATGGAAGAGCATGGAGCTAACATATTTTCTGATTCAGCCTATGTAACATTAACAATATGAATGGGGCTGAAGCAGGGTGAGCAGAAGCTTGTGTCCTCCTCCTACTCCTCAGGCAGAGAGCCATCGCTGCCTGTGGCTGCCCCAGACTAGCGCAGGTAATTAACTTCCCACACAGGTGACGAGGGAGTATCCAGGGTCGATGGGTGGGTGCTGGCATGTGGACGGCATCCTTGGGGATCTCCACAAGGGTCAGCTTTTGTGTAGCTGTGCCTGCACCTCCGTCAGCATGTGCTGTTCCATGGGGGCAATGGGCACCGATGTGGGGATTTTATCCTCTGTTGCAAGCATGCGCAGCTGCAATAATCACAACCAGACTCAGGATGAAGGCGTAACTCACACTACTTTATTTCCCATCCTCCTCAACCATAATTTCCGGCCATCTGTCTAACGGCCTGAAATACATAATAACATGTGATGGCTACACAATGAGATGCTACAAGCTCCCCCCAAAATCACAATGTTCTAGCTAATCTCTATGATCCATCTTGTGGGTCTTTTGGGTCTTTTGATAGTTCCCTTTTGGTCAATGGTGACCTCTCATCTTGCTCACCTCGCTGCATTGTCTTCTCGTCGTGCAGCTCTTCCTCATCTGCAGTGTAACCAGACTCATTCTGCTGGTCTTCAGACGATATCCCGGGGTGTGTAATCTCTATTTGCTGGTAGTGTATCATTTTTCTGAGGAATTATGTATTTCTAGTTATTCTCTTGTCTGCCCTTTCCGTCGTGAGCATCGACCCCCTCTTCATTGTCATCAGGGGTTCTGTATCAAAATGTGCTACTCCTTTATGGGTTGTGGGCTGTTTCACCAGTACACAGCCTCCATCTTGTATCTCTGTGAGGTGTGCTCTGCGTCTCTTGTCTGTGTTTTTTCATTCTCCTTTTTCCTTCATGGTCATTCTTTCTTATCTCCTGATCACTCAACTCTCCTTCTATACTTTAAGCGGTGTGTGGCAGTCTAGTGCGCACCGAATGGCCAAACATCAATTCTGCAGGGCATATCACTGTGGTGCTTTGGGGTGTGTTTCTGTAGTTGCGGATGAGCTGATTTACAGTCTGTTCAAGTGGTTTGCGAGTAAGTTCGATTTTCTGACTGCTCTCTTGATATTGGCCATGAAGCATTCAACTGCTTTGTTGGCCTGTGGCCATAATGCAGTCACCCTTCGGTGGCGGAAGCCCATGTAATTTGCAAATCTTTGAAATCATTCCCTGTAAATGGTGGCCCATTGTCTGTCTTTACAATCTTGGGGATTCCGTCGATTGAAAATATTCTGTCGAACGCTGGTATCATGCCGTGGCCACGGTAGATCATAAAATCTGTATCTCTGGGTACCTGGTATGTCCATCGCCACTAGGGTGTAAAATCCAGATTGTAGTGGTCCAAAAAAGTCTAGATCTACCTCTTCCTATATTTGTTCTGGCAGTTGTGTTATCTGTAAGAGCTTGTGGAAAGTGTGTGGTTGTAAACCTAGGCAAATATGACATACTTTTAGAGTCTTTTCTAGCATCCGATCCATGTGCAGGAACCATACTTTCTGGCATAGTAGCCATTTAGTGGACACAATTCCTGTGTCCCTCATGCGCCAACTCTATCACCTGCTGTTGCAGGCAGGGGGATTATTATTCAGTCCCATTTTAAAATCACTTTAGATGGAGATATCGTCAATTTGGGCATACACGCGCCAATATCTTCAATAATGTCATATCTATTGCGGCATCCCTTGCTGCTATTCCTTCTGCTGATTTCCGTCGGCCGGATAGAATGCAAGAGGTGGCCAGCACTAGTGTTGTGTCTTCTATTGTGTGGCTGGTGAGGTCCCCCAGTGCTATCTGTGTGGGGTGGTTGTGGTGCAGTATGTAGTTGATGTATTCATCCACCAGGTCCACTGATGAAGATGAACCTGGTAGTGGATGGCAGGACAGGAAATCTGTTGGGTTCTCCTCTTTTCCTGGTTTGTGAATGATGTTAGTTATACTCTTGCAACCTCAGGCCACCACGGGCAATGATGCGTGGCATCTGGGCAGGTGGTTTGTCATAGACCGTTACGAGGGCCTGGTGGTCAGTCACTAGGGTCAAAGGTTTGGCGAAGAGAAATATGTGAAAATGCTCACATGCCCAAACGACAGCGAAGCTCTCCTTTTCTGCCTGGGGATCATGTTGAGGCAAAATCAGGCAATAGCTGGTGCAGTAACTTGCTAGTCCTAGGAAGGACCGCACCTGAGCTGTGTTCCCTGGTTGTGGTTCTTGCATCAGGTACTTCATTTTGTCAGGGTTATGGCTCTACACCTTTCTGGGAGAAAATGTATCCAGAAAATATTAGCCTTGTCTTGTTGAATGCACACTTGTCCTTATTCAGGGTAAGGTTGGCCTCCTTCAGAGCTTTACATACCCTGAGTAGTGTGGTGTCGTGAGATTCTTGTGACTCCCAAATATTAAGATACCATCACTATAGTTCAAACAGTCAGGTATGTGGTAAATCACTTTTCGTATTTCCTCCTGGAAAATCTCAGCTGTGGAGGATATGCCAACGTTAAGTCACTTGTAACCGAACAGGCCTAGGTGCGTGGTAAATGTTATATATCCAGATTCCTTACTTATTTCTGGCTGGTGGTATCCCTTTTTTAAGTCCAGTCTGGAGAAAATCTTGGCTCCCATTGAGAAAGTGCATCATGTCAGTGATGCAGGGTGACTGATGGTGTTCCCTTAGTATTGCGTGGCTTGGTACTCTCATGTCCTCACACAATCTTGTTTGGTTGTCAGGTCAATTTTTTGGGACAGGAACTACCGGGGGTATTGAAGAGTTGGGTCCTGTTACTGCTTCAATAAGTCCATGCTCATCAAGGCTTGTAGTAGTTTTGGAGGGACGTGGCCAGCAGCCATGGTATAGGACGGCGTCCCCTGCAGCTCCTTTCCGATCCGAAAAATATCTATTCCAGAAGCATCGGTATTCCTGTAAAAGCAGTAAAAAACGGAAGAAATAGCACTGTGAACAACCATAGATCGTCTCACTGACCTTTTCAGACAGTGAAACCCGACGCACTGTCGAACCTAAAGGTCTGAAGTTGTGGACGCTGAGAACTGGCAGTGACCCAAGATGGCGTCCAGGAAGTCGCTGTTCAATGGCTGAAAGTGATACTGCTGCAGAGAAGAAGCGGACACCCCTGCACTCCTATCGATCCCCAGCGCTTTCGGTCCGTGATCGAAGCGAAGTATTGAGGCACCAGGGATGCATTTGGGACCCAAGCCACCAGCAATGTGAGAGTGAAGCGAGCCGCGTCCCTCTTCCTCCCCAACCCCCTGGAGGTGACTGCACTGTTCTGACATGAACACAACCACATAGGCCTCGGGTGCGTGGATGCTGCAGGAGACCCCTCAACAACCAGCGTTGCACAGCGACACACACCGGCTTCAAGAGCTCACAGTGCAGCACAGTAACACTCACTCACATTGTACAGCTGCGAGCGGAGGGATACGCGGGCGGCTTGGAACAAGAACTGAGACCCTCTGGGTGCTCGCCGCGCGCTGCACCCAGGGGAATCCTCAAGCCCTGACTCTATATCCCCGAAGAGATATTGTTTTCCTGCTGCTACGAGAATAGAGGCAGAATGAGCGCCCTTCTCCAGAGCTGAATCGTGGCATCAGTGCATCTGGACAGTCCACTGACATACTAAAATTGGGATCAGCTTTACACGATCAGTACGAGCTGGGGGTGGGCAGATCACCTGGATGAATTGCACTGCCGCTCACCAACTACTCCAGGAACATATACATCTCCTAGGGCAGCACTGAGGTGTCGTGCAAAATTGGTAGCGCTTACAACCAAGATAAAATTGCATGTGGACCCCAAACATACATACCGGGGTGCCACTTAAAGCCTTTACAAATCACAGAACAAGTGGCCCGGGCTTAGAAGACTGGCACAGGACCTAAGACACTCTGGGACACAGCAATTGCCCATTAAGAACCTGTTTTAAGAATCCAAAGCTCAAACACCCCGGGGCACACGCCTAGAATCTCCTTATCCCAACAGTCCGCTCTACCGAAAGGAAGAGATAGACCCACTGAGCCCACTTCCAGGCAGGCACTGCTTACACTATCTGGACGCTGGTGAAAGACCCCACCTAAGCAGAGCACTTGGACCACTGGTCACCCACTATAACAACAGACCTGGCAACTAACTACACACATGCTAGTAGACGAGTTAGGCACTGAGAGATCCAGCAACAACCAAAAGTTTGGAATATAGTGGGAATACATAAACAGTGCCACATTAGCCCAAAGCAAGGAAACAAGTGGCCGCGTTGCATATCTAGTTGGAATACGAACATCTTGTACTGGAACCCAGGGATTGCATGGCACACAGAGGGCAACACAAATCAGGACCTGGGGACTATAGGAAAATTTAAAAACCTAGTTTTTCTGTACCACAGATGCCTCCCAAACCACCTAAAATGAAGTGCAAATAGACAACTAAACCAAGAGTTCATCACAAACACCCATAGGGAACAGGGAACAAAGCGATGCAAGTTATAGACAAAAACATAGTGGGGGAAGAAAACCAAATCCTTCTGGCCAGAACATACGTAAAATCTTCTCTAGAGTTCAAAATAGATGCGCTCAGGGTGGACGTTGGTCTACTGCGGCAGGATGTCAGAAAGCCAGCTGAAAGAACCACAAACATAGAAACGCAACTCAGTAAAAACGCCACAGAGAACCGCAAAACACACTCGGAGGTTCATATTTTATCAGCAGAAGGTCAACATACTGGAAAATAGAGCAGAAGAGGCGGAACGGCGAGCCCGTAGAAACAACATTAGAATCCTAGGCGAAGGAGCAGACCCTACTTCATATTTGGAAAACATGTTCTTGCAGGAAATGGGCCCAGGCAACCTCGCTCAAGGCTTGAAGGTAGAGAGAGAGAGAGAGAGAGAGCACAGAGCCTTGACCAAAAGACCAGCCCCAGGAGCACCGCCAAGACCAATGATTGCGAAAATACTAAATTATAAAGACAGAGAGAAAATCTTGTCTTACTCGAGAACAGGAGGTACACCACAAAGGGCATACGTGTGCCTAACTGTTTATCCAGACTATACCACACAAGTGCAGGGACGCAGAGCTCAATTTGCGTCTGCAAAAGAAAGACTTAGGAAAGCAGGCCTGAAATACATGCTTATATACCCGGCCTGCCTGAAGATCCTAAATAAGAATCGCTCCCTGTTCTTTGAGCTCCCAGAAGAGGCACATTCTTGGATGGACACAGAAGGGGTAGGACCACCCATGGATTAAACACACTGGTAATCCCACTAATAAGACAACGATGATGCAACAAAAAACATGATCAAGTCATTGAGCAGCACAAAGACAAAGCAGAATGGCCCCTAGCAAATCTGCAGAGGACCACAAATTTGCATGACGTAATTAATCTCCTATTGACTCAATCCCTTTTTGGAATCACTTCCTAACACCTTGATGGCAGGACTAACTCCACGTACCAGACCACAGCATCCAGTGGAGGGCTGCTGTCCCCTGGCAGTTGTCATCCTGCCCTCACATTTCTTTTTCTATGTTCTATTTTACGAGCCTACCCGCTACACACTTGTCTCTCAGTCCCATGACTGCGAGCGAAAGCGAGAGGCGGACAAGCCAGAGCATATACTTTTTTAGCTGGGTGATTGTTTCAAGTTGCGGGGGGTTTAAGGGACCAATGTTTGCCTATGCTAAACTGCACACACAAGTGTAACTGTACAAGGCTCCTCATGAAGGAGATACCAGGTGCAAGCAAACTTTAAACAAGCGGTCACCAGTGGGGACAGCCCGAAGCACCACTATGAGACGCCATAAACCCTGCCCTATTGCAGTGTATAATACACCATGGCAGACAAAATCAAACTGATGACCTGGAATGTCCGTAGTCTTAACAATTATATTAAGAAAAACAGAGTATACACATATCTGCACAGACAAAAAGTGGATATTGCATTGCTGCAAGAAACAAACCTCACAGCTGATAGGCAGAATACGATTGCCAAGAAATGGGGCAGACAAATGGTAAGCTCCACGTACTCAGCCTATGCCAGAGGGGTTTTGATTTGGATAGCACCCTCACTACCCTTCAGAGTAACCCAAACTAAGACAGACAACGAAGGCAGGATGGCACTCATATACGGGTTCTTGGGAAACGTAGAAATGTGTGTGGTCAACATATACACCCCTAATCATAACACAGCATTGTTCTTTCAAACACTATACCCCAGGCTTGGCCCTTTCCGAAATGGCACCCTGATCTGGGGCGGTCATTTCAATTGCACACTGAACCCGCTATTAGACAGATCAGATGGTAAGCTCCCAAGACCAGCACCCCCTGCCAGGGCCCTACAAGCACTCCTAGATATGTTTCATCTGTCAGACATTTGGAGATCGCTGCACCCGGATCCTAGGCACTACTCACATTTTGCTGCACTACAAGCTGTCCAAACTAGACTAGATTACTTCTTTGTAAGGAAAGGAACATTGAATGACCATATTGAGGCTGAATACAAAAGTAGGGTTCTCAGACCACACCCTGTTCCTCCTCACCTGGCAGTGCACCTCCCCTAGGCCTCCAGTCCCAACATGGAGGCTAAGAAGTGAAGCGCTACATGACGATATATTTAAAAACCACATTAAAGACAACATTACAGCATATTTCACAGAGAACACAGGTACCTCGAGCGGGAACCATGTGGGAGGCATTCAAGATGGTTATTGAAGTGGCAATAGCCAAATCGGGGTATCCAGGCGATCATCTCTCAAGAACTCACTTTGGCTGAAAAAGAGCTAGAGGACATTGAACACAACTCCACGAACCAGCGAGACATTATCTCAAAAGGGACTACACAGAAACAAAAATGCCTGAATTGCTGGGATAGATTGGGGAAACACAATTACTCCAGATACATAGAGAAACAGCACACCGAAGGAGATTAACCAGGTAGGCTCCTTGCCTGGCTATACAAAGAGAGGTAAAACGGGAACCAATATACACTATTTATGACGCGTTGGGCACCACGTGTAATACACAAGAGGGAATCAACGAGGCATTCCATTAATGTTATCGCTCCCTGTACCAAGAAGACACCCACAGCCCACTGACCAAAATAGAGGAAGCATTAGATCAAATCAACCTCCCCAGACTAGATGCCACAGCATCAGACAACCTAGATGCCGCCATCAGCTTGGAAGAACAACAGTAGACAATACGACTGTTGCTCACAGGAAAAGCCCCTGGCTCAGCTGGCCTGCCAAGTGAGTTTTACAAGGAATACACAACAGAACTCGCCCCTCCTCCTTTAGATATGTATATGGAAGCATTAAAATCAGGAATCTTACCCCCTAGTTTAAGAGAATCAACAATCATACCCCACCTCAAACCGAACAAATCACCAACGGAGTTTGGATCCTATAGACCACTATCCATGCTAAATCAAGATAGCACTACTGGCCAACAGGCTCAGAAAGGTTATCAACACCTTAATACACCCCCAACGGACAGGCTACGTGGCGGGAAGGAATATATCCTGGAACCTACGGCGACTACAACATATCATGGATAGAATCAGATCCCTAGGCATTCATTCTGCGATAACCGCCCTAGAAGCCATTAAGACATTCTATTCCATAAAATGGGAATGGCTTTATGCCACGCTACAGCGGTTTGTCATAGAACAGGAATACATACAATGGGTACAACTAAAATAGACAAAGCCTGTCATCAGAGTCAAAACCGAAAGACCCCTTTCAGAACTTTGGAAATTGGCAAAAGGTACAAGACAAGGCTGCCCGCTTTCCCCCCTACTTTATATTCTGGATGTAGAACCAATTGCAGCGTACTTAAGGCAAGAGTACACAGAGGCTGGAATAAATATAGGAGGGACACATCACCTAATATCTATGTATGCTGATGAGACACTATTATACGTACAAAACCCTGAAGACAACCTCCAGTTAATAGTGGACATCCTAACACAGTTAACTAAACTCTCCGGAATTGAGATTAGCATTGAGAAATCCTGCCTGTTAAAAGCTGGCCAATACACAAGCAAGATAGATTACCGATTTTGATGCTACTGTCATGGTCACTGGACTGGAACCCCAGTTCACTTCCCCTAAAGGGTCCAGTTGGACCCAGTCCTGGCACCGTTGGCGCCAGGCTCATAAGAAGGTGTGCTAGGCACACTTTGTCCCCTGGGCAACTGCTATTCCATCTCATCTCAGTCAGCCACTCAAATCTGGGCCGGGCGTGGCCATAGGAATCGAAGAAGCTGCATGTTCAGAAGCATTCGGGAGTGGCAGGGTGGAACCCTCTAGCAGAGCAAGGGGGCGTGGCCGAGACCAGGCTATTTAAGTCTTCCCCGCCCGCAGGCCTAGACTTCACGTTATTTTGCCCAAGCAGCGTAATGCTCACCGCCGTCTGAGAAGCACCTTACCTATGTTCAGAAGCAATCACCTCGGAGAAGCATCTTGCCTGTTCTCCAACGACCCATCTCGGAGAAGCCACTTACCTGTAGTCCAGCAAAACTATCGCGGAGAAAGCATCTTACCTGCAGAGACAGCAAACCATCGCGGAGAAGGCATCTTACCTGCAGGGACAGCAAAACCATCGCAGAGAAGCATCTTACTCGCAGAGTCAGCAAAACCATTGCTGAGGCGCACATACCTGTTTTTGCTCCATCAGAATCAGATAAATCATTGCTGAAGCGCCTCTTACCTGCTCGCAGCGACTCCATCCTCGACCGGCCAGAGCGCACTTACCTGGCTCGTGGAGTTCAACCACTGACTGCGCATCTTACCTGACCCTCGCCTCGAGCACCAATTCACTGCTCTTCTTCATCGCGGTCACAGGCTTCCTTCACCCGCCATCAGGTCCGCGCACCGAAAACCTTCTCAGGACGCCGCCAGATCATCCCTGCAGGAGAGAAGGAGAAATAAGGTTGGAAACCTTATAGGGACATTATTTAAGGTCACGCGCCATCACATCTCGCGCTTACCTTCTTGGGGAACACTTCGAAGTCCTGCACCACCATAACGGCTCCGCTGGTCGCCGTCACCTGTAGGAGAGAAAGAGACATTATAAAGAGAACGAACTTAAATCATGTGACAAGGCATTAATACTTATATGAACAATAATCAACACAAAAACTCTTACCTTCAAGTGGTTCGGTCACAGCTGGTCAGGGCCACCAAATCTATGGACCAGTGAAGGAACTGGGCCATCAGGAATCACCCCTGCTGATAAGAAGCAGGATGGAGAGCTCGCCTTCACTAAAATACCAGGTGAGCCTATATGGCTAAACGCTTACTCACCTCATTTTGGGACGAAAGATCCAAGGGGACTCACGACACCTCCACTCCATTCTTATTACCTCTCGTGTTCTCGGAGGAGCAGTATCAGTATCCGGAACAGTGTACTAGGCAGCAGCTGGGGCTGAGAATCGATCCTGGGGAGCAGAATCCATGGAGGACTCCAACCGTGCCCCAACGTCCCCGCAGAGACCAGGTGAGCGTAACAGCTACAGTGGAAATTAGACACATTTAGGTACTTGGGAATCAATATATTTCAAGACTCCGAAGCAGAACACAAAGCTTACACACTGAACTGAAGGCCCTATGAAATATACAAACTCTATTAGGTTTTGTGCATGACTGCCTCTCTGTGGTGGGCAGAGCAGTGCTACTCAAAATGGTGGTCCTCCCAAGGCCATTACATTACTTTACGAACATCCCGTACAACATTTCAAAATCCTTTTTCAAAACATTGGACACCCGGTGTAGGGAGATTCTGTGGCAGAATAAAAGGAGCAGAATAGCCCTGGCTACCCTTCAGAGACAACATGAGGAGGGAGGAATTAGAGTCCCACATTATGAGCTGTACTTTCTTGCCGCGCAACTACAGTTTATGGCGGGTTGGCTAACTGACAAACCTACTTTGAATACCTTAATGCTCCAACCAGCAATACCGCACTACTTCCTCCGGGAGCTGTTGTGGATCACACTACCTCGAGATAGCCCATACCCACACTTGATACAAGACAACTCCTTTATACCTTTCCAGGAGCTCAAAAACAACACAGGTTTACATCCACGCCAGTTCTTAATGTACCATACAATCACTTGGGCTATAACAATTAGATGGCCAACATATGGCAAGACGTGACACAAACTCGACTATAGACCTCATGTATGACGTAGTAGAGAACGGGCATGTACTGTCTAGGATATACGAATTGCTCCTGGCAGCAGGGTTTTCCTCAGGATTGGCAGTCAGGAATGAATGGGAGACAGATCTAGGCACCCCCTTCACCGACTCCGAATGGTCAAGAGTACGTCATTATCACAAAAAGGTGTCTAGAAATGCAACATTACAACTCATCCAATTGTTCATAACACATAGGGTGTACATGACGCCTCGGAGAATCTCAAGATTCCCCTGAGCTCCAGAAGAAGGTTGCCCAGATGCAGTGCCAGAGAAGCCAGAATGCTATACATGTTCGTTTCCTCCCCGGGCAAACGTGGTTACTGGATAGAGATTGCATCCAGAATGAACAAAGGAGGGCTGGAGCTTAATGTTCAATCTCCAACCGCAGGTCTGTTGGGTATTTTTCCCACTACCTATAAACACCTGCCATATGCACAGGATGAAGGATCTGGCGTATATTCTGGCTAAACGTAGAATTGTCATGTGCAGAATAGAAGATTGGTGACGAGACATACACAAATGGGCGCTGGCTGAATCAGTGGTATGGCAACGGGCAGCACACAGTGTGCAGTCTGAAACCAATGACGACATAGCAGCCTGGAATACACTGACACAAACTCTATTTGCCCCGGAGCAGCCAGACTCTGCACCAACAAGCCCCTCTGGGCTAGCACCTATGTGAATAGTAGCTCACAGGCACCCACAGGTTAACACTCACAACCTTATAGTCCTAGTAAACATAGGCAAACACACAGTTTGGAGGGCTGAGGGGGGTGGAGGCGGATGGGATAGGGGAGTGGGAAAGTTTGTAAGTATTGTTGAAACTGGTTTACCTACAACTGTATGATTTCTTCTGTACGTTCAAGTACTCACGTTGTGCCTACGGAGCCTGACATTTTGTTGTAACAAGGACGAGCCTGGACAAGTAGATCAGAAGATTTATAAAGTTTGTTAAAAAAAAAAAAGGTTTGTAATTTTTCAACTTGGTGTTGTATGTTGAACTGTATTCCTCTATAATGTTGTACCACAGGTTTGGTGGTGGGGTCGATATGAAGCTTGATGTGGCATCCTTTTAGTTTTTCTATTCCTTAAATAGGAATGTGGCTTCTATCTTGGCTGCAGGTGTTAAATATTTGCCGGCCACAAGATGTACAAAACGTGTATTAGTCCCATTTGAATGGCCGATTGGAAACTGAGTATACATCCTCATGTGTTTTCAGCATCAATGACCTGTATTGTGATACTGTCTGATTTTTCTTTATAGGTGCACGTTGTGGTGAATGCCCATTTGCACGTCAGCAGTGTTTTTGCACCATAGGCATATTTGTCGACTTGGGCCCTTTTCAGTCTTGGTGTATGTTTTAATAGCTTGAATTCTACGATTGACATCACATTCACAGTGGCCACTGAATCTATTAAGAAGTCATGCAATTGTACTTGAATTTGAAGTGGGAGTATGGTACTGTGAGCTATTGCGGTGGGATTCCCTATCGCATACAGATACCCTTTCTTTCTCTCTGAGATGCATGCTGTTTCTGACTCACTTGTGGGAGTTGTGGTCTGTAGATGGTGGATCTACTGCCGTCCCTTGTGTCGTTTTTCTGGGCAGTGTGGGCACCTGGAGTGTGTGGATCTCCTTTCTCGTGTGTTACCTTTCCTCTCTGGTGTTTTTCTCCCTTTGTGCCTGGGATGTTGAGGGGGCAACTTGTATCGGCGTGCGTTTTCATGATCAGGTGCACCTGAGTCTTTGGGAGCATTGCCCATTAATCTGAAATGGGTTTTGCCCTCACATGCGGAGCATTCCTGCCCCATTGCTGGGAACGTGTTTTTTTGTGTGAATTCGTATCCAAAGCGATGGCATTGTCATTGTTCTCCTTCATCTTTCGAGTGCAGGGGCTGTGGTGTGATCTTCATTATCGTTTCTTCTTTGATCACCGGGTTGGATGATATTTGTAATTTGCTCATAGTCGATACCTGCAAATCAACTGCAGTGGTCGTTCTCGACCAGTAGCAGGATTTCTCTATTGTGTGGGGCTTCTGTTGAAGTTTCTTCTTAAAGGACATGGGGCCTCATTACGAGTTTGAAGGTAAGTCTGTGTCCTTACCGGCATGGAGCAAATAACGTGTCTGTGTTGCAAAGAGCCCGCTATTAGAGGGCCATTACGACTTTGCGGGCACGAGCATTGCGCCATGCTGGTAAGGACCTTACCGCCATGGCGTAAAAGACCCAAAAATCGCCCTTAGCGGCATCGCGAGAAGCGCAGATACCAACACCGCCATCCAGACCACCGGCATTAGCGGTAACTGCTATCAACGGAGACCCAAATAGCGGTCACCGCTAATAGCGGTGACCATAAATAAGCGGAACGGAAGTAGCGCCATCGCACAGGAACGGGAAAGAGCACGGCGGCCATCTTCAAAAACGCAATCCATTGCCATCCTCTGCACCCAGGATCCACATCAACACCACACCTGTCCAAATATCATCAAGCAGCATCTAAGAATACCCAAGGTACTCACAAAAGGAGCTGCGCGCCTGCGCAAGGAGCGCTTCTCGGAAGAAGAGCTCAAAATGCTCGCTGACACCTTGGCTGAAAATGGGGAAGTAGTGTTTTCTACTGACATGCGTAGACCAGCACTGTTGCGCAAAAAAGAAATCTGGGCGGAGGTAGCGCAGAAAGTGAGTGCTGTAGGAGCCACCCCACGCATGGTGAAAGATGTCCGGAAGCGCTGGGATGACCTGCGCCAACGTGTAAGGAACATCCTGGCAGCAAACCATAACGAGGGAATGGCTACAGGTGGCGTAGGCGGCTCACCCATAAAGATGCATCGCTGGGAGGAGATCTGTGCAGCCACCATTGGAATAGAGTCAATCGAGGGAGTGGGGGACACTTTCTATTCTACTCATTTGTACTGCACTCCCCCCCCCCCCCTTCCCCTTGCACTTTTTCCCTTCCCCCTACCCCTGCACTTGCGCGGTCTGAATGACACCTGGCCTAGTAGGATCGTTGTCTGTCTTCCCCTTGTTCCCCCCCCCTGCCTCGTCGCGCCTTGAAACACTTGTGTATAGGCGCGTTACAAATGCCATATCATATCATATCATGGAGCGAGGAGCCCCGTCATCGGCTGATGCAGGTAAGAGTCAAAAATACACCACTGTATGGCAAACCATGAAGATGTCCCCCCGAACTCACAGTGAAATGAGGAAAAGCAGGGTCCACCAGACACATGTGCACAACCCTTCCTACAGGCAGTGCACAGCACCATCTCATCCACAGGCATGATACACCCCATACATGTGTCATCCCAGACGCATGGCTGCATGACCCACCCAAAAGCCAAGCAACCCATATGTCAGTACTCCAACTGCAAATACCTGCCATTCCATAGAAATGCAGCTACCTCAATGCATGTCTGATGCACGTACACCCATCACTAATGCTCTCCCTCTCTTGGACCCCACAGGCACACAATCTGACAGCGATGAAGAGGACCCCAGGGAGCAGCCTGCGACACCAATCAAGAAGCCCAGGGGCATGGAGGGGCCAAACAGGCCCTCTACATCAAGGGGAAGAGTGAAGGTAGGACCACATCACGAGGCCAACACACCCCAAGGACCCACAGCACCATTGTGCAAAGGTTCCACAACCACTGCACCCACACCAGCCACCACCACACAGGATCCAGTGGCTGAAGGCACAGTATCCACTGCCAGCACTACTGTTGGAGAGTCAGCTGCCACCGCAGCCGTGTCAGATGACGAAGAATATACTCCCACACCTGGAACACCTACTGCTACAGGCCCCCTGCAGTCACCCCACCTCTCCCCAACCAGCATACACAATAGCAGCAGCCATGAGCTGTCTGCTGCGGAGTCCTGGCCAGGGATCTTCAGCCCCACACGGAGCATGCATGAAGCACCAACCATGTCCCATGCCCCTTCGACATCCGCCACTGTCCGGGACAGGCAAGAGGGGAACACAGTAGTCCAACAGCGCCAGGAGGAGCTGACTGGGCTGGTGACCCAGCACATCATAGAAAGTGGCCAGGCAAGGGAGGAATTAAGGGAATGTGCAGTGTCCCTCAAAGCTGCCATTGAGGCCACATCTAGAGACATATGCAGCAAATTGGCGGCTGTGAGGCAGGTCCTCACCCGCATGGTGGAAGCCTTGGAGGCCCTGCGTCCCACACAGGTGGATGTACAACCAGGCACCTCCTCTAGTGCCAGCTCCAGACAGACCGGCCCCCTGTGTAGGTCTGGCCGGAATTTGCGCAGGTCAGACAAGGGTCAACCCAATGCTGGTAGAGGCAAAGGGGTGTAGGTGCAGCCTGCCATCCCGAACTCTTGAACACTAATGGTGCATGCAAGTGCACACCATGTGTGGGGAAGTTGTGGGGGAGGGGGAAGGGGGAGAGGGTGTGTGGGGAGGTTGTGGGGGGAGGTGGAAGGGGGAGAGGGTGTGTGGAGAAGTTGTGGGGGGAGCTGGAGGGGGGAGAGGGTGTGCGGGGAAGTTGTGGGGGGAGGGGGAGAGGCTGTGTGGGGTGGAGGGCTTGTGCACATTTATCTTTTATTTGTTCAATACACCTGTTGTGGAATGAGAATTCACATGTCCGGACATTGCTTATTGAGTATGTGTGCTTTATTGGTGAACAGTGTACAGGGTCCATGTCCCTGACACACCCAGTGCCCTGAGTCCCACCTCCATGGCACACACCGCATCCGTGAGTGTTAGAAACATTGGTCAATCAAAGTCTGGCGCACGGCACGTCCCTCCTGTGCATCACTACCCCCCTGATGTGCAGCCCCATCTCCTACCTCCTCATCCCCCTCGTCAGGTGGTTGTAGTTCAACGTCAGGGGGCAGAGGCACATTCCGTTTGATGCACATATTGTGTAGCATGACACATGCCATGATGATCTTGCCCACCTTCTCATGTCCGTAAAGGAGTGCCCCACCGGACCTGCTGAGGCAGCGAAACTGTGCCTTCAAAAGGCCAAATGTCTGCTCGATCACCACACGGGTACGTGTATAGGCACGATTGTAGTCCTCTTCGTGCCTGTTCTGCGGATTCCGGACAGGGGTAAGGAGCCACCTCTTCAAGGGATAGCCAGCATCACCTGCATGTGTGCAACAATGGTAATGTGCAAGTGGTTACATCAAATAGCAAATAGGACCTGTAGCAATGACACAATAGCATGCATTCATTTCATGTTTGCATCCTCATATCCATGCATGCATCGAGCTACTCAATGGAACTACAATGTGTGTGTCCATCTGATCAACTGGTGTGTGTGCCAACGTGTAGTGTGCGCAGGGGTGTCCTATACGTTATGAGTAACCATGCACTGTGGTAGCCCACACCGATTGTTCCCATGTTCTAGGTGATGTGTTGTTCATTGTATGCCGTTGTCCTGTCACCATTGATGCCAGACTCTAGATGATCTCACTCTCCACGCCTGAAGTTGCCATGCTGTTATGCAGGACCTCTGTGTTTGTGTAGGAGTGGAATCATGTATTTTGGCCTCATGTGACTCCTTTGTACGCACTTATGGACCCCTATCCTTCTTGCTGATGTAAATTTCTTATGTGCAATGGCCAAACTGACAGCATGGTGCTGCATTGTGTTGCAGGGGCTACGGTCAGAATATGTGCAGTGTACATGTTGATGGCTGTGGAATTTAGGTGTCGGGTGTCAGGTCCAGTCTGGCATGCTTTGGGCATGAACATTGTCCATCCTCACAGCTACTCTCAGCCAGGTGGAGTATGCATCTCCCCACCCCTTCTCAGCCAGGTGGAGTATGCATCTCCCCCCCCCCTTCTCAGCCAGGTGGAGTATGCATCTCCCCCCCCCCTTCTCAGCCAGGTGGAGTATGCATCTCCCCCCCCCTTCTCAGCCAGGTGGAGTATGCTTCTCCCCCCCTTCTCAGCTAGGTGGAGTATGCATCTCCCCCCCCTTCTCAGCCAGGTGGAGTATGCATCTCCCCCCCCCTTCTCAGCAAGGTGGAGTATGTGTCACGACCCTCGCCCAAAACCCCCTCTGGCAAACCCATTGGCCAGGTGGAGTCAGGACTCGGGCCTCTAGAGCCTGGCATCCTCTTCAAAAGTCCTCCTGAAGCCAGTCCTGGTGCCTATGGCGCCAGGCTCATACACCATGAAAACATGTGCTTGGGAACTACTTTATTGTGTTTGTCAGCCAACATGGAGGCATCCACATAGCTTGGTTCCTAGGAACCAAGCTATGCGGTCTAGTGTTTTGTATGTGGTAGCGTAGGGACTACTTTACCTGGACTATTTTGTTGGGGCTATTTAAACTACACCCGAGCAAGACAACACGCTTCACGTTACTTTGCAGTTTGCAACGTGACGTTCACCGTGTCCAGCTATACCCACAAACCTCGGAGAAGCAGAACCTGTAAAGAGACAAAAGGAACATCATTAGCAGCAGCATCTTACCTGCAGTCTTCATCTTTAGTTACTCGCAGCTCCTGAGAACAGCTTCCTTGAATCTGCATGCCTCCCGGGCTGAACGACCTGAAAGAGAAAGCTAGAGGCAACATTAAAGAAAGCAGAAGAGACATTGCAAATTACGAACTGCTCTAAAGGCTTACTTGGCTGGTCGCCTCTCGGCTGGCACCACTCCGGAAATTCCACACGCACTGAAGAACCTGCGACCTACAAGGAAAGAAGGAAAAAACAGGTTAGCAAAGGCAAGACATCGCAGCGCTGCGCATAGCGCTTACTTACCGCATCATAGCGCTCTTAATGCACCATCATTTACCAGCGAGGCTCAACCAAGCCAGTTCGCCGTTCTGAAGCTCTGCATACCTAAGGAAGAAAGAGAGACATTATTAAACAAAGAAAGGCATGCAAGATAGCAACAATACTAAAGAACAGCAATAAGACCTACCTGAACGATATCAAACAGGCCGGCGTCAGTGAAGTAACTGGATCGCACATGCCCACGAAATACAACGCGCCCCTGCAAAGAAGGCAGAACGGAGAGCACGCCTAACTCTACCACAAGGTGAGGAGGGGGCCCCAGAGGGGCTGAAATCATACGGGGGTGGAGGGAGGATACTTACCCCGGCTGGCCAGTCTTGAACCCAGTCCTCCTGTATTTTCAGGCAGAACCTTCCCCGCAGACCACATCTGGGCATCACTGAGAAGTATACCAGTGAGTAACCCGGCTGGGGGACGACCTTGTGGATACCAGGTGAGCGTAACAGAATGCAAAGGCTACCATAACAAATCCACCTGGGCTCCATGGAGACATCAGAAATGGACTGTAAGGATATTTGGCGTGTTACAGCACAGAGTACAGCACTACTGCACAGGTAGCAATTTTTTTTATGCAGCACCACCACATGGGTGCGGTGCATTGCTATATGTGTTACCAGATTAACATGACATATAAGTAAAGCCAGGCTATTCAGTCAAAAACGATTTTAACATATAAGATGCAAATCTATTTTTACAGTTAAAAGCACACGTGCACATTCAAAAATGCACACTATTTTTCACCTGAAATGCCTATGGTGCAAGAGACACATTTGAAAATTAATAACTAACATTATTAATAACTAACCTGACTAATAAAACTGCATTTAACATAACCCACTAATAAAAATGTGTCTCCACTGCAGAAATAGGCCTACTCTGAAAGTGAACTTTTAAACGCACATTCATTTTTTTTCTTTTTCTCTGCTGCTCTGTCCACATAACTCAGGAAGCCAAGGGCTCGAAGGTACAGGAAATCAGTTGGTTACAAATGGTTACTGTAAAAAGGAGCCATTGTGTAGAGAGGGAGGATGTGGCATGATTAATTTCTGATTGGAGCAGCGTCATAGCAAGTATCATGCTAGAGGCAGTGATGAGAGTTTTTGCTGGGGGGAGTTTGAAGAGAGGGGGAAGACAGTCGGGATATGGAGAGCTGCGAGAAGGACCTGTTTTCCTGGTTGGAGCATTTCTGCTGAAAAAGCTGAGAGTTTCAGGCAATAACCCCGGTTTGAGAGACGAAAGACGCTTGTTTTCACCGGGGTTAATCTTCAAGGGAGCCACATTCAGAAAGAAAACAGCTGAAGAAAACTCAGGCTGAACAGATAAGGTAATTACAGAAGTGTGGGGGCTGAGTGTGTACGAGAATATTCAGTCAGTGTAGGAAAGGAGATTCCTGTGCTTTAATCACATGTTAATGTTGCAAATTGAGTTCTCGTCTCCGCCACTCTCTTTTCAGTGTATCACAGACAATGCTGTTACTGTGCTATTTTATTTATTTCTGTAAAGAGTGAGATCGTGTTTAAATGCAACTTTTATAATACACAAAAATATTTGAAAGCAGACAGGTGGTGTGTTTTATATTTACCAAAGCAGTGCTGATGATGTGGGGAGATGTTTAGACAGTGCAATTGTCATTTTCAAGGTAGCTAAACATCAAATTTGGTTGCAGCCGTGTGCACAATGTAATTTAGTATGAGCAGTTATAACTAACTGTGTGTGTTGTAGTTTGTCGGAGGTCTATGAGTCGACAAAAAGGGAGGCCCGGGACATAGTTCACTACAGTATATAAGATAGTGAAAATACCACATGATAGCTCGCTGCCGTAGATAAGACAGAGAGAAATTGCCCATGGTGGCACACTAAAAATGAAAATGTGGTGTTCCAGAAATGCAAGCCTGAGGTCTCTCTAGTGATTACACGAAAAATCTAAGCAAAAATAAGGGATTCTGGATATTGGGGCCACAAATAAAACAAGGGAATTATGCTCACCAAAATACCACCAACCACGCATACCAACCACGCATACCAAATACGCATGTCTGGGTGCTGAAATAATGCATGTCCACTGTATTATTGTTGTACATGGCCCAATCTGAATACAAGGGGTGATTGTTGCTAAGTTATTTTTCGGCGGTAAGAAAATACCGTCAGGCCCCAAATCTCCACAAAATACCCTACATATGGCTGGGGGACGACCTTGTGGATACCAGGTGAGCGTAACAGAACGCAAAGCCTACCATAACAAATCCACCTGGGCTCCATGGAGACATCAGAAATGGACCAATTGAATTGGCACAATTACTAGGAGAGCTTCGTGCTGAGGTTCATTCTGCCTGACAAGAGACTAATGCTCTCCGGAGGGACTTGCTAGTGACCAAAGATTGTATGGAGGAGATCAGTAGGCAGATCCTGCAATCACAGGCAGGGCAGTCTCCTCTGCCTGGGAGCAATCCACTGATGCAAAACCCCACCTTACCATCTACTACCCCCACTCCAGCACAGATCACGTTACCTGGAACAGTTCCCCTGGCACCACCAGAAAGGTTCTCAGGCGACCCACGGAAGTATGCGGCATTCATCAATCAGTGTTGCCTTCATTTTCTTTGTAGGCCAGGAGCATTTCCAAACGACCAAGCTCGCGTATCTTTTGTCTTATACCTGAGTGGTAGTGCAGCAGATTGGTTGGTGCTGTTGGTGACCCATGACGATCCTCTATTACATGACTTTGGGGGGTTCCAAAGAGAAATGGAAAAACTTTTTGCTCGCCATACCCAGGAACAAGCAGTAGACAATGAACTCTTGTCTCTCCGACAGGGGAATCAGGACTTGTTAACTTACATTGCTACCTTCAACAGACTGGTTGCCGAAGCTAGGTGGCCAGAAAACAAAAGAACCACGTTATTCCATCGAGGCTTACGAGGTGAATTAAAGGACGTCTTAGCCCAGGTGGTTGATCCGCCCAGAGACTGTGCCGAATTCATAAATCTGGTCGTGCAGCTAGATCACCGGTTGCAGGACCGAAAAGCAGACCGGTCTAAGATGGACCCTCGGACCGTGTATGTTCGACCAAGGGAAAACACATCCTGTGTACCTGAAAACGCTGTAGAACCCATGCAGATTGGAGGGATACGGCCTCCATTAACAAAACAAGAGCGGGACAAAAGAAGACAACAACAACTTTGTTTGTATTGTGGGAAACCAGGACATTTCCTGAAGGACTGTCCAGTAAAACGCCAAAGAAGAACAGTCGGGGCCACAAAGAAGGATGAAGTTAAGGAATCGGAAAACTACCAAGCTCGACAAACGTAGAGGTCAGTTTGTCGAGTGAGAAGAAAGAGTTGCTGACCTCGCACTTTGCAATACCAGTGATCTTAATTAACCACCAACGGTCGTCAAGAATGCATGCCGTTGAAGCATACATTGACAGCGGAGCAGTTGGAAATTATATTGATCAAGAACTGGCAGCAGAGATGGGACTTCCTTTGTGTTCTAAGCCAACTATGGACAAGGTAACCACTGTGGATGGGACAGAAATCGCTTCCAGACCAGTAACCCAGTGCACAGCCAGGGTAACCTTGCTGTGCCAGGAGGGACATCGGGAGTCTATTTCGTTTGATCTCATCAGGGCACCTCAGTTCAGGCTAATACTAGGGATGCCATGGTTGGTTGCTCATAACCCTTTGATAGACTGGCGGGCACGAAAATTAACCTTCCCCGGTGACTGCTCCCCTGCCTGCTATTATCAAGAGGAGAAACCCAATGTCTGTATTCCCATGACTCCCGGAGCGACAGTATAATTGGTCCGAGTCAGAAACGGAGATGAATGGAAAATCGCCTTCTGTACTAAGTACGGCTTGTTTGAATATCAAGTCATGCCCTTCGGGTAATGCAACGCTCCTGCGGCATTCCAATATTTCATGAATGACGTCTTGAGGGAGTTAATTGATGTGTGTGCTTTAGTGTACATAGACGACATCTTAGTGTACTCAGCCTCGAAACAAGATCATGTCAGGCACGTTCGTTCAGTCCTCACCAAGCTCCCGTCAACATCGCTTGTTTGCAAAGCTTGAAAAATGCTTTTTTCACGTCACCGAAGTAGAGTTTCTTGGTTTTATCCTTACTCCAGGAGGCATCAGAATGGACGTGCACAAGGTAGATGCTATTCTGAAATGGCCTTCACCGACATCTCTGAAAGGGGTACAAAGCATGCTGGGCTTTGCGAATTTCTACCGCCGGTTCAACCCAGACTTCTCTCAGGTTGTGCACCCAATCACAGTACTATTACGAAAAAACAATAAAAAGTTTGCTTGGACCGAAGAAGCAGAAGAAGCCTTTCAGGAACTTAAACGAAGATTTACCTCTGCTCCAATCCTGCAACATCCTCGTCCAACCTCCCTTATGTCATTGAAACTGATGCGTCCAGTATAGCAATGGGGGCTGTCCCTTCCCAGACAGACCCGGAAACCATCCAACTACATCCTGTAGCCTTCTGATCAAAAAACTTCACACCTCCAGAGATTAATTATGCCATCACAGACAAGGAACTCCTGGCTATCAAATCCGTCTTTAAAGCCTGGCGGCACCACCTTCTGGGGGCCAGACACACCATTACAGTCATCACAGACCACCAAAACCTGCAATATCTCAAAACAGCCAAAGCCCAGTCCTCGCGCCAATTACGGTGGACCCTTTTCTTCGTCGAATTCGATTATGTAATCACGTTTCGACCAGGGGTCAAAAACGGAAAGGTGGATGCCTTATCTCGTATGGGCATAGATGAAATGGTATATACAACTCCAGACCCCGTACCTATTATGCCTGAAGACAAACTCTTGGGTATCACGACAGCCTTAACACAAGCAGAACTACGAAAAGAAATTCAACGGACAATGAATCCTGATGCTTTCCTCACATGGCAAACTCAAGGAGAACAATATTCCATCAAGGACCATCTACCCTTTTTTAGGGATCGCCTATATGTACCCTGTCATGTACGGGCGTGCAAGCAGTGTTAAGAAGCGGCTGCGTAGCCCTTTAAGGACGCTGCAGCCAGGTGCCTGGAAGTTGGCATGGCAACGCTGGTGTCCTCTCAGTGTTTCCTACGGCCGACACCGGAATTCGTGTAGCACTGTCATGTGACCTTTTCTTTTTAGGCACCGCCTTCACTTTGTATCGGTGCTTCTGATTTGAGAATTGGTGGCACCTTGTACCTTGTGCTTCGTATTCTGTTCCCTTGAACCCCTGTTGCAGTACCCTCTCTCCTCCCCATTCCCTCCTGTGTTCTTGATTGCCTTGTTTCCCCAAACCGGACCGTTACCTGGCCTTGATTCTGGACTGCCTTGTTCTTGTTTGCTGCCTGTATCGTGCTTCGACCTCGGACTGCTCACGGACCTCTTTGCCTTCGCCCATCTGTTTTGGTTGCTCTTCGTCTGTCTTCTGGATCCTCACTCACCTGGATTGCGTCTGGGGAATTCGTTTTTTGGAACTTTTCGAACTTTTGGATTGTTGAAAATTTGGAACTTTTCGAACTTTTGTATTGTTGAAACTTCGGAACTTGGACTTGTCTGCTACGTACACAAACTCAAGATTGCCAAGTGTATATTAGGCGTCCTCGTGTCGGCAGGATAGGTGGTTGGGTTTTCCTTGGATTCTGGATTGTGGATTTTGGATTGGATTTGTTTTCCTGCTTTCTTCCACCTGATTTCTCCCCGGCTGTGATCAAGACAAAACACGGTAAGCCATAGTCTCTCATGGGAAGGGGGTTGTTATTGGAATTTGACAAACACGAACTGCATTCTTGATCTGTTGTTTTCGGGTCTTGTCAGAAGGGCGGTTGGTTAACCATTCTGTGTTGTGTTAACCCCTCACTTGCAAATCCAACGCCTGTCCTCTGCCACCCGTACCACCCTGGCTTCGCCGGTAACAACTCCTGCGGCACGTGTCATCATCTGGGTCGTCTGGGTCTCATCTGGCATCCTTTCTTTCCTCTGATTGATCGCTCTGGTTGCCTATTCCTGGAACCAGAGGGTTCGATCAGGAGGAAGAACTCATCGGCTACACGACGTGGGCAACTCGCATCTGACATACCCTAGAAGGAATTACAACAGCATATTATTTCAAGTTATCACGATTCACTAATCGAAGGGCATTCTGGGATCGCCAAAACCCTAGCTAAGGTGAAAGAGAACTTTTGGTGGCCTACATGGCGTAAGGACATCATTCAGTATATTCAGTCCTGCGGTGTCTGCGCACAAAATAAAACACAGAAACAAAAACCATCCGGTCTCCTACAACCATTGGACATTCCTCCAGTTCCATGGTACACTCTTTCCCTTGACTTCATCACTGTTCTACCTCCCAGCCAAGGGTTCAACACCATCCTTGTAGTTGTGGACTTATTCTCGAAGATGGCACATTTTATTCCTCTCAAAGGCCACCCAGACGCATCCACGTTAGCAAAAGTATTCCTGGAGGGCGTTGTTAAGCTACATGGCTTCCCTTCAGTTCTGGTCTCTGATCGAGGCAGCCAGTTTGTATCTAACTTCTGGAAAAAATGTTGTGCTATGGCGCAGATTGACGTTGGGCTATCTACCAGTCACCATCCCCAAACAGACGGCCAAACTGAGAGAACCAATCAGACGCTTGAGCAATATTTACGGTGCATGCTGCACCACGAACAAAGGAATTGGAAAGACTTACTATGGATAGCCGAATATGCATATAACAATTCCTTGCATTCAAGCACGGGACAAACGCCCTTCTATACCCTTTATGGCAGACATCCACGTACCTCTGAACTAGACCTTCCAGCCAGCTTGGAAATGGCAGCGGTAAAGACTCTACACACAACCATTACTCAGGCTTTCAAAAAGGCTAAGGAACATCTTATTCATGCCAAAGAAAAACAAAAGAGATTCGCCGACCAACACCGAATAAAGGCCCCTAATTGTCATGTAGGAGACAAAGTTTGGTTAGCTGCTAAATTCGTACCCATCAAGGGAACCCGGACCTATCATCCCAGATACTTAGGACCCTATACCATTAAGGCAATTATCAACCCAGTAGCCGTGAAACGGATTTACCAGCTAATCTACAAATCCACCCGGTATTTCATGTGTCCCTCTTGAAACCAATGCAACCCGGCACACGGATTGGGCCACCACCTAAGCCCATACTTGTTGACGGAGAACCAGAATTCGAAGTCAAAGATATCCTGGACTCTAAATACTCTAGGTCCAAGCTATATTATCTCATCGATTGGAAAGGATTTGGACCACAAGGTAGATCCTGGGAGCCCAGTGAGAACATCCACGCACCACATCTAATCAGGAAATTCCATCGGAACTTCCCAACTAAACCTTGGCTAGACAGAAGGAACACCGTGGGAGGGGCCTTAGGGGGAGTGCTGTCATGACCCTCGGCCAAAACCCCCTCTAGCAAACCCATTTGCCAGGTGGAGTCAGGACTCGGGCCTCTAGAGCCTGGCATCTTCTTCAAAAGCCCTCCTGGAGCCAGACCTGGCGCCTGTGGCGCCAGGCTCATACACCATGAAAACATGTGCTTGGGAACTACTTTATTGTGTTTGTCAGCCAACATGGAGGCATCCACATAGCTTGGCTCCTGGGAACCAAGCTATGCGGTCTAGTGTTTTGGGTGTGGTAGCTTAGGGACCACTTTACCTGGACTATTTTGTTGGGGCTATTTAAACCACACCCGAGCAAGACAACACGCTTCGCATTACTTTGCAGTTTGCAACGTGACACTCACAGTGTCCAGCTATACCCACGAACCTCAGAGAAGCAGAACCTGTAAGGAGACAAAAGGAACTTCATTAGCAGCAGCATCTTACCTGCAGTCTTCATCTTTAGTTACTCGCAGCTCATGAGAACAGCTTCCTTAAATCTGCACGCCTCCCGGGCTGAACGACCTGAAAGAGGAAGATAGAGGCAACATTAAAGAAAGCAGAAGAGAGATTGCAAATTACGAACTGCTCTAAAGGCTTACCTGGCTGGTAGCCTCTCGCTGGCATAACTCTGGAAATTCCACATGTGCTGAAGAACTCTGAGACCTACAAGGAAAGAAGGAAAAAACAAGTTAGCAAAGGCAAGACATCACAATGCTGCGCATAGTGCTTACTTACCGCATCATATCGCTCTTAATGCGCCATCATTTACCAACGAGGCTCAACCAAGCCAGTTCGCCGTGCTGAAGCTCTGCATACCTAAGGGAGAAAGAGAGACATTATTAAACAAAGAAAGGCATGCAAGATAGCAACAGTAGTAAAGAACAGCAATAAGACCTACCTGAACGATATCAAACAGGCCGGCGTCAGTGAAGTAACTGGACCGCACATGCCCACGAAAGACAACGCACCCCTTCAAAGAAGGCAAGACGGAGAGCACGCCTAACTCTACCACAACGTGAGGAGGGGGCCCCGGAGGGGCTGAAATCATACGGGGTGGAGGGAGGATACTTGCCCCGGTCGGCCAGTCTTGAACCCAGTCCGCCTGTATTTTCAGTCAGAACCTTCCCGCAGACCACATCTGGACATCACTGAGAAGTATACCAGTGAGTAACCCGGCTGGGTGGCGTCCCTGTGGATACCAGGTGAGCGTAACAGTATGCATCTCTCCCCCCCCTTCTCAGCCAGGTGGAGTATGCATCTCTCCTCCCAATCATCTCCTCACATCACGATGTCATGAGCATGACAAGCAACTCACCGAGTAGCCAGGATCGTTGCCCTGCGTGTCTCTCCATGTAGCGTGGTATCGTGGAGTTCCGCATGACCATTGAATCATAGGTTGATCCAGGAAATCGGGCACATCAATGTGTTGCAATGATCTTGTTTGAGTCACATACCATTTGCACGTTGATGGAGTGATACAATTTACAGTTGCGGTACACTACCTCCATGGCATGCAGTACCACCAATTCCACATGGGTGCAGTCGATGGCACCGATGCAACCTGGAAAGCCTACCAGTGAATGGAAGCCAACTTTGGTGTTGGAGATCTCCTGGCTAGTCCGTGGTAGGAATATGTGGTCGCCTGTGTGCTTCAGGAGGGCATCGAGCACTTGGTTCAGCGTCCGTGAAAATAATGGTTGTGATATGCCATGCATCTGCCCCACTTTGTGCTGGTAGGCCACGGAAGTGGAGCACAGACACCACCTTCAGTAGAGGGGGGATGGCGGTACGGATGTCTATGAGGCTTGCAATGTCGTTATGTATCATGTCCACAATGGTGGTGATGGTGTCCCGGTCCAGACTGTACAGGGTGTGGATCTGCTCAGGGGTTAGGCTGAATGGACTGGCTCTGATTCGAGGGATTGGGGGCTGCCTGTGTGGTACAACTGCCTGCACTGGTGGTGCATGCTGTGCCTGCCTCACCCTCCTTCTCCTCCTGCGTCTCCTCTGTGCTGTCTGTTGTTGTTGTTGCTGGAGTTCCTCTGCAATCATGCCCCAATAGAGCTGTTAATATTGGTATCATTTTGGTGTGTTACTGGGTGTGGGAAGGGGTGGGGTGTGCTCCTTTTGTGCTGGCCCAGTCTACATTGCATCCACCTGTGCTGATTGTGAGCACCTGCGGCAGTTGAGAACGCTGCACATGGCCATTTACAGGTGGTTCCCGATGGCGGTATTTACTCCATGCCGGTAAGGTACTTTTCGGGCTTTAGGGGGCCATTTTTTGCATGTCCGCCTGACTTGTGTTCAGCACCTGTTTACGCCATGCCGCTATTGCCGGCATGTTGGGTCGCGTGCATGCGCCAATGCCGCTAATAGAGGTACCGTTATTTACGGTACCGCTAATAACGGGTTGGCGGGTCATAATGGTGCGGAGCGGTAAACGATGCCGGTAATCCTTTACCTGCATCGTTTTTCCCTTAACTCCTACCTCGTAATGAGGCCCATGGACTCACACCCAACTATAATTTGTGATTTGATCCCTTCCTCATTTGAATATTGGTGGAACTCACAGTGCTTTACCTTGGATCATAGTCTTATCACAAATGTGTCCATCGTTTCTCCCTGGAGCTGCATTGTTGTATGAAATATGTGCCTTTCATAATCAATATTCTCGTGGATGGTAAAGTGTCCATTTATTAGTTGTTTTAGTTCGGGGTAGGTGTATGCAACATCTTCTGGCAGCTCAAAGATAACGTCACGCAATTTGGGGCTTGCTGTCATGGTGAGCAGCCCTTTTATCCTCTTGTCTTCCTGTGGCCCACCTGCGTCCTAAGTTAGGGGTGTTTGTCATGTCAAATGGTAATAGGTGTTAGGAATTCAAGGGTTTCTTGGTCTATTTGGCAGCGCTGGCGGCGTGGGAATCTACTTGGCGTTTATTCTCGTCATTCTCCCAAGATGGCGTCCGTTATTGATTTTCTCTTACTAGCCTCAGATAGTCTTCCGTGTGTGATTCCGCCCCCTGCAGCAGACGGATTCTGTTATCTACCATGGCAACCTAGCTGTCCTCGCGTCACTACTACTTTACACCGACGCTCTGTGAGTATGAACCTAGGCTTATTTCTCTATCCTGTTATCTATTTTTTTAATTTATTTTATTGATTTAGTTGAAATGAATCAACCTTTCAATGTCATTACATCATTGAAACATCGAGATGGTGAGTGGCCCAGTTGCTGATTCAGTACAGTTTCAGTGACAGTAACTTCTAGCACCAACTCCGACGGTCCTACTACATTGCTAAATGTTTACACAACAATCACGTTTTGTTGCAATTTGCACCAGAGTCTGGTACCAGTTGTAGGCTTTCCAAGAAATTCACTGAAGCCAATTGAATCGGTAGTTGAAAGCAATTCAAAATTGTAGACCAACACACCTTCCCCTCAAGACTTCCCAGATATTTACAATGTTTCGCAAAGTGGGTTTGTCTTCTGTCCCTCAAACAAGGGCACTGAGTTATCAGGTGCTCCAAAGTCTCTGGTACCCCTCTTGTGGTGCAAAAACGACAGATGTTATCGCTGGGTAACATCAGATGCCGTTTTGTCAGGACCTCTTTTGTGTGCCATAGATTGAACCGTAAACATATAATTGCGAGTCAATAAGATGGCATTGGTGCTCTCTGTAGATAGGGAGGTAAGGTGTGCAATTTTTTGGGTGGAAATCTACTAGCGTCACCTCCTTCATATCGCATATATATATTGCAAGTATTGATCCAATCGGCACAATATAGCTTCCCTTTGGCTTTATCAGGATTTGACACCAACAATTCAATGGTTATATCAGCAGTACCCAAAGTTTGACAGACCTTTTTTTACCCAGGTTGTCATGAACCGATCTTTTGTTTTAAACATATAAGCAGATAGTGATCGCAATGTAACATCGGCATTGGTCCATATCAGACACTTTCTAAAGAGGGAGCAGAGTCGCCAATTACAGAGTGAATGGAGAGAAACTAGACCCAGTTCCTACCTAATCCAGGCATGAGGCCCACAACCTGGTAGATGGAGAATTTGTCTCCAGAATGTGGCTTCCCATAGGTCAAATTGAAAATGAGTGGAAATAGGGAGGGTCTCCAGCCCGTATAATATCGCTGGTATCGCCTTCTGGTTCCAATATGACCACGCTGGTTGGATGGAAAATTTTTCAAATTTGAACATAATTAATTTTGTTTGAGCTATAGCTGTGTCAAGTTTCCTCTCCACCCACTCCAACTGGATTTTCACATTATTCACGCCCGCAAAACACATCCCAGATACGTATAATGGGCCACTTTTTGCAATTCTACCTGGTCGATTGACCATTGAAAGCGTCTGTGACCCGCCCTTGTCGGCACTTACACAACAATCATTCATCTTCTGTGTGTTAACTCTGAGTTCATTCTGATGGATATATGTCTGAAAGGCTGCCAGAAGATTTTGTAGGCCCATCTGAGTTTTGGAAATTAGTACCAAGTAATCTGCGTACATCAATGCCTTAATAACATACATGCCCAACTTTGGTGAATCTGAGATAATGTCATTAAATACATTTTTGAGGTCATGTATGAAATAAAGACAGATGAAGCCAGCAGGCACCCCTGTTTTAGTCCTCGAGCTGTTCTCATTGGAGCAGACAACACTCCATCTAGCGAGAGCCAGACACGAATAGATGTGTCAGAGTGCAACGCATGGATAATTTCAAATAGTGTAGTTGGACACTGGTCTCTTGCTAATTTTTTCAATAATAGCACTCGGGAGATTGAATCAAATGCAGAGTGTAGGTCTACAAACGCAAAGTATGTTGGTTGTTTCGTAGCCTGACACTGTGCCTTAATTGCATTCAAGCATAACAGATTAATGTGAGTGCCCATCCCAGGTACAAAACCTGTTTGACATGGATCACGCAAGTGGTTTGCTGCAGTCCAGCCATTGAAGTCACGCAACACCAGTTTTGCGAAGATCTTTCCAGGGGCGTCCAACAAGGCGATGGGCCGGTAATTTTGGGGCAGGGAGCGATCTCTCTTTTTAAAAATGGGAATCATCACTGATGTTTTCCACGACTCCAGCAATCTGCACGTTTTCGCTGTCAATTGAAGAATCTGATCTAGTATGATCGCCCAATCGTGAACATTTGATTTTAGTGTAACATTAGTGATGCCATCAGGTCCAGCAGCTCTAGATGTACTTGCCTGTCGTATAAGCGCTTCAATACTCGTTGGTGAGAACTCCAAAGACCAACCAGCTGCTTGTGGGAGGGTCACTTGCGTTTCCACAAAACCAGGGTCAGCATACAGATCAGAAAAATACTCAACCCATTTATCTTCTTGGACGGCCATAAATAGCGCATCAGCATGTGAATTGCCGGCTTGGTTGTTAAGTAACATCCACATCTGCACGGAATTTTTGTTCGCCATCGCGCTTGCCATGTGTTCGCTGTCATGTTGGAACATGATGTGTTTCCTTGATTTAACCCAGTTTTTATACACACATTTAGCATGATTTTGATCTTTTTGACATGATATATTTCCTGCTGCTAAAGTAATCTTTCTTTTTTTGCGGTAGGCAGCACGTGCAGTTTGTATATCATAGTCAAAAACATGCTGGTGCTTCACACAAGCTTTTGAAGGTCCGGCGATAGTGTTGATAAAAGGCAACAGTAACTCTGTGTAATGAACTGGTGTGGCCGCCCTTGCATTATTTTCCAGGGAATATCTATAAACTGACACCTTTGCATCAGACCATTTTAATCGATTTTTTGCAGAGTTAATGGACAATAATTGGTTTGTACAGAGTCTTCTATCCTGAACACAGTCTCCTGCAATGGACAGTGATAGTAATTTGTGATCACTATTTGATGATTCATAAAAGTTCAGGCTCTCAACCTGTTCAAAGAGTAGATTGTCTACATATATGTAATCAATTGTACTCATGCTGAGATTTCTAAACCATGTGGTGTGGGCGTGAATGTCACCACTTACTGCTCCATTTACCATATGGAATTGTCTTTCTTCCATGAATGACATCCATTTTCGGACCTCTTTAGTCTGACAGTTCGGATTCCAACAATTTAGGTTTAGGTCTCCTAGAATGATAGTATGTGTTATATTGGGGGCAGTGTTAATTAAGTGCAAGATTCTGTCTAAAGCGGTATAAAAAGCCTCATCTGGCATTGCCACCGGGTTGCAATATAAATTGACTAGAGCTATGATCCAGGCTCCAACATTAATTTTTACCAGTAGGATAAAAGCCAATTTTTCTAATTCACTGTGACCACCAGTCCTGAAGCAGGACGCCCTCCTGTTGGTAGAGCTGGGAGCAGGACAGTGTCAAAGTCATCCCACACTGGAGTGGTGGTCAGCCAAGTTTCTTGCAGGGCAATGATGTGAAACGCCACCGGAAACTTTTGAAGCGAAGATTGAAGATGGGAATGACCTCTAGAATTCCAGCTTGCAATGGCATATTTTTTGTTTTCTTTAAAATGGCCCTCAGCCCCCTTAGCTTTGTTTGCGTGCCATTTAATTTTTTGGAGTATATTGCAAGGATTTTGTCTAACTATGGGCAAAAAGGCCCTTGTGTCACCTTCATTAACCAACTGTACATCTTCTGACAAGAGATCAATGTATGAAGAGTCTTTAACCATTTGTGAAGTCTCAGCCGTTAGGGGACCCTCCATAGGACGAATGATCTCCGCTATGACAGGCAGAACCGGCACATGCATCACATCTGGCGGAGCCTTATCTGTGCCAGCCCTAAATTCTACTAAGAGAGTGGCAGGCCCCGCGCACCCCGCGGGGTGTTCATCTTCACTCACTCTCAAACATCTTAGGTTATGGTCCGTCAAAAGTTTATGATTTGCATTCAGACCACGTGTTAGTTCTTCTAGCAGGGTTGCTTGTTTTGCTAGCCTACTATCTAGGGTTTCAAACAGTCTAAAAAGACTTATTACTGAATTGTTGATTGCTACTAATGCCAATTCCACCATTGCAGATTTGGGTGAGCTAGTAATTTTACTTTCACTAGTCAACGACATGTTCCTGAGCGCCCTTGGAGTGGGCTGCACAAATGAAGGTGAAGACACCCGTGATAGAGAAAGGGAGGAAGAAATTGATTCTACCACGCCCTTACAAGCTTCAATCTCCTCCATATTGGAGATTGGAGACTCGCATTGGCTGGCGTAGATCGGAATAGCAGAGCAGTCACCCGCATCAGATGGAAAAGGGATAGGCGACAATGCAAATGGAAAACAATTAACATTTTTAGTACAGTTTGGTTTAACTGAATCTAAAATCGTTTAATCAGAGAGTGTGCGGCTCCTGCACGGCTTCGCTGTGGAGACAACTTCTTTCTGTGAAATTTTATGGGAGGGCAATTGCACGGATAACCCATTGACAGAGAGAGGCGTGGCTGGGAGGCCATACCTCAGTGCTTTAACAGATGTGCTAGCTGGAGTACCCCGTGTCCCCCTTTGGGCTAACCCCCCACTGCTACATGGGGTGATCGTAATTGCAGTGTGAGTCAAGTGCGACATTTTCGCTGTCTCCGCTATCCCCGCAATATTTACAATACCCAATGGCATATTTGATTTCAAAGTATACATTTTGAATATCGTGCTCATGTGAGTTAAAAGCACAAATAACAAAGGCAACAAACACATACACACTTCCCAACCCTGCGATACAGGATAACCCAGGCACAACCCAAACCTCAAATCAGCAACCGGGCTGCAATTGGCTGCAATTGGGGACCAGGTGTCGCTCACCACTCCCCCGCGCCGAAGCGGCAAAGTGGTACTTATACCGGTACTTGCCCGAGTGCACGCATGCTGTGCGCGGCTATATGCATTAAGTAGGCAAGTTAAAAGTTGATGCAGGAGCCAATCCCAGATAGCTCAAGGCGGGACAAACACAGTCTGTCAATCACTTCTTAAACACAGCTACCAGGCAGTTCCAAGCAATTCCAACAGCAGCAGGAGCTGTTATCTATTACGATTCATGCATTCACTTTCCGCTTCTTTACATACAGAATCTAGACATTGGGCCTCATTATGACCCAGGCGGTAGGGGGTTAACGGCGCTGGTAGAGCTGCCGGCGCCGTGAACCATCTACCGCCTCATTACGAGGACTGCTCGCAGGTCCTGCTAAGGACGTCTGGTAAAACCAGGCGTTCTTAGCAGGACCCGCTAGCAGACCAGGATGCTAACAAAGGGCCCGTCATTAACGAGCCCATTGTTAGCATCCTCCCTATTCCCATTGAGCCCTGTGGGGGCTCAAATGGGAATGGGGATGTACCGGGTTCCAGGAAAGGGAATTACCGGGCCCTCCAAGGTCGGAATGGCCCAGTAATTCCCCATTGCTGGAACCCGGACCCGGTACCTGGTATGGGGGTAGCCATGCTGCTGAAAGCGGCATGGCTACCTCCATACTCATAATGAGGCCCATTGTCTCTCAGTCGCTTCCTGTTCTGGCAGAGTCGAAGGTTCGATCTTCTGGGAACGCTGTTTCGTTGCCCGGCAATGGTACAGCGTTTTCTTAAACAATTCTTACGACTCCCTTTCATCAGCTTTAGCAAAATCTTACTAAAGTCTTTCTTCTTGTAGATGGAAGCCGAGACTCTTCTCGACTTAAATCTACACTCCTGCAGCAAACTCCTCTCTGATGCCATTCCGAGGTACTCACAAGAAGTGTATGAAGGCACATTCATAGAACGTATGCCATTAGTTTAGAAAGTGAGTCAGAATTAATCGAACCCCTTTTCTTCCCAGCCATTGCAAAATAAAAAAATGTTACCTTTAAATATTCACGCCATAGTTGCAAATCCGCTAACTATCGAATGCAAGGCTTTCAAACACGCCACAATCTATAACCTGTTCCTATGCTCGAATCCCAAATCCAAAGGTATGATATGATATGGCATTTGTAACGCGCCTATACACAAGTGTTTCAAGGCGTGACGAGGCAGGGAGGGGGGAACAAGGGGAGACAGACAACGATCCTACTAGGCCAGGTGTCATTCAGATTGTGCAAGTGCATGGGTAGGGGGGACGGGAAAAGTGCGAGGGGGAAAGGGAGAGGGGAAAGTGCAGTACAGGGTTAGTAACGAACAAGATAAATAATAAGGGCCAGCTGGTGGCAAGAGCAAGAAAAGTGCAGACAAGTGCTGGGAAGGGGGGCTGTAGGGATACAGAGACAGTCCCGCCGTGCAGGGGTTGCCAGGAAGGCAGTGCAGGGGAGAGTGACTGGGCCAAGGACCGAGATTGGTGAGTGGCCCAGTTGCTGATTCAGTACAGTTTCAGTGATTTAGCAGGGGAGAGGGGGAGAGAAACCAGAAGCAAAGCGGAGGGTTTTGAGGTGCTTCCGGAACCGGAGATGGTTCTCCTAAAGTTTCAGGGAGGCAGGAAGGCTGTTCCAGAGGGAGGCCCCTGCTGGGGAGAGAGATCTCCCCCCAACTCGTTGCTTGGAGAAGCGGCTGACCCTGAGGGAGTTGGAGGCGGATGAGCGAAGTGCTCGAGAAGGAAGATATTTAGGAAGGGAGAGTTGAAGGTATATTGGCCCCAGGCCCCAGAAGGCCTTGTGGACAATGCAGAGGGTTTTGAACTTAATCCTCGCAGCCACAGGGAGCCAGTGTAGCGATTTCAGTCCTGGAGAGATACGGTCCCTGGGCTTGAGGCCAAGGACAAGTTTCGCAGTCCTGTTCTGGATGAGTTGCAGAGGGCGGAGAGTAGAGGCAGGAAGATTTAGATAGAGGCTGTTACAGTAGTCCAGCTTCGAGAGAACCATGGCTCTGGAGACAGTGAGCTTCTGGGGGAAGGAGAGGAAAGGAAGGATACCTCTGAGGAGGTGCAGCTGGTAGTGTGACTTCTTAGAAACGTCAGAAATGTGAGGAGAGAAGGAGAGTGTGGAGTCGAAGATGACCCCGAGGTTTTTTGCCTTGCAGGTAGGAGCAGGAAGAGGGCCAAGAGAGGCCGGCCAGAGAGCTGCAGGGAAGGAGGGAGTGAGTGTGCCAATGAGTAGAATCTCTGTCTTACTGGCATTAAGGCAGAGATTGTTGGCGGCACACCAATTCTGGATAGCAGAAAGACAGTCAGAGATGAGGGAAGGAGAAGAGGAGGCCGAGGGTAGGCTGATAATGAGCTGGGTATCATCCGCATAGCACTGAAAGGTGGGGCAGAGAGCAGCGATGCGGTGGGCGAGAAGTGCCAGATCCTGGTTGAAAAGCCAGGGAGAGATGTTAGAACCCTGGGGAACACCACAGGTAGAGAAAAAGATGTCAGACAGGAAAGACCCCAGTTGGACCTGGGAGGGTCGATTTGAGAGGAAAGAGGTCAGCCAAGCCAGAGCCTGACCAGTGATACCCAGGTTATCACGGAGACGGTTGAGCAGGATGGTATGGTTGACAGTATCAAAGGCAGAAGAGAGAACACATGGAGTGTTAGAGTCATGGTTCGAGAGCAGGACCTCACGGATGTTGAGGAGAGCAGTTTCCATGCTTCTGGCAGCTCTGAAGCCAGACTGATGGTCATGAAGGCTGCCAACAGATTCTGCATGGAGATTAAGCTGGGAGATGGCAAGTTTCTCCAGGAGCTTGCCCAGGAAAGGAGTGATAGAGATAGGGCGATAGTCAGCTGGGCAGGACTGGTCGGAAGAGGGTTTCTTAAGAAGGGGGAGCACAAGGGAGTGCTTGAGAGGGGATGGGAAGACTCCAAAGGCGAAGGAGGGATTGCAGAAGTCAGCAAGGGCAGGAGCCAAGGAGTCGATGTGGTCCTTAATAGTTTTGGAGGAGCAGGGGTGGACCTGTTTTGACGAGACTTTCATAGATTGGACTTGTCTCGAAACCTCATCAGCAGAAAAAAGGGGAAAGGCAGAGAAGGAGAGAGGAGGGGTGGCTGCAGAAGGGCCAGAGGACGGGCAGGGAATAGAGGGGGGGGGGGTGATGGGAGGAGAGTGAGGATAGGATGTCCTGAGTTTTTGAAATGAAGTGAGAGGCCAATGCCGTACAGAGGGCCTGGGAGGGGACAGGAGAGGTAGAGACTGCAGCAGGGTTGGCCAGCTCCTTGCAGATTTTAAAGAGTTCAGCCGAATTGTTAGATGCTGCAGTGATGCAGGCTTGGATAAGGGCTCTCTTCTTGGTGAGAACGGAGAGCTGGTATTGCCTTTGGAGCAGGCGACAGGCCAGTTTGTCAGAGGACGAACATGAAGCACGCCATTTCCTCTCTGCCACCCTGCACATGCGTTTAAGGGTGACGAGATCCGAGTCATACCAGGAGTTACATTTGGCTTTGGGCTTCAGGTGGATTCTCATGACAGGGGCAAGGATATCAAGAGTATCAGATATAGCAGAGTAGAGAGTGGAGAGGGCTGTGTCAGGGTGGGAGTCAGCCGAGGGGGGAAGAGGGGGCGGGACGGTGGCAGCGAAAGCCTCAACTGACACACGCTTCATGGGTCGGATGACCGAGATGGAAGATGGCAGTGATGAGGGTGGCTTTGCCTGTGGGGTAGGGAGGGTAAGGTGGGAGGAGAGGAGAAAGTGATCACTCCAGGAGAGAGGAGTGGATGACGGACAGAGAGGGGAAGGTCAGAAGAGATCAGGGCATCAAGAGTGTGCCCAGCAGAATGGGTCGGCCCAGACGGGAGAATAGAGAGTGAGAGAGAGTCGCAGAGGTCGCGAAAGAGTCCAGAGGGGGGACAGGAGGCATCCAGGTGGATGTTGAAGTTTCCAAGAAAGAGGAGTTGAGTGGTTGAGGACAGGAGTGAGGAGGAGAGGTCAGCCCACTCAGAGAGGAAGGAGGAAATTTGACCAGGTGGCCGATAGATAGTAGCCACGGTAAGGGAGTGGCTAGGAGAGAGAGAGAGTCGGCAGACAAGACATTCAAAAGAGGAGTAGGTCTGCGTGGGAATAGCAGTGGCAGGAATCCACTCTGCGAAGATAAGGGCCACACCCCCCCAGCACGGTTGGCCCTGGGCACGGAGAGGATCTTGTAGCCGTCAGGTAGGAGTGTGTCAAAGCTGGTGACAGAGCTGGCCGTGAACCATGTCTCAGTGAGACCGAGTACGTCAAGATCCAGTTCCTCAAGAAGGCGGCAGATATCAGAGGAATGTTTGACGGCAGAGCGAGAGTTAAGAGTGGCAATGTGGAGAAGGTTGCCATCTTTGAAGGACTTCCGGGGACGGGTACAGATCAGAGGTACGCCCTGCGGAGGAGAAGAAGGAGCACGGAAGGGGACAGGCAGGGAGGGTAGAGGCAAGGTAGCCGAGGACAGAGGAAGGGGGACAGCAGGAGAGGAAAGGAAGTTGATGAGGCGTGGGAAGCGTCTATCAAAGAGTTGAAGGTTGGCCTCAGGGCCTTGGACCAAGATGGTCCCATTAGCGTAGACATTAATGATGGCCTTAGGTAGGAAGCTTCTTGCTTCAACACATAAAACCCTGTTTGATCTTCAGAAACTTACCTTCTATTTTCTTCTTTTTCAGTTCAGTACACATCTCCCGATGTTAACGAATCACGCAGTGGATTCTTCTAAAGACAACCAGGTATATATACAAGAATCTGAGATGCAGATGAATCCTTGAGCAACCTGCAACCAGAATCTCTGAAGACCACGACTGAGCAGGGTTTTCTTCCCCAGAGGGTTTCCCTGTGGGAACCAAATTTACCTATTGGTGCTCACAGGAGGGTTCTTGCAGCATCTCAGAATTCCAACAGTGATTCAGGTTAGTCACACTTGTTGATGTTTTTATCCGTAAAAAGCATTGTCATTATAACAATAGGGTGGGTACAGTGAATGCATCTCTTATCTGTTGTGTGATTGCTCTTGGTGCCGGTCCAGGATTACCCATTCTTTGATCTTGTTCTGACATTGTGAGACTGGCTGTTTGAGGGATGAGAGCAGGCGCTTCTTCTCCCTTACCCTGTCACAGGGTGTAGTCACACTTCTTTCCTTGTGCATATGATACCCCATGGAGGTGCCGTATGGTTTCCCTCTTCAATTCTGTCCGCCCCTCTCTACTGTGTGCTGGTTGCCTGCCTTCTCTGCCTGGTTGCCACGTGGTATCCCTTGGGACACTTTGTGGTTTCCTCCTCATGGTGTTATACTGACTGCGCTTCCCGTTTGACTTTATTTCACTCACGTGCAGGTGCGTGGGGCTTTTCAGTGGCTCTGCTGCCAGAACTCATTCCTGGGTATTTCAAGTGTATTGACAATTGTGGGCATGCCCGGGTGACGCTGTGCGAGTCTGGATTCCTGTACCTCTGATCTGCTGAGTGGGAGCTCCTGGGCAGCCTCCCACAGGCAGGTGTCTCCTTTGCTCCAGCTACCTGCCTGGCCTGTTATACAGGCGAGCGGCTGGCTGCGGTTGTTGCCACTCCCTCATGGAGAGTTTCGCCGCACACGTAGGATGTCCTATGTAGTGCCTCATTGCCAGTTTAGTATCCTCTGTCGCGATGATATGTAGCTGCAATAATCACAACCACTCAAGATGAAAGCGTAACTTAAACTACTTTATTTCCCGTCCTCCTCAATTGTCATTTCCAGCCATCTATCTAATGACCTGAAATACATAATAACATGTGATGGCTACACAGTGAGACACAACATGGGTGGTGGGCTTCTCCACAGCTGTCCCAGTGTTGGTCTCCTGTGGCTGTGCTGCCTCCCTCCCTCCTGCTCTTACTCCCACTGCTCTCACGTTTAGCTTGTGCATGGGTAGAGGTGGACACACTGCCTGCAATGGAGTCATCCTGGGCAGTGGAGGGCCCGGCCTCTTCAGTGTCAGTCGACTGTGTACCTGTTGGGTGGATATCAACATGCTGTCAGTCATCTGCATACTCGTAAATGGGCCCGCAAAACACTCATAAACATGAGGTTTGTTCTTCCTACTGTGCGGAGCCAGGAATGAGACACGGGCACAGAGGACTCTTTGTTTTGGTTAAAAACCTTTATTAAATTAAAACGATGTATATGTTCTTCCCAAGACTTAATGTGAATAATTATGTCATCAATATAAGTACCACAAAAAGAGGATTATGGATGAAGGATTTGGTCCATTAACCTTTGAAATGTGGCTGGTGCCCTGTGAAGCTCAAAGGGTAACACTTTAAATTGGAAGAGCCCAGCAAGGGTGAAGAAAGCTGTTTTCTCCTTCTCCTTCGGGTTGACAGGTACTTGCCAGTAACTTTAGTCAGATCAATTGTGGAGAGGAAAATGGTGGCTCCTAATCAATCAATTAGATTGTCTACCCTGGGCATAAGATAACTATCAATTTGGGACACTGCGTTTACTGTTCTGAAATTGATACAGAACATCCAGTACTGATCTGGTTTGGCAACAAGCATCATCAGAGAGGACCAAGGACTCTGGGCTGGTTCTTATATGTCTCCAAACTATATCTTCTACACTTCATGTATGACTACGTCCTTTCTTTCCTCAGGGATCCTATTGGATTTTAAATGGACAACCTCCCCTGGTGGTGTGCAGATGTACTGAAAGACCCCTTTTACTCTCCCTGGTTCACTGTTCTAATAAGTCTTGTACATCTTGTTTTTGGGTATGTGTTAAATGGGAAGGAATCAGTATCCTTGTCTGACTCTTCTGCCAAGAGGCTAGTCAATACCATGGTTGTGTTTTTTACATGATCCTCTCTCCATTCTTTAAGGAGGTTCATGTGATATATATGGGTCTTATTGCGGTTGGGATACTCAATAGTTGTAGGGGCCAGTTGTTCGATCACCTCAAAAGGTCCATGCCATTTGGACATCATCTTGTTTTTGGATTTTGGTAGGAGAACAAGAACTTTATGTCCAATGGAGAAAGACATAAGTAGAGCATGTTTATCGTGGGATGACTTTTGATTTTCCTGAGCTTTAGTTAGATGAGTTTGAACTATTGCTCTCACGGTGGCCATTTTTTCTTTCAGCCTTTGGGCCGTTTGTGTGATTGGTAGAAGGACTTCTTTTTTCTCCTCCCAGGTCTCCCTTTACATGTCAAGGACATCCCGTGGATTACTACCATACAGTAGTTCAAATGGTGAAAACCTTGTGGATGATTGTGGTGTCTTCCGGACTGCAAAAAGGGCCCAGGGTATCATAATATCCCAGTTTCAGTATTATTGAAACATTCCACCAATCTGTCTGTTTGTGGGTGGTAGACGAAGGTCCTCAGAGTTGTAATGTGTAGGATCTATTTTACTTCTGTCATCAACCGACTCATGAACGGTAGTCCCCTGATCTGTAAGGATCTCTTTTGGGGAGCCAACTGATGAAAAGAAAATGGGGTGAAGTGTTTCAAAATCTGTTTGGGTGGGGACAGCTAGGGGGCGAAGACCAAGATGGCGGTGTGATCTGGGAGCTTATCACCCGCCAAAAGTGAACACTTTAAAGGAGACAGAAACCCCCAGTGGATGACCCGCTGGAGAGCAGCGCCGGGCTAGTAGAGGAGCGGAGGCCCGCTACGAGAGCTTATCAGAGAGGAGCGGCACTCCCAACATGGTGCTAGGGGAGGCCTTGACCGAGAGGCCTGAAGTGAGCAAGGTGCGCAGCAACAGTCCGCGGAAGGCAGGAAGAAATGTGCCAGAGGTTGTGCCTGCACACGGAGAGAGGGAATGATAGGAGAGAGCCGCCCGTGGGCAAAAGGAACACAGGGTTAGCCTGTAGTGGAGCACATCAGCGGGATGTTAAGTCGGTGAACACCGCGTGGAGCTGCACTGGCTCATCTTGGAGAAGGCAAGCTCCCTGTGCAGTGCGGCTTGAGAAAAGGAGGGGGAAACCCCCGAGGAGAGGATCTGAGCCCTGAAATAACACAAGCTGAAGAAAGCAAGGTGCGGAGGCATGAGCACCCCTATCCCCCCCCCCCAGCCCTATTGAGAGAAGCCATAGCGAGTTGGAAGAGCGGGGGAAAGCAGTTCCTGGGCACCTGATGGAGGAGACAAGGAGGAAGAGCCTCTGAGTTGCGGACAGACATTGGATGGGAGTGCCCTGTGGGGGGACAAAGAGCATGCCAGGAGGCAGCCCAAAGGCCTCTGGTGAAGCGGCATAGGCATACGGGCACCAGGTGGATCTCCCACAGAGCAACCCAGAGGAGACAGAGGCCCTACGGGGAGCAGCTCGACGAGGGGAGGACAGAGCGCTGGTGAGGGGAGCGAGGGCCCTGACAGAAGCAAGGCTGGGGGGTGGTGCAGAATCCCTGCTCCCTCCACCACCCCACTGCACCAGACATCACTAAGGGTTGAATGGCAGACGGCGGCACCCATACAACTGATGGGGAGGCCAAAGGGGTGAAACCCTTAGTCAAAAACACATTGACAAAGACACAGCGCAGAGGAGAAAGGTGCAGCAGAATGCAAGGGCGCAATAGTTGGGCACCGCAGTTGGGAGACCCCTGGACGGAAGGGAGGACCCCATCAACCCCTCTGGGAAATGACGGGAAGGCAATGGCAGTAGACGGTGCCTAGGAAAGAGTGAGCTTGCCCAAGCAGGCGAAAGCCCCATGAAAGGAATATAGCTCCCGGAGCAAGAAGCCTACGGGTATACAAGCACAAACGTGAAATGGCGGCGGGAGGTATGGAGGCACTAAAGCAAGATGTACAGGCCATCCTGCTGGAGCTCGAAGCGTTTAGGACAGAGGTACAGAACTCCCTGGTGGCCATTGTGGATAGGGTAACAAAAGTGGAGGACTGGGTGGAGATATAACCGATGTGGCCATGGAAGTGAGGGTCTAGGAGCTGGAGCACAGAGAGAGGCAAGGGCCAAAATTGACGATGTGGAAAACGGTGAGAGACTAAATAATTTGCAGATATGGGTGCTCCCTAGTACAGACACAGAATCCCCAAAAGACTTGGAACTAACGCTTAAGCGCCTGATAAGACAGGTGCTGGGAGGAGAAACTGAGAGGGAGGTGCGCTTCCATAGGGTTCACAGAGGAGCCAGGTCAGCTGGAGGGCCACGTTCTGTGGTGGCGATTTGCCACTACTACAGCGATAAAAAGGAGATTCTGCAGAAAGCCAAGGAAGTGGGAGAAATAGACTGGGAAGGAACCTCTGTGACCATCTTTCATGACTTGTCATACACTTTGGAGCAAAGGAGGAAATACAGGCCCCTCACTCAAGGGCTTCACGAGGGGGGGTCAGGTATCGCTGGCGGTTCACCTTCACGCTGTCTTGATTATGATGGGGAGCATTATGAACTACTGCAGGGAGAGGAAGCAGGCCCCCTTTTACAAGAGTTGCAAAAGGGGGGACCACAGCAGGATCATGAAGGCCAGCATAGGCTGCGGGGAGCACTTAAACAGTGCCTTTGCTGAACCAAAAGGCTGAAAAAGAGATGGCAGTGCAAGAAAGTCCAGAAAACATCCATCATCAGAGCCCAAGGGACACAGATGAAGTAGGGCTCTGCATTCTGGTTGGTGTGTTTTTTATTTTTATTTTTATTTATTTTTTCATAAGGGAGAAGTTGGGGGTAAATGTGTTAAATGCTTTGTTCATGTTCTGGTGGGGTGATAGACCCCACAACGTCCTGGTAACCCAGAAATGCTCTGGGGTCTCAGGGAGGCTGGGTGTCTGGCCCAAGCCAGGCTTGTCCTCTACAGGCCAATTTTGGGGAATGTTGACACAGGGGAGGTACAGGAGGGGGGAGCGGCGGGGGTGGGATCACATATAATATATGTTCAGGGGCTCTAACCATGGCTCACTTGAAGAAGGGCTAGTGACGGATATGGATATCGCCAGGTAAGGCTATGGCTAACTTGATGGTGGTGACACTAAGGGGGTAATTCATAGAATTTAGCGCACAAGTGGCGCACGCGGCTAGCGCACAGTGTGCGCGTGCGCTAAAATCCATTTCCGCGCACAGCGTATACATGGATTCCAGCTACCAAAACCAGCCGTGGCGCACAGTGGCGCAGCGACCCTGCAGCAGCGCCAGTTACGCCCCCAAGAACGCCCCTCGTGCAGGGAAAAGCCATCAAAATCCCCAATCCAGCGCAAAGGGCTGCGCTAACCCTGTACCAGCACGGCAAGTGGGGAACGTGTATCACTCGCGGGAAGTTTCACACGCGACTGGCCCTGTGCGAGCGGGGTACGTGTATTACTGGGGTGCGCGGGAAGTTTCACACGCGATTTCAGCAGGGTACGTGTATTACTGGGGTGCGCGGGAAGTTTCACACGCGATTTCAGCAGGGTAAGTGTATTACTGGGGTGCGCGGGAAGTTTTACACGTGATTTCAGCAGGGTACGTGTATTACTGGGGTGCGCGGGAAGTTTCACATGCAATTGACCCTGTGCGAGCGGGGTACGTGTATTACTGGGGTGCGCAGGAAGTTCCACACGCAATTTCAGCAGGGTACGTGTATTACTGGGTTGCGCGGGAAGTTTCACACGCGATTTCAGCAGGGTACGTGTATTACGGTGGTGCGCGGGAAGTTTCACACGCGATTGGCCCTGTGTTAGCGGGTACGTGTATTACTGGGGTGCGTGGGAAGTTTCACACGCGATTTCAGCAGGGTACGTGTATTACTGGGGTTCACGAGAAGTTTCACACGCGATTGGCCCTATGCGAGCGGGGTACGTGTATTACTGGGGTGCGCGGGAAGTTTCACATGCAATTTCAGCAGGGTACGTGTATTACTGGGGTGCGCAGGAAGTTTCACACGCGATTTCAGCAGGGTACGTGTATTACTGGGGTGCGTGGGAAGTTTCACACGCAAGTGGCCCTGTGCGAGCGGGGTACGTTTATTACTGGGGTGCGCGGGAAGTTTCACACGCGATTTCAGCAGGGTACGTGTATTACTGGGGTGCGCGGGAAGTGTCACACGCGATTGGCCCTGTGCGAGCGGGGTACGTGTATTACTGGGGTGCGCGGGAAGTTCCACACGCGATTTCAGCAGGGTACGTGTATTACTGGGGTGCGCAGGAAGTTTCACACGTGATTTCAGCAGGGTACGTGTATTACTGGGTTGCGGGAAGTTTCACACGCAATTTCAGCAGGGTACGTGATTACTGGGGTGCGCGGGAAGTTTCACACGCGATTGGCCCTGTGCGAGCGGGGTACGTGTATTACTAGGGTGCGCGGGAAGTTTCACACGCGATTTCAGCAGGGTACGTGTATTACTGGGGTGCGCAGGAAGTTTCACACGCGATTTCAGCAGGGTACGTGTATTACTGGGGTGTGCGGGAAGTTTCACACACAATTTCAGCAGGGTACGTGTATTACTGGGGTGCGCGGGAAGTTTCACACGCGATTTCAGCAGGGTACATGTATTACTGGGGTGCGCGGGAAGTTTCACACGCGATTGGCCCTGTGCGAGCGGGGTACGTGTATTACTGGGGTGCGCGGGAAGTTTCACACGCGATTTCAGCAGGGTATGTGTATTACTGGGGTGCGCGGGAAGTTCCACATGCGATTTCAGCAGGGTACGTGTATTACTGGGGTGCGCGGGAAGTGTCACACGCGATTGGCCCTGTGCGAGCAGGGTACGTGTATTACTGGGGTGCGCGGGAAGTTCCACACGCGATTTCAGCAGGGTACGTGTATTACTGGGGTGCGCGGGAAGTGTCACACGCGATTGGCCCTGTGCGAGCGGGGTACGTGTATTACTAGGGTGCGCGGGAAGTTTCACACGCGATTTCAGCAGGGTACCTGTATTTCGGGGGTGCCGGAGAGTCCTACACGTGAATTTGCAGTGTGGGTCCTCCCAGGTGTTCCCTGTACACCCTCCACGGCCCCTGCAGGCAGCCCACACCACAGGGGACTACCCTGCATCCCTGGTCATGTCCCGCAGGCAGCCCATCCAACATGGGCATGCCCCCCAGCAAAGGCACATGTCTCCTTGCACTACTGATCACCAACTCATGTCCCCCACTCATGTCCCACTCATGTCCCCCTGCACCCCCACCCCCCAGCATTGCGGGGCACCTGCCCGCAGGCCCCACTCATGTCCCACTCATGTCCCCCTGCACCGCCACCCCCCAGCATTGCGGGGTACCTGCCAGCAGGCCCCCACTCATGTCCCCCTGCACCCCCACCCCCCAGCATTGCGGGGCACCTGCCCGCAGGCCCCACTCATGTCCCACTCATGTCCCCCTGCACCGCCACCCTCCAGCATTGCGGGGTACCTGCCAGCAGGCCCCCACTCATGTCCCCCTGCACCCCCACCCCCCAGCATTGCGGAGCACCTGCCAGCAGGCCCCCACTCATGTCCCCCTGTACCCCCACCCCCCAGCATTGCGGGGCACCTGCCAGCAGGCCCCCACTCATGTCCCACTCATGTCCCCCTGCACCCTCACCCCCCAGCATTGTGGGGCACCTGCCAGCAGGCCCCCACTCATGTCCCACTCATGTCCCCCTGCACCCCCACCCCCCAGCATTGCGGGGCACCTGCCAGCAGGCCCTGACACATGTCCCCCAGCCAACACGTCATCACAATCTAGATCCCTGGCCCTTATGGGCAGCCTCCACATGCCAAACACCCACCCAAGTATTGCATCCACCCACTTAGAAATGCCAATTATATGATACAACCCCAATGGCAAGTATGTAAATGAACACATGTCCCTCACATACACACAATGGGTGTAAGTGAATGTCAAAACCCATATCATGATATGCATGAAACCAATGAGATGATACTACACATTGAAGTTTGATGAAAAAAATGTATTAAAAGCAACATAAATGGAATTAAAAATAAACAAACGACAATGGGAATTAAAAACCAAAAGCAGCATGTCCGTAAAATAATGAAAAAACACAAATCATAATCCAAAGGAAAGGTGTCCAAAGTCACAGTTCAAAAAAGTAAATCCAAGGGAAAAACAAAACCGAAAACCATTGCTCCATGGGTAAATCCAAAAAAAAAAACTAGAATCCAACAGTCAACTATATACAGATAAACAATCCAGGGTCCATGATCCCAAATGAAGAAATGAAGCCTATCTAAGAATGCTACCTAATAAAAAAACTATATACAAAAATGTGGTCCATTGACCAAAAGGTCCAAAATAAATAAAAAAGCAAAGGAAACCTAACACTAACTACATAACTATTTACAAGGGCAGCGGGCTAGTCCGACGGCTCACTGGTTGTTGTCATGGGCCAGGGCATCATCGAACTCCTGTTCAATGGCTTGGAGGCGGGCATGTTCCCTGGCCCCGAGGTCTCGCAGGGATAATGCAGTGTCCAGCTCCAACTCCCTGCGAATACCCTCGAGGCACTCAGCCCGCCTCAGCGCCCTCCGCATGGAGTTCTCCGCCCGGACCATTGTGAGCCGTTCCTCCTCTGCCCGCTGCCGCTCCGCACCTATCTGCTGGCCCAACCGCTCCCACATGGAAGACACTCCCATTCCAGGGTTCTCCTGCTCTCCGGCCGATGCTTGCCCCCCTGATGTTGATGGCCCCGAGCCATGATGCCTCCCACGTCAAGCCTGCCGCTGCCTCTGACGCAACTGCCTGTGCCAGCACGACGGCATCCAGGCTGATGGAATTCACCGACTCCGTCGTGCACGTGCCCTGCCTAATGATGCCGTCACATCCTCCATCTGCTGGGGTCCAGTTGCTGGTGTGTCCACCCCTGCTGGACCTCCGACTCCCAACTGTGGCAGGGATGGGATCCCCACCGAGTTGGCTGCGTTGGTCGGGGCAGGTCCACAGGGGGCCCTGGTGGCATCTGGGCCGGAAGACGGCATGGAGAACGACTGGCGCATAGCCTCCACAGAGGAGGAGAGGGTCGCCAGAGTGGCCGACACATGTACGAAACCCCCGACCACGTCTGCTCCCAACTGGGCCACGTTGGTCCCCCGGGAAGCACGCACCTCATCACGAATGACACCCGTGCGCAATGTGACACCAATCAGGACCTTCTCCATACGGCCAGGGGTCCCCTCGTCCGCAGGTGGAGGGGAGTCAGATGACATGGACATCCCCCCTACCTGCGGACGGGCCTGGGATGGGGCATCCCTGCTGGTGCATGGTGGTGCAGTCACAGTGTCAGGGACAGTGACATGCACAGGCACCTCCACGACGACCTGTGCTGCCTCCTGCCCCTGCCCCTGGACTGCACCACTTGCACCAGCAGGGATGCCCCCACCAGGCCCCATGAGCGGCTCAGTAGCGGCCTCCTCCTCCTCTGTGGAAACCACCAACCTGGATGGCTCCACCCCGTCTTCCGCCGTTGCAGCCCCTGTGGGGGCTCACCCACCCCTTCCGCTACAGCCGTGGGGGCATCCCAGCCGCTTTGCTCCACAGCGCCGTCTCCGCCCTCTTCTTCACTTTGCGCGGTGTAGAGGGAGACATAGAACACACGCATCAGGGTACTGTACAATGGTCCCCTAGACAGGAAGCAATAGCAGATGAGTGGCACTGTCAAAGATCACTTCCATCATGTCCCTCCACAACACATAGGTCAGTGCAGGCAAAACACATGCAGTAATAGGCATGGCGCATGCTATGGACATTAGCAAACATGTCCAAGGGACTCTTGAAACATACAATGTTGTTTTTGAACTCACATGCATCATGGGTCATGCCTATCACATGCACACACTTCACCATACTTTCATCCATCTGGACTCGTACACCCCAGACACAGTGGATGCAAGGATAACTAGGCTGCATCAGTGATTCTGAACATTGTCACAGACATGTGTCATGCATCCATGGCATTCACAAGTCACAGACACGCAGGTCAGACACACAGACATGGACACCATACATGTACATGGCATCAGCACCCATCCCTCACCCCCACCCATGTCCAGGAACAGAGACTGGCATGCTCTCATGTGTCCATTCCGCATAGGGCTCCCCATGTTGCATTTGAACACATACACCAACCGTATGCTTCACACATTACTGGTCTCACATGCATGACCATGATGTCCCTGCACACACACACGCGTACATTGCCTATGTCACACATACAGGCAAGTATCAGACAACCAGCACACTGCAACATGCCCTGTCTCACACAGCAATGCTTGGCCACTTACTGCTCGACTCCAGACGGGTCTGCCTCTCAAGGATCTGGGCATGGAGCGCTGGGTGTACGCGTTCCAGGACCCTCAGCTGGATGGTACTCATGCTGCCCTGGCCCCCCTCCATGAGGCGCCGGGCCTTTATGAGGGTCCTGGACCTCAAGTCCTCCCAGCGCTTCTTGACTTGCTTGATGTTGCGGGTTGCCACTCCCTCCGTGTTGATGGCAACCACAAAGTCGTCCCAGATCCTGTCCCGTCCTTCCTTGTCTGCGCGTGATGATCCGAAGAGGGCATCATAATGCCCCAGGACAAGCTTCACCAGGACACCAACTTCCTTCTGATTGAAGCTGGTGGCCCTCTGCCCCTCTGGCTGGGGTTCGCCAGTGGTCTCAGATGGTGTTTGCCCCGACATGGCGACCCCCGAGACAGGCGTGGGTGGGCAACTGGGTCCTGGGGCTGGGCTGTGGAGCAATGGTATCCCAGTCGGGAGTCTTCTGTTCCAGCAGGGGTGGACACAGCAACTGGACCCCTGCAGATGGCTGATGTGCAGGCACCAAATGGCAGGGCACGAGGGCAGCAGGCAGTCAGGCAGCAGCAGATGGCAGGTGGGAGCGTGCTCTGGGCTCGGGGGGGCAGTGATTCGGCCTTTTGGGCAGGAGCGTTGTCTTCCGTGTGTTTTCGCGTGGCCAGCTTGATACGGAGTGATTTGGCACATAAAAAATTGCACGTCAGCGTGTAATTCGAGGAAAGGCCCTTAGCGCGTAAGCGCATCTGCACGCATACGCGATTTCATTGGACCGAAGGTCCTTCAAGCGTAAGCGCCTCTGTGACGTGACGCACGCGGGCGTGCACGGGCGTTTCAGCGCACGTGAAAAACTGCACACCCGCGTGGGAATGCGTGTAATCCGAGGAAAGGGCCCATGCGCGTAGGTGACGCGATGCACGCAGGCGTTTCCCTCAGCACTGGTTAAAGGTGAGCGGGGGCAGCAGTTCGCTGTACGTGCCTTTCGGGGAGACCGACGTGTGTTGCTGCTTCCTGTTGTTTCGCGCGCCATCACAACTTCACAGCTATCAAGGACGTATCTCTTCTTTTGGCGGGGGTATTGGCTATGCGTGTTTTTCTGCATTTCGCTAGTCAGACGGTGAGTCGCACACGCTATTTTTCCCACTGTGGGTGCCACTGTGTATCGCACCCATTTTCAAGGTCATAGTAGCCTGCGTGTCCCACACGTACGCGTTATTCGTGTTACTGCGTACTGCGGGAGGTTGATTCCACGCACGTAGGCTGCAGGGTTGCGTGCACGGTTTTACTGCAGGTTTGGGGTGCCTGAGCGTTGCGTGACCCGTCACTACATCACCGGGGTCACATACATCCTTGCAGGTGCAGGGGGGCTGTTAACATCTTGCTTCCCACCCCCTTCACCCCAATTGCCCAGGTCAATTGTGGTGTACACCTCCCATTGGCACTACTCCATCTGTGCCGGCACTACTACATCTGTCCCATGGTTGGGAGGACACCAAAGGTGAGGGGCGCCTCAGCTGGGCGTACTCCTCGTGGCGGGTGTGGTCGGGGACGTGGCCGTGGTGACCAGGGAGTAGGGGGACTCCAGGGTGTCCAGGGCGGCCACAGAGAGGGAAGAGGCAGGGGTGCGCCACTTGAGCACAATGTTGTGCCATGTGTTGGTGCAGTCATGCCACCACCCCCTGTGGTTCCGGGGATGCAGCTTCTGCATCTGGCACTGGTGCCCGTGTGACCCGGCAGTCCGTTCCATCGACTGCCATGGGCCCAAGGGTAGTGGTAGCTGCAGGTGCAGCTGTGGACACCGCCACCCAGGCTCAGGGTCTGCCAGCGCAGGCTGCGTTGGCACTTGAGGAGCCCTTGGTAGATTTCCAACAGAACAGGAGGCAAACCATAGGGGCACGCAGGGCTGCTCTGACCAAGGCACGTGTCCCTGGGGCAGTTATGTCATCTGCTGCCCCGAACAGCCGGGTGTTGACAAGTGCAGGGGAAGATGCACCCAACAACACCCCGGTTGTGAGTCTGCCAACCAGGACTGTTGCGGTCAATGACCCTGCCACAGTGGATGTTGCTGCGCAGGGTCCATTAGAGGGCACCCAGATGCCACTGACACAAGTCAGGCCTTTGGTTGTCCCTCCACCTGCCACTCCCTTGGCTCAATCCACCGAACCCACTGGCCATACTGGTCAGGGCAGCATTAGCCAGCCAGGGTCTGCGCCACAGTCCAAGAGGAGGAAGGTTGCACCTGCAGCACAGGCTGGGACCCCACACACAGCCACGACCTCCTGCACGTCGAGGAAGAAGCCTTTCTGCAAGCAGGAACTGGACTTCCTCGTGGACTACGTGCAGGGCCACAGCCGTGACATGGTAGTGGGTGCCAATAGTCAGACTACGGCTGCCCACCGTGACACCCACTGGAAGCATGCTGCGGAACATGTCAGTTCATTCGGTCATGAGGTGCGCACGGCGCAAGAGTGCAAAAAGCGTTGGAATGACCTCAAACGCAGCGCTAAGGCTAAGCGTGCCTCAAATTACAACTTGACTCTGGTGACTGGCGGTGGGCCTGCACCAGAGGAGGAAGAGCTCACTCCGCATGAGTCACTCGTTGCGGAGTTCATACCACCTGAATTGGTTGAAGGAGTGGGAGAGATGCTGGACTTTGTTGCCCAGTCCAGTGAGTGTTGATGCGTGTTTGTTGAGGACGTGTGCGTTTTACTTGTGGGATGTGTTGTGCATGATTGCCACTACATGTGACGTGTACATGGTTCTGATGTGTAAGTAATGCAATGCTTCCGTGATGCATGTCTGCTCTGCTGGATGCTGGACATGTGGAGCAGACGGGGACTGTCCGCATCACCACTATTGCACCCTACTCACATGCTGGTTACAAGTATGCCCCTCCGGTCCATGTTCCAGCTCACTGGCCCTTCTGCATGTGGCGTGGGGTGACCTTCCTCTCAGCCCAGGCACAATGTCATTGCATGACTGACGTGCATGTGTCCTCTGCCTGCATGCGGGTACTCCATGTAGGCATGCTCCCTTGCCCCTCCTCTGCCACTCTGCACCCCAGTTCCACCTTTGCACTGGTCTGCTTCAATCTTGCCATTGTGTACTTTCCTGTTCATGCGTCCTGTGTACATGCTAACTTCCAGCGTACAATCTGCCAGACATATGCTGTGTGGTACAGCCTTAGTACTTGATGCAGGGTATCGCACTTGTACTGTGCATAGGTCAGATGTCCTGCAGGGACATGAGTGCCCATTCATGCTCCATGTGCATTGCACGCATGCCCCTATGTGTCCTTGACTGGATGATCACTGTAATACAAGTCCTGGGTGACATACATTGCATGGCATCTCATCAGCCTTCCCATGTCAACTGTGGCTCAGTACTGCGTTGCACACATGTTTAGGGTCTGACAATCTGTGTGGGTCACAGGCCTCAGCCTGTTTAATGCCCAATGACTCTGTCCGACTGTTGTAGTGTCTTCTTCACACGTGGGTGGCCTACAGAGTTTTCTTCATGTGTCCTGCTAACTGTCCCATCATCATTTGCAGTGTTGTCACTTGAATCACATTAAGCTGTTGATGCCAGTCAACACTGCCTGTCAATACACAGGTCTATGGTCAGCCTTTTGATAGCATGCTAGGCATCCCTGCTTTTGTACTTGGGTGGAGGGGTGCTTTGCTTGTAGATATGCTACCCATTGAATGCACAGTGCACGTGATGCCTGAATTTGACCTTGCACTGCCTTCACATTTCCTGACACACACCATGGAGTCCTTGTACATGTAGGTAGTGAGTGACATACACATTTTCTGCACTGCATAGACCCACTTCCATGCAAACTGCCACCTTTCAACAGGTCTGATCACAGAAGCAATATAAAGTTGACCCAGCATGCATGCCAGGTTCTATGTTGTGTGTCACATGTCTGCCTGATGTGTTTGTTGTCGGTGTGTGTATGTGTTGTGTGCTTCTGACATGTGTAGTGACCTTTTTTCTATCTATTTTTCAGGTGATGACGCAATGGAGGTGGAGGATGGTGTTGTCATGCCAGACGCAGGGTTGTTACCACTACATCAACCCGGCTCAAGTGGGGGTTGTGGGGTGGTAGGCCACGAAAACCCCCAAGTGCTACAGTCCATCTTGTCTCTGGCTGCCTATGAGTCCAGCCCTGATGACGACTCTGACGTCCATGTCGAGTTGGGTGAGCATCAAGTCCATGTGTCAGGAGTGAGTGATTCTGATGTGGACACTCCGCTGTCTGCGACACCTGCACTGAGGGATCAGACAGTCTTGGTTTGTCCGCCTGTGGTGGATCGGGACGCAGGGTCACCCTCCACACCAGTCACTGATGTTCCTGGGACATCACGTCGACGGGGGCATGTAGTCGTGCAGCCGCGGGCGGTGCCAACACAGTGAAGACACCCAGTCCTTGGGTCCCGCAGGGGTCAAGCCCAGCAACGCGGTCGCCGTGCGCAACCGCAGTATACTGAGTGGGAGCAAGACATGACTGCCAATTCAGAACGGCAGGGGGCAGCAATGGAGAACATCGCTGAGAGCATGGAGCGTGTGGCCCGATCTGTGCTCCCCCCGGCTAGGCAGGTGCTTCTCCAGCAGCAGGCTGCACGGTCCACGGCCCGCTCGCTCAGGCTGGGCATGGCGGCCTCAGACAGGGCACGCCAGGCTGAAATGTCGTCTCTGCATAAAGCAATTGCTGCTCACACAGAGGCGCACATGGATGCCCTGAGGGAGGAGTATGCTTCCCTCAAATCCACTCTGTGTGTCCTTATGATGTCCCAGAGGCAGCGGGCAGAGGATAGGGTTTGCACAGCTTGAGCGTACCATCTCGGCTGAGCTACAGGCTTGCCGGGAGGTGCAGCAGTTGTCCAGCCAGGCCTTGCAGGAGGAACTCCGTGTTACACGTGCTACCTTGCAAGAGGAAGCACGTGTATCACGTGAGGTTCCGCATGCAGACCTACGTCACATCGCCACACAGAACCAGGCTCACCCGTCCGGCAGACTTGCTGCCGTCGAGGGGCAAGCTGCGGCTAGGCGTGGCCAGGCTACTGTGCCACGTCCTCCTTTCCAGGAGGAGCCAGACTTGGACGACCATCTATCTCCCACATAGGTCGGGCTGTGCAGGCGTTGAGCCCATGGAGGTTTTTATTTTTGGCTCAGCATCATCGCATGTGGGTGTTGAGCAGCACCCTGTACCTCCCCCCTCCTGGGTGCCTCCCCTCCCCCCCGGTTCATATGTGGCCATTTTTGATTTTTCTTTTAGTTTAGTTAGTTAAGTTTCTGTTTGATAGTTTAATTAGGTAATGTAGGTTTTTCATAGTTAGTGTAATTCGTTAATATAGTTTAAAATTGCTTGTCTATTGTGCTTTCATGTGACGGAGCGGTGCTTTGTGGCTTTTGAAAGTAACCACTGTCTGTTCCAGCTGGGCCCTTCAGGCTTGTCTTGTGTATGTGTTTGCTGCTTGGGGTCCTTGACTCACATATGCCACTCCTGCCTCCCTTTTCCATGGGCTCGCAAGGATGGTTCGGTGTGACAGCCTATTACACAAGGGCTTTGGACTGTCATATCTGTGGCATGTCTGGTGCTGTGTAACTTGTGCTAACACCCCTAGTGGGGAGGATTGCGGTGTTATTGACGACTTTTGCTAGATGGGGTGTTTCATGTTTAATGTGTACATTCATTGCTATGCATTGTGTAGTATGTTTCTTATCTTTACTGTACACGTGCTTGTTGCAATTCATGCCGTAGATAGTGTGTTCCACACTTTGGATGTGAAAGACGGACTGATGGTGTGATTTCTGATGTACGTCTCTGACATGGTCCAGTAATGAGATGCCTGAAGAGACACACACAGATGACTTTAAAGCATTAATCATGTGCTTCATGCCCTTTCTGCAGGGGGATGAGCCTCCAGACCACCTTTGCCAGCAGACATGGCCCATTGGACGTCTGGATTCTGGACACGTTTGTTGGTGCCCACATGCACATGTGTGCGCAAGCAGAGGCACAGGGATTGCAGACATACATCCTAGAACTGCTGACGTGTTCCAAGGAACTCCAGGCAAGGTGAGCAGCACAGGGGGGCCACAACACAGCAAAGCTTCCACCAGGCCAGTTGCACATGCAGGCTTAGTAGCAGCACTGAGGGTGAGCTTGGACGAATATTGGTGTTGAAGCACACAATACAGCTCAGATGTGTTGGTGGACTGATGGCTGTTGATTGTAAGGTTGTCTGGGGCACCTGCAGGGGCAGTGCACATACCCTCCGGTACACCAAGGTCCATTGAGGCACTTGTATCACCCATGTAGCCTTCCGAGACATGGAAAGGAGCAGCTCACAGGGACATACAGCAAGGGACATACTCAGGTGCAGTGCATTTAATTTCCATGTACATTTTGAAACATGCACTGCCTACCTTGTTTCGGTCATGATGGAACACGACTTGTTCTGAAGTCATGCCTTGCTATATGGGTCTGTCTGCTTACCCAGGGAACATTGCATGTTGTGTGAATTGTGACACATTGGTGTTCCATTTGCCACGCACCCACTGGCGGCTGACTTACTGCATTGACTGTGTATGACCCATCACAGGGGTAATGTTACATATGGGTACGAAGCATCCACACCAGATTGTCTGTTTGTAGAGTAGTTTGTTGCTATGGGGCATATTTGGTGGTGTGTTTTTGTGTTATGGGCACGCACAGATTATTAACTGTGGCTCTCTGAAGTGCTCCTGTAACCGGACCTGAGAGTGCGCAGGCAAGAGGCCAGCACTCAAAACCAGAGCTAAGTGTCTTGTTGTTTTTCTTTCAAACTGCTCTCCATAGGCTTGCTGGGGGGTGCACTAATGCATGGATGAATGTGTAATTCAATTTGGTATGTTTTTTTTTCCCCTAATCACCCGGAGTCCTATCCAATTCTAAACCCTGTACCCTCTACCCGGTGTTCCTGCTTCCCGTACCTATCCGACCAACGTTCCCTAACCCTCTTTCCCCGCTGGGGTTGCGGATGCCTCTGTAATCCCCAAGCTTGCAGGTGCCAAAACCCTAGAGGGGGTGGTTGGTTCGTGCCACTCCTAAGCCTGGACTCCGGAAGGCCCTGACAATGATGTACAAGTTTGTTCGGATTGTGTATGTGTTCATGCAGGTAGTACATTTTCGTGCATTCCCTACTTTCACATGTCATTCCTCCCCCCTCTCCTGCCACTCATTCCAGTTATCCAGTGTGCCAACGCCTGTCCCGACTGCATATCCCTGACCCTCCTTCCCCACCAGGGTCTCAGAGGCCTGTGTGGGTTTGACCTTGCAGGCACCCTGGCCACGGTGGGGGTGGTTGGTTCGTGCCACTCCTGCGCCTGTACACGGGAGCTGTGACAGTACACATCCGTTCGTGGTTCATCATTCTATGCTATGTACCACACATCGTTCACATCCTGTTGTGACATTGTTTTACTGTGCTACCTTGGTTGTTACATCATTGTGGTAGTACTTGGCCTTTGTGAGGTACTGCTACTTCAAGTCATCTACTGGAGGCTGTTCTGGTTCGTTTTTCTGCCTTGGATTTTGTGTTTTTGCAAATGAAGGTGCACTCTGAGGGTGCAGGCACCTTTTTACACACAAGGTGGGAGATGGTGATGAAGGGGAAGGGTGATCCTGTGGCCAGGTGAAATTGAGGGTTGAAGGCTCCATGACCCAGGTGCAGTTGTTCAGTGGGTCATGGTGATTTGTGAGGGAGGGGGGGTGTTTTGTTGTTGATAGTTGCCTTGCCCTGCAGTGTGATGGGAACACTGACATTGGAATTGTGGTATCCTATGTACATGTTGTGTTCTGCTGATAATGCCTGTTCATGTGTTGGGTTTACCTTTCAGGTGTGAGGGGATAGTTGTGGTTTGACATGCTGGGGTGTACACATGGTGAATGTTCACATGTGATGTGTAGAGGACACTGATGGTCACTTGATTGCACATGCATATGTTGAGTGCATGTCCTTACTGACCCACACACTCGCACTATGATGCACTACATGTACAACCACCCTTGTATATCCACGTGTACACTCTGTTTGCCTTCTGGTGCCCACTGTGTCCCTGCAGCACATGTTATGTGACCAATTATGGATCCTGTACATGCCTAATTTGCTTTTTGATGTGGTTTGTCGCTTAGATGTGATGCTCAGGGTGTGCATCGCACACAATAGCTGTTCACTGTGCTGTGCGCTGAGCAGTGTGTTGCAGGAGTTGGACACAGCACACAGAAGCTGCAGTGTTGATTTTGCAATGCACAATGTGCATGTAGACAGGCAATCATTGTTATGTTACGGCTACAACTTTTGTAATGCATTTGGGAATGACTTATTTTTGGTGGGAGGTTGTTGGTTAGTCATTTCATCTGATTCCATGTCAGGCATCATTGTCTGATGCCAATGTACATTTTTAACATGGCAATGTGTACCTAATTGGTACTGTGTTGGTGTATGGCTATTGCTTGCCATGTCATGTTGTGGTTTGGGAGGGTTTGAGTGACATAACAGTGATGGTCATGGCCTGTTTTGCAGGTGTGTGTGATTCACACCTTGCATGTCAGGGTCAGCCGCTTCTCGAAGCAACGAGCTGGGGGTAGATCTCTCTCCGCGGTAGGGGCCTCCCTCTGGAACAGCCTTCCTGCCTCCCTGGAACTTGAGGAGAACCATCTCCGGTTCCGGAAGCACCTCAAAGCCTTCCTATTTGCTTCTGCTTTCTCTCTCCCTCTCCCTTGCTAAATTCTTCACTGAAACTGCACTGAATCTGCAACTGGGCCACTCTCACCAACCTCGGTCCCTGGCCCAGCCACTCTCCACTTGCACTGCCTCCCTGGCAACCCCTGCACTGCGGGACTGTCTCTCTATCCCTACAGCCCCCCCTTCCCAGCACTTGTCTGCACTTACCTTTGCAATTGCCACCAGCTGGCCTATTTATTTGTTGTTTATTCTACTTAGCCTGTACTGCAGTCCCCCTCCCCTTGCACTTTTCCCTTCCCCCTACCCCTGCACTTGCGCAATCTAAATGACACCTGGCCTAGTAGGATCGTTGTCTGTCTTCCCTTCTTCCCCCCCTCCCTGCCTCGTTGCACCTTGAAACACTTGTGTATAGGCACGTTACAAATGCCATATCATGTCATGTCATATGTCATATGTGTGCCTTTTGGTCACACAGGATAGCTTGTGTTTAAGTAGCTAGGGATGCAGACAATGTGGCACTTCCATGGCAACAATCTCAGGGTGGTAAGGTTGTGACAGTTGACTGTCTCTTTGTCATCATCGATTGTCACCTGGTATGTGCCAGGCCTGTGTGCACTCCGCAGGGGTGAGAGTTTAGGTGAAAAATGTGGCCACAAGCTGGGTCTGGGCTTCCTCGCCACGTGCCCTGTCCCCTCCCATGGGCAGCGCCTGTGCCTGTGGTTGGGGATGTGGGGGCACCACCATGTCCACCGGTACGCCCTGCCGTGTTGCAACATTGTGCAGGACACATGCTGCCACAATGATCCTGCACACTACTGGGGGTGCATAGAGTAGCTGCCCGCCAGAGCGGTCAAGGGAGCGGAAACGTGACTTGAGCACTCCGAATGTGCGCTCCACTATGGCCCTGGTTGCAGTATGAGCGGCGTTGTATCTTACCTGGGGTGGTGTGGTGGGGTTCCGGATTGGCGTCATCATGTGGTTGCTCAGAGGGTAGGCACTGGCCCTTGGGGAGGTGTAAATGGTTGTGATTATTGGGGTTTGTGTATTTGTGTGTGTGTGTGTGACAGGCATGCATGCATGTGCAAGGGCATTTGTACTCACCTAGGAGCCATGTGTCGCCATGCTGCCCAGCTTCCAGGGCCCGGCTCAGGGCGGACATTCTGTATATGAAACTGTCATGGGTGGGGCCAGGGTAGTTAGCATAGACAGAGGTGATGATTCCCTTTGCATCGCATACCACCTGTACATTGATGGAATGCCAGTGCTTGTGGTTTTGGTAGATGTGCTCAGTGGCCCTAGGTGGACGTAGGGCCACATGGGTGCAATCTATGGCACCGAGCACTTTGGGGAAGTGTGCCACCCTGTAAAAATCCAGGACAACGGCCTGCCTTTCTGCGGGTGTTCTGGGCATGTATATGTGCCTGCGGACTGAGGGGAACGCTGTCATGATTGCCAGTACCTGGTGTAGGCAGCGTGACTGCGTGGCCTGTGAGACCCCCCCCCCACTATGGCAGTAGTCCGCTGAAATGACCCAGTGGCCAAGAAATGCAGGACATTGAGCACCTTCTCCAAGGGGCTCAATGCTTGGGAGCAAAGGGTGGGGGATGTAAGGTCATCTTCCCACTCCCTGACCAGGTCTGGGATGATATGGGGTGGAAACCTATACCTGCCGTAGACCTGGTCGTCAGGCATCCCAAAAAGGCTTGTCCGTGGGGCGAAAATGCGTGCCCTGGCTATTCTCCTCCTCCTGCAGTGTCCCACGATCAGTGCTGCGACAAATGGGGCATTCATCGTAGCTGTATATACGTGTTTGTTGTTTGCGCGCACTTTTATACTGTGCGCGGGGGCGCTTCCGCCTGCCTTCGTGTGGCGGACGCGTTGACGCCTGTGTGCGTCTTTTGCCGTGCGCGGGTTTCCCGTATTCGAATCCATGAATACGGGTTGTTCGCATGCGTGTGTGCGTTCCGTGTAGTTCCCTGCAGTACTTCCCCAGTTACGCCTTCTTTTTCACGCGTTATTCCCCATTCCGCATGTTACGCCCACTGTTCCGCCCACTTTGGTTGTGTGCGCCGTGCTATGGGCGCTTTTGCTGTGCGCGTAGCGCACGCCGTTTGGTGGAGTGTGTGCCCGCGTGCGCCATGCAAGGATTTGGCGCACGGACAGCGGGAAACACGCGCAGCGTCTTCCTTGAATCGCACGCATGCACGTGCGCTGGGTTTCTCACGCTTGCACCACCTTGCGCCTGCTTGCGCTGGGATTTTCGGCGCACGTTTGCTCCATGAATCGACCCCTAAATGTAAAATGGCTTAATTCCCCGAACAAGAGATCCCTTACAGCAAACACAATCCATAAAACCAACCTACCAGTGTATTTCTCCAGGAGACTCACCATTGTAAAGGGGAGGAGAGGGCCCAAAAGGGGTCAGGAGTAGGACAAATGTACTGGGCCACAGGGTCAAAGAAGGAGGGAGTAGGTATAGTGCTCGTGAGGGGCAAGCATTTAAAGGAGGTGCAAATCAGGCAGGGTTTTGGGGCCAGATTCGCAGCAGTTAAGGGTAAGTTGGAGGGGGAAATGGTCACTCTTGCCTCGGTCTATGCACCGAATGCAAACCAAGTGGAATTCTTGAGAAAGGTATGCGCAGTGCTGGAGGATTGGGAGATATATGGAGTGCGCACCATCCACAACCAGGAAGGTTCACCTTTTTCTCCCCGCCGCACCAAACGTATACCAGAATCGATCTCTTGCTGACACCAAAGGAACAGAAAGACCTATCCGCCCATCCTAAGGTTGAGGCAATAACATGGTCAGACCATGAGATGGTAGTGGGTGAGTGGGTGCTAGGGAGAGATAAGGGAACACCTAGGTGGCGCTGCAATGATGGCCTTCTGATAGACCCCACCTTCAAGGAATTTATGGAGTGGGAAATCTGTTGCTTTTTTGATACAAATAACAATGGCGAAACACATTTGAAGTATGTGTGGGAGGCAGCGAAGTCACTTTTAGGGGCCTTTTAATAGCGGAAGGAGCACGAAAGAAAAGAGAGAGGGCATTGATAGAGCAGAGGTTACGGGGAGAACTACGGAGCATGCAAACTTGCTTAACGAGCCCAGGGGCAGACAGGAAGGGGCTCCTCAGGGATATGAGGGACAAAAGACAGGAGTTGATTCGCTCCTGATAGGGGAAGTACTCAAGAGGCTACGCTACGCAAATCCAAAGGTAGTATGAGAGAGGGGATCGAGTCAGGATGCTCCTGGCAAACCGAATACGGGAAGCGAAGATGGGGAGGCCACATCCACACATCAAGGGATAACATACACGAGTGCTTATTAGAATATTATTTATTTATTTATTTATTTAATACACGTATAGCAACATGCCTTGTGTATACAACATATAAAAACAATTACAAAAAAAATTAAAATACATCATTAATGCTGATCAACAACAATTCCTAAAAGAAACAATTTCATTACATATATAACATTTTCATCAATTCACACATAGAATCAGCAATAGTTACCTAATCAAGTTTAAAACTCCTAAAAACAGTTAAATAAATACATCTAATAGTAACACATCTAATAGTAACACATTACTGCAATATCTTCGTATTTTCGACACATTTCCAATAAATTCTTACAATATAAAAAAAATCAGGTTAATATCACATCCATTAAGAAATGCGGGCCATAACATAGTGAGGTCAGCCAACTGTTGTTATATGCCTTGAGATATTTCCAGTGTAGGTCCGCCAAGCTTTCACATTCTAATAGTAAGTGTTCCAAACTCTCAAAAATATCAGTTCCACACAACCTACAATAGTGTATATTACGCTGAATCCCCCACTGAGCACTCTGAGTCAATAAGGCAATACTTATATTGAATTTGAGCCTTACGTATTGCTTCGCAAATGTCACTGTTAGGGAAAAAGGCTGTTATATATAGAGGCTTAACATCTCTTTTTACGATGTATTCACAGAATGTAGTATAATTTTTTGGCAGCAAACAGATTAATCAAATACTGGTCTCTGCTATGCTCAGAGTTTTTTTTAGACAATTCTTTCTAATATAGACTGCGCCATCCAATCTCACACCACAACATCCTGCTTGCCATTTCATGCAGGTACAAAGCATCTTATACAGGGTGCCCAGTATGAGATAATTGTTAAGGTCACAGAAGGCAGCCAGAAATGCACCAATCATTATGTCAGGCTCTATTTTGAGCAATTTGTCACAGAATAGGATTGTTGTTTTAGTTGCATCATATGAGATACCAGGTAGCTCAAACTCTAAGTACAGTAATTCAACTGAAATCGTCCCAAACAGCTTGCAGAGTACTTTAGCTTCATATCTTCTCAGAGAATCTATATAATTTCCACCCCATATTTCAACACCATAAAATATGATTGATCGGACTTTCGTCTGGTAGAGTAACAGAACTGTCTGAAATGACACACGACATTGTTTATTTAAAAAGCAATTTATCATTTGATTACTTGATTGCATTTACACTTAATCACTTTCCAATGCGTGTCCCATTTCAGGTTGCTCTGTAGCTGTAATCCTAAATATTTATGAGTGTCTACGTTCTCCAACGTCCCACGGTTCAGAGTACATGGATAGGTTCTACTCTGACGAGGTGCAGGGGAGAATACCATCGTCTTGCTCTTCTCAGTGTTTATTACCAGCCATTTTGACATGCATATGTCCCTAGTGGTTCAACAAGGCTCTGCAGACCCTTTGGAGTATGGTCAACCAACACCAAATCGTCGGCATAGGCTAGCCAATTTAGGGAGTGGCGACCTACTTTCACCGGGTATAAAAGTGAGTTTAGGAATTCCAGGCCCATATCAGAGAGGCATAGGTTAAAAAGGGTAGCCGCAACCAGACACTCCAGCTTAACTCCACAACGGATAGTAAATAGGGGCAGTTAAACTGCCCTGACCATCCAACCTAATTCTGACAGAGTTGTCTGTGTATAAAAGCATCAGCATCTTCTGCAGTCCAGCTGGTATATTCCATGCCGTAAGCTTTTTCCATAAACGCCCTCTGAGAACCGTATCAAACGCGGCTGAAAAGTCTATGAAAGCTGCATATACTTGAGCATGCCTTCTCGCCCAAGCATATTCAATGGAGGATACCAATATCAGTAAGTTATATGCCGTGTTAGAATGTTTAACAAAACCCGAAGAGGGTGCTAGAGAGCTGACCAAGATGGCCGCATCCCTGTGAGCTCCCGCGCGGCCCTGCATGAATCCTGCCTAATCCTGAATGTTTCCGAGGATTGCCGTCCCAACCCGACAATTATTATCACCGTCAAAGGCTTGACAAAGTACAGGCGAAAAAGAACTGAACTCAGAGGCTCCAGCAACTCGAATCCCACCCTGCGAGCCCGCACAGCAGACAAGGCCCTGTCAGCCTCCAGTTACCCAGCAGTCACCCCACAGCCTCACACCAACCGCCCCCGAGATAGCAACCCGGCTTCACACAGAACAGAGTCTGCGGAGCGGAGACACGGCGGCTGGCCCTGCCTCTGACACCGGGAAGCCAAGCGTTGCCCGGACCCGCTGGCGCCCAGGAGAAGCGGCGGCGGAGACCGGGAGAGACGTATCCGCGCCGGGCGGGGCTCCCACGCCATGTGGTCAGACCGACCCACAAGCCAGAATCTCCAACGGCTGCGACACTGGTATATGCCCAAGGTCCCTCTGGCTGAAAATCATACCCTAAACTGGACGATCACTGAGGAACCCCAGATTAGCCCAGCAGACGGAGTGGGGCAATCAAGGTGGCCTGCCGGCCCCGGAGAGAGCCTGAGGCAAAACGACATCCCAGCCTCGGCGGAGGGAACACAAGGTCCCTGGTGCCGGACGGCCCCCTGCCCCTGCCGGCGTCGGAGTCCTCCTCTGAATAGCAACGTGGGGCGGACACCACTGGACCCGACGCCGAGATCAGCGTGGAAGAGAGGGTTCACGTCCTGAAGTGGCAGACCCATCGAAGCGGCCAAGATATCCGACAGCGTACCCCCAGCAGCAGATCTCCAAGAACGGCTCCAGCAAGAGACAACGAGGCATCAAGATCCCACTATGCCACACAGGTACAGCGCACAGTAGCTTATAAACAGTGATTTGCAACTAATATACTAACAGAGAAACAACACGCTGTATGCCATGATTACACCATGCATTAGAAAACCCTGGCTACCCATTGAAACATTGAACCAACAACTGTCGAGTCACATCGATCCCGATAGCGCAGCTACTACCAGAATCACCCGCAACACAGTAAGGGAAGCTCCAGAGATTCCCTGACCTCAAACAATACTAGAACCAACAAGACAACCCAGCGAGAGAGTGAAACCCCAAATAGTAGCACCCCTGTAAACGAAAAGGAAGCAATCAACTCAAAAGGGCACAGACACACCACAAGAACAGCCAGTATCCTCAAATAATACCATTAAGACTGCATCCCGACCCTTAAGCACTGCTAGAATATCCAAGCGACACAGACCATGGTAAGAACACTTGCAATCTAACCCACCATCATTCACCACAACGAACGCCACCCACCCAGAGTGTCGCCTTCCAGCAAAAGAGCAAACACCTAATAAAGGGCAGCACACCACCCCACTTCCAAAACCAGTGGCTCCAAACGCCACTTAACAACAAAAGACACGCGCGGTCAACTGCCCCCGCACAAGCAAAATAGGAAAGGTGGATAAATCACAGCGAAAGCTGAATTTTGAGGCTGGCTCAGCCCTTAAAACACCCAGCTAATCGGTGAGCCAGATCCCCCGACACACGAAGCAAATAAGCAGGAAGATGGCTCCCGCACCACAGACATCAGGGAACTCCTTCTCGACCTGAAAGCTGGGATAGGAAGCCTCAACAATAAGATAGATGGCCTTTCCTCCAAAGTGGACCAGCTCCAACATCGACTAGACAACCACACCGAATGCCTAAATGAGGTGGAACAACGAGTGTCCAATCTAGATGACGGCACGACAGCCTTAGTAGACAGAGTGTCGACACTAGAAACCCAGATGAAATCAGCTAACGCTCGGAATGAAGATTTAGAAGGTCGCTCGAGGAGGAACAATATCAGGATTGTCGGGGTGAGAGAACACCAACTACAAACGAAAATGGAAGATTGCGTGGAAGCGATGTGTACAAATCTCTTTGGGTCAGAGACCCTTTCAGGTCTATTTGCCACAGAGTCCCAACAACAAAACCTATTCCGGGGGCCCCTCCCCACCCAATCATCACAAAACTACTCAATTACAAAAATCGAGATACAATACTCCGACTCGCAAGCGAAAAAGGAAATCTACAACATGATGGCGACACAGTTCATTTTTATCCATACTTCTCACCCGCGGTTCAAGCCCAAAGGAGATCTTTCACAGACATCAAACAAAGACTCTGAGACAAACAAATAACCTATTCAATGCTCTTCCTAGCCCGGCTTAGGGTACAACATGGTGGGAGAATTCAATTCTTCCAGACACCCGAAGAAGCAAGCTCGTACCGGGACCAAGCTGGCTGCAGCACGTCAAACATCAACCAAGCGCGTGCCCAGAAGGAAAGAACCCAGAGAAATCCGCCATAGTCAACCAGCGCCAACTGGAAACTAAACAATAAGCAACAGCAATCTCAAAGGAACACAACATTGGGGTTAAATACCCCGGGGCCGCGCACCTTGGGAAGCTCCTAGTGCCCCTTGCACAGCAGAGTTACATTTCACCAGTTAAATGTTAAAGGGAGGGGAAATAAAGAACGAGCAAGTTGGGGGTTGCTCGTGTGTTGGGAGGAAGCTCTACGTTCGAGTTGATAGTTACCGAACCAAGGGAAGTCCGTTGTCTTCCACATGCACCAGCTGTAAGCAGTCCGGCTCCACCTCGAACCATCTCACAGAAGTCCAAGTCTCAAAGACTCCCTCTTGCAATGCCAGAAGATTGCACAATTCAGAACCCGGAAACAAAAGGTCCGTCATAAACCCAGCGAACAAACAAAAATGACACAAACAATTTCCATTTAGCCACATGGAACATTAAAGGCGGCAACCAACCAGCCAAAGTGAGGAAAATAACGCAATATCTGCTGCGGCATAAAATCGACATAGCACTTATCCAGGAAACACACTTGCGCCCCACTTCTGAAAATCACTGGGCCAAGGACTGGGGATGTCATAGGTATTTCGCCTCCTTCTCTTCATATGCCAGAGGCGTGGCGATCCTAATCTTCCAAACAACACAATTCAGGCTCATATCAACTCAAAAAGATGCAGAAGGGAGATCAATACTAGTACACGGAATAGTCAACAGAGAAGAAGTACTCTTAGTGAATTCATACGGCCCTAATGTCGACGGCCCCTACAATTTTGACTGGATGACGACACACCTAGAAACAGGACGGCAACCCACAATCATCTGGGGAGGAGACCTCAATACCCTCTGGACCCTTTCAAGGACAAATCGCACAATATTATGCTTCCCCGCTCCAAAGCTAGCCAGCAAATTAAAGAAATATGCAAAGCGTACAACCTCACAGACATATGGAGACACAAACATCAGGACACTCGAGAATACACCTACTTTTCCTGGGTCCATAAAACGAGTTCAAGACTAGACTACTGTCACGATACTTGCCCCCAGACATCGGGAGCATACTAGCCTGCCCAGGGTACTGGCTCCCATGGGGACCTTTAAGGCCCCAAAGGATTGCTTAAGGGCCTCCTGGACTCGGTCCTGGCGCCGTGGGCGCCAGGCTCATACTGCCCTCTCATGCAAGGCAGGCTTCAAGGAACAAGGACCACGTGCAGACCAGTCTGAGGCAGGTTGAAGGGACTACTTGATTGGGTGTGGTTGGAGGGACTACTTTACCTGGGAATTACTTGATCGGGTATGGTTGGAGGGACTACTTTACCTGGGGACTACTTCTTGAAAGGTATATAAACCACGCCTTCAGAACAGAACACGCTTCTTTACTCCTGCAGCGTAACGCTCACCGTGTCTGCTAATTTCAGGCCAGTCTTCAACTACGCCCGTCCAGGTTTTCACAAGCTGCCTGCAAGGAAAAGGAAGAGAGAGAACACACACTGAACAAGGCTCTCACCTGATGCTCCATCTCGATCGCTCCGGAATCTCCCCTTCTGCTGAGTTGAAAAGGAAAACACAGGTTAGCCGCGCAGACCATGTTAAAGGCATTACTACACTGCGCAATGCTAATACTTACCAGTCGGCTGCTCACCCCTTGTGAATCCATCGGAGCACCATCACTCGATCGCTGCTCCGGAGCTGCCGCGCATAACGAACACAAGAGAAGCATCAGGTTAGCTGCGCAATGGGGAAGGGCCTCATTAAAGACATTTAAAATTTATGCAGCGCTACTACTCACCTGAAGGCTGCATTTCTTTGCGGTCCCGCAAGTCATCATCACGCGATCTCCACCCCGGAGGTACCGCATCTGCAGGATAGAAAAAGAACAGCAGGTTAGTTGTGCATAAGAACAATACCCATGTAAAGACATTTTTGCATAACGCTAGTATGGAAACTAACCTTGGAATAACATTTTCTGGGGGGAGTCCACTTTGTTTGCACCAAGGGGAAACCTGCAAAGAAGAGGCACAGGAGTGAACCGATAGCAACTAGAACTCTAAAACAATCCATACCATTGGTATAAAGACTTACCCATCGAGTCATAGTTGTCTGGACTCTTCCGGATCAGTGAAGTAACTAGATCCTTGACCTACTACGCACCCCTGCAATCAGTCGCAGGATGGAGAGCCCGCCATTCATAACACCAAGGCAATCTGCCTTCATGACGGAAGGGGCAAACAGAAGGGATTCTGGTCGAAAAAGTTCTCACCTCCAGAGATTATTATGCCATCCCATCACGGACAAGGAACTCCTGGCTATCAAATCCGCCTTTAAAGCCTGGAGGCACTACCTTCTAGGGGCCAGACACACCATTAAAGTCATTACAGACCACCGAAAACTGCAATATCTCAAAACAGCCAAGGCCCAGTCCTCGCTCCAATTACGGTGGGCCCTTTTCTTCGCCGAATATTATGTAATCACATTTCGACCAGGAGTCAGAAACGGAAAGGCAGATGCCTTATCTCGCATGGGCATAGATGAAATAGGATATACAACTCCAGACCCAGTACCTATTATACCTGAAGACAGTCTTGGGTATCACGACAGCCTTAACACAAGCAGAACTACGAAAAGAAATTCAACGGACAATGAATCCTGATGCCTACCTCGCATGGCAAACTCAAGGAGAACAATATACCATCAAGGACCATCTACCCTTTTTTAGGGATCGCCTATATGTACCTAAGAAGGAATTACAACAGCATATTATTTCAAACTATCACGATTCACTGATCGAAGGGCATCCTGGGATCGCCAAAACCCTAGCTAAGGTGAAAGAGAACTTTTGGTGGCCTACCTGACGTAAGGACATCATCCAGTATATTCAGTCCTGCGGTGTCTGCACACAAAATAAATCACAGAAACAAAAACCATCTGGTCTCCTACAACCATTGAACATTCCTCCAGTTGCATGGCACACTCTTTCTCTTGACTTCATCACTGATCTACCTCCAAGCCAAGGGTTCAACACCATCCTTGTAGTTGTGGACTTATTCTCGAAGATGGCCCATTTTATTCCTCTCAAAGGCCTCCCAGACACAGCCACTTTAGCAAAAGTGTTCCTGGAGGGCGTGGTTAAGCTACATGGCTTCCCTTCGGTTCTGGTCGCTGATCAAAGCAGCCAGTTTGTTTCAAACTTCTGGAAAAAATGTTGTGCAATGGCGCAGATCGACGTTCGGCTATCTACCCGTCATCATCCCCAAACGGACGGCCAAACCAAGAGAACCAATCAGACACTCGAGCAATATTTACGGTGCATGCTGCACCACGAACAAAGGAATTGGAAAGACCTATTACGGATAGCCGAATATGCGTATAACAATTCATTGCATTCAAGCACAGGACAAACGCCCTTCTATGCCCTTTATGGCAGACATCCACATACCTGTGAACTAGACCTTCCAGCCAGCTTGGAAATGCCAGCGGTAAAGACTCTACACACAACCATTACTCAGGCTTTCAAAAGGGCAAAGGAACACCTTATTCATCCCAAAGAAAAACAAGAGATTCGCCGACCAACACCGGAAAAAGGCCCCTGATTATCAAGTAGGAGACAAAGTTTGGTTAGCCGCTAAATTCGTACCCATCAAGGGAACCCGGACCTTTCATCCCAGATTCGTAGGACCCTATACCATTAAGGCAATTATCAACCCAGCAGCCGTGAAACTGGATTTACCACCTAATCTACACATCCACCCGGTATTCCATGTGTCCCTCCTGAAACCAATGCAACCCAGCACACGGATTGGGACACCACCTAAGCCCATACTTGTTGATGGAGAACCAGAATTCGAAGTCAAAGATATCTTGGACTCTAAATACTCTAGGACCAAGCTATATTATCTCGTCGATTGGAAAGGATTTGGACCACAAGATAGATCCTGGGTGCCCAGTGAGAATATCCACGCACCACGTCTAATCAGGAAATTCCATCAGAACTTCCCAACCAAACCTGGGCCAAACAGAAGGAACACCATGGGAGGGGCCTTAGGGGGGAGTGCTGTCAAGACCTCGCCCAAAACCCCCTCTGGCAAACCCATTGGCCAGGTGGAGTCAGGACTCGGGCCTCTAGAGCCTGGCATCCTCTTCAAAAGCCCTCATGGGGTCAGTCCTGGTGCCTATGGCGCCAGGCTCATACATCATGAAAAACAATGTGCTTGGGAACTACTTTATTGTAATGTCAGCCAACATGGAGGCATCCACATAGCTTGGTTCCTAAGAACCAAGCTATGCGGTCTAGTGTTTTGGGTGTGGTAGCCTAGGGACTACTTTACCTGGACTATTTTGTTGGGGCTATTTAAACCACACCCGAGCAAGATAACACGCTTTGCGTTACTTTGCAGCTTGCAACGTGACGCTCACTGTGTCCAGCTAGTCCCTCGAACCTCGGAGAAGCAGAACCTGCAAGGAGACAAAAGGAAAATCATTAGCAGCAGCATCTTACCTGCAGTCTTCATCTTTAAACACTTGCAGCTACTGAGAACAGCTTCCTCAAATCTGCACACCTCCCGGACAGAACGACCTGAAAGAGGAAGATAGAGGCAACATTAAAGAAAGCAGTAGAGACATTTACAAATTACAAACTGCTCAAAAGGCTTACCTGGCTGGTCGCCTCTCGGCTGGCACCACTCCGGACATTCCACTCGCGCTGAAGAACACAGCGATCTACAAGGAAGGAAAACACAGGTTAGCAAAGGCAATACTTTGCAGCGCTGCGCATAGCGCTTACTTACTGGATCATAGCGCTCTTAATGCCCCATCATTTACCAGCGGGGCTCAACCAAGCCAGTTCGCCGCGCTGAAGCTCCGCATACCTAAGGGAGAAAAAAGAGACATTTTAAACAAAGAAAGGCATGCAGGATAGTAACAAAACTAAAGAACAGCAATAAGACCTGCCTGAACAATATCAAACGGGCCGGCGTCTGTGAAGTAACTGGCCCGCACTCGCCCATGAAAGACAACGCGCCCCTGCAAAGAAGGCAGGACGGAGAGCATGCCTAATTCTACCACAAGGTGAGGAGAGGGCGCCAGAGGGACTGAAATCATACGGGGTGGAGGGAGGATACTTCCCCCAGTCGGTCAGTCTTGAACACAGTCCTCCTGTATTTTCAGGGAGAACATTCCCCGCAGACCACATCAGGGCAAAGCTCAGAAGCATACCAGCGAGTAACGCGGCTGGGTGGCGTCCCTGTGGATACCAGGTGAGCGTAACACTACACAGCAGACCCTATGGAACTAACGCAATACCTGGACACAATTGAACTGTACTGGTTGGAGGCCGAGCTCGGAGAACCACTCAACACACCCATCACCACCGAGGCGATCTTCGAGACAATCTACGAATTACCAAACACGAAAACACCAGGCCTGGACGAGCTGACAAGAGAATTTTACAAACACTTCGCAGACCTCCTCGCTCCACCACTACTACAAGTGTACGATGAAGCTCTGGCCAATTAACAACTACCACCTACAGGCCAACATAATCCTCCTCCACAAACCCGACAAACCTAAGGACGACTGCGCTTCATATAGACCGATATCATTAATAAACCTGGATAATAAAATATTGGTGAAAATACTAACCAAAAGACTACTTCCCCTGATGCCTGCCTTAGTCCTGGCAGATCAGGCGGGATTCATCCCAGGAAGAAACACATCCTTCGGCATAAGGAGAATGTTCGGTGTGATAGAAGCCCTCGACCCGGCAAGTCAAGCTGCGGCGGTGCTACTAGATGCGGGAAAAGCATCTGATTCGGTCAAATGGCCCTTCTTATACGCCATTGTTGAACACATGGGCCTGGGCAAACGCTTCATACAACTAATCTCCATCCTGTACAAACAACCCACATCCAGCATTGTTCTAGGAACCAATTGCTCCACGAAGATACACTTGCAGAGAGGAAGGCAACAAGGATGCCCATTGTCCGCTCTACTGTTTGCCTTGGTGATGGAACCTCTTGCTTCAGACCTCAGACTACACCATCTTCACCGAGGCCTAGCTTTAGGCCCCCACAACATGATCGTATCGCTGTACGCCGACGACGTAGCACTTTTTCTCTGAGATCCCAGCGTAAACCTAAACCCAGTGATGCGGGCGGTACTGAAATTCGGACACTTCTCAGGACTGAAGGTCAATAGCTCTAAATCAATCATTTTTCCCTTAACAGCCTCAACCAAGGAGTTTGTCGACGATTTCGGCTTCCAGTGGCAACACACCAAAGTCAGGTATCTGGGTATCTACATGTGAAGATCCAGCGGAGACATTCTGTGAGACAACTACGAAAGAGTCATTGATGCCATTCAAAGCAAAATCAGCAGATGGAGATCACTCCCGCTCACACTTTGGGGCAGAGTGTCACTAGTCAAGATGGTCATCCTACCCAAACTGTTATACCTCTTCACAAACATTCCCCTGATGCTAACACAAAGGTTACTACAACGAATCAAAAGCATGGTCCTTGATCTTATCTGGGCAGGAAGAGTGGCAAGGGTGGCGTACAACACTCTAACCCTCCCTGTGAGACAAGGAGGCACGGCCCTCCCAGACATCGAGCATTATTACTGGGCTGCCCAGGCTCAATTTCTCGGCCACTGGTACACCAAAATCTTTGTCAGACCACACGTCCAAATTGAATGAGCCCTGGCAACCCCGCATCTACTGCGAGCCATTATTCTGGGTCAGTTCCCAGCTCCTCCTACACCGCTGAACATTGTATATGCAACATACTCCATCTAGAAAAAGATAGCGAAAAAGAAAGGAATACAAACCAGATACTCCCCGCTCCTCCCAGCTAAACACATCCTGGGTATCCCCATCACCAGAGAAAGAGTCTTCCAACAATGGACAGAAAAATTGCAAATTCAATCAATGAATGATCTATTTCCAGAAGGCACCTTTCTTTCACCACAGCAGGCTCAGACCATGGGAGGCAACAACGCGCTAGATGTTTTCATATATTTCAGATTACAACACACGCTACAGGCCATCATTCCCATCTTTCCGCAGCAACCTCAAGTCTGGCCTGTACTGGATAACATGATACAAGCCCAGGGAGAGGGCCACTTAATAACCACCATTTACAGGTACCTACTGCGTGAATCTAACCCACCCAACCCAGGCGCAAAAAAAAGATGGGAAAAAAACATTGAACACCACAATCACAGAAGGCGACTGGAGCTACATATTAAATCTTACCCAAAAAGTAGCAATCGGCACGAGGTATAAACAAACACATTTCAACTACCTGCATCAAATATACCTCACACCGGCGAAACTTCATTCACAGCGAGACACAATTCCTGCGAGTGCAACCGGTGTGGACACCCAGAAGCTGACTTGCTACACCTGGCGTGGACCTGCCCCACAGTCGCCACATTCTGGAAGGCAGTGTTAGAGAAAAGGTCTGCAATAATTGGCACCACACTGCTCCCCGACCCAAAATTGACAATGCTGGGACTGACTAAAGACCTTCCGCGCACTACCCGGAAACTAACAGATCTTCTACTAGTCTAGTCCTGGCACGAAGACGAGTAGCCTGCAACTGGGGAAGAGCTCCACCGCCGAGTCTACATCGCTGGCCAAAGGACATTACATATTGTCAAGACGTAGAGACCAACTTCATCAAGACATTACCGCTTCATGCATGCCCCCCAGACATCTGGGGTCCATACATAGCCTATTTAATATCAACCACAAATGATCTAGACTAGCAAACCCTGTCCCAGGCAAGTAGCCAATGGGCCACACCAACTCAAAACCCTAATGGCCTAGCCAACACGTGAAAGGGGACTTTACAACCAAGAATCCACACTCAATCAGAGAAGAGATGGACATGAGGGGGGAGGAGGGCGGCGACACGGAAGGGAAGAGGGGGTTACTCACAGAGGATGGCGCATGGTTTTTTGTTACTTGTTTATTGACTATTGTAAAAAACCAATAAAGTTTAAAAAAAAAAGAATGTTTTAACAAAACCCATCTGGTTTGCCGGCAGGATCAGATTTGCGTCCATCCAGGTGTTCAACTCGATCAACAAGACCTTAGCCAATACTTTAGAGTGTACATCTAACATTGTCAACATGCAATAGTTTGCTGCCAGATTCCCTGGTCCTTTTTTATGTACTGGCAATATTTAATTTTCTCTCCAGGTCGGTGGTATAACATCCGAGATGCCGATATGGGAGAAAAGCAAGTTTACCCCATGCGCCCAAAGGTCAGGATTGTGTTTAATCACAGCATTACAAATACCATCAAGCCCGGAGGCTCGGTGTTTATTTAAATGTCTGATGATATTAGCTATCTCATAAGGAGTAGACTGTCAAATTCATGTTTCAGTTATGGATGGATTAATGATCACATCGCTCTCATTCAAACACAATGTTTTTCCAATATGTACTTCCCAGTCTGATTCATTAACACCAATGGTGGCTAAGCCGCGTGGTTGTGTGCCACGCATTAATTCCCAAAACCTATTGGTGTCTTTCTCCAGGGCAAACTGTGCAATGTCTTTCCATATGTTTCTATGCTCTTTTTTGTTATGTTCAGAGAGCCATTTACGATAGTGCACTTTGAGAGATCTAATGTAATAAACAACTTCATTGGCCGAAAAGGGTCTAATTTGTTGATAGACAACATTACTAATTGCCTTCCTAATATCTCGTTTGTCAGCAGCTATTTCAGGATCATATATAAACGAGAATTCTGTTGCTTGTTACTCCTTTCTGCTATGCCTTTATATTTGCGCGTCTCCATGAAGGCTTCTTTCGTGGTAGCAACCATCTTTACAAAAGCCAAGACAATATCTTCTCTAGCAGCCCCACTATTTGGATTATCATAAATTCCATTGAATGAGGTAAGCAAAAAATGTGATAGTTTATTCACTTTTTCAATTTTTTGATCGTTCCATCGAATTCGATTCCCTTGTGTATTAATGGAGATATTTCCATTTTTGGCTGTTAGTGTTTGCTGTTCACATTTTTCTAAAGATGTAAGTAACACACAAAATGGAAAATGATCGCTCTCACTGCGGGGCAAGATCGCCATATCTCTAATTAAGCAATATGACCCTCGCGGCGGGGGCATTACCGACTCAGGTAATGCCTCGGGGCCCATAGTTATAGGCCCGAGCGAAGCGGGGGCATTAACGAAGGGCCCGGGGCATTACCAGAGTCGGTAATGCCCCCGCCGCGAGGGTCATATTGCTATTAGTATCCCGGCCCGCAATATTTGCGTGACCGGGGTACTAAAAGCAATTTTTTTCTGTCCCGAAACGCTGCGGCGTTTCGGGACAGAAAAAAAGAAACGGCCAAGAAAATGGCCGCCGCCATGGAAAGGGAAAACGGAGTCCGTTTTCCCTTTCCATGGCGGTCATCGGGAGCGGACGCGCTGGGAACACGTGTGTTCCCAGCGCGTCCGCTCCCAAAAAGGACCAAGAAAAAGGTAAGTGGGTTTGGGAGGGGGAAAAAAAAAAAGTACCTGCGTCCCCGGTGGGGGACGAGGAAAGCCCAAGCCGTGTGGAGGCGCGGAGCGGGGATGGCCCCGCTCCGAGTCTCCACACGGCTGGAGACTTCCCTCGTCCCCTGCCGGGGACACAAAAAAGGATCAAGAAAAAGGTAAGCAGGGATGGGAGGGGAAAAAAAAAAAACATACCTGCGTCCCCAGCGGGGGACGAGGAAAGCCCCCAGCCGTGTGGAGGCGAGGAGCGGGGATGGCCCCGCTCCGAGTCTCCACACGTCTGGAGACTTCCCTCGTCCCCCGCCGGGGATGCAGAAACAAGAGGGTAAGTTGGGGGGGGTGGGTGGGAGGTAGGAGAGGGAAGGGAGAAAAAAAAAATACTTACCCTAGTCCCTGGCGGGGGGCAAAGGCAGCCTCTCAGCCGCGGGGAGGCCCCGCTTCGAGCCTCCCCATAGGCTGAGGGGTTGCCACGCCCCTCGCCGGGGAAAAAGGCTGTGGAATCCCGACGGAGGGATTCCCGGCCGGGTATGGACCTGGCGAGAGCCAATCAGAATGTTTGTTTCATTCTGATTGTCTCTCGCCGGGGTACTAATAAGATCTAAACCAATTTTGCTCACAAATATGTAATCGAGAGTTGTAGCTGATTTACCACTTAATCGGGTATAACCCATTGGGGTATCGCCTAAACAATTCCTGTTTAGCCTTGTCATAGCATATTCCTCCATTAGGGAAACACATTTATTTCCTCACCTATTTCCGGCACTTGAAGCAGTGACTGGCTCAGAGAGATGGATATCACACTGGTTTAATCTATCCATTTCAATAAAGTCATTGAGGTCTCCTACTAATAACGTGGGTACTAATCTGATATTTCCTCAGAATGTTTCCCACTTTTGCTACTTTCACAGATGTTGCACTATTCATCGGGGGATCGTATACATTAATTAGTATCAAGTGAGTTGTTCCAAGGGTCAATTCTGCTGCTAAAACAGTTGACACAGAACTCTGAATTTCATCCATTTTCCAAGGCTTAGCGGCAGATATCAATAACCCACCCTTCGTTCTGCCCTTAGGCCCTTTAGTTGCTATTTTAGCAATGGTTGCACGTCCATCAAAGTCGACTTGCTCACTTTGCCAGGTCTCCTGTAGTGCAATCAGTGAATAGTTGCTTAGATGAGATATTAGCCCTATTTCACTGAAGATATGACCAAATCCTCTGGTGTTCCATGACAATACTAAATGAGTGTCATCGAGACATTTGCGCGAAGTGAGTTTTGAAGATTGTTGGAAGCCATTGCCAGTACCCACTTCCTGCTTCGTTAATATCTGGATGGGCCAAATAAGCCTGTTGTTGGTCTGCGGGTAGCTGCATATTGCTAGGATGAGTATCACAGTGGTCAGGTATATCTATCGTCTGACAATTCAAACGAGAGCTATTTCCATGATTACATTGATGCATGCAACATGTATTACTAACATCTTTGCTCTTAATAGGGATATTCGTGGGTGTTTTACTTATTTTAGGGTCGGAAATTTCACGTGCCAATTGTGACTTAGTCACAGGGATTTGTGTAATAAAACTTAATTAGCCCATTTTAAAAAGTGCATCCTGGTATAACATTACATAGTCTAACAGTTCAGTAGACTTAAATTTAAAGAAGATATTTGTGATGTTATGATGACTATGGTCTACTTGATCAACTAGTGATATGTCATCTGATAATAGTAGGGATTGCAAATCGATCTTAATTTCCAGCTTTTCACATTTATCTATCAGTGTTTTTAGCAATCGTTCAAAAGCTGGAAACATCTCGTCTGAGGTCATGCTATCCATACTTGATACGCTAACCGTCCTGGCTGTTGTGGAGCACATTATGCCATTAGATACTGGCATATGGTTTATGGCTTATGTCCTCAGCATGTGAGGGTTTGCAATCTTTGACACAATCAGTATTAATAACCTTTGGCTGCAATATAGAAACAGTATGCCCATTTAAAGCTGGACCAGGATTACAATGTGTGTGCTGAGTGCCAAGAATATTGGTAGAAACACTCTTAAGATTATCTAATTGACTGTCTGTTTGTGTCTCAACTTTCAAAGAGCATAGCTGGAGGTCATCAGGATCACTTAATGCCGGTTCCAATGAGGGACCCAAGTACTCGAGCTCCATCTTATCCATGCTAATATCAACATCAATTTGATGAGCTAATAAGCTAATAAGCCAATGTTACTAGAGAAAGGGGCATGTATTTGGGCATCAGTAGTAAGATTGGAGTCAGAGATTCAAGCAAGAATACTCTAGGCCGGTGCATCCGTCTCCTGATCCTGTTCTTAGGTTGGGGATGTGCCAAGTTTACTAGGTTTATGACTAGGTTTATGACCCTGATCAGTTTGTGTTCTCCGGTCAATATGAGTACTGGACTGTGAGCTTCCGTCCTGCGCCAGGCTCATTATTTCCACACTGGATTCAGGTCCAGTTTCAGTTTCAACTTCTGTTGCATTTACACTTATACTGGGAGGCGCTCGTTGTTTACTGTTATGTACGCCTTACGTCCCGCAAGCGCGGTGACGTAAGGCACATCTAAATAAAGCACCCTTCCTGCCGGAAGGCAGTTAATTTCCAGGCACAAGCTACACGAAGCGTGTCGTGCCTTTTGTTCAGCTCCTAAACCCGGCCACCATGCAGGCCCTGAGTCTCTCTCCCTCCGCCAGCTGCACCGGCAGGGAGGGACACAACACTGGCGACGAGGGACGGATGAAGTACATACTAGCTTCCTAAGCCATAACTCAGCCCACAAGCCCACGGCAAGGGTGAATTTTTGGAGACACAGTGGGGGACCATCCCCCACCCAAAACAAATAACAAAAACAGTGGAGGTAGCTGAGAAAATGTTTTGGCTCGTCTGCTCCTCAACTTTCAAGCCAGGTGACACAAGAAGCACCACTACACCACCTGCAACAATGAAGTGGAGCTGCTTGGTTCCTCAGTGCCCCATCAACAGAAAGGTGACAAAGGTGAGGAGAGACCCATCGTTCACACATTGACCGTGGTAACTCCAGCACCGGAAGATCATGGCGACTGGCCTTTCCACACCTAGGCCTGGCACACCGTCAAGAATTGCAGCGTCGTTGACGCCCACGGCACCGTCCCCTCGACCTCATGGTGGGATCACAGCTGCGCTTGGGCCTTTCGACCCCTACACTGACCCATCATCAGTGGGCCCCCGCTGGATGCTGTGGATCCAGAAGTTTGAGATGGCGATGGACTGCAAGGACGTCACAACGCCCAGGAAGATGAAGTCACACCTTCTGCTCAATGTGGGTCACAAAGTCCTGCGCATCTTCAACACGCTGGTCATCGGCGATGGTGCAGACAACTACCAATTGGCCAAAGATGCTCTCACAGCACATTTCATGCCACAGTTAAACCCGGACTACGAAACCTTCATCTTCTGCACCACGATTCAGATGAAGGAGGAAACACTCAATGCCTACCACACAAGACTCAGGAAATTTGCACTCTCGTGTGAATTGGACAATGTCGAGAAGGAGATAAGGCGCCAGATCATCAATGGTATGCACTCTGAAAAACTGTGCAGAATGGTGTTGGGTGAGAAAGGCATTCCCCTAGCCAGAATCCTTGAATATGGGCGTCAAAGAGAGCTGTCACACACGAGGGCAGCACACATGGGTACCACATTGCACAAGCTTCAACTGGTGCCGACGACAGCGGTAATAGCTCAAATCGCCAACCACCGAGGGAGGAATACGACGAGACAAACAATTCACCACAGTGGCAACCAAGGATCCCGGGGCCCACTGACTGTGGATGGTGCAGAGGTGCACGTCACGGAAGAAGAAATTGCCCAGCACAAGGAACCTCGTGCAGAGCATGTGGCCGGAAGGACCACTACGTGTGTGTCTGCAGATCATCAGGGCAACCACAACCCCAACCCAAACCGCAACACGACAAAGGCCTCCCCAAGAAGAAAAAGCAGGCTAATACCTGCCTTGTAGAGACTACTAACTCGTCAACCGACAAATCCGGTGATGACGATGGCGACCCAGCAGAGGATGCAGGAAGTGGACGTACGAGAAGAAGAAGGAAAGCCTACTTAGTCTCGGCACTTGAACACAGAGGCGTGGAGTCGACGAAGAGACAGAGGACGCAAATGCCTAGTGTCGATACAGGGCCAGGAGACGCAAATGACGATCGACACTGGAGCATCAGTAAACATAATGCCAGAAACAATGTTTCAAACGCTGCGTCACCGTCCTGGCCTCATGCCAACAGACACACTATTATTTGTCTACGGATGCAAGACCCCACTACCAGTGGAAGGTAGTTCCGAACAACACTAAGCAGGGGTGATCGAGTGCTCCAGTCAAAGATATAAGTCGTTAATGCAGGAATTCAATGCCTTCTCAGTGGGGATGCACCGGAAGACCTAGGATTAATCAGTTTCATCTGCAACATCACAGACTCAACAGACATCTCCAGCCTCCTGGGGAAGTACCCAGGCATCCTCAAGGGCATTGGATGCTTAAAAGGAAAACTCATAAAGCTCCACATCGACCAGACAGTACAGCCCCGGGGAGTACGCCACAGAAGGACCCCATTCCATATGAGGGACCTTGTCAGAAAGGAACTGCGAGAACTCAAAAAGGCTGGAATCATCGAAGAGGTCACAGGGCCGACGCCTTGGGTGTCACCCATGGTGGTGACAAAGAAGCCTAAGCAGCTGGGGAAAGTAAAAATTTGCATTGACATGCGCCTACCAAATGCGGCAATCAAAAGAGAACGGCACATCACCCCCCCTGCCAGATGAAATCATTATGTACCTTACAGGGTCGAAAGTGTTTTTGAAAATGGACTTAAACTCTGGGTACCACCAGTTGAAACTACATTGTGACTCAAGATACATCACTACCTTCTCCATGCACCTGGGCCTACGCCGATACAAGAGACTGAGTTTCGGCATCTCCTCTGCGGCAGAGGTTTTCCAGCAAGCCATTCAGGAGGTAATACAGGGCATCCCAGGAGTGCTAAATGTCAGTGATGACAACCTCATCCACGCAAGCGACAGGCAAGAACGCATGCATCGCATAGAGATGGTGCTCAGCAGGTTAGAGACCGCAGGTTTGACCATCCACCGGGAAAAGTGCGAGTTCCTGAAAGAGGAAATTACATTCTTCGGATACGTGTTCAACAGCGCAGGAGAGTCGGCTGACCCACAAAAAGTTGCGGACATAAAGGAGGGCTCCCCCCCGACAACACCCACAGAGATACGCAGCTTTGTGGGAATGGCGACATACTGTGGGAGGTTCATCCCCAACCTGGCAACGATGTCCGAGCCACTCAGGGAACTCGCCAGATTGAACACCAAATGGGACTTGAGCCCCGACTGCCAGGAGGCGTTCGAGCAGATCAAAACATCCCTCTCAGCTGAGAGAACAATGGCATACTATGACCCAACACTAACAACGGAACTGTATGTTGACGCCAGCCCTGTTCGCCTCTGGGCCATCCTCGTTCAAGTATCTCGGACAGGGGAGAAAAAGCCCATCGCCTACGCATCCCGTGCCCCCACAACGACGGAACAACGGTACTCGCACATCGAGAAGGAGGCCATAGAAGTGTTGTGGTGATGCCGCCACTTCCACATCTACCTCTACGGACGAAAATTCAGGGCCTACACAGATAACAGGCCTCTCATCCCGATTTTCACAGGGTCATCGTCACACCCCCGGCCAGAATTGCGAAGTGGCTACTTCATCTGCAGCAATATGAGTTTGAGTTGGCCTACTAAGCGGGCACGGACAACCCGGTGGACTTCCTATCCAGGAGAAGTAAGTGAGGCAGAGGAGACAGAAGAGCACATATGCCCGATCATTGACACCATGAAGCCGAAGGCAGTCAGCATCGATGACATTGTGGAAGGCACGCACACCGACCCCTGTTGCGACCTGATCAAGAACACCATCGTATCGGGTGAGTGGAAATCTTTTCTCCGCAATGTGGACAACAGCACGCCAGAATGCTGTATAATCAGAATGCTGTATACCATATTCGCTATTACAAATTACAATTCAAAAAGAGTTTTACCGTCACCGGTCACGGCTCACACTTCTGAGGCACTTCCGCAGTGCGCACGCACCAAATATGTAGGAAGTGATGATGTAGTAGTCGGAGCCTATATCAAAGACGAAATAAAACGTTTTAAAAACCCAATAAGTCACTGCATATGCACACTATATAAGTAGATAGTGTCTCAATGTCTCTATGGTCCGTGCCACAGGTCAGCTGGTACTTGTTAAATCCACAAGATGATACGAACAGCAGGCAGTACTCCCTCCAGACCACAGACACCTCTGAGGCACTTCCGCAGAATATTAGGGGAACCTCTATCCAAGACCCCATAGCGAGGATGACACAAAGGTGCAGGAATATCTGGGACGTCTCCCTATACCCCGGCTATCGGGTGAGGAGAGGTTGGTACTAGAGAGGGACATCTCAGCCAAGGAGGTATGACAGGCGATAGCCCGCCTTAAGTCGGACAAGGCCCCAGGGGAAGATGGATACACCACAGACTTTTATAAACAGTTTCAGGAATTCTTGCCCGAGCCTCTTGCCGAAATATTCAATTCTATCGAGGGTCCCGAAAAGCATACCACCTACATTTCTCGAGGCACTGATTGCAGTGATCCCTAGACCAGGAAAGGACAGGGAGCAGTGCTGCTCGTACTGCCCCATCTCACTACTAAATACGGACGCCAAGATATTCGTGAGAAACTTGGTTACCAGACTGGAGTCATACCTCCCTAGATTGATTCACCCAGATCAAGCAGGATTTGTCTGTAACAGGCAAGGATCAGACAACATGAGGAAAACTCTACATGTCATGGTGTCGGCCGAGGTGTGACGCAGAGGGGCCCTAATTCTGGCACTCGACGGGGAGAAGGCCTTTTGATCGAGTCAGCTGGCCTTTTATGATGGGGTCCTGGAGGAAATGGGCATGGGAACCAAATGGCTGGAATGGATTGCGGCCCTATATTCTACGCCCGCGGAAAGAATAGTGGTCAACAGGGGAATGTCACAGGGCCTGGGACTGCAAAGGGGTACTTGACAGGGATGCCCCCTGTGACTCCTGCTGTACGCTCTGGTCAGGAAGCTGTGGGCGCTGGCAGTGCGGGGAGATGACAGTATTATTGGGGTGCAAATTGGGACTAGGAACTATAAAATTAGTCTGTTTGCAGACGACGCCCTGCTCTATATTACAAATCCATAGGTGTCGATTCCCTGCCTCCTGCAGACACTGGAGGAATACAGAGCATTGTCAGGTTTTAAAATTAATATAGATAAGTCTGTAGTGTTTCTGCTGGGGGAGTTGAGCCAAGATGTAAAAGGATATATCGAAGGTATAGGCCTGCAGATGCAACAAAAAAGAGTTTCGGTACTTGGGGTTTAACGTTACAAAGGACACCAAGGACCTCATTGTAGAAAACTATTTACCGCTGTTGAACAGGGTGAAGGCCGACTTGAGACGGTGGGGTAAAATTAGCTTCTCCTGGACGGTGCGCCTCAACTGCGTGAAAATGACAATGCTCCACAATTTTATGTATCTTTTTCAAATGCTTCCAACCATAGTTCCAACTTCGTATTTTGGGGCGGTGCATAGGGCTTTACTGCACTTCTTGTGGGCAGGGGCAAGGCCAAGGGTGGCTTATACCACCCATATACTAGCACAGGAGGACGCAAGGGTGGGGTGCCCGGATATCGAGACATGCTACAAGGCAGTGCAGTTGGCGAACAATGGTGGATCACCTGGAACCTGGAACGCGAAAGCAGTGAGTTCATATGGATAACTCGGTATTGGCACCACTGACATTGGGGGAGTGGATGTGGGTCCCACAAGGAGGGATACCCGAACAAGTACTGACACACCCTGTACTGGAGGTGTTCTGGGCAGTATGGAAGGAAGGCAACGCCAGGCGGTGGCTCACATTGTGGCCCTCCCCGCTTAGCTGCATCTGGGCTCCCCCCTTGAGAGACCGAATCAATGACCCGGGGCAGTTCCAATCCTGGTACGAGACAGGTCTGGCCTGGGCAGGACAGATGTGGGCGGCCCGTTAGTATCTGTCTTTGGAGCGTTTGGAGGAATGTCTACAGGTGGGCAAGCTCTCCATATTCTGTTATCTGCAGCTCAAGGGGGTCTTGACAGAACATAGGAGGGGGAATAATTTGAGGTGGGAACTCGGGTCCTTTGAGAAGACACTGTTGCAGAGTACTGACACTAAGGGACGCATTGCTAGGTTATACGCTGAACTCCGGGGTGGCCATGTGGGATTAACGCTACCGGTGCGAGCCAGATGGGAAGCAGACTTGGGCCGGATAGATTGTGGACCATGATATGCAGGGCGGTAAAGGAATCTATAGTGTCACCACAATACAGGATGCAGGCAATGAAGCTTATACACCGTTGGCACTACGCTCTGAATACACTAACGAAAATGTACCAAGGAGTGGAGTCAAAATGTTGGAAATGTAGACAACAGCAATGTACATATTATCATATGTGGTGGGAGTGCCCGTGTATTCAGCAATACTGGCAGTCAGTGCTGGCTTGGTTGGAGGGGTGGATGTGAAGCGTAGGGAAATGCCCCCACTGAAGTTGTTGTTTGGAGTGGAGGATGAAGAAACGGAAGGGGAAGGGGAGGGACGCATGATACGTACCCTAATGGTGGCTGCGAGAAGTCGCATAGCCCAGGGCTGGAAGATAAGGGCAGCCCCCACAGAAAAGGAGTGGGTTGCAAAAGCCCGTGCGATGTACGATATGGAGTATTTGACACATTTGTTGAACGAGACCAAAATGAACATTGAAGGAGCATGGCTTTTGTTTTTCAATAAGTATGGGCACTGAACCGCTTCGAGAGAGCCACAAAGATGAACTAAGTGTTTAATGATGGGAGCAATTCAAACAATGGACTTGAAGGAAAGAGTGTGTGGGGGGGAATGGGAGGGCACATATAAAAGAACATTCTTTTATGTATCACCAAAGGTTTGGTAGCGATGTGGCTACAAGTTGATGTGTTACATGAATGTTAAAAAAAACTAAATACAAAAATAAATCTGTTGGGCTGTGTTCTTACGTAAGGGAAAAGGCTCTGGGTTTTGTGAAGGCATCATGAAACAACACACAGACAACAGATTCAATTTTTGAACAAAAGGATTTTTATTTTATATGTCAGCATGGATTAAAGCCTATCTTGCTCCACGCGAAGGTGGGATTTCCCTACCTAAAGAAACTAAGGATCGTCTGTGTCAGCGAGTTCAACTTAAGTCTGCCTGGGTCCAAAACTAATACTTGCCCTCGCACTTAGAAATATGCAATTTGTAGGGACCAAAAGAAACAGGCCCTCATTACGATACTGGCGCTAAACCATGGCGCTATTAGCACCATGGTTGGTGCCGGTATCGTAACGAGTCCGCCAATGTTCAATGGGGAATTACCACCCCATTCCAAGGTTGGCGGGGCGGTAATTCCCCGTTGAACATTGGCCCTTCCCCATTCCCATTTTTGCCCCATAGGGCTCAATGGGACTGGGGAAGGTGCTAAGTACGGTACCGCAAATTGCAGTACCGTACTTAGCACCAGGGTACCTTTGCGGGTCCCTACTTTAACTGCTGGTCCAGACCAGCCATTCAGGTCGTGTCCCGCAAAGGTACCTCGTAGTAAGGCGCTAAGTGTTTAACGGCGCCGCAGCCTTTTACGGCGCCGTTAAACACTTAGCGCCAGGGTCCTAATGAGGGCCCCATTGTTCAAAATAAGGTTCTGAGCTTCTTCCAACTCGAGCTTTGGTCAGCTTCCCCTTGTCCAAGTTCTTTATAGCTGCAGAAAGAAAATGGTTCCCTTCCCCAAGTGTAGCACAGTTCCAAAATGTCTCTTGGTTTCCTTTCCCAAGTTTACCACAAGTCCAGAATATCTCAGGGTTTCCTTCCACAAGATCCACGCAATTCCAGAATATCTCAGGGTTCCTTTCCCCAAGATCAACACAGTTCCAAGTGGTTCCAGGCTCTTGGATTTCAGCAACATATCAATTTCTACTGGTACTCCTTTTACCAAACAAAAATGCTCTTTTCCACTTCAGCTATATCACACAGCCTTTGTCTTCAGGGCTTTCTTGGCTTTTCCTAGCTTGGGGCTACTCTGTCTAGGTGCAGTTGTCAGACCACATGGGCCACCCATTACAGGTCACTCAACCGATAACCCCTGGCACTTTGTGATACTCTTTAGGCCTTCTTGATTAACACTGGTTTTCCACCCATGACCAGTGTTAGCACTCAGCATCTGTGGTAGTTTCTTTTCCCCTTTCTGGCAATTTAGGGCTTCATTACTATTTGTCTATTGGCAGTCTTTAGGGCTTTGCCCCACTTGCATTTAACTTGATTGATGGTGCATATCTTCTTCCACCACCTTGCATTCACTTCACCCTTTTCAAGTTCCACAACCTGTTTTTTACACATGCCTCTCATTCAGTTCATAATTGCTCAATCATCTCTCACTTTGTTTCTTATTGTTTACAAAACATGTCAACTCCTTGTAACGCAGTTCGTATTTGTCTTCCAGCTGTGCCACTCTTTTACATGCTTTTCATATAGTTTCTGTAGTTAATGTTAATGTTAATGTTAAAGGACATTTGTACCGTGCACTATCACCACCGGAGTGGTCCCCTGGCGGCTCTGAAAGAGGGAGGGGGAGGTGGGTTAGTGGGTGGAGGCTGGAAAAGTGCAAGATTGCAGTGAGGTGCTGTTGGCAGCCTCAGCTCGGTGGTTCCGTCAGCTGGGCCTGGGGTGTATGCGGCCGGTAGTCGTCGTGTGCTGATGTGCGAGTCTATGTGTGTTTTTTGTTTTGTTGTTGCAGTGTAGTGAAGTTAGTGCGGTTTGTTGTGCTGGAGGTTTGTGGTTGTGTTTGGTTTGGAGTTTGAGAGGTGTATGCAGAGAAGGAAATTGTTAGTGGTATTGGTTAGTTGGTATCTCTATCTTGGATTGACCGGTTGGGCTCGTGTAATCTTACACGACGGGGTGCTTGCGCACCCTGTACCTCAGAAGGTACGTGCCCGTTTTGTATTCGAGGCCGCTTGAGCATTTAGCTGTCCCCTCTGTCCGCTCACTCAATAACTTTGCATGCTCCTCACCCCCACCCACATGACCAGCGCACCTGCTAGTGTCCGTACTTCCGATTGTGTGGTGATTGGTGGTATCTCGTCCGTTCCACAACCCTGTGGTACCTAGTTGTAGCTGTACGGGCGGTGGGGGATGGTAAGGATTGGCTGGGGTTGTTGCCTCCATCTCCCTGTCTCGCAGGTGGACCCCTGTGTCCAGCGTCAGCCCTACTGGTGCTCAGAGTACTTCTGTCGGTTCTAGGGGCTTGTCAATGTCCTTTCCTGTTTAGTCATTTGTCTTATTGTTGTTTCGGTTTTAGTCTCTGGTGTTGAAGAGCCAGGTTTTTAGTAATTTTCTGAATTTAAGGTGATCTTTGGTGTTCCTTATTACTTTTGGGATGTTGTTCCAGGTTTTCGCGGCTAAGTGGTAGAAGGAGGTGTCTCTGAGGTTTTTTTTGATGTAAGGTTTTTGTTCCAGTCGGATTTCGTTGGTTGACCTGAGCGGTCTCGTTGGCTTGTAGATTGTTATTTTCTTTTGTAGGAATTCTGCTCCTTGTCCGCAGATTGCCCTGTGCGTTATGCACATTGTTTTGAAGGTGATACAGTGTTTTACTGGGAGCCAATGTTGTGTTTTTAGGGCCGGGGTGATGTGGTCTCTTCTGGATAGTTTGAGGAGTAGTCTGGCTGCTGTGTTTTGGATCCGTTGTAGCTTCTTCAGTAGGTATTCCGGTATACCGAGGTAGAGGCTATTTGCATAGTCGATACTTGACATGATGAGGCCGACGATAGTGAGTGTTTTGTGTGTGAAGGAGAGGAAAGGTAGTATTTTTCTTGCCGTGTGGAGGAGGAAGAAGCATTTCTTGACTGTTGCGTTTATTTGTGGTTCTAAGGTTAGGGTGTTGTCCATCAGGACTCCCAGATTTTTTACTACCTTAGATGGTGATGGTGCAGATCCCATTTCCGTTGGCCACGGGATGGCAGTTTCCTTCTCTTGGTCTTTGGATATGATCATGATTTCTGTTTTTCCTGGGTTGATTTTCAGGTTGTTGGCATTCATCCAGTTGAAGACTTCTTTTAGACAGTAGGTTAAGTTTGAATGATCGGCTTGGGTGTCTTCGATCTTGTAGATGATTTGAGTGTCGTCTGCATAGTTGTAGCATTTGATGTTGTGTTTCTTGAAGATTCTGATAACTAGGGTTTGGTAGATGTTGAAGTACAGTGGGGATAGTGAGGATCCTTGTGTTACTCCACAGTCATTGACTCGTGGGGTGGATTTGAAGGGTTTGATCAAAACGGTTTCAGTTCTGTCTGCTAGGAATGATTTAGTCCAGCGTAGCGCTGTGTCTGTTATGCCTATGTCTTCTAGTCTTTTGGTTAGGGTGTCATGGCTAACTGTGTCGAAGGCTGCGGAGAGGTCGAGCAGAATAAGGGCTGATGTTGTGTTGGAGTCTGCGTTTGTTTTTAGGTCATCCCAGATGGATAGTAGTGCTGTTTCTGTACCTCTTGTGGGTCTGAAGCCGACTTGAGCTTGGTCTAGCAGGTGGTGTTCTTCAACGTATTCTTGGGTTAGTTTGTATACGTAGGTTTCGAGGAGTTTGGCCGGGTAGGGGATATTGGAGATTGGTCTGTAGTTGGAGAGATCATCTACGTCCCCGCTTGTGTTTTTCAGAAGTGGTTTGATGTAAGCCGATTTGAAGATCCTTGGTACGGTTCCTGTTGCAAGTGATAGATTTAGAAGGTTTCTGAAGTATTCTGCTGGCGTTTCTTGTGTGAGGATTGATTTGTAGATGTCTGGGGAACAGGGATCCATCGGTGAGCCCGCTTTCTTGCTGTGTTTTACCAGCATTGTGAATGCCTCTGCTGATATTTCAGGGAAGTTATTGAGTTTGTGCTGTGGTTCTAAGTTAGGTTCGTTTGGTTGTATGTCGCTGCTGGTTGGCCTCTGTTGGATGGTTTGTCGGATGTCATTGATTTTTTTTTTTAAGTGATCTGCAAGGTTGTTGCATAGTTTCTCTGAGGGGGATGGGGTGTTGTCACAGCCTGGTGGGTTTCTCATTTCTTTAATGATGCGGAACATTTCTTTTTGTGTGTTGGTGGCATTTGTGATACTGTCATCATAATGCCTTCTCTTTGCTTTTTTAATTTCCTTCTTGTATGCGCGAATTTGCTTCTGGAACAGTGTTTTTTTGTCTGGGTTGTAATCTTTCCTCCATTCCATTGCCATCTTTTTTGTTTTCTTTTTTCATGGTGCTTAGTAGTGGGGTAAACCATTTTGCCATTGCTCTCTCTTTTGATGGTGTGAATGGTTTTTCTGGGGCCATCTTGTCAATTGTGTCTGCAATCCATTTGTGTAATATCTCAGCTTTCCCGTCTAGGTCAGCGAGGTGTAGTTCTGTTGTTGAGGGCTTGGTTAACTCAACTCCAGTTGTTCGAATAGGTTGCCTTTTTTGACGTCTTTCCAGTTTCTTTTTGTGGTGGTTGTGAGTTTAGGAGGTTGGATGCAGACTTGAGTAGGCACAGTGATTACGAATGGGATGATGAGATGGTCACTCCACAGTATTTTATTGGCGGTGCCGTTGTGATGAGTTTTTCCTCAGCGAAAATTGCATCCAGGGTGTGTCCTGCCGAGTGAGTTGCCCCTTTTTCTAGTTGTCGTAGTTTCATGGTGGCGAGTTGTTCAATCAGTGAGTTTTGGGAGTTGGCATGACTGTCTTTGAACCAGATGTTGAAATCCCCCAGTATGATTAGGTTTTCGTGGTTGATGGCTAAGTTGGTTATGGCTTCTATGAAGTTGTCGACGAAGGATGCATCATAAATTGGGGGTCTGTACACCAGGATGAATGTGACGTTGGTTTTTGGGCTGGCTGTTAGGTGTATGACCATGGACTCGCAGTTGAGGATGTTGAGTGGTTCGTCTGTTCTTATTTTTAGCTGTTCTTTAAATGCTATTGCGATGCCTCCTCCTTTTTTGTTTTTCCTGTTTATTTGAAGGCATTTAAAGTTTGCCGGAAGGCAGCTTTGGAGTGTGATTTTGTAGTTGTCATCCAGCCAAGTTTCTGTGATGAAGAAGATGTCAATGCCGTTGTCGTCGAGTAGGTCGAAGATCTCTGTAGAGTGTTTTGACATGGATCTTGCATTTATTAGATTGCAGTGGAGTTTAGAGGCGTAGTTTGGTTTGGCTTTTTTTGTTAGGGTCGTTTTCTGATCTTGTTCAGGAGCAGGTTTCAGGTTGTCGGCGTCCTCTAGTAGTTCTTCTAGGTTTAGTCTAGGGTTTTTGTTTTCATCTGGTTCGTCTTCCAGGGGTTGTGGTTGTGGGTTGGGGGTTCTTCTTGCTTTGGTGATCTAGGGTGTTATTGCTTCAGTTGCATGCTTGTTGTATCTGGTGGGGTTCGTCCTTCTTCGTGATTTTGTTAGGTTGTTTAATGTAGTTGGTTTTGGCGTTGCGTCGGTTCGATCTGGTGAGCAGGTCTCAGCGAGGTATGGAGTTAGGTAGAGGGATTTATCTCTTCTTTCAGTGTTGGTCCGATTTTTGAACCTGTCTGTAGGGGTGGGTTCTGTTGTTGCGGTTCTTAGTTGCAGTTTCGGAGCGTTTGTTCTTTCTTCTCTTCTTTCCCTCTGGGTGGGTCGTTTGCGCGGCATTGTACGATTCCGAGTTGTTTTAGTCTTGTTGTTGTCTCGGTCAGGGTATAAGGGTGGAGTTAAGGGTTGTATAGTTATATAGTTGGGTTTTAACAGTGGCTCTCTTTAGTCTCCGTCTCCCTGAGCGTGGTTCACTGTGGTGAGCTAACCATGTATGTTTAGGGGGGGGCACGTGCTGGCCCTGGGATGACTTTGAGGGGCGCAGCTAGGGCTTACTTCCTTGATGTAGTCGGGGCATCGAAGCCCTGCTAGGTTTGAGAGACAGGTCTATTAATGCAGTCTGAATATGATACAATGTAATATGGAGACGGAACCCTAATACACGAGAGACCTGTATAGTGGGAGAGAGGCCTATCAATGCAATCTAAATATCGTACTATGCAGTCTAATATCACAGGTGCAATTGGGGACAGAACCCCAGCTAGATTTGAGAGACCTGTATAGTGGGAGAGAGGTCAAGCAGTGCAATCTGAATATCGTACTATGCAGTCTAATATCACACAGTGCAATTTGGGCACAGTGGCCCTGCTCTCAATGCAGTTTGGAGATCAGACAATGCAATTTGGGCACGGCGGCCCTGCTAAGTTTGAGACACCTGTATAGTGGGAGAGAAGCCTATCAATGCAGTTTGGAGAACAGACAGTGCAATTTGGGCACGGCGGCCCTGCTATCAATGCAGTTTGGAGAACAGACAATGCAATTTGGGCACGGCGGCCCTGCTAGATTTGAGACACCTGTATAGTGGGAGAGAAGCCTATCAATGCAGTTTGGAGAACAGACAATGCAATTTGGGCACGGCAGCCCTGCTATCAATGTAGTTTTGGAGAACAGACAATGCAATTTGGGCATGGCGGCCCTGCTAAGTTTGAGACACCTGTATAGTGGGAGAGAGGCCTATCAATGCAGTTTGGAGAACAGACAGTGCAGTTTGGGCACGGCGGCCCTGCTAACAATGCAGTTTGGAGAACAGACATTGCAATTTGGGCCCGGCGGCCCTGCTAAGTTTGAGACACCTGTTATGTGGGAGAGAAGCCTTTCAATGCAGTTTGGAGAACAGACAGTGCAATTTGGGCACGGCGGCCCTGCTATCAATGCAGTTTGGAGAACAGACAATGCAATTTGGGCACGGCGGCCCTGCTAGATTTGAGACACCTGTATAGTGGGAGAGAAGCCTATCAATGCAGTTTGGAGAACAGACAATGCAATTTGGGCAGGGCAGCCCTGCTATCAATGTAGTTTTGGAGAACAGACAATGCAATTTGGGCACGGCGGCCCTGCTAGGTTTGAGACACCTGTATAGTGGGAGAGAGGCCTATCAATGCAGTTTGGAGAAAAGACAATGCAATTTGGGCACGGCGGCCCTGCTATCATTGCAGTTTGGAGAACAGGCAATGCAATTTGGGCACGGCGGCCCTGTTATCAATGCCTTTTGGGGCGACGAGGCTAGGTATCTAAGGTAAGGCTGTACCTCTCCCGACCCCAGCCCCCCTACCTTACTGGTCCTTGTAGTTGCTGGTTGACGACTGGCCACTGGGTTGGCTTCCCCTGCAGACACCTGCTGACACTTCCTGGAGTCGCCTCTGTTGGAGTCGCCCTTGGCCTTGGGGCCCTTAGCCGCTGGGGGCTGCCGGGCAAGGGCTGCCCTGGGAGGACCGGTGATGAAGTGTGGATGCACCAATGGGAGGGAGGGAGGGAGGGCGGGTCGGTGAGGCGGACTGGGGAACCAGGAAGGGGTGCGGGAGGGGATGCAAGGGCCTGCTCCTGGGCAAGGGCCCACAGGTCACAGAGCTGAAACAAACACCAGGAGGGTGTTACTACTGGGCACACACTCACCGCGCTCCAAGGGTCTGGAAAAGAAGCCGGTGGGGGCCTCGCGAGTCGGTAGACTCGATGCAGGAACTGGATGCACCAATGGGAGGGAGGGAGGGCAGGTCGGGAGGCGGGCAGGCGGACTGGGGAACCAGGGAAGGGTGCGGGGGAGGGAGGGCAGTTAGGTATTCAATATTGGCCATTGTAATTTCCTTAATACTTGGTATCTTTTTCATGCTTCATTCTTATTTCAAAATGACTTGGTATATTTATTCACAGTTGCTTCTCTCTTTCCTCTGGTTCCAAACCCTTTTATTATGTGCCTTTGCCTGCGCGGCAACACAAAATATCTCACATGCACCCTATATCACTCTGGTATGCGTATTCTCTGCCTTGTACGTACCGGAGCTGCTCTTCTTCGAGGGGCGGCTTCGTACAGCTCTTCATTCGCCTCTCTGCTCCCAGATAGGCGTCGGGAGTTGTAGTGAGCAGTGCTCGCTACCCGAGAACCTTCTTCCTACTGTCAGGAGCTAGGAATGAGACGCAGGCACAGAGGACTTGTTGTTTTGGTTATAAACTTTTATTAAATTAAGAGGGGTGGAAAATGCCTCACTATCCCTAATGTAGGAGGTTTTTCCCTACCTCAAACAAAACAAATGGGTCTGTCCTTTGTCAAGATGTCCCAAAGTAAGAATACATCCTGTGTCCGAAATCCTATTCTGACCCTCATACTTTAAAACTAACTCTTAGGTGCAAAGGATATTGGGCCTCATTCCAGGTTGGGGGGTCCGGTAGAAAAGTGCTGGTATAAGCAGGTTTGCGAGCATTTCCGGTGGCGATAATGGCAGCAAATCCCCTCATGGAGTCCTATAGGACTCCATGAATGGGGATGAACACCGTCCCACCGGCACTCGTAATCCAGCAACAATGCTGCCGGACCGAGTGCCGGTAAAGGTAAGTATCAAATGCCGGTATCCTGGCGGCTCTACCACCACGATACCGGCAGGGTCAGAATGAAGCCCATTGTCTCTTGTTTTGAAAAGTGTGCAAATGGTCCAATCCAACACAAAAGGCATAAATCCAAACCACAAAGTTCCAAATGGCCAATGTTCACAGTTCCAGGGTATCTCTCCCTTACGCAGGTTCCTTTTACCAATTCCATTACCTTTACAGAGACCTTTGATTGAGCACCCACGCAGCACCAGACCACTCTGTCACTGGTGTTGTATCTTTCCTTTTCAAAGTTCAAACATTCATCAGCAATTTAGCTTTACTTACGTCTTTCCTCACACACATTTAATAATGTTCGTTCCTGCGCTCTTTATACAATGTTGCCACTTGTAACCTTGAGTTCAACACAGACCGGTCTTGCATCGGCCTCCCCAACTCACCGGCTTTGTTGATCTCTCTGGCGCTACTTTGTTCTTGGAGCCAAGCACGGTACCACAGTGGTTGCTGCTCCTCATCGACTTGGTCAGCTACGTGGGAGGGCCTCTGGTATCTCTGACACACAATGCAAGATTCTTTAGCCTGGTTTCCTGGCCTTATGCTTTCTTATCTACGGGGTTCTTGAAAGTAACGGTTTCTTGTCAGAAAGGTCAAGGGTATTTTACTCCCTTGCGAACCATTCTTGGTTTGCTGTCTTTCTCCCTTCATTCAGCTGCCTTCTCGAAACTGTTGTTCCTTCGTGTGTTTTGCCTCGCTCAGAGTGTGCTCTCGTTCTCCGCCTTTTATCCATGTGGGGAAGTTTAATGTAATTCAGGTGTGAATGATTACCATTAATTGCCTAAACTTGCCTGACCATTGTAATGGGACATGTCGGGTACAATGCTCGGGTATGAGTCTGTTTTCTCCCAGAGTGGACTGCCCAAGAGAAAGAGTTTGTGTAGGGAAAAGGGGTGGAGGTTGAGTTTCTAAATATCCTATCGGGTAGGATGGGGTAAAGGTGTTACATGGATAGGGATACCACGTCTCGCCATCAGATGTGCAACTCCGACACCCCAGTGACCCCTCACCCAGGTGATCCTCCTGCACTGGTCCACCTCCAGGAACTGGATCCAAAAGCGATGGCTATGTCCTGGCCACCTGGATGACAGATCCCGAGGGATTAGTGGGTGAGACGCATTCTGGTTTCTCACTAGCCCCCCACCAGTCCCTCAGCACACTATAGCAGCAGCAGCTGGATGCTGTTCTGCAGGGCCATGGCATTGTGGGTGGAACTAGAGGAGTGGGTACAGCAGTGTGTGGTCACAAGGACAGCATCACAGGTGACCTGGGCATTCAAAGGGTGATTCTGCTTCCTGTTGCGATGTGCCACTTCGGATGCTGCAGGGCCCCAATGCTACATGGGTGCAGTCCAGAGCAGCTATTATGTTGGGCAGGTGGGCTATTGTGTAAAAACGTACCTCTGTGGCATGAATCTGTGCTGGGGTGGTGTGTAGGGAGATGTGCCAAGAAGCATGGCACAGGCGTGCATCATGCACCTGCACAGGCACATGTAAATATGTGGCCTGGGACATGTCGTGCAGCGTGCCCACAGTGTGCTGAAAGGTGCCAGTGGCAAGGAAGTGAAGGACTGACACAAGCTTTGGCAGTGGGGTGAGGTACTTCTGATATTGATCCTCCTCTGTATATGATCATGGATCATCGTTGAGGGGCTCAAAGATGGTCACCCTGTTCAGCCGGTACAGAGTAATTAGGTGGGTGTCAGTTAATGTCAAGGTGAAGGTCTGACCTGGGGAATATGCGTTTGCCTTGTCTGGCATCTCCTCCTCCTCTCTGTGTCCTGTACTGCTGTTCCTGTGGAGTAGGAGCTGCTGCATGTCCCAGTTCGAAAGAGCTAGCTGCAGCATGGTGTTGATAAGTCTGTTAGGGGCAGGTGTGGGCCTCATGTACCATTTCTGAGTGGATTGGGTGCACCTGTAGCTTAATTCCAATCACCTGTATGCATTTACTAACTAAAGTGTGTTTTTGGCATAATTACTGCCCAATTACGGCAGTATTTCAACTTGAAATATGGCAAAAATACGTTTTTGGATCCCAGCGGTAATTCCTCTGGCGGAATAAGCCCTGGTGCTATTTCCACCAGTTGTTGGCGGTAATTCCACCAGCACTCATTCTGCTGGGGGAATTATTGCCGACACCTTATTCAGCTGCATGTTAAAAGTGGCAGTTATTCCTTTACCGCCACTTTTACCATATACTGCTGTACTCCTCATGAGGCCCATAATGAAGAAATATGGGATATTTACACTATGCAGTTTAGGTTTTTAAAGGTGAATTGATTGAGAGTTATGAGAATGCTATGTCTCCTCACATTTGGCAAATAGGGAATTTATTGGTGATAGTGTGAAATTGTTTTTATCATTTGATGATGCCAGTATTCAATTGTAAATCCAGACCTTGATTGGGGAAAACAATGCGTAAGTGCACAGTGAGCAGGCTTCGACTCTAATCAATAAAAATTAGAGTCACTATAAAACTTTAATTATTGTGTAAATAAACAAAAAATAAAAACCTGTCACTGTGCACTGAGCGGCTCAAAAAGATTAATGTGACATCTGCAAATATGTAAAGGGCTAGCTTAAACGCATTAGGAGTGTGAGTTAACACATTCCAATATGGCCGTATGCATTCAACACAGAATGTCTATGGGACATTGTAAGAGTTGAAAGAGAAAAGGGACAAAATGTGCTGGGCAGAACCATAGAGACTGAGCCCTTCTGTATATAAAAGCATGGTGCAGTTTTCTGTTGTTTTATATGTGAACAAGCAACGGGAGCGTTGCGAAACGCGTCGTAGGTTGCAATGCCTTCAATAAAGCTGTATGTGGAACAAGAACTTTGGCGAATGATGCATTGATTTATTTTCCGGAGATTTATGCTGGCGTCCTGGCCGCTTTGAGAGCTGTCCCTGTGTGGAAAAGTACATTTACTTCTCCTTGTTTTTCAATATATATATATATATATATATTTACAAATTAGTTAAGGTTAAACCAACAAAAACTTAGTCTACAAACAAAAGAAATCATAATGCTAAGGTAATAACATTAAAATATATTATCAATGCGTTTAATATTATGTAATTGCCTGTGTTTTTTAAGGTTTCATAACTGTTTGGAAGTTGTAATTATGTTTTTTATGTAGTTGTGTGAAAATCTGAATTATTTAAATGTATGTAAATATAGTTTTTGTGAAAGCCTCCACATCTCCCTTTAAAGTCATTTCTTAACTCCAACGTTAATAAGAACCCTTTTTTTGTAAATTATTTTTTAAGTCCAATTATAGCCAAGAAGGCTTTTTTAAAATACATATTTGCCAATTTCCATGCGCAGAAAAAGAAGATAAAAGAGAAAATGTGAAAATGAAGAATCCAACAGTAACATCAGCAATTAAAAGAAGTGAGTAATTTATATTGATACAAAATTCAACAAATTCCTGCTGGTCCCCCAAAATGTATTAAGATGATAATCAGACCAAAGGCATTGGGCCTCGTTATGGGCACCGGCAGAGATACCGCTGGACCCTCAATAATTTACTGGCGCCTGCCGCTTGACTTCCTGGCGCCACCGGGCTATTACAAGTCCGGCAGCCGGTACATTGGTTAATTCCCATTCCCATAGATTCCTATGGGACTCTATGGGAGTGGGGACACGGCAGTACTGGCACCGTTAGCAACGGTAGCAGTGCTCCTGTGACAAGTCTGCCTACCGTGACCGCTACGCCCGGCAGGGTCACACCTATCGCCACAGTGGCTCCCGCAGGCAGACTTGTAGTTTGCCAGTCCGGAAACAGGGGTGCCAGTGAGTTTACCGGCACCCTTGTTTCTGGACCGGCCAAATTGTAATGAGGCCCATTGTTTCAATGATTCCCATGTGTGTTCTCTGTAGGAGGTAGAGTTTGGGGTTACCATATGCTAGTTCTGTTAGTCTGCGTGTATGTGCTAGATGCTTAATGTTTCCATCACTGCCGAGCCGCAGACCCTACAGGTGCGGCTAGTTCTGGAAATGTTTTGTCTTGCCCCCAACACCTCATATGTTTCTACCAAGATAAACTTGATTCTACGATATTCATGAAGGGGCCATTTATGTGGGAAGGTTTTTATATAGTGCAGCCTGATTGTACGAGTGTTTAAGACTAGCAGACATTCTCCACTCAAACATTTACAACCTAAATCTACCACTAATTGGTCATGCCATAGAATGCGAGTCCGTATTTTGGTAACAGATTTAAAAGGGGTCTACTGATGACAAGAGGGTCGATTTGTCATGCACACCATAATTCATATTCAGATTTTATCTCTGCCAGCGACAGGGATTTAGCTCCAGAAAAGGAAGTGACGTTACAGTGTTGAATCACATTTAAAAGAGTGTTGGGAGTTGAGCTGGTAAGACGCCAGTGTAGAATTAAGAGAAGTCTAAGTAAGCTAGGAACCACATTTGCAATTCCGTACTCCATGGTTAGGTACTCAACCAGGAGCCGTGTGGGAGCTTTAAGGAAAACGTTAGGACAGTGGCCCTCAATATGTTTGAGCGTTCCGATGTGATCATGTGCTCAAATTAATATAATATATGATTGGTTATTTATAACGCGCTTAATACCCAGAGGTTTCTAAGCGCGGACCCGAGAATCGAACACTGAACTTGTGTTTCTCCGTGTTGTCTTGCTTCCAAGGCGAGCACGTTGCCGCTGAGCTATCCTCCCGAGACAAATTTCAGCACCATATATTAATTTAGGTAAATGTTTCATGGTATAGATAACGATAATGGCTTTTAAGCAGTATCCCCATTTCTTGAAGAAAACCGTTTTGCACCGCCCCAGCAACTGGTGAATGAATAACGAAAGGTTTTCAATATGCTTGTGGTCCATTTTAATGTATTGTCAATAGTGATGGCCAAGTAGTTATGAGTTATGGTATTCTCGATTTTCCAAGCCTAATTGGGGCAGCTGCTGCGTGGATTAGCTTTAAATATCATGATTTTAGATTTTGGAATAATGACCCTAATAAAAGTGTGAAGGGCATTAAGAGACGTGTTTAAGCCTTTAGTGCTGTAGTCCAATAGAAGCAGGTCGTCCGCATACCTCAGCCAAGTCAGGCATGATGTACCCAGCCTCGGGCGATAGCTATTATCAGTGGTCAATGCTTCTGTTAAATCTGCCAAAAAAAGATTGAACAGACATCCCTACTTGAGTCCAACTTCTGCGTGTATAGGGTCGGTGACATGGCCACTAATGGGGATCCTGACTCATTTTTAAAAGCCTGTGGCGGGGCGCCAACTTACCAATGTATGCCATAGCACTTCTCTCTTCACTATGTGGAAGACAGAGGAATAGTCACTAAAGGCAGCATAGATGGATGCATGTCTGGTGCACCAGGCGCTTTTGACACTGTAAGGGCCAAGATATTTTCTGTGGTGGCGTTTCCTTTGGGGGAGCCCATTTGATTGTTATTCTACCCAAGTGTTGAGCTCATCGAGCAATTTACAGGCAAAAATCTTTGATGAGACATCGAGAAATCCACGGGTTTAGTAAATTCTGGGGTCAGATGGAGAGCACATTTTATGTACTGGGACAATGATACTGTCTGTCCAGCTCTTAGGTAACAAGCCCCGGTTGCTAATGGCCTGGAAGACAAGTGTCAAGATGCCAGCCGACAACTTGGGGTTAAGTCTCAAGAGGGCATTACAAATTCCATCTGGGCCAGGGGCTCTAGATATTTTGACTCAGGCGATGATCTACAGTATGTCGGAGTAAGTAAATATGACTAAGACTCCATTTTCAAATGGGCAAGACCGTGTTTTTAGTGCACGTAGGTTCATTTCCAATGGAGTTTGTAGTAAATGTTTCCCAGTCCGATTTTGAGGCACCCACAGTCAGTTTGTCAATACCTGAGCCATTCACTATGTTACAAAAACGATGTGAATCGTTAGCACAGAGCGCCATGGCCAGCTTGTTCCAATTCTCCAGTTTAAAGGCATGGTCTAGTAAAAAATGTTATTTAAAAAATAGATAGGCAACATAAAAAAAAACAAAATACTAGCATTCTCTTTTTTAAAACTTCCTATGTAAAATTTTGAGCTATTCAAGCTCAAAATTCGCAAAAGCAAGCACATGGGCGCATCCATTTTGTGAAATGGATGCCCTCCTGTGCTGGCTTTTGCTTTTGCAGCACTAATGAAGGAAAAGCCAGCCAGCTGTAGTAAACAAAAGCTACCGCTGGGTGGCTTTTCCTTCATTAGTGCTGTATGCGGAGGACGGGACCGGAGACCAGAGCAGGAAAGCTGCAGCTGAATCTCGGTAAGTGCTATTTATTTTTTTTTAAAAAATAAGCACTAGCTGCGTTTTTTTTTCTAAGTTTTCCAGGTTGGAGGAGCCCGGAAAACTTAGAAATAAAACCGCAGCTTTAAAAATGTTGTATTTATGTTTGCGGTCGCTTTTGAAGCGACCACAAACATAAATACAACGTTATTGTGTTGGAAAACGCTGCAGTTTTTCTTTCCAAGTTTCTCAGGCTCCTCCGGCTCGGAGAATGCTAGTATTTTTTTTTTATGTTGCCTATCTGTTTTTTAAATAACATTTTTTACTAGACCATGCCTTTAAGTTGTTTTTGATGAATTTGTATCACAATGTCTCAGTTCCCTTTTTGCAGCCAGTATTTTATGGTCTGTTTTCTTATGATTAAAATGGAACAGATGATGGCAAGGCAAGTGCGCCTGTGCTTTTACTATAACACACTTGAAAACATCTGATAGTTTTTCATAAATGTTCATATATATCTCGTGAGTATGGTTACCTCAACTTCAAGAGCAGATAAAAAATAATTATTATGTTGACCAGGAGTGATGTCATCCTGCCCACTTGTGGCGTAGTCGGCGTTAGCATCTGATAGAACTTTTGAACAGTGTGTTATCAATGTCTACTTTTTGGCTTTCCATATGATTCGGTTAGCTCCAATATTAACGTCTACAATGCTAGCGTTATCAATGTCAGTAGGCAGTGTAGAAAAAGTCAAAGAGGCAACCAAAGGTAAGTGGTCACTTTCATGTCGTGTCAAGACTTCCAAGTCTAAAAAAACTAAACAAAATGGGGAATAGTGTGTGAAGTGATAATCGATAGTAGAGGCACTATTGTGCGAGGTTCCAGTGCATTTGCTTAGCATGTTCACAGGAAATCTTCCATTGAGCATATAAAGGCCATTGTTATGAAGTATTTTTGCCCAGTCCTGTTTCGTTTTAGTTTGCTTTAATGAGGGCATAGAAAGAGCCTGTTCCAGTAATGGATGAATAGCAGATGGTTGCTCCCCTGGGATGTTTGCTTTAAAATCCCCCACTATGTTATTAATATGTTTTTTCTGTGATTCCTTCAGGTATTTTGGTGATATGCTTATGCTCACTATCATCTGGGAATTTAACAAGGGGGGTCCTGGGAGTCCCTCTGCCAGACATTAGTCCTGGTTACGAGAGACTTACCCAGAGTCTTTAACTCACTATCGTTCACAGAGAAGAAATATCCCAAACATATCAGTCTTTGTCCTGCCCTGGGGCAGTCCAGCACCAAAATGCTAGGCAATTCTCCTCTGAACAAGAGTACCAACAGCATCCCCAGACATGTGTTTCGGTCTGGTTGGACCTCATCAGTAGGGAGCAGCTGGGGTCATAGATGTTAACTATGAGCAGGGTCCTCCTTTTACCCTTTGGATGTTCCCAATATGCCAGTCCCGCCAGAACCAGACTAGACGGAACATCCATTTTGAGGAGAAGGAGTTGAGCTGGGAGTATACAGTGCAGTCTGTGAGCTTCAACAAGAATTGGGTGTTGGGGATGGGTCTGTAATTGGTTGGAGTGAGTCAGGGGCTGGTTTCTTTACAAGGGGTTTCACGTGTGCAACTTTGAAGGATTCTGGAAAAATGCCAGAGGTGAGGAAGTCATTTAGGATGGACCTGGCCAGTTCCCCTGCACAAGGGTGAGGTGAAGATTTCTTTGAGGAGTGATGTGGGACAGAATGCAAAATAACGTAAACCTGAACATTCTCCTGTTTCACACCAATGTGCGTTCCCCATTTTAAATTAACAGTTACACATCCTCACTTTAGCAGTGCAAACTTTAGCAGTGCAAATAAACTGATCAAATGATTCCTCTAGGATGATGCATAGTGCCTTGATGTGTAAAGCTTAGTTTCTGCTACAGGTTTGGAAGCACATTTTCCATTGTGTGTGTGGGTGTAAGTGGGGTCGGAGTTCAGCGAGTGAGAGAGGAGGGCGTGTATTTTAACCTCCGTCTGCTTTCTCCCTCCACCAAATGCACAAAGTACTGCATGCACCCTCTGGCTTTCTCTTGAACCCCCTTAAAGCAAACTGATATTTGGAAGTACTTTGAATGCATGAACTAAAATACATTTCTCCATACACTTCTCCTTGCTACCAGGAAAAGTTTCAGTCTGGGGGTTGATCAGTGTTGGTGCAAATTAATGTGTGTTTCTACAAGTTTTAGTGTAGTTCCCCATGGGTTTTGAACAGGTTTTTGAAGGATTTTCCACGTTATTTACTATCCCCATTAGTCTGATGCTAGAAAAGGCACAGGTTTGGCAGTTAGCTTTCTGGTTAAAACATAGGTTTTAATGCAAACCCGCGTATTGTTCTTAAATGGTTTCCAAGTGTATAAGTACCTCAGAGTACCATTTATCTTGCCTGTGAGTGCATTTTTTGACCAAATTCCTTTGTGTGTCAAGGCCATTCTCTCCACTCTGGGCCTGGAGACTGTTTATTGCTATCCAACAACCAAGTTGTCCACTAACTGAGCTGTATTGCTGCTGTTTTTTATCCAAACTGCAGCTCTGGAAAATTGTTGAAAAGGCGTAATTTATACGCAGATTATTACCAGGGTAGCTCAGCAACTCTTTTAGAGGGGCCGAGTCTCCAAAACAACCCAGAAATCCTCAAAGATTGGCTTGCATGGCACAATGACTGCTTGGCCAGCAACGTCAGGGCTGTTTCTTCAGAAAGGGACATGCATATTGAAAGCCATGCTAACCTGGAAGTAACTTCGGGGTCACCCTCTTATCCATACTATAGACAAGCTGTCCATGGCCATTTGAAGCTGAAGGGCCCTTCGGTGTTGATCTTTGGGCACACAAGTCCCTACATTGTTCACTTTCACCCTGAAAGAATCCCCCCCCCACCCTCAGTGCTGTGAGATGACCTTACTGTGGTATAAAGTGCTTCACAGCTTTTTGTTAACTTTACATCGAGTCCGATGCGACAGATTTGCTTTATTAATTATATCCATCCCACTTACTTGCTATTTGTTACCAGCAACATTTGTCTTTCACATGTCCTACACCCCACAGTGCTTTGAAGCCATAACAATTGCAGTAAGGCATGATACCATTATCAATTAACATAACTTTAAGAAACACACTAAAGGTCACAGTGTAATAAGGTCACCTGGTGTGTGATATTACAAACGTTTGACTAGCCACTTAAAAGCAAACCTCTTTTTGCATGTCAGTCTGGTAGACATCATGCAGATAAACTAGTCTTTAAAAGGGAGCTTTATTGTGTGTGTCTCACTTTAATTTAGGAAGCAGACACAGGGCCTCATTACGACCCAGGCGGTAAGGGGTTTACGGCAGCGTAAACAGCGCCGACCCTTACCGCCTGAGTATGAGGTCCCTTAGCGCCATGGCGGATTTAACACCTGCTTTTAGCAGGTGTTAAAATCCATGGCGCTAAGGGACCATGGAGTTAATTACGCCACCGTAATTTACGGTGGCGTAATTAACGCCTTCCCCAATCCCATTATGCCCTATGGGGCAAAAATGGGAATGGGGAAGGGTAAATGGGGATTGGGGACTTACCGCCCCGCCAAGGTCGGAATGGGGCGGTAAGTCCGCCAACCACCATGGCGTAAACGTAGTTTACGCCATGGTGGTAAAGTCACAGCCCAGGCGGTAACTTACCGCCTGGGTCGTAATGAGGCCCAGAGTTGATGGGTAACTGGAGCGGTGTGGGGTCTTTCAATTGGAAATGTTCCATAATGGTGCCAGTTGACTGAAACAAATCGGACAGAAGAACGGCGCTGCTGGTAACAAAAGAAATATGTTCTAAAATAATTGTGAGGCTGTTGTTAAGGTACTGGCTGTGCAGCCCCAACACTATCAACTGCATTTTGTCCTGCTCATGACGGCTCTGAATGTGAGCAGCAGTGTTCCAGAACGTTTTGGGTGGCAGGAAGCTAAGGGTGCAATGAGGCCCGGGACGTCATTTCACCAAAATGCCTCGGGTAGCGAAAGTGCCATCACATGACCCTTGACCTCCAATAACATCACAGGAAGTGATGTTGTTTTATCCTGCCCCAAGTGAGATTACAGGAAGTGATGGCACACGACCTTCAGATGCTTCTTATCACCCATGTTTCCAGGCACACTCATTTCAGCCAGATATAAGAACTGAGGCACAGAGGGAGGTGATATTTGTCCACAATCACACATTTGGGGAATGTCATTTTCCAGATACTACGTGGACCTTATATGTAAAACATACATAATGCAGTACTTGTAACAGGGTAACCGAAATAGTGTATTAAACATCTATAGATCAATGGACACAGAAGTGCGTGTTATCTGTGACATTGATGTGTTAAACAAGCCAAAAAAGCACTGACCTGGGAAGGCAAGCGCTGTATTTTTACCCCGGAGCAAAATGATGCACGAGCAAGGCCTCAAAATTAAATCATTGACCAGGATTTAGTATCAACAAAATTCCCTTGTTATAAATGTATCGATGAGTCAGCTCCCACTGCGATAGAAGAAACCTATTGTGCAGATGTAAGCTGAGGCTATCCCTCTCTGTATGCATTGATCTTTAAGTTATGTGACCAGCAAGCACATGCTGTCCCCCACAACCCAGAGCTGAACATAACACCACCTTAATGACCTATGCTTTAATACATGACTCTTCCATCTTTTTTTAACGGGATGAGGTGTGGGATCAGGGGAGCTGCACTTTCCTCAAGAGTGGGACTCAATGCATCTGCGTTTTTTCCAGAGCGAGGTGCATTATTCAATAATCGTCCCCCTCTCCGCGGATCAGCCCGTGAATGAAGGTTCCACAAAGCCCTTTCCAAGAAAAAGTTGGGAGGGGTGGGTCACTCCATGGCTCTCTCACTTCTGAGACTTTGTGTCCAGCGCTTATTTTCTTAAACAGTGTTGCACCAGAGCAGGGTCCTGGTCGAGCTCAAAATGTGGGGTCCCCTCTGTGAACCATGCTGATGCCACCCCCCCCAATCTCCTTAAAGCAGAGGGCACCCACCCCCCGGTTGGCCCAGACCACCACGACTGTGCAATGTCCATGAAGATTATGCTGCTGCAGGGGCATGCACTACTCCAACTGAAAGAAGTAGATAAATAAATGTGTAGAAAAAAGGGGGCGGTGCCTGGTCCCAAAATATACCAGCCGCCAGTGGTGGTTGGTGAGTTGTTTTATTGGAGAGTGGAAATATTTGCCACAAATATGCGATTGCGACAGAGCATAGCGAGGGGTACTGAACTAACAAAAACAGCTTTGGGGGTCAAAGGGATATTTCCACGGCCCATGAGAAAATGCTTTGAATAATGGGTTAAAATGGTGCATTAAGCAGCACACTTTCTGTGAAAATTTGTGTAGAATGCCAAATAGTTTGCAATAGGTATTGTAGGGTGTAGGGTAACTCATGGAAAAAAGTACAATAGACGAAAGTCACCAAAAGTGCACAAGTGCATTTCTCAATTCATTGTCATGCCAGTCGCTTCAATATATGCTAGTATAAAAAACATTTTCACGCTGGCTGAGCCCATACATTTCCATGCTGGCTCCACCAACATATGCTAATATTTCCATATGCTAATATTTCCATATAAGAACATACTCATGTTTGCTTTGAGATTTTTTTAATAGTATCATTACTAGCTAAATTCCTGGACGTTGCACTCAGAAGGGCCAATACTCCTGTCACAAGTGGCCTACCAGCACGCATGGAGTAGAAGTGCTTGCGAGCTCGACAAGGAGTCTGCTCGCCGGACAAAAGTGGTGTCCCAAGTTGAAAGATGGATTTTTGATTTTTGTAAAAACCAAAGAGGTTAAAACAAATAAATAAAATAAAAAAATAGTATCATTACTAGCACTGGGCACAAAGCAGGCTCTGCCGATATATGCCAGTACTATGTAAGAAAATACTCACGTTGGTTTGGCCATTAAAAGTGACATGTCACAATAGGACAGCATTTCCAAACTGGTTCCAATGTAAGCCAGTCTAGACCCATAAGAACACGTATTGATTCATCATAGATGCTCAGTTAATAAAAAGTCAAGCTACAGTTAGAAATATGCAGTCTGCTACACCAAAACGTCTGTCTAGCAAGGAAATCGTACTGATCATATTTGCTTTATCAAAGATGCTGAGTAATAAATGTCATGCCACAGTAAGCAATGGCTAGACTGGCTAGACTGGCTGTACCAAAATGCTAGTCTAGCCAGGTAATAACACACATGAACTTGGCTTTGCCTGAAAATACCAGTAAAACATGCAAAGTCAATAAAGGATGTGTCAAAAATGCTCTAGTTATTCCCAGTCTCCCGGAGCCTTAGAAACACAAAGGCGCGCGCAACCCCTTTCACAGTGGAATGCTGGCATATATTTGGACACAGATTTAAATTGGATTTAAATGTTGTGTTTCTTCTGTTTGTGAAAAGCTTATTTTTGTAGGACAAACCACAATTTTATATATATATATATATATGTATATATATATATATATATAGAGAGAGAGAGAGAGAGAGAGAGAGAGAGAGAGAGAGAGAGAGAGAGGGAGAGAAACAGCATTAAAATGCTATACAACGCTCATGTGTATTGTTGATGACCTGGCATATGCTCGCTTTTTTTATGTTACACCACAAAACTGATTGTAAATTGTACAGGTTTTTACCCACTTTTTCTAAAGGAATAGTGCTATAAAAAGAGAAATGGCCACATATTGTTTAAAACAACATGAAACACCATACAATGCTTCGGCTTCAGTTGAATAAGTGAGAGGTAATGGTGGGTGTGCTGGGCGCCAGAAGAGGATACTGTGCAGCAGGAAGTTAAAGTGCAGGGAGAAGCCTGTGTGCCGGAGGAAGGGAGTTAGCTGTTCCCCGTTTGTAGAATTGTTCACACACAGGCGGAGCCGTGCCCAGAATCACAAGGCTCTTCTAAGGCTAATAGGCGAGACAGGGTGGCACTGCTGGAAAAGGACCCTGCCACAGTGAAAGCTCCAGGAGGACACAGAGTGAAAAGAGATGCACTGCCCTGATTGTATTATGTTGCTGTTAACTGAAAATTCCGTTATAGCTCACCATCCTATCTGCACAAGATCTCGACAAGAACAGTTGATATTTGCTTGCCTTCTGAAATGCGCAATCCTATCAATATCTTTTTTTTAATGTGCACAAGGTCACACGCTCCTCAAACTGGACCCAAACGCTGCAAATGCCAACAATGCACGTGTGCAGGTTTAACACACCAATGCTCATATTTTCGTCAATTGCACTATTCTGTCAATACGCCAATTGAACGCTTCCAAAAATGGCCGCCCTCCCTGGGGCATTCAAGCCTGACTCTGCACAGACCCACCACACAGCACAGACTAATCTTCCTCACACAGAGATTCAAAGTGAACACAAGCAGATCTCCATGTGCTCAAGTATCAATGTTCCAGAAGCATTAAACCGGCTCATGCACACATGACCCCAAGATCACAACTCACACGTTTTCTTTGAGACACAATTTATACATGCCCATCATCCCAACGGAGACATTCAAACCACACTACACAAACCCAGCCATGGGCCTTAGGATTCCAACACATTGCCCAATCATACTAATAAAACCCCTCTAAGAGCATGTGAGCATAAATCATTTATTTCCAAATCATGGGAATTCCTCACCAGGCAGACAGTCCCACTTGCCCATACACAATGCATTGAAGGTATCCGCGCTCAAGTGCCAACTAATCACACAAACTCTTTAGTGTGGCAATCTTCTGAAAGTTTGCATATCTTTTCCTGAGGGTGCTTTGAGGGTCATGGGGACCCAAACAGTGTTATCCTTCACCTTGAATGGTGTCTAATGTCTGTTAAGATCAAATGAGTTGACATGTGTCAAGGTGATTAGCTTTTCTACACACATAAATCTGCCACAAACACATCTTTAACCACTCATCCGTCCACCCATACAAGTATATTCACCAACTCATCCATCCACCTAGACAGTCATATTCAACAACTCGCCCAACCATACAGCGTCCATGCAACCATTTCCAGCCACTCATCTACCTATACAACCATCTTCACCCCACATAAAATCATATTCATCTACTCACATATTCACTCACACTTACTAAAAAGGTCAGACTTATTGGGTTTAGCAATGCTTGTTATTTCATGCATTTGCTTTTGTAAGTACTTCCTGGTTTTATTTGTCTATGTAACATAATTCTGTCTGAGCAGTCTGCTGACTTGACAATAAATGTATCCTGACTGAAAGGTGCTTACCTGGATATTGTTGTAGTTTGCTTTTTTCTACATATGATGTTATTCACATTTTTCTTCCATTGGCTTTACCTCTCTCTGCACGAAAGTGGCAGGAGTTTAACTGCTAGTGTTGTTCTGCTGTTAGTTCGCTGCTTTTGAGCCATCAGGTAGTTAGATGGATTGTTTACTTTCTCCCGAGCCAATCAGAAAGTGTGGAATTTAGAAGCCTGGGAACATTCTGTTGACTTTTATCAATGGGCCTAGGCTGTCGAATTGGGATTTTTTTTTTTAACACAACGCAGGAAAACCTACATGTGTATCTTTTAGAATGATTCAATTTCATTGGCTGGAGGACATAAAAGCAATGGCGGGTGGTTCATTTTTTTATTGGAGGAGCTCAGAAGTTTTCTATGAATGAATGTCGGAGCAACTGACTGTAGGAAGGGAGCCCGAACACACCAAGGGCAGCTCGAATGGGTTCACCACCCAAGAAAATGTTTAAAATAATGGGTGAAAAGTTTACAATCTGTTTTGTTGGGTAACACAGGAAAAAAATCCATCAGATGCTGAGCCCCCAATAGTGCATCCATTACAATGCATTTTCATGATGCCTTTAACCACAATATACGCCACTGTTCTGCCAATGTAAAAAACATTCTCATGTTAGTGGTGCCCATACAGATTCATGGTGGCTTCACAAATATATCCCAATATTGCCACATAAGAACATTTTCATGTCTTTCTTGCCCACAATGGCACTCTAAAAACTTTGTCCATGCTGCTTCTGCCAGCATATGCCAGTATCCAAACATAAGAACATACTGCGGTTGGCTTTGCCCTTCATGCCAGTAATAAATGCCATGCAACTGAAGGAAATCATGTACATGGTGTTTGCACCAATGTAGGCCAGTACGCTCACATAAAGAAACCTCAGTAGATTGGTTTTGCCATAATTCCGGTAAAAAATGCAATGCCACAGAAAGAAAACACCACAAATGAAGAATAGAATGACCATATCATTGTGGCCTTGCCATACTGCTTGTAAAGCCTGTAACGCCAGTAATGCCACAGATCATTGTAGGTCCCCTACCCCCGACCACAGCAGCAAAAGTGACACTTTTCTCCCACTACCCCACCCAGACACACACAGTGGTGTTGTCCTCCCCTTTTCCCCTTCAATCCCACCCACCAATTGAACCCCCTCTTCCTTACTCGTGCACACATTACAAACACATCTACACATTCACACTTGGACACAGAACCCCTCTCATGGATGCATGAAAACCCACATACATCCATATATAAATACAGACAAAGCATTACTCTTAACTTCTCTCACCCCCAGCTTGCTGCCGCATATGGGCCGTCTGGCCCACCGCTCAATCAGCAGGCGAGAGGATGCATGCTATTGGCATACAGTTGACACGCTTGACCGATTGCTCTACCTCATTTTCGTAAAGCCCATTGGGCTCCCGAATAGAAAATATATCCTACACTGCGGGGACAAGTGCTAAGGCAGCCTGGTGTCGCTAATGAAGCCACAGCCCCTGGCTGCCTCATAATTAAATAGACAGACATAAGCAACAACTTTATTAGCAACACCAGGCCAGTTCAGACATGGGGATTGTGCCATTTTGCCCCCATAGAGTAGTAACCACTAAATATGAGTCATTTATTACCCTTCTCTCCCTTTAATAGTCAAGCATATATAGCATTCCTCACTGGCCCTAGGGATGTTTGATAATGGCAGTGGAAAAAACAAGGTGGGGTCCTTGGAGTTCCTCTGCCAGACATTAGTCCCGGTTACAAGAGCCTTACCCAGATTCTTAAGCTCACTATCTTTCACAGAGGAGAAATATCCAAAACATATCAGTCTTTGTCCTGCCCTGTGGCAGTCCAGCACCGAATTGCTAGGCAATTCTCCTCTGAACAAGAGTACTAACAGCAACCCCAGACACCTTTTTCGGTCTGGTTGGACCTCATCAGTATGGTGGAGCTGAGCCTCTCTAAGAATAGTGAGCAATGGGTCCACGTCTCGATTCCCCTAGTAACTTTGGGTGAGACCCAAAGTTAGTTAAATTATGCAAAAAACAAGGTGGGTCCATGCAAAAAACAAGGTGGGTCCTGGGAGTCTGTATCCCGGTAAAGGTGGTGGGGAATAATAACAGGTAAATCGCTCTCCCTCCTCAGATGTATTCCAAACCCTAGTCACAGAATGCATGCCTATTCCAAGGGGGAAGCAACCTCCTTGAACTGGGTGAGTGCCAGCCTGCAACATAGGCTTCCACAGAGGTGGTCTGCATGGCACTTGCGCCAGCTCTCACCCACTAGGTACTGTGACAGAGTAATATTGAAATGTCAAGAGGACAGGGATTTGGGGTTCCTAGGAGTGGAAATAAGAAGTGCAGTGCATAAAGGTTGGGAGAGTCATTGGAAAATTAAGAACCTGCCTGTGAACTCCATGACATGATTCAGGTAAATAAGTGTGAGAACCATAGATAGTTAGTGGGGGGTTCCACAAGACATCCCCTCCAAAACAAAGGGATGCTTACCTCTTCCCAAAAGGTCTTAGGTTTATACCGAGAGAAGAGTGCATCCATTGCACACTTCTACAGCACCATCCTGGAGGTTGGTGAGGAGAGACAGCCATGTCTGACTTCAAGAAGGCAGAGTGCCCCTTTATTGATTTGCTATGATGGGTCTGTTACAGGAGTAGATTCACATGCAGACAGGGATGGCATTTAGGGGGTCGCCAGGGGTCGCAGCCGTAACCCCTGTGTTGTCCCTTCCTACCCCTGAAATCTCCCATGCTACCCTTGTAAAAAAGAAATGTATATATCTATATATTTAATTTTTTTAAACTGGAGCTCCTGGTGTAGCATGGGTCCCCACCACCCTTGCGGTGCGGGGGCCCCGGCACACCAGGTCTGGCAGTGCCCCAGCGTAGTCTTCACCCATCAGGGTGAAGGCTGGGCCAGGGCTTGCAGTGCGAGAAGGAAGCGCTCAGTAGGGGTTGGAGCTGACTGTGATAAAGATGTTACACATATGCAGCATTTGCAGGCACCGCGCTCTAGCAGGTGTGTCTTCCACCACCAGAATCGGTGTGCGAAGGTTTCCGTGTGGCAGAAGTGGAAGTTGCCATGGAAACTGTCAGTTTCGCCGTCTATAGTGAAGAAGCTTTGTTCGTGTCATGTTATTGTTATTGTTATTATTATTTTGTATTTATATAGCGCCTTATATACCATTGGTATGGTCTGAAGGCGCTGGTAGGTTGAACGCCCTTGGGAACCGAAGTTCATATCAGTAGAGAGAGTAGAGAGAGTCAAAAAAGGGTGCGTGTGAGCACCGGGTATGTGTGCAGCTCGTGCGGTATCCGTGTGATAGCTGCTTTCTAGCGGTAGGTGTGCCGGTTGATTGGTCAGGAGTATGTGTTCGTTCTGGCAGGATTTATCCAGATCGGATGTGGCTGCGTTAGGCCTGAGGAGAACGTCTGGCTGGGGGGTGCGTAACCAGCAGTAATTACTTAGAATGATGTGGAGTGAGCGGCGAGTGTTGGTATGAGAACAGATATACCGAATGGTGTCATAGTATCTCTGTGTTCTAGTTGAGTGGTGATGTAAGGAGAGAGTAAGCGTGGTGGTGAGGTAAGATGGGTTATGCGCCCTTTCAGACATTCTCTGCATTCTAAATCATACTATATTCATCACGTGCTCCTCTACGCACTCTCCCCCTCTAAGCATTCACCAGTTTTACGCACTTAACCCCTTTACGCACTCACCCCCTCTACGCACTCACTGCCTCTCCGCACTCACCCCCACGACGCCCTCATCCCCACGACGCACTCATCCCTACGATGCACTCACCCCCACGTCGCACTCACCCCCACGATACACTCACCCCCTCTACGCACTCACCCCCTCTACGCACTCGTCCCTTCTACGCACTCTTCCCCTCTACGCGCTTGTCCCTTCCACGTACTCGTCTCCTCTACGTACTCGTCTCCTCTATGCACTCACCCCCACGACGCACTCACCCCCACGACGCACTCACCCCCACGACGCACTCACCCCCACGACGCACTCATCCCCATGACACACTCGCCCCCTCTACGCACTCACCCCCCAACACACTCATCCCTTCTAAGTACTCGTCCCCTCTACGTACTCGTCCCCTCTATGCACTCGTCCCCTCTACGCACTCGTCCCTTCTACGCACTCGTCCCCTCTACCTACTCGTCCCCTCTACCTACTCGTCCCCTCTACCTACTCATCCCCTCTACGCACTTGTCCCCTCTACGCACTTGTCCCCCCTATGCAATTCAACCCCCCTACGCAACTCGTCCCCACTACGCACTCATCCCCACTACGCACTCATCCCCACTACGCACTCATCCCCACTACGCACTCATCCCCACTACGCACTCATCCCCACTACGCACTCATCCTCTCTACGCACTTATCTGATCCTCGCGCTCTTTTGTTCCCGGTACTCATCTGCTTTAAGCACTCATGCCTTTCACGCATTCAACAGCAGTATCGTGTCCTATATATTCACCTCTACACTCATCTGTTCTATACCTTCATCCGTTCTGTACACTCATTCACTTAGTATTGCTTTCACCAGCTACGCGTATGCGCAAGCCCCGCCTTCCTACTGCAGCTTAAATCTGGCGTTTCGGCTGCTCCGCAGTGCTTCTAATTGTAGCGTTACTCTGCCTATTGTTACTTCTATTGCAATCCTGACTCGGCTACTTTTAAACGGACTCCTTTCCGCTTTCTCCCTTGTTAGGATGTCCGGACCTCCCGTGACTACTCGGATCGCTCTCAGGATTGTTTTTGCCTCACGACTTTGTTTCGACATGATCAACCCTGACTACTGCGCTTACCATCGGATTCCGTGTTGCCAGTATTCCGATACTCACAACAATCTGCTGAAATCACGGTAACCTGTGTACTTTTTTCTATTTGTTTATTAATTAATCCATACCGCAAATAGACAACAAAGACATTTGCTTGTTAACTTTCACGTGCCTGTCATTTGGAACCCTTGCTTGCAAACAGACAACAAAGACCTTTATTTGCTAACTTTCACGTGCACGTTCTCTTGGAATGCTCGCTCTTCTGTAACTCTGAACCACCAGTGTTTCTTCTTGGACTCCCTGCAGGACAACAACAAGCGCACTCACGAATGCTGTGCTGCTTAGTACACCAACCCGTCACTAGAGCGTCCCTCATGCCGCCCAGTTTACTCTACCTATATAAACCTTCCTTTTTGTTATTTTATCCTTACGTTTGTACTGGACTAGCATATCTCCTTCTAACCCAACACCTGCCATCTTGGTCAGCGAATACACCTTACCTAGTGAGTTACTAGATATTAGTTTCCAGGTTCCCTGTGGGTTGATTGTGTATTTGGTTTTTATTTAGGTTCCGATTCAACAGTCCCACCAACCAATTTAAGCAGGTATTACTATAATCATTTATGTCTAAGACCTTGTACGTGTACTCTTGAATCCCTTTGGTATTAATCTGTTCTGTGTGGTTTTCTTGCAGCCTTGGTTTGGCGGTGCGTGTGTTCCCCGCTCTTTTGTATGATCAACACATCTGTCTGTCTATTGTTAGAACAGCCGAGGAGTGTATCGTAAAGAAGAGTTCCCTCATGTTGAGGAGGCCTTAATTCTTGAGTTCTTGGTGGATTCAGGCTGACTGGTGATTCTACTCGCTGTTCCATTCGGTTGACTCGAGGACGTTTGATCAACGCCCAAGCCTATTTGGTGTGGTGAGTAACAATGTGGCACGTGTCACATGCCCCGTTCAGGAACCAGGAAGCTCTCCCACCTCCTGTTTGTGAGCAGCACAGAGGTGTTGAGGGTGGTCTGGAGTGACGGACCAGAGTGTCATGACCCCTAGATCCTTATGCTGTCGGACTGGCATTAGAACCTGGCGTCTGCCTTGGCGCCTAGGGCAACAGCGCCAGCTCTGATAGGGCACTACATTTCCCAGTTGGCCTTGCACTCTGTCCCTGCTTCGGGCACTTCCCTCATGCGTTCCAGGCCTCGCTTGAAAGGACTTCCTATTTAGGCCACGCTCCCTCAGATGCCGTTGCTCCTAAACCGTATCATTACGGTAGCAGCGTTTCTTATTGTTTCCTTGTTTTTCTGATTCTTGGCATCCTGACTCCTGCCTGTTTACTGACCCTGCCTTTGGATTCCGTATTTTGTACCTCTTGCTTGCTCCTTTGTTCTCTTTGGCAAACGAGCACGGACTGCTTTTTGACTTCCCCCTGCACGCCGTTTTCACGTCTGCCTGCCGGTGTTCTGTAATATTTGGTATCCCATACCGATCCTGTATCCACTGTCTTCGGCTGTCTTCGTAGATCGCAGACCAAAGTAGGGGAGTTCCGAGTCTCGGTATGGGGTACCAAATGTTGCACAACACCGGCATAACCCTGAGTTCCATATTGTCCAGTCAGGGGAGTATTCAGCATTGCAAGAGGGGCTGGGGGACAGCCACGGTGAAACTCCTGCTACTTTCCCCTCAAATGCAGTGCACGCAATTCCAGGTTGTCTCAAACGGCAGAATCATTACAGATGCAGGGAACTCATCTATTAGAGCCCTGTCCAGGCGCTCTGGGGCAAAATACATGCACATCTCCTAATGTGCATATGGATTGCAACAACAGACATTACTTCACAGGAAGAACATGGAAGGAGCATCATCAGTCTTTGATACTTGGAGGCGCCATGCAACTGACTTTAGAATAAGTTGGCATAAGTAAGCCAAGTGGCAAATCATTTTGTGGTGCAAAATACCTAAATTGCACTGTTATATATGGAGCAAGTCAGGTTTTTTTTTTTTTTTTTAAATAACAGCATCATATATTACACATGGGCCTCATTACGACTCAGGCGGTAAGGGTTTTACGGCGGCGTAAACAGCGCCGACCCTTACCGCCTGAGTACGAGGTCCCTTAGCGCCATGGCGGATTTAACACCTGCTTTTAGCAGGTGTTAAAATCCATGGCGCTAAGGGACCATGGAGTTAATTACGCCACCGTAATTTACGGTGGCGTAATTAACGCCTTCCCCACTCCCATTATGCCCTATGGGGCAAAATGGGAATGGGGAAGGGAAAATGGGAAAATGGGGATTTACCGCCCCGCCAAGGTTGGAATGGGGCGGTAAGTCCGCCTACCACCATGGCGTAAACATAGTTTACGCCATGGTGGTAAAGTCACGGCCCAGGCGGTAACTTACCGCCTGGGTCGTAATGAGGCCCCTTAGCTTTGAAGTAAATCACTTGCAGAGCTGGAGATAAGACACAAGGGGCCTCATTACGACCCAGGCGGTAAGTTACCGCCTGGGTCGTAATGAGGCCCCTTAGCTTTGAAGTAAATCACTTGCAGAGCTGGAGATAAGACACTGATTTCATGATCTGCCCAGGATCACACACGTTGGTTAAATAGTGAAACCGGGAAGTGGACAATTTAAGCAACTGAGCACATCTTCACAGTTTTAGTTTATATAGATATTTATTAATGTTTCCCTTTGCATTTCATGTGCTTAAATAATACTTTATTTATAGCAATGCCTTGGAAGCAAAGCACATTACATAAGAAACTACCCTTTCATTATTAACTTTAACTATACATCATTATAGAAATATGTTGAGCAATAAGAGGATGGATTTGGTTTTATTGTCCCCATCCTGCATGTAAAGTCACAATAGCATCATGCAGATTAATGTGAGCCTAACAAATACCCCTTGGGTAAAGCCATAGGGCCTCATTACACGGAAGGCGGTGAGCCATGGCGCTATTAGCGCCATGGCTCATGCCGGTAAAATACCGGCACCGCCTTGGCGGAAAGGGGATTTACCGCCCCATTCCAAGGTTGGTGGGGCGGTAAATCCCCCTTCCGCCATTGCCCTTCCCCATTCCCATTTCTGCCCCATAGGGCTCTATGGGAATGGGGAAGGCGCTAATTACGGCACCGCAATTTTGCGGTGCCGTAATTAGCTCCGAGGTCCCTTAGCGGGTTGGTTTTTAACGCCTGCAAAAAGCAGGCGTTAAAGCACCAACCCGCTAAGGGACCTCGTAGTACGGCGGTAAGGGTTAACGGTCACCGTTGCCATTAACGGTGACCGTTAACCCTTACCGCCGTCCGTGTAATGAGGCCCATAGTCATTATTTCATAAAGCCTGCAGCATTATGCAACCTTCTCACACCTGATCACTCCCTGCCATGCACATTTCTAAAGGGACAAAAGTCCCTCCTAATAGTACCCCCTCCCTCTCAGCAGTGCCTAATGGCTCACATTGAAATGCTCTGTTGACACAGAGCAACTTGCTAGCCCCTCTGCTGCTGCCTGGAGCTCCTTGGGACATTGTCCTGCCAGAGGTTTCGGAAGGGGTAAGGTGTCCTGCTGCCAAGACAATTGGCCTCATTACGACCCAGGCGGTAAGTCCCCAATCCCCATTTACCCTTCCCCATTCCCATTTTTGCCCCATAGGGCATAATGGGAGTGGGGAAGGCGTTAATTACGCCACCGTAATTTACGGTGGCGTAATTAACTCCATGGTCCCTTAGCGCCATGGATTTTAACACCTGCTAAAAGCAGGTGTTAAAAGCTCCATGGCGCTAAGGGACCTCGTACTCAGGCGGTAAGGGTCGGCGCTGTTTACGCTGCTGTAAACCCCTTACCGCCTGGGTCGTAATGAGGCCCAATGGCCCTCATTCCGAGTTAGGACTACACCATGGAGTAAATAGCTCCATGGTTGGCAACCATGGAGCTATTTACTCCATGGAATACCGGCATGGTGAATGGAGTAATTACTGGTCCATTCCAAGGTTGGATGGACCGGTAATTCCCCATTCACCATAGCCCTTTCCCATCCCCATTTCTGCCCCCATAGGGCTCAATGGGAATGGGGAAGGAGGTAATTACGGCACCATAAATTACGGTGCCGTAATTTACTCCAAGGTCACTTTGCGGGTCCCGTAATTTACTCCTACTAAAAGCAGGAGGTAAAGAGGGACCCGCAAAGGGAACTCGGAATACGGAGGTAAGGGATTACCGCCATCGGTGCCCTTACAGGTGCCAGTAATCCCTTACCTCCAACCTCGGAATGACCCCCAATTACTTTGCTGAGCAGGAATTACTGAGCACACATTGTCCTGGCAGCGGGACACCTTTCTCGTTGGGCACCCTCATTGAGATGCCGCACGGGAGGGGTGGCCCACTGACGAAAGTCCCGGTCAGGCTCTAAAAAGAGCCTGTGGGGTGGCAACGTGCCCCCCCCAATCCCCTGACTCGGTACGCCACTGTTAATTGATCAGTCAGCTGAACTGCATTGAGTTAAATGAAATGTAGTTGGTTATATGGTTATTTGTAGCTTAAAAAATCACAGCTGCCAGCAGTGATGGAAATGGGTACGCAAACTAGGCTTGGAAATTGAAGAAATACTCCGGAATACTACCTCCTTAGGGAAATTGACCCGATAGATGGGTTCACTGCAGAGGGTGTGGTGTAGCGGTGCAGTCATCATGGCAGGCAAGTGAAACACATACAAATAATATTTCATTTTACAGGGTTGACATGAAACGCAGATAAATCACACAATAAATGAGACTGACAATATATATATATTACACATCTCATAGCATAGTGGGAATATTTGTAGCGTTTCTATTTTAAGAACATGTATTGCCCCTCTAAGGATGTGTCATGACAGCCTCATACCTGACTGGAAGAAGGAGCATCTGCATGCACATGCAATACCACGGTGGTAGACTAAATGTAATGGCACTCTGTCTCTGTGTCTCATTGTGTAGGGCCTGCAGGCCTTCCCCTTGTGATCACAGGCGTGCGGCACTGCTAGTCTGGGTGCGGTCTGGGTGCCCCAGACCAGCATGTGTAACAGAGTGCCTCCAGGCCACTGGCCCTCTGTGTGATCGCAGAGCAGCTGCTTGTCCGGGAGCCCACGGCAGCTGCGATCTTGTCGTGTGAACACGACGATCAGGGTGATCCCTGCCACATTAATTGTGTGTTGGTGCCCCGAGCACCCGTTGGGCTGGCCCAGAGTCACAGTGCACAGAAATTATGTACTCCCCTGCCCAATTCAAGGGATATTTCAAACAGTGCTTTGTTAAATGTTACCCCTCAACCTCAAGGGGATACCAAATATCACAACCCTATATTAGCCATTATATTTGGTATCCCCTTCAAAAAAAGGATGGAATGGCTTCCACAAGCTGTCACAGTGAAGGCTTATGATGTACTCCCCTCCCCAGTGCAAGGGATAGTTCAAGCAGTGCGTTGTTAAATGTTACCCCTCAAAATCAAGGGGATACCAAACATTACAACACTATATTAGCTGTAATATTTGGTATCCCCTTCAAAAAAAGGAGGAGATGGCTTCCAGAAGTTGTCACAGTGTAGGCTTATGATGTACTCCCCTCCTCAATGCAAGGGATAGTTCAAGCAGTGCATTGTTAAATGTTACCCCTCGAAATCAAGGGGATACCAAATATTACAACACTATATTAGCTGTAATATTTGGTATCCCCTTCATAAAAAGGATGAGATGGTTTCCAGAAGCTGTCACAGTGTAGGCTTATGATGTACTCCCCTCCCCAATGCAAGGGATAGTTCAAGCAGTGCTTTGTTAAAGGTTACCCCTCAACATCAAGGGGATACCAAATATTACAACACTATATTAGCTGTAATATTTGGTATCCCCTTCAGAAAAAGGTTGGGATGGCTTCCAGAAGCTGTCACAGTGAAGGCTTATGATGTACTCCCCTCCCCAATGCAAGGTATAGCTCAAGCAGTGCGTTGTTAAGTGTTACCCCTCAACATCAATGGGATACCAAATATTGCAACACTATATTAGCTGTAATATTTGGTATCCCCTTCAAAAAAAAGATGGGATGATTTCCAGAAGCTGTCACAGTGAAGGCTTATGATGTACCCACCTCCCAAATGCAAGGGATAGTTCAAGCAGTGTGTTGTTAAGTTTTACCCCTCAAAATCAAGGGGATAACAAATATTACAACACTATATTAGCTGTAATATTTGGTATCCCCTTCAAAAAAAGGATGGGATGGCTTCCAGAAGCTGTCACAGTGAAGGCTTATGATATACCCCCAGAAGCTGTCACAGTGAAGGCTTATGATGTACCCACCTCCCCAATGCAAGGGATAGTTCAAGCAGTGTGTTGTTAGTGTTACCCCTCAAAATCAAGGGGATACCAAATATTACAACACTATATTAGCTGTAATATTTGGTATACCCTTCAAAGAAAGAAGGAGATGGCTTGCAGAAGCTGTCACAGTGAAGGCTTATGATGTACTCCCCTCCCCCATGCAAGAGATAGTTCAAGCAGTGCGTTGTTAAATGTTACCCCTCAAAATGAAGGGGATACCAAATATTACAACACTATATTAGCTGTAATATGTGGTATACCCTTCGAAAAAAGAAGGAGATGGCTTGCAGAAGCTGTCACAGTGAAGGCTTATGATGTACTCCCTCCCCCCATGCAAGGGATAGTTCAAGCAGTGCGTTGTTAAATGTTGCCCCTCAAAATCAAGGGGATACCAAATATTACAACACTATATTAGCTGTAATATTTTGTATCCCCTTCAAAAAAAGGAGGAGATGGCTTCCAGAAGCTGTCACAGTGTAGGCTTATGATGTACTCCCCGCCCCCATGCAAGGGATAGTTCAAGCAGTGCATTGTTAAATGTTACCCCTCAAAATCAAGGGGATACCAAATATTACAACACTATATTAGCTGTAATATTTTGTATCCCCTTCAAAAAAAGGATGAGATGGTTTCCAGAAGCTGTCACAGTGTAGGCTTATGATGTACTCCCCTCCTCAATGCAAGGGATAGTTCAAGCAGTGCGTTGTTAAATGTTACCCCTCAAAATCAAGGGGATACCAAATATTACAACACTATATTAGCTGTAATATTTGGTATCCCCTTCAAAAAACGGGTGAGATGGTTTCCAGAAGCTGTCACAGTGTAGGGTTATGATGTACTCCCCTCCCCAATGCAAGGGATAGTTCAAGCAGTGCTTTGTTAAATGTTACCCCTCAATATCAAGGGGATACCAAATATTACAACACTATATTAGCTGTAATATTTGGTATCCCCTTCAAACAAAGGTTGGGATGGCTTCCAAAAGCTGTCACTGTGAAGGCTTATGATGTACTCCCCTCCCCAATGCAAGGGATAGTTCAAGCAGTGCGTTGTTAAGTGCTACCCCTCAACATCAAGGGGATACCAAATATTGAAACACTATATTAGCTGTAATATTTGGTATCTCCTTCAAAAAAAAGATGGGATGGCTTCCAGAAGCTGTCACAGTGAAGGCTTATGATGTACCCACCTCCCCAATGCAAGGGATAGTTCAAGCAGTGCGTTGTTAGTGTTACCCCTCAAAATCAAGGGGATACCAAATATTACAACACTATATTAGCTGTAATATTTGGTATACCCTTCAAAAAAAGAAGGAGATGGCTTGCAGAAGCTGTCACAGTGAAGGCTTATGATGTACTCCCCTCCCCCCATGCAAGGGATAGTTCAAGCAGTGCGTTGTTAAATGTTACCCCTCAAAATCAAGGGGATACCAAATATTACAGCACTATATTAGCTGTAATATTTTGTATCCCCTTCAAAAAAAGGAGGAGATGGCTTCCAGAAGCTGTCACAGTGTATGCTTATGATGTACTCCCCTCCCCAATGAAAGGGAAAGTTCAAGCAGTGCATTCTTAAATGTTACCCCTCAAAATCAAGGGGATACCAAATATTACAACACTATATTAGCTGTCATATTTTGTATCCCCTTCAAAAAAAGGAGGAGATGGCTTCCAGAAGCTGTCACAGTGTAGGCTTATGATGTACTCCCCTCCCCAATGAAAGGGAAAGTTCAAGCAGTGCATTGTTCAATATTACCCCTCAAAATCAAGGGCATACCAAATATTACAACACTATATTAGCTGTAATATTTTGTATCCCCTTCAAAAAAAGGATGATATGGTTTCCAGAAGCTGTCACGGTGTAGGCTTATGATGTACTCCCCTCCCCAATGCAAGGGATAGTTCCAGCAGTGCATTGTTAAATGTTACCCCTCAAAATGAAGGGGATACCAAATATTACAACACTATATTAGCTGTAATATTTGGTATACCCTTCAAAAAAAGAAGGAGATGGCTTGCAGAAGCTGTCAGAGTGAAGGCTTATGATGTGCTCCCCTCTCCAATGCAAGGGATAGTTCAAGCAGTGCATTGTTAAATGTTACCCCTCAACATCAAGGGGATACCAAATATTACAAGCCCATATTAGCCATTTTATTTGGTATCTCCTTCAAAAATATGGGATGGCTTCCAGAAGCTGTCACAGTGAAGGTTTATGATGTACTCCCCGCTCCAATGCAAGGGATAGTTCAAGCAGTGTGTTGTTAAATGTTACCCCTAAAAATGAAGGGGATACCAAATATTACAACTCTATATTAGCTGTAATATTTGAAATCCCCTTTAAGAAAAAGGATAAGATGGCTTCCAGAAGCTGCCACAATGAAGGCTTATGATGTACCCACCTCCCCAATGCAAGGGATAGTTCCAGCAGTGCATTGTTATATGTTACTCCTCAAAATGAAGAGGATACCAAATATTACAACACTATATTAGCTGTAATATTTGGTATCCCCTTCAGAAAGGGATGGGATGGCTTCCAGAAGTTGTCAGAGTGAACGCTTATGATGTACCTACCTCCCCAATGCAAGGGATAGTTCAAGCAGTGCGTTGTTAAGTGTTACCCCTCAAAATCCAGGGGATACCAAATATTACAACACTATATTAGCTGTAATATTTGGTATCCCCTTCAAAAAAAGGATGAGATGCCTTCCAGAAGTCATTGCCTGCATTTGGCAGTGCTTCCATCTCCTGTTGTGGGCGCTCAGGTGGTGCTCTCTCTGGTCGTGGGCGACTCCTGTTGATGTCTTGCCTCTGATTCGGCCTCAAGTTACCCTCTAGCTTTCTTTCCGCCCAGCTCCACGCTTCTCTGGGATCCGTGAAATGCACTGTCGTACCGTTGTGGTATATTTTTAGTTGTGCTGGGAACAGAAGTCAGTATTTTATGTTATGCGCTTGAAGGCGCTTCTTGAGTGGGTCGAAGGACTGCCTTGCTTTCTGAACCTCCCTGGTGAAGTCTGGGAAAAAGGTGATTCTGGAGCCATTAAATGTTATGGAGCCCTTAGTTCTGGCCATCTGCAGTATTGCATCCCGATCCATATAGTTCCGGAGCTATGCAATTACCGTGCGCGGCGGAACTCCGGGTATTTGTCTGCCCGTTGGTAAGCAGTGAGCACGTTCAACTGAGAAGAATTTTGATAGGGTCTTGGGAGCGAATAGATCCGCAAGCCATTGCTCTAGGAATATCTCCATGCTCTTGCCTTTGGACTTTTCGGGCAATCCAAGGATCCAGATGTTGTTCTGTCTTGCTCTGCCCTCACCCTCTTCCACTCGTTCTTCCAGTGCCTTGAGGCGCTCCAACGCTCCGGTCATTTGGTGATTTACAGTCCTCAGGCTGTCCTCTGTTTCCGATATGCGGGCCTCTGCTTCCCCGGTACGAGCCGTGAGTTTTTGCAGGTCATGGCGCAATAGCGACACCTCAGTACTTATGCCATCAATCTTTTTTTCCATGGAGGTCCTTGAGTTGGCGATAGCATTCATGATGTCTTTAAGGGATATATTGTCATTCTTCAGTCCCAGTGCATCGCCAGAGTTGCCCTGCTGCTGTGGGGGAACTTGGGTAGCGATTGTGTACTGCTCCATTTTGCTCTGCATTGTCGCGTTCTTTGCCCTGTCTTTCCCCATGGTGGTCAAGCCTGTGTTGATTTGCAGTTGTTCCCTTACCTCTCAGCCGATGTTTGTGCAGCTGTTTAGGTCAGTGGGGTGCTTGCTTCCAGTGCAACGATTCGGCAAGGCACCATCCAGTAGTTGCTGTTGGTTCAGGATCTTGTGGATGCTGGTCAAGTGGTTCACCAGAGACACTTGTTCCACCTTCGCAGGTGCACTGTCAAGCGTTTATTACCAAATGGTGCTGTCCGTGACCACCCGGCTGCGGTACTCCGAAGACGGCAGAGTCACAAGCCTTGGCTTCTATCTTGCTAGGGAGGTGCCGTTGTAATCTCGAACACCTCTTCCCTCCTTTTGGTTTCTCTTACGGTTTATATGCACTGTCCACTTCATGGTTTCTTCCCAGAAGTCCGCTGCGTTATCACCTATGCCCTCTTCCTCTTTTGTTTTGTTGGACTGAGGATTGGCTCGGTCGGCACCCTATCTTTCGGGAAGCAGGTGTTTCTATTAGTCTCAGTTCAAATGTGTGTCTTAGACTCGTACAGTGCAGGTTTGGGGGCCCTGTTGCCGCTTCACGCCACGGACAAGCAGGCCAGTACTGCAGTTGCCTCGTTTCAGTTGTCCTCAGTAGTAGTCTTTGATCGGGCCGGTGATATTAGTATGTTGTTTTGCTCTCTCAAATCCCTGCAGCTTCTGAAGTGCATGCTGCCAGTCAGGTTGGCGCACGGGTTGTGTACAAGCTCGCCTCCCAGCAGGTGGTCGCCTTTGATAATGGTCTGGGCTCACAAGCGATTTCAAGTGTGTAAACCACATTTATTGCTGCGTGTTATGGCAACTAGGCGATGTATTCACAGGATATTAGCCTTATTGGGTTCACCTTGGACACTCAGCACTCAGCCACATCACTACTTTATTGGGAGCTCGGAGCATTGTAGATTCAGTGCGCAGTTCTCATTCCCCTTATAACAGCCATGCCCTCAGCATAGGCAGCTTACCTTCCGTTCTCGGTTGCTTTGTGGAACGTGTGTTGCAATCCACATGTCGCGTTCCACTTTCAGAGTCCCACTGTGAGCGGTTGGGGTCTAGGGATAATTCTGCTGCGTATCATTGTTGGTAGGCAGTTTAGCTTCTTCGCACCATCTCTGGGTAGGAGACGTGTTTGATTTGGGTGCACCCACTCACTCCTTGTCGCAGGCGCTGCTCGCTTCGCTGTTGGCCTGGCTCTCCTGCAACCGGAGCGCCTTCAGGCAGCCTTCCTCGGTTCGCCTGCTAGCTCGGGTCGCGTTGTTCCCAGGGGCCCACAGCAGCTTCTCGCAGCCTCAGATGGGACCGCCCCATCGACCGCTGGGGCAGCCGGTAGGAGCTGAGCCTCGCTGGCACTTGGAGATCCCATCGGGGGGGACCCATAGTGCGGCTCACCTTGTCGCTGCAGTGATCGGGATCGTAACGTCGGCTGGTCCTCTCTGTCGTCCTCAAGCAGGGTTGCTCCACCTCGTATCAGAGCAGGGGATGCCAATGTCCGCCTGCTTTCATGGGCGCACTCGCCGCCTACTCGCAGTGTTGTTTGGGGTCGGGATCAGTGTTTAGTCTTCCTGATTTAGGCCTCAGCGCTGTGATGGTAGTTGCTGTTGCGGGGCGCTTGGTTCAGTGGAGCCTTTAACGTAATGTGCACCTTCCTCTTAGCTCGCAGTCCCGGTGGCCATTTTGTCTGGCATATGAGGTCAGCCTCTTCTGGATTAGTGCAGTGACCTGTTGCAGAAGGGATCCGCCGCTTTTGGAAGCTATTTTCGTCAGTTTAACAACATGAATTGTCAGGATAAAGGCAGGATCTAGCTGGCGGCCTGGGAGCAGCAAGGAATCGCGTCCTCATTGCCCGCTTGCTGGCCACACACCCCTCCAACCTTGGTGATTATAAAAGGTAAGGTTACCCAGTATATCGGGTGCTTTGTGTCCGTTTACCGTGCGCAGCCCCCATTCAATAAGCCATAAACACATTTGGAGACCCTTTGCACACACCCGTCCATATTTCATTGTGGGCAAGGGGATGTTCAGTGACCAGTCCTCCAGCGGATCTAACAGATCCTTTGGCAGACCTACACCCATTTTGAGGTTAAAATCTCCTCCCCATATGCATTGCTCATTACGATTCCTCCTGTTTAGAAATAACTCATCAATAAACGCCTTGACTTTGGATAACCTGTCTGCCTCCGCCTTATAGGGGCTGTTATAGATTAACGGGTCCCCCTAGAGGTTAAAATACAGAGCACCTGTAGGTAGTCCATGTTAGTCTCCACTACCCTAAACCTACAGGTTAGGGACGCTTTAATCAAAATGGTCAGACCCCATAACATCTTACTCTAGCATTTTTTTGCTGAGATACCCTACGATGTGTAGCCATCTAACAGTGTGGTCTCCAAGGAGAATGACATTGTAGGTTGTTTTTTTTAAAAAAAAATTTTTAATTGGTTTTATGAAACAACAGAACCTTCGGAGCAAACATGAAAGGGACTCGTGTCCCTATAAACTTTATACAAAAAATAATAGATCATTCCCTGGCGTATACACCCGCCCCTCCCTCCTCCCCCTCCACCTCCTTTCAAGGCACAGTCTTTGATCGCTGCTTTCACTTATACTGTTCAATCCGTTGTCGACAGGCACGACCGGGCACTAGATCATCAGCAACGGGCTGATTCCTCTGAATTAAAGTCTGTGTTCTCCAAGTTAACTATTCGGTGGGGCCGAGTCACTGTTCTCTGGGAATTTCAACCTGTACTTTCCATGTTACTAAAAGCATTAAAGAACCCGAGCCATTCAGTCTCTATCAGAACGCTGGATCCCTGTATAGCTTCTGTGATCTTTTCCATAAGATAAATATCCCTGGCCAGATCTTCACAGGAGGTTAAGGCATCATACCGATTAGCTAGCTCAACCCCGATAGTGTGCGCCCCTCCCTTCTGTGGGGTCAATCTTTCTAAATTAGGGTTGGACCTCCAACCCAAGGGTAATCTGTGGCCAAGAGGTGGATACAAAGGCCCCTGTGCGTGGGGTAACTCGGTGCTTCCCTCCTCCTAACAAATTTGCTCAAGCGGTTTCCTGAATCAGCCACCTTCCCTGTACAACCGTAAAACAAATCCTGAGAGACCAGCCTACTATGGAGACTGTAGCTGTTTGGTTTTAGGCCTCTGGATAAATTAGAGTTGACCAAATAACAAACCATCGCTGCATCCGAGAAGGAAACCACTATGCAGTCCCCCTTCATACATTTGGGTTTTTGTCCTACCCTTCCTACCCTTCTTGCCATTAATATAAGGCTTGGGTCAATGCTCCGTCCAATCAGATTGTTGTTGATCCAATGGGTCGATTTATTCATTAGCGAAATAGTTGATTCAAATCCACACTTAGGGAGCCCCGGTACACCCATGATAATCCCCATAAGAGGGGCTGCTGCAGCCAGTAAATTCAAAATGCTCTTCTCCAGCCCTCCTATATCCATGTTAGCCTCAGTGTCCCCTATGAAAGTCCTAAAGCTTAAGTCGGACCTCCCACTACCCGTAAAATTCGAATGAACAGTTACTGAGCTTAACTGTGTGGTTACTGCCTTATCCTTTGCCGGCATCACCAGCCCGCCAACCTCAGTGACCGGGCCAGGACGCTCACCACTCAACCCCCCCCCCTCGATAGTATCTTACCATTTGGCTTTGCCCCAACCCCACCATACTTATTTCTGCCACTCTTTTTGTTAGAACTCTGATTGAGTCATCCACGATAGCCAGTGTGTTCATTACCCCAGACTTAAACATCTGCAATGACTCTAGGATGGTCTGAAGGGGCTTGAGCTTTACATCTAGAAGTGATTCCAGCCAGAGCTTATCCTCCTCCCCCCTGGAGGAGGAATTTAGATCCTGACTCAGTTCCCTCTCCGGGCTCCCACCCGTATGGCTTTTCACCAATTGATCCGTTACTACACCCCCTCACTGTTAAGACACATAATGATGGGTCCACACAGCGCAAAGTTATAATTAACTATTTATTGAGTTAGTAACAGCAACGACCCCCAGCCAGGGGAAATCTTCTCAACTGACCTAATGGAATGTGGAGTCCCCCAGATGCTGAGACTCCACATTCCAGGAGGCGATGTCAGTGAACATATTATGACAACAGTAACCAAGTTATGAATGAGATGTATTGCACACACAAGCCCATCAATACATTGGGCCTCATTACGACCCAGGCGGTAAGTTACCGCCTGGGCCGTGACTTTACCACCATGGCGTAAACTACGTTTACGCCATGGTGGTAGGCGGACTTACCGCCCCATTCCGAGGTCGGCGGGGCGGTAAGTCCCCAATCCCCATTTACCCTTCCCCATTCCCATTTTTGCCCCATAGGGCATAATGGGAGTGGGGAAGGCGTTAATTACGCCACCGTAAATTACGGTGGCGTAATTAACTCCATGGTCCCTTAGCGCCATGGATTTTAACACCTGCTAAAAGCAGGTGTTAAAACCTCCATGGCGCTAAGGGACCTCGTACTCAGGCGGTAAGGGTCGGCGCTGTTTACGCTGCCGTAAACCCCTTACCGCCTGGGTCGTAATGAGGCCCATAGACATTTAAATATAATAACTTCTAATATGATAAACTGTAACCTCTAACACTCACCATCTGGTCACCCATCCCTAGTCTCACCCTCTCCCCTTCCACTTCCTTATCTGACTCCGTACCAGGGTGCAGAGAATCCTGAGGCATACACACCCAAGCAACTGCTCCTGTAGAGCAATTGCCTGCACCACTGTGCCCCCTAAGGCCCCCATCCCCTCAATACAACTATTTTTTTCAGTGGTGCTACCTTTGGGATTCCCTCCTGAACCTGAAATAGCATCCCATGTGGCTTTTCCAGTAACAGTAATGCGATTCACTATTTTGCTGGCCATGTCTTCCAAATACAAATCAAGGGAGCGTTGCAAAAGATGGGGCTTAACCTTGGCAAGCTCCTGGGCCGTTTTAATTTGCTTGGTTTTTTTGCCCTTTCTGTCAGCGCTCCCGGTCTCCGATCATCCCTTGCTTTTCTTTTCACCATGGTGGAAACGCACCTAAGAACAGTAAAATTGAGCCATTATAAAATTGATTAAAAAGAGTAAACATACCGCTAAAACTTCAATGTCTAAATGGTGACTATACAGTGGGACCTTCCGGGATGCGCCAGTGCATAAGAAACAAATGGTAATGGGTTGTTGGCCACAGAGGACCACAACCGTCCGCGGGACAAATACAGCCACCCACCACCCTGGATTGATAGCTTAGTAAGGACTGTTCGGCTCCAAAGGCAGCCACAACACCCACAGTTACAGAGGGCCACCGGCAGCCAGTCCTCATGAAAAACCTCCAGAGACCCAGAGAGGGGGGACAGAGAACGTCCGATGGCTCAAGGAGCAGCCTTAGTCTGTCTGTCTCCCCCTAACCCCACTCTCATAAACCTAAAATTTGAAACAGTCAGAGGCATTGGATAGCGATAGATTTCGGCAGCAAATCAATACTCAACCAGTAGCACGGCTCTTGGGAGGGATTCTAGCTTGGCACACTCCTCCTTATCCAATTGCCGGAATAAGTAAATAGCCACTCAGTTGGCTGGACGTAGAGTAGCAGACAAAAGTGGAGGGGAGTGCAAATATATTCACGTACAGTTTTTCAACAGTCCAGCTTTCATTTTCCTGCTTTCAGGTTACAGGTTTTCCACACTCCACTATCATGCGGAAGTACCAAAGTGCAGATGAGTGAGGAAACCCAGGTTACCAATGGAGGTCGGCCAATGACTTACTTGCAGACCTTGGTGACTGGAGTAACCCCCTGCATGCCACTCCACCACGAACCACCAATAACCACTTGTGCCTCCACTTCACCTTAGTGTAGCATTCCGCGCTCGTGTTAGGGTTAAATGCTGCTCCTCCTCCAACTCACATGAGCATAGACATCAAAAACAGACTGGAAAGGCTGGCAGTTCCCCACCAATAATCACTTGTGCCCCGACTTCACCTCTGCGCCACCCTCTGCGCTTGTGTTAGGGTTAAATGCTCCTCCTCCTCCACCTCACGTGAGCATAGGCAGCAAAAACAGCAGTAAATGTGCTAATCATCTTCATACCTAGTTTATAAAGGCTGGAGATTTTAACAGCATTTTAAGTACCTCCCTAGGTAGATCCAGCAGAGTTGCTAGAGCTCTTTCATTGTCTGCACAGGAAATTCACAAGGGCATGTATGATTTTGAGCTCTTAGACCTGTGGAGGACACTCCATCCAAGTGATGGGGAATATTCATATTACTCTTCAGTCCATGAAATGCAGTCACGGTTTGAATGTATCTTAATCAGGACGGGACTGTTACATAGGTCTCGGGAGTGTATTCTGCTCCCTAGGACTCTATCAAAACACCCCCGCTTATTGTGGACATTTCTTCTTGAGGAGAATGTGATTGAGCAACTTTTCTGGCATTTTAAATTGCATGTACTGTCGGATGTAGCATTTAAAAGTGACATCAACGTGGTTATTAACACCTTTTTTTAAAACTAATATCGGCTTGGTCCCCCTGAATATCTACTATCTGGGACACAGTCAAAGTTTATCTTCATGCTGCATAGGCATAGAGAATGGAGTCCATAAGGCCATAAGGAGGAGTTTGAACGAGGTAGAGATCAGACAACTTGAGATTGAAATGGATCAGGTCCAGCAATAACATCCTGCTTCCATCTATAAAAGTTCAACTGGCCAATTCCGCTCACTGGCAGATCAGGAGGTGAAATTAGTTTCTGCCCAGATACAGACCCGAAATATGGAGAGGACGGAAGACCTGCCACTTACTAGCCTTACTGTTGTGTTCTGAAAGAGCCATCACCTCTTTTGTTTTGCTGTAGTCACCACGAGTGGGACGGGTATGCCCAGACGTGGGTCCCGTGACTGCTGGGCCGAGAGACCCAAGCGACTCCTCACTGATGAGGCCTAACAAGACCAAAATATGTTTGTGGATGCTTGTGGTCTCATGCAGAAGGGATGTGAACTAGTAGTTCAGGCTAGACTGCCCCTTTTGGGGTGGGACCAAGCCTGATTTGAATATGGTCTTTCCCCTTTTGTAATGGCTTGGCAGGCAAAGAACAATGGCCTGGAGGGTTGCCCAGAGCAATGCCAGTAGTTAAGATTAATTGTAAACCTTTCAGCCATCACCTCTTTTGTTTGGCATTCTGAACGGGGGCCTACCGACATAACAACCATATTGAACGATGAAGGGACACTTATGTCAGATCTGAGTGACAGTGTATATGTTTCATACTTCTAGCAACACACTGTATGCTAGGAAGAATACACAATTCCCTATGGAACTCAAAGCAAACCTATGCGATATACCAATGCACAAGTTAAATCAGAGCACCCATACTCTTAAATGCCCCAATCACGGAAAAGGATATAATGAATGTCATTGCAGCGCTAGCCACCTCAAAGGTCCTGGTATCGGATGGTCTAACGGCTGTATTTTTTAACAAATTTAGTCCTAAAGTGTCCATGCACTTGTTGAAAGTCTGGCAAGAAGCTTTCCAGCAAGGCTCCCTCCCTCCTTCTTCGGTGAAGCCATGATTACGCTAATCCTGAAGCCCAGGAAAGACCCCACTAATTGTGCCTCCTATAGACCCATAGCACAATGTGTGGTGGCACGTATCTAGTTGGCAGATATGAACTCTTGTCAGGAAGTTCTGTGGATGAGGGGGCAGATAGAAAAAGGGGGAGCGCGGTGTAAGGAACTCATGGTGTAAGGAACTCATGGTGGCAACAGTAAAGACCAGATGGCCCGAGTGGCGGCCGGCCCAGCTGGCTCCTGCACTTGTCCCCTCCGGTCGGGTTCCTTAAGACCCCCCCACTGCTTGGGGGCTTAATAGTGGGTGTGGAGGTGTCTCCCGGGCTCGAGCGTGCATGAGGTTGGTGCCTTAAGCCCCCCAGACAGGGCGGTGGAAGAGAGGCGGCGGCTTATGACCCTCCCACCCCAGAGCGGGCGGAATCTTAAGCCTGTGCCCCACGGACGGTGGGGTCGGAGCAGGCGAGGCCGGCGGGCCGCCAGGCCATCTGGCCAGGGGAGAAGGACCAGATGGCCCGAGTGGCAGCCGGCGGACCAGATGGCCTGCGCCGCGGCCTGGGCGGCTGGCTCCTACATTTGTCTCTGGTCTGGTCCCATAAGCCCCCACTGCATGGGGGCTTAATAGTCGGCGTGGAGGTGCCACCCTGCAGCCCCCGGGGCGGCCGTTGCGCTGTTCCCGGCCTCGGTTCCATGGCATTTGTGGGCCGCTCCCGGTCAAGTCCAAAACAGGGTGGCGCATGTGTCGAGGTGGCACCCTGAGCGGGGCCCCCTTCCCTCCACTGGGCTGTAGCCGCTCGTAGCGTCCGGCCTTGGGTTCCATGGCGTTCGTGGGTTACTCCCGGTCCTCGGCCCAGTGCCTCCCGTGTGCGGTCAAGTCCAAAACGGGGTGCGTGTGTCAAGGGGCGTTCGTAGTGGCCAGACCCGAGTTCCACAGCGTTTTCGGGTCAGTCCCGGAGGGCAAGGCTCTAATGTGGAGGGAGAAGCTCTAAGGGAGGGCCCGGCTAGAGCTCCAGGGTGACCGGGGCTGCTTCCACCCACCCCCCCACCCCCTTGTCTGGATGGTCCCCGGGCCCAGCGCTGGTCACGGGGAGCCCCAGCTGGGTCCCCATCGCTCCCCACAGGGAAAAGCTCTAAAGGGGCCATGCCGAAGCACCGGGGCGGCTGGAGGGGCTGGCCCCTGGCCTTGCGTGCCTGCATCGCGCGTGGGTTAACCATCCCCAAGCCCGGCGGCGGTCTCAGGGAGCCCCGGCGGGTCCCCGTCCCTCCCCGCAGGGAAAAGCCCTAATGTGGCAGGAGAAAAGCTCTAAGGCGCCCTGGCCGGAGCTCGAGGAGGCCCTGTCGGTGCTGGCCCATGCATGCCCTTGGGCACCTGCCGGCCCGCTGTCCTTTGCCAGGCAGGTTTGGGGCCCCACAGGCACTTCCCGTCCAGGCCCGTTGGAATGCATGGCCCTACCAGATGGCCGCTCTCCGAGCCCGTCCGGCTGTTGACCATGGACGTGGCCAAGGTGAGGTCCATCAAGTCCCTACTCGGCATGATGTCATCGTGCATCTACCTCGTGTGCCTATGCAGGTTGCAGATGCGACCACTGCAGGAGTTCTTCGACGCCCATTGGATGCAAACGGCGGGCAGCTTCGAAGACAGGATCTCACTCAGCAAGACTTTCCGCCAAGCGATCCGTTGGTGGGGCACCCACGCGCATGTAGCGGCGGGCATGGACTTCCAGACCCCGGCACATAGGAAACTGTGACGATGGACAGGATGGGGCGCGCACACCGGAGATCTCCACGCAAGAGGCCTTTGGCTCCCGGAGGAGAGGTCACTACACATCAACGTTCGGGAGCTCTGGGCCGTGTTCTGGGCCCTTAGGTCGTTCCTTCCGTCCCTCAAGGGTAAGGTGGTAAGGGTCTTCACCGACAATACCACCACAATGTTCTACATCAGGAAGCAGGGGGGGCACCAGATCCCCAGTCCTATCCAAAAAAGTGCAGGATCTGTGGCACTGGGCTGTTGCCCAAGGGATGTTCTTGGTACCCTTCCATCTGGCAGGAATAAAGAACACCATCGCCGACTCACTCAGCAGGGACCTGCGCTTCTGCCACGAGTGGGAGCTTCGGCAGGATCAAGTGGATCTCCTATTCTGACGATGGGGCCATCCCCAGATCGACCTATTCACGACGGCGACGAACACCAAGTGCCGGAGGTTCGCCAGCAGGTTTCCCCAGCCTTGGAGCATGGGCGATGCCTTCTCATTCCCCTGGGACGGCCTGTTCCTGTATGCGTTCCCTCCGTTGCCGTTCCTGCTGCGACTCATCAGTCAACTCAGACGGTCCCGGTGCAGGATGATCCTCGTCTCACCGGTGTGGCCGAGGCAGATCTGGTTCCCGAACCTTGTGGACATGTCAGTGTCCCCCCGGTCAGACTACCGACGGACGCGGATCTTCTCGCCAGGGAAGGAGGCGCCATCCTCCATCACGACCAAGAATCGCTGAACCTGCAGGCCTGGCTCCAGCAGCACTAGAGTTCGGAGGGTCGATATCCCGGCGGACTGCAAGGAGGTGCTTGCAAAGGCCAGGGCGTCCTGGACTCTCAAGTGCTATGGACACAAATGGAAGAGGTTCTCTGTCTGGTGCCGTGCACAGAGGATTAACCCTCTGTGGATTACGGCCCTTCAAGTGCTGCCGTACTTGCTACCGCTGGCCAAGGCGGGCTGACACATGCCTCCATCAAGATCCATCTGGCGGCTATCTCCCGCTACACCAGAACTCCGGGGCGGTCATCTCTGTGGTCTCATCGCCTGGTGGAGGAGTTCATGAAAGGACTGTTCCTGTCGGTCCGGCCGGTGAAGGCCCCGGCCCCGGCGTGGGAGCTCAACGTGGTGCTGACCAGGCTCATGGGGCTGCCATTCAAGCCCCTGCATTCGGCACTGTTGAAAATCCTGTTGTGGAAGACAGCGTTTCTTGTGGCCATCACCTCCGCATGACGAGTGGGAGAGATGCAGGCCCTCTCCTGTAAACCTCCATACCTGACATTCCACGAGACGAGGGTAGTGCTTAGGACGCACCACTCCTTCATGCCCAAGGTGCCGTCGGACTTCCATCTCAACGAGCCTTTGGTGTTACCTGTTTTCTTCCTGTCGCCTTCGTCGCCGGCTGAGAGGACTTTGCACTCGCTGGATGTGGCTAGAGCGCTGAAGTTCTACGTGGACCGCACAAAGAGTCTTCGGAAGACATTACAGCTGTTTGTGAACTTTGGACCTGTGAACCAAGGGAAGGGTGCATCATGCACTGTCACCGGTTGGCAAACCGACCGTTGCCCGGCTGCCCGAGAGCCCATTCAACCAGAGCGATCGCTGCTACCACGGCGTTCCTGTCTGGTGTGCCCCTGCTGGACATCTGCAGGGCTGCTACGTGAAGGTCAACGCACACCTTCACGATATTCTACTGCGTCGACCGGGATTCTAGGGAGGAGTCCAGAGTCGGCCAGGCAGTGCTGCGCAACCTGTTCGCTTGAAGGTGAGCCTGGTGAGGAGGTCAGAGATGCTTAATGTTAAGTTGTTGAAATGTTCAGCCTTGCCACCTCCCCTGGTTGTGCATGTGTGTACTGCTATGTATTCTTGTATTCATGAGCATGTGGATCCATGCCAGACCCCATGCTGGAGAAGGAACAAGTTACTCACCTGTAACTGTTGTTCTCCAGCATGGGTCTGGCATGGATTCACATGCAAACCCTCCCTCGAACCTCTCTGCGGCTCTTCTCTTGGTCCTACTGCCACTTTACGTGCTACCAAATTTGAAGATGGCTGCCAGAGGAGGGGCTTAGGTAGAGGGCAGTCATTGGTTGGGGGCAGTATGACCCAGAGACCAGTGATTGGTTACTAGTAGAAAGACAGTTCAAAAGCGAAACTGAAACTGATTTTTTTCTTTACCAAGGATTCCCAGCCTGACGACGGGGGAATATTCATGAGCATGTGAATCCATGCCAGACCCATGCTGTAGAACAACATTTACAGGTAAGTAACTTGTTCCTTACTTCCCTTGCTTTCTTATAGTTCTTAGGTCAATCCAATTGGGAATGGGAAATTCGGACCCGTAGGATACAAGTATATCTCTGCAACAGAGACATTAACACCCAAGGCTATATTACAGGGACTCAAACTTACTTTTATCTCTTATTTGATTCATTTTTTATTTGACTTTTTATTTTAGTAGAATTATTTCAGTACTGATTACATTTGAATTTTTATGTTTTGGCTACATGGGGTGGTGGTTTAGTTCCCCTCTGCATGTGAGTCAAAATGAATGCCCTAAATGATGACTAGGAGATAAGGTGTCAGGTTCAGTCCTTACCTCTTTGCTTCTTGACTCCTTTGCTGGGAAGAGGTAAGGCCTGTCCTTTCAGGTAGCCACCATACAACCCAATTACAAGATATCAGGTAAGCACTACGGCTACCCCGAGAGCCAGGTCCCAGGGGGAAAAAAACCTTGAGGGGGAAAAAAACAAGGTGCTGAGAAGACGTTCCAGGTAAGTTTGTTATCCCGGGAATTTGTCTTTACAGGAACCAGGAACAAGTAGAAAACACGAGGTCACAAGGCAAACTAGCATTCCGCAATACAAAACAATTGCAATGCGAGAAGCCTTCTGAATTACCTCTATTTATTTCCGGGTATCAGATATTGCCGAGCACGTGAACGAGATGATGTCACCGCGTGGCAAGAGCATCTGGGTGCCATCTTGGATCGGGACGCAATTTGAAAGTGTTTCCAAAATGAAACCTGATCAGATAAGCACCAAGTAGGCGACAGCATGACATAAGGGTTGGCAGAGACAGATATAGAATCTGGCTTTTGTTTGGCTGAACTCTCTTTTGTCTTGGTTATCTGCAGTTAAAAGGTTTTGCATTTTGCATTATTCAAATTACCAAACGTTTTTTAGGATCAGACAGCAGGCGACCATTGCCAAACACAGTTGGACATTGCTGACTTTCGCCAGCGTCCAAACCAACCACGGTTGCCTATCCCCAACTCAATCATTGCCAACCATGGCCCATCATCCCCAGTCATAGCTAACCATTGCCAAGCATCACCGATCATGGACAGCGATTGTGGACCATGGCCGACTATAGCCATCTGTTGAGCCAGTAAGATTGTTCTGTGGGTTGAGTCCCCACCACAGAGATCTGAGGATCACCTCTAGACTGCACCTTTTATACTTTCACGGTCTATCAAAGACCTTGAAATTATGAGGTTAATGGTCAAGGTGTACTATCGAAGTGGCAAGAGTACATTTAGTTTATGGAGGGTGTTTTGTCAAAGATTGTGTGAGAGAGACAGGTAGAGAGAGATAAAGACATGCATTTACCATTACAGGACCCAAGATGGCATCCTGAAAATCATCATGGAAGGGATAAACACATGTTACAAATATAATCCCCACCTGTGGAACACAAACAATCACTAGGGCATCCTTGAATGGCTTTAATATGCATGCCAATTAATCTGTTTTTACATGCTGCCTGCGCCTGCTGTATGCATCTCCTTCTTAACAAATGTATGATATATAGAGCCTATAAGATAGCTAGACTGGTAATATTGCTGTGTAGAGGATTAATACACTTGCTACCGTGATCTCCATATGAGCAGGAGTAGGTACAATTTTTATTTTATTTATTTCAAATATTTTCAAGGTGAAACATATTCTAATGAGGCCTCACAGCGTTGACAACATTGGCAGCTTCCACGGCCACAAGGTTGATGATATAGGAACAGTTCCAATTTCTAAGAGTATCATCTGGTATGGCAGACTTTGCTAAACCAGGGGATTACACCAAGAACTGCACTAGAAGCAGCGAGCATGCTTTAACAAGCTTGTGACAGTGGGTTTTGAAAGGGAAGGCTGTATTAATCCTACTCACTGACAAGTAATCCGGCAGGGCTTCTGTATTGATCTGCACAAAAGAGGAATACATCAGTACAGTACTCCACTCATCCACATCTTATAAACTAAGGACGTGAGACCAAAGGACATGCAGGAGAGAAGAGGTGGCACTTTGCAGCAGCACAACATCTCACTTATCTCCTGACTCAGGGTCTGAGCCCAGGCCATTGTAAAAGGGAGGCAACATAATGCGTGCCTGCTGCACCCATGCAACAAAGCAGTATCCCACTTGTGTTCGGAATTGAGGGCTTCTTACCTGCAGATACTGCAAGGGGTGAGAAGCACAACATGTATGCCTACTGTGTTGATGTTTCTGCACAGCATACTGTGTTGCCCGCATTGCTCTGACCCACGCCACAAGGGCACGCCGCTTGTGGTCGAGGAGGCATGTGAGGGTGTCGCAGGGCGCTGCACAGAAAAGCATAGAGCGGCAGGCAGAGAGGTTGCTCCCATGGGGCTCTCCTGCTTGTGGAGCGAACTACACTATGCACACCAGCCAGGTGTGATAGCAGCATAGGTACTTTATGAAGAATAATACTGTATCGTGTTAACAATAACAAGACTATGGGTCTCATTACGGGTCTGGCGGTAACCCTGCTGGTAAAACCGGCGGGTTGCCGCCAGACCCGACAAAAATTACCAGTACCTGATGTCCCGGTAACACCAAGGTATTACATCCCCGGTGGCCGGGAAATCAAGAGCCGGTAATTCTGTTCGTCCCCATTCCCATTGAGTCCAATAAGACTCAATAGGAATGGGGACCACGGAAGCAACGTCACCGTTAATAACGGTTTTGTTGCTTCCGTGAAACTCTGCAGGCGGGACGGCACCTGCCCGCAGAGTCGTACTGTGCCGGTCCGGTAACAACAGTGCCGGTAGGCTTACCGGCACCTCTGTTACCGGGCCGGCACAGTCGTAAATCAACTTTATGTGTAGAAATGCTCATTTCTACACATATCTCTCAGGCATATTACCTCCATGTTCCTCTTCCTTGTCCCAGTACCTACTTTGGCATATGAGAAGGGCCACACAGCTTGTAGATGTTGTTTGACACAGCTTGCAGACTTAATTGCTGCTGTAAACACGCTACTGGTGTAATAAAAATGCTGAAGCCACATCTGCATTCAGCCACTTGATTTATAAGCACTCTGTGTTCATTTCATTGAAGTCCTGTTAAGCACAAGCATTGGCAAAGCCAACCGTTTTGGCTTGTGTATAATATTAGGAACTTGCCGGGCACTGCTTAGATGCCCAGGTACTGCCACCATTTTGCACCTGCAATTACCAATGGGCAGTTAATACCAATATGACTGTGCCTGACAAGTGCCTTTGCCATGCCTGCAAAAAAGCCCAAACTGTTTGCATTGCTAATGCTTGTTGTATCAGTGTGCTCCGTCTTGTCGATGTTCCTGTTGCTGTCCATCACAGACACACCTTGTACCCACCGACTTTCCCTATGTATTGCTGTTTGTGGTTGTTTTTATTAGTGCCTCTTTGATGGAAAATTTTATTTGAAAGTTTACATTTCTTGATTTATGTAAGGAATCTGTGGCGGTATATGATGAGGATGTATCACTTTGTTGAAATTACTGTTCACGCTCTTTCTTGAATATAACATTTTGACAAAAAAAGTGTAGAAGCTAATGAAGGAAGTCTTATGTGGTGTGTTAAAGCCCTTCAATCAGGAGGATGGGTGAAATGCACAAGGGTGGTTCATGAACTCATAGATGTTGCACCAGGGACTGTAAAGCTTCATATCTTGATCGGCTGGAGAATACCTGGACACAGTGGCGTACCGAGTGAGGGCTAGGGGGGCAGGCTGCCACCCCACAGGCTCTTTTGAGAACCTGACCGGGACTTTCGTCAGTGGGCCACCTCTCCTGTTCGGCACCTCAATGAGGGTGCCCAACGGGAAAGGTGTCCCCCTGGCAGGACAATGTGTGCAGAGTAATTCCTGCTCAGCACAGTAATTGTCCTGGCAGCAGGACACCTTACCCTTTCCGAAACCTCTGGCAGGACAATGTCCCAAGGACCTCAGGGCAGCAGCAGAGGGGCTCGCAAGTTGCTCTGTGTCAACAGAGCATTTCAATGTGAGCCATTAGGCACTGCTGAGAGGGAGGGGGTACTATTAGCAGGGACTTTTGTTGAAATGTGCATGGCAGGGAGTGATCAGGTGTGAGAAGGTTGCATAATGCTGCAGGCTTTATGAAATAATGACTATGGCTTTACCCCAGGGGTATATGTTAGGCTCACATTAATCTTCATGATGCTATTGTGACTTTACATGCAGGATGGGGACCATAAAACCAAATCCATCCTCTTATTGCTCAACATATTTCTATAATGATGTATAGTTAAAGTTAATAATGAAAGGGTTGTTTCTTATGTAATGTGCTTTGCTTCCAAGGCATTGCTATAAATAAAGTATTATTTAAGCACATGAAATGCAAAGGGAAACATTAATAAATATCTATATAAACTAAAACTGTGAAGATGTGCTCAGTTGTTTAAATTGTCCACATCCCGGTTTCACCATTTAACCAGTGTGTGATCCTGGGCAGATGTAATCAGACTGTGTCTTATCTGCAGCTCTGTAAGTGATTCACTTCAAAGCTTTAATATATCATGCTGTTATTTTTTTTTAAAGCCTGACTTGCTCCATATATAACAGTGCAATTTAGGTATTTAGCACCACAAAATTATTTGCCATTTGGCTTGACAACTTATTCTAAAGTCAGTTGCATGGCGCCTTCAAGTATCAAAGACTGATGATGCTCCTTGCATGTGCTTTCTGTGAAGTGATGTCTGTTGGTGCAATCCATATGCAAATTAGTTGATGTGCATGTATTTTGCCCCAGAGCGCCTGGACAGTGCTCTAATAGATGAGTTCCCTGCATCTGTAATGATTCTGCCGTTTTATTTTTGTTGTGTTAAAATGCGAGATGCCACTAGTAATGTTACCAAAAAAATTGCTTGGGGCAGGGGTGGGCGGTTTGTGGGCGCGAATAAGACAACCTGGAATTGCCCCCCCCACCAGATCTTGCAATGTTGGATACTCCACTGACAGGACAATATAGGGAGGCTTTTCATAAGATGTAACTGTCTTGTTATTACCACAAAGCGCAGCTCGACATGTCATGAACTGTAAGGAGTAATTAATGGCTTCAGTCGAAGCCTCGTATTTTAATGACAAGTTAAAGTTTATGTAATGCCGAGCTTCGTTCCATTGTGGGTATAGATTAATCACTGTTTATTATTCTGAGAGAAAGCTTTACATCAGGGCTTCCTCAAAGACAGCCTTGCGTTTTAATGCAAAGTTTTCTCTCAGAATGAACCGTGTTTTATCTATTACAGCAACGGAGGCCGCTGGGGCGGTGCTCTGCTGCTTATGTCTGTGAGGAAGAGGGGCCACTGCTCAGGCTTAATGCAGCCAATCAGCAATGAGCCGAAGACAGCCGACTACCGGGGGATACCGGATCCGTATGGGATACCAAATATTACAGAACCCTATCCAGCTCGTTGTGTAGAGCACAATGCTTTTAACTTCCTCAAAGAATGCTTTTAACTTCCTCAAAGTTACGTGTCACACTTCTACACAGGATCTCGAAGAGCAGCTCATTTTCTGTGCCAAAAGCATTCTGCACTTGATTCCTGTGTATTCCACAGTCTGCTGGAAGTTCTGTTGCTTACCTTACACACACCCCCTTGCATTCCATATGACCTTTGCCTTCACTGCACTGGACGCTCTGATGCTTTAGTGAAGGTAGCTCTTTGCCTTTGGTGCTTCAACCTCTTGTTCTACCTTGGACGCTGTTCAGGTAGTGCATAAAGGATGCTCTGCTGATCTCTTGTGGATTGTAATCTATTTCCCCTTAGGTGCGTCCTCGTTCCGCCCGGGTCAGGGACCCCCTCAGGTGTTTAACGTTGACATTCAGGACGCTCTGCTGTTTCCCTGTGGATTGTATCATCTCTTGCCCCCCCCCTGGTTGCGTCCTCGTGCCGCCGGCTCAGGGACTCCTGTTTGCCATCAGAACTCCATTCCATCTTGGACTTCTTCTAGATTCATCCAGACCTTCATCTTGTGTCCTAACACAAGTAGGTATACCGCCAGTCAAGGGACACACACAGGTAAGCCTAGGGGTCAATGGGGGTGGGAGAACAGCATACGTGCCAGACAACGGTGTGTAACAGTTCCCTTGTTTTTCTCCCTTCTAGCTCTGCTGTTTGTCCCGCCTTTTTTCCTGAGCCCTTGGCCTGACAGGTTATACTACCCTGCAGGCTGTGCTCTCGGGAAGAAAGTCTAATCTCTTCAGAAGCGTGAAGTCGGGTTGGCCATTCGGTCCAGCGGCGAACTCCACGGAGACAAGTGGACGTGAGAGGTTTATGGGTGAGTGAGTATGAATGTGTGTGTGTGTGTGTAAATGTTCTGCGTGGGTGGGTACCAGTGTAAGTGTATGTGAGAGATGGTATATGGGTGAGTGACTGGTGGGTGAATGGGTATTTATTTATTTAATTATAATGCGCCGGTAGCCCCAGGGCATCGGGCGCACATTAACACAGTGGACATGACAGACAAGAACAGGACAAGCCCTGACCTTTAAGGAGAGGAGGAAGGAGAATAAGAATGTTTTTAGAGACTGCCGTAAAGCAGTAGGGTTTTGCTCTTGTCTAATGCACAGTGGAAAGAGGTTCCAAGAATTTGCCGCACACATAGGAAAGTAACTACCCAGTCCATTCTTCCGTTCTAGATAACCTGACATTTTTGAAGGCCTGACTTATTGGCTCCAATCGGCAGGGCATGATAATAGTCAAGGCGGTATTGAATTGTAGCTCTCGCTACTGTGGCACAGTTTGCCTCTGTGAGAAAGGGTCAGATGTTGCGTAAAAGCCTGAGATGATAGGCACATGTCTTGGCCATTTCTCTTACTTGATTCTCAGCACTTGGTGCGCGTTCTAAAAAAACACCAAGTGTTTTGACCTTGTTGAGGACAGGGACCTGATTGTTCGAATTTTTAAGCTTTGATAATCCAGATGCAATTTAGATCTTGTTTGATTGGAACCGAAATTCGTAGTTCCCACTAAGCTTGGCGACAAGTTGGGTGTCGTTGGCGTAGTTGGTAAAGAAAATCCCTTTTTCATCTAGTAAAGTAAAAAGAGGTTTAATGTAGATATTAAAGAGGGTCTGAGACATGCATGCCCCCTGGTGGACACTGCAGCTGATGGGTGTCAGTGGGGATGAGGAATCATCCCAGTGAATGCTGGATTGACGATGGGACACAAAGGATTCAACCCAGGACATTGTATCATCACTGCATTTGCTCAGACCTCCCAGGATGTTGATTAAGCGTTTGTGATCTAGGACATCAAACGCAGCTGAAAGGTTGAGTAAGATGAGGAGGCCAGTCTTCCCTTTGTCAAGAATACTTAACATGTGAGTTTGAAAATCAATAAGAGCGATTTTAGTACTATTTACTGGTCTAAACCCTGACTGACGGCTGTGGAGAAGCATATTTGACTCTATGAAGAGTTGACACCGAGAGGTGGCCACGTTAGCCAGAACCTTCAGAAGAAAGCTGGAGTTAGTAATTGGTCGTAAATGTGATTGTGTGTGTGAATGTTCTGGGTGGGTGTATGAATGCCTGTGTGGTGAATGCAGTGTGAATGAATGTGAGAGGAGATGTATCAGTGTGAGAAAGGGGATGTGTTTGTGTGTGTGTGTCTGTGTCTCGTGCACACCCTAGGAGACTGGGGATTGCTAGAGCATTTTTGACACATCCTTTATTGACTTTGCATGTTTTACTGGTATTTCCGGGCAAAGCCAAGCTCATGTGTGTCATTAACTTGCTAGACTGGCATTTTGGTACAGCCATTGCTTACCGTGGCATGGTATTTATTACTCAGCATCTTTTTAATTAATGTTACATTTTGTTTTATTCTTTATTTAGGGTTGGCGTACATGGGCACTTTAAGACATGCATACATTATTCCATTTCAGTATACAGTAATTTAGCAAGGAAAGAGGGTTATTGATACCAGGGAACATATGATAAATATCTGCTTATATAAGCTCCTGTAGCGATTTGGAGCACTAGACACAGGTAGGCATTAAAGACTGTTCATGGAAACATGTATGTCTGTCCAAGGCATTAGTCTTGGGATTGTCTGGCCAAATAGGAACAATATTCAACCCATTTGGGTCTGGATGTACAGGGCAAGGACCCCACATAGGCTTCCTCACAGTTCGGGGCCCATGTAAGATCAATGTAGGCAGGTTTTTGTCTTTCAGCCTTTGCAATATACATCTTTTAGCTATCATGCACCCCATATTTACAAATGACCTAAGAAGTTTAACTGGGAATACTGCCCACAATCCAAATAATACGCCAATAGGGGAATGTTCTATCTGGAATTCCACCACTTCGGAAAATATTTTAAGAACATCATCGCAGAATCCAGCCAGTCTGGCACAGCTCCAAAACACATGCATATGGTAAGCATTCAGTGAGCGACTTCTTGAACATAAATAGTTTTCATTACGGGACATTTTACAAAGGTTCCCAGGTGTATAGTACAGTCTATTTATTAATTTAAACTTCATAAGTTTGAACCTAGAGTTCAGCAACACACTTTTGGTATGTAGGCACATATTCTTCCACTGAACATCTGACAGTTCCACTCCTAGGTTATCCGCCCACTTGAGTCTCGCCTTAGGGAGTTGAGGGCAGCAGTGAGAAACCTGAGGTTGTTCTCCCAGTAAAACCTAGAGAATCTCTTATTCAGGTGGCCAGGACACGGCCATCGCTGTTGGATCCAGTTCCTGGGGGTGGACCAGTGGAGGAGGATCACCTGGATAGGGGAACCCAGGGTTGTGCTCCAGGGAATACCCCAGGCGAGACACATTATTGTGCCACAGGAGGAGAGAAAGGCAAGACATCTGAGGCTTTCACGGGCTGTTTTGCATCTGCCTAACTTTCTTGTGTTGGATCTCTCCAGCCCAGATCCAACAAACGCTCCATACGTAATTAATCCTTTAAGGCCCCAAACCCAGTTACATAAAAAAAAAAGCATAACTCCCAGAATCTTTGTTTCACTGGTCTCCATTCGAAAACTCCCTATTCTTCTTCTTTCCGTTCCTCTGAGTATATTTTCCACATTCCCTACTTGATCAGACAAAACACCAGGATTCCTACAATCTCCTTTGTTCATGTCAGGACGCCAGCTATTCCTGCTTACCCTACCAATCCCACGACCCCCCTTGTTGTCAATTCCCAAAGTCCCAACCTACTATGACAGAACGCTATCGTCTTCACGATCCCCTATGTTTTCTTCTTCATCCTGGTCATTCTCGCCCATTTAACAAACCCTCCAAAACCTTCCCATCCGAGAGCACCCCAAACCCAAATACGAAGGATATGATCCCATACAACCCTATTTTCCCTTCCGACTCTGTAGGATGCTCTGACATTCAAACTTTCCCCTTTTCTGACACAAACACTTGCGCACACCACAGACAACAGACTTGTAATGTTAGACCTTTGTACCGGACATGTCCCAACCCGAGGGTCAGGCAGAGTCAAGCAATTGATTCAAATCACACACACCTGATGGCTCTTCCTTTTCCTCACAGGGATAAAAGGGGGAGCCAGAGAGCACAGGATGAGCAAGTTGAGTACAGCAGACAGCACGATGAGACGGCTACCACGCAGCAGCTCAAACGAAGGAGAAAGGCAGCGGGAATCGAGAGGGTGGCGAGGAGAGAAGTGACCTTGCCTTTTTCGTCCCAGGCCATGGAACCTTCGTAGAGGAACACCTAAGAATGCGAACAATAGCACAAGTATCCTGCAGCAGATGTCAACGGTACACAGGAAACGCTTTTGCCTATAAGCAGGAGTGAGGGAAGCGCCCATGGTACTGGCCTTGACTCCAAAGAAGCCCAAAAGCCGAACGGTTCATCATAGGCGGTGAGTCGAGGGGAGATCCAATAAGAACGGGGCTGTGTTGAGTGACAATCGCAGGAGTGGCAAGCTTCGAAACAAAGCTATTGAACTTTGAATGAACTGAAATAAGTATAATGGGGAGACCAGTTACAGAGGGAAAGCGGCACCACGTGGGTGCTCACTCGAGAGTCTCTGGTCGAGCCCCATATGAGAGAAACTTCAAGAACCAGAATGCCGTAGGAAATCCAGCGAAATAGGTCAGAGTGGTCATACAGAGGGTTAAGCAAAATCCCCGTACAATCGAAAGACTTTGACCTAAAAGCCCTTTGAAAGAAAGGGAAGTGAATCCTGAAAACCTTGAACTGTATAAAAGATAAAGAAAGTGAAAAATGAAAGTAAAGAGGGGTGAGCCACTATCATACTGATCGAGAGCCACATTAAACCCAAAGGTGTGACGGGAGTCTAAGAATCGAGAGGGGTCGGAGCCCAGCAGAGGGGGATCCAAGGGTGAAAAGTTGTTAAAAACCCTGATTGAGAGAAGTAGAAGTTGAAGAAATGGCAAGGGTGAACCTGATAGAGGGATGCCGGACTTGAAGCTATCGCCCAAGTACGAGCAGTCAAGAGGGGTCCAAGCCTGGCGAAGGGAGATCCAGTGGTGAAGTTGCCATCCAAGACAAGAAGAAAACTAATGTATACATTTGTGGATTATTTAGAATTGAAAGGGGTCAGCCCAGAAGAGGGGGACCCAGGTGTGAATCTTCACCCAGTGAAAATTGGAAAAGAACTATCATTTGTTAAAGGAGCTTTTGTTTTATTGTTTGAACATGTTAGGTCCTCGAAGGCAAGAGACTTTCAAGTGAAACGAGACTTGGCCATCGATGGCCCTGATTATGGAAAGCTTAAGGGTTAAAGCTGAACTGTCATCTCATGTTAGACAAACCCGAGAGTGTGTCCTAAGAACTGTCATTGTAACTGTCATCTCGTGCTGGAGAGGCCCAAGACCGTACTGTGCTCCAAGCTCCCATTTTATCCCGTGTCCAAAACGTGGGGAATGGAGACCTAGGCTACTGCATCCTGACATATTATTTGAGAACAATTCTGTCTTTTCTTACGAAATATCCCACACCCCTTTTTGTATTAGTTGTGAGGCTTGGCAGTAGGTTTCCTAGTATAGGCCCTTTTTATTTTGACACAACGCCATTAGGACTGCCTTATTTTTCCTTTGATGGTTGACATTTGATTTAATCTTAGAGTTAGGGTTAAATTAAGCGTTTTTCCAACCTGCATACTGCATTTCATTGTTCAATAAACACCCTAGAACTGTGATCACTTTTGACTGTCTTACTTGTTGTCACCGTGAGTTCCTCACACAGCCTCTTGCCTAATATCATTTTATACAGTGTGGAGAGATCCCCAAGGCAATCTCTGGAGTTAGCTATGTATGCCAATTCCATACATTCAGCAGGATAGTCTGTCCACCATGCAGCAATAGCAGACCGGATTCTGTAATAGTGCATCAGGCCAGCCACCGTGTTTCCATAGTCTTGTCACTATGCCGGAAGGGTGATAAACTTCCCATCTGGAAACACATCTGCCAGTACTCGAAAGCCGAACCCCTCCCAGCGAGTTGCCAAAGTTGTATCCCCCGTAGGCCCCAATCCCGGGAACTTCCACAGTGGAAGCCATTTATAGTATGGATGGACTGTACCGTTCCTGGCAAAAATGGTACACCAGGCACCCACCCTAACCAACACTGGGTCATATGGACAATCATCTCTATATTTCTGATCCAGAATTAGATTCTTTGGGTCAGTGTACCCCGCAGCCAACTCTTCCGGTTTAACATAAGGCGACTGGGAGTCACTTCCATACCAGTAGGTAGCAAACTGGTCCTGGGCCGCTAGCCAATATACTTCAAGGTGCGGTGCATTGAAACCTCCTTTATCATATGGAAGTGCCATGTCTGCCCATTTCTTCCGCACAGTGCCAGCATGCCAAAGGAACTGTGCCAATGAGCCATGCAGCTTGGCAAAAACGTGTTTGCCAGGCCATATTGGGACATTAGTAAAAGTATATAACAGTTTGGGTAATAAAATCATCTTTATCAATGCCAGTCTGCCCACCAATGTGATGGGAAGCAGCCTCCATCTCCCCAATTTACCCTCTCCATATCGTACCTGTGCCACGTAGTTATCTCGCAAAAGAGAGGTCCTCTCCCTAGACATCACTACCCCGGGTGCGTAATCTTGTCAGGATCCCAGCGGAGGGTATATTCATCTCTAGGTTCTTTCGTACACTCGGTTAAGGGAAACATTTCTGATTTAGTATAATTAATCGTGAAACCCGAGTATTCACCCATTTGTGTGATATCACAGATAATCGGGTCAAGGTTTGTCTGTGGGTCCCTGATGTATAGCAGGACATTGTCTGCATACAAGGAAATAATTTCCAGAGGGCCCTTAAGTCATATACTGTGTTGTCTGTGACGTTCATGAACCAGGTCTACTATGGGCTTGATAGCCAGGGAACAAACAAGACAAGGGGGCAGCCCTGCCGGGTACCTCTCCCTAGTACGAACAGATCCAAAAGACATGAGTTGACCCGCACCCTGGCCAGGGGGCGGGTGTATAGTAGCCTGATGTATCAAAGCATTTCTGCGCCCAGGACCATCTTGTCCAACACTAGTAGCAGATATTCCCACAAGACCATATCGAACACCTTCTGAGCGTCGATCATCACCACTACCATCTCAGACGGCTGATTTAGCCTGGCCAACGTTAAACAACCACCGTACATTAAGAGCAGTAGACCTGCCAGGGATGAATCCAGCCTGTTTCGGGCGGATCATGTGGGGTAGTAGCGGGAGCAGGCTATTCGCCAGTCCCTTAGCATATATTTTAGTGTCTACATTGATTAGTGAGAGGGGGCGGTAAGATCCACAGTCATTGTTAGATTTATTGGGCTTCAGCAATACAGTTATAGTAGCTTCTGGTAAGGATTCAGGAAGGACTGAGTTCTTGAGTGATTCTTCCCAAACCTCTAGGCGATGGGGGGCCAATAATGTACTGTATTCCTGATAAAATTCTGACGTCAGTCTGTCCGGTCAGGGGGCTTTCCCCTGAGGAAGATCTCTGATCACTGTTGTCACTTCTCTGATCATAAGTTGAGTATTTATGGTAGCCCTAGCTTCTCCCTCTTTTTTCTTAAGTTCGGAAGTGGCCTCACAATAACTGGTGGTGTGGCTTGACAGGGCTTTATATGTCGCTAGGCCCTTTCCTCTAGCACTTCCTTCTGTCCAGAGCGGCACTCGGCACAGCACAGCAGTGACTTAGTGATACTATCCTGCTCCCTGTGGTTTTGTCTACTGGCTACCTTTGTGGACAGGTGGACAGGTTTCAGAGCGTTTGGAGAAAGAATAAGCGGAGGAGTCCTGTCCTGCTAAGATTCCTAATTATCCTGACTCATCCAGAAAGGCTCCCCATCACACGTCGCCCCCCCACTACCTCATGTCTCCCTTATGTTTATCTGCCTATTAAATTGGCCTTCCGAGGGTGGGCCCCAGGGGGAGCGCGGATGAGATCCTCTCCCGCGTGAGCTCCCGACCCGAGGTCCCGAAAAATGGAATGAGCCCCCGTTTTTTGACCCCCCCCTGGGGTGGAAACTTGAGGCGAAGGTCTGTGAAGGTACTTGCCACGTACGGAAGAAATCCCGAGTGAAAACGGCCCCGGCTTCCATCAAATATCGTCGTGAAGGCGAAAACGAAACTAGAATCGGCCTCAACGCTGCCCGGAACTCTTGGCCTGCTGGGAGCAACACCCAGTGGAGTGCACGCTGGAGGATGGGCCCCCACGTCCACACAACGCCAATCCTGGATGGGTGGTCCCGGCGGAGCAGACGGTAGACCGCAATAGTAGAGAAAGGAGTGGGGAGAACTTTGGAAGCGGCTCGAGAAGAAAACGGAGGCACGTGCCCGTGCTTCCTCTTCCGCTGAAACAAACCTTTGCAGCAGGATTAGATTGCCTCCTCCTGACGGACCAAGCGAGGCGGGCCCGCCACCGGGCTGGGGTGCGACCTGGGACGCACGCGGCGAGGTGCCTCCGCGGCCCAAGAGAAGTAAGTGTCTGCCCTTGTCCCCCCCCTCCGTTCATCCGCCAGAGGATAAGACCGTACCCAGATTGTAATAACGGACGCATCTACCTCACAGAGGGAAAGGCCCCCCCTTGGGACGGAAAGCAAAAGCATGAAATAAGTGACCTTGGGGCGTGTGCATCCTCTGTGATAACAGGCGTTCTAGCAGCGGCACGGTCCGACACGTTGAAACTACGACATCAGGCGCATGAACGCCCGACAGAAACTTGCCATATACGCATACGGTTTGATACCCCGAATCGACGTCGGCTCCAAAATGGCCACATCGCCAATCACAGATACAGAAACCGCCGCCACAAAAGGAGACATAGCAGATTTACTGGCGGAAATAAGGAATATGGTGCCAATATAGGAGGAAAGATTGATAAACTTACACAGCTCCTTGACAACATAGAGGATAGGGTTGAAGGTGTCGAAAACAACCAGGCCTCAATGGATGTCTTGGAAACACAGCTGGCCCACAGAATAACTGAGCTAGAACAAGGAGAGCAGGAGTTTAGGCTTAAAATGGACGATTTGGAGAATCGTGAAAGGAGAAACAACCTACGTTTTTTTGGGATTCCCGAAAAAGAAGGAGAAACGGAAGAGGACCTGAAAACAACCCTCCACGACATCATCAAGCTCCTGGTTGGCGACGACAACATTGATGAACCCAAGACACAGCACATTCATAGAGCGGGAGGCCCACCTCAGTTCTGGCAAGATTTCACCGTTATCAGGATAGGATAAAAGTGTTGGAAAAGGCGAGGAGCGGGAGCACCATCTCCCTAAACGGATCCCAAATAACGATATACCAGGACATCTCCTCCCTGACCTTGGCCCTGAGGAAAATGTGTAAACCACTCACGACATGGCTTAAATCTCGTGACACACGCTACAGATGGGGATACCCTTTTTCTCTTTCTTTCGAACATGAAGGCACAAGGATCAGGTTGAGCTCAGAGCAACAAATCAAAGCTTGCATATCTGACTTGCTGGGCCCGCAGGAACGGGAGGAATCCCGTGACCATGCCCCCAAGGACGGGAGGGAATGGCAGATACAGGGCCCGAAGAGGAAGAAGGTGAAAGGCTCGAGGAAATATCGCAGGGGGAACGGCTCCCCAGAAGGGGGCAGCTGATCCTCAACAAGTACGGTACTCTTTGCTTGAATTGACATTTGATAAGGGGAAAACATGGGTGTATATTGGAGTAACATGATTGAGACCTCCACTTATTTTCTAGAAATGTACTTGCTCTGGGGGGAGGTTACTAGGGGCTCATTAGTTATTTTGATGCTTCTTTTACAAGGGGACCGTGAGGTAACGGTCTCCACTGTTGGTTCGGTTCCGGGCTAGTGCGTTTAACTAAGCTCGATTGGACGCCACCGAACTCAGGAAGAAAGAAGGGGGGGGGCGGACGAAGGCACGCGTCAAATCAAGGGGATATTCAAGGACTATGAACAGTACAATGGTTACATAGTTGTTTAAACACCGAGGAAGCGGGTTGAAATGGTCAGAGAGTATGTATGGTCTCAGATTCCGTTGTTACGATGACCGCTGAACCATATAGCAGGGGTGCCATAAGGGTGGGAATGCTGAATGTCAAAGGTCCTAATTCACCGACCAAGAGATCACTTGTCTTTAAAGAGTTTCGCAGATCAAATATCGATTTCCTCTTATTGCAGGAGACTAAATATATGAAGGGTGAGGAGAGGGCGGTCCTGGGGAGGCGATCCGGGATTGAATTCTGGGGCTCTGGACCATTAAAGAGGGGGGGAGTGGGAATAATCATTAAGAAGGGGATATACTTCAAGACCACAAAGGTTTGGTCAGACGCTGAAGGCCGAGCCTTGCTTGTTTCAGAGACCATTGGGAATGTGTCCACTACGATCGCCACGATTTACTCCCCCAACGTTGGGCAGGTTAGATTCCTCTCCAAAACAATCCCCAAAATCATGCTAGAGTCAACGGGTCATATCATCCTTGGAGGAGATTTTAATACATTGGCAGATCCCACGTTAGACTGGAAACCCGGTAACCCAGAAATGCATGATAAACTCGGAGGAGATCACGCTCAATTCAGGGTGATGATGGAACTGTATGGTTTGACTGATGTGTGGAGAAGAATGCACCCCATGGCGAGAGCTTACACCTTTTTTTAGCCCCTCACAATACACTCAACCGCATTGACCATCTCTACCTCTCAAGAGATCTATGTGATACGGCCTCACACACAGAAATCACACCAATCACATGGTCTGACCATGACATGGTGACCGCCGATATAATATGGGAATCCCTACCAGCTAGAGGTGGAATGGAGATGCAATGAGACCCTATGGAAAGACCCTGTTTTTAAGTCAGAGATGGAAACTGAAATTGCTGATTACTTTCGATTGAATGATACCGGGGAGGTCTCTACACAAGGGGTCTGGGATGCGGGCAAGGCGACCTGGAGGGGGGTTCTGATGAGGGAGGGAGCAAATAAACAGAGAGAGAGAACCCTGATTGAAAATAGACTCCGTAGAGAAATCGCCCAACTAGATAACGAAGCAAAGGAAGGGGACGTAATGGACCATGAAAAAGTCAGTCAAGCAAGGAAAAAAAGGGAGGAACTCCGTCTCCTAGAACACGACCAAATAGCTCGCAAACTTCTTTTCCTAAGACAAAAATTTTATGAGAAAGGGGACAAAGTAGACGCATTGTTAGCGGCCAGGCTACGAGCACAGCAGGCAGAACGCAGAGTACAGGAAATAGTTGATGGAGAACCCAACATAGATATAAGTACGACCACCATCCCCGAAGCCTTTGCAGACTTCTATGAAGCCCTGTATACCCCAGAGACGGAATCGGACCCGTCTAGTATTGGATCCTATTTAGCTGATATCGATATGCCCAAACTGACATACATTGAGTCTGAGACCCTGGACGCCCCCATAACTGAGGAGGAGATTCGGGAGGCCATCAAACGACTAACACTAGGTAAATCCCCAGGCGAAGACGGGTATACTGCAGGTTTTTACAAGACATTTGCCTCACAGCTCACACCCTTTCTAGTGAAACTATTTAATGAGATCCTGGAGACAGAGAAACCTCCGGATTCATTCGTCAAAGCACTCATAACTGTCATCCCAAAAGAAGGGAGAGATCCCAAAAAATGCGGATCATATCGTCCTATCTCCCTACTCAACTTAGATGCAAAGATATACACAAGGGTCTTGGCAGCTAGAATTGAAACATACATGCCCCGACTCATCCACCCTGACCAGGTGGGCTTTATACTGGGTCGCCAGGGTGCAGACACCATGCACAAGACCCTGCACTTGGTACATGCTTCCCACAACCTGAACACTGATCCCGCACTATTTTCCATCGATGCAGAAAAAGCATTTGATAGGGTAGATTGAGGCTTTCTAGTGGGTGTCCTTTGAAAAATCGGGATGGGCCCCAAGCTTAGAAAGGGAATCCAGGCGGTCTATTCGATGCCCACAGCTTTGGTATTTGTAAATGGGGTATATTCTAAGTGGTTTCAATTGAAGCGGGGTACCCGACAGGGATACCCATTGTCGGCCATCTTGTTTGCTTTATCGCTTGAACCATTAGCACACAAGATGAGAACGGACACCAGTATAGAAGGGATGCACGTGGGACACACAGAGTACAAGTTGGCCTTGTATGCTGACGACATACTCCTCCATGTGATCAATCCTGAAAGATCCATTCCCCGAGCTATATCCCTCCTTGAAGAATATTGTTCGTTATCAGGGTTCAAGGTCAATCGGTCCAAATCCATATTGTTCCCCCTCCAGGGGGCGGCAGAGGCAAACGAGACAAAATATTCCTCCCTTGGACTGTCGCTTGAGCACGACACCCTGCGATATTTAGGAATTCGAATTACGAAACAAATTGACAATCTTTATGAAGCAAACTTTCGACAGCTTCTTGCCAAATTCCATGCGGATCTGGCCAGGTGGGATAAATTGACAATCTCGTGGCTTGGCCGGCTTAACGCCATTAAAATGACTTGTCTCCCGAGGTTTCTCTACCCCTTTCAGATGCTTCCCATTAAAATACCGGAGCAATACTTCACTGAGGTTAGAAGAGCGACCCTGAAATTCCTGTGGCGTGGGAAAAAAGCCAGGATCGCCTACAACACATTAACGTTGCCCAAAGATAAAGGAGGGGCTGGCCTCCCAGACCTCAAGAAGTATTATGTTGCTGCCCAATTACGGGTGCTCGTCCCTCACTTACGTAACCAAAAAGAACCACAGTGGATAGCAATGGACAACCACTATTTAGACCCAGCAACACTCTCGTAGTGGCTATGGGCCCCACGAAAGAGAGTGTTGAGGAGGACGAAAGAGCATCCGCTCTTTGCCACTACATGGGAAATATGGAGGGAGGGTCCAGAGATGAGAGAAATCACAACATGGCCTTCTCCACTGAGCCACCTATGGTCCCCGGGCATAAATAACCACATCCCCAATGTTGAAAGATTCCAGGCGTGGTATGAAGCAGGACTAGAAAGGGTGGGCCAGCTTCATCGAAACAATTCCTTTATCACTCTCCCAGAGCTAACAGAGGCCCTAAATATATGCGTGCTGTCCACTTTCCATTACCTACAGATCAAAGGGGTCTTAACAAAGGCAACATGGAAGGAAAAACTGAGTAGGGAGCTCACCCCCTTCGAAAAGCTGTTGGACTCCAAGACTGACAGGAAGGGCCTGATTTCCGCCATGTATAAATTACTGGTGGAGGCGGGTAGAGGGAACATACATAACCTCAGAACACGTTGGGAGAGTGACAGGGGGTCAGAAATAAATGAAGACGTGTGGGATAAAATGTGCCGCAAGGCAACATGCACTTCCATATCGTGCCAATACAAACTCCACTCCATCAAACTCTTGCACCGCTGGCAGTATGACCCTTATAAACTATCCAAAATGTATCAATCATCCTCCCCCCTCTGTTGGCGTGAATGTGAATGTGGACAAGTCGCAGACTATTGGCACATGTGGCAGGGATGTCCTAAGATTAAGATTTATTGGGATGAGGTCTTGGGTTGGATTAGACACCTAGACGGGATGCAAAGGATGGCGGACCCCCATCTTGTCCTGTTCGGTCTCGAGAAAATAGAGGACGAATGGCAGAGAGTCCAAGGCCTGGCTCCCCATCTGTTGCTCGCTGCTCGGGCATTAATTGCCACCAAATGGAAATCAATCACGACCCTGACCGAGAATGAATTGGTCAATGTTGCAATGAACATATGTATCATGGAGAAAATTACCGCATCACTCCACGGCAGGGCGACACAGTGTGAAGTCCTGTGGTCAGATTTCCTAAGCAAACACACATCAAACAGACATCCTACCCCAAATGGAGATAGGGGTCACTGTCTATAGGGCCCGACTGGGTCCTTCTCCTCTTGGGTACTTTTCCCCCTCTACCTGTTATGAGACCGCTTCTGCGCTACCTCTCAGGCATCAGTAGAACTGTGGCAAGACACCCTCCTTATGGTGAGTCCCTGAACACACCACATTGAAACACTTTCAGCCTGCGACAACGAGCGCATGACCATGAAAACACAAATCCTTGGTTACATGATTTCTTAGTCCGTGAGGGGTGGGGGGATGGGGTAAGGTGTAAAAGAATTAAGAGAACGAGAAAAATATGTTGGTTTTTTTCCATTGTTATACCGTTGGATGTATAGAAACGAAGCACTGTATATTGGAATTACTTTCACCTGTATAACGAATATGGATGCATATGTAACCTTTTCTTTTTTCTCTTTTCTCATTGAGAGAACTGTTATGTGTTAAAACTTAATAAAATCAAATAAAAAAAAAAATAAACAAAAAAAAATAATTTTAAAATAAAAATTGACTTTCCTGCTTTTTACACCCGCTCACCTGTGGCGAACAGCGAGTGCATTCCACACCCTGTAGCTAACCGCAGGATGTCAGAGGCTTGCATGAAGGTAGCCAGCAGAGGGGGGTTGTGGGGGCCCATGACCTATGCCTACGCCAACATTTAAGCGTGTTTCACTCGCGGGACCCAAGGGTGCGGGCTCGTGCCCTTTCCTTGCTACTTTTGTGGTTTTATTTGCTGTTCCTGTTACCCCGTTTCTTTAAGGAACCTGTGCCCTGTCTTATCTGATACGGGCAGATTCTCGATTCTTCTTCGCTCCTAATCTATGGGGAAGCAGGGAAGTTGACTCTGTTTCTGTAGATGCTTAAAGTGGATGGCTCGTGGGATGTCAGGAATACTGTGATTGTTGCTACTAGCTTCCGGGGGAAGTGGATTATTCCCACTGAAAAGGTCGGCAGAGCCTCAACGGTTTTATCTTTATATTGCTTTGAGGGGGGGGGGTCGGACTATGGATGCCCCTCTAACCAGTCGGGTGTCCCTCTCCTATATTTCAAACTGGAACATTGACTTTTGGGAAAAGACTCTTCACTCTGCTGTGCACCGCTGTGTACCTTTCTGCTCATTTTGCAGCTTTGAATGTGTACCTTTGCACACTTTTATGAGCTCTGATACTGGATATTGGAATTGAATTGGTTTTATTCTCCTAGCGGTATTTTTATGTTTGAGAGTGTTATATCAGTGTATTTATCAGTGTAGTAATTGCTGAAGGTCGTTGAGTATACTTTCTGGCATTGTTAGCAGTATTTCTGAGGATTCCAGTTTTTATTGTTCCTATTGAACTGTTTTCATTGTTTTTATGTTAAGTGTTTCTTAAAAATAGTGAAAAGGATATCATAGAACCCGATTGTGGGGGGAGGGCAGAGTAAAATCTCCAGATTATTCAAACCAATAAATAAGTTCAACTTATTAATTACAGAAATCAGAGATTTCCTACATGATATTGACGGCCCTGTAGATTCAGTAGACCCTGTTGATTGCAAAGCCGATATCCTTGTGGCAGACAGGATTTTACCAACACTGGGCCATAAGGAAGGGAAGCTTCTGCTGAATTTGGCCTCCATTTGTGTGGTAATGGAAAAGGATGATCTGATTTCTTTGTGACCCGTTCCCGATGGTGGGGAAAGGAGTGGGGAAATCGAAGTCTAGACCACATATTTCTTAAGACCACCACCTGGCACTGTTTTAAGTACTTCCAGTTACAGACAAAGTTGAGGGCAAAACGTTTTCCTTCAAAGAAATCGGCCTGGTACTGAAATAGGATCAGGAGCCCAGTTCCAGAACATTGTGGAATTGTACCCCCCCTGTGCCAGATCAGTCCAGCACAGATACTAGGATATAATATGACCAGGATAACCTAGTGGGTGACCCCCAGTCATCTCCCTCAGGGCTAACTCGGAGGGGGTGGGGGTTAAAGAACAAGCCTTAAGGCTAATAGCCAGTAACAAGCAAACTGCTCCGGAAAAAATACCACAGTCCATTTGAACCGCTTTCTTCCCCTAAAGCATTCATAGTAACTAGTGGGGTAGCTGAACCTGCTTGGAAGATAGTCACCCATGCAAAGTCGTGGAAATTCTTAGGGGGGAAAGGAAACAGGGTGCCATTATTATGTTCCAGGTTCCTAAATATTGTGAAATGGGCACACAGCCTTTCTGACTTGGGTCCCGGTAGTAGGGATACCGTGAATAGCAAGGCATTACTCCGATTAGAAAATAGCCTTAGTCTACTCAATGAAATAATTACCAATTCTGTGGTGACTCAGTTGAGGTGTGTATTGGGAGAACTTAAGGAATTAAAGGGGTTAATTATCTCCTCGATTTAAAACCACTGACTAGGATAAGGTGTTACCCCCGGCCACCTCTAACCGAGAGTCGACGGGTGGATGATATTGCTCCGTGTCAGCTGGTGGTCAAGAGATGAAACCAAGTGCTCCATTTGACCGATGGCCAAGCAATAAATCATGGCGTGAGAAAATGCCATCAGTCCACCCCAGTTCTCCATCGAGAGGCACTGGGACACTAGGTTAACCACACTGACCTCCCCCCTATACCCCTCTATCAGGGGCAAACCTTACTAAAGTGGAAAGAATGTCTGTACCATCAAGGGTTTTAAATCATGATGAACCAAATAGGAGAAGGGGATCGATAAGAAATTCTTATTTTGTGATGGTCAATGTTCCCAAACTTGCCACAAATATATTTGAGAGCCAAGAGGCATTAAAGAACAAATGCATCTTTTGGATCTGTCACACCAAGGGTTGCCTTTCAGTTATAAGTAGTGACATTTTGCAGTGCACTAGGGGAACAATCCCAAATTCGGGTCTCGATTTTATCAAAGTGTCCCTGGTAGCCCAAGAATTGGTAGACAGTCTTTTGTCAATTGATCTTAGAAAGTGCCCTCCTGAGGGGACTCAGATTGGATTAAGATCTGGTGAATTTTTTAATACTCTGCTAAACGTCCCAGAACAGCCATCTTTGGGAAGAAGTGGGAGAACTATTAATCCTGTAAGATCCTCAGCCACCCACCGTAGTATTAACATCAGAAATGGGTGTCTGGGAACAGCCCTCGATGAACAGGACTGACTGGAAGGTGGGTGTGTAAACCCCCGAGTTGAGATCAGGGGATGCAAATTTCTGTCGTGGAATGTGGCTGAGGTGAATCGATCACTTGCTGATCCCGACTGGTGTGCGTTTATTAGAGGACACCAGATTGTTGCTTTACAGGCAACCTGGGCCTATGACCCTGTTAATATTCAAGGATATCTGTCATTTTGTGTGGCAGCCTCTAAGGGCCCCGAGGTAGACCTAGTGGTGGGCTCCTGGTCTGGCTCAATATGGCCGTGGGGTGGAAGATGGAGGTTGTGGATTCTGGCTTGCAGGATCTCCAAATACTGAAGATATGGATGGGCAAGGACAATGTGATCTGCCTATGCAACCTGGATAATAGACCCTCATAGGTACTGAAGACGGTGACCCAACTCCAGACCTCTGTTGAAAGGTTGAGCCTGTCTTCACAACTCTATTCCACTATTGTGGCAGGTGATTTTAATCTACAGCTGGAATCACACAATGACTTTATAGGCCTTTGGGATGACCAAGACGAAGCCTGGGATATCCCACCGCTCGTCGTGAATGTACCATGTTGGGTGCAGCGCCTGTCTCTGGAATCAACATGCACTCTGTACAGACTGAATTTGAGGGCCTGTAGTGGACATTTCTTGAACGGCCAGCCTGCAGGGAAAACATTTAATGCGGCCAATGGTAGCCTTCTGATCAACTATATTTTAATATCAGGGAAGGATTGGAAGAGGATTTCACGATCTGTAAAAGGCCAGAAAGTGACCATAGTCCATTGGTGATAGAAATGAGGGGATACCATAGGGGGGGTGATGGGACTAAAGCATATTTAGTTGACCAGTTGTCAGTTTCAACCAGCCAAGTACGAAAAAGGGTCAGATGGGCCAATTTGATGGAAAGGGGCCAGAAACCATCTATGTATGCCTCCATCCTGGATAACATTACTGCAATCTGCGGGGAAAATACCAGTGACAGTTCGATAATATACGAATTTGAACATTTTATAAGGAATTTAGTTCCCCTGGTATCCCAGCCTGCTTATGATACAAAGGGAGATTTTCTGTTGAAAGTGGGTTGGTATGACGCTGCCTGTCATAGAGCAAAAAAAGAGATGGTGGTCTGTTTTAACAACCCACAGAGGTGTGACAGAGTCCTCCTACGAGCATTAAGGACAAAATACAAAGAGTTAATAGGGTGGGGAAAAATTTGAATTTGTACGTGAGCAATGGGACAAGTTATATGGTGCCCTGCAATCCAGGGCTGCGTGTTCATTTTGGAAAATGGTTATTAAGAAGAACCTGATTGGGGATAGTGAGTCGCTGTGTGACATCAGTGATGAAAATGGCATACCCATTTTTCTATTCTCTATCATAATGTAATTCAACCAGCCCCTAGCTAGTTGGTGTATAAAGCACTCACTCCAGCTACCTTTACTACTGGGGATGTGGAGGATGCCCTTAACAATCCGAAAAACCATAAAGCAACCGCCCCGGATTTGATCCCAGTAGACCTTTTTAAGGATGAGGTTGGGATATGGAGCCCAGTTCTGTGTAAATTGTTTAATGCCATTCTGAGCTGATGTGAAATCCCAGCCTCTTGGTGTAGGGCAATAACAGAACATATTTATAAGAAAGGTGGCAGAGATTCCCCATGTAATTACCGCCCCATCTCACTTTTGGATGGAGTCAGTAAGCTTTTTGGTAAATTAATACTTAACCCATTCCAGGAATGCGCGGACCGTGAAAATATAATCACTTATCTTCAAGGTGGGTTTAGGTCAAATAGGGTACGATAGACCACTGCAATATCCTATTTTTGATACTTGCTAAATACGTCTTAAAGAAGGAAATGTATCTTTATGCTGTCTTTCCTGAACTGAAAATGGCCTTTGATACCGTTTCAAGAGAGCAATTGTGGAACATCCTGCTGAAGGGAAAAGCCTTGTCTGATTTAGTTTCTATTATACGTTCAATATACTCCACCAATAGTGCTACTGTTAGATATGGGCTAATGGGTGAACAGACACAGGACTTTGGAGTCAAAATTGGGAATAAGGCAAGGCCGTACCCTGGCCCCATTCCTATTCATCAACTATATCCAAGAAATTATCGATGAATTGATGAGTGGGTGCTAGGACAGCCCCAGGATGGACACAGACAAATACCCCTGCTTTTTTTGGGCGGATGATGCAGTCCTCCTGGCTAAGACACCCCAGGGCCTGAAGTGTGCTTTGACCATTTTTGAAAACAAACGCTTTGAATTGCACCTTTCACTAAATACAGCAAAATGTAAAGGGGTGGTTTTCAGACCACAGCACGCAAAAAGGAGAACATTAAGATTGCATGCTAGTGGTGACAGTATTGAACAAATCACACATTATGAAACATGGCAGGGGGGCAATTTCCTCTGTCCTAGAACTCTATAACAAACAAGCAGTCCCGGCAGCTATGTATGGCTCAGAATTATGGGGACATAACAACACCCGTGATCTAGGTGTATGCTAAAATAGATTTTATACAGAAAATATTATCCCTACCAGCACCATCAGCCCTGGTCCATCTCGAACGAGATGACAACAGGGTCACAGATCAGATTTTGTACAGACCTGTTATGTTTTGGGCCAGGATTTTGACTGGGGAAGGGTTGGAAGTATATAGGAAGGCGCTGTCACATGTAATGAGCCATGAAGTGGGGAAAAGCCTAAAGTGCTTAGCATATATGATGGACTGTCACCTAGAACTAGGCATGCCTGAGCTATGGATAACCCCAGGTACCATTGGTATAGAATTTGAGTGATTTAAGAAACCAGGTTAAAAAACACATGTATGTTGAACTTTGTGTCGATGCCATAAAACTGAAGTTTGTTGTGCAATACCTTGATACTATAGTAGAACCGGGTTTCAAGGCTTACCTTGACTCCACTCTTGTGCCCTTTGAGAAATCCCTTTATAGTTGCTTTAGTGTTGGATCCCTACCAGTAGCCTGCCTAAGATGTGGCAGGGGTCCCATTCAGAGCTGGGCCCAATGTGTGGCTCTGCATCGGAAAATATACTGCATTTCTTATTACTATGTAAAAAAACGAGTGCTTGAGCCCCATGTACTTGCCACGTATTCTCAACAACGCAGGAATTCCCCCTAATCTATGTGGTTTCCGGCACTGCATGCTTCATCTATACAGCATGGCTGTTGAGAGGCAGGACCATCAAGTATGGCCCTGTCAACATGGATATAGTTGAGTAAGAGTCAGTGGCTGCGAGCTTGCTCTCCCCGACAATTACTGCACTTATATCCTGGTAGGAACATAGACCTATTAGAGCAGGGATTCAAAATCAAACAAACTCATCTTTACGATATGCGGATTTCTCCAAGAAATACTCAAACTAGACAAACAAACCACAAACTGAAAGGAAAACTTGCTAAATCGAGACAAATGAAAAGTTTAAAATTAAAGTATAGCATTTTAATTAAAAAAAAAATTATTAGAGCAGGGATTCTTATATTGAAGTCCAACGTTTATACTCCCCTGTACTTTAATTCACTGCTCTATTCCCCGATATGCTGTAAATAGTGTACACTGTATGGATCCTTTTATCAACTGGTAATATTTTTATATCTGTATCTTTTTTGTAGAACGCTGAATAAAAGTATTTGTTGATGATGGTATCCCAAGCCTGAGTGTCGAGTCGGGATAATGGAACGCCCTCTAGTAAGGAGTGTATAGCCTGGTCGTCGTATCGCTTTCGTGCCATATATAACAAGCCTTAAAAACGATGGAAAACTCCTAGTATGTCTTGGTCCGTCTATTTGGCCATCCCTTCCACGTCCAGGATGCAGTCAATTTGGGTTTGCCCACCCTCAGCTTTTACAACTCTAGCCAATGTCCTCTTTGGCCTCTCTCCCTCCACATATTTCATAGCTGCTATGGGTTGCTCAAAGTATCTAACCTCGCTGAGGGAATGTGCCCTGAATTGTTCCAGCTCAACACGCGTTAGTGCTAATATTTTGGGATCTGGTGACCGAGCATATTCCGTTTTCAAGTCCTTGAGATGAGTCTCACACATCTGTAAGTCTCTTCTAATCATCCTAAGAAACCCAGCCTACCTAGAGAATGCCATAACCCTGATGTAGACCTTAAATGCCTGCCACCTAGTGCTCTTATATGTAGTTTCTGCAGGGTTACAGAAGAAGGTTTCGATGTCAGATTGAATGTCTGCCTAAAAGACTATATCCCCCAATGCATTTGATTTAAACCGTCATGACCTGCCCTGGGTGGAGGGACCATCCATAGCCAAGTTCAGCACAGTGGGCGAATGTTCAGAGAGTATATGTGGGAAAATATCGGCACTCAACACTTTACCTATGAGGGAATTAGAATCCTAGAACATGTCAATGCGTGAGGACATATCATGCACAGACGAGTAGAAAGTATACTCCTGGGACTGTGGATTTAGGAGGAGCCACACATTGCATAAGGGCAGGGAGTCAATATGGTTTGAAAGGATATGTGCTGCCCTGGATCGAGGTCTGGGGGCAGTGCCAGTGCCCTCCAAACCTTAATCTAGTATTACATTCATGTCACCTCCCCACAGAATAGGGATCCCGATAAAGACAGCCAGTATCCCAGCTATCACGTCAAAGTACTCTAAAGCATCAGTGTTTGGACCGTATGTATTCACCAATAGGAGCTTGACCCCCTCAACAATGCCAAGGATAACCACATACCGTCCCTCTGGGTCAATATGTACCTTCTTTTCACTGAATCGCATTGACTTATGGATAAGCATCATGACTCCTCATGACTGGGTCGAATACGAGGTGAAGTATCTATTGCCCTCCAAGAGGATGCTGCACTGCGACATGCACCTGTCATAGCGTGTGTTTCTTGAAGTAGGAGGATGTTAACCTTATGTCTATTCATGTACGCCATAATTTTCCACAATTTAGTGAAGTTCCCCGGCCCTCTAATGTTCCAGCTCATCACATTGATCTGCATCACTTTAGTGTGCCCTTGTAGTTGCATATTTCGTGCCCCTTCCCCCAGCCCTCAATGTTACTGTAATCCATTCCAGTCGTATGCAAGTACCTGCCTGCAAGACATTTTCATGATTTTCTGCCAGCCCTCCTGGGTCTACCCACCCTGTTTTCAAATGTGGGCCGCGGTGTGCCTTAATCATCAAGCCTGAACCCCACCTGCACTGCCACCCCCAACCTGCAGTGTAATATACCCCTCCCCCCATTGTCCACTGTTAGGTCGAATTCTCTTTTTAGGCTGAATTTCCTAACCTAGTGAGTCCCCCAGCAGCTTTGCTGGATTTCTGGAGTTTGTTTTTTTTTTCTCCTGCCAAGAGTGAGACTCTTTTCCTCACACTATTGGACATGATTTGAGGGGTTCCTTTGACTGTTAATGTGTTTTATGGGCTATAGGGTCTTTTACTCCATAGGGCCTCATGTGTTTTTACTATGTGTGTTACACAGCACCCTCAGTGCAGTGACACAGGGGTGTCATAGTGACACCCCACCAGAGACTCCATGCCCTGGGACTGACTACTGTCTCCCAGGTCATGTAAAGTCACCATTGGCTTTACTGGTCCCAAATTACGAACGGAAACCAGTACAAACCATCATATTGTGGACGTACTGGTCAGGGCAATTTGATTGCCCCGGGGTCTGTTCTTCGAGGGGGCACGTCTCTGTCCCCCCTGATCGAGTTTTGGCTGGTGGCAGTGGATACTACGTTTTATATTCGACCGCGAATATATCTCTAAGGGATTTTCCCATTGTTCGAAGCTACCAAATTTAATTATTTAATTCCTATAGCCTCGAACATACCGCCGGGTTATTTATTTAATATTAATTTACAGGTTGGTATTTCTTGCCAGAACTCGATTCTAAAATGGCGTTTGTGTTCTCTTCTGTGACTCCAACCCAAGTCGAGCCCTTTGTTCCACATTTTGGCGGGTTTATCCACAGAAGCTTCCAAAAGTGGTGCCACTCTGTCTGGGTACCACAGGGGGCGTGGGAGGGGGTTTAGGCACCCTGGACTGTGTTGCCTTAGCAACTCAAGTCACACTCTTGTGTGATTGGCCCAAGTGGCGAGCCGGCCGGCTCACCACTTAGCATGTTTGATTGACAGCTAGGCTGAATGAATGGGGGTTTGCTGCATAAAAGCAGGGCTTTGGGGACTGGAACTTCAGAAGTCGCCACAGGACCTGAGAATCCGAAGAGGGAGAAGCTAAGCTGACCTGCAACGACAACACCACCGGTGGAGCCCTGCTGAACCGTCTCACCACTTCCCGACGACAGAGGAGATCTTCTTGCCGGAGAGTCTCTTCCCCTTGAGCTGGTGGAGACAACCAGTTTGCGTTCTTTTTCGCCTACTAGGACGTCCAGTGGTCCAATTGCCCGTGCCAAGCACCCCGGCAACCGTTAGCCACTTACCACTGAACCGCGAAAGAAAGGACCGCTCATTTGAATCGAGAAACTCTGCGGCTGGTTTCTTCCCTGGCAGCACAACGACCTCCTGCTTTTCCCCCCGACAAGATCTTCTCTTCTGCCGGACGAAGCACCGACTCGCAACCGCTGCCAGGAACAACTGCCCCCGCTGGAGTGTTCTCACCATTTCAAGGTACTGTGTCCGCCTGGCCTCCCTTTCTATAGATTGCTACAAGGTGACAGTAAATCCTTAACCTTCTAGACTGGGCTGGCCTCTTGACCATCTAACTCGTCCTTTTCTTTTGGTCCAACTTCTTTCTGAACCTTTTCGAGACTCTTGTGCACTTTTCAACCGTGTGACCTTGGACACCTTTTCGTCCTGATCCTCTTCATGTGGGTCCGGCTTTCTGAACTCTAACTTCACGGTTTGATTCTGCCTTCCTCTCTCGCTGTGTTCCTTTGAAAATGTTGGGATCTGTTTCAATTTATGATCTGCCTTTCTCTCCCTTTTCAACCGAATTTTTAGAGTGCCATCTGCGTTAAGCGCTCACCGCTGTCTGAAAATAAGTGGTGCTTTACTTAAGACGTGTCTAATATTCTTTTAAGGGAGTGTATATACTTTAGTGACTGTGTTTTTGAACTTGCTTGAGATTAGTGCCAGTGTGTTTTCATAGATGTGTTTTTAAATAAATAATTATATATCTTTTACACCAAAGCTCTGGTCAGTGTTTGCTTGTTCTACTGTGTTTACCTGCCCTATTGTGTATGCTCTGTATACTTCCTAACTCTTCTTGAGAGAAGTCTGACTGCTCAGCCACAGCTACCAGGTAAATCTGGGTGGTGCAGACTGCTACCAATTGGGTTTACTGCTAACTCCTGTAATCCTAAACGTTTTGCAGTGGTCCCTAAGGGAACTGCACAGGTTTCTGCCTAACATCCACCCAGTCCAACCCCAACCAACAAACCATAAACTTAATAACACCAACAAATACAAAGCAGTCACCCTGGGGCTTACTGTTGCTGGTATGGCTAAACTTCGAGTTACTGCTAAACCATATATAATGTGGTGACGTAGATTGAGAAAACAAATACTATATTCTCATGACATTTGCAGAGCTTCCTGTAGTTACTTTAAAAAAAATCTGACAACCCGGCAGTTGGACCTCTGCGGCATCGCCAGCCGGCCAGCAAGGAGGAATTTGGCTTCAAGAAATTTCACTGCGTTCTCCGGTACTGTGAAACAGTAGAACTTCCCCCAGAATGGCAAACGGAGACTTGCCAGAAACAACATTGCATAGCAAATATTGCGCTCTCTGAGCAGTTTCTTGACACCAGTAAATTGCCGGTGCTCCTGCTGGACTTCCACTGAAAAGTCTGGAAATATCTGGATGATTTGGGAGCCCAAGCGCAGTTCTTTTTCTTGCCTCTGGCCAATTTCCCTATCTCGGTAGCTCAGGATGTTTGCAATGATAGGGTGGGGAAAATCGCCAGGTTTTGGTCTAGGAGTTAAGCATGATGAGCTCTTTATATCGTCAAGTGGTTCTTTTAGAAGTTGCTTGACCGCCTGCTCCATACCCCCAGATAGTGCATCTTCCGAAACCCCCACTGTGCGGATATTATTTCTTCGTGAACGGGATTCCAGGTGAGTCACACTTATTCTTGACAATTTTCATATCTTTTGTTCGGGTAGCCACAGCGACTTGGAGCTCATGCATGTTGTCTTCCGTTGCCCCTATTCTTTCCTCTGCTTCATTAACCCGCAATACTTCTTTTGCCAATTGTGTGCGTTTGGAAGTGACATTTGCCAGGATGTCATCCAGTTTTTCGTGTACGGTTGCAAAACCCCTGGTCAGGGCCTCCATCATTTGCTTAAGGTTAGTGGGAGCGGCATTGGCAGTGGGATTCTGCGCTGGGTAAGTATGTGGTGGTGTCTCCATCTCCCTAGGGGAAGTTGTCTTGGCAAACTTGTCCATCGCCCCTTATGTTTTTCCCTGTGTTGGCCCTCTTCGAAATGTTGGCCAGCGCAGGCAGGTATCAGGTACGTAGTGCAGAGGTATATCAGTCCACCAGCAGCATCCAGCGGTGTCACTAACAACTGATCACTGCCTCCGCGCACTACGATGTCGCCAACCTCGCCGCAATATCAAGAGATGCACTCCCACGTGATGGAAAAGAGTGGTACTGCAGTTCAGTAGATATCAGGGCTAGCAATCAACCACCCGACCCTAGCACAACTGTCAGTCTTGACACCAAAGGTACTTAGCTAATATGTCCTGGAGCAGAAATATCCCATCAGGGAAGCCAATTCAACAAATGAGGGCTAAAAGGACTGTCCATGAAGGTTGAGGCATAGTACTCTACATTAGCACCACTTTTATGGGTAGTGGAGATTGCCATCTCTGCCACGTTATGTTCAATACCCCGAAAATCCAGTAAGAGTTGTGCGAGAGGCGCCACGTTTATTGCAGCAAAGTCTGTCTGCCTGTAGCAATATGAGGAGGTCACAGGAGACCAAGTCAGAGCGGGCATATTAAGCAAAAGGTTTCACCGCAGCGCCCCGGACCCGGGGTTTTTGTTCACCGCTTTGTAATAAGGCGCGTCTCCTAGTGTGGGAGGGGAAGGCTAGGCCGAGCCATTGAACCCGTCTCAGTCACTGTTACAGTAGCGGCTGTCAGCGCGAACGGAGCCCTGCCACTGCAACCCTGCCTGCAGAAGCCTCGTATATCGGCGTCCCAGCCAGACAGCGGGATCAAGAAGCCTCACCATCATCATCATTATTTTTGAAAAAGCAGATGTTGCAGCCAATATCGGCTTGAGTTCCTATCTAGAGCGAAGCCTTTGTGCCTCTCTGGTTCCTTTCTCAGACTGCCAAGGGTCTGCACCAGGGGTGCCTGTATTGTGGCTGCAGCAATATATGTACTATTCCAAAAAATAAAGTTGGTACCCTTTAGTGCGCTCCTTGGGAAGAATTACTCAATCACTTGGTTATGTTAATTCCAATTTGTTTATTCAGTATAGGTTCTGGATACTCAATGCACTTCAAGTTTCAATAAATAAACTTTGTCTCCCAGATTGTCTCCCAACACGTGTTTCCCCATGACTTTAGCCACGGTTCCTCAGGGGAGATTCTAAAATGAAAAAAGAACCCAAATTCATACATTCTATGTAAATAAACAGAGACTTAAGTGCATAAAACCTCTAGTTTCATAACCACTTCTATCTGAGAAGAGGACATACACTCACCCTTGTCATGTTTTTCATATTTCTGATTAAGTATTGATTGGTATTCAATTTTCTCTCTCATCGGCTCTCTATTTGTCTTCCTTTTGTTCTTTATCCCTTTTTTCTTCTGTTTTTCTATAAGAAAAATGCACGAAGCTCACATGCTTTGGTTCACACTCTAATACTGGCTATTAATGTGTTATATTTCTGAACAGCAAAGCAGTCTTTGCTGTCCTAGACAGTGTGCTGTATCCATCCTAGCTTATATATAATGGCATTTTAGCATTAGTCCATTATGACTAGTAAGAATTCTGCTTTTGCATTGGTATACAGTTTATGATTGAATATATGCACCCTCTTTAAGATAGCCCTTTACTTTTCTAGAAAAAATTATTATAAATTGCTATAGTGTTTACCTTGTGTGTAGATTCTTAAGGATTCAAAGATGTTCCTTTCTCTCGGTACGATTGCCTCTGTGCATCCGTGGTTCCCGGATGCATCTTACCTCAAATCTGCTTCTGTTTATATATCGCGAAGCACGTCGCGTGATGACGTCATCGCGTAATGTGCCGCGATGACGTCATACGCGTCAAAAAATGTGCGGCGGCCATCTTGGATTTAAATTTTTCAGGTAGCATAGCTAATTTGCAAAAGAATGGATTTGTTTTCAAAGAACCCCTAAGTTAACACTAATCTCTTCTTTAATTTAGTTGTGTCTCTAAATGTTGTAATATCTATGCGTATGTGATGGCATCAACACGTTGGATCCAACTTTCCATTTGCTATATTTCAGTGTATGTAGTATAGTGTATATAGACTCTATGTATAAATGAACAACAAGTTGCTTATACATGCTTTCAGTGGTAGATAGGGAGGTACTTAGGATAATGTACATATGCAATCAATGGTGTTTCGCGATATATAAACAGAAGCAGATTTGAGGTAAGATGCATCCGGGAACCATAATGGACTAATGCTAAAATGCCATTATATATAAGCTAGGATGGATACAGCACACTGTCTAGGACAGCAAAAACTGCTTTGCTGTTCAGAAATATAACACATTAATAGCCAGTATTAGAGTGTGAACCAAAGCATGTGAGCTTTGTGCATTTTTCTTATAGAAAAACAGAAGAAAAAAGGGATAAAGAACAAAAGGAAGACAAATAGAGAGCCGATGAGAGAGAAAATTGAATACCAATCAATACTTAATCAGAAATATGAAAAACATGACAAGGGTGAGTGTATGTCCTCTTCTCAGATAGAAGTGGTTATGAAACTAGAGGTTTTATGCACTTAAGTCTCTGTTTATTTACATAGAATGTATGAATTTGGGTTCTTTTTTCATTTTAGAATCTCCCCTGAGGAACCGTGGCTAAAGTCATCATCATTATGTTTATTTCGGATATGCAAGAACATTCCATAAAAGCAGTGCAAAATACAAAAATACATTTCAGTTTTAACGCAGTAAGATACAGCATAAAACATTACTAAAATAGTCGCTAAGAAACTGAAGGCCCAGATCATTGATAGTTGTGCAAAATCTCCTTTCATAAAGCTCTGCTTAGCATTCGTTGTCACAGATAAAGTGCAGATTTCAGATATAAGAGCAAGGACCACCCCACACATGGTGAGGCCGCCCACGACAGGTATATTAGGGCATGCCGATATTGTACAAAAACTAGTTTGTGCAATAAGCGTCACAAGAACAAGCCTCTAGCCCTCACATCAGCAGGACAGAAAAATACCAGCTGTGCAAGGTCTGTGCACCTCACACATAGGGCCATGGTTGGCATCGCTCCAGACCAGGCTGCCACCACTGCCCTTAGAGGGATACAATTGAACCGTGTACTAGTAATGAATACGCAATCTGCAGGGAATCCTGCCCACAACAGATATCTCTGAACACCCAGGGACGTGATTGTCATTAGCCCTCGGTTCTTGGGTTTCAGCAATTCCGTGCGTTCTCTGTTTGCACTCACAAACTTGTAAAAGTGGGCAGTCCACAGTTGTATCTCTCCATGAGAGAGCATACCACAAGGTGGGTACAGATGCATGATATTAATCGCCCTCAGCTGTTTCTTTGCATGAGACAGCCATGGGATCTTGCCTCCCAAATCCTTGTCAATCAGAGAGATAATCAATTCACGGGTGAGAATAGCTCTCCCATTGCCCTACATCCTAAGCCACTGCAGTACTGGCTACAGAGAAACCACATCCCCAATCGGCTTACAGCCCAATTCCGCATATACCCGCAAGCCCAGCAGTTTATTGAAAAAAGGGTTTTCCGTTGTCTGGACAGCACTGACATTAGAATAACCCCACAGTTCCATCCAGAATCAGGCAACCGAGGCCGCCTTGCCCATGTACAATTGCAGCAATGGATCAATTGCTCTAGCTCTAAACATAGACATGGCCCTGGTGACCCCACCCAGAGCCTGCTTAAACTGCACCGCCTGTTTTGTTATGTGGGCGGTGGCACAGAAGCTGGCAGAGAATCTGATCCCCATGTAGTCAAAATAATCGACCCTGGAGATCAGACTACCCCTACAGCGCATATCCCTATATTTGATCATGCGTCTCCCCTTCCAGCAGGCCGTCATTGCTGAACTAGCTGCATTTACCACTAAATCCAGCACATCCATGAAGTCAGCATTATCAGAAATGTGTGCCTGCAGAGCTCTCTGGATGCATGCCATCAAAACAGAATCCTCTGCATACACAAGTACCGGCAAAGACCGACCACCCATCTTCGGGACATCGGGAGAAGATTTTAGGAGATGTTTATAAAGGCCATGTATAAATGAACAGGAGAGTAGAGGCGTTGGGACACATCCCTGGCGTACCGCCAATTCGACTGAAAAAACCCTGTGTAATGCCCTTTAGCGTAACTTCTAATGCTAACCTGCGTGGAGTCATGCAGCCTGGCCAGAAGGTTCATCAGGGTCGATGGGCAGTTCATGGACCTGAGCATGTCCAACAGGTTTGCACGATTCATCTTATCAAATGCCGTGCTCAGATCTATGAACGGCAAATAAATAGGCTTCTCCTTCAGATAGAGCGGGTGTGTAGTCATCAGATAGAGGATGAGCTTGGCCGTGCACAACCTTGGCCGAAATCCCAACTGGACTGGGTAGAGTACCCAACTGCTCGAAACCCATTCCTCTAAACGGGCCAGAATGGTACAGCCCAATATCTTGAAAGGAGAATCCAAGAGTGACATAGGTCTATATGAAGCAGGAGAGGCCTGAGGTCCCTTTTTATAAATTGGCTGGATTATAGCCGTGGACCAAAAAGCCTCACAGCATTTCACATCCGGATCAGCCGTCGTCAGTGCATGGTCAAAACGCCCGCTCTTCAAGAGGAGGCCTGAGTTTCACCCCAGCATACACTGCCGGGCCAGCTCAAACTCGCCGAGCCCAAGACTCACCAGTATTACACCATCAAGATGTGCCCTGGGTCGGAGGAATGTGATCGAAGGATTGCAGGTTCCACAGATTGTATAATACGCCACTAATACAAGGATACAAGCGTCGCCACACAGAGCTCAAATACTATGCAGCCATCTTAGTCGGCTGCTCAACAGCGCCCCCCTATTACTCAGCATCTTTGATAAAGCAAGATTGATAGGTAGTATTACCTCGCTAGACTGACGTTTTGGTGTAGCGGCCTGTATATTTCTTACTGTAGCATGACTTTTTATTTACTGAGCATCTATGATGAAGCAAGGATGAGAAGTGTTCTTATGGGTCTAGACTGGCTTACATTGCAACTAGTTTGGAAATGTTTTCTAATTGTGACATTTCACTTTTAAAGGCCGAACCAACGGGAGTATTTTCTTACATAGGAGTACTGCATATATTGGCACAGCCAGCTTTGTGCCTAGTGCCAGTAATTATACTATAAAAAACCATCTCAAAGCGAACATGAGTATGTTCTTATATGGGAATACTAGCATATGTTGGTGGAGCCAGCATGGAAATGTTTTTAAACTGGCATATATTGAAGGGACCGGCATGACATTGGGCCTCATTACACGGACGGCGGTAAGGGTTAACGGTCACCGTTAATGGCAACGGTGACCGTTAACCCTTACCGCCGTACTACGAGGTCCCTTTGCGGGTTGGAGGAATTAACGCCTGCTTCTTGCAGGCGTTAAGTACCAACCCGCTAAGGGACCTCGGAGCTAATTACGGCACCGCAAAATTGCGGTGCCGTAATTAGCGCCTTCCCCATTCCCATAGAGCCCTATGGGGCAGAAATGGGAATGGGGAAGGGCAATGGCGGAAAGGGGATTTACCGCCCCTCCAACCTTGGAATGGGGCGGTAAATCCCCTTTCCGCCAAGGCGGTGCCGGTAATTTACCGGCATGGTCCAGGGTGCTAATAGCACCCTGGATTACCGCCTTCCGTGTAATGAGGCCCATTGCATTGGGAAATACGCTTTTGCACTTTTGGTGACTTGGTGACCCTACAAAACCGATTGCAAAATGTCTGGCCTTCTACCCAAATTGTCATAGAAAGTGTGCTGTTTAATGCACCATTGTAACCCATTATTCAAAATATTTTCTCATGGTAGGGTGAAGAATCCCCCGACAACCCGTTTTCGTTAGTTCGGGCCCCCTCGCTATAATCGGTCATAATCGCATATTTGTGGCAAATATTTACACCCTCCAATAAAACAACTTACTTACTACCACTGGTGTCTGGTATATGGTCGGACCAGACACTGCCCCTTCTTTCTATGCTAGGTGAAACATTTAAGCTTTGATTAAAAAACATATTTACTTCTTTCACTTGGAGTAGTGGATGCCCCTGCAGCAGCATAATCATCATGGACATTGCGCACATGTGGTTGTCCGGGCCGGTCCGGGATGTGGAATTCCCTGTACTTTAAGGAGCTTGGGGGCGGGGGGCGGGGGACTCATCAGCATGGCTCACAGGGGGGGTGTCCCTGAATTGTGTGCTGTGCCACTGATTGGGCCCTGCTCACCTTGAACGCATTCAAGTGTGATGTGAATGGTTGAGGGGTCGCAAACTCGACCAGGGCCCTGCTCTGGTGCAACCCTCGGAATGCAGTGGTAAGGGGTTAACGGCACCGGCACGTTAACCCCTTACCGCCGCACTCGGAATGAGCCCTAAAACCGTACTAGACTGAAGTGACTGAAGAGGTATAACGAAGCAAAAGGATTACTAATCAGGGGTGACCAAGTGATGCCTCTTGTGGCCATGCAGAAGCTTGTACTGTGCAGAGCTCATGACAGAAATTTAGGGAGCACCATAACAAAGCGCAGGATAAGGAAGTCATACTGGTGGCCCTGCATGGACAAGGACGTCCGAACCATGATGGACAGGTATCAACATTGCCTCAACAGAAATACAAGAAGGTGTATGGCAGAAGGTAAGCCTGAACTTTATCGAATTGCTAGAAGCCATGCCAGCTGAGCACAGATATGGGAAATGGGTAGAGGCGGAAGTTGAGCCTGACATCACCACTGCCACAGTTGTGGGTACTCATACGTCTGTCTTCCGAAGAAAGGGATTACCCAGAGAAGTAGTGACGGACATCGAAGTCTAGTTGACGTCAAACGAAATGGTGAAATGTATGAATCAGAACAACATTAAGCACAGAAAGGCATCTCTGTATCATCTCCAAGCGAAGGGTTAGTAGAAAGAACCAATAGATTCATGAATGGAGCTTTGCAACTGGTCATGGCATCAGCATGAATCTGCACAAAACGATGAAGGAAGTGGTGGCAGCGCATAGGTTGACGTACAACGGAACCATGAATGTGTTGCTATTTCACATGCTAAGAGGCAGGAGGTTAGCATCCACACTAGTGCCACTGTGGTTGTCCAATGTAAGGGAGGATGACTCCATAAACATGGAAGATGTGTTGTGGACGATCAGGAAGAGTCTGGACCATATGAGAAGATGGAATAACAATTGCAGAGCAGAGCACAGAAGTGAAAGATGGAGACATGGTGAAAATGTGCTTGACGCATAAAGACAATGGGCCTCATTACAACAAGGGCGGCCACGGAATGAACAGTGCCGGTAAGGGACCAGCACCGTTCATTCTGGGCCGCCGCATTACGAGGTCTGCAGCGGGTTCGCTCAGGACGCCTGACCAGACCAGACGTCCTTAGCGGGACCCGCTAGCAGACCAGGATGCTAACAACGGGCCCGTCATTAACGGGCCCATTGTTAGCATCCTCCCCATTCCCATTGAGCCCTGTGGGGGCTCAAATGGGAATGGGGATGTACCGGGTCCGGGTCCCGGGAAAGGGAATTACCGGGCCCTCCAAGGTCGGAATGGCCCGGTAATTCCCTATTCCTGGAACCCGGACCCGGTACTCGGTTTGGGGGTAGCCATGCCGCTAAAAGCGGCATGGCTACCTCCAAACTCGTAATGAGGCCCAATGTGTCAGGGTCTAAGTATAGCCAAGCCAATAAGGTAGCAGAAAAGAGCCCAAATCAGGTGTGCACGCAAGTTGTGAAGCAATGGAACCTATAGAAAGTGGCAGTGTTTGAAAAGAGACTCACCTTGGAAAGAGGGCCATCAGCACACAGACAAGCAACACAAGAGTTAGGTGCAGATAAGGAAGAAGCAACTGTTTTGGAAGAGTGAACGAGGAATGACCAGTGAGGCGAGAGAAGAGGAAGTAGTGATGAGGAAAATCTGCAGAGTGAATGGAAAGCCACGACATCAACAGGAAGCAGGGAAGAAACAGGAGAGTCGACCAAGGTGAGGAGTGAGCCAGGGTGCCACATCGAGAGATAAAGAGGCCCGTTAGGTACCAAGATTTTGTGATGGAGTAGGACCAGGTTGCTCCAGAAAAGGATGTATGTAGAGACAGTCTCAGGAGAGCGGCTCCTACCCTGATCTCGTAAGACATCCAGTTGTGACAGGGGCGAGGCATAGCGTGCGCTACAGTTGGCGAACGGAGGTGCAGATAGAAGTCGCACCCCGGCAGGCCTCCTTAGAAGAAACTCAGTGGCCTCCAGCACAGCACCTTAGCTTGGTAGGAGATGATAAAGAGAGTGACTTATGATGACATTGAGGAACAGTGAAGTAACTAGTCCTGGCAATATTAAGTTATGCTTGTCAGAAGTCATTAAAGAAATATCAATTCACTTAAGGTGTTGGGTCATATGTTAGGCCACACCAATAATGGTTCCAACTCACCCTACCTCTGTACATGAGTTGTGTACGTAATAATATGTACTCATTTTGTGCTGTTGGTTACAGTTCGTTCCATCAGGTGGTGCCTATTCATTTCTATAAAATGATTATCTCCATCAAGTATCTAGTGCACACCCAAATGTTCTGAGGTAAATAGCGGGTCTCAGTAGAACCCCGATCTAGGTTTTACTTCAAATGCAAAGCTGCAACTCCCCTTTCAGAGATCAAATGCACGGGGAGCAGTGTTGCCAGGTCTGCTTATTATAAGCGACTTTGGGTTTCTTTTTGCCCAAAATCGTGTATTTTTGCAGATCGTTTGTTGTGGTTTTTTTGTCCGCTTATTGCCCCTATTAAGAGCTTATTGTTGCGCTTATTCAGTTCAAGCAGACAAAAACCACAACAAGCAGAATCACTTAATCGTTGTGGCCTTGCTTCATTAAATGAATCAAAGGAGTTACCTTCCCTGGCCCGTCAGCCTTGCCTTCTTTATTTCAATCGCCGCTGCAGCACTGCAACCCCTGCTGCTAAGTTTCATTAGCAGATACTGTCACTTTCGGTGCCACCGCAGTGAAGGGAAGAAGCGCAACAATAAGCAACAGGAAGTTAACTCCTATTTCAATCATGTTCTAATTTAGATAATGATTGAAATAGGAGTTAACCGGTGTGGCTTATTGTTGGCTTTTTCACTTCACTGGCGCTGAGGTGCTGAGCCCTGCTGCTAAGTTTCATTGATAATAAAACTGGGTAGCAGGGGTTTGTGACGCAGCGCTGGTGAAGTCAAGTAAAGAAGCCAACAATAAGCCATGGAGAAGTTATCTTACTTCTGCAGCGCTGACCCATGCTCAGGGGAGTTGCTAGGTCTGGAAAAGACCCGGGGCTAAGCTGATGTCAGAACTGTTGGGACTGGGGGCTAGCTAGTCTTTTGGCTGTAGCTCCTGAGATTCTATCTGGGGCCAAAACCAAAAGATCAGGGGCTATAGCCCCCTTAGCCCCCCCCTAGCAACGCCCCTGCCCATGCTGCTAAGTATATAATTTCTAATTAAACTTAGCAGCAGAGGTCGGCATTGCTGCAGTGAAGTGAAGAAGTGCAACAATATAGCCACAGAGAAGTTAACTCCTATTTTAATCATGTTCTAGGGGTTAGCTTCCCTGTGGCTTACCTTTGTGCTTTATCACTTCACTGCTGTGGGGCCAACCCCTGCTGCTAAGTATATATAAGTGCTATATAAATATAATGTACATTAAAAAAAATACTGCATGCATATTATATTGCACACAGCGCACTGGGTAAACTGCTGCACTTTCTGGACACAGCAGAGGTTTTTTTGTTAGATGGTGACAACACCTTTAGCAGTGATTTTAAAAAAAATGATGTCTACAGTTTCTATTTGATCATGGCTTGACAATGCCAGGTTATGAATTACTAAGCGGGAGAGTCTTGCTTAAAGGAAGAAAAGGAAAGGGAACTGAGGAAATATCAGAAAAATTACTATGGGACACACTTACACTTTTCTGATTCTGGGCATCTATTTTCAGTGCCTTGCAAATGCCTAATACGTATACACAAGGCAAAAACTGTTGGCTTTGCAAATGCTTTTTTTTTTTAACTGGACCTAAATGAAGGCAAAAAACCTTGCTGTCATCTTTTACTCCTCTCTCTCTCCTTCTCTCCTCACATTGTGGACCTCATCTGCACCTCCTCAGAAGCATTCTTCCTTTCCTTACCTTCCCCCAGAAAGTCAATGTCTCCAGAGCTCTGGTTCTCTCTAGGCTGGACTACTGCAACAGCGTCTTCCTCAATCTTCCTTTATACTCCCTTCGCCCCCTTCAACTAATTCAGACTAGGACTGCAAGACTTATCCTTGGCCTCAAGCCCAGGGACTGCATCTCTCCAGCCCTAAAATCTCTCCAATGGCTCCCGGTTGCTGCTAGGATCAAATTCAAGACCCTCTGCATCATCCACAAGGCTTTCTGGGGCCTGGGACTCTGCTACATCCAACTCCCTCTCCCTAAATACCTCCCTGATAGAGACCTTCAGTCTACTAGCTCCAACTTTCTGCAGGTCAGACGCTTCGCTAAGCAGAATGTGTGGGTAGATCCCTGTCATCTGCAGGAGCCTCCCTCTGAAATGGTCTTCCTGCCCCTCAGGCTTCAGCCGGATCTCCTTAAGTTCCGGAAGCTCCTCAAGACACTCCTTTTCTCTTATCCCTTCCTTCTCCCCCTCCCCTGATAACACCCCCATCTGCCGCAGTGACTGGCTGGCTGGTTCCCTCTGAGTTTTACAAGGCACCAGCCCCCCATTCCAGTCCACCCCCCTCCTCGCACTTAGCATGTATTTAGTATTTATTAATTGTTATATAGTGCTTTACGCCAAAGCGCTTTACAAGAAGAACAAGCAAAATACAACAAGCATTGAATCAAAACCAGAAAAACAGTACAAGGAACAATTTACATTAGTGATGAGGTTAAGCGTGAGTGGAGAGGGACCAAGGTGAGAGAGGGAGTAGGAGGTGTGCATAGTGGTAGAAACAGAAGTAAGAGAGGAAGCAAAAAGGTGTTAGGGAGGTGAATGGAAGAGATAAGATTTTAGAGAAGTGCGGAAAGTAGGGTAGGAGGGAGTAGATCGAATGGGGAGAGGGAGGCGGTTCCAGTGGAACGGAGCCAGTAGCTCGAAAGAGCAGAAACAGGAAGGGGTGCAGGGTGGAGGAGGAGGAGAGAGTAGGAAAAGATCAGCAGGGCCGAGTGAACGAGAAGGAATATAGAAAGTGAGAAGGAAGGATAGGTTGGGAGGGAGGGCAAGACCATAGAGGGATTTGAAGACTATACAGAGGAACTTAAATTTGAGCTGGGAGTGAAATGAGAGCCAACCTCGTGAGGTGAGAGAAGGGAGCGGATGGCAGAGTGATAGACAGATTTGAGGGGGGGAGGTGAGGGGAGGGGAGTCCAAAGAAAAGAGTGAAGCAGTAGAAAAGTCTGGAGAAGATGAGGGAGGTGATTAAGAGTTTAGTTGTGTGAAAGGTTAGGAAGGGTCAAATTTTACGGATGTTATAAAGGTGAAAGTGGCAAGATCTGGCAGGAAAAGAATTGTGGTGAGATAGGGAGAGGTGGGGGTCAATGTGAAGACCAAGGTTACGGGCATGAGGAGAGAACGGGAGTTGGGAGGGGGAAAAGAGAATGAAAGGAGGAGGGGAGGGAGGAGGAAGTGTGTTGGCAGGGAAGAATAGGACTTTGGTTTTTTCTGCATTTAGAGTAAGGAAGTGAGTGTACATCCAGGATTTAATAGCAGAGAGGCAAGAAGAAACCTTATGGTGGATGTCAGGAGAGAAAGAGGAGAGGAAGAGCTGGATATCATCAGCATAGAAATGATGTGAGACACCAAAGAAGGAGATAATAGGAGCTAAGAAGGAAGTGTAAGGTGAGAAGAGAAAGGGGCCAAGGACAGAACCTTGGGGGACACCGTGGTTGAGAGGATAGGTAGGGGAGGTACAGCCACCCCAGGAGACTGCGAAGGTGCGGTTGGAAAGATAGGAGGAGAACCAGTTGAGGACAGAGTCTTTAATGCCAAACGAAGAGAGAGAATTAAGGAGAAGATAAGCATGGGGACCTGCACCCCATGCAATTCCCTAGCACTTTCCCTCCTGGCCTCCCCTTAGCACTCGCCTCGCCCCTGCTTCCTTTCCTCTCCACCCCCGTTTCCCTTGAACTCTCTCCTACTTACGCTGCACATCCATTCCCACCCTAGCACTTCACGCTCATGCAGACTGGCACTTCCCTCACCCCTCTCCCTTGCACTTCTTCTTAATAAACTTGCACAATCCGAATGTCATAATGCCTAGTAGCACCGTTATTGTTATCTTTCTTCCCTGCCCCCTCCACCCCCCATGTTTTTGTCTTGTGGTGCATTGAGACACCATTTGTTTTATATGCGCCTCACAAATAGCCAATGAAATAAAAATGTAATAGCTGTAGCTCTTTGTGTAATGGATGTGGCTGGACATTTGACAGTGTGCTGGTGTAAGATGCCAGTACATGGTACAAAAAGGCAATATCCGTCATAGTAGGCTTCCATGCATACAAGTCTACATACGGCATACAAGTCAACATACGGCATATTATAAAAACAGGACTATTGCATTTGACAATTCTTATTCTACTGGTTGGGTATGATTCTGTATTCTCGCGTGTGTTTTTGTTCATATGTTGTTATTTTTCCTGTAGGTTTAATTTGCCTTCTTGCTCAGTACATTGACAGCATGACTCTCAATTCACACGCTTTCGGCGGGTGTCACCCGCCTTGTAAAGGGCTGACTCACCTGCCAAGCCTCCTGCATACCCATTCATTCCAATGGGCGTCTCACCCGCCAAAAACAAAATCGGGTGATTTCACCCGCCTTAGCAACACAAATGGTTGAGAGCTATGTGACAGGCCACCTCTAGCGTGAACCAGATGACTGAGTCCTTTCGCCAGTAATGCCAACGCCCCTGGCTAGTTCACTTGCGGCGTACAAGTGGACGCTTTGTAAACATTCTGCATGGTTATTCTTTCCCTATTTCACCAAAATGATGGGAAGAACAAAAATACCAGTCCTAGCATTTATCATATGCCAAGGATCCAAAAAGACAATGATGTGCTTTTATAAGTCACACACATACAAGAAATGAAAATAGACACTAATTGTAAGAAAAGTAAAATACAATTTTAATAAATGCTTTTTGTTCTAGCATATTCGAAGTGTACGAAAAGTAGTGGAACTATGTTCTGCTAGCCTGTTACCGCTCCCCAGAAACCCCATTGTATGCCCACTTCCATGTGCCATATACACACCCCATAACAAATTCACCTGCTGTTTAAGGGAATGTTCAGTACAGCGCACTGAAGTGCAAGTTTAAACTTTTCCTACACTTTTATTTTAAAAACGAAACCATTCCGGAAAGGTTTCTTTTTAAAATAAAAATATAGGAACTGTAAAATCTTATAAAAAAATGTACAGCCGCACAACTCCCGCCCACTTTGACCATTGCATGCATGTATGTTTTAAGTTTATGTTCTCTCTGTGAATATTTGCGTTATTGTTATTTTTCTTTTGAGACCTCTCCACGGTTTTATAGGTGCGCTTGTTTTTCAGCGTATTTGGTTGGGAAGTGAGCTTGTTTTGGGCTTGTTTTGAAGTGGCATGCAGCTTATTTTATTTCTTCTGAACCGGCAACACAGGCTGGGACTCTGGGAGCCTAGTATCCGTTTTGAGCACGTGCAGGGAAGTAGTGTCTCCTACAGGAGATTGCTCAGCGAATTATAAATATGATTGTGCCACTGCGCGGTTATTTTACGGCCGTAGACGGGCAAACTTCTATTCTCAGTGAGTGACGCTGCCCATTCCCTAACTTTTTGCAGGTGACGCTAATACGTATACTGCAAAATAGTACAGGGAAACCAGGAAAGGAATGTCTCAGCACGATGAATCGAATGAGGTAATAATGAAATGTGGCTTATGTTTGCACGAGGCCAGGTTTAGGGTCATGTGATGTTATGTTGTTATATCCATGAAGTTCAGGTGATGCGGGAAAACGCTACAGAAGCCTGTTCCACGAATGCGTGTTTAGTTGAAAACACTCGAAGATTTGGGCTTTGCCTAAAGGTAGACGTGTTTCAACTAACAAACCAGAAAATGAATGCATTCGAGTGAATGTCTGCTGTCGGTTCGTGTTTGCTGATTGGTTGACCTGCTAGACGGTTCCGTGTGTGTGCATGAACAACATATGTGACTATGTAACACACAGACATTCGCTAAACCCTTTGTGGTGTGGGTTACTGTTTGTGTGAAGTGAGGGCTATAGACTCCTTTTCAGAAGCATTCTATATTATGTGTGTAATCATTTCTGTGAAATCACTCATACACCAACAAATCCACGGTGCATATGAATCCAAATTTCCCAGAAAATAATAAATGAGTGATTGTAATCTTAATCATTTAATGTACTCACAAAGGTACCTAGCCATTTCCTAAGCCCCTATCAAGCAGGTGAAATGGTTCTAAAACAGTTTGCAAGCAGTGATAATCATGTCTCTCCTACAAGCAGTTCATATATTATTTAAGCACCGAGTAAGCTGCTTATAACATATTCACTCACAGTTTATTATCATTTAAGTTACTAAAATATTTAATCAATTCTAAAAAAATTGTCTTTACACATAGTTACTTGAGCAGCACTTGCTAACAAAACAGTTGATAAACTGAGTTAAAAATTGCTTGACATTTTCAAATCGGCATATAAGCATTATCTAATTTAATTGTTTTGTTCTCTAGTGCATTCCTGGGTAGGTCTCCGTAAATGCTTAAATTAGGAAGTGCACCGCAAGTGTGCCGCTGTGTTGCTTTGGTGCTACTCTGGTTCTTTTGTTTCATCCGTGGCCGTCCTCGAGGAGAAGAGCGTGTTGGCGTGGAAACATTTGTTCTTCAATCTCAAAACTAACGCCGCCTACTTGCCCTCCCACCCGTCTCCTAGCAGCCCTATAACTGCTACGGGCGCGGGCACCAGAAGTGCACCGTAAGTGTTTCGCTGTTAGGCTATGTTGCTTTGGTGCTGCCCTGGTCCTTTTGTTCCATCCGTGGCCGTTCTCAAGTAGAAGAGCGTGTTGGTGTGGAAACATTTGTTCTTCAATCTCAAGACCTCTCTTCTGCCTTCGATAGCGTTATTAGGGACAGGTTGTGGAAAAAGCTACTAGACTATGGAGTCACTGCTCAATTGGTAGCGCTTATAGCACTTTTGCATTGTAACACATCATATATGGTAAGGATTAAACAGGACGGTACTACTACCGAAGATATACACACAGAGATAGGCGTCAAACAGGGCTGTCAATTGGCAGCCATTTTGTTTAATATGTACATATGTGATGTAGGTAATTTGTGGGAAAAATTGGTGGTCTTTCCAGTAAAATTGGGTGATACCCGCATAAACTGGTTGGCCTTCGCTGATATTATTCTATGTGATTGCACGCCATTTGGCCTGCAAACGAAATTAAATGCGTTTCACGAATATGCAAAAAGTAACAATCTTGCAATTAATGTTAACAAATCAAATATAATGGTATTCGCCAATAGAAAAAAATGTTTGCAGATACACATGGAAAATGAACAAATGGTGATTCAGTGTGTGATAAAAACAAGATACTTGGGTTACAATCTGTGTGATTTAAACTCCCTGGCTATGTGGAAAGATGCATTGATTCTGAAGATAATTCCACTTATTTCACAAATGAAGGTATTATACTTCAAATATACAAAGTTTTCCCTTAAACCAGTTTGAATTCTACACCCTAAAAGTGGAACCTGTGTTACTATATGGTCTTGACTTGTGCATCTTGGATCTAACAACAATTCTTAACAGGATCCAAGGAAAAATATGGAAGAGTGTCCTGAACATTCCTAAATCATCTCCTAATTCAATCATAATTCATGAACTCGGGTTGAACTCTTTACCCTCAAAATTCTGGTGGCGCAAGCTAACGATCTACGGTAAAATGTTGTATCCCCCTCTGAATTCATTATATCAAGACTTCTGCAAAATGGTCAATAAACAATATCCTACATCTATCCAACGCTATGTGAGGAAAATGGACGAGTTTTTATCCTCTATTGCCATGGATCACAAGGATCTACACGAACGATGTACGGTGGTAAAAAGGAAATTCTTTCAAATGGACTGGTCTAATATCATCGACCTCAATGCAAAATACAAATCCTATAAAGATCAATGCTGTTTTTTTCCATAAACAATCACCAAAAATGCAATATTTAATTATTTTTCTGTGTTCTAAGGCCATGAATTTGTATTTGAGATTTAAGTTAAATGTCATACATACAGGAGAAAGAACTAAGCACTGGTCTGATACCTATGATATCACAGAAGGTGTATGTTGCAGATTCTGTAATAGCAAAGACACCCCTGAGTCGTTAAAACATCTTGTGATATACTGTACACAATTTGAAATCAATTGCAGCTCCCTTATGGGCCAATTTTACAATGGTAATTTAGCATCCTATAGAGAATTGCTATGGTGCCAATGCATGTGGGGAAAATCGCAAAAATTAATAATAGCATTAACACGTTTTATTGCTGTAATAGAGCAAAGAATCCTAAACTTTGAAAAATAGGCTGACATTCTTTGTGATTTATGTAAAGCAACATTTGTTGATTTTCCGATGTTTTAAGTTTAAAGAGATTTCTTTTATCTGACCAATTCTAATGTATATTTGAATGAATTGTTTTTATGTTGTAACATATTTTTTTTCTCTCTTATATTCGTTTTAATTTTTGTTTATCAAATATTTGTAAAGGTGCATTGTACCAAAAACAAATAAAAGAAAATAAATTTAAAAAAAACAAGACAAAGTAATTACTTTGACTTCCTGCTTTGGTCTCCTGTATTGGTACTTGTATACTGCTTCTACGCTACGTCAAAAAACCTTTTTTGGTTCTCTTCCTAGCGCCGCCTACTGGCCCCGCTGACCCGTCTGCTAGCAGTCCTATAACTGCTACAGGCGCGCGTACCGGAAGTGCACCGCAAGTGTGCCGCTGTTAGGCTGTTAGGCTGTTCGGGTGTGCGGTGGGGCAGGTGGGCGCTCTGATTGCTCTATTTTTGCGAACTGAAATTATCTTTGCATTTTTTCATACTGTATGTTGACTGTCTTGAAAATTGTAATGTAAATATTTTTTGGATTTATACGCAGCTATGACTGTGTAACAAACTGTGTGATGCATGCTTCTGAAGCCAGCTATTTTTGTCTTTCGAATTCTTTGGATTAGCGTTCGCGCACTATTATAGTTTGATCTAAGCAGGCGCTTACCAGATTGGGGTATCCTTTCCCGCTTGAGTTTGCCACCCTTTCGAATTTGTGTACGATACATTTCTTACTGGATGGGTCAGTGTGCTTATTTTCTAGGGGACAAGTAAATTACCTTAGTGCTGGGTGTGGTGTGAGGGTTGTTTCTGTGTGGAAAACTTCTATTTATCTTCTTCTGCCAGATTACCCAGGAATGAAACCTTTTTTTGCGCTCAAGTACGAGCAAATGGGAGGGAAAGGGCATGCATGATGGCATACTCTCTGCCCCTTTAGTCTTCACTCCAGTAAAGAACACGTTAAGGCGAGCACTGGCTATGCCACTTCCGCTGTCGCCTCCCTCACCTCCCCTAATCACAGATACATCTATACTGGGTGCGGTGGAGGGGAACCTTTCTCCAATTCTGATAGAGCCCAATCAGCCTTGCGCAGTTTATGTGAATATAAATTCAGAGTATTAACAAAGTGTCCATGGACGCTGCCCTTGACAGCTCCATTGATATTTTCTGAGGGGGTTATTTCCTTGATGGCTCTCTCCCAGCACGTCGTGGGCCACCTGAGACACGAGGAGGAGGGTGTTCCACCTGCTCAGCTGCCCAGGGATGCTAGTTTGAATGACAATGTGCTGGGAGGCCACGAACTGGGACAGAACATCCTTACTGAGGTTGGGGAAAACACACACTGCTTGAGGTCGGTCTATTCTAATGGTCTTTCTTCAAATACAGAATTTGGGGGAGCGGGGATTGAGCAGAGGCTTCTCTGAATGTAAATTAACTAACAACGAGGGAAGATCAAAAAAGGAGCGGACGAGGCCGCTTCTGAACCACCTTTGACCCTACCGGAAAAGCCACCTGACATACCTACTCCGCCAATAGGTTCCTCTGGTGCCCTTTTGTGGTCTGGGGTGGCCCCGCCCGAGGTGGAGGGGAGGGGGAGTGTATGTGCAGTTGCATCTTTTACTGATGTGACTTTAGCTCCCTATTGAAAAGGGAGAAACTGGAAAAAGAAATTTAAACCTCTGATTGAAAAGGGGGTAAAAAAAAACTCATGCAGATCTTGGAGTAATTTGATTGACAAAGAAGTTTTGGCCTCACAAGACTTAGATTCTGAGGTAGTCATAGTTGAAGTTACCAACGTACTTGTTGATACCTGGACAAGGGAGGGATATGCCCTGGCGTCAGACACATTATCTGAGGCCATGAACCATAAAGGTAAAAAAATCGAATACAAAATATAACAAATAAAACGGGGCAAAAGCTGGCGTGGGACTGAAACAAGGTGCAGGTCTTTATCAATTATTCTCTAAGAATTCAAAACTAGACCAAGTGACGGTACCCACAGGTATTTCTACCCTCAAGAAGGCTGTGCCCACACATTTGGCTGGGTCTACGGCAATGGACGTTGACCTTATTTCCTTAACCTCACCTATAAAATCCTTGGAACAGGATTTAGCTAGATCCACTAACTCGAATTTAACTGTGGTTACTGCCTCTGTACCTTCTACTGACCCCGATCTAGCGCTTGGAGAGAGCATAGGGGCAGTGCTGGAGGACCGCCTTTCAGAAGCGGATTTAGCAAAATTCTCCCCCGCAGAGGACATCAAAATTCTTGTAAAACAGTCATTGGTCAATCTTTTACAAATACCCTCAAACTTTTTATCATCATAATTTCAACAATTAGTGAGCAACGAGGGAGTTGCATTAGGGCCAGCTCCTCATATGACTACTAAGGCCCCACCTGTATTGGTTCAGACTTAAGGGGCTCTGGGGAGTAAGACTCTAAATCAGGACTCCTATGCAGGTTATACTGTGTCTTCTGTAATGAAAAATCAGCTTCTTCCTGATACCAGTGCGATTACTGGTCCCCCCTGTGCTGGTAAATGACGCTGGCAATGTCAGGATTGCGTATATAATTTAGGAGCCAACTTTGGGTCCTAGCTTTGGTGATATGGCTATCAAACCGCGTGGGACAGAAAGTCAGAGGGGGGACCCAGGGAGGGCTCCCCCACACCATAGAGACTCTGAGGAGGTGCAGTGGAAACAGCCACAGCATCCTGGTGATCCAATCGTCATACTCCATTTTATGCTCCCCTATGGGGGCCCAGAGTCTTTGAATCTGTGGAGGATACTTTCATTATTTAATGAGATTCTGGGGTTGTATCTTATCTCATCTGGAGACATTAAATTGGTAGACTTTATCCATCCAGAATGTTATGATTAAGTTTGTTTAATTTTCTACTCTCTTCTGGCGTATGACGCTGTACTTTCTGAAATGGAGGCTTTGAACAAATTTGGACATGATGTACTGAACTATAGTCCAGGTTTTTTAAACCCACGAGTGGGGGTTCCTGTGGAGATGCAAAAAGGTCCTAAATATGAGGACCCTCGACGGGGGCCGGCCCATTCTCAGGGGCTCAGGACGGAGCCTGACCCCGACCTGAGATGGCTAGCTCTGAGCCTTAGAGAGTCCATATCGAAATTACAGGCATTTAAGGAAAACTCCTAGCCATGACTCAGAGCTTTCCTTTCTATCTTGGAACTCAAAGGGTTCTTGGCATCTTAAAAATTCCCCTGAATTGTGTACTCTACTTCGTGGGTACTCCTTCTTGTGCATCCAGGAAACTTGATTAACCTCTGCTGCTGCCCTGGATGGTTTTACAGTGTTTTATGAAGTAGCCGTAAAGGGCCCAAACGGTAGGGCGTCCGGTGGTCTGATTTTGGCAACTACGATGGATGTTGACGGAAAATACTTAAATGTATAAATATATCAAAATGATCCTTAGCCTTCCTCTTAGAGCTAAAATTAGGAACATACTTGATTAATATTCTGATAATTAGCATCTATTGGTCACCGGAAAATGATTGAACTGAATCGTTGAAAATGCTAGATGCAATTATCATGGACTGCCAGGAGTTGTGTTCTAGGCTTCTTATTCTAATCGCTGGTGACTTAAACGCAGAAATCTGTAGGGAGGGGGCATCCTGGAAAGTTGACATCTTTTGTTGCAACATACAAGAAGGGCGATATGGGCTGTCCCTCAAACTACAGACCCATCGCCTTTCTGGATGCTGACTCTAAGATTTTTGCTGGTTTGGTCCTGGGTACATTTGCGAGTGGGCCGATCTAACAACATTCTTTCCGTCTTTCAGTTTGGTTTTAGGCAGAATGTGGGTAACGGTGATGGGGGCGCTGTTGAGCAGCCGACAAGATGGCCGCCTAGCCACAGAGCTCCGAGACCCACAGATTGACATCGGCGAACAACGGCGGAATCCGAACATCCCCAACCCAGATAACCCACGCACGATCATCATTTCATCCAACACTGGGAAGCCCTGGGATACCGAGCACTTGCAGACCTGTACACAGATGGTAAATTCATCACCCCCCAAACATGGAGATCCGGGCACTCTAACTCAGCGCTTGAGCTACTACAGTACTTTAAGCTAAGAGCAGCGGTCCGGGCAATATGGCCGTCGTACCCAAACGAGCCCCCAGACTCGCCCGAACTCCAATATATAGCAAACTCCACAGTTTGTAGGGGTATAGTGTCCTCCCTGTATAAAATGCAACAAACAAAGCGAGAAAACACGTCCCTCAAACCACAGGAAGCCTGGGCCAGAGAGCTGGAAATAGAAATCACTGATGACATGTGGTACAACATGTGTGCGCACACGCGCAAAGTCTCCCTAAGTGCTAGATTCCGCTGCATACAATATAAACTACTCAATAGACTTTATTACACACCGCTCAGAGTAGCGAACTTCACACGCTCCCCTACCCACAAGTGCCCGAAATGCAACTCTGAAGAGGCAGATCATATGCACATATTTTGGTCCTGTATTGCGCTGAGGGCGTTCTGGCTGGAAGTAACGAGTGCGCTCACAGTGATGATTGGGCCCCCAGTAGACCTCGACCCGCTGGCCCTGTTGTTTGGAATATGGTCTGGAGAAAATGCTAAAAAAATGTCTGAATTCTTAAATGTATGTGCTATTGTTGCTAAAAGATGTATCTTGCAAGGTTGGAAACGCCGCTCTCCCCCCACCTTTGGAATGTGGTTGAAGGCCCTCACTTGGGTGCAGGCCTGTGAGGAGGAGTATATCGGATCCTTGCCCACGCCATCTCGCCCAAAGAATGTGTGGACGGAATTCTGCACCTATCTGAACAATAAAGATGAGGTTGAATGAGGCCCTGGCTCCCCCGCCGGGTCAGCCGGACACACTGCCATAAATACTAGACACCTTGCCTCCTCTTGAGTTGTCGATACCCCCCATTCTAGAGCCATCTCAAAATGCATGATGTAATTCCCAACTGTGCTATTGTGATTTCTGTGTATGTCTGTGCAAAATGTACTATACCTGTCTCAACCTTCTGCCAATAAACAAAGGGTAAAAAAAAAAAGAATGTGGGTACCGATGCTGGGGGTTTGCTCATCAGAATTTTGCAAGTAAAGGCATGGAGGCCTGGCTGTGTGCCGATCAATGTGGCATCAATGGACCTTTCCCTTGCTTTTCACCTTATGGGCCACAACATTCTCTGTTCAAAATTGTCAAAGGCGGGTTTGCCAGTACCCCTATTATCGATTCTTTATCACCTCCATGAGGGATCTAAGATAAGAATCTGGCTTAATAACAACAGCACCCTGTCCCACTCTATTCAAGGTCTTAATGGATTACGACAGGGGTGCATCTTTGCCCCTACCGTTTTGAACCTGTATGTGGCAGATGCAGTTTCTAAATTGGAAAAGGCTGTCTTCACATCACCTATAGTGGAAGGACATAAGGTGTGCTAGACTGCTTATGCAGACGATTTTATGTTATATAATCACATGCCAAAAGGCTTGCGGCATCTATTGTGTGCCTTTAGAAAAGCAAGGGGGGTTCTGGGAGTTTTTCTACTACCAGCCTATATCCCGGGTTAGAGTCTCAACCAGAGTCTTTGGCTCACCATCCTTTCACAGAAGAGACATTTCCACTACATATCAGTCTTAGTCCTGCCCAAGGGCAGTGCAGCACCGAAATGCATGGCAATTCTCTTCTGAACAAGAGTACCAACAGCAACGCCAGACACGTGTTTCAGCCTGGTTGGGCCTCGTCAGTGAGGTTGAGCTGTGCCTCTCTAAGAACAGTGAGCGTGGGTTGCGGGGGACAGCCCTCCAGACCCCAACAAATGAAAAAAGCACAAAAAAAGCAGGGGCTTGCGGGTGTGTCCCCCTCAATACCCCGCTCACTATGCTATACAGTATAGTGAGCACGGTGTTAAGGGAGGGGGGGGGCACCCCCACAGCACACCCGAGAATTATTATTATTTTTTTAAACGGGGGCTGCTGGGTGTCCCCCGCGACCCCCTCTCACTATAATTTACAGTATAGTGAGTGGGGGTTGCGGGGGAAACCTCTGCAGCTGCCTGAAAAAAAAAAGAAAAGGACCCTGCAGCGCCGGTTCACGATCACGGAAGTGAAAGGGAACTGACGCCGCAGGGACTTAGCGCGTTTTCAGAGGTAAGTAGGGTGGGGGTGTGTGTTGGGGGTGTGGGTGTGGGTGGTGGTGTGGTGTCGGTGGGGCTGTGGGTTTGTAGGATCTGCGTGAATGTATGTTCACATGAGAAATGTACAAACCTTTTGTGGTTCGTACATTTCTCATGCAAACTTTTCCGTCGCTGACTTTTCCGTGACGGAAAATTCATGCAGATCCGCAAAAACAAGGGGGTTTCTCTACTACCGGCCTATATCCCGGGTTAGAGTCTCAACCAGAGTCTTTGGCTCACCATCCTTTCACAGAAGAGACATTTCCACTACATATCAGTCTTAGTCCTGCCCAAGGGCAGTGCAGCACCGAAATGCATGGCAATTCTCTTCTGAACAAGAGTACCAACAGCAACCCCAGACACGTGTTTCGGCCTGGTTGCCTTTAGAGAATACACATTGGCAAAGTCCCTTATTATTAATACAAAAAAAAACAGTTATTATTCTGTCCGATAGGAGATCCCCCATATAATTCACATGGGTTTTGAACCATGAGAATCAGCCATTAAATATCTCGGTTACCCGATTTCTGGGGACAAGAAAAAGTGCTTCTAATCGAGAATATTTGGAAGAGAAGGTTGGTCCGTTAACTTCTCAATTAAGGAAAATCGACTATCAGTACAGGAAATTCTCATTTTTGCTGTGTTTGCGTTATTATAAGTGTAAACTGGTACCTCAGTTTAAAACTTACCCCCAGGTGGTGCAGAGAGGAACTTTAAAAATTTGAATCTAAAATTTTGAAATCTGCTTTAAGATGTCTCCTAAAGTCCGCCCACTCGCTGTAGTGGGATACGAGCTTGGTTTACTCTCTGTCAAATGTGGTTGAATGGCATCGGCTATCTCTTTACATGAAACTACTCACTTGCAAGAAATTAACCCTCTATGATATGGGGAATTCCATGCGCTCTGGTGAGCCTGCTTCATCATATTTGAGCACCTTGAAGAGTGAATAACATGAAATCCTGCATAGAATAGGGGTCTCTCTTGACCTACTGATTTTCAATCCTTTGAAGTAAAAACAATTATTGCAATTTTCTGACTGGAATAACACCATAGAAAAGATCTTTAAATTCAAATTATATGGACAGCTAGTATCCAACTACAAAAAATCAGGGACTTGGAGCCCTATCTGGTTAATTTTCCGGATAAATTCTGGAGGCAGGAATTCATGCGATTCAGATTCAACAAGCTGGAAACAGGCGAAATTAAGGATATCAGGGCTAGACAGAATGCTAAACGTCCTTATGTAGATTATGTAATTTGTTAGACACAATGGAAACGTGCTCCATTTCCGGAGGTCTTTTTCAATTACTTTTATAATGGGGATATAATTAGCTGCGTACCACCCCGCTAGTGAGGAGGTAATTTTGACCCCCCAGTACTTTATCCCTCAGTGGCCCCACTTAAATGGGGATCCTGCTTTCAGTCCAGCCACTGCTTTGTCTCCCAGCCTTGGGTTCAGAAGTTTTGATTTCTGCAGGTTGACTCTTAGGCCCGAGACCACCCCAAATTTTGTCAGGAGTTCCATACTCGCCTTGATAGACACCTATGGTTTGATAGGGTGAGGAGCATGTCATCGGCGAATGCCGCCACCCTATGCTGTCTTTCCCCAAAAGGTATACCCTGGATTTCCTCAGCCTCCCGTATCTCCTGGAGTAGGGAATCCTTGCACATTAAAATTGGAATGAACGCAGAATCTACAGTGAATTTTCTCCTTGTTTATTGCCCGCCTTCGCTACCATATAACTTCATTGCTTCCCTCTCTAACTATTTGCTCCAATTTCTTAAACCCAACACCAGGTTCATTCTTCTCGGAGACTTGAACTATTGGTTAGGTCAAAAGGATGACCCATTGGCCGCCGAACTAGAGATACCCTCTCTGATCTAGGCTTTGAACAACAAATTCATGAGCCAACTCATCAATCAGGCCATATCTTGGATTGGGTCTCTTCGATTAACACTCCCTGCCACAACACCCAAATTAAGCATTGCCCTTGGTCGGATCATTCATTCATTCATTTTTCCATAAGAGTACCTTTTCCAGTTAAACCTAAACTTCATAATTTATGTAAAACTCCTGAACCACCTAAGACCTTTTATCTCGCAAGCAAACGCCAAGACCATCGCAAGAGCCATAGTTGGGGCAAAGATTGATTATTGCGGCAGCCTCCTGGTCGGATTGGTAAAATAGACTTCAAGTAGTCCAGAATGGGGCTGTCCGGGTAGTTACGGGCCTGGCGCGGCGTGACCACGTCTCATCTGCCTGGCGCTCCCTACAATGGCTGCCGATCGAAGCCCGTGTAAAATTCAGATTACTAACAATTGTCTTTAAATGCAGACTTGGCATAATGCCCAAATACCTGCTTGATCAAATCCAAGACAAAGCTAACCCTAGGGCTCTAAGGTCCAGTAACCAGAACTTGCTTATCTCTCCCATTCGCCAGCTCCCTTACACCTCTGTGACCCTACATTGGGGTATAACCTGTTGCTTATGGCTCGGGGCTGCCTCTGAGCCCCCTTTCCCTCTTTCTTGTGGATGGCGTCAGCGCTGTGGCTGTTACTGCCTCTTGCCTCCACGGCTTCCCGCAGATGTATCTCCTGCATGCGCCACAGTGATGGCGAGAGCTTTATTGTGCTCGTCCCCCCGGGCGCTGTAATGCCACCCGTTGGTCCCGGTAATAGCGTTGGGGCGTGCGTTCTCTGGGGCCCTTCCTCTTATGTTGCCCCTCACACCCCTCGGGTGAGCCGCGCTGCAGATAGGTGGGGGCTGGCCCCCAGCAAGGCCAACACGCACCCCCAGTTCGTGGAGGGGTTCCCCATGTCGTGCCACTGCCCCTCTTGCCTGCGTCTGCTGTGGTCGTTGGGGCTGCCTGCCTGTTTCCTTCGTTGCATGGCCCGGCCCCCCCCTCCTAGCTGGAGCTCTTCATGTCTGCATCTCAACGCCTCTATCCTCCTCCTTGCGCTGGCTCCCACTCCTCTGCCCGCTGGTCCATGTGACTTGCTCCCAATTGCCGGCTTCTCCCTAGCCGGGGCTCCGGGATGCTGCAGTGGCTCACATGGAGGCGTTATCTCTTCTAGTCCCGTCCGCGGCACTCTGCCTCTCTCAGGGCGCTGGTCCGCCTTCCACTGCTGCTCGCCCGTACACAGTGCGGCAGCGCTGGACTGTTCCCTTTGCTGTTCGGGGGTGCCCCCAAGGGTTCTTCCCTCCTCGACTGCACTCCGTTTTGCTGCCTTTCTCCAGGGTAGTTACATCTGGCCCTCGTGGGCTCTCCCTGCGGCGGGTCGCCTGCGTGCCCCGAGTCCTTCCTACCCTCGTTGGTGATCTCTGGGCTAGACAGCTTGAATGGGTCTTGTTTGGCGAAACTTGGCTCGCACCCGCCGTTTCAATCCAATTGCTTCCCATGGTGATTGAATGTCTTCTTCTTGGGGTTTCTATGTGCAGAAGTGATTCCCCTGGGTACCACCGTGCTTTCTATCGGCTGGGGGGTGGTGGGACCGCCAGACCAGAGGCTTCGGAGCCCAGGAGCAGCCGTCAGCACGTCTACTCAGTGCCGTCGGCCATCTTGGAATCCTACTAGACTGTTTTGATGATCTCTGTACAAAGCATTTGTAGGTATTTATATTTTAATCATTGTTATCCTTTTACTAATTTTTTCCTTTTTGTAAAGGTTACTGTGTAACCAACACAAATAAATAAAACAAAAATGAAGCATTCTGCAAGCACTTCCCTTGCTAAGTCAATGCTAAAGAAAGCCTTTTCATTTTGCCTTTGGCTGCATTCACTCTTGCCACCCTTTTTACCTTGTCTTTCTTTGCCTTTCTATTTCTAGTCCGATGAAATTAACATGAAGCCTATGACCTGTTGTGAAGCCCTCTAGCGCTGATAGAACCGGCTGTTATATAGTTCTTATGCGAAGTCCCTAAATAAATAATGATGGCCATCTTATGATCCGTTCCAGTCAAACTGTTGTCCTGTGTTTTGCCTTAATTTTTTTAATCCCGCTTGTCGCCATATTGGCGAAGAGGGAGACACTGACTCCCATGTGTGAGGAGCACACAAACTGGAGAAAGAAGCAGCATACTGGCGCAAATGCAAACTAAGCAGCCCAGTGAGGAGAAGCGTTGACACACTATGCGTGAATAACACAGAGGACCCGTGAGGGTTGCTCTGCAGTTAGGTGGGCCTGTCACACTGAGGCGTACAAAAGGACGTTTAAAAGGAAAAGAACATGGTGCACTTAGAATGCAGAGGGGACTCTGTTTTAATAACTTGCGACATTGAGGACAGAACATGATGGCTCGTTTTCATGCACAGAGGCACCATTTAGCAACATCATGCATGTTTTTAAGATACTTAGCATGAAATGCTTGCACAGACAATCAATGGCTGCCACTCACAACATGTGTGCTGTTACATCCTAGGCCAACTCTGACTTTTAAAGACGTGTTGGACGTGGCATGGGCTCAGCAATTAGCAGAAATCTAAGCCTGTAGTATTGAGGAACAACTAAGTCTAGAGCTGGAGTGAACCTGGTGGATGGCCACCTAAGAGATGCAGTCAAGATGGGAACAAGGGGATACAACAACCCCAGACAGTAAGACAACAAAAGTGAGGTAAAGCACAAGGTGCACCGGGTGGAAAGCAGCAGTGCTTCAATTGCAGAGGCCTTTGCTCGTGTCAAGGCTGCTTTGCATGCCTGCATGAATGTGTCGAAGATTTGAAAAATTGAACCACTTTGCCTTAATGTGCTTGAGTATGCATGCAACAACAAGAAAATCCATGAAACAAGGACAAAAGCGTGGCACGCTGAAATACGTGGATGATGAAGAAGGTGGTGAGTTATATCGAATGCAGGAAGGTAACCCCAAGGAAATAAAACAGCACCGAGCTGTGGAAATAGGTGGCAAGATCGCACAAAGCTATTTTCCATAACAACATTTAATCAGGCAATGGCAAGAAGAATGGAATTATGAGTTCAGTAAAAATCAATGTTCATGCTTTTAATACCCTGATTGATACAGGCTCATCCGTTAATGTGATGGTTAATTCAGAAATTGTAACGCTCACCTGGTATCCCTGGGGACGTCACTCAGCCTGTTCTGACCTCTTACGACCTTGAACCCTTCCCTGGAGTCTACTCGACTGGAGACTGGGCCTGAAACACAGGATTGGTAGAGTTTAACTCCCTATTGTCTCTGTGTGCTTGAACCCCTTCTTCCCCGGGGTCCGACCCTTCCCTTTGATCCACAGCTCACCTTGTTTTCTTGGAAAGTGTGCTCTCCGTCCTACTTTCAGCGCAGGGGCGCGTTGATTGATACGGGCTCGTTGCTGCCTGGTTACTTCACTGGCAAGAGTCTGACAGGTAAGTATAATCAGTCTTTTGAACAGTTCTCTAACTTCGTTCCTTTCCTTCCTTAGATGGTGGCCGGCGTCTGGGGATGGCGACATGCTGCTGAGATGAGTAGCGCTGAAGGTGAGTGAGAGCGCAATGCGACCCTTTCGTATTTGTATTGAACTGAGTTCTTTTTCTGTGTCTTTTAGGTGCCGCAATGTTTTCAGCATGGATGCCGGTTATGAAGAAGAAATGCGGTGAGTAAACGCGGTATGCGGCGCCTCTAGATGTTTCCACGCTAACCTGGAGTGTCTTTTCCTTCATGCAGATGGATGAGGAGTTCCGGAGACAGAGTTCCCCCAGAGCGGCTGGGATTCAGGTAAGCGTTTGAAGCTCGTACAGTCTTTAAAAATAAGCAAAGATTTGCTGAATGCTTACTAATGCCTTTTTTCTGTTCTTTTCCCTTTTCCTTAGGAAGCGGCGTGCCGGGATGGGAATGTCACCACCGAAGATGCCCGCAGAACAGAAGAAGCGATGAATGATGTGCAGAAGCGCCGCAAGGTAAGGCTGTTCCTAACAGTGTTCTTGTTCTTGCAGGAGCTGAGCGCAGAAGAAAGATGCAGGCCTACTGGAGACCGATCCGAACACTGTGAGTGTCACGCTGCAGGTGTAGAAAACACAAAGCATGTTTCTCAGCCTGGGCGTGGTTTAAATAGTCTCTGGGTATCCCAGGTGTCTCTGGGCTGAACCAAACCCAAAAGACTAGACTGCACATGCAGTTCTGGAAACCGAAATATGTGGGGGCATCCATCTTGTCCCCATCAAAGCACTACAAGTCCAATCCCAATGTTATCCTATGGGAGTGAGTGAGTCTGGTGCCACAAGTGCCAAGTCTGTCTGACTCAAAGTGGGTCTTTGGAGGGATGGAGAGGCCCTTGAGGGCCATGTAGGTGATCGTGGCCTGGCTCCAGCCTGAGATCTTGGAGGGCTGGGGACATGAGGGGCAGGAATCATGACAGAAATAAAGAGTGATTGGGAAAACACCAAAACTGGCCCAGCACGACACAACTTTATACACTTTTGGCAATATTACCTTGACCATGTGTGGGCATTTCACTAGAGATTTAGAAACACAGAAAGTAAACTATGCAGCCATGTTCTATGTAACAACAAAATGAGAAGACATCCCTTTAAGTAAAACTCCAGAAAGAGTGGAATTTGAAATTTTTAGACAAATCGAAGTAGGATAAATGTAGGCACTCAACTAACAAAATCCTTCACTGTTCAAGGTTATTGGAAAATTACAAGGAAAACATATTACATTGCATGTATACATGATGGTTCCACCAATAGCAATCCCACATGGGGAAAAAAGTGGTGGAAGAACGGAATAAACTTGAGCAAATATACATTATTAAAAGGCCATGTGTTTGATTTCCTGGGAGTCCCCAATTTTTGTGTCTTCAAAGCCTAAGCAGCCTCGACCAATAACATTCTTCTAAAAAATGTGTCGGCCAATCTAGGCCTTAAAGAGAGAGACCCACATCACACTGATAATAAAGTGTATTAAAGCCAACCTAAATGGTACCTGTTAGATATATTGTCTGGAGGAATTACAACTAATTCTGTGGTAGCTTATTATGGTGGTGAATAGTGGTATTTGGTGTAGCATTGCACCTGTTGTGATAATCCCCTTTTATAGAGTTGGCACTCTCCTCAGATTATAGTCTAACAAATGTCCTCTTTACCCCCGGGTTACTCACAGAATCAGACACTGGACTTGGTACACTTCGTATGTGACAGTACCTCTTTTCTCAGCAACTTATTTACTATGCTGATGTATGCTCTAGCAGCCAAAGCACATAACATATATGACATTATAAGTAAATCATTATATTCACACACATCATACACTCCTAAACTCACTTACTAGGAAAACCAAAAGCCTACTTCATATTTTACCATCTTTGGTAAAGTGAATTACCGCTTATGATAAAATAGGCCTGGTACCTATGAACTCTCAGTCTACATGCTAATAAATGCAGTCATGGAGTAAAAACTCAAGTCGCTTGTTTTGAGTTTCTTATTTCATATACTAATGGAATTTAAATCGGTACAGATAAAATACAAGCAATACAAGCCACAAGTACAATATGAATTGATATTTTACATGGAAATGGTTGCACACAGTAAAAGGCTCCACTGAGCATTATCTTACCAAATAACCTTGTACGTCATGAAATTGGCAGCCGATGCAGATTGAGAGAAAAAAATCACAACAGCAAAGCACTTCCTTCATGAACATTAGAAATTGTATTTGCTTCACACATTAATAAACATTACATATGAAAACAATTTGCTAACCCTATCTGACTCACAGCCGAACATTCTGCAGCAAATCCTCGCAAATCCTCACTTATGACTCATATTACCTCCAAATTCTTTGTTTAATCGGACTGGAATCCCCTCTGTTTATCCACCCATAGCACACAGATAAGAACAGCTGTGACCTCACTCTGCCTGCATGTCTCAGCTTCAGCATTCAGAAAGGTTTCTGCCCGTCTCCCAGAAGGTTTCTAAACATCTGAACTTGCACACCCACCCACAGTTCCACTTATAGTCAGTCAAAAGATAAACCTTCCCCTTGCCCTGCTCATCTCACTGAACCCCACGTGGTATTACTGTTGGACAGCAATAAGATACATTTGTCTTTCCTTGGATTCCTGATTTAACAATGGTATTGCACATTCCATCTTCGCAGCTCATGCCATGCTGCACGTTTACGAATGAAACCACACAGCTCATAACTGCCTGCACATTTAAAACTCCATTGCAGAAGAGCATTTTCCCAAAATTGTTTTTCATGTTATTTGATCTGGACCAATTTGCACTAATTTGTTAATGACATGTTTCAGGTTACTGGAAAGGGAGGAGGTTGTTAGTTTATATTAGTATTTAGATGTAGCGCAAGCCAGTCAAATGAAATATAACGTTTTTTAAACATGCGCTCTTTGTGAGAATGTATGCATTTCCATCTGGTGCACACGCTGGCTGCAGTTACCATTGCTCGCTGTGTTTCTGTTGCCCTGTCTTTAGATAAGCCCACTAACACTACATATGCATGCACTACATATGCATGCTAAGCTAATATACACCTGTAACACAGAACCCAGTTTTTCCTACATACTTGAATTTTCCCGAAACTAGATTTAAATTCAGGATATGAATGGCAAGATCTTGACATTGCGTTGCAGACCATTTCAGTTGAAAACCTTGCGTAAAACCTTTCTTATCTTCCCTCTCAATTTCGCACTCCAGTTGTATCCTTCTTTATTTTATCAACCATGGACTACTGCAACACCTTATTCCTTGCACAGCCTGCCTATCTTTTGCAGCGCCTGCAAGTGCTGCAAAACGCGGCAGCCAGAGTCGCCACCTATACGCCTGGGCGTTCCCATATCTCTCCAGTGCTTTGCTTTCTTCACTGGCTTCCTGTGACTAAACAAGCGCAATGTAAGTCACTTTGTCTCATTTTAGGACGTTCCACATTGGTGGCCGTTCCTTCTAAGTGGCTGCCACTCAGCTGTGGAATTCCATGCCCCAGACATTGAGAGCTAATGAATATTGCCTTATGTTTCGCCGGTCACTGAAAACATATCTCTTCTAGTGGTCCCATACATCCCTTTCCCACTTCAGACAGCGCCATGTTGCCTTCATTGGCGACCGTGCGATCTATAAATAAAGTCTAACACAACATAACATTACAATGTTCAACATGGATGTGTGGTACAAATATCTCAATTTTGGCTTATGGACGAAATTTGCAAGCTGCAGTCACATGTTAAAATGTGCCAATGTCTTGGTTTTATATTCATGTTGTTTGCTAAATAGTGCCACTGGCTATCACTGGTGTGCTATCGGACAATATAGAAACATTAAGAAATGATTCAAATATATTATAGGCAGTGCCCACTATTCATCATTTTGGTGAATGTATTTACTGCCACAGGCCTTTCCCTTTCTTTGTTCTGCTCTGACACCTTTACCAATTGTTCTGTACGTTAGACCCCTCTGCAGCCAATTATTATTTAAATGTTTGCTTAAAGCCTAAAATCAGTGTTAAAAACAAGCAGAAAGAATGTTCCCTTCTTCCTGTTTATTTTACCTACTTATTTCTACTCATTGCAGCAGGACAGTTTATCTGAGGTCTAATAAGTGTAGCTGATTTGATCCCAATTAAGTGTTCAGCTAATATCAGAGGCACAAGTTGTTTGATCCATGCTGCTATGGGGTTCGCGCTTGTCTGGTAGAATCTTTTGAGGGAACGTCACTCTGTTGCTGGGAAATGTACGCCCATGTTTTCAGTACACATGAAGAAAGGCAAAACTACAAACCAATATTTCTATAACTCAGTAACAACTAGAGACAACATAGTTTGTGGTGTGCTCATTATTTTTCTAATATGGTTAAGCAAATTAACTTCCCATATCAGATCTGTCTTCTTTATCACATTTGATCTATTTTCAGGGGGCATGGAGCATTCCAGATCTCATTTTGTCCATGCCTAGTTTCAAAGTTGTGCTGCTTCTGTTTTTTCTTTGCTGTCTGGTACATGTTTTTCTTTTCCATTATACATTTTCTACTACAGGTACCAGAATACAAGTAAGGGGAAAGCGAAAAGGGTGGGATTATAGTGGCTGCCAAGATAGCATTGGCACCCAGTCGAGTCTTCAAGCCCATTTCGACAATGTGAGTACATTTGGCGTGAGGAAATTGAACATACTAATGTCATGAGATGAGAAAAAATACAAGTCAGGGATGTTCTTAAAAATGGACAAGATGGCAGTGCGATTTAACGCTTTACAACCCTTTCTTATGTTGACGTCTTTCATCCACACACCCTGGAAATTGAAAAAGGCTGATGTGATGGAGAGTCCGAGGGTGAGCTAAAATCAACCCTTTCAGTAGCAAAATGAGATTGTGAGCCAGAATTGTCAGCATAGTTGAAAGACTGCTCCTGCTGCGATTTTTCACCATTAGTGTTACGCTCACCTGGCTCCCACAGAGGCGTCGATCGAAACTGGACAGCTGCGGTCTCCACCAATGTGACGCATATGGCCGAGATGACGGACTGGACTGGCCCACCTAGCTTCGTTTGCTTGGCCCGTAGGAATATTCTTCTGCAAATGGAGAAAGGGAGTTAACCACCCGTGGAGTTGAGCGTAAATCCCCCCACCCCCGCTGTTCTCCCCACAGATCGCCTTTGATGTCCCCTCTTACAGTCTCACCTGATGGTTTGAAAAGATGAGCTCTGCATCCTGCATTGAGTGCAGGGGCGCGTTGATAACCAGTTGCTTCACTGGTTTGAAGGAATTGGTGAGTTCCAGAACAATATTGACTCCGAGATTCCCGGCAAGACGCCGTAAGTATAAAGTTCGTAAGAGTTCAAATGCCTGACTTTCACTCTTGTCCGATTCCTTGCAGGTTGCAGCTTGACCCTAATGAAGAGTTCCTCGTGGCAACCGGTAGTATTCTGGTAAGGATTTGTATTTTCCAACACAGTTCGATAAAATAAAGTCAATATGTAACCTGTTGCTTTCTCCCTTATTCAGGCGCTGAGAGGAAGTATGAAGTCTTGGGGAATAATACCTCCGGCGGTAAAATCAGGTAAGATTATTGTGGTGAGGAGGCTTCCCCTTGTTAGTCCCTTTGTTTCACCTTGCTGTCCTTTTGTTTCACCTTAGGGGCCGGGGTTCGGCGAAGATGCAGTGGAAGCTGCGCCAACCCGTGAAGAGGAATAGTACCCCCGGTGGTAAAATCAGGTAAATCTATGGGGGGGGTAACTAATATTCCTCTGTGTATTCCTTTAGCTCACCTTGCTGTTCTTGTCTTCTCCTTAGGTGCCGGAGTGCGGCGGGAACATGCAGGAGGATGCGGTGGAATGTGAAGATGCTGCGAAGGCTGGTGAGTTCAGCGCGGCGCTGCAGCAGGCGAGGCGACGCGCATAAAATAACTTCTTTCTTCCAGCTCGAAGGCGCGATGGATCGGGAATTCAGGTAAGGATTAAAGGTATTGCTCTTGTTCTAACCTTTTCTCCTTCTTTCTCCCTTTTTCTAGGAGCTCCAAACTCGAGGCGGGCGTGGCAGAAGGCTGGATGTAGACCTGCAGGGACGGTGAGCGTTACGCTGCTGGATGCAGAATAACGGGAAGAGTGTGCTGCTCTTCGGGCTTTCAAAGTAGCTCCAGGTAAGTATTCCTCCCCAGCCCCGCCTGAGTAAAAAATAGTCCCTAAGTAAAGTAGTCCCTTCCAAGCCTCTTTTGGCTTGGAGCTCTTGCAGCATGGTCTGCATCAGGTAAGTTTGCAGCATGGTCTGCATCAGGTAAGTTTTAATCTATGAGCCTGGCGCCTATGGCGCCAGGACTGACTCTCCATATGAGCCTGGCGCCATAGGCGCCAGGACTGGACCCAAATAGTCCCTAGCAGGGGTTGTTGGGCTTGCTTAGGATAACTTGATGCCTGCTTCCGGGGTTGCTGGACGTGGTCTGGGTCCCCGGGGGTAGGCATCCTGACAATTGGGGGTTTATCTGAGCCAGATCTATATCTCTTTTTATTAGCACATTCGTAAGGTTCTATATGATGTTACCGAATTAAATTTTAACAAATTATATGTTACTGAAGAAAATATATATATATATAACATTTTTCTCTAAATTGGGGGGCCCCTGGCAAACCCCCATTTGACCCATGCTTGTAACCCCACTCTGAACCACCCCCACACCTTTTAACTCTTTAACCCTACCCCTTATATATATTTTTTTGATATTTTTTCGGTAATATTTGATTAGTTGTTTTATTTTCGGTATCATCACTGGGTACCATTGGTTCTTATCACAGTCCAATTTTATAGATGGTGAGCATAATTCAGGAGCAGTTAATTTATTTTCCCCCCGCAATATAATATTGGTTCCCACTTGGAGGGCAGTTGTTTGATATCGGTCTGTGAACCAATGCTGACATTCTTTATGACTGGAGAAGAGTGATGCTTGTCAACGATGGAACATATAGATTTAGTAAATAATTCTGGGCGATGCTCGTAGTGAGTCTGTTGTTCAGCGTCTGCGATAATTGGTCAATTGGGTTCCTTGGACGGTTTTTCAACCTTACGCTTATTGGTTAAAACCTCCTTTTGGGGTAATTTAATAGCATGAATAAAGTGAGTTTTTATGGCATTCTGGTTGTGGCGCAGTAATATCTGAGCCATTCTCAGCTATTACATTTCTCTTTTTCTTTAGTTTGTTCGTAGTTTTACTTTGATTTCTCCTAGACATTACAAGGAACTCAGGAGAGGGGCTTTTCTCGTTTACCACTTCTGGTTGCATTAGTGGCTTTTCTACCCTCTGGGTGTGTCTAATAAACTCTTCCAGCATTGATTCCGACAAGGAAGTATCATCAAGGCCTTGTTTATCAATCACCAGAGCCAATTGCTCGAGGAGAATCAATTCTTTGTCTTGATGATTTATCTTTAAAGACAGAATTGTGAGGTTCTCATTTATGGACTCTGCTAACTGATTGGTTGCGGCCCACTTTCCATGTCCACAAGGTTGGTTTTATGTGTTTTGATTTCCCCCTTTAGATCTTTCAGCAGCTCGGACACACTCGTATTTAAAACTGACCTCATGTCCACGAGAGAAGAGTCGCAATTGGCGGTTTCTTTTGTTAGTTCAAGTAAGATACCAGAATGAAATTGAACCTCAGATTTTAAAATCTCAAAAACTTTCACTATAGAGTTAAGAATGAAATTGAGAGCTGACAAAGTGACATCACTGGCTTCCTTAAGACCTTTGCGGGGCACCTCAAAGGGTGTTATTTGACCATTAGTGACAGCCGACTGCTCTGGTTGCTCACTCATGCAATGATAAACAGGAGTAGGAAAATAGCGCTTGAGGTGAGAGAGAGTGCCAAAGGACATAGTGAAAGGTTGACTTGCACATGACCTGGAGTTCCAGCACTTTGAAATCTTCTGGGCTCCTGTGACTCAGGGAGGCCCATGTTCGGTGAATCGTGACCCTCACCTATCTCAAGGGTCTCTGCATCCCCCACGCTACGGCATTTTCACTTGAGAAAAAAATCATTGCAGTGGCTGTTAATGTGTATTTGAGGCTTCTCAAATGCTGCACACAGGTCCTGAGTAATGGTTTTGAGTTGTGGCAATTCCACCCTGAGTTACATGTACATTGACTCCTGATGACGATGGAATTTGATTGTCACTGATTAACGTTGAAACTGGACCAACGGGCTGGTGATGAGAAACAAGGGGTGTTTTATTTATTCGTTCAGTCTCCCTTCCAGTGGGAACCATCTAGTCCCACACGAAATCACGCAGTATACGCGAGGGGCCGGGTTTTAAGGCAGCAGTGAACGAGTGACAGGGTCAACAAAGTCAAAATGCTCCCGGCTTTCACAAACGACTTCCTTTGTCAACAAAGCAAGGGACCGCAGATAAAAGCAAAGAGAAAGCTGAATTGAAGTAGAAGTAATTTACAGTAGTCTTCGTTTGCCGGGAAACAGAGCCTTTGTATATTCACTCCTGTCTTGTTGGTTCGCTACCCGGCACCTGGTCCCACCGCAGACCATGACTGACCACATTCGAAGCACCATTGCGCTGCATTCCAAGCTGGCAAGTGGTTGTTAGAGGTTGGAGTTTATTATATAGCAATATCATATTTATATGTTAGTGTTATTCTTGGATGAGTGTGCAACCTGGCCACTTACAATGGTTCTTGTACGACAAGCCACTGACATCATTACCTGGAATGTGGAGTTTCAGCACCTCTGGGACTCCACATTCCACGAGTCAGTTGAGGAGTTAGCCCTGACCAGGGGTCGCTACCTTGTCAACTCAATAAAGAGTTACTTTCCACTTCATGCAGTGTGGACTCCATTTATTCCCCATAACACTTTGGCGACGAGGATGTGATGTGTAGCAACCCCTGGTGAAGCGTCCTGATGAGTGCTTGGAATTTGCAGAAGGGAGATGTATTAGGCCTATAGGGCTGCTGGTGTCCAGGGTAACAAGCCGCCCACTCTGACCACGAAGTTGTCTCGGGCGTTGTAAGGCGGACAACCTGAGGAGGACGCTTAAAATATTGTTGCCGGCTGCGGGGCCGCAGGCCAACTTCGGAGTGCTGCTGGCTGGGGCTAACCTCGGCAGAAGGCAGTTGGAGCTGATCAGCCAAGTGAGTGCTGACAGGGAGAACCAAGGTACGGATTGGTAGACGTCCGGCTCAGACAGCGGTGGATTGTGCACTTAGCTCCAAAACAGATTTGGGACATTCCTCCAAGTGTATGGTTTCCATGGCAATAAGCAGCGTATGCCATGGACAGTGTTGCGTCCTTTGAAATTCTAGGACGCGTGGAGGTTTCCACAGAGATAAGGGCAACGCTCCTCTGGTAATACAGAACTTTTCACCGTTGCCCAGCGACCGCAAGTGCATTCCTCTGGGCTGTAGAGGAGGGCACCTCACGACGTGAGGTTGCGCGCCGCCATGTTATGAAACAGAGACCCAGCGGAGGGCGGTCAGGGCTGCAGACATCAGTGTCAGCCGGAACGCGGGCTGGATAAATCATCAAATGCAACCCAGGGCTGATTGGGGGTGAGTGGATTAGCATAGCGGCGCTCCGCTGCAGGCAAGGGGATTTTTCATAGAGGGGCAATATATGCGGTGATGTGTATTGTCGAAGCATTCTAGAGTGCATGTCAGGGAAGTGTTCCATGTTCGTGCAAAACACCAGTGTTGTGGAAATAACTGGTGTAGTGAAAATATTGACGGATTGTGAGGGATATTTCCTGACAATTCCCTGTACAGGTGCGAGGTGCTGAAGTGAGATATGGCGAACATACCACCTCCTGTTTTCTTCATGGCTGCTACAGGTAAGCCCAGAGTAAGGTGGGCTGACTGGAGGGATGGTTTTATGAAGTATGCTTTGGCCATGTTTGGAGCTAATTACTACAATGAAAGGAAGGTGGCGCTTCTGTTTCATTGCTTGGGGCCTGCAGGGCAAGACATATTGAAGAAATTGCCTGAACCTGTTGGTCTTGAAGGGGCAGGGGCATATGAAATAACTCTGGCCAAGCTAGACAAACATTTTGAGGTAAAGGAGAACATCATTCTAGAGAGATACAAGTTTGCCACCAGGGAGCAAAAGGATGGCGAAAGCATTGAGGACTTCATAACGGCACTGAGGGACCAGCTCATGATTAAATGCAGTAATGATAAAATCAGACCGGAGATGTGGAGGGAACGCAACCCCACTCAGATTGCCAAGAATGTTGAACACATGGAAAAGTGCATTAAGACTCTTCAACTTGACAGAGGAGGAGACAAAGAAAGAGCTAAAGTGAGCTTGGAAGAGGGTGCCATACACAGAGTTTCAAGACAAACGCAGAGACAGTCTGCCCAGCACACCAATGGAGTGGTGAGGAGAAGGGGCAAGGAAAACTCGAGTGAAATTAAACCCGGTTACAACAGGAATGTGGGGCGGCAGTGGAATTCGACGAGACTCCAGGGGAGGATCTGTGAGAGGATGCTTCAGATGTGGAAGTGCATCGCGCAAGGCTTATGACAAAGAGTGTACTGCTGTTCACATTGTATGTCGGGACTGTGGCAGAAAGGGGCACATTGCCCGATGTTGCAGTAATTTTACTTTTTTGGAGGGAGAGTGCAAGAAGTTAGTTGTGAGGATGGTGAAGATGAGTATGTGAATGTGGGTAGAGAAGTGGTGAATTCAATTTACGCAGTCTTGTGGAAGGTGAGGAAACCTAAGCCGTATGCAATGATATCGATTCGAGGTACCCTTGTGTCAATGCTGATTGATAGTGGACCAGATTATTCTCTCATTAGTGTGGAAACGTGGAGAGATAAGTTTAATTTCTGTACGCTGTGGGAGGCAAGTGTCAAGGCAAATTCGTATGGTGGGGTGCCTGTTGAGATTTTGGTGAGTTTTGAAGCTAAAGTACAATTTAAAGGGAGGAAAGCTTGTACAGATATATTTGTCACCAACAAAGGGGGTGATCTGTTGTCTTGGAGTGACCAGGCAGAGTTGAAAATCAAGTTGGATCCCAGTCATTCTGAGCAGATTCAAGTGGTGGAGGATGCAAATGTGGAAACTGAGGGCAGCTGTGTTAAGACAGTAGGAGATGTACGACAGTTAGGAGATGTACAACAGATATTTTCTGACAAACTAGGTTGCTTGAACGGTTTTGTACATAAAATAAGATTGAAGAAGGGCGCAGTGCCCAAAATAGCGAAATTACGCACTGTGCCATTAGCTTTGCGCAAAGAGGTGGAGGCGGAACTAATCAGGATGGAGAATGAGGGAATCAGAGAAAGAGTGCAATCGCCGGATTGGGTCAGTCCCATAGTGGTTGTTAGGAAGTCAAATGGTTCAATCATATTATGTATAGATTTGCGACTCCTTAACAGCATGCCGATACCTGATAAGTTTCCATTACCTAGGATTGATGATTTGCTGGTAAAGGTTGCAGGAGCTAAAGTATTCTCCATTTTGGATCTTAAGTCTGCGTACCATCAAATAGATTTACATAAAGATTCAAGAGATTTGACTGAGTTTATTATTTCGATAGGTTTATTCAGATGCAAAAGGATGCCGTTTGGTTTACTGTCTGCTGCCAGTGTTTTTCAGAGTGTTATGTACAAGTTGTTAGCGAGTGAGACAGGGGTACTTTGTTATCAGGATGATGTGTTGATTTGTGGAGGAGATGGAGGTCTGCATGATGAAAGATTGAAGCGAGTTCTTGAAATATTGGGGGAAGCTGGTTTGACAATAGCTAAAGAAATATGTACTTTTAAAGCAGACAAGGTGGTGAACTTGGGTCATGAGATCTCAGGTGAAGGTTTGAAGCCCAAGGAAGATGCTGTTGAGGCTATAAAGAAAGTGGAAGCTCCCAAGAATAAGAGTGATGTTTTGTCATTCTTGGGTTTGGTTGAATTTTATGGTAAATTCCTCAGAAGTTTATCAGATAGGACAAGAAACATCAGGAATTTAACTAGGAAAGGTGTGGTCTTTGATTGGAATGAGGAATGTGTGAGGGAATTTAATGACATTTAACAAGATGTGGTGAATGCTCCTGTTTTACATAGTTTTGTAGAGACAAGGAGCACATTGTTATTTGTGGATGCGAGCAATTATGGCTTGGGTGGTGTTCTCATGCAGGAATGTGGCTCAGAATTATATACTATAGCCTTTGCTTCAAGGACACTTAAGGAAGCTGAGTGTAAATACCCTGTGGTAGAGAAGGAGGCGTTAGCATGTGTCTGGGATGTGGAGAAATTTAAAAGCTATTTATGGGGAAGAGAGTTTACCATCTGTACAAATCATAAGCCGTTGGTCAGTATATTTTCCAAGGGTGGTCTAGAAGGTGTTTCCAGGCGCATTATGAAGTGGGTGAGTGGATTACAGAGTTTACAGTTTGTCATGATGCACATACATGGTGAGAACAATGTGATTGCTGATGCGTTGTCGAGGTCGTCCAAGCAAACAATAGAAAGTGAAGAAGAAATTGCACACGAGGAGGAAGATTCAGGTGAAATATTTCAGATACATACCAGTTTGAGGAAGTCTGACTGGGACCTAGCATGTATGCAAGACAGGTTGTATCAAGATGTGATGTCAGTTATAACTGGGGTAGCTGATTCTGGGAGAGTAAAAAAGATGGAGGGTTTTGAAAAAGTGAAAAATGAATTGGCTGTCAGGGGCAATTATTTATATAGAAGATTCAGGGCCTCATTACGAGTTTGGAGGCAGCCATGGAGCTATTAGCTCCATGGCTGCCTCCAAACCGGGCTCCATTACCGGGTTCCTGCAGTGGGGATTTACCGGGTCATTCCGACATAGGAGGACCTGGTAAGTCCTCCTTGCAGGAACCATTCCCCATTCCAATTTGAGCCCCCATAGGGCTCAATGGGAATGTGGAGGGAGGTAACAACGGGCACATTACAGGTGTCCCGTTGTTACCTCCCTCTTCCCCTCGTGGGACCCGGAAAAGACGTCTGGTTTTACCAGACGTCTGATCCAGTTCCCGTAAAGGGAACCTCGTAATACGTGCTCCCGTAATGAAGGGGGCCGGTCCCGTACCGGCCCCCTTAATTACGGGAGCGCAAGCCTTGTAATGAGGCCCACAGACTTGTAGTTCCATTGTCGATGAGAAATGATGTGGTAAGGTTGGCACATGTGGGTCATTTAGGTCTGGCAAGGACCAAAGGATTAGTGAGAGCAGATTTCTGGTGGCCGGGAGTGGACAAGGATGTTGAGGAGCAGGTGAAGGAGTGTGTGGAGTGCATTGAAGGAGACAAAGGGCATAGAGTACAACAACACCCATGGTTGCGAGGAGGAGCCCAAAGGTACCTTGGGATGAGGTAGCCATATATTTGCTAGATCGAGGGACCCATATCTGTTGGTGGTAATGGATTTATTGTCTATATGGCCGGAGGTTTGTGTCCTTAAGGATATCACCAGTAATAGCATTATATGTTCCTTGGAACACCTATTTTGGAGAGAGGAGTTTCCGAGGAAATGTCTGTCTGATAATGGATCACAGTTGGTGTCCAAGGAGTTTAGAGATTTTCTAGAGAGATATGGAGTTGAACAAATCACTACAGCCTTGTTCCACCCCCAAAGAAATGGGTGTGTGGAGCGGTTTAACAGAATTTTGATGGAAGCTATCAGGATTGCTGTGGCAACTGGAGGTGATTGGGTACGGACGGTGATGGAAATAACTTTTCAGTATAGGTTGGCGCCACACAGTGTCACGGGAGTGTCACATTTTGAAGTTTTGCGAGGTAGGAAACCTAATTCTCATTTGTGCACAGGCTGGATGGAGAGGTCGCTTTGTGTGGAGGTGAAGGTGGATGTTGGGAAGGTAAGAGAGAGATTGTCAGTCAGTGGGTGGCGTTCCAAAGCTCGTTATGATGAGAAAAATTGCTGCCGAGAGTTAGAGGTAACACCAGGTGATTTGATTAAAGTAAAACTGCCCACCAAGGTCGAGAAGGGTTGCTCATTATATTCGGAACCCAAGCAAGTTATTAAAGATTTGGGTTCATCCATATTTGTTAAGGGTGGTGCTGTGTGGAACAAAGAGAGAGTTGCACTATTAAGGACGTAGGATGTGTGTTGTGTTAAGTGAGTGTGAGAAGGAGGGCAGGTGTTAGAGGTTGGAGTTTATTATATAACAATATCATATTAATATGTTAGTGTTATTCTTGGATGAGTGTGCAACCTGGCCACTCCCAATGGTTCTTGTACTATAACAAGCCACTGACATCATTACCTGGAATGTCGAGTTTCAGCACCTCTGGGACTCCACATTCCAAAAGTCAGTTGAGGAGTTAGCCCCGACTGGGGGTCGCTACCTTGTCAACACAATAAAGAATTACTTTCCACTTCATGCAGCGTGGACTCCATTTATTCCCCATAACAGTGGTAATGTAGGAAGTTTTAGCAGGCTCAATCTTGGAAAGAACTAAGTCCAATTTCCAATGGGTAAAAATGTTTTAACTGGAAAACAGATATGTTTTTGTAATAATTATTCCTTTGCACCAGTTAAAAGGTACATGTTAACTTCTTCTGATCAGGCAGCAATAAAAGTCGTTTCTTCACGTGGTACTATGTGCACTACTGGCCCAAACATATCCGTAGTGCTGTGTGGGTAAAAGCAGGAGGACAGGATTCTACTTGTGTGTCCAGTTGGGAGTATTTTTACTCCCATTTTAATTTATTGAGAATATTTGTCTATTTGTAGGGAGTACAACTGCCCGATACATCCCTTATCTGTTGGGCTGCTTGCACATATTCTTTGCACAATGTTTAAATATACAGTTCTGTCTTAATTTTGTTTTAATTTTGTACTATGTTGCAAATTTCCAAAAATGATGATAAATATGGAATAAAACAAAATTAGTTCACGCCTATGAACTAGAAATGTATTGAATTGGTGGTCAACCGCACATAAAAGTCATGTATTTCATAGAATGGATCCAGGGTGCCTCTTTTTCTTGTTATTTGATGTGATTACCACTGAGCCCCTAGTTTAAAATTACAAGTGTGGGACATCCTCTGTTTCTGTAATTTGTGTAAGAGGCTGTTGGTGTCCAGGGGATCCCAAAGTTGTAGATCCTCTTTTGCGGTAAGGGCGTGTTGAAAATGGGGTGGTGGCTTGTTGGTTCATTCGGGGGGATTAGCTGTGTGTTTTCTTCTTTTAGTAAAGATCTAACATAAGTAGTTTTGAAGGCTGGCAAGACAATACCTTGTTCAATAGATGAATTGAGGAGGGATGGGAAGAGGGGGCGCAAGACTGTGTTATTGGGTTAAGGGCTTGTCGATGTTGGGGGAGCATGTGTCTTCAGAAGATCCTGCACGGTTGCTAGTGATGACTGTAGTCAGGATTTCTTTCATGGGGAAGGGGCAGAAAGCTCCTACTTCTTGTATTGAGGGTTTGCTCAGTGCTTTTTGACTGTTGGCTTTACTGTTATATTTGGACCTTTCTTGACTAGGTGGTGTGACAAAGTTACCAAAATGGAAGACATGGGAACTCTGGGGGCCCACGGAAGCCACTGAGCTATATGATGCGACCCCTGGAGGCCGTGTACAGAGGTTTGTCAGCACTCTATTAACCTTTCCTTGCTGAAGCCAGGGGTGCTAATAGTGCCCACCAGGCTGAAAGGACCCTGAGTGGACAACAGGGATGCACAGTTTCATAGCAGAGATAACTAGGACTGTTCAGGTACCTCCATAATCAGTGTTTAACATCTGTAACAATAAGAAAGGATTTTTCAGTGTTTGGGAGCCCCTGCAAAGGATGCTTGTATGGAGCGGGAGTGAAGAGTACACGCATGCCTGGTTTACACACTCCTGTTTCAACACGAGACCGAGCCAAACAGAAATGCTACAGCAGTCGCAGAATTCATGCATGGCGAAAAATCGCACTCTGGGTAGCAGCAAAGAGTAAACATTCTCAAGGAACACAGAGAAGCTGAACTCTGGGTCTGCAGGATACAATCATTACACTGCCTGATTCCAAAATGGGGGGCAGAGTATTCATACTTTGAGGCATTGGGGACCAGGGCATTGGTTGATCCTCTGAATAGGAAAGAATGTACAGCACCTGGAGGAGACTGCGAACATCGGTCGTAGGTATGCAGAGTTGGAGGAACAATTTCTCAATGGCCAATCTCGAACCACAAAGCTAATGGGGTGATGGACCCACCAATCAGTGCCCTCATTCTGTCAATCACTCTATCAGCGCCTGTACAAAATAAGACCGAAACCTCCTGACTGGGTGATAGGACAGTATTCTTGATAAAGCGTGATGCCAGTGTGAGGAGAGCTAAGCAAGGAGAGGCAGAAGCAAATAGGTTGCGTTGGCCATGTCAAGAGTGTCACATCAAATGTGGAGGATAAGGCAAAAAGGAGGAAAACTAGAGAACGTTATACCGGCACTGGCCAAGCCAAGAAGGCCAAGCATAGACAGGAAGTGCAACAGGAATTGCTTAATTCAGTAGAGCCAAAGCTTGAAGGAGGCCATGTTGAGATGGTACACTAGGTGGGGAGGTCTCATCACCTGGACTTGATTGGTGGTAGAACGTACCCCAAGATCCAAGGAGTAATACTCTACACAATGGTGGGAGTAGTAAGGTCGCCAGCCTACCTGAAGAAAACTTGCTGAAATTCCAGACCCTGGTGGGAGTTGCAAGGCCTCCAGCTCAAATAAATAAATCTTCTGGATACTTGACACTTAAGTATGACATAGTAAATTCTACCCATTAGTCCCCGATATGTGGCAGAATATCTACTAACATTGGATACATGAAACTCCTAGGGTTAGAGCTGTCTCACAGAGGTCTTTTCCAGGCATCTATTGTGAGGCCATCTCTCCTTCTGAACCAAGACATCGACCAAGACCACATGGTGCAGTAGGACGGAGCCAAAACAAAGACCCTGCCTCAGAAAATTAAATAGCCATGATGAAGACACCATCATCGCAAAAGAAGTGGGTAGGGACACTTTAAACCCTGAGACTGTAAGTGACTTGCTGAATACTTTCCTGGGTGGGTGCATGGGAGTTTTATTAGATATTAGATCAGGGATAGACTTTGGACCTCTGGGCCTTTAAACTAGGTCCTTTCGTGCACTTCATGTTAATCATCATTCCCTGCAGTGATTTACCTAGTGCTACTTCCTTGTGCATCGCATATCCATCCTGTCGGCCATCCTCCAACCCCACATGAGTTGCATGTAATAAACACTGTTCTAGGCAGATTCCTGGGAGCTATTGTTGGAAACTGGATTAGGACTTGGTCTTTGGACCTCCAGTCCTTCAGCTTTGGGCCCTTTTTCAATGATGTTTTGTTAACCCACATTCTCTGTACTATTTTGCTTTGATGTTTATCATTTGAGTTGCATTTCCCTCCTTTAGATATCTTCCACCCCAGCATGAGACCTTTGTAGGACATATCGCATTTTGGAAGAGCTATTGACTACCTACTGCTCATCCGTATCGGGGACATCTGATTGCACCAACCTTTTTGCCACATTTTTGGCTGTTTTTTATGGCGGCAGGCCTCCCCATACTCCCTTTACCATGCCCCCAAACCTACCCCAACCTCCCACTACCCGAAAAACCTATGTTTAATGTACCTTTACCCCGACACCCTGTCAAAATATGTTGAGACAAAACGGCCATTTCACCAAAAGTGGTTAAACAGCAGCAATCAGACCGGCAAATACTGCTCATCCTGAAGGGCCATTGTGGGGGAACATGTCATGTGGGAGGAGCGATTTTAGGAAGGACCTAAAGCACTGGCTGAGTAAGCCTATTCGGTTTTGCATTGGCCTTTACCTCCTTTTTTCCCCTTTAAAAACTCTCCAGAATACATTTGTTACCACCACATTTGTACTTGTCTGATTGTTTTGGTACTCCCCATCATGACAGTGGTCTTGGATCTGTCGGGTTTTGTTGCTGAAATGTGCCAAAATGGACATGGACTACGAGAGTTGTTGGGATAGGGTTGTTGGGTGTGGTAGGCTGAAGATATTTAAAATTCGATCATTTTAGCCTTGTTGTGCAGACTCTGCATTCTGCAGTTAGCTTTTGCAGTATTCTAGTAGTAGTTTTCTCGCAAGTTATGCTTGAGCATCCTGTTTTCTTTCTTAAGCAGTTGAGTTTTGGGGAGACGGGCCAGAATTTCAAGTGTTGCGTTGTCCTTTTTTTTTCTAGGCAAAGGTTGAAATCTGCTGGTATGTAAAATGGTGTCAGTCTAGCAAGAAGTTAACAATCACATCCTCCAGGTTATCTGGGAATGTGGAGTTGTTTGAGGTCTGTTAATAAAAAGGAAGCCAAGTGTGGATTTGTGCGAGATGAGCAGAGTGAACTGAGTGATTCACAATTCCCTATGGCCTCCGAGGGTGATATTTAATAGTCTCTCTGTGTACAAGTATGATTCCTCTACCTTTCTTACAGGTTCTTCTGTTGGCGAGTTCAATCTTCTAGTCCAAGGAAATGGTCTGGTTTGTAAACTCTGAGCAGTCCTAGGGCCTCCTCACAGGTTGGGCGGAGTGGTAAAAATATGGCGGTAATGCTATGACTGCTGCATTACCGCTCCGCCAATCCCGAAGTTTGGGTGGAAAGCTGGAGATTTACCTCCAGCTCTGAGCTGCAGGTAAATCTCCAGCTTTCCGTCCATTTGTGGTGCTATTACTGCCAGCGCTGTTACCACTGGCTGTAATAGCGCCGAAAAGCCCCATAGAGTCCTATGGACTCATAATAAATGGGGACTAACAGAGCCACTGCATCTTGGGATCTGGCGCAAATTGCACTGGACCAAGTTGCGGTAACGCTAATAGCATTGGGTGGTATCTCAGCGCAATTACTGCCGGGATACCTTCCCAACTTGTGATGGGGCCCCTACTCTGAAAAACTGGTGTCTGTACAAAATGCAATTCTGTAGGTTTGCTAATTAAATTGACACTTGTGTTGCAAAGTTAGCTATTTAAGTTCCCCTGATAAATAAAAGCACAGTTCACCCCAAATTCCTCTCTGGCTCTTGCCACCCTGTTCTCTGTTCAAAAGGGGCTAATGGAGACAGAGTGCAATAGTAATAATCTCCTTCATTCTTAAGTGCTGAACGCCTGTGTGGGAGTGCAAGGCAAGATTTTGTTTCTTTTTCCTTTTTCCAACAATTGAAAACCAGAAGTAATCTGGATGATACTTTTATTAAGCGAACTGTATCCTCTTTGGCAAAGATATATTCTCTTTGGCAAAGACCAGTATGTGTAACTTTATTAAAAAATAGTCATGCAGTTCCATTCTTAACAATTTAAGTTGTTGCACAATGCAGAACTACATTATTGCTTCTGTAAAACACTGCATTGTATCCATGGTTTACAGTGAAGTCGAGTTTAGTGTATCTAAATCTCATATGCTGTCATTATGAGTCTGTTTGTAACCCGCTGGTGCTTTCAGTGGGTCACAGGCAGACTCACCGTTTCTACCACCTGATATCCCGGTAATACCAGAATATTACGGGCGGCGGCGGCGGAACGGTAAGTTCCCATTCCCATGGAGTCCCACAGGACTCCATGGGAATGGGAACACTGTAGCACTGGCACCGTTAGTAATGGTGCTGGTGCTTCAGTGAAAAATCTGACAGTAGGGGCTTGAACTACCGGCAAGTCAGGCCTGCCGCTGGTTCACTGCCCCTACCGGCAGACGTGTACTTTGCCGGTCCAGATAAGGTGCCGGTAACCGTTGCTACCGGCACTTTTTTCCGGAACGACAAACTTATGAGGGCTATAGTGTCAACTAGATTTTTTTTTCTCGGGACTATGCATCACATTGATGAATGAACACTTCAAAATGCACATTATCACACATCCAACTGCTTTTAATGGCAAATCTATTTCTGTGACCTGGCCTGCTGGTTGCATTTATTTGTGCAACTGATGCTCAACGCATGAGCGGTTTTATAACAGTTACCCTGAAAGTGAGGTGGCAGCAAACTACAACATTCCACCTAGTTTGACCAGTTCTCTGTCTGCTACACATACTACTCTGCTTAGTCTTTTACTTTCTTTACTCTTACATAATGAATACAAAAGGCTAACTAGATGTTTACGCAAAAGAATGATCAATAGTTCTATCCAGAATGTACATCGACAAATCTACTGCAATACCACACACACTGTAGTTAGCCTCCAGAGCTCACTTTTCTCTATGATTATGATTGCATTATATATTAGTACCTGCGGGAGAGAGCTGGCCAAACTGTTTTCAGAGGCTTTTTATCAAATCTTTTTATCTATTTATTTGGGTCCATTCTATTTAACTGTGTCCATTCATGCAGCTAACCTTTTACATTTTGCAGACACTCAGCCATAGCTTGCAAAGTCCGCTAACCAACTTGCATAGTCCAGTAGATATATCTTTTTTTTAATTAATTTTATTGGTTTAAAATCAAACCTTTAAAATATTACACAACCAAAATCAACAGAAGTAAAAACCACAAAGTCCAGTGACCTTATCTTTTCCCCCCCAATTTGACCTCCTCCCTTCTCGCTGCCCAAACAGAAAAGTCACATTGCCAGATCTTATTGTCCATGATCAACCTTGAAAGCACTTAAACTCATTCAGGCATTCTCACAATTGTCCGGTTTGATCTTTTAGTTTGTCATCAATGACGGCCAGGAATGAGGTCAAGGGCAAGATTAATTTCATATCTAATCCATTCCACATTCTCCTCCACCACTTGTCTGCACATGCAGACTGATTTTCGTGATACCACCGGCCCAGATTAATTGATCTTGCATCTTTTAACACTGAGCAAAAGAGGACTAAGTGTTTAAGGGACTCCAACTCCTTATTACAAAAGCGACAGATAGAATTTAGTCCCACATTACACGCCCAGTGGCCGGTTCGCTCTTTCGTTTTCATTGCATTCAGCCGAAATAGCATGTATAGTCTTCTGGCTTTCGAATTCGGGAATCGAGTCAGATATTTTTGAAGGATGTTGTAACCCCTTGATTCAGCAGGAGAATTTTTCATCGCATTGGCGGCTAAACGCTCGTTACAAGTATTTATCCAGTCAGCACGCCATAGGGTCACTTTAGCAGCCGTAGGATTTGTGTGAAGAGTTTTCAAGCTGATGTTGTTAAATGCTAAAAGATCTTCACATCTTTTTATCCATTGAGAGAGAATATCTGAGCCTCCCGATGGAGCATTGTGGAATATCTGGAATTGGAATATTCCTTCCTCTGCTCTAGTTTTTCGAAACAGTGCTAGTTGGTTCCAGCATATCCTAGCGTGCAGCGAAATTAAAGCTAATTCGTATCGTATGCAGGCTGATGCAATTCCAGGTGGTAAGTTTAAGGTTTTGGTCCAGAACATATGTTCTAATGAGTTCCAGTGTGTCGCCGGGCAACCAAAGGCACAACTTTTTGTTCATAGAAATTACGCAGCGGTTGCAATGAAAATCGTCCATATTTTCTATGTATCGCCGAGCCCTGGCAGGCCAGCTGACCACTTTTTCGCTTTGAATCGACCACCCAAGGGTCGTCACATATGCTGGAATTTAGATTCATGCCGAGGTATTTTATGCTTTTTGAGAGCTGCAATTTCATTTGATTTAGAGACCATACATATTTTAAGTCTCTTGAGTTACGACTTGTTTTTAAATTTTCGAACACCAGTATTTCTGTCTTGGTTATATTGATCTTCAATTTATTCTGGCAAACATATTTTTGAACAGCTTCGAGTTTGCGTTGAAGACCAATCGGTGTTAAATCTAGAATTACCAAGTCGTCAGCATACAACAGCCAGCTTACCTTCGATGAATTGAGCTTTGGTGGAAAAGATTGCACCGATTGAATTGCGTCCCCAATATCAGAGATAAACAGGCCGAAGATTGCAGCTGCTAACGGGCAACCTTGCTTGACTCCTTTGCATTTCTTGATTTGAGCTGACAACGTCCCCGATGTGTCCAGCTGAACGGCAATTGAAGTATTAGAGTGAAGCTCTTGAATTGCTGCAAGTAAGCCAACCGGACAGCCCCACAGTTCCAACTTTTGCCACAATAGTTCACAATCAATCATGTCAAAGGCCATGGAGAAGTCAACAAAAGCAAGATACGCTCTCGTGTTAGTTCTCAAAGCTTCCATTTTCAGCAGATTTAGAACCAGCAGGTTTAGTGAACACCCCACAAATTTCACAAAACCCGCCTGTCTTTCATCTACTCTTTTCGCTGATTTAGCCCAAGTGATCAGTTTTACTTGCAACAGGGATGAGAAAATCTTGCCCAGAACGTCGAGCAGGGCCACCAGACAATAATTTTCCGGTGATGCTCTGTTGTTTCCTTTCTTAAATATTGGCACGATTATCCCAGTCTTCCATGAGGCTGGCACTTGCTTTTGCAAGTTGATTTTCGTAAATAGATCAAAACACAAGTCTGTCCATAGATCAGGAAACTGCTTGATCATATAGTTAGATAACCCATCGGTGCCGGGGGCCCGCAAGTTTTTTGCTCTCATGATTAAATCTCAGATGTCGCCTTTGTGAAATGTAAATTCCATGATGTTAGATTGGTAGTTGACATATTTGGAGCAAGATCTTTAAAGTATAGGGCTGTAAAGTGGTTTACCCACTCTATTTCAGGAATAGGGCAAGCTTGCAGGGCCACTTGCGAGGTTTCCATGCAGTTGATAGTTCGCCAAAACTCGCCACTGTTTTTATTCGTAAGGATCTTCATCATTGCTTCAGCATCGTTTTGATGTAATATAAATCGATGGCTTTTGATCCAATTTTTATAGGCTTGTTTGACTACTTTGTTTTTTACTGCTATTTCACTCTTTGGGCCTTTATTATTTTTTCGAATTTCAGCTCGCATTGTTTTTTTTCGTTGTTTTACCATAAGATCAAAACTATGTTTGTTCACGAAAGACCAATATTTTTGGTTTTAAATTGAGATAAAATTGGCACATATTCAATCTCGTCTGGCTTTGACTTGAGTTGTTTACATATCTTAGCCACGTCATGTTCTTCCAATTTTAGACGAAGACGATTTGTTTCCACTGTGAATTTAGTTTTCCACTTTTTGATTTGCGGACTTTGTGAGTCTTGAAATCGTAATTCTAGCATTTCATGATCGCTATTCTCCATGGAACGAACTTTCATGGTCTTAATTTTTCCATGCAGCGTGTCAGAAACAAAAATCAATGATGGAACTTTGACCTTCCCGCTGCCACGTGGGCTTAGCCGGTATGTCACCTTGCATTCGACCATTTAGCATTGAGAGTCCTCTTACTTCCATTTCTTCTAACCATCATTTTGACAAATGACCTTTGGCGGGACACTGGGGATTGAAAAAATCAATGTTTAAGTCGCCACAAACTATCAAAGCACTTCCACTGTTTGATTGAAACAAATTATCCAGAATTGCGGTAACCTGATCAATAAATGGAAGTGACCCAGTCCGTTGGTGATTCCAATATAAGTTGATAATATAGATCATGTCGGAAAGTTTGAAGGGAGCGGCAGTTTTGCGTAACTCACAGACTTGGATGTAGGGCGTATAGTTCGTCGAGTTCTGCAACCGGTATCCCGATGACCTTTTAATCAATGTCAGGAGACCTGCTACTGGGCGGCCCTTTTCTGCCTTTATGGCTGGATTGATTGCACATTCATAGTCTGTGATTGTTGGTAATTCACAGATCCAGGTTTCTTGTAAACAGATTAGTTGTAACTCGTGTGCCCAGTTATTATTTAAGAGATGTGAAAAACCACGCGTATTCCATGAGGCAAAAGAGCATTCTTGATCCACATTAAGCTTCGGGCATTAGCTGTTCAAATTTGCATTTAGTGTCGAGGCCATCCAGTTCCAGTCTTCTACGGGGACATGTTCTCTTTGAGTGCTTGTTTTTATCAAGGAGGATTTTTCAGTTTGTCTCTCATTATCTATAGTAATCTTAATTCTTTCCATTGAACTTCTTCTGAAGCTCATGACCTTTTCAACCGCTGCAAAACTTTGGGGAGGCGAAGCGGCTGAATGCGCGCTGCTAGTTAGACCATTCAGGTCGGACGAGGATCGCCAGGTTTTCTCACTTTGATCCAACTTTCTCGCCACTTCAAAAGGTTTAGAGGTACACTTATTAGAGGGCCAAGCTTCTCGTGGCTGATTTAACATCTCTTCTTTTTCGCGTCGTTCCGGGTCCCTCACTTTATAAGTGTCGAAACCCATTGATAACAGCTCTTCATTTGCATCCAAAATTACATTTGCGATTAGATTAGAGTTTAGATGTTAAATCACCTTATCGGTGCACCTTTCCTCTGGGAATTCAATAATTTTCAGATCTTTCGACTCCAAAGAGCGAAGACGGGGTACATGATGAAGTAGTCGTATCACATTAATTCTGTTCAGAATAAGTTTATCCGAGTCCTCCAGTCGCTCTAACATTAATTTAATCAGCAACGATGGCTCTGCCGTTTGTCCGGCAGGCATCCTGTTCTTGTTTTTTAAATTTTTTGCTAACATTTTGGGCTTAAATAAGTCCGATTTCTGAAACATTTCTACTTTGGCATCAAGAGGTGTTTTCGCGTCTGATCCCAATTCTTTCTCAAGGTACCCCTCATATAAGTTGCACTGACTTGAGTCGACAGTATTTTGTGCTTTCAACTGGCCTTGTATCCTTTGTCTTTCTCTTTTAGCTTGTAGTGTCATGAATTCCGGACTCCTTTGCACTCTACCCTCTTCCTTCTCCTCTACAACTGGCGGAATGATCTCGCACAGTCTGTCTCTCACTACACGTCTTGGACAGGTTAATGGAGCTTCACCCTTCTGTGTCTCATTCGGGGTGCAATTTTGTTTCTTGAATGATGTAATCTTATTATCGCTGCTCGATTTTGTTTCCAATGCAGATACTACAGCTTCTTGAATGACGCGTACTTCCGCAACAGTTTTAACCGGTTCAACATCGAGTTCAATCTTGTCTTCATAAACTGATAGATTCATTCATTCCGCTTGTATTGCCAAGTCCTCTTCGTTGGGCAAACTCCATCGCATTAGATTTTGGATCGTCTATTTCCAGGTGCACAATCTGAGTCTCCTTTATTGTGTCAGCTAATTTCAAACTGGTCGAAATAGCCTTGTCAACTATTTGAAACATATTTAAATTCCATAAGAATTTTCGGGCTCCTTTTTGTTGCGATTTTTTTCGAGCAGGCATGTTCTTTTGCTTTTTCATTAGAGGATGATTTTTCTTTCAACCCACAGTTAAAGTCAGTTGCACTTCTAGATCTAAACTTTGAAAAATAGGAAACAGACCTGCAGATTTCGCTGTTGTCACCGACACATTCTGCGGGTCAGAAACCCCTTCTATAATTTTCTGAAGTGGAGATGAACCGGAGGCCATTTGAGGGTCCACTAAGGCTGGATTAGATGCATTTTTTGCTTGCATAAAAGCTGTATTAAACGAAATATCAAGAGCTTTTCCTAAGCTGTCGTTTTTGGAATGTGATTCATCAACAAGCTTTTGCTTGCGCACCTCAATTTCCAACAGAGCAGCGCTTTCTTTAGGCCCCTCATTCGAGATGTCAATCACTTCTATTATTGAACTTCCTGGTGACTTACTATGCAGGAGAAATTGAGTGTCTGGTTGGACAGGCTGTAAATGTGGATCAGGCATCTTGGCCAGTTTTGTAGAGTTTACGCAAACATTCGAATTGGCAGCTAAATCTTTACTTCCCAAGTCTTTCAGGTTACCGTCGTCCCGTAGTTCATCTTTTTTTTTTTACTATGGCTGTGTGTGATTTATGAAATAAGGACAAGGCTTCTTTTGCAACCTCTGCAAACAGCTTTTTGTCAATCATATCATTCTTTTTAGCCTCATTTGTTGCTAGGATGCCCGCCATAATTTGATGACTCATCTCTTCTTGTTTGTGTCTATCTCTACCCTGCATTGATTCTAGGTGAACCAATTTTGAATTCATCAGAGCTAGTAGAGTTGTGACATCCTTCACGTTACCATTTAAGGTTTCATATAACTTCGTGAACGGTGTGAGAGAAATTGACATTGCCGATGTAAGAGCTATTAAAAGATCATTAGAGGGCACATGAACACAAGGAGCTGGCCGATCACATTCCACTCTCCCCTCTACCTTACGTGGAATGCGTCTGGAGCATGTCCCTTCCCTCCTAATCTTAGGAAACGGACGTTTACCAATCGAAGAGTCCGACGTATCAGAATCGTCAGATGTCTCTTCACAAATTGAGCTTTCACTTCCAATGATGTAACGTCTCTTGTTGCTGGACTGACCAGTCTTCGGTGGAATAGGCAATCTTTTCTGCGAATCGGCCACATTTCCCTCTTGTGACGGTTCAAAACTATCAGAAGACTCTGTCACGCATGGTTTACTTCTTTTATAATTACCAATTCCCCATATATCTGGATTTGAGTTAGTGACACTCATATAAATCCTTTTCTATGGTGCTTTGGATAATAACTCATGAGGTAGATTAGATACATCCGACCGGTTACAAGGTCTGGATTTGTTTAAACTTATTAGGTTCTATAGGACTGCAGAGACTACCTCTAACGAGTTTCTTTTGTCATTGATTAGTAAACCATTTCCTGTAGCATTTTGAATAATCTGTGTATTTTCACTATGCAATGTTGTCTTCAGGCTAGAATCCTTAAGGGGGGTCTCTGTGGGCTGTGAAGCATAAATGGGGCTCCTAGCGTTTTGAGGGGCGGCAAGAGAATCACACAGCGAAGCATTTACAGGATTGCTCAGCGACATGAGAGAATCAATAGTTGTACTTACAGTGTTTCTGTGTCCATCGCCCGCGCCACCTGTCCCGCTGGGCGAAGCGGTTAGCCTCATATTACACTCAGGGGGAGGAAGCGAGGCAGAGCCCACTGCAGCATCTGCCAAATCCACCAGGCGCTGCACGTTCCCCGCCTCACTCACGATCCCCACAGCGGCGCCGGGCTCGCCCGCAACCACCGGCCACGCCCCCTGGCCCAGCCCGCCAACGTCATCCACGGCCGCCACGGCAGGGGATTTTGTGGCATCATCCATTCTCCACTCCTCGGTAGCGTCCTCGCATACCGGCACAACACCCGTCGAGGCGGCGGTCTCTACTCCACTCGGCGACAGCGGCATATCGGCCTGGCCAATCCGCGAATCAAGGTCGATATTACTGTTCTCTTCTATCTCGATATCACTTGACTTTATGTTCTTTATATTATTCATATTGGTTTTTTTGTTGGTCCTCTTCACTTGGTTTGAGAACGTTGAGACCAAGCTCCCGTCCCCCTCTACTTGTTTTACTTGCAAAGGAAGGGGAGGGGGCAGTGGGGACGGAAGGCTTGAAATAGCCTGCACATGTAAGCTAAGGGGCATGAACGTGCCACGAATAGGTGATAGGCCAACATCCAGTGTTTTCAGGGGTCCAAACACATCTTCCAGCGGCGTTACAGATGCATCTTCAGCTAAGTCAATATTGTCAGTTGCTGACCCACAGGAAAAGTATTGACTTACTTTTTTGGTTTTCGATTTTTTCACCTGCAGAACTTCTAAGTTTGCTGTTCGTCTTACTTGAGCTCTAGTTCTTAACAGCACATTAGATGTACTGAGATTAGATGGATCCATTTCTTACAGACTAATATCGTCCGATTATTTGCCTTGCGCTTTGCGCCACTCGCCAAACAGCGATATCCTCAGCCCTTTGGTCCTCAGGGCTTAGCGCCACAAGGGCGGAAGAGGCGGCCTTAAGTACCTGTTTGACCAAGGTCAGGTGACCAGGTCAGTTGGTGAATTAAAGGTACAGGCACATGCACCTCAGTTTTCCTCTCCTCTCCACCTGGTTGAAAATATCACTCGCCACAGCAAACAGCGATATCCTCAGCCCTTTGGTCCTCAGGGCCTAGTCCAGTAGATATTATGAAGGGTGAGTACCATTTGCAGGGGATGTTTGAAACGTTTATGTACATTTACTTTTTTGTTTGCAGTAAATGTCAAAGACGTTTTATTGTGGCACACTGCTGCCACCCAAAAGCCAGCTATGCAAACATAATGTGGGCTTGTGCTGACATGCAATATTTTACAGAAAGTGCATTTACATTTTTTGTCACCTAGTGCTATGGGTCGAGTGCATTTCTTTTAGGTCGAGTAGGTAAACTAAATTACTTAACCTGCAGGTCTAGTGGAATTTTAAAGCATTTACAAGGCCCAATTCATCTCACTAATATCTTACTTAAGCGGTACACAAAACTGATGCTCATTTGATGTTTTGGTTCCAAATAGCTTCTGGTGACATTACAAATATTAGTACAACTTTGCTAATCAAATGTGTGTGTTTGATAATCAATAACATTTTCATTAGCAAACACAGCAATCACTTTTTGAAAACGAATATATGTCTTGCTGTGAGGAATAGTACATCCATTTTGTGTGCACTGAGCAGGTCGTAGATGTCCGTGGAATATTTCACTATGCAGCAGGCAATGGAAAGGATGCATCTGGTGTCATGATTTCTCTTCCAGCTTCTAAGTCTTGTAGGGTTTTCAGAGCTGTTTTTTAGAGAGAGGCACATGCGTTTAAAGACAATTCATTACAAAGTCTGCTTTCGTCCCAAACCTTTCTGTAAAAGTGCACCCCATCTCCCAAGCATAGAAACACAGCTCATCCTATGCATGAAGCCTCGATTGCTTCTATCGCCTTCAGTGCTAATATGAGATATGAACCACCTTGCTAGTTTTGGTCTTTACCCTGAATTCAAAGTTCATAACATTCAAGCATTGCAGCTGCTCCAACTCCCCGCCCCCTTGAGAATAATGAATGCGCATACCGTCTCCTTACTCCCTGATGGAAAAGGTATTTTTGGTTCCGAAAAGATAAAGCTATATTTGCAAATATCCAGTATGGTTTCTAACGCTGAGGTGAATGGAGATGTATGGACAGAAAGTGAAATGTTGTGTCAAAGATCTCTGTCCAAGAAGTGAGCGGAGAGACTGGGAGGAACAAGGAGACACCGTTTTAAGTAAAGGTTGCCTATCTTCAATGATTTTACTAAGCATGTGATGACTAACTTTCTCTTCTAGACACCAATTGCATTCCATGATGTTGCTGCCTACTTCTGTGAAGAGGACTGGAATCTTATGCACCAGTGGCAGAAGGAACTTTACACCAGCGTAATGCAGGAAATTCACCAAGCCTTAATCACTCTAGGTAAAGCTTGTTTTTTGTAAAGTAAATGTGCACTCTTAACTTGTACCTGTCTAATCAAAGTTTTGGAACACGCATGGCCTCATAACAAAAAGGAATGTTTGAATACTGATTTACCACCAGTGGTAAAATATGGGCCATTTTAGATGGGGGAAAAATACCAACCTGTGGGAAAATCCACTCCTCAGGTCATATAATTATGAGTGTCAGTAATTGCAGTACCCCATGGAATTGCCATAACAGAATACAATGCAGCCAGAATATGGTGAACAATGCAATCGAAACGAGTACCAACGCTGATCTGGTCTCCAAAAGTGTCAAACCCATAAACACGAAGCATACGTCGTGTGGTCACATGATTTGGGGGCATTGATGGAGGAATTTTTGTGCCCTAATGCTCCTCCCCCAAACGTTAAATCTGTCATGAGTGGCAATTTGTTTACCTCACTTGCGGTAATCATTTGTTAAACGCTGGGAATACATGAAATTGTCCCCCGAGCAGTTTTTCCATATTTACAATACCATGAAAATGACCACCCAATGGAGGAGTATGTCAGCTTAGGGTTTATTCAGCAGGCTGCTTGTTTTACAAATGTATGGCTTAGAACGGCAGTGTGCTTCATACAGCACATCCACATTGCTAGTTAACAAATGTGCAGCACATGTTTCGTATTACCACATTTAGCTGATCAGAATTAGCGATAATATGCCTCCTTCAAGGTTTCTAGATTATTCGTCGATATTGTCCATGTTCATTTTGTAAAATGTTGATTATTCTTGTCGTCTCAGGCAGGGGAGTCATAGTAGCATCATCATGCTCATCATTTTTGTTATAATCCAGAGAATGCGTCTGCAATTCAACTGAAATGCTTGTTTAAACTGTTCCTAATTTTCACTTTTGGCCCTGGTGTTTTGTAAACATGATCAGTGTCAACTAAATTGCACTGCCCGGCCTTATCAACTAAATTGCACTGCCCGGCCTTATCGTTTGTTGGAACCAAATAAGAGAGGTTGTGAAAGTTGTTGCAGTTGGGTTAGAATGAAGAGTGGCTGAATAATCAAGACACTTGAATAGGGATGTATATCCCAAGAGGAGAGGCGGTGCTCTAATACCGTTGTGGATAAAAGAGCTTGTTTTTCAGCAGATGTTGAAAAGTCGCAAATTCCTGACAGGCACGGATTTGGGAAAGAAGTGCATTCCACATGTTCCCTACAGATGACACCAAGCCTAGACTTTGTTTAGAGTTCAATTTGAGGTGCAAGCAGTCATTGAGGTTATGATTCCTAGAATGCAACACTGGGCAAGTTTATAAAGACACTTAGAAAATTGGACACCAATCTTACCTTTTACCTTAACCACCCGTAGTGCCAGGTGAATTGAGGCCTTGTGGAAGGGTGCCTGGTTGTATTTAACAAATACTAATGACATGTCAGAAACAAACCCCTCCTGACATGTATATAAGTACTGTATGTAACATGAGTGTAAGATTGTAAATGTATTCACTTTGTAACCACCAAGATTGTTTATCTACTGGTATCAGAGTTAATACCATTGTGATGCTAGTCTACCAAGTAACAAAGCCTCTTATTTAAGTAACAAGCCTACTACTTGCCTAATTGCCATGTAACGTAGCTCTCTTGTTTTTGTAACTAGATTGACCAACTGTAATTCTCTATATATGTAACATTTAAGACTAAGTATACTTGTAAATCTACGCCGTCATACCCTTGGGTTTGGGCATACAACAAATGCAATTAATAAATAAATAAATTTGCTAAATCCAAAGATAAGCCTGACTCCAGCATTTTGGGCCTGTTGTCTAGCAAGACTGGAACTCCCATGGAGAGCAACGAAATGGTCCAAACTAATGTTAATTTCGAATGGATTGTGTCCTCCAACGTATTCCTCATCTATGACAGCTGTGGACATTACATGTCATAGATGAGGAATACGTTGGCGGAACATCCAGTCGAAAGAACGTTACCAGTTGGTAAGTAACTTGTTCTTCGAATGGATTGTTTCCTCCAACTTATTCCTCATCTATGACATGTAATGTCCACAGCTGTCATACATGAGGAATACTTTAGAGGAACATCCAGTCAAAAGAACGTTACCAGTTGGTAAGTAACTTGTTCTTTGGACCACATGGGATGATTCTATCTTTGAGGGAGAAGAAGGGAATCACCTTTTTCAACAATATGTGGCGGAGAAGGCAGACTTTAGAATTGGAGTATCTAGAGTCATCTCATAACATAAGAGGAAACTCAGATTTGTATCATTTTAAATGGAGAGAGAGTTTTACCCATTTGAGTGGGAGAGCTGATTGTTCAAGGCCTCATTGTGGTATTTGTGTTCAAAATGATGACGTTCCAGTTTAGCTCCAGTGAGCAGAAGTTAGCTGGGACCCTTTTCTCTACTCCTCGCCATATTTTACCGTTTCTTCCTTCCCATCCCCATAATAGGTATTTTGTATTCACTGCCATTTCTTAAATGATATGGTTGGGTAGTGCTAGTATGCTACTGTAGGATATAGTTTTTGGGAGGCGAATGAGGGAGGCTTGTTGATGTGGATGGAGTGCTAGGAGGATTCAATTTTGAATTTGGAATTGCGTTTACACTCGGACAACTAGAAAGATGTGTAATTGCTATCAAGTATTGCATGTGTATGCATTATGTTTGCATTTTACATTATGTGAATAAAAAGAAGTGAAGGGGCAGCAGGGGATGATGCAGGGAAGATGGTGGGAGAGATCACTGGGAGCGGGTTGAATGACTGTTCTCACTTGCCTAGTCTCAACAAAGGTCCTCATATTCTGTGTCATCAGGTAATAGGAGTTGGCTTGGGATGGGAGGTTGGTGTGGAAGGGAAAATAGAGTAAAGGAATACATTAAAAGATTGCCATGTTTGTAAATATTAGCAAGCTCTTAATATGATTATCATTTTCAGACCCACAGTGAAAAGGAATAATTATTGTCAGAAATGGCCTAAAGGACACTCCCAACTCCCAGAGATGGTTCAAGCCAGGACGCTAGGGCCGTTCCTCACTGTCTAGTCTAGAAGACGCATTTTTCCATCTTATTCTCAGGCTACTATATAGAGCTTAATGAACCCCTACTATCTATTTGCTGTCAGTGAGGGCCTAAAGGCAATTGCCTTATCTTTCATTCTAAGCTGGGGCTACACTATCAATGGAGTTAGTTCTATAGGGATATGAGGGTTGTGCCTTCCAGACGCTCTCAACCACCTTAGTGTCCTTCCCATCATGCTCTTATGTTCCTCTCCTTGGTTCTTACTGCTATCCTCCTCTCGCTACTCTCCCCCATCAATTCCATCCACCCTCTCTTCCTTCTTCCTCCTTAGTCCTTCCGAGTTCTCTCTCTGATTCTACCACCTCCAATGTTACTACTGTCTCTACTACCACTGTCGCTTCTCCTCTCTGACTCCACAATACTACGAATTTCCACACTGGTTCTTAATGTCCTCTCCCTAATATTACAATGCTCCCTCCTCTGCACTGCTACTCTTCCACCCCTTCTACTCAGTCACACTTTTTTCTCAAAAGCACTTGCCACTCACCATCTACACTCCCTCTAACACTCTCACTCGCCCACCTTGCACGTGTGGTCACAACACAATACCACTTGCTCTCACTAACCAATATAGCACCTTTTCTCTAAATCACTTCCACCCTCCAGTTCACTATCCTTCCTCCTGCTTGTCTATTGGTCCAACACCTCCGCCTTCTCTGACCTCAAATGAATAAACCACACCTTCCTGTTGGCTATCCCTTCTTCTTATTCTCCTTCTTGTTTTACCACTGGTGCGCTGGCCCTGACCAATCTGGTTCTGTCTTCCCGTCTGGGCGGTGATACAGAGTTTACAAAATAGGGGCTAAGCCTGCCCGTTTTCCCCGTGTGGGGCAGCAATTCTGCAACAATGGCCTTGGTGAATGTTCCAGTTTGTGTTTGGATGTTACTCTGCTGCAAATTCCCTGGTATGTATTGTGGATTTAAGTCTTGTGGGAAGCCGCTCCATGGCACAGTGATATGTGTCTCTTGGAGGGGGCTCCACCTTTTGGTCAGATCATGTAGCGCCCCGCTGACTCTTGTTAGTGCTCAGCATTCTCTGCAGCTGCGTGGGTCTTCTGTCTCTCTGCTTGCCAGTTCTTTCTCTTCGGGCACTATGAAGAGATCCGCTTGCTGGATTGTCTGGCTTGGAGGGTTTGATGGGCTATGTTTATACAGATTTCTAGGACGTGAGCCTGTCTGCAATTAAAGAAATACGAATGGCAAGCATTTGTTTGTAGAGTTATCGGAGATGCAAAGTGGTACAGGGACATAAATTGGGGACCTCTCAACTGCCACCGTCCCCCACTGCATTAGGACTGGCTTTGGCTTTCACCCTGAAAGGCCTCTCACCCCATCCTGAGTGTAGTTCCTATCCCATTGTGAAAAGTTCCAATTATTGCCCTTATCAGACTGTATAGAATTAGATGACTGTGGCCACAGTAAAAATAGGTAGTGGGAATCTGAATTAAATTAGCTCTGAAAAAAGATCTCGATCATCTGAATTTTTGAAGAAGCAGTAATACGATATCTGTTGTCCACGAGTGAGACACATTAGATTGCTAGCAATGGCAATTTCTAAGGGGAAATAGATCAATAACAATTGTGTGCACAGCATTAATTGCACCTTATCAAGGTGGCAATACCTATTTGCAATTCTTTGGTTCAATTATTTCCTTACACGGTCGGTAAACATGGTCATTAGATATCGGCTTATTAAAGGATGGTGCTGAAACAAAGCCTGTTTAACCCAGAGAACTTACATCTGGTGGTGTGTGTGTGTATACAATAAAACATGGTGATTCTAAAGCATTTCTACAAGTGATAGAAACGGCAAGCCTGATCCACAAACCCTTAATTATTTGTGGAGACTTTAATATTGCTTGAAGTCCTTCATTGGACAGCATGGCTGGTTTTTGAAGATGCCATACCAGTAAGGTTAGATAAGCACTAAGTTCACTTACCAGGCTATATCCATTAACAGGATAAAAGAAAGTACTCTTTTTACTAACACTCAGCATAAATTAACGCAAGAATATTATTTTGCAATTTGTCGGAAATTTGCTCCCACTAAGAATGACAAATCATTGGTATTTGTAGTTTAATCCTTTCCCAGGTTTCTATAGAAATCAGTTACCCTGGACCTGTTCCCATGCCAAGATGGTGGAGCTTTGATCGATAATTGCTCGACTCTGTGTAATTTTGTGAGTCGATAAGGGTGGAATTGACAGGATTTGGAAGACTAAATGGAGAATCGGTTCATAGTAGCCCTTTGTGAGATGCCACAAAGTCCTATTTTCGGGGTCTAGTAAAGTATACTTGTGTTAGTCAAAGAAAGATGCAAGACTAAGATTCCAAATGTATTGCAGGAATGTAGAACATGTCAGAGTCAGCATGTTCACATAAAACAATTAAACTACCAGCAGAGGAAGTGTTTAAATGTTTACTTGATAAGAATATGAAGTCGCAAGTCTCAATATAACCTCATTATATCTCAAGACAGTTAAAGAGAAAGCATTCGAATATAATGGAAACATATTTTGGATGTGTTAAAGTTTGTATTAACTGTAAACGCAATAAAAAAGAAACATCATTTGCATTATGTCTATTAAACTAAGAGATCAAAAGACAGATTTGTCCATATCCATAAAGAGAAGGGAGGGGCGTGGATACATGGCTGCGTGAGAGGTTGTGTTTCTGAATGGCTCCCGCAGATCCTCCAGTAATCCTGTGAAGCATTCTTGCTTCAAAACCTGCCAAGCACGATTAACCAACACCCACGGATACATAAAGATTACGGGCGCATGCTGAGCGCAAAAATGGAATGATCCGTGACATGAAATGCCAGTATTAAGCAAGCGAAATTCAGACGAGCCCGCTCCTTTATGCGCGACAAAATGGCGGATGCTGAGACAAAGGACTATATGCTTATATAAAACATATTCTGTTGTGTAATATATACTGGAATATCTGCAACTTGAATAATGAACAGTTGGGAGCTCTTTTTGAAGATCTCGATGTTATTTTTGATAACTTGCTTGACATCCACTCTGAAGGCTCGATTATTATAGCAGGAGATCTAAATGCAGATTGCAATCTTTCTAATGAGGTTAAGTTACGGAATAGAAGTGTCATGCCCAATAGATCTGGTAAAACTAACAGAGGTATGCTATGGTTAGATTACTGTAAGAGCTGGAACCTGGTGCAAGCATTTAATTCTAAGCCAACCTGGTATGCTCGTGGCAAGAGTGCTATTCTAGACTATATATTTTGAGTGCACATGATATGTCGAATTGTAATACTGTAGAAGTAATCCACTCTGTGAATAGTGACCATGCAATGCTTTGCCTTGAGCTACCTTGGGTGAAAAAAATAATTGTTGGCCCTCAGTTCCCAATACAAATAGAAGTCACCAACTATGGCAAATGTGTGAAGTGGTCCAGATATAAAATTCGGCAATTTAACAGTCTTTTGTCCCAAGACTTCGTAGAATCTACTTATGAATTAAAAATTGCTAATTATTCAGTAGTGCTTTTCGATGAATACTTAGGTGCCACCTTGGCAAGAAGTCATTTATATAAAGGAGTCAATAAAGGGAGCAGTAAAGTCCACACTCATACATTTAGTCAAGCGGTTAAAATAAAGAAAGCTTCCATGAGGAAAGACATTCGGGATCTAAATAAAACAAAAATTGGCACAAACATTTCAAGTACCAGATGGCCCAAAATGATGGAGAGCGGATGCTCAAAGCCATGAGTGCCTCCAATCTGCAGAAGTACTGCAGAAGTACTGGTCCATTATAAATAACTCACAAATAGCTCAGCACCAAATCCAAGCGAACCCTATTGATGCTAAAATTTGGACTGAACACTTCAGCCAGTTGTATAAAAAGCCTCTAGACCTGTGGACACCAACGACTGTTGAAGAGGAAATTTGGCTCCTCAATATCACGGAAGATAATATCCTAAAATATATTAACAAATCAAAATCTACCTCTACCCCTGGTCCGAACCAGCTATCTTTTCTAACTATGAAAAGTCATGCTTACTTCTGGTCCAAACTCCTGCATTTACTATTTAGTGACATATGTTGGAAAAAAGAATTACCACCATCATGGAAAATGTCATATGTGTTACTGTTATATAAGAAAGGGGATAGGATGAGTACAAAGAACTATAGACCGATTACTCTCATGAACGTTGAATCTAAGATTTTTGCAGCCATAGTACTGGAGAAACTCACTTTATGGATGGATGAAAAATCTATCCTAGACTTTAGACAGATAGGCTTCAGAAGACATATTGGAACTGATGCTGGTGGTCTTCTCCTGCACCATAATGAGTTCAGTAAAATTAAAAACTGTTGAACATCTATACAGCTTCTATAGACCTAACCGCGGCGTTTGACCTAGTTGATAGACCCACACTATGGAAAACTTTAGTATCCTTAGGTATTGACAGTGGCTTGCTGAATGTAATTATACATCTATATTCTAATACCGCCATGCAAGTGAGGTTGAATAACAAAGGGTTGTTATCTAATAAGATCATTACTGCTAACGGTCTAAAACAAGGATGTAGGTTAGCAGCCACACTATTCAACTTGTATGTTGCAGAAGCTGGAGAGAAACTAAATACGAGTGGTCTGGTAGGCATAAAGTTGTGCGCAATTACAATTAGATGGATAGACTATGCAGATGATTTTTTACTGCTGGATGGATGTAAAATAGGCCTACAAAGATTAATCACCGACTTTGGGGCGTTGATTGACGAGCGAAAGTTAAAAATTAATCCAACTAAAACAGTCATCTTCCATGGTGGAAGCCAAAAGGTGTTGGGCGCATTCTCGGCATGGAATTGTGGTGGTATTAAGATCTAGAGTCAATTGGCCTTAAGATTCTTAGGATACACAGTGTACAATTTCCATTCTAATGTGACCTGGAAAAACAATCTTTTAATGAAAGCAAAAAAAAATCACGAATCAGATGAAGTCAATAGAAAGAAAATATGGGAAATTCACGCTGGTTCCGTGCATTGAATTCTATAGACTAAAGATTTTACCAAATATAACTTATGGATTGGAGTTTTTACTCGTATCACAGCGCCCTTTCTGAGAAAGCTCGAAGCCCCAATTTGGCGCAAATTCTTATTTTATATACCGAAATGTATTTCCTTTGAAATGATTATATATGAATTAGGCCTAACTTCCATTTCATGCATTATGTATACAAAAAAACTAGCCTTGCTCCGAAAATGTATGACAGCAGATAAAGACTCAATATACGGGCATTTGAAAGTTGTGGAAGAGAGAAACTTTATGTCTTCGCTCATAAGGGATTGCAAATTAACTCTGACGAAAGTTGGCTTCTCAAACGTGACCCTTCTAAGGAATTTTGGTAAAGTCAAACGAACTGTCTAAGCCTATGATTGTCTGGAAAACAACGTCGTACTGCTTAATTCAAAGTTATATTCACAAATAATTTCATATTGGAAATGGTGTCTGAAACCTGAAAACTACTTAGCAAAATATCCATATAGATTATTCAGGAACAGAATGATGCGTTTCAGGTTCAATGTACTGAATTCGAATGAAGTCTTGACAAGCCGTGGTTTAAACCTGTTAGGGAAGGTTGGCTGTAGATTCTGTAATTTTACTGATGTAAAGGAAACCCTGCTGCATTTACTACTGATTTGTCCCAAGCTAGCACTTCAAAGAACTGAATGCTTTTCTAAATTTGTAACGGATACATCAAATGTAGACCAGGATAAATTATGGTATGAAATGTTACATGGAAATTCAATTGCTTTGAAAATCAATGTGCTCACCTTTATATTTAATATCTGTGCTCTAGAATGACTTATATGAGGGTTACTGTTGCCAAGTACGGTTGGTTGATGAAAGACTAGATCTCTTTGACAGCATGGGATATTTATTTATGGTAGCTGCACAAACATCCCAAAGTGGGCACTTGATGCAAGAAAGTCATGCTGAAATGAATTATCTATTGTGCCAGTAGATTTCGCTCAAATTTAATACAACTTGGTTTACGGCCTGTGTACAATAATGCAAAGTTAATGGTTTACCTTTTAAGAATTATGTACAAACGTTTGTCCTCTTTAGGAGTGTTTATCTTGTTCTGGTTTTATATTTTATCGATGGTAATATGTGAATCATGGAATTTCTGTCAATACTTGTAATTTTATTTTTCTCTTCTATTTAATTGTAAAGGTTTATATAAACCAAAACAATAAAGATAATAATAATGACTATATGAAGAAAGCATCACATAGTGGGAAGAGGAGCTGTGCGCAATGAACTGAGAAGGCGAACTCTTCCACATCTGCGCCGGACTCAAGGTGCCCGACAGGCTCTGACACTGCGTGGGACAGCCGCAGAACGAAGCAGTTCGCTGTGGCAAGTTAAGAAGAAGGTTGGCGAAGGAACGCGGATCACCGGTGTATTGTAAAGCCAGGGTGACCGAAACCGCGCCACAGAGAGCTTCAGACACCGATACCGTGGGAGTATAACACTCCGGTTAGGAGGACCGTGCCCTCGGCTCTGTGACGGCACCCTGGCAGGGGATAGAAGTATCCAGCGGGAGCGCAGAACTGCCCCGGGGAAGGGGGGAAGGTGGGGGAATAAAAATAATAAAAAAGAGGTCACCCTTCAGTTATGTCCCTGTCGGAGTGGAGCAGAGACACGGCCTGTGACAACAGCCTCCGATGGCCTCAAAACATGCATACAGCTATCACGCCAGAGGAGAGGATACACTGTTACTACAGAGGCACACCGGTGTGAGAGCAGCGTTCGGCAGGCAGAGTAAACCGACGCTGCTTTCACGAAACATCTCCACACTTGCAGCCTTTCACGGGGTGTCCGGACGTGACTGGCTGCACATAGACTGCGAAATAGGATCCTGGAGAGCCGTGTCCCCCCCCCCCCGCGGGGGAAACGAGAAGAAAAAACGTTCCCTGGCATCTCTGCATGAAGTTGAGGGCACTGCACATAAAAGACGCATCAGAGCCGGAGTCCAGCAGAGACGAATATCAGCTCTCTGTTGGAGCAAACGTGGGGGGACTGCCTACTCTGCCGGAAGGAATAGCCCCAACACGCCCCGGCAAACACTGTGCACCGTATTCCATTAACACCTTAGATGGGAAAAGGGACCCTGGATTGAGCAAGGGGCCGCTTCGTCCTGGGCGTTGGTGGGGTGACGAAGGTTAGGAGAGACGGCGGGCAGGCTATAAGCTAAAACCAAGACACAAGCCCATGCCAACGTGCTTTTACAGCACCAGGCACTATGTGAGTCTGAGACATAGCAGTGGCAGATAAGGGTGGGCACTTAAGAGCTTCAAGAAACAGGTGAGGAAGCCACCGGTGATAACGGCAGCGGAGACATTGAGGGAAGCGGCAAGCTGGACCAAGGTAGGCGCCCACAAGACCCGCAATAACACCAACTTGGGCCTCCAAGCACCAGGACGCGCAGGCGGCGAGAAACCTTACCAAAAGCCGAAGAGTGCACAGAGGAAAAAACAGCAACGGTCAAGTACGTGGGAGAACATAATCCACTCGTGTCATGACACAGTGCACAAGAACGTCCACGGCAGCCCCCTGAGGGCAATACGCCCAAGCACAAACTATTCCTGAGGCGCCAAAAGCCGCATTTTTGATCTCCCGCCGAGTAACACCAGGCGACGGCCAGATGGTGAATAAACAGACCAAGGGGAAGGGCAAACAGCCCACGCTGGAGGAATATGCAAGAACACTGCAAATGTCAGAGGGGGGCAGAAGCAAGGAAAAAAAATCATTCACAGACAGTGCTGCAGGAAATAAAGATCAGCAGATCCTGGAAGCAATAGCGGACCTGAAACTCGCATGGGAAACCAAACTGGAAGCGGCCATGGTCGGAATAAAGACCGCACTAGAACTCAAAGTTGGCGCTGTACAGGAAGAGGTGAATTTCCTCAGGAAAGACGTCAGATCGCTAGCAGAACGCACAGGCGAACTTGAAAAAGAGATGGCCCCCAACACAGCTGAATGCGTGTCTCACAAATCAGAGGTTCACATCCTAGAACAACGAGTGAGTAACCTGGAAAACAGGGCGGAAGAAGCGGAGGGACGTGCCCGGAGAAATAACGTACGCATTGTAGGACTACCAGAAGGAGCAGAGGGATCAAACCCCACGGACTTAATCAAAACAATGCTGCTGCAGGAAATAACAGGAGGGGGGCTGACTCAAGGATTTGCAGTGGAACGAGCACACAGGGCCTTAACTCGGAGGCCACCACCAGGGCCCCACCGAGACCAATCGGCAAAATCCTGAATTACAGAGACAGAGAGCGAATCCTGGAATTTTTTCAAAAAGGAGGAACGAGATGTAGGGCGTCGGTGAACATCACGGCATACCGGGATTATACACTGATGGTACAGAGACGGCGCATGAACTATGGCAGGGTGAAAAGACGGTTGCAGGAAGCAGGGCACAAGTACATGCTGATGTACCCAGCGAAACTGAAGGTATACCACCAAAACAGAGCGCTGTTCTTCGACACTCCAGAAGAAGCATCAGATTGGTTGGATGCGCAGAACTATCCTTCGGAGACGGGCACCCAGAAGGAAGGAGGCGCAGATAAGCAACACAGATTCTGCGGTACTTAAAGTGCCGTGGATTCAGACACTGGGACTTGAATATAAAATAGGGCGTGGCCAGCTGGGCCTTTGATCACATAAGACGCATTGATAAGTGAGCTGAGGTATGGAGAAATAGAGTAAAATGCAGGAGCCCCACGGGACCAACGACCACACCCCCGGGTATAGATTAGTTGGATACCGATAGATCGGTATCACCCTGCTGGGTTTCTGATCTCGGCAACCCGAGATAGGACCAAATGCGGGAGAGCCTGAGATCCAGAGATGGAGCTGAGCACCAGTTGGGAATGGGACGGGAGGGGGGTGGGGATGGAAGGCGTGCAGGGAATAAAGTTGGGGGGAATGGGAGGGGGGAGTTAGTTGGGGAGTTGATGTAGATTTTAGACAGGGAACGAGCCCATATTCATGCCAAATTAAGTTTGAGAGGGGAAGAGGGAGAGGGGGATGGGGAACAGACACAGATGGCTACAGGAAGTCTCAGAATCGTAACTTGGAATGTGAGGGGTCTTAACAGCTATTTCAAGAGGAATAAGGTAATGTTCTATTTAAGGATGCTGAAAGTGGACATAGCATTACTACAGGAAACCCACCTCACTAGAGACAAACTTGAAACGGTCAAAGGTAAAAAAAAAGTGGAGAGGGACCACCGTGGGAGTGACATATTCAGTTTATGCCAGGGGGGTGGTTACCTGGGTAGCACCTCATGTCCCGTTTCAGATGCTCCAAGCTACGGTGGAGCCAGACGGGAGGATGGTCGTAATCCGGGGATTGCTGGAAAACAGAGAGCTGTGCATTATAAATACTTATGCCCCCAATAATGACACGGCGGCCTACTTTAGGACCTTATATGGAAAAGTCGGCCCCCTTTTGGGAGGGGCGATCATGTGGGGGGGGGAGATTTCAATTGCACGTTATGTCCCAAAATAGATAGGTCCGATATGAAACTAGATAAGCCCACCCCCGCCGCAAAAGCCCTACTGGCTTTGCTGAAAGACTTTGGGCTAGAGGACATCTGGAGACAGCAACACCCGAATGATAGGCACTACTCGCACTACGCAGCCCCTCAGGACTTATACACAAGACTGGATTATATGTTCGCTGCCTCCTGTTAAAATGGATTTCTGAACTCTGTCCGGGAGGGGCAGAGGTTCAGAAGGCCAGCCTAGTTTCTTGGTACAGGGTAACCTCTGGACAAGCCAGACCAATCAGGGTAGCGATCACGGCGGTCAAGACTAGGTCTCAAGAGGGGTGAGGGTGACTGAAAGCCCGCAATGAGCACACAAAGCAAGGACACTTACAGATTACTCCAAACAGGTGTTATATTAAAAATATAGACACATTTATTCCAAGGCCTTTGCAACAATGACCGTAGCGAGAAATCACAATAAAACTCAAGTAAACCAACACATACCAAACCAATACAATATATATACAAATACAAATGAGTCTAACGCGTTAGACGCACGAAATGTGTAGACCACCTAGATGGGGAGGAAAGCAGGCAGTGCAAATAATAATCAGACCCTGTCCGACTTCAGAGGCACCTAACTAAAAGGAAGTCCAAGCCTTACGAAGAGTGGAGCCTTGTGCTCAAAAGTACCTGCACACGCTGGTGCCAACGGGCAAAAAGGGGAGTCTCTTCGAGGGAATCAGGCAGTTCAGTTCGGTGAACAAATGAAGATGAACAGAGCTCCGCGACTCAAGCGCAGCCTCCACTGTGGGCAGAAGCAGAGCGCGAGTACGGAAAGGCGTGTTGTTTGACACAGCGGGGATAAGCTATGGGCTACTGCAGGAGGGCGACCAGTTCCTAGCTATGCTACTCACCGGTCCCCGATGCAGGCAGACCCAGGCTTCTCCGCGTCAGTTTCAGTGCTGGCAGGTTCCGATAGGAGCAGGGGACGTCTCGTCGTCGTGTAGATTCCGCAGCAGCAGAGTTGAGTTGAGGGCGTCCCAAACGCAGTGAACCCGCACAGTTTGTTACCACAGCAGGGCAACGGAGCGGCCATTTGTATTTCAGCCAAATGTACACTACTCACTTCAGACCTGGGAATGCCAAGTGTACGAATCGTGTGAGAGTGACAAGGACTCGTAATACAACACAACCTGACGGCGGTTACAGAGCAAGACTCCTGGGTAGGCTGGTCAGTCTGCTGGATGGCCCAGAGACACTTCCGAAGGCTTACGTGCAGGAGATGGTGAAGGTGCCGAGAATAGCTGTTCCCGCTATTCCAAGGGTTGAAGTACCAGTACAGGCCTTCTCGTTCGATCAGAGGTAGAAAGGGTTTCACCAAGCGAAGGCAGTGCAGAGGAGCAGTCCTTCAGCGGGTCACCTGCGATTCCTCGGTTCAGCCTTGTGGTTGCAGGATACTTGGCTCCTGTATTCCTTTGTTCGTGAGAACTCAGGAGATCGACATGGTAGTGTTTCCAGCCTCCTCTTATCCACGGTTCCCTTTGCGCCAAAACGGAGGGGACCCAATGGGAGATCTGCTCACAAAACACTCAAACCATATTTGGACCTATCACGGACCACGGTGGTCCCAGGCATTCATACCACTCTAGACTCTCTGGCACCCAGGATGTGTATTGGGACCAGACATCCCAGCCCACATCCTGGAGGCACACACAAGGCCTGTAGAAGCCTGTGAAAGCATCTGTGTTTCGCGGGAAAGTACATGCCCAAATAAGGAAGGCCCCTGGTCGGCTCGACCTGGGGAAGGTGAAGGGGGCAAGATGGTCAGCAGACAGGACAAAGAGCCTCGTGGTCTGGCCATTTTGGGAGCCAGGCCCCCATTTTGGGCTAAGCGCGAGAAACGCACTTAAAACGCCAAAAGGAGCTCAACAACACAAGGAACGATCGCTGCCACCAGTCCCGTCCGTGATTCACTTGCATCGATCATTTACAATCCAAAAAGAGTATCTAGGGCCTGTAGAAGACTAGAGACCCAAGAGAGCAGTAACTTAGCTTACAGTGCCCTCTTGTGTCATGTTGCACGAAAGCTGCAACATGATAAAGAAACTACGGAAAACAACGTTTCCCGGTACTGACTGTCTTAAGGGCATGTCAGTTTCCCCGTAAGAATGGAGCGAAAGCCCAGAGGAGTGCGACAGAAGGCTGAACTTCTCTGGCAAAGTCTAGATCCTGGTGAAAACAACAGCAAAAAGTTTAGGGGTTGCCACATGGAAGGAAAATTACCCACAATTAAGAAATCTTTCCTAACACTTCCGAACTCGGGGGCGAAATGGTGGGCTCGGAATATAAGGCAAGAACATTATCAGACCACTCCCCCCGGTGGTGGAGTGGAGACACCAGCCCCCCAGGGCAAGAATCCCAACATGGAGACTTAGAGCCGAAGCCCTGCGAGATTCGGCATTCCGGGAGGATTTAAGGGAGGAAATCATTGAGTATTTTGACACTAATACAGGGAGCGTGAAGTCGGAAGGAACTCTATGGGAGGCGTTCAAAGTGGTAATAAGAGGTGCGGCCATATCCAAATCTAGTGGGCTCCAAGGGGGTATAGAGCGGGAACTGCATGAGACTGAAAAGAAACTAGAAGTATTGATGCAGAAAGAGGGCACCTCACAGGAGGATGCTGAACAAGCAAGCCAATTACAGCAAGCCAACAGGGAGCTCTGGGAACCCCTATGCAACTTGAATTATAAGAAATATATTGAAAGACAACACGCAGAAGGGGATAAAACAGGGAGGCTGCTGGCATGGCTATATAAAAATGAGACACGGAGAACGGTAACCAGAGAGATAATGGGAGAAGAAGGGCAGATCTGAAATACCCAAGAGGGAGTGAACGAAGGGTTCCTTAGTTTCTACAAACGCCTCTATGAAGATACAGGGGAAGAAGCAGAGCGGGAGATCCTGGAAACATTAGAGGATATAGGATTGCCTAAGCTAAATGAGGAAGAAAAGGAAAACCTTGACGCCCCAATTACATTAGAGGAACTTGAAACAGTGGTCCTGCACTTACCTACCTGTAAGGCCCCGGGGCAAGGTGGGCTCCGCAGTGAGTTTTATAAAACATATAGACAGGAAGTACTCCCCCGCCCCCCTGCTGACCATGCTAAACGAAGCGTTTGAAAGGGGAAGGCTCCCGGAATCCCTGAGAGAAGCAGTGATCATCCCACTTCTGAAACCCGGCAAGCTAAGCACAGACTGCGGGTCCTATAGACCCCTATCAATGTTAAACCAGTACAGCAAAATCCTTATGGCAGTGCTAGCGAATAGATTGAAAAGGGTAATCAATAAACTCATACACCCTGATCAAACCGGATATGTCCCTGGCAGGAACATTACCGACAACCATAGGAGACTCCACCATATAATAGAACAGACAGAGGGCGAGCTGGGCGAAATGGCAATAGTCTCGCTGGATGCAGTGAAAGCCTTCGACTCAGTGAGGTGGCCTTGGATGATGGCGGCGCTAAAAGAATATGGGATAGGTCCTGGGTATCTGAGGTGGGTTCAGCTGATATACAGCTCCCCAGTAGCCAGGGTCAAAACGGGCGCGATAGTCTCTGACAAATGGCAACTCAGTAGAGGCACGAGGCAGAGCTGTCCCTGGTCCCCCATGCTATACATACTGGCATTAGAACCATTAGCAATTTGCCTTAGACAACAATATGGGGAGATAGGCATCCACACGAAGGGGGCACCGCATCTGATATCATTGTACGCTGATGATGTGCTACTATACTTGCGCTATCCAGAGGAGAACTTGCAGTATATCCTGGAAGTAATGAAACATTACGCAACCCTCTCTGGCATAGCAGTAAACCCTTCAAAATCCTGCATATTTCCCTTGGGGAGATACAAAGGGTCCCCACCAAGAGACCTACCTGTTTTGCAAATACCCTGGCAGTTTGAAACATTTAGATACTTGGGGATCAACATATACCATAAGGTCGCAGATGAATACAAACATAACACAGAGAAGGCTGTTGAGGGCATCAAGAATAGCATGGGGTTCTGGGCGAAACTCCCCCTGGCCATGGTGGGCAGGGCGGCCTTGCTCAAGATGGTAGTTCTGCCCAGACTGCTACACTTTTTTACAAATATTCCGTACATGCTTCCCAAACGTTTTTTCACGAAGCTCCAGAGCTTATGCAGGGTCTTCATATGGCATAACTCCAGAAATAGGGTAGCCCTATGGAAGCTGCAGAACTTGTATGATAAGGGGGGTATAAACCTGCCGAACTTCTAGATATACCATCTGGCAGGGCAGCTTCAGTACGTGGCCAGATGGCTGTCAGAAGAAGAGACAGCAGAATCAAGATTGCTAAGCAAGGACTGCACCCCATACTTCTTGAGGGAGCTCATATGGCTACCTAAATCAGAGATACAAGGACATGCCAGATTGCTGGAACTAGGATGGAAAGCATGGCACAAACGCAGGTGCCCCTGGTAGCGCTATGCAGCGAGGATACGCAAATGGTGAAAGGGATCCGTAAATTCTGGGAACCAATGGGCTTGGTGACGCTCGGGGACATATGGCATGAAGGAGAGGCACTAGATTTTCAAGAGATAATGAGAGACACTGGGGTACACCCAGGCCAACATATAACATATACCAGAATGATTAAACGAATAGGTAGGAAATGGCCCGCTGCAATATTAACAGAACAACCCGACGCAGTTATTGAAACGATGTACGACATCTCGGAGGGTGGACACGAAATATACCGATTAAAGGAATTATTGATGTCCAAAGTAGGCAAGGAGCTGCTCCAGCTGAGGCGGGAATGGGAGGAGGAGGTGGGAGAACCTATGCAGGACGGGCAATGGGAGAGAGCCCAGAGGTACCACAAGAAAGAGTCCCTGGACGCGCAGCTGCAGCAGATCCAGCTGTACATCACCCACAGGGCATATATGACCCTGAGTAGAATCGGCATGTTTGAAAATACAGGGACACAGAAATGCCCTAAGTGTGGGGAGGTTAATGCCACGATGATTCACATGTTCTGGGCATGCCCGGAGGTGGGTAAGTTCTGAGAGGAGGTTAAACAGCGCCTGGCCCAGAAGGGGATTAAGCTAGAGGTAGAATCGGCATGGGCATGCATGTTGGGGGAGTTTGCTAGACCACGTAATCTAAAACACATTAGCAAACTGAAAGACCTGGCGTGCAAACTGGCCAAACGGAGAATAGCTATGAGCTGGAAGGCGGTCCACAGACCTAGACTAGAGGTGTGGTGGCATGACCTCCTAAAATGGGCAGAGGTGGAGACGATGGCATGGTACGAAGCAGTTAGCAAGGGAGGAGAGGAGGAAACAGGGCCCCTGATGGCATGGAGGCAAATAATAACTTTGATGTCGGGACGTCCCGAGAATGAATCCAGTGAGGATGACATGCCCGAATACAATAATGGAGATAAACCCTAAGCAACGAACTGGAAGGCATTGAATTAGGGGCTCAAGTTAAGGGTGAGGGACGGGCGAGGACTGTAAAGTGTAACGTGATTGTAAGACAAGATGTGCATTATGGAATAGTTCTTAATGTTTGTTATGTTTGATGTGTTGTTTAAAACAATAATAATACTTAAAATAAAAAATAAAGAGAAGGCAGTACTGTATCTAAAGTTTGGTACTTCTGGAAAATGTTCACAACAGCAACGTATCAAAATTCAAAGTTTCAGATATTAATTTGATGAAAACGGAAGTACCTGAGCAAGAATTGGGAGTAGAATTAATAAGGAAAATAGAGGGAGACAAATGTGTACCGTTGGAGGTTTATAGCAAATTTTGTCAAATTCGATAATAATAATTAGTGTTCTTATATAGTGCTGCATGCAGGATTTCTCCAACTTATAAGCACTGTATTATAGATTTTACAAAAGTATTCATTGTCATAATGCAATACCTGAAACAATCAAAAATAACCCCTTTTTTTCTAACATTCCCTGGGATCTGGGTCGGGTGGCCATCTTCAGATTACTGTGCCATCATATAAAATGTTTGGGTGTCTCAATAGTCCCCAACCTGGGCAATTTAACAGAGTTAAACTATTGCCGCTTGCTTGGCAAGATCAAGCAGGATCTGGAGAAATTGAGCATATTGCCTCTCACTTACTGGAAGGGTTAATGCATTTAAAATGAATGCACTTCCCAAGCTAATCTATATGGCCACTGTGGTACCTATACCACAGTCGAAGTAGAAGTTCGATGAGCTGTACAGGCACATTATGAAATTAATTTGTTGTTCTAAAAATGTGTGGTTCAATAAACATATTTTACAAGCTTCCAAGGAGGATGGAGGTCTTGCCGTTCCCTACTGGAGAATATACGACCTTGCGACACGGGTCTGTTGGGCCAACTGCTGGTTGAATTCAAATGATAAAGCTATCTGGCGTACCATTGAATTGCAAATGCTCCTCCCACTCTCCCCGCAAGAGGTCTGTGGCACTCCGCCACGCAGGCTTCCGAAGACCTTAGCGGCCCACCCAATACCTGGGCCTACCCAAGCCCAGTGACATAGAATGCGAACACTCACGCGAATGAACGTACTCCTGACGACCACATAGATGATATCCCTTAGAGCCCTTCTAGGATATGGCACCGTCGTCAGCGCGCATGCACTAGTCCACCCGCACCAACTCAATGAGGGGAAGGGGGTTAAGGCCCTAGATCTGCTAGACGGGACTCATATGGCTCCATTCTCTACCGCTAATGATCTTCTGGGGATAACTGCCGGGAATGGCTTCTCTATGGCACAAACCATCCGCCATTGGGTCACGCACGACAGCTGCTGGAACAATCAGAATGTGAAATTGAATTCCTCAGAGACCAGGTTGACTTCCCGAGGGTACGACATTTTATTCCCTTTGCATCGCCAATAATCTCCAACGCAATGCAGCGTTGACTACCATGTGGGCGGAAGACTTGGATATTTCCAAAGACGTAACAGACATCTACGAATATTTTGCCAACTTTAAACACGGTTCACTTAGCTTGTGAAATCGAGAAATGCAATTTAAAATAATCCAAAGGGCATACTTTACTCTGACGAAACTCCATGCCATGAGACTAATCCCTACGGTTGACTGCTGGAGACAGTGTGGTGGGATCAGCACTATGGGCCACGTCGTCTTGTCCTGTCCAAACATCAAGCCTTTTTGGACCATGGTTTTGCACAGACTGGCTCATATCGATGTTGTTTGGGGATGATGTGGATGAGTGGCATGACGAAACCCTGACCCGTAAATTTATTCACAGCACGAAAAGCCATACTTTTGAATTGGAAAAGCGTGACCCCCGACCAAAAAGAAATGAGTAGCGCTGCTGACTAAAACATTCACTGATGAATGCGCATGCTATTGGTGAACGACTAATGCAACGCAGGCAGAGAGATTTCGGGTGTTGCTCGTTTCTGCATTCTAACCATGGCTTTTTTACCTGCTTGATACACCAATCCCTTATGGGTTCCTTGCTGATACATACATACTATAGAGTATTATAATGTGTCTTGCACTCAAGCTTTCTGTTGAAACGGTGCTGAGGGGACCCCACATATTTTCGGTCACATACCAAACAGTACAACAAAATCCCGGTTACACGGGACAAAACATAGCCGCCTCACCCATCCACGTCCCCCAAACGAGCCCCACATGTAAACCATAATACCGCGTCAGCATATCCATGTCACAGCAGCAGTTTCAACAATAAAAAAAAAGAACCTATAGTGCACAGTTATTATAAAGGTGATAGTTCCTAGGTCAGTCCACACCAGAACAAGGGAATGAATTCAGTTCTACAGCCAGGTACCTTCACAGCATTACCAAATTAGCTTCCGGAGCGCCTTGGGGTGATGAGATCCCCCCGCCGTGCTGCTCAACAGATATATAGGCCCTGAAGGCTACCAATAGTCCCTTGGCCTGCCAGTGGGCGGGAGTGACTGGCAGTACTGAGTCTCTCTGCTTTCACACAGCGACATGGAGTTCACCCAATGGTGTAGGGTAGGGGCCGCAGCCGCCCGCCAGGTACGGGCCACTAATGACCTAGCGACCACAGAGGCCATGCCCAACAGGCGTCTATCACTGCTAGATCGCAGTTCCACCAATGCCAGCAACCAAGTTTCAGGAGTGAATGGGATCGGATCTTCTAATATCTTTTCCATAACACCAGCGATGGCCCTCCAGAAGGGTTGAATAAGAGGACAGAGCCAAGCCACGTGATAGAAGTCAGCCAAGGACTGGTGACATCTTTTACAGTTCGAAGACCTAAGTGGGAATATTTTATGCAAAGGTAAAGGAGAGTAATACAACTGGTATAGAAACTTGTAATGAATCAAACAAAATCTGCTATTAATGGAGATTGATTTAGACTGACCCAGTATGACACCCCATTGTGTATCCGTCAAAGATTGTGTTAAATAGCCTTCCCATTTACACCTATATTGGGATGAAGGGGGAGACACCAACGATCTAGCCATACCGTACAAAGAGGAGACCGCCCCTCCAGAGGAGGCCGGGCTTGTGACATACTCCAAAATTGGGGAAACATCCGGCGCTTAGGGAAATTCCGGCCAGCTCGACCTCAGCACCTCGCGGAGATGGAAGTACAACAACATAGTGAGCGGAGACCAGTCACCCCTGGACTTAAGTTCTTCCCATGTTATGAATTTACACCGGCGGAGCAACATCCCCCAGCGTGAAAATACGCAAAGACTGGAAGTGCTGAATAAATATGTGCTCGAATGTGAGGGGGACCCCACGGACCCTATATATGGCCAGCAGTGGAGAATACCACGGGCCCAAACCCGCCCATTTCTACAGGTGATCCCAGGCCCTTATCGTGACCTCCAATGTTTGAACCTCCGCCTTGAAATGACGCTCCCGGACAGCCCAAAGAAAGCCCCGTAAATCGTTGGTCTGTGCGATGGCTCTTTCGAGATGGGAATGGGGACAGCTATCCGAGGGGGACCACCACCAAATCGAGTATTAGATCTGCGCAACAAGGTAGTAAAGAAAAGGATTAGGGATCTCTAGCCCCCCCTGAGCGTACGCACCACACAACGTAGGTAAAGATATGCAAGGACGTTTCCCAGCCCAGATCAGTTTGGACATCAGAGCTCTAACGCGTTTCCAGAAAGACGTAGGGGACCATAATGGTACATTATTGAAAACGTACAGTAATTTCGGCAAGATAACCATTTTAGACAACGAGATGCGGGCTGCCTGAGACAGGGGGAGTCTTATCCAGACATCTACCTTATGTTCCAGGTGTTGCAGGGCCGCGATGTAGTTGTCCTCGAGCAAGCGAGCAGGGGAGGTGGACACCCTTATGCCTAAGTAGCGGAAACCAAGCAAAGGAGGCATCGACATCTTGTGCAAGGACCCCAGGAGTGATTGGGAGAACTTCGGATTTAGACCAGTTTACTTGGAGGCCAGAAATGGCCGCAAACGAGGATATCTCCTCCATCACCGGTGGCAAATTAGACCGAGGGTATTTTATGTATAACAGCATGTCAACCTCATAGAGGGAGACAATAGATACATGAGAGCGGATTGTCACGCCACGGTGAGAGTGGAACTCCCTCAGGGCACAGGCCACTGGCTCGATAGCCAGGGTGAACAGGAGAGGGGAGAAGGGACATCCCCGTCTTGTTCCCCGAGTAGGGTAAATAGGTGAGGACTGAATCCCGTTCGTGTATACCAAGGCGCGTGGGGCTGAATTCAGGAGCTTAGTCCAATCAAGAAACGTATTACCCACGCCCGTACGCCGGAGGACTTCAAACAGAAAAGACCACTCCACCGAGTCAAACGCCTTCTCCGCGTCCAAAGCCACCACAGCGATAGGGACGTCTGGGTTCACATTGTGGATTAATGTAAATAGCCTATGCAGATTATTTTGTGTCGATCGGCCTGGAATAAATCCTGCCTGATCCGGGAGAATAGGTGCTGGCATATGAGGAAGAAGCCGGTTTGCAAGCAGCTTCGCAAAGATTTTATTGTCCGTGTTCACCAAAGACAAGGGGCGATAAGTGGAGCACTTCCTAGGGTCCTTATTGGGCTTAAGCAGCACCGTGATCAAGGCCGTCCTAGTGGATTCCGGCAGCACCCCTGAGGAGGCTGCCTCCTCAAACATATTACATAAATGTGGGATAAGTAAATCAGGGAAAGCCTTATATAACTCAGCCGTTACCCCATCCGTACCGGGGGCCTTGCCATTCGGGAGCGACCGTATTACTCCACGAAGTTCCTCCACCGTGGGGGGAACATTAAGAAGTCCCCTAAACTCAGAGTCAAGCCAGCCCAAGGCCACCCTACCAAGGTATTGGACAATGACATCATGACCGACCCCGCCACGGGCAGCATAAAGCTCTTCATAAAACTGATGAAATACCCTGTTTATCCCCACCGCGTCTCTAACAGCTTCCCCTGTGGGGGACTCCACCTCCAATATGGGTTCCAGACGATTCTCCTGCCGTATGGCCTAAGCAAGGGTCCTACTTGGACGATCACCCTCGCCATATCTCGCCGCCAACACCGGGTCACCCAGAAATCTCTCCTCACTGTCCATTAACGATCGAATTTCACGCTTCTTTGCCGCCAAGTCAGCCTGCAGCGTGGGGGAGTCCGATCCCCCAAGGAGAAGCTCCATATTTTTAATATCCTCCCCCACACGAATGATCGCTCGGCGATTGCCTTTCAGGACCCCCCCTTCCTGAGATATGCACCAACCCCGCAAGTAGACCTTAAAGGTCTCCTATAGAACACCAGGACTAGAAACTGAGCCCTCATTCAACTGAAAAAATTCTGTAATGGTCCGATGCAGATCTTCCCGGAATGCTCCGTCTTCCAGAGCACGAGCTCTGAACCTCCAGCGGAGTCGTTTAGGAGGGGATGAGGGGCCCCTGAGCCGCACCAACACTGGGGAGTGGTCCGACAAAGTGCGAGGGAGAATCATCGTACTTTCTGCCACCCGCGATAGCTCTGAGGACAGAACTATATAGTCAATTGTAGAGGAACTCTCGTGCACACCCGAATGGAATGTGTAGTCACGGGTGTTTTGGATGATGCCAACGCCAAATATCAACTAGAGAGTAGTCCGAAGCTATAGAATTCCACGTTTGGGCCGCCCGAGTAAGTGGTCTAGGGGCGGAAGCCGATCCATCCAGTGTGGTTGAAAGGGCTAGGTTAAAATCTCCCACCCAAACCACTTTGTACCCCGGAAATGTCCGGAGGTGTTCCGAACATGACAGGAAGAATTCAGGAGAATCATAATTAGGGCCATACATACTTACAAATATAACAGACCAGGCCGCGATCTCACCAGCCACCAGAATAAATCGACCCTCACCATCCGAGACCTGTTTATGCAGTTTGAATTCCAAGGTACGGTGAATGTATATTGCCACCCCCTGGGAATGAGATGAATAGGAGGAGCGATATCTATGTACACCGCACCCGGGCAGGGCAGGGGGATTACGATCCTTGCCTACGTGAGTCTCCTGTACACATAAAACATTGACATGATGATTCGGAACAAAGTTGGAAATTAGACGCGTCTTTTTGGCATTGGTGAAACCCCGAATATTCCATGTAAGTAGAACTAGCTCGGTATTACCTGGGGTAAGAGAACCCAATGAAGTGGTCACTGGAGCTGCAAATCAAAAGCAATTGGAAAAAGCTGTGAAGCTGTGACAGGAGGACAACCCCCTACAAAGGACTGCAGACATTATGACAAAACCTGACACAAGGAAAAGCATATATGGCTCAGAAGGGGAAGCCCACCCCCCATCCTCTTTGAACTGGGAGCAACCTAACACAGCCCCCCAACAATTTGAAAACCCAAAAAAAACCCTCTCCACTCCCACCCACGCCAGAAACTCCAACCTACCGGCCTACAAGCCCCACCCCCCACCATCCTACAAACAAACATACAACCTCACAAAACTTAGGTGCCGCTGGGCATGGGGGGCGTCGGCGGCCACTGTACCTCCTAAAGGCAGAGGCTCATTTACCATATTAAATAAGCATATTGAAAACAACTCTGTGTGTGGCTGTGGCCGAGAACTGCACAGCAAGGCCCCAAGGTTCGCCAAGGGCCCAGCTAACAGGGCGGAAGTGCATAGAGGACGTATCCAGCGGGCAGCAGACTAGGGTGACTGTCGGGGAGAGGACCCCGCATCTGGAAGTTATGAGGCAAATTGCTCCGCAGATTCCGGAGTTGTAAAGAATAATGTCTTCCCCTGATAGACAACCCTCACTTTTGCAGGATACATCATGGAGTAACGAATATCTCTCTTGCGTGAAATACTCTTCACCGCCAAAAACGGCTCCCTCAAATCCTGCACTTGCTGACTGAAATCTGATTGTAGCAGACCCCCACCTGAGTGTTTTTTTCTCCCTGGCAGCGCGAAGCAGGATATCCCGGTCCCGTGAATTAAATATGCCGGCTATGATGGCTCTTTCCGGAGCCCCCGGTGGAGGTTTCGCCACCAGGGAGCGGTGGGCCCGCTCCACCATGAACATACTTGTAACGGGAGGGTTGTCAAGGACCTCACGGAGCAGTTTCTCCACAAATTCCTCCATGTTATCAATGGGGGTAGACTCAGCGACTCCCGTAATCCTAATATTGTTCCTTCTGGACCGACCCCCCAAATCATCGTTCTAAGCCACCACTCTTTTCACCGTCTGCTGGAGAGACTCCACCTCATGTTGAAGGACTGTGATCTTATCCTTGCCGATCAGGCGCTCTGCCTCAGACATCCTCCCACACAGCTTTTCGATCTGTACAGCGGAAACATCCACCTTACAAGTTAGCGCATCAATTTTTACACCTAGGCTATCTGTGCTGCCTTTGAGCGCTAATAAAGTTTGATTAAGAGCCATAAGGTCGAATTGAGAAGTGCCCGCCTCGGGTTCCTGCTGCGAAGAATCCAACCTGGCATGCTGGTCCATCCTAGCCTGCTTCTTCTGGTTAACCATTCCAGGGTCCAAGGGTGGACCCCAGCCACATGCAGGCCGGCCCTCAGGATGAAAGGTGCCCCAGCGTCTGGGTGGAGGGCGGTGACGTGCAACCAAGCGAGACGCTCCGACACGCCTCCCGGGAAGAATCCACCAACAAGATGAGCAGAGGGATAGGGCGCCGCTGGTTAGAGAGACCGCTAGAAGGCCACCAAAGGGACGGTACCAGTCCTAGCAGATTTCTGAATGATGATTAGCTGGAGGCAGGTGTGGCTGCCCTCTGTCAGGAGGGAAGGAAGGGAGGATGCTGACCCCCCCCACAACTCAATAGAATGGCCCACTCGACACGATCCGGTGAGCCGATGCACAACCCAGTAGCCGCCAGTGGGAGGAAAGGGGAAGAGGTGACAAAACTGGGCCACTCCATGCTTCAGTCCACAAGGCAAAACTATAAAGTCTATGGGCCAAAGAATTGCTCCACCAGTCCACCACTACGGGGCTCAACGTGCACCACGATGCGCGGACCTCCAATTGATCAAGCGCATGGCTCTACACACAGTGTCCCTCCAGCTCAGGACCACCAGTCACCAGCCATAGGGAGAGAAAAAAAAGAGGGTGGGGGGGGCAGACGCACAACCACCTCAATAGGACTACCCGAGTGCAGCAGTCCCGGTCCGTCCACCCCCACCCCAAAACTAAAGCGCCCCAAACCTCCACCCGACTCACCGCACAGTAGAATACAAATCTGACGGGGTTGGGTGGGGGAGGGAGAGCGCGCAGGATCCCCGCCCCGCCAGGCACAACAACCGAGCAAGGTGTGGGCGCGGGTCCCCAGGATAAACGAAGGGCTCTGATGATGGCGGGCCCGTCCTTGCCGCTGAGGGGATGGGGCGGCCGCTCCTCTAGGCGGGGAGAAGCAGCCAGCACACAGCCAGCGCGGGGCAAGGACCCGCAGACCACAACGCCACCAGCGAGATCCAAGCCCCGAACCTCCCAGCAGGAAGCAGTCCAGGAACCAAGGGAGCGGCAGGAGGCAGGTCTCAAAGCGAGCCGCCGCCTTGGAAGAGGGCCGGGAGGCCCGGCAAGCTCCGCTGGGGAAGGAGAAAGCCCGCCAAGAATACAGCCGCAGTGCCCACTGCGCAGATGTCCGCCCCTCAGTGTCCACAGGTCCGCGATGATAGGGGAGACCAGATTTCCACTCCAACAGGAATCCGATGCCCTGCCGCGACCGCTCTCGACCCCAGCAAGCGTCAGGACCGCAGGATGGTCGCCGTATTTACAAGCCTGTGCAGGAGGACTCTCGGGCTGCGGCCATCTTGTAGCGCGCGCAACAGTACCCCCCGAGGGGACCCCACATATTATGGGGAGCATGTGAGGGTGGTAGACCATTCTGGAGGGGTGTCAATTTTTAGGAAAGTTCCTTGTCTCCGTTTTTTTGTTTTTATGTTTGTCTTTTATAAATTGGGCGATACAGGACCCAGACATTTCATCGTGTTATACAAATGTAATCTGTTACTGACATATCGTTGTTCCATTTGTTTTTTAATTTTGAAGTTGTAATGATGTTGTTCTGATGCATATTGTGAAATCGAATAGTGCCTGGATATTTTATTGTCCAGTTCTGTAAGTTGAATATTTCTTTAATAAAAAAATTACATTAAAAAAAGTTTTTTTTCTAAATAAATGAAAGCACACAGAACTTAGATCATCATACAGGCCAATCATGTTATCAAACTTTGATAGAAAAATTATACCAAAGGCTATGCTTGCAATTTAGCTGATGTTATTAAAAATTGAATTTTCTGCAGAGCAGCATGGATTTGTGGTAGTCAGTGATCCCACCCAATACATTAAATAATAGCAACATTAAAGATTGACCACGCTGATAGCTCAGGAAGTCTTTATTCTATTAAAGACAAGGAGGCGAGCATTATGCTATACTTTCTTTTATTACTGCCATACAGCTTTTCAAGTTATAACTTTAAAAACTATAACATTGCGCTTTTTCTCCCCATTTCTTGAGAAAAATCCAAACTCTGAGGTTTTAAAGTTCCAAAATTTATAGTCCAGCTTCAAACTACAGCCTCCATGATCCTCAGGGGCCTGGTAGTCCTGACCTCTACCCCTGCGCCTATCAGAGTGCAGGCTCCTCCATAAGAACCCCAAGTCCCAGGTCCTTTCCTCTTTCTTTTTTCTTTTTCTAACTTTTGCCGTCAACTCGAACCGTCTTCTGGCTGGCGAACAACATCCGAACTGTAAACTGTACTGCCGAACTGCAGCTGCTTCAACTGTGTGGACAAATTGAACGTGTCCCTTCGCCTCTTTTATTGTCGATTGCGATCATGCTGCTTTCTTTTCGTCTCCTATGAGGAATGGAGAACAATACAGGAGGGGGTGGGTATGAAGACAAATTTGAACACCCAATACATCTTGCAACAGTTCAAATTATTTTCATTCTCTGGGTGGGATATAACGCTTGCCTCCTTGTCTTTAGTAGAATGAAGACTTCCTGAGCTATCAGTGTGGGCAATCTTTATTCTATGACAAGTCAGGAGGCTTGCATTACGCTTGTTCAAAGCTCGCCACCACTCTATTCGTTATGTCAGATACAGGTTTAAAATAAAATGTTTTAAAGGTCGACTCAGAGGACCAATCTGCTGATTTCATTATGTCTTGAAGTGATACACCTGCTGTGAAGGCTCTAGAAGCCATTGTGCCTCTAGCTGAATGCGCACCAAAAATGGTCGGGTCTATCCCTGCCCATTGCATAACCTCTCGCATCCATCTAGCGATTGTCGCTGCTGCTACTGCATGATAAGGCTTTCTACGCGCTATGAGCAACTGGGTGACCCCTCGTGGTCTTAACTGCGCAGTAGCGCTCTCGTAATCTTTGATGCATTGTGCCACGCATAGCTTCTTATTTTCCTCAAAATAAGGGTACGAAATAACCCGGGAATCGGTCTTTGTCCTTCTAGCAATGGTAAAGGCCACCCCTTCTGGATAGAAGATCTTTCTGTCAATTTCCAGTGCTTTAACATCGGATACCCTTCAGCAAGCTGTAAAACATAGTAACATTGCTAGCTTGCTGGATAATTGCGAGCGAGAAAGGCTGTTGTTCGCAGGCGATTTCATGAAAAGTTTGAAAACTTCTCTGACATCCAACAGCAATGCATATTTTGGTTCTGGCGGTCTTTTCAACTTGATGCCCCTCAGCAAACGCAGGATAGCGGGCTGTTCGCCTACCGTGCCTCCTTCTACCTTGCCGTGACCTGCCGAGATCACTGATCTGTACACCCCTTTAGTTCTAAAGGCGCTACCTTCTTGGAATTTTTCAGCTAGGAAGTTAAGAACGTGTACTACAGGGGCTGAAACGGGATCCAAACTGTGCTCTGTGCACCACTTAGCCCAACTCTTCCATGCAGCGTTATAGCTCTTAATGGTGGAATGCGCCCAGGAATCCCTGATGCAGTCTGCAGCGAGTTACAAAATACCCGGCAACTCCCATCGTCTCCTGAAACCCTGCAGCCCGTCAATTGCAGCACGCCTGTCGCTAATACAGGATGTGTCTGACCGGTCGGCCCAAGTAGGAGATCTGGCTGGTGGGGAACTATTCTCTGAAAATCCGTAGAAAGTTCCATCGCTATTGGAAACCAGGGCTGCGACTTCCATATGGGTAGCACCATTACCAGTTCTGCCTTCTCCCTGCGAACTTTCGCTAATGCTCTTGTGGTCATGATAAACGGCGGGAAGTCATAGTGGAGCGCTCTCCTATCCATGGTTGCAGGAAGGCATCTGTACCCGCTGCCCCCGGGTCTATCCGCCAACTGAAATACTTCTGTGTTTGGGTGTTTAGTCTGGACGCAAACAGATCTATGTCTAAGGTGCCCCATACGTTCTGCAACCTCTTGAACACTTGCGGATGAGGTTTCCAATCACTGGAATCTACAAGATAACGTGAGTTCCAGTCTGCTACTTTGTTGAGAGTCCACGGCAGATACTCCGCCGTGACTGAGATCTGGTTCTGAAGGCAATAATGCCAGAAATCTTTTGCTAGCTCCGCCATCATCTTGGATCTTGTCCCTCCTAGCTTGTTTATATAACGCACTGCAACACTTGACTCTGTCTTTTATAAAGGCGCGGACTGCGAAAGAACCTGCTAATATTTTGAGACAGTTTATGTGTAAGCGCAGTTCTTGCTCTGACCATTTTCCTTCTGTCTCTATATGTTCGCACCGGGCTCCCCAGCCGGACCTGCTCGCATTTGACTCTATGATGAGGTCTGGGGAGTCTCCGAAAATCGCCCGGCCATTCCAAGCTTCCATATTCTGGAGCCACCAGTGAAGTTCTGTAAGGGCGTTGTGATCTTGGGTCACTACTTGATGATAACCTAGCCCTTCCTGTAGGTGTTTGATCTTGAGCCGTTGTAGAGCTCGATAGTGGAGCGGACCCGGAAATATCGCTTGAATAGAAGCTGCTAGAAGACCTACTACTCTGGCGAGGCCCCGCAGCGAAATCATTCCCTTCGCTATCAAAAGTCTGAATTCCTTCTTTATCATTCTCACCTTGTGTTGTGGGAGCTCGAGAGTCGCTTTGTTCGTATCTATCTTGAAAGCTAGGAATTCTAGACATTGAACGGGTCCCAACGGGGACTTGTCCAAGTTCACCAAGAATCCGAGCGAGGACAAGAGCGTGAAGATCCACTGCACGTCTTTGGTGAGAGTCAGTCTGTCTGGACCCAGCACGAGGATGTTGTCTAGGTAAATGATAATGCGTATACCTCTTTCTCTTATGGCAGCTGCCATGGGTCTCATGAGCTTGGTAAACGGCCAAGGAGCCGACACCAGGTCGAACGGAAGACATGTGAAATGCCACGTCTCCTTGTTCCAGCGAAAGCGTAGGTACCACCGAAACTCCTGCGCTATCGGAATCGTGAGGTAAGCATCTTTGAGATTTAGGCGTGCTAACCAGTGCCCTGTACGGAGGAGGTCTCGTAGCAGATGGATACCCTCCATCTTGAAGTGATTGTATACGAGCCACTCGTTCAAGCTCTTCAAGTTTATGACTGGCCGAATCTTGTCTCCCCTGTGTACTAGAAAAATGTTGCTGAGGAAACCTGGCCCCCCTTGTCCAGCCCGCTCTATTGCGTTCTTGTCTACTAATTTGAGCAGTTCGCTGAAAACAGCGCCGCCTCCTCGGATGACATCTGAATGGGGTGAGGTTCTGCGCTTTGGACGGCATCTCCCACAAACTTTAGTCGAAGCCCCGCTACTGCCTGCAGCACCCATGCATCGCGCGATAAAGCTTGCCATTCGCTCAGAAATTGGAGGGTTCGACCTCCTACTTTGCTGCTTGCAGTACTCACCCGCTGAGGCATTGGGCTGGCTATAGGATCCTCTCCCTCTGCGGCCTCTGGGGAACCTGGATCTGGATGGGAAGAAGGTATCCTGTTGCTTCCTTTCCCGGTATCGGGCGCGCGGCCCCTGGGGTCTGCGTTTATAGTTGTATCGACCGGATGCGCGACCCCTGTAGCGTCCGGTCCTGGAAAAAACTTGGCCTGGAAAGATCTTTTCTATAGAACTCTGAGCCTTCTCCAATGCCGAGTACGTGCCGACGAACTGCGACATTTCCTTTGCCAAACCATAGACATTTAGCACCTTCACCTGCTTCGTAAGAGGCCAGGTCGCTCAACTTTCCGTCAATTTTTAGAAGAACACCTCTTCTCCTTTCAGATGAAAGTGCGCAATTGGCGTTGCCTAAAAGGCAAACGGCTCTTTGGGTCCAGTTGCTCAGAGCGAGGGCATCTACCGGGGTACCGGTATCTTTTGCTTTTTCTGAAAGGTCCATTATCTTCGCTAATGAACCTGCGATGTCGAGAAGCTTGTCCTGACATCCCCTCCAAGCGCGGTCGACACCCTTCCTGATGTCCCGCATTGATTTTGTCACAAAAGTAACCGTCTCGGGGTACAGGTCAGGAGTTTCCGCCAGCTTTCCTGCCAACTCTGGCCTCGGGCACTCTGATCGCATGTGCGACTGCACTTCCCTATCCAGCAGCTTTCTTATGTGCTGGGCTATGTACGCCGCTACTCTTGGTGACGGCATTCACTCTGAGGATTTCGGGTGCCTGATAGCCTCTGGATCAAACATGTCAGTGGTGTTATCCACTTCTTGAGGGTCGACCACTTCCTCTGTCTGTTGGAAGGTGTTGTCTTCTTCTCCTCCCTCATCATCGGGCTGATCCCCTGAATTGTCCACCCCTGGGGTAGCGGGTCTGTCCTGGCTCTCTTTCTTCCTCTCCAGGAAGGCTCTTTTAGCCTAGCAACAGGATCGCCTAGTTCTAGCGGAGCAGTATCCTCCCTTTCCAAGTTGCTTGGGGGGGTCAAAGAGTTCTTGCTCTTCCAAGCTGCTTTACGCCCCTTAGATTCAACCCCTTCCTCTGGGTGTCTGGCTGACGGCCCCTCGCCTGGGCTTTCTGCCCATCTTTTTCTGGCCAGCCTTGCTTGCTGTTCAGAAAGGTTCTGCACACCTTGCGAGACTGCATGCGTAAGCGAGTCTCCTAGTAACATTTTGAAACTCTGCGACAGGGCAGTGTCTTGGTGAGAGGGGTCCTCTTCCCACTCTTCTTGTGACCACTCAGGAGAAGTGGATGGTGTTACTCCAGGACTTTTACATTGGCCCATATTTCTTGCGTTGGCTGTCAGCTAAGAGGAGACAAATGTAGCCTAAACTGGTGCAGCTGAGACTCTGAGGCTGTTAGGCTATGTGCTATTCACAGCTCTCTCTCACACTTTATAAGGAATTCTAGCGAAAAACTGTAATTCCCTTAGTTTTTTTTTAAAAAAAATGTTTATGTCCTGGTAACATGAAGGATGCTATCTCTGTTCGCTCCGCAAACGCACTAAAATGTGCGCGTGCAAACGTCAGAGCTCCCCAGGGGACGACGGGAAAAGTCCAAGCCTCTCGCTCCTCTGGGTCCTGCGGTCCGACGTGTTCGCCGGCGCGGCCGCGCAGCGTGGAGGAGCGGGGCCGGCTGCCTGAGGCGGGAGCGTTCGCTAGCCGCTCTGGCCCGACTCCTCAGCACACAATAACAATGACAACTGTTCACCGAGGAGGTATTACGCTGCGCCACACAGATAAATGTGATAATTATGTAACATTCACGCGCGCGCGAGTCCATTCTTGGCTTTACAAACAATATAAATATAAGATAATGGGACAATAATCATGGAGTACTTATCTCATTGCGGCAGAAAAAAAGAAAGAGGAAAGGACCTGGGACTTGGGGTTCTTATGGGGGAGCCTACACTCTGATAGGCGCAGGGGTAGAGGTCAGGACTACTGGGCTCCTGAGGATCATGGGGGCAGTAGTTTGAAGCTGGACTATACATCGCAGTAATAAATGAAAGTATAGCATAATGCGAGCCTCCTGTCTTGTCATAGAATTGTTGATGTGACATTGTCACTAAATTCCTAACCAGCACTGATTATTATTTTTTTTAGATAATGAAAAAGCATTTGATTGGGTTAGTTAGAAGTTTGTATTTGCTTTGGTGGTTTACAAAAGGCTTCAAGTTTTGTTTATGAATTATAGTTATCAATGCCGCATTTCCAGAGTCATAATTAACTTCTGGAACTCCAGGAAATGTAATGTCCATGTAATGCCGTGTAGAGGCATAAAATGGCCCTGTTTATTTTGCCCTATGCTTGGAACTGCTGGAAAACCACATAAATCCATCTCCAGGAACTTTGTCCTGGTATCTAATATTCAACAAAAACTGTCTGGTTATGCAGATAATATGCTGATCATTTTATTAGATGCTATAACAGTGTTCCGTATTATTAATAATTTAGCTATAGAATTCGGTAGCAGGGTTCGAAATTGAGGGGAGCTGAGAACTATCTACCTTATGCTTGTAGCATAGAAGAGCCTGGTTAGCTTGACAGCAAACAGCTACCAGGAGCTACTTTTGGATCCCCATGCCAACGGATGCCGAACAAACACACCTATGTGAATTTAATTGTGTGCATTTGGGACAATGTAAAAAGAAACATTAGGACACATTTATATACCATTTAAAGTATAAGGGGTAATAAATAATGGCCAATATTATATGTTTGCTTCTATGTACTAGCTCCATGTTCCACAGTGGTAGCTCCTGGTCACTGGTTAATGATACCCAGGAGCTGCTTTTAGCTCCTGCTTATCCAATCTTAATTTTGAGCCCTGTCAGTAGGATATCAAGGTTCACATTAAATACCAATAAAATACAGGCCATGATCTGGAGTAAGAAGTTTCAAAAGTTGTGAGGATAACATCCTGTGTATAAGGACTTGTAAGGACCCATTTAACAACCAGGCCTTCTAATATAGACTAGATATTCCCAGAAATGTGGAACTTCTGTTCTCAGAATATGTATTTAGTATTCTTCGGAGTTGAAAGAGAAAGTAAATAATTGGGTAGAAGAGGGGCTCGGGACCGAGGTGGGAATTTGAAGTCATCCCAAGTTTCACTGAATCACAACATGTAGAAATGTTTCAAGGCAGTAAAAGTGCTGCGTGGACAGCATATCAGCGTCTTAGCCTTATGGCATTAATTCAAATCTCCTAACAATAAGAAACAAGGGCACTGACAATATTGTGATGTTTGCAGCAAGATGCAACATTTTCCTCCAACAATTATGAAGGCCATCCGAATTTCAGGTAATTGGGTTCAAGTCTTAACTCAGGTGGGCAAACACACTAAGCTCAATGCTGGCACACTCCTGTTGTAAAATGCTCTGCTGTTCTCGAGATGAGTTCACGTTATAAACAAAAATGAAATATTCCACAGGTCTGTGCCTGCAACCACCAGTCTACTCTTCCCAAATTGTTTCACTCTGTAAATTGAAGGGTACATCCTGTGTGTTGTGCTGGTCCTGAGTGTCCTTTGCAGAATGTATTTTGTGAGGCAGTTGAAGAGGTTTAAGGGCTGTTGTTCCATGCTGCTCTTCTAGTGATACAGTGTAGAGGACCTTAAAGTCAATTGGAGATTTCAGGTATATCCATCTGCATGACAGAGGTGCTACCAAAGGAACCAGAATAAGCTTGTAATTCACTGGAACCAAATTTGTTCTCCATAAAGATATACTAGCAGAAAACTAAACTGCCTTATATCATGGGGAAAAGGTCCCAAGTAGGTTCTACTGACTATGAACAGAGCAATTGACTGCTTAACTGGATATATGCGGCGCAGTACATTCGGTACATGTCCCCAAGAATGCTCCACATTCTGCCGGCAGCTAGTTGTCCGATCATATTGGTATTCTCTATTATTGAATCAGTTGAGGTTCTCAATGACGGTAACGCAGATAACTGTTTGGATGTTATGCCACGAAGAGCTAACATTTTGTTTAAAAAAAACCGCCTGAGTTATCCATGTAACAAACATGGTAACAACATCACTAGTAAAGAGCTGGCTGTGGTGGAGAAGGTAAAGAGGAGTTGTCTTTTAGGCTTTAGTTGTGGTTCAGCGTCACAGGATTGTTGAAAACATTATTATTTGTGGTCATTTCCAGGTGCTGCTGGCTATGGTGTGGGACAAGTACCTTCAGAATGTGAATCCCTTCTTATTTGGATTTCTGGTGATAATGAAAGGGCGCTTTCTGCAACTACCCGTGAACAACCAAAACCGACTCTATCTACCTGCTACTGTTACTCCTCACACTACAGTGATACATGTAAATAAAATTAAGTGGCCTAGGCCTTCTCATCGGAGTAGCAAAATGCCATATTGCACTAACCCTTTATAATTTGAAATGCAGGGTAAGAAGTATCAGCAGGTGATCCAATGGAATAGCAATGGTGAGGGACAAATCCAGCTATATAAAACAGCTAGTGTCTTGTCTCAAAAAATCTCCTCTTTTTCACTCTCTTTGAAGGGAAGAATATTGTAGCTGGCCCTGGCTACTGGCAGAGCAGTGACAAGGAAGTGTAAGGGAAGCATGGTATCGAAAGCAAGACAGACACAAAAGACATGTTTGGAAAACCTTTATTATTCTCAAAAAAGGGGTTGGAAGAATGCCCATCTTGCCCTACGTCTAGGATGGGAGCATGCTCGACCATCAAATAAATAAAATAACACAGTCCTAGTGGAGTCTGTCAAAACAAGATGGCCTAAGCTAACAAAACCTAATGCCAGCCCTTACTCTAATGTAACAAAATGTGTGTGGTAAAAATGTGTATGCAAAAGGAATAATGTGTAAAACTATAAAGAATCAATATGGCAGAGTCAGCTCTCCTCCCCACGTTGAACAGCACAGGGAAAGGTGGCCCCTGTACACAGGATGACACACTCTGGCTCCGGTTCTTCAAAATTAAAGGCAGTTCAAAACATGGATTGCGGCCCGCCTTGCCTGCCACGCTAAATTCTTTCTTTACAGCTTCAATATATAGTACAACAAAAAGGTTCACACTGGTCGGGCTCTGCCCTTTTAAAGCAGAAAGGTTCACTTTGGCCCCCCTCTGTCGGGCTAAGACCGCAAAACGAAATTCACTTAGGTCCCCCTCTGTCGGGCTCAGACCTCTTCAAACAATTTTCAACAAGACTTGCTAGAGAGCTCCCTTCCCCAAGCTTGTTACACTTCGGGTCTCCCTCAGTCGGGCTCAGTCTGCTTTCGGATGTCGAAGACCTTCGAGTGTGCATGGCTTGCTTTACAGACCGCCGCAGGACCACTTTGACTAACAGTTCATTTGTTTTCTCGTTACAAAAAATGCACCTTTCACAGAGACTTTTGAGTGGGCTGCTTCCTTTCACCGGACCACTCCGTTACTCAGTACCACTGATTTTACAGCTATATTTTTACTTCAAAGTTCATTCACTGGTCTGCCACTTCAATGTTTAACACACGCCGGTCTCTCAGGTCTCTTGCCAACTCACCGGCTGTGTGCCCCTCTTTCTTGTTTCTCTCCAGGGGTCTCCCTCAGTCGTGCTCAGACCCCTTTAAAAGTTCTCTGATGGGTCTCCCTCAGTCGGGCTCAGACCCCTTCAAAAGGTTATAGATTGGTCTCCCTCTGTCGGGCTTGGACCCCTCTTAAAGGTCACAAAATAAATGTCCTTAGACTTCCAGTCCCACAATCCTCTTCATTCTGATTTTGCTCCCACTTCGCTAGCTCCCCCTTTTGGCACTCTGGCAGTTTTGGCAGCTGCAGGAATTAATAGGGATTCTTGTTGAAGTCAGGGTCTCACCACCTGCCCTTCAACGGCCTGGGCTTGTCTGTTTTGCCCAGGGGAAGAGCTCTGGTGTGGGCACTGCCAGGTAACCCCAGTTGCCCCTGGTTTGGCTTCCTGGAGGTACAGTTCCCTTTTCACACTGCAGCCTCCCGTGTACTCAGTGGGGTTCCATGTGATAATGTCCCGGCAAAAGTTTTGCCAAAAAATTGCAGTTTTTTGCGGGGACATTATTACCTGTAACATGCGCGGGACATATACCGGATATCTTCACAGGCCCAGCAATCAGGCAGTCCTTCTTCCTCCAGGTCTTCCAGGGTCTCTCCAGCTCGAGTTTTCTTCCTCTGGCTTCCGTGCACCATCCAGCACCCCCAGCTCGCTCAGTATGTGCCTGTGTGCTCTGCCTTTTATAGTGAGGGGGAGGCTTAATATGTCTCAGGTGAGACTGATTGTCAAAGGAGGCCTGACCTTGTATGTCCTTGTTAAGGGGACAGTCTGTTGTTAAAAGGGAAGAGACTGTCTTTTGTGTCTCAGTGTGTTTCTCCTCAGTGATCTTCATTCTCTCAATCCCTCTCTTCTTTGTTTCAGTGCTTGTATAGAAAAGGGGCGGGGGAGTTTGGATGTCATAGTGTTTTCTGGTATGTGAAAATTGGGTTTAACATATCCCATGTATACTGAGGGGGTGTTGTATAGGGGGGGTATTGGAAAAGGGGGAATACTGCGTCTCTCAAAAGGGCGTCCCCTCCCCCCCGCAGTCCCCAAGCACCCCCTGCCCAGGTGATCCTCCTGCACTGGTCCACCCCCAGGGTCTGGTTCCAAAGGCGATGGCCGTGCCCTGGCTACCTGAACAAAAGATCCTCGGGGGTCTATCCTTGAGAACAACCATGGTCTTCTCACAAAAGGGCCTTATTGTATTTTGATAACTCACATAGTACACTACTACTGAAAGGGCATGCCCAGTAAGCTAAAGACAAGAATTTAACTGCTTCCAGTTTCTAATATAACGTGTACACTGTTCCAATATTTACTTTCCCCGACCTCCAGTGCATTATATTTCTGCGGTCTCAGTAAAGTAAAACAACTGTGGTATATCACTGTTCCCCGCTACCACCCAGGGGCAGTCTCCAAGCGCTCTTGTGTTTCTGCAAGAAAGAGGACAGGGTTGGTTAGAAAGGGTAGAGTGTACGGATAGGTCTAGAACCAAGAGAAACTGGTGTCTGTTGGCTTGCAGATGGTTGATTGCGTGCACTGGCTTGTTGTATCCGTACGAGTAAGGCCCAATGCCTGGGTTGTTTTGTGAATGCTTGTTATGTTGGGTTTGTCTGTGTTCTTTATGTGTAGATTGGCTGGTATGTAAGGTTGTGCACGCTTGCCTTGTAATCTGTATGGTCCAGTGTCAGGGATTGTTTGTTGTATGCAAGTCTTGTTCATGTTAGTTATTTATGCGTTTGTGTATGAATTGGCTAGCCCATTGGGCTGTGTTGTTAATGCTGCATGCACTCATGTTGTGTTAGGAACTCTGCAAGGTAACGTCTTCCAGTATATCTCTCTCATGCATACCTGAAGTAGCCCCAGTTACATGAGGCGAGTCTTTACCAGATTTGTGCACACGCAGTGATTTTGGCTTGCTTGTCTGCACACTTGATGTAGCCCCGCGTATCATGAGGTGAAGCTTTACCAGACTCTGCATAACCACCGATTGTTGTCCTTTAATACTTGTCTGCACACCTGATTTAGTCCCTACTACGAGGCAAGACTACACCATTCTGTGTACTCACTTCTGTAACTCTGAAGCATGTTTTTCTGCACTTTAAACTGTACATTGCACTTTATGTAACTAGCGCCCAGAGGCCTATGGGTTTTGTGCGCTGAAATACATGTAAATAAAATAAAGATAAGTTTCTAAAGAAAAATGTATGCTTTTGTGCTAATATGCATACCCATAATACTTGCTCAATGGCTCTGATTTGGAAGTGAACCTCTAGGGATAGCTACTGGGTGGCACTGTGGCATGTATGGCTTGTTACCTAAAATGTTCTATTTTACTCTTACATTTCAAGTATTTTAGTCCTGCATTTTTAAAGCACCATGATATTGATGTTGATGGTGTTACGGAGTAAGCTTCACCCGTTCCTATGCTAATTATTTGCACCTTCATCTGTGTTTTAAATCACAGGCTATCAAATCATCAACCAAGGTACTTTACTTCGAGTTAGTAAAGGGGGAGACCCATTCGTTCATGACCATCAGGAGGCCAAGAGAAGAGAATTTATCAATGACCCGGCATCATGTAAGTTCGTCCATTTGGAAGCATTGCCATGAACTCAGAGTAATGTCATATAATGAAATATGCATTTATAGAGTGCCTCTTAACACAGTACCATCTATTGAGCCCAGGCCTGGGCTGCCAGACCCAGGTCTGCGGAGGAGAACGAAGCGGGTGCAGAATAAGATTTGGGGCAGCAGTAAAATAGGGCCCTATGAATAGTGTAAATAGTAGGTCAGGGTAAAGCTAGAATATGGGTTGGAAGGGTTTGTTTCATCATGGGTGCATGTCATCTACAGGGTCTGAAAGTATGTATAGCTAAAACTGTGTGTTTCCCTAATGCAGTGTCTTATTTGCCTGTCAACCCTGACATTTTGGTCAGGATACAAAGAGACGAAGAGTCGTGTTGCAGACTTCAACATGGTTTAGAGAAAACAGAAACCAATAACAACCATGGCGAAGGTGAGGAGACATTTTTTAAGATGGGTTTGTTTTTGCTCTTATAAACAAAACATAGCCTCCTTTCCTTAACCTTTAAATCTATGTGCACTGGGACTATTAAATAACCTACAACACTTTTATATATCACTGAAATGAGCTTCAGTTTTCTTATCCGTCAGTGTCCCCAAAATTCTGCAATCCCGCAACTCATTCCGTAGTCCTACTGAATGACTACGACGACTTGCTTACTTGTGCATTACACAAGGTGTTGTTCATCTGTTAACAGCAGCAAATAATGTACTATACAGCATAGGTATTGCAACAATTTATAACGCACATGCAATCGTGAAAGTCAATGCAATTCTTACATAATTTTACATTGTACAATACAGCAATATTACAAACTTTCTAAATGAATATGTAGTCCCACAGTTCTCCAGCATGGGGTCTGGCATGGATTCACATGCTCATGAATATTCCCCGTCGTCAGGCTGGGAATCCTCGGTAAAGAAAAAACCAGTATCAGTTTCGTTTCTGATCTGTCTTTCGTAGTAATAACCAATCATTGGTCTCTGCGTCATACTGACCACAGCCAATGACTGCCCTCTACCTAAGCACCGCCTCTGGCAGCCATCTTCAGATTTTTACCGCACGTTCATGTGTTGGGATCCTCGTGCTATTGCTCTCGAGCGTTAGTGCTATTTTTTCACTTTTTTTCTCAAAAACTTCGTTTTTTCGGTCAAAAGAGCCTCAAGCTCCACCGACTCTCCATCCGATCAACGGGGACCCGTGTCGGATTCGTCTGCGCCCCTCAAGGGTGAAGATTTCGTCGAGCTACGCTTTTGGAGGACTCCAGAAGCTTCTCAGGCCCGGACATGGCCCAGGAGAAGGGAAGCTCGACGCCCGGAAAGCTGTTCAGGATCTGCCCTGGATGCCAGCTGCAGAACGTCTTTAAGGAGGACGAACACTCCTTTTGTCTCTACTGCTTACATGAGGACAAGACGCACGTGGAGAAGTCTGTGCGTTTTGCGGCAATATGTCGGAGCGGACCATGAAGGACCGCCATCAACGTCTCGCCAACTGGCTGGAAGGGAAGAGCCCGTCAGGCGAGAAGAAGAGGAAGAAATCCGAGCGGTCTTCTAAGACCTTTGAGGACGCCCCGGCGACCGGGGTCCAACACAAGGCCAAGCACCGCGAGTCCGCTGGCACCGGGAGCGCCGAACGGTCGGGCTCTACGGGCGCCAGGCAGGGCGCACCCTCCCCGGCACCTTCAGCCACGAGCCAACGCTCTGGGTCGGATAAGAGGAAGGGCGAGCACCCGGCGAAGCTCCTGGAGAGGCCCCGGTCGAGCTCGAAGGCCCCATCGGAGGGGGAGCGAGGCAGTGTCCCCCCCCTCAAGGATAAGGCGGTGAGCGCACCTAAGGTGGTGAAGGCCTTAATCCATCCGGCCAAGCCCTCTATCGATACTGTCGCGGCGGCCCTGGCTCAGCCTGTGGAGGCTACACCAGTGGTGGCGACCTCGGGGCTCAGAGTCTCCCTGCCACCTCGGAGGGAGTCCTCCTTTGTGCCCATCGATAGGACCCCCGTGAAATCCCCGGCGGGGAAGAAAAAGGGGGGGCAGGGCGTCGTCGTAGATTCGGCTTCAACGTCGGAGGAAGAGCTGATCGAGGTCTTAAGCCACGGCCTTGGCGTGGAAGAAGACCGGCCCGTTGGGATGGATCCCGACGCAGGTGACGACCACATCGTCGAGGGTGCCGACGGGGCCCCTGATCGCCCGTCGGATTCCCCTCTGCCAGCGCCGCAAGACAACTCGGCGGCCATTTTGTTGGCTATACAGTCCTTATGCTCAGAGATAAGGACGAGACTACCGTTGCCGACGGAGGAACCTCCCGTCGGGGGATCCTGAACCGGGACCTTCTGGTGTTCCCCCGCCCAAGAAAAGAAGGATTCACCCTCCACCTCCTTTTCAGCCGTCGCGCCCCGTCCAGCCCTCCTCCCCGTCCACCCGAGGGGATGATACGGGGACTGACACGGCAGCGACGGGTACGGACGACGAGGTATACGACGAGGATCTACCGTCGTCACCTCCCACCAGGGCTTCTCCGCCCGACGAGATTGGATCGTTCCACTCCATGATCGCCAGGGCATCCGAGCTTTTCCAACTCTGCCCGAGGAGAAGAAAAAGGAAGGATTCCTTTATCAACGGCGCGAGGCCAAGAGGAAGACGGTCCTCGCGGTGCCTCTACTGGACGACATTTGGGATGAGGGCCTCGCCCTCCTCAAGAACCCTTCCACGACGCCAGCTAGAAGAGACCGGTACGAGAAGAAGTACCGGGTCCCGGACGCGGCCCCCCTGTGCGTCCGGGCGCAGCCTACCCCGGACTCCGTCGTCTCCGCGGCGGCCAGGAAGAAAGCGGGGGGGTGCGGCCTCCACATCGACTTCCCCACCGGACGGCGAGGGAAAGAAATTGGACGCTATGGGACGCAGGGTCATCTCGTCTGCAGCGACGACGATTAAAGCGGCCAACGCCTTGGCTATCGTGGCCCGCTACGACAGGGAGCTATGGTACAAACTGGCTCCCCTGCTGGACTTCCTACCGGATGACAAGAGGGCGGATGCCCTGGAGATCCTACAGGAAGGTGAGGTGGCGTCGGACCACGCCATCACTATTGCGACGGACATCGCCGACACTGGGTTTCGCCAGTTGGGCAACGGCGTGTGCCTTAGGCGGCGTGGATGGCTCAAGGCTACGGACTTCCGTCAAGACGTACAGACCAGAGTCCTGGACATGCCGTTCGATGGGAACAACCTGTTTGGGAAAACAGTGGACGATTCCCTTCAGGCCATTAAAGCGGACACTGAGACGGCCCGGGCCCTTGGGGTTCTGCAGCAACGACGGATGCCCTTTCGGAGCAGCGGAGGCAAGGGCGCCTCCAAAGGTTCCGGCGGCGGTTTCTCCACCTACCGTCAAGCGGCCCGCTCGTCGTCTCAGGAGGCCTACAGAGGACGAGGCAAGTCTGGCGGACCCCGCCGTCGTCGCCAAGGAGGTCAAGGCGGCAAAGCCTCGTCGAAACAGGATTGAACCGGCCGTGGGGTCGGGCCCCCACCGAAGCACCCCGGTGGGAGGCCGGCTGGCGAGCTTCGTCAGCGTGTGGGAGTCCATCCCCACCGACCGTTGGGTGCTGGACGCCTTAGCCCGGGGCCACGCGCTCGAGTTTCAAAGAAGGTGCCCGCGCGTCCCCCCCGTGGCCAGGAAAGAGCTTCACGTCCCTCAGCTTCTCCTGGAGGTAAAGGCGATGCTCAGGAAGGGCGCCATCGAACTCGTCCCAAAGAGGCTTCGGGGCTCCGGAGTTTACTCGAGATACTTCCTCGTGAAGAAGAAGACGGGAGGATGGCGCCCCATCCTAGACCTGCGACGTCTGAACAAGTTCATCAAGGCGCAGAAGTTCCGGATGGTCACCCTCCAGCACGTCCTGGGTCAGCTGGAGGAAGGAGACTTCCTGTCATCGTTGGATTTGGAGGATGCCTACTTCCATATTCCCATCCTAAAGGGGCACCGAAAATTCCTCAGGTTTGTGGTCCAAGGGCGTCACTACCAGTTCAAAGCCCTCCCCTTCGGACTACGGTCGGCACCCAGGGTATTCACCAAGTGCCTTGCACCGGTGGCGGCGCAGCTGCGCCGCGAGGGGATCCACGTCTACCCCTACCTGGACGATTGGCTCATCCGAGCCAAGACGAGGGAGCTCGCCGTGGAGCACACGGCAAGGACCGTCCAACTTCTCGCGGACCTGGGATTCTCCGTGAACTACGGCAAGTCCCACCTGGTACCCGCGCAAAACGCACTGTTTTTGGGAGCGAAGCTCGACACAGTGTCCCTTCTGGCCTCCCCGTCGGAGGAAAGGACCAGGTCCATCCTGGGCAAGGTACAGCGGATGTTGGTTTCCGACGCGGCCAAGGTGAGGTCCATCAAGTCCCTCCTCGGAATGATGTCTTCTTGCATCTACCTCATTCCCATATGCAGGCTCTGGATGCGCCCGTTGCAGGAGTTCCTGGACGCGCGCTGGATCCAAACGACAGGCGGCTTCGAGGAGAGGATCACACTCGACGAGAGTTTCCGCCGAGCGGTCCGGTGGTGGGGCACCCGCGCGCATCTGACGGCGGGCATGGACTTCCAGACCCCAGACCACCAGGAGACAGTGATCACGGATGCCTCCCTGGAAGGGTGGGGAGCGCACACCGAAAATCTGCACGCGAGAGGCCTTTGGCTCCCGACGGAGAAGTCCCTCCATATCAACGTCCTGGAGCTCCGTGCAGTGTTCTGGGCCCTCAGGTCCTTCCTTCCGTCCCTCAAGGGCAAGGTGGTGAGGATCTTCACCGACAACACCACCACCATGTTTTACATCAGGAAACAGGGCGGAACCAGGTCCCCAGCACTGTCCAAGGAGGCGCAGGACCTGTGGCATTGGGCCGTCGCCCAAAGGATGTTTCTGGTGCCGTTTCATCTGGCAGGGATAAAAAACACCATCGCCGACTCACTCAGCAGGGAGCTGCGCTCGTGCCACGAGTGGGAACTACGGCAGGATCTAGTGGATCGCCTCTTCCGACGGTGGGGCACACCCCAGATCGACCTGTTCGCGACGCGGTCGAACTCCAAGTGCCGGAGGTTCGCCAGCAGGTTTCCCCAGGCGAGGAGCATGGGCGATGCTTTCTCATTCTCCTGGGAGGGCCTGTTCCTCTACGCGTTCCCTCCTTTGCCACTGCTAATCCGGCTCGTCAACCAGCTCAAGAGGTCACGGTGCAGGATGATCCTCGTCGCACCTGCGTGGCCGAGGCAGATATGGTTCCCGGACCTTCTGGACTTGTCAGCGTCCCCGCCAATCAAGCTGCCGGTGGACGCGGATCTACTCTCCAGGGAAGGAGGCGCCATCCTCCACCACGACCCGAAATCGCTGAACTTGCAGGCCTGGCTCCTGCAGCTCTAGAGTTTGGAGGATACGACATACCGGCCGACTGCAGAGAGGTTCTTGCAAAGGCCAGGGCGTCCTCGACTCTTAAATGCTATGGACACAAATGGAAGAGGTTCTCTGTCTGGTGCCATGCACAGAAGATTAACCCTCTACGGATTACGGCTCCCCAGGTACTGCCGTACCTGCTGACGCTGGCCAAAGCTGGACTGGCACACGCATCCATCAAGATTCATCTTGCTGCGATCTCCCGATACACCAGAACCACGGGCCGGACGTCCTTGTGGTCTCATCGTCTGGTGAAAGAGTTCATGAAGGGACTGTTCAGATCGTTCCCGCCGGTGAAGGCTCCGGCCCCGGCGTGGAAGCTCAACGTGGTGCTGACCAAGCTCATGGGACCTCCGTTCGAGCCTCTGCACTTGGCCCCGTTGAAGTTTCTGTCGTGGAAAACAGCGTTTCTTGTGGCCATCACCTCCGCATGACGGGTGGGAGAGATCCAGGCCCTTTCCTGCAAGGCCCCGTACTTGACTTTTCACGACACGAGGGTGGTGCTCAGGACGCACCCCTCCTTCATGCCCAAGGTACCGTCGGACTTCCATCTCAACGAACCCTTGGTGTTGCCTGTGTTCTTCCCGTCGCCTTTGTCGCCGGCTGAGAGGACTTTGCACTCGCTGGATGTGGCTAGAGCGCTGAAGTTCTACGTGGACCGCACGAAGTGTTTTCGGAAGACGTCACAACTCTTTGTGAACTTTGGACCTGTCAATCAGGGGAAGGCTCTCTCGAAGGCTTCCATTTCCAGATGGCTCTCCGGCTGTATCATGTACTGTCATCGGTTGGCAAACGGACCGCTGCCTGGCCGTCCGAGAGCCCATTCCACCAGAGCGATCGCAGCTAACACGGCGTTCCTTTCTGGTGTGCCCCTGCTGGACATATGCAGGGCTGCTACGTGGAGGTCGACGCACACCTTCACGAAATTCTACTGCGTCGATCGGGATTCCAGGGAGGAGTCCAGGGTCGGCCAAGCAGTGCTGCGCAACCTGTTCGCCTGAGGTGAGCCTGGTGAGGAGGTAAGATGCTTAATGTTGAGTTTGATGTAATGCTTAATGTTGAGCCTTTGCCACCTCCCGTGGTTGTGCATGTGTGTACTGCTATGTATTCTTTATTCATGAGCATGTGAATCCATGCCAGACCCCATGCTGGAGAAGGAACAAGTTACTTACCTGTAACTGTTGTTCTCCAGCATGGGTCTGGCATGGATTCACATGCGAACCCTCCCGCCTACCCCTCTGCGGCTCTTCACTTGGTCATACTGCCACTTCACGTGCTTCCAAATCTGAAGATGGCTGCCAGAGGCGGTGCTTAGGTAGAGGGCAGTCATTGGCTGTGGTCAGTATGACGCAGAAACCAGTGATTGGTTATTACTACGAAAGACAGATCAGAAACGAAACTGATACTGTTTTTTTCTTTACCGAGGATTCCCAGCCTGACGACGGGGAATATTCATGAGCATGTGAATCCATGCCAGACCCATGCTGGAGAACAACAGTTACAGGTAAGTAACTTGTTCCATGCAGGCGAGCAGGCTGAACAAAAATGAGTGGTTGGTCATATTATGATGATAAAAGTGTGGCATTAAATAACTCCACTATCCTTTGCTACATCAATATTTCTGTCGGGTGGCCATGTCCCTTCTCCGAATCCTTCAAGTCCCCTGGATAAACTTTGCTTAAAGGTGATGTGCTCCCTGTACTTCCTTATCCTGAGAACCTCGGCTGGGGCATAACACATTTTCCCCATAACATCTTTTAATGGGGCATATATCACTGCCATCGGCCTGTGATTGAGTTTAAAGACAACATTCCCCAGCCTCCATTTCAGATGCAAGTTCCTCATGTCATGACTCATAATAGTGTCCAGGTACTGCTCAGACGCCTTTACAGATTAAAAGGAATAGTAGAAATCCCTCGTATGTCTACTGCAAGACAAGGCCTCATGTAGCCATTATGATCAGTGCATGTTTTCCAAATGCAGATCGCATTGCTGCTTGCATCTACTCACTGGGCCACCATGAAAAGGAGGAACTGTACTTAATGGAGCAGAAAGATGTCCTGGGAAGATGCAGTAATGCTTGTCTATCAGGTAAGTGAAATGTTTGCGAGTGGCGAGTTCACAGATGAATATAAAAATAGTGTTCTTTATTTCTGGAACCAAGGCGTAGCAAGTTAAGGACTTGCCCCTTTAGATCTTAGAACACAGCTGAGCTCTTCATCTTTGGGAGGTCATTAAACTGAGTACTTTTATATGTGTAATAGCAACACCTAATATTGCAGTGTTTTGCATTGGGTAATCCGGCATAAAGTGCTATATACAAATGTGTTATCATTAGAGTATTATTGTACTCCCACGTCCAATCCCCAGCCCAGACCTCCATAATTGGGGATGTCCCCTCGTGTGGATGAGACCAGAGCCTTTTTTTATCAGGAAAACCCTCATATATTGAATGCAGGGTTGGTGCACATGCATAGAGCAAACACCTGCCCTTCAGAGCCCAAAGGCTGTGCCTTCCATTCAGTTTAACCGTGCTCAGCAGAACCGGATGCCTATCAGCCGGTGAGTTCTTTTTCCCTAGGCAAGCACTCTGTTTTGATTTTTTTCTTTTAATTCTACTCCCTCTGTACGCCTGCTGATCTGGGCTGAAGGCTTATGTCACGGCAGTCTGGATTCTCACAGTGCATGTGTTAGGCAGAAACCTGTGCAGTTCCCTTAGGGACCACTGCAAAAGATTTAAGACTACAAGTGTTGGCAGTAAACCCACTTGGTAGCAGTCTGTACCACCCAGATTTACCTGGTAGCTGTGGCTGAGCAGTCAGACTTCCCTCAAGAAGAGTTAGGCAGTATGCAAAGTATACACAATAGGCACTCAGATACACTAATACAAGCAAACACTGACCAGAGCTTGGGTATCAAAGTATATAATTATTTATTTAAAAACACACAGTTGAAATACTCCAGCACTCTTATTGTAAAATATTCTAAACACAGTTACTATTGTAAGATATACACCCCTTTTTCCTTATCAGATAAGTCACAGTAAACACCACTTATTTTCATACAGAGGTGAGCGCTTAACTAGATTGCACTCCGATAAGTTTATGAGAAAGGGAGGGAAAAAGACAGAATATGAAAAGGTACACCCCTCTAAGATTCAGGAACACTGTTAGCAAGGCAGAGAGCAAAAAGTCACTGGTGAGCCAAAGTCCAAAGGCTGGGCCCACTCTTAGAGAGAGCAGAGCACAAATGCGCCCAAGATCACACAGTTTCACTATGCTTAGAAAGTCTTGTAGGGGGTTCAAAAAGGGTTTAGAGAGGCTTTGAGAAAGTTTAGCCAGGGTGTCCCAGACTAACCCAGGTTCGAAAGCAGGGGGCTAAATCTACCCCGTACAGTCGGTAGCAAGGGAAGCCAGGCGGGACACGTTACCTTAAGTGAGAAGGATCCTCCAGCGGTGGCAGTTGTTCCTGGTAGTGGGTGCAAGTCGCGTCGTCGTCCAGGGGAAAAGAAGATCTCGACTTGGCGGAAAGATGAAGGTTGTTGCACTACCAGGGAAGAAGCCAGCCGCGGAGTCTTCCGGTTAAAGGTAGTACCTTTGTTTCGCGGTCGTGGTAAAACGTGGTATCCCGGTTGCCGGGGTGCTTGGCACGGGCAAGGCGGCCACGAGGTACGTCAGGAAAGCGAAAAGACGGTGAAACTGGTTATCCCCACCAGTCAAAGGAAGAAGACTCTCCGGCGGGAGATCTCCTCTGTCGTTGGGAAAAGTGGTGAGGCAGTCCAGCAAGGCTCCACCGGCGGTGGTGTCGTGGCAGGTCGGCTCAGCTTCTCCCTCGTCGGATTCTTAGGTCCTGTGGCGACTTCTGAAGTTCCAGTCCCCAAAGCCCTGCTTTTATGCAGCAAACCCCCATTCACTCAGCCTAGCTGTCACTCAAACATGCTAAGTGGTGAGCTGGCCGGCTCACCACTTGGGACAATCAGGATGGAGTGCGACTTGAGTTGCCTAGGCAACTCAGTCCAGGGTGCCTAAATTCCCCTCCACCCCTCCTAAGTACCCCAGACAGAGTGGCACCACTTTGGGGGGCTTCTGTGGAGAAGCCCGCCAAAAAGTGGAACAAAGGGCTCGACTTGGGTTGGAGTTACAGAAGAGAACACAAACGCCATTTTAGAATCAAGTTTTGGCAAAAAATACCAACCGGAGAATTAATATTAAGTAAATAAACCGGCAGTATGTTCGAGGCTACCGTAAATAATTAAATAAAGATACTAGCCTAAACCAATGGGGAATCCCATAGGAAAATATTCGCGGTTGAATATAAAAAGTAGTATCCACTGCCACCAGCCAAAACTCGATCAGGGGGGACGGAGACGTGCCCCCTCGACTAACAGACCCTGGGGCAATCGAATTGCCCCAGCCAGTACATCCACAATATGATGGTTTGTACTGGTTCTGTTCATAATTTAAGACTAGTAAAGTCAATGGTGACTTTACATGCCCTGGGAGACAGTAGTCAGTCCCAGGGTATGGAGTCTATACTGGGGGGTCACTATGACACCCCTGTGTCACTGCACTGAGGGTGCTGTGTAACACACATCACAAAAACACATGAAGCCCTATGGAGTAAAAGACCCCATAGCCCATTAAACACATCTAGATTCAAAGAAACACACTCAAATCATGTCCAAGAGTGAGGGTAAAAGAGTCTCACTCTTGGCAGGAGAAAAAAATAAACCCCAAAAATCCAGCAAAGCTGCTGGGGGACTCACTAGGTTAGGAAATTCAGCCTAAAAAGAGAATTCTCCCTAACAGCATGTCATGCGACTGCAGCATTTCTGAATTGGATCTCGACATCCCGTGTCTCTAGTGCGTAGGCCCAGAGCACACATGGGATCTGTGCACATTTTGTGACGCTCTTTTAGTCAGGGCGCTTTGAGGAAGTGATTTGTGCGCTAGGAAGCCCTTTTCACGAAGTTGTATAGTTTTGCACAAAACAAGTTGAAGAAAAGGATTCAGGTGAATACTCCCATTTTCTCCACAGCATTGAAGGATGGAGACACCTTCCGCATGAACCTATTGCGGCTAGCCTCCAGTACCAGCCTCTCTGGGGTCCCTCCCCACCTCCCTTGGGGCTATTACTGGCTTTGACAATCGACCTGCAGCAGGCCTCCGGCCAAATTTAAAGCTAAGTTTGCCACTAGTGCACCGAGGCTAAAAAGCAGCAAATACCAGGGATGTTGCTCCAGAGGGCCCGCAGCATGGTACCAGTGTAAGCTCTGAGGTCACCATTCACCATTCACCTGAAATAAAAAACTGAATCCAAAAAGGCCAGATTTTTTTCTCCCCATTTGACCACATGTATATGCAGGGGGAGACCCCACGCAGCCCTCCCTTGTACCCCTCCACATTTTGTATTATCTTTACCCCCATATATATATATATATATATATATATATATATATATATATATATATATATATATATATATATATATATATATATATATATATATATATATATATATATATATATATATATATATATATGCAGTCAAATTGGGCATCCCATATTCGGTCTTTTCGGATTCTGTCTTTTTGCCCTTGATCTTTTTGAGTAATACAATTTCTTCCATGCCTCCTGATCTCCCTCACCTAATGCAAGTGGGGAGGGAGGCTCTTTCGGTGGAGATTCACAACCTCCTCACCACATACTGCTCACATTGACCCCTCTTGAGATAGGCCTGGCTGCTCATCCACACTACCAACCTGCGTAGTTGTATACCAAAGGTTGCTTCCTATTGCCAGGACATCAAGGTTGCTGTAGTGCACCCAAAGGGTACTGCACACAATCTTGCCTAACACCTGCCGACCCTTTGCAACATCGTGAAGTGACCACTGCTATCCTTACCCCATTTTCTATGCGACAGAGGAGCTCCGAAGAAGACTGCTTCTCTTTGGCTGGTGGGAACAACCAGTCCCAAGACGAACTTTGAATTGAGCCATCTCCCGAGGTCCTAGGAGTTTCCAGAGCTGCAGAACCCCAATACCAGGAGACCTTCTGCCCATTTCGAGTGCATCATCGTGGAACGGCTGAATCCGTCCAAATCTTTGCTGAACCCGTCCAAATCTTTGCTGAACCCGTAAGGACACTCCAGATATCCGATCCAACTCGCCCATCCCCGTCATCAGAGTGTGGGTGTAAGGATGCAAAGAAGATTGACCAGGTGATCCATGTCCTTTGTTGGCGCTGCAGAAAAGGCGCCATAAACACAGAGTGAACCAAGAAGTTGCTGAAAGTCATGCCACATGTCTTCCCTCGAGACTGCTGCTGAGAGATCCCGTCCATTGTCCTGCCTTCAGTCATCAGACCAAGGAATCGGGAGGTCGGGTCCAGAGCTGCAACATCGTGTCGCAGCCAGCACAAAAATGTTCTTCTAACCTAAGGTACTGTGGGGAAAAAGGTGTTGCTTACCTGATTCCAAGAAGTCGCTCCAAAGCGTTGATGTGCACCTAGAGGTACCCAGGGTCACCCCCTCTTACCTCTGTCTGAAGCTGCTCTGTATGTCCCTTCATCTGCTCCTTTTACAGGTCTCCCTTGTTAGTTGTTAACTTTTTGCTTCTATAACACTAGAGACTGGACTAAACCCTCTGGAACTCTTCGTATTCTGCTGCTTGTCAAGACTTTGAGCCCTCTCTGAACGCCCTTTAGCTAGGGTTACGTTTTTGGACTTAAAAGACTTGCTGTGCAAAGAAACCTTCTCTAGAACCAGGCTAATGTTAAACTAACCATTTTTTTCCTTAAAGTGACTTTTACTCTGTGTTTGCAGAGTAAATGTATTACTGTATGAACTATTAGAAACTGCAGGTGCGCGTAATAACCGATAATACAATAACATTTTCATTTCCCTTTCTAACGCTGCTACAAATGTAACCGCGAACAAACACAAAAGTGAAAGTGTCCTTTGAAGTGTACTCCAAAGTGTTCTTGTGTAAACGTCTAAAGTAATTCGAGTGATTCTGGTGTGTATATATAATATATATATATATATATATATATATATATATATATATATATATATATATATATATATATATATATACATTTTTCTGATGCATGTTAATCTGCTTAGAATCACATGCTGTGCATATAATCCGACATTCAGTGGTAGTATTGCATCTTGTCTTGCGAGGATCGAAAGGGGACGTTGACATGGGCGTGCCTTTAACAATATCCCTAACGTGACGTGTAGTGTACCCAAAATCCCTCACGCGTCGAGGTCCCTCAGATAGTTTTTTTCTGCCCAGCTATCTGGTTGCCTTAATGCAGAGCTCTTTATAAAACATTGCGTTATGTTATATTCCTCGACCTTCGATTGTTTGTTCTTATTGTCACTCCACTCAACGGTTGATTCCTGTGCCACCGCTGAAGACTGCTGACTATGGCACTCTGACGGCTGTTGATCCGGTCGGCACTGCCGACTACGTGGCCGGGCCTTCTGGCAGGCCAGTACAGTAGGGAGAGTGGGGTCTGGGTGGTCATATTCCTTTCAAGAATGCCCCCCCCCCCCCTCTTTGTTCCCTTGGGTTTGTAGTTGCTATCACAATCCTGCGCTATGGAGAGGACTCCATTTCGATTTTGTCCTTCCTGTAAGGCAACATTTCTGTGGAAAGACAAGCACCGTCGGTGCAATAGGTGTCTTCCCCTCGATCACAACGAGGCGGCCTGTAAGCTCCTACGTCCCAAAACTGTTAAGGAGCGCTGTTTGAAGCGGTGGGCGGCCTCCGGTATGTTGCAGGCCGAGACTAATTCCCCTGCCACCGAGTGTGACGAAGAGGTTAAAGATGACCAAGGCTCCATTTTGGAGGCCATTGACCATACGGTGGAGCCTCCTCGCTCCGCAGCGTTCATCCCCGGCCCCGATAGGCACAACAAGAGTCCTGCTATGGGGACTGTACATCCCGGCGACAGGGACGCACCCGATTCCCATACAAAGCACACAACCCACGGTTCTGCTTCGGTGGTCCAGTCAAAGCGCTCCAAAGCGCCAACGGGCATGTCGGATAGTTCGGCGGTGCCCGCTGATCTTTATGATTGGCAGCTCTCCCCGCAACCGCGACAGCGGCATGCGTCCGGGCAGTCCAAGAGTACGGGCGTTAGCAACAAAACCCACGCAGCCGTCGAGACGCCTCCGAAGAAAGCGCTGACAACGCCCAAGGCCCCAGGTGCGCCAAAATCTGCCGCACAGCCACCGGCTCAACCTAAACACCTCCCTGTAACCCCGAGCATCAGCGATAGTATCGCGAAGATCGTTCCGGCGGTGAAACACAAAGAACAGCCGAAATATACGCCAAAACAGAAGGAACGGCCTAAAGACGCGTCCAAAGACACGTTGCAACGCCCAGAGCCTCGAAAGGATTGCTCTGAGAGCCATTTGTCTTTATCTAAGACTTTAGAGGAAAATTCTTGACGTTCTATAGAGGAGGATCGTCAGGAAGACCCCTTTCCTCCCCTGGTTCATCGTCATGGACCAGAGAGAAGTTTGAGGGGTGCATGAACAGACTGGAGAAGTTTGTTGAATTCTTAGAAAGGTTTGATCCTAAAAGGCTTTGTGCGGTGTTCCCTTATACGCCTATTTCCAAGTTTCCCTTTGATGCTCCTCATGAAGAGAATGTTTATGACCTTACTGCTGATGAGGTTCCCATGGACCCATGTGTACAGGATGATGATCCTTTTGGGGACCCTACTGATGATCCTGCTGATCCCATAGAGGATTGGGAAGACAACCATCCAATTGATAATCAACCTTGGGTGTCCACTACCCCTACCCCGGTCCCTGATGCCTTATGTACAGACTCCCCTCGTCAGGCCTCACCTGTGGATGATCAGATGGCATTTAACTCTATCTTAAAGAATGCAGCAGAATATTTCCAAATCATCACACAGGAGGCTGTGTCGGATTTGGATTTTGTTGAAGATATACTTAAGGAAAAGCCTCCTGCCAGTCAGGCCATCCCATTACTGAACTCTATTAAGAGACGTCTGGCTCCTTCATTGTTAACACCAGCTCAGACCAGGGCTGTTAATCCCAGAGTAGAGAAGTTGTTTCGCCCTTCTCCTACCGACCCCCTCTACATTAGGTGGCATGCGACTCCGGATTCCCTGATAGTTACGACAACGAGAAAGAGGGGGGATGCCCCCCTGTCTACAGGTGAGGCACCGCCTGATAAAGAATGCAAAAAGTTGTACGCACTGGGGAAGAGGGTTACGACTGCTGCATCATTCTCCACCCACATAGCCAACAACACCAAACGGTTGGCTAGCTATTCGGATGTGCAATGGAACCGGCTCCAAGAGGGCCTTCAAGAGGTCCCCGAACCGGTGTTGGCTTGCCTGCTTGCGATTGTATCTGGAGGCAAGCAGGTGAACCACAACATTCTTAGAAATACTTTGGATGCTGCTGAAACAGCGGGCAGGACTTTATCCCAGGGTACCCTACTAAAACGGCACGCCTAGTTGAGGAACTCCGGGTTTAAGCCTGAAACCCAGGCATCCTTAATAAACAAGTCGGTTGAGGAGACCAACTTGTTCGGCAAAGCCGTGGATGAGGCACTTGAGACAGCATAAAAGGATCATGAGACTCTCAAGTTCTTGAACCAGATTACCCAAAGGCCTACCCAACAGAGATGGGGCGGCTCTTGTCGTTCCCTTCATGGGCAATCTTGCTCCCCTCACAACCAGTATGGTTCAGGAAACAACTGGTCCTCAGGATAGGCATCTAACGCCACCACCACATATCCACCTAGAGGACAATGCCGTGGGAAGGGTAGGGGCCGGAATCCCATCCTCAGAGGTTCCCCGGCCTCAGGTCAGAAATTACCCTCAAATCCGGGTCCCCTCCCATGCCTCGCTGGTCGGGGGAAGTCTAACATCATTCCTTCATGCATGGGAGGGGATTACAACAGACCAGTGGGTGCTCAAGACCGTCGCCCACGGGTACTGCATCAAGTTCTGCCGACCACCTCGATTCAGACTGCCAAAATCAAGCCGCCTGACGCCGGAACATCTACGCATCCTGCTGCAAGAGGTTCAGATCCTGCAGGAAAAGGGCACCAAAGAAGTCGTCCCTTTTCTACAGGTAAACAAGGGTATTTATTCAGTATACTTCCTTGTACCCTAAATGGATCTCACCATGCACCCTGTGCTAGATTCGCGCCCAGCTAACACATTTGTCAAACCTCAAAAATTTCATATGGTCACGTTGCAGGAGGTAATTCCACTGCTGATGCAGGGGAATTACATGGCAACATTGAATATGAAAGATGCATTCAATGTTGCTGGCGCACAGAAAATACCTAAGGTTCATGATAGAGAACAAGCACCATCAGTTCAAAGTACTCCCCTTCTGCATTGCCTCAGCACCAAGGGTGTTTACAAAGGTACTGGCAGTGGCAGCAGCGCACCTGCATAGAGAATCCATCCCTGTTTACCCTTACCTCGCCGACTGGCTCATAACAGGGGATTCCTACGGAGCATGTCTGTCGAACACTCAAAAGACGATAGACCTCTTATTCAGCCTGGGATTCTCCATCAACAAGAAGAAATCCAGCCTAGACCCCAGTCAAGCAGTTTCTGGGGGCTCTAATTAGGACAGAAGACGGCCTCGTTTTCCCCTCCAACGAGAGGGTGCAAAACATGCTGTTTCAGATCCCTCAGTATGTAGCCGGTGGAGAGGTGACAGTACGCAAAGCCATGCGACTGTTAGGAATGATGGCATCCTGCATTTACTTAGTTCCTCACGCGCATCTGCGCATGTGTCCCATGCAAGAGTGGCTCACCAGCCAGTGGTGTCAGGTCAGTGGACAATGGGACGATCTAGTTAGTGGTTGTCTCGCCAGCCCTCGTTCTCTCTCTGCAGTGGTGGTTGAGGAAGAACCTCTTGAAGGGAAAGGCCTTCAACACGCCCGCACTAGAAGCCACTCTTACGACGGACGCATCTCTCACAGGGTGGGGGGGCTCACCTGCTTCAGCAGATGGCACATGGCATGTGGTCCCCAGAAGTAGCATCCAACCACATACATCTCTTGGAGCTGTTAGCCGTATTCAAAGCACTGAAAGCCTTTCAGACACAGCTGCCGGGGAAGACGATCCTGATCCAAGGGGGCACACACTCTCCAGGGCTATCCAAGCTGTCCCAGAACATTTGGAAATGGGCTGTCAAACACATGATGTTCCTGTTGTCCCAACACGTTCCAGGGGAACTGAATCTTCTGGCAGACGTGCTTAGCAGAGACTTCCCACTGCCCGTAGAGTACGAATGGCGACTACATGAAGACATTGTCTCCAACGTTTTTGCACAATCGGGCTTCCCAGAGATCGACTTGTTCGCAATTCTAGAGCATGCTTATTGGTACGAATACGCCTCCAGGTACCCCCAGAACCGATCCACGGGGAACGGTCTCTGGATAGCATGGTCAGGGACATTTTTTACGCTTTCCCCCCCCGACTCCCCTACTCAACAAGATCGTGCACAAGATTCACCAGGAACCAGTCACCATGATATTGGTGGCCCCCATGTGGGCCCGTCAACCCTGGTTCTCTCATCTGATAGAGATGCCCCTATCTCCTCCAATGAAACTGCTTTGCCATTACAACATGCTATCTCAGGACAAGGGGGAAACACCTCACCCATGCCTGCAAACTCTGAACTTAGCGGCCTGGCTCCTAAGGTCATAGGGTTTGGGCACCTCCAACTTCCTCAAAGATGCATGGACATAATTAGGGAGGCGGCGAGGAAACCTAATACCCGATATTGCTACTTCAGTAAACGGAAGCGTTTTGTTATCTAGTGCAATTCCAAGGGCGTCAATACCATTGACTGCTCTCCTACCCACATTGTATTTTACCTGACTCACTTACTAGACCCAGGCCTGGTTTTTAATTCCTTGAAGGTTCACTTAGCTGCTCTCTCAGCCTACACTACGTCACAACAGAAGGTGTTGTGGTGGAAAATACCAGTTATTAAGGCTTTCATGGAAGGGGTTAAAAGGATTCATCCCCCTATCTCTAACCCGGCTCCCGGATGGGACCTAAATGTGGTATTGACTAGACTTATGGGGTCTTGCTTCGAGCCTATGCATAAGGCAAGTCTCAAGTATCTTACCTATAACACAGCCTTCCTAGTGGCTATCACTTCTATAAGAAGAGTTAGTGAACTACAGGCCCTTTCAGTTCTAGACCCTTTAGTTACAGTCCACCATACATAGTGCAGAATATGGAGAGGCAGAAATAGATATCCCTTTCCCTGCCCCCTCTTTGCCATACAAATGTATGAAAAAGTGAAGCAGAAGAAAACCAGTGCATACAATGTTTATGCATGTGTTTTAAGCATGGCTTTTCCTCTACTCCATGAGGACAATTACCATGTGTCTGTTTTACCGCACTGCCAAATTCTGAATTTCATACCTGAAACTCTCCAATTCCACCTGTTTTTGTCTGGAGGAAATTTTCTCCATCCAATAGCATCACTGGATGCATTATGCAGGAATCCTGCATGCAGTAATAAGGCATTTCCTCATGGAGTATTATTACAGGACTCCAAAATGGGGAATAGCGGATGGGTCTACATTACTCAATCATGCAGGTTGTTCCAGTTACCACAGGTGTTAACAGCATTTGAGTTTGGCAGTATTTTGTGGGAAAAGAATTAGAGGTTACACTACTCATTGCTTTACCTCAGTAGGTGGATGGTATACAATGGAAAATGTAAATAGAGTACTAAAATGAAATGTTTGATTATCCATATGATGGTTTTTATTTTTTAACAGGTGACTTACCTGCAAATTCTGATTTCTTAATTGGGCTAAAAAAAGACAAAGGCCTGTGTGTGTCCAACTCACAAATTACAGAAGGAACAAAAAGGAGTGGCGGTGTAAACCCAGGTGAGCAACAAAAGGTACAGTGTATGCGTTTGAATGATTCAGAATTCCAGGTTCTTTGGACAACTAAAGGTTTAGAGCAGTGTTGTATGGAATTTATAAAAAAAGTGTTACTGCCCAAAGTAAACCTCTCCATCCACTTGCCAGGTATTAACAATGTGGAAGAGTCAATTTTCAAAACAACAATGGAGCATACTTATATATACATGTTGAATTATTTAGATACATATGTTTATTTCTTTTGTTTCAGTCATGGTAGCATATTAGAAAATGTCCTTCTGCACTTAGTAACCCACTGTTGGAGAGCAAGTGATATGCCACAAATTGATAGGGATTAGGTTATTCTGGGATTTCCGCCAGCAGGTGTGCAACTTCTCTGTCCGACTACCTTCTGAGATTTCCGGGTTTAATTCCAGCTTCTGCATTTATCAATACTCCTGCACTTTTGCAGAGTGCAGGAGAGTTTGGCAAAGCTGGGCGGCTCATTTTCTAATTCCCTCTAAATTGCACATAGGAGACCGCCTATGTTTGCGCTTAGGTGCAAACAGGTCCCTTCCATGCAATTTTGGTGATCTACATTGCGAAGTGGAAAACGTAGGTGTAATCTCATGTGCACCTTTATTTTTTCACTTCGAAGTGTGAATAGAGTAAATACTGACCACCATTACCACATGGCGGGAAGCGTTTGGATTGGATTCATGTGGAATCCGCCTGCTTTTTGCTGGTGTAAAGCACCACTGGAATCCACAGAATTTACGACATCATTCACATGTCATGCTGGGTTATATCATGTCGAATTTGTGTGGCGCAGAGTATGGGGAGACATAAATAGATATCCCTTTCTCTGCCCCCTCTTTGCCATACAAATGAATGAAAAAGTGAAGTAGAAGGAAATCATTGCTTAAAATGTTAATGCATGGATTTTCCTCTACTCCACAAGGAAAATGAGCGTGTGTTTGTTTTACCACACTGACAAATACTGAATTTAATACCTGGAACTCTTCAATTACACCTGCTTTTGTGTGGAGGAAATTTCCTCCACCCAATATCATTTCTGGATGTAATATAATCACATGTGGGACTGCTACATGCAGTAATATGGCATTTTCTCAGGGAGTCTTACGGGACTCCAAATGGGAAATAACTGATGGTCTGTGTTAGGAAAGATTTCGTAATTGTAGGTAATTTTCCTTCCATGTGGCAACCCCGAAACTTTTTGCTGTTGTTTTTCACCTTGTTCTTGACTTTGCCAGAGAAGTGCAGCCTTCTGCCGCACTCCTCTGGGCTTTCGCTCCTTTTCTTATGGGGAAACTGACATGCCCTTAAGACAGTCAGTACCGGGGAACGCTGTTTCCCGTAGTTTCTTTTATTATGTTGCGGCTTTAGTGCAACATGACACAAGAGGGCACTGTAAGCTAAGTTACAGCTCTCTTGGGTCTCTAGCCTTCTACAGGCCCTAGATACTCTTTTAGGATGGTATTTTGATCGGTGCAAGTCATTCAGGGACTGGAATGGTGGCAGCGATCGTTTTGTTTATTTTGAGCTCCTTTTGGCGTTCTGAGCACGTTTTTCGCACTGAACCCAAAATGGTGGCCTGGCTCCCAAAATGGCCAGACCACGAGGCTCCTTTGTCCTGTCCACTGACCGTCTTGCTCCCTTCACCTTCCCCAGGTCGAGCGACCCGGGGCCTTCCTTATTTGGGCATGTACTTTCCCGCGAAACGTGGTTGCTTTCGCGGGCTTCTACATGTCGTTTGTGTGCCTCCAGGGTGTGGGCTGGGATGTCTGGTCCCAATACACATCCTGGGTGCCCTTTCCTCCTTTGATCGAACCAGAAGGCCTGTACTGGTGCCTCGACCTTTGGAATAGCAGGAACAGCTATTCCCGGCGACTTCATCATCTCCTGCCAAGTAAGCCTTCGGAAGTGTCTCTGGGCCATCCAGTTGACTGACCAGCTTACAAGGGAGTCCTGCTCTGTAACTGCCGCCAGGTTGTGTTGTATTTCGAGTCCTTGTCACTCTCCCACGCTTCGTACACTTGGCGTTCCCAAGTCTGAAGGGAGGAGTGTACATTTGGCTCGAATACACACGGCCGCTCCGTTGTCCTGCTGCAGCAACAAACTGTGCTGGTTTCGTCGATTGGGACGTCTTTTTGCTCTACACGACTACGAGGCGTTCCCTGCTCTTCTGAACCTGCCAGCTGCTGAAACTAACGTGGAGAAGCCTGGGTCTGCTTGCTTCGGGGACCGGTGAGTAGTTTAGCTAGGTTCTGGTCGCCCTCCTGCAGTATCCCATTGCTTTTCCCTGCTGTGTAAAAACAGCACCCTTTTGGCCCTACTCGCGCTCTGCTTCTGCCCGCTGTGGAGGCTGCGCTTGAGTTGCGGAACCTGTTCTCCTTCTGCTGTGCACTAACCCGAACTGCCTGACTTCCTCCGAAGAGCTTCCCCTTTTGCCCGTTGGCACCGGCGTGGCAGGTACTTTGAGCACAAGGCTCCACTCTTCGCAGGGCTCGGACTTCCATCTAGTTAGGTGCCTCTGAAGGCGAACTGAGTCTAAAGCGTTATCGCACTGCCTGTTTTCCTTTCCTTTCAGGTGGACTACATATTTCGTGCTTTAAACGCTTGCGACTGTGTATTTGTATATATATTGTGTTGATATGGTATGTGTTGGTTTAATATTGTGATATTGTGATTTTCTCGCTACGGTCATTATTTTAAAGGCCTTAAAATAAATGTGTATCTATTTTTGATATAACAACTGTTTGGAGTAGTTTGTAAGCGCTCTTGCTTTGTGTGCTCATTGCGGGCTTTCAGTCACCCTCACCCCTCTTGAGACCTAGTCTTGACCGCCGCGATCGCTACCTTGATTGGTCTGGCTCGTCCAGAGGTTACCCTGTTCCAAGTAATTAGGTTGGCCTTCTGAACTTCTGCGCCACCAGGACAGAGTTCAGAAATCCGTCTTAACAGTCTGCATGACTCAGAATCATGAAGGTTGTTCTAGTTACCACAGGCGTTAACGGAATTTGAGTTTGGCAGTATTTAGTGCGGAAAGATTTGAGGTTAGACTGCTCATTATAATTATTCTTTTATAACGTGCTTAATACCACCGAGTAGTTTCTAACGTGGGATCGGGATTCGAACTTGTGTTGCGGTACGTTGTCTTGCTTACAAGAAAAATGCGTTGCCCCTGAGCTATCCTTCCTCCCTATTGCTTTACCTTAGTAGGTGGATGGTATAAAATGGAAAATTTTAATAGAAAGCTCAAATTAAATATTTGAATTTTCATATGATGATTTTTATTTTTTAACAGGTGATTTACCTGCCAATTCTGATTTCTTAATTGGGCTAAAAAAAGACAAAGGCCTCTGTCTGCCTGAAAGGTAAATACCATCTCTTGGTAAAACCACTGTTTCCAAGAACAGTGAAGTGGAATTGACTTTACTTACATTTGGTAACTTTCTAGACCCAGCACACACTATCTTACCATAGAGTGCTGGAGGGGTTACTTAGTATCCCTTTTGTCTAGTTTCACGTGTAACATTTTTGTGTTACCCTTTCTACAATTAATGGCTGGTGGCAGTGGTTTACTTTTTACTACCATTATGTATTTTTACCGTGGGCTGCGTTCGCAGCTGCAGTAAGGCACCCATGGGTGCCCATTTTGTCAAAATGGCCCCAGTCTGCTTTTTTTGCCATTTCTGTGGAATGTTCCTTCTTGAGATTTACTGTGCGCACCAAACCAGCTTTGGTCCCTTTGTTCGTTTTGTCTTTGACGGGATTCACGAGTGAAGCCTGCCTCTGGCTCCAGTATGACTGGCAGGGGCAGGAAGTGAGGGAGGTGCCCGAAACTCCCTGTGCTTAATCCCCTTGGTTACAGGAATGCACCCAAAGGTGATTGGCCGGCTGGCTGTTCAGCAAGGCCAGCCAACCTGCTGTGTGATTGACAGCTAGGCTGGAATTAATGGGAGAAACCTGCATAAAAAGTGAGGTTTTTGGCTTCGAAGGCAGAGTCGACAACTGGACGAAGGAATCCGAAGAAGAACTTGGAAGAGACGCCTGCTGCAACTCTTGGACCGTTGGTTTGCCCGGTGAAGCCCTGCTGCTGTGCTGAAGCTCTGAATTAATTTCGACTAGAGAAACCCTGCAAGGACGACTTCTACCCTTGAGTTGATGGGGCCAATCAACTCCAAAGTGAACTCGTTTGGACGTCCTCTCGGAGCTGGCTGTACTTCCACTGCTGCTGAACCGAAGTGCCAGGGAGAGGAACACCAAATCGAGTCCGACCCGAGCGCTAGGAAGATCCTCCGGACATCCTTGAAGCAGGACTGACCAAGCTTGAGCCACCTCAACAGATTGCTGGACACCAGATGCGAGGAAAGTCTGAAGTTGTATCCAAGAACCACAGTGTTGCTATTTGCTGTCAGACGCGAGGAGCTGAAACGGTGAAGTACCACTGAAATTAGTTTGGCCATTGCTGCCGCTGACCTTTCCATTGCAGTGCAGGAGTCCCCAGACGTCCTCCCTCTTGTCCCCACGACTGAGGCCCAGGAACACCAGGATCTGCAGAGATGTACAGAAACAGAAGCCAGCTGGGACCTTTTCTTCTAACTAAAGGTACTGTAAAGTCTAAGAGAACATACCTCTTGTTGTGTAGCCTTACTTGCGCTCAGTTGAGACTTGTCTTGGTTGCCCTTGCAGAGTTGCTTACAGCTTTGCCCCTCACAAGCCTGCCAGTTTATGGCCCTTCAAGTGAATCTTATTTCTACAAACTTTTCTAAAAACATTGTGCAAGACTTTTACTCACCTGCAAAGAAGATCTTCAGCTCCCCGAGACTTTGCTCAACTAACATTGGCTGTCCTGGCTCCCTGAGACTCTTCTACCTTTGACTTTGTGTTTTACCTTTCTCCCAGGAAAGGGTTAATTTACTTGACATTGCAAGGTTTTAAAAAGTACTTACCTGTTTATGAATTATTTGTTCACATTTGTTTTATTCCCATATCTAACCTTTGCACCAAACTCAGTATTGCACTAAATGTGCCAGTGATAAATCAATGTCCACAGTGTCCTAGCTATTTAAGTCACCTGAGGGTGTAGGACGTGTCAGTGTGCCATCCTCAATGGGTATCATCTGATTTAGAGAAACTAAGAATGTGTTTTGAAGTATATTATAATTGATACATGTTTTGCTCCCTTCTGAAGAAGGCTTATATAACTGACTGTTAATATAAAATTAGTAAATTAATAATTGTTTAATCAAGAAACCTTGAGTGTAAGTGTTTATTTGAATAAGTGTCACTGTGAAACTCTGTGTTACAACCATACTGCTCACATTGACCCCTCTTGAGATAGGCCTGGCTGCTCATCCACACTACCAACCTGCGTAGTTGTATACCAAAGGTTGCTTCCTATTGCCAGGACATCAAGGTTGCTGTAGTGCACCCAAAGGGTACTGCACACAATCTTGCCTAACACCTGTCGACCCTTTGCAACATCGTGAAGTGACCACTGCTATCCTTACCCCATTTTCTATGCGACAGAGGAGCTCCGAAGAAGACTGCTTCTCTTTGGCTGGTGGGAACAACCAGTCCCAAGACGAACTTTGAATTGAGCCATCTCCCGAGGTCCTAGGAGTTTCCAGAGCTGCAGAACCCCAATACCAGGAGACCTTCTGCCCATTTCGAGTGCATCATCGTGGAAAGGCTGAATCCGTCCAAATCTTTGCTGAACCCGTCCAAATCTTTGCTGAACCCGTAAGGACACTGCAGATATCCGATCCAACTCGCCCATCCCCGTCATCAGAGTGTGGGTGTAAGGATGCAAAGAAGATTGACCAGGAGATCCATGTCCTTTGTTGGCGCTGCAGAAAAGGCGCCATAAACACAGAGTGAACCAAGAAGTTGCTGAAAGTCATGCCACATGTCTTCCCTCGAGACTGCTGCTGAGAGATCCCGTCCATTGTCCTGCCTTCAGTCATCAGACCAAGGAATCGGGAGGTCGGGTCCAGAGCTGCAACATCGTGTCGCAGCCAGCACAAAAATGTTCTTCTAACCTAAGGTACTGTGGGGAAAAAGGTGTTGCTTACCTGATTCCAAGAAGCCGCTCCAAAGCGTTGATGTGCACCTAGAGGTACCCAGGGTCACCCCCTCTTACCTCTGTCTGAAGCCGCTCTGTATGTCCCTTCATCTGCTCCTTTTACAGGTCTCCCTTGTTAGTTGTTAACTTTTTGCTTCTATAACACTAGAGACTGGACTAAACCCTCTGGAACTCTTCGTATTCTGCTGCTTGTCAAGACTTTGAGCCCTCTGTGAACGCCCTTTAGCTAGGGTTACGTTTTTGGACTTAAAAGACTTGCTGTGCAAAGAAACCTTCTCTAGAACCAGGCTAATGTTAAACTAACCATTTTTTTCCTTAAAGTGACTTTTACTCTGTGTTTGCAGAGTAAATGTATTACTGTATGAACTATTAGAAACTGCAGGTGCGCATAATAACCGATAATACAATAACATTTTCATTTCCCTTTCTAACGCTGCTACAAATGTAACCGCGAACAAACACAAAAGTGAAAGTGTCCTTTGAAGTGTACTCCAAAGTGTTCTTGTGTAAACGTCTAAAGTAATTCGAGTGATTCTGGTGTGTATATATTATATATATATATATATATATATATATATATATATATATATATATATATATATATATATATATATATATATACATTTTTCTGATGCATGTTAATCTGCTTAGAATCACATGCTGTGCATATAGTCCGACATTCAGTGGTAGTATTGCATCTTGTCTTGCGAGGATCGAAAGGGGACGTTGACATGGGCGTGCCTTTAACACTATCCCTAACGTGACGTGTAGTGTACCCAAAATCCCTCACGCGTCGAGGTCCCTCAGATAGTTTTTTTCTGCCCAGCTATCTGGTTGCCTTAATGCAGAGCTCTTTATAAAACATTGCGTTATGTTATATTCCTCGACCTTCGATTGTTTGTTCTTATTGTCACTCCACTCAACGGTTGATTCCTGTGCCACCGCTGAAGACTGCTGACTATGGCACTCTGACGGCTGTTGATCCGGTCGGCACTGCCGACTACGTGGCCGGGCCTTCTGGCAGGCCAGTACAGTAGGGAGAGTGTGGTCTGGGTGGTCATATTCTTTTCAAGAATGCCCCCCCCCCCTCTTTGTTCCCTTGGGTTTGTAGTTGCTATCACAATCCTGCGCTATGGAGAGGACTCCATTTCGATTTTGTCCTTCCTGTAAGGCAACATTTCTGTGTAAAGACAAGCACCTTCGGTGCAATAGGTGTCTTCCCCTCGATCACAACGAGGCGGCCTGTAAGCTCCTACGTCCCAAAACTGTTAAGGAGCGCTGTTTGAAGCGGTGGGCGGCCTCCGGTATGTCGCAGGCCGAGACTAATTCCCCTGCCGCCGAGTGTGACGAAGAGGTTAAAGATGACCAAGGCTCCATTTTGGAGGCCATTGAACATACGGTGGAGCCTCCTCGCTCCGCAGCGTTCATCCCCGGCCCCGATAGGCACAACAAGAGTCCTGCTATGGGGACTGTACATCCCGGCGACAGGGACGCACCCGATTCCCATACAAAGCACACAACCCACGGTTCTGCTTCGGTGGTCCAGTCAAAGCGCTCCAAAGCGCCAACGGGCATGTCGGATAGTTCGGCGGTGCCCGCTGATCTTTATGATTGGCAGCTCTCCCCGCAACCGCGACAGCGGCATGCGTCCGGGCAGTCCAAGAGTACGGGCGTTAGCAACAAAACCCACGCAGCCGTCGAGACGCCTCCGAAGAAAGCGCTGACAACGCCCAAGGCCCCAGGTGCGCCAAAATCTGCCGCACAGCCACCGGCTCAACCTAAACACCTCCCTGTAACCCTGAGCATCAGCGATAGTATCGCGAAGATCGTTCCGGCGGTGAAACACAAAGAACAGCCGAAATATACGCCAAAACAGAAGGAACGGCCTAAAGACGCGTCCAAAGACACGTTGCAACGCCCAGAGCCTCGAAAGGATTGCTCTGAGAGCCATTTGTCTTTATCTAAGACTTTAGAGGAAAAATCTTGACGTTCTATAGAGGAGGATCGTCAGGAAGACCCCTTTCCTCCCCTGGTTCATCGTCATGGACCAGAGAGAAGTTTGAGGGGTGCATGAACAGACTGGAGAAGTTTGTTGAATTCTTAGAAAGGTTTGATCCTAAAAGGCTTTGTGCGGTGTTCCCTTATACGCCTATTTCCAAGTTTCCCTTTGATGCTCCTCATGAAGAGAATGTTTATGACCTTACTGCTGATGAGGTTCCCATGGACCCATATGTACAGGATGATGATCCTTTTGGGGACCCTACTGATGATCCTGCTGATCCCATAGAGGATTGGGAAGACAACCATCCAATTGATAATCAACCTTGGGTGTCCACTACCCCTACCCCGGTCCCTGATGCCTTATGTACAGTCTCCCCTCGTCAGGCCTCACCTGTGGATGATCAGATGGCATTTAACTCTATCTTAAAGAATGCAGCAGAATATTTCCAAATCATCACACAGGAGGCTGTGCCGGATTTGGATTTTGTTGAAGATATACTTAAGGAAAAGCCTCCTGCCAGTCAGGCCATCCCATTACTGAACTCTATTAAGAGACGTCTGGCTCCTTCATTGTTAACACCAGCTCAGACCAGGGCTGTTAATCCCAGAGTAGAGAAGTTGTTTCGCCCTTCTCCTACCGACCCCCTCTACATTAGGTGGCATGCGACTCCGGATTCCCTGATAGTTACGACAACGAGAAAGAGGGGGGATTCCCCCCTGTCTACAGGTGAGGCACCGCCTGATAAAGAATGCAAAAAGTTGTACGCACTGGGGAAGAGGGTTACGACTGCTGCATCATTCTCCACCCACATAGCCAACAACACCAAACGGTTGGCTAGCTATTCGGATGTGCAATGGAACCGGCTGCAAGAGGGCCTTCAAGAGGTCCCCGAACCGGTGTTGGCTTGCCTGCTTGCGATTGTATCTGGAGGCAAGCAGGTGAATCACAACATTCTTAGAAATACTTTGGATGCTGCTGAAACAGCAGGCAGGACTTTATCCCAGGGTACCCTACTAAAACGGCACGCCTAGTTGAGGAACTCCGGGTTTAAGCCTGAAACCCAGGCATCCTTAATAAACAAGTCGGTTGAGGAGACCAACTTGTTCGGCAAAGCCGTGGATGAGGCACTTGAGACAGCATAAAAGGAGCATGAGACTCTCAAGTTCTTGAACCAGATTACCCAAAGGCCTACCCAACAGAGATGGGGCGGCTCTTGTCGTTCCCTTCATGGGCAATCTTGCTCCCCTCACAACCAGTATGGTTCAGGAAACAACTGGTCCTCAGGATAGGCATCTAACGCCACCACCACATATCCGCCTAGAGGACAATGCCGTGGGAAGGGTAGGGGCCGGAATTCCATCCTCAGAGGCTCCCCGGCCTCAGGTCAGAAATTACCCTCAAATCCGGGTCCCCTCCCATGCCTCGCTGGTCGGGGGAAGTCTAACATCATTCCTTCATGCATGGGAGGGGATTACAACAGACCAGTGGGTGCTCAAGACCGTCGCCCACGGGTACTGCATCAAGTTCTGCCGACCACCTCGATTCAGACTGCCAAAATCAAGCCGCCTGACGCCGGAACATCTACGCATACTGCTGCAAGAGGTTCAGATCCTGCAGGAAAAGGGCACCAAAGAAGTCGTCCCTTTTCTACAGGTAAACAAGGGTATTTATTCAGTATACTTCCTTGTACCCTAAATGGATCTCACCATGCACCCTGTGCTAGATTCGCGCCCAGCTAACACATTTGTCAAACCTCAAAAATTTCATATGGTCACGTTGCAGGAGGTAATTCCACTGCTGATGCGGGGGAATTACATGGCAACATTGAATATGAAAGATGCATTCAATGTTGCTGGCGCACAGAAAATACCTAAGGTTCATGATAGAGAACAAGCACCATCAGTTCAAAGTACTCCCCTTCTGCATTGCCTCAGCACCAAGGGTGTTTACAAAGGTACTGGCAGTGGCAGCAGCGCACCTGCATAGAGAATCCATCCCTGTTTACACTTACCTCGCCGACTGGCTCATAACAGGGGATTCCTACGGAGCATGCCTGTCGAACACTCAAAAGACGATAGACCTCTTATTCAGCCTGGGATTCTCCATCAACAAGAAGAAATCCAGCCTAGACCCCAGTCAAGCAGTTTCTGGGGGCTCTAATTAGGACATAAGACTGCCTCGTTTTCCCCTCCAACGAGAGGGTGCAAAACATGCTGTTTCAGATCCCTCAGTATGTAGCCGGTGGAGAGGTGACAGTACGCAAAGCCATGCGACTGTTAGGATTGATGGCATCCTGCATTTACTTAGTTCCTCACGCGCATCTGCGCATGTGTCCCATGCAAGAGTGGCTCAACAGCCAGTGGTGTCAGGTCAGTGGACAATGGGACGATCTAGTTAGTGGTTGTCTCGCCAGCCCTCGTTCTCTCTCTGCAGTGGTGGTTGAGGAAGAACCTCTTGAAGGGAAAGGCCTTCAACACGCCCGCACTAGAAGCCACTCTTACGACGGACGCATCTCTCACAGGGTGGAGGGGCTCACCTGCTTCAGCAGATGGCACATGGCATGTGGTCCCCAGAAGTAGCATCCAACCACATACATCTCTTGGAGCTGTTAGCCGTATTCAAAGCACTGAAAGCCTTTCAGACACAGCTGCCGGGGAAGACGATCCTGATCCAAGGGGGCACACACTCTCCAGGGCTATCCAAGCTGTCCCAGAACATTTGGAAATGGGCTGTCAAACACATGATGTTCCTGTTGTCCCAACACGTTCCAGGGGAACTGAATCTTCTGGCAGACGTGCTTAGCAGAGACTTCCCACTGCCCGTAGAGTACGAATGGCGACTACATGAAGACATTGTCTCCAACGTTTTTGCACAATCGGGCTTCCCAGAGATCGACTTGTTCGCAATTCTAGAGCACGCTTATTGGTACGAATACGCCTCCAGGTACCCCCAGAACCGATCCACGGGGAACGGTCTCTGGATAGCATGGTCAGGGACATTTTTTACGCTTTTCCCCCCCGACTCCCCTACTCAACAAGATCGTGCACAAGATTCACCAGGAACCAGTCACCATGATATTGGTGGCCCCCATGTGGGCCCGCCAACCCTGGTTCTCTCATCTGATAGAGATGCCCCTATCTCCTCCAATGAAACTGCTTTGCCATTACAACATGCTATCTCAGGACAAGGGGGAAACACCTCACCCATGCCTGCAAACTCTGAACTTAGCGGCCTGGCTCCTAAGGTCATAGGGTTCGGGCACCTCCAACTTCCTCAAAGATGCATGGACATAATTAGGGAGGCGGCGAGGAAACCTAATACCCGATATTGCTACTTCAGTAAATGGAAACGTTTTGTTATCTAGTGCAATTCCAAGGGCGTCAATACCATTGACTGCTCTCCTACCCACATTGTATTTTACCTGACTCACTTACTAGACCCAGGCCTGGTTTTTAATTCCTTGAAGGTTCACTTAGCTGCTCTCTCAGCCTACACTACGTCACAACAGAAGGTGTTGTGGTGGAAAATACCAGTTATTAAGGCTTTCATGGAAGGGGTTAAAAGGATTCATCCCCCTATCTCTAACCCGGCTCCCGGATGGGACCTAAATGTGGTATTGACTAGACTTATGGGGTCTCTCTTCGAGCCTATGCATAAGGCAAGTCTCAAGTATCTTACCTATAACACAGCCTTCCTAGTGGCTATCACTTCTATAAGAAGAGTTAGTGAACTACAGGCCCTTTCAGTTCTAGACCCTTTAGTTACAGTCCACCATACATAGTGCAGAATATGGAGAGGCAGAAATAGATATCCCTTTCTCCAGCATGGGGTCTGGCATGGATTCACATGCTCATGAATATTCCCCGTCGTCAGGCTGGGAATCCTCGGTAAAGAAAAAACCAGTATCAGTTTCATTTCTGATCTGTCTTTCGTAGTAACAACCAATCACTGGTCTCTGCGTCATACTGACCACAGCCAATGACTGCCCTCTACCTAAGCACTGCCTCTGGCAGCCATCTTCAGATTTTTACCGCACGTTCATGTGTTGGGATCCTCGTGCTATTGCTCTCGAGCGTTAGTGCTATTTTTTCACGTTTTTTCTCAAAAACTTCGTTTTTTCGGTCAAAAGAGCCTCAAGCTCCACCGACTCACTATCCGATCAACGGGGACCCGTGTCGGATTCGTCTGCGCCCCTCAAGGGTGAAGATTCGTCGAGCTACGCTTTTGGAAGACTCCAGAAGTTTCTCAGGCCCGGTCATGGCCCAGGAGAAGGGAAGCTCGACGCCCGGAAAGCTGTTCAGGGTCTGCCCTGGATGCCAGCTGCAGAACGTCTTCAAGGAGGACGAACACTCCTATTGTCTCTACTGCCTACATGAGGACAAGACGCACGTGGAGAAGGACTGTGCGTTTTGCGGCAACATGTCGGAGCGGACCATGAAGGACCGCCATCAACGTCTCGCCAACTGGCTAGAAGGGAAGAGCCCGTCCGGCGAGAAGAAGAAGAAGAAATCTGAGCGGTCTTCTAAGTCCTTTGAGGACGCCCCGGCGACGGGGGTCCAACATAAGGCCAAGCACCGCGAGTCCGCTGGCACCGGGAGCGCCGAACGGTCGGGCTCTACGGGCGCCAGGCAGGGCACACCCTCCCCGGCACCATCAACCACGAGCCAACGCTCTGGGTCGGGTAAGAGGAAGGCCGAGCACCCGGCGAAGCTCCTGGAGAGGCCCCGGTCGAGCTCGAAGGCCCCATCGGAGGGGGAGCGAGGCGGTGTCCCCCCCCCTCAAGGATAAGGCGGTGAGCGCACCTAAGGTGGTGAAGGCCTTAATCCATCCGGCCAAGCCCTCTATCGAAACTGTCGCGGCGGCCCTGGCTCAGCCTGTGCAGGCTGCACCAGTGGTGGCGACCTCGGGGCTCAGAGTCTCCCTGCCACCTCGGAGGGAGTCATCTTTTGTGCCCATCGATAGGACCCCCGTGAAATCCCCCGTGGGGAAGAAAAAGGGGGGGCAGGGCGTCGTCGTAGATTCGGCCTCAACCTCGGAGGAGGAGCTGGTCGAAGTCTTAAGCCACGGCCTCGGCGTGGAAGAAGACCGACCCGTCGGGATGGATCCCGACGCAGGTGACGACGACATCGTCGAGGGTACCGACGGGGCCCCTGATCGCCCGTCGGATTCCCCTCTGCCAGCGCCGCGAGACAACTCGGCGGCCATTTTGTTGGCTATACAGTCCTTATGCTCTGAGATAAGGACGAGACTACCGTTGCCGACGGAACCTCTCCCGTCGGGGGACCCAGAACCGGGACCTTCTGGTGTTCCCCCTACCAAGAAAAGAAGGATCCACCCTCCGCCTCCTTTTCAGCCGTCGCGCCCCTTCCAGCCCTCCTCCCCGTCCACCCGAGGGGATGATACGGGGACTGACACGGCAGCGACGGGTACGGACGACGAGGTATACGACGAGGATGTACCGTCGTCGCCTCCCACCAGGGCTTCTCCGCCCGACGAGATTGGATCGTTCCACTCCATGATCTCCAGGGCATCCAAGCTTTTTCAACTCTGCCCTGAGGAGAAGAAGAAGGAAGGTTTCCTTTATCAGCCGCGCGAGGCCAAGAGGAAGACGGTCCTCTCAGTGCCTCTATTGGACGACATTTGGGATGAGGGCCTCACCCTCCTCAAAAACCCTTCCACGACGCCAGCTAGAAGAGACCGGTACGAGAAGAAGTACCGGGTCCCGGACACGGCCCCCCTGTGCCTCCGGGCGCAGCCTACCCCGGACTCCGTCGTCTCTGCGGCGGCCAGGAAGAAAGCGGGGGGGGTTGCGGCCTCCACATCGACTTCCCCACCGGACGGTGAGGGAAAGAAATTGGACGCTATGGGACGCAGAGTCATCTCGTCGGCAGCGACGACGATTAAAGCGGCCAACGCCTTGGCTATCGTGGCCCGCTACGACAGGGAGCTCTGGTACAAACTGGCTCCCCTGCTGGACTTCCTGCCGGACGACAAGAGGACAGAGGCCCTGGAGATCCTGCAGGACGGTGAGGTGGCTTCGGACCACGCCATTACCGTTGCGACGGACATCGCCGACACTGGGTTCCGCCAGTTGGGCAACGGCGTTTGCCTTAGGCGGCGTGGATGGCTCAAGGCTACGGACTTCCGTCAAGACGTTCAGACCAGAGTCCTGGACATGCCCTTCGATGGGAACAACCTGTTTGGCAAAACAGTGGACGATTCCCTTCAGGCCATTAAAGCGGACACTGAGATGGCCCGGGCCCTGGGAGTTCTGCAGCAACGACGGACGCCCTTTCGGAGCAGCGGAGGCAAGGGCGCCTCCAAAGGTTCCGGCGGCGGTTTCTCCACCTACCGTCAAGCGGCCCGCTCGTCGTCTCAGGAGGTCTACAGAGGACGAGGCAAGTCTGGCGGACTCCGCCGTCGTCGCCAAGGAGGTCAAGGCGGCAAAGCCTCGTCCAAGCAGGATTGAACCGACCGTGGGGTCGGGCCCCCACCGAAGCACCCCGGTGGGAGGCCGGCTGGCGAGCTTCGTCAGCGTGTGGGAGTCCATCTCCACCGACCGTTGGGTGCTGGACGCCTTGGCCCGGGGCCACGCGCTCGAGTTTCAAAGAAGGTGTCCACGCGTCCCCCCCGTGGCCAGGAAAGAACTTCACGTCCCTCAACTTCTCCTGGAGGTAAAGGCGATGCTCAGGAAGGGCGCCATCGAACTCGTCCCAAAGAGGCTTCGGGGCTCCGGAGTGTACTCGAGATACTTCCTCGTGAAGAAGAAGACGGGGGGATGGCGCCCCATCCTGGACCTGCGACGTCTGAACAAGTTCATCAAGGCGCAAAAGTTCCGGATGGTCACCCTCCAGCACGTCCTGGGTCAGCTGGAGGAAGGAGACTTCCTGTCGTCGTTGGATTTGGAGGATGCCTACTTCCATATTCCCATCCTAAAGGGGCACCGAAAATTCCTCAGGTTTGTGGTCCAAGGGCGTCATTACCAGTTCAAAGCCCTCCCCTTCGGTCCACGGTCGGCACCCAGGGTGTTCACCAAGTGCCTTGCACCGGTGGCGGCGCAGCTGCGCCGCGAGGGGATCCACGTCTACCCCTACCTGGACGACTGGCTCATCCGAGCCAAGACGAGGGAGCTCGCCGTGGTTCACACGGCAAGGACCGTCCAACTTCTCACAGACCTGGGATTCTCCGTGAACTACGCCAAATCCCACCTGGTACCCGCGCAAGACGCTCTGTTTCTGGGAGCGAGGCTCAACGCAGCTTCGAGGAAAGGATCACACTCGACGAGAGTTTCCGACGAGCGATCCGGTGGTGGGACACCCGCGCGCATCTGACGGCGGGCATGGACTTCCAGACCCCAGCCCACCAGGAGACAGTGACCACGGATGCCTCCCTGGAAGGGTGGGGAGCGCACACCGAAAATCTGCACGCAAGGGGCCTTTGGCTCCCGACGGAGAAATCCTTACATATCAACGTCCTGGAGCTCCGTGCAGTGTTTTGGGCCCTCAGGTCCTTCCTTCCGTCCCTCAAGGGCAAGGTGGTGAGGATCTTCACCGACAACACCACCACCATGTTTTACATCAGAAAACAGGGCGGAACCAGGTCCCCAGCACTGTCCAAGGAGGCGCAGGACATGTGGCATTGGGCAGTCGCCCAAGGGATGTTTCTGGTGCCGTTTCATCTGGCAGGGATAAAAAACACCATCGCCGACTCACTCAGCAGGGAGCTGCGCTTGTGCCACGAGTGGGAACTACGGCAGGATCTAGTGGATCGCCTCTTCCGACGGTGGGGCACACCCCAGATCGACCTGTTCGCGACGCGACGAACTCCAAGTGCCGGAGGTTCGCCAGCAGGTTTCCCCAGGCGAGGAGCATGGGCGATGCTTTCTCGTTCCCCTGGGAGGGCCTGTTCCTCTACGCGTTCCCTCCTTTGCCACTGCTAATCCGGCTCGTCAACCAGCTCAAGAGGTCACGGTGCAGGATGATCCTCGTCGCACCTGCGTGGCCGAGGCAGATATGGTTCCCGGACCTTCTGGACTTGTCAGCGTCCCCGCCAAACAAGCTGCCGATGGACGCGGATCTGCTCTCCAGGGAAGGAGGCGCCATCTTCCACCACGACCCGAAATCGCTGAACTTGCAGGCCTGGCTCCTGCAGCGCTAGAGTTTGGAGGATACGACATACCGGCCGACTGCAGAGAGGTTCTTGCAAAGGCCAGGGCATCCTCGACTCTTAAATGCTACGGACACAAATGGAAGAGGTTCTCTGTCTGGTGCCACGCACAGAAGATTAACCCTCTACGGATTACGGCTCCCCAAGTTCTGCCGTACCTGCTGACGCTGGCCAAAGCTGGACTGGCACACGCGTCCATCAAGATTCATCTGGCTGCGATCTCCCGATACACCAGGACCACGGGACGGACGTCCTTGTGATCTCATCGTCTGGTGAAAGAGTTCATGAAGGGACTGTTCAGATCGTTCCCGCCGGTGAAGGCTCCGGCCCCGGCGTGGGAGCTCAACGTGGTGCTGACCAAGCTCATGGGACCTCCGTTCGAGCCTCTGCACTCGGCCCCGTTGAAGTTTCTGTCGTGGAAGACAGCGTTTCTTGTGGCCATCACCTCCGCACGACGGGTGGGAGAGATCCAGGCCCTTTCCTGCAAGGCCCCGTACTTGACTTTTCACGACACGAGGGTGGTGCTCAGGACGCACCCCTCCTTCATGCCCAAGGTACCGTCGGACTTCCATCTCAACGAACCCTTGGTGTTGCCTGTATTCTTCCCGTCGCCTTCGTCGCCGGCTGAGAGGACTTTGCACTCGCTGGATGTGGCTAGAGCGCTGAAGTTCTACGTGGACCGCACAAAGTGTTTTCGGAAGACGTCACAACTCTTTGTGAACTTTGGACCTGTCAATCAGGGGAAGGCTCTCTCGAAGGCTTCCATTTCCAGATGGCTCTCCGGCTGTATCATGTACTGTCATCGGTTGGCAAACCGACCGCTGCCCGGCCGTCCGAGAGCCCATTCCACCAGAGCGATCGCAGCTACCACGGCGTTCCTTTCTGGTGTGCCCCTGCTGGACATATGCAGGGCTGCTACGTGGAGGTCGACGCACACCTTCACGAAGTTCTACTGCGTCGATCGGGATTCCAGGGAGGAGTCCAGGGTCGGCCAAGCAGTGCTGCGCAACCTGTTCGCCTGAGGTGAGCCTGGTGAGGAGGTAAGATGCTTAATGTTGAGTTTGATGCAATGCTTAATGTTGAGCCTTTGCCACCTCCCGTGGTTGTGCATGTGTGTACTGCTATGTATTCTTTATTCATGAGCATGTGAATCCATGCCAGACCCCATGCTGGAGAAGGAACAAGTTACTTACCTGTAACTGTTGTTCTCCAGCATGGGTCTGGCATGGATTCACATGCGAACCCTCCCGCCTACCCCTCTGCGGCTCTTCACTTGGTCATACTGCCACTTCACGTGCTTCCAAATCTGAAGATGGCTGCCAGAGGCGGTGCTTAGGTAGAGGGCAGTCATTGGCTGTGGTCAGTATGACGCAGAGACCAGTGATTGGTTGTTACTACGAAAGACAGATCAGAAACGAAACTGATACTGGTTTTTTCTTTACCGAGGATTCCCAGCCTGACGACGGGGAATATTCATGAGCATGTGAATCCATGCCAGACCCATGCTGGAGAACAACAGTTACAGGTAAGTAACTTGTTCCTTCCCTGCCCCCTCTTTGCCATACAAATGTATGAAAAAGTGAAGCAGAAGAAAACCAGTGCATACAATGTTTATGCATGTGTTTTAAGCATGGCTTTTCCTCTACTCCAAGAGGACAATTACCATGTGTCTGTTTTACCGCACTGCCAAATTCTGAATTTCATTTTTGAAACTCTCCAATTCCACCTGTTTTTGTCTGGAGGAAATTTTCTCCATCCAATAGCATCACTGGATGCATTATGCAGGAATCCTGCATGCAGTAATAAGCCATTTCCTCATGGAGTATTATTACAGGACTCCAAAATGGGGAATAGCGGATGGGTCTACATTACTCAATCATGCAGGTTGTTCCAGTTACCACAGGTGTTAACAGCATTTGAGTTTGGCAGTATTTTGTGGGAAAAGAATTAGAGGTTACACTACTCATTGCTTTACCTCAGTAGGTGGATGGTATACAATGGAAAATGTAAATAGAGTACTAAAATGAAATGTTTGATTATCCATATGATGGTTTTTATTTTTTAACAGGTGACTTACATGCAAATTCTGATTTCTTAATTGGGCTAAAAAAAGACAAAGGCCTGTGTGTGTCCAACTCACAAATTACAGAAGGAACAAAAAGGAGTGGCGGTGTAAACCCAGGTGAGCAACAAAAGGTACAGTGTATGCGTTTGAATGATTCAGAATTCCAGGTTCTTTGGACAACTAAAGGTTTAGAGCAGTGTTGTATGGAATTTATAAAAAAAGTGTTACTGCCCAAAGTAAACCTCTCCATCCACTTGCCAGGTACTAACAATGTGGAAGAGTCAATTTTCAAGACAACAATGGAGCATACTTATATATACATGTTGAATTATTTAGATACATATGTTTATTTCTTTTGTTTCAGTCATGGTAGCATATTAGAAAATGTCCTTCTGCACTTAGTAACCCACTGTTGGAGAGCAAGTGATATGCCACAAATTGATAGGGATTAGGTTATTCTGGGATTTCCGCCAGCAGGTGTGCAACTTCTCTGTCCGACTACCTTCTGAGATTTCCGGGTTTAATTCCAGCTTCTGCATTTATCAATACTCCTGCACTTTTGCAGTGTGCAGGAGAGTTTGGCAAAGCTGGGCGGCTCATTTTCTAATTCCCTCTAAATTGCACATAGGAGACCGCCTATGTTTGCGCTTAGGTGCAAACAGGTCCCTTCCATGCAATTTTGGTGATCTACATTGCGAAGTGGAAAACGTAGGTTTAATCTCATGTGCACCTTTATTTTTTCACTTCGAAGTGTGAATAGAGTAAATACTGACCACCATTACCACATGGCAGGAAGCGTTTGGATTGGATTAATGTGGAATCCGCCTGCTTTTTGCTGGTGTAAAGCACCACTGGAATCCACAGAATTTACGACATCATTCACATGTCATGCTGGGTTATATCATGTCGTATTTGTGTGGCGCAGAGTATGGGGAGACATAAATAGATATCCCTTTCTCTGCCCCCTCTTTGCCATACAAATGAATGAAAAAGTGAAGTAGAAGGAAATCATTGCTTAAAATGTTAATGCATGGATTTTCCTCTACTCAACAAGGAAAATGAGCGTGTGTTTGTTTTACCACACTGACAAATACTGAATTTAATACCTGGAACTCTTCAATTACACCTGCTTTTGTGTGGAGGAAATTTCCTCCACCCAATATCATTTCTGGATGTAATATAATCACATGTGGGACTGCTACATGCAGTAATATGGCATTTTCTCAGGGAGTCTTACGGGACTCCAAATGGGAAATAACTGATGGTCTGCATGACTCAGAATCATGAAGGTTGTTCCAGTTACCACAGGCGTTAACGGAATTTGAGTTTGGCAGTATTTAGTGCGGAAAGATTTGAGGTTAGACTGCTCATTATAATTATTCTTTTATAACGTGCTTAATACCACCGAGTAGTTTCTAACGTGGGATCGGGATTCGAACTTGTGTTGCGGTACGTTGTCTTGCTTACAAGAAAAATGCGTTGCCCCTGAGCTATCCTTCCTCCCTATTGCTTTACCTTAGTAGGTGGATGGTATAAAATGGAAAATTTTAATAGAAAGCTCAAATTAAATATTTGAATTTTCATATGATGATTTTTATTTTTTAACAGGTGATTTACCTGCCAATTCTGATTTCTTAATTGGGCTAAAAAAAGACAAAGGCCTGTGTCTGCCTGACTCAAAAATTACAGAAGGAACAAAAAGCAGTAGCTGTGTAAGCACAGGTGAGTGTGTGTGTCTTTTGGTCCGTTGAGCTGATTTTGTTGAGTGAGGGTAGAGGGGGTGTTGGGCAAGATTGTATGCAGTACCCTTTGGGTGCACTACAACAACCCTGACATCTCGGCAATAGGAACCCAACCTTTGGTATAAGTCTGTACTACACAGGTTGGTAGCGTGTTGAGCAGCCAGGCATATCTCAAGAGGGGTCAATGTGAGCTGTAGGGGAGTTACACAGCGATTCACAGTGACACGTTTTCAAATAAACTCTTACACACAAGGTTTCTTGATTAAATAATTATTAATGAATTTAACAGTCAGTTAGAGTAAGCCTTCTTCAGAAGGGAGCAATATAAAGCAACACACAAATATACTTTAGAAAATACACACTCTTAGTTTTCTAAATCAGCAAATACCCATTTGGGATGGCCCATAGACTCTACCTACACCCTCAGGTGACTTCAATAGTTAGGGTGCTGGGGACATTAATATATCACTGTTGCATTTAGAATATTCGTATTTATTTATTTTATTTTTATTTATTTGAATTTGTAAAGCGCGCTACAGCCCAAGGGCATTGAGGCGCTGTTGCAAGAATATGTCTTAGTTACAGAATTTAGGCTTAGCTCGTGGTTACAATGAGCAGAGACCTAGCTTGGTACAGAACAGTCATACATATACAGGAAGAGTTACAGAAAACGTTCAGATGATGCAGTTATACAGACAACAACGTTTTGACAGCTTTCCTAAATGCTGTGTACGCGTCAATATTTCTTACGTGAGGGGGAGGGACTTCCAGTTGGAGGCTGCAATGACCGGAAAGCTGGCTCCTCCTGCCCTCGCTCTGAGGGTCTTGGGGATGGTGACCCTATTTAAGTAGGTCGTTCTAGTAGGCCTACCTGAGGAAGGTTTGGCAATCCTTTGTGAGAGGTACTGGGGAGGCATGCAGACATTTGTGGGTGAGAACGAGGGTTTTGAACAAAATGCGCTCCCTGACAGGGAGCCAGTGGACTAGTCTTCTGGTTGCTGAAATGTGGTCACGTTTGTCAATGCTGGTGGCTGCTCTAAGTGCATTGTTTTGGACTGTCAGAAGTTTTCTGATATTTTTGGAAGCAGTGCTAGCCAGAAGAGCATTGCAATAATCCAACCGAGACCCGATTATTGCTCTGGCAATGGTCAGGCAATTCTGTTTAGTTAGGAAAGGTCTAGCTGCCGTGATCAGTTTAGAGTGGTAGGCCGCGACATATGCAATGGCGTTCACTTGTCTGTTCATTGAGAGGTTTGAGTCAAGATAGACCCCCAAGGTTTTCACAGAATGTGATACCATGATGGGAGTGTTGTCAATTAAGAATGAGTTGTACTTTAGGTCAAGTTTCTTGAGAGTTCCTGGTGAACCTCTAAGTAAGATCTACGTTGTTTCGCCACTGAGGCATAGACAATTTTCCGCCATCCATGTTTGAATCTCTTAATAGATGGAATTAAGAGTTTTGCTGTCGGCTTCGTAGTCGCCCGTAAGGGGGATGAGGATCTGCGTGTCATCAGCATAGTTAGTATATGTGATGCTGTCACGTCAGGTATTTGATTGTTCTGAAAATGAAACTCAGTATGATCAGGTTTTTGTTCAACCATTTGGCATGTGCCATTTAAACTAACATGGTCGATACTCTGTTTCAGTTTTATTGGCCTACTAGTCTGAGTCCAGAGGATCTTGTTCACACAGTCTATTAGGGGGGGACAACCTGCACAGGATGTCATTCCCTAGTAGACAAGGTGTGCCCTCTCGAGTCACGACTATGACCGGGTGTTTCACTTTTGTGCCACCAAATTTCTATTTCCAAATCCGCAGTCCCCTCGACAGGAATTTAATTCCCATCGAAGTTCTCGAGTTGTCCAGGAAGAGGGGTGAGAGGGATCTGGTATCTCTCCCCCCTTCCTGAATTTAGCTGCTCAAAGGCCCTTTTTGACAGAAGAGTGGCTTTGGATCCAGTGTCCACCAGCACCAGAAATGTACATTGCCCCTGCACCTGGACCGGGGAATAACATCTACCCTCTTTCTCCTCCAATGGGCAAAGCTAATATGCATTTTAGGCAAGCTGGGTGGTCAATTTCCCTATTTTTGACTCCGACACAGGTGTAGTTTGGGCATAATTCTGTGTGGGAGTTTGGGGATCTGAAAGAAAATTTGACATTCGGATGTTTGGGGAGTTTTGGGCTCCCCTTTTTCTGATTCTGGGCTGCCGCCCCCCTTTTGGAGGCAGTCAACAGAATCGGGTTTGTGAGGTTTGGAATCCCTCTGTTACTATTGAGTTTCCTGGATGCTCATTCTGGGGTTCAAGGATAAACCATTCTGAATTAGTCCCCACATCCACCCAGTCTTCATTTAAATCCCTTGGGACCCATTTTTCTTTGGGAGGAGTCCCCCCGTCCCTGAAGGAGAAGATCTTTTTCCCAGAATCCTCGAAGGATTCTTCCCCTTCAAATTGGAGGACACTAACTTCCTCCACAAAATGTGCCTTTTTGAGTTCTTTATTTCTCCTACCCACCCTGTGTTCTTTGGGTTGCAGATTTTCGGGGGCAGGAGATTTTGGTTCCGGTTCCTGGGTGTCCAGGGGCTTTTCATGAGTAAGGAAGGAAGCTTCCTCTAGGGCTTTACACCCTCCTTGCCCCCGTGCCTCTTCCTCTGAACCGGTGAATTGTCAGGGTTCTCTCCCCGTCATTGTTCTTGCGTACCAGACCCTTGGTTTGTGGGGTTCTGAGGCGCCATGTTCATCTGAGGTTTCTGTTGAGCCCTCAATATGCGACCCAGATCCTGGGTTAGGTTTTGGACCTGGCGTTCCAGTTGGGACACCCGTTCCGGCTGGTACAGGGGTCTCTGTTCAAATCTAGATGGATCACAGGAAGGGTAACTATCCCTTCTCCCGTAGTACCCTGGATATTGTGAATTTTGGTAACCCTCCACCCTTGGCCTCCCCTCTCCATTGGGTTGTCTGGGTTCATGAAATCGGGGAATGATAGGAGGTTTGTCCTGCAGGTTGGGGTTTTGTGAGTATCGGGGAAAGAAACTTAACCCAGCATTTGGGGGATTACTGCCCTCCTGGGGGAAGTTAGGAGGGAAGTTTCCCGGGGCGGTACTTACCTGATTGGATCTCCCCCCTGGAGCAAGGTGAGTCCATAAATACCCCAAGATTGGTCGGGTGCCCTTGTATCGGGGGCTGATATAATCAGGGGAGTTAGAGGTCCCATTTGTGGGATTACCTCCCTGACTGTCACCTGTTTGCGATTGACCTTCTGGGTTTCTGATTTTGCTGATTTTTTTTGTAGGTATATTTCTAGGCTCCCCCATCTATAGATCTAAAATGGGGGCAACCTTCACCTCCGCCACCTTAGCAGCAGCAGGGATGTTGGCTGGTTTGGGGTTCTGGACAGATTTTTATTTTCTGCAGGTTTTTGGACTTCATAAATGCGGGTCGCCTGCTCTATGACCCAGTCCAGAGATCCTTTGTCATGGAAATCCCTCACCAGCTGGATCATGATATACCTGGGGAGTGCATGAAAGAAGGTGGTTATAAACTCCCTGCTATCCGTGCGCACCCTCCTAGTGGTTTGTGCAAAGGCGCTTTTGAGCTCCTGCACAAATTCTCGTGGGGCCTGATCTTCCCCGCACTGCAGATTGTAGGCCGCTTTGCAAACCTCTTGGGGGTTTCTGTGGGCGGAATGTTTCAAGATAGCCGCCCTGTAGGTGGACCATCTTGAATGCTTCTGGTCCTCCAGTCCAGCAAAGAAGCTGGAGTACTCAGGGGAGAAGGTCCATTTTACATACTCTATGCAATTCTGGTTGTCTTTCTAAGTGTTCCCATACAGAATACTTTGCATTTTTATGGTATGGGGTTATGACACTCCTAATGGCCTTAATCTGCCTAATGGGGTCTTTTGTCATAACTCTCTTCAGTTTATCTGCCTTCTTTGGCTTAGTCACCCGAGTCCACTCGCCCTCAGACTCAGAGGTGCTACTACTTGAGGTCCCCTCGTGATCATCTAGGCACTCCCTGATTCTGTGAGCTTAAGAGGGGCTCGCAGAATGGAGGGGACTAGTGTCTCTATTCCTGTGGTGCTCAGGAGAGTAGTCTTCTGACTCTTCCCTGCTCCCAGGGTTGGCAGAGTATCCCCCCCCACTGCCCTAATTGGGTAGAGGTCTTCAGGATGCTCTTTTCGGGCCTCACTTCATTTGGTTTTTCATCAAATTGAACCAACTGGTCCCTTGGAAAGTAGTATTTCTGTGGATCTAATTCCCTGACTCTCCCCTCATAGGAGACTTCCTTGTCAGAGACATCAGCCTTAATGTTTGGGTATCTATACAGGGACACCCGTCCATCACTTTCTAGGGGGGGGGGGGCTGACCTGTCAGTTCCATCATGCTTGGTCTATTAAATTCTGATGGCCTCGTGGTTTCCAGCTCATGTGAACCGGCAGCCATGAAGTCAGCCATGCACAAAGTGTTAAATGGGTTTCAGTACCTTAGTACAGAGGTCCTTATGCTATGATCAGGGGTTGCCCTGTCCGTCTCTACCTGTTCAAGGCCCCCCCCGTCTAGCGCGCTCCAGTAGATTCCCATACTCTGTTTTGAGTTCATTCAGTTTCTGGAGGGCTAACTCATTTCCCTGTAACTCTGTTTTTAATTTGCTTACTTCCTGGCATAGGGTGTCTTTCTCCTGATTTAGGGTGCCACTCTGTTCAGCCAGGTCATCCCTTTGTTGCTTGATGGTATTACATTTCTGGCGTTCTTGATCGAATTCTGCTTGAGAGTGGAGGTCTCTCATAATTAATTTATTATTTTCCTCTTTCAACCTTTCAACCGGATCTTGCAACATGGTTATTTGTCCTGAGCAGACCCTGTTATAGGTTAATTGTTGTGTCAGCTTCTGTTGACTCTCTTCCAGGGAGTCAACCTTTTCCTGACTCTCTAGTCTTACTGCGTCTAATTGGGCCTCTTGGTCTACATTATTCTGTTGTTGGAGGACCAAGTCCTCTTTTATTTTTTTTATGTAATTTCCAGATTCTACCTCCAACTCGTGGCTTTTTTGTAATTTTTGTTCTGCTAATTTTAGTTCAGCGTGGATTTGATTTAATAGTTCAGATTGATTCTGCGCTAGAGTTTCATTTTCCTCATGCCTTTCCCACATCACTCCCATGTGGATATACATGTAGGCCGTGATTCTGGCAATTTAATTTGCTTTTGGGGTCATATATAATTCACTCAAAGCTTGGTGTAATAGGCCACCGTCCTGCCACATACCCAGGTTCATGGCGGTGACCTTTTGTGTTATTTCTTGTAGCCAGACATTTTCATCCTGTTCTGGCCATTCACCTCTGATAAATAGCTTGTGCAGAAGGTGCTCCCTAGCCATATAGATTTCTAGTACGATCATTTTGGACAGGTTCTTTCTTTATTAATTTATTTATTTAGTCAGGCTAACCTGTATTTGATTGCTTTCTGTCTGTTTTGGGGTTGATTTAGCTTTAATTTTTAGACACAGGCCTGGTACTTATTTGTTTTTGTACAGTACAGTGTAACCCGGTATTCCAACCACACAAACTAGCACTACCTTGCAGGTTAGTCTGCTGTGTTGGACTGCCACGGGTGGCAACCAAACTCAATCCCGGACTCGAGCCCCCAAATTTGTTAAGGATTTCAATCAGACGACACACACCTTGGTCTCGGCCTAGTATGCAATGCACGACTGAAATGCTTATGTCTTTATATTATATAGATTCAATATTGAGATGGTACACCACTCATATCACACCCCCTTTTCAAATACCCCGGGTCACAATGGACCATGAACCAGGCTTGTTGGTAAAATGCAATATTTATTTATTTATTTTAAAATTCAAAAGAAATCATACATTTTTTAATATGGGGCAGCAATCACCAATGGGGTGATAATTACAATGAGAATGTGAGCAATGCACAGGTTTTACCCTTCTAGTGGAACATATACACAGCACAGCGGAATAGGAGCACTTTTTGATTTAGAAAAGATAGCACCCAAGTTAGGATGTTCCCAAAATGTTCCCTCAACCCACAAATAATCAATTCAAAGCAGCAGGTAATCAGGAATAAGAAACAGGAAACGGAATCCAAATCTGACCTTCCCTCCCCAAATAAGATAGAAAAACGGATTTTAAACCCCTTGCAATGTTATGAAATGACACTTGGAAATGGTCAAATAAATAATGAATGTGTGTTAAAAACTTTGAAGCAAATATAATTCCTCACTAAAGCAACAATGCAAAGACACTAATAATCACAAAGAATGGATTACCAAGAGCATACAGTTCGAAAATGAGTGGAAATTAAAACAGATTGTAGCAAAATGACACGTGTAAAAGTTGCATTTTTTTCAATTCCTGCCTTAAACTACCCAAACGGTTTTTAATAAAAAACAGGTGAAATACACTGATTTGGAGTGGGCTGGGGGATAGATGTATATCACAGAGACACTTTAGAGTTGAAAATAGGTCTCTAGCCATAAAACTGGATGATATAAAAAGGTGCGCTTTGAGTAAAGTGAAGCCGTGAAATAGGAAAGGAAATCAGTTGTGACAAGAACAGTTTTACTCTATACTAGGGTACTCAGGCTTGGCCACCAAAGACGGACACAGTAAGATCAAGGATTGATTCACGATTTCAACCCTATGACCTCAGCGCCCACCCCTGGTGGAAACCAGTCCCATCACTCGAAATAGGACTAACGGCATAGGATTACACAAGACAAAATTGAAAAGAGAAATGGCGCTAGCACTAGAAATCAAGGGCAGGGTTGCACGGATAATTCTGACAGTTTTACAAGTTATCAGCATAAGGATAGGATGGCTTAGAGAGAGATACGGACCAAGGCAAGACAAGGTATACTATGGATTTCTATGGGGTGGTGATTGATACTTACAGTCCACTTTTAGTTTGGGATTTTGGACCGTCAATGGTTCTGGTCACTACACGGCAGCGCGCCTGGTAAAAGAAAACAGCTGGGCCGTTCTTGTCACCGGATGGCAGTTCTGGAATGACAATTCTGGTCACTGGATACTAAAGGTCAGCTGGATGGCAGGATAGCAGGATGGCAGCGGGCATGCAGTTAGTGGGCAGCAAGCCAGGCTGGTTCAGGATGCAAAAGGTACCACAGCTTTCCCCTTTTTAATGGGAGATTAGTGGGTTTTCAGATTTGAGGCTTTACTGGGGCAGGATCAGAAATGCTTGGGTTTTGCAGTGGGCCCTGGAGTAGGGTCAGCAATGCTTTGGCCTTGTAGTTGGGGTCTGGAATCTGGATGATGAATGGAACTGGAACGCAGCGCATGAACTTCAGGAAGAGTGTGTGTCTAGAGTCTTGTCAGGGACTCTTATTTATAATGCATAGTGACATCATGAAAGTATATGGCTGGGGCAGGCTTAACTAAACACACCTCTAACAACTGGATTGGACAAGGGTGATAGTCTCCGCCTCGCTCTCAGCTGGTTGGATTTCCAGAAAGTGATGTCAGATTTATGATGTGAGTTTTACAATGTCCAAAACCTCCCACAATTACTTTACTTAAAATCCATTTTTGTCCTAAATGGAACCTTCATACAGTGGAAACATCTAAACACTTGCATAAGCAGGTTACATATTTTATGCAGCACATTGCAGTCCAATCCTCCAGTTTGTGCGACCTTGTTTCGCCCTTCTACCAGTTTTTCACGCTTTTCAATGGGATTCATATTACTCAAAATTCTATAACTTTATACATGGGTGTGGATGATCATAAGGGATGTATGTACAAAACTTCGCATTTGCAACATGAATGGTTTTCTTGTAATCCGCAATACTTTGCCATTTCTGTCCCCAAGGTGTCAGTGAATTCTACCATGTCTTAAAAGGAAGCCCATAAAATCACTTTTAAACAGCGAAATTGTTACATTTTTACAAAGTCTTGCTGCAGAGATAAAAGTCCTTAAAGTTTATTTATAAATGGTCTTTGGAAGCAAATGGCAGTCCTTTGTCTGTCACTGGACCATTTTCTTTCTTTCTTCAGCTGCCACTAACTGTAATTTCCTCCAGAGCAAGGTGGGGGTTACAGCTTGATTGAAGGTTTATTGCCCCTTATCCACTTCGCGCTTTGATGTCCAAGAATTTCTATTGAAAGAGGCCCCTGCCCAGACTGAATTCTGATTAGTATGTTAAGTTTCTTTGTCCTGGTCAGTCACAGTTTTCCAACCTAGCAATTATCAGTGGGGTGTTAGTCTCTGCTGAGAGTTTATGGTGTGGCTCCCTTCCTAGGGGGAAGCATTAACCATGCCAACCGGAATAACCAGTTTTGACAGCTTGCAAATCCAGCCAAGGCGGTTTAAAACCTTTATTTTCCGATATTTGGTCCTGAATTAAAACAAGCCTGTGGAATAAAATAGCCCATGTGTGTATTATCACCGGCAACAAAACCCCTTCACATTGCTAGGTAATGGCAGGCTTTCATTCAAAAGTTGACTTTTTAAACAGGCATTTTTCTCCTTTAGTTTTGCAAAGCCCATTTTTTACACGCGGTGCACAGCTGGCATTTCTTTTTACATTCGTTTTTGCATCGCCATCAGATTCGCACTCTGTCCTAGAGCCATGGTTATTTTCACGAGTGCAGGGGTTTTGTTTGAAGCACAGATGCATTGAAACTGACATGGCTCAGATAGCTGGAGTCCCTTTTGAACTACTGAGCTTTGATACATTTGTAAAGAAATGAACGCGTTTTCCCGTGCGGGAAAAGTGAAGCTCCTTTTTGATTTTTCTCAAAGTTGGTTTGACTGGGCCTGTCATTCAGAAATCATGCCTGGTTTGGCTGAAGCTCAATGAGATATCCTGGGCATGGCAAGGCCTTATTGATCACAGTGGTTTAAGAAAGAACAGATGGAATTAGCGTCAAAGCAGCATTTTTTTAAAGGTGGAAAAGTTTCTTTTTCAATGGGGATTTTGGGGTTTTCAGAAAAGAAGTGCTGCCTTTTCACTTTCTTCCTTTTGTATATGTCAGAACACACTGGCACGCTCTTTCAGTGTGTCCCCTTGTTCCATCCTGCCCAATGTATGCTTGGCAAGAAGGTGCAGTCATCTTTTTGTTGCTGCAAAACGCAGTTTTGGAGGCCATGGTGCTCACAGGAGCCAGCACAGCCATTTTGCTGTTTCTGCGCAAATGCAGCTTTGTGATGTGGGTAAATACTGTTGGGTGGGTCAATATATCCCACACAGGGCAGCGCATGCTCCCTGGGCCACACCCTGCACGCCTCTAAATTTAAAGGGGAAGAAGGTTTTTTCTGGTGAAAAAGGTTCTGTCTCCCATCCCTCAGAAGGGACGCCCATGCAGTATGGAGGAAAGGGGACTATGGACTAAGAGTACGTTAGTCACTACAGTGAGTAACTTATAATTTCTTGGTTAACAATGTGAAGATCAGGATGGATTGTATCTTCTATATATATTATACAAGGGAATACAGGGTACCCCTCCCTTCCACATCTGTAGGTATGAACAGCAGTATTCACTATGTTACCCTACGTAGCAGCTAGTGAGACACGAGCTTTCATTTTGTTTACAGACTTACAAAAGGACGTGCTTAATGACGCCACTAAGAGTCACGTAGCAACCACGAAGATTCAAATCGTTGTACTGGTGTACAGAAGACACCCATATAAGAAATATTAGCCCAATACATCAGAAGCCAAAGTGCAGGTATGAGCAACACTCCCTTTTCGTGTATATTAAACAAAAAGTACACAGATACTCCATTTTATTGAATGTCATCATTTTTCATTATTTATAGCCCAAACACATCTAGGTGTCCTTCCTTCAATTCTGAATAAGAAGACAACCCCCACCTTAACAAAGTCCAGTCCTGAGGAAAGCATAAGAAGAGATACACCAACAGCTGTTCACTCACATCTTATGCTGGAAACACCAACAGTGTCGACTTGTAATATGTATTGAAAAACAACGACACATAAAGTCACTGCTCACTAACCCCTCACAACCTCACCGCATGGTTCAAATGTCTACTGTTGAGCACCATATGATTACTAATATGGTTTCTATACAACAGCTTAGTTAAAATAACTGAATACGTATAACAAATGTTGTTTATGTTATAGTGTTGAGCCTGAAATCAGGCTTTTTTTAGTAATATGATGACAAATAAAATTGTTTTTTACTGTTAATTTTGTGATCTGTTTGATGTGAAATACAGACTAATTTAAGGTGTCTGTCAAAGTGGAATGTATAGCGTTCATACCTACAGATCTGGAAGACCTGTATTCCCTTGTATATATATAGTTCACTGCAATCCCTCCAGATACAGGCTCCTCGATAACAAAAAGGAGGGTACTTTACCCCAATTTATTGAAGTGGATTGTAGCTTCTCCTGGACTGAAGGCCCACACCACGTGTCCGGATTTTTCTGCTCAGCGTGACCCGTTGGGGTTTACCGCAATGTATGATATGATATGGCATTAATAACGCGCCTATACGCAAGTGTTTCAAGGCGTGCCGAAACAAGGGAGGGGGAACAGAACGAAGACAGAGACAACGATCTTACTAGGCCAGGTGACATTGAGATCGCGCAAGTGTAGGGGAGAGCGGGAGGGGAGAAGTGCGGGGGGAGAGGTGGGAAGGGGCAGTGCAGTGCATAGGATAAACAGTAAAAAAATAAAGACAATGAATAAAAAGTGCGGCCAGCTGGTGGCAAGTGCAAGGGTAAGTGCAGACATCAGGTGTCAAGTGCTGGAAGGGTGCTGTAGGAATACAGAAACAGTACCTGAATGCAAGGGTTGCCAGGGGGGCAGTGCAGGTGTGCAACTGGCGGGGAGGGGGCCTGAGAACAGAGGGTAGCCAGGTAATCAGTGCAGTGTCATTTTCGGCCAGGAGATCAGCATGGGAGAGCAGGAGAGAAAGCAGAAGCAAAGAGAAAGGTCTTGAGGTGCTTCCGGAACCATAACCGGTTCTCCTCAAGTTTCACAGAGGAAGGGAGGCTGTTCGAGAGGGAGGCCCCAGCAGAAGAAAGAGATCTACCACCAACTTGTTGCTTGGAGAAGCGACTGACCCTGAGGGAGTTGTATTGTATTTGGTTATTTATATAGCGCTCTTACCCACTTGTGTGGCCTCAATGTGCTTTTTCCTCGGTTGAACGCCCTTGGTGACCGTAGTCGATGTGGTTGGAAATACTAGGGAGTTTAGCTTAATTTATGCATGTGTGCAGTTTTGCCGTTCTAGGACTTGGGTGGCTGGCAAGGCTCGACTTAGCAGCCCAAGAGAGGTCAGACACATGGGTGGCTGCTGTTGAGGGTTAGAGATAGATTGCTATTGTTGAGAGAGTCTATGTGAGGCCAGCTATACCAGTTTCCTTTCGGGCGATGGTCGCTGTATGCTAGTGGCAGAGGTGTTGAGGCACGTCAGGTGTTTCAGTCTGGACGGCTATGTGTGCACTAGACCGGATGTGCTTGGCCATAGCTGTATTCTATCGTGCCTGGATGCTTGGCCGTACCTGCGGCCTGTGTCCACACTACTGGTGTGAAGATATACGTACCGTAAACTGCGATATTGCTCAACTGGGTCAATATATCCAGGTCTAGAATTGAGAGTCCTATACCGATGGGCTTAGCTTTCATATTGTAGCAGGTATCCGCATATATGAAACCGAGATGGAGACTACACCTAGATTTGTGAATCCTGTATAGTGGGAGAAAGGCCTATGTTTCACAGTGCAGTAGGTTTATGAATATGGTAAACAAAGACGGAGGCTGTGCCTAGATAGAGAATCCTGTATAGTGTGCAACAAGCCTAGGTCTCAAAGTGCAGTAGGTATCATCAGATAATAAACAAGGGAGGAGGCTACACCTAGATTCGAGAACCCTGCATTCGGTGGTGCCTAGGCCTCACAGTGCCGTAGGTTTCAGCCTATAGTACAGTAGGTTTCCATAGTATAACAGATTGATGGTTTGTTGTACCTAGATTTGGGAATACCTTAGTGGTGGGAGATTGCTAGTGTTGAGAGCTTCCCTGCGTGAGCGATGCAGGTTAAGAGTGGCAGGTAATTACTTAGGGATGGGCGTGTGCTCCCTGGGTTACTTATTTCAGTGTTTGTCGCCTCTCATGTGGGCCGGCGGGCGGGGGCACGGTGAGAATGTTGGGAGTGTTGCGAGTGTGCCACAGCGAAAGCTGCTGGTTTACCTGGAGTGCTTGTCCGGTGGGAGTTTTGTTGTGGGTGGGTTGATGGCAGGGGTCAAGTCCTAAAAATTAAAGTGGGGGGACTCATCAACAAACGAATAGGATGTGACGTAGCCAGAAATTATCATATCAAGGTAAAATATGCGCATTTCATTAAATTGGTTTTGCATAACCACTCAAATTGCACAGGACGAATGGCATTTGCCTTTCATAAAATCAACACACACACAAAACCAAAAGCAGATATTTTCTTCTAATAGTGTTTTTGAAAAGGTTAAAAGGTGTGCATGTTTTAAACTCCAAGAACCAATACAAATGTTTTCCATGAGACTTGCTGTACCGAAATGGGACATTTCACCTTTAGTTGTTTGTTATTCTTCATCAGGTTACATAGTGCAGTGGTGAAGTGTCCGGCCTACAAACCTGACCACTGCGTTTGATCCCAGAGTTTGGCTTAAATTCAAAGAGCACACTCAATGTTTCTCATTTTAGCTGAGGGGACTGAGTCCACCCTCTGAATAAAATGGGGGGACTCCGTCACCCCGCGTGTACCCTCGACTTGAGCCCTGGTTGATGGTGGATCAGGTGGGCCACAACGAAAGCTGCTGGCTTACTTGGAGTGCCAGTTGGCTGGGAGTGTTGTTGAGCAATATGTGGTGGTGTGTCAGGAGAAACCACTGCGAGAGTTGCCGGCCCCTGAGTTGTGATTGATGCAGGGGTGTTTATTAGTGGTGTAATCACGGGGAGCAGTGGATTAGGAGAGTATTGGGAAGAGCCAGGTTTTAAGGGCCTTCCTAAATTTCAGGTGGTTTTCCGTGTTCCGAATGTGTAATGGAAGGGAATTCCAGATGATTGGCGCTTGGACGGAGAGGGAGGAACCGCCAAGTCTAGTGGAGCTGTGGGGTAGGATCACTAGGCAAAATGCAGTGCGAGATCTGAGGTTCCTGGAAGGTTGGTAGGGGACAATTTTGTTCAGGGCCGGTGTTGTGGACTGCGCAATGGGTGATACACATGGCTTTGAAGGTGGTGCGTCGAGCAATAGGGAGCCAGTGGAGGATTCTCAGGGTAGGGCTAATGTGTTCTCTGGCATGCAGGTTAATGAGCAGGCATGCTGCCGCATTTTGGATTCTTTGGAGTTTCCTTAGTTGGGATGCTGGGGCTCCTAGGTAGAGGCAGTTTGCGTAGTCTAGGCGGGAAAGGATGATGGAGTTGATGGCCGAGAAACGATGGGGATAGGTGAGGTAGGGGAAAATCCGCCCGAGGATACGTAGGTGGAAGAAACAGGTTTTGGATATGCTGATGGTCTGTTTGGTGAGGGATACATTTGAGTCAAATTCGCATCCAAGGTTTTTAACCACGTTAGAGGGTGCAGGTACTTGTCCTAGCGATTTGGGCCACAGGATTGGTTGGGGGATGAGTGATGTTTGCTCGCAGACTAGGATTTCAGTTTTCCCAGGGTTGAGGATGAGGTGGTTTGTCGTCAACCAGTGATCAATGTCAGAGAGGCACGATGATAGGTCCGGGCTGGCAGAGCCTTCGAAGTTTGGGATTTTGAGGATGATCTGGGTATCGTCTGCATAGTTGTAGCAGGTAAGGTTGTACGAGCGGATGATAGCGGGAATGGGTTGTATGTAGAAATTGAAAATTAGCTGTGACGTGGACGCTCCTTGGGGAACAGCTTTACTAACTGGACGTGATATAGATGTCAACTGGTCAAGATGCATGATTTGCGACCGGTGAGAGATAAAGGAGGAGATCCATGAGAGGGCTATGCTTGTGATTCCTAGTGTTGTAGTCTGGCTAATAGAATCGATTGATCGATGGTGTCAGAGGCTGCAGAAAGATCTAACGGGATGAGAACCGTGCAGCCGTTTGCGTCGGCTGTTCTTTTTAGGTCGTCCCAGATGGAGACTAGGAAGGATTCTGTTTCCGTTAGTGGTCTGAAACCTGATTGCGCTGGGTCTAGGAGGTTGTTGGCTTCGGCAAATTGGCCAAGCTGTTTGTAAGCTGCGCGGTCAATCAGTTTTGCGATGAAACGCGTATTGGAGATAGGTCGGTAATTTTGGGGGAGGAGTGGGTCAAGGGTCAGTTTTTTGAAAATGGGTTTGGTCTAGGATGTTTTTAGGGCTTTCGGGAAGGACCCTGATGTGAGTGAGTGATTAAGGATTGTGCGTGCGACGTTACCTGCACAGGTCGAAGGAGTCTATTGCTGGGTGTCTTTCCGCGAGGAAGAGTGAGTTGAGGGAGTTGCAGAGAGAGAATTCAAGATCTGGGGTGATTTCCACTTTGTTCCATAGTGGGAAAGCGGAGGGGGCTGTTGGTGGTGGACAAGTGGGGTGTTGGCCGCTGACCACGTTGTTGAATGGTATGGGGAAACAGAGTGCTGAGTGATCCGTCCATAATAGGCGGTGCAGGGGCTGGTTAGATATGTTTGCGGTGCTGAAAATTGCGTCGAGGGTGTGGCCTCTTGTGTGGGTGGGAGTGGAGGTGTGGTGTTTCAGATTGAGTGGATCTAGGCTGTCTGTGAATGCCCTGGTCATAGGGTTTGATGGGGAGTCAAACCATATGTTGAAGTCTCCTAGGATGGTGAGGGTTGGATGTAGGATGAGATTTGCGGCCAGTGCTTAACAAAATGTGTCTGTGAAGTTTTGAGTGAGCAGTTGGGATGGGGGGGCCAGGTGACTGGCAATGGGGAGGTCGAGCGTGGAGACGAGGGAGCATTTGGATTGGGGGGAAAGGGGGTGGGGGAAAAGAGCCAGGACTGGGTTGGGCGCAGGCAGGGAGGTTTCGCTCCTATATTGCGGTAGCAGTGGTTGCAAACTGTGTCGGAGAATGGGTGATGCTAGGGGGGCATTAGGTGTCTGCAGTCTCACCGTTTCCTTGCATTATGAGCGGTCATGGGTGTTTGGGAGAGAGTGGGTGGTTCTCTGGTGGATGGGGTATTGGCTAGAGCTTCTCTAGCTGCGCAAAGGGTGGGGAAGTGTGAGTGGGGGGTTGTGGGTAGTTCATTGAGGGGAATGTACACAGGAGGAGTCGGAGGTCAGTTGCTGGTGCGGTTGGAATGTGATAGGCATGTTAGGTGTCTTGCTGCATTCTCTGGTGTGTTCCATGGGGGGATACTCTCTGATCCGTCTTTCCATCTTGCAGCTCTTATTTGTGCCGAGCGGGATCTATGGGTGGGGCAGAGTGTAACAATATGAGGCGGGTAGGTGAGGTGAGGGTGGGGAAAAAGCGGGGGGTGAGGGATGCAAGTGAAAGGTGCGCTGTGGGAGGGGGGTGTGCTGTGTGATGGTGGTGGTAGTGAAAGACTGCAGTGGGTCTCGTTGGGGCTGGTGGTGCGCCAGGGGGCTGCACTGTTGTGGCCTGCGAGTGACATGGCGCCTAGTTGACTGTTTGTTTATTATTTATACAGCGCGCCACACCCTGGGGTATCTAGGCGCTATGCAAGACAACTTATAATAGAGGAGTAGATATGAAAAGACATTATTACAGCTCATAATACAGTAGTACGTGAAAAAAGACATTAATACCGAGTAGAGAGATCCGATAGAAACAGCAGTGTGCACACTATGTCAGGACAATACACTGGCTACAGGATCAAGAGAGGTAGGCGTGCATAGGTACATAATATCAGAAGTTTAGACATGGAAATGGTTATGCATAGAGCTAAGAAAGAGTCTTAAGTCATCTAGTTTGTAGGCAGTTTGTCTATGACTTAAACATGGTATGCAGTGTCCTTAGTGAGGAGCCATTTTTTAGTGTTGGACCTAAAGCTGTGTAGGTTGAGGTCAGTACGTAGGTGAAGTGGGAGGGTATTCCAGACCAGGGCTGCTTGAACAGGGAAGCTGATGCCTCCAGCTCTTTTTAAGTTGAAGCGCGGTGAGATAATGCAGCAGGAGTTAGCTTATCTCAGGGGTCTAGATGATGTTTTTAGAGCTATTTTGTCTATGAGGTATTTGGGGGTGGCGTTGTGAAGACATTTATGAGCCAAGCAGACAAGTTTAAAGTAGATTCTATCCTGGATAGACAGCCATTTGTGGCTTCTTCTTATTTCGGAAATGTGGTCCTTTCCTGGGATACCCAGTGCTGTTCTTATTGCATTGTTTTGCAGTGTTTGGAGTTTGTTTAGTACTTGTTTGTTGGCTCCTGCATAGAGAGCATTGCAGTGGAGTGGAGATATATGGAACTCTTCCTCCACAAAATGGGTTTCGGGGCACACATTAGGAACTGGGTATCCGCGTTATATAGAGCTCCAACGGCGAGGGTGCAAGTGAATGGAGTGCTATCAGACTCTTGCCCCTCTCGCGGGGGACAAGGCAAGGATGCCCACTCTCCCCCTTGCTATATGTCCTTACGATGGAACCCTTTGCGATAGCGGTGAGAGCCAACCCGGAAATCAAAGGGATTATAAGAGGCGAGGTGGAGTTTAAGCTTTCCCTATTCGCAGATGACATCCTGGCATACCTGGTAGAGCCCGGCTCCTCGCTCCCTCCTCTGCTGTCCTTTTTGACAGCTTTTGAGCAATTTTTGTGGGGTTAAAAATCAACACGTCAAAGTCACTCCTACTTCGCATGAGGGCCCGGGACCCGAGGCTGGACCCCCTGGACAGGTACGAGGGGATTGCAGTGGGGAGAGACTCCATTCGTTACCTGGGCATTCTTCTTACCAGGGACCTTTCAAAACGAGCCCCTACTAATTATGACCCCATAATGGCAGGGATAACATCTGACCTGGGATGATCTTGTCCTGGTATGGTCGCATGACGGCGGTAAAAATGAATATCCTGCCGAGACTGCTGTACCTTTTTACAGCTCTCCCATCAAAAGTCCCCGACCAAACCTTTAGGGATCTACAGAAAGCAGTGCGACAGTTCATATGGCAGAGGAGAACCCCGAGGATTGGGAGGGTTACTCTGACGCTACCTAGGGTGGAGGGGGGGGGGGGTTTGGGTTGCCAGATTTTCTTCTCTATTATCGGGCCGCCCAATTGCGCATCCTTTTGGAGCGCATGAAGATATGGACGCCCACCCTCTCAAAGTATGTGACCTCCTGTGGAGCCCACCCAAGTACATCCCGAGCAGGCTGAAGGTCCATCCAACCTTGTGAGTACTCTGGGCGATATGGAAAGAGGGGTCCTCGACCGCGCACCTTACCTCATGGCCCTCCCCGATGTCCTCACTCTGGTCGGACATGGGAATGGAATGGGCGGGGCAAATGTTTAAAGAGGGAGAGTTCCTCGCGTACGAGGAAATGAGGGAGGCTCTTGGGCGGGGATTTCTCTCCATCTTCGAATACCTTCGTCTGAAGGGCAACCTCTGCGATCAATCATGGGGCCAAAACCTGAGGACACAGTTGACCCCCTTTGAAAAACTCTTGGACACAGCGACATCAAGGAAGGGGACGGTGTGCAAGATGTACAAAATATTGAACACCAGCAACCTCGAGAGGAGGAGGGGATTCTGCATGTTCTGGAATGACTTGGCAGGGGAGGCCCTTTCGGAGGAGAGGACGCATGCTCTAGGATATTCAAGATAGCATTCCACAGGAACTTATTCACATCAGATATGGAACACAATTTCAAAATCCTGCAGGGGTGGCATAGGGACCCACTGAAACTGTTTAAGATGATCCCGGGGGTCTCACCCATATGCCCGAGGGAATGTGGCCAGGTGGGAACGAGGGGCCACATGTGGTGGCACTGCCCCAAAGTTTAGAAGTTCTGGGAGGAGAAATGGAAGAGACCGGCGACCCCCTCCAAGGAGGATTGGCTGAAAAAACGAAAGAACATGTTTTTCATGGACAAACTGACCGCCATGGTCAACAACGACTCCGGCACGTTCCAAGTGAATTGGTACGGTGTGCAACAGGCATGAGGATGGGAAGCTCATTGACAACATGGGGGTACTCCATTCCGGGAAGGGTGGTGACGGGGAACGTGAGGCATTAAAAGTGTTTGGGGCCGCCCACGGCCCGGGGGACAGCAGACATAATAAAGCCAACGAAGATGTCAACAACTACTTCAGCTCCCAGGCACTGAGAAAAAGTGGACATATGGAAGCTCCAGTGGTAAAAGTTCTGTTTGGACAATCTAATAGGGGGGAGGGATGGAGTTGGGGCAGTGGGATGGGGGGTCGAAGGGGTTGGGTTCAAGGGTCTGATGAAAAGTGTTAAATCTGTATCAACAATGGGCCCGTTTGTTATATTAAGAAAATGCAAATAAAACCAAAGTTTTTAAAAAAAACAATGCAATTAGAGTACAAGGCTAAACACAGCTATATTTGAGAGTCCCGCACAGTGGGAAAGAGGCCTACACCTAACAATGCAATTTGAGTCCAAGGCCAAACATGGATAGATTTGAGACAGTGGTTGAGAGGCATACACCTAACAATGCAATTTGAGTACAAGGCTAAACATGGCTATATTTGAGTACAAGACTAGACACAGTGAGATTTGAAGAGCTCGAGAAGGAAGATATTTAGGAAGAGAGAGTTGAAGGTATTGAGGCCCCAGAAGGCCTTGTGGACAATGCAGAGGGTGTTTAACTTAATCCTCGCTGCCACTGGGAGCTCGTGCAGAGATTTCAGTCCTGGAGAGATACGACCCCTGGGCTTGAGGCCAAGGACAAGTCTTGCAGTCCTGTTGTGGATGAGTTACAGAGGCTGGAGACATCAGAGTTGTGAGGAGAGAAGGAGAGTGTGGAGTCGACGATCACCCCGAGGTTTTTAGCCTCACAGGTGGAAGCAGGAAGAGGGCCAAGAGAGGCCGGCCAGAGAGTGACAGGAAAGGAGAGAGCAGGTGTGCAGATGAGGAGAATCTGTCATGAACCATAGAACTTGCCCTTTCTGGACTTCCTGGTCCTTAGCCCGATGGGGCCTGTATTCTTTGTTACTCCCAACATGGCCGCGCCAAGCGACTTGCCTCACACCAGCCTTCATGTCGCACACGGCACGTTCTATAATATTGGCCACGCCCCCGCGGCCCCGCGCGTCTCAATGCTATCATTAGGTAGTGACTTGATGTATGTGTGCTGTTCGGCGAATCCACTATTCCTTGTTCCTGGTTCCTTCTTCCTTCCTTTCACCCCTTCCCTCTAATTTGCTCCCGGAATCCTGATTCCTAGTGACCGCTACCTTTTTCCTGGACATCCTGGAACAGCGGCCTTCCCGGAACTCTGAACGCGCTCTGCAGCCGGACGAGACTCGAGCGAGCCTATACAAGACCCGATCCGTCCACAAGAGGAATCCTCCTGAGGAACAGAGCAAGAAGCGATCTCAGGTGAGACGGGGGAGATTTATGACAGTTTGAGACGCCAAACGACCGACACTGATACTGCTATGGAGAAAGCAGTCCAGGACCTTATGCGTGGCATGCAAGAGCTCACAACTGAAGTACAGAACTTAAAGGCTGAGAATGCTGCGTTAAGGCAGCTTGTTTTGTCTCGCGACCCCGCTAACAAGAACAGTGTGTTACTGGGTGGAGTGGTAGACAAATATGATGGCTCGGCAAAATCCTTACGTGGATTCCTGGATTCCTGCTTGGTGCATTTTACTTTTAAGCCCTATTATTTTTCAACTTCTAGGGCGAAGGTGGGCTTCATAATCTCGCACCTCACAGGGAACGCGTTGACCTGGGCCACTCCTTTAGTCAACTCAGGGGACGCCCTCCTGGATGATTATGACGGATTCATTCAGGCACTCAAGACCATGTTCGACCGCCCAGAACAGGTTTTTAGTGCTCAGGAACGCTTACTTGATTTCCGACAGGGTACTCAGGATATGCTAACGTATGTTACTAGATTTAAACAACTGGCCAAGGAAGCGGATTGGTCCTCAGAAGCAAGTTTCACTCTATTTCGCAGGGGTCTAAACGAGGACATTAAGGATGAATTAGCCAGGGTGGCTCGTCCTAGTTAATTCCAGGCTCTTATGGATCTAGCCGTGCAAATAGACTTCCGAATCAAGGAAAGAAAGGCTGAAAGAAGAAAGACCAAGACACCCTTTCAAAAGAATCCCCTTGAGACCTCTGTTAAATCCGATTCTGCCCCAACCCCTGACATAGATCCGGAACCCATGCAAATAGGGGCTTTTCGTGGGCCTATTTCCCCTCAAGAAAGGATGAGAAGGTTCGACACAGGACTCTGCATGTATTGTGCCTCGGATAAACACCTTGTCAGAGAATGCCCTCTAGCCCCTCCACGGCGTTCGGGAAACGCCAGCTCCGATCCTAGATGGAGCGAGGTGTCGGGAGAGAGATGTTTGCTCCACATCAATTCCATCCTTGAACTCTCATGGACAAAAAAATTTGGTGATACTACAGGCCTTCCTGTCGCCCTCCAAAGACAAGAACTATCCCATTCTGGCCTTGGTGGACTGCGAAGCTATGGGAATTTTCATTGATCAAGACTGGGTTGTTAGTCATCATATTCCGTACAAGACACCATAAGACCCTCGAAATCTCCAGCGGGTGCTTCGTTGTTTTTCGTTCCCAAGAAGGACACCAAGGAACTCAGCCTTGCCTCGACTATCGAGGCTTAAATCAATGCACCCTCAAAGATCGGTACCCACTGCCCCTGATCAAGACTGGGTACAAGACACGAAACACCATGCAGCCGGTGGAAGCAATTGACGGAAGACCCCTCTCTTCAGGACCCATAAGCCTGCAGCTTAAAGAGATCCAACTTTCCATAAACCATCATCAAGCGCGGATTACATTCGACATCATTAAGTCATCCCCATTACCCCATGGTTTTGGGTATGCCATGGTTACAAAAACACAATCCGTATATCAATAGGACAGCAGGATCATTGTTCCTGGGCTCATGGTTCTGTATGTCCCACTGTCTATCCCTGGATCCCTCCTTGATAACTCCTAAAGAACCACCAAGAGACCAAGAAACACCACTCATGGTTTCCAATATCATACAATTTCCAGAGGCCTATCAGGGATATGCTGATGTATTTTCTACTGCCATAGTCCACGCCTTACCCCCTCACAGGCCTGAAGACTGTGCCATAGATACAGATCCCTCAGCTGTAATACCCTTCGGCAGAATGTTCATTCTTTCCGAACCTGAGAAAAAGGCCCTTCGGGAATACCTAGACACCAATCTTGAAAACGGCACCATAAGACCCTCGAAATCTCCAGCGGGTGCTTCGTTGTTTTTCGTTCCCAAGAAGGACACCAAGGAACTCAGCCTTGCCTCGACTATCGAGGCTTAAATCAATGCACCCTCAAAGATCGGTACCCACTGCCCCTGATCTCAGATATCCTGGAAGCTGTGAGAGGCACCGTAATATTCACAAAGTTGGATCTCCGGGGTGCCTACCACTTAATCCGTGTCCGGGAAGGAGACGAATGGAAAACAGCCTTTAGAACACCCTTTGGTCACTATGAATACCTAGTCATGCCCTTTGGACTAGCCAATGCTCCCGCAGTCTTTCAGCGTTTTATGGATAGGGTGTTCTCTGATATGTTGTTCCTCTTCGTCATTGTCTATCTGGATGACATATTATTTTTTCCAAGGATCCTCTAAAACATGAAGAACATGTAAAGGCAGTACTACAGCGACTTCGTGAACACAAACTGTTAGCCAAACCCGAACAATGCTTGTTTCACGTTACTTCTGTTCACTACCTAGGATTCATCCTTAGCCCAGAAGGAATTTGTATGGACCCTTCAAAGGTAAATGCCATACTGGCTTGGCCCGCTCTCACATCTGTGAAACAAGTTCAATCCTTCCTGGGGCTCGCCAACTTCTACCGGAAGTTTATTTCTACCTTTTCCGAGATCGTTCAGCCGATCGTTGCTCTATTGAAGAAAGACACCCCCTTTATCTAATCTACGCCGCAAGATAAAGCATTCCAACGATTGAAGACAGAGTTCACGCAAGCCCCCATCCTGACCCAGCCCGACATAAATCGCCCATTCCTAGTAGAAACGGATGCCTCTAACTACGCCATAGGGGCGGTCTTGAAACAGGAACTTGAGGATGGACTGGAGCACCCCATTGCTTACCTTTCACGAACCCTGACTCCCAGCGAGACACACTATTCCGTCCTGGAGAAGGAACTGTTGACCATCCGCCAAGCCTTCACTGAATGGCGACACCTACTTCTGGGTGCTAGATATTCAGTTCAGGTCCGCACAGACCATCGGAATCTCCAAATTCTACAGTCGTTGGAGTGCAGGAACAGTCGCCGGGCGCGTTGGGCCTACTTCTTTGCCCAGTACCAATTCCAAATCACTCATGTTCCCGGATCACAAAACATGATTGCTGACGCCTTATCTCGACGTCCTGACTACGTAGCCACTGAGGACATTGCCTATCCTAAGATGTTTCCCCACACTATCTTTGTAGCTCAAGCAATCAACCTCCTGGAAGAAATCTGAGTGCAAACCCAGTCCTCTGACCTCTGGAAGGATATTTCAAGGAAGAATCCATGGAATCTAAGAGTTAAGGAAGAATATCTATTCAAGGACGATGCGCTGGTCATTCCTACGCAGAAATTACAACACAGGATAATAAACCTCTGCCATGATACCCTTCACTCCAGTCATCGTGGTATAACTAACACCCTCTGTTTTATACAAAGACAGTTTTGGTGGCCTCGAATGAAGACCGACGTACAACAGTACGTCAAGGCTTGTGCTATCTACAGTCAAAACAATCATGATAACAAGAGACCGGCGGGTCTTCTACTGCAACCATCGCTGACAACAAGACCATGGGAGTTTATTGCTACAGACTTCATTGTGGAATTACCACCTTCCCGAGGATACACGACCATCATGGTAACCATAGACTTGTTCACTCATATGGCTAATTTTACATCTTTGTATAAACTACCATCCTCCCCAGAACTTGCTGGAATCTTCCTGGAACATATTTTCCGTCTTCATGGACTTCCTTCCACGATCATATCGGACCGAGGAACTCAATACGTCTCACAATTCTGGAAACATCTGTGTCGTATTCTAGGGATCCAATGCGCTCTCTCATCGGGTTATCGCCCACAAACCAACGGAGCCACGGAACGTGTAAATCAAACTCTGGAGCAATATCTTCGTTGATTTGCCACCAAGGTTCAGGATGACTGGTCTCTTCTCATACCCCTGGCTGAGTATAACTACAACAATTCCGATCACTCAGCACTCAAGGTCAGCCCTTTCTATTGCAGTCAAGGTTTTCACCCGTCTGTTTTACCTTCTGTTCTTCCACATCCCACTCCAGTACCTGCTCTCGACTCATGGATACAGACTCTCATCAACATACACAAGGAAGCCAAGGAACAATTGAAAGAGGCTCAAACACGAACTAAGCTTTATGCAGATTCCAAAAGAAGACCAGCACCTTCTTATTCTGTTGGTGATCAAGTCTGGTTGTCCTCAAAACTATTACCGCGACATCTACGGCCAAACAAATTGGCCCCTCGGTACTATGGACCATTTTCCATAAAGGAAATCATCAATCCTATCTCATTCTGACTCAAGCTACCTGATTCCTGGAAGAAAATACACCCAGTCTTCCACACTATTGAAACCTCACATCCAATCCACCCGAAAATCCTGCAGACCCAGTCCTGTTGTTGTGGACGATCAGCTGGAATATGAAGTGTCCAGAATATGCGATTCCAGGTATAAACGGGGTCGACTTCAATACCTGGTTGAATGGAAGGGATATCCTCCTAGCGAGAGAACCTGGGAACCAATTTCTAACTTAAATACCCCTCGATTGCTTAGAAGATTCCATCTCATACACCCGGGCAAATCTGGTGGAACAGGTCTTCGGAGGAGGCATGCTGTCATGAACCATAGAACTTGCCCTTTCTGGACTTCCTGGTCCTTATCCCGACGGGGCTTGTATTCTTTGTTACTCCCAACATGGCCGCGCCTAGCGACTTGCCTCGCACCAGCCTTCACGTCGCACACGGCACGTTCTATAAATTGGCCACGCCCCCGCGGCCCCGCGCGTCTCAACGCTATCATTAGGTAGTGACTTGACGTGTGTGCTGTTCGGCGAATCCACTATTCCTTGTTCCTGGTTCCTTCTTCCTTCCTTTCACCCCTTCCCTCTAATTTGCTCCCGAAATCGTGATTCCTAGCGACCGCTACCTTTTTCCTGGACATCCTGGAACAGCGGCCTTCCCGGAACTCTGAACGCGCTCTGCAGCCGGACGAGACTCGAGCGAGCCTATACAAGATCCGATCCGTCCACAAGAGGAATCCTCCCGCGGAACAGAGCAAGAAGCGATCTCAGGTGAGACGGGGGGAGATTTACGACAGAATCCCGATCTTACTGGCATTAAGGCAGAGATCATTGGCGGCACACCACTCCTGGATAGCAGACAGACAGTCAGAGATGAGAGAAGGAGAAGAGTTGGCAGAAGGGAGCCTGAAAATGAGCTCAGTGTCATCCGGATTTCACTGAAAGTTGGGGCAGATAGCGGCAATGTGGTGGGCAAGAAGTGCCAGGTATTGGTTGAAAGGCCAGGGAGAGAGGTTAGACCCCTGGGGAACACCACAGATAGAGATAGAGATAGATATAGAGATAGAGGAGAGGAAGGACCCAAGTTGGACCTGGGAGGGTCGATCAGAGAGGAAAGAAGTCAGCCAAGCCAGTGCCTGATTGGTGATACCCAGGTTATCACGGAGGAGACGGTTGAGCAGGATGGCATGGTTGACCGTGTCGAAGGCAGAAGAGAAGTAAGATGAGGACACAGGGTGTGTTGGAGTCAAGGTTGGAGAGCAGGTCTTCATGGGTGTTCAGGAGAGCAGTTTCCGTGATTCTGGCAGATCTGAAGCCAGACTGATGGTCATGGAGACAACCAACAGATTCAGGGTGAAGATTAAGCTGAGAGATGGCCAGCTTTTCCAGGAGTTTGCCCAGGAAAGGAGTGATGGATATTGGGCGATAGTTAGCCGGGCGGGAAGGGTCGGCTGAGTGTTTCTTAAGAAGAGGGTGCACAAGGGAGTGCTTCAGGGGGGAAGGGAAGACTCCATTGGCGAAGGAGTGGTTGCAGAAGTCAGTCAGAGCAGCAGGAGCCAGGGTGTCAATGTGGTCCTTGATGGTTTTAGAGGAACAGGGTGGACCTGTTTTGATGAGACTTTCATAGATCGGACTTGTCTAGAAACTTCGTCAGGGGAGAAAAGGGGAAAGGCAGAGAAGTAGGGAGGAGAGGTGGCCGAAGAAGGGTCAGAGGAAGAGCACGGAATAGAGGGAAGAGGGGGAGACGAAGAGAGAGAGGACAGGATGTCCTGAGTTTTAGAGATGAAATGAGAAGCCAGGGCCGTGCAGAGGGCCTGGGAGGGGACAGGAGAGGTAGAGACTGCAGCAGCATTAGCCAGCTCCTTGCAGATTTTAAAGAGTTCAGCCGAGTTGTTAGATGCTGCAGAGACGCGGGCTTGGATGTGGACTCTCTTCTTGGTGCGGACAGAGAGCCGGTATTGCCTTTGGAGCAGGCGGCAGTCCAGTTTGTCAGAGGGTGTACCGGAAGCACGCCATTTCCTCTTGGCCACGCTGCTCTTGCGTTTAAGGGTGACAAGGTCTGAGTCGTACCAAGAGTTGCTCTTGGCTCTGGGCTTCAAGCGGATCCTCATGACTGGAGCACGGACTGTGCAGTTCCTGTGACTAATCTTTAATGGAAGTGACTTCTTCTGGTCGGATATGTATATGTTAAATGTATATTCGAACACTGCTGCACCTTCAGTCCATGTGGAGGTTAAGCTCTGCCTCTGTTCGTACCTGTCCCATTTGCTTCACCCCGTAAGAAATAGGATGGACTGTAGCCTCCCGCGCATTAGAATTCAGCTCCGTGGGCCAGGAGCCTCCCGCAAGACCATCCACCTCACCTGCCCCACTCAGCTTTGTTTTCAGTGCCAGTGACTAAACGGCTCAGACAATGTCCCACACGTATCAGCTAGTTGGGTGCTCAGGAGTCAATGTCACGCAACAGGGTCTGCCTCACCTACATCTACACAACCGGGGCAGTAATTGCAGACAAGGGCAGAGTGGCCAGTCGGGGATAGGAAATTGCCTGTACTCGTACGAGTATGTAGGGCAGTTCGACCGGACTCTTTGTTCTCGTGGCTGAGGGATTATGGGCGTAGCACGTACCTCCTGCGTCGGCTACCCGCTCCGATCGGGCTTCCAGAAGTACCGGATGACCGTATCGCGATTTGGTGGGAGCTACGATAGAGTAATGGGATGCACCGGCAACTGAACCTCGGCGTAGATGATGTTGCGTTTTCTTCGCAGAGGGTGGCGGTCACGGCGGTGCTCCTCCACACCTTCCTCCAATGTCAGTAGGGCACCCACACGGGTAGTGCAGGGCCCGCCGCCTAGTTCTCACCGCAGGGCCTGTACTGCATGCCGCGTAGACAGCAGTCTTCAGTGGGGGGGGGCAGGGGCCACCCGCAGCCACGATCGGACACAAGCCCCACTCAGAGGGGAAATGATGTGGGTACCTTCATCGGGGGGCCCGGTCTTCTCCTGCAACCCCTCCAAGCCTTGCTGGTGCTAGCAACCTCTGCGGTACAGCAGCGAGGAGCGTGAATCCAGTCTTCACCGTAGTACGCAGCAGTTAGCTCCTCCCACACAACGGCCTATGGATGGGAACTGCACTCTTTCCCTCAGTAGGTCGTCCCAATGCACGAAAGTCCAGTGCGGGCCACAATCCTGCTTCTCCCCGCCGTCTGCTACCAAAAAATCCTCGGTCGCCTCAAAATGAGGGAAGCTCCAAGCGAGAGAACACCTGCAGCAAGCCTTCCGTCATTAATTTTTCATATTTTTGTGCCGAAAAGTAGCACCATTAAGGATATTTATCTGTTTAGGATGTGGCCCAAGACAGAGCCATCTCCTAGCTGCGCAACAGCGCCCCTGAGAAACGTTATTTTCAGAAACGCCATAGAGACTTGACCTAACCTTTACTATGCGTCGCATATAGACATAATGTATACATACATATCCTATAGGTAGGATAAAACCAAGTTATATTGACTTTTCCCAAAATTCTATTCCCAATAACCATATTAACTGGGAGACCCTCACTCCGTTGATCAGCCCATACATGGCATTACAGTGCGGTATTAACAACGACGTACAAATAACATAATGGGGGATATCGATGGGGGGACTCTGAGTTAAAAAAGCTTTCATTTCCCACACCAGATGAATTTCATGGGGTTTGTTGCGATAAATCGGATCATCTTAAAGCGATGGTCTAGTAAAAAATTTTATTTAAAAAATAGGTCACATAAAAAAAAATATACTAGCATCCTCCGTTTTAAAACTTCCTATGTAAAATTTTGAGCTATTCAAGCTCAAAATTCGAAAAAGCAAGCACAGGGGCGCAGCCATTTTGTGAAATGGAGGCCCTCCTGTGCTGGCTTTTGCTTTTGCGGCACTAATGAAGGAAAAGCCAGCCAGCTGTAGTAAACAAAGTCTACCGCTGGGTGGCTTTCCCTTCATTAGTGCCAGGACTCGGAGGACGCGGACCGGAGACCAGAGCAGGAAAGCTGCAGCTGAATCTCGGTAAGTGCTATTTATTTTTTTTACAAAAAATAAGCACTAGCTGCGGTTTTTTTTCCAAGTTTTCCGGGCTGGAGGAGCCCGGAAAACTTAGAAATAAAACCGCAGCTTTAAAAACGTTATATTTATGTTTGCGGTCGCTTTTGAAGCGACCGCAAACATAAATACAACGTTATTGTGTTGGAAAACGCTGCGGTTTTAAAACCGCAGCGTTTTCCAACACAACCGCTTTGTGTCTGCCTGAATCTGCTTTACCATTTGGGGCTCTCGGGCTCCCCACGGGGAGCCCGAGAGCCCCAAATGGAAAAGCAGATTCAGGCAGACACAACGCGGCATTGCGGAAAACAACCGCGTTGTGTCTGCCTGAATCTGCTTTCCCATTTGGGGCTCTCGGGCTCCCCCCGGGGAGCCCGAGAGCCCCAAATGGGAAAGTAGATTTAGGCAGACAACGCAGCATTTAGCATTTCCCATTTGGGGCTCTCGGGCTCCCCAAGGGGAGCCCGAGAGCCCCAAATGGGAAATCAGCTGCAGGTAGAAACACTACACGGCATGTAAACATAACCGCGTGTGTTTCTGCCTGCTGTGGCTTTCACTTTGGGTCTCCGGTGCTCCCCTGGAGCACCGGAGACCCAAAGTGATAGCCACAGCAGGCAGAAACACACGCGGTTGTGTTGGAAAACGCTGCGGTTTTAAAACCGCAGCATTTTCCAACACAATAACGTTGTATTTATGTTTGCGGTCGCTTCAAAAGCGACCGCAAACATAAATACAACGTTTTTAAAGCTGCGGTTTATTTCTAAGTTTTCCGGGCTCCTCCAGCCCGGAAAACTTAGAAAAAAAAACGCAGCTAGTGCTTATTTTTTGTAAAAAAAATAAATAGCACTTACCGAGATTCAGCTGCAGCTTTCCTGCTCTGGTCTCCGGTCCGCGTCCTCCGAGTCCCGGCACTAATGAAGGGCAAGCCACCCAGCGGTAGACTTTGTTTACTACAGCTGGCTGGCTTTTCCTTCATTAGTGCCGCAAAAGCAAAAGCCAGCACAGGAGGGCCTCCATTTCACAAAATGGCTGCGCCCCTGTGCTTGCTTTTTCGAATTTTGAGCTTGAATAGCTCAAAATTTTACATAGGAAGTTTTAAAACGGAGGATGCTAGCATATTTTTTTTATGTGGCCTATCTATTTTTTAAATAAAAATTTTTACTAGACCATCCCTTTAACTTTCTATTAACGAACGTTTTTTTAACTAAATAAATATATATATTTATATAGACATGTTCTTTAATATAAATATTGCATTAGGTAAACAGTTCAAATAAGAAATATATGGTAAGAAAAAGATATTGAAGTATATATAAAAGCAGTGAAACATCTAAACGCGACCTAACTCACTCCTAAACCAGCTGGACAAGACAGTCGCATTTAAGTTAAATACTAGATACTTTTTAAGGTTCACTAGGAGGGAGAATTAGTGAGATATCATTTAAGATATAATTTTAAGAAGACCCATAGGAAGAACATAAACGGGTATTTAAATACAGCAAATGCAGCACTGGGTCTGTAAATGACCCAGTTTAACCCTAAATCCAGTAGGAACCAATTGACACATTCAAGTAAAATAGAGCTACTTTGGAATCCGCAATGGGAGTGAATTAGAGCGGCACAGTAGCCAACATGGAAGGTTACCAGTACAGTTTAACAATACTAGGATTGGTCTGAAAGTTCAAGGACCCCAATAAGTCTCCTGCCAGGTGGCCAGGGAAAGGCAGACGCGTTCTGATCCTGACATTCGGGGGTGCTGTTCTGCGGGAAGATCACCTGGGAGGAGAAAGAGCCCAGGGAAAGAGGTGAGACACAGTATTTGCCTTCCTCTGGGGAAGACATATGAGCAATGCCAAAGTATGTAATGGCTTGTCAGAAATATGCTCCCCAAGTTGAATATCTTCATGTGGATGGACATTTACATCAACCCCTATGCATTATGAAGAATGAAAACTCTTTTAAAAATCTATGTGATTTTCAATGGAACATGTTTGTCGGAGGCGGCTGCCAGTAATTCCTAACCATTGGAGGCATTGGAGGCAGTGCGGCTTGACAAAACCTACACAGTACTCGCTGGTATTCGCTGAAATGCTGGGTTCTTTACTCTAACCCGTAGCGCAACGAACGACGAGCGAGCTAGCGGGAGCTAGCGGGAGCAGGGCGCTGCCGGAGCTGGTGTCTGGAGCGGATCCTCCTGAGAGCTTTCTCCCGCGTAGTTGCCGATGTTATCTCCTGCTTTTCCCCCTCTCTTCCGAGCGACGCGGGGGCTCAGGAAACTTAGCACATTGGGCACGAAGAGATTACGTGCCTTTTGGTGAGTCCAAGGCAGGTGTACTGCCCTTGGATGAACTGGGTCTGGGAACCCGGTTCGGGCCGTGGTTAGCCATGTGCACTGCTCTGGGCTTTGGTAACCACGGGGCCTTATCTTTGAATTTTGTGCTGTGGCAGCGAGGTGAGCAAGGAGAGTGCGTAAGCCCATTTGGGAAATACCCACTTGTTTTGGTGCTGACACTGACTTCCCTTTATATAACCCCGCTTACCTACCTCTCCCTTTATTTCTCAATTGGTAACGCCAGGAAAAGCCTCTAGTCGCTGCAAAGCAGCGGGTAACAGGGGAAAAAAACCCTATGCACTGCGCTCCACTAAACAGACTGATGAAGATTGCACTGAGCTGCAGAAAAGTGGCAAGGATCGGGATACAGGACCGAAAGTACCTGTTGAGGAATTAAATTAGAAAAAAAGGCCCATTGGACGCCTACTTCCCCGTTAAAACCTTTGCCCAGATAACTTCTCTGCCAGCATCAGATGCGATTCCTCCTCTAGCTGAGGCAGACAGCAGCTATCTTCCGCTGGATCTGGATAATGATTCCTTACTCCAGTTATGTTATGCCCTACAGGATCGTACCTCCCCTGCGGTAAGGGGCAGGAGTGAAGAGGCTGCAGTAATAGCTCCTATACAGCGGCAGCCCTCCTTGCCGGACCCTCCATTAGCAAAGGAGACTCAAGTCCCGTTACTATCAAGGGAGGAGATTGTATTGGGACCCGCGCCCCCCACGGGGGCGGCCGTGGGTACTTCAGTGGCCATGGAAATAAAGGAAACTCCCCTGCCTGTACAGTCCAACACAAGGGGTAGCCAGGCTATCTGCCAGCCCTAACATGTTTTATGGCACCGCTTTACCCTCAAGTACACTTACTGAGGAGGAGTATAGTTCCCATGAGACTAGTATAAACCATAATAACAGCACTTTAAATTTTGCTATTAAAATACTCTTAAAATTATGAAGATCTGAAGCTTCAAGGGGTCGCAATTGCCAGTATACGCGAACATTTAACAACCCAAAACCAACTTAAAGAAAGGGCATGTATCGATCTGCGGGAGATTACCATCCAGAAATCCTCTGCTGTAAAAGGCGTGTCATAGGATTGCGCTATTGTGGAACCAAGTGCAGTAAACCTGGATACGACCCTATCACCGTCTCTGGCAGACCTAATATGGGGTACATCTGACAGGGGGTCTGTTATGAAATGTCAGGGGAAGCAGATAAAACAGAAAACCCTGATGATAAAAAAGAAGATTAACGTTGAACTGCCGGATAATCAGGATGTGAACCGTACTGTACTAAATTCCACAATAAAGCCCCGTAGTGCCAATATGTCAAAAAAGCAACAAAAAAAAGCTGCAAGATGTAAAAGACGTTCGGCGCAAACCGTGGGTACTCTTACTAGCTGGCTGATAGAGGAAGGTCCGGCTTGTGCCACGTCTTTTCAGGAGGAGGATACAGCCTCAAAACAGGTCCATGTAGACTTTAATTCAGTAGTCAGATCTAATGTACCCTCGCATGAGACCCAGATTCCACCGACCATCACCAATACGGCCCCTAGTAATATTGCTGCTCCTTCCCTCGATACCCCTACTGTGTTTTTATCTTCTACTATCCCTTTGATGTCACCACAGAGAACTTTAACTATCGCACCCAAGACAGTTGTAAAGGGGCGGCCGCTGAACCGTGCTACACTTTTCTCATTTCTTAACAAGGTTCCCTCTCTAAGGATACTTAATAGTGGAGACTTTGAGTTTGTGGAGCCACTAAGACCTTTGAATGCAATGATTACCAAAGTACACTGTAGCCTGCCGGAAACTACTGCCCTAATTAGATTACACTCAGCATCCTTGGGATATTTGGGATATGTTTTAGATATATTGCCAAAGTTGGATGTGCCTGAGGAAGGATGTACTAATTGTAATTGTCAAAAGACACAAACAATAGTCCCTATAGCTGAATCTAAGTCAATAGCTAAATGTAACGACAAGCAAGGCTGGGAATGGTTAAAGAACATGATTGCCACCAAAAGGTGTTCAGAATGAAATTGGTCAGTGGTGAGCTGGAATACTAGGGGGTTTAGTCACTGGCTTGTTGGGGGCAGTTCACAGGAAGTACTGTTTTCCCATGAAATGTTTTATTGCAAGAGACCTGGATCACATTTGAGGTGGAATTTGATGGTTATGTGACTTTCCAAGCTGAGGCTACTAAAGGGGAGAGCGGTCGCCCTAAGGGCAGCCTGTTAATAGGTATAAAGTCATCATATAGCCCAAGACTGATAAATGACCCTATACACGGTAGCAATGTGTTAGCTGTGGCAGTGACTATAAGGGAGAAAGAAGGTAATCCTCAAGATCTGTTAATTATTGATAATTACGACCCACCGGGTACATCGAAGACTGAGTCTATCCTCGAGCAATTGGACACCATATTAATGAATTGGGATGCTGACCATGAAAGTAACTCGATCATTTTATGTGGGGACCTGAATGCGAGATGTGTAGATTTAGAAGGTTGTGGTAAATATGACAATGTATCTGATTTCAGCCAGATGCCACAAGCAACCTCCAATTCCAAAGGCAAGGTATGGGTTGATTACTTAAATGATTGGAGGTGTATAATCCTGAATGGTCGCACAACCGGCGATAATCCCGGCCAATCCATCTGGCATATGGGCACAAAGAGGGCAGTCTTGGACTACATGGTGGTTTCCGAAGGTGCCTTGGGTAATGTCATGGGTATTCATATTTCCCCAAACAATTATAGTGACCACGCCCCAGTTGTCCTGACCTTGAGTGGGGGTGGGGGAAAGGGTTCTGGGAATGTTTGTAGCAATGTTATTACAACAAACCAAGGGAATCGGATCTGCTGGTCCCAGATTAATATTGAAAGAATTAGGTCCTTGACTTTCCCTGAGGGCTGTTGTAGCAAGAGTAAATTAAGGGGGAAATCTCCTGAAGAGATAGAGGTATGGATACAATCTCTCAACCAGTCCCTGTTTAAGCATATCCAGGCACCTAAAATGAAATGGAAAGCCGTTGAAAGGGGCAAGTTTGATATCAAGATCCGAGACCATAAAAGGTTAATGAGGCGAGAAATTCGTACTTGTAGACTCACCTCTATTAACACCAGGAACCTGCAGGAGAGGCTGACTGTGATTAAGGATATAAAGCGGCAGTACCGCACATGGCTTTACCATTATTGTAAGTTCCAACAACGTGAAAAATGGGAGGGCTTCATTTAGACCTTAATGAGCAGAAACACTCCCCGTATTTGGCAATTATTAGGTGAGGCAGGAAGGGGACCAGGGATTAAGAATAGTTAATCCTATTGGTGAGGAACAGTGGGTGGCATATATTAAGCATACGTTTGTTAATGCAACATACCCGCCTCTACCATGGTATTAAATACATCCCCTTGGCCCTTGCCTTTAAGCCATAACGTAATAAAGCAGGTTATTCTAGCCCTCAAATCCTCCAAAGCCCCTGGACCGAATGGGCTGGCAAATGTGGTACTAAAAAACGACCCGGACAATTGGGCACATGTACTTTTAACACTCTTCGCACGTATTTGTAGATCGGCTTCAATACCGTCTTCATGGAGAAGGTCGGTGTTTATACCAGTGCATAAAAAGGGAGATCGAGGCAATACTGGTAATTACCGACTTTGTTGGACGTAACTAGTAAAATCTTCATGACACTTGTCCTTAAGGAACTTGAATCTTGGGTCACTAGTAATAACATCTTGAATTATACACAGACAGGGTTCAGACACGGCTCTGGGACAGCCCATAATATCAGGGTCCTGGACCTATTGATCAATAATACCCTGAGCAATAAAAACGCCACCCTGTACATGCTTTTTGTCGATTTTTGTAGTGCATTTGACCAAGTCAAGAGGGAGAACCTGTGGGACAAGTTAAGGAATTTGAAGTGCCCTGGCTGGATACTTCAAGCTTTGGTGAGCTTACACAGTAACAACAGTGCCAGGGTCAGGCTTAACAACGAGGGAGAGGCCACTGATTCCATCTGCATCAACATGGGAGTAAAACAAGGTTGTGTCGGTGCGCCTGTGTGCTATAATCTGTATATAGCCGACCTGTTACCCCGGATGGCCGCTAAAGCAAATTGCCCCCCAAAATTGGGGGACACCCCCATTGTAGGGATGTTATATGCGGACGATTTAATACTGTTTGATCGAACGTTGACTGGAGTAAGGAGCATGCTAGAGGAGCTGTCTCTTTACTCAGCGGAGTTGGGACTTAACCAAGATATTGGTAATTGCCAAAAGTGGTCCTCGTCGGTCAGAAGTTGTGACGAGCCTAGGGAGTATAAGTATTGATCAATCATATCCATACTTGGGACTAGAATTTGATACTCAACCCAACTACAATCTGATTATCTCGCAAAAAAAGAGGCGGGCAAAACTTCTTACACTGCAGGCTTGTAAATTTGCCAAAGGAACAGCTGGGTTTAGCATTGCGGGGATCATTAGACTCTATCAACAGTGTTTTGTCCCCGCTATCTTGTATGGCTTGGGGGCATTAGCTATACAAGATATGAACTGGCTTAATTTACTTGAGGGCCAGTATTGGCGAGCAGTCTTGGGTCTGGGCCCAGCTTGTTCCGTCCAGTATCTTAGGTTGGAACTGGGCTTGACATCCTTGAAAGGTATGGCATTGAGAGCCAGAGGCGTGTTCTATTTGAAAGCTATTTCCTCCTTATCCTGCAAACTGCTTAGTTTGGCTGGTACCAACTTTGATAATGAAAGGTCACCTCAAGGAATTAGCTACAAGCAGTCAAATGAATCTCTCTTTGCTGACATAGACTGGTCTCATGATAAGAAGCGGCTAATGCCATTCATCCATCAAAAAAAATCTTTCATACAAAAAATCAATAGATGGGACTGGACTCAAAACTATATACATCTGTCAACTTTGAAGGGGTATGAAGCTGTATCTCACGTAATCCACAGATACAGAAAGCCCCAACAATACCTGTTACTATGCCCAGATCCGGAGGTACGCCAATTTATGTTAAGGCTGCGGACGAACCAGTTACAGGTATTAGCAGTTATTGGGCCACGATTGTGTATTCTACCGAAGGACAGGAGTTGTCGTATCTGTGAGAAGGGAGAACATTTAGAAACTACTAGGCATGTCCTGACTATGTGTCCCCGTTTGGGCCCACTGTATATGTGCATGTTGGAAAGCTGGTAAACAACTTTGAGACTATTAAGGGAGAGTCCTTTTGGGATTACTGTTTAAATTCCGATTCAATTAGGACTCAACTGGCACTATACAGGGTATAGGTTAAAGTCAAAAGTTTATTACCCAACCAGCCAGCATTAGTGGAATCGTGCCTTAGTTGGAACCTTAGGAACCTTAGGAATCAGTCCTTATGTTGAAAGCCGGAAGTTTGAGGTTGGATTATCACGATTGATTCCGGGTACTTAGTTGTATGTGTTCTTCCGTGTCAGGCATCCTGTGTGTAGAGTTGCATGTGGTATGTATGGATTGTGTCACACTTACCTTCTATATTCTACCTCTGCATTGCACTGTATTATCCTTGTACTGTAATGTGTCTTGACTATGCATACATGTATAATTTTATTCAATTGTAATATGTTTGTATTAAGTTATTTTATGTATTTTTATGTATTTGTATCTTTTGTGTAAAGTTCAAATTTGAACTATTTCACAATAAATGTATTATTATTGAAAACCATAGGGACAATATAGATCTGGAAGCTCCCCCAAACTCCCAAAAGTACAGTGAAAAAGAGTCAGTGAATAATATCAACTTAAACTCTGAACATCTTTATTTCTCTGTAAAACCAAATCTGGTGATTGATCTTTATGATATTCCTGTAGGGAATATTATTTGAAACAGAAATGAGAATGAGATCAAAACTCAAGTTAGAAAAACTGATTTTTGCATTATGAACTACAAGTCCCATAATTCCTAAATTACTGGGACGAAGAAGAGGGATGCAGAGGAACAAAACAGCAAAGTGCAGCTTGTTAAGGGAAATGACCCACAACTGAGGGAGACTGGGGGGCTTAAAATGCCTCCTTAGGTGCAGGCCATTAGAAAGAAGTAGAGCAGTAGTCCTGGTTGGAGGATTTGTGAACTTTCTACGTTGCAGAAGAAGCAGAACCTGGAGGAGAGGGAAGACGCTGGGACTAGTGTCGAGCAGTAGCCAGTCCTGAGAGGGTCTTCACCTCCAGAAGCATTACTTGCAGAGGTCGTGCAGCAGGAAGTGTCGGAGAGGGAAGCTTGACCCTTGGAAACATGAACTGCAGAGGTTGCACAGCGGGAAGCGAATGTTTGAGAAACTCCCCCCCCCCCCCTAACAAGGCTGTCTCCGGTGGGAGGCGAGCACCAGAGAGCCTTTGGAGCAGAAGAAGCTCAATGTGCAAGTGGCGCGGGCAGCAGCGGACTGGAAGTAGCAGATTGCCTGACCGCGAGGAACAGCTGAGGCAGAGGACCTGGGAGCAGCGAGGGAAACGGATGTGCATGCCAGACCCGGTGAGTTCACCAAGCTGTTGTGACACTGCAGCGCTCCTTGACTGCTCGCGTGCTCATAACAGGTACTTTACCACCAGAAAGCAACCACGTAGAGAGAAAACCCCAAAAGAAGGCAATTTTGAATACCGAACTGGCAGAAAGCAGAGTAAAAGACTGAATGTGACTTCAACCGTGCAAGTTTATTTAAAAGCCAGCAACAAGATGGGACAATAATTCCAGAACCCAATATAAACTACCATTATCCAAGCCAAAAGAAAGTTAAAACAATGGCAATTTAAAACTAACAAACATTGCCAAAGTCAAGAGGGGGCAAATGAGAGTCCCAACGTTGGTAAAGCTTATTGCCCATGTTTAAGGACTGTATAAACCCATGTTGCATAAGGCAAGGAAAAGTCAAAGTAAGTCCATATTATTGTCAGTATTTGGTTAATGAAGAAGTGCGGGAACAAAAGTGGCGAAAAAAGGCTGCCCTTCTAGTAAAGGATATTCAGAAGTATTGGAGCGTAGCTTGTAGAGGTTTTGGAAATCACAAAAGTGTACTAAAGAGTACCCTTGTGAATATTGTGTTGCCTGAAGAGTTTTTTAAAACTTGGGGTTGTGAAGCAAGACACATTGCGAAGGTGTTGTAAACTGATCATAACCACAGAAGTACTTTTTGTTTATAATTTATAATTTTCTGACCTGGCAGGGGAGTACACCAGGCCAGAGGTTGTGGTAACACTTTATTCTGTTCGGGCAGGGGAGTATACCCAAACAGAGAACTTTGAAGTAGTAGGCCTGGCATTCAAGTAAACCAGGTGGAAGTTGATCAAGTTGGAGTGTGGTGTTAACAAATTATCCTGACAGATCTACATTGCTGAAGCAAGTGTTGTGTAAACTGCTGCAGATGTGTTTAACATCTTCAGAACAAATACGTTGTTGCAGAACCATCCTGAAAAAGACAATTTATGTTAATTGTGATGATTTAAGGACGTGTTCTTGGTTTATCCAAAGAAGGGGTTGTTTGAGTTCTTAATATTGTATTGTATTTGGTTATTTATATAGCGCTCTTTCCCCACTTGTGTGGCCTCATCGCATTTTTTAGTTGGAACGCCCTTGGTGACCGTAGTCAATGTGTTGGAGAATTCTAAAGGGTTTAGCTTAGGAGCTGCGTGTGTGCATTTTGCCGGTCTAGGACTCGGGTGGCTGGCTAGGCTTAACTAATATCACAAGTGGAAGAGAAAGAACCTTTGTTGAACAATTCTGAAGTGTTGGAACTTTTGTTGTCAAGTTGGAAACACAAAGACCTGCGTTAGAACTTTGTTACAAGACAGGATTTCCTTATTCTTTTGGAACTGTTGACATAATCCTGCTTGAATCTGGGCAAGCAGAATTCACCCAGATTATAAAGAGAGACAGTTATCATATTGTGAATTGAACTGTTATATTTGTTGCTTTTGAACTGCCATTTATTACATTGTTGAGTTATTGTATGTATAAGTGTGAGGGACAGAAACCTTTTCTTTCCTTTAGTTTATTTTAAGCAGGAAAATCCTTGTCAAGGTAGGGATAGTGAGGCGTTCATGCAACCGTTTGGGTTCATAAAATGGCATTTTTTGAAAAAGCTTCACAAAGTTGTCCGCCTCACATTTCTGACCCCTCACAGAAGACTGAGGCATTGATAGTTTATACTTCTGATGCTTGTTAATCTGCTTAGAATCACATGCTGTGCATATGGTCCGACATCCAGTGGTAACCGCAGAGTATTGCATCCTGTCTTTCGGGGGACTGAAAGGGTACGTCGGCATAGGCGTGTCTGAACACTATCCCTATCGTGACGTGTGTAGTACCCAAAATCCCTCACGCGCCGTAGTCCCTCATATTGTTTTTTTTCCGCCCAGATAACTGGTCGCCCTATAGCAGAGCTCTTCATGAGACATTGTTTATCTTACCGAATTGTCGGTTTATTCCCCGTTAAGTCACTTTGCCCATCAAGAGCATCTTCGACGAAGACTACGGGGGAATCGTCTACGGCTGTGGGTTCCGCGCCTAAGATCTGGCGTTCGGACTTCCATGTGGTCGGGCCTTCTGGCCGGCCTACACAGTAGGGAGAGTGGGCTCGGGGTTTGCCATACTGTTATTATGTCTTTCCTCTTTTCCACTGCTTTCCTTTTTGGTCTGGTCACCCTTCCCTTCTGGTATGGATAGGACTCCATTTAGATTCTGCCCTGTGTGTAGGGTCAGATATCCGTGGAAAGACGAGCACATGTCGTGTAACGCTTGTCTCCCCCTAGAGTTCGACAAAAAGCGGTGTTCAGCGTGTAAACTCCTTAAACCTAAAACCCTTAAGGAGCACCGGTTGAAGCGGTGGGCTGCGTATGGTATGTCACGCGTGGAGCCTCCCTCCCCTGCCGCGACACCAGCCGAAAGTGACGGGGGTACATCGGATGACCAAACGTCCAACGTGGACGTTATAGACCTTGAGGCGGACTATTCTAGGGCCGCCACGCCCGTCCCCGACCCTTCCAGACTCGACTCCGGTCTTGCTACAGGGACCACACGCGGCGACAGGGGCGTACAGTCGCACCGCACAAAGCACACATCCCAAGCGCCCTCCTCAACGACTTTGTTGAAGAAGGCCAAAGCGCCAATGGGTCTGCCGGAAACTTCGGCGGCGCCCACGGATCGGTCTGATCCGAAGCCTTCCCCGCATCTGTAGCAGCGCATGACGACTGGGCATAACAAACATAACAAGGGCGCTACTCCCCAAACTACACGCACCGGAGTTTCGGTACAAGAAACTTAGACGGATTCCAAGGTTTCCAAGGCCCGTACAGGCCTGAAAACTACCAGTAGGCCTCTACCCGAGAAGCCATCCGCTGGCCATTCTGGAGCCGCATAAGACATTTTCACTGCTGGGACATCATCGGAGGCGTTGTCTCCCAAAGATTCGGTGACTATCCGTAAGAGCATTAATAGGATTGCGACGGCAGTGGGCCTGGTACCGGTTCCGCCCACAGTTATGGGCCAATCCGCTGAAAGGTTTTCCACGGATTGGGAAGACGATCCCGTAGACTCTTACGAAGAAAGCCAGGTACCCCTCTCAAGCACCCTGAGAAGATCCCTTCAACGCCCTATGACGGAGAACACGGTTCCTACTCAGTTAGGTCCATTTGGGTCATCCAAGTGGACCACGGAGCAATTCGAGGGGTGTATGGATCGGCTGGAGCAGTTTTTCAGGGCTTATGATCAACCTCTGCCGAAAAAAGCTCGGGTAGACCCTAACCCTCAAACACAACACCTAGATGTCCAACACCAAGTTGACTATCAAGATGATGTCCAGATGGACATGTACAGAGACATCTATACAGAAGAAGAGGAGTCTTCTTTTCTGGACAACTATGGGGAAGATCAAGGAACAACGGACAACTGGGAGGACACCCAGCAGGACGATCACAACTCTGATATCGTTTGCCTCGACTCTCCCCCATCCACCCCGATTCGTAAAGTATCACCGGTGGATGATCAAATGGCTTTCAACACCATGTTGAAAAAAGCAGCGGAATTCTTTAAAATTGCCACGCTTGAAGCCTTGCCCGAGCAGGATTTCGCGGAGGACATTATTAATTAAAAGCCTCCGGCAAGCCAGTCTATCCCTCTCTTGAGCTCGGTAAAGAGATGGCTGGCCCCTTCCTTACTCACACCCGCTCAGACTAGGGCTGTGAACCCAAGGGTCGAAAAACTTTTCCGACCCTCCCCCACAGACCCGCTTTATATCAAAGGACACGCAATCCCAGACTCGCTGGTGGTGGCCAACACTCGGAAGCGAGCAGGGGTTCCCCTTGCCACGGGAGAGTCACCCCCGGACAAGGAGTCCAAAAGGTTGTATGCCTTAGGTAAACGGGTAACGTCGGCGATGGCCTATACCGTCCGGCTTGCCAATAACACGACGTTACTAGCAAGCTACGTCGACGCGCAATGGAACCAACTCCAGGAAGGCCTTCAAGAGGTTCCGGAACCAACCAGAGCCAAGCTTCTCGCCTTTGTCTCGGAGGGCAAACTTGCCAATCAGAATGTGGTAAAGAATACCCTGGACATCGCAGAGACAGCAGGCAGGTCTCTCGCACAGGGTACTCTCCTAAAGAGGCACGCGTGGCTGCGCACGTCGGGCTTCAGGCCTGAGAACCAGGCATCCATTATCAACAAACCCATCAAAGAGGCCAACCTCTTCGGGAAAGCGGTAGACGATGCGTTGGAGACAGCCAAGAAGGAACACAAGACTATTAAGAGGGGCAGTAATTCTCGGCGGTCCTTTCGAGGACAAGCCCGCGCCGCTCAAAACAATTTTGGCACAGGCAACTTCAACTCAGGTCAACCGGCTGCAAGCCCGACTTACTACCCCCAGAGGGGTCAGAAGCACGGAAAGAATAGAGGCAGAGGCTCCAATTCCAGAGGAGCGTCAACTTCGGGTCAGAAATGACCACCAAGTCCAGGTCCCCTCCCATGTCTCCCCGGTCGGGGGGGCAATTAACATCTTTCCTCAAGGCATGGGAGGGGATAACTTCAGACCAGTGGGTCTTAAAGACGGTCGCCCACGGTTACTGCGTGGAACTCACCCAACCTCCACAGTTCAGACCGCCGAAACATCGATGCCTTTCACCAGAACATCTGCAGATCCTGATCCAAGAGGTGGAAGCGCTGCTGGGAAAGGACGCCATAGAAGCCGTCCCGATTCTTCAGGTAAACAAGGGTATCTATTCAGTGTACTTCCTTGTACCCAAAAAGGATCTCACCATGCGTCCTGTTATAGACCTGCGCCCAGCGAACAAGTTCATAAAGCCCCAGAAGTTTTGCATGGTAACACTGCAAGAGGTGATCCCATTGCTAAAACAGGGGGACTTCATGACAACATTGGATATGAAAGATGCATACTTTCATATTTCAATGCTGCCAGCGCACAGAAAATTCCTAAGCTTCGTGATTCAGGACAAACACTACCAGTTCAAGGTACTCCCCTTTGGCATGGCCTCGGCGCCAAGGGTGTTTACCAAGGTCCTGGCAGTGGCAGCGGCACACCTGCGCAGACTTTCAGTTCCAGTTTACCCTTAACTCAACGATTGGCTCATCACGGGGGACTCGTTTGACGTTTGTTTTTCAAACACCCAAAAAACAGTGGACCTACTGTTCAGCCTGGGATTTTCTATCAACGAAAAGAAATCCAGCTTAGTCCCCAGCCAAGTAAAACAGTTCCTGGGGGCTCTAATTCGTACGGAAGACGGTCTAGTCTAGTCTTCCCTTCCAGCAAGAGGGTTCAGAACATGCTCTCTCAGATTCCTCAGTATGTAGCCAGTCGAGAGGTGACGGTACATAAAGCTATGCGTTTGCTAGGAATGATGGCGTCATGCATATACTTGGTTCCCCACGCGCGGCTGCGCATGCGTCCCATGCAAGAGTGGCTCAACAGCCAGTGGTGTCAGGCCAGCGGACAATGGGAAGATCTGTTAGTTGTCTCGCCAGCCCTCGTTCTCTCTCTGCAGTGGTAGTCGAGGGAGAACCTCTTGAAAGGGAAAACCTTCACCACCCCTGCAGTGGAAGCCATTCTCACGACAGACACATCTCTCACGGGGTGGGGGCTCACCTGCTTCAGCAGACAGCGCACAGAGTGTTGTCCCCTCCGGTAGCGTCCGATCATATAAACCTACTGGAGCTACTAGCAGTGTTCAAAGCATTGAAAGCCTTTCAGGAGCAACTGCAAGGGAAGACAGTGCTGGTCTTAACCGACAGCACAACAGCAATGCATTACCTGACCAAACGGGGGCACTCACTCTCCAGGGCTATCCAAGCTGTCCCAAAACATCTGGATATGGGCTCTCAAACACAAGTTGTTCCTGATATCCCAACATGTTCCAGGGGAACTCAATCTTCTGGCAATCGTACTCAGCAGAGATTTTCCTCTGCCAGAAGAGTACGAATGGCAACTGCACGAAGACATTGTATCCAACGTCTTCGCAGAATGGGGGTTTCCAGAGATCGACCTGTTCGCTACTCAGGAGAACGCCCAATGCCAAGATTACGCCTCCAGGTACCCCCAGAACCGATCCAAGGGGAACGGTCTCTGGATAACTTGGTTGGGGAAATTTGTCTACGCTTTCCCCCGACTCCCCTTCTGAACAAGATAGTACACAAGATGCACCTGGAACCAGTCACCATGATTCTGGTGGCTCCCATGTGGGCCCACCAACCTTGGTTCGCGCACCTGATGGAAATGTCCCTCTCCCGACCAGTCAAGCTGCCCTGCCCGTACAACGTGTTGTCTCAGGACAGGGGGGAGACTCTCCACCCATGCCCAGAAACTCTGAACTTAGCAGCCTGGCTCCTGAGGTCTTAGAGTTTGGCAACTCCCTCAGAGATGCATGGACATACTGAGGGAGGCAAGAAAGCCTAACACATGTTATTACTATGCCAGCAAATGGAAACGTTTTGTCATCTGGTGCATTTCCAAAGGCGTCAATCCCACCGATTGCTCGCCTTCACACATTGTGTTATATCTAACCCATCTATTGGATTCTGGGTTAGTCTTCAATTCCTTAAAGGGTCACCTAGCGGCATTGTCAGCCTACAACACGTCACAGCAGAAGGTGTTGTGGTGGAAAATACCTGTGATTAAAGCCTTTATGGAAGGGGTTAAAAGAATGTATCCCTCTATCACTCACCCAGCCCCTGGGTGGGATCTAAATGTGGTTTTAACTAGGCTCATGGGACCCCCTTTTGAGCCTCTGCATAAAGCTAGTCTGAAAGACCTGACTTACAAGACAGCCTTTCTAGTAGCTATCACTTCTATCAGAAGAGTTAGCGAACTACAGGCCCTCTCGGTTTTGACCCCTTTGTTACAATCCACAAAGATAAAGTAGTTCTGCGCACACATCCCAGATTTGCGCCGACATTCATTTCGAAGTTCCATGTGAACCAGTCAATCGAACTACCACGTTCTTCCAGAGACCTACTAACATGGCCGAAAGAAGCCTTCACACACTGAATGTGCGAAGGGCAGTCATGTTCTACATGGATAGAACTAAACCACTAAGGAAAACTAAACAATTCTTTCGTTTCATTGGCAGCTGGTAGAGAAGAGGACCATGTCTCTAAATCAACAATATCAAGGTGGATTGTCAAATGCATCACACTATGTTACACTCTTGCAAAGAGAGAACTGCCCTTCAAGCCTAGAGCACATTCTACTCGAGGCAATGGGGCATCCATAGCATTCATTGCAAATGTTCCCCTAGAGTCCATTTGCAAAGCGGCAACCTGGAGTTCTGTACACACCTTTACAAAACACTATTGCGTAGACACTCATTCTAGGTCTGATTCTCAGGTGGGACAAGCAGTACTAAGACATCTTTTTTCTACTGTTCCTTTTCACAACCCACCTCCAACTCCGGGTACTGCTCGCTAATCTATGCACAGCATGTGATTCTAAGCAGATTAACAAGCATCAGAAGACATGCATTACTTACCGTAAAAGCATTTCTGATGATTGTATCTGCTTAGATTCACATGCGCCCTCCCTGCCTCCCCGCTCGGGGTGGAAGGAACATAGACTTCTTACTACTTTCTCTTCATGCACTCACTTACTATAGCTTTGGGCTCCCTCATGGCAGAAAAAATACAATCGGAGGGACCTCGGCGCGTGAGGGATTTTGGGTACTACACACGTCACGATAGGGATAGTGTTCAGACAAGCCGATGCAGGAAGCAGGCGTACGTGGACCCATGCAGCATAAAAGTGCGCGCAAACAACAAACAAGCACAGGCGCCAGGATGAATATACCATTCCTAGCAGCAGTGGTCGTGGGATACCGCAGGAGGAGGAGGAGGATAGTCAGGCCCAGAATTTTTACACCCAGAACCAGCCTTTTTGGGATGCCTGATGACCAGGTGTATGGGAGGTACAGGTTTCCACCTCACATAATACTTGACCTGGTCAGTGAGTGGGAGGATGACCTCACATCACCCGCCCTGTGCTCCCAAGCACTCAGCCCCCTGCATAAGGTCCTCAATGTACTGCACTTCTTGGCCACTGGATCATTTCAGAGGACAACTGCTATAGTGGGGGGGGGTGTCACAGGCCACGCAGTCACGCTGCCTACACCAGGTCTTGGCCTTAATGACTGCACACCCATCAGTCCGCAGGCACATTTACCTGCCCAGAACACCTGCAGAAAGGCAGGCTGTCTTCCAGGATTTTTACGGGTGGCACACTTCCCCAAAGTGCTAGGTGCCATTGACTGCACCCATGTGGCTCTACGTCCTCCCTGGGCATCTGACCACATCTATAGAAACCGCAAGCACTGGCATTCCATCAACGTCCAGGTAGTATGTGATGCCAAGGGAATCATCACCTCAGTATATGCCAACTATCCAGGGTCCACCCACGACAGTTTTATTTACAGAATGTCAACCCTAAACAGGGACCTAGAAGCTGGTCGGCATGGCGATACATGGCTGCTCGGTGAGTATAAATGCCACAGCACATGCATGCATGTCAGATACTGAGCAATGTCACAACCCCACTAATGATACCCATCACCACCTCCCCAGGGGACAGTGCCTACCCTCTGAGCACCCACATGATGACGCCAATTCGGAACCCCACCATGCCACCCGAGGTAAGATACAGCCCACATTGCAACCCGGGGCATAGTGGAGCGCACATTCAGAGTGCTCAAGTCACGCTTTCGCTCCCTTGACCGTTCTGGCGGGCAGGTGTTATACGCTCCCCCAGTGTGCAGGATCATAGTGGCAGCATGTGTCCTGCACAACGTTGCAACACGCCTGGGGCCTGCCCGTGGACATGGTGGTACCCCCACATCCCCAACCACATGCATGCCCGCTGCACATGGGAGGGGAAATGACACGGGGTGAGGCAGCCCGTACGCAGCTGGTGGCAAATTACTTCACCTAAAATCACACCCCTGTGGAGTGCACACAGCCCTGGCAAATACCATCTGACAATCAATGATGATGACATAAGGGACAGTCAACTGTCACAACCATACCAGCCTGAGATTGGTCACCTGTAAGTGTTACATTGTGTGCATTCCTACCTACACAAACACCACCAATGCTGTGTCATCAAAAGACACACTTCTATGCTGCTAAAATAATTACCCCCTTGCAAAATACAACATGACAACAGTGCCATGTCACCCAACCCCTCCCCAGCACCGCCACCCAAAACACTATGGCATGTCATGCTATGTGAGAGCAAACAAAGCAATCCCCAAAACATGACACAAGTGTCAAAGTACAGTGTCCCTAATGGAAACTGCCCACACACAATATGCTCCCAGTAATGTAGATCTAACAACACACATGACCAAATACTTACCAACAATACAATGCAGCTTCACAACCTCAAACATAGCATAAACATGACAGTACTAAGTTAAAGTAGTGTTAGTCTTACAACCTGATCATGCCAGCACATCGGCCACTTCCAACTGTACAGTGCTGCTGCCGCGCAAATGTCTAAGTGCACTGCTTACAACATGAACTCCATCTCCAAAGTAGACGGCCTTGTGAAGACATGAGGAATTAACCTGCAAATTAGGAGAAAGACATGGATGCACAAGCACATAGCAATACACCATGCAGTGTACAATACAACAACAATATCCACTAGGAATGTATACACAGTATTGACTACAGACTGCCCACACAGCTCATGGGAGTCCTACGTCACCGTGTAAGTCACTGTCACTTGGGCACACCCTTTGCAAGCCCATGGAAACGGGAAGCAGGAGGGGTGTGTGTCTCACGAATCCAAGCATCTAACCCAAACTCAGGACAAGCCTGCATGTGCCCAGCAGGAATACAGTGGATGCCCACGGGAGCCACACAAGGCAACACACTGTAAAAAAAAAATCAAAAATCAAAAATGGCCATGTGGGGTCTGGGGTGGGGGGAGGCCACCCAGGAGGTCCGAGGACAGGGTGCGCACCAACACCCACCTGTGTGAATGTTGGGGAAAAAAACACCTCCATGGGCTCATGGCCTGTACGGCTATGCCAATGTGGGAGAACTGCTGCTGTCGCTCTCATCACCCTCTGCTCCTGCCACAGTAGGTGGTGCTGCCACAGGAGGTGGTGTTGCTATGGGAGGCAGCCCACGCAAAGCCCTGGTATGGTCCTCCATGGCAGCAAGCATGCGGGTGTGGAAGGTCTCGTTCTGGAGGATTAGTATAGTGCGGAGATCCCCATGCAGCACCTGACGTGATGCCCGGATCTCCTCCAGAGTTGCCTGCATCTCATCTGAGAGCGAACGTGTGAGCCGCTCCAGCTGCTGTTCTGTCCTCAAGTTAGTGGAAGCCTCAAGAGCAACAATAGTCTCCCTGAGGTGATGGAGTTCTACCCTCAGGGCTTCCCTGTGGCCCTGGGACTCTATTGAGATCGATTGGCGTAAGTCTCCAGTGCCGCCCGTCTGTCCCTGTTGGACGCCAACATGTCCTCCCTGTGTGATTGGCAAATGGAGTCTGTTGCCTGCTGTAGTTGCTCCATCTGCCTTTCAGGGGGGACAATGGAAGTAGCCACCCTCTCCATTGCTTGAGCCATCATCTCAACTGATGCTGCCTGTTGGGTTGCCATACCGTACATGGATTGTTCCCATGCGGTATTGCCTGGTGGCGTACGGCCACCGCGTCGGCGGGCACCAGACCTGTTTGGGGCAAGGCGATCTGCGCCTTGCTGTGCCGGCACTGCCTGAGGCTGCAGGACTGCATTCCCCCTCTGATCTGCTGGCCCAGGAACAGGATCAGATGTTGTGGAGTGTGACCCTGCATCGGTAACCGCCAAAGGTGGACTTACCAACACTGACATCCCCATAGAGGGTTCTACCCCTGGTGCAGGTGGGTTGAACAGAACAGAATCCCTGCCAGAAACACTTACCTGTGACGGCAAATAGGTCTCTCCATCCAAATCAGCACCTGAATAGAGGTTTGGGGAGGTGCACCCAGAGGCACCCCTCGACAGAATTGTCTGCAGCAAGATTGGGTTCTCACTCACCACCACACCACGTCCCCCACTGGTGCTTGGTCATGCCTGAGATTCCTCCTGGGTCTGCACCATCTCCTCAACCTCAACAACATCAAGTGCGTCATCCCCTGCAAAAACATGAAAGACAAAAAATGGAAACAGGCATTAGCACCATAGCACACAAGTAGGCCTGACACGCTACAGAACCAGTACATGAATTACACATGTCCCACATGACTATAACCCTCCCATGCATGCACTGTCACTGTGTTGGAAGGGGAGGCAAAAGGCAGACACTGATGACACCAAGATGGAAGAGCAACACATTTGCTGCTTGCTGCACATTGGCCTGTGAGTGGCATGTCCAATACACATACATGACACATGCCATCACACAGATGGCATGTACCATAGCCATGGTACATTCCACAAGTACATCCATATGTCAGTGAATGAATACTGTCAGCCATCCATGTGAGATGGACATGATGAGATGAAAAATGCTACATAGTGTGACAAAATAGGCATGTGCCACAGACTGCAACACATCCAGTGCACAAAAATACAGTGATTGCAGGCCGATTTACACATCAATGATTGTGCACTTCAACATGAAAGGAAACAACTATCATGTTCCACATTCAAACAGGCCCCAAAAGTTGCTGTGATCAGGCCAATACTCAATCAGCCTGAATGGTCTAATCATTCACCTAACAAGGTAACACATGTGGGACAATGTGGGGTTCATCAATGACAGAAGCATGTCACAAATGTGACAATAGGGCAGAGGAATGCGTAGCAAAAGTGGTAGAATTGAAACAAACAACCTGAACGAAAACTGAAAAATACAAATAATGTTGTTGCAAGATGCCACTTCAAGGACAACTGCCATAATGTTGCGCAAAATTACTAATGTGGGCAGAAGGGATACTGTCACACCCAAATCCAAGGCCGCTGAATGTTTTGGATGAAGCACATGGGTGACCCATACCACTCAGGCACACACACCCTCACCTGGCACTCAATCAGAACCCGTCACCCAAACAACATACACATGCATTACACACACATGCATGGGCACTCACCGGACAATGCATCATAATCAGGTAGTGCGCCCACACCTTGGATCTGTTCCTCTGTGACGAAGGCCCCAGCAACAGACTCATTTTCAGTGAGTTCGTTGTCCTCTTCTGGAGACACACCACCAGTCACCAGAGTAGCGGCATGAGTTGAGGCCAGCTTGTTCTTTGCTCTGCGTTTCAGGTCATTCCACCGCTCGTAGCAATTAGCTGTGCGCCTCACAATTCCAAGGACACTTATGCGGTCGGCGATGGTCTGCCAGTGTGCCTTACGCTGACCAGGTGTGGTCTTGCACCCTGCAGTCACCAGTATTTCGTGGCTATGTGCCGACACATAGGCCACAAGTGCATCAAGTTCCGGATCATTAAAGCAACGCTTCCTTGAGGTACCGGAGTGTGTAGCCGTGTCTGGGGTCTCAGCCTGTCGTGCCAGAGCACCCTTCTTCCTCTTCTTTAAAGGTGGAGCAGAGCCAGAGTGGCTTACGCCGCTCTGGTCAGTAGGCGCAGAATCACCGGTGGACTGGGTAGTAGGAGTGTGGGAATGCACAATGACCATAGGTCTTGATGCAGGCATTGGTTGCAGGGTAATGTTGGCAGGGGGAACGTCAGTTTGATGGACCGGGACTGACACTCTCCTGGCTGGGAGAGTCAGAGCTGGGGCGGATGGAGCTGCAGCTGCCCCTGCAGCCTCCCCACCCTGCATACTTGGGGCAGCAGATGACATAGCTGCCCCAGATCCACGTGGCTTGGTGACAACAACTTGCACCGCCACACGTGGCCTAGACTTGCTGACCTGAAAGTCAGCCAGGGAGTCATCCTGTGCCAGGTCAGGTGCCACAATGGGCTGGTCCAACAGGGGCTGACCTTGGATGGTGTCAGCCACGTTTCCCTCAACCATGGGGGGGGCATGGGTGTCCCTGATTGTTCCTCCACACATGGGGGTATAGGGGCACCCTGCAAATCCCGGCCACGTCCCCTACCGCGCCCACCACACCCACCTTTAGAGGGTCGGCCACCTTTGCCTCCCTTACCGCTTGGTCACCCCCCAACCATGGCACTAATGCTGTTGTGCGTATGGGAGTTGCAGTAAACTATTGTCTTGGACGATTGGGGGTTAAAGGGGTAGGATACCAGATGGAATTCGTACCCTAGTGCTCTAACAAGGCTGTCTGTGACCCCTGGGGGAAGATGACGGGTCATGCAACGCACAGGCAGCCCAAAATCAAAAATTAACGTGCACACAACCCCTCGTAGACCACGTGCGTGAAAAAATGAACCTGCACTACGCTGTGGCACCCAGAAACATAAAAATAAGCGTATGCGTAATGCACGCAGCCTATAATGACCTCTGAAGGGTAACGCGACACACGGGGCAAGCACAGTTGCTAAGTACTTGCGGAACTCACCGTCTGCCTGGAAAAAGTATGTGAAAAATACCCGCGTGTGCGCGTAGGCAACACCCCTGCCAAAAGAAGAATTGTACGCTGTCTGAGGACACGGGACAAAAGGAGAAGTGAACTCTGTTTGAGGAAACAGGCCCAACAAAAAATCAGAAAAGAGCTGTCAGAGGTAACAGGGAGTACGAACTAGAAATGCTGTGAAGTAATCGCGTGTGAACCGACAAGAAGTACAGATTTCACCCACTCGCTCTCCACGAAAAGCACTTACAAGGAAATGGCGTCCTACATGTAGCTTTTAAACCGGCCCACACGTACACGTCAGATACGCGTGTACGCAGGCGCTTTCCTCCAATTACACGTGATGACACTCGGACGTGCAGTTTTTCCACGTGTGCTCTGTCATCAAGTGCTATGAGGGAAACGCCCGCGCGCGTAATGTAACTTACGCGCTTACGTACTAAGGGCCTTTGGTCCAATTGAATCGCGTGCGTGTGCTGTCGCACTTATGCGCTAAGGCCCTTTCCTCGAATTACACGCTGACGTGCAATTTTTCACGTGCCAAATCACTCCGTATCAAGCTGGCCACGTGAAAACACACGGAAGACCACGCTCCTGCCCAGAAGGCTGAATTACTGCCCCCCAGAGCCCCGAGCACGCTCCCACCTGCCATCTGCTGCTGCCTGACTGCCTGCTGCCCACGTGCCCTGCCATTTGCTGCCTGCGCGTCAGCCAGGGGTGTAGTTGCTGTGACCACCCCTGCTGGAACCGAAGACTCCCGACTGGGATTCCAACGCTCCACAGCCCAGCCCCAGGACCCAGTTGCCCACCCACTCCTGCCTCTGGGGTTGCCATGTCCGGCACAACACCATCTGACAGCACTGGCAACCCCCAGCCAGAGAGGCAGAGGGCCACCAGCTTCACTGCCACCGAAGTTGGTGTCCTGGTGGAGCAAGTCCTGGGGCAGTATGATGCCCTCTTTGGACGTTCGCGCGCCGACAATGAAGGACGGACCAGGATCTGGATGGACATCGTGACTGCCATCAACGCGGAGGGGGTGGTAGTTCGCGACTTACATCATGTCAAGAAGCGCTGGGAGGACTTCAGGTCCAGGACCCTCAACAAGGCCCGGCGCCTCGCTAAGGCAGCGGATGCCAAGGGGCGCCTGGGCCAGCTGTCGAACCAACAAATGAGGGTCCTGGAACGCATATGCCCAACGCTCTACGTCCAGATCCTTGAGAGGCAGACCCGTCTAGAGTCGAGCGGTAAGTGTACATGCATGTTGATAGTACGCTGTGCGTGTCGTGGTGTGCCAGTAGTGTGCATGTTGCACATGTGTTTATGTAGGGCCATGTAGGGATGTGTATGAACATGGGCGTGAGGCTGCCACATGTGAGTCCTCTCAGTTGTGAGACACATTTATTGTGTATGTGTTGGTAAGCATGCTGGGCAAATGCAGGTGTGGGAGCACACATGTTTGAATTTCTGTGTATGTACATTGGCATGGTAGTGGCTTGGATGGTGGTTCATAATGCATGTATCTGCACTGTGTACATGTGCATGTATGTGTATCTGACAAGTGTGCAACTGTGATGCAACATGGATGCACGTGACACTGATATGTAGAAGGATGAATGGCAGGTGTGACATGTATGGTGATCTCATCACTGCAACTGTTGGAGGAGATGTAGACATGCATGTAAGTGTGGTGGCATGTGTGCATGTCCAGTGCACTCCTTGTGTTTCATGTGATGTCAGGCTCACCTTTGGCTGTTCATGCTGTTGTATGTGTATGGATGGTGCTGCCTGATGCAATGTTGCTGTCGAAATGTTTATGTGTGTTAGTCAAAATGACATGTGTGTCGTGGAGTGTGATGCCGTGTCTGTAGTTAAACAATGCCACTCATGTGCAACTGTCATGTGTGTATCAGTCCATTGTACAGTGCCCCGATGCCTGTGTTTTATCTCTCCCTGTCTGCAGCGTCAACAGAAGAAGAGGGCGGAGAGGGTGCTGTGGAGCACAGCGGCAGGGATCATCCCGCCAGCCGGAGACGCAAGGCCCGGCTCCCCTCCCAGGTTGTCATCTTGTCGGGGAGTGAGGAGTCCGGTGCCTCGTCCCAGGCTGCAGCTGCCGAGGGAAGATCCAAGAGGCGGAGGTCGGAGTTTGACTCCTCGGCAGCAGAAGGGGCAGCTGAGACCCCACAGGGTCCGACGGAGGAAGATGGCACGGAGTCATCCAGGTTGGTGGGGGGTTTGGTGGAGGAGGAGGCCGTGCAAGGGACACACACGGGGTCTGGAGGTGGGGATTCCACTGGTGCTAGTGGTGCAGTGCAGGGGCAGGGACAGGAGGCAGCACAAGCCACTGCGGAGGTGCCTGTGTGTAATCCTGTCCCCGATCCTGTGACTGCATCATCCCACACCAGCATGCCTACGTCCAGACCCGTTTTCAGGGAGGGGATCCGTTTACAACAACTGGCCTTCCTCTCCCTGCGGACGTGGCTATCCGGGACCGGGTTGAGCCTGTCCTGAGTGGGATGGCGTTGCGTCAACGGGGCATGCAAGGTGACCTGCAGTGTTTTCGTGAGGACACTGCACGTCATCTCAAATGCCTTGTTGACCGCGTCGACCTACTGGGACAGCTCACCAGGGCCGGATTCCTCTGTTTGCTGGACCTTGTTCCGACCCCCTCCTCACCTGAACCCCCTATGCGCAGTCGTCCTCCATGCCATCTTCCCACCCATGTATCACCTGGGTACCCTGTGGAGCTGCCTCTGACCCTGCGGCCAGGCTGGTGGAGGACACATCCCTGCCACAGTCGGGAGTCGGACGTCCAGCAGGGGTGGCCACATCAACAACTGCACCCCAGCCGAAGGAGGATGTGCAGGCAGCAAGAGCCAGAGCACAGGCAGAGGCACAGCAGCAGCAGCAACAAGGTGGGAGCCATGATGGCTCAGGGCCTTCAACATTGGAGGGGCAGGCATCGGCCAGAGGGCAGGAGGACCCAGGAATGGAAGTGTCTTCCGTGTGGCAGCAGTTAGGCCATGCTATAGATGCGGAGCGGCAGCGGGCAGAAGAGACACGGCTCACGATGGTCAGGGCGGAAAACTCCATGCGGAGGGCTCTGAGGCGGGGCAAGTGCCTCGAGGCAATTCGCAGGGACCTGGAGGTCCAGATGTCATCGTCCCTGCGAACCTTCGGTGCCTTGGAAGAGGACCGCCTCTGGGACATCGAGCAGGAGTTCGATGATGCCCTGGTCCGGGACATCCAAAAGTGAGCCGTCGGACTAGCCCGCTGCCCTTGTAAATAGTTTTTAGAGTTAGGTTTCCTTTTCGTTTTCCTTTTATTTGTGGTCAATGGACAATGCCACCCAAATTTGTATATAGTTATATTTTTAGGTAGTTAGGTAGGTAGGTTTCATTTGTTTGGTTGGGATCATGGACCCTTTACATCCTTGGACAATGGATTGTATATAGTTTCATCATGTATTCCTTTTTTTTTTTTTTTGCATTATGGACATGGAGCAATGGATTTATTTTTTCTGGACAATGGATTCTAAATAGTTGGACTATGGATTGATTTCTCTTATTTTTTTATTATGAACATGAAGCAATGGAGATTTTTATTTAAATTTACTTTGGATTAGCGTTGTTGGAGGGTGACTTTGGACTGTTTTTCTTTGAAATTTTTTTGGATTGGTTATCATTTTCATTCAATCATCTTTTTCAAATGCTTTTCATTTCATGTTCCATATTTTGGGATGCTTTCATTTCTTTTTTTATTTCATGTACATAATGCATTTTCATTTTTTTGTTCCATGTGTGGGATTCGCTCATTGGGTTGATGCATGTGAAAATGTGGGTTTACACAAGCAATGCCAACCAGTGTATGTGTGTGACGGACATGTGTTGATGTACATAATTGACTTATGGTTTGTGTCATGAGATCAGCATTTCACTGCTGGGGGGTGTGGGTGCAGGGGGACATGAGTGGGACATGTGTGGGGGCCTGCTGGCAGGTGCCCTGCACTGCTGGGGGGTGGGGGTGCAGGGGGACATGAGTGGGACATGAGTTGGGGCCTGCTGGCAGGTGCCCCGTACTGCTGGGGGGGTGGGAGTGCAGGGGGACATGAGTGGGACATGAGTGGGTAGAAGGGAATTAACACATTTCTGATTATTCTCCCTAACAAGAAGATTTTTTGGACTTTGGAACAATAATAAAATACATAAATTCAAGAAAATATAAAAGTGTTCTTTGTACTTTTTTTACTATTAAGTGTGCTGTTGCCCCTCTATGATGAGTGGTCTCATCGATCAGTGGTTGAATCCACTGTCTCTTTACTGTAGTAATCCCTGACTTGGACGTATCGATTTGAGACCATTTAAAGTAAAAGAAGATTGTTAACCAAAGAAGTGTTTCTGGCTTTCTAATTATTTGACCGTCTGCCTGCCCAGCGAAAGACCTGGGGTGCCCCGGCCAGGGTCCCTGTCCCTCTCTGGAGGGACAGCTCCATCACTCCCAGGCCAGAGCTCCAAGATGTCCATGGATGCTGCCCCCTCCCTTCGGCTCCTGCCTTGCATGTTGGCTGACTGCCCCCCCATCCAGCTGAAGTCCCTGGGGGCTGCTGTTCCTTTGCCAGGGACCCTCCAGCCCATGCCCATTAGAATGTATTGCACTACCAGATGGCGGCACTCTGAGCCTGGCCATCCGGTAGTGGGCCCTAGGAATTAATGGTATGACCAGATAGCTGGCCTTCTCTGGATGTCGGGATGCGTGTCAATTTGAAATGTTTCTCCAGTTGTGTTTATAAGGCGGTTGGACAGTTTTGCCCAAACCTCCCCCTCTGTCATCGAGGATACCCAGATTACAAGAAAGCTTAGTCGCCTTCCTCTGGCTTACTGTATGGGTCCTGTCTGTGCTCCACATGGTTCTTGCTGCCCAACCCGTGTTCCGTGTTGAAACCACAGCACTCAACCGCCCCTCAAACGGGCCAAGGGCCCCTGACCCTCCCTGGATGGAAGAGCTCTAATGCTTCCCGGCCAGAGCTGCCTCGACTTGGGTCAACCGTACGTCTGCCCAGTAGCTTAGACGGGATGACCCAGCGGGGTCCCGGTCCCTCCCTGCAAGGAAAAGGTCTATCGCGCCCGCTTAGTGCTCCAGGACGGCTGGGGTGCTGCACCCTCAATTGTGCATCTGCCTCAAACTTGAGTCGACTGTCCGCCTGTCCAGCTGCGGAGCCGGGGTGCCTGGCAGAGTCCCGGTCCCTGCCTGGAGAAAAAAGCTCTAACGTGCTCCTGCCAGAGCTGCAGGATGGCTGGGAATGTTGCCCCCTCCCTTGGATACCTGTTTCGAACGTGGGTCGACCGTCAGACTGCCCAGCGTTGGAGCCTGGGTGCCCATGCGGGGCCCCAGTCCTCCCCTGGAGGGAAAAGCTCTATTGAGTCCCGGCCAGAGTTCGAGGACAGTCAGGGGTGCTCCCGCCCTCCCTTTCGCACCTGCCTCAAACTTGGGTCGACCGTCTGCTTCCCAGCGATAGAGCCTGGATGCCCCAGTGGGATCCCGGTCCCTCCCTGGAGGGAAAATCTGTATTGTGTCCCGGCCAGAGTTCCAGGACGGTCAGGGGTGCTGCCCCCTCCTTTGGGTGCCTGCCTCGCACGTGGGTCGACCCTGCGCTTGCCCAGTGGCAGTCCCGGGGTGCCTCTGTAGGGACCCATTCCCTCCTGTAGGGAAGGCATGGTATCACAATTATTGACCCAGACGCAATGGATACCATTTGTAAAACCTTTATTGAAAATGTTGGGGTCGGAGAAACTCCTATTTTGCCCTATAACTAAGATGGGAGCAGTCTCGACAATCAAACGATAAACAAAACAGTCCTAGTGAAGTCTGGCAAATCAAAATGGCCTATGCTAACAAAACCTAATGCCTGCCCTATCTCTTGTACAAAAGTGTAATAAGGAGAAATGTATGCACGGTTCAAGTCCTAAAAAAAGAAGTGCGAATACTCATTAACAAACGCAATGGGATGTGAAGTTGCCAGAAATTAGCATATCAAGGTGAAATATGCACAATTCTTTGAATTGGTTTTGCATAACCACGCAAATTGCACAGGACAAATGGCATTTGCCTTTTCATAAAATCAACATATGCACAAAACCAAGAGAGGATATTTTCTTCAAGTAGTGTTTTTGAAAACGGTTAAAGGTGTGCATGTTTTAAACTCCAAGAACCAATACCAATGTTTTCCCTGGAACATCCAGTACCAAAATGGGAAATATCACCTTTTTAGTTGTTTTTATTTTTTCATCAGGTTATATAGTGCAGTGGTGAAGTGTCTGCCCTGCAAACCTGAAGACCGTGGTTCGAGCAACGAAGTCGGCGTTCATTCATAAATTCAAAGAAGACATTCAATGGCCCTCATTACAAATCCGGCGGTAACTGTGCCAGTAAAACTGGCAGGTTGCAGCCGGACTTGCAAATTTTTCCAGCGCTTGGCTTGCCGTTAACAGCGGGGGATTCTAACCCCGCCAGTCCAGAAAGTCAGGTGTCAGTAAAATGGAATTCCCCATTCCCATAAAGTCCTACAGGGCTCTATGGGAATGGGGAACACGGAAGCCTGCCTACCGTGGCTGCTGTGTCCGGCAGGTTCAGACCTGCCGGACACAGCAACTCCGGCAGGCAGACTCGTAGTGTGCCGGTCCGGTAACAGTGCCGGTAGGCTTACCGGCACCGTTGTTACCGGACCGGCACACTTGTAATGAGACCCATTGTTTCTCATTTTACCTGGGGGGGCAGAGTCCACCCTCTGAAAAAAGGTAGGTGGACTCGGTCCACCTTCGCGTACCCTCGACTTGAGGCCTGAATGTATGCAAAAGGAAGAATCAGTGTTCCAAATGATAATGTGACTGAAACAGCTCTCCTCGCTACGTTAGGCCTCACGGGGTAAGACGGTCCTTGTAGGCAGGATTACACACTCTGGCTCGGTTTCCAACACAGTTCAGAACCGTGGATCGGGGCTCGGCTGGCCTTCCACGTTAAAGTCTTTCTCTGACTTCAAAATGTATGTTTCAACCAAAACGTTCACAAAGGTCCTCCTCTACCGGGCTCAGGCCTTTCACCACAAGTTCTCGTAGGTCCCCCTCTGCCGGGCTCAGACCTTTCAAGATAAAGTTCAACACAAAGTTGCAAGGGGCGGGGTGGGGGAAATCCCTTTCCCAAGCTTAGTATACTTTGGGTCGCCCTCAATCGGGTTCAGACCCCTTTCCATGTCGAAGTCTTTCGAATGTGCGTGGCTTTCTTACACACCACCGCAAGGACCATTTTGACTCAACTTTCACTATTTTACTTTCACTCTTGCTGTTTATTCACCTTTTTGCTTCAGAAAATGTACCTTTCATGGAGACTTTCGAATGGGCTACTTCCTTTCACCGGACCACTCCGTTACTTAGTATCGCTGATCTTGCAGCTGCAGTTTACTTTAAAGTTCATTCACAAGTCTGCCTTTCTTCGAATCTCATCCACACGTGTGCCGCTTTCACTCGTGATATGATGTTGCTACTTCATTTATTTTAACACACACACGTCTCTCAGGTTGCTTGGCAACTCACCGGCTGTGTGCGCTTCTTTCTTGTTTTGTGGTTTCCAATTTTCGAGTCAAAGTTAGTACCACAGGCTTGGCCTCGCCTCCCCAACTCTGCTGTTCACTGGGGCAGGTTCCTGGCGTCCTTGAAACACAATGCAATCATCACTTGTGGGATCTGGCCTTCTCCATGTTCTTTTGCGGTTTGTCGGAGGCAACGACCTCCAGTAGGGAAGCCTTGAGGGTTACGGCCCGCTGCTCTCGTCCCTTGGTCCGTTGCTCTGCTCCAGTAGGTGCGCCTTCGTCCCAGAAGTTCTGCTCGTTCTTGTGTTCCGCCTTGCTCAGAGTGTGTCTTTAGGTGTTGCCTTTTATTTGTGTGAGAAGAGCTAACTGGTATCGGGTGTATGCACTTAGGGTAAAGTGCGTGACTTTGTCTGACCCGATTACCGGGACATGTCCAGTACGATGTGAGAGAGTTAGTCTTGTTGCTTTTAGTCACCCTCTTCCTCTGCCCAGTGTTTGTGTAAAAAGGGGGAGGGAGGGTTGGGACTTCACTAAGTCCTGAAAAAAATAGGATGGGTAAGATTAACAAAAGAGGGGGGAAATACCGCTTCTCACCATCGGCTATCTCACCCCCACTCTCCAAAGCCCCCTCACCCAGGTGATCCTCCCGCACTGCTCCACTCCCAGGAACTGGATCCAAAAGCGATAGCAGTGTCCTTGTCACCTGGATGACAATTCCCTGAGGACTAGCGGGAGAGACACACTTTGGTTTCCCACCCTCCCTGGAGGGAAAAGCTCTAACGTGCCCCAGCCAGACGTTCAGGACAGTTAGGGGTGCTGCCCCTCACTTGCTCCTCTCTCTGACCCGCCAGCGGGTGGATGTTGGCAGGGGCACCCCGGTCAGAAGAGTAGTCTTGAGTCCCGCGTGTGGGCAGCCGGGAGACGATGGAAATATGGCTGTTCTTGAAGGATGCCTCTCCAGGCAGACGGGCCCGGCATGCTGGGTGAGCTCTGAGCCATGGCACATGCCGGGCCTACTCGATGTGTGGAAATTGAGGTTTCTGGCCACCAACTGCCTTGGGTGAGTGATGGCCAGGCTCGCCGGCGACCTTGCCCCTTGTCCAGGTTACCTGTAGCTCGGCCCAGTGCAGCCAGCTAGGGTTTGAAGACTCGGGCGGTCTCCCCCAGCCCCTACCCTGCCACCTCCGTCCCTCCTCTCTGTTCCCTCGAAAGGAGAGTGGGAGGTCACAGTCGGGGAAGGATGAGCGGCCTGCCTCTGTCGCAGTGGGGAGCCTTTCGCCGACTCCCAAGTGGGAAAGTTAGACCGGGCACCGGGCCGGGTCGGCCCGCAGGCTAAGCTGGTGGTGCTGTCTTCACCCCAGCCTCTCCTGCACCGGCAGGTTCAGGCCAATGCCTGTAAAAAATAGTTGCCAGTGACTCTTGGCGGTGAATCTCTTGTCTTGCGCTTTGATTAAGAACACAGCTAGCTGCAAGAATTAGTGTGAATTGCTGGACACCTTGATCGACACTTCGAATGCACCTTCTGAGGGTCACTTGAACATCAATCGCCCCGGGGACACTCCCGGGGGTGCGGCTGGCGCTGTCACAGGGACCACCTTTCCTTGGTCACCCTAAGCTCAGACCCCAATCAGCACCTTTGCAGGATCCCTGGACCTAGCATGGAAGCTTTTTGCTGGCACGTTGTGGCCTCCCAGTTTCCCCACCTCATGGGGTCGGGTTGGCCAGGCGCCCAGCAAGCTCCGTTGGTGGTGGTGACCTAAAAACTCAACGCACTTTCCCCTATCCCAGGGCAGCTCGCCGTGCTGTGTGCGTCTGTATGTGATGTCCCATGGCTGCCGGCATGGGATGTCTCTAGAGCGCAATCCTCGCGACTGCGTCCGGCGGGCAATTTCTCCCTAGGCGGTCTTCGACACAGAACAGGAAGGGGAACACACTGCCATGCCAGAGGCGCAGAGCTGGGGCAACCCCCTAACAGCGCCGGGCCCAAGGCTGGCCCCCTGAAATTCGGCTCCCCGACTATGACCTCAGATCAGACCTGCTGACATGCTGAAGTTAAGCATATTACTAAGCGGAGGAAAATAAACTAACCAGGATTCCCTCACTTTCGGCAAGTGAAGAGCCCAGCTCCAAATGCCTGTTCGGCAGCTGTCACGGAAAATCTGGCATTCACAAGACGACTCCCCATCATTGCTCATGGGTCCCACGTCCTTCTGATCGAGGCTCACCCTGCGGCGGGTGCTGACTCTGGTTGCTTGGGAATGCAGCCCAAAGCGGCTGGTAAACTCCATCTCAGGATAAATACAGGTATGAGGCCGATAGCCAACAAGTACTGAAAAGAACTTTGAAGAGATAGTTCAAGAGGATGTGAAACTGCCGCTAGAGAAACGGGTGGGGTCTGCAGAGTCCGCCCAGTGGATTTAACACAGCGGGCAGGTTGGTTGCCCGGAATGGCGGATCCCCTTGTGGGCTCGCCAACCAGGTGCATTGCAGGGTGCATTTGCTGCGGGATAAGGATTGGCTGTAAGGACTGGGGGACGGCCAGGCTTGGCCGTAAAGCCGGGCGCGTGCCGTGGCTGGATGAGGTGTCTTCCCTCCCCCCAGAGGACGTGAGTCGGACCCTTCCTGTGGATCGCCCGAGCTGCGGTGGTCACGTCTCTCCATTCCCCTGCGGAGTCATGGGCCGGCGTTCTGCCTCAGCCGACACCTAGTTGCTGATTTAGAACTGGCGCGGACCAAGGGAATACGACTGTTTAATTAAAACAAAGCATCTCGAAGGCCCGCTGCGGGTATTGACGTGATTTGTTTTCTGCCCAGTGCTCTGAATGTCAAAGTGAAGAAATTCAATGAAGCACAGGTAAATGATGGGAGTAGCTATGACTCTCTTAAGGTAGCCAAATGCCTCATCATCTAATTAGTGGCACGCTTGAATGGATGAACGAGATTCCCACTGTCCCTACCTCTATCTAGCAAAAGCACAGTCAAGGGAACGGGCTTGGCAGACTCTGCAGGGAATGAAGAACCAGTTGAGATTGACTCTAGTCTGCCACTGTGAAAAGACATGAGAGGTGTAGGAAAAGTGAGAGGCCCTCAGGTCGCCAGGTGAAATACCACTACTCTTATTGTTTTTTTCACTTACCCATTTAGTTGGGGCGAGCCCCATGGGGCTCTTGCCTCTGGCGGGCTCCTCCATGCTCGGTCCAGGGCCCCAGAACAGGTGGGGACCAACGGGCCTGGCCGCAGAGGGAGAGGTTAAGCAAGGCCAGCAGCAGAAGGTCCAGGTGGGACTCTGGTCTGGTAGGAGTCCCAGGGAAGAGCTTCTGGGGCTCTGCAAGGTGGTCCGGGCCCGGCCATTTCTGGAGGGCAAAGCTCTAAGGTGTCCCAGCCAGAGCTCCAGGCATCCCGGGTTGCTGTTCCCCCGGCCATTGGGCGCCAGCCTCCAATGCAGGTTGGCGACCCCCTAACTCAGCGGCAAATCTCACGTGCCCTGCTGGTGGCACCAGCCCTATAGCGAGGGAAAAGTTCTTAGGCGCCAAGGCCATATCCCTGCACAACCAAGGATGCCGCCATGCCCTTGGGTGCCGCTGGGTAGACCATAGCTGTCCAGTTTCTCTGTTCCATGTTCCTTGAGCCGGTTCTGTTTTTTTCTTTCCCTCACTGCATGCAAGAGGACATGTAGATTTTAAAAGCCCTGTTAATATTGTGATGGGATCCGTCACTAAAACCTGTAGATTGCAGGGCTGTTTAAAAAGCAGTAGCCTACCACCTAAATCTGCAGGGTTGGCAATCATGTTGAAGAAGCCTGCCCCACCACAACACTGTTAGCAACTCAGGCTTTCCTTTGGGGCGCTAATAACTTTTTATTTTAAAGAAATAAGTGTGTAATGTGGAAATAGGAAAGGGATCTCAGTCTTAGTCCCTTTTCTATTGCTATTACATCCCTCAAAGGGGCACAGCACTGAGATAAGAGCCAGGCAGCAGCAGGGAAGGTAAAGTGATGCTTCGGGTAATGGGGGTTGGTGGGAACAGCATGCTACTGAGCGGAATTAAGAGGGAGTGAGGAAGGGTTTGCTTTTGTGTGTCGCCAAAAACAAAGATGACTGACCGTGGCAGCGGTATCGCAAGCAGGCATGGAATGCAGTCTTATACTTTCGTATACAGCCTGTGTTTCTAGCTCCTGGTTGGCTGGCTCCTCTCCATCGGCTGCTAAAGTGCTACATTGGAACATGTTGCATGTGTTATCATTAACCTAAGCGTCTTGAACTTTTTTTCTAACACAAAATCAATGAATGACATTGGGCCTCATTACGATCGTGGCGGTCCGGAAATAACGGTGGCGGTAAACCCGCCGCCACCGTTGTTTCCGAACCGCCTGATCCCGACCCCTGCAGGCGGGAGGTGATGTTCCCGCCAGGTCTGACCTGGCGGGTTTAACACCGCCCGCCTGCAGGCGGACGAGGAAACACCGGCAGCATTACAAGATGCTGCCGGTGTTTCCATGATCCCGATTCCCATTGAGTCCCATAGGACTCAATGGGAATGGGGATTTACAGCATTCCGCCTCCGTGATTCCCGGAAAACCGGGGTTGTGATGCCCCGGTAATTCCGGGAGTCACGGAGGCGGAATGGTAATACGAGTCCGGCGTTAACCAGGCGGTTTTACCGCCTCGGTTAACGCCGGACTCGTAATGAGGCCCATTGTCACAGAAAACAAAGCCCCAAATGGATCAAAGACACTAAAATGGAAGATTGGAATAAAAAGGTAATGTTAAAGTTAAATGTTAAAAAGAAATGTTTGATTTAACATCTGATGGTTTTTATTTTTTGCACAGGTGACATACTTAGAAATTCTGATTTCTTAAATGAGCTAAAAAAAGATGAAGACCTATGTCCTATGGATTATCAAATTACCGAAGGAACAAGAACCAGTGACTATCTAGCCACAGGTGAGGAACAAAATATATAGCTCTTCTGATTGAGAATTGCTTTTTAAGTTCATTACTTAGCCAGATGTTCAGAGTAATGTTCACTTGCAATATTGTATGAAAGACCTTCCCACAAAAGCAGTGATGCTGCCCAAACTAAAGCATTCCATCTCTTTACCAAGTGCTGACAATGCAAAAAAGTGGAAGAGTCAATTTTTTAGACAATAAAAACAATTATCTTTACATTTTGCACTATCTAGATACATATGCATCTTTCCTTAGTTTTTCTCCATCATAGCGTATTCGAAAATTCCCTTATGAACATACAAGCCCACTATTGGAGAGACGATGTGCCAGTGGTTGGTAGAGATTAGGTTATTCTACAACATCTCAGTCTGATCAATGTACCTTTTTAGATTTCCAGTCTTCTAATAAGCTTCTGCATGCATTCATTGTTCTACCCTCACGAGGATCTGGCCCCACCTGCCCCCCCCCACATAAACTTACTCTTAGCCCCGCTTAACTCCCAACCACCTCAAAGATTCAGTACCGAAAGAACAGAAAACACTGACCAGTAATTTGAGTTTCTAATTTGTGCTTATGATTTGATAGGTTATTTATAACGCGCTTAATACCCAGAGGTTTCTAAGTGCGGACCCGGGGATCGAATCTGTGGTGCTCCGTGTCGTCTTGCTTCCAAGGCGAGCACGTTGCCCCTGAGCTAACCTGCCGAGACTTGAAACAATTCAAGGAAATATTCAGACGGTGAGTTACAGGAAATTGTGAAATGGTTTCAAAGGAGGGCAGTCTCATTTTGCTTTAGAAACCAGTTGCACAAAATGAGTTCAGCGAGCTGATTCACAAAGTAGACGCATGGTTGCAAACTGTGATTGTAGCAGTTTGCGTTGCACCACATTAGTATTTTGGCACACTGCAAGTGGAAGCATCTGTGTGTTGCTGTGTGACCAGTCTGCACGCTTTTTTCACAGAATGGCAAAATAATTGAATCAAACTTTTAACATATATGGTTATACAACCCATATTCTATTCCGCACAGCATGTCATAAAAAAGCAAATTCTATACATAGCATCAGCAGTCAATGATGACTGGTAATGATGCTATGGGGCACAAAACTTGTGTATGAATAGTGTGACAAAGTCTGATTTCAGAGGCTGGGTAGTCTGATTAAAGTGACCTCGGTGGCCGGACTCCACCAATCGCATAATGACACAAGTCCCAAAGGAGTTATCAAGAGAATTGCTGTTAGGTAAAAATGGGTGCAGTCACACTGTGTGAGACTACACAAGACTTTATCTGCTTGGCATTAGGTAACTCAACTTTTGGTATAGGTCTGAAACCTTAAGTGTGTAAGGTTGGTAGTGTGACTGGTTGGTAGTGTGACTGAGCAGCCAGGCCTATCTCAAGAGGGGTAAATGTGAGCTGTACAGCTGTACAAATGAAATCCGTCTTTAAGGTTTCAGTTATAAATAGTTATTTATTTAACATCAGTTTTAAAAAAGCAATTCTTTGTAAAGGTTCAATTAAACTTTGGAAATACTTTACAGAATCAATAAAGCTGGTGAATACTCTTTGGATATACACAATACTCTTCTCCTACACCCTGAAGTGACTTCAAATATAAGGATAGCATTTGCATTTATATATCACCCCAATATACTTAGTAGACTCTGGGTTGCAGAAAGGAAGAGTTAATGAAAATAAAAAGGTTAGAACAGTTTCTTAAAAAGGTGAGGACAACTGAATCCTCCAATGAAGTCTAGGTAAGCCTTTCTCAGCAGTAACAGTATTCAACAAGCTACAACCTCTATGGAAGGACAAGCAATGCCAAAGTCAATGGACTTAGAAGAGTGCCTTTAGGGGGTTCCATGTGATAATATCCAACCACAAATTTTGCCATACAAGAATGGCACTGTTTTTCTGCAGCGATATTAACACATGGAACCTGCAGGGGACACCCCTGCCACCCCAGCTCCCATTTGTCCCATACATTATCCCCCTAAATAATAACTATATGTATGGCGGCATTATTTATGGGGATAATATTACAATATACCCTTTAGGGAGCCAGGACAGCCAAAGTAATTTGGACGAAGTCTATAGTTCTGATTCATTTCTTGGATAAAATTATTTCACACAGTCAGATTGTTCAAAGGAAATCACTGAAGACACACACGCTGTTAGGCCTGTGCAAAGGGGAGTTCAAATAAACTCAGAAAGTTAAGCAAGTGCAAATTTCAAGTGAGACAGCACAACTTAAGGCAAGAAGGTAAGTACCCCCAAACCCAAACAGTACCTTTGGTTTGAAGAAAAGTGGTACATCTGGATTCCTTCTTGCCACAGCTATGCAGACACTCGTTCCTGAGCCTCAGTCGTGGGGACAAGAGGGAGGACGTCTGGAGGGCTCCTGTGGCAGTACTCGCGAAGGTCGTTGGCAGCTATGGGCTCTCTTCGATTCAGCGGCATTTCGCAGTTTCAGCGCTTTGCAAACAACACTAATGCAGAACAAATCTCTGGTTGGACTTTCATGGTGAGGGCACTCTGGATCTGGATTTCCTGCTTGTGGAGTGTCCTTGGAAGGCTCCTGGAGCTTTTGGCCGGATTTGTTTCAGGGCAGATGTTGCACTCGGTTATGGACACTTGGCCCCTGGTATTGGGCTTCTTCAGCAACAGAGAGACATAGCAAGTCTGGGATTGTGCCAAAGTGGAGATCGTCTCGGGGTTAGTTGATACCACTACGATTCGAAAAAGGAGGTCAGCACAGCAGCAGGGCTTCACCTGTACTTCGAGGTCCAGGAGGTTGCTGCGGGCTTCTCTTCACAGTTTCTTCTTCGGATGTTTCTTCCAGTGGTCGACTCTGCCTACAGTCTCAAAACCCTTGCATTCTAATAAAGTTTTCCCATTCATGCACAGCCTCGGCTGTCAATCACACATCAGGGTGGCTGTCCTTTCCGGACAGCCAGCCGGCCGGCCAATCAGGACTGGTTTCGATCAGGCACACCTAGAGACAAAGGACATGGAAGTTTCGGACCCTCCCTCACATCCTGTTCTTCCAGACACACTGGAGCCAGGAGTGGGCTTCAGGGCTGAAGCCCGCCAAAGGCAAAACACACAAAGGGCTCAAATCTGTCCCAACGCACAGAGTAAAAGCCAAGAAAAACCTCTCATAGAAAATTGTGAAAAAAGAAGACGGGCCATTTTGACAAAATGGACACCCATGGGTGCTGTACTGCAACTGATGGTTCAGCCTGCCGTAGAGTAGCACAATGGTAGTCAAAATGTAACCACTGCCACCAGCCATTTAAAGTAGTGAGGGTAACAAAAAATGTTACATGAGAAAGTAGTATAAGAGGCTACTAAGTAACCCCCCAGGCACTCCACTTAACATGGTGTGTGCTGGACCTACAAAAAGAAAAGATAAGTAAGATACATTTTACTATTCTTGGGAACTGTAGTTCACCCAAGAAAAGGTATTTAAACCTTAAGAGAAATCCAAAGGATTTCTTAGGGACACTGTGCTGAAGGTGCTGTGTGTCACTATAGAAAAAGCAGATGCCTACAGAGTTTGTCAGACTCCAAAAATAGTGAAAACATAAAATTCGAATCAGGGGAAAACACATGATAGAGTGAGAAAAAGGCCCCACTCACTCAGGAGTTAATATTCAAATGTCCTAAGTCCAGCAAAAGAGCTGGGGTTCTCCAAGGTTGAAGGGAATTAGCACAGAAATTAAATTTCTCCCTAACACTCGTCCCCCCCAGACTAAGGGACAGGAGGATCTAATCCGCACTAGGATGGATCTCCTGTTGCAATTCAGTTAAGCTGTTTGCTGAGTCCACCCACAATCTTTTGTAACCCTTGCTATGGTACTTTTTAACATTAGTTTTCATTTGCAAGCTATATGACCTACAAGTGCTGTTAAGTACATCTCTCTTGTTTAATGTATAGGGGATCTGGTTTAACAGTCCCTCAGAAGTTGACAACTTCTGAACCTGCATTAGGCTTTTCACAGGGGTTCTTACAAAGAAATCCCTTAGACTTAGAGGGGCCTCCATGATTCCTCACTACCTCTCTCACATGAGCAGGTTGGGTCTCTGGGATCTTAGTTGGAGTTCTAGTGGCAGAGCAAGGTACAATCCTCCACTTCCTCTTAGATCTCGTTTTACATGGGTTAGGGGTTTCCCTTCTAACACTAGGATTTACACTGGAGACTTCAGCAGAAGATCCAACAGTCGTAAGGTATTTAGTCTTAGACTTATTTTTCCTGGATTTCCACCAGTTTTGAGAATTACCAGTTCCCACAGGCCTAGATAGGGGTCCAATTTGTCTATCCACCCCTTCCTCAGAAGCAGTGTGGGTCAAAGACTTAATAACTGGATTGGCAATGATGGAGCATGGTTTGGGCTCCCATTTCCCTAATATTCTAGTTTTTGGGTTGCCTTTGTTGGAGGTGACCTTACTAACATAAGGACTTACAGTGAGGATTCCACAGGCTCAGAGTGGCCTCTTAAGGTTGTCTCTCTAGCTAATATGGCGTGTTCCTGTTTCTTCCTACTGGAAGACCTGGGGTTACTGGACACTACTAATATAGTTTTTAAGTCATTCCCCAAAAGGACTCTCCAAGGCACCTCATTCTGCACACTGACAGGGATCCTTACTGTAGGATAAGGGGCTACTAAGTAACCCCCCCAGCACTCTACATTGGATGGTGTGTGCTGGACCTACAAAGAGAAATGGTAAGTAAGATACATTTCATCTTACTATTCTTGGGAACTGTAGTTCACCCAAGAAAAGGTATTTAAACCTTAAGAGAAATCCAAAGGATTTCTTGGGGACACTACATTAAAGGCGCTGTAGGTCACCATACAAAAAGCAGATGCCTATGGAGTTTGTCAGACTCCAAAAATAGTGAAAACATAAAATCCTAAACAGGGAAAACCACATGAGTGTGTGAAAAAGGTCCAACTCAGGAGTTAAAATTAAAAAGTCCTAAGTCCAGCAAAAGAGCTGGGGGTCTCTAAGGTTGAAGGGAATTAGCTCAGAAATGAAAATTCTCCCTAACAATGGCCAATGCTTGACAGTCCATCCCCAGCCATCAGTCCACCATTCCCATGATAGTTCCTGGTTGTCCCAGTCTAGTATGTCTGAGCCGGCAGAGAATGGCTTCCCGGGATGCAACAATCACAACAGCTATATTTCAGGGGTTAACTTAGAATAAGACGACAAACCCAAAAGCGGGCAGTCCTTTTTGAGATCCCAGAAGTAGTTAACATGGTTCATAGAGTATTCTGCAGCAGAAAGAGGTTTGACCACCCCTTCCCCTTCCCTCCTTGTTGGTAAGAGAGGTTGACCCTTCAGGCATTTGTGGAGAATGCTTTGTTCCCCTTAAACTTCAGACCTACGGGATGTCTAGGGGTGAAAATATAGGGTTGTGGCCTCACCTGCTGTCTGCCAAGGTCAAGACTGGGAGACAGAAATATGGTTTCAGCAGCATCTGAAAGCAACAGGCCTCCTTCACACACCTCACTCATGATCCCTCCCACAAAAAGCTTGCAAAGACCAGCACGGAACAGAGACAGGTTATGTTTACCACAGTATCCCATTGTTTTGCCGACAGGAGTTTTTTTTATGTCATTTTTACTGAAAACATTCCTGTTAGGGAGAATTCTCATTTCAAATGGATTGTGTCCTCGCATGTATTCCTTATATTTGATATTTCCAATATCTCAGCTTTGCAGCCTCAGAAACATTTTTTTTCAGCATGGGGCGCTGTGCGTCGATGAATGTCGACTCAATGTCCCTCGGAGGCCTCCGTTCTGATGTGCAGATATATGTAGCACGCGCAGCGCCCGTTGGCCTCAGTTCCGTTTTTCCGCGCTTTCAGCTTCGGATGCGTAACGTCTCGTTCCTGACAGGAATATTTGTCAAAATCTCTTCAAATTTCTTTGAATCTTCTATCTTCTTATTGAGTTTCGATCGAAATGGCGACGTCTTCAGCGTCGTCCACTCCTCAATCCGGCTTCAAGAAGTGGCATGACTGCAGTGCAAAAATGTCAATGACGGACCCCCACAGGATCTGCCTGTGGTGCTTGGTGTCGAATCATCCGTCTTCGGAGAGCGATGACGACCAAAGCTTTGAGAGAGCGTAGAGGGAAGCTTGTAGCAAGTAACCCCCCAAAAAAACCTACTCCATCTAAATTTAAAACATCTGATGAGTCGAGAACAACTTCTCCTAGTCGTAAAAGATCCAAACTCTCACGTTCACGAAATGGTTCTCACCACTCGTTGACTTTGAGGCATGGGAAGAAAAGGCACCATAGGTCGCCATCATCCTCGTCTACTTCAACCGAACAGGTCGTTTGCCCCACCAAAACCAGTTCACCGGCCCAGCGGGAGGAGTTTAGATTCCGTATGTTTAGGGTCTTCGAGAACGCAGCCTTGCCCCGCTCGAAGACATTTAAAGGCAATGCTCCAGTCGATAGACCTCCGAAGCACAAGAGCCGTGCGTCGTCGGACCCGGCCGCCAAACCTCCTCGAGAGCGATCACATCCCTCGAGTCGAGAAGAAGTCTCTTCGAAGACTAAAACTCTGACGTCATCAGCTTCAACGAGTCCATTATGTTTGAACCAAAAGATGCGTCATCAATGCCATCGGCGCCATTTCCAGTGGAGGAGCCATCAACGCCTCGAGTGTCAACCTCCTTGGCACCACAGGTATCGATTCAATCGACACAACCGTTGAAGCTATCGACGCTCTTGTCGAAACCATTGGCGCCTTTGTCGAACACGTCTACGCCAATGTCGACAATTTCAACGGTTTCAGCTCCCATAGTTACAAACATGATGACAACTTCTATGGAAAAGGTTTACAATCCCCTAGCACGTTCAGACTTCTTAAAGTCTCTCTCTTCAATTTATGAAGAGGCAGAGGAGTCCTCTGAGGAAGACAGACCTTTTTGACTACAGTATGTGACTCCATATGTATCTGAGGAACTCATATCAGAGAGCTCTAGCATGAAGAATTTGCAAGAGTGCCTTCATGAGGCTAGTGGGATTGACACCTCTCCTGAGGTGGAATTTGGAAGGGCAAACCCTCAGGACCACGTTGATGTATTTTACAGACAGCTAATGTCAATGGTCATGGAATATATGGGATGGTCGAGACCCACACCTGTTTTTGAGCAGGATGATCTCACCGACATATTGGTTAAAGGGCCACTGGAAGATCCAACTGTCCCTTTTCACCACCAAGCCCTGCAGAGGAGGGTGACTTGTAATTGGGAGGCACCAGAGGCTATTCCAGCTGTAAACAAGAAACTAACAGCTAAATAAAGAGCCTCCAGCTCTGATCCGGGATATTCCTCTCCAAACACCCAACTCCAGAAAGCCTTGTAGTGCAGGCAGCCACTTCCACAGGCAGAAAAAATGCCTACTGCACCATACCCCAGGAAAGGGATGACAAAAGGTATGACGCCATGGCCAAGAAGGTTTTTTCGGCCGGCAGTATGGCTTTAAATTCGGCTAATGCTACGTGCACGCTAGCGAGATTCACATACATCCTTTGGGTGTATATTTCTATGGCGGCTGACCATATCCCCGGAGGGGAGGAGCGAGACGGTTTCCTTAACATCGTCAAGTATGGGAAAGACGCAATGTGCAAGTCCCTCCAGACTGGTCTCGATTCTGTTGACAGTATCAGCAGAGGTATGGCGGCTAGTACAGTGATGCGCAGATTTGCGTGGTTGCGAAAGTCAGGATTCGCCCCAGACGTGTAATCCAGGCTTCTCAATATGCCCTTTGATGGCACACATTTATTTGTAAATAAAGCTGATGAAAGTTTGGAGAAGCTGCAAACTTCCAAGGCGGCGGCAAAATCCCTTGGAGCTGCGATAAAACAAACTCTAAACCACCCCACAGGTACGCCCTGCAGGGGTAGGTCCTTTTGCCATTATTCCATATTTGGAAGGGGCAGAGGACAGCCAGGTCAAAGAGGACAGAGAAGATTGTCCCGTGGTGGACGAGGTAGAGGTACTGAGACCTCAACAGCAGGGGCTTCCTTACCTTCAGCCACTGCGTCAGCTGCTCCAAAACCTCTCTGAGGTCTTCACTCACAAGACTGCAGTAGGAGGCAGGTTGTCACAGCATCTTACAGAATGGCGGGCTATTACTTCAGATGTTTGGGCATTGGAAACAGTTGCCCAAGGTTACTGCCTACCTTTCTTGCAAAAACCTCAGCGTCATCCACCGGGGAACAACTCTGTGAAAGTTCCAGAGCCACTCCTTATGTAGGAGATCTTAACCCTGCTAGAGAAAGGTGCTATAGAACCAGTACCTGTAGCGGCGAGGAACAAGGGTTGGTACTCCCCTTATTTTCTAATTCCAAAGAAGGACGGAGGAGCGAGACCCATCTTGGACTTAAGAGACTTGAACAAGTTCCTCAGGGAGACTTCTTTCCTCTCCGATCGACCCTCCCAAGTCCAACTTGGGTCCTTTCTCTCCTCTATCTCTATCTCTACTTGTGGTCTAAACTCTCTCCCTGGCTGTTCAACCAATACCTGGCACTTCGTGCCCACCGCATTGCCGCTCTCTGGCCCAGCTTTCAGTGCTATGCGGATGACACTCAGCTCATTTTCAGGCTCCCTTCAGCCACCTATTCTCCTTCTCTCATCTCTGACTGTCTACCATCCAAGAGTGGTGTGCTGCCAACGATTTCTGCCTTAATGCCAGTAAGACTGAGATTCTCCTCATCGGCACACCCGCTCCCTCCTTTCCTGTCACTCTCTGGCCGGCCTCTCTTGCCCCTCTTCCTGCTTCCACCTGTGAGACTAGAAACCCCAGGGTCATCTTCGACTCCACACTCTCCTTCTCTCCTCACATCTCTGACGTCTCTAAGAAGTCAGACTACCAGCTGCACCTCATCAGAGGGATTCTTCCTTTCCTCTCCTTCCCCCAGAAGCTCACTGTGTTTGAGCTTTTGTTCTCTCTAGGCTGGACTACTGCAACAGCCTCTTTCTAAATATGCCTGCCTCTACTCTCCACCCTCTGCAACTCATCCAAAACAGGACTGCAAGACTTGTCCTTGGCCTCAAGCCCAGGGATCGTATCTCTCCAGGACTGAAATCTCTGCACTTGCTCCCAGTGGCTGCGAGGATTAAGTTACAAACCCTCTGCATTGTCCACAAGGCCTTCTGGGGCCTCAATACCTTCAACTCTCTCTTCCTAAATATCTTCCTTCTCGAGCTCTTCGCTCATCCACCTAAAACACCCTCAGGGTCAGTCGCTTCTCCAAGCAACAAGCTGGTAGTAGATCTCTTTCTTCAGCCGGCGCCTCCCTCTGGAACAGCCTCTCTGAAAATTGAGGAGAACCATCTTCGGTTCCGGAAGCACCTAAAGACCTTCCTCTTTGCTTCTGCTTTCTCTCCTCCTCTCCCCTGCTGAACTCCTGGCTGAAACTGAAACTGCACTGGTCACCTGGCTACCCTCTGTTCTCAAGCCCAGGGCCCCTCCCCGCCAGTTGCGCACTTGCACTGCCCCCCTGGCAACCCTTGCACTCTGGGGCTGTTTCTGTATACCTACAGCCCCCTACCAGCACTTGACACCTGATGTCTGCACTTACCATTGCACCTTTCACCAGCTGGCCGCACTTATTTTTTACTGTTCATATTTATTGTTGTATTTATTTAGGTTCCATGTAATAATGCCCCCGCAAAAATATCGCCATGCAAAAACATCGCCGAAAAATTGCCGTTTTTTGTGGGGACATTATTACATGGAACATGCGGGGGACACCCCCACAACCCCCAAACCTTTGTTTTTTCTTCATGGGGAGCGGGGGACACCCCCGCAACCCCTGCTGCACCTGTCCCCATATATATGGTCACCCAAATAATATCGCCACAACTTTTTCCCGGCGATATTATTTACGGCGACCATATATATGGGCATAATATTACCTGATACCTTTATTTACTGTTTATTCCCCCTTGCACTTTTCCCTTCCCCCCCTCCCCTGCACTTGTGCGATCTCAATGTTACCTGGCCCAGTAAGATCGTTGTCTCTGTCTTCCCTCCCTTGCCTCGTCGGGCCTTGAAACATTTGTGTATAGGCTCGTTATAAATGCCATATCATATCAGGAAGGACAAGTTCAAGATGGTAACCTTTTTTCAGATCCTTCAGGCCCTCCAGATTCAGGTTTGGATGGTATCATTGGACCTCCAGGATGCTTACTTTCATGTGCCAATCCATCTATCATTTTTGGGTTCTGCCATTTGGGCTAACCTCCGCCCGAGGGTTTTCACCAAGCTAATGGCAGTTGTGTCAGCAAGTCTCAGAAGAGGGGGATTCACGTCTACCCCTACCTATACGATTGGCTGATCAGGGCCAGTTCCCCAGAACAAGCCCTGGATCATCTAAGCTATACTTGCCATTCGCTCCACAGGCTGGGCTCTCCCTCAACTTCAAGAAGTCCCACATGATACCATCACAAAGACTCCAGTTCATCAGAGCAGTACTGGATGCGTCCCTGGGAAAAGCCTCACCACCAGAGGTGAGGGATCAAAGCATTCTGCATATGGTGACAATATTCCAGAATGCCCAACATCTACCGGCCTTGGATTTTCTGAGGTTGCTCAGCCTCATGGCATCCTGCATTTTTCTTGTGCCAGAGGCTCGCCTGAGAATAAGGTCTCTCCAATGAGCTCTTAGGACCCAGTGGTCAAAGTTCTCAGGAAGGATGTCAGATCTCCTACAAATCCCAAACAGTCTCTCTGGACCTTCAGTGGTGGGCCGGTTGGGAAAACATCTTGAAAGGAGAACCTTTTTGACAACCATGGCCGGAGATAACAGTATTGACGGATGTCTCACTCACGGACGGGGTGGGGAGCCCATACCAACGACTTGACCATCATCGGTCGTTGATCTCCATCAAAGTCCAAACTACATATCAACCTTTTAGAGCTGAGGGCAATCAGACTAGCGCTGAGGGCGTTTCTGCCCTCTGTACGGGGAAACAATGTCCTAATAATGACGGACAACACAGTGGCCATGTACTACCTCAAAAAGAGAGGAGGTGTAGGGTCACTACCACTGTGCAGCGAGGCAATGCAGCTCTGGTTCTGAGCAATACAAGAAGGAATCTCTCTGTCGGCAGTTCACCAGCCAGAGAGAAGAACACGACGGCAGACGCTCTGAGCAGGCAAAGCACAGTCTCCCACGAGTGGGAACTAGCTCAGGAAGTCCTTCAGGAGATCTTCACCCTTTGGGGAACTCCTCAAGTGGGTCTGTTCACGCCTATACCCTGACTCTGCCCACCGGTGCCACACCTCAGTCTCCTTTTCCGCATCGACTGGAACGGAACGATTTTCACCAGCGCTCCTGGGTTTCGCCTTGCCATGTAATACCACGCGCTCTTCCCAGGATTCTTCTATCTTTTTGTCTTTTATTTGTCACCTAGGTACTTGGTCCTCCGGTGTCCCGCTCCTCCCCAGTGCATGTCGACTTTAGCGGGCTTCAGCAGGTGTCCAGCCTGCGAGGGGCTCATTCCTACGTCCGACCCCCACACTCTTTGCCCCCGCTGCCTTTGTCCCGACCACGGCTGGGAAGGTTGTACCGCGTGAGACGCACCAACTACATGCGCACTGAAGAACAGGCTAGCTAGATGGAGGGAGCTCTTTGAAAGGTCACCTGCAGAGGACTTGAACAACTTCGTCAGACAGAGATCAAGACCCAAGGGAGGGCTGATATTTTCCATCACACCCCTTAAGGACAACTCCTTTCCAAGGAAAAGACGAGCGAGAGGAACCTCTTGGGTTCTGGTACTAGCGCACACACAGAGGCTAGTTCAGCTACCGGCTTCACGGCCCGAGGGTCATCAGATCCATCCGGACACAGTGCTGAGGGACCGCAAGGTTCTTTTACTGAGTGTACACCCGAGGGGCTACGCCCTTATACCGGCTCGATGTCCACGGGGGTGCCTGCACGGAGCACTACCGGCGTCATTGCAGAGGGCCTAGACCTGAGGTGCGGGGTATGCCTCTTGCACCACCACCAAGAGTCTTGAAGGCGGCTGGGTCCAAGGAGCCATGCACCATGACTTTGGCATGCGGCACGCAGCTCGACAAAATGGCCGCTCGTCCGATGTCACTCCTAGGAACAGAACAGGCTGGTGAATGAGTTTCAAGGTGGGACTGGTGTCAACCAGGTACATGGCCTACAGTTTATCCATCAGCGGTGCAGGGCAGGTTCCCCCTGCAACCTAGGCAGAGTGCGCTCCGGCCCCAGCAGCCCCCAGCCACTCCGTCAATATCTCCTGCCGCCTCTTCAGCCTCCGAAGACAGGTTCTTCGAAAGGTTCCTGTCACTGATGCGAACCCCCAGATGGGGGCCATCCTGCGTGCTGCAGTCAGGGACTTCCTCCCTCCTGCCGTCCCACCAGCGCCCCTAGTCATTCCTCCCATGCTGGCAGCCACTAACTAGAGGCCATGGGAAATAGCGAACTAACTTCCAGAACTTCCGGTACAGAGTCAGGCACACTTCAAGGCGGGTCTAGGAGAAGCCAAGCTGGGTGTGCAGGACATCATGGAGTCCACTGTGGCCCACATTGATACCTCTGACCGGACCATCTGCATCGCCACGGACATGAGAAGGACGGCCTGGCTTCGGGCTACTAAATTTAACCCTGGCATCCAGGAAATGCATATTGGACTTTCCGTTCAAAGGTAGTGTGATCTCTTCCACACTACCACCGACGGGGAATTAGATAAAAAGAAAAACAGCTCGAAACTGCAAAGTCTTTATCTATCGCCACGCCCAAGGCATACACCCAGTCGCATCAACGCACTGACAGGGGGCGGTCGTTGAGCAGGTTTGGGGCTTCCAGGAACAGAGGTCGAGACAAACTGACCACTCACCCAGTCCGCACCAGCGCAAATAACAAAAAGGGGACGTGGGCAAAGGCTTCTTCCAGTCCCCCTCCTCCTCAGCAGCAGCCTCAGAAGGAAAGAAAGCATGATGCCTCCCTTCGGGTCCACTTGTCTCCCGTGGGGGGCAGGCTTGCCTTTCACGTCCAATTTTGGCACCAGAACTTCGCAGATCCATGGATCCTCTCTGTAGTATCCTTGGGGTACCGCCTATCGGTCCCTTCTCCTTCCTCCCCTCCACTCCCACAGATTGGGACAGCAACTCTGTTGGCGGAGATTCGGTCACTCGTCGAGAGCCAGGCAATGGAAGAAGTCCCAGCCTCCCAGAAAGGATTGGTCTTTTATTCCAGGATTTTCACCAAACAAAAGAAGAACCAGGCTGGCCTGAGAGTTGCGTTGGACCTATCCACCCTCAACCTCTCCCTCCCTCTTCAGAAATTTAAGATGGTAATGCCAGCACTCGTTGCAGGGACACTAGACACAGGAGACAGGATGTGCTCCCTGGATCTGAAGGACGCCTATCTACACGTCCCGATTTGGCAGCCACATCGCTCCTTCTTGCGCTTCAGGATCATGGGCTGCCATTTTCCATACAAGGTGCTACCCTTTGGCCTCAACTCAGCCCCCAGGGTATTCACCAAACTCATAAATGCGGTGGCAGCGATCCTCAGGGCCCAGGGCCACCATGTCTACCCGTACCTGCACGACTGGTTCGTCAGGGCGAGATCTCAGTTGGGGGTTACCCACACATCCTCCGCACTTATGAGCACACTCCACGACCTGGAGTTTAGGATCAGCCTCATCTTCCTGGGCCTCATCTGGGATACAAGCTCCGAGAGGGTCTTTCCCTTAGAGAACAAGATTACGGCCATCAAGAGGGCCACTAAGCACCTCCTTACCAGAGCAGTGACCTCGGCCTGGTGGTACCAGCACTTACTGGGTATCATGGCAGCGGTTCTACTGGCAGTGCCACACACGTGACTCAGGATGAGGAGGTTACAGCTGCACTTCGCAGCCTCTTGGAATCAGTAGATGGGCTCCTAAGCGTGGCTGGTCAGCATGCCTCCTTCTCTACGCTCGGACCTCACATGGTGGTCCAGGGAATGCAACCAACGGACGGTCAGGCCCTTTCGGCAGACGCCCCCACAGGTCACCATCACTACAGACTCCTCCCTTGAAGGGTGGGGAGCCACCCTGGACAGCCACAGCATCCACAGTGTGTGGACTCGACAGGAGCGGGAATCAAATATCAACTGGCTGGAGCTCAGTGCCATCTGGTTAGCTCTCAGGGCTTTCCTTCCTCTCATTGGGGGCAAGTCCGTCCTTCTCCAGCATGGGGTCTGGCATGGATTCACATGCTCATGAATATTCCCCGTCGTCAGGCTGGGAATCCTCGGTAAAGAAAAAACCAGTATCAGTTTCGTTTCTGATCTGTCTTTCGTAGTAGTAACCAATCACTGATCTCTGCGTCATACTGACCACAGCCAATGACTGCCCTCTACCTAAGCCCCGCCTCTGGCAGCCATCTTCAGATTTTTACCGCACGTTCAAGTGTTGGGATCCTCGTGCTATTGCTCTCGAGCGTTAGTGCTATTTTTTCACGTTTTTTCTCAAAAACTTCGATTTTTTTGGTCAAAAAGAGCCTCAAGCTCCACCGATTCTTCATCCGATCTACGGGGACCCGTGTCAGATTCGTCTACGCCCCACAAGGGTGAAGATTTCGTCGAACTACGCTTTTGGAGGACTCCAGAAGTTTCTCAGGCCCATCTTGGACATGGCCCTGGAGAAGGGAAGCTCGACGCCCGGAAAGCTGTTCAGGGTCTGCCCTGGATGCCAGCTTCAGAATGTCTTTAAGGAGGACGAACACTCCTTTTGTCTTTACTGCCTACATGAGGACAAGACGCACGTGGAGAAGGACTGTGCGTTTTGCGGCAATATGTCGGAGCGGACCATGAAGGACCGCCATCAACGTCTCGCCAACTGGCTGGAAGGGAAGAGCCCCTCAGGCGAGAAGAAGAGGAAGAAATCCGAGCGGTCTTCTAAGACCTTTGGGGATGCCCCGGCGACTGGGGTCCAACACAGGGCCAAGCACCGCGAGTCCGCTGGCACCGGGAGCGCCGAACGGTCGGGCTCTACGGGCGCCAGGCAGGGCGCATCCTCCCCGGCACCATCAACCACGAGCCAACGCTCTGGTTCGGTTAAGAGGAAGGCCGAGCACCCGGCGAAGCTCCTGGAGAGGCCCCGGTCGAGCTCGAAGGCCCCATCGGAGGGAGAGCGAGGCAGTGCCCCCCCCCCCCAAGGAGAAGGCGGTGAGCGCACCTAAGGTGGTGAAAGCCTTAATCCATCCGGCCAAGGCCTCTATCGAGACAGTCCCGGCGGCCCTGGCTCAGCCTGTGGAGGCTACACAAGTGGTGGCGACTTCGGGGCTCAGAGTCTCCCTGCCACCGCGGAGGGAGTCCTCTTTTATGCCCATCGACAGGACCCCCGTGAAACCTCCGACGGAGAAGAAAAAGGGGGGGCAGGAGGTCGTCGTGGATTCTGCCTCAACCTCTGAGGAAGAGCTGATCGAGGTCTTAAGCCACGGCGTTGGCGTGGAAGAAGACCAGCCCGTCGGGAGGGATCCCGACGTAGGAGACGACGATATCGTCGAGGGTGCCGACGGGGCCCCTGACCGCCCATCGGACTCCCCTCAACCAGCGCCGCAAGACAACTCGGCGGCCATTTTGTTGGCTATACAGTCCTTATGCTCGGAGATACGGACGAGACTGCCGTTACCACCAGCGGAGGAACCGCTCCCGACAGGGGACCCGGAGCCAGGCCCTTCTGGGAGCCCTCCCCCTAAGAGAAGAAGGATTCACCCTCCACCTCCTTTTCAGCCATCGCGTCCTGTTCAGCCCTCCTCCCCGTCCACGACTCGTGGGGATGATACGGGGACTGACACGGCCGCGACGGGTACGGACGACGAGGTTTACGACGAGGATCTGCCGTCGTCACCTCCCACCCGGGCTTCCCCGCCCGACGAGATTGGATCGTTTCACTCCATGATCGCCAGGGCATCCGAGCTCTTCCAGCTCTGCCCGGAGGAGAAGAAGAAGGAAGGTTTCCTTTATCAACGGCGCGAGGCCAAGAGGAAGACGGTCCTCTCCGTGCCTCTACTGGACGATATTTGGGATGAGGGCCTCGCCCTCCTCAAGAACCCATCCACGACGCCGGCTAGAAGGGATCGGTACGAGAAGAAGTACCGGGTCCCTGTCTCGGCCCCCTTGTGTCTCCGGGCACAGCCGACCCCGGACTCTGTCGTCTCCGCGGCGGCCAGGAAGAAAGCGGGGGGGGGTGCGGCCTCTACGTCGACTTCCCCGCCGGACGGCGAGGGAAAGAAATTGGATACGATGGGACGCAGGGTCATCTCGTCTGCAGCGACGACGATTAAGGCGGCCAACGCCTTGGCTATCGTAGCCCGCTACGACAGGGAGCTGTGGTACAAACTGGCCCCCCTGCTGGACTTCCTACCGGACGACAAGAGGGCGGATGCCCTAGAGATCTTGCAGGAAGGTGAGGTGGCGTCGGACCACGCCATTACGATTGCGACAGACATCGCCGACACTGGATTTCGCCAGTTGGGCAACGGCGTGTGCCTTAGGCGGCTTGGATGGCTCAAGGCTACTGACTTCCGTCAAGACGTGCAGACCAGAGTCTTGGACATGCCGTTCGATGGAAACAACCTGTATGGGAAAACAGTGGACGATTCCCTTCAAGCCATCAAAGCCGACACGGAGACGGCCCGGGCTCTCGGGGTTCTCCAGCAACGGCGGCCGCCCTTTCGGAGCGGCGGAGGCAAGGGTGCCTCCAAAGGTTCCGGCGGCGGATTTTCCACCTACCGTCAAGCAGCCCGTTCGTCGTCGCAGGAAGCTTACAGGGGACGAGGCAAGTCAGGCGGACCCCGCCGTCGTCGCCAAGGACAAGGCGGCAAAGCCTCGTCGAAGCAGGACTGAACCGGCCGTGGGGTCGGGCCCCCACCGAAGCACCCCGGTGGGAGGCCGGCTGGCGAGCTTCATCAGCGTGTGGGAGTCCATCTCCACCGACCGTTGGGTGCTGGACGCCCTAGCCCAGGGTCACGCGCTCGAGTTTCAAAGAAGGTGCCCGCGCGTCCCTCAACTTCTCTTAGAGGTAAAGGCGATGCTCAGGAAGGGCGCCATCAAGCTCGTCCCAAAGAGGCTTCGGCTCCGGAGTTTACTCAAGATACTTCCTCGTGAAGAAGAAGACGGGAGGATGGCGTCCCATCCTGGACCTACGACGACTGAACAAATTCATCAAGGCACAGAAGTTCCGGATGGTCACCCTCCAACACGTCCTGGGTCAGCTGGAGGAGGGCGATTTCCTGTCGTCGTTGGATTTGGAGGATGCCTACTTCCATATTCCCATCCTAAAGGGGCACCGAAAGTTTCTCAGGTTCGTGGTCCAAGGGCGTCACTACCAGTTCAGAGCCCTTCCCTTCGGACTAAGGTCGGCACCCAGGGTGTTCACCAAGTGCCTCTACCCCTACGTGGACGACTGGCTCATCCGAGCCAAGACGAGGGAGCTCGCCGTGGAGCACACGGCAAGGACCGTCCAACTTCTCACAGACCTGGGATTCTCCGTAAACTACGCCAAGTCCCACCTGGTGCCCGCGCAAGACGCACTGTTTCTGGGAGCGAAGCTCGACACAGTGTTGCTTCTGGCCTCCCCGTCGGAGGAAAGGACGAGGGCCATTCTGGGCAAGGTGCAGCGGATGCTGGTTGCGGACGCGGCCAAAGTGAGGTCCATCAAGTCCCTCCTCGGAATGATGTCTTCTTGCATTTACCTCATCCCCCTGTGCAGGCTCCGGATGCGCCCGTTGCAGGAGTTCCTGGACGCGCGCTGGATCCAGACGACGGGCAGCTTCGAGGAGAGGATCACACTCGACGAGAGTTTCCGACAAGCGATCCGGTGGTGGGGCGCCCGCGCGCATCTGACGGCGGGCATGGACTTCCAGGCCCCCGGCCACCAGGAGAGAGTGACCACGGATGCCTCCCTGGAAGGGTGGGGAGCGCACACCGAAAATCTACACGCGAGAGGCCTTTGGCTCCCGACGGAGAAGTCCCTCCATATCAACATCCTGGAGCTCCGTGCAGTGTTTTGGGCCCTCAGGTCCTTCCTCCCGTCCCTCAAGGACAAGGTGGTGAGGATCTTCACCGACAACACCACCACCATGTTCTACATCAGGAAACAGGGCGGAACCAGGTCCCCAGCCCTGTCCAGGGAGGCCCAGGATCTGTGGCATTGGGCCGCCGCCCAAGGGATGTTTCTGGTGCCGTTTCATCTGGCAGGGATAAAAAACACCATCGCCGACTCACTCAGCAGGGAGCTGCGCTCGTGCCACGAGTGGGAACTGCGATAGGATCTAGTGGACCGCCTCTTCCGACGGTGGGGCACACCCCAGATCGATCTGTTCGCGACGGCGACGAACTCCAAGTGCCGGAGGTTCGCCAGCAGGTTTCCCCAGCCGAGGAGCATGGGTCGATGCTTTCTCGTTCCCCTGGGAGGGCCTGTTCCTATACGTGTTCCCTCCATTGCCATTGCTGATCCGGCTCATCAACCAGCTCAAGAGGTCACGGTGCAGGATGATCCTCATCGCACCTGCGTGGCCGAGGCAGATATGGTTCCCGGACCTTCTGGACTTGTCAGCGTCCCTGTCAATCAAGCTGCCAGTGGACGCGGATCTTCTCTCCAGGGAAGGAGGCGCCATACTCCATCACGACCCGAAGTCGCTGAACTTGCAGGCCTGGCTCCTGCAGCGTTAGAGTTTGGAGGATACGACATACCGGCCGATTGCAGAGATGTTCTTGCAAAGGCCAGGGCGTCCTCAACTCTTAAATGCTACGGACACAAATGGAAGAGGTTCTCTGTCTGGTGCCACGCACAGAAGATTAACCCTCTATGGATTACGGCCCCCCAAGTACTGCCGTACCTACTGACGCTGGCCAAAGCTGAACTGGCGCACGCGTCCATCAAGATTCATCTTGCTGCGATCTCCCGATACACCAGAACCACGGGGCGGACGTCTTTGTGGTCTCATCGTCTGGTGAAAGAGTTCATGAAGGGACTGTTCAGATCGTTCCCGCCGGTGAAGGCTCCGGCCCCGGCGTGGGAGCTCAACGTGGTGTTGACCAAGCTCATGGGACCTCCGTTCGAGCCTCTGCACTCGGCTCCGTTGAAGTTCTTGTCGTGGAAAACAGCGTTTCTGGGCCATCACCTCCGCACGACGGGTGGGAGAGATCCAGGCCCTTTCCTGCAAGGCCCCGTACTTGACTTTTCACGACACGAGGGTAGTGGTCAGGACGCACCCCTCCTTCATGCCCAAGGTACCGTCGGACTTCCACCTCAACGAACCCTTGGTGTTGCCTGTTTTCTTCCCGTCGCCTTCGTCGCCGGCTGAAAGGACTTTGCACTCGCTGGATGTGGCTAGAGCGCTGAAGTTCTACGTGGACCGCACAAAGTGTTTTCGGAAGATGTCACAACTCTTTGTGAATTTTGGACCTGTCAATCAGGGGAAGGCTCTCTCGAAGGCTTCCATTTCCAGATGGCTCTCCGGCTGTATCATGTACTGTCATCGGTTGGCAATCCGACCGCTGCCTGGCCGTCCGAGAGCCCATTCCACCAGAGCGAACCCAGCTACCACGGCGTTCCTATCTGGTGTGCCCTTGCTGGACATCTGCAGGGCTGCTACGTGGAGGTCGACGCACACCTTCACGAAATTCTACTGCATCGATCGGGATTCCAGGGAGGAGTGCAGGGTCGGCCAAGCACTGCTACGCAACCTGTTCGCCTAAGGTGAGCCTGGTGAGGAGGTAAGATTTGCTTAATGTTGAGTTTGATGTAATGCTAATGTTGAGCCTTTGCCACCTCCCGTGGTTGTGCATGTGTGTACTGCTATGTATTCTTTATTCATGAGCATGTGAATCCATGCCAGACCCCATGCTGGAGAAGGAACAAGTTACTCCCACCTCCCACTCCCAGCAACCCTCCCGCCTACCCCTCTGCGGCTCTTCACTTGGTCATACTGCCACTTCATGTGCTACCAAATCTGAAGATGGCTGCCAGAGGCGGGGCTTAGGTAGAGGGCAGTCATTGGCTGTAGTCAGTATGACGCAGAGATCAGTGATTGGTTACTACTACGAAAGACAGATCAGAAACGAAACTGATACTGGTTTTTTCTTTACTGAGGATTCCCAGCTTGACGACGGGGAATATTCATGAGCATGTGAAACCATGCCAGACCCATGCTGGAGAACAACAATTACAGGTAAGTAACTTGTTCCTTATCCAGACCGACAACTCCACCAGCATGTACTATGTCAACAGGCAGGGGGGGTACCAGGTACCCACCGCTGTGCAGCCTAGCGGTCAGCATGTGGGAATGGGCCCTAGAGAACAACATCTACCTCACGGCAATCCACCTCCAAGGAGAGGCCAACTTGGAAGCGGACAGACTCAGCAGACTGGGAGCGGACAATTACAAATGGCAATTGAACGAACAGGTACTGCAGGTGGTCTTCAACACATAGGGCCACCCTAATGTGGATCTATTTGCCTCCTGGAAGAAAAATAAGTGCCATCAGTTTGCATCTTGGCTGGGGCAGGGCCCCGGCTCCCTGGGCGACGCATTGCAGATTTGGTGGGAAAGCATGACAGCCTATGCCTTTCCCCCACACCCCTGATCCACAGGGTTTTCCGCATGATAAAGGAAGCTTGTCACCTCAGCATCATTCTGATAGCTTCATGGTGGCCGGCGAGACTGTGGTTCTCTGAGCTGCTCAGCCTCCACCACCCATTCACCTTCTGCTGGGACCAGCACATCTCTTGTCCAAGCAGAAGGGCAGGGTCCTCCACCTGGCACCTCCGAAGTTAGCCCTCGCAGCGTGGTTCCTGACCAGATCACCCTCAGGCACCAGAGCCTCTCCCAGGCTAACCTAGAGATCATTTCAGGGCGCCAGGAGCAAGGCTACCAGGAGCCAATACAGGAGTAAATGGATTAGGTTCTGTCATTGGGCAGACTCTAAGGAGATGGACCCCCTTACGTGCACACTGGATGACGTGCTCTCCTTCTCGGCACACCTTGCGCACTCATGCGTACAGGTGTACACTTGTCGCACCTATCTGGCAGAAAATAACAACAGGGTCAATTGGGCTTAGAAAGCTGGGAGTGCAACTGCCTTCCCAAACCGTAAGGGCATATCAGTACACAAAGGATGGTTCCTAGGGGAAATATTGATCTGCTTGCAGGTGAAGGCAAGGAGAAAAAGGGTAATTGTGCTGGTTATAGAGTGGTCCTAGGCATGAGACACAAGATGCTGAGCTGAGCTGGCCCTCTGGGAAGGCACCCGAGCCCGGCCGGGAAGGGTGGCCTATCCTTAGACAGCGAGTGGTGTGACGCCTGTCTGGGTGGGAGGGGGGGGGGAGACTGACTCTAGCTCCCTGCATGTGGGTAACTATATTCCACATGCAGTTTTATCCCGAACAGCCTAAACAAGCGTGGGTGGGGCAACCAACATTATTGTGGGTGAGTGCGAGATGGGAATTAGATCTCGTAGTCATGAACCAAAAAAGTTTGATTAACATGTGTGCGCTAGAGGCATCGGGAATTTCTGGGTTTATTCACCCTGATGGCTCAGTGCTCTTTCCATGTGGGTGGTTGCCCGAACAATAAAAAATAAGACAAAGTGGGTGGAGATTGTCGAATGGTTCTTAAAAAACACACAGTCCCCAGGATGTGGGGTGTGTTGAGAAACCCGTGCTCTTTGAGTTCCTGGTTGGTTTTTATGATAGCCCGGTGTTGGTATTGGGATATCGTGTGGTGTTGTGGAGGAGCCACAAAAGGTCTGGTCGACCAGTTTCGATGTTCTTCCAGTGGTTGTGGACCATCTTCTTCAGGACAAGAAAAAGCTTCAAAAGTTACAAAATAACATCTTCCTGCTGTCCTTGGAATGGGGCAGCGAAAGCAGGCTGCATGGGATCCGGGGTGCTTCCTAGTGCTCCAGGTCTCTTGTGGGATGGTTCAAAGTGAAGGCAAAAAACTCTGCAGGTCCGGACCTTGTTGGCTGGTGCGGACGATTGCATGCAGCCTGCTCACTGGAGAACGTGTTCCCGCTTCCCGCAACTTATCAACTTCCTCTCCTCTCCTGCTGTGCCCTCTCTCCCTTCTTCAGCTTCCTTGCCTCCACCCTCTGCCACCTCGCTGGCGCCCTCTTCCTCCTCGGCTACCTTGCCCTCTCTTCCTACCTCCTCCGTCCTCCCTTGGGCTCCTTCTTCACCTCCACTGGGAGCACCTCTAATTTGTACCCCTCCCCGGAAGTCTTTCAAGGATGGCAACCGTCTCCACCTCACCACTCTTAACTCTTGCTCAGCTGTCAAACACTCCTCTCACATCTGCTGTCTCTTGGAAGAACTGGACCTTGATGTCCACGGTCTCACTGAGACATGGTTCCCGACCAGCTCTGTCACGAGCTTTAACGCCTTCCTTCCTAATGGCTACAAGATCCTCTCCATTTCCAGAGCCAACCGTCCTGTTGGGGGTATAGCCTTAATCTTTCCGGAGTGGATCCCGGCCTATATCATTCCTATGCAGGCGGCGTACTCCTCCTTTGAATGCCTTGTCTGTAGGCTTTCTCTCTCTCCTGGCCACTCGGCCACCTGGTCAGATCACCTCCTTCCTCTTTGAGTGGGCGGACCTCTCTTCCTCCCTCCTGGCCTCAACCACTCAACTCCCCCTTTGAAACTTCAACATCCATCTGGATGCCGGTCCTGCCACGGGACTCTTTCGCGACCTTTATGACTCTCTCTCTCTCTCTCTCTCTCTCTCTCTCTCTCTCTCTCTCTGTCTCTCTCCCTCTCTCTATTCTTCCCTCTGGCCTGACTCACTCTGCAGGGCACACTCTTGATGCTCTGATCTCCTCAGACCTCCCCTCTCTAACCATCTCACCACTTCTCTCCTGGAGTGACCACTTTCTCCTCTCCTCTCATCTCTCTCTCACTACCTCCCAGGCCAATGTTACCCTGAAACTGCCACCCACCTTCTCAGTCATTTGACCTATGAAGCATGTGTCAGTGGAGGCTTTCGCTGCATCTTTCTCTCCCCCTCCTGTACCTCTGGCTGACTCGCACCCTGACATAGCCCTCTCCATGCTCCACTCTGCTATCTCTGACCCTCTTGATGTACTTGCCCCTGTCATGAGGATCCGGATGAAGCCTAAAATCAAGTGCAACTCCTGGTACGACTCTGACCTCGTCACACTTAAACACAAGTGTAGGGTGGCTGAGAGGAAATGGTTGGCATCTTGTACATCCTCTGACAGACTGGCCTCCCGCCTACTCCAAAGGCAATACCGACTCTCTGTCCTTACCAAGAAGAGAGCTCACATCCAAGCCTGCGTTTCAGCGGCATCTAACAACTCGGCTGAACTCTTTAAAATCTGCAAGGAACTGGCCAATCCTTCCGCACTCTCTACCTCCCCTGCCCCTTCCCAGGCCCTCTGTACGGCCCGGCTTCTCACTTCATCTCTAAAACCCAGGACATCCTGTGCACCCTCTCTGCTTCTCCCACTTCTTCCTCCACTCTCTCCTCTTCCTCTGGCCCCATCGCGGCCATCCCCCCTCCCTTCTCTGCCTTTCCACTCTTCTCCCCTGACAAGGTTTCTAGACAAGTCTGATCTATGAAAACCTCATCTAAGCTGGTTCTTCCCTGTTCTTCCGAAACCATCAAGGACCACATTGACACCCTCGCTCCAGCCATGGCTGACTTCTGCAACCACTCCTTCGCCTCTTGAACCTTCCCCTCCCCCTTAAGTACTTTCTTGTGCACCCTCTCTTCGAGAAACCCTCCGCAGACCTCCTCCCTTCCGGCTAATTATCGCCCGATCTCTATCACTCCTTTCCTGGGCAAACTCCTGGAAAAGCTAGCCATCTCCAAGCTTAATCTTCACACTGAATCTGTTGGTTGTCTCCATGACCACCAGTCTGGCTTCAGACCAGCCAAAAGCATGGAAACTGTTCTCCTGAACATCCGTGAAGACCTGCTCTCCATCTTTGATTCTAACCTTCCCTTTGTCCTCACCCAACTGGATGTCTTTTCTTCCTTTGACATGGTAAGCCATGCCATCCTGCTCAACCGGCTCCATGAAAATCTGGGTATCACTGACCAGGCTCTGGCCTAGCTGACTTCTTTCCTATGTGGCCGACCCTCCCAGATCCAACTTGGGTCCTACCACTCCTTTATCTCTCTCTCCACATGTGGTGTCCCCCAGGGGTCTAACCTTTCTCCCTGGTTTTTCTACCAATACCTGGCACCTCTCGCCCTCCGCATTGCTGCTCTCTGCTCCAACTTCCAGTGCTATGCGGATGACACCCAGCTCGCCTTCAGGCACCCCTCTGCCGCCTCTTCTTCTCTCATCCCTGACTGTCTGTAAACCAGAAGTCGTGCGCCGCCAATGATCTCTGCCTGAATGCCACTAAGAGAGAGATCCTCCCCATCAGCACACCTGCACCCCCCTTTCCTGCCACTCTTTGGCCGGCCTCCCTTGGCCCTCTTCCTGCTCCCACCTGTGAGGTTAAAAACCTCTGGGTTATCTTTGACTCCACACTCACCTTCTCCCCTCACCTCTCTAAGAAGTCAAACTGCCAACTGCACCTCCTTGGAGGTATTCTCCCTCTTCTCTCCTTCCCCCAGAAGCTCACTATCTTCTGAGCTCTGGTTCTCTCGAGGCTTGACTACTCTAACAGCCTCTTTTTAAATCTATCCTCTTCTACTCTCCGTCCTCTGCAACTCATCCAGAACAGGACTGCAAGAATTGTCCTTGGCCTCAAGCCCAGGGATCGTATCTCTCCAGCACTGACATTTCTCCATTGGCTCCCAGTGGCTGCAAGGATCAAATTCAAGACCCTTTGCATTGTCCACAAGGCCTTCTGGGGCCTAGGACCAAAATCTCTCCAGCTTTCTCTTCAGAGGTATCTACCTTCTCGTGCTCTTCACTCTTCCACCTCCAACTCCCTGAGGGTCAGTCGCTTTTCTAAGCAACGAGTTGTCGGCAGATCTCTCTCTTTGGCTGGCACCAACCCCTGGAACAGCCTCTCTGCCTCTCTGAAACTTGAGCAGAACATCTACGGTTCCGAAAGCAGCGCAAGACTTTCCTCTTTGCTTTTGCCTTCTTTCTTCAACTTCCCTGCTGATCTCCTGTCTGAGAATGCACTGGTTACCTGGCTACCCTCTGAATCATGGACCCAGGTCCCTGCCCTCCCAGCTGCACACCTGCACTGCCTCCTGGCAACCCTGCACTTGGGGGCTGTATCTGCATCCCTACAGTCACCCTACTTGCACATATCCGACATTTGTTGTCTGCACTTAACCCCTGCACTGCCACCTGTAGGCAGCACTCTTGTCTTGATCCTAAGTCTCGCACTTCTTCTCCTCTCCTTCCCCTTGCACTTTTCCCCTTCCCTCTCCCCCGCACTTGCGCGATCTCAATGTTACTTGGCCTAGTAAGATGGTTGTCTTGTCCTCCCTTGTTCCCCCCTTGCCTCGCTGCGCCTTGAAACACTTGTGTATAGGCGCGCTATAAAAAATACCTTCCCCTTGCACTTTTCCCTTTCCCTCTCCCCCGCACTTGTGCGATCTCAATGTCACTTGGCCTAGTAAGATGGTTGTCTTGTCCTCCCTTGTCCCCCCCTTGCCTCGTTGCGCCTTGAAACACTTGCGTATAGGCGCGCTATAAATAAAATATCATTTCATTCCGGCCACCCCACTGGCAAACCTGTACTCTGCCGGTCCAACAAAGGCCAGAATACGGTAATCCGGGCATATTAATTCCACAACAGCAAAGTTATGATGAGCAAAGGTTTGGTAGAATTCACTACCTCTGAAGAGGACCAAGTCCACATGCAGGATTATTAGTTTTTTGCTACGATAACCAAGATTGCTGAGTTCTTACAATCTGAACACAATAAATTAAAAAGGAGAGTCAGCTTCCAGCAATTGATGCCAGTGACACCCAAGGAGGGATTACATCCACCCATGTCACCTGGAAGAGGAAGAATAGGGTAACACTTCTCTTGAAGAAACAGATATTGGTGATCCATTAGACTATCCCATGGAACTCACTAAAGACTTAGAAGCTCTTTTAATTGATTCACCCTCTGAAGATCAGAGTGTGTGCACATAGCCCGCTTACAAAAAGATTTTCTATAAGAACACTGAAGACAGAGGAGATTGACTTTATAGAGGACACTTTGGAGAAACACATGCCTATGGCCCATTGTATCCCACTGCTCAGTGGCTTTGAAAAGGAAATCACCACTTCCTTCCTGAAACCAGCATCTACAAAAAATAAACATATGCATCGAAAAAAGTATAAGCAAGCACCAACAGATCCTGGGTATGCTCATAGTCATCCAACGCCATATTCCCTGGCTGTTAAAACGATGAGAAAGAGGGATGCTTCCCCACTGTCTTCCTTGGAACACCCATCCCGAAAGAGAAAGAAAAACGATATATGCTTTCAGACCTGATAAGGCAAACTCTGCTGATTATGGTGCATGGTGGCTAACGCATCAGATTGAATGATATGCTCAACCGAGCACACTGTGATTACTTGAATTGTCCGGCCAAACATGTCACCTTGTATGCATAGAATGGTGCATGCTATAGTCTAGCATGGCAGCTCTCAGCTAATGCTTTAATAAAAAATAATAAAACTGCATTCTGCTGAAACGCAGGCCGTCGGGTAACAGAGGCAGCTATAGTGAAGAGACGTTCCTGGGTAAGGAGAAGAGGCTTTCCCCCAGAACTGCAAGCTCACCCCATCAACGTACCCTGAATGATTCACTTCTGTTTAGGAATTTAATGATGACACCTGGAAAAAGGCCAAGACCGAGCATGAGACAGATAAAACCCTAATGGAATTTACAGGAAGTTTGTTCCAATGGGATGAAACAGCTTCAAGTCATCATCCTTTTCGTGATTAACATGATTACACGTTTGGCTCCTCACAATTCTCCCAATCATGTAAGCTGGTGTCACAGCACCTTAGGAGGAATGTCAGCCTCTTACCAATTACCAGGCATATCCCAACGTTGTGGTAGGTGGAAAGAAAAAGGTTCACTCTGCAACCAAACAATGACTCCCTAGTTACGTTCACTCCCATGTTACCCAGTTAGGGGGAAATACAGTAGCATTCATCCAAACATGGGAGGGGATCGGAAACGTCAACTAGGTGTTAAGTACAGTCAAGGGAGTTTAATATATCAAACGGTGTTAACAAAGCCACACAATCTACCACTGTGCCATCGAAAATTATCAATGAGTCTGTCAGAATCCAGTTGCCCACGTCGTGTAGCCGAAGAGTTCTTCCTCCCGATGGAACCCTCTGGCCCCAGGAATGGACAGCCAGAGCGATCAATCAGAGGAAAGAACGGATACCTGATGAGACCCAGAGGACGCAGGAGTTGTAATGTAGATGACGCAAAAGTTGTAATGCAGAAGTCAGGGTGGTACGAGTAGCCGAGGACAGGCGTTGGATCTGTAAGTGAGGAGTTAATACAATACAGATAATATAACAACCGCCCTTCTGACCAAACCCGAACACAACAGAAAGAATGCAATACGTTGATCCCAATTCTGATAACAACCCCTAGGCTTACCGTTACTCCGGGGAGAACCAGATGGAACCAGGAAGAGAAGAACTCCGAAGTCCACAATGCAGAATACCAGCAAAGCTCAACCACCTATCCCGCCGGCACGAGGACGCCTACTACACACTAGATAGTGTGCGTCACAAGGAAACCCCAGGTTGGAAGTTCATAAGTTCCAAGTTCAACAATCCAAAAGTTCAAGAGTTCCAAGGTCAACAATCCAAAGTTCAAGAAAAGTTCCAAAGTTCCTCAAAATACCCAGATGCAGTCCAGATGATTGATGCTCCAGAAGACAACCGAAGAGCAACCAAAACTAATGGGCAAAGGCTAGGAAATCCGTGAGCGGTCCGAGGTCGAAGAATGATGCGGGCAGCAAACAAGAACAAGGCAGTCCAAAATCCAAAGCCAGGTAAACGGTCCGGGTCGAGGCAACGAGGTAATCAGAAATGCTGGAGGGAAGGGGAAGGGAAAGGGACAGAACCGGGATGATAAGGAAAACTGGATACAAGGTACAAGATACGAGGCGCCACCAATTCTCAATCAGAAGCACCGATCTGGAGTGTAGGCGGAGAATATAAAGGTGAGGTCACATGACAGCGTTCCGCGGCTTCCAGCGTCGACCGTGGGAAACGCTGAGAGGACGCCAGCGTTGCCATGCCAACTTCCAAGCCCCTGGTTGTAGTGTTCTTAAAGGGCTATGCATCCGTTTCTTGACACTGCTTACACGCCGGTACATGACAGTTTCCTCCCTCAAAGGGGGTGTCACCCCCCGAGCAGACCAGAAACGAGACAAAAGGGCCGGAGCATGGATGTTTCCCACAGGTTCCCACGTACGGTCTTCGGGACCATAGCCCTTCCAATCGACCAGATAGAGACGTCTGCCCCTTCGGACTTTGGTATCCAAGATCGCACCCACCTCATATTCATCAAAACCACGCACCCTAATCGGAGGTGGATGAGCAGGAAGTCTGGTAGATGGGTGGCATGGTTTCACTAGAGAGACATGGAATACCGGGTGTACCTTCCATTTTGCAGGAAGAGCCAATCGGAGGGCCGCAGGGTTAATAACCTGCAGAATGCTGTAGGGACCCACGAACCGAGGCAACAGGGATCTTCGACCAGGCAGGCGTAGATTTTTTGTGGACAGCCAGACCTTCATCCCCGGTCGGTAGTTAGGAGCCGGTGAGCGATGTGCATCTGCCGATGACTTAGAACGTGACTGGGCCTGTAATAGTTGACTCTTAACTATAGCATGGGTATCTGATAGGTTCCTAAGACAACCAGAGGCAGCCGGATTTTGTAATGGCCAATCAGCAATACTGGGCAAAGAACGGGGGTGCTGGCCATATAGTGCAAAGAACGGAGATACACCTGTCGCCGTATGCAAAGAGTTATTGTAGGCGAACTCGGCCAGAGGTAGAACAGAAACCCACGTATCTTGGCGTTGGTGGGTAAGACATCGTAGATACTGTTCCATGGTGGCGTTAAGCCTCTCTGTTTGCCCATCGGTTTGCGGATGGTATGCACTAGAGTACCTGCCGTCTATACCCAACGTTGAAGTCACGGCTCTCCAAAAACGAGAAGTGAACTGTGGTCCCCGGTCAGTAACAAGAATGGAAGGCAGACCGAATCTTCGGTAGACGTTCTTCAAGAACAGTTCCGCCAAAACCGGAGCAGAAGGAATCCCCTGGCAGGGTACAAACAAGGCTGATTTAGTGAAATAGTCCACGACCACCCATATAGTGTCGTAGCCGTCGACTACCGGAAGCTCTACTACGAAATCCATAGAGACCATAAACCAAGGCTTGTCTGGAATAGGCATGGGTTGAAGCAGGCCCACCGGTTTGCCCGGTTGATGTTTGCACTGTGCACAAATGGCACAAGAAACGATGTATTCCCGAACATCGTGTGACATGGAGGGCCACCAGCACCACCTTCTCAAAAGGTCAATAGTTTTCCCAGTACCTGGATGTGCCGCTACCGCTGAATCGTGACACCATTGTATGGCGGTGTGTCTTGTGTCGGAGTCAGGCACATATATTTTACCCTTCTTATAAGGCAATGAATTGATGACCTCCAACCCCAGGCTAGAAATCTCGGAGGGAGTAGTTCTCACCCATTCTTGTATCCTTGTTTTCAGAGAGGGGCGCAAGGTACACCCACACACCACTTGATTGGGTAATAGAAGGGCTCCTTTAAGCTCGGATGGTTCAGGGACTCCATGGATGCGGGAAAGAGCATCAGCCTTCGAATTCAGAGAACCAGGGCGATAGGTAATGGTGAAGTTGAACATGGCGAAAAATTCATGCCACCGGGCATGACGTGCCGTGGTACACTTCACTGATTGCAGGGCCAAGAGATTCCGATGATCAGTAAACACTTGAACTGGTTCGGAAGACCCCAAAAGATGATGTCTCCATACCATAAAGGCGTCTCTTACAGCCAACAATTCCCGTTCTGTGATCGTATAATTCCTCTCGTAAGAGGTGAGTTTTCTGGAGTGATACGCAACAGGATGTAAACCAGCGGACTCGGGGCAAAGTTGGGACAGGATAGCTCCCAGTGCAACATCTGAAGCATCTGCTTCTACAATGAAAGGCAAAGAGGGATCCGGATGTTGAAGGACGGGAGCCGTGGTAAAAGCAGATTTTAAGGCCTCAAAAGCCTGTTGAGCTTCCTCGTTCCATTCAAACAAACTTTTAGTGCTGGTTAGTTTAGTAAGTGGAGAGGCAATGGCTGAAAAGTCTTGGATAAACCGCCGATAGAAATTTGCAAAACCTAGGAAGGATTGCAGAGCCTTCAAGGTATCAGGACGAGGCCACTCCAATATCGCGGTGATCTTAGACTGGCTCATTTGCACTCCCCGGCTAGTGATATCATAGCCTAGGAACTCTACCTCGGTTTCATGAAACCTGCACTTGTCCAACTTAGCATACAAGTGGTACTCTCTTAGACGTTGCAAAACGTTGGAGACATGGATGACGTGAGTGTCCACCGAAGGAGAGTAGACCAAGATGTCATCTAAGTAAACGACTACGTACTGGTCTAGCATGTCATGAAATACGTCGTTGATGAAGTATTGGAAGGTCGCCGGAGCGTTACATAGGCCAAAGGGCATAACGCAGTATTCGAAGAGGCCATATTTGGTTTTGAAGGCCGTCTTCCACTCGTCGCCTTCGCGAATCCGGACGAGATTGTAGGCTCCCCTCAAATCCAATTTAGTGAACACCTTAGCTGCACCCAATTGGTCCAATAAGACTGAAATCAGAGGAATCGGATACTGATTTCTGATCTTGACGGCATTTAAAGCACGGTAATCGATGCAAGGACGCAGGTCCCCCTCCTTCTTAGGGACAAAGAACATGGGTGAGGCAGCAGGTGAGCGGGAAGGACGAATAAAGCCAGTACTCAAGGATTTGTCAATATATTCCTTCAAAATCACGTCCTCTTTAGGGGTCAGGGAATATATGCGCCCAGACGGAATCTTAGCTCCAGGAATCAGCTCGATAGGGCAGTCATAGGGCCTGTGGGGTGGAAGTATCTCTGCCCCACGTGCGTCGAATACGTCCTGATATTTCCTGTACACCATAGGAAGGACAGTATTAAGTACTGCCCCCACAGTACGGGTAGTTTCAGCAAGAGCATGACTTGGATTGGTGATCTCCGAACTGATAGTGAGGCATCTCCTTTCACAGTAATCCGACGGAAAACATACCTCCCCAGAATGCCAATCCACACAAGGATTATGCAATCTTAACCAAGGTAAGCCAAGAATGAATTTAAACTGTGGTGCCGCAATGAGATCAAAGTAGATGCTCTCTTGATGACCGCAGTCAGTGATCATGGTGAGGTCAGTAGTCCGCTTCGTCACTAACCCAGAGACCAAGGAAGAGCCATCTACCGAATTTACCACTTCAGGACATGATTTGTGCATAACTGGCAGACCCAACCCCTGAGCATAAGTGGCATCCACGTAATTCCCTGTGGCGCCTGAGTCCAGGACCATCATCACGGCCCATTTCTCAGAACCGGGAGACGACAGGGAAACAGATAGACAATAAGGACTGTATATTGTAGGGTCTATCGAAGAAACACCCGGCATCTGGACCCCTTCAGTCACCGGGTTTTGGCGTTTCCCTGTTTCTTAGCGGGTTTTTTGGTACATTCTCGGAGCAAGTGGTCTGAACCTCCGCAATAGAAACATAATCCATTCTTTCTCCGGTGTTCCCTAACTTCAGCCGAGAGAGGAGTTCTAAGTGCCCCAATCTGCATGGGTTCCGTGGATCCAGCGGCAGGTAAAGGAACGGAGATAGCAACAGGAGGAACCGTTCTCTTTTCACCCCTCCGTGCTGCTTGTCGGGAATCGATCTGGAGAACCAAATCCAATAGTTCCGAAAAAGCAGTAGGTATCACCGGAACGGTAGCCAGTGTGTCTTTTAGGGAGTCGGATAGCCCTTTATAGAAGAGAGAGGCCTTCTTCTCTTCGGGCCAATTTGTTTCCGCCACCAGCTGATTGAACTTGGCTAGATAGGACAGGAGAGGTGTACTGCCTTGTTGGAGACCAAGCAGTTCTAAATCCGTAGCTTGTGTGGCATAACGTGTGTCGAACACACGACTCATAGCCTCAATTAGGGCGTCACAATTGTAAAGAAGATGACTGCCCTCTTCCAACAACGGATTAGCCCAGGCAGCCGCGGTACCCCCTAAATGAGATAACAGAAACGCCGCCTTAGTAGTGGAATCTGGAAAAGAGGCAGGACGACACAGAAAGTGTAGTCTACATTGGTTCAAAAAGGTCCTAAAGGTCTTGGGGTCTCCACTGAAGCGTTCCGGTGGAGCCAAAGGGAACTGGGTAGTCATATAAACTGGTCCAGCACCCTGTTGGGATGGACCAGCACCTGCCCCAGAGACACTGGCCAAAGGTGGGGCAGCTGCCCCAAGGGGTTGGAACCCTGCTTGCAACTCATCAATGCGTCGCTGCGTGGCTGAATGAGCCGCAGTCATATCATTACGTAAATCGGCCACCAATTGTAAAATAGTGGACAGCGTCTCATTGGTATCCATATTGAAAGGTCTTCTGATTATGTCAGAATCCAGTTGCCCACATCGTGTAGCCGAAGAGTTCTTCCTCCCGATGGAACCCTCTGGCCCCAGGAATGGACAGCCAGAGCGATCAATCAGAGGAAAGAACGGATACCTGATGAGACCCAGAGGATGCAGGAGTTGTAATGTAGATGACGCAAAAGTTGTAATGCAGAAGTCAGGGTGGTACGAGTAGCCGAGGACAGGCGTTGGATCTGTAAGTGAGGAGTTAATACAATACAGATAATATAACAACCGCCCTTCTGACCAAACCCGAACACAACAGAAAGAATGCAATACGTTGATCCCAATTCTGATAACAACCCCTAGGCTTACCGTTACTCCGGGGAGAACCAGATGGAACCAGGAAGAGAAGAACTCCGAAGTCCACAATGCAGAATACCAGCAAAGCTCAACCACCTATCCCGCCGGCACGAGGACGCCTACTACACACTAGATAGTGTGCGTCACAAGGAAACCCCAGGTTGGAAGTTCATAAGTTCCAAGTTCAACAATCCAAAAGTTCAAGAGTTCCAAGGTCAACAATCCAAAGTTCAAGAAAAGTTCCAAAGTTCCTCAAAATACCCAGATGCAGTCCAGATGATTGATGATCCAGAAGACAACCGAAGAGCAACCAAAACTAATGGGCGAAGGCTAGGAAATCCGTGAGCGGTCCGAGGTCGAAGAATGATGCGGGCAGCAAACAAGAACAAGGCAGTCCAAAATCCAAAGCCAGGTAAACGGTCCGGGTCGAGGCAACGAGGTAATCAGAAATGCTGGAGGGAAGGGGAAGGGAAAGGGACAGAACCGGGATGATAAGGAAAACTGGATACAAGGTACAAGATACGAGGCGCCACCAATTCTCAATCAGAAGCACCGATCTGGAGTGTAGGCGGAGAATATAAAGGTGAGGTCACATGACAGCGTTCCGCGGCTTCCAGCGTCGACCGTGGGAAACGCTGAGAGGACGCCAGCGATGCCATGCCAACTTCCAAGCCAATGGTTGTAGTGTTCTTAAAGGGCTATGCATCCGTTTCTTGACACTGCTTACACGCCGGTACATGACAGAGTCACCTTCAACTGCTCTGTGCAAAGTGGATGCTTTATTACCAAGGGGTGGGGGGCCCTTCATTCCTCTGTTAACACAAGAGCCTGGTTACCCTGGACATTAAAGATGCATACTTTCAGATATGTATGTTTCAAAATCATTGCCGGTACCACAGGTTCTCGGTGGACAAAAGACGTTTGCTGTTCAAAATCCTTCCTTTTGGTATTGCATCAGCATCCTGTGACTTCACTAAGGTACCAGCGGTTGTGGCAGCATACTTGCACTGTCGGGGGGGGATACAAGTTTACCTCTGTCTGGATGTTTGGCTCATAACAGGGAAAAGTCACTTACAATACCTAAATGACCATGAATTTATTGCATCAGCTGGGGTTTTCAATCAATGCCATACAACCAAGCCTAATCCCAAGTCAAACCAAAAAACCTGTTGGGGTAATTTTAGACACAGGAAAGGCCGTAGCTTACCTCTCACAGGCGAGAGTATAGGCACTTCTGGCGCAATTTCCTTATTTGGCAAGCTAGGTAGTTCATAATAGTTCCCACAGTAATAAGCTACCAGGAATGACAGCATCATGTGTTTACCTCATTCTGTCTGCAAGTCTGCGCATGCCCCTAATGGGAGAGTGGCTTGCAAGTCAATAAAATGTATATTTGTACTTGTATGTATTTGAAGAACAGGGATTTGAGTTTTGATCGGAAATAACTTACAATAACAGACCTACAGGTGGCACAATAGCAGAAAGATGAGAACAAGTAGTGAGCCAGTTTATGAGGGTGAGAACAAAGTAAGACATAGGCCAGGAACAAAAACAAAACATTAAAATTAAGTGCCTTACCAAAGTAGTGAGCTGGGTTTTCCCAGATCTTTAAGATGAGTAACAATACCCTGGAGATGGATGGGGATGCAGATTTTATTCATACATCAATAATGAAAATGACTCAAGTAGTTTGGCAAAAGGGCAATTTGTTATATTGACAAGTATATAAAACGGGGAGTACAACGAACATCAGCAGTCGTACGATCCTCTTACTCTAAACATTTTAGTAGAAACTGAGGTTATAGTGCATAAAATTGTCATCATTGATGTTGACCTGCATCACTACCTACGTGGCAAACTACAAAAACCTATCGGAAGGAGTGATAGGTTCTAAGTGAATGTCTAAGCATAAGTTCCATATCAGTATACAACTGTAAAAGAAAGTGATAGGGTGCTTAACACCAGGTGGGGCAACTAAGCCCTCCCCTCAAAATGACAACAATGAACATCACTAAATACACAAAGTTCCATTGGCTACACAAACTATAGGACCCTTGATTACATGGTCCTCTACAATTGGTTGGCTTCTAACCTTCAACAGTACTTTTCCACCTACGTTTAGCAGCACGCAGTCTGAACATCCAGGTGCTAGTGGGCTCATTTCGAAACTAGCTTTCCACCATTATTATATCGATCCATCATCACCTCAACAGTCCAGTGTCAATTAGTGCTTTGAAGTTTGGCCTTGGGTTTGTCCTTTGCGCTGAGAATTTTACGGAGTGTAGGCACAGCCGGCCTTCGTGCGTAGGTGTGACCACCTCAATCATCCAATTTCTTCTTAGCTTATCACTGGACACCATGAAATCGAGCTTTTCGTGCATTTAATATTCTCTTTTAATAGTCCTCTGACATATTTTGTTATGCTCAAGCTTCCTGTACAGGAGCCCTTGTTCCTTCACACAATTTGTATCCAATGTCAGCCAAGTCTTGTTTGATAAGACTTTTGGCTTCCTGGTTCATCCGCCGCCTCCTGCTGGGATTCATTTGTAATTAAAATTGCTTTTGACTGTAACACACTGGAGTGATGCCTTGTTTTGCCCATGTTCATATTCAGTACTGCTTTATAACGTGAAGTGGAAACATCCATCTTTTATTTGTCCGTATGCAACTATAGATGTATATATGTATTTATAGTTTTTGGCGCTTGCCGCGGTCTATCTATTGTAAGCTTAGAGCTAGCTTCACGATCATTTTGCTGCTTGCGTTTCTTCTGCATCTGTACACATGTAAAATTACTTAATGTCTTCATCTGCTTTAATGGCATAAGCTTCTTCACCTTGAGCCCAAGATGTCACTTATCCTTGTAGCCCTCTTGATGCCTTATAGAATATCTGCATTCTGTGATCTCTGCATCTCTTCTGTGTGTGTCATCTCTTTCCCCGTGCCGTCACCATTTATCCTTGCTTTTCAGTTTCTCTGCTTATTCAGGAATCTCATTCAGATGACCATCATATTGTCTTCCGTGCAGGTACGGTTTTCTCAATGGGCACTTTACCTTCCAAACTGTCAAGGAGTTCCCCCCTTCTCACCTGAGTCCGATCTTTGCTGGATTTCTTGGTCAATGCTTTCTTGTGGACGGATCGGGTCTTGAATACGGCTGCACGAGTCTCTTCTGACTCCAGCGTGCGTTCAAGGTTCCGGGATGCAACGATCCAGGAATCCCGGAAATTAAGAAAGTGCACTACTCAGCACACGAGTCCAGGAAGTAAGAAAGAAAGGAGAGGGACTAGGAATGGAGCTAGTAGGGACAGAATCAGGGAAGCAATACCGCGAGCTATGGAGCACACGTCTGGTTGCTACTTCGCAATAGCATTGAGACGCGCTGAGCTGCGGGGGGCGTGGTCTTTTAATAGAACACGCTACGTCCAACGTGTAGAGCGAGGAAGGTGTTTCACGCTGGACGGCCATGTTGGGAGTACCAGGGAGTGCAAGCCCTGTTGAGACAAGGACCAGGAAGTCCAAAAGGGGCGCATTCTGTAGGTCATGACACAAACTCTCTTAGGTACTGGTACTCTTATGGGTTCTGCACAGAGTCCACGCTGTGCTCTTTGCTGATTCAACTGTTCCGCAAACGTCACATACCTTGTTTCCCATTCTATAGGTAATATGGGCGGGGCAGTTGGAGGGGGAGTACTTATCTCCTCCTCTACACTCCCCCCTCTGGGCGATTTATCGACCACTTTCTCATCATCTTTCATACCTAGACATCCTTGTCTGGAGAACTGTTTTTTAGGAATCCAGATTTTTATGACTCCTTTCAGGCAACCTGCTGATTTCACATGCTCATCCTTGTTCCGTGTCATGAGCATGCACTGGCCACTTGGACTGCAATCGATCCATCTTCCCACATATTTTTTATGGTTCTTCGGGTACAGGAACTTTGTTTCCTCAGGTGCATGGATACTGGCCTTCAAAAAGTCTCTGATCTCTTCATCTGTCAGATCCTTGGGCTTCCATCCTGGTTCAACATCAATCATAATTTTCATCCCTATAGCCTTCTTTGCTGTCTTCCTGCACTGTGAGATTATTATCTTTTTTTTTTGTTTTTAAACGACCCCGAGATTATTGATCACACAAAACCTGAGCAGTATCAACACGATCAGGGCTCAAAGAATTTTGAACATATCTGCCATCCATTGTGGAACCCAAGAAAAGAGTGATCCAAACCAGCTGTCATCAGCAATGTCTTCTACTTCGTCTGTCTTCTGGCCATGGAGTTTTGTCAACATGTCTATGGCCTCTGTCAAGGTTCCATTCTCGTCATCGTGAGAAGGTATGAACGTGCAACATGATTCTCCTATTTTTGCACAAACACCTCCATCCATTGCTGTGATCATATCCAAGACGTACCTATTCTGGAGAGTCATCAGTCTTAATGCTCTCATCTCTTCTCTGATTGCATTGAACCCCTTTATAGTAGTGTTGATCGGCTGCAGCAATTCCCGTCTAGTTATCTGAAGCCACTTTATATTAGCTCCGACTTGGATTCTTGGCATAAAGATCAACATGAACACTGAAGAAGTCTGGCTGAACAGTCTGTGCTCATATGGGATAGAATCAAATGCTTCTGTTGATTTGGCTGAGAAGTAATTCTCGCTCTTTATCCTCTTTATGTTTATGTTCATGTTTATGTTTATTAGGTTTATATAGCGCTTTAATCCAAAGCGCTTTACAATATAATAGCAAGGTACAATAATGAACGAAGCATATTTACAATCATGAAACAAACCAGTGAAACAATATGTAGAACAATTTACTTAGATGGAGGAGGTGAGGGAAGGGTGAGGACGAAGGGAGAGGAGGTAGTCAAGGGAAGGAGGAACAAAATTTCAATTATCTGGTTCAAATTCAAGTGGGTGTGAGAAGGAAGGGGAAGGGGAGGGTAGGAAGGGGATAGGAGGGGGACAGTGAAGTTGGAGAGGAGAGGTGGTAGGGAAGGAAAGTCAAGGGGGGAGTGGAGAAGAAGGGCTTTCAAGGAGGTGCAGAAGGAGGTGTAGGTGGGGATGGAGCGGATAGAGAGAGTTAAGGAGTTGTAAGTAGGGGGGCCAAGAGCTGAAAGGAACAGAAGCGCGAAGAGGCACATGGGAGAGGGGGTACAGTGAGTAAGAAGAGGTCAGCAGAGCGGAGAGAACAGGAGGGAGTGTAAAATGAGAGGAGAGACGAGAGATAGCTCCACAGATCTCTTCTTCCTCAGGTGAGCATCTGCTTTTGGGAAACTGTCAAGATTCAGGTCACTTTTTGGAATTACTAATGCTGGAACATGCACATTCACCAATGTGCATATTCCTCCCCAGTCTTTCGGTAGCCTTATGTAGGTCTTGGATCCAAAGCCCAATAATGATCCATGATCACTGCTGTTCCTTGCACCATTCCTAATGTATCGAAGATACAATCACATTTTTGATTTTCTCCAACTTTTCTTGTACCATTACTTCTGAAGCACAACCTTGAGCTCTCCAATGGCACTATGTGCAGGGGTCCTCCTCTGTCTTCGACCCATGTTAATAGTTTAGAAAGTCTTGGCCATAATGGTTTGCACACCTCTTGTGCATTAAAAATAGTGGATTCAGGACGATTAGTTACCATCAAGGCTCTGCAGATCAACAGTCCTTTTTCCCACCCATCTGGTGATATACTGATCCCCAGATCTGCATCTGGCTTCTGTTCTTCTAAATTTGAATCTCGTCTGCAGTTTTTCATACGATTTCCAATTTCTTATTCACTTCTCTTCTAATGTCTGCTCCTTTTACTCCAGGTTTCACGTATCTGATCACCAGCCTTCTCGTTTTTGCGTTGTTTCTTGTCTTTATATCTTGGATGTAGTCATCTTCACCTGGATCTGTCTTTTCAGTTGCCCATTTGAGGGAGGCATCTTGACCCATGAATTGGCCTCTTGTTTTGCAAAGTGGCACGTGTGAAAGACAATGTGCTGTTTGGACATCTATTTCAACAGCTATGAAGATTTTTGACTTCCCCATGCTGTACGGCAGGAGTGCACATACAAAGCATTCCTCCTTTGAAGTTCTTCTCCCAACTTCCTTCATGGCTTGGTACCATATGTTATTTCCCAGGTTTGCCATGCTGTCCAGGTAATCGGTTAATTCATAATTATCTTCCTGCGTGTTCCGTTTAGACCTCACTCTTTTCATATTAGCTTCCATAATCATGTCATGAAGTGTACCCATCTAGCTTCTTCTCTCTGAACTATTCACAGGAACATCCGTCTGGGTTTCCTGTGTGGGAGAAAGTTCAGAACGTCTCATCTGTTCAGCAGCCCATTTATGCATGAAAATGTCTCTCATAATCTCTGTCTGGGATCTTCTTTTTGGAACTATTTTTGGATCAATTGTCACTGGACCAGGTGTATTTGCATGTGTTACTTGCGTAGGCTCACCTTTCATCGACCCCTTACCTTGCCTGGTTTTCCCAGCCTATCTCTGGCGTCTAAAAGCAGTCTTCAAAACACGTTTTGTATGTGTATTATTGCTAATGACATCCATCCCAAGCTCAGGCAATTTACCATCTTTCTTTGGGACAGGAATAACTACATAGGGTCTGGGCCATCTAGTAGTTGCCACGCATACATTTTCCTTCTGCTCAGAAACGTGGACAGGAGCATTAGCTCCATGCGCACCAATATAAAATGCAGTTCTCACCGTCAATAAAAGCAGCACGATTATGAACACAATGCAAGTGTAGATTATACAGTGGTATGTAAGCCTACAACATCTACTTCTTGGACAACGTGAGCGCCTTCCTTCATGTGGCAGAATAATATTACTATTTAGATTACCCATTTTGACCACCTAAGGAAGGAAACCCTTAATTTTTTATGTTTCAACATAATGAACTGCTTCAGGAAGCTGCCGTCTTGATTCAGCAAGTCATCCTTGATATTTTGTCTGCTTACTGGATGCTGAAAATACTGTCTCTGTGTCTCTGGAATCAGTCCTTCACTAGTCGAAATGCAGACTCCTCCTCAGTATGAAGAAAAGCGACCTCAGTAAGGCTATACAATTTGTACGACATAGATTATTTCCCAATATATGCCTCCAATCTGCTTCAGCACAGAAGGCATGTCGAATTTCTTTCAGCAGCGACCAAAAGTCTTCCTTTATCAGCAACCTCTCGATCTGTCCCTCGGAGGAAAGTTTCTACACCGCCCTGGGATTTCTTTCAGAATAAATGCTCACTTGGATAATGATACCTTCCAGGGATCATATTCAGATTTGCACTGTTTCTCGGATCCCTGCGAAAGGTACGCACATCAATGTGTCTCCCAACAAGGTGCGGATACTCTTCAATTAGATAAAAGAACACCATACTGACTAGTGTATGAGCTGCTTCGTTTGATTGGGGCATTTGTACTCTCTTCACTGCATTCAGCTAATTGCAAGAATTGTTCAGTGATGACTGTGAGCAATCTTCTTATAACTTCTTCATTCTTAGGATTTTGTAGGAAAGGCTGGAATGCGCGTGGTTTTCCCCACCAGCGACTTACAATTGCACAGTACCAACTCGAAATAGGTGAGAATGTTCCTAGTAAGGTCATCACTATATAACACCATAGGTAAATCTAAACAGGAACTTTGTATCAAACGAATCTGGGTATTGTACCCTTTTCCAATTGCTGTGTCCATGATCAAAATCTGGCATAAACTGCTTTTTATCAAGGCTTAAGCATGCCTCAGTCCAAAGTCAATAAGCTACTGTGGCTTTATGAATACAGATCTTCCCTTGACCCTGCAACTTAGATGCACAGTATGTTCAAGTTTGCTTTCCTTGACCCTTTTATAAATGACTTAAAAGGAGTGTCCCAAACCAAGCCACAGTCCAGCGAGTTCTGTGTATTTCTACTTGTCAGCTTCTGCGTCCTTCTTCCTCGTCATCAATCTTGTCTGAACGTGCTGTAGTTCTTCCCCCATGCTTGTACTTGCCTTGTCGTGTAGGGGTGCAGTAAGATTAGTCTTTCCAGCAAAGATTTTGACGTCCCCCAGAAAACTCCAAGCACGTCTGCCCTGCACTTTGACAGCAGACAGCGTGATATCTTCCACAATGAAAGGACCACAAAAGCGGGGCTTGTCCACTTTTTTCTCATGTGATTGCGGATTAGAACCATATCTCCTGGGAATAGCTTGGGTACAGAAAGTTCTTTAAATTTGTTTGTCTCCTGGGAATAGCTTGGGTACAGAAAGTTCTTTAAATTTGTTTGTTGAAGCATCTCCTTCTGTGTTCTGTGCTGCTCTACACCCTTGTCTCTGCAGCTGTCCAGAAATGACAGAGATACTGGAAGTCATACAGTTCAAATAATGACGTAATTACAATTCTAGCAGTTCTGACGTTGGCTGAGCATCACTTCTAACTCTGGATGGAGGCATCAGGGGTGTTCTCATTCATCTCCCAGTCAGTATTTTGTGGGGTGTGAGATTATGGTCAGAACCTGGTTGGTTCCTCAAAGCATACCAGTTGTAGGCAATGCAATCACCCCTTCTTCAAGGTAAGATTCAACTTCGCTATTCTTTCTTTAAGCAAGCCGTTGAGCCTCTCACAAATTCCATTTGCTTGCGGATGATAAGCCGAAGAAAGCGTTATAAACAAGCAATAAGCTGATCGGTTCAAAAATTGTATTAACAAAATGAGGACCATTATCTGACCTCATACCTTCACATACTCCCCATCTAGGAAATACCTCCCTCACTAAACATTTTGCTGCACAGGTGGAATCTGGGTGTGTACATGGACCTGCTTCTATCCATCTTGAGAAAGGACAAACCACTACAATCAGGTATCTATATAATATCCATTATGTACTTGTATCATGTCGACATAGTCGATATGCAAGTGCTAGAAAGGGCCATTAGGTCTCGGAATGACTCCCCTAACTGCGCAGTGTATGCCCAGCTGTCAATTGTTGACACACCATACAATTCACTACACAAAATACAACATGCTCCATCAAATTCTGCACAAACCAATCCTCAGCAATAGTTACAGCAACATTCTCCCTAGTTGTATGCGCGGGATAGTGTAGCTGTTGCAGCGCCACCCTTAATAAGGCTACAGGCATCACCGGTTTACCACTGCTGTCCTGTCACCCCAATGCTTCAGAGGGGTTTAAAGAACACCCTCTTCGCATCCACAAATTCTTTACCTGTTGAGGTGCTTCCCCCTGGATTTCCACTAACTGTGTTTTGGTCAAATGGTTGTACACTTCATATACAGCCATCATTAGTCATTCTTTCATTTACTTCACAAATTTCAACATTCATCATCCCTATCTCTGTAGTTGCTATATGCTTAGCCTCAGCGTCTGCTGCTTGATTTCCATGTGAGATCAAATCTGCCCCTTTAGTATGGGCTGCGCATTTAATGACTGCAATGCCTACTAGGAGTTGTAGTGCCTTCATAAGCCTATCCAAAAAGGTGGCGTGCTGTACTGGTGTGCCATCCGCTCTGAGATAACCCCTCCTTTTCCAACGTGCTAGCCCTGGATGCACCGTTGACGTCACATAGGTGGAGTCGCTGTACACTGTTGCTTCCTGGTCTGCGTGACTCTCGATCGCGAGTATCAACAGCAATAATTCTGCAGCTTGTGGTGAATAATGAGACGGCAATCGAGTACTATTAAGCACCCGAGATTACCCATTAGCTGTGTACTTTACCACAGCGGCACCTGTATACCTTTGTCCATCATTTTGATCAATCCTTGAAGAACCGTCAATAAAAACAATCTCTCCTTCTACTAATGCATTCTCCTTTACTCTAAGGAGCTCATCGCAGAACTCTTCATAGTTTGCGCAATCGTGTACAGGCTCTCCCTCTTTCATTGGTTCAGCTATAAACACGGCTGGATTCACTATTTTACATCTGACTATTTTGATTGTCGGGTTTTATATAACTACATCGTAGGCAGAAGCCCTTTGAGAAGTCAACGTGCCTTTTGGTTTTTCTAAAATGGCAAATCGTGCATGCTCAACAAATAGCGTCATGGAACATCCTTTCTGAGGCTTGCTAATCTGCCGAGAATCACATTGTGCATATGGTCCGACATCCAGTGGTAACCGCAGAGTATTGCATCTTGTCTTTCGGGGACCGAATTGGGACATCGGCATAGGCGTGTCTGCAACACTATCCCTATCTTGACGTGCAGTGTACCCAAAATCTCTTACGCGCCAAGGTCCCTCAGATTGTTTTCTTCTGCCCAGATAACTGGTCGCCCTATAGCGGAGCTCTTCATAAGAGACATTGTTTATCTTTATACCGACTTTGTCGGTTATTTCCCCATAAGTCACTTCAACAGGGATTCAAGAACTTCGACGAAGCCTGCAGGAAGTTTCTACGGTGGTGGATTTCGGTGCCTAAGATCCGGCAGCTGAATCATCCACGTGGCCGGGCCCTCTGGCCGGCCTACGCAGTAGGGAGAGTGGGGTCGGGGTGGCCATATCTTTCGTTATGTCTTTCCTCTTTCCCCCTCTTTGCCCTCTAGGACTGGTCATCTTTGTCTATACCTTTCACTATGGAAAGGACACTGTTTAGGTTCTGCCCTGGGTCAGGTACCCGTTTTCACAAGTCTCTCCTCTTCTCACCTGTTTTTGTTGTTTGCTTGAGACCTTCTTTGGTGACTTCTTTTGCACGGCCCGGGATTTGTATAAACCTGTGTGCTGGTCTTCGGATTCCAGCGTGAGGATGACAATCCAACTCCAGGATACGTTCAGATGTCCAGGACGGAGACCAGGCAGGAACAATGTCTGAGCTCGGAGACACAGAACGCCATGACCCGAGCGCGGGCAAAAATCCAGGCAGTTCGGAGGTAAGTTTTGAGGAAAAGAAGGAAGGAAGGAAGGAAGGGGGATTCAAGGAAACAGGATTCAGAAGGAAGCCCGAGCGAACTCCGGCAACAGACGTCCAACTACAGCAAGCAGTAGCGTTGAGACGCACAGAGCCGCGGGGGTGTGTCTGTTTAGTAGAACGTAAAGCGTGCAGCGCAAGGACTGGCAAGCAGCGTTCCGTATCAGGCGGCCATGTTGGAAGGATTACTGCATTCAATCCCCTATGGGTCAGGGACCACGAAGTCCAGAAAGACGAGCACAGTACGTGTAATTCTTGTCTACCCCTAGATCTCAACGAGAAGTGGTGTGCGGCTTGTAGACTCCTTCGGCCTAAGACCCTTAAGGAGCCCTGTGTAAAGTGGTGGGCTGCGTATGGCATGTTGCGGCCTCAACCCTCTTCCCCCATCACCACACCCGCCGAAAGTAACAGGGGCACTGATGATGACCAGACATCTGTGTCGGATGTCATCGACCTTTAGGCAGACACTTCTATGTACACCACGCCCGTCCCGACCCGTCTAGGCCTGACTTAAGTCCCGCTTTGGGGACAACACCCGGCGACAGGGGCGTACAGAGACCAAACACTAAGCACACAAACCCTTCACCGATTTCAACGGTTCAGTCGAAAAAGGTGACAGTGCCAACAGGACCACTGATAATTTCGCTGGAATCCTCTGATCTGAAAGCTCAACAGCCTTCTCCGCATCCGCAGCAGTGGCTTGCGACTGGGCACTTCAAAGTTGAGGGTGCTACCTCTAAATCGGGTTTACAACCCGAATCGCGATCTTTTGACGCTCCGGCGCCCCCTAAGTCCCCGGTACGCCCGAAACCTACTCCTAGGCCTCCAAGCCTTTCCGCCGGTGAAAAATCTACCGCTAGGCCCTCTGACGCCATGCTAGGTGGTAAATCTACCACTGACCCGTTGACTCACACCGAATCAGCTGAGATTGAGGACAGTCTTGTGAGGATTACTTCGGCGGTTGGGCTGACGCCTAAGAAACCGTCAAAATGCAAGGAGCGTCCTGCGGACAGGTCTAAAGACACGCCACGGCACCCCAGTATTCGCAAAACCTATGAGGACAGTAAGTAGCCTCTGTCCAACACCCTTGGGGACAAATCTCGACGCTAACAAGAGGAAGACAACGTTTTTCCACCGTTTGCCCCTGCTGGTCCATCCAAGTGGACCAGGGAAATGTTCGAAGGGTGCATGGACCGTCTAGAAAGGATTGTCTCGCGTTCAGAGCACCCTTCCCCTAAGAGAGCTGCTGAAGACCCTCTTTTGGTGTTGACTTCACGTTTCCCTGAAAATCTTGACTCTCAAGACCCTTCGGCTTCTGTCCACCATGAAGATGTGGTCCAGATGGACACTTACAAGACATCTATGATGAAGATGAAGAACCTTCCTTCCTACCCTGACTACCCTGATGACCAGGCGGATGCCATGGGCAACTGGCTCGGAGACCCAGCAAGTGGAGACAGAGCCACGGGAGCTCCCTACGTAAGATCAGGACACTGATGTCCTATGCCTGGACTTCCCTCCTACCACTCCGGCCCGCCAGGCCTTGCCTGTTGTCAATCAAATGGCTTTCAATGGCATCTTAAGGAAGGCAGCAGAGCACTTTAAGATCACCATCCAGGAGGCGGTTCCCGAACAAGATTTTGTGGAGGACATTCTCAAAGAGAAACCCGCCTCAAGCCAAGCCATTCCTCTCCTGAACTCTGTTAAAAGAAGGTTGGCCCCCTCTCTGGTCACACCAGCACAGACCCAGGCAGTGAATCCAAGAGTAGAGAAACTATTTTGCCATCTCCTACTGACCCTCAATATATTAAAGGCCATGCCACACCCGACTCCTTGGTAGTGACTACCACCTGGAAACGGGCGGGGGTACCCCTTGCTACGTGGGAGGCACCTCAGGATAAGGACTCTAAAAGGTTGTACGCCTTAGGTAAATGTGTTACCTCTGCAGCTGCGTTCACCACACGCATAGCAAATAACAATACGTTACTTGTCAGTTATGCAGATGCACAACAGAACCTTGTACAAGAAGGTCTCCAGGAGGTTCCTGAACCCGCTAGGTCCAGACTACTCACCATCGTGGCTGAGGAGAGGCAAGTAAATTGAAATATAATTTAAAACACTCTGGTCAATGCAAAGACGGCAGGCAGGTCCCTGGCCCAGGGCACACTACTCAAGCGGCACGCTTGGCTCCGTAACTCGGAGTTCAAGCCTGAAACACAGGCCGCTCTTATTAAAAAACCCATAGAAGAGACCAATCTCTTCAGTAAAGCGGTCGACGATGCTCTGGAGATGGCCAAGAAAGAGCACAAGACTCTTAAGTCCTTACAACAAATAACACAGAAGCTTTCCCCCCCAGAGGGGAGGCGGTTCTCGTCGGTCCTTTCAAAGCCAATCCCGTTCAGGTCAAAATAACTACAATACGGGTAACTGGAACCCTGGACAAGCATCCGGAAGCCCCGCCAACTACCCACCTATGGGTCAACGACGTGGCAGAGGCCCCAACTCCAGAGGAGCCGCATCCACTGGTCAGAAATGATCAACTGATCTAGGTCCCCTCCCATGTCACCCCAGTCGGGGGGTGACATGGGTGACACGACCAGTGGATCATAAAGATGGTTGCCCACGGGTACTGCGTGGAATTCACCCGACCACCACAGTTCAGACCGCCACATTCAATACACCTCACGCCGGACCATCTGCAGATCCTGATTTAAGAGGTGGAAGCACTTCTGGGAAAGGACGCCATAGAAACCATCCTTTTTCTTCAGGTAAACGAGGGTATTTATTAATTGTACTTCCTTGTACCCAAAAAGGACCTCACCATGCGCCCTGTTCTAGACCTGAGCCCAGCGAACAAATTTATAAAACCTCAAATGTTTTGTATGATAACGCTACAGGAAGTGATCCCACTGTTGAAACAGGGGGACCACATGACAACACTGGACATGAAAGATACATACTTTCATATTTCAATGTTGCCGGCGCACAGGAAATATCTAAGTTTCATGATAGAGGACAGACACTACCAATTCAAGGTTCTCCCCTTTGGCATTGCCTCGGCGCCAAGGGTGTTTACAAAGGTCCTGGCAGTAGTGGTAGCACACCTGCGCAGACTATCCGTCCTGGTTTACCCTTACCTCGACGACTGGCTCGTAATAGGGGACTCTTACGACACTGTAGGTATTTGGAAATGAGAAGACCAGCCTTCAACACTTTAGACCTACTGACTTTTATTTGCAGAAACAACAAGCTTCTTTAATTCTGGGGAAAATGGGGGACAACATGCCGTCTGCTTTTCATTCTCAAAAAGGTGATGATACTGTTCACGAATCATTCTCTTGAGGCTAACAGTATTCGGGAGTCTTCTCCAGGAGATAACTCTATTGCCTTTTATTCTCTGGAAATTGTTTTCCTAGGGATCATTCATCATCAATTCCTTAAAGTCTCGTATTGTCTCTCAAGCCTCCCTATTCATTTCTCTATAGTTCTCCAGAGATGAGGTCTCCAGCTCACACGCTCACTGGTGTTGGTTGTACTCCAGCCTCCTTGGCCCAGCCCCTCCCCTTGTTGGGAAGGCTTCCTGGACAACTGTTAGCATGGTCCTCTGCCTCTCTGTTCATTCAGTCTTCCTCTCATTCACTCGACGCTCACCTTTGTTTCCAGATGACAGAGGCCTCAAGCTGGGTCTCAAGTGCTGTTAGGGCCGTCAGGAGCAACTCTCTCACGGCTAACTTCTTCTTTGGGGATAAATGTCTTAGTAAGTCTCTATAAACGGGTTATAACAGGATAGGGCACAACGGGTGCAACTTGGACTACTGTTTCCTTATGGTTGAACGTCAATAGGCCCACTCATTGGCCACCTCCTCCTCAGGCCCCGGGCCCTCCGCCAACTCTTCTCTCTAATTCAAAAGACAAACACCAGAGACCTGTATCAGTATGGCATCCTTGGAATCTTTCTTGTTCTAGAGCATTACCATTGGTCCAATTGTCTGTCTCTCCCAGGTTGTAGCCTCCCTCCATTATGACCTCATCCCCAAGGTCTCCCCGGTTGTAGCCTCCCTCCATTAAGACCTCATCCCCCAAGGTCTGATTGGCTTCTTGCTAGAGGTCTTGTCCTGACTCTGATCTTCCTTCCTTTCCACTGCCTTGTCACAAATACTTCCCCTTAAACCCTTACGATCGGGAAGGGCATGCAATCTGGATAAGTAATCAGCTTGAGCCATTTTCCTGCCCGGCTGATGGATGGTGTGGAAAGAGTATGGTTGTAGCGAGAGAAACCATCTTAAGACATGGGGATTTGTATCCTTATTCCTGGACAGCCAGACCAAGGGAGCATGGTCCGTAACCAGAGTAAATGTTCTTCCCAATAGATAGTAGTTTAGAGTTTCTACAGCCCATTTCACTGCCAGACACTCTTTTTCGATGGTTGCGTAATTCATTTCATGAGGTAAGAGCTTTCTGCTGATGAACAAGACAGGTCTTTCTTCTTCTCCCTTACTCTGGAAGAGTACAGCGCCTAATCCTGAACCAGAGGCATCTGTATGTAGGTAAAAAGGTTTCTCGAAATCCGGACAACTTAGAATGGCCGATAGGGCACTCTTAAGGGCCACAAACGCCTCTTCGGTTTCTGTATTCCTCCATTCTCTCTTACGTGGTGCATTGGCTTTCAGAAAGTTCGTCAGGGGGGCAGCGGTTGTCGAGAAGTGTGGGATGAATCGCCTGTAGTATCCTACGAAGCCCAGATAGGCTCTGACCTGTCTAGTCGTTACAGGGAACTGTAGCTTACTGATGGCCTCTACTTTCTCTTGTTGAGGACGGATTTCTCCTCCACCGACATAGTAACCAAGGTATTTGGTATATGTGTTGGCCAAATGGGTCTTTTTGGGATTGACATGTAAACCGGCTTCCTTTAGGGTTTGGAATATCGCCTTTAAATGGTTTTAGTGATCCGGCCAACTTTGACTGTATACCACTATGTCGTCTAGATATGCTCCGATATATTCTTCATGGCCCTTTATCAAATAGTTAATTAGCCTCTGGAATGTGGCTGGGGCACCATGTAGCCCGAAGGGTAACACAGTAAACTGGAACAATCCGGCCGGGGATGCGAAAGCCGTTTTCTCGCGGTCAGCATGGAACATTGGTATCTGCCAATACCCCTTTGTCAAATGAATTGTCGGCAGGTTCTCCGCTTTGCCCAGCTTCTCTAACAGATCGTCAATTCTGGGCATAGGGTATACATCGAATTTCGAAACTTCATTTAACCTTCTAAAATCCATACAGAAGCGAGTGCTCCCATCTGGTTTAGGGACCATTACTAATGCTGAACACCACTCACTGTGAGATGGTTCTATTACCTTCAGGCGTAGCATCTCTTCTATTTCTTTATTAACCGCTTGTAGCCTGGCTTCCGGGATCCTATATGGTCTCAGCCTCACCTTTGTACCTGGGGATGTTTGTATGTGGTGACATGTCATTGATGTTCTACCTGGGACTGAAGAATAAATCCCTGTGTAACGATTGATTAGGTCACACAGTTCTTTCTTTTGACATGGGCCGAGGTCTGGATTGACATTCAGGGCTTCTTTTCCTATGTGGTCTTCCACTGAGGGTAGATATTCTGGAGCTATTTGGTCATGCTCAGTATTAATATCCGAAGTTTCCTTAACGGCGTGACCCCCTAGCTTTAGTAGCTGCTTTGATGGGATCTCTTTGGTCTTGAACGCCCCTATTGTGGCCACCGGCTCCTTCCATTCCTTTAAAAGATTAATGTGGTATGTTTGAAAGGGAATTCTATTCCCAGGTTGATGAACTCGGTAAGTAACAGGGCCCATTCTCTCTAGGACGGCCTGTTTCATCTCAGGATATGTAGTGTCTCCTATGGGGTTAGCGGCCTGGTATGCGCTCTGCATTTCTCCCATCATAAGGGGAGCAATAAAGTGCTTCCACCTCTCGACTGGCCATTGAGCGTTTCGGGCTACCCTTTCAAAGTAAACAAAAAAATGGGCAGGATCTTCCCCTGGGGAGTATTTCTGCAAAACTGACGCAGGTACTTGTGGCTGGGCTCTAACTGTGGTAGCTTCTAGCAGCAGAGCCTGTTGCATTTGAATAGCTTGCTGGAAAACTTGCCGGTCAGCCTGGGCTTGCTGGCTCTGTATCTGAAGTGCTTGTTGCAGCAGTTGTTGTCCCTCCGTTAATGACTTTATCAGCTCTTCCATCGTGTTTCTTGATCCCACCGCTGCCACCAAATGTAGGTATTTGGAAATGAGAAGACCAGCCTTCAACACTTTAGACCTACTGACTTTTATTTGCAGAAACAACAAGCTTCTTTAATTCTGGGGAAAATGGGGGACAACATGCCGTCTGCTTTTCTTTCTCAAAAAGGTGAAGATACTGTTCACAAATCATTCTGTTGAGGGTAACAGTGTTCGGGAGTCTTCTCCAGGAGATTACTCTATTGCCTTTTATTCTCTGGAAACTGTTTTCCTAGGGATCATTCATCATCAATTCCTTAAAGTCTCGTATTGTCTCTCGAGCCTCCCTATTCATTCCTCTATAGTTCTCCAGAGATGAGGTCTCCAGCTCACACCCTCACTGGTGTTGGTTGTACTCCAGCCTCCTTGGCCCAGCCCCTCTCCTTGTTGGGAAGGCTTCCTGGACATGGTCCTCTGCCTCTCTGTTCATTCAGTCTTCCTCTCATTCACTCGACGCTCACCTTTGTTTCCGGATGACAGAGGCCTCAAGCTGGGTCTCAAGTGCCGTTAGGGCCTTTAGCAGCAACTCTCTCACGGCTAACTTCTTCTTTGGGGATAAATGTCTTAGTAAGTCTCTATAAACAGGTTATAACACGATAGGGCACAACGGGTGCAACTTGGACTACTGTTTCCTTATGGTCAGACGTCAATAGGCCCACTCATAGGCCACCTCCTCCTCAGGCCCCGGGCCCTCCTCCAACTCTTCTCTCTAATTCAAAAGACAAACACCAGAGACCTGTATCAGTATGACATCCTTGGAATCTTTCTTATTCTAGAGCATTACCATTGGTCCAATTGTCTGTCTCTCCCAGGTTGTAGCCTCCCTCCATTATGACCTCATCCCCCAAGGTCTCCCAGGTTGTAGCCTCCCTCCATTATGACCTCATCCCCTAAGGTCTGATTGGCTTCTTGCTAGAGGTCTTGTCCTGACTCTGATCTTCCTTCCTTTCCACCGCCTTGTCACAGACACATGCTTTTTGAACACCCAGAAGATCGTAGACCTTCTGTTCTGTCTGGGATTCTCTATCATCGAGAAGAAGTCCAGTCTAGTCCCCTGTCAAGTAAAACAATTTCTGGGGGCTCTTATTCGGATGAAGGACGGCCTTGTCTTCCCCTCCAACGAGAGGGTTCAGAACATGCGTTTTCAGATCCCTCAATATGTAGCCAGTCGCGAGGTGATGGTATGCAAGGCCATGCGGCTGCTAGGTATGATGGTGTCATGCATATACTTGGTTGCCCACGTGTGGCTGCTCATGCATCCCATGCAAGAGTGGCTCAACAGCCAGTGGTGTCAGGCCAACGGACAATGGGAAGATCTGGTAGTTGTCTCGCCAGCCCTTGTTCTCTCTCTGCAGTGGTGGTTGAGGGAAAACCTCTTGAAGGGGAAGTCCTTCACCACCCCCGCAGTGGAAGCCACTCTCACGACAGACACATCTCTCAGGGGTTAGGGGGCTCACCTGCTTCAGCAGACAGCGCATGGAGTGTGGTCCCCACAAGTAGCATCCAACCATATAAATCTGCTAGAGCTATTAGCAGTGTTCAAAGCACTAAAAACATTTCAGACTCAACTACAAGTGAAGACAGTTCTGGTTCTGACAGACAGCACCACAGCCATGTATTGTCACGACCCTCGCCCAAAACCCCCTCTGGCAAACCCATTGGCCAGGTGGAGTCAGGACGTGGGCCTCTAGAGCCTGGCACCCTCTTCAAAAGCCCTCATGGGGCCAGTCCTGGCGCCTGTGGCGCCAGGCTCATACACCATGAACAACAATGTGCTTGGGAACTACTTTATTGTATTGTCAGCCAACATGGGGGCAACCACATAGCTTGGTTCCCTAAGAACCAAGTTATGCGGTCTAGTGTTTTGGGTGTGGCAGGCCTGGAACTACTTTCCCTGGTACTACTTTATCTGGGCTATATAAACCACACCCTGACTGCAGAACATGCTTCGTGTTCCTTTGCAGCTTGCAACGTGACGCTCAGCATGTCCAGCTATTCTCTCGAACCTCGGAGAAGCAGAACCCACAAGGAGACAAAAGGAACATCATTAGCAGCAGCATCTTGCCTGCAGTCTTCATCTTTAAAAACTCGCAGCTACTGAGAACAGCTTCCTCGAATCTGCACGCCTCCCGGACAGAACGACGTGAAAGAGGAAGATAGAGGCAACATTAAAGACAGCTGTAGAGACATTTACAAATTACGAACTGCTGAAAAGGCTTACCTGGATGGTCGCCTCTTGGCTGGCACCACTCCGGACATTCCACTCGCGCTGAAGAACACCGCGACCTACAAGGAAGGAAAACACAGGTTAGCAAAGGCAGGACTGCGCAGCGCTGCGCATAGCGCTTACTTACCGCATCATAGCGCTCTTAATGCGCCATCATTTACCAGCGGGGCTCAACCAAGCCAGTTCGCCGCGCTGAAGCTCTGCATACCTAAGGGAGAAAAAAGAGACATTTTAAACAAAGAAAGGCATGCAGGATAGCAACAAAACTAAAGAACAGCAGAAAGACCTACCTGAACAATATCAAACGGGCCGACGTCAGTGAAGTAACTGGACCGCATTCGCCCATGAAAGACAACGTGCCCCTCCAAAGAAGGCAGGACGGAGAGCACGCCTAATTCTACCAAAAGGTGAGGAGAGGGCGCCAGAGGGACTGAAAGCATACGGGGGTGGAGGGAGGATACTTACCCCAGTCGGTCAGTCTTGAATACAGTCCTGTATTTTCAGGCAGAACCTTCCCCGCAGACCACATCAGGGCAAAGCTGAGAAGCATACCAGCGAGTAACCCGGCTGGGTGGCATCCCTGTGGATACCAGGTGAGCGTAACAGAACACGAAGCCTACCATAACAAATCCACCTGGGCGCCATGGAGACATCAGAAATGCACCAATTGGCCCAATTACTAGGAAAGCTTCATGCTGAGGTTCATTCTGCCCGACAAGAGACTAATGCCCTCCAGAGAGACCTAATAGTGACCAAAGAACGCACTGAAGAGATTAGCAGGCAATACTTGCAATCACAGGCAGGACAGACGCCTCTACCTGGAAGCAATCCAACGATGCAAAACCCCGCCATACCACCCACTCCGGTACAGATCACGTTACCTGGAACAGTGCCCCTGGCACCACCAGAAAGGTTCTCAGGTGACCCACGGAAGTATGCGGCATTCATCAATCAGTGCAGCCTTCATTTTCTTTGTAGGCCTGGAGCATTTCCAAACGACCATGCTCGGGTAGCTTTTGTTTTATCATATCTGAGTGGTGGTGCAGCAGATTGGTCGGTGCCGTTGGTAACCCATGATGATCCTCTATTGCATGACTTTGGGAGGTTTCAGAGAGAAATGGAAAAATGTTTTCGCTCGCCATACCTAGGAACAAGCAATAGACAATGAACTCTTGTCCCTCCGACAGGGGAATCAGGACTTGTTAACGTACATTGCTACCTTCAACAGACTGGTTGCCGAAGGTAGGTGGCCAGAAAACAAAAGAACCACGTTATTCCATCGAGGCTTACAAGGCGAATTAAAGGACAGCTAAAAAAAAAATACCTTGGTTGAATTTTGTGATCAATGCTCTTCCTATCACGAAAAAAGAAGAGATAATATATTTGGGATACCATCTATCGAATGGGATGTCCGTCGGCGCATGGCGCACAGTGTTGAACTCTAAGCTTTCTCCTCTGTTGGCCCAAATGAGAATTATTTTCCAAAGGTATTGTAGGTTCGCGCTTATCCCCCTTTTACAATATTACACCTTGAAGGTAGAACCTATTCTGCTTTATGCAGTTGATATCTGTCTTTTGAATGTGGGGCCTTTATTAAATCTGCTGCAAGGTAAGCTGTGGAAAACCATCTTGGGCCTGCCAGGTTATCTTCCTAATTCCATTATTCTACATGAATTGGGCTTTTACCCTTTAGCAGACAAACATCAGTGGCGTATGGTCAACGCCTTTTGTAAAATGCTTGTACCGCCTCCAAATTCCCTTTATGAGGACTTCCAATCAATGCTAGCCCAGAAATGTCCTATTTCGATTTGCGAATTCAACGATCGAATACATGCCATTCTAATCTCATTGAACATGTCTCAGCAAGATTTAATAGATTCACCGAATAAGGCTAAAAATCGTTTTTTTAAAAATTCATGGGCATGCAATTCAGACTTGATTGGAGGATATTCCTCATTCTCAACCTATGCTACATTTAGGCAGGCGGTTTCTCCTCGGCTTTCATATCTATTATGCTGCCCTGACAAAGCTGCAAGAAGAACCTACATGCGTTTCCGCTTAGACCTAATCCATACGGGTTATCGGATCAGGAATTGGTCCGTTTACAAGGCCCAGGAACAGTGGGAAGTGTGTAGATTCTGTCTTAAGCATGCTGAGATCGAAACCCTCGAACAACTCTTTATGTATTGCAATTTCTTTGACAATCACAGGCGTCGTTGTTTGGGTGCATTTTTGAAATCGCACTCTGCCTTTGAATGTCACCTAGTGTGGCTTTGTTGCATGCAGGGTAACACCACTTCAATTATTCTAGCAACCGTCAGACTTGTTCTGCTCATTGAAGAGCATCTGCTACAACGTAACATGGCCTTACTGAGTGGATAGGTCTTGGGGCATTTCCCGCAATCTGTCTAGCATTTGTGATCCTTCCGACTGTTTCTTCATTATTATGTGCTTGTGTTGTTTTTAATTTTCTTGTTCTTCTTATAAGTGGTGTTTTATAAGAAGTCTTATTATAAATTTTATTGTAAAATGTTCACTCATGCCGTGTAGGAACAAAGAAAGCTGTGAGATGCTTGGTGTCTGTATTGTTGGTTATAAGGGACCCCACATGTTGCTTATTGGTCTGAGCATTTGCCTTTTTAGGTTTTAAACTTAGAACTTTCTTTTGCCTACCACAGTTCGGAGGTGATTTTATCCTTGTTGAATCCTTTTTAGGCTCTCACTTGTTTAGTATGTGTCAACATTTTTTTTTATAATCTAGAAAGCATCGTTTTTTTCTTAACATCTGTTCATTTGAATTTGCGATGTAAAAATTTGTAAAGGTGTCAATTATTTTTTGCTACCAAAACAAATAAATACATTTAAAAAAAAAGGACGTCTTAGCCCAGGTGGTTGATCCACCCAGAGACTGTGCAGAATTTATAAATCTGGTCGTGCAGCTAGACCACCGTTTGCAGGACCGAATGGCAGACCGGTCTAAGACGGACCCTCGAACCGTGTATGTTCGACCAAGGGAAAACACACCCCGTGTACCTGAAAATGCTGTAGAACCCATGCAGATTGGAGGGATACGGCCTCCATTAACAAAACAAGAGCGGGACAAAAGAAGACAACAACAGCTTTGTTTGTATTGTGGGAAACCAGAACATTTCCTGAAGGACTGTCCAGTAAAACCCCCAAGAAGAACAGTCGGGGCCACAGAGAAGGATGAAGCTAAGGAATCGGAAAACTACCAAGCTCGACAAACGTAGAGGTCAGTTTGTCGAGTGAGAAGAAAGAGTTGCTGACCTCGCACTTTGCAATAGTCGTCAAGAATGCATGCCGTTGAAGCATACATCGATAGCGGAGCAGTTGGAAATTATATTGATCAAGTACTGGCAGCAGAGATGGGGCTTCCTTTGTGTTCTAAGCCAACTATGGACAAGGTAACCACCGCGGATGGGAGAGAAATCGCTTCCAGACCAGTAACCCTGTGCACAGCCAGGGTAACCTTGCTGTGCCAGGACGGACATCGGGAGTCTATTTCATTCGATCTCATCAAGGCACCTCAGTTCAAGCTAATACTAGGGATGCCATGGTTGGTTGCTCACAACCCTTTGATAGACTGGCGGGCACGAAAATTAACCTTCCCTGGTGACTGCTCCCCTGCCTGCTATTACCAAGAGGAGAAACCCAACGTCTGTATTCCCATGACTCCCGGAGCGACAGTATCAACCCTGGGAGCAACTAATACCTTGCCAAGTGAATACCATGATTTCCAGGATGTTTTCCGAAAGGACCAAGCCAATACATTGCTGCCGCACAGGCCCTATGACTGTCAGATCGACCTTGTTCCTGGTGCATAAATCCCTTGCGGCAGGATCTACGCTCTCACAGAACCAGAAAACCTTCATTTGAAATCCTATTTAGACCAGTACCTTGCAAACGGATTTATCCGTCCTTCGAAGTCCCCCGCAGCCAGTCCTTTGTTCTTCGTACTGAAAAAGGAAGGAGACTTGAGAACCTGCATTGACTACCGCGCATTGAACCAGATCACCGCGAAGAACCGCTACCCCTTGCCACTTATGCCTTAGATGCTAGACCAAGTTAAAGATGCCCAGATTTATACCAAATTGGTCCTTCGAGGCGCGTATCACCTGGTCCGAGTCAGAAAAGGAGATCAATGGAAAACCGCCTTCCGTACTAAGTACGGCTTGTTTGAATATCAAGTCATGCCCTTCGGGTTATGCAACGCTCCTGCGGCATTCCAGTATTTCATGAATGACGTCTTAAAGGAGTTAATTGATGTGTGCGCCTTAGTGTACATAGACGACATCTTAGTATACTCAGCCTCGGAACAAGATCATGTCAGGCACGTTCGTTCAGTCCTCACCAAGCTCCGTCAACATCGCTTGTTTGCAAAGCTTGAAAAATGCTTTTTTCACGTCACCGAAGTAGAATTTCTTGGTTTTATCCTTACTCCAGGAGGCATCAGAATGGACGTGCACAAGGTAGATGCCATTCTGAAATGGCCTTCACCGACGTCTCTGAAAGGGGTACAAAGCATGCTGGGCTTTGCGAACTTCTACCGCTGGTTCATCCCAGACTTCTCTCAGGTTGTGCACCCAATCACAGTACTATTACGAAAAAACAATAAAAAGTTTGCTTGGACCGAAGAAGCAGAAGAAGCCTTTTAGGAACTTAAACAAAGGTTTACCTCCGCTCCAATCATGCTACATCCTCGTCCAGACCTCCCTTATGTCGTTGAAACTGATGCGTCCAGTCTCGCAATGGGGGCTGTCCTTTCACAGAGAGACCCGGAAACCGGCCAGCTACATCCAGTGGCGTTCTGGTCGAAAAAGTTCTCACCTCCAGAGATTAATTATGCCATCACGGACAAGGAACTCCTGGCTATCAAATCCGCCTTTAAAGCCTGGAGGCACTACCTTCTGGGGGCCAGACACACCATTACAGTCATCACAGACCACCGAAACCTGCAATATCTCAAAACAGCCAAGGCCCAGTCCTCGCGCCAATTACGGTGGCCCTTTTCTTCGCCGAATATGATTATGTAATCACATTTCGACCAGGAGTCAGAAACGGAAAGGCGGATGCCTTATCTCGCATGGGCATAGATGAAATAGTATATACAACTCCAGACCCAGTACCTATTATACCTGAAGACAAACTCTTGGGTATCACGCCAGCCTTAACACAAGCAGAACTACGAAAAGAAATCCAACGGACAATGAATCCTGATGCCTACCTCGCATGGCAAACTCAAGGAGAACAATATAACATCAAGGACCACTTATCCTTTTTTAGGGATCGCCTATATGTACCCAAGAAGGAATTACAATAGCATATTATTTCAAACTATCACGATTCACTGATCGAAGGGCATCCTGGGATCGCCAAAACCCTAGCTAAGGTGAAAGAGAACTTTTGGTGGCCTACCTGGCGTAAGGACATCATTCAGTATATTCAGTACTGCGGTGTCTGCGCACAAATTAAATCACAGAAACAAAAAAAATCTGGTCTCCTACAACCATTGGACATTCCTTCAGTTCCATGGCATACTCTTTCCCTTGACTTCATCACGGATCTACCTCCAAGCCAAGGGTTCAACACCATCCTTTTAGTTGTGGACTTATTCTCGAAGATGGCCCATTTTATTCCTCTCAAAGGCCTTCCAGACGCAGCCACTTTAGCAAAAATGTTCCTGGAGGGCGTGGTTAAGCTACATGGCTTCCCTTCGGTTCTGGTCTCTGATCGAGGCAGCCAGTTTGTTTCAAATTTCTGGAGAAAATGCTGTGCAATGGCACAGATCGACGTTCGGCTATCTGCTAGTCACCATCCCCAAACGGACGGCCAAACCGAGAGAACCAATCAGACACTCAAGCAATATTTACGGTGCATGCTGCACCACGAACAAAGGAATTGGAAAGACCTACTATGGATAGCCAAATATGCATATAACAATTCTTTGCATTCAAGCACGGGACAAACGCCCTTCTATACCCTTCATGGCAGACATCCACGTACCTCTGAACTAGACCTTCCAGCCAGCTTGGAAATTCCAGCGGTAAAGACTCTACACACAACCATTACTCAGCGCTTTCAAAAGGGCAAAGGAACACCTTATTCATGCCAAAGAAAAACAAAAGAGATTCGCCTATCAACACCGGAAAAAGGCCCTTGATGATCAAGTAGGAGACAAAGTTTGGTTAGCCGCTAAATTCGTACCCATCAAGGGAACCCGGACCTTTCATCCCAGATTCTTAGGACCCTATACCATTAAGGCAATTATCAAACCAGCAGCCTGGAAACTGGATTTACCACCTAATCTACACATCCACCCGGTATTCCATGTGTCCCTCTTGAAACCAATGAAACCCGGCACACGGATTGGGACACCACCTAAGCCCATACTTGTTGACAGAGAACCAGAATTCGAAGTCAAATTATCTTGGACTCTAAATACTCTAGGACCAAGCTATATCATCTCGTCGATTGGAAAGGATTTGGACCACAAGATAGATCCTGGGAGCCCAATGAGAATATCCACGCACCACGTCTAATCAGGAAATTCCATCGTAACTTCCCAACCAAACCTGGGCCAGACAGAAGGAACACCATGGGAGGGGCCTTAGGGGGGAGTGCTGTCACAACCCTCGCCCAAAACCCCCTCTGGCAAACTCATTGGCCAGGTGGAGTCAGGACTCGGGCCTCTAGAGCCTGGCATCATCTTCAAAAGCCCTCATGGGGCCAGTCCTGGCGCCTATGGCGCCAGGCTCATACACCATGAATAACAATGTGCTTGGGAACTACTTTATTGTATTATCAGCCAACATGGAGGCATCCACATGGCTTGGTTCCCTAAGAACCAAGCTATGCGGTATAGTGTTTTGGGTGTGGCAGGCCTGGAACGTGCTTTGTGTTACTTTGCAGCTTGCAACGTGACTCTCACCTTGTCTAGCTATTCCCTCGAACCTCGGAGAAGCAGAACCTGCAAGGAGACCAAAGGAACATCATTAGCAGCAGCACCTTACCTGCAGTCTTCATCTTTAAAAACTTGCAGCTACTGAGAACAGCTTCCTCGAATCTGCACGCCTCCCAGACAGAACAACCTGAAAGAGGAAGATAGAAGCAACATTAAAGGAAGCTGTAGAGACATTTACAAATTACGAACTGCTCAAAAGGCTTACTTGGCTGGTCGCCTTTCGGCTGGCACCACTCCGGACATTCCACTCGCGCTGAAGAACACTGCTACCTACAAGGAAGGAAAACACAGGTTAGCAAAGGCAAGACTTCGCAGCGCTGCACATAGCGCTTACTTACCGCATCATAGCGCTCTTAATGCGCCATCATTTACCAGCGGGGCTCAACCAAGCCAGTTCGCCGTGCTGAAGCTCTGCATACCTAAGGGTGAAAAAAAGAGACATTTTAAACAAAGAAAGGCATGCAGGATAGCAACAAAACTAAAGACAGCAATAAAACCTACCTGAACAATATCAAACGGGCCGGCGTCAGTGAAGTAACTGGACCGCACTCGCCCATGAAAGACAACGCGCCCCTGCAAAGAAGGTAGGACAGAGAGTACGCCTACTTCTACCACAAAGTGAGGAGAGGGCGCCAGAGGGACTGAAAGCATACATGGGTGGAGGGAGGATACTTACCCCAGTCGGTCAGTCTTCCTCCTGTATTTTCAGGCAGAACCTTCCCCGCAGACCACATCAGGGCAAAGCAAGGGGAACGGACTCTGGATAACGTGGTCAGGGAAATTTGTCTATGCTTTTCCCCCGACATCCCTACTCAACAAGATAGTGCACAAGATGCACCAGGAACCAGTCAACATGATATTGGTGGCCCCCATGTGGGCCCGCCAACCCAGGTTCGCTCATCTAATGGAAATGTCCCTCTCCCCACCAGTAAAACTACCCTGCCCGTACAACATGTTGTGTCAGGACAGGGGGGAGACCCTACACCCATGCCCACAAACTCTGAATTTAGCAGCTTGGCTCCTGAGGTCATAGAGTTTGGACACCAACAGCTCCCTCAGAGATTCATGGACATACTCAGGAAGCTAGGAAACCTAACACCCGCTATTGCTATTCCAGTAAATGGAAACGCTTTATCATCTGGTGTAATACCAAGGGCGTCAATCCCATCGATTGCTCACCCACTCACATTGTGCTGTGCCTAACCCCTTTGTTAGACGCAGGACTGGTATTCAATTCCCTAAAGGTTCATCTTGCTGCTCTCTCAGCCTACACCACGTCACAACAGAAAGTGTCATGGTGGAAAATACCGGTTATTAAGGCCTTTATGGAAGGGGTTAAGAGAATCCATACCCCCATTTCTCACCCAGCTCCTGGATGGGATCTAAATGTGCTTTTAACCACACTCATGGGATCTCCCTTTGAGCTAATGCAGAAAGCTAATCTAAAAGACTTTACTTACAAATGGCCTTCCTAGTCCTTATCACTTCTATTAGAAGGGTTAGCGAACTACAGGCCCTTTCTGTTCTAGAACCTTTTGTTACAGTCCACAGGGATAAGGTAGTTCTGCGCACTCATCCCAGATTTGCACCTAAATTCATCTCGAAGTTCCATGTGAACCAAACGATCGAACTACCCACTTTCTTCCAGAATCCCTCTAGCATGGCCGAAAGAAGCCTACATACACTAGATGTGTGCAGGGCAGTAATGTTCTACCTGGGAAGAAGGAAACCACTGAGGACAACAAACCAATTTTTCGTTTCAGTGGCAGCTGGCAGAGAAGGGGATCCTGTCTCGAAATCATCTATCAAGGTGGATTGTCAAATGCATCACACTGTGTTATACACTAGCTAAGAGAGAACTGCCCTTCAAGCCTAGAGCACACTTTACTCGGGACACTGGGGCTTCCAATAGCATTCATTGCAAATGTTCCCCTAGAGTCCATTTGCAAAGCGGTAACCTGGAGTTCTGTACACACCTTTACAAAACACTATTGCCTAGACACTCATTCTAGATCTGACTCTGAGGTGGGACAAGCAGTATTAAGCAATCTTTTCTCTACTGCTCCTTCTCAATACCCACCTCCAACTTCGGGTACTGCACGCTAGTCTATGCACAGCATGTGATTGTAAGCAGATTAACAAGCATCAGAAGACATGCATTACTCACCGTAATAGCATTTCTAATGGTTGTATCTGCTTAGATTCACATGCGCCCTCCCTGCATCCCCGCTCGGGGTGGAAGGAACATAGACGTCTTACTACTTTCTCTCTTCATGTACTCACTCACAATAGCTTTGGGCTCCCTCATGGCAGAAAAAATACAGTCGAGGGACCTCGGCGCGTGAGGGATTTTGGGTACACTACACGTCACGATAGGGATAGTGCTACAGACACTCCTATGCTGACATCCCCTTTCGGTCCCCGAAAGACAAGATGCAATACTCTGTGGTTACCAATGGATGTCGGACCATATGCACAGAATGTGAATCTAAGCAGATACAACCATCAGAAATGCTATTATGGTGAGTAATGCATGTCATTGCTGTGCTTGCAGTTTTCTGTATGGCGAACGCGGCAGCTGCTAAACTTTGTGCTCATGGAAAATGATCCCTCATTACTGGGTCCAAGATTCCGCTGTAATATGGAAGGGGCTTGCCCCAACGTGGTTCTCTGCGTAAGCACTGCTGTCATAACAGTGCCGTCTGTATGTGAAAACAAGAAGAATTCTTCAGCATAATTGGGAATTCCTAAAACTGGAGCCGTGCAAATTGCTTTTTTCAATTCATCAAACCCATTTTCCATCTCCTCAGTCCACACAATTTTTTCTTGCGTTGCCTGTGCTTTCTTCAAGGCCTGTAAAAGAGGCCTTATATACAAGCTGTAATCAAAGACCCATGCTCTGACATAATTAGATAGTCACAAAAAGCTCTGCATCTGTTTTATCGTGTGGCTTAGCTGTTTTTAAAATAGTCTCAGCTCTTTCAGGAGTGACTTTCTTTCCTTCTTGTGAAATCAATTGGCCTATGTACAACACTTCTTGTTGCCCATATTGCAACCTTATATCCTTTGTCAGCGAGTATAATCATCAGCTGAACAGAATCTCGTCTGCACTCTTCCTCTGAGATGCTGCAAACTAGAATGTCTACGTATTGGAATACATCACTTTCTAAAGCAATATTGCTTAAGTCCATCTGAAGGACTCTATTGAAAATCAATGGGGACTCATAGTGCCCCTGGGGTAAACGAGTGTTTTTCAGGCGACTTTGTCTGAACATAAATGACATCAGATCCAGCAAGTCTTTATGCAATGGGATTGATAAAAATGCATTCTTTAAATCAATCACCGTGAAATATCGTGCATCAACAGGTATATTACATAGAATTGTAAACGGGTTCGGGACTAGAAAGAACCCAGCTTCTACAATTTGTTTATATGCCTCAAATCTTGTATTAGTCTCCAAGATCCCCCCACCCTCCTTCCCTTTTTTCACTGGATAAATCGCAGTATTACATGGTGACTCTGACGTCACTAAGATACTCTGATCCATCATGGCGGAAACTGTCTTAAAAATCCCTTCATCCGCCTCTCGAGACATGGGATACTGTCGTGCTCGAGGTAAAATTGCTCTTGGTTTCAATTTAATCTTTACTTCCCCAACCCCCTTTAGTAGGCCTACGTCATTGGGACCTGTGGTCTATAATGAACCTGGCACTTTCGCCATATCGTCCTCTAAATATTCAGGACGTTTTTGTGCTAACATCATTTTCTAGGAACTTCTCTTTTAATCGCTTTTACCCAATACGTAATGCTCATCTCAAATATCACATCATCAGATGGGTGCTCCCCAAACAGGTCTCCAGCAGTGACGTCAGTCAATCTGTATGTCATGCTTCCCCAATGGAAATTGTGGCATTCATGGAGACGCCATTGAATGGGTCGTTACGTTCTTGCAACGTTCCGCAGTGCGCGGTCTAGTGCTTTTCAAGATGGCCGCCCACTCCTTATACTGGAGACGGTGCTGGCGTTCTTCGCGTTGCACCTTCGGTTCTTTCTCCGTGCTGCCAACGCTAGTGTATTTTCATTCTGTGAGCTAACGCTCCGCGTTATTTGCTTCTGACTTTCTCTCCCGCGACCGTCCCTTCGGTTGCTGCTCTGTCTTCATTACTTTCAACTACCTTGTTCTTACCTGTTTTTCTCCTGTTCCGCTCTCCTTCGTCCGTACACCCCGTGTATCGGAACTTCCTCTTCAGCTCCAGCTTCCTCGCTTCTTACCTTCTTGCCTCCCCTGACTATTCCGTTGGTTATATCCCCCGGCTGCTACCTCGTTGTCGGCAAAGGAGTGCGTCTGATTCCTCGAGGCTTCTCGTCCGGAACCCAGGCACTACACAAAGAGGGAAGTAGGTCTCCTTCCAGCAATCCCGCAAACCAGCAAGCCGGCAATCCAGAAATCCAGCAATTCAGCACAGGGTTTTTGCCGGGAGGCTTTTTTCCCTGTTGGAGGACGGTCTCCCTGCGGAGCCTCGCTCTCTGGGGGATTCTCTCCCCAACAGCGTGGCTTCCAGTGGAGACCGACCTTATTTACACGAGAAAAAGAAGACTAAAGAGCCTAAGGAAACACGCAGGAGAAGAAGGGCTACTCTACAGGAAGACGCCCACGAAGGCAAAGGTGAGGAGGAAGGGAGGAAGGATTTGGGTAGTTTTGACAGCGTGCAACGCCAGGAAGTATCAATGGCTTCGCTTGAACAATATCAAGAGCTAGTAGGGGCTATACAAAGTTTGACTGCAGAAGTACAGACACTTAAGAACGAAAACCAGATCTTACGTCAGCAAGTTAATACTCGTGATGATCATAGGAGAGATCTGCCTCCTCTCCCTCTACCTTTTGGTAATTACGATGGAAATCCAAGATCCCTAAGGGAATTTCTAGACTCTTGCATGATCTATTTTGCCTTCCGCCCAAGAGCTTTTGACTCCGACAGAGCAAAAGTGGGATTTCTTGTTTCAAATCTAGCTGGGAATGCCTTAGCTTGGGCAACCCCTCTTATAACCCAGTCTGACCCTGCTATTAATGACTACGCAGCATTTACACAATTGTTCAAGACACGATTTGAACGACCTGAGGTTCAGTTCTCATCCTATGAACAAATAATGGATCTCAAACAGGGTAGTCTGGATGTGCAAACATACGTCTCGTCCTTCACGAGACTCGCCGTAAACTCTGATTGGCCTGATTCTGCCAAACAAACCTTGTTTCGCCGAGGTTTAAATGACGAGATCAAGGACGAAATAGCCAGAACCGGAAGACCACCTTCTTTTCAGGATCTAGTGACTCTGGCTCTCCAAATCGAATTCCGGATAGGCGAAAGGAGGCAAGAACGCAGAAGAAATCCAGCAACACGGATGCCTATATTCCATCCACCTTCCCAGGATAGACATGCAGGTTCCCCTCAGGGAGAGGAACCTATGCAAATAGGGACCACACGAGGTCCGTTAACCTCGGATGAAAGAAGGAGGAGAAGAGACCTAGGTCTCTGTATGTATTGCGGTTCTCAAAGACATCTCTTACGCAACTGTCCAGAAGTACCTCCTCGACGACAGGGAAACGCTCCCCCCCGAACCTGAACAGGGGAAGGTCCGGGGAAAGAAGATCGACTCCCTGCGTAAATCACTTACCGACGCCTTCCAATGACGATACTCGTCTGATGGTTTTTCCCGTTCAACTCACAAGCAGACATTCAGAACCATGGGAAGTAATTGCAATGTTGGATTGCGGTGCCGCTGGAAATTTTGTTGATATACAATGGGCAGAGAAGAACGGGCTACCCCTTCGCAAAAAATTACAGCCAGTACCCGTGGAAGGTGTAGATGGCCTTCCCTTATCCTCCGGGCCCATCCAGTTTGAAACAGAGCCAGTCAGCATCAAGATATTTCAACACCAGGAGATGATGGTGTTTGACCTCATTCGTGCAGCTCATTTCCCCATCATTCTGGGGATCCCTTGGTTACGCCGCCATAATCCTACCATCAACTGGACAGCCAATACCATTCATTTCAAGTCCTCTTTCTGTGCCGAGAGCTGTTTTCAAGGACTTATTTCTCCGCCTCGATTAGATTCTGCACAGTCCTTGTCAGCAGCCTCTATTCACCCGATTCCGTCTCATTACTTGGAGTTCAGGGAAGTGTTTCTAGATCATCAGCCACATCTCCTTCCTCCTCACAGAAATGGAGATTGTGCCATTGAGACTGTACCAGGAGCACAAATCCCTTTTCGGCGGATGTTTCCTCTATCTTTGCCGGAACGTCAGGCTCTCAAAGAATACTTAGACAGTAACCTTCATAATGGACTCATTCAGGAATCGAAATCCCCAGCTGGAGCTTCATTGTTTTTCATCTCCAAAAAAGGAACCTCCGAACTTAGACCGTGCATTGACTATCGTGGTCTTAACCACGTAACAATCAAAGACCGGTATCCGATGCCTCTTATTAAGGAGGTCTTACAGGCAGTACAAGGAGCCACCATTTTTACAAAGCTGGACCTGAGGGGAGCGTACCATTTACTCAGGATCCGGGCTGGTGACGAGTGGAAGACCGCTTTTCGGACACCCTTAGGTCATTTTGAGTATAAGGTAATGCCTTTTGGGTTAGTAAACGCTCCTGCCATTTTTCAGCGTTTTATTGACAAGTTATTTTCGGATCTTCTCTTCTCCACTGTAGTGGTATACTTGGATGACATATTGGTGTATTCGAACTCGCCCAAAGAACATCACCATCATGTAAGGGAGGTGCTTCAAAGACTCCTGCAGAACCAATTATTTGTGAAACCAGAGAAGTGTATTTTTGACTCCTCTTCAGTGTCCTATCTTGGCTTTATCTTGACTAAGGAAGGAATACGTATGGATCCCGGGAAGATAAAAGCCATCTTACAATGGCCTACACCCAAGAACGTCAAGGACATTCAGCGGTTCTTGGGGTTAGCCAACTTTTACAGGCAATTCATTTCGAGATTTTCCAACATGGTACTTCCTATCACAGCCCTACTGAAGAAGGGAGTGGCATTCAACTGGTCTCCCGGAGCTGATCAGGCATTCTTGTCATTGAAGCAAGCCTTTACGTCTGCTCCCATATTAATACAACCGAACCAAGCACATCCTTTCATAATAGAGGCTGACGCTTCTGACGGAGCGATAGGTGCAGTACTGCTACAAAGGCATACAGACGACAAAGAACATCCAGTGGCTTATCTATCACGCACTCTTACCCCCAGTGAACGGAACTACTCAGTGATAGAACGGGAACTGTTGGCTATCAAATTAGCCTGTGAAGAGTGGCGGCACCTGTTACAAGGAGCTGTTCATCAATTTACTGTTCGTACAGACCACAGAAACCTGAAGATACTCCAACAAATGGAATGCAGAAATGCTAGGCATGCCAGATGGGCATATTTTTTCTCCCAATTCGATTTCACTATTTCTTACATCCCGGGAAAAGAAAACGTTCTGGCTGATGCTTTATCCCGAAGCCAAGGTATGGAGGTTGAATCAACGAGGAGATCTGAAAGAATACTGTCGAACAATTCTTTTCGGATCATTGCCAATACCTTTCTCAATGCTACCAGAGACAGTCTCACCCACAATAAACCTTCCCAGGCATTAGGAGCGCAGTTACAAGAAAGATCTGGATTATACTTCAGAAAACAAGCCTTATATCTTCCCGACAAGGAACTGCAGACTCTAGTTTTGTCCTGGTGTCATGACACTCCATTGGCAGGACACAAGGGCCAGAAAGCTACCCAGGATCTGGTTTCGCGATATTTCTGGTGGCCCAATTGCAATAGCGATGTCAAGACGTATGTCGCTGCTTGCCCTATTTGCGCCATCAGTAAACACCAAACGTCTCGCCCGCTTGGTCTACTTCAACAAGAACCAATACCATCTCAACCGTGGACTCATATTTCGATCGATTTTGTGGTCGATCTTCCGTCCTCCCAAGGGAAGACTGCCATCATGGTTACGGTGGATTCTCTCAGCAAATTGGCTCATTTCACATCCTTAAAAGGAATACCTTCGGCTCCGGAAACAGCCAGAGTCTTTTTTAGAGACATTGTAAAACTTCATGGCCTTCCTCAGACAGTGGTGTCCGACAGGGGCTCCCAGTTTACCTCGCTTTTCTGGACCTCGTTATGTAAACAGTTGGGTATTCAGAGGGCCCTTTCATCCGGCTTTCACCCCCAGAGCAATGGACAGACTGAGCGATTGAATCAAACTATGGAACAGTACCTACGTTGTTTCTGTAGCCAGCGACAGGAAGATTGGAATCTCTATCTCCCATCTGCAGAATTTGCATACAATAATACCCGCCACACGGCCATCAGAATGAGTCCGTTTTTTTGTACATATGGATATCACCCTCGCCATATGTCGGTAGGACTACCTGAACCTTCAAGATTGCCCTCTATTGAATTTTTAGTTCAATCACTTAAGGAAACCCATCAGCTCGCCGGTAATACATTATCGGCTAGCCGCAAGGAGTACAAGAGATGGGCTGACAAGAAAAGACTTCCTAATCCACCCTGGAGAGAAGGGTCCAAGGTATGGTTGGCTACAAAGTTTCTACCCCGGTGGGTTCACTCTGGGAAATTCGCGCCAAAATATATCGGACCCTACAAGATCAAGAAAAGGATCAACCCAGTGGCTTTCCAGTTAGAACTTCCCACTCAACTACGTCGAGTTCATCCGGTGTTCCATTCCTCATTGCTCAAGGAATACCGTCCAGATCCTTACCGAAGAAGAACCACCCGACTCACATATAACAAGCCCAGTGAACCTGAGGAGTATGAGGTCTCTTATCTAGTGGATTCCCGTTACTTCAAGGGAGAGCTCCAATACTTGGTCCATTGGAAGGGTTACTCTATTGAAGAACGCACTTGGGAACCCCACCATCATATACATGCTCCCATGCTAGTTCGGAAGTTTCATCGTCTCCACCCAGGGAAACCGGGAGGCCCCCCGGTGAGAAGGAGGCATACTGTCATGCTTCCCCAATGGAAATTGTGGCATTCATGGAGACGCCATTGAATGGGTCGTTACGTTCTTGCAACGTTCCGCAGTGCGCGGTCTAGTGCTTTTCAAGATGGCCGCCCACTCCTTATACTGGAGACGGTGCTGGCGTTCTTCGCGTTGCACCTTCGGTTCTTTCTCCGTGCTGCCAACGCTAGTGTATTTTCATTCTGTGAGCTAACGCTCCGCGTTATTTGCTTCTGACTTTCTCTCCCGCGACCGTCCCTTCGGTTGCTGCTCTGTCTTCATTACTTTCAACTACCTTGTTCTTACCTGTTTTTCTCCTGTTCCGCTCTCCTTCGTCCGTACACCCCGTGTATCGGAACTTCCTCTTCAGCTCCAGCTTCCTCGCTTCTTACCTTCTTGCCTCCCCTGACTATTCCGTTGGTTATATCCCCCGGCTGCTACCTCGTTGTCGGCAAAGGAGTGCGTCTGATTCCTCGAGGCTTCTCGTCCGGAACCCAGGCACTACACAAAGAGGGAAGTAGGTCTCCTTCCAGCAATCCCGCAAACCAGCAAGCCGGCAATCCAGAAATCCAGCAATTCAGCACAGGGTTTTTGCCGGGAGGCTTTTTTCCCTGTTGGAGGACGGTCTCCCTGCGGAGCCTCGCTCTCTGGGGGATTCTCTCCCCAACAGCGTGGCTTCCAGTGGAGACCGACCTTATTTACACGAGAAAAAGAAGACTAAAGAGCCTAAGGAAACACGCAGGAGAAGAAGGGCTACTCTACAGGAAGACGCCCACGAAGGCAAAGGTGAGGAGGAAGGGAGGAAGGATTTGGGTAGTTTTGACACTGTAACCCTCTCTAATGGCAATTACTGCGCACCATTGTCTACCCTTATCATCATTGCCATCAAGCAAAGCCATTTCCCCACGCACTATGGCTGCTTGTATCTTTAAGGGAAAGATTTGTCCCTTTTCCTCGAACATAGGTATTCATGGAATAACCAGAAATTCATCTAGAGTTCTCATTGTTCTGCATACGAGTCCTGGCAGCCATGACATTAGAATGCGTACCCCATACTGAAAGATCTCTGGTTCTAATGGAATTGCTCTTATAGCTATTTGTCCTGCAAATGCCATAATCATTTTGCACGCGTTTACATAATGCATTCCTGGCGTTGAACACACTATACCTTCGTCAGCAAACGAAATGGTCACATTCAACTTAGTCATTAAGGGGGTAATTCATAGAATTCAGCGCACGCAGCTGGCGCACAGTGTGCGCGTGTGACTCTGCACCAGCTGCGTGCGCTAAAATCCATTTCCGCGCACAGCGTATTCATGGATTTTAACATCCAAAACCAGTCATGGCGCAGAGTGGCGCATCGACCCTGCAGCAGCGCCAGTTACGCCCCCAACCCCTCCCTGTGCGCCATGTACAGCGCACAAATCCCGTACATGGCGCACAGGCTTACAACCTCAAACGCCTGTAAAACACCCCACGCACTCCTCCGAATACACGTACCCCGCTGCGCGGGTAGTCCCACATGCGATTGGCCCTGTGCGAGCGGGGTACGTGTATTACTGGGGTTCGCGGGAAGTTTCACACGCTATTGGCCCTGTGCGAGCTGGGTACGTGTATCACTGGGTTTTGCGGGAAGTTTCACACGCGATTGGCCCTGTGCGAGCGGGGTACGTGTATTACTGGGGTTTGCGGGAAGTTTCACACACGATTTGGCCCTGTGCGAGCGAGGTACGTGTATTACTGGGGTTTGCGGGAAGTTTCACACGCGATTGGCCCTGTGCGAGTGAGGTACGTGTATTACTGGGGTTCGCGGGAAGTTTCACACGCGATTGACCCTGTGTGAGCGGGGTACGTGTATTACTGGGGTTTGCGGCAAGTTTCATACGCGATTGGCCCTGTGCGAGTAGGGTACGTGTATTACTGGGGTTCGCAGGAAGTTTCACGCGATTGGCCCTGTGCGAGCGGGGTGCGTGTATTACTGGGGTTTGCGGGAAGTTTCACACGCGATTGGCCCTGTGCGAGCGGGGTACGTGTATTACTGGGGTTCGCAGCAAGTTTCATACGCGATTGGCCCTGTGCGAGCGGGGTACGTGTATTACTGGGGTTTGCGGGAAGTTTCACACGCGACTGGCCCTGTGCGAGCGGGGTACATGTATCCAGTGTGGTGCATGGGGAGTCCTACACGTGAATTGGCAGTGTGGGCCCTCCCAGGTGTCCCCTCTACCCCCTCCAAGGCCCCTGCAGGCAGCCGGCACCACAGGGGACTACCCTGCACCCCTGGTCATGTCCCGCAGGCAGCCCATCCACCATGGGCATGCCCCCCAGCCAAGCCACATATCACGTTGCAATATGATCACCAACTCATGTCCCCCAGCACCCCTACCCCCCAGCAGTGAGGGGCACCTGCCAGCAGGCCCCCACTCATGTCCCCCAGCACCCCAGCCCCCCAGCAGTGAGGGGCACCTGCCAGCAGGCCCCCACTCATGTCCCCCAGCACCCCCACCCCCCAGCAGTGAGGGGCACCTGCCAGCAGGCCCCCACTCATGTCCCCCTGCACCCCCACCCCCCAGCAGTGAGGGGCACCTGCCAGCAGGCCCCCACTCATGTCCCACTCATGTCACCCTGCACTCCCACACCCCAGCAATGAGGGGCACCTGCCAGCAGGCCACCACTCATGTCCCCCAGCACCCCCACCCCCCAGAAGTGAGGGGCACCTGCCAGCAGGCCCCCACTCATGTCCCACTCATGTCCCCCTGCACCCCCACCCCCCCAGCAGTGAGGGGCACCTGCCAGCAGGCCCGCACTCATGTCCCCCTGCACCCCACCCCCCAGCAGTGAGGGGCACCTGCCAGCAGGCCACCACTCATGTCCCCCAGCACTCCCACCCCCCAGCAGTGAGGGGCACCTGCCAGCAGGCCACCACTCATGTCCCCTAGCACTCCCACCCCCAGCAGTGAGAGGCACCTGCCAGCAGGCCCCCACTCATGTCCCCCTGCACTCCCACCCCCCAGCAGTGAGCGGCACATGCCAGCAGGACCCCACTCATCTCCCCCTGCACCCCCACCCCCCAGCAGTGAGGGGACCTGCCAGCAGGCCCCCACTCATGTCCCACTCATGTCCCCCAGCACTCCCACCCCCCAGCAGTGAGGGGCACCTGCCAGCAGGCCCCCACTCATGTCCCCCAGCACTCCCACCCCCCAGCAGTGAGGGGCATGTGCCAGCAGGCCCCCACTCATTCCCCCCCAACATGACCCACAATCATGGCCCTCATGGCCACCAAAATACCACGGCACGCCACCCCTGCCCAAATAACCAACCAAGCATAACATACACCCCACATTGAAATGCCCATCACATGAAACAACCCAAATGGCACGTATGTACATCAACACATGTCCATCACACACACACAATGGGTGCCAGTGAATGTCAAAACCCATCATCGTGAAATGCATGAAACCAATGAGAGAATACCACACATTGAATTACGGGAACAAATGTATTGAACAAAAAATGTGGTGAAAGAAAATCAAATACCAAACAATGGACATAAGTAAAACAATGCAGAATGTCACATAATGATAAAAAAAGGAAATCAGAATCCAAAACATATGAAATCAAAAATGTCTCCAAAGACTCCTTCCAACAAAGCAAATCCAAACAGAAAGGAAAAAGTAAAATCCATTGCTCCATGGAAAAATCAAAAAAGAAAATGCCGACAAATCCACACTCCAACTATTTACAAGGATGAAATCCTGGGTCCATGAGCCCAACTGTCCAAATGAAACCTACAAAAATACACTAACTAATGAAGAACTATATACAAAAATGTGGGGTATTGTCCAAGCGCCCCAAAAATAAATGAAAACCAAAATGAAACCTAACACTAACTAACTAACTATTTACAATGGCATCGGGCTAGTCCAACGGCTCACTTTTGGATGTCCCGGGCCAGGGCATCATCGAACTCCCGCTCAATGTTCTGGAGGCGGTCCTCTTCCATGGCCCCAAGGGTTCGCAGGGACGATGACATGTTGGCCTCCAGCTCCCTGCGAATTGCCTCGAGGCACTCGGCCCGCCTCAGTGCCCTCCGCATGGAGTTCTCCGCCCTGACCATTGTGAGCCGTGCCTCTTCCGCCCGCTGCCGCTCCGCATCTATGGCATGGCCCAACCGCTGCCACATGGAAGACACTTGCAATCCTGGGTCCGCCTGCCCTCTGGCCGATGCCTGCCCCTCCAATGTTGAAGGCCCGAGCCATCATTGCTCCCACCATGTTGCTGCTGCTGCTGTGCCTGTGCCTGCGCCCTACCTCTTGCCGCCTGCACGTCCTCCTCCAGCTGGGGTGCAGTTGTCGTGGTGGCCATCCCTGCTGGACGTCCGACTACCGACTGTGGCAGGGATGTGTCTTCCACCAGCCTGGCCGCTGGGTCAGAGGCAGCTCCACAGGTTACCCAGGTGATACATGGGTGGGAAGATAGCATGGAGGACGACTGGCGCGTAGGGGGTTCAGGTGAGGAGGGGGTCGCAAGAAGGTCCATCACACGGAGGAATCCATCACTGGTGACCCGTCCCAGAAGGTCAACGCGGTCAAAGAGGAATCCGAGATGACGTGCAGTGTCTTCACGAAAACACCGCAGGTCACCTCGCATGCCCCGTTGACGCAACGCTATCCCAGCCAGGACAGGCTCAACACGGTCCCGGATAGCCACGTCCGCAGGGAGAGGAAGGCCAGTTGTTGTGCGCCCATCCCCTCCCTGAAAACAGGTCTGGACGTAGGCATCCCTGCTGGTGCCGGATGATGCAGTCACAGGATCAGGGACAGGATTACACACAGGCACCTCCGCGGCGGCCTGTGCTGCCTCCTGTCCCTGCTCCTGCACTGCACCACTGGCACCAGTGGAATCCCCACCTCCAGGCCCTGTGTGTGTCCCTTCCACGGCCTCCTCCTCCTCCAAACACCCCACCAACCTGGATGACTCCATGCCATCTTCCTCCGTCGGACCCTGTGTGGTCTCAGCTGCCCCTTCTGCTGCCGAGGAGTCCAACTCCAACCTCTGCCTCTTGGGCCTACCCTCAGCAGCTGCGGCCTGGGATGTGGCACCAGACTCCTCACTCCCCAAAGAGAAGACAATCTGGGAGGGGAGCCGGGCCTTGCGTCTCCAGCTGGTGGTGTGATCCCTGGCGCTTTGCTCCACAGCACCCTCTTCGCCCTCTTCATCAGTTGACGCTGCAGACAGGGAGAGATAGAACACAGGCATCAGGGCACTGTACAATGGACTGATACACACATGACAGTTGTACATGAGTGGCAGTGTCAAACTTCAGACATGGCAGCACACTCCCTAACACACATGTCATTTCTACTCACACACATGAGCAATTCCACAGCAAGATTGCACCAGGCAGCACCATCCATACACATACAACAGCATCAGCATCCGAAGGTGAGCCTGACGTCACATGAAACAAGGGGAGTACACAACACATGCACACACACCAACACATGTACATGCATGTGTGCATGTCCACCAACTGTCAGAGTGATGAGATCGCCATCCATGTCACATCTGGCATTCAGCCTTCTACATGTCACTACCACATGCATCCATGTTGCATCACAGTTGCACACTTGTCAAATACACACACATGCACATGTACACAGTGCAGATACATGCAGCTGGAACCAACATCCATGTGCGACACCACAACCATGCCAACGTACATACACAGTAATTCAAACGTGTGCTCCCACATCTGCATTTGGCCTGCATGCTTATCCACACATACACCACCCATGTGTCTCACACATGAGAGAACTTGCATGTGTCAGCCTCACGCCCCTGTACATACACATCCATACATGGCCCTACAGAAACGCATGTGCAACCTGCACACTACTGGCACAACACGACACGCACAACGTCTAACCAGTATGCATGTACACTTAACGCTCGACTCCAGACGGGTCTGCCTCTCAAGGACCTGGACGTGGAGCGCTGGGCTTATGCGTTCCAGGACCCTCATTTGGTGGTCGGACAGGTGGCCCCGGCGCCCCGTGGCATCCGCTGCCTTCAAGAGGTGCCGGGCCTTGTCGAGGGTCCTGGACCTGAAGTCCTCCGAGCGCTTCTTGACATGTTTGATGTCGCAGACTGCTACCCCCTCCTCGTTGATGGCAGTCACAATGTCCATCCAGATCCTGGTCTGTCCTTCATAGTCGGCGCGCGAACTTCCAACGAGGGCATCATACTGCCCCAAGACTTGCTCCACCAGGACACCAACTTCCCTGGCACTGAAGCTGGTGGCCCTCTGCCTCTCTGGCTGGGGGTTGCCAGTGGTGCCAGATGGTGTTGTGCCCGACATGGCAACCCCAGAGGCAGGTGTGGGTGGGAAACTGGGTCCTGGGGCTGGGCTATGGAGCGATGGTATCCCAGTCGGGAGTCTTCAGTTCCAGCAGGGGTGGTCACAGCAACTTCACCCCTGGCTGACGTGCAGGCAGCAAATAGCAGGGCACGTGGGCAGCAGGCAGGCAGGCAGCAGCAGATGGCAGGTGGGAGCGTGCTTGGGGCTTTGGGGGCAGTAATTCGGCCTTCTGGGCAGGAGCGTGGTCTTCCGTGTGTTGTTGCATGGCCAGCTTGATACGGAGTGATTTGGCACGTGAAAATCTTGCACGTCTGCGTGTAATTCGAGGAAAGGCCCTTGGCGCATAAGCGCGTCAGTGACGTTACGCACGCGGGCGTTTCCCTTGTGACGTGGGCATAGTGGCACATGGCACGTGAAAAAACTGCACGTCCGCGTGTGATTGTGTGGAATCCGAGGAAAGGGCCTACGCGTCTGTGACGTGATGTGACACGCGGGGGTGTTTCCCTCAACACAGGTGCATGTTCATCGTACACGTCCAAAAACTGCACGTCCGAGTGTCAGCTCATGTAATTGGAGGAAAGGGCCTTAGCGCGTACACGTGTAAGTGATGTTGTACGTGTGGGCCGCTTTAAAAGGTACGTATAGGACGCCATTTCCTTGTACGTGCTTTTCATGGAGAGCGAGTGGGTGAATTCTGTACTTCTTGTCGGTTCACACGCGATTACTTCACAGCGTTTCAAGTCCGTACTCCGTTACCTCTGACAGCGTTAATTTTTTTTTGTTGGGCCCGTTTCCTCAAACAGTGTTCACTTCTTCCTGTCTCCTCAGACAGCGTACAATTCTTCTTTTGGCGGCGGTGTTGCCAACGCTCACACGCGCGTCTTTTTCACGTTTTTTTTCCAGGCAGACGGTGAGTCGCGCATGTATTTACCAACTGTGCTTGCCCCGTGTGTCGCGTGCCCCTTCAGAGGTCATTGTAGGCTGCGTGTAACATGCGTACGCTTATTTTTGTGTTCCTGAGTGCCACAGCGTAGTGCGGGTTCATTTTTTCACGCACGTGGTCTACGAGGGGTTGCGTGCATGTTATTTTTTGGTTGGGAGCAATGTTTCCTCTAAGCTGTGCGCATGTGCGCTTGCCCAGCTTCCTTCTGGGTGCCGCTCAGAAGATTTTTAGCAGCGCACACAGAAAAAATCTCACCTATTTGTAATAAGGCTCAAGGCATAACAATTACCTGAAATGTTCTCTCTTAAAATAAACTAGTCTTGATAGTCTGCTCATTTGCATCGGAGTACTATGCAAGGGTTACCGTAAAAATACCTAAAATCGAATATGAAAAACTAGCTCCATGAACAGAAGAATCTAACCAAGATATGCCTGCACACATTAACCAAATAATGTTCCCTCCCCACCCATGACTCCTAAACCTGACTCTGCCACACTTTTCGCTTATGGCTCTAACTTCTGCCCCAGAACACATTAAGATACTACCGGACAACTTTGACTCTTCCTCTCTTGGCTCTGTGAAAGGTTAGCAGAAATGTATCTACACTCACTTGTTTTATATTTGTTGTAACATGAATAACGTTCACGCGCCAGAATTTCTTTTACTCATTGTGCCTTACCAAAAGTGGCACCCACACTATATAATTACACTAGATGCTCAAATATTGGATATTGACTGTAAGTAAGCAGGCTACTTGGATGTGTAGCCTTATCCCATACTTACTCTTCTTTTTACATATGCCACGCAAGTGTTTTGAAGCGGCCCCCTGGCAAGTATGCACATTATAAAGCTCAAATATTAGTTTGCCTTTAAAGATTTTAAGAAGACAAATGTTTTGATCAGCGTTTCCTACTTTAGCATTACTCACATTACCTTATAAGTGGAGAGCAACATTGCAATATCATTTACTTAGCCTATAAGGGGTAATGTGTATGGACTATGCCTGGGATTACTCGTCCATAGTATCAAGGCACTGGATATTCAGGCAGGACAATGTTTTTCACACAATCTGCATTGTTTCCAAGTTCCTTTGGGCATAGTCCTTCACACATTGGGCCTCATCACGACCTCGGTGGTAACCCTTAAATCCGGCGGTAGAGCTATTACCGTCAGATTTAAGGGTCCGCCGAATCAGGGCCTCGGCCGATTTCAACCCTGCTCTGAGCCGGCGGGAAATCCGCCGAGAATTTGCGCTCATACTGCCGGCAGGAAATCCGCCGGCGGTATAAGCGCAAAATTTCCCCATTGAGCCCAATGGGGAATGCGGCATTCCCGAATGGGCTCAATGGGGAATGGGGACTTCCAAGTCCGCCCAACTCGTGATCCCGCGCTATTAGCGGCGGGGGCTATGGCGGTCGCGCTAATAGCCCCCGCGTTAATACCGCCGGCGTTACCGCCGAGGTCGTGATGAGGCCCATTATATGGTAACTCGCATCTATACGAAAACAGTTTCACTGAGCACTTTTGTAATCATACACAGTGATATAAGGGTGGGGTATGTTGCAAACAATCTTGTATGCCCTGCAAAAGAATTGTGTACATGCAGAGTCATGACAGTCTTAAAATGCACTTCATATGTTGAGGCATTAAATATGCCTTGCTTGTGAAAGTTACTGCCCAACATGCACGTATATCCAATAGACCAAAATAAAGGACACACCCCACTAGGGAATGAGACCAGGAGAGTAATTGCAAGTGAAACAAATGTATATAAGATATGAAATGCAAGCAGAGAACTCTGCTGCCTGAGAGCGCTCTGCCAAACAATACACGGGCAGCACATTATGAACCAAAATAACGTCACAAGTGATGTCACTACGTACAGCATGAAATAACTGTTTCATTTGATAGGCCCATATGGTGCAGTATACGGTATAGGTGATGGCAGGCTGCGATTGGCTGCTGTTTCTGGGTTGATTGGCTGGCACATGGGTCAGGTGGGCTCATCTCCACGGTGTGAAGGTCGAACTTAGTTCATGAAGTTACATTTCCAACTAACCTAAGCTAAACAACAATCATTGGCCTACAAAGAATAATGGTGGACATAAACTGGTGTGTGGCTGGGGGTGCTTTGTGAAGTATAGACAGATAAATGGACATTCTAGCCCGTGCATTTTATGTGGGTTGGGTGGCACTGGGCCCCTCTCCCCTGGTGCCTTAACTGTGGGGTTTGATCTATAATTTACTCTCCCTGGTGCCTCACGACTCAAACGACTATAAAGACAGACATTAGTCTAGGAGAGAATATACCGCTACACGGGATCAAGTATATTGTGGGTAATTGGTGTGATTGTTGGGAGGGTTCATGCAGGCAGTTACCTTCAAAGAGAGTGGAGGGCAGAGGGCTAGTGGACCATGACCTGACGTGGAGGGGGTAGAGAGGCTATGAGCAGGTCAACTGAGATGAATGGGCACATGGTTTGGAGCTATCCCCAGTCTCATACTGTGCAGTGAGCACATTGTCGGCATTTGATACTAGCCAATTGCAACAATAAATGGCTGGACTTCCGTGAGACCACAGCTCGCGCAGAGCTGGCAGGGGGTGGCGGTGTTGTGGGCTGTCTGTACGCGGTGCTGGGGAAGGGAGAGCTGACATCTCAGTGGAGTGGATTTGAGCCTAACAAAATATGGGATTTCGCAGGACCCAAAATGGAGTCTCTAAACACATGCATACGTTAGGTTATTGGCATACAGATTAATGTTAGGTTGTGCAAATATGTAGAGGGAGTGGGGGTGACTCCCCCCTTAGCTTACACATGGTCTACCTGCTGCGGAAATGCTAAAGGGGGTGGGACAATGCCACCTCTCCCCCAACACTTGCAAAGCATTGTGGGTCTGCAAATATTCCAGTGAGTGTTTACTGCTACAATTCCTTACTTTTTACAGTGCTCTATCAACTAGTATTGGAGGGTAGCACAGGGGCCGTGAAAGGGTATGGGTGTAAGAGCACAGATCATCACTCCTTGCAAGTGGTGAACAAAGCAGCACATTTCCAAAGTCAGACGTTTCGGCAGTACACTGATGGAAATGTGTTGCTTGTTTGCTAAAGGATAGTACATTCTAGTACCCACCTAGACAACAACACCTTCTTTTTCTTTCTATGCTCAGTGGCTGAGGGCTTTTCAATGTAACCATGTGTGCTGTGTGTATATTCTCTAGCATCTTCCTGTATCTTATTTAATTGATCACAAAGAATTACAGAGGAGGGATCCATAGTTACAGAAGAAGGCACTTAATCAGCTGTATCGCTGATGAATAAATGCTATTAACTTAAAGGGCATGTGTGTGATTTTCTTCAACAGGGCTCCATAATAAACCTCACTAAGACTCTTGTTTAATTTTCTCTAGGTTGTGGTGCGGAAGGGTGGGCAAAACTATACACTTTATTATGTGCCCTGTCATTTCACTTCCTATGTCAGGGGTACAAGCGGGTTCTAATCAGATTTTGCTCCCTAATTGGAGTCAAATGATTTTCATGGGAGTAAAAAAGTAATTAGATTTGCCAATAGGGATACTTTCTGCTTATTAAAAGATGTTCTTTCCCCTTGAAATTCCGCTTGAGATCGGGCATTAATATTATTAGAGTTCTTTCCTGTGCCACTGCTCTACTAGTCACTAATTCGAAAAAATATCAGTGGAGCTTTGTGGGTTGAAGCAATATGTTCATAGTTTCTCGTTTTTGTTAGGCACATTTTCCTTTTTTTAGGGAGTAAAATGAATGGTGCATATGTCTCTTAGCTGTAAGGCTGGTGTTATCACTACCCACAGGAGAACGTAGTGTGAACAGTGGTCGAAGTGTAAGAAAAGAAGTAGTGGAACTATGTTCCCTACTGGCCTGCACCCACTCCCCACAAACTCCATCACCACGCCCCCTCCCACGCTCAATGCAAATCCCTAAACACATGCGCCTGCTGTTTATGGGAACCTTCAGTGCAGTAAATGTAAAGTGCAAGTTTCAACTGCTTCCTACTCTTATTTTAAAAACAAAACCATTCCGGACGGTTTCCTTTGAAAATAAAAGTATAGGAACAGTACAACTTAATTTAAAAAAGTAGGGGACCACCTCTCCCAACCGCTCCCACCCACTTCGACCTCTGAGTGTGGATAGTAAGCAGATGCAAAGGAATCTTGGATCCTCCTATTCTGAGGTGCAGTTATTCTGATGCAATTCTATGACAAGACCGGAGGCGATCATTATGCTTATTCTTCTTTAATACTGCTTCAAACACAGCTTTTCAAATCATGGCTATTTTTTTTTCAATAAATGTAAAAACAAACTTCCAATTTTATCCAACATGGATCACTGAAACCAGACCAAACTGTTTCCCAACTACATTTGCCATGAGGCCTCGGGTATCCTGTAGTCCCAGCCTCAATGTGAGCCACCAATAGGACTCCCTCTCATAGTATAAATCCTCCTCTGCCTAGGTGCTTTCCTCTTCTTTTTGCTGCTCTCACAGCTAAGTAGATTTTCGGGACTTTTAGAGCCATTCAATTTCTATCATATAGTTTTCTACTGTGTAAGGTTTCATAATTGAGCATGTTACCGCGCGCGAGCGTTTGTTAATTTCATTCATAGTTAAAACGCGCGCCTTAAATGCCAAAACATTTGGACTCTTGAAGTATATATTTTTGATAGGAGCCGCGTCGGTGCTTTTCGCGACCGCGGCTCATTCTTGAGAGCTTAGAGGAAGGCGGAGCCCCGCAAGCGTTATCGCTCGCTTTAGGGCCCGCCCGCCTATTCATTTAGGAAATAAAACGAAGCCACTCTGAGGCAGCGGGAGTCCAGCCCCTGAACGCGGCTGTGACGCCGCAGGCGCGACAACGCTTCACATTGCGCATGCGCCCGACGGCAGTTTCGACCTGTGTAACGGTCGAATTCTGATCTATGTCGTAAAAAGCATTTCCATAGTCCCAGAGCCTTAGCGTTCGCGGGATCCCCGCACCGCTACTTTATTCAGCCACTCCCAGAGGCAATTCATAAAAAAATGTTTTTAAAAAAAGAGAAAGGATTTCTCGTCCGTGGCTATCTGTTCTGCTGAAGGAGGGCTCCTCCTCAGAGACATCTGCACAACTGTGTGAGACTCCATAAGACTCTGTCACACCTTTCCTCCCATTGAAGGCTCAGCCTTATAATCCAAGGTCATGGCAAGTGATAGGGGAGAAGAAGAATATTGGGAAGAATTCGAGGAGCAGGAAGAGGAAATGCAGGAGGAGGAGAGAGACCTCTCTCTCAGTTTCAAGAGAGTGTTGGGCGACTCACTGGTTAGAGCGCTGGCTCAAGGTGTGCAACCTCTAAAGAAGCCTTTTTGTCAAAATCAGCAGTGCCCTGCCTCGTACCCCCTACCCCGGGGGAAGATAATGTGGGGAACGAAACCTCATCGTCAGGAGAGGATGGTGAAGAGGAGGACGACAAGAGCCTTTTGGGCAGAGAAAAACCTCTGAAACAGCCCAAAACGGAAAAAAGTAAAGCCAGGGCAGTGGAGACTACCCCTGACAAAGACATATCGGACATGTTCAATCCGGATGCGATCAGGCATCCGCGGTCCACAGAATGGACCCCTTCACCAAGGGTGGCTATTTATATGGCCCAGAAGATAAGGAAACCTCTTGAGAAGGAAATGAGGTTCAGACTCAGATCCGAATGCCCCAGACCGGAGCTCAATGGTAAAGTCTCTGAGACTCCGGAGTTAGACCCGAAAATTCTCACATTCGTTTCTAAAGCATATAAAGATGTGAGAAAGGGCATGGACCGAGCCTGGCGATCATGTCAGGATAAAGTACTAGACCTGACTGGGCCCATTGCAAAGATTATGGACCTCGCAGAAAGAGCCAAGGACACTGGAGAACCAGTAGATCCTTATGTCCTGGCTAACTGGGCTCAGCGAGCCGTATGTCTTTTAGGGAATGCGAACTCAGCAATTTCGGCAGAAAGAAGACGATCTACGTTGCTTAAAATTTACAACAAGCTAAGCGATTTAGCTTCATATGAAGCAGGAGTGGGAGCTCAAGGTCTGCTCTTTGGGGACACATTCGTGAAAGAAATGAGCAGGTTCGTAGGAACCTATACGGCCCTCGAGAAAGCACAGGCGTCTATCAAGAAAGTTTTTCCCGGGCGAGTTTTTGCCAGGGCCGGTCGATACAGAGACCGCTCGACCGGCTGGTTTAACTCCAACTGAAGGCCACAGGGGCCGAGAGCCCAGTACTGGGAATCACGGCAGGAGGAGGCTTTTTTCCCAAATAGAGGCAGAAACTTCAGAGGAGGAAGAGGCTACTTCAGACACCAGTCTAATAACTCGGGTAAGCGTCCGCAAGACAATATACCCCCCAGTGGGGGGGAAAAACCGCGCTCTTTATGCACAACTGGCGAAGGCTTTCTGCAGACGTTTGGGTACTCCAGTCGGAGCAGGGCTACAAGTTAGATTTTTGGAGTTGCCCCAAGCAGAGGAAACCCCCACCGCGCTTACATTGCTCAGCGGAAGAAGCGACCTTACTAGACAAAGAATTGCAAGAGTTAGCACAAAAGCAGGCCATATAGAGAGAGCGCAGTCTCATTCGGAAAGCTTCTTGAGCAACATGTTTTTAGTGCACAGGAAAGGCAAAGTTCGACCGGTTATAAATCTGAAGGAGCTGAACAGCTGGCTAGTCTACAGACATTTCAAGATGGAAGGAGTCCATCTGCTAGCAGACCTTCTCAGGAAAGGAGATTGGTTGGCTCGGTTAGATCTGAAAGATGCCTATCTGACAATACCGGTGGCACGTCAGGAACGCAAGTTTCTCCAGTTTATCTGGAGGGGCCAGAGATGGCAGTTCAAGACCCTACCTTTCGGTTTAGCCTCCGCCCTGAGGGCATTTACGAAACTAATGAGACCTCTAGCAGCCGCCCTCAGGGACGAAGGCATACGGATGATCATCTATTTAGACGACATTCTTTTTATGTCCGAGGACAGGGAGAGACTAGTAAGTCAGATTCAATGGGCAAGCAGACTGATTGCAGAGCTGGGGTTTCTCATCAATACGGAGAAATCGGACTTGGTGCCGTGCAAAAGAATAGAGTTCCTAGGTTTTGAGGTAGATACAAGGAAGGCTTCTCTAGAGCTTCCCGGTGCCAAGATCAGAGCGATAAAGAAGGATCTGAAGTCAGCTCTGAGGAAGCCGGTTATATCACTTTGCAATCTAGCCAGGATAGTGGGTCTCCTAGCGGCCTCGATCCAAGCGATATTCCTGGGCCCTTTACATTATCAAGCTCTTCAGAGGCTCAAGATAAGATTCCTACAGATGGGTTGGAGATATCATCATCTAGTTCCTTTAGACGAAGACAGCAAGTCAGAGATTCAATGGTGGCTCAGCAACATGGATACCTGGAATGGCAAAGCCATTTTCGGGGACATTCCAGAGATAGTCATAGAATCGGACGCCAGCAGATTAGGCTGGGGAGCGAGATGCGGGCTCGTCGAGACGGGCGGAAATGGTCAAGAGAAGAGTTAGAGATGCACAAACTGTCTGAAGCGCTTAGCAGGATAATTCGCGGTCAAGGCATTTACCAAAGATCAAGCGAAATGCTGCATCCTGCTACGGATGGACAATATCTCGGCAGTGAGATAAATCAACAAACTAGGGGGCAGGAAATCCAAGATGCTAGCAGAATTAGCAAAGGATTTTTGGCATGCTTGCTTGGAAAAGGAGATAGCAGTGAAAGCAGAATATCTCCCGGGAGTAAAGAATACGGTAGCAGACTGGAACTCCCGATATCTGACAGACTCCAGCGACTGCACGAATCAGTCTTCGAGAGGTTGCAACAGAAATGGTGTCCTTTCGGTATAGATCTGTTTGTATCGAGACTGAATGCCCACCTGCCGAGATATTTCAGCTGGAGACTGGACCCAGAAGCGACCGGAACAGATGCGTTCATGCACAACTGGTAGGGGTCAGTTCACTATGCTTTTCCCCCCTTTGTGATGCTGGCGAGAACTCTAGCAAAGACTTGCAGGGAAGGAGCAGAGCTAGTGACAGTGACACCAGAATGGAAGTCGCAAGTATGGTTTCCAGTTCTGATGGAACTTTCTATGGATTTCCCGCAGAGGATTGCCCACAGGACAGATCTCCTTCTCGATCCGAGATGAGATCCACACCCGCCGATTCAGAACAGCACGCTGCACCTCATAGCATGCAAAATTTCAGGCACAGATGGTGCCTGCCAGGGATTTCAGAGGAAGCTACAGAACTTATCAAAGTATCGTGGGCTCCATCCACAATCCGGAGCTATGATTCCGCTTGGCAAGCCTGGGTCAGATGGTGCAGGGGGAGGAGTATTTCTCCCATTACAGCCCCTATAGAACACATACTGAATTTCCTAGCATCATTGACAAATAAGGGAAGAGCTTTCAGGATAATAGGAGTTTATAGGTCAGCCATTTCGGCAGGCCACGAGCACATAGATGGAAATCCTGTAGGAGAACATCCAGCAGTGACTAGACTCCTTAAGGGAGTAAATCTTACTAAGCCGCCTTTACCTAAATATTCAATGCTTTGGGACGTTAATAAAGTTTTACAATTGTTCGAACAATGGCCTCGAAACAAATTATTATCGAGCAGGCAACTGTCAGGGAAGCTAGCCACATTACTCTGTTTGATCTCCTGCAGGAGAGTATCAGACGTCAAAGCATTAGAAATTGACAGAAAAATATTTTAGCCAGAAGGCATAGCGTTTAACCTGGCGCAGCGTACCAAGACAAATTCTAAAGTAATTAACTACCCCTATTTCCCAGACAACAGCAAGCTCTGTGTGGCGCAATGCATTAAATGTTATGAAGCAGCAACAGCGGCAGTTAGACCTCATAATGTCACTCAGCTTCTTATTGCGCGAAGAAAGCCTCAAAGCAGTGGCCCCGGCTACCATTGCAAGATGGGTAAAAGAAGTTATGGAACTAGCAGGCATAGACATTTCTGTCTTCGGAGCTCATTCGACCAGAGGATCCATGGCTTCGGGAGCTTTCGCAGCTGGAGTTCCGCTGCAAGAGATCTTGAAAGCAGCGGACTGGTCTAGCGATTCTACATTCAGAACTTTCTATTTTAAGCCTCTAGCGAACATTGCATCTGCAGTGATTGAAAGCTTTGAACAAGCATAATGATAGCCTCTGGTCTTGTCATAGAATGAAGATTGCCAAAGCGCATAGCACAGGAAGTCTTGATTCTATTAAAGACACAGAGGCAATCATTATCCCTCCCTGAGGGAATGTCGCTATATGGAGGTCTGTAATTATATTAATGTGACGTTTTTTTCCTTTGAGAATAGGCAGCAGGTTCCCCACCCTAACATATCTATTCTGCTTTTTATTTAAGGGGAAGAGCAGAAAAACTCGCAAAGTGATTCAATGTTATATCCGAGTGAGACAACCCTAGATACCTATGGCAGGAAGGAAGATTCAGGTGGTTAAGACAAAGGGCCTCATTACACGGTAGGCAGTAACCATGGCGCTTTTAGCGCCATGGTTGCCGCCGGTACCGTACCGAGTCCGCCTTGGTGGATGGCGGAATTACTGCCCTACTCCAAGGTGAGCGGGGGCGGTAATTCCCCATTCACCAAGGCCCTTCCCATTCCCATTTTTGCCCCCATAGGGCATAATGGGAATGGGGAAGGCGCTAATTACGGTACCGCAAATTGCGGTACCGTAATTAGCTCCGAGGTCCCTTTGCGGGTCCCGTCCTTAACGCCTGGAAAAACCAGGCGTTAAAGTCGGGTCCCGCAAAGGGAACTCGTAGTAAGGCGGTAGGGGTTTACCGGTACCGGTGCCCTTAACGGTACCGGTAAACCCCTACCGTGTAATGAGGCCCAAAGACTTTTGAATGCGAGTGCAGTCAGAGCAACAGAAAAGAAGAGGAAAGCACCTAGGCAGAGGAGGACTTATACTATGAGAGGGAGTCCTATTGGTGGCTCACATTGAGGCTGGGACTACAGGATACCTGAGGCCTCATGGGAAATGTAGTTGAGACACTGTTTGGTCTGGTTTAAATGATCCATGTTGGATAAAGTTGGAAGTTTGTTTTTACATTTATTGTTGAAAGAAAAATAAAATGGTCATGATTTGAAAAGCTGTGTTTGAAGCAGTATTAAAGAAGAATAAGCATAATGATCGGCTGCGTGTCTTTAATAGAATCAAGACTTCCTGCGCTATGCGCTTTGGCAATCTTCATTATCATCCCTATACACATTTTTAGAAGCATGTTCTCCTGGCCCTTGAATTACTTCATTAAAGTGGCACTTGAACTCCTATCAGCATGTTTTTTGACACATTGCTTTTAATTGCCATTAATCCATCAGCAAATGTGCTCTGTCTGAATTTCTTGACCGCCACATCAGTTATGACAAGAGACATTTGTGTTTTGTAATACACATGAGTGATTTTCCAGTGGAATAAAACATACAGGGCCTCTTTACGAGTTGGGTGGTATCCCAGCAGTGAACCCAGCGAAAAATACCGCCCAAATGAACTACTGTTATCGACACTTGGTCTGGTGGAATTTCCACCAGATTACAAGTGGTGTTGGTGTAATTCCCCATTCATATTGAGTCCATTGCACTCAATGGGGCTTTTTTGGTGGAATTACTGTGGCGGAATGTCCGCTGCGGTAATTCTGCTGATTCTGCCAATTTCTCAGCAATGAGTTGGAGGATTTACCTCAAGGATTTTCCTCGAGGCAAAACCTCCACTCCAGGCTTCAAATTGTAATCTGGCATAGTGGTAACGTTGGCGGTAACTTGTTACTGCCAAGTTGGTGTCACCAGGCCACGTGGCTCTGGGGCAGCTATGTCATCTGCTGCCCCAAGTAGGCAGGGTGGGGAGGCTGCAGGGGCAGCTGCAGCTCAATCCACCCCAGCTCTGAGTCTCCCAGCCGGGACAGTGTCGGTCCCGGTCCATCAAACCGACGTTGCCCCTGCCAACATCACCCTGCAGCCAATGCCTGCACCAAGACCTATGGTCATTGTGCATTTGCACACTCCTAGTACCCAGTCCACCAGCGCTTCTGCCCCTACTGACCAGAGCGGCGTTAGCCACTCAGGATCCGCACCACCTTTGAAAAAGAGGAAGAAGGGTGCTCTGGCACTACAAGCTGAGACCACAGACACGGCTACACACTCCGGCACGTCAAGGAAGCCTAGCATTAATGACACCGAACTTGATGCACTAGTGGCCTATGTGTCGGCACATAGCCGCGAAATGGTGGTGACTGCAGGGTGCAAGACCACACCTGGTCAACGTAAGGCACACTGGCAGACCATCGCGGACATCATTAGTGCCCTTGGATTTGTGAGGCGCTCAGCTGATGATTGCTACAAGCGCTGGAATGACCTGAAACGCAGAGCAAAGAACAAGCTGGACTCAAATCATGCTTCTACTCTGGTGACTGGCAGTGGGTCTCCACAAGAGGACAACCAAATCACTGAACATGAATCTGTTGCTGGAACCTTCGTCACAGAGGAACAGATCCAAGGCGTGGGAGACATACCAGATTACGACGCATTGTCCGGTGAGTGCCCATGCATGTGTGTGTAATCCATGTGTATGTTGTGTGGGTGACGGGTTCTGATTGAGTGCCAGGTGAGGGTGTATGCACCTGAGTGGTATGGGTCACCCATGTGCTTCCTCCAAAACATTCACTGGCCTTCGATCTTGGTATGACAGTATCCCTTCTGCCCACAGTAGCCATTTAGCGCCACATTACTGCAGTTGCCCTTGAACTGTCATCTTGCAACAACATTGTTCAGAATTTTTCAGTGTTCATTCAGGCTGATTTTTTCAGCCCTATTGTCACATATGTGACATGCTTCTGTCATTGATTACACCCCACATTGGCCAACATTTGTTACCTTGTTATGTGAATGATTATACCATTCAGGCTGATTGAGTATTGGCCTGCTCACATTGATTTTTGGTGCCTGTTTGTATGTGGTACTTGATAGTTGTTTCCTGTGATGTTTACGTGACCAACCATTGATGTGTACTTCTGCCTGCAATCACTGTATTCTTGTACACTGGATGTGTTGCAGTGAGTGGCACATGCGTATTTTGTCACACTATGTAGCATTGTTCATCTCATCATGTCCATCTCACATGGATGGCTGACAGTACTCATTCACTGACATATGGCTGTACTTGTCAAATGTACCATGGCTATGCTACATGCCATCTGTGTGCTGACATGTGTCATGTATGTGTATTGGACATGCCACTCACAGGCTAATGTGTGATGCCAGTGCTACCCAGCATGCAGCAAATGTGTTGCTTTTCCATCTTGGTGTCATCAGTGTCTGCTTTTTGCCTCCCCTTCCAACTCAGTGACAGTGCATGCATGCCAGGGTTATAGTCATGTGGGACATGTGTAAATCATGTGCTGGATCTCTGGCTTGTCAGGCCTATGTGTGTGCTATGGTGCTAATGCCTGTTTCCATTTTTTGGTTTTATGTTATTGCAGGTGATGACGCGCTTGATGCTGTTGAGGTTGAGGAGATGGTGCAGACCCAGGAGGAATCTCAGGCACGACCGGGCACCAGTGGGGGACGTGGTGTGGTGGTGGGTGAAAACCCAATCTTACTGCAGACCATGCTGTCCAGGGGTGTCTCTGGGTGCACCTCCCCAGACCTCTATTCAGGTGCTGAACCGGATGATGAGACTTATGTGCCGTCGCAGGTGAGTGTTTCTGAAAGGGATTCTGTTCTGTCCAACCCACCTGCACCAGGGGTAGAACCCTCTATGGGGATGTCAGTGTTGGTAAGTCCGCCTTTGGCGGTTACGGATGCAGGGTCACACTCCACAACATCTGATCCTGTTCCTGGGCCAGCAGATCAGAGGGGGAATGCAGTCCTGCAGCCTCAGGCAGTGCCAGCACAGCAAGGTGCAGATCGCCTTGCCCCGAACAGGTGTGGTGCCCGCCGACGCAGTGACCGTACGCCACCAGGCAATACTGTATGGGAAAACTCCATGTACGGTATGGCAACCCAACAGGCAGCATCAGTTGAAATGATGGCTCAGGCAATGGAGAGGGTGGCCACTTCCATTATCCCCCCTGAAAGACAGATGGAGCAACAACAGCAGGCAACAGACTCCATTTGCCGATCACACAGGGAAGACATGTTGGCGTCCAACGGGGACCGACGGGCGGCACTGGGGACTCTGCGGGAAGCCATTTCTATAGAGTCACAGGGCCACAGGGAAGCCCTGAGGTTAGAACTCCATAACCTCAGGTAGACTCTTGTTGAACTTGAGGCTTCCACAAATTTGAGGACAGAACAGCAGCTGGAGCGGCTCACACGTTCACTCTCAGCTGAGCTGCAGGCAACTCGGGAGGAGATCCGGGCATCACGGGAGGCCATGCGTGCAGAAATGCAGGAAACCCATCAGGTGCTGCATGGGGATCTCCGTACTATCATCCTCCAGAACAAGACCTTCCACACCCGCATGCTTGCTGCCAAGGAGGACCATACCAGGGCTTTGCGTGGGCTGCCTCCCATAGCACCACCACCTCCTGATACAGCAGCAGAGGGTGATGAGAGCGACAGCAGCACTTCTCCCACAGTAGTGTAGCCGTGCAGGCCATGAGCCCATGGAGGTGGTTTTTTTTTCGCAACATCCACACAGGCCCCCACATGGCCATTTTTGATTTTTTTTTTTTTTTATTTTTTTTTTTTTACACAGTGTGTTGCCTTTTGTGGCTCCCGCGGGCATCCACTGTGTATTCCAGCTGGGCGCATGCAGGCTTGTCCTGTGTTTGGGTTAGAGGCTTGGGTTCCTGACACACACACCCCTCCTGCTTCCCGTTTCCATGGGCTTGCAAAGGGTGTGACCAAGTGACAGTGACTTACACAGTGACAATGGGCTCCCATGAGCTGTGTGGGCAGTCTGTAGTCATAACTGTGTGGACATCCCTAGTGGGGTTTGTTTGTGTATTGAACACTGCATGGTGTATTGATATGTGCTTATGCATCCATATCTTCCTCCTTATCCGCAGGTACCTTCTTCATGTCTTCACAAGGCCGTCTCCTTTGCAGATGCAGTTCATGTTGTATGCAGTACAATGACACATTTGCCTGACAGCAACACTCTGGAGTTGGAAGGGGTCGATGTGCTGCCTTATTGAGGTTGTATGACTTACATTACTTTGAGTTTGTACTGTCATATTTTGGTGATTTTTCATGCTGTGTTGCTGTATTGTGTGCTGGTAAGTATTTGGTCATGTGTGCTGTTTGTTATTGATTACTGGGAGAATATTGTCTATGGCCTGTTTCCATTTGGGACAGTGCACTTTGTGACACTTGTGTCATGTGTTGTGCATTCCTTTGTTTGCTTTCACATTGCAGGACATGCCATGGTGTGTTAGGTGGTGGAGATGGGGAGGGGTTGGGTGACATGGTGCTATTTTCATGTTGTATTTTGCAAGGGGGTAGTCATTCATGCAGCATAAATGTGTGTCTTTTTGTGACACAGCATTGGTTGTCTTTCGGTAGGTAGGAATGCACACAATGTAACACTTCCAGGTGACCAATCTAAGGCTGGTATGGTTGTGACAGTTGACTGTCTCTTATGTCATCATCATTGATTGTCAGCTGGTATGTGCCAGGGCTGTGTGCACTCCAAAAGGGTGTGATTTTAGGTGAAGTAATTGGCCACCAGCTGCGTATGGGCTGCCTCACCACGTGCCCTTTCCCCTCCCATGCGCAGCGGCCGTGCTTGTGGTAGGGGATGTGGGGGCACCACCATGTCCACCAGCAGGCCCTGCGTGTTGCAATGTTGTGCAGGACACATGCTGCCACTATGATCCTGCACACTACTGGGGGCGCGTATAGCAGCTGCCCACCAGAGCGGTCAAGGGAGCGAAAGCGTGACTTGAGCACTCCGAATGTGCTCTCCACTATGCCCCGGGTTGCAATATGGGCTGTGTTGTATCTTACCTCGGGTGGTGTGGTGGGGTTCCGAATTGGCGTCATCATGTGGGTGCTCAGAGGGTAGGCACTGTCCCCTGGGGAGGTGATGATGGGTATCATTAGTGGGGTTGTGACATTACTCAGTGTCTGACATGCTTGCATGTGCAGGGGCATTTATACTCACCAAGCATCCATGTATCGCCATGCCGCCCAGCTTCTAGGTCCCGGTTTAGGGTTGACATTCTGTAAATGAAACTGTCATGGGTGGACCCTGGATAGTTGGCATATACTGAGGTTATGGTTCCCTTGGCATCACATACTACCTGCACGTTGATGGAATGCCAGTGCTTGCGGTTTCTGTAGATGCGCTCAGTTGCCCTGGGAGGACGTAGAGCCACATGGGTGCAGTCAATGGCACCTAGAACTTTGGGGAAGTGTGCCACCCCGTAAAAATCCTGGACGACAGCCTGCCTTTCTGCAGGTGTTCTGGGCAGATATATGTGCGTGTGGACTGATGGGCGTGAAGTCATTTTTTTTTTGGGAATATTTTTATTTTATTTTAGGTAAACCAAACAACAATACAACAGAACATAAATAAAACACACCAAACAACAACAAAAATGCAATCCCCAACCCTCCCCCCTATGAGCCTGTGTGGTGTCCGCCATCGGTATCCGCTCCGTGCGGTGGGGCCTCATCGCCCTCAGATCCAGCCGAGGCCGACCCTGTCCCAAACAGCTCGGCTATCAATGACTTCCATGCCGTGAGGGAGCCCGTTTCTTCCTCCTCCCCTGCCATACAGGCATCCCGCCACGCCGCTGTCTCAGCATCTGCCCATTTTTGGAGATCTCGCCACCAGACCTCAACTAGTGGCTTATGACATTCCTTCTACCCCACGGCAATCCTACGTTTGGCAAGCACATAAACCAGATCTTTAAGTTTCTCAACGTGTCGGAGCTTACGCGCTCTGGGATACCCCCCAGCAGACAAGCCCAGGCTGAATCCACTTTGAGTATAACACCCCTTCCCGCCAGCCTCTGCGCCACTTCACCCCAATAACTTGCGATCACTGGGCACGCCCAGAACATGTGTATCATGTCCGCATTCTCTTCGTTACACTTGGGGCACGCCTGGCGCCCAGCATCCCGAAATCTGGATATTCTCAGGGGGGTCATATATGCCCTGTGCGTAATATAGAGCTGTATCTGCTTAAACCTGGCGTTCCTCGATACCATTTTGTGGTACCCCAAGGCGCGCTCCCACAACCCATCCGCCATCGGGGCCCCGATCTCTGCTTCCCATTCCAGTCGCAAGTGCCCCAAATCCTTCCCAACCTTTGTCATTAACATCTCATACAACCTGGAGACCTCATGCCCACCCTCCGATGTGTCGTATATTATCTCCAACGTAGCATCCGGTTCATCGGCCAAGGTAGCTTCAGGCCACATACTCCGGATCTCCCGCACCACCCTAAGATATGTTACGTATTGACCCGTGTGCAGCCCCGACACCGCCTCTAGTTCCTCGAACTCCATTAGGGCCCCGTCCTGCCAGATGTCTCCCATGGTGACCAACCCTACTGATTCCCAGTATGTCCAAAGGATTGCTCTTAGCTGCCTGTCTCCCTTCGCCAGTGCGACCAGTGGTAACTGCGGCACACACGGCGAGGGGTCGCCCATCATCCGGCAGGCTCGCCGCCACATGTCCCTACCCAAGGCCAGCATCTTAGGACGTTCCCTCATACAGGCATTGGCCACCCAGATCACCTCCTGCAAATAAAAGGGGGAACAGTCCCTCCCAAGCAGCCTGTGTTCAGGGGTCTCGTCATCCGAGAGCCACCTGGCCACATATTGCAATTGCGCAGCCACATAATAGGCCTCGAAGTTCGGCAGTTTCACGCCACCCTTCTCGTAAAAGTTCTGCAGTTTCCACAATGCAACTCTATTGCGTGTTCTGTGCCATAGGAAATCCCTACATACACTATGTAACCTCACAAAAAACTTCTTAGGTATCATATAAGGGATGTTATTAAAGTAGTGCAAAAGCCTGGGCAGCACCACCATCTTGAGCATAGCTCCCCGGCCCATCATCGCTAAAGGCAATCTTTCCCAGAACCTCATGCACTTCTCAATCTTCCCCACAGCTAATTCGGTATTATGCTTATGTTCCTCCTCGGTCGTGTGATACACGTCAATACCCAGGTACCGGAAGGAGCGCATTGCCCACGGGATCTGCAGCACCGGCAACCTCTCCACGGGTGTCCCCACATAACCGCCCAGCGGAAATAGTATGGATTTCTGGGGGTTTACTGCTATGCCGGACAGCCAGGCGTACCTCTCCATTACCTCCAAGACATACTGCAAATTCTCTTCCGGGTATTTCAGGTATAGCAGCATATCGTCTGCATACAGGGATATAAGGTGACACTCCCCTCCCACCTCAATACCCACCGGGTCATACTGCTGCCGAAGGCAAATTGCTAAGGGTTCGAGGGCCAATATATACAACATTGGGGACCAAGGACACCCCTGCCTAGTGCCTCTGCCCAACTGCCATCTGTCTGACACCACTGCGCCCGTGCGGACCCTGGCCAGAGGTGCACTATATAACATCTCGGCCCACCTAATGTAGCCTGGTCCCAGTCCAAACCGTCCCAAAGCCGCCAGCAACCACGGCCATCAAACAGAGTCGAACGCTTTAACCGCGTCCAACGCCACTATCGCCATTTCGCTCTCGTCACTACATCCCCCCTCAACCACCCTGTGAAGGCGTCTATGATTGTGAGTGATATTCCTGTTCGGGACATAGCCCGTTTGGTCAGGATGGATCAACTTGCCGATCACCCTCCGCATTCTGGCCGCCAGGACAGCTGTTGGGATCTTGCTGTCTTGGTTCAGCATCGACAAGGGCCGATAGGAGCCGCAACCGTGTCCCGGCTTATTGGGCTTGGGGAGCGGTATTATAATCGCCTCCCTGAGCGATTCAGGCAGCCGCCCCACCTCGAACGCTTCATTAAGCATCTCCAGCATGGGCGGGAGCACCTCCTCTCCATACGCTTTATAAAATTCACTGGGGAACCCATCCGCCCCTGGGGCCTTGCAAGTGGGTAACTGCCTCACAATCTCTTTCAACTCTTCCAGAGTGATCGGAGCATCCAACTCCTCTCGCTCTTCATCACTTATCCTGGGCAGACCTATGTCTTCGAGTACTTCATCTATCTCCTCCCGGCTCCCCCCCTCACGATCCTCGTATAATGCCTGATAATATTCTGCGAATGCCCCATTTACACCTTCTTGGGTATCCACCTCTTCACCCTTTTCAGTGATCACCGATCGGATCGGGGACCTCGGGGTCTCGCTCTTATAAAGCCAAGCTAGAAGCCTGCCCGTTTTGTCCCCCCCGCATGTAGTCTCTCAATATACTTTCTGTAGTTTAGATTACAGAGCCTGTCCCAATGTTCCGCACACCTCTGCTGCAGGGTAGAGACCGCCTCTGTATCGATTCCACCCTCCTCCAACTCTCTTTCCAACTCAATCTCGGCCATATGCAGATTGGCCAGGACTCCCCCCCATCAACCCCTTGGACTTCGCAATGGCGACCCCCCGCATTACAACCTTAAAGGCCTCCCATAAAGTACCAGCCGACTTAACACTCCCTGTATTCACCTCAAAGTAAGCAGTTATCTCCTCCCTCATATCCTCTCGGAAGACTGGATCCTTGAGCGCTTCCGCCCTAAGGCGCCATGTTGGAATGCGCGCTCGTGGGGGGTAAAGCTGCCATCGCAAAACCAGGGGCGAGTGGTCCGAGAGGACTCTCGCCCTGTAGTCTATCTGGTCGCACTCCACGACAACGTCCGGAGTGACGAAGAAGTAATCCAGCCTCGTGTGCAGTTGATGCGGGGCCGAATAATGCGAGTATTGCCTCACGCCAGGGTGACTCGCTCTCCAAACATCTACCAGGCCAAAGACCGCCAGCAACGTCTGCAATACTCTAGCCGCCGGGCTGGGCTTGACTATCTTGTCGTCCGACCTATCCTCCCTGGGGTTCAGAACACAATTGAAGTCCCCGCCCCAAATCACCGTGCCCCCCATCCCATCGCTAAGTCTCGTGCACAGCGTCCTAAAGTATGTCGCTGTGTCCTGGTTGGGAGCATAAGTGTTTATAATACACACTACTTTGTTCTCCACAAGCCCCCTTACCATGACCAGCCTCCCATCAGACTCCACAACCTCCCCAAGCAGCTTAAACGGGACATGTGGTGCCACCCAAACCAGCACACCTCTAGCATAGGCAGAATATGTAGATCCCACTACTGTCCCCTTCCACTTCCTTCCCACTAGTTCCAATTTTTCCCGTGTCAGATGCGTCTCCTGTAACAAGGCCACATCTATCTTTTGCCTCTTCAGGTACAACATGACCTTGTTTCGCTTTAGGTAGCTCTTAAGCCCTCTAACGTTCCACGTTAGCATCCTAAGGTCCCCCATGGTCTATCAGTAGCTCCCACCTCCCTTCCAGGGATTCCCGCCTCCCCCCCACCTCGCAGACACCCATTCCCAGTTCCACCCCCAGGCTCATATAAAAACTAACACACCCCACACCCCTAACCCAACCAACTGCCCAGCTCCATCCCTGGATCTCAGGCATCCCCGTGTTCGGTTCCCTCTGGAAACCCAAGCAGAGAACCCGACGGGGTGTCACCCCACTAGCAGTGACTAACCTAAACTAAAACTGGGGTACAAAGAACGGCCCCTGGAGGCTCCTCTCCCTCGCATTCGTATCCGTGCACGCGGACCATATTTCCAACACCTAACGCGTACACGTTCTCACACAAAGTCACAGACTATATTCCAGTCCCACTGTTCATAGCCCAACCGGGCCCGCAGCGTCACTTATCTCGTCCCGTTCCAGCAGCCGTCCGAACATCTGGCTCCTGAGGGCAGTTTTGCGCGTCCAGCCACTCCAATGCATCCTCCGGAGTGGCAAAAAACAGCATCTTGCCCTTAAAGAGAACCTTCAGTTTGGCCGGGTAGAGTAACATGTATTTATACCCAGCCTCCCGCAATCGCCTCTTAACCGCTCCAAAGTTCATGCGACTGTGCTGTACCTGCAGGGTATAATCGGGGTAAGCAGTTATGGTCGCCTCTCCTCGTCGTATAGTGCCCCCCTTGCGAAAGTATTCAAGGATCCTTTCCCGGTCCCGGTAATTGAGGATCTTGGCGATCACAGGCCTGGGCGGATTTCCCGGCGGTGGCCTCCTAGTCAAGGCCCTGTGCGCTCTCTCCACCGCAAACCCCTGCGACAAGGCGCCCCCCGTGATCTCCTGCAGCAACAAGTTTTCAATAAACTCCGTGGGACTTTGGCCCTCAGCCCCCTCCGGCAGGCCCACAATGCGGACGTTGTTTCTCCGGGCGCGTCCTTCCGCCTCCTCAGCCCTACTCTCCAAGTTACCCACACGTTGCATCAAGGCATGGAGATCACGCTTGTGCGCGGCGCAGTCCGCCGCGGTAGGGCCAATCTCCTTCTCCAAGGTCTCCGTGCGCTCTGCCAGGGCTCGCACGTCGTGCCTTAGGAGGTTCACGTCCTCCTGCACCGCCCCAACCTGTAGTTCCATCGCGGTTTTCAGTTCGGCCACTGCGAGCTGGAGCTTGGTCTCCCACGTCGCTTTCAGGTCCGCGATCGCAGCGAGGACATCTTGGTTCGCACTCCCGACGGCCATTTCCTTGGCCTGAGCCTTCGCCTTGCTCCTGGCTCCGTCTGGGCCGGGCGGCGTCTTGGCGTATTCGTCGAGCGTGGGCTGTTTGTTCTTTGCTCTCAGGAGCTTGTTCGACATGTCTCCCGTCAGAAGGGCCACGCTCAGGTCCATGGCAGGGAGGCACTGTGCCCACTCACCCCAATTCCGTCTTGGGGATCCTTTGTTCTCCGGCTCACCCGACCATCTTCGCGACTGTTGTTGTCCACCGCTGTCCCAAGGTGGGTCGGGTTGCGCTGCACCCTTCGTAACGCCCCAAGGGCGCACGTGCGTTGTGGAAACCGCCACTGGGGTCCCGATCCCCCACTCCTTTGTCCCTTCGTCAAGCGGCGGCGGCCATTTTCTCGTCCGTCGAGGTCTCGCCTCCAATTCCTCACCCGGCCTCTAATCACACTTCCGCAGTGCGGACCCGGATAAAAATGTATCCACACGTGTAGCCGAACTTCATGTACGCAGTCAGCACCTTCTCAACCGAATCGCATCGGTCCTTGCACGGTTTTCAGTCGGATAATGTACGGATCTGCGGGAGCCCCCGTACAGACACGTCTTTTCACATGGCTTCCAAGCCACGCCCCCGGGCGTGCAGTCATGATGGCCAACACCTGGTGCAGGCAGCGTGGCCTGTGACACCCCCCCCCCACTATGGCACTTGTCCGCTGAAATGAACCAGTGGCCAAGAAGTGCAGTACATTGAGCACCTTTTCCAAGGGGCTCAGTGCTTGGGAGCACAGGGTGGTTGATGTGAGGTCATCTTCCCACTCACTCACCAGGTCGAGTATTATGTGAGGTGGAAACCTGTACATCCCATACACCTGGTCATCAGGCATCCCAAAAAGGCTGGTTCTGGGTGTAAAATTTCTGACCCTGACTATCCTCCTCCTCCTCCTGCGGTAGCCCACGACCACTGCTGCGAGGAACGGTATATTCATCTTAGCGTCTGAGCTTGTTTGTTGTTTGCGCGCACTTTTATGCTGCGCGGGTCCAAGTACGCCTGCTTCCTGCTGGCGTACGTGTTTCCGGATTAGCGCGACTTTTTTGGCGCACGCGTTAGCCCTGTTTATTCCATGAATATGTGTTGTAGGTGCGCGTGTACTTCCCCCGTTCCGCCCACATTTTCACGCGTTGTTCCCCATTCGCGTGTTACGCCCCGTGTTACGCCTACTTTTGTTGTGTGCGCTGCGCTATGTGCGCGTAGCGCACGCTGTCTGAAGACGTGTGCGCCAGCCTGCGCCACGCAAGATTTTAGCGCACATCCATGGATTTACACGCGCATGGACTTCCATGAATCGCTGTGCACGGGTTTCGCTGCGATTTTCGCACTTGCGCTGCAATTCGCACGCTTTTGCATGCTTGCGCGGAGATTTTCAGCGAATGAATCGGCCTGTGTATCTTGTCCCAGTATGTTGACAGGTATTTGCCTGGAATATAACAGTGGCACCTTCATGTCACATTCACATATAGAGACTGGTAATTCTTCGGTAAAAGGAACTCAACTCGTTGCTCCTGTGAATCCCTGAGTCTTCATGGCATTTCCAGACATTGAAAAATGTCCCTCCCATATATACCAGCATGTTGCACCCGTGTCTACTAAGAATTAAAAATGTTTGCCTCCTATACAGAAGTCTACCCTTGGTTCCTCATGAAGGTTTGGCGTCATGGATAGTATGGAACACATCAGGTCTCCGAGTGATCTTTCCTATCCCGTGTACAGCCTTGTGCCATCATTTGTAATAGGGTTCCCTCCATCGATGGTGACACAACCCTACTCTAGGAGTTATTGACTGCCCTGTGTTTGTGTTCTGTTGAAGCTTCATAGGTGATTGCTGCAACTGTCATTGTGGCGGGTTACCTGCTATCTGCTGTGTTTGTAAACCTTGCTGCATTATCTGCGCTTGCTGCTGCACCGTTTGATTCTGCGCAAATCTATCTCCATTCTGCTGCAAATACGCAGGTGGATTTGACATCACCCCTCTTGAAAACTGGCCATTTTGTACCATTCCTTGACTCCTACACGTGCAAGCAAAATGCCCGATCATACCAGACGTCGAGCATATAGGTGGTGGTCTCCCAACCTGCCCATTTTGCATACTCCGATTAACATTCTGCATATTTTGAAACCCACCTTGGTTATTCTGCAAGTTTCCCTGATTACCTTGCCAATTCCCTTGATAACCTTGCCGGTGTCCAGTCATAATGTCGAATACAATAATTTCGAAAGTCAAAATGTCGAAAATATTTATTCGAAAATAAAAATGTTGAATTACAAAAATGTCGATTTTTTTTCGATTTTTTTTCGAATTAATGTTTAAATAATTAATTAATTATAGTTTATAAAACATAATTTTTTTAAATGGTTAAAGGTATATCCATGGTGGGTGGGGGGGATGGGGAGGGGGGGAGTTGGGGTAGGGGTTTGGGATGGGGTTTTTTAATAATTAATTATTTAATTAATGTTTTATTAAATACTTTTTTTAAAAAATTAATGGTATATCCATGGGGGGTGTTGGGGGGGATGGGGAGGAGTGGAGGGTTGGGGTAGGGGTTCGGGATGGGGGGTTTGGGGGAAGGACCCCCCCAATAAAAAACGTTAGTATGTGTGACATTTTACATAGTTATTTTAGCATTGGTTTTTCGATTTTTTTTCGACATTTTTTTTTCGAATTAATGACTTTTTCTATTATATATATGTGTTTTCGACATTTTTGAATTCGACATTTTTGAATTCGACATTTTTGTAATTCGACATTATTTTTTCGATATTATTACTATAAACCAACCTTGCCAGCCTCGTCCTCGAAATCCCCTTCCTCGTGGAGCATAACCACTATTGGTTTGATTGAACTGCCTTTGATTATTCACCTGCGGCATGTTTAATGTCTGGTGTGAGTTCGATTGATCTACGCTGGTCAGCATTGGCCCTTCAATGGCGTACTTGGACAGTTTTTTCTGCACCAACTTCGCCTCCTAGCCTTTGCGAGCATCATCTTTTTTGCGATTCTTTTCTTGCAGTAGTCTACAGTAATGTGCAATGGTCAGCTGAATTTTTCCGACTACTGCTTGGACTCTATCCCCACTAACTTCTTGAGCTGCTTCTGTACTGGCTCTGGCAGCTCTTGGTATAAGATGTAGTAGAATACTGGTATAGATTTTCCCCAAGATTCACGAGTTTCCAACGCCTAAGATTCTTGAAAACTTTGGACCTATAAACTAACAGATAATTTCCTTCCTTCATCTTTTTTGTCATTATAGCTCCCATGTCAGACATGTCTGGATATAGTACTCGGAGCGCTTTCCAGACTGCTACCATTCAATTATTAAACGGTGCCCCATCTTGAGAGGTGTTGAATGTAGTTACATCAGGGTATCCTGCCCTCGTCCACACGTCATCAGCTCTCTCACCAAGTATGGCGATTAAAAGACCTTTAATATCCCCTATAGCCAACGTATTTCCTCCCGTAATTTTTTCTAATTGATGTATCAATTTCCCAGCGCCAGAAGTTAAACTCAGGACTTTACACCTCAAATTATCCTTATCCATTTGGGGCCATGGGATATACTGTGGTTTGGCCCCTCCTTTTTCTAACAAAGGAAACTGTGACGCCCCAAACTCATTCTCATAATTTGTCTGTCCACTTCAGGGACAATATTGCCACATCGCTGTCTACCTGGCAATGATCTTAACCTGCTTACATAAGGCAGCGACTCCCCCCTCTGACTGTGGAGTTGCCCACTCGGTCGGTCTGACTGCGTCAATGGCTCTGTCGCTTTAGACACAGGCACGTTTAAATCCGACCATCTTACTTCCTTATCCATAGAAAAGCATCCCTCAGACCCACATATGTCATCTCTCTATTCCCCCTGGAAGGCTTCCCTTTTTTCGTCTAACATTTCTTGTGCCCAACCTCGTGCAACTTCTCTCGTCTTCATTTCTATTTAGAGTCAGTCTGTCTAATGACAGCTCCTTATGTCTCGCACTACATGAGGCTTCCCCCGTGTCATACAATTGAGTGCTTTCGAAACGGTAATTTTTTCCCTTACCCTTTTGGCTCTTTCTGAGCTTTCATATCATGGTATACTTAATCGATCGCTTCCCAAATGCTCTTCAAGTCAAACTCGTCTTCTAGATTTGCTCTGGACGGGTCTGGTAATGACTCGTATTCTGGGAAGAATTCCTCTATATCCTCCCACTCTGCTTTTGGATTAGGATTTCTTACTTCTCCAAGTATTCGAGATCGCATGCTCTCTGCCTTCTTTTACGTCCCATATCATTGTCAAATTCCCTTTGCTTTCTCGCTTCCTCTCTCACTCGATCTTCCTCTTTCCTTTTCATATCCCTTCGGTCATTTGCCCTTCGTATCTCCTCATACCTTCGTCTTTGTATTCTTTTTTCTCTTATTTGTTGCTCTTCTTCTTCTATCATTTTCCTTTCCATCCTCTCTTGCTCATCAGCTGTTCTGTTTATCACGTTTCCTGTGCTCTTCTGCTCTCTCTTGTTTTTTCGCTTGCTCATCTTGATAGAACTGCTCTCGTCTGTCTATCTTTTCTTTTTGCTCCTTTAATCATTCTTCCCTTTCTCTGTCTTTTCCATCTTGTTCGTTTTGATCTTCCCTTTGTCTTACATCCTCGATTCCTTTACCATTGAGTTTAAGCAAAATCTGACCTCCCATCCATTTGTTCTGTAAGAGCGATATCTCATCAGTTTTATCTCTTTCTCCCTTCCATCTCTTTATTTCCCCTCCTATATCTAGAGATGTGCTTGCTTAATCACTCTTTCCTTATCCCGTCTCTCCCTGTCCCTCGGGACTTTAGAGATTACAACCTTCTCAATGTTTTTCTCTGGGCCCTCGTCACTACTTTGCATAGGTTACTCATAAGCCGGGTTGCTATACCCTGTCGCTGCTTTAAGTTCCCTTGATGGGTATAACCCATTGTCTTTCTTATTCTCGTCTTCTATTTAAGACGGGGCGGGTGGAGCAGAGGGCTCTTCACCCCCCTCTCTGCATACATTAAGTATCCAATCTAAAGGAGGCTCCTCATCTGTCTCTTGTTGATACATTTTCCAAAGCTCTTAGCTGGGTAGGCGCTTGTCTAGCTTCTTCCCAGTATATGCAGCATGCAAATATGTCGTCATATGCTGCAAAACTGCTTTTGACAGCAATCCGCCCTGTGGCCATGGCATGAATATTTTGTCTGCCGTTCCTTTAACCCATTCTGCACTGTAGTGTCTAACTTTAGATGCTTGTTTTTGGCAACTGTTTGTAGAGATGCACTAATGGAGTAAGATCCTCCATTAATAACCCATCGCTTTTAATTTGCTACTTCTCGCTTGCCTTAATCACAGATTTTAAAAACACGTTTCAAGAAAACACAAAATGAGCGGGCACCAGTCGTTGCAAGCTCCAATCCCGTTTATCCACAATTTTATTCTTGCTAAAAACCAACCATCAAATACAATTTATAACAATCACTTTATTTTCCTCAACTTCACACTTTTCTCATTTATCATAACCTTTTCCTTTGGCTATGACGTCATTGTGCTTTCAAAACTACATAAAACAAACAGACAAACTTGACCGGTCACGTAAAGTTTTCTACGATCTTCCTTCTTAAGACTCGTCTTACCCTCTAAAAAATCTTCCTTGTGGAACCTAAATCTATCTCATTAGGACTTTCTTTAATCGGACACGTGTACTACGTCATCCAGATTCTTCTAACGTTCTTTAAAACTTAGGTATAGGGCATATCCTCTTTATCGTGGCCTCTCGCACGCTTTTACTTATTATATTGCTTAGCCACACTCAAGTCAATATCTCATTCCCCATATATATATATTTCTGAGACTTGTGGAATATGCTTAGATCACATGCTGTGCATAGGCCGACATCTATTGGAAGCTGCAGAGTATTACAGTTTGTTTTTCGAAACTCGAAAATGGGCGTCGACACAGGGCGTGCAAGTAATACTATCCCTAGTGTGACGTCCACTGTACCCAAGATCCCTCACGCGTCTAGGATCCTCAGATTGTTTTTTTCCGCCATACTGGTCGGAAGCATTTTGCGGAGTCCACTGGCCTTAGCCATACTTTTGCTAAAAATTTAAAAGATTAATCTATTCACATCCTTCTCCACCCCAACGTCGAACTTCGACACTCGACGCCGGCTGGAGAAGAAATCGACCGTCGGCTGCTGCACGACGGATTTGGGCCTCGGAAGGCCGCTGGCCTCGGCCCGGGCCTTGGAAGGCCTCTGGCCTCGGCCCTGCAAGTAGGGAGAGTGGGGGGTGGTACATACTCTACACTCTTGGTATATAGGTACACCTTATACATTTCCTACACTTAACTGCCCGCTGCCTCAAGGTGCACATGGAGGGTACCCCTTTTCAATTCTGCCCCAAGTGCAATCGCAAATACCCTTGGGTCGACAGGCACGCCACGTGCAATCTCTGCTTGCCAAGGGACCACCCCGAAGCGAACTGCAGAGCGTGTAGTAGGTTTAAACCTAAGACACTCAAGGACTGTTCGACGAAGCGTTGGGCCCACCACGCCAGGCAGGCGGCCATGGCAGCGGAGGGCGCCTTCAGCGATGGCAGCGACGCCGTACTTTCGGACAGCGAGGGCATTACGGCGTCGAAAGACAGCCGAGCGCAGGTCCCCGACCTCGGAAGGTCGTCCGGCAGGGCGGCTATGGGGAAGACCCCCGGCGACACAAGCGCTTCATATACTACACACACTAAACACACTAAGTCCAACCGAGACTCGACGACGTCGAGTTCTCGGAAAGAGGCACAAACAGAACGGTCCGATTCGGTGTCCTCTGGGCGCTCTCGATCAAGATCGCTGCATGACTCCAGGCAATCATCCACTCTTGCCAAGAGTGCCTCGCTCCCTAGGCTAACAGAAGTTCGATCGTCGGAAGACGAAGACGACTTCCACCTCCAGGCCGCGCTCCAGGAGTCTGAGCCCGCAGTTAAAGCCAGCGAGGCCCCACGCTCGAAGGACAGGGACACAACTCCCGATCCTCGACGCCAGGCGTCGAAAAACTCCGGAGCCACTAAGGGACAGGGAAAACATTTTTCAACGCACGGGGAGGGGGGAAAACAGCAGAAGAAACTACCTGTGCATTCTTCCACACCTGTGAAACACTCCACTCCCCCTAAACAGACAGACAAAACCAGGTCTGCTGATAGGTCTACAACCAGCAAAGCTACTCAAGATAAATCCCATAGACTTGCTGAGAGAGTCATTCCCAGTTCCAAAAAATGGTCCAGTGAAGACATAGATGGGGTCATGTCAAGAATGTCTTCTTTGGCTGATTTTTATGATAAAAATCCAGAACATTTCCTCTCGTATGATCCACAAGGGGCCACACCCTCAGGCTCTACTGATCCTATCCCCCCGAGTAAAAAGCCCCGGTTTGAAACTCTGATGAGGTCAGAACCCTTTGAGGTACAACCTTACGCAAAACCATACTCACGGTATCAAGGAGAGGCTTCCTTTGGTGAGGACCAAGAATTTGGTATGATAGAAGAGCAAACCGGGACGGGCTACTATGGGGATGATGAGGACCAGGAAGAAGAAGAGGATGACTCGGAAACATACAGAATAGATTCCCTGGTAGAGAACGAAGCCCCGGTTACCGACTCCCCGGTCGATAACCAACCCCTCCTAAATGAGGTTCTCGCTCACGCAGCAGAACATTTCCACATTGACACCCAAGGTGTCCAGGAGGAAAGGGACTTCGCAGAAGAGTTAGTGGGAGAAAGGAGGCCTGTTGCCCAGACCATCCTTATCCTTAAGTCCATTCAGCAGAGAATAGATCCGTCCCTGGTGAACCCGAACCTCACCAGAGCAGTCAATCCCAGGGTTGAAAAACTTTTCAGGGCGGCCCAGTCTGACCCTCTCTATATAAGAGGACATCTGAAGCCAGACTCCCTAGTTGTCACCAACACTCGTAAGAGGGCTGGAACACCCTTGTCATCGTCAGAAGCTCCTCCCGACAAGGAGAGCAAAAAACTATACGGTTTCGGCAGGAAAGTAGCCTCAACGTCCGCCTTTCAAGCAAGGATTGCTAACTCCACCACTAGTGGTCGTTTCGCCAACACTGGTACAAAGCCTTCACTGGTGGACAAGAGAGAATCTCGCACAGGGGAAACCCTTTTACGATCCCGAAGTACAGGCAGTAGTCACTACAGATGCATGTCTGACGGGGTGGGGAGCTCACCATCTCCACCACACAGCTCAGGGTCTCTGGTCTCACTCAGTGGCCAAGAACCACATCAACCTGCTAGAGCTTCTGGCTGTATTCAGAGCGCTTCAGGCGTTCGAGCCCCACCTACTAAACCTGTCAGTGCAAATCCGGACGGACAGCACAACAGCCATGTTCTACCTGAACAAGCAAGGAGGGACTCGCTCGCCAAATCTGTCCAAGCTTGCCAAGAAAATCTGGATATGGGCACTCAGACGGAACATCTTCCTGTCATCACAACATGTTCCAGGGGAGCTCAATTCCCTAGCGGATGCTCTGAGCAGAGACTCCCTCCCAGAGGAACACGAATGGGTTCTACACAGAGAGGTCGTAGAAGATAACTTCTCTCAGTGGGGTTTCCCCACTATAGACTTATTCGCCACAAGCGAAAACAGACAATGCCCAGGATTTGCATCCAGGTTCCCCCAACCAGACTCCCAGGGGAACGCCCTGTGGATGAACTGGTCAGGGATGTTTGCGTACGCTTTTCCACCAACTCCTCTCATCAGGAAAGTGGTGAACAAGATGAACAGGGAATCGATGACGCTCGTCCTAGTTGCTCCCATGTGGGCAAGACAACCGTGGTTCCCACACCTACGCAGGATGGCGGTGTGCGAGCCCATCAAACTTCCAGCCTGGTACAACCTACTGTCCCAGCACCAAGGTCAAACAGTGCACCAGCAACCCAACTCAATGAACCTGGCAGCATGGCTCCTGAGGTCATAGAGTTTGGACATCTCAATTTGCCACAGAGGTGTATGGACATCCTAAAGGAATCTAGGAAACCAAACACAAGGCACTGTTACTTTGACAAGTGGAAGAGGTTCGTTATCTGGTGCCAGAGTAGACAAATCAACCCGGTTGATTGCACTCCTTCCACTATTGTTACATACATGCTCCACCTGCTAGATGCAGGATTGGTTTTTAACTCACTGAAAGTACACCTGGCAGCCCTGTCGGCTTACACCACTTCCCATTGCAAGGTTTCGTGGTGGAAAGTACCAGTAGTTAAAGCCTTCATGGAAGGAGTAAAGAGACTTCACCCTCCTATTTCAAACCCACCACCAGGGTGGGACCTTAATGTGGTGCTAGCCAAGCTCATGGGCCCCCCTTTCGAACCCATGCATAAAAGCAGTCTCAAACACCTGACTTATAAAACGGCCTTCTTAGTAGCTATTACTTCTATAAGAAGGGTCAGTGAAATTCAGGCTCTGTCAGTGCAGGATCCCTTCTTTACTGTCCATAAAGACAAACTGGTTTTACGCACACACCCTAGGTTCTCACCTAAATTTATATCAAAATTCCCTGTAAACCAGTCCATCGAGCTTTCGGCTTTCTTCCAGGACCCGCAAAGCTCGGCTGAGGTGAAACTACACACCCTAGATGTGCGTAGGGCGGTCCTCTACTATGTAAATAAAACCAGACCGCTAAGAAAAACAGATCAACTGTTTGTCTCCGTAGCTACAGGCAGCGAGGGGGATCGCATCTCTAAAGATGCCATCTCGAAATGGATTATTAACTGTATCCAGCTGTGTTACTCACTCTCTGAAAGAACTCTGCCTTTCACGCCAAGAGCCCACTCTACTAGAGGCATTGGGGCCACTCTGGCTTTCATTGCAAATGTACCCCTTGACACCATTTGCAAAGCAGCTACTTGGAGCTCTATTCACACTTTTACTCAGCATTACTGCATTGACACCCATTACAAGGCAGATACACAAGTGGGAAAAGCGGTTCTAAGACACTTATTTGCTCATGACCCTTCTCACATCCCATCTCCTTCTTCAGGTACTGCTCGCTAATCTATGCACAGCATGTGATCTAAGCAGATTCCACAAGCCTCAGAAGGGATACATTACTCACCGTAATCGTATTTCTGATGCTTGTATCTGCTTAGATTCACATGCGACCCACCCTTCCTCCACTCTGAGAGAAGGCGCATGATTGCTTGTAGTCTTACCTTTCTGTCTATCTGCTTGGATTATCTGTACTCACGCTACTCCTCATGCTACCTCATGTCAGAAAAAATAAAATCTGAGGATCCTAGATGCATGAGGGATCTTGGGTACAGTGGACGTCACACTAGGGATAGTATTACTGGCACGCCCTGTGTCGACGCCCATTTTCGAGTTTCGAAAAACAAACTGTAATACTCTGCAGCTTCCACTAGATGTCGGCCTATGCACAGCATGTGAATCTAAGCAGATACAAGCATCAGAAATACGATTACGGTGAGTAATGTATCCCATATATATATATATATATATATATATATATTGTTTCACTCTTACCTTTTCGTTACATTTATCCCGCCTCCCTCCGTTACTCTCCTTTATTTTACTCTGCATGCATCAATTTGCCACATTCCTCAGTTTCTACTCACCATTCGCATATTTTTTTCTTCTTCGGACCCTCGGGATCGCCACCTCCGTTACCGCCTCTTCGTAGAAGTGGGAGGGGATTCTTATTGAAATTAAAGGGACCCATCACACCTTCCTTACAAGGAATTATTTGGTCTTTTACACTAACCACTATCTACGGAGTGCTTCACGTCCTGTCAGCCGAATGGCAAAGGTTGTGCGATATTACAGAGACTCTAAAGTTTACTTATATCGATAGTCGATGGACTTTTAAAAGAACCATCCTCTGCTACCAAGTGAGCTGGGTTTTTCCAGCTCTTTAAGATGAGTAGCAATACCCTGGAGATGGATGGGGATGCAGATTTTATTCATACATCAATAATCAAAACGACTCAAGTAGTTTTTCAAAAGGGGAGTCCGTTTTAATGACAAGTATATAAAACGGGGAGTACAAAGAACATCAGCAGTCGTACGATCCTCTTACTCTAAACGTTTTAGTAGAAACTGAGCTTATATTGCATAAAAATGTCATCATTGTCGTTGACCTGCGTCACTACCTACGTGGCAGACTACAAAAACCTATCGGAGGGAGTGATTGGTTCTAAGTGAATGTCTAAGCATAAGATCCATATCAGTATAGAACTGTGAAAGAAAGTGATATAGTGCTTAACATCAGGTGGGGCAACTAAGCCCTCTCCTCAAAATGACCACTATGAAAAAGGAGCCCCTTGTTCCTTCACACAATTTGTATCCAATGTCAGCCAAGTCTTTTTGATAAGAATTTTGGCTTCCTGGCTCATCCGCCTCCTTCTGCTGGGATCAGTGGTCGAAGTGTACAAAAAGAAGTAGTGGAACTATGCTCCCTACCAGCCTGCAGAGCTCCCCACAAACCCCATTGCCACCCCCCTCCCACGCACAATTCAACCCCCAAAATACATGCTCCTACTGTTTAGGGGAACTCTCAGTACAGTGCACTGAAAGTGAAAGCTTCAACTTCTTCCTTCACTTTTATTTTAAAACGAAACCATTCCGGAACGGTTTCTTTTTAAAATAAAAGTATAGGAACTATAAAACTTGATTAAAAGAACTAGAGGAGCACCGCTCCCAACCGCTCCGGCCCACTTCGACCACTGGCTGGGATTAATTTGTAATTAAAATTGCTTTTGACTGTAACACACTGGAGTGAGGCCTTGTTTTGCCCATGTTCATATTCAGTACTGCTTTATAACGTGAAGTGGAAACATCCATCTTTTATTTGTCCGTATGCATCTATAGAGGTATATATATATACTTTTTGCCGCTTGCCGCTGTCTGTCTATTGTAAGCTTAGAGCTAGCTTCACGATCATTTTGCTGCTTGCGTTTCTTCTGCATTTGTACATGTGTAAAATGACTTAATGTCTTCATCTGCTTTAATGGCATAAACTGTCATGATGCATACCCCCGGGCATCCAGACCACGTCTATCAGCCCCAGGAGCAGGCATCATGTCGCCTTGAGAAAACCCAGCAACCCCTGCTAGGGGCTGTCTGGGTTCAGTCCTGGCGCCTATGGCGCCAGGCTCATATGGGACATCAGTCCTGGCGCCATAGGCGCCAGGCTCATAGTGCACACTTACCTGATGCAGACCATGCTGCAAGAAGATCCAAGCCCGTGTGAGGCCTGGAAGGGACTACTTTACCTTAGGGACTATTTTGTTACTCAGGTGTGGTCGGGGAGGAATACCTACCTGGGACTACTTCGGCAGCTATTTAAACCACGCCCGAAGAGCAGCACATGCTTTGCGTTATTCTGCATCCAGCAGCGTAACGCTCACTGTGCCAGCAGCAGCATCCAGCCTTCTGCCACACCCGCCTCGAACCTGGAGCACCTAGAAAGAAGGAAAGAAGCAAAGATTAGAACAAGAGTATTACCTGATTTCTTACCTGATTCCGGATTCATCGCATTTTCAAACCAGAGGAAAGACTTTGTTTTAAACGTGTCGCATCGCCAGCAGCAGCGCTGCGCCAAACTCACCGTTCCACACAGCATCACTTCGATTCGGCGCTGTCTCTATCTTTACATCGCCGAATCCCGGCACCTAAGCGGGACAAGAAACAACAAGGTGAGCAGAGAGAACAGACAGAGACAATCTCTTTAGCCGCTATATGCTTACCTGATTTTACCGCCTGAGGTATAATTCATCAGCATGCCACATCTTCTTATGCCGCACCTGTAAGATAAGGAGAAAGCAGCAAGTTTAACCCTTGGCATTATTCACCGGACAGTGTTGGGTAACACAGACTTTTACCGGAGCGCTTTCAGCTGTCAATCTTCTTATTGGGTCATAGCTGCAAGATAAAAGAGGAATTGGACAGGAGTGAATTACAGACATTTTGAACTCTTACGAACTATATACTTACGGCTCTTGGCCAGGATCTTTTGGAGTCAGGATTTGTCTAGAACTCTTCCAATATCCTCAAGCCAGTGAAGTAACTGGTCATCAACGCGCCCCTGCATGCTTCGCAGGATGGAGGGCTCATCCTTCAAGAATATAAGGTGAGATTGCTGAGAGGGCGCTTCAGAGGTGATTAGTGGGGAGGACAGTGGGGGTGCTATCACGTGAATCCACAAGTGGCTAAACCCATCTCTCCACTTGTAGCAGAATATTTCTACGAGCCAAGCAGACAAGATTAGGAGGGCAGATCCAGTCAGTCATCGCTGCACTACGTATCACGTGGGTGGAGGCCGCAGCAGTCCGGGTCCGACCGACACCCCTGTGGGAGCTAGGTGAGCGTAACAGAACGCGAAGCCTGTCTACAAATCCCCACCCGGGAGTTATGGAAACCTCAGAAACCGACCAACTGGCCCAACTATTGGGGGAACTTAGGGCGGAAGTGCACTCCGCTCGCCAAGAGACTAATGCCCTCAGAAGATAACTAATTGTATCAAAGGAGCGCACAGATGATCTCGCTAGACAACTGCTGCAAACCCAAGCTGGACAAGCACCCCTACCTGGTTCCGGGGGGAGCCCAGCTCCTGTGTTATCAAGTAACCCTGTGCAAATAAACCTACCAGGAAATATTCCATTAGCTCCACCCGAACGCTTTGCCGGAGATCCCAAGAGGTTAGCCGTGTTTATGAACCAATGCCGCTTGCACTTTTTATGCAGACCATGGGCCTTCCCAAACGATCAAGCCAAGGTAGCCTTTGTATTATCATATCTCAGCGGCAGTGCAGCTGATTGGTCAATTCCACTAGTTACTCAGGATGACCCAATTCTTCGGGATTTTCAGGGCTTTCAAACGAGCATGGAAAAACTATTAGCCCGGCACTCCCAGGCCCTGGATAACGAACTTTTGTCCCTACGACAGGGTAACCAGGATCTGCTAACCTATATCGCGACCTTCAATAGATTGATAGTGGAAACCGGATGGCCTGAGGAAAAACGAATTACATTGTTTCATCGTGGACTTCGGGGAGAATTTAAAGACGTCTTGGCTCAAGTTGTGAACCCACCTCAGGATTGCGCAGAGTTTATAGACTTAGTGGTCCAGCTGGATCATCGACTCCAGAATAGAAAGGCTGATCGAGCTAAGTTCGAAAATCGGGTATTGGTTAAATCCAACGCTACCCCCAAAGGAACAGATGCATCAGAACCTATGCAAATCGGGGGGGTTAAAAGACCCTTAACTCAAAAGGAAAGGGAAAGAAGAAGACAGATGCAATTGTGTCTGTACTGTGGAACCTCAGGACATTTTCTACGGGATTGCCCTATAAAACCACCCAAGAAGGTGGTAGGAGTTGCTGATAAAAGTCCAAAAGAGCCTGATTCGGAAAACGACCACACCGACAAGCGTAGAGGTCCGCTTGCTGAGTTTAAAGAGGGACACTCAGACCTCGCATCTGATCATACCAATGGTCCTAATTGATCCTAGACAACCCTCACGTATGCACGCAGTAAGGGCATACATTGATAGCGGGGCTGTAGGGAACTATATGGGCCACAAATTGGCTTCCAGGATGAATCTACCTCTCTGCCGAAAAACCACCTCAGATGTCATCACCACAGTCGATGGAACTGAAATAGCCTCTGGGCCTGTAACTCATTCCACCGCAGACATGACACTATTGGGTGAGGATGGGCATTGAGAGACTATTGTGTTTGACCTAATCAAAGCCCCACCGTTCCAAATAATACTGGGGATACCTTGGTTGGAAACACATAATCCTTGTATTGATTGGCGAGAGAAGAGAATAACCTTCCTAGATTGTGCACAAACCTGTTACCCAAATAAAAATCAGAACGCAGGCCTGGCCACAGTAACCACAGCAGTCTTCCAACTACCTCCAGAATACGAAGAATTCCAGGATGTCTTCCAAAAGGAACAGGCAAACACCGTACCGCCTCACAGATCGTACGATTGTCAAATCGATCTCATACCCGGTGCACAACCCCCTTGTAGCAGGATCTATGCCCTTACGGAACCTGAGAACCTTCGCCTACGACAATACTTAGACCAGTACCTTGCCAATGGCTTTATTCGCCCTTCCAAGTCTCCAGTATCCTCAGCTTTGTTCTTCGTGCCAAAAAAGGAAGGTGACTTTAGAACGTGCATAGACTACCGCGCACTAAATCAGATTACGGTAAAAAACCGGTACCCATTGCCTCTGATCCCCGAATTACTAGACCAAGTAAAGGATGCTTGTATCTACACTAAGTTAGATCCCCGAGGGGCATATCATCTGGTACGTGTAAAGAAAGGCGACGAACGGAAGATGGCCATTCGCACCAAGTATGGTTTATTCGAGTATCAGGTGATACCCTTCGGGTTGTGCAATGCACCAGCAGCCTTCCAGTATTTTATGAACAATGTCTTTCGTGAACTCATTGACGTCTGTGTTGTCGTATACATAGACGATATCCTTGTGTACTCCTCCTCAGAATCAGACCATTTTAAGCACGTACATGCAGTCCTTGAGAAACTATGCCAGCACAAGTTATATGCAAAATTGGAAAAATGTGTTTTTCATGTTACGGAAGTTGAATTCCTTGGATTTATCTTGACTCCAAAAGGATTCCGAATGAACTCACGAAAGGTGGACGCAATTCTCAAGTGGCCATCACCTAGTTCAGTTAAAGGGGTGCAAAGCATGCTTGGATTTGCCAATTTCTACCGCAGATTCATTCCGGACTTCTCACATGTTGTACATCCCATCACAGCACTTTTGCGAAAGAACAAATGTTTCTTGTGGACCGAAGAGGCTGAAAAGGCCTTCCAAGAGCTGAAAGCGAAATTCACGTCTGCGCCTGTCTTAAAGCATCCACGCCCAGAGCTTCCATACATAGTGGAAACCAATGCATCCAGTTTAGCCATGGGAGCTATCCTGTCCCAGAAGGATCCTGAAACTGGTCAACTTCACCCAGTGGCATTTTGGTCCAGAAAGTTCTCGGCACCCGAGTTAAACTATGCGGTTACGATAAAGAGTTATTAGCCATCAACTCCGCCTTTAAGGCTTGGCGACACTATCTTCTCGGTGCCAGGCATACCATTACTGTAATCACCAATCACCAGAACTTGCAGTATCTAAAAATAGCCAAAGCCCAATCATCGCGCCAACTTCGATGGGCATTGTTCTTTGCCGAATTCGATTTTGTGATCACTTATCGACCAGGCTGTAAAAATGGCAAGGCAGATGCCTTATCCCGAATAGGAATGGAAGAAGCATATGCAAACCCGGAGCCGGTGCCTATCATTTCTGAACAAAGAATTCTTGGCATAACTACTTTAGACACTAGAAGACATTCATTTAAAAATCCAACAACTCTTCAATCCAGCAGCCCTGCAGGACTGGGTAAAGAAAGGCCCGGATTACTCTGTCATCAATGACCTACCCTACTATCAAGGACGACTATTTCTACCACACAAGGAATTACAGGAACTTGTCATCTCCAATTATCATGATAACCTAATGGAAGGTCACTCAGGTATCGCAAAAAACCAGAGCCAAAATTAAGAGACAATTCTGGTGGCCCACCTGGCAAAAAGATATAAACTCATTTGTGATGTCTTGCGGCATTTGCGCCCCAAACAAGAGTCAGAAGAAAAAACCAGCTGGCCTTTTACAACCTTTAGACATTCCGCCTACACCATGGCACACCTTATCTTTAGACTTTATTACCAATCTACCTCCATGTAATGGGTTTAACACTATTCTAGTTATTGTGGATCTTTTTTCCAAGATGGCCCACTTTATTCCTTTAAAAGGACTACCTTCAGCCTCAATCCTGTCCAAAGAATTCCTCGAAAACATTGTTCGCATACATGGATGCTCCGTCCGTGTTGGTCTCTGACCGGGGCAGTCAATTCATTTCACATTTTTTGAAAAAATGCTGTCAATTGGCGCAAATCGATGTGAGGTTATCGACCAGTCACCACCCCCAGACCCATGGTCAAACGGAGAGGACCAACCAGACTCTCAAACAATACCTACGTTGTATGTTACATCAGACGGAGAGTAATTGGAAAGACATTGTCATGATGCCTACCTCCAAGGAGCCAGGTCAGACCCAGCAACCCCAGAGGCAGGTATCATTTCCCCCAGGGGAGTGCCAGCGGGCCCAAGCTGGGGCCCTTTGGACGCAGTCCTGGCGCCTTAGGCGCCAGGCTCATGTTGGACCCCTGTCCTGGCACCTTAGGCGCCAGGGCTCATAAAGCTAGACATGTGTTCAAGTGTTTTAATGTGCACTTACCTGATGCAGACCATGCTGCTACATCCAGGCCCTCTTGAGGCCTGAATGGAACTACTTTACCTTTGGGACTACTTTCCACCCGGGTGTGGTCGGGGAAGGATACATAACTGATCTTCTTCCAAAGCTATTTAAACCACACCCGATCAGCAACTCACGCTTCGCGTTGTTCTGCTCCTGTGAGCTGGACGCTCACCGTGTCAGCTCCTGCATCGGGACCTCAGCCACACCTGTCAGTATCCTGGGTCACCTGCAAAGGGAGACAAAAGACCTTACCTGCTAAATCAGCACCACGGAGACATCACACCGACGATCCTGAAACGGAAGACATCATTTTTAAAAGCATTTCGCTACGATCGCTGCAGCGCTGCATTTCACTCACCTATCCTGGACGCCTCCATCTTCAGCAGCGATCATCCGGATCCACAGCCACTTCCCAGAGCCTAGAGAGAAAAGACAAGAACAAGGTGAGAGAAGGAAAGGAATAGGAAAAGCTCAGTTTCCTTCTAAGACTTACCTGTTGGGTCATTCCCATTTCATTTCGGGTCTTGCCGCTTCCAGGCATTTTCCGGATCCCGGCCCCTATGGGGAAAAAAGACAAAGACATTGAATGAGCGAATGCAAAGACATTACCCGAGCGCTCATCCAGAACTTATCTGTCATTTACTGTAACTGCACGTTTCACTTCGGGTCGGTGCCATATCTCCGGCATTCCGAACTCCGGCCCCTAAGGGGAAAAAGACAGAAGCATTAGCGCTTGCTGCAACAAGACTATGAACATTATTATAAAGCTTGGACTTTTGAACTTGCAGCAGAACTTTTACAGCACCTTACCTGAATAGTCAAGCTTACCTGAACTCCCATCAATCCTCAATCCAGTGAAGTAACTGGGTTTCAACGCGCCCCTGCATCAGAAGCAGGATGGAGAGCCCATCCTTCATGACCCTAAGGTGAGACTTCACGGGGAATCGTGGAAGGGTATCGTGGAGGGTTGGAAGAGAGTGGGAGGCTTGAGCATAACTCAGTCAGTAGGTAATACTCCCTTTTCACGCACAGGGGAATATTCCTGCGAGCCAGAGAAGCCAGAGTAGAGGGGCCCTTCTTGTCCATCTTCAGAGTCCTGCGCTTCACCATTGAAGAAGCACCAGCACTCGAAGCCAGACCTGCGCCTCCGTGGGGATCAGGTGAGCGTTACAGAACGCGAAGCCTACCCACAATTTCCCACCCGGGCGCTATGGAGACTTCTGAGACTGACCAGCTGGCCCAGCTTTTGGGGGAATTACGGGCAGAGGTGCACTCAGCCCGCCAGGAGACTAACGCTCTCAAAAGAGAACTGATCCTATCCAAGGAAAGAACAGATGACCTAGCCAAAAGGTTATTACAGGCCCAGGCAGGGCACACTCCTTTACCTAATTCCGGAGACATTTCCACATCAATGGGTTTGAATAACCCGGTACAAATCAATCTACCTGGACACATGCCTTTGGCCCCGCCTGAACGTTTTGCGGGGAATCCCAAGAAATATGGCGTCTTTATGAACCAATGTCGTTTATACTTTCTATGCAGACCCGGAACCTTCCCTAACGACCAGACCAAGGTAGCCTTTATACTATCTTACCTCAGTGGCAGTGCTGCCGATTGGTCTATTCCATTGGTAAATCAGGATGATCCCATTCTCCAGAATTTTCAGGGCTTCCAGGCCAGCATGGAAAGATTGTTCACTCGACACTCTCAAGGACAGGCCCTTGATAACGAACTTATATCCTTACGACAAGGTAATCAGGATCTTCTGCCCTACATTGCCACCTTTAACAGACTGGTTGTGGAAAGTGTATGGCCTGAAAACAAAAGGATCACAGTGTTTCATCGAGGCCTGCGCAGAGAGCTTAAGGATGTTCTAGCTCAGATAGTAAACCCACCCCAGGTCTGCGCAGACTACATAGACTTGGTGGTTCAACTTGATCACAGACTTCAAAACAGAAAAGCAGATCGGTTCAAGTACGAAACCCGAATACCGAACAAAACCCACGCTAACTCCAAGAGTACCGACGTATCCGAACCTATGCAAATCGGTGGAGTTAAAGGACCATTAACGCAGAAAGAACGAGAGAGAAGACGGCAAATGCAACTTTGTCTGTATTGCGGGACTTCCGGTCACTTTCTTCGGAATTGTCCAGTTAAACCACCTAAGAAGGTGGTTGGAGCTACTGATAACGAATTATTGACACCTGATTCGGGAAACGACCTAGCCCGACAAGCGTAGGGGTCCGCTTGCCGAGCTTGAAAACTAACTCTTTGACCTCGCATTTTGTCATGCCAATGGTGCTCGTGGACCCAAAACAGCCTCAGCAGTTGCATGCTATAAAAGCATACATCGACAGTGGAGCTATTGGAAATTACATAGACCGTGAATTGGCTTCCAGGATTAAGCTTCCTCTCCGTCCGAAAGTAACCCAAGATGTCATTACTACAGTAGATGGAACCGAAATAGCCTCTGGGCCTGTAACGCATTCCACTGTTGAAGTGACACTGGTAGGTCAGGACGGACATCTGGAAGCAATCGTGTTTGATGTGATCAAGGCCCCACAATTTCAAGTAATTCTTGGAATTCCTTGGTTAGAAACACATAATCCCAGAATTGACTGGCGAGCAAAGAAGATAAGTTTTCCTGATTGTGAACCAACTTGTTATCCAAGAAATCCAGCTATGGGTCTAGCCTCAGCAACTTCCACCCCTGTACAGTTACCGTCAGAATACCAAGAATTCCAAGACGTTTTTCAGAAAGAACAGGCTAACACGTTACCTCCCCATCGGTCTTATGATTGCCAAATCGATCTGGTATCCAATGCTCAACTACCTTGTAGTAGGATTTATGCTCTTACGGAACCTGAGAACCTGCATTTGCGTCAGTACTTAGATCAGTACCTAGCCAATGGTTTTATTCGCCCGTCCAAGTCTCCTGTCTCTTCAGCTCTGTTCTTCGTGCCGAAAAAAGAGGGCGACCTTAGAACGTGTATAGACTATTGCGCCCTAAATCAAATAACGATTAAGAATCGTTATCCTCTGCCCTTGATCCCTGAGCTTATCGACCAGGTGAAAGACGCTTGTGTGTACACCAAGTTAGATCTCCGAGGAGCTTATCACCTGGTGCGTATAAAAGAAGGCGACGAATGGAAGACTGCATTCCGCACCAAGTTTGGGCTTTTCGAATATCAGGTGATGCCCTTCGGTTTGTGCAATGCACCTGCCGCCTTTCAGTACTTTATGAATGATGTTCTTCGGGAACTTATCGATGTCCTTGTCATTGTTTACATTGACGACATCCTGGTGTACTCTTCTTCAGAATCTGATCACAGAAAACATGTTAGGGCAGTTCTTGAGAAATTGCGCCAGCACAGACTATTTGCAAAACTCGAAAAATGCGTTTTTCATACCACAGAAGTTGAGTTTCTCGGATTCATCCTGACACCTCAAGGAGTCCGAATGGACTCGCGAAAGGTGGATGCCATCCTCAAATGGCCATCTCCTAGCTCGGTGAAGGGAGTTCAGAGCATGCTCGGCTTTGCCAATTTCTATCGAAGATTCATCCCGGAATTTTCCCGAACAGTCCATCCCATCACAGCTCTCCTAAAGAAAAACAAACGCTTCGAATGGACTCTTGAGGCCGAACAAGCCTTTCAGGACCTGAAAACCAAATTCACCTCTGCACCTGTATTGAAGCACCCGCACCCAGATCTCCCGTACATTGTGGAAACCGACGCATCCAGTTCGGCCATGGGAGCTGTCCTGTCGCAAAGAGACCCAAAAACTAACCAACTACACCCAGTGGCCTTTTGGTCCAGAAAATGTTCTCCTCCTGAAATCAACTACGCAATTACCGATAAAGAGTTACTGGCCATCAAATCTGCTTTCAAGGCTTGGCGTCACTACCTTCTCGGGGCAAGACACACCATCACCGTAATTACGGACCACAGAAACATACAGTATTTGAAGACGGCCAAGGCTCAATCTTCACGACAACTCCGCTGGGCTCTATTCTTTGCGGAATTTGATTTTGTAATTACCTATCGCCCTGGCTGCAAGAATGGAAAAGTGGACGCCTTATCCCGGATTGGCATGGAAGAACCTAATTCGAGCTTAGAACCTGTGCCCATCATACCTGAGCAAAGAATCTTAGGCTTAACTTCATTGCAAACTATTGAGGACATCCAAACGCAAGTAAAACAACTTCTAGACTCTTCAACCTTACTGGAATGGAGTCAAAAGGGTCCTCATTACACCGTTAAGGATGACTTACCCTACTTCCAGGAGCGGTTGTTTCTGCCAAGTAAAGAATTGCAAGAACTTGTTATTGCCCATCATCATGAATCTTTAATGGAAGGACACCCTGGTTTCGCTAAAACAGAGGAAAAAATCAAATGCCACTACTGGTGGCCTTCTTGGAGAAAAGATATAAAGTCTTTTGTCCTGTCTTGCGGAATTTGCGCCCAAAACAAAGCTCAAAAGAAAAGGCCAGCCGGCCTACTTCAACCCTTGGATATTCCACCGGCACCATGGCACACACCGTCAAGGGACTTTATAACCAACCTGCCTCCTTGTGCTGGTTACAACACAATCCTTGTAGTTGTGGACCTATTCTCCAAAATGGCCCACTTTATCCCTTTAAAAGGTTTGCCTTCAGCTTCCACCTTGGCCAAGGAATTCCTGGAGAATATAGTTCGCATACATGGTTTCCCTTCCGTATAAGTCTCGGATCGTGGAAGTCAATTTATCTCCCATTTTTTGAAGAAGTGTTGCTGATTAGCACAAATAGATGTGCGGTTATCCACCAGCCAGCACCCCCAGACCGACGGACAAACCGAGAGAACCAATCAGACTCTCGAGCAATATCTTCGGTGCATGTTACACCAATCTGAGTTGAATTGGAAAGACATTCTTTGGATCGCAGAATATGCATACAACAACTCAGTGCATTCTGGAACCGGACAAACCCCTTTTTATACTTTGTATGGTCACCATCCTCGGACCTCTGACCTAGATCCACCTCTGACCCTGGAAATGCCCGCAGTAAATCATCTGCATTCCACAATAACCCGAGCCTTCAAAGAAGCTGCATGTCATTTACAGCAAGCCAAGAAAAAATATAAAGAAAACGCTGATTTGCACCGAAGTAAAACTCCTCCTTACCAATTAGGAGACCAGGTATGGCTAGCAACTAAACATTTACCCCTCAAGGGCCCGCGAACCTTCAATCCCAGATTCATAGGACCTTACCCCATCAAGGCTATAATCAACCCAGTGGCCTTTAAACTTGATCTACCGTCCAACATGCGTATTCATCCAATTTTTCATGCATCACTTTTGAAGCCAGTACAACCAGGAACCCGATTGTCCAAGCCTCCAGATCCAGTTCAAATTGAAGGGGAATTAGAATTCGAAGTTAAAGACATTTTAGACTCCAAGGTGGTAAAGTCGAAACTCTTCTATCTACTTGACTGGAAGGGATATGGACCTCAGGAGAGATCGTGGGAGTCTAGTAACCATGTCCACGCACCTCGATTAGTACAAAGGTTTCACAGGAGATTTCCGGACAAGCCAAAAGCCCCGGAGGAAAGAACCTTGGGAGGGGCCTTGAGGGGGGGTACTGTCATGATGCCTACCTCCAAGGAGCCAGGTCCGACCCAGCAACCCCAGAGGCAGGTATCATTTCCCCCAGGGGAGTGCCAGCGGGCCCAAGCTGGGGCCCTTTGGACGCAGTCCTGGCGCCTTAGGCGCCAGGCTCATGTTGGACCCCTGTCCTGGCGCCTTAGGCGCCAGGCTCATAAAGCTAGACATGTGTTCGTGTTTTAATGTGCACTTACCTGATGCAGACCATGCTGCTACATCCAGGCCCTCTTGAGGCCTGAATGGAACTACTTTACCTGTGGGACTACTTTCCACCCGGGTGTGGTCGGGGAAGGATACATACCTGATCAGTGGAAGGATACACACTTGGAACTTCTTCCAAAGCTATTTAAACCACACCCGATCAGCAACTCACGCTTCGCGTTGTTCTGCTCCTCGCAGCTGGACGCTCACCGTGTCAGCTCCTGCATCGGGACCTCAGCCCGCCTGTCAGTATCCTGGGTCACCTGCAAAGGGAGACAAAAGACCTTACCTGCTAAATCAGCACCACGGAGACATCACACCGACGATCCTGAAAAGGAAGACATCATTTTTAAAAGCATTTCGCTGCGATCGCTGCAGCGCTGCATTTCACTCACCTATCCTGGACGCCTCCATCTTCAGCAGCGATCATCCGGATCCACAGCCACTTCCCAGAGCCTAGAGAGAAAAGACAAGAACAAGGTGAGAGAAGGAAAGGAATAGGAAAAGCTCAGTTTACCTGTTGGGTCATTCCCATTTCATTTCGGGTCTTGCCGCTTCCAGGCATTTTCCGGATCCCGGCCCCTATGGGGAAAAAAGACAAAGACATTGAATGAGCGAATGCAAAGACATTACCCGAGCGCTCATCCAGAACTTATCTGTCATTTACTGGAACTGCACGTTTCACTTCGGGTCGGCGCCATATCTCCGGCATTCCGAACTCCGGCCCCTAAGGGGAAAAAGACAGAAGCATTAGCGCTTGCTGCAACAAGACTATGAACATTATTATAAAGCTTGGACTTTTGAACTTGCAGCAGAACTTTTACAGCACCTTACCTGAATAGTCAAGCTTACCTGAACTCCCATCAATCCTCAATCCAGTGAAGTTTCAACGCGCCCCTGCATCAGAAGCAGGATGGAGAGCCCATCGTTCATGACCCTAAGGTGAGACTTCACGGGGAATCGTGGAAGGGTATCGTGGAGGGTTGGAAGAGAGTGGGAGGCTTGAGCATAACTCAGTCAGTAGGTAATACTCCCTTTTCACGCACAGGGGAATATTCCTGCGAGCCAGAGAAGCCAGAGTAGAGGGGCCCTTCTTGTCCATCTTCAGAGTCCTGCGCGTCACCATTGAAGAAGCACCAGCACTCGAAGCCAGACCTGCGCCTCCGTGGGGATAAGGTGAGCGTTACAGACATTCTTTGGATCGCCGAATATGCATACAATAATTCAGTACACTCTGGAACTGGACAAAGCCCCTTTTATAACTTATACCTTATATGGGCACCATCCTCGAACCTCAGACCTTGACTCACCCCAAGACTTAGAAATGCCCGCAGTGGACCATCTGCACGCTACGATTACACAAGCCTTTAAGGAAGCAACTACACATTTAAAACAGGCGAAAGAAAAATACAAGAAAGATGCTGATCGGCATAGAAGTGATTCTCCACAATACCAAATAGGGGACCAAGTATGGTTAGCCACAAAACATATACCTCTAAAGGGAACACGGACCTTTAACCCCAGATATTTGGGACCTTACTCTATTAAGGCCATTATCAACCCGGTGGCTGTCAAGTTGGACTTACCTGCTAATATGCAAATTCATCCCGTCTTTCATGTGTCACTTTTGAAGCCAGTACAACCAGGGACAAGACTAACCAAGCCACCAGACCCCATCCTTGTAGACGGAGAACCCAAATTTGAAGTTAAGAACATCCTGAACTCCAAGCTGATAAAGTCTAAACTTTTTTATTTAATCGACTGGAAAGGTTACGGACCACAGGAAAGGTCCTGGGAACCTAGTGACCACGTTCATGCACCACGATTAGTGAAGAGATTCCATCGGGACTTCCCAGAAAAACCAGTACCATGGGGAGGAACGACTTTAGGAGGGGCCTTGAGGGGGAGTGCTGTCATGATGCATACCCCCGGGCATCCAGACCACGTCTATCAGCCCCGGGAGCAGGCATCATGTCGCCTTGAGAAAACCCAGCAACCCCTGCTAGGGGCTGTCTGGGTTCAGTCCTGGCGCCTATGGCGCCAGGCTCATAGTGCACACTTACCTGATGCAGACCATGCTGCAAGAAGATCCAAGCCCGTGTGAGGCCTGGAAGGGACTACTTTACCTTAAGGACTATTTTGTTACTCCGGTGTGGTCGGGGAGGAATACCTACCTGGGACTACTTCGGAGGCTATTTAAACCACGCCCGAAGAGCAGCACATGCTTCGCGTTATTCTGCATCCAGCAGCGTAACGCTCACCGTGCCAGCAGCAGCATCCAGCCTTCTGCCACGCCCGCCTCGAACCTGGAGCACCTAGAAAGAAGGAAAGAAGCAAAGATTAGAACAAGAGTATTACCTGATTTCTTACCTGATTCCGGATTCATCGCATCTTCAAACCAGAGGAAAGACTTTGTTTTAAACGCGTCGCATCGCCAGCAGCAGCGCCGCGCCAAACTCACCGTTCCACGCAGCATCTCTTCGATCCGGCGCTGTCTCTATCTTTACATCGCCGAATCCCGGCACCTAAGCGGGACAAGAAACAGCAAGGTGAGCAGAGAGAACAGAAAGAGACAATCTCTTTAGCCGCTATATGCTTACCTGATTTTACCGCCTGAGGTATAATTCATCAGCACGCCACATCTTCTTATGCCGCACCTGTAAGATAAGGAGAAAGCAGCATGTTTAACCCTTGGCATTATTCACCGGACAGTGTTGGGTAACACAGACTTTTACCGGAGAGCTTTCAGCTGTCAATCATCTTATTGGGTCAAAGCTGCAAGATAAAAGAGGAATTGGACAGGAGTGAACTCCAGACATTTTGAACTCTTACGAACTATATACTTACGGCTCTTCGCCAGGATCTTTTGGAGTCAGGATTCGTCTACAACTCTTCCAATATCCTCAAGACAGTGAAGTAACTGGTCATCAACGAGCCCCTGCGTGCTTCGCAGGATGCAGGGCTCATCCTTCAAGAATATAAGGTGAGATTGCTGAGAAGGCGCTTCAGAGGTGATTAGTGGGGAGGACAGTGGGGGTGCTATCATGTGAATCCACAAGTGGCTAAACCCATCTCTCCACTTGTAGGAGAATATTTCTACGAGCCAAGCAGATACGATTAGGAGGGCAGATCCAGTCAGTCATCGCTGCACTACGCATCACGTGGGTGGAGGCCGCAGCAGTCCGGGTCCGACCGACGCCCCTGTGGGAGCCAGGTGAGCGTAACATAAACTTCTTCACCTTGCGCCCAAGATGTCACTTATCCTTGTAGCCCTCTTGATGCCTTATAGAATACCTGCATTCTCTGATATCTGCATCTCTTCTCTGTGTGTCATCTCTTTCTCCGTGCCTTCACCATTCATCCTTGCCTTTCAGTTTCTATGCTTCTTCAGGAATCTCATTCAGATGACCAACATATTGTCTTGCATGCAAGTACGATTTTCTCAATGGGTTCTTTATCTCTCAAACTGTCCCAAGTTTCTCCCCTTCTCACCTGTTTCTCTTTACTTGCGACCTTCTTGGATGTGGCTTCCTTCTTTCGTACTGTCCGAGACTTGCATAGGCCTGGGCGCGGGTCTTCGGATTCCAGCGTGGGTTCTCCGGCAGTCCTTCGCCGGGTAGCGTTCAGTGTCCAGGACTGGGAACCAGGAGGGAGATAGAGTTCCAGGCTCGGAGCGCACAGAATTAATCCAGGAATAAGACACGGATTAGAGGTAAGGAAGGAAACGAACGGGGGCCCAGGAATAGGTAGAAGGATAAAAAAAGGGAATCAAAAGAGCACGGAAGCGGACTTCGACAACACACGTCTAACTACTCCAAGCAGTAGCGTTGAGACGCGCAGAGCCGTTGGGGCGTGGCCATTTTCTAGGAAGTCGAACGCAATGCGCAAGGGCTGGTGTGCAGCGTTTCGGAATTGTCGGCCATGTTGGAAGGAGCACGGAGTTCATACTACGGTGCATCGTGGACCATGAAGTCCAGAATGGATGAATTTGGCGGTTCATGACACAAACTCTCTTAGGTACTGGTACTCTTAAGGTAGAAGGCAGGGAGTTCCACTGTTTAGCAGCGATGTAAGGGTAGCTCGGGCCACCAACATTAGACCGTCTAATTTTTGGCTGGAGGAGACGGTGAGCATAAGGGGTCCTAGTTGGCTTAGTTGACTGGTACCTGGAGATTTTCTGAGAAAGGTAAGATACTTATGATCCGGTTTAAGACCACCTGATGAAAGACCTGTGAATAATGTGGAAGGAGGAAAACTGGGGGAGATGTTGCCAATACCTTTGGGTTAGCAGAGGGTTTCTTTAAAAAGGGTAGGAAAGTTACAGATTTGAAGGGGTGGGGAAGAGTCCAGCTGCAAGAGAGAGGTTAAAGGGCTCAGAGAATTGAGGGCCGGTTATTGAAACTAAATCATTGACCGTTTGAGGAGCAAATGGGTCGATACAAACATAAAATGGGTTGGCGCTGTAAAGGGTGGGTGCTAATTCGGTATGAGAGGTAAAGGAGAAGTAGTTGAGAGTAGAAGGGTTAGGAGAGAAGTGGTGGACAGAAAGAGAATGGGAAGGGGGAGTGAGGATGTCTGTGAGTTTCCTATATTTTAGAAGTGGACGACTACACCAATCCAGTGGTTGTTTCCCAAAAGGAGGTAAAAGCACTTAAGCGGTGGTCTCTTGCAAACATGTTAAAAGCAAGACCTTTTGTGAACCTGCCAGTGCAGATGACAATAATGACAGATGCACCAGTGTTGAGATGGGGAGCTCACTGCCACTCACAACACAGGTCAGTTGGAAACCTCAGCAAGCACCACTCCACATAAGCACTGTAGAACTATAAAGATGATCACTTAAGCTCTGAGAAGTTTCTAGACACTACCCATCCACAAAAGCGTTCTTGTAAACACAGACAACACAACAGCTATGTTTTATTTAAACTAACAGGACGAACATGGGTGAACGCACTTTCTGACACTGTCAATGCTCGGCCAGCAGATTTGGTGTTGGTGCATACAAAGACATGTGTTCATTCAGACCCAACATGTTTGTGGGTGTACAACTGTCGGTCAGACCATCAAAACAGATTACTGGTTCAGGAGCACGAGTGGGACAAAACCTCAAAAAGTGAAGCCATCCAAACATAGACTTATTTTTGACAACAGCAAAGGAAGACTGCACGTCCAGGTGATAGCAGTCAGAGCCCCCCAACAATGCTCTGTGGATTAGTTGGTCAGGGATATTTGTTTATGCTTTTCCACTGATTCCACTCCTGTGCAAAGCAATTTACAAAGTGCTCTAGGAGAAATTGGGCCTCATTCTGACACTGACGGTCCGGAAACGAGGGTGCCGGTAAGCTTAACGGCACTGTTGTTTCCAGACCAGCATATTACAGGTCTGCCTGACGGAGCCGCCGTGCCCGACAGGTCTGACCCTGCCAGGAACATTGGCCATGGTAGGCAGACCTGTCGCCGATTCACCGGCACCGTTAGCAACAGTGCCGGTGCTGCCATGTCACCATTCCCAACCTATGGGACTGGATCTACGTGATCCGACCGCGGCTGATTTTCCCGCGGCTGGAAGGTTTGCACATTTCCCTTGCGAACACACGTTAAAACCCCCTACATACTCACACCCCCGCCCACACCCACATCACACCCACAACACACACACACACCCAAAATATAAACAATGCCTACTTACCTTTTTCTTCATGCTAAGTCCCTGCGCCGCCAGTTCCCTTTCACTTCCGTGATCGGGAACCGGCACTGCAGGGTCCTTTTTTTTTTTTTTTTTTTTCAGGAGCTGCAGGGGTTAACCCCGCTCACTATACTCTAAAGTATAGTGAGTGGGGAGTTGCAGGGTACACCCCCGCAGTGCCTGTTTTTTTTCTTCCAGGTGTGCTGCGTGGTTGTCCCCCGCAACACCCGCTCACTATACTGTAAAGTACTGTAAAGTATAGTGAGCGGGGTGTTGCGGGGGACACCCCCGCAGCCCCCGCAGTCTTTTTTTTATATACTTAGCTACAATGCTACCAACAAAGGTTCGAACCTTTGGTGTTCGAACCTTTGTTGGTAGCATTTTTCAGGTTTTTTGTACATGCAAATCTTTAGATTCGGTAAAAACTTACAAACCCTATGGGACTCTATTGGATTGCAGAACAACATTTTACTGGTGCCTGACTTTCTGGGCCACCGGGGTTGTAATCTCCCAGTGGCACCGGGAAGTTGGGCACCAGTAAATAATCATGGGTCAGGCGGCAACCCACCAGTAGCACCGGTACGGTTACTGCCGGACTCGTAATGAGGCCCATTGTCTCTAATCCTCATTGCTTCAACTTGGGCGCAAAACGTGTGTTGTCCTCACCTCCCATAAATGTCACTGCAGCCATAAATAAAATAGCATCCAATACACAACCTGTTAACACAAAAGAATGAACGAATCCACAAGCTATTAGCTTAGCAGCCTGGCCTATGCGTTCACAAAATGTGTTCACTTAAACCTGCCTCAACTTTGCGTGTTTCCGTTAGACAAAAAAAAGGTTCTGTACAAGAGCAGTTAACCATTTATTTTGCAACTCGAGGTGGGTCCAGTGACCATTGCAAGGTGGCATGTACAGTACATTTAACTCTGATATACGCTAGCACACAAACCCCTTCCTTTCACTAATGAAGCGCTCTAGACTAGAGGAGCTGGGACATCCTTAGTTCTCTTTGCAAATGCCCCTTTAGACACAATTTGCAAAGCAGCCACTTGTAGATCAATACACATGTTCCCATAGCACTATTGTCTGGACACAAGCAAGCATGATCAGACGCACAGGTATGATATGATATGATATGATATGATTGTTTACTTATATAGCGCCTATACACAATGGCCCTCATTACGACCCTTGCGGAAATCAACCGACCGGACCGCCATACCGTAAATAGCGTTTCCGCCATTGCACGATGGAGCAAAGTGCGGCTCATTCCGACCCATCGGGCACGAGCACCACGCCATGGCGGAAGTGCAAAGTCCGCGATGGCGGAAATGACCCCAAAACGGCCCACACCGCCGCCGTAAGGCGCCCTAGGTGCAATACCGCCACCCATCTCAGCGGACACCGCAGTGAGCGCCAACCGGAAAGTACGGTGACCGTAAATATACGGAAACGGAAGTAAAAGCATGGTCCCGGAACGGGAAACATCCCGCCGTACACCTATAAAACCACAAATTCCACACAACCATAAAAAATACTACCCTGAGACACATCCCAACCCGTCATCCACCCTAGTGAAACCAAGAAAAATGGGAAAAGTAGCGACGAAAGCGTGCGACCGCAAGCGGCAGGTCCACTTCTCCCGTGAGGAACTCACGGTGCTCACGGAGACCCTCCAGGAGAATGCTGCCGTCGTCTTCTCCACGCAAATGACCAGGACGGCACTTGCGAACAAGAAGGCCATATGGGCCCTGGTGGCACAGCGGGTAAGTGCGGTGGGGACCGCACCCCGCAACCCACAGCAATGCAGAAAGCGATGGGACGACCTGCGGATACGCGTCCGTAGCATACTTTCTGCCAACCGCAACATTGCCACAGCTACCGGGGGAGGATCGGAATCACCCATCAAGTTGACCCCCTGGGAAGAAATCTGTGCCTCCACCATTGGAATGGAGAGCATAGAGGGAGTCGGAGGGATGGAGAAAGGAGTGCAGACATCCGAAGATTCAGGTAGGTGTCCCAAATAAAACAATGCCAAAACCACAATGTCCAATCATGTGAAGTACCACGTGCCCACATAGTGCAACAGGAACACATGTCCAGGAGAACGTCCACATACATAGGCCTGATAGCACACATTAAAACTCACATCAAATACATAAATAATTAAAAATCCTAAAAACACCCTCTACACGTGCAGCAGGCACACCCTAACTGCAGGCTGCCAAACAACTGCACCCTCACTCCACACACAAATGAAACCACCTCCAAGGCCCCGACCCAAATCACCCTCAGGTACCACCCCAATGCATGTGATACATTGCCATTCCAATTCCCACAGACCCATTAATAACGCTCGCCCTCCTTTACTCCACCACAGGGTCCGATCCAAACGACGAGCTCCAGGACACCCCTACCAGCACACCTGCAAAGAGGGCCAAGACCAACGGCCAAAGACCCTCCACCTCAGCTGCACGCATCAAGACACGGCAGCAGCACAAATCAAGTGGCAGCACACAGGAGGGAACTCCAACAGGCACCCCAGCAGCCAGCATGCCCACAACACCACCACCACAGGTCCCCCCAATGGATGCCACAGTAGGCACTGCTTCTGGTGGCAGCAGCACCATAGGTGATACTGCATTAATGGCAGCATGCTCCGACACAGAAAACGGGGATGTCGAAGTTAGATCCATCCATGACCTGTCTCAATCCCCCTGTCTGTTCCATCCCGTACACCATGAGGATACCACGCAGGGGCACCCACAAGACGACGACTGGCCATCCCCCACAAGCCCTGTGGCAAGGCAACATGAGGTGATCAGCCCCTCTGTGACACCACCGCAAATGGCCATGGCCCAGCAGAGGCAACAGTCCCTCGACCAGTTAATCGTGCAACAGCAGCAACTGGCCACGCTCCTCAAGGACCATGCCGATGAATGTGGGGGCACTAAGGCAGCCATAGAAACATCAACTGAGACACTTAGGGCAGAAATGGAGAGAAGTACAGAGACACTAAGGGCACAAATGGAGAGTAGCACCGAGAGCCTGAGAGTAGAAATGGAGAGAAGCACCGAGAGCCTGAGAGTACAAATGGAGAGAAGCACCGAGAGCCTGAGGGGGGAACTGCATGCGACGTCCAAAGACGTATGTGCCGAACTTGCCGCAGTGCGCCGTGTGCTCACTGAGCTCTCACAAACCCTTAGGGACATGCATGGACGTGAGCAGGCAGAGACATCATCCGTTGCAAGTTCCGTCCAGGGCAGCCCCCAACGTAGATCTGGGAGGAACCTGCGCTCCACAGGCAGGGGTGCCCCTGATACCCGCAGAGGGGGCTTGCAATAGCGACAGCCCACTGACAATGAGCATCTTTGGACACTGGTGTTCGGGGGGGAGGTAGGAGGGTGGAGGGGGTGTGTTGGGCTCACTTGGGTGGCGGGTCGATAGGGTGTTTAACATGATATCACATATGCCATAAACAATGCACGATCATCCAATGAGATGTGTGGACATTGATCTTTGTGTACGAGGCCATTATAGGCGTACAGTCCATATTGTGCATGTTCCAGACACACACAGTGCCACGAGTCCCGTGTCCATGTATCAGCCACCAGGCGTGAGTGCTAGAAGCATGCATCTATGAGATGCTGACGAATGTCACGGCCCTCCGGTGCCTCGCAGACTCCTTGAGGTGCTGCCACATCCCCACCCTCATCATGACCATCATCAGGTGCTTGCAGTTCTGCGTCAGGGGGCATGGGCACATTTCTACGTACGCACATGTTGTGGAGCATGACACATGCCATGACCATCTTTGCAACCTTCACATGGCGGTACAGGAGTGCCCCGCCAGACCTGCTGAGGCAGCGGAAACGAGTCTTCAGTAGGCCGAATGCCTGTTCTATGACTACACGGGTACGTGAGTGGGCATGGTTGTAGTCCTCCTCATGCTGGTCCCGTGGGTTCCGGACTGGTGTGAGGAGCCATCTCTTCAGTGGATACCCGGCATCACCTGTATGTGGACAATAAAGGAATTTTGAGGAATGCCATTGCTACGTACGCCCCCCCCCCTTCCTGCCAGGTCATTGCCGCATCACATACCCCACATCATCATGCATGAAATGAGACTCACCGAGTAGCCAGGATCTGTTCCCTGCGTGTCGCTCCATGTAGCGTGGTATAGTAGAGTTCCTCAAGACCATTGAATCATGGGTTGATCCAGGGAATCTGGCACAACAATGTGTAATGATCCTGTTGGAGTCACACACCATTTGTACATTCAGGGAATGAAATTGTTTTCGGTTGCGGTACTGGGCCTCCATGGCATGTGGGACGACCAATTCCACATGGGTGCAGTCGATGGCACCAATGCAACCCGGTATGCCGGCAAGTACATGGAATCCCACTTTTGTGTTCGTAATTTCCTGCTCCGAGCATGGTAGAGAGATGTAGTCGTCTGCGTGCTTCAGGAGGGCATCGAGCACTTGCAATAGTGTCCGTGAGAACAGTGGCTGTGATATGCCATGCAACTGTCCGACTGTGTGCTGGTAGGTGCCTGTGGCCAGGAAGTGGAGTACAGACACCACCTTCAGTAGGGGTGGGATGGCGGTTGGGCTATCTATCATGCTGACAAGGTCAGCCTGTGTCATGTCCACAATGGCGGTTTGGTGTCCCGGTCCAAACGGTAGAGGGTGTGGATCTGCTCATCAGTGAGGTTGAACGGATGTGCTCGGAGGCGTGGGATTGCGGGCTGCCTACGTGGTGGTAGTGGCTGTGCTGGCGGCCCTTGCTGGCCCTGCCTTGGCCTCCTCCTCCTCCTGCGTCTCCGCCGTGCGGCCGGTTGTAGTTGGTGTTCGTCTTCTTCTTGAAGTTGGAGTACTTGCAGTGCTATCAGGTCCCCCAGGGCCAACATGGCTAGTCCTGCCGGTAGCATTTCGGAGTGGGTGTGGTTGTGGAGGGGACTGGGTGTGCAATTTATGTGTTTTCAGGCTGAATGGCCTCCACCTGTGGTGATTCATTCCACCTGTGCAAGCTGCACTCCCCTTTGGGCGAGCACGTCCCGCACACAACGCTGCAATTCGACGAATGGCATCTTGCTATTGCAATCATGTATTTGTACCCAATGGCAGTGTAACATTGGTTGATATGTACATTCGGCTATGGTCCCATTGTTTCACATACAATCTTTGCAGTCGCGAACAGACTTATGAAGGGTCAGTGGAACGTAGTACTCGAGTAACGGTGGACCCTCATGCAACACTGTACCGAGCTTCACCGACGGGCGGGGCGTTCCATTTGTGAGTGAAGGCAGTTGCCATTTTCACACACAGCCGCACTAGATGTATTAATTTGTGGTTTCAAGCGGCCACAGATGCCTTTTCGACGTGATGTTGCAAATGAGGAATTCGATGGGCGGCGCTTTCGGTTTTCAGCTAGCGGCGAGGAGATGCCCACAGGTCTGACTGCAAATATAACGTTCTATTGTTCAATGTCCTTGGGACAGGGGCCATGGCGAGGATGCAATGATTGATATGAATAGTTTGGGATGCGCAATAGCGACGTGGGCGATGAGGCCGGACGTTCCCAAATACATGTTACTTCACAACACTGGAATTACGGGCTGGGGCACAGTGGATTTTGCAGGCTGCATAACGCACAGACTCAATGGAAATTTCACATGTTATGTGAGTATGGAAACAGGCGTTTTCATTACGGGATGAGGGAATGATGTATGGATGCATGGACAGATGATTTGATACAGAGTTTGCCATGTACAGGGCTTCTTGGAATCTATCCACCTCCCCTGCGCTATGTGATGCAGGGCTGCCATAGTGGGACCATCGTCTATCTGGCCTTGTTGAGCCCTCCCTGTCTCGACGCGCCTTCAGACACTTTTGTCTATGCACGTTACCAATCCCATCAGATGGATTCTGTTTTAACAGACGCATGCACAGGTACACTCGTTTGTGATAGTGTTTTCACCTCGATATAGATAGTTATGATTCGCAAGTGGTTTTTGGGTGGTGATGATCCTTTGGAGTCGGCTAGCATGCATATGGCTGTGGATTTGGTGTGATCATTGAAGTGAGTAATTCAAATGTAGTTCTGATGGCCATACTATTCTTTTTCATTTCATTTGGTTGACAGGTATCTCCTCCCCTTTTGCCACTGCCATCTGTATGCCACTCCTGCAGATGGATTTTACTCCCGACACCTGCTGCTTCGTGTTAATCAGTGGAGCAGCATTACGATCTTATGGGACGATCGCCAATGGGCCACATGCCCTTACGCAGTACTAGTGGCTAGGAGCAACATTTCGGCCTTTCAGCTGGACTAGTGCCTCCCTATTGGGACGGCCCTGCGGTTCTAGGCGCTTCCATGTTGCCTTTTCGTACGGGAATGTAGCCCCTGTGTACCATGAAGGAACAGGGCGTCACACAAGGAGTAGCTGGTCATTTATTGCGGATGCAGCCCACAATGGTGAAATCTATTTTGGAGTTCATGGCCTAATGGCTGTATGGGCTTGGTGAATTTGTTGTGCATTAAATTTCTGTTCTGATATGAACCGTGTAGCGTTCTTCTTTGCGAGTGATGTGGCATATTCCTATTTGGGGAGCGATGTATTGTGAGGAGATCTGCATTGGGTTCCAGCTTCGGAGTATAGTTGCGTGGTACTGTGCTGGGCGCGTTTGCCTACGAAGCCCAGTGAGGTCAGGGATAAGGGCTGCCATTATGACTGTTTTGATGATGTCATGCTCAGGGGCGGGGGATTAGCTTTTGTGTGACAGTTGCCGGTGAGCCAGTTGGATTGGTGGAATGATGTGATTATCGGAATATTGCTGGTCACAGGTGCCTGTGTTTGCGTGCGTTTCTTGGTGGGAGACTGAGGTCATGTCCATTTGTATAGCTTCTGTATTCGTGCCATCTGTGCCCTGCAGCTCCCATTGGGCCCTCTTGAGATTCATTTGTTCGTTGGCAGGCATGGATGACTAGTACATTTCACTGGTTGCATTGTGTGACTTCATTGCACCTACGGGGGGTTGTACAATGTGGCCAGGGAGCGGTGTACAAGCACTCAGTAGGGCCGTTTACGGTTGGTTCGCGATGCCGTACTTCTCACCATGGCGGAATGGTACTTTCCGCCGTGCTTGATGGCGTTAGGTGCATGTCCGCTAGGGTCGGAATTCGCGTACCGTTGCGCCATGGTGGTAATTACGGTTTGGCATGGCGCGCGCGCGCGTATTTGGTGCAGTTAGCGTTGGCGTTCACTACGGTGTCGCTAATGGCATCGTACTTTGCGGTGACGGGTCATGATCGCACCGAGCGCTATTCGATGGCGGTATTGCATTTCCGCCATCGTTTTTCGATTTCCGCCAGGGTCGTAATGAGGCCCAATGTGTTTCAAAGCGCTTCAAGGCAAGGGAGGGAACAAGGGAAAATACAACCACATTCTTACAGGCCATGAACAGTAAGGATGTGAAATTAACTATTGTACTCGGCTTGACGACATTTCAGATAGTGCAAGAGCTAAGATATAGATAAGGAAGGGAGTGAGAAGGAAATGGAAACAGGCGACTACCGTACTAGGCCTGACGACATTTCTGGTAGAGCCGGAGAAAAACAAAATGTGAGGGAGAGTGGTGCAGAAAGGGAGGGGAGGAACAAAACAAGCGACTATCATACTAGGCCTGACGACATTTCAGATAGTGCTGGAGGGGTAGTGGGGAGGAAAAAAACAGTAATGGGAGGGTGGAGGAAACAGACAAGGTTGCTATCATATTAGGTCCAGGGACAATTCTGATAGAGTAAGTGCATAGAAGAAAGTAAGGGGAGGAGATAGGAACAGGGAGAAGGGAAAGGAGGAGAGAAAAGAGATTAAGCAGTCAACAAGAGTGGAGAAGCAAGCGTGGAGAGCGAATACAATTGCAGAAATCAGTAGTAACACATAATGTTGCAAGCCAGGATACAAGATGAAGATGGGAAAAGCATGATTCAGGGTCACCATGAGTACAAGATGCAAAGGAAGTCCAGCATGAGAGTTGAGAAAGAGTGACTCACCGTGAATGAATGAAGTCCATAAAAGTCAAATCCAGCATTGGCCACAAGACAGTGATGATGAAGGAAGGCACCAGGTGGGCGGGGCTTGCTAAGTGGTGAAAAAGAGCAGCAGGCAGGAAGGTACCAGGTGGGCGGGGCTTAGGCCAGGTGACCTAGATCCACTCGCACCTGCTCCCCATCTGCAAGGGAAAAGAAGCTGGGCGGCTCCTTAAGTAGGGAAACAGAGCAGCAAGCAGGAAGGCACCAGCTGGGCGTGGCTTGCTAAGTGGTGAAAAAGAGCGGGAAGCAGGAAGGCACCAGGTGGGCGGGGCTTGCTAAATGGTGAAAAAGAGCGGCAGGCAGAAAGGCACCAGGTAGGCCGGGCTTAGGCCAGGTGACCTAGATCCACTTGCACCTGCTCCCCATCTGCAAAAGAAAAGAAGCTGGAGGGCTCCTTAAGTAGGGAAACAAAGCGGCAAGCAGAAAGGCACCTGGTGGGCGTGGCTTGCTAAGTGGTGAAAAAGAGCGGGAAGCAGGAAGGCACCAGGTGGGCGGGGCTTGCTAAGTGGTGAAAAAGAGCAGGAAGACGCCAGGTGGGCGGGTGTTGCTAAGTGGTGGAAAAGAATGGCAAGCAGGAAGGTACCAGGTGGGCGGGGCTTAGGCCAGGTGACGTAGATCCACTTGCACCTGCACCCCACCCAGGTAGGACAGGCTGTACTTAAACCATTATTTTGAACTGTTCATTCAGCTCATCGACATTTACCACATAAGCCTCAGAAAGCAGGTGTTACTTGCCCAATAATAATTTGTCTGTGTCTTGTATCTTTTTAGAGTCACATGTGCCTATTTAAGTACCCACATGGGTTCTGAAGTACACATACTCACTTATTTCTTTCCTCCCGGTACTCGCGTCATGTCCGAAAAAGAAAATCTGATAATGTAGATGAGTGGAGCATCATGGGTACGTGTACACGTAGCATAGAGATAGTGTGATAGGAACGTCCCCGTCAATGCCCTTTTTATTTAGAAGAAAACATCTTGTAATACTCTTAGCCAACCACAAGATGGCAGACAATGCAAACCATGTAGCTCTAAAGAGGTACAACTCACAGAAAGAGTATTACTCGGTAAGTAACATCTGGTGTATTCATAAACACACACACACACGTTTTTGCATTGCACATTTTCCATTCAACATTTTTGATGTTCAGCATTTCCGCATATAACCTTTGGTCTGCTCTGTATTTTACAAATATTTATTTTTGTTTGGGATTCAGATACACCTTAATAGTTAAGAAGTGCAAAACGTGCTCTCTGTGTATTTTAATTAAACTTGCTATGATAACATTGTGTCATCATGTTTAAATGTGAATGTAAAAGGTAAGATTTATGTACATGCATAGATAGATATACTTGATGCATGTATATATATTTCTGGTGCTTGTCGATCTGCTTAGAATCGCATGCTGTGCATATAGTCCGACATCTAGTGGTAATCGCAAAGTATTGCTTCTTGTCTTTCGAGAATCAAAAGGGGACATCGACATGGGCGTGCTTGTAACACTATCTCTAACGTGACGTGTTGTGTACCCAAAATCCCTCACGTGTCGAGGTCCCTCCCTCCCTTTATCCGCCGACCGTTGGTCGTTTAATATTTGTCCATCCTTCATCGACGACTATTCCTGAACCAATGGCGAAGACAACTGCATATTTCGGCGTCCGGTGCTTCGGTCGACGCTGTGGACCGCGTGGCCTCTGCCCTCTGGCCAGGCCTATACAGTAGGGAGAGTGGGGCCCCGGGTTTGATTCTTGTAGAATGCATTTCCTTCCCCCCTCTCTTTTCCCTTCTGGTCTTGCTGTCACTTTTAACCTGAGCTATGGACAGGACTCCTTTTAAATTTTGCCCTTCTTGCGATGGCAAATACCCATGGAAAGACACTCACCGAAGGTGTAAAAAGTGTCTATCTCGTGATCACGACAAGCGATCCTGCAAGTCTTGCCAACTTTTACATCCTAAAACAATAAAAGATTGGCGGACGAAGCGGTGGGCGGCCTATGCCATGCAGCAGGCCGAGAGTAGTTCCCCCATCGGTGCAGGCGCCTCGAGTGACGAGGATCTAAGCGACGGCCATGGCTCCGATGCAGAGGCTATCAACCTCTCTGCGTAACAAGCATGTTTTGTCCGTCCCCGGCAGGCAGGCCACTGGTTCTGCTATGGAGAGACAACACCCCAGCGACACGGACACACCTGCACCACGAAAAGAGAAAACACAACACCTCGAGCCTCGTCGACACTCGTTGAGAAGGCCACAGACGCCAACAGCCCCGTCGAAAGTTTTGACAGAAACCACCGATCCCCATGATCAGCCGCCCTCCCCGCAACTTACACGGCATGCGTCGGGGCATTCAAGACAGAAAGGCGTCAGCACCAAACAACATAAGAGCGCCAGTATTCCTCATAAGAGCGCGTCAGCGCCTAAGGATTCTGCAATGCCAAAAACCGCAACGTAGCCACCCGGCTCGTCGAAATCAATCCCCTGGCAAATAAGCCAAAGGACACGTGAAGAAGAATATTCGATGGGTCACAGCCCCTCTCTAAGGCTATGACTGACAAATCTTGACCAACTAGAGTACCCCAGCCATTCTAAAGACTCCTTTCCCCCTCCAGACCCCTCTAGTTAATCCCTATGGACCAGAGATAGGTTTGAAGGATACATGAACAAGATTTCCAAATTTGTAACTCCTGTCCTACTTTGTCCAAAGTTCTAAGAACTTCAAGTCAATTCCCACATGAGGTTTTTTACCTGAAGAAGTCTATCAAGACCCATATAACCAGGGAAAGAATCCCTTAGAGGAGACACCAGACCAGTGTACAGACTGGGTTGATGAACAGCCGGTAGTGGAAGCACCATGGCTTTCCCCCTCCACTATTTCAAATCCAGATGCCCTGTGTCTAGATCCTCCCTCCTCCCCTCCTCAAAGACAAGCCTCACCTATTGATGACCAGATGGCCTTCAATGCTATTCTAAAAAAGGCTGCTGAACACTTTCAAATTGCCACACAAGAGGCGGTACAGGACACAGACTTTGTGGAAGACGATTTAAAGGAAAAATCCCCCACAAGTCAGGCGATACCACAATTGAATTCTATCGAGAGGCGCATCGCTCCCTCTTTAACTCCATCTCTAAAAAGAGCTGTAAATCCTTGTGTCGAGAAGCTTTTTTTTTGCCTCTCCCCTACAGACCCACTGTAAGTGGCTACTGCCAAAGGACAATATCAACAAGGAGGACAGCGCTGTGACAAAGGAGGGGGTAGAAACTCCACCCCAAGAGGCGCCCTGGCCTCCGCTCAAAAATGACTCGCCAATCTGGGTCCTCTCCCATGACTCCCCGGTCGGGGGACGAATAACATCCTTCCTTCATGCATGGAAGGGGATCACCACAGACCAGTGGGTGCTCAAGACCGACACCCACGGTTACTGTATCGAGTTCAGCCGGCCACCTCGATATCGACCACCAGCATCCAGACGCCGTTCCGCAACAACACCTGAAGATTCTGCTACAAGAGGTGGAGCTCCTTCAAGAAAATGTCCGATAGAACTCTACAGGTAAATGAGGGTATTTATTCAGTGTACTTACTTGTACCCAAAAAGGATCTCACCATGCGCCCTGTGTTAGACTTACACCCAGCGAACAAGTTTGTCAAGCCTCAAAAGTTCAGAATGACAACATTACAGGAGGTAATCCCTCTGCTAATACAGGGAGATTACATGGCAACATTGGACATGAAAGATGCATACTTCCATATTTCGCTGCTGCCAGTGCACAGAAAGTACCTAAGGTTCTTGATAGAGGCCAAACACTATCAGTTCAAGGTTCTTCCTATTGGCATTGCCTAAGCTCCAAGGGTATTTACAAACGTACTACCGGTAGTAGCTGCTCACCTGCGCAGGCAGTCCATTCCAGTCTATCCTTACATTGACGACTGGCTAATAACAGGGGATTCATGCGGAACATGCCTATCAAATACCCAGAAGACGGTAGATCTACTTTTCAGTGTGGGAATCTCGATCAACGAGAAAAAGTCTAGCCTAGACCCCAGCCAAGTCAAACCATTTCTGGGGGCTCTAATACGGACCAAAGAAGACCCCTTCAACAAGAGGGTTCAGAACATGCTGTTCAGATCCCTCACTATGTAGCCAATCACAAGGTGACTGTATGCAAAGCCATGCAACAATTAGGGATGATGGCCTCCTGCATTTTTACTTAGTCCCACACGCACGTTTGCGCATGCGCCCCATGCAAGAGTGGCTCAACAGCCAATGGTGTCAGGCCAGCAGACAATGGGACGATCAAGTGGTTGTCTCGGCAGCCCTCGTTCTCTCTCTGCAGTGGTCTTCGAGGGAAAACCTCTTACAGGGGAAAACCTTCACCACCCCTGCAGTAAAAGCCACTCTCACCACGGTTGTATCTCTCACGGGGTGGGGGGGGGCTCACCTCCTTCATCACACGGCGCACAGCGTTTGGTCCCCAGCAGTAACATCCAACCACATAAACCTGTTGGAGTTGTTAGCAGTATTCAAAGCCCTGAAGGCTTTTGAAACACAACTACAGGGAAAGACAGTACTAGTCCTCATGGTCAGCACCACGGCCATGTATTAACTGAATAAACGGGGGCACGCACTCTCCAGGGCTATCCATACTGTCTCAGAACATATGGAAGTTGGCTGTCAAACACAAGATGTTCCTCCTGTCTCAACACTTTACAGGGGAACTCAAATCTTCTGGCAGGTGTGCTCAGCAGAGACTTCCCACTAGCCACAGGGTACGAATGGCGATTACACAAAGACATTGTCTCCAACGTCTTTGCAGAATGGGGCTTCGCAGAGATCAACTTGTTTGCAACGCTGGAGAACGCACAATGCCCAGATTACGCCTCCAGGTACCCCCCAGAACCGCTCCAAGGGAAACGGTCTCTGGATAACATGGTCAGGGAAATTAGTTTACGCTTTTCCCCCCTACTCCCCTTCTCAACAAGATAGTGCACAAGATGCACCAGGAACCAGTCATGATGATTCTGGTGGCTCCTATGTGGGTCCGCCAACCCTGGTTCTCTCATATCATGGCAATATCAGTCTCCGTGCAAGGAAACTACCTTGCACATACAATATGCTACCACAAGTCAGGGGGGAAACACTCCATCCATGCCTGCAAACTCTCAATTTAGCAGCCTGGTCCCTGAAGTCATAGAGTTCAGGGACCTCCAACTTCCTCAGAGATGCATGGACATACTTTATAAAAGCAAGAAAACCTAACACCAGACATTGCTACTCCAATAAATGGAAGTGCTTCGTTATGTGGTGCAATTCCAAGAGCATCAATCCCATACACTGCTAACCGACACATATTGTCTTATACCAGACTCACCTACTTGACTCAGGCCTGGTTTTTAATTCCCTCAAGGTCCACTTAGCTGCACTTTCAGCTTATACTACGTCCCAGAAAAAGGTAATGTGGTGGAAGATCCCAGTAATCATGGCTTTTATGGGAGGGGCTAAAAGACTGAAATCCTCCTATTTCAAACCCAGCTCCCGGATGGGTCCTGAATGTGGTATTAACCAGACTAATGAGATCTCCCTTTTAACCTATGCATAAGGCTAGTCTTAAAGCACTCACTTACAAGACCGCCTTCCTGGTGGCTGTCACTTCAGTAAGAAGAGTTAGTGAACTACAGGCCCTTTCCGTTTTAGACCCATTTGTCACAATTCACAAAAATAAGGGGGTTCTGCGCACTCACCCACGGTTTGCGCCTAAATTCATTTCAAAGTTCCATGTGAACCAATCAATAGAACTACCCACCTTCTTCCAGAACCCCACTAATGTGGCAGAAAGGAGCCTCCACACACTTGATGTGCGCAGGGCAGTCCTATATTATCTGGAAAAAATGAAACCACTAAGGAAAACAAACCAGCTTTTTGTTTCAGTGGCAGCTGGTAGAGAAGGGGACCCTGTCTCTAAATCAGCCATCTCAAAGTGGCTTGTAAATTGCATTACACTGTGCTACACTCTTGCCAAGAGAGATCTGCCCTTCAAACCTAGAGCACACTCTACTCGGGGCATTGGGGCCTCCATATCATTCACTGCAAATGTGCCTATCGAGTCCATTTGCAAAGCAGCAACGTGGAGTTATGTACACACCTTTACAAAACACTACTGCCTAGATACTCTAGGTCTGATTCTCAGGTGGAGTAAACTTGGTTGTTGGGTTGGTTTGAGAGGCTAAGCTCACCAGGTATTTTGTAATTAAAGCGAAGTCATTGATATGGCTGATGCTCACTGTCGCATTGCGTGCGGGCAAAGAGAGCTCCCACCGCAAGTGCACAAGAAGATTTAATGCCACCACACAGTCTGCTCCAGTTGAAGCAGAATTTAGTAGCAAGTAGTGACCGTTGGCGACAAGTGTTTCGGCCCATGGCCTTCTTCACAGCTGGACATATACTAATTGGTAAGTAATGAATCCTCTCTTCATAATTCTTTGCAGTTCCGTTCTCCTTACATCCTCATCTATTAGTGAGAGTCACTAATAGATGAGGACGTAAGGAGAACGGAACTCCTGAGAAGAGGCACAGGGATTATACCCAATTATTGGATTCTACTACTATTACTGTTCCTTCTCACTTCCCACCACCAACTCTGGGTACTGCTCGCTAGTGGACAGCATGTGATTCTAAGCAGATTCACAAGCATCAGAAGACATGCATTACTTACCGTAATAGCATTTCTGATGATTGTATCTGTTTAGATTCACATGCGCCCACCCTTCCTCCGCGCTCGGAGAAGAAGGAACATAGGCATCTTACTCCTTTCTCGCTATCTGTACACACGGCAGAAAAAATACAACCAGGGGGACTTCGACACGTAAGGGATTTTGGGTACACTACACGTCAAGTTAGGGATAGTGTTACAAGCACACCCATGTCGACGTCCCCTTTCGATTCTCGAAAGACAAGATGCAATACTCCGCGATTACCATTAGATGTCAGACTATATGCACAGCATGTGAATCTAAGCAGATACAATCATCAGAAATGCTATAACGGTAAGAAATGCATGTCATATGCATTCATACATATGGCACGGTACATGTACTGACATACATTTAAAAGACATGGTACATGTATATGAATGTTTACATATATGACAGAATATTCATATAGCAGCATAATGCATACATAATTTGAGAAATCAGCCATAGGACTAAATGTGGTTGCTTATACCATAGTTAGTGTAATAGCAATTTTGTTTTCTTTCTTGTAAAAGTGTAATGATCTGACTCTCGTTTTAATAAAACAGGTAATGGAACAATAAACACATACGGTAACGAGGGTGAGTCTCTGATCGGTCATAAAATATCATCACCTTGCAACATGTCATCGCCCATTGTAAAAATAGAGGGTGTTCAGTGCCAAGATAATGCAAAAAACCCTGGAAACCAATTCTGCTTCGAAACTAATCACCCAAGAGGAGAGGAAACTACTCAAAGTGAAGGTGGTTTCCTGGATTCAGCAAATACAGTGTTATATTGGAGAAGACCCAAATTAGATGTGCCAGATGCATTCAGTCACCATGATAGTGATCTAAGGGATTTCAATCTTCCTACTTGTCCGGAAAATGCACATGAAAGATTCAGACCATATCAGTGTAATGAATGTGGGCTACGCTTTGGAAGGAAAGTGCATTTGATTACCCATCAAATAACCCATACAGGTGAGTCAGGGGACACACCGTATCAATGTACTGAATGTGAGACAAGTTTCAGTCAGAAAATGCATCTTATTACGCATCAGAAGATACACCTGGGCAAATCGGCCCATCAATCCACTGACTCTGACAAAAGTTTCAAAAAAAGATCTGATCGTAATGTTCATCAGACAGATAAATTAAATGCCGAAGAAAGACCTCATAAGTGTGTTGCATGTGAGAAAAGATATACTTGCAAACCACACTTGCTTAGACACATGAAAACACATTCGGGAGAGAAACCTTTTCAGTGCAATCAATGTGGACTAAGATATGTTGAAAAGGGAACTCTAACGAAACACCGCAAGAAACATCATAGCTCTAGTATGCAAGGTGATGCTGTGAAACCCCAGGAGCCACATGCAACAGCAACACTATATAAGTGTGCCAAATGTGAGAAGTGCTTCAGTCTGTTGAATGATCTTAGAAATCATGAACGAACCCACATGGAAAATATACCTAATCAGTGTTTAGAACCAAAAAGACTTTGTGAAACAATAGGTCAACTTTGTGGACATGAGCTGACCAATAAAGAAGAGAGATCATATGAGTGTCCTGAATGTGGAAAAAAATTTAGAGCTAAGAAAAATGTTATTAGGCACCTCAGAACACACAAACCTAGAGAGGAAAGGATGGAGAGCAAGACCGGCACAAGCAATCCTGGCGATCTAGAAAATTTTACGTTGACCTTCGACAGTAATAATGAACTTGTGTTCTTTTTAGAGTAGGACAGGTAGCAAAAGAATATTTGTCCTGGCCGAAGAATGAGTTCCACGCATTTCATGGTATGGGCTGTTTTGCAGTGAGTTATGCTATGGCCGTGGAACAATAGACAGCCTTCAATAGGAAAACTTAAACAAATATTCTATGTCCACTGTGTAACATACAACAGAGTGCAGAGCACTAGTCTGTTCCTCAAGCACAGCATGGGGTATGCAAATGATGATGCTGGCTATGACTAAAAACTCTGCCATTATGTACCTAGAGGCATGTCGATCACTCCATGATCACTCCATTAAGCAAACTAAATGCACTGATAGTGTCATAGGGTGAGCAAGAGTCTGCATCTTAGTTATTACATAAAGACTGCACTAGTTATCTGTAGGGTTCAATTGAAAAAATTAGGATTTTCTTAAAATCAGGACCGGCAGCCTAATCTAGAAAACAACAAAAGCTAAATGTTAAAGATTCTGGTACAACAACATATTGAACATACATTTTACTCTTAAAACTAGCTTCTTTCCTTTACGACATGCATGATAGTGACATTTCATGGCCAATAGTGGAACTTTACCTTAGAAAATAGGCAAAATGTGCAGGCACAGCTTTCCTACATCTATTGCTGTCACTGGCATTTCCCACTTTTCTCCTTCCTCAGTTCAATTTTGTCTTCCGCTTGTCAGGGGAGGAATGAACTGTAGGACTTCCTTTCACTTGTATACTTAACTTGTTTTTGTCTACAGGTTTTAATAGTTCAGGGGTTTGTCAAGCTGCTTCAAGTGTCTTTCTTGCAAATCCAGACATATTCAGCCAGTTAATGGCACAAAGGCCTGAGAGTGGGGTGCTGCAACGGTCAAATGTTGGGATATAAAAAACAGTGCCTTCGAACCAAATCCATCTCATTGACTTAGCTCCTCAAAAACCAGATCACAGACAATAAGTGAAATTAACCACAAATCTTTTCAGATGTAAGAGGCGTAGTTTAATTTATGCTACCAAGACTGTAACAGCTTACCGTAAACTGGAAAGAAAAGTGCCTTCTAACCATTTGGGGGCCCTTGCACTGGCCTAAAGTGAGGGTCTACCATTTAGTTGACACAATGCTGAACCAGTTACCAGGTTACTTGTTTCATCCAGAAATTAATCAGAGTTCTACAGTGCTAGGTAGATGCAACTGTATTGCTAGCCTGGAATCGTTACTTAGCCATGGGCTTCTGGTTACAATTTATTTTGCCAAAAAAAGAACCTTGCCCAGGATCAACGGCCCAGATCCTATCTAATCTCAGAGGAAATGGAAAAAGGGTTGAAAAAGGGCAATTTGGGTCCATTTCTAGATTAAAGTTTTTATTGCCTGTGAAACATACATCCTTTAATTTAATCAATATACCTTGGATCATGTAAACTCATGAGCAAACTTTATAGTTGATCTTATTCGTGGAACAACTCTGTGCCGTGGGGGGCGGGGTAGCGAGGGACCTTGAGGTATATTGTTTGGAGATTTCATTTTGATGTTCTAATGTGGTAATACAAATTAAATGTTTTGGGGAAATAAAGGCAAATAATAATAAGGACCAAGCCTTCCTTTGAGGTCTCCACCATGTTAGTACTAAGCAGGTTAGCAAGCAAGCGGTGTCTCAGCAGTGCACAATGCATGGGAATTCTACTGTTTAGTTGCTGTTAATAGGTGGATCCCTTATGCCCCCATTACTGCTGCAATCAAGTACATTTGGTATCATGGAAGAGGCTTTTGAATATCCCTGGTGTGCGAGATCGTGAGCGACAAGGGCAACCTCGCCTCCCCACAACCATCAGTATCTTGCTTGGAGAGCACTATTTTGAGCTAGCAGGGGGCAGATACAAGACTCCAATTTATTAATACCTATGTGCCACCTTATTCATGTCAGAAAAGCCATGTTTCGTTTCTGTATTTCACAACGGGGGATCAACTTCACAGATCACGCATTCAAGTACAAGCACACTGATAATGTGCTTTTCAACAATGGCATATCCCTTAAGATCTTTAATACATGTTTTGCAATTCAGTGAGCAATGCTGCAGGAGACATGGCTACAGGAATCAACACTGGGTAACAATTTTCATCAAACCCATCTGTCAATGATGTCCTTAGACAGTGATAAATAAGAACAATGATACTAAAGTATCTCTATCGTCACAGCCATGATGTTAGCTTTTCCTTTAGGCTGCTCAGCACCATCCAAATTGGAATAGATTTTTAAAGAAATCCAGGGATCCTGGTAGTGTAAGACATGGTCTTTCTAAAGCACAGGCAATACCATTCTGCATTACTCTCAGGAATCGTTCACAAAATGTAGAGGACTTCAAGAAGACAGGTCGAGTAGGGCAAAGCTAGCTTGGCTCCTGAGCATATGCACACTTTGAGGAGCTTTAGGCAGAACCCCTTCTGGGATCCTTGACTTGTCACCAGGACTGTAGATAGGTTATGCTTTGATTTGAGTGTGAAGTATGCTGACAAAGAAAGCTTAAATATAACTTCCAGGGGACTCTCCGGCATGGCTTGTCCTTGGGCCACAGGTAAAGGGGTCTGTGTGGTGTGACAAGTTCAAGAATTTACACAGCATGCATAAGGCCACACTGACTGAATCAGTGGATGCACTCTCAGACGTTTCAGTTTAAACATATTGAAGGTGAAAGCCTGCTTGGATGCACTGAGACAAAATCTAGCAGAGTGGCCTCACACAAGAGATCGCAGAAAAATCCCCAAAATACCACAGAGCAACGAGCCAATAGCCTCTGGAAAACAGGTATTGGCCATACTAAAATCCCTAGGTAGAATTGCATCATTCTCTCCACGTGCCCTCCTTAACCCTATAGCCCTCCTGCCTCTATCAGAGGTTGGGGCCTAAAATAATTTAAACTGGTGATTTCAACCAATGGAGAGTTGAAAATTAAGTTGTTTACATATCAATGTGACATCTATAGAGTGTATTCCAAATTCAGGGATAATGTGCTCTCTGGAATATTGGGTTAATGTACTGCTTTTTCAATTCTAAACAAAAAAAAGAAGTTGATGGGCTGTTGTCCTTCCACTATCAGGGTCACTGGTGGAAGAGCACACCATCTCAGCAGGAGCCTGTCTTCCTTTTCTGTCACTGCTAAACTCCTGATACCTAGATGCAGGGATCAACACTGCCAATACCCATTTCTCAAAACTCTCACCCTATCATAACTGGCAAACTTTCCATAGCTAATGGTAAAAGAGTGAAATCTTAATCTTCATGCTATCTCGCTGTTACATTGGAGTTCGGAGACCAAAGCTTTAACTCGTGTTACTTCAATATGGAAAGAACAACCAGTGTATTTCTTATCCTAGAGCTCTGCGGCATAAACCAATTTCTACTAAAGTCATTCAAGCAGTAGACTCTGGCCCAGATCGTTTCCTTCAACCAAGAGGGAATATGGTTATTAGGCTCTAGTTATTGGGTTTTATGGTTAATTGTTTGGTGGTTACCATTACCAATACAAATCACGATTTTTGACTTGAACGAAGACCTTTAGCTTAAAGTCCTGGCTTAAATTGTAATAGTAGTGCCTTGTCACCAGACCTACTCTTATCTCTAGGGCCCCATCTCCAGTTAACACTCAGTGAAGACTTCACTTGGTCCCAGCAAATCCCCACTTTTCTGTATTTTCTGTGAATAATCCTCAATTATGCTGTCATCTAGTAGAGTTGTTTGTCCATCGTATATGTCCTTGACACAATACAGCGCTTCCTCTGTGGCTTAAAAACACACTATGTGAAACACACTATGTGCCACTTCCTAATCCTTCCTTGTGTGGTTTCAGAGAGCATGATACGTGACTTTGTCATTCTTCCCTGTAGTTAAGCTTGAAACAGTCAAGGCAGATAGTTGCAACAGTAGCTTACTTCTCAATGGAAGGAATTAATTGACCTACAGTCTAGAATCATCAAGATTGGCCCTCAATCTGGTATAAAACCTGCCGGGCCCTGGAAATTAAACTTCTTAAAGGTTTAATGTCGTTGGGGTTTAAGTGCTACTGGCTTGCCAAAGGTAGGGGGTGTCGCGACGGTGGGCTTTTTAAAACTTGTGTTATTTAGTTACAAGAAAGGAAAACAGTCCACAAAACCATTCTCAGCTGTATCCAATCTTACTGCATGTATGTGAGGTATCCGTTCTTCCAAGAGAAGATATTTCTGTGTTACATTAAACAAGCATGGAGGCGATCAATCAGTTTATATTGGCACGCTGTCCATTTACCCACAGAACTCAGTGTTGACTTTAAAAAAAATCAAGATTGTAGAAGCAGACTGGCTCAGCACGCTGCATCATGCCACTCACAAAAAGGAACTGGACTTCTGGATTTGCGGTGTACTCCTGCAGAGTGACCTTCTCAGCTTGAATTCCATCCTCAGGTGAAAGTTATTTATATTAGATGTGTGGTCAATACTACCTCTGATCAGTCCTATAGTCCTATGTCGTTCGCAAACTAGACCGCACAAGGCTGGTTGCCTCTATTTCGGCCTGACAGATCTGTCTCTCTGAATGCCTGTCGAAAACCAAAGGCACAATTCTGCATCTACCTCAGACAAAGGGCGACCACCTCTCTCAAATGGCAGGCCAGGTTTTACATGTCTCCTCTCATTTCCGGAACCTGAACGTCTGTTAGCTGAACAATTAACTTTAATCTGCATTATCGTAACAAAGTGCATCAATGGTTCCATGAGAACATCTCACAAAGACTGCACTATGACACAGAAACAAGAGATTGACTTTGCTGTTGGGCTTATCGTGGGCAAGGCTGCTCCTCTCTCTTGTCTTATAAAAGGTGTTCTCTCATTCACTTTTTGCCTCACCAAAGCCTGTATTTAGGATCAATCCCGTACAAGATATTTGGCAAATAAACGGGTGTATAGAAATATGGCAAACACTGCTGAGAATAAAATTGTTCATTACCAGTTTGGTGGTCTTCTGCATCAGTTTTATGTCATCAGGGTACATCATGAGTAACAGGATTTGGACATTGTTCTGACCGCGGAAAACCACCCTCTGCATTATCTGGTTACCTGGAAAATACTAATTTTAGTTACAATCACTTCATAATACTTCAACCACTGTGCTTCACTGGATAAATGAATTAGTTATTCTGGCAGATAGCTTCGTTAATCCCATGCATGGAAAGCAGGGCAGAGCACCTCCCCAATCTGCACTTCAGACCAGCACTGGAGCTTTACTGATCACACAGAAAAACCTAGGTCTTTTGTTAGATAATTTGTGTTATTTTATTACTGGAGCTAAGCAAATAACTTTGGTGATTGCAGGAAGCAATACTATTCCTAGCAAATGTAAGACAGCAGTGGTGTTAAAACATACAACCAGCACCACTCTCAGAGATTCATCTTCCAGAGCCAATGACTATTCATTCTTCAGGGTGGAAAGGTTGAGAATTCTCATATACCAGGAAATCAAAATACTGTAAAAAGGACAAAAGCATAATCAGCTTAACTGACGGCTGTGAATAAAATCTATTAAGCACACCTAGAATTCCTTACACCACTAAAGAAGTTAGGAAAGAAGTGACTTGCACTCTGCAATTAGTGTCGTCAATTAATAAAAATATGGTTGTGCAGTATGTTACTTTCGAAATATCTGGACACGAAAGTGACATTCATTGACTCAGCAGTTTAAGCTCTCAGATTGCTACTTAAAACGTTATCCACAAGTTTAAGTGGCCACCTTGGACGCTGAGCAAACATGGCCATGCACTGTAGTGCCCAGGCTGATGTAATTGTGATCAAGATTTTCTTACAGAGTATGCATATTGTTTGGTTCTGTCACTAAATGACACATATAGTTCAATACATTTTAGATTATGTCAAAATGACCTCAAAATGTAAGTCTGGTTGATACCAGGGATCTGTTCCCAAAAGTAGTTTTAGAGCAAGACAATATTAGGCTGCCAACAGGGGCACCACCAGCTAAAAGCTGCCAAATTGCCCCTAAAGGCATTTGGCACTATTTCTAGGCAAGGGGTGTCAAAATATTATGTTGCAGAGTGCTGCCAAAAATCCATTGCCCAGCACTGTATATCCTTTTTGTAGCAAAATCACATTTTTCTGGTATGTTTGAATTTTAAAAATGCTTCCCATCACCATAACGGACTGTCATTGAATTATTTTGTTGAAGCTGAAATACTGGTCACTTGATCTCGATGTGTCGACTCATGGCCGTGAAAATAGCAACCCAAGAAAGAGACTCATTGCTGTGAAAATAGCAACCCAAGAAAGAGCTACACCTGAGTTATTAATGGGCACCAAACACTAATCCCTGGGAGTGCTGTACATATTACCACTCTACAAAATGTGGGCAAGTGTAACAGAGATCAGACATCCAAAATGTCTAGATCGCAGTGATTGGCGAGTCCATACTCTGTTGATGTCAGCACAAGATGATAAATGTTAAGATGCTGATGGTTAGTGGTGAATGTAACATACCTATGTGCTACTAATAACTCCTTTCACATGAGAAAGTGTCCTAAAGCAATGGGGTGGGGGCTGGGGAGTTGGCTTTTCTTGTTTTCGAACTACTGTCCAAAATGGCATTTCCTTCAGATATGTAATTATTGTGTTGGTAAAGTTGTACTCGTTTGGGATATTTTGGTTCAGTTTCAATAAACTATTATTAGTAAAAAAAAAAGTTTTGCCTCTGCAAATGCATGTTTTTGGTAAGATGTAAATCTGAGAGACAGTGTCGCCAAAAGAGCGAACACAAGCGTATGTGTTCTGAATCCAAGCATCACTTAATTCCAAGGAGTGACCACATCAGTTACGCATGCATCAGAATGGAAGAATTTAGTGGACAAACTTAATACCTCAGGATATCTTTCTTCCAAAGCAAGTGGGCCACCACTTGTGGTGAGGGGATTGGTGAGCTCCTGTACAATGCAGCAGTGTTGCTCACCTGCAATTGGTTACTTTTAATTTTGTGAACTCCGAGAGTGAAGATGTTAGTCTGTGAGAGCCAACAGGCCCAACCCTTGGGATTTGCTATGGTGGATGTTTAAGGGTAAAACTGTGTTCAAAGCATCTGACAATGGTAAATCATAGCAACTCTCCGGAGTGCGGGTATTTGTTTATGGAGGAAATGTTACAATTGCAGAGGAGATCTCGAAGGATGCAGGAGACTTGAGTTAGCAGGATGCTGGTTATGGCATTTAGTGTGATGGAGAATTTTCTTTAAAATGTGCTAAGCAATTATCAGATGGGATTAGATTTTAGAAAGAAGCAGAGTGCATGTTTATAGATCATACGCTTGATACGCTTTGATATGAGAAACAAATCTAAAATGAATGAAGCAGGTACTCTTGCATAAAATAAAAAGTTACTAGCATTGTATGACTCTCTGCCTAAATTAATAACAAGACCATCAAAAATCCAGCTCCAAAGAATTAGTGTCAACTCAACACACCTGGAATATCTAATATTTGTATTTCTGATGCTTGTTAATCTGCTTAGAATCACATACTGTGCATATAGTCCGACACCTAATGGTAATCGCAGAGTATTGCATCTTTCTTTCGAGGATCAAAAGGGGATGTGATGTGTAGTGTATCCAAAATCCTCACGTGTCGAGGTCCCTCAGATAGTTTTTTTCCACCCAACTAGTTGGTCGCCTTATGTGGCGCTCGATAGAAATATATTGCAAATTCAGTAATTTCTTTGTCCCACGACGGATGGTTGTCTAGTCTTCGACTTTCATCTTCGACGGCTACTTGTGGACCCCTACCCCAAAGACGTCTACTGCTTTCGGCGACTGGTGCATCGGTTGACGCAAGTGCAATAGGTGCTTACCTCGTGACCATGACGAGCGATCCTGCAAGTCTTGCAAGCTTTTTCACCCAAAGACGCTGAAAGATAGGCAGACGAACCGGTGGGCGGCCTACGCGATGCAGGCCGAGTGTGGTTCCCCCATAGGCGATGTCGCCGAGAGTGACGAAGACTCTAGTGGCAGCCATGGCTCAGATGTGGAGGCCATAGACCTTCCTGTGGAACCATCCGGGTCCCAGATGCCCGTCCCCATCCCTGCAGGCAGGCCGCCGGCACTGCTATGCAGAGATCACACCCCAGCGACAGGGCACACCCGCACTATTGAAGGCTAAACATACAACCCCACAAGCTGCCTCAACGGATACGTCGAGGAAGCATCAGACGCCAACAGGCCCTCTGAATGTTTCGACGGCGCTTACCGATCCTCACGATCGGCAGCATTCATAGTCTCGACATGCGTCCGGGCATTCCACCCATAAGGGTGTCTCTTCCAAAACACACACGAACGCTGACGTGCCGTCTAGGGGGCCCGTCAGCCCCAAAGGTTTCGGCAGAATCTCCCTCTCATCCACTGGAGCTACGCAAGAGTCTTGCAGCTATTATTTCGGCGGCAAATAGAATAAAATGCCCACCCTCACGTTGAGAGGAATATTCAGAAGGGTCCCAGCCCCTCTCTAAGGCTTTGTCTGATAAGTCCCTTCCTTTTAAGGACCCTTTTCCTCCTGGAGAGCCTATCCCCCCTCCTGACCCCTCTGGTTCATCCCTGTGGACCAGAGTGAGGATTGGGAGCTATGTGGACAAACTATCACAGTTTGTAGGCTTCTCTGAAAAGTTTATTACCCCTAAGAGACCTAGGGAGGAAGATTCCAGCCCTAGTTTTCCAAAGGTGCAGAGGCTTTCGAGCCAAACTCCACAGGAAGACGTTTTTGAGTTCTTGGAACCTGAAGAGGTCTATTAGGATATCTATGGCCAGGAAAACAATCCTTTTGGGCGGAACACACCTGACCAGTGCCCCGATTGGAGTCAACATCAGCCTGTCTCTACAGGCTTCCTCTGAAGCACCTTGGCTTTCCCCCACATCTACTCCTGACCCAAATGCCATTTGTCTGGATCCCCCCTCCTCCCCTCCACAGAGGCAGGCATTTCCTATTGACAATCAGATGGCTTTCAATGAAATCCTGAAAAGGGCTGCAGACCATTTCCATATTGCCACTCAGGAGGATGTTCAAGACACTGACTTTGTTGAGGACATTCTGAAGGAAAAAACCTCACAAGTAAGGCAATCCCCTTGCTAAATTCCATCAAGAAGCGCCTCGCACCTTCTTTGCTGTCCCCTTCCCTTACAAGGGCTGTCAACCCTCTGGTGGAGAAACTGCTTCGCCCCTCTCCTTCTGACCTGTTGTACATCTGAGGGCACGCCACTCCAAACTCCCTGGTTGTCACTACCACCAGGCAGAGGGCTGGGGTGCCACTATCTACTGCAGAAGCGCTCCTGACAAAGACTGCAAAACATTGTACGCCCTTGGCAAATACATCACCACTTCGGTGGCATATTCAACAAGAACTGCTAATAATACAACCCTTCTTGCGAGTTGTAGTGATGTGCAGTGGAACCTGCTTCAGGAAGTCCTCCAAGAAGTCCCTGAACCAGTGCGATCATGCCTACTGGCGATTGTCTCAGAAGGAAAACAGGTGACCCACAACATTCTAAAAAATACATTGGATGCAGCAGCGATGGTGGGGCGAACTCTGGCCCAGGGTACTCTTCTCAAAAGGCACGCCTGGCTTAAGAACTCAGGGTTTAAGCCAGAGACGCAGGCCTCCTTAATAAACAAACCAGTGGAAGACAAAAAATGTGTTTGGCAAGGCTGTGGATGATGCCTTGGAGGTGGCAAAAAAAGAGCATGAGACTCTTAAGTCTCTTAATCAGATCACTGTTGGATCTTACCAACAATGGGGAGGAAACTCTCGCCATTCCTTTCGGGGCCAGTCTTTTTCCCTTCCTCCACACAACCAGTATGGCGCAAGGGTACCCCATGGTCCTCTGGACAAGGCGCAGCTGGCAACAGCCAATAACAGCAGAGGGGACAACGAAGAGGCAAGGGCAGAAACTCCACCCCAAGAGGCTCCCCGGCCTCCGCTTCAAAATGACTAGCCAGTCCAGGTCTCTTCCCATGCCTCCCCGGTCAGAGGGAATCACTTCAGACCAGTGGTTGCTCAAGATCATCACCCACGGTTATTGTATTGAGTTCCGGCGGCCACCTCGATACCGTCCACCGAAAAACAACCAGCACACCTGCAGGTTCTGCTGGAAAAGGTGAAGATCCTTCAAGAAAAAGGCGCCATAGTAGTTGTCCCCATTCATCAGGTAAACAAGGGTATTTATTCAGTGTACTTCCTTGTACCCAAGAAGTATCTCACCATGCGCCCTGTGTTAGACTTGCGCCCAGCAAACAAATTTGTCAAACCACAAAAATTCAGGATGACAACATTGCAGGAAGTAATCCCACTGTTGACGCAGGGGATTTTATATTTCAGTGTTGCCAGCGCACAGAAAGTACCTAAGGTTCATTATCGAGAACAAGCACTATCGGTTCAAGGTTCTTTGCTTTGGCATTGCCTCAGCCTCAAGGGTGTTTACAAAGGTACTGGTGGTAGTAGTGGCTCACCCGAACAGGCATTTCATTCCCATTCCAGTCTATCCTTACCTCGACTGGCTGATAACAGGGGATTCATACGGAACATGCTTATCAAATACCCAGAAGACAGTAGATCTCCTCTTCTGCCTGGGATTCTCGATCATCAAGAAAAAGTCCAGCCAAGTCAAGCAATTTCTGGGGCCTCTACGTCCCCAGCGCTAGCAACCAACCACATAAACCTGAAGGCATTCCAGATATACCTCCAGTGGAAGACAGTCCTAGTCCTCACGGACAGTACTACAGCCATGTATTACCTGAACAAGAAAGGGGGCACGGCTTATCCAAACTGTCATAGAACATATGGAAATGGGCTCTCAAACACAAGATGTGCCTCCTGTTACAACACGTTCCAGAGGAACTCAATCTTCTGGCAGAGGTGCTCAGCAGAGACTTCCCACTACCCATAGAGTACGAATGGCGATTACACAAAGACTTTGTTCTCAACGTCTTTGCAGACTGGGGCTTCCCAAAGATCAATTTGTTTGCAACTCTGGAGAACGCACAATGCCCAGATTACGCCTCCAGGTAACTACAGAACCGCTCAAAGGGGAACAGAGTCTGGATAACATGGTCAGGGAAATTTGTCTACGCTTTTCCCCCGACTTCCCTACTAAACAAGATAGTGCACAAGATGCACCAGGAACCAGTCACAATGATTCTGGTGGCCCCGATGTGGGCCCGCTAACTTTGGTTCTCTCATCTGATGGCAATGTCAGTCTCCCCTGCGCGGAAGCTGCCATGCCAGTACAACATGCTGTCAAAAGACGGGAGAAACACTTCATCCATGCCCGCAAGCTCTCAACTTAGCAGCCTGGCTCCTGAGGTCATAGAGTTCGGACACCTCCAACTCCCTCAAAGATGCATGGACATATTTAAGGAAGCACAAAAACCTAACACCAGACATTGCTACTCCAGCAAATGGAAACGCATCTGGTGCAATGCTAAGAGCATCAATCCTATTAAATGCTTGCCAACACATATTGTCCTGTACCTATCTCACCTACTAGATTCAGGCCTGGTTTTCAATTCCTTAAAAGTCCACTTAGCTGCAGGTTCAGCTTACACTGCATCCCAAAAGGATTCATGGTGGAAAATTCCAGTAATCAAGGCTTTTATGGAGGGGGTTAAAAGACATCATCCCCTATTTCAAACCCAGCTCCAGGGAGAGACCTTAATGTGTTACTAAATGGATCTCCCTTTGAACCGATGCATAAGGCTAGCCTTAAAGCACTCACTTACAAGACTGCCTTCCTAGTGGCAGTCAGTTCAATAAGAAGAGTTGGTGAACTACAGGCTCTTTCAGTTCAAGACCAATTTGTCACTATCCACAAAGACAAGGTAGTTCTGCGCACTAAGCCACGGTTTACGCCCAAGTTCCTTTCAAAATTTCATGTGAACCAATCAATAGAACTACCCACATTCTTCCAGAACCCTTCTAATGTGGCAGAAAGAAGCCTACACACACTGGATGTGCGTAGGGCAGTCATGTATTATCTGGAAAGAACTGAACCACTAAGGAAAACAAACCAGTTTTTCGTTTCAGTGACGGCTGGTAGATAAGGGGACCCTGTCTCTAAGTCAGCTATCTCAAGGTGGATTGACAATTGCATCACACTCTGCTACACTCTTGCCAAGAGAGATCTGCCCTTCAAGCCCAGAGCACACTCTACTCGCGGCACTGGGGCTTCCATAGCTTTCATTGCAAATGTTCCCCTCAAATTCATTTGCAAAGTGGCAACCTGAAGTTCTGTACACACCTTTACAAAACACTACTGCCTAGACACTCACTCTAGGTCTGATTATCGGGTGGGACAAGCACTACTAAGACATCTTTTCACTACCATTCCTTCTCTCGTTCCACCACCAACTCTGGATACTGCTCGCTAGTCTATGCACAGCATGTGAATATAAGCAGATTCACAAGCATCAGAAGACATGCATTACTTACCGTAATAGCATTTCTGATGATTGTATCTGCTAGATTCACATGCGCCGCCCTTCCTCCCCACTCGGATGGAAGCAACATAGACATCTTACTACTACTGCTTTCTCTCTCTGTACTCACTCAAGATAGTCATAAGGCTCCCTCACGGAAGAACAAATGCAATCAGAGGGACCTCGATGCGTGAGGGATTTTGGGTACAATACACGCCACGTTAGGGATAGTGTTACAGGCACGCCCATGTCGACGTCCCCTTTTTATCCTCGAAAGACAAGATGCAATACTCTGCAATTACCACTAGATATCGGACTATGTCCGCAGCATGTAAATCTAAGCAGATACAATCATCAGAAATGCTATTACGGTAAGTAATGCATGTCTTCTTCACCTGCATCAATTTACATGCCAGTATTTTCAATTTATTGGTGTTATATCTAAGAGTCTTTGTGATAGATTTAGTAACCAAAGCTTCACTCAAATATAGAGGACTAGTGCCAACCAGGCATTTGTGAGTGATCAAAAGGAGGTGAAATTCAATTCTAGCCTCAATAGGAAGCCAGTGCAAACTGCGTCTGGCTTCCGACACATGATCCCTTCCTATTGAGACCAAGGATCACTCTAACTGCGCTGTTTTGCAGAGTTTGCAATCTGGCGCAGTCTGACTTAGCAATGCCCACTAACAGACTGCTACAATAGTCCATTTTCTACCCTTTGGTATCTCTCGATCAGGTCTCACAACTAATTTGAGAGATATATGGGCGAAGCTGCACTAACAATGTAATATAGTAGGCAGTAGACGAGACCAAGCTATTCACGTGAACACGCATATTCAGATTCTTGTCTAAATAAACTCCCAACATTTTAACTTTACCTTTGGTTTTAATATTGCATCCTGCCACTAGAAAGTGGGTGTAGTCAGAACCCATCTTCTGGAGTTTGGCCTCTGTGCTTATCACCATTATTCAGTCTTTTCTTTATTCAGTGCCAGGCCGTTACTTATCATCCAGGTTTGTATAAGATGATATATTTTATTGACTTTACTTCCTCTCGACAGTTGCCAGACAATGGGATGACACACTGTGTGACATCAGCGTAATTTGTGAAGCCAACATTGTTTTCTTCCAGGAAGTAAAAAAAAAAGGCACAGTACAACTATTATAAAGGGAAGGGAATAGACAAATCCCTTGTGGCACTCCATAGGCCAAGAGCGTTGGTTCAGCTTCTGCATCTTTATTAAATACTCTACACCAACGGTTGTTCGGAAATGAACTAATCCACAGGGCAGTACTATCTGAAAAACCTGAAACATCCTTGAGCCTGGTGACCAGCAACCTGTGGTCCACCAAGTTAAAAGCTGCTGATGAGTCAAGCAGCATGAGCATTGCAGTCTGCCATCTGTCCATTATCTGAAGAAATCTAGATTTCAGGTCGAGCAGAGCCGTCTCTGTCCCATGCTTCTGCCTGAAACCTGTCTTCCATTTATTAAGGATCCCCTGTTCATTAAGGTGTGTCGATATTTGGGCATAAGCTACATGGTCCAAGATTTTTAACAAAAACAGATTGTTAGTAATAGGCCGTTAATTAGTTGGTGTCTCTGGATATAAACCTGGCTTTTTTAGTAGCGGGGATATCCAAGCTTTAAGATGCGTAGGAACATGATTTTCTTTTAAAGAAGCATTTACAAATTTACAAAGAGTGCTAATCAATATAGGGGCACAAGCCTTTATAACCATTGGCAGGCAGATATCCTCTTTGCAGCTGGTCGGTTTAAGATTCTCAATAATTAAACCAAGATCTGATTCTGAAATAGGTTTAATATTGAACTGGTTGCGTAGCCTCTTCGAAATATGCACTACCACATCAGGAGTATCAGTACCTAATTTACTAGCCTTCTGACTAAACTCAATGGGCCTCATTACGAGTCCAGCGGTAACCGAGGTGGTAAAACCGCCTGGTTACCGCCAAACTTGTATTACCATTCCTCCTCCGTGATTCCCAGAGTTACCGGGGCATTACAACCCCGGTTTTCCGGGAATCACGGAGGCGGAATGGTGTTAATCCCCATTCCCATTGAGTCCTATAGGACTCAATGGGAATGGGGATCATGGAAACACCGGCAGCATCTCGTAATGCTGCCGGTGTTTCCTCGTCCGCCTGCAGGCGGGCGGTGTTAAACCCGCCAGGTCAGACATCACCTCCCGCCTGCAGGAGTTGTGATCGCCCGGCATGGAAACAACGGTGGCGGTGGGTTTACCGCCACCGTTGTTTCCATACCGGGCGATTTGTAATGAGGCCCAATGTTATGTTTTATTCGATTCAGCTTACCTACATGGCTTCCTGAATAGACATGCACTAGGCAAAGTCTTTAACAATGGTGTCTGATGTATTTGGACATGGGTGTTCCGGTGCTCTCAGGATCTTAAACAGTTATTTAGATTCAGATTGAGCTTTGTCAATCCTAACATCGAAGGAGGTTTTCTTTGCAGCTATGACAGCTGTTCTTAATAACACAGCCACCCTATTACACTCCTCCCTATCTTGAGTGTCCTGGGAGGATCTCCAGGTATACAAAAACCTGGTTTTATTTGATTTCAGTTTTTGGAAATCTGGGGAAAACCAGAATTTACTAATTCTCGTCATAGCCTGCTTCGTTGGTTTTAGTGGGGCCAGAGTATTATTCACCTCTTCAATAGTGTGTTGACAGAAAGCCATAATATCTTGCGCTTGTGTGAGATCTCTAACCTGCTCTACCAAAGAAAGCAGCCAAGGCTCTTAAGCGTCTTGTGTACGTTTCTTAAGGTTCCTGGCTATCATAGTAACTTTTTTCACCTTCCTTAGTTGGAATAACTTTTAACAAACTATAGTAAAGTGGACAGTGGAGACACCATGACATCAGTAGTAGGAACCTTGTGCAAGGCCACTCCATCTAATGCATTTCCTTTAGTATGCGTAGGACGTTAGAGTTGCTCGAAGCCAGTATTCTCTAATGACTCTACAAGGAACCTAGCTTGAGAGTCATTCTTGTTACCCAACCAGTGATTAAAGTCTCCCTGGACCATCGCTCTAGTATTGGGTTGAGGTAACTGATGTGGCCCCTAGGGGACCGTCGTGTATGGAAACAAGGCACAATCACCACACACGAACTGATACACCAGACAGAGGTTCAATTCCCGTTATCTAGGGTTTATTGCAAAGCAAATAGTCTCAGTCGGCCGACTGGGTCTCGCGTCCCGCAACGTGTGTCACCCAGACCTCGCGGGACGCAAGAGAGCGAGCAATTTACATCAGTTCCATATATACAAAATGACCATCATATTATCAGTAATGACGCATTCAAAACCGCCCATAATGTATCTTTCTTTGCAATGGTTCGATGATTGACAATTATGACGAATATGACACCCTTAAGACATTTATTCAGCAACAGTTGCAATTTGCAAAGATGCAGACACCATTCTTTGTTTATAGGGAACATAGTGCTCTTGTTCTACAAGCAAGCTGCGTTCAGGGGAGAGACACATTCCATGCCCCACTATCTTCAAGTTTCTATTCGCGAGCTAGAGGTCAGATCGATCTACAGGGGCTCAGTGAAGGGGGCTGCAAAAGAGATCATATTTCAAGCCATTAACTGTCCATTTCTACAGTTTCTGCCACTCCAGCGAGACTAGCTGGCACCTGCGTAGTGATTAAATGCCTTTCTGCTTACTTCCAAGGACTTGTGAGGGAGGGAACCAAGGCATTGCTGTCTGGGCTGTCTGGGCTAGTTTTTCAACATGTAACTTGTGGCCTTGCTCTGTGCATGAGCAAAACGAAATAGAATTCACTTACAGCAAAGCATTTTGAACAGAAAAGCAATTAAAGCGAAAATTACCAAAATGGCGAATTCTATTCCTACAAAATGGACTCTCTCTGGTTATGCTGACGATTGTCTACTGACGATGCTAGATATATGATGCGGTTGCTTTTAGGCCAACATAATATACCGTCTATGCTATGGAAGGGTATTTTCTAGACTCACGGTAACAAGATATTACTGAATTGAGCAGCAAACTCTGGCATTGTGGGTGGAGGACTATAGACCAGTGCCATGTAAGAAGTAGTTTCTGCTTCAGTTCTGATTTTTAATATGACTATTTCACTCCCCTCAATACCTGATGTCTCAATTTCCCACACATCTGGGTGTATTTTAAAAATTAAAGCAACCCCCCTCCTCCTTTGCCCTCCTGTCTTTCCTGGCGCACAATATTATAGCCAGGAGGGATATCCAGCGCAAGCATAGGTCCCACTGCACCATAGCACCATGTCGCCGTAAGAGCACAAATATCTATGTCCTGATTAATAATATAGGTAGCTACATCTAAGGCATGTTTAAGAAGCGACCTGATATTGAGCAAGACTATTTTAAGCTGGCCAAAAGATTTTGTTTTCACAAAAGCACCTTTATTAGGTAGCATATTTGTGTTTTGTATTACTGGTATATCATACTTCACACCACCATCTCTGCTTGGTGTCGCTAGGTGTACAGTAGTGGTCATTGCTTCAACATACTGTTCTCCCCTGTGCACATTTTTTTCTAGACTAACATAGCTCTCAACTCACACGCTTTTGGCGGGTGTCACCCGCCTTGTAAAGGGCTGACTCACCCGCCAAGCCTCCTGCACGCCCATTCATTCCTATGGGCGTCTCACCCGCCAAAAACAAAATCGGGTGATTTCACCCGCCTTTACGACACAAATGGTTGAGAGCTATGGACTAATGTTGATACTTTCTGGGGTTATCAGTGGAGATAAGGGGGCAGTGACAGTCTCATCCATGACTGCTGCTGCTATTGCTAGTCTATAAGTAAAGGCTACCTTAACTTGGGCAGTCTCTGTATTAACTTGCCCCATTAAGGTAGATACCTTGTCAAGATAACGTTTTTACTATAGCTGCCCTGCGTGAAGCTCCAAGCGCTTTCAACGCATCGAGTGTCATACTGACATTGTCAATCACAGTCTGAGTGTGCATAATGCATAAACAGCTAACCACGTTCTGAAGCGAAGTCTACTACGCGCAACGGGTGACACAGAGCACCACCGAATGGCTTTGTTCTCACGCGCCGGCACTCACTCGTGTGTTTGGCAAAAATATATCCCCCGAAACTACAGAGCTAATGGGAACTGTAGTTCCTGGCAGCACGCTGTACAGTTGCAGGCAGGTAGGATTCTCTCGTGGACCAAAGCATGTTAAAATGAAAAAAGGCTCAATATCTAGTAAATTATTAACATATTAAGTAAAGAAAATACTAAAAGTAAGCAAGTATAAAATCTATATTTGTTAAAAGCAGTTTTGCAAACCTAATAACAACGTATAATAGTCTGAGAAACCTGAAGGTGACTCACTCCCTAGTCCCCGGGGATCTGTCATCCAGGTGGGCAGGACACAGCCATTGCTTTTGGATCCATTATCTGGGGGTGGACCAGTGCTGGAGGATCACCTGGATGAGGGGTGTTCGGGGAGTGGAAGTGGGACATCGGAGATTGAGACACGGTATGCCCTTCGCTGTAACACCTTTCCCCATCCTACCAGGTAGGATACCTAGGAACTCAACTGCTCCTCCTTGTCCGGCACAAGCACATTCTCATGGACAGTTCACTGTGAGCCGACGACGGACTAACACCAGAGCCGTATGTATACCTGACATGTCCCAACACTATGGTCGGGCAAGGTCAGGCAATAACACACACCTGACTTGCATTTCACTTCCCCACACGGATAAAAGGCGGAGCACGAAAGCACACTCTGAGCGAGGCCAAACACACGAGGAAACAGCAGTTCCAAGATGGCAGTTTAATACAAGGCGAAAGGCGGCGAGACCAGAGAGGGTTGCAAGGAGGGAAGCACCATTGACCTGTAAAGACCGTTACTTTCGTGAGTCTTGGAAAGAAACCGAAGACCAGGAACTAAGGCTGATCAAACCTACACAGTGTGTCGGAGGTACCCGGGGCTCTCCTGTGTCGACAATCAAGGTGAGGAGGAGCGATTGCCGCGTGGTACTGTCCTTAGCTCCTACAACAAAGCGGTATCAGAAGATCGAAGTGGCCATTTGTATTGCTCTCCTCTGATAAGTGCACTGAACTACCATAAATCACCAATGCAATTATAGAGCAAATACTTCAACCCAAAAACAGACAGACACAATAACTCACACCCACGCACCCTTTAGAAGATAATCAGCTCTTTACGTCTATTTATTCAAAGATTACAGGTACATAGAAATAACTCATAAAACTAACATGGACATAAATCACAGAAAAAGTAAAGAACAACGTTAGCTTTTCCCAGCAGAAATGGCCTTCACTGCATACCAAGTTTGAAAAAGCATGTTTGTCTCAGCACTGTGAATCTAACACTTCAGCAAAATGTGTGCAGCCTTTCACTGCAGAGTGAAGTAAATATCGAACATGGCTGTGAGCGCTCCCAGAATGCATTGTGCCTGCGCCATTTTGAACTAAGCATAAATTAAGCAGAACATTCCACCCTTTGGATATTTATCTTCCGTAGCCAGGTGACACTGGAACTGGTCTCTGAAACCTACGAAATGTTAAAACTAAATTGGGAACACATTGAAGGACAATATAATAAAAATGCAAGCAAAAATATAACGTAGTGTACCCCCAATATCAGGTATCCATGAAAGTAATCAATCCCTCCAGTTTCTGTTTTGATCTTGAGATACTTGAGAAAATGAGATCCCTCAAACCTCTAATATGACTTTCAATGGATCGTGAGTGGTCACTTAAATTGAAGCAACACATACCTTCAAAGGCATTACACCCTAAATTATGTTTCAGCAATAAGTAATCAACAGCAGCTCTGTTCTGCAAAGTAGCTTTTCTAATAACTTGACTATCAAGGAGTAATTCTTCTAGAGCTTGCGAAGTATGATTAAGACTTTTAACTACTAAACACGCTAATTTAATCAAAGATTTATAACCTCCAGCAGCTAAACCCCAAACACCTACTAATGAAAGGGTTAATGCTAAAACCTCAGCTTCTGATAGCAAATGTACATGTGAATCACAGTCAGGAGATAATCCCGTAGATTTAAAGGTTGACCTTTTACCTCGAGTTATCACTGAGTGTAAAGGAAACATCATTAGTCCTAATCGAGTCAAAGCACATGGACCTCCAGAAATGTTAGCTGGAATATAAGTATATGTAACGTTACCACATGAAAAGAGCCATCCTGTTTCAAATGCTACCATCTCTAATTAGAGCTCACACACTTGACAGCAGTACTACAAATCAAAGGCCTTAACATACGCACAGCTAACTTTGGTGTGTGCATTCCTTTTATCTCAAAATATATTATGCTCCTGCTCGCCCAACCCTGCTGCCCCAACAATTCATAAATCATTTTCCTGGCTACATGCAATGTAGTAATTTTGGAAAAGGCAAAACATCTCTGGTTAAAGCAATTCAGTGGGAAGGGCAAAACATTTCGTTTTTTCACAGATTAATCTCAAAATGCATTTAAGAATCGGGTTTCAACATGTTGGCATTCAAGTGCTGTTTCACACAGCTGTTTGTGGTGCATGATGTCACAGTCCACAACCCATTGTCCACAGTCCTTTAGACAAGAAAGGCAAAACATATCAACAAGGTCATTACAACCGTCGACTGAATTATTTGAACGTGCAGCATCAAATGTTTGACAATATGCCAAGTCCTCACCGTGACAGTTCTGGAAAAGTTATTACTTTGTTGGACGCTTCACGCACATTAGGAGCATTGAGTGCGGTACAGTACAGGTTCAAAGTTCACTTTGCACCTCGCAGTGACCCGCTTTCTCTGAGAATGTGTCTGCTTGACTGATCAGTCTGACCCGGCAATTGCACACGTCTACCCCCCAATCATAGCACGCTACCGTCTTGGTTATTTGCCTAGGCTAAATACAAACAGAAATGTTAAGATTTCATCAAAAGGTACACTATCAGTGTTATCCACATTAGGATGTCATCAAAACTTCAATATCAGCGTTGTCCACCCTTTCTCTTAACACCACCCCCGCCTTCAGAAGTCTCATCAGGTAACTACACACTTTATCATATCATTGCTACCACAATTATTTGTCACCATTCTGCATGTTAATGGGGGCTTATTTGCACTCAACCATACGGGGTGTAACTGCCTAGTCACAAACTCATTTGCGCAATGTGATCAATGTGATCATAGTTGGTCAATGGTACCTCAGACTGATCTGTGATTTTACAATAGCCATATAATAAGTACCCAGGTCGCACTTCTCAATGGATCAATGCTTTTTTTTGTCACCAAAGCGATCACGAATGCCAGGCGCCAGGCGCCAACTTGCTGACAGTGTTTCATGATCTTGAGTTAGGTTGCCCTGCTGGCATCACTCCATTTTTCAAAGGTAAAGTCTTTCAGTGCAATACCGCCTGCAATTGCACAAGCAGCTTTTTTTATCTTTTCTCCAGTTCTCCATACAGGCAGTGTCTTTAAAGCTTCTGGTTTTCCACTTATTAGTTTCCCAAAGGGTGTCTGCTGATTTCTTGGGCCACCCCTTTGAGAGCGATAGTCTGAGTCAGTTCCTTTAGTTGCTTCAACAAATCATTCATTCTTGCACTAAGCTGTGAGGCTTCTGGATCATGGCTAATGTGCAGTGTTCATGTTATACTCCAAAGCCCCGCTCTGCATGTTGTCTCTTGCAAAACGGCTACCTTTGTCAGTTTTTTTTTTGCTTCCATCTGGAACGCCATAATGTCTTTGTCAGTTACTCCAGCCCTGGCAATGTAGCTTGCATTTTGCTGGCTGTGTATTTTCACTTCTTAAGGCGCCTAGAGGTTTCTTCTCCAGTGCACAGCGCTTTACTGCACTTCACATCACATGGGGCGCCGAGGTGCAGCTTGCATGGCAATGTCTTTTGAAATGGGCAGCTGTCTTTTCTCAGCCCATTCACAGATGCACAGTTTTCCCAAATGTTCAGATGCGCGATGCGCCCAGCCTACCATTTGCATGCAGCATTTTTTTTCTTCCAGTGTTGATACTGGGCGAATTCCTTGCTTCTGATCAGCTCTGTTATTGCATGCCAGTGTCAGAAAGCATGCGTACATCAGCATGTATAAGGTGGATTGCGCTCTTTGTTCATCTTCTCACTCACGGCAATTATTGCCTTCAGTTCAGTTTCAGCATTCTGGCTTTCCACTCCCACCTCTTTCTTTGCTCACACTGACGGTGTCTCTCACAGGCGATGGAATGCAGGAATGTCATTGTTTATCTTTCCTGTGCACATGGCAACGCCATACGCACACAGCAAGCTTATCTCTTTGCCTATAACTCATAAGCTGGGGCGGCTTCGATGGAAGGCACTCGTTTCAGACAGTTCATCCAGATTAACTGTTTTCTGCGCTGCTCCAGCAACTCACAAAAAGCTCCCATATCTGCCAGCTTCTGTAAACACAATTTTACTGAACAGGAGCGCAGCATTCTGCTTTTCTCACTTCTTCCACTCATAGCCATTTCACGCAGCCAGCCCATGACAGGAATTTCTGTGCAAGTTATCTTCAAGCCACAAGCTCTGCACAGCAACATCATTGTAGATAACAATTTCCAGTTCAAAAGTATCAATTTTCATCATGGGGCCTAGTGTATTGTAATTCGGCAAAGCGTCTTTTAGCCTCTTTAAAGGCAGGCTGCTGTTCTAGGTCCCATGTAAAATCATGTTTCTTTCTGGTGACTTTGTAGTTTGGCTTCACAAACTCACTCCAATGCAATGTGCGATCTTTAAAAAGAACCCTCAACGCACTGAATCTTTGTGCTGTCTTATCACACACAGATTTTCCATTCTGTTGTACCATTGCCAGAATGTAACCACTTATTTCAGTGCATTTAAAACATGTCATGTGTAGTGCAGCTCCCTGCACGTTTTCTGCAAGAGCAACCCACACTCTATATTGCTTGTGGGCTGTTAATGTGTCAACAACATTATCACTATATATCACAATCTACAGGTCACTATTTCTAAAACATACATCCCTTAATAGCAACAGTACTTTTGCCATTGGCAACAATCCCATGGCATAGTGTGGGAACAGTCAAAATACTCTAGGGGCAATTTAGGGGCAATTTAGAAAATATAAATTGTCTTTTCCCCCCAAACCATTGCAAACTGATTCTGCAATTTCAAATCAATACACAAAAATCGAAAATTCAAATGCCATTCACTCACTTTTTTTATCAAGTGAGTCTCTCACCCCTTACAAACATGGCACAGCTAAAATGCAATGCAGGCAATTTTAGTGTGTTCCTTTAAACAGAATGCACCACCAGCACATGGAATTTACAGTTGCCAAAAACAAACCCTTTAGGCTTTCAACACTGATGTTACTCTTTCTCCTAAACACGGCTCATTCCTACGTTATCTTCAGGAATGTGAACACTTCAAAAGCATCCATTATAAGAAAGGCGCACCTTTGCCTCCTTATATTACAGCCCCCCACTCGCTAGCACACTGGGGCTGAGTCACAATGTTTAAACACTAGTTACAATACTTGCAATTTTTTTCTTAAATATTCTTTCCTAATTGAACATAAATCTTTCTTCACCATTAATCGGAGCACTGTGAACATAGCCATTTTCCCGCTTTGCTCATTGCTTTTCGGCTCCCTAGCTTCGTTCCCAAGCAGTTAGTCAGCCACGACTGATTTACTGAAGGGGAAAGATCTCAACCACACATGCTATCGGCCGCGGCCGGCCGACACAAAAGTGCTGTCCATTGGCTGTCTGAGAGCTGCAGTGAGACGACCAAGGAAAGGCGACAGTCTGCTCTTCATTCTGCACTGCATTCTCTCACACAATTGTCATTTCACAGCAAGGGAAAAGGAAAATAAAAACAGCTTAACACAGTTCAACACTCACTGCCCAATTACTTTCGCTTGCAAGATAACCGAAGCATGTCTGCGTTCAAACAGAATATTTGGAACACTTCACAAATAACCCTGCTCACAGCGCCATAATGTATTGCTCTCCTCTGATAAGTGCACAGAACTACCATAAATCACCAATGCAATTATAGAACAAATACTTCAACCCAAAAACAGACAGACACAATAACTCACAGCCACGCACCCTTTAGAAGATAATCAGCTCTTTACGGCTATTTATTCAAAGATTACATGTACATAGAAATAACTCATAAAACTAACATGGACATAAATCACAGAAAAAGTAAAGAAGTCAAAGAAAGAATACATCACCGTGAGCGTATTATCATTCCTCATCTCGCCCATTTGCGGCTGGAAGACCCCGGGAACAGCCAGGACGAGAGTGCCACAGCTCACAGGAAGGCCAGACGGAGCGTCCTTCTCTGACTGAAGTCTCACCTGACCCCTCCAGGCTTCCGCCTATATAGGCACTCCAAAAAAGGAGTTAATTCTCGAACCTTCTAGAATTGCACCTGTGCAGTTGAGGAACAGCCGTCGGTTGCCAGCTGGGTCAATTGAGAGCTCCCCACAAGGACCGCAGGGCCTCCCTGCTCTAAAAATATGCTCCACGGAGAACAGTAGCAAGTCATAACAACGTTAGCTTTTCCCAGCAGAAATAGCCTTGACTGCATACCAAGTTTGAAAAAGCATGTTTGTCTCAGCACTGTGAATCTAACACTTCAGCAAAATGTGTGCAGCCTTTCACTGTGGAGTGAAGTAAATATCCAACATGGCTGCGAGCGCTCCCAGAATGCATTGTGCCTGCGCCATTTTGAACTAAGCATAAATTAAGCAGAACACCATTGTAAAGAACTCATGGTGGCAACAGTAAAGACAGACACAAGTGATCACAGTTCAAGGGTGTTTATTGAACTTTATAATGGGAGAGATAAACGCCTAATGTAAACCTAAATCTAAGATGGGAACAAGCTACGACTATCAAATAATAATAAGGCAGTCCTAGTTGTGTCTTGTCAAATAAAAGCTTCCCGACCAGCCTTTACCTTTATTAGGTTTAGTGCCCTAAACCTGATGCCCCCCCATCGACCCGCCCCCCAAACCCTTGCACCCCCCCATGCTCTGTCCCCCCCCCCCCCCGCACCCACCCTCCCAATTAACATCCGTTCGAGGGCCATCAGGGTTAGAGACCAACCTACAAAAATCAATCACTTCGGTAGAATCCGACAACTTTGAAACTTTATCTGAAGGAGTCGAAACCTGTTTTTTTTTCTGATTCCGAAAAAAACACTGAAGGAACCCTTACCCCACCGGAGGAAATGGCCGACCTGGCAGCGGTCATAGCCCAGTTGGCGGCCCATCAAATGCAGGCCGAAGCTAGGATCCAAGAAAACATAACGAAATTGGTCAAGTTGCAAGCCAGACCCCTTCTACAACAGGGGATAATTTAACCATATCTAGAAGGCGAAGATCTAAGGAATTTCTTTCTGAATTTTGAATGATTAGCCGAACAGCTAGGATGGGAAGAAAATCTTAAAAGGTGATTTCTGATGCTTGGGATCTGACATGCTGTGCATATAGTCCGACATCTAGTGGAAATCGCAGAGTATTGCATCTTTCTTTCGAAGATCAAAAGGGCCGTTGACATGGGTGTGACTGTAACACTATCCCTAACGTGACATGTAGTGCACCCTGAATCCCTCACGCGTTGAGGTCCCTCAGATTGTTTTTTTCCGCCAACCTAGTTGGTCGCTTATGTAGAGCTCGTAATAGTTTTATATTGCTACATTTGTTTCCACGGCCTATGGTCGTCTAGTCAGTTTCGACATTCCTTCTCGATGACTGCTTCGTGGGTTTCCTGATGCCGACAACATCTGCAACTGCTCGGCGACTGTGGCCTGCTTGACGACTGTTGCCCACGCGGGCTCGGCCCTTTGCACTGGCCCTTAGTTTAGGGAGAGTTGGGCCCTGGGTTTCTATTCCTCTCTCTGAAAATGTATTTCCTTCACACCTCTCTTTCTGTTCTTAGTCTGGCTACTGCTAACCTCTGCTATAGAGTGGACTCCTTTTAAATTATGCCCATCGTGTAACAGCAAATTTTCCTGGAAAGACACCCATCGCCAATGTAATCAGTGTCTTCCTCGTGACCACAATGAGTGCTCATGCAAGGCCTTTAAACATTTTCGACCGAAGAGGTTGAAAGAAATCCAGACTAAACGGTGGGCGGCCTACGCTATGCAGGCCGAAAACTTTTTTCCCCGTCGGCGCGGTTGCTTCGGACCACGAGGAATCCATCGGCAGCAATGGCTCCGAATTGGAAGCCATCGACCTCTCAGCAGAGCCTGCGTGCTCCCAGATGCATGTCCCTGGCCCGACAGACAGGCCACCGGCACTGTTATGGGGAGATCACACACGGGCACCCACACACCATGTGTACACAAGCACACAACCCCTAAGTCCTCTTCTATAGAGTCATCGAAGAAGCGCTCAATGCCCACATATCCGCCGAAAATTTCAACGGCACCTGCCGAACCTCCCAGTTCTACACCCTCCACACAACCTCATTCGCACCATGCGACTGGGCATCCTTCTGGAACGGGCGGTCTCCCTAAAAAATCTTCTGTCATCGACCCACCATCCAAGGCCACACAATCGCCGAAGGACCCGGTGGAATCACCGACCACGACTGCGCATTCAGGTGTGTCGAGACCCTCTATACAACCACTGAAACTTTGCGAAAGACTTTCGGTAATCATTTTGGCAGCCAAGGAGTATAAGAGCACCCCCTTTGTTGAGGTGACTATTCTGAAGGCCCCCAGCCTCTCTCTAAGGCCTTATTAGGAAAATCTCCTCCTCCTGGGCAGCCCTTCCCTCCTCCTGACCGTTCAGCTTCCTCTATGGACTAGGGAAAGGTTTGAGCCATATGTGGAAAGAATGTCCCAGTTCATTGACTTTTCAGACCGATATATTATACCCCAAGAGACCTAGGGAAGTGGACTCCTGCCCCATCCCCTCCAAATTGCAGAAACTCCCCTCCTCTGCACAGGTACACCAAGAAGACATCTTGCATGCCCTAGATGACCCAACCCAGAAGGACTCTTATGAAGAGCTTAACCCCTTTGATCAAGACCCAACTGATCAGGACCCAGACTGGGATCAGGCAGAGAACCAGGGTCCCTGGCTTTACACTGGAGTTTGGGTATGTGGAGCTGCACTCGGGTCCAAATGTATAAATTATTGGAAAGAATATGTACTTTCAATAAAAGTAAAGTAAAGTTCAAGGTGCTCCCAGTTAGTAGAGTGCTACCTCTACTGAATACATGTTAATCTGGGTGGTTCATCGTAGGATCACGAGAAACAAACTGAGGCACAGCAATAAGCCAATCAATGATTTGGCTCACTAATTCAATACATTTAGACACATCATTCAGGTTCAAACGTATTCAGAAACACAATAGCCTTGTGTGGATTGATTCTATATATTTTTCAAAGCATATATTATATTATAAACAATCCAAAATAAAGAGTTTCACATACATATATATTCAATTTATGCTCTTTTTCAAAAGAGTTGGTCATTCAATAGTAAACATATCTTGTCCACATGTTCTATTTATGTTACAGACTGTGTTTTACATATGCTACAATCCAATCATCTTGGGAGGAGTCCGTTCCTGTTCTCTAAAGGCGGATAAAGAGTATGACGCCCTATCTATAACTACGTGTCTCGGGCGCTTCTCGCCCTTCTTCAGGTTTCAGATATTGGATTAAGCTTCCTGGAATCTGCAAGACCTACTATTACTAATCTATGTGTCAATTTGGACCAAAAGGAGTCCTCCAGCCTTTGGTTTGGCATTCCCTAACCTTCAAATTTGGTCTTCTGATAAAGGCAGTCCGCCCATATAAGTAAAACGTGATTTAATTGCTGTAAAGTAAAATATAAAATCAGGTTTGAGTCGAATGTTCCCTTGTTAAAAGTCAGTGGTGGGCAGAGGGACAAAGCGCTGGTCAGATTTCCTGGTTTACACTGCCACATATTGCTGACTCGGACATCATCTGTTTGGTTCCCCCTTCTACTCCTCCACAAAGAGAGTCCTCACCGGTTGACGACTAGGTGTTTGTTCAACTCCATTTTAAAAAGAGCAGCTGACCATTTTAAAATTGTAATGCACGAAGCCGCTCCATCCTCAAGGAAAAGGCTGCAACTAGCCAAGCCATCTCATTAATTAATTCTATAAAGAAGCGCTTGGCTTTACTGGCCCCGTCCCCCGTCTCTCATGTGGGAAGTTAACCCCTGGGTTGAGAAATGATTTTGCCCATCACCCTACGACCCCCTCTACATCAGGGGTCATGCCACACAGTCTACTTGGTCGTTACAACCACTCGGAAGAGGGCAAGGACTACCTCTATCTTCAGCAGAATGCCCTCCAGACAAAGCATGCAAGAATGTTTACGCCCTTGGTAAGCGGGTCACTGCTTCTGCAGCCTACTCCACAAGGATCACAAATAACACCACGCTTCGGGCAAATTACAGTGATGTTCAATGGGGCCTAGTGCAGGACGGTCTTCAGAATGTTCCAGAGCCCACCCGATTACGCCTGCTGGCAGTCGTGGCTGAAGTCAGACAAGTAACCCAAAACAAACTGAAGAACACGCTGGACTCGGCTGAAACCGCTGGATGCACCCTCGCTCAGGGTGCTATGCCTGATTTAAAAACACTGGGTTCAAACCTGAAACTCAGGCTTCTCTAATTAACAAGCCAGTGGAGAATTCCTACCTTTTTGGGAAGGCGGTTGGCGATGCCCTAGAGATGGCAAAGAAAGAACACGAGACTCTAAAGTCACTTAGCCAGATCACGCCTAAACCATTTCACCAGCGTGGAGGCTCTAACGCACACCGGTCCATTCGTGGCCAATCCTTTTCCTGCTCGCCTCAGGGCCAATACGGCTCAGGAAATAACTCCTGATCCTCAGGTCAAGGCTCCTCTGGTTACTTCCAATACCAGCAAAGAGGCTCTTGTAGGGGAGGGTTAGAGGCAGAAACTCTACTCCCAGAGGCTCCCTGGCCTCCACCTCAAAGTGACTTGCCAGTTCCGGTCCCCTCCCATGCTTCCCCAGTCAGGGGTTGCCTGTCTTCATTCATCCACGCCTTGGAGGCGATCACTTTAAATCAGTGGGTACTAAAGACTGTTGCCCACGGGTATTGTATTGCGTTTCTCTGACCACCTCGCAACCACCCACCTAGAAACAGAGGCCTGTCGCCAGAACACCTGTGCATCCTGCTGGAAGAAGTTCAGGTCCTGCTGTAAAAGGGCACCATCAAAGTTGTCCCCCTTCTCCAGGTAAACAAGGGTATTTTATAATTGAATTGATATTTTATTTCTCCAGCATGGGGTCTGGCATGGATTCACATGCTCATAAATATTCCCCGTCGTCAGGCTGGGAATCCTCGGTAAAGAAAAAATCAGTATCGGTTTCGTTTCTGATCTGTCTTTCTTAGTAGTAACCAATCACTGGTCTCTGGGTCATACTGCCCCCAGCCAATGACTGCCCTCTCTCTAAGCCCCGCCCCTGGCAGCCATCCTCAGATTTTTACTGCATGTTCAAGTGTTGGGAGCCCTTGTGCTATAGCTCTCGAGCTTTTACTGCGTTTAGCGCTTTTTCAAAGAGATTTATCTCATTTTTCGGTTTAATCGAGCCTCAAGCTCCACCGTTTCTACTCCCGATCAATAGGGACCCGTTTCGGATTTATCTACGCCCCTCAAGGGTGAAGTTTTCGTCGAGTTACGCTTCTTGGAGGATTCCAGAAGTTTCTGAGGCCTACCTCGTGGACGAGAAGAACATGGCCCAGGAGAAGGGAAGCTCGACTCCCGGAAAACTGTTCAGGATATGCCCTGGATGCAGCCTACAAAATGTGTTCAAGGAGGACGAGCATTCTAAATGCCTTTACTGCCTCCACAAGGACAAAACGCACGTGGAGAAGGACTGTGCATTTTGCTTTAACAGGTCATATCGCACAACGAGGGATTGCCAGACCTGTCTCTCCAACTGGCTGGAAGGCAAGAGCCCAGCAGGTGAGCAGAAGAAGAAGTCAGAGCGGTCTTCTAAGTCCTGTGAGGGCGCCCTGGCGACGGGGGCCCAACAGAAGGCAAAGCACCGCGAGTCCGCGGGCACCAGGAGTGCCGAACTGTTGGGCTCCTCGGCTGCCAGGCAGGGCGCACCTTCACCGACGCCATCAACCGCGAGCCAACGCTCTGGCTTGGGGAAGAGAAAAACCGAGAACCCGGCTAAGCTTCTGGAGAGGCCCCGGTCGATCTCGGAGGAACCGGCCGAGGGGGAGCGAGGCTGTGACTCTCCCCCCTAAGGTGAAGGCCTCAAGCGTGCCCAATGTGGTGAAGGCCTTGACTCACCCGGCTAAGGCCACTATCGAGGGAGTTGTTGTGGCCCTGGCGAAGCCTGTGGAGGCTATCCCAGTGGAGGTGACCTCGGGGCCCAGAGTTTCCCTGCCTCCGCGGAGGGAATCCTCTTTTAAGCCCATCGAGAAGACCCCCGTGAAGACCCCAGTGGAAAAAGAGGGGGGGGGCAGGTGGCCATTACGGACACAACCTCCGAGGAGGAACTGACCGAGAATTTGGAAGAGGCCCAGCCCCACGGGAGGAATCCCAAGGAGGGGGACGACAAGAGCGAGGGTGGCAACGACGACAATGTTCCCGTGGAGGAACAACTATCGCTCCCGGCACACCCGTCGCAACCCGAGCCTCAGGACAACTTGGCGGCCATTTTGACGGCAATCCAAGCCTTAGGCACGGAGATAAGGACGAGACCGCCCCTACCCCCGACGGACGACCCAGCTGTACCGGGTACGTCGGGAAGCCCTCCGAACAATAGGAGGAGAATTCATCCAGTGCCCCTTCAGCCCTCACGGCCTTCTCAGCCTTTGTCCCCTTCCCCGATCCCGAGGGACGACACAGGAACCTACACGGCCACGACAGGGACGGATGGCGACGGGACTGGCCTCCCGTCTCCGATTCCTGGGGCGTCCCCGCCCGACGAGATTGGCTCCTTCCATGCCATGATTGTCAGGGCATCCGATCTTTTTCAGCTCTGCCCTGAGGAGAAGAAGAAGGAAGGCTTCCTCTACCAACGGCGCAAGGCCAAGAGGAAGACGGTCCTCGCGGTGCCGTTGCTGGATGACATCTGGGACGAGGGACTTGCCCTCCTCAAGAACCCGTCCACGACACCAAGAGGGACCGGTACGAGAAGAAGTACCGGGTCCCGTGCCTTAGGGCACAGCCGACCCCGGATTCGGTCGTCTCAGCGGCCAAGAAGCAAGCGGGGGGGCATCAGCTTCATCCTCAACTTCCCCACCGGACGGCGAGGGAAAGAAGCTAGACGCAGTGGGACGATGAGTCATCTCGTCGGCGGCGACGACGATTAAGGCGGCCAACGCCCTAGCGATTGTGGCCCGCTACGACAGGGAGTTGTGGTACAAGATTGCCCCCCTGTTGGACTTCCTCCCGGACAACAAGAGGGCAGAGGCCCTGGCGATCCTACAGGAGGGTGAGGTGGCGTCGGACCACGCCATAACTGTGGCCACGGACACTGCCGACACCGGTTTCCGACAGTTGGGCAACAGCATTTGCCTTCGACGGTGGGGGTGGCTCAGGGCGACGGATTTCCGCCAGGACGTGCAGGCCAAGGTTTTGGACATGACCTTTGGCGGGAACAATCTGTTTGGAAAGACTGTGGATGAGTCGCTGCAGCCCATCAAGACCGACACAGAGACGGCTCGGGCCTTGGGAGTTCTGCAGCAACTGCAGCCGCCCTTTCGGAACTCCGGAGGCAAGCAAGTTGCCTCCAAAGGATTCGCGGCGGCTCCTCGACCTACCGTCAGGTGGCCCGCTCCTCGTCGCAAGAAGCCTACAGGGGACGAGGCAAGTCGGGTGGATCTCGCCGTCGTCGCCAGGGAGGCCAAGGCGGCAAGGCTGCTTCCAAGCAAGACTGAACCGGCCGTCGCGTCGGGCCCCCACCGAAGCACCCCGGTGGGAGGCCGGCTGACAAAGTTCGTCAGCGTGTGGGAGTCCATCTCCACTGACCGTTGGGTGCTGGATGCCCTGGCCCACGGGCATACTCTGGAATTTCTAAAGAAGTACACCCGAATTCCGCCCGTGGCCAGGAAGGAAAACCACATCCCTCAACTGCTGTTAGAGGTAAGGGCGATGCTCAAGAAAGGAGCCATCAAGCTCGTCCCAAAGAGGCTGCGTGGCTCCGGAGTATACTCAAGATACTTTCTCGTCAGAAAGAAGACAGGAGGTTGGCATCCCATCCTGGACTTGCGTCAGCTAAACAAATTCATCAAGGCACAGAAGTTCCGGATGGTCACCCTCCAGCACATGCTGGGCCAGCTGGAGGAAGGCGACTTCCTATCGTCGTTGGATCTGGAGGATGCGTACTTTCACATCCCCATCCTAAAAGGACACTGAGAGTTTCTCAGGTTCGTAGTCTAAGGGCGGCACTACCAGTTCAAGGCCCTCCCATTCGGATTGAAGTCGGCGCCCAGGGTGTTCACAAAGTGCCTAGCACCAGTGGCGGCACGGCTGCGCCTGCAGGGGATCCACGTCTACCCCTACCTGGACGACTGGCTCATCCGAGCAGGAACAAGGGAACTTGCTGTCGAACACACAGCAAAGACCGTCCGGCTGCTCACGGACTTGGGATTCTCCATCAACTTCCCCAAATCCCACCTGGTTCCGTCACAGGTCGCGCTGTTTCTGGGTGCCAAGCTCAATACAGTAGCGCAGTTGGCCTCGCCGTCGGAGGAAAGAACGCAGGCCATCCTGGGCAAGGTACAGCGTCTGCTGGCCACGGACGTGGCCAGAGTGAGGTCTATCAAGTCCCTTCTCGGGATGATGTCCTCTTGCATCTATCTGGTGCGCCTGTGTAGGCTTCAGATGCGTCCTCTGCAGGAGTTCCTCGACGCCCGTTGGACTCAAGCGACGGGCAGCTTCGAGGACAAGATCTCGCTCAACGAAGTATTCCGCCAAGCAATTCGATGGTGGGGCACCCACGTGCATCTTGCTGCGGGCACAGACTTTCAGACCCCAGCATACCCGGTGACGGTGATGACGGATGCCTCCCTGGAGGGGTGGGGAGCGCACACCGGAGATCTTCACGTGAGAGGCCTGTGGCTCCCGGAGGAGAGGCCGCTCCACATCAACATACTGGAGCTCCGAACAGTGTTCTGGGCCCTCAAGTCATTCCTCCCGCCCCTCAAGGGCAAGGTGGTGAGGATCTTCACCGACAACACCACCACGATGTTCTACATCCGGAAGCAGGGAGGAACCAGATCCCTAGCCCTGTCCAAGGAAGCCCAGGATCTGTGGCAGTGGGCCGTTGCCCAGGGGATGTTTCTGGTGCCCTTTCATCTAGCAGGGATAAAAAACACCATTGCCGACTCACTCAGCAGGTAGCTGCGCTCGTGCCACGAGTGGGAACTACGCCAGGATCAAGTGGATCGACTCTTCCGGCGATGGGGAAAACCCCATATCGACCTGTTCGCGACGGCGAAAAAAACTCCAAGTGCCAGAGGTTCGCCAGCAGGTTCCCCCAGCCGAGGAACATGGGCGAGGCTTTCTTGTTCCCCTGGGACGCCCTGTTCCTGTATGGGTTCCCGCCGTTGCCGTTGCTGCTCAGGCTCATCAACCAACTGAAGAGGTCCTGGTGCAGGATGATCCTCGTCGCACCGAGGTGGCCGAGACAGATATGGTTCCTGGACCTTCTTGACTTGTCAGCGTCCCCACCAGTCAAACTGTCGACGGACGCAGATCTTCTCTCCAGAGAAGGAGGCGCCATTCTTCATCACGACCCAGAGTCGCTGAACTTGCAGGCCTGGCTCCTGCAGCACTAGAGTTTGGAGGGTACGATATCCCGGCTGACTGCAGAGAGGTTCTTGCAAAGGCCAGGGCGTCCTCAACTGTCAAGTGCTACGGACACAAGTGGAAGAGGTTCTCTGTCTGGTGCCGTGCACAGAAGATTAACCCTTTACGGATTACAGCCCCTCAAGTGCTACCGTACTTACTGTCGCTGGCCAAAGCTGAACTAGCTCACGCTTCCATCAAGATACATCTGGCAGCGATTTCCCGATACACCAGAACTGCAGGACGGTCATCCCTGTGGTCTCATCGCCTGGTGAAGGAGTTTATGAAAGGACTGTTCCAATCATTCCCGCCGGTGAAGGCTCCTGCCCCGGCGTGGGAGCTCAACGTGGTGCTGACCAGGCTCATGGGCCCGCCATTCGAGCCCTTGCATTCGGCTCCGTTGAAGTTCCTGTCGTGGAAGACAGCGTTCCTTGTGGCCATCACCTCTGCACGACGCATGGGAGAGATTCAGGCCCTTTCCTGCAAGCCTCCATTCCTGACTTTCCACAAGACGAGGGTGGTGCTGAGGACGCACCACTCGTTCATGCCCAAGGTGCCGTCGGACTTCCATCTCAACGAGCCCTTGGTGTTACCAGTCTTTTTCCCGTCGCCTTCGTCACCGGCCGAGAGCACTTTGCACTCGCTGGATGTAGCTAGAGTGCTGAAGTTCTATGTGGACCCAACGAAGAGTTTTTCGGAAGACATCATAGCTGTTTGTGAAGTTTGGACCTGTGAACCAAGGGAAGGCTCTCTCGAAGGCTTCCATTTCCAGATGGCTCTCCGGCTTCATCATGCACTGTCATCGGTTGGCAAACCGACCGTTGCCCGGCCGTCCGAGAGCCCATTCAACCAGAGTGATCCCTGCGACCAGGGCGTTCTTGTCTGGTGTGCCCCTGGACAACTGCAGGGCTGCTGCGTGGAGCTCGACGCACCCCTTCACGAGATTCTACTGCGTCGCCCGGGATTCCAGGGAGGAGTCCAGAGTCAACCAGGCAGTGCTGTGCAACCTGTTTGCTTAAGGTGAGCCTGGTGAGGAGGTAAGAGATGCTTAATGTTGAGTTTTATGTAATGCTAATGTTGAGCCTTGCCACCTCCCGTGGTTGTGCATGTGTTTACTGCTATGTATTCTTATATTCATGAGCATGTGAATCCATGCCAGACCCCATGCTGGAGAAGGAACAAGTTACTTATCTGTAACTGTTGTTCTCCAGCATGGGTCTGGCATGGATTCACATCCGAACCCTCCCTCCTTCCCCTCTGCAGCTCTTCACTTGGTCATACTGCCACTTTACGTGCTACTAAATCTATGGATGGCTGCCAGAGGTGGGGGTTGGGGAGGGGGCAGTCCTTGGCTGGTGGCAGTATGACCCAGAGACCAGTGATTGGTTACTACTAAGAAAGACAGATCAGAAACGAAACTGATACAGATTTGTTTTTTACTGAGGATTCCCAGCCTGACGACGGGGAATATTCATGAGCATGTGAACCCATGCCAGACCCATGCTGGAGAACAACAGTTACAGGTAAGTAACTTGTTCCTTATATCGCGCTCATACAGAAGTGTTTCAGAGTGTGAGGTGTCATCCATTTCCTATTTATTCAGTGTACTTCCTTGTATCCAAAAAGGATCTCACCATGCGCCCTGTTTTAGACCTGTGCCCTGCGAACAAGTATGTCAACCCTCAAAAGTTCAGGATGACAACACTTCAGGAGGTAATCCCACTACTGCAGCAGGGGACTACATGGCCAAATTTGACATGAAAAATGCATACTTTCATATTTCAATGTAGCCAGCGCACAGAAAGTACCTCAGGTTCGTGATAGAGGACACCCATTATCAGTTCAAGGTTCTCCCCTGCGGCATTGCCTCAGCCCTAAGGGTGTTCACAAAGGTACTGGTGGTAGTAGCGGCTAACCTGCACAGTCAGTCCATCCCAGTCTATCCCTACCTCGACGACTGGCTCATTACATGGGATTCATACGTAACATGCCAGACAAATACCCAGACAACAGTAATCTCCTCTTCAGCCTAGGATTCTCTATCAATGAGAAATAATCCAGTCTAAACCCCTGCCAGGTCAAACAGTTTCTGGGGGCTCTAATTTGGCCAAAAGACAGGCTTGTCTTTGCCTCCAACGAGAGGGTCCAAAACATGCTGTTCAGGTCCCTCATTATGTAGCCAATCACCAGGTAACCGTACGCAAGGCCATGCGACTGATGGGGATGAGGGCTTCCTATGTCTACCTAGTTCCTCACGCTCGTCTGCGCATGCACCGCGTGCAGGAGTGGCTCTCGAGTGAATGGTGTCAGGCCTGCGGCTAGTGGGGCGATCTAGTGGTTGTCACGGCAGCACTCAATCAATCTCTGCAGTTGTGGTCAAGGTAAAATCTTCTGCAGGAGAAAACCTTCACCATCCCCACAGTGGAAGCCACTCTCAACACAGACGCATCTCTGACAGGGTGGGAAAGTCACCTCCTTCAACAGACGGCACACGGCGTGTGGTCTCCAGCAGTAGCATCTGATCACATCACCCTGTTGGAACTGCTAGCAGTGTTCAAGGCCCCCAAGGCCTTCCAGACACACCTCCAGGGGAAAACAGTTGCTAATGCCATGTACTACTTAAACAAACAAGGCGGCACTCACTCTCCGCTGTCAAAACTGTTCCAAAACATCTGGAAGTGCGCACTCAAACACAAAATGTTCCTCCTTTCACAACATGTTCCAGGGGAACTCACTCAATCTTCTGGTGGACGTACTCAGCAGAGATTTCCCCCTACCCATAGAGCACGAGTGGTGGCTACAGGAGGACATTTTACTCTGCGTCTTCGCAGAATGGGGCTTCCCAGAGATCGACTTATTCGCCACTCTCGAGAATGCCCAATGCCCAAATTACACCTCCAGAGGCCCACAGAAACGCTCCAAGGGAAACGGTCATTGGATAACATGGTCTGGGAGATTTGTCTACACTTTTCCCCCGATTCCCCTGCTCAACAGAATAGTGCAAAGGATGCACCAAGAACCAGTCACGATAATCCTGGTGGGCCCGCCCATCTTGGTTCTCCCATCTCATGGCAATGTCAGTCTCCCCTCCCAGAAAGCTGCCGTGCCCGTACAACATGCTGTCTCAGGATCAGGGAAAGCCACTACATCCATGTCCTCAAACTCTCAACTTAGCAGCCTGGCTCTTGAGGTCATAGAGTTTGGGCACCTTCAGCTCCATCAGAGATGCATGGACATACTCGGAGAGGCACAGAAACCTACCACCAGACATTGCTACTCCAGCAAATGGAAGCGTTTTGTTATCTGGTGTAATGTCAAGGGCATCAATCCTATTGATTGCTCAACTAAGGATATCATCCTTTATCTAACTCACCTGTTAGATTCAGGACTGGTTTTCAGTTCTCTCTTAAAGTCCACTTAGCTGCACTTTCGGCTTACACAACGTAACAGAGCGAGGTTTCATAGTAAACCTTTCCTGTAATCAAAGCCTTTATGGAAGGGGTAAAGAGACTTCATCCCCCTATCTCCAACCCAGCTCCCAAGTGGGACCTGAATGTTATTCTTACCCGACTAATGGGACCTTCCTTTGAACCAATTCACTAGGCCAGCCTTAAAGCACTCGTCTGCAAGACCGCCTTCCTGGTGGCGATCACTTATATAAGGAGAGTTAGTGAACTGCAGGCCCTTTCAGTTCAGGACCCATTTGTCACGATTCACAAAGACAAGGTAGTTTTGCGCACACACCCTCGATTTGCGCCCAAATTTATTTCAAAGTTCTTTGTTAACCAGTCCATAGAACTGCCCACCTTTTTCCAGAACCCCACTAACATGCCGGAAAGAAGCCTCCACACACTGGATGTAAGGAGAGTGGTTATCTACTATCTGGAAAATACAAAGCCACTTAAGAAAACAAAACAGTTCTTCTTATCATTGGCAGCTGGTAGAGAAGGGGACCCTGTCTCTAAATCAGCTATTTCCAAATGGATCGTAAACTGCATCACACTGTGTTACACTCTTGCCAAGAGAGAGCTACCCTTCACGCCTAGAGCACACTATACTCGGGGCCAGGGACTACCATAGCATTCATTGCAAATGTTCCTGTAGAGTCCATTTGCAAAGCAGCAACCTGGAGTTCTGTAGGCACCTTTACACAGCACTACTGCCTGGATACTCACTCTAGGTCTGATTCTCAGGTGGGACATGCGGTGCTAAGACATCTTTGGTATGTTCCTTCACACATCCCACTACCATCTTTGGGTACTGCTCGCTAGTCTATGCATGGCATGTGATTCTAAGCAGATCCAAAAGCATCAGAAGACATGCATCACTCACCGTAATAGAATTTCTGATGATTGTCTATGCTTAGATTCACATGCGCCCACCCTTCCTCCCCTCGTGGAGTTGAAGGAACATAGACTTCTTACACCTTCTCTCTTCTGTACTTCATCACTCTGACTATAAGGCTCCCTCATGGCAGAAAAAATAAAACCAGAGGGACCTTGCCGTGTGAGGGATGTTGGGTACTCTACACATCACGTTAGGGGTAGTGTTACAGTCACGCCCATGTCGACGTCCCTTTCGACCTTCGAAAGAAAATGCAATTCTCTGCGATTTCCACTATATGTCAGACTATATGCACAGCATGGGAATCTAAGCGGATACAATCATCAGAAATGCTATCGCAGTGAGTAATGCAGGTCATTTGGGTCCTCTGTTTTAAGATGAACTACAGACTGCCTACCAACTACTCAATCTTGCCCAGGGAGCCACCTCTCTACCCATCAAAGAAGAGCTGTTGAAAAGAGTGGGGCAAACTTGTAATTTCTATCGGCAGAAATTGAGGGCCATTAGGTTAAATCCGGGAGAAACCCCCCCCTAGAAATGGGTTAACGTGTCAAAAACACTGCAGCACTTTGGATCAATAACAAATGCCTAGAAGAGTTCATAGAAATGATCACCTTAGAAAAGTTCACCAATTCCTTGCCCCCTTTTTTTGCAAAAAAAAGCCATTGTGCAGTTAAATCGACCTTCCCTAGCAATGGCCATTGAAACTGACCAAAACCACTCAGATGCAGCTAAACACTTCCACTCAGCATATTGAGGTGATGAACGGAAAGATTACAAACCTCAACCTCAGGGAGTAGATTGACAACGAGGGTCGTAGAAAATCAAGGAATGGATACTAAAGGAAAGACTAGAAGCCAAGAAATCTGACCCTAAAATCAAAGATGAAAGTAAGAGGAAGGAACCTAAAGGAAGCAAACCACTCCCTCTTATCTGCTTTTCATGCCGAGAAGTTGGGCATTTAGCCAGGCACTGTCCGAAAAATTTAAAGGATGAACCTATGGAAATAGGCTTTTTAAAGGGAGAAGAGTGGGAAGAACCCGAAGAAGATCTAGATACCTTTGGCATATGTTTGTGTCATTCCTCTGCTGACTTCACATATGAAAAGGCTTGGGTGAATGGGAAGCAAGTAAATGCATTAATTGACTCGGGTAGCAAGCAAACCGCTATATGATCTGAACTGGTCACAACAACGGACCTCGAGAACGCTACCCTAGTTAGTTACTTGTGTACACAGTGACAATGAAGTATACCCCAAAATACCCATACACATTAACATCAGGGGAGAGTTTGTTTAATATCTTCAGCCATCAATCCTGTTCTCCATGAGGAAGTTATTCTGGGCTGGGATTTCCCTAACTTTTCTACTCTCTTACAGGAAACCCACCTCCCTTTGGAGAGTTATCACCCCAGGATTGCTGGCACTCAAATTACTACTCCCAAAGCTCTCCAATATGGGACTGGGAAAAATCAGAACCCCACAAAGCCCCTCAGAGATATAAAGAACCTGTAAAACTAGAGTCAACCATTAGAGACCAGTTTGTGGGTTATTCCCGAGAGACCAATAAAACCAGCTCACCTCTACCTACACTCGCAAACAAAAATGAAGGGAATATGCGAGAGTTCCTGGATATATCTCATTCCTGTTCTTTCCAGTCTTAACAGCGAAGAACCTGGACATAGACCAGTCATATCCACCTCGCATAGGGGAAGGGTATGTGAGAACCTGAAGGTGTCTCACCCTCTAGTGCCCAGGGATCTGTCATCCAGGTTGCCAAGACATAGCCATCACTTTTGGTTCCAGTTCCTGGGGGTGGATCAGTGCGGGAGGATCACCTGGATGAGGGGTCTTTGGGGAGTGTAAGTGTGATACACCGGAGGGTGAGACGCGGTATGCCCTTCCCTGTAACACCTTTTCCCCATCCCACCAGGTAGGATACCTAGGAACTCAGCTCCGCCTAACCCCTTTTCCCGACACGAACACTCTCACGGACAGTTCACCGTGAGCGAAGACGGGCTAACACCAGAGCCGTATACCAGACATGTCCCAACACTATGGTCAGGCAAGGTCAGGCAATTACGGATCATTACACACACCTGACTTTGTCATACTTCCCCACACGGATAAAAGGCGGAGCCTGAAAGCAGACTATGAGCAAAGCCAAACACGACGAAACAGTAGTTCCAAGATATATGACATGATATTTTAACTGTATCACGCTCATACACACGTGTTTCAGAGCGCGACAAGGCAAGGGAGGGGAACAAGGGAGGACAAAACAACAATCTTACTAGGCCCAGTGAGATTGAGAACGTGCAAGTGCAGGGGAGAGGGAAAGGGGAAAGTGCAAGGGAGAGGGGAAGAGGTGGAAAGTGCTGAGCAAGGGGTTAACAACAAGTGTTAGTGCAGCCAGCAGGTTGGCAAGTGCGAGGTTTAAAGCGCAGACAAGGGGTGTCTGATAAGTGCAGGTAAGGGGATTGTAGGGGTACAGAAACATACCCAGTACAGCAAAGGTTTTCAGGAGGCAGTGCAGGTGTGTGGCTGGGTGGACAGGGACATGTGCCCGAAATCAGAGGGTAGCCAGGTGCATGGCGCCGAAGCAGACAGATCAGCAGGGCAGAAGAAGAGTGAAGGCAGAGGCAAAGAGGACAGTCTTAAGGTGCTTCCGGTACCGGAGATGGTTCTCCTCAAGTTTCCGAGTGGCAGGGAGGATGTTCCAGAGGGAGGTCCCAGCTGAGGAACGAGATCTACCTCCAACTCCTTGCTTGGAGAAGCGACTGACCCTGAGGGAGTTGGAGGTGGCGTAGCGAAAAGTTTGAGAGGAAAGTTATTTACGGAGGGAGAGTTGAAGGTATGCTGTACCCAGGCCCCAGAAATCCTTGTGGACAATGCCGAGGGTCTTGAATTTAACCCTTAGAGCCACTGGGAGCCACTGAAGAGATTTCATGGCTGGAGAGATACGATCCCAGGGCTTGAGGCCAAGGACAAGTCTCGCAGTCCTGTTCTGAATGAGCTACAGAGGGCATAGAGTAGAAGCAGGCAGATTTAGAAAGAGGCTGTTGCAGTAGTCTAGTCTAGAGAGAACCAAAGCTCTAGAGACAGTAAGCTTCTGGGCGGAGGAGAGGAAAGGCAGAATACCTCTGAAGAGGTGCAGTTGATAGTTTGACTTCTTAGAGACGTCAGAGATGTGAGGAGAAAAGGAGAGTGTGGAGTCGAAGATGCCCCAGAGGTTCTTAGCCTCAAAGGTAGGAGCAGGAAGAGGGCCAAGGGAGGCCGGCCAGAGAGTGACAGGGAAGGAAGGTGCAGATGTGCCGATGAGGAGAATCTCTGTCTTACTGGTGCTAAGGCTGAGATGATTGGCGGCACACCATTTCTGAATGGCAGATTGTCAGAGATGAGGGAGGGAGAAGAGGTGGCAGAGGGAAGCCTAAAAGCGAGCTTAGTGTCATCTGCATAACACTGAAAGTGGGAGCAGAGAGCGGCAATGCGGCGGGCAAGGGGTGCCAGGTATTGGTTGAAAAGCCAGGGAGAGAGGTTAGACCCATGGGGGACACCACAAGTGGAGAGTGAGATGGAGGAAAGGAAGGACCCAAGTTGTACCTGGGAGGGTTGATCAGAGAGGAAAGAGGTCAGCCAGGCCAGGGCCTGATCGGTGATACCCAGATTATCACAGAGACGGTTGAGCAGGATGGCATGGTTGACCGTGTCGAAGGCAGAAGAGAGATTGAGTATCAGATGGCAGTTTAATACAAGGAGACAGGCGGCGAGACCAGAGAGGGTTGCAAGGAGGGAAGTACCCTTGACCTGTAAAGACTGTTACTTTCATGAGTTTTGGAAAGTAAGAAACTGAAGACCAGGAACTAAGACTGATCAAACCTGCACAGTGTGTCGGAGATACCTGGGGCTCTCCGGCATCAATAATCAAGGCAGGGAGGAGTGATTGCCACTGTGGTACTGCCCTTGCCTCCTACAACAAAGCGGCGTCAGAAAAGCCGGAGATACTGATATCAAACCAGCTTGTGTTTTGAACCAAGGTTGCAAGCAACAACATTGTATAAAGAGAACAGTGTGTGAGGCATTTGAGATGAGTGACGCAAATACAATTGGAATCCAAAAGAAGTAGTTGCACTTTACAATTGGACTTTGGGAGGCCAAGAAAAGATACCATGCACAGAGTGGGCCAGCGCCACGTGGGTGGTCATTCGAAAGTCTCTGTAAGGAATCCAATGGATGTTGAGTTTGAGAGAAAGAAGTATTGAGATTGAAGTTGTCATGCAACGGGTCCAGCTAAACACGGTGCACTTTCAAAAGTCTTCGATAGTTTAATGTATGTCACGATTGGTCCGAGCCCATTGAGGGAGACTAATTGAACGAAAGAAAAGAATCTGAGCCCGGCAGAGGGGGAGCCGGGGTGAACCGAGAGTCACCTGAAAAATAATTCTCTGAACCTTGTTTTGAAAGGGATCTGAACCTGGAAGAGGGGGATCCAATGTTGAACTTTTGTTTTGAAATACAAATCAAGGTAGCAGCTGGTACTAAATGAAACTAATCTGATAGTGATTTGTGACGTAGATAAATGGCCTAGGAGACATTTTTCTTCTTCCAAGTTATCACTCTCTATGACTGTCAGTTAGAAAGTTGTCTGTGGCGCAGAGCAGAAGCATAGCAGAAAAGCATTGGTTTTGCTAGGTGAAAACGGTTGGAGGTAGGATTCTCAAAAAGCCGTATCCTGGCATCAGAATCTGTAGGGTTATGTTGTATGCTGTAATGCTCCAAAATAATACTATGGTAAAAAAATATATATTTGAAATAAATTGATGCATAATATTAAAGTCATAAAACCTGCCTCATTGGTGAATCTCTCCCCATTTGATATAGCCCCACAGTTGTGGAATGCATTGTCCCCCGACATGGGATCTTGCCCCTCCCTTGAAACTTTTAAGCACAGGCCGAAGACTATTTTCTTGAATGGGTGGTTTTTGTCGTCTCCTGCTGAATCTACTGCTCAGTTGCCGTTGTTTCATGCAAGTTTGTCCTTGTTTCAGCGCTTCTATGCCTGAGGGCTATGTTCCAGCGCTTTAGAAAAAAATTGGATAAATATAAAAGCGTGAGAGAAATTCTATTGTCTTTGAGTCATGTACAGCAAAATATTAGGAAACAGTTAAATTACACTGTTTTTACTTAATTGAGGATCGGTGTACTCCGAACATAGGCCAGCTGTGAGTTTCTTAGAAGAAAAGTCCAGGTAGCTTTATTTTACATATATGCTGTTACTGGAAGGTTCCAGTTCCTCTTGACTATGAAACAGGAGAGACAACCTACCGGCCACCCTGATACACTTCTACTCGGGACACATTCAGAACATTCACACACTTAGCGTTCATCAACCTTCTCCAGAGCAGACAGTCACTACATGTCTTTTCCTAACAGGCAACAACACAACCACAACTCACTACCACACAGTAGTACACTCAATCAAGTAACTAAACACAGCAGCAAGTGGGTGGACAGAACCCACATCAAAATTAAATGCTGTAGAAATACACTCCAAGCCTTTGGGGTTAGAACCCATAAGGGGACCACAGGTCACCTCTACAACAGGTCTAGATTGCAGCCATCCATAAGATACAGAGGCTGGGCATGCCAACCCAACACCGTCCTACAGCCAAAAAATACTAACAGCCCCAGAGTGGTGTGCACCTAGTCGCCAATGTGATGGAAGCTGTATCATTGTAGAAGCCTTCCGCTATCCAGCAAGAGAACCAAACAGGTACAACCACACCCACCAGTGGGAAATACTCTTACACATGTCAGTAGTGCAACTACCCAACATACCGCGTAGACTGTGTCTCAATTCCATACTCCGCACCTACCAACCCAAATAATCAGGGCAAACTTCCTATATCTATTCCCACACAACATTTGTGTCTCCATGCACATGCTCAAACACCTGTTTCACCAGGCACCTTGCACCACCAGATGCAGCTGAGCACATCACCAGACATACAGCTTCATCAGGCGCTCCTGTGCCCTGCATGCACATGGATAGCATGCACCTATGCACCAAACACCTTCGAGCAGAGCCTGCAATAAGCAAGGCCACCTGAATTCCTAGGAGGCCTCTCCACAAATGTCAGTGTTAGCTATCTTTCCCTTGGTGTTGAATACCCGAGCCTGTGCCCATCTATGTCTCACATACATACCTCAAACTTCCTCTATGCTTGCCTGTATGCCAGTGCCGTCCAAAAAGGGCACATACCTGGACTAGCTGCCTCTTATCATCCTTTGACCTCCTACCCAAGAACATTACAAAGATTCAGAATATTCATACACCAAGCATTCATGAGCATTTTTCTGAGCTGTCAGTAGTGCACTTGCAGCAGCATTCTATCTGTATTCATAGATAGAGCATGGTGATGTAAAAGACATCACCACTCAAATCAAATGAAAGAGCCAACCTGTGCGTCGTGTAAGGAACTCATGGTGGCAACAGTAAAAACAGACAAAAGTGATCACATTCAAGGATGTTTATTAAACTGGAAATGCAGTGTGGAAAACACCTAATCTAAACCTAAATCTAAGATGGAGCAAGCGTCGACCATCAAATGAAAAATAAGGCAGTCCTTGTGGCATCTTGTCAAAGTAAAAAGGCCTATACTAAAAAAATCTATTGACAAATCCTTCCAACTGATTACAGAGTGTGGGATAGGGTTTTCAATAAAGAAAGAAGTGTTCACAAATAATAAGTCAGGATTTGATTGCCAGGTGTCTCCCACCCCCACGTTTTCAGCACTGGACAAGGTGGGACATTGGAGCACAGCACACGTTCAAACTTTCTCAGCACAAGCTCAAACTTTCTCAGCACAAGCTGACAGGTCTGTTACAGCTATCAGGTTCTTTGATGGTTAATTCTCTTTTAAATAAAAAGTCTCTTGCCCTCGAGGGCCTGATGTATTCAACAACAAACAAACAAAGAGTTCCTTTCCAAACAGACTTTTGGGTGAGGACTTTTTACCCCTCAAGCTCCCTCGACTGGGCTCTATCACGACCCTCAGCCCTGATCCCCACTGGCAAGCCCATTGGCCAGGTGGAATCAGGGCTCGAATCACTAATAAGGCCTCGCATCTGCTTCTCAGGCCCTCTTGGGGCCAGTCCTTGTGCCTTTGGTGCCAGGCTCATCACTGAGGAAAGACATCTGCTTGAGGAACTACTTTATTTAGGCTTTCAGCCAACATGGAGGCATCCACATAGCTGGATTCCTAGAACCAAGCTATGCGGTCTAATGTTTTGGATGTGGTGGCCTAGGGACTACTTTACCTGGACTACTTTACAGTGGGTATTTAAACCACACCCGAACAAGACAACACACTTTGCGTTACTTTGCTTCTAGCAACGTGATGCTCACCGTGTCCAGCTTTCTCACGAGCCTGGTGAATTCCGGACCTGCAGAAAAACCAAGAACATCGTTAGCAGCAGAATCTTACCTGCATTCATCATCCTTCACTGCTTGCAGCTGCTGGGCAGCTCTGTTGGTGGAGTTCACCGCCCGGATCGAAGGACCTGAGGAAAGGAGAAAGACATCATTAAAGGAGGTAGTGGAGACATTACAACCAAAAAAGCACTTAAAGACTTACCTGGTTGGTTGCTTTTCGGCCAGCATAGCTCCGGAACTCCATCTGCGCTGGGAACTCACCGCAACCTACGAGGGGAGAAAACCATAGGTCAGTGGGGACAAGACATTGCTGCGCTATGCAAAGCGCCTCCTTACCGCATCATAGCGCTATAGCGCACCATCATCTCCCGGTGAGAACCAGCATATCCAGTTCACCAAGTGGACACTCCGCGCTCCTAGGGAGATAAAAAAAGAGACATTTAGAACAGAGAAAAGGCATGCAAGAATTACGACGCCATCAATCGCAAAAAGACCTACCTGAAAGACACTACAAGGGCAGCAGTCAGTGAAGTAACTGGACCGCCCGCGTCCGCAAAAGACAACGCACCCCTGCCCAGAGAGCAGGACGGAGAGCCCACCGATTCTGACAACCAAGTGAGAGGAGAACCTGGAGGGGCTGGAAACACAAGGAAGGTGGGGGAAACTTACCTTGGTCGGCCAGTCCTAATATAGTCTTCATTTCCAGGCAGAATCCCATCGACACCGAAAACACACCAGGGAATCATTGGGAAGGGCACCAACGACCAACTGGCTGGGTGGCGTCCCTGTGGATACCAGGTGAGCGTAACAGGCTCGGACCCACTTGACAAGCGGGAAAGTTCACTTTCCCTGGTCTTCCAATACTTCTCACTTTCATGAGTCTTAATGTCTTTTTAAACAGTTCTTCTAGCTTCACCGCTTTGTGTCGGCTTCCCTCTGCCGGGTTCACTCTTGCCAACTTTTACGAAACAGTTCACTATGGGACTTTAGACTTCAGCCCTTCTCGTTAGCATACTTCCTCCGGGATCACTCTTGCCAACTTTTTCGAAACACAGTTCATAAGCTAGTTTCACGAAGCAGGAGTCGTGTCCCTTTTCTTCACAATCATCTATCGGTCAAAGACTTTCGACGGTACAGAGGATTTTACCTAACCCCTGTATGACCACTTTAACCTCTTCTCGCCTTTTCACAAGGCCTACTGGTTATAGTAGTCTCTAACATCGGGTAATCGCCCAGAGTTTCCTGCGTGAGCACCCACATGGTGCTGCCCTCCTCTGTTGCTGGTTTTCCCCCCTCTTTTTGCAATAGCTCCTTTAAACCTTTCAAAGTTCAAATTAGCCGCTTGCTACTTTACGTTCAACACAGTTCGGTTTCTTATTGACTCTCCCCTCGACTCACCGGCTGTGATGAACCACTTGGCTTTCTTCTCCTTCCAGTCAGTGTTGGTATCAGACAGACCGCGTCTCTGCCCGGCTTGGTTATCAGCGGAGGAGGGTCTCATGTACCGCAGACATCTGCTGCAAGACACGCTGGCTATTGCTTGCGGTCTTATGATTCCTTTTGTGGAGGATTCACGGGCCTTGGTTGGGAAGGGCAAGGTTGCTTTTCTCCTTGTCACATCCTCGGTATGCTCCGTCTTTCTCCTCCTCTTGAACTGCTATGCTGAGTTAGCTATCACGTTGTGCGGTCTGCCTTGCTCGTCCTGTGCTCTTGTGCTGTCTTTCGTGGTGGTCGAAACTGTTTGTGTCGGAAAAGGGGTGGGGGCAGTTTTTTAGGATGGGGAAAAGGTGTTGAAAAGGGGGGATACTGCTTCTCACCCGTCGGTGTCCCACTCCCCAAGGATCCCCTCCCCCCGCAATCCAGCTCATCCTCCCTCACTGGTCCACCCCCAGGAACTGGTTCCAATAGCGATGGCCATGTCCTGGCCACCTGCATGACAGAACCCCGGGTACTAGCTAGGGAGACACCTTCTGGTTTCTCACATACCCTTCCTCCATGCGATGTAGCCACATTTGTTTCACAGGGGAACCGGGAAAGAAAATCTACATTTCCCTGGTCTTTTTCTTTTCGGTGTTCCACAGTGAAACAATGGGTTTGTAGGTCTAGAAAGCATCATATGACCCTAGGGTTGAAGTCTTTGCGTTGGCTAATCCAAACTAGGGGCGAGTGGTCTGTAACAAGTGTGAACTTTCATCCCAATAGATAGTACCTAAAATGGATAATGGCCCACTTGATGGCCAGGGCCTCCAGTTCCAACACAGAGTAATTTTTTTCACGTCGGAAAAACTTGCGGCTGGTGAATAATATGGGATGTTCGAATCCATCACAAAACCTGGGACAGGACGGCTCCTAACCCTGTAAGCGAGGCATCTGTCTGTAAAACCATCTCCTTAGAGAAGTCGACTACCTGAAGAATTGGTTTCTGACACAGCATCTGCTTTAAGGTGTTATAACATATCTCATCCTCGTCATTCCAATGAAGTTTCTGGGGTTCAGCATTCTTAAGTTTATCCGTCAGCCATGCTGTTTTGTCCAAAAAGTTGGGGATAAATCTTTGGTAGTATCCTGTTATCCAGAGAAAAGCTCTAAGATCTCTTTTGGTCTTAGAAGTAGGTGTATCTAAGTCTGCTTTTACCTTCTCATGTTGTGTTTGTACATTTCCTTTCCCTACGAAGAAACCAAGAAATGTTACGGCTGATTGGGCCAATCTGCACTTAAACTGGATTAGCAGTTCGGCCATCTTTCCTGAGGACTTTCCTGATGGTATAAAGATGGAAGAGCTGGTCCTCCCAAGTCTTACTATAAATGATGATATTGTCAATAAAAGCTCCACAGAAATCAGAATAGGGCTGCATGATTTGATCCATGAGACATTGGAAAGTGGCCGGCGCACTGTGTAGACCGAAAGGGAGGACTTTAAATTGGAACAATCATAGCAGTGTTGAAAACACAGTCTTTTCCTTATCTGGTCTATATACAGGAACTTGCCAGTACCCCTTGGTTAAATCTAGGGTAGATAGAAAGGGGGCTGCTCCGAGTTTTATTTTTTTATTTTTTATTGTGATATAACCAATTAAGTTTTTTTACACATACTATCTTACATAAAGTGATAAAACATGCGATTCAGTCATTACAATACAACTTCATCAAGTTAAAAAGATTTAACCAATTCATGCAAAGAAGAGCAAAGAAAAAGAAGAATAAAAGAAAAGGAAGAGCATAAATGGCATAAATAAAAAAAATGATTCCCTTCCTTTTACCTACTCATTCCATACCAAAAGAACTTTCCCAAAGCAACAGAATTGAAGGAGAGGTGAAAGGAGTAAATGAAGTCCACTTTCCCTCGTCAGGGAAATTACCAAAACTCCTGTTCAATGAATCCTCTCTGCTGTAGGACTCTTACAACGTTCAATGTCAATTTGGTCTCATGCCCTGAAATCATTCTTTCCCAGAACGTATTTGATGAAAGGCGGTCAGTAGACCTAACAAAACTAACCAGAAGTTTAACCCTACTTTCCCAAGTACCACGGCAGAACCTCAGTATGTGTACAATTACCTGGTCTTTGGGGTCAATACATTCAGGGCAGAAAATGGGTGCCACCTCTATTTGGCCCCATTTACTCAGAACAGAGCCCGTCCTAATCAAATTAAGACGTACTCTGAGAAAATTCTGCCTACCTTTGATGTCGGTGAACTTAGTTAGGTATCTCGCAAGATAACCCAGCTTTTTGCCATATTTAGAAAAAGATGCAGGAATTGATGAAGCCCTCTTAGTGTCAAGTGTTGTAATCCAATCTCTCATTGTGAGTGCTTTTTTAACCTTTATAGGATTGGTGATCAGTGTCTGTATATCACACTCACAGTGAGCAAGGATCTCATTAGCTGTTATTTTGAGATCTCTTAGAGTTAGGGAGGTGTCTGAATTCAAGTGAACCAAAAGATCTTCAAAAAGCGTATTTGTCATAGGGTCCATAATTGATCCGAACAAGGAAAGCAGTTTCCAATCAGCTTGGCCCTTAAGAGATCTTAAGCCCAGCTCATGTCTTAGTGTTGCCATCTGAAGGCTTTTGGGCAAACCCAACACCTGCTTCCAGATAACTGCTTCTTGTTTTTGCCAATCCATGGACCAAAGAAGGGGTTTGGACTCTATTCCATAGAGTATCACTGGTACTATATTTGCCATATAGAATTTTATTATCGGCAGGATCAAAAATTTGCAATATAGGACAAATATCTTTTTCATCTGGGATGTTAGCTGTGTACATTCGGCCAGTATTTCTGCTTGTCATAGCCCAATTATTGGAGCCGCATGTAAGGTATATCCAAGGTATACTATTTCCTTGGCTACGGGAATTAGCTGGCCACATATTTTCCAAAGGAATCTGATTCCCCAAGCTCCCTTTCTGCAAAGATAACGACCCTTGATTTCTCAGGGTTCACAACTAGGTCATTTCCTTTCATATAAAGATCCAAAGCTCTCAGAAGTCTTTGCAGACCAACGGGTGTCTTGTCTAACAAGACAATGTCATCTGCATACATAAGCCACTTGATAGGCATAGAGCCCAACTTAACACTTGCCAATGCTGAGGAATCAATCTCCTGGCCAAAGTCTCCAAGATAGAATTTAAAGAGAAAGGGTGCCACCATGCAGCCTTGTCTAACCCAGCTGTTAACATTTATGTAATCTGACAGATGACCTTCCAGGTTAAGGGCCCCATCACGAGTTTGGCAGTAACCCTTAAATGCGGCGGTAGCGCTAATACCTCCGCATTTAAGGGTCTGCCAAATCACGGCTTTGGCTGATTTCCCCTCAGCTCTTAGCTGGGGGGAAATCTGCCGAAATTTCACGCTCATACCGCCGGCGGGAAATCCGCCGGCGTTAAGAGCGCGAAATTTCCCCTTGGGCCCAATGGGGAATGGGGCATTCCCAAATGGGCTCAATGGGGAATGGGGATTTCCCGCTCCGCCAAACCCGTGATCCGGCGCTAATAGCGCCGGTGGGTTTGGCGGTAGGGCAGATAACGCCAGCGCTATTAGCACCGGCCTTACTGCCCAACTCGTGATGAGGCCCTAAGTCTGACTGGCTGTGTTTCCTTCATGGAGACTTGCGAGAATATTTAGGAGTGTTTTCGGGGCACCTTTTTACACCAATTTAGACCAGAGCTAGTCTCGATTAACGAAGTTGGATGCGCTCGACAGGTCTATAAATGCCCCGTACAGTCTACCTACGTTGTTTTTATCTTTTTTATTTGTTAATGAGGCGTATATTATGCCATTTAGTGATGTTGAATGTCCTCTTCTGAAACCTGTCTGTTGTTTTGGGAGTATTTTACCCTCCGTTGTCCAGATTTCAAATTCTCTCAATACCAGACTAAAGAACAATTTGCTCTCAACGTCTAGTAACGTAATTGGGAGACAGCTGGCCGGATTTTTCCGGTCCCCCTTCTTAAATATCGGCACTATAATGGCAGACTTCCAGGATGGGGGAATCGATCTTTTATCTATGACTCCCCTAAAAGTGTATAGAGGATTTGTGCCCAAAGCGCCACAATCCCCTTTAACACTTGATAAGTAACGCTGTTAGGTCCTGCTGATCTAGATGATGAGGATTTATTATTCAGGTCTTGAATATCTTCTCTATCTATATTTAGTCCGCATTTCCCTTCCCCACCTTTAAAGGTCGTCTCTCCTTGTGGTTTTAAATATTTTTCTCCAAAGTAATTTATCCAGTCCAGCTCTAAAATATTATTTGATTGAGCGAACTTCTGGTAAGTTTTGAGGTTGTTAATGAGTTCCCAGGAATTGCATGCAGAGTTGTTACTTAAAGCACACCTCATTGATTCATCGTCATTCTGTAATAGCGTTGCTTTATGGTGTCTGGGCCAACTTCTATAATTGTTTTTCATTATTTTTGTCATTTCAACAAAACTTAATTTATTTCGCTCCTCCTTCCTTACAGTTCTTAACAATCTACGTGTTTCACACTTTTTGGCCCATATAGCCTCATCAAACACGTGTGTATATACACACTGACGACCCTACTGCATGTTCTGTGGTCGATCAATAGATTATATAAATTAATGGAAGGTGAGCGGATTGTAATTTTTGTCTAGGACCTTTGATGACGTAACATTATAGAGTTGGTCCAGTCCATCATTAAGGCGAGCTCCGTCTCTATGGTATTTCATTAGATGATTTTTCTGGGTGTTAACAACCACAGAATTGTGCCATAATTCTGTTTTGTTACTGGTATGCCAATTTATTTGGGCTTCAAGTCGTTTGTGGTCGCTTGTACCACCTTCTTTAACAGAAAAGTTTGTACATTTCTCAAACAAGTTCGCAGATAGAAAAACATAAACCAAAGTTGATTCAGTCGTCCCCCGTCCCCATGTAGTGGCGGGTGGGACATCACCCTCTATTGAACCATTCAAGAGCTTTAAATCCCATTCATCAAAAAAACACAGCGACCTTCTACCATTCCATGTTATGTCCTTCCTTATTCCCTCTGAACCACTATGGTTAATTTGGATACATTGAGAATTAAGGTCTACCGCTACAACAACAAATGCCTCAGGATGGGACAACTTGATTTCGATAAGGATAATTGACACTGAATCAAGAAATTCCAGCAGTTTTTCCCAAACCGGGTCCCGGTATAGGTTCATGACTATGATCTTTTTTGGGTGCCGTTTGAAGGTGTGAATGATTTTACTACCAGAATTCCTTCCTGCTGACGAGGAATAATTGTTATTTCACTAAAGAGATCCCGTCAACAGGCTATTAAGAGACCCCCCATCGGTCTTCCCTTTGCTTTACTCGTTGCTGGCTGTATTTCAAGTTAAAACCCTCAATTTCAGGTGTGTTGACTAGCCAGGTTTCCTGCAGTAGAATCAAGTCACCCCCCCCCCAAACAGCAATGATCTCATCTCATTATTCCTGAATGAACTGGAACCCTGTGTATTCCAGCTGGTAATTCTTATGTTCTCCCTATTAAAGAGGAGCCTTTACTACTCCCAATTTCTGGCAAACTTGCATTGTCATCTCTGGTTACATTGGCCAGTATAATGGTTGAGCCCCACCCTTAAGCTGCACATCTTTGCTCGTTTGCCACATATTTTGTGAATGTAGGTCTTTATGCTGTACTCCTACCTACTCCTCAGTACCCCCAGCGCCCGCCCCATACAGTGGTCTCATTTCATGCACTTCCAAGCCCTGGAGGCGCAGTTTGTCTGCCACATTTAGAATGGCTTTAACGCCCATCTTAGAGGCAACCCCTACTTCCGCCAAGCTTGTTAAACCAGACTCTGGGAATTGGACATACTCAATAGCTCTAGTTGAAAATAAATAAAGATCTGGTATCCTTTTGATCATAATAAGTATTGCCCCCCTATTCAATGGTTTTTTAGACTGTCTATTGGTCTTGCTTGTAAACCATAATCTAGGAGCTGCATAAGGTGCTAAGTTCTCTTGACGACTACCCATTGCCAAAGTCTGATTTTCAGAAGTTTCCACTGTTGAAGGAACAATCGCAATCCCGTCTCCCTCTCTTTCTTTTGGTTGATCTTGCTTCTCAGTTTCCGCTTTGGACGGCAACTTCTCGTCTTTGCCATTTAGGGATTCAATTTGGATTTCCGATATTCCTGTGGTTTCTGCCATCTTTTTTCGCATCATATTTAATATTGGAGTTATTCTTAAACTAATATCCCTCTGTGGTAGCACTTTTGGGACATATTTTTGACGTGGTAGAAAAATCGGTGCCCATTTAAGCAATTTACCCGTTGTCTTAGATCTCGCGCCATCCTGTTGATGCAAGGGCATATGTACTTTTGCCTGGCACCACCTGTCCTCCGTCTGGATTCCTATAGTTGCTTTGCACACACTATCTTCGGCTGGCGTTGTTAATACTTTTTCCTTCCTGTTTTTCTTTGATTTAACTTCAACCAGAACTTTAGGGCCCAGGAATTCAGGTTGTTGTTCATCTGTTTTCCTCTCAACGTTTCCATCAATTTGTTTTCCCTGGCCACTGATCCCCTTGACAAAGTTATTAACATTGGATCTTTTAACTTGTTTCCCCTTTGTGTTCTTTGTCTTCTTCTATTATCTACTCATTGATTTAGATGTCGTTTGATTAGGTTTTTGTTTTCTGCGCCTTTCACTTCTCCGTCTCTTGTACGACTGCTGTGAACTTTCCCTCCATGGTATTGTATTACCAGTTTCTTCCTGTGCTGATATCTCAATTATTTCCTCTTGAGTTCCTGGCGGTGATTCCATTGTCTGTTCAGCAACCTGTGCTAAGCAGCAGAATTCTTCCATGACTGACTCAGAAAGAGGGGTGTCATCAGCTATTTGGATTGAGCATGATAAGACCTCTTCGATTTTCGATCCCATATCCGGATCTTTAATAGTCTGTCATTTGGCATTGTCTGAGATAAGCTAGAGACTTTTTGGTCTCCTTATCTTCCTTCAGCAGTAATGTCAATAGATCTTTTATCTGCGTCAACTCACCACTTTGTTTAGAAAGTCCATCTTCCAGCTTAGTCAAGGTGGGTAACGCTGAGCAATTTATTACGTTGCTTTGGCCCACAACAGTGAATTCAAACTGCTCAATGTCTTTCGTCCTTTCCATGAGAATCCCTGTGTGGGTCTGAACATCTCTTTTCAGCAGTTCAAAGACTTTAACCAGTGAGTTGAGAACGAAGTTTAGGGCTGGAAGAGTAGGATCCCTCCCCTCCAATTTTGATCTGGGCTCTTTGAGGCAGTATTGGTCCTGTTGGCTGGTTGACTCTTCTTTGATTCAACAGAGGCCACAGACTCCCTTCTGGACTCCTCCATTGAATTGAGCACATTTCCTTGGTACAGGAGATTTGTATTGAATTGGACAAATAGTTAGATGTCCGCGAAAGATCCAAGCCCGACCCCAGCAGTTCAGACTGCCTATTTTCGGCAATCATATTTGAGTATTGGTGTTGACACCTGAGGGTACTTGAACTGACCGCACTCATGCTGTTGTGCCTGCGTCTTTGAAAAAAGCGATCAATTCTGCCTTTAATATTTGTGGAAGACTAGGTAAATTCATGTGCCATTGTGGATAGAGGATTTATTGTTTCCTCAATCCGACTCTCCTATGTTGGAGCCATATGAATGTCAGTTACCTGATGAGTTTGGGCCATAACTTGAACCGACCCTGTCAGATCCTCACTCCTCTTGACTGGCGCAGAGGCAGCACAAACTCCTCCCTCCCCATTGGGTCTTGGCACCTGGGAAATAGAAACCGCAGGCCACCGCAACCCTCTGGGGAAAGAGGATTAGGGTCCGTTGAGTGGATGGGTAGAGGGAGTTCAGGATAACCGGAAAGAGGTTTAGGGAATAACAATGGGTGGGAAAGGGGAATTAGGGAAACATGCTCCTCGACTCCTGTGCTGTTCTTGCTGGTGGTTGCTGGTAGTGTCTCCGCCCTTGCACACTCACACCAAACAATCACTCTCCTTGGAGTTACACAGATGGGAGGCCTTTGTATTGGAGCCCCTAACCAAACGTGTTTAGTTCACTAGTGCAACTTTTGCTTTGGCACTGCCACCCTTAAACACGGATAATTCAGCACCTTCCCCACATTACTTCATGTAGGCAATCCCCCTGTGTGCTTAACAAAGCCCTCCCCACAACATGTCATATAAGTGGTCACTTCCCACCCATACGCAAACCTCAAGTTCCCCACATTACCCCATGTGAGGATAGAAAACAATAACATGCACACAAGGTGCTGATACACTTAGCTCTGGCTTCTGCAGGAGTTGGTGGGCCGTGATACGCCACCCCGATCCGATCAGGTCAAAGAGCTGAAAATAGCAAGACAAAGTCAGTGCATGTGTGTGCAAAATGTTGTTCCTTTGAACGTTCCCTAAAGGGTTAAAGATCGTTACAGGTGCGGTTACTTCACCGCCAGGTTAACTCCAACACTGGGTTAATATTCATGCACTGCATGCAAGGTTAATAAGTCGTATCCTCTGTCATGATGCCTACCTCTAAGGAGCCAGGCCGGGCCCAGCAACCCCAGAGGCAGACATCATTTTCCCCAGGGAAGTTTCAGCGGGCCCAAGTCGGGGCCCTTTGGACTCAGTCCTGGCGCCTTAGGTGCCAGGCTCATAGCGGACCCCAGTCCTGGTGCCTTAGGCGCCAGGCTCATAGAAGAGGATATGTGTTTAAGTGCTTTGGTGCACACTTACCTGATGCAGACCTTGCTGCTTCATCCAGGCCCTCTTGAGGCCTGAATGGGACTACTTTACCTGTAGGACTAGTTCACCACCCGGGTGTGGTCGGGGAAGGATACATACCTGATTGGTGGAAGGATACATACCAGGAACTTCTTCCAAGGCTATTTAAACCCCACCCGAACAGCCACACGTGGTTCGCGTTGTTCTGCACCTAGCAGCTGGACGCTCACCGTGTCAGCTCCTGCATCCTGACTTCAGCCACGCCTGCCAGCACCCTGGGACACCTGCAAGGGGAGAAAGGAAGAGTGAACTTTTGAACAGAACTTTTACAGCGCCTTACCTGAACAGTCAAGCTTACCTGAACTCCCATCAATCCTCAATCCAGTGAAGTAACTGGGTTTCAACGCGCCCCTGCATCAGAAGCAGGATGGAGAGCTCATCCTTCCAAACCCTAAGGTGAGGCTTCACGGGGAATCGTGGAGGAGGTATCGTGGAGGGTTGGAAGGGAGTGGGAGGCTTGAGCATTGTTCCACAGTTGGTAATACTCCCTTTTCACGCACAGGAGGGTATCCAACGAGCCAGGGAAGCCAGAATAGAGGGGCCCTTCCTGTCCATCTTCAGAGTTCTGCGCCTTCGACGCCGCGCCTCCGTGGGAACCAGGTGAGCGTTACATCCTCGTTCTTCCGGATCGTTTAATTGCAAACTGTCCCTGTGGCGCGTAGCTCGTCTCCCTCCAACGGGAAAAACAGCTGTTCTAAATAAAGGACGAGTACTTAGCTTTTCATGTACGCGGGGCTGGGTGTTGAAGCAGGCGGGCGGTGCCCCGCGTAGGCGTGCCTCCAGGAGCTCGTGATACACACGTCCTCTCTTGCCGGTGGTCAGGATTGCGAGCGGTGCTTTCTGGGCACGGCCCGCGCACGCACATTAGCGCGAGTATGGTCCTTCTTCTCCCAGCAGGCCCGTGAAGTACACGGCCTGCTGGGTAATGTAGTTTCCGGGCGGTTCTCCATCCCTGGGCCTTGTTCCTGCAAAAAGGATGGAGAACTCGCCTGGAAAAGCTGGTTGGACACCTGAGGACCTCCTTAACCCCCCCTAAGGCCCCATCAGAGGCTGTAACCAACCCCATAGCCCCCAAAACACTTCCAATTGCCCCAGCCCTGACAGTACTCCCTCTCCCTCCAGCAGGCCTTGGTTTAGCAGGATGTAGCCGATGAAATTGGCGGAGGAGTCGAGGAGCATGAATGTTATGTGCGGGCTACCAGGAACGGTCTTCTGGACCATACCCTTTCCAGTCCACCAAATACCACAGAGATTCCTGTCTATGGCGTGAGTCCAAAAGATTGTGGACTTCGTACTCTGGATACCCATCTATCATGACTGGTGGGGGTCTCTTGGATTTCACTGAAGCTGGGGCTGGTTTTAGTAAAGAGATGTGAAACACTGGGTGTATCTTCATGGATGGAGGTAGAGTCAACTTTACTGCCACTGGGCCGACCAGTGCCGCAATTGGAAACGGGCCAATGAAACATGGACAAAATGTACAGGAACCTTGTAGATGGAGATTGCGAGCAGAAAGCCACACCCAATCTCCCACTTGGTATTGAGGACTTGGTCTTTTCCTATCAGCGTGATGTTTGTAGGCTGCTTTAGCGAGGTTTAGGTTGCGTTGTGCAGCTTGCCAGACGCTCTCCAAATGTTTCTTTTTCTCACTGGCTGCAGGAACCTCTGGTATTGTTTCATGAGGTATGGGCTGAAATCGTGGGTGATAGCCATAGGCACAATAAAATGGTGTGGCTTTCGTGGATGCATGTATGGCGTTGTTGTAGGCCAGTTCAGCTAACCAGATAACCTCTGCCCAATCGTTCTCTTTTCCTAGTGTCAGACAACGTAAGTACTGTTCCAAAGTCTGGTTCAGTCTCTCGGTTTGACCATCAGTCTCTGGATGGTAACTAGATGATAACCGGATTTCAATTCCTGCCGATTTGCAAAAGGCCTGCCAAAATCGTGATGTAAATTTAGGTCCCCGATCAGAAACTATTCCATGCGGTATACCGTGCAGCCGGACCAGGTTTTTCAGGAACAAGTTCGCTAGTGTGCTGGCTGTTGGAGTGCCCTTGCACGGTATGAAATGAGCCATCTTAGTTAGGTAGTCCACAACAACCAGGATAGCAGAAAACCCCTGACTCTGGGGCAGTTTGACGATTAAATCCAACGACACAGTGTGCCATGGTATTGGAGGAGTTGGGAGGGGTTGTAGAGGACCCGCAGGTTTCCGGTGTTCGGTTTTGTTCCGTAAACAGGTTTTACAATTAGATATATACTGTTGCACGTCCCTTTGTAAGCAAGGCCACCAGAAATAGCGCATGAGTAGCTCCTTGGTTTTAAGTGTTCCGGGATGACCCACGAAAGGGGAGTCATGACACCACTTGATGGCTTGTTGTCGAAGCGGTATAGTAGGTAAGTATAATGCTGATTTGTAAAATGGCAATCCATCCTTGATAGTTTGCTCCTCACCCCTGCTTGCCCATTGCACTAGATCTTGCGCCAGCATGGCCTTCCGGATCTTCTCAAATACGGCGTCTACCACCACACTTCCTATTATGCGTACTGGGTCCACAATTGGTTTGGGCTCTTCAACGCACTTTGATAGAACCGAATTTGTCTCTGGACACCGAAAAAGTATATCCGCTTTCCACCTGAGTTGTCTCGGACTAAGTGCCCTGGCGGATTTCAAAAATTGCAAATTCTGATGATCGGTATAAATGGTTATAGGAAGGCGGGTTCCCATGAGGTAATGACGCCACTCGTCGAAGGCTACTTTAATAGCTAACAATTCCTTGTCTGCAATAACATAGTGTTGCTTGGCTGGTAGCAGCGTTCGTGAGTAATAAGCGACTGGATGTAATTGCCCATTGTTATCTCGCTGCGACAGGATGGCACCCACCGCATAACTAGACGCGTCAGTTTCAATGATGTATGGCTTGGCGGGATCTGGATGTTGTAGAACAGGTGCTGTCACAAACGCTTCTTTCAAAGTTCGGAAACTAGCCTCGGCATTATCATTCCATTGAAATGGGACTCTCTTCCGTAATAGTTGTGTGATGGGTTGCACCTTTTTAGCAAAACCGTCAATAAAACGGCGGTAGAAGTTGGCAAATCCCAAGACCGTCTGGACATCCTTCACTGAACTCGGAGAGGGCCAGTTGGCTATAGCCTGTACTTTTTTTTTGTTCCATTGTGATACCTTGAAGTGACAGGATAAACCCTAAAAACTCAACTGTGGTTTGATGGAATTGACACTTCTCAAGCTTTGCATACAACTTATGTTCCCGTAACCTCTGTAAAACAGCCTTTATGTGGCCCTGATGTTCTGTTTTTTTCCTCCCAACCACCCCTCCAGCACTATCTGAAATGTCGTCAGGCCTAGTATGATAGTCACTTGTTTTGTTCTTCCCCTCCCTTTCTGCACCCCTCTCCCTCACCTTTTGTTTTTCTCCGGCTCTACCAGAAATGTCATCAGGCCTAGTACGGTAGTCGCCTGTCTGTTTCCATTTCCTTCCCACTCTTCCCCTCCCTTCCTTATCTATGTCTTAGCTCTTGCACTATCTGAAATGTCGTCAGGCCAAGTACGATAGTTAATTTCACATCCTTACTGTTCATGGCCTGTAAGAATGTGGTTGTATTTTCCCTTGTTCCCTCCCTTGCCTTGAAGCGCTTTGAAATACATTGTGTATAGGCGCTATATAAATAAACAATCATATCATATCATAGCATTGTGGGAATAGATTAAGATGTCATCGATGTATACGATGATAAAGACATCTAGGTAACCCCGTAACAGCTCATCTAAAAAGTGCTGAAATGCTGCTGGGGCATTGCATAGCCCGAAGGGCATGACCTGATATTCATACAGGCCAAACTTTGTCCGAAAGGCTGTCTTCCATTCATCGCCCTCTCTGACGCATACCAAATGATACGCGCCACGTAGATCTAACTTTGTGTATACGGTGGATCCCCGTACCTGGTCCAACAACACGGCAATTAGGGGCAACGGGTAACGGTTCTTGATGGTGATAGGATTGATTGTCCTATAATCGATGTAAGTTATTAGGTCTCCCGTCTTTTTAGTAATGAAGAATAAAGGGGAGGAGCCTGGAGATGTAGAGTGCCGTATGAAGCCGTTTGCCGGGTTGGTCTCGATGTACTCCTTTTAGTGTTCATTCTCGGCTTCAGTCAGTGTGCATATTCTACTGCAAGGTAGCACAGCGCCAGCTTCTAGATCTATGCGGCAATCAAAAGGTCTATGTTCCAGTAGGGCCTCGGCGGCCACCTTACTGAAGACATCCCGATACTCCTCATACTCCTCAGGTAGGTCTACTTCCGTACTGCCTCCTATGAAGTGGGGACTACACCCCACCATACTGCAATTGGCCTGGCAATACTTTGAAGAGAACTGTAGTATACCTGCGGTCCAGTCCACGGCTGGGTTGTGGAGTCTCAGCCAAGTTAGGCCCAAAATGAATCCAAATTGGGGTGCAGTTATCACATCAAACTCAATAATTTCTTGATGCCTTTTCCTGCACTCCAGTTGCATGGGTTGTGTCTGCTGGGTGATAGGGCCTGAAACCAATGGCGAAACATCCACTGACTTAACTTGCTCTGGCTGCTTTTTAGTCTTCAATGGAAGTCCAAGTCTTTGCGCTACCTGATCGTCAACAAAGTTACCAGTGGCCCCGGAGTCGACCATAAGCGATACAGGTATGCGCCTTCCTTGTACATTCAGATGGCCAGCCAGCATTACGTGAGCAGACTGGGTGTGATGTATGTTTGCTAGCCTCTTTGGGGTATCTTCAGTTTCGCTCGCCCTCACCCCCCTCATGGACGAGCTGGTGCGTTTCCCGACGGTGTTCCTTTGGCTGGTGGTTTATTAGTGCATTCCCGAACAAAGTGGCCGATTTACCACAATAGAGACATAATTTGTCTCTCCTTCTTCTCTCTTTCTCATCTTTGGTCAGAGGGCCTCGTATGGTTCCGATCTGCATCGGTTCCTCTGTTCCTTTTTCAGATAACTTGGTGGTTTTCTGTTGATCTAGTTGTACAATAGGCTTATTGTCCCATTTACGACGGTCCTGGCGACGTTCACTCTGCCTCTGATCTAAGCGCAGTGCTAGGTCAATCATGGTAGAACAAGTTTCTGGCTGGGGGTCAACTTGTGCCACTAAATCCTTCAAATAATCCCTTAGGCCCTGATAGAATAGGGCCATTCTCTTTTCCTGGGGCCAATCGGTTTCTATGGCTAGCCGGTTGAAGGCTATTACATATGACACCAAATCTCTGCTTCCTTGCCTGAGAGTCAACAATTCCCGATCCTTAATCAGTGTCGCTGCCCTGCGGTTAAATATTTTGCTGAATTCCTCCAAGAATGTATCCCAACTGTACAACAAGGCATTGTCCTTGCGAACTAAAGGTGTAGCCCATGAAGCAGCGTCCCCAGTGAGATAGGATATTACAAATGCTGTGCGAGCTTGAGCAGTCCTGAAAACAACTGGTTTGGTCAAGAAATGCAACTGACACTGCATGATAAACTGGTTGAAACTCTGTGGGTCCCCATGGTATCTTTCCGGGGCTGCAAGTGGCAGAGATGGTTCAGTGGCTACCTGCTCTTGTACTGGCGTTGGGGAGGGTGGTCTGGGCAAGGGAGTTGCTTGGGCCTGAGTCTGAATAGTCAGGGCATGGACTTGACCCGCTAAATTCTGATAATCCTGCCTGGTTGCTGCTAATTCAGCCTTCAGTTCCTGGAGGAGGGCTACAACGTCTGCTATGATTGTGCTGCCTAGGTGCCGAAAGAATACGTGGGCTTGCAATTCTGTCAGATCCTCACTCCTCTTGACTGGCGCAGAGGCAGCACAAACTCCGCCCTCCCCATTGGGTCTTGGCACCTGGGAAATAGAAACCGCAGGCCACCGCAACCCTCTGGGGAAAGAGGGTTAGGGTCCGTTGAGTGGATGGGTAGAGGGAGTTCAGGATAGCTGGAAAGAGGTTTAGGGAATAACAATGGGTGGGAAAGGGGAATTAGGGAACATGCTCCTCGACTCCTGTGCTGTTCTTGCTGGTGGCTGCTGGTAGTGTCTCCGCCCTTGTACACTCACACCAAACAATCACTCTCCTTGGAGTTACACAGATGGGAGGCCTTTGTATTGGAGCCTCTAACCAAACATGTTTAGTTCACTAATGCAACTTTTGCTTTGGCACTGCCACCCTTAAACTCGGATAATTCAGCACCTTCCCCACATTACTTCATGTGGCAATCCCCCTGTGTGCTTAACAAAACCCTCCCCACATCATGTCATATAAGTGGTCACTTCCCACCCATACGCAAACCTCAATTTCCCCACATTACCCCATGTGAGGGTAGAAAACAATAACATGCACACAAGGGGCCTCATTACAACCCAGGCGGTAAGTTCCCTACTTTACCACCATGGTGCAAACTCTGTTTACGCCATGGTGGATGGCGGATTTACCGCCCCATTCCAAGTTGAGTGGGGCGGTAAATCCCCATTCCCCATTTACCCTTCCCCATTCCCATTTTTGCCCCATAGGGCATAATGGGAGTGGCGAAGGCGCTAATTACGGCACCGTAAATTACGGTGCCGTAATTAGCACCAAGGCGGGTTAGCGCCTTGCATTTTAACGCCTGCTAAAAGCAGGCGTTAAAATGGTAATCAGGCTTTAAGGGTTAACGGCGCCGATGGCGCCGTTAAACCCTTAACGCCTGGGTTGTAATGAGGCCCAAGGTGCTGATACACTTAGCTCTGGCTTCTGCAGGAGTTCTAGGTCCTTTGGCCTTTTCGTGTTGGTGGGCCCTGATACGTCTCCCCGATCCGATCAGGTCAAAGAGCTGAAAATAGCAAGACAAAGTCAGTGCACGTGCGTGCAAAATGTCGTTCCTTTGAACGTTCCCTAAAGGGTTAAAGATCGTTACAGGTGCAGTTACTTCACCGCCAGGTTAACTCCAACACTGGGTTAATATTCATGCACTGCATGCAAGGTTAATAAGTCGTATCCTCGTGCTTCCGGATAGTTTAATTGCAAACTGTCCCTGTGGCGCGTAGCTCGTCTCCCTCCAACGGGAAAAACAGCTGTTCTAAATAAAGGACGAGTACTTAGCTTTTCATGTACGCGGGGCCGGGCGTTGAAGCAGGCGGGCGGTGCCCCGCGTAGGCTGCCTCCAGGAGCTCGTGATACACACGTCCCATTGGGATCATTTGGTGCGAGTATTTCCGGTCCTTGTCTACCAGCTTTCGGAGAATTAGTTTTAGGGTTTTATTGACTCTTTCTACCAAGCCATCTGTTTGGGGATGGTACACAGAAGTTTGCAAGGTGGTAATGTGGAATAGCTCTTTGACTTCGGCCATAAGCATACTCATAAAATTCGAGCCTTGGTCCGTTAGTATTTCCTTATGAAAAGTGACCTGGGAGAAATACAGTTGAAGATGTTTAATGATCTGCTGGGTGGTATTATTTTGCATCGGGAATGCCTCGGCATATCAGGTTGCATAATCCACAATCACAAGGACATATTTATTGCCTAATCTGGAGGTTTCAAGCAGTCCAATTATGTCCACAACAATTCTTGAAAAGGGGATTTCTATAATCGGCAACAGGTTCAGAGTGGCAGGTGATGGGATGTGCGTGTTGGTCTTTTGACATATTTCGCATGTCTGGATGAAAATGTTTACATCGGCATGGATACATGGCCAGTAATACTTTCCACGAATATGCGCCTGGGTTTTAGATTGTCCTAAATGCCCCCCAGTAAAATGTGAATGCGCGATTTCCAGTACCTTTCGGTGGCTTTTGTGTATTGCCAGTTGGGTTTTCACCACATTTTCTGGGGAGGTTTCTTTTCTGTAAAGCAATGCTTGTTTTGGTAAGAAAAAGCTACCCCCTTTCTGTAAGCCTTCTGATGGAATTGCTTGTAAAAACGCTTCAGCGAGAACTGGATCATTTCGCTAGGCGAAGGCCAGGTTGGGATAGATGGTGGGTTCTTCTCCCTTCCTTTCTTCAATGTTAGTGGATTTATCAGCTTCCCCAAAGTCTAGGTTACCTCTTTCTGTTTTATCTGGTTCACTTTCTTTAAACTGAGGAAATAGAGCTCTTTCCAAAATTCCCTGGGCAATTTGATCTCCCCTACATACCTCAAAAGGGATCTTGCCATGGTTTTGTAAGAGAACCTTCACATCGCCCCTAAAGTCGGGATCGCTAACGCCTGCTAAAACCATCCAGAACCTCCACACTAGGCCATATTTTGGGGCCAATCGAATCTAACACCCCAGAGGAGGTATCAAAATCAAGTCTGGAGGAATCATTCATCTTTTCCCAGGGGGAATAGTAGCTGTTAAGAAAGGAAGAAGGCAATGTGCACGGAATCTCACAGTGTACAGCTTTGAATCTAAATATGTGCATACAAAACCTAAGACTTGTGTATACTAAAACCCAGGAGAAACAATAATACCTATATATGGAAAGGAATGTGGGGTAAGCACTTAGAACCTCCTTATGACTGAAAGGAAAGTCGGCAAACTCCTTACCCACTATGCTATTACAGATACTGACAGCGCTAAACCCACGTAGAGGGCAAGCAAGGACAGGATCTGTGAGCTGACACTCTGGATGATACAGAATAAGGAACTTAGAAACTGTACTCACGTGGACCGGAAAGACCACTTGAATGTCAGTAAACTCACGAATCCAGTTGATCAAACAGGAACCCTGAAGGCTATAACAGCAATGGGTGGAGGAAACTAAATACATAAGACCCTAGTCAAGGGGCGAGTAGAAATAGTGATATAAAATAGTGAGGAAACAAAAGGGCATTTACACTGGGACTAGTTGCAATAACACCCACACCTAATAATCCGTGGGAAATGAATGCAGAAGTGAGATGGAAAACATGGAATGGATCCCAATAGAAAGTAAGGATCAGGAGCAGGGAAAATGATATCACAAAAGGAAACCTTGAGGCAGGAAGCTAAATCTATAAAGGGAAAGACTAAAGCATCAGGTTTTTCAGTAGCAAAGGACAGCAACAAAGAAACAGAAAACACAGGCGAATTGGGCAGCATCAAAGGGTAAAGCACAGAGACAGGCTGCCTGCAGACAGAGGAAGACAGGAAGGGAAATCCAGTGAGCAGAAATCAATTAAGCACAAGAATCCGAAATCCAGGGCAGAGGAACAAGAAACAGGAACTGGGCACTAGGCACAAAAGCAAGGAACAAGGAACAGGAACTAGGAACTCGGCACAAACGCTAGGAATGGAAACGGAACTAGGTACTAGGCACAAACGCTAGGAACAATGAACAGGAACTAGGTACTAGGCACAAACGCTAGGAACAAGGAACAAGAACTAGGAACTAGGCACAAAAGCTAGGAACAAGGAACAAGGGACCAGTCACAACAGGAACACAGCAACAATGACCAGCGCTGGACTGAAGCAAACTGAGGCTTTTAAAGCTGCTTAACGAGCACACCCCTCAGGCGTGCCGCCTGCTGCACCTGCAGCCACAGGTGTTGTCTATCCTCCACCCAGCCTTGTCCTGCAAGGGAGGAGGTGAAGCAGTGAGCCAGGCATTCTGGGAAGCATAGTCATTTGATTAAAGTAGCATGCTGGCTGCCAAAAACCTGGAATGGATCCGGAAGGGAAGTAATTTGGGTAATAAGGTTTTAGCGCTCCCAATTCATCAGGACACTGTAGCATAAGGTTCGGAGGAAATGTCCAGTAGGGAATAAACCCCAAAACATGCCCCCAAGTGGCGGGAACGGGAGCAAAGGGAGCGAGCCGTGACAGTAGCTTCCCTACTGCTACAGATATCAAACCTATTGATTCCTTGGTGGCGATGGAAGGGCTAGAGGCTCTCTGGCTAAGTTTCTGAAATTGTAGGTGCCCCAATTAGTTTCAATTCAGTCACATTACATTCCAGACACCATATGTAAGGAACCCATGGTGGCAACAGTAAAGACAGACACAAGTGATTACAGTTCAAGGGTGTTTATTAAAATTGAAATGCAAGGTGGAAAAAGGCCTAATCTAAACCTAAAATAAGATGGGAGCAAGCTTCGATCATCAAATGAAAAATAAGGCAGTCCTTGTGGCATCTTGTGAAAGTAAAAAGGCCAATACTAACCTATTGCCAAATCCTTACAACTAATTACAGAAACAGTGTGGGATAGGGTTTTCAATAAAGTAACAAAGTGTTCACAAAATGTTCACAAATAATAAGTCAGGATGTGATTGGCAGCGTTTTCAGCACAGGACAAAGTGGGACCATGGAGCACAGCACACGCTCAAACTTTCTCAGCACAAGCCGACAGTTCTGTTACAGCTATCAGGTTCTTCGGTGGTTGCATCTCATTTCAATAAAAAGTGTCTTGCCTTTGCGGGCCTGCTGTATTCAACAACAAACAAACAGAGTTCCTTTCAAAACAGACATTTTGGTGAGCACTTTTCACCCATGGATCTCTCTCGACTGGGCTCGGACCCACTTGAGAAGGGGAATAATTAACTTCCCCTGGTCTTCCAATGCTTCTTACTTTCATGAGTCTTAATGTCTTTTTAAACAGTTCTTCAAGTTTCGCCCCATTGTGTCGACTTCCCTCTGCCGTGTTCACTCTTTCCAACTTTTACCAAACAGTTCACTATGGGACTTTAGACTTCACCGTTTCTCGTTAGCATCCCTCCGCCGGGTTCACTCTTGCCATCTTTTACTAAACACAACTAATACACTAGTTTCACCAAGCGGGACTCATATCCCTTTTCTTCACAATCATCTATCGGTCAAAGACTTTAGATGGTACAGAGGATTTTACAAGACCCCTGTATGACCACTTTGACCTCTTCTCGACTTTTCTCAAGGCATTCGGGAAATCGCCTAGAGGTTCCTGCGTGAGCACCCACATGGTGCCGGCCTCTGTTGCTGGTTTTCCCCCTCTTTTCTCAAAAGCTCCATGAAACCTTTCAAAGTTCAAATTAGCCGCTTGCTATTTTTCATTCAACACAGTCCGGTTTCTTATCGACTCTCCCCTCGACTCACTTGCTGTGATGTATTTCTTCTCCTTCGAGTCAAGGTTGGTACCACAGAGACCAGCGTCTCTCCCCGGCATGGTTATCAGTGGAGGAGGGCCTCATGTACCGCAGACATCTGCTGCAAGACACGCTGGCTATTGCTTGCAGTCTTATGATTCCTTTTGTGGAGGATTCACAGGCCTTGGTTGGAAAGGGCAAGGTCGTTTCTCTCCTTGTCACCCCCTCTGTATGCGCCGTCTTCCCCCTCCTCTTGAACTGCCGTGCTGAGTTAGCTCTCACGTGTGCGGTCTGCCTTGCTTGTCCTGTGCTCTTGTGCTCCACCTTTTATCCCTGTGGGGAAGGGAAAGGGCCTTGAGGTGTGTGTGATTCTGGTCAATTGCCAAACTTTGCCCGACCCTTGTATTAGGACATGTCAGGTAAACGGCTCTGGTGTTAGTCCGTTATCTTTCATGTTGTGCAAAAGTGTTTGTGTCGGAAAAGGGGGTGGGGGGCAGTATTTTGGAATGTCCTACGTTGTCGGATGGGGAAAAGGTGTTGAAAGCAGGGGGATACTGCTCCTCACCCGTCGGTGTCCCACACCCAAAAGACCTCCCCATCCAGTATATCCTCCCTCACTGGTCCACCCCCAGTAACTGGATCCAATAGCGATGGCCGTGTCCTGGCCACCTGGATGACAGAACCCCAGGGAATAGCTAGGAAGACCTTCAGGTTTCTCACAGTAGTCACTGCAATTTCTAGCACAACCTAAAGCCATGTATAATGTCTTATTGTTAAAGTGCTGGTCTGTGCACACACTATGGCACAAAGAGATTCCCTCTTTTACTTCTAACAACTGGTGAGAAGGTTGACTTCAGCCTGCATGCCTCCAACATCCAATCACTCGGGCCTGCTATAATCAGCCATTTTGTTTCTGCCAGCAGCCTACCCCTCGGTATGTACAGTGATGCTGGAGACCTCCACCTAGTTCATTCACCCACTAAATGCAGTGGTTGCATTCCTACATTGCATTTCAAGAGGTCGGTGCAACAGGGAAGCGGCTCCCAGTGGGAGTGTACTGTTTTTCCCGGAGCTGAGTTGCTGGCCCATTTCATTGACTGTGTCCTGCTGTTTTCGATCATGTGCATTAGTGAGGGGTGTGAACCATTTGACTGGGGAAAGCCACTGCAATACCCACTACTGCACCTGCTGAGAACAGAAATTCATTGGTACATGGTCTCAAAAGAGAGCGAGGCATCAACAGTGCATAAAAGCTACAAGACACTCCAAAATGGATGGATCACACTAGACAGCAACTGTAGCCCTGACCAACTATTTTAGCACGATGGTCAACTTGGATTATGAATGCTCCTTACTGAGAAATGCCGAACAAAAGGGAAATGAGACACTAGATACCTTTCATGGCCGGCTAAGATACTTGACATTCTCCCTGATGGAAATTCTAGTCTAGAGAATGCCACAAGCAGGCTACAGAATGGGCTACCCAAATGGACACAATGCTCTGTTCAATGACGCTGAGGAAGTGGGTGTTGTTTCGAGGTGAGGCCAAAGGTGAATTCAATAAAGCACCCTAGTCTGACATGCCAGAAAGATCATTGAATACCTATAACTAGTCTGGGAGAACATTACCATATGCTGATAAGTGCCTGACGAAAGGTCAAACTGTAAGAGATGTGGAAAACCTAACCAAAGGCCAGGATGTGCAGAGACCAAAAAGTAGAACCTATGCAGCAAAAGGAACAGTGACGGTTGCATACATTGACGCAAACGAAGTGTAATCGCAGGCAGAGGAAGAGGAGATGATATTCATCTCTACAGTCCAAGAGGCAGGCCGGAAACGCAAGGTGAACCCTCATGCATGGTGAATATTCAAGGAAGAGACATGCCTATAATAATCAACACTGGCAGCTTGCTTAATGTCTGGCACACTCCCATTTCTACTTATTACGCAGGGCCACTGTTCCCCACAAGCAAAAATGTAAATGCTAGAGTGAACCAAGGCAATCACTATTCAAGGAACATTCGTGACAGAAATTGATGTGGCCAGAAACATGTCCACTCATGTTTCTATGTTACAAAAATCAGTAAGGACACCCTTGCAGGGTGTGTGAAACAGCAGAGGCACTCTAGGTAGTGAACTCCGCACTCAGAGTGTATACGGAAGATGTGGCCAGTCTCATTGGCAGACACAACAAGCTTTTCAAAGGCATAGGATGCCTGAGGGCCAATCAATAAGGTTGCACACTGATGATACAAAACAACCAATACCGTTAAAGCACAGAAGAGTACCATTTCACCTGAGGACAAAGTGGAGTAAGAGCTGGATAAACGTGTACACGAAAATACAATTGAATGGGTGACCAACACCGGCCACCCTGATAGACTCCTGCTCGGGACGCATTCAGAACATTCACACACCTAGCATTCATCAACCTTCTCAACCCTCTGTCAGCATTCATAAATATCCACCAAGATAGGACAAAATTCAGCCAGTCATTACATTTCTCCAGCATGGGGTCTGGCATGGATTCACATGCTCATGAAGAGTTTTTGGAAGACATCACAACTGTTTGTGAACTTTGGATCTGCTAATCAAGGGCAGGCTCTCTCGAAGTCTTCCATTACCAGATGGCTCTCCGGCTGCATCATGCATTGTCACCGGTTGGCAAACAGACCGCTGCCCAGCCGTCCGAGAGCCCATTCGACCTTCCCTCCTTTGCTGCTCCGCCTCATCAACCACCTCAACGAGCCCTTGGTGTTACCAGTTTTCTTCGACGCCGGCCGAGAGGACTTTGCACTCGTTGGATGTAGCTAGAGCGCTGAAGTTCTACGTGGATCGGTAGATGTGTCATCAGAGGAAGCTCTCATGGAACAAAGTCTCATAGGGACATTCCCAACCCATGCAATGCGAGAATGCCACACTATTGAAAACAAGGTGGTGAAGGAAAAACAAGACTGTTGGGTTCTGGCGCATCATTGGGAATGGTGGCGCAGCAATAATCATGCAGACACGAAGCTCTGCAGTCACACGTCCTCTTTATTTCACTTACAAACTAGAACTAGAACTTCCCTTTCCCCGCCCCCTCCTGCGTCACTTCCCTTCCTTCCTCCCGCCTCCCGTTACCCTGGAGACACCAACATGACAGTTACCAGATTCTTTGCAACGGGTGACGGTCTGGTGGGCCTCTAGTCCATTTCCACGATCCATCATCGAGGTCTGTTCCGGGCCCTCTGCGGGCGTGTCTGACTCGGGCCTGGCGATGGTCCCCTCTCAGCATTTTCCATCCCCACGTCCGGCTCTGATTCATCCAAGTCCCTTTGATCTCCTTGGTAGGGATCATCCGATTCATAGTCCAGGGGAGCTTGCACTCTCCCACTCAGGCGTCTTGCTCCAGTCTGTGGAAGTTCCTTAAAGTGAGACGAGTTCCTCGTGACAGATCCCTCCTATCCTTGGGCAGTGATCATAGATCCCTTCTTTTCAGTGACGAGCAGGGGTTCCTCACGAAATGCTGACGTGTGCTTGTGCGTCAGCGGTTATCTGACCGCCACCACATCTCCCACCTCTATTTGAGATGTCTGTGCCCGCCGCGGGTGTCGGTGTACTCCTTAATTCTGGCTTTTGCTGCTTCATCTCGCTCCGCACCTCCGGGTCCAGAGCAGGGGGTGGGCTGATCATTTCGGCCTGGGGAATGCGCTTTTGTATGTTCCGTCCAAACATTAGTTCAGCCGGGGTCTTCCCTGTGGTGCTATGAGGTGTCCCCCTGTAGTCCCTCATGAGTTGGTTTAATACTTGTTCGTATGGCTGTCCCGTCAACCGGGTGATCTGTAGGGCTCTCTTCAGGTTTGCCATAAATCGCTCGATCATCCCATTGGCTTGGGGCCACAGGGGAGTGATCTTCCTACGATGGAATATGAGGTATTCTGCAAACTGGGCGAACTGATGTCCACAAAACGGGCGTCCATTATCCGTCTTGAGTACCTTAGGTACTCCATATGCTGAAAACATGTGGTCCAGAGCGGGGATGACATGATGGACTGCAGTTGATGATATTAGTTGAACATCAGGATACCGTGAGTATTCGTCCATCACGGCCAAGACGTATTTTCCTCCTTCAATAGGTCCAAAGAAGTCGGCCGCGAGGGCCTCCCTTATTCTCTGCGGGAGCTCGGACATGACCAGTGGTCCTGGTTGGCGATTCGGCGTGATGAGGCAGCATGTGGGGCACGCTTTCAACGCCGCCTCTACCAGTGTGTCCATGTGGGGGAACCATACTTTTTGGCGGTGCATGCGTTTGGTGGATGCCATGCCCCTGTGAGTCTCGTGGGCCAGTTCGATGACGGTTACCCTCATGGTTTCCGGGATTACCAGTTTGCAGTCCTTTAGGAGCAAGTGATCTTCCGACACTGCGAGCTCGTCCTTCACTTGAAGCAGGCGTTCCACGTCCTCTTGCACCTTGCCCCCCGTGGCTCTCCCCCTTTCTTTTGCCATTCGCCATAGTCCAGATTCCAGTCCTTCGCAGATGATGCGACAGGCCAGGTCACTCTCGGTTTCTCTGGCGAGTGCCTCCATGTTGACTCCCTCTGGTGTGGTCTGGTGGATGAGATACCGTAGGTACCTATCGGCCACTGACGGTTCAGGTGTGCTCTCCTCCCGTGGTCTCTTGGACAGGAAGTCTGCCGGGTTGTCACCTTTTCCCGGCCTGTGTATGATCTCAAATGAATAGTCTTGTAATCTCAGGCCCCATCGGGCGATGCGCTGAGGCATCTTGGCTTGGGGATTACCATACAAGAACAGTAGGGCCTGGTGGTCTGTGACGACCTGGAACGGTTTCCCGTACAGAAACAGGTGAAAGTGCTTGCATGCCCATACAACTGCAAGCCCTTCCTTCTCTGCTTGAGGGTACGCCTGTTCGGTGGTGGACAGTCTGCGGCTGGCGTACGCCACTATGTGTTTCTGAGACGGGTCCTTTGGGTCGAGTTGTGCCAAGATGGCTCCCAGCCCCACGGGGCTGGCGTTGACCGTTAGTTCAGTCTTCCTATTATTGTCGTAGTATGACATGTTTTCCGCTTTCGCGACCCTCTCTCTTATTTGCTCAAATGCCTTTTGACAGTAGCTGGTCCACTCAAATTTCACATCCTAATGTGTTAGATGCCTGAGCGGCTCGCTGACAGATGCAAAGTCCCGGATGTATCGGTTACAATAACTAGCCAGGCCAAGAAAAGGCCAAAGTTCTGACACATTGCTTGGGGCGGAGGTGTCATTAAGCGCTGCTACCTTCTCTGGGTCAGGGGTAATTCCTGACTCCGAGAATATGTGTCAGGGTGAGGTTGGCATCGTGCAGGGCCTTGCATACTTTCATCAGGGTCTCGTCGTGTTTGTTCACGTCTGTGCCGAATACTAGTAGGTCATCCGAATAGTTGAGGCGATTTGGGATGTGCTTAATGATGTTATGGACCTCGGCCTGGAATGTTTCTGCCGCCGAGGACACCCTGAAGCTCAGTCTTTTGTACCTGAAGAGGCCGACGTGAGTGACGAACGTTGTTATGTTCCTGCTTTCGGGGTGTAGTACTAGTTGGTGGTACCCCTTTTGCAGGTCGAGTTTGGAAAAGACTTTTGCCCCGTTCAGTAGGTGAATCATATCCGTGATGCGGGACGCGGGGTATCTCCCCCTTCGGATGGCTTGATTCGGGCGTCGCATATCTACGCACAGTCTTATGGCCTCGGATCCCTTTTTGGGGACTGGGACGATTGGGGACACCCATTGGTGGGTCCTGTGGCCCTTTCAATAATGTCTTGTTCCAGTAGTTTCTGGAGCTCATCCTCGACTTTCTTTTGGATGTTGACTGGAATCCCGCGGTATGGTTGGGCTACAGGGCGTATGGAGTTGTCTACGTGAAGCTTTACTGCCTATTTTTGAGTTTGCCAATTCCTTTGAATATTTTGGGGTACAAATTGTTTATCATTTCAACTGGGTCTATGTTCTTGTGGACCATGATGTTGTATAGAATGTGTATCAAGCCCATGTCGGCGGCTGCCTTAAAGCTCAGGACACAGCCGCTGTCTGTCTCTGTGGCCAGAACGTGTATGGGTACCCTCATTTCATGTCCTTTGTAGCAACAGAGCCCACTGAACTGTCCCAGACACTTCAGGGGTGTCTTGGCCCCATATGCATATATGTCAACGGTTGCTGGATGTAGCTTAGATTTCTGTTGGAGGTCGGTCTAGACTTTCTCACTTACCACATTAACTGTGGTGCCGGTGTCTATGAGGAACTCTGTTGGCCTCTCCTGCAGTTTAATGATGAGCGTAGGGCTGTGCGCTGTTGCGGTGGGGTTTCCCAGAGCGTACACATGTGCCTTTCTCTTCTGGTCGCTCCCCGATGAGCTCGGGTCAGTGTGTGTGGGGGATTGTTCCACCAGGTATCGTACATGGCGCCTTGACCTGCTCTCGGGTCTTAAGCCCATAATGAACATTCTTCTTTCTCTCCTCTTCTGCCGGTCTTCTCTGCAGTCTCTGACACCTTTTTTCACCGGTGGGTTGACTCTGGGTGGTCGGTGTACTTGGGGCAGGGTTGTTGTATGATGACCCCCCGTACCGGCCTCTCGAGTAGGAAGGGTTGTCTTTGGGTCGGTCTCTCCCTCGGTCTCGGAACAGCCTACACACGGCTTTGAAGTGGCCTTCTTCGCCACAAGAGGTGCAGCGCAGTGACTGCGGGGCATGTTCTGTCATGCGGGTATTCGAACCCACATTTGTCTGCTACATTTGTAGCAGAAGAGCTCTTCAGTTTTCTTTTCTGTTTGTAGTCTATTTAGGATTTCTCCTGCATTGGTGTTGCCGAAGTTCTCCACTTCTGAGTCAATGGCTCTTTCGACTCTTGCTAGCGCTAGGATATCCTCCAGCGTGCAGGATTTTTGAAGTAGCTTCCTTCGGAATGCTTGGGACTCGCATCCTGATATGATCTGCGACCTCAGGGCTTCGGTATTTGAGTAATTTGCAAAGTTGCAGTGCTTCAGCTTGGTGCGCAGCCGCATCACATATGCATCCATGGTTTCCCCTTTTGCCTGCTTGATGCTGTGAAATAGGTGTCTTTCATAGTCTACATTGGTATGTGGTGAACAATACGCTGCTAGCGCGTCTTTGAGGTCTTGGATCGAGTCTATTGAGTCCGGGGGCATTTCGTCAATGATATCACATGCGGCAGATCCAACAGCCAGTTTTAGGAGGCACACTTGCCTGGCGTCAGCGACTGGCCCGGTGGCACCCATGTATAGATCAAAGTCTCGGACCCACTTGGTCCACCAGGGACCCATGTTGCTGGTGTCCGTCACATCGAATGCTCTGCTCCCGGCATCTGAGCTGCCAAAGTGTCTGGTAGTTGGTACGGCACATGATCTGGTGTTGGTGCCACTGGTGCTGGGGGCCCATTCCCTTGAGCTTGTGCTCCTTGCCCATCGTCTTGGCCTGACATTTTACTTGGTGGAGTGGCCACTTACTGGATTGTGTGTTGCTGACTGCTCCCTCTTCCTGATGGCCGCCGCTGGGGCACGAGCACCATCCGTTGGGTGTGCTGAGTATTTGTGTGCAGGTCCCTTGTGCTTTCTCCCCCTTTTCAGGGAGTGGCTTTGCCTCTCGTCGATGTTGGATGGCCGCCAGATATGGCACGAGCACCATCAATATGTCTAAAGCCCCTTCTGGGGTTTCCACAGCACCCACGTGCTGTAGGCCTCCGTCATGGGCCTGTTGTGTGATCAGTGGCAGGGCTTCCCCCTTGCTGGAGGTGCACGCGCGCTGTGCGCCTCCCTCACCCTGTGCAGGCCTGCAACCACATGGGGCCCTCCCCTCCGTGGGACACACGTGCGCCGTGTGATATCAAGCCAGGCTCTGCGGGGAGGGGGGACTCGCTCCTGCGAGCGGGCACGTGTTGTGTGCCTAGCGTTGCAGCTGCGGCTGGGATTCCACGGCACCTCCTCTCGACCGATCACCACCGCGGCCCGGGCTGCTTGCTGTAGTACGTGCCGGCTAGGCGGGCCCGCGTCTTCGGGCGCTCCGCTCCTCTTCGTGTTCACTGAACGCAGGTTGTGGCACTCTCCTCTGAAAGCTGCTCCGCTTGTTTTGCCGCCCTCCTCGTCGCCATTGTTGGGTTCTGGCGCGGCATTGGGAATGGTGGCGCAGCAATAATTACGCAGACACGGAGCTCTGCAGTCACAAGTCCTCTTTATTTCATTTTACAAACTAGAACTAGAACTTCCCTTTCCCCGCCCCTCCTGCGTCACTTCCCTTCCTTCCTCCCGCCTCCCGTTACCCTGGAGACATCAACGTGACAAAGACAGCTGTAAATGCTAGGGAAAGCACCAGCTGATGCACCAAACTTAAACAATGGGATAGTGTACAAAAAACAGAGGCTGGACAGGAAACTGAGTTTGCCCTTCCAAGCCCCAGCCGGTTACGGACGTCTGGGGTTCACTGGCAACAGTGAAAAGTGACTCCCAGACAGTCACCCGGAACACTAGTTTGTTTTGGTGCCTAACTGCTGAGGGTTTCCAGCCAGGATCTGCAGGCTGGCAGTGACAGGGAATACTGCTCCCTGGCAGTGGGACCTGAGGGACTGTTCCCAGCATCAGGTACCAGCAAGCTCACAATTGGTACCGTCCTAAGCCAGGAGGCCACTGAGACGTTATTGCCCTCCCGGTACCACAAGAAGCTCGAGAGGAACATACCCCCAGAATTTGGCTGATTATGTGGTGTATGACAGGACAGAGATATCATTTGGGAATTGCTAGGGGTCACAAGTGCAACTCCTGGGATCTCCGTGGCTACCCCTGCCTTAATGTTTGTGACACGTTTTTTTCAATATTGGTGGGAAGCTTTGAGCTTCGTTTTTTCAATACAGTTAGTTTCCTGGGCTGCACTTGTGCGGGTGCTGCAACTGCTTTCAAGAGTTCTGTCTTCTGTAATTTTCAGTGGTTGCTTAGCAACCATGAAAAACTACTGTCAGAGCTCTTGAAAGCACAGGGGTGGGAAGGTGGACCCAGCATGCTCCTTCTCCTTTGGTGCCAGTGGCTGGAGCTGAGTAGTGAGGCCATGTTCGGCTCAGAGATCGCAGTGTCAATAGGCATGGAGCCCAGCAGTATCATCAAGGCCCTGCTACACGAAAATATGGGCCAAGCGCAGAGCTACGCAAGCGTCATGAAATTCCTGTTGCTGTAAGTTGGAGGCAAAAAGATATGTAAACAGAAGCCGGGGCAGGAAATGGGCTGAGAGGGTGCTTTGCTTTGAGTGCAGCAGGTTCAGACTGGCCAAAAACACTCATGGGTGTGAAAAAATATAGCTCACATTTTTATAACCCAATTTGTGACTTTTCCTGACATACCGTTGATGTTACTAGTTTGGGCGCATTTTGAGAGAAAATTGTACAAGGTGCAATATATAAAATACATCGGCCAGTAACATTGCTCAAAACCGCTAGCCGCAGAGAGCACTCAGTCATGAAACTGGCTCACATTGGCGCACAAAACCGCCCAACAATAGCTTGGTGGGCCGGCCCCTAGACTTTGCCCTACAGACCAAGCCGCGCTTGGGGTCTCAAATGCACCAAATTCATAATACAAGTCAAGCGCCTAGAAGGGATTTTGTATGCAGCAAGGACGAACCAAAATGGAACCTCTTACACACAAAGAACATCCTGGGTCGAGACTCCTAGATAAATATAAACACCAGAGCTCGGCAATCGCTGTGGGTAGTGGGTACGTGTTTATGTGGCCTTGTGGGCACCTGCCTTGCCTCCTTGTCCTCATTATCTGGGTTCCAATCCCTGCTTTGGCAAACACAGTAAACACTGCATTATTCACTGACAGCTGGGACAAGAGACTCTCCCAAATCTGAGATCAGGGGAAACATTTTTTTGCAGGACCGGGTGGAAAATGTCCTATTCCAGCACTGCGCACGCATAAACATAGACTGCCATATAGGCAGTAAGATAGTTTAGCACACTTCTGACATACGGCACACGCAGACCTATAGGGAAATATCTGATGGTCTGGACAAATTCTGGAGGCCAATGTGGGCCATTTTAATGACTTACTTTGGATAGTAGTTTTAACTAGCGTTACTGCTCTGTGTACCATTTCCTGTAACCCCCACACCCTCTCCAAATATACAGATTGTTGCAAAAAGTCATGTATTGCAACTTGAGAAAGTGGGAGACTTTTTTTAGTTGCTTACTCGATCGAATTCTTGTCCCAGTCACACCACCTCTGTCATCCTCATACACCTCCCAGTCACAGGTTGGAATCGCCAGAGAAGCAACTTTACTCCACTCCCTTACTAGGTCAGTATATTACATGAAGTTGCTTTAATCCTGCATCCTCACTCACTGTGAAAACAAGCTCTCTGTGCCAATTGGGAACGTCGATGGGGTGGCAAGTGGTATATATAGCCGCTTATACTTGGCAGGAAGCCCCTGGTACAGTGCTATTTGCACAGCTGCCCAGGGCTTATTCTTTTGTCTGTGGTATAATACGTTTTTAAATAGCGCCTTATACCATATTTGGGTCTGTTCTAAGCTCTGTAAAGATACTTTTCTCTGTGAACCAATTGTGTTTTTTAAATGTTTTTATGACCACGCTGGGTCATTCCATGATGTTATGTCCCGCAAGGCTCGTGTAGTGCCACGTGTGCAAAGACACGTGACACATGATGTAATTAACTAAATAAAAGGGCCACATGGCTACCTGTGCTGCAGTTTGAACTCACAAACTCCTGTGTGCATCCAGACTGATAATGCAGGAGAAGGCCGGGCCCTATCCAGGGCCACATAACAATGCAGACGAGGTCTAAAAGAACCTGTGTGCAACCAGACCATGTCAGAGCACACGTTGGAGGGTGGCCGCCATGTGGAGCTCTCTTGTTCCCAGGTTGGACTGCCACAAGAGTCCCTAAGTGCAGGCTTGCAAGCACTGTCTGTAATGTGTCAGTCCAGCCCTGGTGAGCCGACGAGTTCCCGTGGTGCACTGTCGTCCGCTGCTTGAGTCCCCAGCGCAGACTTCCTTGCACCATCCTACAATGACAGCAGCAGTCCTGTTGAACACCAGTCCAGTGGCGAGATTTACGCACACCGGGAAGCCCAGGGTGTGCAGGGGCAGCAGCGGGAGGCTGAACCCGCAGAATGTGGAAGAGCGGCTTCCACCGCCGCAAGAACCGGGCCGGCGACGTAGCAATTTTCTCAGCCGCCGTTCTGATGAGCATGGCGGAGTGCAGCATACAAGAAACAGCTCCCTCTCAGGGGAGAAGTGGAGCAATGTGGACCGTGGTCTGCAAAGGAAGAGCGGCGCGTTGATGACCGCTTTGTGCTGCTGCTGGAGAAGAACATATCTGCTGCCAAAGGAGAAGGGCAGGTGCGGCTCCTGCCATAGCCACATTGACAGTTAATAAAGGTGGCTGCCGGGAATGAGGTAGAGGCGGCCTGGACAAGTGGCCAGCCCCCATCATCCTTATGATGAGTCCTGCCGGGAGGAGACCAACTCTGCTCGTGTACAAGTAAAAGATCTAGCTCATAAGATGTGTTTAGCCCAGTGACTGTGGTGTACTTTTGCAAAACTGTGTTTCTGCGTATGGGTGGCATACTTAAAGTGGGCACAGTAAGTGCCAGCCCAATAACTGTGATCCTGTAGACTGCCTATAGGATTAATTTGGGCTCAGTAACATTGTACATCATTGGTATACCACCTTTCCCATAATAATAAAGAGCTTTGTGTGTGTGCCATGCCCAGTGTCCCACTGGTGCAAGTTTTAAATGCACGTGATTCTGTTGTTTTACCTTTATATGGGAACAATTGACTCTTGCTCTGCTGTCAAACACTTCTGACATCTGCCACTGGCTTGAACTCATGAATCTTGATGTTCATGCCCTCACTGAGACATGGTTTAAGGACAGCTCTGTCACACGTTTTGACACACTTATCCCTGAAGGCTACACAATCCTTTCCGAGCCCAGGCCTAATAGGCCAGGTGGTGGAGTAGCCCTCACCTTTCCTGAGTGGATCCCTGTTTCCGTTATTCCCACTCAGTTCTATTCCTCCTTTAAATGCCTGGTCTGCAGGCTCTCTCTCCTGTTTCCTCTGTTACTCAGGCAGCCTTCTATCAGCCACCAGGGCAGTCTACCCTCTTCTCGGAATGAGCGGATCTGGCCTCTGCTCTCCTTTCCTCCTCTTCCCAACTCCTCCTGCTGGGGGATTTTAACATACACCTTGTCTCTCCCGACACTTAGGACCTTTCCGCAACCTATGTGACTCTCTTTCTCTCTCCATTCTACCCTCCGGTCTGACACACACCGCAGGCCATACCTTGGAGGCTCTCATCTCCACAGACATCCCTCTCTCTATCCCCCTCACTACCTCACTCTCCTGGGCCAATTACTCTCTTCTCTCCTCACACCTGCAGCTCTCTTCTCCTTAAGCACTGGCACACCCTGCACTGCTGACTGCCTTCAAGGTCTTTTGACCTATGAAAAGAGTGTTATTGCTGCCTTTGCCTCCACCTACTCTCCTCCTTCGACTCCGGCTGACTCCCACCCTGACACAGCTCTCACTTACCTTCACCTTTCCATCTCCAACACTCTTGACATTCTTGTCCCTGTCATGATGGTTCCGACTGAAGCCTGCCAAAAAGTACAACTCTTGGTATGACTCTGATCTGGCTGCCCTTAAACGCAAGTGCAGGGCAGCAGAACGGAAATGGAGATACTCAGGTGTTCTTTCTGACAAACAGGCCTGCAGCCTTCTTCCAAGGCGATACCGACTCCTCATCTGATCCAAAAAGAGAGTCCATATGCAAGCCTGCATCTCAGCGGCATCGAACAACACAGCCAAACTTATCAAAGTCTGCAAAGAACTGCCCACCCCTACTGCAGAGTCATCCTCTACTGCACCCATACAGGCACTTTGCTCGGTCCTGGCTGCTCACTTCACTGCAAAAACACAGGACATTCGGACGTCTCTTGCCCCTGCCCCCATTCGTGCAACAACATCTCTTAGGCTCCCTTCGGCCGCCCTCCTCCTCTTCTCTCCTCCCTCTCTCCAATCACACCAGAGGAGGTCTCTAGACAAGTCTGGTCTATGAAAGCCTCTTCCAAACAGGTGGCCACATGCCCTTCAAAAATCTTCAAGGACAACATTGACACTCCTGCTCCAGCCCTGGCAGACCTCTGTAACCAGAGTTTTCCCCACTTCTCTCAAGCACTCACCCTCGCTCAAAAAACCTTCCGCCGACCCTTCCATTCTGGCAAACTACCGACCGATCTCTATCACTCCCTTCCTGGGAAAACTCTTTGAGAATTTGCTATCTCTCAGTTTACCCTCCACACACAATCTGTTGGTTGTCTCCATGACCATCAGTCTGGCTTCAGAGCATCCAGAGGCACGGAAACTGCTCTCCTGGACACCCATGAAAACCTGCTCTCAAATCTTGATTCTAACTCTCCGTCTGTCCTCATTCTTCTTGCCCTCTCCTCTGCTGCTTTCGACACACAACATCCTGATATCTCATCTCTGTGACACCCTGGGGATCACAGATCAGGCCCTGGCATGGCTTTCCTCCTTTCTCTCTGACCGTCCTTCACAGTTGGAACTGGGGTCTTTTCTCTCTGCTACCACTATCTCTACTTGTGGTGTTCCCCCAGGGATGTAACCTATCTCCCTGGTTCTTCAATTTCTACATGGCTTCTCTGGCCCGCATGATCTCTTACTTCACTGTAACGCTCACCTGATTCCCGTAGAGGCGCCGGTCTTGACTGGGCGTATACCGTATCTTCAAAGGTGATGTGTAACACACGGCTGGCTCTTTGGGCTGGACCTCTGTGCACTGTATGTCTGACTCGAAGGGTAAGATGTCTTAGGTAAGTGAACGCCGTGCTCTCCATCTGCCTCGGGGCAGGGTGCTGTAACCAGTTTCTTCACTGGATAAGGGGAGCAGGCCTCTTGACTTCAGAGGACTGCTGTCCGTCGTTTACTGCACGAACGGTAAGTTTTGAGTAATTCTAATGTCTTTAAAGTCTTTAGTAATGATGTTTCTTGTTTTGCAGGGTTCCGGCGATGGCGGATGACGGGCTGAAGTGAGTTGAAGATGGAGCCCGTGTGATGAATAGAAGCGCCTGGAAGCACGTAAGTAAGCGCTTGTTGCCTGCTTCACGTCTAACTGTCTTTTTATTTTGCAGGTACAAGTTCAGAGCGGCTGCAGGGTGCTGTAATACCCACTGGGTTAGATGTGGAAAGGAGTAATGGCACGTGAGTATTAAAGTTCCCCAATGTCTTTAAACGCACCTTGTTTTGTCTTTCAGATGCGGGATTCAGCGCCGAAGGCCTCCGGAGCGTGCGAAGAGTTGGTAAGCTTTTGTCTTTCAGATGCCGGAATGCAGTGTGAAGACCTCCGGAGCGCACGAAGAGTAGGTAAGCCTTTGTCTTTCAGATGCCGGAATGCAGCGCGAGGCGTTGGTGACAGCCGATGGACCAGGTAAGTGAAGAGCTGTCACTGAAGACCGTAATGCTAACCTGTTCTTTCTTGTCTTTAGAGGTGTTGCTGAAGACTGGATTCAGGATGGTAAGCCTTTTTCCTTAGGCCCAGGATCAGATGCAGAAGACACGATCAGCGTTCTGCTGCAGAGGATGCAGAATAACGCAAAGCAAGATTCATCCATCGGGTGTGGTTTAAATAGCCTCCTGTAGTGCTTAGGTGTCTCCTTCCACAGCCACGCCTAGGTAAGAAAAGAGTTCCTGCTTTCCAGAAGAGTTCCAGTGTTCTGAATCTAGGGAGTGGCTCCTGCCCCACCCAACAGGAAAAGTAGTTCCAAACAGAAGAGGATCAGAGGCTTAACTGGCAGGCAAGTAAGCAGCATGGTCTGCTGCAGGTAAGTCCACCCAAGCATTATGAGCCCGGCGCTTCCAGCGCTGGGACTGGGCATATTTATGAGCCTGGTGCCACTGGCGCCAGGACTGGGTCCAAAAGGTCCCAATTGGGACTGGTTGGCACTCGGAACCTGGGTTATGGATCTGCTTCCAAGGGAGTTGGGAAAACCCTGACCTTTTGGAAGCAGAGATCATGACATTCACCTCCAACTTTCAGTGTTATGCGGATGACATACAGCTCTCTTTCAGGCTACCCTCGGCCTCCTCCTGTCAGGTCCCTAGGCAACAGGAGGTCATGGTTTGGGTACACTTGAGGGGCATTGGTAGTTGTTGCAGCTAGTAAGGGTTAGATTGGTTGTGACTAGTGTGTTCCTTAACAATCATATTAGCCAGCTTCTGTTCAACCAGCTCAAGATGGAGTACTTCCTGCGCAGCAGTGATTGGCTTGGAGTCTATTGTGATGCAGTATGGAACCTCAGGAGATGTTCTATACTGCGTTTCATTTAAAATCATATCAAATGAGGTCTCAGCCTTTGATGCTCCAGAGAAAGACTTTGAGAAACCAAAGAAATTGCAGCCTAAGGACAAACACAAAGAGTCTGGAAACAAGAGTAAAGATAAGTGACTGTGAAAGTATAATTAAAATGCTGCTAGAAAAACTCTTTTTCAAGTGACTACATTAAACTGGGAGTATTGGAACTGTAAAGCATATTGCAGATGAAGAAATTGAAAGTTAAAGCAGTGTTACCCTGCTCTTGTGAATAGTAACGTTATAAATTATACATGTTGGAATGGTGAAGAGTTAAAAGCAGCAAGTGTCAGGAGGCATCAGCGCGCACACGTTATTTGTTGTAGGTGCGAGTGTATTTAGCAAGGCCTTGCTCGTGTATGCATTTTTTGTGACATAGTTAAATATTGCGAGCTCGTTAGTCAAGTCAAGTCGCATTTGAGGAATGGACCCAGCGACGTATGTAAGAGCGTCATGTTAATCCCAGTATTGCCGTTATGAAGTCCGTTTGACTTCAGAATCCCGTTAAAGAACAAAAGCAGTGATCGGATTACAATCCTCAGTGCTATCGAAGAAAACAGTGAATGCCGTAAGTGTAAGGCGGCGGAATCAGATAAAGAAAGGTTTGGTTATGTAAGCGCGTTCGCTGAAAAGAGTAGTAGATGCAAAGCGCGTTGAAGTTACATTGAGTTGGAAATGCCAGAGTATTATGCAGCATCATTCCAACAAATGATTTGTTTGTTTTTGCGCGTTAGTAGAAGGAATATGCATCACAACGCGCTGCGGAGTGACATATTATTTATCTACCTATAGAAAAGTCTAGTTAACAATAATGAAGATTTTCCATAATAACTTACTAGAAAGTCTTAATTCTATTAAAGACACTGAGGTGAGCATTATGCTCCTCTTTCTTTATTCCAAACATGTAAAGAAAGCTCAGCAGCAAGATATTTTTTATATACATGAGCATAATAAGTGATATGCGTAAAAAGGTACGTCAATAAATATACAGTAAAACACATTAATACATATCATAACATATTTAAACATATTAGGCCATATCCATTGGTCCCTGGGGAAGAAAGAACTCTATTTCCCAGGGGACTTCTCTTAAGTTCAGTCAGAGGTCACCAACATGTGACCTTAGTCCTCCAATAGGAATGTAGGTCTCTTCATAAACAGTCCTGAATATGATGTAACTTCCTCTTTCAAGGCTGCGAACTTGACTGTCCATAACTTGGTAAGCAAATGCAATTTTAGCCACCTCATAGCGGAAAACAGAATCGAGCTGCAGGTTAGGCGGACTTGTCTGTAGGCGCTGTCAAGAGATAGAGAAAATACTAGAATTACTTTGTGCATATGACAACCATATTTCCCTTTGTAGGGTGGGAGAGAAAACTGGATTTTTCAGAGAGCATATACAAATTTCAAGTCACCAACAATTCACAGAAATGTACATGATTAGTATTAAGCGTGTTACGCGCTGTCTCACCGGGCGGGATAATGCTCGCCTCAGTGTCTTTAATAGAATTAAGACTTTCTAGTAAGTTATTATGGAAAGCCTTTATTCTATATCAAGACCGGAGGCTCACATTATGCTTGTTTAAAGCTTACTTACCACGATAGAAGCCGGCTGATCTACCGGTTTCAGGTAGAATTGCTTAAATATTGATTTGCTTGCCCAGTCTGCCATCCTCATGATGTCCTCTAGGCGAACTCCAGCTTGAAAGGCTTTGGAAGCCATGGCTCCTCTCACAGAGTGGGCTCCGAAGTGCAGGGTATCTATCCCTGCTTGAGTTAGAGTCCAACGCACCCAGCGTGCTAAGGTTGGAGTGAAAACTGCCTTGTGCGGTTTACGCAGAGCTATCAATAGCTGCCTATCAGGGAAGGTCCTAAGCGGGGCTGTCCTTTCTTCGTAAACCTTCAAGCATTTAACCAAGCAAATCTTGGGCTGGTCTCTAAAAGCGGGGTAAGAAATCACCCTAGAGTTGCATTTCATCCTCCTGTGTATATGAAGTATGATGCCATCAGGAGAAAAGATCCTGCCGCTAGATCAAGAGCTCTGACGTCCGAGACTCTCCGGCAAGAGACCAGGCAGAGCAGGGTAGTAAGTTTGCCGGATAGGGCCGTACGGGATAACTCCTCATTATGCGGCCACGACATAAAAAGATTCAATACTTTATCAACGTCCCAAAGCTTGTCGTAGCAGGACAGGGGTGTGACTGTAAGTCTGATCTCCTTGAGTAATCTGCAAACGAGGTGGAGTTCTCTTGCTGGGACCCCCTGTACTAGGTCATGTCCAGCAGAAATGGCTGAACGATAGGTGTTCACTGCCCTGTAGGCGAGGCCTCTTTCAACTAAAGAAGCTAGGAAATTCAGGATTTTCTCTACAGGTGCTGAAACTGGATGTAATCCTTTCCTTCGGCACCAGTTACTTCAGGTGCTCCAAGAGTTGGAATACCTTTTAAGGGTAGCAGGAGCCCAGCTTTCCTCGATGAGGCTGACCGCCATGCGTGACATGCCGGGGACTCTCCATCTTGACCTGAAATCATCCAGGCTGCTATGATCAGCGATCCGCTGAGAAGAAGGGGGTGACACTGTCCTGATTGATCTAGTAGGAGATCCGGAAACTGGGGTAGTAGGATTGGAGAATCCGAGGAAAGTTCCAGAAGAACTGGATACCAGGTCTGAGAGGTCCAGACCGGCGCTATGAGGACTAGATCCGAATGCTCCTGACGGACCTTCGCCAGGGTCCTCGCTATCATGGTGAATGGAGGAAAGGCATAATGGAGTCCCTGTGTCCATTGTTGCAGAAATGCGTCCGTCGCAGTTGCTGCCGGATCCGGCCTCCAGCTGTAAAACACTGGTAGTTGGGTGTTGAGTCTGGATGCAAAGAGGTCTATGGAAATGGGGCCCCAGACTCTTTTGGAGGCAGAGACCACGTTTGTAAGACCGGGGAGATACTCTGCTGTGACTGAAATCCGATGCTCTAGACACAAATGCCAAAAGTCCTTGGCTTATTCGGCTAGAGGCCTTGATTTGGTGCCACTAAGATGATTGATGTACCTTACTGCTGAAATGTTGTCCATTTTCAGCAATATACAACAACTCGTTCTGCCTCTGGCAAAAGAGCGCACCGCGAAGGACCCTGCAAGGCACTCCAGGCAGTTGATATGTAGATCCAGCTCCTGAGGAGACCAAGTTCCTCCCATGGCGACGGAGCCGCATCTTGCTCCCCAACAGGAGCGACTGGCATCTGATTCGATGATGATATCTGGGGTGGATCCAAAGATCGCTCTGCCGTTCCAGGCTTCCATATGAGTGAGCCACCAGTTGAGCTCCGTTCTCGCTTGAGGTGACAGTGTCAAGCGTTGGGAGTAAGAAAGGCTGTGTCTTAAGTGTTGACCTTTCAATCTTTGTAATTCCCTGGAGTGAAGGGGGCCGGGAAATATTGCCTGAGTGGAGGAGGATAGCAAACCTATTACTCTGGCTAGCTCCCGAAGAGAGAAAAGACTCCTCTGTAGAAGTCTGCGTATCTCCCGTTTGGTGGAGTGGATCTTGGCTGTCGGAAGGCGAAGTTGAGAATTCTGAGTATCCACCACGAACCCCAGGAATTCCAGGTTTCTGGATGGATGAAGAATTGACTTTTCCCAGTTTATGAGAAAGCTGAGGCTGTGTAGTAAATCTATGGCTAATCTGGTCTGCCTCTGAACTAGCTCTTGTGATTAAGCCATAAAGATGATGTCGTCCAAATAAATTATAAGTCAGACTCCTTGCTCTCTTAGATGAGCTACTACTGGCCTTAGAAGTTTGGTAAAAACCCAAGATGCTGAGGAGAGCCCGAAGGGTAGGCTCGTGAACTCCCAGTCTCGATTTTTCCATGAAAATCTTAGGTAACCTACGTGTGCCTGATGAATGGGCACTGCTAGGTAAGCATCCTTCAGGTCTAGGCACATGAGCCAATTGTTTGGTCTCAGGAGATCCCTGAGCATGTGTATACCTTCCATCTTGAAATGGCGGTAAATGATGAATTCGTTGAGAGCTTTTAAGTTTATTACTGGGCACACCTTTTGTTTTCTGCGTACCAGAAATATGGGGCTGAAGAAGCCTCCTTGACTTGAGCAGGGGCAAATTGCTTGTTTCTGCCATAGATTGTGCATCTCTTCGTCTAATGCTATCTGGTCTGTCTGAGACATTACTATAGGGGCGGGGGGACAGACCTGAACGGGCTGCGCGAAAAACTCCAGGCGCAGACCGCGAGCTGTGTCCCTGATGCAGGCATCTCCCGATAAGGTATCCCAAGCTCTTGCAAACATAGCTAGTCTGCCTCCTATAGGCGTTTGTGGCGCAGGCGCTTTTATAAGTAAACTGACCTGAGGATTGTTGTTGAGCTGGGTGTCTAGCCACTCTTCTCCAGGCACGCCCTCTTCCACGTCCTCTTGAAGGAAGAATGTGTCGGTGCATTCTTGCCAGGCGTTACGCTGGTCCCTGGAGTGCTGAGGTCTTTTGTCGAAGAATATAACGACTGGAGGAGCGACCTCTACCTCGTCTGGCCCTAGAGAAAATTTCAGAAGCGAAGACTCTCTTGATGGAGGCCTGAGCCTTGCCAATGCTGTGAAGGTGCCGTCAAATGTTGACATTTCCTTTATGAAAGGATCCCCGAAAAGCAGGCCCTGAGCAGTAGGACCTGACTCTGTCCGCTAATTCGCTCAGCTTGGCGTCTATCTTGAATAGAATCCCTTTACAATGCTCAGTTGATATGGCCCAACTAGCATTTCTTAGCAGGCAGATAACCCGCTGAACCCAGCCTGAGAGAATCACTGGGTCGATGGGATCAGATGTGTCGATGGCTGCTTCCGCTAGGTCCAAAATCTTAGCCAGTGGACCCGCAGCATCCAGAACCTTGTCCTGACAGGACTTCCAGGCACGGTCTATGCCTTTCCTAGGGTCCTTCATATTTTTGCATAAAAATGTAATAATTTTAGAGTCTAGCTCCGGTGTTACAGCTACTTCGTCTTCAATATCTGGCCGGGGGCATTCGGCTCGGAGTCTGGCTCTGACCTCTTTATCGAGGGGTTTGCGCAGTCTGCAATAGATATATTTAGCTGTTCTGGAAGACGGTTCCGTGGATCTGGGATGTATTAGTTCCTCCGGCGCGAACATCCCCTTTGAAGGAGATTTATTCCCGGTTGACTTCTTGGGGATAGGGCTGCCACAATCCCCGAGCCTGAGGGCTTCGAACCCTCTATTTGAAATTCCTCCTCAGAGGAGGTGTGGGAGTGATCAGCATCGTACATGCCTCTGCTCTGATTGTCTTCCGTGCCCTGTCCATCTCCCTCCGGGCTTGAGGGTCTATTACCCTTTTTTCCTTCTCAGGGTAAGAGGGTCCATCATGGGAAGGGGTTATCTTCCTATTCATAAAGGCTTTCTTTAGCCTGGAGAAGGCGTCCAATGCGGCAGCAGTGGCATGTTCTGGCTGGCTTGGGGGGTCGGGGTGGGGGGGTCGGAGAGCTTCTGCTCTTGCGAGCCGGATTACATCTCCCTTCTGTAAGGTGCTTCCCTTTTTTAGTCTTTTTCCTCCCTGGTGGAGAGGCTTCTCACATGTGCTCCTCCATAGTATCCAGACGCTGCTGGATAGGCAGGAGCATGTCAGTCACTGCCTTTTTAATGCTGATCTCCACTGAAGATACCAGTAGTTTTTGCAGGCTGGTTGCCATTGCCACTTGGTCAATATAGCAAGTATCTTCCTCACATTCAGACCAAGCCTGATCTGATTGAGGGGAGTACTGTGCTGCCATTGTTAAATATAAGCACCTTTCTTTTTTTTTTGTATTTCTTTTCTTTTCTGGGCTCACTGGACACCTTCTCTCTAGCCCAGTAACAAGGGTGGAGAAGTTGAGATGATCCTCTTAAAAGGGTCAGCTGTGGATTTCCTGTCTTCTCTATCTCCCTTGTTTTTTTTCTAATATTCAAATATGTTAAAATATATTGTAATGTCACAGAACGTAGTGAAAAAGCCTCCGGCGCTCGCAATCGCAAATCCGTTGTAATCTGCAACAGAAATGCGTTCACGAGCGCAGGGAAGTAGAAAAAAGGACCAGGAAGAGCAGGAGCTCCCCCTGGTGGATCGCGGGCACCGCCACGTGTGCGCCCCAGCTGTTTAAGCTTCCCTGAGCCCTGTGTGGAGTTCACTGGGCCGGGGAAGCGAGCGAAAGCTCCAGGAAGGCTCTGCTCAAGCGTGTCTTCAATCAGCTGTCACGCTGAGAAGAAAATCACTGCGAACGCGAGTGTTCTAAATGCGCACTCTCCGATGCCTGCAGGAAGCCGCTGGTGTCAGGGAAAAACAAAATAATAAATCACGGAGCCGGAGGGCCCGACAACGGAGCGGCTAAAATGTTAGCAAGCTGGTAATAATGTCAATCTCTATAGATATCAATGAAATTCAATTATAATAATATAATAATGAAATAAACATTTCATAAACAGTGCTGAATATGAATGTACTTATCTCTTGCTGTGAGCAGCAAAGAAAGAGGAAGTTACATCATATTCAGGACTGTTTATGAAGAGACCTACGTTCCTATTGGAGGACTAAGGTCACATGTTGGTGACCTCTGACTGAATTTAAGAGAAGTCCCCTGGGAAATGGAGTTCTTTCTTCCCCAGGGACTAATGGACATGGCCTAATATGTTTAAATATGTTATGTTATGTATTAATGTGTTTTATTGTATATTTTTTGACTTACCTTTTTAAGCATATCACTTATTATGCTCAGGTACATAAAAATATCTTGCTGCTGAGCTTTCTTTATATGTTTGGAATAAAGAAAGAGAAGCATAATGCGAGCCTCCGGTCTTGACATAGAATCACACACAAACTATTTATAATTTGTTTTACATTGCAGTTAAGAATGCAGGCAAAAGTAAATACCTATATAATAACTTTGTTTATGAACTGAAGAAAAGTCAGGAAATATAATTTATTGAGAAAAACTCTTCAATTGAAAGTGAGAGAAGCAGTAAAATTTGAAAGTTTAACGGGAGTTAATACTCCAGAACTAGTGCATGTGTGCAAATCAGCAGTATTGAGACAGCAGCAGGGAACAGTGAAGCAATTCAACTAGTAAATCTTCAATTCCCTAAATTGCCTCCTGGCTGGGTGCGGAGGCTGTCAGGTAATCTAACAAGGAAGTGAGGGAAAATATTTAGTAAAGTGTAAATCATGTTCATTACGATGTTTAACTTGAGATGCATTTATTGCAGGTTTTCCTGAAGTTAAAAGATCCCGGGGTAGAAGGGAACCAGAGGAATCCTGACCATTTGTTATTTTATCCACTTCGTCTATTCGTCTGCTCCTGCAGGATTTCGACGCGGGGACCTGATACCTCCTCCTTGCTCATCCTTGTCTGTCTGTCCGCAATTCAGTCCTGGTGTGCTTCGAACGATCTCTGCCTCGATGCCAGCAAGAAAGAGATCGTCCTCATTGGGAACCCTGCTCCCGCTTTCACACTTTCACTATGGCTGGCCTCCCCTGGCCCTGCACCCTCACCCACTAGAGAGGCAAACAATCTAGGGGTTATCTTCGACTCCACTTTCTCCTTCTCCTCTCACATCTCTAAAACAAATCCCACTACCAGCTGCACCTCCTCAGAGGCATTCAACCTTTTCTCACCTTCCCCCAGAGACTTACTGTCTCCAGAGCCCTGGTTCTTTCTAAACTGAACAATTGCAACAGTCTCTTTCTCAATCTTCCTACTTCCACTCTTCGACCTCTACAACTAATTCAGAACAGAACCGCAAGACTTATCCTTGTCCTCATATCCTTGTCCTCAAGCCCAGGGACTGCATCTCTCTGATGCTGAAATCCCTCCACTGGCTCCCTGTTGCTGCAAGGATCAAGTTCACGACCCTCTGCATAGTCCACAAGGCATTCTGGGGCCAGGGTCCACACTATCTACAACTCTCTCTCCCTAAATACTCTCCATCTAAAGCCCTCCGCTTGTCCTCATCTAACTCTCTTCGGGTGAGCCGATTCTCAAAACAGAGATTTGGGGGTAGATCTCTTTCCTCTGCAGGTGCTTCTCTCTGGAACAGCCTCCCTGACCCTCTCAATCTTGAGCCTGATCACCTTAAGTTCCAGAAACTCCTCAGGATCTTACTCCTGTCTTCCTCCTTCTCTCTCCCTCTCCCTTGTTAACCCCCTCGCTATTCTTGCCTACTGCCCTCTTCCCTTTCTCCCTAACTCAGCTCCGTTTGCTGACTGGTCACCTGCTGCACCTCCAGTGCCATGCAGGTCTCGGGCTCCCCGACAGTCCTTGCACTTGCCCCCGGGCCTCTGCACTCCACTCACCACTTCTGCACTTCTTTACTCATTCCTTGAGAATGGTAACCTCTCTGCACTTAAAGGCATGGTCTGGTAAAACAATTTAAAATATAGATAGGCAACATAAAAAAGAAAATACTAGCATTCTCTTTTTTTAAAACTCCCTATGTAAAATTTTGAGCTATTCAAGCTCAAAATTCGCAAAAGCAAGCACATGGGCGCATCCATTTTGTGAAATGGATGCCCTCCTGTGCTGGCTTTTGCTTTTGCGGCACTAATGAAGGAAAAGCCAGCCAGCTGTAGTAAACAAAAGCTACCGCTGGGTGGCTTTCCCTTCATTAGTGCTGTACGCGGAGGACGGGGACCAGAGACCAGAGCAGGAAAGCTGCAGCTGAATCTCGGTAAGTGCTATTTATTTTTAAAAATAAATAAGCACTAGCTGCGTTTTTTTTCTAAGTTTTCCGGGCTGGAGGAGCCCGGAAAACTTAGAAATAAAACCGCAGCTTTAAAAACGTATTTATGTTTGCGGTCGCTTCTGAAGCGACCGCAAACATAAATACGTTATTGTGTTGGAAAAACGCTGCGGTTTTTCTTTCCAAGTTTCTCAGGCTCCTGAGAAACTCACAAAGAAAAGCCGCAGCGTTAAACAACACTCCTAGGGGAGCACCGGAGGCCCAAAGTGAAAGCCACAGCAGGCAGAAACACAACGCGGTTGTGTTTACATGCCGCGTAGTGTTTCTGCCTACAGCTGATTTCCCATTTGGGGCTCTCGGGCTGCCTGTGGGGAGCCTGAGAGCCCCAAATGGGAAATGCTAAATGATGCATTGTTTCTGCCTAAATCTGCTTTCCCATTTGGGGCTCTCGGCCTCCCCGTGGGGAGCCCGAGAGCCCCAAATGGGAAAGCAGATTCAGGCAGAAACACAACGCGGTTGTGTTGGAAAACGCTGCGGTTTTTCTTTCCGAGTTTCTCAGGCTCCTCCGAGCCGGAGGAGCCTGAGAAACTTGGAAAGAAAAACCGCAGCGTTTTCCAACACAATAACGTTGTATTTATGTTTGCGGTCGCTTCAAAAGCGACCGCAAACATAAATACGTTTTTAAAGCTGCGGTTTTATTTCCGAGTTTTCTGGGCTCTTCCAGCCCGGAAAACTTAGAAAAAAAAACGCAGCTAGTGCTTATTTTTTTTTTCAAATAAATAGCACTTACCGAGATTCAGCTGCAGCTTTCCTGCTCTGGTCACCGGACCCCGTCCTCCGCGTACAGCACTAATGAAGGGAAAGCCACCCAGCGGTAGCTTTCGTTTACTACAGCTGGCTGGCTTTTCCTTCATTAGTGCCGCAAAAGCAAAAGCCAGCACAGGAGGGCATCCATTTCACAAAATGGATGCGCCCATGTGCTTGCTTTTGCGAATTTTGAGCTTGAATAACTCAATATTTTACATAGGAAGTTTTAAAAAAGAGAATGCTAGTATTTTTTTTTATGTTGCCTATCTATTTTTTAAATACATTTTTTTACCAGACCATGCCTTTAACCCAGGGCCTTGGACTGGGCACACTTGTTCCCTTCCTTTCACTCCATGTCTGGCACTTGCGTCACCTAGAATGTACTTGGCCTTGTCCGCCAGGCTTAGTACAGTAATTTTTTGTTTCTGTATGTCCCTCTCCTCCCCCCCCACACCCCTCCTTATCGCCTTACCATATGTCACGAACTTGCACTTTTTGAAACTTCTTTGGCCGGATACGGCAGGTAAGGATTGTATGTTTCTCCCTCTCCTCCCCCTTCGCTCCTTTCTTTTTGCCTTACACTTGTAAGGCCGTCAGGTCAAGTTGCTATTCATTTTTGCAAGATCATTCGGAAACTTCAAGGCCTAAGAATGACTATGTATTCCCCTGTTCCCTCCCCTCCTTGAAGTGCTTTGAAGCACTTCACCTGTGTATAAGTGCTCTTTAAGTAAACAATTACAAATCACCCATCTCAAATGTGTTTGTATGTCGTACCACATTTAATGTAAGTGTTGGGGCCACACATATTTAATGTTGCATCATGTCATTTTGTTTTAACTTATACTTTGCATGGGATGTTATGTCTGAACCCCCTGCCCCCAAGGTGTGTGCAGAGACACGTGGCACATGATGTCATTAACTAAATAAAAGGGCCGAACGGCTCCCCGTGCGGCAGTTTGAACACCAACTCACTACTTCTGTGTGCATCCATACTGAGAATGCAGGAGGGGACCTGGAAATATACGGACCCGATAACACACAGGAGCAACGAACACATTTGAAAAACAGTTTTCTTTTCTTCGGAATAGGGAATACCAGCCGTGTGAGAAGCCAGGGGAGGGATCGAACAAGTATGTCGGTTTGGAAATGGCTGAATTGGAATAGATCGGGGGTCGTTGGGAGATTAAGAAACGGGGATTCCCATGTTGTGTTTGTTTCCTTAGTGAATCTTTTTAATGAAAGACAGATTGTTCGTGGATTCGCAAAGAAGATAGCTGGTCTTAAGTGGTAAGCAAGAAAACAGACCAGCAATGAGCGAGGATGGCTGTAAAGTCGCCTTTTAACTCCTGCTTCATCCTGTGACATGGCCTCTGGCCCTTTTGTCAGCGATGGCACCAGGGACAGAGCCAGGGTAAAAGGCAGTGACCGGTATCAAGTGCTGACATGTCGGCATTCAATGGACTAGGGCATACTGCAGTGCCGTTTGCTGACCACTGTTGGACGCAGATTTTGGTGCGTGGTGGGATGAGGGATTCTCAGAAGGCCCCCTCATTATAATTGATCCCAGAGGACTGGCAGCTGGTGATTTTTTTAGTTTGGGCTATTAGGTGGTGCTTCAGACATACATACAAGACAAAACAAGTGAATTACAGTACAGCTAAGTGGATGGCATGTGAGGAGGGACACACAGCTTGTAGGTGTTATTTATATACCCATTGACTGCTAATCCCACTAGCCATTCCCACCCTTCAGAGGCGCTCTATGTTGTTCACGGAAAACATCTCCTAGTGCTATGCTGCCTTCAAACACACTCTATACTAGGAATGGGCATAGCCCTCAACTCACAAGCTTTTGGCGGGTGTCAACCGTCTTGTAAAGGGCTGGCTCACCCGCCAAGCCTCCTGCACGCCAATTCATTACAATGGGCGTCTCACCCGCCAAAAACAAAATCGGGTGATTTCAATGGTTGAGAGCTATGAATGAATGGATGGGTCAACTTGGGGCCGCCCCCTTCAGAAGTGCTCCATACTGTGCATAGGAGGCAGATACTGAGTGTTCACCCTCTCTTCTATTGTACATATAAGGCAGCACTTCATTGATTCTATACTGTGCGTGGATGCAGAACCTCAGTGCCCACAGCCTTCTGAGGTGCTCTATGGTGTGCAGAGGAGGCAGAACCTCAGTCATGTTCTCTTTCATTTCATGCAACAGCCACATGTATTTTCTTTCCATTGCTTGGCATCATTTGGCCTTGCATGTCTGTTTACATTCACTGCAATTTGGTGATGTAGGCCAATACACACTGCTATTAATGCTACATATGGTGGTTTTATGAAATGTGTATCATATTACATTGAAATCGTAACCATATTGTTCTTAGTATACTGAGGAACAATGCTATGTGATGTCATTGCCTGTTTTGTCAAGGGGTGAAAGGTTGTGTGCCATCACTTCCTGTGATGTCACCTGAGGTGGGGGCCAAACGACATCACTTCTTGTGATGTCAGCAGAGGTCAAAGGTCATGTGATGTCACTTCTGCTACCCCTTGGCATTTGGTTAAATGACTTCCCTGGTGTATGATTTTAATTTTTAAAAAGGGCCCACACAGAGGCAGGAGTTTTGTTTGTTTTAGTCGATTCACTTATGTTTTATCAAAGTTGTTCTGTTTTAATTTTATGGTAAAGGACGGGATGTTGTGTCGTAAGTAAGATCGCACTCAAGGGAAATAAAAGAGATGGCCGGGCATAGGCACCAGTGTTGCCAGTCCACGCAGTCTAATCGACTTTGGGCTTGTGTTTGACCAAAGTCACTTATAATATTTGCAGGTCGCTTGTCGTGGTTTTTGTCCTCATATTTCAACAAATGTAAGCTTATAATTTTGCTTCTTCACTTTGCAACAAAGCCCATTGCCTATGTCATGGTAACACACAGCATGTGTGACTGGGAAGCCGACAACACCTTAAACAAGCAATTCGTTTATTAACACTTTTTTTGTTATCATCACACCGCTCTTAAGTGTGATCCGGGGCACAGCTCCATTGGGCTAATAAATGGTGCCTGTGGTTGCACTGTTAACAAAAGCCTGACATTTCTTCTGTAACACATTTCATTGTTAGCAGCACCGCTTTTCTCATGCATAAACAATTTGGCATTTTAAACGGTGATGTGATATTTTCAACTGAAAGCAAATACACAGTTATAATTATCTACATGATGCATGCTGACTTCTGGGATAAAGAGAATCGGAGGCAATTTATTTGTAAACAAAAGGTCACACAATCTATGAATGAAACAGACGAAACCATATAATAAATTAATGGTGACAAGAAGTCGGGTCTTAGTAAACAGAATGTCAAGCACTTGCATGGCAGGAGAGAGATTTGGAGCGTAAGAGAGGAAAGGGAATAACTCTTCTTCACAGCAGTCCACAAGTGCCTGGTTTCAGATGGGAAAGTGAGAGTTATGACAGCTTTTCACCTTAAAGCTTCAATTGAATACGAAAGACAAGCAAGAGTATAAACAAGTTAGATACCATAACTCCACACTGGGCCAAAAAGGCCACAGTAAGAAATTGAGTCAGAAAATAAAGCTGCCTTCTAAAGCTCTGTCTGTTTGTATTTATGCATTTTATTTGTATTTATATAGCGCCTAAGGCCTGTACAAAGTACAGTGACAGTACAATGAAATGTAGTAAATCAGGGTACATGAATATTAAGTGGTAGAAAGAAGGTGAACCTTGAGCCACGCCTTAAAGAGAGAAAAGGTGAGAGAGAATGATGTGAAAGAGGGAGAGTGTTCCAATGTTTAGGTGCTAAAAGAGAAAAAGAACGGAAACGGGAAGAGGTTGAGGGACAGATAAAAGAAGGAGATTGAGAGCCAAGAGAACGAGAAGGAGTATAGAATGAGATAAGGTAAGAGAGACGGGGGGAGTAAGGCCATGCAGAGATTTAAAGATAATACAAATGAAAAAGTGAAGTGAAGACGCACCTCAAAAGATAGCCAAGTGAGGAGTTGTAAGGAAGTGGAAATAGAGTCACAAGGTGAAAGGGCACACAGCAACCGTATGGAAGTCTCAGAAATTGAGCAAATAGGGGCTAAGTGCAAAACAGGAAGGCCAGGAAGAAGCCTGGAGCAATAGAAAAGTCGAGAAAAGACTAGAGAACCACGTAGGAGCTTAGTAGACTCAAAGGTAAGGAAGCGACAGGCATTGCGGATATTAAACAGCTGAAATTGACTGGACTTAAAGATAGAAGCAATATGTGCAATTAAAGAAATGGATGTGTCATAGTAAGAGACGGCAGGGGGAAGAGATAGACATAGTGGAAAGAGGCGGGGAATTGTAGGGGCAGGGAAGAAAATAACTTCTGTTTTCGAAGGGTTCTGATGGAGATATGATATGATATGTGAGAAGACATCCAAGCTTGGATGGAAAGCAAACAGAAAGAGTAGAGGGGATAGTATCAGAGAATGAGGAAAAGGATGCAAGAAGGTGTGTATTGTCTGCATAAAGATGATGGCTGAGGCCACACTATGGGATAATAGAAGCAAGAGGAATAGTATATAAAGAAAAAAGGTTAAGGGCCCAGAATGGAGCCTTGGGGCACACCGTCAGAAAGAGGGAGAACAGGAGAGGAGTGCCTAGCCTAAGTGACAGTATAGGTACGTTTAGAAAGATCGGAACGATACCAATCAAGCACAGAGGAGCGTATTCCAAGATGGCTAAGGGAGGAAAGAAGAATAGAATGATCAACGTTATTGAATGTGGTTGATAGGTCGAGGAGGACAAGAAGCTAAAAGGTTTGAGTAACGAGCAGAGAAAAGAGTATCGAAGACAGAAAGGAGGGCAGTGTTGCTGGAGTGGTGGGCCCAAAAGCCAGATTGATGGGCGGTCAGAAGCGAGTGCAAAAAGTAAAAGCTAGAAATGTACAGGTAGACGTTTCATTCAAGTAGTTTAGAAAGAAAGGGAAGTAGTGAAATTGGGCAGAAGTTCGATAAGACAGAAGAATCAAGCAAGGGATTTTTGATGGCTAGGGCGAATAGAGGCATGCTTAAACATAGAGGGAAAGGTGGCAGAACAGAGATAGGATTACAATAGAGCACCGAGAAACAGAAAGAGAGCAGATTAGACTAGAGGGAGAGAAGAAGGAAGAGGATTTCTAGGGACAGCTGTAGGATGAGCAGTACAAAGGAAAAGTAAGACATTAAAGTCAGAGAGAGGAGAGGAGTTCATAAGTACTTGAGAAGAGGCAGTTTGTTTGTTTGTTTGTTTATTTATTTATATTGCGCACCAGACCCTTAGGTTACCGGGCGCAGCAACAAGTATATGCGAAGCTTACAATGTTACAATGTTATATAAATGAATTTACAATATTACACCATATTGCACAAATTACAAGAATGTACAGATAAAGATTTGCCGTATTTACATGAATGTACAGTTAGCAACATACAGAGTTGAATGGGGCTCACAGATGTAGGAGAAATAGAAGAGTGGATAAGAGAGATTTTAGAACAAAAGTAATTAGTGAAATCAGAATCAGATAAAGTAGAGAGGGAAGCAGCGTCCAGAGAAGAGGGGTCAAGATCAAGAAAAAGTCTGAGAGGATGAGATAAAGGGGGTAAATCGATCATTGAAATAGGTTTTTTGTCAGAAAGAAGCATACAATCGTAGAGAGAATGGAGAGAAGACAGAAAATCAAGATCAGAGGTGCTTTGGATTTATGCCAACGCCACTGCCCAATGCAAGGAGTGAAGGGCAGAACAGAGAGTGGAAGTATCAGAAGAGTAGAGTGGGAGAGCAGATACAGAGGGAGAGATTGGAATAGAAGAGAAAATTAGATCCAGATATGGGCCAGAAGAATGAGATGGTCGAGTAGGAAATTGAAAAAGGTGAAAGGAGTCCAGAATAGACAGTAGGGGAACAGAGGAGTGGGATGTAGATAAATGAGATTAAAGTCCCCCAAGAAGGAAGTGTTAAAAATAAGAAGAAAGGACAGAAGAGCATCAAGATCATCACAGAAGGGGGGAGACTGGCTCTGGTGGCGGTAGATACCCAATAAGATTAGAGGGGGAATGCAAAGAGAAAAAAGAAAGATGATATTCAAATTAAGACAATGAATTGAGGCTCAAAGAGTCAGGGTCGGGGACAGGAGAAGAATGAGAGAATACCAGCCCAACCACGACCACCAGCAAAGGGGGTGCATGGGTGAGAGAAAAAGGAAGAAGAGTAAGAGAGAGCCGCGGGAATGACAGTGTTTTGGATGAAATCCAGGCTTCGGTAATCCACAAGAAATGAAAATGTCCAAAACACAATGTGCTTTGTTGTTAAAGGAACGTGCGTTCCAAATGGCAACTTTTACAGTCTCTGTAATGGGTAGGTAAATGAGATTGTCAAAGTTGAGATAGCAGACAGAACTAGAAGGGAGACGTTTAGAATAAGAGGTAGAGCCCACAGGAGGCATAGAACAAAGTTGTGATGCAGAGGGATGCTCTCCATGCAACCAGAATTGCGAATAAGAAATGGCCCATCCTCTTTTATGCTGACGATGGGGTCATTTTGGCCACATCTCCAAGGGGACTTGAGACATTCCTGGCTATTTTTAAGAGTAAGTGTAGCGAGCTGGGTCTGGAACTGAATGCAAAAAAAAAACAATGTTTTGGCCTTCAAACCTTCCTCTGCAAAAACGATTCCCCTGAGAATAATGGCAGGTGGCATAAAGCTGGAACAAGTCACATTTTTTGACTACCTGGGAATTGGGTTCCATGAGTTAGGGTGGGGGAGCTCGTCTGATGAACTTACTAAGGCCAAGACTAGTCTGGGGGAAATATAGTGATGGAATAGACTCTTTTTTCTCCAGTTAAGGTAGTGGGGCAATTTCGCCAGCTTTGGAGTTATATGATAAGCAGGCCTTGCCAGGGGATCTTTATGGATCAGAGCTGTGGGTTCACTCTAAATCAGTCCCATTGTCAAGTATCAAGAACACGTTTTTTGAAAAAGCTACATTTATTGCCAATAAGTGCTCTGACCTCCCTGGTGCTATCGCTCCTCAGTGTTTTTCCAACAGCCGACCAGATTGCCCTTAAACCTGTGCTCTATTGGGTTAGGCTGTGGTCTTCCCTGGGATTGTCAACATACTGGGAGGCTCTGACGGATTTTCTACTTTTGGAGGGTGCAAAGAGCTGCTGTTGGTTGGCCCATGTAAAACATGTATTATATGTGGGACACAAGAGCTCTCTGGGATAATCCCCTGAACTGCCAACATTCTTCAAAAGTAGATCTTAAAGCAAATGCAAGGAGGAAAGCCATTTAAAATCTGGAAGTGGAATAGGCCTCTCAAGAAAGCTTCGGAGTTTTTATGTAGTGAAATTATGTGAATCTCGCTGAGCCTTCTGGATGAAATCCATCCCCCTATGAGCTATCTTTGTATGTACGAATGAGGCTGGGGATATTGCATACACCATGGTATACACGCAGATGGTCAACTTTGGGATACAGTCTAGGTCCACTGTGTGGTTTTGCTAATGAAACACGAATACATTACATACTAATTTGACCTGCCACTTTGGATTTAAGGAGATTGTATTTGAAACCACTATTTAGTGCGCAAGGAGTTTGTTGTATTGAGAAAGCTATGCAATTCTTAATGTGTTCAGTTGATAGGAAAGTTGTTTTTATATCTGCATGTTATGTGCATCAAGCTTGATTTTTGAGGCAGAGATATATGGGAACTGTTTTTAGCAAAGTGGCTGCGAGCGTGCTCTCCTCATAAAAGTGATATTGGATGAAGATGCAACAATACTTTTAGCAGGGCTCCACGAGGTTTATAGTCATTGCATCGAATTCCTACCATCGACATACCATTCCATCTAAAAAAATGCATCGAAAAAAAGCATTATAATTAAACTAACCCCATTACCTTTAAAAAAAAAATGCATTTGATGCTTTTTTTCGATGCATTTTTTTCGATGGTAAGGCATTCGATAGAATTGCATTCGATGCAATTTCCAGATACCCTCCAGGATTTGTTTTGTTTTTACTTCATTGTTTAACATGCGTTTTTACACCATTTTTTTAACATATGTATATCTCATTTACTGTGTTTTTATGTATATAATTGTTACATTGAATTTATGGTAAAGTTTTTTTTGCTGAATAAAGCTATTGAATTGAGTAAGGAAAAAAAAGAACAAGGAAATATGGGACAAGAATGAGTAATAAAAAGTCAAGATTGTAATAAAAAGGGAGTCCCGACTAAAGGAAGAAATAATAGAAAATAATTAAATTAATGATAACAGCAATAATAGTGAAGTGGAGAAATGTAGCATTCTAAAATGTGTTATCGAAAAGCGGCGGACATCGTCAGACAGTACAGACTTAGCGGGACTACTGGGGCTTTGCCCCAGGTGGGATGTTATCACTTCCTGGCTGTGTGTCAGAGAGGGCCTTTTTCCACGTCAAAGAAGATGGACAAGATGTTGACAGCCTGTAAGGAAGCCGGGCTGCCCCGCAACAGAGCTACCAGCAGATTTTCCCTCTGCCCAGATGTGAAGCAGGCGAGCCGCACTCCATGTAGGAAGCGATAGGCCAGAGGCCCCACGACAACGCAGCACACACCAGGCCTAGCAGACAAGTACAGACTAAGCTGGGACTTCGCCCCAGGCAGGATGGTAACACTTCTGGGGGCGATGGGCAGGGCAGGTCAGGTTGGGGCGTGGTCCACGTCCAAAGAGACAGTGAGATGTTGACAGTCATGACTGTCTATAGCCATGTGGTCGATAAAATGGTGTCCCCTGGTGAGCCAATTTTCGTAGCTCCCAAAGGGAGATGTGGTTAATGTGCGCTCCAGGTTGCTAAAGCAAGTCTTTTGTGTGGTTGACTGTGGTGATGGTTGAAGTGGTGTTTAATGAGTGTGAGGAGTTGTGTTGTGTTATCTGCATTGGGTTAGTGTGGGAAATGTATTGGGGACAAGACTTCAGGTGGTGTGGGTTGAGAGTGTTATCAGTTGGGTTGAGTGGTAACATCATTTTGAGGTGGTTATTGTAATATTGCTTAATAGATCACCCAACATTGGGGAGAACCTTTTTCATTTTGGAAACACATTTCAGGGAGCCAAAGACCAGAGCAGCTGAGGACTAGTCAGGTGACGGACCAGAGTAGCCGAGGACTAGATGGATGACTGACCAGGTGGAAGTGACTTAACAGATCAGCCAAGGACCAGAGGGTCGATGGACCAAATGAAGGCTACTCACAAGGGAACCAAAGACCACAGGGGCAACGGACCACTGTACATTGACTCACCTCGGAGCCACAGAAAAGAAGAGCAACTCCCAACGGCATACCTGCCAAATGGCCCCATGTCATGCATGATGCCATGAGCCAGTCCTGGCTTTTCACTTTTTCATGTGGGGACTTGTGGGCTCATACTTTAAATGTGGAAAACGAAACTACAAGTCCCAGCATTCAATGGGAAAAGCCCAAACTGCTCACCATGTCATGCATGGCATGGGGTTAATGGCAGCTATGCAAGGGAGCCAAAGATCAGAGGGTTGATGGACCAGATGAGAGCAACTCGCCAAGGAGCAGTGGGTGACGGGATCAGAAGCGCAAAGGACACGCTTTTATATATCCCTTACATACAAGAACTGAAGGGGCATTAATTGGCAAAAAATGTAATTATAATAGATGTTTTTGTTACACTGTGCTTGCGTTCTCTCTATGTATATTTGTTGAGTTATGTTTCTTACTTTTAGAGACCTATCCGTGAGTTTTACGTGTTCTCCTTTTCATCTTATTTGCATGGGAGCCAGCTGGTTTGTTGTCTTACTATTAACGCGCAGGTGTAATGTCAGAAATCCCTACCTGCCAAAAGTTCTTATTCGTAGGACAATTTGACAGCATTGGTAATGTCACATTTATTTTCCTATCAGAAAATCCTACAGTTAGGAAAATGTGACTGTGTAGGATAATCACATCAGTGGTCATCTCCGTTACCGATCTGTGCCTTCTCTGGCACCGAGAAACTCACTCTCTCTCACCTCCAGAACAGGACAGTGCCTAGCCAGTGCTACTAAGCCGTTAATCCCTCCTATTAAACGTCAGTGCTGTGTTTGACACACCCACGCTACACACAAACGAACATGATCAGGGGAGAGACACTGCTCAAGAAAGACACGTAATATTATCACTTTAAAGCTTTCTGAGCAACTCCTTAGAAAGACACTTCATCCGAACATAGAATTATTTCACCGCGCGTTATCAGTCTATGGACTCACTAGCACAGGGCAAAATGAACCCCTCCTCCAGACTCTATATAATATAATAAAAAAGGGGATGTGTGTCATAGATATAGGAAAGAAGCCACACTTACAATCCATCATTGTATGGTTATTTGCTTGCTTCTCCGGAGCATGTCTTTGTGATTAGCGTCTGCGTTCAGATTACGTGCAGTAGAAGAGGCACCGTGGTCGCTTTGTTGACTTCCGGATATATATTCAAAGTGCTCATCTGTACCTCCGTGCAGCTTGGCGCTGCATGTTTCCCCGTAAAAGCATTCTTAATCAAAAAGGAAATGTTCCGGCAAGATTCTGATAAGGTGAGTGATGTGCCGAGCACCACATCTGAAGCTTGCCTTCGCTCAGACCGCTAAAACTACGCACAGTACAGGGCTCGAGACAACAGTAGCTCGATTTTAAGAGGTATTCTCAAAAGCTCACGTTGTCGCGTTGTCAAGTGGCCCCATGCCATGCATGACACCGTCACCTAGTCCAGGTGTCAAGTGGTCCATCCATGCGTAACACCGTTAGTCAGTCTCGATTTTGACCTGGCCACACTTATTTCTTAGCGCTATGGGGGATTTTTAGGATGCTAATATATTATAGAACGTCAAAAGTGCTATTCAGACAAAGACATAAGGCATACTTCTCGGCACTCTTTGAACGTAGGGGCGGGATCTAGGAGGTATGTAATGTTGAGTGAGCTTTGGTTGATTGAATGAAAACGGCTTTCCATGTCCAGGCCACACATGGTGGATAGAATACCATAGATTATATTGGGAAGGCATACCTCGCAAACTTTTGATTTGCGCAGGCGAGTGAAAAGAGATGATTTTTGTTGTTTGTTGGAGAGAGCCCTTTCAAGTGCATGGAAGGGTATGGGCTGGGCGGGTGATTGAACTGATTCAATTGCCTGTTAGCATCTGCCAATAGCGTGTGAGTTGATAGGTATGGGCAGGACACTTTAAAGTACATTGGAAACAAAGCCTTAAGATAGGCAACTGTTTTTTGACTGCTTGAAACATTTATATGCAATGTTTTTTCCCCATGTACAATCAACTGTCATTCAATTATTACGTGTGCTGAAACATGGACAATAGTATTTAAGCAATTACTCAATTACGCACAACAGCCATTCAAAGGCTACCACCTATGTGGGTACCCTTTGTACTGTCGAGTGTACCTGTCTGCCACCTCTGTTTGTTCCCTACTGTGTGACACCCTCCCTCTGACCATCATTCATCCTTCCTCTTTTGATCCCTCCTCCAACTTCCTCCTCGCACCCTTTATGGTGCTATCCGTCTCCCCTTTCTTCTCTAACTGCTACTCTATCTCCTATCCTATCCCTCTCACTGCATCAGGAAGGAAGAAGTTCAAGAGGGACATCCTGGTCTCCAACCCAGGCCTCCCTATCACTGATACCTACATCAGTGTCCTCCAGGCAGACTCTTACCAACATCCTCTTTGTTGTTCCCTCTCTAGACCTATGGACGCATCATTTGGTCTCTGTCCTCTCTTTTTTCATCCTTTCCCATTAATGGTGGCAGGCGGTGGGAGGACCTCTTGGCCTCCTTCCACTCCTCCAAGATCATCTTTAATGTCTATCTGAATGATACCGTCTTGGTCCAGGCCCTCAGCCCAATTGCCTCCTTTTTCGAAAGGTGTCTCCCGCGTCTTATCAACTTCCTGTTAGGTTCCGACCTGGTTACCCGTTTTCTCGTTCTTTTCCTCGCAAGAATAAACCACAGCAGAACGTGGAACAACACTCTCGCTATACCCGATTCCATAGGATTCGCGGATATGGGTTGCCATGGCGGATTTGGCGTCCTTTGCATCCTCCGTGCTACGGACGACGTTAGGAACGCGTTCCCTTGGCACCCTGTTTAAAGACTTCCGGGTTGCCTGCTCTTCGCTTCTGATTTTGTAATCAGCCGCGTCTACGTCTTGTGTTTCTCTCATTGCCCCTTGTCCTTGCCTTTGCTTTGCCTTGCCCTTACCTCGTTGGTTTTCCTTGTGCACCGAACTCAGAGCGCTCTCTCACCTGTCTTGCCAGCCGCTTGGAATCTGCTGGTCCACACGTGCACCGAACCCGGAACACTTACTTACAAGTCTCTGCCTGCCGCTTGGAATCTGCTGGTCCCTACGTGCACCGAACCCGGAACACTTACTTACAAGTCTCTGCCTGCCGCTGCCGGTCTACACCTGTACCGAACCTGGAACGCTTACAAGTCTCTGCCTGCCGCTTGGAATCTGCCGGTCTACACGTGTACCGAACCTGGAACGCTTACTTACAAGTCTCTGCCTGCCGCTTGGACTCTGCTGGTCTACACGTGTACCGAACCCGGAACACTTACTTACAAGTCTCTGCCAACCGCTTGGAAACTGCTTGACTCCACGTATACCGATCCGGAATGTTCTTTTACACGTCTTTGCTTTTCGAGTTGGATTTGCTTACGTGCCTGTGTGTGTTGAACTTGGAACTCTTGCTTACCATCTCGCTCCATTGGATTGCTGGCATAAGGAACATCTCATCCTGGTTCTGATAACTTACCAATTACACCCCAGCGTACTTATAGAGCGGAACATGAGAATTGCCATAATGCGCTAGTCGTTAGGCGTCTTCGTGCCGGCGGGATAGGGCCTGGGACTAGAGACTGCCTACAATCCGCTTAGGCATCCTTGTGCCGACGGTTTAGGATAGTACACTGGGTGTCAATTTGGTACATCATCTACATCAGGACCCCTGGTAAGCCTTCAAATTTCATCTGTCAACCACTGCCCTTTTCTACTGCCCCTTTTGTTTCTAATTAATCAACATCGCTGTCTCTCTTGTATTTCCTCTTAGTCCACATCTTGACCCAGCCTTGTTATTTCTTCGACCAGAACCTCCCGGTATACTCCTTAGACTGGTTAGTTCTTAATCAACTACTGCCCATTCTCCTATATCTTGGTTATCAAATTTGTGATCTAATTAGTTCCTCTTGTTTTTCTGCAGCGCCTGGTCATTCGTGTGGTGTTCCTTATTTTCAGCTAATAGATCCCTCTGTATTTACCTTGGGTGTTCAGAGGGTTATATCTGTAGAAAGATTTCTACGGCTACACTACGGGTCCAAGTCTGGTTCCACCTATACGTATTCTGAGAAATCTTGCATAATCAGAAGCCATAAAAATGGACGCCAACGAGACCTTGGCTGCATTAATGCAACTGGTAGCCGAATTGCGTACTGACATGCAGACGGCTCATACTACCATGCAGGCACGTATTGATGGTCTTCAGGCATTATTGCCGGGTACAGAACAGCCTCTGCCCCAGGTACCCGTCGCTGGTGCCGGGGTACCTGCTCCTCAAGGGGCACCAGCTGCCCCGGTCTATGTGTCCAGACCACATCCATTAGCTCCCCCTGAATGGTTTCATGGAGATCCTAGGGTTTATAGGACATTCTTGAATCAGTGTCGTTTACACTGTCTACGTCGTCCAAATGCTTTTCCTGGTCCCGCTACTAAGGCGGCTTTTGTTCTTTCCCATCTAACCGGTACGGCTGCAGCATGGGCTAACCCGTTATTGGAAGCAGGTAGTCCATTGTTATTTGATTGTGATGCCTTGTTAGAGGCTATGAGTCGCGTTTTTGATACATGATATAAGACCCAAGCCACAGAGTTAGAATTATTGAGTTTACAACAAGGTGATACTCCACTCCTTTCCTATGTCACTAGGTTTAACCAGCTCATAGCTGAAACTGGTTGGCCCGAGGACAAGAAGGCCTCCTTGTTCTATAAGGGTCTTTCTGACACACTTAAGGATACCCTGGCCACTGTCCCGGTGGTTCCAACTGCTTTCCATGAACTACTAGATTTGGTTCTCCAAGTTGATGCTCGCAGAGCCGAAAGGAAAGGGGAGAAGAGACCCCAAATTCCAGTTCTCATACATAGACCTTATGTATGCCCAAGAAAACGAGGTGCTTCTCGTGAATAAAGATCATCCCGAGCTAGTCAATGCTGTTGATGGTAGTACCTTGTTGTCTGGATTAGTCACCCAACAGACGGTACCTCTTATCATGACTTCGGATTCAGGTCATTCGGAAACTATTCCCTTCAATGTCATCTCAGCACCCCAATTCAAAATGATATTGGGCATTCCCTGGTTAAAATTGCATAATCCAACCATTGACTGGGCTAAGGGGGAAATGGACCTTTCGTCTTCATACTGCACAGAGCATTGTTTCTTGCAACCAACTATCTGTGAGAGCCCTTGTCAGTCCCTCTTGGGATTTGAACCATCGTGGGCGCTGTTTCTCTAGTAGCATTACCTCGTGAGTATTCAGCGTATAAAGATGTGTTCGACCCTAAAGGTGCTAAAGTGCTTCCCCCACATAGACCCTATGACTGTCCAATCGATATAATACCGGCGGCGATAATACCAAATGGTAGAATCTATTCTTTGACCCAGAAAGAGGACGGAATTCTGAAACAATCCATAGAGAAGTCTCTCAGCACAGGGTTTATTCGGCCCTCACATTCTCCTGAAGCCTCACCCATGTTTTTTGTACCTAAAAACGAAGGAGAACTTTGCCCCTGTATTGATTACAGGGAACTCCATGCTATCACCATAAGGAACCAATACCCCATCCCTCTGATCTCAGTCCTACTTGATCAATTACGTTCCTCCACAATTTTCACCAAACTAGATTTAAGGGGTGCCTATAATTTAGTCCGAATGAGAACTGGTGATGGGTGGGAGACCGCGTTTAAACCAAGTACGGTCTATTTGAATATTGCGTTATGCCATTCGGCCTCTGCAACATCCCGCCACGTTCCAACACTTTATCAATGATGTATTCAAAGATATGTTGGACAGATTCGTAGTGGTGTATCTAGACGACATTCTAATATATTAATCTGATTACGAGTCTCATGTGTCCCATGTTTCATCCGTTCTACAAAGGCTTAGAGAAAATCAATTGTATGCCAAGTTAGAAAGGGGCACTTTTCATGTCCCTTCGATTGAGTTTCTGGGTTACGATATAACTGACCGTGGTATCAAAATGGGAAATACCAAGGTTAAAGTCATTCTAGAATGGCCAGTTCCTGCTACCTTGAAACAACTTCAATCCTTCCTTGGTTTTGCCAATTTTTACTGACGCTTTATTAAGTCCTTCTTTGCTATGGCCTCACCATTGACTGCGCTTACTAGTTCCAAAAAAGCCTTTTTTTGTCTGCAATGATGCAGCTCAGGAAGCCTTTGATTATCTTAAGTCGGCTTTCACTACTGCCCCTGTACTGCTACACCCTAACCCTGCTCTGCCATTTGTGGTTGAGGCCGACGCATCGGATGAGGCTGTAGGGGCCATCCTGTCACAGGAATGTCAGGATTCGGGGAAGCTACACCCAGTTGCTTTTCATTCCAGGAAATTAACCTCATATGAGGCTAACTACACCATTACTGAAAAGGAGCTGCTAGCAGTTAGGGATGCCTTTTTGGTCTGGCGGCATCAACTTCTGGGTACGTCAGTACCGGTACAGGTTTTTACGGATCATCGTAATCTACTTGCCCTGCAGTCTGTCAAATGCACTACCGCGCGACATGCAAGGTGGCATGAGTTCTTCTCCATGTACCATTTTGAAATAACATATAGACCTGGTTCCAAACATTCTAAAGCGGATGCACTGTCACATATACATGGTGTTCCAACAAGGGAACATGAAGGTAAACCTCTCCTGTCCTCCCAACAAGTTGTTTGTGCGTACGCACTTCTCTTCTGAATTGGGTACGTGATAACCCAGCACTCATTCATGAATTAGGATTGACCGTTTGCAATGGCTTACTGTATCACATGGGTTCTGTATATCTTCCTGACCATGAAGCACGGGAAACCGCGCTCCGATGGTGCCATGATTCCAGGTTTTCTGCGCATCCAGGGATACGGAAAACACTGGAGATATTACAACGCTGGTGTTGTTGGGCATCTATGAAGAAAGATGTCATGGAGTACCTTAAATCCTGTGCTGTCTGCGCTCAGTGTAAAAACGTACCCTCCAAACCAATAGGGTTATTACATCCTTTGCCAGTTCTGAATCGTCCTTGGGAGATGTTGTCTATGGACTTCATCGTTGAGCTACCAGATGATCAAGGGTATGACTCTATCTGGGTGGTGATTGACTCATTTTCTAAAATGGCTTTGTTTATCCCTTGTAAAGGTCTTCCTAGTTCTCCGGTTTTAGCTGACATGTTCCTCAAGCAGGTGTATCTTTTTTTGGTTTACCGCAAGGCGTCATATCTGATCGCGATACTCAGTTCACTTCTAAATTCTGGAAAAGCCTCACGACCTCTCTTGGCATTGAGGATTGTTTTTCTACCGCCTATCATCCACAGACGGACGGTCGGACAGAACATTTTAAATGCCACTCTTGAACAATATTTGCATTGTCAAGATACATGGTTATCTGTCTTAGTCATGGCAGTATTCGCGTATAACAATTCCTTGCACACCTTGACCGGTACTACACCGTTCTTTGCTATGTATGGTCAACATCCTCGTATTCTTCCTTTTGGAACCCTCGATCTCATCCAACAGTCCAGCCGCTGTGGCTTGTGTTCGTGATCTGACCAAAGTACGGAATTCTATTTCTGCACATCTGCATACAGCCAAAAATCAACAAAAGAAATATGCAGATCTGCACAGATCTCTGGCCCCTTCTTATATGGTGGGCTCGAAAGTATGGTTGGCCACACAGAATCTACGTCTTCCTGGCCGTCGGCCTCTTCTCCCTCGATTTGTGGGTCCATATCCAATCACTGCTATTGTAAATCCTGTGACTGTACGGTTGGCCTTACCAGTTTCTTGGCGTATACATCCTGTTTTTCACGTGTCATTGTTGAAACCCTTCCATCCAGGTACTAGGTTGCCTGTTTGTCGTCCTCTTACAGTTCAAGGTTCAGAGGTATACGAGGTTCAGCGCAGCTTAGATACTAAAGTGTCCAGAGGTGTACGTCTTTATTATGGTGGATTGGAAGGGTTTCGGTCCTGCAGATAGGACCTGGAAACCAGTTGGGAACCTCCATGCCCCTTTACTGATGCTAGTTTTTGGTCGGCGCAGAGGAGGGCATCTTTGAGGAGGGGAACTGTCAGGTTCCGACCTGGTTACCTGTTTTCTCGTTCTTTTCCTCACAAGAATAAACCACAGCAGAATGTGGAACAACACTCTCGCCATACCCGATTCCATAGGATTCGCGGATATGGGTTGCCATGGCGGCTTTGGCGTCCTTTGCGTCCTCCGTGCTACGGACGACGTTAGGAACGCGTTCCCTTGGCAGCCTATTTAAGGACTTCCGGGTTGCCTGCTCTTTGCTTCTGATTTTGTAATCAGCCGCGTCTACGTCTTGCGTTTCTCTCATTGCCCCTTGTCCTTGCCCTTGCCTTTGCTTTTCCTTGCCCTTACCTCCTTGGTTTTCCTTGTGCACCGAACTCGGAACGCTCTCTCACCTGTCTTGCCTGCCACTTGGAATCTGCTGGTCCACACGTGCACCGAACCCAGAACGCTTACTTACAAGTCTCTGCCTGCCACTTGGAATCTGCTGGTCCACACGTGCACCGAACCCGGAACGCTTACTTACAAGTCTCTGCCTGCCGCTTGGAATCTGCCGGTCTACACGTGTACCGAACCCGGAATGCTTACTTACAAGTCTCTGGCTGCCGCTTGGAATCTGCTGGTCTACACGTGTACCGAACTCGGAACGCTTACTTAAAAGACTCTGCCTACCGCTTGGAAACTGCTTGACTCCACATGTACCGATCCGGAATGTTTTTTTACAAGTCTTTGCTTTTCGAGTTGGATTTGCTTACGTACCTGTGTGTATTGAACTTGGAACTCTTGCTTACCATCTCTCTCCAGTGGATTGCTGGAATAAGGAACATCTTATCTTGGTTCTGATAATTTACCAATTACACCTCAGTGTACTTCTAGCGCGGAACATGAGACTGCCATACTGCGCTAGTCGTTAGGCATCCTCGTGCCGGCGGGATAGGGCCTGGGACTAGAGACTGCCTACAATCTGCTTAGGCGTCCTCGTGCCGTTGGTTTAGGATAGTACACTGGGTGTCAATTTGGTACATCAACTACATCAGGACCCCTGGTGTGCCTTCAAATTTCATCTGTCAACCACTACCCTTTTCTACTGCCCCTTTTTGTTTCTAATTAATCAACACTGCTGTCTCTCTTGTATTTCCTCTTAGTCCACATCTTGACCCAGCCTTGTTATTTCATCGACCAGAACCTGCCGGTATACTCCTTAGACTGGTTAGTTTTTAATCAACTACTGCCCATTCTCCTATATCTTGGTTATCAAATTTGTGATCTAATTAGTTGCTCTTGTTTTCCTGCAGCGCCTGGTCGTTCGTGTGGTGTTCCTTATCTTTCAGCTAATAGATCCCTCTCTATTTACCTTGGATGTTCAGAGGGTAATATTTGCAGAAAGATTTCTACGGCTACACTACGGGTCCAAGTCTGGTTCCATCTCTAGGGATTCTGAGAAATCTTATACTTCCTTCCTTCCATCTCCTCTCTGGCTCCTCCGTCATCTCCTTCTTCTACCATCTACTTCTTCTGCTTCCTCTCTGGCACCCTCCTCATCTTCTCTGGCTACTTTTGGCGTCTCCCTCTACTGCCCACTCTTGGGCCCCTGTACCACCTAGGCAGGGTATACCACAGACGTTTTTCAAATGTGGCAACCTGCTCCACGTCGCTACTCTCAACTCTTGCTCTGCTGACAAACACTCCTCTGACATCTGCCCCCTCCTTGAAGAACTTGATCTGGATATTCTTGCTCTCACCGAGACATGGTTCATGGCCAGCTCTGTCACGAGTTTTGACACTCTACTTCCTCATGGCTACAAGATCCTCTCCGAACCTGGGAGCCAACCGTCCCGGAGGTGGAGTAGCTCTGATCTTTCCAGAGTGGGTCCCTGCTACTGTAATTCCTACACAGGCCTACTCCTCCTTTGAATGCCTGATCTGCAGGCTCTCAATCTCTCCTGGCGTCTCTCCGACTGTGGCCACCATCTACAGGCCACATGGCCAGGTCGCCCTCTTCCTCTCAGAGTGGGCTGACCTCTCCTCTTCTCTCCTTGCCTCTACCTCTCAACTTCTCATCAGAGACCTCAACATCCATCTGGATTCTTCTAATCCCTTGGGGATTCCACAACGTCTGCAACACTCTCTTTCCGCACTCTGCCGGACACACCTTTGATGTTCCCATCTCCTCTGACATCCCCCTCTCGAACCCTCTCACCATTCCTCTCTCGTGGACTGACCACTTTCTGCTCTCCTCTCACCTGAAGCTCTCTGTCCCCCAGGAGAAGCCGACCCCAGCACTGCCACCTACCTTCTCGGTCATTCGGCCCATGAAGCATGTGTCGGTGGAGGCCTTTGCCGCTACTTTCTCTGCTCCTCTTCACCTGCGGCTGACACAGCCCTCTCTAACCTGCGTCTTTCTGTCTCCAACACTGGATGTCCTTGCCCCTGTCATGAGAATCTGTCTGAAGCATACCTCGAAGTGCAACTCTTGGTATGACTCTGATCTCCCCACCCTGAACTGCAATTGTAGGGTGGCTGAGAGGAAATGGAGGGCATTGGATGCATCCTCTGATAAACTGGGCTGCCGCCTTCTCCAAATGCAAAATAGACTCTCTGTCCTGACCCAGAAGAGAGCCCACATCCAGGTTTACATCTCTGCGGCCTCTAACAACACGGCCAAACTCTTTAAAATCTGCAAGGAGCTGGCCAATCATTCTGCAGTCTCTACCTCTCCTGATCCTTCCCAGGCCCTCTGTACGGCTCTGGGTTCTCACTTCACCACTAAAACTCAGACATCCTGTCCTCTGTCTCCTCTTCCTCTCCCTCTACCTCTCTCGGTCCCCCTCTGGCCGCTTCTCCCTCTCCTCCTCCCTTCTCCTCTTTCTCTCCAACAACCCCTGAAGGGGTTTCTAGACAAGTCCGATCTATGAAAGTGTTGTCCAAGTAGGTGCTCCCCTGCTCTTCCAGGATCATCAAGGACCAGATTGACACCTTTACTCCAGACTTTGCTGATTTCTGCAATCACTCTTCTGCCACTGGAACTTTCCCCTCTCCCCTGAAGCACTCCAATGTGCACCACGTCCTAAAAAAGCCTTCTGTCGATCGTTCTGTCCGCCAAACTACCACCCGATCTCTAGCACTCATTTCCTGGGCAAACTCCTGGAAAAGCTTGCCATCTCCCAGCTTACTCTCCACACTGAATCTGTTGGTTGTCTCTATGGCCATCAGTCTGGCTTCAGAGCAGCCAGCGGTGCGGAAACTGCTCTCCTGAACACCCGTGAAGTTCAGCTCACTTTTCTCGATTCTAGCATTCCGTCTGTCCTCATCCTCCTTGATCTTTCCTCTGCTTTCGACACAGTCAATCATGTCATCCTGATCAATCATCTCTGTGAGAACCTGGGCATCACGGATCAGGCCCTGGCCTGGTTGACCTCCGTCCTCCTGGACCAACCCTCCCAGGTCCAACTTAGGTCCTTTCTCTCCACCACCTTTCTCTCCACATGTGGTGTTCCCCAGGGCTGTAACATCTCACCCTGGCTCTTCAATATCTACTTGGCCCATTTGGCCCACCTTATCTCTACCTTCTCCTCTAACTTTCAGTGTTATGCGGATGACACTCGGCGCTCCTTCAGGCTAGCCTCAGCCTTCTCTCCTCTCTCGCTCATTCCTGACTGTCTATCCGCGATTCAGGAGTGGTGCGCCTCCAACGATCTCTGCCTTAATGCCATCATTGGAACCCCTGCTCCTGCTTTCCCTCTCTTACTCTGGCCGCCCTCCTTGGGCCCTCTTCCTTCGCCTTCCTGTGAGGCTATAAACCTTGTTGTAATTTTTGACTCAACTCTCTCCTCACATCACAGACCTTGCCTAGAAGGCCCACTACCAGCTGCACCTCCTCAGACGTATTCTTCCTTTCCTCTCTTTCCTACAGAAGCTCATTGTCTCCAGAGCCCTGGTTCTCTCTAGGCTGGACTACTGCAACAGCCTCTTTCTCAGTCTACCTTCCTCTACTCTCCGCATCTAATCCAGAACAGGACTGCAAGACTTGTCCCCGGCCTCAAGCCCAGGGACTGTATCTCTCCAATCCTGAAATCTTTCCACTGATTCCCGGTGCTGCAAGGATCAAGTTCAAGACCCTCTGCATCGTCCACAAGGCCTTTTGGGGCTGGGGCCCGCAGTACATCCAACTATCTCTTCCTAAACACCTTCCTTCTTGAGCCCTTCGCTCAGCCACCTCCAACTCTCTGAGGGTCAGGCGCTTTTCCAGGCAGAGAGTGAGGGGTAGATCTCTCTCCTCTGCAGGTGCCTCCCTCTTGAATGGCCTCCCTGCCACTCTCAAACTTGAGCTGGATCACCTGAAGTTTGGAAGCAGCTCAAGACCTTCCTTTACACCTCTGCCTTCACTCGCTCTCTCTCCTGCTGACCAACCTGTACGCTGCGCTGACTGGTTGCCTGACTACTCTGAGTCTCACTGATACCAGTCTCCCTCTTGACCACTAGCCCTGCACTGCCTCCAGGCCTACCGCGCACTTGTATCTGTAACCCTATAGTTCCTGCCTACCTGCACTTACCCAGAGCCGCACTGCTTTGTCTGCACTTACTCAAAGCATTGCTGCCCTGAATGCACTTCCCCCTTCCCTCCCCCTGGCACTTCCACTCTCCCTCCCCCCGGCACTTCCACTCTCCCTACCCCCCTGCACCTTTGCGTATCGCACTTGCACAATCTGAATGACACAAGGCATAGGAGGATTTCCTTTTCGTGCCTAGAAACCGTTGTGTACAGGTGCGCTATACATTATTTATCAAATCATAACGTAATAATAATATAACTATCCTAACCGGGTTGTGGGGGGTTGAAGAGGGAGGGAGAGGTGGGGTAGGTGGTAGTTAAATCAATAAAATGGGGGGGCTGGGGGTCTGAGTTTCTCCAAACAATGCAGTATACCTAATTAAAAAGCAGAGTGTAGCAAGTGTCATTTTAATACAAACAATAGCTTTATATTATGTTGACTGCTGCGTCATTGGATCTTTTGTTGTATTGCCCTACATTCGTAGGATGTATCTCAGTCTTATCCACAATACTAATATTGTAGTATAGATTTTTCAGTTAATCTGTGACGAGAAACATTTCACAAAATTGATTTAGCTATGAGTGAGACTTCACCCTGTGAAACGCACAATATAAGTCGTCCATATTATTCTATTTATTGCAACACTGCAGTTTGTTAAGCCATGCATGAGTGAGTCTCTGTATAGTGCATACCTAAAAGAAACACTTCAATGTTTTGTCAGATAAGGAAAATATAGCACAGTGACGTCAAGTGATTTGGCCAGGATCACATACTTTGTTCAAATGGAGAAGCTGAGATTTTAGGCGAGCTTTCCTGGTTCTTTAATTGGTTATTCAGGAATTAAGCTTTGGTGTCATTATTGGTAGGGTATTGCAGTAAAAATGTAGTGTTAACGATAAAAAGTAGTGGTAAAGGAATTACTGCCACTTTTACCGCAGAGACATACTAAGCGTTTGGAGGTAAAGTGGACAAAATAACTCTTGTTTTTGGCTCGAGTTACATTTATTCTCTTCACCTCCAAAAACTGGAGGAATTCCTGCAGGTGGAATTTCTGTCTATGGCGATTCTTTCAAGCACCCAGTGGAGTGTTGTGGGACTAAATGAATGGGGACTGTAAGGAAGGCATGGCATCAACAGTAAGACAGTCACAAGTTACCACAGTTCAAGGGTGTTTATTGAACTTCAAAAAGAGCATGATAAACGCCTATCTAAACCTAAATCTACAGATGGGAGCAAGCTGCGACCATCAATTAATAATAATGCAGTCCTAGTGGTGTCTTAACAAAAAAAGGGCCTATACTAAAACACCTATTGCAAATCCTTACCTCTAAATACAAATAGTGTGGGGAATAATGTTATGAAAAAAAAAGAAGTGTTCAAAAATTATATGTCTGGTTTTCAGGCGGCTGGCCTCCCTTCCCCACGTTTTCAACACAGGATAAGTTGGTTGATTCGAGCATAGCACAGTCTCTAGGTTTTTTAGGACGAGGTTACAGTTCAATCATCAGCATCAGGGCCTTCGGAGCGTAAGTCTCCCTGCTTCTCAAAGTCTCTTCACTCAAATGGCCTGATGCAACCAAATAAACAACAAGTTCTTTTCCTCTTCAGATTTTCACAAGTATTCACATCAGGTGAGTCACTCTCCACCCCGGATCCCCCTCAGCCGGGCTCAGATCCTTTTTTGCATAAAGTTCTGCACAGACTTCCCTCTGCCAGGCTCGAGCCTGTCTTTCACCTTTCACTTTATCACACAATGTTCGTAGGTTATTCTTTTTCGGGTGACTCACGGTTCACCTCGATCCCCCCTGAGCCTGGCTAAGATCCCTACAACACAATTAGTCTCCCTCAGCCGGGCTTGAACCAATGTGAATTTTACATCCAGTATCCTAGACTTTCAAATGTGCCGAGGATTTGGCTTGACCCATTGCAGGACCACTTCGATTTCACAATTCTCTTTCTTTTAACGTTCACACCCTTTCGGTTGGATACCTAACAGCGACCTTTCGAATGAGCGCTCACGTGATGCCGGACCACTCTGTCTACGGTATCGTATCTTAGCTTCAAAGTTCATTCACTCATCTGCTGTTTTAATAATCTTCTTTATACATTGTTGCCGCTTGCAACCTTGGTTTCCACACAGACGGTCTGGTATCACCGTCTTCCCAACTCACCGGCTGTGCTGGCTTCACTGGTGCTGCATTGTTGTAGTGAAAGGGGCCCCTAGGGGAGCCTGACGTCTATGGAAACAAGGCGGGTCACCACACACGATAGAGATGCCAGACACGAGGTTGTATTCCCAATGCTAGGGTTTTATTGCAAAGCAAAAGTCTCAGTTCGCCAATTCGGTCTCACGCCCCGCTCCGTGTATCTCTAGACCTCGAGGGACGCAAGAGCTTGAATTACGTACATCAGTTACATATATACAAAATGCATATCAAACAATCAGCTATGACATGTTTAACACCCCCCCCCCCTTTTTGTTCGGTTTCTTTGAACTTGGTGTGATGATGGACATCTCCGACCACTATGACACCTTCAAACATCTATTCTAGTAACAATTTGTAATTTGTGAGTGTGAAGGCATCTTTTGGTTATTGATTAGAACACGGCGCTTCTGTTCTTGGAAGCGAACTACATACGGGGGGAGTTGCATTCCGGACCTTGCTATCTATCAGGTGCTATTCGTGTCCTGGGAGCCAACATGCTCTAGCGGGCTCAGCAAAGGGGGGCTGTTAGAACAGCATAATTCAATCCTTTAGCTGTATTATTCTAACATATTCTACCATATAACGAGACTGGCTGGCAGCTGTGAAATGATTAAATGCCCTGCAGCTCTGCTTCAAGGCTACATTTGGGAGGGAGCCGGGCATTCTTCCTGGCACTGCCTACGTTTGTGTTTCAGCGAACTCTTGTTATCCTCACGGCCCTCCGGCCTTGTCCTTTTCACATACAGACAACAATGTTCCACAGTCGAGCAGTGTAAGCGTAAAATATACTGCAAAGCAATAGGAACAGAAAGCAATGAGCAATAGTAAGAAAACAAAATGGCGATTCTTGTTACATCAAAATGGCCGTTCTTTGGTAAACTCGAAAACCTATATTCTGTCATATCGTGCATGAGACGGTTGGTCCACGGCCACGAAAATGCGTTTGCGGTCTCAAAGTAGAGGTATCCGTATTTCTAGACTGACAGTAGGAGCCAAGGATATGGCGGCAAACTTCTCCCCGCCTTGACTATCGACGCAGGAGAGCCCCGGGTACCTCTGACACACAATGCAGGATTCTTCAGCTTTAATTCCAGGTCTTACGTTTCCTATTCTCGAAGGCTCATGAAAGATGCAGTCTTTCGGTGAAACGGTCAAGGGCACTTCCCTCCTTGCAATTCTTTTCTCTCTTGCCGTCTTACATCTTGTATTAAACTGCCATCTTGGAACTGCTGCTTCCTCGTGTGGTTTGCCTCGCACAGTGTGTGCATTCGGGCTCTGCCTTTTATCCATGTGGGGAAGCGTGATGGAAGTCAGGTGTTCGTAATGATCAGTAATTGCCTGACTCTTGTATTGGGGCATGTCAGGTATACGACTCGAGTGTTAGTCCGTTTTCGCTCACAGTGAGTTGTCTGTCGGAAAGTGTTTGTGTCAGAAAGGGGGTGGGGGGTGAATCCCTAACTAACCTACCTGGAAGGATAGGGTAAAGGTGTTACAGGGAAGGGGATGCCGCATCTTGCTATTCGATGTCCCACTTGCACTCCCCGAAGACCCCTCATCCAGGTGATCCTTCCGCACTGGTCCACCCCCAGGAACTAGATTAAAAAGCGATGGCCATGTCCTGGCCACCTGGATGACAGATCCCTGGGGACCAGCGGGTGAGACACCTTCAGGTTTCTCACAGGACTAATTCAACGTTTCCACCATTCATAATCAGGCAATTTTACCGCTGATAGGAGTGGCAGTAACTGTAAATGAGTGGCTGCGGACTCTCAAAGTGGGACAAAACCACAAGTACAGGTTATCAGGCCGTGTTCTTACTAGAGAGGGGCGCCTGCTACATTTTTTGTATGAGTGTGGCAATATTTCTGTGGGAAATATTGCCATACCTGTAAGGACCCTCTATATCTCCCCCATCCTTAATTTTAGATCAGTGTTTAATGCGTTCTGCATTGTTGTCTGTTGAAAGCTTTGTTATTACTATGTCAGCAATAAAGATGACTTGCAATGTAGTAACCCTCATGGTAAACCCACCTGAAAATAAAAAAGTATGACTGCCTCTGAAAATGCAAAAGAGCACAACTGTCATATGTATCTGCAAAACAAGTCTAGTAAATATGCTGAAATAAAATGTATCTGTTTGCCTCCACATTACAATTCAAATCAGGGAAACAAATGTGTTTGCATTAAAATTCGCTTCCTACACCGATTTACCACGAGTAACAATTTGAGAAGTTGACAAGCTTGGAAAAAACAATACATATAATTTAACAAATGATTAGTGTGGTGTGTACAGATACGTGCAACAGCATATACCATAATATGCAAGACTATGATGGTAATACAGCTCAGTAGGGAACCTGGTGTTTATTGCTTCTATGGTCAATACAACTATTATCAAAGCATCTATTAGTGACATGCAGAGAGAATACAATCTGGGGGCTTGTTTATAATGTGCACAATTCCAGAAACTGCCATCTACTAGATTAATCTGTCTTGTTAATGAGGTAACAAAGAAGGACAGACCCACCCATGTACTGGCTTACACTGCCAGGGACATATCTTAGCTACACAATTTAGGGGTGTAATTATGGTGAGCTTTCCCATTAGCGGTTTGGGCAAGTGGTATAACTTGTGGTGTTTAGCCGCATAATAATAGGCTACATGAAAAGTCACTGCTGTTTAAGAACATTTTAAAGGCCAGTAACATGGACAAACTAATGGCTATTTTGCCATCTAACTTTATTCCGTCATTACTTAATTTACAGTAATTTCTGAAAAACATGCAGGACCGAACTCCAGTGTATTCTGACGGACGATACAAGTTTTTCTGTTGGTCTTGTGTTTTTGTTTAGCTCATGCCATTGTGCTTTCTTACACAATAGTGACATTTCATTTTGGAATACATAAACACTGATCTACAAGTAGCAGGTGTATAGGGGGAAGCAGGCCTGGAGGCCATGACTGGTGGATCAGCTTAATGCTTGACATTGCGAAAGCCTGATATATATAGAGTTGTGAACAAGCAGCGAGATTTGCCGCGAAACGCGTTAACGCCCGAAAACGCGCACTTTTTTGCACTATGGGAGTGCCGTATTTTGATGGCCTGTAATTTTAACTTTTAAATTTTGCTTGCCGAGTTGTAAGGATCCAAATAAAGAAAACTTTTTTCTACCAAACGACATTTTTGAATCCGGATGCTTTATTTATCAAAAAGACTGTGAAGAGTGCCACTCACTTTGCCTGATGGAAATCAGTGCACCAAAAATATATATATATAATATATGTTTATATTTCCCTGTCGTCCTGGCTCTCCCTCCTTCACAATATAAAGAAAGGTAGGAGAATGGCGTGTCAAAACAAACAAAGGACTCAGGAACCTCGGTTTAGACTGAAAAAACACACTCAAGATGGCGCCCGCAACAGGCGTTTTTTCTGCGTTTTCCGTTGACTAACTCTAGCAACACAGAAGCCGACTTCAGCGGCCATACCACTACCAAGAGCGAGGACTGACTCTTCGCTTAAAGAACCAAGAGATTTATCTCCGCGGAAGAACACGCACGCGGTTGACAATCAATGCGAGTCCTGCTACAACAAAAAGGTGAAAAGTTTCTTAAAACACAGGGTAGCTTTCTATGAGCAACTTACCTGAAAAACTAGAGATCATTCCATAGATATACACAAAATAAATACTCATTTAAAATCTAAAACTCAAAATTACACAGGCCACGAGATTGATATTACATACTACTCAGCCTACTGACCAGCATCATGAATAGCATCGTTGTGAACTAGTAAACTAGGTTTGGTTTTTTTGTTGTGTGTTTTTCTAGTTGCAACATATATAAAGGCTACACACCCAAACTGAGGACCCAAGGTCCTGAGTACCTTATGCACCTGGGGAACACCGGTCCTCTCAATACCTGCTTTTGCTCTCGATTTCTGCACAACCTTTGTAAAAAGGTAGGAACCTTCCACCTATTTCCCGTTTTCTAAATTTAAGTGGACAACAACATAAAAGAGCTGTATTTCACTGCTAATTTAAGAATATTAAAGATCCTATCGTATGAACATACCAACTCACTGCATTGTATATAAACACTGACTAACAGAAGAATGGCAGATCTAATGACTCCCTGATTTGATAATCCTAACCATAGGAATTTGAGCAAGAATACTGACTTCCCAGAAGGAAAATATGCCCAACTAATGTGGACGATTTTCTACCCATCAAGGGAGCAACTACACAAGGACTGTCAGGTAATTAATCTATCCTGATCGCTCCTTAACACTATAAATTGTGTTACTAGAATATTGGTAATAATACTGATTCTGGTCCATTTTTTGGTTTTGTCAACAGCTACCACATTTCTAAACAAAAGATCTTTCATCAAAAGAAGATTCATGAACATGACTACTCCTGAAGAAAGTCCCACCACTTGTTTTAGAGGACTGAAACATGTTGAGTTTACAATCTAGAAAGAAAATCAGATTGTGTAAAAATATTTAGAGATCCAAGAGGATCTGAAACCTAAAAATAGATAAGGATTTATGGCAAAGGTTTGAATTCAAATGGCTGTAATAGCACACGTCTCTATACTTTTTTTATAGAATAATTGTGATTTGAAATCGGTTTTGTCATTGTTACATTTGTGTGTCTTTTTAGAGTGTCTGATAATGTATTTTTTATGTAGTTTTTTATATATGTACTTTGTCTCTCTAATCTATGAGAGTTTTTACCATGAAACCACTAATAAAGTTTATATAATTTCTAATGATATCTAGGTCTTGATAAAGTGAGTAGCTGTTGACATGCCATTCTCCTACCTTTCTTTATATTGTGAAAGTTTCCTGTATCCCAAAATCAAGGTAGGAGTCCACCCATGAGTGGATTTTTGGGATCTCCTCGTAGTTTTTTCCTCCTCTCCCTCCTTCACAACTGGTTGGGAACGCCTCTGCATCCGCAGACGGGCTGGAAAAGCTGGCTGTAAAAGATAGCTGTCACTTTAAACATTTTGGAAGGGGAAGGGCCTACGTCACGCATGCATCCCTCTGCATGCCGGGCCACACCTTACCCTCACGTAACCAACGTTCCACACCCAGTTCCTGTTTTTCCGCCGACTGGGCAGGTCAGAGTTTTTGCTGTGCTGAGACTCCCCTTTTCAGGCCATTCCTTTTTGCTGTGAATCCCTTTTTTGCTTGTGATAGGTTCTTTATTTTTATTTTTTAAATTTGTGGTGACTCCCTCTATGCATGCCGTATGCAACAGGTTTCAAGTAGTTCATCCGATTGCCGGAAGCATTTTTCTGCTGCCGATCCCCACCATGCCTGTGTCTGCTGTCTGGGTATACATCACCTGGTGAAAATAACAATAGTACCGGGAAAACCCTCTATTGCCTCGGTGCACCAAACAGGCAATGGTACATGCAAAGAGGCTTGCGCCTCTGGGGGTTGATTTGGTCCACTCCGATTCGCCTGTACCGGACAAAGCCAAGTCGGCTTCCAAATGTAAAACTTCTGGTACTTCGGTACCAAACTAAAAGGTTTTGCCCTGTACTACCGCGGTCGAGCCTTCAAGCTCCTTGGTACAGAGGAAATCTCAAAGTCCTCTCATAAGAGGCATTAGCACTCTCATTTGAGATCTAGTCCAGTACTGAATTTTCTAAAAAAGCACAAACTGAAGAAATCTCCCATGGCTTCTGTCTCGGGCTTTGTACCGGAGAGTCAGAAGGATAATTCTACTCCCATTTCTGACTTTGATCCTTCAAAATATTTTTGAGCACTCCTATGAGAGCTCAGTCTCCTCACATTTTGCCTCAACATTCTCCTCAGCCTGAGGACAATTTGGGTCAACCTACTCTGGTACCAATACAACCTGGACCCCAGCTGATTCTAACCAACATTCAGATGCCTAGACCCGTGGTGTTACACATCTATAATCCTAGCCAACTGCCTAATAAGGGCTGGCTCTTCTACATCTCCTATCAGATTAGAAGATCCTTTACCTAGCTCTTCCCAAATGGCAAATGACATCACCAATACTGTGCTGGAAACAATGCTATCTGAGCCCTTCCTAGAATGCATCAACGAAATCAACGAAAAAATATCACGCATGTTACCTCAGGGATCTGTACCCATCGACCCTATTCCAGAGCAGGTCACGATACCAGTGGACAACAAGGACACTGCTCCTCCACCCCAAAAAAACAGAACATTTCAAAGGACCCTGACTCAGATTCAGGGGAGGACACCACTCAGTCACCATCTAAGGTGTTCCATGACATTATAACTAAGCCATGCAGGCACTAGAAATCCTTCCGAAGGATAAGCCTGAAACGGCTGGTGTTTTTCGGAAACTGCCACCTCAGCAGTCAAAAGTTCCAATTCCCATGGAATTGTCCGTTCTAGAACAAGTTCTAGCTCATTGGGGAACGCCTCACTAAGATCCACACATCTCCAAGGCCCTAGATAACAAATACAAGGTACCTAAGGACAAACCCTTCATATTCATGGGCAATCTTCCAGCTCAATTAGCAATAGTTTCAGCTGCCCTTAGAATAAAGGGTAAAGGCCCTTCTCCACCCCCAGCTTCAGTGCTAGACAAAAACGCAAAAGCATGGGAGACCCAAGGTAAGAAGTCGTACACCACCTCTACCTTACAACTTACGCAGGTTAACACTGCTACAGTTCTGGTGGGATTTAATATCCTTGATTGGGATAATCTTGAACGTTTCACTGATATGCTCCCTCAGGAAGCCGCAGATGAATTTTCATTCTGGATTTCAGAGGGCAGAGAAGCTGCTAGCCAACAGCTTGAAGCCGTCAAAGATCTCACTGACTGTCACTGCCGCAGGCGACTGGCATTTGTGGCGAAGGTGGAAACAGGGACGCCATTAAAGTGTTCCGTTACGTTTCTTCTCCGTCTACTAGCCACGGTCTAGTTGTTTCCAAGATGGCCGCCGCCGTTTGTATATCTCACTCGGCTGCCGGCGGCTCTGCGCGTTGCAACTGAGTTCTTTCTCGCCCACGTTGCTTGCGCTAGTTCCCTGTTGACAGTTTTGTCCTTCTATCATGCTGTTTCGGCGTCTGTTTAATTCCTTCTCCTCCCGTTCCCGTTGCTCTCTCTCCCTCTCTGTTCCGCTTGCCTTCTCCCTTTGCTCCGGTGCTGTTTTTCCCTCCGCTGCCTACTCACTCTTCCCATCACATCCCTTCTCAAGAAATCCACGGGTCCTTTCATCTGGTCCAATGAGGCTGAAGAAAGCTTCCTCAGTTTGAAACACAAGTTCTGTACAGCTCCTATCTTGAAACAAGCAGATCAACTACTACCCTTTATTCTGTAGACCGACGCTTCTGCAGCTGCCGTAGGTGCCGTTCTTCTCCAGAGAGTCAAGGACCTCGAGCATCCGGTGGCTTACTTCTCCAAGACTTTGAATCCTAGCCAACGCAACTACTCTGTCATAGAAAAGGAACTACTTGCTATGAAGTTGGCTTGTTTGGAGTGGAGGCATTTGCTTCAAGGGAGCCTACACCCATTCCAGATATGAACAGATCATAAAAATCTGCAAATACTCAAGCAGCAAGAGTGTTATAACACCCGTCAGGCCAGATGGGCTCATTTTTTCGCCCAGTTTGATTTTGTCATCACATTCATTCCTGGCTCTCAAAATCTTGTCGCCGATGCTCTCTCTCGCAGAGACGATGTTATCTTTCCGTACAGCAAGGAGCTTATGTTTCCTCGTACTCCGATCATATCTGCAGTGACTAGCTTTTTGGAAGAAGTAAGAGGAGCCTACCTCCACAAACCAACTCTCAATGTGGGTAATCAACCAGTCACCACTAAGGACGGTTTGCTCTTCATCCACGGAAGACTGTTCATTCCATCCAAAAGTCTCAGACGACGGGTCACTCAGTGGTGCCACGATTCCAAGACAGCAGCTCATCGAGGAGTGCGAGGCACTCTGGAGCTTCTACAAAGAGCTTTCTTTTGGCCCAACATGAAGGCCGATACTCAAACCTATGTTCAATCCTGTATGGTGTGCCTACAAAGCAAATATTCCACCTCGAAACCTTTGGGTTTGTTACAACAGGAACTGGTCCCACATGGTCCCTGGAAATGCATTTCTACGGATTTTATTGTGGAGTTACCGGTTTCCCGAGGCTGTACCTGCATAATGGTAACCGTGGACACGTTCTCGAAACTTGCACATTTTTCTCCTTTGGCCAAGATCCCGTCAGCCTCGGTTATGGCTGACGTTTTCCTCAAGGACATTTTCAGGCTACATGGGCTTCCCCATAAGATAATCTCCGACAGGGGCTGCCAATATACCTCCAGATTCTGGGCAGCATTGTGTAACTCATTGGGCATTGAGAGAGCTCTTTCGTCGGGGTTTCACCCCCAGACAAATGGACAGACCGAAAGGTTAAATGGAACCCTAGAACAGTACTTAAGGTGTTTCATAAATAAGCAGCAAGACAATTGGGTGGACCTGCTCCCCACAGCAGAGTTTGCATACAATAACGCTGTTCACACTGCTACAGGGGTTAGCCCCTTCTTCTGTACCTACGGTTTCAACCCGCAGTCCATCATTCCTGGATTGTGGGAGGAGACTAACATCCCTTCATTGGAGACCACCCTCGTGCAGATCAAGGCGGCCCACAACACGGCCCGTCAGAGCCTCCTTAAGGCTAGCAGACACTACAAGGAGCAATCCGACAAACACCGGAAACAAGTTCCTGCCTGGGATAAAGGCTCTAAGGTCATGCTGTCCACCAAGTTCCTTCCTCGATGGGTTCGGCCTTCTAAGCTGTCACCCCGCTACATCAGACCCTTCGAAATAACTTCAAGGATCAATCCTGTGGCTTAGCGCCTCAAGTTGCCTAGAGGACTCAGGCGGATTCACCCTATGTTTCACTCATCTCTCTTACGTCCCTTTGTGTCAGATACCCGGAAACAAGCATCCCCCAAGTTATGGACTTTGCCTGTTCCAGCCTTTGAGGAGTACGAAGTTTCTCAGATACGTGACTCCCGTTATCATCGGGGACGTCTTGAATATCTCGTACATTGGAAAGGGTATCCCTCCTCGGAAGATACTTGGGAGCCCCATTTTCACATTCATTTTCCTCGATTGTTACACAAGTTCCACCGGCTCCATCCTGAAAGGACGGGAGGGAGAAGCTTTCGGAGGGGGCATACTGTCACTGCCGCCGGCGACTGGCGTTTGTGGCGAAGGTGGAAACAGGGACGCCATTAAAGTGTTCCGTTACGTTTCTTCTCCATCTACTAGCCACGGTCTAGTTGTTTCCAAGATGGCCGCCGCCGTTTGTATATCTCACTCGGCTGAAGGCGGCTCTGCGCGTTGCAACTGAGTTCTTTCTCGCCCCCGTTGCTTGCGCTAGTTCCCTGTTGACAGTTTTGTCCTTCTATCACGCCTTTTCGGCGTCTGTTTAATTCCTTCTCCTGCCGTTGCTCTCTCTCCCTCTCTGTCCTGCTTGCCTTCTCCCTTTGCTCCCGTGCTGTTTTTCCCTCCGCTGCCTTTTCTCGCTTCCTTGGGTTCCCTCGGACATCTCGTATTATCCGTTCTCTCTTGTCCTCCACGTTGTGGGGAACTCACCTGTATCCAGCTACCTCCTTCAGCCGGTCTACATTGACACGCTGACCTCACGGTCCCTGGGTACTCGGCAGAGGACCATTCCTACCTGCTACGGATCCGGCGACTTCCATCATTCCTACCTGCTACGGATCCGGTGACTTCCATTGCCTTGCGACCACTCCGGTTCCAGGTTTTTTTTGCCATCCAGTGGCTTTTTCCCCTCTGGCTGTCGCGGAGGGGAGTCACCGAGGGATTTCTCAGTTTTGAGTAACGGTGGCTTCCTTCCGAGGTAGACCCTATCTTCAAAAAAAGAAGAAACCTTACATTGGACTTACCCGCAGAAAGAAACTGGACTATTCAGGTGAGGAGGAGGTGATCGGGGAATGTAGTAATTCTAGTGAAAACGAAGACATTGTGTCAAGTATCGGCAGATATCATCTGTGTTGGGACGCCGTAGTTATCCGGCTTCCACGAGAACTAATACTTGTGGCTCTCGTATTTGTCAACGAACGGTGGTTACGGTCCCTTTAAGATCTCGTCTGCCGGGATCTTGGAAGTTGGCATGGAGACGATGGCGTCCTCTCACGTCTGTCACTTTTCCCTCTACACGTTAAGTTGACGTATAGTGATCATGTGACTGTTATTTAAGCCACGTCTGTTCGTTTTGCCGGCGCTTCTGAATCTTGTATTCTAGCGGCTTGCTTTCTCTTGTATCCAGCTTCTTGTCCCCCCTTGCCTTGTCTTCCTGCTCTTCGACCTCGGATCGTCCACGGACCTGCTTTGATTACTCCTTTGTACTTTTGCTGCCAGTCCTGCTCTTCGACCTCGGATCGTCCACGGACCTGCTTTGGTTACTCCTTTGTACTTTTGCTGCCAGCCCTGCTCTTCGACCTCGGATCGTCCACGGTCCTACCCTGCTAGGATTGTCCACCTGCATTGGAACTCTTCACCTTTGGTACACGGACTAGAGACTGCCTTATTGTACCTTTTAGGCGTCCTCGTGCCGTCGGGTTAGGTTTTGCTCTTTGGACAGTCAGCTTGGATTTTCTCCTGCTTCTTGCTTTGCCTTCATTTCTGGATCTATACTGGTTCTTGATCTTGGGTTGGCCTCTACCTTACTTCTTATTCCTTCCTTGGGAATATTCGGAGAATCGGAGATTCTGAAGAACTACACAGGTTAGTGGTGGATTTCTATTCTGATATCTGCATTTATTTTGCATACTATCGCATCTATGTGATTATTGCTCTTAGTGCAGTTGTCTGGGGGTCTTGCCTGTACACCTTGAGAAGACATCCCGTTCCAGTATCCTGTTCCATCGGGTTCTGGATTCTTCGTTGACATTCCATCTTTCCGCCAATCAACTGTTCTGTTTGTTGATTGTACTGACTAGTTCGGTAGATTGGCGAGAAGAATTCCTCGGCTACACTACGAGGGCAAGAGCGCTACTGACATATTCAGAAGCCTTCTATATAAATGGATGCCAACGAGTCTTTGTCGGCCATCATGCAATTGGTGGCGGATTTACGCAGTGAAATGGCTCATGCCCATGCTGCCACCGAAAGGCGCATTGATGAGCTACAGGTTGGTTTTCAGCCCACCGGTGCTGGGGCGCCTTCACCCGCTGTGGCCTCGGGTTCTGGGCTATCTCGCGCCCGTTCTGATACGGGGCCAGTGTACATGACTGCTCAGTTTCCCTTGGCTCCACCAGAGCGGTTTCTAGGTGACCCTAAGGCCTATCGAACCTTCCTTAACCAGTGTAGGTTGCATTTTCTATGTAGGCCAGCACTGTTTCCGGATCCAACCACTAAAGCAGCCTTCCTTTTGTCACACTTGGGTGGTACGGCGGCGGCATGGGCCAATCCACTATTGGAAGAGGGCAGTCACCTCTTGTACGATTGTGACGCCTTGATTGAGGCTATGAGTCGGGTTTTTGATACGCGCTATGCTACGCAAGCCACCGACTTACAGTTATTGGCCTTACAGCAGGGAACTTCTACCCTGTTGGCTTACTTAGCCAAGTTTAATCAATTGGTTGCCGAAACTAACTGGCCACAGGAGAAGAAGGCCTCCTTATTTTACAAAGGGTTGTCTGACTCCCTTAAAGATACTCTATCTACGGTACCGGTAATCCCTACAGCATTCTCTGAGTTGGTTGATTTGGTACTTCAAATTGACTCTAGGCAAGCAGAGAGAAGGGGGGAACGGAGACCGCTTCCTCCTCTTACGACCGCCACGTCAAGTCCTGCCACCGGGTCCTCAGAACCAATGCAAATCGGAGCATTGCGGGGACCGTTGTCAGCAGAAACCAGAGAACACAGAAGAAAGAACGGCCTTTGTTTCTATTGTGGGTCATCAGATCATTTACTACGATCATGTACTAAGAAACCTGCTAAGAAACAGGGAAACGCGAAAGCCCGGCAATAGAAGGGGTTCAGTTGCCGGGTGGTTCTTACAGCAACCCCCTCATGTCTACACCTTATTGTTTATCCGTCACTCTCAATTCCACCTCCCTCGGTAGACGGGTGATTCCAGTTGTCTTGGATTCAGGTGCTACGGGGAACTATATTGATGGTGATTATGCTCGAGAGGTGGGTATACAGATTGTTTCCAAAGACTGCCCCGAGGTCGTGAATGCGGTCGATGGCTCAACCCTGGTTTCTGGTCTAGTGACTGAACGTACTGCTACTTTGGTCATGAGGACGGAATGTGGGCATACTGAAGAGATCACCTTTGACCTGATTGCCGCCCCACAGCTTAAAGTTATCCTGGGGCTTCCTTGGTTGAGACTACACAACCCCGTGGTGGATTGGCAGTCGGGGGAAGTGAACTTCCTCTCAGAACATTGTGACCAGTTCTGTTTGACATCAGTTCAGAAAACCCCCAGCCCAAGCCGTGCTCTCATGGATGCCGCCTCTACGATAGGAGCTGTTCTTAACACTCAATTGCCCTCAGAGTATCGAGAATATCGGGATGTCTTTGACGCAAGTGGGGCAGAAATCCTTCCACCCCACAGGCCTTTTGATTGTCCTATAGAATTGATTCCTGGGGCCAAGATACCATCTGGCAGGATTTATTCATTAACACCCAAGGAGGATGTCATCCTTAAGGAATACATCGATAAATCTTTAAAATCCGGCTTCATTCGGCATTCGCGTTCTCCGGCAGCTTCCCCTCTGTTTTTTGTTCCAAAGAAGGAGGGGGACCTTCGCCCCTGTATCGACTATCGGCCTTGAATGCTGTTACGGTCAGAAACCAATACCCGATTCCTCTGATATCAGTCTTGCTTGATCAGCTCGGCTCAGCCAAGGTCTTTTCCAAGTTAGACTTACGTGGGGCGTACAACCTTGTACGCATACGAGAAGGGGATGAATGGAAGACCGCCTTCAAAACCAAATACGGTCTATACGAATACACTGTAATGCCCTTCGGGCTGAGTAACGCCCCCGCCACTTTCCAGTTCTTCATAAATGAAGTCTTTCATGATATGTTGGATCAATTTCTGATCGTTTATCTAGACGACATTCTGATTTACTCCCCCAACCATGAAACCCATGTTGTTCAGGTCAGTAGAGTCTTACAACGTTTGCGGGACAATCATTTATATGCCAAACTGGAAAAGTGTCTCTTCCACGTACAAGAGGTCGAGTTTCTTGGCTTTAACATCACCAACAAAGGAGTCAAAATGAGCAGATCTAAAGTCTCTGCTATTCTGGATTGGCCGGTTCCCAACAATCTGAAGGCGTTGCAATCCTTTTTAGGTTTTGCGAACTTTTATCGACGTTTCGTTCAAGACTTTTCAGCCATTGTCTGTCCCATTACGGCTCTGACTAGCTCCAAGAGATCTTTCCATTGGGATGGGGAGGCTCAACAGGCGTTTGACTCTCTGAAGTCCGCCTTCACCTCGGCACCTGTGCTCCAGCATCCGGACCCAACCCACCCATTCATTGTCGAGGCTGATGCTTCGGATGTGGCCTTGGGGGCTATCCTGTCCCAACCTTGCCCAGACGATGCAGGTTTACATCCAGTAGCCTTTCATTCCAGAAAGTTAACACCTTATGAAAGGAATTATACTATCACGGAGCGCGAATTGTTGGCTATCAGGGACGCGTTCTTGGTTTTGAGGCATCATTTGCTGGGTTCTCAAGTGCCTGTTCAGGTGTTCACGGATCATAGGAATCTCTTGGCCCTGCAGTCAGTGAAATGCACCACTGCACGACATGCCCGTTGGCATGAATTCTTTTCAATGTTTAATTTCACTATTTCCTATCGTCCTGGTTCTCAGAATTCTAAAGCGGATGCTCTCTCTCGTCTACATGGACCCGCCGAATCCTCTCACGCCACTGGTGTACCTCTGTTACCCACTCAGGTGGTTTGTGGTTGCTCTTTACGTCCGTCACTTAAGTCCTTTATACAGGAATGGCTTCGAGACGATCCGCCAGAAGTAACCAAATACAAGCTGGAGATCATAAATTCCTTGCCCTATTACCAGGGTAAGATATTCCTGCCTACTCTAGAGACGCGACGTACTGCTATACAATGGTGTCATGACTCCTCTCTGGCTGCTCATCCAGGTATTAGGAAGACGGTTGATCTAATGAAAAGATGGTGTTGGTGGCCATCTTTATTGCAGGATGTTACTGATTACGTAAATACTTGTTCGGTTTGTGCTCAGTGTAAGACATCACATGGCAAACCCGTGGGTTTGCTCCAACCTATGCCTCTTCCAGATCATCCTTGGTCCTCCATTTCCATGGATTTCGTTGTGGAACTACCTCTGGTGGACGGTTTTGATACTATTTGGGTGGTCATCGACTATTACACCAAAATGGCACTATTCGTACCTTGTCAAGGGATCCCTACTGCTCCTAAACTGGCGGATCTTTTTCTGCGGAACGTGTTTAGGTTGTTTGGTCTTCCTTCTATAATCATCTCCGACCGCGGTCCTCAGTTTACTTCACGCTTTTGGAGAGCTTTGTCGGCTGCATTAGGTATTGAAGCTCGATTTTCAAGTGCTTATCATCCTCAGACGGATGGCCAGACCGAACGTCTGAATTCCACTATGGAACAATACATAAGGTGTCTCATCTTTCAGCGTCAGGACGATTGGCTTTCGGTACTGTCTATGGCCGAATTTGCCTACAATAATTCGCTCCACACTGATACACAGGTTTCTCCTTTCTTTGCCCTGTATGGGCAGCATCCGCGTTCCTTGCCTCTCGCACCTGACCTGCCGGCTCACAATCCTGCTGCCCTTGCCTGTCTTAGGGACATTTCCGGCACCCATGTCCAGGTTATGAGACAATTGTTGGAGGCTCAGAACAGGACCAAGTTATATGCAGACCGGCATCGTACCCCTGCTCCGGTGTATCTCCCAGGCATGAACGTCTGGTTGTCTACCCGCAATTTACGCCTGCCTGGTCAGAGGAAGTTGCTCCCACGTTTTGTTGGGCCATATGTTATATCGCATGTCATTAACCCGGCAGTGGTGCGTCTGGTTCTTCCCCAGTCGTGGAAAATACACCCAGTATTCCACGTGTCTTTGATTAAACCATGCCGTCCTAATACCCGTCTTCCCTCCCATCCTCCGCCTCTCAGGGTTCGGGGTGCTGTGGAATATGAGGTGTCAGCCATCTTGGACACCAAGGTTCGGAACGGTAGAAGACTCTACTATGTTGACTGGAAGGGTTATGGTCCGGAGGATCGCACCTGGGAGCCATGCGAAAACGTACATGCCCCGGTTTTGTTGTCCCGTTTTTGGAGATCTCGGCGTGTGGGGGCCTCTTTGGCGAAGGAAACTGTCAAGTATCGGCAGAGATCATCTGTGTTGGGACGCCGTAGTTATCCGGCTTCCACGAGAACTAATACTTGTGGCTCTCGTATTTGTCAACGAACGGTGGTTACGGTCCCTTTAAGATCTCGTCTGCCGGGATCTTGGAAGTTGGCATGGAGACGATGGCGTCCTCTCACGTCTGTCACTTTTCCCTCTACACGTTAAGTTGACGTATAGTGATCATGTGACTGTTATTTAAGCCACGCCTGTTCGTTTTGCCGGCGCTTCTGAATCTTTTATTCTAGCGGCTTGCTTTCTCTTGTATCCAGCTTCTTGTCCCCCCTTGCCTTGTCTTCCTGCTCTTCGACCTCGGATCGTCCACGGACCTGCTTTGATTACTCCTTTGTACTTTTGCTGCCAGTCCTGCTCTTCGACCTCGGATCGTCCACGGACCTGCTTTGGTTACTCCTTTGTACTTTTGCTGCCAGCCCTGCTCTTCGACCTCGGATCGTCCACGGTCCTACCCTGCTAGGATTGTCCACCTGCATTGGAACTCTTCACCTTTGGTACACGGACTAGAGACTGCCTTATTGTACCTTTTAGGCGTCCTCGTGCCGTCGGGTTAGGTTTTGCTCTTTGGACAGTCAGCTTGGATTTTCTCCTGCTTCTTGCTTTGCCTTCATTTCTGGATCTATACTGGTTCTTGATCTTGGGTTGGCCTCTACCTTACTTCTTATTCCTTCCTTGGGAATATTCGGAGAATCGGAGATTCTGAAGAACTACACAGGTTAGTGGTGGATTTCTATTCTGATATCTGCATTTATTTTGCATACTATCGCATCTATGTGATTATTGCTCTTAGTGCAGTTGTCTGGGGGTCTTGCCTGTACACCTTGAGAAGACATCCCGTTCCAGTATCCTGTTCCATCGGGTTCTGGATTCTTCGTTGACATTCCATCTTTCCGCCAATCAACTGTTCTGTTTGTTGATTGTACTGACTAGTTCGGTAGATTGGCGAGAAGAATTCCTCGGCTACACTACGAGGGCAAGAGCGCTACTGACACATTGCTGACCTTCTAGCTGATCCCGTAGCCCATAGCGCCAGTTTTGATACTGACCCAACTGCAAGGGCAGTCACTAGTGCAGTCTGCATGCGTAGGCATGCATATTTGTCTGCCTCTTTCCTTCACCAAGATATCCAGGAGAAAGTGCTCGACCTTTCATTTGATGGCAAAACATTGTTTGATCCATCTACAGATGAGGCCTTACAGAAATGTAAGGCCAGTGTCACAGCAGCTAAAACCCTTAGCTCAATTGTGGTGAAACAGCCATATCACCAAACCTTTAAAGCATTTAAACCATGTACACAAGGAAACAGTGGTTCTGCCACCTCTGCTAAAGCTTACTACTCTTCTAAAAAGAGAAGATATAAACCCAAGACTAAATCGGCACTCCCTATTCCCAAAATTTTGCTCTAGAGCAAAATAAGTCTATTTGACTACCCTACAGGCATGTACATAACTTCTGCTCCAACCATCACCAAGGAGCATACATCCCTGGTAGCAGGAAGGCTTCTCAACTTCCTCCCTTTTTGGAAAACCCTTACTCAAGAGGAGTGGGTTCTAAATATTATTCAGCATGGTCACCGCCTTGCCTTTCCGGCTATTCCACCTTCCTCTACTCCAAAGCTCCAAAAATCACACTGGAGCTCCTGGAAGGATTCCAAAAACTCCTGGTTCTAGGGGCAATAGAATTGGTTCCTCAAGAGGAAGTAGGTCAGGGATTTTACTCTCGTTACTTCCTGATCCCAAAGAAATGAGGCAGGATCTGTCCAATTCTGGACTTTTCAGACCTCAACCAATTTCTGTCTCTCAATACCTTCCACATGATAACCATATTTCAGATTGTGGCTTCTCTTCATCCAAACGATTGGATGGCATCTGTAGATCTACAGGATGCTTATTTTCACATCCCGATCTACAAACACAACTGTCAGTTTCTGAGATTATCAATAGGAAGGTCTCATTACCAGTTTACATGTCTTCCCTTAGGTCTAAATTCTGCTCCTAAGGTTTTCACAGAAGTTCTGGGGTCAGTGGCAGCCTGCCTTCGGTTAAGGACAGTCCATCTATACCCCTACCTAGACGACTGGCTTTTCAAAGCCCAGTCTCCGGTGGAATTGCTTCAGAAATTGCAAGTAACCTGCCATACTCTGTTCAACCTGGGGTTCTCCATAAATGTGACGAAATCCCAACTCAATCCCTCTCAAAGGATCCAATTCCTGGGAAGAGTTATATACACTACTCTATACAAAACCTTTCCACCCCTGGAAAGGGTGGAAGCCATTCAACAAACCATTGTACAGTTCACTACCCACCATAGCCTAACACTTGGTGGTTTCAAAGGCTCTTGGGCCTCCTGGCCTCTTGCATGAACTTAGTTCCATTTGCAAGGCTCCATATGAGAACAATCCAGTGGCTTCTTGCTCTCAACAGGAACTGGCTTTCAGAATTCCAGGAAATGAAAATCCAAATTCCAAAACAAGTACTGGACCCTCTACTCTGGTGGTTCTCCCAGAGAACCTGTTAATAGGGTTTCCTTCTCAACCTCCTTCTCAGCAAATAGTCATAACAACAGACTCTTCAGAGTACGTTTGGGGAGTCCTTTGTCTAAGTCTAACAGCTCACGGTCTTTGGTCCTCTCAGGAAAAGAAGCACCAGATAAATGTCCTGGAACTAAGAGCCATATTTTTTGCTCCAAAATCATTTCTTCCCCCACTTCAAGGAAAGGTGGTGAAAATTCTACCGGACAATACCACTGCAATGTTTTATATCAACAATCGGGGGGAGACTCGCTCCCACCATATGTCTCCTAGCAGAAAAAATGTGGTCTTCGGCCACTTAAAATCACATTTTCTTGTTGGCGTCCCATCTCGAGGGGAAGATCGTCCTTGCAGACCAAATAAGCAGGTTACATTCTGCTCCGCACGAGTGGGAGCTGAAACCGTCACTAGCCCACATGATATTTCAGAAGTGGGGCCATCCATCAGTAGACCTCTTTGCCAACCAGCTCAACTCACTATGTCCTCAGTTTGCATCAAGGCAAGGCCTGGTCTTCTATTCCTGGGAGATGCTCTACATCTAGATTGGTCGATTCTAACACTTTATGCATTCCGACCTCTCCCATTGACACAAAAATTGCTCAAATTCAATATGTCAAACAATCGGACAATGATTCTAATAGCCCTGCTCTGGCCTCGCCAGATCTGGTTTCCAGACCTTCTGGAGTTAGCGGGGACTGCCCTTTTAGATCTTCCACTATCGAGAGATCTTTTGACTTAACAGAAGGGGCAGGTCCTTCACCCCTCCCCTCAATTGCTGAACTTGAAGGCTTGGTTCCTGAAAAACTAGCCTTTTTCCCACTTGGATTTTTTCTGAGCAAAACATAGCCATTATGTAAGCCTCCAGAAAAGCTTCCACCAAGAAGCAATATCGCAACAAATGGTTATGTTTATGTCACTGGTCGTTGGAACAAGACCATAACCCTTTAAAGGCCTCTGTTGATGATGTCATGTTCTTCATGTCTTGTTTAGTTTCCACTGGTGTCAAAGTAGACACGGTCAAACATTACTTATGAGCTATCAGTGCTTACCTGAATCGAGAACACAAGTCTTTCTTCCTTTCCAAAGAAGCCATTAAAAGGCACTTAGAGGGTGTTTTACGTTTACATTCCCCTATTCGTGAACCTCCACCTCAGTGGGATCTCAACGCGGCCTTATCATCCCTAATGCAAAAACCATTTGGGCCTATGGCTTCATGCGAATTAGAATTCCTAACTTGGGAACCGGCTTTCTTAGTAGCCATTACTTCGGCTAGAAGGAATAGTGAGCTCCAGACTCTCCTCAAAGGAACCTTATATAGTGTTCCATAAGGACAAAGTTGTCCTTCATACAGTCCCCTCCTTTCTACCCAGGGTGGTCTCCGATTTTCACTTAAACCAAGAAATATGTCTTCCCGTTTTTCTTCCTAGGCCGCACACTTCTGCAGCCGAAGAAAAATGACATAACCTAGATGTTGTAAGAACTTTAAAATTCTGCCTTGAAAGGACCAAACTGTTCTGAAAAGCAGACCAGCTCTTGATTACTCACGGTAGTCCTTCTCCTGGCAATAAGGCAGCAAAAGCTTCCATTGCTAGAGGGTTGCCTCCTGTATCGCCAAGGCTTACGACATGAAAGGGCTTGCAACTCCGCAGAGACTTTAGGCTCATTCTAGTAGAGCCAAGGCAGCATCTGTAGCCTTTACCAGGCATGTTCCCATTCTAGACATCTGTAAAGCAGCTACCTGGGCTACCCCGCTTGCCGTTTTTAGGCACAATGCTATGAACACATCTTATAGAAATTATGCAAAATTTGGCCAAGAGGTTCTTTCAAACTTGTTTGCCCGAATCCTGTAAATGCTATATCCTCCACCTTTGCTTTTTAGTCTGGTCCCAACCAGTTGGGAAGGAGGGAGAGCCAGGATGACAGAGAAATGAAAAATTACCTTCATGGTGATTCAGGTTCTCTTAGTCCAGACTCTCCCTCCTTCACCTCAGCCGCCCAGCCATCCCTACAGTACTCATATACTTAAATTCTACCGCCCTCAGCAGACCCACAGGAACCCAGGTGACGTGAGGGTAAGGTGTGGGCCCGGCGCCCGGAGGGATGCACGCGTGACGTAGGCCCTTCCCCTTTCAAAATTCTTAAAATGACGGCTATCTTTTACAGCCAGCTTTTCCGGCCCGCCTGCGGAGGCAGGCGTTCCCAACCAGTTTCATATATTATTCCTCTCAACTCATTTGTGGTTTTCAGGCACGCAAGCCCCATACACCTCTATGGACATCAATGGAATTGCTCTCAGAAACCTCACCTGAGTCCAACAAACTGGAGTCTTCGCGAGAGGTCTTTGTCTTTTCCTTCTTTAGTCTCGCCTTGGATTTGTCCCTCAGACGGTCCTTGACGAGATAGGGCCTATCCTCCCCAGCTGCCACAGTGACCTCCTTCTGAGGCCAGAAGTCTCCTGAGAGTTTGAGGGAAAAGCCAAATGGCATAAAAACCCTCTGTTGTGGAACAGATCCAGTAGGGATGAATGGCTGGTTAGCAAGTGTCTTCCATCCAGCAGGAGATTCTTCTTGGTAAGTAGGAATGGTAGTCGAAAGGAATGGTAGTCAATAAAGGCACCGTAATGCCTAGGATCCTGGATAGGATCCTGGATTGGCAAGTAAGGAAAATTAGCCTGGAGGAGACCAGAGAGGGGTACTCAGAATGTAGGTGTCCCAAATGATTGGAAAGACTCATACACAGAACAAAAGACAATGCGTCAAGACCCAAGGAGGGAATCCAGCAGCAAGGGAAAGCCCACAGCAAGGGGAAGCCAGGGAAAACGGCTGCAAGCGATGAACAGAAAACATGCCGCTGAGAGCAGCACGGCGGTCCGCGGCAAGATGGAAAGAGGGAGACTACGCCGGCAGGGAGGGAGAGACAAAGGGGGGAGCAAACACAGAGAGAGAGTACCTAGAATGCTGATAACAGAGGGGTAAGGCGACTTACCGAGGGCTACGAAGTGAACGGGTTGCAACGTGTCCGTGTTATGGCTTGGTCCTTATTTGAATGGCTTTCCGAATCCCGGCGGCGACCATCTTTGGGGAAGAATAGACCGCTACGAAAAAAACATAGTGGCAGGCACATATGCCGGACTTCTCGCACAACGTTAACAGGAGTCGTCCCCTGGCACCAGCGCCGCCACAGGACCAGCGCGCAGTTGTGACAGTTACACCAGTCAAAAAAAAGTATTTCACTGGCCTTGGAGTATCAATACATTGAGAGATATGAGATCTACATAAAGGGGGGGGGGTGCATTGCAACAAAGCTTTAAGTGTTGCTTAGTGGCACCATTGACATGGCTGACACCTCATTCAGAACTGTCTGTTCAGACAAGATCATTTTGCAATCTCAGACTTGTAGTTACTTGCCCACCACTACATACTTTCTCTATATGTTGTTTTTGAAGCAGATATATATATTTGCCCATGCCATGTCCATACATTTGGTTCTTTGCATGCTTGTATCCATAAAGTATGTTTTTTCCCTGTAAATCCAGAACATCAGGCACTAGAGTGCCAAGAAAACACCCAATCTAAACTGGACTCCTCACATGTGATTTTGGACAGCATCAGTTGTCTGCAGTATTTGCATAACAAGATGCCCAGCACAATTAGAGTGATGGTGTTTGCAGCAGTTTGATTCATTTATTTTGATTTGTAAGTGTCATGGCTCACTCCCTTCGCTCCCGTTCCCGCCACTTGGGGGCATGTTTTGGGGTTTATTCCCTACTGGGCATTTCCTCTGAACCTTATGCTACAGTGTTGTGATGAATTGGGAGCGCTAAAACCTTATTTTCCAAGTTACTTCCCTTCCGGATCCATTCCAGGTTTTTGGCAGCCAGCATGCTACTTTAATCAAATGACTATGCTTCCCAGAATGCCTGGCTCACTGCTTCACCTCCTCCCTTGCAGGACAAGGTTGGGTGGAGGATAGGCAACACCTGTGGCTGCAGGTGCAGCAGGCGGCACACCTGAGGGGTGTGCTCGTTAAGCAGCTTTAAAAGCCTCAGTTTGCTTCAGTCCAGCGCTGGTCATTGTTGCAGTGTTCCTGTTGTGACTGGTCCCTTGTTCCTTGTTCCTAGCTTTTGTGCCTAGTTCCTAGTTCCTGTTTCTTGTTCCTCTGCCCTGGATTTCGGATTCATGTGCTTAATTGATTTCTGCTTTCTGCATTTCCCTTTCTGTCTTCCTCTGTCTGCAGGCAGCCTTTCTCTGTCCTTTACACTTTAATGCAGCCCAGTTTGCCTGTGTTCTCTGTTTCTTTGATGCTGTCCTTTGCTGCTGAAAAAACTTGATGCATTAGTCTTTCCCTTTTTAGATTTAGCTTCCTGCCTTTTCACCTTGGATGGGTGGGAAAGGTTTCCTTTTGTGATATCATTTTCCCTGCTCCTGATCCTTACTTTCTATTGGGATCCATTCCATGTTTTCCATTGCACTTCAGCATTTATTTCCCATTTGATTATTAGTCAAGGGGTGCTGTTGTAACTAGTCCCTGTGTGAATGCCTTTTGTTTTCCTCACTATTCTATAATCACAATTCCTACTTGCTCCTTGACTTGGGCCTTATGTATTTAGTTATCCTCCACCCATTGCTGTTATAGCCTTCTGGGTCCCTGTTTGATCAACGGGGTTCGTGGGTTTACTGACATTCAAGTGGTCTTTCCGGTTCTCGTGAGTACTGTTTCTAAGTTCCTTATTCAGTATCATCCAGAGTGTCAGCACACAGATCCTGTCCTTGCTTGCCCTCTACGTGGGCTTAGCGCTGTCAGTATCTGTAATAGCATAGTGGGTAAGGAGTTTGCCGACTTTCCTTTCAGTCATAAGGAGGTTCTAAGTGCTTACCCCATATCCCTTTTCATATATTGGTATTATTGTTTCACTCTATTTGCACTCCTGGGTTTCAGTATACACGAGTCTTGGGTATTGTATGCACGTTGTTAGATTCAAAGTTGTTCACTGTGCGCTTCTGTGCACATTTCCCTTGCCATATTCATTGCCTTCTTCCTTTCTTAACAGTAAGGCGCTATACCCAACATTCGCTTCAGACCACCTGGACATCGAATGCAGATATCTAACTATCATTCATTCACTGCAAGTGTGAGTGATGCATCCTCTGCAGTGTATTTATCTGTAAACTGGTTTGCTATTCAATTTGAAATGAAAAGCAGCAAGTGTCAGAATGCAAGAAAAGAACGGAGGAATGGGCATCCTATTCACATGTGATGCTGGGGCAGTTTGACATGACAGTATAGTTTGCTCTAGGCTGGTTATATTATCTATTAAGATTGCTTGCTTTTTTCATTATTTGGAACGGAAAGGCATACATTAGTTTTCATAAATTGATTAGCAGAATTTGCTAATGAAAATGTTATTGATTAGTAAACAAAGTAATTTAATAATAATAATCATAAATTTGATTAGCAATGTTGTACTTATGATTGTCACTAGGCAAATGAGCAACACCACTGCATTTTTGTGAACCTCTGAAGTAAGCCATTAGTGAGATGAGTGGCTGTGAAATGTAAGGATTGATTGCATGAATGCACACAAATAAATTAATAGAGATGATAAATAGGCTCTAAAACAGTTTTCATTGCAATACCCTGCGCAGCCGGGAATAGATGCTGTTGCAGAGGGCAGTGTCCCGTATCCGGCATGCTTGAACCCTCATTTGCTGTGCAAGGAGGTGTTCAGAAGTTTATAAAATAAAAATGTTCACAATGTTAAAGGAAAGTCATAGCTCGAGACAAAGCACGTACAGCGTCATCACGAGTTCAGCGTTGTGGCCAAAAACGGTGGTAATACAGTGGTAACAGAGTTGCCACTGCATCCCCACACATTACCACACCGCCGAACTACGGGTTTGGAGGTTAGGCAGAGGAAAAACCTGCAGCAGGTAATTCCTCCGCTTTACTGCCAAAAATAGGCCAGCTCGGGGGAATTACTGCCATGATACTTACATCAAAGACCCCATGGAGTCTATGGACTCCAATTAATGGATATGGGCATGACTTTATCCCAACTCGTCCGGCTTCCATACAAGGGATGCTCCAGTCTTCCTTTCTTCATCATCAGCGATTTCTGTCAGGCCACACTGCAGCCCTGCAGACTTTTACAAACCTGTGAGGCCTAGCCCCAGGAAAAACAAAACATTTCTATAACTAATTTTCCTTCATACTCCACTCATTCTACTCATATTTTTTTCTGGTCTTATAATTTCTTCTAAACCTGGCTTTCATAATTCTGCATGTTGTGCATTGAGCATGTTAAAATCCCCTTTTGGCATAGATGGGCTTTTGACAGACAGCAGACAGCTGCTGAGTTACTTCGTGCTCCTGTGCCAGCCTTAGTGACACAACACTGCATGGGCCCTGCAATCCCTTTTTAGCACAGGCTGCATTCTTCCTGGCAGAGAGACAGCTTCTATTGTGCTTTGAGATCTTTAGAACTGCATAGAATTTGACATTTATAAATGTATTCAGCTAATAGTTATTTGCACCTTATATTTAATTAATAACTACCTTCTTTCATTGCCAGCCCATGTCTGTGTGATTATATTTGCATGAAAAAAGCTTTCTCAATGCCGCCCCCCTGCCTCCCTAGTCTCTTGTAGTGCCTAGAAGCAGTCAAAAGAAGTTGTGCCTAATTCTAAAGTGCTTGGGGGTGAAGGAAGGGGCTAGCTCTTTCATTACTTCTACAGTAACAAACGCACCCCCACCCAACATATCTACAACCCCAGAAATATTAATTTGCGTTTCACTATTTATTGTATGCAAGGCGTTTTAGATCCCCCAATTGATACCATCATCTTTGCACTATTAGGGACTATATTGACACAACATCGGAGACCTAATTGGCATGTGCAGAAGCGGACCAAGAAGAATACGATAACAGGCACCAGTATTTTTACTGCTGCCATGACGGGACCCAATCAAAGGCAAGTGATAGCCAATCCATGTTCTGAACTCCACCTTCTTTCTTCATTTGAACACCTACATTGTGCACCGCCTCAATGACGTGGGATAGTGACCCATTCTCAGCATCCTCCGGGGCTACAAAAGTGCAGCAGCTGCTTCCCAACTTTTTACACACTCCTTCTATGGATGTTAGCAAATCCAGCATGTAGCGGTTCTGCATCGCCATGAGTCTCAATGCCTGAAGCTCTACTTTGATGGCATTGAGCCCATTTTCTGTGTCATTGGCCAGCGGGACTAGCTCCCATTGGACTATCTGCACCCACTTGGCGTTAGCAGCTGCTTGTAACCTAGGAGCCTAAAAAGATGAAAAGAAAGTCTCTGCTGAGCTAAAAAGTCGATACTCATAAGATATTCCTATTGGCAGTGCGGAAGAGTCCTTTGAGACATAGTTTGATCTCTTCTTTCTTCCCCGCTGTTGAAATTGTCCTTTTCCTGGCAGTATACCAAATTCTTGTGTGGTCTGCAAGTTTCTACTTCTTTAGGTGCTGGAGTGGCTGTTGGCACCTTGACAGGCATTTCTTCTCCCTTCAGGTGTTCTTCCGGGATTACTAGCAGCACTGAATGGAAGGTTGGCCAGTTAACACTTGCCTCTCCAGGAGGGTGGGAGGTGCAAATAGGCTTGTCGGTCACAAACCCAGTAGTAATCCATCACTGCTGCCGTACCTTTTGTCATATCAAGGATCACTAGAGTGTGGTTGCACTGTGTATTTATGCCAACAGGAACTGTTCCTTCATTGCTAAAACAAAGTTCATAGTCTTTGGCTCTATGTATTCCCACTGGCTTCTCCATTGTTGCAATCCATGTCCGCCTTGTGATGTATTGGGACCATATTTGCACACACATAGGCCCTCATTGCGGGTCCGGTGGTAACCATGCCGGTAAAACCGGCAGTTAGCCGCCAGACCCGTAATGATTTACCGCTGCCTGACTTGCTGAACACACTGGGGCATTACAACCCTGGCAGTCCGGTAAGTCAGGCGCCAGTAAAATGTTGATCCCCATTCCCATAGAGTCCGATATTGGAGTGGGAACCACAGAAGCACCAGCACTGTTAATAATGGTGCCGGTGCTTCCGTGAAAATCTGCAGGCAGGTGCCGTTCCGCCTGCCATGTCTGACCCTGGCGGGCGGTACGGCACCCACCCGCAGACTCGTAGTTTGCCGGTCCGGAAACCACAGTTCCGGTAAGCTTACCGGCACCGTTGTTTCCAGAATGGCAACCTTGTAATGAGCACCATAGTCTCTAATTGGGCTATTGCTTCTTTGCTGTACTCAGTCCATCTGCCGGGCACGTCACTGTGGTGCCCTGCCATTTGTCGTTGACATGTGAGTAACCTCCCAAGGAAAAATATGGTACTTGTAGAGACTTTCGGGATTTCGTATTGCCATTGCATAGCGCTGGGTCTAGATCAATACTCCTCAACTGCATGCTCTGTGCCTGGACTGTGTCCTTTATCCCACATAGTGCAAGATGTACCAGGCATTGTGCCTCTGTAATTGGGACCGGATGTGGAACTAAAACCTTAAGAGCCCCTGATGCGTGCGGGATAAGTAGACACACGTAACAGCTTTCATTGATCACATTCCTTCCTGCAGTGTGCATATCGGAGGACCAGCTATTGGAGGATTCTGGGTACTCTATATTAGAAATGGCGTCAAAGCCCAACCCCTTATATAAATCATGCGTCATTCGTACTTCACGTTTGATTCATCTTAAGAAATCTTTTAGGGGTGGCCGGCAAAAAGTGAGACATTTTGTGATTCTTTTTCATCGTAAACATAGTCATACTAGTATTATTTTCCAACTGTCCATCCCCCCGTTACATGGCCACCCCATATAACAGACATACCTTCATCCACTCCAACATCCATGATCAGTGTCACACACAACATTATAATATTAATAAGATATATATACTGCATAATTCCTAGAACAAATGACATATATTTTAACCTTATCCCTACATAACAGAGAGGTTTGCACACGTCGGTCAGGCATCCTTGCTTATACCTGGAGAAGAGAAAAAAGGTTAGCAAGGAAGAGAGAAAGAGAGAGAGGGAGAGAGAAAGAGAAGGGGAGAGAGAGAGAAAGAGGGAGAGAACAAGGGAGAGAGTGAAAGAGAAAGAGAGTAAGAGAGAGAGAAGGAGAGGGAGAGACAGAAAGAGACCGTTTTCCCACCAGGGCCGACTGGGTACAGCCCTTCAAAAATTGAAACAATTGAAAAAAGATAAAAAATAAAAGAACAATAAAAAATGAAAAAAGAAAAGAAAGAAAAAAGAAAAAATCTGGCGTGTGCCACTGCACACCACCCTGGCATGGATTCTTAAAAATGTCTCTTTGGCTTACTGAGCTTTGCCTTGTCTCAGGTGCTCTTCGGACATCCGAGAGATACACCCAATATCTTAACTCCTTCACACGGACGGCGAGAGGCGTACAGAACACCACCTTATAAGGACCTTGTGTTAGGGAGAATTCTCATAAATGGTTAATTTCCCTTACCTTAAGAGTCCCCCAGAAGCTTTGCTGGATTTCTAGGATTTATTTCTTTCACCTGGTAAGAGTGTGAGCCTTTTTTCACACTCTTACATGTGTTTTGCTATGTGTGTTTCTACTTTCTGTGTGATGTTCGGCACTGGAGCCTCACCTACTCCATGTGCACCACTTTTTGTGTGTGTTACACAGCACCTTCAGTGCAGTGACACAGAGTTGTCTTTGAGACTTCCCACTGACTCCATTTTTCTGGGGCTGACTACTTTCCCCCAGAAACAGGTAAAGTTGCCATTAACTTTATATAGTCACTTTAAACCACAGACCCAGTACACCCCATCTTACATGGAGTATTGGAAAGGGTTAACTCTTACCCCTTTTTGTCTGTGCCTCTTGGAGCCTTGTTTCGCACCCTTAACATTAAGACTTGGCTGGTGGCAGTGGTATCTACCCTAACTTGTCTACCGCGGTTATTTTATATAACGTGGTAACGTTTTAGGCTATTATATTATCCTCGAACATAAAACCTGCTTGACCATATATGTTTTATTTTGGTTCCAGCTGGGTTTAGTCGCCATTTCTTTTTGTTAAAGTTTTTCTCGTGTTTTTCCCTATGCGCCAGACCGGGGATGGCTCCTTTGTTCGCTGTCTTTTCGCGGGCTTCTGCACAGAAGCCCTCCTTAAGGCACCTGATAGTGTAGGTAGGCAGGATGTGAGGGAGGGATCTTCGGACCCCTGCCATGGGTTCACTTGGTAACCAAAGGCGCACTCTTGTCTGATTGGCTATGGGGACTGGCCTTTCCAGGCCAGCCACCCTGCTGTGTGATTGACAGCCAGGCTGTATGAATGGGGGAAAACAGCATAAAAAGCAGGTCTCTGGGACTGGAAGAGCAGTGTCGCCACTGGAACGAAAGAACCAACGAGGAACTGGAAGAAGAGGACCCCTACAATGACTGAACTGCCCGTTGAAGCCCTGCTGCAGGTCTGAATCGCCAAATCCGACGACAGAAAAGATCCTCCAGGAAACTTCTTCCCTTGAGCTGGTGGGACCAACCAGTTTGCCCAAACTGCAAGTCAGGACCCCTCCTCTGGTCGAATTCGCTGTACATAGCTAGAGTGGGCCGGATAGCCAGGAAGGTCAGACCCTGCTTGGGGTTTAAGGAGCGCACCTTTTATTCGTTGTTTGGCGCTGCTGCTGGTTTCTTCCCTGGGTAGTGCAGGAGCCTCCAGTCTTCCTACTTCTGATCCGTCCGACAGTCGCTTCAGGAACCGTGAGCCTGCAGGAACTACCAGGAACATCTGCCTCAGCTACAGCCCCCTCTCCGTTTTAAGGTACAGTGCAAATCCAGTTGTGCGTTTCGCTCAACTGCGGTGAAAGTGTTTGAAATCTTTCTCCAATCCGAGGGCTTGTCCTTCTCTTCTCTTTGAACTAACTTTTCTACCAACCAACCTCGTCTGGAATCTGTGCCACAAACATTACCGCAAACTACCCTGAACTGTGTGATCTTGAGCAAAAGACTTTTGACCTATTGACTTTGGCCCTAAGCCTTTTCTAGCTGATCTCCTCACTGTAGTCTCTCTTGTTCAATTGCTCAGAATACTTACATGTTGGTTTTGCCTAATATCTAATAACTTTGTCTTTCCCTCCCTTTTAAATTGCTGGAGTGCCATTTTGCTCCCACTTCATTTTGTGAGCTTAACTTGTCTGGAATTTAAGGGAAGTGGTGTGGTGTATTTATGATTGTGATTTTGACCTTGCTTAGAATAGTGAAATATTATACAACTGTTGAGTAAGTAAATATATATTCTTTTACTTAGAAACCTTGTGTCAGAGTTTGCCTGAATCATAGTAATTGCTGTCCTTTGTGTAACTATTTGTACTGCTCACTTAATCTTGTGATAAGTCTTGCTGCTCCGCTACTGCTACCACTATAACTGTGTAGTACAGGCTTGTACCAAAGGTGAAACTGTACTGTCAATTGTGGTCTTATTTGTGTGTAGTGTTCCCAAAGAGTACTGCATATAATTCTGCCTAACACCTTGGAACCCTGGATTGCTTCAGCGACACACAACGTGTTTTACGTAGATCAGCTCCCCAGGTAATAATGGTCCAGTTGTGGCAGATAGCTCTGTAGTTGCTGTTCCTTCCGGTCTGTTCTGTCCTTCACTCCAGGGTGGCGCAATCTGTCGAGAGATATATTTGATAGCACGTGCTCGTGCTGTTAAATATTCCCTAAATTCCTCTCCTAGTACTGTCGCTGCTTGATGTGCATCTGATGCTTTCCTCACAGGACATATGGGGGTCTGCATGCACCTGCCTGTGACTCGTGGTGTCAAATGGTGGTCCTTACTAGGCTGTGTGCGTAAACTGAAGAGGGCCAAGGGCAAACAGTGCACCTTTTCTTCAACATGGAACACAATTTTGACAGTTTACTCTTCAAAGGGCCATTGATCCTCTCCACAACATCATTAGCCTGAGGGTGGTAAATTGAGCACATTCGATGTTTTATGCCCAATATTGCTGCAATATGTTGAAATAGCACATTAAAGAAATGTGTGCCATTATCTGATCTCAATACTTTGCACACGCCCCATTGTGGAAACACCTCTCGGACCAGGAACCGTGCTGCACACTTTTCATCTGGGTGTGCACATGGTCCTGTCTCCACCCACCTTGAAAAGGGTTAAACCAGGGGCACTGTTGAGCAGCCGACAAAATGGCTGCCTAGCTTCCATCTGCTAACTCTGCTCCGTGCACTGCCGCTTTCCATCTGCTAACATCTGCGGTCAGCTACTTCCCTCCGTCTCCATACTTGGCTCCTGCCTTGCTGACTACCAGGGCTACCTGCCTGCGAAATTTGGCCTCGAATCGGATCTCCTGACCTGGCGTGCGGCCCGCCTGCGCTGCCCCTGTGCTGGGCCGGGGCTGGGCCCTGGTGCTGTGGAGGTGCGCGGCGGCACCGTGCGAGGCCTGTTGCCACCTGTGCCCCTGCGGCTCCTGGGCTCTTATCACCCACCTGCCTGACTCTCTCTCTGTTCCCGCCGTGCCCTGCTGCCTGGAGGCCGGGGCCGTGTCTGGTGTGCGCGAGCTGCCTGTGAGACCTGTGCCGTTGCACGTGGGCTGATCCTCCGCGGGACGCCGGCGCTCAAAATCTGAGACTCCCGTAGGCCTGTGACTCCTTTGTGCTTACGGGGGGGCAGCGCTTCTTGGCCCTCCTCTCGCAGCCCCTGTGTTATTGCTGTACCTCTTGTGATATGGCTCTCGGTGCGCCTGGCAGTCGGGGAGCCTTCTGAGACACTGATGTGCGGCGCTGGGCCTGTCTGGGCTGCCCGCCGCGCATATTCATCGCGTGTGCCCCGTGCGGGCTTGCTGAGGATCCTGGCACTCGAGTTCTGGACACGGGCCAAGCTACAGGTGAGGCGTTGGAGGGGCTGCTGCGCGCGGACTCTCTCTGCTGTCCCCCTGCCTTGGCTGCTGCCACCCACTCCCTCACTGTGGCTGATCTCCTTGCTCTGAGGCCCTGGAATTCTGCGGTCCGTTCCCATCCTGCTCCGACCGTTCTCTCTGAGCCTTCGATGAGCCACTCGAGTGGACTTCCTCGACGGACCTCTGATCGCTTCCTCGGGCACTGTTTCCTCGGGCTCCAGGCATTGATAGCTCCCGCCTGATAGCTCTGCGCTCTGTTGCTGCGCCACCGACAAGAGAGCTGCTTCTTTACCTTTGTTTCTGCGCCACACAACTCCTGGGTGCATAACACTCACATGAGACTCCACACTGAACTCTGAGTATTCAGACACCATACTACACAATGTCCAACAGATCCAGGAATACTAATAAGACTGGAGCCATGGACAAATTTGCGAAAGCCACCCCGAGGTCTGACTCAGCCCACGCATCGAGTGACCAGGCTGATGTACCGCTCCCTGCGGAGGCACCTACCACGGACCTAACGGTCATGATGGAATCAATGGCTAGGAATTTTGCGGCCTTTCACGAAAAGCTGGATGACATTAATGCAAATGTGGCATCTCTCAGGGCTAAACTGGACCAGCAGGGATCGAGAATCACGGAAACTGAGAATAGGATAAGTGCTAACGAGGACAATATATCCACACTACGGGGCACGGATCCACTCTGGTCGCGGACATGAAGTCGGTTAAGGCCAAATGTGATGATCTCAAATCCAGATCACGGAGGAATAATATACGTATCATTAGGGTTCCGGAAAATGCGCTGGAGGGCCGACTTGAACTGACAGTCGAGAACCTCTTGAAAGATCTACTCGGTAACCCTGTCATGTCCCCCTTCTTCACCATTGAGAGATCTCACAGGGCGCTGTCACCGCGTCCCAAACCTGGGGACTTCCCGAGGCCAAATCCTAAGCTTAAAAGACCGCAACCAGATTCTCCGCCTTGCAAGTGAAAAGGAGAGCTCAGAATGGAATCGCAAGTGATCCGAATTTTCCCTGACTTCTCAACCGGAGTGCAGCAGGAGCGTCGCCAATTCCTCTGAGTTAAAAAACTGCTCAGAGAGAGAAATATTCCTTATGCCATATTATTTCCTGCACGCCTGAAGTTCACATTCAACAACAAACTTTATTTCTTTACGGTGCCTTCGGATGCAGTGAAGTTTATAGAAGCACAAATCCCCCATCACCCTCCTGCGGATGACATCATGGACAATGACTGAACTTTGCTCACGGCCTGTACCTTCTAATTGTCCTACTGATTTGTGCATTGAGAACTTCACCAGCCATTGACCTTAATTACAGTCAACCCTGTCATTTTTATTTACCTTGTTATACAGTTCTGGCTGTTCGTATGTCACCTAGCATCTTGGATACTCTCTGCTGAACTAACGCACTATTGAACTGCTCATCTTGATTGTGTTTATTGGTTATTAATGTTAAAACTGCAACGGTCTAACGCTTCGCATGTAGACCCTTAACTTCTATTTAGAGATACAGGGGCAAGCACTATAAGACCGCAAAAACCTGCTTGTTTTGCAACGGAACCTTTGGGCTCCAAGCGTGCCAGTGCACAGCAATGGTGCACCCCACTGCGATTGCACTGCTTTTTACATTTTTGTTGTGTGTTAGCCCCAGTTGGGCTTTCGGACAGGTTGGGGCAAGTTGGGGACGGCTCAGCTGTGAACAGTTAAGGATGGGTGATGATTACACTGCTACTCTCGGGTTGGTGGTGAGGGAGGTGGGTAGGAATGGGGTGTTACTTTAAAAAGGCACGCAAGGTTGCACGGCACATGCATTGAAGAGCCACAATCGCACTTTCAGCTTCACATTTGGGAGCTCACACGATTATTGGATCTGGGGTGTTCACTAAACATGTATTATAGGATTAGATATCTGTCACTGAAATAGCCACCGTCATGATGTCCTGGAACATCAGGGGACTAAGCAATCACACCAAGCCCCGTAAGATCATGGCCTATGCTAATAGGCATAGCTGTAAGATACTGTTCCTACAGGAGACACACTCCAATGGTCACATGCCAAGGACCATAGCCCCGGCATGGGGGCCAACTAGATTCTTCACTTCCTATTCCACCCAACCCAGGGGAGTTCTCACGATGAGCCATAAATCAATTAAGTTTATACTGCGTAAAAGCTACACGGACCCTGAAGGACGCTATGTAATACTACACTGCACACTGGTTAACAGAGAATATTTACTTGTTAATACCTACTGCCCCAACGTTGACTCCCCTGAGTTCTTTGATAACATAACCGCCATACTGCTGGGGTACGTGGGAATGCAGATTATATGGGGAGGAGATCTGAACCTTATTCTAGATACTGTTCTGGACCGAGCTGGTACTGCTGCCCGAGCCCTGTCCAGTGCTGCACGCAGGTTACATGGCCACATTAAGACACTTAATATATGCGATGCCTGGAGGACACTACACCCCCAGCGGTGGGAGTACACTTACTACTCGTCTGTGCACGACAGCTCATCCAGGATAGACTTGTTCTTTGTGTCAAGTGAAAGTATGGGCAGGGTGGAGGGGTCCCAGATCCTACCTCGCACATTGTCAGACCATGCCCCAATTACATTATCAGTGGGGCTGGGAATACCTATCCCGACATTTACCACCGGCGTTTTAAATCTGAGGCCCTCCGGGATATTGTGTTTAAGGCTGAAATACTTGCTGACATTGAATCTGACAACTCTCTTCAGGGCACTTCAGCTGCGGTCAGATGGGGCGCCTTCAAAGTGTATATTAGGGGAATGTCTATCTCCCGGGAGGATGGGGTATTGAAAGCAATCGGAGCCGCCCTTGGTCGCTCCGAAGCCAAACTGAAGCAATTGGAGCTGCTATGCTCCACTGGTGCTGATCCTGCCATACTCGCCCAAATCAGCGGTGAACTCCAGACATACAATGCACTGGCCACCAACGAAGTCCAGTACTTTAGCCACCCACAGGCCGCCAGGAAATATGGTGAGGGGGACAGACCCGGGAGAACATTAGCGACACTAGTAAGAAGGGAATCTGGCCGGACTCAGATCACCTCCATCAAAGATGAACATGGCAATGCACAGTGGGCTGACCAACAAATCTTAGACATTTTCCCTGAGTTTTACAGGTCCCTCTATTCCCAGCCTGCCGAACACACCAAACAACACATGCGCGAGCTCCTTGACCAGTTCCCCACTACGGAAATCTCCTCCCCCACCCGGGACCAGCTGGACTCCCCAATCACATTAGACGAGATTGTAACGGCCATCTCAAACTTGCCCAAAGGTAAGGCGCAGTGCCCTGACGGGTTTATCACCGGATTCTATCAAGAGCATGTCGCCATATTAGCCCCTAGGCTGCTTGAGGTCTGGGACGAATCACTCCATGTCTCTAATCTCCCACCTTCTATGCGTGAAGCTGTCATCACGGTGTTGCTCAAGCCTGGTAAGCCCGATGACGAATGTGGGTCTTATAGACCTCTCTCCCTCTTGAACCTCGATACAAAAATCCTTGCTAAAATGATAGCGAATCGCTTTCTGCCCATCATGACATATTTAGTCCACGAAGACGAGTCAGGCTTCGTCCCCGGGAGGTCTACCTCCCACAATATCAGAAGATTGTTTAATGTCATGTCTTGCATAGACCAAGACGCGCAAGCTGTGGCGGTCACGCTGGATGCTCAGAAGGCCTTCGATATGGTCTCTTGGCGCTATATGTGGCTGGTGCTAGAGACAATGGGCGTCGGCCCAAACATGATTGGGTTAATCAAATTACTATACACTTCTCCTGTGGCGCGAGTAAGAGTTAATACTTTGACATCTGATCTTTTTACACTCTTCAGGGGTACCCGACAGGGATGCCCCTTCTCCCCGATCCTATTTGCCCTAGCAATAGAGCCGATGGCTGACCATGTCTGTGCACGCCACGCCCGCAAGGGAATAAGACTGAAAGATAACCCCGAAATTATATCCCTATATGCGGACGATGTTCTACTAAACAACCCATCTTGACCCTATACTGAGAGACATCACCCGCATCGGTACCCATTCCGGTTTCACTATTAACTATTCAAAATCTGAGATCTTCCCGCTCACTGAATCTACCCAACAACCCACCACCGAATACCCTCTTCGCTGGTCCCTGGATGGTGTCAAATATTTGGGCGTTCAGGTATCCCTAACCAGATCCGCCCCGCTCGCCGACAATTACTTGGCGGTAGCACAAACAGTCGAGGCTAAAATTTCACGATGGCGAACTCTTCCATTATCCATTGCTGGTCGACTTTCCCTCATTAAAATGACTATACTTCCCAAGCTCCTTTACACTTTCAGTAACGTACCCGTGTGCCCTGGGAGGGAATACTTTTCCAAACTACACACATTAAGTGCACAGTTCCTCTGGCACTCTGGCGCGGGGCGCAAGAAGTGGACTGACATGGCACTCCCATACAAACAAGGGGGAATCACGGCTCTGTATCTGACACTTTATTGGATTGCGGCCCAAGCCCAACATGCCACTCATTGGTACCCAGGCTCCCCAGCGTGTCCGCATGTCAAATTGGAGCGACTGGCAGCTACTGGCATTAACATAATGTCCCTCATACTGCACCAGCATTACACACCTGACTCTCCTATTGATCCAATTAACACGACCCTTCATGCCTGGACGCGCCTGTTATTCCCCACACCTGAGTCCTCCCCATACTACAAATGGCTCCTCGTGTGGGCCTTCCCCGGCCTGGAACCCACACATGACACCGCTTTGGTCCGACACTGGGGGGGCGTGGGATACCGGGCATTGTCCGACTTCTACCCTGAAGGCAGGTTCATTGACCCCCAAACGTGGAAACAGGGGCACACCAGATCCGCTGTAGAGACCCTCCAATATTATAGACTTCGGACCGCGTTTTGCACTAAATGGCCCTCATTTCCAGACGAGCCCCCAGATAACCTGGCGATTGCATATATTGCTAACTCTGGCGGCGCCCGAGGCATCGTATCCTCATTATATAAGATCCTACAGGACACTACCCCGACTCAAGCTCTCAGGGCACGCGATGAATGGGCAGCTGAACTGGGCCTAGAGATATTCGACGAGGTCTGGGGGGAAATGTGCCTACACACACAAAAAGTCAATTTCTGTCACCGCGCCATGCAATACAAGCTTCTAAACAGGCTTTATTATACTCCATATAGGACCTCGGGGTTCACCCACACCACGGTGCACCCCTGTCCCTGCTGCGGGGCGGAAGAAGCTGACCACTTACATATGTTCTGGACTTGTAATGGACTGTCTGAATTTTGGAAAAGCATTTTAGAAACACTCACTGCAATTACTGAAACTGCGGTTGATCCTGATCCTTTAGCAGTTCTGTTTGGAGCTTGGGGAACGGATGATACTAGACGTTTGGCTAAATTTCTGATTATAGGTTGTATGATAGCCAAGAAATGCATACTCCAGAGTTGGAGAAGCTCCTCCTCCCCGGTCTTTCAGAAATGGCTGCGCCTGCTCACTTGGTCACGTAATTGTGAGGAAGATTACCTGACCATGCTCCCCGCCCACTTTCGCCCCAAGAACATCTGGGCTGAATTCAATATACGTATCATAACAATCAAAGTGAAGGTACAACTGGGTCTGCCTTATCCCCTGCTCCATCAGTGACTACCCCTGCATCATGAACTCTTATTCCCTCTCCTCTCCTGTGAAGCTCTGTCAACATTGCTGTGTTTAATGTACTGAAATCAATGTGTTGCTCCATGATATACCTGTAATACACATTTGTTGCCTTGATGTATGTGCCTACTGTGAACCTCTGCCGTCAAAAACAAAAGTTAAAAAAATAAAATAAAAGGGGAAAACCACCATAATAAGGTGCCTATATCCATTGCACCTTACCCCCATATCTGCATAATCTATATGCAGTTCACGGAACGGCCCCATAGGGCAAGGTAATGTACCTCTCAATGGCCCTCATTACGACCCTGGCGGAAAGCGAAAAACGATGGCGGAAATGCAATACCGCCATCGAATAGCGCTCGGTGCGACTATGACCCGTCACCGTAAAGTACGATGCCATTAGCGACACCGTAGTGAACGCCAACGCTAACTGCACCAAGTACGCGCGCGCGCGCCATGCCAAACCGTAATTAGCACCATGGCGCAAGGGTACGCGAATTCCGACCCTAGCGGACATGTACCTAACGCCATCAAGCACGGCGGAAAGTACCATTCCGCCATGGTGAGAAGTACGGCATCGCGAATCAACCGTAAACGGCCCCACTGAGTGCCTGTACACCGCTTCCTGGCCACATAGTACAACTCCCCGTAGGTGCAACGAAGTCACAATGCAACCAGTGAAATGTACAAGTCACCCATGCATGCCAACAAACAAAAGAATCACAAGAGGGGCCAATGGGAGCTGCAGGGCACAGATGGCACGAATACAGAAGCTATACCAATGGACATGACCTCAGTCTCCCACCAAGAAACGCACGCAAACACAGGCAGCATAATTCCGATAATCACATCATTCCACCAATCCACCTGGCTGACCGGCATCTGTTACACAAAACCTACCCCCCGCCCCTGAGCATGACATCATCCAAACAGTCATATTGGCAGCCCTCACCCCTGACCTCACTGGGCTTCGTAGGCAAACGCGCCCAGCACAGTACCACGCAACTATACTCCGAAGCTGGAACCCAATGCAGATCTCCTCAAAATACATCGCTCCCCAAATAGGAATATGCCACATCACTTGCAAAGAAGAACGCTACACGGCCCATATCAGAATAGAAATTTAATGCACAACAGATTCACCAAGCCCATACAGCCATTAGGCCATGAACTCCAAAACACATTTCACCATTGTGGGCTGCATCCGCAAGAAATGACCAGCTACTTCCTGTGTGACGCCCTGTTCCCTCATGGTACACAGGGGCTACATTCCGTACGAAAAGGCAACATGGAAGCGCCTAGAACCGCAGGGCCGTCCCAATAGGGAGGCACTAGTCCAGCTGAAAGGCCGAAATGTTGCTCCGAGCCACTAGTACTGCGTAAGGGCATGTGGCCCATTGGCGATCGTCCCATAAGATCGTAATGCTGCTCCACTGATTAACACGAAGCAGCAGGTGTCGGGAGTAAAACCCATCTGCAGGAGTGGCATACAGATGGCAGTGGCAAAAGGGGAGGAGATACCTGTCAACCAAAAGAAAAGAAAAAGAAAAGAATGGCCATCAGAACTACATTCGAACAACTCACTTCAATGATCACACTAGATCCACAGCCATATGCATGCTAGCCCACTCCAAAGGATCATCACCACCCCAAAACCACTTGCGACTCATAACTATCCATATCGAGGAGAAAACACCATCACAAACGAGTGTACCTGTGCATGCGTCTGTGAAAACAGAATCCATCAGATGGGATTGGTAACGTGCATGGACACAAGTGTCTGAAGGCGCGTCGAGACAGGGAGGGCTCAACAAGGCCAGATAGACGATGGTCCCACTATGGCAGCCCTGCATCACATAGCGCAGGGGAGGCGGACAGATTCCAAGAAGCCCTGTACATGGCAAACACCGTATCAAATCATCTGCCCATGCATCCATTCATCATTCCCTCATCCCGTAATGAGAACGCCTGTTTCCATACTCACATAACATGTGAGAATTCCATTGAATCTGTGCGTTATGCAGCCTGCAAAATCCACTGTGCCCCAGCCCGTAATTCCAGTGTTGTGAAGTAACATGTATTTGGGAACGTCCGGCCTCATCATCCACTTCGCTATTGCGCATCCCAAACTATTCATATCAATCATTGCATCCTCGCCATGGCCCCTGTCCCAAGGACACTGAACAATAGAACGTTATATTTGCAGTCAGACCTGTGGGCATCTCCTCGCCGCTAGCTGAAAACCGAAAGCGCCGCCCTCCGAATTCCTCATTTGCAACATCACGTCGAAAAGGCATCTGTGGCCGCTTGAAACCACAAATTAATCCATCTAGTGCGGCTGTGTGTGAAAATGGCAACTGCCTTCACCCACAAATGGGACGCCCCGCCCGTCGGTGCAACTCGGTACAGTGATGCATGAGGGCCCACCGTTACTCGAGTACTACGTTCCACTGACCCTTCACAAGTCTGTTCGCGACTGCAAAGAATGCACGTGAAACAATGGGACCATGGCCGAATGAACATATCAACCAATGTTACACGGCCATCGGGTACTAATACATGATTGCAATAGCAAGATGCCATTCCTCGAATTGCAGCGTTGTGTGCGGGACGTGCTCGCCCAAAGGGGAGAGCAGCTTGCACAGGTGGAATGAATCACCACAGGTGGAGGCCATACAGCCTGAAAACACATAAATTGCACGCCCAGTCTCCTCCCACAACCACTCCGAAATGCTACCGGCCGGACTCGCGATGTTGGCCCTGGGGGACCTGATAGCACTGCAAGTACTCCAACTCCAAGAAGAAGACGAACACCAACTACAACCGGCCGCACGGAGGAGACGCAGGAGGAGGAGGAGGGCAAGGCATGGCCAGCAAGGGCCGCCAGCACAGCCACTACCACCACGCAGGCAGCCCGCAATCCCACGCCTCCGAGCACATCCGTTCAACCTCACTGATGAGCAGATCCACACCCTCTACCGTTTGGACCGGGACACCATAGCCGCCATTGTGGACATGACACAGGCTGACCTTGTCAGCATGATAGATAGCCCAACCGCCATCCCACCCCTACTGAAGGTGGTGTCTGTACTCCACTTCCTGGCCACAGGCACCTACCAGCACACAGTCGGACAGTTGAAAGGCATTTCTCAGCCACTGTTCTCACGGACACTATTGCAAGTGCTCGATGCCCTCCTGCAGCACGCAGACGACTACATCTCTCTACCACGCTCGGAGCAGGAAATTACCAACACAAAAGTGGGATTCCATGCACTTGCCGGCATACCGGGTTGCATTGGTGCCATCGACTGCACCCATGTGGAATTGGTCGTCCCACATGCCATGGAGGCCCAGTACCGCAACCGAAAACAATTTCATTCACTGAATGTACAAATGGTGTGTGACTCCAACAGGATCATTACACATTGTTGTGCCCGATTCCCTGGATCAACCCATGATTCTATGGTCTTGAGGAACTCTACAATACCACGCTACATGGAGCGACACGCAGGGAACAGATCCTGGCTACTCGGTGAGTCTCATTTCATGCATGATGATGTGGGGTATGTGATGCGGCAATGACCTGGCAGGAAGGGGGGGGTGCGTACGTAGCAATGGCATTCCACATAATTCGTTTATCGTCCACATACAGGTGATGCCGGATATCCACTGAAGAGATGGCTCCTCACACCAGTCCGGAACCCACGGGACCAGCATGAGGAGGACTACAACCATGCCCACTCACGTACCCGTGTAGTCATTGAACAGGCATTCGGCCTACTGAAGACCCGTTTCCGGTGCCTCAGCAGGTCTGGCGGGGCACTCCTGTACCGCCATGAGAAGGTTGCAAAGATGGTGATGGCATGTGTCATGCTCCACAACATGTGCGTATGTAGAAATGTGCCCATGCCCCCTGACGCAGAACTGCAAGCACCTGAAGATGGTCATGATGAGGGTGGGGATGTGGCAGCACCTCAAGGAGTCTGCGAGGCACAGGAGGGCCGTGAAATTCGTCAGCATCTCATAGATGCATGCTTCTAGCACTCACGCCTGGTGGCTGATACATGGACACGGGACTCGTGGCACTGTGTGTGTCTGGTACATGCACAATATGGACTGTACGCCTATGATGGCCTAGTACACAAAGATCATTGTCCACACATCTCATTGTTTGATCGTGCATTGTTTATGGCATATGTGATATCATGTGGAACACCCTATCGACCCGCCACCCAAGTGAGCCCAACACACCCCCTCCACCCTCCTACCTCCCCCCCGAACACCAGTGTCCAAAGATGCTCATTGTCAGTGGGCAGTCGCTATTGCAAGCCCCCTCTGCGGGTATCAGGGGCACCCCTGCCTGTGGAGCGCAGGTTCCTCCCAGATCTACGTTGGGGGCTGCCCTGGACGGAACTTGCAACGGATGATGTCTCTGCCTGCTCACGTCCATGCATGTCCCTAAGGGTTTGTGAGAGCTCAGTGAGCACACGGCGCACTGCGGCAAGTTCGGCACATACGTCTTTGGACGTCGCATGCAGTTCCCCCCTCAGGCTCTCGGTGCTTCTCTCCATTTGGACTCTCAGGCTCTCGGTGCTACTCTCCATTTGGACTCTCAGGCTCTCGGTGCTACTCTCCATTTGTGCCCTAAGTGTCTCAGTTGATGTTTCTATGTCTGCCTTAGTGCCCCCACATCCATCGGCATGGTCCTTGAGGAGCGTGGCCAGTTGCTGCTGTTGCACGATTAACTGGTCGAGGGACTGTTGCCTCTGCTGGGCCATGGCCATTTGCGGTGGTGTCACAGAGGGGCTGTTCGCCTCATGTTGCCCTGCCACAGGGCTTGTGGGGGATGGCCAGTCGTCGTCTTGTGGGTGCCCCTGCGTGGTATCCTCATGGTGTACGGGATGGAACAGACAGGGGGATTGGGACAGGTCATGGATGGATCTGACTTCGACATCCCCGTCTTCTGTGTCGGAGCATGCTGCCATTAATGGGGTGTCACCTATGGTGCTGCTGCCACCAGAGGCAGTACCTTCTGTGGCATCCATTGGGGGGACCTGTGGTGGTGCTGTTGTGGGCATGCTGGCTGCTGGGGTGCCTGTTGATGTTCCCTCCTGTGTGCTGCCACTTGATATGTGCTGCTGCCGTGTCTTGATGCGTGCAGCTGAGGTGGAGGGTCTTTGGCCGTCGGTCTTGGCCCTCTTTGCAGGTGTGCTGGTAGGGGTGTCCTGGAGCTCGTCGTTTGGATCGGACCCTGTGGTGGAGTAAAGGAGGGCGAGCGTTATTAATGGGTCTGTGGGAATTGGAATGGCAATGTATCACATGCATTGGGGTGGTACCTGAGGGTGATTTGGGTCGGGGCCTTGGAGGTGCTTTCATTTGTGTGTGGAGTGAGGGTGCAGTTGTTTGGCAGCCTGCAGTTAGGGTGTGCCTGCTGCACGTGTAGTGGGTGTTAATGGGGTTTTTAATTATTTATGTATTTATTGTGGTTTTAAAGTGCGCTATCAGGCCAATGTGTGTGGACGTTCTCCTGGCCATGTGTTTCTGTTGCACTATGTGGGCACGTGGTACTTCACATGATTGTACATTGTGGTTTTGGCATTGTTTTATTTGGGCCACCTACCTGATTCTCCGGATGTCTGCACTCCTTTCTCCATCCCTCCGACTCCCTCTATGCTCTCCATTCCGATGGTGGAGGCACAGATTTCTTCCCAGGGGGTCAGCTTGATGGGTGATTCCGACCCTCCCCCGGTGGCTGTGGCAATGTTGCGGTTGGCAGAAAGTATGCTACGGACGCGTATCCGCAGGTCGTCCCACCGCTTCCTGCATTGCTGTGGGTTGCGGGGTGCGGTCCCCACCGCACTTACCCGCTGTGCCACCAGGGCCCATATGGCCTTCTTGTTGGCAAGTGCCGTCCTGGTCATTTGCGTGGAGAAGACGGCAGCGGCATTCTCCTGGAGGGTCTCTGTTAGCACGGTGAGTTCCTCACGGGAGAGGTGGACCTGCCGCTTGCGGTCGCACGCTTTCTTCGCTACTTTTCCCATTTTTCTTGGTTTCACTAGGGTGGATGACGGGTTGGGATGTGTCTCAGGGTGGTGTTTTTAGTGGTTGTGTGTATTTAGTGGTTTTATAGGTGTACGGGGTGTTGTTTCCCGTTCCGGGCACATGTTTTTACTTCCGTTTCCGTATATTTACGGTCGCAGTACTTTACGGTTGGCGCTCACTGCGGTGTCCGCTATGATGGGTGGCGGTATTGCACCTAGGGTGCCGTACGGCGGCGGTGTGGGCCGTTTTGGGGTCATTTCCGCCATCGCGGACTTTGCACTTCCGCCATGGCGTGGTGCTCGTGCCCGATGGGTCGGAATGGGCCGCACTTTGCTCCATCGTGCAATGGCGGAAACGCTATTTACGCTGTGGCGGTCCGGTCAGTCACTTTCCACCAGGGTCGTAATGAGGGCCAATGTCCATAATGTCATTCCTGGGCTGAAACATTGGCATGTCAGATAGTTTATTGCTCTTTCCGAAATGCTCTCCTGGAGGTTTGGTACAAAAGAGTCCTCCTGAATATCTGCCACAATATGTTGTTTGGAGCTGTGGGAGGGGAAATTGAGTTGCTCAAATGCCACAGAGAGTAATTCTTGGGGCATCACCACCTTCCCAGAGCTCTCCTGCCTCCACAATAGATCAGTGGACAACTGTTTGCATCCCCTGCGCAACCATAGCTCCTTTTCCCCCTCGGTCACTTTCCCTTGAAACTCTATAATCTGTGATATAGGCACTGCTGTGAATGGAACTGTGGTCTCACTCTCTACAGGGGTGGTCACTGTACACTCTGTTAACATTGTATCTGGGAGATAGGCTGCCAACTTGGCTGCCTGGTCGGCAGCCGCGTTGCCCTTAGCGATTTCATCTGTGGCATTAGTATGGGCAGCACATTTGACCACTGCCACAGCGAAGGGTCATGATAAGGATTCAATCCATTCTTCCAACAGCCTTGCATGCTGCACTGGAGAGCCATCTGCACTCCAAAACCCTCTCCTCTTCCACCGAGACAGACCTGCATGCACTGTTGTTGTGACATATGCTGAGTCATAGTAGATGGTGACACACTCTCCTTGATAGGCACTTAATGCCTCAATGAGAGCGACAAGTTCTGCTACCTGAGCTGAATAATGCATAGGTAATTTGTTCATGATCAGAACTTCATGCCCCCCCCTTACCTCGCACCACTGCCGCCTCTCTGTGCCTCTGTCCCGTTTCCTGGTCAATTGTTGATGTCTCATCAACATATAGGGCCTCATTATGAGAAGGGCGGTAAGGGGTTAACGGCGCCGGTAAAGGTGCCGGAGCCGTTAACCCCTTACCGCCCTATTATGAGGTCTGCTCGCGGGAACCGCTAAGGACGCCTGGTTCTACCAGGCGTCCTTAGCGGGTCCCGCGAGCAGCCCAGCATGCTAACAACGGGCCTGTCATTAACAGGCCCGTTATTAGCATGCTCCCCATTCCCATTGAGCCCTATGGGGGCTCAAATGGGAATGGGGATGGACCGGGTACGGGTTCCCTGAATGGGGAAATACCAGACCATCCAAGGTCGGAATGGCCCGGTATTTCCCCATTCAGGGGACCCGGACCCGAGTTTGGAGGCAGCCATGCCCTTGTTAAGGGAATGGCTACCTCCAAACTCATAATGAGGCCCATAGTGTCTCTAGCTTTAGATTTACCCTCCTCTTCACCCTCGTATGTAGCACAGTCATGCATTTTCAGGTCATCATCAGTGGATGCCTCTGTCAAAAATGTGGCAGGATTCACTGTCCTACACTTTACTATATGAATATGAAGTTTGGATATTATAATCTCATATGCAGAGGATCTCTGAGTTGTCAAGGTTGATTTAGATCTTTCCAAAATGGCGAATAGTGAATGTTCCACAAACAAGGTAACAGAGCACCCCATGACAATCGTGGAACTTTTCTCTATTGCAAATGCAGACGCTGTGAGTGCTTGTTCGCACGCACATTGTCCCTGCATGACTGAATCGAGCGTCCGACTTTAATAGGCCAATGGCTTGTGGCCCATTGTGCTCTTTTGGGTCAATAGCGCAGTCATGAGCCGTCATTCAGAGTGGGAAAATAAATAAAACTTCTGTGTATAATCCAGAGTTGCTAAAACAAGGCATTCCAAATCAAGGAATCCTGCATTAATGTAGGTGGTAAAGTCAAAACACTTGGCATGATCCTGGAAGCTTCACTCAACGCAGATGCTCAAGCCATGTATGTCAGCAAAAACTGCAACTACTATATCAGACTCCTCAAAGCAATTAGGCCCCTTCTCAATGAAAAAAATTGTGCCACTAAAGCCAGAGCCACCGTTTTATCGCGCTTGGACTATGGTAACGCACTCCTTGCTGGTGCCAGCAAACAAAGCTTACACAAGTACCAACTGATTCAAAATCAGGCGATAAGAGTTATCAAACAAAAACCAAGGAGAGATCATATCAGCGAAGCCAGACGAGACCTACATTGGTTGAAAATGGAAGACCGTGTACAATTCCAAGTCCTTGTGTCTAACCCATAAATGCCTTTATGGAAAAGTCCCTGCCTACCTCAAGACCAGACTAACACCCTACAACCCTACCAGAACATTAAGATCTGAAGCCAAGGGACTGATAACAACTCCTAAATTAAAAAAAGAACTAGGTCTAGGAAGAGCATTCCACACACGTGCCGCAGCTTTCTGGAACAAACTACCGACAAGCCTCAGACTAGAATCTAACCTATATTCTTTCAGTAAAAAACTCAAAACCATGCTTTTTGAGTAATCCTAGATAAGACCCTACGTCCTTTGATGGCCTAATCCTGATGTGTAATGAAGTGTCCCGTTATTGTCTGTCCATCACTGTTTGTCCTTGTCTCCACGTATGCGCCCCGATGCTTGCAAGCAGTTCGGCGCAATACAAATAAACAAATAAAATAAAAATAAATAAATGAAACAGGGGCCCTGCAAATAGCTTCTTTTCAAATTGTCTGTTCATTTCTTCTGTCCTTTCCAATTTACCATTTTTTGTTTTCTGTCCTTCTCTGAGACTTTGTAACAGCAGCCTTTTGTGGGCTGCGTAGTTTACGATCCATGCCCTACAATAATTACATAAGCCCAAAAACTGCTGCATTTCCTTGACAGTACTGGGCGTAGGGGTGGCGCGTTCTGCTGCCAACCTATCGGCCAATATTTTTTTCCCATTTGCAGACATGAGCTGTGCCAAGTATAGTACCTCCTGTTGACAGTATTGTAGCTTCTTTTTTATCGGTTGCGGGTTAAAGAATCGAATACAAAGTTTCGAAATGCAATACATTCAAAAGAAAAGGACCGGAAAAAAAAAATCTAATGCACTTTTTTTTTTTTTTTTGGTGGGTCCCCCCCAAACCCTGTTTTTTGGCCAAAAACCACTAATTTTACCTATACCAAAACCAAAAAAAAACATTTAAAAAAAGGCATTCAGTCTTTTTTTTTGGTCCTTTTGATTCGAATGTATTGCATTCGATCCTTTGGAATTCGAAATAATGATCGGACACCCTTTTTATCTGCCTTGTACCTTTTGTGAGCCAGAAATTGCAATAATGCAACAGAATCCCTCCTGAATTGTTGTTCATTTTCACTACATACCAACAGATCATCCACATACTGGATGATTGTGCTAGGCACCTGAATGTTTCCCAAGTCGGCATGCAGTACTCTATTGAAAATACTTGAACTTTCACAGCACCCTTGAGGCAATCTCGTGTGCTCAAAGCGCTGTTGACCATGCGTAAACACAGTGAGATACCATGAATCAGGGTGAAGTCGGATTGAGAAGAATGCATTTTTCAGATCCACCACTGTGAAGTATGTCGCTGTCTTGGGAATGCTAGGATTGTCACTGGATTTGGAACTACCGGAAACTCCTTCTGCACCACGTCATTAAGAGGACGTTGATCCTGGATCATCCTCCAACTACCACCTGTTGCTTACTTGACTGGGTATATGGACGTATTAAATGGGGACATGAATGGCACAATGATCCCTTGCTCTAATAGAGTCTGAATAGTGCCTTTTATCCCTTCCTCTGCTTCCCTTGGCAATGGTACTGCCGCACCCTCGGGAGTACTGCTCCTGACTTCAATGTAATCTGTACTGGGGTCACATTCCTCAGTAACCCAACATCTTGTGGATTAATAGTCCATAATTGTGCTGGCACGTACCGTATCTCCTCAAAAGATAAAGATGGGGTGACCACTGCCATCAGGGGGCACTGTACCTTCCTATACTGTACCATGCTATCACAGGGGATGCAGATTTCCAAAATAATCTCCCCATTTTGCTTACTGTCCTCAAATAACTCCTCATTAGTCATTTCCTTCAATTGTACTGTCAGGTCTACACATAATACTCTGTGCCACTCGCACCCATCCTGGACTGTTCCAATCAGGACTACTCTTTTGTCTGACACTACTAGTCCTTGCAAATTGAATGACAACATTGTCCCTTCCACCATCTCGGGTGGCACCATGGGTCGTAAAATAAAATCTGTGGGCAATCGCCAACATTTTGTCGCAATTTGAGGCACTGCTTTTGCTAATATCTTGATACCATAGACAAACTGGGACCACAGGAACCCCCACAGACTACTGCCTCCCTTGCTACTGCATTTATTATTACCATTGACCGAGCTAGGTACATCCCTGGAGTGGAACACAATACCCCTTGATCTGTGAATGATATAGTTGCATTTAGTTTACTGAGCAGATCCCTACCCAACAAGTTAACAGGCGATCTCTCTGAATATAACAAGGGGGTTTGTGGTACCTTCCCTCCCACTTTTATATCCAGCTCCTCAGTGTATGGAACCATTGAAATAGCCCCAGAGAATCCCTGTGTGTCAAGACTTTTACCTGATAATGGAAAGTTCCCCTCCATAATGCATGATTTAGTTGCACCTGAATCTACCATAAATATAAATTGCTTGTTTCCTATTCAGGGTGTGCGGTTGTCAATAGGATTGGACATGCGAGTACTCTCTGCGGGCTGTCCTAATCAGAATATGCTTTTGTCTCTGGGAATGAAAAAGGGCTGCCCGCCATTGTAGCTCCTTGGAATGGGGTGACCTGTTCCCACTGTCATCCTATTGAACTGTGTTCCCTCACCCTACTGTGGTTGTTGCCCACGTTACCCCTGCCTGTTAGCCCCATAAGGGACATGATTTTGACCCCCTCGCCTAAATTGCTGCTGTCCCATCCCTTGAGGCCCTTGGAATACCTGCCCTGGAGGTGATGGCCCATAATTAAACCCCATTTCAGGCCTTTTCCTGCATTCCCTTGCGAAATGCCCCCATCAACCGCAATACCAGCACTGTGAAGTTCCCAATCCTCCTCCCCAAAGTTCCCAATCCTATACCCCCAAAGCCTTCTGCCCTTGCTCCTCGAAATCCTCCTCTTCCCCTTAGTGCTCCTTCATACTGCCACTGTGGGTTGGGGGTACTACCCCTGACCCCATTGTCCCTGTCCTCCTTCACCCCATAGTGCCGCAATTGTGGCATTCACAATTTGTTGAGTGTCCCCTGTCCTTTCCCCTGAACCAGTGCCGTCACTGATAACAACCTTATTTAGTTTCTTTTCCACTAGTTTTGCCTCGTCCGTCTGCAGCTTGTGAGCTGTCTCCCTGTCCCACTCCTTGATTCTCTTACAATTGTGGACTCTTATACTTTGTATCTCTGCCCACCCTTTGGCTTCAATTCCCACAATTTTATCTAGTGCCTTCTGGACATCTTTTGGTAATCCCCTCTTTAAGATAAAATTGAAAAATGGTACTGAATGGTCCCTTTGCCCTCCTGTCTCAACTCTCCAAATTTCCTGTAACTTAAGAATAAACCTAACTGTGTCCTCATCACCCATTGGGCACTGCATTCAAAAATGTAAGTCAGGGGTATCTGGGTATATCCTTTGTAGGGCATCCCATACCCTTACCCATACTTCATTAAAGCTGCTCCATCATGTTATTTATCTGCAGGACTTATCCTAGGGTACCCAGACCTTACCCATATGTCCTCGGCCTGGTCGGCAACTATGGCGACCAGTAAACTCTTAAGGTCTCCTAGTGCTAAGGCTACGCCCTGCTGTTTGTTTTTCATATTCATAGATCCATTTACTGGCTGTAAACTGAGGGAGAGCTTTAATCAAATTATTTTTGTCCATTTGAGGCCATGGCACATACTGCGTTATCCCTACTCCTTTGTGTATAAGAGGCATCTGCATGTCTATTTTGTTTTCTATCCCTTTAGTATTCTTCCGATCTCTACCACCATTAAATCTGGTCTATTTCTTGGTCTATCCCTTCTCGTCCCTCCTGTGGCGGGAATGGGTTTCTCGCTGCCTCTTCTCCTTGATCTCTTTCTTGCCCTGCCTCTTCATTATTTCTACCACCTTGATCTTCCCCTTCATTTTCCCTTGCTTGTTCTACTTCTTGTCCCAGGACCATCCATACCCTCTTCCCATCATCCTTTTCAACACAAACATTTCTTATTGCCCCAGGGTTGAATCTAAACAAAACATCTCCTCACTTCCAATTCCCTATTTTCTGCACCAGTACCCTTATTTCTGATAATACTTCTTCATGTTCTTATAACTTGACTAACCTTTCCCGCAACGCTCTTAACTCATTGTCTTTATCTACTTGTGGACCCTCTAGGTACACTGATGCTACGGGCATGTCTACTCTTGTGGATGGGTTATATGGAGGTGGAGGTGCAAAAGCTCTTGAGTCCCCCCCTCCTAGTTGCTAATCCTGATAATCCTGTTGTTGACACTCTCTATCGCTGGAGGCTAATACACTGGGTTTGTATACCTTACTGCAAGTTTAGATGTTACGGGATATATCCCCTTACATTGGATCTCTTTTTCACCTTCCTGATCTTCCATATCCTCGAATAATCGCCAGAGATCTAGAATCTCTTTTCTTTTTGGAATTTTTTCCCTTTATATTTTGCTGCTAAAAAGATGGACATTTTGTCTAGCATGTTATTGTAATGGGCGCTCTGCTCTGGCCAGGAGCAGGACATCCCCCACCTTCCTTTGTTTCTACTACCCACTGTTTGTGATACTTATATATCCTGTCACAATACAGAGGCAGGACCATATGCATCTGTTTTATTGGAGTTTCTTCACCCATAATGTTGCGCGCGGCACTAATGCTTCACTTAGACCTTACTACTATGCTGTGCCCGCTACTGCTTGTTACCCAAAAATACAGATCAACTCACTTTTTCCCCCACCCAACTTTCTTCTTTTCCACTTTGTTTTCACACACACATACCGCGACTCATCCACCTTCCTTCCTTACCACAAAAGACAGCAAGAGAAAATATACAAAAATAATTGACAAAAATCCAGGCCAATTCCTTATACTGAGCCACTACTTTTTTTCCTTATATCCTTGTAATACCACTTTCCCAGCCTTTTTTTATATGCAGAGAATACCATTGCTTTTATCGTCATAAAAGAAGAATGTGTGGTACTACCTTCTCAACCTATTAAGGCTGAGGATCCCTTACTTACCAGTCCTTATACGGAGAGGCTCCCTCTTTCCATTATAAAAAGTAGAAAAACAGAAATACGCGACAATTTCAATACATAAGCCATCTTCTATCCAATCTACTCGTTAACACATCAGCTGAAATCCTATCCAATTTATTCCATAACATCACCAAAAAGTCCTATTCAATGTATTCCATACCACATCACCAAAAGTTCTATTCAATCTATTCCATTGACCTTGTACTTCATCCACATCACCCTTGTTGTTATCACTTGCAAGAGTATACTCACATGCGCGTTGTTCATTTGAGTTTCCTCCGTTACGAAGCTGGCCTGTCTTTCTGGAGCCACTCCCTGCTTTAGTGAGCAGAGAGGATTTCTATTAAAATAGCTCCTACTAAAACCGCTCAGGATACATGTGTTTTTTGATTTAAGGGACCGGTAGCTATAGATGGGCATGGCTCTTTCCTGGTGACTGGCTTAGGGCTTCGCAAAGTATGGGGGTGAAAAACTGTGATCACGTCGGGGTCACCACTGTAAGGGTAGCCCAACTTGCAGGGGTATCCCTAATTATAAGGGTGCCCCTAAATCACACTCACACCAGAGTAAAGTACACCCCTCTAGGCAAGTAAGGCCAAGAGTCTATCTTGCAAGGATAACAAATGTAATCTTTATAGAAATGAGGATGGGGCAAAAAACTCTGCTCCCCGAGCGGTCTCTTCTGTCCCTCAACCGAGATAAGAAAGTAAGAGACAAAGTAGTGTTGATGGAGTAGGAGGCCGAGAACAGGACAACATATTATTATTATTATTTTTTTTTGCCATTTTAAAGCGCTCACACAGCCCGCGGGCATCGACGCGCTGTTACAGGAATTGTTTGTTTTTTCAGTTGCGTAATTGTTTTTTTTTGTTTTTGTTGTTGTCTTAGTTGCGTATTTATAACGCGCTTAAACACCCAGAGTTTTCTAAGCGCGGACCCGGGGATCGAACCTATGTTGCTTTGTGTCGTCTTGCTTCCAAGGCGCGCACGTTGCCGTTAAGCTATCCTCCCGGGACTATCCTCCCAGGACGGTAGGTGGTATAATGTAGTTTGCATACATCTCACTTTCGGAGTAGCTGGTATAAAGCAATAGGATAATATGATAGCATGTCAAGGAGTTTGGGATCAGCTTATGGGTTGAGCACAAGTTGTACAGATGAATGCAACCAAAAGGTCACAGAACTAGGTTTTCCATCAAAATCATTTGGCCATGTGATCATGTTTGTTTTCAGAGATGTTCACTCGTCAATATGATGCATCCTCCCCCTAGAATATGAAATATATTTAACACTACGGGCTCATGTTCAGTAGAGTCGTAATGTTGGGTAAGGCTTTAACAGCTTGCATTCATGCTTAGGATCATTTTCAGTTGTTTGTATGACGGAGAGGAGGGGCGGAACAACACTTGCGTTTCCACCGATCCCTTCCTCTCCACTTTACAAATGCTCCATTCCAGCATCTAGACTGGCATGTATTTTCATGCCAGCGCAAATGCTGGAGATCCCTATGGGGTCCGCCAGCTTTGTGCTGCAGCATAAACAGGTGAACCCCTTAGGTATTCATTGTACACGCTGCATGCCAGCCGAGTATGTAAGGGAGCGTGTACAAGTTGCATTTCTCGGAATGGAATTGCAGGACTTTACACAAAAATAAAGTTAGCAAGTACTGGTCTTGATAAACAGTGAATAGTTAGCTTACAAAAGTTTCTTCTTAGTTACTTCTGCTTTGCAATTATTTGAAATAGAAATAATGTGTCTTGGCCTGCACACCCACACAGACCTTTGGCACTGATAAGCGTGGGGGAGATGATTACTGCTGGACTCTCTCTCCATTAGCCACGTTGAACTGGCAATAAACAGAGAAAAGATGATGGTGGAAGCCATAAATGACAGAGAGGAATGCAGTATGTGCTGTGTTTCATTGAACAGAGTAATTTATACAAGTGTCACTTTAATTAGCAAACCTACAAAATTGCATAGCAAATTGCTAAGCAATACTGCTTATTTTATGGTTTGACCAAGCAGGCATAATGCTTTGCATTATGTGGATGAAAAGTGCAGTTTTGCCAAAAGTCTTTTTTTTGACTTGCCAAACAAGTAGGCAGACATTCAATTGGCCCAATTTTTCAAAAATCACCAATCATCTGCTATGGGCTGCTATGACGGTCAAAAATGCATATGGCCCATCACAGTTAATAGAAGTTTTCCTAAAGAATTGGAATTGTGAATATGAATGGGTCGCCAAAGAGAGCCTTGCCCCATACCTATTTACCATAAAATGTTTCTCTGATGTCCATATCTCACAATTGAGATGTAAATCACAGCTCACAGGAATGAAGCCAGGCAGGGCGTGTATTCATGACAGCTGTGAGCCGAACTTGCACCTTCAGACCTGACTACACCCTGTAAATCTGACAACTGAGTAAAGGAGGGGTGTCTCACTCCCACACCTTACTTTTAGTTCAACCGTGATCCTATCCTGCCACTGTACTCAAGGGGCGCCCCCCCACCGCAATTTGTAACGTGTGTTCTGAGTGCCAAGAAACCTTGTGTGTTAACATCTTAGCTCTGGCGGTACCCTTCAAACATAATAATGAGGCAAAAGATGGATATCATGCCCTTGTAACAGGTGCTAATGCCCTCCTTTTTGGGATTGAACGTGTGACTTATCAAGGTTTTAGAGTGCCTTTTCATGGACGTTTTGGGATTGCAAGAATTTGAAGTGGGAATATATTACTTCCTGTTTTTTCAAGTTGCCAGTTAAAGGATTTTTTACTGACTATAAAAGTAATTTCAATTCCAAATTTTTTGTTTAAGAATGCAAAAACGTATTTGAACTCTAAAACAAAATCCTGTTATAGTTCAGAGTCCTGTGCAAGGAGTAATTCATGTATAGGATGTATTGTTGGCTAAATGTTCCTCTTCAGATTAGACAGTCATGATATTAGAGCTCTTCCCTGTGGCACTTCTCTGCTATCACCACTGATCTGAATATATCAACCAGGCAGATCTGACAGAGGAACTCTCACCCTGGCCTAATCACTAAAGCAATAGGTAGAATACTTAGGTTCGGAGCATTACAGCAAAGTGCCCCTATATTTCCTAATCATTAATGGATGCAGTGGGATTTAGAAACAGAGTCTACCTGATCTAAAGGCTCATTTGGGGGCTTTAATTATGCAATAAGCCACGAGCAGGGGGGGTGCATTACCACTTCAGGTAATGCCCTGAGGCCCATAAAGGCCCGAGCGATATGCCCCCCTCCCCTGCGAGGGGCTTATTGCTATTAGTACCCCGGCCCGTAAATCATGGGTACCACAAGCATTTTTCTTTTTCATTTACGAAATGCTCTGCCACAGAAGGAGAAAGGAAGTATGTTCTCCGTTTCCATGGCAGCCATTGAAAATAGTTAAAAAAGAAAAATGGCCACCATGGAATGGGAGAAGGGAGTAAATGTAGTCCCTTCTCCCTTTCTATGGTGGGCATTAAAAGATTAGGAAAAAAAGTTAACAAAAATGTCTGCCATGGAAAGGAGGGAATGGACTACATGTAGTCCATTCTTCCTTTTCATGGTGGCGTGCCATAGATTGTGTACAGACACGCCGGGGCAGAAGTGTTCCCAGTGAATTTGCTTCCGAAAAGGATCCAAACAGAAGGTAAGTGGTGGGTGGGGGGGGATCTGTGTATGGGGGAGGGAGGGAAGCAGGGGAGCATTTACCTGGTTCCCCGGGTGGGAAGATGGTGGCCTCCTGGCGTGAGGAGGCTCGGAGCGGCAGGATTACCATGGGAGGCTGAACCCCCCACCCCCAACCTCCCTGCCATGAACTAATAATGAATCTAGAACATTTGCATGATCTTTCATAATCTCTGAATTAACTCATCTAAGACTTCATTGCCACTCTATGGTTCCCTAAATGCCTAGGACACTGCTCACAGGACTTTCAGGGATGCCACACCAAATCCTTATGGAACACTTCCAACAAAAGAATCAAGGTTCCTAGGAAGTTCACACACAAACCACACCAAGATTGAAAATACACACATTTATGGAGTGTTAAAGGTACTGACCTAGTTTGATCCTATAGCGCTGTGGCTGCTTTCTTGTATATTGCCAAGAGTTGTAGACCATGCCGCTCAACCTCAGAGTCTCAGTAGGGAATCCCACTGGAGCCGTCAGTACCACAACCTGTCAAGGATGGAAACAATGGAACAATCATCTTCAAAATAGGGTGGAGAGGACAACACTAAAAAGTAGTTAAATAATTGTATTCTGAAATAGAATGGTATTTGGTGCATGCTAGAACCCACTTGAGTCTTAAACTGGTGTTGTAAATGAGATTGTGCCACGATTTGGCATAAGGGATGTTTGCCAGAACCCAAACTAGTCAGTAAAGGTACCAACATTCTAAGATTTATTTGGACACTACATGTCAAACAGCACCCTGTGGAAGAACCCTAAGGGTCTGAAATACATTGGACAATACTGTCTACCTTTCAAGTACTGAAGAAGATGAATCTATAATAAAATGTGCTTTTCACCACTGCAAAGGTTGAAGTGGCATATATTGTGTAACTTTGCACATTATTTACTGCAGTTTTCTCTTCTAGCAGCCAGCGATGGTGGGTGTGGGGGTCCCTACAGTCTTGTCTACTTGAGAATTATCTCCAGGGTCACTGAAAGCTTCAGTAGGGGTGTCACCCAACCATGTCTGGGCCAATAAGGGACTACCAGAATAATATCTAGTGCCTCTGGGCAACTCTTCCTTAGAACCCTGATGGGTAGACTCAGCTGAGTGGATGATGACAAAAATGTGGACTTAGCTTGTCCACCACCACATTCACAGACCCCTGAATGCGGTTAGCCTATAGGTAAAGAATATTAAGCCCGAAAAAAAAAGGTGTTTGTCACCACATCAGAGCCCTAACATTCATCCCACCCAGCATTTTCATATATTATCTGTCCATAGCAATGCACACCTTCTTTGCAGGGTTGAAGCAAAGACTTTAAGAGTCTCTCGAACTGCTGGACGCTCCCCTTGATTTGCACACTTTCCAAGGGTGATCAAAAGCAGCCTTGTGTACTCCCAGGTTGACCCCCAAGCCACGCTGGCTGGCATCTGCTGTCAATAAGAGCAGCTCAGGTGGGTCCAAAGGAATCCCTCTGGATGGTTGTTGGGGAATCAAGCACAACTGTATCTGTGACTTTATGAGAGCTGTGACCTGAATCAATAACTCATACTCGCACTGCCTGAGAAAAAGAGGGCCGGTATTTGTTAAATGTTAAAATGTTAAATGTTAAAGGTATTTGTACCGCGCACCGTCACCAACGGAATTGGTCCCCAGGCACTCAGGCGGATCTCTAAACGATAAAGGTGGGATGGGTTAGTAAGGTGAAGAAGGGAGCAGGATAGTGAGAGGAGTGGTGTTCTGTTGGCAGCTTCAACTCACTATACACCGGGTGCTGAGCTTTGGTGTGGGTATCGGATCGGAGTCAGTCTGCGTGTGCTGTTGTTCTGGCTTATGTGTTGTTGCAGTGTTGTGAAGTCCGTGTGGCTTGTTGTGGGAGAGAGGGTTGTGTGAGTTTTTGAGTTAGATAATTATGCAGAGTTTCAGTTTATATTGGTTAGTGGGTTACCTGACCTTTACCATGCTAACATTCGTAGTTCTGTCTCAGTGTGACATCTGTTGGCCCTTCATATTCCCATCTAGACGCGGCGCCGGCAAATGATTAGGACTCCATCCAGGTGTGGTTATGCCAACCCTCACACCCCCATCCAGATACGTCGCAGGCTAGTGACTCACCTTATGTTACAGCAGAAATCTTGTCCCAGGCAGTTAAAAGATCATAGCCGCCATCTGACTCTGCATCATGAACCTGTGCCTCGCTCAGTCTTGCCTTCAAGAGAGCAATGAATGAAATGTGTTTCTCAGCTTCACCTTTGTTCCAGGTCCTGAAGAAGAAAGACCATGCCTTTGTGAGTCTGTATTGAGGCTCCGATACATTCCAGATCTTGAACTGGTGATAGGTAGGACTTGTTTTGTGGTTCATAAGGAGCCCTAGCTTGTCCAACAGTTTCCATACTCTCTGTGTATGTTTCCTGGTGCCTCCTTCTGATTCTGATGTGTTGACAATTTGTCTGTTGTCTACGTACAAGTGGATTTGGATATCCCTCCTGTGGAAATCTTCCATGACAGGAGCTGAACGATTTCTATAAACTGTGGCTGCTGATTTGAGCACGAAAGGAAGTCATGTGCATTTGTAGTGCTTTCTCACTGCAGAGAATTGAAGCTGCTTTTGAGATTTCTGCAACAGAAGGATCTTCTCAGTTGTTTCCATTTGAAAGTAACATCTGAACATTTTTGTTTGTAATTTCTTGAGTTTTAGGACCAATCTTAAACCTCCCAACCACTTCTGGACCTGGGATATATGCAAGTAGAATGCCTGTCTTTCATTGCTCACTTGCATGACTTCATTGCTTTCTTGTAAACCAATTCCCCAATCACCTCTTGAAGAGCGGTACTGCAGACTGTGTCTCATGGTGCCTTTGTCTCCATTATTCAAGACTCTGCAACTTCCAACAACTTGATTGAATATCCTACCGACAGTTATCTTCATGCCCCATGGATACTGAACAATTATTTTCCAGGCATCCAAGAACAGACCCAGTTGTCCTAGTCATGACTCTTGTTTGGTGATTTAACCGGCATTGACAGAAGGGGTTCTGTTATTGGGAAATCCAGACTTCATTTTGTAGAAACCCCTGCTTCTCTTTAAAGACCTGTTCTGGGTTGGTCTTTGAAAAGCTTTCTTCTCCAGCATGGGGTCTGACAAGTATTCACACACTCATGAATATTCCCTGTCGTTGGGCTGGGAATCCTCTGTAAAAGAAAAAACAGTTTCACTTTCACTTACAAACTGAATTTCTCCTCTAAACCAATCACTGCACTCTGGGTCATACTGCCCCCAGACAATGACTGCCCTCTCCCTAAGCCCCTCTTCTGGCAGCCATCTTCAAATTTTTACTGCACGTTCAAGTGTTGGGAGTCCTCGAATATTGCACTGTGAGCTACTGCTACAGTTCGACCGAAAAAGTTTCTATTTTTGTCTAAAAGAGCCTGTGTGCTCTTCTCCATCTGCCAACAGCAGGGATCTGTTTGCCAGTGTTTTTCAGCCCCCCTTTGAAGTTTCGGCCGGCAACAAAGCAAGATTGAACCGGCCAGGACATCGGGCTTCCACTCATGCACCCCGGTGGGAGGCCGGCTGATGAGATTCGTTAGCGAGTGGGAGAAGATCTCGACCAACAGATGGGTGCTGGACACTGTCGGCCACGGACATAGTCTGGAGTTTCAGCAAAAGTGTCAACGGATCCCTCCGGTGTCCCGGCACGAGCAGATCACCCCTCAACTTTTGGAGGAGGTATGGCCATGCTGCGAAAGGGGGCGATAGAGCTAGTTCCACAACGACTCCAGGGCTCCAGAGTCTACTGCAGATACTTCTTAGTCAAAAAGAAAACCGGGCGACTGGTGTCCCAAAAATTCGGGATGGTCACTTTGCAGCACGTGCTCGGCCAACTTGAAGAAGGAGACTTCTTGACGTCACTGGACCTGGAGGATGCCTACTTCCACATCCCCATTCACAGGAAGCACCGAAGGTGTCTACGCTTCGTAGTGCAGGGACAGCACTGCCAGTTCAAGGCTCTCCCGTTCGGCCTGAAATCGCCCCCCAGGGTATTCACGAAGTGCCTGGCACCAGTGGCAGGCCACCTGCGTCTATGAGGGATACACATATACCTGTACCTCGACGACTGGCTCATCTGGGCCAGTTCGCGAGAATTGCCCTTCAGACACGCGTAGATGACCGTCCAGCTGCTGACAGATCTGGGGTTCTCCATCAATTATCCAAAGTACTACTTGACACCCTTGCAGAAAGCGCTATTCCTAGGAGCCAGACTCAATGCAGTATCCTGTCTAGCGTCGCCCTCAGAGGAGAGGGTAGCAGCCATTTAAGGGAAAGTGCAGCAGCTGTTGTCACTGAAGACAGCCACTGTGCAGACCTTCAAGTCACTGCTTCGCATGATGTGTCTTGCATCTACCTTATCTGGCTCTGCAGGTTACGGATGCAACCTCTTCAGGAGTTCCTGGATGCTCGCTGGATCCAAGTGGCCGGAAGCTTTGCAGACAAGATCCCGCTCGACGAGGAGTTCCGTTGCGCGATAAGGTGGTGGGGCATTCATTCCAATGTCGCCGGATCACAGGGTTTCAAAACCACCCCATACCAGGTCACGGTCACCAAGGATGCTTCCCTAGAGGGCTTGGGATCCCACACCGGATGATTGCACGCAGGAGGCCTGTGGCTGCCAAAGGAGAAGGATCTACACATCAATATCCTGGAGCTACAGGCAGTGTCCTGGGCCCTCAAGTCATTCCTTCCATCTCTGAAGGGCAAGGTGGTGAGGATCTTCACGGACAACACCACCACCACGATGTTCTATTTCAGTAAGCAGGGGGGCACTCGATCCCCAGCGCTCTCCAAAGAGGCGCAGGACTTGTGGCGCTGGGCCGTCGAGCAAGAGATGTTCCTCGTCCATTTTCATCTCAAGCTCCCACCTCCTGCTCGGTGTGCCCTGTCAATGGTTGGAACTGTGGTGTTGTCCTCATTGAAAATCTTCTTGATCCCCTCATTGATTGTTCTGATGATATCTCCTTCGGTCTCCCCCTCTCTCTCCAGAAAACCAAAGTACCTCAGATTGTTACACCTCTCTCGATTTTCAAAGTCATCTGTTTTCAGGGTGATTTCCTCTTCTCTCCTCTCTAGTTCTGACACCTGCATGTCCGTCTGGGTTTCCAGAATATAAACTGAGGCCTGATTGGCCTTCACCCCCTCCAGTCTGTCATCAATCCCTTCCACCTTACTGTCAATGCCATCCAATCTAAGGCCAATGTCTTTGCGGATACCTCTGATTTCCTCCATTAAGGCAGCAATGCCTTTTTTTGTGGACATGCCATCTTCCGCCATGGCCAGACCTGAGGCAGGGGGCACCACCCATTGGATTAGCGTTGGTGCACTGAATCTATACTTCTGGAGGGAGTCCTTCCAGCTCATAGTATAGCGAGTGGGACGCTGTCAACCCCCTCACTCTCAGTACGTTCCTCCTAACCCTGCTGAGGGCCGAGGAGTGTCTCTCCTCCACTGCAAAACTCTTCCTCCTGCTAGTGGCCTCTAACTGAGTGGACGTTGCCGTGTACTTCACCCCTGTGGTACGCAGGCCGGAGCCCAGTCGTTCACCTCCCCAGCAGGGCCTAGATCTTCACCAACCGGGGGAACGCTCCAAGCACGATGAATAGTAGCCTGCCCGGGTGGGGCGTTGCCAACCAGGTCGGAGGTGTCTCGTGCTCCCAATCTGGATGAGGTGGCACAGATGGTGCTTGCTCGACTTTGGTCCTGGTGTCACGTAGACTTGAAATCGATATCTATTAGAGTTCCGCTCTTCGAAGCTCCTCACTGGTCTCTCCTCTCCTAAACCCTCTCTATCCTCACTGACTTTCACCTGCAGGTGCTGCCTTGGGGCTGCACTAGGTTGCTATAGGCCCGAGGACTGCTCAACCCCTAGGCTCCTGCCCCTCTTCGAATTGACCCTGCAGCTTATTATTCAGCCCCACAGTCCAGATGGGGCAATTCATCAATTGGTGGGCCTCCTAGATTGTGCCACAGGAGCACCTATTGAATGGGGCTTAGTGCGCCAGGATCATGCACAGCTAAGGCGGAGAGAGCTCCCGTCTGGATGGAGGAGGGGGACAGCACCCCTCCCCACTCAAAACCGTTGATGGGGTCTTGTCCTCCGTCGTGCGCCTGGGCCCCTAATCTTCCTGCACTCCACCGGGATGTCTTATGGGCAGTCGAGGAAGGCTGCCCTAGGCACCCTCCCCTGCACCCAGGCCTTCACGCACCTTCACCCGGACCGCCCCGCCCACTTGAAGTTGGATCCTCCCTGCCGGCTTCTCGGTGCTCTGCCATTGCTCCGCACAGCAGTAGTTTTACATCAGTGAGGTCCTTCGCCTGACCTCATCCCTAAAGTATTTGTATTTGTATTTTTATTTTGTAAAGCGCTCCTGGCCCTGGGGCATCTGGGCGCATGTATAGCAAAGACAAAGTGTTACACAAACATATACAGTAATTACATAGGTTACATAGTATAGTCAGGCAATACACATTGAGTAAGGCAGTACAATAAGAAGCAAATAGCAGCAAGAGGCAGTGCCACATAATGAAATTACAATAGGGAAGGAGCTAGATGGGGAAGAGACCCCATAGTAGATCCCTATAAGGGAAGCTAAGCTTGTGGGTGTCCTGCAAGATCAAGTTCCTGGAGCCAGCATTTAGTGTTACTCTTAAATGATTGGAAGGAGGGTTCTGATCTGAGGAAAGAAGGAAGCGTGTTCCATAGCTTGGCTGCCAGAACAGGGAAACTGGTTGGAAACAAAGGGGTGGCGTCCTGCCACATATGTTTTATCATACAGTAATTGTTTGTTTTTCTGATTACTGTGAGACTTTTCTCATTTCACATATTTTTGTATCCTAGAGACTGTGAGATTGTGCTATTTACAGTACAGAGGTATAAGGAAATGATGCAATAAAACACAGGTGACTCTTAGCTTATTTATTCAGCTAATGTCACAGAATAAAGAAAATGGAAATAAATTACCAGAACAGGGAAACTGGAGCCACCAGAATTTTGGAGCTTAAATCTCGGGATGGACATGGTATGAGCTTGAGCAGCTCTGAGTGGCCTTGTGGAAGTATGTGAGGAAAGTCTGATGGTGAGGTAAGCTGGGGCAAGATTCGCCCTTGCTTTGTGTGTTAAAGCTAGTGTTTTAAGGGAGATTATGTGCTAGACAGACAACCAGTGCAGATTGCGTCTGGTGTCCGATATGTGAGACTTCTTCAGGATGTTGAGGACAGCCCTAATGGCATTATTCTGTGTTACTTGCGGCTTATTGATATTTTTTTGGCTGATACCTAAGTAGAGGGCATTGCAGTAATCAATTCTGGACATAACTAGGGTTCTGGCAAGCGTGATACAGTTGGATGTCGTGAGGATGGGCCTGCATGCAGTGATTAATTTGCAAGTGTACGCTAATGCTGCTACCACAGCGTTTCTTTGTCTGGTGAAGGATAGTGTGGCGTAGATACCAAGGGTTTTCGTGTTATTAGAGACCTCAATAGTGTTGCCATCGATGGTGAAGGATTTGAAGGCAGGGTCAAGCTTGTTAAATCTAGCGTGAGGACCAAGGATTAGCAAATCGTTTTTTTCGTCGTTTAAGCAGAGTCCGTGTTGTGCCATCCAGGCTTGGATTACTGAATAGATTTTGTTGAGAGCTTTATTGTCTATTACGTGGTGTCCCGTGACGGGAACGAGTATCTGGGTGTCGTCAGCGTAATTGGTATACGTGACTCCCAGATGATCGAGGATGTCGAAGAGAGGCTTTGTAAAGACATTATAAAGCGAAGGGGAGACGCATGTCCCTTGCGGGACCCCACAAAGTACTGGAGAGGGTTCAGCAGAGGCAGTTGGTGAGAAGACCCTCCTAGTTCTATTTGCAAGAAAGGATCTAATCCATGATGTGGCTGAGTCAGAGAAGTGTGCAGCTGTTTTCAAGTGGTGGCAGAGAGTTTCGTGGTTGACCAAGTCAAATGCTGCTGAAAGGTCAATCAATAGTAGGAGGGCTAATCTTTTATGTCTTGGATTTGTGTTATAAGGTCGATCAGGGCTGTTTCCGTACCGTGTCTAGGTCGGAAGCCTGATTGCCTGAGTCCCAAAAGATTGTTAGTTTCAAGATAGGCCTGTATTTGCAGGTAGGCAGCCCGGTCTAGTATTTTTAGTAAGAAGGGCACCGTTGTGATGGGCCTATAGTTGGAAGGGTTACCCGGGTCAAGTGTGGGTTTTTTGATTAGGGGGATGACCCAGGCGTCTTTTAGGTTGTCAGGCACAATTCTGGTTTTAAAGGAAGCGTTGATAAGGTTTGTGATGAAAGGAGCAAGGTTGTGTGCAGCTGCTTTAATAACAGGTGCAGGGCATAAGTCACCTTGACAGTTGGAAGGTTTGAGCTTCTTGATGATATTTTCCACTTCCCACATTGACAGAGATGAGAAGCTAAATGGTTTGCATGAGAACTTGTGAGAGGTGATATTGTATGCGGCTGGTTTGGATTCGGGATCTATGAGTAGATTGCATTTTTTGGAGTTAATATTTTATCAAGGAGAGCCTTCTGGATGTTGGTACACCATAGGGCATTCGTAATACATTTGTCAGTGGGGTCAATAGGAGATTCCAATTCTTCAAGTATCTTAAACAATTCTTTTGTAATGGATTTAGCTTGTGTGATACGTTTATTATAGGTGTCTTTTTTGGCGAGAATTATGGCTTCTTTATAGTTGGACGAAGTTGTAGTCAATGTACTTTTATTAGTTACAGACGGGCAATTTTTCCAGTGTGCCTCAGCATTTCTCTTGGCTTTGCGCAACTCTCGTAGGTGCGGTGTAAACCAGGAGTTAAGGTAAGTTTGTGGTTTAGGTTTACGCAGCTTTAAAGGAGCAATGGTATTTAATGCTTTCAGTATTGTGTGATTATAAATGTCGACTAAGACTATGGGGTCTGAAGAAGAAGGTGTTTTATTGAGAAGGGGAAGAATTAATGGGAGGAGTTTATCTGTAGTAATGTCTTTCTTATTCCGAGTGTGGGTAGCTGGGGCAATGTTTGGATTGGGACAGTGTGTTGTGGCTTTGATAGAAAAAGTATTTTATGGTGATCTGGCCAAATGCAAGGTGAGATGGATATTAGATTGCTGATACAATTGAGGTCAGCGAGCCAGTCAAGGGTTCTTCCTTTATTATGTGTGGGCTCGTGAATGTGGTGGGTGTAACCAAGATCTGATAATGTACTAGCTAAGTCAAGGGCAATGGTGTTCAAAGGGTCTTTGAAACCAAGATTAAAATCTCCAAGTATAATACTTTGCGAGTTAGGTTTGGCATTGGTGGAGAGAAGTGACACGATGTCCTCAGGGAATGTAGAAATTGGTCCAGGTGGTCGGTAGATAAGATGCACTGTTGCTGTGTGGTTGGGTGATAGAGGCAATTTAATCGATAATGATTCAGCAGAGAGGATTTGAAGGTTGGGAATAGCTCTAATATCGATAGTATTCTTAAAGATGAAGGCGATGCCACCTCCTTTGACCTAGTTGGTGTTTCTATCGCATCTGATGATAGCATAGTTGTCTGGAATGGCCAAGGCCAGAGATGGGCCCAATGCTGCATGTAGCCATGTTTCCATGACAGCAAGGAGGTTGAGTTTTTCAGTAGTTATGAAGTCTGCAATGTCCAATGCATGGGCTGGGAGGGATCTAGCATTAACCAATGCTGCCTTGATCAAGGTGTCTTTCGAGGTAGTTTTCTGCGTGGAGGGGTGAGTATCAGGCATAGTGTTGGTAGCCGGGCTGGCGCCTACAACATTGGCAGTATTTGTAAGATTGATGTGAGGCAGAGAGTATTTGTTGCTCTTGAGTGGGTGTACGAAAAGGGTTTTAGTACGCAGTCTAGATCCTAATCTTAGGTTTCTGAGGATGGTACTGGGGTGATAAGAAGGTGGTTTAGCTTGGGCAAAGTCGCTTTTAGTGATGTCATGATATGAAGGTACGAGCGCCATTTTGTAGGGGTGACTCTGGATCTCAGTCTAAGATTTCTGCTGGAGGTAGAACAGGGTTGATTCAGTGTTGGTTTGGTAGCGAAATGTTGACGCCAAAGGGCAGGATCGTTCAGGTATGGGTTAACACAGGCCATGGTGTCAGTATTAAGCCAAGGTGTATGAGTACTGACTGTTTCACGAGTAGTAGAAGAGGTGTGATGCCTGATAGGTGGGCTGCAGGTGATCAGGTGCGTGTTGTACTGGTGGGTCCTGAACCTAGTGCTAATGTGCAATATATGAATGAAAGTAATCAGGAGCCAATGTATAGTGGTGTGTGCTGGGTGAGCGTAGTGAGGTGCAAAGTTACTTCTATGCATAAATTGGATAAAAGTGGTGGAGGCAATGAGGTGACAGTGTGTTGCAGCTACAGTTGTTGGCATACAAGAGTCATACATGTAGAGGAGATATAGTTGTGGACAACGGGTACCTTACTCATAAAGGCAACAGCAGTTATCTGGTAGTACTAGTGAATGGTAAAGTACTGGGTGAGTAAAGACAGGTTGGCGCCATAGTCAAAAGGCAAGAGGTGAGTCCCTGGAAACTGTATAAGCACATGCACGTCTAGGCTATTAGAATCAGGTAGCAGAATAGCTAGTGTCTAAACACAGTAGGCGGCAAAATGCAGTATGCAATAGCAATGGTGGGGGAAGCATGTATACAAGGACTAGTTTAAAATCATAGTACAGGGTGGGGAGAGCAGAGGAAACGGTATAACTATACACAATTCTGATGTTCAGCAACAGGAAAGGCACAAATAGGGTAGTGCAGGCAGTATATAGGATTGCTATACTAAAGGGAGACACCTGACTACCCCGCTCAATGTCAATACAGGCCAGGCTTGGTGATCTATAATATTATCTTAATTGTTGGTTTCCACCTTACAAATCGGTGAAACACTCCACTTTTAGTCTACATATTACCTAGAAAGCGACTGATCGGGTGCGTTTGTTGTCCATGCTGGAGTGTTCTGCAACAATAAGGCAAATTCACTGAGGTGGTCCCTGATATGCGACCAATTGACGGCTGAAAGGGCTGCCACCAGTGATTGATCGCAGCTGAATCTACAAAGCACTGCGGTTCAATAAAACCTAATATTAAACAGGACCTAAGTTCCAAACTCAGCCTGGGATTTTTGAATGAACCTGGGGTGGTCTGTGAATACTCAGCGATAGGAATAATGACCTGCCACGGCTATGATTGAGCTATTTTTGTTGAGCTCATGTCCATCCAGGATATATTGCTGAAACTGTTACGGGGTATATGAAAGATTTCTTTCACCACATCCAAAAGAAATTCTGTCCTGAAGAAGGCCGTGAAAAACTAGTGGGTGTAGAGACACTAGAGATAGTGTTTTAATCTCCAGAAGGGCCAAAACATGTCGACACTTGACAACAGACTTATGAATTGATGAAGCCTTGTATCTTAATACTGCTTAAGTGAACATAGCTGGTTTTTCATTAATTCAACTAACCCCTTACAGATGTTACTGTTTTTAAGAATAGATTGAGAAGATCATGTATTGTTGATTTGTTATATATGTGTAATCGTGCTCTCTCTCTTTTTTAATTTTTCAAAATTGGTTTTAAAAGAAATAAAACTTGTATTGACTCATTTATGAATGGTGATATATATTTTTTTTAGTTTTTGAGTTTTTTTTTTAATGTGTAGCGATATGGTTCATTTTCTCTCAAGAGTATGTGGCATTTGTCAAACAAGGTAATACGTAGACTAATAGTGGAGTGTTCCACCGATTTGTAAGGTGGAAACCAACAATTAAGATAATATTATAGATCACCAAGCCTGGCCTGGCCTGTATTGTCATTGAGCAGGGTAGTCAGGTGTCTCCCTTTAGTATAGTGTTTCTATTTTTGTTCTCCCGTTCTGACATACTGACCCCCCTAAAACAAAAATAGTGGGAGATTACCTTTGTAGAGGTAGTATATAGGATTGTACAGATAGAGCGTAGTGATAGTCTAAAGGCCGCGCTAAATATGTAATTAGGTGCGCAGGCACTAATGTAGACGTTCGATACCTGGGGCAGGCTAATAATATAGATCGCAGTGCTAATGTCAGTCACAAAGAGATTAAAAAAGTGGGCTGCAGAGGCACGTTAGTCTAAGATGGGTGGCATTTAGAAAAACGCAATACAGGACATATATGCAACAGGTGCGTTTTAGGTCAAATAGAATAGCAGATCTAGGTGAGGAAACAGGTGAAGGTATGGTCACAGCACTTACGGTGCGGCACGATGCAACGACATTCACATAAATGCAAGAGAATACAGGCGGGTATTGATGACTGAGGGAAAAGCCATACAGTAAAATAAAGTAATTAGGGAACAGAGCAGCAATGTTTACGCCGATATTTCACTATGCAGAGCGTGGCGATATTGGGGACGTCGGTAAAGCAAAGTCTGGTAGCGTTCGGAACTGTGTGTGCAGGCGGCTGGCTGTTTAACCACGGGCACAGCAGGGTGGTGGATTTGCAGAGTTCACAAAAGTAGAACAAGGTGGAGCAGAGTACGGCAAGTGAGTTCCGGGATGGATGATAGTGGCAGTTAAGGGACAAGGAAGTGGCACAAAGTAACTTAGATGCGGCTTACCGAAGTCAGCGTGAGATGTGGGGGCAACAGAGCAGAAACGGTCAAGGGTTCTGGCCCTGGGCACTGGTGTCACTGGACAGGCACAGGACAGGTAGAGTCCTTAAAACGTGGTCCTTCAAACGGTGGGACAGCTCACGCCTACCGGTTCGGGATTGGGCACATAAGGTGCTAGTCAGCCAATCCGGCAGCAGGATTTGGAGAGGGTGTTCCTCTGGAGCTGGGAAGCAGCTCACAGTGATGGGGTAGCCATCTTGGCGTGGTGATATGCCGCATGTAGTACATATGGCGTCAATGCCTACACGGCTGGATAAACTAGGTAATGGGCGCAATCCCAAGTAATGAGCACAATCCAAATCAGAGCGCCGTCTCGATTGCAATTTCGGTACGATCCTTGTGCTGTTCGCAATTGCAATGAAATAGTGTAGGTGTAGCCCAGTGGCTTACCTAATGCTCAGCATATTCTAGACATGCTCCGAGGGGCTCCTGCTGACGACACTGCTCCAGCAGTGATAAAGGAGCTCCTGCTCCTCGGGTGCTGGAGGGCTGTGTGTGAGGCACAGGACAGGTAGAGTCCTTAAAATGTGGTCCTTCGAAGGGTGGGACGGCTCACGCCTACCGGTTTGGGACTGGGCACATAAGGTGCTAGTCAGCCAATCCGGCAGCAGGATTCAGAGAGGGTGTTCCTCTGGAGCTGGGAAGCAGCTCACAGTGATGGGGTGGCCATCTTGGCGTGGTGATATGCCGCACGTAGTACAATGGCAGCAATGCCTACACGGCTGGATAAACGAGGTAATGGGCCCAATCCCAAGTAATGGGCACAATCCAAATCAGAGCGCCGTCTTGATTGCAATTTCAGTACGATCCTCGTGCTGTTCCTAATTGCAATGAAATAGTGTATGTGTAGCCCGGTGTGTAGCCCGGTGGCTTACCTAATGCTCAGCATATTCTAGACATGCTCCGAGGGGCTCCTGTTGACGACACTGCTCCAGCAGTGATGTCTGTAGGCCAAGCTCATGTGGCAGCCTATGAACCCTGCTCCGCTCCTAAATCGGCTGCTTGCTTTGCTGTTGCTCCTCGTTCCTCCTCATTTGGGCTCCTTACGTGTGCCTGCAGCTCTCGGTCCCGGTGTATACACCCAAGACCACGTCTCCTCTCAGAAATGCTCTCTGTTCGGTTTCCTGGATCTAGCAGGTGCGCCCCCTCCGTTGCTCCCCGACCTCTTCCCTCTGCACTGTAGCGCCATGACCGGGCTTTGTCTTGCGCCACTATCCCGAAAATTGAGGTTCTGGCTGGAATGTGGGACGCGTTCTATTGTTTTGACAATGTATTTTAAAAAATCACACTCGGTAGAGGCAGGGGTGTCTAGACGAACACTGGTCTTGGAGCCAAAAACACTTATGGTTTCCACATAAAGCAGAGGAGCACTTTTTGAAAAGGTTTTGTGTTTATTTTTATTTTTTTAAAGCATATTTTTTCTATTGTTGGGAATATTCCAAGAGTGATTTTTCTTTAATGTGCCTCCATTTATTTTCCTCAAGGAATTTTTTTTAACGTATGTTTATTGACATTTTTTGTTATAGAACCGTTGAACATTTCAACCCCTTTTAGCTCCACTCCCAACCCCTTGACCACCTTTCTTGAGATTCAGTTAATTCCCAGTATACATAATATTTGTGGCAATATGGTTCCCTAAAATCATCAACAAACAAAAAAAGAGTTGTGGGGAATTTTATCGACCATGGCATTCGTCTCCTGAGAAAAGCTATAGACATTTATTGACTGTAGAACACCATTGTCTCTGTGTTTGCTTTTCTTGCCCTGGACATAGCGCTTCTAGTTCATCCAACAAATAAAGAACTTTAAAACCTAATCGTGTTATCATACAATACTAGCAGATTCAGATAAAAACACATACAATCTTATCAACATTTAATTTCATCAACATTATACAAATCTCAAATAAAGTGATAAGTGCAGTGCACATTCTTAAAGACATGGTTGTATAACTATAGTACAAACAAACCTAATTTGTATTGATTAAACAAATATGGTGCGTGGCTCATAATCTACGTTGAATTAATTGGCTGAAAGAGTACTTTTTATACTAAAGGTTACTCTATCTACTTGTATGTACAAATATTTGGGCGAATCCTTTCTAGCACAGAAGGTATTCAATCAACCTAATATATAAATAGAAAACACTGTTGATTATTAACGTATTGCTTTTAAACCCCAAAATCCCTAAAATCATCATGCTAGAGGGATAGTACCAGTTCCCAATCAATTGAACAATTGAAGTGGTCCCCTTGAAGCTATCCACTCTAGCGCTACAAAGTTCCAGACTTTTACAATCCAGTCTTGCTCGCTTGGGGGTTCTTTTGAGCTCGATTTTTGCAGAACGACCAGCAGCGCTGCTAGGTTCCAAATTTGTTATGCTTTGCGCCTGGGTTTAGGCCATGATCTGCAGTCCCGGTCATGGAGTCCCAGCAAGCATTCCTTGATACCCCTCTTAATCTGGCTGCCAAATATTTTTTTCATTAACTGATCCCCAGGACTCTGATAACCTTGGACAGCTCCACCAGATGTGTGCTCAATCCCCCACCCCTTGCATTCCGGCTTGCAACGTTGAGGTGTGTGTGCGCTAATTGTATGTAGACGCATGGGAGTACAGTGCCATTTGGCCATGACCTTATACCAAATTTCCCTTGTCTGTATGGCCCGAGTGAGTTTAGGAATGTCAATCCATAGCCTTTATCAGTCTTCCATCTCTATGACCTCCCCAGTGTTTTCTTCCCATCTGTTAATGTAGGCTCTCTGTGACTGGGGGTCACTATCTACTATAATTTTGTATACATTTGAGATGAGAATTTTGTCCCCAGGGTCATTAATGTTTTCAGTGCATCCCACAGTTTTTTTTTTATTCCATACGAAAGCCGAAAGCAATTTGCGAAGTGTCCGCGAGAACCTTTATCAGTCTTCCATCTATATGACCTCCCCAGTGGTTTCTTCCCATCTGTTCATGTAGGCTCTCTGTGTCTGGGGGTCCCTATCTACTATAATTTTGTATAAGTTTGAGATGAGAATTTTGTCCCCAGGGTCATTAATGTTTTCAGTACGTCCCACAGTTTTTTTTTTATTCCATACAAAAGACGAAAATAATTTGCGGAGTGTCCGCCAGAACGACTGGGGAATCGATACTGGGAGCACTTGGAAGTAGTAAAGTATTCTGGGCAGGACCACATCTTGATGGTAATGACTCTCCCTAGCCATGAAATTGATTATTGGTCACATTTGCGTACTTGTATCCTGATGGCTTCCAACAGTGGTTGGTAATTTGCACTATACAGCCTCTCAAGTGTTTTTGTGATCGTTACCCCTAGCAGTCTTATGCCCTCTGACGCCCTCCGTAAGGAGGGTCCATGTTTAGCCCATCTCATGGATAACCCCTCTGCTGACAGATTGAGGATTTCTGATTTGGATATGTTGATTCTCAGCCCTGCAACCACATCAAATTCTATTAATTCTCGGACTATCGTCTGCGAATGCAGTCTTCCCCCCCAAAAGGGATGCCCCTGGTTTTTCCCATGGATCTAATTATGTTCAGAGATGGTTCCAGGTGTATTGCATATAAGAGTGGAGATAAGTTGCAGCCCTGTTTGCTACCTCTTTTTAATGGGATTGTCTTTTTAATGGGATTGTCTGGGAGAGCTGGCCATTTATTAGAGGTCAGGGCTATCAGGTTGTTCTAGTTAGCTCAGACTTTCTGTAGGAATGATGCCCCAACACCCATAAATTCCATAGTGCGGCACAAAAAGGATCATCCAAACCAATAATGCTTTTTCAGTGTCCAGAGTGAGGAGTACCACTGGGGTACCCTTCAAAGATGTTTTTTTCGATCAGGTGGAAAACCCTACGAATATTGCCAAATGTTTGCCTCCGCTTTATAAACCCTGATTGTCCCGGGAAGATTCGTCTTTGGAGAACCTCCTCTAACCTGTTTGCTATTATTTTCGTGTAGATTTTGGCATTTATGTTAATTAGGGCGATGGGTCTATAGGACTCGCACAAGGAAGGGTCTTTTGCTTCCTCCATCATGGGTGCTATTGGGTCTGGGTTGCCAAATGAATTGTACAGTTTTGTGAGTTTGGGGGCCAGTAGTGCCTGAAAGGTTTTGTAGAATATGGCAGGCTAACCATCTGGGCCCGGGGACGTATCAGGCTGGAGGCCCCGTATTGCCCCCTAAACTTCCTCTGTGCCGATGTCAGCCTCAAGAAGTTCCCGTTCCACTGGGGTGATCTTCTGGCGAGGGACCAAGTGTAAGTATGTTTTTGCCAAGTGTGGTTGGTGAGATCCAACGTGTATAATGTGATGAATCTGATGAACTCATCCCTGTTTTCCCAGTTGTGACGACCTCCCCTGTGACCAGGGGACGGCAGCCGCCACCTGATCCTGACTCTCGTGGCGGCTATAAGAGGGAGGATCAGATGGGAGGAGACAAGTACCGGGAAGATACCCCAAATCCATCAGATGAGATGCGGTATCCTCCCCTTTCCCATGAGGAAGACCCTCTAATATCCGAGTTCTTAATGGCCTATTGTCATTCTGGTCAGGCCCCCACTTTGACCCAAACACACAAAACTCACACATAACGCCTTTTGTTTCTGATGTGCCTTCATGTGAAATCTCTGAGAAAGACCATCTAAGAGTTAAAAGTCTAATGACATCCATAGACTCAAACTCCCATAATGACCCAGGTACTGAGACGAGGAGGAGGAGGATGAGGGAGTTTGTACAAAGTGAGAGGGGCTTGAAGTACAGCATGCAGGTTAGTTGATTTTCCAAGTCTTCAGTCCACAGGACATTTAAAGATGGCAACAACACTATTTGTTTAAACATTTTTTATTATAGATATAGCCAACAATGACTTTGTATAAAACACACAGTTTACAAACATACAACATTCATGAGTGAAGAATAGTTACAAAAATAAACTTTTATCATTACACTTCATCGTTGATAGAAATTACAACCTAATCATTCAAATTAATTCACCTTATTCATTAGGTAACTCTTCTGAAAGCTTCATACATTCTGCATAAAATGTAATCATGTGATGTATTAAATTTGCATCATTACCTTCCATTAATCAGACCCACAATGAAGGCTTATTGTCAGGTCCGATTAATGGAAGGTAATGACTATTGAATTGAGCAGTGCAGGAGAAGACATTGAACCCCCTCGCTGAGGCTCACAAACGCGAGGCACACGGACAAGTGTGTTTGAATGGAGAAGGCCACCAGGACAGGAGGAGAAATGCAGCATATGAGCGAGACGAGCTGTGGAGACGTTGGGGGCCATGCAGCTGTTCCTGGATGTTTGGCTGCTCGAAGAGGCAGCGTTGTCCAGTCAGGGCCAAAAACGAAAACAGGCGTGTGTCCGCAGAGCCGTGCACGACGCTGGAAAAACATCCACATGCTCCAAAGTGGAAAGCAGGTGAAGGAACCACACTGCGGAATCGTGAGCAGGATTGGAGATGCTGGAAGGAACTGGTGAGTGTGCTCGAAGCAGCTGGGGAGCCTGGGGCATTCCAACAACTGTGCCAACAATAGCTTGAATGGTACAAGATTGCTGATGCAGAAAATAGCCCAAGTTTGTTTGAATGCAGTCAAGGCAAAGTACAAATTCAACACCCAATAAGATTTTTGTTTTGAATAAAGACAAGGCAAAGTACAAAGGCAAACCCCAATCAAGTACAGTTGCATGATATGCCAGTGTGGGGTGAAAATGTTTGAGCAAATGTTACCATAGACAGATATAGCAAGCACCTGACAGTATTTGCAATTGTGGTATAGCCAAAGAACTGTGAAATGCAAAGGAAGTTCTGGCAGACGAAAACACCAGGTAGCTGAAACTGTATAAAGATTCCTTGCAGGGGAGTATACCAGATGATCTGAAAACCCATAAGAGAAGTCCTGCCAGGTGAGGACACCAGGCAGCTGAAATTGTATAAAGATTCCTGGAAGAGGAGTATACCAGGCGGTCTGCAAAGTTACAAGCAATACTACAGAACGACTGTTACAGAACGTATTGCTTAAAAAAGAACTTTGTGAGTCCAGTGAAGACCCAAAGGAACTGTTAGCTAAAGATACATTTTTGTCATTCTATTTAAGAATCCTTGGGAAGGGGTCCACCCTCTGAATCCAAGGGTCTTTAGAGTAATTCTTATACATTTGTTTTTTGAACACTTTTGCTAAAATCAAGTTAAAAACATGTCCTTGCACCTTTTATTGTTTTGTTTATAGTGTGAGGATCATTACAACATTTTGGACACAAGGACAGCTTTTCAGTTACTGCCATCCTGACAGACAGATCCTTTGTTTTTGGTTTCTAGGTTTGAAATTTCCTCTTTAGAATAGGGCCAGAGAGGCATTTTGCCAACCCAATTGTATTTAATAAATGTCCTTAACCAAAAATATGACAACTTTGTGTCCAGCTTTCATTTCTGACTCCTCACAATACGGAAGTGTAAAAAGTGACAAATTGATCGGTGATGGCCTGCGTCGTGGTCACCCTGGTCCCCTGCAGTGTTTTTATCTCCAGAATGGTTTGTGATGCTGCTTTTTGTTCTGTCTTCTTTGATCGCTTTATATTTTTTTTATTTTTTATTTATTTGTTATGGTTTATATAAACCTTACAAAATATTTAAAAGAACACACTTTCTCAAACGTATTTATACAACTTAAACATAAAATAAGTACCAATCACATAAGAAGTAATGCAGAATCAAGTACAAAGAGCAAGTACAAATAAACAAGAAAAAAAAAACAGCAAAAGACAGAGGTCACCAAATAGGATTAACATTCTCTCCCATTAGATACAGTCGATACCCTTTAAAAGAGATCACAAACATTTCTCAAGAACGTTGCAACCCTAATGTTTAAATTGCCTTTGCTACAATGGAGCATTCTATACCAGATGAAATCCCAATCCACATTAGCAGTATTCGATACATATTGACTGAAGTATAGAAGCCTTTCGGCCTTAGGTGCCGGACACACCAGCAAAATATGTTGTAGATTCTCAACCGTCCCCTCTACACAGCAGAATCTACACCAATTCCAAGACCCTTTCACAATCGATCTAATGGAATTATCTGGTTTGTAGCAATGACATTAAATCTAAAACGCATAAAGTCATTTCTTATCAGTTTACTGGGATATTTGACTAAATACTGTTCCTTGACTGGCAACCATTTATTCAATGCACATACTTGATGATAGAGTTTAGAGTCCAGGATTTTATTTTTTGTATGTAACCAGTCAAACCCCATCTTTCCTTCACCCGTGTGGGTTTATTCTTAAGAGAGGTTACTGACATACCTAGAGATTTCAGAGTCTTTATAGTTTCAGCATTCAGCTCTTGTATAAAAGGGTTACCAATGTCCTGACCTACACAACAGTAGAGTGTATTCATTTCACTAGACATACATTTCCTCCACAGCTTTAGTCTTTTACAGGTTACGTAAGCCAATAAAGAGTTTAGACCAAATTCATACAGAATTAACTCAAAAGGGATTGATTTAGGTAGAAAATACAAAACCGATTTCCAAATGTAACTCTCCGTGGACAGCCAATCCCCCTCGTATTTTAGAGACTGTAATTCCGCCCCATAGATTAATCTAGGGATGACCTTTTTCGTGTAAAATTCTCTCAGAGGACTCATTGTGAATCTGGAATCGATTACTCTCATTTGACGGATTGCAATGTCCGCCTTGAATCCAAGTTGAGTTCTAAATACTGATCTTAAGTTGGACCCTGATATAACAAAACCTAAATATTTAAACACAGGCTGGGCTCTAAGACGGGAATTACCACATGACCAGGTAATCGAGTCCAGCTTCTTATTTCTGTTGCCCAAACGAACTATCACAGTTTTAGCCGAGTTAATCTTCAGCAGTAGAGAAGAAATACATTCTTCAAATGCTTTAAGCAATCTTTGGAGGCCGATCTTTGTGTTATCGATAAGGAGGAAGTCATCAGCATAAGCTAACCATGCTAAACGGGTGTCCTGTATTTTGGGAGCTACGAGGCCTTTATTTGACAGGGCGGTATTCGCACCACTCACGTAAAGGTTGAATATTGTGGGTGCCAACCTACAGCCCTGACGGAGACCGTTGTGGACGGTCAGTGCATCAGAAAGAGTACCCTCAGCATCCAATCTTACCCTTATTTCTGTATCTGAGTATATAGCCCTGACTATATCAAACAGAATTGAAGGCATATTTAATGTTCTCAGTCTCTGCCAGAGAGTCGTCCTGTCCACCAAATCAAAAGCGGAGCTTAAGTCCATGGACGCAACAAAGACAGGTAAAGCACCCTTCTTCATTGCTTCCGCTCGTAGGCAGCTAAGTATCATCCCTCCACATTCGGTTCCGATATTTTTTCTAAAGCCGATTTGTCTAATGTCGAGAATATTTTCTTCAAGCATCCACTTGTGAATTTCCTTGAATACAACTGAAGCAAACAATTTGGATTCTGGATCCGAAATGGCAATTGGCATATAGCTTAGGGGACATTGTCGGGAACCCTTCTTAAAAATTGGGATAATAATAGAAACCCTCCATGACAGAGGAAGAACTCTGGTCAGTAGTATATTATTGAACAACCTAAAAAGTATTTTTGCCCATATCAGAGGTTCACGTTTGAAAATTTTATTGGAAAGGTTGTTCGGCCCAAGCGCACCCGAATTTTTAGATTTAGATATTAAATCAACAATGTCCCACGTACTAAATTTCAAGAGCCATTGGGATCCACAATTCAGAACATCTTTTACATCATGATTTTTAGTGTGATAAATATCGGCAAAATGTCCCAGCCAAGTAGATTTGTTAATAGGATTGAGAAGTAACTCTTTCTGAGGTTTCTCAAGGTTGGTAATTAAGTTCCAGAAATTGCTGGAGTTATGTCCTCGTAGGGAATTTAACATAATTTCACCATCCCTCTCATATTTAACCATGCGATGTTGGATGGACCAATTTTTATATTTTTGCTTTATTTTCTTCACCATAGCCACAGTATCAGTAATATTATACCCCACTTTCCAAGCCTTTCTGATCTCTTTCCTCATTTGACACTTCCTGTCCTTCACTGCCCCATCAAAATAATGGGTCGTAAATTTATTGCCTATATTCTTCTTGCCAGAGGAATCCTCCATTTTTCTAAGAGATCTGGTAATATAGTCTGTACATTTAACAGCCGAGTATGTATCGACCCGTTGATTATCAGAAAAGGTCTCATAATCTCTAATCATGGTGGCAGTAAATGAACAGTTTTTTTCTCAGTCCATTTAATTCTATTCCCCGCATGATTAATTTCCAAGGGATGATTATACATCATTTTTGATTTTGAGTGACCCACAGTGACCAATTCAAGAGAGAGCATACAGTGGTCACTGAGATTAGTATCAATGATGTCCAGCCTTCCAGTACAGTTGAACACACCCACCGAGCAAATAATATAATCAATAGTGGATTTGTAACCTTGCGCTTTCCACGTAGGAAGAGGATTAGCCACAACTACCAATCCCCAGATCTCAATAAAATGCGACCAAATTCTGCCTCGACCCTTGGGATTGTCAACTACTGGTAATACGGTCTCATAGTTACCAGTATACAGGTTACCAAGAGGAGAATCAGCGGGAATATCAGCATTTAGGTCGCCAACAATCACAATGTATCCCCCAGGATTAACAACCAACCAGGTTTCAAGTAATGAGCCCAAATTCCATAGTTCCAACCTTAATTGATTATCAGAGTAGTCTGCCTGGTTCCAATATATATTCACTAACAGAAATGCAGTATCCACCGCATTAAACTTTAATATATAGGCCACCACTAAAAAGTGGTCCGAAAAAGCCCATTCACCCGTGATTCTAGGGTCAATGACATTTTTCACTGCCGTTATAAGACCTCCTTTGGGTCTACCACGCCTGCCCCCTTTTGCGGTTAGTGACGAAACCGTGAAACCCTCCCAGCAAAGGTGAGCCCTAGACCAGGTTTCTTGAATGCAGACAAACTCATATCGGGCTAGATCGTTCATAAGGCTGGAATTGTGAAGCAGATGCGAAGATCCTCGTGAATTCCAGCTTAGTATTTTCGAGATTGTTTTTCCGGTTACTAAAGGGGCTTTGCCAGTTTTTTAAGAGTATCAATAGATTCGCGTAGGGTCAGGGCAAGCCACCTCCAGTCTTGTGTATCTGACTTCACAGTTACAGGCACCGATCCCCCCACCACGTTATTATGGTACAAGAGCGACTGTTTTACCAATGGTTGAGTATACACATATTCAAAGATGTCATAGCCTCTTCGTTGAAGCTGTTCTGCCTCTTTCAGGAGAAGATTTCTAACCAAAGGTGATGGAATAACTAGACGAACGTAATCGAGACGTTGTCTATGTATGTAGTCAACTAAGTCAATGTCGGCAGAAGTGATCAGGCTAAGTTCAGGAATTTGACCTAATAATGATAGTATAAATGGCCTATTTAGTGAGGGCATAGAGGGGTCATTAAAAAGTGTTGTCAGAACAAGCCCCGGTAGCTCCGGCCTTACAGGTTCTTTTAGGTCAAGCAATGGGCAATCCAGTGGCTGCTCGATACCCTTTTCTTGGACACTAGGATTAATCATTCCAGACCTCCCCTCACCCCGATCAGCACAGTAATCCTCGTAGCTTCCAACATCATTTGTACCCAATGATTGTCCTGCCAGCATATTAGACAGGTCTTTAGAGTGTTTTTCCTTGAGTGTTTTTATTAGGGATTCATAGAAGGCGTCATTATTCACAATCTGTTTGGTGTCCCTCTCATTACTCATATTGGAGACATGTCTGACAGACTTTACAGGATTAACAACGGTTTCCCTCTCTTTTGCTTCAGTATTTATGTCATTAGGTATTTTACCCGATACGATTTTCCAATCGTAACTACCCAATCCAGTATTAACCGAAATACCTACATGATTCCTCACTGGGATTGACTCATGACTGAGTACACCTTCCTTACTAGTCTTTGTTTCAAGCATGACAGACCCTTTTTCATTGGCCAGAATAATATCTTCACCCTCTAGAGGACTTTGTGATTCCACCGAGGATACATATGGCAGGGCAGCATTAAAGATCTCATATAGATTATCTCGGTGGTTTTTCTTTTTCAAAATATCACAAAGTGGATTGTCCCCTTCAGAATAGGAACTCTGTGTGAATTGATCAATACCTCTGCTTTTTTTTAAAGGTTGGTCTTTCGTTCCTACATACCTATTACTTAGCAATTTGTCTCTACACCGACTAGTTGTACTTCAACAACCTCATCGTAAATGAGATCTCTGAGGAATTTTCTAGAAGGCTTCATCTGCCCTCCTTGCTTATGACCATTATTATTTTTTTTCTTCAATTTGGCCAACTTTTTCCCCTGTCTTTTAGAGAGTTTGGAATCATTTATACCCCGCTCCTCTATCTGTCCGGGAGCATTCCCCACCTGCTCAGATTGAGCTTTATCCGCAGAATTGGACTTGGTACTACCCATGCCGATCCCCACAGCAGAAGCCTGAGTAGCAGGTATAACAATAATCTCATCTACTGGCTGAACAGAGAGAGACTTTATAGGACCAGAGCTAACAGCATTCGGCCTGAGATTGTCATCCAGCCTTATCGTCATAATTTTACTCAATGAATCAGATAATTTACCTGGGAGCAAAGAAATTGCAGAGACTAAATCCCCAATAGATTTCGTTTGATTCTGCAATTCAGTAAGTATGAGCCAGTTAAAGAGACTCATCATCATAGAGAAATCAGATGCCGATGTATCAGGCATATTTGTAGTGGATTTCGGAGCATGGCTTGGTAATTGATTAGATAAATCCAGCAAATCATCATAGTTAAAATCACTTGGAAAACCGTTGTCATTATCAGGTATCTGCAGCTCAGAGTCAATGCCAGAACCCAAAGCCTTGGTTTTATCACCCATAATATTAGATATCTCCTCATCCCCAAATAATGGCTGAGAGGAGTCTATGATCTGCCCATTCTGTTTACCAAACAGGGAGCACTCATGTGCACACTGCAACAATTCAACCTCCTCATCGTTCACTTCAGGCAAAGGTAGGGCAGCAGCACGGGCAAGATTAGCTCGTCTTTTGCTCACTGCTGAAAAGAAATCTGCACCCGCTTCTTTACGTATCTGCGGTATTTTAAGTTTCGTCATATTTACACTTGAAGCCACAAAATAGCGGCTCCCCTATTAACCAGATGGAAGAAAAAATTAATGAAAAAGAATAAAGACAACACACCGCTGTACCGCCGCCGCCAGCCGAACAGCCAAACAGCCAGCCACTTGATCCACTTGGGTGCACGCGGGTGCGCAGGCACGGGACCTGATGTAGGCTGTCGGGAGGTGGGGGCGGGGCTTGCGGGGCTTCCGTTAACTAGAGAAGATAGAGGGAGAAGCGTAAGCAACGCAAACAAACGTAATGTAATGTCCACAATGTCCACAGTGAGAGCGCAGGTAAGAGCTCCTGAACACCACTCACAGGCACAGGTTTCCACAAATACGAGAATCGGCGTCTTCCTCACGCCGACGGCACACGCTGGAGCGGCTGTAAACGGCAGAGCACAGAGTCGTCAGCCAAACAGCCAGCCACTTGGTCCACTTGGGTGCGCGCGGGTGCGCAGGCACAGGACCTGATGTAGGCTGTCGGGAGGTGGGGTGGGGCTTGCGGGGCTTCCGTTAAAGGCACAGGTTTCCACAAATACGAGAATCGGCGTCTTCCTCACGCCGACGGCACACGCTGGAGCGGCGTAACACCTTGAGCGTATCCATGTGTCCGCCTCTGAACTTCAACAGGACGTGCATGTCCACCCTGCTCACCGGAACACTTAGCCACACTTCGCTTTATATAGTATTCCTGTCGCATTTACAGAAGCCCCTTCTCTGTTTTTTTAGTTCAGAGTATTTCTAGTTTACCCCTAATATTCCAGTAAGTTTTGCGCAGTTTCACTGCAGAGTCAGTTTCCATCTTCTGCATTACCTCCCAGAGTTCATGTTCTACGTCGGCCTCTAAGGCCGTAGTCTGCTTCTGCCTCATAACTCGCATCACTATTAGCTCCCCACAACAAAACTGCTTTAAAGGTATCCCAAAGGCATTGTTCTGTCACCTCTGGGGAGGTATTAAGTGTGAAAAAGTCCCTGATTTTGGCTTCCATGTCATTGTGTAGTACATTATCTTTCAACGGTTTTTTGGGGAATGACCAATTCCATAATCCTCTCGTCTCCAATGGCAGGTTGAGTGGAATGGATAGTGGGGCGTGGTCTGATAAGAGTGTTGTGCCAATGTCCACCTGATTTTATCCAGAAGTGACACTGACAACCAAATGTAGTCTATGCTGAAGAATGACTTGTGTGGGGGAATAAAAGTTAGAGCCCCTCTCGGTCCCCTGCATTGATGTCCAGATGTCTTTCAGGGTCAGGTGGTCCATTTTAACGGTGAGGGCATGCGAGGGGGGCGGTTCTCGTGGTAGGTGCTGGTGCCTCTATCCCTCTGTGTATCCCATGCTATGTTGAAGTCTCCCATTAATACGATTTTCCCTTTCCAAATGTCTCCAAACCTGTAAGGATTGCCCTAAGAAAACCGTTGTGTCCCGTGTTTAGGGCATACATGGCGGCTACAGTGAGTGTCGTTAACCCTATCTGCAGTATGAGAAACGGGATTCACCCCTCTTTGTCCGCCCTTGAGTCTAAGAACCAAATAGTCGGGCCTGAGCAGATTACGATAAGAACCCCGGCCACTTTGTGAGGGGCATTTGCTTGGTAGATATGGGGGTAGTGCCGAAGCTTGTACATATGCCTATCTTGTTTCCTAATGTCCATCTCTTGCAGGACTACAATGTCGGGTTGTGCACTATGGAGGAATTAGTAAACTTTCTTCCTTTTGACAGGGGAATTTAGCCCCCTGATATTGAGTGTTATGAGTTTGACCGAACACACCTTTGGTTCCTGAAAGTGCTGTATCTAATACCTTGCACCCATGCTGCTGCTTCCCAAACCAACCCCCATTTTTCCTTACATACCCACCACCCGGTCCCTTTCCCCAACTATAAACCCCATTACCCCCCAACCTCCAAACTCCCTGGAGCGAGTCAAAGTTCCTAAGGACTCCCCGGGTCCCCAGCCCTCAGAATTGACCCACCACTGATTCCTTGGACAACTGGTGGGGTATACTAGACCCCTCAGCACGATTCCAATTGGTTATCGGAGAGGCCACCCACCCTAGTCCGGCTACCCACTCGTTGTGGCTCCCACTATTCTGATTGACTTTAATGTGCACTTATGACTTCAGTTACTTCGGTGTGGTCCGTGGTTCTTCCTTCTGACGTTTGTCCCTTGGCCCATTGTTCAGACGCTGACCTCTTCTTGTTGCTCTTGTCACTTGCAACCATTACCATGATTTCTTTCTCGTGGATCGTTACCACCCTATTCCACTTTTGCTTTCAGGTTTTCGTCGCTAAGTTGCCAAATATGTATTGCTTAGTAGCAGGTAGTGATTCTGTGTTACCATTGTACCACGAGAACAAGAGGCCAAAGGGCAGGTCCACTTGTATCTGATTTGTTTGGCTGTCAGCGCCGTCACCACCGGCCCCATCTCCCTGGGCTTCTGCAGTGTCAACTGGGCTCAGTTCTGATACAATTGCATTTCTGCTCATTGAAGGTGATTGATCCCACTAAGAATGCGTTCTTCCTGGTTGTATGGCGTTATCGCTACTATAGTGTCCGGGGCCGTGCCCCCGGTTCTGATCATTTGGGGCCAGTCCTGTGTATCGTGCCGATATTTACCTCCTCCACCTTTTCATCATCCCGTATGTCTGCGAAGGCCTGTTGCGCTGTTTCTTTAAGGTCTTTGTCCGCCACTTCCTCTGGCATGTTCCGTATGTGAATGTTGGATCTCCGGGATCTATTTTCTAGTATCCTCATTCATATATTGAAGCACCCTTTCTGTTGTGTCCATCCGTGCTTCTAGTGACTCCACATCTTTGTTCAGGTCCTGGATTGCCTGCTTGACTTCAGATGAAAGCATGGAGAACTGGGTCTGGAAGGAGGCGGTTAGTTTGTCCTGAAAGACGTTCAAATTGGATTTCAGGTCTGCCTTGCTCATAGCCATAGTGCAGGTGTTCGTGCCAGTTCAGGCAGGCTGGAAGTTAGCTGAGGGGTCCTTGGACGAGCACTGCTGCAGGGTGCCTTCTTGCGATGTGGTTGGTGGATGTCGTTTGTTGAAGGTACTTCGCGTCTTGCCCCCTGGCACTGGGCTGGCTGGAGGGGGTAATCGTGGTGTGCCTTGGAAGCTGCTATTGAGAAGGTTTTGTGGGCCTCACCCCCCGATTCCCAGGCCCCTGGCCTGCTTCTGGCACTTACTGCTAGAATTTCGCCCCTCAACCGGCCCGCCTCTGTTTATGGTGAGGCTCCTTCTCCCTCTCCAGTGGGGAGTTAATTAAGCACAGGTCTTTTCTGGGTCTCGGTGCAGCCTTGTGTGTATGGGAGGCTGGAGTCGGGTGGGTCGAATGGGATCCAGGCCCCCAGCCTCCATTCTGACAATTTTTAAAGGGCCTTGTCACTTTCTGGTCTGCCGTCCGCTCTTAGGGCAAGATGGGTCCCCTCTCTGCCGAAACCACTCTCTATCTTCACCCAGGGACGCGCGCCTGCATCAACGCCCCAGAAGGCGAGCGCAAAACAGAGGCCGGGGATCTCGGCTCACCGTCGGAGCGTCCTGCTGGATGTTGTTTCGGTTGCAGGCTGTGCCACCCAACCACCCATCGTCACTTCCGTTCCACAACCACAGCCTCCTTACTGCGGCCGGCTGTCCGTGTCGACAGGGTGGTTCCCCCACAGGTCGGGCTGCACTGCTCCATGACCCCCGGCTAGAGAGATTTACCACCCGTCAATGCCGGTGCATGGATGCGGTCAATTTAGTTCACTGTTGCCGCGCTTTGAGGATCCCGCTTCGCTCTGTCTCAAGCAGGCGCTGCTCCGTCTGGGCTCAAATGTGCTTGGGCAAAACCCACAGGGCCCCTACCAGCATAGGTTTTCTTGTTATGTGCAGGAAACAGGCATATTCTGCCTGCTTAGAGCCTTTATGTTGTATTTGCTTAGTTGCTGGGGTGACCCTAAGACAGAGCTCTCGCACTCACGTCAGACTGCCTGGGGTCGCCATCTTGAAATCATCCTCAAGTTGTTTCTAACATGGCAGTGCTGCTTTTTTAATAGGCCTTTTAGATGAAAGGTTCATAAAAGTTTGTGGCAGGGATTCCATAACCTTGTGGTGTAGCTTTACATGAGGGTGAGGCAGGCTGACATCATCATGTAAGACTATGAAGACTATGGATTCCCTCGAAACCTACTTATTTTATTTCATTGTTTAAATCATGGACATATCTCGAGAGCAGCAGAGCGCTGTACAGAGTCCAATTATTGGACTGAAACCAACACTAGTGCTATTTTGTGTGTTGCGTGTGGAGTCTTGGGTTTGGTCTGTAACTATTACTTGAGTCTTCTGCTAAACTGGCAATAATACAGTAGCATTACCTGAGGATGTGTGTGGTGTCATCCTTCTGACAAGGTTTCACTTGGCATGTAAAATAACTTTAATTGATTAAAACATTGCAATCTGTGAATCCATTTGCATTAGTCCTTGGTCCGGTCTTGTTGAAAAAGAGATTTTGAGAGATTTGCAAAGCTGGACACTTGTGGGGGTTTTCTGAACCCGGATCGAGTTCCAGAGGGTGTGTGCGTGACAAGAGAAAGATTTTTTGCAAGTCCTCTCTGTGCAGATGAGTTGTGGTTCGAGCCGATTGGTCGATTTGATGCACTAAAGTGCTTATGCAGCCAAAAAATTGATAAACCGGTCTAGCGTCCATCATTTATCCATTCCCAATGTTTGCTGTCCCTGTGGTTTAATGACTCCTATCTGATTGAAGTCTCCACATGCAAATGCAGCCGGCCAGGTGGGATGATCATGCATTTATTTTTATACTTTGTATTTATTTATTGAACATTTGAGATGCCATTTCAACAAGAATCACATTGGATGGAGTACAGATAACAAAGGCAGTCCTTGGGCAGGGTTATTTACAAGGCAGATGATAATTGAATGAGTTTAAGATCAGTTGATGAAAGGTGATACAAGGAGACAAGAGAAGGGGCGAGTACAAGGAACATACATACATACGATTTACATTAAGGGCCTAGTGCAAGAGCAGGTCATCATTATACATCTATCTATATATACAGCCGAAAACCTGTTAGTTTGTTTGTTCCTCATCAATTCCACACCATTCCACCAATCTGCACCACGTTTTGCACAGTTACCTGTTAGGACCCTCTGGAGGTCACTGGTTACATTACATGTGGACACCCCACCCCGTTCCCCAGATGTCAGTCCCTGCACACATAAAACGGTTGCCTGGAAGCAGCGGAACACATCAAGGTGGTCGTAGAAGGATCGGACAGAGCTAATTTCAATCATCTAGACACGAGGAACAGAACTTGAAAGTCCATGTGGGACCTCAAAAACCCATGTTCCAAGGCCCTAGGATGCACCATTTCTGAGATATTTGCACCGCAACGCGCAAAACATCAATGTGGTCATAGAAGTACCAGACAAAGCTAATTTTAACTGTGTCGATGGCAGGAATAAAAACTCTCAAAACCCATGTTTTAAGGGCCTTGAACACGCCGTTTCCGAGATATCTGCACTGCAATACACCGCAACCTACTGCACCGTGCCAGGGTGAGGCGACTGGTGGGGAGAGTGCACAGAAGGTCCCATTATGTTGCAGCGTGCCAATTCTCCCCTCTACATCTGCTCCGTGATTGTCAACAATTGATGCAAGTGTTATCATGTCTGTTTACAGAACCTGTGCGATGTATGGGCACTTGCTGCTAGTATTGCATATTATACTTAGATGAGTGGGTCTTTCCGGAAGAGTAGGATGAGGCCGGTTAGTGAGCGTTGATGAGAGGGAGGGAGGGAACCTCTTTTCAATGGCTAGCGGGTGAACTGATTTCTGGTGTTAAGTAGTTCCAATGATAGGCAGGCTTTAATGGGGTGGTCTTCAAACTGGGGGGCGGGCCACCCTAGGGGAGCCGGAAGGCTATGCAGGTGGGGGGCCCAGACTCTTTCAAAAGTGATTAAGATTACGGTTTGTAATATAAAATATAAACAGATTTTTCTACTGCTTACATTTTCTTTTAAAAGCCCCTTTATTCTTTTTTTAAAGAGCCAAAAGAGGCAGGCCCCACGGACATCCTTTGGGCAACCCACAGGTGGGGGGCCCAGAAACAATATTTTTACTTAAGCGGGGGCTCGGCATGGACACATTTGAATACTGCTGCTTTAATGTCTGAGGGATAGCCATTTCAGTGGAAGGGGGTAAGAAGAGAATGAGCAGAAACAGGATGATACACCAGTGGCCTGGGGACAGAAAGGTTGAGGAGAGCGGAGTATTGCAGAGTTCAAGGAAGAGTAGGGAGAAATGCAGTTGGCCAGGTAGAATGGGGCAAGGCCATGGATGGATTGGAGACAAGGAGTAGGAATTTGGAGAGAGTCTGGTTTTCTATAAACCATCCACTATGCTGTGTGCAGAAGTGGGGTAGGATATTGGTAGGTTGTAGAGTGCGTTGAGAAGGTTGCTTAGGGGAGAGAAGGAGTTGATGGTGAAACTGAGGAGTTTACTATTGCAGTAATCAAGATTGCTCCAAGGGGAGTGGTTAGAGTGTTAGCCTCATGTTGGGTGAGGAGATGGGAGTGTGGGAGACAAACTTTAGTATCAGGCAACTTAGATCAATCCAGTGGAGGATGACTGTTGGGCAGTTGGTTAAGTGTTCAGAAATAGCGGGTGTGATGGGAAGAATGGAAAAAAAGCTCTGAAGGTCATCAGCAAAGTGGTGGCAGTGAAAGCCAAAGGAAGAGATTAGTTTACCAAAGGAGAAAGTGCATAGATTGAGGAGGAGTGGGCCATAAACTAATTCTTGGGGAACTCTGATAGGAATCGGGTGGGTACAAAGGTGCTGGTGTTCCATGAGATGGAGAAGAGCGATCAGAAGCAGAAGATGCTAGCCAGTCAAGTGCTTTGTCCTTGAAACCCAGAGAGAAAAGGGTTTGTAAGATCGAGGGATGGACTGTGGTCCTGAAGCCTGATAGTAGGGGATTGCAGGGTGAGTGAGCCCCAATGTAGTTGATAGTGCAGTTAAAGACAACTTTCAGGGATTTGTGAGAAGGGGGGGTAGAGAGAGACAGGACTGTAGAAGGAGGGAGTGTTAGGGTCAGCAGTGAATTTATTAATTATAAGTTTGACAGTGGCTATTTTAGGGTAAGTGGAGAAGATACTAGTGGTGAGTGATTGAGGTGGGAGGAGGTGATAGTGCCAGTTCTTTCATTGTTTTTGGTGCAAACGTGCCATTTCAGGCACAGAATGTGTTATGTGAGCTGGGGTGGTGGAAGAGCAGCGAGATAATGATTATTGCTTTCTTTGTTAAGTTGTGGAGTTGGAAGAGGGAGTGGCAGGAGAGATGCGAGGGTGGTCAGGGTGCCACATATTTTTGGAGGAAAGCCATCAACGCGGAAAGAGGAGGATGAGGAGCTTTGTGGGTGGAGGGCGGAAGAACAGTTTGGAGGATTAAGGAGAGTTTTTGGGGAGTGGCTATGGGTAGGAGGATTTGGCATAGTGGAGAGCAGTAGTGAGGACAAGGAGAGAGTCCTTATAGGCAGTGACAAAAGTTGCTGAGAGATCTTTGCACCAAAAATATAGGTGGAGGCACATTTGTCCGTAGCTGTTGGATAGTTGGGTAAATCCAAGGTTATGGCGGTGTGAGAAACCTGAAGGTGTCTCCCTGGCTAAACCCTGGGAAAATGTCATCCAGGTGGCCAGGACACAGGCCATCGCTATTGGATTCAGTTCCGGGGGGGTGGACCCGTGAGGGAGGATCACCTTGATGGGGGGGGTCCTCAGGTAGTGGGACGGGTGAGATGCGGTATCCCCCTTCGTTCATCATCTTTTCCCCACCCTACCATGTAGGACATTCAAAAACACTGTCCCACCGCCCCACTTTCCAACACAAACACTTTTGCACAACAAGAAAGAGAATGGACTAACACCTGAGCCGTTTACCTGACATGTCCCAATACAACAGTCAGTCAAATGCAGGCAATAGACCAGAATCACACACACCTGATGGCCCTTTCCCTTCCCCACAGGGATAAAAGGTGGAGCAAGAGAGCACAGTACAAGCAAGGCAGACCGCACGACGAGACTGCTGATCAATCCTGGTAGTTCAAGAGAAGGAGAAAGGTGGCGAGAATCGAGAGGATGACAAGGAGAGAAGCGACCTTGCCCTTTACAACCCAAACCCGCAAAACCTTCAAGGTAGAAAACGCAACCCTGAGAACAATAGCTACGCAGTCTTGCAGCAGATGTCAACGGTACACAGGGCATGCGTACGCCGATAAGCAGGAGCGAGAGAGATGCCTGCTACCGTGGTACCGTCCTTGACTACAGATACCAAAGAAGCCAAGCAGGTCACCAAAGCCGGTGAGTCGAGGGTAGAACCAATAATCCCCCGAGCTGTGTTGAATAAGTCGCAAAGTGGCATATTGAGAAAAGTTCAAAGAACTGTACAGTTGTTAAGGGAAGACCAGCTGCAGAGTCAACCGGCACCACATGGGTGCTGTCTTGAGAAACTCTAGTTGATCCCATATAGATGGAAACTACTGATACCAAAAGGCCGTAGGAGAGCTGCCAATACAGGTCAAAGTGGTCATATGGGAGATCTAGCAAAATCCCTGTACAGTGGAAAGTCTTTGACCAAAGAATTGTTGAGTAAAAAGTAAGGGAAATGAATCCCGCAATCATTGAAAGCAAAAGGAATTGTGAAGTGGCAAGAGTGAACCCGGCGGAGGGGTGCCAATAAAGAGGGGTCTGCGTCTGGAAGGGGGGGATCAAGAAAGATGGGCAAAGTCTAAAGTCCTAAGAAACAGTGTGTTGACAAAGGTGAACCCGGCAGAGGGATGTCCACGGGAACTGTTTAAAAAGATAACCAAATTCGTAAACCAAGGAGAAGCCATAGTGAACCCGGAAGAGGGAGGCTGAAGATCGATTCAACCAATTGAGAGGGGTCTTCGCCCGGAAGAGGGGGACTCAGGAGTGCAGAATCATTGCCCTAAAGTGACAAGGAAAAGTCCTAGTGAACCCGTCAGAGGGAGGTTGAGATACAAGAGAGGTCTGAGCCCGGAAGAAGAGGACCCAAGGGTGGAGAACCTTCACCCCAAAGTGCCATAAGAAAGTACCCTCTTATTGTTCCAGAGTTGAACATATCAGGCCCTCAGACACCAGAAAGCTAAATACCAGAGTCACCGATATTGCCAAGAACTTTCTAGGGATCTGCGCCCGGAAGAGGGGGATCCAGGGGTGAACATATCACCCAAAATTTATAAAGAAAAGGAACTGTTTGTGTGATTAGGCTGAATCCGATTTCTGAGGGGTCTGCGCCCGGAAGAGAGTGACCCAGGGTAAACCCAGCAAGCAAGAGATACGTGGAATTGAAGTTTGTGTTTGAAAACATCAGGCCTACGAAGGCAAGAGACTTTTTGTGCCAAGAGACTCAACCATGGGAAGAGCCTAATAGCTTGAAAACAGAACTGTCAACTCGTGCTGGGGAAAGCTCGAGTGTGTGCTGTGCTCAGAAGTTCCACCTTGTTCCGTGCTCAAAATGTGGGCAAGGGAGACCCCTGGCTAGTACATCCTGACTATCATTCTTGTGAACACTTGTTTTCTTTATTGTACCTCTTAAACCACACTCTTTCTATATTAGTTGTAAAGACGACTGGCAATAGGCTTTTTTAGTATTGGCCCTTCATTTTTACCAGTCTCCACAAGGACTGCCTTATTTTTCATTTGATGGTCGAAGCTTGCTCCCATCTTAGATTTAGGTTTAGATTAGGCATTTTTCCATCCTGCATACAGCCTAATGAACACCCTTAATCTGTGATCACTTGTGTCTGTCTTTACTGTTGCCACCATGAGTTCCTTACAGTGGGGTTGAGTGCGGGTGAAGAAGCAAGCAAGATAGTGAAAGTTGAAGGAGGCAACAAAAACACTATTCAACTCTTTGAAGATAAATTCAATGGGGTTGGTATCTGGAAGAGAATGGACTAGCAGGGGAGTATTTGACTAGGTCAAGGTTGGAGGCCTGAGAGACCCCTTTGAACCTTCTTTTGATGATAGATGAAGAAGACGAGGAGAAAGAAGGGGGTAATGAAAATTGGGAACTGGACATGTGAGTGGTGAAATAAAGAGTCATTAATAGGGAGAGCAGACAAGTTAAGAGAGGAGGGATAGGAAGATAAGATCAATGAAGTTCCCATGGCTCTGGTAGGAATGTTATGCAAGTTGAAGGAGTCAGCACAGTGGAGTCAAGCTGTAACTTGTTGGCATTAGTGATTTTGGAGAGATTGAGGTCGCCCATTATGACCATGGACGCTTCGACCAGGATATATGCAAGTAGTAGGTGTGGTTCAGAAAAAATATGATTAAGAGTGTCAGGTGGGTGGAAGGTGAGCATAAGAGCAAGCAGGATGTGAGTGAGAAGTTGAATGGAGATATGTTTGAAGAAAGAGAGTCTAAATTCAGCTTGTGGAACAAGGGCTCATGGTGTGTTCCCTTTTTTAGTAAGTTGAGGGGAGTGAGAAAAGGTGGCAAAGGTAGTGTGGGGAGCAGCAAGACTGTCCTTGTTGTTAGGGAGAATTCTCTGTAAAGGCTAATTTCCCAAACCTAGTGAGTCCCCCAGCAGCTTTGCTGGATTTTTGGGGTTTATTTTTTTCTCCTGCTAAGAGTGAGACTCTTTTCCTCCCACTCTTAGACATGATTTGAGGTGTTCCTTTGACTTTGTATGTGTTCTATGGGCTAAGGGGTCCTTTACCCCATAGGGTTTCATGTGTTTTTGATATGTGGGTTACACAGCACCCTCCGTGCAGTAACCCAGGGGTGTCGTAGCGACCCCCCAACATAGACTCCATACCCTGGGACTGACTACTGTCTCCCAGGACATGTAAAGTCATCATTGGCTTTACTAGTCTTAAATTGTGAACAGAACCAGTACAAACCATCACATTTTGGACGTACTGGTCGGGGCAATTCGATTGCCCCGGGGTCTGTTGTTCGAGGGGGCACTGGTGGCAGTGGATACTACTTTTTACATTCGACCGCGAATATATTCCTATGGGATTTTCCCATTGTTCGAGGCTACCACTTTTTTAATATAGCCTCGAACATACCGCCGGTTTATTAAATTAATATAAATGCACCGGTTGGTATTTTTTGCCGAAACTTGGTTCCAAAATGGCGTTTGTGTTCGCTTCTGTGACTCCAACCCAAGTCGAGCCCTTTGTTCCACTTTTTGGCGGGCTTCTCCACAGAAGCCTCCAAAAGTGGTGCCACTCTGTCTGGGTACCACAGGCGGTGTGGGAGGGGGTTTAGGCACCCTGGACTGAGTTGCCTCGGCAACTCAAGTCGCACTCTTGTGTGATTGGCCCAAGTGGTGAGCCGCCCGGCTCACCACTTAGCATGTTTGAGTGACAGCTAGGCTGAATGAATGGGGGTTTTCTGCATAAAAGCAGGGCTTTGGGGACTGGGACTTCAGACGTCGCCACAGGACCTAAAGAATCCGAGGAGGGAGAAGCCGAGCCAACCTGCAACGACGACACCACCGGTGGAGCCCTGCTGAACCGTCTCACCACTTTTCCCGACGACAGAGGAGATCTCCAGCCCGGAGAGTCTTCTTCCTTTGACTGGTGGGGATAACCAGTTTGCCCGTCTTTTCGCCTTCCTGGACCATCTCGTGGCCGCCTTGCCCGTGCCAAGCACCCCTGCAACCGGAATAACACGGTTTACCACTACCGCGAAGAAAAGGGTGGTACCTTGTCACCGGGAAACTCCGCGGCTGGTTTCTTCCCTGGCAGCGCAACAACCTTCAGCTTTCCTCCACGTCGATACCTCCTCTTCCTCTGGACGAAACACCGACTTGCACCCGCTGCCAGGAACAACTGCCCCCGCTGGAGCGTTCTTCCCATTTTCAGGTACTGTGTCCCGCCTGGCTTCCCTTGCGACAGATCGTTCAGGGTGACGGTAAATCCTCGACTTTCTAACCTGGGTTGGCCTGGGGCCGTTAACTAACTTTTCCTGACTTGATCTCAATCTTTTATGAACTATCTACAAAGACTCTTTGGGCATAACCCCACTGTGTGATCCTGGACACATTTCGCTTGCTCTCTCTAAGAGTGGGCCTGGCATTTGAACTTTCTTGCTCTCCAGTAGACTTTGCCTAACCTGCCTCACTGTGGTTCTTTGAAAAGTATTGAAATTGTGTGCTTTCATAACTTTGCCTTTTCCCTCCCTTTTTCTATAACTTATTAGAGTGCCATCTTATGTTAAGCGCTCACCTCTGTCTGAAAATAAGTGGTGTTTCTCACTAAGACTTGTCTAATAAGTAATTCGGGTTGTATATATATAATAGTGACTGTGAGTTGAATTTACTTACTTCTTTGTGTGCTAGTGTAATTTACAAGTGTGTCTTTAAATAAATAATATATACTTTTACACCAAAGCTCCGGTCAGTGTTTACTTGTGCTACTGTATCCCTGTACCTATTGTGTATACTCTATATACTGCCTAACTCATCTTGAGAGAAGTCTGACTGCTCAGCCACAGCTACCAGGTAAATCTGGGTGGTACAGACTGCTACCAATTGGGTTTACTGCCAACCACCTGTAGTCCTAAATCTTTTGCAGTGGTCCTTAAGGGAACTGCACAGGTTTCTGCCTAACACTGGTGTACAGCGGTGGGATTTGTATTGAGTATACAATTTAGTGTGCTTATAGATACCTTAGTGCAACTAACCACAAAGCTTAGCACTAAAGAAGTTATTTTCTAAAACATGTCAACTATGGAAAGTTATAGTCAAGAGTCCCTTGCTACAAAAACTGCTGATTGTTTAAGAGTTCTCTGTAAGCACAAGAATCTCCTGACTAAAGGCAAGAAAATGGAGCTAATAGAAAGGTTGTTAGCAAACCAAAGTCTGGATGGTGGTTCAGAGGAACCTACCACTCCAGCAACTGTAGATAACAACAATGATATTGATATGAATGTTAGTATTGATAACTTTGAGTCAGAAGCAGAAGAGGAGGGGGAAGATGTTAGAGTTGTCTCCCCTGGGCCGCTACCTGCCAGCTGTACCTACTGGACCTTTACCAGGTCCCACACTTAATCCCCAATATATGGAACTAGAAAAAATGAAGCTTGAATTAGAATTCAAAAGAATTAGTGCTCAAACAGAACAACGGCACCAAGAACTAAGGCTTAGAGAAATGGAGCTCAACCATGAGCTAGAAATGAAAAAATTGTCTGTGGAAAGTGCTTCTCTCTCCAAATCCTCTAGGCGTTCCAGTCCAAAAAGACCCCGGATGCCTAAGGAGTTGGTGGGTATGTATGAGCCTAAGTTGGATGTCTTGGATTGGTTGAGTTTGTTTGAATATAATCATGGGCTCCAGAACATTACAGGAAATGAGTTACTTTCCTGGTTGTTCTCTAGGCTCCCCCCTGTTGCAACTGATGTGGTAATGGAGTTGGGGGAGTAGGATAAGAAGGATTATGAATGTGTGAAGCTAGCTTTGATAGCTAGATTTGGGAAGACCCCTTCCCAGTACCGTAAGAGGTTTAGGACCCTAAAAAAGCATGATGGTACCCCTTGGGCTACCTGGGTGAGTGAACGTTTGAAGAATTTGGAGGGATGGATTAAGGGTTAAAAAGTGAACACTTATCAGGGAATGAAGAATCTTGTGATGTTGGAGTCAATTTATGATGCCTGCTCTCCTGAGCTCAGACAGCACTTGGCTGATTCAAAGGAATTATATTCCAGAAAACTAGCTAAGGCTGCTGACTTGTGGGTTGCCAACAGGGCTACTCACAAGGACACTGGGGTAACTCAGAAAAAGGATGAGGGGAAACAGCCAAAAAAGGACTCCAAAGAGAATTTGAATAATTCCAATCCCAAAGAGGGCCCCAAACAGAACAATAAGGGTAAGCCACAACGGAAACCAAATCAGAGTAGTGTACCCTCTGGTGGTAAACCAGAAGGAGGTCAGAGCAAGCCACCATTCCAGAAAGCATTTGGTAAATGCTATGTTTGTGGTTCGCCTGACCATGTGAAAGGAGATCCCAGATGTAAGGGTACACCTTCAGGGGTCCAGCTTGTCTCCTTAGCCTTCGCTCCAGAGGAGGAAGTACAAATGGCAAATGGAAACTTTCTACTGCTGGCTGATGAACCCATTGGAGTCTCAGCCAGTGTGTCTTTAGTGCCTCTGGGTCTGTGGGAACAACAGAATTTAGATGTCTATAACTCTATCCCACATAATACTAAAGAGTATTATAAGGACAGTGTCCAGGTGAATGGTCAGGAGACTCCTGCCATTAGGGACACTGGAACCAGCATAACTGTGGTGGATAAATCTTTCTTTCAGGCTGAGGATGTTGCTAAGGCACCCAAACGCCTCACCAAGTTAGCTGGAGGGCCTGTGCAGATTCTTCCCCAATTACCAGTTCTCATCCAGTGTAATGACATGACTGTGAAGATACCTGTCAGCATACAAAGTGAGGTACCAGGAAGGGTTCTGTTGGGTAATGACCTGAAAACTCTTGGAGTAGTGTCACATACCCCCAGACCTCCTAGTAAAAGGTTACAGGAGCTCACCAGACCTGCAAGGGAGAGAACCATTAGAGGTACTCCCAAGGAGATGATGAAGAAAGATATCACTCCTACTCCACTGGAGTTACAACTTGCTATCACTGTACAAAAAGAAGCAAAGGGGAAACCCAAGACTTCCAAGAAACAGCCAACAGCAAGCACTCCAGTGCTTCCAACAAGGACCTCCCCTAGGTTATCCAAAGTTACACCTGTAACTCCACCTCCAGCTGAGGCTGAGAGGGAGGTACAGCCCTTTATGGTGGAGCTAGACTCTGAAGAAGAGCTAGTGGAAGGCCAATAACTCATTGGAGATCTGGATCCTGTTGACCATCCTGAGCTGCAGTCTTTACTGGCAGAAGGTGGACCCAACAGGGCAGACTTCAGTAAGGGACAGAGAGAATGTCCAACTCTGGAAGGTCTTCGCCAACAGGCAGCTTCTCAGGATGATGGGCAAGAGCTTGGGAAGTATAGGTTGCACTGGGAAGATGTCCTCTTCTACAGTGAACCAACAGAGTCTGCACCTGGAGACTACAAGCGGCTTGTAGTACCTCAAGAAAACAGACAACAGTTCTTGCAACTGGCCCATGAGATTCCTTTGACTGGTCACTTGAGTTTCAAGAAGACCAAGGAAAGGCTCTCACTCTACCTTTATTGGCCAAAAATGGGGGCTGAGGTAGACAAGTTTTGCAAGAGCTGCCACACCTGCCAGACTTCTGGTAAGGTGGGTTCCAAGAATGTGGCACCTTTAGTGCCTCTCCCAGTTGTGGGAGTCCCATTTGAGAGGGTAGGGATTGACATTGCTGGTCCACTTGATCCCCCAACCTCCTCAGGCAACAGGTTTATCCTTGTTGTAGTAGACCATGCTACTAGGTACCGTGAGGCAATTCCTATGAGGACTGTTACAGCTCAGCTGTGGCTAAGGCCCTCCTTGGTATTTTTACCAGGGTTGGGTTTCCTAAGGAAGTAATCTCTGACAGGGGGTCAAATTGTATGTCCCACTACATGAAAGCCATGTGGAAAACCTGTGGAGTTACTTACAAGTTCTCTACCGCCTACCACCCTCAGACAAATGGGTTGGTAGAAAGGTTCAACAGAACCATGAAGAGCATGTTAAGTGCTTTAGAGGATCCCCTTAAAAGAAAGTGGGACCTTCTATTGCCATGCCTTCTCTTTGCTTATAGAGAAGTCCCTCAGGAGGGAGTAGGTTATTCTCCCTTTGAACTTCTTTATGGCCATCCAGTCAGAGGTCCATTGGCCCTGATTAAGGAGGGGTTGGAAGTGCTCCTTCCCCCAAGCCAGTCAGAGTGACTGACTATGTGATAGGTCTCCGGAGGAGAATATCACAAATGATGGCAGAAGCAAGTGATAACCTGAAAGCTGGACAAGCTTTGGTCAAACATTGGCATGACCAAAAGGCTAACATGGTTGAGTTCACTCAAGACCAGCTAGTTCTAGTTATGATCCCAACAAGGCAGAGGGCCTTGCAAGATAAATGGATGGGACCCTTCAAGGTTGTGGGTAAACTTGGAGAGGTAAACTATCTGGTGGACTTGGGCAATCCCAAGGAGGCTCCCAGAGTCTTCCACACCAACCGACTAAAGGCGTATGTCTCCAGGCCTGAAGTAGGAGCCTTGCTTCTATCTTCAACAGAAGAGGAAGAAGAGAGTGAAGCTCTCCCTGATCTCCTCAGAGGCTTACCCTTGGACGAAAAGATTGAAGGAGTAAATCTCTCTTCAAATCTGACTCCTGAGCAACAAGAAGAGTGCAAAGCCATGTTAAATCAGTTTGCCTCTCTGTTCTCACTTTCACCAGGCTTGACCCCTTGGGGACAGCATGATATAATCACTGGTGACTGTCTGCCAGTCAAAAGCGGAGGATATAGAATGTCAGAAAATGTAAGGACCCACATCAAAGGGGAGGTTAAGAAGATGCTTGATCTTGGGGTAATAGAGCCCTCTACTAGTCCATGGTCTAGCCCAGTTGGATCCAAACGCAGGATCCAAAGAATTGAGATTCTGTGTGGACTGTAGAGCTCTTAATGCAGTCACTAAGACTGATGCCCACCCTTTGCCAAGGACAGATGAGTTGGTGGATAGACTTGGTTCAGCCAAGTTCCTCAGCACATTTGACCTTACGTCAGGCTATTGGCAAATAGCCCTGACAGACCATGCCAAGGAGAAGACTGCATTTTCTACTCCAGTTGGCTTATACCAATTTAAGGTTATGCCTTTTGGATTGAACAATGCGCCAGCAACATTCCAAAGGATGGTAAATCAGGTTCTGGCTGGGATGGAGGATTTCTGCATGGCATACGTGGATGACATTGCAGTATTCAGCCAATCCTGGGAAGAGCATGTTAACCACCTAGGACATGTTTTGCAGGCTTTTGGACAGGCCAATCTGACCATAAAGGCAAGTAAATGCTAAATTGGTCAGAGTAAGGTGGTCTACCTTGGGCATGAGGTAGGAGGTGGAGAAATAAGGCCTCTGCTCAGTAAGATTGAAGCTGTGCAAAATTGGACAACACCTACTACTCAAACCCAGGTGAGAGCCTTCCTAGGCCTCACTGGGTATTAAAGGAATTTCATAGAGAACTATGGGACCATAGCTTCTCCACTGAATGTAATCTCCTCTCCAAAATTCCCTAAGAAAGTCAAATGGAATGAGGAATGCAATCAGGCCTTTGAAAACCTGAAGAAAGCTCTTTGCCAAGCACCAGTATTCAGAGCTCCTGACTACCACCAAACTTTCATTGTGCAGACAGATGCTTCTAATGTAGGTATAGGTGCATTCCTTAGCCAACTGGACGAGAAAGGTAGGGAGCACCCCATTTGCTTCATCAGCAGAAAGCTGAAGGATCCTGAGACAAGGTGGGCAACTATTGAAAGAGAATGTTTTGCTATTGTGTGGGCACTGAAGAAGTTTAGGCCATACTTGTATGGTTCTACTTTTGTCCTTCAGACTGACCACCAACCCTTGAGATGGTTGATGCAAATGAAAGGGGAAAATCCAAAACTATTGAGATGGTCAATCTGCCTGCAAGGGTTTGATTTCACCATTGAGCACAGATCAGGGTGTCACCACCAAAATGCTGATGGTCTCTCTAGGATGTATGTCATCGACTAGAGGTATGAGATTCATCCAGGAGGGATTAAATCCTCCTGTCCCTTAGTCTGGGAGTGGGGGGGGGATGTTAGGGAAAATTCTCTGTAAAGGCTAATTTCCCAAACCTAGTGAGTCCCCCAGCAGCTTTGCTGGATTTTTGGGGTTTATTTTTTTCTCCTGCTAAGAGTGAGACTCTTTTCCTCCCACTCTTAGACATGATTTGAGGTGTTCCTTTGACTGTGTATGTGTTCTAAGGGCTATGGGCTATGGGGTCCTTTAACCCATAGGGTTTCATGCGTTTTTGATATGTGGGTTACACAGCACCCTCCGTGCAGTAACCCAGGGGTGTCGTAGCGACCCCCCAACATAGACTCCATACCCTGGGACTGACTACTGTCTCCCAGGGCATGTAAAGTCACCATTGGCTTTACTAGTCTTAAATTGTGAACAGAACCAGTACAAACCATCACATTGTGGACGTACTGGTCGGGGCAATTCGATTGCCCCGGGGTCTGTTGTTCGAGGGGGCACTGTCCAGTCCCCCCGACCGAGTTTTGGCTGGTGGCAGTGGATACTACTTTTTATATTCGACCGCAAATATATTCCTATGGGATTTTCCCATTGTTCGAGGCTACCACTTTTTAATATAGCCTTGAACATATCGCCGGTTTATTAAATTAATATAAATTCACCGGTTGGTATTTTTTGCCGAAACTTGGTTCCAAAATGGCGTTTGTGTTTGCTTCTGTGACTCCAACCCAAGTCGAGCCCTTTGTTCCACTTTTTGCGGGCTTCTCCACAGAAGCCTCCAAAAGTGGTGCCACTCTGTCTGGGTACCACAGGGGGTGTGGGAGGGGGTTTAGGCACCCTGGACTGAGTTGCCTCGGCAACTCAAGTCGCACTCTTGTGTGATTGGCCCAAGTGGTGAGCCGCCCGGCTCACCACTTAGCATGTTTGAGTGACAGCTAGGCTGAATAAATGGGGGTTTTCTGCATAAAAGCAGGGCTTTGGGGACTGGGGCTTCAGACATTGCCACAGGACCTAAAGAATCAGAGGAGGGAGAAGCCGAGCCGACCTGCAACGACGACACCACCGGTGGAGCCCTGCTGAACCGTCTCACCACTTTTCCAGACGACAGAGGAGATCTCCAGCCCGGAGAGTCTTCTTCCTTTGACTGGTGGGGATAACCAGTTTGCCCGTCTTTTCTCCTTCTTGGACCATCTCATGGCCGCCTTGCCTGTGCCAAGCACCCCGGCAACCGGAATACCACGGTTTACCACTACCGTGAAGAAAAGGGTGGTACCTTGTCACCGGGAAACTCTGCAGCTGGTTTCTTCCCTGGCAGCGCAACGACCTTCAGCTTTCCTCCACGTCGAGACCTCCTCTTCCTCTGGACGAAACACCGACTTGCACCCGCTGCCAGGAACAACTGCCCCCGCTGGAGCGTTCTTCCCATTTTCAGGTACTATGTCCCGCCTGGCTTCCCTTGCGACAGATCGTTCGGGGTGACAGTAAATCCTCGACTTTCTAACATGGGTTGGCCTGGGGCCCGTTAACTAACTTATACTGACTTGATCTCAATCTTTTATGAACTATCTACAAAGACTCTTTGGGCATAACCCCACTGTGTGATCCTAGACACATTTCGCTTGCTCTCTCTAAGAGTGGGCCTGGCATTTGAACTTTTTTGCTCTCCAGTAGACTTTGCCTAACCTGCCTCACTGTGGTTCTTTGAAAAGTATTGAAATTGTGTGCTTTCATAACTTTGCCTTTTCCCTCCCTTTTTCTATAACTTATTAGAGTGCCATTTTATGTTAAGCGCTCACCTCTGTCTGAAAATAAGTGGTGTTTCTCACTAAGACTTGTCTAATAAGTAATTAGGGTTGTATATATATAATAGTGACTGTGTGTTGAATTTACTTACCTCTTTGTGTGCTAGTGTAATTTACAAGTGTGTCTTTAAATAAATAATTATACACTTTTACACCAAAGCTCTGGTCAGTGTTTGCTTGTGCTACTGTATCCCTGTACCTATTGTGTATACTCTATATACTGCCTAACTCATCTTGAGAGAAGTCTCTGACTGCTCAGCCACAGCTACCAGGTAAATCTGGGTGGTACAGACGGCTACCAATTGGATTTACTGCCAACCAGCTGTAGTCCTAAATCTTTTGCAGTGGTCCCTAAGGGAACTGCACAGGTTTCTGCCTAACACTTGTCATGTTGTCATGGGGGAGATCCAGGTTTTGGTGATGGCCAACAGAGAGAGTATGGGTTGATGGTAGTCGAAGTGGTCAGTGATGAAAGATCAATTGGACATTTCAGAATCCCGATGTAAGGTCAAAAAGGGGGGCAGAGGTCAGGGAGGATTATGGGGGAGTAGATTGGGGAGAACAGACAGGGTACATGAGGTTGAAGTGGGTGCTGTGTAGAGGAGATGAGCCACAGTTCTATTTAGGGGGTGAGTAAAGGCTGGGGATGAGGAGTGGGGTTCTTTGGCAGTGGCAGTGGCAGGGCAGGGCATGTGGTAGAGTCCCTGTGTGTGAGAGAGAGAGGGAGAGATATAACAAGAGGACAATAAGGGGATAGATAGAAACATAATGGGGCGAGAAGAGCTGGAGTGTAGTAGAGGGTGTGTGAGGCAACAAGGGAGTTGGCCTGAAGAATGCATGAGAGCTTATGTTATACTAGTTGAGCAGTCGAAAAGCTGATGGTTATTACCAAATCAGAAATGTGCAATAGGCCACTAGTAAACATTAATCAAACTGGGGGGGGCTAGGCCTGCAGGGGGCAAAAATCCTGGTGCAGTAGAGTGACCAACACTCAAGGTGGGGGGATTATGAATCTTGTCATTTGAGCTTTTTACAGTTGCCAGGTGCCCTCTTTTTTGAGTTGATAAAATGCATGTTTGTACAGTGTTGTGCCAGGAATGGTGCTGTACGCCAGGGGGCTTCTGTTCCTCCTGGTTCCTCTAGGCATTCTTGAGATGATGTAGGACGAGGTTGTGAGCATCACTGGAGGAGGCATCACAAGAGGCACAGGACCATCATTCTACATTCACTGACCCTGTGGATTCTTTGTTTTAAAGGTTTTATAAATAGTCATTCTTTTGTTGACACAAAGATACCCATGGCATTTACGACTCTCCTTCTCCAAGGTTGGATGCTGCTCATTTTCCAGACTAGATCTCTGCAACACGATTACTAAACATGGTTCTTCCTCCAATTCATCTGACCCTTCTGATCCATACCGGGCACTAGTGAACAAAAGCTTACATCCAAGCAGAACAGAACACAGAAGTGTTTTTTTTAGTGATTTGTTGTGTAGTCCACTTTATGACGACATTTTCCTAGATGTTTGCCTATTGAGTATGTTGGGTCCTTTTAAGTGAGTTCTGTGCTGGCTAATGCCACAAGTCAAGGCTTCCCACAATAGATCCAGTGGGTTGAAAAGTGGAAATAAAATCTCTGTTTACGTCCCAAAAGCAACCATTCTTTTCCATTTTCAACCAATGCAGCTCTCACAGTGCAGCCATTCTGTCATGCCTTGCTTACTGTCATAAATGGAGAAATAAGTTTGATTCATGCCACATGTGATCTTGGGAGGTTAACGCTCCTCAGTGGCTGCTTCTGCCCTTTAGATCGCGTTTTATCTTTTTCTCAGGTTGCACTCATACTCAAAACAACCTTTGCAAAATAATGTGCTTCTTTATCCACCATTTTGGGTCCAAATCCCTGTGATATGTAATAGTATGACCTGCTAAAAAATTAATTAGAAGACTGCAAGATGCATTTTCCTGTTTTACCAAAAAAAAAAAAACATTTATCACTTGTCTACTTCTCACATGCTTGGTGATATTTCATAATTCCATAAATTCCTTTCCTGGAAAACACCAAAATAGTGTGGGATTCTTTGCAGGCAATCCCTGCCCTTGTCCACCCTCTGCCTCCAAATGCATGTTCATGCTGTGCCCCTTGTGGACAGCACCACCATCAAGTTGGGGACTGCATCCCTCTCTTCCTCATTTAGTGGATGTCATTGATATAAGGTCTGGTAGTTCTGGGCAGTGTTATGGAGGAGTTCTGTACTGACATTCTTTGCCTTTTGGTTCAACCATCATACGCATTCCAGAATGTTCTAATGAGCATCACATTCTGCTCCAGGGTATTAACTGCTTCTTGTGCAAAATCAATTGTTTTCAGGAAGACTTACATTCCATTCTCCTCCTGGTGCACATGCAATCAAGGCAGAATCCTGTGGTCATGGAGTAACCCATATATTAAATTAGCTGGGAATCACCAAAAAGCATATCTGTCTTTTGCACTCTACAGCACCCTGCATAGTACTCAATTGAGTATTTGGGTTGCTGGGATGTTAAGTGAGAGAGCTACAGTGAGGGCTGAGCACAGTAGATGACAGTCCATCGAGCCCTTGTAAGGGTATGGGTGCTATAGGAAACAACATGCAAGCATAGGAGGTAATGAATGCCAACCCTAACAGAGAGTGGTGTCCTTTGATATGTTCCAAAGAGAGATAAACGGGCAGAGACCATGTCTACAAGTGCTGCATTTGCTTCTGCTCATGGCAGTCACGTGTGGTCTGACAAGAAGTGACTCTGGACAGTCCAGCAGGCAGAGGGATTCCCCTACCTGCATTCACAATCTGCACAAACCCTATATCACATCCTGCAGAGCATTAACTGCTCCTTGGATAGCCTCATCCATACACTAGATTCCCCTGTCTGAAATTTGAACACCCTCAGCCCTCATCCTGTACATTATTTGTTTGGGTTATTCGGGCTGGTGGAGTGTATCATTTGAATCAGGGTTCCTATAAAAGGATTGGAAACTTGACAACACCCACATTTCATTGGAGGCGGGCTCATAAGAGGAAACAGTGTCTATGGGGAAAACCACTCCCTTTCTTCTTTGCTTTCTCTGCCCATTGTCTGGTGTGTGGGGGTTTCAGGCTGCCTAAAACTCTGTACATTCCATCCCTCTGAGCATACAAACGATCTATAAAATCTATCTATAAGATCGATCGCATGGGGAAGCCTGCCTTGTACATATGATACCTTTGGCTTCAAGATTACTTTGAATTTTGAACAATGCACCCATTAGCCTCAGTTCCTCCATAGATTCTGAAGGCCCTACAAAAGGCTCCAACGTATGCTCGAGTTTGTTCTGAATTACATTTTGGTTAAGGTATTACTCCTAACAGGTTTGGCTGAAAGATTGGAGGAGGTGAATTTCACGATTAACGGAGACCCTATCAAAGGTTCCCCCAGATAATGTGGTCTTGCAAGAAATAGATTTTGTTCATAAAGTTTTGTCATCTTTTCATGTTTATTGTGTTCATGCACTGCGTGTGCTAGCATGGTCATAAAAAGGACAAATTATTGGACCATATTTGGTCTACAAAACAGAACGGAGCACAAAAACAAGATGCGAGATACAAATGGCAAACAAAATGAACAAATGTAGGGGCTCATTTCTTGGAGGATGGAAGACAAGATTGGGGCTGCATAGGATGCTAGATTGATAGCTCACCACACTCACTCTTTTCAATCAACTCTTTGATCAACAGGTAGCAGGTTCAAAGCTCGACATAAAATGGAAAAATGTAAGTATAAGGAAAAGGATAACAGAAACAAACTTGAGATATGCAACCCGTAAACATTTTTTTTAAGGAGAGAACAGTTGGGGAATTGAGAAGGTAGGGAAAGGCAGATATGGGGAAGTAATCCCATTACAAAAATCTAACACTTTAATAAAGATTGCCAACGCTGACAGCTCAGGAAGTCTTCATTCTATTAAAGACAAGAAGGCGAGCATTATGCTTTATCTTTCTTTAATACTGCCACAACAGCTTTTCAATTTATACTTTTAAACATCTACATGTGTGCTTTTTTTTTTTCTTTTTCTGACACAAAATTAAAAAATAGCCAATCCGAAGTTTAAAAGTTTCAAACCAGAGTCTTACATCACGAAAAAACTCTCAAACTCCAACTCCCATACACCTCCAGGAGTGCAGTAGTCCTGACCGTATCCCATGCTCCAATGCAGTGATAGGTCATCCTATAAGAACTCTAGTGTCCCAGGTCCTTTCCTTTTTCTTTCTTGCCTTGGAAATCCTCTGAAACGAATCCAACTCTGTTATGAACTGTCAACAACCAACTTCCAACTTATAACCGAAACAGTGTTCTTGGAACCAAACAGCCCTGCTTCTCAGACGACATAGAGTACTTTGCCGGTACAGTGATTGAGATCATGCTGCTTTCGAGGGGATTGGGTCCTCCGACGTATTCCATATCTATGACATGTAATCACCACAGCTGTGCTGCTTCGGAAACTTTTTTCGGCGTCTGCGTCCTGCGTTGATGACGTCGATGCGCCGTCGTCGAGGGCCTCGTCCGACGTCCTCCGATGTGATAAGTAGGACGCACGACGCCCGTAGCCTCAGTTCCGTTTTTTCCGTGAACGTGTTGCTTCGTGAATCTCGGTTAACGCCTTGACTCTTCGGAGTTCTGTTCTTCTCGGTTCTTCGAACCTGTTCGTTTTGTGAAAATCCTTCGTGTGAAGATGTCTTCTACTTCGTCTTCGACCCCGCGTCCGGGTTTCAAGAAGTGCGGGGAGTGTGGGTCCAAGATGTTGGTGACGGACTCGCACAACGCCTGCCTCTGGTGCCTCGGGGAGGCCCACGACACGGATGACTGTATCGACTGCCAGTCCCTCACGTCCAAAGCCTTACGCGAACGTAAGAAGAAGTTGTCGGTAGGTCGGGTGTCCAAGCCCAGGAAGTCGAAGTCTGCGGGGCTTTCGACGGATGATTCGAGGGGTGACTCTCCGCGTCATCGTCGGAAGTCTCGTGGGTCTCCTTCTAGGAGTCGGTCTCGCCACTCCTCAGCCTCTTCGAGGCATTCTCGGAAGCGCCAACACCGGTCGTCTTCCAGGTCCTCTTCGGAGGACTCTGCCCGGCACGTCGCTTATCCCACCAGCCGTGCGGCGCCGGAGGAATGGGCTTCCTTCGGGAAGAAAATGCTGGCGATTCTTGAGTCGCAGGGTACTAAGCCGTCCGCGCCCCCGAGTGGGGTCGGTCGTGAGAGGTCGAGAGACATCGCTCGCAAGAGTGGTCGGCACGAGTCACGGGAGAGGTCCCGTTCGGACAAGGAGACTCGTTCTCGACGTACCCGTTCCAGGTCCCGGTCCTCGACGTGTTCGAGACCGTGTGCACCTGTGAGGTCTTCGAGGAAGACATCGACGTCTGAGGCGTCGAGGGCGTCGACAGGCTTTCTCGAGGCTCCGGCTCCGAGGAAGTCGTCGAAGCCGTCGACGCTCAGGTCGTCGAGGGACACGCTCGGGGCTCCGGCCTCGAGGGCTGTGTCGACGCCGCTGATGCTGGAGGCGCTGCATCTGACGTCGACGCCGATTTCCTCGACGTCGACGCCGATCCTCTCGGCGCCGATGCCGGTTCTCTCGACGCCGGCGCCGATTCGCTCGACGCCATCGACGCCTTTCGTGTCGGAGGTACCCCGTGGCACGGGAGAACCCCCTAGGAAGGCTCTGGTTAAGAGCAAGCACTCTCGGGTGCCTTCTTTTCGCCACCTGGACTTTATTTCAGAGGCGGATGAGGATTCTGATGGCCTGGTTCCTAGTCAGGTTCCAGATGAAATTGTCTCGGGCCATAGTCAGTTTGACGATTTGAGACAGTCACTGCATGATGCCAGTGGACTGGACACCTCTCCGGAGGTGGAGTTTTGTAGGCCTGAGCCTGGCTCTCATGCCGATTCCTCGTACCGGCGCCTTATGGCTAGGGTTTCTGAGTACTTGGGATGGTCTGCTCCCCCAGGGGAGTTTGTGCAGGATGATCTGACGGACATCCTTGATGTTGGTCCCCCAACTGATCCGGTACTGCCATTCCATATGGCTTTACAGAGAAGGGTGGCGGCGGCTTGGACTGCTCCGGAGAGTCTCCCGGCGGTGGGCAGATCCTTGTCGCGAAAATACCGTCCAGCCAGTAGCGACCCCTGCTACTTGACCAGGCACCCCACTCCAGAGAGTTTGGTGGTGCAGGCGGCCACGGCCCCGGCAAAGCAGGCGTCGTACCCTACCATCCCTCCTGATAGGGACGACAAACGTTTTGATGGCTGGGCGAAGAAAGTGTTTTCTTCTGGTGGTATGGCGCTTCAGGCGGCCAACTCCATTTGTGCCTTGTCTCGTTTCACACACACTCTGTGGAACTGTGTTGCATTAGCGGCTGAAAATATTCCCGAAGGGGACGAACGGGATGGTTTCCTTGCTATGGTCCAGGATGGTAAGGATGCCATGTGTGAGTCCATTCAGTCGGGTTTGGACTTAGCTGAATGCGTCAGTAGGTCCATGGCAGCGAGCACCGTAATACGCAGGTTTGCCTGGTTGCAGAAGTCGGGGTTTGCTCCTGATGTGCAGTCCCGGCTCCTCAACATGCCCTTTGACGGTGAACACCTTTTTGGCAGCAAGGCTGACGAGAGCCTTGAGAGGTTGCAGACCTCAAAAGCTGCATCGAAGTCGTTGGGCGCTGCAGTTCGCCAACCTCCGCCTTTTCGTCCTAGGGGACAGCAGTGGAGGGGTGGTTCCTTTCGCTATTACTCCTTCAGTAAAGCGAGAGGAGCTGGCAGTCAAAGAGGCCAACGCAGGGGTACCAGAGGTGGACGACAGGGTACCCGTGGTGCCAAGGCCGCTCGGGCAGTTGCCTCTTTGCCCTCAGGTAACGCCGCAGCCGCTCCCATTCAGTCATGAGGCCATGTCCCATGGTTCGCCGGTTGGGGGAAGGCTGGCGCAGCGTCTTGTAGAGTGGCAAGCCATTACTTCAGATGTGTGGGTTCTGGAGATCATAACCCACGGCTACTGTCTTCCCTTTCGGCACAGGCCTCGCGACAATCCACCGGGGAACCTCTCTTTGCAGAGTCCGGATCCGCTCCTTGCGCAGGAAATTCAAGCCCTGCTGGAGAAAGGCGTCATAGAACGGGTGCCTGTAGCGGAGAGGAACAAGGGATGGTATTCCCATTATTTTTTGATTTAGAAGAAAGACGGGGGATTGAGACCCATCATGGACTTGCGCGGTTTGAACAAACTCCTCAGGAAGGACAAGTTCAAGATGGTTACTCTCTCTCAAGTCCTCCAGGCCCTTCAGCTTCAGGACTGGTTGGTGTCACTCGACCTCAAGGATGCTTACTTCCATGTGCCGATCCATCCCAAGCACAAGAAGTACCTGAGGTTCGCGGTTGGTGACTCGCACTTTCAGTTTCGGGTCCTGCCGTTCGGATTGACCTCCGCCCCGAGGGTTTTCACCAAGCTCATGGTGGTGGTGGCAGCAAGGGGGGATTCACGTCTACCCCTACCTGGACGATTGGTTGATCAGGGGGAGCTCTCCCGAGCAAGTCCTAGATCATCTGTCCGTCACCTTCCACTCCCTTCACAGGCTGGGCTTCTCCCTCAATTTAAAGAAGTCCCATTTGACGCCAACACAGCGGCTCCAGTACATCGGAGCAGTGCTCGACACTTCCCTGGGGCAGTGTTTTCCTCCCCAGGTGAGGGCTCTTCACATTCAGCAGATGGTGCACAAGTTTCAGCATGCCCAGACGCTCCCAGCGTTCGAGTTCTTGAGGTTGCTCGGCCTCATCGCATCCTGCATTCTTCTGGTGCCAGAGGCTCGCCTGCGGATGAGATCTTTGCAGTGGGCGCTCAAGACGCAATGGTCGCAGTCCTCCGGCAGGATGTCGGACCCGGTTCAGGTGCCGCCCTCGGTCGCCCGGGACCTTCTGTGGTGGGCCGTCGAAGGCAACTTGATGAAGGGGGCTCCATTTTGGCTTCCCTGGCCGGAGGTGACAATCGTGACGGATGCTTCCCTCACGGGTTGGGGAGCTCATGCCAACGGGCTGACAGTCAGCGGTCGTTGGTCTCCGTCGGAGTCCAGACTCCATATCAATCTGTTGGAGCTGAGGGCCGTCAGGCTTGCCCTGAAGGCTTTTCTGCCGACTATGCGAGGAAAGAGTGTCCTGATCCTGACGGACAACACAGTGGCCATGCACTACCTCAACAAAAAGGGGGGGGAGGGTCACTTCCTCTGTGCAGGGAGGCGATGCAGCTCGAGTTCTGGGCCATCCAGCAGGAAGTTTCGATCTCGGCAGTTCATCTGGCCGGAGACGAAAACGTGACGGCGGACGCTCTGAGCAGGCAGAGCACGGTCTCTCACGAGTGGGAGTTGGCTCAGGAGATTCTCCTGGAGATCTTCGCCCTTTGGGGGACCCCTCAAGTGGATCTCTTCGCCTCCAGTGTCAACCGGAAGTGCGAAAGGTTTTGCTCGTGGGAATTTCGTCCAAAACGAGCCTTAGGAGACGCGTTCGTGGTGGAGTGGTCATTCCCGCTGCTGTACGCGTTTCCTCCAGTCCCCGTCATCCCGCAAGTGCTGCGGAGGTTACGGAAGTTCGGTTCCCGGATGATCCTCATTGCTCCGGCGTGGGCTCGGAGGACGTGGTACCCGGACCTTCTCGACTTGTCCATCTGCCCTCCGCGTCGTCTTCCCTACCGAGACGATCTGCTCTCACGGGAGGGGGGTCAGGTTCTCCATCCAGAGGTCAGATCCCTCAACCTTCACGCTTGGCTTCTGAAAGGTTGAGGTATAGGGATTGGGACCTCCCTGAAGACGTGATGGAGGTGTTGCTTTCGGCCCGAAGGCCAGCAACAAAGTCTCTGTACCGTTGCCGTTGGCGTAAGTTCTGCAACTGGTGCAGAGTTCAGAATGTGGATCCTTTTGCATGTGACATCCCCATGGTTCTGTCCTTTTTACTTTCTTTGGCCCACAGGGGCTTGCAAGTGGGTACCATTAAAGGTTACCTGGCGGCGCTGTCCATCTTTAAGCGCTTGTCTGAAGAGTGTTCTTACTTTAAAATCCCTTTAATTTCACAGTTTCTGAAAGGGCTCACTAATGTGTTCCCTCCGTCACCTTTCCTGGTGCCCGGTTGGGATTTAAACCTTGTTCTTAAGTTTCTTATGGGTGCTCCGTTTGAGCCTTTACATTCTTGCCCTTTGAGGCTGTTAACTCTGAAAACTGTGTTTTTAGTTGCGGTTACTTCCGCTCGCAGAGTGAGTGAGTTACAGGCACTTTCAGTTAAGCCACCCTTCACTGTATTTCACAAGGACAGGGTTGTCCTTAGAGTTCGTCCTTCTTTTCTTCCGAAGGTAGTGACGGAATTTCATTTGGCCCAGAAGGTTGTTCTTCCGGCATTCTATCCTCCTCCGCATCCTGGTAAGGAAGAGGAGAGGCTCCATAGGCTTGATCCTAGGAGAGCTTTAAGCTTTTATGTTTCACGCATGTCCCGGGTCAGAGTGGACGATCAACTCTTTATTGGTTACGCTGGAAAGCGTTTGGGGCAAGCTGTGACGAAACAGACTTTGTCTCGCTGGATTATTTTGGCCATCTCGGAGTGCTACCGCTTGGCGGGTAAGGACCCACCAGCTGGCTTGCGGGCCCATTCTACCAGGGGTATGGCTGCGTCTACTGCCCTGCAGAGGGGTGTTCCTATTCGCAACATCTGTGATGCAGCCACCTGGACTTCAGTACATACATTTGTACGTCACTATTCCCTCTATTCCATCCAAGCACAGGATCTGGCCTTTGGGAAGGCGGTCCTTTGCTCTGCTATTTGATTGGCTATTCTAAATTTTGATTCTAAATTCTTTCCCTCCTCCTTGCTCTGGTACTGCTTTGGGAGTCTGTCATAGATATGGAATACGTCGGAGGACCCAATCCCCTCGAAGAACAAGTTACTTTCTTACCTGGTAACGTTCTTTCGATGGGATGGTCCGACGACGTATTCCATATCGCTCCCGCCCTGCCTTCCCCGCTGCAGAATTTCTTTTGCGATTACAGCTTACGTTCCGCAAGGCTTTGTGTCTGACTGGCAGTTGACTAGTGTCACACGTTCTGGGGGAAAAAACTACAACTGAGGCTACGGGCGTCGTGCGTCCTACTTATCACATCGGATGACGTCGGACGTCGGAGGAGGCCCTCGACGACGGCGCATCGACGTCATTGACGCAGGACGCAGACGCCGAAAAAAGTTTCCGAAGCAGCATAGCTGTGGTGATTACATGTCATAGATATGGAATACGTCGTCGGACCATCCCATCGAAAGAACGTTACCAGGTAAGAAAGTAACTTGTTCTTCTGATCATCTCTTAGAAAAAACAGAAACATATTCTTTTTAAGGGCGGGTGATAAGACAAAGTTGAACATGTGATATCAACATTATAACATCAACTTTCGAGTCTTTCCGGGTGGGATAAAATGCTCGCCTCCTTGTCTTTAATAGAATGAAGACTTCCTGAGCTGTCAGCGTTGGCAATCTTTATTCTATGACAATACAGGAAGCTCGCATTATGCTTCTTCAAAGCTAGCCACCACCCTATTTGCCAAATCTGACACTGGCTTGAAATAAAAAGTCTTAAAGGTAGACTCGGAGGACCAGTTGGCCGCTTTCATTATATCTTGGAGTGGCACTCCCACTGCAAATGCTCTAGATGCCATCGCTCCTCTAGCTGAATGCGCCCCAAACTGTGACAAGTCTATGCCTGCCCATTGCATTATTTCACGCACCCATCTCGCAATCGTCGCTGTTGCTACTGCATGAAAAGGTTTTCTACGCGCTATTAACAGCTGTGTTACGCCTCGCGGTCTCAGCAGTACTGTGGCCGTTTCATAATCTTTAATACATTGAGATACACACAGTTTCTTATTTTCTGTAAAATAGGGGTATGAAATCACTCGAGTGTCTGTTTTTGTTCTTTTAGCTATGGAAAATGCTACTCCCTCTGGATAGAATATCTTCCTGTTTATCTCTAGCGCTTTCACATCGGAAACTCTTCGGCATGCTGTGAGACACAACAACCTTGCCAGCTTGCCCGAGAGTTGCGATCGCCATAGATCTTTATTGTCTGGCCATGCTAGAAACAGCTGAAAAACTTCCCTGACATCCCATAATGTTGTATACTTAGGTTCTGGGGGCTTTCTTAATTTCATTCCTCTCAAAAGACGCAAAACTGACGGATGTTCTCCTATAGCTTTACCATGTACCATGTCATGACCTGCAGAGATCGCGGACCGCAGTACACCTATCGTCCTGAAAGCACTACCTTCTTGGAATTTTATTGCTAGGAAGTTCAATAATTGAACTACAGGGGCAGAAACGGGATCCAAACCATGCTCTGTGCACCAGTAAACCCATCTCTTCCATGCCGTGGTATAGCTCCTGACGGTGGAAGGTGCCCATGAATCTCTGATGCAGTCTGCAGCGAGTCGCGAAATGCCTGGCAATTCCCACTTTCACCTGAAACCCTGCAAGCTATCAATCGCAGGGTGCCTGTCGATACTAGGGGATGAATTCTCCCGATTGGGTCTAGTGAAGGTCCTGCTGCTGTGGAACTATCCTCGGAAAATCCGTAGAAAGTTCCATCGCTACTGGAAACCAAGGCTGCGATCTCCAGAGGGGGAGGACTATTAATAGGTCTGCTTGCTCCCTGCACACTTTCGCTAGTGCTCTCGAGATCATGAGAAACGGAGGGAATGCATAATTCAGTGTTCTGTTCCAAGGTTGGAGGAAGGCGTCTGTGCCCGCTGCCCCCGGGTCTAATCTCCAAATGAAATAAGTCTGCGTCTGTGCGTTCAGTCTGGACGCAAATAGATCTATATGAACGGGACCCCAGAGGTTCTGCAATTTGTTGAACACACTCGGGTGTAGTTTCCAATCGCTTGAATCTACAAGATATCGTGAATTCCAGTCCGCTCTCTCGTTGAGCGTCCCTGGCAGATACTCTGCTGTGACTGCTACTTGATTCTGAAGGCAGTAGTGCCAAAAGTCTTTCGCTAGTTCTGCTAGCATCCTCGATCTCGTTCCTCCCAGCTTGTTGATATAACGCACTGCTGAAATGTTGTCCATTTTGAGCAGAACGCAACATCGAACTTTGTTCTTCGTAAATGCTTGCACTGTAAAGGACCCTGCTAAGAGTTCGAGACAATTTATGTGCATTTCTAGTTCCTGTTCTGACCACTTCCCCCCTGTCTCTAAGTTCTCGCATCTGGCGCCCCATCCGGATCTGCTTGCGTCTGATTCTATGACGATGTCCGGTGAGTCTGCGAAAATCGCACAGCCATTCCAGGCCTCCATGTTGGCGAGCCACCAGTGGAGTTCCGAGATCGCCTCTGGGTCTAGGGTCACTAGCTGGTGATATCCTACCCCCTCTTCTAGGTGTCTTATCTTGAGCCTCTGTAGAGCTCGATAATGGAGCGGACCCGGAAAAATCGCTTGGATTGAAGCCGCTAGCAGGCCAACTACCCTTGCGAGAGCTCGAAGAGATATGACTTTCTTTGCTATAACTGTTCTGAGCTCTTTCTTTATCGCCTTCACTTTGTGATGTGGTAGCTCTAGGGTTGCTTTGTTTGTGTCTATACTGAAACCCAGGAATTCTATGTTCTGCACCGGCACTAACTGGGATTTGTCTAAATTTACTAGGAATCCTAGAGAGGTCAAGAGCGTGAATATCCATTGCACGTTCTTGGAAAGCGTGACTTTGTCTGTATCCATGACGAGTATGTCGTCTAGGTAAATGATTATGCGAATGCCTCTCTCTCTTATGGCTGCTGCTACGGGTTTCATCAGCTTGGTGAATGCCCAAGGCGCAGATGCTAGTCCGAGCGGAAGACACGTGAAGTGCCATGTCTCACCTTCCCACCGAAACCTCAGATATTTCCGAAACTCTTCAGCTATCGGAATCGTTAGATAAGCGTCTTTGAGGTCTAATCGCGCTAACCAGTCCCCCGTCCGGAGGAGATCTCGAAGTAGATGAATGCCCTCCATCTTGAAATGGTTGTAAACAACCCATTCGTTCAGCCTCTTCGGATTTATGACAGGGCGTACTTTGTCCCCCCTGTGAACAAGAAACAAATTGCTGAGGAAGCCTGGCCCTCCTTGCGTATCTTTTTCTATAGCATTTTTGTCTGCTAATTGGAGAATTTCGCTGTTCAACAATCTCGCCTCTTCTCGAGGCATCTGAATAAAATGGGGTTCTGATCTCTGAACTGGGTTCCACACAAATTCTAGCTGTAGTCCTGCTACTGCCTGCAGTACCCATGCATCGCGCGATAATGCTTGCCATGCGCTTAGAAACTGGAGGGTTCTCCCTCCTACTCGTACTCTCACTGCAATCACCTCCTGAGGCATTTGGTTGCCGGTATGCACCTCTCCATCTTCGTCCTCTGGGAAATCTGGACCTGGACGGGAAGAATGTGTCTTGTTGTTTTCCTTCCCAATATTGGGCGCGCGGCCCCTGGGGTCTGCGTTGATAGTTAAACCGACTGGACGTACGACCCATGTAACGTCCGGTCCCGGAAAAACTCGAGTGGGGAAAATCTTTTTGATTGAGCTTTGTGCTTGTTCAAGAGCTGAATAAGTTCCCACGAACTGTGCCATTTCTTTAGCGAATGCTTCGCTGAATAGTAGGCCTCTTGCTCCTTCACCAGCCTCGTACAACGCTAAGTCGCTCAGCTTACTTTCGATCTTAAGAAGAACACCTTTTCTTCTCTCGGCTGACAGTGCGCAATTCGCGTTTCCCAAGATGCTTACAGCTCTCTGAGCCCAACTGGCTAATACGGAAGCATCAACAGGGGTACCTGTGTCCTTCGCTTTCTCCGCGAGATCCATTATTTTTGCCAATGGGCCGGCTAGGTTGAGGAGCTTATCTTGGCACCCTCGCCAGGCTCGGTCTACGCCCTTCCATATGTCTTTCGCCGTCTTTGTAACGAAGGTGACCATTTTGGGGTCAAGTTCAGGAGTGTCGGCCAATTTGCCTGGCAACTCCGGTCTAGGACATTCTGAACGCATCCGCGATCTTATTTCTCTATCCAGTGGCTTGCGTATACGTTGAGCTATGTAGGCTGCCACCCTGGGCGATGGGACCCACTCTGATGACTTAGGGTGTCTGATAGCCTCCGGGTCAAACATATCTGTTGAACTCTCAGGTTCTTGAGGATCTATCGCCTCTTCGTAAAGGTGATCCTCCTCTACTTCATCACCCTCACCATCCGGCATGTAGCCTTCATCATTGTCCCCTGGATTACTCACCCCTGGGGAAGGTGGTCTGTCCTGGCTTCTTTTCTTCTCCAGGAAGGCTCTTTTAAGCCTGGCGACAGGGTCGCTATTCTCTTGGGGAGTGGAATCCTCACTATCCAGATTGCTCGGGGGGGTCGTAGAGTGTTTACTCTTGCAAGCCGCTTTCTTCCCCCTGGGTTCAACCCCATCTTCGGGGTGTCTGGCTGACAGCTCTTTATCTTGGCATTCTGCCTTTCTCTTTTTTGCAAGCAGAGCTTGCTGTTTGTTAAAAACAGCTTCCAGTATATCCAGCCTTTGGGTAATAGGCTGCACTCCTTGAGACACTGCTCTGGTCAAGGAATCTCCTAGTACTTGCTTGAAGCTCTGTGACAGGTCTGTGTCCTATTGGTAAGGACTTTCTTCCCACTCCTCCTCTGACCATTCTGGTGAGGTAGAAGGAGTGGCACCGGGACTTTTGTAATGAGCCATAGTGTTAGCAAGGCTAACTGCTGTGCTGTCAGCAATGGATTAAAGTTTGTCACCTTTGACAATTCTGCCTTTCTCTCCTCACTTGCAGGCTCTTTAGATATAAGAGGCAGTCTAGTATGAATCCCTTTTTGCTCCGGTGGAAAATGTGATTATACCTTTTTTTCTTTTTTTTTTTTTTAAGACCGTGTCACTCCGCTTTTCTCCTCACTCGGCATACGCAACACAATGAAAACCTTTGTGCTGCCGGTGGAAGACTTCCCAGGGGATGACGGGAATTCAGCTCTCCTGCTTGCCTGGGTCCTGCCGCACGTCATGTTTGACGGCACAGAACTGAGGAGCGGGGCCGGGAGCCTGAGGCGAGCGCGTTCGCTTGCGCCGCCGGCCCCGCCTCCTCTTCACAGAAATATCTCATGGCGCCCGACGCGAACGCGGGAGAAAAAGCAAAACAAACACACTGAAGCACACTTTCGATAAAGTTTACCGTAAGAATTGTATTTACCTTCTGATAAGTAGTTTACAATCACGCAGCTTACGCGTTTCTCATGCAAAGTTCTATACTACGCTGATATAGCTATTATCTTAAACAAGAGAGTGAATTATGATGTACTCATCTCATGGCAGCAAAAAGAAAGAGGAAAGGACCTGGGACACTAGGGTTCTTATAGGATGACCTATCACCGCATTGGAGCATGGGATAGGTTCAGGACTACTGCACTCCTGGAGGTGCATGGGAGTTGGAGTTTGAGAGTTTTTTCAAGATGTAAGACTCTGGTTTGAAACTTTTAAACTTCGGATTGGCTATTTTTTTATTTTTGTGTCAGAAAAAACAAAAAAAGCACAAATGTAGATGTTTAAAAGTAGAAGTTGAAAAGCTGTTGTGGCAGTATTAAAGAAAGATAAAGCATAATACGTGCCTCCTGTCTTGTCATAGAATTAAAAAAACAAATCAACTTAAAAAATATGCAATGTTTGGAAGTTGACCTTATCACTAAAACAATAGAAAATGTAGGAAGTCAACCTTCTAAAGGTCACCTTTAGCAGTCTCATTTCTGGTTTCCTCACTGTTGTGTGTTCATGTTTGTGTATGGACCTGTGCAGTAGGGACTTTCCACACTCAGTGATGTTTTTTATTTATAAACGTGAGAGGAGGATATGTGTTTATTTCGGTTGTGTATCTGTGAGGGTGGGAGGCAAGCCGTCCCGGTAGCTTCACTGGCTGCCTATCAATATGTCCCTGAAGCAAAGGCGGATTTACAAACAAACTATGGCGAAGACGCCTCCTGCTTATGAAGGCCTTATGCCTGGATATGGAGGATTCATATCAGGATCAAAGAGATAAATAAGGGGCGTGCATAATCTAGGGGGGCCCTAATGGGTTTACCAGTGGCACTGAAGCAACGGTAAATTACCTTTTTTGGAAGGCGTTATGAGACAAGCATGGTATCAAGAGAAACACAGACTCAAGGATAACTGTTTAAAAACCTTATAGTAAGAAATAGGTTGGGCTGATGAAATGCCAAACTGGCCCTAACTCTAACGGGGTCGTTCCCTCAACTGATATCTCTAAGGGGAGTCGAGATCCGTAAGTCCAAAAACAAAGTCTGTGTCAAACCTATGCTTGCACTCACTCTTTAAATGAATGTGGTGTTGGGTCTTCTTGAAAGAAAAATGGTGTTTCAAAAGGAAGTGTAAAACTAGGCAAGATTCAGGTGGTCTTCTCATCAGGGTCAGCTTTGCCAGTACAGCATAGTTCAACTCAAAATTAGCCACTTTCAGCTTTGCCAGTTCAAGAACAGTGCAACTCAAAAGTAGCCAGGTCCAGCTTTGCCATTTCAACTCAAAAGTGTGCCCTTGGGATCTTCCAGGCAGGGCTTTTGTGACACAAAAAAGCAGTTCACAGAACCTCTCCTGGAGTTCCCTTTCCCGAGCTTCTTAATGCTTCCAGATTGTTTGGGCTTCTCAGGGTTCCCTTCCCCAAGCGTAAGCCTCCTTGATTTACAGTTTCAGCAAAAGGTTTCTAAGGTTGCTTGGATTCTTTTTCCCAAGAGGCCTAGAGACAAAGTTAACAATGTCTCTAGGCCTCTTAGGGTTCCCTTCCTCAAGCCTAGGCTTTTCTCGTTGCAACAATTCCTCTCACAGTTTCCTTTGGGCCTCTCAGGGTTCCCTCCCGCAGGCCTAGGCCCCTCATGTCTCAAAAGTTTCACTGCAAAGTTCACAAACATATAGATTCATCTTGTCAGGATGCACCTCTTAAAGCATAGTTCCTTATTTTTTTTTAATTCACATATTTATAATATTTACAACTTTGCCGGCAGTAGCCCACCTCCAACCCCTCCCCACCCTCCTTTTCTGAAACATGGATCACAAAGCTATTACATATCTAGAAACCTGCCCCAAACATTTTTGAATTGTTTCCTTTTCTTCTGACGATTATAGATCACTCACTCCATATCTACCAGTTTAAACATTTCATCAAACCATGTATTCTCAGTTGGGGAAATACTTAATTTCTAATGTCTTAGAATTACCTTCTTTGCCATCGATGAACCTCTAAACAGCCACCTCTTTGTTCCAACGTCAACCCTTCAACAGGTTAATCGTCACCCAGAATCAGTGTCTCAAAATCATAATCAAGAGATAACCCATGCACTCTGTTAAATACTGCACATAGATTCTCCCACAATTTACGCACCTTAACACAGTTCCTTCTTGTGGAGTTTTAACAGCCTTTCTTTCACTTTGGGGATTTCGTCCAACTTCACTCTTCACTCTGTGTAGCTCCCCCTTGTCCCACCTTCTCTCAAGTCGTGCTGTACACCTACTCTTCTTAACACTGTGTCAATATCAGAAACATTCGAGAACGCAGGGCTTTTACTCCTCACCATGCGCAACTACTTTGATACATAGCCCCTTTCCTTAGACTTTATCTTGTTTTCTTCTGAACCCCTTCTGCCTTTCCTTGCTATTTACACACTTTCCTTTGACCCCTTTTGCTTTTCCGTGCCACTTGCACACTTCTACTTTGGCACCTTCTGCCTTACCATGCCACTTGCACACTTCTACTGTCTTTCTCTCCTTGTGCTGATTGCATGCTTTTCTTTCTTTTCCCTTTTTGTTTCGTGCCGCTCGCACCTTTAAAACTTTCACTTGACTTTCTTTTTGGGTTGTTCGCATCCTCTAGTTTTTTCTTAACAATTCAGACTGTTTCCTTTTTCTATTTTCATGCTGCTCGGGCACATTTATTTCTTTTTCTCTCACTCCGTCACTGTGGTGCTGCTTGCACTTTTCTCTTCTAACACGCCCGCTTTAGCCTCCCAGACGCTAGTGAGTTTCTCCCTTTCAATGAAACTCTCTGTGTTGCGCTGCACTGGTGGGCAGACTGGTTAGGCCTGCCCCTCCGACACCCCTGGGACATCGACACCTCCCAGGGGAACAAGCACTGGCCTGGACAAGGCCAACAGGATACAGCATTGCCCAATCCGGCTCCCTGGAGACACGGCTCCCTCGCCACGCTGCAACCCCTCTGACACCCTGGGTCAGTGTCTCGGCATCCCGTTCTCCTGTGGATCCTTCGGGCTCCTCCAGCTGCAGCCTCCTGCTCTTCAGCCCCCAGGGTCCATCATGAAGCACCCATAGCTCGCTCTGCTTTTCTTGGCAAAACTGGCTTGGGATTGAGAAGGGATCCCCCGTCTGGACTCTACCACGCAGGCTCCCTTCTGCTCTCTCAACTGCTTCTCTTTGCACTGCTGAATGCCCCACCTTTTATACACCTGAGGCCTGTTAAGGAGTTTCAGTTGTGAGTCCTTGGCCTCTCTTGACTGACTCTCATTGGGCCAATTAACAGAACATGCCTAACACTTAGGACTCCTTTCCTCCTAGTCAGTCCTGGAGTGGTATTTAACAGAGTGCAGGTGTGTGTAACTGCTGTCAAGCGCCTGATTCCGCCTGACCTCAATAATGGGACAGCCTAGTGGTGTAGTGTAGTAGGCCTCTTCCTTCCATCTTCCTCCTCCCAGTACTTTTTCCATCGGTAATGTTCCTAACTCTCTGGTCGCCTCTTCCTTGTCCCAGTATATGTTGGAAATGGGGAGGTGGAAACGGGATAGGAATGGTAGTGTCCGATAATGGCTGGGGGAAGTGTAGGGTGATGAATAATTGGGAAGGGGCGATACTGTGTCTTACCCTCAGGCATTCCCCTTTCACTCCCCAACGGCCCCCTACTCAGGTGATCCTCCCTCGCTTGTCAGCCCCCAGGGTCAGGATAAAAGTGTGATGGCGCTTCCCTGGGCAACTGAGCAAAGGATGCAGAGGGAGAAAATATGAGGACGCCTACAGATTTCTCAGAGTCCACTGCTGGCAGTAGAGCACAGAAAGTGGCTTTGTCTGAGAACATCTTCCCTCAGCTGATGGAAGCAGATCTGCGTTTCCCAGAATATCATAACTTGAGTTCTGCCATCCAAACATTGCTGAAGGGGAAGATTAAGGCGGGAAAGTGCAGCATGGGTCGAAAGATGGAGTATTTTTTCAGAGACATTTGAGGGGCCCAGGCTTGCTAACTCCCTGCTGGTATGTGTGTACTGACATTAGAAAAGATACTGAGAATACCGAAGTGGTGCATTATCCATTTCCCGGTAGAAGAGATGAAGGGCCCTATATGGGCACTACAGAGGAGCAATAAGTCTGGGTGGGGAGCTCTGCAAAAGGTCTTTCATCTGTTGTTTTATGAGAGGCATCAATAGGAGCGTCTGTCTTGTCACAAGTTCCATTGATATTTTTTGAAGTGGCCTATTCTAATCAGCATCTCTGAAATATTCTCCTTACATTCAGGAATATAACACGTTCCCGCCAAAAATTGGTCATTGCGCCATACCTGTCCTCCTTTTCGCAAATGATATAACCCTGTTTGACAGGATCCCAATTAGCCTGCAATGAGCCCTCAATGGCCTGAACGATTATGTTCACATGAATAACCTAAAGTTTAATTTGTCAAAAATTGCTATTTTAATAACTAACAGGTTCACTATCAACCCCAAATTTAACCAGTTCATTAATGTCTCTTGTTTTGGTGTTATTACCAATCTAACCTTTCTAGGTTTTCAATTTTATGACACTCAGAGGATGGGTGACTTTTATCTTAACCTCAGATGCAAATTAGCGAAGTTTTATGCCCAAATGCAAAAAATAAAGTGGAAATATTGTAAATTCATTCTGATTGCACTAATCAGATTTTACATTGGGAAAGTTAATCCCTCTTTGTTATATGGACTGAGACATTTTTATCCCCGGGTTGACTTTGGAAGAGACTCTGAGATCTTCCTTCTTTGTGCGAATTCTCAGGCCGATTCATGGAATAATTAGCGCGGCGCAAGTGGCCAAAAACGTGCGAATCGCAGTGGAATAGCGAAAATCGCAGTGCAAGTGCGAAAATCGCAGGAAAAGCAGCGCACTTCGATTCATGGAAGGCCGTGCGCGAGAAAACCATCGGATGTGCGCTAAAAAAGTGCACGGCGCACTTTGGCGCACAGGCCATCTAACGGCGTGCGCCAGGTCACAGCGAAAATCACACAGGCCACAGCGAAAATCGCACATAGTGCAGCGCACACAACAAAAGTAGCCGTAACACGGGGCGTAACACTCGGAATGGGGAACAACTTGCCAAAATGTGGGCGTCACGGGGGAAGTACAGGGTGCAAGTGCGCGGAACGCCCACACGCTTGCCTACAACCCGTATTCATGGAATCGAATAGGGCAAAAAAGCGCACGGTCAACCAGCGCACAGGCACAAACACGACCGCCACAAGAAAGCAGACGGTAGCGTCTCTGCGCCTGTAATAAATGTGCACCAAAAGGTGCGCCAACAAATAGCACCTATATACAGCCATGATGAATGTCCTATACTGTGGCCCTCCAGGACAAATGACGTGCAAAGGGGTACCCACAAACACGGACACCCGCTGACTGAAAAATAATGTGTGCGTGTATTCCGGGGTGCGCGGGAAGTCTCACACGCGATTTGGCAGGGTACGTGGATTTCAGGGGTGCGGGGGAAGTTCCACACGCGATTTGTCCGGGTACGTGCGCGGGAATTTCCACACGCGATTTGTCTGGGTACGTGGATCTCAGGGGTGCGCGGGAAGTCACACACGCGATTTGGCAGGGTACGTGGATTTCAGGGGTGCGCGGGAAGTTCCACACGCGATTTGGCCGGGTACTTTCCACACGCGATTTGTCTGGGTACGTGGATCTCAGGGGTGCGCGGGAAGTCTCACACGCGATTTGGCAGGGTACGTGGATTTCAGGGGTGCGCGGGAAGTTCCACACGCGATTTGGCCGGGTACGTGCACGGGAATTTCCACACGCGATTTGTCTGGGTACTTGGATCTCAGGGGTGCGCGGGAAGTCTCACACGCGATTTGGCAGGGTACGTGGATTTCAGGGGTGCGCAGGAAGTTACACACGCGATTTGGCCGGGTACGTGCGTGGGAATTTCCACACGCGATTTGTCTGGGTACGTGGATCTCAGGGGTGCGCGGGAAGTCTCACACGCGATTTGGCAGGGTACGTGGATTTCAGGGGTGCGCGGGAAGTTCCACACGCGATTTGGCCAGGTACGTGTGCAGGAATTTCCACACGCGATTTGTCTGGGTACGTGGATCTCAGGGGTGCGCGGGAAGTCTCACACGCGATTTGGCAGGGTACGTGGATATCAGGGGTGCGCGGGAAGTTCCACACGCGATTTGGCCGGGTACGTGCGCAGGAATTTCCACACGCGATTTGTCTGGGTACGTGGATCTCAGGGGTGCGCGGGAAGTCTCACACGCAATTTGGCAGGGTATGTGGATATCAGGGTTGCGCGGGAAGTACCACACGCGATTTGGCCGGGTACGTACGTGGGAATTTCCACACGTGACTTGGCTGGGTACGTGGATCTCAGGGGCACGCGGGAAGTCCCACACGCGATTTGGCAGGGTACGTGCGCGTGAATTTCCACACGCGATTTGGCTGGGTACGTGTATGACAGGGGTACGTGGGAAATTCTACACGCGATTTGGCTGTGTGCTCCCAGGTATTCCCTGTACACCCTTCACGGCCCCTGCAGGCAGCCAACACCGCAGGGGACTACCCTGCACACCTGCTCATGTCACCCAGCACCCCCACCCCCTAGCAGTGCAGGGGCAGCCTCCACCAGGCCCCCACTCATGTCTCCCACTACCCCCACCCCCCCGCATCCAGGGGCGCCCTCCACCAGGCCCCCACTCATGTCTCCCACCACCCCCACCCCCCAGCCTCCAGGGGCACCCTCCACCAGGCCCCCACTCATGTCTCCCACCACCCCCACCCCCCAGCATCCAGGGGCACCCTCCACCAGGCTCCCACCCATGTCTACCACCACCCCCACCCCCCAGCCACCATGGGCAGCCCCCACCAGGCCCCCACTCATGTCCCCCTGCACCCCCACCCCCCAGCAGTGCAGGGGCACCCTCCACCAGGCCCTCACTCATGTCCCCCTGCACCCCCACCGGGGCACCCTCCACCAGGCCCCCACTCATGTCTCCCACCACCCCCACCCCCCAGCAGTGCAGGGGCAGCCTCCACCAGGCCCCCACTCATGTCTCCCACCACCCCCACCCCCCAGCATCCAGGGGCAGCCCCCACCAGGCCCCCACTCATGTCCCCCTGCACCCCCACCCCCCAGCATCCAGGGGCACCCTCCACCAGGCCCCCACTCATGTCTCCCACCACCCCCACCCCCCAGCAGTGCAGGGGCAGCCTCCACCAGGCCCCCACTCATGTCTCCCACCACCCCCACCCCCCAGCATCCAGGGGCAGCCTCCACCAGGCCCCCACTCATGTCTCCCACCACCCCCACCACCCAGCAGTGTGGGGCACCCTCCACCAGGCTCCCACCCATGTCTACCACCACCCCCACCCCCCAGCCACCATGGGCAGCCCCCACCAGGCCCCCACTCATGTCCAACTCATGTCTCCCACCACCCCCACCCCCCAGCAGTGCAGGGGCACCCTCCACCAGGCCCCCACTCATGTCTCCCACCACCCCCACCCCCCAGCATCCAGGGGCAGCCTCCACCAGGCCCCCACTCATGTCTCCCACCACCCCCACCCCCCAGCAGTGCAGGGGCAGCCTCCACCAGGCGCCCACTCATGTCTCCCACCACCCCCACCCCCCAGCATCCAGGGGCACCCTCCACCAGGCCCCCACTCATGTCTCCCACCACCCCCAACCCCCAGCCACCAGGGGCAGCCTCCACCAGGCCCCCACTCATGTCTCCCACCACCCCCGCCCCCCAGCAGTGCAGGGGCAGCCTCCACCAGGCCCCCACTCATGTCTCCCACCACCCCCCAGCATCCAGGGGCACCCTCCACCAGGCCCCCACTCATGTCTCCCACCACCCCCAGCCACCAGGGACAGCCTCCACCAGGCCCCCACTCATGTCTCCCACCACCCCCACCCCCCAGCAGTGCAGGGGCACCCTCCACCAGGCCCCCACTCATGTCTCCCACCACCCCCACCCCCCCAGCATCCAGGGGCAGCCTCCACCAGGCCCCCACTCATGTCTCCCACCACCCCCAGCCACCAGGGGCAGCCTCCACCAGGCCCCCACTCATGTCTCCCACCACCCCCACCCCCCAGCAGTGCAGGGGCAGCCTCCACCAGGCCCCCACTCATGTCTCCCACCACCCCCACCACCCCAGCAGTGTGGGGCACCCTCCACCAGGCTCCCACCCATGTCTACCACCACCCCCAGCCACCATGGGCAGCCCCCACCAGGCCCCCACTCATGTCCCCCTGCACCCCCACTCCCCAGCATCCAGAGGCACCCTCCACCAGGCCCCCACTCATGTCTCCCACTACCCCCACCCCCCAGCATCCAGGGGCACCCTCCACCAGGCACCCACTCATGTCTCCCACCACCCCCACCCCCCAGCATCCAGGGGCACCCTCCACAAGGTCCCCACTCATGTCCCCCTGCACCCCCACCCCCCAGCAGTGCAGGGGCACCCTCCACCAGGCCCCCACTCATGTCCACATGCACCCCCACCCCCCAGCAGTACAGGGGCACCCTCCACCAGGCCCCCACTCATGTCTCCCACCACCCCCACCCCCCAGCCACCAGGGGCAGCCTCCACCAGGCCCCCACTCATGTCTCCCATCACCCCCACCCCCCAGCAGTGCAGGGGCAGCCTCCACCAGGCCCCCACTCATGTCTCCCACCACCCCCACCCCCCAGCATCCAGGGGCACCCTCCACCAGGCCCCCACTCATGTCTCCCACCACCCCCACCCCCCCAGCAGTGTGGGGCACCCTCCACCAGGCTCCCACCCATGTTTACCACCACCCCCACCCCCCAGCCACCATGGGCAGCCCCCACCAGGCCCCCACTCATGTTCAACCCATGTCTCCCACCACCCCCACCCCCCAGCAGTGCAGGGGCACCCTCCACCAGGCCCCCACTCATGTCTCCCACCACCCCCAGCATCCAGGGGCAGCCTCCACCAGGCCCCCACTCATGTCTCCCACCACCCCCACCCCCCAGCAGTGCAGGGGCACCCTCCACCAGGCCCCCACTCATGTCTCCCACCACCCCCACCCCCCAGCAGTGCAGGGGCAGCCTCCACCAGGCCCCCGCTCATGTCTCCCACCACCCCCACCCCCCAGCATCCAGGGGCAGCCTCCACCAGGCCCCCACTCATGTCTCCCACCACCCCCACCCCCCAGCAGTGCAGGGGCAGCCTCCACCAGGCCCCCACTCATGTCTCCCACCACCCCCACCCCCCAGCATCCGGGGGCACCCTCCACCAGGCCCCCACTCATGTCCCCCTGCACCCCCACCCCCCAGCAGTGCAGGGGCAGCCTCCACAAGGCCCCCACTCATGTCTCCCACCCACCCCCACCCCCCAGCAGTGCAGGGGCAGCCTCCACCAGGCCCCCACTCATGTCTCCCACCACCCCCACCACCCAGCAGTGTGGGGCACCCTCCACCAGGCTCCCACCCATGTCTACCACCACCCCCACCCCCAGCCACCATGGGCAGCCCCCACCAGGCCCCCACTCATGTCCAACTCATGTCTCCCACCACCCCCACCCCCCAGCAGTGCAGGGGCACCCTCCACCAGGCCCCCACTCATGTCTCCCACCACCCCCACCCCCCAGCATCCAGGGGCAGCCTCCACCAGGCCCCCACTCATGTCTCCCACCACCCCCACCCCCCAGCAGTGCAGGGGCAGCCTCCACCAGGCGCCCACTCATGTCTCCCACCACCCCCACCCCCCAGCATCCAGGGGCACCCTCCACCAGGCCCCCACTCATGTCTCCCACCACCCCCAACCCCCAGCCACCAGGGGCAGCCTCCACCAGGCCCCCACTCATGTCTCCCACCACCCCCGCCCCCCAGCAGTGCAGGGGCAGCCTCCACCAGGCCCCCACTCATGTCTCCCACCACCCCCCAGCATCCAGGGGCACCCTCCACCAGGCCCCCACTCATGTCTCCCACCACCCCCAGCCACCAGGGACAGCCTCCACCAGGCCCCCACTCATGTCTCCCACCACCCCCACCCCCCAGCAGTGCAGGGGCACCCTCCACCAGGCCCCCACTCATGTCTCCCACCACCCCCACCCCCCCAGCATCCAGGGGCAGCCTCCACCAGGCCCCCACTCATGTCTCCCACCACCCCCAGCCACCAGGGGCAGCCTCCACCAGGCCCCCACTCATGTCTCCCACCACCCCCACCCCCCAGCAGTGCAGGGGCAGCCTCCACCAGGCCCCCACTCATGTCTCCCACCACCCCCACCACCCCAGCAGTGTGGGGCACCCTCCACCAGGCTCCCACCCATGTCTACCACCACCCCCAGCCACCATGGGCAGCCCCCACCAGGCCCCCACTCATGTCCCCCTGCACCCCCACTCCCCAGCATCCAGAGGCACCCTCCACCAGGCCCCCACTCATGTCTCCCACTACCCCCACCCCCCAGCATCCAGGGGCACCCTCCACCAGGCACCCACTCATGTCCCCCTGCACCCCCACCCCCTAGCATCCAGGGTCACCCTCCACCAGGCCCCCACTCATGTCTCCCACCACCCCCACCCCCCAGCATCCAGGGGCACCCTCCACAAGGTCCCCACTCATGTCCCCCTGCACCCCCACCCCCCAGCAGTGCAGGGGCACCCTCCACCAGGCCCCCACTCATGTCCACATGCACCCCCACCCCCCAGCAGTACAGGGGCACCCTCCACCAGGCCCCCACTCATGTCTCCCACCACCCCCACCCCCCAGCCACCAGGGGCAGCCTCCACCAGGCCCCCACTCATGTCTCCCATCACCCCCACCCCCCAGCAGTGCAGGGGCAGCCTCCACCAGGCCCCCACTCATGTCTCCCACCACCCCCACCCCCCAGCATCCAGGGGCACCCTCCACCAGGCCCCCACTCATGTCTCCCACCACCCCCACCCCCCCAGCAGTGTGGGGCACCCTCCACCAGGCTCCCACCCATGTCTACCACCACCCCCACCCCCCAGCCACCATGGGCAGCCCCCACCAGGCCCCCACTCATGTTCAACCCATGTCTCCCACCACCCCCACCCCCCAGCAGTGCAGGGGCACCCTCCACCAGGCCCCCACTCATGTCTCCCACCACCCCCAGCATCCAGGGGCAGCCTCCACCAGGCCCCCACTCATGTCTCCCACCACCCCCACCCCCCAGCAGTGCAGGGGCACCCTCCACCAGGCCCCCACTCATGTCTCCCACCACCCCCACCCCCCAGCAGTGCAGGGGCAGCCTCCACCAGGCCCCCACTCATGTCTCCCACCACCCCCACCCCCCAGCATCCAGGGGCAGCCTCCACCAGGCCCCCACTCATGTCTCCCACCACCCCCACCCCCCAGCAGTGCAGGGGCAGCCTCCACCAGGCCCCCACTCATGTCTCCCACCACCCCCACCCCCCAGCATCCGGGGGCACCCTCCACCAGGCCCCCACTCATGTCCCCCTGCACCCCCACCCCCCAGCAGTGCAGGGGCAGCCTCCACAAGGCCCCCACTCATGTCTCCCACCCACCCCCACCCCCCCCAGCAGTGTGGGGCACCCTCCACCAGGCTCCCACCCATGTCTACCACCACCCCCACCCCCCAGCCACCATGGGGAGCCCCCACCAGGCCCCCACTCATGTCCAACTCATGTCTCCCACCACCCCCACCCCCCAGCAGTGCAGGGGCAGCCTCCACCAGGCCCCCACTCATGTCTCCCACCACCCCCACCCCCCAGCATCCAGGGGCAGCCTCCACCAGGCCCCCACTCATGTCTCCCACCACCCCCACCCCCCAGCAGTGCAGGGGCACCCTCCACCAGGCCCCCAGTCATGTCCCCCTGCACCCAGGTCCTCACAATCCCCAATCATGTGCGTTATGGTCAGCCTCCACAGCCAAAAGGCCCTACCAAGTAACCCATTCACCCACATGGAAATGGAAATTACATGTTACACCCGCAATGTTCATAAAGTAAATGAACCCATGTCCGTCACACACAATGGTTGCAAATGAATGGGAAAACACCCAACATGACATGCATGAAACCGATGAGATGATACCACACAGTGAAGTATGAAAACAAAATTGTATTAAAAAAAATTGAATGCAAATGAAATGAAACAAACTACAATGGCAATGAAAAAAAGATAAGCTGCATGTCCGTCCAAAAAAATCAAAACTACAAATCCAAATCCAAAAAAATGTTGTTCAAAGTCACATTAAAAATAAAATCAATCCGAGAGATAAAAATAAATGCAAAGACCATTGCTCTATGGAGAATAAATCAAAAATAAAAAAATAAAACAATCCAATGAAGAACTATGTACAAAACATCCAAGGGTCCATGAGCCCAACTGAACAAAGGAAACCTACAAAAAACCCTAACTAAAATGCAACTATATACAAAAAGTGGAGCAGTGTCCGTCGACTCCAAATCATAAGAAGAAACAAATGAAACCTAAAACTAAATAACTATATACAAAGGCGGCGGGCAAGTCCAGCGGCTCACTCCGTGGTGTTCCGGGCCAGGGCATCATCAAACTCCCCGTCTATGTCCCAGAGGCGGTCCTGTTCCATGGCCCCGAGGGTCCGCAGGGACGACGCCATTTGCTCCTCCAACCCCCTGCGGATTGCCTCGAGGCACTCGGCCCGCCTCAGGGCCCTCTGCATGGAGTTCTCCGCCCTGACCATCGTGAGCCGCGCCTCTTCCGCCCGCCGCCGCTCCGCACCTATCTGCTGGCCCAACCGCAGCCACACGGAAGGCACTTCCTGTCCTGGGTCCTCCTGCCCTCCGGCCGATGCCTGTCCCTCCGATGTTGATGGCCCCGAGCCATGATGCCTCCCACGTTGACTCTGCTGCTGCCTCCGACGCAACTGCCTCTGCCAGCACGACGGCATCAAGGCTGATGGAATCCACCGACGCCGTCGTGCACGTGCCCTGCCTGATGATGCCGGCACATCCTCCATCTGCTGGGGTACAGTTGCTGTGGTGTCCACCCCTGCTGGACATCCGACTCCCGACTGTGGCAGGGATGGGATCCCCACCGAGCTGGCTGCATTGGTCAGGGCAGGTCCACAGGGGGCCCTGGCGGCATCTGGGCCGGAAGACAGCAAGGAGAACGACCGGCGTATAGCCTCCACAGAGGAGGAGAGGGCCGCCAGATTGGCCGACACATGCAGGAAACCCCCGAACATGGAAGATCCCAATTGGGCCACGTCGGCACGGTGCTCTTCGTGATGATGTGCATGCTCCTCCCGGGAAGCACGCACGTCATCACGAATTGCACCCGCGCGCATCGCGACCGCATCGCGGAGTCAGGTGACATGGACATCCCCTCTACCTGCGGACGGGCCTGGGATGGGGCATCCCTGCTGGTGCATGGTGGTGCACTCACAGGGTCAGGGACAGCGACATGCACAGGCCCCTCCACGGTGACCTGTGCTGCCTCCTGCCCCTGCCCCTGGACTGCACCACTTGCACCAGCAGGATGCCCCCACCAGGCCCCATGTGTGCCTCAGTGGCGGCCTCCTCCTCCTCTGTGGAAACCACCAACCTGGATGGCTCCTCACCATCTTCCGCCGTAGCAGGCCTCTGTGGGGGCTCACCCACCCCTTCCGCTGCAGCCGTGGGGGCATCCCCGCCGCCTTGCTCCACAGCGCCGTCTCCGCCCTCTTCTTCACTAGCCGCTGCGTAGAGGGAGACATAGAACACAAGCATCAGGGTACTGTTCAATGGTCCCCTAGACAGGAAGCAATAGCAGATGAGTACCACTGTCAAAGTACACTTCCATCATGTCCCTCCACAACACATGGGTCAGTCCAGGCAAAACACACACAGTAACAGGCATGGTGCATGCCATGGACATTTCCATACATGTCCAATGGACTCTTGAAACATACAATGATATGGAACTCACATGCATCATGGGTCATGCCTATCACATGCACACACTTCACCTCAGTCACATCCATCTGGCCTCATACACCCCAAACACAGCGGATACAACGGTAACTAGGCTGCATCAGTGAATCTGTGCATTGTCACACACATGTGTCATGCATCCATGGCATTCACAAGTCACAGACACGCAGGTCAGGCACACAGACATGGCTACCATATATGTACCAGGCGTCAGCACCCATCCCTCACCCTCACCCATGTCCAGGAACAGAGACTGGCATGCTCTCATGTGTAAAATCTGCATAGGGCTCCCAATGTGGCATTTAAACACATGCAACAACCATGTGGTTCACACATCACTGGTCGCACATGCATTACCATGATGTCCCTGCACACATACATGCATACATGGCCTATGTCACACATACAGGCAAGTATCAGACAACCAGCACACCGCAACATGCCCTGTCTCACACAGCAGTGCTTGGACACTTACCACTCAACTCCAGACGGGTCTCCCTCTCAAGGATCTGGGCGTGGAGCGCTGGGCGTACGCGTTCCAGGACCCTCATCTGGATGGAACTCATGCAGCCCCGGCCCCCCTCCACGAGGCGCCGGGCCTTCGTGAGGGTCCTGGACATCAAGTCCTCCCAGCGCTTCTTGATCTTCTGGACGTCGCGGATTGCCACCCCCTCCGCGTTGATGGCAACCACACAGTCGGCCCAGATCCTCTCCCGTCCTTCCTTGCTGGCGCGGGACGATCCAAAGAGGGCATCATACTGCCCCAGGACATGCTCCACCAGGACACCAACTTCGGTGGCAGTGAAGCTGGTGCCCCTCTGGCCTGGGGTTGCCACTGGTGCCAGATGTGGAAGTGCCTGACATGGCAACCCCAGAGGCAGGAGTGGGTGGGCAACTGGGTCCTGGGGCTGGGCTGTGGAGCGATGTTATCCCAGTCGGGAGTCTTCAGTTCCAGCAGGGGTGGACACAGCAACTAGACCCCTGCAGATGGCTGATGTGCAGGCACCAAATGGCAGGGCACGGTGGCAGCAGGCAGGCAGCAGCAGCAGCAGATGGCACGTGGGAGGCTGCTCGGGGCACTGGGGGGCAGTAATTCGGCCTTCTGGGCAGGAGCGTGGTCTTCCGTGTGTTTTCGCGTGGCCAGCTTGATACGGAGTGATTTGGCACGTGAAAATCCTGCACGTCAGCGTGAAATTCGAGGAAAGGCCCTTAGCGCGTAAGCGCGTCAGCACGCATACGCGATTCTATTGGACCAAAGGCCCTCAGCGCGTAAGCGCGTCTGTGACGTGACCCGCACGGGTGTTTCCCTCATAGCACGTGATGACGGAGCACACGTGGAAAGACTGCACGTCAGAGTGTCATCGCGTGTAATAGGGCAAAAGTGCGCGTACACGCAATTGGCCTATGTACGTGTATTTCTGGGGTGCGCGGGCACTTACACACGCGAGTACATCAGCGCACGTGCATACCGGGGTGCGCGGGAATTTCCACACGCTATTGGCCTGGGTACTGGATTTCAGGGGTGCGCTGGAAGTTTCACACGCGAGTACATCAGCGCACGTGTATACCGGGGTGCGCGGGAATTTCCACACGCTATTGGCCTGGGTACTGGATTCCAGGGGTGCGCGGGAAGTTTCACACGCTTGCCTACAACACACGCAAAGAAACACGTACGCCAGTAGGAAGCAGGCATACGTCGACCCGCAACGCATGAATTTGCGCGCAAACAAAATAACAAGCTCAGACGCCAGGATGAATATACCGTTCCTAGCAGCAGTGGCCGTGAGCTACCAAAGGGGGAGGAGGAGGATAGTCAGGGCCAGAATATTCACACCCAGAACCAGCCTTTTCGGGATGCCTGATGACCAGGTGTATGGGAGGTACAGGTTTCCACCACACATAATACTGGACCTGGTGAGTGAGTGGGAGGATGACCTCACATCACCCACCCTGTGCTCCCAAGCACTCAGCCCCCTGGAGAAGGTCCTCAATGTACTGCACTTCTTAGCCACTGGATCATTTCAGCGGACAAGTGCCGTAGTGGGTGGGGTGTCACAGGCCACGCAGTCACGCTGCCTACACCAGGTCTTGAACATCATCACTGCACGCCCATCAGTCCGCAGGCACATATACCTGCCCAGAACACCTGCAGAAAGGCAGGCTGCCGCCCTGGATTTTTACGGTGTGGCACGATTCCCCAAAGTGCTAGGTGCCATCGACTGCACCCATGTGGCTCTACGTCCCCCCAGGGCATCAGAGCACATCTATAGGAACCGCAAGCACTGGCATTCCATCAACGTGCAGGTAGTATGTAATGCCAAGGGAATCATCACCTCAGTATATGCCAACTATCCCGGGTCCACCCACGACAGCTTCATTTACCGAATGTCCACCCTAAGCCGGGACCTAGAAGCTGGGCGGCATGGCGATACATGGCTGATTGGTGAGCATGAATGCCACTGCACATGCATGCATGTCAGATACTGAGCAAGGTCACAACCCCACCAATGATACCAATCATCACCTCCACAGGGGACAGTGCCTACCCTCTCAGCCCCCACATGATGACGCCAATTCGGAACCACGCCACCCGAGGTAAGATATAACACAGCCCACATTGCAACCCGGGACATAGTGGAGCGCACATTCGGAGTGCTTAAGTCACGCTTTCGCTCCCTTGACCGTTCTGGCGGGCAGCTGTTATACGCTCCCCCAGTAGTGTGCAGGATCATAGTGGCAGCATGTGTCCTGCACAAAGTTGCAACACGCCGGGGCCTGGCCGTGGACATGGTGGTGGCCCCACATCCCCAACCACATGCACGGCCGCTGCGCATGGGAGGGGAAAGGGCACGGGGGGAGGCAGCCCGTACACAGCTAGTGGCTAATTACTTCACCTACAAATCACACCCCTGTGGAGTGCACACTGCCCTGGCACATACCATCTGACAATCAATGATGACTCAACCTGACACTGATCCTGAATGTCTGGAGAATCAACCGTCAAAACCATATCAGCCTGAGATTGTTCACCTGGAAGTGTTACAATGTGTGCATCCCTACCTACACAGACACCACCAATGCAGTTTTGTGAAAAAACACATTCAAGCAGCTAAAATGAATACCCACTTGCAAAATGCAACATGAGGACAGTGCCATGTCACCCAACCCATCCCCAGCACCGCCACACGACACACCGTGCCATGTCATGCTATGTGCAGGTAAACAAAGTAATCCCCACAACATGACACAAGTGTCACAATGTGCAGTGTCCCTAATTGAAACTCGCGACACCTGAAATGCTCACAGTAATGCAGGACCAACAACACACTTGAGCAGGTATTTAGCAATAACACTTATCAGCCACTGACCCTCAAAACTACCATTAACATGACATTACGAATGTAAGGAATTAGTAGTCTCACCACCTGGAAATGCCTGCACTCCCACCACTTCCAAATGTACAGTGTTGCCGCCATGTAGAGTTGTAGGTGCACTGCTGCCAACATGGACCCCATCTCCAAACTAGAGGGCCTTGTGTAGACATGAGGAAAGGACCTGCAAATTAGGAGGTAGACACGGATGATGAGTTACACATCAATGCAACATGCAGTGTACAACACAACAGCAATATGCACTAGGAATGTATACACAGTATTGACTAGACTACCCACACATGTAGTGGGAGTCCAATGTCACCATGTACGTCAATGTCACTTGGGCACACCCTTTGCAAGCCCATGGAAACGGGAAGCAGGAGGGGTGTGTGTGACAAAAACCCAAGCATCTGAACCAAATACATGACAAGCCTGCATGTGCCCAGCCACAATGCAGCGTATGCCCACAGGAGCCACGGAAGGCAACACATTGTCCCAAAAAAAAAAAATAATAAAGAAAAAAAAAAATCAAAAATGGCCATTAATGGGCCCAGGGGGGTTGGGGAGGCCACCCAGGAGGTCCGAGGACAGGGTGCACACCAAAACCCACCTGTGTGGATCTTGGGAAATAAAAACACCTCCATGGGCTCATGGCCCACACGGCTACCCTATTGTGGGAGTATCACTGCTGTCGCTATTATCACCCTGTGCAGCTGCATCCGGAGGTGGGTGCACTATGGGAGGCAGCCCACGCAAGGCCCTAGTCTGTTCCTCCATGGCTGCAAGCATGCGGGTGTGGTAGGTCTCGTTCTGGAGGATGAGTGTGCGGAGGTCCCCATGCAACAACTCACGGGATGCCCGGACCTCTGCCCTAGTTGCCTGCATCTCAGCTGAGAGCGTACGGGTGAGACGCTCCAGCTGCTGTTCTGTCCTTCGGTTTGTTGAAGCCTCAAGCTCAACAAGAGTCGTCCTGAGGTGAAGGAGCACCTGCCTCAGGGCTTCCCTGTGGCCCTGGGACTCTATGGAGATGACTTCCTGCAGAGTCGCCAGTGCCGCCCGCCTGTCCCTGTTGGACGCCAACATGTCCTCCCTGTGTGACTGGCAGATGGAGTCGGTTGCCTGCTGTAGTCGCTCCATCAGCCTTTCGGGGGGGACAATGGAAGTGGCCACCCTATCCATGGCCTGAGCCATCATCTCTGATGATGCTGCCTGTTGGGTTGCCATACCGTAAATGGATTGCTCCAATGCGGTATTGCCAGGTGGCGTACGGCCACCACGTCGGCGGGCACCACACCTGTCTGGGGCAAGGCGAACTGCGCCTTGCTGTGCCGGCACTGCCTGAGGCTGCAGGACTGCATTCCCCCTCTGATCTGCTGGCCCAGGAACAGGATCAGATGTCGCGGAGTGTGACCCTGCATCCGTAACTACCAAAGGCGTAGCTGCCAACACTGACATCCCCATTGAGGGTTCTGACCCTGGTGCAGGTGGGTGGGACAGAACAAAATCCCTCCCAGGAACACTCACCTGCGACGGCACGTAGGTCTCATCATCCGAATCAACACCTGAGTACAGCTCGGGGGAGGTGCAGCCAGAGACACCCCTTGAGAGCACGACCTGCAGCAGTTGTGGGTTCTCACCGACCACCACACCACGTCCCTCACTGGTGGTCGGTCGGCCCTCGGACCCCTCCTGGGTCTGCACCATCTCCACAACCCCAGCAGTATCAGGTGCGTCTTCCCCTGCAAAGACATAAAAGAAAACAAATGGAAACAGGCATTAGCACCATGGCACACAATGAGGGCTGAGAAGCAACAGAACCAGTACTTGATTGACACATGTCCCACATGACTAAAACCCTCCCATGCATGCACCCTCACTGCGTATGAAGGGCAGGCAAATGGCACACACTGATGACACCAAGATGGAAGATGAACACATTTTCTGCATGCTGCCTGGCAGTGGCATCACACATTGGCCTGTGATTGCCAGGTGAAATACACATGCCATCACACAGATGGCATGTACCATTGCTATTGAGTGAAGATGGAGAGGAGGGCAGCACTTATTCATTCAGTCCAGTTCCCGCATGTAATAGCTTTTCTAATTCAAACAGGTCTGATTTTTCACCTGGAGCTGCCAGTCCAAAATGGTCCGATTGCACAGGGATATGTGTGAACAAATGATATCCAGGTAACAAAGTCACTCCACTTTACCATAGCCATGTCAGACATGTGACTACAGGACTGAGAAATGCCTAGTAAAAGTGGTGGAATGCAAACAATCTGCCTGAATGAACAGAGAAAAATAAGCAACAATGTTGTGGCAAGGTGACACTTCAAGGGCAACTGGCGTGCTGTTGGCCTAGATGTCTACTCTTGGCAGAAGGGATACTGCTATGGCCAAATGCTGCTGCGCAGAATGTATTGCATGAAGCACATGGATGACCCAAACGACTCAGGCGCACACACCCTCACCTGGCACACAAACAGAAGCCCTCACACACACACCGTGCACATGGATGACACACACATGCATGTGCACTCACCGGACAATGCCTCATAATCAGGCAGATCTCCCACGCCTTGGATCTGTTCCTCCGTGACGTAGGTCCCAGCGACTGACTCATGTGGAGGGAGTTCCATGTCTTCTACTGGAGACCCACCTCCAGTCACTAGAGTTGCGGCATGACTTGAGGCCAGCTTATTGTTTGCCCTGCGCTTTAGGTCATTCCAGCGCTTATAGCAATCATTGGCTGTGCGCCTCACGATTCCAAGGGCACTTACGATGTCTGCAACGGTCTGCCAGTGTGCCTGGCGTTGTGCAGGTGTGGTCTTGGATCCTGCAACAATGACCATCTCGTTATCATGTCCGGACACATACTCGACAAGTGCATTCAGTTCGGCATCCGTGAAGCTGGGCTTCCTCGACGGGCCTGACTGTGTAGCCGTGTCTGGGGCATCAGCCTGTGCCGGACGAGCACTCTTCCTCTTCCGCTTGGAAGGTGGTGGTGATCCTGAGTGTCCTGCGCCGCTCTGGACACTAGGGACAGGAGCCCTGGTGGACTCTGTATCAGGAGTGTGGGATTGCACACTCAGCATGGGAGTTGGTGCAGGCATTGGCTCAAGTGTAATGGTGTCAGGGGGAATGTCAGCAGGATGGACTAGGACCGACACTGTCCTGGCTGGGTGTGTGAGAGCTGGGGTGGATGGAGCCGCAGCTGCCCCTGCAGCCTCTCCACCCTGCCTACTTGGGACAGCAGATGACCTTGCTGCCCCAGATCCACGTGGCCTGATGACATCAACGTGCACCAGCGTACGTGTCATAGGCCTGCTGACCTGGAAGTCAGCCATGGAGTCAGCCAGGTCTGGTGCCACAATGGGCTGGTCCAACAAGGGCTGAGCATGGATGGTGTCAGCCACATCAGCCTCAACCAGGGGGGGGGGGTTATGGGTGCCCTTGACTGGTCACCCTGCAAGTAACGACCACGTCCCCTACCGGATCCACCACGGCCACCACTTGTGGCTCGTCCACCTTTGCCACCCTTACGGAATCCTCGCCTCCCAACCATGGCACTGATGTTAATGTGCGTATGGGAGTGGCTGTAAACTATTGTCCTGGGCAATTGGGGGTCAAAGGGGTTGGGTACCAGATGGTAACTGTACCCTAGTGCTCTAGCAAGGCTGAATGTGACCCCTGGGGAAAGATGACGGGTCACGCAACGCACAGGAAGCCCAAAAAAGGGAGATGACGTGCACGCAACCCCTCCTAGACCACGTGTGCGGAAAAAAAAACCTGCACTACGCTGTGGCACCCAGTAACACAAGAATGAACGTATGAGTGTCACACGCAGCCTAGAATGACCTCTGAAGGGGTAGGCTACACACGGGGCAAGCACAGATGTTAGATACGTGCGTGACTCACCGTCTGCCAGGAAAAAGAGCGTGAAAAAGAAGCGCGTTTGGTTGGCAACACCCCCGCCAAAAGAAGATTTGTATGCTGTCTGAGGAGACAGGACAACAGTAGAAGGGAACACTGTTTGAGGGAACAGGCCCAGGAAAACCAGAAAAAGAGAAAAAAGAGAAAAAGCTGTCAGAGGTAACAGGGAGTACGAACTTGAAACGCTGTGAAGTAAATCGCGTGTGAAACGACAAGAAGTACAGAATTCACCCACTCGCTCTCCACGAAAAGCACGTACAAGGAAATGGTGTTCTACACGTACCTTTTATGCAGGCCCACACGTCCAGCGTCACTTACGCGGCGTGTACGCGCTAGGGCCATTTCCACCAATTACACGCTTTGTCACTTCTGCGTGTAGGGCCATTTCCACCAATTACACGCTTTGTCACTTTCGCGTGTACGCGCTAAGGCCATTTCCACCAATTACACGCTTTGTCACTTCTGCGTGTAGGGCCATTTCCACCAATTACACGCTTTGTCACTTCTGCGTGTACGCGCTAAGGCCATTTCCACCAATTACACGCTTTGTCACTTCTGCGTGTAGGGCCATTTCCACCAATTACACGCTTTGTCACTTCCGCGTGTACGCGCTAAGGCCATTTCCACCAATTACAGCTTTGACACTCGGACGTGTCTTTCATTTTTTTAACACGCAACATTTCCAACGTGTGCCCTATTCAACGTGCACGTGACTTCATAGACGCGCATACACTGGTGGCCTTTGGGCCAATGAATATACAGTGTGCTGACACGTTTACGCGCTAAGGGCCTTTCCTCGAATTACACGCAGACGTGTTGGATTTTCACGTGCAAAATCACTCCATATCAAGCTGGCCACGCGTTCACACACGGAAGACCACGCTCCTGCCCAGAAGGCCAAATTACTGCCCCCCCAGAGCCCTGAGCACGCTCCCACCTGCCATCTGCTGCTGCCTGACTGCCTGCTGCCCACGTGCCCTGCCATTTGCTGCCTGCACATCAGCCAGGGGTGCTGTGCTGTGACCACCCCTGCTGGAACCGAAGACTTCCGACTGCTTTTCCATCGCCCCACAGCCCAGCCCCAGGACCCAGTTGCCCACCCACTCCTGCCTCTGGGGTTGCCATGTAGGGCACTGCAACATCTGGCACCAGTGGCAACCCCCGGCCAAGGAGGCAGAGGAGCACCAGCTTCACTGCCACCGAAGTTGGTGTCCTGGTGGAGCATGTCCTGGGGCTGTATGATGCCCTCTTCGGAAGGTTGCGCGCCTACAAGGAAGGACGGACTCAGATCTGGATGGACATCGTGACTGCCATCAACGCGGAGGAGGTGGCAGTCCGCGACTACGAACGTGTCAGGAAGCGCTGGGAGGACTTCAGGTCCAAGTCCCTCAACAAGGCCCGGCGCCTCCTGAAGGCAGCGGATGCTAAGGGGCGCCGGGGCCACTTGTCGGAAGATCAGATGAGGGTCCTGGAACGCATATCCCCAGCGCTCCACATCCAGGTCCTTGAGAAGCAGACCCGTCTGGAGTCGAGCGGTAAGTGTACATGCATACTGATTGTAAGCTGTGCGTGTGGTGGTGTGCCAGGAGTGTGCAGGTTGAACATGTATTTTTATGTGGCCAAGTAGGGGGGGTGTACAGGGCCGTGAGGGTGACACATGCGAGGGGTCTCATGTGTGACACATGGATGGTGCTTGTGTGTGTGGGCTTGCATGGCACAGGATGTGGAGGAATGATTGTCAGGTGTGACATGGATGTCGATCAAAACACTGCGACAGTTGGCGGAGGTGTACACATGCATGCAAGTTTGGTGTTGTGTGTGCATGTGTAGTGTACTCCCTATGTTGCATGTGATGTGTGGATGACCTTGGGCTGCTCATGCTGTTGTATGTGAATGGATGGTGCTGGCTGTTGCAATATGGCTGTGGTATGGCTCATGTGTGCAAGTTGAAATGACATGTGTGTTGGGGATTGTGATGCCATGTCTGAGGTTTACCAATTCCACTCATGTATAACTGTCATGTGTGTATGAGTCCATTTTACAGTGCCCTGATGCCTGTGTTTTCTTTCTCCCTGTCTGCAGTGTCAACTGATGAAGAGGGCGGAGAAGGTGCTGTGGAGCACAGCGGCAGGGGTCGCACCACCAGCCGGAGACGCAAGGCCCGGATCCCCTCCCAGGTTGTGATCTCGTCGGGGAGTGAGGAGTCCGGTGCCGCGTCCCAGGCCGCAGCTGCCGAGGGGAGGTCCAAGAGGCGGAGGTTGGAGTTGGACTCCTCGGCAGCAGAAGGGGCAGCTGGGACCCCACAGGGCCCAACGGAGGAAGATGGCACAGAGTCATCCAGGTTGGTGGGGGGTTTGGTGGAGGAGGAGGCCGTGCAAGCGACAGTGGCGGGGTCTGGAGGTGGGGATTCCACTGGTGCTAGTGGTGCAGTGCAGGATCAGGGACAGGAGGCAGCACAGGCCGCCGCGGAGGTGCCTGTGTGCGATCCTGTCCCTGCTCCTGTCACTGCATCATCTTGCACCAGCGGGGATGCCTACCTCCAGACCCGTTCTCAGGGAGAGGATTGGCTTACAACACCTGGCCTTCCTCTCCCTGCGGATGTGGCTATCCTGCACCAGGTTGAGCCTGTCCAGGGTGGGGTGGCATTGCGTCAACGGACCATGCGAGCTGACCTGCAGTCTTTTCATGATGAGTCTGCACGTCTTCTCGCATGGCTCGTTGACCGCGTTGACCCACTGGGACAGCTCACCAGGGCTGGATTCCTCCGTTTCCTGGACCTTGTTCCGACCCCCTTCTCCACAGAACCCCCTATGCCCCAGTCGTCCTCCATGCCATCTTCCCACCCATGTGTCACCTGGGTGCCCTGTGGAGCTGCCTCCGACCGTGCGGCCAGGCTGGTGGACAACAGATCCCTGCCACAGTCGGGAGTCGGACATCCAGCAGGGGTGGCCACATCAACGACTGCACCCCAGCTGGAGGAGGATGTCCAGGCACCATCGGACAGGGCACATGGACAGCAGCAGCTGCAGCAGCAGGAGGCTGTAGGTGGGAGCCACAATAGCTCGGGCCCTTCAACATCGGAGGGGCAGGCATCGGCCGGAGGGCAGGAGGACCCTGGACGGGAAGTGTCTTCCGTGTGGCAGCGGTTGGGCCACGCCATAGATGCAGAGCGGCGGCGGGCGGAGGAGGCGCGGCTCACGATGGTCAGGGCGGAGAACTCCATGCGGAGGGCCCTGAGGCGGGCCGAGTGCCTCGAGGCAATCCGCAGGGAGTTGGAGGTGAACATGTCGGCGTCCCTGCGGACCCTCGGGGCCATGGAACAGGACCGCCTCCGGGACATAGACGAGGAGTTCGATGATGCCCTGGCCCGGAACACCACTAAGTGAGCCGCTGGACTGGCCCGCCGCCATTGTATATAGTTATTTAGTGATAGGTTTCCTTTATAGTTTATTTTTATTTGGAGTCTGCTCCACCTTTTGTATATAGTTCCATTTTTCCGTTTTTTGGTAGGTTTCATTTCTTCTCTTGGGATGATGGACCCTGAATACTTTGTACATAGTTGGACTTTGGATTTGGATATTTTTTTTACTATGAATATTTTTTCCCATGGAGCAATGGTTTTCTATTTCTTTTTTCCCTTCATTTCCTTTTCATGGACTTGAACTTTGGAAGATATTTTTTTGGATTATCATTTATTGATTTTAATTTGAAAAGGGACAGCCAGCTTAATTTTGTTATTATTTTACTTGTGTATTTTGGTTAATTTTGATTGCCATTGCTGTTGTTTTTAATACATTATTTGGATTTTTTCATTCTTCAATGTGTGGTTTCATCTCATTGTTTTCATGCATGTCATGATATGGGTTTTCAGGTTCACTTGCAACCATTGTGTGTGTGTGAGACACATGTGTTGATTTACATTGTTTCCATTGGAGTAGTATCATGGGCACATGTAATACTTGGTTGTGTCTTTGGGCTGTGGTGGCTGGCCATGAGGCACATGCTTGAGGATTGTCAGGGCCTGTGGGCAGGGGGACATGAGTGGGGGCCTGGTGGAGGGTGCCCCACACTGCTGGGTGGGTGGGGGTGGTGGGAGACATGAGTGGGGGCCTGGTGGAGGGTGCCCCTGGATGCTGGGGGGTGGGGGTGGTGGGAGACATGAGTGGGGGCCTGGTGGAGGCTGCCCCTGGTGGCTGGGGGGTGGGGGTGGTGGGAGACATGGGTGGGAGCCTGGTGGAGGCTGCCCCACACTGCTGGGGGGGTGGGGGTGGTGGGAGACATGAGTGGGGGCCTGGTGGAGGGTGCCCCTGGATGCTGGGGGGTGGGGGTGGTGGGAGACATGAGTGGGGGCCTGGTGGAGGCTGCCCCTGCACTGCTGGGGGGTGGGGGTGGTGGGAGACATGAGTGGGGGCCTGGTGGAGGCTGCCCCTGGTGGCTGGGGGGTGGGGGTGGTGGGAGACATGAGTGGGGGCCTGGTGGAGGGTGCCCCTGCACTGCTGGGGGGTGGGGGTGCATGGGGACATGAGTGGGGGCCTGGTGGAGGGTGCCCCTGCACTGCTGGGGGGTGGGGGTGCAGGGGGACATGAGTGGGGGCCTGGTGGAGGGTGCCCCTGGATGCTGGGGGGTGGGGGTGGTGGGAGACATGAGTGGGGGCCTGGTGGAGGCTGCCCTGCACTGCTGGGGGGTGGGGGTTGTGGGAGACATGGGTGGGGGCCTGGTGGAGGCTGCCCCTGGATGCTGGGGGGTGGGGGTGGTGGGAGACATGAGTGGGGGCCTGGTGGAGGCTGCCCCTGCACTGCTGGGGGGTGGGGGTGATAGGGGACATGAGTGGATGCCTGGTGGAGACTGCCCCTGGTGGCTGGGGGGTGGTGGTGATAGGGGTCATGAGTGGGGGCCTGGTGGAGGGTGCCCCATGACTGCTGGGGGGTGGGGGTGCAAGGGGACATGAGTGGGGGCCTGGTGGAGGCTGCCCCTGGTGGCTAGGGGGTGGGGGTGGTGGGAGACATGGGTGGGAGCCTGCTGGAGGCTGCCCCACACTGCTGGGGGGGTGGGGGTGGTGGGAGACATGAGTAGGGGCCTGGTGGAGGGTGCCCCTGGATGCTGGGGGGTGGGGGTGGTGGGAGACATGAGTGGGGGCCTGGTGGAGGCTGCCCCTGCACTGCTGGGGGGTGGGGGTAGTGCGAGACATGAGTGGGGGCCTGGTGGAGGCTGCCCCTGGTGACTGGGGGGTGGGGGTGGTGGGAGACATGAGTGGGGGCCTGGTGGAGGGTGCCCCTGCACTGCTGGGGGGTGGGGGTGCAGGGGGACATGAGTGGGGGCCTGGTGGAGGGTGCCCCTGCACTGCTGGGGGGTGGGGGTGCAGGGGGACATGAGTGGGGGCCTGGTGGAGGCTGCCCCTGGATGCTGGGGGGTGGGGGTGGTGGGAGACATGAGTGGGGGCCTGGTGGAGGCTGCCCCTGGTGGCTGGGGGGTGGGGGTGGTGGGAGACATGAGTGGGGGCCTGGTGGAGGCTGCCCCTGCACTGCTGGGGGGTGGGGGTGGTGCGAGACATGAGTGGGGGCCTGGTGGAGGCTGCCCCTGGTGGCTGGGGGGTGGGGGTGGTGGGAGACATGAGTGGGGGCCTGGTGGAGGGTGCCCCTGCACTGCTGGGGGGTGGGGGTGCCGGGGGACATGAGTGGGGGCCTGGCGGAGGGTGCCCCTGCACTGCTGGGGGGTGGGGGTGCAGGGGGACATGAGTGGGGGCCTGGTGGAGGCTGCCCCTGGATGCTGGGGGGTGGGGGTGGTGGGAGACATGAGTGGGGGCCTGGTGGAGGCTGCCCCTGGAGGCTGGGGGTTGGGGGTGGTGGGAGACATGAGTGGGGGCCTGGTGGAGGGTGCCCCTGCACTGCTGGGGGGTGGGGGTGGTGGGAGACATGAGTGGGGGCCTGGTGGAGGCTGCCCCTGGATGCTGGGGGGTGGGGGTGGTGGGAGACATGAGTGGGGGCCTGGTGGAGGCTGCCCCTGGATGCTGGGGGTGGGGGTGGTGGGAGACATGAGTGGGGGCCTGGTGGAGGCTGCCCCTGGATGCTGGGGGGTGGGGGTGGTGGGAGACATGAGTGGGGGCCTGGTGGAGGCTGCCCCTGGTGGCTGGGGGGTGGGGGTGGTGGGAGACATGGGTGGGAGCCTGGTGGAGGCTGCCCCACACTGCTGGGGGCGTGGGGGTGGTGGGAGACATGAGTGGGGGCCTGGTGGAGGGTGCCCCTGCACTGCTGGGGGGTGGGGTGCAGGGGGACATGAGTGGGGGCCTGGTGGAGGCTGCCCCTGGATGCTGGGGGGTGGGGGTTGTGGGAGACATGAGTGGGGGCCTGGTGGAGGCTGCCCCTGCACTGCTGGGGTGTGGGGGTGGTGGGAGACATGAGTCGGGGCCTGGTGGAGGGTGCCCCTGCACTGCTGGGGGGTGGGGGTGCAGGGGGACATGAGTGGGGGCCTGGTGAAGGGTGAGCCTGCACTGCTGGGGGGTGGGGGTGCAGGGGGACATGAGTGGGGGCCTGGTGGAGGGTGCCCCTGGATGCTGGGGGCTGGGGGTGGTGGGAGTCATGAGTGGGGGCCTGGTGGAGGCTGCCCCTGCACTGCTGGGGGGTGGGGGTGGTGGGAGACATGAGTGGGGGCCTGGTGGAGGCTGCCCCTGGATGCTGGGGGGTGGGGGTGGTGGGAGACATGAGTGGGGGCCTGGTGGAGGCTGCCCCTGGATGCTGGGGGCTGAGGGGGTGGGAGACATGAGTGGGGGCCTGGTGGAGGCTGCCCCTGCACTGCTGGGGGGTGGGGGTGATAGGGGACATGAGTGGGTGCCTGGTGGAGGCTGCCCCTGGGGGGTGGGGGTGATAGGGGACATGAGTGGGGGCCTGGTGGAGGGTGCCCCATGACTGCTGGGGGGTGGGGGTGCAAGGGGACATGAGTGGGGGCCTGGTGGAGGCTGCCCCTGGTGGGTGGGAGGTGGGGGTGGTGTGAGACATGGGTGGGAGCCTGGTGGAGGCTGCCCCACACTGCTGGGGGGTAGGGGTGGTGGGAGACATGAGTGGGGGCCTGGTGGAGGGTGCCCCTGGATGCTGGGGGGTGGGGGTGGTGGGAGACATGAGTGGGGGCCTGGTGGAGGCTGCCCCTGCACTGCTGGGGGGTGGGGGTGGTGGGAGACATGAGTGGGGGCCTGGTGGAGGCTGCCCCTGGTGGCTGGGGGCTGGGGGTGGTGGGAGACATGAGTGGGGGCCTGGTGGAGGGTGCCCCCGCACTGCTGGGGGGTGGGGGTGCAGGGGGACATGAGTGGGGGCCTGGTGGAGGCTGCCCCTGGATGCTGGGGGTGGGGGTGGTGGGAGACATGAGTGGGGGCCTGGTGGAGGCTGCCCCTGGTGGCTGGGGGGTGGGGGTGGTGGGAGACATGGGTGGGAGCCTGGTGGAGGCTGCCCCACACTGCTGGGGGGTGGGGGTGGTGGGAGACATGAGTGGGGGCCTGGTGGAGGGTGCCCCTGGATGCTGGGGGGTGGGGGTGGTGGGAGACATGAGTGGGGGCCTGGTGGAGGCTGCCCCTGCACTGCTGGGGGGTGGGGGTGGTGGGAGACATGAGTGGGGGCCTGGTGGAGGGTGCCCCACAGTGCTGGGGGGTGGGGTTGGTGGAAGACATGAGTGGGGGCCTGGTGGAGGGTGCCCCTCAGTGCTTGGGGGGGTGGGGGGTGGGAGACATGAGTGGGGGCCTGGTGGAGGCTGCCCCTGCACTGCTGTGGGGTGGGGGTGATAGGGGACATGAGTGGGGGCCTGGTGGAGGGTGCCCCTCAGTGCTGGGGGGTGGGGGTGATAGGGGACATGAGTGGGGGCCTGGTGGAGGCTGCCCCTGCACTGCTGGGGGGTGGGGGTGGTGGTAGACATGGGTGGGGGCCTGGTGGAGGGTGCCCCACAGTCCTGGGGGGTGGGGTGGGTGGGAGACATGAGTGGGGGCCTGGTGGAGGCTGCCCCTGCACTGCTGGGGGGTGGGGGTGATAGGGGACATGAGTGGGGGCCTGGTGGAGGGTGCCCCTCAGTGCTGGGGGGTGGGGGTGATAGGGGACATGAGTGGGGGCCTGGTGGTGGCTGCCCCTGCACTGCAGGGCGGTGGGGGTGGTGGGAGACATGAGTGGGGGCCTGCTGGAGTGTGCCCCTGCACTGCTGGGGGATGGGGGTGATAGGGGACATGAGTGGGTGCCTGGTGGAGGCTGCCCCTGGTGGCTGGGGGTGGGGGTGATAGGGGACATGAGTGGGAGCCTGGTGGAGGGTGCCCCATGACTGCTGGGGGATGGGGGTGCAAGGGTACATGATTGGTGGCCTGGTGGAGGCTGCCCCATGACTGCTGGGGGGTGGGGGTGCAAGGGGACATGAGTGGGGGCCTGGTGGAGGCTGCCCATGGTGGCTGGGGGGTGGGCGTGATAGGGGACATGAGTGGGGGCCTGGTGGAGGCTGCCCCTGCACTGCTGGGGGGTGGGGGTGATAGGGGACATGAGTGGGTGCCTGGTGGAGGCTGCCCCTGGTGGCTGGGGGGTGGGGGTGATAGGGGACATGAGTGGGGGCCTGGTGGAGGGTGCCCCATGACTGCTGGGGGGTGGGGGTGCAAGGGGACATGAGTGGGGGCCTGGTGGAGGCTGCCCCATGACTGCTGGGGGGTGGGGGTGCAAGGGGACATGAGCAGGTGTGCAGGGTAGTCCCCTGTTTTGTGGGCTGCCTGCAGGGGCCGTGGAGGGTGTACAGGGAACACCTGTGAGGACCCACCCAGCCTAATCGTGTGTGTAACTTCCTGCGCACCCCTGTAATACACGTACCCAGCCAAATTGCGTGTGATAATTCCCGCGTACCCCTGTAATACACGTACCCAGCCAAATCGCGTGTAAAACTTCCCGCGTACCCCTGTAATACACGTACCCAGCCAAATCAAGTGTGATAATTCCCGCGTACCCCTGTAATACACGTACCCTGGCTAATCGCGTGTAAAACTTCACGCGTACCCCTGTAATACACGTAGCCTGGCCAATCGCGTGTAAAACTTCCTGCGTACCCCTGTAATACACGTACCCTGGCTAATCGCGTGTAAAACTTCCCGCGTACCCCTGATATAAACGTTACCCGCTTTGCGTTCCTTGTTTGGCAGCCCTGTAAACTGGTCCAGGGTTAGCGCAGCCCTTTGCGATGATTTTGCGATTTTGATGACTTTTCCTTGCGCGAGGGCGTTCTTGGGGGCGTTACTGGCGCTGCTGCAGGGTCGCTGCTATACTCTGCGCCACGCCTAAAATCCATGAATACGCTGTGCGTGGAAATCGGTTTTAGCGCACGCGCCTGGCGCAGACAATCGCACGTGGACACTCTGCGCCAGCCGCTTGCGACACTTTTCTGCGAAATTCTATGAATTACCCTGTCTAATTGTTCTTTTATTACGTGCTCAATACCAACAAGTGGTTTCTAAGCACGGAATCGGGATTCGAACCTGTGTTGCGCTGCGTTCTCTTGCTACCAAGACAAACGCGCTGCCCCTGAGCGATCCTTCCTCCCCAGTGGTGATTATAGCCAATGAATTTGGGATTCAGTCATGGTACGACTGCATACTGTGAATAATGCAGGACCTGTTTTATAAAATCATGGATCCACCAGAGCAATACTCGTTTGCCTCTCCTCTGACGTTGCATTGAGTCAACCATGTCCACCGCTTAATGTTTTTGTCCAGAATTGTGACGGTTTGTTGCAAGTCGTGAGCAGTAATCGCCAGGCCCTCTTATCGAATCTGGTCTACATAAGAAAAAGGCTGAGATTTTTGGCATGGTCCAAGGACTAGGATTTAATCAGTCGATATACATTGTACACAGAATATGAAAAAATAAATCAACATTTCCTTCTTCTTCCTACTTGGTATGCTTTCTGGACCCTAAATTATGGAGTATTTGTATGCTTTTTCATTTTAACTGATTGTGGACCTTGCAGCTATAGGGCCCATAATGGCCAGTACCCACTGAACAGAGAGTCTGTCGCCTTTTTTCACTCCTGGCACGTCCACTGAATCCTTGAAACGCCTTTTAATTTGTTGCCCGGCTTACTTAGATCTCAGTCATTAATTTGATGGCAAATGTGCACACAATTTATCCTTCCCGAGTTCGTCTTATGAATGGGTTTCATAACAGCTTAACCATTGCACTAATTAACTGTTAGATTCCCCTAGGCATGTATGTAAAATAATCAATCTGTTTATAACGTTTTCATATAACATTGCAACATTTTAGAACTGTTTTGACTACAATTATGTTTCTATATGAAAGTATGATTATTCTTTTTGATATGTGAAACGGTTTAACAAACTATGACACAATAAAACATGTTTTTACTGTAGAGGAAATGAGTCTTGACCGCCAAATTGTGAATGTTAAACTTTTAACATTTAAGTGATTTAGGGCTCTAGCGAGGGCTCATATAGATGAAACTGCATTGTGTCCTGGTGATGAAATGCTGGCTAATGCTGCCTCAGCCACAATGTATGCTCTGATCTTAAACAGCATGCCTCCTGCCATTTCTGGTCCAGGGCATAGTTAATCTAGAATGATTTCCCCTTCCATCTTCTCTCCCAATCAGTAATGTAACTAATAATGCAAACATAATTAAATGTTCATCATAATTAGATGACTTTGGACAGTTTTTCCTTATAGTGAAACTTGATATAAAACTGGTTGCAATAAATGCTAGGTGCTTTAGTTTACTTGCCCATGGATAATCTTCATGAATTTGTAGACCTGACAAAAAAGAATCAGAAAACGAACCCTTATTAAGTGCACTGAGAAGAATGGTGCATCAGAAAGGAAGAATTGTATTTGCCCAAATTGACTTGTATTGTACTGAGTATGTTGAAAGGCTATCAACAGTTTTTGTTAACATTATGCACTTCACACATAAATGAAGTTGGCATGCATGACAGTCTACTTGGAGCATCATTCTCGATTATTTGTTGGACCATTTATTTTTTCAGCTATGACCTGATAGCCCAAGAAAGACACTATTGTATTCTGGTATTCTTTTAATCCAACAAGACAATTCCAGATAGGAACAGACAGGGTGACTGCTAAATTTGGAAATCTTGGCTGCCTTGTATTGTATAGCAAGGGGTGCCCTTATTGTAGCCACACTGTGCAGTTCACAAGATAGCAGGTTGAAGTGGGACGTATAGCTAAATATGTGGTGGCTGTTCTGATACCATATCTCTTTTAACTTTGGGCGCTTGCAGGCCAGAGAAGAAAGGCATTAAAAGTGAATAAATAAAACAATTCTGTTTGACTAATTGGCACCAGAAATATTTTGCTTTTTTTCTTGCAGTTAAATATTTCAATTTGCTTTTGTTTTAAAAATGTGGCTGCCAAGAATTTTATTTAGTACCTAAAGTATCTGCCTTGGCATCCAATGGCTCCATAGGAAAAAGTTAGTCTGGAGCCCTTCAAAGCCAGTCATCAATCATCCATGTCTGAATAGTTACCAAAAGAGATTGGAAATAATTATTGCCATGAGTATGGCTGCCATTTATTTTGAACAAAAAGTGAATCATCGGCAGAGCACTGCTAATCCACTTGTAAAGATTAAAAAAGTTCATGATAGGGCTTTGTGTATAGATTAAATAATAAATGCTGCATGATAGATCCCTGAGAAACCTGGAACTTGACATTTCACCAATTTAGGCAATGAAAGAATACTTTTGACCATGACAGGGCTGAATTTTCAAATAATGCACTTTTAAATGAAGTACCCATACTGATTTCTGGGTCTCCAATTAATTCACAAAAATGAAGGCGTTATAGAATCATCTAAAGCTTGATTCCCTGGGTATTAATAATTGAATAGTGATTCAAAATGGTGCTAATATAGAGTTATTGAATGAGATTGAGTATGTGTAAGTATGGAGATTGTTTAGCAGAAAATTAATACGCTCCCAAAAAAGACCCCATACTTATGAAAAAGTGTATCTAGAATTGGTGATAATACTGAGATAAACGTCTATTCTTGTCTTTGTTTTTGTTATCTAACAGATCGTAAAAAAAATAACTTTATGTTCATTAAAATTACATATATTTTTTCATGATTTGATTTGTGTTCATTTTACTGATTGGGTTCTAAATATAGATCTGTGTGTGTATAAAGTGAATGTTTAGGATGAAAAAACTGAAATAACTACCTGCGGGCACATTGCCAGAATATAGTGAATACCACTGAGGAAAAAGCAATTCTTTATCTGGGCTGCCAAGAAGCGCAAACGTTTGTTGGGATTGAGTGTTAAATATACGCTCTTCAACCAGAATTGGATGAGCGGGCTGACACCATTTTAATTGTGTAATGTTGTCAAAGAGGCCAACCTTCAAGTGCCTTCACTGAGCCATTCAGTTGGCACAAAGGGTGCCTTGATTTCCTGGACACAAATAGAGAAAATCCCATAGATAATTCAAGTACCTTTTTTCACCTTCCAAGTGCGGGAACAGTTGTTGAAACATAACAGTACAAGCTGAAACATTTTCTTATTTTATCCTCCCAAACGAGAACCACAAGTTATCAATATGCCTTAGGTTCTGCCTTAGGTTCTAAAAGAATGCTATGAATAACATTCAGAAAAGCAGAAGTGGTGACGTTGGAAATGTTTAGACTTAAAGTGACCAAATAATGATCTTAGCCTCCAAAAAAGGGGCTGATGAGTTATTGGCTGTGTTCGGAAAAGACACGTAGGACTCATTACTATGCTATGTTTAAGGCAGCAACCATGTCTTCTATGATTATCTCTTTCTGGTATTATATTGCTATGGGTGTTTGATTGCCACTGCCCAAGGATCAAAAGGCAACCTAAGCAAAGTTCACAAAATTCAAGTATCTTTATTAAACATTAGGAATTCTGTAGGACTGAGCTTTGTTGAAGCTGTGTTGTGGGAAACTCAAAATAACGTAAGGAAGCTAAGCTTTCTGGAGAACCGTAGTCAGTCCTTCCTGTTCTCACGCACTTCTCATCAACTAGCAATCAAAATGTCAATTGTGATCTTTTGTAATTCAAGAGCACTAGCACTTCTTTCTTGGTTGTTCCAGTTTGATGCTTGGTTTCTGTTGAAACTCATCAAGATTTCTCTTTTCTCTTGAGGTGTAAATGGCGCCACCAACCATTATGCTTTGCTTTCTCTGAACGAGGACGAGGCATCAAACTTTGTCTGCTCTGCCCAAGTTTGCAGTTGGCCCTGAGATTATCAAACTCAACCTGTTGGGTCTCATCTAAGAATCTGACATGGTTCTCCCAGCAGTTCAGTCTCAACAGGAAAGCTAATTTATTGTGCCTTGGCTTGGGCTCCTCCTTAGCTATCACCTCCTTTGTTATCCCTCATTTCATACTTCAATCCTCCTCCGTTTCCATCCTCTTTCCCTGTCTCCTGGACATTCCTTCAAGCTCTGTTCCTACCTCCTCTACTGGCTTCACTCTTCAGCTCCCACCAGCTCTCCTTGCATCACCATTGGACATCCTCTTCCCCTTTGTAGGTATCTCAACACCACCTCCTGGATGATTTCTATTGTTCTCCTCTGACTTCTTAACTGTTGTTTCCACCTTCTTCTTGTGTTACTTCTAACCCTCCACACCTCTTTAACCTCTGTTTGTCTTGACTCCTCCATCTCTTTGTCCTCTGTTTGCCTTGCATCCTCCTCCTCCTACCAACTCCACTCCCACACCTTTTCACCACTTCTCTTATTATTCATTATCTCCTTCTCTGATGTTGTTTTATTGCCTCCTCTGCCTTGTTGTTCCACCTCCCTCATTCACCTCATCTCTATGCCACAACTCTTATGATGCACAACCTCCTTCTCTGCCTATTTGCCAATCATTTCCTCACTGCGCCACCATGCACTCTGCAGCTCAACGCCAAAAACCCCTGACCTCCACACCTTCCCAAAATTCCTGGTCCCTTTTTTAACCCAGCGGGAAGGTTAGCCGACATGATGATTATTTAATTGCTGTCAGCTGGGTTTTTATTTTTTAGTAAGTCTTGGGATCGGGTGACTTGCTGCCGCCCTACAAAAGCCTCATCTGATTCGAATTTGCATGCCTTGTCTGGCGTGGCCTCATAGTCCAAGGTTTAAATATGTGGGGCTACCACCTTTGAATTACTTGTTCACTGTCTACTGGTTGTGCTACTCTGCTGCAACTCACATTCTTTTCTCCTCATCCTGAGTGAGTGTTTGCTCTCCCATGCTTGGCTATTCTCAGTGAGCTCCTGGAAGGAAGTACGCTGAATGCTGCCTACTCCTTTCTAGCCAAATTCTGACTTCTATGTTGTCTGACTCTCTGAGACCTTTTGCAGCAGCACCATGAGTGATCGTATCCTTGAAGTCCACAAACATGTTTTTCCCTATCAAAGCCCTACTTTCTCTAGGGTGACATGGCAGCAGGTTTACTAAGCAGGTGTCTTCACTTACACTGACAAAATTCGCTGTTTTGGAATAGGTGACAACAACCCCCTTATCCATAGTAGGGGGCCTTCCTATTTATGCATATTGCATGAATACCCCTCTGATAGAACAGTGCTATCTAGCAAGAGGCCCCACCTTGGCAGCATAGTGATACTACCACAGCCAGTCTGCAGGGGCCAAAGGACTTCGAACTGAATCAACAATCCTGGGACCTAACTGGCTTGGTTGGCCAATAATCCACCCTCCCCGGCACCAACTAGAATGCATATGGTGGGCTCAGCGTCTGGCACAGGCCAACGCTACAGTTGGGAAAAACATCTCGCAAAACCCCCCCAAGAGCACAAGAAACCCCTGCCTCGGCCGTCATACAAACCCTACAATTAGGCTGGCCATCCGTACCCGCAATGGGGAAAACCGATAAACAACAGCGTAACCTGAACTTTGAAGCTGGAACCTCGGCAAAAACCCCGAGACATAGCAGCGAACCAGAATCCCTGCCACGTATGCTAAACCAAGAGAACGACGATCCCCAGTCCCTTGACATCAGAGCACTGCTCCTGGAACTGAAATCCGCAATCAGTAACTTAGATAGCAAGCTAGACGGCCTCTCATCCAAAGTCGATCAAGTCCAACATCGGCTAGACACCCAAAATGAGCGTCTCGATGAAGCAGAGCAACCGATCTCCACTTTAGACGATGGGGTATCATCTTTATCATCTTTAAATACCAGAGTGTCATCCCTCGAGGGCCAAATGAAAAAAATCAATGCAAAAAATGAATATCTCGAAGGGCGCTCCAGAAGGAACAACATCCGGATAGTAGGAGTAAGAGAGAAATAACTACAAGGCAAGATTGAAGACCACGTTGAAGAAATGTGCAAATCCCTCTTCGGTCCAGAAACTCTCTCGCCCCTATTCGTCATCAAAAGAGCCCACAGAATACCGACGCTAAGACCCGCTCCCGGAGCGTCCTCTCGTCTAATAATTGCAAAATTCCTCAATTACAAGGACAGAGATGTGACACTCCGAATGGCCAGAGAGAAAGGCGAGCTTCAGCACGACGGCGATACCGTCCACTTTTATCCGGACTTCTCCCCAGCCGTCCAGGCACAAAGGAGATCTTTCACAAACATTAAACAGAGACTCCGCACAAACCAGATCCCATACTCGATGCTGTTCCCAGCCCGACTGAGAATACAACACCAGGGAAGGAGCCAGTTTTTCCAAACACCCGAAGAGGCAAATGTATACCTGGACCAGGCGGGCTGTCGACCACCAGAGAACAACCAAGCATGAGCTCAAAAGAGAAAGGGCCCAGAGGAATCCACCATAGATGAACAGAGGCAAAAGAACTTGGTGCACTGTGACAATCAACACTGCCGGAACACGAAATAGAGGGTAAAACACCCTGAAGGCCGCGCGACTTGGGAAGACCCAAGAACCCCTAGCACGGCAATGTTCAAGTTTTCAAGTTACAAAAAAAAATAAGGGGGATCCACAACGAGCCAGTTGGGGGTTGCTCGCGAGAAATGGGAGGGGAATTTACACAAGATGAGAGTTAACAAGTTTTACAGCACCCAGGACACCCCACGTGCTCCACTCAGGAGAAGAGCACACCACAAACAAAATCAACACGACAAGGCCCACAACCCACGCCCGTTAGCAGCCAAACGCCATGATCCGCACCCACAAAGAATTAAAAACATGGCGCCATCACCGTAGCTACATGGAACATTAAAGGTGGGAATCAACCAACGAAAGTGAGGAAGATGACTCAGTACCTACGCCGGCACAAAATCGACATAGCGTTCATCCAAGAAACCCATCTACGTCCGACATCCGAACACCCCTGGGCCAAAGACTGGGGATGTCACTGTTACTTCGCCTCCTTCTCGTCCTATGCCAGGGGAGTGGCCATAATAATCAACAAGGCAATCAATTTCAAACTAATCGCTCAAAAAAAGGACACAGAAGGCATGTCGCTCATGATACAAGGAACGATTGACGGAGAAGAAATCACCTTAGTGAATTCATATGGCCCGAACACCGACGGTCCCAATAACTTCGACTGGGTAATGACCCAACTGAGCACGGTCAGAGGGTCCATCATCATATGGGGTGGCGACCTCAACACAACCCTGAACCCAGCTAAAGATAAATAACATAACCTAACAGCGACCCCATCCAAGGCGTCCCTACAAATCACTGAAATCTGCAAAGCCTACGACCTTATTGACATTTGGAGACACCAGAACCCAAACACCAGCGACTTCACCTTCCACTTCTGGGTTCACAGAACCATTTCGGGAATAGACTCCTTGTGTCCTGCCATAGCCGCCTACAATGGGATGATTGTCGCATCCTACTGAGAACCCTGTAAAACCACTCCATCGTGTCTCTAGCTTGCAACACCACACAAGCAGCCAAACCTCAACCTCATTGGAGATTGAAGCCACGAGCGCTGCAAGACACGGTATTTGCGGAAGAACTCCGAAGTGAACTAGAACATTTCCTCGACTCCAACCTAGGAACAGTGCCCTCAGCCGGGACTCTGTGGGAGACTCTAAAATGTTTTACCAGAGGACCCGCATGACAAAAGAATGCAGAATATTAAAATTACTGCAAAGGGAGTTGAACACCAGCGAAACAAAACTCAAGGACCTTGAAGGTGCTTTCCTGACAAACAACACTCCACAATCGCTAGCAGCAATTAAGAAAGAATTAGAAGTGTTCCGAAACGCAGCTGAAAGAGAAATAAAATTTCTAGGCAGACACCGTAAAATTCGGCAATATGGTGAGGGGCAGCAACCCAGAGCTCTCCTTGTGAGGCTCGTAGCTGCCGATAGAAAACCCACAGCGATTGATTCAGTGAGAGACCCAACAGGCAACACTGTCCATTCGACAATCGACATCGTCAAAAATGTCTGCAGATTCTGCCAGGACCTGTACGACTCAAACTACTCCGCCGATCAAACAGAGCTGACACGATACCTAGATGAAATAGAACTATACTGGGTTGACCCAGAGCTCAGAGAACCATTAAACGCCCCCATTACCATTGAGGAGATCCTCAAGGTCATCAAGGAACTACCCAACTCTAAAGCACCAGGACCAAATGGCCTGTCTGGCAAATTCTATAAACACTAAGCACCCGCTACTCCTCCAGGTCTATGACGAGGCCCTGACCAATGACCAGCTACCACCAACACTATACAGAGCCAACATAATCCTCTTGCACAAGCTCGGCAAAGATCCAACGCAATGCAGCTCATACAGGCCAATCTTGCTAATAAATTTGGACAACAAAATCTTTGCAAAAGTCCTAACCAAGAGGTTGTTGCCCCTCATGCCCGTCATGGTGCTGGCTGACCAGGCGGGCTTCGTCCCTGGGAGGAACACATCATACTGGATAAGAAGGATGTTCGGAGCAATGGAAGCCCTAGAACCGGACTGCCATGCCGTGGCAGTACTATTAGATGCCGAGAAGGCTTTCGACTCAGTCGAATGGCCCTTTCTGTTCACAGTTCTGGAAAGTATAGGGCTGGGTAAGCGCTTTTTGCAAATTATCTCCCTACTCTACAAAAAAACTATTTCCAACATCATGTTAGGCGGTCACTGCTCTGCCGATATCCACTTGAGAAGAGGAACAAGACAGGGCTGTCCACTCTCGGCACTTCTGTTCGCTTTCGTAATGGAGCCCCTAGCTTCCGACATGCGTATGCGACACCTTCAAAGAGGCCTCTCTTTCGGCCCACACAAGATGGTCATCTCACTTTATGCAGACGACATAGCCCTGTTCCTACAGAACGCAGATGAGAACCTAAACCCAGCAATGAGAGCAGTAATAAAGTTTGGTCGCTTCTCAGGGCTGAAAATCAATAACAGCAAATCGGTCATCTTCCCACTCACCGCCGCCACCACTGAATTTGCTGACAACTTTGGCTTCCAGTGGCAACACACCCAAGTAAGGTATCTCAGGATCTACATGTCCCGGCTGAGAGAGGAGATCATTCATGACAATTACAAAACCACCATAGACATCCTCCAAGCCAAGATCGAGAGGTGGAAGTCCCTACCACTCAACCTCTGGGGCAGGGTATCAATTGTAAAGATGATCATCTTACCAAAACTGCTGTACATCTTCTCAAACATTCCTTTGCCCCTCACACAGAAACTTCTTCAACGCATAAAGAGCATGGTCCTTGACCTCGTCTGGGCCGGCAAGGTAGCGAGGGTCACCTACTCCACTACCGACCTGGCAAGGAGGCCTGGCCCTCTCAGACCTGGAACGCTACTATTGGGCGGCCCAAGCCCAATACCTCAGCCAATGGTACGCAACGCAGTTCGTAAGACCGCATGTCCAGATAGAGAGAGCACTGGCGATACCGCACCTCCTCCGATCCATAATCTTTGGACAATTCCCAGTCACTCAATCCGGAATGAATCCAGTTGCCACCACATATTCAATCTGGAGGAAAATTGCCAAGGAAAACAACGTCTCGGCCAGATACTCCCCTCTTCTTCCAGTTAAGCACATTCCTGGAATTCCCATCACAAGCGAAAAAGTCTTCCTGCTCTGGACAGAAAAGCTACAGGTGCACTCCATGGACAACCTCTTTCCAGCAGGGACCTTCATGACGGCACAACAAGCCCGAGAAAGAGGAGGCAACAATGCCCTCGACACGTTCATATACTACAGACTACGGCACTCGCTTCAGGCAGTAATCCCGACTTTCCTACAACAACCACCAATCTGGCCACTACTCCATTACGCAATCCAAGCCCAGGTTGAAAGGGTGCCTGGTAACTAACATCTACAAAGGCCTATTCGATGAAGCGAACCCACCCGGTGCAAGAGCCAAAAGCAGTTGGGAAAAAACACTAGACAGCACGATTCTGGATGAGGAATGGGTCTACATCCTACTCATAGAGTGGCGATCAGCGCGAGGTTCAAACTGATGTACTTTAACTTTCGCCACCAAACATACCACACACCGGCAAAACTTCATTCTCAAAGGGACTCTATCTCAGCAGAATGCAACCGATGTGGGGCACCCACAGCTGACTTCCTTCACCTGGCATGGTCCTCTCCTCCAGTAGCCACCTTCTGGAGAGCAGTACTCGAAAGAATCTCAGCAATAATCGAAACAGAGCTTGTCCCCGAGCCAAAAACAGCGCTACTAGGCCTGACTCAATCGCTACCGAGTTCAGTTAGAAGGCTAACAGATCTACTGCTGATCCTGGCGCGAAGAAGAATCGCCTACAACTGGCATAGAGGACCCCCGCCAAACTTACAGCACTGGCTGAAAGACGTAACTTTTTGTCAAGATGTAGAAACGGACTTCATCAAGACTATGCGATTACACGCACGCCCTCCGGACATATGGGGGCCGTACATCACATACCTGCTTTCAACGACTGACGCTGCTGACTCACAACAACCGGAACCAACGCAAGACTCAAATACCAGCCCAACACACAACGCCGAAGCCCCAGTAGCGGCGCCACCTAGATGACAACCTATGGCACAATGACTCTTTTCAACACAATGGGCGGGGGGGGATGGGAGGAGAGGGTGGGAAGGGTGCAGTTTTCACAGTACGACCAGTGCTCGGCCTCATAGTTTGTTTGTTTTGTTGGAAAAAAACAATAAAGAAAGTTTTTTTTAAAAATTACATTTTTCTTCTATGCACAAAGCATGCAGAACTACAAGAGGGTTAGTTTGTATATTGTGTTGCTTACAAATCACTTTTTGAAAACATTGCTCCCTGCTTAATGCGAAAATGAGTGCATGCTGAGCTAATGTTACCAGCTATCCTCATTTTATTGTAAAACAGAAAATAAATATTTAAAAAACATAACTGGACTCTGTTAAAAACTGTGTTTTTAAGCACTCCTACGTCCCGTCCCCTTTCCTCCATACTGTATGGGCGTCCCTCGCTAGGGACAGGAGGCAGAACCTTTTTTGCCAGAAAAAATCTTCTCCCCCCCTAAATTCAGAGCCACGTGGGGGCACCGCCCCTGGAGCATGCGCTCCCCTGACTCTGCCCCCCCCCGTGCCACTCCCCAGTCCTCTTTTCTGCATCGATGGGAACGGACCGCTTTCACCAGCGCTCCTGGGTTAGGCCTCCGGCATAGTAATTGCACATGCTCTTCCTTAGAGAAGTGTTTTTTTTTGTCTTCTTCTTTCTTGTCTTTTATCAGATACCTCTGTCCGGCTCCTCCCCGGGGCATGCCGACGTCAGCGAGCTTCAGTTATCCAGCTTGTGAGAGGCTCTTCTCTACATCCGACACCCACGCTCTCTGCCTCCACTGCCTTGGCCTGACCACGGCTGGGAAGGCTGCACTGCATGCTCTAAAGAACAGGCTAGCTGGGTGGAGGGAGCTCTTCGGAAGGTGGTCATCCAGAGGACTTAAAGGAATTTGTCAAGTACAAGTCCAGGCACTTGGTAAGGGCACTTTTCTCATCCGCAACCCTGCAAAGGCGATTCCTTTCCCAGGAAGCGCACAAGTGGGAGGGAGCTTTCAGGTTCTTGTACCTGGGCGGGTGCCGAGACTGCTACAACTACCGGCCACCAGGCCGAGGGGTTACTAGATCCTACCACCTAGATCCGTCACTGAGGGACCGCAAGGTTCTATTACCTGGTCTACGCCCTAGGGGCTATGCCCTAATAATTGACAGATGTCTGAGGGGGCACCTGTACACAGCACTACCGGCGACACAGCCGAGGGCAATCTGCCTACCAGGCCTCGTCTTGATGTACAGGGTAGGCCTCAACCTCCACCGCCAAGAGTCTTGGAAGAGGCCGGGCCCAGCGGCAAGCACCACGATACGGGCACATGGTACGCAGCCCGACAAGATGGCCGCCGGCCCAGATAAAATGATTGCTCACCTGACACCATCCCCCTTTGGGGAACACGTAGGGGAACGAGTTTCCAGGTGGGACTGGTTTTCACCGGGCACGTGGCCTACTGCATACCCTTCATTGTCACAGGGCAGATGCACCCTGCAGACAGTAAGGCAGAGTGTTTCCAGGTCTCAGCCCATGCCCACATCTCCAAGCGCTCCACCGGCCTGTGAAGACAGGTTTTTTGAAAAGTTTCTGACCCTCATGAGGTCTCTGCAGATGGCCATCATCCTCCGGGATGTGAACAGGGACATGCTCCCTCCAGTTCTGCCGCTGGCACCGACGGCCACTCCGCCCTTGGTTCCAGCCACTCCGCCCATGGTGCAGCCTCAGCTGCCCCAGCCAGTTCCCACCACGTCTGCTCCCATGTCTGCAGCGGACTTGGCTGCTCTGCAGCCGCCGCAACAGCCGCCGGCTGTCATGATGCCCGCTCCCGGGGAGCCGGTTCAAGCCCTGCGTCCCCGAAAGCGGACATCCAGTCCCCAAGGAAGGACCCAGCAACCCCATATAGGAGCCCTTTGGACAGTGTCCTGGCGCCTATGGCGCCAGGCTCATAAAAGACATCAGTCCTGGCGCCATAGGCGCCAGGCTCATTATGGAAGTGCTTGGGTGCACTTACCTGATGCAGACCATGCTGCAGGATCCCGGCCTCCTTGAGGCCTGAAAGGAACTACTTTACCTGTGGGACTAATTTACCATCCGGGCATGGTCGGGGAAGGATACATACCTGGAACTTCTTCCAAGGCTATTTAAACCCCACCCGAACAGCCACACGTGCTTCGCGTTGTTCTGCATCTAGCAGCTGGACGCTCACCGTGTCTGCTCCTGCATCCTGACTTCTGCCACGCCTGCCAGCATCCTGGATCACCTGCAAAGGAAGAGAAGAAGAGAACAGAAGAAGGAAAAGTCCTCACCTGCTAAATCCGCATCCCGGAGACATCTCGCCGACAATCCTGAAAAGGAAGACTTTTATTTAAAAGCTCATCGCGTTGATCGCTGCAGCGCCGCATTCCACTCATCTTTACAGGGCGCCTCCATGTTCAGCAGCGATCATCCGGATTCGCAGTCACGCCCCAGCGCCTAGGGAGAAAAAGACCATAACAAAAGGTGAGAGAGAGAATGGAATAAGGAAAGCTAAATCTCCATGTTAAGACTTACCTGTTGATTCATTCCCTCTTCATTTCGGGTCTGCGCCGCATCCTGGCATTTCCGGACGCCGGCCCCTAAGGGGAAAAAGAGACATCAACGTTAATGAGCGAATGAAAAGACATTACCAAAAAACGCTCATTAAAGACTTACCTGATTTCTACAAGGATTTCACCTCTCATCTCGGGTCGGTGCCTGTTCCCCGGCATTCCGTACCCCGGCCCCTATGGGGAAAAAGACACTAGCATTAGTACATTAATGCATGGACACAAGGGGAACCTCTTATCAAAAAACTTACCTGGAAGCCAAGCAAGTTTGGTTCTCACCAATCCGAAAATCCAGTGAAGTAACTGGATACCAACGCGCCCCTGCATCAGAAGCAGGATGGAGAGCTTGTCCTTCCAGACCCTAAGGTGAGACGCTACGAGGAATCACAGAAGGGTTTCGAGGAGGGTGAGAGGGGAAAGTGGGAGGCTGATTGCATTACCCCGCAGACAGTTAATCCCCTATTTTCGCCTACAGAAGGATACTTCTGCGAGCCAGACAAGCCAGATTTGGGGGCCCGGTCCAGTCCGTCTTCCGAACCCTGCGCATCACCTTAGAAGAGGTCACAGCAGCGCGAACCAGACCAGCGCCTCCGTGGGAGTCAGGTGAGCGTTACAGAACGCGAAGCCTTCCTACAAATTCCCACCCAGGCGCTATGGAAAGTTCTGAGACTGATCAGTTGGCCCAATTACTGGGGGAATTACGGGCCGAAGTACATGCCGCTCGTCAAGAGACTATTGCCCTCAGGAAGGAATTAATAATATCAAAGGAAAGAACTGATGACCTGGCCAGACAGCTTTTGCAAGGTCAAGCTGGGCAAACTCCTCTACCTGGTTCCGGAGGGAACCCCGCTCCTGTGGTTTCCAGTAACCCTGTGCAGATTAATCTACCTGGAAACATGCCGCTGGCCCCACCCGAACGCTTTGCTGGGGACCCCAAACGATTCGCTGTATTCATGAATCAGTGTCGTTTGAACTTCCTATGCAGACCTGGGGCCTTCCCTAATGATCAGATCAAGGTAGCCTTTGTATTGTCATATCTCAGCGGCTGCGCTGCCGATTGGTCAGTTCCACTGGTTACTCAAGATGACCCGATTCTCCGTGATTTTCAAAGGTTTCAAGCAAGCATGGAAAGGTTATTTGCTCAACACTCTCAGGGGCAGGCTCTGGATGACAAACTTCTATCTCTGCGACAGGGCAATCAGGACCTCCTATCCTATATTGCAACCTTTAATAGACTAATTGTGGAAACGGGATGGCCAGAGGATAAAAGAGTCACGTTGTTTTATCGAGGCCTACGCGGAGAACTTAAAGATGTCTTGGCCCAAGTTGTAAATCCGCCCCAAGAATGCACAGAGTATATAGACTTAGTGGTCCAATTGGATCACAGACTTCAAAACAGAAAAGCAGATTGGTCCAGGTTTGAGACCCGGGTGTTGGTCAAGACCCATGCTAATCCCAAGGGAGTTGATGTCTCTGAGCCTATGCAAATTGGAGGGGTTAAAGGACCCTTAACTCAAAAGGAACGTGAAAGGAGGCGGCAGTTAAAATTATGTCTTTATTGTGGGAATTCTGGACACTTTCTACGAGATTGCCCGGCAAAACCGCCCCCAAAGGCGGTAGGAGCTGCTGATAAAAACCATGAACACTCTGTTTCGGGAAACGACTCCGCCCGACAAGTGTAGGGGTCCGCTTGCCGAGCTTGAAAACTAACTCTCAGACCTCGCATTTCATTGTGCCAATGGTTCTCGTAGATCCAGAACAGCCTAAGCGGTTGCATGCAATAAAGGCATACATCGATAGTGGGGCTATTGGAAACTATGTGGATCGTGAATTGGTCTCTAGGATTAACCTCCCTCTCCGTTCTAAAACCAGCAAAGATGTCATCACCACAGTCGATGGAACTGAAATTGCCTCTGGACCGGTAACACATTCCACTACTGAGGTGACTCTTATTGGTCCCGACGGCCATCGGGAGGGTGTTGTGTTTGATGTAATCAAGGCTCCACAGTTTCAGGTTATTCTTGGAATCCCTGTCACACTGCGCGCTCGCTCGCGGGCGCCACTTACCTGTCCTGGGGTCCACGGCCGCAGCGGTCTCCTCCTTCATGGAGGCTGTACCCGCGGTGGCGTCTTTCCCCACGCCGGCCCGCGGTCCGGATGGGCTCCGTGGGCGCCGCCATCTTGCGAGGATCTGCGCATGCGCGGATCGTCAGTATCCGACTTCCCGCGCATGCGCAGTGTCAGAACATGCGTTCCAAGCCTCACTTTTGATGCCGGGCTTTAAAAGAGCACCGCATACACAGGGACAACGCGTCTCAACACGGTTGTTACTGTGTATGCGCTGCTGGAGCCCTGGCGTCCGTGCCTTAGCCTCTCCAGTTCCTTGCTCTACCTTATCCTGCCTTGTTCAGCCTCTCCAGTTCCTTACTCTACCTTATCCTGCCCAGTCCAGCCTTTCCTCCTTGTCCTCTCCCTGCTCCTTAGTCCTCCTACCCCTTGCTTCCCAGTTCTACCTTGTCCTTGCCTGCCTCCTGGGTTAGGGTAGGGGAGTTCCTGTCTGGGTTCCTGGTTTGCTTTCCTCCTGCTAGGATAGTAGGATTTCCTTGTCTGTTCTGTTGGACCTTGCAGACCTTCCTCCTTTGCCTGTCTTGTGCCCTGCCGGTACCTGTGCCTTGCTAACCCCTTGGATGTTCCGGAGTTCAGCTTCCACCATTTTCGGTGTCTTCATTAAGCCTTCTCTGCCAGTGGAAACACTGTTCCGACTCCACGTAAATACGGAGAAGTGCCACCCGTGGCGTTGGGAGTTGGTTCAGTGCTATCCTGTCATATATCGTCAGGAGGGTATTGGGCTAATTTCTCGCGCTACCTATTCATCGGCAAGAGATACTCCGACAGACTGGCAACCTCAACTCCACGGTCTCCAGGAAGAAAAGGTAACCAGCGATCTCGTGAAGACTCGTTTAACAGATTGAGACGCCTTTCCTTCAGTCTCGACATGGACGACATGCAGGAATTACGTGAAGAAATGCGTGCCATGCGTCTTGAAATGACCACCCTCTGCCAGGAAAACGACACCCTTCGACAAGCGATGGGTCGGAGTATGGCTAACCCCTCACAACCAGCTACACCACGTGAGAACTCCATGGTTTACACTACTCCGATAAAGTATGATGGTGACCCGCGTCGAGTGGCAGAGTTCTGTACACACTGTCGGATCCATTTCCAGTTCAGGTCAAGTCATTTTGGTCAAGACAAGGCAAAGATCGGGTATATCCTTGGAAACCTAACCGGCAATGCACTTGCTTGGGCCGCACCTTTGGTCTCTAACAACAGTCCCCTGTTGGGTGATTTCGCTGCTTTCGAGAAAGCCTTTTTGGATGTCTTTAAACCGCCCAATTTGGCAGCCATGGCCCAGAATCAATTAATGGAGATCAAACAAGGACCAGGTGACATAATCCACTACATAAGTCGGTTTCGACAATTAGCAACCGATTCACAATGGCCCGAAATCATTCAGAAAACCTTGTTTCGTCGGGGACTACGAGAAGAGTACAAAGACAAATTGCTGCACATCCCGGAGCCAGAAACGTTGCCTGCATTGGTGGAACAAGTCTTACGCATTGACCACAGGTTAGCTGAACGACGGAGTGAACGTCGCAGATCTGACAGGTATCACCCGGTTCTTCCGGTACTGAACCCCGGACCAGCTGTCTCTACCGATGTGGGCCCAGAACCCATGCAGTTGGGTGCCATCCGAGGCCCGTTGTCCGAGGCTGAAAAGAAAAGAAGACGACAGCAAAACTTGTGCTTGTATTGCGGTGGTTCGGGTCATTTTCTAGGCACCTGTCCGCTACGCCCTCTGAAGAAGCAGGAAAACTAACAGGCCCGTTGTTTGAGGCGAAGGCAGCAGCGGGCCGCCTCTCTGAATCTGACCTTCCTCCTATGAACCCGGTGCCCTTGTTGATCCTGAAAGTCGGTGTTGCCTGGCTAGGGAAGTGTATGAAAACCTGGGCCCTTCTGGATTGTGGAGCATCCGGCAACTACATCGATGCCTCGTTCGCGATTGCCAATGGGATCCGTTTACATTATAAAGAACGACCAACTGTGGTCGAGGTGATTGATGGTTCTGCTTTGTCTTCTGGTCCAGTCTGCCAACATTCCGATCCCTTGTGGCTCTCTGTGGAAGGGCATCTCGAACGGATTGCATTGGATGTCATCAAGTCTCCCTCTTTTCCGGTGGTGCTGGGCTTACCTTGGCTGTTATATCACAATCCTCAGGTCGACTGGACCGCTCGTTCCCTGGTGTTCTCTTCGACGCGTTGTCCTCGGGACTGTGGACTTCACGAAACCTTTCCTGCAATCTTGGAGTCCCTCAATCCTGTTGACGTATCTGCCCGTTTATGTGCCACCCAGTTGGTACCTGAGGAATATGCCGGATACCACAAGGCGTTCTCCAGGCCTGAGGACATACCATTACCGCCCCACCGGCACTTTGACTGTTCCATTGACATCCTGCCCGATGCGGTCATTCCCCACGGCAAGATCTATTCATTGACTCAACTCGAGAAAGGCGTCCTACAGGAGTACATTAAGGATTGCCTCAACAAGGGCTACATAGTGCCGTCCAAGTCCCCCGCAGGATTCCCGTTATTCTTCGTCAAGAAGAAAGAGGGTACTTTGCGCCCTTGTTTCGCCTATCGTCAACTAAATGAGATCACGAGGAAGGACAGGTACCCATTACCACTCATCCGGGACATCATCGAATCCCTGAAATCCGCACAAATCTTCACCAAGCTGGATCTAAGAGGGGCCTATCACCTGGTGCGGATTAGGAAGGGAGATGAGTGGAAGACGGCCTTCAAAACACCTATCGGTCACTACGAGTACAGGGTGATGCCGTTTGGACTCTGCAACGCCCCGGCCGTCTTCCAGCGGTTCATGGACGATGTCTTTTCGGACCTTATTGGAATATCTGTATGGGTATACCTTGATGACATCCTGGTTTTTTCTGACACTCGAACTGCACATGTTGCGCATGTTCAGGAAGTTCTCCGTAGACTAACAGCTAACGGCCTGTATGCCAAGGTAGAAAAATGTCAATTTCATATGGAAAGCATGGAATTTCTGGGCTATGTGATCAGCAGCACGGGAGTGCGGATGGATCCTGTGAAACTGCAAGCTATACGAGAATGGAAACCGCCACATGGCGTGAAGTCACTTCAAAGGTTCTTGGGCTTCGCCAACTTTTATCGACGCTTCATTCCACGCTTTTCTCAACTTGCCAACAGCCTAACCCGCCTGACCAGTACCAAGGTGCCATTTCTCTGGGACACGCAGGCCGAGGAGGCATTTCTGGAAATGAAAAAATCCTTCATGTCGGCTCCTGTTCTTAGACATCCAGATGATGAAAAGCCATTTGTGGTTGAAACAGACGCTTCGGACTACGCAATTGGTGCGGTCTTACTACAGCAAGATTCAGTCACAGGAACAGAGCACCCGGTGGCTTACTACTCACGGAAATTGTCAGCGAGCGAGAGAAGCTATGCGGTGATTGAAAAGGAATTACTGGCTATGAAAGCAGCTTTCGAGGAGTGGCGACATCACTTGCTGGGTGGGAGGTACCCGGTGGTGGTTCGCACAGATCACCGTAATCTACAGTTCCTGCGCTCTTTGCAATGCAGAACCTCCCATCATGCTCGTTGGGCCTTTTTCTTTTCGCAGTTTGATTTCACCGTCACGTACATTCCTTGTTCCCAGAATACGAAGGCTGATGCTCTGTCTCGGTCTCTGGAAAACAACGTTGAAGGTGCCAAGGAACCGGAGCCTCTGATAGCGTCAAAGCATTTTCTATCGATGGTGACTCCCCAGCTCCAACAGTTGATAGAAGCCACACGAACGGATCCCTCAAGATTACAGATACTACAACGCTCTGACATCAGAGAACGTGACGGCTTGTTGTTCTTTAAGGATCGTCTGTACGTTCCCACCTTGGAGCTCCAGAAGATCGTTCTACAGAATTGCCATGATTCCGTCGTTTGTGGTCACCGTGGAGTCCGCACAACACAAGAACTGGTTGCACGGCAGTACTGGTGGCCTGGATGGGCCACGCTGGTAAAGCACTACGTGGATTCCTGCCCTGTATGTGCCCAGATCAAGATTCCTCGCAAAAGGCCCATTGGTCTCCTGAAACCCATGCCTACGCCTCCGTACCCTTGGCATACCATTGCCACGGATTTCATCGTTGACCTGCCCCTGTCTGGTGGTTTCACGTGTATAATGGTGGTGGTGGACTGCTTCACCAAGACTGCTCATTTCTTGCCCTTTTCCAAACTGCCCACTGCCTCCCAGATGGCACGACGTTTTCTACACGAGGTGTATCGTCTTCATGGTCTTCCGGAGAAAATTCTATCGGACCGGGGATCTCAATACATCTCATCTTTTTGGGACCAACTGTGTCGGCATTTGGACATTCAGCGAGCCCTGAGTTCCGGCTATCATCCACAGACCAATGGGCAGACGGAGCGCACCAATCAAACCCTTGAGCAATACCTACGTTGTTATGCCAATGCCACTCAAGACAACTGGTCGGAATGGTTGGACACCGCGGAAGCAGCTTACAACAATGCTGTTCATTCTGCTACCGGACTCAGCCCCTTTTTCTGCTCTTCTGGTCTTCACCCCAGATTGCTGCCAGTTCGTCCTACATCTTCCAGTGCCGTACCATCTGCAGATGCCCTGGTATCCCTGATCCGCAATCAACATCGCCTGGCGGCCGGTACCTTGGCAGTGGCACAAGCACGTATGAAGGAACAGGCTGACAAGAGACGGAGCCCTGAGCCTGTCCTTCATGTTGGGGACAGGGTATGGCTGTCCTCCAAGAATCTACCGGTACGCAATTTACCAGTGAAACTGGCTCCCCGCTTTTTTAGTCCCTTTCGCATTATTGGGCGTGTTTCTTCTGTTGCCTTTCGTTTGTCTCTGCCACGTTCTTGGAGGGTCCATCCTGTCTTTCATGTCTCTCTTTTGAAGCCCTATGTGCCCGATGTTATGGGTCGCGCCTGTTCCCGTCCTGCCCCGGTCTTGGTTCGGGGGGTCCCTGAGTTTGAGGTGCAGGAGATATGTGATTCACGGATTTGGCGGGGTGCTCTGCAACTCCTGGTCAGCTGGAAAGGTTATCCTGCTTGTGACCGCACTTGGGAACCACGCTCCTTCGTGCATGCACCGCGCCTGGTTCGGGACTTCTATCTCCGCTACCCTTGGAAACCCGGTGCTCCGGGGTTATCCGGGAGGGGGTATGGTGTCACACCGCGCGCTCGCTCGTGGGCGCCACTTACCTGTCCTGGGGTCCCGGGTCCACGGCCGCAGCGGTCTCCTCCTTCATGGAGGCTGTACCCGCGGTGGCGTCTTTCCCCACGGTGGCCCTCGGTCCGGATGGGCTCCGTGGGCGCCGCCATCTTGCGAGGATCTGCGCAGTGTCGGAACATGCGTTCCAAGCCTCGCTTTTGATGCCGTGCTTTAAAAGAGCACCGCATAGACAGGGACAACGCGTCTCAACACGGTTGTTACTGTGTATGCGCTGCTGGAGCCCTGGCGTCCGTGCCTCAGCCTCTCCAGTTCCTTTCTCTACCTTATCCTGCCTTGTTCAGCCTCTCCAGTTCCTTACTCTACCTTATCCTGCCCAGTCCAGCCTTTCCTCCTTGTCCTCTCCCTGCTCCTTAGTCCTCCTACCCCTTGCTTCCCAGTTCTACCTTGTCCTTGCCTGCCTCCTGGGTTAGGGTAGGGGAGTTCCTGTCTGGGTTCCTGGTTTGCTTTCCTCCTGCTAGGATAGTAGGATTTCCTTGTCTGTTCTGTTGGACCTTGCAGACCTTCCTCCTATACCTGTCTTGTGCCCTGCCGGTACCTGTGCCTTGCTAACCCCTTGGATGTTCCGGAGTTCAGCTTCCACCATTTTCGGTGTCTTCATTAAGCCTTCTCTGCCAGTGGAAACACTGTTCCGACGCCACGTAAATACGGAGAAGTGCCACCCGTGGCGTTGGGAGTTGGTTCAGTGCTATCCTGTCATATATATCGTCAGGAGGGTATTGGGCTAATTTCTCGCGCTACTCATTCATCGGCAAGAGATACTCCGACAGACTGCCAACCTCAACTCCACGGTCTCCAGGAAGAAAAGGTAACCAGCGATCTCGTGAAGACTCGTTTAACAATCCCTTGGTTAGAGACACATAATCCTCGAATTGATTGGCGAGCTAACAGAATAACCTTCCCGGATTGTACACAAACCTGCTACCCAGAAAACCTGAAGATTAATCTAGCATCTGTAACCTCTGCCTCCATGCAACTACCTCGGGAATACCAAGACTTTCAGGACGTCTTCCAAAAGGAACAGGCCAACACGTTACCTCCTCACAGATCGTACGATTGCCAAATCGATCTGGTGCCCGGTGCACAACCCCCTTGTAGCAGGATTTATGCCCTTATCGAACCTGAGAATCTGCATTTGAGACAATATTTGGATCAATACCTAGCTAATGGTTTTTTTCGCCCGTCAAAGTCCCCGGCATCCTCGGCTTTGTTCTTCGTGCCCAAAAAAGAAGGCGACCTTAGAACTTGTATCGATTACCGCGCATTGAACCAGATAACGGTTAAAATCCGTTATCCTCTGCCTCTGATCCCTGAACTCCTTGACCAGGTGAAGGACGCTTGCATATACACCAAGTTAGATCTCCGGGGGGCTTATCATCTGGTACGAGTTAAAGAAGGCGACGAATGGAAAACTGCCTTCCGTACTAAATACGGATTATTCGAGTACCAGGTGATGCCTTTCGGATTGTGTAACGTGCCGGCTGCCTTCCAATACTTCATGAATGATGTCCTTCGGGAACTCATCGATGTTTGTGTTGTCGTATATATCGATGACATTCTGGTGTACTCCTCTTCGGAATCTGATCACAGAAAACACGTCAGGGCAGTACTTGAAAAACTGCGCCAACACAAACTATTTGCTAAATTGGAGAAATGTGTTTTCCATACCACAGAAGTCGAGTTTCTAGGTTTCATCCTGACACCCAAAGGAGTCCGAATGGACTCAAGAAAAGTGGATCCCATCCTCAAATGGCCATCACCTAGCTCTGTAAAAGGGGTTCAAAGCATGCTCGGCTTTGCCAATTTCTATCGCAGGTTTATCCCGGAATTTTCACGCGTGGTACAACCCATTACTGCACTCCTGAGGAAAAATAAACGTTTTGAATGGTCTGAAGAAGCCGAGCAGGCCTTTCAGGATTTAAAAGCTAAGTTTGCCTCCGCACCTATATTGAAACACCCGCGTCCAGATCTCCCTTATGTCGTCGAGACTGACGCATCCAGCCTAGCCATGGGAGCTGTCCTGTCCCAAAGAGATCCCGAAACCAACCAACTGCATCCCATAGCATTTTGGTCCAGAAAATTCTCGGCACCCGAGGTTAATTATGCAATCACGGACAAAGAACTGTTAGCCATTAAGTCCGCTTTTAAAGCCTGGCGGCATTATCTGCTTGGCGCTCGACATACCATCACAGTGATCACTGATCACCGGAATTTACAGTATTTGAAAACCGCCAAGGCTCAGTCATCACGGCAGCTCCGATGGGCTTTGTTTTTCGCTGAATTTGATTTCGTGATTACCTATCGACCTGGCTGCAAGAATGGCAAAGCAGATGCCTTATCCCGAATTGGAATGGGAGAATCTGATACAAACTCAGAACCAGTACCAATAATTCCCAAACAGAGGATTCTAGGCATGACTTCGTTACAGACGCTTGAAGACATTCAAGCCAGAGTGAAACAACTCCTGGACCCTACAACCTTACAGGAATGGATACAAAAGGGATCAGACTTTACCATAAATAATGGTTTACCTTATTTCAAAAGACGCTTATTCCTGCCACATAAGGAATTACACGAACTAGTTATTTCCGGTTATCATGATACATTAATAGAGGGACACCCCGGTATTGCCAAGACAGAGGAAAAGGTGAAACGACAATTTTGGTGGCCCTCTTGGCGAAAAGATGTTAAATCTTTTGTGATGTCCTGTGGTGTTTGCGCCCAAAATAAAAGTCAAAAGAAAAGACCAGCCGGTCTCCTTCAACCTCTAGACATACCGCCAGCACCCTGGCACACCCTATCAATGGATTTTATTACGGACCTGCCTCCTTGTTCGGGGTACAATACTATTCTGGTAATTGTGGATTTGTTTTCCAAAATGGCCCACTTTGTTCCTTTGAAAGGTTTACCTTCAGCTTCTGTCCTAGCCAAAGAATTCCTCGAAAATATTGTTCGGCTACATGGATTCCCATCTATACTAATCTCTGACCGGGGAAGCCAATTCATTTCCCACTTCTGGCGCAAATGTTGTCAAATGGCGCAGATCGACGTAAGATTATCGACCAGTCACCACCCTCAGACCGATGGTCAGACCGAGAGGACAAATCAGACCCTTGAGCAATACTTATGGTGTATGTTGCAGCAATCTGAAAGCAACTGGAAAGACATTCTTTGGATAGCCGAATACGCATATAATAATTCGGTACACTCTGGAACTGGCCACAGTCCTTTTTATACTTTGTTTGGGCATCACCCTCGAACTTCAAACCTTGACTCACCTCAGAACCTCGGAATGCCTGCAGTAGAACATCTGCATTCTACAATTACCCAAGCCTTCAAAGAGGCAACTACGCATTTACAACAAGCCAAGAGAAAATACAAGGAGAATGCTGATCTACATCGGAGTGAAGCACCTCCGTATCAGATTGGGGATCAAGTGTGGTTAGCTACCAGACATTTACCATTCAAAGGGCCTCGAAATTTTAACCCAAAATATCTGGGACCTTATTCTATTACGGCAATAATTAACCCAGTGGCTGTTAAACTTGATTTACCAGCTAGTATGCGAATTCACCCTGTTTTTCATGTGTCACTTCTGAAACCAGTGGTACCCGGAATCCGACTACTCAAACCTCCAGAACCTATTCTAATAGATGGGGAGCCCGAATTCGAAGTGAAGAACATTTTAGACTCAAAAATGTTTAGGTCAAAACTGTTCTACCTAATTGATTGGAAGGGGTACGGACCTAAGGAGAGGTCGTGGGAACCCAGCGACCATGTGCATGCACCTCGATTAGTCAGGAAATTCCACCGACTCTTCCCAGACAAACCAAAACCCCCGGAGGGAACAACCTTGGGAGGGGCCTTGGGGGGGGGGAGTGATGTCATGATGCCCGCTCCCGGGGAGCCGGTTCAAGCCCTGCGTCCCCGAAAGCGGACATCCAGTCCCCAAGGAAGGACCCAGCAACCCCATATAGAGGCCCTTTGGACAGTGTCCTGGCGCCTATGGCGCCAGGCTCATAAAAAACATCAGTCCTGGCGCCATAGGCGCCAGGCTCATTATGGGAGTGCTTGGGTGCATTTACCTGATGCAGACCATGCTGCAGGATCCCGGCCTCCTTGAGGCCTGAAAGGAACTACTTTACCTGTGGGACTAATTTACCATCCGGGCGTGGTCGGGGAAGGATACATACCTGATTGGAGGAAGGATACATACCTGGAACTTCTTCCAATGCTATTTAAACCCCACCCGAACAGCCACACGTGCTTCGCGTTGTTCTGCATCTAGCAGCTGAACGCTCACCGTGTCTGCTCCTGCATCCTGACTTCTGCCACGCCTGCCAGCATCCTGGATCACCTGCAAAGGAAGAGAAGAAGAGAACAGAAGAAGGAAAAGTCCTTACCTGCTAAATCCGCATCCCAGAGACATCTCGCCGACAATCCTGAAAAGGAAGACTTTTATTTAAAAGCTCATCGCGTCGATCGCTGCAGTGCCGCATTCCACTCACCTTTACAGGGCGCCTCCATATTCAGCAGCGATCATCCGGATTCGCAGTCACACCCCAGTGCCTAGGGAGAAAAAGACCAGAACAAAAGGTGAGAGAGAGAAGGGAATAAGGAAAGCTAAATCTCCATGTTAAGACTTACCTGTTGATTCATTCCCTCTTCATTTCGGGTCCGCGCTGCATCCTGGCATTTCCGGACCCCGGCCCCTAAGGGGAAAAAGAGACATCAGCGTTAATGAGCGAATGAAAAGACATTACCAAAAAATGCTCATTAAAGACTTACCTGATTTCTACAAGGATTTCACCTCTCATCTCGGGTCGGTGCCTGTTCCCTGGCATTCCGTACCCCGGCCCCTATGGGGAAAAAGACACTAGCATTAGTACATTAATGCATGGACACAGGGGGAACCTCTTATTACAAAACTTACCTGGAAGCCAGGCAAGTTTGGTTCTCACCAATCCGAAAATCCAGTGAAGTAACTGGATACCAACGCGCCCCTGCATCAGACGCAGGATGGAGAGCTCGTCCTTCCAGACCCTATGTGAGACGCTACGAGGAATCACAGAAGGGTTTCGAGGAGGGTGAGAGGGGAAAGTGGGAGGCTGATTGCATTACCCCGCAGACAGTTAACCCCCTATTTTCGCCTACAGAAGGATACTTCTGCGAGCCAGACAAGCCAAATTTGGGGGCCCGGTCCAGTCCGTCTTCCGAACCCTGCGCATCACCTTAGAAGAGGTCACAGCAGCGCGAACCAGGCCAGCGCCTCCGTGGGAGTCAGGTGAGCGTTACACCGGCCCCTGTCATTACGCCGCAGCCACCGGCACCCAGAACTCCTCCAGCTGCACCAGACCAGCCGGACAACTTGGTGGATGTGGATGAGGAGGAGGATCCAGACACACCTTCGTTGGCCAAGGCCTTCCATGAGCGGCTCACCAGATTGGCCGAATACTTGGGGCTTCCTCAGCCGGAGGTGGAACAACTGGAGGCGGGGGTCCTAGCAGAGATCCTCAGTATACGCCCCACGGCTAGAATGGGGATCCCGTTGAAAAAATATGTGGTGTCACTAGCCAAAAACAGATGGCTTAAACCCCATTCAGCGCAGCTTACCAGGCGCTCGACACCAATTTTAGGCATTTGGAGGGGATCCACTCTTGCTGTCGGCACCTCCTCAGCCATACTCCTCTGTGATCGCTGCAGCTTCGCTCAACTCCATGCCACAATCGTCTTCGACTTCATCAGCCACTGCACTCCTGGGTAAGGAGGAGAAGATCCTAGAAGCATACTGGAAGAAAATGTATTCCAACGCTTTCCTTCATCTTCGTCAGTCTAATATGGATGCTATGCTCGTCACTGTCAACCAGAGGCTTTGGCGGGAAATTGCGGACTTCCTTCCAAAACATCTGGTACAGAGCCAGGCACGCTTCAAGGCGGGACTGGCGGAGGCCAAGATTGTAGTACAAGACATTATGGAGTCCACAGTGGCGCACATTGACAGCTCAGGCCATGCTATTTGCATCACTACGGACATGAGGACGGTCTGGCTACGGGCATGTGGCCTACTGCATACCCTTCATTGTCACAGGGCAGATGCACCCTGCAGACAGTAAGGCAGAGTGTTTCCAGGTCTCAGCCCATGCCCGCATCTCCAAGCGCTGCACCGGCCTGTGAAGACAGGTTTTTTGAAAAGTTTCTGACCCTCATGAGGTCTCCACAAATGGCCATCATCCTCCTGGATGTGAACAGGGACATGCTCCCTCCAGTTCTGCCACTGGCACCGACGGCCACTCCGCCCTTGGTTCCAGCGACTCCGCCCATGGTGCAGCCTCAGCTGCCCCAGCCAGTTCCCACCACGTCGGCTCCCATGCCTCCAGCGGACTTGGCTGCCCCGCAGATGCCGCAACAGCCGCTGGCCCCTGTCAGTACGCCGCAGCCACCGGCACCCAGCACTCCTCCAGCTGCACCAGACCAGCAGGACAACTTGGTGGATGTGGATGAGGAGGAGGATCCAGACACACCTTCGTTGACCAAGGCATTCCATGAGCGGCTCGCCAGATTGGCCGAATACTTGGGGCTTCCTCAGCCGGAGGTGGAACAACTGGAGGGGGGGGGGTCCTAGCAGAGATCCTCACTCTACGCCCCACGGCTAGAACGGGGATCCCGATGCAAAAAGACGTGGTGTCACTAGCCAAAAACGGATGGATTAAACCCCATTCGGCGCAGTTTACCAGGCGCCCGACACCAAGTTTAGGCAGATGGATGGGATCCACTCTTGCTGTTGGCACATCCTCAACCATACTCCTCTGTGATCGCTGCAGCTTCGCTCAACTCCAAGCCACAATCGTCTTCGGCTTCATCAGCCACTGCACTCCTGAGTAAGGAGGAGAAGATCCTAGAAGCATACTGGAAGAAAATTTATTCCAACGCTTTCCTTCATCTTCGTCAGTCCAAAATGGATGCTATGCTCGTCACTGTCAACCAGAGGCTTTGGCGGGAAATTGCGGACTTCCTTCCAAAACTTCTGGTATAGAGCCAGGCACGCTTCAAGGCGGGGCTGGCGGAGGCCAAGATTGAAGTACAAGACATTATGGAGTCCACAGTGGCGCACATTGACAGCTCAGGCCATGCTATTTGCATCACTACGGACATGAGGACGGTCTGGCTACGGGCGACCAAGTTCAACCCGGACGTCCTGGAGCGCATCCTGGACTTTCCTTTTGAGGGTGGTGACCTGTTCCATTCCACTATGGACGAGGAACTGGATAAGAAAAAGTACAGTTCACAGACTGCCAAATCCTTATCCATCCTCACTAAGGCCACTCCTAAAGCATACAGCCAGATGCACCAACGGTCAGTACTTCAGTGGTTTCCGGGGCTTTCAGGAACAGCGAACCAGGCAAACTGACATGTCTGTGAGACAGCACCGGCGCAAACAACACAAGGCTGCGCACAAGGGCTTTTTTCAGTCCCCCTCCTCAGCCTCAGATGGAAAAAAGGCATGACATGCCCATCCGGATCTACAAGTCTCTGGCGGGGGCAGGCTTGCCCTTCACTCCCAATGCTGACGCACAATGTTCGCGGATCTCTGGATCCTCTCAGTAGTGTCCACGGGCTACCACCTACCTATCCCTCCCTCCTTCCCCTCTCCCCTCTGCTCCCACAGATTGGGACAGCAACTTAGTTGGTGGAAATTCCATTGCTCTTAGAGAGTCAGGCAGTGGAAGAAGCCCCAGCCTCCCAGCAGGGTCTGGGCTTCTATTCACGGATTTTCCCCATACACAAGAAGAACCAGGTGGGCCTGAGAGTTGTGTTGGATTTTCCCATCGTGAACCTTTCCCTTCCTCTTCAAAAGTTAAGGATGGTTACCCCAGCGCTTATAGCAGAGACACTGTGCATGGGAGACTGGATGTGCTACCTGGATCAGAAGAATGCGTACCTACACATCCGATCTGGCAGCCCCATCAGTGCTTTCTGAGGTTCAGGATCATGGGCTTTCCTTTCCAATGCAAGGTTCTATCCTTTGGCCTCAATTCAGCACCCAGAGTATTTACAAGACCGATGAACGAGGTGGAAGCCCTTCTCAGGGCCCAAGGTGACCACATCTATCCATACCTAGACGACTGGCTCGTCGGAGCAGGATATCCAGAGGCAGTCCACCCTCATGAATACTCTGCATGAGTTGGGATTTTCCATCAATCTCAAAAAGTCACAGCTGGAGCCCACGCAGAATCTAACGTTCCTGGGCCTCATCTGGGATACAAGCTCTGAGACAGTTTTTCCCTCGGAGGACAAGATCACAGCCATCAAAAGGGCCATGGGGCATTTTCTCAGCAGAGCACTGACCTCGGCATGGTGGTACCAACACATCCACGGCATCATGTCTCCTGGCAGTGCCATACACAAGGCTCAAAATGAGGCGCTTACAGCTGCACTTCGCAGCCTCCTGCAGTCAGGAGAAGGGTTTCCAGGCGGAGCTGGTCAGCATCCCTCTGCATCTCCGCCAAGACCTACTCTGGTGGAACACGGACTACAACTTGCGGATAGGCAGGCCCTTCCGGCAACCAGCACCCCAAGTTACCATCATCAGACTCATCCCTAGAGGGCTGGGGAGCTACCTTGGACAGCCACAGTGTCCATGGGGTTTGTTCCGCCAAGAGCAGGAGGCCCACATCAACTGGCTCGAGTTAATGGCCATCTGGCTCACGCTCAAAGCCTTCCTCCTGATGATCAGTGGCAAGATGATCCTCATTCAAACAGACAGCTCCACCAGCATGTATTACATCAACAAGCTGGGTGGCACCAGGTTGCCTCCCCTCTGCACTCTAGCAGTCAGCATCTGGGAGTGGGCTCTGGTAAACAACATGCACCTGGCAGCAATCCACCTCCCGGGGGAGTCCAACCTGGAGGCGGACAGGCTCAACAGGCTGGGTGTGGACAATTACGAATGGCAATTGAATGAACAGGTCCTTCAGGGGATCTTCTCTTGCCACCTGGTCCAACAGAAGGTGCCCCCAGTTTGCGTCCTGGCAGGGACAGGGCAGGGGCTCTCTGGTTGATGCCTTACAGATACAGTGGAACAACATGTACACATATGCCTTCCCTCCCACTCCCCTGGTACACAGGGTGATCTGCATGATAAGGGAGTCCCGGCACATCCATATCATCCTGATAGCTCCTTGGTGGCCGGCAAGGCCATGGTTCTCGGAGCCGCTCAGCCTTTTGGATCAGCCCCCGGTGCACCTTCCGCTGGGCCCAGCTCACCTACTATCTCAGCAGAAGGCACGGTCATCCACCCCAACCCCAGAAGTTATCCCTTCCAGCGTGGTTCCAGAACAGGTCACACTAAAGCATCTGCGTCTGTCACAGGCTAACCTGGACATCATACAGGGCGCTAGGAGCGATGCTACTAGGAGCCAGTACAAAAGCAAGCGGACTAGGTTTTGTCAAAGGAGGTCGATCCGCTGACCTGCACGTTGGACGACGTGCTATCCTTTACCGCACACCTCAAACCCTCAGGGGTGCAAGTAGAAACATGCTTCGCCTATCTGGCGGCCATCGGAGCCTACAGGAACTCGGAAGAGGAGTTCTTCTCATCCACCAATCCGATGGTTAAAAGACATCTGGCGCGCCTCACCACGCTCTATTCGCATATCAAGAAGCCACACCCAGTGTGGGACCTCAATGTAGTCTTGGGCACCTTGGCGCATAAACCATTTGAGCCAATGGCATCCGTGGACATCAGGCTAGTCACCATTAAGACAACACTCTTGGTGGGTCTTACGTCTGCATGTAGGGTTAGGGAAATCCAGGCACTGGTGGCTTCATAGCCTTACATACTTTTTATAAGGACAAGGTGGTGCTTAGAACTCACCCTGCGTTCTTTCCTAAGGTAGTCTCCTCGTTTCACCTGAATGAGGAGATAGTGCTACCTACTTTCTTCGCTGACCCTTAGGACGAAGCTCAGAGGGTACTGCACTGTCTAGATGTTAGGTGCGCTCCAAAATTCTACGTAGACAGAACCAAGAGCTTCTGCAAATCAGATGCTCTCTTTGTCAACTTTGGTGGGTCAAAGCCAGGCTACCTGGCCTCCAAGTTCTCCATAGCAAGATGGATGGTTACGGCCATCAAGGAGGCTTATGAGGGGCAGCACAAACCACTCCCGGCAAATATGCATACCCATGCTATCAGAGCCAAGGCCACGGTTGTTGCTTTCCAGAAGCACGTTCCGTGGCAGGTCATCAGCAAGGTGGCTACATGGGCTACACCTTCGGCCTTCTGCAAGCACTACTGCTTGGATGCTAGCTCCAGGTCCGACGTGGCATTTGGGTAGGAAGTATTAAGGAACTTGTTTTCTTAGGAGGGTCACCTTTCCTCCCTGGGGCTACATTCAGTTGTAATCGCCCATACAGTATGGAGGAAAGGGGACAGGACGTAGGAGTAATTGTAAGTTAATCACCATAGAGACATACATCTGAATTTAGGGGGGAAGAAGATTTATTCTGGTGAAAAAGGTTCCGTCTCCCATCCCTAGCGAGGGAGGCCCATACAGTATGGAGGAAAGGGGACTATGGACTAGGTGTATGTTAGTCACTACAGTAATTATAATATATTCATTGCACAATGTAGCTTAGGAAAACGGCATTTCCATTTTCTCACAGAACACGTTCTTGAAAATTGTTGGACAGTTCTGTTGAATAACTCATTATAATAAGATCTCTGTAAATGTGAATTTGGAAATTTCACCACCTTCTTAAAAATCTGACGCCATGAAAGGAGAAAACGCTTAGTCGTGAATGGCAGTGGTATGAAGCAGATGCTAATTTACTGCAACTATCATGAGCATGTTCTAATCTGAAGTTTGAAAATGAATATTTTTTAAATCTAATGTTATTCTAATGGGCCACAGACTTCAAGTTTAGGTCCAGCTGACTGAAACTATTGATATATGAATGACACCCACTAATGAGGATTGGTTATCAAGGAAACAATGGTGCTTCAAATAAGCCTGTGTGAGTGGGTTCATCCCTTTATAACCAGCTATACACAGGGACACAAACTATACAAGGGACACAGACTACAGGCAGCAGCCGGAGGTCAAGTCTCTGAACAAACTAATGGGTGCAGAGTTTGGAGGACCCCTCTGATTCAGCTAGACTGCCTGGGTAAGACTAAGCAAGTAATTAAATGCATGATCCATGTGAGTAGTTCTGTCTGTGGACCTAAAACCAGGCATTTGTTTACTGTTTCAATATTTTGAGGGCTGAAATAACCAGTTTACCCAATTATTTCAAAATACATTTTTCTTTTCCTTGGTTTCACCATTAAGAGACACCTTAATGTATTTTTGTAAGGTACGCCTTTCAACCATTTCTATGCAGGTGAAACACTGAATTTATTGTGATAAGAATTTTGGCATGGTGCATAAAATCAGCCTGTGCTGCCCCTTACATTACTTTGACGAAAATAGGTGGACATTCCACAGATGCCTATGGGAGGGAATGTAGCAAAAACAACTCTTTTTCTAACACCTTCCAACAGTTCCAAGGAGGTAATTTTCCTTCCCCCGGCACACCTGCTGCCAAAAATAAGTAAACTCCAGGAGTCAGTGCGTCAGGTGAAAGACAGGAGGAACACTGCAGTCTCTCTCCCAATCTGTAGGAAAAAACAAGAAACCAGGATAACCCAGAATTTGAGGCATCACCCTTACAAAACTTCCACCCCTTCTTCCCCAAGTAATGTATGTCTACCTTGGAGGGCTCAGTAGAATGTGGTAATCCTAAGTGATGTACTCCTGACAGTTTAGCCTGAGTCCATAAGCAAGTGGTGACCGTCTGGCCATAAGTGGCAAAATGAGAAAGAATGAATAAAGGCTCATAAGGAGGAGCTGTTTGCTGACATGAGGACTTCAACTAAGAGGACAAGAAAGAAAATCTACACAGTAGAGTACAGTGTGGGTTGAGGGCTAGAGAATGAGAGGAAGAAAACATGGAATCCAAGGAACCCATATCAAGAGCAGAAAGGGGATGGGAGGAGAGGAACCGAAATGTAACTAAGAACAAGAGCGGGCAGAGAGAGCACAGATGGAAATCCAATACACCAATATTAACTGCTAGGCCAATCGATTCTATATGCAAACCGTAGGTCATTAAGCCAGCAGATCCAAAACAATACCAAAAGATAGGTCCAAGAGACAGGTTAAGCAACAAGATGAGGTTAGCAGCCAAGAGATTTCCTTAATCCAAATCAAAAAGCTGGAGGCAAGGAACAACCCCTTAGCATAATGTGAGTTTTGGGATTGCGCAAAGGCACAGTAATAGTACTTGTTGCACAGTTTTTTAGGCAACATTTTGGTACTATCCTGGAGGCAAGTAGGGTCAGCAAAATAGAAGCACCAAAGGAAACTATGAAGTGACATACTTCGGAATTAAATTGCATTAAGACGCAATGCCTCTCAGTCTCAAGGGCATTTCAGTGGTGAGCCAAGGGTAGCGCGCATTCACACAGGGGATGCTTCATGTGGAAGCCTCATTCTGTGCCATTCTTGCAAGCCCAAATCCTTACTGGAGTTTATAGTATGAATGGACTCCTCTGATCCCCATGTCACCATGGAAAGCACCAGTTACACGCAACCCTGACGGCAGCATCCCTTGATAGCTGTGGAGAACTCCACAGCCTCTGATATGTAACACTTGATTAACAATTATCGGGACACTGTGCTCTGGACTTTTCTTTATTGAATATGGATTCTCAGAAGGAAGTGCATCTCCATCCCTTGAATGATTTTTCTGCAGAACTTGGGACCTGCAAATCATTATTTGAGAAATTTGGTTCAGGCAATAAGTGCATTGGAAACTTTTTCTAATGATCCTGACCTGATGAATCCAACTTTTAATTTCCACAGCTTACAAGTGTCTGATAGCAGCATGCACAATTTTCACACACCACTAGCCAGTGGTAATTGACTCTTGTTGAGTAAGAACTAGTGTGCTGTGTGCATGTGTAGAATTGTAGTGGCACATGATTTTTTTTTATGGCCGGCTAGTAGCATGTAACTTCAAATTTGAACCCCTGAGGATAGCAAATGTCCTCTTTCTATTCAGGGGTGTTCAAGTAGGAAGATTGTGATTGTATTTATTAGTGCAATATATACAGGACGAAAGGATTAATAGAATGGATATACAACACATTACCATACTTAAAGAGGTCATAGTGGAAATGGTGTGTTGTTTTAATACTATTCGTTGAGAGGTCACTATCTCTGTGCTATTTCTGTGTAAGACTGAAATAGCAGGGGGTGGGGACCACGAGTAACATTAGACAACATTTGTTGCATGTAAATATTAGTGTTTATGTTGAACATCCTACCAGCAGGAGTCGCAAAAAACGAAACTGTAAATGAATTTTAAAAAAGGGCCTGTGTAAGCAATGTTACATTGGATAGTATTAAAGGTCTGTGTGCCAAGCGTATGGAGTGGAAATGGCTGACTGGAATGACCGGGAAATCCTTATGTGCTTTAAAATGGAAGTATATTATTTTTCATGAAATGGCGTTGTTCATTGTTCTTTTCTTCCAGGCACCAGTTACATTTCGTGATGTCGCTGCCTACTTTTCCGATGACGAGTGGAAGCTGTTACATGAATGGCAGAAGGAACTTTACAGTAACGTGATGAAGGAAATTCACCAAGCCATGGTCTCACTCGGTAAACACGCCACCGTCTACCTTGATTTCTGTGTAGTGTGGTCTGTGAAACACCCAACCTTTACCTATTTCTCACAGTTTAACTTTAATGAACCTCAGAGTGTGCTTTCATTTAAAAGTATTCAGTTTTTCTGAATATCACACAGTACTCTAGCATGCTGTCATTTTTTAGTGCATGGATTAAGTGGGATTCAAGGAAACTCGTGATTTTATGATAGACAATTGAAATGAAAAATTGACTTGTACAGCTTTCTAAGAAATATAAGGTTTCCAGTCTTATATTTGGGCATCATAAATCTCTTAAGAAAATCATGTAACCTGTCTACTCTAATACCGTATTTCATTTGACTACTAATATGACAATGCAGCCTGCATCGCTCCAGCAAGCGAAAGAGAAAGGGCTTGTATTCTTTCATTGGCTGATTATGGGAGATGATGTTCTGTGTTTGCATGCCATGACACTTTATTTACGTAAGTTGTGAAGTTTGGAAAGAAAAAGAAGGCATAAAGAAAATAGACACTGGAGAAATGTGCAACACAGGCAAATACCTCTGGCCGACTGAGCTAAGACAATGGAAGCATATTAAGTTATGTTATCTTATGTAAGATTGACTTATATCACGCCCTGCTAATATTAGCATGGTCTCCAGGCGCTCACGTGACTGTGAGAAAGTGGATTGTGTAGTTTAGTGAGGGAAGAGGGATAGGATAGAGGTTGTGCTCTTCTGTTGGTGCTTGCAGAACCAGGAGGAACTGGCTTCTGTGCATGTCTGTTTATTTTTTTTTGCGTGTGTTTGGATGGTGGCTAACAGGGTTATTGTGTCCAGAATGGCAATGTCCAGTGTCTGAGTTGTTTATTTGCAACAGTATGTCTTTTGGTGGATGTGTGTATTGTGTGTGGTAGGTTAACCAGTTGGATCATGTGATGTAAATGTGCTGTATGCTGAAGAGGATCAAGGAGCAGGGTGGTTAGTGGTTTTTGGTTAGTACAGTGTGGTTTTATTGTTGGTTCCAGGATCCATACTGTCCCTTTATTGGTTTGGGTTTGTGATGATAGTTGTGGGGGGTTCCTGTTTTTATGCTAGTCTGAGTGAATTGAATAGCCAGGTTTTCAGTTCTTTTCTGAAGGTAAGGTGGTCTTCTGTCATTCTTATTGCCTTTGGAATTGAGTTCCATACATTGGCTATTAGACGTGAGAATGTGGTTCCTCCGAATTTTCTTTTTTTTTGTGGTGTTTCGTTTCGATTTGGAGGTCGTTGCTTGATCTTTGCTTTCTTCCTGTTTGATAGCAGTTGAATTTGGCTTGAAGGAATTCACATCCTTGTCCGTGTAGTGATTTGTGGGCGATGCAGAGGGCTTTGAAGTTAATGTTTTTTTTGCAAAGTTAATTTAATTAATTAATTACAATTAAAAAAATTAATTCTTGGTTCACTCTGCGGTTTTGGCGGCTTTACTGCAGCACCAACAAAGGACACAGATCGTCCGGTCAATCTTCTTCGCTTCTTGCAGTACTGCACTCTGGAGAGGGGGTCTGGGAGAGTTAAATCGGATTCTGGTGGCTCCTTACAGGTTCAGCAAGATGTGGGCGGATTCGGCCTTTCCACAGCGATGCACTCGAAATGGGCAGCAGGTCCCCTGGTATTAGGGTTCCGCAGCTCTCTAAACTCCCCAGACCCCGGGCGATGTCTCGAGTCAACTTTCATGCTGGGACCGGTTGTTCTCACCAGCCAAAGGGAAGAAGACGTCCTCTTCGGAGCTCCTCTATAGCTTAGAAAACTGGATCAGGGCAGCAGTGATCGCTTCACAGTGTTGCAAAGGGTCTGTAGGCATCTCTGGTCGTCTTTTTCAGTTACTTCAGCTTCCAGTGGTCGGCTTGCTTTTCACTCAGAAGCCTCTACTTTTATACAGTTTCAACACACACTCCTCTGCAATCTCTCTCAGCATTTTACAGAAAGGGGCGTTTGACTGTCCAATCAGGACAGCCAGGGCCCCTGTGGGAGCTGGTCCTATTCACACACTCTGGCAGACTCCTCCCCACCTTCTCGCCTGCCCAGACATTCTGGAGCCTAGGCGGGGATACCTAAGAGTTCCCGTCAAAGGCAAAAGACACATGTTGACCTCCCCCCTCCCAGAATGGTAGAAGAAGGGCTAACAACCACTCTATTAATGTAAAAAAAAAGAAGAGAGACCCCAAGTTGGTACTTGGGTGCCCCTATTGTGCACTACCGAGGCTATGGACGCAGCGTGCGGTATACAAATTACACAAACTTTGGTAGAGCATGTCCACTGCCACCATCCATAACTAGGAGATTGTCTGTGTGACTAAAAAGTCACAGGAGTAGAGAGAAGGGGGGATACTAGGTTTCCCTTTGGCACTCCACTGAAGGTGGTGTGTGCCAATCTCTCAAACTATATGTTTTTTTGGAGAGATATTAAATATCTCTCTATCCTTAAGAACTGTAGTTACTTGAGGATATAGGTAGGCGATGCATGATATTTCTCAGCGAGGGGGCGGCACCTATGGAGTTTAGAAATAAAGAAAAGGTTTCTGTGGGAGATGGACACCTCACACATAAGTACTGGAACGAGGAAAAGGGACGGGGAGGTAATGATGTGGGTTCACCTTCAGGTTATGGGTTTCAATCAGAGGAGGGCTGGTTCAGTCTTTCATTTTTCTGTGGTTGATAAAAATTGGGACTTCTCCTACTGCCTCACTTAGATTCTTCAGTGGGCGTTGAGCTCCTCAAAGGAAACTGTTATTGTTATTATTTTTGGTTTGTTTGTACTAGTCAAAAATGTCTTCTCCTCCAGGCCACCATCTACAAGAGACCATTGCAACACTGCCATGTTAATTTGCATGAAACATTTGCCAGCCATTGTCTTTGCAGTCTGTTTTGATAATAAGGCTGCTATATGAGGTGTAGAAAAGATTCATAGCCAAAAGCTTCCTTTAGTCCCCGATAAAGTAAAATTAATTACATCAGTACATGCCTAAAGAACATCTCCTACCAAAAACAACCAAATTGTCATGTGAACCTTACCCCCCAACTGCTCCTCCTGTTCATGTATTATCACTGTATCCTTTACATTTTTGATTGCTTGTGGAGGGAAGGGGCAGCAGTAGCTAAGAGGAGAGTTCATACAAGTACTTCTGAAGTTGGCAATACATACTGACCCCCTGATTCCATCATGTTGCCAAGCTCACCATGTCTCTTCTTACTAGCACCCCTTCAGACTGAGGACCCTACCCCATACCTTGATGTGCATGCAGCTGTGGAAGTGGGAAGCACATGCTGGATGAAGGATGCATTCTTCCGATTCACCGCTGCATGGTAATAATGGCATCAAGGGGTGCCCTCGGGATCTCAGTAAGGAAAGAGGCAGAACGCCTAGTATTGAAAGCGACAGCAAGAAACATGTACTCCATTCATACTGAATGAATTATTTTTTCCAGGCCTGGACCTGTAGGACTGTCCTTTCGCTAACTTGTCAAAGCCTCCCTTTGCATTAATAATTGATTCTTTGGTTCATTGAGGAGTCTGCTATAGCCTCATTGTTATTTTATGTTTACCTTTACAACCAGGTCCTCTTATTGCCACTTCAGTCTTTTCATTGAGAGCTAAAGAAAAGGAAGACCTGTGCCTGGCTGAACTTGATGATTCTGAAAGAAGATACGTTCCTGACTTGTCACAAAGTGAGTGAGTGTGATGTGCATAATTGATATTTATATTTATATTTGAAGAGCCCAGGAAACACCCAGTGCCATCAAACTGGAACGATACAAGTCTTTGTCCTATGCATTCAAACATTCTGAAACATATGAGGCCCTGGCTGCCTCACTTTTGTTTACAAAAGGAGATCGAGTTGGAAGGCCAGACCTCAAGGTCCGAAGGAAGTCATGCCTGATTTGGCGTGTCATTTTGGTCACTTCAGGCCTTTTTCATCATAGTGCACAGCAATCAGAGTGCTCCCTTAGACTGCCTTGTGCTACACATGAAATAGGCATTACATGCAAACATAACAGCCTCCCTCAAGATTCGATTTCCGAAAGGTGCAAAATGTATCTGTCTGCTCGTCTTCAAATTCTGGCATCCATGAAGAAGAAACTCTAGCATTGGGCACTGCTCAGCTCTTTGTATTTCAAGCTCGTAAATTAAATCAACCTCTTGTCTCATCACCCACGTATTACTTATTGCTGCTCATACAACACATTATGCAAATAGTCGCTGAAGTAATCCATTTATAGTAACAGTATATGCTGCCATTTGAAGACAAAACTACTTTTCCAAACTATGTGATGAAATTCAGAAAGGTTAGCCATACCAAATAAACAGTAATATGCTGCCTGGATTGCAACTTACCACAGAGGGTCACCCCTCTCGACCTACTCCTAATACATTCTTGTTGATAAAATGAAATGTACACAGGTATCTCGTGCATAATTTATCAATATCACTGGAACTTGACTTCTTGGTTGAATCGAATACAGCTGTTGTTTAATTAAGGCCCCTGTTATCTTGTTTCTTAGGTACCAAGCATGTTGGCGTGCCTATAGTTGTAGGCTTCAGATATGTAAGGCAGCATTGCTATTGGTTATAATTTGAATGATGCTACTCTATCCTTGCATTGTTATCCACTACAACACAAAGACATTTTCTCACTTTGCTCTGGTTCTTGGAGAGATTCCTTCCATTGCAAATTTTTGTAGTTTTAGAAAACGGCTTTACGAATTGCAAAATAAACGTTCTATTCAGTACTCATTCATCTTTGTGTTGACACAAATTGTATCTTAGTCATGCAGTCAGTCACATGCCTCAGTAGTTAAGAGCTCAGTGCTGATATTTCGCTGTAATCTGCAGGTCATAAATTTGACTCTGGCAGGGTCAACATATCCCCTCATCTTACAAGAGTCAATACGTTGAATACAATTAAGTTTGGTAATAAGAATGGCTATCCTTTACAACACTATGCAACAGCATAAACTACTTTGGCAACTGCTGTATAGATTTCCAACACGTTCTTATTTTCCTTTAGGTCAGCCTCTTTGAAAACCTAACTAATCTTTAACTTTCCAGATAAATTCCAATGAGAGAAACAGGACTAATTTTCATTCATTGTTTATTTTGGGTACAACTGACTCCTAAAATGTATACCCCGTACAAATATAAGAGTATAACAACTATGTATAAAGATATTTTCAGTTGAGTGCAAGACATAACTGTCCTCCTTCATTTAACATTAACATTCATCCACAAAGAATTTTGAGAGTAACTATTTGATTAATGGCTCTATTTCTAAAGCATCATCTAATATGTTTGCATATTGTATTCTATATCAACATGAAAAGGCAAATGCATAATGTACATTAAGATAGTTAATTACTTACAGAAGCAGAAAAGCTCCTGAATATGTCCTACCACTAAATTCTACATTGATGAAGTTTGTGTTTTACGCCTTCTCTAGGTCTTTTTACAGAACACCTTGACACTTCATATTAGATTAATGTATACATGCAAAGATTAGGGCTTCGCAAAGCAATATGACATTGAATTCAAACAATGGAAGCAACTGCATGATTAGCAGGTCTCTGTATAAAGGGCAAATGAGTAGCAAATGTTATGATTCCCCATATCATGTCACTCCATCATGAAACCGGGGAGACCAACTTCCCCACTGACAAGGAACTTAGAGCCAATTAGTACACCGATTGCTATGCATATGTATACAAATTCATGTGCATTTATTGTAACTAAGTATTATAAGAACACAGAAAAAGACAAAATACTACACCTTGCACACTGCACAAACTATAATATATATTCACAAAAAGAATAGTATTCATCACAACTGTACTACTAGTAAGACACCCCCTACTAATTATTCACAACAGTTAGGAACCAGTATGCACACGCTCCTAGGAAACAATTTTCTAATGGCACTTTAGTTATAATTACATCAATTAGAATTCATTAAATGTACTTACTGCACATCAATTACCATTACATCAGTTAGGGTGATTGCTGTTACATCAGTTAGGGTGTCAAATTGATTGTCTTAATTTGTGAAACCGCTCTCCATGGCTTTGTTGTTTCCCTCTTATTGCACATCGGTTGATCCCCATTGGTTAAAAATATTCTTTCTAGTAATATTAAAACACATTTTGTTTATAAAAATAAAACAAATGACCATATCATGTGGCACAAACACAGTCTCAAGACCTGCTGTTGATTTGTAATCTATAAGCCATACAGCTAGCAGAAGAATGTCTAGAGTACATTTTAAGTGTTAACTCCTTTGGTCGAAAGAGAGATGAATATCAAGATATTCCTCCAAATTCATAGGGACCTTATAATGTAAAAAAGTCGGATGCAATTTGGAATTTGTTGCAATTTAAGAACATCATTATCGACCCATAACCATGTTGCACCTGTAGGCAATTTTTTGGCATCTATGCTGATGCTCTGCTGTTCTGTGCTTTATAGGTAAGTATGTTTCTTACGCCAGGCACAGGGCACTATGCATCCGCTGACAGTGATGAAGTTGTCGCGGGGCAACGTAGAGAAAATATTTAATGATAACTCAATGGCCTCCTCTAAAGCTGCGGCAAGACATGCTGCGATCAGGACTCAGTACTATAACCCTGTAGCACTCCATGATATTAGGACAGGGCTGTTTATGGGGAACGAGGCGGTTCAGACCGACAAAGGGAACGCGTGTCTCACCCCCTGAATTCGGTTCCAGGGAGCACAGATATTTCGTCCCAGTTTACCATTAGGGCTCAGGAGCATAGTGGCTTACAGTTAGATGGTAATGCGGAGCTCCCTTACTCTTTGGACACTGGAGTTAAAAAGGATTTGAGCACTGATAGTGTACAGGTAAAGTAGTCGAACTGTGAACTGAACAATGATCTTAAGATGCTATTGCTCAATACCAGATCCTTGGTTAAGCATTCAGTGGAAGTGACTGAGCATATTATTGTCCTAACACAAACTTGGTTACATGAGGCAGCAGGTCCATCCATCTTACTTGCTACTCCCAAGGACTATGCCATGTGGTATATAAATAGGATGAATCAAGGAGATGGATGTGTGGCTTTTATTCATAAAAACAGCCTAGACATCGGGGATGCAGAGGTAGCAGGACCAACGGGATGTGAAGCTCTCAAAAGTGAGGACTGAAGCCACAATAATGATTAATATGATGCTCATATATAGGCCCCCGAATGTAATGACTGAATTTGTTTCCCAACTGAGTAGTCTTATACCCCGTTGGTTAAACAAACATCAACATGGATTCTACTGGGAGTCTTTAACCTTTGGAAAGGTGTCAAGAGTGACCTGTTGATCAAGGAACTGGAAAGGTTTCTGGCTAGCATAGGTTTTGCACGGCAAATTGAGCAGCCCACACACACAAAAAAGGCAATATTTTAGATTGGATGGGCTCTTATAATGCTAACATAAGTAAACCCATAATTTCCCCATGTCCATAGCCGGACCACTTTTATTATCTGCTTCTCTATCTTTCTGGAGCGTAAAGTACGGAACACCACTGCCAAAAAAATGGACTAGGTCAAGAAACATTATGAAGTGCAAACCTGAATACATGCAGGATTGAATCGCACCTGTAACAACAAAATTACCATTCCTGCATACTCTGGAGGATCTGACGAAAGTGTTTCTTGACACGTTGTGAGAGGCAACTAATACACTTGCTCCTTTGAAAACCAAAATGGTAATGTACAGGATATAGAATTACATATTAAATTCTTCAATTCATTAGTTCTCTGATGAATTGAAGGATTTAATATGTAAAAGGAAAAGGTTTGATCTTTGGACACTTTCTCAGACAGTGATGGATAAAGCTAGTTGTAATACCGCAGCAACAATTTACAAAGAAGCAGTGATCAAGGCAAAAAAATGCACTTATGACTCGCGCATAGCAGAAGCTCAACATGACTTGAAAAAGATTTTTAGAATTTTTAAGGAATTAGAGAAGCCGGAGAACAATTCCCAAGAAAGCATATCCAAAAATACAGCTTGGTGCACCTTAATCCAGGACTTCATGGTGGACCACCTGGAAAAGATTAAAGTGAATATACACAAGGTGAGAGCCATAAAATATTTGGAGGGTACAAAGGAAGGGTGTGGGCCCAGGGCTTCTACCGAGTCCTTGGGGCCTCATGGTCTCCCTATGTTTTATTCTAAAAGCATTACAGAGGATGCGCTGAGTGGCATAATGAAAAAACTCAAACCATCGGTTTGCAAAGGAGACATATGCCCAGCAACAGCGGTTCCATCTTGCTCAGAATTGCTGATTGGTATTCACACTAAAATTGTCAATGCTTCTGTGATGGAAGGTCATAAAAGGGAGCATGGACCACACCTTTGCTAAAAACACACGGTCTTGATCCTGGCATTCCAATAACTACAGACAAATCACCAACTTGCCATTCCTCCTTAAAATATTGGATAGAGTGACTTATCAGCAAGTGCTAGTCCACCTCAAGAAATGTAGCATTCTGAATAATTGGCAATCTGGGTTTAGGCCGGGATTCGGCACAGAATCAGCTCTTTTAGATCTGAAGTCCAACATGATGAAAATAATGAGTAAAGTCCAAACCATGTTAGTCATGGTGCTGGACCTCTTGGCCGTGTTCTATTTAGTCGAACACCCTCTCCTATTACAAAGATTACAGTAAGTGGCAAACTTTAGTGACTAAGCGGTGTCCCGGATACGCTCATTTCTGGGACATAGAACTATTAGGGTGTGTAGTGGCATAGCAGAGGCATGTCCAGTGCCATTGCCTTGTGGGGTGCCTGTCGCCATCCTTGTATAACATCTTTACAGTTCCACTATTTCAGATGTTAGAGGAGAGGAATATCTGCTTCTCTAATTACGCTGATGACACTCAGTGTCTTAAGTCCATTGACAGGGAATTAGCTGGAAGATGCGGAAGTTGTCAATGAGATCTACAGTCTGATCCAGGATTGGATGCATGACAGTGGGCTGGCGCTGAATCATGACAAAACGAATCTCATGGTCATTGGCCCCATTCCTAGACTGAAAAATCTTAACGTAAATTTCAAAAGTTTTCAAATTGCAGATTGTAAAATCGCAACAAAGAACGAGATTAAGACCTTGGGTTTAATCTTGGCCCAAAATCTTAATATGAAGATGCAGATGAGCAGCATGGTATCCTTGTCAGCCTACTATATTAGACTCCTCTCATTCGTCAATATCTATCATTAAAAAGTTGTGAGACGGTAGCACGAGCTATCATTGCATCTAAAATAGATTATTGCAGTAGCCTATTGGCTGGATTGGGAAAGGAGAAATGGCTAGACTGTGAGTAGTCCAGAATAGTGCCATTCGTGCCATCGTTGGGCTCAAGAAATGTGAACATGTTGTGCAGTCAGAATGAGCCTTCATTGGCTACTTATAGAGGCCAGTATTGAGTTTCGATTACTTAGAATCACCTGCAAATGCCTGGAAGGGTCGTATCTGGGATACTTGGCGGAGAGGCTTACAAAGAAAAAAGAAGTTAAGAATCTGAGATCAAGTAACTCCAGTTTACTTGAGGTGCCTAGATCCAAGTTAGCCTTGGTAAAAAAAAGTGAGTTCTGTGTGACTGCTCCGGAAAGATGTAATGCTATACCTCCAGATCTGAGAAGATGTGAATCCTTGGAGATTTTTAAAAAGAAACAAAAATCATTCCTGTTTAGGTAGGGTCAGACTGGTGGGTTTAGACTGATAATTAGGACTGTGTTGTATGTTGTCCATTTTTGTTTTGGTCACCTTTGGGGAGGTCATATTCTCCGCGTGCCCATATGACTCTGGGCCATTTGGGTGCGCGTGTATGAATAAGTTAAAGTAAAGTAAAAGTAAAGATTCCCTCCTAAGAATCCCATACATTTTTGAATACAATAATGGTCACGTTTCTTGCAATGTTTTACAGCCGGGACTAAGATTTAGAGCTATCCATTTGAAGTATATCAGTTAGGTATTTTGATATACGTTGGCCTTCATGTTGCTGCACAACCTAACTGAAATATAAAGCAGGCAAAGAGTTATCGATAACCTCTGACCCATAGTTCCCATCTCAGTATTTGATTTAGGGCAGTTATAGGCTGTCTCATAAGGGATGCATGCAACTTGTTTTCCACAACACTCATTTGTAGGCTACTTTGATGACCCCAAAGTTGTACACCAAAAAGTGTTGTTTATTGCCCCCTCACTCTACAAATACCTCTAATACTGGGATGTTGCTTGCATGTCATATTTTACACAGAAAGGTTTGTGTACTGTGTTAAGGCAGTTCTCTGTTTATGTATCTGCTTCCATCATCAACCCTGTCAAGCGTGAAGACTGAAAGAAGTCTACATTTTCAACTTTGATTCCCACTTTTATTTTAATTTTTACTTCTGTTTATTACATTTTTGCAACAATAGCATACATGTCATACCAAGTAGCACAGTCAAATAAGCTCTAGAAAACCAGAGAACCATAGCGTTGCCACAAAACAACAAACAAAAATATCTTCACAACCATGACGGTGCTATCTAAGCATCCACCTTTTGCATTTTCTCAACATGGTACCCCATGTATAACCAACAAAACCCTCTCACCCTTGGCCAACCGGGCCTGTCCCACCCCCGCCTCCCTAAACTTAACCATGGTCGGGTTGCGTCGCAAAATATAAACGAGAAAAATGTGTGTAATCATCTGTGTGGCGGCATCATATATGTTACTGTGTGTGAGGCGGACGGGTTAATCATAGGCTGACTTGTAGCACTATATTGTTAGGATCTGACTATTCGGTATCATGTATTAGTTGGGTTCAGTCACTTGAATGCATTGCTTTCTAGGTTGCAAATCTTGGCAAGCAGGTATGACCATTGCGGTTCTGAGGGTGGGGATCTCGATTTACATTGAAGGACTAAATGTTTGCGTGCAGTGAAAAGTAAAATGTTTATGGCCCTGCATACCACCGAATCTGCGTGCCAAACCATGTGGTTGGCCCCAAACAGCATGGAGTTCTGGCTGGCATGCGTTACAGCTTTTCCCTTTGGGAAGGTATTGGCACACTGCCTGGACTCTCTGGTGGGGAAAAGCTGTAACACAGGCCAGCAAGAACTCCAGGGCGGTTGGAGGTGATGTCCCCGGCCGTGGGCATCCGTTTCCCATGTAGGTGTACCATCCCCAAGCACAGCAGCAGCTCCAGGGAGTCCCGGCAGGGTCCCCTTCCTTCCCCAAGGGAAATTCAGTAACGCAGCATAGCCAGTGCTCCAGGATGGTCGGGGGTGGTGACCCTGGCCTTGGGCGGCTGTCTCCCATGTGGTTTGACCGCCCCCAAGCCCAGCAGCAGTTCCAGGGGGCCCCGGCAAGGTCCCCGACCTTTCCCAGAGGGAGAATCTTTAACGCAGGCCAGCCAGAGCTCCAGGATAGTCGGGGGTAATGTCCCTGACCTTGGTGGGCTGTCTCCCATATGGGGCGACCAACCCCAAGTGCAGCGGCAGTCCCAGGGAGTCCCGTCATGGTCCCTGACCTTTCCCGGAGGGATAAGCTGCAACGCAGGCCATCCAGAGCTCCAGGAAAGTCGGGGTTAATGTCCCTGGCCTCGGGCACCCGTCTCCCATGTGGGTCTTTGCCAGGGCTTGTGGGTAATACATTCTTGGGCGATTTGCGCAAGTCAGACATCTGTGGATTCCCACAGGTGTCTTCTTTTCAGAAATGCATGGGGGTCCCTGTTTTCCTTAGTGGCTGCGACAGCCCAGGCCCAAATCTGTAGGTTGGCACATCAAACCCTTTGGTGGCTAGCAGTGGTTTAGCCTTTTCCCTTTGTGCCCAGGTAGGTGCACCCACACATGTGAGGTACTGTTTTCATCGGGACACCTTTGGGAACGCGGGAAGGTAGGACATGTGGTGTTGGCGGCGTGTTTCGGTGGATGGTCAGAGTAAATGTCTGAAAATTGTGATTTGTTTTGGACACATTTCAGACTTTGCCGGGGGTTCTGGGTAATAAATTCTGGGGCGATTTGCGCAAATCACATCTCTGTGGATTCCCACGGGTGTCCTCTTTTTGGAAATGCATGGGGTTCCCTGCTTTCCTTGGTGGCTTCGACACCATAGGCCCAAATGTGTAGGTTGTCCACAAGAGCAAAATTCCTCAAAATCTGCTCTGTCGAAAGACTCGGGATAAACAGTGGTTTAGCCTTTTCCCTTTGCGCCTAGGTAGGTGCGGCCACACATGTGAGGTACGGCTTTTGTCGGGACACCTGTGGGAACGCAGGAAGGTAGGACATGTGATGTTGGCGGCGTGTTTCGGTGGGTGGGCAGAGTGAAATGTCCAAAAATTGTGATTTATTTTTGCCAAATTTCAGACTTTGACTGACGTTGTGGGTAATAAATTCTGGGGCGATTTGTGCAAAAAGTCACGCCTCTGTGGATTCCCACAGGTGTCCTCTTTTCGGAAATGCATGTGGTTCCCTGTTTTCCCTGTTTTCCTTGTTGGCTTTGACACCCTAGGCCCAAATCTGTAGGTTGTCCACATGAGCAAAATTCCTTAAAATCTGCTCTGCCAAAAGACTTGGGGTTACCAGTGGTTTAGCCTTTTCCCTTTGCGCCCAGGTAGGTGCACCCACAGATGTGATGTACCGTTTTCGTGGGGAAGCCTGTGGGAATGCCGGAAGGTATGACATTTGTTGCGTTTGCGTGGTTTTCATAATGTTTCGACCCATTTGCTCCTGCCCTTTGTCACACAACCCTTTCGTTTCCCAAATGTGACCTACATTTAGTCGTTGCTTTACGCACTATACACTTTTGTAACATGCACAAGTCACCCACCCTTCAAAAGGTCTGTATGTGCTCTTTCAAAAAATGGATGCTTGCCCTTACTCACCACATTTGTTTTCCTTATTTACACATGCTAAGTACGTCTGTTTAGGGCATAAGCATAAAACTCCTATGTACCATGCCTCAGTTGTTGGCTTGTGGTATTGCTTGTTTTGTGAAACATTACAAAAAATGTGTGATTTTCTAACTGGAAGAGTCGGCGGAATCTAGCAGAGTATTGTTTTCTCCCCATATAGGGTGCCGAAGCAGCGAAGGTGTGCCACAGTGTCTGTTGTAGGGGCGTATTTATTGAGTGTGACGTAGTGGTGGTGCAACTGCCCTCTTATAATGACATATCTGCACTCATTGTCCGAGACAGTATTTTGTAGCACGAACGGGATTCGTCTGTGGATCAATATGGAGACCCCTTGTTTACCATGGTATGGTGCGTGAACAGCTGCACCGAGCCACCGTATTTCCAATTTCTTTTGATTCCACATCGTTCAGGTGGGTTTCTTGGAGAAACACAACGCCCCTAAGAGGTCTCTCATATGATTCAGGACCTGCCTTCTGTTGATGAGATGCCCCAGACCTTGCATGTTAAGGGTTATCAATGTGAGCTTAGTCATCTTCATGAAAGGGGGGAATAGCCCCCCCAGTGTCGGGGTTATGCTGTGTAGCCTTCCTTTGCCTTAAGATGCGGCTGTGAAGCACATTTCCTTGGTTCTGTCTCCATTTCCCACAATCCAGTCCCCAAACCATAACTAAACCAATAATAGTGAAGAGCAACTTCCCCCCCCGTAACATTGAGAGTAAACCACTCTCTCCCATTAAGAGGCAATATAGCCCATGCATGGGTTTGCTGGGTACGGGCCCATTCGACTGCACCTATTCCCATGCATTCAGAGAACCCTCTGTATGTGATCGAGGGTATGGGATTGTGGCGATCATCCAGAATCCTTGACCCATACTGCCCGGAGGCTTGAAGACTAGCCAAACATCACATTCTGAACCATAACTGCGGCCATCTTAAAGTTACTGTCAATGTTCGTGTCAGTGTTAGTGGTGAAGATGAGAACAATGGGGGCCATTGTGGCCGCAGGAGCCGTAAGCTGCCGACATACCTGTAAATTAATGTCTCCCTTAGTGAGTTTGCGGCAGTCAGTGTCCACTCAGGTCCCATAGCAATACGCCAAGCCACATCCGACCAGGTATTACAGTGTCGAGGAAAAGACTCTTCTCTCTCTATGTTTGGCGTGCTGTTTTTATTGCTCAGCTGTGGGCAGGAAGATAATTTTGCTGGCCCCTTCTGCGTATGATCAGGGCTCCTGAGACCCCTCCCGGGTCTTTGTCACCTGCCTTTGTCCGGGGATAACGTTGATCAGATGATGTCGCAGCCAATAGTGCTTGAGTCCCCTATGCAGCTGCATGTGGGAAGTCAGTTGCGGTTATGTTTTGCTGTTGCAAAAATCGCCAAGCATCTTCGGGATCCTCAAACGAGTGCCATTGGTGATCAAACTGTATGCACCACACCGCTGGGAATTTAAGGTAGTGCTTATAGACTTGCCCTTTATGTAAACTGAAGGGGCAGCCCATGCAGGCGGAACCTAAGGCTGGGGTAAACAGTATGTCACACAGGGGGTAGCCGCCTGACAAAGTTGGACCATACTTTGAATTTGGAATGCAATTAGTTATATTTAGATTAGTGGTGTTACCATAAATTCACCAATGATTTTTAGTTGTGATTAAATCTAAACCCCCCGAAACGGGTAAATAAAACCAATAGGTTTGATTGTATTGGTAAGCTCTATATGATTGAGAGCAGCAGTTTTTATTCATAAGTGATACAATTTTTATTACTCACAGCTTAGAAAAAATAAGCAAAACCAAAAAGAAAACGAAAAACAAACTAGAAATATAGTACTAGACTTGTAACAGGTAACTGCTTAGCAACATATCTTGAGTAAAGGATATTTTGCAAAACTGAGCAAGGGCATAAATACTTAGCAATACATTTTCATTAATTTCAAAAAGTGCCCCATTCCAAAAGAGCAATGGCAAGAGCAAAGCAAGACAGACTGGTGAATGTTAGTAGAAAGTGTACATTTATACAGTAGTCCTTCAAGTGCCATGTATTTGTACACTATTTTTATATGTAATGGTGACCAATCCTCGGTCTAGGTCAGGAACATAAAATTCCTCAAGATGTAAAGTGGGTCCATCATTATGGGTGCTGGACCCTAGGACGTTTCGGCTTCCAGGGTGGGTGCCTTCTTCTGGGCCAAAAGAGGATTGTATCTCCCTAAAGTTGGTGAACACAAACAGAAAAGAGGGGTGGGGAAGAAAATTAGAAACTCACAGGGTTTCCTGTACCCACAACTGATGTCAATGTAATGTGTACAGTTGTGGTACTGTCTACTAAAAAGAGAGAACAGCTCTCATTAAAAGCAACATAAAAAACAAGCCAACCTTGAGGTAGGGTCCGGGCTGGAGCGGGTGAGAGGGAATGGAAAAGAAGGTATCAAATCCATCTGGTTTTGCTGTGTTCAGTCAGCAAAGCATGGGCAGCAACAGGCGGGGCCCTCGAATGAAGTTAAAAGGTAGAGCCCAAAAATTCATCTGGAATAAACCAAAATATGTATCAGAACTAGATGGTCCCTGAATGAAAGACAGCCACATTAGGAACGGAGAATTAGCAGGGTTCCTACCTGGTGAAATGGTAGGAGTGGCCTTCAGGGATTAGTTGTAGTGAAGGCTGAAGCGAGCTGCCATCTATAGTAAGGGCCCCAGGGCAGCGTTTGCAGGGGCCCAACACAAGTGTGTTGTGGGACCTCAGGTGTAGGAATCACCCTTTTGGACAGAAACAGGAGAAGTACTAAAAGAGGGGAGAGAAAGAAAAAAAAACGGCAAGTAAATGCCATTTAGTTTCGTGCTAATCAAACAGGCATGTAGTGATTGCAGAAATAAATACGAACGGTAGTTGGAGGAAGGCGCGTGTGTGTCAAGTCGAGTGGCGTCTTACCTCTGGATCCGTGCGGAGCTATGCAGAGCCACAGCTACAGTGCTCAATAGCAGAGGAAAGCTGTATATCTGCTGATTCGGGTGCCCGCGCATGCGTAGTGCTGGCAAACACAGCTCGTGTACGCATGCTCAGAGGATCACTGTTCATGTTACACAGATGCCGATTCCTAAATTAAGGGTCTCAGAATTGTATCGTGTACTTGAGCAGGTACGTGCAATCGACAGGCTCGGGGCCTTGTGTAGAGGTATAATCAGCGCGTCGGCCTTGTCTTGAAACCGAAGCTTTACGTAGTGTATGATCAATGTGAGAAAAAAAAGGACTGTGTCATCACGTTGTTGGGGAGCAGCGCGCAGGCTCCACATGCGAAGCACTACTGATTTGCTGGTGCACCCGCCCAGGTGCTGTATGGAGAGGCTAGGCATGCTGCAGCTGGTAGCCGGATTGAACTGGTCTTGTCTACAAGCCAGGTAGGGGAAGGGGCTAGTACAAGCAGAAGTCAGTGAAAGCTGATACTCACTACAAGCTGTGTGAAGCCTGAAGTTGAGAACTATAAATGTACTGAGGCCCTAAGGGAGTGGTGGTGGACTACTGGGGTAAACAAGGCGGGGGCCCTGGGTGCACAGTTTTAACGAATAGCTAATGAGGGTGAGGGATGGGACACCAGGGGGCTGCAAGGTATGGGCCTACACACAGCACTGCACCCTCTCAGTAGTATCGATTGTCTAGCGGGGCAGCCTCATTCAGACCTGTTTCAATGTACCGTAACTTAAAGACCCACCATGCCTCTTTGTAATTGAGGACACTGGTGACGTTCCCTGAGCTCTTAGTCTTTCCCTTTAAGCGCATCGAAAAGAGCGTTAAAGTCTTTCCGGCGTTGGGAGACCTCTGATGAGTAGTCATTAAATAGCTATATTGGAATGTCCCCAATTTTCACCCGGCCGACAGATCTGTATGCCTTCAAAATGACCATCTTATGTTGAAAATTCAGAAGTCGGAGTGTGATCACTCTTGTTTCAAGGTCTGGGCCCTCTGCGTTTTCCGGGAGGCCGACAATCCTGAGGTTTTGCGTCTGGACCTGTTTTCTTGGTGGTCTTCCAGCTTGGCTCTGAGGTGCTGTACCTACCGAATTACCCCATCCAGTTTAGACATCGCGGTCTTGTGGTTGTCCTTGAGCAAACTGATGCGCTGCTCCTGGTCGGTCATCCTTTCAGCCTGTGCATTCAGTCTAGTTCGCCGGTTGCCGGTCTCGTTTTATGTCCTGGACCGTGGTCTTAGTTTTCTCTGTCGGCTGGCTGATGATTTTCATTTCCGCCAGAATGGCTTCTAGTTGTGCTGGGAAGTCCATTGTCATCCTGTGTCTCGTGGAGCGACGTGGAGCGGTGTACACTTCATCAATGTCTGCCACTGTTGGAGTGGACTTATCCGGGTTTACATGCGGCATAGCACTCTGGATGCCCCCTCTGATGGCCCTCTTGGTCGGCTGTTTGTGTGTCCTGGGTCCGCTAGGCTCGATAACAGAGAGACATAGGGTGTCCCTGCAAGTAGAGCCAGCGATAGTTGGGTCTTGGATGTTTAGCCTGGCATGGTTTGTTCCTGTAGGACCCGGCAATCTAGTGCTGATTTCTGTAGTGGTGGTACAATATTTAAACACTCTGTGGTGTAGCCAGGGGGGCCACTGGTAGGTCAGCCGCAGCCTGGTGGCCCCGCGAAGGTGCAAGGTTCAATGCTCCAGATCCAGCTGCCTGCTCCCAATGATGTAACGTGGTGTAGGGCAGTATGTGACACTCACCCTAAAAGATTGTGCACTCTCTTGGGTCACGCCGGTCCTTTGGGCTAAGAGGCCTGCCCCTCTGGTGTTGGGTACGTTGCCCTGGACCAGGCTAGAAAACCCATCGATGTGCGGTGGGCCCACCCCATGCTGATGTGCCTCACCTCAGGGCGAGTATGGTGGCGCTCCTGTGTGGGGGCCCAGGGAGGATACCGCACTAAGCCCGCTGTTATTGTGGTGGCAAGGCTGTTTGATGAGGGCTCCTGGGGAGCAACCCGGCGCCGGCCACGGGCTTTGGGAGGACGCGCCTACCGGCCTCCCTCAGTGCGGTGGCAGAGCTGGCCTCACCTGTGGCTGCAGAGCGGTTACCTGTGGTGCTCCTCTGTGTGAAAACGGGCCTCCGACCTTGCGGGTGGGGGAATCCAGCCTGAGGGACTGCGTCTCAGCAAGGACAGGATATGTGTCTGTGGTCAGGATAAGGCATCGGGTGCAGCGCACCGCCGTTGTCCCTCAATATGGTGGCAGGGCTGATCTTGCTGGTGGCTGCGGAGTGGGGTGTCTCGGCTCACCTCTGCAGGTGTCTCCGACCATGCGGGTGGGGGTTCCGGATGGAAAGACAGCGCTGGCGGTCATGGACAAAGTGTGCGTCTTCAGGCAGGGAGCCGTGGCGGGCGAGGATCGATTGCGTGCGTTTATCATCCGAGGGCCCACCGCGTCCATCCACTCATGTAGAGCGCGCCAGCTGTGCTTCTTTGCCAAAACTGCGCTCGAGCGGTCGGGGACCCTTCATGCTGCTAACAGGTCATTTTCATGTACGGTCCCGGGTTCATAGCAGGAAAAAATTGCTGGTTCATGGCCAGCTCCATCAGAGCCTTAGCGACCCTCGGCCATCTTTACTCGGGCTCTCGAGCGCCCAACTTTGATTCACACTTTAAAAAAACATGCATTATACCATTTTATTCCTGGGTCCAAACGCTGGATTTTACCCTTCTCTTGGTTTAGATTCAGTTGTTTTCTTGTGCAACATTCCTCTAGAGCTATTGACATTTTCTGTAAACTGTAAGGAAGGCATAGTTATCAGAAGTATGACAGACACAAGTACAATCCTAGGGTGTTTATTGAACAGTATATGGGTGAGTAAAACGCCTAATCTAAATCTAAATTGGGAGCAATCTACGACCATCAAAGTAAAGAAAACGATGTCCTAGTGGTGTTGTGTCAAATCTAAATGGCCTATAGTAATAGACCTGTTGCCAAATGCTTACTTGATATAACAAAAGGGTGTGGGACAATGGTATGTATAACAAAAGAGTGTAGTGCAAACTTAAATGTCTAAAAGGGTTTCGTAGTTCAGGACTGATGAACTAGTGCACTCCCTTCCCCACTTTACATGACGGGACAAGGCAGAAAAGTGGCATGACTGTGAGCACCCCTTGAGTCTATAGGCATTAGGAAGCAGTTTCTTCAGAAAAGGCAGGATCCCTCAAATCAATGTATTTTGCTTGGCATCACAAGACTTTTCCCAAGATCTCACCATGCAGGATTGACGACTGTACAGGGGGGGAGGGCTTGTACCCTTGACTTTACCCTCGTATGACCACTTTGACTATTTGCCTCCTGTCTCGGTTACACACGCACAATCTCGGCATTCTTCATTCTTGCTACAATGTGCTTTCGCTCGCGGTTTCTTGATAACCCAACCAACAAGCACTTAAAACGTTAATATCCTTTTCATTTATCAACACAAGCCAGTCTCCCATTTCACTCACCAGCAGCGGCTGATACAGTTTATCAAGACCTTCCGTCTAGTCACGGCTTTTGGCCCAGTGCGGCTCGCCTCCTTTCAAGTCCTCACACCGCACATGAAGGAGGTACCGCCATGACCGTCTGCAGTAGCAAGGAGTTGCCCCTTTGGGATTCTGCAGCAACCTTCACCCCGCCGCTGGTAGGACCATAGCCTTTCATTTACCTCCTGGTCCCGTCTGCCCTGCTTCCATGGTCGCCTCGCCTTCCCGGGACTTCCTGCCCTTCCGTTCTGTTGGTCTTGCTCGCTTCGGGCGCCCTTCTCGCCTTGCTCTCATGCTATGCCTTTTATTCCAGTGGGGAAAGGTAACAGGATTCAGGTGTGAGTCAACCAGACTGGCTCATTTGAGTCTATCTTCCCTTCAAGGGTTTGGTCCGTGTAGCAGAGTGTGAGTAGGAAAGAGGGGGGGTGAAGGTAAAGTTTTTAGATAGAAAATGAAATGAGGGTGTTATTCAGGAAAATGGGAACAGGGATACTGCGTCCCTCCTCCCTCCTCCGGGTGCTCCACTCCCCAGGGACCCCTGATCCAGGTGATCCTCCCGCACTCGCGCACCCTGGGGTCTGGATCCAATAGCGATGGCCGTGCCCCGGCCACCTGAATGACAGATCGCAAGGGATTGGTCGGTGAAACACTCTTTGGTTTCTCACAAAACCCACTTCGGTTCTGCCTATTATTACTGCTGGAGTTCTGTTACCATTTATTGTTGGGCAATTAGAAAAATAGCGCAAACACAATATCAACTATATTATTAATGAAGAAATTAAATAGATAGTGCAGAGGCTAGGTTGCAGCACAAGCAGACCCCTCTATTAACATTAAGAGGTTAACTGGCTCTGCACTCATGCTGTGTGTGTTAAGAGATATAGGGCCTCATTACGATGTTGGAGGCAGCCATGGAGCTATTAGCTATATGGCTGCCTCCAAAATCCTACCGACTCTGCCCTGGTGAATGGAGCAATTACCGCTCCATTCCAAGGTTGGCGGGACCGGTAATTCACCATTCACCAGGGGCCTTCCCCATTCCCATTTGAGCTCCAATAGGGCTCAATGGGAATGGGGAAGGCCCTAATAATGGTACCACAAATTGCGGTACCGTTATTAGCTCCAGAGTCCCTTTGCGGGTCCTGTCCTTAACGCCTGGAAAAACGAGGTGTTACGGGAGGACCCGCAAAGGGAACTCGTAGTAGGCGGTAAGGGATTACCGGCACTGATGCCCTTACCGGTGCCGGTAATCCCTTACCGCCCGCCTCGTAATGATGCCCATAGAGATTATAGGACCGAGACGATTTCTTTGTTCATCCCCAATGAGGATCGTTCTGGCATTAGAGCGAATCTAGAAATCCTGACAAACACCATTGTGAAGTATATAAATGCAAGTATAGGCCTCACTTGTTCGAGTGTACATATTTTGTTATATTTAAATGCAAACGCAAACTGTGTTCTATAGTCTTAATACCATAGAATGGTATTTTCCTATATCCAAATATCAATTCTACCAAGAGTAATTTGTAATTGATCTCACTGATGCCATATACTGCACTTGACATTGACATTTATGATCTCAGCCAAGATAAAATGTGCCCTTGGCCATGATGCGAGTAGCTTCATATCGCTTGCAGTAATATCGCTTTCTTTGTTCCTCCCCCGCTTGTCTGCCAACAAAAGAAGGAAAAAAATGCAAAGCAGTGGTGACCATCTTAGAATGGCAGTTTCAGCCACTTTTTCGAACAGTGTGTATCGAAGTATTTACTATAATCATCCATTAATTCCATGACTCTATATGCATTTATAACTATATGTATATTGTGGGTATGTGGTGTAGCATTCTATTTTTTTTAATCTGTGTTGTGCAATGCATATCTTGTTAATTAAAATCTGACTACACTCGGTCCTATGTGAACTTTGATAAATCGATCCATTTTACAACTCCCATTGCACCGGGCAACAGGAATTGTCCACGTCCCCTTACTGCCTGCCTAAACTGGCGGTCACCCCAGGGATGCCTGCCCCTCATCTTCCCTCTCCAACTCCTCCCTCCACTCCCATTCTGCATGCTCTACATACTGTACTCACCTCTCCTCGTCTGCCTGCTTAGCCTGTCCAGTCCCCTTTCGCCGTACATGCATTCCAGAGTGGGCATTTCGCACTAGATTACTTGTCATGTCTTTTTTCTGGAATGCATTGCGCACACCCCACGTGTGGCTTTTGGAAGGATGCCATCTTGATGCATGCTACTGTATGTCGTCAGTTCAATGGCAGCCAAGGCCACTATTACACTTAGGCATTTCTCTTGCTCTTTTCACTGGTGACGAACGGCATTTTCAACAAAAAAGAGTAACTTGTATAAATGTCGCTATTGTATACTGCATTAGGGATATTAGGATGTAGTCACTGTGATCGGATGTATTCCTTTTTTGGTGGAATGGGATGATTTCCACCCTGCGCCAAGAGGACAGGACTTTCCCTGTTGCCTTTATCAAATTGCCAATTTTCATTATTACTGGTGCCCAGATGGTTGGTTCACCTTTCAAAATGTAAATCAAAGTTTTGTCGAAACAGGTGCCTTACCGGATTTCGTGGCTAGATTGGTGTTAACACTTCTTTGAGGCGGAAGTCCATCATAGAGATAGGGTTTTCTTAACTTCCATACATGAGCTAATAAGGAAGCCTCTTACAAGCAAGCTCATTCTTTTCATCATACTCTCTCTGAAAGTGTTCAAACCAGTTTGACTCCCAAGATATTAATGTCAGGTTCTCTAATAACCCCAGGTCTCACTCCACTGATAATATTACAGAATCTTTCCAGATCTTTCTCCTTACTGGCTTAATGTAATTCTAACCATGGGTTACAATTAAAATTCTAGTTTTTTCTTAAAAGACTTTGATACATTTGTCCCCTCTCTTTTGCCCCATCTAAGACCTGTGTGTGCAAACTGCCTGCTACTTAAGACTGTTCTCTGCTATTTGTGGAGGGTGGTTGTGGAGGCTGCTTAAACCCTGATCTATGGACTGTGCTCTACGTTTTATATTGTTTGTTTTGTCTTATGATTACACGTTTTTGGGTTTGAACTTTTATTTCCCTCTCGAAAGGCAATCATGGCTAACTCTTAACCCCTTTTCTATAACAGTGTTTGCAGACAAAATAATATTGCTTTGAACTCTGTTATAGAAGATTAATTATTTAAAAGATAATGGAAAAACTGAAAAAGAGCATGACAAAACAGATGGAGATTAACCTACATATCTGAAGAAATTAGTCTAACATTATTAGTCAGCTGAAAGGTAGCAGAGAAACCGGTTGCTCAAAAATATACTTAAAGGAAATAGATGGAGACTATTTTCAGTTGAAATGCTATGTATGAGTGTACTTTTTTCTCTCTCGTCACACAGTGTACCTATATATGTGACTAGAGAGAACACCCTACTTTGACTTTTTGCAGTGTTACTGTGTCACTACAACAGCACCGTTTGAAGTAGCATTCAATTATACGGAGGGAGGAACGGAACACTCAGAAAATTAGAACTGAGCTCTTAACAATTTTATTCTGAGGTTTAAAAGGAGGTTTACACGTGGGGATTAACATAAAACAGCATGGGCTTTTTTGTCACTGCCTTTTGGTATCTGCCAAAAAAACAAACTTCACACTTTGCTACTCTTCCTACATTTCCTGCCATTAACAAAAATAGGCAACTCTTAGCGGCTAGTGTCTTAGAGTTCTGTGGCTAAGGAAAGATTTGAACATTGCCATGGTTTTAGTAGGATATTCCTTTAGGCTTAAGTTACATGCTCTTTAGTTTTTGAGTATTTTCGGGCAAACACCTAATGGGGATGAATTCAACTAAAAAAAAGAAATCTAGAGCAAATTCAGTGTAAGGCTCTAAGCTAATGTTTCTAATGCCCCAAGTCCAGTACTTGTTCTAGATTTCAGTCTTCTGGTCATCTGCCTTGGCCAGTGTTAAGGCGTTCGCAGCCAGTTCTACTTATGTTTTTCACAGTCACTTAAAAACAGGGGTTTGTTTTTAAGTGTCCCAACACACTTCTTTGATGCTTCCCTGGCCTTGTGTGTGGCTCTTGGGATGTGTATTGTCCTCTGTTTTGCCATGTTCTTTGTCTTGGCCTTCGTCTTTGTCTTTGTCTTGAACTGTAGAATGAGGCAACAGCCTCACAGCTGCTTCCAGGGCAAACCTTGTGTTCGACCCCCGTCATGAAGTCCCATGCCTGAGCATAAACATGCATGGAGTATTTGCCAAGGTCACCAAGTGCACGGAAGCAGCCTTTTTCTTGGCAGGCGGGAGGCCTGTGGAGGATCCTCTGGCTATCTGAGATCTCCACTATACTCAGGTGACTTTTGAGGTATTAGGGCAATATTCCAACTTTGGAGTTCTATTCGCCAACTTTGTGGGTTCCATGGATTTTAGATGTACTTTTTGCGTCATGGGGATCTACTATTGAAGTCCCTCTGTCACTTCAACCGTTTTTCCTATGTGCTGTTTTTAGTAGGTCATAGGGCTACCTGGACATGGGTGCCTTTCAAGCTCCCCATTTAGGTCTCGGACTGGTTGTGTCCCCTGAAAGCATGTTGGAGAAGTAGTCTGCTGGCAGCTGTACTTTAGTTTTAGCTATACCATGCTTCTAGTAATGTTTACTGCATTTGTTGTCCAATGCGCCATTTGGTAGTCATTGTGTCAAGTAAGTCCTACCCGCAGATATTATTTTGTGTCTTTTCTTCAGATCATGAGGTAGGCTTAAAATGTTATTGTGCTGACATGGGCTGACCCTGATCCGACACCTGCACTCATGGTTGTGCTTTATACTGGTATAACCTGGTTTAAAGCCCCCCACACTAAACAATCTACACCCTGTGTGAGTATGCTGTGTGTTTTGCAGTTTTCAGCATCAACCTCATTAATTGGTCACCAAAATCTTTGCTTCATGCCTTGAATGTGATTAGTGGGGTGGCTATGACGTGCATACATGAGTAAGGGCTTCCTTATGTTACAGAATTGGGTAGCGACATGGCAGAACGAACATGCAATTGTATCTAAATTAATATTTCAGGATCATTTAGGAAGTAATTATGCTAGTTGGATACTTGGGATGGAAATAAATAGGAAGGATGTTAGGGATATTAACTGTAGGGATTGGTTGAATAGGCCTGACTGATCCCTCGGTGGGAGAATCGGAGTGTGGGAGAGTGGAAAGGACTAAAAAGCAGGTCAAGTAATTTTTCACAGAGACCAGGTCTAAATAGAAGAGCATGCATTGGCAAAGCAGAAAGATCGGGCTCATGCAATCATAAGTAGCCCTTTAAGGATTCAAAGCTATCAAACATGGTGTTTAATAGAGTAGCAGATACGTTTTTGTTGTTACCAAAGCGAGATATGATTTGCTCACTTTGGAAAAAGTAGCAGGGATGTAGGAAAGGAAAACTCTGATGATTGTTGCAATCTATTTTGATCTGCTGTGAAAAAGTCAATGTTGGATTTTTTACTTTTCAGTCCGGTCTATTAGGAGGTGATGAGAGGGGTTATTTTCCTGGTTGTCTGAAATGTGAACTATAGACAATGACGTCCTGCACTCTTTTATTTGTTAATGGTCAATGATAAACCTATTACATGGGCAAGCAACCGTTTTTCATCAGGGTGGTGTAGATGAAAACCAAAGCTTTGAAAGTGCTAAAAACCCTGAATGCGAATGCATGGCAAATATTTTTTCTCTTGGGATTTTATCTTTTTATGATGATTCTTCGGGGCAAGTGTGTGTTAACTTTCTATTGATGTACGGTTTTTACATTTTACAGGTGTGGAATCTTGTTTTATTTTGGGGTGTACTTAGCTTAGATTCTTACCTGAAACTCAGGAAGACTAATGCATAGCATCCTGACTTGGCCATATTGGCTGGGCTCTAGCTCCTTTTCCCTTTGATCCAACTTGAATCCCTTGCTTGGCTTCTCCTTCATTTCCTTCTGTCTTCCTTTCTGATATGACTGATTGCCATTGCTAGACTCTTTTTGGCCTGCAGTGTTGCACCCATGGTAATATTGTTCTAGCCTAGGTGCCTAAAGTTAGGGTTGCGCCCAGGCCTGGAAATCCAAGTTGCTTGCTACTACTTCACTTCACCCCCGTTGTGGGATTTCTTCGGTCACCTCTAGCCATTGCCTGTGTCGTGGGAGCATCTCCTTGCTGACTGGCTGTATCCTCCTCCCCTGTCCTGTGGCCGTTTCTGGGTCCTGCAGAGTGCTCCTGTCACTGCTGTTGCTGCTGCCTTGTTCTTTGCCTTTTGGGATGTTTCTTCTAGTATCTTCCTCACTGGGCTTACCTTCTCTTTGTCCTTGCCGGATCATGAGTTCGAGCCACACCAACCAGAGCCCCAAACGTTGCTAGCCACACCAAAAACAACACCCAAACTCACCTATACACAGTAAGTAACTCATGGTGGCAACAGTAAAGACAGACACAAGTGATCACAGTTCAAGGGTGTTTATTAAACTGAAAATGCAGTATGGAAAAACGCCTAATCTAAATCTTAGATGGGAGCAAGAGTCGACCATCAAACTAAAAATAAGGCAGCCCTTGTGGCGTCGTGTAAAAAAAAGGGGTCTATACTACAGAAAAAAACTATTGCCAATCCTTTCTCTAAATATGCAAAGAAGTGAGGGATAATGTTCTCAATAAAGAAAGAAGTGTTCACAGTTAATAAGTCAGCATGTTACTGCCTGGGGTCTTCCTTCCCCGCTTTTTCAGCATGGGACAAGTGGGACCTTGGAGCACAGCACACGCCTCAGCTTTCTCAGCACGAGCCAAAACTTCTGTTACAGCTGTCAGGTTCTCCGATGGTTAAGTCTCTTTTCAATAAAAGTCTTTTGCCTTCGAAGGCCTGATGCATTCAACAAACGAACACAAAGTTCGGTTCTGCATATACTTTGGGTGATGGCTTCACCCCTGGATCCCCCTCTTCCGGGCGCAGACCCCTCACAAATCGTATTCAGCAAAACAAATAAACAGTTTGTTTCTCAATGAACTTTGGGTGATCGTTTTTCACCCCTGGATCTTCCTCGGTTGGGCTCGAACCCGGCTGACAAAGGGGCACTTCACTTCCCCTGGTCTTCCAATACTTTTTTCATTCATAATCTTAATGTCTTTTTAAACAGCTCTTCAGGCTTCGCCCCTTTGTGTCGGCTTCCCTCTGCCGGGTTCACTCTTGCCAACTTTTACCAAACAGTTCACTATGGGACTTTAGACTTTGCGCCTTCTCGTTAGCATCCCTCAGCCGGGTTCACTCTTGTCAACTTTTACGACACACAGTTCATATAATAATTTGACCATGCAGGATTAATTTCCCTTAGCTTCACAAACATCTGTTATCAAAGACTTTCGACGGTACAGAGGATTTTACAAGACCCCTGTATGACCACTTTGACCTCTCTTCGGCCTCTTCCCAAGGCCTTTTGGTTATTGGGTAATCACCCAGAGTTTCCTGCCTGAGCAACCACGTGGTGCGGACCTTCTCTGTTGCTGGTTTTCCCCCTGTTTAGCTTTTCAAAGTTCAATTTAGCCGTTGGCTACTTATCGCTCAACAAAGTTCGGTTTCTTATCGGCTCTTTCCTCAACTCACTGGCTGTGATAAACCGCCTGGCCGCCTTCTCCTTCGAGTCAAGGTTGGTACCACAGAGACCTGTGTCTCTTCCCGGCTTGGTTATCAGCAGAGGAGAGTCTCATGTACCGTAGACATCTGGTGCAACACATGCTGGCTATTGTTTGCAGATAATACTTCTTCTGTGGAGGTTTCACAGGCATTGGTCGGAAAGGGCAAGGTTGCCTCTCTCCTTGTTACCCTCTCGGTCTTCACCGTCTTTCTCCTCCTCTTGAACTGCCGTGCTGAGTTAGCTCTCAAGTTATGTGGTCTGCCTTGCTCGTCTTTTGTTCCACCTTTTATCCCCCTTAGGGAATGGGAAAGGGCTGTCAGGTGTGTGATTCTGGTCAATTGCCTGACTTTGCCTGACTTTTTATTGAGACATGTCAGGTAAACGGCTCTGGTGTTAGTCTGTTGTCTTTTATGTTGTGCAAAAGTGTTTGTGTCGGAAAGGGAGAGGTGGCCAGTGTTTTGGAATATCCTACATGGTAGGATGGGGAAAAGGTGTTGAAAGAAGGGGGATACTGCATCTCGCCCGTCGGTGTCCCTTGCCTACTCCCCAAAGACCTCCCATCCAGGTGATCCACCATCACTGGTCCACCCCCAGGAACTGGATCCAATAGCGATGGCCGTGTCCTGGCCACCAGGATGACAGATCCCCAGGGACTAGCTAGGGAGACAGCTTCCGGTTTCTCACATATCCTTCCCCTATTCAAGGTGGATATACTTGTTTTTTGGTTAGGTTTCCTGTTGTTAAGACTGGCCAAAGAACAGGGTTGAGAGAAGTCCAGGCACTCTTGCATATTCGTCTGATCGGTTTTAATAGGTATAGGTGAAGTGATCTTATCTGACTCTCTACCATAACCTACGAATTGGGTTTCAAAGTCCGTATTTGGCTTCATGTATTTTGAGTTTTCCCAATCCCAATCCCACACTGGAGCGTTTTGGGAGTTGTGACTTTGCTGCCAGGATCATTGGGGCAGAAAGGGAGGTGGAGATTCTTGTAGGAGAGTAGAGAAGATGGGGAACTCTCGCCCCAGAATAAATTCTTCAGGGAGCCCTGGGATTATGGCTGATGGTATTTTACATTTCTTTACCCAGATTTCTATGTGTACTGGTATTTTAGGATAGATTTCATTATCCCCATGTACAAAAGTTATTCGGACTAGGGTTGCAGGGTTTAGATCTTGGCGTGTAACTAAATCGGCCCTTATAGTGGTCTGTTTATTACCTAAGTCGATTAGGGCTTTTACCTGTTTCCCATTTACCCAAGCCTTTTAATAGGTGAACTTTCTAGGGGTTTGACACATGCAGATGCTAAAGGTTTCTAGCTCTTCCTCTGCTTCTTCCCACTCTTCACCCTTCAAGCAGCCTATTTCCATAGGTTCGTCTTTTACATTCTTTGGACAGTGCCTAGCTAGATGTCCGATTTCTCTACAGGAAAAACAGACCAGAAGAGGTGGTTTGCTTCCTTTTGCTTCCTACCGTCTGCTTTCATCTTTAGGTTTTTATTGAGGCATCCTTTCTTGACTCTATATGACCCCACTTATTTATCTATTCCCTGAGATGCAGTGCAATGGATGGGTTTATGATCTCTTTGATCTTCCTATCGATGGGCTGGCTGGAAGTATTTAGCCGCATCCACATGCTTTTGCATAGTTTCAGTGGCCATGGCAAGTTTAGGTCGATTTAATTGAAGGACGGATTTTTGCAAAAAAGGATAGGGAATTTGTAAATTGTTTGAGGTAATCATCTCTGTCAGTTCTTCTAGAGTTTTATTATTAGTCCAAAGGATTACCATGTTTTTTGATCCATACGCCCATTTCTAAAGGAGTTTCTCCCGGGTTCAACCTAATGGCTTGCAATTTCTGCCAATAGAAATTGCAGGTTTGCCCTACTCTTTTCAACAAGCTTTCCTTGATGGATCGGAAGAAAGCTCCCTGTTCAAGGTTGAGTAGTTGATAAGTTTGGAGTTCCCCTTTTAGCAAGGGTCCCAACTAGCATTTCTTAAGGTTTTCTCCCCACACAAGTTGTTCGGCCAGGCGGTCGAAGTTTAGGAAAACATTTCCCAAATCCTCACCTTCAAGATATGGTTATAGTACGCCTTGTGTTAGTAACGGCCTTGCTTGCAATTCAGTTAGTATAGTTAGATTTTCCTGGAGTCTGTTTTTGGCTTGTATCTGATGGGCTGCCAATTGGGCGATAATATTAGTTAGATCTGCCATTTCTTCCGGAGGTGTAAGGGTTGCCCCTGTGGTGTCGGAATTGGGGAAAAAGCAACTCTCAACCCCTTCTGCTCAAAATCTTCGGAGTCATCTGGTTCTGAGTCTGTCAAAGGAGGGGCCTGGGATAGATTAGGTTTTAACCCTGATGGCCCCGCTACCGATGGAGACTGAATACCAAGAAAAAAAAGGCTTGGAAGGGTAGGATTTAGAGCACTGGGTTTGATGAACGAAAAGACTGGTCAGATTTTTTGTATTATTCAGTCCCGCGGTTGTATGTTACAATGAGACAGTGGGAGGATATCTAATAAGACTTGAGTCTTAAAGAATAGATCCTGTTGACTAGATGGAATATGTAACTGAGAGGACAGGACCTCTTAAGTTAGATACACGATCAGAATCTAGGAGATCAACTATTTTATTTCCCCTTCCGATGGTACCACAATTATGAGCATGGGTTTACATTTTTATCAGCTGAATCACATCCCACAAAAGGGGGATACTGCGTCTCTCCCGTCCGTGCCCCACTCCTACCCCCCAAGGACCTCCCATTGAGGTGACCCCCGCCCCCTCACTGGTCCACCCCCAGGAACTAGATCCATTAGCGATGGCAGTATACTGGCAACCTGAATGACAGATCCCCGGGGTCTAGCTAGGGAGACACCTTCAGGTTTCTCACTAGACCCACTGTTCCTGGGTGGAGTTCGGAGCAGCCAGCAACGTGAATACCTGACGCTGGATCTTTAGACCATGATGCTGTAGTTGTTTCCATTCTCATTAGTCTCCTGCATAAGGGAGCAGCATGGTTTTGAAGCCACTTTCTACCATTGCACCCCATTGTCCAAAGCAGGCCTTGGGTTTCTCTGTAACTAGTTGTAGAGAGGGAGCAAAATACTTCCACCTCAAACATCACGCCCATGTTGCCTATATCCCGGGAACCAGAATGTGAAATACGTGCATTGCCAGTGAAGATACTGATACCAAGGAGAATCCTGGAAGCAAGGTTCACATTAACCCCTTTAGTGCCACCGCCGAGCCGGCCCGTCAGTGGAAACCGCTCCAGGTTGCCACCGATGAGCCGGCTCGTCGGTTTTGGCACCTTGTTTTGAGCGATCCCTGCAAAACAGGGATCGCTCAAAACTGTAATCCAACCCCCGGGCTATGTGAGGGGGAGGTCCCCCCTCACTGCCAGGGGGCTGGATTACCTTCAGTTTCACGTCAGCGTGCGTAAAGCACGTCGGCGTGAAACTGAAAGTAAATTCACTGCAGCAGCCATTTTCGGCTGCTGAGGTGAAGAAAGAAGGTGAGTGCCCTTCTTGCTCTGCATCGATCGCATCGATCTCAGGCTGTATTTCAAGCCAGAGATCGAGGCAGGTATCGTTGGAAAGGGGAGATCCTCCCCTTTCCAACGATACCCATTGTGTGGCATTGCTGCCTGTGGATCGGGTGCAGGGCGCCCGATCCGTGGGCAGCAATGTCACTGGATCAATACAGATCTGTTTGTGACGCAGGGGGAGGGGGTGATGCTTACTATGATATGGTACTAGATAAGCGGCCCCCTTCCCCGCGTGGCCCCAAAGTATGGGGCCACAGCGTCGGAGACCCCTGGGGGCAGATGATCACTGCCCCCAGGGGTGAAAATGAAAAAAAATAATCAAAAATTCGAGGGAAGGGGGGAGGTGGAAGGGGGTTTGGGGCCCTGGGGCCCACTAGGCAACCAGGGATAGAGGAAAAAGTGGTGTCCTTGGAAAGGGGAGGTTCTCCCCTTTCCAAGGACACCACATATATGAGGCATTGCTGGTCACGGATCAGCGCAGAGCGCTCGATCCGTGACCAGCAACCCACTGGACCACCATGGATCCGTTTGTGACTTGGGGGGGGGGCTGCTTCAAGTAAGCAGCCCTGACCCCCCAACCCCAAAGCATGGGGGCACATGCATGTGAACCCTGGGGCAGATGGCTGACCATCTGCCACCAGGCAATGTAAAAAATAGGCAATGGGGGTGGGGTGGGGGGCCACTAGCCACCATGGATTTCTTACTGAATGAAAGGGAGGGTGGCCCCCCCAACCGAAGTAGAAAGGGGGGGCACCCCTTGTAACCCTCCGTGGGGGCAGATTTCTGCCCCCATGCAGGAGTACATGAGGTGGCCCCCCCATCCATTTGGGGGGAGGGGGAGAGGGCCACCAGGAAAGTGTGGACAGGCCTCCCAAAGGATGGGACTTGCAGGTTAGGGCCCCCTGGGGCAGATGGGTGCCCATCTGGCCCTAGGGATGGGCCAATGAAAAAAAAAATGGAAAGGAAACATGGTTGGTTTTGGGGGAGTGCCCCTCCCACTGGACCACCAAGGAATATTTTCAAGGAAAGGGGGGGTGTCCCCCCCACCCCCAAAATGGACTGGGGCCCATGGCATGCATAGCAAAAACAAAGAGGTGATGGCTGGAAGGTTTAGACTTAATCTTAACCACTAGCAATGCTCTGGGCAACCCTCCAGACCACCGTTCTTCGCCTGCCAAGCCATTACAGAAGGGAAAGACCATATGCAAATCAGGCTTGGCCCCACCCCAAAAGGGGCAGTGCAGCCCTAACTGCTAGGCCACATCCCTTCTGCACGAGACCACAAGCATCCCCAAACATGTTTCGCCCTTGTTGGGGCTCATCAGTGAGGAGTAGCTTGGGTCTCTAGGCCCAGCAGGCACGGGACCCACGTCTGGGCATACCCGTCCCACTCGGGATGACATAGCAAAAACAAAGAGGTGATGGCATGCAACCTTCCCTGGGGGCAGATATCTGCTCCTAGGAAGGGGCATCTGACCCCAGGTAGGGATGCATGAGGTGGGCCTCCCCTATGTGCCCTCAGGGAGGGATGCATGAGGTGGGGCCCTCCATTTAGGGTGGGGGGGAGAGGGCCACCCCTGTTACAGTAGAACATTTGCCGGCAATGTAGGGTGCCCCTCAGCCCCCCCTAAAAAGCAGCCTACGATTTTGTATTATTTTCTTTGTTTACCCAACTTCACTTGGCGCAGATGGGCACATTAGTGTGCAAATCTGCCCCCAGGGTGCCCAAACCCTACTGCCCCATGCATTGGGGGTCCTGCCCCACCTTTTGTGGTGTGCCTATCCCCCCCACCCCAAATGGCTGGGGGGACACACCTCATGCAGCCCTCCCTGAGCCTCCTAGGAAGGGCTGCATGAGGTGCCCCCGCCACCCATTTGCGGTGAGGGGGGAGAGGGCCCCCAAAAATGGTGGGACAGGCCCCCCAGTGGGTGGGGCAGTAAGGTTTGGGCACCCCGGGGCAAGAATGGCACACCAATGTGCCCCTCTGGGCCAAGGCAAGTTTTGTAATCAAAGAAAAAAATGGAAAATGTGGAACGCATTTTAGGGGGGGCTGTGGGGCACCCCAAAGGGATGGGGAATTTTCTAACGGGACGGGGTGGTGACCCCGTCTCCCCCACCCGCAATGGAGTGGGTGCCATGTCATGCAGCCCTCCCTGGGACCAGATATCTTCTCCTAGGAAGGGACGCCTGAGCCCAGGGAGGAGTGCAGGACAGCCCCCCACTTATCTGCCCAGGGGGAAGGCTACATGAGATACGCCACCCCTCCAATTGGGGTGAGGGTGGAGAGGGGCACCCCCCTTCACAATAGAAAATTACCTGGTGGTGTATGGGGCCCCTCTGCCCCCGCTAAAGGGCAGCCTGCCATTTTGAATTATTTTCTTTGTTTACTAAACTTTCCTTGGCGCAGAGGGGCACATTGGCGTGCCAATCTGGCCCCGGGCATGCCCAAACCTTACTGCTCCACCCACTGGGGGGCCTGTCCCACAATTTATGGGGGCCCTCTCCGCCCCACCCCAAATGGAGGGGGGTGTACCTCACGCAGCCGTTTGTAGGAGGCTCAGGGAGACCTGCATGAGGTACCCCCACCACCCATTTGGGGTGAGTGGGGAGAGGGCCCCCATAAATTGTGGGACAGGCCCCCCAGTGGGTGGGGCAGTAAGGTTTGGGCACCCCGGGGCCAGATTGGCACACCAATGTGCCCCTCTGCGACAAGGCAAGTTTCGTAAACAAAGAAAAAAAATGGAAAATGGTGGAACGCTTTTTAGGGGGGGCTGTGGGGCACCCCAAAGGGTCTGGGAATTTTCTAATGGAATGGGGCGTTGACCCCCTGCTCCCCCCAGCCGCAATGGAGTGGGTGCCATGTCATGCAGCCCTCCCTGGGTCCAGATATCTGCTCCTAGGAACGGACGCCTGAGCCCAGGGAGGAGTGCAGGACAGCCCCCCCCCATTATCTGCACCTGGGGAGGGCTACATGAGATGGGCCGCCCCTCCAATTTGGCCATGTGTGGATTCCCACGGGTGTCCTTTTTTGGGAAATGCATGGGGTTCCCTGTTTTCCTTGCTGGCTTTGACACCCTAGGCCCAAATCTGTGGGTTGCCCACATGAACAAATTGTGCTGTGTCAAAAGGCTTGGGGTTACCAGTGGGTTACCCTTTTCCTTTTGCACCCCCGGTAGGTGCACCTACACATGTGAAGTACCATTTTCATCGGGACACGTGTGGGGACGCAGGAAGGTAGGCCATGTGTTATTGGCGGTGTGTTTCGGTGGGTGGCCAGAGCGAAATGAATTGTCTTAATTTCCAGCCAATTTCAGAGACATTTCCCTGTGTCCACTCACCGAAACACGTCGCCAACAACAGGTGTCATACCTTCTCGCGTTCCCACAGGAGTCCCGACGAAAAAGGTACCTCACATGTGTGGGTGCACCTACCAGGGGTGCAAAAGGAAAAGGGTAACCCGCTGGTAACCCCAAGCCTTTCGCCACAGCACAATTTGTTCATGTGGGCAACCTACATATTTGGGCCTAGGGTGTCGAAGCCAGCAAAGAAAACAGGGAACCCCATGCATTTCCCAAAAGAGGACACCCGTGGGAATGCACAGAGGTCTGACTTGCGCGAAGCGGCCTAGGATTTATTACCCAGAACCCCAGACAAAGTGAACATTGTGTTTTTTTCCCCACCAAATATCACACTTTGTCAGGGATTGTGGCTAATAAAAACTGGGGCAATTTGCGCAAGGCAGACCTCTGTGGATTCCCACGGGTGTCCTCTTTTGGGAAATGCATGGGGTTCCCTGTTTTCCTTGCTGGCTTCGACACCCTAGGCCCAAATCTGTAGGTTGCCCAAATGAACAAAATGGAATGTGCCGAAAGGCTTGGGGTTACCAGCGGGTTACCCTTTTCCTTTTGCACCCCTGGTAGGTGCACCCACACATGTGAGGTACCTTTTTCGTCGGGACTCCTGTGGGAACGCGTGAAAATGTTCCCCCTTTTTGGTTATTTTCTCTCACCCCCCTAGAGCAACCTAGGATTCCTGGGTGGCGTTACGACCGCCTACATGTGGGAAAAAAAGGATCCGAATTTAGCCGAGATATCTCATTGTAACAAAAAAGTTACAAGCCATTGTATGGCCACATACCGAAATACCCATGGCACTTAAAGGGTTAAGAAAGCCATACCTGCATACACAACAATATGACGGCCATTGATATGAAATACTAGAAGAAGTGTGAAAAGTGAGCAAAATAGCAGATTGGTGACGTCACATGAAGCAAGACTGACGCACCCAGAAGAGATGCAGATACAAGAGAACATAGATATTCTATAGCCATCAAGCAAGTATCAAAGATAAGTAACATTTTGGGATCGAGATAAAGATGTTTATGTTACAAGAATGATGAAGATATCAAGTCATTTTACACATGTACAGATGCAAAGAAACTCAAGCAGACAAAGTATTCCTAAGGCTAGCTATGTAGTGAATAGAATGTGCCATGCACCAACATATGTATGTATATATATATATATATATGAGTGAGTGAACTATAGATGATTCCACTATGCATTTTAGCAGAGCTGGACCAGAAAAAAGAATGCTTTTCCAGTGTGTTGCAGCTGAAAAGCAATCAAATTACAGAGGTGAATCAAAAAGGGGTGAGGATGTGCCAACCCCAAGAAGCCAAGGCCGCTCTGGGCCAGAATGATCAGACAGTAGCTACAAACGTGTGAAAGAACAAACTCCTGTTCAGAAGACGGGCACGAGAACACTGAAGATGTCAGAGATTCATTAAATAATAGTATTTTGAATACACCAGAGCTCAAAACCATGGTCTTCAGTCACGTGGATGGCTGAAAATGGACAATCGTGATGAGCTACACCGACGCAAGCAGACAGAGCATGCTATACTCCCTCGTATTCTCCAGAGCAAGGAACATTTCCAAGGCCAAGTTCAAAGCCTCAATTGATGTGCAGACTGCAAGAGGTGATGATAAATGACATGCTAATTGGTGGAAAGCTATGGTCAAGACCAGCCCACCAGCACCTGGATGCCAGCCTGCATGCTGCTGGCCAATGTGGAAAAGTACTGACGGATGTAAGGGTGCCAACCAATTATAGAGGGCCACGTAGTAAAGAGCCCTATAGTTTGTGTAACCAATGGGACGTTGTGTATTAGATGACGTTCATAGTGACCTGTTTGAGGGGGGGCTTAGTTTCCCCACCTGATACTAGAGACCCTAGCACTCTCTTAGACAAGTATGGAACTTATACCTAGATGTTCCCTTAGACCCAATAACTTTCTCCAATAGGTTTTTGTAGTTTGCCACGCAGGATGACATCAGCAATGACGTGTTTTTACTATATAAGATGCTTTTTTCATAAGATTTGTTGAGCAAGAAGATCGCAGGAATTGTCGATGTTCGTTGTAACTCCCTGTTTTAGACAATTGCAAATAAAACAGCTTTGATTTGTCAACTTCCTGAGTTAGTCTGATTATTGATGTTTGTGTGTCTTCTGCATCCCCATCCTTCTCAAAGTATTGCTACCTCATTTTAAAGGGCTTCGTCGATAACCATGGTTCACGTGGTAGCAGAGAATGATGGTTAAAGAACCGTCGACCTAGTAAGCTTTGGGGTCCCGGTAATATCGGATGTCCTCTGCCATTTAGCTGAAAGGACGTGAAGCTCCCTGTAGATAGCTGTAATTAGTGTAAAGAATCTTGCAAGTGCAGGTGAGACAGGTCCCTCGGTTTCAAACGGAATCCTGTTACCCGGGACACAATGGACCATGAACCAGGCTGGTTGGTAAAATGCAATATTTATTTATTTTAAAATTCAAAATAAATCATACACTTTTTAATATGGGGCAGCAATGACGAATGGGGTGATAATTACACTGAGAATGTGAGCAAATGCACTGAATTTAACCTTCTAGTGGAACATATACACAGCACAGCAGAATAGGAGCACTTTTTGGTTTAGGAAAGATAGCACTTAAGTTAGAATTTCCCCCTGCAATGTTCCCTCAACCCACAAATAATCAATTCTGGATAAACAGAAGCAGCAGGTAATCAAGAATAATAGGCAAGAATCGGAATCCACATCTGACCTTCCCACCCCAAATAAGAGAAAAATTGATTTTAAACCCCTTGCATTGTTAAGAAATGACACTGAATGTGTGTTAAAAACCTTGAAGCAAATATAATTCCTCACTAAAGCAACAATGCAAAGACACTAATAATCACAAAGAATGGATTACCAAAAGCATACAGTTCGAAATGAGTGAAAAGTTTAAAACAGATTGCAGCAAAATGACATGTGTGAAAGTTGTATTTTTTTAATTCCCGCCTAAAATTAACCAAACAGTTTTTAATAAAAACAGGGGAAATACACTAATCTGGAGTGTGGTTTCTTGGTTGGGAATAGCTATAGATCAGAGGTATAAAATGGAAGTAAAATTAAATCTCTAGCTGGTAAATTGGATGAGTTATGCAAGATATAAGATGGTGCACTTTGAATAAAATGGAGCGGTGAAAAAGGAAAGGAAATCAGTTGTGACAAGAACAGTTTTACTCTACACTAGAGTATTCGGGCTAGTCCACCAAAGAGGGACACAGTAAGCTCCAGGGTTGATTTGTGGTTCAACCCTCTCACCCCGGCGCCCAACCCTGGTGGAACCAGTCCGATCACTCAAAATAGGACTAATGGTTTAGGATTACGCAAGACAAAATTACTAAAGAGATGGCGCTACCACTAGAAATCAAGGGCAGGGTTGCAACAATGATTCTGACAGTTTGAAGAAGTTATCAGGATCAGGATAAGGATAGGATGACTTAGAGATTGGGATAAGGACAAAGACAAGATATGCTATGGATTTCTATGGGTTGGCGAAATACTCACAGTCCACTTTTTAGTTTGGGATTTTGGACAGTCAAGGTTTCTAGTCACTACACGGCAGGGCTCCTGGCACACAGCTGGGCAGTTCTGGTCACCGGATGGCACCAGATGACACCAGATGGGAATGGCAATTCTGGTCGCTCGATACTAAAGATCAGCTGGATGGCAGGTTTGCAGGATGGCATGCAGTTAGTGGTATCAGGATGCTTCCCAAAAACACCACAGCTTTCCCCTTTGGTTATTGGGGAATTTTAATGGGTCTTCAGAATTAAGGCCTTGCTGGGAATGGAATCAGCACTGCTTGGGTTTTGCAGTGGGCCCTGGAGTAGGGTCAGCAATGCTTTGGCCTTGTAGTTGGGATCTGGAATCTGGATGGATGGAACAGGAACGCAGAACAGGAATGTCAGGAAGGGTGAGCCTAGAGTTCTGTCAGGGACTCTTATTTATCAGGCATAGTGACATCATCGAAGTATATGACTTGGGCAGGCTTAACTAAACACTCCTCTAACAACTGGATTGGACAAGGGTGATAGTCACTGCCTCGCTCTGAGCTAGTTGGATTTCAGGAAAATGATGTCAGATTTATGATGTGAGTTTTACAATGTCCAAAAACCTCCTACAGTTACTTTAACTAAAATCCGATTTTGCCACAAACATACATTTATACAATTGCAATCTCTTAGCAAATTATATACACAGTTTACATATTTTGTGCAGCACATTGCAGTTCAATCCTCCAGTCCGTGAGACCTTGTTTCGCCATTCTACCAGTTTTTCACGCTTTTCAATGGGATTTATATTACTCAAAATTCTATAACTTTATACATGGATGTTGATTATCATAAGGGATGTATGTACACAAATTTGCATTTGCAACATGGATACTTTTCTTGTAATCCGCCTTACTTGGCCATTTCTGTCCCCAGCGTGTCAGTGAATTCTACCAAGTCTTAAAAGAAAGCCCAAAAAATGACTTTTACACTGCGAAAATTCTACATTTTTACAAAGTCTTGCTGCAGAGATAAAAGTCTTTAAAGTTTATTTATGAAATAGTCTTTGGAAAAAAAAGGCAGTCCTTTGTCACTGAATCATTTTTTTTCTTCCTTCAACTGCTACCAACTGTCATTTCCTTCAAAGCAAGGTGGGGGTTGGTTTCTCAGCCTGATTGAAGGTTGTATTGCCCCTTCACACTTCAAACTTCCTTGCCCTGGGAGTCCCATTGTCTGTGGGTTGGCCTAGACAAGATTATTTTCCAACCTAGCTATTATCCTTTAGGTGTTAGTATCTGCTGAGAGTTTATGGTGTGGCTCCCTTCCTTTAGGGGGAAGTTTCAGGGCTGCCAACTGGAATAACTGGTTTTTGAGAGGTTGCACATTCAGCCCATGTGTTTTAAAATCTTTATTTTCTTATTTTGGGTCCCGAATTAAAACAAACCTGTGGAATAAAATAGCCCCTGTGTGTATTATCACCAACAACACAATCCCTTCACATTGCTAGGTAATGCAAGCTTTCATTCAACCATTTCCTTTTTAAACAGGCCATTTTTTCCCTTCTGTTTGCAAAGGCCCATTTTTACATGTGTGGTGAAAAGCTAGCATTTCTTTCTTTAAATATCGGTTTGGCAGCTCCATCAGATTCCCACACTGTCTTTGCAGCCAAAGTCATTTTCTTGAAAGCAGGAGTTTTGTCTGAAGCACAGATATAGTGAAACTGACCTGGCTCAGAGAGTTAGAGTTTCTTTGAACTGCAGATCTTGGGATACTTTTGGAAAGAAATAAACGTGTGTTCCCGTGTGAGTAAAAGTGGAGTTCCTTGTTGCTTTCTCTCAGAGTTGGTTTGACTGGGCTGTCATTCAGGAATTATGCCTGGTTTTGCTGAGGCACAATGAAATCTCCTGGGCATTGCAGGGCCATTTTAATCACAGTGGTTTAAAGAGAACAGATGAAATTAGCGTCAAAGCAGCATTTTTAAAGGGTGAAAAAGTTTCATTTTGAAGGGGAATTTTGGGTTTACCGCAAAGCAGTGCTGCCTTTTCACTTTATTCCATTGATATGTTTCAGAACACACTGGCACGCTCCTTCAGTGTGTCAGGAACCAAGATTGGAAACATTGGTATCGATGGCGATTCCGACGATGACCGGTCTAGTCCTCACCTAACATGGCGCCTGACAGGACGCTGGAGCTTATATAATCTGGCTCCGCCCACTTTTCGGCGCGTTGTATCTGTTGTTTCACTCTCTCTCAACGCTCCGTCTGTGGATTATTGCCATCCTGTGTTTACCTTATAGTTCTCTTTTCCCCTTGTTCCTTCCTTTGTTTCCTTGTTGTCATTCATTTCTACTATTCCGTGTTCGCTACAGTTCTGCTCTGCGCACACGAGTTCCGCTGTAATATCTGCTGCGGTACCTTTCCGCTTCTTTATTTCTTTCTTGCTTAAAACTTGTACATTTCTTTTCAACCTGGTTCTCCGGCCGCGAGGGTGCTCGCACACTGTGTTCCGCGTCCTGGAACAGGAGCTTCCTACTTACCTTACTATCGGCTGTCCCTTCAGCCCTTCGGACTGTTGTTTCATTATTCCTCTCTCACGAAAGCGCTGAGCTAGAAGCCTCAGCGTTTCGTTAGCCTACTTCTCTACCTTCTTTTCTCTCCCTACGGCGTAAGACCTGCTGGCGTTTGGTTCCGTTTCCGTTCCGCCGTGGGGGGTTAGAGCTACTCTAGACTACTTAGGCAGTTCTATTGCCAGCTCAATTGCCTTCTCACTGTTGTTGGGTATAGTAGTCCTTCTCCATTACTTTTCCTACAGCACCCCTTTTCTTATCTATACCATCCTTTCCCTACCCTATTTTCAGGGTCCTCTACCCTATTCCTCCGTATAATATATATTCTTGTCTTTTGGATTCTCAATTCATCAACAACATCATCTACTCTGACATCTTGGAGTTGCCATTTATCGATTGACACCATCTAAGTCCTACCTTCCGAACCCATCTATGGACTAGGGTTTTTTCCGCCTTCGGGCTTTTTCCCTAGAACTGAGGCTGGCCCCCTGGGGTTCCCCGGTGATAGGTCCAACCTTCTGTCAAGGTGGCCTCCGGAGGGGCCAGACCTTATCTTCACGAAAAGAAGACCAGGACCCAGAAAAGAAAGGTTCCAAGGACTAAGGAGAAGCCAAGCAAGGTAGAGACTGATCCTTGTATACATACCTCGGAAGAGACAGGTGAGGAGAAAGGGGAGGTAGACAAGGGATCGGACAGAATACAACGCCTAAATCCTAACATGGCTTCCTTGGAACAATACCAAGAACTGGTAGCCGCAATGCAAAATCTCACGGTTGAAGTCCAAGCCTTGAGGACAGAGAACATATCACTCCGACAGCAGGTAGTCCTGCATAGAGATGACCGTGGAGATCTACCTGCGATGCCCCTTTCCTTTGGCAAGTACAATGGTTACCCGGGAGGAATGAAAGAATTCCTTGATGCCTGTGGTGTGTATTTTGCCTTCCGTACCCATGCCTATGAATCGGCAAGATCTAGGGTTGGTTTCATCATCGCCAATCTCACAGGAAATGCCCTGGCTTGGGCCACCCCTCTTGTTGCCAGAAACGATCCCTCTTTGATTGATTATGATCGTTTTATAGAAGGATTCAAGGAACGTTTTGACAGACCAGAGGTACTATATTCCTCCCTAGAAGCTATTCTAGATGTTGAACAAGGGAACACAGATGTCCAGACGTATATCGCCCGCTTTCAGAGACTAGCAGCGAAGGCTGACTGGCCAGATTCAGCCCAACAAACTATATTTCGGAGAGGGCTCCACGACGAGCTCAAGGATGAGTTAGCTCGCGTAGCCCGGCCAGTATCTTGTCAAGAATTGATGACCCTAGCATTACAGATTGAATTCCGATTAACGGAAAGAAGGCAAGAAAGAAGACGATACAGGAACAATCCTCATTCTCCCAGTCTACCGAACCCTTCTCCAGCAACCCGGACCAACGCCCCTTCGGAAGAACCCATGCAAGTTGGAACTACACGGGGACCTCTTACACCGGGAGAGCGTAAACGAAGAAGAGACACCGGATTGTGTATGTATTGTGGTTCCGCCAAACACTTATTGAGAAATTGTCCAGAAGTGCCACCCCGAAAGAAGGAAAACTTCAACCCCCGATCTACAGCAAGGGAAGTCTCGGGGGAAGTGCCAAGTACCCTTGCAACCACTCAGGAGCCATGAACAATTCTGAGGAAAATAACCTGATGGTGTTCCAAGTTAAGTTATGGTTGTCTCCTTCGAGTTCCGTTGAAGTACTTGCTATGTTGGACTGTGGAGCTGCAGGTAACTTCATGGATGCTAACTGGGCTATAGAACATCACATAGCTACCAAACCTAAGATAACTCCCATTCCGGTAGAGGGTGTAGACGGTCGACCACTATCATCCGGTCCCATTACCACAGAAACAATACCACTAAGAATGGAGATGAGTCATCACTCGGAATACCTGATCTTTGATCAGATCAGAGCTGCCCATTTCCCTCTGGTCATCGGTATTCCATGGCTAAGGAAACACAATCCCCACATTGACTGGAAGGCTAATAGAGTGAGCTTCAACTCACTCTTTTGTAAGTCAACTTGTATGGGTTACATGGATTCCTCCACCCATCCTGAAGCAGAACCACTTCCTACCCCAAGCTCCACAATCATAGCCTCAGTTCCGCCTCAATACCACGAATTCTCTGAGGTATTCATAGACATCCAACCTCGTGATCTTCCCCCTCACAGACCAGAAGATTGCGGCATAGATCTAGTACCGGATGCCGTGATTCCTTTCGGGCGAATGTACCCTCTGTCACTCCCAGAAAGGAAGGTCCTACGAGAATATTTGGACTCTAATCTCCAAAATGGGCTTATTCAAGAGTCGAAATCTGCCTGTGGAGCCTCCTTATTCTTTATACCAAAGAAAGACAGTTCCGAACTACGTCCATGTATTGACTATAGAGGGCTCAACAAGGTGACAATCAGAGACCGATATCCTATGCCATTAATCCGAGACATCTTGGAGGCGGTGCAAGGAGCTGTATATTTTACCAAACTGGATCTACGAGGCGCCTACCATCTCCTAAGAATAAGAAAAGGCGACGAGTGGAAGACCGCGTTTCGCACTCCTTTCGGATTATTCGAATACCGGGTGATGCCATTCGGCCTGGTCAACGCCCCCGCTGTCTTTCAGAGGTATATGGATAAGGTGTTTGCAGATATGTTGTTTGTCTCGGTGGTGGTGTATCTGGACGATATCCTAGTGTTCTCTCGATCACTAAACGAACACAGGTCACAGGTGAGAAGGGTACTCCAACGTCTTCTTGAACACCAACTTTTGGTGAAACCGGAAAAATGCAAGTTCGAGACCACTTCCGTATCCTACCTGGGATTCGTTTTGTCAGGGGAAGGTATAGAGATGGACCCAGCCAAGGTTAAGGCTATCATGGAGTGGAGAGAACCCAGCACTATCAAGGAACTACAAAGTTTCCTAGGGTTGGCCAACTTTTATAGAAGATTTATACCAACCTTCTCCAACCTAGTGCTTCCTCTCACATCTCTGCTCAAAAAAGGAGTCAAGTTTGCCTTGAGAGATGAACAAAGGAGAGCAATTCAGACTCTTAAGGAATGTTTTTCTTCCGCTCCCATTTTGATACAGCCTGATCAGACCATACCATATATCCTAGAGACGGATGCCTCGATAGGAGCGGTAGGTGCCATCTTATTACAGAAGACAGCCGATGACCATGAACATCCGGTGGCATATTTCTCGAAGACCCTTACCAGTAGTGAACGGAACTACTCTGTCTTGGAGAGAGAACTTCTAGCCATCAAGCTAGCCTGTCAAGAATGGCGACATCTATTACAAGGCGCTGCCCATCCTTTCGTGATTAGAACTGACCACCGCAATCTCCGAGTTCTACAACAAATGGAGTGCACCAATGCCCGACATGCCCGATGGGCATATTTCTTCCTACAGTTCGATTTCCTAATAACCTATATCCCGGGCACAGAAAACAAGAAGGCAGATGCCTTATCAAGAAGTATCGGAGACAGTTCAGGGACCTACAATGAACATGATCACCTTTTCCCTAATCTCAAGGTCTTGGCTTCCACGGTCTCATTTTTTCAAGATCTGATACCTCATTATCAGTCCGGTGCAAGACTACCCGCCACAGTCATCCCAGGCAAGGACGGACTGTACTATCATGGTCACGCTCTGTTCATTCCCAACAAGAATCTCCAGAAGCTCGTCCTTTCGTGGTGTCATGATAACCCCTTGTCGGGTCACCCAGGCATCAGAAAGACCTATGAACTCTTACAAAGAGGATTTTGGTGGCCAGGATTAAAGACTGATGTATATCAGTATGTTACCTCATGCTCAATCTGTGCCTCTAACAAATATCGTACCGGTAAACCACTCGGACTCTTACAACAACATACCTTACCATCACGTCCATGGGAACATATCTCTACAGATTTCATCGTCGATCTCCCCCCTTCTGAGGGTATGACGGTGATTATGGTCACAATAGATTCATTTAGCAAACTGGCCCATTTTTCAGCCTTCAAACAAATCCCTTCTGCTTCTGAGACAGCTATTATCTTCCTCAGAGACATAGTCCGTCTACACGGCTTACCACAGACCATTGTATCTGACCGAGGACCTCAGTTTACGTCCAAATTCTGGGCTTCGCTTTGTCAGGTCTTGGGTATCCACAGAGCCCTTTCTTCGGGATACCACCCCCAGAGTAACGGACAAACCGAAAGGTTAAATGCAACCCTGGAACAGTATCTAAGGTGTTTCTGCAGCAACCAACAGGAGAGATGGTATCATTTCCTTTCTCAAGCAGAGTTCGCCTATAATAATACCCTGCATACCACTATCCGAATGAGCCCTTTTTTGTGTACGTATGGATTTCATCCCAAACATCTGCCAGGGTTTGGCTCCCTAGCCACTAAGATTCCAACTCTGGAGAGCGTCTTACAGGATCTTCAGGAGATTCATGATCTCGCCAAGAAGGCACACCAACTCAGTCAACAATCACAGAAGAGATGGGCAGATAGGAGCAGAGCTTCCAACCCTTCATGGAAACCAGGACAACTAGTCTGGTTATCCACTACTTTTCTTCCTCGATGGGTTCATGCTGGAAAATTCTCTCCCCGTTATCTTGGACCATTTCCCATTCTCCAACAGGTCAACCCGGTTGCTTTTCGACTCAAACTTCCTGACTATCTCAAAAGGGTTCACCCGGTGTTTCATGTTTCTTTGCTCAAAGAGTACAAGGTAGACCCGTTCCTCAGACCCATCAATAAGAGTCGAGCCCAGGTACGTTCCATTCCAGAAGAATATGAAGTAGCGTACCTAGTGGACTCCAGATACCACCTAGGTCGACTCCAATACCTGGTTCACTGGAAACGCTATCCAGTGGAAGAGAGGTCTTGGGAACCAGTAAGCCATATTCATGCTCCTAGGCTCTTGAGAAAATTTCATCGCCTTCACCCGGGCAAGCCGGGAGGTTCACCGAGAGGAGAGGGGTATACTGTCAGGAACCAAGATTGGAAACATTGGTATCGATGGCGATTCCGACGATGACCGGTCTAGTCCTCACCTAACATGGCGCCTGACAGGACGCTGGAGCTTATATAATCTGGCTCCGCCCACTTTTCGGCGCGTTGTATCTGTTGTTTCACTCTCTCTCAACGCTCCGTCTGTGGATTATTGCCATCCTGTGTTTACCTTATAGTTCTCTTTTCCCCTTGTTCCTTCCTTTGTTTCCTTGTTGTCATTCATTTCTACTATTCCGTGTTCGCTACAGTTCTGCTCTGCGCACACGAGTTCCGCTGTAATATCTGCTGCGGTATCTTTCCGCTTCTTTATTTCTTTCTTGCTTAAAACTTGTACATTTCTTTTCAACCTGGTTCTCCGGCCGCGAGGGTGCTCGCACACTGTGTTCCGCGTCCGGGAACAGGAGCTTCCTACTTACCTTACTATCGGCTGTCCCTTCAGCCCTTCGGACTGTTGTTTCATTATTCCTCTCTCACGAAAGCGCTGAGCTAGAAGCCTCAGCGTTTCGTTAGCCTACTTCTCTACCTTCTTTTCTCTCCCTACGGCGTAAGACCTGCTGGCGTTTGGTTCCGTTTCCGTTCCGCCGTGGGGGGTTAGAGCTACTCTAGACTACTTAGGCAGTTCTATTGCCAGCTCAATTGCCTTCTCACTGTTGTTGGGTATAGTAGTCCTTCTCCATTACTTTTCCTACAGCACCCCTTTTCTTATCTATACCATCCTTTCCCTACCCTATTTTCAGGGTCCTCTACCCTATTCCTCCGTATAATATATATTCTTGTCTTTTGGATTCTCAATTCATCAACAACATCATCTACTCTGACATCTTGGAGTTGCCATTTATCGATTGACACCATCTAAGTCCTACCTTCCGAACCCATCTATGGACTAGGGTTTTTTCCGCCTTTGGGCTTTTTCCCTAGAACTGAGGCTGGCCCCCTGGGGTTCCCCGGTGATAGGTCCAACCTTCTGTCAAGGTGGCCTCTGGAGGGGCCAGACCTTATCTTCACGAAAAGAAGACCAGGACCCAGAAAAGCAAGGTTCCAAGGACTAAGGAGAAGCCAAGCAAGGTAGAGACTGATCCTTGTATACATACCTCGGAAGAGACAGGTGAGGAGAAAGGGGAGGTAGACAAGGGATCGGACACAGTGTGTGCCCTTGTTCCATCCTGCCTGATGTGTCCTTGGCAGGACGGGTAAACTGGAGGGAAAACCCTAAGTGTTAGGAAGGTCAGGTTAAGGGCATCAAAACTGCTGTTATACAAACAAGGAACTGACCATATCCCATCAAAAATATTACTCTTTTTACACACACTGTTTTTTCGTGTGGTACTCTACGAACAAAGGCTGAAAACTAGTATGCCTATAAAACAATAAATGTTGGACCCAAATGCTCTGGATATCTAAATAATTTGATATCTCAGGCTACCCTGGAGCATCGAGTGTTACTACCTTGGAGCAAAAGAAAATATATAGAAAAAATATAGAAAAAACTGCTGTGATAGCTTAGTGGCTATTTTTAATTGTACAGTTGTTGTTTAACAAATAAACATGATCTCCCAAAGGAGCATTTACAAAAAAATGGTACTTTCAAAAATCGAAACCATGACCATTAAAATGCACAGTGAATTACATCAAATACTATGGAACATACATTCTGGTATTTGACAAGAAATAAACATTTTCAAACAAAAAACCATCCACACAATGTGTGATTGAATCCACAGCCTATATGATGAGTTGAAAAAACAAAATGAAGAAAATAAAACAACAAAAAGAAAAATCCTAACACATCCTGATTTTGTGTGATAGGGCAAAGCAACCAAATGCGACCCCCACCAGAGTCTGATGTATTGGTGGCCTCGGCCAAAGGACCGATTGTAAAGTCCTCGGGTTTGGAGCCCAGGGCATGTGTGGTTCCAAACTAATGCCAGAGGTCAGGTCCTCCTGATGACTTGGAGGGTCAGCTGGTGAGAGTTTATCAAGAGCCCAATCCTAGGTCAACGTCGGTGGTTATATTCCTGCTGATTTGAAAAATGGGCCGTATAGCAATTACGTGTCCAATAAGACGTTTCGGCGGGCAGTGAAGGCTACCTTCATCTGGACCTGCGGATGTCGCTCTACATGGGAAAACAGAGCAAAGGAAAGAAATCAGAAGGGGAGAGTGGGTAAGAACAAATCACCCCCAGCATCTCATCAATCTATACATGCCTAACAATGGTAGAGCACGTGAAGCACAAGTATTAAAAAAGGGGAGGGTTCGAGAAAGAAGGAGACATTAAGCTTTAAAAGGTTGCCAAAAGGAGAGAACATTTGGCACCTGTAGGCTGGCATTACCCACCTGAACAGAGAAGAGGGGGAAAGTGGAAAAAAGCTCCAATGGTCAGGGTGACCAGGGAGACGGCCCGTGCCAAATTAGCACAGGTACTGTATGGAACCGTGGTTCCAAAAGGCTGGTGCCTCCGTGGGGTCCCGGAACCAGTTGAGCAGAGGGTGAGTTAGAGACCCGATGTATCAAAGCTGGGAGGCCTATCAAGGGAATACAAGAAACAGAGGAAAAAGGATCAGAAAAAACGGAAGCATCTCTAAACTGCATCCGTGCAGGTCAAATAATGTGTAGCACCGAAAAATAGCAGAAAGGCAACACTTACTACAGACATGTTGTAATTCGTGTCAGGATCCGGTGTGTGCGTCAATCAGTCAAACCTTGTATTTGCAGGTAAGTGGATCGTTCCAAAGAAGAAATCAAAGTGTAGCTGGAGATCCTACAGCAGGAGCAGACCAAAATGTTGAAGTGAATATGAGGCTGCTGGCGATGGCTAAATGAATGCTAACATAATTAAGAAGCAGATTGGAGCAAGTAATGGCTCAAACGATGTATAGACCACATCCATGGAGGGGAAAGGGTCTGTGGTCCCAGGGACTAGGATGGATAAGGAGAGGGAAGGGGCATGTTCACTCAGTAAGGGGGAAAGCAGGGTGACCCCATTAAAGAGGAAAATGCTAGAGCCCTAGCGGTAAGGTGCCTACCCGTCTTCAAGCAGCGTGTCGAATGAAGCCGTCGCTGTGAAGAAATCTCGAAGATGCGCGCCGGTCCGCATCCCGTGTCGCAAGTGAGCAGTGCACAATGAGAAACACTGCTAGAAACGCTGAAGCGCGCGTGATTCGCTTAAATGTAAGGGGAGAGCGCGCATGCGCGGGTATAAAGACACCGGTCCCGTAAGTGCGGGCACCGCGCATGTGCGGGAACAGAACCACTGATCCTGGGAGGGCATGAGCACAGTGGCGAGCTCCTGTATCGGATGAGTGGGCGCATGCGCATGGCACAGTGCCGTAATGTTCTAGTCGAGCGCATGCGTCCCAAGGGGCAGCGCCCATGCTGGCATACGAGTCAAGCCCGGAATGAAGTGAGGGAGGAAAAGGAAGAAGGGTGGGGGGGGGAAGGGGGGGGGAGGGGGGGGAGAGAGAAACTAAGACAGCTGCCACAAAATAGTCAGTAGAGCAGAAGGTAGCTCCAGTATAAAGCCAACGGGAATCACCGAGAGCAGAAGGAGGGTGTGTGCTCAACTGGGTACATGAAACTGGTGAGTGCCTGATGTGAGGAACTGATCAGGGGACTGGGTCTGTACAAGCAGAATAACAATGTAGTGGAGAATCCACTTTCTTAAAAAACAAGCACCATGCATAAAAGAGGCTTCTGGCAATTTAGCAAGGTTTGTATCAGAAATGATCAACATTGTAATACAAATTCGAAATTACAAAGGAGTCTCACGTTGTCAAGTCACAGTTGACACACATGTTAATGAATTCAATCATGCAATAAGTAACAGTGAACAAGAGGTCGGAGACACATATCAACAACAGCACATGGGTACATTAGGAACCAATCCAAACCAAGAAGAGGGGAGGAGAGGAGTAAGGGAGTGGTGTGGGTCATGCGTGTAGTGGAGTGGCCTCACTGAAGGCCCTGGCCCCATACATCCACCCCCTGTATGTCTTGTCACAGAGAATCCAAACGGACAAGATCAACATTATATATCAACACTAAGGTCTATAATCCACAACATTGGCCTCATTCAGTCCGTGTTTCACGGTATCGAGTTTGAAAACCCACCAGGCTTCCTTGTGGTTCAGTGTATTAGCAGTGTTGGTGTTGCCTTGGACCATATCCACCACCCACCATTTCATGTCATCATGACTATGTTGGTATTCCACATAATGACCAACTAATGGGGATGTGTGAGTTTTACATCTGATCCGTGAGCGATGCTCCACTATTCTTTTGTGCACCGGTCGGCTTGTCTGGCCCACATATTTAAGTCCACATGGGCATTCGATAAGGTAAATCACGTTCTGGCTTTTGCAGTTAGAAAAGTGGCGGAACACCCACTGTTTCCCTGCGATGGCGAAACTTTTGAGTTTGATGGTGAACCTACATATGGAGCAGTTGCCACATGGGTGGTGCCCAGTTAGATTCCGTAGATTCCAGAGTGTGTTTCGTGAGGTAGCGCTGGTAAATCTGGCCTTAGTAAGGTGTTCTTTGAGATTTTTGGAGCGTTTCAAAGCCATTCGGGGGAATGGTTCGTGTTCCAGATTTAATTGGACTAATGGCCAGAATTTTCTGATGGCCTGTTTTATTTGTGTAGTTGCCTGGCAGAAGGTGGTAACACAAGTCATTTTAACCTCCTCTTCTGATCTGGGTTTAGGTTGTAGTAGGACCTCCCGGGGGGTATTCAAGGCTCTCTTGTAGTTGTTCTTCACCAGTTTACTGGGATACCCTCGGTCTAAAAGGCGTTCCTTAAGTTCAAATCCATGTTGGCGAAAGTCGTTTTTATCTGTGCAATTCCTCCTCAAGCGGAGGAATTGCCCATATGGTAAGTTGTCCCTCAGATTGCGTGGGTGTGAACTGGTATAATGCAATAATGTGTTTCTATCTGTCTGTTTCTTGTATAATGAACAAGACAGCGAACCTTCCTTCTCGCTGATTTTTAGGTCCAAGAAGTTGATATTGGATGGACTAGATTCAAGAGAGAATGATATAGACGGGTGACACGAATTGAGCCACTGTTGAAAGTTAAGGAGAGAATCCAAGCTGCCTTCCCACAAGAAAATTATATCGTCTATGTATCTTTTCCAGTGGCTGATGTTGTTGAGAAATGGGTTTTTAGTATCCAATATAAAGCTTCTTTCGAACTCTGCCATAAAAATGATGGCAAGGCTCGGGGCAAAAGCAGCCCCCATGGCCGTGCCGCTAATTTGTAAGTAGAAGCGTTCGTTGAAACAGAAAAAGTTCTTGGTCAGTGCTAATTCCAAAAGTTCAATTATGAAATTTGTCGGAACCCTTCTTTGTGTCATGTGGTGGGTCAGATGTGCTCGCATGCATTCAATTGCCTCAGTCTGCGGGATGCTCGTGTATAGCGATGTAATGTCCATTGTAGCGATACGGCTGATCATTGGATTGTGTAGTTGGCCTTCAAAGCATTCAATGGTGGCCATTGTGTCCCTTAAATACGTAGGTGTCTTCTGGCTGAGGGGTTTCAAGAAAAAATCTATGAATTTGCATAGGGGTTCAAGAATCGAGCCGCATCCAGGACGGTGCAGCCATTTTGTTTGTTGCTTCAAAAACACAGTTTTGAAGTCTTGGAGCACACAGGAGCCAGTGCAGCCATTTGCTGTTTTCTGCAGACAGGCAGCTTGGTGAAGTGGGGAAATGATGTTGAGTAGATCCATTTATCCCACAATTCCCCCGCCCCCGATTTCTACAGGAAGCTCAGCGGACGGAAGGCTGAATGGCTGATTGAAGAGTCGACGAACCCGAGAGTCGGAAGTCGAAAACACAAATGGTGAGTAGACTGAGTGTTTAGGCAAAACATGAATGGGCGTTGAGTAGAGAGAGTGATAAGGGGAAATAAGTAACGGAGGGGTGGTTGGGGTAAACAACTTGAGACGATGAACTTCAAGTTAATAGGTGAATAGCTCAAGATGATGAGCGTCGAGTTATTAAGCAATTGACTTGAGACGAGGATCGTCAAGTAATTAAGAACTGTGAGACGAGGAGCGTCACAGTTAGTTTTAGAATTCTGCATCATAGGGACGTTTGAAGGGGTCATATCCAGAGTCCCAAAAGTGGATGACATAGGGCCTCATTATACGGTAGACGGTAGCCATGGCGCTATTAGCACAGTATCCTTGTCCTTTACTGCCTTTGTATTGTGTTTTCTGTCGTATTTTCTGCGCAGGAGTTCATGTGGGACTCCTGGCGGTGCAGCTCTCTCTCTTTTGGTTTGGTGAACAGACCCGTGGGATACCCTTACAGCACCCATGGGTGGGGGTTCAACCCTGGGCCCCTGTGCCCCTAGTGTATGTTTTTGGGCACCTGTGGGTGGCCTGCAGAGCAGGGTATGGGCTGGTGGCAGCTCCATGCTGACTGTGACAGGTGCGCTGAGTATCCTCCATTTTGGGGATCCCCAGGCACTGCCATTGGAATCAGTTGATTCCTGATGGAAAACAAGATGGCCCCTGTGGCCTCTTGCTTTCTATTACCTATTGCCTTGTTTTCCCAAAGTCCTGGGAAGCCCTGACTCTGTCCCTTCCCCCTGACTGGCTGTTGGGTGGAAATTCCATATATTGTGTTGTTGTGAAGTCCAGTCCAGACTGACTGGAGCCTTCCCAGTAACTGTATGTTGTGGGTACACCCTGTGGGTGGGACCTGGGTGAATGGAGTGTGTGACCAATATACACTTCTTGTTGTGGCTGTCTGGTTTCTGGTATGAGAGACAAAGACTGAGACAGCCCTGCCCGAAACTGGCCTGAATGCAGTGTGTAGTATTGAATGGCTGAGTACTTGTCCCAATCCACATTCCTTGTTGTGAGTGTCTGAGAGGGAGGAGGATGGCCTGAATGCACTGTGTGCCTGATTGGCTGACTGACTGCATGAATGCCCTTCTGTATGATTGGCTGCTGAGAGTGACCCAGCAGTATGGATGCGAGACAAGATAGTATATCTGGGGACCTCTCACCACTGGAAATTGTTCAGAAGCGTTCAGAAGCTGTGTCTACACTTTAAGAGTAACTGGAAATGCTGATCCTCGACGCCCAGCAGGAAGACGAAGACTTGCTCAGAAGCTGTGTCTACACTTTAAGAGCAACTGGAACTGCTGATCCTCGACGCCCAGCTGGAAGATGAAGCATTTGCTTCGACCTGGTCCGAAAGCTGCCGAACTCGTCAAGGTCTGATCCGAGAGAGGACCTGGTAAGGCGCCCTCTTCCCGTGCTCCGAGGGACCATCGAGCACTACTAACCTTCGCCGAAGCTCCCTAGAAGTCAGACCCTCGAAAGGCTGCCGACCCGAGACAGGACCGCTGAGGAGAACGAAGCAAAGCACCCGGACTTCGCCGCTGTCGAAGTCTATTGCCGTCGACCAGGGTTCGCAGGTTTGTGTAACCACTGGAGGCCCGTCGAAGTTGTGTTTCCCAGCCGTGGGGACCACTTGACGCCGTGCCGCCGACGACCGGAGTCGCCCGCTCCTTTGCCTAAGAACATTTGAACATTGAAAGGACTCCTTTGTCCGCAACGTCGACCACTTTGTCCCGCTGGAGAAAGTCGAGGATGACCAACGCGCCGAGGAGAATCCGCCGGTGGGTTTCCCGGCACCTGAAGGCCACAAAGACTTTGACGACTCAACGCCCTTGTTGGGCCACAGTTCTTCTGAAACTCTTTGCTGTCCTGAACAATCCATCGCTGAGGTGCCCCGCACACCTCATCCTCGCAGGACGTCGCTGACGAGCCCCGCCTGGATCGACATCGGGGTCTTGGCACCCTTGAACTTCTCATCGCCGCCGTCGACGACAAGTTCACCATCTTCGACGCCTCTCGACGATCCGTGGCTCCTGCTTTAAAGGGAGTCACACAAGAAGGATCCTTCGACGCGTCTTCGAAGAACTCTACTCCACCAGGTACATTGGGGGGTAAAACCTTAATAGGAGGAAATAAGGCTATTGAACAATATATGGACTGGGCGTGTGCTATATATCTTTATTTTACAGGTTGCCCAGGTGGGGGGATCTCCACACAGAACTGTGTCTATCGGTATAGGCCAGCATTCTGCCTATTGTTTCAACCATCTTACGTTCCTTCCTAATTCTATTGCTGGTTTCCTCGTTATTGATCTGTGTGACATTTTAACCGTACAGTTGATGCACTTTAATGAGATTTGATAACATTGGTGGTACCACTTTAGAATTGTATATATTTATCATTGTTGATCTCCGAGTACAAAGTGCGTTATTGTGATAGTGTACGTACCTTTGAATATTAATTATATAAAGACTGTGTTTTCAGTAATACAGTGTGTGGACATTCATTTTTGGGGGTTGTGGGACTACACTGTACTTAAGAACCAGCCTGCATCACCTCCTGAGAAGCTAGGCCTTGATTGCTCGACTACGTTACCAATAATAGAGAATCTTGGGTGGGGTCCTCTGTACCTCTCCTCTACCATATAGAGAGCGGAAGTACAGACACCCCCCTCCAGTCTTTACACTGGTGGCAGCGGTGGGATGCTTATGGTTTTAAGAATCAGTGTATAACCGTGCCACTTCCAAAATATCGGCACTTTATTAAATTAAGGTTTGGTTGTGTACAAAATAACTGCATTACAAGCAATGGAGTCTATTGCAAATGGTAAATTGACTAGGATGAGTTTAGAGGCTCTCCAGAGTGCTTGTGAAGCTAGGGAGTTAGACTTTGTGGATAAGTCTAGGGCTGAGCTGATAGCTGCCCTGGTGGACTACCAGACCGATGGTGAAACTCTTGATGAGGGGGGGAATGCAACCAATGAGGACTCTGCCCCTGGGGGTTCTACGGAATCGGTTTCTGGGAATGACTCCATTCCTGCTACCTCTGTTCCGAACCCCAGCAATTCCTTGGAGCTCTTTGAATATCGCAAGTTGGAAATAGATGCTGAGCTTAAGAAGGAGGAGTTGGCTCAACAAGTGGAGCTAAAGAATATGGATCTTGAACTCAAAAATAAGGACCTTGAACTCAAGAACCAGGACACTGAATGTCAGAGAATCCAGCCAGAGAAAGCTAGAGTGGAGACTTCAGCTAAACCAGTTGAGAGCGGCAGGTCCCCAGCCACCAAGTTTATGAAAGATTTGGTTGGAGTGTTTGTGGAGGGTTCTGATATCCTCCAATGGATTGAAGCATTTGAAATGGCTTGTGCAATTCATGATGTTGACAAAAGAGATTGGGCTAAGTGTTTGTTAAGCAGAGTGCCTCAGACTGGGTATGAATGTATTCTGAAGCTGAGTGTGGAAGAAAGGGGTCAGTATGAGTGTATGAAAGCTGCTTTGATTGCCAAGTTTGGCAAGACACCTACCCAATACCGTAAAAGGTTCAGGGATTTTAAGAAAAGAGAGAATGTGTCTTGGGTTGACTGGGTGAGTGCTGCGCACATGAACATGATGGGGTGGATTGATGGTTACAAGGTGAAAACTTTTGTTGAATTGTCCCACCTGTTGTTTTTTGAGCATTTTTCTGAAGCCTGTTCACCGGAGCTGCGTCAGTATGTAGCTAACCAGAACATTTTGGATCCCTTTAAGCTGGCTAGGCTGGCTGACAAGTGGGTCTCCCACCGGGTTTCCCCTAAGGACCCCAGTGGGAAGGACAAAGACAAAGAAAAGGGGGCCTCTCAGAAAGCTGAGGAGTCCCAAAAGCAGTCACAGTCGGGTAAACCTAAACCCTCCTCTCCGAAGACCCACAAATCTAGTGGGGATAAGTCATCTGTGGGTGGGAATAAGAGTAGTGGTCCACCTGCTGCATAGCAGGCTCCCAGTGGTTCCAGTACCGTACCCCGCACTCCCGGTACTTGTTGGGATTGTGGGGCTCTGGATCACAAGAGGGGTGACTCCAAGTGTAAAGGTAAGGCACTTGGAGTACAGGCTGTCAGCCTGACCTACCCTTACCCCATGTCTGAGGTGGAGGCTCCTGTCCTCCCCTCCTCTACAGGGATCACATTTGGTGCTCCTGTAGAGATTTCCTTAGTGTCCCTTGGGGCCTGGGACCAATACGCGGAAGTACTGGTGACTATCCCACAGAACACCCGTAGATTTTTAAGAAGTGTCCTCCTGAATGGCCAGCCTTCTACTGGTTTGAGAGACACTGGGGCAAGCATGACAGTGGTGGACAGGACCCTGCTCAAGCCAGAGGACTATGTAGGTGCTCCTCTGAGAACCACCAGGTTAGCTGGTGGGCCTCCGAAATTATCGCTTGTAGCCTTAGTCACACTCGTAATTGGAGACAAGACAGCAAAGTTTCCTGTCCTGGTTCAGGACAATGTCCCTGCTAACATTCTGTTAGGTAATGATCTAGTCGAGTTGGGATTGATCTCGAATGGTCTTCCCATGACGGCTGCTACGGTCACTAGGTCACAGTTGACCCCGGGTCTGGCTGTGAGTCAGGTACCCGACCCAAAGGCGCGGCCTAAGGCAAGACGAAGGAAGAACAAGAAGGCCACCTCTGTGGAGGGAGCTCCTTCTCTTCCTGCTGTTCCTACAGCACCCATTGGAATCCATACTCCGGACGGGCTGGGTCCAGTGGTAAACCCCGTCTCAACTCCTGTGGGAGAAGAGCCAGAAGACTCTGCTGTGGGAGAGGTTCTCAACCCGGAGGATCATCCCGATCTTCAGTGCTTGTTAGCTGAAGGGGGACCCTCCCGGGGAGACTTCTGTAAAGGACAGAGAGAGTGCCACTCTCTCTCGAGGGTCTGAGGAAATAGGCCCTGTCCCAGGCACAAGGAGAAGTGCCTAGAACATTCCGGATTTATTGGGAGGGTGAGCTCCTTGTTAGTGAGGCCACTAAGCCTGAACCTGGTGCCCTCAAGAGGTTGGTGGTACCCCAGGTTTACAGGCCCTTCCTACTGCAGTTGGCGCATGAGGTGCCCTTAGCTGGTCATCTTGGTACCAAGAAGACTAAGCAGAGGCTCTCTTCCCATTTCTACTGGCCTCGGATGGGAGTAGAAGTGGAGTCCCACTACAGGACCTGCCCAACTTGTCAGTTGTCTGGCAAGACTGGAGGCAGTGTCATTGCCCCACTGCAGCCATTGCCAGTGGTTGACACACCATTTGAGAGGGTGGGCATCGACATTGTCGGTCCCCTGGACCCTCCCACTTCAGGTGGACATCGGTTCATCCTGGTTTGGGTAGATCATGCCACCAGGTACCTTGAGGCTATACCCCTTCGGACTGTAACTGCCAAGGGGGTTGCCAGGGCTCTCCTGGGCATTTTTACCTGTGTTGGATTCCCCAAGGAGGTTGTCTCTGACAGAGGATCCAACTTCATGTCTAGGTACATGAAGACCATGTGGAAAGAGTGCGGAGTAACCTATAAGTTCTCCACCTCTTACTACCCCCAGACCAATGGTCTGGTTGAGAGATTTAATAAAACTCTCAAGGGCATGATAGGTGCTTTGGAAGAGCCCCTAAGAAGGAAATGGGATCTCCTCCTGCCATGCCTGCTGTTTGCTTACAGAGAGGTACCTCAAGAGGGTGTTGGTTTCAGCTCCTTTGAGTTACTCTTTGGACATCCCGTGAGGGGGCACCTTGCCTTGATCAGAGAAGGTTTGGAAGCCACCCCTCCAGGTCCGGCCAAGCACGTGGGGGACTATGTGTTAGGCCTCAGACGGAGGATGACACAGATGATGGGCCAGGCAACAGCGAATCTCAAGGCCAGCCAGGACTTGAACAAATACTGGCGTGACCTTAAAGCATCGCAAGTGGATTGGACTCCGGGACAGGAGATTCTCGTGATGGAGCCTACCAAGCCTCAGGCATTGGTAGATAAATGGACTGGACCCTTCAGGATAATCTCCAAGATGGGCGAGGTCAATTATCTGGTTGACATGGGAATCCCAGGGGTAGCCCCTCAGGTATTCCCTGTTAATAGGCTCAAGCCTTTTCACAGGCGAGCCGAAGTCTCATGTCTCTTGCTGGCTTCAGAGCAAGAAGAGGATGAGAGTGAGCCCCTTCCTGCCTGATTTGCTGTATAGCAACCCTCAGGATGGCTCAGTGGAGGGAGTGCATCTCTCTCCAGATTTGACAACAGAGCAGCAGAGGGCCTGCAGGACTTTGCTCCAGCAGTATGCCTCTTTGTTTTCGCTGACGCCAGGCCTTACACCGTGGTGTAAGCACGAGATTGACACTGGTGACAGCGTGCCTGTCAAAAGCGAGAGCTACCGTATGTCAGACACTGTTAAGAACCACATCCAGGCTGAGGTCGCCAAGATGTTGGATCTGGGTGTTATTGAACCCTCAACCAGTCCCTGGTCCAGTCCCGTGGTCCTTGTCCCCAAGGCAAGTTCCCAGGCAGGTACCAAGGATTGGAGGTTCTGTGTGGATTACCGAGGAGTCAATGCCGTCACCAAAACTGACGCGCACCCATTGCCCAGCTCTGATGAGCTCGTGGACACCATAGGTGCTGCCAAATTTGTGAGCACCTTTGACCTCACCTCAGGCTATTGGCAAATAGCTCTGACGGACCATGCCAAGGAAAAGACGGCGTTCTCAACACCAGAGGGACTCTACCAGTTTAGGAACATGCCTTTTGGGTTGAAGAATGCCCCTGCCACCTTCCAGAGATTGGTCAATCATGCTCTCAGTGGCCTGGAAGCCTTTTGTGTGGCTTATTTAGACGACATCGCCGTCTACAGTTCCACTTGGGAAGAGCATTTGACACATCTGGGTAAGGTGTTGCAGGCCTTGAAAAGGGCTAACCTCACTATCAAGGCCACCAAGTGCCAGATAGCTCGGGGGAAAGTCACATATCTTGGTCATGAGGTAGGAGGGGGTCAAGTCCAACCTCTCCCCAGTAAGGTACAGGATGTACAGGACTGGGAGACTCCCACTACTCAAACCCAGGTGAGAGCCTTTTTGGGCCTCACTGGGTATTATCACAATTTCATGGTGGACTATGGAACCATAGCTGCACCACTGACAGCTCTGACTTCCCCCAAACAACCTAGGAAGGTTAATTGGACGGAAGACTGTCTGTTACGCTCACCTGGTTCCCACGGGGGCGTCGACCGGAACTGGGCCGCTGTTACTTCCACCAGCGTGACGTGTTGCGCCGAGATGACTGACTGGACTGGCCCGCTCAGCCTAGTTTGTCTGGCTCGCAAGAATATTCTTCTGCAAAGGAGAAGAGGAATTAACCACCCGTGGAATTGAGTGTCAACCCACCTTCCCCACTCCCGTTGTCTTCCCACTGATCACTCTTGATGTCCCCTCCTTAGTCTCACCTGATGGTTTGGAAGGATGAGCTCTCCATCCTGCGTCGACCGCAGGGGCGCGTTGATGACCAGTTACTTCACTGGCGTAGAGGAATTGGTGAGTTCCAGTATTGACTCTAAAGTCCAATTGTTCATAAGAGTTCAAATGTCTGCTCTTCACTCTGTCCGATTCCTTGCAAGTTGCCGATTAATCCACTCGAAGATTTCCAAATGGCACTCGGTAAGATTCAGGTAAGTCTATTGTGTTTTTCCCCTTAGGGGCCGGGGTACGGCGATGAAGCAGAGTTGACTGTGCTGACCCGAGATGAGGTGAGACCCCCGTGGTAAATCAGGTAAGTTTTGTGGGGGGTAACTGGTATTGTCCTTGCTTTCTCCCCTTAGGGGCCGGGGTACGGCGATGAAGCAGAGTTGACTGCGCTGACCCGAAATGAGGTGAGTACCTCCCGTGGTAAATCAGGTAAGTCCTTGGGGGTAGCTTGTATGGCCTTAGAGAGTCCCCTTGCTCACCTTGCTGTCTTTGTCTCCTTAGGTGTCGGAGGGCGGCCGCGAGATGGAGAGAGCGTGATGGAATGCTGAAGTACCACCAAGCAGGTGAGTTCAGCGCGGCGCCGTAGGAATGCGGAGCGATGCTTCAAAGACTTCTGTCTTTCAGTTCCGTGGCGAAATGGATCAGGATCCAGGTAAGGATTAAAGTTAAAACTCCTGTTCTAACCTTTATCCTTTTTGTCTTCTTGTTTCAGGAGTCCCAGGACTGAAGCGGGCGTGGCTGAAGACTGGAGCTGCTGAAAACACGGTGAGCGTTACGCTGCAGCAAGCAGGATAACGCGAAGCACGTATGGCTGTCCGGGCGTGGTTTAAATAGCCTTGGAAGAAGATCCAGGTAAGTATTCTTCCACAGCCCCACCCAAGTAACAAAATAGTCCCTTCAGTAAAATAGTCCCTCCTAAGCCTCATTTGGCTTGAGTCTTCAAGCAGCATGGTCTGCCACAGGTGAGTATGCAGCATGGTCTGCTTCAGGTAAGTTATCAATAATGAGCCTGGCACCCATGGCGCCAGGACTGACTTTATCTTTATGAGCCTGGCGCCATAGGCGCCAGGACTGTACCCAAACAGCCCCTAACTGGGGCTTTTGGGCATGCTCCAAGTGGCATGATGCCTGCTTCCGGGGCTGCTGGGCCTGGTCTGGTCTTCCGGGGGCAGGCATCATGACACTGTCAGAGGGCCTTTGATGGTTTGAAAGAAAGTCTGTGTAGGACACCTTTGTTGTGTGTGCCTGACTACAGCCGACCCTTTATCGTCCAGACGGATGCCTGCGACACCGGAATTAGAGCTGTCTTGTCCCAGTTAGATGACAGTAGACAACTCAAGGGTAGAGAACTTAGGTGGGCTACTGTTGAGAAGGAGTGTTTCAGTATAGTTTGGAGCCTTAGACGTTTTAGGCCCTACCTTACGGGGTCTACCATCAAGGTCCAAACAGATCATAAGCCCCTGAAGTGGCTTATGCAAATGAAGGGTGAAAATCCGAAACTGCTCAGGTGGTCCATAAGCCTGCAAGGGCTAGACTTCACCATAGAGCACAGACCAGGGAAGAGTCACGATAATGCAGATGGCCTTTCCAGAAGGTATGTTGACCGTCTGGATGAGGGTGTCTATCCCGTGCGAGATTAGGCACCCTCCACCTTAGTCTGGGGGGGGCGACTGTGATGCTGGAAATGCATCAGAGGGACAGGGCCTCCGTATCCTTGTCCTTTACTGCCTTTTTATCGTGTGTTCTGTAGTATTTTCCGCGCAGGAGTTCATGTGGGACTCCTGGCGGTGCAGCTCTCTCTCTTTTGGTTTGGTGAACACACCCGTGGAATACCCTTACGGCACCCATGGGTGGGGGTACAACCCTATGCCCCTAGTGTATGTTTTTGGGCACCTGTGGGTGGCTCGCAGAGCAGGGTATGGGCTGGTGGCAGCTCCATGCTGACTTTGACAGGTGCGCTGAGTATCCTCCATTTTGGGGATCCCAAGGCCCTGCCATTGGAATCAGTTGATTCCTGATGGAAAACAAGATGGCCCCTGTGGCCTCTTGCTTTCTATTACCTATTACCTTGCTTTCCTAAAGTCCTGGGAAGCCCTGACTCTGTCCCTTCCCCCTGACTGGCTGTTGGGTGGAAGTTCCATATATGGTGTTGTTGTGAAGTCCAGTCCAGACTGACTGGAGCCTTCCCAGTAATTGTATGTTGTGGGTACGCCTTGTGGGTGGGACCTGGGTGAATGGAGTGTGTGACCAATATACACTTCTTGTTGTGGCTGTCTGGTTTCTGGTATGAGAGACAAAGACTGAGAAAGCCCGGCCCGAAACTGGCCTGAATGCAGTGTATAGTGTTGAAAGGCGGAGTACTTGTCCCAATCCACATTCCTTGTTGTGAGTGTCTGAGAGGGAGGAGGATGGCCTGAATGCACTGTGTGCCTGATTGGCTGACTGACTGCAGGAATGCCCTTCTCTATGATTGGCTGCTGAGAGTGACCCAGCAGTGTGGATGAGAGACAAGATCGTATATCTGGGGACCTCTCACCACTGGAAATTGTTCAGAAACGTTCAGAAGCTGTGTCTACACTTTAAGAGTAACTGGAACTGCTGATCCTCGACGCCCAGCTGGAAGACGAAGACTTGCTGTTGCATTTGCTTCGACCTGATCTGAAAGCTGCCGAACTCGTCAAGGACTGATCCGAGAGAGGACCTGGTAAGGCGCCCTCTTCCCGTGCTCCGAGGGACCATCGAGCACCGCTAACCTTCGCCGAAGCTCCCTGGAAGTCAGACCCTCAAAAGGCTGCCGACCCGAGACGGGACCGCTGAGGAGAACGAAGCAAAGCACCCGGACTTCGCCGCTGTCGAAGTCTATTGCCGTCGACCAGGGTTTGCAGGTTTGTGTAACCGCTGGAGGCCCGTCGAAGTTGTGTTGCCCAGCCGTGGGGACCACTTGACGCTGTGCCGCCGACGACCGGAGCCGCCCGCTCCTTTGCCTAAGAACATTTAAATCCAAGGACTCCCTTGTCCGCAACGTCGACCGCTTTGTCCCGCTGGAGAAAGTCGAGGACGATCAACGCGCCGAGGAGAATCCGCCGGTGGGTTTCCCGGCACCTGAAGGCCACAAAGACTTTGACGACTTGACGCCCTTGTTGGGCCACAGTTCTTCTGAAACTCTTTGCGGTCCTGAACAATCCATCGCCGAGGTGCCCCGCCCACCTCATCCTCGCAGGACATCGCTGACGAGCACCGCCTGGATCGACATCGGGGTCTCGGCACCCTTGAACTTCTCATCGCCGCCGTCGACGACAAGTTCACCATCTTCGACACCTCTCGACGATCCGTGGCTCCTGCTTTAAAGGGAGTCACTCAAGAAGGATCTTTCGACGTGTATTCAAAGATCTCTACTCCACCAGGTACATTGGGGGGGTAAAACCTTAATAGGAGGAAATAAGGCTATTGAACAATATATGGACTGGGCTTGTGCTATATATCTTTATTTTACAGGTTGCCCAGGTGGGGGGATCGCCACACAGAACTGTGTTTATCGGTATAGGCCAGCATTCTGCCTATTGTTTCAACCATCTTACGTTCCTTCCTATCTCTATTGCTGGTTTCCTCGTTATTGATCTGTGTGACATTTTAACTGTACAGTTGATGCACTTTAATGAGATTTGATAACATTGGTGGTACCACTTTAGAGTTGTATATATTTATCATTGTTGATCTCTGAGTACAAAGTGCGTTATTGTGATCGTGTACATACCTTTGAATATTAATTATATAAAGACTGTGGGCCTCATTACAACCCAGGCGGTAAGTTCCCTACTTTACCACCATGGTGTAAACTCCGTTTACACCATGGTGGATGGCGGATTTACAGCCCCATTCCAAGGTGAGTGGGGCGGTAAATCCCCATTCCCCATTTACCCTTCCCCATTCCCATTTTTGCCCCATAGGGCATAATGGGAGTGGGGAAGGCGCTAATTACGGCACCGTAAATTACGGTGCCGTAATTAGCACCAAGGCGGGTTAGCGCCTTGCATTTTAATGGCTGCTAAAAGCAGGCGTTAAAATGGTAATCAGGCGTTAAGGGTTAACGGCGCCGACGGCGCCGTTAAACCCTTAACGCCTGGGTTGTAATGAGGCCCTGTGTTTTCAGTAATACAGTGTGTGGTCATTCCTTTGTGGGGGTTCGGGGACTACACGTACTTAAGAACCAGCCTGCATCACCTCCTGAGAAGCTAGGCCTTGATTGCTCGACTACGTTACCAATAATAGAGAATCTTGGCTGGGGTCCTCTGTGCGTCTCCTCTACCATATAGAGAGTGGAAGTACAGACACCCCCCTCCAGTCTTTACAGTTATTAGCTCTGAGGTCCCTCAGCGGGAACCGTCCATAACGACTGGGCAGACCACACGTTAAGGACGGGACCCGCTGATGGACCTCGTAGTAGGGCGGTAGGGGATTACCGGCACCGGTGCCCTTACCGGTGCCGGTAATCCCTCACCGCCTACCATGTAATGAGGCCCATAGACTATGGACGATTAAAGATCGTCTAAAGGGAACCACTCACACTCTGTCTGAGTATTTTATTAGGGGCAACAATAGTCATGAAGAGCGTGAATAGAGAAGGAGTCACGAAGAGCGTAGACTGAGATATATGTAGGCCGGTCTAGTCTGTCAGTTTGTCCGTTTGCTTTATGTGTAAATAATGTATATGTGGTGAAGAAATAGTGAACATTTAAGAAATGTGAAAGAGCATGGAGATTTGAAAATTAATTCATTATTTATTTAGTTGAACTGATGATGTTTAGTGAATAAATAGATTGAAATAGAACGTGATATAAAAGGCTTGGAGATGCGACGGTTGGTGCGTGCTCATATTGTGTTATTTTTCTTCAACCTATCTATAAAGTGTAAAAACAACGGTGAGTATTGACAGTCAAGTGTAACGAGTCAAAATGGAGGATATTACTCCACTTATACATCTATGCAAGCAGTTGCCAAAACACGCACCCAAGCTTAAGCAGTAGAGTGCAGAATGGGTTAAGGGCACGGCAGATAAGATGTTCATGCCATGGCCACAAGGGGGATCACTATCAAAAGCAGTTTTGCAACACATGACGACATACTTGCACGCAGAATACATGGGAAAAAAGTTAGAAAAGAGGCTAGCGAGTTTAGAGCTCTGGAAAATGTATCAGGGGAAGAGAAGAGCCACCTCCTGAAGACTGGATGCTTAACCAGTGTAAAGAGGGGGGTGAAGAGCTTTCTTCTTCCCCAGCCTCACCTGAAGAAAATGGCGGTAGTACAAAGGATGACGGAGTATACCCATTAACAGAGTTTAAGGCAGCAACAGGGTACAGTAATCTGGCATTTGAGTCGCCTGCGCATAGCAGTGACGAGAGTCCAGAAAACACTCCAGAAAGGGATGTAATCTCTAAAGTCCCATGGGACAAGGAGAGAAGTGATCGACCAACTATGTCCCTAGCAATAGGGCGGGAGATAAAGAGATGTTAAGGAGAGAAAGATAAGGCTGATGAGATAGCACTCATACAGAACAAATGGTTGTGCGGTCAGATTTTGCTCAAACTTGATGGAAAGAGCATTGAGGAAGTGAGGCAAAGAGAAGATCAAGGCGAACAGAATAAGAAAGACAGAGAACGAGAGGAACGATTGAAAGAGGACAATCAAAAAGAAAGGATAGACAAAGACGGGAACAGCTGTATCAAAATGAGCAGCTAAAAAGCAGGAAAGGGCAGAGGAGCAAAGAAAGCATGATAATAGACAGAAGGCAATTGAAGAATGAGACAAGCTAGAAAGGAAGAGAGAGGAAGAGGAAGAGCAGAAATTAAGAGATAAAAGAATGCTAAGACACAGAGATGAAGAAGTACGTAGGGCAAACAAGATTAGAGAGGTGAAAAGACAGGAAGAGGAAAGGGTAAGAGAAGAAGCAAGGAAACGAAGAGAACTTGACAAAAAAAAGAATGCGAGAGAAGGCAAAGGGCACGCAAAATTGATCGCATAGAGAAAGAATGAATGGCGCCTAATCCAGTAGTAGCATGGGAAGACATAGAAGAATTCCTCCCGACACATGAGCCAATACCAGGTTCGTCTAGATCAAATCTAGAGGATGAATTTGATATAAGAAGCATTGGGGACAAAATCGATAAGGTCTATCATGAGATGAGGGCCAAGAAAGAATGAAAGGAAAGGGAAAAACCGATCGACTTGAAAGTATGCAGTTGCACGGCAAGGAGGGAAGTTTGAACAATCTCGAGCACAGAGCTTTCGCTTTGGACAGGCTAACTCTGAATAGAGACGAGAAGGAGGGAAGTCACACGAGTTGGGGACAGTATATGTCAGACAAGGACAGAGGAACCTTCCGTGGGGAGGAGGGAGATAACGCATGTGGTCCTGAGGAGTGTTCTCCGACGGACAGAGAAATAAGATGCTCAGATTGACAGCTACCTAAATCTCGGGCGTCAGAACCTCTAGCGCGGCTAGATCAACTCAGAGGGCGATCCCATAGTGAGAGGGGGAACTTGCCACCTTATGTGAGCAGTTTATGGTTGCTACCGGGAAGAAGGCGGTGCAGACCCATTGTCCCTGCTAGGGTCAGACAGACGATGGGGGATGTTTGTGAGTTTGGGATCTCACAGTTTCCTTTCTTAGAGAAACGAGGGGCCAGACCGCAGTATATACCATGGCCACAGATGGATAAGGATAATTTAAGGTGTGAACTTCCGAATTTAACTTCTGGTGCTGGGAAATGGATACGTGAGTTAGAGAAAATGACAGAAGGAAACACGTTAGCTATAGGAGACATTAAAGGTCTTCTAGTCTCTATCCTTGGTGAGAGAGCCGATGACATTTGGTCGAGAGCTGGATACGCGAGTGTTACCGCACAGAACACAGCTCATGACAGAGCACCATTTAATAACTGTAGAGCGGCAGTCTGTAAAGCGCTTAGACTGCAATATCCAGATACGTCAGATATGGGAGCTATAATGGCACGAAAGATGCAGGAAGGGGAAGATCCTCTTGTTTACATTCAGAATTTTCAGGAGGAATGGAGATTAGAAATGCAGGAACCGTGAGGGAAATCTAGACCTGTATTCTACCATATATTATGCCAAGGGCTGCCAGATCAAGTGCAGAAACAGCTCAAGATATTGGTGGGTATGGAGGCAAAACCATGGTCAGAAATACAGCTGACCATTGCGCATTATTGCTGATTGCTGCAGGAGAAAAATCGAAGGAAAGATGTTAGGAAAGTTGAAGAAGCAAATGAGTACAGAAGAAATTGTCAAAATATGCCCTAGAAGGGGCGATGTTGACTAGCGGAGAAGGGCCAGGTTTGCAGCAAACAGCAGGCATGCCACAGATGAATAACCAAAGGCAGTTTGATCAAAGTAATAATGGGTTTGTACCACGGGGTAGGGGATATTTCAGAGGAAGAGGCTTCCAGAATAATCAAGAAGGCTTTCAGAATAATCAGGGAAATTTCCAGAATAATCTAGGTGGGTTTCAGGATATAACGAATGATAGCCAAGGCATGCAGGGAGGGCAAATTAAGAGGCTTCCTCCTGTATATTCGACATGTGGAATAACAGTGCACATAGCGCGCATATGTGGGAGCCAAGGCAGTTCTCAAGAGGGGGGACCACTTATCCACCTGCATTTAGCCAACAAAGTAGGGATGGGTTTGCTCAAAATCAGACAGTGCAGCAAGCACAAGCGCCGACAATGCAACAGGTTTTGCAACCAAAGCAGATACCATTGAACCCGCCACAAGGGCAGTCACAGCACACACCCATGCAGATGCAGCAGGGCCCAAACACAGAACAGTTAATGACTCCTAGGATGGGGGTGTCACCGTCAATAGGGAATCCTTTCACGGGCACGGGAATGAGCATATACCCACAGTAAGACAGCCAAGGGTTGACGTCACTATAGGAGGCAAATCTTTTTCTTTTTTGGTAGACACAGGTGCAACACGCTCATGTGTACGAGAGGGGAAATGTACATTATCGGTAAATGCCATGAATGCTCAAGGTTTCACAGGAGCTACAAGTACAGTTCCTTTTACTAAGAGATTGCCAGTCTCTATAGGAGAATGTGATATGGCTGTGCCATTATTGTATTCAAGGCAGACGTCAGTTAATATACTAGGTCGAGATTTAATGACAAAGTTAAACATGACGATTTCGTTTACTGATGAAGGCGTAGTGTGTTCAATGCCAAGAATGCATTATTTAAACGTAAGTGAACTTATCATGGCATTTACAGGGCAAATGGCCATACAGGGGGTACCGTTAGAACCAGAGGTCTTTGACTATGGGGTACACATTTTGTTAACATGGCTACCTGGTTTAGTGGGTAAGACTGTGAGAATACCTGATAAGTTTTTATTCGGGTCAATGATACCTATGGATGAAGAGGGGGGACAAGTCTTTCCCTTAGAGTTACAAGCAGCTATAGTGCGAGAAGAAATAGCTATGCTTGTTGGAGTTGATAATGATAGCAGACAATGGAGCACAGTGATTGCCATTGAAGAGGGTTACAGATTGACTGACGTCACTGACTAGGATATGTTTAGGGACCACCCGTCACATGACGAAGTAATATTTGAAATGAGTATTACTTATTGGGTGAGGGCAATAAGACGCAAAGTTCCTCAGAAGATGGTGATAGTACGGCAACGTCCTGCATTTTTTGATGACGACATGGTGAAAGTGCCAGTTTCATTATGGACCACAGGCCCTTATGATGTAGGCCTATTAAAAGGGGTTGGAGAAGTTAAGATTAAACTGAAGCCTGGAGCAATTTTGCCTCGAGCACAACAGTATCCCATGTCGCGAGAGGCAGACGAGGGTATTTTTAAAGACGATATCCGCCACAATGGACCAAGGTATCTTAGTGACGTCAGAGTCACCATGCAATACTGCAGTGTATCTGATAAAAAAAAGTCTAAGGGGGGGGTCATGGCGTTTAATTCAGGTCATGCACCCAATTAATCAGATTGTAGATGCCGAGCTTCCTCTAGTTCCGAATCCAGCGACGATCTTATGTAGTATCCCTGTAGTATTCCTGTTGAGGCATGATATCTCACTGTTATTGACTTGAAAAATTAGTTTTTCTCAATCCCATTGCATAAGGATTCTCACGATCCGACGTCATTTACGTTTCGACAAACCAAGTTAAAAAGCATAAGATTATCTCAGGGGTACTGTTAGTTCCCATCGATTTTCCTGCAGATGAACTTGAGCAATATTGATTTGCAAAGTGTGATGTTGCAATACGTGGATGACATTTTAGTCTGCAGCACCTTAGAGGAAGAGTGCAGATGTGATTCAGTTCCGCTAATGATTATTCTAGCAGAGAAAGGATATAAAGTGGACAAGGAGAAATTGCAGTATTGCCAAGAAGAGGTTTTATACATAGGGCAGTTAATTTCGCATGAAGGAAAGAAAGTTACACCTGAAAGGGCTGAGGCCATTTTGAAAATGCCAAAGCCACACACGATGAAGCACATGCAAAGGTTTATGGTAGTATGCAATAATGTTAGAGCATGGGTATTCGATTATAGTTCATATGTAAAACCCTTGTTGCAGTCTCTGAAAAAGGTGCAGGCAATTCAGGAAAAAAAATTCTGGACTGAGGAAATGGAGGAAGGGTTTGATGAGTTGAAAAAAGCAATTTGCACAGCTCCAGTCCTAGGGATTTCCAATTATGCTGAGGAATTCTTATTCTCGCACACAAATGGCACAGTCATGACAGCAGTACTCATGCAGAGAACCACATTGGGGTACAAGCCGCTAGCATACTACAGTGGGATTATGGAGCCAGTAATGAGAGGTCATGTCCCTTGCGAACAATCTTTGGCAGCCGCCGCATTCGCCATTGAGAAAGCTTCCAGCATAGTAATGGGGTGTTCCATGATGTTATTTGTTGAACATGCTTTGTTTGCTATTTTGGAAAAACCTATGGGTACTTTGGCGTCTCAAAGGGCCTTTGCCTATGAGGTGGTCATATTAAATCCAGCGATCAAAATAGTTAGATGTATTTGTATTTTGTATTTATTAAGTTTATATTGCGCTTTACGCCAAAGCGCTTTACATTTCAACAACAAGAATGCATAGGATAATAGAAGCATAAAATTACAAGACATGAAACAAACCATCAAAAACAGTATACAGAACAATTTACTGCGGATAATGTAAGAGATATAGATCAGGGGAAGGAAAGAGGGATGAAGGGTGGTCGGGTTAGGGGAGGAAGATGCGATTACAGGGGGGGAAGTAGGAATGGGGAAGAAGGGAAGTTGTAGGGAGGATGGATGGAAAGAGGGATAAAGAGGGGGAATAGGAGAAATTAAAGAGGGATGTCAGGACGGGGGTGAAGAAGAAAAGATTTCAAGGAGGTACTGAAGGAGGAGTGCAAGGAAATGGAGCGGATAGAGAGAGGAAGAGAGTTCCAGTGCAGAGGGGCAAGGAGCTGAAAGGATCGGAACGAGAAGAGGGACAAGGAGAAGGTGGAACAGTGAGTAGGAAGAGATCAGCAGACCGGAGGGAGCGAGAAGGAGTGTAGAAAGAAATGAGAGAGGAGAGGTAAGGGGGAGCGAGATCATGAAGAGATTTAAAAATGAGGTAGAGAAAGTTACATTTAAGTTGGGAGTGAAAGGGGAGCCAGCCCAGGAAAGAAAGGGAAGAAGAGATGGAATCATGAGGGGCAAGAAGACAAAGGGTGTGAATAGCAGAGTGGAAGAGGGATTTTAGGGGGGCAAGATGAGAGGCAGGGAGACCGAAAAGGAGAGAGGAACAGTAGAAAAGATGAGAGAAGATGAGGTAAGAGATTAAGAGTTTACTAACATGGAAGGTAAGGGAGGAACAGATTTTGCAGACATTGAAAAGGTGGTAGCGGCAGGCGCTGGAGGTAAGAGGAATGTGGTGGGCAAGGAAGAGGGAGGAGTCAAGGTGGAGGCCTAAGTTGCGAGCAGAGGAAGAGATGGGGAGATTGGTAGGGGTAAAGTGAATAAAAGAAGGGGGAGGGGGAAGCATGTTAGAGGGGAAGAATAAGACTTCCGTTTTTTCAGAGTTGAGGGAGAGAAAATGAGAAGACATCCAGTTTTTGATTTCAATAAGACAGGAGGAAAGACAGGAGGATAGATGTAGAATAGTGAATCCTGCCATGTTTGTAGCGGAATTACTGACGGAAGACGAGCATGCACATGATTGCTCGAATTATGAGGAATTCTATGATGAGATCCCAAGGGTGAAAGAACATGCTTTAGCAGCTGGGGAAATCCTCTTTATTGGTGGTTCTTCAAAAATCGATCAAAATAATGGGCAGAGATCTACAGGTGCCACTGTGGTAAAGCACAGCGACAATGGGGAGTTTGAAGTATTGATAAGTGCACGACTACTGTCTCACTTTTCAGCACAGGTTGCAGAATGAGTGGCACTGATTGTCACGCTCGAGAAAAACACAGACCAGGAAGTGACGGTGTACAGTGACTCCGACTATGTGACGTCGACAGTACACGCAGGGCTAGCACATTGGAAAAGGAGGGGCTACCTCTAAGCGGATGGCAATCAAGTGCAACATGATGCCTTATTGGACAGACTTATTAGAGCACAATAGCTCCCCGTAGCCATCGAGGTCGTCAAGTGCACAGCACACACTAAAGGATCATACTTTATCTCACGCAGAAATCAAGCCGCAGACAAAGAAGCAAAACGAGTTAGATGTTCAGTAGAAATTATTAACTTTGACACGCCTGATGTGAATGAAAGAATGGTGGTGATGATGAGTGTGAATGACAGTTTTAACAGTTCGTCTAAAACTCAATTGATGGAAATTTAAGGGGAAGCACCACAGGATGAGAAAGATCTATGGACATGGAGGGGGTGTTCTTTGACCCTTTCCGAAGCACTGTGGTGATAGGAAATCACTGGTAAACCTGTGATGTCTGTAGCCTTATTAAGGGTGGCATTGGAACAGCTGCACTACCCTGCACATTTCACAAGAAAAAGCCTTGCAGCAGCCATTGCGGAGGACTGGTTTGTACCTAACCTGCTAGAACACTTGCATTTTATGTAAACTACATCATATGTCAAAGGTTTACTGCTGGGCACAGTCAGAGGAGTTATCCTGTGAACGAATGGTCCCTTTCAGCATTTACACATCGACTATGTCGATATGCTGCAGATCTGTAATGGATACAGATATATGATAGTGGTAGTATGTCCCTTTTCAAGGTGGATTGAAGCTGGCCCGTGTACACATCCAGATTCCACCTGCGCAGCAAAATTTCTAGTATGGGAAGTGTTTCCTAGATGGGGAATATGTGAAGTATTAAGAGCAGATAGAGGCCCTCATTTTGTAAACAAAGTCTTTGAGCAAATAAGTGTGTTGCTTAGTATAAAGCACAAGTTCTCTTCGGCTTATCACCCGCAAGCGAATGGGATCTGTGAGAGACTCAACAGCCTAGCTAAATCGAAGCTTACATTGAAAAAAGGATGGTTACATTGCCTGCCCCTTGCATTATATGCATTAAGGAATCAGCCACGCTCTGACCACCACCTTATACCCCATGAAATAGTGACAGGGAGGCGAATGAGGACACCCCTCACTCCTCCATCGAGAACTAGAAGTGATGCCCAGACGACAGCAGAATTGTTAAGAAATGAGCTACATGCCTACTTAACATGTATGACTACAAGTATTTCTGTCATTTTAGAACAACTCAAGCGGACGGGGTGTTGGGCTGAGAACACAGATGAGACCATACAGCAACCAGACAAAAATAATTACTACTGCCTAGATTTTTTCCCAGTGATCAGGTGTTGATCAGTAACTTTGTTTGCAAGTGGCATGAACCTCGCTTTCATGGCCCTTTCATTGTGGAAGATGTCACACCATCGGCAGTAAAACCTTTGGGAAGGCGAACTTGGATATTTTTCGGCGATGTGAAAATATAAACTGGAGAGCCCCCTCAATTGTGGAGTCTGTCTATAGATAAGTAAAGTGCTTCAAAGTGCTTCAAGGCGGAAGGGAACAAGGGAATACAGTTGTCATTCTTAGGCCTTGAAGATTCAGAATGATCCAACAACAATAGCTAGCTTGCTAGGCCAGAGGCATATCTACTAGTAAGTGCTTGACAAAAAATGAGAAGGGGGGAGCAGATGGGGTGGAGCAAAGAAATCAATAAACTACAGTACTGGTCTGGTGACATTTCACACTGATTGGAAGTTTGGTCATCCAATGCACCTATACATGAGAATATCAAGCATGACCAAGTTTGGGAGGGGAGACAGAGGGAGGACCGGACAGACAGACTTGCAAGGCCTAGAACATTCAAGGTCAAGGTCGTGCAAGTACACAGAACAGGAAGTGTGAAGGAGGGAGGAGGTGGACAAGTGCGCTCAGTCCAGCAGGGGCCTGAGTTAAGTGCAGAGTGGTTGCTCCTCTCATGGAACGTAATACAGTAGTGCCAAGCAGAGTGCAGAGTCCCAGAGGCAAGTGCAGGACTGGCAGGGGAGCCTGGGAGCTTTTGGAGCTCTGGAGGTGCACCAGGTGACCAGCCAGCTAGATGTGCAGGTTGGGGCAGAGAAGGAAGGAGAGAAAGAAGTGAAGAGAAAGGAGGTTAGCAGGGGAGAGGGAGAGAGAAAGAGGAAGAGAAGGGGTAGGTCTTGAGGAGTTTCCAGAACTTAAGGAGGTCTGGCTCAAGACAGAGAGAGGTAGGTAGGCTGTTCCAGAGAGATGCAACTGCAGAGGATAAGGATCTACCCCCAAATCTTTGTTTGGAGAAACTGCTTAACCGCAGAGAGTTGGAGGATGCCGAGCGGAGGGCTCTGGAAGGAGGGTATTTGGGAAGAGAATGTTGTAAATAGCAAGTGCCCTGGCCCCAGAAATCCTTGCGGACTATGCAGAGGGACTTGAACTTGATCTTTGCAACCATGGGGAGCCAGTGGAGTGCTTTCAGCACCAGAGAGATGCAGTCCCTGGGCTTGAAGCCAAGGATACATCTTGCGGTTCTGTTCTGGATAAGTTGAAGAGGTCGGAGAGTAGAAGTAGGAAGATTGAGAAAAAAACTGTTGCAATAGTCCAGTCTGGAGAGAACCAGGGCTCTGGAGACAGTGAGCCTCTGGGAGAAGGTGAGAAAAGGTAGAATACCTCTGAGGAGGTGCAGGTGGAAGTGAGACTTTTTGGACATGTCCGAGATAAGAGAAGAGAAGGACAGAGTTGAGTCGAAGATGAACGGCCAGATTTTTTTGCCTCACTGGTGGGTGGCGGCGCAAGACCAAGGGAGGCCGGCCACAGGGAGAGTGGCAACCATGGGGAGCCAGTGGAGTGATTTCAGTAACAGAGAGATGCAGTCCCTGGGCTTGAAGCCAAGGATACATCTTGTGATTCTGTTCTGGATAAGTTGAAGAGGCCGGAGAGTAGAAGTAGGAAGATTGAGAAAAAAACTGTTGCAATAGTCCAGACTGGAGAGAACCAGGGCTCTGGAGACGGTGAGCCTCTGGAGGAAGGTGAGAAAAGGTAAAATACCTCTGAGGAGGTGCAGTTGGAAGTGAGACTTTTCGGAAATGTCCAAGAGAAGAGAAGGACAGAGTTGAGTCAAAGATGAACGGCCAGATTTTTTGCCTCACTGGTGGGTGGTGGTGCAGGACCAAGGGATGCCGGCCACAGGGAGAGTGGGAAAGTGGGTGAAGGGGTCCCAATTGTCACACTCACCTGTGTCTCTGCAGGAGCGATGGACGAGCCTCCCTTGGCCACAAGTCTTCACTTCCCCTGTTTCACCCAGAGGAATACCTGTCAAATACAAGGTGTACACTCAGACCTGAATTCACCCGATTCCCCTGGGCCGTTCCCTTCTCTTTACTGTGTGCTGTGATGTCCCCCTATGGGCTTACCTTGATCTTTAGTAGGCTGTGCACTCCCTCCTGCATTTGCAGGGGCGCGATTCACTCATGTGATTGGTGCCAATGCCTGTAGGCTGAGTTCAGATGCCAAACGCTGTTTTATGCCTTCACAGTGAGGTCGAGAGTTCAAGGCGCCAGTTTCTTCACTGGCTAGAAAGTCCTTCCCACAAGTGAACGTTGCGCGGAGAATGTTGAGTGTCCAAAATTGTCCGTATTGTCTTTGTTTGCCGGCATTTTTGTGGGTGAGTAGCGCTGCGTGTAGAAGCTAGCTGCTGCTAGGTTTGTGCAGCGCTTTAAATTTGAGCCCGCCTGGTAATGTCTCTCGCTTTCCATTGCAGGAGAAATTATGGGGTATTAGCGCCTCGAGTCCGGGTTCAACGCTACTGGAGACTTGGTGGTTTTGTACCACGTAGAGAGAGAGAGCGCAGTGAAATAAGTGTCCACATTATTGGAGCGAGCGCAATGAATAATGTCTCTTCTTTCTTACAGGGGTTTGTGCGCTCGTGCAACTAACCTGGATTCCAGCGTCGCGGGAAGATTCGGTGAGTATGCGCAGCGTTACTGATGTGCGCGTGTTAACGCTGTGCTTCTTTGTCCTTACAGGTGCCGGTGTAGAAGTCCCCTCTTGACTGGAGATAGCTGCGGCGTGGAGTAAGAAGCATGTAAACTGAAGCTGAATGATCCGGAGCGGATAAGCAGATGCAGGATGATCAGGAATAGGTAAGCAGAAACAGGATGATCCAGAGCAGGTAAGCAGATGCTGGCTGATCCAGAGCACGGCAAGTGTGTTGCTGAAATAGCTCACAGTAAGCAACACAAAGTACTGGAAGATCTTGGATGTGGCTTATATAGCCAGCCACACCCAAATACTAGAGAACTCATGAATCATCATGCACTTCCTGTTTGGCAACATGAAGTGGTAACCAGGAAGTTGCTACAAACACTAGGAAGGAATTAAAGGAGGGATTTGCTATGGGTTCTTTGTGTGCCTATGCCAGGCCTGCCAAGCCTCCACCAAGCTTGCCCCAACTACCTGCCTGATACCCATGACACCAATGAGGATGATCTCTGTCTTGCTGGCATTAATGCAGAGATTGTTTGCAGCACACCAGGACTGAATTGCGGTCAGACATTCAGGAATGAGTGAGGAGGAGGAAGCGGCGGAAGGTAACCTGAAAGAGAGCTGTGTATCATCCGCATAACACTGAAAGTTTGAGGTGAAGGCAGAGATCATGTTGGCCAAAGGGGCCATATTGACATTGAAAAACCAGGGGGATAGATTTAGACCCCTGGGGGACACTATAAGTAGAGAGAGTGATAGCAGAGAGAAAGGACCCAAGTTCCACCTGGGAAGGACGGTCAGAGAGAAAGGACGCAAGCCACGCCAGGCCCTGATCTGTGATGCTCAGGGTATCACGGAGATGGGTGATCAGGATGTTGTGGTTTACTGTATCAAAAGCAGAGGAGAGGTCAAGGAGAATGAGGACAGAGGGAAAGTTAGAGTCAAGGTTTGAGAGAAGGTCTTCATGGGTGTTCAGAAGAGCAGTTCCCATGCCTCTGGATGCCCTAAAGCCAGACTGATGGTCATGGAGACAACCAGCAGATTCAGTGTGGAGGGTAAAGAGAGTGATAGCCAACTTCTCCAGGAGTTTGCACAGGAAAAGAGTGATGGAGATCGGGCGATTGTTCACCAGAATAGAAGGGTCGGCAGAGGTTTTTGTTAGCAGAGGGTGCACGAGATAATGCTTGAGGGAAGTGTGGAATACTCCAGTGGCGAAGGAGAGGTTGCAGAGGTCTGCCAAGGCAGAAGCTGGAGAGTCAATGATGTCCTTGATGGTTTTGGATGAGCAAGGGTCCACCTGTTTGGAAGAGGCTTTCATAGACCAGACTTTTCTAGAAACCTCCTCAGGTGTGACAGGGGAGAGGGAGGAGAGAAGAGGTCTTGGTGTAGTGGTGGCAGCCGAGGTGGGCCCAGAAGATGATGCTGCATGAATGGGTGTGGACGAGAGAGGACAGGATATCTTGTGTTTTGGATGTGGAGTGTGCAACAAGGGCCTTGCAAAGGTCCAGGGTGGGTGCAGTAGAGGATGAGGTTGCAGTAGGGTTGGCCAGTTCCTTACAGACTTTGAAAAGTTTGGCTGTGTTGTTGGATGCAGCAGAGATGCTGGCTTGAATATAGACTCTTTTCTCTTTTCTGATGCCGGAAGCAGAGTCTATATTGCCTTTAAAGATGGCGGCAGGCCAGTTGGTTAGAGGGTGCACCTGAAGATCCCTATGTCCTTTCTGCTGCCCTGCACTTGCGTTTAAGTTCAGCCAGATCAGAGTCGTACCAAGAATTGCACTTTTTGGGAGGCTTCAGTCGGACCCTCATGACAGGGGCAAGGTTGTCGAGATTATTGGAGATGGAAAGGTGTAAATTAGAGAGGGCTGTGTCAGGGTGGTAGTCAGCCGCAAGAGGGGGATGTGGGGAGTAGGCGGAGGCAAAGGCAGCCACTGATACTTTTTTCATGGGTGAAAAGACCTTGTAGGTGGGAGGCGGTGGAGGGTGTGCCAGTGCTAAAGGAGAAGAAAGCTACAAGTGAGAGGAGAGAAGAGAGTGATCAGTCCCTGAGAGTTAGGCAGTGATAGGGATAGAGAGAGGGATGTCTGTGGAGATGAGAGCCTCCAAGGTGTGGCCAGCGGTATGTGTCGGACCAGAGGGTAGAATGGAGAGAGAAAGAGCGAGTCACATAGGTTGCGGAAAGCTCCTAAAGTCAGGAGAGTCAAGATGGATGTTTAGATCCCCCAATAGGAGGAGTTGGGAGGCGGAGGTAAGGAGAGAAGATGCCAGGTCAGCCCATTCTCAGAGGAAGAGGATGGATTGGCCCGGCGGCTTATAGAAGGTGGCCAGAGTAAGAGAGGAGTAGTGAAAACACAATTGATCAGGGGGACCAAACAAGATCACAAAACACCTTAATTCAAGGAATTATATAATAGATGCTACTCTCGTTTCACAAATGAATTTTAGTTTTCAAAAAGGTGGTCTGATACATGAAATAGTGACAAATCAATATTACACAGGACAAAAAGTGTAGCAACTGTACAAGTGGTGCATAAACTCGAAAAACGTTGTTGTCAATGCATATTGTGCAAGACAAATAAAAAACAAAAGGGTTCAACACAGTTTTATGGGATCATACAATCTAATTCGGAAAACAAGTTGATTTAAACAACTGAAAATAGTAACAGTGTTGATATTGAACACTGAAGAAAAGAATGTCGACACAGGTGTGTTTCGGCCACTGGTCGCTGATCTAGTGTGCTTGGGATTAGGTGGCCTTCATCAGGATGAACGAAAGAGTTTGATGGTGAAACAATGAATGTAGAATCCTGTCTTGCTCTGTGGAAAAAATGAACAGAGGAGGGTGTGTAAGGGCATCTGTGGTATGTTTGGATCAAATCTTAAAGGTTTTTTGTTAGGCACTTAATGCTCCTTATTTTAAATGAATGACCCCTCCGGATGGAGGGGTGTTGTGGTTGCTTACCGTGCGCTGCTTGTTCTACACAGTGTGTGGGAATCCACTCCAGAATTAATGGTGGGTTCCGATCAAGATGCGAGGGTGAGAAACTCTTCAAGGCTTGATCTTGTTACTTAAAAGAATTACTGGAAAACAACAATAGAGAGTAACGAAGCGTCTGTAGCCATGGTGATGGATCCTGGCGGCCATGTTGGACTGGTTATTGCGTCGGCTGAAAGTAATATAGATATTCAATCCCCATGGAATATGAACCTCTGTACTGGGAAAAGAGGTGTGTCTAGTCAGTGCAAAAAATGCCAATAAGTGTTGCCTGCAAAATTGTCGCTGACACGCTCATCTCAGTAAAGGCCCAGGGAGAGATGGTCTAACCAGAGTTGGTACATGAAGTGTTTAGAGGCCACTGATCTATTGTTGATGCTGTAATGCACCGCCACCAACACCGTGTTTGATGGAAAAAATACTGTTATAAATAGTGTACGTTGTTACAGAAAATAGATTGTACCCCAATACAGTAATCAATTGCTGATATGTAGTGGTTCACAGAAAACATTTAAGGGAAGGAACAACAATTGACAAAAATCAGTGTGATCTAGGGACCTTATACATTACCACTGGAACTGGTCACTGTATGAGTGGTGCAGTATATTTAAGATTTATAAAGCGTGAACTTTTGCCCAAAGGCATCAAGGCGCTGAAGGTCTATATAGTGTATGGTGTCTACCCCTCAGCATGGGGAGTCGGTGGTATACGATCACGTCCCCATGACATGTTTCCACTCTACCATGATGTTGAGGCCATTTCTCACTGAATCTAAACTGTGTATCCATTTTTGTTCTAATCTAGTCAGGACTCTGTTCACATCTCCCCTTCTTTTTTGTGGACTGATCATCTGGAGGACAAACCATTTTAGATCCAAGCTGGTGTGTTTCCTTGTAGCATAGTTTTCAGCCAGGGGCTTGTCAGCAACACCGTTTTTCATGCAAGATCGGTATTGGGAAATGTGCTGTTTTACCACTCTGATGGTGTTGCGGATGTAAAGCAAACCACAGGGGCACTCAATCACATAGATAACCAACTTGCTGTTACAGTTGGGATGTTCTATTAACTCCCAATTAACATTGTTGGGCTCAAAAACCTTTTTCGTGTCTGTGAAATTGCAGGCCACCCAATGTCCACATTTGTATTGACCCTTTACGGGTGGGAGCCCTCATAGAGTTCCTGCTGTTGGTACTTTAATTGGTTCAATGTAGGTGTGCACTAGTCTTTGCTTGAGGTTGCGGTTTTTCTTAAAAGCAAAAAAAGGTTGTTTTGCGAGGCTCCCTGCGTTCTCGATTAAGTGCCAGTGTTTATTAATAGTGCTTTTAATCACGTTGCTCAGGTGGTTATATGTGGTAACACACACCAGTATTTCCAATGGTTCGCATATTTTTGGGGTGAGGCAAGTTTCTCTGCAGGTATTCGCTGCTCTCTTTTTAGACGTCCTTATGGCTTTCTTGGGATAGCCCCCATCAGTTAGTCTTTGCTGCAAACTATCCACATGTAGTGCACATTTTTACTTGTCGGTGCAGTTCCTTCTTATCCTGAGGAACTGTCTATATGGAAGGTTGTATTTTAAACACGCCGGATGGTAGCTAGAGAAATGTAGTAAGCTATTCCGGTCAGTTGCTTTGCGAAACAATTCAGTTATGAGTATAGTACGTGATCTATATATGTATAGATCGAAAAAATCAGCCGAGTGGAAATCCCACTGGATGGTAAACTTGATGTGTCTGTTAGACGTGTTTAGCCATTGATGAAATGCACAGGTTTTTTCAGACATGACTAGTCTGACACATTCCAGAAAAAAGCACGTCTGAACTGTCGAGTTGTCTTGCCTTGAGTCTAAAAGGGTTCTCAGCGCCTCCAGACCTTCTTGCTGCGGGATCAATGTATATAAGGCCTCGACTTCAAGAGTGGCTAAGATGCAGTCTTCTGTAGGTTGATGCTACTCAGGATGTTAAGAGTTTCAGTGGTGTTTTTAACGTAGTATTTCATTTTGTCGACAAATGGTTTCAGAAAGAAATCTGTGTACAGAGATAGTGGTTAAAGGAGTGAATCACAGGCCAAGACTATCAGTCGTCCAGGTGAATTGATTGGATTTTTGTCAACCTCGTGGAGGATGTAGTAAGCTGGGATTCTGGGGTATGGTGTATTTAGAAAGACTCTTTCTTCCTCGCAGATCCAGCCTTATTTCTCTGCATGGCGTGTCAAACTCTTTCTCATCTTGAAGTCGCACAGTTAGGTTATGATTTAACTTCAGGTAAGCCTCGGTGTCTCAGAGCAGTCGAAGACATTCCCTTTCATAGTCCGCAGTGCTAAGGAGTACAATACCATCGCCTTTGTCGGCAGGCTTGATGGAAATTGCTTTGTTGTTGTTCAGGGAAGTTAGAGCATGTCTTTCCTCTTTTGATAGGTTATCTTGGTAGTAGTTATTGTTCTTCAAGTTACTCAAGATAGTTGTAGTGACTAACCTCTCGAATACATCGAACTCAGCCGGAATGGTTTGAGGTGGGGTATTGAAGACTGATTTGGTCTTGAAACCTGTCATATTAATACAGGGCTCAGTGACTGTGTTGCCCTCTACGGGTATGGAGGTATGATGCTCAGCAAGATACACATTAAAGAAATATTTTAACCTGGTGTTTCTGAAAAACCTCTTAAACTCCAGCTATGTGTCAAAAGGCTCAGCCTTGGTTGACGGAGGCCTTTTCCTATCAATTTGATTTCTGCTCCTGTGATGGAATGCGTGGACAAATAAAAAATTGGAATACTGTAATTCACTGGTTTGTAAACCACTGTCGGGTCCTCATGCTTTGGCCTGATGGTTGTGGTCTCCGTTTGGGTCGCCCCGTTGTCCTCTCTGAAAAAAAGGATGCTGTCTTGGCCCAGAGTTGTTGCTAGTGTTTCAGGAGGTGCCAGGGTCACTGTCACTGGAAGATGCTGAAGTGCCTGAAAAGGTGACATACCTGTTCCGCCTATTTAGGTCCCCCTGTTGTTGGTCAGTGTAGAAAGTGTCTTGCAGGTATGTCTTTTCCTCGCTGTAATTCTAGGGTCTTTCTTAAATGTCTGTACTTTTCTGTCAATGTTAATGGACTTGAACCTAGCAATTTCCTCTTTTAGTTTTTCTAATTTCTTTTTAGCATCTTGGATGGTTTGACTTTCAAGGAAACGCTTCTCTAGCTCCATTAGCTCTTCTCCCGGTTTTTTGCACTCCTCGTCCGCTATATCAATGACTAAAATGAGGCAATCATGGCTACACTTATTTTCTCCACCGCTGAAATTTTGTTTAAACTTCAGGTTATCTGTGAAAACTCAGGGAATATTCCTTACTTGTAACCCTTCCGGGATAATCCCGGCTTTCAGGTATTCAAGCATTAACTTTCCATGCATCTCAGTTCTTATGAATTTTTTCTTTTTCTGATTTATGGTCTCAAGTTCGTCTTTTGAGAGACCTTGGGCCAGGAGTCGTTGGTCTGTGTTCAATGTAGTGGAAGTGCCCAGTAATCTTTGATAATGTCATCCGTATGTTGCAATGTTGAAATTCTCCATGATGTTTTTTAGAAGTCCAACGCAGTTGTAGAAATCCTGTCTTTGAAAAAAAGAGTAAGAGAGGAGACCAGAGAGAGAGAGAGCCTGCAGACCCGGCATTCGGAGGAGGAATAGGCCTGAATGGGAATGGTAGAAACAGGGATCCACTCTGGAAAGATAAGGGCTACTCCCCCTCCTTTGCTGTTAACCCTGGGCTCATAGAGGATCTTATAGCCTTCAGGGAGAAGTGTGTCAAAACTCGAGACAGAGCTGTCCTTAAACCAGGTCTCAATGAGAGCAAGAACATCAGAGGAGTGCTTGACTGTGGAGCGAGAGTTAAGTGTGGCAGCATGGAGCAGATTGCCATTCTTGAAGGACTTACGGGGGTTGGGGTACAGGGTACAAAAGTCCCAACCGTAAGCGGTGTGTGTGCCAAAGAGATAGGGGCAAGCGAAGGCAGAGGGGCTATAGGGAGTGCATTCAAGGGAGCCGGGATTGTAATAGATGACAATGGGGCCAGTGAAGGAGGGCCCACAGAGGGCAAGGGAGCCCCAGATGCATTGGCAGTGGGTGGCAAGGGCACCAGCGTGGGAGAGCCTAACACAGATGTTAGTGTTGAGTGTGTGGGCAAGGGAGCCAGGGTAGTAGAAGACGTCAAAGGAGCCATACTGAGAAGGGCGGTGCGGCCAGGTGGAGGCAAGGAAGCCAAGGTGTGCCTAGCAGGCAAGGGAGCCAAGGAGGCCATAGGTGTGGTTGGCAAGGGAGCCAGTGCTGAGGAAGGTGGAAAGTTGATAAGGCGAGGGAGGAGCCTTTCAAAAAGTAGGAGGTTGGGTTGAGGCCCTTTTACCAAGACGGTACCATTTCGATAGACATTAATGATGACCCTGGAGGTTGAGGCGGAGGCAAGGAGGACCTCCCAGCGGGTGCCACCATTGATGTGTGAAGAAGAGTAGGGAGGGAGAAGAGCAACCATATGAGTCCATAGATAGTGAGAAAGATCGACGAAAAGGATGTTGGTGAGATTCTCTCTGGCGGAAGCACTGAAGCAGGTGTCAGCGATAGGAAGGGCAGGGCTGGAGGCAAGTGTGTCCTTAAGTTTCTTCCTGCCAGGCTTAGTGGGGGTGAAGGGTAGGAGATGGAGAAACAGTTGCAGAAGTTAAGAGGGATCTATGTGATCACTGCGCCGCCCACAACTGCGACACCGAAATTGCCGACGGCAGTTACGGCGCGCCTCCCACCCCACTTACCTTTAGGGCGGCACACTTATGCGTGTGCCGCCCTGCTCTGTGATCCCTGTGGTGTCAGCTCTTCCCACTAACGTGGGCTTTCCAAAATGGTAAGCGGGGGACACCCCTGCAACCCCTGACCCCCATTACTGCACCCAGGAAGAGCCCAGGAAGAGCAGGAAAGCTCTGCTTGGGCGCAGTAAATGTCACCCTCATTTTGTGCGCCTCCAAAGTCGCAGTGACTGCGGGGGCGCACAAATGAGGGCAACATTTTTGTATGATACCGTTAGGAGAGATAGAGAGTGCCATGAGGGGGCACAGGGTGTGCTACACTTAACCAGGCTGAACAGCTGAGGCACACGGGAGGGAGTTGACAGGAGGGTGCAAGCGAACAAGGAAACATAATAGGAATGGGAAAAAACAGTGGGCACTAAGTTGAGGGGGGTACAAGGGAGCAAAGAGCAGACATAAAACACAGAGCAAGGGAGCAAGTAGGCTTTTAACTAACATGACAAACAAATACTGGATGGGAACAGAACTAAATTCGTTTTATAAACAGTCGCAATCAATGCAAGTGGAAAGCACCCCTAAATTCGATTTTTAAACTAACAATAACAATCAATTCAAGTGGAAAACACACCTAATTTCGATTTTTAAACAAAAAGTAACAGTCAGTGCAAGTGGAAAGCACACCCAAATTCGATTTTGAAACAGCTAGTAACAGTCAATGCAAGTGGAAAGCAAACCCAAATTCGATTTTTAAGTAGTCACAATCAGTGCAAGTGGAAAGCACAGCCAATTCGATTTTGAAACAGCCAGTAACAGTCAATGCAAGTGGAAAGCATACACAAATTCAATTTTTGTGTCCAAATATTACAGTGCAGAAGTGAGAGCAGTGTGGTGGGTGCGGGTCCGGAAAGGAAGTAATTAATTTAAGAGGTGGATCATCCGCAAAGGGAACATAAGTTAACAGAGATAGGGCAGTGAGAAATGCCTGGGATGAAGAAGTTAGGAGTCGAGGAGAGATGAGGCCGACCATTCAGCAACAGTCAGTGCTCACGTGATGGCAGGAGGGATGCCACAGTCCATGGACGCAAGGGTGCAGTGCCCTGCATAGTCCATAACTTTGCCTGTGGTGTGGGGCGTGGCTAGACAGCCATGCAGTAGGTCCCATCCCGAGTGACTCCTGCCGATCCTGGCTACACTGAGCGCAGACGCCGGCCGAAATATTACAGGTAGCATGAATGTGCAGGGCACAATCTGGTGTTAATTTCCAGCTGGTGAAGTGTACTGCTGCGAAGATCGAGCCGAGAGAAGGAGCTGATCTAAAAAGTGAACAAGCAGGCAAGATGGCACCTTCCCAAGAACAAAGGACTGAGTGAGCTGGCCGAGCGGAGGAAGTGAGGAATCTGATTTGTGAACGCCCTGCCGGAGGCACAATGGGCTCAGTGCAGATGGTGTGAGTCGGAGGACATTGGAAAGCGAGAAACACGAGCTAGGAGATTTTCACTCTCTGGCTGTGGTCTACCCAGTCTACATGCCTGGAGAAAGGTGCTGCATGCTCCTGTGGACGCTTCGCGCAGTGTGAACCTAACAGAGGGAGAGCCAGGCTACAGCGTGCTTTTGCACTGGGCACTGATCGTGGTGCGGGTCGGTAGCGCTGGAGGTGACACTGGCCTGCTGTGGTGGACGCGGCACTGTATCTGTGGTGCAGCAGAACAGCTGAGTGGCCAGAGAATAGCTGGCGGAGCCCGGGAGGATTCCAGCGAGCGCATGTGGAAGGAGGACCAGGAGTCGGGGCAGCGGCAACAAGGCAGGAAAACAGTAAAGTAAGCCACCGAAGTAACATAAGACCCCAAACATTAAGACGTAGCAGAGTTGCTAAATAAAAGGTTGGGCGGCTTCCAGCGCGGTCCGTCCTGGAAAGCGGGCTCTGTGGTAAATATACTACTGAGGCTTCCAATGTGGTCTGTCCCGACATGAGAAGCGCAGTCCACACTACGGACTAATACTACGCTGGTTGCTGTTGTGAGATTCCAAGGTTATCTGCAGCGAAGGATCAGAAGAGCTACGTGGGAACGTAGCACTAATACAAGGAAGCATCTTCCACTGCGGTCCGTCCGTGCTGCGGATCACATCACAATAAGGGAGTGCAGTCTCCCCTATGGTCCACCCCAGTTAACTAAGTGAGGCTCAAACACTAACAATAAAGCTGCTCCCACTACGGTGCACCCCAGTTAAGAGGACGGCCCTGGCGAAAGGCAAAGCAGCGCACAGACAGCACGCAACGCACAGCAGGAGCTGTATGAAGGTTCTGGTGTGATCCGCGCCAGAAGAAAAGCGAGGCCCACAGGCAGTACTTGACATAGAACGGAGGGTGCCAATGTAGCCCGACCTGAGGAGGCTACTGAAGGAGAGCAGGCATCAGAAGTGCCAGTTGACTAAACAAGACCCACACACTAACAAAAACAATAAAGCTGCTCCCACTGTGGTCCACCCCAGTTTAAGACTACGGCCCAGGGGAAAGACAAAGCAGCGCACGGACGGCACGCAACGCACGGCAGGAGCTGCTGGAAGGTTCTGCAGTGATCCACGCAGGATGAAACGGGAGGCTCACAGGCAGTGCTTAATATTAACTGAGGGTGCCAATGTAGCCTGATGTGAGAAGGCTACCGAATGAGAGCAGCCACCAGAGCTGATCCCAGGCAGATCTGCAAAATAGCTCAGCGGGTTGAGCGCTTGCTGCTGCGATCTGAGTGTGATCTGCAGGTCGCAGGTTCGAATCCCGGCAAGGCCAACTCAGCCTTTCATCCTTCTGAGGTCGATAAATGAGTACCTATTTCGGTTGGGTGATATTGTATGTAAATATGTGCTCTGTAAAGCGCTTTGGATTAAGGCGCTATATAAATAACACATCATTATCATCTGTCCTTGAGGGAGAGGTGTGAGAAGCACAATAAAAGCGTGCCTGCAGATAGCAAGATTCGCAGCGGAAGAGTGCACCATACAGGAGAGTGGGTGCCAGGCTCAACAATATACATGGCAGGAAAAAGTAACAAAGTGAGGGGCAAGCAGACTGTCATGGAAGCCTTTGTAAAGAGCCCAGAGGGCCCAGTGGAGGATGCAAAGAAATGTAGCGAATCGAGGCAGGCTAAGGACCAAAACAAGGCACAGAACATGGAAACCAGCAGATCCTAAACACCATTGCTGCATCAAAGGCCACCATATAATCCAAGATCGATGACATCAGGATAGACGTAGGCCTGCTGCGGCAAGATGTACGGGGACTGCCGGAGCGCACAGGCAAGCTGGAAGCACAGGTGCAAGAGAACACCACGGAGGGCAAGCAGATGTCTAAAGAAGTAGACATTTTAAGCCCAAAAGGTGAAGCTGCACGAGGACAGAGCCGAAGATGCTGAGGGACGGGCGCAGTGCAACAACATAAGGATTGTGGGCCTACCGGAGGGAATGGAAGGGTCCGACCCCACTAATTATATAGAAAATCTACTGCTCCAGGAGCTGGGAGCAGGAAACTTGACTCAGGGGTGCACTATAGAGCGTGCACACTGCTTCCTGGTAAGGAAGCCACCACCAGGTGCCCCTCCAAGGCCTATATTAGCGAAGGTCCTTAATTATAAAGACAGAGAGAAGATCCTAGCATTTTCCAGAAATGGGGGTGACATACAGAGGGCCTCTGCAAAGCTGGCTATATATCCTGACGATACCTTTCAGTTGCAAAAAAGCAGTGCACAATTTATTGCTATGAAAGTGAGACTGAAAAAAGCTGGAGTTAAATATATGTTAATCTACCCTGCCAAGCTGAAAATCCTCCACAACGGAAAGGCTTTGTTTTTTGACACGCCGTCGGAAGCACAGGACTGGATGGATAATGCGAAGATCCCAACACTCGCAGAGTGATCAAAGGAGGGAGATGGGAACAGATGGCGCAACAGCTACTACGGGACATTTTGAATGACTGGAACATTTAGTTGCTAGAGGATTTGCCAAAACCGACCGCTGTGGAATATAACTGACCAGGAGAGTGATAACGATTCTGTAGCCATAAGAGGTGGCTGATACCAGAAGCAATACGAACCAGCCACAAGAAGGAGACCACCTACCACCCCATTTTTTTTATTTTTATTTATTTGTACATATGTAGAGCGCACACATCCCAAAGGCATCTAGGCTGTGAAACTTAAGAAGATGGTTACCATTTTTTGGAGCTTCAAGCAGATACATTTACATGGTAGGAGCACATATACTTTACTCATTCAAAGTATACATGCTGACTTAAAAACGGAGGAAGACAACAGTTACATTAGAGGAAGACAACAGTTACAGCGGCTGAGGCTATGAATACCTAAGGGTGGCGGGAGCGTCACTGTGAGTGCTACAAGCTGAGAGGCAGTGTACGGTCCGAACTGAATAGTAGAGTTTTTAGGTTTTTCCTGAATGACCAGACGGATGTGTCGTTTCTATGTTCCTTTGTTTTTCAGGGTATGCTATTGTACCCACCCGTTGGTTACCAGGAGCCCCAGATTTCTACTGGGGGTTCGAGGAGCGGAAGTGGGATGAGTCTAAGCATGCTTGGCATTGCTGGACAGTTACAGTTTGGGGAAGTTTTGTTATATGTTGGGGAGTGTATTGGGGGGGTGAGAAAGAGGGGAAGCCTGTGGATATAAGTAATATGCTACACACAATCCTGGGTGGATTTGAGGGTAGGCCAGAACTCTGGGAAGTAACGCAAGATGGCTGAAAGGGTGAGAATCATGACCTGGAATGTTTGGGGTCTCAACAATTATGTTAAGCGACAAAGGGTGTTCACATACCTAAAAAGGCAAAGAATAGGAATAGCGTTGCTACAGGAAACGCACTTGAATGCGCATAAGCATAAGAAACTAGCTAGCACATGGGGGGGGGGTGTGATGGTGGATTGCACATACTCACAGCATATGCAAGTGGAGTCCTAATATGGGTTAATCCTGCCACCCCATTAAAGGTACCGAATACTAAGACTGATGACGTGGGTAGGATGGCTATACTGCATGGCATGCTAGGGAATCGGGAAGTATGCATAGTGAACACCTACGCGCCCAATCATGATGCCACTGTCTTTTTTAGGTCATTGTACGCTAGGCTAGGCCCTTACAGAGTAGGAGTTGTTATATAGGGCGGAGATTTTAATTGCACCCTTAATCCCACTATTGATAGGTCTGACAATAAGCATAAAAGACCAGCCCCTCCGGCCAAGGTCTTAAGCATTCTTTTGAACCTTTTTCAGTTGCTGCACATTTGGAGGACATTAAATAGGGACAGAAGAGAATACTCGCATTACTCTGCCCCACACAGAGTTCGCACAAGGTTAGATTATTTGTTCATGGTGGAAGAACACGTGATGGAATTTACAGAGGCTGAATATCAGGCTAGGGTTTTGTCTGACCATGCTCCTCTTTTAACAGTATGGAGAGTGGCACCTTGAGACTGCCCATACCTACTTGGATATTGAGAAGCGAATCATTGTTGGATAAAGCATTCAATGAACACATAAGAAAAAGCACAGCAGATTTTATGGCAGTAAGCCAGGGCAGTGTAAAACATGTGGGTACGATCTGGGAAACGTACAAAGTGGTGATCAGAGGAGAGATGATAGCCACCGCTGTGGGGTGCAAAAAGCCATCACTAAGGACTTAAATGATGCAGAAAGTAAATTGTTGGAAATGGAAATGCGGGGGGTGAAGGAGCACTTGAAGGAGGAGATCAGATTGAGGCAGGCGTGTATAACACGCTAGGATAGACTGGGTAAGTTTAGCTATGCAAGATATCTAGAAAGATGTCCTGCACAAGGTGATAAACCAGGGCGAATGTTAGCCTGGCTATATAAAAATAGATGTTTAAGAACTGCGATACATTCCGTTCTGAATGCAGACCAAGAGGTGGTAAACACGCAAGAAAGTATTAACAAAGTCTTTTCGGAATATTCTAAGGAATTATATACGGACCCACGCACAGAGCGGGAGGTCGAGCTGCAGGACGCATTAGACCTTATTACCCTGCCTAGATTAGAAGAACAACAAAGAATCTTACTAGAGGAGCCCATAACCCCAGAAGAAGTGACAGCCACCATAAGGATATTGCCCTCCGGTAAAACCCCAGGTACGGACATGCTGCCGGGGGAATTCGATTATGTAGAAACGTTGGTGCCACTATTAGCCAGGGTTTACAATGAAGCATACGAAGGGGGAATCCTCCCAGGTAGTATGCGGGAGGCTGTGATAATCCCACTCCTCAAACGAAACAAGGAAGGCACGGACCGTAGTTCCTACAGACCATTGTCCTTATTAAATCAAGATAGTAAGATCCTTACGGCACTCTGGCAAATAGGCTTAGAAAGTGATACCAACCTTAGTTAATCACAACCAGACTGGAGATGTTCCAGGGAGGAGTGTTGCCGGGATTTTGAGGTGACAGAATCATGTCATCCATTGTAGGAGAGACAGGGCTGAGCTAAGCGCTGTTGCTTCATTGGGCACTACCAAGGCATTTGATTCGGTCCATTGGGACTGGTTATATGTCAAGATGGGAATAGGCCCGAACTTCATAAAATGGGTGAAATTAATATATACCCAACCAATGGCCAGGGTCAGGACTGGTGACAAGTTTTCTGACAAATGGAAACTGCATAAAGGGACTAGACAGGGGTGCCCACTGTCCCCAGTGCTATACATAATTGCAGCAGAACCCATTGCGGCTTTTTTGAGACAGGAATACAGTGAAGCTGGCATAGAAATAGATGGGGTGTGGCCCATAGTGTCAATGTACGCAGGCGATATGTTATTATACCCGAGTAATCCAGAGGTAAATTTGCTATACGTGTTGGAGGTATTGGACAATTTTGGTACACAGACGGGGATCCGAAAAAAATAAAGGCAAGCTGTGTCTATTCCCACTGGCAGGGATGGCGACTATTAAAGAAGCACAGTTGCCGGTTCTGCCCCTACCATGGAGATATCATTCTTTTAGATACCTAGGGTTAAACATACACCATGATTCTAAGCTAGAACATGAAGCTAACACGGTTATGGCTAAGGAGGGCTTGACTAAATCAATTGAGTTCTGGAGTAGGCTACCTGTTAATGGCAGGAAGAGCAGCGTTATTAAAAATGGTGGCATTACCAAGACGAATGCACTGCTTTGTAAACGTCCTGTATAATATTCCCCAAAAATTATTTCTAGAACTAGACAAATTGTGCAGAGGCTTTCTTTGGCAGGGAGGAATGCATCGGGTCACACTTAATGTATTACAGAGACCTTTGTGTACAGGGAGGGTTGAAGGTCCCGAATTTTGAGCTATAATTTCTGGCGTGTCAGCTACAGTATTTAGTACAGTGGATGGCGGATGACCCTACTGGAGACACGATTCTCCTGCAACCAGCATTAAAAAGAATTCTTCTCAGAGATCTAATTTGGACTTCCCCAAGGGAACAGTATAGCCACCCCCAGTTAGTGAAGTTAGGTATACAGATTTGGCACAGGACCTGCCAAACCATGGGACTAGGAGACCCGATATCGCCACAGACACCCCTACCTGCGGTAATGGCGGATATGCACGGACATAGGACGAGAATAAGGACACAATGGGAGGCTAGCAGGATTGGGACGATAGGGTATTTGAGGAATGAAAACAGGTTGCTGGAGTTAGCCGAATTACAGGAGGCCACGAATATACATGAGGGTCAGTACCTGCTAAACAGGACTATGATAAGTACATGAAAAGGTAGGTGGCCGGCTGTTACGGAGGAGACTATAAGGTGCGAAGACACAGAAACACTCACAAACATTTCAAGGGGGGCACGCTATTTCCAGAATCTATGAGGTACTGACTGATTGCGCCTCGAGAGTCCAATTGAAATGCAAATTGAGGTGGGAGGAGGAATTGGGGAGAACGTTTGATGACAAAGAATGGCAAAGAATAGCCTTCTACCACAAAAAGTCTGTAGAAATGCCAGGCTGCAGCTTATCCAACTCTACATTACACATGGGGCATGGGGCGAGTAAGCAGGGTTGTCCCAAATGTAAAGAAGAGAATGCAGGATTGACACATGTTTTGGGAATGTCGGGTGGTGCAGGTATTTTGGAGGGCGGTGGCAAGCAAAGTAGATTTGGGGGTATCACACTAGATATCCAATCCCCAGAAGCATGCATGCTAGGCATGTTTAAGAGAAGCGCTAAGCAGAAATCCCTCGGAAAGATTAAAGCCCTAATTTATATACTAGCCAAACGATGCATAGCCATGCAGTGGAAAGCTACAAAGAGCCAAGTATCGATAGATGGTGGGAAGACCTGAGAAAATGGACATCAGCAGAAATGGGACTGTGGGAAAAAGCACTGGGGAACAAAAACAAGAACTTGGAACAGATATTCTCCAATGGATTGCTCTGACAGTGACATTGTTTAATCAAAATGAGAGTGATGGAGCTACCCAAGGCCCGCAAGTCGGAACCGGGGAAAGTGTGGTAGAACAACAATAAAGTATAAGTATGTACAGGCAGTTAAAGGGGGAAGAGGTGGAGGGACGTTATAAGGGGAACATTAGAAAGCAGATTTGAAGTATATGATTATTACCATTATTGTTTGTTACCTTTGTTATTGTTGTATGGAAAAACTAATAAAAATAAAAAAAATGTAAAAAAAAACTTTGCCTGTGGTAACATAGAGTGGTGCCACATGCCCAGCCAGGCCCCGACAGGAGCCTTAGAAGAGAGGCCTTGGTGAGGGGGGGTGGCATTCGCTTGCCGGCTTCTTGATTAGCCAAGTTGATGGTGGCACAGGCCAATCAAAAGCAGCATCAGGCTGCATCAGGTAGAGGTGTACTGCTCCTTAATCAGGTGGCCATTTTGGAAAGTCCGAAATTCAATAGATCGTAAATGGCCTTGTCAAGGCAAGAAATGAAAAAAGCAGCGCACTCTCGCTGTTTAAGTGTGAGAAAGATAACAATTGCAAATTGCAATGGAGAGCTCTCAATTCAACATATTTTTGCTGCTTGAGTGGGGCCTACCTGGTGAATAATGACGGCTTCTGAACCGATTCACACAGGAGCCTCGTCGTGCTGGGCGAAGCCGTCTGCAGCCGCGGAGATGATCATGCGGTTTCTGGAAGCGAGGTGGAATGCAGGTGGTACTGCTTTGCGAGTGTGTGTGAAAAAGCAGCAAATGTGTTTAGGAGAATGGGTGTAGGGAGTGAAAGGTGTGGGGAGTAGTAGTAATAGTAATGTGTAGGATGGAGTAGTAATGTGTAGGAGGGGGGGTAGGGTGTAGAACGAAGTAGTGTGTCGAAGGTAGTAGTAGTGTGGTGGAGGGAGTATTAGCATGAAAGGATGGAGGAAAAGCATAGAAGGCATAGGATCCACTGGAGGGAGAGAGGGGGTGGATGCCAGGAATAACAAAGGCGTGCAGAATTTAAAGGAGGAAAGTAGAGACCAGAACATCAATAAGTGAGAAGGCGAGGATTATGTGGATGTGAAAGGAAGAAGCCTGAATCAAACAAGGGGGCCTGCTGTTATATTCTCCCTTGGGGCTATTCCTGATAACTTCTTGAGTGATGGAGGCAGGAGTCAAGGAAAGACAGGCACTCGTTCCAGTGTTGGTTGTGTGGTCTTTACTCTCAAACTGTCAAGGTACAAGCTGGGAGTACAGAGATACCGGTGCCCACCACCCAGGCTGCAGTTACCTCAGGCTCTCTAATCAACTGACACAGATGGAACTCCCATCTCAGAAGATGCTACCTAAAGTTCCATGCATGACATCAGCCATGACCAACAGCACATTCACTCACCACTACACCTGCAAGGCACAATCCAATATCCCTGTTTAGTAAACTAACCTATGTGGGGTCAGTCTAGGGAGTATAAGTCAAAACCTAGAAAGTAGGTTTCAATATTCGGTACATACTAACCTCCGGAGAAGGGACGGCTGGGCTAGGGAGGATTGGTGCTTTCTAGAGATAGAGGAAAGTCCATAGGGCCCTGAAAGATCAAATAGAAACCCTTGAATCGTCTCTTTGACTCAGTATTTCTTGAGCCACCTGTGGCAATACTGTGTCTATTTGAAAGTACGAATTTAAGCTGGTTTTACTTCGCGCAATACTTATATTAAAAGTATATATATCTCAATCTCCCCAACAGTAGTTCCAGTGATCAATCCCATTTCCTTGCCAATGTAAATTCAGTCTCGTTTTCGCAAAATAGCCCCATGGCTTTCATGATTCAGTACCACTGTGTGGAGTTTGATGTCACTCAGGACTCCACAATGAGCACTTAATTCCAAGTGCGAGGAAATTTACAGGTATAGAAACCTTTGCATAATGTGACCAGCCTCGCTGCTCCCAGTTGGAGATCATTAAGAAACCACCCACCTGGCATGCGTTACTCCTTTTTCATAGAGTTGGAAGTCATCAAGCACCTCTGTTCCATGCATTGTTGGATTTATAAAATACCACTCTCAATCTAGAAGGTCCAGCATATCCTCCCTCCCTATCCCCCCCTCAGACACCCCCTGCTCACAATAAGCATATGTTTATTAATCCAAGTCAAATAATGGGATGAACTAGGTGGGTGGTAAGTCTGCACCTCCATGCAGTAAGGCTGTGAATACTTTAATGGAGTATAGTATAGCAAGACTGTGAATTTGGAGTTGTTTAGGGTAGGCAAATAGCAAGGTTTTAAGAGGGACTAGAGAAGCCAGTGTTTCTTCTACCAAGAGAGCAGGTTTTGGACTAACTTCGGGGGCACCCTGTGCTCAGGGATTCTGGAAAACTCCAGTAACCTCCATTTTCAACGAGAATATCTTTTAAGCAACAGCCCCTACTCCCGCCAAATTCACTGTTCAGTGCATGCAGGCCTATTTATGAACACATGTGTAGCTTCATTTCTCCAGTGCATTTCTCTTGCAAGTAAAAGAAAAGTGACCTGGCTAGTGGCTAGCCAAAAGGACACAGTGGCAAAGAGACTGCTTTTAACCCATACTTGGTAACAGAAGGTATAGCCCTATTTATGTGGAAGGAAGTAGAGCTAGAGCAAAATAGAGAACAAAATGGGGGGCTCCAACCACATATCAAATGTTGTATACTCTCTTCTTAACCCCTTAAGTGCCACCGCCGAGCCGGCTCGTCAGTGGTAACCGCTCTAGGTTGCCACCGCCGGCTCGTCGGTTTTGGCACTCTGCTTTTCTCGATCCCTGCAATGCAGGGATCGAGCGAAACTCTAATCCAACCCCCAGGCTATGTGAAGGGGAGGTCCCCTCACATGGCCCAGGGGTTGGATTTCCTTCAATTTCACAACGGCGTGCGTGACGCACGCCGACATGAAATTGAAAGTAAATTCACCCGGTGAAAACAGAAGGTGATTGTTCACCTTACTCTGCCACGATCTCCGGCTGTATTTCAAGCCGGAGATCGAGGCAGGTATTGTTGGAAAGGGGAGATCCTCCCCTTTCCAACGATACCTTGTGTGACGTATTGTTGCCCGCGGATCGGGCGCAGAGCTCGATCCACGGGCAGCAATGCGCACTAGACCACCAGGGATCTGTTTTGGGAGTGGGGGGGGCTGCTTACTAGGTAAGCGGCCCCCTCTCCCCCAAACCCCCAAAGCATGGCGCCACGGCTGTGGAGACCCCTGGGGGCAGAGATCATCTGCCCCCGGGGTGAAAATAAAAAATAAAAATAAAAATTCGAAGGGAGGTGGGAGGGATTTGGGGCCCTGGGGCCCACTAGACCAGCATGGATTGTAGAACAAAATGGTGTCTTTGGAAAGGGGAGATTCTCCCCTTTCCAAAGACACCATTTTAGAAGCATTGCTGGTCACGGATCGGCGCAGAGCGCTCGATACGTGACCAGCAATGACCACTAGATACCAGGGATTCGTTTGTGACATGGGGGGTGAGGTGGGCTTCTTACAGTAAGCAGCCCTCTCCCCCCCCCCCGGCGCCCAAAGCATGGGGGCACATATCTAATAAACCCTGGGGGCAGATGGCTGATCATCTGCCCCCAGGGAAGGGGAAGAAAAAAAAAATAATTTGTAGGGAGGTGGGAGAGGGTTTAGGGCCCTGGGGCCCACTAGAGCACCACAGATTTTAGAAAAAATGGTGTCGTTGGAAAGGGGAGAGTCTCCCCTTTCCAAAGTCACCATATTTGAAGCATTGCTGGTCACGGATCAGCGCAGAGTGCTCGATCCGTGACCAGAAATGCCCACTGGACCACCAGGGATAGGTTTGTGAGGTGGGGTGGTGGGGGGGCTGCTTACAGTAAGCAACCCCCCCGGTCCCCAAAGCATGGGGGCATATATCTAATAAACCCTGGGGGCAGATGGCTGATCATCTGCCCCCAGGGAAGGGGGCAAAAAAAAAAAGACAAATTTGGAAGGGAGGTGGGAGGGGGTTTGGGGCTCTGGGGCCCACTAGACCACCATGGATTTTTTAAAAAATGGTGCCTTTGGAAAGGGGAGATTGTCCCCTTTCCAAAGACACCATTTTTGACGCATTGCTGGTCACGGATCGGCGCAGAGTGCTCGATCCGTGACCAGCAATGGCCACTGGACCATCAGGGTTACGTTTGTGAAATGGGGGGGTGGGTGGACTGCTTACAGTAAGCAGCCCTCTCCCGCCTGCCCCCAAAGCATGGGGGCACATATCTAATAAACCCTGGGGGCAGATGGCTGAAATAAAAATAAAATAAGGGACTTTTGGGTGGGAGGGGGGGGGGCCACTAGCCACCAGGGATTTATTTTACAGAAAAGGGGGGTGGGCCTCTCCCCCTCACCCCAAGGGGAAATGGGGGCACCGCTTGTAGCCCTCCGTGGGGCAGATATCTGGTCTTAGGAAGGGGCATCTGACCCCAGGGAGGGCTGCATGAGATGCCCCCCTCTTATCTGCCCCCAGGGAGGGCTGAATGAGATGCCCTCCCCTGCATTTGTTGTGGGGGGTAGAGGGTCACCCCCCATTACATTAGAAAATTACCTGGCGGTTTAGGGTGCCCCTCAGCCTGCCCTAAAGTGTAGTGTACCATTTTCCATTTTTCTCTTGGTTTATAAAACTTGCCTTGGCGCAGAGGGGCACATTGGTGTGCCAATCTGGCGCCAGGGTGCCCAAACCTTACTGCCCCACCCACCAGGGGGCCTGTCCCACCATCTTTGGGGGCTCTCTCCCCCCTCATACCAAATGGGTGGCGGGGGCACCTCATGCAAGCCTCCCTGGGCCTCCTACAAACGGCTGCGTGAGGTATACCGCCCCTCCATTTGGGGTGGGGGGAGAGGGCCCCAAAAAATGGTGAGACAGGCCCCCCCAGTGGGTGGGGCAGTAAGGTTAGTGAAAAGTGAAAATGGTGCAACGCTTTTTAGGGGGGGCTGTGGGACACCCCAAAGGGTCGGGGAATTTTGTAACGGGATGCAGCGTTGCCCCCCACACCCACCACCCACAATGGAGTGGGTGCCATGTCATGCAGGCCTCCCTGGGACCAGATATCTGCTCCTAGGAACGGACGCCTGAGCGCAGGGAGGAGTACAGGACAGCCTCCCCCTTATCTTTCCCTGGGGAGGGCTACATGAGATGGGGCGCCCCTCCAATTGCGGTGGGGGATGGAGAGGTGCACCCCCCTTCACATTAGAAAATTCCACAGCGGTGTAGGGGGCCTCTGTGGATTCCCACGGGTGTCCTCTTTTCGGAAATGCATGGGGTTCCCTGTTTTTCTTGGTGGCTTGGACACCCGAGGCCCATATCTGTATGTTGAGCTTGTCTGGAGAAAGTGTCAAATTCAGGTGTGGAAACAGACTTGGGGTTACCTGTGTTTTAGGCTTTCCCCTTGGCGTCCAGGTAGGTGCACCCAGACATGTGAGGTATCGTTTTCTTCGGGACACCTGTGGGAATGCGGGACGGTTGGCCATGTGTTGTTGGCGGCGTGTTTCGATGGGTGAGCCGAGTGAAATGTGCGGAAAATGCATTTTTTTTCCACATTTTGGACTTTGCGGGAGTGTCTGGGTTTTACATTCTGGGCCGATTTGGGCAAATTATACCTCTGCGGATTCCCACGGGTGTCCTCTTTTCGGAAATGCATGGGGTTCCCTGTTTTCCTTGGTGGCTTGGACACCCGAGGCCCATATCTGTATGTTGCGCTTGTCTTGAGAAAGTGTCAAATTCAGATGTGGAAACAGACTTGGGGTTACCTGTGTTTTAGGCTTTCCCCTTGGCGCCCAGGTAGGTGCACCCACACATGTGAGGTACCATTTTGATCAGGACACCTGTGGAAACGCGGGATGGTAGGCCATGTGTTGTTGGCGGTGTATTTTGATGGGTGAGCCGAGTGAAATGTGCGTAAAATGTGTTTTTTTTCCCCACATTTCGGACCTTGTGGGGGTGTCTGGGTAATAAAATCTGGGCCGATTTGCACAAATCATACCTCTGCGGATTCCCACAGATGTCCTCTTTTCGGAAATGCATGGGGTTCCATTTTTTCCTTAGTGGCTTGGACACCCGAGGCCCATATCTGTATGTTGCGCTTGTTTGGAGAAATTGTCAAATTCAGGTGTGGAAACAGACTTGGGGTTATCTGTGTTTTAGGCTTTCCCCTTGGTGCCCAGGTAGGTGCACCCACACATGTGAGGTACTGTTTTCATCAGGACACGTGTGGGACCGCGGGGAGGTAGGCCATGTGTTGTTGGCGGTGTGTTTCGGTGGGTGGCCAGAGCAAAATGTCTGAGAATTGTCTTCATTTCCAGCCAATTTCAGAGACATTTCCCTGTGTCCACTCACCGAAACACGTTGCCAACAACAGATGTCATACCTTCTTGCGTTCCCACAGGTGTCCCGACGAAAAAGGTACCTCACATGTGTGAGTGCACCTACCGGGGGGGCAAAAGGAAAAGGGTAACCCATTGGTAACCCCAAGCCTTTCGGTACATCCCATTTTGTTCATGTGGGCAACCTACAGATTTGGGCCTATGGTGTAGAAGCCAGCAAGGAAAACAGGCAACCCCATGCATTTCCCAAAAGAGGACACCCGTGGGAATCCACAGAGGTCTGCCTTGCGCAAATTGCCCCAGTTTTTATTAGCCACAATCCCCGACAAAATGTGATATTTGGTGGGGAAAAAACACAATGTTCACTTTGTCTGGGGTTCTGGGTAATAAATCCTGGGCCACTTCGTGCGAATCATACCTCTGCGGATTCCCACGGGTGTCCTCTTTTTGGAAATGCATGGGTTCCCTGTTTTCCTTGGTGGCTTGGACACCCGAGGCCCATATCTATATGTTGCGCTTGTCTGGAGAAAGTGTCAAATTCAGGTGTCGAAACAGACTTGGGGTTACCTGTGTTTTAGGCTTTCCCCTTGGTGCCCAGGTAGGTGCACCCACACATGTGAGGTACCATTTTCATCAGGACACCTGTGGGAACGCAGGACAGTAGGCCATGTGTTCTTGGCGGCGTGTTTCGATGGGTGAGCCGAGTGAAATGTGCGGAAAATGCGTTTTTTTCCCCACATTTCGGACTTTGCGGGGGTGTCTGGGTAATACATTCTGGGCCGATGTGCGCAAATCATACCTTGGCGGATTCCCACGGGCGTCCTCTTTTCAGAAATGCATGGAGTTCCCTATTTTCCTTGGTGGCTTGGACACCCGAGGCCCATATCTGTGTTTTAGGCTTTCCCCTTGGCTCCCAGGTAGGTGCACCCACACATGTGAGGTACCATTTTCATCGGCACACCTGTGGGAATGCGGGAAGGTATAACATTTGTTGTGTTTGTGTGTATTTCATAACGTTTTGACCCATTTGCTGGTGCCCTTTGTCACACAACCCTTTCATTTCCCAAATATGACCTACATTTAGTCGCTGCTTTAGGCACCATGCACTTTTGTAACCTGCACAAGTCACCTACCCTTGAAAAGGTCTGCCTGTGCTCTTTCAAAAAATGTGTGCTTGCCGTTCCTCACCACATTGGTTTTCCCGATTTACACATGCAAAGTGCATCTGTTCAGGCCGTGAGCGTAAAACTCCTGTGTACCATGGCTCAGTGTTTGGCTTGTGGTATTGCTTGTTTTGTAAAACACTACAAAAAATGTGTGCTTACCTAACTGCATGAGTCGGTGGAATGTAGTGGTGCATTGCTTTTCTCAAAATTCATAGAAGCCATTGCCGTACCAAGCCAACCATGTCCAACACATACCTTTTTTTCAGTCATTTTCCCGCTTTTCCCCCAATCTCTGGCATTTTCCCCTACCTAGTGTTTGCCTGACCTACGCAAATCACCCCTTCATAAACTTGAAATTTACATTTCAGAAATATATGCCTTTCTGTCCTCCAATTCGGCTTTCCTACCCTTTTCTCCCATTCCGTCCATGCATGTCGAATTGGCAAAAATGTCCAAAATCGCCTACCTCTCACAAAACAGTTGATAACCACATCAAAATAATTTCTTTTCGTTTCCACTCAATCTGTTCTTGAAAGCTAGGAAATTGGGGAACTCAGCACAGCAAACCATTTGTTCCTAGCTCTTACAAGGAAAAAACCACAGGCTTCTTTGTACATCATTTTATTGCCATTTCTTTTAAAAAAAACACATTTTCCCCCTTTTTGGTTATTTTCTCTCACCCCCCTACAGCAACCTAGGATTCCTGGGTGGCGTTACGACCGCCTACATGTGGGGAAAAAAAGGAGCCAAATTTGGCCGAGATATCTCATGTAACAAAAAAGTTACAAGCCATTGAATGGCCACATACCGAAATCACCAAAAAAGGCCCTGGCACTGGGGAGAAATACCCATGGCACTTAAAGGGTTAATTAGAGTATTTACTGTGCTGTATCAGTTGTCATTTGAGAATTAGTGCTTCAAAAGTAAACCACTATTCTTTCTGGGCACGAAAGTGGTGTCTCAAGATGTGTGTATGGAATCTAGTTCCAGAGTAAAATAACCCTATTACTGGATACTTAGCTTACTTTTGAAGCACTAATTCTCAAATGACAACTGATACAGCACAGTAAATACTCTAATTAAGAAGAGAGTATACTACATTTGATATGTGGTTGGAGCCCCCCATTTTGTTCTCTATTTAACCCATACTTGGCATCGTCTTATGTTATCCGAGAGACAGGAGAGAGCGAGCAGGGTCGGTCGTGAAATATGACAGCACTAAATAATTCCCTAAATTCGTTGCACCTCATTAATGTCTCTCTGTTTAAAATTAGGTACTTCTACGAATCCTGTTGCATTGTCTGGGATACACAGAGAGAAAAACCTACATGTGGCAAAACCTCTGGACTCAGAAGTGGAAGAAAGGAATGATAGTCTCAGTACAGGTACAGTAAAAAGAGGGATTAATGAGCTCTTCTGATTCATGATAACTTAATGGGTTCCTCATTACACCTGCTATTCCTAAACGAAAGACATTCTCATAACTCTAAAAGTAAAGTTAAAAAAAGGGCTGCCGATTGGTGGGCCGGTTTGGGACTATACCTCGTTTCTAATACTTAGCTTTGAAATTATCCTGTATGTCTGTATAGATGAGAATGAAAGAGATGTTCTAATAACGTTTGTAAAGAATAAACTTCTACTAGATTTCATGTGATGAAAAATATTTTTAAGTAACTCACTATGGGTCAATTTATAATCCATGGAGCGGTAAAGTAAGGCATAAAACTAAGCAATTCATGTCCTGATCTATAACTCCAGGAGATTTTTTTCTTTTTGAGGAGAGTTGTGGCATGAAGCGCAATTATGTTTTTGCGGTGCTTTCCTGCTCCTTTGCCAAAGAGCACGTGGTTTAACGCAAGTAGGTACTTTCATTCAGGTGTTAGTCTACTGAATTCCTGTGGAATTCACCTGCAATTAGCACCTGCTAAAAGCGGGCGGATTGCATAGAAATTATTTGTAAATGCTGTCTGAAAACCATAATTTGCGGACCGCAGTTAATTTTTTTTTTTTACTTAACAGAGTTAAAGCAAGGAGTGAAGGCTATTTCGCCCGTTTTTACTTTTTACTTTTACACTCCATTTGGCAAAAGTTGAACATTGTATGCATGGGAGCCACAGCACATGCAATTTGAACTTTAAATAAAATGACTGCCTTTGATGTATGAAAAAGCTTCATTCATGAATTTGTGGAACCTAAATAATAACTACATCGAAATAGCCCCATCGAACATATACACTTCACAAGAGAAGTAATGGGCCCCAAAATCTGGATGTGAACGAATATGCCTCAGAGATTATCAAAAGGCTCACACGTCAGGTGCCAACTGCTTAATTACAGACAGTCACCCACGTTAGTTCTACACTCTGTTTCCCCATATGATAACAATGCACCCACAATCCCACCTTTTGTACAGTGCTACTTTGCCACACAGCTAGGTTTGGGAAGAGGAGACCAGAGTTCAGGCACTTTGATAATGTATCTTCATCATTAAGGTTAACATTCATGTAAAAGTGTTATCTTCTCTGAGGAATAATGTTGGTTTGAACCTGCATTTTCTGAAAGCCTAATATGTGCAAGATAATAACTATTTTTGTTTTATTCTATAGGATTTTCATATCTCAACCCTGACAATGGTTTGAGGAATGGCGCAGAGTCCAGAGCAGATATAATGGATCACAGTGGTACAGGTGAAGAAAGCAGCACCAGCTCAAGTGAGTTACATATCAACCTGCAATCTTACTCTGGTCCCTTATCCACTAGTTATTGCTAAGATCACATGCTGTGCATAGGCCGACATCTAGTGGAAGCTGCAGAGTATTACAGTTGTTGTTTCAAAACTCGAAAAAGGGACATCGACAGGGCGTCCCAGTAATACTATCCCTAGTGTGATGTCCACTGTACCCATGATCCCTCACGCGTCGAGGTCCCTCAGATTGTTTTTTTCCGCCATTCTAGACGGACGCGTGTAGCGGAGTTCCTCTTTCGGCGTAAAGCCATTGACTTATTCTTTCTATCCTTTATTTCACCGACCATCGAAATATCGCACTGGTGAAGACAAAGAGACTGCCCGTCAAAAGACTACCGCGAAAGACTGTTCGGCCTTGGAAGGCCGCCCCGGGCCTCGGCCCATACAGTAGGGAGAGGTCATTCTAGGATGTATATGCCCCTTTTGTTACACTACTTTCACCCAGCTGCCATATTTTGTAGTTATAGACAAGACCCCCTTTAAATTCTGCCCCAAGTGCAATACAACATTTCCGTGGGTCGATAAGCATTTAGTCTGTAACTTGTGTCTCCCAAGAGACAACGTTGAGGCTTCTTGTCGAGCGTGTAGGCTCTTCAAGTCCAAGACTTTAAAGGACCGATCGACAAAACGCTGGGCCCACTACGCCAGGTAACTCGAGGCCATGGAGGTAGAAGGTGCTTTCAGTGATGGCAGCAACGCCGCCGTTTCGGACGGCGAGGGTTACGGGGTAGCTTTGGCTACCCAAGCGCAGGCCCCCGACCACGGAGGACAGGCCGGCGGCCCTGTTGTGGGGACAACACCCTGCGGCGGAAGCGCTACAATTCCATCCACCACTAAACACATAATCCCAGGTCGGGACTCGACACATGGGTCGAGCGGCCGACAATGCACCACACCCAGTTGAAATGTCCGTTGAGTCCCTGTCCTCTGCGCACTCTTGAGATCGCCGCATGACAGGACCCTACCGTCGAAAGACGACGCAAAGGGTCACGTGTAAAACTCCCACCAAGGGACGATCGTCCACAGACGAGGCCACGGCCCTACCTGTACCTCTGTGTCAGGTCAGGCATCGGACCCCAAACAGTCAGATAAACATAGCTCGGGCGCCAAGAGGGGGATAAAGAGCACAGAAAGAAGTCCTCAAAGACCCCTCATAGAGATAAGAGCCCTCATAGGGATAAAACCCCTCATAAAGATAAACCTTTAGAGACTAGGCCTAAACAGTCTGGGGTAATTCCTCCCACAGGTGAAGATTTGGCACTTCCTTCCCAACCCTTGGTCATCCCAAGTTCGGCACAGTGGTCAGCACAAGACATAGACAGAGTCATGAGGAGAATGTCCTTTATGGCCAATTTCTATGAAAAGGACCCTGCCTAGTTCGAGTTTCCACTCCACCCCCCCTCACTACTGCTCTATCTGGGTCACAAATCTCTGCTCAACCTTCTCAACCCCCTACTAAAAGGTCTTGTTCCGAAATTCCAGTCTGTAGCACAGTCATAAAACTCTATGACCCAGACTCCGAACATGAGGACCGCTCTATTTTAGTGGCAACAGATCCTTATTATGGGGACGATGGAGACCAAGAGGCTGACCCAGGCGCCAATATGTATCCTATGGACTCACCTATTTATCAGGAACCCCGATCACTGATTCCCCAATTGACAACCAGCACCTTCTAAATGAGGTGCTAGCCAAGGCGGCAGAGTACTTTCAAATAGAGACCCAGGAGGTACAAGAGGATAAGGATTTTGTAGAACAAATCCTTGGGGACAAGAAGACTGTGGCGCAATTTATTCCTCTCCTCGAGTCAATACAGTGCAAAATACAGCCGTTGTTAGAGACCCCTAACCTCACACGGGCTGTAAACCCCTGTATAGAGAATCTATGTAAACATGCGACTTCAGACCCTCTGTACATTAGAGGTCAACTGAAGCCTGACTCGTTAGTAGTAACTACAACTAGGAAAAGAGCGGGCACCCCCCTTTCTTCATCTGAGGCTCTGCCGGACAAGGAAAGCAAGAAGCTTTTTACTATGGGCAGAAAGCTCGCCTCCTCTGCGGCTTACCAAAACAGAATTGCAAACAACGCAACCCTCTTGGCCAGTTACAACTGCCACAAATCGGAGGAAGTGTCAGCCTTACTGTCGTCTGCCCAGGAACCATTGAAGTCCCAGCTAGCTCAGGTGGCCGCAGACTGCAGATCAGTGTCAAGCTGCTTACTTAAAACCAACCTTGATGCTGCGGACAACGCCGGAAGGATTATTGCACAGGGTACCGTTATTAAACATCACACGTGGCTGAGGCAATCGGGGTTTAAACCGGAGACGCAGGCTACCCTGATAAACACGCCTATCAAACCCAATGTGCTCTTCTGCAAGGCCGTCGAGGACGCTCTTAAGACAGCCAAAGAAGAGTATGACACACTTAAATCTTTGGGGCAACTCACCAACAAGCCACCCGGCCAGAGGGGTAATGGCAATTTTCGCCATTTTTGCAGCCAAAGTTCACAACGGGGGTCAAATTAAAATCAAAGCCAAGGGGCGCCATGGGGAAATAATCAAGGTCAGTCCTCCCAAAATTATCCTAGAGGACCGCGTAGATCCCGAGCTTGTGGCAGGGGCAACTCCTCTCGAGGGGGTACCCCTCCACAAAAGCAGCGACTATCCAGTTTAGGTGTCCTCCCATGCCTCTCCAGTAGGATGGCGTATTTCCAGCTTCACCCACGCATGGGAGCGTATCACTTCAGACAGATGGGTGCTGTCCACAGTAGCAGGCAGATACTGTATAGAACTCCTCCAACTACCCCAGAACCACCCCCCACGGCAGAAGATCCATTTAAAGGAACACCAGCGTATCCTCCTCGAGGAAGTCGCCACACTTCTACTAAAGGACGCTATCGAAATTGTCCCAGCCAACCAGGTAAACAAGGGTATTTATTCAACCTACTTCCATGTGCCAAAGAAAGACCTGACCATGCGCCCAGTATTAGATTTGCAGCCTGCAAATAAATATGTAAAGCCACGAAAGTTCTGCATGACTACGCTACAAGAGGTAATCCCTCTACTAAAAAAGGGGGATTACATGGCAACACTGGATATGGAAATGCCTATTTGCATATTTCAATATTCCCAGCGCACAGATCATTCTTGCATTTCAAGATAGCGAACCAGGACTACCAATTCAAAGTGCTACCCTTCGGGATAACATCTGCTCCAAGGGTATTCACAAAGCTACTGCCTGTGGTGGCAGCACACCTGCACAGGGAGTCAATCCCAGTGTACCCTTACCTGGACGACTGACTCATTACAGGGGAGTCCCCCCTAATTTGCATGTAAAACATTCAAAAGACTATCATCCTTCTCTTTCAATTTGGCTTCTCAATCAACGAGAAAAAGTAAAGCCTAGTGCCAAGCACAACCAAACAGTTCCTAGGAGCTGTCTTAAATACACAAGAGGGGTTGGTCTTTCCGTCAGAGGAAAGAGTCCAAAATATGTTGTTTCAAATACCACATTATCAAGCCGGCCGCCAGATAAAAGTGCGCAAAGCGATGTGCTTGCTAGGCATGATGGCATCTTGCATTTACCTAGTTCCACAAGCGCGCCTGCACATGCGACCCATGCAGGAATGGTTGGCGAAACAATGGTCTCAGGCTAGCGGTCAGTGAGACGATCTAGTGGTTGTTTCGCCAACACTAGTACAAAATCTTCGCTGGTGGGCGAGAGAATATCTACTGAAGGAGAAACCCTTCTATGATCCAGATATACAGGCAATTATCATGACGGACGCCTTTCCTGCTGGGTCGGGGGCCACTACCTTCACCACACAGCTCAGGGTCTGTGGTCTCGCGCGGCAGCTCAGAACCACATCAATCTTCTAGAAATTCTGGCAGTATTCAAGGCCCTTCAGGCATTCGAATCCCACTTAATGAGCCAATCTGTGCAGGTCTTGACAGACAGCACTACAGCAATGTTGTACATAAACAAACAGGGGGGCAAACGTTCTCCAAATCTGTCCAGACTTGCACAGCTAATTTGGAAATGGGCACTCAAACTGAAAATATTCCTATCGTCACAGCACGTTCCAGGGGAATGCCACTCTCTTGCAAACTCATTGAGCAGAGATTCCATACCAGAAGAACACGAGTGGCAACTTCACGCAGAGGTCGTAGAACACCTCTTCTCTCAATGGAGTTTCCCCGCAATAGACTTGTTCGCTACAAGCGAAAACAAGCAATGCCCACACTTCGCGTCCAGATTCCCCCAGCCAGGCTCCAAGGGGGACGCCCTATAGATGAACTGGTCAGGAAAATTTGCATACACTTTTCCCCCCAAACACCTCTCATGAGGAAAGTGGTGAACAAGATCCACAAGGAACAGATGACGCTCATCCTACTTGCTCCTATGTGTGCAAGACAACCCTGAGATCCACATCTGCGCAAACTGGCGATGTGAGATCCCATCAAACTCCCATGCCCGCACAATCTGCTCACCCAGCACGGGGGACTAACAGTGCACCCTCAACCTCACTCGATGAACTTGGCAGCATGGCTCCTGAAGTCGTAGAGTTTGGACATCTTAATCTGCCACAGAGATGTATTGATATCTTGAAGGAATCAAGAAAGCCTAAAACTAGGCACTGTTATGTTGACAAGTGATTTGTAATTTGGTGCCAGACAAAACAGATTAACCCCATAGAATGTACTCCTTCCCACATTCTTACTTATATGCTCCACTTGTTAGATGCTGGGTTAGTATTCAACTCCTTAAAGGTCCACCTGGCGGCTTTGTCAGCATATACCACTTCCCACAATAAAGTCTCATGGTGGAAGGTACCTGTCATCAAGGCATTCATGGAGGGAGTAAAGAGACTCCACCCTCCAATTTCAAACCCGCCACCAGGATGGGATCTCAATGTTGTACTCGCTAAGCTCATGGGACACCCTTTCGAGCCTTTGCAGGACCCGTTCTTTGTTGTACACAAGGACAAGCTGGTTTTACATACTCACCCGAGGTTCTCCCCCAAGTTCATCTGCAAATTTCATGTAAACCAGTCTATTGAGCTACCCGCTTTCTTCCAGGAACCCACCAGCTCATCTGAGGTAAAACTCCACACACTAGATGTGAGAAGAGCGGTCCTCTACTATGTAGACAAGACCAGACCGCTTAAAAAAACAGATCAACTGTTTGTCTCCGTAACACCAGGCATAGAAGGTGACCACATTGATGTCCAGTCAAATGGTCGAAAATAAAAGATGAATGACCATTTGATCGACAGTCAAATGGTCGGGAAAAAAAGGTCGAATTTTTTTATTTATTTATTTATTTTTAGTTTTGGTTGGTTAAAAAATATTTTTAATAAAGAAAACGGGCGGTTGGGGGGGGAACCCCCCCTAAAAAAAAAAAATCGACCATTTTTTTCGACCATTTGACTGTCGATCAAATGGCATTCGATCCTTTGGTTTTCGACCAAATGACTGGTAACCGACCACATTTCAAAAAATACCATCTCTGGGTGGATAGTCAGATGTATACAACTTTGTATATTCCATATCAAATAAGACACTGCTGTTTACACCTAGGGCTCACTCCACAAGAGGTACAGGAGCAACCCTGGCTTTCATCTCAAATGTCCCTCTAGACAGTATTTGCAAAGCAGCTACATGGAGCTCAATACATACTTTTACTCAGCACTACTGCATTGACACTAATGCCAAGACAGATACACAACTGGGACAAGCAATTCTAAGACATCTGTTCTCTCATGAACCTTCTCACATTCCACCTCCTTCTTCTAACACTGCTCGCTAATCTATGCACAACATGTGATCTAAGCAGATTACACAAGCCTCAGAAGGGATACATTACTCGCCGTAATCGTATTTCTGATGCTTGTATCTGCTTAGATTCACATGCACCCACCCTTCCTCCCCTCGGAGAGAAGGCGCATGGATGTTTTGAGCTTGTCTGATACGTATCTGCTTGGATACAACTGTACTCCCACTACACCTCATGCTACCTCATGTCTGAAAAACAACAATCCGAGGGACCTCGACACTTGAGGGATCATGGGTACAGTGGAATCACACCAGGGATAGTATTACTGGCACGCACTGTCGACGTCCCTTTTCGAGAATCAAAAACAACAACTCCGAAGCCTCCACTAGATGTCGGCCTATGCACAGCATGTGAATCTAAGCAGATACAAGCATCAGAAATACGATTACGGTGAGTAATGTATCCCATATATTATATATATATATATATGTATATATATATATATATATATATTGCTGAGGCTTGTGGATCTGCTTAGATCACATGCTATGAATAGGCCGACATCTAGTGGTAACCGCAGAATATTACATTTTATGTTTTCAAAACTCGAAAAGGGACGTCGACAGGGCGTGCCAGTAATACTATCCCTATTGGACATCCACTGTACCCATGGTCCTTCATGCGTCGCAGTCCCTCAGATAGTTTTTTTCCGCCATCATAGTGGGACGCAGGGCGCAGAGTTTCTTCTTCTTGTTGTTGCCATTACTTATACAAAGTTTAAAGTTAGACTTTCTTTCTGTCCTTTCGACGACTGTACACCGTAAGACCTCCAGCAATGGCTTTCGAGGACAAGACCATTCATCGATGACGACGACTCCCGTCTCAACGAGCTTTATCTGCGACTTTGGCACTGTACAGTAGGGAGAGTGGGGGAGGTCATAATCCATCTCACTTAGAGAATGCATAGTCCCATTTACTTCCTTTTATTATGCAAAAACTGCCATCTTTCAATAGTATGGAAAATACACCCTTTAAATTCAGTCCTTCCTGTAACAGGAAGTTCCCTTGGAAGGATTCACACAGAGTGTGTAACTTTTGCCTTACTAGGGATCACTTGGGAAAACAGTACAAGTCCTGCAGACTGTTTCGGCCAAAAACTTTTAAGGACCGGAAAACTAAACGCCGGGCATACCACACCATGCAGGCTGAGGCCGCCATGGACTTCGAGGGAGCCTCCAGGGATGACAACCGTATGGAGTCCCACATGCGAGCCCCTGACTCCAACAGGCAGGCTGGCAGTTCTGCTACGAAGACGACACCCAGTGGCCACACTTAACACATTCCCCATGGCCGACAGTCGACCACGCTGTCGTCAAATAGGCCACACATGGTGTCAAAGGTAAGGTCCGAAAAATCCTTGTCCATAGGGCCATTGCGTTCACGATCACCACATGACAGGCCCCCGAAACAGATGCCAAAGTCCGTTTCCCACACCAGGGGCAAATCAGTAAAGCCCTCGAGGTTCGACCAACATGCGTCGAAAGACGCGTCGACGGTCCTTGATAAAAATTAAAAAATGAGTGAACTGATGTCTCTGACACCCTCCTCAAAGCAAAGACGGTGAAAAACTCCAAATCTTCGACTCCCCTACCGTCAAAATTTCAGGGTTCAAAGGATAGGGAATACTCTGCCAGTAGAGACACCCTTTCAGGGGCAATGTACCACAAACAGCCCCTGGTCCACATCCTTTGCCTGCACCTGTTCCCACAGTGTTGATTTTCTAGATCAACACCCAGAGCAACTTCCCAACCAACGTGGAGCCCCTCAGGGGGAGGCAGCTAACAAGCAGCCCAATGCAAAGACCTAACACAACCTATTACATCTACCTATCGGGATGTCTCTGATGACCTATAATATTATGACACTCAAGGTTCCATACACTGTGCCTCATTAGCAGTCCAAGGGTACATGAGAGATGCAGATGAATACTATGGCAATGATGACGATGATGTATACGTCATCCAATCCACAGCTATTACGGACCAACCAGTGGCTGATTCCCTTGTGGACAACCAGCTGCAATATAATGTTGTTCTTTTAAAGGCTGCAGAGCACTTTAAAATTGATACCCAGGAGGCACAAGTTGATAAAGACTTTGTAGAAGACATCCTCAGGGATAAAAGATCTGAAGCACAGTTCATCCCACTGCTCAAATCTGTCCAAAGGCGCATTCAGCCTTTGCTACTTATCCCAAAGCTGACAAGGGCAGTCAACTCACGCATTGAGAAAATGTTTAGACCAACCCCATCAGACCCATCGACTCTCTAGTAGTGACCACAACAAGGAAAAGAGCGGGCACACCTTTAGCCTCTGCCAAAGCCCCTCCTGACAAGGAGAGCAACAAGATTTACACCCTAGGCAGGAAAGTAGCTTCCTTGACTGCTTACCAAGTGAAAATAGCCAACAACACTACGCTACTGTCGAGTTACAATTGTCACAAGTGGAACGAGATCTCACAGCAAATAGACTCGGCCCCAGAACCCCTTAAGACACAGCTCTTACGGACGGTTGCTGAAGGTAGGCAAGTAGCAAGCTGCATCTTTAAAAACTATCTAGACGCAGAAGACAATGCGGGCGGATTGTTGCAAGGGTACCCTCATCAAAAGCCATGCATGTCTACGTCTATCGGGTTTCAAGCTGGAGACCGAAGCCACCCTTTTGAATATGCCTATGAAGCCCAACGTATTATTTGGTAAAGCGGTAGAGGATGCACTAAAATGTGTTAAGGAGGAATATGACACCCTCCAATCCCTGGGACAACTCACAAACAAACCCTTTGTGCAGAGAGGAGGTTCTAATACATGCTGGTTTAGAGGACAGAACTCCCAGCGTTCCCCCAACTACAACCAGGGCAGGCAGAGATCATCCTGGGATTCCCCACAGGGGCAGTCCTCCCAACAAACAGAAGGTCCAGAAGCAGAGGCAGATCCTCCTCGTCAAGAGGAGGCTCCACCCCACCTAAGCAATGATCACCCGCTACGGGTCCCCTCCCATGCCTCTCCAGTAGGAGGTTGCATTTCTCCTTTTACCAACGCATGGGAGAGGTTCACATCAGACAAGTGGGTACTTTCCACTGTGGCGTGTGGCTATTTCATAGAACTAATAAAAACACCACCCAACCACCCGCCAAGACAAAGACAGACTACACAGGAAGAACTGCCCAACGTGCTAGAAAAGGTCAAGGCACTGCTACTAAAGGACACCATAAAAATCGTCCCGGGTAACCAGTTAAACAAGGGTATCTATTCAGTGTACTTCCTTGTGCCAAAGAAAGACCTAACAATGCACCCTGTCCTAGACCTGCACCCTGCAAACACTTATGTCAAGCCACAAAAATTCTGCATTACAACTCTACAAGAAGTAATCCCACTGCTGAAACAGAGGGACTACATGACAACCTTGGACATGAAAGATGCATACTTTCATATTTCAATGTTCCTAACGCATAGAAGATTCCTGCGCTTCAAAATAGCAAATCGACATTACCAATTCAAGGTGCCACCCTTCGGCATAACGTCTGCTCCAAGGGTATTCACCAAGGTACTAGAGGTAGTGGCGGCGCACCAATGCAGAGAATCTATCCAAGTGTAGCCTTATCTGGACGACTGGCTGATAACAGGGGAATCCCCTCAAATTTACAAGTACAATACCCAAAGAACAATCAATCTTCTGTTCCAATTGGGATTCTCAATCAACCAGAAAAAAATCTAGTATCATTCCAAGCAAAACCAAACAGTTCTTAGGAGCTATCATAAAAACGGAAGAGGGCCTAGTCTTCTCCTCAAAGGAAAGAGTGCAAAACATACTGCTGCAAATATCTCAGTATCTAGCTGGTCGCCAAATAACAATACGGAAAGCAATGCGCTTGCTTGGGAAGATGGCTTCATGCATTTACCTGGTTCCGCACGCACGGTTCCGCATGCGCCCAATGCAGGAGTGGTTAGCGAAACAGTGGTCTCAGGTAAGCAGTCAATGGGACGATCTAGTGGTTGTTTCACTAAACGTAGTTTAAGTGCTACGCTGGTGGACCAAGGAGAATCTGTTAAAGGGAAAACCATTTCACAACCCTACAGTGCAAGAGATTGTTACAACAGACGCATCACTCACCGGGTGGGGAGCCCATTACCTTTACAACACAGCGCATTGCCTGTGGATGCAGATCACAGCCCAGAATCACATAAACCTTTTAGAGCTGCTAGCAGTGCTCAAGGCCCCACAAACCTTTCAAGTGCATCTAACAGGTCAAACAGTACAAGACCTCACAGACTGCACCACTGTCATGCTTTACATAAACAAGTAGGGAGGCACACACTCTCCAAGTCTGTCCATGCTATCCCCAAAAACTTGGAAGTGGGCACTCGAGCAGTACATGTTCCTAGTGTCACAGCACATTCCAGGGGAACTCAATTCTCTAGCAGACTCGCTAAGCAGAGATCCCCTACCCTAAGGTTACGAGTGGCAGCTCAGCAGAAACATTTTAGACACTATCTTTTCCCTCTGGGGCTATCCTCCTTTGGACTTGTTCACCACAAGCCTCAAATACACAATGCCCGGACTTGGAATCCAGGTTTCCCCAACCCAAATCCAAGGGGAATGCCCTGTGGATGAGCTGGTCAGGGAAATTTGCTTACGCTTTTCCCCCAACTCCACTCCTGAGCAAGACAGTACACAAGATGCACCAGGAACAGTTAACTCTAATCTTGGTTGCTCCTGTGTGGGTGAGACAACTGAAGGCAAGTCTCTGAACGCTCGCCCAATTGAGAATACAACCCGCTAGGGAACAAAGGCCCAAGTCGATCTTGTAAGGATAACAAGTTTTAATCTCACAGGCAGATGAGAGCAACAGCAAAGGACTCTGGCGCTAAGAACGTTCTGCCGGAAAGTAGTACAAGCAGAATCTTATAAAGCACAACATCGTCATACATGACGCAATACATAGGGTAAAATCCTGCGCAGCTTGTTGATGTGCGCCTATACAGGATCCTCCTGCCCCATAATAGATGCCAGGCCATTGGTTCCAGCCCGATCCTCTGTCTTCCTTCACGTGGGTGTTGCAATTATCATCTTCTCACGTCGGAGGTCAGAAAACAAACTAATTATTCTCCTACCATACAACTATTTTATCACTCAGACTGTTCACTTCGCATTCCTTAAGACGGGCACAAAGGAGCTTCTGGGAGACTCTAACCTTCATACACCCATTTCACTCACTCCCGCCTGCGCCATCCGGCTTTAAGGTCTCCACCCTCGTTTTGAACTATAATATATCCCTCCAAGCACCTTGCAATATAAATCACACGATTGTTGCTTCATGATGTGCGCTGTCCGTCCGCTTTGAACATCTCAGGACTTGTTACTTTGGGGTTGGTGGTCAAAGGGCACCTGGTGCCATGGAATTCAGAGGTCTTAAGTTCTAGTCGGTTATATGGGCTATAATTCATGGTCGCCTGGGGATGGCCCGGGTCATGCTTTGGCCAGTGTGACATACCATGCACACCAGGCGCCGGTCTGTGATCACGGCCTTGTAGGGAAAATTCCTCTCTAACATCTTTGCAATGAATAGGCATTGTGGCAGTTGGGCTGTCCTCATGGGAGCTCGGACATGGCTGGAGATTTCCCTTGTCTCACAATTTGGGCCTAATGCATGCAATTCTGTATTTACCGCGCAGGCCTTCCCTTCTACCTATGATCACTAATATCTACGCAAAATAGCAATACTTCCCGCGCTTTATGCTGTACTATGTGGATAGACTATATTTGGTTATATTGAAGTAGGGTCCTGTTAAACTGGGAGTTGGTCCTCTCAACATCCCCTTCCCCCATTGGCCCATCATAGTGCTTCGAATGTACCTTGCCTCTAGGGGGGTAGGGCAGTGCTGCCCCCTTCCCAACATTCCCCCTTTCGTTACTTCTACAGTAACAAACTCTGCGCCCCAGCTCCCCTGTCTATGCTTCCACATATGGCTGAGTTCCTTTTATTGGCACCCAGGCCCTACACACTGACCGGAAAACTCTCCCCCCCTGCATGTGTACCCTTCAGGTGAGCAAATCATGTGGATGCACCCCCTCCCCCCATCTCCCTGCCAGGTCCAACCATACCTCTGAGTAATTTTCTGGATCAGGGGGTGGATAAATTATAATGTGGTATAGACGATCAACTTCATCTCTATACCGGATGGGGAGCATTTCATGTTTAGGGCCACCTTGTGAGACATCAGTTTTGTACTTCAATATTTTTTGCTTCACAAGGTACTTTTGGAGCCCCAATTGATACCATCATTCTTGCAAAATTAGCTGCCAAATTGACACAACATTGAAGGGCCAGCTGACAGGTGCAGTAAATAACCAGGATGAACACAATGATGGGCGATCGCTCGGAGCCACAATGGGGCCCAACTAAATGCCCAGGTAAACCAATCACTGTCCTGTACTCCTCCCTCCTACATGCGAATACCCATGTCATGGACAGCTACAATGATGTGAGATAATATGCAGTAAGAATCGCCAAATGTTTTGCAAACCTCACCTTCCATTGCTGCTAACATGTCCAAAACATGGCGATTTTGCATCGTCATAAGTCATAATGCTTGCGGCTCAACCTTGATCACGTTGAACCCATTCTCTGTGTCGTTCGCAAGCTGGGCGAGCTCCTATCTTACGATCTGCAACCATTTGGCATTTTCTGCAGCCTGCATGCTAGGCAAAAGTAAAGATGCAAAAAAGGATTCTGCTGAGCTGAAGAACCTGTATTCTTCTGCTGTTTCTGCAAGCAATGTAGAAGAGTCTTTGGATATGTAATTCGATCTTTTCATTTTCTGTGGTTGCTGGAACTGTGCTTTTCCTGGCAGGATGTGTAGCTCTTGTGTGGGCAACAGGCCCTTAGCTTAATTTATGGCTGTGGGGAGACTAATTGGTTCCTCGGCAGGCAGTGCTCCCCCTTCGGGTGTTCTTCTGGGATTTCTAATAACGCTGAGTGCAATGTGGCCAGTGAAAAATAGCCCCTCCATGATGGTGGGAGGTGCAAGTAAGCTTGTCGGCCACAGACCCAGTAGTAATCCATCATCGCCACTGTCAAGAGAGTCTTATTGCAACGTTTGTTTGAGCCAACAAAAACTAAACCCTTGCTGCGGAAACAAAGTCTATATTCTTCTTCCTTGTGCACTCGCACCGGATTTTCCATTGTTGCAATCCACGTCAGATTTGTGATATGCTCTGTCCAGATTTGCGCACAGAAATTGTCCACTCATACTATCCTTTCCTTGGTATATTTGTATTTGTTTATTATTTATATCGCGCACCAAACCCTGAGGTAACTGGGCTCTTGAAAGACTTAGTGGTTACAAACATGATGAAGAAAAGCAAATTACATTACAGCCAAGTATGGAGATAACGAGAGGGACCCTGGCTACAGATGGGTCAGATGGCAGGAGATAATGTACAATAAGAGAGTAGGAGAGATAATGTACAATAGTGTGAATGACGCGTAGACAGTGAACAATGTATAAATAGGTGGCAGTCAGGTAAGCATAGTACTGAAATCTTAGCGAGGAGTCTTAATGCTCAACCAGTTTTTTATTTTGGCTTTGAAGGAGCGGAAGGAGGGTTCTTGTCTGAGGGGAATGGGGATAGAGTTCCATCGTTTAGCAGCTTGGACTGCGAAGCTGGCTCCTCCGGCTGTTTTTAGATTGAATCTTGGTACCACCAGGTTGCGGGAATGAGGTGATCTGGTGGTGCGTGCTGGAAGGTGTTTACACATTTTATCGGGCAGATATTTCAGGGCTGAGTTTGTGATACATTTGTGCCTTATGGCCAAGGTGCGTAGTGTGATTCTGTCACGGATGGGCAACAAGTTGGCGTTATGTCTGTGAATGGATAGTGCTGCTCTCAGCCAGTTATTCTGGAGCACCTGGAGTCTGTTTAAAATGTGTTCAGAGGAACCAAGGAACAGAGTGTTTCAGTAATCAAGTTTGGATAGTGCAAGTGATCTAGCAAACGTTAGGCAGCTACTTGTGGAGAAGTAAGATTTACAGCTGTAAATCAGTTTGTTAGTGTAGGCCGTGGAGGACGCTACACTGCTGACTTGTTTTTTGAGGGAAAGAGTAGAATCAAGGTAGACTCCAAGTGTTTTTATCTCTTTAGAAACATTAATTATGTTACCGTCAATGACGAACGATTAGTACCTGGTGTCAAGTTTGTTCAATCGTGCCTGAGCACCTACAATCATTAACTCAGTCTTGTCGTCATTGAGGCATAGACTGTTGGTGGCCATCCAAGCTTGGATTTCAAGATAGATATCGTTCAGTAGTTTTGAGTCATGGTCGTAACAGCTTGTGAGGGGGATGAGGACTTGAGTATCATCTGCATAGTTGGTGTAGATGACACCCAAGCTGTCCAGCCTGTCGAATAGTAGCTTTGTAAATATATTGTATAGTGTGGGTGACACACAGGATCCCTGAGGGACACCGCAGAGTATGGGTGTGGGGTCTGCTGATGCTGAACACTCTGGTTGTCCGATTAGAGAGGAAGGATTTAACCCAGTCAGAGGCGTTCGTGGAGAATTCTGCAACTGTGTTAAGGTGACTGGTGAGAATTTGATGGTTGACAAGGTCAAAGGCCGTGGATAAATCTAGGAGTAGGAGGATCGCTAATTTACCTTTGTCCTTCGCCTCATCCATTTGGATCTTGAGATCCGGGAGGGCTGTCTCAGTTCCATGTCTAGGTCTGAAGCCCGATTGTTTAAGACTAAGGAGTTCATTCTCCTCTAGGTGCTTCTGTATTTGCAGGTAAGCCACCTGGTCTAGGATTTTTAAGAGGAACGGGACGGTGATGATGGGCCTATAGATTGTGGGGATATTAGGATCAAGGTTTTTTTTTTTTAGGGGAGGCATAACCCAAGCTTCCTTAAGATTGTTGGGCACCTGATTGGAGGAAAAGGAAGAGTTTATCAGAGTGGCGATGAAGGGGACTAGGTTTTTCGCTCCTTCTTTAATGATGGTTGCTGGGCAGATATCCCCTTGGCAGTGAGAGGCTTTTAGACTTTTTAGGATGTCTTCAACTTCCTTTGAAGTTACTTCTAAGAAAGTGAAGGGTTTGTCCTTTGAAGTTACTTCTAAGAAAGTGAAGGGTTTGCAAGATTGTGAAATTTTTGCTGGGTCGGGAGCGGGCTGGGAGGCACTGGTGAGGGTTTCCTTTTTAGCTTCAAAACTTTAGCATATGTTACCAGACCTTCGGCCAGGCAAGGTAGTGTGATGTCCTGCCAGTTATTATTGACATGCTTATGTCCTTTCACCATCAGATATGGCAGCTCCACACACTTGATGTCTTTTGTATCGCCCCAGCACTGTACAAAAACTGGACCCACCATTTGCAATTGCACACTATGTGCCTGGAATGTTCCTTTTATTCTGCATAGCGCAAGATGAGCTAAGCATTGTGCCTCTATAATTGGACTGCTTGCGGTACCAACAGCTTGAGAGCCCCTGACGAATGTGGAATGAGTGAACACACATAACAACTGCCATGCACAGCGTTTCTCTGCACACAACTCATGTCAGAATACCTTGAGTTGGTGAACTCGGAATGATATATTTCCTCAGTAACATCCAAACCCAGCCCTTGATACTTGTCATACTTTCCTCGTACTTCTCTTTTCACTATTCTATACCTTTTTTCAAGGATGGCAGCTTCACTAGTGCTATCAGATATAATATTATATCGTTTTGCAGTGGTACACAATCCCCTACTTGCTGAAAAAAACCTTTTCACTGTTTCCCTCACTGACGTATTGTACTTATTAAAGTAATTAAATACATTTCCATTATTATTGTTAGTATTCACATTAGTGCTAATATATGTAATTACACTCATATTATTAACATTTATGTTTCTGATGCATGTGAATCTGCTTAGAATCACATGCTGTATCTTTTTAGACTTGAAAGGGGGACATAGACATGGGCATGCTTGTAACACTATCCCTAACGTAATGTGTAGTGTACTCAAAATCCCTCATGCGTCGAGGTCTCTCAGATATTTTTTTCCTGCCCAGCTAGCTGGTCGCCCTATGCGGAGCTCGTACATTGCAAAGTTATAATTCCATTATTCATGGCCGTCTGTCGTTTAGTCTTCGTCCCTTCATCATCGATGACTACTTCTGGACCTACGCCGAAGACGACTACAGATTTTGTCGACTGGTGCTTCGGTCGACGCCATCGACCGCGTGGCCTCGGCCCTTCAGCCAGGCCTATACAATAGGGAGAGTGGGGTCTCAGGGTTTGATTCTTTGTAGAATGCATCTCCTTTTCCTCCTCTTTTCCCTTCTGGTCTTGGTGTTGCTTTTCACCGCAGCTATGGAGATGACTCCTTTTAAGTTTTGCCCATCCTGCAACAGCAAATACCCGTGGAAGGACACTCACCGAAGGTGTAACAAGTGTCTGCCTCGTGATCACGAGGAGCGGTCCTGCAAGTCTTGCCAATGTTTACGTCCAAAGACGCTAAAAGATGGGCGGACAAAGCGGTGGACGCCATACGCCATGCAGGCCGAGAGTGGTTCCCCTGTAGGCTCAGGTGCCTCGAGTGACGAGGATTCAAGCAGCAGCCATGGCTCCGGTGTGGAGGCCATTAAACTCTCCGCGGAACCATCATGTCCCAAAGTGCCCGACCCCGACAGGCAGGCCACTGGTGCTGCTGTGGGTAGACAACATCCCGGTGACAGGGGCACAACCGCACCACAAAAGGAAAAGCACACAACCCCACAAGCTCCCTCGATGGACACATCAAGGAAACTACAGACGCCACGGCATGCGCCCGGGCATACCCAAAAGGGCATCTCTACCAAACAACACAAGAGCGCCGAGGTCCTCATTAGAGCGCGCTAGCACAAGGGTTTTGGCGGTGCTGCAAACCTCGACAAAGCCTACAGGCATGTCGAAAACACTCCCTGATCTGCCGGAGCTATGCGAGAGTCTCGCGGCTATTGTTTCGGCGGCAAATAAATCTAAAGACCTGTCCAAACATCGAGAGGAGTATTCAGAAGGGTCACTGCCTCTCTAATGCTATGGCTGGTAAATCTCGACCTCCTAAGGACCCCTGTCCTCCAGAAGAGCCCTTCCCCCATCCTTACCCCTCTGGTTCATCTCTATGGACCAGAGTTAGGTTTGAAGGTTATATGGACAAACTTTCAAAGTTTGTTGACTTCTCTGAGAAATGTATTACCCCAAAAAGACCTAGGGAGGCGGATTCCTGACCTACTCTTTCAAAAGTACAAAAACCTTCCAGTACATTTCCCCAGGAAGAGGTTTTAGAATTCTCAGAACCATGGAGACCCCTATGGTCAGGAAGAGAATCCTTTTGAGGAGAAACTAGACTAGTGCCCAGACTGCAGTCAGGAACAGCCGGCAGAGGAAGCACCATGGCTTTTCCCCACTACAACTCCAGATCCAGACGCCCTTTGTTTAGACCTCTCCCTCCTCGCCTCCTCAGAGGCAAGCCTCACCCATTTGACGTGGCCCCTAGGGGACCCTCGTGAATGGAAACAAGGCACAATCACCACACACGAACTGATACGCCAGACACGAGGTTCAAATCCCAAAATCTAGTCGGCCGACTGGGTCTCACGTCCCGCAACGTGTGTCACCCAGACCTCGTGGGACGCAAGAGAGCGAACAATTTACATCAGTTACATATATACAAAATGACCATCATATTATCAGTAGTGACACTTCCAAACCGCCCATAATGTATCTTTCTTTGCAATGGTTCGATGACTGACAATTATGACAAATGTGACACTCTCAAAGACATTATTCAACAACATTTGCAATCTCTGAAAGTGCAGACACTATTCTTTGTTACCAAGAACATAGTGCTCTTGTTCTGCAAGCAAGATGTGTTCGTAGGAGGGACACATTCCAAGCCTTACTATCTCTTGGTTTGTATTTGTGAGTTAGAGGTCGGCTCGGTCTAGCAGGGCCCAGTAAAAGGGGGGCCGCAAAAGAGAGTATAATTCAAGCCATTAACTGCCTATTTCTACAGTTTCTGCCCTTCCAGCAAGACTAGCTGGCACCTGCTTAGTGATTAAATGCCTTTCTGCTTACTTCCAAGGACTTGTGAGAGAGGGAGGAAGGGAAACAGTGCATCACTGTCTGGGCTAGTCTCTCAACATGTAACTTGTGGCCTTGCTCTGTACATGAGCAGAACGAAATAGAATTCACTTTTAGCAAAGCATTTGAACAGAAGCGAGGAAAAAGCAAAATGACAAAATGGCAAATTCCAGTGTTGCAAGAGTGGCTCTCTAGCCAATGGTGTCAGGCCAGTTGACAGTCGGAAGTTCTAGTGGTTGTCTCGGAAGCCCTTGTTCTCTCTCTACAGTGGTGGTCGAGGGAAAACCTCTTGCAGGGGCAAAACTTCACCACCCCTTCAGTAGAAGCCACTCTCTCCACGGATGCATCTCTCATGGGGTGGGGGCTCATCTCCTTCATCGCACATCGTTTGGTCCCCAGCAGTAGCACCCAACCACATAAACCTGTTGGAATTATTAGCAATGTTCAAAGCCCTGAAGGCTTTTCAAAAACAACTACAGGGAAAGACAGTAGTGGTCCACACGGCAGCACCACAGCCATGTATTACCTGAACAAACAGGGGCACGCACTCTCCAGGGCTCTCCAACTGTCTCAAAACATATGGAAGTGGGCTCTCAAACACAAGATGTTCCTCCTGTCTCAACACGTTCCAGGGGAACTCAATCTTCTGGCAGACGTACTTAGCAGAGACTCCCCTCTACCCACAGAGTACTAATGGTGATTACACAGATACGTCGTCTCCAACGTCTTTGCAGAATGGGGCTGCCCAGAGATTGACTTGTTCGCAACTCTGGAGAATGCACAATGCCCAGATTGCGCCTCCAGTTACCTGCAGAACCTATCCAAGGGGAGCGGTTTCTGGATAACATAGTCAGCAAAATGTGTTTACGCGTTCCCCCTCACTCTCCTACTAAACAAGATAGTGCACAAGAAGCACCACAAACCAGTCACAATGATTCTGGTAGCCTGTTAGGGAGAATTCTCTGTTTAGGCTGAATTTCCTAACCTAGTGAGTCCCCCAGCAGCTTTGCTGGATTTCTGGAGTTTGTTTTTTTCTCCTGCCAAGAGTGAGACTCTTTTTCTCCCACTCTTGGACATGATTTGTGGTGTTCCTTTGACTGTTAAGGTGTTTTATGGGCTATGGGGTCCTTTACTCCATAGCGTCTCATGTGTTTTTACTATGTGTGCTACACAGCATCCTCCGTGCAGTAACACAGGGGTGTCATAGTGACACCCCACCATAGACTCCATACCCTGGGACTGACTACTGTCTCCCAGGGCATGTAAAGTCACCATTGTCTTTACTAGTCCCAAATTATGAACAGAAACCAGTACAAACCATCATATTGTGGACGTACTGGTCGGGGCAATTCGATTGCCCCGGGGTCTGTTCGTCGACGGGGCACGTCTCCGTCCCCCCTGATCGAGTTTTGGCTGGTGGCAGTGGATACTACTTTTTATATTCGACCGCGAATATATCTCTATGGGATTTTCCCATTGTTCGAGGCTACCAACTTTAATTATTTAATTCTCATAGCCTCGAACATACCACCGGTTTACTTATTTAATATTCATTCGCCGGTTGGTATTTTTTGCCAGAACTCGATTCTAAAATGGCGTTTGTGTTCTCTTCTGTGACTCCAACCCAAGTCGAGCCCTTTGTTCCACTTTTTGACGGGCTTCTCTGCAGAAGCCTCCAAAAGTGGTGCCACTCTGTCTGGGTACCACAGGGGGTGTGGGAGGGGGTTTAGGCACCCTGGACTGAGTTACCTTGGTAACTCAAGTTGCACTCTGGTTTGATTGGCCCAAGTGGTGAGCCGGCCAGCTCACCACTTAGCATGTTTGATTGACAGCTGGGCTGAGTGAATGGGGGTGTGCTGCATAAAAGCAGGGCTTTTGGGACTAAAACTTTAGAAGTCGCCACAGGACCTGAGAATCCGACGAGGGAGAAGCTGAGCTGACCTGCTACGACGACACCACCGGTGGAGCCCTGCGGAACCGACTCACCACTTCCCGACGACAGAGAAGATCTCCCGGCTGGAGAGTCTTCTTCCCCTGACTGGTGGGCACAACCAGTTTACCTTCTTTTCCTCGCATCCCAGGACGTCTTGTGGTCGAATTGCCCGTGCCAAGCACCCCGGCAACCGGATAGCCACTTACCACTGGACCGCGAATAAAAGGACCGCTCCTTTTAACTGAGAACTCCGTGGCTGGTTTCTTCCCTGGCAGTGCAACGGACTCCTATCTTCCTCCCCGACGAGATCCTCTCTTCCTCCAGACGAAGCACAAACTTGCATCCGCTGCCAGGAACAACTGCCCCCGCTGGAGTATTCTCACCACTTTAAGGTACTGTGTCCGCCAGGCCTCCCTTTCTAAAGATTGCTACAAGGTAATAATAATCCCTTAAACTTCTGGACTGGGCTGGCCGCCTTGACCATCTAACTGGTCCCTTTCTTTTGGTCCAACTCTTTCTGAACCTTTTCGAGACTTTTGTGCACTTTTCAACCGTGTGACCTTGGACACGTTTCGTTCTGATCCTCTTAAAGTAGATCTGGCTTTCTGAACTCTAACTTCACGGTTTGATTCTGCCTTCCTCTCTTGCTGTGTTCTTGTAAAAGTGTTGGGATCTGTTTCAATTTATACTCTGCCTTTCTCTCCCTTTTAAACCGAATTATTAGAGTGCCATCTGCGTTAAGCGCTCACCGCTGTCTGAAAATAAGTGGGGCTTTACTTAAGACTTGTCTAATATTCTTTTAAGGGAGTGTATATCTTTTAGTGACCGCGTTTTTGAACTGCTTAATATTAGTGCCTGTGTGTTTTATTAGATGTGGTTTTAAATAAATAATTATATCTCTTTTACACCAAGCTCTGATCAGTGTTTGCTTGTTCTACTGTGTTCTTTTGACCTATCGTGAATACTCTGTATACTGCCTAACTCTTCTTGAGGGAAGTCTGACTGCTCAGCCACAGCTACCAAGTGAATCTGTGTGGTACAGACTGCTACCAAGTGGGTTTACTGCCAAACACCTGTAGTCTTAAATCTTTTGCAGTGGTCCCAGAGGGAACTGCACAGGTTTCTGCCTAACACAGCCCCGATGTGGGCCCGACAACCTTGGTTCTCTCATCTCATGGCAATGTCAGTCTCCCCTGCGAGGAAGCTGCAGTGCCCATACAACATGCTGTCACAAGACAACGGGAAGACTCTACATCCATACCCGCAAATTCTCAATTTAGAAGCCTGGCTCCTGAATTCGTCGAGTTCGGACACCTCCACCTTCCTCAAAGATGCATGAACATACTTAAAGAAGCACGAAAACTAAACACCAGGCACTGCTACCCCAGCCAATGGAAACGCTTTGTGATCCGGTGCAGTTTTAAAAGCATCAATCCTATTGAATGCTCACCAACACATATGATCCTGTACCTAACTCACTTGCTAGATTCAGGCTTGGTTTTCAATTCCTTAAAAGTCCACTTAGCTGCACTTTCGGCTCACACCACGTCTCATGAAAGGGTTTTGTGGTGGAAAATTCCTGTCATCAAGGCTTTCATGAAGGGGGTTAATAGAATTCATCCCCCAATCTCCAACCCAGCTAAATGTAGTATTAACTAGACTAATGGGATCTCCATTTGAACCTATGCATAAGGTGAGCCTTAAGGCTCTCACTTACAAAACCGCCTTCCTGGTAGCAGCCACTTCAATAAGAAGAGTTAGTGAATTGCATGCACTTTCAGTCCTAGACCCATTTGTCACGATTCACAAATAAAAGGTGGTCCTGGGCACTCAGCCACAATTTGCGCCTACATTTATATTAAAGTTCCATGTCAACCAATCAATACAACTACCAACTTTTTTCCAGAGCCCCACTAATGTGGTGGAAAGAAGTCTCCACACGCTTGATGTGAGGAGAGCTGTCATCTACTATCTGGAAAAGACAAAAACACTTAGAGAAACAAACCAGTTTCTCGTTTCAGTGGCAGCTAGTAGAGAAGGAGATCCTGACTCTAAATCAGCGATTTCAAGGTGGATCGTAAACTGCATCACACTATGTTACACTCTTGCCAAGAGAGATCTGCCCTTCAAGCCTAGAGCACACTCTACTCGGGGAACTGGGGCTTCCATAGCATTCATTGCAAATGTTCCTCTCGGGTCCATTTGTGAAGCAGCAACCTCGAGTTCTGTACACACCTTTACAAAACGCTACTGCCTGGATACACACTCTAGGTCTGATTCTCAGTGGGACAAGCGGTATTAAGACATCTCTTTACTACTGTTCCTTCACACATCCCACGCAGATTCACAAGCATCAGAAGACATGCTTCTTACTGTAATAGCATTTCAGATGAGTGTATCTGCTTAGATTCACATGCGCCCACCCTTCCTCCCCACTTGGAGTAGAAGGAACATAGACATCTTACTCTTTTCTCTCTCTGTACTCACTCATGATAGTCATAAGGCTCCCTCAGAGCAGAAAAACACAACCAGAGGGACCTCGATGCGCAAGGGATTTTGGATACAGTATACATCACGTTAGGAATAGTGTTACAAGCACGCCCATGTCAACATCCCCCTTTTGATTCTCGAAAGACAATGTGCAATACTCTGCAATTACTACTAGATGTCGGACTATATGCACAGCATGTGAATCTAAGCAGATACAATCATCAGAAATGCTATTACGGTAAGTAATGCATGTTGTATTGTCCCATTTGGATAATATACATTCCTATTCCCCCATTGCCCCCCTTTATAGGACCTGCCCCTATAACACCCTCCCCCAACACAATCCCAAAAATACTAACAATAGTACACAGATACCTATGGTGATAGCCAATCGACAATAATAAACATAGCTTCATAGTCTCTCATTCATGCGCTATTCCTCGGGTCGATACTTAACAAAATATTTACATTAGTCACGTCCATCTTCTTCTTTCCTGCAATGAAAACACAGACACACAAGACAATGAAAAGGAAAAAAAAAAGAAGATGTACTTTGTACACAAAGAAAGGAGGAAAGGGGAGAGAGAAAGACAGAATGAAGGAAGGAGAACAAAAAACAAAGAAGGAAGAAAGCGCTCCTTACAAAAGAAAGATACAGAGCTAGCAACTAATCTTTGGCCTGCCACCAGAACGTGCTACTGCACACGTATCGCCCCTGGACAGGCCAGTGAGGTAAACGATGTACAAGTTTTGCTAACCCTTGTTTTAAGACAACTGATGTTACCAGTGTACTTTCTGAAGGTGCCCTATGAACGTCCTTGAGGTGGACCCAATAGCGCAATTCCTTGACTTTTACAGCAAGGGGAGTATAAAACACCACCTCGTGGGGCCCTTGGAACTGAGGGTTAGTCCATCTGCGCACAAAATTACGGATGTACATTAGGTCCCCAGGCAGCAGTGGTTGCATGGTCATATGCTTGGAATCTGTCACTGTGGTAATCTCGACATCCAGTGTCTCTGTCGTCACAATCCTGGGAGGTGCAATCTGTCGGGAAACACATTTAATGGCTCTAGTTAGTGTGGTCAAATATTCTTTGAAATCATCACCTAACACCGCTGCTGCCCTATGTGTGTCTGAAGCCCTTCTTACAGGGGATATGGAGTATGCATACGCTGGCCACTTAATGAGGTGACAAATGGTGGTCTTTACTTTGCTGCGTAAACTGAAGAGGGCCAGGGGCAAAAAGTGCACCCAGTTTTTCATAAATGTGGTACACAGTTTGGATAACTTACTTTTAAGGAGCCTGTTTATTCTCTCCACAACGCCATTGGACTGTGGGTGGTAAATCAAACCCATCCGATGCATGATGCCAAGTAGTGCTGTGACGTGCTGAAATAATGCATTGAAGAAATGGGTGCCATTATCTGACTTTAAAACCTCGCGCACACCCCATTTCGGGAAAACGTGCCACACTAGAAATCTAGTAGCACACTTGGCATCTGCCCCTGCCCCTGCTTCCACCCACCTTGAGAAAGGACAAACCACTACAATGAGGTACCTAGATCCATTACAACACTCACCCATATCAACAGAATCTATGTGTAATTCGCAGAACGGCCCAATAGGGCGGGGCAAGGTGCCCCTAATGTCTGTAGTGTCATCCATGTACTGAAACTTTGACATGTGGTGCAATCTATGACCATTTCTTTAATACTTTACTGGATGTTTGGTATACACCAATCCTACTGTATATCTGCTGCTATGTGTTGATTCGAACTCTGGGATGGGTAGTGTAACTGTTCAAAGGCTCCTGCTAGCAGCTCCCGGGGAGTTAATGTCTTCCCAGGGCTCTCTTGCCTCCATAACAGATCTGTCGGAGATTGCTTACAACCTCTCTGTGACAACTCTTTCTCCATTTCAGGTGCCCTTCCTTGTAGTTGGATAATCTGGGAGATGGGCAATGCTGTATAAGGTGCTGAATGTTAGCTTTCTGGTGGTGCAGTCACAACCTACTCAGCAGATTTTTCATTTGGTAGATACCCCGCCATTCTGGCTGCCACGTAGATGGCTGCGTTCCCCATTGATATTTAGTCTGTTCCGTTGTTGTGGGCGGCGCACTTGACGACGACCACAAAAGATGGCTAGGATAGTGCTTCTATCAATATTCCTACCTGTGCTGCATGCTGCACTGGAGATCCACTCGTCCTCCGAAACCACCCCTCCTCTACCAGCGGGATAGACCAGTGTGCACAGTTGCTGTAACGTACGCTGGGTCACAATATATAGTGCCCTGGCACCCTTGAGACACTCCCAATGCTTCGATGAATGCTAAGAGTTCCTCCGCCTGTGTAGAATAATGCATGGGCAACCTTTTCATAACCACTGTCTTATATTCTCCATCCGCAAGTCGTACCACTGCTGCCCCTGTCCGTCTTTTCCCAACCTCCTCGTCAATTGTGTAAGACCCATCTATAAAAAGTACCTCACCCTCCCACAGTGCACAGTCCCTTGCCTTGGGAATGTCCTCCTCCCGCTCATATGTGGAACAGTCGTGCACCGTTAAGTCCTCTGTAGTAGGCATATCCGTTAAAAAGGTGACAGGATTCACTGTTTTACACCTAACCACATGAATATGGGGTTTAGAAATGAGGATCTCATATGCCAAAGACCTTTGTGTAGTCAGAATAGATTTGGTGTTACGATGGGTCTCCGACGCGGTCTATTATGGAACCGCTGGCGGCTTCAACCAAAGTTGCGGCTGTGTTCCTCCAACATGGCGCCTATACTCGGTGTCAATGGTCTAGTTGTCAGGACGGGAGACGGGAGCGAAGCTCCGCCTCCCATCCCGGAAACACTACAAGAATCCACGGCTCCTGAACAACAACGCGTTGCTACTGCTATCAGAGGCTTCGCTTCTTGAGTTGCCGCTAGGTACCTCTCATTACTATTGCCTTAGAACCTTTGCATCTACTAACCCTTGATTTCTCTCCTCTCCTTTTCGAGCAGAGAAGCCCCTCCTCCTCTGTCAACCACGCTTGCATTATCGACTCCATTCGACCACCGGTGTGTCTCAGCCTTCACTCATGTAAGCTTCTTTCCGCTTTACCCCCGGTTATTAGATATATAGTTCAGACCTTTCTAAATTACTCTTTCCTTATTCCCCCCAAAGAAACCCAGTTTTTCAGCTTACCGTCCTGCTCCTTATCGGAACCCCGTCTGGGATCCATCTTTAAAGGCACACATTCTAACAAACAGCGATCGGAAATCCTCTGCCGACACCCAGTCCCTACCACTTGCAGGTATTATCAGTCGCATCCAACCCTCATAGGAAGTCCGACACCATTACCTTCGCTAACTTCTATACGTTTATTCCCAGATCTCTACTGAGCCTGATACTTCATAGACAACGACTTACTTACCATTAGAAGACTTCATCCCGCAAGATCGTTGAGAGGTTGAAACCAGCTTTGCACCCAACGCTCTCTACCGGCAGCCGGGTTTTCTCCCCCACGAGGGTTTCCCGGGAGTCTCCTTTCGATACCTGAGTTAGAAGGGGTCGGAAGCAGGTTCCAGGTAGATCTATTCTTTCTTCAGGTTTGGACGAAGACAAGGTAGGCCTTGTTGTATTGTTTTTACCGACGAGTTCGCATGTGGGGATTTTTCCAGAGAGTAAAAAGATAAAGAGTAACAGTTAGCAACGCCAGATAAATAAAGCTCTGGAGGACTCACAGGGGATATTCGACGGGCATTAACAATGGAACAACAGCTACAACAAATGATGGCCGCCATGCAGACCCTTTCTGCAGAGGTCCAGCAGTTAAAATTGGAAAATACTGCATTACGACAGCAAGGGGGACAGACAGCCCGAAGCTCAGAAGTCCCTCCCGGGCCTTTACCAGGCGGTCGATTTGATGGCAATCCCCAAGCCGTGAAAGAATTCCTTGAATCTTGCACAGTGCAGTTTGCCTTTAAGGCAGCCTTTTTTCCCACGGACAGAGACAAAGTGGGCCATATGATTGCACAAATGACAGGAGCAGCCTTAGCATGGGCCACTCCTTTAGTCATCAATAACAACCCCATTTTGGACTCTTATCCGGCATTTTGCAACAGTATCCGCAGCATGTTCAGCAGACAAGAGGTGGTTGTCGCCTCTCAGGAAAGGCTCCTTGACTTAAAACAAGGGAACCTGGACATCCTAGCCTATATAACTACTTTTAAAAAGATGGCCGCCGACACCTCTTGGGCAGACGATGCACTGATTACTCTTTTTAGAAGAGGGTTATCGGAAGAACTAAAAGACGAAGTGTCTCGAGTTCCGAGACCTCCCAACCTGACTGAATTTATTGCTCTAGTGATGCAGTTAGATTATAGACTCCAGGAAAGGAACAGAGAAAAGCGAAAAGGAAAGAATCCTAGATACCATATGGAATCTTTTTTTTCTCCTCATAAATCGTATACTAGCGAGGAGCCCATGCAATTAGGTAACGCAAGGGGTCCTCTCTCTCCTGCAGAACGTACACGGAGAAAGACACAAGGATTGTGTATGTACTGTGGATCAAACAGTCATACTGTTAAAGAATGTACGGTTGCACCCCCGAGGAAACCAGGAAACGGCAATACCCGACCGTAAAGGGGACAACGTCTTCGGGTTCTTTAACTACTATTAGTCCCCTTCCAAATTACACTATCAGTCCTTCTACCCTAGCAGATGGAAACACCATGATTACTTTAAGTGTTTCATTAGCTTGGGATAACATGTGTCTTGTTAACGTGCCCGCCTTAATAGACAGCGGAGCCGCGGGCAACTTTATTGATGATGTTTGGGCTAAGAAACATGCTATCCCACGTACTACTAAGACCGTAGCCATCCACGTGGAAAGCGTCGACGGTAGCCCTCTTATATCTGGGCCTATTAAGGATCACACAAGAGCCTTAAAGATGACGGTGGTCTCCCATCATGAGAACATTGAGCTAGACATCATTAAGACCGCTCATTATCCGGTCATTCTAGGTATCCCGTGGTTAAGGGTCCACAACCCCTACATCCACTGGACGGCGGGTACTCTTTTCTTAGGTTCCGAACATTGTGTTCACGGTCACTTTTTACGGAAACCCCCTTCACCAAATTCGGAGCAGGAGGCAGGGATTGCCAATACTATTGTAAATGAAGTCTCTTCCCTACCAGCAGAATATCATTCATTCCGTTCTATCTTCTCTCAGTCTGAGTTTTCAGAACTTCCCCCTCACCGGAGAGACGATTGTGCGATAGACCTCATCCCAGATCGTCCACTCCCTTTCGGGAGAATGTATATCCTATCAGCCAAAGAAAAGGAAGTACTAAAAAAAATATCTACACACACATATCAAGAACGGTCTGATTTCCGAGTCCACTTCCCCCGCAGCAGCTTCATTGTTTTTTATACCAAAAAAAGACACCACCGAGCTCCGTCCTTGCATCGACTTTAGGGGTTTAAACAAAATCACATCCCGGACAAATATCCCATGCCTCTCATTCCCGATATATTAGAAGCAGTACAAGGAGCCAAAGTTTACACCAAGCTTGACTTAAGAGGAGCCTACCACCTAATTCGAATAAAGGCTGGGGATGAATGGAAGACGGCTTTTCGCACGCCGTTTGGTCATTATCAGTATCGAGTCATGCCGTTTGGACTTATGAATGCCCCAGCAGTTTTTCAAAGATTTATGGATCACATTTTTGCAGACATCAGCTTACATTATGTTATCATTTATCTGGACGACATCTTGATTTTCTCTTCTACCTGGAAAGAACATGTTTTACATGTAAAGGAAGTGTTAACACGACTACAACAGAATCATCTGTTCTGTAAACTGGAGAAGTGTGAGTTTCACAAAACCACCATTTCTTACTTAGGCTACGTTCTTACTCAACAAGGTATTGCAATGGATCCAGACAAGATATCGGCAATCACAGAATGGCCCTCTCCTCGATCTAATAAAGACATTCAACGATTTCTAGGTTTCGCCAACTTTTATAGAAGATTCATCCCTCATTTCTCCTTGATGACCAAACCCTTAACGTATCTGCTGAAAAAAGACATCCCATTTGTTTGGGCCGCTGAGACACAGAGATCATTTGAACAACTCAAGATTCTTTTTACTCAGGCTCCTATTTTACAAGTACCAGATCAAAGTCGAAGATTCATTGTGGAGTCCGACGCATCCCAATATGCCTTAGGGGCCGTCTTACTTCAACCAGACGAGCAGAACATAGAAAGACCAGTGGCTTATTTATCTAAAACTCTCTCACCGGCTGAACTGCACTACACGGTGTTGGAGAAAGAACTCCTAGCCATCAAACGGGCTTTTGAAGAATGGCGTCACCTTCTTCTAGGAGCCCAACACCCTATAGAGGTCAGGACTGACCATCATAACCTCCGATCTTTACAGTACACACAAACCTGCAATAGTCGGCAGGCCCGATGGGCCTATTTCTTTTCTCCGTATCGGATCACATTTACTTTTGTTTCAGGAAACTCCAATTTGAAGGCAGATGCTTTATCCAGAAAGACTCCTCAAGAAAAGGTCCCTTTTAAACCCGAACCTATGTTTCCAAGGACAATGTCCATATCTGTAGTTCGTCTCTTTCTACAAAGACTGGAAAATAAATCCAAAGACCTCGAGATCCTAGACTCTACCCTACTATCGACTTATGGATTAACAAGAAGTCAGGGTCTTCTGTTCAAAGGAGAAAAAGTCTACATTCCTGATCCCGAACTCCAAAAAGAGGTGTTACGATTATGCCATGATTCTCAAGCGGCAGGACATCGAGGGTTTACTAATACCCTGGAACTCATTCAGAGACATTTTTGGTGGCCTTCGGTACGCACTGATGTGCGAGACTATCTCGCTTCCTGCACTGTCTGTCTACAAACCAAGACACCTCGGTGTTCCCCTTTGGGGGAATTGGTGACACCTCTACTACCAGTCAAACCCTGGCAGATAATCTCTACTGATTTCATAGTGGACTTACCTCTTTCTAAGGGGTGTAGCACCATCATGGTCACCGTGGACAGTTTAACTAAAATGGCTCATTTTATCCCTTTGCCTACTATTCCCTCAGCAGCCATTATGGCACGTGTTTTTTTGGAACGCATTTTCTCTCTTCACGGCCTCCCAGAAACTATAATTTCTGATAGAGGACCACAGTATACTTCTAGATATTGGAAACACATCTGTCAGGCATTGGGAATTTCGAGAGCATTAAGCTCCGGCTTTCATCCGCAAACCAACGGACAGACGGAGAGACTGAATCAGACCCTGCAAGGGTACCTTCGCTGTTATGTCTCGTCGGCCCAGGACAACTGGAAGGATCTGCTACCCTTAGCAGAATTTGCCTATAACAATACGGCACATTCTTCCATCAAGACCAGTCCCTTCTTTTGCACATATGGATTTCACCCTTCAGTTTTTCCTCATGTGACCTCCACCCTTACCAAATTCCCGGACATCGACGCTTTGATCGATACCATTCACCAGGGTCATATCAAAGCAGGTCTGGCCCTACAAGAAGCCCAGACCAGGAGCAAGAAACAAGCCGACAGACATCGAACTCCTACCCCACAATTCAACATCGGGGATCATGTGTGGCTGGCCAGCAAGTTTCTCCCCAGGCGACTCATTCCCTCTAAACTGTCACCCAAATATTTCGGTCCTTTTCCCATCATTGCCCGATTCGGACCGGTAGCCTTCAAACTGAGACTCCCTAGGTCTTGGAGTCGCATTCATCCCACCTTTCACGTCTCACAACTAAAGCCAGATGTGCGTAACCAATTCCACCGCTCTACGTGTGGTTCTCCCCCTTCTGTTATGACGGACTCAGGTCCGGAGTATGAGATTTCGGGGATTTGTGACTCCCGTTACCACAGAGGGGTTCTTCAATACCTTGTGGACTGGAAGGGTTACACCCCCGCCGACCGCTCCTGGGAACCTGCATCCGCGGTTCATGCTCCGCGGTTGGTTCGTGCTTTTTACCGCTTCCACCCGGGTAAACCGGGATTTTCCTCCCTTGGAAGGGGGCATACTGTTACGATGGGTCTCCGACGCGGTCTATTATGGAACCGCTGGCGGCTTCAACCAAAGTTGCGGCTGTGTTCCTCCAACATGGCGCCTATACTCGGTGTCAATGGTCTAGTTGTCAGGACGGGAGACGGGAGCGAAGCTCCGCCTCCCATCCCAGAAACACTACAAGAATCCACGGCTCCTGAACAACAACGCGTTGCTACTGCTATCAGAGGCTTCGCTTCGTGAGTTGCCGCTAGGTACCTCTCATTACCATTGCCTTAGAACCTTTGCATCTACTAACCCTTGATTTCTCTCCTTTCCTTTTCGAGCAGAGAAGCCCCTCCTCCTCTGTCAACCACGCTTGCATTATCGACTCCATTCGACCACCGGTGTGTCTCAGCCTTCACTCATGTAAGCTTCTTTCCGCTTTACCCCCGGTTATTAGATATATAGTTCAGACCTTTCTAAATTACTCTTTCCTTATTCCCCCCAAAGAAACCCAGTTTTTCAGCTTACCGTCCTGCTCCTTATCGGAACCCCGTCTGGGATCCATCTTTAAAGGCACACATTCTAACAAACAGCGATCGGAAATCCTCTGCCGACACCCAGTTCCTACCACTTGCAGGTATTATCAGTCGCATCCAACCCTCATAGGAAGTCCGACACCATTACCTTCGCTAACTTCTATACGTTTATTCCCAGATCTCTACTGAGCCTGATACTTCATAGACAACGACTTACTTACCATTAGAAGACTTCATCCCGCAAGATCGTTGAGAGGTTGAAACCAGCTTTGCACCCAACGCTCTCTACCGGCAGCCGGGTTTTCTCCCCCACAAGGGTTTCCCCGGGAGTCTCCTTTCGATACCTGAGTTAGAAGGGGTCGGAAGCAGGTTCCAGGTAGATCTATCCTTTCTTCAGGTTTGGACGAAGACAAGGTAGGCCTTGTTGTATTGTTTTTACCAACGAGTTCGCATGTGGGGATTTTTCCAGAGAGTAAAAAGATAAAGAGTAACATTTGGACCTTTCCAGAATGGCAAACAAAGAATGTTCCACATACAACGTGACTGAACACCCCATCACAATTGTGGAACTTTTCTCTATTGCAAAGGCAGCAGCTGCTAAAGCTTGTTCGCACGCAAACTGCCATTGCATCACTGTATTCAAAGTTCCACTATAATAGGGCAACGGCTTATGGCCCATTGTGCTTTTCTGAGCAAATACTGCTGTCATAGGCTGGCCATCCGAATGTGAAAACAAGTAAAATTCCTGTGTATAATCTTCGGTGGGCAGTACGGGTGCCAAACTAATGACTTCTTTTAAGTCGTCAAACTATTTGATCATTTCTGCCATCCACTGTAACTTGTGGTCCTTTGTTTTTTGTGCTTTCCTAAGTGCCTGCAAAGGTGGCCTTGTGTATGCCACGGAATCTAGAATCCAGGCCCTGCAGTAGTTACACAGGCCAAGAAACGTCTGCATTTCTTTAACTGAGGCAGGTCTGGGGGTGGCGCGTATTGATGCTGCCCTGTCTGGTAGTATTCTTTTACCGTTCACTGATATGAACTGCCCCAGATATATCACCTCCTGTTGACAATATTGCAATTTGGCCTTATCAACCTTGTACCCATTAGAGCCCAACAATTGTAGGAGAGAAATGAAATCCCTTTGGCAGTGCTGTTCACTGTCACTACACACTAGAAGATCGTCCATGTACTGGATAATTGTGCTAGGCAGCTGAATATTCTGAAAATCGGCATGCAGTATTCTGTAAAATATGCTTGGGCTCTCGCAATACCTCTGAGGTAATCTAGTGTGTTCGAACTGCATCTGGCCCTTCGTGAATGCCATGAGATTCTTTGACTCAGGGTGAAGTGGAATCGAGAAAAAGGCATTTTTCAAGTCCACTACAGTGTAATACACGGCTTCTTTGGGGACGCTTCACAAAATTGTCTCAGGATTCGCAACGACTGTAATTTCTTTCTGTACCACATCATTTAGGGGCTGCAAGTCCTGAATCATTCTCCAATTGCCCCCTGTTGATTTTTTGACAGGGTATATCGCTGTGTTACACAGGGACATAGATGACACAATAATCTCCTGGTCCAGTCGGACCGGTATTGTCTTTCTAATACCTTCCACTGCTTCATTCGAAAATGGGTATTGTCTTACCCTGGGCAGCACTGCACCTGGCGTTTGTGTTATACACACAGGGTCACATCTTTCAGTAACCCTACATCATGCGGATTTGTAATCCACAACTGTGAAGGCACGTGTTGTAAGTCTTCGTAAAAAAATAAAGGAGGAGTTAACACTGCCATCAGGAGGCACTGCACTATTTGGTACTGTACGATTATGTCACAAGGAATACAGCTATCTAGGATTATTTCCCCATTTTGTTGTTATTTTCAAACAATTCCTCATCTATCATTTCCTTTAGCTGTACCTTGGATCTACACAGAGCACTGTGTGCCACTCACATCCATCCCTGTCAATTCCTAACAGGACAATTCTCTTGTCAGAAACCAACAACCCCTGCATATCCAGCGACAATATCGTTCCCGCCACCACCTCAGGTTTGCACTGCTGGACGACACTGTTTGGCAATCTGGGGCACCGCCTCCACGAGCACAGCAATACCATAAATAAACATGTCTGGGTCTACAGGAATCCACGGACAACCAGCTCCCTTGTAATTTCATGTATTATCAACATTGCCCTTACAGCACACATCCCAGGCATGGAGCAGACTATACCATGATCTGTAAAGGATATAGTCATATTTAGCTTGCTGAGCAGGTCCCTCCCCAGTAAATTGATAGGGGAACTTTCGGAATATAGTAAGGGTACTCATACTACCTTCCCTCCCACCTTTACGCCCAGCTCCTCAGTGTTATGGAACCTTGGAAATAGCCCCAGAGAATCCCTGCGCGTCAAGATATTTTCCCGATAATGGAAAATGTCCTTCCATGATACATGATTTAGTTGCACCAGAGTCTACCATGAATATGAACTGCTTGTTTCCTATCGCCTCCCCCACCAAATGTTCCTCTTCAGGGTGGATGGTCATTGACAAGACCGTACACGTGCGTGTTCTCTTTGGGCTGTCCTAGTCAGGGTATGTGTTCATTCCAGGATACGAGAAGGGTTTGCCTCCAATTACTGCTCCTCCTCCAAATGGGGCGGTAGCCCCCCTTGGTACCCTGTTCAACTGGACAGCACTGCCCTGCTGCTGCGGCACATGCCGCACTCTTAATGTCAGATGCTTGAGACTGCTGGTTATGTGTTTGGTGTTGCCCCTGGGAATACCCTTGACTCTGATAACCTTGACCCTGTTGCGAATACCCTAATCCTTGGGGCCCTTGGCCCAGTTGCTGCGGCCCATAATTATACTGCACCGCTGACCCGCTCTTGTATTTCCTGGCTAAATGCCCCTACCTCAAACAATTCCAACATTGGGATGGTCCAAACTTCCCCCGTCCTCCCCCGGGTCCAAAACCTCCCCCTCTTGCCCCTTGAAAAAAAAACCTCTTCCTCGCTGCCGTCTTCTTTGTTGCCACTGTGGGCCGGGATACTGTTGCCCCGCCCCACTGTCCCTGTCCTCCTTCAGCCCAGAGTGCCGCGATAGTGGCACTTATGACTTGTTGGGTACTCTCTATCCCTTCCACCTCTACTGACGATGATACAGGCACCTGGACAGCAAACTTTGCCAATGTTTTCTCCACCAATTCCGCTTCTTCTCCCTGACGTCTTTGGACTGTTTCCCTTTCCCGCTCCTTGATCCTTTTACAATGATGCACTATTATACTCTGTTTTTCTGTCCACCCCTTCGCTTCAATACCCACATTCATATCCAGCGCCTTGTGCACTTCATTCGACAAGCCCCTCTTTACAATAAAATAGAAACATGGTATTAACTGATCCCACAGCCCTCCCATTTCAGCTCTCCACATCTATTGCATTTTGAGAATCAATCTAGCTGGGTCCTCATCATCAACCATAGTATACTGCATCAGGGACTGTAAATCAGGGGTGTCTGGAAAGGCCCTCCGTAGTGCGCACCATACCCGTACTCTAATTCCATTAAACAGTACTCCATCATCCTGATCGCCCGCCCAGAGTTATACCGGGATATCCAGATTAAATCCATACATCCCCAGCCTGGTCCCCAATTATAGCAACCATCAAGCTCTTAAGATCCCCTATTGCCAGGGACACCACTGCCGTTTGCTTTTTGCATTCATACATCCACTTGCTCACCCCTGCTGTGAGCTGCGGGAGGGCCTTAATTAAATTATTCTTATCCATCTGGGGCCAGGGCACATACTGTGTCCTCCCTGCCTCCTTATGTGTGAGGGGCATCTGCATCTTTGCCCTACTTCCCACACCCTTCTTCGTGACTCCTTTTTTCTTTAACAACGCCATCCGGCCAGCCCTGTTCCTCAACCTGCCCTCTGCCCACAAACCTCCTACTTGGGGGTACTCTCAGCCGCCTATCCACCCCTTCGTTCTCCTTCGCTCTGACCCTCATGAAACGTACCATCGCCCTCTTCTTTCATATTCTCTCCCATCCCCGTATTCTCCTCTCCCAGGATTACCCCTCCTCCCGGGATTCTTTCTTTCTTAACACCTACACGTTTTATCCCTTCAGTATCCATCCTAAGCAGCACTTCCCCTGATTTCCTTTCTCCCGACCCTTTTTTCGATGCCCTATATCCTTTACTGCTCTTGGGGATGTCTGTATCCTTCTCAGCTCTGTTAGCAATCCTGTCAACCTATCCTCAAACTCCCTTGACCTGTAACCCGCCAATGCCAGGCACTTCAGGCAGTTGCTTATACAGAGGTGGGGGAGCGGTAGCATGTGGTGTTACTAGTGCTGAAGGGGACCCTACCACAGCAGAAGGGGTCCCTCTCACAATGGGTACATAGCTTGGATTGGTATACCCTTCTGTAGGAAATGCTGTCCAGGGATATAACCCCCCGCGCTCCACTGGCTCCCCGCCCTCTCGTTCTCCTTTCCTGCACTTCACATCTTTCTGTCTCTGCGCCGCAACTCCGCTCCCTTGATCTTCTGCGTCTTCAAACATACGCCAGAGATCTAGAATTTATTTTCTCTTCTGTAGCTTCTTCCCCTTATATGTTGCTATTAAAAATGTGGACATTTGTTCCAAGATGCTCTTGTTGTTTAAGCCCTGCCCTGGCAATGGGCAGGTCATTCCCCCCTCCTCCTGTCTCCACGACCCACTGCTTATGATATTTCTCCACCCTGTCAAGATACAGTGGCAGGGCCTTATACATATGTTCCACCCCCGTATGCTAATGATATCTATCTCTTATTTACGCTGTAAAGTCCTGCTAATGCGCCACACACGTTGCTGCTTGCTTGCTTGTAACAAAAAAGAAAATCAACGCCCAACCTTTTCTATCCCGCTTCCTTGCACACATACACCACTCCACAAAACCATCCAATACCACACTGCGGTGCACACAATTACTGCCCCTTCTTGGGCCTGTTCCTCATTCAATAAAACATAAATATACTACACTAAAATCAGAAGCTTATATGAAAACCACGACTTATTCCAGGCCTATTATGAGACCACTGGTTTTATTTCTATATCCCCCCTTTAAATAATATACTGTCTTGTGGTACCACCTTCCCTCCCCTTCCAAGGTGAGGTCCCCTACCTTACCTTTGCCTTATTTTATAATGCCTTACCGAAATAATCTCTTAACAGGACAAACACTAACAGAAAATAACACAAACCTCACCCATGTCACGCCAACGACCTCGCTCTCCACGTGCTCAGACTTCTCCATACATCTATCCCCTACTTGTTATAGCTTACAAGAGCCTACTCACATGTACGTGCTCACCCGAACTCCTCCGTCACGGGGTTCCAACACTGGCCCGCACCCTCCTCAGAGCCGTGCCCCGCTTCAAAAAGCAGAGAGGACTTCTCTTAAAAGGGCTCCTGCTAAACCACTCGGAACACGTTTTCTTTTGAGACCGGTCACTGTAGGTGGGCGCGGCTCCTTCTGGAGAGGCGACCTGGAAGCCTCCGCAAATACGGGGGGCACTGGGATCACGTCAGGGTCACCAATTGAAGGCAAGTCCCTGAACGCTCAAACCAGAGACAATACAACCCACTAGGGAAGAAAGACCCAAGTCCATCTTGTAAGGATAGCAAGTTTTAATCACACACACAGATGAGAGCAACAGCAAAGGGCTCTGCTGCTAAGAACGTTCTACCGGGAAGTAGTACAAGCAGAATCTTATAAAAAGCAACATTGTCATACATGGCGCAATACATAGGGTAAATCCTGCGAGGCTGGTTGGTGTGCACCTATACAGGATCTGCCTGCCCCATAAGGGATGCCAGGCCATTGGTTTCAGCCCGATCCGTGTTCCAAGAATCCAGGGCCTTCCATGAATGTCTTGCAGGGCTGGCGGAGTACCTGGGCCTACCCCAGCCCGAGGTTGAGCAGCCGGCAGAGGAGTTCTGGCTGAAGTCCTCACGCGACACCCCTCTGCCAAAACAGGGATTCCACTGCAGACAGATGTAGTCTCCCTGGCCAAGAGGGGTTGTCTCAAGCGACGCCTGGACGCCAAGTACAGGCAGATAGAGGGGGATACACTTTTGGTATCGGCCCATCCTCAGCCACACTCCTCTGTGATCGCTGCAGCATCACTATACTCCAAGCCTCAGTCGTCATCAACCTCCACAGCAGCGATGCTACTAAGTAAAGAGGAGAAGATCTTGGAGGCATACAGGAAGAAGCTGTATTCCGACACGTCCTTAGATCTTCGTCAGGCAATGCCAATGCCATGATGGCGGCCGCTAACCAAAGGTTATGGCGGGAAATTGCAGACTTCCTCCTGGAACTCCCAACGCAGAGCCAATCACGTTTTAAGACTGATGGCGCAGGACCTCATGGAATCCACCGTGGCCCATATTGACACCTCTGGCCGTGCCATCTGAATCACCATGGACACCATGGACATGAGAAGGACAGCCTGGCTCCGGGCAATGAAATTCAACCCTGACGTCCAGGAATGCATATTAGATCTGCCGTTCGAGGGGCTTGGGGGGTCTTTTCCACTCCACCACGGATGAAGAGCTGGACAAGAAGAAAAACAGCTCACAAACGGCCAAGTCCTTATCCATCTTGACAAAGACCATGCCCAAGTCGTACACCCAGTCACAGCAGCGCTCTAACAGGGGGCGTACGTATGGAGGGTTCCACGGGTTCCAGGAACTAAGATCCAAGCAGCCTGACTGCTCACCGTCTCAGAACCGGCGCAAGCAACAAAAAGGTGGGGGGGGAGTAAGGGCTTTTTCCAGTCCCCCTCCTCTGTGACAGCCTCTGAGGGAAAGAAGGCATGACAGGCCCCTCCGGGTCCATGTGTCTCCAGTGGGGGGCAGGCTTGCTCTCCATGCACATTTCTGGCATCAGAATTTCGCAGACCCCTGGATCATTTCCGTAGTATCCATCGGGTACCCCCTACCATTCACAGCCTCTCATCCCTCCTTCCCTCCACTCCCTCAAGTTGGGACAGCAACACTTCTGGCAGGGATCCGGTTGCTCGTAGAGAGCCTGGCTGTGGAGGAAGTCCCAGCCTTCCAGCGAGGCTTAGGCTTTTACTCCAGGATTTTCGCCATTCAGAAAAAGAACCAGGCGGGTCTGAGAGTTGTGCGGACCTTTCCACCCTCAACCTCTCCTTACCCCTGCAAAAATTCAAGATGGTAATGCCAGCTTTTATAACGGACACATTGTGCAAGGGAGACTGGATGTGATCCCTGGATCTGAAGGATGCGTACCTACACGTCCCGATTTGGCAGCCCTATCGCCCTTTCCTTCAGTTCAGGATCATGGGCTTCCATTTTCAATACAAGGTCCTCGCTTTTAGCCTCAACTCGGCTCCCGGGGTCTTTACCCGGCTCATGAACACAGTGGCTACCCTCCTCAGAGCGCAGGGCCTCCACATCTACCCATACCTCAACGACTGTCTCGTCAGGGCTACATCTCCACCACTCTTCCCATGCCCTGATCAACACACTGCATGATCTGGGCTTCTCGCTCAATCTCAGGAAGTCGCAGCTGCAGCCCATGCAGACTTTGACATTCTTGGGCCTCATCTGGGATGCGTGCTCCAATAAGAGAGGTGACCTCGGCGTCGTGGTACCAGCATCTCCTGGGTCTCCTGGCGGCAGTCCTATTAGCCGTCCCTCACACGAGACTGAGGATGAGGTGGATCCATCTGCACTTTGCGGCTTCATGGAACCAGGAGAGGGCTCTCAATCCGATATGATCAATATTCTTCCATCTCTCCACCCGGACCTAACATGGCGATCCAGGGACTGCAACCTACGGACGGGCAAGCCCTTTTGGCCGCCTCCCCCGCAGGCCACCATCACCACAGACTCCTCGCTCGAGGGCTGGAGAGCCACCCTGAGCGATCTCTCAGTTCACAGCACCTGGACTCAACAGGAGCAGGAATACCATATCAATTGGTTAGAGCTGAACGCCATCTGGCTAGTGCTCAGAGCATTCCTACCACTTCTCAGGGGCAAGGTTGTCCTCATCCAGACAGACAACTCGACCAGCATGTACTACGTCAACAAGCAGGGAGGCACCAGATCCCCTCCTCTGTGCAGACTGCCAATCAGCATGTGGGAATGGGCCCTGGAAAATGACATCTACCTCACGGTATTCCACCTCCCGGGGGAAGCCAACCTGGAGGCATACTGGATCAGCAGGTCGGGAGCAGACAATTACGAGTGGCAGCTAAACGACCTCGTTATTCAGGAGATCTTCTGAATATGGGATCTTCCCCAGGTGGATCTCTTTGCCACCTGGCACAACAAGAAGTGCCCTCAGTTCGCCTCCTGGAAGGGACAGGGCCACGGCTCCCTGGCCGTTGCATTTCGGGTTCAGTGGAACGGCATGACGGCTTACGCCCTCCGCCCACTCCACTGATTCATAGAGTGATATGCAAGATCAAGGAGTCTCGCCAGCTCAACATCATTCTAATAGCTCCATGGTGGCCGGCCAGGCCATGGTTTACAGAGCTGCTCAGCCTATCGGAGATGCCTATGATTCACCTCCCGAAAGGCCCAGCACATCTTCTGGTGCAGCAGGGGGGCAGAGTCATCCACCCGCACCTCAGAAACTAGCCCTCACAGCGTGGTGCCTGAGCAGGTAACGCTGCGGCACCTAAGCCTCTCTCAGGCTAATATGGAAATCATACAGGGTGCAAGGAGCAAGGCTACCAGGGCCCAATATAAAAGTAAATGGACCAGGTTCTGCCACTGGGCAGACTGCAAGGATATCGATCCCCTGGCATGTACTTGGGACGATGTGCTCTCCTTCTCGGCGCATCTCGCCCACTCTGTTGTGCAGGTGGACACCTGCCGTACATACCTCACAGTCATCGGGGATAACAGGAACTTGGAGGAGGAGATCTTCTCCTCCGCCAACCCTATCGTCAAGAAACATTTGATGGGGCTCTCAAGGCTCTTGCGCACAAACCGTTTGAGCCAATGGCGTCTGCGGACATCAGGCTGGTCACCATCAAGACGGCCTTACTAGTTGGCCTCGGCTCGTAGAGTCTGCGAAATCCAGTCGCTGGTCGCCTCGGAACCATATACTACCTTTCACAGGGACAAAGTAGTCCTGGGGACACACCCAGCATTTCTGCCCAAGGTGCCGTCTGCTTTCCAATTGAATGAGGAAATAGTCCTTCCTACATTCTTTGCCAATCCTAAGGACGAAGCACAGAGAGGGCTGCACTGCCTGGATGTCAGACGTGCCCACACATTCTACTTTGACAGGGCTTCCGCAGATCGGACGCCCTGTTTGTCACTTTTGGAGGCTCAAGACCAAGCTATCAGGCCTCCAAGACCTCCATATCCCACTGGATGGTCTCGGCCATCAAAGAAGCATACGAGGGCCAGCACAAGCCGCTCCCGGCCAACATGCATGCCCAGGCAGTCAGGGCCAAAGCAATGGCCACCGCATTCCAGCACCATGTCCCTTGGCAAGTCATAAGCAGGACGGCCACTTGGGCCACTCCCTCGGCTTTCTGCAAGCATTACTGTTTGGATGCCGGCTCTACATCTGATGCGGCTTTTGGACAGGCGGTTCTCAGGAACCTATTTGCTTAAGGAGGGTCTCCTCTCCACCCTGGGGCTACATTCAGTTGTATGCAGTATGGAGGAAAGGGGACGGGACGTAAGAGTAATTATAAGTTACTCACCTTTCCTCCATACGTCCCACCATCCTCCCCCCTAATAATACTGGTGTCATTAGGCACTGTTAAATCTATTGTCGACGCGTCATTGGGGACTGAGGTGTGGCGCCGGAGGGCGGAGGCAGGGCAGCGCATGCTCCTGGGGCCGCATCCCTGTGCCCCTCAAAATTTAAAGGGACAGAAGGTTTTTTCTGGTGAAAAAGGTTCAGTCTCCCGTATCTTGGAAGGGACCCCCATGCAGTATGGAGGAAAGGGGACTAAGAGTACGTTAGTCACTACGGTGAGTAACTTATAATTTCATCCAAGTGGACATTACATAACCTACCCCTACACCCTCACTCCGTATGCATTTTTCCACTTGAAAAAGGGAAGTAAGACATTTGTTTAGAGGCAAACAGTAAAGGCTGTTACATGAAGGCTGCTGTTCTGCAATAAACTTGAATGCAGATTAGTGCTGCCATTAAGTTGTCATTTTTCAGTAATTTTTGGGCACAATGTGATAAAAATGGCTGTCACAGGTCATTAAATCAGTATAAATCTGATTTTAAAGAAAACTGGAAAGCATATTTATTTAACACTTCATGGCAGTTTCTTCCAACTCCTAAGCACTGTAATAATCATTGTCATGATTATTAGCCACTGGTGGTACTCAGTGTATTGCCCTTAGCGAGGGGGCTGGTGAAGGGCTGTCTGTGCGCGACTCAGGTATCAAACCTATGTAGCATAGCATTGTCCTATTCCCAAGACAAACATATTCTGTTTTGAATATAATATCTTCCTTTGATTAAGATAGTGATTGGCCACCTATTCAGCTCTGATAAACTGCCATCTTAAAGTACTACACTTGTTCTACACGTGTTATGCTAAGTGAAGAGGCAAAAATAACAAAGAATGCAGCATTGTAACTGTGGTTTTATTTTACGATGTTTGAGTTTAATTGAATGAATGTGTGTGCATTTATATTTCTGAGGGTGGTGGAATATGCTTAGATCACATGCTATGCATAGGCTGACATTTAGTGGAAGCTGCAGAGAATTACAATTGTTGTTTTCGAAACGCGAAAAAGGGATGTCGACAGAGCATGCCAGTAATACATCCCTAGTGTGACGTCTACTGTACTCATGGTGCTTAATGCGTCGAGGTCCCTCAGATTGTTTTTTTTTCCGCCATCATTGTCGGATGCTCATAGTGGAGTTCCTTCTGGCTATCGCATTTACTTACAAAAATAATTAATTCTAGTATACACTTTGTGTCCTTTGTTAGCCGTTCTCCCGCAAGACCTTCGGAGACAGCATCGAGGACTACTTTTGTCGACGACTGCTCCAACTCGTCTCAACGAACCTTTCAGATGGCCTCGGAAGGCCGCAATGGGCCTGGTCCCTCACAGTAGGGAGAGTGGGGGTGGTTCATTCTTTAATCTCCCTAAGAGAATGCATATTAATGCATAGCCGGTCAAGTGGCACAGCGAGTAGAGCGCTCGCTTTGACATCCATGCAGAGCCTGCTGACGCAGGTTAGAATCTCGGCGGGGCCAAACTCAGCCTTTCATCCTTCCGAGGTCGATAAATGAGCACCACACACCATGGGTAATAATAAGCAGCACTCGGATACCTGAGGGTCCGTAGCGCTATATGAATGCCTCATTATTATTATTATTATTATTATTATTATTATATTCCCTTCCCTACCCACTTAATTTGCCAGGCTTCCATCCCCATACACAATGGAGAATACACCTTTTAAGTTTTGCCCATCAAGTTTTGCCCATCCTGCACCCGTAAATTCCCTTGGAAAGACTTGCACCGGGTGTGCAATCTTTGTCTCCCAAAGGATCATAAGAAAGACCACTGAAAATCTTGCAAGCTCTTCAAGCCCAAGACACTTAAGGACCGCAAAACAAAACGCTGGGCCCACCATGCCATGCAGGCTGATGCCACCATAGACGTTCAGGGAGCCTCCAGTGAAGGCAGCATCGATGTCTTAAGTGATGCAGAGGGCGAACAGGATCCGGCAGATGCCGGCGTGCAAGCCCCTGACTGCATCAGGCAGGCCGGCGGCTCTGCAAAAGGGACGGCACCTGGTGCCACTAGCACGAACAAACAACACAAAACACATCCCACGGCCAAAAGTCAACCTCAATGCTGACCGGAAGGCCACACACAACGTCAAAGGGGAGGTCCGACAGTTTTCTGTCCTCTGGGCCATCATGCTTGCATTCGCCTCATGACAGGCCCCCAATACCGACAATGCAAGTCCGGTTCAGACGCTGTGTCAAAAATCTCAAAGTCCACACACGCTGATGACTGAGCGTCGAAAGACGAGTCGACCGCCCTTGCGAAAACCACACAGAGCTCGAAAATGAGTAAACTCCTCAAAAAACATGTCCTTGACACAGTATTGAAATCTTGTTGTCGAAAAATCGCAAGTCCTCAAGAACACAGAAAGAGGGCTCTAGTTTAGGGACTATGACCCATGTGGAGGGCACCATTTCATGGGATATGAGGCACAAAAGTAAAACCTGCACCTGAACCAATACCCACCCCTCCTGCCCCCCCTTTCATCCCAAGTTCACCTCAATGGACTGCAGAGGAAATTGATGTCTTCCCTAGCCAATTTCTTTGATAACCGCCCCAAGGTTTTAGTTAACCTTCAGAGCACTCCACACAGCAGACCAGCTAGTGGGGCCATAGTTACACTGCCCCCCACCAAGAGAGCCCGGACAGACACCACACAAGCACCCACCTCTCAGCAGGACTTAAGGCAGCTTGCTTATTGCGACTCCATGCAAGACTTCCAGGACACTGGAACTTACACTGAGACAGAGGATCAAGGGGACATGGGGGATGTTGACCAATTTTTACGATGACAACGACGAGGACGTCTACGTCATACAGTTGCCGGATCACTCAGACCCACCAGTGGCAGACTCACCAGTTTTCAATCAAATTCAGTGCAGTGACCTGCTCCGAATAGCAGCAGAACATTTTGAGATCGATACACAGGAGACACAGGTAGACAAGGACTTTGTTGAAAACATACTGAGAGATACTGCTACCCAATCATTCCCATACTTCAATCAGTACAGAGGCGAATTCAACCCTCTCTACGTCCTCCAAATTTAACACGGGCTGTTAACTTGTGCATTGAGAAAGTCTTCCGGCCAGCTCCCTCAGACCCCTTTTACATCAGGGGACAATTAAAACCAGACCCCTTAGCGGATACATCCACCAATAGAAAGTGAGCGGGACACACCTCTAGGCTCTTTAGAAGCACCCACGGATAAGGAAAGTAAGAAGATTTATACTTTTGGTAGGAAAGTAGCCTCTTCGGCAGCTTACCAGGCGAGAATCGCCAATAACACCACCTTACTAGCTAGCTACAATTGTCATAAGTGGGATGAGTTGGCTGAGCAGATAGCTTCAGCCCCAGAGCCCCTCACGACACAACTGTCACTTTCCATTGCAGAAGGTAAAGCTGTTGCAAATTGCATCCTTAAGAACAATCTAGATGTAGCAGACAATGCAGGGAGAATAATTGCTGAGGGCACTTTGATCAAACGCCACGCGTGGCTATGCCAGTCTGTGTTTAAGCTCGAGACTTATGCTACCCATCTGAATATGCCCATAGAGCCAAACGTGTTGTTCGGCATGGCGGTGGAAGATGCTCTAAAGAGCGCCAAGGAAGAATATGATACCCTAAAGTCATTAGGGCAACTTACTAATAAACCCTCCGGACAAAAGAGGGGGCTACAATTTTCACTGCTTTAGATGGCAAAACTCACAACGGGGGTCAGGTTACAACCAAGGTCAAAGCTCGTCCTGGGGCTCATCACAGGGGCAGTCCTCGCAAGGCTTTCAAAGAGGCCAGAGAAGGTCTTGCAGCAGGGGAAGATCCTCATCTTCCAGAGGCGGCTCAACACCCCCCAAACAATGACCACCCACTACAGGTTTCCTCCCATGCCATTCCAGTAGGAGGCCGCATTTCATACTTTACCCACGTATGGGAGGGAATCACCTCAGACACGTGGGTACTTTCAACCATGGCAGGCGGTTATTGTATAGAACTATTACAGCAACCCACCAACCATCCACCAAGACAAAGGAACACCTCCAACGAAGAACAGCACATCCTATTGGAAGAGGTGACAGCGCTGCTCTTAAAGGACGCCGTAGAAGTCGTCCCGGCGAGCCAGGTAAACAAGGGTATTTATTCAATGTACTTCCTTGTGCCAAAAAAAGACCTCCAGATGCGCCCTCTCTTAGATCTGCAAGGGGGAACTACATGGCAACCTTGGATATGAAAGATACATACTTTCATATTTCAATGTTCCCAGGGCACAGAAGATTCTTGCGTGTCAAGATAGTGAACCAGCACTATCAATTCAAGGTGCTACCCTTCAGCATAGCATCCGCTCCAAGGGTATTCACCAAGGTATTGGTGATGGTGGCGGTGCACCTACGCAGGAAGTCAATCCCAGTGTACCCTTACCTGGACGGCTGGCTGATCACAGGGGAGAATCCCCAAATTTGCAAGCAAAATACCCAAAGAATGATTAATCTACTTTTTCAATTGGATTTCTCAATCAACGAGAAAAAGTCAAGCATTGTACCAGACAAGGCCAAACAGTTCCTAGGAGCTGTCATAAAAACAGAAGAGGGTCTAGTCTTTCCATCAAAGGAAAGAGTGCAAAACATAATGCTGCAAATACCTCACTATATAGCCGGTCGCCAGATAACTGTACGCAAAGCAATGCGCCTGCTCGGGATGATGGCGTCCAATGCAAGAGTGGTTGGCGAAACAGTGGTCTCAGGCAATCGGTCAGTGGGACAATCTAGTGGTCGCTTCGCCAACCCTAGTACAAGCTCTACGCTGGTTTACAAAGGAAAGCCTATTGAAGGGAAAACCCTTCCATGACCCGGCGGTGTAAGTGGTTGTCATAACAGAGGCATCACTCACCGGGTGGGGAGCCCATTACCTTCATCTCACAGCGCATGGTCTGTGGACTCAAATCACAGCACATTCCCACATCAACCTTCTGGAACTGCTAGCAGTGCTCAAAGCGTTACAAGCCTTCCAAGCACACCTGACAAATCAAACAGTACAAATTCTCACAGACAGCACCACTGCGATGTTTTATATAAACAAGCAGGGAGGCACACATTCTCCAAGTCTGTCCAGGCTAGCACATAAAATATTGAAGTAGGCACTCAAGCGGGGCATGTTCCTAACTTCACAATATGTTCCAGGGTAACTCAATACTCTAGCGGACTCACTAAGCAGAGATCCTCTACCAGGAGAGCATGAGTGGCAACTCGACAAAGATACTGTAGACTACATTTTCTCACAATGGGGCTACCCCCCGTTAAACATGTTCGCAACAAGAGAAAACAAACAATACCCAGACTTCACATCAAGGTTTTCCCAACCCGACTCAAAGGGAAACGCCCTGTGGAGGAACTGGTCAGGGAAATGTGCCTACGATTTTCCCCCAACTCCCCTAATGAGCAAAGTGGTGAACAATGATTCACAAAGAACAAGTGACATTAATCCTAGTTGCTCCTATGTGGGAAAGACAACCTGGGTATCCACATCTGCACAAACTGACGATGTGCGACCCGATCAAACTCCCATGCCCATTCAACATGCTCACACAGCACGGGGCCAAGACAGTACACCCGCAACCTCAGTCTATGAACTTGGCAGCTTGGCTCCTGAAGTCATAGAGTTTGGCCATTTAAATCTACCTCAAAGGTGTATGGAAATCCTCAAGGAGGCACGTAAACCAAACACTAGACACTGTTACGCCATCACACATTCTTCATTCCATGCTTCACTTACTAGACTCAGGCCTAGTATTGAACTCAATCAAAGTTCACCTAGCAGCTCTATCCGCATACACCACTTATCAAAGTAAGGTGTCCTGGTAGAAAATCCCAGTCATTAAGGCCTTCATGGAGGGAGTAGAAAGACTCCACCCTCCTATTTCAAACTCGCCGCCGGGTTGGGACCTCAATGTAGTACTTGCAAAGCTCATGGGACCCCTCTTTGAGCCTATGCATAAATGCAACCTTAAACACCTCACGTATTAGATGGCTTTCACCTCCATAAGGAGAGTCAGTGAATTGCAAGCTTTGTCAGTGCAAAACCCTTTCTTTGTTATCCACAAAGACAAATTGGTATTAAGAACACACCCTAGGTTTTCACCTAAGTTCATTTCAAAGTGCCATGTCAATCAGGCCATCAAACTACCAGCTTTTTTTCAAAATACATCAAGCTCAGCTGAGATAAAACTCCATACACTTGATGTAAGGAGGGTGGTCCTTTATTATGTAAACAAGACCAGACCGCTAAGGCAAACAGTTCAACTGTTTGTCTCCATAGCTGCAGGCAGGGAAGGAGACTGCATTTCCAAAAACACATATCCAGATAGATAGTCAGATGCATACTGCACTGCTACTCTTTATCAAGCAAAACACAGCCTTTCACACCAAGAACTCACTCCACTAGGGGTACAGGAGGTACCTTGGCTTTTATCGCAAATGTCCCGTGGACGCCATTTGCAAAGCAGCTACATGGAGGTCTGTCCACACTTTTTCTCAGCACTACTGCATTGACACTCGCTGTAAAGCAGATTCTCAGGTGATACAAGCGGTGCTAAAACATCTTTTTGCCGCTGTACCTTCTAACAACCCACCACCTTCTCCAAACACTGCTCGCTAATCTATGCATAGCATGTGATCTAAGCAGACTCCACAAGCCTCCGAAGGGATCCATTACTTACCGTAGTCGTATTTCTGATGCTTGTATCTGCTTAGGTTCACATGCACCCTCCCTTCCTCCCCTGGAGTAGATGTTTTCTGGGCTTTATCTGGTACATAATCTGCTTTACTACACCTGTACGCACGCTACACTTCATGAAACCTCACGTCAGAAACAAACAAGCTGAGGGACCTCGAAGCATGAGGCCCCATGGGTACAGTAAACGTCACATTAGGCGTCACATTAGGGATAGTATTACTGGCATGCCCTGTCGATGTCCCTTTTCGTGTTTCGAAAAGAACAACTGTAATACTCTGCAGCATCGACTAGATGTCAGGCTATGCATTTCACATCCAGAGGTGCAGGTGAGTGCATTCCCCCCAGGACTCTCCTGGGCCCTGGGGAGCAACATCTCTGCCTTTTTGGCTACGCCCCTGCCCCCGACCACCATCCTTGCTTCCCTTGCCCTTTCCCGCACCCCTTCTGCCTCCTCCCGGACCACCCCCTTCCCTGATTGGTGAAGTTTATCTCCTCGTTGGGCCTAGCGACCAAACTGCACCCTGCCTACCTCTTTCACATCCAGAGGTGCAGGTGAGTGCTTTCCCCCCAGGACCCTCCTGGGCCCTGGAGAGCAACATCTCTGCCTTTTTGGCCACTTCCCTCTCCCCGACCGCCATCCTTGCTTCCCTTGCTTTTTCCCGCGTCCCTTCTGCCTCCTCCCGGACCACCCCCTTCTCTGATTGGTGGAGCTTGTCTCCTCATTGGGCCTAGTGGCCGAACTGCACCCTGCCTACCTCTTTCACATCCAGAGATGCAGGTAAGTGCATTCCCCCCGATCCCGGACCGACGGCTGTGACCTCGACTCGTCCTCGACTCTGCAATGGGGCATCCCTCGGAGGGTCCCTATTCAGGCACCATTTTGTTAGACTATATAAGGAATTAAGGCTTACACCCATATACTAAGGACACACCAGTCACAAGGTTCAAAGGCAAAACATATTTTTATTCCAAGTACACATTTGGCCAAAAGGATCTTAACACCCCACGACGTGTGCACGCAGACACTGTGAGAGGAGAGAGAGCGAGCATCAGAAATGCTTCAACATATATACAGGTCAAATCACAGTATCAAAGCATTGTCCAGCCCCCTGCATGTAACTCTTGAGCTAAGGTTCACAAATCATATACGTAGTTTGTTCGCCTAAACATTGAACATTCCTTGCCGCTGTTTCCAAGACGATTTACTGTCTGGGAACAAGGCACATCTGTATGTCGGAGAATATCTTGTTCTCTCGCAAGGTGACATTCCTTGCTCTACCAACTAACGTTATCTTGTTGCTGCTTTCTTGGGCTAAGGTCAGACGGTTCTAAAGCAGAGAAAATAACAGCTTCCACAGAGGAGCACATACAGCCTCACATAATTCTTATTTTACTGCCCTCTACAATAGCAATAACGAGACTGGATGGCACCTGGTTCGCTGATTAGTCGTGCTCATGCACAGCTTGAAATGTTCTACGATGCAAGACAAACAATATATTGCATTTGCTTCACATTCCTGCCTATGTAAGCATTTCAGAGTTCAAATCGCGGCTACCTTATCACGTTTTAGGCCTAGGACTTAGAATATTGTGCAGAGCATCAGAGAATAGAGAGAAAGACAACAAAATGGCGAATTAAACTTAATGGCTTCTCAATTGTCACTTTCAGGTCCAGTTATTCGTAATGCTACAGTGTGATGCGAGTGTGCTTCAGGCCAACATATTATCAGGCGGTATTATAGCAAACACGTTTTCACAGCAAGGCTTCGGGGTAATGCGTGCATTACTTTGTCTGTCTGCCATCAAATGTCCTGTAAAATGTGCTGTTTTTAAAACTATCACAATTTCCCTTTGGTTGTGTGTTCCCTGAATACCCAATCCAACATGCAATTGTGTTTCATAACATTGTTTACAGTTCATATGCACATCTTTGAATAGCATTCAAGACACTGTTCTAGGGAGACAAACTCACTCTCACACCTTCCTCCCCAACCCACCAATCGCATCCTGTGCACCATTCAAACATTTGACGGCCTTCCAATTAGTGGAGGTCAGCCTCACTACTGTTTTTGCAGGCATCAACATGGGAAAATAAGGAGTGTGGATTTAGATGTCCGGGGCACCCTTTGTAACAGGTGCAACCAGGCTACATTTGTGTGCTCTGATTCAGATTTTGCATAGGATGATAGCCAAATACTATCATACCCACCTTGAGACACACGCTGGAATGGCAACAAAGCCAGTTGCCTTGTTACAGGTCTTACAAAACACTGTGCAGCCATTTTACTCAATTTCAGGGAGCAAATGGCTACAATCATAGTAAAATGGCTTCATACACCCCTCACCTAGTAAAAGGTAAAAAGCTGCCACAAATCTGTAACTATGACAAATTGCATGAGTGAGAAAATTCACGTAAGGCACTATTGGGAACTTTTGGAGAGCCCCCACCCGTATAGACATAAGAGCTACTGAGACAGCCCATAGGAAAATAGAGTTGCAATCCCTGATGAGGCTTTAGATAAAGCTTTACAGGTGTGAAAAAGATGACGGGTGCAGAAAAAAGCCAGAAAGCTTTTTTGGGGCATTTGGGTCAAAAAAGGTCTCTTTTACCATTACAATAACAATGAAAGTACTGCTTAAATTCCAAGATTTTCCTATTGTTCAGACATTGGTATGCCCAAACACTCCTTAAGGATGGCTATTCATACACACAAATGTAATGATGGAACAGCCTAGCGCAAACCCAAGATCTTTTTCATTTTGAAAGGATTGTTGTCGGAGTGGGGACCAGGAGAGAAATGTAAAGGCATTAATAAAAGTTCACTAATAATACGCCATAATGACCAGCGGTGAGTCCACTGATTAGACACGCACCCACCCTTACATGCAGATTATGCTCAATAATCAGCTACAGAGAAGGTTATTACAGCCCTTTCCTTCCTAATAAAGAACTATGGAGGTTGTATCTTTCCCGTAAGGCTTTTTCTTCATCCAGATGTTTCCTATTAGTATGATGTATGTTTCTATATATTCTAAAAATGTATTTCTTTTTTTAACAGGTCGTGCTGTTTCCACGTCAATTGTTTCATTTTGCATAAAAGAGGAGGTTGAAGGCTATTCTAAGGACCATCTGGATAGTGAGGGAAGTGAACACACCAGTAGTCACGTAGGTGAGTAAATGTGTACATTCTTACAATCAAAGGAGGAGGTTGTTAAATAACTCTACCCACTGAATGGTACATTTTTCAGGCCAAGCCCATATATTTTAAAGTGGATCCCATCTATAGTTTTGATTGTATGTTTTTATGGAAGGCTGCACGGATCCCTTGTCATATTTCTCCATGAAGGCTGGACATAGGCCCTACGCCTGGATTCTGCATGCTGTTTTTTCAGCAAAGCAGCCCACTTGTCACACCAAGATTTTCTGGGTCTTCAAGGAATGCACAACTGCTCACTCACATGTGCTAGTTAAGGGTGATGTCACTTTGCATGGTTTCCTGAAACAAAGCCACCAAAATGGCCGAAGTGCGCAATACAAGACTACTTGAAGTTACATTGCATTGATGGTTATCCCCTCCTCCCTGAAACAACATAGAATGTCTGCATTTGCATTAGGACGTGAAAATAATTGTCTACTCCCTGATCGTCTCACACCCTGACAATGCCAATGACAATTTGGAAAGTCAAGCTATCACATTGGCGACAATCTTTAAAGAGACTTGAGAAATGGCATGGGTGATGGATAGAGAGGTTTTGCTGCAGCAGAACTGGTCGAGGGAGAATTTGTTTAATATTTGTCGGTGAATTTCAATGCAAATATATGTGAGGGGATGGGTTTGGGTAATAAAAAAGGTGGTGGTTGGGAGGAAGGGTGGGTGGGGTCGCCTCCGCTTAGATATGCATTGAAATGTCCCAACCAAAAAGAAATATCATCAAAATCTGCCTCAACCAATTGTTTTTGCGGACATCACATAGAACCACGAGGTGATAGACATCTTGATCAAGATATGAATGCATTGGCATCACATGTCATTTGTTTGCCTGGCTTTCTTCACAATGCATATTAAATCACCTTAAATCAATGACTTGAGATACTTTCTATGCTCATCATGTAATATATTATTTATCTGAATACCTATGCAAGTACATTTGTACTTGTCTTAGAAAGGTCTTATTGGCCTGTTGGTAGAGTACGCATCACTCAGGTTATCTCCTGTAGTGATATATGTATATAGTTCTAGAGTGTTCTTGGACCAGGGGCATGTTTCTGTAGTACTCCATACCATCATTCACAAGATAAGTTTGCTGCCGTGCACAGTCTGACTTAAATGTAAGTATTTTTCTATTTCAGTCCAGGAATCTTACAGGAGCCAGCTTATTCAAACTTGCAATGGTAAAATGTAGTAGCTTATTTTTTTAGTTTGTTTTCGTAGAGAGATGTAGTAAACATATTTTGTTTTATGTTACGCAGCAAACATGGTAAAAAAATCCCATTTGATTAATTTTTCCCCGGGTACCAATTGTTTTTTGATAATACGTATTGGGGGGGAAAGCCTATTAGCTTCATTCTGCATTTCCTTAGCAGCAAAGCTGGTGCTAAATACCTTTTATCAATTTTTAGCACCAGTGCAAATGTTAGATAATCTAGCCTTGGGTATACATTTCTTGTAATGGTAAAATAAGATGCTAATTACCCCCTCTGCAATCATGTGCGAAGAACCCAATAGATGTGTTGAAAAAGGGTGACTACTGATACGGATTTACAGTCTCTGGCCAGGCTTCCAAACATAAACTATCCTCAAATAAAAATGGTAAAATATTTTCACCCTCTATGCATATTGCAGTTTACCAAATGCAAACTTCACGTGCGATAAATAAAGTGACCTCCTGTTGTTTTTCTGGAAATCTTCCCTACTATTAGAAATTTGCCGGGCTGTCAGAAATAGATGAAGTAGAACTTGTGGTATTTTGGAAAATCTGTATGCATTATTTTTCAGTTTTTTTGCACCCACTTGCACCCTCCTTTGATGATGGGAAGGATTTTCATACAGTAGCAGTTTACACTACCACTGCATAATTTGTGTAAATGCACAAAGGGTTAATTTGGACTCTTTGACAAATGACATGGCAATTGTGGAGAGGAGGTTTTTCGCCCCCACCTTTTGTCCCATCTGCTATCCCGAAAGAAAATCTTGTTATGCTTTATTGCAGGTTAGAACATGCACTTCCCTTCAGCATAGGAAAGTAAGTTTCAAAAACTTGAGGGGCTTTTCTCGAATTAATTACCTCCACCTCTTGGGTGGAGATAGAAATTGAAGTGAAAATATTAGTTATATGGTGGTAATTACTGCATGAGGTAATCCTATGGTAAAACAGATGGTATTTCAAAATAGGGCCTGATTTTTCCCTATTGCTTCATAGGCTTATTTAAGATTGTAGCCTGGGCCCTGCTATTGCGACTCCTGTGAATACACTATTGCTGGCAGTAGAGACAACGCATTTTTAAATGTACAATCTCCTTGTTTAATTTTCAGGCAAGGTTTTTCATTTGTATGAAAAGGAAACCTATTGTCCTATAAGTGCTAGACAGGTCCCTCTATGACCCAGCCTTTTCCTTCTGACACACAACAATGCCTATCATTTCTATTATGTCAATATTGTATGTGTGCACAGGTACTAAGGGGAACCCACTCACAAGTGTCATTGCGAATCATAAATTATCACTATCCGCAATTAATTAAGACAGTATAATTTGCATTTCATAACTTTCAAACAGTGGTCAAAAGTAGTGGAACTATGTCCTGTCTAGTACCACTCCACCTTCAAGCTGACCACCAGCTGTAGCATTCCCAATGCAAACCGCCTGCCTGCTGTCCTGTCCCTCCATTCCACCCCCAACTCTGTGTTTTTCAACTGTACTATCAAAACTGAATGAAACCCAGTGAAAGAAAATGCATTTTATAAACACCATTACTTTCAGTCATTGTTCCCCACTGCACGAGATGATATGGCATTTATAACGCGCCTTTACACAAGTGTTTCAAGGCGCGACAAGGCAAGGGAGGGGGACAGAGACAACGATCTTACTAGGCCAAGTGACATTGAGATTGCGCAAGTGCAGGGGAGGGGCAGGAGGGCAAGTGCTGTTCACGGGATCCAACAATAGCAAGAAGTGCGGCCAGCAGGTGGCAAGTGCAAGGGTAAGTGCAGACAGCGGGTGTCCAATAAGTGCAGATAAGAGGACTGTAGGGTTGCAGATACAGACTCAAGTGCAAGGGTTGCCAAGAGGCAGTGTGGGTGTGCAACTGGGCGGACAGGTGACCAGTGCAGTATCAGACAGGGGATCAGCAGGACAGAGGAAGAGAGAATTGGTGTGTTAAGATTTGGAACACATCCTCCTCAACCATCGCCGGGGACGACACAGTTCTCACCCACTTCACACTTAAGGTATTCTTAGTAGGCAATATGGATGTAATTTGGTTTGGAAGCACACTTTAAATTGTAATTTTCCACTCTTGGGACGTGTAATGAGCATATTGATGCGCACTGGCCACTCTGGCGGCTCCTATAATCAGGGCACACTGGACTAGCAGCCTTTAAGTTCCTTTAGACTTGGAAGCACAATACTTGATTGACCTTTGCTTATTCTTCTATTTATGTTCTGTAAGAACTTAACAGGCTTGGATTATTCAATTATATGTACGTGACTTCAACGTGATTATAGTTGAAAGGACGGAAACACTCTCTATTCATTTATTTTTTACAGTTTAAACCTGCTTGGCTCAAGAAGAAGGGATATTGTTCCCGAAACGCTTCAGCCATTACTCAATTGTATACATGGACTACCATTACTTATCACTTTGTTGACAGCTATCTTAGCTCTTTTTCGGTTCAGAATCTAAGTTTGAACTTATTGTTAATTGCAAATTAAAAACCTGTTTGGTTTCTTTTTACAAAAACTTACAAGTGATTTTTCTCATTATTGATGTAACTCTAAATACAATGGAATGATTAAGTTGAATTTATTTGGCATTGATGAACCATCAATTGATGGATTTTGAAAAGAGTGCAGGGGACGGGAGGGCTCCTACCTTTGGATCCTCTTTTTTTCCCTCACTTACAGAGGAAGAGAGAAGGCAGAAGCAAAGAGGAAGGTTTTGAGGTGCTTGCGGAACTGGAAATGGTTCTCCTCAAGTTTCACAGAGGCAGGGAGGCTGTTCCAGAGGGAGGCCCCAGCCGAAGAAAGAGATCTATCACCAACTCGTTGCTTGTTGAAGCGACTGACCCTGAGGGAGTTGGAGGTGGAGGAGCGAAGAGCTCGAGTAGGAAGGTATTTCTGAAGAGAGAGCAGGAGGTATGGAGGACCCAGGCCCCAGGAGGCCTTGTGGACAATGCAGAGGGTCTTGAACTTGATCCTTGCAGCCACTGGGAGCCAATGAAGAGATTTCAGGGCTGGAGAGGTACGATCCCTGGGCTTGAGGCCAAGGACAAGTCTCACAGTCCTGTTCTGGATGAGCTGCAGAGGGCCAAGAGTAGAAGCAGGCAGATTTAGAAAGAGGCTGTTGCAGTAGTCCAGCGTAGAGAGAACCAGAGCTCTAGAGACAGTGAGCTTCTGGGGGAAAGTGAGGAAAGGAAGAATATCTCTAACGAGGTGCAGTTGGTAGTTTGCCTTCTTAGAGATGTCAGATGTGAGGAGAAAAGGAATGGAGTCGAAGATGACCCTGAGGTTCTTAAACTCACAGGTGGGAGCAAGAAGAGGGGCAAGGGAGGCCGGCCAGAGAGTGACAGGAAAGGAAGGTGCAGGAGTGCTGATTAGGAGTATCTGCATCTTACTGGCATTAAGGCACAGATCATTGGCGGCACACCACTCATGGATTGCAGACAGACAGTCAGAGATGAGAGAGGGAGAAGAGGTGGCAGAGGGGAGCCTGAAAACGCTGAGTGTCGTCCACATAGCACGGAAAGTTGGAGCAGAGAGCGGCAATGCGGTGGGCGAGAGCTGCCATGTATTGGTTGAAAAGCCAGGGAGAGAGATTAGACCCCTGGGGAACACCACAGGTAGAGAGTGAGATAGATGAAAGGAAGGAGCCAAGTTGGACCTGGTATGGGTGTGCAACTGGGCGGGCAGGGACCTGGGCCAGAATTCAGAGGAAGCTTTGTGCACCTCTACACTTTCAAATCGCCCGCCATTTGCACGTCTCAAGGGATATGTCAAAGAGCATAGCCACCTCCACTACCCACATACAGTTGTGCCTGCAGTCATTTCTTAATCATGATTAAATGCAGAAGACAAACTGGAGTATGTCAGTAAACAAACATTGGCAAAGCCAACAGTTTTGCATAAGTATAAGTATTATTAGATTCTATTGTGAATGGGGTGCCTGAACAACATTCTACATATGTAAATAGAAAGCAAATCTGTTTCTTTGTATACTCAAGAGCACTTACCTGCCGAGCGCAGTTTCCTAGTGGACGCCTTTGAAGTGCCTGCTACTATTACGCACTTGTCACACACTATGTGCTTATTCTATTTGTTGTCATGCACACAGACGACGGACCAATGTATATCTTTTTAGGTTCTGGCTGTGGCCATCTTAAGGAGACCTCATATGTCACGGGCCAAGCTAAGACCAGAATATAAGAATTTCCAGATCAGAGAATCCCCCATCAAGTTCTTGGAAAAGTAAAAACACTGGGGATATATCTAGAAGCATCATTGAGTGCGGAAATGCATTTTACCAACTTGAATAGAAACTGTCAGTATTACCTCTGCTTACTCAAACACAACAGGCCCTATCTGAATGAAAAAACAGTGCCACCATTGCAAGGGCTACGATCTTATCCAGGTTAGACTACGGAAATGCCCTTCTGATGGGAGCTTGCAAGGGGAGCCTCAGGCGATGCCAAACAATTCAGAACAACACTGTTAGACTAGCGAAGAAGAAAACAAGAAGGGAACACATAACAGATAGGAAAGACCTTCATTGGCTAGCAATCGAGGACAGAATCACCTTCAAGGCGATGACTATGGCACATCACTGCCTATTTGGGCAGGCACCCACCTATTTGAAGGAACAGATCACACACTAGACGCCAGGCCGCTCTATAAGGTCTGAAGCACAGGGGCAGATAGTATTTCCTCCCTTTAAACAATCGAATGTCTTAGGTAAAATGGCAGAGACATGGAATGGAATGCCGATACATTTGAGACAAGAGAACAATTACACAGCTTTCAGAAAAGCACTCAAAACAAACATCTTTAAATAACTGAATTTGACTTGTAGGAACTGAGGTAGCAAACCATTGTCCCGTTCAATGTTGTATGTCTGTGTCTACCTGTTAGCACCCTGATGCCTGCGTGCTTTGGCGCAATATAAATAAAATGAATACATTTCTGAGGCTTGTGGAATCTGCTTAGATCACATGCTGTGCATAGGCCGACATCTAGTGGAAGCTGCGGAGTATTACAGTTTGTTTTTCGAAACTCGAAAATGGGCGTCGACACAAGGCGTGCCAGTAATACTATCCCTACTGTGACGTCCACTGTACCCAAGATCCCTCACGCGTCTAGGATCCTCAGATTGTATTTTTCCACCATACTGGTCGGAAGCATTTTGCGGAGTCCCTTTGCCTTGGCCATACTTTTGCTAAAAATTTAAAAATAATAATCTATTGACATCCTTCCCCACCCCAACGTCGAACTTCAACACTCGACGCCGGCTGGAGAAGAAATCGACCGTCGACTGCTGCACGGCGGATTTGGGCCTCGGAAGGCCGCTGGCCTCGGCCCGGGCCTTGGAAGGCCTCTGGCCTCGGCCCTGCAAGTAGGGAGAGTGGGGGGTGGTACATACTCTACACTCTTGGTATATAGGTACACCTTATACATTTCCTACACTTAACAGCCCGCTGCCTCAAGGTGCGTATGGAGGGTACCCCTTTTCAATTCTGCCCCAAGTGCAATCGCAAATACCCTTGGGTGAAAGGCACGCCACGTGCAATCTCTGCTTGCCGAGGGACCACCCTGAAGCGAACTGCAGAGCGTGTAGTAGGTTTAAACCTAAGACACTTAAGGACCGTTCGACGAAGCTTTGGGCCCACCACGCCAGGCAGGCGGCCATGGCAGCGGAGGGCGCCTTCAGCGACGGCAGCGACGCCGTACTTTCGGATGGCGAGGGCATTACGGCGTCGAAAGACAGCCGAGCGCAGGTCCCCGACCTCGGAAGATCGTCCGGCAGGGCGGCTATGGGGAAGACACAAGCGCTTCACATACTACACACACTAAACACACTAAGTCCAACCGAGACTCGACGACGTCGAGTTCTCGGAAAGAGGCACAAACAGAACAGTCCGATTCGGTGTCCTCTGGGCGCTCTCGATCAAGATCGCCGCATGCCTCCAGGAAATCATCCACTCTTGCCAAGAGTGCCTCGCTCCCTAGGCTAACAGAAGTTCGATCGTCCGAAGACGACTTCCACCCCCAGGCCGCGCTCCAGGAGTCGGAGCCCGCAGTTAAAACCAACGAGGCCCCACGCTCGAAGGACCGGAACACCACCCCCGATCCTCGACGCCAGGCGTCGAAAGACTCCGGAGCCACTAAAGGAACGGGAAAACATTTTTCCTCTCACGGGGAGGGGGGAAAACAGCAGAAGAAACAACCTTTGCACTCTTCCACACCTGTGAAACACACCACTCCCCCTAAACAGACAGACAAGACCAGGTCTGCTGATATGTCTAAAACCAGCAAAGCTACTCAAGATAAATCCCATAGACTTGCTGAGAGAGTCATTCCCAGTTCCAAGTCTTCTTTGGCAGATTTTTATGATAAAAATCCAGAACATTTCCTCTCGTATGATCCACAGGGGGCGACACCCTCAGGCTCTACTGATCCTATCCCCCCGAGTAAAAAAGCCTGGTTTGAAACTCCGATGAGGTCAGAACCCTTCGAGGTACAACCATACGCAAGACCCTACTCACTGTATCAAGGAGAGGCTTCCTTTTGTGAGGACCAAGAATTTGGTATGATAGAAGAGCAACCCGGGACGGGTTACTATGGGGATGATGAGGACCAGGAAGAGGAAGAGGAGGACCCGGAAACATACAGAGTAGATTCCCAGGTAGAGAACGAAGCCCCGGTTACCGACTCCCCGGTCGATAACCAACCCCTCCTAAACGAGGTTCTCGCACGGGCAGCAGAACATTTCCACATTTACACCCACGGTGTCCAGGAGGAAAGGGACTTCGCAGAAGAGTTAGTGGGAGAAAGGAGGCCTGTTGCCCAGACCACCCCTATCCTTAAATCCATTCAGCGGAGAATAGATCCGTCCCTGGTGAACCTGAACCTCACCAGAGCAGTCAATCCCAGGGTTGAAAAGCTTTTCAGGGCGGCCCAGTCTGACCCTCTCTATATAAGAGGACATCTGAAGCCAGACTCCCTAGTTGTCACCAACACTCGTAAGAGGGCTGGAACACCCTTGTCATCGTCCGAAGCTCCTCCCGACAAGGAGAGCAAAAAACTATACGGTTTCGGCAGGAAAGTAGCCTCAACGTCCGCCTATCAAGCAAGGATTGCAAACTCCACCACCCTGTTGGCCAGCTACAACTGCCATCAGTGGGAAGAAGTCGCGGCACTCATAGCCTCTGCTCCTGAACCTTTAAAAGGCCAGTTAGCTCTGATTTCCGCAGAGGGCAGAGCCGTGTCTGGTTGCATTTTGAAAGCAACCTTCGACGCCGCGGACAACGCAGGCAGATTGATAGCGGAAGGCACTGTTATCAAAAGACATGCATGGTTACGGCAGTCTGGTTTTAAGGCAGAAACCCAAGCATCATTGTTGGACAAACCGGTGGAAACCGATCTGTTGTTTGGTAAGGCGGTCGAAGACGCACTGAAGAATGCCAAGGACGAATACGAAACACTCAAGTCCCTTGGCCAGTTAACCAATAAACCCCCTAACCAGAGAGGGAATAGTAATTTTCGTCTCCCACGCGGCCAAAATTCCCAGAGAGGATCTACCTATTCCCAAGGGCAGGGTACACAGTGGAACAACAACCAACAGTCTACCCAGGGTTACGGCAGGGGTAATAGGAGAGGTCGTGGTAAAGGCAGAGGCAGCCCCAACAAGGGAGGCAGCACGCCTCCACCAAAGCAGTGACGCTCAGTGCAGGGTCCCTTCTCACGCAACCCCAGTAGGGGGACGCATTTCCAACTTCACCCAGGCTTGGGAAGGGATCACATCAGACAGATGGGTGCTGTCAACAATATCCACAGGATATTGTATAGAACTAATGCAGCGTCCCCGGAACCATCCTCCACGACAAAGAGTACACTCTTTACAACATCAGAAGATTCTCCTCGAGGCGATCGCCATTCTGCTAGAAAAGGACGCGATAGAACTCGTCCCGGGACACCAGGTAAAGAAGGGTATTTATTCAACTTACTTCCTTGTGCCAAAGAAAGATTTGACAATGCGCCCAGTATTGGACTTACGGCCTGCCAACAAGTATGTCAAGCCCCAAAAATTTAGTATGACCACGCTACAAGAGGTAATCCCCCTCCTAAAAAAGGGGGATTACATGGCAACCTTGGATATGAAAGATGCTTATTTTCATATTTCCATGTTCCCAGCGCACAGAAAGTATTTGCGCTTCAAGGTGGACAGCCGACACTACCAATTCAAGGTACTGCCCTTCGGGATAGCTTCAGCACCAAGGGTATTCACCAAGGTACTGGCGGTGGCGGCTGCACACCTACGCAGGGAGGCAATCCCACTGTACCCTTATCTGGACGACTGGCTCATAACGGGGGAAACCCCAGGAATTTGCAGGACAAACATTCAAAGGACTATCGACCTCCTTCACGAGTTAGGCTTCTCAATCAACGAGAAAAAGTCAAGCCTAGTGCCAAGCACCTCAAAACAATTCCTAGGAGCAATCCTAGATACCCAAGAGGGGTTGACCTTTCCTTCAGAAGAAAGGATTCGGAATATACTACTGCAAATTCCGCATTATGAGTCCGGTCAACAAATAACGGTACGCAAAGCAATGCGTTTACTGGGCATGATGGCGTCATGTATTTACCTGGTCCCCCACGCGCGCCTGCGCATGCGTCCCATGCAGGAATGGTTGGCGAAACAGTGGTCTCAGGCAAGTGGTCAGTGGGACGATCTAGTGGTCGTTTCACCAACACTGGTACAAAACCTTCACTGGTGGACAAGAGAGAATCTCGCACAGGGGAAACCCTTTTACGATCCCGAGGTACAGGCAATAGTCACTACAGACGCATGCCTGACGGGGTGGGGAGCTCACCATCTCCACCACACAACTCAGGGTCTCTGGTCTCACTCAGTGGCCAAGAACCACATCAACCTTCTAGAGCTTCTGGCAATATTCAGAGCGCTTTAGGCGTTCGAGCCCCACCTACTAAACCTGTCAGTGCAAATCCGGACGGACAGCACTACAGCCATGTTCTACCTGAACAAGCAAGGAGGGACTCGCTCGCCAAATCTGTCCAAGCTTGCCCAGAAAATCTGGATATGGGCACTCAGACGGAACATCTTCCTGTCATCACAACATGTTCCAGAGGAGCTCAATTCCCTAGCGGATGCTCTGAGCAGAGACTCCCTCCCAGAGGAACACGAATGGGTTCTACACAGAGAGGTCGTAGAAAATATCTTCTCTCAGTGGGGTTTCCCCACTATAGACTTATTCGCCACAAGCGAAAACAGACAATGCCCAGGATTTGCATCCAGGTTCCCCCAACCAGACTCCCAGGGGAACGCCCTGTGGATGAACTGGTCAGGGATGTTTGCGTACGCTTTTCCACCAACTCCTCTCATCAGGAAAGTGATGAACAGAGAGTCGATGACGCTCGTCCTAGTTTCTCCCATGTGGGCAAGACAACCGTGGTTTCCACACCTACGCAGGATGGTGGTGTGCGAGCCCATCAAACTTCCAGCCTGGTACAACCTACTGTCCCAGCACCAAGGTCAAACAGTGCACCAGCAACCCAACTCAATGAACCTGGCAGCATGGCTCCTGAGGTCATAGAGTTTGGACATCTCAATTTGCCACAGAGGTGTATGGGCATCCTAAAGGAATCTAGGAAACCAAACACAAGGCACTGTTACTTTGACAAGTGGAAGAGGTTTGTTATCTGGTGCCAGAGTAGATCAATCAACCCGGTTGATTGCACTCCTTCCACTATTGTTACATACATGCTCCTCCTGCTGGATGCAGGATTGGTTTTTAACTCACTGAAGGTACACCTGGCAGCCCTGTCGGCTTACACCACTTCCCATAGCAAAGTTTCGTGGTGGAAAGTACCAGTAGTTAAAGCCTTCATGGAAGGAGTAAAGAGACTTCACCCTCCTATTTCAAACCCACCACCAGGGTGGGACCTTAATGTGGTGCTAGCCAAGCTCATGGGCCCCCCTTTCGAACCCATGCATAAAAGCAGTCTCAAACACCTGACTTATAAAACGGCCTTCTTAGTAGCTATTACTTCTATAAGAAGGGTCAGTGAAATTCAGGCTCTGTCAGTGCAGGATCCCTTCTTTACTGTCCATAAAGACAAACTGGTTTTACGCACACACCCTAGGTTCTCACCTAAGTTTATATCTAAATTCCATGTAAACTAGTCCATCGAGCTTCCGGCTTTCTTCCAGGACCCACAAAGCTCGGCAGAGGTGAAACTACACACCCTAGATGTGCGTAGGGGGTCCTCTACTATGTAAATAAAACCAGACCGCTAAGAAAAACAGATCAACTGTTTGTCTCCGTAGCTACAGGCAGAGAGGGGGATCGCGTCCCTAAAGGTGCCATCTTGAAGTGGATTATTAACTGTATCCAGCTGTGTTACTCACTCTCTGAAAGAACTCTGCCTTTCACACCAAGAGCCCACTCTACCAGAGGCATTGGGGCCACTCTGGCTTTCATTGCAAATGTACCCCTTGACACCATTTGCAACTTTTACTCTATTCACACTTTTACTCAGCATTACTGCATTGACACCCATTCCAAGGCAGATACACAAGTGGGACAGCGGTTCTAAGACACTTATTTGCTCATGACCCTTCTCACATCCCACCTCCTTCGTCAGGTACTGCTCGCTAATCTATGCACAGCATGTGATCTAAGCAGATTCCACAAGCCTCAGAAGGGATACATTACTCACCGTAATCGTATTTCTGATGCTTGTATCTGCTTAGATTCACATGCGACACACCCTTCCTCCCCTCTGAGAGAAGGCGCTTGATTGCTTGTAGTCTTACCTTTCTGTCTATCTGGTTGGATTATCTGTACTCACGCTACTCCTCATGCTACCTCATGTCAGAAAAAATACAATCTGAGGATCCTAGACGCGTGAGGGATCTTGGGTACAGTGGACGTCACACTAGGGATAGTATTACTGGCACGCCCTGTGTCGGCGCCCATTTTCGAGTTTCGAAAAACAAACTGTAATACTCCGCAGCTTCCACTAGATGTCAGCCTATGCACAGCATGTGAATCTAAGCAGATACAAGCATCAGAAATACGATTACGGTGAGTAATGTATCCCATGTATGCTTAGTATAGTGTAAGCGCTGATATGTCCTAGTGACAACAGGTGAGAGTTATTAGCACTTACACAGTTCGATCTCTATGTAGATACATTGACAGTAGTTCATAAGCTACTTACTCCTACGTCCCGTCCCCTATCCTCCATAATGTATGGGCGTCCCTCACAGGTATGGGAGACAGAACCTTTTTCACCAGAAGAAATCATCTTCCCCTGCACGTGGGGGCGTGGCCTTGGGAGCATGCACTCCCCTTACTCCGCCCACCGGCGCTATCCCTCAGTCCTCTTTTCCACATCGACGGGAGCGGACCGCTTTCACTAGCACTCCTGGGTTAGACCTCTGGCCTAGTAATTCCACGCGCTATTCTCCAGAGAAGTGTCATTTTTTGTCTTCTTCAATCAGGTACTCTGTCCTCTGGTGCCACGCTCCACCCCGCCGCATGTCGACGTCAGTGGTCTTCAGCAGGTGTCCAGCCAGCGAGGGGCTTTTCCCTATGTCCGACCCCCACGCTTTCTGCCTCCGCTGCCTTGGCCCTGACCATGGCTGGCAGGGCTGTACCACTTGCAACACTCTTTCATCTCGCACTCTGAAGAACAGGTTAGCTCGGTGGAGGGAGCTCTTCGGCAGGTCACCTCCAGAGGACTTGAAGGAATTCGTCAAGCACAAGTCCAGGCCCAAGGTAGGGGCGCTGTTTTCATCCGCACCACGCAAAAGGTGACTACTTTCCCAGGAATCACACGAGCGGGAGGGACCTTTCAGATTCTTGTACCAGTGCAACTACCGAGGCAGATACAGCTACCAGCCGTCAGGTCGAGGGGTCGCAATACTCTACTGGTGAGGCAACTGAGGGACCGCAAGGTTCTGTTACCGGTTTTACGCATGAGGGGCTACCCTCGAGTACCGGACCAATGTTTGAGGGGGCGCCTGTACGCAGCACTACCGGCGACACAGCTGAGGGCAAATCGCCTTCCAGGCCTCGTCCTGAGGTGCAGGGTAGGCCTCAACCTCCACCGCCAAGAGTCCTGGAAGAGGCCGGGCCCAGCGCGGCAAGCACCATGGTGCAGGCATGTGGTGCAGGCATGTGGTATGCAGCACAACAAGATGGCCACCGGGCCAGACAAGATGGCGGTTCGTCCGGCACCATCCCCCTTTGGGGAACAGATAGGGGAAGAAGTTTCCAGATGGGACTTTACCAGGCACGTGGCCCACGGCATACCCTAGTTTGTCGCAGGGCAGGTACACCCCACAGACAGTAAGGCAGAGTGTGTCCAGACCTTAGCACCTTCAGTGCCCCATGCCTCCGGGTGCTCCACCGGCCTGCAAGGACAGGTTTTTTGAAAAGTTTTTGACCCTCATGAGGTCTCTGCAGGTGGGTGTCATCCTAAGGGATGTGATCAAGGACATGCTCCCTCCCGTTCTGCCGCTAGCACCCATGGCCACTCCGCCCTTGGTCCCAGCGCTCCCGGGTCCTATACAGCCCCGGCTGCATGTGCCAGTTCCCACTACACCAGCACCACCACAGCCGCCGCAACAACCGCTGGCTCCGGTTAATATGCCACAGGCTCCCAGCACTCCTCCTGCGGCTCCGGATCAACAGGACACCTTGGTTGAAATGGATGAAGAGGAGGACCCAGACACGCCGTCATCAGCCAAGGCCTTCCACGAACGGCTCGCCTGCCTGGCCAAATATTTGGGCCTTCCACAACCCGAGGTGAAACAATCAGAGTCGGCGGTCTTGGCAGAGGTCCTCACTCTACACCCAATGGTTAAAACAGGGATTCCGATGCAAAAGGACTTGGTCGCACTGGCCAAGAAGGGATGGCTTAAACCCCATTCAGCGTAGCATACCAACAGGTGCCTCAACGCCACGTTTAGGTAGATGGAGGGTATCCCCCTCTTGCTGTCAGCACACCCACAGCCACTCTCCTCGGTGATCGCCACGGCTTCGAGCTACTCAAAGCCGCAGCCGTCTTCGGCCATATCTGCCTCAGCACTCCTGGGAAAGGAGGAGAAAATCCTGGAAGCATACGGGAAGAAAATGTACTCCAACACTTCCCTACATCTGCGTCAGTCAAATGCCGATGCTATGCTTCCAGCTGTCAATCAGCGGCTTTGGTGGGAAATCGCTGACTTCCTTCTGGAACTTCCGATACAAAGCTATGCATGCTTCAAGGCGAGGCTGGCCGAGACCAAGATTGTCGCCCAGGACATAATGGAGTCCACACTGGCCGTGCCATCTGCATCGCTGCGGACAGCCTGTCTTCGGGCGACCAAGTTCAACCCGGACGTAAAGGAACGCATTCTGGACCTTCCTTTGAGGGTGGCGACCTCTTCCATTCCACCACAGACGAGGAACTGGATAAGAAGAAAAACAGTTCCCAGACTGCAAAATCCTTGTCCATCCTCACAAAGGCCACTCCTAAGGCGTATAGCCAGACGCACCATCGTTCAGACAAGGGTCGGTCCTTCAGCGGGTTACGGGGTTTCCAAGTACAGCGGGTCCAGGCAGCCGGACAGGTCCTACAGCCAGCACAGGTGCAAGCAACACAAGGCCGCGCACAAGGGCTTCTTTCAGTCCCCCTCCCCTACCTCAGCCTCAGACGGAAAGAAGGCATGTTTGTTTGTTTGTTTATTTGATAGAGCGCACCAAACCCTCAGGTAGCTGGGCACAACATTATAAGTATACTTAAAGCTTAGTTACAAGGTAAATGGGTACGTGCATACAGGAAATAAACAGAGTTACTGCCACATAGTTTACAAAGATACTAGTGGTCACATATGGGTATTCCAAGATTACAGTCGGGTGGTACAATAGTAACAGATACATTGAGAATGGTAAGGCCTACCAGGCATTAGGTAGCAAGTGCAGTGAAGGTATAAGTACAGGACGAGATAAGTTAAGGAGTCGATAGGTCGACAGGTTTAGGCATCGTTGATCCGTATCCAGGTGAGGACTTTCCGTATAAATCTGGAGTAAGGTTGGTCTGTTCTGAGATCTACAGGGAGTGCATTCCAGGATTGAGCGGCTATGACCGGGAAGCTAGAGCCGCCAGCTGTAGTGCGTTTAAATCTAGGGACCTCTAAAGTGTAGGCGTTGGCAGATCTCATGGGGCGGGCAGCGATTCTCTTGTTTATTCTTTCAGCAAGATAAGGTGGGGCTACATTATTCAGACATTTGGACGTGAGAGAGAGTGTTTTAAGGAGGATCCTGTCATTAATCTTAAGCCAGTGGACATCTCTTCTAAATGTAGAGATGTGATCTCTGTTCGGGATATTAAGGGCTGCTCTAAGGGCATTATTTTGGAGTCTTTGCATTTTGTCAACAATGTACTTGTTGGCTCCCGGGTACAAGGCATTACAGTAATCCAGTCTGGATATTATAAGTGCATTGGCCAGGGTGATGCAGCTGATTTCAGAGAGAAATGGTCTGCAGGCTCGGATCAGTTTGCAGGCATCTGCTGTTGAAGATGCTAGTGAGTTGACTTGCTTCTTAAAGTTAAGTGCTGAGTCAAGATAGAAGCCTAGGGTTTTAACTGCGGGCATCACTTTGATGACATTATTGTCAATGTTGAAGGCGGTAAAGCTGGGGTTGAGTTTTTTAATGGCCGTCTCTGAGCCTAGGATTAGTAGCTCCGTTTTGTCGTCATTCAGGCATAGGCCGTGGGATGCCATCCATGCCTGAATGATGAGATATATCTTGTTTACTAAGGCCGAGTCCTCCAGGAAGTTGCCTGAAAGGGGAATGAGGATCTGGGTGTCATCTGCGTAATTAGTCTAGGTGACACCCATTCTGTCCAACTTGTCAAACATGGGCTTAGTAAAGATGTTATACATGGTGGGAGATACACATGAGCCCTGAGGTACACCGCAAGAGACTTGTATGGGATCAGCAGCTGCTGAAGGGGAGAAGACTCTCATTTTACGATTAGCTAGGAAGGACTGAACCCAGGTCATGGCATCACTTGAGAAATGGCCAGCCAAACTAAGGTGGTTGCATAAGACTGCATGATCCACCAAGTCAAAGGCTGCAGATGGGTCAAGGATGAGTAGCATAGCTGATTTCCCATTGTCCTTCAACTCTTCAACTTTGGTCTTGAGGTCTATTAAGGCTGTTTCCCTGCCATGGAGAGGGCGGAAGCCAGACTGACATGATCCTAATTGGTGGTTGGCTTCCAGGTAGTCCTGTATTTGCAGGTAAGCTACTCTTTCAGTGATTTTAAGTAAGAAAGGGACTGTGGTGATAGGTCTGTAATTGGTCGTGATGGAGGGGTCTAAAGTTTGTTTTTTGAGCAGTGGGAGCACCCAGGATTGTTTGAGGTTATTAGGCACTAGGTTCATCTTGAAGGAGGCATTGATGAGCTTCGAGATGAAAGGGGCTAAGTCTCTAGTTGCATCCTTTATAATTTGGGCTGGGCAGTTGCCTCCTTTGCAGTTTGAGGGTTTTAGCGAGAGAATGATTTTTTCTGTCTCAGCGATAGAAATTTTCTTGAAGCTGAAGGGTGGGGTGGTACTGTTCGGTGTGATTAGAGGGGGTTGCTGCTCAGGTGAGAACTGCTTAGGTAAGAGCAGCGAGGCTTTATTTCTGGCTATTTTAAGTTGGAGGGAGGTGATTTTGTTTGATAGAGCATTTTGTATGTCGGTACACCATGGCTTGTCCTTAGGAGTGTTGTCAGCCTGTGGTATTGGTGATTCCATTTCCCGAAGGATGGAGAATAGTTCCATGGTGTCCGATTTCGCCTTGGATTTTCTGTCGTTAAATATATTCTTTTTTGTGCTAATTATTTAATTCTTGTACAGTTTGGAGAGATTTGTTAACTTGGCTTTATTCTCATCAGTAGGCGAGTGGGGCCAGATTGATTGAAGCTTTCTTTTTTGGAGTCTTAATTCTTTAAGTTGGGGCGTGAACCAGGCATTAAGGTGAGATTTATGTCTACCTTTACAGAGTTTGGCAGTTGCAATAGTGTCCAGGGCCTTGGTCATGGCGCTGTTAAAGACCTCCACTAGTAGGGTGGGGTCTGTATTACTGGCTAAATTGTTGATAGCGGGGAGAAGATGTGGGAGTAACTTTTCTGCTGTAATGTCCTTTTTTGCTTCAGGTGGGGAGTGGCGGTGCCAAAACTATAGTTTTAGGGCAGATGAGGTCAAGAGTAGCAGTGAAGGTAATTAGATAGTGGTCAGTCCAAGATTGCGTGGTAATGGTAGTGATAGTAGTATTACAGTTCAGGTCGGCAACCCAATCTAGGGTCCTTCCTTTAATGTGGGTAGGGGTGATTACTTTTTGTGTCAGCCCATGATCCTTCAGTACTGCAGCAACTGATTGGGCATGTTTGTCATCGATTTTCTTAAAGCCAAGATTAAAGTCTCCCAGCAACAGGATTGGTGCATGGTCTTTGGTATTGTTGGCTAGGAGACAGGTGAGGCCGTCCTCGAAGGTTCCTAATTGGTCTGGCGGTCTGTATACCAGGTGAATGGTAAGAGTGCGGTTGTTAGAAAGAGGAAGTTTAGCTGTAAGTGTCTCACAGGATTGGTCAAATGGAGAAGTAGCGAGTCTGATAGGTAGATTAGTTTTAGAGATAATGGCTAATCCACCGCCTCTGGCGTTTGGTCTATCAGCTCTGAGTATCTGGTAACCATCTGGTACAGCTACCATAAGGACGGGTCCTGCAGCCTCGTGGAGCCAGGTTTCGGTTATGGCAAGCAAGTCCAGGTTCTCATTAGTTAGGGTGTCTGCGATATCAGCGGCATGGGCCACCAAGGGTCTGGCATTAATAAGCAACCCTGATAGTGATAGGGTGCTTTTAGGTTTGGTAGTAGGAGGATATTTAGTTGTGGACACTTCAGGGAGCTTTCGGCATTGTGGTAAAATGTGCAGGGGTCTGATTATTGGAACTGTGCTGCTGTGCACGTTTAGTAGATAGTTCTGTAAGTATGGGGCATCTGCTGGTATAATTTTGTTTTGGGTTCGTAGAGGCGGGGTGATCTTGATCTCAGTCTCATGTTTCTATCCTAAGGTGGGCATGTGGCCAATGAGGCAAAGGCCATTATGGCAAGGAGGCTTAATATAAGTTGGGTTATCTGGGTCCTAAGGAGTTTGCTCATGATCATGGACTTTACTGGGACAAGTTATCAAGAAGAGCCACAGGGAGACTATTTCCAGTAGAAGTGAGGTTATCACAGGGAAGCTAATGTACTTCAAGTATGGGCAAATGTCACTAGCGTCAGAGTAGGCTAAAATCAAATTCAAAATAGGCTAAAATCACTTTCAGGTAAAGACTAGTATCAGTTGCACATGAATAGACTAAAATCAGTTTCAGAATAGGCTAAAATCACTTTCAGGAGTAGGCTAATATAAATTGCACATGAATGGGCTAAAATCAGTTTCAAAATAGGCTAAAATCACTTTCAGGTAAAGGCTAGTATCAATTGCACCAGAGTAGGCTGAAATCAATTTAGGAGTCGGCTAGTTTCAATTTAGCGGTTAGGCTAGCATCACTGGGCAGTATGAGCATGTTCAGATGGTACTGGGCAAATGGCCACAATCACATAACAGATAAGAGCAAGGAGCAGGGGCGCGAGGCGAGTGGGCAAAGAGTCATGCAATATACTATCTAACATAGGTTATGCAGGTATTGATCAGACAGGTATGGCTACATTTGGGTGACATGGTATGGTTATATAGATGCGCATTAAAAAGGAATGCAAGTTAATTAATGAATGGCACAATCATAAGGACAAGCAGGAGTACAAAGGCATATTATCATTTGCAGTGTGAATAGTAGATGGTGCAGTTGGGTAAACAACTAGGCAAGTTAGGCACATTCCATTCAGGACAGATCAATTACGAATACTGATGGTGAAAACCGATGCAATTGTCCAGGACAATTGGGCGCGGAATGATAATAGTTAGAATTGCTAATGGTTCAATGAGGTAACGGCGACCTAAAGGCAGTTAAGCATAGTCAGGTAAAGCCTACTAGGATTGCTGGAAGGCAGCTAGAGACATTAAGCAATCCGGTCGCTAAGATTGCTGTTAGTGCAATCAAGTGAAGAGGACCAGAAACATAGTTATAGGTGGCGACAGGGCAGAGGGGCAAAATGCTGTTAATTAACAAGCAGATGCTAGCAAGGCTATACAGCTAGTGGTGCCGACGAATTTCGCACTGTAGAATTAAATCAATGCGCGCATATTAAACAGATAGTATACATACAATAATATGGATGACAAAGTTGAGCGGTATATGCGATAGAAAAGATTGTGATAGGAGTGATGACCAAGAGCGTAGTGCAGTAATGGGGCACACTTGGGAAGCGGCCGTAGAACTGTTATAAAGGAATGAAGATTCCATACACAATTGTGTACAGCATAAGTTTTCAGTCAGGTGCAATGTTACGAGTTAAAGTCATTGGATGTATGACAATGTGGTGCTTACCAGGCAGTTATAGTACAAGCATCAGGAAAGTTATTGAGCCAAATGTTTGCGGTGCAGATGGGCAGCGTTCCTGGCCCTGGCCTCTGTCGTCTCTGGACAGGCAACTGCCTTGGTAGGCCGGCCTTAGGAGGCGGGCCGGCTTCTCGCCTGCCGGCGAATAGTGTGCAGGCAAAGTAGAAAGGCTCCAGCCAATCCGGTAGCCTCCCTGGAGGTGGGATGGAAGATCAGGTGTGAGGCACTCTAGGTTAGCGGGGCAGCCATTTTAGAGGGTATTACCTTGTGGTTGCATTGATAGTATGCAATCATAAAAAGTGGGGCAGATGATGGGATTGCTGGCGAAAATACTCTGGCGGTTGCATTGGAGGGATGGCAATAGCGAGCTTGCAAATGTGGAAGGTGGAATCCGCTTTATGCCGAATTTATGATCGGCGGCCAGGAAGCTGGTGGGGGGGGCACAGGCTTACTAGTGGGATGGGAGCTCCTGCTCCGTCTGCTGCTTCAGACCCAGACACGCAACGCCCATCTGGGTCCACGTGTCTCTGGTGGGGGGCAGGCTTGTCCTTCACTACCAATGCTGGCGCACAAGGTTCGCAGGCCTCTGGATCCTATCTGTAGTGTACACGGGCTACCGCCTACCAATCCCTCCCTTTTCTCTCTCCTCTCCTCCCACAGATTGGGACAACAACTCTGTTGGCGGAAATTCACTCGCTCGTTGAGAGTCAGGCATTGGAAGATGTCTCAGCCTCCCAGCGGGGTCTTGGCTTCTATTCACAGATTTTTGCCATACACAAAAAGAACCAGGCTGGCCTGAAAGTTGTGTTGGACCTTTCCACCTTGAACCTTTCTGTTCCTCTTCAAAAGTTTAAGATGGTTACCCCAGCGCTTATAGCAGAGACACGCACGCCCCGTTGGACGCAATGGTATATAAGCCACGCCCCCGCGGGTCCCGTCAGATTTCAACCGTCTCCAAAGATAGTGGGATCTCCTCGCGTAGTCTCTACTGCTAGATTTTGTCGAATTGTCGAACTCCTGTGAGTTTGTTAATTTTATCGGAATGTCGGGAAAACCTCTATTTCGCCCCTGTGCCACGTGCGGATTGAAGAAGGTTTACGAGGGGGACGGCCATTTAGACTGTATTTATTGCCTCCACCCTCACCACTCGGCAGACCAGTGTGAAATATGTAAAGGTTTTTCCCAGAAAACCCTGAAGGATCGAAATCGACGGCTGGTATCCTGGTTAAATGACGGTGCGGGAGCGTACCCTCAGTCAGAGGTGGGCTCTGTGCGCAGCGTGGCCTCTGCGAAAACATCAGGAGCCCCTCGACGCTCAACTTCGTCGGAACCTCTGACTAAGAAGTCACGACCTGCGGAAAAGGACGTTCCACGAAGTCACTCTTCTAAGGACTCTTCTAAAGACTCTGCAAGAAAGACATCTTCGTCAACTTCGTCGAAGAAAGGAAAGGAGAGGCCTAAATCCTCCTCGGGCGATCAACACAGATCAGCCACGAGTAGAGATTCGGAAAAACGCAGGGAGAGCGCTGTGAAGGCGGGACCGCCTAAACCACCTGCAGGCCCAACGTCGACGACGACGAACCAGTCGGTGTCCTCATTGCCGCTGACGCAGTCGATTTCACCCGTCATCAACCCAGCGACGACCTCGGCGACGATGTCCTCGTCGACGGAAGTTCTGGCCTGGAGACCAGAAGTATTTGATATGGGGTTGCCTGACACATTGCTACAGGAACAGGCAGCGTCAATTGCCTCGAAAGAAGATGACGGCTTCAGAATTGTGAGCCCGGAGGACCTCGGTCTACGAGCCAGGTTTCCATCAGGAGCAACCTGCTCTCAGGTGTTTACCCAACCTCCAAGCTCTCAGGCGACCCTGTCCATGGAGGTACTGTCCTCCTTACACTCGCTGCTGAAATTGCTGGACGAAAGGCTTCCACCTGTACCGTCGACACCCCCCGTCGACGAGCCCGGCCCTTCACACCGCCCGACCAGATCGATCGGGGTTCCAACTACTCCAGCAGTCCAGGAGGAAGGTGAGCTTTCGGACTCCCTATCAGACCACGGGTCAGCGTCAGATATATCCCTCTCACCATCTAGGGATCCATCCTGGGTGTCGGATGTGGAAATGGAAACACCAAAGAGTCCCACTCACCCGTCACCACCGGACGATATAGGTGCCTTTCATTCTATGATGGAAAGAGCGTGCAAGGAGTTTGGCCTGGTCCAACAGGAGGAGAAAAAGGACTGTTTTCTTTTTGACCATATGGGCAAGAGTAGACGCTCAATATTCTCAATACCCATTTTAGACCATGTCTGGAAAGAAGGTGTTCAAACCATGCGTCACCCATTTTCTGAGCCGGCTGTCAAAGGCCGCATTGAAAAGAAATTTAAAGTACCAGACTCTACACCGAAGTGTCTTTCGGCTCAAACTACACCGGACTCGGTGATGTCGTCGGCGGCGACGAGAAAAGCAAAGACCCAACATAAATGCTCTACCCCTCCAGATAATGAGGCGAGGCGCCAAGACGTGTTTGGTAAGAAGGTTCTTTCTGTGGGGGCCTCAACGGTGAAAGCAGCTAACTCCCTGGCGATTGTGGCCAGATATGACAGGGAGATGTGGCACAGACTGGCACCTATCGTGGACCACCTCCCGGAAGAACATAGAAGAACGGCGATGTCCCTGGTTCGAGAAGGCGAAGAAACATCGAATCATGCTATTAACATAGCGGTGGACCTGGCAGATTCGGGTTTTAAACAAATAAATAACGGAGTTGTTCTAAGACGCCAGGCTTGGCTTAAGTGCACCAACTTCAGACCCGAAGTACAGTATAAAGTTTTGGACATGCCCTTCGAAGGTGATCTTCTTTTCGGAGAAAAGGTGGACGAGGCCTTGAAGGGCATGAAGGAGGACTCAGATACAGCACGCTCGTTGGGTTCTCTCCAGAGTGGTAAGCCCTTTCGTTCTTTTCGTCCCTTTAGAGGAGCATCTGGAAACTCAAGATTCTCAGCAACCAGGGATAGATCTTTTGGTAGATCAGCGTATCCTTCCCAAGGATATAGACGCGCCTCTCAGACCTCAAGCCGGCGCAGAAACTTCCAGTCTTCCAAGAGACGACCAACTTATTCGTCGTCGACGAGCAAACAGAAAGACCAGCAATGACGGGAAGCGTACCCTTCTGGGAGGAAGAGTGTCAAGCTGCATCGAGGAACGGGAGACCATCACAACAGATCAGTGGGTTTTGGACACTGTGAGGTACGGACATTCCCTACTATTCAAATGCAAACCTCCAAAATGTCCTCCAATACACCTATCCCAGCCACATCTAAACATCTTGCGGCAGGAAGTAACACTCATGTTACAGAAAGGCGCCATCGAATTAGTCCCTGCATCGCAGAAAGGCCTAGCGGTATACTCACGGTGTTTTGTGGTAAAGAAGCCAAACGGAAAATGGCGCCCTATTCTCGACCTGCGAGACCTCAACAAGACCCTACAGAGTCAAAAATTCAAAATGCTTACACTGCAGGAGGTGATCAGATCCGTCCAAAGGGATGATTTTTTGGCGTCACTAGATCTACAGGACGCGTACTTCCACATTCCGGTGTGTCAAAAACACAGGAGGTTTCTGAGGTTCATGGTAGGTCAGACACACTACCAATTTGCAATGCTCCCATTTGGTCTAAAGTCCTCCCCAAGAACGTTTACAAAATGTTTGGCACCTGTGGCAGCCTGGCTGCGAAAGGGAGGGCATCATGTATACCCGTACCTCGACCACTGGCTTGCGAGGGGATCCTCCCCAGCGTCGACCAACGACAGCGTACAAGCCACCTTACAACTTCTGCAACGACTGGGGTTCGCAGTGAACTTCGAAAAGTCTTCTCTAAAGCCCTCAAGGAGCTTGAAGTTCTTGGGAGCTCAATTTGAAACTCACTCGGGAATAGTGAAACCGTCCCTAGACAGAATATTGAAGATCGAACAACTGACGAGTCAACTTCGCCTACAGAGCACATTTTCCGTGAGAAAATATGTGGCAATCCTGGGTTCCATGGCTTCGTGCATCCACCTAGTAGCAAACTGCCGATTGTTCATGAGGCCTCTACAGGAGTTCCTGTCGGACAGATGGAAGCAGGCCACGGGCCGGTGGTCAGACAGGATAACCGTCGACGATGAGGGTGTCATCAGATCCCTCCAATGGTGGAAAATCTTTCACAACCTGGACAGAGGGGTTCCTCTACAAGAGCCGGAATTTCAGAACACCATCATCACGGACGCCTCCCTGACGGGCTGGGGAGCACACATGAAGATCATCAAACCCAGGGCAGATGGTCTTCGACCGAATCGCACCTACACATCAACGTGCTGGAACTGAGGGCAGTGAGATGGGCCTTGAAATCATTCCTTCCACATATCAAAGGATCAAAAGTAAGAGTGCTGACAGACAACACGACAGCCATGTTCTACTTGATAAAGCAAGGCGGCACCAGATCCAGGACCCTTTCGGCGGAAGCTCAAAAGATCTGGCACTGGGCGTTGAAACACAACATATCCTTAGTGGCTTACCATCTCCTGGGTGTGAAGAATGTGCAAGCGGATTCCCTGAGCAGGACAATGGCTCAAATACACGAGTGGGAGCTGGACACCGGTCAGCTACAAATAATCTTCGAAAGGTGGGGGACCCCCTCAATCGACCTCTTCGCAACGAAAGAAAACAGGAAATGCGAACAGTTCGCGAGCAGATGGCCTCAAAAAGGATCCCTGGGGGAAGCGTTCTCGTTTCCTTGGACGGACAAATTCCTGTACGCTTTCCCTCCGTTCCCCCTTATACGGAGGACAATCCAGGGGATTCGCAGGTACAAATGCCGGGTCATTCTAGTGGCACCGTATTGGCCGAGACAACCATGGTTTTCCGACCTCCTACATCTGTCGTTGGAACAGCCTATAACTCTCCAGAAAGTGCCGAACCTACTGTCCAGGGACAAGGGAACGGTGTGGCACCACAATCCGGACAGCCTCAACTTAACAGCATGGCTCCTGACTTTTCAGAGTTTGGCAGCTTGAAAGTCTCGTCGGATTGCCGGAGAATTCTGCAGGCGGCTAGGGCCCTTTCGACTAACAAATCATACATATGCAAATGGCGAAGGTTCTGTACGTGGTGTCAAACACAGCACGAAATTCAGCCTTTAGAAGTAACCCCTGAACAAATTCTTCCGTATCTTCTTCACCTAGCTGAGAGTGGGCTGTCATCATCGTCCATCAAAGTGCACTTGGCGGCCATTTCAAGGTTTACGAGGAGGAGACAGTCTTCACCATTATTCAGTGACAGGCTGGTGAAACATTTCATGAGGGGTCTCTTTAGAATTTTCCCCCCTACGAAACGGTTCCCACCGTCGTGGAGTTTAACTGTGGTGTTGGCTGCCTTAATGAAGCCTCCATTTGAGCCAATGTCCTCTTCATCCATGCAGTTCCTATCTTGGAAACTGGCTTTCTTAATTGCCATTACATCGGCTAGAAGAATGTCGGAATTACAGGCATTGGTCATAGATCCTCCATATATGAGATTCTTTAAGGACAAAGTAATTTTATCAACTAACCCTACTTTCATCCCGAAAGTACCGACAGTCTATCACAAGCACTCGACCCTGGTCCTTCCTACTTTCTTTGCGTCCCCGTCGTCGACGGCAGAAAAAGCCCTTCATACTCTGGACGTCAAAAGGGCGTTAAAATTTTACCTGCAAAGGACGCAAGATATCAGAACTACCAGACAGTTGTTCATTGCCTACGGTCCGTCGACGAGAGGAAGGGCAATCTCCAAGCAAGGCCTGGCTCGTTGGGTCTCTTCGGCAATTACTTTTAGTCACTCCAAGGCTGGAAGACCCCTACAAGGACGCCCTAGAGCCCATTCCACGAGATCGACAGCCTCCTCCGCGGCTCTATGGGCAGGAATTCCTCTGACAGACATCTGCCAGGCGGCGGCATGGTCTGTCCCACACACGTTTACACGCCATTACTGCCTGGAAAGGCAGCACGCGGATGAGGTACAGATGGGACGGGCAGTGCTAAGACATCTGTTTCAATGAGGTAAGCCAAGTACGGTGAAACTGTTGTCGCTTACTTTGCCTATTATATATATATATATATATATATAGGTGGGTGGATAATTGTGTATAGATGCATAACTATGTATTATGGAAATGCTTATATCAGAAAATAAGTTGCGGCTTACATACATATTTGAATTGGGGGTGTTTTTTGTCTTTGTGAATGTAAATTACATTGCACTCTCACCTCCTTCTTCGATGATACTGCTATACAATCTATTCTAAGCATGTGAATCCATGAAAGATCCAATGCTGGAGAAGGGAGTAGTTTCTTACCTGTAACTCCATTTCTCCAGCGTTGGTATCTTTCATGGATTCACATGCGCCCACCGGCCTCCCCGGAATGCAATGTGCAAGATATGTATGTAAGCCCCCCCCTTTTCTCTTTGGAGGGGCCGAAATCTGACGGGACCCGTGGGGGCGTGGCTTATATACCATTGCGTCCAACGGGGCGTGCGTGGGCGGCCCCGGAGAGGACTTAGACGGGGATAGGACACACAAGTGTCGGAAGTTTTTTCCTATTGGAAACGACTATATATGTGTACCGAGGGTTCCCAGTCTGACGACGGGGAATATTCTAAGCATGTGAATCCATGAAAGATACCAATGCTGGAGAAATGGAGTTACAGGTAAGAAACTACTCCCATCTCAAGCAAGCAGCGGGGCCTGCAGTGTTCGCAGGCGGGGAATGGCCCCGCTGACAGCAGCCTGCAGGAGCCCGCGGAGACACGTCTTCTCTGCCGGAGAGTCTGTAGCGCAAGCGGGGATCCACGTGGGTTCTGCGCGCATGCGCGATTGGACGGGCGTGGTCCCAAAGCTTCCCAGAGGCTCGCGGTCGCGCGCGGCCTCTGGGAAATGTAGTCTTCTGTTTGTTTTCAAGTGTTTGAGGACTTCTATGCCAGAAGGGCTGGTCCCAAGTCGTTTGCCTGCACTTTGGACACAGGAGAGCCCTGAAATAAAGGCATTTGTTTCTGTTAGGCAGTCTGGCAACAGTGTATGCCCCAGCTACTCGCACAGGAGTAGGATTCTTGACAGGAGAATGGATGTGCTCCCTGCATCTGAAGGATGCTTATTGTATGTCCCGATCTGGCAACCCCTTCGGTCCATTCTGAGGTTCAAGATCATGGGCTTCCACTTCCAATACAAGGTTCTAACCTTCGGCCTCAATTCGGCTCCTGGGGTCTTTACAAGACTGATGAACGCGGTGGCTGCCCTCCTCAGGGCCCAGGGTCACCACGTCTATCCATACCTAGACGACTGGCTCATCAGAGCAGGGTCTCCAGAGGCAGTCCACCACACAGCTTCCGCCCTCATGCTTACAGTACACGAGTTGGGTTTTTCCATCAATCTCAAGAAGTCACAGCTGGAACCCACATAGTCTCTGACATTCCTGGGCCTCATCTGGGATACGGGCTCTCAGAGAATATTCCCCTCCGAGGACAAGATTACGGCCATCAAGAGGGGCCACAATGCTTTTTCTCAGCAGAGCGGTGACCTCAGCATGGTGGTACCAACACCTTTTGGGCCTTATGGCAGCATGCTTCCTGGCAGTGCCTCACATGAGGCTCAGAATGAGAAGATTGCAGTTGCACTTCGCAGCCTCCTGGAATCAGGAGAAGGGTTCCCAGGTGGAACTACTCAGCATCCCACCACATCTCCACCAGGATCTGGTCTGGTGGAGCAAGGACAGCAACTTGCAGAGAGGCAGGCCCTTTCGTCTGCCTGCTCCGCAGGTCACCATCACCATAGATTCATCCCTGGAGATCCCATCCCATAGATTCAACATGCACTTGACAGCAATTCACCCCCAGGGCCAGCCAACCTGGAGGCAGACAGGCTCAGCAGGTTGGGTGCAGAAAACTACAAGTGGCAACTGGATCGCCAGGTCCTTCAGAGGAACTTCAACAGCTGGGGTCATCCTCATGTGGATCTCTTCGCCACCTGGCACAACAGGAAGTGGCCCCAGTTCACGTGCTGGCAAGGACAGGGCTGGGGCTCACTGGGCGACGCGATGCAGATTTAGTGGAAAATGCATACATATGCATTCCCTCCCACTCCCCTTGTTCACAGGGTAGTGTGCAAGATACGGGAGGCCAAGCACCTACGGATCATCCTCATAGGTCTGTGGTGGCCGGCAAGACCTTGCTTCTCGGGAACTCCTCAGCCTGTCGAAGCAGCCCCTGATACACCTTCCAATGGGCCCAGCACACCTACTATCACAACAGGGAGGCACGGTCATCCACCCCGCCCCCCAGAGGTTAGCCCTCGCAGCGTGGTGCCTGAACAGGTCACTCTAAGGTATCTGCATCTGCCACAGGCTAACTTAGACATCATACAGGGCAGAAAGAAGTGATGCTACCAGGAGCCAGTACAAAAGCAAGTGGAGCAGGTTTTGTCACTGGGCAGCTTCTAAGGAGGTCACTCCACTGACCTGCACGTTGGATGACGTGCTATCCTTCTCTGAACACCTCGCTCACTCGGGTAGACATGCCGCACCTATCTGGCGGCCATCGGAGCTTATCGGAACTCGGAGGAGTATGAGTTTTCCTCCTCCAACCCGGTGGTTAAAAGACACCTGGTGGGCCTGACCAGGCTCTACCCGCCAATCAAGAAGCCACACCCAGTGTGGGACCTCAATGTGGTCCTGTGCGCCCTGGCGCATAAATCATTCGAGCCAATGGCATCCACGGACATCAGGCTAGTCACCATTAAGACAGCCCTCCTGGTGGGCCTTACCTCGGCACGCAGGATCAGTGAAATCCAGGCTCTGGTGGCTTCAGAGCCGTATCCTACTTTGCATAAAGACAAGGTGGTGCTACAAAACACACCCAGCATTTTTACCTAAGGTGGTCTTGTCTTTTCATCTGAATGAAGAGATAGTCCTACCAACTTTTTTCGCTGACCCTAAGGACCAGGCTCAGGGGGTAGTGCAGTGTATAGATGTTAGGTGAGCCCTATAATTCTACCTCGACATAAATAAGAGCTTCTGCAAATCAGAGGCTCTATTTGTCACCTTTGGTGGGTCAAATCCCGGCTATCAGGCTTCCAAGGCCTCCATAGCAAGATGTATGGTTACGGCCTTTAATGAGGCATATGAGGGGCAGCATAAACCTCTGCCAGCTAATATGCATGCACACGCTATCAGAGCCAAGGCCACGGCGGTTGCCTTTCAGAGGCATGTCCCTTGACAGACAATCAGCAAGGCGGCTACATGGGCTATGCCTTCGGCCTTCTGCAAGCACTACTGCTTGGATGCCAGCTCCAGATCGGATTCAGCATTTGGTCAGGCAGTTTTGAGGAACTTATTTTCCTACGAGGGTCACCTCTCCACCCTGGGGCTACATTCAGTTGTAATCACCCATACAGTATGGAGGAAAGGTTCCATGTGTTAATATCCCTGCAAAAATATCGCCATACAAAAATATTGCCATATTTTTGCAGCGATATTAAGGCAAGGAACCTGCGGGGGACACCCCTGCAACCCCTGTATTATTTTAAAAGGAGCGGGGGGCACCCCCACAACCCCTGCTCCCAGAAAACCGTAATATTATCCCCACTAAAAATATTGCCTATGGCCGTTCCCGACGACCATATACAGCAATATTTTTGGTGGGGATAATATTACCTGATACCAGAGGAAAGGGGACAGGATGTAGGAGTAATTAGAAGTTACTCACCGTAGTGACTAATGTACTCCTAGTCCATAGTCCCCTTTCCTCCATACGTCCCATCATCCTCCCCCCTAATAAAACTAGTGTCATTAGGCAATGGTAATATTGTCGACACGTCAAGGGGGACTGAGGAGTGGCGCTGGTGGGCAGAGTCAGGGGAGCACATGCTCCCAGGGCCGCACCCCCGCACGCATCTAAATTTAAAGGGGAAGATGATTTTTTCTGGTGAAAAAGGTTCCGTCTCCCGTCCCTAGCGAGGGACGCCCATACAGTATGGAGGAAAGGGGATTATGGACTAGGAGTACGTTAGTCACTACAGTGAGCAATAGTATTATTTATTTAGAGCTGGCAGCTAGACTGTCATGCAAAGACCCAAGCACATAAAAGTACTGTGTATTTATATTGGGCAATTGCAAGACGAACGCCAGGCCAGCTTGTAAAATTATGCACGGAAAGGCTTGCATTGTATATAAAGCAAGTTACAAGAAGCAGATTTTTGTATTTTTCTTGTGGCTGTCACTATTTTCCGTATGTAGGAGATAATCTTTTGCCCAAACATTAAGTGCTGTACAGTATAGGACGGGGTCACACTAGTGTGGTAGAGATGGGGAAGAGGGCAGGCAGGGTTATCATTCTCGAGTCCCCGGTCCGTCGCTGACTAGATATTCTTAGAAAAGTAGAATCTTGAATTACTTCCTGAAGTCCGTAAGAGAGGGAGCCCTTAAGGATGTTTTGAGCACTAGAATCAAGCAGCCGAGTGGTACACATTTGCAGCCTCCAATAACAAAAAAGTAGTCTGGTTGCCTCTTGAGATTAAATGTTTTGCAGCCAATCGGGTCTAAGGAGCTGCATTGTGTGACTGATCCAGCAGTTTGAACCCTTAATGAAAAGTGTGCACAAAAAATAACTACATAAGCCCCTGCCCTAATGTAGTTGTTTCACCATCAGTGATTTGGAGGAATGGCTGGTTTAAAATAATACTAGCAGGGGTAACAATTTCATGTTGCAGGCTACCATCGAGGCTTGAAAAGTCAATCGTCACTTCAGTTCTTCAGATACACACTTTACTCGCCCAGAGTCAATTATCACTAGCCAATAGCTAGTTCCTATTGTACATTTTGAGGCCTAATAGAAGTGTGTTTCTGTATTGCGCTTCGTGCCAACTCTTCTTGCTTCTAAACAGTGTTATAACAAGTGTTGCTATTGCCCCATTTTGAAGGATACTTGCAAGTGTGGGCTCTAAGCGGGATTAGAAACATGATGTGTATCTTGGATAAAGGATTTCTTCCTTACTCTGTTTTCTTGCCATTGAATTGAGGTGATCGCCTTAATGAGTGACAGTGTGGCTAAGAAGGTGAAGGAAAATGCTCTAGTTTGCAAAGGACAGTCTTCCTCAAACTTGTTTAAATAAGTCAAAAACTGTTCTTTGTGTGTGCCACGATGGAGCAGACCTGGGCATAAAATAAGCAATTGTTTCAGGTTATGAATAGTCATTAAGAATGACCACTGTTTGATGATGGTTTGAACGTCTGTTTAGCAGACGAAGAGTTGGTGTGCAATATGCGTGGTTGATTATGAATTTATTTCAGGCACTTTATTATTATTATTTGAAAATGTATAGACCGCAAAACTAAGGCCCAGAAGGGCGGCAGGCCAAACCAACCAATACTTCACACTTCTGCTAGAGGAAAAGGAAGAGCAAAGTTGGAAACGGGTGAGTTTTCAACGCTCTTCTAAAAGGGAGATTCTCAGCAAGTGTTTTCAGAGATAATGGAAGAGCATTCCACAATCTGGGGGCCAGAACTGAAAAAGATCCACCATCCAATCACTTTCGCTGATATTTGGGGATCTAAAGCAGCAGATGGGACACAGAGCGCAATTGTCTAGCTGGGCAAAACCGCTCTAATTTCGCTTTTAGATAATGGGGACCAGCGTTGTACACAGCCCTATGGACAACACAAAGAATCTTAAATTCGATCCGGGCAGCCACCGGCAACCAGTGCAAACGCTGCAGGAGCGCTAATGCGGTGCAGGAGCGCTAATGAGGGGGTCACACGAGCCACCATAAGTGCCAGTCGCGCTGCCGAATTTTTTAATACCTGCATCCGCTGGATCTGATACTTCGGCTGTCCCAAGTAAAATCCATTGCAATAATCTGAAGACTTTTTGACTTTTTATCTTTGAAATTCTCTTCATAAAATTAATTAAGGGACTTTGTAAGACATTTGGCATTGACCTCCTTTCACAGTTAATGATTTTTGCAATTGGCACATGTTAGCACGATGGAAATACAATAACCCTAGAAACGACAAAACAGGTTGTATTGCAGTTTGGGGGCCTCAGGTTATGTTTTTTTTGCTTAGCCATGCCAACATTCTGTGACCAAAAATCTGTAGGAATCTTAAAGTTTCAAAAATAGTCAGGCGAGGAGGTAATGATAGGAATAGGGCGCGTCAGCAGCCCATTGTCATTGAATGTGCCCGCCGCCGCGCGTGCATTCAATGACAATGAGGCGCCTGCCACGCCTTCTGCCATCACGCCAGCTCGGGGGAGTCCTTGAAAGACTCACCGGAGTTGACGTGGTGGGGGGCTAATGGCGCCTTTTGTGAAAGGCACTCGCAGCGGAGGGGCGCCCTTAGCCCACCGCCGTGGGCGCCTTTTACATCAAAGGCCTGCATGCTGCGCCTTCTCCCGCTACGCCAGCTCGAGGAAGTCCTTGAAAGACTCCCCTGAGCTGGCATGGTGGGGGGCTAATGGCGCGTTTTGGCCAAAAGGCACCCGCGGTGGAGGGGCGCTTTTAGCCCACCGCCGTGGGTGCCTTTGACATTAAAAGCCTGCATACTGCGCCTTCTCCCGCTACGCCAGCTCGGGGAAGTCCTTGAAAGACTCCCCCAAGCTGGCGTGGTGGGGGACTAATGGCGCCTTTTGCCAAAGGCACCCGCGGCGTAGGGGCGCTTTTAGCCCACCGCCGTGGGTGCCTTTGACATTAACAGCCTGCATGCCGTGCCTTCTCCCGCTACGTCAGCTCGGGGAAGTCCTTGAAAGACTCCCCCGAGTTGGCGTGGTGGGGGGCTAATGGCGCCTTTTGCCAAAGGCACCTGCGGCGGAGGGGCGCTTTTAGCCCACCGCCGTGGATGCCTTTGACATTAACAGCCTGCATGCCACGCCTTCTCCGGCTACGCCAGCTCGGGGAAGTCCTTGAAAGACTCCCCCAAGCTGGCGTGGTGGGGGACTAATGGTGCCTTTTGCCAAAGGCACCCGCGGCGGAGGGGCACTTTAGCCCACCGCCGTGGGTGCCTTTGACATTAAAAGCCTGCATGCCGGGCATTCTCCTGGTACGCCAGCTCGGGGGAGCCCTTGAAAGACTCCCCCGAGCTGGCGTGGGCAAAAAAAAAAAAAATGTAAAAAAAAAAAAACATTTTTTTTTTTTACCAAAAAAATCGGTATTTGGTGTCAAAAAATCGGTAGGCGGTAGGACTGCTTAAAAAGCGGTATCCTACTGCCTAAATCGGTAGGGTTGGTAAGTATAAGTAATAGTGCATTTCGTAGGTTTGGTCTGCACTGTTCAGTATGAATGCATAACGTTTTTTGTAAGACATGGATACATTTATAGTAAGCCGATCAAGTGGCATAGCGAGTAGAGCGCTCGCTTTGAACTCCGTGCAGAGCATGCTGACGTAGGTGCGAATCCCGGCGGGGCCAAACTTTCATCCTTCCGAGGTCGATAAATGAGCACCACACACCGTGAGTAATAATAATCAGTGCTCAGATACCCGAGCGTTCGTAGCCTATATAAATGCCAAATGCCAGTAACCAAAAGCGAATTTAGTATTGTTTTTTCATTGCCTTAATGCTTCTAAAAGCCTGCATTCAATTTCATCTAAAAGCATCTTACATTCCTGATCCTATTTTATTTCCCTGCATTCCTTACTCTCTAGCCCATCAAACCATACACGTCATTTTCAAATCCGCAGCTGCAATGCTCCTGAAACGCACACAGAAACTCAACCACGTTTAAGTATCCAGTTTGGTTACATATGCATGCTGACATGTGTGACCTCCTATTAGTGTGCCATCTAGTTTTATTGAGCCACAGCCATTGTACGACTTGAGTTAGCGAAGCAGTATTTTGAAGAACATCAGAAAGTTCTGGCTCAGACATTTAAGCAGCTATCTTGTGAGTACTTTTGTCTTGTTCCAGTTTCTGGGTGGCATAATACTTTCTGTTGTATGTGCCTGCACCATGTCTTGTTTTGCGTGTATGACCATTCACTTGAGCTTGCATGCCTTCTTCAAACCCAACATATTGTCAGATCGGCCTCTGACAGTATATCATTCCCCTACAAGAGTAGAGTTTGCCTTACCAATAATGTCAGGATGAAATGCACTACACAAAACCATGTTCCCTTGTCGTGTCAAGTACTACCTGATGTCAATACCTATGCAATTTAGGGGAGTCTACAGGGGAGTCTACATGTGTTTTGTCTCACAGTGCCATGCAAATCATAAACCTGCCCTCAATGGAAAGCAATGTTCACATTTGAACTTAATGTCAAACGTCTACATGCTAAATGTCTATTGAGTTCCCCCATAAAGCATTCATTATAATTGTTCTTTAACATGCGTTAAAAGAAGACTATCATATGCTGTGCACGTTTGGTCCTGACTGTAACATCTAGCAATAGCAGGGCTAACCATAATGATAGGTTTTAGGAGTATTCATTGACTTAGCATGTACAACCATTGCAGAGTCACATATCCCAAGCAATGCAGACTTCCAAATGCACAAGTTCCACAGCCTCAGACGTGCACACTAAGCTTTTTGCATGCACCACACGAACACACACGCTAGCCTTTCACATATACACAGACAGCCTTTCGCATGCATGCGCGCAATAGCATTTTACATGCACACATGAGAGCCTATCCATTTCAATGACACTGTACTCTGAGCAGCACGCAGAGCTGAGGAAAGGTAGGCACAGAAGAGATGTAAAGGGGCAAAATAGAAGACAATTGATTTAGGAAAATAAACTGTGAAATAGGAACAGGGGGGAGTTAGTAAAAGGGTCATACTCATAGGGAGGGATACAGGAGAGAAAAACAAACACCGAGGGGATAGAAAAGCAAGAAAGAGTTACAAACTTGAGCGAAATTGTAATGAAATAGAAAAATGCAAGGAACAGAGAAGAGAGGAAAGGCAGTTATGCGAAGGGCCATTCTTTTAGTCCCATCCTGCAAGCACCCCCCTCAATATTTTCCTACGGGTAGTTTTGCATACACAGAAAGATCAAACACACGGACAGACTCCCACACTCTTACCTCCAGTTCCCACATGCCAGCGTTCACAATCGCCAGCAGCCTGAGACTCTGCTTTTCTGTGTAATAACAAAATGCACTTATCTTGTCTGAAATCATATCGCAGTTAGTGCGACATGATTTAGAACATGAAAAGCAATTAATCATTAGTGCATGTGAATTGCGATTAAATACTGCTTATTTCATGTCTTGAAAGGGGGCATTTTTGTGCATTGTAATGCACATCCGGATCCACAAATGGGATGCGATTTCAAGTGCGCAAAAATCAAAGTCCTTCTGCTGTGCCTGTTTGGACTAGGCGCAGGGGAAGGCCCAATGCACAAAAGGATCATTTGATGAACCTTCCCTTCCTTGCATTTTCTTTGAAGTGGGACTTTAGCTGTGCTAAGCGCTGCTCTCCTACCACTTGCATTTCTATCCTTCAAACAAGTAGAAATGCATTTACATTTTTTACTGCAGTACACAGTGACGGCAGGCCATTAAGGCCTGACACTCTAAACTGCGCTCCAATTTCCCGCATGGGTGCTGGAACCCTGTAATACATTAGTGCAGTGATCTTCAAACATTTTTGTCCTGGGTCCCACCTGAGCAAAATGTGGGCAGGCCATGCCCCCCCAAAAATACCAGATGGACAATAAATCCAAATGGCTATGAATATCACACGCAGTTACTCCACCCTACTCCCAGTAAAGTCTCTGGGCACCCACACCTGCTCCCATCACAGTCTCTGGGCTCCCTCATTGTACTCCTACCCAGTACCTGGGTTCTCCTCACCCCACCACAGACCCTGGACTCTCCACACCCTTCTCCCACCATTATCCCATGGCTCCCCCCACATCCTGCTCCCACCACAGTCCCTGGACTCTCCTCCGCCCCCCCGTGCCCCGCCCCCTGCCACTCCCCTCTTGTTTTCAGCACAGTTCTAGGGCCAGTGGCGGCTAGTGAATTTTTTAAATGGAGGGGCATAAATATTTCCTCTAGATATGCAATAGCAACTGAGCACAGCGAGGGAGCTTCCACCAATCAAGGTACTTTCTGCCCCGGTCTGGAAGTTTCTTCCCCAGCGCCCAAGCTCCTGCAGAAGGAACAGGAATCAGGAAGCAAGAACTTCCTGGTTCCTGCACGTGTGCAGGGGCCTACGCGTGGGTGCTGAAACGGCCCGCTCAAACCTGCTATGTCTGTATGTGCGAGGAGGCGCCGGAGTTCCCTGTCGCACATACAAACATGCAGTTCCCCTGCCAGCATTTCCAATGAGCTATGCAAGGCTGGTGAAGCAAAACGCCCCCAGCCTTGTATGGCTCATAGAGCATGTACGGCTGGGGAACTGAACTGTCAAATGGAAACACTCTTCCCCTTTGTCAGTTGAGTCAGCACAGGTGCGCTCCCTCAGCTGGAAAAAGCAGCTGAGGGAGCACTCAGTGTTTCACTGGGCTGGCGGCTCTGCTCCTCCATAATGGGTGAGGGGGCCACTGTGTCAGCGCCCCCTCACCCCTTATGGATGAGCAGTCCCTGCCCAATGCTCCCCCTGCCCTGTTTTTTCTTTCCACCATTAAAAAAAAAGAGCGCTTTTTTAATTGTATTTTTTACAATTCAGACTCGGGTCTCTAGCCCCTTCCCCCACACCTCCCCACCTACCCGCCGGGGCTGTGGCTACAATGAGCTCAAAAGAAAAATGTGCATCCTCTACGCCTTTTTCATTTCACTTTAGCACAACTCCTTTAGCATTCTCACCCTTCTGTGGGGAATACATTGATCATGTGCAATCCTTAAAGTTGAAATGCATAAATATGAGTGCCACGATTTTTCAGAAGGTAGTTCAGTATGGAAAACACTAATTACAGAGGTTTGCGTTTGTATGCTAGATCACAGTACTCAATTCCACCAAGCCAGACTTAGACTTTCCTATATCAGAGGTTGATAAACTTATGAGCATGTATACTTCTTTTGTGATAGTAACACCTATGCGCTACAAAACAATGTACCTCACCGGACCGGGCTAGCTATAAAAAGTAACTTAGCACCAGTATAATGCAGGTCAAGAGCTTGATTTCTGGAAACAAGGCTTGTAAAATGAAATGCTTCCCCCAATAATGAGCATAAAGTGTTAGTCAGAAGAAGTGATTAGGGAGTCAAACTCAGGACTGTGGAACCAACATTTTGAGGCTCATATCCAGGCTTTGCAAGCAGACAATACATTGATCCTGGACAAATCATCTTATCTAACTGTACTCTGCTGCCTTCCATGAGAAGGGTTGCCTTCTCACATACTGGTGCCCTTGTTGCCCATTGGCTGATCTTTCTTTTTATGTAGGCCATTTGAAGGTAGAAGTCACAGACCAAAGTGAGCTGACCAAATGTCACTGGCCTTTGGTGAGAATATTTACAGGTGTCCTTATTTGGCACAAAAAAGGGAGTGGAGGCCCATCAACAGGGGGCGCCAGGGTGGGGACCAGTCTATTTGTGGGGTCCACTGGGAGCCAAAAACTATTCAGGTGGTTTCACAAAAAATGTAAAATGTTCGCATTATGGAGCAGTTTTATGCGTGTTTTGCTCATTGCCTAATGCAGAAACAGTCTTTAAATATGCAAAGACTCTAAACATGTTTAGATTCTTTGCAAACGCATTGACTGGTGGTGTTCTCAATGCCATATACAGCAGTGCCCATGGAGTAGGGTTGGCAAGATTGACGCCCATCCATTGATTCATGGACAGCCTGTGAAAAGCAGTAGGAAGACCTGTGCTGACTTCGCAGGCTTAATCTCTTTCCAAGGGCGCTAGAAACTCCGGCGCATGGAAGAGGTGAAGCTTCTTCACCCCTCCTTCTTCCTGCCTGTCTCAAGGCAGGGACAGGGTCAGAAACCTGACCTGCTGCATGGCGAAATTGCTGCTGAGGGAATCTTGTATTTGTATTTGTATTTATTTATTTATAACGCGCAAACCAGCAGGCCCGGAGGCATCAGGGCGATCTTGGGATCCAGGAGGAATACATCTATTGTGTGAGATCCAGATAAGTGTAATTTAAAACACAAAAGTATATATATATGTCTGTATTTGATTGTGTGAAAGTGTGTAGTATGTATATCAGTGTATGTATGATAAAGACGTTATTTCCTTTCACTGTTAAGTAGGGAGTGCAAGCACTCGGACTTCACAGAGGAATTATTCAATTTCTCTGTGAAGTTGGATTGCAGGTGCTACAATTTAACGTAATTTGATATCTATGTGAATTTGGAGAGCAAGCGCTCTATCTTCGCACTCCAACTTAAAAAAGGAATGAAAGTGCAAGAATGCATTTTTTTAACTGCACCAGTGTCTCTATGATGTTTCTTTTCTGCACTGCGCTAGGCTATAGGCAGCCGGATCAAGTATCATCCATGCGTGATAAATAATTATACGTGTCTGAGTTTTGTAGTGGCCAATGGAACAAAAGGTGTCTTGAAACCAAATTAAATATTCTACTTGTTATATTTTCTATCACAAAAGGCAGTAGGTTTCACTGCGCCTAGAGTGATCAGAATAGAAATTATATTGCAGACAGTCTGGCACCCAACCAAGGCCCTCACTTCTTTTGGCACCATGCTCCTTCTGTCTTTGCCTATGGTTCAAAACCACCTCCTAGTAGTTTAAGAAAGTCACTCAGTCTGCCCCAACACATTGATCTTGTTTTGGGGTCTTTTTCTGTTTGTGCTGGGTCGTTTCAGCCCTTACATTCGTCCTCGGGCACTCTGGTGCCAGGCACTATCACCTGACCCACTTTGCTCATTTGATAGGGTTCATGCATCAGCCACAGCATACAAAGTTGGCCCCAGGGTACTTCAGCTTTTCCCCTCCTGCTTGGTCTCACCATAAAGACTTTCAATGTGGGCTCTTTCCCACCTAGTTTCGCGTCTCTGGCCTTACCTCTGGCCCTACCTCTGGCCCCTGAAGCAACCCTTCTCCACCAAACTAGGTCCACCCTTCTAGCTCAGGTCTTGAAGGTCTTCACATCTTTTTCCTTCCTCTCCTGACTCACTCCTTCACTCTCCTCCTTTGGGGCCTCTCTACCCCCTCTCTCTGTCTCTGTCTCTGTCTCTCTCTCTCTCTCTCTCTCTCCCTCCATCTCTCTCTCGCTCTCTGTCTCTCTCAGTCCTAATGATTCTCCTCCTTCTTCTGCTTACCTTCCTCTCTCCTTTGAAGTTCCTCCTTCAACTTTTTCACACTTTCTCTCTCAAAGAACTTGATCGCTTTCCCCCTCAATTCATGCTCGTCTTCCTCATCCACTCCTTTACCCGGGTCAAAACGTTCCCACCTTTCTTTGCATCTCACTCCGCTTGCACTACAACTGTCTCCTAGCCAGGTTTGGAATTGGCCTCGAAAATGAGCAATGCACATTGGTGTGGGTTTGAGCAGTTTCCGGTTTTTCCAGGTGAGCTTGCTTGTGCAGCGGAACACCCCCCTAGCAGCTCCACTCACCTTGATTACAAAACGTACCACCTGCCACCTCGGAATGAGGCAGCGCTTCTCTTCCGCCCACTTGATTCCATGATGGCACCAGTTGGCCTCACTACCAAACATTTTCCTAGTTTGTTCTCCCTGAGCGACCACAGACTCCTGCTTGATGCAAGAGGGGCTCTCAGCAGTGTTCATGAGTGGCGCTTCCATGCTTGTTTTCCTCTATTAGATCAACTTGTCGCCGTTGCCAGGCGGCTTGCAAAGCCTGTGGTTGCAAATCTACAAGTGGCTCACTGTGCTTCCTTAAGGCTTGTCTTTTCTGAACCTGTGGTACATTGATGGGTCATAAAACTAGACACACAAGTTCAGGGATTGGGTGTGGGTCCATGGCGACGCCCCATGTGCCACATACAGGGCCAGCATACCCGAGTGAATGGTGGTCCTTGGCCCTGAGGGTCTTTAACTCCCAAATAAGACAGCATCACAGTTTGCCCCTACAGTATGCCCTCCAACTCACAGTCCAAGCTACTGAACCAATGTCAGGTCAAAACGTTTAGAATTGCAGCAGCTGCCTCTGTTAAAGGCCCTGGAGTAGGTCTCTGCAAACTGCAGTGTGAAAAAAGTGCCAGCGGCAGCTCATTGCTCGAGGGATAGATGCAAGAGAGCAGATGAATGAGAGGGAACAATGACAGCAAGAGAAGGGGGAAAAGCACGAACAAGAAGGACAAAGAGCAAGAGATATATGGAAAAGGGATAAGAGAGAGAAAACGTAAAGGTGGAAAGCTGCTATGGTGAGAATAAAAAAGGCCTAAAAAAGATTCCATGGGATGGTGACAAATGAGGAGTGTCTACAAACATGTTTCAGCTATCCGTTCCATATCAGAGGAGAAATAACCATTTGCACATTTCTCTAGTACCTCCCAAAAAGACAGCCCAGTACCAAAATGCCAGGCACCTATAGTCTGAACAAGAACACAAACAGCAAGCCCGATATGCATCCTTCTGCTTTTTGTTCGTCAACAGGGAAATGCAGCCGAGGTACAGCATCTCTATAAGCACAGAGAGCAAGGGGTCTTGGTTCTTACTAACCTAGGGTGAAACCCAAGTATTGAAACATTTGCCAAAAATGTGAGTGTTGAGGCATAATAGTATTTTCTGGTTCTTGCTCCCTAAGTGTAGATCCCTGTTTCGAGACCTACACAGTTTACAGAAAAGACTAACCTCAGGGAGGTCCTGTTCTTAGGGTTTATTTTCATTAGTCAGATATATGAAATGGCGATAATTTTGGAAGGAAGGAAGTGGGGAGGAAGTGACTACCCCCTGTCACGTCCTTCTCTCTTGTCCTCAGCACCTCCTTAACACACCTCATCTCACACAGAGGCCTGTCACAACCTTCTCCAACAAGCCACAATCACTGACTGTGTTCTCCCTGGTTTTAGGTGAAACAGACCTTACCTTTGCCTTTGGGGGCTGGACCAAGCATTCATCTAGCCAGTCTGCAATCTTGAATTGTACTCGACCCCACATCCTATCTTCCCGTGTTGGTAAGGTGTTAACTCCCTATATCTACAGAATGTTGTCCCAAATTGAAATTTGCAATATTGTAACTCCAGTGAAAGAACACTAAGATGAGAGACAATTAATTGTTACCCTTGTATCCCTGTTGTATTACTTTTGGACCACATGACAATGCCAAAATGGCTGATTTCCTGACTTGGGCCCATCCTTGGCCTGCAAAGGCATCCCCGGTTTCCTCATGTGGGCTGCTTTAAAGTCTTCCAGACTTCCAAGTCTACATCCAGTGTGGGAGGACCTATGGATTTGTTGGTTGTATGGCCAGTCTGATTGGCCAGCCACCAAAACCTTTGTGTGTTGTATGGAGGGCAATTGGCAGACTGACTTAAGCCAACCCGGAGTCAATGGGCCTCATTACACGGACGGCGGTAAGGGTTAACGGTCACCATTAATGGTAACGGTGATCGTTAACCCTTACCGCCGTACTACGAGGTCCCTTTGCGGGTTGGGGAATTTAACGCCTGCTTTTTGCAGGCGTTAAAACCCAACCCGCAAAGGGACCTTGGTGCTAATTACGGCACCGCAAATTTGCGGTACCGTAATTAGCACCTTCCCCATTCCCATTATGCCCTATGGGGCAAAAATGGGAATGGGGAAGGGCAATGGTGGAAGGGGGAATTACCGCCTCACCAACCTTGGAGTAGGGCGGTAATTCCCCTTTCCGCCAAGGCGATGCCGCTAATTTACCGGCATGGACCAAGGTGCTAAGAGCACCTTGGTCCACCGCCTACCGTGTAATGAGGCCCAATGTGTTATAAATGGGAGACTCTGTGAATTCCTCTGATACAGCCCTCATTCTTACCTGAAGACTGCTGTGAAGATGGGTTGCTGCATAGGATCGTGGTTTGCTCATACCGACTGGGTGCTGGCTTCTTCGTCTTTTGCATCCAGCTCCTCCTTGCTGGTGGAATCCTATTCAGAGTTCTTCCCTTTCTTCGTGTGGTCCTCTCAACTGACTATCCTTGCTGGACTCTAACTCGCCTGCAGTTGCTGGACCCCTAGTAGCATCCTTCTGGCCCACATGCCTAAGGTCCCTTCAAGTCTTCATGGCTTGGAAATCTGAGTAACTTCTGCCACTCCACCTTTGATCAGTCGTGTATCATCCTGGCTCACCTTCAGCCGTTCCCTTCATCATGTGATGAATTCCTTTTTATCTAGCTGGACCCTCAATCTCCCCTGAAACGACCTTTGACCCTTAATCGGTCCAGCAGGGCTCATGTTACTGTTATCACTGCTGCAGAGATCTTCGTCTTGCGGGTTGTGTCTCCAGATGTGTTCTTTGTTGGGCCTTCCTTATGTGCATCCCTGCTAATTATCCTGAATACCATCACACTGATTTTTTAACTACCTATTTAGTGTCAATGATGTGTATCTTTAAATCTGTAAACTGGCTCTGCTGCAGTCCTGTTGCTGTGAAAGAGAGGACAGAAGTGTAATCTGGAAATAGTAAAAGATACACACTTACTTTTTCAACAATGGGGGGGTAATGATTTAGTTACTGCTAGACAATCTTGAAAATCTCATAAAAGGAGGTGTTATTATGAAACTGTACAAGTATGCACAACTTGAATGTTGCTCCCAAATCAAGTACTGGTCTGCTGAATTGTCTACGAATTAATGAATTATGTCTACGAAAAGCTACAGATCTTGCTTGCCATATCACACAATATAATAAAAGGCCAGATGTATGTTTGTCTGATGTAGTAATGCGCAGTAGAGACTGCCCCTTCGCATGTTGTCACCGCTAGAGGGAGCTGTTGCCTTAGGAATTACATTAGCACTGAAAATGTCTCTCCTCACGCACTTTGGTCCGTGTACACAGGCTTTCACACTAGTCTTGTATAACTGGTGCTAGGAGAGTTACAGAAATGAACAAAAAGAGATGATGCATGCCTTCCTAAATAAAATTCGATTTAGGGGGATTATGTTGTTTTCATCTACACAGTTCTCTATATGGCTTAAAGGGTATTTTGAAAAGATTATTTTCCAGATTATTTACCAAAGCTATTATAGCCTTAAAGCCTGTTGCCTCAGACAAAACAGACATTAAAGGCCCAGAGACCAAGCTAAAGGTTGGTCTGATGCAGGGCAGGGGTCTTTAATCCATTTTCTGATGCTTTTAACACCTGTTTGGACCATTATGGTGGGCTTCGAGGATATTAGAAACTGTGTCAGAAGTCTGCAAAGAGCTTTGAGCAAGCATATTTTTCCCTTAGGGAAATTAAGAATGATAGATAGCTTCCATGCAAAAGTAAGTGTAAAAGAAAAAGCCAGACAGTGTGCCAAGACCTCCACAAGTTGCTTGCGACTGACTGCTGCACAATAACAGAGACTATCGCATGCATTCCAAGCAACCCGATAACCCCGGATGCACCACAGCAGTGCTCATTTCCGGTATTGTTATACTTTCTTTCCAGCTTGGGGTAGCGCATCTAGATTAAAGAACACAAATCAATAAGTAATGTAAGCTTAGTGCCCACTTTAAGGAGTCTACTCTAATACAAATGGACACAATCAAGGGCATTGCCAAACACATATTGATTGAGTCATGTTAGCCACTTCTATCTAACAGTTGGTGCTTACCCTCTTTCATTGTCAGTACTACATGGGCTCTCCTATTTCTTGTATTTAACTCAGCTTTATATCTGCCCCTTTGCTTTCCCATCGCACCGACATTGAGAAGATGCTATAGGTGATGCTTTATTTAAGCAATAAACCCAGAGACGAGAGGGCATTACAGGATAAGGTAAGGCCTTGTGGCCTAAGTTACAGGCCCAAGTGAAGCAAGGGCCTTAATGTGAGCCTCGGGGCATTAGCAGACCCGCTAATGGCTCCACATTGAGGGGTTTATTACTATTAGCACCCCGGCATGCTTTTTAGCCCATTGACACTGGTTCCAGAGGGGTGATGATTAACTAAACCAGTGCTATTGTTATGAAGTGTACCATTTGTAACTAGGTTGATTTTCTAACCCCTATGTCCAGTGCTTTGGATAAATGAGCTGCAGATAATGCAGTAAATACATGGCTACCTCAGTACATGGATACCTCAGCCGGCACACCTCCTTACCTTTGGCAGGTTGTGACATGCGCGCAGTCGGAACATTGCCAAACTTGAGACTAGGCGGGTCCATAAGGAAAACACTCATTCTCCTACTATGTCCCAGTAATATGCAACTCAATCTCAGTAAAAATCTGAACTGGTCCCTCCCTCCCTCCTCCTGTTCCAGAAAGAGACAAAAACTTGACTATTTCAGTGACACCATGACGTTACCTTGACTTTGAGGCTTTGCACCAATCACAGTGTGACTATCAGTAACTGAACGCAGTGCTACTGTGTGAATTGTATGTGTACACACACAGGCGCACAGTACTTTGTTACTGCCTGCCCCTCAACACTCTTGCATGTTAATGTTATCGTGATCCTGCTGACTCTCAGGTAAAATTCCAAGGGTGTTTATTGTCGTTTTACAACAGACAGAGTTGCGGTTAGGTTTTTAAAAGGGATCTTTAGGGCCGTCCCTCACTCTCACCACTTCCCCCACATTTGTGCCTGCATCCCTAACCCAGGCATCCCTAATGGATGTTAGTTCAGTTGAATGGTGCCACCTGCCTGTCTGATCTTCTGGCTGGGACTAATGTTTTTGTAGGGGCCTTCTTTTCATTAACCTAGCCTGCTTAGTGTTTTAAGGCAGTCTTTAGGGATGGTGCCTTCTTCCACCGTGTCACTCGCTCTCTTTGGACACACAGTCTCACCTGACCCTTCTCTGCCCAAAGATGGTCTCCTTCTGCCTTACTACTGTCCCTCTAATGTTCCACTCCGCCTCCATGCCCCCACCCTTTGATACTACTTCTCCTGTTTCTCCTTTCCTCCGCTCACTACCATCACTACTGCCTACTATCTCAGATGGTATATTCTCCTGCCTCCTCCCGCCTAAGCTATCGTCTTGTCTCTACTTCTCCATTGCCACTTCCACATATCTGCTCTTACCACTTCTCCTATTCCCTTACTCCCACTCGCTACTACCACAGCTCTACTGCTTCGTCTCACTACTATTGCTCCAACTCTAGTGCTGCTACCACTTTGTTAGTACCACTAATACTCTACTACCTCTAGCCTTACTCTCGTCACAGATGCTACTACTATTACCACCACCACTACTACTTACTACCACTCCATCTGACTGCTAATCTACTACTCTCATTACCACTACTCCCACTCCCAACTATTACTATCTCCTCTCTACTCGTTCTCTATTGCTAGTACCCTCATTCCTTACTCTCACACACAGTCACTCCACAGACCCCTCTCTCCAATAGCCTCTGCACTCCTTTCGCATTTTGCCTCCTCTGGTCTCTCTGAAGTCCTCCACCCCCTCCTGCCCTCACCCAGCTAACCCACACTAAAGCATTTACACACACCCTCTTAAATACCATTCCACTTACCTGGCTTCCAGGGACGTGACAGGGGAAGGTCTTAGAGGCTTCAAAAGAGCTGGTAAGCCCTGCCCTTTCTTCACTATGTGGCTGACTGCATTTCCACCAAGGGTGCTGTAATGCTCTGAGGCAACTGGTGTTCCCTTTCCTAACTGGAGGCGCTTAAATGATAAACTCCCTGGTGGGCTAGTGTGAGTTTCTATGCTATGGCCTTTCTGGATGCCTTTGTTTAATAATACCTATCCTTGATGGTTTACTGGCTTAACTGTAGAAAGGCCTTCGTAGAGCCCTTTATTTATAAAAAATAGTTTCCCTGGTGGTGGAGTGGACTTCCAAGATCTTCCTGGAGGTCTTTATTTAACACAAATAATTCCTGGTTGTTTAGTGGGTTTCTCTCCTTCGTGCAAGCTCAAGCAGACAATGGGCCACATTACGACTCTGGCGGAATGGGTTTAACGGCGCCGGTAGAGCTGCCGGTGCCGTTAAACCCATTCCGCCGTATTACGAGGTCCCCTTGCGGGACCCGCTCTGGACGTCTGGTCAGACCAGGCGTCCATTGCGGGTCCCGCGAGGGGACCAAGGAGCTAACAATGAGTCCGTTATTAACGGGCCCGTTGTTAGTTCCCTCCCCATTCCCATTGAGCCCTATGGGGCCTCAAATGGGAATGGGTCCAGGTCCGGAAATACTGGGCCCTCCAAAGTCGGAATGTCCCGGTATTTCCCGATTCAGGGACCACGGACCCGGACCCCAGTTTGGAGGCAGCCATGCCCTTTTAAGGGCATGGCTACCTCCAAACTCATAATGAGGCCCAATGTCTGCTGGAACCGTGCTTGGGTTCCAGTAAGCCACGTTGGCTCCCAGAGCCTCTGTGGCGTCCTTCCCCTGCGGCCAGTGTTGTTGCGCTTGCTGCATCGCGCAGCAGCAACATGCACACTGTTGCGGTGATCGCTGCGCCCCACACTGCCATCCTCCTCTTCTCAGAGTCTTGCTGGTAGCTGCTGCAGCGCTAGGCTGGCTCGCTCATACCGGCTTCCGTGAGGTCCCAGGGTGTTAGGGGTGGGCTCCCTCCTACCCCTGACATGACTGTGACAGTGGCCTTGTCACACTAGCTTTGCACAATATAAAATATAATAAAACAATATGCATATCTTAAAGCCCCAAACATGTTTCTCTTGCTTTGGGTTATCACTAATCTCCCCTTGAACATCACCCTAACAATAAAAAAAACTGTAGTTTGAGAATCAATAACCAATTAACTCACTACTGCCCTTAATTGAAAATTGGCATCTGATATTTAATATGTATGTACTTTATTGCAGAAACAATATAATGGGAGCTTGTGTTTTAAGAGAAGATTAACATTTTAAATGAATGATGGATCTTGCGCCTGCTGAGCGACATGTTGATGACGTGTTGGCTAATCAAGCATTTATCATCACTCCAAGTTGGCATTATACTTTTTCCAATTTTTTTAATGGTTTGCATTGGGAAAGTTTCTGAATAACGAGGGAGATACTCTGAGAAATAGTTTGAAGGGGGGCATATAATTTGTAATTTTCAGACGTGCCAGCGAAGAGGCTCAAGAGGGCTTGAAAAGGGTGCAAGTTAGGGAAATGGGGTGCATGATTAGGGTGCATTGGTAGAACTGCATTTAGTACTTCTTTCCATTAGCGAGGCTTCATTTTATTTGTGAATTATCTACAGTGTGATAGGAACCTAAGCTTGTTGCACTTTGTCCACAAAGGTAAGACATTGGGCCTCATTACGAGGTTGGCGGTAACCTGCCGGTGCGGGTTGCCACCGACCTCGAAACACCAAATCCGCCTTCTGACTTCCCGCTGCCACCGGGACATTACAAGTCCTGGTAGAGCGGGAAGTCAGGCGGGGATTCGGTAAGTTCCCATTCCTGTGGAGTCCCATAAGACTCCATGGTAATGGGGACTTGGAAGGAAACACCAGCACCGTTGCGAACAGTGCCAGTGCTTCTGTGAAAAGTCTGCCTGCAGGGGCTGTTGCGGGCTGTGAGCGCAACAGCCCCTGCAGGCAGACTCGTGTAGCTGTCTGGAAACAAGGGAGGCATCTGCCGGCGAGGTCCAGCTGTGGGACATTCATTTGGTACGGAGTGCAGCACCCAGAGAGGAGAGAGTGCTGGACCGGTGCTGGGAGGCAGGGGCTGCAGAGCCGGGAAGGCGGGAAGGCGGGGACTGTTGTCGGCAATGAATGTTGCTGCAGTTGGTACATCTCTGCAGGAGGAGGTAGCACTTGCCCTGGGGTAACGTAGTGTACGATCAGCTATGGAGGGACGGGACAGAATCAGCGGCACATTGTGCTCCGGGCTTCGGGAGCACTTTGCGGCCCGTCTTGCCAAGTGTGTAGCTAGTGCTGGTTGTGGAGGCGGTAGAGCTGTGGTGGCCGCCCTAGGCCGGGCAGTGGCTGTGAGCGGCCCAGATTGCAGCAACATCCAATGGATTGCAGAGAGGTGGCATTTGACAGCCTATTATTTTAAAGTTGCGGTGGCACTGTGTCGGGCTGTCAGCCACCAAGTAACACCCGATGGAGTGCAGAGAGGTGGTCTCTGGCAGCCTATTACTTTAAAGGAGCAGTGACACTGTGTTGGGCTGTCAGCCATCATAGTGGTGATGCGAATGCCAGTCCACTGAGCTTGGCTGGTCTGCTGGTGGGAGATAGTGCTAGATGGAAAAACCCTATTGTGGAGTGGATACTTGCACAGAGCCAAAGGTTATGGAGTAAGGGTCGTGGGTGTCAGTATTGTGAGGCTGCAGCGGCCTTGGCACTCCTGAGTGCTGCCTCATTTCCTCGTATAAATTACTGAGGGGCTCTTTGAGTGGCTGATCTCCTTGGATGGCTGGACTGCATCAATGGTGAAAGGGGCCAAGAAGCCAGCAAAGCTCTCCTTTGCTAACATGGAGATGCATGGGAAGCAGAAACCCAGGTCCCCACGAGTCCCCCCACCTCCCAGGAAGACCAATGTGGTGAGGTGGCTGACAACTCGGAGGCTCGTCCGAGCAGTGACCCCTCGCATGCTCACATAGATATGGTGATGCTCCTAGAACAGATGAAGTCTGGGTTTGAATCTGTGACTGGAAAGTTGGACAACCTGGTTTTTAAAGTTGATCGGATGCAGCAGAGGATTGAAAAGGAAAGCAGCAGAATCACTGAGGCTGAACAGAGGATCGGGACACTTGAGGACACAAGTATGGTGATGGGTCAGGCCATCCGTTCTTTGCAGTAGGAGGTGGCCGGGGTGCGGACCACAACGAAGATTTGGAAATCCCCTCTCATCATAATAATGTACGCATAGTGGGGATCCCGGAATTAATGAAGCCACAAAATATGGAGGAATTTGTTGAGACCCTTATCAAGGAGGTTCTGGTGGACCCACCCCTCTCTTAGGGCTCATCATGTGTCATCGCAGGCCCTGAGGCAGGCCAGAATCCTAGGCCAGTGATTGTCCGTCTCTTGAATTACAGGGACAAGGACACCATTTTGAGGAAAGTAAGAGAACAGGCAGAGTTGCATTATTCCAGTATCTAGATTTACCCTGACATTACGCGATCCGTGAAGAAAGTCTGCATTTATTTTGTTGCAGTGAAGCGCCAGTTGCATGAGCAAGATTTGCAGTACTCCATGCTGTATCCATCAAAGCTGCGGGTTACTCAGGTCAATAAAATACACTTTTTCACCAACCCAGCAGAGGTGCGGTCCTTTTTGGAGGTTCTTTCCAAACGCTGAACGCTATAAAGGCCGTTGGTTTGTTATTTGTGTTTTTTTTTATTTTTCTCAAGCCACAAGTTGTCTATTGAAGAGTCCTGTTCTGGTTCTCCTGTTGGATCCTTGTGGGTGTGGTTGTAATCCTGTTGTTTCTTGTTGTGTGCCTATGTTGTCCCAGTGCTAACTTAGAGTTACAGGATGTTTTAGTAAATTGGGTTTAGGTATGTGACGAGTTTATCCCATCCTTGAGTTGAAGTGATCTGGAGTAGCAGGGTTGTTTAACCTCCTTACACAGGGTAGGAGTGTGGGGCGACAGTCCTGCTGTCTCTGGGATGGTTCCCGCTGTTGTTGGGATTGGGTGGGGTGGTCAGTTGGATGGGGAATTCACTGCAAGTTCAGGGAAGGCAGTGGGGGTGGAGTGTAGGGTACACTTGTTAAAAATCGGTTCACATCGGGTGAGAAGATTGTTCACTGCATGTTTTGGACTTTGCAGGGATGGAATTGTTATGACAAATGCTGAGAATGACATGAGGGAAATTAATATATGCACTGTCATTAGCTGGAATGTACAGGGGTTAAATAATCGTGCCAAGATGATGAGGAGAGTTATTGCGTATTGCGAGCACCATCAGGCAAAGGTGCTTATGCTTCAGGAGGCACATCTGGTTGGGGATGCGAATGATGCGCTGGCGAGATCCTGGGGGAATGCAAGAGGGTAAACATCTTACTCTAGATTCTCTAAAGGCATCTGAATCCTTATCCACAGATCTCTGGGATTCAGGGTGTTGACGTGGGAGAGTGACCCAGAGGGGCAGTACTTATTTGTTTTGGGGGTGTTGGAGCATAGGCTTTTGATCTTTGTTAACGTTTATGGTCCCAATGTTGATGATCCAGAGTTTTACCAGTCCATCATTAATAAATGTCATTTGTACTTGTATACTCATTTGATACTGGTTGGGGATTTGAATACGGTCCTGGACCCGGAGCTAGAGAGATCTGTGAGCCGAGCAACACAACAGTCTTTGGCTGCCTGCATAAGGACTGGAATAACAATGGCAAACTTTCCATCCCCACATGTTAGATTTCACCTTGTACTCGTCTGTGCACGATATGAGATCGTGTAGAGACTATATTTTGGCTACCTCTTCATTGGTGCACCAAGTGGTGGGCAGTTGTTTTCTTCCGAGAACTTTCTTGGAACACTCACTGGTAGTGTGAATGCTGACATTGCAGGGTGAAACCCTAAAACTGCCCTTTTGGCGTTTTAAATCGCTGGCATTGCACGATGTGGTGTTGGAGATAACTGCATTTCTTTACAATTAACATTCGATTGGTTGCTACCATGGGTACCGTATGGGAAACATTTAAAGTTCACCCTAGGGGGCTGTGTATGGCCCTGGGAAATGGTGTGCTTAAAACGATTTCCATAGGCTGGATCTGATAGAGAGAGAATTGAAGGATCTGCCAGTTAACACGACTCAGCCGGAAGCCGTTGAGACCAGATCCTCTATAAGAACAGCACTGGATCAGTTCCAGTTTGAAGTTGATCGGGAGGTTCGGTATCTGTCATTCTCTCGTGTTCGATGATACAAGGAGGAGGCTAAGATGGGGCGTCATTTGGCCAATATACTGAGGAGAGAACAGAATTCAGTAGATATAGACTTTTGCTGCCGCCTACAACCCGCAGAGCTGAGGTAGCCCCCACTCTCACTGGGCGCGGCTTTGCCAGCATGCCCCGTCTCAACACTCCTCATTGACTGATCCATGATTGCCTGCATCTCCATCTGACGTAGCCCCCTGCACTCTGGGGAATGGCTTTGTCAGACTGTGCACTCATACCAATTTTGACTGTGTTGCAACTACCCGTTTTGCATTTGCTCTCACCTATTTTGTCCCATTTGATTGTCTGCCCGCCTGATGTAGCCCCCCAGTACCATGAGGGGAGGCTTTGCCAGTCTGCAGTCACACACCTATGTTGTCTCACTTGATTGTCTGCTCACCTCATGTAGCTCCTGTACCATGGGGTGAGGCTTTGCCAGTCTGCTTTCACACACTTATTTTGTCTGCAACCAATATGCTTGTTTCTTGCACTTCCCCAAATGTACCATTCACCATCTATAACTAGCAACTAGATGCCTCTGGGTTTTGGGCGCTGGAATAAATGCAAAATAAATAAATAAAATAGTGGTAATCAAAAAACGATAAAGGAGAATTGATAAATTGATCGCTGACCCGGAGCAGATTGCAGCGGTCTTTGGCAAGTTTTGTTAATCGCTCCATAGTGCCAGGGGGCGAAGTATCAAGTGCACCTTTGCACTTTTCTAAAGGAGACTCCGTTACCTGCACGTTCTGGTTAGGCTCAGCTGATTCTTGAGGCACCAATAACACTGGAGGAGGTCATGGATGCCTTTAGTGCTTTGCCTTCTTCTAACACAATTGGCTCTGATTGGGATCATGGGCGAGTTTTATAAATAATTTGGTTCAAAGGTAGCTCAGTATTTGGTTCAGGCATGGCAGGAAGCATTGGAGATCCGTAGTCGCCCTTCGACTATGAGGGAGGGCATAATATCTTTGATTTTAAAACCGGCAAGGATGCTTCCGACTGCGCTTCGTACAGGCCAATATCTTTGATCATCTTAGATACCAAGATCTTTTCCAAGATTCTTGCAGACATGCTTCTCCTGTATCTGTCATCTCTGGTCCATATGGACCAGTCTGTGTTTATCTTGGGGCAATCCACTGCGCTCGATTTGCAGAGATATTTTGCCATTATGGCACAATTAGGCCCACAGGTGCAGGCCGTTGGGGCCTTATTAGATATTGTTAGTATGGTTTACTTCAAACTTGACTTAAGGAAGAATTATAACTTTTTCTTCAACAAGTTTTTTCATGTCTTCTTTAAATGCGACAAATCAATATGAGTTGTTTATGTTAGAGCCACAGTTCAGCACTTGCATCAGCTACTACCTGGCTTATGCCTCCGCCAGGCTCTTTTGGACAATGCCTCTTGCCCTATAGGTTTACTCGCCTGCCCGTCTACTTCTTCAACAGCAAGAATAGAAAAGTGCTTCAGTGGTAACTTCCAATTTAGCGTAAAAACAACTTCATTATACTTCTTCAGCATCAAACTTTAAACATATTGTGGGGGAAACAAGAATCCACATTAGTTCTCTTCAAGGCTTCTTGGCAACTATGCTCCTCTCCCTCTGGATAATCTACTCCAAAGGGTCAGCCTGTTTTCCTCCGTTCTTTCCCCTCTGTATCATCAACCACATTCTGATCACAAGATAGTCTCTCCTTTCTTCTACCTTGGCTTTGGCAGTGTAGGTTGTTATCACCTATAGATTTGTATTTTGTAGCACATAAGCAGTAAACTCTAGTCATTAAGCCTCTCAATATTCCCCTCTTGCCTTGAGTATCGTTTATTACACTGCCTTTGCTGCTGATTTGTTATACATTCTTGGCATGGGTATTGCTTGTAAGCTTTTGGAACAATTACAGCTTTACTGTGTGGTTTCTGATCTTTCCACATTTTCATGCGCTTATTTATACAGTCACTTGCTTTTAACAGGTATAACTTTTGTTGGTTTTGTAAAGTTTGGCATTCAAAATCACTTCTATTGTCGCTTTTACTCACTCGCAAAACAAGCGGCCTGCTGTGAACACGCATGCAGCGTTGGAGCACTCCGGAGTGACTTGCAAGCTTTGAAATCACTGGGTAAGTCGCTTGTGTCTGCTCCGTTCGGTGTTAGCAGGTCTTCAGGGCTTGTGGCTTCTCACGGTCAGGCGGGCAGCGTTCTCTGGTCCTCCTCTGCTTAGGGTCAGGTGCACAAAAGGGAACACTTCCCTCGCTGCTGCTTCCTGCTGTGCAAACTCTGCACAACAAAATATTATCAGGCAAGCCTCTCGTCCTCACGCTTCCCGCTGCACGATCTCTGCAATAGGGAGAGCCACAGGCAAAGACTCTCCCAGGACCCTCCATGGCTTCTGGCGATTCAGTGGTCCCGGCGTCTTTCTCGCCTCATGCTTCCCTCTTAGCTGCAACCACCGCTGGCGTAGTTTCTTCCTGCTACACAGTTCTGCTTCTCTCTCTCATTCTCATTAATGCCTGCACCTGAGGCTGTTTTTTAAGCCTCCCTTCAGGTGTAGGTCATCTACAACAAATAAGAGATCCCTCCCACTTCCTGTGCATCCCTCTTCCTCGTCCCAGCACTGAGGGAATTATGGGACTTGGAGTCCCTCGCAACCAAGTTAGCTTTTCTAACTCTTTTTACTTGGCAATAAGCCATGTAAAGACTAGGGCTTCGGGGAAAGTTGAGTAGGGGAATCACCCTGTTTCCTGACCTGTTTCCTCCCCCATGTGATCCTCCTGCAAAACACCAACCCCAGGTCGAGGTTTTGGGGGAATCATTACTGATTCATCACAATATGGAAAATGAATTTGATTCGGTCACCTGGGACTATTTGTTTGTAGTATTGGAATTGGTGGGGCTTCTGTAGGATTTTCTTATGATGTCTGCTTCTACTTTATTTGGATGTCACTGCAAGGGTTGGGTTGAGGGTCCTTCGTTCAGCTGCGTTCAGATTAGGGCAGGGGACAAGGCAAGGGTGCCCCGCTTTTGCCGCTTTTGTTTGTGCTTGCAATAGAACCCCTGGCGGTTTGCTTGCGGTTAAGACATTGTCAACTAGGTATAGCGATGGAAGTTACTCTGAGTTACTCTGGAGTTTATCTCAACAGTATTCTTTGTGTTAAGGCCCTGCGACCAATTTGTCTCAGTTTACAGATGAGCTTGAATGTTTTGGGAGAGTGTCTGGACTGAGAATTAACTGGACGAAGTCAGTATTGTTTCCGTTAACAGATAGAACCCACAGACCCAATGGGTTAGATGGTTGCAGGTGGGAACAGGCAGGAGTACTGTACTTAGGGGTGATTGTCAGTAGGAGTCACTCATCCCTGTTGAAGGATAATCATCTAGCATATTTGGACACACTGAGGAAGAAGATTGACTAATGATTGACCCTCCTGCTTACGCTATTAGATCGCATTACAGTGATGAAGATGGTAATTTTGCCAAAATTCCTATATTTGTTCTTGACCATCCCATTTTGGCTGGGAGTCTCTTTCTTTCAGACGGTCAGATCCTTGTTGATAAAACTCACTTGGTTCCCAAAACAGCCCAGAATTAGGTGGATAACTTTGTGCACACTGTTTGAACACGGGGGGCTAAATGCCCCTGACCTGGAACTGTATTTCCTATAATCTCAAGCATCTTTTGTGCCCTATTGGATGCCGGGTGCTACAGTGTACCCTCATGTTTCGGGTGGAGATGAGGGCTATTTATCCATATTCTCTGCAGGGGGCCTTAGTCGGTGCATGGAGGCGGCTGAAGAAAAGGGTGCATGGGTTCTATACACGCCTGAGTTGAGGGTCAGGGACATGCAGGGTATCACCCCTGCTTATGATGCTGCTACTATTATGTCCTGCTAGTCGGGGTGAGATGTGAATATCATGTATGACATTTTTATCCGGAGGGTCAGTTTGTACCCTGGGAACTAGTTCAAGGGAAATTAGGCAGTGATTTCAGACTCACATTTCAGAATTTCTGTATAAGGGCGGCGTTCCAGCAGTGGACACTGGATTTCCCGTCGGTGAATTCAGCTGGAGCAAGCGGTATAGTGTCCAATTTGTATCGTCAGGTGTAGAGTGATACCCCTAGCGTGGATCTTCAGTGTAGCGCGGATTGGGCTGATAAGATGGTGGCTGAGCTGATGACAAGATGTGGTTGTACATGGGTAGGTACACCCACAAACTAGCCCTGAATGCGAGATTCAAATTAATTCAGTATAAAGTGCTACATCGTATATATATAACCCCTGCCTCACCAGAGTAAATTCGATGAGTCAGTAGATGTCCCAGGTGTAAGGAGAAGGAAGCAGGCTGGTTATGCCCCGGGCTGACTGACTTTAGGAACCAGGTACAAGATAACATAGGACTGATGATCCAGAGAAACAGCGTGTTGTATGTTTGGGTGGTTCCCGGCTTGGGTAAGAAAGCTTGGAAGCTGCTTTCAATTTGCTTGTTGTTGGCTAAAAGGTGCATATATATGTCTTGTGAGGCCCCAGCTATGCGCAAAGGGATGTCAGATGTGTGCTGGTGCCATGGCACTGGAACTGAATTCGGTAGAATGGGCCCGGCCTGTTCGAGACCTGCTGATATATGGGAGCTATTCAGGCGCTTCCTGAGGTGTAAACAACCACTGGAAGAGGATGCAGAGGGTATTTGGTAATGGTTGTTAAAATCCAGGCATCAAATTGTAGATGATTTAGTGAGGTGCAATAGGTTGTTCCCTCAGCAAATGGTGGTTGGAAGTGCCATGGTTGGTGTTGGTGAACATTGCGGGAGGGTCTTCATGTACTGTGGGCCGCATTATACTCCTCTGTCCTTGTCCTTGGACCTCGCTGTTGGTGTATGCTTATTCTGGCCTTTAAACTGTGGTGTGATGTACTAAAAACATTTTTTAAAAAACTTCCATGATCCCTCAGCATAGACCATACTGTCCAGGGCTCATGGGAGTTGAAGCTCAAACCATCTGAAGCGCCAAAGGTTGAGGCCCCCTTTTCTGACACTTCAAAACAATGAGGAGGGTGATGGTAGGGTTTTGGTGACTGTCTTAACCTGTAACAACGATGACATCCGTTGCTTAAGGACGAAGTGTTTGGAAGGCAGTGGTTTTAGGCACAGGGCAGAGGCACAGTGGGTCAGAGAGACTGCCCAGAATAAAACACCATTCCAACTCAGCTATGTGAGTTCACTGCATGAGACTCTCGGGCTACAATAATTCTAAACACATATTTATTTATTTATGTATTTATATCGTGCCGAAACCCACAGGAATCAGGACATAGTGCCCCTTTCCTTGTTTCACTTGTAAGGTTGTGAGAATTTAAGAATTGATCTACATCGAAGATGAACTTACCATGAAGTTTAGCTTCGTTTTGAGAAAAGCAGAACAGAATCCACCCAAGGGCACTACACTCCTGGGCAGTCAATGGGAGCCCAGATAACACTCAAAAACAGAGGCCATTTTTGTTTTTCTGAGAGTACTGGAGGAGGGCAATACGTTGGGCCTGAACTGAGAGAGGTAATCAGGATTCCCTTTCTGACCTGAAATATTTGGCTACAATCATGCAAGTCTAGCCAACTGTAATGTGCAAAGTAAGGAATATGGCATCATTGAAAATCGAAAAGCCTCTGTTGTCAATTCAAAAGAATATTGTTGTTTGACATCGTATTTTCCATCAGCACACCTCACAATAATGAGCTTTCTAAAATATGTGTTTTTTTATGTCACTCGGCAGGAAATCCATTTCTCAATGTTGACTTTTGTTTGAGAAAGGAAGAAGTTCCAAGCACATGTTTAAGGGACCGTCTTGTTTCAGAAGGAGGACAAACCACACGAAACAGCTCAGGTACCTAAAATATTCTTGAGCATTTACTTTTTTGCGATTTGAAAGGAGTAGTGTGTTCTCATGTATAATGTATTTATCAAAATATCCTCAACTACATTTTTGTTATTGTCTTTTGTGCAAAAATCAAATTGCTCCGTGACGGTCTCTAATTTATATGGTAGTGGACTACATATAATATGGTATTTATATGGTAGAGAACAGAGGATAGATAGCACAGGTGCAACGCGCTGGTCTTGGAAGCAAGACCACGCAGAGCAACAGAGGTTCGAATCCTGGATCCACACTTGAACTCAGGTACGGTATTAGGCGCGTTATAAAAAAACAATTCAATTATAAATGATATCCAAAATTCTATTTGTTTGCAGTGTTCCCTTGCTTGGGCTTCTAACTGCTGCTTAATTATGGTGCAAACATTTACTTTTTTTTCTTATAAAGTGGTCCCTGTCTGCAGCTAGCAAAACCCCTAGAGACAGGAGTGTTGCTAGGTCAGGAAAAGATCCGGGGCTATGCTAATGTCAGGACTGTTGGGACTCAGGGCTAGCTAGCCTTTCGGTTGTTGCCTGAGAGCTTCTATCTGGGGCTATAACCAAAAGACCCAGGGCTATAGCCCCCTCAGCACCTCCCCCTCCCCCAGCAACGCCTATGCCAAGAGTACTCAATGTTGAATAGTATTTGAAAATTCTACTTTCAAATATTAGAACTTTAATGTTTGTTTACATTTTAGGAAATGACGATTTTACGACAGTTCACATTAAAAGAGAGCAAGAGGCCTACCCCATAGTCCTTCAAGAAACTGACAGAGAAGAAAGTGTTAGCAGTCCAGTGGGTGAGTAAAGAGTATTTCTGATTTTATTTTTCAATGGTAGGTTAAACATTAAAGTGGTAATTCCCATTGTTTGTAGGCTTGAACGTTTTATAGTAACCTTAACTATTAATTATTTTTTATGTTGAATAGTTTGCTAGTGATCCCTAAATATATGCAGTTTTTTTAAAAACAAAATAGAGTAGAAGTAAGCGTGTGCCTTTGTGTTGGGATGTTTGTGTGCATTGTTGGGTATATTTTTATTTCATTTTGTTCCTCTGGCCCTACTGCATGCATGTTGGGGGCTGCAGATATGTTTATGCATTTTGCCGAATATTTTTCATTTTGTTTTGTTCCTCCAACTGTACTACACATGTACCCCTCCCTCCCCCCAGCACCACTGCATACTGGGTGAACCAGATCATCTTGTATGTTTCGTAGATTTTGTTTCATTCCGTTATGTATTTTTAATTTTGTTTTGTCCTTCCGACCCTACTGATCAGGTGCGACGGCCCTACTGCATGTTTGGTGCTGTAGATCGTTTTGTGCATTTCACCGAATATTTGTCATTTTGCAGTATGTTTTTTTTTCATTTTGTTTTGTCTGGCTGGCCCTACTGCGATGGACTCTGCCCTTCTGCGTGTTGGCTTTGGGGGATCATCTTGCCATTTAGCAGAACACTTTTCATTTCACAGTATATTGCATTTTGTTTTGTTCTCCTCCCCCTATCCCCACGATAATATGACACACGTACGCCTTACTGCAAGTGGGGTGAGGCGCATCATTTTGTGTATTTTTTTTTTTTTGTATTTAATCAATTTAGATTTTTACAAATGGAGGAATCTTTCTTTACTATCTTGAGAAATAGAGTTTACTTTTTATCATTTATTTTGTCCCTCCGACCCTTCTGCATGTTGGCTTTGGCAGATTATTTTGGGCCTGATCACGACTTTGGCAGTAACCCTTAAATCCGGCGGTAGCCCTATTACTGCCGGATTTAAGGGTCCGCCAAATCAAGGCCAGCAGTAAGAGCGCGAAAATTCCCCATTGAGCCCAATGGGGAATGGGGCATTCCCGAATGGGCTCAATGGGGAATGGGGGTTAACATTACCGCTGAACTCGTGATCCGGCGCTATTAGCGCCGGGGAGTTCGGCGGTAGGGCTAATACGGCCAGCGGTAATACCGCCGGCATTACCGCCAAAGTCGTGATGTTTCGCAGTTAATTTTTCATTACGTTTTCTCCCTTCAAGCCTAATGCGAATGTTAAAAAGTGAATATCTCAAGGCTAGCAAATACGATTTGTGCAATATATTTTCGCCATGCACAATTTCAACATAAACTTTACGCATGTCTCTAAAATATCCAAAATCTGAGTGGACAGTTTTGAAATATGGGGCGGCCAGAGGTTAAAAGTGCGATTCTTCTGCCTCTAAGAAAAGTTAAGTGAAATAAAAGATGTATTTTTCGAACTATCACTTGGATAAAACATAGGCAAATGTTAGGGTCTGACCAGATTGGTCGGAAGCCAAATTTGATGCATTTTCATTAATGCAAACAGAGGTTTTAGTCGAAACATATTTTTAATTTCCTGGCTAACCATTATTTATTTTTTATTTTTTTTATTGGTTTGTTACAAACCTTTAAAAAACTAAGTTACAAATAACAAATTAGACAGAATTTAGATGGCAACTTCGTATAAAGGCAGAAGTAGAACATAAGGCCATCCTCGATTATGCGCCTAATGCCTTGCAAAAAAAAAAAAAAGAGAGAAGGAGTGCAAAGCATCAACCAATTGGGGAAAACAAGGTCAATGACATCTATTCCCAAGAGCAGTTAGAAGTTGGCAGAAATTCGGTATGCACTACATGATTTAGTTATTTCTACTGTCTTTGGCAGTTAGGTTCTAAGGTCGCTTCTGCCTTTAATAGTTTTTCCTTCATTGCTTCTAGGAAGAAAGTTAGCTCAAATGTTAAACTACGGTCCAAATCTTGAGAGAGTTGCTTCCACCAGTCTTCTATGGACATCGTAGGTCTTGCTAAAATAAATCTTCATAGGTGCTTTGTGCGTTCTTGTGTCAGTTTAGGCCTGGGCATGTTAATGATAGATGTTTCAAAGTTTCGGGCTCTTTGTCACAAAGGCGGCACTTTTGCGATTTTAGGCAGGCGGTTTTCCATATACTCAAAGTTTCTCGGGTGGGCAGTTGATTGAGTCGATATTTCATAAAAATTGCTCTTCAATTTTTATCCGGAAATCTTTGTAGATATGGCATGATTCCATTCAATTTTTTCTCTTCATTAGGCATCAGCTGCATAATTCTATGTTTTTTACACGAGTCGCCTGTGTCGATCCAATCTTGTGTCCAGAGCAGTGATTTGGCTTTATTTGGAATTTCTAGGAGCATGCTTTTGTCTGCTCCTATGTCACTGAGGATTTTTTCGCAACGATTGGCCCACATTGAGAGGATGGTATCGCCAGACTCTTTAGTTAGATCTTTCAAGATATTATATTGTAGTAGTGGCGTCTCGTCTGTAGCCTTGCGATATTCATTTAGCATGTTCCACGTGATTCTCCCATTAATGGATAGAAGGCTGAGCTCAAATCTTATGCAGGCGGTTGGAACTCCTGGAGGTAGCCACAATACCTTGGACCAAAAAGAATGTTCCAATGAGGCCCAAACTTCCGCAGGACATCCAAAGGCGCAATCGGCTCCATGAATTAGAGCTGGGATTACCTTAATTTTGTAGAAAGTCAAAACTGGTATTGATGAGTGTTTCCCATATTTCATGTTTACAATGCATGCTTGTGCTGTCAGTTGCCTGCATTTAGATTTGGCTTTTTCCAGCCATGGGGCTAACCATTATCAATAGAGTCCCAACTGCAAAAATGTAATACATATTTGTTTGTTTCAAAATGTTTTGAATTAAACAAAGAATGTGTAAAATTGGCAGCATACATAAAGCAATTTGCAAATGCAAAAAATCTCATACAAATTCTTAACTACCAAATTAGATCCTCAACTTAAGAACGATAAGTGCATAAAAAAGAGATAGCTATAACCTATTAAACTGGCATGAATGGCAAGTGATAAAGAGCATTTTGCAGATGAAGTGTGAACAATTATTGAGTCCTCAAAAAAAATGAAGTATTAGCAACTAGCTAAAACATACATGGCTGTTTTGAAAAGTCTGCCATAGAGCAAGCATAACATGCAAGCGTGTAAAGTGCATTTTCCTAATAAGATGCAAGCAATTCATACAATCAAAGAGCAAACATACAGTAATTGGCAGTTAACCACCATCATGGTGCCACCTCGGTTGCCGGCTTTAGTTTTTTTTATTCATCATGAACTTTACTCTATCACATAATGACACATCTAGGTAATTTGGTACCCGATATGCAACATGCTTGTAAGTTGCTTGCTTGCAATATAATAAAGCTTCCTGACATGTGCTATCTCCATTTGCCCTTAATCTTTTTAAGCCATTTTATCCTTGTGTTTCAATAAAGCAGACACAGTAGCTTAAGATGTCATTCATTTTCTTTAGACATTGAGCAATAAGAGCATTCTGCAATACAGTTTAGCAACCATTTGCTAGGTACAGAAACCATAGCAAAAATATTTAAATATAATTCTGTGGATAACAACTTTTTGAAATATGGTCTCATCATCTCATCAAGGTACTCTTCTCCTTTCCCTCTTAGTCCATACATATAAATGTAGATTAAGTCATTTAAGTCAAGTCACACTTGCCATTGTACAACTCAGTAGCCATCAGTGGAAGTGCACATTCAGTTCAGTGCCACATGAGCAATTCAAATTAGCTCAAATGTAAGCTTTTTTCTCTCGATAATTTTCTTCGAGCTAGTGGGCAGTGCTGTTGTATGGTAGGTATGGTATAGTATTGTTTATTTATACAGCGCCTACACACAGTCGCTCAGAGGCCTTGAACTTCTGAGACGATAATAGTCTGCACAGGCAGAGTAAGTGAGTAAAAAATACATGTAACAGTTTGGGAGACAGCAAATAGGCCTGGCGGCGATTCTGCAGTTTTAACAGTGCAATTAAGGGGTGAAGACAAGGGAGAACAGACATACAATCTTCAGCGTTGTGCGTAACGATCAAGCAAGTGCAAAGAGGGTCACAGAGAGGGGGGGATCAAGTTCACCCGGTCGGTTGAGACTGGGGTAAGTGCAGAGAGAGCCACTCTCTAGGGTTAATTTCACAAGTGCATTGAGTGTGGGTGGGGTGGGGTGTAGGGCCCTGTGGCAAGTGCGAAAGAGGACTGGCAGGGGTGCCGGGGGCCAGTGAGATTCTGAGGTACACCCGACGGCCAGTCAGCCTGCTGTAAGGAAGAGGAGGGAGAGAGGAAAACATAGGGAACTGGGTTAGCAGCGTAGCGGTAGAGAGAAGGAAGAGGCGAAGAGGAAAGTCTTGAGGAGTTTCTGGAATTTAAGGAGATCTGGCTCAAGACGGGGGGCGGCAGGGAGGCTATTCCAGAGGGAGGCACCTGCTGAGGATAAGGATCTCCTTCCAAATCTCTGCTTGGGGAACCGGCTCACTCGCAGAAGGTTGGAGGTAGAGGAGCGGAGGGCTCGTGAGAGACAGTATTATAGTATGCATAGTTTTTTTAACCTAAGACAGATAGATCTCAAGGTTGCAGACAACTGCATACACATTGAATCCTTATTAGGGATCAACCTTGCAGTATGGTCTGAAATTCGAATGGGTGGAGCATTTGAGCTTGTAAGCAAACACCAGCAAAGTTATGGTGGCTTTATAAAAGCTTGAGAAAAGCCTTCCTTCTGAAATGTGAAAGTAGAATAACCCATTTCAGCCTAATCACACGTGCCACAGCAGCAATCAGTGGCCATTAATGGAAGTTAATTCCATTTGAGAGCCTCATGAGCAATGCATTGTGGATATGCAAATCATCTCAAGGGATTGGATTTCTTTGTTCCTATGGTTAATGCTTTAGCGTGACTCTTTGTTTGTCTTAGTCTCTGACTTATTTTGCCAATATTGAATGTTCATTTCCGCCTCTGGTACATGCCACATTGGTGGATGTGTGCGTTAATTAACTTTTTATTTTGAGAACTTGGTTGCTTTGTAGTACCTTGATTCTGTATATTGCTATGATGCATACAGGTTTTATTGTATTTTAAACCATTTGTGTTAGCACAGGTGTGCCTTATGTTCAGATTGGTTTGTGAGTCTGATTTTTTTTCAAATAGTCAGGTTGTCTGAGAGCTAGAGGTTGGTTTCTGAAAGAAATATTCTCAACCTTTCATCTTCCTGAACAATGTGGTGTAGGTACCTGACAATCTAGTTCAGGGCTCTTATTTTGGGATTTTAAGGGATGCAATCATTGCTGTTTCTGTTTTTATTTCAGGACATTATTTTAGGTGTTCATGTGAATCCGAACATATCATTCATAATCTCGTGGTTGTTGACATTTGTTTTGAAATTCCCACCTAAAGACCTTAGTTTGTTGGTTCATATCAACTGTATTGTAATGTATAGCCTGGCTGGTGGTATTTTCTTGTGTGTTTAGGATGAAAGCCTTTCGTACCTATCAGGGGACGTCTGTGGGTTTGATGACTGTGATAAATCACTATCCACAAAAGGCTGAGAGTATCTCTTCTCATAGCACATGCCTTTGTGTGGAGTTCTTTTTGGATTTTTCCTGGAATCAAAAAATCTTCCTTCATGTCTTTTTTTTCTACATCACTCTGCGGAGGTTGAAGGATCCTTTATAAATTTCACATCAGGAGAGCTCTGAGATTTTACTTCAACCACCTAAGCTAAATGTAGAATTTCAAATTGACTTACTGCTTTTGTTAGCCTTTATCCAGAAGAGGTTTCCAGTGCTTCAATTGTTTGTTACATTATTTCATATATCTTTGAGTACTAGCCGAATTAACAGTTTTCTCCTTCAAATGATGTTGATACTCTGTGAAAGAAGTTCCCATGAACTGTTGGGATTTCTGTTTACACATATTTTATTTTGTTTTTTCAAGTGAACATTTTATTACCTTTGTCAGGTGCTTTGGCTAATGCACAAAGTCTTTAGTAAGCACTTCAGGATTTCATCCCCTGGATTGCAATCTGAGTTTTCCTTCTCTCCGTTTTTATGTGATGCTTTGTGTCTAGGATTTTGTTTCTGCGAGATGTGGGAAGGATGACAGGAGCCACTTTCTATGATAACTCTGTTTATTCACAGAATATCAAGCACAGGGTTTGTCTCTCCTTCCACCTTTAGTTTAGACACAGTCCGTTTTATCTCTGTTCGGGTCTGCTTCATTCAGCTTTTCACTTTTGTCCTTCTTCCATTCAGGTCCCTTTAATTTCCATATAGGAATCTCTCCAGACGCTGGTTGTTGGTGTGGACAATAAGGGTTTTGGGTCTTGACTTCACTTCAACCTTCAATAGGCCCAGGTATTCCAGGCTTTTCCTCCTAGGTCTCATTCCATTACATGTTTTCTTGTGGACGTCCAAAGTTGATGTGTTCCAGCAGCACACTGCTCTGCAGGTATCCGCCGTGTCTTTTTAGCGGTTCCATGTGTTCTTAACGAATGAAAAAATAACTAATCAAATTTTAACGAAGAGAAAATAACGGAAATCTTATATGTTCCCCACATCCCTCGTTTCCCCTTGCTTAAAACCCACCCTAACTCCCTCCCCACAAGATTTAAGCCTTTACCCCACCCCCACATATATTATTTAAAAAAAACACTATTTTTTCGTGTTTTCCGATTATTAAAATGTGTTGGTTTTTTTCATTTTATTCACTGTATACCCTTTTTAGCTTTTGGAGAATCTCTCACTTAACTCCTAGAGACATCTCTGGCACCCCTTAAAACCTTGGGCAACACAATTGCTTGGAGTTTCTGCTATTTCTGCTTCCAAACCGCTTTGGTTCTCCAATACAGTCTACCGCTTTGGTCTGGTCCACCCAAAGTCAGGTAGCATCCTGCTCACAGTACTCTCTGGGCCCCATCTGTTCCAACCTGCAGAAGCTACCCAATCTGTGTCGCTTCTTGCAAGTCTTTACAGCCTCTCCCTCTCTACAATGTTTCTCCCCCTTTTCATACCTCTCATGATTTCACTCCATTGTTGGAGAGTCCCAGGCCTGCTCCCATTGGCCTGTCGACCTTTGACTCCTCATTGCTCAGCATTCTCATTCCATCTTCCCACCATGATCCTAAGGCTTCAGAACCCCTCAAAAACAACTTGGGTTCTCAGGTGCAGTCTCCCATTGGGTCCAACCAATGTTCAAACACAGCAGCCCCTGCTCACAGCACTCTATGGTATTGTCCTCCTTTAGGCTTCAACAACTGCACCCTCCATATTGCCATTTTCAAGTTCTCCACAGATTCAATATCTCTTCCCTTTCTTATACCGCCCATGACTTCACCCTATTGGTGGTGCATCTCATGGCCTGTTCTCACTGGCATTATTGGCCTTCTGGTCTTCGGCTCCTACTCATTCCCAATATCTAACTTCTAATATCATGGTCTAGGGAGGGGAAGTTATAAAAGCTGAGGCTGTTATCTTAGATATCAGCGCCATTTCGCTTTGGAGCTGTTTGGCCAGATGTTCTATGTTCTCTGTTCCCCTGACTTTGTTTCTTCTCCTACCAAAGCTGGCATGCAACGCATAGGTCCCTTTTATGTGTATTTGTGAAGCTAAAGGGAAGCATTTTGTCACTGCTCGCACACTCTGGGTCAAGCACAAAGTATCAGTGGCTGTGTCCCCCTGATTCTGATCTGTTGGTGGGCAATGTAGGCTGCACCCCATACGTTTTGCAAGCAGTACCTGTTAGATGTCAGTTCTAGACGAAATGAAATATTATTTGTTAAACACTGTATTGATTTGAATAGCTTCCAACCCCTTAGAAATTCATATATGCGTGCTCCCCATCAGCATTCAAGAATAGAAAGGTTATGAGTTCCTCACTTGGGTACTCTTATACTCCTAGCCCTACAGCCCCTTTCTTCTCGATTAAAACTTTAACTAGTTCCTACTTTGTGGTCTCTATATGTATGTGTTGAAATGGACAGAGAAAGAAGAATGAATTAAGGGACGTTATGCAGTTGAAATGTAACAGACCCAATAGCGATTGGGTCTGAGCTATCACTAGGGCTTCAAAAAGCTTTCTAGGCTAGTGCAACGTGTTTTAGCACTCTCCCACTTCAGAGGAGGTGCCATCAGTCTAACCAACGAGATGGGTACTGTGGGACAAGGAGTGTACATTTCACTAGGGTAGTAACCTTTACAGCAGTGTTTGTGTCGAAATAGGTTTAATTGCACAACATCCAATTCTTTCAATGTTAGGGATGTATTGTTTAGATCTGTCAGTGCGTCAGAGCTCTGACCCACTTGATGTGGAGATGTGCAAAGTGTCAAGGCTTCTGGGATTTTTCCCTACATCTCTTCCTCACGATTCATATGACTTAACAGCAAGATCACTATAAAGCACTATTTCATGAAATTGAGATATTAAAAGCAGCACTGATAGGGAGTATGTAAACTTGCAAAAATGGAAAAGTGAAGCCACATTCTATAAACTCCTGGGAACGAGAGATCTTTAACAGAGTGATCAAAGTAATCAGAATTCTGAAATTAACAGGACGCCTCGTTTTTAATAGATAAGATGATTTTTGGGCATAGTTGTTTTGGAGGCAGACAGCTAATTATAATATAGTGCTTAAAAAGGGTGGGTATGTATGCCAATACAAAAACTTAAGATCCCTGAATATTGCTCATTGTTTTAAGCTGTGGCTACATGGTTTTGTTGTGTGAACTTTAGTAGCCTTTTGACATCACTAAAATATATGTGACATTAGTAAGGCTTAAAAAAATGTATGTTGTGTACTAAACTAAGATGAAATAATGATGTTAGTTTCATATCAGCATCCTTCATTGATCAGAGATTATGATATCATTAAAAGGCACCCAGAGCATTTATTTGGTCTTCATTTGGTTTAAACTAGATCCTAATAATCCATGAAGTGCTGTCATATGCTGCAGTGTTTCATACCAGACCTAAATAATACATAGATATGGAAGAGATGTTTCAGTTCCTCGCTTATGCTTTGTTCTGAACTCACATTACCACTCACGCTATGTTCATTTTATGACACAGGGCCGAGTGTCATCTCTGTGGACGTGCTACGCCGTAACAGTGACCCCAAACAATGTCCTAATGGGGAGAAGGAGGCACATTTCACGGAAGAGTCTGTGAGTAGACTCACAGGTGATTGAGTGCCAAGGGCATTCCCTACAGTTCTGCTCACATCTCTGCTTAATAATCATTTTATGTTTGTAATCAAACCCACATTAGCTTTCTATTCAGCGTACCGACTATTCCAGAACAGTTTGACATGCTTTTCCTCCTTTGGTTCATGACCCCAAGTTTACTTTCAGTAATTCAAACAGCTCTTAGAACTACTGTCCAAAAGTCCGTTTTTAAATAATGTAACTACATATTCAAGACACATATCTCGATACTGACAATAATCAAACATGTTTATTTCGGCGACACTTTGAGAGTCAAATATTCTTTGTGTCATATGTGAGAGAAATACCATGCTTTGTCTTACTGTAAATATCTATCCAGCTGTAGTAACATCTGCAGTGGTCCAAGAAGCGTATTGCATGTTACCATGCTTGATCAATACATATCTGTTAAAGTACCATTGAGCTTGGCCACAGATTGGTCTTCCATCGACAGTGTATTTTATCTACAGATGAGAGGGTATTTTGATGTTCTGAATTACCTGCACTATTTTCATCCTCAAGTTAGGTCTAGTAAGGGGGTGGGGAACAGATTTTACATAGAGCTACTTGAGGTAGAGTATGTCCAAAATAGTCTAGTTTGAGTATTAGTGCTCAGGGCACCAAATAAGAATCCAAATCAAGAGTATTTTACTCCCTATTTTGGGAACTCAGGATTGAAAAGCTTTCTAAAGAGTAAAAATGTAGTTCTCATTCCGACTGCTGTGTTTTGGACAACAACAAATATATTTACATTTGGAAAAAGGCACATTATCCTCTAATGCAAACATTCATTATACCCAACAATTCCCGTAAATGAAAAGAAACACTTTATCAAAATGAGGCAACACTATAGCAGAGACCTTTTTGCAGAATATGCTGCTCGTGCCACTGATCTGCCCACAGCAGCTGAGCCGTCACGGTGGCATAAGGTATCGTGGGTACCTGTTAAAGACTATGTATTTCCTATTTGTCTTTGTTGAGGGTGTTGGCCTGAATTTAATGATACAGGTACACCACCTATCTAGAGTACTGACAGTGCTATTGATTAAGTATGATCTTCTCAGTTCTTCATATAGTCAACCCGTGTTTTTCTTTTCCTGGGGGTTTAAATGTATTCATATGTGGTCCAGAACCTGACTGTTTCCATTAGGTGTTGAGGCCACACACATGCCAATGGCTTCCTCAAACTTATTTGTATATAAGTGTAAAGGTTATGTGTTACCCTCACCAGGTGGCAGGAATTGCCGCCATTCTAAATGAGGAGAGGGCTGCAGGGGGCCCTGACCGCACCATCTGGCCAGGGCCATTCTCTGAGCAACATATATTTAAATTTGACCCCCAGAAAATAACAGAAAATAAGGGCCTAGAGTGACTTCATAGACCATTTCAATATTTAAAGGTTATATAAGCATGACAAAAAAGTGAACAACATTATTTGCATAACATTTCTGAGTCTCATTATATAACTTTTGTATCAGTTGCCCTTAAGTGTTTATCACATTCAGCATCACTTATAACTCATCAAGCAAAGCATCGCAGTGACCAAGTATTGCATCCTAGAATATTAAAGTATTCTTTAAATGTTGGATACTAGGTTTCGGTATTAATATTGTGTTCTCCCATATTATTCCTAAACTCCTGTAAAAGGGAAAATTACAGCTGCAGCTACTGAGTGGCTGATTGTGTCTCATATGTGAAAAAACTGCAAAACGGTCTCAGTTGAGGTGGCATTAATTTAAAGTGGACACTAGAATTGGCACAACGTTTCGGTCGATTCTGCAATTCTGTCCCACCAGATTTGACAGTAATTTTGGTAGTCTGTGAATTGGCCAACAGAGTGCTTAAATTGGCAGCAGAACAGCTTTATGTATGATACTGTTGCTTCAAGGGAAGCGTAGAACCTCCTCACTTTGCATCTTACAATAGCTTGGCCTTCCCGGCTCACACAGATCGGCTGTCGTCCCTAGCAAGCTAATGTGCATTTCTTCCAGTCTATAGGGCTGCTGGAATGATGAATGTTTAAGTGTTGTGATGTATTTCCCACCTTAATCACATTTGAGTAGCTTATCTTAACTGTCACTCACTATCAGTCGCTTGCACAAACTTTCCTTGCCCATCTTGATCCAGAGTTTGTGAAGCATTGTGTGTGGAGTCACTGGGCCCCAAAGAGGCTTGCAGTCCAACACCCAACGCCATTTCAGTCCATGAAACTGCTGTTGGAGATGTCTAGAACAAATGTTGCTCCAATGTGCAAAGATCCTGATGTGCCTGGCGTTGCAAGGGCTAAACAGCAACATACACAGGCCTGCCTCTTGGCCTTTTCGACATTTGTTGTGTAAGTGTTGGTTGTCAGCGCCTGGCACCGTTCTGATTATTTTTTCAGGTTTTAGACATTCAAATCAGATTTGCTCCTGTCTTGGAAGTACTGAGTGGGGTAAATGTAGTACTCATTTTGGTTTCTTCACCTCTGTCAGTGCAACATCGTCCCAAATCAATGGCAATCATAGTCTGGGATTATAGCCTCTTGGTGTGCATTTTATAACCTATTCGGAGCCTTTTTTCTAGCACTCTTATTTTTCCCCTCTCATCCAGGCATCAACATGCAGCAGCAGTTAGACCTTCCGCCAAGATTTGTGCAACACCCGAATCCAGGTACTGTCAGACTGGGAAAAGTAAAGTTTTTAAATAAATCATGAATGGAAATGAGTGGCTTGACACCCCCGACATTAATATGCCCTGTGATGCCAGCAATTATATACAGGAAGTCAAACGAATCACACAACACTATTACCATCCACAGAATGCTCCTAGCAGGCCTAGAGGCCTTCCAGCCAGCCCAGCCCAGGGCATTGCCCAGGGCATTGCTCCCAGAGGAGCCACAGTTCCAAGTTTGCGATCAGTGAAACTGGCTGGTCAGTGTCTACGTTCAACACGCCTATGATAACACTGACGTCCAGGCATGACGAGATACCTCAAATCCCGACCACCCTGAGCTAAAGACACACTCGTATCACACGCCAGGGTATGAAGGGTGTAGCACAGTTACTTGCCCCCTACCCTATGTCTGGGAGGATAGCTCAGGGGCAACATGCTCGCCTTGGAAGCAAGCCGACACGGAGCAACACAGGTTCGATCCCCGAGTTTGCGCTTAGAAACCTCGCGCGTTATAAATAACCTATAATATCATATCATATCAACCTGGCAGAACAACCTCTTGCCTCTGTGGCAGCCATCAGCAACAAAAGCCCACAGAAAAGGCGTACATTGTGCTTTACAAATACACCCTAAGAAAATACCTACATTGTTAAATAAACCTCTAAACTTTCCTGTTTAGTCAAATGTCTCAAAACAATCCACTGCTGCTTGCAGGTCTTCTACAAACTACACTTCACTGTCCCATAGCATTTTCATATTACACACACACACATACAGAACTGCAGAAACGTCGCTATGGTTCACGGCAGCTTTGCAGTAACACTCATATGACACGTTGAAACACTCTGTCTTGTTTAAGTAACAGGGATCAGTACAGCTCTTAACGTTTTCCCTTGGCGACACATTCAGGGTTCATCATGCCACAACCTTTAATGCAAGGAGGCAACTACATTTCAGTTTCTGACACAGTCACTGTGGACTTAGAAGCTTAGATTCCATATGTTATGACATGATTTACATCATACCTCAATTGCCACAGTCTACTTTTCAAGTCAAAGGTTTTGCAACAGAGAAGAGTGCTATATCCGAGGCAGCGCTACATAGAGAGTAAGATGTCCGTGGTTTATGGCAAGAACAACCTCTAACCTAGAGCACCTGCGATAATTGGTTCCAAGATGTTCTGGCCATAGGCCCACAATAATATTGCTGACTAATAGTAAACCTAATTAACATTATGTAAATTATTAACCTTGCATGTAATCAATATTCCCCACACAGTTTTATCACTAAAACAGCAAACATTTACAATATAGTGCCTCTTTATACTCATAAAATAAGAACTCATAAAAAATGCTCCCACACAACTGTTAACCATGTTTCTCTTGTAGACATAATATGAGCATAGGAAATGGTATAGTATAGTCAAACAGATGATTTGCAAGATAAACAGTAGTGTACTTGAAGATAGTCCTAGCTGCCTACTCTTTTTCCTTTTCGCTTCTAGGAATCTAAAGCCTGCAAACAATCAGCAATGTCTATTGTCATCTAGAACGTGACACATTTCAACTAATGATATACTCACATTAGTGCTCTCTGGATAGGTGTGCCAGTAGTCATGTGATGGTTTTTCAGCCGCTATAGACGCGTTAAATGGAATAGCTACAAAAAATTATCACAAACTTCATGGTTACCTAGCTAAGGCTTAAAACTAATATGGAGCTGTCGCTAAATATACAGGCCATACTGTAGCAATCCATCTGTTTTGTTTCCTCTCCCATCCACCAATGCATATATGGGTCCACTTATGCTGGCCAGAATAATTTGAAGGTTAGCAAAGACTTTGAAATGCCCAAACTAAAGTCCGTGCAAAAGAAAAATATGAACAATAAGGGTTCATATCTAATTCATTTTCCCCAAGAATGCAGGAACAAGAATTAAGAGGCACTTAATGCATTGATGATTTTGCCTGCAGCCCCTTTACAGAGCGCTGACGGATTGTTCAATCATTTTGCTCGCAGCCGCTCCACCACGTGTGTTTAAACTTAATGCTTGATGATTTTGCTTGCACATAGCCCTCTCATGTGTACCCTTGCCCTGCCGCATTGCTGTATTTGCTGATCCACGCTGCCTTTGGAATCCAGTTAACTCTTATAACTAGCCTCTTCCTTCATCTGCCACCTCCTGGGTGCCCACTCTACTTGATAAACAGCTTTGCCTACTATCAGTTGTTACCCGATCCCGTGCTTTTTGCCATATATTGTTTGACCTAAATCAGCACACTCACCTGTTGCTATGTTTGCGCAGAGTCCCACTCTCACTTGCCTCCAACGTGGACTCCACTTTCTAGTTCACCTACTGGCATTATTTGAACTACACCTACACTGTGCTAATACTACTACCACAGCCTCCCCTCTGACACATCCTGCTCTCATCATGCACTCCATTTCTCATCTGCATAGTACTAGCATCGCCTCGTGCCCTACACAGCAGCCTCACATCATACTGCCTACCACGCTCAACCCCACAGCTACCAACCCCTACCTCAACCACCCACTTCTTTGGCTACAACATTTCGCCACTAAGCCGACACCTAATCAACCTTGCACGGTACCTATGAGAAACTCCAGACTAGGGTCCAGACTCCCTCATACCTCTCACCACCCTTCTATCATTAACCGTCAAGCCAAACCATCACTTATTAAGCCCACAACCCGGGACCAACAACCCGTAACCACACCCATTGCTATCATTCCCACGCCCTCTGCCCTAAGCACACCAACTTGTATCAAGGCTGCCTTGGTCAACACCAGATCACTTATGGCCCATGCCCTTGATATGGCTGATTTCATTGTAACTCACGACCTAGACCTGATAGCAATTACAGAAACGTGGCTTCATGCCGCTTCAGGACCCCTTCTATCACTAGCCATCCCAAGCGGCTATACCATCATCAGAAGCGATCGCAACACTGATCAATCCAAAGGAGGTGGCGTGGCTATCATCCACAAAACCTCAATTAATCTCTGCTTATCCGCAGCTCCCTGCCAAATCACTTCAGCTGAACTACTTACAGCCAAACTAGCCATCTCTTCCAACCAGACTGTCACATTACACATTATATACAGACGGCCTGGCCCACTCTCCACCTTTGCCGAAGACTTGTCTCTTGTCCTCACTGACAATACTAAGTCCAAGTCCCAAATTATAGTTCTAGGCGACTTCAACCTAGGCTACCTTGACCCCAACGATGCTCCAGCACTCGAAATCTACAACCTGTTATCTACCCTGGCTTCACTCAACGCGTGACTTCCCCTACTCACTCCAAGGGCAGGACTCTAGATTGGTTAGCCGACTTAAACTGTGACACCACTATCAGCTCTAACCTAGCCTGCACGTGGACAGACCACCACCTTATTACCTTCAGCATTCCAACTAAAATCATCCCCACCATCACTAACATGGCACCAGCTACTACCACTAGAAATAAGCGCAATATAACATGTGCTAAACTACTTCCTTTCATCCTACCCATACTCAATGATCTCTCCGCCTCTTGTTCTGATCCCACGGTCTTGGTAGACATTTACAATCAGACCATGCTAAAAGCGCTTGACCTCATCGCACCATCCAAACTACGGAAACCCAAACCTCGGGCCCGCCTCAATTCCTGGTTCACCCCTCAGCTGAGAGCCCTTCGCAAGGAAAAAAGGATCCTTAAATCACGTTGGAAGAGTCACCCGATGGAAGCTAACAAAGCAAGTGTTGCTCTAGTGTCCCTAAATTACAAAGAAGCTATACTCTCTGCCAAAAAAGAGTCCTATAATAAACGTATTGAACTAGCCCAATCCAACACTAAGGAGCTTTTCAAAATCCTTAAGGAAATCTCCAGCCACCCCACCAGACTCATGTCCCAAAGACAGTATCTGGTGTGCCAACATTCAAAAGGCCCTCCTGGGTAAGATTGCTATCCTCCAAACTAAAATTAATGAGAAAAAAAAATAGCCTGCAGTCTAATCGCTCATACAACACTACTAAGGAGAACCCCAAAACTAACACTGAATCCTTGCAACCATTTTGCTTTTCACCTCTCTCCGTCTTGGAAGTTGAACACATCATCAACACCCTCAAACCGTCCAACTGTCAGGGGGACCTCTGCCCTGCTACTATCATTAAGGAAGCATCACGTAACTTAGCCCCCTTCATCACTATCCTTATAAACTCGTCATTCAGTTTTGGGATCGTCCCTAATAACCTTAAGGATGCCTGGGTCATCCCACTCCTAAAAAAAAACACATTGGATGCCAACATACCCACTAACTACCAACCGATCACCACAGTCCCTTTCCTTCACAAAATCCTTGATCGTGCAGCATACCTCCAGATCCAAAAGTACCTGGAAACCAATAATCTCTTAGGGCTAAGGCAATCGGGCTTCCGTCCACGCTATGGCACTGAAACCGCCCTTCTGGACCTCAAAACCCAGATCGAGGACTTAAAGGACAAGGGCAAGCTTGCCCTATTACTCCTTCTAGATCTCTCGGCGGCTTTTGATTTAGTAAACCACCATATCCTATGCCGTCACCTGAAAACTGCTGCCCACTTCTCGGACAAAGCCACTGCCTGGATTACCTCATTCCTTGACAATAGATCTGTGAGGGTCTTCTCCCCCACTGCCACTGCTACAGCCTCTCCTGTCACCTGAGGAGTCCCCCAAGGATCATGTGTCTGCCCAACACTCTACAACGTTTTCACAAAACCTTTGACATCTTGGATCTATTGGGCGTCACGTATACTAACTATGCTGACCACACCCTAATACTAATAACCATCACAGGAGACAACAAAATTGACTCCCTAGCCATCAATGCCATTTACCAAGTTATCCATGCCTGGATGGATCAGCATGAATTGTGCTTAAACGACGAAAAGACCGAGCTTCTCATCCTTGGCTCTCACCAAAGACTAAGTAAACTTGACCCAGCATTTCAATCCTTCACAATTGATGGCAACACTATCAAAGTTGCTAAAGACACCAAAACTCTTGGCATCTATATTGACTGCACACTTTCTCTGTCCAGACAAACTAACGCAGTATCCTCGGCAGCAGCTTACACATGCAAGCTCATCACAGCATGCCGCCCCTTCCTCTCACCAGCCAATTGTACCACACTTGCCAGGACTCTGGTCCTCTCCAAAATTGATTACTGTAACATACTTTATCTGGGTACTAACCAATGCAATATAAAAAAAAACTGCAAATCATCCAAAACAATGCAATTAGAGCGGCCCTCAACCTCCCTAGGAACTTGCACATTTCAGACTCCAGACGGAACCGCCACTGGCTTTCAGTCTCCCAAAGAGCTTCTCTTAAAGCATTGTCACTTACACACAAAAGCCTTGCTAACCAAGCCCCCAGCTTCTTAGCCTGCGGATTGTATCGACACACCACCTCCAGACCACTCAGGAGTGCCCAAACTAACTGCCTTGATATCCCACGTTTCAACCTTCAAAGATCCGGTGGACATAGCTTCCCAGTCTTAGCAGCCAAGCTATGGAACTCGCTACCTAACCCCCTGAAAGCTGAACCTTCATTCCCACTTTTCAAACGCAAAGGCAAAGCCTGGCTGTCCACCCATGACCGACCTTGACCCTACTTAGAGTCAGTAGCTACTGCCTCTACTGCCTTATGCCTAAACTTGCCTCATCTGTATATTCACTGCATCACTTGTATATTTCTGTATATTTAAATCATATGTTATATTTTTGTTTGCACATACATTGTCTTGACCTTGCTTTTCAGACTCCAGACGGAACCGCCACTGGCTTTCAGTCTCCCAAAGAGCTTCTCTTAAAGCATTGTCGCTTACACACAAAAGCCTTGCTAACCAAGCCCCCAGCTTCTTAGCCTGCGGATTGTATCGACACACCACCTCCAGACCACTCAGGAGTGCCCAAACTAACTGCCTTGATATCCCACGTTTCAACCTTCAAAGATCCGGTGGACATAGCTTCCCAGTCTTAGCAGCCAAGCTATGGAACTCGCTACCTAACCCCCTGAAAGCTGAACCTTCATTCCCACTTTTCAAACGCAAAGGCAAAGCCTGGCTGTCCACCCATGACCGACCTTGACCCTACTTAGAGTCAGTAGCTACTGCCTCTACTGCCTTATGCCTAAACTTGCCTCATCTGTATATTCACTGCATCACTTGTATATTTCTGTATATTTAAATCATATGTTATATTTTTGTTTGCACATACATTGTCTTGACCTTGCTTTTATTATGCCTGTAACCACGTTGCTTTTATTATGTCTGTAACCAAGTGAAGCGCCCGGTTGCCCCTGGGCCTGGGGCGCTCTATAAATAAAATAAATACTAAATAAATACTAAATACTAAGAATATTAATAGAATTTGGAAAATGTGCTAAATACCAATAATGTAGAAGAACTAGGCTGACGATGGGATTTGTAAATAAAGCGCTTCCTGCCCCATCTTTTCCAAACCAGTGTTCTCAGTTCTGCCCCACATGAAATCTGTTTGTCAGAAGTTTAGAAAGCTCTGTTGAAACTACATCCATTTCATAGTGTACTATATAGGGATGTCTTATCTAACATCGCATGACATCTTAACAGTCAATTCCTGTCTGCAGTGTCATTTTGACTTTTCTCAACACAGGCTTATCATGTGAACAAAAGGAAGTGGGGTGTTGTAGCCATAGATGAAATCATCTCCCACAACCAACTGGCTATGTTCTCCCATGGATTTACACAAGCTTGTACTGTACATTTTTGACGTTATGGGCAGGATTTCATTGCAAAAAGATTTAATTGCAAATATAAAAAAGGATTGGGCATTTGAATCATTAATTGCCATACTTCTTCTCGATATGCAGATGGATTTGCAGTAGTTAAAAAACAAAACCAAAATTACATTGGCACTCATTACGAATTTGGTGGTGTAAAAATTGTGTTTCCGTGATTCCGGTCCCACCGTTTCCGGCAACCCGTAATGCCGTAAATAACGATTGATCAAGGGTTTTTGGGTTCACGGATTCCGGGATGCCGGAAACGTTGGCACTGGCATCACGGAAACATTGTGAAAAGTGGCCAAAAACAACAACACCATCGTCACTGGGGATGCCAGCGTCACTGGAAACTGAGTCACCAGAAACAGCGGCACTGGAATTACTGTGACCGGAAATAAAGTGATTGGCAGAACAGGAAGTAGTCCGGCGGCCATCATAAAAACACAATCCATTGCAATCTGCAGCATCCACTTGCCATCCACCCCTCCTAACTGCATAAATCCACAGTGGACCATGTCTACTCGCATCCGTGCGACCGGCAGCGCAAGCCGCGCTGCTCTGAGGCAGAGCTTAACATGCTATCTGAGACCATTGTCCTGCATGCAGGGGAGTTGTTCTCAACTGACCCGCGCCGCCAAACACAGCAGAGGAAAAAGGCCATATGGGAATACATGGCACAGAAGGTCTCAGCAGCGGGGACAACCCCACGCACAGTCGGGGATTGCCAGAAGCAGTGGGATGACCGTCGCCTGAGGGTCCGGAACCTCATGTCAGCACACTGCAGGCAAAGCATGGCCACAGGTGCTGGACCCTCCTCGCTAATTAGACTCATGCCCTGGGAGGAGAAGTGCAGCAGTGTGGTGCACAATGAGTCCATCTTTGGGTTGGCGCTGCAGAGGCCGGCACTGGGACACCCGACGAGGCCGGTGAGTACACACAGCCCCAAAATACTGAGCAGCCACCCTGCCCCCACCACCGTACCACCACATCACCGATATGGGGATTGCACCGTCCCCATCCCCCCAGAATACACCCTGCAGGCACACCCCCCACTCCTGAACCAACACCCAGGGCCCTGTCGTGGCCATACACCCTGACCCCCTCACAATGACCCATGCCTGTACACTTTATGAACACTGCACAGGCACCCTTTACTGCCAAGTGTAGAGGCATCATCGGCCACACAGACACATGGCACCCTGCCACAGCATACTGCATTCGTGCCTGGTGTGCCACCACTGGCACCAACACACAACAATGTCGTACCTCAGCTCCACCCACACATGGCCACCATCCCATACAATGTCAATGACATGTGTCTCCCATGTACCTGCTAGACCTGACAAACACCCCCAATACACATACTGGCCCTGCAACTGGGTCATCCATCAGGCCCCACCTTGCCCCATCCCAACCCCCCTTCACTACCCACTCCACATCCCAACACCCCGCACTCTGAGAGAGCCCCCATAGCACCATCCCCATCAAATGCCAGGACACCACTCCAGTAGTGTATGATAATTTAATGCAAAAAAGGACACATAAAGCAGAGAAAGTTCCGTTCAGCATAAAATGGCTGACGCCTTTCGAGAATAATGATCTCAACGGAGAGGAAGCTGTAACTGAGGCGGACGTTCCTGGTAGTTCCTGCAGGCTCACGGTTCCTGAAGCGACTGTCGGACTGACACGAAGTAGGAAGACTGGAGGGTCCTGCACTACCCAGGGAAGAAACCAGCAGCAGAGCAAAACAACGAATAAAAGGTGCGCTCCTTAAAACCCAAGCAGGGTCCGACCTTCCTGGTTATCCGGCCCACTGTAGCTCTGTACAGCGAATTCGACCAGAGGAGGGATCCTGGCTTGCAGTTTGGGCGAACTGGTTGGTCCCACTAGCTCAAGGGAAGATGTTTCGTGGAGGATCTTCTCTATCGTCGGATTCTGAAGATTCGGACCTGCAGCAGGGCTTCACCGGGCGGTTCAGTCGTTGTAGGGGTCCTCTTCCATCAGCTCCTCGTAGGTTCTTTCGTTCCAGTGGCGACTCTGCCTTTCAAGGGCCACATTCACAGGAGAAGCTATGGACCCATAGTTCTCTATGAAATTCCTGTAGTACCCAGTGAGGCCTAGGAAAGCTCTCACTTGGGTTTGAGTAGTAGGGGTGGCCCAGTTTTGCACAGCTTGTACTTTGCTGGGCAATGGCCTTATTTCACCTCCTCCTACCTCATGGCCAAGGTAGACCATTTTGCTCTGACCAATTTGACATTTGCTTGCCTTTATGGTCAGATGGGCCTGCTCAAGAGCCTGCAAAACATATCCCAGGTGATCAATATGTTCTTTACATGTAGGGCTGAACACTGCAATGTTATCCAAGTATGCCATGCAGAAGTTCTCCATCCCATTCAGAACTTGATTAACCATCCTTTGAAATGTAGCAGGTGCTTTAGTCCAAAAAGCATAACCTTAAACTGGTAGAGGCCTGCTGGGGTGGAGAATGCAGTTTTCTCCTTGGCATGGTCTGTCAGTGCTATTTGCCAATAGCCTGAGGTTAGATCAAATGTACTGAGGTACTTGGCTGAACCAAGACTATCCATCAGTTCATCTGTCCTTGGCAAATGATGGGCATCAGTTTTAGTGACTGCATTTAGAGCTCTATAGTACACAGAGAATCTCAACTCCTTGGCTCCTGCCTTTGGCACTAGCACAACTGAACTAGACCATGGACTTTTAGAGGGCTCTATAACCCTGAGATAAACCATCTTGTTAACCTCTCCTTTGATGTGGGATCTCACATGCTCTGACATTCTGTAACCTATGCTTTTCACAAGTAAACAGTCACCAGTGAGAATATCATGCTGGCCCCAAGGGGTCAAGCCTGGTGATAGTGAAAACAGGGAGGCAAACTGATTCAACAGAATCTTGCACTCCTCCTGTTGTTCAGAGGTCAGCTGAGAAGAGAGGTTAACTCCTTCTATCTGTTCATCTAAAGGTTGGCCTCCGAGGAGGTCAGGTAGAGGTTCACTCTTCTCTTCCTCTTGAGCTGAAGCTAGAAGCAAAGCTCCTACTTCTGGTCTAGAGACATAAGCCTTTAACGGTTGGTGTAAAAGACTCGGGAGCCTCCTTAGGTCTGCCTAAGTCCACCAAATAGTTCACCTCTCCACGTTTGCCCACAACCTTGAAGGGTCCTATCCATCTGACCCTCAAGGCCCTCTGCCTTGTTGGCACCATAACTAATAGAAGCTGGTCTTGAGTAAACTCAACCATGCTGGCCTTCTAGTCATGCCAATGTTTGACCAGAGCCTGACCTCCTTTTAAGTTATCACTTGCTTCTGCCATCATGTGTGACATTCTCCTCCGGAGACCTATCACGTAGTTAGTCACTCTGACTGGCTTGGGGGAAGGAGCACTCTCCAACCCCTCCTTGATCAGGGCCAATGGACCTCTGACTGGATGGCCATAGAGAAGTTCAAAGGGACTGTAATCCACTCTATATGCAAAGAGAATGCATGGCAGTAGAAGGTCCCACTTTTTCTTAAGGGGTTCTTCTAAAGCACCTATCATGCTCTTCATAGTACGATTAAACCTCTCTACCAGTCCATTTGTCTGTCGATGGTAGGCTGTAGAGAACTTGTAAGTGACACCACAGTTTTTCCACATGGCTTGCATGTAGTGGGACATAGAATTGGATCCCCTGTCAGATATCACTTCCTTAGGAAACCCTACTCTGGTAAAAATACCAACTAGAGCCTTAGCCACATCCTGAGCTGTAACGGTTCTCATAGGTATGGCTTCTGGGTATCTTGTAGCATGGTCTACCACAACCAGGATAAACCTGTTCCCTGAAGATGTGGGAGGGTCAAGCGGACCAACAATGTCAATGCCCACCCTCTTAAAAGGAAAAGGAACTCCCATCACTGGGAGAGGCACCAAGGGTGCCACATTCTTGGCTCCACTCTTGCCAGAGGTTTGGCAAGTGTGACAGCTCCTACAGAATTTGTCAACTTCTGAACCCATTTTCAGGCCAGTAGAAGTAGAGGGGAGAGCCTTTCCTTGGTCTTCTTGAAACTCAAGTGACCAGCCAAAGGTATCTCATGGGCTAACTGTAGGAACTGGAGTCTGTTAGCAAGGGGCACTACAATTCTTTTGCAGTCCCCAGGGATAGACTCGGTTGGTTCACTGTAGAAGAGGCCATCTTCCCAGCTCAACCTGTGATTTCCAACTTCTTGCCCATCAAGTTGGTTAGCAGCCTGTTGTCGAAGACCTTCAAGAGTAGGACACTCTCTCTGTCCTTTGCTAAAGGCTGCCCTGTTGGGTCCACCTTCTGCCAGTAAAGACTGTAGCTCAGGATGGTCAACAGGGTCAAGATCTCCAACTAAGACAGTGGGCCTCATTACAAATCAGGCGGTCCGGAAATAACGGTGGCGGTAAACCCACCGCCACCGTTGTTTCCGGACCGCCTGATCCCGACTCCTGCAGGCGGGAGGTGATGTTCCAGCCAGGTTTGACCTGGTGGGTGTAACACCGCCCGCCTGCAGGCGGCCGAGGAAACACCGGCAGCATTACGAGATGCTGCCAGTGTTTCCATGATCCCCATTCCCATTGAGTCCCGTAGGACTCAATGGGAATAGGGATTAACACCATTCCGCCTCCGTGATTCCCGGGAAACCGGGGTTGTAATGCCCCGGTAATTCCGGGAATCACGGAGGCGGAATGGTAATACGAGTCCGGCGGTAACCAGGCGGTTTTAACGCCTCGGTTACCGCCGGACTCGTAATGAGGCCCAGTGTCTTCTTCTAGATCTGATTCTTCAGATACTGGCTCAACCACACAAGGTTGCACCTCACACTCTGCCTCAGCAGGTGTAGCAGTCACAGGTGTGACTTTGGGCAATCTTGGTGATGTCCTTGTTGGTAGCACAGGGGTGCTGTCTGACTTTTTCCTGGAGGTCTTGGGTTTCCCCTTTGCCTCTGTTTTCTTAGAAATAGCAGTGAGCAACTCCTGTGGCGTGGGATTGATAGTTTCCTCTATCAACTCCTCTGGAGAGCCTCTCAAGGTTCTCTCCCTTGCATTGCAGACCTAGTGAGCTCCTGTTTCCTTTTACTGGGAGGCCTGGGGGTGCTTGACACAACTCCCAAGAGGTTTCAGGTCATTACCCAACAGGGCTCTCCCAGGCACTTCACTCTGCACACTAACAGGTATTTTGACAGTCATATCATTACACTGAATGAGAGCTGGTAACTGGGGAAGCATTTGCACAGGGCCTCCAGCTAATTTGGTGAGGCATTTGGGTGCCTTTGCAACATCCTCCACCTTGAAAAATAATTCATCCACCACAGTTATACTGGCTCCAGTGTCTCTGATGGCAGGGGTTTCCTGGCCATTCACAAGAACACTATCTTTATAATACTCTTTAGTATTATCTGGGATTGAATTATAGACATCTAGATTCTGTTGTTCCCACAAGCCCAGGGACACTAAAGAAACACTAGCTGAGACTCTCATGGGTTTGTCAGCCAGTAGGGGAAAGTTTCCACTGGTCATAGGTACTTCTTCCTCTGGGGAGAAGGCTAAGGAGACAGTGTGGACCCCTGAAGGTTTACCCTTGCATCTGGGATCCCCTTTCACATGGTCAGTTGACCCACAAACATAACATTTCCCAAATGTTTTGATGAATGGGGGTTTGTTCCGGTCTCCATCTGGTTTGGGTCCAGATGGTACACTAGCCTGATTTGGTTTCCCTTGTGGTTTACCCTTATGTTCCTCAATTCCTGGTTCACCCCTCAGCTGAGAGCCCTTCGCAAGGAAAAAAGGATCCTTAAATCACGTTGGAAGAGTCACCCCATGGAAGCTAACAAAGCAAGTGTTGCTCTAGTGTCCCTAAATTACAAAGAAGCTATACTCTCTGCCAAAAAAGAGTCCTATAATAAACGTATTGAACTAGCCCAATCCAACACTAAGGAGCTTTTCAAAATCCTTAAGGAAATCTCCAGCCACCCCACCAGACTCATGTCCCAAAGACAGTATCTGGTGTGCCAACATTCAAAAGGCCCTCCTGGGTAAGATTGCTATCCTCCAAACTAAAATTAATGAGAAAAAAAATAGCCTGCAGTCTAATCGCTCATACAACACTACTAAGGAGAACCCCAAAACTAACACTGAATCCTTGCAACCATTTTGCTTTTCACCTCTCTCCGTCTTGGAAGTTGAACACATCATCAACACCCTCAAACCGTCCAACTGTCAGGGGGACCTCTGCCCTGCTACTATCATTAAGGAGGCATCACGTAACTTAGCCCCCTTCATCACTATCCTTATAAACTCGTCATTCAGTTTTGGGATCGTCCCTAATAACCTTAAGGATGCCTGGGTCATCCCACTCCTAAAAAAAACCACATTGGATGCCAACATACCCACTAACTACCGACCGATCACCACAGTCCATTTCCTTCACAAAATCCTTGATCGTGCAGCATACCTCCAGATCCAAAAGTACCTGGAAACCAATAATCTCTTAGGGCTAAGGCAATCAGGCTTCCGTCCATGCTATGGCACTGAAACCGCCCTTCTGGACCTCAAAACCCAGATCGAGGACTTAAAGGACAAGGGCAAGCTTGCCCTATTACTCCTTCTAGATCTCTCGGCGGCTTTTGATTTAGTAAACCACCATATCCTATGCCGTCACCTGAAAACTGCTGCCCACTTCTCGGACAAAGCCACTGCCTGGATTACCTCATTCCTTGACAATAGATCTATGAGGGTCTTCTCCCCCACTGCCACTGCTACAGCCTCTACTGTCACCTGAGGAGTCCCCCAAGGATCATGTGTCTGCCCAACACTCTACAACGTTTTCACAAAACCTTTGACATCTTGGATCTACTGGGCGTCACGTATACTAACTATGCTGACCACACCCTAATACTTATAACCATCACAGGAGACAACAAAATTGACTCCCTAGCCATCAATGCATTTTACCAAGTTATCCATGCCTGGATGGATCAGCATGAATTGTGCTTAAACGACGAAAAGACCAAGCTTCTCATCCTTGGCTCTCACCAAAGACTAAGTAAACTTGACCCAGCATTTCAATCCTTCACAATTGATGGCAACACTATCAAAGTTGCTAAAGACACCAAAACTCTTGGCATCTATATTGACTGCACACTTTCTCTGTCCAGACAAACTAACGCAGTATCCTCGGCAGCAGCTTACACATGCAAGCTCATCACAGCATGCCGCCCCTTCCTCTCACCAGCCAATTTTACCACACTTGCCAGGACTCTGGTCCTCTCCAAAATTGATTACTGTAACATACTTTATCTGGGTACTAACCAATGCAATATAAAAAAAAAACTGCAAATCATCCAAAACAATGCAATTAGAGCGGCCCTCAACCTCCCTAGGAACTTGCACATTTCAGACTCCAGACGGAACCGCCACTGGCTTTCAGTCTCCCAAAGAGCTTCTCTTAAAGCATTGTCGCTTACACACAAAAGCCTTGCTAACCAAGCCCCCAGCTTCTTAGCCTGCGGATTGTATCGACACACCACCTCCAGACCACTCAGGAGTGCCCAAACTAACTGCCTTGATATCCCACGTTTCAACCTTCAAAGATCCGGTGGACATAGCTTCCCAGTCTTAGCAGCCAAGCTATGGAACTCGCTACCTAACCCCCTGAAAGCTGAACCTTCATTCCCACTTTTCAAACGCAAAGCCAAAGCCTGGCTGTCCACCCATGACCGACCTTGACCCTACTTAGAGTCAGTAGCTACTGCCTCTACTGCCTTATGCCTAAACTTGCCTCATCTGTATATTCACTGCATCACTTGTATATTTCTGTATATTTAAATCATATGTTATATTTTTGTTTGCACATACATTGTCTTGACCTTGCTTTTATTATGCCTGTAACCACGTTGCTTTTATTATGTCTGTAACCAAGTGAAGCGCCCGGTTGCCCCTGGGCCTGGGGCGCTCTATAAATAAAATAAATACTAAATAAATACTAAATACTAAGAATATTAATAGAATTTGGAAAATGTGCTAAATACCAATAATGTAGAAGAACTAGGCTGACGATGGGATTTGTATATAAAGCGCTTCCTGCCCCATCTTTTCCAAACCAGTGTTCTCAGTTCTGCCCCACATGAAATCTGTTTGTCAGAAGTTTAGAAAGCTCTGTTGAAACTACATCCATTTCATAGTGTACTATATAGGGATGTCTTATCTAACATCGCATGACATCTTAACAGTCAATTCCTGTCTGCGGTGTCATTTTGACTTTTCTCAACACAGGCTTATCATGTGAACAAAAGGAAGTGGGGTGTTGTAGCCATAGATGAAATCATCTCCCACAACCAACTGGCTATGTTCTCCCATGGATTTACACAAGCTTGTACATTTTTGACGTTATGGGCAGGATTTCATTGCAAAAAGATTTAATTGCAAATATAAAAAAGGATTGGGCATTTGAATCATTAATTGCCATACTTCTTCTCGATATGCAGATGGATTTGCAGTAGTTAAAAAACAAAACCAAAATTACATTGGCACTCATTACGAATTTGGTGGTGTAAAAATTGTGTTTCCGTGATTCCGGTCCCACCGTTTCCGGCAACCCGTAATGCCGTAAATAACGATTGATCAAGGGTTTTTGGGTTCACGGATTCCGGGATGCCGGAAACGTTGGCACTGGCATCACGGAAACATTGTGAAAAGTGGCCACAAACAACAACACCATCGTCACTGGGGATGCCAGCGTCACTGGAAACTGAGTCACCAGAAACAGCGGCACTGGAATTACTGTGACCGGAAATAAAGTGATTGCCAGAACAGGAAGTAGTCCGGCGGCCATCATAAAAACACAATCCATTGCAATCTGCAGCATCCACTTGCCATCCACCCCTCCTAACTGCATAAATCCACAGTGGACCATGTCTACTCGCATCCGTGAGACCGGCAGCGCAAGCCGCGCTGCTCTGAGGCAGAGCTTAACATGCTAATTGAGACCATTGTCCTGCATGCAGGGGAGTTGTTCTCAACTGACCCGCGCCGCCAAACACAGCAGAGGAAAAAGGCCATATGGGAATACATGGCGCAGAAGGTCTCAGCAGCGGGGACAACCCCACGCACAGTCGGGGATTGCCAGAAGCAGTGGGATGACCGCCGCCTGAGGGTCCGGAACCTCATGTCAGAACACTGCAGGCAAAGCATGGCCACAGGTGCTGGACCCTCCTCGCTAATTAGACTCATGCCCTGGGAGGAGAAGTGCAGCAGTGTGGTGCACAATGAGTCCATCTTTGGGTTGGCGCTGCAGAGGCCGGCACTGGGACACCCGACGAGGCCGGTGAGTACACACAGCCCCAAAATACTGAGCAGCCACCCTGCCCCCACCACCGTACCACCACATCACCGATATGGGGATTGTACCGTCCCCATCCCCCCAGAATACACCCTGCAGGCACACCCCCCACTCCTGAACCAACACCCAGGGCCCTGTCGTGGCCATACACCCTGACCCCCTCACAATGACCCATGCCTGTACACTTTATGAACACTGCACAGGCACCCTTTACTGCAAGGGTAGAGGCATCATCGGCCACACAGACACATGGCACCCTGCCACAGCATACTGCATTCGTGCCTGGTGTGCCACCACTGGCACCAACACACAACAATGTCGTATCTCAGCTCCACCCACACATGGCCACCATCCCGTACAATGTCAATGACATGTGTCTCCCATGTACCTGCTAGACCTGACAAACACCCCCAATACACATACTGGCCCTGCAACTGGGTCATCCATCAGGCCCCACCTTGCCCCATCCCAACCCCCCTTCACTACCCACTCCACATCCCCGCACTCTGAGAGAGCCCCCATAGCACCATCCCCATCAAATGCCAGGACACCACTCCAGTAGTGTATGATAATTTAATGCAAAAAAAGGACACATAAAGCAGAGAAAGTTCCGTTCAGCATAAAATGGCTGACGCCTTTCGAGAATAATGATCTCAACGGAGAGGAAGCTGTAACTGAGGCGGACGTTCCTGGTAGTTCCTGCAGGCTCATGGTTCCTGAAGCGACTGTCGGACTGACACGAAGTAGGAAGACTGGAGGGTCCTGCACTACCCAGGGAAGAAACCAGCAGCAGAGCAAAACAACGAATAAAAGGTGCACTCCTTAAAACCCAAGCAGGGTCCGACCTTCCTGGTTATCCGGCCCACTGTAGCTCTGTACAGCGAATTCGACCAGAGGAGGGGTCCTGGCTTGCAGTTTGGGCGAACTGGTTGGTCCCACTAGCTCAAGGGAAGAAGTTTCGTGGAGGATCTTCTCTATCGTCGGATTCTGAAGATTCGGACCTGCAGCAGGGCTTCACCGGGCGGTTCAGTCGTTGTAGGGGTCCTCTTACATCAGCTCCTCGTAGGTTCTTTCGTTCCAGTGGCGACTCTGCCTTTCAAGGGCCACATTCACAGGAGAAGCTATGGACCCATAGTTCTCTATGAAATTCCTGTAGTACCCAGTGAGGCCTAGGAAAGCTCTCACTTGGGTTTGAGTAGTAGGGGTGGCCCAGTTTTGCACAGCTTGTACTTTGCTGGGCAATGGCCTTATTTCACCTCCTCCTACCTCATGGCCAAGGTAGACCACTTTGCTCTGACCAATTTGACATTTGCTTGCCTTTATGGTCAGATGGGCCTGCTCAAGAGCCTGCAAAACATATCCCAGGTGATCAATATGTTCTTTACATGTAGGGCTGAACACTGCAATGTTATCCAAGTATGCCATGCAGAAGTTCTCCATCCCATTCAGAACTTGATTAACCATCCTTTGAAATGTAGCAGGTGCTTTAGTCCAAAAAGCATAACCTTAAACTGGTAGAGGCCTGCTGGGGTGGAGAATGCAGTTTTCTCCTTGGCATGGTCTGTCAGTGCTATTTGCCAATAGCCTGAGGTTAGATCAAATGTACTGAGGTACTTGGCTGAACCAAGACTATCCATCAGTTCATCTGTCCTTGGCAAAGGATGGGCATCAGTCTTAGTGACTGCATTTAGAGCTCTATAGTACACAGAGAATCTCAACTCATTGGCTCCTGCCTTTGGCACTAGCTGTTAGGCAGAAACCTGTGCAGTTCCCTTGGGGAACACTGCAAAAGATTTAAGACTACAGGTAGAGCAGTAAACCCCTTTGGTAGCAGTCTGTACCACCCAGATTTACCTGGTAGCTGTGGCTGAGCAGTCAGACTTCTCTCAAGAAGAGTTAGGCAGTATGTAAAGTATACACAATATGTACCAAAACACAATAGCACAAGCAAACACTGACCAGAGCTTGGTTTCAAAAGTATATAGTTATTTATTTAAAATACACATAAGTTAAAAACACTCTAGCAAAGATATAGTAAAAGCACTTCAACACAGTTATACTGAAAGTAAATTCAATCCTTTCTCCTATCTAGACAACTCTAGGTTAACACCACTTAATTAAAACAGAGGTGAGTGCTTAACGTTAGATGACACTCTAGTAGTTTCCAAGAAAGGGAGAGAAAAAGCAGAAATAGGTTAGACACACCACTCTAAGGTCCAGAACACTTGCAATAGGCTTAAAGAAGAATAAAGTCACAGGTGAGCAAAAGTCACTAGGCAGGGCCCACTCTTAGAGTAGCCGGAGCGAAAATGTGCCCAAGATCACACTGTTAGTTAGAGATTCAAAGTCTTGCAAAGAGTCAAAAAGAGTTTAGAGTGGCTCAGAAAGTTTAGCCAAAGTGTCCCAGGCACTCCCAGGTTCGAAAGCCGGGGACTAAATCTACCCCGTACAGTCGGTAGCAAGGGAAGCCAGGCGGAACACAGTACCTTAAGCGGAAAGGATCCTCCAGCGGGGGCAGTTGTTCCAGGCAGCGACAGCAAGGCTCGACGTCGGTCAGGGGAGAAGAATATCTCGCTGAAGAGCAGAAGAGAAAGGTCGTAGCACTGCCCGGGAAGAAACCAGCCGCGGAGTCCTCCGGTTAAAGGGTTGGTACCGACTTTCGCGGTATGGGGGTAAAGTGTGGTATTCCGGATGCCGGGGTGCTTGGCACAGGCAAGGCGGCCACGAGATACCTCAAAAGGACGGAAAGAAGGCGAAAACTGGTTGTCCCCACCAGTCAAGGGAAGGAGCCACTCTGTTAAGAGTTCTCCTCGGTCGTCGGGAAAAAGTGGTGAGACGGTTCAGCAGGGCTCCACCGGGTGGTGTCGTCGAAGCAGGTCGGCTCAGCTCTTCCCTCGTCGGATTCTTGGTCCTGTGGCGACTTCTGAAGTCCCAGTCCCCAAAGCCCTGCTTTTATGCAGCAAACCCCCATTCACCCAGCCTAGCTGTCACTCAAACATGCTAAGTGGTGAGCCGGGCGGCTCACCACTTGGGCCAATCAGGACGGAGTGCGACTTGAGTTACCAAGGTAACTCAGTCCAGGGTGCCTAAATCCCCCTCCACCCCTCCTAAGTACCCCAGACAGAGTGGCACCACTTTGGAGGGCTTCTGTGGAGAAGCCCGCCAAAAGTGGAACAAAGGGCTCCACTTTGGGTCAGAGTTACAGAGGCGAACACCAACGCCATTTTAGAATCAAGTTTTGGCAAAAAGTCCCAACCGGAGTTATAAAAATAAATATATAAACCGGCGGTATGTTTAAGGCTACCGTAAATAAATAATTAAATGTGTTAGCCTAAAACAATGGGAAATCCCATAGGGAAATATTCGCGGTCGAATATAAAAAGTAGTTTCCACTGCCACCAGCCAAAACTCGATCAGGGGGGACGGAGACGTGCCCCCTCGACTAACAGACCCTGGGGCAATCGAATTGCCCCAGCCAGTACGTCCACAATATGATGGTTTGTACTGGTTCTGTTCAGGATTCAAGACTAGCAAAGTCTTTGGTGACTTTACATGCCCTGGGAGACAGTAGTCAGTCCCAGGGTATGGAGTCTATGTTGGGGAGTCCCTAGGACACCCCTGGGTCACGGCACAGAGGGTGCTGTGTGACCCACATCACAAAAATACATGAGGCCCTATGGAGTAAAAGACCCCATAGCCCATTCAACACAAGGTTTAACCAAGAAAACACACTTCAACATGTCCAAGAGTGAGGGTAAAAGAGTCTCACTCTTGGCAGGAGAAAAAAATTAAACCCCAGAAATCCAGCAAAGCTGCTGGGGGACTCACTAGGTAGGGAAATTCAGCCTAAACAGAGAATTCTCCCTAACACTCGCCCCCCCCAGACTAAGGGACAGGAGGATTTAATCCACTCCTGGATGAACCTCATACCTCTAGTCGATGATATACATCCTAGAGAGTCCATCAGCATTTTGATGGTGACACCTTGACCTATGTTCAATGGAGAACTCAAAGGTTTTCTTTTGCAAGCTAACGGACCTACAGACCCTTTGAGGAACATCAGTCTTTTTGTTATAGGGGATCTGGTTGACCAGTCCCTCAGAAGTTGGTACAACTTCTGAACCTATGTTAGGCTTTTTCAAGGGGTCCTTATAAAGGATTCCCTTAGATCTAGAGGGGCCTCCAAGGTTCCTCACCACCTCTCTTGTGGGAGCAGGTTGGGTCTTAGGCCTCTTGGTTGGAGGGGTTGGGGTTAGGCAATGTACCTGCTTCCCCTTCCTCTTAGATCTACCCTTACCTATTTTAGGAGTTTCCCCCCTAATATTAGGATTTGAGTTGGGGTCTTCAGTAGAAGGTCCAACAGTCTGAAGGTTTTTGGCCTTAGACTTTTCTTTTCTGGTTTTCCACCAGCACTGAGAATTACCAGTTCTCTCAGGTCCAGATAGGGGCCTAGTTGGTCTATCCACCTCTTCCTCAGAAGCAGGGGGAGTCAGAGACTCTGAGACTAGGGGAACAAGGGTGGAGCTTGGTTGGGGCTCCCATGTTCCTAGCATACTATCCTGAAATGTGCCTGGGTTAGAGGTCAACTTACTAACACCAGGGCTTGTAGTGGGGTTCTCAGTAGAGGGTCCCACAGGCTTAGAAGGGTCCTTCAAGGTAGCCTGTCTAGCCAATTTGGTTAAGTTCTGCTTCTCCATACTGGGAGGCCTGGGGGTATGTGACACTACTCCTAGAGTTCTTAGGTCATTCCCCAACAGGACCTTCCCAGGTACCTCAGTCTGAACACTGACAGGGATCCTCACTGTCATGTTGTTACACTGAATGAGGGCTGGTAGAATAGGAACCATTTGGACAGGGCCTCCAGACATTTTAGTGGGACCTTTGGGTGCTTTGGCCACATCCTCAGGTTGAAAGAAGCTTTCATCCACTACTGTTCTGCTGGCCCCAGTGTCTCTCCTGGCAGGAGTATCCTGGCCATTGACAAGAACACTGTCCACATAATACACCTTAGAGTTAACAGGTAGGGAGTTATACACAACCCTATTCTGGGGACTAACCAGACCCATAGGCTCTAAGTTTACAGTTGCTTGAAGACCCAAGGGTTCTTCAGCAAAGAGTTCAAAGTGGGCACTAGCCATCTGTACTTCATCCTCAGGAGTGAAGGCTAAGGAGACTGTGCTGATCCCTGCAGGTTTACCCTTGCACTTGGGATCTCCTTTGATATGGTCAGTACCCTGACAGACATAGCATTGTCCAAATGCTCTCTGGAAGGGTGGCTTGTTCTGACCTCCTTCTGGCTTGTGGCCAGAAGGTACAGTAGCCTGACTAGGTTTCCCATGGGGCTTACCCTGGTTATTTTGTGGTTTGGGGCCCTCTTTGGGATAGGAATTATTAGAATTCTCTTTGGAGTCTTTTTTAGGCTGTTTCTCCCCATCCTTCTTCTGAGTTACCCCAGAATCCTTGTGAGTGGCCCTGTTGGCAACCCACAAGTCAGCAGCCTTAGCTAGTTTCCGGGAATCTAATTCCTTGGAATCAGCCAAGTGTTGTCTGAGCTCAGGAGAGCAGGCATCATAAATAGTCTCCAACATAAACAAATTCTTCATACCTTCATAAGTGTTCACCTTGTAACCCTTAATCCATCCCTCTAAGTTTTTCAAACATTCACTCACCCAGGTAGCCCAAGGGGTACCATCATGCTTTTTGAGGCTCCTAAACCTCTTAAGATACTGGGAAGGGGTCTTCCCAAACCTAGCTATCAAAGCTAGTTTCACACATTCATAGTCCTTCCTATCCTCCTCCCCCATCTCCATTACCACATCAGTTGCAACAGGGGGAAGCCTAGAGAACAACCAGGTGAGTAAGTCATTTCCTGTGATGTTCTGGAGCCCATGATTATATTCAAACAGAGACAACCAATCCAACACATCCAACTTAGGCTCATACATACCAACCAATTCTTTAGGCATCCGGGGTCTTTTAGGACTGGAACTTCTAGAGGAGCCAGAGAGAGAAACATTCTCAACAGATAATTTCTTCATTTCTAAGTCATACTTGAGCTCCATTTCCCTTAGCCTTAGTTCTTTGTCAGTTTGAGCATTAAGTTTCTTATACTCCAATTCTAGCTTCATTTTCTCCAGTTCAAAGTACTGAGGACTAAATGTGGGACCTGGTAAAGGTCCAGTAGGTACAGCAGGTAGAGCAGGCAGAGGCCTAGGGGGGACAGTTACAACAGCCTCACCCTCCTCTTCTGACTCTTCCTCAGAATCATCAACATTTTGCTCCATGTTAACTTCAATACTGTCATCTACAGTTGCTGGAGTGGTAGGCTCCTCTGAACCATCACCCAGACTTTGGTTAGCTAACAATCTTTCAATCAGCTCCATTTTCTTGCCCTTAGTCAGGAGATCCTTATGTTTACAGAGCACTCTTAAACAATCAGCAGTTTTGGCTGCAAGGGACTCTTGACTATAGCTTTCTATAACTGACATGTTAGAGGTTTTACTTTTTCAGTGCTAAGCTTTGTGGTTAGTTGCACTAAGGTATCTAAAGCACAATAAAATGTATACTCAATACAAATCCCACCGCTGTACACCAGTGTTAGGCAGAAACCTGTGCAGTTCCCTTGGGGAACACTGCAAAAGATTTAAGACTACAGGTAGAGCAGTAAACCCCTTTGGTAGCAGTCTGTACCACCCAGATTTACCTGGTAGCTGTGGCTGAGCAGTCAGACTTCTCTCAAGAAGAGTTAGGCAGTATGTAAAGTATACACAATATGTACCAAAACACAATAGCACAAGCAAACACTGACCAGAGCTTGGTTTCAAAAGTATATAGTTATTTATTTAAAATACACATAAGTTAAAAACACTCTAGCAAAGATATAGTAAAAGCACTTCAACACAGTTATACTGAAAGTAAATTCAATCCTTTCTCCTATCTAGACAACTCTAGGTTAACACCACTTAATTAAAACAGAGGTGAGTGCTTAACGTTAGATGACACTCTAGTAGTTTCCAAGAAAGGGAGAGAAAAAGCAGAAATAGGTTAGACACACCACTCTAAGGTCCAGAACACTTGCAATAGGCTTAAAGAAGAATAAAGTCACAGGTGAGCAAAAGTCACTAGGCAGGGCCCACTCTTAGAGTAGCCGGAGCGAAAATGTGCCCAAGATCACACTGTTAGTTAGAGATTCAAAGTCTTGCAAAGAGTCAAAAAGAGTTTAGAGTGGCTCAGAAAGTTTAGCCAAAGTGTCCCAGGCACTCCCAGGTTCGAAAGCCGGGGACTAAATCTACCCCGTACAGTCGGTAGCAAGGGAAGCCAGGCGGAACACAGTACCTTAAGCGGAAAGGATCCTCCAGCGGGGGCAGTTGTTCCAGGCAGCGACAGCAAGGCTCGACGTCGGTCAGGGGAGAAGAATATCTCGCTGAAGAGCAGAAGAGAAAGGTCGTAGCACTGCCCGGGAAGAAACCAGCCGCGGAGTCCTCCGGTTAAAGGGTTGGTACCGACTTTCGCGGTATGGGGGTAAAGTGTGGTATTCCGGATGCCGGGGTGCTTGGCACAGGCAAGGCGGCCACGAGATACCTCAAAAGGACGGAAAGAAGGCGAAAACTGGTTGTCCCCACCAGTCAAGGGAAGGAGCCACTCTGTTAAGAGTTCTCCTCGGTCGTCGGGAAAAAGTGGTGAGACGGTTCAGCAGGGCTCCACCGGGTGGTGTCGTCGAAGCAGGTCGGCTCAGCTCTTCCCTCGTCGGATTCTTGGTCCTGTGGCGACTTCTGAAGTCCCAGTCCCCAAAGCCCTGCTTTTATGCAGCAAACCCCCATTCACCCAGCCTAGCTGTCACTCAAACATGCTAAGTGGTGAGCCGGGCGGCTCACCACTTGGGCCAATCAGGACGGAGTGCGACTTGAGTTACCAAGGTAACTCAGTCCAGGGTGCCTAAATCCCCCTCCACCCCTCCTAAGTACCCCAGACAGAGTGGCACCACTTTGGAGGGCTTCTGTGGAGAAGCCCGCCAAAAGTGGAACAAAGGGCTCCACTTTGGGTCAGAGTTACAGAGGCGAACACCAACGCCATTTTAGAATCAAGTTTTGGCAAAAAGTCCCAACCGGAGTTATAAAAATAAATATATAAACCGGCGGTATGTTTAAGGCTACCGTAAATAAATAATTAAATGTGTTAGCCTAAAACAATGGGAAATCCCATAGGGAAATATTCGCGGTCGAATATAAAAAGTAGTTTCCACTGCCACCAGCCAAAACTCGATCAGGGGGGACGGAGACGTGCCCCCTCGACTAACAGACCCTGGGGCAATCGAATTGCCCCAGCCAGTACGTCCACAATATGATGGTTTGTACTGGTTCTGTTCAGGATTCAAGACTAGCAAAGTCTTTGGTGACTTTACATGCCCTGGGAGACAGTAGTCAGTCCCAGGGTATGGAGTCTATGTTGGGGAGTCCCTAGGACACCCCTGGGTCACGGCACAGAGGGTGCTGTGTGACCCACATCACAAAAATACATGAGGCCCTATGGAGTAAAAGACCCCATAGCCCATTCAACACAAGGTTTAACCAAGAAAACACACTTCAACATGTCCAAGAGTGAGGGTAAAAGAGTCTCACTCTTGGCAGGAGAAAAAAATTAAACCCCAGAAATCCAGCAAAGCTGCTGGGGGACTCACTAGGTAGGGAAATTCAGCCTAAACAGAGAATTCTCCCTAACACTAGCACAACTGAACTAGACCATGGACTTTTAGAGGGCTCTATAACCCTGAGATAAACCATCTTGTTAACCTCTCCTTTGATGTGGGATCTCACATGCTCTGACATTCTGTAACCTATGCTTTTCACAGGTAAACAGTCACCAGTGAGAATGTCATGCTGGCCCCAAGGGGTCAAGCCTGGTGATAGTGAAAACAGGGAGGCAAACTGATTCAACAGAATCTTGCACTCCTCCTGTTGTTCAGAGGTCAGCTGAGAAGAGAGGTTAACTCCTTCTATCTGTTCATCTAAAGGTTGGCCTCCGAGGAGGTCAGGTAGAGGTTCACTCTTCTCTTCCTCTTGAGCTGAAGCTAGAAGCAAAGCTCCTACTTCTGGTCTAGAGACATAAGCCTTTAAACGGTTGGTGTAAAAGACTCGGGAGCCTCCTTAGGTCTGCCTAAGTCCACCAAATAGTTCACCTCTCCACGTTTGCCCACAACCTTGAAGGGTCCTATCCATCTGACCCTCAAGGCCCTCTGCCTTGTTGGCACCATAACTAATAGAAGCTGGTCTTGAGTAAACTCAACCATGCTGGCCTTCTAGTCATGCCAATGTTTGACCAGAGCCTGACCTCCTTTTAAGTTATCACTTGCTTCTGCCATCATGTGTGACATTCTCCTCCGGAGACCTATCACGTAGTCAGTCACTCTGACTGGCTTGGGGGAAGGAGCACTCTCCAACCCCTCCTTGATCAGGGCCAATGGACCTCTGACTGGATGGCCATAGAGAAGTTCAAAGGGACTGTAACCCACTCTATATGCAAAGAGAATGCATGGCAGTAGAAGGTCCCACTTTTTCTTAAGGGGTTCTTCTAAAGCACCAATCATGCTCTTCATAGTACGATTAAACCTCTCTACCAGTCCATTTGTCTGTCGATGGTAGGCTGTAGAGAACTTGTAAGTGACACCACAGTTTTTCCACATGGCTTGCATGTAGTGGGACATAGAATTGGATCCCCTGTCAGATATCACTTCCTTAGGAAACCCTACTCTGGTAAAAATACCAACTAGAGCCTTAGCCACATCCTGAGCTGTAACGGTTCTCATAGGTATGGCTTCTGGGTATCTTGTAGCATGGTCTACCACAACCAGGATAAACCTGTTCCCTGAAGATGTTGGAGGGTCAAGCGGACCGACAATGTCAATGCCCACCCTCTTAAAAGGAAAAGGAACTCCCATCACTGGGAGAGGCACCAAGGGTGCCACATTCTTGGCTCCACTCTTGCCAGAGGTTTGGCAAGTGTGACAGCTCCTACAGAATTTGTCAACTTCTGAACCCATTTTCAGGCCAGTAGAAGTAGAGGGGAGAGCCTTTTCTTGGTCTTCTTGAAACTCAAGTGACCAGCCAAAGGTATCTCATGGGCTAACTGTAGGAACTGGAGTCTGTTAGCAAGGGGCACTACAATTCTTTTGCAGTCCCCAGGGATAGACTCGGTTGGTTCACTGTAGAAGAGGCCATCTTCCCAGCTCAACCTGTGATTTCCAACTTCTTGCCCATCAAGTTGGTTAGCAGCCTGTTGTCGAAGACCTTCAAGAGTAGGACACTCTCTCTGTCCTTTGCTAAAGGCTGCCCTGTTGGGTCCACCTTCTGCCAGTAAAGACTGTAGCTCAGGATGGTCAACAGGGTCAAGATCTCCAACTAAGACAGTGGGCCTCATTACAAATCAGGCGGTCCGGAAATAACGGTGGCGGTAAACCCGCCGCCACCGTTGTTTCCGGACCGCCTGATCCCGACTCCTGCAGGCGGGAGGTGATGTTCTCATGGGTTTGTCAGCCAGTAGGGGAAAGTTTCCACTGGTCATAGGTACTTCTTCCTCTGGGGAGAAGGCTAAGGAGACAGTGTGGACCCCTGAAGGTTTACCCTTGCATCTGGGATCCCCTTTCACATGGTCAGTTGACCCACAAACATAACATTTCCCAAATGTTTTGATGAATGGGGGTTTGTTCCGGTCTCCATCTGGTTTGGGTCCAGATGGTACACTAGCCTGATTTGGTTTCCCTTGTGGTTTACCCTTATGTTGTTGTTTGTGGCCCTCTTTTGGATTGGAAGTATTAGAATTCTCTTTGTTACCCTTCTTTGGATGTTTCCCCTCATCCTTTTTCTGAGTAGCCCCAGAATCCTTGTGAGTAGCCATGTTGGCAACCCACAAGTCAGCAGCCCTAGCTAGCTTCTTTGGATCTATCTCCTTAGAATCAGCCATGTGCTGTCTGAGCTCAGGAGAGTAGACATCAAAAATAGACTCCAACATAACAAGATTTCTCATTCCTTCATAAGTGTTTACTCTGTAACCCTTAACCCAACCATCTAAGTTTTTCAAACACTCACATACCCAGGTAGCTCAAGGGGTACCATCATGCTTTTTGAGGGTCCTAAACCTCTTAAGGTACTGGGAAGGGGTCTTCCCAAATCTAGCAATTAAAGCTACCTTCACACACTCATAATCCATCCTATCTACCTCCCCCAACTCCATCACAACATCAGATGCAACAGTGGGTAGCCTAGAGAAGAGCCGGGGAAGCAATTGATTCCCTGTAATACCTTGAATACCATGTTTATATTCAAACATTGCCAACCAATCCAAAATATCAAGCTTAACCTCATACCTACCCACAATTTCTTTAGGTATACGGGGTCTCTTAGGACTTGAAGACCTAGAAGACTCTGGGAGAGAAGCATTTTCAAGAGACAATCTTTTCATTTCTAGTTCATGATTGAACTCCATTTCTCTGACCTTATGTTCTTGGTGTTTTTGTTCAGTTTGAGCATTTAAACATTTGAATTCCAGTTCAAGTCTCATTTTCTCTAGAGCAATGAATTCAGGACTAAGTGTAAGACCTGTGGGGGTCCCAGTAGACAAGGGTTGAGGTGGCTGAGGCGGCAAGGGGGCAGAGAGGCCTACATTAAAAGACATATCTACTTCTTCCAACTCATCATTAACAGACATAGTATCATCCTCAGTACTTTCCACATTTGCTAGAGAGTCAGGTATTTCAGACCCACTCCCCAGACTTTGGTTCATTAACAACTTTTCAACTAATTCAATCTTTTTGCCTTTCGCAGAGGGTTTCCTTTCTTTACACATGTTTCTTAAATAATCAGCAGTGTAACTCGGGAGGGTCTCCTGACTGTGGCTTTCAATATCAGAAATTATTAATATTGCTTTTTAGTGATGTTAGCCTTGTGGTTAGTTGATCCAAGGTAATAGCAGCACTTTAAGTGTAATTACTATACTTTGATCCTCACCACTGTACACCAGGGTTAGGCAGAATTATATGCAGTACCCTTTGGGAACACCACACACAATTAAGACTACAAGTGGTAGTCTTCACCTTTGGTACAAGCCTGTACTACACAGTTAAAGTGGTAGCAGTAGTGGAGCAGCCAGACTTATCTCAAGAGTAAGAGAGCAGTATCAGATAGTTACACAAAGGACAGCAATTACTATGATTCAGGCAAACACTGACTCAAGGTTTTCAAGTAAAAGAATATATATTTATTTCCCTCTTCAGCTGTATAACATTACACTATTATAAGCAGTTCAAAAATCACTCTCTTAATACACCACACCACTTCCCTTAAATTCCAGACAAGTTTAGCTCACAAAAATGAAGTGGGAGCAAAATGGCACTCCAGCAATTTAAAAGGGAGGGAAAGACAAAGTTATTAGAAATTAAATCAAACCAACAGGTAAGTACTCAGGGCAATTGAACAAGAGAAACTACAGTGATAGAATCAGGTAGAAAAGGCTTAAGGCCAAAGTCAATGGGTCAAAAGTCCTTTGATCAAGATCACACAGTTCAGGGTATTTTGCGGTAAAGTGTGTGGCACGGTTTCCGGCCGAGTTTGGTTGATAGAAAAGTTAGTTCAAAGAGAAGACAAGCCCTCGGATTGGAGAAAGATTTCAAAAACTTTCACCGCGGTTGAACGAAACGAACAACTGGATTTGCACAGTGCCTTGAAACGGAGAGGAAGCTGTAGCAGAGGCAGACATTCCTGGTAGTTCCTGCAGGCTCGCGGTTCCTGAAGCGACTGTCGGACTTGAGTAAACAAAACCAAAATTTCAGGGTGAGAAGGTCAAACCAATCCTACATATCAACACATATCAAAGTTACAAGTAAATTAATTTCTGTACTGAATGTATTTAATAACATTTGACAAAAAGATATAATAGGGATAAAGATCCCAGGAGTGTTTAAAATACAATACAAGTGCGTATAATCCAGTCACCAAGAGCTGGATTTAAATGTAACCAACATAAACATAAACAACTGCCAAAGATTAGTCAATCGGGTCAATTGTGCAGTTACAGAATTAACATAAACATGGTTTCATGGAAATTTGGAGAAAAAAAAAACAACAGCAATGCTTAAGCTGTGCATTGTTCAGATGGTGTAATCGTCGACACAATGGTGTTTCGGCCTAGAAAAGAGCTGTAAAGTGCAGCTTTGTGGGCAGGCCTTCATCAGGACGTGTTATATGGTAGTCCCGGGGTCTCTATCAGTAGCTTATCCAGTGCATGGATGAGCAGTAATATCCATCATGGGTGTAGATATCTGGACGGCAAACGGTATGCCAGGGAGGGAACAAATATGTGCCTCAGGCGGTAAGAAGTGTCTTCTTTAGTGCAAGTGGTGGAGACACCCACTGGGCTGCAATAATGTATTCTATAGTTGAAGTAGTGAAGACTCTCACTGTGCTTCACAACTGCTAAGCCTGGCTGTCCATATGTGACATGACTAGTACACGGTTCCTTCTGCGTTCGTCAGGGGATGAGCTGCGCGGCGTCTCCGGCAGCGAGAAAGTGAGATGTCGTGCAGCTCAGCCCCAGACGAACGAAGCGGGTTTATGTTCAAGGCCAATATAATAGCCTAAATCAATACCACATTTATATAAGATGACCACGGTAGAAAAGTTAGGGTAGTTACCACTGCCACCAGCCAAGTCTTGATGTAAAGGGAACGAAACAATGCTCCAAGAGACACAGACAAAAAGGAATAAGAATTAACCCTTTCCAATACTTCATGTAAGATGGGGTGCACTGGGTCTGTGGTTTAAAGCGACTAAAATAAAGTTAATGGCAACTTTACCTTTTCTGGGGGACAGTAGTCAGCCCCAGAACATGGAGTCAGTGGGAAGTCTCAAAGACAACCCTGTGTCACTGCACTGAAGGTGCTGTGTAACACACATGAAAGATATGAGGCCATGGAGTAGGTGAGGCTCCAGTGCTCAAGATCACACAAAAAGTGAAAACACACACAGCAAAACACATGTAAGAGTGGGGGAAAAAAGACACACTCTTACCAGGTGAAAAGAATAAATCCTAGAAATCCAGCAAAGGAGCTGAGGGACTCATTAAGTAAGGCAAATCAGCTATTTATGAGAATTCTCCCTAACAGGAGCTCATTGCAATAATCCAACTTTGATAATACCAGGGCTCTGGCCAAGGTAATGCAGTTAGTCGGTGTCAAGAATTGTCGACTCAGTGCTATCAATTTGGATGTATACTCAGTGGAAGAAGACAAGGAATTGATATGTTTGGTCATGTTAAGGTTAGCATCAAGGTGAACACCCAGCGTTTTTACCTGTTTGAGGACTGGAATCATGGATCCATCAATGTTGATGGAGTTGTAATCTGCATGGAGTGTTGCTATTTTGGTTGGTGATCCAACGATGAGGATTTCTGTCTTCTCATCATTGAGACACAGGCTATTTAGCGCCATCCAGTTCTGGATGATAGCATATATTTTATTAATGGTAATAGTATCTTGGGCATATGTCCCTGTAATGGGTATGAGGATCTGGGTGTCATCTGCGAAATGTGTATAGATGACACCCATGTCGTCGAGGGCAGAGAAGATGTTTTGTGTAAGCATTATAAAGTGTAGGGGAGAGGCACGATCCTTGGGGTACTCCTAAGGGTACTAGTATGGGATCCGCAGCTTCCTTACCTATGGTCCCTCTGGATGTCCGTTCAGCCAGGAAGGATTTGACCCACAGCGTCGCGTCTTTGGCGAAATTGAAATTATTGGCTGATGAAGTGCACAGTTTATCATGGTCCACAAGGTCGAAAGCTGCAGAGAGGTCTAATAGTAACAGGATACAGAGTTTCCCTTGGTCCCTGATGGTATCCATCTGGAATTTTAAGTTCAAAAGGGCTGTTTCTGTGCTATGATTAGGCATAAAGCCTGATTGGCTGGTTCCTAGGAGCTGGTTCTGTTCAAGATGAGATTGGATCTGTGTATATGCTATTTTGTCTATGAGTTTCAGTAGAAATGGGACCATAGTTATTGGTCGATAATTAGTGGCTACTGTGGGGTCCAAAGTAGTTTTTTTTAGGAGAAGGGTGACCCAGGCATTTTTGATACTAGCTGGGACTGTATTGGTGTTAAAGGAGGAGATAATAAAGTTGGTCAGGGTGGGGATGAGAATGGTTGCACAATCTCTCACTAATTTGGCTGGTACACTGTCTCCTTTGCAATTCAAGGCTTTTAGTTTGGAGATGGTGTTAAGTACCATTTCTTGGGTGACCGGGGAGAAGTGGAAAGCGGAGTTAGGATTTTCCGGGGTGGTTGTGAGGGGGTTGGATGTGGTGGTGTTTTTGTCAACTAATGCTAGTCTTTTGGCAGAACATTTATTTTGTAACAGGACCATTTTAGCAGATAATGCCTCTTGAATGGTAGTGCACCATTCTTTGCTGGGATTGATGGGGTTCGTATTTGGGGTGGAATTTTCCAATTCCCTGAGAATGGAGAAAAGTTCTTTGGAATCAGATTCGGCATTACTGATGCAGGTGTTAAAACCATTGGCTTTATGGGAGATGATAAATGTTTTATAGATTTTGTTAGCGTCCTTGAATGCTTTTGCTGTCTCTGGCGTAGGGTGTTTAGTGTGGGCATGTTCAAGGGCGCGTTTGGTTTTTCTTAGGGTGGCTAGTTCTTCGTCAAACCAAAAGTGGTTCTTTTTGTCAATTCAGTGTGTTTTAGTTGACAAAGGGGCAACTTTATCAATGGTAAGGGTGAGGCACTTGTGGTAGTAGTCTGCAATGATACTGGGGTCATTTCTGGTGATTAGATTTGATTCAAGTGTTTTGATGAGGATAGGGGTGACATTTTCTACAGTGAGTTTGCAGGGATTTCTGGCTTCAATGGTCTCCGTAGTATTGGACTTGGGTGGAAGGGGTTCCTCGCTCATGACGGTGAATTCTAAGCAGTAATGGTCTGTCCAGTTGAGAGGAGTGATCAAGTCTATAGTTAGGGCGGTGTTAAGCGATAGTATCCAATCCAGGATTCTACCCTTGACATGTGTGGGCACGTTCACCAATTGGGTGAAGTTCATGTCTTTGAGGGCTAGGTTTAGTGAGGCAACTTTGTGATCTTTGTCATCGTTGAAGCCTAGATTGAAGTCTCCAATGATCATACATGTAGTATTGAGTTTAATAAGAGGTGTAATCAGAACTGGGATATCTATTTCGGGATGGCTGTTAGCGCTCGGTGTTCTGTATATCACTATAATGTTAATTGTGGTTTTGTCATTCATGGCGAGTTTGACTAGCATGATTTCATAGCCCAAGATGTTTTCGATCGGGCTGGATCTGATTTGTAGGTTACTTTGTGCTATGATGGCGACACAACCTCCTTTGGTGTGGGTCCTGTCTGTTCTAAAGATGCTATAGTCAGGTGGTATGGCAATCGCGAGTAGAGGTCCTGAAGCTTGGTGAAGGATTGCAGTGGAACAGGTCACAGAGGAACTCACCAAGTGACCAGTCAAATCCAAATGCACATAGCCATTTGGAGTACAATTTAGAAAAATACAAAACAGTCATAATCTTCTCATCAGAGCATTGCAAATGCCTCTGCTGATATTTCAGGAAAGCTTTGGAGTTTGTGCTGTGGTTCCGTGTTAGGTTCGTTGGGTTGTATGTTGTGGTTGGTTGGTCCCTTTTTTATGGTTTGTCGGATGTCATTGATTTTTTTTTTTAGGTGGTCTGCCAGGTCGTTGCATAGTTTTTCTGAGGGGGTTGGGGTGTTACCGCAGCCTGGTGGGTTTCTCATTTCTTCAATGATGCTAAACATTTCTTTTTGTGTGTTGGTGGCATTGTTGATTCTGTCATCGTAATGTCTTCTCTTTGCCTTTTGAATTTCCTTCTTGTATGTGCAGATTTGTTTCTGGTACAGTGTTTTTTTTCCCTGGGTTGTATTCTTTCCTCCATTCCAATTCCATCTTTTTGTTTTTCTTTTTCATGACGTGTAATAGTGGGGTGAACCATTTTGCTATTGCTCTTTTTTTGATGGGGTGAACGGTTTTTCTGGGGCGATCTTGTCTATTTTATCTGCAATCTATTTGTGTAGTATCTCTGCTTTCCCGTCTAGGTCAGCTAGCTCTAGTTCTGTAGTTGAGGGTTGGTTAATTCCAGTTGTTGGAGTAGGTTGCTTTCTTTGACGTGTTTCCAGTTTCTTTTTGTGGTGGTTGTGAGTTTCGGATGTTGGATGTAGGCCTGAGTAGGCAGAGTGATCACGAATGGGATGATGAGATGGTCGCTCCACAGTATTTGTATTGGTGGTGCCGTGGTGATGAGTTTTTCTTTGGCGAAAATTGCGTCTAAGGTGTGTCCTGCCGAGTGCGTTGCTCCTTTGACTAGTTGTCGTAGTTTCACGGTGCTGAGTTGTTCAATCAGTGAGTTTTGGGAGTTGGCGTGACTGTCTTCAAACCAATGTTGAAGTCTCCCAGGATGATTAGGTGTTCGTGGTTGATGGCTAAATTGGTGATGGCTTCTATGAAGTTGTCGAGGAATGTTGCATCATATGTCGGCGGTCTGTATACCAGGATGAATGTGATATTGGTTTTTGGGTTTGCTGTTAGGTGTATTACCATGGTTTCGCAGTTGAGGATGTTGAGCGGTTCGTCAGTTTTTATTTTCAAGTGTTCTTTGAATGCTATGTGCTACATCCAGTTAATAAGTCTGGGGTGACCAGCGGTCTCACAGAATGTTTGGTTGTAAGTGTGTTCTACTATGATATCGATTACACATTTAGAATGATTATAGAAGGGCTCCGAGTCCTCTAAGGCCTACGCCTTTAGGGCTGCTGGAGTTTGATATGCCCTAGATGCTATATCTGTTTTTCTCTTATTGCCTTCCTTTTCTTCATTGGTGTACATGTATTTATAGCTCATAATGGTGAATGTAACTGTTGGATTATACTGAGGTTGCAATAACAAGCCAATGGAGGGCTGGGGAGAGGCGGACACTGCTGGGAGGAGAGTAAGGAGCAAAGATGATAAATTACTCACGTTTTATTATTCACGTTATTCATGTCTTGTGAATTTAGAAAAAAACAATAAAAAGTGTTTATAAAAAGATCGTCTAGAATAGATCATCCATTACATGACCTTCAATAAGAATTTCCATTTGGCCTATTTGAAGGCCTACTCTGGGTCAATAGAAATAGCTGCGGCCGGGACAGTCCAGAACAAATAACAAATTGTATGAGGTTACAGAACATTCTTGCATTGTTGGAGAACAATCTGCACCCAACAAAGCCTACTTTCTCACAGATCCTTCTGATCTGTGAGACTAGTTTTTGGCATAATGCTTGCACTTATAGTTCCTCAGTGATATTGAGCATATAGTTCTTGAAATTTCGCTTTCTTATTCCTTCCATGGAGAAATTTTGCATGGGGGTTGAGGATTGTTAATTGCTATTTGGTAAGTAAGAGTCTGGCTATCCAGTTCTTTATTGCTTTACATGTGTTTCCTAGCGCCACTATGCTCTTTCAAGTGTTTGAGCCACGACTCCTATAACAGTTCCCTTAATGCTTAACATAGTTTAATCTTTGGACTGTTTACGCCACAATCACCATAAAGCAATTCTTCACTTGGTTCATTCTGCACCACTGCACTTGTATTGTATTTCCATTTGTAGAGCGCACACCGACAATTAATGATGGGTTTCTCAGTGCCACAGCACTTCTTGGCGTGCTGAACCACATCTCCCAATCTCCCTTCAAGAAACTCTTTACTTGGTACACTTGTCTTTTTTCAATGCCACACCACTTCCCGAAGTCTTAGTACAACAATTCCCACAACAGTACTTCACTTGGTTCACTTGATTTAGACAGAACCACTAAGATCCTTGAAGTGTTTTAACTAGAACTCCCAGAAAGTATCACTTCATGTATTCACTTGTTTTGGAAGTAGCCCTGTGCCCCTGGATGTTTAAACCACAGCACAGGGCATCATCTTTGGGCTTTCCCTTAACAGATTCACTGACCTGAACTTTAGGTTTGATCCTGCATCAAGTCCCCAGTTCTCTCACTGAATTGTTCTAGTTTCTCTTCCTTTTCCTGCTGTATCTCTCTGACTGTACCTTCAGGACACTCAACGCTGCTCACCTCTTACATGTCAGAGCAGACCAGGGAACAGCTTCTCTCTCTTGTTTCTCTTTCTCTCAAGCTCATTCACAAACCTAATCTTCTATCTCTCTCTGAACCTCTCTGCATCTCAGACGGATTGGTATTCATTGGCATCTCGTCAGCTTCTGAATCTTCTGATGCTCAATGTCTCAGCTCTGCTTCGACCGCCACACCAGATATCCACACAGCCTTCGGAAAGCTCCTTGCTCTGTGTGTTTACCATTGTGGATGTCATTACTTGCACTCTCTCTGTCGTCGACTCCCTTTTCCAAACCTAACTCCTCGTCAGAATGAAGCCTGTCCTCAATTTCACTGACGCGCAGCTTCACATGTGTGCTCAGATGATACCAAAAAGGACAGAAAGACTCTTTACTTCTGCACCAATCCTTGGTAAACGGGCCAACCTCATCCCACAGAATACGCTATTCCTGATGGAAACTATTCAAAACTTGTAATGACCACCTAAGTGAGAACTGTGAAATCTCCATTTGACTTTTATGAGAGGAAATACAATAAAGCACCTAGATAGAATATATGTTAACTGGTATCAAGAGAATGCTAGCGCCACACCATTGTGCGTCCAGTGTTAAACGGTTATAGGTTACTATGAAGTATTACCTCTTTGACATATTTTTGGACGCGTTTTAATAATGGGTCTTCTATTAGTTTTGATGACATAAAAAAAGTCTAATTTGACAACTATGGCAATTTCTTGCCCTATTTTGTTATCGATTATAGTACTTCTTTAAGATCAATTGCTTGATTTTTGCAATTCTTCGGAAGCCCCTTCATTCTTCCTTTTTCTTTAAACAAGGGGAAGCCAATTTCTGTCCAGTTACCCTCCCTATTTCCGTGAGACCTCCTTTATATTTACTTTATCCGCTACTGCATACTTCTCTAAAATTATTAATTTACCCCATCGTTACCTTTTCTATTTTGAATTCTTATTCATTTTATTCTGTTAAGCTTAAATGTTTTTTCTTTGTATTTTTAAATGTGTCAGTGTAGCACTTTATCTGTGTTTAAATTAGTAATTGTTTCATTCTTTTGTGCTCTTTTTACTCGTACACAAGTTAAATCTCTATTTGGTAAATCTGGACCTCAAATTAAACCTCACTAAATGAAAGGTCTTGGTCTTAAATCGAACAAAAGCCAAACGGAGATCCTTCAAATGGTCGATCCAGGGGCACTCACTGGTAGTAGTGAAGGAGTTTAAATATCTGGGAACCACAGTGACGTCAAACAAGTGTAAAGTGGAACATTTTAGGAAATATAGATCTTCCTTTCAGGCTTCGGCCTCACAGCTGCGACTGTTTGACAATAAGGATGGTTCTATTGAAACTTTACCAGCAAAAAATACTAACAAAACCTGTCTTTGTTGTCGAAGATTTGGGAGTTACTATAGACCGGTCATCTCTAGAAGCCCTCCTGTGGAGAAGGGTCCTTCACCTCCCCAAATCACTTCCTATGTCAGCTATAAGGCATGACTTGGGATTGTTGCCCCTTGGTGCATTAGTAGAATGGAAAGTGCTCTGCGTGCATTAATGTATATAAAACTGGGACAAGAACTCAATAATGCTAATTGCAAACCTTTAGGATTTGGAAGGAAAATTGCAAGAAAATATTGTCGAGGATTGAATCCTCAGCTGGGGAACTCGTAAGTAACCCAAACAAAGTGAATTCTAAGTTAAATATGTACAAATGTCTAAAGAACAGGACAGCTATGATGAACTACCGTTGTTTTGATGATCATTTTGAATTTAACATAAAAAGTTTTAATACTTTGTCCTCCTACCTGAAACTGCATCCCTGTAGGTATTTCGCGCAAAGGACTTGAGATTAAGATTGAATCTTTATTTAACATGGGAGGGCCAGGGTTCGCGAGAGAGCCTGGAACTGTTTGGTGGCTTCTGTAAAATGGTACAGGAATCACTGAGACACTAATGTGTGGAGTTCTCTCTGCTCAAACATCTCCGGCATAAGAAGTTGGGTAGGTGCATTTTCAACACTGGGGTCATTGCTGAAGACCACCTCTGGACCCGAATTTTAAATTTGAATGAAAAAAGTTTATGAATTGCAATTTCTGAATTTTTTGAAATAATTTTTTAATTTTGAAAATGACTTGTACTGTTGATCTGTATGAAAGGTTTTAAACATTAACTAAAAGCACAATGACAAAAATAAATGACTCCCAACATCTAAATGCATCCTTCAAAGTCAACCTCATCTCAATATTTCACACATAATATAGTAATAATATCTCTGTCATAGCTAGCAGTATTCCTTTTCCTCCAAACATGTTTCTTTTTGCATTTGTACCAGTGCTTTCCATTGCATTTTCACTGCAGGTCATGCAAGCGTTTTCACTGCGTTGCTTAAAAGACCCAATGGCCTCATTGGAGAGGCCATCTTCCCTGTTATAAAATGGATTGGTCATTGCATGTTTGTCAGAAGGAGCTGCTTTGTAGTACGCTCTTTCCAGGGATATTTTGATCCGTGAATTCATTGCCAGAAATTGTGAAGAGAAGGACCTGAAAATTGTGATTAAACTCAGATGCCACTTTTGACTGTCTCAGAAGGCCACTATGCAGTACTTGTTCATTAATGCATGTCATTTTAGTAAACCAGATGTCTGAACTTATCCCACAGTCCTCAATGTATTTCTTCATTGTTTATTTATCAAGAAGATAAGCGCTTGCAAGTGTCAGTCGTGGAAAGACAGACTTAGCCCTTGATTCTCCCCAGTGCTGATTTTTTGTGTACCATCAAGTTAGGTAATGGGGACATCTATTACTATAGTGCGTAGAAGCGGGAGGGGATTCTGGCATGAAGACATATATACAAATTATTTTGTCATTATTGTTGCTATTATTATTATGGTCAATAATAATCAAAATAATATTAATATAGATGTATCATTGCAATGGAATATTATATATTAATGTAAGAAGCCTTTGACAGGATTTCTATTTTAATTCAACAGATGATGGAATCATGAACCGACATTGTACAGACATCCATTCTGTTGCGTTTACCGAGCCTGTTCAACCATGCGTTAGTTCACCAGGAGCATCAAATGAAAAGGAATTCCCAAGATGCAGGAAGCTCACATTTCCTAGGCGCCGGCTGTGGACACAAGAGAATCGTGAACTGAAAGAAAGGACAACTGCTCAATGTGAAGGTTTTTTTAGTAACCCTGCTCCTTTCACTTTGCATCAATCCCCCCCTGAAGTGGGGGTGCCCTTTAAGTATAATGATTATGAGCTTAATCAAATGAATGCAATCCATACTGCGCCTCTTCAGAACACACAGCATCGCCAGAGATCAAACATGTCTACCCAGTATGACAAAAACACCAGCCTAAAGGAAGGTTTTATACGATTTAGGAGAACTCATACAGGCATGAGCCCACGTGCGAGACCTTACTCCTGTGCTCACTGTGAGAAAAGCTTCAGTCTAAAGAGTGATCGCAACCGGCACCAGAGAATACATACAGGAGAAAAGCCATATACATGTGTTGATTGTCAGAAACGTTTCAGCCGCAAAGATCATTTCAATAAACATAGGAGAATACACATCGGAGAGGAAGAGAAAAAAGCTGCAGACAAAACTCCAAACGCCACAACGCACATGGATTCAATAGGCTGGTAACTCTGACCTGAAGTCTGGGGGGTTGACATGAGCCTGTGTTTCGCTCATAGTGAAGCAGCACGTTATCCTTAGAAGTCCTGACTCAGGGATGAGGATCATTATTTTCACATTCTATTAGAACCATAGCCCAACTTGGAGACATTAACAGAGGAAGAGAGAATTTAGAGGAAACGTACTACAGAAGTGGTAGCAACGTGCAGTATGGAGAAGAAGTGTCAGACATCGGGCTGGTATTTTCTTTCTTCTGCAGCTGACAACATGGCAGCAATATTTGTGCAATACAACACTTATCTGGGCAGAAGCTACTCATAGCCATATTGAAGTAATGCAGTGAGAAGAGACCAAAATCCAAATACTATTTGGACACTTTGACAAGTCTTTTGCAAGAAGAAACTGACAATTACGTGCCTGCCTCAACTTGAAAATAGTAAAACATTCAACATTATAAATTCACCACAATGGTACGTAATTTAACAAACCAAAAAATGAACAGTTTGGAAAGAGCATAAATACAGTGGACTATATGCAAGAGGAAGCAGAAAGCACATATTTTAATCCATACATGTATTTAAGAAGATTTTGAGATCTCCACACCATCAAGATTTTATAAGCATGCATTTTCATTCCAGAAAACACAGTCTCTGTGGTTGAAGGGAAATATAAAGTCCCCAACAGAGAGCTACACCTAACATTCCTTCCTGGCCTTGTATCATAGAATGTAGAAGTAAATGAAAAAAAATTCCCAGCCTGGAGGAGATATCTTTATCTTCTTGTCAAACTAGCAGCTCATTGTGAAGGCTAGAGCTCCCCGTGCTCGCCACATTTCATAAAAGCTGTCTGAATAAAGGACAATCACCACCTAATGGTTGGAAGGTGTACTAGAGCCTGTACCCTATTCAGAAACACTATAAATAATACAGATCATTTTGAAAAATTGAGTGTCGGAAACAAGTCTTATGACAGAAGCTCTAGGAATACTTTTCTTTTCTTGACTTGTAGCTTAGAATAATATGCCATATTTAAGTACTGTTTACGCTGTAATGGTGTTATTCACACATGTCAAGCAGTGGATACAAAATATTATTGTACTGCACTTGGTAAAGTTTGTCTTGCTGTAGGGATTACAAACAGCGATTTAACTAATGTATACTGGAACATCAATAATATTGCGTTGTAGTGGGGGCCAACTAACTACCAAATGTACGAGAGGGCATCAAAGAACAAATGGGTGTGTTCTAGCACAGATGCTGTTCTTTCTCTCTAGATTTTGCCAGCATTCTGTTCAAGGCCATACCTTTCTACGTTTACACTTAAGCAGGAGTTTTTGGCATGATTAAATGCTGATGACCTAGTCCTTCTAAAAGGTTTGCACGAGGCCTAGAATTGAAAGTTAAGTAAGTCAAGATGAATATGGGGGAAAAAAAGGATGGACCGAAAGCAAACGGGAGACAAAAATATTTGAAAAATTGAAGAATTGACACAAGCTGCTAATTCCTACAAATATCTGAGGATATATTTTCAGACACATTCGAACCCACATGACAGTTGGAAAAAATAAACTACGAATATGTGAATTTCTGCCTCCTGCTTTGTTAATTACCCCAAAACCAAACTTCTCCTAATAGGTCCTTAGAAAAGGAAGACTACTGTAAGAAGGCCTTTCTAACCAAATTACCACATTTCACTCATGTCCCTGAGGTGTGCATACTAGTGGGGGCCAACTAACTACCAAATGTACGAGAGGGCATCAAAGAACAAATGGGTGTGTTCTAGCACAGATGCTGTTCTTTCTCTCTAGATTTTGCCAGCATTCTGTTCAAGGCCATACCTTTCTACGTTTACACTTAAGCAGGAGTTTTTGGCATGATTAAATGCTGATGACCTAGTCCTTCCAAAAGGTTCGCACGAGGCCTAGAATTGAAAGTTAAGTAAGTCAAGATGAATATGGGGGAAAAAAAGGATGGACCGAAAGCAAACGGGAGACAACAATATTTGAAAAATTGAAGAATTGACACAAGCTGCTAATTCCTACAAATATCTGAGGATATATTTTCAGACACATTCGAACCCACATGACAGTTGGAAAAAATAAACTACGAATATGTGAATTTCTGCCTCCTGCTTTGTTAATTACCCCAAAACCAAACTTCTCCTAATAGGTCCTTAGAAAAGGAAGACTACTGTAAGAAGGCCTTTCTAACCAAATTACCACATTTCACTCATGTCCCTGGGGTGTGCATACTAGTGACGGCTCTAAGAATCGTATTTGACCCTCAACTCTCCTTCACCACTCACATTGATGAGTCTATTGACCCTTCGTTTGGAGTGTGATGTTGCTTAGCATACTGAACTCTGTCACTCATCTATGTCTAATGACCCCCGCGCCCTAGGTTTTTATCAGACGTAACTACTATAACTATCTGTTCCTGGACCGGTGGAGATATTAATGCCCTGCTACTAATGTAGAACTTGACAGACTAGTGGGGCATTTTTAGCCCAGACATGGTTCAGTCAGAAAATATTATTGTCCAGAAAGATGGCCATTAATAAAACAAATACCTAAAATATATATATTTTTTAAGTCCCTATGCAAAGTTTCGAGCAAATGAAGCTCAAACTATAAAATTGCAAGCACTAGGGGGCATCCATTTTGTGATTTCAGGCAGCCTCCTCGGCTCTGCCTTTGCGGCACTAAACAAGCAGCAAAAGCCCCCTACTGGGAGCGTTTGCTTACTGCAGCCTAAGCAGAGCTGAGGAGGCTGCCTTCACTTTCATTTTACGTTTTCTGTGCTCCCAAAGCCCAGGGAAGCACAGAAAACGTAAAATGAAGGCAAAAAGCTGAGGCACACCAATTGAAAATATAACGTTGTTGTATTTGTGATTGCCGTGGTTGGAAACCCACGGCAATCACAAATACAACAACGTTGTTATTCTGACAGCGGCAGCTTTCGCTGGGAGTCTCCTGGGCTCCCCCAACCCTGAGGGAGTCCAGGAGACTCTCAGCGAAAGCTGCAGTATTCAGAATAACAACATTTTTGGATTTGTAAATACTGCAACATTTAGAAATACAAAAACGTTGTATTTCTAAACACCGCGGCACGGAAACACAACCGTGTTGTGTTTCTGCCTACAACAGCTTTCACTTTGGGGCTCTTGGGCTCCCTCCCGGGCTCCCTCCCGGGGAGCCCGAGAGCCCCAAAGTGTAAGCTGCTGTAGACAGAAACACTGCAGCGTTTCTAAACACCCGCATTGTGTTTCTGCCTACAGCAGCTTTCATTTTGGAGCTCTCGGGCTTCGGGAGCCCGAGAGCGCCAAAGTGACAGCTGCTGTAGGCAGAAACACTGCAGCATTTCTAAACACCCGCGTTGTGTTTCTGCCTACAGCAGCTTTCACTTTAGAGCTCTCGGGCTCCCGAGAGAGGGCCCCAAAGTGAAAGCTGCTGTAGACAGAAACGCAGCAGCATTTCTAAACACCCGTGTTGGGTTTCTGCCTACAGCAGCTTTCACTTTGGAGCTCTCGGGCTCCCGAGCTCCAAAGTGGAAGCTGCTGTAGGCAGAAACACTGCGGCATTGAAACACAACCGCGTTGTGTTTCTGCCTGCCTTGGCTTTCACTTTGGGTCTCCGGTGCTCCCGCGGGGGAGTACCGGAGACCCAAAATGATAGCCACGGCAGGCAGAAACACAACGTGGTTGTGTTTCAAAAATGCTGCGGTTTTTCTTTCTAAGTTTCTCAGGCTCCTCCGGCTTGGAGGAGCGCGAGAAACTTAGAAAGAAAAACTGCAGCATTTTTGAAACACAACAACGTTGTATTTATGTTTGCGGTAGCTTCAGCCCATAGGGCTCCAAGCTGAAGCTACCGCAAACATACATACAACGTTTTAAAAGCTGCGGTTTTATTTCTAAGTTTTCCGGGCTCCTCCAGCCTGGAAAACGTAGAAAGAAAACGCAGCTAGTTATTTAAAAAATAGCACTTACCGAGATGCAGCTGCAGCTTTCCTGCCTCTAGTCTCTGGTCCCCGTCTTCCGAGTCCGGCACCAATGAAGCAAAATCCACCCAGTGGTAGCTTTTGTTTACTACAGCTGGCTGGCTTTTGCTTCATTAGTGCCGCAATCGCAAGCACAGGCGGCATCCATTTCACAAAATGGATGTCCCCTAGTGCTTGCAATTTTAAATTTTAAGCTTCATTTGCTCGAAACTTTGCGTAGGGACTATTTTATTTTCTAAATATTTTAGGTATTTGTTTTATTATTGGCCATCTTCTGACCGAACCATTCCTTTAAGCAACTCAGCTATTTCCCCAATGAGTTACAGGATCCAATGTAATGGTTTGTGGTGCACAAACAAACCCGCTTATCTAACAGATGTGGGAACTCTCTTTAGTTACAGCCATCAAGTTAGATTAACACAGCCTCAAGAAACACACACCTGCCTGGAGTAGCCGCTCTCCATTCCTGGGACACATTAGCCCTTCACATCCGAGTAACAGACAATCTACTTGCATTCTTGAAACAACGTATGACTCACTGATTCTTCCAGGCCTTCAATTTCAGAAATTCTCAGTAAGACAGCATTCTGCTACTAATGTCCTTCCCAGTTCAAATCAGTATTCCATCCACTTAATGCTCTCCCCTTTGCCAAATGCACCACTAGTCCCTGCAAGGACCAAATAAAAAAACAGTTCCATCATTTCACCACTGCTTTTCCAACTCTGGTATAATCAGAGGCTCTTCCTCTTCCAAGTCTAACTATGTCATCTACTAGCAGTCCCACTGTATCTGTGATACATCTATTTAGTTACTTGCATTTCTTTAGTGAAATGGGTGGATGTGTGGTTTATGGGGACCACAATCTGCACTTAATCACACAAAGCCTTGTTTTAGAGGTGTATTTGAAAGTACTAATACGCTTCCTTAATCCCTCCACCAACCACACTTGCCTCCTATACAACACTGAAGAATGGTATCTGGATGGTTTGGAATACATCTACATCAGTGGCAATTCTCTTGGCAACTTTCCAGACCAACGTTTTTAGCCTGCCAAGCCATTACTGAAGGGGATAGAACATATACAAAGTAGGCTTGGTCTCCCCCCAAAAGGGGCAGGCCAAACCAAACTACTAGGCCATATTTCTTAAAAGCACAGGGAACCAAATGTGGGTCCTGAGCTTGCCATGCATAGCGAACCAAGCCACATCTCGCCGATAATGGCTCATGAGACAAACTTCCTGAAGGTTGCTTATGCTCTCCTGCAAAAGAGATGCACTCTAGGACTGTCCCTTTTGGGGTGTGGCCAAGCCTGATTTGCATTCTTTTTCCTTCTGTAAGGGCATACCCGGCTGGCAAACGATTGTCTTGAGAGTTGCCTAGAGCATTGCCATTGGTTGTTGATTAATTTCAAACCTTCTAGTCGCCACTCTTTTGTGTTGCATTACACCTCCACCTCATGCATCCTTTTTTCATGTCAATGGGTTAACTTGCCATTCTGCAGACTTTTCAGTATATGTACATTTAACAAGCTGTTGCTGGAATTCCATGTGCACTGTTAAAAATGTTTGGAAAATCCTTTACATTAAGGGAACGATTAGCAAAGAAGATACTATGAGTAAAGAACAAGTTACTTACCTGTAACTATTGTTCTCCAGCATGGGTCTGGCATGGATTCACATGCTCATGAATATTCCCTGTCATCATGCCGGGATTCCTCGGTAAAAGAAAAAGCAGTTTCACTTACAAACTGTATTTCTCCTCTAAACCAATCACTGTACTCTGGCTCATACTGCCCCAAGCCATTGACCGTTCTCGCACTAAGCCCCTCTTCTGGCAGCCATATTCAGATTTGGAAAGCATGCAAAGTGACAGCATGACCAAGAAGAGCTGCAGAGGGGTAGCAGGGAGGGATTGCTTGTGAATCCATGCCAGGCCCATGCTAGAGGACAATAGCTACAGGTAAGTAACTTGTTCCTTCTCCATCATGGGGTCTGGCATTGATTCACATGCTCATGAATTAAGAATACATAGCAGTACAACATTACACAACCACAGGAGGTGGCAACACTCAACAGAAGCAATTACTCATACCTCTGGAACAGGCTCACCTCAAGTGAGCAGGTTGCATAGCAATGCTTGGCCAACACGTAGCAGCCCTGCAGATGTCTAGCAGGGGCACACCAGACAGAAATTGTTGCAGCAATTACCCTGGTAGAGTGGGCTTTCGGACGGCCGGGCAGCGGTCCATTCACCAACCGATGACAGTGCGTGATGCAGCTGGAGAGCCACCTTGAGATGAAAGCCTTGGACAAACCCGTCCCATAGTTCACAGGACCAAAGTTCATGAACAGCTGAGAAGTGTTCCGAAACTCTTCTTGCGTGCCACATAGAACTTTAGAAATCAAGCAACGTCCAGTGAGTGCACCGCCCTTTCAGCCGATAATGAAGGCTTTGGAAAAAACACAGGTAACACCAAAGGCTCGTTGAGGTGAAATTCCTACGTAACCTTCGGCATGAAGGTGAGGTGCTTCTGCAGCACTACCCTCAATTCGTGGAAAGTCAGGTATGGCTGTTTGCAGTATAGAGCCTGGCTCTCACACCCTCCTGCCAAAGCTGATGGCCACAAGGAAAGCCGTTTTCCACGAGAGGAACTTGAGAGGGGCCTGATGCAAAGGCTCAAAGGAGGCCCCCATGAGCCTCGTCAGCACCATGTTGAGTTCCCATGCCAGGGCAGGAGCCTTCACCAGCGGGAAAGATTGAAACAGTCCCTTGAGGAACTCCTTGACGAGACGGTGGGACCAAAGAGAACATCTTCCCGGAGACCTGGTGTAGTGGGAGATAGCCGCCAGATGCACCTTGATAGAGGCATGCACCAGTCCCGTCTTGGCCAAGGACAACAGGTATGGAAGAATCTGCAGGGCCGTGACCTTCAGAGGGGTGATTTTCCGCGACCGGCACCACCTAGTGAAATGCTTTCCGTAGCACTTAAGAGTCAACGATGCTCTGGCCTTGGCAAGGTCTTCTGGCAACTCGTATCCTCCAAACTCTAGGGCTGCAGGAGCCAAGCCCTCAGGTTCAGCGATCCTGCGTTGTGATGCATGATTGCACCTTCTCCTCTGGTGAGTAGATCCACGACCACCAGCAGCTGGACCGGGTGGCGATGCTGACAGGCTGAGAAGGTCCGGGTACCAAATCTGCCTCGACCATGCTGTCGCGATGAGTATTATCCTGCATCGGCACTGTTTGAGTTGATTGATGACTTGCAGCAGGAAAGGCGATGGAGGGAACTTTTACAGAAATATGCCTTCCCACGGGAAGGAGAACGCGTTCCCCATGCTCCCCGGGTTGGTGGAACCTGCTTGCAAATTTCTTCGCCACCAGCATAAACAGATCGATCTGCCCCACTTGCTGAAGATGCGGTCCACCTGGTCCTGCCGTAGTTCCCACTCGTGGCAGGAGCGCAACTCCCTGCTGAGGGAGTCAGCAATGGGGTTCTTAACTCCCGCCAGGTGAAAGGGGATGAGGAACATCTCTTGTTCGATGGCCCAGTGCCACAAAGCCTTGCCTTTTTGGAAAGCGCTGCAGATCGAGTGCCCCCCTGCTTCCTGATGTAGAGCGTTGTGGTGGTGTTGTCTGTGATGATCCTCACCACCTTGCCCTTCAGAGACGCAAGCATTGACTTGAGGGCCCAGTACAGTGCCCGCAGCTCCAGTATATTGATGTGAAGATCCTTCTCCCCTTACTTCCACAGTCCTCTAGCATGCAGGTGTCCGGTGTGGGCTCCCCATCCCTCCAGGGAAGCATCCGTGGTGACCATCTCCTGGTACGGAGGTCTTTGGAACCCTGTGCCCTGGCGACATTCGGCTGGATGCCCCACCACCGAATGGCTCGTTGGAACTCCTCGTCTAGCAGGATCTTGTCCGCGAAGCTTCCAGACACCTGAACCCAGTGAGCGTCCAGGAACCCCTGAAGAGGTTGCATCCGTAACCTGCAGAGCCTGATAAGGTAGATGCAAGACGAATCCCGTCAGCCGGTCTCCAACCGGGGTGCATGGGTGGGGGCCCGACATCTTGGCCGGTTCAGTCCAGCTTCTGCGCCGGAGTTCCGCCTTGAGGGCGATGATGGCGCTGACCACCTCCACCGTGGACCTTGGAATGGCCCATGTAGGCTGTGAACCGGGAGGGCTGACAGTACGACAAGGAGAAACCTTTCGTCGATCTGTCTGACTTTCCACTTAAAGCGTGAAGGGAAGAGCAGTGTTGTTGAAGAGTGCCCAGGGCGCAAGCCGCCTCTGTATCCACTGTGTTGGTTTGGAGGGACTCATCGACGGCCTTCCCAAAGAGGTTATCTGTCTAAGGGCATGTCCAGCACCCTCGTCTGGACTTCCTGGTGGACATGTGTGGCCTTCATCCAGCCTCGCCGACAGAGAGATACACTGTTCCCCATCTGCCGCAAACCTGTGTCAGCGATGTCCAGCCACCTCTCCCTTCTGAAAGATGGTGATCGCCTCCGTCCTCTTGATGCCGGGTAGGAACTCTAGAATTGGACCCAGCTTGTACCACAGCTCCCTGTTGTACCTGCCAGGATCGCCAGTGTGTTGGCAGCCTTGATGGTTGACGCCGTGGTGTAAATAACCTTCCTCCCCATGGCGTCCAATTTCTTCCTCTCGCTGTCCGGAGGGATTGAGGATGACGAGGAAGGGTTTGACAATCTCTTCCTCGTGGTCGCCGAAACCACTGAGTGCGACATTGGTTACAACTGCAGACACCTGGGAGCGGGCTCCAGCACACAGTACTTTTTCTCCAGCCTATCCCGTTTGGCCGGGACCATGTTAGGATTCTTCAAGTGGGCCAGGCCTTCGTTTCACACATCATCCAGGAGGGGCATAGCCATGATGGTCTTCCTCTTGGCCTCACGCCTCTGGTACAGGAACCCCTCCTTCTTGGTTTCCTCTGGCATAACCTGGAAAAGTTTGGATACTTTGGCGACCATGGAATGAAACTACCCCACCTCATCTGGTGGGGATGCTCTCGGTTGCAGAGATCTGCCCGCCGTGACGATACCGTTGTCTGTAGTCGCTGTGCCTGTGTCAGTACCCGTGTCCACCAGGGGGAGGTGTGTAAAACCTGAGGGTATTTCCCCAAGTAAATCTCGGGAATCCCTTATTCAGTTGGCCAAGGAAGAACAGGCTCTCCCAAAGTCCAAACATTGGGGTAGACAAAGCGAGGAGGATCACCTGGATAAGAGAACCCCGGGTTAATGTCAGGGAAATGACCCAGGTGAGACGCAGAACTATACCGAGGGAAAAGAAGAGGATGAATCCCATGAGGCCTTTGAAGGCTACAATACATCTGCCTCGCCTCCTCCCATTGAATCTCTCCTACCCAGATCTAATGACCCCTCCATACAGAACCAATCCCCTAAGATCTCCAACCTACTTGCACCTGAAGATTATCTATCCCAGAATGTCTGTTTCCTGCGTCCTGCCCGAACATTCCCAGACATTCTTCTCCACGTCCCTCTGATTATTATTTCCTGCACTCCCAACCTGCTCAGGCTAAACACTACAGTTACCATAATCCCCTCTGTTCATTTCACGATCCTGGTTACTTCTGTTTGCTGCACAAACCCTACCAATCCCATCCCTCTGATTATCATTTTCCGACTTCCCAGTCGAATGTAACCAACAACTACAGTTCCCACAAACCCTCCTACTCATTACACAAACCCAACAAAACCTACCCTTCTGAGATCACCACAAACCATATTACGAGGGTTATAATTCCATATAACACTTCTTTCCATTCCGACCCTGTGGGATACCTGGAAACTCTATCACCCTATTTTCCAACCCGAACACTTCTTTACATTCTGACAGAGAAGGAACTAATGTGAAATCTGTTTACCTGACATTTCCTGACATATGAGTCAGGCAATTGACCAAAATCACACACACCTGATGGCCCTTTCCTTTCCCTACCAGGATAAAAGGTGGAGCCAGAGAGCAGAGTACGAGCAAGACAGACCGCACGACGAGACAGCTATCCAGACCCAGTTCAAAAGGAGTATAAAGGGGGTAAATATCAAGAGGCTGACGAGGAAGGGCACAAACTTGCCCTTTTCGACAAAACCCTGCAAACCCTCCACTGAATGAATTGTAAGGCTGAGGACAATAGCACAAGTGTGCTGCAGCAGATGTCAACGGTACACGGAGTGTATCGACGTGGATAAGCCGGAGCGAGGGAGACTCCTGCTTCCGTGGCACTGGCCTTGACTCCAGTAAAGAGGAATGCCAAGCGGTTCATCACAGCCGGTGAGTCGAGGGGACAGCCGATAAGAACCGGGATGTGGTGAATGAAAGTCACAAAGTGAGAACTGTAACATTGTAATGGGGAGACCAGCTGCAAAAGGGGACCATTACCATGTGGCTGCTGTTCCGAGAAACCCTGGTCAAGCCCCTTCTGAATGAAGCTACAGATACCAGAAGGCCATAGGAGAGCCGCCAAGCTAGGTCAAAGTGGTCATACAGGAGGTCAAGCAAAATCCCTGTACAGTCGAAAGCCTTTGACCTACGAACTATAAAGAGAGCAAGGGAAGTGAATCCTGTCACCTGAGAAAGCAAGGGAAGTGAATCCCGTAAACATTGAAAGTGAATGTGAAGATGAAATTTGCAAGTGTGAACCCGGAAGAGGGAGCTGACGAGGAGGCGGCAAACTCTAAAGTCCCAAGAAACAGTGTGTTGACAAAGGTGAACCCGGCCGAGGGATGTCCACATGAACTGTTTAAAAAGACATTGAGATTTGAGAAGGGTCCGAGACCAAATGAGGGAGATCCAGGGGTGAAGCCATCACCCAAAGTTCATTGTAAAAAGACATTGAGATTCGAGAAGGGTCCAAGCCCGAATGAGGAGGATCCAGGGGTGAAGATATCCCTCAAAGGTCAATTTGTTGAATACAATACGTGAGGGGTCGGGCCCGGAAGACAGGTGGACAGGGTTGAAGCCATCACCCGAGAAATACGCAGAACAGAACTTTGTGTTTGTTGTTTAAGTAAACCTATGAGGTCCTCGAGTGTCAGGAAACCACGAGGAACAGGGGTCAGCGTCCGGAAGAGGGGGACCCAGGGGTGAAGAATACTCACCCTAAGAAACTGAGAAACAAAATTTCATTTATTTGAAGGAACTTTGTGTTTTGTTATTTGACTCTCCGTTCTCACCAAGAAGAGAGCCCTTATCCAAGCCTGCATCTCTGCGGCATCTAACAATTTGGCCGAACTCTTTAAAATCTGCAAGGAGCTGGCCAACCCTGCTGCAGTCTCTACCTCTCCTGTCCCCTTCCAGGCCCTCTGCACGGCACTGGCCTCTCACTTCATCTCAAAAACTCAGGACATCCAGTCCTCACTCTCCTCCTATCACCCCCCTCTATCCCCTGCTCTTCCTCTGGCCCTTCTGTAGCCACCCCTCCTCCCTCCTTCTCTGCCTTTCCCCTTTTTTCTGCTGACAAGGTTTCGAGACAAGTCTGATCTTTGAAAGTCTCATCAAAACAGGTCCATCCCTGTTCCTCCAAAACTATCAAGGACCACATAGACTCCTTGGCTCCTGCCCTGGCTGACTTCTGCAATCACTCCTTCGCCTCTGGAGTCTTCCCATCCCCCTCAAGCACTCCCTTGTGCACCCCCTTCTTAAGAAACCCTCTTCCGACCCCTCCTGCCCAGCTAACTATCGCCCAATCTCTATCACTCCCTTCCTGGGCAAGCTCCTGGAGAAACTGGCCATTTCCCAGCTTAATCTCCATGCTGAATCTGTTGGTAGTCTTCATGACTATCAGTCTGGCTTCAGAGCTGCCAGAAGCACGCAAACTGCTCTCCTGAACATCCGTGAGGACCTGCTCTTGAACCTTGACTCAAACACCCCATGTGCTCTCATTTTGCTCGATCTCTATTCTGCCTTCGATACTGTCAACCACACCATCCTGCTCAACCGTCTCCGTGATAACCTGGGTATCACTGGTCAGGCTCTGGCGTGGCTGACCTCTTTCCTCTCCAATCAACCCTCCCAGGTCCAACTGGGGTCCTTCCTCTCTGACATCTTTTTCTCTACCTGTGCTGTCCCCCAGGGATCTAACCTTTCACCCTGGCTGTTCAACCAGTATCTGGCACTTCTTGCCCACCGCATCACTGCTCCCTGCCCCAACTTTCAGTGCTATGCGGATGATACCCAGCTCATTTTCAGGCTACCCTCGGCCTCCTCTTCCCCTCCCCTCATCTCTGACTGTCTTTCTGCTATCCATGAATGGTGTGCCGCCAACGACCTCTGCCTTAATGCCAGTAAGACTGAGATTCTACTCATCGCACACCCACTCCCTCCTTCCCTGCAGCACTCTGGCCGGCCTCTCTTGGCCCTCTTCCTGCTCCTACCTGCAAGGCAAAAAACCTCTGGGTCATCTTCGACTCCACACTCTCTTTCTCTCCTCACATATCTGACGTCTCTAAGAAGTCACACTACCAGCTACACCTCCTCAGAGGTATCCTTCCTTTCCTCTCCTTCCCCCAGAATCTCACTGTCCCTAGAGCCCTGGTTCTCTCGAAGCTGGACTACTGTAACAGCCTCTATCTAAATCTGCCTGCCTCTACTCTCCGCCCTTTGCAACTCATCCAGAACAGGACTGCGAGACTTGTCCTTGGCCTCAAGCCCAGGGACTGTATCTCGCCAGGACTGAAATCACTACACTGGCTCCCAGTGATTGCGAGGATTAAGTTCAAAACCCTCTGCATTGTCCACAAGGCCTTCTGGGGCCTTGGGGCAAAATACCTTCAACTCTCTCTTCCTAAATATCTTCCTTCCCGAGCTCTTCGCTCATCCGCCTCCAACTCCCTCAGGGTCAGCCGCTTCTCCAAGCAACGAGTTGGGGGTAGATTTCTCTCCGCAGCAGCGGCCTCCCTCTGGAACAGCCTTCCTGCTTCCCTGAAACTTGAGGAGAACCATCTCCGGTTCCGGAAGCACCTCCAAACCTTCCTCTTTGCCTCTGCTTTCTCTCCCACTCTCCCCTGCTAAAATTCACTGAAACTGCACTGAATCTGCAACCGGGCCACTCACCGATCTCGGTCCGTGGCCCAGCCACTCTTCCCCGCACTGCCTCCCTGGCAACCCCTGCACTGCAGGACTGTCTCTGTATCCCTACAGCCTCTCCTCCCAGCACTTGTCTGCACTTACATTGCACTTGCCACCAGCTGGCCCTTATTATTTATCTTGTATTCTACTAACCCTGTACTGCACTTCCCCTCTCCCTTACCCCCTGCACTTTTCCCTTCCCCTCTACCCTTGCACTTGCGCGATCTGAATAACACCTGGCCTAGTAGGATCGTTGTCTGTCTCCCCTTGTTCCCCCCCCCGCCTCGTTGCGCCTTCAAACACCTGTGTATAGGCGCGTTACAAATGCCATATCATATCATCATATCGATATGTCAGGCCCCCGAAGGCAAGAGACTTTCAAGAGAATGCGAGACTTGGCCATTGACAGTCCCGATAGCTGCAAGTGAAACTGTCGTCTTGTGCTGCAGAAGCTCGAGAGTGTGCTGTGCTCCAAGATTCCACCTTACCCTGTGCACAAAACGTGGATAAGGGAGTCCCAGGCTAGCTCATCCTGACATATTATTATCGGATGACGCTTCCTCTTTTTAGCTTCTTCTGGATTTCTGACACCAACGTGTGTAGGGTCGAAGGGATGTCCATAGATACATCTCTCGGCTGAGCTTGTGTGGTCAGAACACAAGGCCCCGCGCTGTTGTCGACGTTGCCGCTGTCGTCGACGTTGCCGCTGTCGTCGTCCTCCTTGTCTTCATGGACCGTGTACAGGGACTCCCGGTCCTCGTTGTCCGAGGATAAAACTTCCATGGCCAGGAGTACGGCCTATGGTTGGCCAGGGACTTCATTGCCCCCCGACCCCCATTCTTTGCACCGTGAGGGGTTCGGGCCGGGCTCAGAGACGGCATCCTCTTCTCTGGCGTGCCAGCAGGTTTTGCCACCGCCCTAGCTGAGGCCTCCCGCCTCAGAGGCAGGGACACCCTGAGTATAATAGGGGCTACCTTCACAGGGTCAGCCCCTTGGGTCTTCAAGAGAGCAGCCGCCACCAGCTCAATCGTCAACGAAGATTTCTCCTGCGCCGTTTGGGGCTTCTTGAGCAAGTCGGCCGCCTTTTCCTACGTCCTGGGCTTCTCTGGTTTTTCCTGCAGTTTAGCCGTTTTGGACAATGTTGTAGTTTAATGGTAACATGAGGTGTTGCTTTGGAATGTAGAATGAGGCTGGTGGAACTTGGAATGTGGGGTGGCTTGGGGAAGGCAGTTAGAGTTGGCTATTAAAGGATGTAAGACCTACACTACAGCCTGGTGTCGTTATTAACATGATGACAATGCATATATAATTGAAGACATAATAGACGATTTCCTCTTTGAGGAGGAGCTTGATCGCTGGCTGGCAATGGTGATTGCGCCCTGATCATCACAGGACCCGCTTGCGCTGTGACCCCGATAGAACTGGACTCGCGCTGCTTGGCCTTGTCTTGGGCCCCCAGGAATGGGGCAGCCTCAAAGGTCTTAGAAACCCGCTCCTTCGACCGGCCAGTCCTGAGTGAGCCATGGCCCTGCTTGGAACACAGGGCAGAGGCCTTGGCAACTAGCCACACCGCCAGTCTACTGTGTCGATCCTTCAGCGTTTTCTTGGAGAAGCCGAGGCAGATCTCGCACTCTCCTTCTTTGTGGTCTGGATGAAGACAGTAGAGGCACTGAAGGTGTTTGTCCTCCACAAACATTTTCCGTAGTCCACATCTGGTGCAGAGCTTGAAAAGGGATCTTCCTTCCTTCTTCTCCTTTGTCATGGCCGGAGAAGTGGAGTAGGCCCGATGGCCTTCTGGAAACTTTGAAGAAACTTCGATGATCGCTGCCCTTGAGGGGCGCTGAAATTCACCCAACAAACAGATCCCCGCTGTCGGCAGATGGAGAGAAGAGCACAAAGGCTCTTTTTGACAAAAATAGAAACTTTTTGGGTTGAATAACGAAAAAACTGTAGAAGTAGCTCACAGATCAAAACTAGAGGACTCCCAACACTTGAACGTGTGGTAAACATCTTAAGATGGCTGCCAGAGGTGGGGCTTAGGGTGAGGCCTGTCATTGGCTACCGGCAGTATGGCCCAGAGTACAGTGATTGGTTTAGAGGAGAAATACAGTTTGTAAGTGAAAGTGAACTATTTTTTCTTTTACCCTTTTACCGAGGATTCCCGGCCTGACGACAGGGAATATTCATGAGCATGTGAATCCATGCCAGACCCCATGCTGCAGAACTCTAATTTATCCTTGACTTACCCATGACTTACTCCTAGAGAGGGCTATTCATTTCACAGAGAAATTACTCTGGGTGTCTGGCTTAATCATAACGTACTACTGTGAGCACATGTGCCTTACTCCTACTAAGTACCAGCAAGTCAGGCGTTAGTCCTAGTCACTCATAGTAATGTCTTTGTGCATATGCCTCTTAGTTTTCAATTACATGCTTTTTACACTCTAAAGGCAATACAGACTCATGACCAACATCCTGTAACTTCTATATGTAAGTAAAAGGTAGTGTTAAGGCCTCTTCCAGTAATGGCATATGGGAATATGCAAGAGGATGTTAATGGCCAGGGGCAGTGCTGTGTTTAATCAGGAATTTGTCTGGTTGAAAATAGTGTTACAGGCGTTTTCAACAAACTCTTTTCGTATTTTACAAATTTAACAATGCAGGAGTCACCACTTTCTAAAATCCTGTAAGTATATTATTATCTTGCCCCTTGTGTGGCTCAAAACTTCCAGTGGCAAGGCAGTGCCCTTGAAGGACTTGGGAGTGCTTCTGTGAAGTCTGGCTACATTGTTCACTTAGAATATTCAATGCTATACAACCATAAATAGGCAAATATTACATAAACATTGCTTAAAACCCCATAAATGTAAACTCGGCAACGGGTAATGGCAGTGAGATATGGCTAATATTTATCATTTGTGGAGTACAGATATGAAGGCTGGACAGGGAAATCTTATCAATACTATACCTGCACCTTTTATTAAACACAGACACAGACTGGTCGACTTGTCACATGTCCTGTTGTACATGCCTATTATTTAAGCAATATTACCCAAGCAAGGGGGGTCATGGGGAGGACCGATAGCTGAGGGGAAATGCATTCGTCTTGGTAGCAAGACAATGCAGAGTAACACAGGTTTGAATCCTGATTCCGCGCTTAGAAACCTCTCGCTGGTATTAAGCACGTTTTAAAAGAACAATTATAATTATAATTACCGGGCCAGATAATGCTCCGGGCCATTTAGAAGCCTGAGCGAAGCGAGGGCTTTAACGATAACCCGGGGCATTACCTGCCTCGGTATTGACCCCCTGCAATGGTTATGTTGCTATTAGTAACCTGGCACGTTGTAATGGGGTACTAATAGTGTTTTATTTTAAGTTGAGAAACGACATGTTTGCCTTTTCCGACTTTAAAAAAACCTAAGATGCCCGCCATGAATCAGGGAGAAGGGAATTACACGTAGTCCCTTCTCCCTTTCCATGGTGGCTATTCAAGCATTGGGGACGTGCCGGTGAGGGATAGCAGTGCAAAGTGGGGCGGGTGCGGGAGTGATGGCAAATATGTGGCAAATGGGGTGAGGGGATGGGGACGCCGGGGCATGGGGAGCACTTACGTGATTATACAGTGGGGGGAGATGGTGGCCCCCAGTTCTGACCTTCCTCATTGGCTGGGATGCTGAAACCACGCCCCGGTCGGGTACTAATTTAGAGTAAAAAATGTTGTAACTTGTTTTAGAATAATCTGGAATACTAACTGAAAAACAGTTGATATTTTAGATTTGTTTACAAAATAGGTGTATTTATTATCTTGTTATTTATTCGAAGACAAAATGTATTGGTGATTGTCGGTGAAGAGAGAAATGTGCAGTAATTGAATACATCATGTTTTGTGATGCTAGGAATACACATAAACTTTAGGATGGATGTTAAAGGTACTTTTTTACTGTTAAATAAGTAATTTCTGCATGTTAATGTTAAATAGTTCAATATTATTTATTACCATATTTGCCTGTTTATGCTGTCACAAATGTAATTATTTACAACGAAACCCCTTCAAAAGAAACATGATACGTAATGGAATTAAACATAGAATCAAAATCTGAAGATGTGGGAATTCTTCTTTTCAGACCTAGACTAAGCACTGGTTATTTTCCTCTCTGTGTAAAACAATCTGGGTGATTTCCCGATGTAATGTGTTACTTGCTGATATATTATGAAGAGAAGAGATACGGCACAATAACTTGACTGATCCACTAGGAAAAGACCTTCATAATTGTAGTGGGGCACAGCTGCATTCTCCTCCTACTGTCTCATTCATGCCCATTTTAGACATGGGTTGGGATTCAATTACAACCTGCACAGTTGGCACAAGCTTCACCTCTGGCACGACCTCCATTCTTTTCCCTCTGTCAACCTCTAAACTGTTGGCTGGATTAAATCTGAACAAAGGGAGCAAACTTCACATGTATGGGCTGGTTAGGAGCTCCGCCTCTCTGGGCCCAGAGAAATATCTGGGGTATTTTCTATCCATGGCAGGGAGATGAGAGGAGTCTTCCCCAGGCAACCCCAAGTTGTGTGTTGTTGCTGAGTCTGTCGGACCCACTAATTCAGGACCTAAGAGACTTTGAGATCTTGTCCAAGATTCTCATAACCTTTTTTTTTTTACGTTAGTGGTGTGCTAGCACATTTTCTTCACTTGTGCCAAAAATATTGCCTCTTATCCACAAAGTGCATCTGAATGTGCACATTATGCGCACATCCAGGTGCCCTTTTTCAAACTTAATTCATGTATTTATTGGGCATTTATATGGTGCCTATACACAAGTGTTTGCGGGCGCCACAATAAAAATTGGGGATGGGGGGCATAGGAAATAAAGTAGAACAACAAAAACGGTTATATTGGCCTTGTGACAATCCTACCGTACAAGTGCAAGACAAGGTGGTAAGTGAAGTGGGGGTAGAGGGAGAAGAGCAGGAGTGGGGTTCCCAAGGGATGGGGGCTGGGCAAGTGCTGGGGGGCCAAGACAGCAAGTGCCAGGGTGAAGAGAGGGGGAAGTGAGAAAAACTGCAGTGGACAGGGTAGACCAGGTTAGGGCTAGTCCGGGAAGGGAGCCAGAGGGCAAGTGCTGGCAAGGGATGCTGGGGGGACTGATAGTGGGGTTGTCAGGGGTTTTGATCCATGTTTGAGTTATTATGTTGCAACATTTGGGGCTGTGGGCTCAGAAAATCCAAGATGGCCGAAAAAGCCCACATTGCGCCAGAATCCAGGAAAACTTTGCAGTTTTTGCGCACACCAAAATGGTTGCCTAACCTGCCACCCACCAGTGCGAGCGTGGTGGGCCAGAAGCGCCATGAATGAAACGTGGTGCCAAAGGAAAAACAGCAGTGCCTCTGTGAGCAACTTGAGTTGGAAGAAGTGGACAAACCAGAAATTCCACCATGTGCTTTGGGAAACCACACCCCTCTGGGCCAGAGCATAATTTTAAAAAAAAGGTGGATAATTCATAGTACGGACTTGTCAAAACTATATAATTAATATCATTATTCTTGTGATTTTTCTGTGCGCATTTTAAGAGGTGTTAGGACTCTGTGGTATGTTCTGGGGGGTAGTAGCGGAAAATAAGGTATTACTCCGAATGTCTGTATGTTAAAAATCTGACACTTTATCATCTGATGCCCATATTCCTTGTGCATGTTTGTGTAAATTCTGTAAAAGTTTAGAGGTTGTGTTCTTGATGAAAAGGGCAGAATTCTGTCATAAGTGGACACGACATCTTACAAAGACAGGGATCGGATGGTTTGGTGCTACAGAATATATGTTAACTGGACATATAATATTAGAAAAATGGTACATAGATAAATATGTATTTGGATCAAAAATAGATTTGTGTGCAAATTGACAAGGGGAGTGTTCTTTCTGTATGCCATAAAATGAATGCCTGACGACACTCCATTCCTTCACCCAATCAAGGGAGAGAGGAGAGCTTGGCCAATGATAAGTTGTGAGGGGCAGGCTTAGTTATGCCCACGCACACACCCATTTTCAAAACACATAAAAAGAGACTGCTTTGCACAGGCAAGATTCACTTTCCACTTTCTTGCGAAGCATTTTGTCGGACCAGACAATATCCAGAAGGACCATCTCCAGAACTTAGAATCCAGACTTCAGAACTTTTTCAGCAGTGCAAAGAACTTTTGCCAGAACCAGAGACCAGACCGCTGTGAAGTGCAGAGCTGACCCAGAGAGCTGTGACTTCAGAACCACCCGCCAGGAGTCCAGTCCAAACCTGATCAGACCTTGACGGCCTATTTCAAAATTATAGTGTGAGTACTCAGCTAGAACTGTGCCAGAACCAATCTCTTAGTCTAAAATAATCTGATTCAAACCATTTTAACCTGTCCAGAACTGCATCATAGAATCGTGTCTCCCTTCTCCGATTTTAAACCTGTAAAAGTGTCATTTTGCCATTTTGAATAATTATTTCATTCCTGAAAAACTAGCTTCATAAAATCGTCCGTATCTTTGGAATCGTAGGTGCTAGGAACGCGATTTAACTTTCATTTGAAAGCTAAGATTCGAATCTTTCCAACGAACTTCCTTATAGTTATTCTGTAATCTCGCTCGACGCATTCGAAAAAATTGCCGCAAATTGAAAAATTAGCTCCCGTCAAAATAGCTGCTTTTGCTTGAACTGTTAAAATTTGTTTTCAACCTGCTAATCCCTCACTGAGCATTGCAGTGTGATTTGAACTAATCTTAAATAGCTATCACCTACCCTGAACCTCCTAATGGGAATTAAAAGCATTTTTAGCATATTTTACTTCATTGCCACCACATTTAAAAGGATTTGCCTGCTTTAAAATCATACCTGTTTTCCTCTAAGCTCGCTGGGGGGAACTGGAACTTTGTATTGCATTTTGTTTGTATTCCTGAAAACTGTGTGCCTTACTACATCTCCTTATATTGCATAAGGGGGAGAGCGGTGGGGGGGTGAATTGCCAAAAGGGGAAACGTGATTACATTGACTTTTGTTGAAATCAAATCAAGGTTATTCCTGTGTTGCATTCTTTTCCATCCTTGTTTTTCCTTGAAACCATAAAAGTATTCTCTGCTACTTTACCCTTTCTATACCAATTCCTAAGTGATTAAATAAGCATACAATTGTCATATTATCCATTGTTGATCACGGTCATATTCATAAGTGTGCGATCAAATATTAATTTATTCATAAAAGTTTAATATATATATATTGTTTAATTTTTCCAATAAATCTTTTAAATTGCAAAACAAACCCACTTCTTGGCTCAGTGAGGTCAGGGGGATTCAAAGAGAGGGGCGTTATATAAGGGTTTATCATCCAGAGTATAACTTGTCATAAAAATATATAAAAAAGGGCTTCCCTTGGGTGTCCCAGAAGAGGTACTGACTTAGTGGGACTGCTGATTTGAAGTCACGTAACAGATTGGGGGCTCGAGCCGGGGATTCTGGATTGGATCTATCACTTGTGCAAATTAATACGGTGTGCTAACTGACAGGATACATAATCCTGTTGTCATGATGCCTACCTCCAAGGAGCCAGGTGTAATGTTCACTACAAGCCGAATCCGGCAGTTAAACAGTTTTCATGCATTGCAACACAGAAAGCGTAGAATCTCCTACCTGGAATTAGAGGAACGACCAATTCGTATTTCCAGTGGTGTACCAGGTTTCAAGAAGAAAGGTTGGAATGTTATGTCCCAGTAGAGAATAGGAATCCCCCTGGCAAACCCTTCGGAGCCTAGTTAAATACTTGGCGACCGTGGAGAAACCAGGGAAACCCTCATGGGGGAGAAAACCCTATGGAGAGCTGCTGGGGAGCGTTGATACAGGCGAGGCGGACAGGAGGAAACTGAAGGGCCTCGATCCGATGGCAGCGTTATGTGTTCGTTAGATGCTGGAGAGGTATAAGGGTAGAAACATGAGGGTCAAGAGAAAACAACACAATAAGGAACGGAGGTGAAGTTTGTAAGAACAGAGATTACCATTCACACATCTAGACAAGGATCAAGAAATATGGATGGTACAGATTTGAGGGTATGAGAAAAGAATTCTACCTTCGAGGGGAACACGGGATAATGTCGCGATGTGTCGCGTTCTGTGGAGACGTGGTTTAGTAGTTGCCGTGGCTTAGTGGTTGCCAAAGCGATACCTTCGATCCGCTGATCGTGTTCCAAATTCTAAGAACAAGTAGATGTAAGACTGAGAAAGAAACAAGGTACGGATAGCGAGAGAAAGGGAGGCAATGAGATTTAAAGGCTGGGCTAGCTATACTCACTGAGCGTCCGTATACTCCTAAGAGAGTAGCAACGCGCCGGTCTCCAGGACTTCCTTGTTGATATGCCGAAGAACGATCGACTTCCGCATCCTGCGTGGCTCGAGGCAGGAAAACAACTAGACCGTTGCTAGGGCTGCCGCGGTCATAACCCAGAGCGGCCATCTTGGAGTAGGTCGTAGAGGAATGCGGGGAAACAACGAGACCGTTGCTAGGGTTGCCGCGGTCATAATCCGGTGCGGCTTTCTTGGAATAGATAGGAGAGGAATGATTCGTCCTCACGAACATCACACCAGGTCCGACCCAGCAACCCCAGAGGCAGGCATCATTTGCCCCAGGGGAGTGCCAGCGGGCCCAAGTTGGGCCCTTTGGACGCAGTCCTGGCGCCTTAGGCACCAGGCTCACGTTGGACCTCTGTCCTGGCGCCTTAGGCGCCAGGCTCACAAAGCTAGACATGTGTTCAAGTGTTTTAATGTGCACTTACCTGATGTAGACCATGCTGCCACATCCAGGCCCTCTTGAGGCCTGAATGGAACTACTTTACCTGTGGAACTACTTTCCACCCGGGTGTGGTCGCGGAAGGATACATACCTGATCGGAAGAAGGATACACACTTGGAACTTCTTCCAAAGCTATTTAAACCACACCCGATCAGCAACTCACGCTTCGTGTTGTTCTGCTCCTCGCAGCTGGACGCTCACCGTGTCAGCTCCTGCATCCGAACTTCAGCCACGCCTGTCAGCATCCTAGGTCACCTGCAAAGGGAGACAAGAGACCTACCAGCTAAATCTGCACCACGGAGACATCACCGATGATCCTGAAAGGGAAGACATCATTTTTAAAAGCATTTCGTTACGATCGCTGCAGCGCTGCATTTCACTCACCTTTCCTGGGTTCCTCCATCTTCAGTGATCATCCGGATACACAGCCACTTCCCAGAGCCTAGAGAAAAAGACAAGAATAAGAGGTGAGAGAAGGAAGGGAATAAGACTTAACTGTTGGGTCATTCCCATTTCATTTCGGGTCCTGCCGCTTCCAGGCATTTTCCGGACCCCGGCCCCTATGGGGAAAAAAGACAAAGACATGGAATGAGCGTATGCAAAGACAGTTCCTGAGCACTCATCCAGAACTAACCTGCCATTTACTGGAACTGGAACTGCACGTTTCACTTCGGGTCGGCGCCATATCTCAGGCATTCCGAACCCCGGCCCCTAAGGGGAAAAAAGACATTGGCCCTCATTACGACCCTTGCGGAAATCGGAAAACGATGGCGGAAATGCAATACCGCCATCGAATAGCGCTCGGTGCGACTATGACCCATCACCGCAAAGTACGAAGCCATTAGCGACACCGTAGTGAACGCCAATGCTAACTGCACCAAGCACGCGCGCGCGCGCCATGCGAAACCGCAAACACCACCATGGCGCAAGGGTACGCCAATTCCGACCCTAGCGGACATGTACCTAACGCCATCAGGCATGGCGTAATGTACCATTCCGCCATGGTGAGAAGTACGGCATCGCGAATCAACCGTAAACGGCCCCACTGAGTGCCTGTACACCGCTCCCTGCCCACAAAGTACAACTCCCCGTAGGTGCAATGAAGTCACAATGCAACCATTGAAATGTACAAGTCACCCATGCATGGCAACGAACAAAAGAAACACAAGAGGGGCCAATGGGAGCTGCAGGGCACAGATGGCACGAATACAGAAGCCATCCCAATGGACATGACCACAGTCCCCTACCAAGAAACGCACGCAAACACAGGCACCTGTGACCAGCAATATTCCGAGAATCACATCATTCCACCAGTCCACCTGGCTGACCGGCATCTGTTACACAAAACCCAATCCCCCGCCCCTGAGCATGACAACATTCAAACTGTCATATTGGCAGCCCCCATCCCTGACCTCACGGGCTTAGTAGGCAAACGCGCCCAGTACAGTACCACGCAACTAAACTCCGAAGCTGGAACCCAATGCAGATCTCCTCACAATACATCGCCCCCCAAATAGGCATATGCCGCATCACTTGCAAAGAAAAACGCTACACGGGCCAAATCAGAATAGAAATTTAATGCACATCAAAGTCACCAAGCCCATACAGCCATCAGGCCATGAACTCCAAAACACCAATCACCATTGTGGGCTGCATCCGCAAGAAATGACCAGCCACTACTTGTGTGTCGCCCTGTTCCCCCATGGTACACAGAGCCACATTCACGTACGAAAAGGCAACATGGAAGCGCACAGAACCGCAGGGCCGTCCCAATGGGGAGGCACTAGTCCAGCTGAAAGGCCGAAATGTTGCTCCGAGCCACCAGTACTGCGTAAGGGCATGTGGGCCATTGGCGATCGTCCCATAAGATCGTAATGCTGCTCCACTGATTAACACGAAGCAGCAGGTGTCGGGAGTAAAACCCATCTGCAGGAGTGGCATACAGATGGCAGTGGCAAAAGGGGAGGAGATACCTGTCAACCAAAAGAAAAGAAAAAGAACAGAATGGCCATCAGAACTACATTCCAACAACTCACTTCAATGATCACACGAAATCCACAGCCATATGCATGCTAGCCCACTCCAAAGGATCATCACCACCCCAAAACCACTTGCGACTCATAACCATCTATATCGAGGTGCAAACACCATCACAAACGAGTGTACCTGTGCATGCGACTGTCAAAACAGAATCCATCAGATGGGAATGTTAACGTGCATGGACACAAGTGTCTGAGGGCGCGTCGAGACAGGGAGGGCTCAACAAGGCCAGATAGACGATGGTCCCACTATGGCAGCCCTGCATCACATAGCGTAGGGGAGGCGGATAGATCCCAAGAAGCCCTGTACATGGCAAACTCTGTATCAAATCACCTGCCCATGCATCCATTCATCATTCCCTCATCCCGGGATCAAAACGCCTGAATAATTACTCACATAACATTAGAAACATCCATTGAGTCTGTGCGTTATGCAGCCTGCAAAATCCACAGTGCCCCAGCCCGTAATTCCAGTGTTGTGAAGTAACATGTATTTGGGAACGGCCGGCCTCATCGCCCACGTAGCTATTGCGCATCCCAAACTATTCATATCAATCATTGCTTCCTCGCCATGGGCCCTGTCTCAAGGACATTGAACAATAGAACGTTATATTTGCAGTCAGACCTGTGGGCATCTCCTCGCCGCTAGCTGGAAACCGAAAGCGCCGCCCTTCGAATTCCTCATTTGCAACATCACGTCGAAAAGGCATCTGTGGCCGTTTGAAATCACTAATTATTCCATCGAGTGCGGCTGTGTGTGAAAATGGCAACTGCCTTCACCCACAAATGGGACGCCCCGCCCGTCGTTGCAACTCGGTACAGTGATGCATGAGGGCCCACCGTTACTCGAGTACTACGTTCCACTGACCCTTCACAAGTCTGTTCGCGACTGCACAGATAGTATGTGAAACAATGGGACCACAGCAGAATGAACATATCAACCAATCTTACACGGCCATCGGGTACAAATACATGATTGCAATAGCAAGATGCCATTCCCCGAATTGCAGCGTTGTGCGCGGGACGTGCTCGGCCAAAGGGGAGAGCAGTTTGCACAGGTGGAATTAATCACCACAGGTGGAGGCCATACAGCCTGAAAACACATAAATTGCACAGCCAGTCTCCTCCCACAACCACACCGAAATGCTACCGGCAGGACTCGCGATGTTGGCCCTGGGGGACCTGATAGCACTGCAAGTGCTCCAACTCCAAGAAGAAGACGAACACCAACTACAACCAGCCGCACGGAGGAGACGCAGGAGGAGGAGGAGGCCAAGGCAGGGCCAGCAAGGCCCACCAGCACAGCCACTACCACCACGCAGGCAGCCCGCAATCCCACGCCTCCGAGCACATCCGTTCAACCTCACTGATGAGCAGATCCACACCCTCTACCGTCTGGACCGGGACACCATAGCCTCCATTGTGGACATGACACAGGCTGACCTTGTCAGCATGATAGATAGCCCAACCGCCATGGCATTTCTCAACCACTGTTCTCACGGACACTATTGCAAGTGCTCGATGCCCTCCTGCAGCACGCAGACGACTACATCTCTCTACCACGCTCGGAGCAGGAAATTACCAACACAAAAGTGGGATTCCATGCACTTGCCGGCATACCGGGTTGCATTGGTGCCATCGACTGCACCCATGTGGAATTGGTCGTCCCACATGCCATGGAGGCCCAGTACCGCAACCGAAAACAATTTCATTCCCTGAATGTACAAATGGTGTGTGACTCCAACAGGATCATTACACATTGTTGTGCCCGATTCCCTGGATCAACCCATGATTCTATGGTCTTGAGGAACTCTACAATACCACGCTACATGGAGCGACACGCAGGGAACAGATCCTGGCTACTCGGTGAGTCTCATTACATGCATGATTATGTGGGGTATGTGAATTGGCAATGACCTGGCAGGAAGGGGGGGGGGGTGTGCGTACGTATCAATGGCATTCCACATCATACGTTTCTCGTCCACATACAGGTGATGCTGGATATCCACTGAAGAGATGGCTCCTCACACCAGTCCGGAACCCACGGGACCAGCATGAGGAGGACTACAACCATGCCCACTCACGTACCCGTGTAGTCATTGAACAGGCATTCGGCCTACTGAAGACTCGTTTCCGCTGCCTCAGCAGGTCTGGCGGGGCACTCCTGTACCGCCATGAGAAGGTTGCAAAGATGGTCATGGCATGTGTCATGCTCCACAACATGTTCGTACGTAGAAATGTGCCCATGCCCCCTGACGCAGAACTGCAAGCACCTGATGATGGTCATGATGAGGGTGGGGATGTGGCAGCACCTCATGGAGTCTGCGAGGCACCGGAGGCCCGTGACATTCGTCAGCATCTCATTGATGTATGCTTCTAGCACTCACGCCTGGTGGCTGATACATGGACACGGGACTCGTGGCACTGCGTGTGTCTGGGACATGCACAATATGGACTGTACGCCTATGATGGCCTAGTACACAAAGATCAATGTCCACACATCTCATTGGTTGATCGTGCACTTTTTATGGCATATGTGATGTCATGTTGAACACCCTATCGACCCGCCACCCAAGTGAGCCCAACACACCCCCTCCACCCTCCTACCTCCCCCCCGAACACCAGTGTCCAAAGATGCTCATTGTCAGTGGGCTGTCGCTATTGCAAGCCCCCTCTGCGGGTATCAGGGGCACCCCTGCCTGTGGAGCGCAGGTTCCTTCCAGATCTACGTTGGGGGCTGCCCTGGACGGAACTTGCAACGGATGATGTGTCTGCCTGCTCACGTCCATGCATGTCCCTAAGGGTTTGCGAGAGCTCAGTGAGCACACGGCGCACTGCGGCAAGTTCGGCACATACGTCTTTGGACGTCGCATGCAGTTCCCCCCTCAGGCTCTCGGTGCTTCTCTCCATTTGGACTCTCAGGCTCTCGGTGCTACTCTCCATTTGGACTCTCAGGCTCTCGGTGCTACTCTCCATTTGGACTCTCAGGCTCTCGGTGCTACTCTCCATTTGTGCCCTTAGCGTCTCTGTACCTCTCTCCATTTCTGCCCTAAGTGTCTCAGTTGATGTTTCTATGTCTGCCTTAGTGCCCCCACATTCATCGGCATGGTCCTTGAGGAGTGTGGCCAGTTGCTGCTGTTGTACGATTAACTGGTCGAGGGACTGTTGCCTCCGCTGGGCCATGGCCATTTGCGGGGGTGCCACAGAGGGGCTGTTGTCCTCATGTTGCCTTGCCACAGGGCTTGTGGGGGATGGCCAGTCGTCGTCTTGTGGGTGCCCCTGCGTGGTATCCTCATGTTGTACGGGATGGGACAGACAGGGGGATTGGGACAGGTCATGGATGGATCTGACTTCGACATCCCCGTTTTCTGTGTCCGAGCATGCTGCCATCAATGGGGTGTCACCTATGGTGCTGCTGCCACCAGAGGCAGTGCCTTCTGTGGCATCCATTGGGGGGACCTGTGGTGGTGGTGTTGTGGGCATGCTGGCTGCTGGGGTGCCTGTTGATGTTCCCTCCTCTGTGCTGCCACCTGATTTGTGCTGCTGCCGTGTCTTGATGCGTGCAGCTGAGGTGGAGGGTCTCTGGCCGTTGGTCTTGGCCCTCTTTGCAGGTGTGCTGGTAGGGGTGTCCTGTAGCTCGTCGTTTGGATCGGACCCTGTGGTGGAGTAAAGGAGGGCGAGGGTTATTGATGGGTCTGTGGGAATTGGAATGGCATTGTATCACATGCTTTGGGGTGGTACCTGAGGGTGATTTGGGTCGGGGCCTAGGAGGTGCTTTAATTTGTGTGTGGAGTGAGGGTGCAGTTGTTTGGCAGCCTGCAGTTAGGGTGTGCCTGCTGCACGTGTAGTGCGTGTATTAGGGGTTTTTTAATTATTTATGTATTTATTGTGGGTTTTAACGTGCGCTATCAGGCCGATGTGTGTGGACGTTCTCCTGGACATGTGTTTCTGTTGCACTATGTGGACGCATGGTACTTCACATGGATGGACTGTGTGGATTTGGCATTGTTTTATCGGGCCCACCTACCTGAATCTTCGGATGTCTGCACTCCTTTCTCCATCCCTCCGACTCCCTCTATGCTCTCCATTCCGATGGTGGAGGCACAGATTTCTTCCCAGGGGGTCAACTTGATGGGTGATTCAGGACCTCCTCCGGTGGCTGTGGCAATGTTGCGGTTGGCAGAGAGTATGCTGCGGACGCGTATCCGCAGGTCGTCCCATCGCTTGCGGCATTGCTGTGGGGTGCGGGGTGCGGTCCCCACCGCACTTACCCGCTGTGCCACCAGAGCCCATATGGTCTTCTTGTTTGCAAGTGCCGTTCTGGTCATTTGCGTGGAGAAGACGACGGCAGCATTCTCCTGGAGGGTCTCTGTTAGCACGGTGAGTTTCTCACGGGAGAAGTGGACCTGCCGCTTGCGGTCGCACGCTTTCTTCGCTACTTTTCCCATTTTTCTTGGTTTCGCTAGGGTGGGTGACGGGTTGGGGTGTGTTTCAGGGTAGTGATTTTAGTGGTTGTGTGGTTTTAGTGGTTTTATAGGTGTACGGCGGGATGTTTCCCGTTCCGGGCCCATGTTTTTACTTCCGTTTCCGTATATTTCCGGTCACCGTACTTTCCGGTAGGCGCACACTGCGGTGACCGCTAAGCGGTATAGCACCTAGGGCGCCGTACGGCGGCGGTGTGGGCCGTTTTGGGGTCATTTCCGCCATCGCGGACTTTGCACTTCCGCCGTGGCGTGGTGCTCGTGCCCGATGGGTCGGAATGGGCCGCACTTTGCTCCTTCGTGCAATGGCGGAAACGCTATTTACGCTGTGGCGCTCCGGTCAGTCACTTTCCGCCAGGGTCGTAATGAGGGCCATTGGGCCTCATTACAACCTTGGTGCTAAGTGCACCAACTTTACCACCATGGTGTAAACTCTGTTTACACCATGGTGGATGGCGGATTTACCGCCCCATTCCAAGGTGAGTGGGGCGGTAAATCCCCATTTCCCATTTTCCCTTCCCCATTCCCATTTTTGCCCCATAGGGCATAATGGGAGTGGGGAAGGCGCTAATTACGCCGCCGTAAATTACGGCGGCGTAATTAGCACCATGGCAGGTTAGCGCCATGGATTTTAACGCCTGCTAAAAGCAGGCGTTAAAATCAGAATCAGGCGTTAAGGGTTAACGGTGGCGTTAACCCTTAACGCCTGAGTTGTAATGAGGCCCATAAGCATTAGCGCTTGCTGCAAAAAGACAATGAACATTATTATTAAGCTTGGACTTTTGAACTTGCAACAGAACTTTTACAGAGCCTACCTGAATAGTCAAGCTTACCTGAACTCCCAACAATCCTCAATCCAGTGAAGTAACTGGGTTTCAACGCGCCCCTGCATCAGAAGCAGGATGGAGAGCTCATCCTTCCTGACCCTAAGGTGAGACTTCACGGGGAATCGTGGAAGGGTATCGTGGAGGGTTGGAAGAGAGTGGGAGGCTTGAGCATAACTCAATCAGTAGGTAATACTCCCTTTTCACGCACAGGGGAATATTCCTGCGAGCCGGAGAAGCCAGAGTAGAGGGCCCTTCCTGTCCATCTTCAGAGTCCTGCGCTTCACCATTGAAGAAGCATCAGCACTCGAAGCCAGACCTGCGCCTCCGTGGGAATCAGGTGAGCGTTACACCTGTTGGATCACCACGCCGTATTACACTGTGAAAACACCCCTAAAAGGAACGCTCTAAGGAAACGGTCTGTTTTGCAAAATAAAATACAAACTTCTGTAAGTCAGGAAGGAAATCAATTTCCAGAATGACGACCTTGGTAGATATCAAAATAGCCAGAGAACACCTCTTACATAAGCTATTTGTGAGAGGTGAGTGGGCTCATCAGGACCAGGCAGTCTGGTTGCAGGCAATCGCACCCCAGATCACTGAAACAGGGTCAGATATATGGAGAGATCAGGGTCCCTTACATGTGGCCCTGAGTGAACTATACATGGCCCCTAAGGCCAAGGAGGAGCACAACAAGATTGCCAGGGTAGCGGCATATTTATATTTATCTATGGGAGCCATACAGGACAAATGTCCTGAAGGCCAAAATCTGACAAATAGGCAACTGATGGCATTAGAGAAGGCCCAATCTGACCTGGTCTCTTCCGAGCAGAGGCTGCAGAGGAGCCAGGAGTCAGAAAGTGATAGTAGGCGGTATATCATTAAAATAAAAGAGGATATGGGTATCCTGCAACAGGAAAAGTCTGATCAGGATAACAGATTTCTGGCCTTGCAGAAGGAGTACCAAGAAGGTTTGGACGCCCTACTGCAGAGCCAGAAAAAGCTGGAACAACAACTGGACTTCAATAGGGCATGCGCATAGCAGGTAGTCACCCTGCAAAGCCACCTAGATAGGGAGAAGACAGAGAGCAATAAACTGATTTTGAAAGACCTGGATACCCAGGCAGAGTTTTATCAAGAACGCCAGAAAGCTGCCAACTAAAAGAAAAAATTGAAGAAAATCACTTGGCCCTCTTGGGACTGGGTGACCTCCAAAAAGAGCATCAGAACTTGTTAAAGCACACCAGGAGGGTGGAAGATGCTCTGGCAAGAAAGGAACAGGCCAGTAGGGATGGGACTCCGGAGGTAACCCTCCTGCAGCAAAGACTGGCCCAGTATTCCAGGACCAATCAGGAGGCACAGAGAGAGGATGAGGCTCTCTGTCAGCACAATGATAGGCTCCAGCAACAGGTAGCCATGAAGGAGAGACTGATAGAGTCTAGTAAGGCCTTAACTGAGGAACTGAAAGCGCAGGCTCTTGCATTGCAACAGGGAGCAGGGGCTGACAGAGATGAAGTTCGCTGGGAAAGGGAAACACCTGAGCATAACCTAGGAGCCCTAGTACCAGAGGCCTTCATCTCTCCCAGTCCTTGGACTCTGCCACCTCCATGTCCCATGGTGCACATGAGCCCAGGGCCACGGGGATGGCAGACTACTATCCAACCAGAAGTATGGGGCTCATAGGCCAGTACCTCCCAGGAATGGATGGGCGGGCATCCGGGTATTGGCACCCAAGTACAGTGCAATTTAGTGGGGAACCCCAGGAAAGTAGGCCCACTAAGGGCATCCTGAAAACCTCTGCCCATTTAGGTCAGTGGGGGGGGGTACCCATCAAATCCTGGCAGCAAGGAGGAATCTGAAGACTCCTCTGAACGTCACAGGACACAGGAGACCAGGTCCCCACATTCTGCCAGCCATTCCCAGGCTCGCAGAATCCGGGAGAGCCTGGAAGATCAGACGGGCACCTCAGGGAGCAGTGCCTCTGAGTCAGAGGATGAGTGGGCCAGGGTTACCCGAACCAAAAAGGCCAATAAGGCAAAAAGGGCCTTGCTTAAGGACCCCTTAAAGCAGATCAAGGCAATAAGGAGTGTCATCAAGCCTTACCACAAGAACGCCAAGTATTCTGTTTGGGAACACTTGGAGCTTTATGAGCAAATGATGGAGACTTTCCATTTGAAGGACAGCAGTACCTGCATTCAGTATGGCAAATGGACATTCTCCCCAGAATACTCCAGTTTGTTTGCGGGGCTGGAGGACCAAAATCATTCAAGATGGTCCACCTACAGGGCGGCCATCTTGAAACATTTTTCTGTTCACAAAAATCCCCAAGAGGCTCGCAAGGCAGCCTACAATTTGCAATGTGTGGAGGATCAGGCCCCACAAGAATTTGTGCAGGAGTTAAAGCGTGCTTTTGCGCAGACTACAAAAAGGGTACGCACGGACAGTAAAGAATTTGTTAATACGTTTTTTCCATGCCTTACCCAAATACATAATGACCCAGCTCCTGAGAGACTTTCACGAGAAAAGATCTTTAGACTGGGTCTTTGAGCAAGCCACCCGCATCTATGAGGTGCAGAAACCGGTGGAATATAAGAATCAGCCCAAAAACCCCAAAACCAACAGCACCCATGCTGCTGCTAAGGTGGCAAAGGTAAAGGTTGCCCCCGTTTTAGATTTGGAGATGGGGGGGCCTAAAAACCTGCCTGCACCAAATAATTCACAGCCGAGAAGGCCCTCGTGCCAGTCACAGACAGGGAGTCAAGGAGGTAATCCCACAAATGGGGTCCCTCGTTCCCCTGACTATGTAAGTCCCCGCTACAAGGGAAACCGACCCATCCTGGGGTATGTGTGAACTCCTCCAGCCCAAGGGGGGGCGGGATCTAACCAGGCACCCAGCCCAGGGAACCTCCCTCCTAACTTCCCACAGGAGGGTAGAATTTCACCAAACCCTGGGCAGAACTTTTTCCCAGGTATCCACCCAATTTCCAGCCCCAAAATCATCCATCCTTCTTTCCCCAATTCCCTGAGCCCAGACAACCTAATCCGGGAGAGGGGAGGCCAAGGGTGGAGGGGTACCCAAATCTTCCCAACCCGGGGTACTACCAGCAAAGGGATAGCTATCCTTCCCGGGATCAGCCCAGGGGAGAAAATAGAACCCCGTATCAGCCTGAGCGGGTTTCCCAACTTGAGCGCCAGGTCCAAAATATGGCACAGGAGCTGGGTTGCGTGCTAAGGGCTCAGCAGAACCCTCAGATGGGCATGCCGGCACAGAATGCCCCAAACTCTGGGCCTGGTGCTCCAGAACAATGAAGGGGGCAGCACCCCGATAACCCACCGGTTCCCAGGGAGGAGGCACAAGGGGAAGGGGGGTGTAAAGCCTTGGAGGAAGCTTCCTTCCCCACTTGTAAATAGCCCCTGGAAACCCAGGAACCGGAAACAAAATCTCCTGCCCCTGAAAGTCTGCCACCCAAGGAGCAGAGGGGGGGGGTAGGAGAAACAAAGTACCCAAACAGACCCATTTTGAGGAAGAAATACAGATCTTCCAATTTGAGGGAGAGGGATCCTCAGAGGATCCTGGGGAAAGGATCTTCTCCTTCAGAGATGGGGGAACTCCTCCCAAGGAAAAATGTGTCCCAAAGGATTCCAATCTAGACTGGGTAGATGTGGGGATTGAGCTGTCGCCGCCCACCATTCTAACCCAGAACCAACAATACCGAAAACCCCTGGTTCAAACCCATCCTGGTGACTGCCCCCAAAAAGTGGGGGGCGGCCCAGAACCGGAACCACGGGAACCCAAAACCGCATCCATAGACTGGGTAGATGTGGGGATCGAGCTGTCGCCGCCCATCATCCTATCCCAGAATCAACAATACCAAAAACCCCTCGTCCAAACCCATCCTGGTGACTGCCTCCAAAAAGGGGGGGCGGCCCAGAACTGGAACCAGGGGAACCCAAAACCATATCCAGTTGCCAACTTTTTCTTTCTGATTCCCGAGACTCTCCACAGAATTTTGCCCAAATCTCTTCTCTCTCAATGTCCAAAACCAGAAAATTAGCCCCCCAGTTGTCCAAAAATGTGCATTATATGTGCCCCCTTACAGAGAAGGAGGGAAGATACTATGCCCCGGTTCAAGTACAGGGGCAGGATACAATTTTGGCACTGGTGGACACGGGATCCCAAGCTCCCCTTCTGTCCAAAAGGGCCTTTGATGAGCTAAATTTAGGAAGGGGGGAGAATTACCAAATTCCTCTCACCTCTCTTCCTGGACAACTTCAGAACTTTGACGGGAAGGAAATTCCCGTCGAGGGGACTGCAGATTTGGACATTAAAATTGGGCGACACAAGGTGAAACACCCGGTCATAGTAGTGACTCTAGAGGGCACCCCTTGTTTACTAGGGAATGACCTCCTGAGAAGGTTGCACCCCTAATAGATTGCATAAACAAGGTCCTCTGGACCCAGACTAGCCGACCAATAAAATTAAAACAGAGCGTCAACCATGTTAGTTTAAACGGCACCGGTGTTATGGACTTTATGGTCGTGCAGAGTATGAATACCTCCGTCCCCAAGTACCACACAGACAACACCAGAAATACTGCCTGTGCGGTCTTTGAGGCCACAGGTGGTAGTCCGTCGAGCCGATCGGGAACAGCCGGAAGAACCCCTTGAACGCTGTAAGGCAAAGGATTAGGCAGTTATGCACAAAACAGGCAGGATAACAGAAGAACACAGGCAACTCAGCTCTGCTTACCTATGTGTACAAAGGTGGCCCAGAAGTGTGGGGAAGGACTGGACCCCTGGGCAGGAACCGGATAGGTAAACACCTAGCGTGGGGCCAGAGGCCGGGCTATCAAACAGACAGACGTGATCCGTAGGGTATCCAGGGACGATGCCGTAGTCGGGTAAACAAGAGGACCAAAGTTAGTACAGTAGGATGAGGCAAAAACAGTCCTTGGAGCAAATCGTGGTTCGGCAACTGGAGAATCAAAGTTCGGTTAGCAGAAGGGTAAGGCGAAGCAATCCGTGTAACAAAAGCGTGGTCGAGAAAACAATCCGTAAGTCCAAACGTAGAATTCAGCGTCACGTGATCCAGAAAGGAAACAGCTGTGAAGCAACGCTCCTTGTTTCCGGAAGTTATTTATACCTTGTCAGGGGTCACGTGATACGTGACACGGGAGCGTTGCTGTGCGTAGGATGATCACGTGCTCCGTGACGCACGGGTCTCCATGGGCAACGCTTTGCGTTGTAGCGAGATGTCAACCTCCAGTTTAGCTGCCAAGAACGGGAGGGGCGATAAACGCCGGGTCTGCTTTGCTGCGAACCAACAGGATGGGCGAAGGGCACTGGGTTACGTGAGCCAAGGTGAGTATGTGGGGTAGTGGGAGAGACAGTGTTCGAGGGCGGAGAAACAGCACCTGTACGAGCTACACTCGGTGCGGGAGACGTAACAACCGGCCACATGGTTGAACAAAAATCTGACCAAGTAGAATTTCACTTCCAGAACAACCAAATTCCAGATGTGACAGTAATAGCAGTAGGACAACAGACTGGTGATGGGGGCTCCTCTCTATTTCTGAAAATCACCCTTCCCTCCAGTTTAAGGTGGTATTCCACACTGGAAGGAAACACTCTGAAATTCTTTACTAATCCACAATCAGACATTCCCACTCTGAGAGTCCAGAAAGATGTAAAAACAGCTCAGAACCTGGCTGATGTTCAGCAAATTGGAGAGCAGTTGTTCATCCCTGGTCAGTTAAATGATGGGAAGGACTCTGTTCTCGCCCGAGTATGTGTTAACAACGGTAAGAGCTTCATCAGCAAAGCCATGTTCAGCCAACTCCCAAAAGATCCAGCCATTCCCACATTCAAACTGATAGACGAATGGGAAATGGACCTGGAAGCACCCAATTCCAAACATCTCCTGCCAAGCAGGTGTATGCTCAAAATCTCCATTGGCAACAAGAGCATAGTCCATAATTGTTGGGTTGTGCGAGACGTCACTGCCGCCTTTTACTTAGGCAGTGACATTCTCTTTTTTTTTTATAACACATTTTATTAGATTTATAACATACAACCATTGGGCCTTCTGGGGCCAAAATTTAAACAACAACATTAATGATAATAATAGAAATAAAAATAACGTTGGATGGGGAAAAACACTTATATGGAACACATGCTATATGCTATTATGTAGCATTCAGTACATAGCGTAATAGTGTTTGGTACGAAAGTAGGTTTTCTGAAGCATTGTCCACAACCCTTAGTCTATGATGTTATGATATTAGAAGTTCAGTAATTCATATCGTGTCTTCCCAGCGTTGCCATACTCCATCTGCTTTTTCAGGGCAACCTCTGGCTCTGTACACCCTCCTTTCTATTGCGATGCAGATTTCTACGTCTGTGATCCACTGATCCACCTGCGGCGGTTCCGCTGCCCCCCACAAGCGTGCTATGTTTCTTTTGATGATTGCTGTTGTGGTCATGATGCAGAGCTTTTCGTATTTTGAGAGATCTATCTCACTGTCCGCTCCCAGTAGCAACAGTTTGGGATCTCTGGGGATCGTCTGATTCAGGACTCTTGATTACACGTCGCAGCATTGCTGCCAGTAATGACTGATTACCACAGTATATGAAAGAAGGTTCCTTCCTCTTCCCGGCAGCGCAGGCAGTTGAGTTCAGCTATTTTGCCCCATTGGTACAGTGCTACCCTCGGGTAATAGATCCTGTGCAGTATCTTCAGTTGTACTAGGCGTAGTCTGGCCGATATGGTGACTTCACGGGGGTACATCAGGATTTGGACCCAGTCTTCCGACATAATTTCTCCCACTTCAGTCTCCCATTTCGACTTCAATCGTTCCAGTTCTGGTGTGGCAAAGGAGGTGATAACACAGTACATCACAGTGGTGACTTTAGCTGGAATATGGTCCACCACTATGTTCCGTTCCAGTGGAGTAGAGTCTGCCATGTCGGAGAGAGTAGGGAGGTGCTGTTGCAGGGCGTGTCGGAGCTGTGGTCAGTGATATCTCTCTGTTTCCGGGAGGTCAAAGGTCGAAATCAGTTCATCAAAAGGTCTGATAGATCCTTCTGTTATAATGTCTTTCACTTTTTCTATACCGTGTCTCATCCACACCGGCCATTTCGGCAGTTTGATTACCTCGGGGAGGTTCCTGTTGTTCCACAGTGGTTGTAATGGAGAGATTTTGTCTCCCCAGCCTATAAAGGTGTGTGACTCTGCCCAGATACGTGGCGTGTGCGAGGTGATATCACGTGGAGATGCCCTAGATGTCGCAGCATATAATTCCATGGGGGGTGACGCTCTTACATGTGGTAGTGTGGGATCGGCGTGTAGAGTGTCGTTTATCACCGCCATCTGACTGGCCCAATAGTATGTTTGTACCCTCGGTAGACCGATACCTCCTTCCCATATTGACCTTTGTAGAGTTCGAAGCGCTATTCTCGGGTGTCTGCCATCCCACAGGAGGTGCCTAAGTACACGCTCTATCTCTTGGAACGTCTTGGTCGGCATGTGCAGTGGAGCATTCTGTAGCACGTACAGGTAGCGGGGAAGTGTTAACATTTTGAACAATGCAGCTCGTCCTAGGAGGGTCAGGGGTAGAGACTTCCAATGTTGCACATCTCTTGTAAATCTTTCCGTAATGGGTTGCAGGTTGTCGGGTATATAGTCGTTGAGATTTCTTGTGATCTGGACCCCCAGATATCGAAACTGTTCATGCGCGACTTTATATGGGCAGGGATCAGGGGGCTCGTTTCCCAGTTGGTTCAGTGCAAATAATGTGGTTTTGGATCGGTTCACCCTCAAACCACTAAAGGTGCGGTATTCTTGTAATAGCTGTGTTACCACTGGGCAAGTTGTTTTAGGTTCTTGAAGGTATATCGGTAGGTCATCCACGTATAGTGAGACTTTGTCTTCCCATTCTGGTCCTCCGGGGATGCCTTTCCATGTGTGCGTATCTCTTAGCCATTGGGCCAGTGGTTCCATGGCCAGCGCGAAGAGGAGGGCTGATAGTGGACAGCCTTGTCGTGTCCCCTTCCCCAGGGTGAAGGATCTTGACGTCCAGCCGTTTACCCTCACTTCGGCCGTCGGCGCCTCATAGAGCATTTGGATCCAGGTCAGGAATCGCTTGCCGATCCCCATTTTACGCATAATCGCCCAGAGTACTTCCTAGTGGACTTCTCAAAGTCCACCGCGAGTGCTGCCATGGGGATGTCTAGGGTCTGGGCGCGCTCAATGGCCAGGTGTAGTCTTCGTATGTTCATCCTCGTAGATCTACCAGGCATGAAACCACATTGATCTGGGTGTATTAGGGATGTTATGACCTGTTGTAGGCGCATCGCCAACAGTTTCGCCAGTATCTTCGTCTCGGTGTTAATTAGAGATATTGGTCGATAAGAGCCACATTCGTCTGGGGGTTTGTCTGCCTTGGGTATCACAACTATCGTCGCCTTCCTTAAATCCGCTGGTAGGCTGCCGTTGTCTCGGGCTTGCTGATACAGTTTGAGTAAGTGTGGGGCCAGTTCAGTTCCGCCAATCTTCTTCCAGGTTTCAATGGGGAAACAGTTTGGACCGGGTGTCTTTCCGGACTGGAGTTGCATCATAGCTGCCACTATCTCCTCTTCTGTGATTTCCATTTCTAGGCCAGCCGCTTGTTCAGTATTAAAAGAGGGAAGGGCGATCTTTTCTAACACAGAGATTTCAGGGGGAGTTTCAGGTGCTCTGTATAGTTTTTCATAGTATTTTGCGAATTCCTCTGCAATATCTGCGTCTGTTGATCTCGTTTCAGCGTTTTGTGTTGTTATCGCTATTACTTGGTTGTGTCCCTCATCTCTCCGCTCCAGCCATGCTAGCATCTTTCCAGCTTTGTCGCCTGTTTCATAGATTCTGGCTCTCATCGCCCCGTGTGCCTGTTTAGCATTGTCCAATGCAATGTTTTGTAACTTTTTTTGAGCTAGGATCAGAGCTCTGTTCGTGTCAGGAGTATCGTGGATTAGGTGTGCTTCCTCCGCTAGTGTGACATTTGCTTCTGCTTCTCTTATTGATTCCAGGTGTGCTTTTCTTTGTGCCGCGGTCCAGGAGATGATCTCTCCACGAATCACAGGTTTGTAGGCTTCCCACAGAGTAATGGGGGAGTCCACCGTTCCTTCATTTAACTCGAAGTATGTTGTGCTAGCATTTTGTAGACGTTCTAAAGTTCCGGGGACCCTAGATGGTAATTATTCAGCCTCCATACCGGTGGCGGGAGTGGTTTACACGTCGTAATTGACATTAATAGGGGAGAGGGATCCGAGATGCCTCTTGGGAGGTACTCTGCCTGTGTCGCCGTGTGTATTATTGATGCTGGTATAAAGAAATAGTCTAGGCGCGAGAGTGATGCGTGTACCCCAGAGTGATAGGAGTATTCTTTGCTTTCCGAGTGTAGGTCCCGCCATACATCTCTAATTCCAAATGCTTCGACAAAGGTGGCGAGATTAGTTCAGCGATTGGGGTCTCTACTGCGGAGGTATGTGCGGTCTCGGGTATTGTCCATTACATCGTTGAAGTCTCCCCCCAGGATTAGGATGTCTGAGGTGTCCATAGTGATCAGTGGGGTGATGTCTTCTATCAGTGTGGCTTGCAGTGTGGTTGGGGCATAGATCGCCAGTAGGGAGATTGTTTTGTTCCAGAGCGTGCCTGTGACATGCGTGTATCTGCCTCCAGTGTCCTGTGTTGTGTCCGTAAGGGTAAAAGGAGGTCTTTTGTGTATCAGTATTATTACTCCTCTGGCTCCCATCCTGAATCCTGCTTGTATTGCTGTGCGGTAGTTGGACCGCTTAAACAGTGCATCGGTTGTTCCTGCCAGGTGAGTTTCAGTTAGGAAAGCAATATCTGGGCTGTGTCTAGTCAGAAATTGTCGCACTAATCGTCTTTTCAGACTGCTTCCTAGACCATTCACGTTCCAGGTGAGGAGCTTTAAGGTTCGGATCTTAGTATCTTGTGGCATCATTTAGGCATATGTGGGTGTAAATGAGAGTAAGGTTCTTTGGGGTCTGGCCACTGCGTTCATTTGTACCATGGCAGGGAACAACAATCTAGGTCGCACCAAAACCTGTGTCACGAGAACTTCAATGTTCCATTGAGTTTGTCCATCCTTCAAACATAAAAGCAGATATCCAACTCCCCCCTCCCAATACTTCGCCCCCAACTGAAGCATCTGTCGCCCCATTACAACTCAAATACAAATTGAACAAATTAAACAAAAGCTGTAGACTCGCAGCCCATTGTTCGTAAATTCCCACCGTGCACCAACACAGGGAGGCAAGGGGGGGGGACTTTCCAGGGAGAAAGGGGGGGCTTCCACCTGTTCTGGCTGCTTTTCTATGAGTCTCTTCATGGCTGTTATAATCATGTAAGCAAAGTGTCAACAGTGCACAGTACCTTACACCTTGCTTATCGGGCCCTTCAGAGTTCTTGAATGTTCATGTCTCGGGTGTCAGTCTTCTCTGTCTTGCGGTTGCAGAACGTTGCCTGGCGGTTGTCGGTCCGGCGTTTCATGTCTTGGCCGGGCTCGGGGGGCTCTGTTTCCGTTGCCTCTTGTCTTGGTCCAGTCACCTTCAATGTGTTGCTCTGCCCATTTCCACGCATCTTTGGGGTCAGTGAAGTGGACCATCGTGCCTTTATAGTATATTTTAAGTTGGGCGGGAAACAGAAGGCCGTATTTCACATTCAAGGTTTGCAACTGTCTTTTGAGTTGGTCAAACGATTGTCAGGCTTTTTGCACGTCTCTGGTGTAATCTGGAAAAAACGATATCTTCGATCCATTGTATGTGAGGGTGCCTTTTGCCCGTGTCGTTTGGAGCATTGCGTCGCAGTCTCGATAGTTCAATAGCTTTGCTATCACTGTGCGTGGGGGGGTGCCTGGTACCGGGGACCCATCGGCACGTGGTGGGCTCGTTCAATTGAAAAGAAGTTGGAAAATGTATCTGTTTCGAACATGTCCGTGAGTAGCTGCTCTAGAAATAATTTCATGTGCGGGCCTTCAACCTTCTCCGGCAATCCCAGGATTCTAACATTATTACACCTGGATCTTCCCTTGCTTTCATCGACTCTCTCCTCCATGGTTTTTAGGCGGGTCGTGACTCTAGCTAGTTGTTGTTCTACTTGCCATAGGCCGTCCTCCGTCGCAGATATGCGTTGCTCTGCTTCTCTGGTACGGGACGTGAGCTTCTGGAGGTCATGCCGGAGGAGGGAGACGTCCATGCTGATGCCATCTATTTTTTGCTCCATCGAGGCCCGTGAGTCTGCTATGGCAGCCATGATGTCTTTCAACGATATTGTACCTTCTGCCTGTGGTATAGTGTCTGGTAGGTCCTGTTCCGACAGGGTGGTCACTGTCGGCGTTGTGTATTGATCCATCCTGCTCTGGGAGATTAGTTTCCTGGGATTATCCTTGCCCATGTCGTACGCCGATGGTGAGGTGTCTCAGAGTGGACAGGCGCACAGTTTTGGGGTTTCAGGCCGGTTTGCGTACTATTCCTTCTGCGTCCTCCTGGGTCGGGGGCGATTGCTAGTCCGTGGAGGTGCGGGTGCCTGTTGGTTAGGCCTGTGGACAGTCGGTTCCAGGCAGAGGTCGCTGGTCGCAGGTCTATCACAGTATGGTACTCCTTCACCTTGCTACGTACTGACGGGTGCGGCCATTTTGCCCGTGTTTCCCAGCTGTCCTGTAAATTCGCTGATCACACTGATCGCCCTACGGGCCTACAAAGGCACAGGTCTTCGTCACGCGTACCCACAGGTCGGAGTCTCCGGAGGGTCTGTGGAGTCTCCCGAAACGGGTTATGAAGCCAGCGGATCGCGTGCCGTGGACCTACCGGGCCGCCTGGTTCTGTACTCCGTCTGGGCTCCTTTTCCTGCAGGCTTGGTATGAACACGGGCACAGCGAAGATCAGCCGCCCTCGGGAGATGGTGGGCTCATTCTCCGTGTTTTTCAACAGGTTCCCGCTTGGTTCGGTTTGCTGGCCGGGAGTGTTCCACGGGCGATGTGCGTGCTGCTGTTCTGGTGGGATTTCCACCTCCTCATGCGCGGATGCTATTGCTGCGTGCCTCCATTCCCAGCCACAGGTCATTGATCGCAGATCCGCATCGGAGTGACGATCCTTCATGCAGCTACGATCCAACGGGCGCGGCCATATTGTCTGCATTTTCCCGCTGCCGCGCGGCTTATTTTCCTCAGCTCCGAACTCACTCAGGAAGGTGCAATTTCGGCCGGGATTTCACCTGGTTCTGCATGATGTGTTTGTCTTCCGGAAAATGTATAATTTCTACAGGAAAGCCATTCGTAGCAGGCTGTTTCTACAGGATATCTGCCACGGCCGCAGGAGCTACAGGGGCTCACGTCCTCATAGCTCTGGTGCTGGCCACGCTGGCAGTGACATTCTCAATCGCTTTGCCATTAGTTTGGACCTAATAAACTTCAAAGCTTGGTCCCGATTAGCGGATAATCCCATGGGCTTTGATGATCCAGAAAAAGCATTTAGGTCAGCTCAATTGCTACCTTATGCAGTTGAAATTCAGGTTAAAGAGGAAGTCACCATCTCAGAAAGGACCCGACAATTCTCCCTGGAAGTGAAAGTTGAAAGAGGACAAAAATTGGAAAAAACCCTGATGCTTATATTCATCTAAATGCTTTTCTCCAACTGCAAGGGTTAGGGGTAAACCCAACACCATTAGTCAACATAGAACATGACAACATTCCAATAGAGGTGGATAACAGCTTCTTAAAGAGTATTACTCTAGCCGCAGGCACCATTATTGGAATGGCGGTTGATGACCGACATTTCTCCATTGATTTAGGAAATTAACTGTTAGGACCAATCCCCAAGGACTGTTTTGACAGTGACAGTGATGACAACACAACGCCAGACAGGATCTTTACCCGGCATGGGGGAAACTTCCTGGTGTACACTTCCTGCCCTTATGGTAAGGAAGATGTGACTTGTGACTTCAGGAGGGATGAGGTGATTTTCCAAGTCCATGAGGGCTGCCTTTCCCACTTGAAGCCTCCAGTCCAAATCAGCACTCTGACCAGGGACTTCTCCACCCAGCTGGAAGAGGCTGCTGAGATAGCAAAACCAGAAGTCTTTCCAGGCTTCAGGCAGATGGTGGAAGAGAGAGTCAACCTAGCTGATGCCTGTGTGACTCTGGAACAGAAGCAAAAATTGAAACAAGTTTTCTTGGATTTCCAAGATCTCTTTGCGGTAGACTCATATGACTGTGGTCGCACCGACATCCACACAACAACAATTCCCACGGACCCTGGCATGACTCCAGTGTTTGTGAAGCAATATCGCTTGCCTCTCGCATCCATGGAGTCCCTTACTGAAATAATTAAGAACCTTGAGTCCCGGGGAATAATCCGTCCAGTACACAACACCTTCAATAATCCGGTGCTGGGAATATAGAAGCCAAACGGCCAGTGGAGACTCTGCGCCGACCTTAGGGAGCTCAACAAACGGGTCCATATTTCCCGATGGCCTCTTCCCATACATTGACCAAGGGCTGGCCCAGATCCAGGGGTCACAGGTATTCACTGCAATAGGCCTGACAAATGGATACTGGGCCGTGCCTGTCAGTAGGGAGGACCAATACAAACTGGCTTTTACCTTTGGGGGCCAGCAGTACACATGGACCCGGACTCCCTTCGGATACCTCAACTCTGGGAGTTCAACATTTTCCTACATAAGGCCATGCACGACCTGGGTGCGAGGGGTAACCTGGCTTATGTAGATGATGTCCTCATCAAAAGTTCAACTGTGGAGGAACATATAGCGGAGATCCGTTATGTTCTGACCCAGTTGAGGGCCGCCGGAGCAAAACTTTCCTTCCAAAAAGCACAGTGGTGTAGAACCCGTGTTAATTTCTTGGGGCATGAGATTATTCCTCAGGGTCTCTGTCGCCAGGAAAAGAAAGTGAAAGCCCTCCAAAAATTGAAGGATCACACAACTCTGCGGGAACTAAGGAGCCTCCTTGGACTGAATGAATGAAAGTTCATTGAGGACTATGCAGAGATCACTAGGCCCCTGATTTATCTTTTGAAGGGGGGGTCAAGTGGGAATGGGGTCCAGAACAATCTGAGGCAGTAAGACAACTCAAAAGAAGCCTCTCACAAGCGCCTTGCCTAGCTTACCCTGTCAGAAACAAGGAGTTCTTCCTGGAGACAGGGTTCTCTAATACGTGATTGACGGCAGTATTATACCAAAAGCATGACAAGGTCAATAAAGTAATCTCCTACGCGAGCAAAATTTTATCCTCTGTGGAGGAAAAATTCAACGATTGTGAGAAGGCACTCCTGGCAACGGTGTGGGCATTGAAGAATTACTGCCCGTATCATAGTGGAGACTCCACACCAGCCTCTGCAATATCTCCAAAGTGACAGAATCCGGCCCGGAAATGTGAGTAATTCCCGAATTACTTCCTGGATTCTGTCAATGCAAGGCTTTTCTGTGGAGGTCAGATATGGCCAAAACAAGAAGAGTCCCCTTGCGCAAGGTCTGGCTGACTTGCATGATTGTGCCAGAGAAAACTGTCTCGAGGACGAAAGTCTAAAAATCAAGGACAACATGGAGGCTACCTTAATTCCCCACACAAAGTCTATGAAGAAGACAAGTGTGAGGGAATGCCCACTGTCTATGTGGATGGATGCTCTTACCATGTCGACAACAACGGGGAAAAAGAACTTGTGGCCGGCGTAGGGAATGCATGGGTGAATGAGTCCCCAGAACCCTCTGCTGGATACAAAATTGGTCCCCGAAGTAGTCAGGTGGCAGAATTGATGGCTTTGTATCAACCCATCCTCACTGCTTTCCAACATCAACTCCACAAACTGGTCATAATCACAGATTCAGATTATGTACGGAACGGGTTCGTGGAGCACCTGGTTAATTGGAAAACCAGAGGCATGTTATGTGCTAATAACAAACCCTTGAAACATGGGAAGTTAATTCAAAACATTGATGATCTGGTCACCGTGAATGGGATGACCATCTACTGGAAAAAGATCAAGGGTCATTCCAAAGTAGAGAGACCAGACAAAACTGGAAATTACTTAGCTGATCAGCTGGCCAAAACCGGGGCCATCCAAGAGAATCTAATAGAGATTGAGACCCTGTTGGGGGAAATCCAAGTCACTGCTATCACTAGGTCCTAGATAAATGCTCACAATGATCTTTCAACTGCACAATGGAGTAAGGAGACCCCAGATGCTGATTTGATTAAGGCTCAGAAGGGGGATCCAATAATTGGTAAGTTTTACCAACACATTGAGGACCCTGATAACTTTCCCCTGACGGATACCGATTACGTGGGGAAAGAGGACCGTAGAGTGTTGATGAAATGTCCAAAAATGTTCCGAATCCAAGACAGTTTGTTGGTAAGGAAATCCCAAGCTGGCCATGATCAGTGGGTGGTCCCTACCTCATTCCGAAGCCTGATGTTAAGTCACGCCCATGATGCAGCCACCGTCGGTCATAGGGGGTTTCATACAACACTTGAAATCTTAAGAGAGGTTGCATACTGGCCACACATGGGGCAGGACCTCAACCAATACTTGAAGGGGTGTCTTGTGTGTGCACAATTTCAGCCATCATCCCTCACACACCGTGTGCCTCTCCAAAAGAGGGGGATGACACTGCCATGGTCAGATTTGCAAATCGACTTCATAGGCCCTGTGATTCGCTCCTCTAGGGGAAATAAGTACATGTTGACGATCACATGCTTATTTACTAAATGGGTGGAATGTCTCCCGGACCCAAATTGCAAGGCAGAAACATCAGCTGCCCTGATGATCAACCACATCTTTTCACGTTTTGGTCTACCCCAAAGGATTGAGTCAGACAGAGGTAGCCATTTTACCAGCTAAGTAATGACTAAGATGTGGGAGATTAGGGGGTTAAAAGGAAGCTACATATTGCTTACCGGCCAGCTTCTTCTGGTGCAGTGGAGAGATACAACAGAACCATAGCGAGCATCTTAAAGAAGTTTGTGGCAGATTCTGGGCCAAGTTGGGATATCCGATTACCATTGGCCCTAATGGCCATCAGATCTACCCCTTCATCTGCAACTAAAATGTCACCATTTGAGCTGATGACTGGACGCAAGATGGTGCTTCCCCAGCATTTGCTGTACAGGACCAGACATTAATAAATGCCTCCACAACTCACAAATACGTTGAGAATTTAAGGAAACACCTCCAACATGCTTTTGCCCATGCTCAGCGGAATCTAGAAAGATAAGCCGAGAGTATGAAAACTCACTATGATTTGAAAACCACGAGGAAAGAATACAATGTAGGAGACCGGATTTATCTATACAATTTCCAGAGGAACCAGGCCAAACAGCAAAAATTTCTGCCTACATGGAAGGGACCCCTTGAAATTATAGACAAGATCTCCCCAGTTGCCTACAAGATCCGCATCCCCAAAGGTAGTTTGGCAGAAGGGGAAGACAAGTGGGTCCATATCAATCAGCTGAAGTGTTGCCATCCCAGGCACACTCTGCAGCAACTGGAGGAGTCCTCTGCAATACCAGAGGGGGCCGCTCCAGAGTAATTCAGTTCCCACCCTAAAATATCCCACATATAGTCTCTAAAATATTATGATTCTTGAATGAAAATGTCTCCTGATTATATCTTGTTTTTTTTTTTTTAAATAAGAATGTAAATGTCTATTGATTATAAAATGTATATGCCGCCGCCCCACTATATCAATAGTGGGGGAGAAATGTCTACGAATAGGTATTGCCGCTTTGCTTTGTCATCCTAGGAGAAAGAAAACCTGGAGACTGACCACGGAAGACGACCTGGGGACCGGGAGCAAAAATCCGAGGGGTCCGGGGTACCGCCCAATACTCAATCCACCCTGATGGAGGAAAAGATGCTGAACTTTGTCATCTGCGGAATTGGAAGAAGATGATGCGGACATCCCAGCGTGTGGATCAAAACATCCTTTGCACCTGACTCCCCTTCGACTCAAAATCAAAGCGCATTCGGGTGGGGGGCTTGTCAGGGGTTTTGACCCAGGTTCGAGTTATTATGTTGCAACATTTGGGGCTGTGGGCTCAGAAAATCCAAGATGGTCGAAAAAGCCCACATTGCACCAGAATCCAGGAAAACTGTGCAGTTTTTGCACACACCAAAATGGTCGCCTAACCTGCCACCCACCAGTGCAAGCGTGGTGGGCCAGAAGCGCCATGAGTGAAACGTGGTGCCAAAGGAAAAACAGCAGTGCCTCTGTGAGCAACTTGAGTTGGAGGAAGTGGACAAACCAAAAATTCCACCATGTGCTTTGGGAAACCACATCCCTCTGGGCCAGAGCATATTTTTTTTAAAAAAGGTGGATAATTCATAATACGGACTTGTCAAAATTATATAATTAATATCATTATTCTTGTGATTTTTCTGTGCACATTTTAAGAGGTGTTAGGACTCTGTGGTATGTTCTGGGGGGTAGTAGCGGAAAATAAGGTATTACTCCGAATGTCTGTATGTTAAAAATCTGACACTTTATCATCTGATGCCCATATTCCTTGTGCATGTTTGTGTAAATTCTGTAAAAGTTTAGAGGTTGTGTTCTTGATGAAAAGGGCAGAATTCTGTCATAAGTGGACACGACATCTTACAAAGACAGGAATCGGATGGTTTAGTGCTACAGAAAATATGTTAACTGGACGTATAATATTAGAAAAATGGTACATAGATAAATATGTATTTGGATCAAAAATAGATTTGTGTGCAAATTGACAAGGGGAGTGTTCTTTCTGTATGCCATAAAATTAATGCCTGATGACACTCCATTCCTTCACCCAATCAAGGGAGAGAGGAGAGCTTGGCCAATGATAAGTTGTGAGGGGCAGGCTTAGTTATGCCCACGCACACACCCATTTTCAAAACACATAAAAAGAGACTGCTTTGGACAGGCAAGATTCACTTTCCACTTTCTTGCGAAGCATTTTGTCGGACCAGACAATAACCAGAAGGACCATCTCCAGAACTTAGAATCCAGACTTCAGAACCTTTTCAGCAGTGCCAAGAACTTTTGCCAGAACCAGAGACCAGACCGTTGTGAAGTGCAGAGCAGAGCTGACCCAGAGAGCTGTGACTTCAGAACCACCCGCCAGGAGTCCAGTCCAAACCTGATCAGACCTTGACGGCCTATTTCAAATTTATAGTGTGAGTACTCAGCTAGAACTGTGCCAGAACCAATCTCTTAGTCTAAAATAATCTGATTCAAACCATTTTAACCTGTCCAGAACTGCATCATAGAATCGTGTCTCCCTTCTCCGATTTTAAACCTGTAAAAGTGTCATTTTGCCATTTTGAATAATTATTTAATTTCTGAAAATCTGTAACGCTCACCTGTCAATCTGCGGGAACGCCAGAAGAACTCCCTGGAACTTCAGTAAATCACTATCTCTGTAGAAAGGATGACAAGAAAAGAACCCTCCTTAATTATGTTCCTACCCTATTCTGAAAAACTCTCCAGTACTGAAAAAAGAATAATAACGAACAACAGGAAAAGCTCACCTCAGGTTCTTTTTTAGTGAGCCCTCCATCCTGCATTCATACAGAGGCGCATGTCCTGAAGAAACGGTGCCAATTGAATTCTTATATAATGGAGTAAAGGCTACTAAGTGGCAAGGAGAAAATAATTCCTATTAAGTCATAACCAATATGAGTGTAGCTGTGAAAAGGAAGTACAAAAGCTATGGTGGTTCCTAAAAAAATATAAAAAACTGTGTAAGCCTTAATACATTCAAATTGGGGAGCAATAGTGGAATTTCTGAAGACACTCTGTTCTGTAGAAGTGGTGTAGCGCTGTTCAATAGGAAACTAACTAAACAACTACCAGTAGAGTGTAATGCGGAATGAGATGAAACCCTTTCTTGCAGTATAGCGAGTCACAAGAGGTAAATGAATGTTGAAGCTAGCTACACAGCTTGGCAAATTTACGGGCAGTGTGACGGCAACCTGGCACATCAAATGAGTTTCAAACATTGGCGCTCGGAACAATGCGTTTAAGCATAAACACCAAATGCGAAAATGCACAGTAACTAATCCGTTGCAAAACACTCGCAACGAAAACAACAAACACTGGTAACCCAACGGAAACCTTGAAAACAGGTACTTGCGTGTGTGTAAGGTGTACTCCTCACGAAACTCTGACAGGAAAACTCCGGACTTGAACTAAGGACAAGGTACCAGGGGACAACAAATAAATAAGGAAACTACTGGCTGTGAGCGGGGAAGGAGACTATTGGACAGGACGAAAGAATTCTGACTGAAAATTGGGAGGGCAGGGAAACTCTGACTGGAATTCTACGGAGACCGCGGTGAGCGCCTGTACTGCAAGGCAGTCAGCAACGCGAAGCGCGAGTCTCCTCAGAAAATGAGTACTTGTAACAGAGGTCGCAAAAGACTAGACCTACAAATTAGTTCCTGGTTGACACCACTAGGCGGCCATTTTGGAATACCAATTCCCCCATGACTTACTATATGGATATGAATGGGAACAATACTTTCTCTCAAATGACAGAGCAATAATAATCTACGGAAACGTGGGCTTAATCAGGGAACTCGTTGGGAAATCATGACAGTAGCCCCCCTCAAAGATTTCCTTCCCGGCTTGGTTGGGTGGTTACGATGAAATCTTTTTAACAATCTTGGGGCATGAATGCTCTCCAAAGGTTCCCAAGATCTCTCAAGGGGACCATAACCCCTCCAATCTACCAGGTAAAATAATTTATGGCGCATTATCTTGGAGTCCAAAATCTCCCTGACTTCATATTCTGGTTGATCGTCTTCAACTTCCACTGGGGGTGGGGCTGATGGCAAACGTGTCTCTGCTTCTACCGGTTTTAATAGAGAAACATGAAAAACTGGATGTATTCTCATTTTCTTCGGGAGTGTCAACCTCATAGCCACTGGATTAATGACAGCTTCAATGACAAATGGTCCTAAATATCTGGGAAGAAACTTCTTAGAACCCTTTAAGGCCAGGTTTCTGGATGACAACCAGACAGAGTCACCAACTTGGAAACTGGGAGGAGTACTTCTATGTCGATCAGCGAACTTCTTTTGGGATTCCTTAGCCGCCACTAAGCTAGTTTGGGCCTCCCTGGTTGCGGTTAAAATCTTGTCATGAAGGTTCCTAACTGCTGGCATTTCTAGTGGATCTGGAGGGTCAAATGCAGATGTTCCAGGATGTCGACCATGCAAGGTATAGAACGGCGTGAGACCAGTAGAAGAGTGGATAGAATTGTTGAAAGCGTATTTTGCCACCCACAAAATGTCTAACCAGGAATCATTAGTTTGATGAAGCATGCAGTGTAAGCACTGTTCCAGGGTCTGATTAGTGCGCTCTGTTTGACCATCCGTTTGAGGGTGGTGACTAGTGGATAGTCTAACATCAATCTGGGCCAGGTCACAACACTTTCTCCAGAATCTGGAAACAAATTGACTACCCCTGTCAGAAACGACAATGGAAGGAAACCCGTGTAGTTTGACAATATTTTCTAAACAAACTCCTTGCCAGGCCAGCAGCGGTGGGAATCCCTTGTAGGGGCACAAAATGAGCCATCTTCGAAAATAAATCTACCACCACCAGGATGGTATTGTAACCCTCACATGACGGCAGATCCGTGATAAAATCCATAGATATGGTATGCCATGGATTGGGTAGAACGTTTAAAGGTTGCAGAAGACCGGCCGGTTTCCTTTTTGAATTCTTGTTTTGTGCACAAATGCCGCAAGTCTGAATAAAATGAGTCACATCCTTATGCCAAATTGGCCACCAGTACTACCTCTTGATCTTCTCCAAGGTTTTGGTCACTCCGGGATGACCCTCAATGAGGGAGCCATGGTAGTTGGAAATTACTTGGTTTCTCATTGTCTCAGTAGGGAGATACATTCGATCTTGATAGTAAGGCAATTCATCTTGGACCTTGAACGGATCTCTTCGATTAACCCACGTTAGCAGCTCTTCTCGAGTAACGGTTTCTTTAACTTCCTTCTTCAGGTTCTCGAAATATGGTTCTTCATTGTGCAATAAACCCAGGACTCTTTCTCCGGCGATGACGTTCATGGGAGCAGAAGAGACAAACGCTTCCTCTCCATTGCCAATTTGAGATAGCGCGTCAGCCTTTCCATTCCGCACTCCAGGTCTAAACGTGATGATGAAATCATATTCTGCGAAGAACAACGCCCATCGCAGTTGGCGGGCAGATTGGGCCTTAACGGAACGTAAATACTGGAGGTTTCTATGATCATTGAGAATGGTAATCGTGTGCTGAGCTCCCAAGAGATAGTGTCTCCACTCCTTCAGGGCACACTTGATGGCTAACAACTCCTTGTCTGTAATGGTGTAATTGCGTTCAGCTGGAGAGAGTTTCTTCGACCAGAATGCCACTGGGTGCAAGACCTGAGATTCTGGATTGCGGTGCGACAGGACGGCACCCATAGCAACATTTGAGGCATCAGTTTCCACGACAAATGGTAAGTCAGCTTGAGGATGTTGCAGTACTGGAGCCTCAGTAAATTTGGTCTTTAAATTCTGAAAGGCTTCCTCTGCTTCCTTGGTCCATTCAAATTTTTTATTTTTCCTAAGCAAGGACGTAATGGGGTGTACCAATAGGGAGAAATTATCCACAAAGCGACGATAGAAATTAGCAAAACCCAAAAAACTTTGGACTCCCTTCACAGACGTTGGAGCCGGCCAGGTGAGTATAGCCTCCACCTTCCGCATGTCCATCTTGACTCCTTGAGAGGATAGTACAAAACCTAGAAATTCGACTTCGGAAACATGGAAAGAACATTTTTCTAGCTTCACAAAAAGAGAATTCTCTTGTAGCTTCTGAAGAACAGCTGTAACATGTTTCACATGTTCTTGGGGGTTTCTGGAGAAAATCAGGATATCGTCAATATAGACCACTGCACATACATCCAGCAGATCCCTTAAGACATCGTTCATAAAACATTGAAATGCTGCCGGAGCATTGCACAATCCGAAGGGCATCACTTGGTACTCAAACAAGCCATATTTAGTGCGAAAAGCGGTCTTCCATTCGTCACCCTCCTTTATTCGAATGAGATGGTATGCACCACGAAGATCTAATTTGGTAAAGATCTGGGCGCCCTTGATTTGATCTAACAAATTAGAAATGAGGGGAATAGGGTACCCGTTCTTGACTGTAATCTGGTTTAAGGCACGATAATCAATACAAGTCCTGAGATCGCCTTCCTTTTTTGGTACGAAAAAAAGAGGAGAGGCAGCAGGGGACTTAGAAGGCCTAATGAATCCATTTGCTAAATACTGGACTAGATACTTCTTCAGGTGGGCATCCTCCTTCTCTGTTAATGAATATATTCAATTACAAGGAAGTTGTCCTCCTGGAAGTAAGTCGATCTGACAATCGTAGGGACGATGAGGAGGTAATACCTCAGCCAATTTCTCTTCAAAAACTTCTTGAAATTTCCTATAATCCGAGGGTAAACTTCCAATCAATCCAAGCATTGAGTCAGTAGATGCTCTCTCGAGACCGAAATTCTTTTGGTTACCAACCATAGAACAGGAGTCTTCACATTCAGCAGCAAAGGTGAGGGATCTGGAGCGCCAATCTATAGTGGGATTGTGTTTCTCGTGCCAAGGCATACCTAGAATGATTTGAAATTGTGGAGCACTTATAAGGTCGAATGCTATCCTCTCTTCATGACTTTCCTGGCAAAGCATGATAAGGTCACTCGTACATTGTGTGACTGGGCCAGAAGCTAAAGGAGTACCATCTACTGTAGATACATTGTCAGCTTCGGATTTGTCCACAAGGAAGAGATCTAACTTGCATGCCAGTTTAGAATCCATGTAGTTCCCTATGGCACCACAATCTATGTAGGCTTGTAAAGCATGCATCTTAGTGGGCTGTTCTGGACTAAATAAGATAATTGGAAAGACAAAGTGAGAGGTCATTACTCCCTGTTTCATGCTCGACAAGCTGACCTCTACACTTGCCGGGCACTGGAGTTTTCCGAAATATGATTAGTTGTTTCCTGGTTGATGCCTCCAATAGGTTTTCTCGAAGGTTTCACAGGGCAATCTTTTAGGAAATGTCCAGGCTTGCCACAGTAAAGGCACAATTGTTGTTGACGCCTCTTGTCCCTCTCAGCCTGCGAAATGGGCCCCCTAACAACCCCTAACTGCATCGGTTCTGGGCGAGTATCCGGACCAGCTCTTACTGGGTTTTCTTTTGGGCGCACAAAATAAGTCAGACTTTCGGAACGAGAACGATCCACTCTTCTATCTTGCAATCGCTGGTCTAATTGGATAGTGAGGTCAATAAAGTCGGCAATACCATCTGGCGGATTGACTATTTGAGCCAAGACATCCTTTAATTCACTTCGCAATCCTCTATGAAACAAGGTTGTTCTTTTTTCATTGGGCCAATTGGACTCTGCTACTAGTCTATTGAAAGTTGCCACATAAGACAACAATTCTTGGTTTCCCTGTCGGAGAGAGAGCAGCTCATTATCTAGGGCCTGACCCTGGGTATGTTGTGCGAATAATTTTTCCATTTCTTTCTGGAACTCTGGTAGATTCCTCAAGATTGGGTCGTCTCTACTGACAAGGGGAATTGACCAATCTGCAGCATAACCACCCAAGTAAGATAAAATAAAGGCCACCTTGGCCTGATCAGTGGGAAATACTCCTGGACGACAGAGGAAATGTAACCTACACTGATTCATAAACACAGCAAATTTCTTGGAATCCCCCAGAAAACGCTCAGGAGGAGCTAAAGGAATGTTTCCAGGAACAATTACTTGGACTGGAGCTTGGGGTGTAGCGGGAATAGGGGCTGATGGATTAGCTGCGGGTAAGGGAGCTTGACCAGCCTGTGTTTGTAAAAGTTAGCATGCCAATTCGTCTGTACGGTCCCTATTAACCACTAACTCCCTACGCAATGCACACGTTTCAGAACGTGCGGCATGAACCTCCGCCCTCAATTCACCCAATAACTGAGCCAGCTGATCCACCTCAGGAGTCTCCATGGCGCTCAGGCAGATATTTTCAAAAGGCGGCTTCGCGTTCTGTAACGCTCACCTGTCAATCTGCCAGAACGCCAGAAGAACTCCCTGGAACTTCAGTAAATCACTATCCCTGTAGAAAGGATGAAAAGAAAACAACCCTCCTTAATTATGTTCCTACCATATTCTGAAAAAACTCTCCAGTACTGAAAAAAGAATAATAACCAACAACAGAAAAAGCTCACCTCAGGTTCTTTTTTAGTGAGCCCTCCATCCTGCATTCATACAGGGGCGCATGTCCTGAAGAAACGGTGCCAATTGAATTCTTATATAATGGAGTAAAGGCTACTAAGTGGCAAGGAGAAAATAATTCCTTTTAAGTCATAACCAATATGAGTGTAGCTTTGAAAAGGAAGTACAAAAGCTATGATGGTTCCTAAAAAAATAGAAAAAACTGTGTAAGCCTTAATACATTCAAATTGGAGAGCAATAGTGGAATTTCTGAATCCACTCTGTTCCGTAGAAGTGGTGTAGCGCTGTTCAATAGGAAACTAACTAAACAACTACCAGCAGAGTGTAATGCGGAATGAGATGAAACCCTTTCTTGCACTATAGCGAGTCACAAGAGGTAAATGAATGTTGAAGCTAGCTACACAGCTTGGCAAATTTACGGGCAGTGTGACGGCAACCTGGCACATCAAATGAGTTTCAAACATTGGCGCGCGGAACAATGCGTTTAAGCATAAACACCAAATGCGAAAATGCACAGTAACTAATCTATTGCAAAACACTTGCAACGAAAACAACAAACACTGGTAACCCAACGGAAACCTTGAAAACAGATACTTGCGTGTGTGTGTGAGGTGTACTCCTCACGAAACTCTGACAGGAAAACTCCGGACTTGAACTAAGGACACGGCACCAGGGGACAACAAATAAATAAGGAAACTACTGGCTGCGAGCGGGGAAGGAGACTATTGGACAGGACGAAAGAATTCTGACTGAAAATTGGGAGGGCAGGGAAACTCTGACTGGAATTCTACGGAGACCGCGGTGAGCGTCCGTACTGCAAGGCAGTCAGCAACGCGAAGTGCGAGTCTCCTCAGAAAATGAGTACTTGTAACAGAGGTCGCAAAAGACTAGACCTACAAATTAGTTCCTGGTTGACACCACTAGGCGACCATTTTGGAATACCAATTCCCCCATGACTTACTATATGGATCTGAATGGGAACAATACTTTCTCTCAAATGACAGAGCAATAATAATCTACGGAAACGTGGGCTTAATCAGGGAACTCGTTGGGAAATCATGACAAAAAGTACCTTCATAAAATCGTCCGTATCTTTGGAATCCTAGGTGCTAGGAACGCGATTTAACTTTCATTTGAAAGCTAAGATTCTAATCGTTCCAACAAACCGACTTTCTATTCCTTATAATTATTCCATAATCACGCTCGACGCATTCGGAAAAATTGCCGCGAATTGAAAAATTAGCTCCTGTCAAAATAGCCGCTTTTGCTTGAACTGCTAAAATTCTGCTAAACCCTCATTGAGCATTGCCAGTGTGACTTGAACTAATCTTAAATAGCTATCACCTACCGTGAACCTCCTATAGGGAATTAAAAGCATTTTTAGCATATTTTACTTCATTGCCACCACATTTAAAAGGATTTGCCTGCTTTAAAATCATACCTCTTTTCCTCTAAGCTCGCTGGGGGGAACTGGAACTTTGTATTGCATTTTGTTTGTATTCCTGAAAACTTTGTGCTTTACTCCATCTCCTTATATTACATAAGGGGGGAGAGAGGGGGGAATTGCCAAAAGGGGAAAAGTGATTACATTGTCTTTTGTTGAAATCAAATCAAGGTTATTCCTGTGTTGCATTCTTTTCCATCATTGTTTTTCCTTGAAACCATAAAAGTATTATCTGCTACTTTACCCTTTCTATACCAATTCCTAAGTGATTAAATAAGCGTACAATTGTCATATTATCCATTGTTGATCACGGTCATATTCATAAGTGTGCGATATAATATTTATTTATAAAAGTGTAATATATAATATATTGTTTAATTTTTCCAATAACTCTTTTAAGTTGCAAAACAAACCTACTTCTTGGCTCAGTGAGGTCAGGGGGATTCAAAGAGAGGGGCGTTATATGAGGGTTTATCATCCAGAGTATAACTTGTCATAAAAATATATAAATAAGGGCTTCCCTTGGGCATCCCAGACGAGGCACTGACTTAGTGGGACTGCTGAATTGAATCACTTAACAGGGCGGCCTGACCCCTGTATGACTCTGAAGGGACCAGGTCGCAGTGGCAGAGGGAGCATTAGTAACGGAGGGGGGAGAGGGAAGGAAGAGGAGAAAAGGAAAGTCTTGAGGAGTTTCCAGAACTTAAAAAAGATCCCGCTCAAGTCTCATGGGAACAGGGAGGCTGTTCCAGAAGGAGGAGCCGGCCGAGGAAAGGGTTCTACCTCCCACTCTCTGCTTGGAGAAATGTTTGACCTGCAGAGAGTTGGAGCCAGAGGACCGAAGGACTCTGGCAGGGAGGTATTTAGAGAGTGAGAGCTGGATGTAGATAGTTACCAGGCCCCAGACAGCCTTGTGAATGATGCAAATGGTCTTGAATTTGATCCTTACGGTCACTGGGAGCCAGTGGAGAGATTTTAGGGCTGAGAGAGGCAGTCCCTGGGCTTGAGGCCAAGGATAAGTCTTGCAGTCTGTCCTCTTCTGGATTAGTTGAAGTGGGCAAAGGCAAGGAAGATGCTGTTGCAGTAGTCCAGCTTAGAGAGAACCAGGGCTCTGGAAACATTGAATTTCTAGGGGAACTTGAGGAAAGGTAGAATGCCCCTGAGGTGGTGGAGCTGAAAGTTGGACTTCTTGACAAGGTCTGTGATGTGTGAAGAGAAAGAGAGAGAGGAGTCAAAGATGATCCCAAGGATTTTGCCTCACAAGGAGGCGGTCCAGAGAGTGGGGGGGGGGGGCTGGGAGCAGGTGCCCCGATGAGAAGGCTCTCCGTCTTACTGGTATTAAGGCAGAGATCATTGGTAGAGCATCATGCCTGAATAGCAGTCAGGTATGAGAGAGGGGAGAGAGGTAGAGAATGGCAGCTTGAAGGAGAGCTGTGTGTCATCTGTATAACACTGAAAATTAGGGGAGAAGGAGGAGATCAAGTGGGTCAGAGGGGATAGGTAGATGTTGAATGGCCATAGTAATAGGATAGAGCCCCGAGGGATGCCACAGGTAGAAAGTAAGGTGGGGGAGAGAAAGGACCCATTTGTACTTGGGAGGGTCTATTTGAAAGGAAGGAGGTCAGCCACACCAGTGCCCGGTCTGTGATGCCTAGGGTATCATGGAGACGGTTTATGAGGATGGAGTGATTGACTGTGTCAAAGGCAGAAGGATGATCGAGGAGGATCAGAACAGAGGGAGTGTTTGAATCCAGGTTAGAGAGCAGGTCTTCATGTGTCTGCAGTAGAGCGGTTTCCGTGCCTGTGGATCCCCTGAAACCGGACTGGTGGTCTTGGAGGCAACTAGCCGTTCCGGTGTGGAGGGTCAGTTGAGGGATTACTAGCTTCTCAATGAGTTTGCCCAAAAGGGGGTGATAGAGATAGCTAGGGTGATAGTTAGTCGGGCAAGAAGGGTCAGAAGATGGCTTTTTAGGAGAGGGTGCACAAGAGACTGTTTAAGGTGTGGGAAGGAGCCAGTGGCAAAGGAATGGTTGCAGAAGTCAGCCAAGGCTGGGGCGAGAGAGGCAATGTTGTCCTTGATGGTTCTGCAAGAGGAGGGGAGCACCTATTTAGAGGAGCGTTTCATAGAGTGGACAACTGTAGAGATCTCGTCTGGTGCAATGAGAGAGAAGGAGGAGAGTCTGGGTGGGAGAGGTGGGCCAAGGGAGGCAAGAGAAAGGGGAGTGGGGAGCAGATGACAGAGAGGAGCGAATGTCCAGAGTTTTGGAGAAGTGGGTGGCCAGTGCAGTGCATTCTGAAATTGCTTTAATCATTTGGCTCATGTTAAAGTGCATTGAATAGTCGTAAACAGGATGCACTTCAAAATGCACAGAAAACATGTCCATTTCTCTTTAAATTTGTGAACAGGTGCAGAGGGGTGCACAATGCATGACAGGGTCATTTAGACCTGTTCATGCATTCGTTTTCAAGTGTAACAGCAGCGGGATAAATGTCTACTGTCCAACATACATTTCTTTCCCCGCTACCAGAATAGAAATGCTTTTTTTAAATTTCTTTTTACATTTATCAATGGCGAGCCCTATAAAAGCATGCCACTGTGAAATGTGCTCTGAACAGCCACATAGGGCTGGAAGCCTGTGATACATTCATGTCGGGAACTCAGGTGGGTGGGAGGGTGTCTGGGCAACATGTCATGTTCCCATCTCTCCCTAGAAATGCGCAGTGCACCTTAGAGAATTAGGTAACCTGCGCATTTCCTAAAGTGCTGCAAGTGAAAATAGAAGCTGCCGCTTTTTAATTGCAGCCCTTTTTTTATTCTGCCCTCATAAATCGTACAACATTACCCAATGTTGCAGAGTTAAAATGACATGGGGCCATATACCGTGGTTTTGCCGAAGGCAATTAATTCATTGTAATTTACTTTCACAGAATAACTTTGTGGGGAAGTATATTTTATGTGTCTGGAGGGTTAGAAGGTGTGGGTGTAGTGGCAGGGAAGGAAGGACACGCCCATTTCAACCATTTTTTTTAAACGAAGTAAAGTTGTCGAAGTAAATTACAACAAATGAATCTGCTTTAGCAAAACCACGCCGAACCCTCGGGACATAGTATTGCAGACTAGTAGGGTTACAGTATTTAAGATACCAGAATTCTGTAGTCACAAAATACCATAAAACCAGGGCATGGATTGCTGCAAGTGTCACTGACACAGAAGATTATCCCCTTTTCAGAGAAGCAATCTGATATATTATTCTGGTGTCACTTATGAGAGCCTTTGGCTAGGCTTGGTGCTCAGTGTCATGACAGATACTTCCCGGTCGGTCATTTACAAAGTCCTGTATTTCTGAGGCTGTCATGTCCCACTCTGCAACAACAGATTTAGCACAGTTCCACACAGTTATTTGGAATCCTGGCAACTTGATCATCCCCATGAAAGCACCCAATATGGTCCATCTCTGTTTTACTATATCTTCTTTTGTTGGTGCCACCACTTGCTTGGTCACTTGGTCGCTATGATAGTAAGACCCCGGAAATATGCTGCGGTCAGAGTTTGGGAAAGAGAATTTTGGAACAGTGAAAATCCCACCAGAATGTTTGTTGGAACAACACCCTTTCAGTAGAAGTGTCATTGTGTATTAGGTGAGTTAGCAAAAGCAATAGGACCCTCTTCATCATCGTTCCCACTATAATCAAGGTGGCTACCATAGCTACCCCTTCAAAGAGTGCCTGCAAAGACAAGTCTTCCAGAAGTGTTTTTTCTTTTGCTTCACGGCTCAGGTGAGAGGTGCTTTTTTTTAGCCCCAAGCCCCTTCCTAGTGCTCCATTGTGCAGGACTCACCACGACTCTCCCAAACCCTGTTGCCACTTCCTTCACCTTCCCCACCTCTCAACCCTCCCCTTAGGCCATATTGGCCAAGCTTTAACACCTACAACACAAAAGGGTTAATATCCTGTGTTGCTGCCCCCCACCTTCTTTTGCTCCTTGGTGCAGGTGAGTGGTGCTTTTTTGATCCCCCAGCCCCTTCCTAGTGCTCCGTTATGCAGGACCACCCCTCTCCCGAGCCCCTTTGCCACTTCCCTGACCCTCCTCACCTCCTGCCCCTCCCCTGAGGCCGGATTGGTCAACCTGAGGGTTAATATTCCGTGTCACAGCCCCTCAGTTCGCCTTCTTTTGCTTCCCAGCACAGGTGAGTGGTGATGTTTTGAGCCCCCTGCTCCTTCCTAGTGCTCCATTTTGCCAGACCTGCCCACCCCTTTTCCGAACTCTGTTGCCACTTCCCTAACCCTCCCCACCTACCATCCCTCCCCTGAGGCCGGATTGGCCAACCTTAAACAACTACAATACAGAGGGTTAATATCCTGTGGTGCATCCCCTCCATTTTGCAGGACCCATTCTCCCAAGCCCCGTTGCCACTTCCCTGACCCTCCCATAAGGCCAGATTGGTCGCCAAGGTGTAATCCCACCCCCAATCATGATTGGTCCAGAACCCTCATAACAATCATCGTGCTAGGGCAGCCCACTGCCCGTGGCAGCCCCTGCGGTGAAGGACCTGAGGCAAAGGGCGGCGTCTGCTGAGACAACTACAGACCGTGTTAGCCAGTGGCGCCTGCAGCCGCCAATCGGCAGAGACTGAAAGGGTAGGTGCAGTCTGAACAGGGGGGAACAGCAATTACTGCTCCCCACTGAACTGTCCAACTCATCTAAATGATCATTTTATCATATTGTCGGGTCTGACTGTAGCTACATACTGCCCCTAGCCTCATATTGCATCTAGATAGATTGTACCCCTTAGAGATATATTGCATCTAGATAGATTGTACCCCTTAGCCATTAAGCCCTATATTGCACCTAGATAGATTGTGCTCCTTAGCATTATAGCCATAGTTTGCATCTAGATAGATTGTAACCCATGGCCATATATTGCAGCTAGATATATTGTACCCCTTAGCCTATAGCCATACATTGGGCCTCATTACAAGTGTGCCAGTCTGGCAACAACGGTACCAGTAAGCTTGTTGATACCGTTGTTTCCAGATTGGCAAACTATGAGTTCTGCAAGTGGGTGCCTTTCAGCCCGCCAGGTCTGACCTGGCGGGCGGAACAGCACCCGCTCGCAGACCTTGATGGATGCACCGGCACCGTTTTCAACGGTGCTGGTGCATCCGTCCTCCCCATTCCCATTGGACTCAAATGGGAATGGGGAGCAATATTTTCTGGCACCCGGGAATGGCCAATTACCGGCTCTGCCGGGGCTGTAACGCCCCAGTAATCGCCCATTCCCGGGTACCAGAAAATTAATTTACCGGCACGGCTACCGCCGGGGTCATAATGACCCCCATTGCGTCTAGATAGATTGTACCCCTTAGCCTTGTAGCCAAATTTTGCATCTAGATAGATTGTACCCTTTGGCCATATATTGCACCTAGATAGATTGTACCCCGTATCCTTATATTGCATCTAGATAGATTGTACCCCAAAGCCTATAGCCATACATTTGATTTGATCTTGATTTGAATACTGTAACACGCTCAAGACGGACCTAACAGTATAAAGGCGCAGTTGGAACAACACACATATAGCATAAGAATAACAGAGTATGAGAAGTCACCAGGTAAGCTGTTCTAATACTATTTAAACAGGAAGATTTTTAGGGCCTTCCAAAACTGGGCAAGTGTCTGACATTCTCTGACATTCTCTAAGATGGCAAATCTTCTGTCTCCTCTGGTAACAAATACCGAACGGGGGCTGCTCAACAGCAGCTGGTCACTTGACCTAAATCTCCTCAAGGGGTTATGAGGACAGATTTAGATTGAACCCCTTAGCCATATTTTGCATCTAGATAGATTGTACCCCGTAGCCTTATCTTGCACCAAGATAGATTGTACCCCATAGCCATATATTGCATATAGATAGATTGCAACATGTAGCCATATATTGCACCTAGATAGCTTGTACCCCTTAGCCATTTATTGCATCTAGATAGATTGTACCCCTTAGCCATATATAGCATCTAGATAAATTATACCCCTTAGCCATATATTGCATCTAGATAGATTGTACCCCTTAGCCATATATTGCATCTAAATAGATTGCTCCCCTTGGCCATATATTGCATTTAGATAGAGTGTACCCCTTAGCCATATATTGCATCTAGATAGTTTGCACCCCGTAGCCTTATATTGCATCTAGAAAGATTGTACCTGTAAGGAACTCATGGTGGCAACTGTAGAGACAGACATAAGTGATCACAGTTCAAGGGTGTTTATTAAACTGTAAATGTGGGTAGGGAAAACGCCTGATCTAAGCCTAAATCTAAGATAGGAGCAAGCTACAACCATCAAATAATAATAAGGCAGTCCTAGTGGCGTCTTGACAAAAAAAGGTCCTATACTAAGAAAAACCTATTTCCAATCCTTACGCTAAATACAAACAAAGAGTGTGGGATAAGGTTCAGAAGTAAGAAAGAAGTGTTAACAAATAATAAGTCAGTAGTCTGTCTCACTTCCCACGTTTTGAGCACGGTACAAGGCGGGACTCCTGAGCACAGCACACGTTCGAGCTTTCCCAGCACGAGCCAACAGTTCCACTCTCAACTATCAGTGCCTTCGGTGGTTAAGTCTCTTTTCTACAAAAAGTCTCTTGCCTCCGAGGACCTGATGGGTTTCAAAATAATAAACAAAAGTTCCTTTCTGCTTGTACGTTGGGTGATGCCTTTTCACCCTTGGATCCTCCTCTTCCGGGCTTAGATCCACCTTAATGTATTTTTAAACAGTTCACTGTGGACATCCCTCTGCCGGGTTCACTCTTGTCGACACACTGTTTATCAGGACTTTTAGGGTTTGCCCCATTTTCATCGGCATCCTTCCATTGGGTTCACTCCTGCCAACTTTGTCAATATACAGTTCTTACGATGCTGGAATCACTTCCCTTAGCTTCACAATCATCTGCCGGTCAAGACTTTCGACTGTACAGAGTATTTTACTGTACCCCTTTATGACCACTTTGACCCGTTCTCTCGCGTTTCCCAAGGCCTTCTGGTAACAGTAGGTTCAACAATAGGGTAATCTGCCAGAGTTTCTCGAGTGAGCACCCACGTGGTGCCTGACTCTCCTCTAGCTGTTTTTCCCCTCTCGTATAAACAGTTCTTTGTACTTTCTTCAATTAGCCGTTTGCTACTTTTGTTCAACACAGTTCAGTTTCTTATCAGCTCTCCCCTCGACTCACCGGCTGTGATGGACTGCTTGACTTTTGTTGTCTCTGGAGTCAAACCCGGTAAAATGGGGCCAAGAGTCTCTCCCTGGCTTGGTTGTCAGTGGAGGAGGACCACTTGTACCGTTGACATCTGCTGCAACACAGGCTGGCTATTGTTTGCGGTTTTACAATTCCTTTTGCGGAAGTTTCATGGGCCTCAGTTGGAAAGGGAAAGGTTTCTTCTCTCCTTCTCACCCTCTTGGTTCGTGCCATCTTTCTGCTCCTCTTGAACTGCCGTGCTGAGTTAGCTCTCTCGTCGTGCGGTCTGCCTTGCTCGTATTGTACTCCAGTGCTCCACCTTTTATCCCTGTGGGGAAGGGAAAGGGCTGTCAGGTGTGTGTGATTGTGGTCTATTGCCTGACCCTTGTGGTGGGACATGTTAGGTAAACGGCTCTGGTGTTTGTCCGTCATCTTTCGTGGTGCGCAGAAGTGTTTGTGTCGGAAAAATGGGTGTGGTAGAGTGTTTGAATATCCTACGGGGTAGGATGGGGAAAAGGTATCATAAGAAGGGAGATACCGCGTCTCACCTGTCAGTGTCCCACTTCCACTCCCCGAGGACCCCCATCCAGGCAATCCTACCTCACTGGTCCACCCCAGGGACTAGATCCAATAACGATGGCTGTGTCCTGGCCACCTGAATGACAGCTCCCTGGGGACTAATCAGGGATACACCTTCAGGTTTCTGTCACTCTCACCTGATCTCCACGGGGGCGTAGCACGTAGTCGTATGACCGGGAACTGCCCTGGCATAGTTTTGATGGAATAGCGGTGTCCTCTCCCTTGTTATCTCCCCAGAAGGTGATAGCCTGTAAAGTTGAAACAAGAAGTTAGCTATGAGTGGGTTGGATTGGCCCCACTACCTGCTACCTCCTGGTGCCCGACTCCTCTCCTGCTCACCTATGAGTTTGGTGAGGTTGGCGCTCCGTCCTGCTTGACCTTCAGCAGGGGCGCGGTAGGCTCAGTCTTTCTGTGGGCACAGTTACTTCACTGTTCCAGAGTGCTGTTGCTGCTTTTTCAGAATGCTTGGATAATCAGGTGAGCCTCTATCTCAATAAAAGCTTGGTATAGATGCTCATATTGTCCCAAGGCTTTAAACGTGTTTGTCTTTCTTGCAGATGCAGTTTTGTGCGTCGTCCGGGAGAAGATTCGGCCCTCCTCGGATGCTGGACTGGTTGCCTCCAGGTGAGTATAGCTGCGAATGAGTGGCGCTGGATGACAGAGTAAATGTTCGTTTGTATGGTGTATGACTAACCTGCTGTTTTCTGTTCCCTTTTGAAGGCGCGGCGCGGCCTCAAGATGAAGAATGGAAGAACCGCTCCGAATAAAACCGGAGGAATGCACAATACAAGGTGAGTATCGGCAATCTGCGTGGAAGTCCTTTTCCAACAGGGATGGCGATCAGAGAACCAGCCGGAGATGAGACCGATGGCCGGAATTGCAGGTAAGGGCTTGTCGCTGTAGTAACTCCTGTTCTTCTCCTTATCTTGTTCCAGGCACCGATGGATGGAAAGCACTAACGGGCGTGCTGATGAAGCTCGAAGGCAGAGCAGACACGGTGCAGAATAACCCAAAGCGTGTGGCTTATATAGCCTTGTAAATAGTTCCAGGTAAAGTAGTCCCTTTACCACACCCTGTCTATCAGGAAAAATAGTCCCTCAGTCACACCCTGGATTAAACAGAAGGTTCAGCCTCACCAGGCAGATTAAGTAGTTCCATAAATTCAGCCCATTTCATGAGCCTGGCGTCCATGAGACTCTGGGGCACTTCCTTGGGGCCTGCCAAGTCCTTCTGGTTGGTGGGTACTGGGATGGGCCCAACAGCTCCAGGGGTTTTGGAGCACGCACCATGAAAGCTTCTCACATATCTCTTTGCCTATAGCCATACATTGCAGCTCAATAGATTTTACCCCTTAGCCAAATATTGTATCTAGATAGATTGTACCACTTAGCCATATTGCATCCAGATAGATTGTACCACATAGCCATATATTGCATCTAGATAGATTGTACCCCTTAGCCATATATTGCATCTAGATAGATTGCACTCCTTAGCCATATATTGCATCTAGATAGATTGTACCCCTTAGCCATATATTGCATCGATAGATTTTACCCCTTAGCCATATTGCATCCAGATAGATTGCACCCCATAGCCATATATTGCATCTAGATGGATTCTACCCCTTGGCCTTATGCTGCATCTAGATAGATTGTCGTCCTTAGCCTTATAGTCTTGTAGCCATATATTGCATATAGATAGATTGTACCCCTTAGCCATATATTGCATCTAGATAGATTGTACCCCTTAGCCATATATTGCATCTAGATAGATTGTACCCCTTAGCCATATATTGCATCGATAGATTTGACCCCTTAGCCATATTGCATCCAGATAGATTGCACCCCTTAGCCATATATTGCATCTAGATAGATCGTCCCCTGTAGCCTTATTTTGCATCGATAGATTGTACCCCATAGCCTTATATTGCTGTCATGCGGCAGCCCTGGCGGTTGTGGCACACATGGAGAATGCATTGTATCACATGTCCCAAATCAGGTTTTGGGAACAGCTATCCGAAAAAGACTTTACGCAGTCTAATCCTCTCCCAACAGGGCCACCGCGTTGCGGGCCTTCTATAACAACGCGCCGTAGCCACAAGCTACAAGAAGGGGCCTCAGTTCCTTTTGGCAGGATGTTCCCGCTCTCCCTTCCGGAAAGAAAGGTGCTCAAAGAGTACCTAGTTGCAAACTTACAGAATGAATTAATCCAAGAGTCCATGTCTTCAGGCGGGGCGTCTTTATTCTTCAACCCTAAAAAGGGGACCTCAGAATTACACCCATGTATTGATTATCGAGGACTCAATCGGGTCACTCTACGTGACCGTTATCCCATGCCTTTGATCCACGACATCCTGGAAGCTGTGCAAGGTTACACCGTTTTTACTAAGCTAGATCTGAGGGGAGGGTATCACCTCCTCAGAGTTCGGAAAGACGAAGAATGGAAGACCACCTTCCGAACTCCTTTTTGGTTATTCGAATACAGGGTCATGCCCTTTGGCCTGGTGAATGCCCCGGCAATTTTCCAAAGGTTTATCGACAAGCTTTTTTCTGATCTCCTGTTTCTGTCTGTGGTCGTATACCTTGACGACATCTTGGTATTCTCGTCTAGTCCCTCAGAGCATCTCATCCATGTCAAGGAAGTACTTGGTCGCCTCCAAAAGAATGAGCTCTTCGTTAAACCTGAGAAATGCCAGTTCAGCGTGGAATCGGTTTCATACTTGGGATATATACTTTCCAAAGAAGGAATCAGAATGGATCCAAGCAAGGTGGAAGCAATATTAAGGTGGCCGGAACCAAAGAATGTGAAGGATGTCCAGAGATTTTTGGGTTTGGCCAATTTTTATCACTGCTTTATTCCCCATTTCTCAAACATGGTTCTCCCCATCACCGCCTTGTTAAAGAAGGGGGTCAAGTTCGACATGGACCATACGGCATTACAAGCTTTTCAGCGATTGAAGGAGTTGTTCACTACAGCCCCAGTCCTCGTGCAACCAGAATAGACCTGTCAGTGCATACTAGAAACCAGCGCCTCAGATGGAGCCATTGGGGCGGCTGTCCTTCAAAGTTCTATTGATGAACTCGAGCACCCGGTGGCCTATTATTCCAGGACTCTCACTATCAGTGAAAGAAACTACTCTGTACTGGAGAAGCAGCTGTTGGCCATCAAACAGCTTGTGAAGAATGGAGGCACCTGCTACAAGGTTCCTTACAACCATTCATAGTGAGGACCGATTATCGCAACCTTAGGGTCCTCCAACAAATGGAATGCTCCAATTCTCGCCATGCCAGATTGGCATATTACTTTTCTCAACTCGGCTTCCTTCTTACTTATCTCCCGGGCTCTCTGAACACTTTGGCCGACGCTCTTTCTAGAAGTTGGGAAATAGGTTAAAGCTCTCTCCAAGGAAGAGAACTGCTCTTATCAGATAAGAGGTTCATTTCCACAGTAACAGGATTTCTACAGGCGATCCAAGAAGGGATTCGATCAAAAGACAAGAGTAATTCTGTCCTTCTCCTGAAAGATGGACTGTTGTATCATGACGCAGCCTTTTACATACCTACCCCCGGTCATGATGTTCCACTGGCAGGACACAAGGGTTTGAAGAACACTTTAGAACTGGTAAGAAGACTGTTTTGGTGGCCCACTTTACACAAGGATGTGTAGACCTATGTGTCTGCTTGCCCGGTCTGTGCCACCAGCAAGTCCATGACTGGTAGACCGTTAGGACTATTGCAACAACCTCCGTTACCAACACAACCCTGGGAACACGTCTCGACGGACTTCATTGTAGACCTTGCGTTATCCGAAGGTTGTCGCGCCATCATGGTTACGGTCGACTCTTACAGTAAACTTGCTCACTTTTCAGCCCTCTCGCATCTCCCCACTGCTCCAGAGTGGGCATCAGTTTTTCTCAAGGATAAAGTTCGGCTTCATGGACTGCCAAGAACCATACTCTCAGATCCAGATTCTAGTCCACACTTTGCTTACAGCTAGGAATCCAGAGGGCACTTGCATCAGGATTCCACACCCAGAGTAATGGGCAGAGAGAGCGGTTAAATGCCACACTAGAGCAATACCTCAGATGCTTCTGTAATCATGAACAGGACAACTGGTCCTCATTGCTGCCTTTAGACGAATTCTTCTATAAAAACTCTCACCACACAGCGATTAATATGAGCCCTATCCATTGTACCTATGGCTATCACCCTCGACATTTGCCTTGGATTGGACATTCCACCTCCAATTCACCCACAGTAGACAGTCTTCTGGAGACTCTGAAGAATACCCATAAGGATGCTTTGAGATCTTTGGAAACAAGCAGACAGGTATAAGGACCGGGCCCACAACAAGAGACGAACTAATCCAAAGTGGTCTCCTGGATCTCAACTTTGGCTGGCTACCAAGTACCTTCCCCGATGGGTACACCTGGGGAAGTTTGCCCCTAAATACTTTGGTCCCTACCCCATTCTGGAACGCATAAATCCTGTGGCATATCGACTCCGTCTCCCAAAAAAGATGGAGAGTACACCCAATCTTCCACTCTTCCCTCTTAAAACCTTTTGTGTCTGACCCATTTTTTTTTTTTTTCAACTTTGTTTTATTGGCATTTTCATAATATAACGAAAGGGCGCAGAACATTTTCACAGATTGTGCAAGTAACAGGCCCAAACCCCCCCCCCCCTCCCCCACCCCAAACATCCCCACCCCCCCGAAAAAGGAACAAACCAAAAAACTTAGTCCTCATAGAGCCGTTCTGCTGGGGAACCACTATGTGAGCTCCGAGAGTCTGGAGCCCCAGGAAGAGCGAGAGCATTAACTATTAGAATTGGCTGAAGAACTACCATCCTCCCCCGGGCCGAGGGCCCTGTCCGCTCCTTGTCCCTCTTGAGGATCAGTGCACATCCCAACCCCATGTCTGCTGTGCCTCGTACCAGTTTGCGTGGAAAGAGCCCAAATTATTGTTCATCATTGCCGTCAGTTTATCCATCAGGTACATGTTTTTTACCTTTTTTAGCCAGTTCTTCTTCGATGGGGTCTCCGGGCTCTTCCATTTCTGGGCCAGTGCTACCCTTCCCGCCCTTAGCATTGTCTCCCACATCCTAGGGTATCGGGGAATGTCCGAGTCCTCCGGAGGGAGGCCCAGCAGCATTGTCAGGGGGTTCTGGGGGAGAAGCTCATCAGAAACTTCGGCGATCCAGCCCCTCACCTTCTCCCAGTATGCCTGGGCTTTCGGGCAGTGCCACCACATGTGCCCTCTCGTACCGACCTGGCCACATCCCCTTGGGCACGCGGGGGACACTCCCGTGTACATTTTAGCCAACTTCATTGGTTCTCTGTGCCACCCCTGTAAAATCTTGAAGTTGTGTTCCATGTCTGCCGTAAATAAGTTCCCATGGAAGGCTATTTTAAATATTCTCGCCCAGGCGTCCTCCGAGATCTCATCCCCCGCTAAGTCGTTCCAGAACGAGCGGAACCCCCTCCTCTCCCCTAGGTTAACCGTGTTCAGTAGCTTGTACATCCCTGACACCGCACCCTTCCTGGAGGATGCCGAGTCCAGGAGCTTCTCGAAGGGGGTCAGTTGTCTTTTCAGGTTCTGGCCCCAGGCCTGGTCACAAAGAATTCCTTTCAGGCGAATGTATTCAAATATGGAGAGGGACCCCTGGCCGAGGGCGTCCCTCAGTTCCTCATATGGCCGGAATTCTCCTTCTCTGAACATCTGCCCCGCCCACTCCATTCCCAAGTCTGACCACAACTGGGCGTTGCGGAACCCCCTGCTTCCCAGATTGAGGGGGTGACCCCAAAGAGAGGACATCGGTGATGGCCATGATGTTAGGTGTGCCGTCTGGGGACCCTCCCTCCAGATCGTCCAGAGGACTCCCAGGGTTGGGTGGGATTTGAGTCTGTTTGGAATAAACTTGCTAGGGGCCCAAAGGAGGTCTCGAATCTTCAGTGGGTGGGCGTCCATGTCCTCCAGGTATGACCAGTAAGTGCCCATCCCCTCTCTCATATGTTCTAGGAGGACGCGTAGTTGGGCTGCCCGGAAATAGAGTTGAAAGTCTGGTAACCCAAACCCTCCCTCCTCCCTCGGTAAGGTCAGGACCCTATTAGCAGTTCTCGGGGTCTTACCCTGCCATATGAATTCCCGCACCGCATTCTGGAGGGCTCTGAAGGACCGGTCAGGAACTACAGATGGGAGGGCGGTGAAAAGATAAAGAAGTCGCGGGAGAATGTTCATTTTCACAGCCGTCATGCGGCCGTACCAAGACAGAATCATAGACCTCCACCTCCTCAAATCAGCCGTGATTCCTGCCACAACGGGATCATAGTTAGCAGGGGCTAGGTTGGTTAAGTCCCGAGTAAGGAGGACTCCCAGGTATCGAATGGATGCCTTTCCCACCGATATTCCTTCCAGGCGTGCGAGGGCGTCCAAGCCCGGGTCCCGGGTTCTCATAGGGAGCAGGACAGATTTGGACGCGTTGATCTTGAGACCAGAGAAACGCCCGTAGGTGGCCATCAAGGAGAGGAGCGGGGGGAGCGAGGATTTCGGGTCTACTAAGTAAGCCAGGATGTCGTCCGCAAACAGGGAGAGCTTAAATTCCACCTCCCCCCTCTTAATCCCCTTAATCTCTGTGTGGGCTCTGACTGCTATGGCTAGAGGTTCCATGGAGAGGATATAGATTAGGGGGGAGAGCGGGCATCCCTGTCTTGTCCCCCGCGACAGGGGGAAGGGCTCCGACAACCCACCATTGACTTGGACCCTGGCCCTCGGGGCCCTATATAAAGCCGCCACCCAATCCCTGATGTGTGGACCAAAGCCCATTTTTTGGAGGGTAAGTTCCATGAATCTCCACTCCACCCTGTCGAACGCCTTTTCCGAGTCTAGAGATAGGACGCTCGCATCCAGGTCTGACCTCTGGGCATAGTGGATCAGGTCTATGGTCTTCCGGATGTTATCTGAGCCCTGTCTCCCCCTAATAAATCCTACCTGGTCGCCATGGACCAATTTCGGCAAGACCCCCTCCAACCGTCCCCCAAGCACCTTGGCCAGAATCTTCACGTCAACATTCAACAGGGAGATGGGTCGGTAGGAGGAGCATTCCCTAGGGTCCCTGCCGTCCTTGGGGAGCACCACAATAATTGCCTCCATCATGGAGTCCGGAAGAGACCCCCCCTCCAGCACCGCGTTGAACACTTTTACCAAATGGGGGGAGAGGGCCGAGCGGAACCTTTTGTAAAAGTAGACGGAGTACCCGTCCTCGCCCGGGGAAGTGCCCACCTTCATTCCTCCAATCGCACGCTCTACCTCGTCCTCGGTCACCGGGCCCTCCAACCCCTCCGCTATCTCCCTGGACAGGGCCGGGATCTGGATTGAATTCAGGAACCCCACCATCTCCGCCTCCTCCCCATTGTACTCGGACGAATATAATTTCTCATAATATCGGCGGAAGGCTTCGCCAATGTGGGGTGTGTCGTGGCCTACCTTTCCCCCCTCGTCCTTAACCTCTTTCACTAGTCGGCTTTTCTGCACCTCCCTCAGTTTCCAAGCCAGAATCCTGTCCGCCCTGTCCCCTTTTTCATAGTACTTTTGTTTAACCAGTTGGAGACTCCTCTCCGTCTTGTGGAGGAGGAGATCCTTCAATTGGAGTCTGTAGTCGTCCAATGCGGTCACCTGCTCGTTGTCTAGGGGAACTGTGGGGAGACCCCCAGGTTGAAGTAGGGCGATTTTCTCCCTGAGGTACCTTTCCTGGCCCTCCCTTTGCCTTTTTTTCTGGGCTCCTATTTTAATCAGGGTTCCCCGTATGGCTGCCTTAAAGGCGTCCCAGAGGGTATGTGGACCCACCTCCCCGTTGTCATTAAGCTCAAAAAATTCCGTGATGGCCTCGAGGACCTCCTGGGATAGGACTTCGTCCTTTAACAGGGAGTCGTTGCACTTCCATCTCCCTCTGCGTTCGTGTAAACCTCCCCTTGCTATTGTAGCTCGGACCAAGTCGTGATCAGACCAGGGGACGGGGTCTACCCTGTGGCCCGAGACAAATGGACGTAGGGTCTCGTCTACCAGGATGTAGTCTATCCTGGAGAACGACGTGTGGATGGCTGAGTAATATGTGAAGGAGGGGGAGTCTGTTCTAGGGAGGGGGATCGTGTCCAACAGGCCTAATTCTAGGTTGACTTTTTGGAAGGTGCGCGCCATGGTCTCGTCCGCAGCCCTAGAGGAATGCGGGCCTGCTCGTTTCCTGTCCAGGGTGGGGTCTAGAACCATGTTGAAGTCCCCCCCACCACCACCGTGCCGTGGATGAAGTATTTGAGTTTGTCCCCCACCTCCTCCCAGAACTGGGCTTGGCCTTCGTTTGGGGCATAGATGGCCGCTAGGGTCAGTGGGGCCCCCTGCAGGGACCCCCGCACCAGCAGGTATCGGCCCCCCGGGTCTTTCAGCGTGGCTTCTTTCTCGAAGCCCACGTGTTTCGCTACCAGGATGGCGACCCCTCTTTTTTTGCACTTGTGGGATGCAGTGTGGACCTCGCCAATTCCCCCTCCCCGCATTTTGGGCTCCTTCCCCTGTGGCCAGTGAGTCTCTTGAACGAAGAGAAAATCCAGGTGTGCCCTTCTAAATTCCCTGCAGAGCAAGGACCTCTTGGTGGGGGTGTTTAACCCACGGACATTAAGTGAGCCCACTCCCAGGGCGGGCAGCCCGTCAGCCATAGTCACTATTTTTCTCTCTCTCGGTCAGCTCCTCCCCTACGCTCTTCCCCGTGTGCTCCGTTATTTCGACTCTGTGTTCCCCTTTTCCTCCCGCGCCCTCCCCCCGGGTGGGCTTGATACGAAACCCCAACTGCCCCCCTTCCCCAAACCGTAACTGAACTTCCCCAACTCCCGTGATCCCCCCCACCCCCCGCCCCGGCGTCCAGCCAAATAGTTCTGCCATCGCTGGCTTTTGGCCGAACCACCAGCCTGCCCACCTCGGCCAGGCAATCTGCATTAGAAGCTCATCTCCTTGAGCCCCCTACGATATCCCGCGGCTATGACCCCTCTGCGGACCCCACCTACTTGCAGGTCGTAGGGACGTTGATAGTAGTGAATCCTCTGAGTCTGCGTCCCTCCGACCAGGGCACACCGAGGTGCCCCCGTGCTCAGTCCCCGGAGTCGTTACGTTCTCCGTCCTTTGAAGGGGAGGGGGTGTTCATTTTCCTGAATTTCCTCGCGCCGGTGCGTTTTCTCCTCTCGCCAGGCGGGCCAGGGCCTCCGGGTCGCCCGTGCTCTGGCCCCGATGGGCCCCTCCGGGGGTTCGTGTCCACTGCGTATTCTTGTATGGCTCCCCTTATGTCCTCTTCCGTGATCAGGGTTGATCTTTGGCCCATGTATTCGAAGGTCAGGGAGAAGGGGTAGCCCCATCTGTAGCGCACTCCCTTTTCCTTAAGCACCTGTGTGAGAGGGCGGCACATCCTACGCCTGGCCAGCGTGTAGGCGGAGAGGTCTTGGTATATCGAGACTTGTGCGTTGTTATAAGTGATTTCCCTGGCCTTTCTTGCCTCCTCCAACACCTTCGTCTTCTCTGAGTAGTAGTGAAACCGGACCAGGATCGACCGGGGGGCCCCGGCCCTGCCCCCCGCCCTGTGCACCCTGTCAAAAGTTGGCTCAGTTGTCATTTCCTCCGTGAACAGGAGAGTAATGATGTCTCGTACTGCTCGGGTGACGTCCCTCTCCGTTTCCCCCTCTATTTCGGGCACCCCAAAGATTCTGAGGTTGTTCCTCCTCTCCCTGTTTTCGAAATCGTCCATCTGCCGGGCCCTCTCCTCGTCCCTCCTCTCCAGGGCTTCCAACCTCATGCTATATTGTATGTCTTGGACTGCTATGGAGGATTGGTTGGACTCGACCTGTAGGAGCCTGTCCTCAATTTTGTCCACCCTCTGGTCCATTTTTTCAAATTTTTGGGCAATGTCGGAGCGCATGTCCCTTATTTCCTGTAGGATCGAGGCAAAGCCCCTTTCCATTGCCGCCGAGGAGGGGGAAGCTTCCCCCGATTGGGTCATGGTTCCTTCGCGGGTTGAACCTTTGTCACCTCTTTCAACTCCCCGGAAGCGGTATCTCTGCAAGGCTTCCCTCCAGCTCATGTGGGTCTTCCCTGTGTCCTGTCGTCTAGGTCCCCGCAGCCCCGACGGGGGGCGGGGGGTCCCCTACTGGTCCGTCCTTCCTTGCTTGGGTTGTGACCCAAATGGGGTGGCAAGGTCCGGGGGGGCGGGCACACGCCCCACCTGTTCTCAGGCAGGGGCCTCACACCCTTTTCGAGTGCCTCGTGGTCTTCTGGGGCCTCCTCCGGTCTCCTGGGGTGGGGTGGATCAAGGGGGCCCAACCTTCCAATCCAAATAACGGGGGGGGACGTTGTGGCTCGCTCCGTGAGTCCTGGGGGGGGCACCCCCGGGCGGGCACACGCCCCACCAACTGCTGGCGGGGGCCTCTCACCCTGGTCGCCCCCGCTTCGGGCCTTGTTGTCTCCGGGGGGGGGCCCTGGTCCCCGGACCCCGCCTTTGGTCTTTTTGCTTTTGGGGGTTCTGCCCCGCTCGGGGGGCTCACCTGTGGGGGGGTGAGTCCCGGCCCGCCGGGGCCCCCCTTGCTCTGCTGTGCTGTGCTGGGCTCCGGCGCTGGTGGGGAGGGGGGGAGCTGCCCCTCTCCTATCCTTCACTCCCGGATGGGGGAGGGCTCCGAGTCCCCGGGGGCACCGCTCCAGGCCCCCGGGTGCCGCCTCCTCCGCCGACCTGGTCTTCGCTGTCGGGGGGGGGGGGGGTGCCGCCCCGCTCCTTCTCTTCACTTTCGGGGGGGGGGTGGATGCCGTTTCCCGGGAGCCCCGCTCCGCTCCCCCTGATGCCGTCTCTTCACCGAGCGGGCCGCGCGGGCCGCCCCAGCGCTCTTCGCTCTGGTCTGGGCCGCTGGGGGAGGGGCGGAGCGGGCCGCCCCACTGCCACGTCCCCGAAGTCCCGGGGGCTCGGTCCACGGCCGGGTCGTCTTCCGCACCCGGGGGGGGGGTACTGATGGCGGGAGCGAAGGTCCGTCGGGCTGGGGTGCCGTGCGCGCCCGGGGTGAGACCGCCTTGCTCGCGGTCCCGAGGCCGCTCCTTTCCTGCTGTGTCTCCCTTCCCGGCTCCACGGGCTCCGCGCTCCGGCTCCCTGGGGAGCTCGCGCTCCGTTCTTTCTCTCGATGGGGGCCAGGGGGGGCGCCAAGTCGGTCGCCCCAGTTGTGCTCGCGAGGGGGTATCGGGGGGGGGGCTCAATCCCGTGGGATACCCGTGCCTCGGCGGGAGCTACGCACTCAGGCAGCCATTGCCTGTGCGCCCCCTGGTGGCCTCCGTGTCTGACCCATTTTTAAGGAAGAGACAACCGCATAAGATCATAGCTGACTCCGAACCCGAAGAGTACGAAGTTTTGCACATTGTTGACTCGAGGTACAGAAGGGGCACTTCACAATATTTGGTACACTGGAAGGGATACTCTGTGTCTCAACGTACCTGGGAGCCTAAGAGCCATATTCATGTGCCCCTACTCTTGCAACGGTTTCATAGAAGTCATCCGAGCAAACCTGGAGGTACCCAGAAGGGAAGGAGGCATACAGTCATGCGGCAGCCCTGACGGTTGTGGCACACATGGAGAATGCATTGTATCACACGTCCCAAATCAGGTGTTGGGAACAGCTATCCGAAAAAGACTGTATGCAGTCTAGTCCTCTCCCAACATGGCTGCCGTGCTGCAGGGCTGCTATAACAATGTGCCGTAGCCACAGCTCGGTGCATTGAATCGTACTTCCTGGTACCCACTGCAGCTCTCCTAGCTGTTCTCTCTTGCTCCTGAGCGTTCGTGTGTTTTTGAACCTTTCCCCTGTTGTTCCTGCCTTGCCTTTGTCTTTATCTTGCCTTACTAGTCTCCGGTCTCCACCTTCTGCCACTCGTTCGTGAGACTTCCATTTCACCCGAGTCCCGCCTCGGCTGGTACCCACTCTACAAGGTACGCTCTCTCTCTTTACTTTCATTGGCTCTTCCGCTAACCTCTCCTTGCTGTATTTCTCTACGGAAAGGTGTTCATTTCATCGTCCGTGACTGTTCTTACCTTTCTGATGCTTCTTCACTTTCTGCAGCTGTTCTGGCGTTTCTTTTCAATATATCCTTGATTTCCGGTCTATTACCTGATATTCTCCTTGATCAGTCCTCTTCCCTACGATTTGCCCAAGCCCTTGAATCTGCTACCCAGCCTCCGCTGTTAGAATTCATCAGTCTGAAACTGTCAGCATCGTCCTGCCTCGACAATCAGAACAATTTGCTGTACCAAGAGGATCACCATTCATGAATCACCGGACACTTAACAGCAGGGTTTTCTGGTGCTGAGAGCTTTTTCCCTACTCCGGAGGCTGGATCCCTGGGGGTCCCCCTTTGGCCAGGGGCTGTCCTCCTGCCAAGCTGGCCTCCGGTGGAGCTTATCCTTATTTGCGCGAAAAGAAGGTCAAGACCCAGAAGCGCCAAGGAGAAAAGAAGTTCCGAAGAAAGAAGACAACGGAGACCCGACCAACTCGTCAGAAGAAAGAGGTGAGGAGGGGTCACAGGAGAGTTCCACAGTATTGGCCAGGCGTGATAATTGCATCTAGATAGATTGTACCCCTTAGCCTTATAGCTATACATTGCATCAAGATAAACTGTGCCCTTACCCATATATTGCATCTAGGCAGCCCTCCTGCATCTAGGTAGATTGATGCTCCCTAGCCACATATTGCATCCAGTTAACCAATTTTGCATCTGGCTTGACTATGCCAGATAGCCCCATTTCACACTTGGCCTGAATGTGAAGATTAGCACTGCGTCGCATCTAGAGAGAACAGTGAAGTTTGGCTTGGCGTGACATTTAGATAGAATTGTAAACACTAGCGCACGTCACATCTGGAGAGAATTGTAATACTAGCTTGTATCATATATAGACAGAATTGTGTAGATTAGCCTGCGTCACATCTAGACAGAACTGTAAAGTCTAGTTTAGCGTGACATCCAGACAGAATTGCGAAAGACAGCTAGATAGAATTGTAAAAATGAGCTTGTGTCCCATCTAGACAGAATTGTGAAGATTAGCAGAGTCAGAACTAATCTGAATTGTAATACTTGCTTGCAGCATACATAGTTAGAATTGTGAAGTTTAGCTTGGCGTGGGGCATGGCTAGAGAGCAATGTAGGTGGATGTGTCCTTGCCGAAGCTCCTGCTGATCCGTACATTATCCTGGCCAAAACCGCTTGTTAACTAACGCTTTGGAACCATACTTGAAGGATCGGGTTGCGGATGTCTCAGAGCACATGAATCATTGTGGCAGTGCAATGCGAGATCGTTTCGACACCAGAAATGTGGAAGGTTCAGGGGACTCGACCGCCGCATGCAGGAAGATGGCCGCCGCCTGACGAATAAAGGGAAGTGACGAGCGAGGGCAGTTCGGGTGCCAGGCTGCAGAACTTCATCACATCCCAGGGCAGGCTGAGGCAGAGACACAGTGATCGTGACACTGAGGCCGGACCGAACGCTGAGTTGACACAGCCTGATCTGCAGTGGCAACGCGAGCGGTGAAGAAATGGAGCTCCGAGCCCTGAAACTGACACAGGATTCGTGTCAGCGAGCTACAAGGTATCAAGGACTCCCTGCATAGAGCGCGACCGCGGATACATTGCAATCCCATTGCTGGCGCCCCATATAATGAATTGCAATGGACGTGGGACAGAAACGGATGGCCTGATATGTACAGAGAGCCTGCAGCTCTTTTTTATTGTCTGAACTAGCTGGTTACCAGCGTGCGGCCCATCCGCTGTACTAAAGGGTGCTTACCAAACATTGACAAATCACGAAATAACCCTGCGCATGGTAACTGCCCATGCAATAGTGATGGCACACACACAGGGGGAAATTGCTGCTGCAGTAAGACCCACGATGGAGGGGCCCTAACTCAACCTTTTACCCCATGGAAATAGTTGGTTGGAGCTGGTTACCGGGAAGCCTGGATGAGCCTATTCCAATGAACTGTGCCGTCTGCTGCGGGAAGGTGAGCCGGGTCACATAGACTAGCGGTGACGTGTAAGCGGTGGAGAGCAGACACGGGTGCATGGGTCTGGTAGTGCATTGGCCACGAAAAGGGAGGACGCAGGAGTCGGAGAACACACTGGTGAAGCAGCGCCAGACCCAACCAATGTGAGATGCAGCGGTGGGGGTGAGAGATCCAAGAACCCCAATGGTAATAATAACTGGCAGAACAGTGACATAAGACTAGTTCCACGCAAAGACGGGTGCAACTAAGCCCCCCTGAAGATACCAGCGGTCCGTATAGGGGAGAGGATACAAGGGACTGCCCCACGCACCTGGAAGCAGAAACAGATAACCAAGGAAACGCCTAGCACCATGGCTCACCTGAGTAATGCAACGGCCACCTACACAACCCCCGGCTTAAACCTGCCATCAGGTGTTTAAGAGGAGTACATAAGGGGCGCTCTCACGGGGCAACACACACCATTGCTATACGGGTGAATGGGCTCTAGTAAGGGGGGCCAGATGCAGCCAGTGGCCCCCTAGAGGACAATGTATCAGACCACGGCCGATCACCAATAAGCACTCACATATAAGGAAGCGGGCCACCTCAAGTACAAGGACTGCTTCGGCGTCCAATATGGCCTCCAGACTGCCTAAAACGAAGGGGAAGCAGCCACTGATGGAGGAGTTCACTAAACCGCCACAAACACCAGAGGTTGGCAAGACCAAAGGACAACACACGCAGAGTGAAGTGACCCCGACAAGAAACAATCAGCAGATACTTGAGGCAATTGCGGATTTGGAGGCGTCATGGGAATCTAAGCTAGAGGCTGCGATGGCTGCACTACGGAGCTTGCTGGAGTCCAAGATAGATGCTGTGCAGGTGGATGCCAATCTGCTATGATAGGACGTGAGGTCACTGGTGGAAGGCACAAACAACTTAGAGACGGAGGTGAAGACAAACTCGGCCACCAGTGCGGCAAAGTGCATACATTGCAGCAACAAGTGCAGAACTTGGAGGACAGGGCAGAAGAAGCGGAAGGGCGCGCATGGAGAAACAACATACGAATTGTGGGACTCCCGGAGGGGGCAGAGGGGTCAGACCCGAACAACTATGTTCAGACCATGCTGCTCCAGGAAATCGACGGGGGGCCCTTACTCAAGGATTCGCAGTGGAAAGAGCACACAGAGCCCTGGTTCGGAGGCCACCACCGGGAGCCCCCACCAAGCCCGGTCATTGCTAAGATACTAAATTACAGGGACAGAGAGAAGATCCTGAAGCTTTTCTGCAAAAGGGGAACAATAAACAGAGCGTCGGCAACCATCACAGCGTATCCAGATTACATCTTTCTGGTACAGAGACGGCGACTGAACTACAGGGCGATCAAAAGGAGGCTGTGAGATGCAGGCTACAGGTACATGTTGATGTACCCAGCGAAACTTAAGGTGCTCCACAAGAATAAGGCTCTTTTTTTTAGACCCCGGAGGATGCGACAGAGTGGTTGGATGCACAGAACTTCCAGGAGGGAACAGATGATCAGGCAGTGAGCGGAAAGGATAAGTGAAAATGTACTTCCCTGAACTGATATGTTATGTGAGAAATAGACTTTGGGACTTGATTATAGCATACATTTATGGTAGAGCCGAGAGAGAAGGGACAAATAAAGATGCAATTGGAGCAACATACTGTTGGCTCAATGCAGGAGACACACAGGCTGCGTAATATAACCAGCGCCAGAAGATGGACTATCACCCTCCATAGATAGTTTAGTCGGGTACTGGTAGTACGGTATCCCCCTGCAGAGTTCCGAGTAGCGGTTACACTGGGAAAGGACTAGATGCGGGATAGCTGAGATCCAGGGATGGAGCTGGGCAACAGTTGGGAGGGGAGGGTAAAGGGGGTAGGATAGTTCAGTTGGGGATGAGAAGGGTGGGGGGAGGGAGGGGAGTTGGGGGACTTGCAGGGTTTTTTGTTAGGGAGCGCGCTTGCACACATGCGCGCCTGTGCTTGAAGTAGATGATGAGGAGGAATAGAGGTCGGTAATGGGTATGGTTGAAATAGGGGGGATCTTAAGATATTAACTTAGAATGTCAGAGGGCTTAATAGCTACCTGAAGAGGAACAAGATTATGATGTACTTAAGAAGGCAGAAAATAGTATTGTCCTGATACAGGAAATACATCTCACGAAAGAGAAACAAGAGGTGATACAGAGGAAATGGAAGGGGACCATCATAGGCGCTACGTACTCTTCTTATGCCAGAGGGGTGATCACTTGGGTAGCACCACATGTCCCTTTCCAGCTGCTACAGACCACAGTGGAGGCAGACAGGAGGATGCTGGTAACACAGGGACTGATAGAAAATAGAGAAATATGCATTATTAATACATTTGCCCCGAATCAAGACACAGTGGCTTATTTCAAGACCCTGTATAGTAAAATGAGCCTGTACCTGGGGGGTGCGGTTATATGGGGAGGAGACTTTAACTGCATGTTAGACCCAAGTGTACACAGGTCAGACGGGAAATTAGACAAACCCGCCCCTGCTGCCAAAACCTTAAAGACCCTGTTGGGAGACCTCCTGCTAGAAGATATGGGGAGGTTACACCACCCACATGATGGACATTACTCGAGATGATGATTTCTTCCTCACTTTGGCAGCAACACTGTGTGGGTACTGCTCGAACCCCGCGGGAGCCACACATGGAGATGCAGGAAACAAGAGGTAGCAGTCTAGCGTCCCATGCGCCGGGGTACGAGCAAGTGGCCACGCCCCCGACCTGCAAATCGCATATCCGGAAACGCAGTGTTCACCCACGCCTGACATTGACTAGTTTGATAAACAGTATTCTGCTGCTATTGTGTACAGGAGTGGGAGTGACCTCTGACGAGCTCATAGGATCAGAGCTCACCCTCGAGTACTTTAAGACGAGATAGCTGCACCTTGAGGTGGATGGGGTGCGGGATTCCCTTACTTCAACACCAATCAATAAGGACAACTCAGTGGTTTGGCAAAGGTAAGTCAATTTAATGACAAGTACAAGAAACAGGGAAACATGGAAATCAACAGTAATATGATCGCCCGTCTCGCTTCAACTCCCAACTATCTTCATTCGAACAGCAATAGTTATAGTAAAAATTCGTCATCATTGATGTTTAACACTCAAAAGTTTGTCATACAATTCTATTGGTTGGAAAAGGTAACTTAAGTATAGGTGCTATATCTGTATATGGTAACGAGGGTTAGGATTGGATAACTCTTCCCCGTCTACGCCCTTCTCTCTTCATTACTCGTGCAAACGTCACTACAAGTACGACATCTCATTGGTTCTACTATCTATAGGACCTTAGATTATTTGGCCCACTGTGATAGGACTGGCTACAAGCCTAAGCATAAATCTCCACTTTAATTAGCACCATGCAGAATGGTCACCCGGATTTATTTATTTATTTGCATTTGTAGAGCGCCTAGCTGCCCTGGGGCATCGTGGCGCTGTTAAGAAGGCTTACTTGGTTACAGAAGTGCATATGAAGGCATACAAAGATGTAACTTCATGGAGATAGAAAAGTGCATGGCATGGAATACAAGGTTGTATGGGTAGACTGTATGGTACAAGCATATCTTACATGGTAGTATCATATAGTTTACATTGTCAAGGTAGGTGGGCAAAAGCATGGTTGTATGGACTTGTATGGAGGCAGCTCAAGCATTTGTGAGGTCATGATAGTGAACATATACAAGGTGTCAGCCATAGGTTCAATGGCAACAGCGACCCATATATGTGGAGTCGTAATCAAGGGTAAGTGTGTGGTGCCCGACATAATAGTACAGAGGAGGTTCGGCACGCAGGTGTGCACGGCAAAGATTTCCACAGAATAGCATGGGGCCGGCTGCCTTATGCGGAGAGGCAAGTGCATGCTATTATTTAATTTAAAAAACTACGTGCAGTGGCATGCTGCGGTTTTCTTCCGGTATTAAGGGCAGCTACACCTACTTACTGGGTAAGGCGTGGAGGGTTAACATGTATCCAGGGTGGTGGGGGGAGCAGTCATGGACACGGGGAGGAGCGGTGGGTGGGGGGAGCAGTCATGCACACAGGGGATAGCAGGGGGTGGGGGGACCAGTCATGCACACGGGGGAGTAGCGGGGAGTGGGGGTGAGCAGTCATGCACACGGGAGGGAGTAGCGGGGGGTGCGGGGACCAGTCATGCACAAGGGGGAGTGGCGGGGGGTGGGGAGGAGCAGTCATGCACACGGGGGTAGCGGGGGATGGGGGGAGCAGTCATGCACACGGGGGAGTAGCGTGGGGTGGGGAAGCAGTCATGCACACGGGGTGGGTATTGTGGGGTGGGGGGAGCAGTCGTGCACACAGGGGAGTAGCAGGGGGCGGGGGGAGCAGTCATGCACACGGGGAGTAGCAGGGGGTGGTGGGAGCAGTCATGCAAACGGGGGAGTAGCAGGGTTGTGGGGAGCAGTCATGCACACGGGGCTAGCGGGGGGTGGGGGGAGCAGTCATGCACACTGGGGAGTAGCAGGGGGTGGGGTGAGCAGTCATGCACACGATGCAGTATGCCCCAAGATTCACCCTGCCTCCCTTCCATCAATCAGTACTTTAGGGCTATGTGTCAATTAGTTGGCTGAAGTTGGCCTCGAAACTGTAGTTTCTTGTCAGGAAAAGTTATGGTATCTCCTGCTTTGGGTGACATCAGATGTTGGTACCTCTTCGGGCTCGGCTGGTTATGTGTTAGTACACCGTGAATCGGCTTTGTTTTCCTATTATTTGTGCATTTAATTCTCCTTTTCAGCCGCCACCTGCCTGGGCCCCCCTTATCTCAACCTTCACAGGGCAGGCTGCTCTGCTCTTAAGTTTCGATTCTCCGAAGTTACTATCCGCCTCCCTCTCTTGGTTTGACCTCGATTTCCTAGGCATGAGCTGGTTCTTGCTGAGTTTCGATTCCACCCTCTCTCCTGGCTTTGTGCTGGCATACGAATCTTGGCCTGTTCGACCCTTAGTAACATGGGTTAATTCTGCTTTTGTATAAAGTGGATTTGCACTTATATAATGTGCTTCGTTGAGGTAGATATATAGTTGGCGCTTGCCGGTCTCTTCTTCTACTAAGCATAGCAAGCCGCACTGTTTCTTAGCTTCTTGTGTTCCAAGCCTATATACAGGCGTTAGCTGGTTGAATACTTTCATCCTGCTTTACAGTTACATTTCTTTACATTTCAACATCGTCTCTTCTTCTAAGTCCATTACATCATTATTCATAACATTTCGTCTTTGTGTGTCATCTTTTGGTTGTCGTTTCTTTCATCTGTGAGTCTGTCCGGGCCCTTGTGTCGTCACCATTCGCCATAAATTAAGGCCTTTTGAGTTTCTTCTGGGACAGTTTTCAAGTAGTCTTCATTTCGTGTCATTTGCTGGTAAGGATGTCTCAATGGATACCTTACTGTCCATGGTTGTCTGGTTATTGGCATCTCAATAGGTATAGCTCTTCTGATGGGCACTGGGCAGAGCCCTAGTGCAGCTCTCTGATGGTTTATTTGTTCGTCATACATCACATATCTCGGTGTGTTCGTTCCTGGTACTTCAAAATTGGTGGCTGGAGTGCAGGCCATACCTGGGACCTCCTCTACACTCCCCCCTCTGGTCGGTTCATTGACCACTTCTGCTTCCTTCTTTGGATTCGTCTTACGTAGTTCTGTATCCATTTCTTCGTCTTCTGGGTTTGTATATGATGGTGTGAAGGAAAGTCTCTTCGGAGTCCATATTTGTATCACTCCTTTCAGGCTTCCTGCTGTTTTCACATGTTCATCTTTATTCCAGGTCATTAGCTGACACTGTCCATTTAGGCTGCAATAGATCAATTTTCCTTCATAATTTCTGCGTTTCCTGGGATACAGGAACTTTGTTCCTTCTGGCGCATATTGTTTGGCCTTCACAAAGTCTCTTATTACTTCGTCAGTTAGGTCTCTGGGCTTCCATCCTGGCTTGACATCAATCATGACCTTCATCCCTATGGCTTTCTTTGCAGTTTTCTGGCATTGCGAGATTGTTTTGATAACACAAAATCCTAGTAGTATCATCAATAGCAGAGCTCCCAGGAATTGAATATGTCTGTCATCCATTGTGGGACCCATGAGAATAGTGATCCAAACCAGCTGTCATCATCAACTTTGTCAGTTTCGTCGATCATCTGGTTCTGCAGGTTTGTCAGCATACCTATGGCTTCTGTTAAAGTTCAATTTTCTTTGTCATGAGAAGGTATAAATGTGCGATTTTTTGCACAAACACCTCCATCCATCGCTGTGATCATGTCAAGTACATATCTGTTCTGGAGAGTCATTCAGCTGATTGCTCTTAATTCTTCCTTGATCGCATTGAATCCCTTTATTGTCGAGTTGATGGTCTGCAATAATTCCCATCTTGTTATTTGCAACCATTTAGTGTTTGCTCTAACCTGGAATCTTGGCATAATGATTGTTGTTAACACTGATGAGGCTGAACAGCCTGTGTTCATATGGGATTGCATGGAATGCTTCTTCTGATTTGGCAGAGAAGTAGTTCTCTCTCTTCATTCGGGATACCATTTCCACAGATCTTCTTTTCCTCATGTGAGCATCTGCTTTTGGGAAACTGTCAATATTCAGTTCACTTTTCGGGATCAGTAGTGCCTGAACGTGGACGTTCACTATTGTGCATATGCCTCCCCAGTTTCTCGGCAGTCTTATGAATGCTTTGGATCCACACGCCCAATAATGATCCATAATTACTGCAGTTCCGAGAGTCATTCCTGGAGCTTCAAAAATGTGTCTGCAGTTCTGATTGTCCCATCTTCATTGTGCCATTGTTTCTGAAGCACAATTTTGGGCTTTCCAGTGGCACTATCTGCAGGGGTCCTCCTCTGACTTCGACCCATGCCAGTAATCTTGTGAGTTTTGGCCATAGAGGTTTGCACAACCTCTGTGAGTTTTCTATTGCTTCCTTGCAGGCTCCAAGGACCATCCATGCTCGGCAGATCACCACTCCTTCTTCCCATCTGTCTGATGAAAGCACTGTTCCCCAAATCTGCATCTGGCCTCTGTTCTTCCAAATTTGAGCCTCTTATGGAGTTTTTCCTTGGACGTTCAGTCTCGGGTTTATTTCCCATCTTACTCCTGCTCCTTTATCTTCAGGCTTCACATACCGATCACGTGATTCCTAGTATGGGCTCTATTTCTCGTCTTAATGTCCTGAACATAATCATCTTCATCGGGGTAATCTGTTTCAGTTGCCCATATCAATGAGGCATCCCTCCCCATGAACTGGCCTCTGGTGTTGCACATTGCTACATGTGACTGACAATGTGCTGTTCGACAGCCACAAAGATCTTGGATTTCCCCATGCTGTACGGTAGAAGTGCACAAACGAAGCATTCTGCTTCTGAAGGTCGCCTTCCAACTTCTTTCATGTGCTGGTACCAAATGTTTCTCCCTAGAAGTGCTGTGCTGTCTAGGTAGTCGTTCAGTTCATTGTTATCTTCATGCAGGCTTCTCTTGATTCTTAGTGTCTTCCTGTATTTTGCTATAACTACATCCCTAAATGCGTCTGTATGGCTTTTTCTTGCTGGAGGACTCTCGGGCATTCTGGTCCACGGTGCAGGTTTCTTTATCTGCATCGATGAGGTAGATGGAGGTTTTGCAGTTCTCTCCTTCTCTTCTTGCATCTTTTTTCTGCCATCTATAAGTGCCTTTATCAACCACCAGCCTGTCGCTGACCCAGTGTATGGCTGTATTGTGGGCCTGGTACTTGTCCCTCGTGTTGGAACTTGTGTGCTTGCCAATGCAGTCTCTGTGGTTTTATTTTTCAGTTCCTCATGCAGTTTCTTCGCTCTAGCTATGTACGCGAATAATAAGTCTACTAACATTTGTGTCCTTGCTGAGAGTCTTTCTGCAGCCGCGTCTGTTTTCTTAAGAGTATGAGTATGATATGACTGCTTCTTTTGGTCTTTCTCTTAATTCTTCTTGTTTTCTCTCACTATCTCCTGTGAAGGTTTTTATGGTAGGCAGTTTTGTCTTCTCTGTTGCTTTCATTTGAGGTTCTGTGGTCATTGACACTTGGCATGGTTCGTGTGCATTCAGTGTGTGTGCGCGTGTGGGTGTCAGTGCTTTGTCTTCATGTCTTTCGTGCCGACCCTGTCTCCGGCTTTCCTGCTCATTCGTTACTTCAAGTGTGTATGCTTCACTGCTAATTACATTAATTCTCAGGTCATTTACTTTACCATCAGATTTTCTCGGGACTGGAATTACTGTATAGGGTATGGGTGCTTTTGTGGGTTTTCATGCGTACATCATCAGGTGGGTGCACTGAAATTGGACCGCTTCGTGCACCAATAAAAAGTGCAGTGCTGATCGTCAATGACAGAAAAATAATGATAAACACAATGCATAAATACATTATAGTTCGGTAAGTAAGGCGGCAGCATTTTCTTCCATAGAAGCGAGGGTGCCTCTTTGTTTGTGGGAGGACCAGGTTACTGTTCTGGGCCCCCATCTTGATCATTTACCAAGTGTCAGTGTTATTGTTTTCCTTCACTTAATATCGTTCTTTGCACAGTTTGTGTCATAAAGTGTCGAGTGCTTCACAAGTGACCCCCCTCTTGCGGAAGGTAATTGTCTCTTGATACAGGATACAGTTCCTTTGCTACTATGGGAAAAATAGATTAGATTAACACTTCAGTGAGATGCTTTTTACTGTGCATGTTCAAAGTATGTGAGCTCCCAGTCCACTCCTCTAATCTGCTTCAGTCCTGAGGACATATTGGACACTGGTTAGTATGAAGAAATATGGGAAAAAATGACAAATACAACAAATAAGGTTCTTGACTCTGCTCCCTCGATCTGTACCTCGCTGGAAAGTTTCTTCAGAATCTCCCCAGATAATCTCTCTGATGATTTGAAAGTTCCACTTGGAGGATGACTCCATGTAGGAGCATTCCCAATTGTGCAATATTTGCTGTGTCTCGGATGAACGTGGGGACGTCAATTCCGATAGGTCTCCCCACTAATTCAGGAAAGTCAGCCACTATGCGGAAAAAGATACTATGCACCAATCTGCTGTCTTCTAGCGAAAGGGACATTCGTCCTGTCTTTGCTGGGTTTAGGATTATAAATTCTTTCCTTGACGTGAACAATGTTTGCACTGTCCGGACGTATGGAGTGTGACCAGTATACTAATTTTGTTTAACAGATTGCTCAAATGTTCAGTGTTTGCTGGATCTCGAATAAACGTCAGAGTGTCTGTTTTTCTCCCGACAATAGATGGACAATCTTCGATTATGCAAAAGAAAAGTGTATTGATGAGTTCACCTAGAATCGCCTGTGATGGAAGCATTTGTGCCCTTCTCACCGTACTCCGGGAGTACGATGAAGGCTTCCGCAATGACAGTAAGCAGGTGTCTGATTAATTTATCGTTCTCAGGATCTTGTAGAAAGTCTGTGACACTGGTGACCCTCCATACCAGTGACGGATATGATACTAGTACTAAGTGGAAGTAAGTGAGCACGTCCTTCGTGATGTCTCTACTGGGTGACACCATAAGTGCTGCCAAACAAAGTCTTGATACTGGATGATTCAGGATACTGTATTTACTTTCAATGAAAGAGTTCTTGATCACGGTTTGTTATAGTCTTTTCCTCAACAAGGCTCAAGTGTGACTTGGTTCAAAAGTTTGTGTCAAAAACGTGCTGTGGCTTATATGCGCAAATTTCTTCTTCACCCTGCAACTAGGATGTACAGAGTGTCTGTTTTTTATGTCCTTACCCCTTTTTTGCTTAGGGAAAATGTCCAAGTTAAGCCACAATTGCAAAAGGGTTCTTTGTCTTGCTTTACTGCTCATGCGTCATTCTTCCTCGTCATGGATCTCATCTGCACATGCTGTGGTTCTTCCCCGTTGTCCGTATTCTCTTCGTGGTAGGGTGCAGGGGGGGCTTTCTCCGATGTAGGGCTTAATGTCATTTAGAAAAATCCTTGCTCTCTTGCCCTGCAGTCTCACAGTTTATGGAGTGCAGTCCTCCACGATGAAAGGACCATTGAATCTTGGCTCGTCCCACCTTTTCCTCATGTGGTTTTTCACTAGTACATTGGGGGTCATTACGACCCTGGCGCTAAGGGGTTAATGGTGCCGTTAATCCCTTAGTGCCTAATTACGAGGTCCCTTTGCGGGACCCGACCTGAACGGCTGGTCTGGACCAGCCGTTAAAGTAGGGACCCGCAAAGGGACCTTCAAGGTAATTACGGTACCGCAATTTGCGGTACTGTTATTACCGCCTTCCCCAGTCCCATTGAGCCCTATGGGGCAAAAATGGGAATGGGGAAGGGTCAATGTTCAATGGGGAATTACCACCCTGCCAACCTTGGAATGGGGTGGTAATTCCCCATTGAACATTGGTGGACTTGTTACAACACCTGCAGCAACCATGGTGCTAATAGCGCCATGGGTTACCGCCAGTGTTGTAATGAGGCCCATTATCTCCAGGGAAGACCAGTGGAACACATAGACCTTGAACTGGGTCTGTTGCAGCGTCTCCCTCTGTGTTTTGTGCTGCGCTGCACCCTTTTCGTCGTCGTTGCAGTTGGTCTGAAATTACAGTAAGGCTGAATGTCATGCAGTTTAAATACTTTTCCATTTCGGATCCTAGGACCTCTCGGGTTGACTGGGCATCACATCTAGCTATGTCTCAAGGGGTTAGGGAGTCCTCATCCTTCTTCCTGTGAATATCTCGTGCGGCGTAAGATGATGGTCGGAGCCTGGTTGGTTCCGAAGAGTATACAGCGCCAATGGAAGGCAGTGCAACCATCCCCTCTTTAGAGTAAGCTTCAACTTGGCTATCCTTTCCTTAAACAAGCCGTTGAGCCTCTCACAAACCCCATTACCTTCTGGAGGATACGCCAACGAGAACTTGTGCTTTATACCAAGCAACAAGCTAATCTGCTCAAAGACTGCATTTACAAAATGAGCCCCATTATCTGATCTCATTACTTCGCACACACTTCCCTCACAAGGAATTTGGGCGCACAGGTAGAGTTTGGGTGTGTACATGGACCTGCTTCTATCCATCTAGGGAATGGACACACCACGACAATTAAGTATCTGTACCCGTTGCATACTTGAATCATGTCGACGTAATCAACATGCAGATGCTGAAAAGGCCCATTTGGCTGGGGGATGACTCCTCTCATTACTTTTAACGTGTGCCCAGTGGTGAATTGCTGGCAGATTATGCAGTTCACCATGAAAAATGCAACATGCTCTGCTGAATTCGGTACAAACCAGTCTTCCGCGAGCGTTGCTGCTAGATTCTCTTTTGTTAGGTGCATCGGGTAATGCAATTGCTCCAATGCTATTTTTAGTAGGGCTACAGGCATTACTGGTTTACCAGTGCTGTCTTGCCACCATAATCCGTCAGAGGGGGTTAAAGAACACCCCCGATGTTTCCACAGGTTCTTCTCGTCCTGCAGTGCCTCCCCTTGAAGCTCCATTAGTTGTGTTTGCCCCAGATTGCTATAGGCTTCAGGTGTGGTGCGTGCCATCATTCTCTCATGGGTGCACGCCACTTCCACTTCCAATACTGTCTCACTTTTGGATGCCATACGCTTGGCTACTGTGTCTGCTCCGTGATTTCCACGCAACACAAAATCTGTCCCCTTCATGTGGGCGGCGCATTTCACGACCGCTATGCCCACTGGGAGCTGTAGTGCCTTAATCAACCTGTCCAATAAGGCTGCGTGCTGCACTGCTGTGCCGTCTGCTCGGAGGTAGCCCCTCCTTTTCCAGCGCGCTAAACCTGTCCTGCGTGCACTGTCGATGTCACATAGGCAGAGTCACTGTACACCGTTACTTCCTGGTCTGCGTGATTCTCAATGGTGAGTATCAATGCCAATAATTCTGTAGCTTGTGCTGAATAATGAGGCGGTATTCGTGCACTGACGAGTACTCGAAATTCTCCATTTGCTATGTGTTTAGTTACAGCAACGCCTGTATATCTTTGTCCGTCACTTTGTTTGATTCTCGACGACCTGTTAAAGACAATGGGGGTCATTCTGAGGTTGGAGGTAAGGGATTACCGGCGCCTGTAAGGGCACCGATGGCGGTAATCCCTTACCTCCGTATTCCGAGTTCCCTTTGCGGGTCCCTCTTTACCTCCTGCTTTTAGCAGGAGTAAATTACGGGACCCGCAAAGTGACCTTGGAGTAAATTACGGCACATTAATTTACGGTGCCGTAATTACCTCCTTCCCCATTCCCATTGAGCCCTATGGGGGCAGAAATGGGGATGGGGAAGGGCTATGGTGAATGGGGAATTACCGGTCCATCCAACCTTGGAATGGACCGGTAATTACTCCATTCACCATGCCGGTATTCCATGGAGTAAATAGCTCCATGGTTGCCAACCATGGAACTATTTACTCCATGGTGTAGTCCTAACTCGGAATGAGGGCCAATCTCTCCTCCTGCCAAGGCATTTTCTTTTACCCTGGGGATTTCATCATAGAATTCTTCATAGTTTGCACAGTCATGTATTGGCTCTCCTTCAGTGACTGTCTCTGCTATGAACGTGGCTGGGTTCACTGTTTTACATCGGACTGTTTTGATCGATGGATTTGATATGATCACTTCATAAGCAGAAGCTCTCTGAGATGTCAATGTGCCTTTTGGTTTCTCTAAAATGGCAAATAACAAACGCTTGACGTATAACGTCATGGAACATCCCATTACAATGGTTGTCGCCTTCTCCTTGGCGAATGCTGCGGCAGCTAAACTTTGTTTGCATGGGAATTGGCCTTTCATTACTTGGTCCAGGTTCCCACTGTAATATGCTAAGGGCTTTTACCCCAACGAGGTTCTTTGAGCGAGCACTGCCGTCATAATGTTGCCATCTGTGTGTGAAAACAGGTAGAATTCCTCTACATAATTAGGAATTCCGAGAACTGGAGCCGCACAAATTGCTCTCTTGAGTTCCACAAACCCTTTTTCCATCGCCTCAGACCATTCAATCTTTTCCTTTGTCACCTGGGCCTTCTTTAGAGCCTGAAGCAAGGGCTTGGTATATGAGCTGTAATCAAAAACCCATGCTCTGACATAGTTGCACAGGCCTAGAAAGCTATGCATTTGCTTTATCGTGTGTGGTTTAGCCGTGTTCAATATTGCTTCAGCCCTTTCTGGGGTCACCTTCTTTCCTTCGTGAGAGATCAGCTGGCCTATGTACAGCACTTCCTGTTGACAATATTGTAACTTTTCCTTGTCAACCTTATAGCCTTTCTCAGCCAGTATAGTCAGTAGCTGAACAGAATCGAGTCTGCATTGCTCTTCTGTGGTACTGCAGATTAGAATGTCATCCACATACTGCAAGACGACACTTTCTAATGCAATATTGCTTGGGTCCATCTGTAGGACTCTATTGAAAATTGACGGGGACTCACAGTACCCCTGTGGCAACCTCGTGCTTTTCAGACGCATTTGTCTGAACGTGAATGACGTCAGATCATGTGAGTCACGGTGCAACAGGATTGAGAAAAAAAGCATTTTTCAAGTCAATCACCATGAAATATTTTGCCTCGATGGGTATATTACATAGAATTGTAGATGGATTAGGGACTAAAGGGAACTCGTCTTCAACAATGTCATTTATTGCTCGTAAATCCTGGATAAAACGCCACAACCCCCCCTTTGATTTTTTGACAGGATAAACCACTGTGTTACATGGTGACTCTGACGTCACTAAAATGCCCTGGTCCATCATGGCAGAAATTGTCTTTGCGATCGCTTCATCCGCCTCTCTGGACATGGGATATTGTCGGGCTCTCAGTAAAATTGCTCCTGGTTTCAGTTTAATTTTTACTTTTCTCACCCCCTTCAGGAGGCATACGTCATAGGGTCCTGTAGTCCATACTGAGACAGGTATTTTAGCTATATCCTCATCAAAATATTCCGGACTCTTCAGCGCCAACATCATTCTCTGAGGCACTTCTCTACTGATCATTTTTACCCAAAATACGAGACTCACTTCCACCCTTGTTGCTTCTGAGTCTGGTTGCTCTTCAAACAGATCATCATTGGTGACGTCAGTCACTCAATACCCTTCTTCAATGGCGATAATCGCGCACCATTGTCTGCCTTCATCATCGTAGCCTTCGACCAATGCTACTTTCCCTCGCACTGCTGCAGCATGTATCATCAAGGGAAATACTTGTCCCTCCTCTTCATGCATAGGTATTGTTGGTCTGAATAAAAACTCATCCGGGGTTCTCAAAGTTCTATCTGTGAGGCCTGGTAATCCTGCCATAAGCACACGCATGCCATATGAAAACATTTCAGGCTCTAATGGTATAGCTCTCATGGCTATGTGTCCTGACTACGCTCAAATCATTTTGCATACATTTGAGTAGTGCATTCCCGGAGTGGAGCATATTATGCCCTCCTACGTGAATGAAATCGTCATGTTTAATTTTGTCTTTAAGTCTCGACCCAAGATGTTTACTGGGATCTGGCAAGAATACAACAAAGGTACATTCATTTCACACTCTCCTACGGAGACTGGGAGTGCGTCTGTAAAGGGAACTCGACTGTGAGCTCCTGTAAAACTCTGAGTATCTGGTCTTGCCGGACAAGGAAAACTTGCCTTCTCGTATGCACGAGCGTGTTGCACCCATGTCAACGAGGAAGGAATATTCTTTACCCCCTATAACGACATTCACCCTGGGTTCCCTATGAGGGTCTGGTGTCACTGATAGGATAGAGTACATCAGGGTTCCCAGTGAGCTGTCCTAGTTTAAATATACGTTTGGCCCACTGTGCACGTGCAGATTTTCCCCATTCCCAGTGTTGCTTCCCCTTCCGGAGTTCATGACCTGAAATGTTTGCGGTTGTGCCTGTTGGGATTGCCCTTGTGGCAAATTCACAATATTCTGCGGTTGGACCCCTTGCTGCACTCATTGCGCTTGCTGCAGCACTGTGTGATTCTGTGCAACGCCCTGTTGTGGGACTGCAGGTGGATTCATCATACCTGCTCCCATTCCTTGGCTATTCTGCCACGCGCCTTGACTTCTGCAAATGCGTGCCAAATGCCCTGTCATTCAACACAGCCAACATACTGGCGGTGGTCGGATTATTTGTCCATTTGACATATCTGGATTGCCCATTTGCACGTTTTGAAAGCCTCCTTGATTACTCTGCCATCCTCTTCCTCTGAACCCTCTTCCCGTTGGGAAAAACCCTAAGTTACCCTGGTTGTTCTGCTGTGGATTAGCCACCTGTTGCATGTTTTGTTCAGCTGGGTTAGTTAGCATGGCTCATTCGAGAGCATACTTTGATAATTTCTTTTGCACCAGCTTTTCTTCCTCACCCTTTCGAGTCGCCTCCTTTTTCCGATTCTTTTCTTGCAACAGTCTACAGTAGTGCATGATAGTTAACTGTATTTCAGCCCAAGGTTTAGCCTCATCTCCTACTCATTTCTTAAGCTGTTTCTGCACTGGTTCTGGGAACCCTTGGCACAATATGTGATAAAATACAGGTATAGATTTTGTCCAAGATTCATGCGTTTCGAGTACCGACGTGTCTTGGAAATTCTGGATATAAAGTAACTGATCTTCCGATTCCTTAATTTTTCGAGTCATTATAGCTCCCATATCTGAAGTGTCTGTGTAAAGCACTCTTAGCGCTTTCCATACTGCAGCTCTGCAATTGTTAAATGGCGCTCCGTCGTGTGCAGTGTTAATTGTGGTTACACCAGGGTAGCCTGCCCGTGTCCACACATCGTCTGCTCTTTCACCAAGTATGGAGATCAGGAGACCTTTAATGTCCCCTATAGCTAGTGTGTTTCCTCCTGTCATTTTTTCTAGCTCATGTATCCACTTTTCAGCTCCCTATGTCAACATTGGAAGCTTGTTCTTCAGGTTTTCTCGATCCATGTGTGGCCATGGAATATACTGTGGTCTTGCTCCCCCCTTTTCTAGTAGCGGAAATTGAAATGCGCCTTCTTTCTCTTCTCTCATAGCTCTCCTGTCTATCACAGGGGTAATATTACTGTATTGCCGTCTGCCTGGCAATGTCCTCAATCTGTCTACATAGGCTGGAGATGACACCCCCCTCTGACCATGGGGTGTTCCTTCATGCCGATCAGACTGTGCGGCAGACTCTGATGTCCTCGGTGCGGATTCGCTAGCGTCTGACCATCGTACCCCTTTGTGCCTTGGGAGCTGCCTTTCATGCCGCCTCCCTTCTTCATTTGCCTCGTGCTCCGTCTCCTCTCCTGAGTCGGACATTGGTTGTTCCCAGATCACGCAACTCCTTGTGTCATCATCGTTTCTACTGATTTCTAATCTGTCCAGGAACAGCTTCCTACTCCCACTACTTCGGGTGACATCCTCAATGTCGTACAGCTGAGTGCTTTCCAAGCGCTCCCCTTCCCACTCCCCTTGGTATATTTGTTCTAGCTCCATTTCATCATATATTTTATCAATTGTTTCCCCGATGCTTCTGGTGTCGAAGTGATCTTCAATATTTGCCCTAAACGTGCCCGGTACTGAGTCTTACGCAGGAAAGAATTCTTCAATGTCTTTCGATTCTACCACTGGATCTGGTTTTTTAACTTCCCTCTCCAGATATTCGAGATCGCGTGCCGTCTGTCTACGCTTACATTCGATATCATCATCAAATTCTTTGCGCTTCCTCGCCTCTTCTCGGACTCTATCTTCTTCCCTTCTCTTTTCATTTCTACGTTCATCTGCCTTTCGTATTTCCTCATCTCTTTGTCTCCTTATCCTTTTTTCACGTACCCTTTGCTCTTCTTCCAACCTTTGCTGTTTCTGTCTGTCGTGATCATAGGCTGCTCTCTGTTTGCAATCGAGCTGCTTTTCTTGCTCTTCGCGATATAGCTGTTCTCGCCTCAGCCTATCTCTCCTTCTTATCCTTTCGTCCCTTAACACCTTCTCTTTCTCCTTTCTCTGTGCCTCATCTAACCTCTCTTTAGGTCTCACATCATCACTTCCTTTCCCATCGAGTTTCAATAAGATTTGTCCACCCATCAATTTGTCTTTTGCAAATGCTATTTCATCAGTTCTGTCTTCACTTTCTTTCCATTTCTTTCCCTCTCTCTCCTTATTGAGAGATGCACTTGTCTGTGCCTGATCCTTTTTTTCATCATCGCGTCTCTCCTTGTCCCTCGGGACTGCGGAGGTAAGATTTGTGTCCTTATCCTTCCCATGATTTTCATCATTACTGTACGTAGGTGACTCATATGCGGGGTTCCTATACCCTGTGGCTGCTTTAAGCTCCCTTAAAGGGTAGAGTCCCTCAGGCTTACTTCCCTCGGTTTCTGTTTCAGTCGAGGCAGGTGGCGCAGTAGGCATCCAACCCCCTGCGTGCATACATTCAATATCCAGTCTGCAGGTGGCTCTTCCTCCTTCGGCTGTTCGAACATTTTCCAAAGTTCTAGAACAGCAAGGCGTTTCTCTAGCATCTTGCCTGTATATGTGGCATGTAAGTAAGTCATCATATGCTGTAAAACAGCTTTAGATAGAGACCCATTTTGTGGCCACAGCATAAGCATCTTGTGGGCGGTACCTTTAACCCATTCAGTGCTGTATTTCTTAAGCTTGGGTGCGTGTTTCGGCAGTTGTTTACATAAGTGTGCTAATGGAGTAATGTCTTCCATGCTTAAATCTGTTTCTGTTTCCCTCTTATACAACCCATTTCAATGCGTTCATGCAACCTTAGCACCAACAATATGAGCGAGCACCAGACATCACACACTCCAAACCAATTTTATTTTTTTTATTTTTTTCGCCAACATTTTTTATCTCACCAATTTACTCAAAACACATCAATTCATATGCAATTCCGTCTCAACTATTGAATCGCATAAAATCCGAATCAGTTCTAAACAACAAACAACAAAAATTCCTTACATGTGATACACAACAGAACATGTATGACAGACAACAGACTAGACAGAAACCAGCTGGACACAAATATCTCTGCCTCTAATCATTACCCCTACATGGAGATTAAACTAACCCTGTCCACCACGTCTTTAAACGTGGTGGTAGCCTAGTCGTCCCCTATTATGTGGGGCTCTGAGTTCACGTTTCTTCTGACCGCTATATTAAAGCACAGGAATAAGGCGTATCCTCTCTCTTCTCAGGTGTCTGCCCCGGTATACCCTCTCTTCTTAGGTGTCCGCCCCGGTATACTATTTCTTCTCAGGTGTCCGCCCTGGTATTCTTCATTTATTCAATTTTTCTCGAGTCATTATCCCCTTACATATATACAGTCTTCTCTGCTTCTTACTATTTTGTTTTTTCCACCTCCCTCCGTTACCTCTTCCCTAACTTGTTCTAATGCCTATGACATTTGCCAAAGCACTCAATTTTTGTTTCACTCACCGTTCGCATCGTTCCTCTCTGGACCCTCGGGATCACCGCCTCTGTTACTGCCTCCTTCAGTTTTTCGCCTGATCTGCTGCCCGTAAGAATGGGAAGGATTATGGTATCTTAAAACTGGTCCCTTCAGGCCCACTGCAGTTTTGGAACAATTATACTACCATTGTCCACGGGAAGCTTCACAGTCTTCTCAGCCGAATGGCGAAAGACTAGTGATATTGCCGAAGACCAAGAGTTACTTCGTGTCGACGGCCAATAGGTGTCTTATTTGAATCAATAATCGATGGTTTCCAACCATCCTCTGCTACCAAGTGTACAGGAGGGGGAGTGACCTCTAACGGGCCTATAGGATCAGAGCTCACCCTTGAGAACTTTAAGACGAGATAACTGCACCTTGAGGTGGATGTGTTGCGGGATTCTCTTACTCCAACACCAATCAATAAGGCCAACTCAATAGTTTGGCAAAGGGAAGTCCGTTTAATGACAAGTACAAGAAACGTGGAAACATGGAAATCAACAGTGATGCGATTGCCCGTCTCACTTCAACTCCCAGCTATCTTCACTCGAACAGCAATAGTTATAGTAAAAATTTGTCATCATTGACGTGTAACACTCAAAAGTTTGTCATACAATTCTATTGGTTGGAAAAGGTAACTTAAGTATAGGTGCTATATCTGTATATGGTAACAGGGGGTCAAGATTGGATAACTTTTATCGGGTGGGTGTTTACGCCCTTCCCTCTTCATTACTCGTGCAAACGTCACTACAAGTACGACGTCTCATTGGTTCTACTATCTATAGGACCTTAGATCATATGGCCCACTGTGATTGGGCTGGCTACAACCCTAAGCATAAATCTACACTTTAATTAGCAGCATGCAGTGTTATGAATCAGGGGGCGGTGGCCCTTCGTGGGACATCTGCACTTACCCGTGTTAAATCCCGGAAACGTCCCGCCAGAAAGAACACTTTTTATTTTCATAAAATGCTGCGCTTTGCAGCCCCATAAGCGCTGCAAGTTACTGTAGCGTGTGTAGCTACGCGGTGGAACTACATTTCCCATCATCCTTGAATCAACATTCTGCTCCTTCCAATGGGAAGCCTTGAGCCTTGTTTTGCTTAATATTTCAGGCTCTGAAGGATGTGGATAGTTGCTTCTTATTGAAGTTACTACGTTGGATTCTGCTCCTGAAGTTCTGTCTTCTTTCATCTACAGATCCTCGTTACCCTTGTTACCATCCCTCAGTATGGTACCGTAGTTCCTTCTTCCTCCCTTCTCCCTTGTTGTTCCAATTACCTCCGCCCGACCTAAGGATTTATTTGCTGTGTACCGGACCGCCCGCTTGCTCACTGACTTCCTTTTGCTTCTGATTGTGACTTGGATTCAACCGCCAGTGTACCAGACCCGGACTCACCTTTGCTGTCGTCCTCTACACCAGCTTAAAGAAACACTGCAAGTATATTTTTACTTATCTGGGCATACCTGCTGTGGTTCTCTACTTACCATATACACCATCCCGTGTTTGATAACATTGCTAATACAAAAGTTGTGACTTGTCCCACATTGATACGTGCCGATTCCACCTGTGCACAGTAGGATGTTATGCTGAGACGTGCACCATCCCGGCTCTAGATCGTTCCGCGTGCCGTTGAGAAAATAGCACCTATAATAACCACCCTGTTTGTTGTTTTGTACCAGTTGTTTTTTGGGACTTCATTTCTTTTGTGCCTAAACTTACCGTCCTAAAACAGTAAGAACTGTGACCCTCATTCTAGAGTATTATTCTTCTCCATATCTGTCCTGTCTATAGGAGTAACGTTTAGTCCATTGTTTACTTTCTCTACAGGGTCAGGTTGTCTAGAAGAGGATTAGCTGCTAGTTAGCTCAGGTATATACTATACAATAAACTGTGTTTTGGCTGTAATCCTTATCTATTATTAAAACACTGTTGTTTTTTTTTACAGCTGCTGCTCATAGCGGTGTGTGTTCCCGCTCTTTTGAGTGATCGGTCTCCTTGACACTTTGTTCCAAACAGTCTGTGGGCATATCACTAAAAAGAGTTATATTCCCTCAACAGAGAGGAGGCCCTGGTTTAGGTCTAACTAGGGCTCTGCAATCAAGTCCAACCGGATCACTGCAGTATCACCAAGAATCTCACGCGTTGAGTGACAGAATAAGAAGCCATGGAAGGTACAGACCCATTGACCGCCCTGTCACAATTAGTGGCGGACCTCCAGGCTGACATGCTCGCTGCTAATACAGCATTGCAACAAAGAGTGGAGGTTTTGCATGATATGGCAGGTGCCCGCTCTTCGGAATGAGGCTCTTCTGGTGCTACTGCCTTTGGTTCTGGTTCTTCATTTCCAGGACGTGATCCATCTCAGGTCATTATGGCCACCCAATTTCCATTGGCACCACCCGAACCCTTTTCCGATGACCCGAAGCAATATCGGACGTTCATTAATCAATGTAAATTGCATTTCTTATGTCGTCCTTCTGCTTTTCCTAACTCTACTACAAAAGCAGCATTTGTACTCTCTCTCTTAGGTGGCACAGCAGCTGCGTGGGCAAACCCACTACTTGAGTCCAACAGTCATATGCTTTATGTCTGCGATGCACTCATTACCGCAATGAATAAAGTTTTTGAAACCCGCTATAAGACACAAGCAACAGACCTAGAATTCTTAAATCTTAGGCAAGGTAGTTCTTTATTCGTGTATCTAACCCAATTTAATCAACTCACAGCTGAGACCGATTGGCCAGAGGAAAAGAAGTCGGCAGTCTTTTACAAAGGACTATCCGATGAACTTAAAGATATTTTAGCTACTGTTCCGGTAGTGCCTACAGCTTTCAGTGAGCTCCTAGACCTCGTCCTTCAAATCGACTCCCGTAGGGCAGAACGCAAGGGGGAGAAAAGGCAGGTCCAGCCCATTTTGTCCGCTCTGGAGACGAGTTCCTCGGCAACTCCTGAACCTATGCAAATTGGTGTGATCAGAGGTCCTTTGACGCCTGCTCAGAGAGAACATTGAAGGAAGAACCTTTGTATGTATTGTGGTTCTGCTGAGCATGTTCTCAAGGATTGCACAATGAAACCCATCAGGAAGTCGGGAAACGTGCGAACCCGGCAATAGACGGAATTCCTACGCCGGGGATATCAACTCTGGATTCCTCAAATGGGGGGTGACTCGTGCCGCACCTGTCCATATTCCTGTGGTCTTTTTCCCCTTGCCTGATCAGAATTTTTCAGCCTTGGCTATCATTGATTAATGGATTACGACTACGCCATGGGTAATGCAGTGCTGATACTTTCCAAGGAACGACCAGAGGTAGTCCATGCGTTGGATTGCACTACTTTAGTGTCCGGTCTGGTTACCCAGTCTACTTCACTTATTTGCATGCAAACCAAGGAAGGCCACACTGAATCACTGTCTTTTGATGTGATCAAGGCACCCCAATTCAAGGTTATTCTTGGTATACCTTGGTTGCAACAGCACAACCCGGCCATCGATTGGGCTACTCGAACCGTGCAATTCCCATCGAAGGTGTGTAATGAGACGTGCTTCAGTCACACAATGGTATCCTTTGGTTCATCGTCTTTACGCTGGGCATCCCGGAGGTATACTCACCTTATTTTGATGTGTTTGACAAGAAAGCCGCTGAGCATTTGCCTCATCACAGGCCTTATGACTGTCCAATAGATTTGGTTGCTGGCGCCAAGATTCCGTCTGGTAGGGTTTACTCTTTGACGGTTCCTGAGGATAAGGTTTTGAAGGAAAATATTGAAAAGGCCTTGGCCATGGGTTTCATCCGACCTTCCAAATCTCCTGCCGCCTCCCCCCTCTTCTTTATTCCTAAGAAAGAAGGAGAGCACCGTTCCTGCATTGATTATAGAGTCCTGAACGCGGTAACTGTCAAAAAGCAATATCCCCTCCCACTCATTTCTGTTCTTCTTGACCAGTTAGGATCGTCTGTCTTCTTTACTAAACTTGACCTGCGTGGGGCCTATAATCTGGCACGCATGAGGGAGGGGGATGAATGGAAGAGTGCCTTTAAGACGCGGTATGGGTTGTTTGAGTACTTCATAATGCCCTTTGGGCTATGTAACGCCCGGCCACATTTCAGGCCTCCATGAATGATATTTCGAGGGGATTGGGTCCTCCGACGTATTCCATATCTATGACAGTAATCACCACAGCTCTGCTGCTTCGGAAAATTTTCGGTGTCTGCGTCCTGCGTCGATGACGTCGATACGCTGTCCTCGAGGGCCTCCATCGAGCCTACATCACCGGATGTTATAAGTAGGACGCACGACACCCGTAGCCTCAGTTCCGTTTTTTCCGCAAACGTGTTCGCTTCGGAGATCTCGCCGCGCCTCGGTTCTACTGAATCCTGTTCTTTCGGTTCAAACCTGTTCATTTGTGTATTGTAATGATGTCTTCGGCTTCTTCCACCCCACGGTCGGGTTTTAAGAAGTGTCGGGTGTGCGGGTCCAAGATGTCGTTGACGGAAATGCACGACGCTTGCCTCTGGTGCCTCGGGGAGGACCACGATACGGATGACTGTGTCAACTGGCAGTCACTTACATCGAAGGCCTTGCGGGAGCGTAAGAAGAAGCTGTCGGTGGGTAAGGTGGCCAAGACCCGGAAGTCGCAATCCACTGGACTTTCGACAGACGATCCGAGGGGCGACCCTCCGAATCGTTGTCGTGAGTCCGGGGGGTCTCGGTCCAGGAGTCGGTCTCGCCATTCCTCTGCCTCCTCGAGGCACTCACGGAAGCGCCGTCACAGGTCGCCTTCCCCGTCCTCCTCCGAGGACTCCGCCCGTCGGCAGGTTGCTTGTCCCAACAAGCATTCCACTCATGAGGAATGGGATTCCTTCCGAAAGGAGATGATGGCGATTTTTCAATCGCAGGGCTCCGGTCCGTCCGCGCCGTCAAAGGACGCCGGCCGTGACCATGCTAGAGACACCGCTCTTACGCCTTCGGGCTCGAGCGGTCGTCGCGACCACCGGGCGCCTTTGAGGTCCCGGTTGGACAAGGAGGGTCGCTCTAGACATGCCCGTTCCAGGTCCCGGTCCTCGACGCCCTCGAGACCGCATGAGCCTGTGAAGTCTTCGAGGAAGACATCGACGCCTGCGGCACCGAGGTCGTCGAGGGACTCTCTCGAGGCTCTGCCTCCGAGGAAGTAGTCGATGCCATCGGCGCCCAGGCTGTTGAAGTACACGCTCGGGGCTCTGCCCTCGAGGCCTGTGTCGACACCGTCAAAGTTGTTGGCGCCTCGCTCGACGTCGACGCCAATTCTGTCGACGCCCTCAACGCCTTTCAAGGCTGCTTTGTCGGAGGTACCCCGTGGCACGGTGGAACCCCCAGAAAGGCTCTGGCCAAGGCTAAGAATGTCTTTGTCCCTTTTTCTGTGCCCTCTTTCTGCCCTCTTGATTTTATTTCCGAAGGGGATGAGGGATCTGAGGAAGGTTTGGTGCCTGAGGAGGTGCCTGATGGGATTTTGTCTGGTCACAGCCAGATTGAAGACCTGTGTCAGTCACTGCAATAAGCCAGTGGTCTGGACACCTCTCCGGAGGTGGAGTCCTGTCAGCCTGAGCCTGGCACACATGCCGAGTCCTCGTACCGGCGCCTTATGTCGAGGGTCACGGACTATTTGGGGTGGTCTGCGCCACCGGTGGATTTTCTGTAGGATGACCTGACGGACATCCTCAACCAAGGTCCTCCAACTGACCCGGTACTGCCATTCCATATGGCTTTGCAAAGAAGGGTGGCTGCAGCTTGGACTGCTCCGGAGAGTCTCCCGGCAGTGAGCAAGTCTTTGCCGCGAAAATATCGTCCAGCCAGTAGTGACCACTGCTACTTGACCACGCACCCCACTCCGAAGAGTTTGGTGGTGCAGGCGGCCACGGTCCCAGCAAAGCAGGCGTCGCACCCTACCATCCCTCCTGATAGGGACGACAAGCGTTTTGATGGCTGGGTGAAGAAAGTGTTTTCTTCAGGGTGAATGGCTTTACAGGCAGCCAGCTCCGTGTGTGCCTTGTCACGTTTCACGCACACTCTGTGGAACTGTATTTCCTTGGCGGCTGAACATATTCCCGAAGGGGAGGAACGGGATGGTTTTCTTGCTATTGTACAGGATGGCAAGGATGCCATGTGTGAGGCCGTTCAGTCGGGTTTGGACATGGCAGATTGTGTCAGCAGGTCCATGGCGGCGAGCACCGTAATATGCAGGTTTGCGTGGTTGCGGAAGTCGGGTTTGCTCCTGATGTGCAGGCTCGGCTCCTCAACATGCCCTTTGATGGTGAACATCTTTTTGGCACTAAGGCTGACAAGAGCCTTGAGAGGTTGGAGACCTCCAAAGTTGCAGCGAAGTCGTTGAACGCTTCAGTTCGCCAACCTCCCCCTTTTCGTCCTAGGGGACAGCAATGGAGGGGAGGTTCCTTTCGATATTACTCATCCTTTAGTAAATCGAGAGGAGCTGCAAGTCAAAGGGGCCACCGTAGGAGTGCCAGAGGTAGAAAACAGGGTACTCGAGGTGCCAAGGCCGCTCGGGCAGTTGCCACTTTGCCCTCGGGCACTGCCGCAGCCGCTTCAGCTCAGTCATGAGGCCATGTCCCATGGTTCACCGGTTGGGGGAAAGCTGGCGCGGCATCTTGTACAGTGGCGTGCCATTACTTCAGATGTGTGGGTTCTGGCGATCATAGCCCACGGCTACTGTCTTCCTTTCCGGGAGAGGCCTCACGACAATCCACAAGGGAATCTCTCTTTGAAGAGTCTGGATCCCTGCTGGAGAAAGGCGCCGTAGAACTGGTGCCTGTAGCGGAGCGGGACAAGTGATGGTATTCCCCTTATTTTTTGATTTCAAAGAAAGACGGGGGATTGAGACCCATCATGGACTTGCGCGGTTTGAACAAGCTCCTCAGGAAGGACAAGTTCAAGATGGTTACTCTTTCTCAAGTCCTCCAGGCCCTTCAACTTCAGGACTGGTTGGTGTCTCTCGACCTCAAGGACGCTTATTTTCATGTGCCGATACATCCAAAGCACAAGAAGTACTTGAGGTTCGAGGTTGGTGACTCGCACTTTCAGTTTCGGGTCCTGCCGTTCGGATTGACCTCCGCCCGAGGGTATTCACCAAGCTCATGGTGGTGGTGGCAGCGTATCTCAGGAAAGGGGGGATTCACGTCTACCCCTACCTGGACGATTGGTTGATCAGGGCGTGCTCTCCCGAGCAAGTTATGGATCATCTGTCCGTCACCTGCCACTCCCTTCACAGGCTGGGCTTCTCCCTCAACTTAAAGAAGTCCCATTTGACGCCAACCCAGCAGTTCCAGTACATCGGAGCAGTGCTCGACACTTTCCTGGGGCAGTGTTTTCCTCCCCAGGTGAGAGCTCATCACATTCAGCGGATGGTGCACAAGTTTCAACACGCCCAGAGTCTCCCGGCGTTCGAGTTCTTGAGGTTGCTCGGCCTCATGGCATCCTGCATTCTTCTGGTGCCGGAGGCCAGGTTGCGGATGAGATCTCTGCAGTGGACCCTCAAGATGCAGTGGTCGCAGTCCTCCGGCAGGATGTCGGACCCCATTCAGGTGCCGCCCTCGGTCGCCCAGGACCTTCTGTGGTGGGCCGTCGAAGGCAATCTGATGAAGGGGACTCGGTTTTGACTACCCTGGCCGGAGGTGACGATCGTGACGGACGCATCCCTTACGGGATGGGGAGCTCATGCCAACAAGTTGACAGTCAGCGGTCGTTGGTCTCCGTAGGAGTCCAGACTCCATATCAATCTGTTGGAGCTGCGGGCTGTCAGGCTTGCTTTGAAGGCTTTTTTGCCGACTCTTCGAGGAAGGATGTTAGGCAGAAACCTGTGCAGTTCCCTCTGGGACCACTGCAAAAGATTTAAGACTACAGGTGGTTGGCAGTAAACCCAATTGGTAGCAGTCTGTACCACCCAGATTTACCTGGTAGCTGTGGCTGAGCAGTCAGACTTCTCTCAAGAAGAGTTAGGCAGTATACAGAGTATTCACAATAGGTCAAAAGAACACAGTAGAACAAGCAAACACTGACCAGAGCTTGGTGTAAAAGAGATATAAATATTTATTTAAAAACACATCTAGTGATCACACTGGCACTAATATCAAGCAGTTCAAAAACACCGTCACTAAAAGATATACACTCCCTTAAACGGTTATTAGATAAGTCTTAAGTAAAGCAACACTTATTTTCAGACAGCGGTGAGCGCTTACCGAAGATGGCACTCTAATAACTTGATTCACAAGGGAGAGAAAGGCAGAGCAAAGATAGAAACAGATCCCAACACTTTCGTAAGAACAGAGTAGGAGAAGAAGGTAGGTTAAAACTGTAAAGTCAAAGTTCAAGAGGCGGGACTCACTTTAAGAGGCTCCGGACGAAATGTGTCCAAGGTCACACGGTTGAAAAGTACACAAAAGTCTCGCAAAAGTTTCAGAAAGAGTTGGACCAAATGAAAGGGACCAGTTAGATGGTCAAGGCGGCCAGCCCAGTCCAGAAGGTAAAGGGGTTATTGTTACCTTGTCGACTGTGCGAGGAAGGAATGTCCTGATTCTGACGGACAACACAGTGGCCATGCACTACCTCAAAAAAAAGGGGAGTGGGCAGGGTCACTTCCTCTGTGCAGGGAGGCGATGCAGCTCTGGTTCTGGGCCATCCAGCAGGAAGTTTCGATCTCAGCAGTTCATCTGGCCGGAGACGAAAATGAACGGTGGATGCTCTTTGCAGGCAGAGCGTGATCTCTCACGAGTGGGAGCTGGCACAGGAGATTCTCCTGGAGATCTTCGCCCTTTGGGGGACCTCTCGTGTGGATCTCTTCGCCTCCAGTGTCAACTGGAAGTGCGAAAGGTTCTGCTTGCGGGAATTTCCTCCAAAAGGAGCCTTAGGAGACACGTTCGTGGTGGAGTGGTCCTTCCCACTGCTTTACGCGTTTCCTCCAGTCCCTGTCATCCCGCACGTTCTGTGGAGGTTAGGGCGGTTCGGTTCCCGGATGATCCGCATTGCACCGGCTTGGGCTCGGAGGACGTGGTACACGGACCTTCTCGACTTGTCCATCTGCCCTCCACATCGTCTTCCCTACCGAGACGACCTGCTCTCACGGGAGGGGAGTCAGGATCTCCATCCAGAGGTCAGATCCCTCAACCTTCACGCTTGGCTTCTGAAAGGTTGACGTATAAGGATTAAGACCTCCCTGAAGACGTGATGGAGGTGTTGCTTTCGGCCAGACGGCCGGCAACAAAGTCCCTGTACCATTGCCGTTGGAGAAAGTTCTGCAACTGGTGCAGGGTTAAGAATGTGGATCCTTTTTCATGTGACATTCCTGTAGTTCTGTCTTTTTTGCTTTCATTGGCCCACAGGGGCCTGCAAGTGGGTACTGTTAAAGGCTACCTGGCGGTGCTGTCTATATTTAAGCGCTCGTCTGAGGAGTGTTGTTATTTTAAAATTCCTTTAATTTCTCAGTTTCTCAAAGGACTCACTAATGTGTTTCCGCCGGCACCTTTCCAGGTGCCTGGTTGGGATTTGAACCTTGTTCTGAAATTCCTTTTGGGTGCTCCGTTTGAGCCTTCATATTCTTGTCCTTTGAGGCTGTTAACCCTTAAAACTGTGTTTTTAGTTGCAGTCACTTCCGCTCGCAGAGTGAGTGAGTTGCAGGCACTTTCAGTTAAGCCACCCTTCACTGTGTTTTATAAGGACAGGGTTGTCGTTAGAGTTCGTCCTTCCTTTCTTCCGAAGGTGGTGTTGGAATTTCATTTGAGCCATAAGGTTATTCTTCTGGCATTTTATCCTCCTCCACATCCTAGTAAGGAAGAGGAGAGGCTCCATAGTTTGGATCCTAGGAGAGCTTTAAGTTTCTACATTTCTCGCATGTCCCGGGTCAGAGTGGACGATCAGCTCTTTATTGGTTACGCTGGAAGGCGTTTGGGACAAGCTGTGTCTAAGGAGACTTTGTCAGGATGGATTATCTTGGCAATTTCTGAATGTTACCGCTTGGTGGGTAAGGACCCTCTGGTAGGCTTACAGGCCCATTCTACTAGGGGTATGGCTGCCTCTACTGCCCTGCAGAGGTGTGTTCCTATTCGTAACATCTGTGATGCAGCCACTTAGGCTTCGGTCCATACTTTTGTACGTCACTACTCCCTCGATTCTATCCATGGGCAGGATCTGGCCTTTGGCAAGGCGGTCCTTTACTCTGCAATTTGATTGGGCATTCTAAATTTCTATATTCTAAATTCTTTTCCCTCCTCCATACGTTGGTACTGCTTTGGGAGTCTGTCATAGATATGGAATACGTCGGAGGACCCAATCCCCTCTAAGAACAAGTTACTCTCTTACCTGGTAACGTTCTTTCGATGGGATGGTCTGAAGACGTATTCCATATCGCTCCCTCCCTACCTGCCCCGCTACAGAATTTCTTATGCGATTGCAGCCTACTTATCCGCAAGGCTTTCTGTGGTCATACTGTCAGTGGTTTGGTGCCACACATTCTGGGGAAAACATTACAACTGAGGCTACGGGCGTCATGCGTCCTACTTATAACATCCAGTGACGTCGGCTCGACGGAGGCCCTCAAGGACAGCGTATCGATGTCATCGACGCAGACGCTAAAGATTTTCCGAAGCAGCACAGCTGTGGTGATTACTGTCATAGATATGGAATACGTCGTGGGACCATCCCATCGAAAGAACGTTACTAGGTAAGAGAGTAACTTGTTCTTTCCACGATTTCTTGGACAGGTTCATGGTGGTATATCTTGACGACATTCTCATATACTCCGCTGACGTGGAATCCCACACCAAGCATGTGTGCCGTGTCCTGCAGAGGCTGAGGGACAACTATCTGTTTGTTAAAGCTGAGAAGTGAGTTTTCCATTCCACACAGGTTGACTTCTTGGGCTATGATCTCACTGACCATGGCATACGAATGAGTCAGTCAAAAGTCAAGGCGGTTCTTCAGTGACCTATCCCTGGGTCTATCAAAGCGCTTCAGTCTTTCCTGGGTTTCTCCAATTTTTATAGGTGCTTTATTCACTCTTTCCCGGCAATTGTAGCCCTCCTTACGGCTTTTACCAGTTCCAAGCGGTCCTTTCAATGGAATACGGAAGCTCAGGTGGCTTTTGACGCCTTAATGGCCGCTTTTTCTTCAGCGCCGGTCCTTCCTGATCTGCTGTTGCCATACCTGGTTGAGGCTGACGCTTCTCGTTCGGCCTTCGGGGCGGTGCTCTCCCAGCGATGTCCCGACTCGGGGGAGATCCATCCCGTGGCCTTCTTTTCCCAGAAGTTTACGCCTTATGAGATAAATTATCCCATTACTGAAAGGGAATTGCTTGCAATCAAAGAGGCTTTCTCCGAGTGGCGACATTATCTCCTGGGGGCACGCCACTTGGTCACTGTGTATTCAGACCATCTCAGCCTCTTGGCGTTTAAGTCCATGAAATGTCTCACAGCTCGCCAGTCCCGTTGGCATCTTTTCTTTTCGCAATTCAATTTTCAGATCACCTATCGACCTGCATGCCTTCACACTTGTGCTGATGCCCTGTCTCGCTTGCCTCAAGATCCTCACCCTGCTTCTGTGAAGCCTGCCTTATTGTTGCCTTGTAGAGTGGTATGTGGTTGGACTCCACGGCCTACTTTACGGTCCATCATCACCCAATGGGTTTCCACTCACCCTGAGGAATGTGCATCGCTTCAGTTGGATGTGGTGCAGGGTCTTCCTTACATTCAGGGGCGTGTATTTATACCTCCGGGGGAGGCTCGCTCGCATGCTTTGGCCATTGCCCACGATTCGTTACTGGCGGCTCATCCCAGCCAACAGACGACACTGGAATCACTTCATCGTTGGGCCTGGTGGCCTTCAATGGCCGACGACGTCCTTGATTATCTGGCCTCTTGCTCGGTTTGTGCCCAATGCAGGCCTTCCCGCTCCAAACCGGTCGGCTTGTTACAGCCACTACCTGTTCCTCATAAACCATGGTACATGTTATCTATGGACTTTATTGTCGACCTTCCCCCTGTTGGTGGCTTTGACACTATTCTTGTCGTAGTTGACAATTTCACTAAAATGGCGATATTTGTGCCCTGTGGGGGTCTGCCTTCAGCGTCTACATTAGCAGATCTCTTTTTGCGCAACATATTCCACTTCTTTGGACTTCCGGCTATCATCATTTCGGATCGGGGTCCACAGTTTACTGCCCGCTTTTGGAAAGCTGTTACGGTGGCTCTTCATATTGATACAAGGAATAGCACTGCTTTTCACCCACAGACAGATGGCCAGACCGAGCGGGTGAATTCCACTCTTGAGCAGTTTCTGCGATGCCTCACTTTACAATGCCAGAAATCCTGGCTATCTTTGCTCCAAGCGGCGGAGTTTGCTTATAATAACTCATTGCATTCATCCTCTGGTGTATCTCCGTTCTTTGCCCTGTTTGGTCAACACCCTCGTTCTCTGCCTTTGGATCTGGCGTTGCCAGTTGATAATCCTGTGGCCTGTGCCTGCATTCGGGATATGGATGTTGTTCATCGCGACGTCCGTTCACACCTGCTTCGTGCACAGGTCTGAGCTAAGAAGTTTGCAGATCGCAATCGCACCCCCTCTCCGGATTACAAGGTGGGTTCTCAAGTATGGTTGGCCACCCGTAACCTCTGGATTCCAGGTAAGCGATCTTTTCTACCCCATTTTTGTGGGTCCTTTTCCCATTTTGGCAGTGATGAATCCGGTTGCGGTACGTTTACGCCTCCCTGATACCTGGAAAGTGCATCCGGTTTTCCACGTTTCGTTGCTTAAACCTTGTTCTGCATCCATTCGTCTCCCGGCTGCTCCAGCTCCGGTGGATGTGGCGGGTGACGAAGAATTCGAGGTGGCTGATATTCTTGACTTCCGGATGCGCAGGGGCCGCCCATACTATCTTGTGGACTAGAAGGGGTTCGGTCCCGAGGATCGCACCTGGAAGCCTTTGAGTAACATCCATGCTCCTGCTTTATTGCATCGCTTCCATGCCCGCAGCGGGTTGCCGCCGCCTTTGGGGGTGGATACTGTTATGAATCATGGGGCGCCGGCCCTTCGTGGGACATCTGCACTTACCCGTGTTAAATCCCGGAAACGTCCCGCCAGAAAGGACACTTTTTATTTTCCTAAAATGCAGCACTTTGCAGCCCCTTTCCATAAGCGCTGGAAGTTACTGTAGCGTGGGTAGCTACGCGGTGGAACTACATTTCCCATCATCCTTGAGTCAACATTCTGCTCCTTCCAATGGGAAGCCTTGAGCCTTGTTTTGCTTAATATTTCAGGCTCTAAAGGATGTGGATAGTTGCTTCTTATTGAAGTTACTACGTTGGTGTCACAACTTTTACTCAATTTTGGAAAAGGATACAGATTGTTAAAGGATACAAGGTCAGCATCCACTTTTGGAACCCCTTCACTCTGGGACGTCCTGGACTATCATCAAGATGGTTCTGGGATATCTTGAACGCGATGTTTGCACAAGACTTTCCCCCCAAGAGCGCAGCCTGTAGAAAGTATACCTACTAACAGGCCAGGGGCTTAAGTGGAAAGGCAGGAGCAGCGACAACAGAGCCAAGGGAACAAAGAAAAGGATAGTTCAAGATAGCAGCCAAAGAGGTACGAAAATACAGCACTTGTTCCTTCCCCCCGTACTTGCCCCCTCTTACCTGCTTAGCAAGATAGGAAGTCCCGTAACCTTAGAGAGTGTAGTAGGAAGTTGACGTGATGATAGAAAATGGAAGTTCCAGTTGAAGGAAGTCTGTGCAGTGGTCCACCTAACCGAAACGGCAAGTGTCCAAAATAATCCCCAAGTGTATTCAGCAGAGCGTCCCCAAGTGTAACCAATCCAGGGAGTGACCACCAGAAACAGCAGAGCGTCCGTTTGGTCACTTCAGTATGTAGAGCGAGTGTAACCAATCCAGGGAGCGACCACCAGAAACAGCAGAGCGTCCGTTTGGTCACTTCAGTATGTAGAGCGTTGTCTTCTTGTGCGGCGGGCAGTGCCGTGGATCTGTCTTTGTATATTTTCTGTGTAATAGTTGAAAGGGAAGGGAAGCAGGAAACTCGTGCAATAGTGATAGCACAATAGAGTGAAGGAAACGTGCGTGGAAGTCTTCAACAGAGAGTAGCACTGAAGGTCTTTTATTCTTGTATAAATCCGAATACCATAACATACGGGAGCAGGCGGAGAACAAATCCGAAACGGGAGCCAGGGGTTCGTTAACCAGGGGAAACAACCGAGGGAGCCAGGAGCCAGAAATTGGAGGGAAAGACGTTCAGAATAGTCCTTGATACAAAGCCGGGTCAGGAATAAAACAGGAATCAGAATAACAGTAGATCGAGTACTCGAACTGAATAGTCAGTTTTAGGAGCACCCGTTACAGGGACACGCCACACTAAGTACTGGAATCTGTTTCAGAACGCGAGGCACGTTGCGGGCGTTTCACGTGACCGCGAGCAGATGGAATTCTGGACCTTGTAGTGCAGCGGATTCCGTGAGCTGTTAACAGTCTCCAGGGCAGTTTCCACCGGGAAGTAAATACCCACAAGCGTCCAGAAACAGGAATGCGGGGCATGACAGTACCCCCCCGCAAAGGACGACCACCCCTGCGGGCACGCAGTCTTTCCAACCAAAAGGCCCGCAAGAGTCGGGGTGCATGCAGATTTGAGGCCGGTTCCCAAGTCCTATCTTCAGGACCGTAACCCTTCCAATCAATCAGGTAGAAACGCACTCCGCGACGCAGACGGGAGTCCAATATAGCACGTACTTCATATTCATCTTCACCCTGTACAATAATTGGAGCAGGGGCAACAGGAAGCCGAGTGCCAGGTATAAAAGGACGGAGCAGGGATACGTGGAAGACTGGGTGAATCCGCCAATGGGATGGTATGTTCAAACGGACAGCAACAGGATTGAGACAAAAAAGGATCTTGTATGGACCTACATAACGAGGCATGAGTTTCCGTTTACCCCGAATGTTGAGATGTTTAGTTGCCAGCCAGGCAAGATCACCCGGTGCATAGGAGGGGGCAGGCGACCGATGTTTGTCCGCTTGCGTCTTTGCCCGGGACTGCGCAACTCGTAGATGTAACATAACGGAATCCCGTATAGCAACCAGAGTGTCCCTCGTGGTTTTTGCAGCAGGGATTTGGTCCAAGGAAGGCAAGACAGGCGGAAGGATCCTTGGATGTAATCCATACAAGGCGTAAAACGGGGAACATCCTGTTGAAGTATGTCGAGAGTTGTTATAAGCAAACTCCGCTGTTCCCAGAACGGATAACCAATTTGTCTGATGTTGCAAGCACAGGCAACAAAGGTATTGTTCCATGGTGCCATTTGTGCGTTCGGTTTGTCCGTCCGTTTGAGGATGATAGGATGACGAAAGCCGTGCATCAATACCCAAAGAATGGGTAAGGGCTTTCCAGAACCGCGAAGTAAATTGCGTACCCCGGTCAGAAATCATGATTGTGGGTAGTCCGAAGAAGCGTACCACATGATCAAAAAAAAGAGTAGCCAATGATGAGGCGGTAGGTATACCTGAGCATGGTATAAATCGTGCCATTTTTGTGAATACATCCACCACCACAAGCACCGTTGACATTCCCCTAACCAAGGGCAGTTCTACCACAAAGTCGAGTGAAACCGTATGCCAGGGATGTGGAGGAAGCGGCATGTTCATCAATAGACCGAAGGGTCTCCGTGGCTGCCTTTTACATTGTACACATATCGCACACGTGGATACGTATGACGCGGTGTCCTTCTTCATACCTGGCCACCAGCACCATCGATGTAACAGGTCATATGTTTTAAGCTGACCTGGATGTGCAGCTAACGGGGTATCATGGGCCCATTCCAAAGCCTTCCGTCTGGTGTGGCTGTCAGGTAAGTATAAAAGACCATGAACATAAGGAAGACCCGTGACAATCTGGGCACCCAAGGTATCAAGATAAGAGGCATGTTCTTTGGCCCACTGTCGAACTGGATCCAGAAGTGAGGGGGAGACCGAACAAACACAAATGACAGAACCCGAAGGTAACATAGAGGTAACCGATTCCCGGGTGTCGAAATCGGCACCGACACGGGATAAGGCATCTGCCTTTCCGTGTAGAGGTCCAGGACGATAAGTAACTGTGAAGTCAAATAACGTGAAAAATAAATGCCAACGTATTTGTCGAGCATTGGTACATTTTGCGTGTGAAATAGCCTGTAAATTCCGATGGTCGGTGTACACAGTTACTGGATGTCGAGCACCCAGAAGGTGGTGTCTCCACTCCTTAAAAGCTGCTCGAATGGCTAGGAGTTCCCTCTCCATAACAGTGTAATTGCGTTCAGCTTGAGATAGTTTACAGGAAAAATAAGCCACTGGATGCAGTTGCTGTGTAGTGGGGCAGATCTGTGACAAAATGGCCCCCACCGCGATAGCGGATGCGTCAGCCTCCACTATAAATGGAAGGGAAGGGTTTGGGTGCTGCAGAACGGGAGCAGTAGTAAAGGCCTCTTTTAATGCCTCAAAGGCCGACTGGGCTTCGTAATCCCAAAGGAATGGAATCTTCGGGCTGGTGAGACGGGTCAAGGGCGCTACTATCTCAGAAAATGAGGCAATAAAGCGCCTATAAAAGTTCGAGAAACCCAGAAAAGATTGAAGTGCCTTTACAGAATCTGGGACTGGCCAGTCCCTTACTGCTTTAACCTTGGAAGTACACATGAGCACCCCTTTTGCAGATATCTGAAACCCCAAGAACTCAACTGATGATGCATGAAATACACATTTTTCCAATTTGGCATAGAGAGAGTGTGTACGTAAACGCTGCAATACAGAGCGAACGTGTTGGATATGTTGCGTGAGTGAATCCGAGAAGATCAAGATATCATCTAAGTAGATCACCACATAGCAATCTAGCATGTCTCCAAAAATATCATTAATAAAGTGTTGGAACGTGGCTGGAGCGTTACAAAGTCCGAATGGCATGACGCAATACTCATATAGCCCAAACTTTGTTTTGAAAGCGGTTTTCCATTCGTCCCCGTTTCGTATCCTCACCAAATTATATGCCCCTCTGAGATCTAATTTGGTAAAAATAGTGGAGGATGTCATCTTATCAAGCAGTTCCGTTATGAGGGGTAACGGGTACTGGTTCTTGACTGTTATCTTGTTCAAGGCTCTGTAATCCACGCAAGGGCGCAGATCCCCCTCCTTTTTCGGTACGAAAAAGATGGGAGAGGCAGCAGGGGACCGGGAAGGTCGAATATGTCCCAGACGCAATGCCTTCTCCACATACTCTTTCAGGTGTTCTTCTTCGTTCCGGGTCAGGGAGTAAACACGACCATGAGGTACCACTGCCCCAGGTACAAAATCAATGGGGCAATCATAACAACGATGTGGAGGGAGTTTTTCTGATAGCCCTTTATCGAACACATCGGAAAAGTTTTTGTATACTGCTGGTAGTTCGGGATTTGGGTCTCCCAGCGTGGCATTAACAGAGGAGACATTAGACACCAAAGCCAAACAAGGAGACAAAGGCGTCACACCGGGGCTTCGAGAGCAATGTTGGGTACAGAACGCAGAAGAGAAATGCACTGTTTGTTTGACCCAATCAATCATAGGGTTATGAGTCCGGAGCCAAGAAAGACCAAGAATGATCCCAAACTGAGGGGCTGAAATAAGGTCGAAAACTATTTGCTCAGTGTGGTCTTCTGAGGTAGACATGCGAAGTGGGACAGTCTGTTCCGTTATCCAACCGGACACCAGATGAGAACCATCCACTGCATGTACTTCCTCAGGTCTTTTTTTTGGAACCACCGGTATGCCATGGTGTTGAGCTAATTGTATGTCCATATAGTTTCCGCTAGCCCCTGAATCGATCATAACGGGACTGGTGAAGGGCTCAACACCAGGGAGGACAAAACACATGGCAAGATAGATGTGTGAGGAGGAAGGGCATTGGCCCGAGCCATCCATATGGCGACTCATCCTTAGGGCTCGGTTTAAGGACGAGTCTTGGCGTTTCCCGCTACCTTAACAGGTCTCTTAGGACATGCACGAATGAAATGGCCAGATTGACCGCAATAGAAGCATAGGTTGTTAACCATACGCCGTTCTCGTTCGGCTTTGGTTAAAGGACCTCTGATGGCCCCTATTTGCATCGGCTCGGCTTCACCTGAGGAAGTAGTCAGAGTCGTTTCTGACTTGACTGAGAGGCGAAGGTCAGGACTACGCCGTTCGCCACGTCTTTGCCGCAGCCGAGCGTCGACTTGTAGGACCAAGTCCAACAATTCTGGGAAGCCGGTTGGTAAAGCCGGTACCACTGATAAGGTGTCTTTTAACTCATCCGAAAGACCCTTATAGAAGACAGCTGCCTTCTTCTGTTCGGGCCAGGTGGTTTCTTCTGCTAATTGATTAAAGCGAGCGAGGTAAGACAGAAGGTCTGATTTGCCTTGACTGATAGCAAGGAATTCGAGGTCCGAGGTTTGTGCCTTGTAACGCATATCGAATACGCTATTCATAGATTGAATAAGGGCATCAAAATTATATAGGGCTGGATCATTGGCTTCGAGTAAAGGGTTAGCCCAAGCCGCTGCTGTTCCTCCCAGATGCGAAAGGAGAAACGCTGCTTTGGTAACAGCGTCAGGAAATGCCAGTGGTCGACAAAGAAAATGCAGACGGCATTGATTTACAAAGGTCCGATAAGTCTTAGGATCTCCATAGAAGCGTTCTGGAGGGGCCAAAGGGAACGGTCCAGGAAGCACAATGGGTGCGGAAGATTGTGCCTGGGGTACAGGAGGGGCTGCTGCAGCAGCAGCATCACCGAACTCCTCATCGGGGGGTAAGGGCTGCACAAAACTCTGTAGTACATCCATACGTTGATGGAGAGTCGCATTAGCAGATGCCATATCGGTGCGTAAGGTCGCAAAGGCTTGCATTAAAGCAGCCATTGGATCCGCTCCAGTTTCCATAACCGATAGGCAAAATTAATAGGCTCCTAAATCTGTCACAACTTTTACTCAATTTTGGAAAAGGATACAGATTGTTAAAGGATACAAGGTCAGCATCCACTTTTGGAACCCCTTCACTCTGGGACGTCCTGGACTATCACCAAGATGGTTCTGGGATATCTTGAACGCGATGTTTGCACAAGACTTTCCCCCCAAGAGCGCAGCCTGTAGAAAGTATACCTACTAACAGGCCAGGGGCTTAAGTGGAAAGGCAGGAGCAGCGACAACAGAGCTAAGGGAACAAAGAAAAGGATAGTTCAAGATAGCAGCCAAAGAGGTACGAAAATACAGCACTTGTTCCTTCCCCCCGTACTTGCCCCCTCTTACCTGCTTAGCAAGATAGGAAGTCCCGTAACCTTAGAGAGTGTAGTAGGAAGTTGACGTGATGATAGAAAATGGAAGTTCCAGTTGAAGGAAGTCTGTGCAATGGTCCACCTAACCGAAACGGCAAGTGTCCAAAATAATCCCCAAGTGTATTCAGCAGAGCGTCCCCAAGTGTAACCAATCCAGGGAGTGACCACCAGAAACAGCAGAGCGTCCGTTTGGTCACTTCAGTATGTAGAGCGAGTGTAACCAATCCAGGGAGCGACCACCAGAAACAGCAGAGCGTCCGTTTGGTCACTTCAGTATGTAGAGCGTTGTCTTCTTGTGCGGCGGGCAGTGCCGTGGATCTGTCTTTGTATATTTTCTGTGTAATAGTTGAAAGGGAAGGGAAGCAGGAAACTCGTGCAATAGTGATAGCACAATAGAGTGAAGGAAACGTGCGTGGAAGTCTTCAACAGAGAGTAGCACTGAAGGTCTTTTATTCTTGTATAAATCCGAACACCATAACATACGGGAGCAGGCGGAGAACAAATCCGAAACGGGAGCCAGGGGTTCGTTAACCAGGGGAAACAACCGAGGGAGCCAGGAGCCAGAAATTGGAGGGAAAGACGTTCAGAATAGTCCTTGATACAAAGCCGGGTCAGGAATAAAACAGGAATCAGAATAACAGTAGATCGAGTACTCGAACTGAATAGTCAGTTTTAGGAGCACCCGTTACAGGGACACGCCACACTAAGTACTGGAATCTGTTTCAGAACGCGAGGCACGTTGCGGGCGTTTCACGTGACCGCGAGCAGATGGAATTCTGGACCTTGTAGTGCAGCGGATTCCGTGAGCTGTTAACAGTCTCCAGGGCAGTTTCCACCGGGAAGTAAATACCCGCAAGCGTCCAGAAACAGGAATGCGGGGCATGACAGGTGGATTCTGCTCCTGAAGTTCCGTCTTCTTTCATCTACAGATCCTCGTTACCCTTGTTACCATCCCTCTCTCCCGAGTACCGTAGTTCCTTCTTCCTCCCTTCTCCCGTGTTGTTCCAATTACCTCCGCCCGACCTAAGGATTTATTTGCTGTGTACCAGACCTCCCGCTTGCTCAGGGACTTCCTTTCGGTTCTGATTGTGTCTTGGATTCAACCACCAGTGTACCAGACCCGGACTTCCTCTTCACGGACTCGCCTTTACTGTCATCCTCTACAAACACCGCAAGTATATTTTTATTTGCCTGCGCATGCATGCTGTGATTCTCTAATTACCATATACACCATCCCGTGTTTGATAACATTGCTAATACAAAAGTTGTGGCTTGTCCCACATTGATACGTGCAAGGCTTGCCAGGTCATGGAGAACCCAACCCTGTGCTCTCCGCAAGTGCCGCTAGTGGCATTGACCGGAGGAGATGTGCAACTGAGGAACACGATTTGCAGGCACTGGGAACCTGTGGGAATTGCAACAGTGGGAGACATATGGCAGGAAGTGGAAGCAAAGGAATTCAGGGTGCTGGTAGCAGAAACGGGTTTACACGTAGGGCATTATATTACTCATGGTAGATTGGTAAGGCGGATTAGAGAGACTTGGTCCGAAATAATGCTGGCTGATGAACCTGTCACAGCCATAGAGACGATGTATGATGCAACAGAGGGAGGGCATGAGGTTTCATGAATTTATGAGCAGCTGGTGTCCAGGATGGGAAAGGAAGTGGCCCAATTAAGACAAGACTGGGAGAAGGAAGCCGGGGAACTCATGAGTGACAGGTTATGGGAGCGGGCTCAAGGGTATCATAAAAAAGTGTCTAGGAACGCAAGGCTACAACAAATATAGCTATATGTAACCCACGGGGCATACATGACCCCCCAGAGGATAGCTCGGTTCAAGAATGCTGCACGACAAACATGCCCCAAATGCAGGGAAGAAAACGCAGGGATAATACACATGTTTTGGGCATGTCCAGAAATTGGGAAGTTCTGGGGAGAAGTAGCCCACCGACTAAATGAGAAAGGGATCAAGCTAAACGTTGAATCAGTGTGGGCATGCATGGTAGGGGGGTTCCCTAGACTGTGTCAACTGAAACATGTGAGCAAAATTAAGGACTTGGCATATATACTTGCCAAGCGCAGGATTGCTATGGGATGGAAAGCATGTAACAGACCGAAAGTAGAAGTGTGGTGGAGTGATCTCCAGAAATGGACCGAAGCTGAAACGGCAGTATGGAATGAAGCGGCCAGTAGGGGAGGGGAGGAGAAAGCAGAAACCCTGACGGCCTTCAAACACTTAGTGGCCACATTGTCTGGGTCCACATGAAACTTCTGAGAATACGGAAGGGGAGTTTCCCCCAGAGGAGAGAGAGGCAGGGTGCGAAGTGGAGTAGGCTCGAGTTGGGGGGAGGGTAAGGGCTAAGCACTAGATACTTAACGATATGTAATGCTAAAATATAACGACAAGTACTGCTGGTTTTGTTGAATGTTGATTGTTGAAAAAAACAATAACATTTAAAAAAAGAAAAAAAAGTTTAGCTTGGTGTGACATCTAGACAGAATTGTGAGGATCAGACCATCCACCCACAGAAGGAAGGAAGCCAGGACCATAATCCACTACCTGCCCTACCACCTGGAAGCCTGAGCTAACTACCCGCAGCATAAAACAACCCAAACTCGGACCCCCCCCCACCCTCCCAGCATCTACAACTCATGCTTACGCAGACAACTCATCCAACCCACATCAGCAGCCTCAATATTCACCACCACCTCCGGATCACAACCAACGTATAAGACAGAAGCCCACAAAGGGCACCCCGCTATCACAGCACATAAGGATTTGAAGCAACACCTTCCAAAGCATACAAGGTCAATATTCACCACGGCCTCCGGGTCATAACCAACATATAAGTCAGAAGAGTATAAGAATCAACACCATCCAAAAAGCATAGAAGGTCCTACAGGCGGGCTAAAGCCCTTGTAACCCGAATTAAAACACAAAGAACTGAGACATGCCCTGGCACAGAGCTGGACGCCTCCAAAGAGAAACGGAACAAGGAACAATGAAAGGGACAAACACCCTCCACCAGCAGAAACCGTCACACCCCTAAAAACACCCAAGCAAACAGAGCAAACACCATGAGAAGAGAAAAATCCCTTTATCTGAAACTGTACCTTCCAAGTTCCTCACAAGAGAAGACCAAAGAAAAGAAACCAATGCCCTCACCCCTCATATCACAAAAACGCAGCAACCGCATCAAAACACTGAAGACGAACAACCAGAAGAATTAATCAAACCAACAATCTAACAGATCGCTCCAGCAAGGAAGTAGACTACACAGACCACCAACCAATTTATAACAACATCACAGAAGAACTACAACAGAACAATCACAAGACAAAACAAACAAACCCAACTGCGTAACAAATATCCATTGCAACCTAATCAACGTTAGATCAATGTCCAAACATGCCACAGTGGTCTTCGACCTCCTGTCCGATGGGGGCATTGACATCTTATTCATAACTGAAACATGGCTAGACGACAACTACAATATCACACTGCATATCTGCATCCCTGATAACTTCAAGTGATCACAAGCAAACCGGAAAAACAAAAGAGGAGGAGAACCGGTGGTAGCCTACAAGGAACACCTGAAAATACAAAAGGATGAACCACTAAACATCAAAAACTTCAAATCCCTAATCTTTCACCTAACAGCAAATCCAAAAACAAATCTCAAATTTGTTCTCGTATACAGACCACCAACATACGATGCAACCTTCGTTGATGCTTTCACTGAAGCCATCACCAACCTAGCCATCGAGCAAAAACACCTGATAATTCTACGAGACTTCAACATCTTGTTTGATGAATAATCAGCTAACTCAAAGAAATCACTAGCCAAACAACTGAAGACAATAAAACTACATCAAAGGAGCAACCCACACAGTGGGGCATACGATAGACGCATTCTTTGCTAACAAAAACCTCATCACTACGACGCCACCACTACAGATCCTCTGGAGCGACCACCTCATCATCCCCTTCATAATGACGCTGCCCACGACGACAAACAACCCAGACAAACTGATGACTACCATGAAAAGAAACTGGAGGACCAGCAACTTATCAGAACAGCTAGAAATCAACAAACCACCAACGACAACCCCGGAAGAAGCTTTCCTTCACAGCAAAACAGAACTACTCCATAACTATCGTCGAAATCTCCAAGAAAAAAACGTTCACGCCAAAGTGCAAAAGAGCTACAGCTAAATGGTTTACCCCACTACTGCACGCCATGAAAAGAAAGAACAGGAAACTTGAACTAAAATGGAGACAAAATAACGACCGGGCGAAGAAATTACAAGTCCACAGCAAATCCTCTCATGCAAAAAGGAAATCCATAAGGTGAAAAAGAAATACTACAACAACAGAATCATCAAAGCCACCAACACCCAAAAAGAGCTATTAAAAATCATAAACAAAATGAGAAACCAGCATGGCTGCATAAGCACACCAATACCCTCCACCTCTGTAAGGAACTCATGGTCGCAACAATAAAGACAGACACAGGTGAGCACAGTTCAAGGGTGTTTATTAAACTGTATAAAGTGTTGGAAAAACGATTAATCAAACCTAAATCTAAGATGGGACCAAGCTACGACCATCAAATAATAATAAGGCAGTCCTAGTGGCACCTTGTCAAATAAAAAGGACTGTACTAAAAAAAAACTATTACCAATCCTTACAACTAAATACAGAAAAGTGTGGGATAAGGTTTCTTGAGAAAGAAAGAAGTGTTCACAAATAAGTCAGGATGCGGTAGTCAGGTCTCCCTTCCCCATGTTTTGAGCACGGGACAAGGTAGGACTCTGGAGCACAGCACATGCTCAAGGTTTCCCTGCACGAGCTGTTTCTACAAAAAGCCTCTTACCTCTGAGTACCTGATGTCTTCAACAAAATAATAAACAAAAGTTCCTTTCAGCTTGCACGTTGGGTGATGCCTTTTAACTCCTGGATCCCCCTCTTTCGGGCTCAGACCCTTCTTGACTTTTAGCCTCCCTCTGCCGTGTTTACTTTGGCTTGAAACACAATCTTATTTGTGACAGCTATCTGATTCACGAATCTTAATGTCTTTTTGAATAGCTCACTATGGACATCCCTCTGCCATGTACACTCTTGTCAACACCCTATTCATATGGACTTCAGACTCTACCCCCTTTTATCAGCATCCCTCAGTCAGGTTCACTCTTGCCAACTTTATAATGTGGGATTCGTCGCTTCCCTTAGCTTCACAATCTTCTGTCGGTCAAAGGCTTTCGACTGTATAGAGTATTTTACTAGACCCCTGTATGACCACTTTGACCCCCTTCTCGCCTTTCTCCCAAGGTCTTCTGGTAACGGTAGTTCAACAACAGGGTAATCGCCCAGATTTTCCAGAGTGAGCACCCACGTGGTGGTTGACTCTTCTATGCTGGTTTTCCCCTTGCGTATCAATAGTTATTTGTACTTTCTTTAATCAGCACTTGCTACTTTCATTCAACACAGTTCGGTTTCTTATCGGCTCTCCCCTCAACTCAACAGCTGTGATGAACTGCTTGGCTTTTCTTGTCTGTGGAGTCAAGCCCCGTACCATGGGGCCAAACGTCTCTCCCCAGCTTGGTTTTCAGCGGAGGAGGACCCTGTGTATTGTTGACATCTGCTGCAACCCAAACTGGCTATTGTCTGTGGTCTTACAATTCCTTCTGCAGAGGTTTCACGGGCCTTGGTCAAGAAGGGCAAGGTTACTTCTCTCCTTGACAGCCTCTCCATTTGTGCCATCTTTCTCCTCCTCTTGAACTGCGTGCTGAGTTAGGTCTCTCTTCGTGCGGTCTACCTTGCTCATATTGTGCCTCAAGGGTCTCCCTTGGCTGGGCTCAGAACATTTTTTAAAGTTCATAAAGAGAGCTTCCCTCTGCAGGGCTCAAGCCTCCTTTCAAAGTTCACAATTTTACCAAAACGATTTTTGGGAACCTCTGGTTCCAGAATGCACTAGGCTAATTTTGATCCTTCTTCAGTGCTCCCTGAAATGGCATTTTCTGTCATTGGGAGCTGCAAGAACCAAAGGGAGATGTTATTTAGTTGGAGGTCAGGGTCTCTCCCTCTGACCCTCAGAGACCTGGGTTTGCCTGCCTGGCCCAGGGGAGGAGTTTAACTGTTGGTACGGCCAGGCATCCCCAGCTGCCCCTGGTCTTGCCTTGGAAGAGGTTTCCTCCTCCATACTGCAATCCTCTCTCAGGTTGCATGGCCAGTGTTTGGGTGGTTTCCCTCCCCTCTTCCAGGTCTCCCAGGGTCTCTGCCGCTCACAAGGGCTCTCTCCTGCTCTCCCGTACCTTCCAGCATCCCGACTCGCTCACAATGCTGTTCCTGGCTGCTGCCTTTATATGCTCCCGGCTAGAGTTAATTGGAGTCAGGTGTGAGTCGTTGTCCCTCCCTGCCTGACTCTGCCTGACCTCATTATCGGGACAACATGGAGACTGCAAATAGGAATATATTGCCCAGTGATCCCTATGGGTAGTCTTCATGACTTCCATCTGCCTCTTCCTCGTCCCAGTCCTTGTGGAATTCAATAGGGGAATGGGTTTAGGGGAGTTAAGATGGAGATATACACTGGGTGTTCGTTTACACCCCCCTTGGTATTCTAACAGAAGAAGGGGATGATGGGATTTGTAGTGTTGTGGAGAGGACACATTCGTATTTGGGTTTTAGAGATGATCTTGAGTTCCCCTGTTGTTTTCTCTTTCTTTTCTGTAAGGAAAAGAAAGGGGGGAAATGGGATTTTGGTGGAAATATCCCATAAAGACTGCTGGGATCTCGGGTAGAGGTGTATCAGAAGAAATGGGATACCGTGTCTCGTCCAAGAGTGCTCCTCTCTGTCTCCAAGGACCCCTTGCCTAGGTGATCCTCCCTTGCTCGTCTGCCCCAGGATTGGGATCCAAGAGCGATGGTCCTCCCCTGTCCACCTGAACAAAGGATCCGCGGGAATAAGCTGGGAGAAACGCCTCAGGTTTCTCACACCTCACTGACCACTTAAAAAACGAAATCTACACCATACAACAGATCATACAAAGCAGACCGAGCAACTACAACATGCAACCGAACCAGCCACCCAAGGATCGCCAGAGCAAACTCCAAAGATTTATCCAAATATCAGTGGAGACATTCGTCAAGCTGGTAAGCAATAGTAACAAATCAGGCTCCCCCATGGATCCGTGCCCTCCTGACATACACAAGTCAATCCTCATACAAGGAACACCCATGGAATACTACAGAAACCTCTTTAACCTATCACTTTCAACAGGGGAAGTACCAGGATCATTCAAATCGGCATACATCAAACCATTCCTCAAGGACACAGCAGGAAACGTGGAGGACCTTGTCAACTGCAGATCCATCTCCAACATTCCCTACCCAGCGAAAATACTCAAAACATACGTCTATAGAATAACACAGGAATTCATAGAAGAACACCGACTGCTGGACCAAGCACAATTAGGCTTCAGACCGATGAGAGGAACAGAAACAGCACTGCTATCAATCTGGGACGATCTTAAGGCTAACGCAGACGCTGACAAAAACACAGTGCTAATACTCCTGCATCTCTCCGCAGCATTCAACACAGTCAACCATGAAATCCTCATCAGGAGATTGAAAGAAATAGGAATCCCCGACCTAGCACTACTATTTATTAAATCCTTTTAAACAAACTGAACAGAGACCGTATGGATCAAGCTTTTCAAATCCATCACAAGGAAATACACTTGTGGAATACCGCAAGGATCCTTCTTCTCCCCACAGCTCTTCAACATATACTTCAACCTCTAATCAAGGTCATTAAAAACACGGCCTCACTTGCTACAAATACGCTGATGACACACAGATAGTCTACAAAATACAAGACACACAGGAAGGAAACACAACACTGCAAGAATGCCTACATGAACTCTACAGCTGGATGAACACTAACAGCCTCAACATCAACCCGGACAAAACATAAATAATGATCACTACATCCCATGGCCAACGGAAATAGGAACAGCACTGATTCTGACAACGTTAGTAAAGAACCTGGCAGTCTTAATGGACAACGAACTAACACTGGAGCCACAAGTAAACGCTATAATCAAGAAATAGTTCTTCCTCTTACAAGCAGTAAAAAGGGTCTTACCATTCCTCTCTTTCACCTACAAAACTCTCCCCATCATCGCACTCATGTCCAGAGTAGACTATGCCATCAGCCTATTCCTCAGAATGCCAGAACGACTATTAAAAAAACTCCAGCGCAGCCAAAACGCTTCGGCCAGACGACTTTAACGCTTCGGCCAGACGACTTATCAAACTACTGCGAATAGAACATATTACCCCAGCGCTGAAACTGCTACACTGGCTACCATTAAAACATTGAATAAAGTTCAAAATGTTGTGCATATTACACAGAGCAATCCACGGCTAAGGAGCAGAGTTCCTAAAGGAGAAAATAACCGTCTACCACCGACAAGGCCACTAAGATCAAGCAACGACATACGCCTAGAACCAAAACCATACAACAAGAGAACATTCGGGGGATCTTCGTTCTCACACCTGGCAGCAATATCCTGCAATCACCTACCCAAAAACATATGCAACACAAAGGATCATCTGAAATTCAGAAAACTGCTAAAAACATGTTGTTTTGCTCTTGAAAAGGGAGAAAACGACTTTGAAGCAAAGAACCCTTTGGGAACAAAATACCCAGGGAGGAAACCATAACCCTAAATTAATTCCTCACCTAACCATAAGGCGGAGGGACCCCCTGATCATCCACCCCACATAAAGCTAACTCGCATAAAAACCTAGATGGGTTAAATCCCTGCACAGGATGTGCAGCCGGGGACCAGAGTCCTCTAACCTAAACATCACTGACCCAGGATGAGGCAGCACAGAAATGCAAGGATATAGAAGTAAAAGAGGAAGAGGGAGAGAGAAGAAAAAAATACATCTAACCCAACTCTCAAGTTTCCTCATACACCTGTCATACAGAAACCCATGCAACCACCTCTGTAATCACTTCACCACATTACAACAGATTAACAACACATAACACGGCACAACAGCACATGGGAGTTCACAAAGACCCTTAAACCACGCTTAAGCTTAGCGAACGGTGCAAACCGAACTGAAGCTGCCAACACAACATCATAACTCACTTTCCTATTTCCAACTACACCTACTAACGCTCCACCACCGCCCTTTTTTTTCACAATTTCGTTTTCAGATCCACCAGAGCGCCTGGGATGACTTTGGTGGTGACGGTGCGCGGTACAAATACCTTTAACATTAGGTCATACATCTTAGTTTATACATAGCCTTTTGTGTGCCTTTGGATCAGCCACTGGAATTTTTTGTCCTGGTCTTCAATATATAAAGTGTTAGTACAATATAGCATCAGTTCACCTATGTAAGAGAGCCTAGGCTATTTGATTTCATCAGCGTATACTATTACAGTGTGAGGAGTGGCAGTAGGGTGGACAGACTCGGGCAGGTTAGGCGTAGTTGCAAAAGAAATATTTTGATACTCATCAGAAACCCAGTTAGGAAGGGCATAATTTGCTGCGGGAACATGGTCCACTGCATATTCAGCTGCCCCGGGATGGAACTCCAAATAAGGATTACCTCACAATGGCACGAAGAAGCTGCACAGCTACCCCCTTGCCAGTGTATAATGCTTATCCTCTTCCTTCGCACCATTCTCTGTGCATCCTCTGCCATTAATACATCTGTTGTTTTGACAGTTCCCTTTGAGGTGGCTCTTTGTTTCTCTCATAGAGGGAGGGCATGGAAGTTTATGTCTTGCATTGTCATTTTTAAATGGAGAACCAACCAATCCCTCAACTTGTGTCATCGTAAACATAAACCACACAAAAGATGCACAATAGAACAGTGAAAGGTGAAGCATCATTTGGTGCATGTGTCCGCCTTCAGTGAAATGCATGTGCCCAGGTGGGTAGTCCTTGGCATTTAACAGCATTCATTGGTGCATTTTTACACACACTCAGTCTCTGGGACTCTTATTTTGGGTACTTTGGCAGTACTTCTTTGGCCTGTAAATGGATATATCTGAAACATTTCATTACTGCCTGGCATTGGTTGAGTATTACATCATCAGTTAGGTGCTCATCTGTTTTAAAGCTAGCAGTGATGTTGAAGGAAGGCGCACTGGGCAACTCATTTCATGTAAACAAGGGCATATTTTTCAGGTATACATGCTTTGCATACTCATAAGGGCTAATGGCAGTGCATCTTTCATTTTAGATTTGTCTCAATGTTTTAGCCAATTTATTTTTCAGAATCTCCTTCTGTCATCCATTACCCATGCTGATTGTGAATGATGTGGGCAGTGGTGTTTTTGCTGAATCAGTAAAGCTGTACAATGCTCCTTAACAAGTTGTCCTGTAAAGTGTGCCCCTGTTGCTGTCTATGCTCAAATGCACGCCACATCTTGATGGCGGTATCCTGGCGCATTTAGCGCTGGGATAACACCAATGCTATGATGAGGCCAAAAGTCTTTGGTGTTTCACCACAGTCATCGTGTCAGCTTTCTGACGGGCCAAAAGTCTTTGGTGTTTCACCACAGTCATCGTGTCAGCTTTCTGACAGTAGAAAATGTTTTACCCATCCTAAAAACTTTTGCAAGAACTCATACATATTCAAAGCAACAACAATTTGCATTTGAGTAAAATGGATCTGGACATTTACTAAAGTCCCCAAAGTGCGAGAATTGCTCCAGTTTATGTTGTTACTGCATTCCCAACATCATGCTGCTGACATATAATGCATTGTTTAAACTACCTTTGAGCTACAGCAGAAATGATTGCTGGTTTCCAATTTCATTTAACAGCAGTCCGCCTACATTTACCCATGTGTACCACTCCATGGTTCACATGGGCAAAATAGGACAATACATTTCATGCAACGAGACAACTTTCTGGGGAGTGCCAGAGGTGATCAGGATATAAAAGGAATCCAGTATTGTTTTCCAATTTCATTTGCAGAATGCTGTATTTTGGCCAGATCCGGAGGGAAAGCTATGGGAGGCTACTGGATTTGGTTAATCTGAAAAAACATACATACAGCCTAAAAGCAGGAAAGATACACCTGCTTAGCTGCTGTGTCATCCAAGGCATTTCCTTGTATAGCCTTGCATTGGGTTGGTGGGCAGCACATTTAACAATAGCAATCACCTTTGGCAACATTAGAGGATCAAGGCAGGATTAGACATACATATCATTTTTTTATGGGTGATCCTGCCCTGGTAAGGCATCTCTGCTCTTCCCATAATTGTCCATAATCAGGTACAATTCCAAAGGCATAGCGAGAACCTCTGCAAATGGTAAAAGTGTGGTTTTCCAATATTGTACATGCTCTTGTTAAGGCTGCAAGTACAGCTCACTGAGCAAAGAACACGCAGCACTTTCTGTTATAGCGTGTGGAGAGCACACAGCTTAACCAGCCATCAGCTTGCCTCTAATGTCAGAGAGGCAAGAGCCATGTACAAAGTAAATGAAATCAGAATTGTACGTAAACACATCAGGAAGGTCCTCCCTGTGATGTGTTAGGGAAAAATTGCAATCCTGAAATTCTCTATCTGATGGGCCTGGCAATAAAAATACAGAATTCAGAACAAGTCAGAGTGATGTGACAAGAGGTTAACAGGATCAGTTCATACTTCGTACGGAGAGAAGTGGAGAGATGTTGTGTTTTTGTTTACAGCAGCAAGACTGTGACACAGCGGGGCGCTACAACAGCTAATAAAGATCCCAGTACTAAATATTTTGACAATTGCACTACTACAGACCAGAGACAATGAGGATATCCAAAGGCAATGGGTTGTAGCACAGTACTATAGTATGCTTACAGACAGAGTTTATCCTTGGGTTTTTGTGTTAATGCAACCCATACCATTTGTGACAGAGTATTGTGAAAGGCTTCTGACAGAAGAGTGTTAAAGGTTTCTTTTAACTGGGCAGGCCTAAGGCTGGTGCGCTAGAGAGAGTGTGTTTAATGCCTGTTAATTTCTTTTCTAGTGTGGGAGCCCATGGAGGGATTCAGGAGAAACTAGAAATGTCATGTCCTGTAGTGGTATGACAGGGCTGGCACATCCCAATATCCACTGCCACCAATACCCACCCAGCAATACCCAGCCCAGGAATGATCTTAGTAATAGGTGCAGGCATTGTCACAATAGTGATAACATATGTGTCTGTTACATGATCGGTCCCTACTGAAATAATGTGACCCAAATAACAGTGGGCCTCATTACAAGTGTGGCGGTACGGAAACAAGGGTTCGGGTAAAATCACTGGGACCATTGTTTCTCGGACCGGCACACTATAAGTCTGCCTGTCGGGGCCGCTGCACCCAGCAGGTGACCTGCCAGGCACAGCAACCCCAGTAGGCAGATTTGTTGCAGAAGCACCAGCACTGTTAGCAACAGTGCTGGTGCTTCCGTCTCCCCACTCATGGGAACAGTGACTTGCAAAATCCGTCGCCTGACTTCCCGCGCTGCTGGAACTTGTAATGTCACGGTGGCACCGGAAAGTCAGGTGCCGGATTCGGTGTTACGGGTTGGCGGCAACCTGCCGGTTGCACCGGCGGGTTACCAGCAACCTCGTAATAAGGCCCTGTATCTTCTATTTGGAGGCTTTACAACCATTTGAAACTAGGAAATCTAAAAGTACTTAAGTATCCCAGCTTTTTAGGCGAGCAAAGCTAAGCAAAGATCATCTACATACCGCACAAGTACAGATTTTCCAGGAAACAGAATGCTGTCTAAGTCCCTTTTCAGTTTTTGGCAAAACATGGTAGGAGATTCCGTCTATTCCGGCAGTGATCTGGTCCTTATGTTTTGTAATCCTCAATATGTAAAGGCAAACAATCACAATGAAGGTGGATAGGCATAGAAAAGAAAGCAGACCATAAATCTACAACAGAATAATAGGTAGCTGGAGGCAAAATGCATGAAAGATTTATTGCAGGATTCAGGTCCACTGGGAACGAGGAAAGCATTACAAAGTTCGCAGCATGAAGATCCTGCACAAAACGCTAGGCGTATTTGTTAAGTTTCTTTGCAGGCCAACTAGGAGTGTTTCAAGGGTTGATGGTTGGGACAATAATTCCATGATGTAATAATGAATTAAGAACATTTGCTATTCCTTCCACTATTTCGAGATGGAGTGAGTACTGAGGGGCCTTCAGAAGGGGCTTGAAGAGATCTACTTGGAACCCAACTGCTATAGATTGTGTATGCAACTTACTTTGTTGTCATGCTGAGACATATTGCAAGCTGGATCTTAGCATAATAATTGATAATATCCTTGCTCTAATGTTATCTTTATGGGTTGGCGGGTTTAGCGGCCCGTCCTGCAAATTTGCAAGCATAAGTCTGGTAATTGATATGGAACTACAAACACTTCACATGGAGAACAGTGAATGGTGGACTTCAATTTACCAAAAATTATTGACATTGACATTGGAGGAGGTACTCAACAGACATTCATATTTATCTGCTAAGGAACCCCAGGAAACAGCCAAAGGTTGGGTTATGGAGGGGGCGCTTGCAACCAAGATGGCTGCTGCTGTGTGAGCTCTGAGTGAGTGGTCCAGGAGGAGGAGGCCGGGGTCTGTTTTGGGCCAGATTATAATCCTTTCGACAACAGGGTGCAGTGTGGCCCGCTTTATAGCACCAGCGTGCCAAGTATGTCGGCTGCCTGGTGTGTCATTTGGGAAATATTTCTGGAGTACTGTGTGTTGCAGAGACGCCATGAGGCGGTGTAGACTGCCTGCGCCCCCGCTGTGAGTGAAGAGGCGGCCGGGGTAGGATGTGTGGAGGGGAACAGCCCGGGCCACTATCGTCAGGCCGGAGGAGAGTGTGCATCCAGCTAACAGAAGGTGGGGGGTCCCCCCGGTGGCAGGGGCTTGTTGGTGTGCAGCCATGAAGCCTGCAGGGGCGGAGTGGATTGGCGGCATGCAGCCGCTCCGAACTTGCGCCGGGCACGAGGATTCAAAGTGGCCTGCCAGGCACTCTGGTGGTTGCTGCTGTAATTAGAGGCATCCCACTCTGCTTTATAGGATGCTAGTTGTCAGAGCCACACTGTGGGGAGCTGGATGAAAGGTGACACCGGCTGCAGGTTTGCAAAGTATGCCGGAGAAGATGAGCCTGTAGGCTCGGAGTGTGGATGCTATGCGCTGCATCTGGGTGCAAGCTGCTGGGCTGGCTGGAAAAGGGCCATGATGATTTAAGCAGCACCTTCAGCTTGAGAGTGTGTTGTGGCGGCCTTGTCCTGGCACCGAATGAAGGCACTAGGCACCATTAGTGGAGAACACGGGCTTATTGAAGGGCTTGCTGGAGGCTTGATGTCAATGGCCTTGCTGCTGGGTGGCTGCTGGAGTTCAGTGGAGTAGACCACTGTGGCTGGTCTTGGGTTGCTGCGCCTTAAGGCCATTCTCCTTTCACCAATACCCTATGTTGATTTTTTCCAGCTAGATGCTGAGCTCTACCATTCTGTGGTTTTGCTGAAGCATGAGGAGGGGGACAGCAGCAGGGTATGGCGAGTCCACAGCATGAGCCTCTGCGGCCCATTTGCCGAAGATTTCTCCTGGTTGGCTGCGCTGCGATGGCAGGTGCCCTTTGGGGGGGGTCAATGAGCAGTTATTGGATGGCCAAAGGGAATAAGAAGCAGGGTCACCTGCAGTTTACGCAAAAGGAGGGATTGGCTCTGTTTAAGAGCACCTTGGTCACCTCTGGCTCTGTGGTACAGGAGGGAAGGGGTAATGGCTTGTTCAGCTCGGACCAGGCCGATGGTGTCCGCGGGCCAGACCCGGGAACTTAGCATTATATTAGCGGAGATTAAGAGTGGCTTTGCGTCAGTGAATACCAAACTTTATGGTATGGAGTATAAAATGGACTGCATGCAGGAAAGGATTGAGAAGGAGAGCAATCCTCTTTGCGAGGCCGAGCACAGAGTGGGGGTGCTCGAAGACACGAGCACTTATGTGACCCAAGCTATTCAAGTGTTGCAGCGGGAGGTGAAAGAAATCAGAAGAACAAAGACCTAGATGTGAGGTGGTCGGAATCCCAGAATCGGTGCCTCCGCAGAAACTGTTTATGGAATCGTTCATTAGGGAAGTCCTTGGTGATCCCCACTTTCCTGACACTTCCTAATTGAAAGAGCCCATTGTGTGTCAGTGAGAAAGCCTAGACCAGAGCAGAATCCTCACCCGGTCATTGCAAGACTATTGAACTATGGGGATTGTGATGTTATATTGCGGAGAGCACGTGAACTTGGGGACCTACACTATAAGGAGTTGTGAGAAACCTGAAGGTGTCTCCCTAGCTATTTCCCGGGAATGTGTCATCCAGGTGGCCAGGACACGGCCATCGCTATTGGATCCAGTTCCTGGGGGTGGACCAGTGCGGTAGGATGAAGCAAAGGAGAGTACTGCTACCAGGGGGACTCACCCATATTGGTCACATTAATCAAGACCTAATTGGAGATCCCCAATATTACTGATCGAATAAATCATAAAATCCAAAAGTTGTCCAAAAGGAAACACATAGACGAGCTGAGGAGTAAGTTCAATTAGTTATATTTGAGAAGTGGAGTTGATTTTCCCAATTAGCAATACAGGATTAAGAAAGTATTGTGACACCCATAAAGGTGAAATTGCTTCTAAAGCAAATAAAGTGTACCGGAGAGGTCATCATGAAAAAAACTCTTGTGAAAAGTACACATATTGAACATAAACAAGAGAACCTATGTCTAATTGGACATAGTTACCAAAATATGACAGTTAAAATTGACAAGCAATAATTCACAAAGCACATAAGTTTAGGCCCTTTTATTATTAACTAGAGAGAGGTTTGCTGTTACAAGAATCAAAGAGAACACACATGGGATATAGAGTGCAGACGATATTTACATCTACCAACCAAATGGAAGTTCTGCAAGTGTTATGCCACTAGGTAATCCATCTGACAATGATTCTACCAAAAGGTTCACATAAACATTCTATATTCCATTCTCTAGAACAGACAGTGGTCTCTGTTGACAGTCTTCACACAAAGACACACTTTGCTGACGCTGCAGGAGATAAAGCTGGGTAAATCCAGTAGGAAGTGCTGACAGTGGCCCTCATTCCGAGTTAGGACTACACCATGGAGTAAATAGCTCCATGGTTGGCAACCATGGAGCTATTTACTCCATGGAATACCTGCATGGTGAATGGAGTAATTTCCGGTCCATTCCAAGGTTGGATGGACCGGTAATTCCCCATTCACCATAGCCCTTCCCCATCCCCATTTCTGCCCCCATAGGGCTCAATGGGAATGGGGAAGGAGGTAATTACGGCACCGTAAATTACGGTGCCGTAATTTACTCCAAGGTCACTTTGCGGGTCCCGTAATTAACTCCTGCTAAAAGCAGGAGGTAAAGAGGGACCCGCAAAGGGAACTCGGAATACGGAGGTAAGGGATTACCGCCATCGTTGCCCTTACAGGCGCCGGTAATCCCTTACCTCCAACCTCGGAATGACCCCAGTGTCTCCTGTGAGTCCAAAAGTTGTCAGCCTAAAAACTATTTAATAAATTCCCCCTTGTTCAATAAGCGTTTCAGTGGCAAATATACAACAGTCCAGGGCAAATAAATGCAGTTTGTGGATATTTGTAATGGCCGCCTTCTTCAGGGCGAGGTAAATGACCTCTGTAAGAAAAAAGATCCCCTTTAGTTCTGTGTGTTTCCTTCACAGGCACTTAAAAGGCATCAAGTAATAGTTTTTTGGAAGAATTAAAATCATGAACATATAATTTTATGGGCAAAGGGAGATTGAGGATAATTTACTATCTCAAACAATCCGTGGTGAAAAGCAAGGGATTCCAAACCTACTCACCACGGGGGTCCTGGAAGTGTTCTTCACAAGAAAAATCACCTTGGGGTACTGCTCTCATCTCGGGCTGCCCCTGTAATACTTGCTTGAGGGAGGCTCTATATTGGTAGTGTTAAATGTCCCAGAACAGTCAGGTTGGGCATGTAAGTAATCAACTTATACAGGTTCCCTAAAGTGAGGAAATAGACATGGTGAGCCATCAACCATACCGTCCTGCATTGGTGTAATTACCTCATGCAGGTGCTACACATCGTCTCACATATTTGTAACATTGTATGTTACCAGTGCGGTAGGATCACCTGGATGGGGTCCTTGGCGAGTGGGAGTGGGACACAGATGGGTAAGAAGCGGTATACTCCCTTCTTTCAACAATGTTTCACCATCCTACCACGTAGGGCATTCAAAACCACTGGCCCCTCCCATTTTCTGATGCAAACGCTTTCACGCGACACACCAGAGAACGGACTAACACCAGAGCCATTTACCTGACATGTCCCAGTACAAGGGTCAGGCAAAGTTAGGCAATTGATCAGAATCACGCACAACTAACGGCCCTTTCCCTTCCCCCACAAGGATAAAAGGTGGAGCAAGAGAGCACACGACGAGCAAAGCAGACCGCACAACAAGAAAGCTATCCAGGTCCAGCAGTTGAAGAGGAGGAGAAAGGCGGTGAATATCGAGAGGCTGACAAGTGAAACACAACCTTGCCCTTTCCGATGCAGACCCGCGCAACCTCTGCAGAGGGAATCGTAAGACCGAGGACAATAGCCCAAGTGTACTGCAACAGATGTCAATGGTACACAAAGCGTGTTGACGCTGATAAGCAGGAGAGAGGGAAACTCCTGCTCCTGTGGTACCAGCCTTGACTCCAGTTACGAGGAACGCCAAGCAGTTAATCACAGCCGGTGAGTCGAATGGGAGAGCCGATAGGAACCGGGCTGTGGTGACACGGGTGAGATGCGGTAGCCCCCTTCTTTCAACACCTTTTCCCCATCCCCCCCTTTTTCGACACAAACGCTTTCACACGACACACCAGAGAACGGACTAACATCAGAGCCATTTACCTGACATGTCCCAATACAACGGTCAGGCAAAGTCAGGAAATTGAGCAGAATTGCGCACAGCTGATGGCCCTTTCCCTTCCCCACAGGGATAAAAGGTGGAGCAAGAGAGCACAGGACGAGCAAGGTAGTCCGCTCAACAAGAAAGCTATCTAGGTCCAGCAGTTCAAGAGGTGGAGAAAGGCGGCGAATATTGAGAGGCTGACGAGGAGAAACACGACCTTGCCCTTTCTGATGCAGACCTGCGAAAACCTCAGCACAGGGAATCGTAAGACCGATGACAATAGCCCAAGTGTACTGCAACAGATGTCAATGGTACACAAAGCGTGTTGACGCTGATAAGCAGGAGAGAGGGAAACTCCTGCTCCTGTGGTACCAGCCTTGACTCCAGTTACGAGGAACGCCAAGCAGTTAATCACAGCCGGTGAGTCGAATGGGAGAGCCGATAGGAACCGGGCTGTGGTGAATGAAAGATGCAAAGTGGCAAGTTCAACAAATTTCAAAGAACTGTAAAAGTGTTGAGGGGAGACCAGCTGCAGAGGAAACCGGCACCCCGTTTGTGCTAACTCGAGAGACTCTGGTTGATCCCCGTTTGAATGAAAACTAAAGGTACCAAAAAGCTGTAGGAGAGCCGCCAAGAGAGGTCAAAGTGGTCATACAGGGGGTCAAGCAAAATCCCTGTACAGTCAAAAGCCTTTGACCTATGAACTTCAAAGAAAGCAAGGGAAGTGAATCCGACTACCTGAGAAAGCAACGGAAGTGAATCCCATAAACATTGAAAGTAAATGTGAAGGTGAAGTTGGCAAGTGTAAACCTAGAAGAGGGATGCTGACGAGGAGAGGGCAAAGTCTAAGAGAAGTGAATCCAGCATCATAGGAACTGTATATTGACAAAGTTGGCAAGAGTGAACCCAATGGAAGGATGCTGATGAAAATGGGGCAAAGCCTAAAAGTCCTGATATACAGTGTGTTGACAAAGGTGTACCCGGCCGAGGGATGTCCACTGGAACTGTTTAAAAAGACTTTAAGATTTGTGAGCAAAGGAAAAGCCATAGTGAACCCAGAGAAGGGAGGCTAAAGGTAAAGAGGGATCAGTGCCCGGAAGAGGGGGGGCCAGGGGTGAAGAATCCTCACCCAAAGTAAAACCAGGAAACAAACTTTCATTGGTTGAAGGAACTTTTGTTTATTTGTTTCAATACTTCAGGCCTTCGAATGCAAGAGACTTTCAAGTGAAACAAAACTTGGCCATCGAGGCTCCTGATAAAATGGAACAAGAACTGTTGACTCATGCAGGGGAAGCTCAAGTGTGTGCTGTGCTCCAAGATCCCACCTTACCCTGTGCTCAAAACATGGGGAAGGGAGAACCACGCTAGCGCATCCTGACATATTATTTATGAACACTTCTTTCCTTTTCTTAAAATCCATCCCACACCCTTTTTTGTATTAGTTGTAAGGTTGGCAATAGGTTTCTTAGATTAGGCCCTTTTTATTTGACACAACGCCACAAGGACTGCCTTATTTTCATTTGATGGCCTATGCTTGCTCACATCTTAGATTTAGGCATAGATTAGGCATTTCCAAACTGCATACAGTTTAATAAACATCCTTGAACTGTGATCACATGTGTCTGTCTGTCATGTCTCGCTTACGCCGAAGGTCTCAGAGGCGCAGGTGGCGCTGCATCGCTTCCTTGTTACCTAGTCCTCCCAACATGGTGCAGAAAAGAACAAACGGCGTTGCAGTCGTTTGTGTGGGATCTTTTGTCCTGACTCTGCCCCCGGCTCCTGCAGGGACTCATCTAGCAGCAGGAGCAGAGCAGCAGCGCGTTTCTACGCTTTTCCAAGCCACGCTCGTAAGTTTGTTTTTGTTCCTCAGATCAAATCTCGGCACTCTCACTGCCCTAAACTTCCTCTCTAAATCCTGTCTTGTTTCTTTCCCCAGTCAAACTCTGAACTTTCTGACGTATCATCTGGCTTCCGCATTTACTCCTGTCAGTCCATTCCCTGCTTTCAGATCACACCCCCTCTACTCCGATTTCTCCCGTCTGTTCACACGCAGAAAGGAGGAGGAAGCGTGTCTTCGCCGGTGAACACTGGCAGTCTTTCTTACAACCAGGCTCCACTGGTACGTGTCCTCTCCTTAACTTTCCCTTTGTTTGGGTTCAGAAGATCAGGATTCACTTCTTACCGCCCTCAGATCCGGACCTACTCTTCTGTGCCTTCACCGAATGTGAGAAGTCTTGCGTCCCCGCCGGTGAACACTGGCCATCTCTCCTGACATCTGCAGCTGATATTTTCTGCTCAACTGCGGTCATGGTAGGCTTTCTGTGATCTAACTCCATTCTGCACTCACCTGTCGATCTCTTACCTTTACTCTCCCTCATAACTTCCATCAAAGAGTCTATTTGAAGCCATCTCGCTCACTGAGATACCTTGCTAGTTGCTGTTCACATCTGACACTGGGTAAATCCTTTACCATATTACATAGAATAGAACCTCCTGCTCCATTTAGAAAACTAACTTGTTTCTTTCCATTACTGTCCAGCCTGAATCTTCTTGCCTCCTCCACTTTGAGACTTCCTGTACCTCCTCCACTGAAGTCCTCCCTGCAGTCAGAGAGATGACATCATCCTAACAAGAACAGGGTTTTCTTCCCCTTGAGGGTTTCGCTGGAAACCCTATCCTGCCCTGACCCTAGAGACTGAGGAATGGATAGGGTGACCAGGTATTCCCTTGCTGCATCTGATTCAGGTTGGTGCTTTTCCTGTTATTATTGCACGTTTGCTACGATTGGGCAGTAATTATTGCACTGTCTTTACTGTTGCCACCATGAGTTCCTCGAACATGGAGTCAGGAATTGGATGTGACTCAATTGAATCAAATTGGGGCACCCTACAATTTCAAAAACTTAGTCAGAGAGCCTCTAACCCTTCTATCATCACCAAGGAATCAATAGGGTTTGATATCTGTAGCAGCAGGAAAGCTAGTATACCCCCTGGGAAAAGAGGAATGATTCCTACAGGCTTGGGGCCTCATTACGGGTCTGGCGGTAACCCTGCCGGTGCTACTGGTGGGTTGCCACCAGACCCATAAACAATTACCAGCCCCAGACTTCCCGGTGCCACCGGCTCATTATGAGTCCGGGGGCTGGGAAGTCAGGCGCCGGTATATTTGTTAATTCCCATTCCCTTAGAGCACCACAGGACTCTATGGGAGTGGGTACACAGAAGTTTAGTTTAGTTTAGTTTCTTTATTTGTACCGCGCGCCGAACCCTGGGGTAACCGGGCGCCGGAGACTTAGAGACAGTTACAACATGGCAAAAATATACAATACAGACTGTGAAATAACAATATTAAGTGTAGTAGACCAGGTTACAAGATGGTCGACAAGGACATGCGGAGATGAAGTACATTAAGCAGAATTTTTGTTGGCAAGCCATGTTTTAGTATTGGCTCTAAAAGTCCAAAAGGAGGGTTCTGCTCTAAGGGTTAGAAGCATAGCGTTCCATAGTTTGGCAGCTAGGACCGGGAAGCTGGCGCCACATGCTTTTTTTAGGGAGAATTTGGGAATGGAAAGGCAATGTGAGTATGGCGTTCTAGTTGGTCTAGTAGATGTGTGATTGTGGAACTTGTCTGCCAGGTATTTGGGTGCATCATTGGAGCGGCATTTATGGACGATGACGAGGGATCTGAGAGTGATTCTGTCTCATACAGGGAGCCAATGAGCGTCTTGCCTGATGCTGGAGATGTGGGCGTGTCGGGGGATACTGAGGGCGGCTATGAGGGCATTATTTTGAAGCACCTGTAGTTTGTTCAGGTTGCGTTCTGACGTGCCGAGAAAGAGTGTGTTACCGTAGTCAGTTTTTTAGAGCACTAGCGCTCTGGCTAGTGTAATGCAGCTGGAAGGAGATAGGAAAGGTTTGCAGGCGTTGATAAGCTTATTTGTATAAGCTGTGGATGAGGCTGTGGCATTCACCTGTCTTTTGAGCGAGAGAGTAGAGTCTAGATAAACCCCAAGGGTTTTAATTTCTTTGGCTACTGTGATTAGGTTACCGTCTATGTTGATGGACGCGTAACGGGGATCTTGTTTGTTTAGCCGTGGTTGGGAGCCGACAAGAATGAGCTCAATTTTCTCGTCGTTGAGGCATAGACCGTGCTCTGCCATCCAGGCTTGGATCTCCAAATATCGGTTGTTGATTCTGGTGGAGTCCTCATCGTAGCACCCTGATAGGGTAATGAGAACCTGGGTATCGTCAGCATAGTTTGTGTATGTGACACCCAGGTTAACTAGGCGGTCAAACAATAGCTTAGTGAAGATATTGTATAGGGTCAGCGAGACGCACAAGCCTTGAGGGACGCTGCAGGTGTTGGGGACAGGGAGTGCTGAGACCCCCGGGGAGAAAACCCGGGTGGTTCGGTTGGCTAGGAAGGACTGGATCCAGGCAGTCGCCTGATTAGAGAAGGCCGCTGAGGTCATCAGATGTTCCATGAGGATCTGATGGTCGATGAGGTCGAAGGCTGCTGATAGATCTAGCAGTTGGAGAATGGTTAGATTACCCTTGTCCTTTTCCTCGTCCTTCTGGATTTTTAGGTCCAGTAGGGCTGACTCTGTTCCGTGCCTTGGCTTGAAGCCGGATTGTCTGAGACCCAGGAGGTTGTTGTCTTCCAGGTGCTTCTGTATTTGCAGGTAGGCCACTCTGTCTAAGATCTTTAGGATGTAGGGAACGGTGGTGGTAGGCCTGTAGTTGGTTGGGTTATTGGGGTCTAGATTAGGTTTTTTAGTAGTGGCATGACCCAGGCCTCCTTGAGGCTGCTAGGCACTGAACTTGATTTGAAGGATGCATTGATAAGGGCTGTTATGAAGGGGGCCAGAATGTTGGCACCTTCCTGGATGATGGGAGTTGGGCATTAGTCCCCTTGGCATCTGGAGGGTTTGAGGCCCTTAGTGATGCTTTCTACTTCTTTAGTGGATACTGGTGAGAAGGAGAAGGGGGGGCAAGTGGCAGTTTTGGGAGTGGTGGACGGTGGATGGTTTGTTTTTTTGCATAGGCAAAGCTTTTTCTGTTCGATTTTGGATTGTAACATGGTTATTTTGTCTGCTAGGGCTTTGTGAATCCTCTCACACCAGTCTGCATCTTTCACACAGGTTTCTGCCATTGTGGGGGGGAATTCGAGTTCCCTGAGGATATTGAAGACCTCTTTTGTTTCGGATTTGGCACTCGCAATTCTGTTGTCATATGTCTCTTTTTTGGCCTTGAGGATGGCGGTTTTGTAGGTGGAGGCTGCTATCGAGAGTTGTGTTTTGTTGGATAGGTTGGGTGTTTTTCTCCAGGTGGCTTCTGCGGCTCGTTTGGAGTTTCGGAGGATATTTAGCTCTGGTGCGAACCATTTGTTCATGTGGGCTGCCAGTTTGGCGTTGGTGAGTTTGAGTGGAGCGATGGTGTCTACTGCTGATTCTAACGTTTTGTTGTAGAGGTCAGCAAGTTTCTCCGCATCTAGGTTAACATAGTTTGTGGGGGTAAGGATGTTGTCTATAAGTGGGCGGAGGTTTTGTAAGGTGATGTTGCGGTTATTTCTGGAGAGGATTTGAGGGATGATGGTTGGCGTGTTTGGTTGTGATTTCCCCTGGATGGAGAAGGAGATGGCGTGGTGATCAGACCATGCAGTTTGCTCGTTTTTTGTGATGGTCGTAGAGCAGTTGAGATCTGCTAGCCAGTCCAGGGTCCTGCCTTTGTTGTGGGTAGGGTCTGTGATTCTGAGCTTGAACCCTAGTTGGGTGATGGTGCTTTCCAAGGAGAGCGCATTGGCATCGTTTGGGTCGCTGAGACCGAGGTTGAGGTCGCCAAGTAGGATAATTTGAGATCCTGTTTTGGTGTTGGTGGTCAAGAGGTCAGATATCTCTTCCTTAAATGTGGTGATGGGGCATGGGGGCCTGTAGAGGAGGTGTACTAGTACGGTTTGTGTAGCAGAGAGTTGGGGCTTGGCTGACAGAAGTTCTGCAGAGCGGAAGCTGGGCGGTGGGGTTAATCTAAGGCCAAGGGATGTTTTGGCGATGAAGGCTACTCCTCCTCCTTTACCTATGTCCCGGTCTTTCCTTAGTACTGAATGTCTTTTGGCGAGAGTCTTGGGGGTTATGAGCCGAGAACCGAGTCTCAGGTTTCTATCTTTCAATGTGCAAGGGTTCCAAGGAGTGGGCGGAGCAGCAAATCGGCAGATCCATTCTATGGGGCTGAGGGTGCCGTTAGGCTGGTCAATATGTTGGGCCTCGAAAAAAACCATACTCGAGGTGTATGAGGGATGTTGGGTTGGGGGTGATTGTGGACGGGGTTTGTGGCAGGTGGTGTTGTTGTGGTGGAGCAAGGCGAGTGTGGCCGTTAAGGTGAGAGTGACTAAGTAGAGGTTTGCCATGGGTGGTCAGTGTGAGAGCTGGATGTAGTTGGGTGAGGTTGACTAGATGGCAATAGAATAGTTTGGGGTGGAGCGGGAGCTGACTGGGTCGGGATAGGCAGAAGCACCGGCACCGTTGCTAATGGTGTCTGTGGTACCGTGACGGGTTTGCCTACCATGACCGTTGCGCCCGTCAGGCTTAAATCTGTCTGGTACAGCGGCTCCGGCAGGCAAATGCGTAGTTTGCCAGTGTGGAAACAAGGGTGCTGGTGAACTTACTGGCACCCTTGTTTCTGGACGGGCAAACTTGTCATGAGGCCCTTGTTCTTGATACCATCTGCAGGGTGCTATATAGGATTAGGCCCAAAATCTGGCTTAGCATGGAAGTTCGGGATAGATGTCTTAGCAGGCATTATGGCCAAGTCCCTTTTGAGGTACGCCAGGAAGATCAAATTGCGCAGGGAATTCTGGAAAGGCCTCTGTTCCCTCAATTCACAGAAAGCAAACCAGATAAAGCAGAAAGAGGTAATTTAGGCTTTGGGGAAGCTGATAAACCTCTTAACATCGAAGATGAGAAAGAAGAACCCACTATCTATCCCGACTTAGCCTTTGCCCAGCAAAATGATCAAGCCCTTTTTCTTCTTAAAACTTGGGTTACTTTACCAAAGAGAAACCTCCCCAGAAGGTTTTGTAGAAACCCAACTGGTAATACTAAAAAGCCACCAAAAGGTTGTGAGATTGCAAATTCCCATTTCACAGGAGGGCATTTGGGACATGTTAAACCCCAGGCGCATATTAGTGGAGAGGTTTACTGGCCAGTTATCCACGCCGATATAAAAACGTTAATACAAACCTGCGAAATATGTCAGAAGATCAGCCCCCATATCCCAGTGCCTGCCCCTCTGAACCCATTGCTGATCATAGAAGTCCCCTTTTCTAGAATTGATAGGGACATAATAGGACCTCTAGAAACATCTAAATTGGGCAACAAGTATGCCCTGCTGATCATAGATTATGCAACCCGATATACTGAGGCATTCCCAATGCGAAATAATACCACTCAGCAGATCCTAAAACATCTTCTACAGTATTTCTCTAGGGTCGGTTTTCCCAAAGAAATACTAACCGACCAAGGTTTGAATTTTATGAGTAAGCTTATTGCCGAAATGAAAGAGCTACTCCACATTACCACCTTGCGAACTTCTGTGTACCATCTCCAAACTGATGGTCTAGTAGAAAGATTCAATAAGGCCTTGAAACTAATTCTACGGAAACTGGTAGACGAGGATGGGAAAGACTGGGATTGAATGATCCCATGGGCACGGTAATGGGCCAAAATGTCGCCTTCATAATTGCGACGGCCGAAATGGCCGATTTGTTTTTTTTAACACCCCTTCACACCACATATATATGTGGGGGGGTATGGGATATATTAGTAATATAGGGAGCTGCAGGGGGTTTCCCCCGCATATCTATGTGGTGTAAAGGGGGTTTAATAAAAAAAAAGTCTACATTTTCGGCCGTCGCAACTATGTGTGGTCGCAGTGATCACATCGATCCCATGAGCACTATTTGAAGTGAGGAAACCCCCCCAAGCTTCCAAGGGTTTGTCTCCCTTTGAGCTACTCTATGGAAGCGAACGAGAGATGTCCTGGACATGCTCCGGGACACCTGGGAAGAACAAGAGGAGGCTCCCATTCCAATATCACAAACCGCCACTAGAATGCGAGAACACATGAAGTTGGTTTGGGACTTAGTTTGTATTCATATGGGAAAGGCCCAGAGCCAACAAAAGGACAATTATGATAAAAATGTAAATGTAAGATCTTTTTCTATTGCCCACAAAGTACTAGTCCTTTTACCCACCTCAGAGAACAAACTTGTTTCCAGGTGGCACGACCCTTACGAGGTAATAGAACGAACTAGAACGTGCACGTGTAAAATAGCCCAACCAGACCGAAAACAGAAAGTCCACTTATATTATCACATCAACCTCTTAAAAGATTGGAAGGAGAACCCTTCAGCCACCCATACCAAAATACTAGCCTGCCTGGTTCTCGAAGATATAGGTAACTTTGATTTAATTCCTTCTGAGTTATCTATCCAACAACAAGAAGATCTAAAAAATGTAGTGGCCTCGTTCCCTGATGTATTCTCAGAAAAACCAGGAAGAGTAAAAGGTACTTACCATTATATTCAAACCCCTAAAGGCAAAGTAATTCATTTAAAACTCTATTGTCTACCTGAGGCACGAAAACAGATAGTGATCGTGGAAGTTAACAAGATGTCGAAGGCTAATATCATTGAGCCCCCCTCAAGTCCACGGTCCTCTCTTATCGTGTTGGTCACTAAACCTGAATGTTCCTGAAGATTCTGCATAGACTTCTGTCAAGTTAATGCTATATCAGACTTGTATGCCTATCCCATGCCACGCATCGATGACCTAATTGATAAACTCTGAACAGCCACCTTTCTATCCACCCAAGATTTAACAAAGGGGTACTGGCAAGTCCCCGTATATGGGCCAGATAAGGAAAAAACTGTGTTTTCAATGCCCCTGGGAATATTAAAGTTTAAAGTCCTCCCTTTCAGCCTACACGATGCACCAGCAACATTCCAACGCCTTATGGATAATATTCTACAGCCTTATTCTGATTTCTGTGGAGTTTACATTGACAATATTGTCATTTATAGAAAGACCTGAGAGGATCATCTCTTCCATCTTTATACCATCATGAAAGTCCTCTGGAATACTGGCCTAACTGCTAATCCAGCTAAATGCAGATTGGCCCAAACAGCCGTGAAATACCTTGACTTTTTCGTAGGGAATGGGAATGTACAACCCCAACATGAAAAGGTAAAGGCTGTCTTGGATACTCCAACTCCCAAGACCAAAAGAGATCTTAGGGTTTTTCTTGGTCTAATAGCATATTACCGTAGGTTTATCCCTAACTATTTGGATAAAACAGCCCGGCTAACAGATAAACTTAAAAATGCAGAAACTTCATTGGAACGATGAAAACAAGATATGCTATAGCATCTTAAAGCAGACATTATGCCAAATCCCAATCCTAAAGTTAGTCGACTTCTCGAAAGAGTTTGTGCTTGAGACGGACTAGAACACTCTGTACTATAAACCAGTCGCAAGTTATTCCCACGTGAACAAAACTACTCTGTGGTAAAACTAGGGGACCTAGCCATCAAGTGGGCCATTATCCATCTTAGATTTAACCTGTTGGGACGGAGGTTTACACTGGTTACCAACCACTCAACCTTAGTTTGGATTAGCCAACGTAAAAAGTACAACCCTTGGGTCATGCTATGGTTTCTAGACCTACACCCTATCGTTTCACAGTGGAAAACTGGAAGGGAAAAGACCCAGGAAAACGTGGATTTTCTTTCCCAGTTCCCCTGCAAAACAAATGTAGCTACATCTCACGGAAGAAGGGCATGTGAGAAACTTGAAGGTGTCTCCCTAGCTAGTCCCTGGTGATCTGTCATCCAGGTGGCCATGACACGGCCATTGCTATTGGATCCAGTTCCTGGGGGTGGACCAGTGAGGGTGGATCACCTGGAGGGGAGGTGCTTGGGGAATGGGAGTGGGACACTGACCAGTGAGACACGGTATCCCCCTTCTTTCAACACCTTTGTCCCATCCTACCATGTAGGACATTCAAAACCACTGCCCCCTCCCCCTTTTCCGACACAAACGCTTTCACATGACACACCAGAGAACTGACTAACCACAGAGCCATTTACCTGACATGTCCCAATACAAGGGTCAGGCAAAGTCAGGCAATTGATCAGAATCACACACACCTGACAGTCCTTTCCCTTCCCCACAGGGATAAAAGGTGGAGCAAGAGAGCACAGGATGAGCAAGGCAGACCGCACAACGAGACAGCTATCCAGGTCCTGCAGTTCAAGAGGAGGAGAAAGGCAGCGAATATCGAGAGGCTGACAAGGAGAAACACGACCTTGCCCTTTCCGACGCAGACCCGCGAAACCTCTGCAGAGGGAATCGTAAGACCGAGGACAAAAGCCCAAATGACACGGGTGAGACGCGGTATGTCCCTTCTTTCAACACATTTTCTCCTATCCTACCACGTAGGACATTCCAAACCATTCCCCCCCGCCTTTTCCGACACAAACGCTTTCACACAACATACCAGGTAACGGACTAACACCAGAGCCATTTACTTGACATGTCACAATACAAGGGTCCGGCAAAGTCAGGCCATTGATCAGAATCACACACACCTGCCAGTCCTTTCCCTTCCCCACAGGGATAAAAGGTGGAGCAAGAGAGCACAGGATGAGCAAGGCAGACCGCACAACGAGACAGCTATCCAGGTCCTGCAGTTCAAGAGGAGGAGAAAGGCAGCGAATATCGAGAGGCTGACAAGGAGAAACATGACCTTGCCCTTTCCGACGCAGACCCGCGAAACCTCTGCAGAGGGAATCGTAAAACCGAGGACAAAAGCATAAATGACATGGGTGAGACGCGGTATGTGCCTTCTTTCAACACATTTTCTCCTATCCTACCACGTAGGACATTCCAAACCATTCCCCCCCCTTTTCCGACACAAACGCTTTCACACAACATACCAGGTAACGGACTAACACCAGAGCCATTTACTTGACATGTCACAATACAAGGGTCCGGCAAAGTCAGGCCATTGATCAGAATCACACACACCTGATGGCCCTTTCCCTTCCACACAGGGATAAAAGTTGGAGAAAGAGAGCACTGGACGAGCAAGGCAGACCGCACGAGACAACTATCCAGGTCCAGCAGTTCAAGAGGAGGAGAAAGGCAGAGAATATCGAGAGGCTGCCAAGGCGAAACACAACCTTGCCCTTTTTCCAACGCAGACCTGCAAAACCTCTGCACAGGGAATCGTAAAACCGAGGACAATAGCCCAAGTGTGCTGCAACAGATGTCAACGGTACACAGAGCGTGTAGCCACTGATAAGCGGGAGTGAGGGAAACTCTTGCTGCCGTGGTACCGGCCTTGACTCCAGTTATGAGGAACGGCAAGAGGTTCATCACAACCAGTGAATCGAGGGGAGAGCCAATAAGAGCCGGGGGGTGATGAATGAAATACGCAAAGTGGCAAGTTGAACAAAGTTCAAAGAACTGTAAAAGTGTTGAGGGGAAACCAGCTGCAGAGGAAACCATGTGGGTGCTAACTCGAGAGACTGGTTGATCGCCGTTTGAATAAAAACTACAAGAACTGTTGAATTATGCTGGGGAAGCTCGAGTGTGTGTTGTGCTCCAAGATCCCACCTTACCCCGTGCTCGTAAAGTGAGCAAGGGAGGACCACGCTACCACATACTGACATATTATTTATGAACACTTCTTTCCTTTTCTTGAAAACCATCCCACCCCCTTTTTTGTATTAGTTGTAAGGTTGGCAATAGGTTTCTTAGTATAGGCCCTTTTATTTGACATGATGCCACAAGGACTGCCTTATTTTCTTTTTAATGGTCGACGCATGCTCCCATCTTAGATTTAGGTATAGATTACGTGTTTTTCCAACTGCATACAATTTAATACTCACCCTTGAATTGTGATCACTTGTGTCTGTCTTTACTGTTGCCACCATGAGGTCCTCACAGAGTCCAGAGTATCATTCTACCAGTATTTTACTCCATCTGTGCAGCGGGCCCGACTCTCATTTTTGGCTGTGAAGCGTATGATGAGAGAGCGGGGACTGCAATATTCAATGCTGTTCCCCTCTAAACTGCGTGTTATTCATAGTAACAAGACTTATTTCTTAGTAGATCCAGTTGAAACAATTGCTTTTGTGGAGTCTTTGCCTAAAATTTGAGGGGATGGCGGATTGGGTATGAGCTGCTTCATGGTGGTGTAATGTCCCTACACTATTTGGTTACGGATCTACTTTGGAAAGTGCACCTACATGTTGGGTGCGAGAGGGTGGGAGACCCTGGTCTGGTGGTTTCTATTGAGCACCTTTGTTCTTGTTTTCTATCTTGGTTATGTAACGAAGTGGGTCAGCTGCTGCTTATCCTGTTGTAAGATGGGCCTCTTCCTCTGGGGGGGGTGGCTTACAGTGGTTGGGCCAACAAAGTCGCTGAGTCTGGCATCCCCAGGTAGGTGCCCAGGTGGGAGGTTTTGGGGTGGTTGGGGTAGGTGATAGGGGGGCTGTCACTGCAGGTTCGGGTTGGGCAGTGGCAGTGGGGGTGGGGGATGGGGGTGTGTTGTGGGGGGGCCAGGCGGGGGTGAGTTTTTTTCAAAATGGTTCATATTGCTCTGTGCCCCGTGGGATTGTTCGCTGTGATTCACAAGTCAATATATGTGGCAAATGGTCCTATGGCTGCAGCTGATATGATGACTAGTGAATCGAGGTCGGAGTTGTGTACCCTCCTCAGCTGGAATGTGAGGGGCTTTAACAATTGCGCTAAAATGTGTAAAGTATTGGTGTATGGGGAGCGGCATGGAGCCAGAATTCTCATGCTTCAGTAAGCTCACTTGGTGCAGATGATGAATGAGCTGTTTGCTAAATCGTGGGGGGATGCACACGCTTATGCTTCATTCTCCTTGTACTCAAGTGGGGTTGCAACTGTTATTCATAAGTCATTGGGGTTTAGGTCTCTGAGTTCAGAAAGTGATCCGGAAGGGCGATGGGTGATTGTTTCTGGGGTCTTGGTGCAGCATCAGGTCACATTCGTCAATGTATATGGTCCAAAGATTAATGTCCCCTGGTTTTACGAATCTCTCTGCTCATTCTGCGAGGGGTTTGGGGTTTCTCACCTCTGCCACCATGCCAATATGATAGAGCTCCGATGGCTCTGTGCAGACTGCAGGGCAGACGCTTCCCCAGAGGCAGAAGTAGAGGTGACCCTAGGGGTGAAGCAACTGCGGCCACCAACCCCTCAGCCCCACAGAGTGCCAAACTTCAGTGAGGCCTTCTGCAATGAGCCCACTTTGCGAGGGGGAGGGCTTTCCCTGTTCAGTTCGGAATTGTCATTGTCCACGTCCGATCCTTGGGCTTTGCAGGTCATTCAATAGGGCTACTGTCTCCCTTTCTTGCAGCGTCTCCTGGACGATGGCCTTCAGACTAACACCTTGCCTCTGGATCCCATCCTCTCAGAGGAGGAATGTCAGCTTCTCTAAAGAGCGCGATATAGAACTGGCATCAAACTTGCAAGTAAGGGCTGGCATTCCACCTACTTTCTGGTTCCGAAGAACAGAGGTTTGCACCCAATACTAGATCTGAGGCTTCTGAATGTATATCTACGAAAAGACAAATTCAAGTTGGTTACTCTGGCCCAGATAATTCAAGCCCCACCATCTCCAGGATGCTTACTTTCTCATGCCCATTCATTGAAAGCACAGGAAGTACCTGAAATTCTTGGTAGGCCAACATCACTACCAGTTCAAAGTCCTGCCATTCAGTCTTTCTTCAGCTCCTGGGGTTTTCACTAAGCTGCAAGCAGTGTTAACAGCTTGCCTCTGGAGGTAGGGCATTCATGTCTTTACCTACCTGGACGACTGGCTTGTCTGAGCTCGCTTGCCCGACCTTGTGTGACATCATCTACTCATACATACAGTCTTTTGCACAGCTTTGGCTTTTCCCAGAACTTCAAAAAGTATTGAGTTTGCCGTTCTAGTGCATTCGATTTATCGGAGTGGTCTTGGACACTCGCATTCCCAACCGAGATCACTTCAGTGGCTCCTTCGTTGCCAGTGGTTGCCATTTCAGAGCCACTTGTTGGACCTTCTGTAGGTATCAAGACAGGTGGCTCAGGACCTTGCGTGGTGGGACAACTTACTGAGAGGCGCGTTGTTTCAACAACCCTGGCCCAACTAACAGTTGGTCCATCTCTCATAGGTTGGGGCGCTCACATGTCAGACTTGGCAGTGAACGGACTGTGGTCTCTCTCGGAGATCGGAATTGTACGATCGGACCGAAAACAAAAGTTCTGACCGTACAAAAAGCCAGAAAAATGCTACCACCAAACGTTCAAACACCAAAAGTTCGAACCTTTGGTGGTAGCCTTGTAGGTAAGTATATATTTTTGAAAAGACTGCGGGGGCTGTGAACGTGTCCCCCGCAACACCCCGCTCACTATAGTGTGTGGTACAGTGAGCAAGGTGTTGCAGGGGACACCCTTGCAGCACACCCGAGAAAACAAAAAAAAACGGGGGCTCCGGGGGTGTCCCTCGCAACAACCCGCTCGCTGTACTGTGTGGTATAGTGAGCGAGGGTTGCGGCGGAAACCCCTGCGGACCCCGTAAAAAAAGAAAAGGACCCTGCGGTGCCAGTTCCCGATCACGGAAGTGAAAAGGAACTGGCGCCGCAGGGAGACAGCGTGAAGAGAAGGTATGTAGGGTTTGTTTATGTTGGGGGTGTGGGTGGGGGGTGCGTCATGGGTGTGTCATGGGTGGGGGTGTGGGTATGTAGGGGTCTTGTACGTGTGTTCGCATGGGTAATGTACAAACCTTTTGTGGTTCGTACATTTCACATGCAAACTTTTCGGCCACGTTAAAATCAGCTGCGCTCGGATCATGTAGATCCCGGAGATCAAGCTGGTCCTGGTTGCCTTCTTCCCCTCTCTGAAGGGCAAGACTGTGCTAGTCCTAACGGACATCACAGTGGCCATGCACTACCTCAACTTGCAAGGTGGTGCGGGGTCCTTGCCATTTATTTTATTTTATGTATTGTGCATTTGTAAGGTTCTTATTCCTCAGGTAAATTGTGTTTCAAATGCAGATAAGCAATGAGACTGGTTCTGGGCTCTGGAGAACAGTGTTTCTCTGACAGCTGCCCATCTTGCCGGAAAAGAGAATGTAACAGAAGATGCCTTGAGCAGACAGACTTTGGCCTTCCATGAGTGGGAGCTCTGCCAGAAGGTTCTGGAGGAGATTTTCTCCAACTGGTAAATCCTTAAGTGGATCTCTTTGCTTCCAGTGAGAACTGGAAGTGAAAGTTGTTCTGCTCCAAGGAATTTCCTTGTCAGAGAGTTCTGGGGCATGCACCGATGGTTGAATGGACATTCAATCTCATTTATGTACCCCTGTCATTCTTATTCTTCTGATTACCCGGAGATTGCATCTTTTCAGGACCACATTAGTTTGGTTGCTCCGGACTATGCCTAGAGGACGTGGTACCTGAAGTTGCTGGGCATGTCCAGCTGCCCTCCCTGGTGCCTTCCCAGAAAAGTGCACTTGCTTTCCCAATTGGAGGGACAGGTTCTCCATCCAAACCTCAGCAGCCTGAACCTTAATGCTTGGATACTGAGAGGAGGAGATACAAGGAGTGGGACTTGCCGAAGCTGTACATTTTCGGCTGGGTGCCGTGAGGGGGACTTTGACCCTTTATCCCCTGTTTTGGAGTTTTTTGCTGTCTTTGGCCCAGCCAGGGGTGGTACTATGATGCAATTTTGTACCGCATGGACGGTGATGGGGATGCAAGCCCTCTACGTGGCTACTGGATGGGAAAAGGAGATTCTCATCTTAGTAGGTACTCAACAATCTGATGAGCATAATTTCCCAAAACCAGGAGAGCAACCACAGAGGTGGTGGAGGTAGTGATACACAAAAATAGGGCATGTGTCTCCTCTAGGTTGGCCATAGAGCCCATGATGATTGAAACATTGTGACTCGACAAAATGCCGCAAATTGTATGATGTCCTAAAGTAGGTGATAACTAATAACTGGGTCACCGAAACCGGTCGACCAGATCATTGGATATCCATTGACTATGCATTTGGGATAGCCTCTGGAAAGTAATCGATGTTTTGTATAATTGGCATTAAATGGTTTTAGAGTACAACATTTAAGGACTGGGGAAAACGTTTGCTCACTCCAGTGAGGGTATATTAAAGTTAAAATCCCCACTTAGGGTGATCCTTGAATGGTTGGCCTACATGTATTTAAATGATTGTTTTTAATGTGTGGTTGCTCAACACCCAATAAAGGTATTTTGTTAGGAGTAGAGCTCAGAGGATTTTTTAAGTGAACTTTGTGAACTTTGGTTTTAGCTTGAATCGAATTAGACTGAGTTTAGTGGAGAGATAATTCCTCTGGCTATCCCTGTGAGGTAGGCAGCGCAACATCGGCACCTAGGGAGAGGTTTTCCCAAGAGATAGCTGTGTTCTTATTTGAGGGACAGGTTCAGTTCAGTTTAGGTATTTGCTTCACAATGCAAAATTGCATCATCATTCCACCCATGTGTTTTACAATATTGACAATATTGGTGGATGGTGTTCACTAATATACTAATAACATTTTCCCTGTCTGCGATTAGTTTGGCACAGTCAAGCTTGCAGATGAGCAGTGTAAAGGGGTACCTTGCTGCTATTTCGGTTTTCAAGAGGTGGCCGAAACCGGGCTTGTCCTACCTGGGATTTGAATTTGGTTTTGCATTCCTTATGGGTGCTCTGTTCTTTTTTTAAAATACTTTATTTATCATTTTGAAACACAAGTCAAACAGAAAAACAATATCAACTCATTCATAACATCAGAGATATGATAACATTTGGAATACACCATGAATATAATATTTAACAATCCAATTATGATATTAACATTAGTTATAATACTTAACCTTATCCACTATACTAGTCCTCTGTATTACCAGAACAATCCGACACAAATAATAACACTAGACGACACATCTTAGACACACACCAACAAACAACATGTAACAGAATTTCCTAATAAGCACTTCTCCTATTATGTCATATATATCTATTTTCGTGATAATGCCAACATTAACCATACAGTTCATTAAATGTTCCCCAATATTCCTCCCACTTCTGTTTTTTAAGCATGACTTTCTCATAACCAGATAAAGTTTGTAGGTCCAACAACCATCTTTCCACTTCTGGCTTTTTCCTTGACTTCCATACCGTAGGATTTGCTTTGCCGCCACCACAAGCACTCTGTTGATCCACTCAGTATATTCTTGAATTACTACACTTCTCTCTTTATTTGACAATAGAATTATTGAATAAGGCGTTCTTGGCAATGCACCCCGCAGCATCAAATCCATTCTACTCAGAACATAATTCCAGAAACCGACCACCCTTGGACATGCCCATAACCTGTGCATTAAGGTACCCCCATTACAGCCACAACCCCAGCACTTGTCATTATCAGACAAATCTAAACTAGCCATCCACGCTGGGGTCCAGTATACTCAACATAGAATCCTTTGCCACACATATCGTAAACCCAAATCCATCTTGGATTTTGTGCCAATTCTCATTGTTATCCCACTCCTTTACAGGAATAGTGTTGCCTATCTCCCTCACCCAAGCCTGCTGCAGTTTCTCCCATGCATTCGCATAACAACTATCCATCGGCATCAGTTTCAGGTATGTCAAGACCATGCACGGTGAGGATTGAATGATGCTACAAATGATTGGCCTCTCTTTCGTACGGCTTTCCAACATCCTCTGTCTTTCAGTTAGAAGGCACTTCAAATCCATATAACGCCTATGTTCTCTTCCCACTAACCCAAAAGTTCTTCTGAGTAACTCAAAGGGGACCATACGGCCATCTTTCCACACATCATGTATCCTCAAAATCCCTTTCGAGGGGATTGTGTCCTCTGACGTATTCCACATCTATGACAGTAATGTCCACAGCTGTGCTGCTTCAGACGTTTTTCGGCGTCGGTGTCCTACGCCGATGATGATGATGTTACGCTGTCCCTCGAGGGCCTCGTCGAGAGCCGACATCACTGGATGATATATGTAGGACACATAACGCCCGTAGCCTCAATTCCGTTTTTTATGCGAACGTGTTCACTTCGGAATCTCGGCACGCCTCGGTTCTTCTCCTGTTGAATCGGTTCTTCTAGCTTGGAGATTGAACGTCTTTGTCTTCTTCTACCACGAGGTCGTGCTTCAAGAAGTGTTGGGACTGTGGTTCCAAGATGTCTCTTATGGACACGCACAACGTCTGCCTCTGGTGCCTCGGCGAGAGCCACACCACCGACAACGCCGGTGAATGCCAGTCCTTGATGTCGAAAGCCTTGCAGGAGCGGAAGAAATTGTCTGTAGGTAGGGTTTTCAAACCCCGTAAGTCGGAATCCGCTGGCCTTTCGACCGACGATTCAAGGGGCGACTCTTCGCGTCGGCGTAAGTCCAGGGGGGTCTCGTTCTCAGAGTGGGTCCCGCCATTCCTCTGCCTCTTCTAGGCACTCTCGAAAGCGCCATCACCCGGCGCCTTGCCCGTCCTCGTCAGAGGACTCCGCCAGATGGCGGGTAGCTTGTCCCAACAAGCATTCATCGCTGGCGGAATGGGATGCATTCCGCAAGGAGATGATGGTGATTTTCAAATCGCAGGGCACCGTTCCGTCCGCTCCTTCGAGAGAAGCCGGCAAGGAACGAGCTAGGACCACCGCTCCCACGCTTTCGGCCTTGGGCGGTCGGTGCGATCATCGGGAGCCGTCGAGGTCCTGATCGGACAAGGTTGATCGCCATAGCCGTGCCAGATCCCGGTCCTCGACACCCTCGAGACGGTTGGAGCCTGTGAGGCCTTCTAAGAAGGCATTGACGCCATATCTGTCGAGGGACTCTCTCGGGGCTCTGGCTCCGAGGAAGTCATCGACGCCATCGGCGCAGAGGCCGTCGAAGGACACGCTCGGGGCTCTGGCCTCGAAGCCATTGTTGAAGTCGTTGGCGCCTCGGTCGATGCCGACGCCGATCTATTGGCGCCCTCGGCGCCTTTTGAGGAGGAGTTACCGGAGGTGCCCCAGAGGGCCGTGGAACCTCCAAGGAAGGCCCTCAGTAAATCAGTGAGGCCTGTGTTTGAGCCTTTTTCTGTACCCTCGTCCAAGGATTTGTTCCAGCCTTTGGATTATATTTCAGAGGTGGAAGAAGGGTCAGGTGAGGAGGGGGTTGTTCCTCCTGAGATTCCTGATGACATGTTGTCTGGTCACAGCCAGATGGAAGACCTGCGTCAGTCCTAACATGACGCCAGAAGTCTGGACACCTCTCCGGAGGTTGAGTTTGGCAGGCCTGAGCCTGGTACACATGCTGAGTCCTCGTACAGGCGTCTCATGTTGAGGGTGACTGAGTACTTGGGGTGGTCTGCTCCACCTGTGGATTTTCTGCAGGATGACCTGACAGATATATTGGACCAAGGTCCACCCACTGACCCGGTGCTGCCATTTCATATGGCCTTACAAAGAAGGGTGGCGGTGGCTTGGACTGTTCCGGAGAGTATCCCAGCAGTGAATAAGTTGCTACCGAAAAAATACCATCCAGCCAGTGGTGACCCCTGCTACTTGTCTGCGCACTCCACTCCGGAGAGTTTGGTGGTGCAGGCGGCTATTGCCCCAGCAAAGCAGGCTGCGTACCCTACCATACCTCTGGATAGGCACGACAAGCGATTTGACGGTTGGGCGAAGAAAGTATTTTCGTCTGGGGGTATGGCGGCGGCTGAACATATTCCCGAAGGGGAGGAACGGGATGGTTTTCTGGCCCTCGTGCAGGATGGCAAGGATGCCATGTGTGAAACCGTTCAGTCGGGTCTGGACGTGGCAGACTGTGTCAGCCGGTCCATGGCGGCGAGCACCATGATGCACTGGTTTGCGTGGTTGTGGAAGTCGGGGTTTGCTCCTGATGTGCATTCCTGGCTTCTCAACATGCCCTTTGATAGTGTCCAACTTTTTGGCAGCAAGGCTGATGAGAGCCTTGAGAGGTTGCAGACCTCCAAAGCTGCAGCAAAGTCGTTCAGCGCTGCAGTACGTCAACCTCCGCCTTTTCGTCCTAGGGGACAGCAATGGGGGGGGAGGTTCCTTTCGATACTACTCTTCCTTTGGTAGATTGAGGGGAGCTGCCAGTCAAAAGGGCCAACATAGGAGTACCAGAGGTGGAAAACAAGGTACTCGAGGTGCCAAAGCCGCTCGGGCAGTTGCCTCTTTGCCCTCAGTCACTGCCGCAGCCGCTTCCGCTCAGTCATGAGGCCATGTCCCATGGTTCGCCAGTTGTAACGCTCACCTGGTATCCACGGGGACGTCACTTAGCCTGTTCTGACCTCTTACGACTTCAAACCCTTACCTGGAGTCTACTCGACTGGAGACTGGGCCTGAACACAGGGTTGGTAGTGTTTAACTCCCTATTGTCTCTGTGTGCTTGAACCCCTTCTTGCCCGGGGTCCAACCCCTCCCTTTGATCCACAGCTCACCTTGTTTTCTTGGAAAGTGTGCTCTCCATCCTGCTTTCAGCGCAGAGGCGCGTTGATTGATGCGGGCTCGTTGCTGCCTAGTTATTTCACTGGCAAGAGTACGACAGGTAAGTATAATGAGTCTTTTGAACAGTTATCTAACTTCGTTCCTTTCCTTCCTTAGATGATGGCCGGCGTCCGGGAATGGCGACGTGCTGCTGAGATGAGAAGCGCTGAAGGTGAGTGAGAGCACGATGCGCGATGCAACCATTTCGTATTTGTATTGAACTGAGTTATTTTTCTGTGTCTTTTAGGTGCCGCGACGTTTTCAGCGTGGATGCCGGTTATGAAGAAGAAATGCGTTGAGTAAGCGCGTTATGCGGCGCCTCTAGATGTTTCCACGCTAACCTGGAGTGTCTTTTCCCTTTTGCAGATGGATGAGAAGTTCCGGAGACAGAGTTCCCCCAGAGCAGCTGGGAGTCAGGTAAGCGTTTGAAGCTCGTACAGTCTTTAAAAAATAAGCGATTATTTGCTGAATGCTTACTAATGCCTTTTTTCTGTACTTTTCCCTTTTCCTTAGGAAGCGGCATGCCGGGATGGGAATGACACCGCCGAAGATGCCCGCAGAACAGAAGGAGCGATGAATGATGGGCAGAAGCGCCGCAAGGTAAGGCTGTTCCTAACGGTGTTCTTGTTCTTGCAGGAGCTGAACGCAGAAGGAAGATGCAGGCCTACTGGAGACCGATCCGAATACGGTGAGTGTCACGCTGCAGGTGCAGAAAACACAAAGCATGTTTCACAGCCTGGGCGTGTCTTAAATAGTCTCTGGGTATCCCAGGTGTCTCTGGGCTGAACCACACCCAAAAGACTAGACTGCACATGCAGTTCTGGGAACCGAAATATGTGGGGGCATCCATCTTGTCCCCATCAATGCACTACAAGTCCAATCCCCAATGTTATCCTATGGGAGTGAGTGAGTGAGTCTGGTGCCACAAGCGCCAGGTCTGACTCCAAGTGGGTCTTTGGAGGGATGGAGAGGCCCTTGAGGGCCATGTAGGGGATCGTGGCCTGGCTCCAGCCTGACATCTTGGAGGATGGGGACATGAGGGGCAGGAATCATGACACCGGTTGGAGGAAGGCTGGCGCAGCATCTTGTAGAATGGCGTGCCATTACTTCAGATGTGTGGGTTCTGGAGATCATAGCCCACGGCTACTGTCTTCCTTTCCGGCAGAGGCCTCACGACAATCCACCGGGGAAGCTCTCTTTGAAGAGTTCGGATCCGCTCCTTGGGCAGGAAATCACATCCCTGCTGGAGAAAGGCGCCATAGAACTGGTGCCTGTAGCGGAGAGGAACAAGGGATGGTATTCCCCATATTTCTTTATCCAGAAAAAAGACGGGGATTGAGACCCATCATGGACTTGCATGGTTTTAATAAGCTCCTCAGGAAGGACAAGTTCAAGATGGTTACTCTCTCTCAAGTCCTCTAGGACTTTGAAGGTACGCATACATATGTAATGTTGTGCTCACACTTGGAGTTTGTACTAATCACCATATGTGTTAAAAGAATGTACCCTTTTGTTAAAAGAAGAGGCCTTCTCTTTATACAGCGGCATTTAAGACCTGCTGACCTGGCAAGAACTTGTTTTTAACAGAAGAATTGTGTTTGGTCACTGTATGTCGAAGCATGCTGAGCCTGCTAAAACTATCTGCAGATTACGGGTGGGGAAGAAATGAGTAAGCACAGCCTCGTGTACAGAGATAAGGACACAGAGGGGCAACGAGAGAGAGCGAATAACAGATAACAGGAAACCACAATAGCAGATGTTGAACTGTTGACCGTTGATGCAAAGTCATGACTGGGAGGAACCGCCTTGTGGTGGACATAATCTATGTGCAGCAATGTATGACAATGTAAAACAGATGGGTATAAAAGATGTGCAGGGCAAAGGGCGGCACTTTGACGACTTGCTTTGCGAGACGGTTGAACTTGTGGCCCATTCGCGAATGCTTGTGTGTTAATAAAGCAATGATTACTCAACTCTTTTCTGTTTGAGTTTTTATAGGGTCCCTTTTGTACTGGTTTTGGTGACGGCGAGAAATCGCACCCACAATTTTGGTGTCAGAAGTGGGACGCGAAGGAGCGACAGTCCGTCACTGGGTGAGGAACGCCGCGGCGGAACCGGAGAAGGAATTGATCACGGGGCCCCAACAACTGAATCCGCACCTTTGAATGCAACCAACGCGTCATCCTTGTTTTTCCGGCTCCGTTGGCGGTGGAACAGCAGGCTGTCGCCCTTCGGGTCCGGAACACTCTGGCGGGACCCTTAAGATAAGTGGTATGGACGGATGCATGATGGAATAAGGAAATAATGATTCAGGGTTTGTGAAGAGGACGGTGGTAAGTCCGTCTATGAAGAAGTAATGTTGAAATGATGATATGATATGTTAGATACGCCAGGAGGATGTATTATTATTGTTAGCCAATAGGTGCATATTTGGGAAAGGTGAGTGTTTTAGGCAATTGCGGTATACCGCCAAGATGGGTCAAACGGCTTCCCACAAGGGAGGTATAGGCAAGAGACACTATGCCCCCCTTGAAGGAACCCCTGCATTTGATATGTTGATTAAACATGGATTGAATTCAACATTGTTCTTAAAAGAATGGTCCGAATACACAAAAGATTTGATTGAGCATAAATGGCCAGACACCGGGTCCTTTGATGTGGACCGCATATCCAAAATAGAAATAGAATTAGTAAAAAGACGGGTCAGACCCGCACAGTTTGAGGCTATACGACTATGGAGGGTAGAAGCAATGCGCAGGCGCAATGCTCAGAATAAACAAAAAGCAAAGGAGCAGAAGAGAACGGTAAATCAAAAATTACATGATCTAGAGATAAAAGAGAAGGGTGAGAGGCTAGATCAGTTGGATAGACATATGATGATTAAGAACAGTGGGGGTATGTATCCTGCCGTGCCGGTGCCTCGATATGAAGATGTGATAGGGCTAGAAGCAGAACAAACAACGACTGAATTATTGTTTCCAGGAGCTACAGCTCCACCGGCAGACAGTGAGGGTGAAAGGGTGGAATTCCCAATGAAGTATGGAGACCCAGATAGGTTGATAGACCATAGGAGAACGACTACTGTAGAAAAGGATAGAGATGGAGACTTGCAAATCCTTATGACCGGGCTGTATGGCACACCCCTCAATGACAGCCTACGGGACCAATTGGGGCGTTTGACACCTTTGGAATTTAGGACAGTGGCCACTAAACTATATACCTTTCATGAGGGTAACTGTAAATTGAGAGGACAGAGTACTGCGGATCTGCCCTCAGCATATCAGGACGCTGTCGCGTTACTACCAGTGACTGCGTCCAGTGTTCAGTTATGGGGATGTATGTCCGACATAATAGCAGAAGTCATAAGGGGCGGTGTTGAATGGGAGAAGGAAAAGAGGGCATGGGAAAGAGAGGTGAGGGAAAGAGAGGCTAAACTCAAAGATGCAGACCAGGCGGGCCAAAACGTAGCTAATCGTATGATAGCATCCATACACTCACAGTCCATGTCCACCCTGGTGAGTCTGATGGAGGGCCTTGGCTGGCCTATACAAGTAAACGTAATTAAATATCTTCTTATTAGGGTGGATGATATAGAAGAGGAAAAGGAGCCTAGGTATGTGTCCCAGTGGAATAGGATTAGGACGGAATTGGATAAGAAATTGCTATCTAATATAAAAGTGGATGATTCAGGGGCGGAAGAATGGAGGATGGCTAAGGTGGAGAAACTATTAAAAGATTATAAAAAAATAAAAGAGAAAGCTCTTAGTCATCAATCCTCTGTTTCGCCACCAGCGCAGGCCCTTGTAAGTGAACAAACAGACATGGAAAAGTTACTATTAATGCCAATGAGAGAGTGCCAACCCACCATAGAGGCAGCCACTGGTAACATGATGCGCACCTATGTGTATGTCCCTTTATCCCGAATTGAATTAATGCATATCACCAAGTCCATCCCCGACCCCCGTATAGACCCGGCAGGATTCTACAAAGAAGTAGGAAAGTTATTCAGACCAGGGTTATTTACCGTAGAGGATGTAGATAACATATTGTTAGCCATTGTCCCAGAAGAAATATGGACCCCCTTTCGTGCCAAAGACAATGAAACAATAAAATGGAAAGATGTAATGATGCGAGCAAAAATAGAAAACTGCATGAGGAATATCCTGAACCCCTAAGGGGGCATGGCATGGCAGTCCTGAGGGCTCTAGAAAAGGTGTTACCCCCATTTGATGTGAATGTGGAGAAACTGTCTGCTGTGATACAGGGTGCAAGTGAGGAAGTAGCACAGTACTTTCTGCGTTATGAAGCAGCATTCAAAGCGCACAGTGGGCTAGAGATAGGGTCTGAAACGGGCCAACGGTACTTTGCCACAAACTTTGTAGAGGGGCTCCACGGGCCAATTCAGGAGAACATTAGGAGGGCAGAAAGTACATGGATGACTAGAAACCCCCGGGATCTCCTCGAAATGGCTACGTATTACGAAAGAGGGGAAAGAGTGAAGGGACAACAAAAGGCACGACAAGAGAAGGATTTAAAAACCAAAGTGTTGATGCAACAGTTGCATCAAGGGCCCAAGGCAGGTATAACTACAATTATAACGGCCCGTCACAGGGCTATAGTAGCAACATGATAGGGGGCCAAGGGACAGGAAGAGGTACGGTGCAAGGAGGTGCGCTATATGGGAGGAGGGATGGGCTACCCCAAGATGTATGTGCCTTCTGCAAGAGACCCGGACACTGGAAATCCCAGTGTCCCCAGAGTGGTGGGAGAGGAAGGGGCGTACGGCCCCCTTCACAGACAACATTTGCCCCAGGAAATAGGACTGGTGGGTACGGCAACCAAGACAATAGAATGTTTAAACCCCCTCAACCCAATGCCTTTGACGGACAAGCAAGAGGGGATGTTCCCTGGCCGGCCCCGCCTCCCCCCAATCTACTGTATCAGCCACGACAAACGACACAAGTGCAAGGTGTATGCCAGGGTGAAGAATGTGGAGAAGGGGTATACTATAACGATGATTTTCAGGATAACACAAGCGATATGTCCTGAGGATGCCGGAATGAGATAGCAGGAGTGATGCAGGTTCCTATAGACCAAAGGGGGCCTTATGCCTCTATTAGGATCGGCCCCCACCGAAACTTGAGATGTCTGGTAGACACGGGAGCTGGAAACAGTTCCGTGAATATCAGAGCCGTCCCCGCTGTCCCATTATCGGATAAAAGCAAGGTATCAGTTGGATTTGGGGGAAATCCAATAAAGACTCCTGTAAGTGAAATAGTAGAAGCGGAACTTCATGGGGTAAAATGGGAGAATGGGTGGCTGTTGACCAATCACTGCCCAGAAAACTTGTTAGGTATTGATGCATTAAAAACACTAGGGGCCACAATATATTGCTCCCCCCAGGGAGTGAGAATGACCATAAGCAAACCTATGAGTATGATAGGAGTAATGCAAACCCTGCCCCCGGAACTCCAAGACATCCCGAATGAACTATGGGCCACTCATGGGAATGATGTAGGAGTGTTGGATGTTTCCCCAGTAGTAATCAAACTAAAGCCCGGTGCCAGGTTGCCCAGGATAAAACAATATCGCATATCACACGAGGGAGAGCAGGCACTATATCAAATAGTACAGGACATGATACGATTAGGGGTGGTAGAACCAACAAATGATAGCCCTTGTAACTCTCCGATCCTTCCAGTACACAAGAAAGGTGATGAAGCGGTACCCTATCGTTTCATTATTGATTTGAGGGAGATAAACAAAATAGTAGAACCCAGATATCCAGTTGTCCCTAATATTTCAAGTGTACTCACTTTAATTCCCAAAACAGCGAAATGGTTTACGGTAATTGATTTGGAAAATGCCTTCTTCAGCATTCCTATTGCCGAAGAAAGCAGGTACCTGTTTAGTTTCACTCTTCGAGATAGACAGTATCGATTTACTAGAGCCCCGCAGGGATATACAGAAAGTCCCGCCATATTCAGCCAAGCACTAAAAACACAGATGGATAACCTAGCCCTACCCGCTAACACTGCTCTGATACAATATGTTGATGATTTGCTATTATGTGCAGCCACCGAAGAGGAATGCCATTATGTGACCAGATTGGTGCTAATGCACTTAGCAGAGAATAAGCACAAGGTAGCCCTAGCCAAAATGCAGTATGTAAAACAAAAGGTCCATTATTTAGGCTTTGAGCTGTCCGAAGAGGGGCGAACCCTGTCTACTGATCGCATTGCTTTGATACAGTCCATAAAAGGTCCAGACACGGCAAAGGGTCTCCGAAGGATAATTGGTGTTTTATCCTACTGTGTAGGCACTGGATTCCTGAATTCTCTGTATTGATCCAGCCCATGCTAAAAGCCTTAAAAGAAGTACAAGAAAACGGCCCATTAGAATGGACACCTGAGATGGAAAAAGCCCTGACAGCTATGAAAGATGTTCTATGCCACGCACCGGCCTTAGGCACACTTGATTATACTAAGAGATTTTGCCTTTTTGTTGATGAACAGGAAGGTTGCGCTGTGTCAGTCTTGACACAGGAACAAGGGGGTAAACAGAGACCATGTGCATATTTTTCTAGCACTCTCGACTCAGTAGCTCGAGGCCTACCCCCATGCATGAGAGCAGTAGCTGCAGCAGCGACAGCCCTAAAACAAAGTGCAGGTATCATCCTAGGGAGTGAAGTAACAGTAAAGGTTCCACATACGGTAGATGTTCTTCTGAATAGAGTGCATACACAGCATTTGACTACAGCTAGACTCCAGTAATGTAAAAATTGAACGGTGTAACACTTTGAATCCAGCGACACTGCTTCCTTTGCCCACCTCACCTGATGACATTAGGCATGATTGTGTGATTCAAATGGAAGAACACACTAAGTGTAGATCAGACCTGCAAGACACCCCGCTGGTTGATAATGAGGGTATATTATTCTGTGATGGTCCCTGTTTCAAACTGCCAAATGGGGAGACAACAGCAGGGTATGCAGTAACTACAGGGGAACGGTTGATTGAGAGTGGGAAAGTGTGTGAAAAATCGGCCCAGGCAGCAGAATTAATTGCGCTAACGAGAGCATTAGTGTTAAGCAGCGGTATGAAAGTGACAATTTATACTGATTCAGCCTACGCTCATGGGGTGGTTTCCAGTTTTGGTAAACTCTGGGGAGAGCGTGGGTTTTTAACCTCCCAAGGTGATACTATTAAACATGCCCGATTGATTGCTGAATTATTGCAAGCCCTTACGCTGCCCAAAATGGTGGCCGTAGTGAAGTGCTCAGCGCATAAAAAAACACTGGATTATGTCACGCAGGGAAATTCTTTGGCTGACCAGATGGCTAAACTAGTTGCCACAAGGGACACTCGGTGGGAAGCCCGACAGCTCATAGTGGGGAGGGATGTGACTATGGAAGGGACGAAGGAGCGCGTAAAGGAAATCCAAGCAGATGCAACCATTGAAGAAAGACTATCTTGGCACAAGGATGATCAATACGAGGAGACGGTAGATGGGCTATGGGCACATACCAATACGAATACTTGGGTACTACCTGATGCATACTTACCTGTGATAGTGAGCGTGGCTCATGGTCCAACCCACGTAAACGCAAGAACTATGGAAGAAGTTTTAAGTACTGTGTGGTACAACAAAAGATTGGGAATGTATTGTCGCCAATGGGCAAAACAATGTGAAATATGTGTTTTATATAATGTGGGGAAAGGTGTACCGGCCCCGGCGGGCCACAGTAAGTTACCCACCTGCCCTTTTGAGGTGGTGTACTGAAGAACAAACTGGCAAAGGCTTGTGCTGAAACGGGACTGAAATGGCCGGATGCATTGCCTATTGCATTATTGAGTATGCGTACTATGCCTAAGCGTACACATGGTTTATCTCCTTTCGAAATTGTTATGGGGCGCCCACCAAGTATTGGGACCCCCATATCACCTAAGAGATTGTCTGAGCAAGCATGGCCTGCATTACAACAGTACTGTATTGGGTTAACTAATAGACTGATTTCTATTAATGCACAGGTGAACGCAGTAGCTCCATCTCCTCTGATAGGAGAAGGTCACGACGTGCAGCCCGGTGACTGGGTTGTTATAAAAGCCTTCGATCGCACCAGCGGACTGCAACCCAGATGGAGGGGCCCGTTTCAGGTGCTCCTCGCAACACAAACTGCGGTAAAAGTTGATGGCAAATCGCACTGGTACCACGTGAATCCAGAAAAGGGAACCAACCAACCCCAGGTTGCAACAGTACTGCCAGATGCCACTAGTAGGTGTGCCCATCGTCTCTGATCCCGTGACGTGTATGTGCCAAGCAACGTGTAAGGACACTGTTTTGAACTTTGATCATTAGGGAGATGAACATTTGGACTCTCTTGTTGGTTTAAGCAGAATTGTGCCTTACTGAAGACGACCGGCTTGTAGCCTGAAGGGCCTTCGGCGTTCCCCTCCTGGGACAGGCACTACGAGACGTGGGACAGATCGGAGGAAGGTTTTCAGTGAGACCTACCACTATTAGAGTAATAAGGACACTGGTGCTTTAAATAGGGGATATTGCTATATCGCTAGGTTGCAACTGATATACGCTGTATACTGAGCCATATACTGAACTATGTCTACACCCGTGTATGCTGGTTTAGTCCCTGAACGGATAAGTGTATGCTCCTCAAACACAGAAGGTAAGAGGAAAGAAATGCCTAAATTGATGCTCAAGTGTGAGCAAAGGGTGGATTGAAGGTACGCATACATATGTAATGTTGTGCTCACACTTGGAGTTTGTACTAATCACCATATGTGTTAAAAGAATGTACCCTTTTGTTAAAAGAAGAGGCCTTCTCTTTATACAGCGGCATTTAAGACCTGCTGACCTGGCAAGAACTTGTTTTTAACAGAAGAATTGTGTTTGGTCACTGTATGTCGAAGCATGCTGAGCCTGCTAAAACTATCTGCAGATTACGGGTGGGGAAGAAATGAGTAAGCACAGCCTTGTGTACAGAGATAAGGACACAGAGGGGCAACGAGAGAGAGCGAATAACAGATAACAGGAAACCACAATAGCAGATGTTGAACTGTTGACCGTTGATGCAAAGTCATGACTGGGAGGAACCGCCTTGTGGTGGACATAATCTATGTGCAGCAATGTATGACAATGTAAAACAGATGGGTATAAAAGATGTGCAGGGCAAAGGGCGGCACTTTGACGACTTGCTTTGCGAGACGGTTGAACTTGTGGCCCATTCGCGAATGCTTGTGTGTTAATAAAGCAATGATTACTCAACTCTTTTCTGTTTGAGTTTTTATAGGGTCCCTTTTGTACTGGTTTTGGTGACGGCGAGAAATCGCACCCACAACTTCAACTTCAACTTCAGGACTGGTTGGTGTCTCTCGACCTCAAGGATGCTTACTTTCATGTGCCGATTCATCCCAAGCACAGGAAGTACCTAAGGTTTGCGGTTGGCGACTCGCATTTTCAGTTTCGGGTCCTGTCGTTCGGATTGACCTCCGCCCCTAGATTCATAAGTGGGTGAACTAGCCTTCGGTGTTGTATTTTTTTTTAGTATCTTCTCATCCTTTTTTAAATTCTCTTTTAACTCTTTCAGATTTACTTCTATTGCAGCATGAAAATGAACCTGATCCCTAAAACCATGAGAACTTGCCGCGGGTGTAGACGGCCCATTAGACAGTCTCATTCGACTGTGTAATTCTGCCAGTACTGCAGGGGCTACCAATGATGTATCTGATGCCGGCAGAAAAGACACGTCTGCAACCGCACCCAAAAGCGAGTTGTCATTAATGGGTATGTTGCAAATCAAGTTCTTTGGGTGTGTGGAAACATCAAACGCCTCAGGGCAGGTCATCTTTGAAGAAACCGGTATTACTAATGATTCATCTGTCATCACTGAACCTCTATACGCTACAGGAACACCCAGGTGAGTCCCAACTTCTGATTTCACGTACCCAGGTTGTGTCATATCTGCATTAGTATTTCCTATATTGCGTCCTTTTTTTTTTATTTGATTCACAGAGTCTTTATAGTACTCGTCCTCTGAGACATTTCCCTCATTTGAGGCGGCTGATGAGTTATTTAAACACTGTTTCCCACTACGTAAATTTTTTACCATGGTTGACTATTTCTCCAAGTAGTGCCACACAATTAGTTATACTTTATGGGAATTCTCATGCACTCCTACACCAGGAGTGTAACCACACAAGACAACTTTCCCCTAATTCTGTGTTTCTTGCAATCTAAACTTTGCAATGTGGTAATTCCCCCAACTAGATGTAAAATAAGAGGCGAATTTTTACCTACAGATATTCACACTCCCACACCTCCACGCATCCAAACAGCCCAACAGCCACTTGTAAAGCCCACTTCGAATGCGCGCGCGCTCCCTAGATATTGAAAGTGAGGCTTGGCTGGGCGGAGCGGGCCACGGGCGGGAGGCGGGGACAAAGTATCCTTGATGACTGTAAGGAGAGAAGAAAGAGGGGGAGGACTCAGGTAAGTAATGTTACTGTGTACAACCACAGTGCGCCGCGGCGAAGCCGCGGTTCGTTCAAGTAAGAGTGGAATGGCCACACCAAGGACTAGGAAATCCTTCCAGTGTACTTAGACACTGCGACTTTCCGAGCCACTGCGCTCCCTAGACCCGACCTCTTAGGATACTTCTACCCTTGGAATATCCCGTCCTGATGAAGGCCACACCATCCAAACTCAGTTAGCTCACTCTTTGGCCAAAACACTGTTGTGATGACCTATTGTATTGTTTGTGTTGTTGTTGTTCAACCCTACATTGTTTTGACGCATTAGTGCTGCTCATTATGCGACACTACTCTAAGTCCTCTAGTCTCCTTCCCAAGGATACTTTAGAGGATGTAGAAGCACTAGAATGATGCTACAAATATTTAACATTTGTTTTATGAAAACTGGGTAATATACCATGAAAAAGCACAAAAATTGAAGTATCTTTTGTCTCACTCAGTCGAGTGTACCTAAAACACTCACTGCAAATAAATCAAATCCAAATTGCAGTGCACCGAATTGTCCTGTCAAATATTTGTCAGAAACTATTTGCACTGGTTTGTGTCCACCACGTGAAGGTGAGACCCGCCCAGGAGTTTGTTTCGTCCTCTTTCAGCAGTGAGGTGCTCATGACCTTGCTCAATCTTGTTCTATATACGTTACTACCCGCCTGAGCAGAGCAAGGCATTAACCAGGTGCCCTTTTTTGATAATGGAATTTCATTTCAGCCAGAAGGTAATTCTTCCGGCGTTCTAGCCTCCTCCGCATCCTGGTAAGGAAGAGGAGAGGCTCCTTAGGTTGGATCCGAGGAGAGTTTTGAGCTTCTATCTCTCACGGATGTCTCAGGTCACAGTTGACGATCAGCTGTTTGTAGGATACACTGAAAGGCGTTTAGGTCAAGCTGTTACCAAGCAGTCCATGTTCAGATGGTTCATTTTGACGATCTCTTAATGTTACCGTTTGGTGGGTAAGGACCCTCCGGTAGGCTTACGGGCCCATTCTACTAGAGGTGTGGCTGCCTCTACTGCTTGGCAGAGGGGTGTTCCCATTCATAATATTTTTGAAGCAGCCACATGGGCCTCTGTCCATACTTTTGTAAAACACTGTTCCCTGGACTGTATCCATGGGCAAGATTAGGCCTTTGGTAAGGCGGTCCTCTCTTCTGCAATTTGATTGGGCATTCTAAAATTCTAAATTCTTTTTCCCACCTCCTGACGTTGGTACTGCTTTGAGAGTCTGTCATAGATGTGGAATACGTCAGAGGATACAATCCCCTGGAAGAACAAGTTACTTTCTTACCTGGTAACGTTCTTTCGATGGGATGTTCCTCCGACGTATTCTACATCGAACCCTCCCAGCCTGCCCCTCTACAGAATTTCTTATGCAATTGCAGCTTACGTTTCCGCAAGGCTTTCTGTAGTCATACTGGCAGTGGATTGGTGCCACAGGTTCTGGGAAAAAACTACAACTGAGGGTACGGGTGTCGTGCGTCCTACATATAACATCCAGTGACGTTGGCTCTCAACGGAGGCCCTCGAGGGACAGCGTATCGACGTCATCGACGTAGGACACAGACGCCGACAAATTTTGCGAAGCAGCACAGCTGTGGACATTACTGTCATAGATGTGGAATACGTCGGAGGAACATCCCATCGAAAGAACGTTACCAGGTAAGAAAGTAACTTGTTCTACATAACCCAGCTCCGCCAGCACAAGGTTTTATTTTTAATCTGTAATTCCATGTTGTGCCATAATGATGCATCATAATGAATCCAAATATTTTCACTTCGGGCGGCCATAAAAGTTCTCAAGGCCTCTCCAGTATTTCCTATAGCAGGTAATCTAGCATATAGATTAGGCATCTTCCACATCATATACACATCTTGCAGAGTATACAGTAAGAATGTTTCCCTCTCTATAAACATCCATAGAGGCATGTCATTACCCTACTATCAAAGTATAGCGCTGATTTCTTCAGAACAAATCCCCTACAGTAATTCTCCAGATTGGGGTACCTAAAGCTCCCCTCCCGCACAGCCCGCATCAGAACATACCTTGGAAACTTAGGCCTCTTGCCTTCACCTTAAAGAAATTTTTGAAAAACTTTATCAATGCGACCAATAATTTTCTTTGTGATCCTTCATGGGATAGATTTTATGATATAGAGAACTTTAGGCAAAAGTACCATTTTATTAGCATTACTCCTCGCCCACAATCCTAATATTAACCGTTCCCATTTTAACACATCTTTCTGGATTACCGCTATCCTTTTTGTTACATTAAATTCCATCACCTTCTTTAGATCACAAACTAGGTGGACCTGTAAGTACTTTATTGTTTCTATATTCCAATGGCAGTTCCACACATTTAAATCACTCCTTGGTTGTAAAACATCTAGCGGGAAAACCACTGTCTTCTCCCAATTAATCTTATGACCAGACACACGTCCCACTTCCTCAAACCTACATTTTAGCTTGTCCCCTCCCTCCTTTGGGTTAGACGATATTATAGCCATGTAATCCGAATAACATAGCACTTTCACCTCACTATCCCCAATTCTAAGACCCAGAAGGCCTTGCGTATGCCTATATAGGCTATCAAAGGCTCTAATGCCATGTTGAAAAGATAAGGCAACAGTGGGCATCAAAGGAAAGGAAGCTAAGAGCACTCTGTTAACCCATATTTTTGCACTAATGGATGAATTTAAAGTTTTAATAACTCTCAAAAAGGTATCCCCAAATCCCATCTTCTTAAGCGTGTAGTCCAAAAAAGACCAATTAACCCAATCAAAAGCCTTTGCTGCATCCATAAAGATTAGTATCATATTTTTCACCTCGTCCTTAGGAAGCCCCAATATATCCATAATTGTCCTGATGTGATCATAACCATTCCTTCCATGCATTAATCTAACTTGAGACTGTCCAATCAGCCCACTAATATACCTGTCCAAATGACTAGTTAATATTCTAGTAAATATTTTAAATTCCACATTTAATAACGATATTGGCCTATAATTCCCACATTTTTTATGATCTCTACCTGCTTAGGGAGTACTGTGGCACATGCCTCTCGCATCGTTGGGCACATTATCCCTTCAGTCATGAAATGATCATATAAGATACATAAAAATGGAGTCAATTCAGGATGTAGCGCCTTGTAGAACTCAACTGGCAGCCCATCTAGGCCAGGCGATTTACCTATATTAAGTTGGTTAATTGCTCTCATCTCCTCCTCCCCAATAGGCTGATCAATCGCAATTGCTTGATCTACAGATAATGTTGGCAAATTAACCTTCCCGAAAAACTCTTCCAAACCATCAGATATCTATCTTCCATGTAAAGAGAAGTATATAATTTCCTGAAACATTCACATATCTCTTTCCTTTTAACCGTAGATATTCCCTCCTCGGTCACTATCTTCTGTACGTAGGAGTTATCAACCAGACCCTTCAGCTTGTTGGTGAGCAATCTACCACCTTTGTCTCCCTGTTCCCAGTACTTCTGTTTCATAAAGAAGACACCTTTTCACTCTGTACATCCATCTCTCTTTTCAGAGACTCAAACGCCCTATCCATCTCCGCTTTGTCTTCACTGCTTCTTGTCAATTGATATTTCTTCTGACACCTATCCAGTCTACTCTCTAACTGTTTCAATTCCACCGTTCCCTTTTTCCTTGTGCGGGCTGTGATATTCATAATTTCACCCCTAATTGCTGCATTAAAACAATCCCAAACCATTAGCTCAGATGTGGATCCTATATTCATTTTAAAAAAACGCCTTGATAAATGACTTTAAGGATGTATCTCCTGTTTCTGCAATATGTATGTTTTTAAACGCTATCTTGATATTGCTGACTGCACCTTCCCCAGTTCTAATATCAGCATTATCAAAGAGTGATCCTAGATGCACCTTTCCATAATTTTTACACTAGTTATTTTTTCAATGAGTCTTTCAGAAGTCAGAAAATAATCGATTGTGGAGTACCAATCGTGAACCGGTGAGATGAAAGAGTACTCCTCTCTCCAGGGTGCAAGGATCTCCATATATCCACCAAATCTGGACTGTGCAAAAGATTACCAAACGCTTTGCTAGTACTCTCTGCCGTATATCGACATTGTGCAGAACAATCTAACTTATGATCAAGGACACAATTGAAGTCTCCCCCAAAATAGGGTGTTCCCCATTCATATCCCGCCACAATTACATTATTTTCGTGAAAAAAAACACTACCCGCAGCACATTGGCCGTAAATGGATCTTATCGTAATTAAACTGCCTTCATACTTCACATCAACTAGAATCACACTTCCCTCATCATCCATAACCACCTTCTCCACACTCAAATGTAACCCTTTACGAAATAGTATTCCCACTCCTCTTGATTTAGAGACATAACAATTTAACACCATCTTGTTATATAGTGTGTTGTTCATAAGATTTTTGGGGTCCTCTAATAAGTGAATCTCTTGTAGAAGGGCAATATCAGTCCTTTGCCTCTTTAGTCTCTTTAAAACTTCCTTTCTTATCCTGGGATTATTAAATCCTTTAACGTTGCATTAGAAAATGTCAATTCATTCATCTAGTAGTCAGCTTTACTAATTTCTCCCATAATTCCATAACCAATGCACACAATGCCATATATTCCTTAACAGTCCTGGCAATATACATTTGGAGTGATGTTCCTTGAAACCTTGATTTGGGAATGAAGTCAGAGCCATTTGTACCAATTTAATAATACATTCTTGACTTGACGGAGATTCACATATCATGTAGACAAGATTCATAAGACAACACCAAACATTGACCCCCTCCATTCCTCTTCTATTATACTGCTCAGCCTTAGGGTGATTTTCCTAGTTGCCATTACTTCTGCGAGATGGGTGAGTGAGCTCCAGGTGTTAGCTGTTAAACCTCCCTGTTTATTTTTCTGCAAAGAGAAAGTGACATATTCCTGTGTTTTTTATCTGCCTCATCCTTTCAAGGCAGAGGAACAATTCCATCAGCTGCACCCGGTGCAGGCTCTCAGCTACTACATCTCCCAGGCGAGGAATGTCAGGAAAGATGACAAGCTTTTCTTTGGTTACGCTGGTGCACTGGCTTGGAGGGCTGTGGCCAACCAGACCCTGCCAGGGTGGATCATTCTCTGTATTTTGCAATGCTATGATGTGTCTGGTAAAGAGTTGGCAAAGGGCTCTGAGCTCATTCTACAAGAGGAGTGGCTGTCAGAGAGGTGTGTATACAAACAAATAGGGTAAATTCAAAAGAAAGACGGACAAGCCCTTACATTCCTTAACCGTTAACTGGAGGCAATATGGTATCACAAAACAACGGCTCAGCAGGAGAGAAGTCATTCAAAAATACAGTGCACTTATTATTCTTACGTAAACACACAGTCTAAAAAAGGAGACAAACTGGCTACAAGCTGGCCCTGGAGAAAAACACACTATCCCTATCGGGTGTGCCTCACCCTAGGTGGCATGTGGTGCAACGCCTATGTAAAAGAGATAGTAAAGGAAGCTGTCCCTAAACTTCTACAATAGTGGCATATACCTTCCAGAGCACATTGACATACATTAAGAACACTTCCAACCGGCTGATGAAAAAACAGCAGAACTGTGCATTAGGTTCTACCGAAATCAAATCTGAGTGGTGGCAACCTGTCAAAAAGTTAGCTAATTGGATTCCAAACCAAGTTCAATCTTTAATTATCCCCGTAGGTGTTAGGTATTGGAGTTAACAAATACAGTTGGAATGTCCGCTAAAGGAGAACAAAATAAAACGGCTCATATAAAAACGCTCACTCCATCTATGTGAGTGTACAATCTGACTTATCCAGCTAGTATCTCTCAATTCTTGTAGGAGATATCAGCGTGGTCATGAGAGCCCTCATGGCCTGAAAGGTTGACCGGTTTTGATGGCATTAGAGAGATAAACCATCTTCTTCAGGACCATGATTTTAGAGAAAAACAAATTTACTTATCTAGTAAATCTGTACTGGAGACGCCAATGGTGGGTACATGCGTCCCCTGTGAGGAGACAAAAAATAGAGAGAAACAGGGGGCATAGAGACAAAACCACAACCTGAGTCTCCCTAGCATGTGGATAGTTGAGCAAGTGACATCCTTTTAAGGAAGAACAGTTGGTGTGATTCCTAACTGATTGCAGGCTAATACAGTGCCTGGTCACCTTAAAGATGGAATATGAGTCTCATGGTCTCGTGGGGGGGAGGGGTGTGGTTGTTGGCGAGAGCGGTGAGGCTCTCCACTGGAGCGTGCTTTCCTGTACCTTAAATCCCAAATGGCGTAATGCATGTGCATATACTCCCAACAAGGTCCTACTAGTAGTGGACCAACCCAGTGCGGGGCTACGCACTAATTTGTGAAAAGGGAGGGGAGTGGGGTGTGGGAGTGAGCTGGTGCAGCACTGGAGCCCCACTCAACACCTATTGGCATGCAGGGTGGCGTGGCATGCCTGTGCTCAGCTCCAGGAGCAATCCAGGGGAGCAACCTCGTGGACTTGCTCGCGCTGCTCAAAGCGCTCGTAGCGCCATGCACCATAGCTGAAAAGGAAAAATTGGGGCATAAGCGGAGGGTCTGGAGGATCTGAGTGTGTCCAGATGGGAGCACGGGGCTGGGTTTGTACGCGGAGTAGCTGTGTACCAAGATGCCGGGCAATGACTGATCGAGAGAAAGCAAGTTCGATCGCCTGTAAAAAAAAAAAAAAAAAACGCGGCCGGGCCTCCGGCTCCTTAAAGGATAGTTCCGGGACTTTTTTTTTATTGTCCCTACGGTTCGGCCATGTGTTTTTAAGCATAAATCGGTAGATCGTAGAAAACTTTCCTATGGACCTTACCCGACTTTTCGTCCATTAACGCACTCGAAATCAGCCGCCATTTTGTGATAATCCTATCATTTCCCCCCATCGACCTGGCTCACCTGCTTTTGCGGCACTAAATCAAATCCCCCGCCCCTCAAACAGAGTTTATCAAAACATTCATATTCCCTGCCTCTATCCGTGACGTGACTGTGCTGCGTAGGCAAACGCGCCCAGGCGTCTTCTACGCGACTCCACACAGAACCCGGAAATCAACACAGATCAGCTCACAACACAGCGCGCCACAATTGGGAATATGAAACTGTACTTTTAAATCAAACCGCAAGATTGTAAATTTGGTAAAGTACATTTATTTGACATCAAATGTTTAGAGAATATTCAGCGATTTTCATTTTTATTTGCTCACGTTCCAAAAAGTTTGTTTTGAGGCACGCGATGTTCCTTTGCTGTACACAGGGTCTTAGATCATCTCACAATACAGCGCCACAATTCGGAATATGAAACTGTGGTTTAAAAGCAAACGGCAAGATTGTACATTTGGCAAAGTACATTTATTGGACATCAAATGTTTAGAGAATATTCAGCGATTTGCATTTTTCTTTGCTCTCGATCCAAAATAGTTCGTCTTGAGGCAAGCGATGTTCGTGTGCAGTACACAGGATGTTGGTTTACGATAAAATAAGCTCTTCGGTCGCACTGATAATCGCATGGCTGTTCCAACAACGAGGCACTAGGCCACCACAACGGTCTGTATGTTGCATCTAGCCGTTAGTACCGCGTAAGGGCATACTTGTACTTGGCGATCGTCCCATAAAATGGTCAGGGTGGTAACGTTGTTCACGCGGAGAAGCAACTGGCGGTTGAAAAAGCCATCCGCCGGTGTCTGGTACTCGTGACACATACAATAATGAAGGATGTACCTGTTTTAAAAACATAAAAAATGAAATTAGTCTCACCATCAGATCTTTATTAAAATTATTCATTTTATATATTAGGTCGGGAAAATATTTCATAGCTAGGACAGTGCAACTGGGTATTATACGTCAAGGGGGGGCTGTAGGATACTGAGACAGTCCCCCAGTGCAGGGGTTGACAGGGAGGCAGTGCAGGTGGAGAGTGGAAGGGCCCAGGACCGAGGTCGCAGACAGTGGACCAGTTGTAGCAGGGGCGAGGGAGAGAGAAAGCAGAAGCAAAGAGGAAGGTTTTGAGGTGCTTCCGTAAAAGGAGATGGTTCTCCTCAAGATAGTGCGCGGTACCAAACAATATGCCACATAGAACGAACAAGTACAACTTAACCCGTCTTTAAAGCTACTGTATAGTAATTAAATTGCGGTATAAACTCATCTAAAGAGTTACTTACATTATATTTGCATTTTCCATTGTGTCTGTGCGTAGGGCAGCCCCGAAATACCACTCCTTCTATGCCGACGTTATTTCTTCTAATGAACGAACATTAAATGGCTTTCGTTTCTGAAATTATATTCATTATCGTTTACGTTATTGCACCACACCCCCAAAAAGAAGTCTTTCGGGATGGTCCCGGCCTGTCAAGGTCAAATAACAATAGAACCTTATACTGAGTCGTGGGCCATTCCGGCACCCGAGCAAAAAATCAAAGCAGCTGACCTTCACTTTGAACGAGCACACATTCCTAGTTAGCTACATTCAGTGTAAGGCCATCTCACAGGACTTGAAATTTACACTCCATCTTTGCATTTTGTGTGCGTGTATTTGCAGCCCCAGAGAACCACAAATACGGAGACATTCTATATATTTTGAAAAATGATTTATATTACTGTTTGGTTTAATTCAATGCGCAAATGAACAAGGTTGGAGAGACACATTGCATGTACACTGAGCAATCACTTTTATTTACACAATACATAGATACACATATTCAATGGGCCTGCGACATGAGGAGACTCGAGAGCAAAGTCACAGGTGACACCCGGGTGGTTCGCACTACTGCACGGTGAAGGGAGGGGCAAGGGTGGAGAGACACATTGCATGTACACTGAGCAATCACTTTTATTTACACATTACATAGATACACATATTCAATGGGCCTGCAACATGAGGAGACTCGAGAGAACAGACAATCAAATTACAATCATTTAAACCGTGATGTGTATTTCTCAATGAGCTCTGCTTTAGGTGGACATGGAACAGAGGCAATGTTGGGTGGCAATGCAGTTGTCCCCTGCACAGGTTCGTTCACAACTCCATGTATGTGCCTATCTAGGACATCAACAATAAGTCTCTCAATAAACTCATATTGCATATCCTGAAACACTGGTTTGATCACCCATTGTTTACTTCTTTTAGTGAAGGCCTTATTGTAGCGAAGCGTCCCTAAAGTTCCGGTCGTCCTACTTTGTTGACGGCCAACATTATGGTTATGTGCCAAGACCGCTAGAAGAGTCCGATTTATCATGCCCTCCATGCCAAAATGCAATCGTTTTGGCCTGTACTTTAGGCACATATTGTGGAACACCTCCAAATCTCCTGTGTGGCAGAATTCCGTGAGTCCCCTCAAATCTCTTGTTATAGTTTTATCAAATACAATCTTTTCAATGGCTTTGTGAGTGGGTGATGAAGGAATCAACCACTTCTTCTTCCGTGCCTCCTCTGTGGACAAATGGCCATGTTCACAATTGTGGAAATGTTGGTTTGTGGTCCAGCGGTGAACGTTGATACAGTGTAGCATTACTGACCGCCATTTTTCCAGTAGAATTTCCAACGACCCTCCACATGTTTTTGAGCTCCACCAAAGATGGTTGCTGATTGACTTGGACCACTGTGAAATACCTTGCATATCTTTTTTTTTACCTGCAGCCGACATTTTTTTATTGATTGTTTTTGCAAGATGCCAAACGTCAAATTGGTGATTTATATTTTTGTACTCTTCTCTCATTGTCTTGGCAATTGAAACGTGTCTGTCCGTGGCTATCAGGTCGATCACCATTCCCCGCAATTGTAGTTCTTGCAATGATGCTACAAAGCCAACTTTCTCCATGGCCACTGAGGATGTACTTTGTGACACCTGCACGACCACCGAACTCACAATTTTCTTACTTTCCATGTCCTGAAAGTGGTAGGTGCAGTACTTGGCTGAAAATCCTGGGCTGTCGCACTGTCCATCACGGGCTAGCCTGAACCGTTTGCCCGCGAATGTACTATCAATAGACATTTTTTCCATTCTCCAAGCTTCGCTAATGGCTGGAAATAGATAATCGGTTTGGTATTTGTAGAACTGAGTTTTCGCAATGAAATGGATTCCCACAAACTGAAAGAAATACTTTAACTTTTTAAAACTTGAACCACTAAAAAGTGCAGCCGCTGCACAAAGTAGATTGCCTGCTGGCAGTTGCCCCAGCATGGGTTGTGCAGACCATGAGAAAGGATGATATTTTGTACAGGTGGCATGTATTTTTTTTTTTTTTCAACTTTGTTTTATTGGCATTTTCATAATATAACGAAAGGGCGCAGAACATTTTCACAGATTGTGCAAGTAACAGGCCCAAACCCCCCCCTCCCCCACCCCAAACATCCCCACCCCCCCGAAAAAGGAACAAACCAAAAAACTTAGTCCTCATAGAGCCGTTCTGCTGGGGAACCACTATGTGAGCTCCGAGAGTCTGGAGCCCCAGGAAGAGCGAGAGCATTAACTATTAGAATTGGCTGAAGAACTACCATCCTCCCCCGGGCCGAGGGCCCTGTCCGCTCCTTGTCCCTCTTGAGGATCAGTGCACATCCCAACCCCATGTCTGCTGTGCCTCGTACCAGTTTGCGTGGAAAGAGCCCAAATTATTGTTCATCATTGCCGTCAGTTTATCCATCAGGTACATGTTTTTTACCTTTTTTAGCCAGTTCTCCTTCGATGGGGTCTCCGGGCTCTTCCATTTCTGGGCCAGTGCTACCCTTCCCGCCCTTAGCATTGTCTCCCACATCCTAGGGTATCGGGGAATGTCCGAGTCCTCCGGAGGGAGGCCCAGCAGCATTGTCAGGGGGTTCTGGGGGAGAAGCTCATCAGAAACTTCGGCGATCCAGCCCCTCACCTTCTCCCAGTATGCCTGGGCTTTCGGGCAGTGCCACCACATGTGCCCTCTCGTACCGACCTGGCCACATCCCCTTGGGCACGCGGGGGACACTCCCGTGTACATTTTAGCCAACTTCATTGGTTCTCTGTGCCACCCCTGTAAAATCTTGAAGTTGTGTTCCATGTCTGCCGTAAATAAGTTCCCATGGAAGGCTATTTTAAATATTCTCGCCCAGGCGTCCTCCGAGATCTCATCCCCCGCTAAGTCGTTCCAGAACGAGCGGAACCCCCTCCTCTCCCCTAGGTTAACCGTGTTCAGTAGCTTGTACATCCCTGACACCGCACCCTTCCTGGAGGATGCCGAGTCCAGGAGCTTCTCGAAGGGGGTCAGTTGTCTTTTCAGGTTCTGGCCCCAGGCCTGGTCACAAAGAATTCCTTTCAGGCGAATGTATTCAAATATGGAGAGGGACCCCTGGCCGAGGGCGTCCCTCAGTTCCTCATATGGCCGGAATTCTCCTTCTCTGAACATCTGCCCCGCCCACTCCATTCCCAAGTCTGACCACAACTGGGCGTTGCGGAACCCCCTGCTTCCCAGATTGAGGGGGTGACCCCAAAGAGAGGACATCGGTGATGGCCATGATGTTAGGTGTGCCGTCTGGGGACCCTCCCTCCAGATCGTCCAGAGGACTCCCAGGGTTGGGTGGGATTTAAGTCTGTTTGGAATAAACTTGCTAGGGGCCCAAAGGAGGTCTCGAATCTTCAGTGGGTGGGCGTCCATGTCCTCCAGGTATGACCAGTAAGTGCCCATCCCCTCTCTCATATGTTCTAGGAGGACGCGTAGTTGGGCTGCCCGGAAATAGAGTTGAAAGTCTGGTAACCCAAACCCTCCCTCCTCCCTCGGTAAGGTCAGGACCCTATTAGCAGTTCTCGGGGTCTTACCCTGCCATATGAATTCCCGCACCGCATTCTGGAGGGCTCTGAAGGACCGGTCAGGAACTACAGATGGGAGGGCGGTGAAAAGATAAAGAAGTCGCGGGAGAATGTTCATTTTCACAGCCGTCATGCGGCCGTACCAAGACAGAATCATAGACCTCCACCTCCTCAAATCAGCCGTGATTCCTGCCACAACGGGATCATAGTTAGCAGGGGCTAGGTTGGTTAAGTCCCGAGTAAGGAGGACTCCCAGGTATCGAATGGATGCCTTTCCCACCGATATTCCTTCCAGGCGTGCGAGGGCGTCCAAGCCCGGGTCCCGGGTTCTCATAGGGAGCAGGACAGATTTGGACGCGTTGATCTTGAGACCAGAGAAACGCCCGTAGGTGGCCATCAAGGAGAGGAGCGGGGGGAGCGAGGATTTCGGGTCTACTAAGTAAGCCAGGATGTCGTCCGCAAACAGGGAGAGCTTAAATTCCACCTCCCCCCTCTTAATCCCCTTAATCTCTGTGTGGGCTCTGACTGCTATGGCTAGAGGTTCCGTGGAGAGGATATAGATTAGGGGGGAGAGCGGGCATCCCTGTCTTGTCCCCCGCGACAGGGGGAAGGGCTCCGACAACCCACCATTGACTTGGACCCTGGCCCTCGGGGCCCTATATAAAGCCGCCACCCAATCCCTGATGTGTGGACCAAAGCCCATTTTTTGGAGGGTAAGTTCCATGAATCTCCACTCCACCCTGTCGAACGCCTTTTCCGAGTCTAGAGACAGGACGCTCGCATCCAGGTCTGACCTCTGGGCATAGTGGATCAGGTCTATGGTCTTCCGGATGTTATCTGAGCCCTGTCTCCCCCTAATAAATCCTACCTGGTCGCCATGGACCAATTTCGGCAAGACCCCCTCCAACCGTCCCCCAAGCACCTTGGCCAGAATCTTCACGTCAACATTCAACAGGGAGATGGGTCGGTAGGAGGAGCATTCCCTAGGGTCCCTGCCGTCCTTGGGGAGCACCACAATAATTGCCTCCATCATGGAGTCCGGAAGAGACCCCCCCTCCAGCACCGCGTTGAACACTTTTACCAAATGGGGGGAGAGGGCCGAGCGGAACCTTTTGTAAAAGTAGACGGAGTACCCGTCCTCGCCCGGGGAAGTGCCCACCTTCATTCCTCCAATCGCACGCTCTACCTCGTCCTCGGTCACCGGGCCCTCCAACCCCTCCGCTATCTCCCTGGACAGGGCCGGGATCTGGATTGAATTCAGGAACCCCACCATCTCCGCCTCCTCCCCATTGTACTCGGACGAATATAATTTCTCATAATATCGGCGGAAGGCTTCGCCAATGTGGGGTGTGTCGTGGCCTACCTTTCCCCCCTCGTCCTTAACCTCTTTCACTAGTCGGCTTTTCTGCACCTCCCTCAGTTTCCAAGCCAGAATCCTGTCCGCCCTGTCCCCTTTTTCATAGTACTTTTGTTTAACCAGTTGGAGACTCCTCTCCGTCTTGTGGAGGAGGAGATCCTTCAATTGGAGTCTGTAGTCGTCCAATGCGGTCACCTGCTCGTTGTCTAGGGGAACTGTGGGGAGACCCCCAGGTTGAAGTAGGGCGATTTTCTCCCTGAGGTACCTTTCCTGGCCCTCCCTTTGCCTTTTTTTCTGGGCTCCTATTTTAATCAGGGTTCCCCGTATGGCTGCCTTAAAGGCGTCCCAGAGGGTATGTGGACCCACCTCCCCGTTGTCATTAAGCTCAAAAAATTCCGTGATGGCCTCGAGGACCTCCTGGGATAGGACTTCGTCCTTTAACAGGGAGTCGTTGCACTTCCATCTCCCTCTGCGTTCGTGTAAACCTCCCCTTGCTATTGTAGCTCGGACCAAGTCGTGATCAGACCAGGGGACGGGGTCTACCCTGTGGCCCGAGACAAATGGACGTAGGGTCTCGTCTACCAGGATGTAGTCTATCCTGGAGAACGACGTGTGGATGGCTGAGTAATATGTGAAGGAGGGGGAGTCTGTTCTAGGGAGGGGGATCGTGTCCAACAGGCCCAATTCTAGGTTGACTTTTTGGAAGGTGCGCGCCATGGTCTCGTCCGCAGCCCTAGAGGAATGCGGGCCTGCTCGTTTCCTGTCCAGGGTGGGGTCTAGAACCATGTTGAAGTCCCCCCCCACCACCACCGTGCCGTGGATGAAATATTTGAGTTTGTCCCCCACCTCCTCCCAGAACTGGGCTTGGCCTTCGTTTGGGGCATAGATGGCCGCTAGGGTCAGTGGGGCCCCCTGCAGGGACCCCCGCACCAGCAGGTATCGGCCCCCCGGGTCTTTCAGCGTGGCTTCTTTCTCGAAGCCCACGTGTTTCGCTACCAGGATGGCGACCCCTCTTTTTTTGCACTTGTGGGATGCAGTGTGGACCTCGCCAATTCCCCCTCCCCGCATTTTGGGCTCCTTCCCCTGTGGCCAGTGAGTCTCTTGAACGAAGAGAAAATCCAGGTGTGCCCTTCTAAATTCCCTGCAGAGCAAGGACCTCTTGGTGGGGGTGTTTAACCCACGGACATTAAGTGAGCCCACTCCCAGGGCGGGCAGCCCGTCAGCCATAGTCACTATTTTTCTCTCTCTCGGTCAGCTCCTCCCCTACGCTCTTCCCCGTGTGCTCCGTTATTTCGACTCTGTGTTCCCCTTTTCCTCCCGCGCCCTCCCCCCGGGTGGGCTTGATACGAAACCCCAACTGCCCCCCTTCCCCAAACCGTAACTGAACTTCCCCAACTCCCGTGATCCCCCCCACCCCCCGCCCCGGCGTCCAGCCAAATAGTTCTGCCATCGCTGGCTTTTGGCCGAACCACCAGCCTGCCCACCTCGGCCAGGCAATCTGCATTAGAAGCTCATCTCCTTGAGCCCCCTAAGATATCCCGCGGCTATGACCCCTCTGCGGACCCCACCTACTTGCAGGTCGTAGGGACGTTGATAGTAGTGAATCCTCTGAGTCTGCGTCCCTCCGACCAGGGCACACCGAGGTGCCCCCGTGCTCAGTCCCCGGAGTCGTTACGTTCTCCGTCCTTTGAAGGGGAGGGGGTGTTCATTTTCCTGAATTTCCTCGCGCCGGTGCGTTTTCTCCTCTCGCCAGGCGGGCCAGGGCCTCCGGGTCGCCCGTGCTCTGGCCCCGATGGGCCCCTCCGGGGGTTCGTGTCCACTGCGTATTCTTGTATGGCTCCCCTTATGTCCTCTTCCGTGATCAGGGTTGATCTTTGGCCCATGTATTCGAAGGTCAGGGAGAAGGGGTAGCCCCATCTGTAGCGCACTCCCTTTTCCTTAAGCACCTGTGTGAGAGGGCGGCACATCCTACGCCTGGCCAGCGTGTAGGCGGAGAGGTCTTGGTATATCGAGACTTGTGCGTTGTTGTAAGTGATTTCCCTGGCCTTTCTTGCCTCCTCCAACACCTTCGTCTTCTCTGAGTAGTAGTGAAACCGGACCAGGATCGACCGGGGGGCCCCGGCCCTGCCCCCCGCCCTGTGCACCCTGTCAAAAGTTGGCTCAGTTGTCATTTCCTCCGTGAACAGGAGAGTAATGATGTCTCGTACTGCTCGGGTGACGTCCCTCTCCGTTTCCCCCTCTATTTCGGGCACCCCAAAGATTCTGAGGTTGTTCCTCCTCTCCCTGTTTTCGAAATCGTCCATCTGCCGGGCCCTCTCCTCGTCCCTCCTCTCCAGGGCTTCCAACCTCATGCTATATTGTATGTCTTGGACTGCTATGGAGGATTGGTTGGACTCGACCTGTAGGAGCCTGTCCTCAATTTTGTCCACCCTCTGGTCCATTTTTTCAAATTTTTGGGCAATGTCGGAGCGCATGTCCCTTATTTCCTGTAGGATCGAGGCAAAGCCCCTTTCCATTGCCGCCGAGGAGGGGGAAGCTTCCCCCGATTGGGTCATGGTTCCTTCGCGGGTTGAACCTTTGTCACCTCTTTCAACTCCCCGGAAGCGGTATCTCTGCAAGGCTTCCCTCCAGCTCATGTGGGTCTTCCCTGTGTCCTGTCGTCTAGGTCCCTGCAGCCCCGACGGGGGGCGGGGGGTCCCCTACTGGTCCGTCCTTCCTTGCTTGGGTTGTGACCCAAATGGGGTGGCAAGGTCCGGGGGGGCGGGCACACGCCCCACCTGTTCTCAGGCAGGGGCCTCACACCCTTTTCGAGTGCCTCGTGGTCTTCTGGGGCCTCCTCCGGTCTCCTGGGGTGGGGTGGATCAAGGGGGCCCAACCTTCCAATCCAAATAAAGGGGGGGGACGTTGTGGCTCGCTCCGTGAGTCCTGGGGGGGGCACCCCCGGGCGGGCACACGCCCCACCAACTGCTGGCGGGGGCCTCTCACCCTGGTCGCCCCCGCTTCGGGCCTTGTTGTCTCCGGGGGGGGGCCCTGGTCCCCGGACCCTGCCTTTGGTCTTTTTGCTTTTGGGGGTTATGCCCCGCTCGGGGGGCTCACCTGTGGGGGGGTGAGTCCCGGCCCGCCGGGGCCCCCCTTGCTCTGCTGTGCTGTGCTGGGCTCCGGCGCTGGTGGGGAGGGGGGGAGCTGCCCCTCTCCTATCCTTCACTCCCGGATGGGGGAGGGCTCCGAGTCCCCGGGGGCACCGCTCCAGGCCCCCGGGTGCCGCCTCCTCCGCCGACCTGGTCTTCGCTGTCGGGGGGGGGGGGTGCCGCCCCGCTCCTTCTCTTCACTTTCGGGGGGGGGGGTGGATGCCGTTTCCCGGGAGCCCCGCTCCCCCTGATGCCGTCTCTTCACCGAGCGGGCCGCGCGGGCCGCCCCAGCGCTCTTCGCTCTGGTCTGGGCCGCTGGGGGAGGGGCGGAGCGGGCCGCCCCACTGCCACGTCCCCGAAGTCCCGGGGGCTCGGTCCACGGCCGGGTCGTCTTCCGCACCCGGGGGGGGGGTACTGATGGCGGGAGCGAAGGTCCGTCGGGCTGGGGTGCCGTGCGCGCCCGGGGTGAGACCGCCTTGCTCGCGGTCCCGAGGCCGCTCCTTTCCTGCTGCGTCTCCCTTCCCGGCTCCACGGGCTCCGCGCTCCGGCTCCCTGGGGAGCTCGCGCTCCGTTCTTTCTCTCGATGGGGGGCCAGGGGGGGCGCCAAGTCGGTCGCCCCAGTTGTGCTCGCGGGGGGGTATCGGGGGGGGCTCAATCCCGTGGGATACCCGTGCCTCGGCGGGAGCTACGCACTCAGGCAGCCATTGCCTGTGCGCCCCCTGGTGGCCTCCGTGGCATGTATTTTAAGGTTAGTGCCTCGAATTGCACGAGTCACATTAATCAATGGCTCCCCACATACTTCCCCACCAACCGAATGCCCACATTTCATCCGAATAATAATATCAATCAAACAACTATCGAATACAATGAATTTGGCCTCTTTCCTTATACTGTCACTCTGCATCCCAGCTGGTTCGGCCTGTAACGTTGAGGACATGTCACTCACATGAAAGGTAGAATCTCTGATATCGTCTTCCGCTATGTTCAGTGATATTGATGGTGTTTCATTGTCGTCCACTTCATTCTCTTCCATTGCAACATCTGTTCCTTCTCCGGCGATGGGTGAATAAAACAATTTCTTCAACTTTCTCACGGTCTTAGTTTTTGCGAGTGTGGATTCTGTAAATTGATCTCCGACTGCATCCGAACTACCAGGAGGACATTCACTATCAATGGCTGGTGGTGGTATAGCTCCGTTGTCAATCACTTCATATTCTTCCCATTGGCACGATGCATCTCCAGTCTCAAGTCCCTGCCAAAAGGTTTGACAAGCAACATCTCTCGTTCGCTTCACTGTCTGTGTAGATCTAGTTCGTACACCCACTCGCAACTAGAGGACAGATTGGAAAAGGGATGTTCAGTTTAAACACAACTTACAGTATTGAACTATTAAGAGTGAAAAACAACATAATATAGTGACCAGGACACTAACCTTCTTTTGCTTTCTTTTCTTTGAAACTTTCTTGCCTCGAACTTCAACATCAGGACGCTGTTGCTCCGACTCGTGTGTGCATGTCTCCACTTCCTCTTGCGCTGCAACGACTATATGTTCATGATAAGCACATCCATCACGCACTGACGCTCCATCGACTCCCTGAAACATAGAACTTTCATTAGTATGTATAATAATATTGAAAACACAAAATGTACTTGGGGACCAATACCCACGTACATCTCAATAGCAAAACACGAATGAACGCTTTGTGTAGAACATTCAAACGACAATTATTCACGCATTGTTGATCTAGTTAGATGGAACTGTCAAGATCCATACCTCGGGCTCCTCATAGACTTCCATTGATGATATTATTGAAGATGATGCTTCAGTAACTCCCTGAAACACAGTAATTGCATTAGTATGGTTTTCTATTTTGTTAAAAAGAACATAAACTTTGTGCAGGTGTCAACGGCTCATCTAAATAGACCTGCACAAATGATCAGTTGTCTAAAATAAATAATGGATATGTAAATATGATTCGATTTGCTCGATCGTTGGAAGTGTCACCACCCAGAGATCTGCATCAACTACTAGGGGTGATGTTCTTGTAGAAGAAGCTCCGTCATCTCCCTGAAACATAGTATAGCGGATGTAATCACGTCATATGATTTCGATTGATCGGACTGTCAGTATCCATACCTCGAAATGCATAAGAACATCAAGGGACGATGTAACTGCGGTGCACACTTCTGCAAGCTGTTGCGCCGACCCGTAACTGCATGCTCCCCCTTCTTCTTGGACTAATGCTCCATCGACTCCCTGAAACATAGGACTTTCATTAGTAATGAACACAATATTGAAAAAAGAAGACACATAGGAGGGCGACGACAGAAGGACATATCAATGGCTAAAAACGAAAGAAACATTGTGTGTAACAATCACGCTACATGAATGCAAGATCTGATGATCTCCATCGATGGAACTGTCCGGAAACGTACCTCGAGCATCTGAGTGACATCAACGGTTGTCGTCAATACGTTGGACTCCTCAGAATCTCCCTGAAAGACAGTACTTGCATTATTTTGGATAACAATAATTATAACTGAAAACAAAGACTAGAGGACGAGTACAAGGGTGTACCATTAGGTAAAATAATCACACGATAAATTAAAACTATTGATTTACATGCCCAAAACAAGTCAGTGGCAGAATAGCTAAGTAAGATTACCCGATAGGCGCTTGAAGTGGCTGATGACTGCAATAACGACACGGATGGAGAATCTTCCGCTTTCATATTGAGTGGATACATAAATGGGGAAATTATTGTTAGCTAATGCTACACACTACCGCAAGGCCGAGAGCTAAATCCGTAAACTTGACTCACCAGTGGAGGGATGTGGACAAATAGAGTGGGAATATCGGTTAGGAGCAATTTTCGCCTCGCTCGCGGTGTGTTCTTCTTTATTAGCAATGATGTGGAGTACATGTCTGAGCTAAAGTGCCTGCTGCAGATGCGGTATCGATCACCTCTCTTGTCCGCAAAGACTTCTAGGACTCTACTTTCAAGCTCAGACGGTGGATATCCGCAATATCGGACCCATTCTCTTATCTGATCTATTGTCTTAGGGAAAACATGCATTATAGTACCTTCAGATTTATTATGGGTCTTCGAAGGGCAACCGCCAATGGAACAGGCAGGCATTGTGGAAAGTTCTGAAAAGTAAAGATCAACAATTCTCTATGAATACCAATGTGTTAAAAAATTAAATGACACATAAAAGGTTCAATGCAAGGTTCGTTTTGGTTCTTGGAACTATACACGTTATTCACATGCGGATAAGTATTTGAATAACTTTAAAAAATAGAAAGATAATTTGACTAAACTCAGAACATGTGACTAGTTCCTTGCATGTACTGTCTTGAACGAAAAGAAATTGGACGCAAAATGATTATGGTACATGGCCTTACCTTGACGAACAAACAGTTAGATGCAGGGATCAGAGTAGTTTCTTGTCGTAGAACTGGGAGCAGTTCACAGGTTGCAAACTGACGATTTTCCTCGAAGTGGTCACGGAAGTTCACAGAGACGAAGAGCAGATAACCAGCACCTTCACGGGTTGACTAGCAAAGCGCAAAGAAGTTCTCATTAGAAATATGAAGTGGGTTATAAAGAATTCGAAACAGGGGTGTGTTTGTGAATGAATGACGTGTATATGTCGTGGAATTATGCGGTTTGCAGGGGGCCGTCCAGCGTGAGGGGGGATGCTTGGCAGGAGACACGGGGTCTGGAGGTAGACATGGGAACAACAACCCATGCTCTATAGACCACTTTGAAGTGTACATGGTCTTTGGCACCTCTTGGCCTTTATCGCTCCCTGACAGCTCCACTTGCCAGCACAAGTACCCCGGTGCGAACTGCCTTTGATAGGGCGGGGGGGGTGGATTGGGGCGGTGGTCGTGCAGACAAGACACAGGAAGACTCGTGAATGGAGACACACTTATGTGGATTTCAGGGGGCCGTCCAGCGTGAGGGGGGATGCTTGGCAGGAGACACGGGGTCTGGAGGTAGACATGGGAACAACAACCCATGCTCTATAGACCACTTTGAAGTGTACATGGTCTTTGGCACCTCTTGGCCTTTATCGCTCCCTGACAGCTCCACTTGCCAGCACAAGTACCCCGGTGCGAACTGCCTTTGATAGGGCGGGGGGGGTGGATTGGGGCGGTGGTCGTGCAGACAAGACACAGGAAGACTCGTGAATGGAGACACACTTATGTGGATTGCAGGGGGCCGTCCAGCGTGAAGGGGGATGCTTGGCAGGAGACACGGGGTCTGGAGGTAGAGATGGGAACAACAACCCATGCTCTATAGACCACTTTGAAGTGTACATGGTCTTTGGCACCTCTTGGCCTTTATCGCTCCCTGACAGCTCCACTTGCCAGCACAAGTACCCCGGTGCGAACTGCCTTTGATAGGGCGGGGGGGGTGGATTGGGGCGGTGGTCGTGCAAACAAGACTCGTTTGCAGCAGGGCCTCACCAAGGAGAGGCCATCTAACTGCATGTAAGAGGCAGGCTGCAGGATCTAGTACATGGAAGGCAGGGGGGTGAGTTTATAAATACCTCACCCTCCCAGGAGAATATATGGGTGCAGTTCACCCTGGAGACCCTGGATGCCTAGGCAGTTAGTCAGCAGCAGGCTGGCCTGTGGTGGCAAGGCGGCACGGGCCAGAGGGGGTCATCTCTGTACCCGGTGCCCAAAAGGATGATTTATTATGATCAACCATATGGATTATTTACCTATAACCATGTTTTGTATCAATAAAATCCAACAGCCTTCCTTTTATTGCCAACGCTTGAACAAAGTGGTGTGGTAAGTATTTTTGGGGGAGGAGGCAAGGCCGGGAGGCTTGATGCCAACCCGCAAAATAACATATGTATGTCTGCTGCATATGGGTTCAACGGTTATGTGGATTGAAGGTGGGCGGCCAGCGTGAGGGAGGATGCTGGCCGGAGACATGTGGTGTGACAAGACAAGGCACAGGAAGACTATTCAATGGAGACACACTAGATTCATTTAAAAAATCAAAACAACCATTGTTAAAATATATGTTGGGTTTTATTTTAGATCTTAATTTCAATTGAACATAAATAATAAACATTACACATTGTAAAGTTCCGGTTGCAGCACATCCAGGGAAAATCCGCGGTATTGTCCACTGTCGCTGGGGAAATGTTGTCTAATGGCAAGTACCGCACAGGCAGGTATTACTCTCCGAACGCGGTGTCCGAGCCTCCCGTGAAGCCACCAAGTGAAGCAACGATAGGCCACCAGCCTGTACCACCTGTGAAAATGAAAGATGCAAACTGTATTAAAATGACAAAACTTTCTTATCACTGTCGATTCAGGTAAAAAATGCCATTCTGCTTTGAAAAAAATTCTATCTAGAAAATGCACAATATGGAACCAATTTACATGCATTCGAATGATATGTAGATGTAATTTTATATGTGGGAGACGACCATGACATAGTAGTGGCATCACTGACATCACAACCAGAGTATACTTACTCGTTACTCGGATTACGCGGACGAACAGTGCAGCGAAGTTCGTGCATAAGCACCATCATCATCCTCAACACGGTCCGTGAGAGGCAGGCTTCCCTGAACTCTGGCAGCTCGGTGATGCATTGCGGACTTGGCTCGCCTTCCGAAATGTAGGCCAAGCACCCGGAATTTTCACGGCAGCAGCAGTTCTCCTCCTCAGTTGGCATTAGCTTGCACCGATTGCACGTGCACCAGGTGGAGACGCCGTCCATGCGACATGGTCCAGGCTCTTCATCCGTTGACTGGTCCTCCCAACTGCCGTCCGAATCCCCAACGTTTTCGCGTGCTTGCCTTTCCAGTAGTTCTTGCTCGGTGTACTCGGGCTCGTACATATGCAGCATTATTGTAGCCATTGTGTGGTAAAGAAAGTAAAATAATTTACAGAGATGGTACAGGTGTTCACAAGGCCTAGAAGCGGCAAAGGTAGCTGACCAGAGCACAGAAACGAGTCACAGAATACTCAAAGTAACACAGAGAGAGTAATGGAATCGAAAATCTGCTGCTGTGTGTTGTGAAACGGTGTGTTTATACTTATTGAGGAAAGAGGCGTCCTGCCATTTCCATGGCGACACTTCATTAGCTGAGGCGCAGCGATTGTTGACACGAAACGTGCTTTGGCATTGGGAAATGGGCGGTACGCGTCTGCTGATGTCAGGCTCAGGGGCGGGGGATTTGATTTAGTGCCGCAAAAGCAGGTGAGCCAGGTCGATGGGGGGAAATGATAGGATTATCACAAAATGGTGGCTGATTTCGAGTGCGTTAATGGACGAAAAGTCGGGTAAGGTCCATAGGAAAGTTTTCTACGATCTACCGATTTATGCTTAAAAACACATGGCCGAACCGTAGGGACAATAAAAAAAAAGTCCCGGAACTATCCTTTAACACGTCCCGTTGTCATGGAGACGGTTCTACCAATGGTGGGAAGAGGTGGGAGCGATTGGGGTGGGTGGGGGTTTGGTGGGGAGTTGGGTTAACAAATATTAATAGTGTAACACGGCGGGCAAGCGGCTGCGTGGGCTAATGCATGTTGGATGGATATGGAGATGCAAATGAAGCCGTGAAGCGGCATATCTGTGAAAATGCTAAACTCAGGAAAGAAAAGAAAGAAACAGTGGTAGTTAGTGAACCAAGGAAAATGGTAGAAAATATCTACATTGGCTCCGAAACTGTAGATAACACCAAGGTCAGGGCTGACTCCGGGACACCTCCGGATGGTATCTAAATAGTGCATCTGAGGCGCCGTGCGGCCAATGTGCTTGATAAATGGGTTGATCGAGCACAAGGTAACAATATGCGTGTCTGGATCTTACATGGCTCAAAGTAATCCGAAAAGGCAAGCAGACTATCTGACTATATTACCTGTCGCTCTGATGAACCCGAGAAACATAATAAGAATGGAAATCACTGAAGAGACCATCGATGCAAGAGCCTAATTATAAAGTGTAAGGCTTACTTCAAGGGGTATGTAAGAACTGCATATAGTCTGCTGTCCTGGCGCATTGGCAACCATAAGCATTCTGCTCTTACATACCTCTTGCATCCAACATGCATTAGCCCCCTCAGCCGCTTGCCTGCGGTGTTACACTATAATTATTTGTTAACCCAACCCCCCTGTGGCGCTGCCCCTTTAAGGGACGCGCACACGGCAGGGTGACATTGCACGCCGCCGCATGCATCATAAATAAAGGGGGCGTTCCTGGCCACGGCAGTGCGATCAGGAAGCCCGAGCAGAGCAGACGTGTCCGTGTGAGTCTGTGGGTGTTGGCTTACAGGCATCCAAATGGGGGTCACCAGGGATTCCCAACAGTGGCGACGAGGTCAGTGCAATGTCTGGGCCCGGCGGTGAAAGTATCTTCAAAGTCTTCGTTTCACGCCATAGGCCGTGCAGAAACCATGCGGCAGGCGGCCATTTTGAATTCAGGCAGTGGAAACTCGCAGAGCTCCTGTTGAGTCTGTGGGAAGCATCCATGCCTAATTTTTGGAAAAACTGAATGCAGGCAGTTATACCTGCACATCCATGCCCAGATTTTGGATTTTTTTTTATTTCTGGGCCTTCTACGTCGAGTGAAGGCGAGGAGAAGGGGTCAGATGACTAGACCTGCTGAGCCCTAAACCTCCCTGGCTCAATTTCTGGGACATCTGTGCCTGTACACAGTACAGCTGCAGCTGAGGATCTCCATCTTCATCATCCTCTTCATCGTCATACCTAGCTTCTGTGTATGGGGCACACTGTGGGTGTGGAGCTGTTACCACTATCTTCATCTTCATCATCATCACCACCAGGTTTGGACTCTGTTTTGCCTGTGTGTGTCGGGACTGGTGATTTCTGGTTCCCCGGAGGGGACTGCACTGTGGTGGTGGGGGTGAGTTGCGGCCCCCCAAGATCACGCTGGGGGTGCCTGTGCGCTCTAACCCATGAATGTGCCTGGTGACCAGGACGGTGGGCAGCCAGCAAACACGCAGCAGCCTCCAGCCCAGCCTCAATTTCCGGCGCAGCCTCAGGCCCCACCAGCGCCTCAAGCTCCACCATCGGCACAGCCAGTTGCACCAGCGGCACACCCAGTTGCACAACCGCCACCTCCAGCCATGGCGCAAGTGCGGGCCCCAGCGGCCTTACAGCCCATTCCCGAGTTCGATGTCGCAGGCCCAGATGTAAGAGGTGGGTGGACCGTCTAGACATGTATTTCAGGGCCACAATGGAAACAGACGATGAAAGCAAGCTTGCCACCATGCTGTATGTGGCTGGCCCTGCGGTGCAGGACATTTTTGAGTCACTTTAACCGGTGAATGGCTCCTATGCGGCTGCAAAGACTGCCCTCTAGGCTCATTTTCTGCCTCTCGCCAATGCAGACTATGAGAGGTTTGTGATGTTGTCAGCAAGGCAGAAGGAGGATGAAACTCTGGACACCTTCTATGGCCGCCTCAGACGCCTATCACTAGCATGTGCATGCGGTGATGCGGAGGACATGATACGAACTATGCTCATTCAGGCGTGTTCCTCAGGTAAACTGAGACAGCAGGTGCTGAGGGTACCAGGCACCACACTGGCTCGCATCCTCGAGCTAGGAAGCTGCCATGAGGTGTTTGAAGCCCGGGCGTCCAGGATGGAGGCTGGCGCACGTCCGGTGACTGACATTACATTAGACTGAGGAGGTGTGTGTGTGTGCTATGTGGCGGGGCGGAAGAGGTATCAGAAGAACTGGATCTGACCTCCGCGAAAGAGGTGGAAGAGCTTGTGAATCGTGCCAGAAGTGTGGGTATGACTTACCCCACCCTGCTGAGTGTCCCGCAGCTGGAAGAACTTGTGGAAGGTGTGGTGTGGCGGATCACTATTCCCGTGTGTGCAAGGCGGCTCTGCCTGTGATGGTACCCAGAGGCCCGGTTAGGTCTGGGTTCCTTCGTCAGAATCGCCCCCCGAACATGGCCCACGTCGAGCAGGGCGAGGAGGGTACCCCAGTGGAAGAAACCTTCCAGCCATCACCTTTTCGTTTTGCTAAAGTCACCCCGAGTGGGACGGGTATGCCCAGACGTGGGTCCCGAGTCTGCCGGGCCTAGAGACCGATGCTACTCCTCACTAATGACACCCAACAAGGGTGAAACATGTCTGGGGATGCTTGTGGTCTTGTGCAGAAGGGATGTGGCCTAGCAGTTCGGGCTGGGCTGCCCCTTTTGGGGTAGGACCAAGCCTGATTTGCATATGGTTTTTCCCCTTCTATAATGGCTTGGCAGACTGAAAAACAATGGTCTGGAGGGTTGTCCAGAGCTTTGCCCGTGGTTATGATTTATTCAAAACCTTCCAGCTATCACCTTTTTGTTTTGCTAAAGTCACCCCGAGTGGGACGGGTATGCCCAGACGTGGGTCCCGAGTCTGCCGGGCCTAGAGACCCAAGCTACCCCTCACTGATGACGCCCAACAAGGCTGAAACATGTCTGGGGATGCTTGTGCTCTCGTGCAGAAGGGATGTGAGCTAGCAGTTCGGTCTGGATGGTTGTCCAGAGCTTTGCCTGTGGTTATGATTTATTCAAAAACTTCCAGCCATCACCTTTTCGTTTTGCTGAAGAGGAAGAGAACATCTTTTTCGTGTTGAGTGTGGGGGCCCTCAAATCAAAAAATAGATGACAGCCAATGTGTGTAGTGGAGGTGAACAAGTCACCGGTCCCAGTCCTCGTGGATACGGGTGCATCGGTCAAAATGTGATGGCCCGTGGGCATTATGATGCAATGGACACGCCTCCCAGGTTGGTCAGCCCGAAGGCCCGCATCTTTGCCTTCGGAGGCTCGGAAACCCATCCCGCTGGACGGTGCCTTCGTTGCGAAGGTGGAGCATGATGGCTCACCGCACGCTTCTATGTCACGCCGATGAGCACGAACGCTCTCCTGAGTTGCGCTGCGGCAGAGGCCCTCGGCATTGTCAGTTTTGCATATTCGGTGTCTCGAAGACATTAATGACATCCTGGACAAATATTCTGCTCTGTTCAATGGGATTGGACAGATGGCTGGTGACCCGGTGAGGCTGCACATAGATGAATCGGTCCAGCACATAGCCCTGAAACATCGGAGGGTGCCTTTTCATCTTCGAGAGCAGGTGGAAAAAGAGTTGGACAATCTCGTAAACTTAAACATCATCGAGAAGGTGGAGGGTCCGACTCCGTGGGTGTCCCCAATCGTTGTGGCAAGAAAACCTAAGCAACCTGACTTTGTCCACATTTGCGTCGACATGAGGCTACCCAACAAGGCCATCAAACGGGAGAGACATCTTACTCCAACGATCAACGACATTATTGCGGAAGTGCAGGGCGCTCGGTTTTTCTCCAAACTGGATCTTCGGGCTGGCTACCATCAGGTGGTCCTACATCCGGAGTCAAGATACATTACCACTTTTACCACCCACCGCGGGCTCTACCGCTATAAGAGACTCAGTTTTGGTGTGTCATCGGCAGAGGAGGTATTTCACAACATTATCCGGGGTGCCTTCGCTGACCTGGAGGGTGTCTTAAACATTAGTGATGATATCCTAGTGTTTGCCAGAACTGAAGTGGATCACCTGCGCAGGCTGTCAAGGACCTTTGAAAGACTGCAATCGCTTGGCCTCACCCTCCACAGGGAGAAATGTGAGTTTCATCGCCCATCCATTGAGTTCTTTGATTTTGTTTTCAAGGAGGGGGGGTGTCGCCAGATCCAAGGAAGGTCCAGGACATTAAGAAGGCACAACCGAATGGCCACCTGTCATGATTACGGGGTTCCCTCGCAAAAGAATTTCCAAGATTTCCTGCTGGTCTAAGGATAGGTAGGTTAGACTCTTCCTCATCACCCAACATGGCGGCCTGATGTTACAACCTCTAGTTTGGGCCAGCAGTCTAGTTTTCTGTCACTCTGGAGTATTTAAGCCCCTCCCCTTTGCTCAACGGCGCTTCGCGTCTTCAGCTGTTTCAGCGAACGCTTACCGCGGTTCAGCCCTCTGACAGGAATTCCTCAGCTTCCTTAGTATTTCATAGATACCCTTTTTGTAGTGCCCTGGTTATTGCTTTTCCCGTCCAGTCCGCAGTCCCTATTTCTGTGAACCCTGTGTGAAGTTGGCGTTCGTCAGCGTTAAGCTGGCAGTATACGCTTTTCCTTTTGGCGTAATTTGTGAGGAGAATTTTTGAGGCGCTCGTTCCAGTTGTCGCCCCTTGTATCACAGCAAGTATTTTTACTCATCTAGTTTTCTCCATTACTAAAGGTGCCATAGGGGCTCTTCACACGTTCGTTCTTAGTGCGCAAGTGAATGCTAAAACCATACTAGTTGTATCTGCCTCACAGAGCTAAGGGAGTTGTGTGGAGAATATTGTTTCTAGGAACAGTAGTGTTCGTGTTTTCTGTCGTCATTAGGTACACTAAGTTTACACATTTAGGAATCTAAAATCTTTCGAGTTGTGCACTTCAGTTTTTAGACACATTTGGGTGTTTCTTGCAATTAGTTGGCTAGCGACACCATTCCTGTCTGAGCACTGTTAGGAAGTGTACCCTTTTAGGTGTTTCTAGGAGTTCCGTAGTGTTCCCTTCATTCTCCAGTCACAGTTGTGTAGTTCTGTTGATAGATAAATTCCATATTGGGCAATTCATCCTTCCTTCTCACATCCCTTCTTCAGAACACGCGCCCCTGCACAGAAGCAGGATGGAGAGCTAACTAAATCACCAACTAAGGTAACCAAACTATGCAGTTTTTTGGAAAAGGTTCTTATTTTCCCCTACTTCAGGAATCACTCAGTTATTTGGTGTGGTAATTGTTTTTATGGCATAGATTGAGAGTCCAATTGGGATAGTGAACAAAAGATAACTGCGCACCCTGAGAAGTTTCCGAATATCACGTGGTGTCCCCGAGGAGTCTAAGGTAAGCGTTACAGAACGCGAAGCCAGTCATAAAAATACTCCGCCTGGGCATCATGGGAACTTCTGAGGTAGATCAGTTAGCTCAACTACTGGGAGAACTTAGAGCTGAAGTCCATGCAGCCCGGTCCGAAACCGGTGCTCTTAGAAGGGAACTGGGAATCAATAGGGAACGAACTGAAGAATTGGCTCGCCAGTTATTACAGAATCAGGCGGGACAGGTTCCCCTTCCCCAAGGCAATGCCCAAGCTTCCTCATCTACATCGCCCTCAGTTCCAGTCCAAGTGGTAATTCCAGGAAATATTCCCTTAGCCCCTCCTGAAAGATTCACGGGGGACCCAAAAAAGTTTGCAATGTTTTTAAATCAGTGTAGACTACATTTTTTGTGCAGACCTGGGGTTTTCTCCACTGACCAATCAAAGGTTGCTTTTGTGTTGTCTTATTTGGGTGGTCACGCAGCAGATTGGTCCATACCTTTGGTTAATCGGGATGATCCCGTGTTACAGAACTTTTCGGAATTCCAGCGAGAGTTAGAGAAATTGTTTGCTCGCCATTCACAAGGTCAGGCATTGGACAATGAGTTACTGTCACTCAAGCAGGGCAATCAGGAGCTGCTCGCTTATGTGGCTACGTTTAATCGATTAGTGGCAGAAACTAATTGGCCTACAGAAAAGAGAGTGACATTGTTTTATCGTGGTCTGCGCAGTGAGCTGAAGGATGTTCTCGCTCAAGTTGTCAATCCGCCCGAATGTCTCACAGAATTCATAGACCTGACAATCCAGTTGGATCATCGTCTTCAGGATAGGAGGACGGATCGAGCTCGTCAGGACAGTCGACCCTTTGTAGTCCGTTCAAGGGAACCAGTGTCGAAGTCAGGATTAGATGTTCCCAATGAACCCATGCAGTTGGGTGGAATTCGAGGCCCTATTTCCCAAGCAGAGAGAGAGAAGAGACGACAGTTGCAGTTGTGTTTGTATTGTGGCAAGGCCGGTCATTTTTTAAAGGATTGTCCAGTAAAACCTTCACGGAGGCCTTTAGGAGGAATCAATCCGGATAAAAAAGAACAGACGGAGGAAAACTCCAGTGCCCGACAAGTTTAGAGGTCCGCTTGTCGAGCATGGAAAAGGTTGCAGCGACCTCACACTTCGTGTGTCCTATCGTCCTTTCCTGCCCGAATAACCCCACACAGAGGCATGCATTGGTTGCATACATAGACTGTGGGGCCATTGGCAACTACATGGATCAACATCTGGCTAGTAAATTGGGATTCCCTTTGAGGAATAAGTTAGAAGCTGAAAATGTCTCTGGGGTGGATGGCACACCTTTGGTGTCAGGTCCCGTGACCCAGTGCACTGACCCCCTCATAATGCTCTGCCAGGAAGGACACAGGGAGAGGATCTCTTTTGACCTGATTCAAGCTCCTCAATTCCAGATCATCTTGGGAATACCTTGGTTGGAGAAGCATAACCCTGTGATCGATTGGTGTTCCCGGACATTGAAGTTTGACTCCAAGTGTCAGAGTATGTATATTTCTGCAGAAGGTTCGAAAGATGCCAGGCAGTCTGAGATGACTATCAACACCACCTTGGGTCTCATAGGTTCATTACCAGTAGAATACAAAAAATTCCAGGATATTTTTCAAGAAGAACGACAGGCGGAAATTTTGCCCCCTCACAGACCTTATGACTGTCAAATTGATCTCATTCCAGGGGCTCAGCTTCCTTGCAGCAGAATTTATGCCCTCACTGAAAAAGAAAATGCTCATCTAAAGACTTATCTGGATCAATACCTGGCCAATGGGTTTATTAGACCGTCCAAGTCACCGGTGGCATCTCCTCTCTTTTTTGTGCCCAAGAAGGAAGGGGATTTGCGAACCTGCATAGATTACAGGGCACTGAATCAAATCACGGTGAAGAACCGCTATCCTCTTCCCCTTATTTCGACCTTGCTGGATCAGGTGAAGCAGGCACGAATATTCACCAAGCTCGATCTTAGAGGTGCCTATCATCTCATTCGCATTAAGGAAGGCGAGGAGTGGAAAACCGCCTTTCGGACACGATTCGGGCTCTTCGAATATCAAGTCATGCCCTTCGGGCTTTGCAATGCTCCTGCTGCCTTTCAGGCCTTTATGAATGATATCTTTAGAGAACTACTGGACATCTGTGTGGTGGTCTATGTGGACGACATTCTAATTTTCTCTGCAAACCTGGCGGATCATGTAAGGCATGTGACATCGGTGCTTCAAAGGCTCCAAGACAATTCTCTGTATGTGAAATTGGAGAAGTGTCATTTTCATGTCCCTGAGATTGAATTCTTGGGGTTCATTCTATCTTCAAGTGGAATCAAAATGGACAACAGAAAGGTTGATGCCATCCTGTCTTGGCCCGCTCCAACTTCTGTCAAAGGAGTTCAGAGTTTTCTGGGATTTGCAAATTTCTATAGGCGTTTTGTTTCTGATTTCTCTCGCCTAGTTCATCCTATCACCTCACTACTTCGAAAAAACAGGAAATTTGAATGGACTAATGAAGCTGATGAGGCATTTAAGAAATTAAAGGAGCAATTCACTGCTGCACCTGTTCTACAACATCCAAGACCCGATCTTCCGTTTGTAATTGAGACTGATGCTTCAAACGTGGCTATGGGAGCAGTGTTGTCTCAGCGTGATCCTGACACCCAAGAACTGCACCCCGTAGCCTTCTGGTCAAAGAAGTTCTCTGCTGCAGAATTAAACTACACCATTACAGATAAGGAGTTTTTGGCTATAATTTGTGCCTTGAAGGAATGGAGGCATCACTTGCTGGGCGCACGACACACGGTGACCATCTTCACCGACCATCGGAACTTGCAATACTTACGCTCTGCTAGAGCACAATCTTCAAGACAGTTACGATGGGCTCTCTTTCTAGCTGAATATGACTTCGTTATCACCTTCAGACCAGGAGTGCGAAATGGTAAGGCTGATGCCTTGTCTCGAATGGGTAACGGGGAAGAAGCCTATGTGCCAGTGAATCCTGTGGAGATCATTTCTGGAGAAAAGATCCTGGTAGTAATGAACACAATGGACTCTGCCTTTGAAGAATTAAAAAGAGAAATTCAAAACCACCTCACGCAGGATGAATTGGTGAACTGGGAGTCCAGAGGAGTAGGCTTTACAGTACAGGAGGGCCTTCCCTTTTATCAGGAACGGTTATACTTGCCTACGCCTCAACTACAAGAAAAAGTGGTTACCAACTATCATGACGCTCTTTTGGAAGGTCACCCCGGAATCAAAAAGACCATGGAGAAAGTTAAGAGATCATATTGGTGGCCTACTTGGAGAAAAGATGTCATTCAGCATTTGAAAACTTGTGGTAACTGCGCTCAAAACAAGAATCAAAAAAGGAAACCTGCAGGCTTGCTTCTTCCGTTAAGTGTGCCACCAACCCCCTGGCACACCATCTCCATGGACTTCATCACCGACTTGCCTCCTTGTGAAGGGTTTGACACGATCATGGTGGTGGTGGACTTGTTCTCCAAGATGGCACATTTTATAGCATTGAAAGGATTGCCATCAGCCGCAGTTCTGGCAAAAACCTTTTTGGAGAATATCGTGAGGCTGCATGGCTTTCCTACGGTGACAATCTCTGATCGAGGTAGCCAATTTGTTGCTAAGTTTTGGAGAAGATGTTGTGAACTGGCCAAAATCGATGTACGTTTGTCCACCAGTCATCACCCCCAAACTGACGGTCAAACTGAGCGAACCAATCAAACCTTGGAGCAGTACCTCAGGTGTATGTTGCATCAATTGGAAGACACCTGGCTAAATGTTTTGTGGATAACCGAATATGCATATAACAATTCTGTCCATTCCTCCACTGGTTTGAGTCCTTTCTACACCTTACATGGTCGACATCCACGCACCTCAGTTTACGATCCACCTGAACCGTTAGAAATGCCAGCAGTAAAATCCCTGCATGAAAAGATCACCACTGCCATCGCTCAAGCTCGAGAACAATTATCCATGGCTAAAGAATCCCAGAAGAAATTTGCGGATAACAAAAGAAGTGTGGCACCAGAATATGAAGTGGGGAATTTGGTTTGGCTAGCCACCCGAAATCTGACCTTGAAGGGGTCTAGAAAATTCCTTCCCCGCTTCCTGGGGCCTTTTGCGATTGAAAAAATCATCAATCCCGTGGCCATTAAGTTAACCCTTCCAAAAAACATGAAAATCCATCCAGTATTTCACGTCTCTCTTTTGAAGCCTGTTAACCCAAACACACGAATCTCCAAAGCACCAGCCCCTGTGGTCGTAGATGATGACCAACTAGAATATGAGGTCAAGGCCATCTTAGATTCCAAGATTGTGCGTAACAAGCTATTTTACTTAGTAGATTGGAAGGGTTATGGCCCTCAAGACAGAACTTGGGAACCCTGCGAGAATGTTCATGCCACTAGGTTACTCAGAATTTTTCACCGCAACCACCTGTCCAAACCAGGGAGGGGGAATTTCAGTTTAGGAGGGGCCTTGGGGGGGAATACTGTCATGATTACGGGGTTCCCTCGCAAAAGAATTTCCAAGATTTCCTGCTGGTCTAAGGATAGGTAGGTTAGACTCTTCCTCATCACCCAACATGGCGGCCTGATGTTACAACCTCTAGTTTGGGCCAGCAGTCTAGTTTTCTGTCACGCTGGAGTATTTAAGCCCCTCCCCTTTGCTCAACGGCGCTTCGCGTCTTCAGCTGTTTCAGCGAACGCTTACCGCGGTTCAGCCCTCTGACAGGAATTCCTCAGCTTCCTTAGTATTTCATAGATACCCTTTTTGTAGTGCCCTGGTTATTGCTTTTCCCGTCCAGTCCGCAGTCCCTATTTCTGTGAACCCTGTGTGAAGTTGGCGTTCGTCAGCGTTAAGCTGGCAGTATACGCTTTTCCTTTTGGCGTAATTTGTGAGGAGAATTTTTGAGGCGCTCGTTCCAGTTGTCGCCCCTTGTATCACAGCAAGTATTTTTACTCATCTAGTTTTCTCCATTACTAAAGGTGCCATAGGGGCTCTTCACACGTTCGTTCTTAGTGCGCAAGTGAATGCTAAAACCATACTAGTTGTATCTGCCTCACAGAGCTAAGGGAGTTGTGTGGAGAATTTTGTTTCTAGGAACAGTAGTGTTCGTGTTTTCTGTCGTCATTAGGTACACTAAGTTTACACATTTAGGAATCTAAAATCTTTCGAGTTGTGCACTTCAGTTTTTAGACACATTTGGGTTTTTCTTGCAATTAGTTGGCTAGCGACACCATTCCTGTCTGAGCACTGTTAGGAAGTGTACCCTTTTAGGTGTTTCTAGGAGTTCTGTAGTGTTCCCTTCATTCTCCAGTCACAGTTGTGTAGTTCTGTTGATAGATAAATTCCATATTGGGCAATTCATCCTTCCTTCTCACATCCCTTCTTCAGAACACGCGCCCCTGCACAGAAGCAGGATGGAGAGCTAACTAAATCACCAACTAAGGTAACCAAACTATGCAGTTTTTTGGAAAAGGTTCTTATTTTCCCCTACTTCAGGAATCACTCAGTTATTTGGTGTGGTAATTGTTTTTATGGCATAGATTGAGAGTCCAATTGGGATAGTGAACAAAAGATAACTGCGCACCCTGAGAAGTTTCCGAATATCACGTGGTGTCCCCGAGGAGTCTAAGGTAAGCGTTACACCACCAGGGGGCGCACGGATGACTGCCTGCCCCGTGTGAGCTCCGTCTCCGATGGTCCGCGAAGTGCACTGAGCCCCCACATCGCGACCCCCCCGCGGAAACAAACCCATGGCCTGGGCGTCGGAACACCCCCCCACGGCACAGGAGAAAACCGAGAGAAATCGGGGCCGGGAAGCCCAAGAACACCCCACTGGAAGTCTCGCCTCAGCAGGAGACTGAAATCGAAAGTTAGAAGACTCGTCGCGGCCGTGCTGGAAGGCGGGCCTGCCCGGAGGAGCACGCTCGACTTCCAAGGTACCTGTCGGTGCGTCCTCCCCGGCCCGAAACGCACAGCTTTGAGGTGCCCCCGCTGACTCCCCGGCGCGGACCCCCACCCCTGCACGCGGAACACCAGCCTGGTGTGGAGAGACTCCCCAGGGAGGTAAGCTGTACCCTGGGGCCGGGCGCAGTCCACGGAGCCAACTGAGGCCGCGGTGCCTCGGAGCGCCGTGGCCAGAGATCAGAGCACTGGTGCGTAGTGAACGGACCCGGGCCCTCTCATCTGAAAGTGCCTGCCGAGAACGAGCAGCGCAATACGCGGCTCCAGCCCTGCAAGTCGCCGCCTACAGATAAACGCCCCGATTCTTGCGGAGGTGGCGCAGGACCCACTGGAAAGCACCCGACCTCCCCCAGGGAGACTACAGCCTCCTTTTCCCTACACCCCACAGAGCGGTCGGCACGTAGTAGTGTGGACTTGAGCCCCCCAATGCATGGGGGAAATCTGATACCGAGATCAACAGATTGAGGACATAGCAAATGGCAAGACCCTGGAATTACTTCTCAGCCCCCCACAAGCTGGCACACTGAAGCTACATAGAAATAGCACCCCCCCAGAGGCACTGTCACTTGCACGCACGGACCCCGAGAGCACAACGCCAGGGGAGTAGATTGAAGCACATGATTGAGGATCTACTAATCACTGTCCCCTCACAGGAGCAACATTATACCAGCGTACTGCTGGACACGCTCCATTTTGCCCAAGTGGACACACGCGGATCTGCAGCCCAGTTGATTCTAGCGCCACACCACATACTCTGCCCCGGGCAGCTACAGCGCAGGGGCAAAAGGGGACCCCTTGAGGTCACTGATGTGAGCTGAAGGTGCGGCAACGTTGCATGATAAGCATAGGTTGCTGACGGACTTGGGGAAAGCACTGAAGCTCCCTTACTCTGGAGAACTACCGGATATATACAAATTACACCCCTCGGAGCCCAGAATTCTCATACAGCACCCCGCACTGACAGTAAGCAACGAGCACTCAGAGGTGGAACCTGCTCCCTCAACCCTGCACACGAATTGGTCCCTGCCCATTAGGGAACCCAGAGAACCTTCATGCCAACGCCTCCTACACACTCTATACTGGTATGGTGGCGACACGTGCCCGCCCCTTGTGATCTACGCTTTGAGGCTCTTGGTGCTCCTGACGGACGACGATACCTCTAGGAACAAGCTACCAGATCCTGCCAGAACCAATCCTCCCTCCCACAGAGCACAACTCAGGTAGTACTATTTGAGGAACTTGCTGCACGTCCCCACGGAATGCACACCCCACGTCCTGATGGCTGTACGTCGACTTGCACGAAATACCAAAGTTAGGGGACAGCCTTGAACCTGCAGTCCTCCACATCTTCAAAGAGGGTAGGGCCCCCTACTTAGGGGCGTGTGTCTCTTCTGACCCGGGTTGCACTGTATGGACCTACTTCACAAACTAGCCAGATTTGCTTACGACCCATCCCCTCCGCTGAGCAGACCTACAGCAACTATGTCCATGGACACATCCGAAGCGAGTGCTGCCCCAACCAAAGGGGACATCATAACACTATTGAATGCGAGAAAAAACATGGGGGCCAACTTAGGCGGTAAAATTGATAAAATGACCCAAAGAATGGACAGATTTGAAGAACGATTGGAATGCGTGGAGAATAATCAGGCTTCGATAGACACCCTTGAAACTCAGATGGACGTACGGATCCGTATCATTGAAAAAAGAGAGGTTGAGGCGCGGTTCAAGATAGATGATTTAGAAAACAGGGAGAGGAGGAACAATCTCTGCTTTTTTGGTATTCCAGAGCGCGAAGGTGAAACTGAAAAGGACCTCAAAGACACCATCCATGACATCATAAAAATACTCACCGCTGATGAAGAAATTGATGAGCCTAAGACCGAACGTATACATCGAGCTGGCGGACCGCCTGGTGGCCCACGTTCCGTCCTGGCCAAATTTCATCGATACCAAGACAAAGCCAGGATCCTGGAGAAGGCCAGGTCTGGAGGCCCACTCACAATGGGGGGCGCCCAAATCACAATCTTTCAGGATTTGTGTTCGCTAACATTAGCACTCAGACGCCTCTGCAGCCCCCTGACGAAATGGCTCAAAAACCAGGGCACACGGTACAGATGGGGTTATCCTTTCTCGCTCACCTTTGAAGGTGATTTTAGGGGGTTTTAAGTTTACGTTTAAAATGTTATTTGGTTTGTGTTGTAGATTATTAAAGTATTGTTGTTTGTCCTCTTGGAAAAGGAGGAGTGTGGCGCTGCCCCTTTAAGGGACACGCACACGGCGGCGTGACGTTGCATGCCGCCGCATGCATCATAAATAAAGGGAGCGTTCCCGGCCGTGGCAGTGTGACCGGGAAGCCCGAGCAGAGCAGACGTGTCCGTGTCAGTCTGTGGGTGCTGGGGGCTTACGGGCATCGCGAATGGGGGTCACCAGGGACTCCCAACAGCCCCACCCCCTCCCCCATTGGTAGAACTGTCTCCATGACAACGGGACGCGTTACGGAGCCAGAGGCCCGGCTGCGTTTTTGTTTTCTTTTTACGGGCGATTGAGCTTGCTTTCTCTCGATCAGTCATTGCCCGGCATCTCGGTTAACAGCTACTCCGCATACGAGGTAAGCTCAACAAACCTGGCCCCATGCTCCCATCCGGACACACTCCGGTCCTCCAGACCCTCTGCTTACAATGCCCCCATTTTTCCTTTTCTGCATGTGCTGCATGGTGCTATGAGCGCTTTGAGCAGCGCAAGCAAGTCCACTAGGTTGCTCCCCTGCATTGCTCCTGGAGGTGAGCACAGGCATGCCACGCCACCCTGCATGCCAAGAGGTGTTGAGTGGGGCTCCAGAGTTCCACATCCCACTCCCCTCTCTCTTCACAAATTAATGCGTAGACCCGCACAGGATTGGTCCACTACTAGTGGGACCTTGTTGGGAGTATATGCACATGCATTACGCCATTTGGCATTTAAGGTACAGGAAAGCATGCTCCAGTGGAGAGCCTCACCCCTCTCCCCATAACCACACACCCCTCTTCGTACCCCCCTCCCCACAAGACCATGAGACTGATATAACACACTTAAGGGGACCAGGCACCGTAGTAGCCTGCAATCAGTTAGCAATCTCTCTTTTTTGTCTCCTCAGAGGGGACACATGTACCCACCATTGGCATCTCCAGTACAGATATGCCGTATAAGTAAATTTGTTTCGAATGGATTGTGTCCTCCAACGTATTCCACATCTTTGACACGTAATGTCCACAGCTGTGCACTTGGAAAACTTTTTCGGCACAGGGCGACCTGCGTCGATGATGTCGGGTCGATGTCCTTCGAAGGCCTCCATCGAGGGCGATGTCACCGGACGTTATAAATAGGACGCACAGTGCCCGTAGCCTCAGTTCCGTTTTTTCTGCGAACATGTTACTTCGTAGTACTCGGTGCGCCTTGTGTGTTCATCGATTACGATGTCTTTCTCTTCGACCCCTCCGACTCTGCGTCTGGCTTCAAGACCTGACGGGACTGCAAGTCGAAAATGTCACTCACCGACCCTCACTGCATTTGTTTGTGGTGCCTGGGTGAGTCGCACGACACCGACGACTGCTCATAAGTGGCAGTCACTGACTGCAAAGTCCTTGCGGGAGCAGAAGGGAGAAGCTCCAGGTAGGTAGGGGCCCTAAGCCTGTTATGTCATGAAAATCCAAATCTAAGTCCAAGGGGGTCTCCACCGATGACTCGAGGGGCGACTCTCCGCGTCGGAAGGAGTGGTTCCCGCAATTCTTCTTCCTCGTCCCTGCACTCTAGGAAGCGCCGTCACCGGTCACCTTCCCCATCCTCCTCGGAGGAGGGCGCCTCGAGGAAGGTTGCATGCCCGACAAAGTCCTCGACTCCGGAGGAATGGGCTGCGTTTAAAGAAACGATGTTAGCGATTTTTCAATCGCAGGGCACGGGTCCAGTTGCGCCTTCTCCCGAAGCCGGCCAGGATCGGTCTTGTACGGGTCCACGACGCGAATCGCATCAGGAGCCTTCGAGGTCCCGTACAGACAAGGATTCAAAGAGTCACAAGAGACGTGTCTCTAGGTCTTGGTCCTCGTCCCCAGCGGGCATCGGCTCGGTCGGCGCCGTGTCCGTCTGACTCAGACGTCGACGCTTTACCATCATAAATGCCCACGGTGCTGTCTGCACCTATGTCGACGCCGAAGCCTTCGGCACTCACGACGTCGAGGTTGTCGACGCTCTCGGCATCGAAGCCTTCGGCGCTATCGCCGCCATCGGCGCATTTGGGGATTTTTTCTCAAAATGTGCCTTTGGAGTACCTGGATATCGTGGATCCTCCAAGGAAGGCTACGGCGAAGTCTGTGAGGCCAGTTTTGGACTCCAGACCCTCTTCTGTCATCAGACCTGGGTTTCAGCTCCCTCTGGATGACATTTATGAAGAGGAAGAAAGGTCTGAGTTTGAGGACCCTGGTGAACTTGATGGAGCTCCATATTGTTCTGGAGACAGTCAGTTGGAGGAATTGAGGAACACCCTCCATGATGCTAGTGGGTTAGACACTTCCCCCGGAAGTTGAATTTGGTAGACCTGAGCCTGGGGCTCATGCAGAATCTTCCTACAGGAGGCTCATGGTGTGGGTCTCGGAGTATCTGGGCTGGTCCAGTCCTCCTGAAGACTTTTTGCAGAATGATCTAACTAACATCTTAGCTCAAGGTCTGTCCTCTGACCCGGTTTTGCCATTTCCCCTTACCTTACAGAAAAGGGTGGCAGCTGCTTGGTATGGTAGTCCCTGGAATCTCTTCTGGCTGTTAATAAGTCTTTGACCAAGAAATACTGCCCTTCTGTTAGCGAACCCAGCTATTTATCTACTCACTCCCGAGAGTTTTGTGGTTCAGGCAGCTACGGCCACCTCGAGGCAGGTGGCGGACCCTACCATCCGTCCGGATAGGGACGACAATCGCTTCAACGGTTGGGCCCGCAAGGTATTTTCTGCTGGGAGCATGGCCTTGAAATAGGCCAACTTCACGTGTGCCTTGGCAAGGTTTTCACACACTCTGTGGAATTGTGTTTCTTTAGTGGCTGAGCATATTCCTGAGGGGGAAGAAAGGGATGGGTTCCTTGCTCTCGTGCAGGACGGCAAGGATGCCATGTGTGAATCCCTTCAGTTGGGTTTGGATACGGCCGACAGTGTTAGCAGGTCCATGGCTGCGAGCACCATTATACGCAGATTTGCGTGGTTGCAGAAGTCAGAGTTTGCTCCGGATGTACAGGGCCGTCTTCTGAACATTCCCTTGGATGGCACACATTTGTTTGGCAGCAAGGCTGATGAGAGCCTTGAGAGGTTGTGGACCTCAAAAGCTGCGGCGAAATCCTTAAGCGCTGCGGTGCATCAACATCTGCCTTTTTGTCCTAAGGGACAGCAGTGGAGGGTAGGTTTTTTCGTTTCTACTCATCCTTTGGTAGAACGAGAGGGGCCGCCAGTTAAAGGGCCCAGTGAAAAAGTACCCGTGGTGGTCGGGAAAATCGTGGTGCCAAAGCCGCTCAGGCAGCTGCCTCTTTGCCTTCAGGCACTGCTGCAGCCGCTTCCAAACAGTCATGAGGCCATGTCCCATGGTTCACCGGTTGGGGGCAGACTGTCTCAGCATCTCAAAGAATGGCGTGCCATTACTTCAGATGCGTGGGTTCTGGATACCATAGCCCACGACTACTGCCTTCCCTTCCTTCAGCGGCCTCACGACAATCCACCAGGGAAACTCTCTTTGAAGCTTCCGGATCCGCTCCTTGCGCAGGAAATCTTGAGTCTGCTAGAGAAAGGCGCTATAGAACTGGTGCCTGTAGCGGAGAGGAACCAGGGATGGTAGTACCCTTATTTTTTGATCCCAAAGAAAGATGGGGGATTGAGACCCATCATGGACTTGCGTTGGTTGAACAAACTTCTCAGGAAGGACAAGTTCAAGATGGTCACTCTTTCTCAAGTCCTCCAGGCCCTTCAACTTCAGGATTGGTTGGTGTCTCTGGACCTCAAGGATGCTTACTTTCATGTGCTGATTCATCCCGCGCACAGAAAGTACCTGAGGTTTGCGGCTGGCGACTCGCACTTTCAGTTTCGGGTCCTGCCGTTCGGAATGACCTCCGCCCGAGGGTCTTCACCAAGCTTATGGTGGTGGTGGCAGCGTACCTCAGGCGAGGGGGGATTCACGTCTATCCCTACCTGGATGATTGGTTGATCCGGGCACGCTCTCCTGAGCAGGCGCTGGATCATCCCGGTCTCACCTGCCATACCCTCCACAGGCTGGGCTTCTCCCTGAATTTCAAGAATTCGCATCTGACATCTTCCCAACAGCTCCAGTACATCGGGGCTGTGTTAGAAACGTCCTTGGGGAAGTGTTCGCCTCCCAAGGTAAGGGCTCATCACATTGTGCAGATGTTGGACAAGTTTCAACATGCCCAGAGTCTCCCGGCTTTCGAATTCTTAAGGTTTCTCGGCCTCATGGAATGCTGCATTTCTCTGGTGCCAGAGGCCAGGTTGCGCATGAGATCCCTGCAATGGGTCCTCAAGATGCAGTGGTCGCAGTTCTCCAGGAAGATGACGGATCCCGTTCAGATTCCACTCTCGGTCTCCCAGGATCTTCTGTGGTGGGCCAACTAAGGGAACCTGATAAGGAGGGAACCGTTTTGGCAACCCTGCCCGGAGTTGACGGTAGTGACAGACGCTTCCCTCACAGGATGGGGCGCTCATGCCAACGGCTTGACCGCCAGCGGTCGTTGGTCTCTGTCGGAGTACAGACTCCACATCAATCTGTTAGAGCTGAGGGCCATCAGGCTAACCCTGAAGGCTTTTCTGCCCTCTGTACGGAGGAAGAGTGTCCTGATCATGACGGACAACACAGTGGCCATGCATTATCTCAACAAAAAGGGGGGTAGGGTCACTTCCGTTGTGCAGAGAGGCAATGCAGCTCTGGTTCTTGGCCATCCAGCAGGAAATTTCGATCTTGGCAGTTCATCTGGCTGGAGACGAAAATGCGGTGGCGGACGCTCTGAGCAGTCAGAGCTCGATCTCTCAGGAGTGGGAGTTGGATCAGGTAGTCCTTCAGGAGATCTTCGCCCTTTGGGGAACCCTGTAAGTGGATCTCTTTGCCACCAGTGTCAACCGGAAGTGCGAGAGATTCTGCTCAAGGGAATTTCCTCCAAGAGGAGCCTTAGGAGAAGCATTCGTGGTGGATTGGTCATTCCCACTGCTGTACGTGTTTCCTCCAGTCCCCGTCATTCCTCAAGTGTTGCAGAGGTTTTGGAGGTTTGGTTCCCACATGATACTCATTGCTCCGAATTGGGCCAGGAGAGCGTGCTACCCGGACCTTCTAGAAATGTCCATCTGCCCTCCACCTGTCTTCCCTACATAGAGGATCTGCTCTCGCGTGAGAGGGGTTCAGGTTCTCCATCCAGAGGTCAAGCATCTCAACCTTCACGCTTGGTATCTGAAAGGTTGAGGTATAAGGATTGAGAACTCCCGGATGATGTGATGGAGGTGTTGTCTTCGGCCAGGCGGCCTGCAACAAAATCTCTGTACCGTTGCTGTTAGTGTAAATTCTGCAACTGGTGCAGAGATCACAATGTTGATCCTTTTCAGTGCTCCATCCCTATGGTTTTGTCTTTCTTACTTTCTTTGGCCCAGAGGGTCCTTCAAGTGGGTACCATTAAGGGTTACTTGGCGGCGCTGTCTATCTTTAAGCACTTGTCTGAAGAATGTTCTTACTTAGTTTGGGATTTGAATTTGGTTTAGAAATTTCTCATGGGTGCTCCGTTTAAACCTTTGCACTCTTGTCCTTTGAGATTACTGTCCTTCAAGACTGTGTTCTTGGTTGCTGTTACTTCCGCTCACAAAGTGAGTGAATTGCAGGCACTTTCATCCAAGCCACCCTTTACTGTGTTTCACAAGGACAGGGTTGTACTGAGCGTACGTCCTTCTTTTCTACCTAAGGTAGTCTCTGAATATAATTTTAGTCTGTTAGGGAGAATTCTCATCTATGGCTAATTTCCCTCACCTAGTGGGTCCCCCAGCAGCTTTTCTGGACTTCTGGAGTTTATTTTCTTCCACTTGGTAAGAGTGAGAGCTTTTTCCCCCACTCTTACCTGTGTTTTGCTATGTGTTTCTACCTGTTTGTGTGAGTGTGGACTCTGAAGTACACCACTTCAGTAGCCCCCTTCTTTTTGTGTGTCACACAGCACCTTCAGTGCCGTGGCACAGGGTTGTCTTTAATACTTCCCTCGACTCCATTTCTGAGGCGATTACCGTCCCCCAGAAAAGGGTAAAGTTACCATTAACTTTACTTAGTCAATCTACCACAGATCCAGTACACCCCACCTTCCATGGAGTACTGGGAAGGGTTAATTTGTATCCCTTTTTATCTGTACCAACTAGAGAATTGTTTCGCTCTTTTAACATTTAGACTTGGCTTGTGGCAGTGGCATCTACCCTAACTTTTCTACCGCGATTATATTAGATAAACGTGGTACTGTTCTTGGCTATTATATTAGCCTCGAACATAAACCCGCTTGACCAAATCGTCTTTCTTTTGACTCTGGTTGGGTTTATTCACCATTTCTTTTTTTATTAAAGTCCTTCTTGTGTCTTACTTTGCGCGGCAAACTAGGTTTGCCTTTTTTGTTCACTGTCTTTTGGCGGGCTTCTGCTCAGAAGCCCTCCTCAAGGCGCCTGGGTGTCTAGGTGGGCTGAATGTGAGGGAGGGGTGTAGTCACCCCCTGCACAGGGTATCCTAGGAAACCCAAGTCGCACTTTGTCATGATTGGCCAGGGTAGTTGTCCGGGCTGGACAAGCCCCCTGCTGGGAGATTGAAAGCCAGGCTGGGTGAATGGGTTTTTTTCGTATAAAAGGCAGGTCTCTTGGGCTAGAAGTCAGAGAGTCACCACTGGAACTACAAGGAACCGAAGAGAAGTGGAGAGAACAATGGCTGCTGCAACTACCCTGTCCCGGTGAAGCCCTGCTGCAGTCCTGAGCTATCTTCCCTTCATCGACTCAGAGAAGATCCAGTCCGGAGTCTTCTTCCCTTGAGCTTGGTGGGGATAACCTACTCATCTTCCACAACCAGAGGATCCTCTTCCTTGGTCGAAATCGCTGCACGCTGCTGTAGTGGTCTGGATAGCCACCTGAAGAGCCTCTCCTGTTTTTAAGAAGCGCGCCTTTTATTCCTCGTCGCTGCTGCTGACTTCATCCCTGTGTGGTGCAGACCCCCTTCAGACGTCCTCCTTCAAAACAAAGCTCCAGGAATCGTGGGTCTGCGGGAAACCAACAGGAACAACTGCCAGGGCACCAGCTGCACCATTGGAACAAGGTACTGTGTTCTAATTGAGGAAACTGGGTGAATCCCTTTTCTTCATTCCCAAGGCTTGCCCTTGTCTTCCCTCCTTCTTATAACTTTTGCTCCCGAACATTGACAATATCGAAGTACTCTTGGCTACGTTGAATTTGAACTGTCTGACTGTGTGATCTTCGGCAACAGGACCCGGTGTCTTTCGACCCTGACTCCGGCCCTTTGACTTTTGCACTCCTGTCTCTGAGTGATTCTTGATTCTGCCTGCCTAACCAAAATATTGCCTGTGATTTTTGCCTCCAACTCCCTCTGGGTATCTCAGGTGCTAAGTGTGTTTTTGCCCTGGTAGCATTTCATGTCACGGATACGCGTTTATTTAGTAGACCGAACTGTCAAAAAGTGATCGCAATCGTATTCGCGGTAACGTGTTTTGTTCGTAACAGCGGTTCATTCAAACACAGGGTACTTACCTTGAAACTTACTGTACAAAGTGAATTGGTTAGTTGTAGTATATTTAACGTGTGGTTTTTATTTGAGTTTAATAGAAGTTTTGTGTTCATAACGAATGGTTTAAAAATAAATGTACTTATAATTTTTTACCTGAAACCTTGAGTCAGTGTTTGCTTGAGTCACCGTAATTGTGGTCCCTTTATGTAATCTCTGCTACTGCTCATATACTCTTGAGATAAGCCTGGCTGCTCTGCCACTGCTACCACTCTAACATAGTAGGTCAGGCTTGTACCAAAGGTAAAACTTGTATTGCCACCTGTGGTCTTAATTGTGTGTAGTGGTCCCAAAGGGCACTGCACAGGAGTCTGCCTAACAGAGTCAAAAGGTGGTTCTTCCATCTTTCTACCCTCCTCCTCATCCTGGTAAGGAAGGGGAGCGACTCCATCGGTTGGATCCTAGGAGAGCTCTGAGCTTTTACATTTCCAGGATGTCCAGGGTCAGAGTGGACGATCAACTCTTTGTAGGATATGCTGGACACCGATTGGGCCAGGCTGTTACCAAACAAGCCTTGTCCAGGTGGATTATGCTTACAATTATGGAGTGTTACAGATTGGCGGGTAGGGACCCTACTGAAGGGTTGAGAGCTCATTCCACTAGGGGCGTGGCTACTTCCTCCGCCCTCCAGCGGGGTGTTCCTATTAGGAATATTTGTGATGCCGCTACATGGGCTTCAATCCATACATTTGTTAAACATTATTCCCTGGATACAATCCTTGGTCAGGATATGGCCTTTAGGAAGGCTGTTCTCTATTCTGCAATCTAATTGGGTAATCTAAATTCTTTTCCCTCCTCCATTTACTGGTACTGCTTTGGGAGTCTGTCAAAGTGTGGAATACGTTGGAGGACACAATCCATTCGAAGAACAAGTTATTTACCAACTGGTAACATTCTTTCGACTGGATGTTCCTCCAACGTATTCCACATCATCCTCCCAGCCTGCCCCTCTGGAGAATTTCCTATGCAATTGCAGCTTCCGTTTCCGCAAGGCTCGATGCAGTCAAGCAGGCATGAGACTGGTGCCTCACGTTCAGAGGGAAAAAACTTAAACTGAGGCTACGGGCGCTGTGTGTCCTATTTATAACATCCGATGACGTCGCCCTCGACGGAGGCCTTCGAGGGACATTGACCTGACGTCATCGACGCAGGGCGCCCTCTGTCGAAAAAGTTTCTGAAGTGCACAGCTGTGGACATTACAGGCCAAACATGTGGAATATGTTGGAGGAACATCCAGTCGAAAGAACGTTACCAGTTGGTAAGTAACTCGTTCTTTTCTCTAAAATCATGTTCCTGATGAAGATGGCTTATCTCTCTAACGCCATCGAAACCGGTCGACCTTTCAGGTCATGAGGGCTCTCATGACCTCGCTGATATCTCCTACAAGAATTGAGAGATACTAGCTGGATAAGTCAGATTGTGAACTCACATAGGTGGAGTGAGCATTTTTATACGAGCCGTTTTATTTTGTTATCCTTTAGGAGACATTCCAACTGTACTTGTTGACTCCAATACCTAACACCTATGGGCATACTTAAAGATTTAACTTGGTTTTGAATCCAATTAGCTAACTTGTTGACAGGTTGCCACCACTCAGAGCTGGTTTCGGTAGAATCTAATACACAGTTCTGCCTTTTTTCATCAGCCTGTTGGAAGTGTTCTTAATATATGTCAATGTGCTCTGTAAGGTATATGCCACTATTGTAGAAGTTTATGGACAGCTTCCTTTAGTGTCTCTGTAGATAGGTTTTGCACCACACGCCACCTAGGATGAGTGTTACGCTCACCTGGTATCCACAGGGACGCCACCTAGTCCTGTTTGGATGATTTGCACTCTCAAACCCTCTCCCGGTCGCTTCGTAAGGCCTCTGGTTAAAGATGGGTCTGCAATATAGGAGAGCTGGATTCAATACCAGATTGTCATTATGTTTTCTCACCTCCCTTGGCCTCAACTCCTTCCTCCCCCTTGGGCCCTCTCCTCACCTTAATATTGTAGAAGGCGGATTCTCTGCCTGCTCCTCGTGGCAGGAGCGCGTAGATGTGGGGGGTGAGCAGCGACCAAGTTACTTCACTGGTGCAAGCCCCCCCTGTGGGAATCCAGGCATGCTACAACCCCGCAAGTTTGCTGCTTTACAGTCTTTATATGCAGTTCCTATGTTCCTTTTAGTTCGAATAATAATGTCTTGCTTCTTTCCTTTTAGGTATGGAAAGGTATTTTGGAGTTGTCATGCAGTTTGAAGATAAGCATGGGCCGGTAGGCGAAAGCGCAGTGTGCGCAATGCTGTCCGGTGAGTAATGCGCGATGCGCTGCGCTGTTTCGCCTTTTATATTGCTAACCTGTGTCTTTTCTCTCCTTGCATGTTGCAATGTTCCTCGCCGAGCGCTGTAATGTTCCAGCAATGATACTGACTAGGAGATGACTACCCAGGTAAGAATTGTGTGGCTTTCTTCATTCGGAAGGAAACGTTAGTAAACGCTTACTAATGCTGTCTTTCTTTCTCCTCTTTCCAGGCTATGGTATTCCAGGATGCATGCGGTGCCGGATGATGGAGTTCGTACCTTCAGGTGAGTGGAACTGAAGTCGGCAATGGATTGAAGACAGGATTCTGTTCCAGGTAAGTTTTGTAGTGTTCTTTCTCTCTCTGCATGTCCTTGGTTTCAGGTAAGCTGGCATCAAAGAACTGGACATGGTGAGCGTTACGCTGCCCACAGCAGAATAACGCAAAGCATGTTCTGCTGTTTGGGTGTGGTTTAAATAGTCTCGGGTAAAGTAGTCCAGGTAAAATAGTCCTAGGCCTGCCACACCCAAAGTAGTCTAGGTAAAGAAGTCCCAGGCCTGCCACACCCAAAAGACTAGACCGCATAGTTCAGTTCCTTGTAACTGAGCTATGTGTGTACCTCCATGTTGGCTGTACCCCCCAAGTTAAATAGTCCCAAGTAAATAGTCCCATTCTAATGTTGGTCTTCATGATGGTTATGAGCCTGGCGCCAAAGGCACCAGGACTGACTCCAGGAGAGTCTTGGATGAGGTTTTAAGGCCTTTGACCTGGTCCTAACTGGAAGGCTGACTTGCCAGTGAGGGCCAGGGGCAAGGGTCATGACAGTGAGGCACCCCCGATAGGGATAGGCTGTTCTTCTCCAGGGCTAGCTTGTAGCAGGGTTGTCTCCTTTTTTAGACTGTGTGTTTACGTAAGATTAACAAGTGCACTGTAATTTTGAATGCCAGAGAGGTGTGCCTGTCCTGGACATCTGAAAGGTGGCAACATGGACATCTCTTTACATGTTTGCTAAGCATTACTGCTTGAATTCCCTTTAAGGTCCAGACACCCATTTCGGTACGGCAGTCCTCCAGAGAGAAATAAAAACTGTCAAGGAACTGAAAGATGGTGAGGAGAACCGCAGAGCTGAAGTCTGACCAACATGGGAAGTTCAAATCTGGAAAGGAGAACAATCCAAAGAAGCAAGTCTGCCCGCTGCAGGATGTTGGCTCCTCACTAACAGAGTCCTCCACAAGCCAGCAGAGGACCGGCCGACGTGGAACAGGAGTGTGTGAGACAGTGGTGCGACCTCATTTAGATGGACCAAACAGTCCTAACACAGCGTCCATACCGGCTGCGCAGAAGACGCGAGGAGTCCACGTGGAGACACAGAAACTGAGCTGCAATCTCCAAGACCCCAGGAACAACCAGTGATGTATCCTGAGCCACAGTCAGGTAACGGGAGATACAGGACACACGGTGTGGGCTTGGGGAGAGAAACAAAGACTATAACCACAGAGGGCAGAGCATCGGATTGATATCCCTTGTCTTAGTATTTACCCCAAGATTGAATGAATATGTCAACTGAAGAGAACATTGGCAGTGATCTCCATTGTTACAAAGCCCCACTCAAGGATTCTAAAATTGAGAGATGCCTTGGTAGTGATCTCCCTCGTCAGATTAGCCCCACCACAGCTACTGTAATTGAGAGAAGCCCCAGGAGTGATCTTTCTCATCCCAGTAACCCCACCAAAGCTACTGTAATTGGGAGAAGCCTCTGGAGTGATCTCTCTCATCACAGTAGCCCCACCTAAGCTACTGAAATTGAGAGAAGCCTCAGGAGTAATCTCCCTCATCACAGTAGCCTTAGCAAAGCCACTAAAGTGGAAATAAACCTCAGGAGCAATCTCCCTCATCTCAGTATTAGGTATCAATATGAACAGACTGTGAGAACTAATAGATACCTCGGGAGTGGCCTCCGTCAAAGAACGAAGAGTGCACCGCTTTTGGGGGAAAGCTGAAAGGAGCTTGGAATTAGTTGCACAAATTAATAAAGACTAATCACAGGAAGAGTGATGGACTCTGGAAGAAGGAGACATTCTCCTGGTGTAAATTATTGTTGATTCAGGAGCTGTGAGAAACCTGAAGGTGTCTCCAGAGCTAGTCCCATGGGATGTGTCATCTAGGTGGCCAGGACACGGCCATCACTATTGGATCCAGTTCCTGGGGTGGACCAGTGAGGGAGGATCACCTGGATGGGGGGAGTCCTGTGGGACCGATGGATGAGACGCGGTATCCCCCTTATTCCAACACGTTTTCCCCATCCTACCACGTAGGATATTCTAAAACACTGCCCCCACCCCCTTTTCCGAGACAAACAATTTTCAACAACACGAAAGACAACAGATTAACACCAGAGCTGTTTACCTGACATGTCCCAATACAAGGGTCAGGGAAAGTCAGGCAATTGACCAAAATCACACACACCTGACGGCCCTTTCCCTTCTCCACAGGGACAAAAGGTGGAGCACGAGAGCCCAGGACGAGCAGGGCAGACTGCATGATGTGAGAGCTAACTCAGCATGGCAGTTCAAGAGGAGGTGAAAGACAGCGAATACTGAGAGGTTGGCATGGGGAGAAGTACCCTTGTCCTTTCCTATCAAGGCCTGTGAAACCTCTGCAGACGGAAATATAAGACTGTGAAGAAAGTCCAGTTTGTGTTGCAACAGATGTCGATGGTACACAAGGCCCTCCTCCGCTGATAGCCAAGCCAGGGAGAGATGCTTGTCTCTGTGGTACCAACCTTGATTCGAAGGAGAAGAAAGCAAAGCAGTTCATCACAGCCAGTGAGTCGAGGGGAGAGTCGATAAGAGAGCGGGCTGTGTTGAATGAAAAGTAGCTAACAGCTAATTTGAACTTTGAATGCATACAGGTAATATTGAGAAAGTGGGGGAAAGCCTGCAACAGAGGTGTCCGGCACCACGTGGGTGCTCACAGAGAACACTCTGGGCGATTACCCAAAGGTAGAGACTACCATAACCAGAAGGCCTTAGGAAGAGGTGAAGATAAGTCAAAGTGGTCATACAGAGGTCTTGTAAAATCCTCTGTACCGTCGAAATTCTTTGACCGATAGATGATTGTGAAGAAAGGAAATTAATCCTGCCTGGTGAAATCAGTAAGGAACTGTGTTTCATAAAGTTGGCAAGAGTGAACCCTTTGGAGGGATGGTAACGAGAAGGGGCGAAGTCTGAAGTCCCATAGTGAACTGTTTGGTAAAAGTTGGTGAAGGCGAACCCGGCAGAGCGAAGCCCACAATCGAGGGCAAAGCCAGATGAATTGTTTAATAAGACATTGAAATTCGTGAACGCAAGAAAAGCCACAGTGAACCTGAACGAGGGAGGTGAACATTTAAAAGGTGTCCGAGCCTGAAAGAGGGAGATCCAGGGTTGAAAGTTGTCACCCATAATTGTTTAATCGATTTATTGAATACGATTTGGTGAAGAGTCTATGCACGGAAGAGGGGGACCCATGGGTGAAGCCATCACCCAAGGTATACGAGAAGCAGAACTTTGTGTGTGTTTGTTTATTTGATACATCAGGCCTTGAAGGAAAGAACCTTTTGTTTGAAAAGAGACTTGACCGTCAAAGAACCTGATAGCTGATACAGAACTGTTGGCTCTTGCTGAGAAGACTCAAGCTTGTGCTGTGCTCCAAGGTCCCACCTTGTCCTGTGCTGAAAACGTGGGGAAGGGAGACCCCTGGCAATCACATCCTGGCTTATTATTTGTGAACACTCCCTACTCTTATGTCCCGTCCCCTTTCCTCCATACTGCATGGGCGTCCCTTGCGAGGGACAGGAGACGGAACCTTTTTCACCAGAAAAATCTTCTTCCCCTTTAAATTTAGAACCGTGTGCAGGTGCGGCCCTTGGAGCATGCGCTGCCCTGACTCCGCCCTCCAGTGCCACACCCCAGTCCCCTTTTCCGCGTCAACGGAAACGGTTCAAATTCACCAGTGCTCCTGGGTTTGGCTTTGGCCATATAATTCCACACGTGGATACTTCTTCTTCTGTCTTTTTTGCCTTTTTATCATACAGGTACTCGGTCCTCAGGCGTCATGCTCCTCCCCGGCACATGTTGACTTCCACAGTGTTCAGCAGGTGTCCATCCTGCGACGGGCTCTTCCCAACTTCAGAACCCCATGCCCTCTGCCTACGTTGCCTTGGCCCAGACCACGGTTGGCAAGCTTATACAGCGTGCAACGCCCTGTCATGCAGGTCTCTGAAGAACAGACTAGTCGGAGTGGTGGGAGCTCTTCCAGAAATCGCCGCCAGAGGACCTCAAGGACTTCGTCAAACATCGATCCAGGCCCAAGGTAGGGCCTCTATTCTCAAACACACCCCGCAAGGGAGACTCCTTCCCAAGGACTTGCCAGCGCCGGAGGGACCGCTCAGGTTCTCGTACCAAAACGTGCACCGAGGCTGCTCCAGCTAGCAGCCTACAGGCCGAGGGGTCCCCCGATCCTCCCAGTGACAGTGTTGAGGGACCGGAAGGTTCTTGTACCGGGTCTTCACCCGAGGAGCTACACCCTTGTACCAGCATCATGTCCGAGGGGCCACGCCCTAGTACCGGCAATATGTCCGAGGGGGCGCCTAAACGCAGCTATACTGGCCCCCGGGCCCAGGATGTCACACCTACCAGGTCTAGGCCCGAGGAGCAAGGTAGGCCTTGCGATCCACACTCAAGAGTCCTGGTGGAGGCTGGGACCAGCAAGCCGAGCAACACGATGCAGGCACGTGGCAGGCAGCTTGACAAAATGGCAGCTGTGAAAGATATCAACACCCGTCCGACGCCATTCCAGGAATTTGGCGAAGAGCGAGTGTCAAGGTGGGACTGGCCTCAACCAGGTATGTGGCCTACAGCCTATCCTTCATTTGCACAGGGCAGGTTCCCGTTACGTCAATATGGGCACGGTATGCAGCGGCTCCAGAAGCCTCCCACTACTACTTCTATATCAGCTACCACCCCTCCAGCCTGTGAAGATAGGTTTTTCGAGAGGTTCCTCAGGCTCATGAAATTGCCTTGAATGGGGATTATCCTCAGGGATGCCAATAAGGACATGCTCCCCTCAATGCTTCCAGTACCTCAGGCTCCTGTGCCGGCACCCCCGGCGCAACCTTTGCCTTCAGCCCCCCAGCTGATTCCTGAGGTGATTCTGTACCAGCCTCCTCCACAGCCTGCGGCTCTGGTCCCCGTACCTCAGCCTCCGGCTCCCACTACTCCTCCTCCTATGCAGAAACCTCCTGACCCACAGGACACGGACGATGAGGAGGACCCTGACACGCCCTCATCATCCAAGGCCTTCCACGAATGTCTTGCTGGTCTGGCGGAGTACCTGGGCCTACCTTTGCTAGAGGTCGAACAGCAGGTGGAGGGGGTGCTCACAGAAGTCCTTATGTGACGCCCCTCCGCTAAAACAGGAATTCCACTGCAGACCGATGTAGTCTCCCTGGCCAAGAAGGGTTGGCTCAAGCCCCATTCTGCCCAGCCGGTCAGTCACCAGCTGGTCGCCAAGTACAGGCAAATGGAGGGGGATACACTCTTGCCCATCCTCAGCTACACTCCTCTGTGTGATTGCTGCGGCATCACTATACTCCAATCCTCAGTCGTCCTCAGCCTCCTCCTCTGCGGCGCTGCTAGGCAAGGAGTAGAAGATCTTGGAGGCATACGGGAAGAAGCTGTATTCCAACGCGTCCTTGCATCTTCATCAGGCCAACGCCAACGCTATGCTTGCGGGCGCTAACCAGAGGTTATGACGGGAAATTGCAGCCTTACTCCCAGAACTCCATACGCAGAGCCAATAACGTTTTAAGGTGGGACTGGTTGAGGCCAAGCTGGTGGCGCAGGACCTCATGGAGTCCACCGTGGCCCATATTGACACCTCTGACCGTGCCATCTGTATCGTCATGGACATGAGAAGGACAGCATAGATCCATGCAACGAAATTCAACCCGGATGTCCAGGAATGCATATTAGACCTGCCATTTGATGGGGGAGGGCCTCTTCCACTCCACCACGGACGAGGAGCTGGACAAAAAGAAAAACAGCTCACAAACGGCTAAGTCTTTATCCACAAAGACCATGCCCAAATCATACACCCAGTCACAGCAGCGCTCCGACAAAGGTGTACATACAGAGGGTTCTGCAGCTTCCAAGAATGGAGGTCCAGGCAGCCGGACCGCTCGCCAACTCCACATCGGCACAAGCAACAAAAATTGGGGGGGAGTAAGGGCTTTTTCCAGTCCCCCTGCTCCGCAACAGCCTCCGAGGGAAAGAAGGCATGACACGCCACTCCGAGTCCACGTGTTTCCAGTGGGGGGCAGGCTTGCTCTCCATGCACATTTCTGGTGCCAGAATTTCCCGGACCCCTGGATCCTCTCCGTAGTATCCACGAGGTACCGCCTACCCAACCCACCTCTCCTCCCTTCCACTCCCTCAAGTTGGGAAAGCAACTCTTCTGGCAGAGATCCAATTGCTCGTAGAGAGCCACGCCGTGGAGGAAGTCCCCGCCTCCAAGCGAGGCTTGGGCTTTTACTCCAGGATTTTCACCATTCAGAAAAAGAACCAGGCGGGTCTGAGAGTTGTGCTGGACCTTTCCACCGTCAACTACTCCTTACCTCTACAAAAATTCAAGATGGTTACGCCAGCTCTTATAGCGGAGACATTGTGCAAGGGAGAATGGATGTGCTCCCTGGATCTGAAGGACATGTACCTACACGTCCTGATTTGGCAGCCCATCGTTCTTTCCTACGGATCAAGATCATGGGCTACCATTTCCAATACAAGGTCCTTCCTTTTGGGCTCAACTCGTCCCCCGGGGTCTTTACCAGACTAGTGAATACTGTGGCTGCCCTCCTCAGAGCTCAGGGCCGCCACATCTACCCATACCTCGACGATTCGCTTGTCAGGGCTACTCGGTTCACCACTCTTCCCATGCTCTTATGAACACACTGCACAATCTGGGCTTTTTGCTCAATCTCAAGTGGCTGCAGCCCACGCAGACTCTGACATTCTTGGGCCTCATCTGGGACACGTGCTCCGAGAAGGTGTTTCTGTCAGAGGACAAGATCACAGCCACCAAGAGGGACACGACTCCAGAGAGGTGACCTTGGCCTGGTGGTACCAGCACCTCCTGTGTCTCTTGGCAGTGGTCCTATTAGCCGTCCGCCACACGCGACTTAGGATGAGGAGGATACAGCTGCACTACGGGGCATCATGGAACCGGGAACGGGGCTCTCAATCTGATTTGATCAATGTTCCTCCATCTCTCTGTTAGGCAGAAACCTGTGCAGTTCCCTTTTAGGGACCACTGCAAAAGATTTAGGACTACAGGTGTTTGGCAGTAAACCCACTTGGTAGCAGTCTGTACCACACAGATTCACTTGGTAGCTGTGGCTGAGCAGTCAGACTTCCCCCAAGAAGAGTTAGGCAGTATATAGAGTATACACAATAGGTACAGAGATACAGTAGCACAAGCAAACACTGACCAGAGCTTTGGTGTAAAAGTATATAATTATTTATTTAAAGACACACTTGTAAATTACACTAGCACAAAGAGGTAAGTAAATTCATCACACAGTCACTATTATATATATATATATACAACCCTAATTACTTATTAGACAAGTCTTAATGAGAAACACCACTTATTTTCAGACAGAAGTGAGCGCTTAACATAAGATGGCACTCTAATAAGTTATTAAAAAGGGAGGGAAAAAGGCAGAGTTATGGAAACACACAAATTTCAATACTTTTTAAAGAACCACAGTAAGGCAGGATAGGCAGAGTTCTACCGGAGAGCAAGGAAGTCAATTGCAAGGCCCACTCTTGGAGAGTTCACACAGTGGGGTTATGCCCAAAGAGTCTTGTAGATAGTTCGCACACAAAGCATGAAATTAACGTCAGGAAAAGTTAGCTAGGTTGTCCCAGGCCAGCCCAGGTTAGAAAGTCGAGGCTTTACTGTCCCCCCAAACGATCTGTACAAGGGAAGCCAGGCGGGACACAGTACCTTAAGTGGGAAGGAAGCTCCAGCGGGGGCAGTTGTTCCTGGCAGCGGGTGCAAGTCGGTGTTTCGTCCAGAGGAAGAGGAGGTCTCGACTTGGAGGAATGATGAAGGTTGTTGCACTGCCATGGAAGAAACCAGCCACGGAGTTCTTCGGTTAAAAGGTACTACCCTTCTACTCGCGGTAGTGGTAAACCGTGGTAGTCCGTTTGCCGGGGTGCTTGGCATGGGCAAGGCAGCCACGAGATGCTCCAGGAAGGTGAAAAGAAGGCAAAACTATTAATCCCCGCCAGTCAAATGAAGAAGAGTCTCCGGACTGGAGATCTCCTCTGTCGTCGGGAAAAGTGGTGAGATGGTTCAGCAGGGCTCCACTGGTGGTGTCATCATTGCAGGTTGGCTCAGCTTCTCCCTCCTCGGATTCTTAGGTCCTGTGGCGACTTCTGAAGTTCCAGTCCCCAAAGCCCTGCTTTTATGCAGCAAACCCCCATTCATTCAGCCTAGCTGTCAATCAAACATGCTAAGTGGTGAGCCGGCCGGCTCACCACTTGGGCCAATCACACAAGAGTGTGACTTGAGTTGCCAAGGCAACTCAGTCCAGGGTGCCTAAACCCCCTCCCACACTCCCTGTGGTACCCAGACAGAGTGGCACCACTTTTGGAGGCTCCTGTGGAGAAGCCCGCCAAAAAGTGGAACAAAGGGCTCGACTTTGGTTGGAGTCACTGAAGAGAACACAAACGCCATTTTAGAATCGAGTTCTGGCAAAAAATACCAACCGGTGAATTAATATTAAATAAATGAACCGGCGGTATGTTCGAGGCTATAGGAATTAAATAATTAAAGTAGGTAGCCTCGAACAATGGGAAATTCCCATAGAGATATATTTGCGGTCGAATATAAAAAGTAGTATCCACTGCCACCAGCCAAAACTCGATCAAGGGGGATGGAGACGTGCCCCCTCGAACAAAAGACCCCGGGCAATCGAATTGCCCCGACCAGTACGTCCACAATATGATGGTTTGTACTGGTTTCTGTTCATAATTTGGGACTAGTAAAGCCAATGGTGACTTTACATGCCCTGGGAGACAGTAGTCAGTCCCAGGGTATGGAGTCTATGTTGGGGGGTCGCTACGACACCCCCTGGGTTACGGCACGGAGAGTGCTGTGTAACCCACATCAAAAACACATGAAACCCTATGGAGTAAAAGAACCCATAGCCCATAAAACACATGGAAAGACAAAGGAACACCTCAAATCATGTCTAAGAGTGGGAGTAAAAGAGTGTCACTCTTAGCAGGAGAAGAAAATAAACCCCACAAATCCAGCAAAGCTGCTGGGGGACTCACTAGGTTTGGGAAATTAGCCTTAACAGAATTCTCCTTAACACTCTCCACCCGGACCTCACATGGTGGTCCAGGGACTGCAACCTACGGACGGGCAAGCCCTTCTGGCCTCCCACCGCCTAGGTCACCATCACCACGAACTCCTCACTCGAGGGCTGGGGAGCCACCCAGGACGATCTCTCGGTCCACGCCACCTAGACCCGACACGAGCAGGAGTACCACATCAATTGATTGGAGCTGAACGCCATCTGGCGAGCGCTCAGAGAATTCCTTCCACTTCTCAGGGGCAAGGTTGTCCTCATCCAGACAGACAACTCGACCAGCATGTTCTATGTCAACAAGCAGGGAGGCACCACATCCCCTCCACTGTGCAGCCTGGCAATCAGCATGTGGTAATGGGCCCTGGAAAACAACATCAACCTCACGGCAGTCAACCTTCCGGAGGAATCCAACCGGGAGTAGGACAGGCTCAGCAGGTTGGGAGCAGACAACTACGAGTGGCAGCTAAACAACCTCATTATTCAGGAGATCTTCAACAGATGGGGTCTCCCCCAGGTAGATCTCTTTGCCACCTGGCACAACAAGAAGTTCCCTCAGTTCGCCTGCTGGCACGATCAGGGCCCCAGCTCCCTGGGCGACACATTTCGGATTCAGTGGAACAGCATGACAGCGTACGCCTTCCCGCCCACTCCGTTGATTCACAGAGTGATTTGCAAGATCAAGGAGTCTCGCCAGCTCAACATCATTCTAATAGCTCCATGGTGGCCGGCCGGTCCATGGTTCTTGGAGCTGCTCAGCCTCTCCTAGATGCCACCAATTCACCTTCCAACGGGCCCAGCACATCTTCTGGCACAGCAGGGGAGCAGGGTCATCCACCCCACGCCATAGAAACTAGCCCTCACAGCGTGGTTCCTGAGCAGGTAACGCTAAGGCACCTAAGCCTCTCCCAGGCAAATCTAGAGATTATATAGGGCACAAGGAGCAAGGCTACCAGGGCCCAGTATAAAAGCAAATGGACCAGGTTCTACCACTGGGAAGACTGCAAGTAAATCGACCCCCTGGCATGTACTTTAGACAACATGCTCTCTTTCTCGGCACCCCTCACACACTCAGACGTGCAGGTGGACACCTGCGGCACTTATCTCGTAGCATTCGGGGCTTACAGGAACTCGGAGGAGGGGGTCTTCTCCAATCCAATTGTGAAGAAACATTTGACGGGGCTCGCAATGCTCTACCCGCCCATCAAGAGGCTGCACCCCGTGTGGGATCGGAACATAGTTTTGGGCGCCCTGGCGTACAAACCATTTGAGCCAATGCCGTCCGCTGACATCAGGCTGGTCACCATTAAGACGGCCTTAGTAGTCGGCCTCACCTCGGTTCGCAGAGTCAGCGAAATCCAGGCGCTGGTCGCCTCGGAACCATATACTACCTTTCACAAGGACAAATTAGTCCTGCGGACACACCCAGCATTTCTGCCTAAGGTGCGGTCTGCTTTCCATTTGAACGAGGAAATAATCCTTCCTTCATTTATTGCCGATCCTATGAACGAGGCACAGAGAGTGCCTGGATGTCAGGCGTGCCCTGAAATTCTACCTTGACAGGACCAAGGACTTCCGCAAGTCAGACGCCCTGTTTGTCACTTTCGGAGGTGCAAGACCAGGCTATCAAGCCTCCAAGGCCTCCATATCCCACTGGTTGGTCTCAGCCATCAAAGAAGCAAACGAGGGCCAGCACAAGCCGCTTCTGGCGAACATGCACGCCCATGCAGTCAGGGCCAAGGCAACGGCCATCGCATTCCAGCGCCATGTCCCTTGGCAAGTCATAAGCAGGGCGGCCACTTGGTCCACTCCCTCTGCTTTCTGTAAGCATTACTGTTTGGATGCCAGTTCCAGATCTGATGTAGCATTCGGACAGGCCTTTCTCCAGAACCTATTTGCTTAAGGAGGGTCTCCCCTCCACCCTGGGGCTACTTTCAGTTGTAATCGCCCATGCATTATGGAGGAAAGGGGACGGGAAGTAAGAGTAATTATAAGTTACTCACTGTAGTGACTAACATACTCTTAGTCCATAGTCCCCTTTCCTCCATACGTTCCACCATCCTCCCCTCTAATAATACTGGTGTCATTAGGCAATGTTAAATCTTTTGTTCACGCGTCAATGGGGACTGAGGTGTGGCGCTGGAGGGCGGAGTAAGGGCAGCGCAGGCTCCCAGGGCCACAACCCCGCGCGCCTCTAAATTGAAAGGGGAAGAAGGTTTTTCTGGTGAAAAAGGTTCCATCTCCCGTCCGTCGCAAGGGATGCCCATGCAGTATGGAGGAAAGGAGACTATGGACTAAGAATATGTTATACTCTACCGTGAGTAACTTATAATTTCTTTATTGAACCCTTATCCCACACACTTTATGTAATTAGCTGTAAGGAATTGACAATTGTTTTTTCTTAGTATAGACCATTTTTGATGGTCGACACTTGCTCCCATCATAGATTTAGGTTTAGGTTAGGCGTTTTTCCACCCTGCATTTATAGTTCAATAAGCACCCTGTGATCACTTGTGTCTGTCTTTACGTTTTTGGTTTTCTTTTTTTATTGCGCATTTTGGTAAACAAAATAACCTTAACACAAGATAAAAAAAGAGCATTAACAATATCACATGATAACCTAATAAGGTCACATATCCATTCTACTTATTACATCATAAAAAAATCAAATTTAGATTTAAAATGTAAGCACCTGCAATACAATATATCCCAAAACATTTACTATGGCTTATTAGCGGTGGGACCCAAGATAAACCGCATCATGTAGCGCCCACCAGGCACCTTACCACTTTTTTCCAGACATACTAGGCTGTTCCTGAAATCACCAGAGAATTTGCCCCATATAGCGCGGACCAGAATTGGTCACCTTGGATGTTGTCACTTGGACACCAAACTTGAATATGCCCTACAATATGTATGGACGAGAGTGGTACATTGGGTCAGTATGTGACGGCTAGATTCAATATGCTTACCGCAAAACCGTCACAGCTGCTTCTCAAGGGCCAAACCAGACCAACTCCCAATATATTCATAAATTGATAAGATGTTTAAACGTTTATATAGGATGAAGTCTCTCATTTTTTGGGAGCAAGGTCTGGCCAGATAGGTGCATGGGTCATCGATTTCGAAGCCCTGCTGTGTGAAGACTGTATATTGCCTCTTCACGGTTAGTTTGTTGAATTAATTTGTACGGTTTCAGTCCCAAGTTTTCCTCTTTAATAGGGTCAAATAATCTGGGAAATCGGCTAAATTAGAGAGCTGGAAACCTATCTCTTCGCAATGTAGCACACTGGTTTTAGTCAATGCTACCAGAAAAGGGGTTTTACAGGTCGCACCCAGGTCGCAAGCAACCCGACTCAAAGGCTTATGGCCATCCAAAGGACATAATCGCATGGCATAGTATAGTTTACACTGTTTGAGGAGCCAATATGTCCAAACCCCCAATTCTATTCTTAGGGCTTCGACAGGAGTGGTCTTGGGGACAGCCAGAATAAACCTCAACAATTTGTCCTCCAGTTTTTCCAGCCAGCCTACATGTACCTCGGCAAGGAGATGCAAACCATAGGTCACGGCAGGCACAATGCTTGACTGAGATCTTGATCAGAGCCTCCACGTTGCCACCACCTGAGCTAGATGCAAACCGTTTTACCAGTAGCCATTTCTTCAGGTTACAGCAAGTGATAGACTCACCAAAGAATCCCTTTGTTGGATTCGATTGAATCAGGAAACCAAAGTATGTATATTCTTCCACAACCTCTAACGTGGTACCATTGAGCCACCATGCAAAGGGGCGTCACTGCTTTGACCTTCTGCCTAGGACCATGACGTTTGTTTTAGATGGATTTATTATCAGGTAATTCGCCCTGGCGTAGTCCCCTAGTGCATTGATAGCTCGCTGGAGGCCAATTTGTGTGCGGTCCATCAGGATGGTATCGTCCGTGTACATTAGCCAAGGTAACGCCACCCCACCCATCCTAGGCGGGAATTATCTAATACCTTGCATAGCAATGTCAAAATCCTACGTGTACAGGTTATATAATGTTGGTGCTAATGCCCAACCCTATTTTAAGCTGATGTTGGTTCTAATAGTACAGGACAAGACCCCTCCTGTGATAGGCGAATAGAAACCTGGATGTCAGTATATAGTTCCTTAATAAAATGCAAGAGGATGGGATCTAAGCCCAACTCTAAGAATTTATGCCAGACCTTATATTGACACACTGTATCAAAAGCCCTGGAGTAATCGACAAAACACATGACTATCTCTTGCCTACCAACGATCATTTCAGCCAAGAGGCACTGAACAACACAATTGTTGTGAATAGTGCTGTGGCCCTTACGGAAGCCTGTTTGGCAATGGTGCATGCGACCAGTGGATTCGGCCTAGATGGTAAGTTTTATAAATAATAGAGTGGAGAAGGTTTTAGCAAAGGAGTTCAGCATAGCTAGCAATCTATAATTCGAGGGGGCCCCTGGGTCACCCCTCTTAAAGTAAGCTATCAAGATGGACTCCCTCCAACTGCTTGGAATAATGCCTGAAGACAGAATACTGTGAAATCATGGGGCCAAAATAGTTGCCCATGCATGCCTAATGGCCTTGAATACGATGTTAGGAATAGAATCGGGTCCAACTGCCCAAGAGGGCTTGATATTTTTAATAACCGCCACAGTCTCCTCCATGTCAAAAGCGCCAAGCACTTGCCAGGAACAGGTGGTGCAGAACCTCCAGAAGGAGTTATTGAGGGATTAAAGAAAGGGGATCCCATGTAAGTCAGCCAAGTTTCTTCTGGTATCAGGGTCAGTTCCAAAGGGGAATGACCCAGTAGATATAACTGAAAAAATGACCAGAATTTGGCATTATCGTTGGTTTTGAGCAGGTCAAACATATTGACCCATCTCACACTCTGTAGGGATCCTTTATGATGGCGTAACCAGTTTTTGTATTTTGTGGAACGTGCTCTGAGCTTACTTTCCCGCACAGGAGTGGCAAGGTCCACCTGCTTCTTGGTGGCAGTCAGTTCTGCTCAGAAAACCCTTTTCCTCTTTTGGATCACTGGGTCAAAAGGAGCCAATCCGCCTCTGGGGCTCAGGAGTCCAACTCTGATTAGCTTTAGATGATTAAAAAAGCTGAGCAAAGTGGACCGCAAGTCCCCCCGTCCCCCGCTGAGATCAAGCTGTTGGTAATTGAATGACCCTGGTTCTCAAAAAGAGTATTCATCTTGATAAGCACTGTGTCTGACCAACACAGATGGTTACCTGAAATGCTGACAGCCACCCTGGGGCAGGTTGACTTAGTCCTCCTCGTGCCCACTCCCAGGCCAGCCCCAAATGATCACTCAAATTAGTTTGAACCATGGTAATCGGGATAAATAATCCCCATAGTTCTAGTTCTTGACATACAAAGATATAGGACCCCATTACGACCTAGGCGGTAGGGGGTTAACAGCGCCGGTAGAGCTGCTGGCGCTGTTAACCCCCTACCGCCTCATTACGAGGTCTGCTCGCGGGACCCGCTAAGGATGCCTGGTTTTACCAGACGTCCTTAGCGGGTCCCGCGAGCAGACCCGGATGCTAACAAGGGGCCCGTCATTAACGGGCCGGTTATCATCCTCCCCATTCCATTTTTGACCTATCAGGGCTCAAATGGGAATGGGTATGTACCAGGTCTGGGTTCCTTGAATGGGGAAATACTGGGCTCTCCAAGGTCGGAAGGGCCTGGTATTTCCCCATTCAAGGAACCCGGACCCAGTACCTGATATGGGGTAGCCATGCCGCTAAAAGCGGCATGGTTACTTCCATACTCGTAATGAGGCCCATAGTCTATGCATGAGTGATGTTTATCATTCAACCAAGTATACCTAACATAATTTCCCCCCGTCAACTTTGTGTTGGGGCACATCATATTCCAAAGATCTAATTGGGTGACTGTCCACCCTCTATTACTGGGCTGTTGACATATGGACCCGACTCCCCCCATCCCGGATGGACTGAGCATATGTTCATTGAAATCCCCAGCGAGGAGCGACCTCTCCCCCCCGTGGGTGATAGACATACCAGAGAGCCAACAATTCCATAACTCTCCTACAAATAGCAGCAGCATTTGCCCCCCCCCCCTCCGCGGGGGTTTGTACAGGTTTATAATCAGGATAGGCTCAGGGAAAAGGTGTGTGTCCTTGACGAGAACTGCCAAAACATCTTCCTTGTCAGTGCCTGTATAAAAATGGAATAAATTCATATTAGATTTTGCCCCTATGGTGAGTCCCTCCTTTACTCCGCCCCCACCCCCGGCCGCCCTCTGAAGCTCTTAGTAGCAGGTAAGCAAATGACATTGTACCCATCGATGTACATTTTGTCTAAACACCATGTTTCCTATAGGAGAAAAATGTCAAGAGGTCAGTAATCTTAGGCCAATTGGGTTGACCAAAAAATAATTGAGACACCTTGAGTTCCAGGAGGCTACCTTCAGCTGTACATTTCCCTCGGATACTCCTGAGTCATCAGCATGCTGGTTTTAAAGTTACTCAACACCACGTGACTCTTGGGGCCCTCTCTCCAATATAGTTCATCCCCAGAGCCATTGTGTCCAAGTGACCACCTTTGCTGAAGCCGAAAGGTCGAGGCTGGGGGTTGAAATCGGGTGTGTCACGCAGTTGCCTGCAGACCGTCAGGTGAAATCTTAGACGATAAAGTTCTAAATAGTGAACACTCATCAGGGCCGAGATCACAGATATGGTGAATTCCATCACTCTGCAGTTGGTGCTACTACTCGCTTTTGGCAAAACGATCTTTGTAATGTCCCTACTGCTTATATTATTAAGTGACGGGACGCTGCAATAGAGATTTAGCAGGAAGGTCCTGTTCATAAAAGGGTTGTTGTTTCTAGGAGACAGTCCTTCCAGCTTGATTCCTTTGCCATACAACAGAGTTTTTGTGTGGATGGCGTCCCACCGATTTTGTCACACCTATTTGCCAGTGATTCGCCAGCCATCGGTCGCCCCGACACCGGCTCTTGCGGACTGGGATCATCTTGAGCAGATGCCACCACCCTAGTTCGAGCCCGTGCATTGATCAAAAGAGTCTGCGCGCTGAACTACTGTAGTGTGGTCAAAGGAATAGCAGGCACAGCAGTGCTCCCATTCAGAACCAGCCATCTTTGTAGGGGCCCCAGCAAGTCTGCTTGCCTTTTGGAGCCGTCTGCCAGAGTCTTAGTGATTCTTGTTTGTTGTCAGCTTGCAGGTCCGCTGGGCCCCTTGTTGTTTTCGGTTTCTATTTTTTCCCACTCGTAGATGGATTAGACACCGGAGGGATCCTCACCTAGCCTACCTCACCAACCGGCCCCAGGAGAGGGCGGGACAGGCTGCCTGTCTCCATAGTAGCCGTCAACCCCAAGTATGGCAAATGTGGAGGGTAGAATGCACCATCTGCCCCTAGATCTGAGGGCTCATAGTCCTTGTCCGCCTCAGTGTCAATGGAATACAAAGCAGAGTGATTCTCATTAATCATATCGAGCCAGCCCATTCTTTGAGACTGGCTTGTGAGATCAATTATCAGCCCAGAGGCACCAGGCTCGATTATGGCCCTCTTGCTATTTATTAGCGGGGTTGGTCTATTACTCATGGGCTCAATTGACAGCCCAGAGGGTCCAGATTCCATAACCGTGCTCTCACTGTTTGTTAAAGAGGCTGGTTTGTTACATGGGGGCTCCTCGTGTTTGGAAGCCAAAACAGTCTCCCTCGCACGCACCACTGATTCAGTAGGGGCAGTAGCGGCGATAGCCCATGGCCTTTGTAGGTTTTTTGTTAGAAGTAACCTAATGGCAATTTGGTCCTTGGTTATGGCCTTACATAATTGTAATAGGATCTACAAAATTGCGCCCAATGTTTTGACGGCTGACAAGGAACACCTCTCGTGCCTGATGGCCTGCTTGGAGGAGGTGTGGGCCTTGGTGAAATATCTTTGGTGGACATCAGACTTTGTATTTCAGGAATAATCACTCTCCTCTGAGTAGCTTCTCGATGAATCGGATGAAGAGAGCAGCTGCTGTAGGTCAGGGGCAGCCAATAGTTGGGTTCCGATGGCATTGTCGTGATATACTGCTGACATGGGGGCCATATCAGACTTGAAAGACCCACCCAGAGAGTTCCTGTGGAGCTTTATAACCATCTTGAGTAGAGAATTATTGTTGTCAATTGAGGTGGTACAGGCATCCATGGGAATACTTTGGGGTAAATCCTCACGCTCCGACCAGGCCATCCCCCATGGTGACTCAGGGTCAGGGCATAGTCCTGAAGATGAAGATGGAGCCTGGGGAACCAAGGGCAAATCACCTTCGGCTGCTTTCCCTGCTATAGAAATAGCCTCCCCAGGCTCCATTAATTCAGTAGTGGATTGGATGACGGGATTGTTAACCTTTTCAGGCAATGGATTCAGTCCCCGTTGGCCAAAATATCCCGTAATTAAGTTAGTAGGGAGGATTGCCCTGGGGTCTGCCAAGTCCACATGGGTGCCCGGATGCCAAGAGTGGGGAGGTCCCACCTCTCCCATGGGACCTTGCGTAGCCGGTTTGCTCAGCTTAGAGCTGTGCAAGCCTGATTTCCTGCCCCTAACTGCCTTGGTGCTTCTCCTGGTCTCCCGGCGATAAACAAGTGTGTCGAATAAGCAAGCACAAAATAGGCGAGGCCGTATTACGGCTAAGTAAGGCAGACAAGTAGGGAGCAGTAGATGTATCCGACAGGGTTAAACCTCAATGCTCCCAGCTATGCCGCTTGCCTCTACTATGGGCCTCATTATGAGTGTGCTTGTCCGGTAACAACGGTGCTGGTAAGCTACCGGCACCGTTGTTACCGAACCGGCACACTCCAAGTTCTGCAGGCAAGTGCCGTCCCAGCTGCCAGGTTATTAACGGTGCCGGTGCTACCATACTCCCCATTCCCATTGAGTCCTATGGGACTCGAATGGGAATGGGGAGTTTCTTTTTTTGACGCCTGGCCGGAGGGACCGCCAGGGCTGTAATGCCCCAGTGATTCCCCATTGCCATTGGCAGGGAAGAAAATGACCCCGGCAGCAGCTGTGCCATTTTTTTACCAGCACGGCTACCGCCGGACTCATAATGAAGCCCTATATGTAGTCACACTGGGTGGTCAAACAAGCCCCCTCAATGGGGGAATACATCGCCATACATGTAAACAGTCTGTAGATAGACAATGAGGTGACCCAGCCCTTGGCTTGCCTTCCTCTTAGGAGCAGGTAGCAATGCTGGCTAGGATGCTGCTGGTCGGTTGGAAGCTGCCAGAACAGCTTCACCTGCTCACTCAGTCCATGCAGACTGTGCAGACTGCAGAGATGCAACTCTGCTTCCAACTCTGCGGCTGCTGCGCAGGCAAATTGAGTCTTTCAAGGTGAGGACCTCCCACAGCAAAGGAAACAGCAAACGGATTGTACTGGAAACCGTAGCGCAGACTGCAGAGATGCAACTCTGCTTCCAACTCCGTCTGTCTTTACTGTTGCCACCATGAGTTCCTTACAGAGCCAAAGGGAAAAATGACTTAGTCCCACCAAGAGGACTTGAAACCTTACGAACCAGGACAAGGGAGTCATTCTCCTGGTTGTTTCATACAGCAGAAAGTTTAACTGTTCCATGAACTTGGTAAATACGCCTATCGGGCCCACATTTCTTAATACCACGAGAAGGGAGTCATTCACCTGGTGTTTCTTAGGTGTATGTTCTATTATTAGTGGCAGAGCTAGAGTAAGAGTTTGGAAGAGAGGACAGCTTCATTTTGATTTGGACTTTCTTCCGGACAATAGGCATTCTCCACTCTTTTTGTTAGGTAGGGAAACCCCCATAGAGGTAGGGCAAGATAGGTATTTTTCTATATGTTAAATAAATCTGTGTTGCTGAAATGCCACCTCTGTGTCTGACTCCTCACTCCAGTTCGCTACACTACCTACCCTACTTTGGTGGATAGCTAGTAAACCATTAGTTCTGTGATCCCTCAGCGCCAGAGTGCTAGGGGAAAAGGGTGGAACGGAGGTTATGGGGCTCAACTGCTTGATGTATACTGCCATGCTTGCTGTGGGCCGCATACAGGCGTCGGGTGAAGCCGTGCTGCGCCCCGTGGTGGCAGAAAAGTTTCCAAAAAACAGCTCTGCTATGGATATGATTTCACATATGAGGAATCCACAGGAGGAGCATTAATCAGAAAGAACATTCCCAAGTCAGAAGTAATTTGTGTAGAATGCTCTTCTCCTTGACTGCACAGATTCAGAGCTAAATACAATACATAAAAACATCTTTTTATAGACCTGACTGTGCTGTGCTAGCAAGCAATTTAATATTTTTTTTTCCTGCCAACCAGCATTTATTTTGCAACACCATCAATGGCCAGCAAAACAATAAAATAAAATAAATCCTGCATGAAAACCAATATACCATCCACAAATTCCATTTTAGTGCAGGAGAAAAGTTGCATTCATATATTTCTAGGATCTGTTTGTGTAACCAATTCTAAGACACATGATTTATACTTTGAAAACTTCTAACATGGAGAACGATTTGTTACAATGAGGTTAACAGTTGGTTATCCGTTATTGAAATCTCTCACATGGAGATTGATTTGTTAGAAAGAGGATAACAGATACAGTTATACTTCGAAACCTTTTCACATGGAGATAGATTTGTTACAATGAGGTTAATAGTTGCAGTTATACTTTGAAATCTTCCCACATCGAGTTGCTTTGATCATTGCAAATAGAAAGACAACACTTTGCTTTGGTGATATGTATTTCTTGAAAGCTGTGCTCTTCAATCTTGCAAACACTTTTAGGTATCATTATCTACATAGTGACCTTGCTGAATTTCAAATAAAATCACACATTTTGTAATATTAATATATTCACCAAGGGATGTTGCTTCGTTGATGTTACTAGTGCAAAAGTAATTGCAACTGCCAAGTGCGCCTGACTTTGACGCTGCTGAGTTTGAACTGATACGTTTTAGGATAAAACGAAAATGCAGGCTCACACCGGGTCACTTTTTAGGGTTCAGACGCAGGCATTGGTGTAGCCCACCCCCAAGTCCGTCTCCAAGTCACCTGTCACTTGTCTGGAGGCCTCAGGGCTGTTGTCCAAGATACAGCCAGCTCCAGCTGTATGAAGGAATTGGCTGCATGGCGGGTGACCCAGTGAGGCTCCACATCAACGAGTCGATCCAACCCATTGCCCTGAAACACTGCTGAGTCCAATTTCATCTGCTGGACCTTGTGGACAAGGAGCTGGATAGTCTGGTGGAGTTGGACATAATAGAGAAAGTGGATGGGCTGAGCCCCTGGGTGTCTCAGATTGTAATTGCCAGAAAGCCCAAACAACCTAACTCTGTACAGATCTGTTTAGACATGTGGCTCGCAAACAAGGCGATTAAGCGCAAGCGTCATATCACCCCCACCAGTGGTCAAAGTGAGCGGGAGCGGTCAGGAGCGGTGCTCCTGTACTTTTTAAAATTACGTTTTACAGCTCCTATACTTTTATTTTAAAAAGAAACCGTTCCGGAATGGTTTGTTTTAAAATGAAAGTATAGGAAGGAGTTGAAACGTGCACTTTCAGTGCTCTGCGCTATACGTTCCCTTAAACAGCAGGTGCAAGTGTTTGGGGGTGTGTATTGTGTGTGGGAGGGGACGTGGTGATGGGTTTTGTTGGGAGTGGGTGCAGGCCAGCAGGCAACATCGTTCCACTACTTATTTTCGTACACTTCGACCACTGACCCCCATGATTGATCACATCATCGCAGAGCTGCAAGGAGCATGCTTCCTCTCGAAACTCGACCTTCTTGCAGGGTACCATCAGGTAGTGTTACACCCAGACTTTCGATACATAACTTTCACCATGCACCACAGCCTCTACAGGTGCAAACGCCTGAGTTTTGGTGTGCCATCTGCGGCGGAGGTCTTTCAGAATATCATAAGTGGGGCCCTTGCTGTCTTGGATGGCACCTTAAACATAAGCAACGACATCCTGGTGTTTGCAAGAACAGAGGCAGAGCATCTGGACAGGCTGGTGAAGACCTTGGAACGGCTCCAGGCACTTGGGTTAACGCTGCCTAGGGATAAGTGTGAATTCCTCAAGAAGTCCATTGATTTCTTTGGGTTTGTGTTCAAAGAAGGGGGTGTGTCACCAGATCCTTGTAAGGTTAAGGACATCGTGGAGGCACAGCCCCTGAAGAATGTATTGGAGGTCCGAAGCTTCCTAGGGATGGTCATGTACTGTGGCCGCTTCATCAGAAATCTTGCATCCCAGTCAGAACCTCTGCAGGCGTTAACCAAGAAGGACACTGTGTGTTGAACGGTGAACTGTTACAAATGCACAGTGAATTTATTTTGAAAGAACTACAAATACCAGAAAGCATTTAGGCAAAGTGTAATCTGGTAACATATCGAAGCGGTCATGCTGAGGTAATTTTTAAACCCCTCACACATTCAAAAGTATTCACTATGAAAGCTATCAATGGAAGGTCCGAGCCCGAATGAGGGAGACCTATAAGAAATTGCGAACTTTGGAATTGTAAACTGAGAGAAAAGTGTTAGCGAAAGGTTTGAGTCTGACCGAGCGAGACCTAGTTTGTGAATTGTGTAAAACTGGAAGTTTTGTGAACTGAGAAATCCTGAACAAATGTGTTTAAATTGAACTGTCGAAGGAAACATACTTTATTGGAAAAGCCCAATGTGCTCTGCAAATGAGAGAATTGGTACAAGCAAGAGACTTTTCGTGGACGGCCATGGCCTGTGTTGTGAGCTGCATACTCGTGCCACAAAAGCCAGAGAGTGTTCTACAGCCGAGCGTGCCCCTTTTTCCCGTGCTAGAAATGTGGGGAACGGAGTTCATTTGCTCAGTCATTTTGGCATATTATTTCAGACACTGTTCACATGAATGTTACGAGACAATATTCGCTATTGGTATGAATTTCTTTCTTTGTACAAATAGTAGTCTATACAAACCATAGATAGTTGAACAAATAATAGTTGAAATAACTGGGCAGAGTCGTGAAATGAACAGTATCTTGAGTTGAAAAAGATTTTTTATATATTGTATATTTTACATAGTTTTAGCTTTAAGTTACCTCCCCTTTTTCCTTTTTTGGCTTTCATCAGACCAATAAACAGCAAATCATCTAAATTAGCTATTTGGTGCTCCTGTTGCCAGTGTATGGCAAGAGGCAATTTAGGATCTGGGTTCCTTAAACTTAGAAGATGCTCGCGTATGCATACCCGCAGCTGTCTAACCATAATCTAACCAGATCTGAGATTTCAGTGCTCAATAAGGGCCTCTTGTTTGCTCCTGACAGTGGTACCAACTATGTTGAGTTTCAAATGGATTAGTTTAAATTTGCACGCAAATTGAAATAAAAAAATATGTGCAACTGAAGTCCGTTTTTTAATAGCGAAACCTGCATTAGAACCCTTGAGTATTTTGACTTTATCAGACCTGAAGAATATTGAGATTTTGACTTCACTTAACCAAGATGGTAACTCAGATTTAGATATTATTTGTTTTGATTTAGGGGTCAATCCCAGACATTTGGAAATTAAGGAACTCAAACCTTCTTCCAAATTCACGTCTCAGACTACAACTGAAAATGTTATTGATATTTTTCATATATTATTTTAGTTTATTGGTCTGATCAAAGACAAAAAAGGAAAAAGGGGAGGTATTTTACAGCTAAAACTATGTAAAATATACAATATATAAAAAATCTTTTTCAACTCAAGATACTGTTCATTTCAAGACTGTGCCCAGTTATTTCAACTATTATTTGTTCAACTATCTATGATTTGTATAGACTACTATTTGTACAAAGAAAAAAATGAATACCAAGCGTGAATATTGTCTTGTAACGTTCACATGAACACATTTAATTATTTTTGAACCTCTGTGGGTGGTTCATAGTTATTGAGATTTTAACTGCTGGTCCTCTTTTAGAGCCAACTTAGTTTGGAGAATAGCACGCAGTCATTGGTATCTATCCCACTATCAGGTTTATTTCTTATTTCAGACACTGTTTTTCTTTACATATACATTTTCCCATACACTCATTTATTATAGTAGTTTAAGGGCAGGCAATAGGTTTCTTTAGTTGGGCCATTTTATTTCGACAGACATTACTAGCACTGTTATATTTATTATTTGATGGTCGAGTTTGCTCCCATCTTTAGATATAGGGCTAGATAGGCATTTTTTCCAACCCTTAATGTGTTATTGTCAAGGATGACACTCTGTCACGAGTAGCATCGGGCACCCAGGTAGGTTTTGGGTGGCTGTGCTGATGGAAGGTGACAGATAAGCACACACAGCAGGAAGCTCAACAAGAAAGAAGGCTCCATTAATTCAGTAGTGGGTTGGATGACAGGATTGTTAACCTTTACAGGCAGTGGATTCAGTCCCCGTTGGCCAAAATACCCCGAAATTAAGTTAGTAGGGAAGATTGCCCTGGGGTCTGCCAAGTCCACATGGGTGCCCGGATGCCAAGAGGGGGGAGGTCCCACCTCTCCCATGGGACCTTGCGTAGCCGGTTTTCTCAGCTTAGAGCTGTGCAAGCCTGATTTCCTGCCCCTAACTGCGTTGGTGCTCCTCCTGGTCTCCCGGCGATAAACAAGTGTGTAGAATAAGTAAGGACAAAATAGGCGAGGCCGTATTACGGCTAAGTGAGGAAGACAAGTAGGGAGCAGTAGATGTATCCGACAGGGTCAAAACTCAATTTTCCCAGCTACGCCGCTTGCCTCTACTGTTGGCCTCATTATGAGTGTGCTTGTCCGGTAACAACGGTGCTGGTAAGCTACCGGCACCGTTTTTACCGAACCGGCACACTCCAAGTTCTGCAGGCAGGTGCCGTCCTGGCTGCCAGGTCTGACCTGGCAGCTGGAACGGCACCTGCCCGCAGACCTTCACGGTAGCAACCGCACCGTATTAAACGGTGCCGGTGCTACCATACTCCCCATTGCCATTGAGTCCTATGGGACTCGAATGGGAATGGGGACTTTCTTTTTTTGACGCCTGGCCGGAGGGACCGCCAGGGCTGTAATGCCCCAGTGATTCCCCATTGCCATTGGCAGGGAAGAAAACTACTCCGGTAGCAGCTGTGCCATTTATTTACCAGCACGGCTACCGCCGGACTCATAATGAAGCCCTATATGTAGTCATACTGGGTGGTCAAACAAGCCCCCTCAGTGGGGGAATACATCGCCATACATGTAAACAGTCTGTAGATAGACAATGAGGTGACCCAGCCCTTGGCTTGTCTTCCTCTTAGGAGCGGGTAGCAATGCTGGCTAGGATGCTGCTGGTCGGTTGGAAGCTGCCAGAACAGCTTCACCTGCTCACTCAGTCCGTGCAGACTGTGCAGACTGCAGAGATGCAACTCTGCTTCCAACTCTGCGGCTGCTCCGCAGGCAAATTGAGTCTTTCAAGGTGAGGACCTCCCACAGCAAAGGAAACAGCAAACGGACTGTACTGGAAACCGTAGCGCAGACTGCAGAGATGCAACTCTGCTTCCAACTTCGTCTGTCTTTACTGTTGCCACCATGAGTTCCTTACAGAGCCAAAGGGAAAAATGACTTAGTCCCACCAAGAGGACTTGAAACCTTACGAACCAGGACAAGGGAGTCATTCTCCTGGTTGTTTCATACAGCAGAAAGTTTAACTGTTCCATGAACTTGGTAAATACGCCTATCGGGCCGACATTTCTTAATACCAGGAGAAGGGAGTCATTCACCTGGTGTTTCTTAGGTGTATGTTCTATTATTAGTGGCAGAGCTAGAGTAAGAGTTTGGAAGAGAGGACAACTTCATTTTGATTTGGACTTTCATCCGGACAATAGGCATTCCCCACTCTTTTGGTTAGGTAGGGAAACCCCCATAGAGGTAGGGCAAGATAGGTATTTTTCTATATGTTAAATAAATCTGTGTTGCTGAAATGCCACCTCTGTGTCTGACTCCTCACTCCAGTTCGCTACACTACCTACCCTACTTTGGTGGATAGCTAGTAAACCATTAGTTCTGTGATCCCTCAGCGCCAGAGTGCTAGGGGAAAAGGGTGGAACGGAGGTTATGGGGCTCAACTGCTTGATGTATACTGCCATGCTTGCTGTGGGCCGCATACAGGCGTCGGGTGAAGCCGTGCTGCGCCCCGTGGTGGCAGAAAAGTTTCCAAAAAACAGCTCTGCTATGGATATGATTTCACATATGAGGAATCCACTGGAGGAACATTAATCAGAAAGAACATTCCCAAGTCAGAAGTAATTTGTGTAGAATGCTCTTCTCCTTGACTGCACAGATTCAGAGCTAAATACAATGCATAAAAACGTCTTTTTTATAGACCTGACTGTGCTCTGCTAGCAAGCAATTTAATTGTTTTTTCCTGCCAACCAGCATTTATTTTGCAACACCATCAATGGCCAGCAAAACAATACAATAAAATAAATCCTGCATGAAAACCAATATACCATCCACAAATTCCATTTTAGTGCAGGAGAAAAGTTGCATTCATATATGTCTAGGATCAGTTTGTGTAACCAATTATAAGACACATGATTTATACTTTGAAAACTTCTAACATGGAGAACGATTTGTTCCTATGAGGTTAACAGTTGGTTATCCGTTATTGAAATCTCTCACATGGAGATTGATTTGTTAGAAAGAGGATAACAGATACAGTTATACTTCGAAACCTTTTCACATGGAGATAGATTTGTTACAATGAGGTTAATAGTTGCAGTTATACTTTGAAATCTTCCCACATCGAGTTGCTTTGATCATTGCAAATAGAAAGACAACACTTTGCTTTGGTGATATGTATTTCTTGGAAGCTGTGCTCTTCAATCTTGCAAACACTTTTAGGTATCATTATCTACATAGTGACCTTGCTGAATTTCAAATAAAATCACACATGTTGTAATATTACTATATTCACCAAGGGATGTTGCTTCATTGATGTTACTACTGCAAAAGTAATTGCAACTGCTAAGTGTGCCTGACTTTGACCCTGCTGAGTTTGAACTGATACATTTCAGGATAAAACGAAAATGCAGGCTCACACCGGGTCACTTTTTGGGGTCCAGATGCAGGCATTGGTGTAGCCCACCCCCAAGTCCGTCTCCAGGTCACCTGTCACTTGTCTGGAGGCCTCAGGGCTGTTGTCCAAGATACAGCCAGCTCCAGCTGTATGAAGGAATTGGCTGCATGGCGGGTGACCCGGTGAGGCGCCACATCAACGAGTCGATCAAACCCATTGCCCTAAAACACTGCTGAGTCCCATTTCATCTGCTAGACCTTGTGGACAAGGAGCTGGATAGTCTGGTGGAGTTGGACACAATCGAGAAAGTGGATGGGCTGAGCCCCTGGGTGTCTCAGATTGTAATTGCCAGAAAGCCCAAACAACCTAACTCTGTACGGATCTGTTTAGACATGTGGCTCGCAAACAAGGTTATTAAGCGCAAACGTCATATCTCCCCCACGATTGATCACATCATCGCAGAGCTGCAGGGGGCATGCTTCCTCTCGAAACTCAACCTTCTTGCTGGGTACCATCAGGTGGTGTTACACCCGGACTCTCGATACATAACTTTCACCATGCACCACAGCCTCAACAGGTACAAACGCCTGAGTTTTGGTGTGCCATCTGCGGCGGAGGTCTTTCAGAATATCATCCGTGGGGCCCTTGCTGTCTTGGATAAACCTTAAACATAAGCGACGACATCCTGGTGTTTGCAAGAACAGAGGCGGAGCATCTGGACATGCTGGTGAAGACCTTGGAACGGCTCCGGGTTAACGCTGCCTAGGGATAAGTGCGAGTTCCTCAAGAAGTCCATTGATTTCTTTGGGTTTGTGTTCAAAGAAGGGGGTGTGTCACCAGATCCTTGTAAGGTTAAGGACATCGTGGAGGCACAGCCCCCGAAAAATGTATTGGAGGTCGGAAGCTTCCTAGGCGTACTGTGGCCGCTTCATCAGAAATCTTGCATCCCAGTCAGAACCTCTGCAGGCGTTAACCAAGAAGGACGCTGTGTGTTGAACGGTGACTTGTTACAAATGCACAGTGAATTTATTTTTTAAGAACTACAAATACCAGAAAGCATTTAGGCAAAGTGTAATCTGGTAACATATCGAAGTGGTCATGCTGAGGTCATTTTTAAACCCCTCGCACATTTAAAAGTCTTCACTATGAAAACTGTTAATGGAAGGTCCGAGCCCGAATGAGGGAGACCTATAAGAAATTGCGAACTTTGGAATTGTAATCTGAGAGAAAAGTGTTAGCGAAAGGTCTGAGTACGACCGAGCGAGACATAGTTTGTGAATTGTATAAAATTGGAAGTTTTGTGAACTGAGAAATCCTGAACAAATGTGTATAAATTGAACTGTCGAAGGAAATTTACTGTATTGGAAAAGCCCAATGTGCTCTGCAAATGAGAGAATTGGTACAAGCAAGAGACTTTTCGTGGACGGCCATGGCCTGTGTTGTGAGCTGCATACTCGTGCCACGAAAGCCAAAGAGTGTTCTACAGCCGAGTGTGCCCCTTTTTCTCGTGCTAGAAATGTGGGGAAGGGAGTTAATTTGCTCAGTCATTTTGGCATATTATTTCAGACACTGTTCACGTGAATGTTACGAGACAATATTCGCGCTTGGTATGAATTTCTTTCTTTGTACAAATAGTAGTCTATACAAATCATAGATAGTTGAACAAATAATATTTGAAATAACTGGGCAGAGTCGTGAAATGAACAGTATCTTGAGTTGAAAAAGATTTTTTATATATTGTATATTTTACATAGTTTTAGCTGTAAGTTACCTCCCCTTTTTCCTTTTTTGGCTTTCATCAGACCAATAAACCACAAATCATCTAGATTAGCCATTTGGTGCTCCTGTTGCCAGTGTATGGCAAGAGGCAATTTAGGATCTGGGTTCCTTAAAGCTAGAAGATGCTCGCGTATGCGTACCCGCAGCTGTCTAACCGTAATCTAACCAGATCTGAGATTTCAGTGCTCAATAAGGGCCTTTCGTTTGCTCCTGACAGTGGTACCAACTATGTTGACTTTCAAATGGATTCGTTTAAATTTGCACGCAAATTGAAATAAAACAAAAATGTGCAACTGTAGTCCGTTTTTTTTATAGCGAAACCTGCATTAGAACCCTTGAGTACTTTGACTTTATCAGACCTGAAGAATATTGAGATTTTGACTTCACTTAGCCAAGATGGTAACTCAGATTTAGATATTATTTGTTTTGATTTAGGGGTCAATCCCAGACATTTGGAAATTAAGGAACTCAAACCTTCTTCCAAATTCACGTCTCAGACTACAACTGAAAATGTTATTGATATTTTTCATATATTATTTTAGTTTATTGGTCTGATGAAAGACAAAAAAAGGAAAAAGGGGAGGTATCTTACAGCTAAAACTATGTAAAATATACAATATATAAAAATCTTTTTCAACTCAAGATACTGTTCATTTCAAGACTCTGCCCAGTTATTTCAACTATTATTTGTTCAACTATCTATGATTTGTATAGACTACTATTTGTACAAAGAAAAAAATGAATACCAAGCGTGAATATTGTCTTGTAACGTTCACATGAACACATTTAATTATTTTTGAACCTCTGTGGGTGGTTCATAGTTATCGAGATTTTTCGCTGCTGGTCCTCTTTTAGAGCCAACTTAGTTTGGAGAATAGCACACAGTCATTGGTATCTATCCCACTATCACGTTTATTTCTTATTTCAGACACTGGGCCTCATTAGAAGGTTGGAGGTAACCATGCCGCTTTTAGCGGCATGGTTGCCTCCATACCGGAATCCGGGCTCGGGTTCCTCGAATGAGGAATTACTAGGCCATCGCAACCTTGGCGGACCCGGTAATTCCCCATCCGAGGAACCCGGACCCGGTCCATCCCCATTCCCATTCGAGCCCCCATAGGGCTTAATGGGAATGGGGATGGAGCTAACAACGGGCCCGTTAATGACGGCCCGTTGTTAGCTCTCTGGTCCCCTCGCGGGACCCGGTAAGGACGCCTGGTTTTTCCAGGCGCCCATTGCGGGTCCCACGAGGAGACCTTGTAATAGGGCGGAACGGGTTTACCGGCACCTTTACCGGTGCCGGTAAACCCATTCCGCCAACCTTATAGTGAGGGCCACTGTTTTTCTTTACATATATAATTTCCCATGCACTCATTTATTATAGTAGTTTAATGGCAAGCAATAGGTTTCTTTAGTTGGGCCATTTTATTTCGACAGACATTACTAGCACTGTTATATTTATTATTTGATGGTCGAGTTTGCTCCCATCTTTAGATATAGGGCTAGATAGTTTTTTTGTTTTATTATTATTTATAATGCGCAGTTATACCCAGAGGTATCAGGGCGCAGCATTTACAAGAATATGCGAAGCTTAGTTACAAAATATAAAAGTACATGTTGGCAGAGGGAGAATATACAAGCAGAAGAGGAAAACAGTCAATATATACAGTATATACAAAGTAAAAAGTGGGCACACGAGGTTACACAGTGTGCGGATCGCATGAAGGGATAGCCTTGGCATTTAGCTATCTTGGTGGTCCTTCAGTTTCAGCCATGAGACTACCTTAGAACGGAAATTCAGGTAAGGCATTTCTACTCTAAGGTTGGGAGGCAAAGAGTTCCATAATTTGGCTGGTTTTACCAGGAAGCTGTTACCTCCTATGGTGGCAAGTTTGAAGTTTGGGACAGAGAGGCAGTCTTTGTATGCAGTTTTGAGGGGTCTTGAGGAGGCTTGTCTATGGAATCTGTTAATCAAGTAGATCGGGGCGGCATTGTTAAGAGATTTGTAGGTAAGTGAAGCCGTTTTTAGGAGAATTTTATCTCTATTGGAGAGCCAGTGGTTCTGTTGGTTGAGTCCTGAGATGTGCTCTCTTCTGGGGATGCCTAGGGCTGCTCTCAGGGCGTTGTTCTGGGGAGTTTGTAACTTGCTAGTGGTAGCCTTGGAGGTTCCCAGGTAAAGGGCGTTACAGTAGTCAAGGCGGGATAGTATAAGGGCTCTAGCGAGTGTGAGGCAGCTAGTGTCTGACAGAAATGGTTTAGCTGAGCGGATTAATTTGCACGTATATGCAGATGAGGATGCCAGGGAACTCAGTTGTCTTTTGAAGGAGAGGTTAGAATCGAAGTAAAATCCTAATGTTATGACCTCCTGTCCAACTTTGATATTGTTCCCATCTAGGCATTTTTTCCAACCCTTGATGTGTTATTGTCAAGGATGACACTCTGTCAAGAGTGGCACCGTGCACCCAGGTAGGTTTTGGGTGGTTGTGCTAATGGAAGGGGACAGATAAGCACACACAGCAGGAAGATCAACAAGAAAGAAGAATAGGTAACAATAGCTGTGAACAAAAAACGGGCAGGGAATAAAAAGGTACAAACAAACTGGATTCTCTCTTGGGGTGTATGCAGAAATGGGAAAGAGTGTTCCACAGACCTTTGGAAACTCCAGCCTTCTGCACAGATTGCTATTACAGGAGCCCACTCTGTATGCTCATGGCTGGGAACAACAGCTGTGGGTGTCTGTACAGAAACAGTATAACTGAAATGGAAAACCTAAGGGAGGATCAAGAACAGGGGGTTGCAAACAAGGAAGAGAGTAAGGGAGCAGTAGTCAGGAAACAGGGGGGCTGCAAAGAAGGAAGCAGGGCTGAAGTAACGGATGGCACAAGGTGCAAGCAAACTGTTGAGGACTGCAGAGGACAGTAGTAGGCTGCAAGGCAGGGAGTCCAGAGGAGCAGGACAGAGAGATGTAGTAGGCTGCGGACAGAGAGCCCAGAGGAGCAGGGCAGCAAGGAGCGAGCCCAGAGGAGCAGGGCAGTGAGGCCGGGAGCCCAGAGGAGCTGGACAGAGAGCAGTAGTAGGCCGCAGACCGAGAGCCCAGAGGAGCAGGGCAGCAAGGAGTGAGTCCAGAGGAGCAGGGCAGCGAGGCAAGGAGCCCAGAGGAGCAGGACAGAGAGCTGTAGTAAGCTGCAGACAGAGAGCCCAGAGGAGCAGGGCAGCAAGGAGCGAGCCCAGAGGAGCAGGGCAGCGAGGCACAGAGCCCAGAGGAGCAGGGCAGCGAGGCAGGTAGCCCAGAGGACCAGGGCCGCAGGCAGAGGAGTGTAGCAGGTTGCAAGGCAGGGAGCCCAGAGGAGCAGCGCAGCGAGGCAGGAAGCCCAGAGGACCAGGGCTGCAGGCAGAGGAGTGTAGCTGGCTGCAAGGCAGGGAGCCCCCAGAAGAGCAGGGCAGCGAGGCAGGGAGCCCAGAGGACCAGGGCTGCAGGCAGAGGAGTGTAGCAGGCTGCAGGGCAGGGAGCCCAGATGAGCCGGCAAAGGGCACTGGATCAGAAGCAGGATAATACGGCAAAAGGAACAGCATACAATTCGCCCTGTACTGAGGCAGGCTAATTGGCAGCACCTGGAGCAGCCCACCTGAAGGTAATCTGCCTCCTCCCTCTCTGATCCTGAGAAGGTGGAAGCAGCACTGATCGCTAGGGCTTCTGGGGATTGTGGTTCCAATACTGATGAATGGGAATAGCCAGGAATTGATAACTGTAGCAAGGTGCATTATGGTACATGTAGTTAGCTGAATTAAATAAGAAAGTACCAAAGTCGTGCAAATGGAAATTAAGGACCAAAGTGTGAATAGGGGTTGTTCAAAGAGTATTATGAAGATAAATGAGTTCCAAATAGTCCATGATGGTTGCCAATGTGTGTGCCAGTGGCACAGGCATGACAGTATGCCCCTCTCCATGCCCCTCTCCAGGCCCCCTGAAGACTGACCAACAAGAAGAGCAAGTCCAAGCCTGTCACACCGTGAGAGAGTCTTATACTAAAAAGGCACATCATGAAGATCCAAAAACTGTTTAAGACTGCAAGGTGAGAGTTTTTAAAGGAGGAAACTTTACCATTGTTCAGAACCTTTGGGATAGAATCCAGAAAAGACAAAGTCTTAGGGGCACAAAACACAACAGTGCGTTCATGAACTGAGGAACTGTGAAGATCTGCTGCAGGCTCCATGGCATATATTGCTTTGAAAGAAGTGGTCTTCCTTAGGGCTGGCAACGGTACAGTGCTGAAAGGTGGAACCAGAGATAAAACTGAATTGGTTGCTCTATGAAGGTCTTACCAATCTTCAGATGTATTGTAGTCGGCGTGATCTTTATATTTGAAGACAAATCAGGCAAGACAGGACTTTCATTGCAAAGTGTAAACAGGGGTGTCTCTTTGTTCACAAATGGATCTTCAACTGTGTTCAGATGCCTGGACTGGTTCTTGAAAGGAACTGTATCCTCTAAGCACTCGGGTGTCTCATTAGATATGATAGAAACTATCACCACTACAGGATAGTTTGAGGGATGTAGATCAGGAAGAGAAGGTGCTGTGGGATCAGGTTGTGTAGCAGAAGCAGAGGATTCAGCCGCAGCGAGCAGAGCTGCGGAGGAAGCAGAATTCGGGGCATCGAGAGCATCCGAAGTAGCTTTAACTTCAGGAAACACAGCGGCAGGTTCTTCAGAAGCAGCAATGGCAACATCAAGATTTGCAGCAGGGACTTCAGGAGTCACAAATGTTGCAGGGACACCATGAGTTGCAGGGAGTTCAGAAGTCACAGCAGCTGGGAGATCAGGAATAGCAGTAGGAAGTTTGGGTGCTGTAGCAGCTGGGAGTATAGGTGCCACAGGAGCACCAGCGGGCAGGGACGCAACTGAGGCTGATGGCGTAGAGTCTGGTAGTTTAGGTGCTGCAGAGGCACCAGCAGGAACGACTGGAGCTGTAGCCTTAATAGGAGAACTTTTAACTGGCTTTGCAACAGGTACTGTCCTTGCAGGCAGAGAAAAGGGGGTGCTTCTACTGCAGTAAGAGTGATTTGAGATGCTGCATCAGTAGCAGATTCAGGAGTACTAGCAGGAGGAGCAGCTGAGATTGAGCTTGCAGATTCTGTGACAGGTAGCATGGCTGATGTAGGATCAGGAAAGGGTAGGCTTTCTCATGGCTGGCCTTCAAAGTCTTGTGTGCTCAAGTTGTGTTAGGGAGAATTCTCTGAAAAGGCTAATTTCCCAAACCTAGTGAGTCCCCCAGCAGCTTTGCTGGATTTTTTGGGGTTTATTTTTTTCTCCTGCTAAGAGTGAGACTCTTTTTCTCCCACTCTTAGACATGTTTTGAGGTGTTCCTTTGACTTTGTATGTGTTCTATGGACTATGGGGTCCTTTCCCCCATAGGGTTTCATGTGTTTTTGATATGTGGGTTACACAGCACCCTCTGTGCAGTAACCCAGGGGTGTCGTAGCGACCCCCAAACATAGACTCCATACCCTGGGACTGACTACTGTCTCCCAGGGCATGTAAAGTCACCATTGGCTTTACTAGTCTTAAATTGTAAACAGAACCAGTACAAACCACCATATTGTGGACGTACTGGTCGGGGCAATTCGATTGCCCCGGGGTCTGTTGCTCGAGGGGGCACTGTCCAGTTCCCCCCGACCGAGTTTTGGCTGGTGGCAGTGGATACTACTTTTCATATTCAACCGGGAATATATTCCTATTGGATGATCCCATTGTTCGAGGGTACCACTTTTTAAAATAGCCTCGAACATACCGCCGGTTTATTAAATTAATATAAATTCACCGGTTGGTATTTTTTGCCAAAACCTGGTTCCAAAATGGCGTTTGTGTTCGCTTCTGTGACTCCAACACAAGTCAAGCCCTTTGTTCCACTTTTTGGCGGGCTTCTCCACGGAAGCCTCCAAAGGTGGTGCCACTCTGTCTGGGTACGACAGGGGTGTAGGAGGTGGTTTAGGCACCCTGGACTGAGTTGCCTCGGCAACTCAAGTCGCACTCTTGTGTGATTGGCCCAAGTGGTGAGCCGCCCGGCTCACCACTTAGCATGTTTGAGTGACAGCTAGGCTGAATGAATGGGGGTTTTCTGCATAAAAGCAGGGCTTTGGGGACTGGAACTTAAGATGTCGCCACAGGACCTAAAGAATCTGAGGAGGGAGAAGCCGAGCCGACCTGCAACGACGACACCACTGGTGGAGCCCTGCTGAACCGTCTCACCACTTTTCCTGATGACAGAGGAGATCTCCAGTCCGGAGAGTCTTCTTCCTTTGACTGGTGGGGATAACCAGTTTGCCCGTCTTTTCGCCTTCCTGGACCATCTTGTGGCCGCCCTGCCCGTGCCAAGCACCCCGGCAACCGGAATACCACGATTTACCTCTACCGCGAAGAAAAGGGTAGTACCCTGTAACCGGTAAACTCTGCGGCTGCTTTCTTCCCTGGCAGTGCAACGACCTTCATCTTTCCTCCACGTCGAGACCTCCTCTTCCTCTGGACGAAACACCGACTTGCACCCGCTGCCAGGAACAACTGCCTCCGCTGGAGCGTTCTTCCCATTTCAGGTACTGTGTCCCGCCTGGCTTCCCTTACGACAGATCGTTCGGGGTGACAGTAAATCCTCGACTTTCTAACCTGGGTTAGCCTGAGGCCTGTTAACTAACTTTTCCTAACTTGATCTCAATCTTTTGTGAACTATTTACAAAGACTCTTTGGGCATAACCCCACTGTGTGATCCTGGACACATTTCGCTTGCTCTCTCTAAGAGTGGGCCTGGCATTTGAACTTCCTTGCTCTCCAGTAGACTTTGCCTAACCTGCCTCACTGTGGTTCTTTGAAAAGTATTGAAATTTGTGTGCTTTCATAACTTCGCTTTTTCCCTCCCTTTTTATATAACTTATTAGAGTGCCATCTTATGTTAAGCGCTCACCTCTGTCTGAAAATAAGTGGTGTTTCTCATTAAGACTTGTCTAATAACTAATCAGTGCTGTATATATATAATAGTGACTGTGTGTTGAATGTACTTACCTCTTTTTGTGCTAGTGTAATTTACAAGTGTGTCTTTAAATAAATAATTATATACTTTTACACCAAAGCTCTGGTCAGTGTTTGTTTGTGCTACTGTATCTCTGTACCTATTGTGTATACTCTATATACTGCCTAACTCATCTTGAGGGAAGTCCAATTGCTCCGCCGCGACAGCTACCAGGTAAATCTGGGTGGTACAGACTGCTACCAATTGGGTTTACTGCCAACCACCTGTAGTCCTAAATCTTTTGCAGTGGTCCCTAAGGGAACTGCACAGGTTTCTGCCTAACACTGGTGTACAGCGGTGGGATTTGTATTGAGTATACATTTTAGTGTGCTTATAGGTACCTTAGTGCAACTAACCACAAAGCTTAGCACTCAAAAAGTTATTTTCTAACCTGTCAACTATGGAAAGTTATAGTCAAGAGTCCCTTGCTACAAACACTGCTGATTGTTTAAGAGTTCTCTGTAAGCATAAGAATCTCCTGACTAAAGGCAAGAAAATGGAGCTAATAGAAAGGTTGTTAGCAAACCAGAGTCTGGATGGTGGTTCAGAGGAACCTACCACTCCAGCAACTGTAGATAACAGCAATGATATTGATATTAATGTTAGTATTGATAACTTTGAGTCAGAAGCAGAAGAGGGGGGTGAAGATGATAGAGTTGTCTCCCCTGGGCCTCTACCTGCCCTGCCAGCTGTACCTACTGGACCTTTACCAGGTCCTACCCTTAATCCCCAATATATGGAACAAGAAAAAATGAAGCTTGAATTAGAATTCAAAAGAATTAGTGCTCAAACAGAACAACGGCACCAAGAACTAAGGCTCAGAGAAATGGAGCTCAACCATGAGCTAGAAATGAAAAAATGGTCTGTGGAAAGTGCTTCTCTCTCCGAATCCTCTACGAGTTCCAGTCCCAAAAGACCCCGGGTGCCTAAGGAGTTGGTGGGTATGTATGAGCCTAAGTTGGATGTGTTGGATTGGTTGAGTTTGTTTGAGTATAATCATGGGCTCCAGAACATTACAGAAAATGAGTTACTTTCCTGGTTGTTCTCTAGGCTCCCCCCTGTTGCAACTGATGTGGTAATGGAGTTGGGGGAGGAGGATAAGAATGATTATGAATGTGTGAAGCTAGCTTTGATAGCTAGATTTGGGAAGACCCCTTCCCAGTACCTTAAGAGGTTTAGGACCCTCAAAAAGAATGATGGTATCCCTTGGGCTACCTGGGTGAGTGAGTGTTTGAAAAACTTAGACGGATGGATTAAGGGTTACATGGTGAACACTTATGAGGGAATGTGAAATCTTGTAATGTTGGAGTCAATGTATGATGCCTGCTCTCCTGATCTCAGACAGCACTTGGCTGATTCAAAGGAATTAGATCCTAGAAAGCTAGCTAAGGCTGCTGACTTGTGGGTTGCCAACAGGGCTACTCACAAGGATTCAGGGGTCACTCAGAAAAATGATGAGGGAAAGCAGGCACCAAAAGGGAACCAAGAGATTTTTAATAACTCCCAACCCAAAGAGGGCCCCAAACAACAAAATAACCAGGGTAAGTCCCAGGGTAAACCACAACAGGCTAGTGTACCTTCTGGTCACAAACCAGAAGGAGGTCAGGCCAAGCCACCCTTTCAGAGAGCATTTTGAACATGCTATCTTTGTGGGGCCACTGACCACATCAAAGGAGATCCCAGATGTAAGGGTAAACCTGCAGGGATCAGCACTGTCTCCTTAGCCTTCACTCCTGAGGAGGAAGTCCAAATGGCTAGTGCTCACTTTGAAGTCTTTGCTGAAGAACCTTTGGGTCTTCAAGCCAGAGTAACAGTAGAGTCCATGGGTCTGGTTAGTGATCAGAATAGGAGTGTGTACAACTCCATACCAGAAAACTCTAAAGTTTATTATATGGACAGTGTCCTTGTCAATGGCCAGGATACTCCTGCCAGGCAAGACTCTGGGGCCAGCAGAACAGTAGTGGATGAAAGCTTTTTCAGGCCTGAGGATGTTGCTAAGGCACCCAAAGGTCCCACTAAGATGTCTAGAGGCCCTGTCCAAATGGTTCCAATTCTACCAGCCCTCATTCAGTGTAATGACATGACAGTGTTGATTCCAGTCAGTGTTCAGACTGAGGTGGCTGGGAGAGTCCTGCTGGGGAATGATCTAAGAACTCTCGGAGTAGTATCTAGTACCCCCAGGCCTCCCAGTATAGAGACCCAGAACCAAACCAAATTGGCTAGACAGGCCACCTTAAGGAACCACTCTAAGCCTGTGGAAACCTCTACTGAGAACCCCACTACAAGCCCTGGTGTTGGTAAATTGACCTCTGACCCAGGCAAATTTCAGGCTAAAATGTTAGGGAAATGGGAGCCCCAACCAAGCTCCATCATTGTTCCCCCAGTTTTAGAGTCTGTGACTCCCCCTGCTTCTGAGGAAGAGGTGGATAGACCTACTGGAACCCTAACTAGGCCTAAGAGAACTGGTAATTCTCAGTGCTGGTGGAAAACCAGAAAAGAAAAGTCTAAGGCCAAAAACCTTCAGACTGTTGGACCTTCCACAGAAGACTCCAACCCAATTCCTAGTCTTAAGGGGGAAACTCCTAAAGTAGGTAAAGGTAGATCTAAGAGGAAGGAGAAGCATGTACCTTGCTTATCTCCATCCCCTCCAACCAAGAGGCCTAAACCCAACCTTCTCCCAACAGAGAGGTGGTGAGGACCTCTGGAGGCCCCTCTAGATCTACGGGAATCCTTTATAAGGACCCCTTGAAAAAGCCTAAAACAGGTTCAGAAGTTGTAACAACTTCTGAGGGACTGGTCAACCAGATCCCCTATAACTTTAACAAGACTGATGTTCCTCAAAGGGTTTGTAGGTCATATAGCTTGCAAAGGAAAATCTTTGATTCTACCACTGAACATAAGTTAGGGTGTCACCACCAAAATGCTGATGGTCTCTCTAGGATGTATGTCATCGACTAGAGGTATGAGATTCATCCAGGAGTGGATTAAATACTCCTGTCCCTTAGTATGGGGGGCAAGTGTTAGGGAGAATTCTCTGAAAAGGCCAATTTCCCAAACCTAGTCAGTCCCCCAGCAGCTTTGCTGGATTTTTTGGGGTTTATTGTTTTCACCTGCTAAGAGTGAGACTCTTTTTCTCCCACTCTTAGACATGATTTGAGGTGTTCCTTTGACTTTGTATGTGTTCTATGGGCTATGGGGTCCTTTCCCCCATAGGGTTTCATGTGTTTTTGATATGTGGGTTACACAGCACCCTCCGTGCAGTAACCCAGGGGTGTCGTAGTGACCCCCAAACATAGACTCCATACCCTGGGACTGACTACTATCTCCCAGGGCATGTAAAGTCACCATTGGCTTTACTAGTCTTAAATTGTGAGCAGAACCAGTACAAACCACCATATTGTGGATGTACTGGTCGGGTCAATTTGATTGCCCCGGCGTCTGTTGCTCGAGGGAGCACTGTCCAGTCCCCTCCGACCGGGTATTGGCTGGTGGCAGTGGATACTACTTTTTATATTCAACCCCTAATATATTCCTATGGGATTTTCCGGTGTCCAGTCATAATTTCGAAAACATAATTTCGAAAGTCAAAAAAGTCGAATCAAAAATGTCGAAAAAAAAAATGTCGAATTGTTTTTTTTTTCGATATTTTTTTTGGGCTCTAGTTTCTGTGAAAAAAATAGGTAAAAATAAAAAAGGGGGGGTTGGGGGGGAACCCCCCCATTTCGAAAAAAAAGGTCATTCAAAAAAAATTCGACATTTTTTTTTTCCACATTTTTTTTTCGACTTTTTGACTTTCGAATATTTTGTATTCGAAATTATGTCTATGAAACGGATTTTCCCATTGTTCGAGGCTACCACTTTTTAAAATAGCCTCGAACATACCGCCGGTTTATTAAATTAATATAAATTCACCGGTTGGTATTTTTTGCTGAAACTTGGTTCCAAAATGGCGTTTGTGTTCGCTTCTGTGACTCCAACCCAAGTCAAGCCCTTTGTTCCACTTTTTGGCGGGCTTCTCCACAGAAACCTCCAAAAGTGGTGCCACTCTGTCTGGGTACCACAAGGGGTGTGGGAGGGGGTTTAGGCACCCTGGACTGAGTTGCCTCAGCAACTCAAGTCGCACTCTTGTGTGATTGGCCCAAGTGGTGAGCCGCCCGGCTCACCACTTAGCATGTTTGAGTGACAGCTAGGCTGAATGAATGGAGGTTTTCTGCATAAAAGCAGGGCTTTGGGGACTGGAACTTCAGAAGTCACCACAGGACCTAAAGAATCCGAGGAGGGAGAAGCCGAGCCGACCTGCAACGACAACACCATCGGTGGAGCCCTGCTGAACCGTCTCAACACTTTTCCCGACGACAGAGGAGATCTCCAGTACGGAGAGTCTTCTTCCTTTGACTGGTGGGGATAACCAGTTTGCCCGTCTTTTCGCCTTCCTGGACCATCTCATGGCCGCCTTGCCCGTGCCAAGCACCCCGGCAACCGGAATACCACGGTTTACCACTACCGTGAAGAAAAGGGTAGTACCCTGTAACCGGGAAACTCTGCGGCTGGTTTCTTCCCTGGCAGTGCAACGACCTTCATCTTTCCTCCACGTCGAGACCTCCTTTTCCTCTGGACGAAACACCGACTTGCACCCGCTGCCAGGAACAACTGCCTCCGCTGGAGCGTTCTTCCCATTTCAGGTACTGTGTCCCGCCTGGCTTCCCTTGCGACGGATCGTTCGGGGTGACAGTAAATCCTCGACTTTCTAACCTGGGCTAGCCTGGGGCCTATTAACTAACTTTTCCTAACTTGATCTCAATCTTTTGTGAACTATTTACAAAGACTCTTTTGGCATAACCCCACTGTGTGATCCTGGACACATTTCGCTTGCTCTCTCTAAGAGTGGGCCTGGCATTTGAACTTCCTTGCTCTCCAGTAGACTTTGCCTAACCTGCCTCACTGTGGTTCTTTGAAAAGTATTGAAATTTGTGTGCTTTCATAACTTCGCCTTTTCCCTCCCTTTTTATATAACTTATTAGAGTGCCATCTTATGTTAAGTGCTCACCTCTGTCTTAAAATAAGTGGTGTTTCTCATTAAGACTTGTCTAATAAGTAATCAGGGTTGTATATATATAATAGTGACTGTGTGTTGAATGTACTTACCTCTTTTTGTGCTAGTGTAATTTACAAGTGTGTCTTTAAATAAATAATTATATACTTTTACACCAAAGGTCTGGTCAGTGTTTGTTTGTGCTACTCTATCTCTGTACCTATTGTGTATACTCTATATACTGCCTAACTCATCTTGAGGGAAGTCTGACTGCTCAGCCACAGCTACCAGGTAAATCTGGGTGGTACAGACTGCTACCAATTGGGTTTACTGCCAACCACCTGTAGTCCTAAATCTTTTGCAGTGGTCCCTAAGGGAACTGCACAGGTTTCTGCCTAACAAGCTGATAGATGGGTCTGGGGTATTGACTGTTGGCAAAGCTGGATTCCAGACTGGTACTGGGTATAGTTCAGGATCTGACTCATGGTCTGGTGCACAAAAGTCCATAGAAGCAGAGTACATCTCTGACTTGGTCACTTCAGTAGAGGCTCTAAGTGTGAGTAAAGGACCGCCATCAAGGGTAAGAACGCGACAATCCTTTGACTCAGCAGGATCTCCAGTCAGATGATTACACTTGATTCGTGGTGTAATGGCAGTGTGAGCGATCTGGCCCACCAGAGGAGTTCATTCTTCACTATCTGAACAACAGCCTGAGTTACTGTGGCTAGTAAGTGAATGAGCTGTGTCAAGCTTTAGAAGGTATGCATACGCCAAGTTCAGATCTTCCATCTGCTCTGTATAAATCCGTATCTTTTTCTGTGTTACCGTTCCAGGCCTTATCATGTCAATCTCTAAAGACAGAATGCCTGGTGTTTGGCAGAGTGCCAGATGGTCTGGGAAATCGTGTCCCTTTGCTAGATTCTTACAATGCAAATAGACAAATTAATCATAGAGGTCTTCGGTTTGTCTATTAAGGCGCAAACGCTGTTCTTGTAACTGGTATGTTCTATTTGCCAGTTCTACAACTTCAGAATCTGGTGTAGCAGAAAAGCCAGGTGTTGCAATGTGAAGACTGACCTTGGTGTTATCGTGGTTAGTAGTTACTGGGGGAGCATTAAGACAAGCGATGGTCAGTATTGGTCTTTTGTACCCAGGACCAGCTGCACTAACCTCAGGATACTGAATGCCTTGTCCTGTTAAATGAGTGTTATCAGCAGTCTGGGAAGGTTGTGCAGCTTGCCAGGCTGATCTTGAGCATATCACTTTGGTAACAGCGTACTCTGGTTGAGAGTCTGCCACAATGAGTGCAATATCTTTGGCTGTAGCAGTGTTAAGACATTGGTCCTGAGACAGGGCAGCCTGGAATATAGGAATACAAGGTTTGTGCACAGGCTGAATATCGAATGCAGTGTCAGAAGAAATGCCAGAAAGCGCATGAGTGTTTTCCACTGTTTGGGCTAACAAAATCTGCAAAAATTCATTATCTTGCTGGAGTTCTTCTACAGATAGGGACTGCAGATCATAGTTACAAATGTCATAGTAGTTTAACATAGAAGGGTCAGAGAGCCAGTGAGTGTGATACTGTGCAACAAAAAAAGGGGCAGGGAATACAAAGGTACAAACAAACTGGATTCCCTCTTGGGGTGTATGCAGAAATGGGAAAGAGCGTTCCACAGACCTTTCGAAACTCCAGCCTTCTGCACAGATTGCTACTACAGGAGCCCACTCTGTATGCTCATGGCTGGGAACAACAGCTGTGGGTGTCTGTACAGAAACAGTATAACTGAAATGGATAACCTAAGGGGAGGACAGAAGACTCAAGGATGAGAAGGACAGGGATCAAGAACAAGGGTTGCAAACAAGGAAGAGAGCAAGGGAGCAGTAACCAGGATTCAAGGGGCCTGCAAACAAGGAAGCAGCAGGGCTGGAGTAACGGATGGCACAAGGTGCAGGCAAGCTGTTGAGGACTGCAGAGGACTGTAGTAGGCTGCAAGGCAGGGAGTCCAGAAGAGCAGGACAGAGAGCTGTAGTAGGCTGCGGACAGAGAGCCCAGAGGAGCAGGGCAGCAAGGAGCGAGCCCAGAGGAGCAGGGCAGCGAGGCACGGAGCCCAGAGGAGCAGGACAGAGAGCTGTAGTAGTCTGCAGACAGAGAGCCCAGAGGAACAGGGCAGCAAGGAGCGAGCCCAGAGGAGCAGGACAATGAGGCGGGGAGCCCAGAGGAGCAAAGCAGCGAGGCAGGAAGCCCAGAGGACCAGGGCTGCAGGCAGAGGAGTGTAGCAGGCTGCAAGGCAGAGAGCCCAGAGGAGCAGGGCAGCCAGGCAGGGAGCCCACAGGACCAGGGCTTCAGGCAGAGGAGTGTAGCAGGCTGCAAGGCAGAAAGCCCAGATGAGCCGGCAAAGGGCACTTGATCAGAAGCAGGGTAATACGGCAACAGGAACAGCATACAATTCGTGACTCAAGGCAAAAATGTGCTGGGAGAACTCTTAATGCAAGAGACTGAGCTCCTGCAGGCAGCTGCTTAAATACAGCCCTGCCCTGTACTGGGGCAGGCTAATTGGCAGCACCTGGAGCAGCCCACCTGAAGGCAATCTGCCTCCTCCCTCTCTGGTCCTGAGAAGGTGGAAGCAGCACTGATCGCTAGGGCTTCTGGGGATTGTGGTTCCAATACTAATAAATGGGAATAGCTAGGAATTGATAACTGTAGCAAGGTGCATTATGGTACATGTAGTTAGCTGAATTAAATAAGAAAGTGCCAAAGTCGTGCAAATGGAAATTAAGGACCAAAGTGTGTATAGGGGTTGTCCAAAGAGTATTATGGAGATAAATGAGTTCCAAATAGTCAATGATGGTTGCCAATGTGTGCGCCAGTGGCACAGGCATGACAGTAATAAACACCCTTGGATTTCATCTCTTGTGTCTGTATTCACTTGTGATACCATGCCTCCCTTACATATGGTGTCAGGGGTGGGACGAGACTCAGCTGAAACAAGTTGGGGAACCCATAATTTTGAAAAGACCAACATCCTTGCCACTGAGGAATACTTCCCTCATCCCAGAGTTAAAATGGGAGTTGTGTTCCAACCTCTTACCCACCAGGCCATTTTACCGGTCAGAAAGAATGTTGAGGGCAACACGCATCACCTTTCTTGCCCTCAAGATTGTTCTTTACAAGGGAGAGACAAGATGATAGACTCTGAGTTTAAAAATAAGCTTCCCCACCAACTTGTCCATCTATATTATACCCCGCATAGGAGGATAATTACGAATACTACCTCTTCTCTCCTCTTGCGATGAACTTAAATTTGTTCTCTTAAATTTCTCCTCAACTCTTACAAAGATCAGCAGGGTTGAGATAGAGGGGAGCCTAGTGTATGAGATCTTGTGGGAAATACCCTCTAATGAAACGCAGAGAGAAACCAAAGGAGAAGGCTCAGAAACCTCTTCTTCTGAAAATAAAATCTGAGAAACGTATCTTTACTGTACAATGGGAGAAATGGGAAGCAGGAAAATTAAAGTGAAGTCATTAAAGGACATGCCAGACACTCCCACCAAGTGTTACCTTGAAGACATTTCTCACTCATGAAAAGGGAACATCAAACTCCACTAAAGCGTAGAGTTTAAGGCAAAGTTGATTACCCCATAAAACCTATGGGCCCAGAAAGAATAGATCTGTACCTCAAGGGGACCAGGAACACCGAACAGTCAGGAGCAGTAATTCAATCAGCCTTCCAAGCTGCTAAAAACTCAGATATGCTGTTTTACCCTTCTAAAACTGAGATCGTTCGTGATCAGATACAGAGTCAGTTCTTCGAGAAAGGCAACCCTAGTCCTGAGGTTTCAATGTCTGTAAAGAGCTTTTCCCCTTGGGACATAGAGTAGAGTCAGAGAGAAAAGGGAATGCCAACCAAACTACGTTAAACTATAAGGCTGAAGAAACTCTTGTTTTACTACCTCCCTCTGAAGGTGGTGATGCGATAGCAATCAGCAGAGAAATAGAAGAAGGAATAAGAGAAGGATCCTCCTCTAGACCCTTATCTCCTATAAACAAGGTAATAGTGCCCTTTTGGGGAAAAAGATAAAGGTACTCCCAGACTTTACCATCTGGACAAGGAGAAACACATACTAACACCCCCAGGAATTATCCTTTAATGACCCATTAAAACTCAAACAATTGACAGAGAATATGCCTGTTATTCCTGGTGAGAATATGGCCACTTTAATGAACCATGTTATTTAGATCTAGAAAAGGATGGTGAGGAGAATAGTGAATCAAAGGTGAACCTTAAGGAAAGGGGAAGAATGAATGTAGGGCCACCTTTGTCCTTAACTGATAATGGGGAAACAGAAAGGATTGATTCTTCCCGTCTTGAGAAATATTCCTGTTACACCTGGGGGAAAGTTGATCATCCCAATGATCCCAGTCCAACAGAGTTTCATTATCAGGAATTAGAGGAGACTAGAGGAAAAGGTAGTTCACCATCTAAACTATCTGAACAAACATGTCTATCATGTAGGGGACATGGACATCTCAAAAAACAGTGCCACCTAAATATGTGTACCTCGTTGCTCATATGCATGGGAAAAGATCCTAAATAGGAGGAAAAAAGTAAGACTGTGAGTATGATTTATAGTCAGCTCTGTTGTGCCCAAATGGAAAACCCTGAAAACCTCAAAACCAATAACAAGAAGAAAAGAAAGGGTAAAAGGAGAACTAATATTTCTTTGTATTCAGAAAAGACTCCTACTTACCAAATTCCCGTCACTGTAAACAACTAGAAATGTTGTGCTCATCTTGATAGTGGTAGCAAAAGATGTTCTACAAGACCAGAACTACTTCCCCAAAGATGTAAGAAGTGGAGTAAAGAGAAGATAGCCTGTATTCACAGCCTTGTTAAGAACTATTCTCGCACCAAAATTCCCATTACTATTTTAGGAGAAAAATTACAACTTAGAGCCGTCTTAATCCCCAATCTTCCAGTTCAATATTAAGGACTAACCTACCTCAATTCCGCCAGTGGGTCTTCTGGGTGACAGAAACAAACAACCACATTTTTAAGGGTGAACCTCATGATCTGAGAGAACCTTCTAACCCAGTGATAGAAAAGAACACCTTAGAAAAAAGGTATTGAACCCTGGTGTTATACAGTTTTACCTGAACCGTCAACCATGTTGTTTCCCAGTGGAACCTTTAAAGAGAAAAAAACAAATAAATATGGATTCCCTTTCCAGCCTCCCCGGTGAAACATACCTGTCCAAACCTCATAGGGGAAGGGTATATGAGAAATCAGAGGGTATTTCACTGCCCCCTTCTGGGGAACTCCCTATTCAGGGAATTAGAGGAGGACCATCACTGCTACATCTCGACCGTGGGGGTGGGCAGGTGAAGAAGAATTACCTAGATAAGGAGTCTTGGGGGATTAGAGGGAGAGTGCCTCAGGTAGAGACACCACATTCCCCCTTCCCTATTTTCCAGCTAGTCCCTCTTCCTTAGTCAGGAGATACTCACACACACATTTCATCTCCCCCTCCCCAAATACTGAGAAGAAAAAGAACAAAGAAAGAGGAATTAATATTTCCCATAGGGAATCCCAAGATCATGGTCTATGGCAATCCACCTCATTGTCACACTAATGAGGCCAGGCAGGATCAGGCACTCCACCTTAATCACGTACACTTACAACAAATTGACACTACCCAAGTGTTTATAAGGAATGGCCCTGTACTGTACAGAACAGAACAGTTGGGAAGGCAAAAGGGAGGCTGTGAGGCTGAGTCCTGCAGGGGGTCTCTATCTTGCTACACAGAGACACACAGGCAGAAAGGCTGGAGGCGAGGAAGGATGACTTCTGCAAAGCTGCAACAGCATGGCAAGCTGAGAAGTGTACATTGTCCCCCATTGAGGCCTCAGAAGGGATGCCTGTTCCCCTCCCTGGGAAGGACAAACTTGGGGAGAATTCCTGAGTTTAAAAGGTGGACCAAGAAGCATAATAAAACCACAGCCGGTGAATTATCAACAGGAAAGGAGAGAAAAGCCTGGCTGTTTGTTTGAAACTGCTGCAAGAGCAAGTTGAAAGAGACGCGGCAAACGTACTTGAAGATATATGGTGAATGTTAAAAACCGCAATCTTGTGAAACAAAGTAACCGAGTGGTCTGGCAAGAGAAAGATGCCCATGTTAGGAAAGATTTCCCTTAGGTGCAATTTTCCCTCCATGTATGAACCCCTCAAACTTTTTGCTTATGTTTGCCGTACCTAACCTGACTTTTTCCAATGGAGCACAGCCTTCAGCTGCACTCCTCTGGGCTTTTGCTCATTTGTTATAGGGAAACTGGCATGTCCTTCAGGCTGGCCGTGCCACAAAGTCTTTTGTTCTGTCCTTTGGCCATTTTGCCCCTTTGCCTTCCCCCAGATCGAGAGATCCAGGTATTCCTTATTTGGGTATGCAGCCTCCCACGAAAACCGTTTCTTTCGCAGACTCCTGCATGGCACATGTGCTACTACCAAGGACGAGGGGTGGGACTCTCTGGTCCCAGTCAACACTATTGGTACCAGTATGTTTGGTAGGCCTGAATGACTGGAACCACTGTGGGCCCTGATTGGCCAACGCCTGCCATGCAGGCAAGAGAGCAAATCTTCCATTGGTTATCTAAGATTTGGGCGCAAAACGTATCTTGGATAAGAGATGGGGCTCTGCACCCATTCCAGGTCGATCACCTGAAGTTCACACCAAACTACAGAAGGCGCCAAGTATCCTTAATGAAAGAGCACACTCGAGGAAACGCCAGAGATGTGCTAGGAAGGTTTGGCACCTTGACCCTGCTGTTGTCCCGTCGGCCCCTGCTTTTGCATCATACCAAGAAGGCCTACAAGGGCGCTTCGACTCTTTGGAATAGTGGAAACAACTACTATCAGCACCTCCTACTTACCCTCAAAAAGAGCCTCTTCTGAAGTGTTCCTGGGCCATCCAGTGAACTGACCAGCTCGAACCTGGGGTACCGCACAGGAACACCGCCATCCCGAGTTCAGACTCAAGACTTTGAGAAGCACTAGCTTGTGGTCCTGGGCCCTCTTCCACGCAAACTTGTTGTCCTGGCTCCTCTGGGTCACTATTTATTACAGTGCATGCCGTGAGCATTTGTGGTCCCTGAGTCGACCCGCTGTGGCAACTGTCACTGTACGTGCCTGCAGACCTGCTGCACCGTGTCCTGAGACGTGCTGCAGCCGGAACATCCTGTAACTGCAGGGGTGCAAACTATTAGCGAAGTGGACTGAACTAGAAAGTTTGGTTTGGACTGTGCTGAGGGTCGGTGAGTACTTTCGTCACTTACCGGTGGCCCTCTGGCACATCCATCTGTTTTTACGCACAAGAATTCCTTAAAAGATACTCTCCTTGGCTGGGCTAGCCTGCTCTCCCCAGGTATTCACGAACTCCGAAAGTTGCTTTATCTGCAAGGGGAGACCCTCCTCAAGGATTAGGGCTTTATTCTTCATCACCTCAACCCCCTTCCTGAACAGCAACAGCTCACTAAAGAAAACCCGCTTTCCGCTTTACGCACAACCATGCCATGTTAACGCACTGCTGTACTTTCAGCATAAGGGTCCTCACTTCTGCTTCTGATTGACTGCTTAATGTGATAACTGTGTTGAACTTCCCCTTTCTGTTGCAGGTTAAGGTTATTTTCTCCCCTTTCATCAGCATTAGGCTAAACGCATTTTGTGTATATGTTACATAGTGAATAAGCGTGTGTGGTAACTGTTTTCTTGATACTGTGGTTTAATTGTGCTTTATTATAAAGGCCTATAATAAATGTATTTTTGATATACATCTCTCTAATAGTCTGTGGAGTTTTACTGTGTGTGCTCATTGTGGGCTTCTGATCACTCTCACCCCTCCTGAGACTTAGTCTTGACCATCTGCCAAGCTACCGTAGATTGTTCTGGTTTGTCCAGAAGGTTCCCCTGTTCCACTAAACTAGGGTGGCCTTCAAACTTCTGCCCACCAGGTCAATGTTTAGAGATCCATCTTAACAAATTGGTGTACAGCAGTGGGATGAGATTGGAGGTACCCAGTATTGCACACTGGTGAAATACCCAGATTCTATGTCAAGACGGAGGCGAGCATTAAGCTTCATCTTCTTTATTCTCTACTCTCCAGCAGTTTCAACAAATATAACTTTGTAAACTTTCAATTGAATTTTTTTTTTTAAACAAACATCAAGTCCCATTAACCCTGTAGTCTCTTAGTCTCTGGCCATGTGACCTAGTCCTTCCTGTTCCTCTGTCCTTCCTCTTCTTTTCCTGCTCTCCACAAGATAAGTACCTCTTTATCTTAGCTCCGTAATATTCGCTTGACAAAACGTGTTTTATGCCATTAAAGTAATTGGAATTGTGCACCATGGACAATAATAGAATAAACATGTATAGTAGAGTGCGCGAGCGTTAGTGTTTTAGTGTTTTAAAGGGATTCGGAGGCCCCGTGTCGTAATGTACGACACCTCAGGAGCCGGCCCTACCCCCTAGCAGAGCGCGAGTTTGCAGCCCCAACCCTTGGAAGGGCGGAGCTCTACGCAGGCGGGAAACTCCCCGTGAGCCGAGCAGAAACAGCCACGCGCAGCGAATGCGCCAATAGCGAATGCCACCTATGCGGGGGCGTGGCTTTAGACAGCAGAGCCGCAGGATTATAGAGTACTACCAGGAAAATCGGAAAGATATATCCTGCAAACATACATATTGTATAAGGAAGGTGCAGCCTCGAGCAAAGTGAATCTGTGGACGCGCCACTACACCTAGACAGGTATTTGATTCAGGCACCGGCCAGCACAATGTCGAACTTCGAGTGGAGCGAAGAGGAGCAGGAGGCAGTCTACCAAGAAGACTTAGCCTATAGCTTCAAAGAAGTGCTGGGAGATTCACTGACAGAGGCAGTGGCACAAGGAGTGCAGCCTTTACAAGAAAGGCTAGATACCATAGAACTATTCCTGAGCCAGAATGAAGAACGCACCAAGCAGGAAGATAGCGCGTCCACAAGGGCAACGTTTAACAACCCTAAGGGGTGTAACAGGGCCCGGAAGAGCAAAGACTCTTCTGACCCCCCGGGCCAACCGACAGGGGTGAGTGCAGGAGCCCCATAGGCTACGGACGCGTTCCTCAGACTAAAGGAAGCGTTCATGAAAGATTCCCAGGTGCCGAGCCTCCGGACCCCCTACCCAGGGGAAGACAATATGGGTTGTACAGAGGAGGAACCCTCAGAAGGCTCCCCAGACAAGGAACCGCTGATATCCCCCACATCCACTCAAGCGGATGCAGATAACGAAGGGGATGAGGGGATCCAACCTCTGCCTAAGAAAAGGCAACGAAAACTCCACCACCTTGAAGAGGACGAAACGGCGGACATGTTCCAACCAGAAGAAATCAGAAATCCGAGATCCTCGGAGTGGGTGCCATCGCCGAGAGTGGCGAAATACATGACGCAGAGATTGAGGAAAGCTCTCGAAAAAGAGGTCAGACAAAGACTGAGGGCTGAATGTCCGAGACCAGACCTGCCGGGCAAAGTGGCGGAAGCCCCGGAATTGGACCCTAAAATGTTGTTGTTCGTCTCCAAATCGAACAGAGACCCGAGAATCCTAGAGAAGCTGCCAAGAAAAACTCCTCGACCTGGCAGGTCCGCTAGCCAAAATAATGGACCTCGCCGAACGAGCCAGAGATACAGGCGAGGAGGTAGACCCAGGAGTGCTAGCGAACTGAGCCCAACGGGCCGTATGTATACTAGGAAATGCGAACTGCGCAATTTCATCAGCGCGCAGGAGAGGCCTCCTCTTGAAAATAGACCGGAAACTAGGAGACCTGTTGTCATATGAAGCCGGTGAGGCAGCGCAGGGCCTATTGTTTGGAGAGACGTTTGGTAAGGAGATGGGGACGTTCGTAGGGACCTACACCTCTCTGGAGAAAGCTCAGGCTTCGATGAAGAAAATTTTCCCAGGGAGAGTTTTTGGTGGGGCCGGTCGCTACAGAGGTACCGGTCGATACCAAGCATCCAGAAGGCCTCAGTACAACAGAAACCAATACTGGGAATCCAGGCAGCTGGATACCTTCTTTCCCCCAAGAGGCCGGTTCCCTAGAGGAAGACGAAGCAGAGGACAGGGAAGAGGACAAACCTTCCCCACAGGTGAGAAACTTTACATATCCATCAGTAGGGGGGAGGACAGCGATATTCTGGGAAAACTGGCGCTCGCTTTCCAGCGACGCTTGGGTCCTTCAAACAGTAAAAGGCATGCGTATAGAATTCACAGAAACCCCCGTTCAGTACCAAGCGCCACGCCCCGTAGTCACTACGCTCACCGAGAAAGAGCTGCTAGACTCGGAATTGCAAAACCTAGCAGAGAAACAGGCGACCGAACCATGCATAGCACCTCCAAGATTTGTGAGCAACATGTTCCTGGTTCACCGAAAAGACAAAGTGAGACCAGTGATAAATCTAAGGCACATGAACAGCTGTGTGGCCTACAACCACTTAAAAATGGAAGGAACCCACCAGCTCAGAGATACGCTCAGACAGAACGACTGGCTGGCGAGGATAGACTTGAAAGACGCCTATCTGATGATTCCCGTACAAAGGGATTTCCGTCCATTCCTAGCATTCGACTGGGCGGGCAGTTATGGCAGTTTGCAACAATGCCTTTCCGGGCTCTCCTCTGCGCCGTGGTCTTTCACGAAAGTGATGAAGCCGGTAGCCGCAGCGATCAGAGGAAAAGGAATTTGCATGATTATATATCTAGACGACATCCTACTGATGGCCGACAGCAGAGAGACTCTAGTCTACCAGACCGAATGGGTAGTACGCCTCTTAACTTCGTTAGGTTTCCTAGTGAACTGGGAGAAATCGGAGATGGCTCCGGCGAGGAGGATAGAAGTCCTAGGGTTTATTATAAACACCAGTTCGGCAACACTGGAACTCCCAAACAAAAAGATCAGAGACATAAAGAGAGAAATAAGAGCATGTCTCAGCAAAACGAGCATATCACTCCGCACCTTAGCGAGAGTAGTAGGCTTATTAGCGGCATCAATACAAGCAATCTTCCCAGGGCCATTACACTACCGAGCCCTTCAGAGGCTGAAGATACGGCATCTTCAGCAAGGCCTACACTACCACCGACTGGTACTCTTAGATCAAGAGTCCAGGACAGAGTTAAAATGGTGGTTAGCGAACATGGAGGCCTGGAACAGCAGAGCCATCTTCGGCGACTGCCCAGACCTGATAATAGAATCAGATGCCAGCAGAGCAGACTGGGGAGCCCGTTGTGGGGATCTCCAGACAGGAGGGAGATGGAGCGCATCGGAACTCCAATTACACATAAACTGTCTAGAGTTACTAGCCGGATCCTTTGCAATCAGGGCATTTACGAAAGGGAAAGTGAACTCCTGTATCCTGCTAAAAATGGACAACATTTCAGCAGTCAAATACATCAACCATTTAGGAGGTACAAGGTCCAAATTGCTGGCGGAAATAGCCAAGGATTTCTGGCATTCCTGCCTAGAATCAGGGATCTCGGTGGTAACCGAATACTTACCAGGTTCGTTGAATGTAGTAGCGGACTGGAACTCCACACATCTCTCAGACACCAGCGACTGGATGCTGGACCGGATGATTTTTCAGAGACTGGAAAAGATCTAGGGCCCAATATACACAGATCTGTTTGCATCCAGGCTGAACGCTCAGAAAGAGAGGTTCTTCAGTTGGATATTGGACCGAGTGGCAGCCGGAGTGGACGTCTTCCTACAAGATTGGAGGGAGCACACGCTTTATGCTTTTCCCCCATTCATAATGATGAACCGAGTACTAGCAAAGGTACGTAGAGAGACAGTGGACCTGATAGTGGTAGCTCCGATCTGGAAATCCCAAATATGGTTCCCAGCACTAATGGAACTATTGGTAGATTACCCGAGAATACTGCCCCAAGGAGAACACCTCCTCACGGACCCAGCTGGGTCATATCACCCTCTGAGAGTGAAGGCGACACTGCCATTGATGGCGTGCAGGATAGCAGGAGACGCTGGAATCTCCCGGGCATTTCGGCACAAGCCGCAAGTCTCATCGCAGAGTCATGGGCTCCATCGACTCAAAGGAGCTACGACGCAGCTTGGAACAAGTGGTCGACATGGTGCAGAAGGAGAAATATTCATCCCGTTTCTGCCCCTCTAGTCGAGATCTTGAATTTCCTAGCGGAACTCCTCCAGGACGGCAAAGCATACAGAACAATAGGGGTATACAGATCTGCGATATCAGCAGGCCACCTACCTGTGGAAGGAGTACCGGTGGGAGAGAACGTAGCAGTAATTCAGCTACTAAGAGGAATAAGATTCAGGAAACCACTGCAGCCGAAATATGAATCTCTATGGGACGTAGCAATAGTATTGAAACTATTTGCGGACTGGCCCGACAACAAGTATCTCTCTCTAGGACAGCTGTCCGAAAAGCTAGCCATGCTACTATGCTTGGTGTCATGCAGGAGAGTAGCAGACGTGAGAGTCTTAGAAGTGAATAGGAGAACGTACGGGCTGGAAGGCATGACGTTCAGCTTAGCCAGAAGAACTAAAACGGATTCTAGTACCATCACATACCCGTACATGCAGGAGCACCCGAAATGGTGCGTAGCGGCATGTATAAAGGAATACGAAAATAAAACAGCTGAACTAAGACCGGCAGGGACGACTCAATTATTGATTGCGCGCAGAAAGCCACACAGAGGAGTAGCAACAGCCACCATAGCACGGTGGGTCAGAAACATTATGAGTTTAGCAGGCGTAGACATGACAAGATTCGGGGCACACTCAGTCAGAGGAGCGATGGCCTCGAAAGCACTAGGACTAGGCGCATCATTACAAGACATCATGCAAGCCGCAGACTGGGCTAGTGATACGACATTCAGAACGTTTTACTACCGACCTATTAATGCAATGGCAGGAGTAGTAGTAAGAAGCTTTGAACAAGCTTAATGCTCGCCTCCGTCTTGACATAGAATGAAGATTCCCCCTGCTAATAGCGCAGGGAGCTCTTGATTCTATTAAAGACAAGGAGGCGAGCATTAAATTCCCATCCCGAATACACAATGAATGCAATAACGAAATACAGGTTGTAAAATACTATTGATTATTAACATGGCTATTTCTTCCAGAATAGGGTGTGTATTCCCGCCCTAACGTATACCATTTTGTTTCTTATTGACTTAGGAGATGAGCAAAAGAACAGCTGAAAGCCCGAATAAGAGCAGGTCGCTTAGAACAGCCTTGAAAGCTCGTATGTGAGAAGATCGAACTGGCACAAAGCAGGTAGTTCAGCACAAGTTCAACAGTTGAGTGCGCAGTTAAAGAGAAAGGACAAGTTCAAGCAGTCAAAGAAGAGGAAGGACAGAGGAACAGGAAGGACTAGGTCACATGGCCAGAGACTAAGGGACTACAGGATTGATGGGACTTGATGTTTGTTTTAAAACAAAAACAAAAAAAATTAAATTGAAAGTTTACCAAGTTATATTTGTTGAAACTGCTGGAGAGTAGAGAATAAAGAAGATGAAGCTTAATGCTCGCCTCCTTGTCTTTAATAGAATCAAGAGCTCTGTGCGCTATTAGCAGGGGGAATCTTCATTATACTTACACAGAAAACACAGTGACCTTAGTTTAAACTTAACTGTAAGCCACCTGCCTCACTTATAACATGCAAGCAATTGCAAACATAACTTTGAATGCTTCCAAATCAGAAACGGTAAGGAAGATTTGTTCAGAAAGAGGCTTGTTGGCCTCTGGCACAAAAGCTGAGATGATCCAAAAGATCATGGAATGGCAGGATAACCAGATCTCAGCTTGTCCCTTAGATGAAAGTGCAGTAGGTGTTGGAGCTGCTACCAGTAACAGTGCTGACAGGGCTGCTGCTGCCATCATTGAGGAGACAGATGATGATAGGGATGATGTAGAGTTCCATGCTTGTTTTGCTGGCTGTGAGGCCAAGTCCCTGCTGGAATTCAAAAGACAAGAGCTTCTGTTTAAGCAGAAGGAGCTTGAATTCTTCATGGCTAAGCTAGAACTGGAGAAAGCAGAGAAACTGCACAGGGATCACCAGTTGGAGCTTGCCAAGTTACAAGCTGCAAATGGTTCCTCTAGAGGATATGGTAATGGGTCTGGCTCCTCCTCTCATCAAAGATTTCCATATGATCTGCTTATTATGTATGATGACAAGAGTGAAATCATGAATTGGTTGACTGCATTTGAGTATGTATTTGAGTATCCCTTCTCCCACCTCTACTGCACGGAAACTGCTCTCCTGAACATCTGTAAAGACTTGCTCTCCAACCTTGATTCTAATCTCCCCTCTGTCCTTATCCTACTTGATCTCTCTTCTGCCTTTGAAGCGGTCAACCATGCAATCCTGCTCAACCGCCTCCATGATAATCTGGGTATCACTGATCAGGCCCTGGTCTGGCTGACCTCCTTCCTCTCCAACCGACACTCCCAGGTCCAACCTGGGTCCTTCCTTTCCTCTATATCACTCTCCACTTGAGGTGCTCCCCAGGGGTCTAACCTCTCTCCCTGGCTTTTCAACCAATGCCTGGCACCTCTCGCCCACTGAATTGCGGCTCTCTGTTCCAATTTCCAGTGCTATGCGGATTACACTCAGCTTGTTTTCAGGCACCCCTCTGCCACCTCTTCTCCCGCTCTCATCTCTGACTGCCTGTCTGCAATCCAGGAGTGGTGTGCCACCAATGACCTCTGCCTTAATACCAGTAAGACAGAGATCCTCCTCATTGGCACTCCTGCACCTTCCTTTCCTGTGACTCCCTGGCCAGCCTCCCTTGGCCCTCCCCCTGAGCCCACCTGTGAGGCTAAGAACCTTGGGGTCATTGTCAACTCCACACTTTAATTTTCTCCACACATCTCTGATGTCTCTAAGAAGTCAAACTACCAACTGCACTCCTCAGAGGTATTTTTCCTTTCCTCTCCTTTCCCCAGAAGCTCATTGTCTCTGCAGCTCTGGTTCTATCTAGACTGGACTACTGCAACAGCCTCTTTCTAAATCTGCCTGCTGCTACTCTCTGCCCTCTGTAACTCATCGAGAACAGGACTGCGAGACTTGTCCTTGGCCTCAAGCCCAGGCATCTTATCTCTACAGCCCTGAAATCTCTTCACTGGCTACCTGTGGTTAAAAGGATTAAGTACAAGACCCTTTGCATTGTTCACAAGGCCTTCTGGAGCCTGGGACCACAATACCTTCAACTCTCCCTTCGGAAATACCTTCCTCCTCAAGCCCTTCGCTCCTCCACCTCCAACTACCTCAGGATCAGTTGCTTCTCCAAGCAACAAGTAGGGGTAGGTCTCTTTCTTCGGCTAGGGCCTCCCTCTGGAACAGCCTCCCTGCCTCTCTGAGACTTGAAGAGAACCATCTTCGGTTCCAGAAGCACCTCAAGACCTTCCTCTTTGTTTCTGCCTTCTCTCTTCCTCTCCCCTGCTGAGCTCTGTCTATTTCGGCACGGGGCATCTGGCTACCCGCTAATTTTGGGCCCAGAGCCCTACCCACCCAGCTGCACATCTGCACTGCCTCTTGGCAACCCTCACACTTTGGTCTGTATGCAACCCTACAGTCCCTACTTCCCTGCACTTATTAGACACCTGTTGTCTGCGCCTTATTCTTGCACTTGCTACCTGCTGGACGCACTACTTGTTGTTGTTGATCACGTGTTCAGCACTTTTCCACTCCTCCCCTTCCCCCTGCACTTTTCCTGCTCCCTCTCCCCCGCATTTGTATGTTCTCAATGTCACTGAACCTAGTACGATCGTTGTTTTGTTCCTCCCTTGTACCTCTCCCTTGCCTCGTGGTTGTAGGTCATTTGGTCGAAAACCAAAGGATTGAATTCCATTTGATCGAGAGTCAAATGGTCGAAGAAATGGTCGATTTCTTTTTTTTATTATTATTTTTTTTTTATAGGGGGGTTCCCCCTTACCCCCCTTTTTCTACATTATTTTTTTTTTGCCAAACAAAACAAAAAAATATATATAAATAAATAAATTCGACCATTTGACTTTCGATCAAATGGTCATTCGATCTTTTATTTTCGACCATTTGACCGGACACCTTGCCTCGTCACTCCCTGAAACACTTGTGTATGGGCGCAATATAAATAAAATATCATAAGTGCAAGAAATTGTGGATGCTGTTAAGATTGCATGGTTGCTCAGGCGACTACCCCATTCTGGCTGCAGTGCCATTATGGAAATGTCAAAGGCTGCCAGAAAAGACTTTGCGAAATTGAAGCAAACTGTCAAGAATAGGGGTTGTTTGCAGGTTCAACGTGGGCAAGGGCTACATTTTGTGGGCTAAAACAGCCCGAGGACTTAATTTCCCATGAATCCGTGGGATATTGTGGCCAGTGCATGCACAAGCACTCCGTCACCTGCTCCTCTCTGGCACATCACCTGCCCATGCCGCTTGTTGGCGTGTAGGCACAGGCCAGAGAGGAGCAGGTGATGGAGGTGTGTGGACACGGGCCGTGGTGGTGAGAACGTGGCAGGAAGGTGGCAGCAGGGATGCTGGGTGTGAGAGGCTTCATCCCTTGCGCAAAAAGAAGCAGACGGATGGTGGTGTAACCGCTCAACGCGGTGTTCAGCATTTCCTGCGGTGGTGCCATCGGGCCCCCCAGGCCTCAGCTAAGTGTTCATTGGGAATTGGGGAGGGTGTCTTGCCCTGAAGGGACACTCTATAACATTTTGGGCATAGAAACCTGATGTTGATCAGACACACGTGCTAATTCCAGGCACGCAGGGACACTGTGTGTTTATTGCAGCCAAGTGTGTTTTCGCTGCAGTGTTTTTCACAAACTTGTCTATGGACACGTGCACACGGTGTAAAGTGGACCTTTTCAGGCTTTCTTGAGCATTCCCTGTGTGTGAACTGGGAGTGAGGGACGCTACATGTTTGTTTGTGGCTGCTCGCTCTTGTCAAAAATATTCTACTAGAAGGAATATGTCTAATACAACCTCTGCCTAGTGGTAGGGGAGAGGTATTGGAACAATTGGGGGTGCCATTTCCACATGCAAATGTATGTTATTTTCATGTTGTGTGCCAAAGCTGTTATCAGGAGGTTATCCTGTTAACACATCATGTGCTTCTGTTAGTCGCTGGTTAGGAATGATGAGGTGTGTGATACAAGTTTTCCAGGAGCAATATCCTAATTAAGAAGGGTGTTGACCTATGCCAGGAGTAGGTGGCGGTTTGTGTGCTTGTGCTAAGTATGAATTTCCCTGTTCTCCCCCAAACCTATCCAATTCAAGAACCCTCGGGAGGATAGGTCAGGGGCAACGTGCTCGCCTTGGAAGCAAGACGACACAAAGCAATACAGTTTAGATCCCTGGATCTGTGCTTAGAAACCTCTGGGTATTAAGCGCGTTATAAATAACCTATCATATAATAAACCTCTTTCTGGTTACCCTAAACACCCCCTACCTATCCCCTTCTACCTAACCCTCTTCCCCCCATTGGCTGCCTCGAGGTTACCTGTGATTCTGAACATTCAGGAGCCCGTGCCAACCAAGGTGGTAGGGATCAATTACATTTGGCTTCTGTGGCTAGGTAGGAGTTGCGAGATACTCCAGGGGTGTGACAAAAGCACCAACCCCCATTGTGGGATATTAACTTATGGACTTAGGGAGTCCCCTCCATCCTTAACAGAGGTGCTTAAGACACCGCAGGATATTCAGGCAGAATTGATCCAGTCAAAGCAAGAGACCACCACATTGTAAATGCAAGTTAGTGGTTTAATAGCCCAAGGTACGCAACTTCAGGGGCATGCAGCGACAGCATCCACTTCAGGAACATCTAGTCGGGCAAGTATGGTAGTAGTACAACACTTGGGGGTTCCACTGGTACCACCAGAGAGATTTGTTGTGGATCCCTAGAAGTTTTCCACCTTTTTTGACACAATTGTGTGCAAACCTACAGCTTTTGAATCCGCTTAAGCTCGGACGGCATTTGTAATTTCTTACTTATCAGGGGATGCTGCAGCCTGGGCAATTCCACTAGTGCAGAAGGATGATCCTATATTATATGATTGGGCAGGGTTTTCGGTGGAATTTGTTCACCTATTTGACCGCTGCAATGTACTTTTGGCCCAGGATAAGGAGTTATTGGTCCTTAGACAAGGTACTAAGGATTAAGTGATTTATGTGACACAATGTAATCCATTGGTGGTATAGATCACTTAGCCAGAACCGAAACAAGCGGTTTTGTTCTATCAAGGATTAAAGTGTAAAGGGGAAAAGAGGAAGACTGGTGGAATGCCATTTGTACGTCTCGACAGGAGTATGGAGGCAGGGGGACGTTCACGGGGTGAGCCAGGGGAGCCTATGCAGATTGGGAGTGGACGAGGACCCTTGTAAGCAGAAGAAAAGGAAAAGTAGAGAACTAATAACTTGTGCCTTTATTGTGGAAAGTCAGGGCACTCAATTTGGAATTGTCCTAATACCCCAGCACAAATCAGGGAGAAGAAAAAGGTAGAGGCAGGAAAAGAGGGGGCTCGGTAATGGGGGAACGACTACAACGAGCCTTAAGGAGGCATAGTTCCCCTTGGCAGAGGCAAATACAATGTAGGTCAAGGCCCCTCGTATCGATCTTCTGGTGACGTACATTTTTACGAATAATAAGATCATCGTATCAGCAATGGTGGATTCTGGGCCTACTGGGAATTTCATTGATATTGCATTGGCAACAAAGTTAGGACTTCCTATCTGAATCAAGAAGGAGAGTGAGTTGGTACAGGCAGTTGATGGATCATGTTTAACATCTGGTCCCATTACCACTCAGACCCAGGAGATATGATATGATATTATAGTTTATTTATATAGCGCCTATACACAAAGTGTTTCAAATCGCTTCAAGGCAAGGGAGGGAACAAGGGAAAATACAACATTCTTACAGGCCATGAACAGTAAGGATGTGAATTAACTATCGTACTCGGCCTGACGACATTTCAGATAGTGCAAGAGCTAAGACATAGATAAGGAAGGGAGGGGGAGAGTGGGAAGCAAATGGAAACAGACAGGCGACTACCGTACTAGTCCTGACAACATTTCTGATAGAGCCGGAGAAAAACAAAAGGTGAGGGAGAGGGGTGCAGAAAGGGAGGGGACGAACAAAATAAGCGACTATCGTACTAGGCCTGACAACGTTTCAGATAGTGCTGGAGGGTGGGTCGGGGGGATAGAAGGGGGGATGGAGGAGCGACAGACGAGGTTACTATCATACTAGGTCCAGGAACAATTCTGATAGAGTAAGTGCATAGAAGAAAGTAAGGGGAGGAGATAGGAAAAAGGGAGAGGGGAGGGGAGGAGAGAACAGAGAGTAAGCAGTCAAAAAGAGTGGAGAAGCAAGAGGGGAGAGCGAATACAATTGCAGAAGTCAGTAGTTACACATAATGTTGCAAGCCAACCGAATCAGGCTTTATTCCCCATCCAGTGTCAATCATTATAAAACACATGCATCTGTGCCTGTGAGAAACAACCACACGCTTTATGTTAGGCAATGGAAGTTGCCATAGAGATTGTGGCGCTCACGCTAGTCTCCTCCTCACGTCGCACGCACACTGCAGGTCATGTCATCGTGTTACTTTTAAGGACCTCCATGTCAAACAGTCGGTGCTTCTGATTTTGCTAAAGTACGTTTGGATTTTGCTACTAATTTCTTGTTTGCCTGGTTTTTGGGATTTTGCCTGTTTCCCGGATTCCTTTCTGCTCTACCCTTGTCTGCCACGCTGCTTTCGGAATTACATCTCCGAGTGTACTCGTTTGACTCGGAACGCCGTACACGGACTGCTTTCATTTTCTTCCTTGGATTGTTTGCTGCCCGCCCAGTTGCCGACTCGGAATTACCCACTCGGATTGTCTTGTTTTCTTCCCTTGGATTGTTTGCTGCCCGCCCAGTTGCCAACTCAGAATTGTTCACACGGAGTGTCTTGTTTTGCCCCTTGAATTGCTTACTGCCTGTACTATTGCCAAACTGTTCTGACTCCTGGATTCCCTCCACACGTAAGCCCGGAAGTATTCCTTTTTCCTCACATCCCGCCACATACGGACTGGAGACTGCCACAGTACGTTAGCAAGAGGTCGGGGAGCGTCCTCGTTTCGTCGGGTCTGAACAAGCTATTGATTTCCTGATCCAGTAGCTGTCTGCATGTCGTCGGGCATAGCTCTTATGACTTGCTATTGCTTCCTGGGCTTACATTCTTCTTGTTGAACCACAGCTTCTTAGACGACCCGGCTCATTCATTTACACGGTAAATTTAGTATTCTAGGGCACATTTATTTCACTCACATATTGGACAAGTATTTGGCATTATTACACTCATGAGTTAAAACGCTTATCTATGTACATTACAGATACATCAGGCATCCACTTTCTATCCTCCTGGAAGAACCTAGTTGACAAGCACCTGGTGTTGCATCTCCTTGATATTAATCCTTCCTGTCTGAGGTTGGTTCTTCATCTCACTATCTGTAAATGTAATAACTCAAAGAAAGGTCTGTACCTAATCTGGCTGTCCTTTCTTGCCTAGGAGGTCTGGTGTTCGTCTTTGGGTCCATTCTTCCAAGGAATAGATCCCTTGGTATTGGTTATTGCTTCCATACACAGGGTTATATGGTTAGGAAGAATTTGTCTACTACAATACTTGGGCAACATGTCATAATGAAATTCCACCGACTCTTCCCAGACAAACCAAAACCCCCGGAGGGAACAACCTTGGGAGGGGCCTTGGGGGGAGTGCTGTCATGATGCCCGATCCCGGGGAGCCGGTTCAAGCCCTGCGTCCCCGAAAGCGGACATCCAGTCCCCAAGGAAGGACCCATCAACCCCATGTAGGGGCCCTTTGGACAGTGTCCTGGCGCCTATGGCGCCAGGCTCATAAAAGACATCAGTCCTGGCGCCATAGGCGCCAGGCTCATTATGGGAGTGCTTGGGTGCACTTACCTGATGCAGACCATGCTGCAGGATCCCGGCCTCCTTGAGGCCTGAAAGGAACTACTTTACCTGTGGGACTAATTTACCATCCGGGTGTGGTCGGGGAAGGATACATACCTGATTGGAGGAAGGATACATACCTGGAACCTCTTCCAAGTCTATTTAAACCCCACCTGAACAGCCACACGTGCTTCGCGTTGTTCTGCATCTAGCAGCTGGACGCTCACCGTGTCTGCTCCTGCATCCTGACTTCTGCCACGCCTGACAGCATCCTGGATCACCTGCAAAGGAAGAGAAGAAGAGAACAGAAGAAGGAAAAGTCCTTACCTGCTAAAACCGCATCCCGGAGACATCTCGCCGACAATCTGAAAAGGAAGACTTTTATTTAAAAGCTCATCGCGTCGATCGCTGCAGCGCCGCATTCCACTCACCTTTACAGGGCGCCTCCATGTTCAGCAGCGATCATCCGGATTCGCAGTCACGCCCCAGCGCCTACGGAGAAAAAGACCAGACCAAAAGGTGAGAGAGAGAAGGGAATAAGGAAAGCTAAATCTCCATGTTAAGACTTACCTGTTGATTCATTCCCTCTCCATTTCGGGTCCGCGCCGCATCCTGGCATTTCCGGACCCCGGCCCCTAAGGGGAAAAAGAGACATCAGCAAAACGCTCATTAAAGACTTACCTGATTTCTACAAGGATTTCACCTCTCATCTCGGGTCGGTGCCTGTTCCCCGGCATTCCGTACCCCGGCCCCTATGGGGAAAAAGACACTAGCATTAGTACATTATTGCATGGACACAAGGGGAACTTCTTATCAAAAAACTTACCTGGAAGCCAAGCAAGTTTGGTTCTCACCAATCCGAAAATCCAGTGAAGTAACTGGATACCAATGCGCCCCTGCATCAGAAGCAGGATGGAGAGCTCGTCCTTCCAGACCCTAAGGTGAGACGCTACGAGGAATCACAGAAGGGTTTCGATGAGGGTGAGAGGGGAAAGTGGGAGGCCGATTGCATTACCCCGCATAGAGTTAATCCCCTATTTTCGCCTACAGAAGGATACTTCTGCGAGCCAGACAAGCCAGATTTGGGGGCCCGGTCCAGTCCGTCTTCCGAACCCTGCGCATCACCTTAGAAGAGGTCACAGCAGCGCGAACCAGCCACCGCCTCCGTGGGAGTCAGGTGAGCGTTACAGAACGCAAAGACTTCCTACAAATTCCCACCCAGGCGTTATGGAAAGTTCTGAGACTGATCAGTTGGCCCAATTACTGGGGGAATTACGGGCCGAAGTACATGCCGCTCGTCAAGAGACTAATGCCCTCAGGAGGGAATTAATAATATCAAAGAAAAGAACTGATGACCTGGCCAGACAGCTTTTGCAAGGTCAAGCTGGGCAAACTCCTCTACCCGGTTCCGGAGGGAACCCCGCTCCTGTGGTTTCCAGTAACCCTGTGCAGATTAATCTACCTGGAAACATGCCGCTGGCCCCACCCGAACGCTTTGCTGGGGACCCCAAACGATTCGCCGTATTCATGAATCAGTGTCGTTTGCACTTCCTATGCAGACCTGGGGCCTTCCCTAATGATCAGACCAAGGTAGCCTTTGTATTGTCATATCTCAGCGGCTGCGCTGCCGATTGGTCAGTTCCACTGGTTACTCAAGATGACCCGATTCTCTGTGATTTTCAAAGGTTTCAAGCAAGAATGGAAAGGTTATTTGCTCGACACTCTCAGGGGCAGGCTCTGGATGACGAACTTCTATCCCTGCGACAGGGCAATCAGGACCTCCTATCCTATATTGCAACCTTTAATAGACTAATTGTGTAAACGGGATGGCCAGCGGATAAAAGAGTCACGTTGTTTTATCGAGGCCTACGCGGAGAACTTAAAGATGTCTTGGTCCAAGTTGTAAATCCGCCCCAAGAATGCACAGAGTATATAGACTTAGTGGTCCAATTGGATCACAGACTTCAAAACAGAAAAGCAGATCGGTCCAGGTTTGAGACCCGGGTGTTGGTCAAGACCCATGCTAATCCCAAGGGAGTTGATGTCTCTGAGCCTATGCAAATTGGAGGGGTTAAAGGACCCTTAACTCAAAAGGAACGTGAAAGGAGGCGGCTGTTAAAATTATATCTTTATTGTGGGAATTCTGGACACTTTCTACGAGATTGCCCGGCAAAATCGCCCCGAAAGGCGGTAGGAGCCCCTGATAAAAACCATGAAGACTCTGTTTCGGGAAACGACTCCGCCCGACAAGTGTAGGAGTCCGCTTGCCGAGCTTGAAAACTAACTCTCAGACCTCGCATTTCATTGTGCCAATGGTTCTCGTATATCCAGAACAGCCTAAGCGGTTGCATGCAGTAAAGGCATACATCGATAGTGGGGCTATTGGAAACTATGTGGATCGTGAATTGGTCTCTAGGATTAACCTCCCTCTCCGTCCTAAAACCAGCAAAGATGTCATCACCACAGTCGATGGAACTGAAATTGCCTCTGGACCGGTAACACATTCCACTACTGAGGTGACTCTTATTGGTCCCGACGGCCATCGGGAGGGTGTTGTGTTTGATGTAATCAAGTCTCCACAGTTTCAGGTTATTCTTGGAATCCCTTGGTTAGAGACACATAATCCTCAAATTGATTGGCGAGCTAAGAGAATAACCTTCCCGGATTGTACACAGACCTGCTACCCAGAAAACCTGAAGATTAATCTAGAATCTGTAACCTCTGCCTCCATGCAACTACCTCCGGAATACCAAGACTTTCAGGACGTCTTCCAAAAGGAACAGGCCAACACGTTACCTCCTCACAGATCGTACGATTGCCAAATCGATCTGGTGCCGGTGCACAACCCCCTTGTAGCAGGATTTATGCCCTTACCGAACCTGAGAATCTGCATTTGAGACAACATTTGGATCAATACCTAGCTAATGGTTTTATTCGCCTGTCAAAGTCCCCGGCATCCTCGGCTTTGTTCTTCGTGCCCAAAAAAGAAGGCGACCTTAGAACTTGTATCGATTACCGCGCATTGAACCAGATAACGGTTAAAAACCATTATCCTCTGCCTCTGATCCCTGAACTCCTTGACCAGGTGAAGGACGCTTGCATATACACCAAGTTAGATCTCCGGGGGGCTTATCATCTGGTACGAGTTAAAGAAGGCGACAAATGGAAAACTGCCTTCCGTACTAAATACGGATTATTCGAGTACCAGGTGATGCCTTTCGGATTGTGTAACGCGCCGGCTGCCTTCCAATACTTCATGAATGATGTCCTTCGGGAACTCATCGATGTTTGTGTTGTCGTATATATCGATGACATTCTGGTGTACTCCTCTTCGGAATCTGATCACAGAAAACACGTCAGGGCAGTACTTGAAAAACTGTGCCAACACAAACTATTTGCTAAATTGGAGAAATGTGTTTTCCATACCACAGAAGTCGAGTTTCTAGGTTTCATCCTGATACCCAAAGGAGTCCGAATGGACTCAAGAAAAGTGGATGCCATCCTCAAATGGCCCTCACTTAGCTCTGTAAAAGGGGTTCAAAGCATGCTCGGCTTTGCCAATTTCTATCGCAGGTTTATCCCGGAATTTTCACGCGTGGTACAACCCATTACTGCACTCTTGAGGAAAAATAAACGTTTTGAATGGTCTGAAGAAGCCGAGCAGGCCTTTCAGGATTTAAAAGCTAAGTTTACCTCTGCACCTATATTGAAACACCTGCGTCCAGATCTCCCTTATGTCGTCGAGACTGACGCATCCAGCCTAGCCATGGGAGCTGTCCTGTCCCAAAGAGATCCCGAAACCAACCAACTGCATCCCGTAGCATTTTGGTCCAGAAAATTCTCGGCACCCGAGGTTAATTATGCAATCACGGACAAAGAACTGTTAGCCATTAAGTCCGCTTTTAAAGCCTGGCGGCATTATCTGCTTGGCGCTCGACATACCATCACAGTGATCACTGATCACCGGAATTTACAGTATTTGAAAACCGCCAAGGCTCAGTCATCACGGCAGCTCCGATGGGCTTTGTTTTTCACTGAATTTGATTTCGTGATTACATATCGACCTGGCTGCAAGAATGGCAAAGCAGACGCCTTATCCCGAATTGGAATGGGAGAATCTGATACAAACTCAGAACCAGTACCAATAATTCCCGAACAGAGGATTCTAGGCATGACTTTGTTACAGACGCTTGAAGACATTCAAGCCAGAGTGAAACAACTCCCGGCCCCTACAACCTTACAGGATTGGATACAAAAGGGATCAGACTTTACCATAGATAATGGTTTACCTTATTTCCAAGGACGCTTATTCCTGCCACATAAGGAATTACACAAGCTAGTTATTTCCGGTTATCATGATACATTAATAGAGGGACACCCCTGTATTGCCAAGACAGAGGAAAAGGTGAAACGACAATTTTGGTGGCCCTCTTGGCGAAAAGATGTTAAATCTTTTGTGATGTCCTGTGGTGTTTGCGCCCAAAATAAAAGTCAAAAGAAAAGACCAGCCGGTCTCCTTCAACCTCTAGACATACCGCCATCACCCTGGCACACCATATCAGTGGATTTTATCACAGACCTGCCTCCTTGTTCGGGGTACAATACTATTCTGGTAGTTTTGGATTTGTTTTCCAAAATGGCCCACTTTATTCCTTTGAAGGGTTTACCTTCGGCTTCTGTCCTGGCCAAGGAATTCCTCGAGGGTGTTGTTCGGCTGCATGGATTCCCATCTATACTGGTCTCTGACCGGGGAAGCCAATTCATTTCCCACTTCTGGCGCAAATGTTGTCAAATGGCGCAGATCGACGTAAGATTATCGACCAGTCACCACTCTCAGACCGATGGTCAGACCGAGAGGACAAATCAGACCCTTGAGCAGTACTTACGGTGTATGTTACAGCAATCTGAAAGCAACTGGAAAGACATTCTTTGGATAGCCGAATACGCATATAATAATTTGGTACACTCTGGAACTGGCCACAGTCCTTTTTATACTTTGTTTGGGCATCACCCTCGAACCTCAAACCTTGACTCACCTCAGAACCTCGGAATGCCTGCAGTAGAACATCTGCATTCTACAATTACCCAAGCCTTTAAAGAGGCAACTACGCATTTCCAACAAGCCAAGAGAAAATACAAAGAGAATGCTGATCTACATCGGAGTGAAGCACCTCTGTATCAGATTGGGGATCAAGTGTGGTTAGCTACCACACATTTACCACTCAAAGGGCCTCAAACTTTTAACCCAAAATATCTGGGACCTTATTCTATTACGGCAATAATTAACCCAGTGGCCGTTAAACTTGATTTACCAGCTAGTATGCGAATTCACCCTGTTTTTCATGTGTCACTTCTGAAACCAGTGGTACCCGGAACCCGACTACTCAAACCTCCAGAACCTATTCTAATAGATGGGGAGCCCGAATTCGAAGTGAAGAACATTTTAGACTCAAAAATGTTTAGGTCAAAACTGTTCTACCTAATTGATTGGAAGGGGTACGGACCTCAGGAGAGGTCGTGGGAACCCAGCGACCATGTGCATGCACCTCGATTAGTCAGGAAATTCCACCGACTCTTCCCAGACAAACCAAAACCCCCGGAGGGAACAACCTTGGGAGGGGCCTTGGGGGGAGTGCTGTCATGATGCCCGCTCCCGGGGAGCCGGTTCAAGCCCTGCGTCCCCGAAAGCAGACATCCAGTCCCCAAGGAAGGACCCAGCAACCCCATATAGGGGCCCTTTGGACAGTGTCCTGGCGCCTATGGCGCCAGGCTCATAAAAGACATCAGTCCTGGCGCCATAGGGGCCAGGCTCATTATGGGAGTGCTTGGGTGCACTTACCTGATGCAGACCATGCTGCAGGATCCCGGCCTCCTTGAGGCCTGAAAGGAACTACTTTACCTGTGGGACTAATTTACCATCCGGGCGTGGTCGGGGAAGGATACATACCTGATTGGAGGAAGGATACATACCTGGAACTTCTTCCAAGGCTATTTAAACCCCACCCGAACAGCCACACGTGCTTCGCGTTGTTCTGCATCTAGCAGCTGGACGCTCACCGTGTCTGCTCCTGCATCCTGACTTCTGCCTCGCCTGCCAGCATCCTGGATCACCTGCAAAGGAAGAGAAGAAGAGAACAGAAGAAGGAAAAGTCCTTACCTGCTAAAACCGCATCCCGGAGACATCTCGCTGACAATCCTGAAAAGGAAGACTTTTATTTAAAAGCTCATCGCGTCGATCGCTGCAGCGCCGCATTCCACTCACCTTTACAGGGCGCCTCCATGTTCAGCAGCGATCATCCGGATTCGCAGTCACGCCCCAGCGCCTAGGTAGAAAAAGACCAGAACAAAAGGTGAGAGAGAGAAGGGAATAAGGAAAGCTAAATCTCCATGTTAAGACTTACCTGTTGATTCATTCCCTCTCCATTTCGGGTCCGTGCCGCATCCTGGCATTTCCGGACCCCGGCCCCTAAGGGGAAAAAGAGACATCAGCAAAACGCTCATTAAAGACTTACCTGATTTCTACAAGGATTTCACCTCTCATCTCGGGTCGGTGCCTGTTCCCCGGCATTCCGTACCCCGGCCCCTATGGGGAAAAAGACACTAGCCTTAGTACATTATTGCATGGACACAAGGGGAACCTCTTATCAAAAAACTTACCTGAAAGCCAAGCAAGTTTGGTTCTCACCAATCCGAAAATCCAGTGAAGTAACTGGATACCAACGCGCCCCTGCATCAGAAGCAGGATGGAGAGCTTGTCCTTCCAGACCATAAGGTGAGACGCTACGAGGAATCACAGAAGGGTTTCGAGGAGGGTGAGAGGGGAAAGTGGGAGGCCAATTGCATTATCCCGCAGACAGTTAATCCCCTATTTTCGCCTACAGAAGGATACTTCTGCGAGCCAGACAAGCCAGATTTGGGGGCCTGGTCCAGTCCGTCTTCCGAACCCTGCGCATCACCTAGAAGAGGTCACAGCTGCGCAAACCAGGCCAGCGCCTCCGTGGGAGTCAGGTGAGCGTTACACAACATTGAGGCAGTTTCTGACACCGAGGAAGTTCCTGAGTTCAATAAGATTCCAGCAGTGACCGAACGCACGCAGGAGCTTGTCTCTTGCCAAAATTCGGACAGAGCCAGGTTGACCTATAAGAGGCAAGCTGACAGAAAGAGACAATCTAGTCCCAAGTATGTGGTGGGGGATCGCGTGTAGTTTTCCACTCAGAACATCAAGCTGTTTGGGTCTCGAAAATCTTTGCCCCGTTTTATTGGGCCCTACACGGTTGTAAAATGTGTGTCAGACACTGCAGTGCGTTTGCGTCTGCTTTCACATATGAGGATCCACCCCGCGTTTCATGTTTCTCTGGTTAAACCTGCAGCTCCTGGTGTGGTGACATAGAAGGCTCCGAGCGTGATGCAGGATGCTCATGAAGAATTTGAATTGCAACACATTTTGGACTCCAAATGGCATGGCAAGAAGCTTTGGTATTTAGTTTCATGGGTGGGTTGTGGTCCGGAGGATGATTCTTGGGAACCTTCGGAAGCAGTTCAATCAAGTCGTCTGGTAAGACTTTTTCACCGGTCATATCCGGGTGGGCCAGGTCCTGGAAAGGTCCCTAGAGGAGGGGGGTAATATCAGGAATAGGGGTTGTTTGCAGGCTCAGCGGGGCAGAGGGCTGCATTCGCGGGATAAAACGCCAAGGACTTCATGTCCCATGAATCCATGGGATATTGTGGCCAGCGCATGAGCACGCGTGTGCAGACTTTTTTAAACCCCTCGAAGGCCCGTTCCCTGTTCTTCCCCATACCTATCCAATTCAAGAACCCTAAACCTCTTTTCGGTTACCCTAAACACCCCCTACCTATCCACAACTTCTCCCTAACCCTCTTCTCCCATTGGCTGACTCAAGGTTACCTGTGATACTGAACATTCAGGAGGCTGTGCCAACCAAGGTGGGAGGGGTCAATTACATTTGGCTTCTGTGGCTAGGAAGGCGTTATGAGATACTCCAGGGGTGTGACACAAACTCTAGTCTTAAAGTTTGGGAAGCCTCCTGCCCAGTACTTGAAACGATTCAGAGATTATAAAAAGAAAGAAGGAAATACTTGGATCTCATATGTAACTGATTCCTTGAAAATCTTGAGTGGCTGGGTGGAAGGTTATAAGGACAACACCTTTGAGGGTATGATTTGTTTAGTCATGCTTGAACACATTTTCGCTTCTTGTTCCCCAGAGTTTAAGAAGCACATGGCTGATTCGAAGGAGATAGATCCAAAGAAGATAGCCATTGCAACAGATTTGTGGGTGTCACACAGTGTCCCATAAGGACAAGCCTGCTCCTGGTAAGCAGGAGTAGTGTAAAAAGCACAAAGATAAGGAGGGTTGGGGATCTGATAACAGAACCTCCCATAAGGGCCACAAAAAGCATAACAAGGGTAAGTCACATGAGAATGTTCAGAATAGTGGGAATCATCCGGCCAGTGTCACAGTCCCTAGCCAGGTCCCCAGAACCCAGACACACAGCACAGGCAATGCCTGGACACTTAGGGTCGCTGGCTGGCACAGGAACAGGCTACAGCCTATTTGTATGACCCAGCGCCACTTACAAGATGGCCCCCAGAGCAGGCCAGCAAGCTCTGCAATATCCTTGGTGGTCTAATGGTGCTGGGTGCAGCCCAGGGCTATATAAGCCCTGCCCTGGGCCACACCCAGCGCTTAGCATTTTCTCAGGTTGCACATGTAGGCAGCGTAATGCTTGCCTCCGATTCCAGCAGCCCACGTGCATTCCATCCTGCTCATCGTTTTCATCTGCCAGCCCAACATTCCACATACGTACTTCCGCACACCAGGGATCCGTCAAGCAGTTAAACAGCTCTTTGTTTCTTTATTTCTTCCCACAGGGCTCTCCAGCTTCCAGCACGGCTCCTCTGCAGCTCCTGCAAGAGAAAAGACAAAAGGTGAGACCGGAACGCTACGCTTCGCCTCCGCCCCTCCCTTTGCAATGTTACTTACCTAGGAACGGCAATCCAACGTTCCGGACTCTCCAGCACAACCCTCATGTGGCGGGGGCTCCCACTGTCATCACAGCACAGCGGATAGCAACGTGGCAGCTCCAGACCTGAAAAGTAAGGGAGACTTTCATTACGAACATTCATCTTAACCCGAACATTCATTTCAACGCGCTTAAGCACAACGTGCTTCTTTACAACGTTGAACAAGCAAATCAACGTTGAACAAGCAGATCATGACTCTAAAGCGCCGCAGTGACATTTCTAGGCGCAGATTTGATACCATACCTGCACACCAATAGACAGATCAAGACTGTAAAGCGCTGCAGGGACATTTCAAGGCAAAGATTTGATACCATACCTGCACACCAATAGAGACACTCACCCAAAGGCACCAAGTGCACTGCAGCAGGCCTAGGCCACTGGATCCAGTGAGAGAACTAAAGAAGACTGAATCTACAAGGTGTCACTACGGTGAGTAGGGGTTTGTGGTGTCATTCAGCATGAGGTTGTAGGGAAGGTGGTGGGGAAGAGTGGCTACGCAGTGGTTTATGATCCCATTTGTTCTCCTGTCCTTAGGTTCATCCTGAGGGGACCTAAACCATCCCAGCAGTACAAGAACCATATCAAGACCCATACCAAATCCCTCTCGACCATACTGTCCGCTGGTCACTTAACCTTACAGTGTAACAGAGGGGGGGAGTGGTTTGGAGCAAGCAGCATACGCCAAGTCCTGTCCCACACATCGACAGTCCGGACCAGGCACTCCAGCAGGGCACCACAGGTAAGCGTTACAGCCAGGCATAACTCTGGTTACAGTAAGCCTCCATATGTCCCAAGACCCAGTGGATCTTGTGTGGCTTGTGGAGCAAGAGACCATGTGATGTGGGACCCCAGATGTAAGGTCAAAACCTTGGGGTCCACTCTGTGAGTCTAGCCTTCCACTCATATTAGGAGGAAGAAATTATCACAGGGGTATCCTTCTCTTCAGACTCCTTCCCCAGCGGGATAGAGTCTGAAGTAGTCTTAGTATCCCTGGTTTTCTGGGAGCTTAGTGTCTCAGAGGCTTATGCTAGTATTCCTGATAATACCAAGCACTACTTTAAAGAGATTGTGCTAATCATTGCAGTGAACACTCCTGCCCTTAGGGATAGTGGGCCGGCAGAACTGTGGTGGATTCCACTTTGGTAAACCAAGAGGAGCTTGCCAGAGCTCCCTTGCTGCCCACCAAGTTAGCTGATGGCCCCCCTCTCAAGTTCTCAGTAATGCCTGTAAATCTACCCATTAATGGCACAGTAGTAAGGATACCTGTGAGTATTCAGAGGCAAGACCCTGGAAAGGTTCTGCTGGGAAATGACCGTAGTGACTTAGGTCTTGACGAGGACGCAGCAGAGAGACCATGCACAAGGTCACAAACAAAGGCTGCCCTGGCCAAATCCAAGGCTGAGCCAAAGGGGAAATCCAAGGCTAAGGGAGTCAAGAAACTCAGAAGAGGGAAAGAAAATATTCCCCCTTACTCACCTGCCACTGAGGTGGAGGTAGTTGGCCAAGCACCTGAACCTGACAAGCAAGAGGTGCTGCCTGAAATTCTCAACCCACATGACGATCCTGAACTCCAAAGATTATTGGTTGAAGGTGGTCCTGATAGGGAAGAGTTTAGTAAGGGCTAACGTGAGTGTCCATCTCTAGAAGGCCTAAGCAGACAGGCCTGTTTCCAGCTTGAGGGTGAACCTCCTGGGAAACCTAGAATTTATTGGGAAGGTGGGCTCCTTTACAGTGACCCAACAGAGTCTACTGAAGGTGACCATGGGGGGTTGGTGGTCCCCCTTCAAGTAAGAACCTTCCTCCTACAACTGGTGCATGAACTTCCTCTAGCTGGTCACCCTGGGATCAAGAGACCCAAGCAGAGGAAATCCATGCATGTCTACTGGCCCAAGATGGGAATCCAGGTAGAAGGCCATTGTAGGAGTTGTGCCACTTGTCAGATTTCTGGTAAGAGTGGCTCAACAATCCAGACTCCATTTGTGCCACTCCCTGTGGTAGGGATGCCATTTGAAAGGGTCGGATTGACATTGTTGGTCCCCTATCCTCTGGCAATAGGTTTATCTTGGTGCTGGTTGACCATGCCACCAGATATCCTGAAGCCATCCCATTGAAGACTGTGACTGCCCAGGCTGTTGCAAAAACATTACTTGGCATTTCTACTAGGGTTGGCTTCCCTAAAGAAGTTGTGTCAACAGAGGCAGCAACTTTATGTCTATGTACATGCAAGCCATGGGGAAAGAGTGTGGACTCACCTATACGTTTTCATTGGCTTATCATCCACAAACTAAAGGCTTAGTTGAGAGGTTTAATAGAACTCTCAAAAACATGATTGGGGCTTTGGAAGAACCTCAAAGGAGAAAGTGCGATCTTTGGTTGCCGTGCTTACTATTTGCCTACAGAGAGGTACCTCGGGAGAGTGTTGGTTTCAGCCCCTTTGAGCTTCCTTTTGGTCACCATGTTAGGGGAACACTGGTGATAGTCACGGAAGGGTAGGAGCTCCATACTCCTTCCATCACTACCAATGTAGTAGACTATGTGCTGGGGCTGAGGAAGAGAATGTTCCTTCTGATGGCTCAGGCCGGTGATAAGTTGAAGGCATTTCAGGCACTGATGAAACATTGGTATAACCAGAAGGCTTTGCTTATTCAATTCACCCCAGGCCAAGAAATCCTGATTATGAACCCTATAGGCCGAGAGCCCTACAGGGCAAATGTTCAGGCCCTAACACAAAGATGAGCAAGGTCATGTGAATCTCAATGCTGACAGAAGAGCAACAAACTCCTGAATGCGTTACAACTTAATGTGGTGGACACAGAATCATACACAAATATTTTTGAAAGGAAAATTCTTTTTTTTACAATTATTTATTTGTTTTGTTTTTAAAAAGAAAAACATTTACAAAAGAGAGAAATATTTTTTTCACAATTGAGCTCGTTAAGCTAAAAAAAGAAAACCCAAGCAAGCAGGCAGGCAATGCAAAAGAAGAAGAAACCAAGAAAAGCCAGGGGGCTACAAAGGGGACCAATCTCAGCACGGCAACACTCTTTCGAAGGACAAATGACTTCCTTTTATGACAGGATAGAGAATTTTTTCATAACTTCTACTATTGTAGCCGTCAGCATGATCTCTTGGCCAGCAATCATCCTGTCCCAAAAAAGCTCTGAAGTTAGACTCTCTTCTTTAGCTACAAATCTCCTAAGTAACAGCAGCCTTGTTTCCCAAGTTCATTCACACTCCAATAATAGGTGTCTTAGGGATTGTTGGCTTGGAGAGTCACAATGTCTACAGAGTTTTTTTGCTTGGTCCCCCAGATTTCTTCTAGCCAAAATGTCCCTGGTGTGGGCTACGTTTAGCCTAAGTCTCAAGAAATGATTTCTTGTTCCTTTTTCTGGAAACTTTTCAAGGTAGCGAGGAAGAAACCCAAGCTTTTTGTCCACCTTAAGAAAATGGTTAGGAGAATTAAGGTTCCTTACTCCGTCGATAGTGTCGATCCAGTCGCTTATTTCTAGTGTCTTTTTCACTTTCAAGGGATTGGATACCAGAGTTTCTAATGTCATGTCGAGCCTAAGCAGGATACCTCTGACCTTCTTCTCCAGACCAAGGAGTAACTGAGAATTCTTGAGGTGTTCATTCACGTCAGAGTAAAGGGAGGTCTTACCTGCTATCGTTATTTCACGGAATAATGATATAATTTTCCAGTTTGCTCGACATCCAAGAGAAGCTAGACCTAGTTCGAAACATAGGCTCACCAGAGGGGTGCACATTGGGAGAGCCAAGGATTTTTTCCACAGAAGACCCTCTAATTTCTTCCAGTTAGTATGCCATAGCAGGGGCTTTGCTTCCAGGCCATAAAGGAGGACTGGAACTGCTTTGGCCATGTAGAATTTAATAAGAGGGAGAATGGAACATTTTCAAAATTTTGCATTCAGTTTTTTCATTTGAGGAATGATCTTTATGGCTTTTTCCATAATTGCTGTATTCACCTTGTTGTTAGCGGGAGAGGCGAAGATCTCATAGCCCAGATAAGTCCGTTCTTCGACGCGGGGGACTACTTTGCCATCCAAAACCCAATTTACGTAAACTGGTTTCTTCTTTGGATGTTTGAATATAAGTATCTTAGATTTCAGAGGGTTAATTGAGAGCCCATTTAGGGTGGCATATTCCCCAAGTTTGTTTAAAAGGCGCTAAAGACCAATCGCCGATCTATCCAGCAGGACTAGATCGTCTGCGTATGCGAGCCAGTGTATTCTCCTCCCGTTGATCACTGGACTAGACAACGACTATGAGAACAGGAAGTCTCCTAGGTCTGACAAAAACAGGTTGAAAAACAAAGGGGCTCCTAGACATCCTTGCCTCACCCCTTTGAAGACCTGTATTAAATCTGACAGATGTCCCTGGTCGTCAAGCCTCAGTCTTATGGTGGTATTCTTATGAAGTTCAATAAGCATTGCTAACAGGGAGGTTGGAATCCCCAAACTGTAAAGTTTGCGCCAGAGTAGGGATCTGTCCACATGATCGAATGCCTTAGAAAGGTCTAGCCATGCCCCATATAGGGGGGTGCCCTCTTTCTCATTTGTCTTTTCACTGAGTAAGTTCAAAATAAGCCCACTGAGACTAGTAGAGAGCCCTTTTCTAAAGCATGTTTGATGATGTGAGGGTATCTGCCTTGAATCCACCCAATGTGAAACTTCTCTTAATAAAAGCTGCATAAAGAGTTGTCAAGACTTGATGGTCGCGAGGAACAAGAATACCTCCGTCCCAAAGCCACCAACAAGAATTGGTATCTGGAAACGCGTCAGCCATCTACAATGAATCCAATCTTCTCTACTGTTTGCGTTTGGAATAAACAACACTTGTTGTAATATTTATACATCTGATTGTATTATAAGAAAGAGCCACACGTGCTTTCGAATTGTACATTTTTACTTTGAACAATGTACAAGTTGTTTTGAATCAATGTTTAGGCGTCATATCGACGCAATTTAAAGGTGTGCAGGGGACGGGAGGGTTCCATTTTGGATCCTCTTTTCCTCACTTTCTTACATTTTTGTGGCCCTGTGCCAGGACCGCTTTTCCTCCCCCGCACCCAAAAATCCTTAACATTTGATACTTAAATTTATATCTATTCAAACCGTAAAATCTAGAGTGTGCACCTTCATCCCCTTTTTCCTATGAGTTTTTCACTGGCATCACATACCAGTGTGGCACAAATCAAAGGTAGCACCCACTTTATGCATCTTGATGAATATGTCTTTCTCACGAATAAATGAGTTAACAGAGAAACGCGCCACTACTCTAGCTTTTGACGCATCTGAAGTCAAACGCATGCTGTCTTTGATTAAATCACTAGAATGTAGAGCCAATCCAGAGAGACTAATATTTCAGCTAGAAAAACTCATCCGACGGGAGATTGCTCAAAAACTTCATGCTTCTACTCTAGTCGACTACTTCAAATCACAGATAATACCTCGAGGACTAAGGGTCTATCTACGTCTGACTTTATGCAGTGAGAACAAATTGTTTGTTGAAAAATGGGATCGTAACCTTAATAAGTGCTCTCTCGACTTGATACTCCTGACAATCGAAGAACTTTCAAAATCTCTGACATCTATTGATACAGAAATTACGACACTCAAAACTCAATTAAGTGAATTTAAAACATCTGAGGAACTTGCTGAACTTCTAACCGACATCAACTCGAAACTTTCAAGATACAAACAAGATATAGAACAGCGGAAATTGAGGAAATTCAAAAGAGACACATTCGATTACCTTAACGATATTGTGTACACGTGGCAAGAGTATTACCATCACCGGGATCAACAACGCAAATTCAATCATCCAAACAAAACAAATTCTGGCAGTGAAAGCAGTAGCAGTAACATTTGCGACCCGATTCAACCTGAGGATAGACGAGATCCCGCTGATAGGGAAACCGCCGCAGAACCTAGAGATTCCACTCCTTCAAACCCAACTACTATTCCACCACCAACCAGCCCAGGGATATCTGGGGCTTTTTTAGGAATAAGAGACAAATCAAGAGAAAAACAAGGAGAGGTCAAAACTCAAAACAAAAGAAAAACAAATGATAGAAAATTTGGTTGTCAATCTATCCAGCAAGAATTTGACTAGTGGTCAACTAGACATGCTTAACCGCGGATTATCATTTGTACCAACAAGCACACTCTTTGAGGAAAAAGTATGCTTCCATAGATTATTGAGGAAACTAAGACTTAAAATCTTTTTTAGCACAGATATGGATTTTGAACAACCAACTACTACAGCCAACACCCTTGAATTTCGGCCAAAGAGTAACTTCGATCCATACACACAAAACTCAATGCTCAATCTATTTGAGAAAATGTTGATTAAAGATCGAGAGAGAATCAACTATCAAAAGACCACACCAACTAACATCAAAAAATGCCAACTTGAACATATTGAAGCATTAGCCAAAGACGAAGAAATAACAATCAAACCGGCGGACAAAGGTGGAGCAATTATAAACATGGACACCAAAGACTATGCATCTAAATGTCTTACCCTACTCAATGACACCAATACCTATACTAGATTAGATGGAGCCCCATACATAAAATCAAGCTGCTGATCGAGAACATGATTGAAGAAGCGTTGGAGCATAACTGGATTGATGTCAAGACTAGCAAATTCCTAATAAATCAATACCCCATTACACCGGTATTTTACGGTCTCCTGAAAATTCACAAGAATCCTTCCAACCCCCCACTAAGACCAATAGTTGCCGGTACAGACAGCATCCTTGATCCTTTAGCTGTCTATGTGGACAGATCACTCCAACAACTAGTTCAAAACACCCCCACTTACCTGAGAGACACGACAGATTTTTTGAATTGCATCCAAGATATGAGGGCATTGAGTTCCGACTGCATAATTTTCAGTATGGACTTATGTAGTCTATACACATCTATCCTGCATTAAGAAGGCATAAGAACAGTACAATGGCTAATATCTAACTCCACAACCAATGAAGGGAATAACAACTTAATTTTGAAATTCTTGGATCTCATACTTTTCAACAGCTACTTTAGATTCCAGGGCAAATTTTATCTTCAGACTACTGGCACATCAATGGGATCCTCCAGAGCACCAATATACGCCAATACATTTATGTATAAATTGGAACAACAACATGTACTGGATCATCCTGAATGGTCACATCAAATTTTGATGTGGAAACGCTGCATCGACGATATTTTCGGGATTTGGTGTGGGACACGAGATGAACTGGACTAATTTTTCAGCTACATGAACACCATCCATGATAACATCAAATTTACCATGGAGGTAGGAACACCACGCTTACACTTCCTGGACGTTGATATGGAAATTCAAGACAATCGCATCAGCACTACTGTGTACCACAAACCCACTGATACAAACAATTTGTTACATTTCACAAGCCATCACCATAAATCTATGCTGAAAAGTTTGCCATATCGCCAAATCTTGAGGCTTAAACGCATAATCTCAGATCCTGCAGGTCTCGACACAGAGAGCACTAAACTTTTTGAAAGGTTTGAAGCCAGAGGATATCCTGAAACTATTCTCGATGCAGCCAAAGAAAGATCTGATCTTATCAGCAAAGAAGATCTGCTGATCCCAAAAGCAAAAACTAAAGAAATACCACTCTTACACATCACCAAATACTCAAGACAAAGCTTCCAGATAGGTAAAACCATCAGGAAACATTGGATCATTCTCCATAACGACCAGACGCTGAAAGAGTTATTTCCTAAGGCACCCATGATGGCCTTCAGGCGCGGTAAGAACCTTAAAGACAAACTCGTCAGAGCGGAAGTACCTCCAAAGGATAAACAAATGGTTCTACAAACAAGAAAAATGTGAACTTTCCCATGCCTTTGTTGTTCACACTGCAACAACGTCACTAAGGGGGACAGTATCACTCACCCATACACGGGTAAAAAGATCAAACTACGACATTTTGCCACCTGTATGTCCACCAGTGTGATTTACGCGATCAAGTGCCCATGTGGCAAACTTTACATCGGTCAAACAACAAGGTCAGTTAAAGAGAGGCTCACAGAGCACAAATCTAATATTAGGTGTAAAAACATGAAATCACCTCTCTCGAGACACTTTTTGGAAAATTACCAAACTGTAGCTCAGGTCAAATATCAGGTCCTAGAAGTAGTTAAAAAACCCTACAGAGGTGGCAACTATCAGTCAATACTTTCTCGCAGAGAGAAATACTGGATTCACACCTTGAACACACTACTCCCTAAGGGCCTCAATGATGAGTTCTCACTGAAATGCTTCATTTAATTAGGAACTTATAATGAGTCCTCTAATTTTGAAAACATAATCAGGTGCTCTCTATAGATAGCCCATTCTGCCTAGTACACAGTATCATTTCATCTAATCGGATCGTCATCTAATGTTTCCACTCTTTACAATGCACTCTAGAACTATGTTAACATGCAGACCTTGTTTACTTTGAATTACTGTCGATTGAACTTTATACATCAGACCTTGTTATGGTATACCCACAGTGCTCTCATCTGTTCAAAAAATACAAAATAATCTTCATTGTGCAATTTGTAAATCCAAAGCCAACCAACTCTAACTCGCATATATCTGCATTTATAGTTCCTTTAGTCATTTTCCTTTTTCTTTCATACTCCTTAGAGCTTCGAATCATATCATTATTTTATCCCTTACAAGTACATTCAAATATGGCCGCCATTAAGGACAGTCACTTAGGAACGTTCTTCAGTGTAGGTATTGCCACATGGGTCCGTTTTCCACCTCTACATAACATGAACTACATACACAGTCTTACGCGTGCAGGAGGGTCCTTCATTCCAGACGGAGCATCCCCTGCTTAGCAACAGTTTCTATCTACTCCCGACTCGTTAGTGTGCCACTTCTGTGATCGGCTCCGCGACGGACGAAGATTCCAATATACAATCGGGTATTGTGTTTACACTAGTAAATTCCTGCATCCACACATGGCATTGTGCCGGCTTTGTATTCTACTCTAAGACTTTCCTTTACTTATCCGTAGCTCCTCTGTGCTATTTCTTATATTCACAGACCGTGTATCTTTCAGCACTATCTAGTGCTTCCACGTTGTCCTTTGGACGCAAGTTACCGGACTCCACTGGCAATTGGCGAAAAGCATACGTACTCACCTTGCCAGGGTGAGTACCTCCCTTTCTTTCTTTACCGCTCCGAATTTGTGCCGATTATGTTACAGCCCTGAGCCCATTCTTTGCACATCATTAACTATCTGATTCGTCCACAATGAATAAACTGCTGCTCTGTGCTATTTTAAATATCATTAATTCCCTACACCCCTTATTGTAGGACCTGGGGCTCCCGTGTAATTGATGCCTGATGGAGTCTCCTTTGACTGATTGAACCCTGACTACCCTTTTACATCATCAAACGCAATAGGACTAAGAATCCTCCCATTGATGGTGAGCTTATATCTAGCCCATAGGGCATTATCTAACTCTACAAGGATAACTCTTTTTTTCTCTCCCTCTAAATTGATCATGGCGGCTATGCGTAGGTTGGGTTGTTTGTGGCTTTGGATAAATCACCATATACTATTAGAAATGTCCACACAGAAACTGGTTACTACCTTGGGGCTATGTTACTTTATACAAATGGTGACTTACAGTCTATGATAAATGAGTAAATTTGCACTAGATAGAGAATGCGGTCTTGACTTGAGAGTGTTACAACCCTGATTATATTTCCTTTGTATTCTTTACATTTTAGTTCATATGTATGATTTATGGCTCAAGAAGAAGAGAATTGGTATCTCGAAACGGGTCAGCCATCTACAATGAATTAAATCGTCTCTACTGTTTGCGTTTAGAATAAACAACACTTGTTGTAATATTTATACATCTGATTGTATTATTAGAAAAAGCCACACATGCTTTCGAATTGTACATTTTTACTTTGAACAATGTACAAGTTGTTTTGAATCAATGTTTAGACATCATATCGATGCAATTTAAAGGTGTACATGGGACGGGAGGGTTCCATTTTGGATCCTCGTTTTCTCACTTTCTTACATTTTTGTGGCCCTCTGCCAGGACCGCTTTTCCTCCCCCACACCCAAAAATCCTTAACCTTTGAATTTTAAATTTATATCTATTCAAACCTTAAAATCTAGAGTGTGCATCTTCATCACCTTGTTCCAGTGACCCAACAGAGTCTACTGAAGGTGACCATGGGGGCTTGGTGGTCCCCCTTCAAGTAAGAACCTTCCTCCTACAACTGGCGCATGAACTTCCTCTAGCTGGTCACCCGGGGATCAAGAGAACCAAGCAGAGGAAATCCATGCATGTCTACTGGCCCAAGATGGGCATCCCGGTAGAAGGCCATTGTAGGAGTTGTGCCACTTGTCAGATTTCTGGTAAGAGTGGCTCAACAATCCAGACTCCATTTGTGCCACTCATTATGGTGGGGATGCCATTTGAAAGGGTCAGATTGACATTGTTGGTCCCCTATCCTCTGGCAATAGGTTTATCTTGGTGCTGGTTGACCGTGCCACCAGATATCCTGAAGCCATCCCATTGAAGACTGTGACTGCCCAGGCAGTTGCAAAAACATTACTTGGCATTTCTACTAGGGTTGGCTTCCCTAAAGAAGTTGTGTCAACAGAGGCAGCAACTTTATGTACATGCAAGCCATGGGGAAAGAGTGTGGGCTCACCTATACGTTTTCATTGGCTTATCATCCACAAACTAGTTGAGAGGTTTAATAGAACTCTCAAAAGCATGATTCTTGTTTTGGAAGAACCTCAAAGGAGAAAGTGCGATCTCTGGTTGCTGTGCTTACTATTTGCCTACAGAGAGGTACCTCGAGAGAGTGTTGGTTTCATCCCCTTTGAGCTTATTTTTGGCCTCCATGTTAGGGGAACACTGGTGATAGTCAAGGAAGGGTGGGAGCTCCATACTCCTTCCATCACTACCAATGTAGTAGACTATGTGCTGGGGCTGAGGAAGAGAATGTTCCTTCTGATGGCTCAGGCCGGTGATAAGTTGAAGGCATTTCAGGCACTGATGAAACATTGGTATGACCAGAAGGCTTTGCTTATTCACTTCACCCCAAGCCATGAAATCCTGATTATGAACCCTATAAGGCCTAGATCCCTACAGGACAAATGTTCAGGCCCTAACACAAAGATGAGCATGGTCATGTGAGTCTCAATGCTGACAGAAGAGCAACAAACTCCTGAATTCGTCACAACTTAATGTGGTGGACACAGAATCATACACAAAGATTTTTGAAAGGAAAATTCTTGTTTTTAAAATTATTTATTTGTTTTGGTTTTAAAAAGAAAAACATTTACAAAAGAGAGAAATAATTTTTTCACAATTGAGCTTGTTAAGCTAAAAAAAGAAAACCCAAGCAAGCAGGCAGGCAATGCAAAAGAAGAAGAAACCAAGAAAAGCCCGGAGGCTACAAAGGGGACCAATCTCAGCACGGCAACACTCTTTCGAAGAACAAATGACTTCCTTTTATGACAGGATAGAGAATTTTTTCATAACTTCTACTATTGTTGCCGTCAGCATGATCTCTTGGCCAGAAATCATCCTGTCCCAAAAAAGCTTTGAAGTTAGACTCTCTTCTTTAGCTACAAATCTCCTAAGTAACAGCAGCCTTGTTTCCCAAGTTCATTCACACTCCAATAATAGGTGTCTTAGGGATTGTTGGCTTGGAGAGTCACAATGTCTACAGAGTTTTTTTGCTTGGTCCCCCAGATTTCTTCTAGCCAAAATGTCCCTGGTGTGGGCTACGTTTAGCCTAAGTCTCAAGAAATGATTTCTTGTTCCTTTTTCTGGAAACTTTTCAAGGTAGCGAGGAAGAAACCCAAGCTTTTTGTCCACCTTAAGAAGATGGTTAGGAGAATTAAGGTTCCTTACTCCGTCGATAGTGTCGATCCAGTCGCTTATTTCTAGTGTCTTTTTCACTTTCAAGGGATTGGATACCAGAGTTTCTAATGTCATGTCGAGCCTAAGCAGGATACCTCTGACCTTCTTCTCCAGACCAAGGAGTAACTGAGAATTCTTGAGGTGTTCATTCACGTCAGAGTAAAGGGAGGTCTTACCTGCTATCGTTATTTCACGGAATAATGATATAATTTTCCAGTTTGCTCGACATCCAAGAGAAGCTAGACCTAGTTCGAAACATAGGCTCACCAGAGGGGTGCACATTGGGAGAGCCAAGGATTTTTTCCACAGAAGACCCTCTAATTTCTTCCAGTTAGTATGCCAAAGCAGGGGCTTTGCTTCCAGGCCATAAAGGAGGACTGGAACTGCTTTGGCCATATAGAATTTAATAAGAGGGAGAATGGAACATTTTCAAAATTTTGCATTCAGTTTTTTCATTTGAGGAATGATCTTTATGGCTTTTTCCATAATTGCTGTATTCACCTTGTTGTTAGCGGGAGAGGCGAAGATCTCATAGCCCAGATAAGTCCGTTCTTCGACGCGGGGGACTACTTTGCCATCCAAAACCCAATTTACGTAAACTGGTTTCTTCTTTGGATGTTTGAATATAAGTATCTTAGATTTCAGAGGGTTAATTGAGAGCCCATTTAGGGTGGCATATTCCCCAAGTTTGTTTAAAAGGCGCTGAAGACCAATCGCTGATCTATCCAGCAGGACTAGATCGTCTGCGTATGCGAGCCAGTGTATTCTCCTCCCGTTGATCACTGGACTAGACAACGACTATGAGAACAGGAAGTCTCCTAGGTCTGACAAAAACAGGTTGAAAAACAAAGGGGCTCCTAGACATCCTTGCCTCACCCCTTTGAAGACCTGTATTAAATCTGACAGATGTCCCTGGTCGTCAAGCCTCAGTCTTATGGTGGTATTCTTATGAAGTTCAATAAGCATTGCTAACAGGGAGGCTGGAATCCCCAAACTGTAAAGTTTGCGCCAGAGTAGGGATCTGTCCACATGATCGAATGCCTTAGAAAGGTCTAGCCATGCCCCATATAGGGGGGTGCCTTCTTTCTCATTTGTCTTTTCACTGAGTAAGATCAAAATAAGCCCACTGAGACTAGTAGAGAGCCCTTTTCTAAAGCATGTTTGATGATGTGAGGGTATCTGCCTTGAATCCACCCAATGTGAAACTTCTCTTAATAAAAGCTGCATAAAGAGTTGTCAAGACTTGATGGTCGCGAGGAACAAGAATACCTCCGTCCCAAAGCCACCAACAAGAATTGGTATCTGGAAACGCGTCAGCCATCTACAATGAATCCAATCTTCTCTACTGTTTGCGTTTGGAATAAACAACACTTGTAATATTTATACATCTGATTGTATTATAAGAAAGAGCCACACGTGCTTTCGAATTGTACATTTTTACTTTGAACAATGTACAAGTTGTTTTGAATCAATGTTTAGGCGTCATATCGACGCAATTTAAAGGTGTGCAGGGGACGGGAGGGTTCCATTTTGGATCCTCTTTTCCTCACTTTCTTACATTTTTGTGGTCCTGTGCCAGGACCGCTTTTCCTCCCCCGCACCCAAAAATCCTTAACATTTGATACTTAAATTTATATCTATTCAAACCGTAAAATCTAGAGTGTGCACCTTCATCCCCTTTTTCCTATGAGTTTTTCACTGGCATCACATACCAGTGTGGCACAAATCAAAGGTAGCACCCACTTTATGCATCTTGATGAATATGTCTTTCTCACGAATCAATGAGTTAACAGAGAAACGCGCCACTACTCTAGCTTTTGACGCATCTGAAGTCAAACGCATGCTGTCTTTGATTAAATCACTAGAATGTAGAGCCAATCCAGAGAGACTAATATTTCAGCTAGAAAAACTCATCCGACGGGAGATTGCTCAAAAACTTCATGCTTCTACTCTAGTCGACTACTTCAAATCACAGATAATACCTCGAGGACTAAGGGTCTATCTACGTCTGACTTTATGCAGTGAGAACAAATTGTTTGTTGAAAAATGGGATCGTATCCTTAATAAGTGCTCTCTCGACTTGATACTCCTGACAATCGAAGAACTTTCAAAATCTCTGACATCTATTGATACAGAAATTACGACACTCAAAACTCAATTAAGTGAATTTAAAACATCTGAGGAACTTGCTGAACTTCTAACCGACATCAACTCGAAACTTTCAAGATACAAACAAGATATAGAACAGCGGAAATTGAGGAAATTCAAAAGAGACACATTCGATTACCTTAACGATATTGTGTACACGTGGCAAGAGTATTACCATCACCGGGATCAACAACGCAAATTCAATCATCCAAACAAAACAAATTCTGGCAGTGAAAGCAGTAGCATTTGCGACCCGATTCAACCTGAGGATAGACGAGATCCTGCTGATAGGGAAACCGCCGCAGAACCTAGAGATTCCACTCCTTCAAACCCAACTACTATTCCACCACCAACCAGCCCAGGGATATCTGGGGCTTTTTTAGGAATAAGAGTCAAATCAAGAGAAAAACAAGGAGAGGTCAAAACTCAAAACAAAAGAAAAACAAATGATAGAAAATTTGGTTGTCAATCTATCCAGCAAGAATTTGACTAGTGGTCAACTAGACATGCTTAACCGCGGATTATCATTTGTACCAACAAGCACACTCTTTGAGGAAAAAGTATGCTTCCATAGATTATTGAGGAAACTAAGACTTAAAATCTTTTTTAGCACAGATATGGATTTTGAACAACCAACTACTACAACCAACACCCTTGAATTTCGGCCAAAGAGTAACTTCGATCCATACACACAAAACTCAATGCTCAATCTATTTGAGAAAATGTTGATTAAAGATCGAGAGAGAATCAACTATCAAAAGACCACACCAACTAACATCAAAAAATGGCAACTTGAACATATTGAAGCATTAGCCAAAGACGAAGAAATAACAATCAAACCGGCGGACAAAGGTGGAGCAATTATAAACATGGACACCAAAGACTATGCATCTAAATGTCTTACCCTACTCAATGACACCAATACCTATACTAGATTAGATGGAGCCCCATACATAAAATCAAGCTGCTAATCGAGAACATGATTGAAGAAGCGTTGGAGCATAACTGGATTGATGTCAAGACTAGCAAATTCCTAATAAATCAATACCCCATTACACCGGTATTTTACGGTCTCCCGAAAATTCACAAGAATCCTTCCAACCCCCCACTAAGACCAATAGTTGCCGGTACAGACAGCATCCTTGATCCTTTAGCTGTCTATGTGGACAGATCACTCCAACAACTAGTTCAAAACACCCCCACTTACCTGAGAGACACGACAGATTTTTTGAATTGCATCCAAGATATGAGGGCATTGAGTTCCGACTGCATAATTTTCAGTATGGACGTATGTAGTCTATACACATCTATCCTGCATTAAGAAGGCATAAGAACAGTACAATGGCTAATATCTAACTCCACAACCAATGAAGGGAATAACAACTTAATTTTGAAATTCTTGGATCTCATACTTTTCAACAGCTACTTTAGATTCCAGGGCAAATTTTATCTTCAGACTACTGGCACATCAATGGGATCCTCCATAGCACCAATATACGCCAATACATTTATGTATAAATTGGAACAACAACATGTACTGGATCATCCTGAATGGTCACATCAAATTTTGATGTGGAAACGCTGCATCGACGATATTTTCGGGATTTGGTGTGGGACACGAGATGAACTGGACTAATTTTTCAGCTACATGAACACCATCCATGATAACATCAAATTTACCATGGAGGTAGGAACACCACGCTTACACTTCCTGGACGTTGATATGGAAATTCAAGACAACCGCATCAGCACTACTGTGTACCACAAACCCACTGATACAAACAATTTGTTACATTTCACAAGCCATCACCATAAATCTATGCTGAAAAGTTTGCCATATCGCCAAATCTTGAGGCTTAAACGCATAATCTCAGATCCTGCAGGTCTCGACACAGAGAGCACTAAACTTTTTGAAAAGTTTGAAGCCAGAGGATATCCTGAAACTATTCTCGATGCAGCCAAAGAAAGATCTGATCTTATCAGCAAAGAAGATCTGCTGATCCCAAAAGCAAAAACTAAAGAAATACCACTCTTACACATCACCAAATACTCAAGACAAAGCTTCCAGATAGGTAAAACCATCAGGAAACATTGGATCATTCTCCATAACGACCAGACGCTGAAAGAGTTATTTCCTAAGGCACCCATGATGGCCTTCAGGCGCGGTAAGAACCTTAGAGACAAACTTGTCAGAGCGGAAGTACCTCCAAAGGATAAACAAATGGTTCTACAAACAAGAAAAATGTGAACTTTCCCATGCCTTTGTTGTTCACACTGCAACAACGTCACTAAGGGGGACAGTATCACTCACCCATACACGGGTAAAAAGATCAAACTACGACATTTTGCCACCTGTATGTCCACCAGTGTGATTTACGCGATCAAGTGCCCATGTGGCAAACTTTACATCGGTCAAACAACAAGGTCAGTTAAAGAGAGGCTCACAGAGCACAAATCTAATATTAGGTGTAAAAACATGAAATTACCTCTCTCGAGACACTTTTTGGAAAATGACCAAACTGTAGCTCAGGTCAAATATCAGGTCATAGAAGTAGTTAAAAAACCCTACAGAGGTGGCAACTATCAGTCAATACTTTCTCGCAGAGAGAAATACTGGATTCACACCTTGAACACACTACTCCCTAAGGGCCTCAATGATGAGTTCTCACTGAAATGCTTCATTTAATTAGGAACTTATAATGAGTCCTCTAATTTTGAAAACATAATCAGGTGCTCTCTATAGATAGCCCATTCTGCCTAGTACACAGTATCATTTCATCTAATCGGATCGTCATCTAATGTTTCCACTCTTTACAATGCACTCTAGAACTATGTTAACATGCAGACCTTGTTTACTTTGAATTACTGTCGATTGAACTTTATACATCAGACCTTGTTATGGTATACCCACAGTGCTCTCATCTGTTCAAAAAATACAAAATAATCTTCATTGTGCAATTTGTAAATCCAAAGCCAACCAACTCTAACTCGCATATATCTGCATTTATAGTTCCTTTAGTCATTTTCCTTTTTCTTTCATACTCCTTAGAGCTTCGAATCATATCATTATTTTATCCCTTACAAGTACATTCAAATATGGCCGCCATTAAGGACAGACACTTAGGAACGTTCTTCAGTGTAGGTATTGCCACATGGGTCCGTTTTCCACCTCTACATAACATGAACTACATACACAGTCTTACGCGTGCAGGAGGGTCCTTCATTCCAGACGGAGCATCCCCTGCTTAGCAACAGTTTCTATCTACTCCCGACTCGTTAGTGTGCCACTTCTGTGATCGGCTCCGCGACGGACGAAGATTCCAATACACAATTGGGTATTGTGTTTACACTAGTAAATTCCTGCATCCACACATGGCATTGTGCCGGCTTTGTATTCTACTCTAAGACTTTCCTTTACTTATCCGTAGCTCCTCTGTGCTATTTCTTATATTCACAGACCGTGTATCTTTCAGCACTATCTAGTGCTTCCACGTTGTCCTTTGGACGCAAGTTACCGGACTCCACTGGCAATTGGCGAAAAGCATACGTACTCACCTTGCCAGGGTGAGTACCTCCCTTTCTTTCTTTACCGCTCCGAATTTGTGCCGATTATGTTACAGCCCTGAGCCCATTCTTTGCACATCATTAACTATCTGATTCGTCCACAATGAATAAGCTGCTGCTCTGTGCTATTTTAAATATCATTAATTCCCTACACCCCTTATTGTAGGACCTGGGGCTCCCGTGTAATTGATGCCTGATGGAGTCTCCTTTGACTGATTGAACCCTGACTACCCTTTTACATCATCAAACGCAATAGGACTAAGAATCCTCCCATTGATGGTGAGCTTATATCTAGCCCATAGGGCATTATCTAACTCTACAAGGATAACTCAATTTTTTTCTCTCCCTCTAAATTGATCATGGCGGCTATGCGTAGGTTGGGTTGTTTGTGGCTTTGGATAAATCACCATATACTATTAGAATTGTCCACACAGAAACTGGTTGCTACCTTGGGGCTATGTTACTTTATACAAATGGTGACTTACAGTCTATGATAAATGAGTAAATGTGCACTAGATAGAGAATGCGGTCTTGACTTGAGAGTGTTACAACCCTGATTATATTTCCTTTGTATTCTTTACATTTTAGTTCATATGTATGATTTATGGCTCAAGAAGAAGAGAATTGGTATCTCGAAACGGGTCAGCCATCTACAATGAATTAAATCTTCTCTACTGTTTGCGTTTGGAATAAACAACACTTGTTGTAATATTTATACATCTGATTGTATTATTAGAAAAAGCCACACATGCTTTCGAATTGTACATTTTTACTTTGAACAATGTACAAGTTGTTTTGAATCAATGTTTAGACGTCATATCGATGCAATTTAAAGGTGTACATGGGACGGGAGGGTTCCATTTTGGATCCTGTTTTCTCACTTTCTTACATTTTTGTGGCCCTCTGCCAGGACCGCTTTTCCTCCCCCGCACCCAAAAATCCTTAACCTTTGAATTTTAAATGTATATCTATTCAAACCTTAAAATCTAGAGTGTGCATCTTCATCACCTTGTTCCAGTGACCCAACAGAGTCTACTGAAGGTGACCATGGGGGCTTGGTGGTCCCCCTTCAAGTAAGAACCTTCCTCCTACAACTGGCGCATGAACTTCCTCTAGCTGGTCACCCGGGGATCAAGAGAACCAAGCAGAGGAAATCCATGCATGTCTACTGGCCCAAGATGGGCATCCCGGTAGAAGGCCATTGTAGGAGTTGTGCCACTTGTCAGATTTCTGGTAAGAGTGGCTCAACAATCCAGACTCCATTTGTGCCACTCATTATGGTGGGGATGCCATTTGAAAGGGTCGGATTGACATTGTTGGTCCCCTATCCTCTGGCAATAGGTTTATCTTGGTGCTGGTTGACCGTGCCACCAGATATCCTGAAGCCATCCCATTGAAGACTGTGACTGCCCAGGCAGTTGCAAAAACATTACTTGGCATTTCTACTAGGGTTGGCTTCCCTAAAGAAGTTGTGTCAACAGAGGCAGCAACTTTATGTACATGCAAGCCATGGGGAAAGAGTGTGGGCTCACCTATACGTTTTCATTGGCTTATCATCCACAAACTAGTTGAGAGGTTTAATAGAACTCTCAAAAGCATGATTGTGGTTTTGGAAGAACCTCAAAGGAGAAAGTGCGATCTCTGGTTGCTGTGCTTACTATTTGCCTACAGAGAGGTACCTCGAGAGAGTGTTGGTTTCATCCCCTTTGAGCTTATTTTTGGCCACCATGTTAGGGGAACACTGGTGATAGTCAAGGAAGGGTGGGAGCTCCATACTCCTTCCATCACTACCAATGTAGTAGACTATGTGCTGGGAATGTTCCTTCTGATGGCTCAGGCAGGTGATAAGTTGAAGGCATTTCAGGCACTGATGAAACATTGGTATGACCAGAAGGCTTTGCTTATTCACTTCACCCCAAGCCATGAAATCCTGATTATGAACCCTATAAGGCCTAGATCCCTACAGGACAAATGTTCAGGCCCTAACACAAAGATGAGCATGGTCATGTGAGTCTCAATGCTGACAGAAGAGCAACAAACTCCTGAATTCGTCACAACTTAATGTGGTGGACACAGAATCATACACAAAGATTTTTGAAAGGAAAATTCTTGTTTTTAAAATTATTTATTTGTTTTGGTTTTAAAAAGAAAAACATTTACAAAAGAGAGAAATAATTTTTTCACAATTGAGCTCGTTAAGCTAAAAAAAGAAAACCCAAGCAAGCAGGCAGGCAATGCAAAAGAAGAAGAAACCAAGAAAAGCCCAGAGGCTACAAAGGGGACCAATCTCAGCAGGGCAACACTCTTTCGAAGAACAAATGACTTCCTTTTATGACAGGATAGAGAATTTTTTCATAACTTCTACTATTGTTGCCGTCAGCATGATCTCTTGGCCAGAAATCATCCTGTCCCAAAAAAGCTTTGAAGTTAGACTCTCTTCTTTAGCTACAAATCTCCTAAGTAACAGCAGTCTTGTTTCCCAAGTTCATTCACACTCCAATAATAGGTGTCTTAAGGATTGTTGGCTTGGAGATTCACAATGTCTACAGAGTTTTTTTGCTTGGTCCCCCAGATTTCGTCTAGTCAAAATGTCCCCGGTGTGGGCTACGTTTAGCCTAAGTCTCAAGAAATGATTTCTTGTTCCTTTTTCTGGAAACTTTTGAAGGTAGCGAGGAAGAAACCCAAGCTTTTTGTCCACCTTAAGAAGATGGTTAGGAGGATTAAGGTTCCTTACTCCGTCGATAGTGTCGATCCAGTCGCTTATTTCTAGTGTCTTTTTCACTTTCAAGGGATTGGATACTAGAGTTTCTAATGTCAGGTCGAGCGTAAGCAGGATACCTCTGACTTTCTTCTCCAGACCAAGGAGTAACTGAGATCTTGAATTTTTGAGGTGTTCATTCACGTCAGAGTAAAGGGAGGTCTTACCTGCTGTCGTTATTTCACGGAATAATGATATAATTTTCCAGTTTGCTCGACATCCAAGAGAAGCTAGACCTAGTTCGAAACATAGGCTCACCAGAGGCGTGCACATTGGGGGAGCCATGGATTTTCTCCACAGAAGACCCTCTAATTTGTTCCAGTTAGCATGCCATAGCAGGGGGGCTGCTTCCAGGCCATAACGGAGGACTGGAACTGCTTTGGCCATGTAGAATTTAATAAGAGGGAGAATGGAAAATTTTCAAAATTTTGCATTCAGTTTTTTCATTTGAGGAATGATCTTTGTGGCTTTTTCCATAATTGCTGTATTCACCTTGTTGTTAGCGGGAGAGGCGAAGATCTCATAGCCCAGATAAATCCGTTCTTCGACGCGGGGGACTACTTTGCCATCCAAAACCCAATTTCCGTAAACTGGTTTCTTCTTTGGTTGTTTGAATATAAGTATCTTAGATTTCAGAGGGTTAATTGAGAGCCCATTTAGGGTGGCATATTCCCCCAGTTTGTTTAAAAGGCACTGAAGACCAATCGCCGAGCTATCCAGCAGGACTATATCGTCCACGTATGCGAGCCAGTGTATTCTCCTCCCATTGATCACTCGACTAGCCAACGACGATGAGAACAGGAAGTCTCCTAGGTCTGACAAAAACAGGTTGAAAAACAAAGGGGCTCCTAGACATCCTTGCCTCACCCCTTTGAAGACCTGCATTAAATCTGACAGATGTCCATGGTCGTCAAGCCTCAGTCTTATGGTGGTATTCTTATGAAGTTCAATAAGCATTGCTAACAGGGAGGCTGGAATCCCCCAACTGTAAAGTTTGCACCAGAGTAGGGATCTGTCCACATGATCGAATACCTTAGAAAGGTCTACCCATGCCCCATAAAGGGGGGTGCCCTCTTCCTCATTTGTCTTTTCACTGAGTAAGTTCAAAATAGGCCCACTGAGACTAGTAGAGAGACCTTTTCTAAAGCATGTTTGATGATGTGAGGGTATCTGCCTTGAATCCACCCAATGTGAAAGTTCTTTTAATAAAAGCTGCATAAAGAGTTGTCAAGACTTGATGGTCGCGAGGAACAACAATACCTCCCTCCCGAAGCCACCAACAGCAAGAAAATAGTCACTTACTGTTCGAGGATTAGGGCCACAAGTGGAGAAACAGGATACCCGTGTGGTCCAGATGACTGCTGTAAGGGAAAAAGAACAGGTAAGATCAGGGACACACAAGGCAAAGGAGAATGACACCTACCAAGAACCACTGGATGGAAAGCCTAAACAATAGGGTAATGCCTGTTCCCTTAGTGGGTTGAGATCAGGGAGGCTAGAGGAGGAAAGACGGAATGCCACACTGGAAACCACCTGAGTAGGATGCTACGGGAGGATGGCAGCTGGAGCACCAAGTTATCAATAGCGAGTCCGGATATGTCTTTGCCAAGGGAGTTGACTAAAGCTGATCCAAGGGACGGTCCGTGGTCTGTAATTCCAAAAGTCCAATAGATACCAAACAAAGTACCAAAAAAGGGAAAAGCCGAGGAATTCGTAGTTCGTGGTCAAAAACAGTAGTGTAGTTCCAGATAACAAGAATGAAGACAAGGCTCCAAAATGACGTAAACAAACAGTTGAGAAGCGTCGTGTAGCATTCTGGAGCTCCTTAAATACCTGCAGACATGTCACGTGATTACTAAGGACGCGTTACGCGGCACGTGACCACTGTATTGGTCGGTGGAGGCTTGAGCGTTGCTGGATCCAATGAGGATGCAGTGGTCCAAAGAGGCGTGGCCATTACCACAGCCACCCGCGATGCCGTGCCATGATAAGTCTGTTGTTGGGGAGTGGGAGTGGCGGAAGCCATAACACGTGGTTCGGTGAAGGTCCGGGTATTATGCAGGTTTGATGCCCCTAGTGGTTGTTTGCCAGAGGTGGCCCAATTGTGCATTGAGGACAAACACCAGGAGAGTCGCCACTTGAGATAAAGGCGATGACCCTTGACCTGACGTTTTCTCTGATGGCCTCCCCAACTCCTCCCACCAGCGGAAGATCTGATCTCAAGGGGGGGAATGGAGAGTGATCTAACGTGAGAGCTAGCACTCGGTCTGGGACATGGTGGGGAAGGAGCACAAGGTTGAGTGAATGAACGTGCTGTAGTCATGACAGAATCCCCCCCAAAGGCCCACGACCCGTGGGCAGGACGGATAGTCACGATGAAACCGGGAGACAATGGACATTCGTAGCCAACTCCCAAGACCGTTCCTCGGGACCAAAATCCAACCAGTCCACCAGGTAATACAAACGACCCCTAGAAATACGGGAACCCAGAAGCAGGGAGACATGGTTTTAACAGAGAGGTATGGAACACAGGGTGGATGCGCCAAGAAGAGGGTACAGCCAACCTAATAGCCACTGGATTTACGACCTTCAAGACCGTGTAAGAACCCACAAACCGAGGCAAACGTTTACGTGATCCTGAAAGATGCAAGTGTCTAGTGGACAGCCACACTCTATCATTTGGGGTATAGGAAGGCGCTGGGGCGCGTTTCTTATTGGCCACCAATCTCATAGACTCCTGCGCCTCGAGGAGATGGGTCAGGGTTTGGGAATGTTAGAGGGACAAATTGCGAGCACAGGCAGTAGCAGCAGGGACCGAAATAGAGGCGAGGTCAGGGATAGGCAGAGTACGGGGATGTTGGCCATACATAGCGAAGAAAGGGGAGGTGCCCAAGGAAGAGTATGGGGCATTGTTGTAGGCAAATTCTGCCGAAGGCAGTAGCTGGTGCCAAGACTGCTGGTGCTGGAGGATGAGACAACGTAAGTATTGCTCCATGACCTAATTCACTCACTCCGTTTGTCCGTCCGTTTCAGGATGGTAAGATGAGGAGAAACAGACATCAATACCAATGAGGCTAGTAGGGGCTTTCCAGAATTTAGACGTGAACTGTGTGCCACGATCTGATATGAGGACTGTGGGCAGACCAAAGAAACAAAATACTTCCTTAAAGAACACGTCAGCTAATTTGGGGGCTGTAGGAAGACCAGAACATGGAACAAAACGGGCCATTTTGGTAAACAAATCTACCACTACCCACACCGTATCCAACCCTTTGATCTTAGGGAGGTCCGTGACAAAGTCCATGGTAAGGGTATGCCACGGATGGGGTGGTACTGGAAGCGGATGTAGTAGCCCAAGGGGGCGGCCTTTTCTAGCCTTACACTGGGCGCAGACAGAACAAGTGTTAACGTAAGCATCTATGTCTTTTCTCATAGTGGGCCACCAACACCATCTCTGTAATAGTCTGAGAGTACGCCTCTGGCCCGGATGGCCATTGAAGGGGGCATTGTGGGACCATTCCAGAGCAAGATTGCGTGTATCCGGTGTAGGTAAGAATAACTTTTCTTGATAATACGGAAGACCTTCAAGTAGGGTCAAACCCCAGTCATTCAACTGGTCAGGATTAGATGACACCCATTGTTGAATAGAGGTCAAGCGATCAGGAGTTGGGGTACAGACACATACTACATGCGTTTTCTCAAGCACCGTGTCCGGGAAACATGGGAGTGGCATGCCTCCAGGAGATTGTGAGAGGGCGTCAGCTTTCTGGTGCGTGGTGCCTGGCCTATGTTTGACGACAAAGTCGTAGCCCACAAAAAATAAATGCCATCGGACCTGTCTACTGTTTACACACTTCGTGGAGGCAAGATCCTGTAGATTCCTATGGTCGGTGAAAACAACAACCTGATTAGCGGCTCCAAGAAGATGATGTCTCCAGATAATGAACACTTCCTTGATGGCCAGGAGTTCTTTCTCTGTAACTGTGTAATGTAGCTCGGAGGTGTTAAATTTGCATGAATGAAAAGCAATAGGGTGTAAGGAGCCCGTGGTAAGACATTTCTGGGATAGAACAGCCCATATAGCAAAGGAGGCGGCATCAGCCTCCACTATGAATGGCTGCGCTGGGTTTGGAAGCTGAAGAATGGGGGCTGAGGTAAAGGCGGTTTTTGTCTGTCAAATGCTTCCTGGTGTATATTGGTCCAGAGAAAGGGTACCCCTGGACTAGTGAGAGCTATAAGAGGGGCCGTAATGTCAGAAAAACCAGAAATAAACCACCTATAAATATTGGCGAAGCCAAGAAAGGACTATAGGGCTTTGACAGATTTGGGCACCGGCCAGTCTAACACCGCACAGATCTTGGAATCATTCATTGATAGCCCACCTGGAGATATGTGAAACCCCAAAAAATCTACCTCCTGCACATGAAACAAGCACTTCTCTGGTTTAGCATAAAGTGAATGTAAACGAAGACGCGAAAGGACTTCCCTTGCATGTCCCACGTGTTCTTGCATGGATGCTGAGAAGATCAAAATGTCATCTAAGTAAATGACCACGAATGTATCAAGAATATCACTGAATATGTCATCCATAAACCGTTGGACCGTGGCGGGCGCGTTGCATAAACCGAAGGGCATGATGGTGTATTCGTACAGCACGTAATGTGTACAGAAAGCCGTCTTCCGCTCATCTCCCTTACGTACCCGAATCAAATTGTATGCTCCCCTGAGGTCTAACTTGGTGTACACCGATGCGTGGGTTAATCGGTTTAACAGTGGGCCTATCAGGGGAATAGGATATCGTTTTTTTTATGGTGATGGCATTCAAGCACTGATAGTCGATGCATGGACGTAGGTCTCCCTCTCGTTTCGGGACAAAAAAGATAGGACTTGAGGCAGGGGAGATAGAATGACGTATGTGGCCCAATTTCAATGAGCTTTGTATATACTCTTTCAATATCTGTTCTTCTGAGGTTGTTAAGGAGTAAATTCTCCCTTTTGGTATCTCTGTATCAGTAACAAAGGTGATGGGGCAGTCATAGGATCTATGAGGGGGCAAAGTCGCTGCACAAGCTCTATTTAAGACGTCATGGTATTCGGTATATTCTGCAGGAATCCCAGAAACCAGAGAACCCACTATGTGTTGTTGAGTATCTACGTCCATGGGAGGAACCTCACCCAGGGTGAGTTGTGCTACCACACCCAATAACTGAGAAGACTAAGTGTCATTCCCCAGGGGAGTGAGACACATGAATTGACAATATGTTGATTCAAAAAACAGATTGCCGGAAGCCCAATCAATCACAGGATTATGAAGCCAAAGCCAAGGGATTCCTAAAATGATGCTGAATTGTGGTGGGGCTATCAGATCGAAGGTAACTAGCTCTCTATGGTTCTCTTGAAGTATCAGACATAAGGGAGCAGTCTGTTGGTGAATAGGACCTGATATTAAGGCTGTGCCATCCACTGCTTGCACTGGTTCTGGTTGGGCTTTAGACTGTAAAGGGAGATTCAAGGAAATGGCTAAATCATTACCTATGTAGTTCCCTGTAGCACCCGAGTCAACAACAATCTGCACCGTGTGAAACATGTCAGGGGTATAAGACAGGACAGCCTGAACCATAATGGGTTTGTTTGATAGAATCGTAGGCATAGTCATGGTGGGGGTCTGGTCTGAGCTCGCCCATGCCCCTGTGGTTAAGGGTGAGCTTTCCAAAAACCCGGATGTCGGGGACGTCTAGGACATTCCCTGACATAATGGCTATTAAGGCCGCTGTACAAACAGGCATTCTCTGTCCTACGTTCTCTCTGTGCAGACGTAATAGGGCTGCGAACCCCCCCCTATCTGTATCGGTTCTACTTGAGACTCAGGTACAACCGACCTGCCTGAAGAAAAACTCACCTCTGTTTTTCTTTCGGCACGTCTGGCGTCTACTTGGAGGGCCAGATCGACAAGGTCTTGATATTGGGAGGGTAATGATGAAAGCATCCTTCAAGCATCACTCAAACCTTTGTAGAATACAACCGCTTTCTTATTTTCAGGCCAGGAGGTCTCCACATCCAATTGATTGTATCTGGTGATGTAATCAATGAGTGACGTTTTCCCCTGTGTTAGGTTTAATAACTCCAGATCGCGTGACTGCGCTTTGTGCCTGGTATCAAATACTTTGGTCATCTCTGAGATGAGTAGATCGAAATCATACAAAGCTAGATTGCCTTCTTTTAACAATGGATTGGCCCATGTAGCGGCTATTCCGCTCAAATGTGACAAGGTGAAGGCTGCTTTGGTTTTTGAGTCGGGAAAGGATTGGGGTCTACACAAAAAGTGGAGTTTGCATTGATTAAGGAATGTTAGGAACTTACAGGGATCTCCATGGAACTTCTCAGGAGCAGCCAATGGGAACGGGGCAGGGACAATGACTTGAGTAGGTGCAGGTGGTGGAGTCTGGGAACTGCTGGGCGTAGGTTCAGGATCCCCAAATTCAGGATCAGCGGGCAAGGCATGGTGTCCACTCTGAATGGTATCAAGGCGTTGGTGAATCGCTGCCTTGGCGGCAGTCATATCTGCCCACAGAACCGAAATAGCTTGGACTAGAGCAGTCACTGGGTCTGAACCAGAGGTATCCATGTTCCGGGCAACAAAAGGCTTCTCAATCTGCCAAGACTTGATGGTCGCGAGGAACAACAATACCTCTGTCCCGAAGCCACCAACAGCAAGAAAATAGTCACTTGCTGTTCGAGGATGAGGGCCACAGGTGGAGAAACAGGATACCCGCGTGGTCCAGATGACTGCTGTAAGGGAAAAAGAACAGGTAAGATCAGGGACACACAAGGCAGAACTATACAGTATTACCCAAAGGAGAATGGCACCTACCAAGAACCACTGGATGGAAAGCCTAAACAATGGGGTAATGCCTGTTCCCTCAGTGGGCTGAGATCAGGGAGGCCAGAGGAGGAAAGACGGAATGCCACACTGGAAACCACCTGAGTAGGATGCTCCGGGAGGATGGAAGCTGGAGCACCAAGTTCTCAATAGCGAGTCAGGGTATGTCTTTGCCAAGGGAGTTGACTAAAGCTGATCCAAGGGACGGTCTGTGGTCTGTAATTCCAAGAGTCCAATAGAGACCAAACAAAGTACCAAAAAAGGGAAAAGCAGAGGAATCCGTAATTCGTAGTTTGTGGTCAAAAACAGTAGTTCCAGATAACAAGAACGAAGAGGAGGCTCCAAAACGACGTAAACAAACAGTTGAGAAGCGTCATGTAGCATTCTGGAGCTCCTTAAATACCTGGAGACATGTCACATGATTACTAAGGACGCGTTACGCGTCACGTGACCACTGCGTTGGTCGGTGGAGGCTTGAGCGTTGCTGGATCCAATGAGGATGCGGTGGTCCAAAGAGGCGTGGCCGTTAGCATGGCCACCCGCGATGCCATGCCATGATAAGTCTGTTGTTGGGGAGTAGAAGTGGTGGAAGCCATAACACGTGGTTCGGTGAAGATCCGGGTATTATGCAGGTTTGATGCCCCTAGTGGTTGTTTGCCAGAGGTGGCCCGATTGTGCATTGCGGACAAACGCCAGGGGAGTCGCCACTTGAGATAAAGGCGATGACCCCTGACCTGACGTTTTCTCCGATGGCCTCCCCAACTCCTCCTACCAGCAGAAGGTCTAACCTCAAGGGGGGGAATGGAGAGTGATCTAACGTGAGAGCTAGTACACGGTCTGGGACATGGTCGGGAAGGAGCACAAGGTTGGGTGAATGAACGTGCTGTAGGCATGACAAGAGTTTACTATCTATATCAAGGAGGGTGATTGGGCGATAGTTGGCCGGGCTTAGCCGATCGCCCCCTTGAAGAATGGAATAACTAATGCATTCTTCCATGATGGAGGGAAAACCCTGGTCTTTAGGATTTCATGGAAGAGACGATTTAGAATCTTGGCCCAGAGTTTTGGATTGTTTTTTAAGACTTGATAAGTTAGGCCATTTGGGCCTGCAGCTTTTGATGAAGAAGAGTTGGATATTAGTTCCATGATGTCATGTTCATCGGACGTAAGGAACCGGGGGGGGGGCAGAGGGCATGATAAAATCTGTGGACCCTGTCGGTTTGAAGTTTTCTGATAGGTATTCCACCCATTTTTGTTCTGGGACTAGGTTGCACAGGGAGCTATTAAAGCCAGACTCTAGCTGACCGAGCGCCGCCCAGAAGTTTCTGGAATTGTTTACATTTAATAGATAGAGAATTCGTTCACCCTTTTCTTGAAGTCTTTGATATTATGGATTTTTGGACCAATTTCTATAGGTCTGTTTAGCTTTTTTTTAATTCATGCAAAAGAGTGTTGGGGTTGTGATGCCTATTTTATATATGGCGCAGTGTTTGTCAGAGATTTCTCTTTTTCCTTTGAGTTTCTTCGTCGAAGATGTGAAGATGTTCTTGTTTGCCTAAGGCACCTATTTAGCTTGGAGGGTGTATAGACCAAATAAAATTTCCAAATTTATCCGGATGGGATTCATCCCTCCAAATTGAGAACTGAACTTTTTCCAGTAGTTTATTCAGCCTTTTGCCCCCTGCTTATATTTTGACACTCACAATTTTCCCTTGAGACCCTCCAGTTCCTGGACATTCTTGATATGTCGATATTTTTGCATATCAGGAAACGAGAGTTCCAAGCTTGTATGGTCGCTACCCCCCCCCCCCAGTTTGCGATGAGGCTGGAGCAGAGACCAGATAGTCCCGAAGAAACAAAGATATAATCTAGAGTGGACTCTGAGTTCCCTTGATGCCAGGTTACTCCTGACTTTTCAGCTTCTGCAGGCTTTTCTTGTAGCATCTCGAGATCCCAAGAAGTCAGGAAGTCCCTCCACAGTTTTCCTTTTTGCAGTGCGCTCCTTTTTATTTGCCTGTGGTTAACGCGACTAGTGGTAACATGATCTGCATTAAAGTCCCCTGCTAGAAGGATGTTTACTCCCTCATGCTCAGTCTTCACCACTGTTAAGAGGGAATTCAATGCTTCTAAGAAATGCTGGAGTTTTTAACTGGCAAGATTCCAGTATATATTGATAATAACCACGATGGAATGTGGAGTATCAATTTTCAGTTCTAATTTGCAAGCTTGAATTCCCAATTCGTTGTTGCATAATGGCGTATTCGTTTTAATGAGGGCAATTATCAACCCTCCCGCTGGTCTCCCTTTTGCTTTCTGAGAAGCCCAAAGGTTTTGGATTGTAAAGCCCTCTATCTCGATTGGGTTGACTAGCCATGTTTCCTGGAATAGTAGAATGTAATTTTGCCCGAGAAGGTCTTCTTTCAATTTTTTCTTTTTCAGAAAGCTGGGACCTCGCGTATTCCAGGATACTAATTTCAGGCACTTTTGCCTAAAGGCAGTTTTCTTCCACTCCTAATTTTAGGATGACTTGGGAGATGATCTCTGGAAGCTTTGCTATAAGGTTGCCGTTTATACTTGTCCTTGAAGCCAGGCTCGTATCTGACGCTTTTGGTTCTCCAACAATGTCATCTTTCTTAGAGCCTTCTCCCTCCCTGGGCGTTTCATGTTAGAGAGGACTTCAGATCTACCCTCCTCCTCAGTTTTGTAAACCGTGAGTCTGCCTCGAGCCAGCTCATTTTTATTGTTAAGTAATGCTTGCTGAGCTCTCCGCGATTGAAGTCCAATTTCCACAAAGTACTTATCCCCTTTAAGAGGGAATTTCACATAATCGATGTCCTCAGATGCAAAAAGGAACAGGTTATGGATTTTTTTAAACCTGGGACAGTTTCACTGATCTGCTAAGTGATTTGTTGTTATTGTGTCTGAAGAGGCTTAGCCATACTTTCGGGATTGTGTAATCAGACAGAACCAGATCTTTCTTTTCAGTTGGCGTTATTGACAAATTTTCCTCTTGCTCCCCCGTACTGCTCCTGCAATTTAAAGGCTCCAGGTTTCTGCATTTTCCTAGACCGCTGCAGGAGTCATTCTCATTTGAGATAGACCTTCAAGGGCTAATTTCCCTCACCTAGTGAGTCCCCCAGCAGCTTTGCTGGATTTCTGGAGTTTATTGTTTCCACCTGGTAAGAGTGTACATCCTTTTTCCACTCTTACATGTGTTTTGGCCTATGTGTTTTACTCATTGTGTGATCTTGGGCACTGGAGCACACCACTCCCGGTGCCCCTGTTCTTGTATGGGTTACACAGCACCTTCAGTATAGTAACCCTGGGTTGTCTTTAAGACTTCCCTCCGACTCCATTTCGCTGGGGCTGACTACTGTCCCCCAGAGAAAGGTAAAGTTGCCATTTACTTTACGTAGTGACTTTTACCACAGACCCAGTACACCCCATCTTACATGGAGTTCTGGAAAGGGCTAATCTGTACCCCTTTTCTCTCTGTACCTCCCTGAGCATTGTTTCGCTCTTTTAACATTTAGACTTGGCTGGTGGCAGTGGTATCTACCCTAACTTTTCTACCGCGATTATATTAGATAAACGTGGTAATGCTTTTGGCTATTTTAGCAGCCTTAAGCATAAACCCGCTTGACCAAATTGTCTTTCTTTTGGCTCCGGCTGGGTTTATTCGCCATTTCTTTTTGTTAAAGTCCTTCTCGTGTTTTACTTTGCGCGGCAAACCAGGTTTGCCTTCTTGGTTCACCGTCTTTTGGCGGGCTTCTGCAGAGAAGCTCTCCTCTTGGCGCCTGGGTGTCTAGGTAGACTGGATTTGAGGAAGGGGTGTAGTCACCCCCTGCACAGGGTATTCTAAGAAACCCAAGTCACACTTTGCCATGATTGGCTGAGGTGGTTGTCCAGGCTGGACAACCCCCCTGCTGCGTGATTGACAGCAGGCTGTGTGAATGGGGGTTTTGCGCATAAAAGGCAGGTCTCTTGGGCTAGCAGTCAGAGTCGCCACTGGAACTACAAGGAACCGAAGAGAAGCAGAGAAAACGACGGCTGCTGCAACTACACCATCCTGGCGAAGCCCTGCTGCAGTCCTGAGCTATCTACCCTTCAACGACTAAGAGGAAGATCCAGTCCGGAGTCTTCTTCTCGTGAGCTTGATGGGGATAACCAGCTCATCTTCTTCAGCCAGAGGTCGCCGTCGTGGTTGAAATCGCTGCACACTGCTGTAGTGGTCCGGATAGCCACCTGACGAGCCTTTCCTGTTTTTAAGGAGCGCACCTTTTATTCGTTGTCACTGCTGCCGGCTTCATCCCTGTGTAGTGCAGACCCCCTCCAGACGTCCTCCTTCACAACGAAGCTCCGGGAATCGTGGGTCTGCGGGAAACCAACAGTAACAACTGCCAGGGCACCAGCTGCACCATTGGAATAAGGTACTGTGTTCTGCTTGAGGAAACTGGGTGAATCCCTTTTCTTCATCTTCAAGGCTTGCCCTTGTCTTCGCTCCTTCTTATAACTTTTGCTTCCGAACATTGACAATATCAAAGTACTCTTGGCTACGTTGAATCGTGAATTGTCTAACGGTGTGATCTTCGGCAACAGGCCTCCGGTGTTACTTGAACTTGGCTCCGGCCCTTTGACTTTTGAACTCCTGTTTCTGAGTGTTTCTCCATTCTGTCTGCCCAACCAAAATATTGCCTGTGATTTTTGCCTCCAACTCCCTCTGTGTATCTCAGGTGCTAAGTGTGTTTTTCCTCGGTAGCATTTCATGTCACAGAGTTTATTTAGTAGATCAAACTGTCAAAAAGTGATCGCAACCATATTCGCGGTATCGTGTTTTGTTCATAACACCGGTTCATTCAAACACAGGGTACTTACCTTGAAACATACTGTACAAAGTGAACTGGTTAGTTGTAGTATATTTTACGTGTGGTTTTATTTAAAGTTTAATAGAAGTGTTGTGTTTATAACTGATGGTTTAAAAATAAATGTACTTATATTTTTTATCTGAAACCTTGAATCAGTGTTTGCTTGAGTCACAGTAATTTTGGTCCCTTTGTTTAATCTCTGCTACTGCTCATATACTCTTGAGATAAGCCTGGCAGCTCCGCCACTGCTACCACTCTGACATAGTAGTACAGGCTTGTACCAAAGGTAAACTTGTATTTCAACCTGTAGTCTTAATTGTGTGTAGTGGTCCCTAAGGGCACTGCACAGAATTCTGACTAACAGAGGGTAACACAGCTTTTACAGTTGGTCTCAGGAAAATTGGTGCCAATTTCACAGGGATCTTTGGAGTTGCTTTTGAGGTTTCAAGAACCATACTGTGTTTTTGAGCCCTTGATACAATATTTTTCAAAAATATTGGGGCTATTATTTTTTTTATTTTTTTTTCAAGATTTTCAATAAACAAGATATACATTACCAAAAGTTCAAACAGAGTATCAAACATAACACTCAGTGTTTCATAGGTACAGAAGCAAAAACAAAGTCCAAATCATGGATAAAAATTGAAACATTTCTGATAATACAAGACACATTTCATATCAATCGCAATATAAGATACCTAATTCAAAATATTACAATTAATTTAATAAATAAATAAATAAGAATAAATAACACAACATAGAACATTACAAAGACATAAAGACCACACACAGACTACATAAAACAGAACAAAAACAAAACAGGGGGAAATCCTCAACTGATACACATTTATAAATCAGATAGTCTGATCCAATAGAAACAACTAATCCTCAGATACACATTCACCATATAGATCTGTAAATGGTTTCCAAAGATCTTGATACTTATTTTCCTTTCCTTGTTTCACAAACATCACCCGCTCAAAGTTTGACAATACCAACAAATCATTAATCCAATTCTCTACTCTGGGCTTCTTTCTCGTCTTCCACACCATTAGTATTTGCTTCACTGTGACCACAAGTGCCTTGTCAACCAATTGTCCATATTGACGAGCAACCGCACAACACCCCCTACCCGACAACAGCAACACCTGCATAGGCATCCTGGGAAAACGCACGGACAAAATCGCCTCCAGCCTATCTAATATCTCCACCCAAAATTCTAACACCCGAGGACAATACCATAACATATGGATCAACGTTCCTTTCTCCTTCCCACACCCCCAACACAAGTCATCAGCAGTTAATCCCAACTTATACATACGCAATGGAGTCCAATTCAGATGCCCTAACACTTTCAAATGAATCAATCTCAACCTGAGATCCAACTTACTCCTATAACGTACATTCCACATAAATTCCCACTCCTTTTCTGTAATATCACATCCCAATTCCTGTTTCCACCACTCCATTGCTTTCCTATCAGCATCAACATCCTTAGAACATATCAGCATCAAGCCGGTATAAGTGCATACCATTCGCGGCGATGACATAAGAATCTGACCACCCGCCGATACTACTTCCAAAGAACCTGACAGCATTGCCAACCTTTCACTCAACAGAGCTTTCAATTTCACAAATCTATTTCGTTCTCTCCCTGCCAAATTAAACATCCTCTGCAACTCCTCGAATGACAATATACGGCCATCACGCACCACATCTCTGATACAAAAAATCCCTTTCGAGACCCAACTTCACATAAACCACCAAAGTATTCCAACACAATGATATCAATTGGGCCTAACGGGATCACACTAACTGCAACACAAAACAGGTCGTCTACATCATTAAATGCCCATGCGGACTCCTTTACGTGGGCAAAACCATCAGAGCAGTGAAAACGAGGATCTGTGAACATCGATCATGTATAAAAAATAAAGTGCCGGACAAACCTCTTGTGGAACATTACATCAAGAAAAACCATACCAACATGGACTTGAAGTGGTTTGTGATACAGAAAATTACCACCCCCAAGAGAGGCGGTGACATAGACAGAACCCTCACCCAACTAGAACAGAAATGGGTCCACAAACTCAACACTGTGAAAAAAGGCCTTAACATCACCCTAGAGTGGAAGCATCAAACCCGTTCGTCAGTCTCTTCTGACACAGGCACATGTATAGACAGCCTTCAATGTGTGCGCCCCAAAATGGCTGCCATACATAAAGAAGTCCGTCTCCATAGCTGCGGCACTCACCGAGAGCCATTCTACTAAGGACGCGACCCCCGCAACCTGTGCACAGCAGGTCCCACTCACATTAACCAGTACACAAGGTAAGATTGCCCAGACGCTTGGCCCACCTTTTGGTCTTTAACTGCTAGTAAGGTCATGGACCTCACAAACCTCACCATCACCACATTTACTCCTATCCACAGTCTCCTCACGCAACACGCGGTACCTGCCGCTCCCCATGGACAACGTAATCCGCAATGATTCCACAATCCTACTATGCTTATGTGCCTCTCTATTAAGCAATGTGCCACAGGACACACACGGCACTTGTCGTGCCCGAGTTGGGCACCATGAAGCACTGTATAATGATTTTGTGAATTGTATTCATACAGTCTGCCTCTCACAGTGAGAGGCCACTAACACTGCACATTCTTACCTGTTGGACAGCACCTTTACCATCATTCGGTGACCTTTACCCTTCACGCAGCCACCTCGACCTTGGACTCTTTTGATCCACACACTAGCACCGTCATCTTGCTCCAGTGTCTTTCCACTCACACGTGTTACTGCAAGGTGCACCATTGAATTATAGTACTCTCCTAGGCTCCACATTGAGCCTCATTTGAATTTTTGTATCCGCAGTGAGGATTCCTATGGTCCCTCCCGGAACCTAAACTGTATTGATTACGCGCCTGCTTTTGAACCTTCTCCTATCAGCAAGGTTTCACTAGGTAAGCCTCTCTCGCCTATATCACAACACATTGCCTTTATTAGACACACCATCAATAGCTATTTACAGCCCCTGTTCCTTTCCTTGATCTCCCCTGACAGGAATGGCCGCCCTACGGATAATGAATCCTACTCAGTGTACATAGACACTTAGACGCATTGAGCCACTGTGCTCCCCAGATCCGGAAAACTCTGGTATCTCCTTGTATGTATTTACTTCTCTACTGCTAGATTGCCTAGAATTGACTTACTCTTGATATACTCTTTGTCTGTTTACTCCAACAGACCACATAGGATACTTCTCCCACACAAATATCCCATCCTGATGAAGGCCTACACCACTGAAGCTCATTTAGCTTACCCTTTGGCCGAAACACTGTCGTGTTGACTTGTTTTTGTCGTGTTGTTGTTCAACCCTACATTGCATTCCACGCAATTATGCTGATGATCATGCTATTACTTCACTAAGTTCTCTAGTTTCCTTCCCAAGGAATACATAGAGGATGCAGAAGCAATAGAACTTTGTCTTGCAAATATTCAACATTTGATCCATGTAACTTAGGTACTACACCTTGTAAATTTATAAATGTTGATATATCCTATATTCTAGAAATTCAAGTGTATCTGAAATACTCACTGCAAACAAATTAAATCTGAGCTGCAGTATACAGAATTTTCCTTTCAAAGATCTTTGTGTATGATTCTGTGTCCACCACATTAAGTTGTGACAAATTCAGGAGTTTGTTGCTCTTCTGTCAGCATTGAGACTCACATGACCTTGCTCATCTTTGTTCTCTATATGATGATACCCACCTGGGCAGAGCAAGGCCTCAACCAGGTGCCCCTTTGAAAACAGGCCCTAACACAGTTGTGGAGCAGTTGGGCGAGGTAAACTATTTAGTGGACCTTAAGAGGCCTGGTCAGGCTCCCAAAGTGTTCCACATAAATAGGCTGAAGGCTTTCATCCCTAGGGTTGAAATAGCAGCACTACTTTCGGCATCAGGCAGAGAACACGAGGAATCCAAACCTCTGCCTGACTTGTTCCAATGTAGCCCTTCAGATGGCTCCGTTGAGAGTGTCCAAGTGGCCCCTCTCCTGATTCCTAACCAGCAAGAGGAAGTAAGAACTTTGCTTAGGCCGTTCTTCCCCTTGTTTTCACGGACTCCTGGTTTGACACCTTGGTGCAAACACAAAATTAACACAGGGGATAGTGTACCTACCAAAAGTAGGGGGTATAGGATGTCAGAGAGTTGAGATTCTACATTAACACAGAGGTCAACAAGATGTTATATCTTGGGGTTATTGAACCCTCTACTAGTCCGTGGTCCAGTCCTGTGGTTCTGGTGCCAAAGGCAGGTACCTCTGAACTGAAGTTCTGTGTGGACTACAGAGCTCTGCATGCTGGCACCAGGACAGATGCTCACCCCTTGCCTAGAACCGATGAGCTGGTGGATACCTTGCGTGCCTCCAAGTACCTCAGCACATTTGGATAGGATAGATTTTGTTATCCCCATGTACACAAGTTACTCGGACTAGGGTTGCGTGGTTTAGATCTTGTGGTGTAACTAAATCGGCACGTATAGCGGTCTGTATACTACCTGAGTTGATTAAGGCTTTTACCTGTTTCCCATTTACACAAGCCTTTTCATAGGTGTACTCAGTGGGAGTTTAACATAAGCAGATGCTAAAGGTCTCTAGCTCTTCCTCGGTTTCTTCCCACTCTTCACCCTTCAAGCAGCCTATTTCCATGGGTTCATCTTTTATATTCTTTGGACAGTGTCTAGCTAGATGGCCGATCTCTGTACAGGAAAAACAAACCAGAGGAGGCGGTTGGCTTCCTTTTACTTTCCTCCCTTCTGCTTTCATCTTTAGGTCTTGGATCAGGTTTCATGATCTTGACTCTTTCTCGAGGCATCCCTTCCTTGACTCTATATGACCCCCTCATGTTTACTATTCCCTGCGATGTAGGGCGATGGATGGGTTTATGATCTCTTCGATCTTCCTATCGATGGGCTTGTTGGAAATATTTAACTGCATCCTCATGGTTTTGCGCAGTCTCAATGGCCATGGCCAGGGTAGGTCGATTTAATTGAAGGATGGATTTTTGAAAAAAAGGGTTAAGGAATGTGTAAATTGTTCTATGGTAATCATCTCGGTCAGTTCTTCTGGAGTTTTATTATTTGTCCATAGGTTTACTGTGTTGTTGAACCATTTACCGGTCTCTAAAGGAGTTTCTCCTGGGTTCAACCTACTGGCTCGTAATTTCTATCAATAAAAGTTGCTGGTTTGCCCTACTCTTTTCAACAAACCTTCCTTAATGGATAGGAAAGAGGCTCCCTGTACAAGGTTGAGTAGTTGATAAGAACTCTGGAGTTCCCCTTTTAGCAAGGGTCCCAAATAGCATTTCTTTAGGTTCTCTGCCTACCTAAATTGTTTGGCCAGGCGTTTGAAGTTTTGGAAAAAACGTTCCAAATCCTCGCCTTCGAGGTATGGTTGAAGTATGCCTTGTGATAGTAAAGGCCTTGCTTGAAATTCAGTTAGTCTAGTTAGACTTTCCTGGATTACGTTTTTGGCTTGTATCTGATGGGCTGCCAATTGGGCGATGATATTGGCTAGATCGCCCAATTCCTCTGGGGGTGGAAGGGTTCCCCCTGTGGTATCTGAATCAAAATAAAACAACTCTCGATCCCTTCAAATAAGGTCTCGAAATCTTCTGAGTCGTCTCATTCTGAGTCTGTCAAAGGAGTGGACTGGGAAAGATTAGGTTTTAACCCTGATGATCGTGTCGCCGATGGAGACTGAATACAGTAGGTGAAAAAACAGCTCAGAGGGAGGAGGATTCAGAGAACCAGGTCTGATGAAACAAAAGACTGGTCGGACCCTCAGAAATATTCAGTCTCACGGTTGTATTTTATAATGAGTGGAAGGGTATATAGTAAGAATTGAGTCTTAAAGAACAGATACTGTTGACTAGATGGAATATGTAACTGAGAGGACAACTCCTCTTTTAAGGATACACAGTCAGAATTTAGGAGATCAACTATTTTATTTTACCCTTCTGGTGGTACCACAATTATTAGCATGGCTTTCAATTTTTATCAGTTGAATCAAATCCCACTTCTGACACCATATGTAAGGAACAATACTAAACAATAGTAGAGAACAAGATTGAGACTTTTGTGAATTATCTCAACTGCTGTAATCCGAAAATAAAATTTACTCTGGAAATAGGAACACCAGAAGTCAACTTCCTAGATGTTCAGATCATTCCATGAAATAATCAACTGCATACCATGATTTTCTGGAAACCAACAGATATCAACCACAGTCTGTATTACACTAGTCACCATCCACAACATCTCAAAAACAACCTATCATTGAGTCAACTGCTAAGAATCAGACGGATAGTCTCAGAAGAGGAGACATACAAAGCAGCAGAAGAAGAACAATCAAACGATTCCGTGAAAGAGGTGTTCCAGATCAAGTTCTAACTGAAGCAGTGAAGAAATGTAGATTAAAAAACAGATTGGATCTACTGAAACCAAAACATAAGAATGACAGAGAGGAATTTCCAATAGCTTGGAGGGTGTATAGACCAAATAAAATTTCCAAATTTATCCGGATGGGATTCATCCCTCCAAATTGAGGATGGAACTTCTTCCAGTAGTTTATTCAGCCTTTTGCCCCCTGCTTATATTTTTTGACACTCACAATTTTCCCTTGAGACCCTCCAGTTCCTGGACATTCTTGATATGTCAATATTTTTGTATATCAGGAAACGAGAGTTCCAAGCTTGTATGGTCGCTACCTCCCTCCCAGTTTGTGATGAGGCTGGAGCAGAGACCAGATAGTCCCGAAGAAACAAAGATATAATCTAGAGTGGACTCTGAGTTCCCTTGATGCCAGGTTACTCCTGACTTTTCAGCTTCTGCAGGCTTTTCTTGTAGCATCTCGAGATCCCAAGAAGTCAGGAAGTCCCTCCACAGTTTTCCTTTTTGCAGTGCGCTCCTTTTTATTTGCCTGTGCTTAACGCGACTAGTGGTAACATGATCTGCATTAAAGTCCCCTGCTAGAAGGATGTTTACTCCCTCATGCTCAGTCTTCACCACTGTTAAGAGGGAATTCAATGCTTCTAAGAAATGCTGGAGTTTTTAACTGGCAAGATTCCAGTATATATTGATAATAACCACAATGGAATGTGGAGTATCAATTTTCAGTTCTAATTTGCAAGCTTGAATTCCCAATTCGTTGTTGCATAATGGCGTATTCGTTTTAATGAGGGCAATTATCAACCCTCCCGCTGGTCTCCCTTTTGCTTTCTGAGAAGCCCGAAGGTTTTGGATTGTAAAGCCCTGTATCTCGATTGGGTTGACTAGCCATGTTTCCTGGAATAGTAGAATGTAATTTTGCCCGAGAAGGTCTTCTTTCAATTTTTTCTTTTTCAGAAAGCTGGGACCTCGCGTATTCCAGGATACTAATTTCAGGCACTTTTGCCTAAAGGCAGTTTTCTTTCACTCCCAATTTTAGGATGACTTGGGAGATGATCTCTGGAAGCTTTGCTATAAGGTGCCGTTTATACTTGTCCTTGAAGCCAGGCTCGTATCTGACGCTTTTGGTTCTCCAACAATGCCATCTTTCTTAGAGCCTTCTCCCTCCCTGGGCGTTTCATGTTAGAGAGGACTTCAGATCTACCCTCCTCCTCAGTTTTGTAAACCGTGAGTCTGCCTCGAGCCAGCTCATTTTTATTGTTAAGTAATGCTTGCTGAGCTCTCCGCGATTGAAGTCCAATTTCCACAAAGTACTTATCCCCTTTAAGAGGGAATTTCACATAATCGATGTCCTCAGATGCAAAAAGGAACAGGTTATGGATTTTTTTAAACCTGGGACAGTTTCACTGATCTGCTAAGTGATTTGTTGTTATTGTGTCTGAAGAAGCTTAGCCATACTTTCGGGATTGTGTAATCAGACACAACCAGATCTTTCTTTTCAGTTGGCGTTATTGACAAATTTTCCTCTTGCTCCCCCGTACTGCTCCTGCAATTTAAAGGCTCCAGGTTTCTGCATTTTCCTAGACTACTGCAGGAGTCATTCTCATTTGAGATAGACCTTGGTAGTGCTTCATCTTGGGTAAGTGAAGATTGACTGGAAGTACCTATTCCCGAGGGTGTTAGGGAGAATTCTCCTTCAAGGGCTAATTTCCCTCACCTAGTGAGTCCCCCAGCAGCTTTGCTGGATTTCTGGAGTTTATTGTTTTCACCTGGTAAGAGTGTACATCCTTTTTCCACTCTTACATGTGTTTTGGCCTATGTGTTTTACTCATTGTGTGATCTTGGGCATTGGAGCACACCACTCCCGGTGCCCCTGTTCTTGTATGGGTTACACAGCACCTTCAGTGTAGTAACCCTGGGTTGTCTTTAAGACTTCCCTCCGAATCCATTTCGCTGGGGCTGACTACTGTCCCCCAGAGAAAGCTAAAGTTGCCATTTACTTTACGTAATCACTTTTACCACAGACCCAGTACACCCCATCTTACATGGAGTTCTGGAAAGGGCTAATCTGTACCCCTTTTCTCTCTGTACCTCCCTGAGCATTGTTTCGCTCTTTTAACATTTAGACTTGGCTGGTGGCAGTGGTATCTACCCTAACTTTTCTACCACGATTATATTAGATAAACGTGGTAATGCTTTTAGCTATTTTAGCAGCCTTAAGCATAAACCCGCTTGACCAAATTGTCTTTCTTTTGGCTCCGGCTGGGTTTATTCGCCATTTCTTTTTGTTAAAGTCCTTCTTGTGTTTTACTTTGCGCGGCAAACCAGGTTTGCCTTCTTGGTTCACCGTTTTTTGGCGGGCTTCTGCAGAGAAGCCCTCCTCTTGGCGCTTGGGTGTCTAGGTAGACTGGATGTGAGGAAGGGGTGTAGTCACCCCCTGCACAGGGTATCCTAAGAAACCCAAGTCGCACTTTGCCATGATTGGCTGAGGTGGTTGTCCAGGCTGGACAACCCCCCTGCTGCGTGATTGACAGCAGGCTGTGTGAATGGGGATTTTGCGCATAAAAGGCAGGTCTCTTGGGCTAGAAGTCAGAGTCGCCACTGGAACTACAAGGAACCGAAGAGAAGCAGAGAAAACGACGGATGCTGCAACTACACCATCCTGGCGAAGCCCTGCTGCAGTCCTGAGCTATCTACCCTTCAACGACTAAGAGGAAGATCCAGTCCGGAGTCTTCTTCTCGTGAGCGTGATGGGGATAACCAGCTCATCTTCTTCAGCCAGAGGTCGCCGTCGTGGTCGAAATCGCTGCACACTGCTGTAGTGGTCCGGATAGCCACCTGACGAGCCTCTCCTGTTTTTAAGGAGCGCACCTTTTATTCGTTGTCGCTGCTGCCGGCTTCATCCCTGTGTAGTGCAGACCCCTCCAGACGTCCTCCTTCACAACGAAGCTCTGGGAATCGTGGGTCTGCGGGAAACCAACAGGAACAACTGCCAGGGCATCAGCTGCACCATTGGAATAAGGTACTGTGTTCTGCTTGAGGAAACTGGGTGAATCCCTTTTCTTCATCTTCAAGGCTTGCCCTTGTCTTCGCTCCATCTTATAACTTTTGCTTCCGAACATTGACAATATCAAAGTACTCTTGGCTACGTTGAATCGTGAATTGTCTAACGGTGTGATCTTCGGCAACAGGCCTCCGGTGTCACTTGAACTTGGCTCCGGCCCTTTGACTTTTGAACTCCTGTTTCTGAGTGTTTCTCGATTCTGTCTGCCCAACCAAAATATTGCCTGTGATTTTTGCCTCCAACTCCCTCTGGGTATCTCAGGTGCTAAGTGTGTTTTTCCTCGGTAGCATTTCATGTCACGGATGCGAGTTTATTTAGTAGATCGAACTGTCAAAAAGTGATCGCAACCATATTCACGGTATCGTGTTTTATTCATAACACCAGTTCATTCAAACACAGGGTACTTACCTTGAGACATACTGTACAAAGTGAATTGGTTAGTTGTAGTATATTTTACGTGTGGTTTTATTTAAAGTTTAATAGAAGTGTTGTGTTTATAACTGATGGTTTAAAAATAAATGTACTTATATTTTTTTATCTGAAACCTTGAATCAGTGTTTGCTTGAGTCACAGTAATGTTGGTCCCTTTGTGTAATCTCTGCTACTGCTCATATACTCTTGAGATAAGCCTGGCAGCTCCGCCACTGCTACCACTCTGACATAGTAGTACAGGCTTGTACCAAAGGTAAACTTGTATTTCAACCTGTAGTCTTAATTGTGTGTAGTGGTCCCTAAGGGCACTGCACAGAATTCTGACTAACACAGGGTAACACAGCTTTTACAGTTGGTCTCAGGAAAATTGGTGCCAATTTCACAGGGATCTTTGGAGTTGCTTTTGAGGTTTCAAGAACTATACTGTGTTTTTGAGCCCTTGATACAATATTTTTCAAAAATATTGGGGCTATTATTAATTTATTTTTTTTTCTAGATTTTCAATAAACAAAATATACATTACCAAAAGTTCAAACAGAGTATCAAACATAACACTCAGTGTTTCATAGGTACAGAAGCAAAAACAAAGTCCAAATCATGGATAAAAATTGAAACATTTCTGATAATACAAGACACATTTCATATCAATCGCAATATAAGATACCTAATCCAAAATATTACAATTAATTTAATAAATAAATAAATAAATAAGAATAAATAACACAACATAGAACATTACAAAGACATAAAGACCACACACAGACTACATAAAACAGAACAAAAACAAAACAGGGGGAAATCCTCAACTGATACACATATATAAATCAGATAGTCTGATCCAATAGAAATAACTAATCCTCAGATACACATTCACCATATAGATCTGTAAATGGTTTCCAAAGATCTTGATACTTATTTTCCTTTCCTTGTTTCACAAACATCACCCGCTCAAAGTTTGACAATACCAACAAATCATTAATCCAATTCTCTACTCTGGGCTTCTTTCTCGTCTTCCACACCATTAGTATTTGTTTCACTGCGACCACAAGTGCCTTGTCAACCAATTGTCCATATTGACGAGCAACCGCACAACACCCAATGGAGTCCAATACAGATGCCCTAACACTTTCAAATGAATCAATCTCAACCTGAGATCCAACTTACTCCTATAACCTACATTCCACATAAATTCCCACTCCTTTTCTGTAATATCACATCCCAATTCCTGTTTCCACCTCTCCAATGCTTTCCTATCAGCATCAACTTCCTTAGAACATATCAGCATCAAGCCGGTATAAGTGCATACCATTCGCGGCGATGACATAAGAATCTGACCACCCGCCGATACTACTTCCAAAGAACCTGACAGCATTGCCAACCTTTCGCTCAACAGAGCTTTCAATTTCACAAATCTATTTCGTTCTCTCCCTGCCAAATGAAACATCCTCTGCAACTCCTCGAATGACAATATACGGCCATCACGCACCACATCTCTGATAAAAAAAATCCCTTTCGAGACCCAACTTCACATAAACCACCAAAGTATTCCAACACAATGATATCAATTGGGCTTAACGGGATCACACTAACTGCAACACAAAACAGGTCGTCTACATCATTAAATGCCCATGCGGACTCCTTTACGTGGGCAAAACCATCAGAGCAGTGAAAACGAGGATCTGTGAACATCGATCATGTATAAAAAATAAAGTGCCGGACAAACCTCTTGTGGAACATTACATCAAGAAAAACCATACCAACATGGACTTGAAGTGGTTTGTGATACAGAAAATTACCACCCCCAAGAGGGGCGGTGACATAGACAGAACCCTCACCCAACTAGAACAGAAATGGGTCCACAAACTCAACACTGTGAAAAAAGGCCTTAACATCACCCTAGAGTGGAAGCATCAAACCCGTTCGTCAGTCTCTTCTGACACAGGCACATGTATAGACAGCCTTCAATGTGTGTGCCCCAAAATGGCTGCCATACATAAAGAAGTCCGTCTCCATAGCTGCGGCACTCACCGAGAGCCATTCTACTAAGGACGCGACCCCCGCAACCTGTGCACAGCAGGTCCCACTCGCATTAACCAGTACACAAGGTAAGATTGCCCAGACGCTTGGCCCACCTTTTGGTCTTTAACTGCTAGTAAGGTCATGGACCTCACAAACCTCACCATCACCACATTTACTCCTATCCACAGTCTCCTCACGCAACACGCGGTACCTGCCGCTCCCCATGGACAACCTAATCCGCAATGATTCCACAATCTTACTATGCTTGTGTGCCTCTCTATTAAGCAATGTGCCACAGGACACACACGGCACTTGTCGTGCCCGAGTTGGGCACCATGAAGCACTGTATAATGATTTCGTGAATTGTATTCATACAGTCTGCCTCTCACAGTGAGAGGCCACTAACACCGCACATTCTTACCTGTTGGACAGCACCTTTACCATCATTCGGTGACCTTTAGCCTTTACGCAGCCACCTCGACCTTGGACTCTTTTGATCCACACACTAGCCACGTCATCTTGCTCCAGTGTCTTTCCACTCACACGTGTTACTGCAAGGTGCACCATTGAATTATAGTACTCTCCTAGGCTCCACATTGAGCCTCATTTGAATTTTTGTATCCGCAGTGAGGATTCCTATGGTCCCTCCCGGAACCTAGGCTGTATTGATTACGCGCCTGCTTTTGAACCTTCTCCTATCAGCAAGGTTTCACTAGGTAAGCCTCTCTCGCCTATATCACAACACATTGCCTTTATTAGACACACCATCAATAGCTATTTACAGCCCCTGTTCCTTTCCTTGATCTCCCCTGACAGGAATGGCCGCCCTACGGATAATGAATCATACTCAGTGTACATAGACACTTAGACGCATTGAGCCAAGGTGCTCCCCAGATCCGGAAAACTCTGGTATCTCCTTGTATGTATTTACTTCTCTACTGCTAGATTGCCTAGAATTGACTTACTCTTGATATACTCTTTGTCTGTTTACTCCAACAGACCACATAGGATACTTCACCCACACGAATATCCCATCCTGATGAAGGCCTACACCACTGAAGCTCATTTAGCTTACCCTTTGGCCGAAACACTGTCGTGTTGACTTGTTTTTGTGCTGTTGTTGTTCAACCCTACATTGCATTCCACGCAATTACGCTGATGATCATGCTATTACTTCACTAAGTTCTCTAGTTTCCTTCCCAAGGAATACATAGAGGATGCAGAAGCAATAGAACTTTGTCTTGCAAATATTCAACATTTGATCCATGTAACTAAGGTACTACACCTTGTAAATTTATAAATGTTGATATATCCTATATTCTAGAAATTCAAGTGTATCTGAAATACTCACTGCAAACAAATTAAATCTGAGCTGCAGTATACAGAATTTTCCTTTCAAAGATCTTTGTGTATGATTCTGTGTCCACCACATTAAGTTGTGACAATTTCAGGAGTTTGTTGCTCTTCTGTCAGCATTGAGACTCACATGACCTTGCTCATCTTTGTTCTCTATATGATGATACCCACCTGGGCAGAGCAAGGCCTCAACCAGGTGCCCCTTTGAAAACAGGCCCTAACACAGTTGTGGAGCAGCTGGGCGAGGTAAACTATTTAGTGGACCTTAAGAGGCCTGGTCAGGCTCCCAAAGTGTTCCACATAAATAGGCTGAAGGCTTTCATCCCTAGGGTTGAAATAGCAGCACTACTTTTGGCATCAGGCAGAGAACACGAGGAATCCAAACCTCTGCCTGACTTGTTTCAATGTAGCCCTTCAGATGGCTCCGTTGAGAGTGTCCAAGTGGCCCCTCTCCTGATTCCTAACCAGCAAGAGGAAGTAAGAACTTTGCTTAGGCCGTTCTCCCCCTTGTTTTCACGGACTCCTGGTTTGACACCTTGGTGCAAACACAAAATTAACACAGGGGATAGTGTACCTACCAATGGTAGGGGGTATAGGATGTCAGAGAGTTGAGATTCTACATTAAGACAGAGGTCAACAAGATGTTATATCTTGGGGTTATTGAACCCTCTAGTAGTCCGTGGTCCAGTCCTGTGGTTCTGGTGCCAAAGGCAAGTACCTCTGAACTGAAGTTCTGTGTGGACTACAGAGCTCTGAATGCTGGCACCAGGACAGATGCTCACCCCTTGCCTAGAACCGATGAGCTGGTGGATACCTTGCGTGCCTCCAAGTACCTCAGCACATTTGGATAGGATAGATTTTGTTATCCCCATGTACACAAGTTACTCGGACTAGGGTTGCGTGGTTTAGATCTTGTGATGTAACTAAATCGGCATGTATAGCGGTCTGTATACTACCTGAGTTGATTAAGGCTTTTACCTGTTTCCCATTTATACAAGCCTTTTCATAGGTGTACTCAGTGGGAGTTTAACATAAGCAGATGCTAAAGGTCTCTAGCTCTTCCTCGGTTTCTTCCCACTCTTCACCCTTCAAGCAGCCTATTTCCATGGATTCATCTTTTATATTCTTTGGACAGTGTCTAGCTAGATGGCCGATCTCTGTACAGGAAAAACAAACCAGAGGAGGCGGTTGGCTTCCTTTTACTTTCCTCCCTTCTGCTTTCATCTTTAGGTCTTGGATCAGGTTTCATGATCTTGACTCTTTCTCGAGGCATCCCTTCCTTGACTCTATATGACCCCCTCATGTTTACTATTCCCTGCGATGTAGGGCGATGGATGGGTTTATGATCTCTTTGATCTTCCTATCGATGGGCTTGTTGGAAATATTTAACTGCAACCCCATGGTTTTGCGCAGTCTCAATGGCCATGGCCAGGGTAGGTCGATTTAATTGAAGGATGGATTTTTGAAAAAAAGGGTTAAGGAATGTGTAAATTGTTCTATGGTAATCATCTCGGTCAGTTCTTCTGGAGTTTTATTATTTGTCCATAGGTTTACTGTGCTGTTGAACCATTTACCGGTCTCTAAAGGAGTTTCTCCTGGGTTCAACCTACTGGCTTGTAATTTCTGTCAATAAAAGTTGCTGGTTTGGCCTACTCTTTTCAACAAACCTTCCTTAATGGATAGGAAAGAGGCTCCCTGTACAAGGTTGAGTAGTTGATAAGAACTCTGGAGTTCCCCTTTTAGCAAGGGTCCCAAATAGCATTTCTTTAGGTTCTCTGCCTACCTAAATTGTTTGGACAGGCGTTTGAAGTTTTGGAAAAAACTTTCCAAATCCTCGCCTTCGAGGTATGGTTGAAGTATGCCTTGTGATAGTAAAGGCCTTGCTTGAAATTCAGTTAGTCTAGTTAGACTTTCCTGGATTACGTTTTTGGCTTGTATCTGATGGGCTGCCAATTGGGCGATGATATTGGCTAGATCGCCCATTTCCTCTGGGGGTGCAAGGGTTCCCCCTGTGGTATCTGAATCAAAATAAAACAACTCTCAATCCCTTCAAATAAGGTCTCAAAATCTTCTGAGTCGTCTCATTCTGAGTCTGTCAAAGGAGTGGACTGGGAAAGATTAGGTTTTAACCCTGATGATCGTGTCGCCGATGGAGATTGAATACAGTAGGGGAAAAAACAGCTCAGAGGGAGGAGGATTCAGAGAACCAGGTCTGATGAAACAAAAGACCGGTCAGACTCTAGGAAATATTCAGTCTCACGGTTGTATTTTATAATGAGTGGAAGGGTATATAGTACGAATTGAGTCTTAAAGAACAGATACTGTTGACTAGATGGAATATGTTACTGAGAGGACAACTCCTCTTTTAAGGATACACAGTCAGAATTTAGGAGATCAACTATTTTAATTTACCCTTCTGGTGGTACCACAATTATTAGCATGGCTTTCAATTTTTATCAGTTGAATCAAATCCCACTTCTGACACCATATGTAAGGAACAATACTAAACAATAGTAGAGAACAAGATTGAGACTTTTGTGAATTATCTCAACTGCTGTAATCCGAAAATAAAATTTACTCTGGAAATAGGAACACCAGAAGTCAACTTCCTAGATGTTCAGATCATTCCATGAAATAATCAACTGCATACCATGATTTTCTGGAAACCAACAGATATCAACCACAGTCTGTATTACACTAGTCACCATCCACAACATCTCAAAAACAACCTATCATTGAGTCAACTGCTAAGAATCAGACGGATAGTCTCAGAAGAGGAGACATACAAAGCAGCAGAAGAAGAACAAATCAAACGATTCCGTGAAAGAGGTTTTCCAGATTAAGTTCTAACTGAAGCAGTGAAGAAATGTAGATTAAAAAACAGATTGCATCTACTGAAACCAAAACATAAGAATGACAGAGAGGAATTTCCTCTAATTTATCTATCCCAATACTGTCAACAAAGTCCACAGATCAGAGGAATCCTGACTAAAAACTTGAAAATTACTAGACTTGATCAACAATTGAGTGCACTGTTTCCAAATCCACCCTTATCGGCATACAAACGGGGGAGGGATCTGAGAGTCTCGCTGGTCAAAGCTGAAAGAACACAGAAATCTAAACAGTTGTTCCTTGCCAAACTGAAAAAAAGAACAAATACATGTTTGAACTGTTGCCACTGCAACAACGTACAAAAAGCGAAAAACATTAGACACCCTTACACTGGACAGAAAATTGAATTACATCATCATGCGACCTGTGAAAGTAAATTATCAATTTATGCACTAATTTACCCTTGCGGACAGTATTATGTAGGTGAAACCTCTAGGACAGTAAAAGAGCGAATCACAGAACATAAGTCAAACATACGTACGGAAAATGAAAAATCTCTGATATCCAGACACTTCTGGAACAAACATCACACAATCTCACAGCTGAAATTTGAAATTCTAGATACAATAATGAGACCACCGAGAGGAGGCAACCTCCAGCAGATACTGTCTCATAGGGTGATGTTCTGGATACATAAATTAGAGTCCCTTGAACCATGAGGCATGAAAGAAGAATTTTGCCTCAATGTATTTTTAGGAATTTGTTGTATACAGTGATTAATGAAAGGTCATTGATATGTACCAGAAGTATTGCTACCAGAGAGTATGATAACAACTTGGTAAAGTGACATTACATGTAACCAATATATGGGGAACAAACAATGTAAGTATGCCTAATGTTAAGAGATCAAACGGGGACATCACACAACCAAAAGGATGAAATTGCTACAAGTTGTCTAATAATGTTATGATATCTATGTACACATGTCGAGGTTGTCACTCTGAAGATTGAATACCAATGTGGAATAATGGATATAGCACTCCTGAACACGTTTCTTAACGGAAGGTGTAAGAAGATTTCATCACCTGTAAAATTAGGTCTGCGATCATTCAAGGATTCACCAAGTTACATTGATACGACTATTCCCCTTCATAAAGTATCACTTTTATAAGATATATTCGTAAACAATATAATAACACACCAATATACTTTATTTAGGAGCCAAAAACATATGGACATCTAGCTACATATCCGAGGTACTACAATTCCCATCATTCAGACGTTCTAATGTCATTCCGCACACGGCCGTATCTGCGTGTGGTTTATATTGCCTGGTTACCTAGCATCAAGCGTTTGCTTGACACGGCGTTGGCCGCTAGAAACATTTACGAGTTACACGAGGCACTGCACCCGACATCGTAGTAAGTGATACTATGAGAGTTACACTACACGGAGAGGAATACTGTTGATATAGCTTTTAAGCAATAATTTTTGTCCGCTCAACTAGATACGAGGTAACGTGGTTACGAACAAGATCGTAGGAGAACCTTGGGAGCTCCGCACACCGCCAGAGGGATTGCATCCTAATCACACGCTGTTGTTTGTCATGTCCTTTAATAGTATGAAAGATCTATAGTAATCAACACGTTTGACCTAACAGGGAGGAATTCTGCAGGACTCCATTATGGTCCTGCGGGGAACTGGACAGAATGCCCACTAGTTATGATATTATAGGATATGATATTTTATTTCTATCGCGCTCGTACACAAGTTGAGTCACAACGCTAAGAATATTTACTGCTCCTCACTGGAAAGCTATATAGAGGTGAGGATTCTATATTATTCTCTAGTACCGTGTACAATTGGTTCAACTATTAACCATCCATTAACTGGGTGATATAGCAATGTACTACACTAGTATGGACATATTGAGTTACTGATACATAGATATCTGTATTACAAAGTGCAATATTCATCTTGGATTATCTATCATCCAGAAGTACATTATGCCCTCAATACCATGAATATGAAACTTCTCAATCTACGGAGTAAATAAGCACTACTAATGCAGGTAACAGAAGGAAGCAATTACCTTACATTCATAAGTGGAGATGTCCATTAAGCCCCATCGATTAATAACACAGTCTCATTTGTATTGATTACCGGGGACACTTCATATAACAGCCCTATTATCGAATATTTGTAACTCCTATTCCACATTGGTGATATGTGATTAAGATAACAGAGTGCAGTCGACACGTGGAAGGATAATTATATAATGAAGAATGATGAACGATTGAAATGCAATTGAAGACAAAGAAAACTTAATTTACTATCTGTTTAAAACTTTTTTGTGCTCCTGAAGAAGAGAGATTTGCTCTCGAAACACGTTGAGCTTTTTTTTATTGAACTTTTGTGTTGTATAAACGTTTTATGTTGTAAACTTGAATGTGATTAATCTGTGTATGATGATATAACACTTTCTTGAAAAACCACCAGCTGAATTATGTGTATCTAATTAATTGTTTTGAGTACATCCTAAATATTTAATGTACGTATATACATTGGAAGTAATTTTGACTGGACGCAATTGCCAGTATCTACAGGTGTGTAGGGGACGGGATTGCCCATAGTTTATGGACACTTCAATTGCTACCATATGTAAGGAACTCATGGTGGCAAAATTAAAGACAGACACATGTGATCACAGTTCAAGGGTGTTTATTAAACTGTAAATGCAGGATGGAAAAACGCCTAACCTAAATCTAAGATGGGAGCCAGTGTCGACCATCAAATGAATTAAGGTTGTCTTTGTGGCGTTGTGTCAAAATAAAAGAGCCTATACTAAAGTAAACCTATTGCCAATTCCTTACAACTAATTACAGAAAGAGTGTGGGATAGGGTTTTTGATAAAGAAAGATGTGTTCACAAATAATAAGTCTGGTTGTGATTGCCAGGGGTCTTCCTTACCCACGTTTGAGCAGGGAACAAGGAGGATATGCTGATCAAAGCACACACTTGAGCTTTCCCAGCACAAGTCGACAGTTCAGTATCAGCTATCAGGTTCTTCGATGGTAAAGTCTCTTTTCAATGAAAAGTCTCCTACCTTCGATGGCCTGATGTAATCAACAAACAAACACAAATATACTTTGGGTGAAGGCTGCACCGCTGGGTCCACCTCTTCTGACGTAAACCCCTTTCTTTTATTCAACAAATCAAATAAACAGTTCCTTTCCCAATGAACTTTGGGTGATGACTTTCCACCCCTAGATCTCCCTCGGCGGGGCTCAGACCCCAATTGATAAGGGGGATACTTCACTTCCCCTTGTCCTGCAATACTTCTCACTTTCTCAAATCTTAATGTCTTTTTACACAGTTCCTCAGGCTTTGCCCCCGGGTTGTCGGCTTCCCTCTGCCGGGTTTACTCTCGCCAACCTTTACAAATGGTGCACCCCACATGGTCGGGTTCACTTGGCTCAACAATCTATTCCGATCGTTGGCTTCCCTTTCCCAGGTTAACTCTCGCCAACTTTTACCAACAATTCATTACAGGACGTTAGACTTTGCCCCTTCTTGTTCGCATCCCTCCTCCGGGTTCACTCTTGCCAACCTTTACGACACACAGTTCATGTTCTAATTTTCACCATGCAGGATTCACTTCCCTTTCTTTCAGAAACATTTGTGGATCAAAGACTTTTGACGGTCCAGATGATTTTACAAGACCCCTTTGTGACCACTTTGACCTCCCTTTGCCTCTTCCCAAGGCCTTCTGGTTACAGTAGTCTCTACCAGAGGGTAATCGCCCAGAGTTTCTTGCATGAACACCCACATGGTGCTGGACGACTCTGTTGCTAGATTTTTCCTCTTTTTTTATCAATGGTTCTTTTAATCATTACAAAGTTCAAATTAGCTGCATGCTACTTTTCGTTCAACACAGCCCGGTTTCTTATAGACTCTCCCCTCGACTCACCAGCTTTTATGAACCGCTTAGCTTTCTCCTTTTTTGAGTCAAGTTTGGAACCACAGAGGCCAGCGTCTCTCCCCGGCTTGGTTATCAGCGTAGGAGGGTGTTGTGTACCATTCACATCTGTTACAACGCACGCCGCTATTTGTTTGCGGTCTTATGTTTCCGTCTGCAGAGGGTTTACAGGTCTTGATCGGAAAGGGCAAGGCCACTTCTCTCCTTGTCACCTTCTCAGTATTTGCCATCTTTCGCCTCCTCTTGAACTGCTGTGCTGAGTTGTCATGTCATGCGGTCTGCCTTGCTTGTCCTGTGCTCTCATGCTCCACTTTCTATCCCTATGGGGAAGGAAAAGAGCTGTCAGGTGTGTGTGATTCTGGTCAATTGCCTGACTGTGCCTGACCCTTGTATTGGGACATGTCAGGTAAACGGCACGGGTGTTAGTCCATTGTCTTTCTTGTTGTGCGAAAGTGTTCATGTCGGAAAAGGGGGGAGGCAGTGCTTTGGAATATCCTACGTGGTAGGATGGGGAAAAGGTGTTGAAAGAAGGGCGATACCGTGTCTCACCCATCGGTGTCACACTCCCACTCCCCAAGAATCCCCCCCATCTAGGCGATCCTTCGTCACTGGTCCACCCCCAGGAACTGGATCCAATAGCGATGGCCGCGTCCTGGCCACCTGGATGACAGATCCCTGGGGACTAGCCAGGGAGACACCGTCAGGTTTCTCACAAACTGTCAGGCTCAAGTTTAAACTCCCCCTTCTCCTCACCTGAGTCTTCCGAAGAGCTCTCCTTAAGTGTAGCTTCAGACTTCTTTGGGTTCTTCTTCTTCTTCTTGGAATTGTCTTCCTTAAGCTTCCCACCTCTTCTGTCGTGTAAGTAAGGTCTGGCCCCTCCTGAGGCCACTGTGACAGAGTTGAGAACCTGCCCCCGGGGGCCCCTCAGGGGGCCAGCCTCGCCCCAGGGAAAAAGCCAAAAGGCAGAAAAAACCCTGGATAAGGTAATATTCGGATGGATGGATGGTAGTTCCAAAGACCAACAGTCCAGCGAGTATGACAGTCCAATTAGTGAGAAGGCTGATAATTTGCCATCCGGGAATGGCAGAAACAATGGATGACCTAAGAAACAAGTACCTAAGTGGACAGAAAATAAAGGCTGAAGAAGGGAGACGGCTAGCGCCGTGAAAGTATAGTAAAAAGAAAGGAAGCAAGAGCTGCAACGCAGAGGATGAAAGGAAGCTACAAAAGGGAAAAAACGGCGAGCGCCGTGAAGTAAATACAAAAGTGAAAGCAAGAAAAAACGGTAGTTAGGAAACACGGCAAAACGCCGTATGAAAGGGACGATTAGCAACACAAGAATAACGTAGGACTGAAGATGCACAGGTACGGGGAAAAAAAGAAAAAGGAAAAAGCGCAAGAAAGAATACTAGCAAAGTCACAAGAGTACGAGCGAAGTAACGGAGGGTACACAGATACAACGCACTGGAGGAGGGGGCGGAGCTCGAAGTTATAGGGCAAGCCGCCATGCTGGATGAGGACTAGAGCGTGACTCTGAACAGGTTAATGCCTCCAGTAGTCCCAAAGCCTCCACCTGCCATGCACCTGACAGTATACCCCCTTCTCCTTGGGGGTCCCCCAGGTTTACCCGGGTGAAAGTGGTGGAATCTTCTGATCAATCGGGGTGCATGAATGTGGCTCACGGGTTCCCAGGACCTTTCCTCCAATGGGTATCCCTTCCAATGAACCAGGTATTGCAATTTACCCCAGCGGTACCGGGAGTCCACCAGGTAGGCCACCTCATATTCTTCTGGAGCCGGGGTTACCTGGGCACGTACTGTGTGGACAGGTCTTTGGAAAGGGTCATCCTTGTGTTCCTTAAGCAAGGAGACGTGAAAAACCGGATGCACTCTCTTGAGGTAGTCCGGGAGTTTGAGCTTGAAGGCCACCGGGTTTATTCGTTGCACAATGGGGAAAGGGCCAAGGAATCGTGAGGAGAACTTGCCAGAATGGACCCATCTGGGTAAGAATCGGGTGGACAACCAGACCAATTGACCTATCTGCCAAGTCGGGTTGGGGTTTCTGCCCTTGTCAGCCCACTTCTTTTGTGCTTGTTGGCTGGCCTAATGTGCTTTCTGAGCTATTTCGTGTACTTCATGCAAGTCCTTAAGCACACCATCTACTGCTGGAATCTTGGAGGATGGAAAACTGAGCCAGGGTAGATGTTGAGGATTGTACCCATAAGTACAAAAAAAAGGACTCATCTGGATAGATGTATGGAATGCATTGTTGTAGGCAAACTCTGCCTGCGGAAGAAAACGATACCAGTTCCCATGTTGTGGGCTACAAAAACACCTCAGATACTGTTCCAGACTGGTGTTCAACCTTTCGGTTTGTCCATTGCTCTGAGGGTGATAACCCGAAGAGAGAGCCCTGTGAATCCCCAGAGTCAGGCAAGGAGAAGCCCAGAATCTCAAAGTGAATTGGGGTCCCCGATCGGAAACCACAGTCTGAGGCAAACCATGAAGTCTGACAATATCTCGAAGAAATACTGTAGCTGTCTCTGAGGCTGAAGGGACTTGCTTAAAAGCAGAGAAGTGGGCTGAAAGAATCTACCGTCACCATGATCACTGTCATGCCATCAGATGGTGGGAGATCCACAATGAAATCAGTGGAGATATGTTCCCAGGGGCGTACAGGTAAGGATTGTTGCTGTAGTAATCCTACCGGTCTTCTAGTTCGATGTTTGATGGAGGCACAAACCGAACAGGTAGATACATACCGACCAACATCATTCCGAAGTGTAGGCCACCAGAATCCCCTACGTAGCAGGTAATAAGTCTTTCTAACTCTGGGATGTCCTGTTAAAGGGGTGTCGTGGCTCCAGGATAAGAATAGAGTTTGAAGTTTCTTGGTGGGAATGAATAGTGCTTCTCCATGATAGTACAACCCATCTTCTCCTTGGATGATGGAGGAAGGAAGGTCTAATCCTGTTTGATACTGTGGTATCAAATCTTGAAGGAAAGAGAGAGTGGATGCTACAATCTTGAGACCTGGGAAAATCAGTTTGTAATCTTTGTAAATCCCAGAACTTTCCCCTTGCTTCGAGATAAGGCGTCTACCTTCCTGTTTTCAGTACCAGGAATGTAAGTGATGCTAAAATCGAATTGCAGAAAGAAAAAAGCCCACCTGGTGTGACATGCATTTGTGCATTCCATCTGCTGTAATACCCGCAGATTGCGATGGTCTGTTCGGATGGTAAAGCTGTGAGCTGCCCCTTGAAAAAGATGACGCCACTCTTGACAAGCCAACTTAATGGCCAAAAGTTCCCTTTCGAGTACAGAGTAGTTACGCTCACTGGAAGTCAGGGTCTTGGAGTAATAGGCCACAGGGTGTTCGAAACTGTCCTCAGGTTTCTGTAGTAGGATGGCCCCGACAGCTCCTAAGGAAGCGTCTGTTTCCAAGATGTAAGGTTTGGTTTGATCCGGCTGGACTAGAATGGGTGCCGTAGAAAAGCAATCCTTGAGGGTTGTAAATGCTCTTCTGGGTTCCTCCCCAAAGATAAACCTTATGCCTTTCTTCAGCAGAGAAGTGAGAGGAAGTACAGTGTTAGAGAAATTGGGTATGAATCTTCGATAAAAGTTTGCCAACCCCAGAAAACTTTGTAGTTCCTTGACATTGGTAGGTTCCTTCCACTCTCTAATTGCCCTTATCTTGATAGGATCCATCGCAATGCCCTCCTTGGACAGTATGAATCCCAAGTAGGACACTGATGTAGTTTCAAATTGGCACTTTTCTGGTTTGATCAGCAGTTGATGAGACTTAAGGCGCTGCAAAACCTGCAGGACAAGTTTTCTGTGCTCTGCCAGTGTCTTGGAAAATATCAAGATGTCATCGAGGTATACCACCACTGTTATGAACAGCATGTCAGCAAATACCTTATCCATGTATCTTTGAAACACCTCCGGAGCATTTACAAGGCCAAACGGCATCACCCTGTATTCATATAGGCCAAAGGGGGTGCGGAAGGCCGTCTTCCATTGGTCACCCTGCCTTATACGCAATAGGTGATAGGCACCTCTTAAGTCCAGCTTCGTGAAGTAGACTGCTCCTTGTACTGCTTCTAATATGTCTCGTATCAAGGGCATGGGATACCTGTCACGGATGGTGACCTTATTTAGGCCATGATAATCTATGCAGGGGCGTAACTCCATTGTATCTTTCTTGGGGATAAAGAACAGAGAAGCCCCACAGGAAGACTTAGATTCTCGAATAAGGCCATTCTGTAGATTAGCATCCAAATAGTTCCGGAGGGCATTCTGCTCTAGAAGAGATAGAGGATACATGCGGCCAAAGGGAACCACCGCCTCAGGTATTAAGTCGATGCCGCAGTCCTCAACCCTATACGGAGGCAGCATTCTGGGTAGGGTATCCATGAATACTTCAGCATAGGCCTGATACTGGAGAGGGATAGAAGATACAATCAAGGGATTGTGGACAGACCTTCCTTCTACTGATCTGACATTAGAAAGGGAAGCCGTTGACTGGTTCATGCAGTTGGTCTTACAGAATAGAGAATCAAAATTCACCTTGTTATCTGTCCAGTTAATGTGTGGGTTATGTTTTGTTAACCACGGGATGCCTATAACCAAAGGAAAATGGGCTGCCCTGATCAGGTCAAACGCCAAAGTCTCTTCATGATGGCCCATCTTCAACTTGAGAGGGAATGTCTCTGTGGTGATTGGTCCAGAGGATAGGGGTCTGCCATCTACCCCTTCTACTGGAATGGGAGCTGACTTGAGTCTGGTAGCCACCTGATGTTCAGTTGCCCATCTTAAATCCATGAAATTGCCTGCGGCTGCGCAGTCCAACATCGCCAGTACCTCGAAGGGAGCAGAATCTGACAACCAAAGTTCAACCTTAAACACCATCAGACTGTTCTCTTCCGTACTTTCTAAGGTTCTTGAGCTGTTGCAAGGGTACCTGTCAAGTCCCCCGACACTTCCCTTGCAGCAGAGCGGGGGCTGAAGTTTTCCTTCCGTCGAGGTGGTACCTCCGGACAGTCTCTTAGTAGGTGTTTAGAAGAACCACAATACATACACAATCTGGTATCACGTCGTCTTTTTCACTCTTCCGGAGTCAGGGGACCTTGAGTGGCTCTGATTTGCATGGGTTCTTCCGCCATGTTTGAGGCTCTTGATTGAGGTCAAGGAAGAGGAAGATTTAAAGCCTGAGGAGTTCCTCTGGGTCGTCCTCTTTCTTGTCGTCGTTCCTGTAGACGAAATTCAATCTGGAGTGACAAGGTTATAAGATCTCAGAAAGAAGCTGGTCTGGCAACTCCAGCTAGTTCGTTCTTAATATCATCGTGAAGGCCTCGTCTGAATATGGTCTGTTGAGCCGAATCTGGCCAGTCAGCCTTGGCCGCTAGTCTCTGGAATCGAGAGATGTAGGTTTGGAGATCAGTGCTTCCTTGACAAACATCCAGAATGGCCTCCAAAGAGGAGTACAGCACTTCAGGTCTATCAAACCTTTCCTTGAACACTTCCAAAAAACGGTCATAATCGTTCAGACACGGATCGTTGTTAGTTACCAAAGGAGTGACCCAAGATAAGGCGTTTCCTGAGAGGTTTGCGATGATGAAGCCAACCCTTGATCTGGCTGAGTCATAAGCATGGGGTCTGAAGGCAAAGTACACCCTACAAGCATCAATAAAGTCTTTAAAGCCTCGGGGGTACCGTACTTCCCGAAGGAAAGTGGCATAGTAGGCAAGTCGCCGTAGTCATCCCGGCGTAAAACTACCTGTTGTCGGAGCGCAATATTGTCAGTTCTCAAGGCTTGAACCTCGACGGTTAGATTCTGCATCGCGGCCACCAATTCTTGATATTGTTCCAAAGAAGCCATCGTGTGAGTCGGGCATTGTATGCTGTCAGGCTCAGGTTTGTCAGCCTTCTCCTCACCTGAGTCTTCCGAAGAGCTCTCCTTAAGTGTAGCTTCAGACTTCTTTGGGTTCTTCTTCTTCTTCTTGGAATTGTCTTCCTTAAGCTTCCCACCTCTTCTGTCGTGTAAGTAAGGTCTGGCCCCTCCAGAGGCCACCGTGACAGAGTTGAGAACCTGCCCCCGGGGGCCCCTCAGGGGGCCAGCCTCGCCCCAGGGAAAAAGCCAAAAGGCAGAAAAAACCCTGGATAAGGTAATATTCGGATGTATGGATGGTAGTTCCAAAGACCAACAGTCCAGCGAGTATGACAGTCCAATTAGTGAGAAGGCTGATAATTTGCCATCCAGGAATGGCAGAAAGGATGGATGACCTAAGAAACAAATACCTAAGTGGACAGAAAATAAAGGCTGAAGAAGGGAGACGCTAGCACCGTGAAAGTTTAGTAAAAAGAAAGGAAGCAAGAGCTGCAACGCAGAGGATGAAAGGAAGCTACAGAAGGGAAAAAACGGCGAGCGCCGTGAAGTAAATACAAAAGTGAAAGCAAGAAAAAACGGTAGTTAGGAAACACGGCAAAACGCTGTATGAAAGGGACGATTAGCAACACAAGAATAACAGGACTGAAGATGCACAGGTACGGGGAAAAAAGGAAAAAGGAAAAAGCGAAAGAAAGAATGCTAGCAAAGTCACAAGAGTACGAGCAAAGTAACGGGAGGGTACACAGATACAACGCACTGGAGGAGGGGGCGGAGCCGGAAGTTATAGGGCAAGCCGCCATGCTGGATGAGGACTAGAGCGTGACTCTGAACAGGTTAATGCCTCCAGTAGTCCCAAAGCCTCCACCCGCCGATCCTGATACAAACCCCGGAGGGCATTTTCCAATTCTGGTTAATGCCCTTCGGATTAAAGAATGCAACTGCTACTTTTCAAAGGCTTGTGAATCATGTCCTAAATGGTTTGGATGACTTCTGCCTAACCTATCTAGACGATACAGCAGTGTTTAGTGCCACCTAGGAATAACATGTGAAACACCTGGGAATAGTATTACAGGTTCTTCAGAAGGCCCACTTGACCATAAAGGCCAGTAAGTGCCATACTGGACAAGCATCTGTGGTCTACCTTGGACATGAGGTAGGTGGGGGGAGGACTCAGCCTCTACCCAGTAAAGTACAAGTAGTACAGCACTGGCCTACTACCACTACACAAACTCGGGTGAGAGCCTTCTTAGATTTCACTGGGTATTATCGAAACCTCATGGCAGACTATGGCACCACAGCTGCCCCAGTGACTGTTCTCACTACTCCAAAGAACCCTATGAAGGTCTCTTTGTTTGAGGAGTGTGAGAAGGCCTTCAATGGCTTAAAAGACTCCCTGTGCCAGGCCCCTGTCAAACGTGTTTCATTGTGCAGACAGATGCCTCTGACACTGGGATAGGTGCTGTACTATCACATGTAGATGGGAAAGGCAAAGAACACACAATTGGATTTATTAGTTGCCAGTTCAAGGACAGAGAGCTCAGGTGGTCCACTGTGGAGAAAAGAATGTTTCTATGTCGTTTAGGCCCTAAGGAAGCTGAGGCCCTACCGCTATGGGACCCACTTCACTGTGCAAACTGACCATGGGCCTCATTACACGGATGGCGGAGAACCATGGCGCTATTAGCGCCATGGTTCATGCCGGTAAAATACCGGCACCGCCTTGGCGGAAAGGGGAATTACCGCCCCATTCCAAGGTTGGCGGGGCCGTAATTCCCCCTTCCCCCATTGCCCTTCCCCATTCCCATTTTTGCCCCATAGGGCTTAATGGGAATGTGGAAGGCGCTAATTACGGTACCGCAAATTGCAGTACCGTAATTAGCTCCCTGGGTCCCTTTGCAGGTTGGTTTTTAACGCCTGCAAAAAGCAGGCGTTAAATTCCCCAACCCGCAAAGGGACCTCGTAGTAAGGCGGTAAGGATTTACCGGTACCGGTATTTTACCGGTACCGGTAAATCCTTACCGCCATCCGTGTAAAGTGGCTAATGAACATGAAGGACGAGAATCCAAAGTTGCTCAGCTGGTCCATAAGCCTGCAAGGGTTTGACTTCACCATTGAGCACAGGCCAGGTGTCCAAGATAGCAACACTGATGGGTTGTCCAGAATGTTTAATCAACCTGAACTTGAGACTCATCCGGGGTGGATTGATTCCCCCTGTCATTAGGTCTGAGAAGGGTGAGTTTTAGGAAAGATTTCCCTTGGGTGCAATTTTCCCTCCACTTGTGAACCCCGCAAACATTTTGCTTATTTTTGGCTTACCTAACCAGACTTTTACCAGTGGAGCACAGCCTTCAGCTGCACTCCTATGGGCTCTTGGTAATTTGTTATGGGGAAATTAACACATCCTTCTGGCTGTCAGTACTGGGAAAATATGTTTCCCGTAGTCTTCAACGATGTTGCCATTTCTTGGTAACTTGTTTTCTAGGTGCCAAGTACCTTACAGTGCCACGCTTAAGAGTCCTTTTGTTTTATGGCTCTAGCCACCCTCTACGTTTTTTTTTGGTGTTTGTACAAGTGTGCCTAGGACGGACTGGTGGCAGGAGTTTACTTTTAAAGTATATTTACTTAGTTTTTATGGACCATACCTTGTTTGCCGCATTTGGCCTAAGACTGTGGACACTGCCAAAAATGGCTGTGCCACAAAGTCTTTTGCTCTGACCTTTGGCCATTTTGTCCCTTTGCCTTCCCCCAGGTCAAGAGACCCGGTATTCCTTAGATGGGCATGCAGCCTCCCACGAAAACCACTTCTTTCACGGGCTCCTGCATGTCACGTGTGCTAGTGCCCAGGACGAGGGTTGGGACTGCTTGGTTCCAATCCACACTTCTGGTGCCAGTATGTCTGGTAGGCCTGAATGACTCGAACCACCGTGGACCACAATTGGCCCCCGCCTGGCGTGCATGCAAGAGAGCAGATCTTTCATTGGTTATCTAAGATTCGAGGGGATTGGGTCCTCCGACGTATTCCATATCTATGACAGTAATCACCACAGATGTGCTGCTTCGGAAAATCATTCGGCGTCTGCGTCCTGCGTCGATGACGTCGATACGCTGTCCTCGAGGGCCTCCGTCGAGCCAACGTCACTGAATGTTATAAGTAGGACGCACAACGCCCGTAGCCTCAGTTTTGTTTTTTCTGCAAACGTGTTCGCTTCGGAGATCTTGGCGCGCCTCGACTCTTCTGAGTTCTGTTCTTTCGATTTCTGAATACCTATGATGTCCTCGTCTTCTTCTACCCTGTGGCCGGGTTTTAAGACGTGTCGGGAATGCGGGTCCAAGATGTCGTTGACGGATTCGCACACCGCTTGCCTCTGGTGCCTCGGTGGGGACCACGACAGGGATGACTGTGTGGACTGCCAGTTGCTTACTTCGAAGGCCTTGCGGCAGCATAAGAAGAAGCTTTCTGTAGGTAAGGTGGCCAAGCCCCGGAAGTTGAAGTCCACTGGCCTTTCGACGGACGATTCGAGGGGTGACTCTCCGCATCATCGTCGTCGGTCCGGGGGGTCTCGTTCCCGGAGTAGGTCCCGCCATATTTCTGCCTCTTCGAGGCACTCACGGAAGCGCCGTCACCGGTCGCCTTCCCCATCCTCGTCCGAGGACTCCGCCCGTCGGCGGGTTGCTTGTCCCAACAAGCATTCCACCCCTGCCGAATGGGATTCCTTTCAGCAGGAGATGATGGTGATTTTTCAGTCGCAGGGCTCCGGTCCGTCCACACCGTCGAAAAAAGACGTCGGCCGTGACTGTGCTAGAGACACCACTCGCACGCCTTCGGGCTCAAGTGGTCGTCGCGATCACCGGGGGCCTTCGAGGTCCCGGTCGGACAAGGTTGGTCGCTCTAGACATGCCTGCTCCAGGTCCCGGCCCTCGATGCCCTCAAGACCGTCGGAGCCTGTGGCGCCGAGGTCGTCGAGGGACTCTCTCGAGGCTCTTCCTCCGAGGAAGCCGTCGACGCCATCGGCACCCAGGCTGTCGAAGGACACGCTCGGGGCTCCGCCCCCGGAAACTGTGTCGAAGCTGTCGGCACCACGCTCGACGTCGACGCCGATTCCATCGATGCCTTCGACTTCTTTCGAGGCTGTTTTGTCGGAGGTAGCCCGGGGCACGGTGGAACCGCCTCGAAAGGCTCTGGCGAAGGCTAAAAATGTCTTTGTCCCTTTTTCTGTGACCTCATTCCAGCCTCTGGATTATATTTCTGAGGTGGATGAAGGGTCTGAGGAAGGTATGGTTCCTGAGGAGGAACCTGACGAGATTTTGTCTGGGCATAGCCAGATTGAAGACCTGCGGCAGTCATTGCATGACGCAAGTGGTCTGGACACCTCTCCGGAGGTGGAGTTCTGTAGGCCTGAGCCTGGCACCCATGCCGAGTCCTCGTACTGGCACCTTATGTCGAGGGTAACAGAATACTTGGGGTGGTCTGTGCCACCAGTGGATTTTCTTCAAGATGACCTGACGGATAGCCTCGACCAAGGTCCACCAACTGACCCGGTAGTGCCATTCCATATGGCCTTGCAAAGAAGGGTGGCAGTGGCTTGGACTACCCCGGAGAGTCTCCCGGCAGTGAGCAAGTCTTTGCCGCGAAAATACCGTCCAGCCAGTAGCGACCCCTGCTACTTGACCACACACCCCACCCCGGAGAATTTGGTGGTGCTGGCGGCTATGGCCCTAGCAAAGCAGGCGTCGTACCCTTCCATCCCTCGTGATAGGGACGACAAGCGTTTTGATGGCTGGGCGAAGAAAGTGTTTTCTTCAGGGGGTATGGCTTTGCAGGCAGCCAACTCCATGTGTGCCTTGTCACGTTTCACGCACACTCTGTGGAACTGTATTTCGTTAGCGGCTGATCATATTCCCGAAGGGGAGGAACGGGATGGTTTTCTTGCCATGGTGCAGAATGGCAAGGGTGCCTTGTGTGAGTCCGTTCAGTCGGGTCTAGACATGGCAGATTGTGTCAGCCGGTCCATGGTGGGGAGCACCGTAATACGCAGGTTTGCGTGGTTGCGGAAGTCGGGGTTTGCTCCTGAGGTGCAGAATGGCGCGCCATTACTTCAGATGTATGGGATCTAGAGATCATAGCCCACAGCTACTGTCTTCCTTTCCGGCAGAGGCCCCGCGACAAACCACCAGGGAATCTCTCTTTGTTGAGTTTGGATCTACTCCTTGCGCAGGAAATACAAGCCCTGCTGGAGAAAGGCGCCATAGAACTGGTGCCTGTAGCGGAGAGGAACAAAGGATGGTATTCCCCTTATTTTTTGATGTCAAAGAAAGATGGGGGATTGAGACCCATCATGGACTTGCGTGGTTTGAACAAACTCCTCAGGAAGGACAAGTTCAAGATGGTTACTCTCTCTCAAGTCCTCCAGGCCGTTCAACTTCAGGACTGGCTGGTGTCTCTCGACCTCAAGGACGCTTACTTTTATGTGCCGATCCATCCCAAGCACAAGAAGTACCTGAGGTTCATGGTTGGCGACTCGCACTTTCAGTTTCGGGTCCTGCCATTCGGATTGACCTCCGCCACAAGGGTTTTCACCAAGCTCATGGTGGTGGTGGCAGTGTATCTCAGGAAAAGGGGGATTCACGTTTACCCCTACCTGGACGATTGGTTGACCAGGGCGCGCTCTCTCGAGCAAGTCCTGGATCATCTGTCCGTCACCTGCCACTCCCTTCACAAGCTGGGCTTCTCCCTCAACTTAAAGAAGTCCCACTTGACGTCAATTCAGCGGCTCCAGTACATCGGAGCAGTGCTCGACACATCCCTGGGGCAGTGTTCTCCTCCCCAGGTGAGGGCTCTTCACATTCAGCAGATGGTACACAAGTTTCAACATGCCCAGAGTCTACCAGTGTTTGAGTTCTTAAGGTTGCTCGGCCTCATGGCATCCTGCATTGTCCTGGAGCCAGAGGCCCGGTTGCGGATGAGATCTCTGCAATGGGTTCTCAAGATGCAGTGGTCACAGTCCTCCGGCAGGATGTCGGACCCCGTTCAGTTGCCGCCCTCGGTCACTCAGGATCTTCTGTGGTGGGCCGACAAAGGCACTCTGCTGAGGGGGGCTCCGTTTTGGCTAACCTGGCCAGAGGTGACGATCGTGACGGACGCATCCCTCACGGGATGCGGAGCTCATGCCAATGAGTTGACCACGGTCGTTGGTCACCGTCGCAGTCCAGACTCGATATCAATCTGTTGGAGCTGAGGGCCATCGGGCTTGCCCTGAAGGCTTTTCTGCCGACTGTGCGAGGAAAGAATGTCCTGTTCTGACAAACAACACAGTGGCCATGCACTACCTCAACAAAAAGGGGGGCAGGGTCACTTCCTCTGTGCAGGGAGGCGATGCAGCTCTGGTTCTGGGCCATCCAGCAGGGAATTTCGATCTCGGCAGTTCATCTGGCCGGAGAAGAAAACAAGATGGCGGAAGCTCTGAGCAGGCAGAGCGCGATCTCTCACGAGTGGGAGTTGGCTCAGGAGATTCTCCTAGAGATCTTCGACCTTTGGGGGACCCCTAAAGTGGATCTCCTCACCTCGAGTGTCATCCGGAAGTGCGAAAGGTTCTGCTCGCGGGAATTTCCTCCAAGAGGAGCCTTAGGAGACGCGTTCGTGGTGGAGTGGTCCTTCCGACTGCTGTACGCGTTTCCTCCAGTCCCCGTCATCCCGCAAGTGTTGCAGAGGTTACGGTGGTTTGGTTCCCCGATGATCCTCATTGCTCCAGCATGGGCCCGGAGGACGTGGTACCCGGACCTTCTCGACTTGTCCATCTGCCCTCCACGTCGTCTTCCCTACCAAGACGATCTGCTCTCACGGGAGGGGGGTCAGGTTCTCCATCCAGAGGTCAGATCCCTCAACCTTCACGCTTGGCTTCTGAAAGGTTGAGGTATAAGGATTGGGACTTCCCTGAAGACGTGATGGAGGTGTTGCTTTCGGCCAGACGGCCGGCAACAAAGTCCCTGTACCGTTGCCGTTGGAGAAAGTTCTGCGACTGGTGCAGGGTTAAGAATGTAGATCCTTTTTCATGTGACCTTCCTGTGGTTCTGTCTTTTTTGCTTTCTTTAGCCCACAAGGGCTTGCAAGTGGGTACCATTAAAGGTTACCTGGCGGCGATGTCCATATTTAATCACTCATGTGAGGAGTGTTCTTATTTTAAAATCCCTTTAATTTCTCAGTTTCTGAAAGGGCTCACTAATGTGTTCCCTCCGTCACCTTTCCAGGTGCCTGGTTGGGATTTGAACCTTGTTCTCAATTTCTAATGGGTGCTCCATTTGAGCCTTTGCATTCTTGTCCTTTGAGACTGTTAACCCTGAAAACAGTATTTTTATTTGCGGTCACTTCCACTCGCAGAGTGAGTGAGTTACAGGCACTTTCAGTTAAGCCACCCTTCACTGTGTTTCATAAGGACAGGGTTGTCCTTAGAGTTCGTCCTTCCTTTCTTCCGAAAGTGGTGTCGGAATTTCATTTAAGCCAGAAGGTCATTCTTCCGGCATTTTATCCTCCTCCGCATCCTGGTAAGGAAGAGGAGAGGCTCCATATGTTAGATCCTAGGAGAGCTTTAAGCTTCTACATTTCACGCATGTCCCGGGTCAGAGTGGATGATCAGCTCTTTATAGGTTACACTGGAAGGCGTTTGGGACAAGCTGTTACTAAGAAGACTTTGTCTAGATGGATTATCTTGGCAATTTCTGAATGTTACCGCTTGGCGGGTAAGGACCCTCCGGTAGGCTTAGGGGCCCATTCTACTAGGGGTATGGCTGCCTCTACTGCCCTGCAGAGGGGTGTTCCTATTCATAACATCTGTGAAGCAGCCCCTTGGGCTTCGGTCCATACTTTTGTACGACACTACTCCCTAGATTCTATCCATGGGCAGGATCTGGTCTTTGGCAAGGCAGTCCTTTACTCTGCAATTTGATTGGGCATTCTAAATTTATATATTCTAAATTCTTTTTCCCTCCTCCATATGTTGCTACTGCTTTGGGAGTCTGTCATAGATATGGAAAATATCGGAGGACCCAATCCCCTCGAAGAACAAGTTACTCTCTTACCTGGTAACGTTCTTTCGATGGGATGGTCCGACGATGTATTGCATATCGCTCCCTGCCTGCCTATCCCGCTACAGAATTTCTTATGCGATTGCAGATTACGTTTCCGCAAGGCTTTCTGTGGTCATACTGGCACAAGATTGGTGCCACACGTTCTGGGGGAAAAAACTACAACTGAGGCTACGGGCGTCGTGCGTCCTACTTATAACATCCGGTGACGTCGGCTCGACGGAGGCCCTCGAGGACAGCGTATCGACATCATCGACACAGGACACAGACGGCGAAAGATTTTCCGAAGCAGCACAGCTGCGGTGATTACTGTCATAGATATGGAATACATCGTCGGGCCATCCCATCGAAAGAACATTACCAGGTAATAGAGTATCTTGTTCTTTGGGTGCAAAACAAATCTTGGATAAGGGAAAGAGCAGACTTGAGGAACTGCCAGAGACGTGCTAGGAAGGTTTGGCACCCTCACCCCGCTGTTGTCCCATCGGATCCCTGCTTTTGCATCGTACCAAGAAGGCCTGCAACATCGCTTCGACCCTTTGGAGTAGTGGGAACAACTACTCACGGCACCTCCTACTGACCCTCACGAAGAGCCTCTTCGAAAGTGTTCCTGGACCATCCACTGAACTGACCAGCTCACACCCGGGGTACCACACAGGAATGCAGCCGTCACGAATTGAGACTCAAGACTTTGGGAAACGCTTGCTTGTGGTCCTGGGCCCTCTCCCGCTGTCCTAGCTCCTCTTGGTCACGATTTATGAGAATGCTTCAAAGCCGTGAGGATTTGCGGACCCTGAGTCGCCCTGCTGTAGTGATCGTCACTTTAAGTGCAGGCAGACCTGCTCCACTGTGTCCTTAGACGTGCTGCACCGGAACTATCCTTCTCCTTTATTCGAGAGCTGAGAAAAGGCTACTGACCCGCCATGGACGATTATCCACTCGGAAAGTCCTGTAACTGCAGGGGTGAAACCTACTAGCAAAGTGGACTAACCTGGCAAAGTTTGGTTTGGACTGTGTCGAGGGTCAGTGAGTACTTTCATCACTTACCGTTGGACCCCTGGCACATCCATCTGTTTTTATGCAGAAGAATCCCTTAAAGGATACTCGCATTGGCTGGGCTCGCCTGCCCTCCCAAGCTAGTCCCGACCTCCGAAAGTCACTCTATCTGCAAGGGTAGACCCTCCTCAAGGATTAGGGCTTTATTCTTCATTACCTCAACCCCTTCCGGAACAGCTACAGCTCCCTGAGGAGAACCCGCTTTTCACACGACCGTGCTTTGTTAACACACTGCTGTACTTTGAGCATAAGGCTCCGCACTTTTTAGGGATGGACTGCATAAGCTAGGCACTGACTATGAAGAACTGCCTAATGTGATATCTGTGTTGAACTTACCCCTTTCTTTTGCAGGTTGTGGTTATTTTCTCCCCTTTCATCAGCATTGGGCTAAAAGCGTATTTTTGATATACATCTGTCTAAGAGTATTCTGTGGAGTTTTACTGTGTGTGCTCATTGTGGGCTTCCGATCACTTTCACCCCTCCTTAGCTTTAGTCTTGACCACCTGCCATGTTACCATACACTGGTCTGGTTTGTTCAGAAGGTTCCCCAATTCCACTAAACTAGGGTGGCCTCCTAAACGTCTGCCCACCGGGTCAGAGTTTATAAATCCATCTGAACGCTTTCGAAAGTCTTGGTGAACTGTTTGTTGAATGATGAACTGTTACAAATGCAAGGTGTAGTTATTTTGAAGGAACTACCAATATCAGAAAGCATTGAGGCAAAGTGTAATCTGATAAGATAACGAAGTGGTCATGCTGAGGTAATTGTTTTTTTTCAAACTTATTTTTATTAGTATTTTCATTCATATAACATACAAAAGTACCCCTGCCCCCTAAAAGCCGAACTCCCTCCCCAACCTCCCCTGGGCAGCTACCACTTTGATTATGACATTCCTTAAAAATCCATAGAATTATACTTTAATTTAATAAGTCCAAGATCCGTATTATTTGCGGGCACCAGTTCTCACGAAAGTCTTTGTGCAAAAAGTCCAACACAAACTCCCAATCAATCTTAAATTTCAATTTTTCAATTGCTCCCCTTGTAATGCATAAGTAACCCATTGCAGAGAACCATAATGCCACATTTTCACCAGCCATTCTTGTTCTGTAGGGACCATGGAATGTTTCCATTTGTGTGCTATAAGTGACACTGCAGCAAACGTCAGTTTCATATGTGCTTTCTTTTGCTTCGTTTCGGTTAAAACCTCTAAAATGTCTCCCAAGTCCAACATATCTCTTCGTATTTGGGGACCAAAAATCGTGTGCATTGAATTATTAACGTTTCCCCAAAAAGCTTTAGTTTTCGGTCACTCCCACCATATATGAACCCATGTTCCTGTTTCTTTACATCCCTCCAACATTCACCCAAAACATTCTTATAAAACCTATGCAATTTCTCTGGTGTGAGATGCCATTGTACCATTACCTTAACCCACATTTCCCGTATTTGTATTGCCCGCATCAATTTTGGGATTCCCTTCCATACCGCCAACCATTGGCTTTCAGTTATGACAGTACCTGTATCTGTCTCCTATAGCTTCATGTAACCCCATTACACTTGACTTGAATTCTCTCCAATTATCTACAATGCCCCATCCAAATGCCTATCACCCGAATTTGTAGTGATGTATCTTTCAAATGGGGATAGATCCCGTACTATGAAGTGCTTGTTGTCCATTAGCCAATGTCGAAGTTGAGTATACCTCAATCTTTCACTTTCATTCAGCGAAAAAAACGCCTGTTTGCTTCGTTGAAATGTTCTGATCTCTTGACCCTCTACCATGTCACCCATCTTCAAACAACCCGTGTCTTCCCACTTCTTAAATGCTTTTGGCTCCAAACCCAGAATAAACTGGGATTGTGAAAAAGAGGAGTAAAGGGGGAGGGAAACATAGTGATACCTGATCACTTCAGCACTGCATCCCATACGTGTGCCATTAGCGCTGTGATTTTGCTTTTGTACATGTTGGTAGGACAGTCCTGCTTTTGGCACCAAAGTACTTCCTGAAGGGGTTTACCAACCACTGCCCCATCCATTTGCACCGACATTTTCTCCATGTCACCCTTGAACCATTCCCTAATCATTCTCAATTGGGCCGCCTGATAATAAAATTAGAAATCTGGGGACCCCGTTCCCCTTTCAGTTACAGGTGCCGTCAGTATCTTCCATGCAATTCTAGGTTTCTTTCATTGCCAAATATCCCTCAACATCTTATTGAGTTTCTTAAAAAATGTCAGGGGGACCGCTATCGGTAATGCATGGAAGAAGTATAAGACTTTTGGGAGAACCATCCTTTTGATTACATTTATTCTTCCTGTCCATGATATTGTCCGAAAATTACGTGTCTTCAGCCATTGTTTGATTGACACCAAAAGGGGAAGATTGTTTGCCCGGTACATCGACTCGAGAGAATCTGTCAATTGTATGCCCAGAGATCTCATACCATATTCCGCTAATACAAATTGGTCGTCATAGACTTTCCTCTTTCCTGTTGGTTTCCCTTTTCAAAATTTCAACATTACAGATTTTTGTTTGTTCATTTTTAGGCCCGCCACATCCCCAAATTGTGTCAATGCACTTGCTAGGGCTGATAAAGAAGAGGGCATGTCGGTCACCGTCAACAATAGGTCGCCGGCGAAGGCCATTACTTTATGGTCTTCTCCTCCAAATTGAAATCTTTAATTTGCTCCTGTTCCCTAATTCTAGACAACAATGGCTCAAGGTGTAGCGTAATTTTGGCAATAACGGTCACCCAACTTTGGTCCCCCGGGTAACCCGAACCTCTTGGGAGAGATCTCCATTAATAGCTAGTCGTAGAATTGGAGATTTGTAGTTCGCTGTTACCATTTGCAGGAACTGAGGGCTGAAACCCATAGCCTCCCTTGTTAAGAATAAAAAGGATCATTCAACTCAATCAAATGCCTTTTCGGCATCGAGCGTGATAACCCCTGCTGGCAATCCTGCTCTGTTTATTTTATTAACCAAATGCCTTACCCGTCTAGTGTTGTCAAATGTTTGCCTGCCCATAACAAACCCAGATTGATCAGGGTGATTTAGTAACAGAACTAGCCCTCCCAGTCTGGTTGCTAATATTTTGGTGTAGAACTTAGCATCTATATTAATAAGAGCTATGGGTCTGTAAGATCCAGATTGGGCCACATTACGGGTCGGGCGGTCCGGAAATAAGTGGCGGTAAACCCGCCGCCACTGTTAATTCCGGACCACCCGATCTCGAGGCCTGCAGGCGGGAGGTGGCGTTCCTGCCAGGTCTGACCTGGCGGGTTTAACACCGCCCGCCAGCAGGCAGACGTGAAAACACCAGCACCATCACGAGATGGTGCCGGTGTTTCCACTTCCCCATTCCCATTGAGTCCTATGGGACTCAATGGGAATGGGGATTTACCAAATTCCGCCTCCGGAATTCCCGGAACACCAGGGTCGTAATGCCCTGGTTATTCCGGGAGTCACAGAGGCGGAATGGTAATGCGAGTCCGGCGGTAACCAAGTCGGAAAAACCGGCTGGTTGCCGCCGGACTCGTAATGAGGCCCATTGAGTCTTATCCTTTCCTGACTTTGGGAAAAGTACCACTTTTGCCTCTTCCATTAAGGGTGTAATAATACCCTCCCCCCTAAAAGAATTAACCAATAATGTGAGCACAGGGGTCAATTCCTGTATGTAGGTCCTGTAGAAGATAGCTGGGAAGCCATCTGGTCCCAGAGCTTTGTCGAGAGGTAGAGTCTTTATCGCCTCTCGTACCTCATTGAGTGTAATCTCACCCTCTAACTCTTCCCTTTGACCTGCATCTAATTTGTTTAGATGCATTGTTCCAAGTAAGTCGTTTGTACTTGATGAATATAGCACAGAGTAGTGGGGGGCGTGGCCGGCACGCATGGCGTGAAGCCGGAAATCGCCAGCACTCCTGCCCGCGATCCTGTTACGGACCGTCTAACTCCGGGAAAATCTAACAAACTGCTATAAACTTTGCAGCATCGGGAAGGGGAACCTCTTTCCAACTCCCAACGCTGCCTCCAGGAAAAAATCAGACCTGCATTGCATGCCAACGAAGCGAGTGAAACGGAGCCCCTACGGCAAGCGAGCCGGGAAGGAGAAAAGCACATAAGCAGGGGAACCCGCCGCATGCTAAGGAGAGGACGGTGGTAAGCAATAGTCCCCACATTGGACACAGTGGACACCCTGAGTGGCGCCGGTATAGAACAGCGAACTGGAGGCGGCGGCCACACGAGTCCCACACCCCGGGCAAAACACTGCAGCGGCGGCACCGCCGCTGCGAAGGGAGCTCCGATAAAGAAGAGGGGAGAGGCCCATAATGTGCCTAGTAGCAGGACGCGCTGGTGAAACGCGGCTCCATCGGAGCCTCGACGACGAGGAGGAGGAGGGCACGGCCCGGGCTACACCGGAACTCAGGCAGCACACAAACGAACAGTGCAACGGACTCCGAGGCGGAGAGGTTGCAGGCCACCCCGAGTGTGACGGGGCGGGTGAGAGGCCCAACAACAACTGCCTCAAAGCAGGTCGGACCGGGACGTGGAGGACTCACACACCCCACCAGAGACTGACGCTCAGGCACAGAGCCAATACTGCAATACAAATCAGCCGCCCAAACAATAAGGCGGAGGGACAGCTGACCAGCCAACTGGACCCAAGTTGTTACCAGGTCCAGCGAAAGAAACCATCGGATCGCAGGGGAATACGGCACTGCGACGGCCCATGAGCAGGAAGGGGCAAGCTACATACCCACTAACCTAGAGCAGAGGGACATATGCACCACGAAAGGCAGTACACAGTGGTAACCAGACCTTCTCGCAGTGCTCTGTGCCCCGAGGGGGAGAAGACCCACTGATCAAAGTGCCCCAGACCCACAGAAGTAAGGACTGAACCAGCAGGGGGCTGATGCCACGACTGCTCAGCCACACAAACAGAAGGGGCTGTCGACAGTCCGAAATACCACCGCCGCAGGCGTACAAGGCAATGAAGAGAAGTCACACCACTCGGCGGCCAGCAACACAATGACCACACACTCCCGTAACGATAGCCACTGAACTCACAACCAGCGAACGGGTGAGTCCCACCGACACGAGGTGGAGAACCGAATACCCAGAGGCAGGAGATGTACCACCCAAAGGCAAATCAAAAAACACAACAATGGACTCCTTCATAACGGTCAGGCCCAAGCAGCAGCAAGACGCAGGGGCAACAGAGGAACAAACGACCCAAGAAGGAGACCCCACGAACATGCAAGTGCTGCAGGCCATAGCAGCGCTACACACCTCTATCGAAACCAAAATAGATGAAGTCAAATCGGACATAAAGTTGATAAGACAGGATGCCCGCAATCTCACTGAAAAAGTGACCACAGCAGAGGCTACCTTACAGGACAACGTAGAAAGCACAACGGACCTCAAGTCCAGGGTCCAGGACCTTGAACTGAAGGTAGCATGGCTAGAGGCGAGGTCAGAAGATACGGAAGGGTGAACCCGCCGCAACAACATCCATATTCTAGGGGTCCCGGAGGGAATGGAGGGCCCGGATCCAACGGAATTCATAGAGACAATGCTACAGCAGGAAATCGGGGCCGGCAATCTGCCCCAGGGATTCTCGATATAACGAGCCCACAGGTCTTTGCAAAAAAGACCTCCTCCGGGCTCGCACCCGCGCCCAATGATCGCCAAAGTCCTAAATTTCCACGACAGAGAGACAATATTGCGATTCTCAAGAGAAGGAGGGGAAATCAAGAGACAAGATGCCAAAATAGTCATGTACTCGGACTATACTCCTATCGTGCAACGGGCAAGGAATTAATTTATCCCGGTGAAAGCAAGATTACGAGAACTTAACCTCAAGTACATGCTAATGTACCCGTCGTGCCTCAGGGTGATGCATAACGGAAAAGCCATCTTTCTAGAAACCCCAGCGGCGGCGAATATGTGGCTCGAACATAATAACCTCGCAGATGGCAAGGAAGGAACAGTGAAAGAGATCACAGGCCACTGAACACTCAAAGTAACAGGAAAGGACCGATGCTCGCATAACAGAAAGGAAAAAACCAAGGTACCGCATTAAGAACTACAGTATTATGGAAGCAACATAGGGCAGGAGCACACCGACCCACACGAGCGCTGATGACGTCGACACACCCCTCCAAGACACGTGTAGGCCAACAGCCAACACAACACCCACACCGGGAGGCCTGGAAAGGCCCAGAAGGCTTGGGAGCCCCTGAGCGCTGCAAGTTGGAAGCAACTGCTGGGGGCAGTTCAACATTGCAAAGTTTGCCGTTCTCATTCACTAGAATGAACATTACTATTGTTGGTAAGTCTCCAGATGACAAAAGGTGGAGGGGAGGAGTCGAGTTGAAGGAGGGGGGAGCCTGTGCCCTAACCCACACAAGGACGGGGTCTCTAACACTAGAACCACGACCACAAACACTTAAGAGGGGGAAGCAGGACAAACGCAATATCCCTTTCGAACCACTATGACCACAACAGCAATTAAAATATTGACATGGAATGTGAGGGGTCTGGGGACGTACCTCCGCAGAAACAGAATCAAGACCTACCTGCACAGAAAAGGAGTGATGATAGCACTGCTACAGGAGACCCACTGCACGGCAGACTCTATAGCTAAACTCCAAACCCATTGGGGAGGACAGGGATTTGGCACTGTCTACTGCAAATATGCTAGAGGAGTTTACACTTGGATCCACCCGCAGCTCCCTTTCTGCTTGGCCAAATCACAGATACATCCGGAAGGCAGATTCGTAATGCTATGGGGACACATTGAGCAGACAGAAATATGCATCATGAACTCCTATTTCCCCCAATAGCAACATACCAATCCACCTGAACTCACTGTACCCCAATATTACACAACACAGAAGCGGCCTGTTCATCTGGGGTGGCGATCTCAATTGCGTATGTGACCCAATACTAGACAGGTCCATTCCCCAATCGAAAGGTCCATCGGCAGCAACAACAGCCCTGACCGCAATGATAGACAGGCTGGACCTGGCAGATGCATGGTGAGAAATACATCCAGCAACAAGAGGCTACTCATACTACTCGTCCCCGCATAATCTACACACGAGATTAGATTATATTCTAATAGGCAGGGAACACTTACCCCAAGTGGAAGGTGTGCAATACTTAGGAAGAACCATCTCTGACCACTCCCCACTCTTAGTGACATGGAACCACTATGACCCCAGACCCCCGATCCCCATGTGGAGAATGCTGGTAGAAGCCCTGAAAGACCCAGCCTTCAGAGAAGAACTACAAGACTCTATCGATAGCTACATAGAAGTTAACACGGGCAGTGTAGAATACAGTAGCACGGTATGGGATGCCCTAAAAACAGTGATAAGGGGGGAAATCATTGCAAAGGCCGGGGGAATCAGGAAACTACTCAGAAAAGAATTAGATCAGGTGGAGAAGGAGATTGAAAGGCTGGAGGCCAACCCCACAAGCAGCCGGCAGGGAGAAGATGAACTCCAGAAACTTAGAGAGGAGAATGCAACCGCAAGGAACAGGCTAGAAAAGTTCGACTACACAGCCAAAACAAACAGAGCACACGTAGAGGCGGACAAACCGGGCAGGTTACTGGCCTGGCTCTGCCGAAGGGAACGCCCTAGACACTCTACCACATCACTGCGAGACGAAGAAGGGAACATGCACCACACACAGCAGAACATAAATGACACTTTTAAATGCTACTATGCACACCTATACTCTCATGAAGACCAGGTCCCCCAAGAATAGATGGTGGACACACTGGATGAGATAGGGCTCCCTAGAATGTCCTCTGAACAAGCCAATATGCTAGAAGCAGTAATCACGCCTGAAGACATAACCAAAGCCATTAGGTCCCTGGCTACGTGCAAGGTACCTGGCACTGACGGACTGCCCTCAGAGTTTTATAAAGTATACGAGCCCTCCCTGACACCCTTGCTACATAAAGTATACCAAGAAGCATACGAGAGGGGGATACTGCCTGAGAACATGAGAGAAATGCTTGTGGTCCCGATCCTTAAGCCCAGCAAACCGGCGGACCTGTGCGATTCCTACCGCCCACTGGCGATGCTAAACTATAATGTGAAAATCTTAACCACAATACTAGCCAAGCGACTGTTCGGAATAATAGGAGACATAATACACACCGATCAGAGTGGCTTTGTACTGGGCTGTAACACATCCATGAACCTGCGCAGGCTACAACACATTATAGCGCAAACTGACGAGGACAAGGACTCATACGCACTACTATCCCTGGACGCTAAAAAGGCATTTGATTCCATCTATTGGGAGTGGCTAGTGGCCGTACTCAGAGAATTCGACTTCGGGCCAGGATTTATTAGATGGATCACATCTGGGAAACACGTGTCAAAGGCCTGGGACATACAAAGAGGGACCAGACAGGGCTGCCCGCTATCCCCAATGCTCTACATATTGGGACTGGAGCCCATAGCCATTTACTTTAGGAAGCACTTTTTCGACGCCGGTATAAGGCCGGGAGGGGTAGATCACGTCATCTCACTCTACGCAGATGACGTCCTCATATACGTCAGAAACCCACACCTCAATGTGCCCACCATGCTCGAAGTCTTGGATAATTACTCCAAGGTATCTGGCATCCAATTCAGCAAGTCGAAATCCTGCCTGTTCCCCCTGGCGGCCCTCAAGCATGAGGCACTCCCGGCGATGGGGATAAGATGGCAGACCACCTCATTCCGATACCTCGGAGTCCAAATAATGCACACCCCTGCACTGATGCATGAACACAACACAAAGACAGCACTCCCAGCTCTGCGTAAATCAATGAACTTTTGGACGAAACTCCCTATATCGATGATGGGAAGGGCCTCGATAGTCAAAATGATTGTTTTACCACAGTTCCTATATGGGTTCCGGAATGTACATTACTACATCAACAAACCCTTTTTCCGACTGCTTGAGACACTAATAAAAGGGTTCATATGGGGGGAAAACAGACACAGGATAGCGTTGTCGACATTAGTTCTACCATACAGCCAGGGTGGAATCCAACTCCCAAATCTGGAAAAATACTACTTAGCAGCTCAGCTCAGCTTTGTGTCCAAATGGTTTGCCGATGAGCCCACAGCTGAAACACCCTTGCTGCAAGCCATGACCCTCCCGTTCCATTTGAAGGAACTGGTATGGGTACTCTCATAACTGCTGGGAAAAGCACCCACCTTAGTCACCCTGGGGAGGGAAATCTGGCGCAGAACGAAAACGCTTACCCACACACAGAACTCTTACGCGCCAGAAGTACCACTGATCGCAGACCTATGCACAACGGTCACAGACCTGAAACAAATCAGACTATGGGAAAGGGAAGGGGTCTACACCTGGGGAGACCTCTACGAGGAGAGCACTTTTGAAGACTTTGCCTCGATACAAGAAAAAGAAGGCATTCACACAGGCCAGTTCCTCTGGTATCAAAGAGTTCGCACCACAGCACGACACAAATGGGACACATGGCCTGAAGAACCGGACACGGAACCATTCTTAACGCTGCTATACAATATGGGGGAGGGCAGCAGACCAATATCCCAAATATACGGACACCTGAGCGATATACCTAGCCCCCGGAGCATGGAAATGAAAAATAAATGGGAAATAGATATAGGCAGAGAAATGACGGAGGGGGAGTGGAACAGGGCGCTCATATTCCCCAAAGAGGTGTCAAGAAATCACAGATTCCGACAGATACAGATGAATGTGCTGCACTGAACTTACCTAACCTCAAACCGAATAGCCAAATTTAGCAAGCAAGAACAATCAAACTGTACCTGGTGCATGAGGGTGAATGCCGATCTGATCCATATGCTGTGGCAATGCCCCAAAACAAGGACATTGTGGGACAAGGTAAAACAGACGTGCGAGAAAGCAGGCATGACCACATATAAATGGACATCCGAGGAGTGCTTATTGGGAACTTACCCCAGATTAGCCAAGCTCAAGCACACAGTTAGACTCATGGACATAACGTGCATACTGGCAAAAAGGACTATTGCCATGTCTTGGAAAAAGCCTGCGGGACCACAATACAAAATATGGCACAGTGAAACGGAACAATGGGTGTTAGCTGAGACCAACGCTTGGGAGGAGTGTGTCGCCAGGTCCACCGATTATTCTAGCAGGGCGCTCGAGGCATGGAAAGAAGACATGCCCCCATGAATCAAAGGCCTCAGACAAATACAACCACAGGACAGACGAGGACAACCTGGGAGAACTTACCGAAGATATTGTTGGCCCCTGGAGGGCACCCCCCCATGTGCAACCAGACCACTCCCCCCACCCCACTCCCCCCGGGACAAGAGATACTGAAACACACAAACAAAGTAAGGAGACAGTTATTGTTGTTTGTTATAATGTTGAAGTTAAGTTGAAATGCATTGCAATTGTATATGTGCAAGGCACATTTGAAAGTCATGTCATTGATACCGCTGGAAAAATGCCAATAAACAAATTTTAAAATAAATAAATAGCACAGAGTAGTACTTTGTAAATGCGTTGATTATATCCCTAGAGTTGGAGCTGATTTTACCTCAACCGATTTCAATAGTACTGATAATCCTAGCTTCTTCCTTCATTCGGACTTGGCGTGCCAGAAGGCGGTCAGCCTTATTGGCCTTGATATAATAACTATGTCTTAAATACAACAGAGCCATCTTGGCACGTCTTGTCTGCAGCAGATCTAATTGCCCTCTGAGACACCTATTTTTTTCCATATTCGTACCCCTTTGTACGTTTCCATCTCCTTCATAACTGATTTTGATTGTGTTTCCAGCTTCAATTGGGCTGCTGTTAATATCTTCTCCTATTGGGCTTTTTTTCGCAATTAGTTCTCCACTCATGGTCGCTTTGAAAGCATCCCATACTCATTTTTCCGGTGTGCCCACAAGTCCCATTTAGTTCAAAATATTCCTTTATTTTACCCCGAATTTCTGCACCCAGTATCTGATCGTTTATTATTTGTTCTGGAAATGTCCACCACCATAACCCTGACCCTTCACATTCCTGCAAAATTGTTAACTTTAATGGTGTATGGTCGGATAGGGCTATTGGGCCCATATCCATCGGTTGTATTCTTCCTAACAATGAAGCTGAGATGCACACATAATCTAGCCTCGAAAATGTCGGCTGGACAGATGAGAAACACATATACCCTTTGTCTTCCTGCCGAGTTTCTTTCCATGGATCTAATAATGATAGGTTGTTCATGGCCATTCTCAATTTTCGTGCGGTGGGTCGTTGCAATGTCTGTCCACCCCTGCTCCTATCAACCTGAGGATTCCAGGCCATATAGAAATCCCCATCAGGAGAATCTGTCCTTCTGCAAAACGATCTAATTTGCCCAGGACCCCTTGCAAAAACACATCTTGCCCCGAGTTTGGAGCATAAACTGTGGCAATCGTATACCGCATCTTACCCATTTGTATTTTAATGAATAAATATCTTCCCTCCTTATCCAATTCTTTAGCCAATAAATTCTGACTGACCCAACCTTTCAGAGCTATTAAGACCCCTCGCTTCTTTCCCAAGTCATTTGATTGAATAATATGTGGATAACCAAATAGTTTCAACTTGTTTGCATCTTTCCTTGAGACATGTGTCTCCTGGAATGTCACTACATCAGGCTTCTCTCAGCTCAGAAACTGACCGACTTTACGCCTTTTAACGGGTGAATTTAAACCCATAATGTTCAAGGTTAGGACTTGTAATACTTTCTTACCTCCCCATCTGAGTGTATATACTCTGGTTATTCCTTTGATAGCTGATTGCCCCTTTTCCCCCAAAACGAATTCCCAAACCCCCTGAACCCCTCCCTATACCCCTTCTTCTCTTCGGTCGAGCTCAACCTGTTCCCCTTCCTCCCACGCATTATGCTCCCCCAATTCAAGCGCCAAGAACTCCCCCTCCTAACCTCCCATTTTCTCCTTTACTCAGATTTCGTGCCCCCCTCGGCTTGTTTATCCTCCACAACTATCACTGCAATCATATAATTCAAGGATTTAAAGATAACGTACATTTATATTTACATTTTACCCTCTCCGCTGTCTGTGGATATCATACCCGAACGACACGTCCTTGGGATCGACCTCACAATGTTTTGTCTCGAGATGATTTAGTCCATTCCCATCTTTTGAATCTCCCTGTCTCATGGACTTTGTGAGCTTCCTTTTGTTGAGTTCCTTTTTCTTCTATCTTTAAAATCTGTAGTTCTTCCTCACATTAAGTGATTCGATGTTGTTGTCCTTCCCATTTAAACAAAAGTCCAAAAGGAAATGTCCATCTGTAACGGACTTGGTTTTTAATTAACACTTTTATAACTGGCCCCATAAGTCTACGCTTCAACAAAGTTGCTTGCGCCATATCCTGATAGAGTTGGATTTCTGATCCATTGACCTTAGTAGGAGTTGATTTCCTTGCTGCCTGTAGAATTGCCTCTTTTTGAGCATACCTCTGTATTGCCGTGACAACATCTCTGGGCCTTGCTCAAGGGTTTTTGCGTTTCGGTCACATACGATGAATTTGATCTATCAGAACCTCTTGCCCTGATTCCAAATGGAGAAGATCAGCAAACACATGTTGCATAGTTGCATTTACGTCTCGGTCTTCAATCGTTTCTGGGAGAAATTTGACTTGAACATTAGATCTTTTTGATCTGTTTTTGAGATCTTCCATTTGTATTTTCATATTCTGGGTTGTTGTTGCCAACAGATCAGTCAAAATATCTATTTTGCGTGTGTCTTCCGCAAAGTGTTGGATCGCTGTTTCATTTGTTTCTACTCGCTCCGCTAAATCATTAATGTCCTTGTTCACCTCCTGTAGAGATTGTGCCAGTTCTGTTCTTATAAGTGCAAGTTGTGCATGCAAGGTTTCTGTCATTTGTTCCTTGTAATCATTGAAGCAGTGTTTTGTCACTTCAGTTGTGAAATCCTGCTCCATCGTCTTTGGCAATGCAACGGGTCCTGATTCTTGGTGGGTTGGCGGACATTCATCAGTTGGGGTCTTTTCCCCTTCCTTGCACCATAGTTTCGGGAGGGCACCTTCTTGTTGCTTTTCCTTTTGCAATTTACGGGTAGGCGCACACTCCACTGGCTCATTTGCTCCAATGGCATGGTAAGATATCTCAGGGGCAATGTGCTCGCCTTGGAAGCAAGACGACATGGAGCACCACAGGTTCAATTCCCCTGTCCACGCTTAGAAACCTCTGGGTATTAAGCATGTTATAAATAACCTATCATATCATATCATATAATTCTCCAGCACGGGGTCTGGCATGGATTCACATGCTCATGAAGATTCCCCGTCGTCAGGCTGGGAATCCTCGCTAAAGAAAAAATCAGTATCAGTTTTGTTTCTGATCTCTCTTTCTTAGTAGTAACCAATCACTGGTCTCTGGGTCATACTGCCCCCAGCCAATGACTGCCCTTTCCCTAAGCCCCACCCCTGGCAGCCATCCTCCGATTTTTACCGCACGTTCAAGTGTTGGGAGTCCTCGTGCTATAGCTCTTGAGCTTTTACTGCATTTTGCGTTTTTTTTCAAGAGATTTATCTCTTTTTTTCGGTCAATCGAGCCTCAAGCTCCACCGTTTCTACTTCCGATCAACAGGGACCCGTTTCGGAATTTTCTACGCCCCTCATGGGTGAAGTTTTCATAGGGTTACGCTTCTTGGAGGATTCCAGAAGTTTCTGAGGCCTACCTCATGGACATGGCCCCGGAGAAAGGAAGCTCGACACCCAGATCCAAGCTGTTTAGGAACTGCCCTGGATGCGGATTACAGAATGTGTTCAAGGAGGACGAGCATTCGAGATGCCTCTACTGCCTTCACGGAGACAAAACGCACGTGGAGAAGGACTGTGCATTTTGCATGAACATGACGGGCAGGTGAGAAGAAGAAGTCTGAGCGGTCTTCTAAGTCCTGTGAGGGCGCTCCGGCGACGTGGGCCCAACAGCAGGCAAAGCACTGCGAGTCCACGTGCAAGGGGAGCGCCGAAAGGTCTGGCTCCTCGGCTGCCAGGCAGGGCACCCCTTCACTGGCGCCATCAACCACGAGCCAACGCTCTGGCTCGGGGAAGAGAAAGTCCGAGAACCCGGCTAAGCTTCTGGAGAGGCCCCGGTCGATCTCGAAGGAACCAACTGTGGGGGAGCGAGGCGGTGACCCTCCCCCCAAGGTGAAGGCCTCAAGCGCGAAGGTGGTGAAGGCCTTGATTCACCCGGCTAAGGTCTCTACCAAGGTAGTTGCGACAGCCCTGGTGAAGCCTGTGGAGGCTATCCCAGTGGAGGCGACCTCGGGGCCCAGAGTTTCCTTGCCACCGCGGAAGGAATCCTCTTTTCAGCCCATCGAGAAGACCACCGTGAAGACCCCAGGGGAAAATGGGGCGGGGGGCAGTGGCCGTTATGGACACGGACACAGCCTCCGAGGAGGAGTTGGTGGAAGTCGTGGAGGGCCTCAACAGGAAGTTTGGGGAGGCCCCTGTCCAACGGGAGAAGTCCCGACGAGGGGGACGAAGAAAGTGACAGTGGCACCAACGAGGCTCCCGTGGAGGAGGAGCAACCATCGCGCCCGTCGCAACCCGAGCCACAGGACAACTCAGTGGCCATTTTGATGGCAATCCAAACCTTATGCACGGAGATAAGGACGAGATTGCCCCTACCCCCAACTGACAACCCAGCGGAACCGGGCCCGTCGGGAAGCCCTCCAAACAAGAGGAGGAGAGTTCATCCACCCCTGCCCTTCCAGCCCTCACGGCCTTCTCAGCCTTTGTCTCCTTCCCCTATCGCTGGGGATGACACAGGAACAGATACGGCCAAGACGGGGATGGATGATGACAGTGGTGACAACGGGACGGACCTCCCATCCCCACCTCCTCGGGCCTCCCCGCCTGACGAAATTGGCTCCTTCCACGCCATGATTGCCAGGGCATCCAAGCTTTTCCAGCTCTGCCCCGAAGAACAAAAGAAGGAAGGATTCCTCTACCAATGGTGCGAGGCCAAAAGGAAGACGGTCCTCGCGGTGGCGTTGCTGGATGACATCTGGGACGAGGGACTTGTGATTCTGAAGAACACGTCGATGACACCTGCCAAGAGGGACCGGTACGAGAAGAAGTACAGGGTCCCCGAGGCCGCCCCTTTGTGCCTTAGGGCACAACCGACCCCGGATTCGGTCATCTCGGCGGCAGCCAAGAAGAAAGCGGGGGGCATCAGCCTCAACTTCGACTTCCCCACCGGACGGTGAGGGAAAGAAACTGGACGCCATGGGACGATGAGTCATCTCGTCGTCGGCGGCGGCGACGATTAAGGTGGCCAACGCCCTAGCTATTGTGGCCCGCTACGACAGGGAGTTGTGGTACAAGATCGCCCCCCTGTTGGACTTCCTACCGGATGACAAGAGGGCAGAGGCCCTGGCGATCCTACAGGAAGGTGAGGTGGCGTTAGACCACGCCAAAACGGTTGCCACGGACATTGATGACACCGGTTTCCGCCAGTTGGGCAACAGCGTTTGCCTTCGACGGCGGGGGTGGCACAAGGTGATGGATTTCCACCAAGACGTGCAAGCCAAGGTTTTGGACATGCCCTTCGATGGGAACAACCTGTTTGGGAAGACAGTGGATGCGTAACTGCAGGCCATCAAGACCGACACAGATATGGCTCGGGCCTTGGGAGTTCTGCAGCAACGACGGCCGCCCTTTCGGAACTCCGGAGGCAAGCAAGGTGCATCCAAAGGATTCGGCGGCGGCTCCTCAACATACTGTCAGTCGGCCCGCTCCTCGTCGCAGGAAGCCTACAGGGGACGAGGCAAGTCAGGTGGATCTCGCCATCGTCGCCAGGGAGGTCAAGGCGGCAAGGCCACTGCCAAGCAAGATTGAACCGGCCGTTGCGTCGGGCCCCCACTGGAGCACCATGGTGGGAGGCTGGCTGACGAAGTTCGTCAGTGCATAGGAGTCCATCTCCACCAACCATTGGGTGCTGGATGCCCTGGCCCACGGGCACACTCTCGAATTTCTAAAGAAGTGCCCCCGCATTCCTCCCGTGGCCAGGAAGGAAAACCACGTCCCTCAACTGCTGTTAGAGGTAACGGCGATGCTCAAGAAAGGAGCCATCAAGCTCGTCCCAAAGAGGCTCCGGGACTCCGGAGTACACCCGAGATACTTCCTCGTCAGAAAGAAAGACAGGAGGATGGCGTCCCATCCTCGACCTGCGTCGAATAAGCAAATACATCAAGGCACAGAAGTTCTGAATGGTCACCCTCCAGCACGTGCTGGGCCAGCTGGAAGAAGGCGACTTCCTATCGTAGTTGGATTTGGAGGATGCGTACTTTCACATCCCCATTCTAAAAGGACACCGAAAGTTTCTCAGGTTCGTAGTCCAAGGATGGCACTACCAGTTCAAGGCCCTCCCATTCGGATTGAAGCCAGGGGTATTCACCAAGTGCCTAGCACCGGTGGAGGCGCGGCTGCGCCTGCAGGGGATCCACGTCTACCCCTACCTGGATGATTGGCTCAACGCATTCCCTTCCCGCTCCATGCGTTGGACGTAACCCTTCTCTGTTTCTAGACTACGCCTTTCGTGGCTCCGCGCGCCTCAATGCTATAGCAATTAGCGACCAGACGTGTGCTCCGTAGCTCGCGGTTCTTCTCCTTTCTACTCCGCTATCCCTTCCTCGAAACCCCCCCCCTTCTTCTTCCTCCTGGATTCTAGTTCTAGCGAACTTACCTTGCCTCCTGGATTCCTGGATTCGACCTCCCGGAAAACTGAACGCATTCTGGATTCGGCAGAGACACGGGCCACCTTCTTCAAAACCCGATCCATCCGAAAGAAGGCAGCCTCCAAGTACACCGGAAAAGAACGGATTCAGGTGAGAAGGGGGGGAACTCCTTGACAGTTTGAGACGCAACCCAATCGAAAGGGATATCGACATGGAGGCTGCTGTGCAGGACTTGATGGGTAATATGCAGGAACTGTCAACCGAGGTACAGAATCTGAAAGCGGAGAACGCCGCTCTCAAACAATTGGTTCAATCCCGGGATTCTGCTACAAAAAAGAGTGTTATATTGGGCGGAGTCGTGGATAAATACGACGGCTCCGCAAAGACCCTTCGTGCATTCCTGGATTAGTGCTTGGTTCATTTTACCTTCAAGCCTTACTATTTTGCGACCCCCAGAGCCAAGGTGGGTTTTATAATCTCTCACCTTTCCGGGAATACCTTAACTTGGGCCATTCCCCTCGTTAACTTTAGCAATGCCCTCCTAGACGATTATGATGGGTTTATACGATCCCTAAAAGACATGTTTGACCGCTCTGAGCAGGTCTATAGTGCACAAGAACGCTTGTTAGACTTTAAGCAAGGGACCCAGGATATGCTCACGTATGTGACCCAATTTAAACAACTGGCAAAAGAAGCCGACTGGTCCACTGAGGCGAGTTTTACCCTGTTCAGGAGAGGATTCAACGAAGAAATTAAGGATGAGCTGGCCAGAGTGGCACGACCAAGCTCATTCCAGGCATTAATGGATCTTGCCATGCGGATTGACTTCCGTATCCAGGAAAGGAAGTCAGAAAAGAAGAAATCCAGGGGAACTCCTTCCAAGGTATCATTTGAGGGTACCCCCAGACCAGAAATCAACCCAAGCCCAGTTTCAGAATACGAGCCCATGCAGATTGGGGCCTTTCGTTTGACCCATATCCCCACAAGAGAGAATGAGGAGGATTCATACGGGCTTGTGCATGTACTGCACCTCAGATAAGCATTTGGTTAGAGAGTGTCCTTTAGCACCCCCTCGGCGTTCGGGATACGCCAGCTCCCGATCCTAGATGGAGCAGAGCTTCGGGCGAGAGATGTTTGCTCCACATACATTCCATCCTTGAACTCTCCTGGACAAAACAATTTGGTGGTACTGCAGGCCTTTTTATCACCATCCAAGAATACAAACTATTCCATTTGGGCCCTAGTAGACTGCGGAGCTATGGGTATTTTCATTGATCATGAGTGGGTTGATAAACATCAGATTCCCTACGAGTCACGAAGCACCATGCAGCCTGTGGAAGCTATCGACGGAAGACCCCTCACATCAGGACCCATAAGCTTTCAGACCAAGGAGATCCAGCTTTCAATAAATCACCATCGAGAGCAGATCAGGTTTGACATCATTAAGTCAGCTCATTACCCCTTGGTATTGGGCATACCCTGGCTACAGAAACACAATCCATATATCAATTGGTCTGCGGGTTCCCTATTCCTAGGCTCAGAGTTTTGCATGTCTGATTGTCTATCCCTAGAACCTCCATTAACGCACCCAAAGGAACCAACAAAGGAACAACAGACACCACTAATGGTATCCAATGTCATGCAAGTTCCTGAAGTCTACCAAGCTTATTGTCAAGAATGGCACTCTGTCAAGAGTGGCACAGGGTACCCAGGTAGATTTTGGGTGGCTGTGCTGAAGTAAGGTAGCAGATAAGCACACACAGCAGGAAGTTCAACATGAAAGAAGAGTAGGAAACTGTAGCTGTGAGCCAAAAGGGGCAAAAGATACAAAGGTACAAACAAACTGGATTCCCTCTTGGGGTGTATGCTGAAATGGGAAAGAGTGTTCCACGAACCTTAGGAAACTCCAGCCTTTTGCACAGATTGCTATAACAGAGGCCCACGCTATATGTTCATGGCTGGGAACAACAGCAGTGGATGTCTGTAATACTGAAAACGGGACAAGGGAAGGGGCAGAGGTTGCCTTCCGGAAACCAACAGGCAAGCTCTGTACAAAGGGATTACATAAGACACATGAGAAGACAAGAACAGATATATCCAGCGAAAAGGAAGTCAATGAGCAATCTAGCAGAAGGAAATGAATGAAAGTCAGTTAGACTGAAGTAGACAACCTAAGGTGGAGTACAGAGGACTCAAGGAAGAGAACAAGGGAGCAGCAGTCAGGAAAACAGAAGGGCTGCAAAGTAGGAAGCAGGTCTGCAGTCAAGAGTGGCACTAGGTGCAGGGAAACTGTAGTGGATGTGGAGGACTGTAGTAGGCTGCAAGGCAGGGAGTCCAGAAGAACAGGACAGAAAGAGATTAGTAGTAGGCGACAGACAGAGAGCCCAAAAGAATAGGGCCGCGAAGTAGGGAGCCCAGAGGAGCAGGGCCGTAGGTAGCTAGGTGTAAAACAGGCTGTAAGGCAGAGGAGTGTAGCAAGCCGCAAGGCAGGGAGCCCAGAGGACAAGGGCTGTAGGCAGCGGAGGGAGACAGGCTGCAAGGAAGGAGCCCAGAGGACACGGGCTGTAGGCAGCGGAGGGAGCAGGCTGCAAGAAAGGAGCCCAGAGGACAAGGGCTGTAGGCAGCGAAGAGGTGCAGGCTGCAAGGTAGGGAGCCCAGAGGACAAGGGCTTGGAGACAGCAGAGGGTTGCAAGCTGCAAGGTAGGGAGCCCAGAGGACAAGGGCTGTAGGCAGCCGGAGTAAGGCAGGCTGTAGGCAGGGAGCCCAGAGAACAAGGACTGTAGGCAGCCAGAGTGAGGCAGGCTGCAGGGCAGGGAGCCCAGAGGACAAGGACTGTAGGCAGCCAGAGTGAGGCAGGCTGCAGGGCAGGGAGCCCAGAGGACAAGGGCTGTAGGTAGAAGGCAGCGGAGCGAGATCGGCTGCAACACAGGGAGCCAGGAAAGGGCACTGGATCAAAACAGGATAATGCAGCAACAGGAACAGCATACAAAGTAGTGGGTCAAGGCAAACAGGAGCGGGGAGATCTCAAGATGCAAGACACTGTGCTCCTGCAGGCAGCTGCTTATATACAGCTGTGCCCTGTTCTGAGGCAGACTAATTGACAGCACCTGGAGCAGCACACCTGAAGACAATCTGCCTCCTCCCTCTCTGGTCCTGAGCAGGTGGAAGCAGCACTGGCCGCTAGGGCTTCTGGGGATTGTGGTCCCAATAACGATGAATTAGAATAGCCAGGAATTGAGGACTGCAGCCAGGTGCATTATGGTAAATGTAGTTAATTGAATACAATAAGAAAGAACCAAAGTTGAGCAAATGGAAATAAAAGACCAAGGCGTGAAAAGGAGTTGTTCAAGGAGTATTAGGAGGATAAATGAGTACCAAGTAGTCCATGATGGTTGCCAATGCGTGCGCCAGCGGCGCGGGCATGACACTTATGCTGATGTGTTTTCGACTGCCATTGTCCAGGCCTTACCCCCACACAGACCTGAAGACTGCGCCATAGAGACGGAACCCTCTGCAGTGATTCCCTTCGGCAGGATGTTCATTCTTTACGAACCCGAGAAGAAGGCCCTAAGAGAATACCTGGATACCAACTTTCAAAATGGCACCATAAGACCTTCTCTATTCTTTGTTCCCAAGAAGGATACCAAGGAACTCAGACCCTTCCTTGATTATCGCGGGCTAAATCAATGTACCCTCAAGGATCGGTACCCGTTACCCATGATTTCGGATATCCTGGAAGCCGTGAGAGGCGCAGTAATATTCACCAAGTTGGATCTCAGGGGCGCCTATCATTTGATCCATGTCAGGGAAGGAGACGAATGGAAGACTGCCTTCAGAACACCCTTTGGCCATTTTAAGTACCTAGTCATGCCCTTCGGATTTGCTAACGACCCAGCAATTTTCCAACACTTTTAGGGTGTTCTCTGACATGCTGTTTCTCTTTGTTATTGTATATCTGGATGACATATTGATCTTTTCCAAGGATCCTAAACAACATGAAGAGCACGTAAAGGCAGTGTTGCAGAGACTCCGAGATCATAAACTCCTAGCCAAACCTGAAAAAAGTTTGTTTCATGTGACCTCCGTCCACTACCTAGGGTTTATTCTTACCCCAGAAGGAATCTGTATGGACCCTTCAAAGGTAAAAGCCATATTGACCTGGCCCGCTCCTACTTCCGTGAAACAAATTCAATCTTTCCTGGGACTCGCCAATTTCTACCGGAAATTCATATCTAATTTCTCCGAGATAGTGCAACCGATTGTTGCTATCCTGAAGAAAGACACTCCTTTCCTCTGGTTAACACCACAAGATATGGCGTTCCAGCGTTTAAAGACAGAGTTTACGCAAGCTCCTATCTTGGCTCAACCCGATACTAGCCGTCCTTTTCTGGTAGAAACGGACGCTTCAAATTATGCCATTGGCGCAGTCCTGAAACAAGAATTAGGAGATAAACTGGAACACCCAATTGCTTACCTCTCACAAACTCTGACTCCTAGTGAAACACATTATTCAGTCCTGGAAAAAGAATTGTTAGCCATCCGCCAAGCCTTCACTGAATGGCGACATTTACTTTTGGGAGCTAAACATCCAGTTCGGGTCCGTACTGACCACCAAAACCTCCAGATTCTACAGTCTTTGGAGTGTAGGAACAGTCGTCAGGCACGTTGGGCATACTTCTTTGCCCAGTACCAGTTCCATATCACTCACGTTCCTGGATCACAAAACCTGATCGCCGACGCCTTATCTCGAAGACCTGACTACGAGCCCACTGAAGACAAGGCATATCCTCAGATGTTTTGCCCCCAAGATCTTTGTGGCCCAGGCAGTCAACCTCCTCGAAGAAATCCAAGCCCAAACCCAATCCTCTGATCTGTGGAAGGACAAATCCAAAAGAAATCCTTGGAATGTAATGGTCCGGGAAGGTTATTTGTTCAAAGACAATCTGTTGGTCATCCCTACAAAAAGACTACAACAAAGAATAATGAATCTCTGCCACGATACCCTACACTCCAGACATCGTGGTGTCACCAATACCCTCTGTCTAATACAAAGGCAATTCTGGTGGCCTAGGATGGGACCCGACGTACGGCAGTACATTCAATCCTGTGTTGTCTGCAATCAAAATAAACACAATAACAAGAAACCAGCGGGCCTTCTACTACAACCGCATTGCCAACTAGGCCTTCGGAGATTATCGCTACAGACTTCATTGTGGAACTGCCACCATCCCGTGGGTATACCACCATCATGGTTACCATAGACCTGTTCACTCATATGGCTCATTTTACGCCCCTGCGTAAATTACCATCCTCTTCTGAACTAGCAGGAATCTTCCTGGAACACATATTCCGTTTACATGGACTCCCTTCCAAGATCATTTCGGATCGCGGACCTCAATACATCTCTCAATTCTGGAAACATCTCTGTCAATGCTTAGGGATCCAACGTGCCCTTTCGTCAGGTTACCACCCTCAAACCAACGGAATCACAGAACGTGTCAACCAAACCCTGGAACAGTATCTTCGATGCTTCGCCACCAAGGTCCAGGATGACTGGTCGCTCCTGATACCCGTGGCTGAATTCGCTTACAATAATTCTGATCATTCGGCACTTAAGATCAGCCCTTTTTATTGCAGTCAAGGATTTCATCCGTCGGTCCTACCTTCTTTTCTTCCCCAATCTACACCAGTACCTACAATTGACTCCTGGAACAAAACCCTTGTCAACATACATAAAGAAGCCAAGGAATTTTTGGAGAAGACCAGGAAACAGACCAAGAAATATGCAGATTCCAGAAGAAGACCTGGCCCTTCTTATGCAATCGGTGATCAGATCTGGTTGTCCTCCAAATTACTACCCCGACATCTACGGCCTAGTAAACTGGCCCCTCGGTACTATGGTCCATTTTCCATAAAGGAAATTATAAATCCTGTTTCTTATCGGATCGAGTTGCCTGAATCCTGGAAGAAGATACACCCAGTGTTTCACACATCCTTGTTGAAACCCTACTATCCATCCTCCCAGAAACCCTCCAGACGTCCTCCTGTACTGGTCGATGACCAATTGGAATATGAGGTATCTCGGATTTGTGACTCCAGGTATAGAAGGGGTCAGCTTCAATACCTGGTTGAATGGAAAGGATATCCTCCCAGCGGAAGAACGTGGGAACCTCTCTCAAACATCAAGGCCCCACGGCTGCTCAGATGGTGCCACCTAATCCACCCGGGCAAACCAGGAGGGAAGGGTCTTCGGAGGAGGCATGCTGTCATGAATCGCTGGGTGCGCCCCTTTTGGGCCTCATGGACCTTGTCACAACGGACTTAAACAACTAATACCTCCAATATGGCTGTCCAACGCATTCCCTTCTCGCTCCATGCGTTGGACGTAACCCTTCTCTAGTTCTAGACCACTGTCTCAATGCTATAGCGATTAGCGACGAGACGTGTGCTCCGTAGCTCGAGGTTCTTCTCCTTTCTACTCCGCTATCCCTTCCTCGAAACCCCCCCCTTCTCCTTCCTCCTGGATTCTAGTTCTAGCGAACTTACCTTGCATCCTGGATTCCTGGATTCGACCTCCCGGAAAACTGAACGCATTCTGGATTCGGCAGAGACACAGGCCGTCTTCTTCAAAACCCGATCCATCCGAAAGAAGGCAGCCTCCAAGAACACCGGAAAAGAACGGATTCAGGTGAGAAGGGGGGAACTCCTTGACAGTCGCACTGTTTCTGGGAGCCACGCTCGACACAGTAGCGCGATTGGCCTCGCCGTCGGAGGAAAGGGACGGCCATCCTGGGCAAGGTGCAGCGTCTGCTGGCCACGGTTGTAGCCAGGGTGAGGTCCATCTAGTCCCTTCTCGGGATGATGTCCTCGTGCATCTATTTGGTGCACCTGTGCAGGCTTCGGATGCGTCCACTACAGGAGTTCCTCGACGCCCGTTGGATGCAAGCGGTGGGCAGCTTCGAGGACAGGATCTCGCTCAACAAGGTTTTCCGCCAAGCAATTCGGTTGTGGGGCACCCGCGCGCATCTCGCGGCGGGCACAGACTTTCAGACCCCAGCACACCAGGTGACGGTGTCGACGGATGCCTCCCTGGAGGGGTGGGGAGCGCACACCAGAGATCTTTACGCGAGAGGCCTTTGGCTCACGGAGGAGAGGCTGCTCCACATCAACATACTGGAGCTCCGAGCTGTGGTCTGGGCCCTCAGGTCGTTCCTCCCGTCCCTCAAGGGCAAGGTGGTGAGGATCATCACCGACAACACCACCACGATGTTCTACATCCGGAAGCAGGGAAGAACCAGATCCCCAGGCCTAACCAAGGAAGCCCAGGATCTGTGGCATTGGGCCGTTGCCAAGGGGATGTTTCTGGTGCCCTTTCATCTAGCAGGGATAAAAAAATCCATCGCCGACTCACTCAGTAGGGAGCTGTGCTGGTGCCACGAGTGGGAACTATGCCAGGATCAAGTGGATCTACTCTTCCAGCGATGGGGCAAACCCCAGATCGACCTGTTTGCGACGGCGAAGAACTCCAAGTGCCAGAGGTTTGCCAGCAGGTTTCCCCAGCGAGGAGCATGGGCAATGCTTTCTCGTTCCCCTGGGATGGCCTGTTCATGTATGGGTTCCCTCCATTGCCGTTGCTGCTCCGACTCATCAACCAACTGAAGAGGTCCCGGTGCAGGATGATCCTCGTCGCACCGGCGTGGCCGAGACAGATATGGTTCCCGGACCTTCGGGACTTGTCAGGGTCCCCACCAGTCAAACTGTCGACGGACACAGCTCTTATCTCCAGAGGGGGAGGCGCCATTCTTCATCACAACCCGGAGTCACTGAACTTGCAGGGCTGGCTCCTGCAGCACTAGAGTTTGGAGGGTACGATATCCTGGCGGACTGCAAGGAGGTTCTTGCAAAGGCCCGGGCGTCCGCAACTCTCAAGTGCTACGGACACAAGTGGAAGAGGTTCTCTGTCTGGTGCCGTGCACAGAAGATTAACCCTCTACGGATTACGGCCCCTCAAGTGCTACCGTACCTACTGTCACTGGCCAAGGCGGGACTAGCGCATGCTTCCATCAAGATACACCTGGCAGCGATTTCCCGATACACAAGAACTACAGGACAGCCATCCCTGTGGTCTCATCGCCTGGTGAAGGAATTTATGAAAGGACTTGCCCCATCGCTGGAAGAATCTGCAACTGGGCCACTCTCACCGACCCCGGTCTGGGCCCAGCCACTCTCCACTTGCACTGCCTCCCTGGCAACCCCGGCACTGCGGGACTGTCTCTGTATCCCTACAGCCCCCACTTCCCAGCACTTGTCTGCACTTTCCTTGCACTTGCCACCAGCTGGCCCTCTTACTTATTTATTTTATTTTATTCTACTTACCTTGTACTGCACTTCCCCCCTCCCCTTCCCCTTGCACTTTCTCCCTTCCCCCTACCCCTGCACTTGCGCGATCTGAATGACACCTGGCCTAGTAGGATCGTTGTCTGTCTTCCCCTTGTTCCCCCTCCCTGCCTCGTCGCACCTTGAAACTCTTGTGTATAGGCGCGTTACAAATGCCATATCATATCATATCATATAATTTCCGTTCGTTCCCGCCGGTGAATGCTCCGGCCCCGGCGTGGGAGCTCAACGTGGTGCTGACCAGGCTCATGGGGCCGCCATTCGAGCCTCTGCATTCGGCACTGTTGAAGTTCCTGTCGTGGAAGACAGCATTTCTTGTGGCCATCACCTCCGCACGACGAGTGGGAGAGATCCAGGCCCTATCCTGCAAGCCTCCATACTTGACTTTTCACTAGACGAGGGTGGTGCTGAGGACGCACCCCTCCTTTATGCCCAAGGTGCCGTCGGAATTCCATCTCAACAAGCCCTTGGTGTTACCAGTTTTCTTCCCGTCGCATTCGTCACCGGCCGAGAGGACTTTGCACTCGCTGGATGTAGCTAGAGCGCCGAAGTTCTACGTGGACCGCACAAAGAGTTTTTGGAAGACGTCACAGCTGTTTGTGAACTTTGGACCTGTGAACCAAGGGAAGGCCCTTTCGAAGGCTTCCATTTCCAGATGGCTCTCTGGCTGCATCATGCACTGTCACCGGTTGGCAAACCGACCGTTCCCCGGCCGTCCGAGAGCCCCTTCGACCAGAGCGATCGCTGCTACCACGGCGTTCTTGTCTGGTGTGCCCATGCTGGACATCTGCAGGGCTGCTACGTGGAGGTCGACACACACCTTCACAAGATTCTACTGCGTCGACCGGGATTCCAGGGAGGAGTCCAGAGTCGGCCAAGCAGTGCTGCGCAACCTATTCACCTGAAGGTGGGCCTGGTGAGGAGGTAAGAGTTGCTTAATGTTGAGTTTATGAGATGCTTAATATTGAGCCTTTGCCACCTCCCGTGGTTGTGCATGTGTGTACTGCTATGTATTCTTACATTCATGAGCATGTGAATCCATGCCAGACCCTATGCTGGAGAAGGAACAAGTTACTTACCTGTAACTGTTGTTCTCCAGCATGGGTCTGGCATGGATTCACATGCGAACCCTCCCTCCTACCCCTCTGCGGCTCTTCACTTGGTCATACTGCCACTTTATGTACTACCAAATCTGAGGATGGCTGCCAGGGGCGGGGCTTAGGGAAAGGGCAGTCATTGGCTGGGGGCAGTATGACCCAGAGACCAGTGATTGGTTACTACTAAGTAAGACAGATCAGAAACGAAACTGATACTGATTTTTTCTTTACCGAGGATTCCCAGCCTGATGACGGGGAATATTCATGAGCATGTGAATCCATGCCAGACCCATGCTGGAGAACAGCAGTTACAGGTAAGTAACTTGTTCCTTTGTTCTGTTCCGGGACATTATATATTTAGTTCAAAATCTCTAACTTGCCAGCTCTCCCCTCTGCTCCTTTATATGTCTGAGGTGGTATATTGACAATTCCTGCCCCAACCTCCGAAAATAATAGGGTTTCTTAAGCCACCCGCACCTTTTACACCGCTGATCGAGTCCCTGGTCCCAGGTATTGTCCGCTGTTGCACATAATCAGGGGTTGTTTAACTGCCCCAAAGTAACCATCATGCATAAACAAACTGGACAGCATATAGGTGCAAATGTACTTCAATTGCCTTGGCGCCACTCCATACAATACCACACTGGAGCACTCACCAAACCACTGTAGCGCCTTTACAATTCTCTGTGTTCTGGAGTGCTCACGGTTCCCCCGACCAGCGAGACGGGTCCACTGGTGGTCCGCCTCACAACCCCATTGTCTCTGACTGTCCAAGTGCTCCAACACGGTGCTGCTGATGCGCTGCTGCTCACACTGGCACCAAACCTGTCACTAGCTCCGGGGTCCTGCACTTCGCCCTGACCACCACTTAGCTTTTCAGTTCTAGCGCCCAGTTGCCATTGCTTGTCATTCCTCCTCTGCTACCATTTTGAGCACCTGTCACGTCTTGAACCCTATGATCACAACTAGGGTAGAGCTATGCCCAAACACCGCCTTAATTATATTGCCGCCGATTGCAACTGCTACGGCGCTGACATCCACTTTATGAATTATTGTCCCTGATCCCGGGATCTTGATGGACAATCCAACAGCTGTCACGCTAATTGGGGGCCAATTTTATCTTCTTTTTCCGAGGCGCCAGGGAGGAGCACTCTCTCTACACTGCCTCTATCATGGCTGCCATCTTGGAATCCCCATGGTGAGGTAATTTTGAAACCCCCTTGCACATTCGAAAGTCTTCGATGGGAAAGCTGTGACTGGAAGGTCCGAGCCCCAACGAGGAAGACCAATAAGAAATTGCAAACTTTAGAATTGTAAACCATGAGAAAAGTGTTAGCTAAAGGTCCGAGCCCAACCGACGGAGACTTAGTGTGTGAATTGTGTAACACTGGAAGTTTTGTGAACTGAGATAGCCTGCAGAAATGTGTTTAAATTGAACTCCCGAAAAGCCCAATGCACCCTGCGAATGAGAGACTTTTCGTGGAGGGCTTTGGCCTATATTCTGAGCTGCATACTCGAGCCACGAAATCCAGAGAGTGTTCTACAGCCCGAGTGTGCCCCTCTTTCCTGAGCTAGAAACGTGGAGAAGGGAGTTCACTTGCTCATTCATTTTGGCATATTATTTCAGACACTGTTTTCCTTTACATATACATTTTCACGTACACTCATTTATTATAGTACTTTAAGGGCAGGCAATAGGTTTCATTGGTATAGGCCATTTAGGGACATTACTAGGCCTGTTCTATTTATTATTTGAAGGTGGAGCTTCCTCCCATCTTGAGATATAGGTGTTTTTCCAACCCTTGATATGTAATGAACACCCTTGAATTGCATCTCTTGTGCTTGTCTTCACTTGTGATACCATGCCTCGCTTACCTCTGTGCTGGAATAGAAGAAGCGGATACATGCTTAACAGTGTGTGCTTGAGAACAAAATCTTTCCTAAGTAGCAGGAGCTCGATCTAAGACTCAGCGGTCGGCGCGACAGCAAACAAGAGGTTTGGTGGCTGGCCAGGCTGAGCGCTCAAAGAAGAAGAGGGCTGCATAAAGGAATGTAGGTAAGTATGATGCACTACACAGCGCTTGCACTTCACTTCTTCAAACACAATGATTGGCTACTTGTTCCTCCTTATGATTGGAAGCCTAAGCTGCTATTCAGCTTCTGGCCAATCATAAGGATGAGAAGCAAACAATAAATCATTGTTTTGCAATTGGACCAGCCCGGCGGTGCTTAGTCGCAACGCAGTGTCTCTGCGTCCTCAGAGCCTTCTCTCTGCACCATCGAGCTCCTCCGCAGAGACTGTGGAGCATTTTGGGGGGAAAACAAAACAGCCCAGTTGCACAGGGTTGGTTTGGGCCACGGAGCTACACGGAACGCCGTTCCGGTAAGACAATTTTTGCTGGAGCTCTGTCTTGTTTAGCCCAAATCCTCCCCTGCTGCACAGTAAAGAATTTCCATTTCCAGCACGGTTGGCAGACGTTAGGACTAGGCGGAGGGTTTCTTGAACCTTCAGAGGTCAGGTGACCATGGCGCTATGAAAGGTAAATGGAAAGCAGCGGAGGGGATTAGTTAGAGAGGTTTCATTAAGTTCATTAAGGGCGGGATATTGTAGTCAGTGCTGCCCTTAGCGGCGGCAACTACCCGGGCAGATTCCAATTTATTTGTTTTACTCCCTGCTCTGGCGCCTGAGCAGGGAGTTAATCACTGGATTAGAGTGCTCATGCTCAGTACTTTAAGTGGGGTAAGAAATTGTGGGGAGGCTAATTTGGGGGCGTTCCCTAATAAATGATGGGCGTGGCCTAATTAATGGGCGTGGCCTACAAATGAACATGTAAAACTGGTCTGGCCTACATTAATAATTACATATCGTGTTACAGACTGCTTGCTACATTCCTTAAAGTATAACAAATCAAAGCTATTTATTGGACCTTTAACTGGGGCTGTTGACAAAAGGGTAGGTGTGGAGGTACATTAGCAGGTGCATTCAAATTTGTAAACAATTAATTGACAATTTCCCAGAACCCCACATAATAATCTTCAAGGGAGTGCTTCTTTGCATGAGGTTCTTACAGTGCCTTTCCTCAGCTGTTTGCCTCCCTTTTGCCTGCCATCTTTTCACAAAGGACAATGGCTTAAAAGCTTTTACTGGAGGGCCATTAAGTTTCAGCCATAAACATGAGGAAATAGTGGCCACATGGAGGGATGCTTGGCTTGGCGAAGCAATTAAATTCATGGCGCTGAAGCCCCTTTCGTAACCAGCATTACTTGCAGGCAACGTTTCCATGCAAGCAACGGAAGCCCTAAATGTTTCATGGCATCTTTTGCCACCAAAGTCCTTAAAATCCCTGAAGGCATGGATGGTGTCTCTGAATGGGAGCTGAAATTTCGTACACAGTATTTGAATCTCATGTTCTCCATAAAGTACAATTTCTTCATCATTATGTACATTCTTTGCATCCAAGCCACTAAAACTGGCTACAAGTTCTTTATCAGAGTCTGGAGCACAACCTTTGGCAAGGTTAACTGAAAGGCTTTGATAACATTGCCTTTCATTCAGTGGCACAGAGTTTGGCCTTCCCTGGGAAATATGAATGTCCTTGAATTGTCCACAATCCACTGCACTCTGAGCAGTAGAAGCAAACTCCCCAGGAGACTTGCCCTACCAAGAGTCTGTGTGCATCCACAATTGTAATATCCTGTCTCTGAAGAGCCAGAGACAAGTTCTTTAGTTCTTAAAGGTCATCGCACATCAGCCCTAAATCTTTCACGAAAGAACAGGAGGTAAGCTCTCTAAGCAGACCCTCATATTTGCTTCGTTCCCTTATAGGTCTTGAGGGGTCCTTAGAAGCTTCTCCGAAATGCTTACACAAAGCAGGGAAGCAGTTCCAAACAGTTTGAACCATCCGATAATTTGATGCAACCCATCTTGTGTCCAGCGTTTCACCTATCTTCTGCAGCTGAAAACCCAGATCACTCGCAGCCATTTCTAGCTGTCTTGTGTTTTTTGGTGACATGCTGTATGTGGCGTACAAAGAGTCCATGAACATTTTAAAAGGATTGGCCCCACCGACTTCATCAATTGTGTCCGCTACGGCCAGTTCAAGACAGTGAGCTAGACAATGCCACGATAAAACAAGATTTGAGAATTCAGCTTGCAATAATGTTGTCACCCCACCTTTGCTACCAAATATTACAGCTGCACCATCAGAACAAATAGCAATCCAGATCTCATGCAACACCGTCTTTGTGATACCAACATTCTCAAAATATCCCAGCAGAGCTGTCTTTATGGCTAAGGCATTTGTCTCTTGCAGCTCCACTAGTCCAAAGAAAATGGTGACTGGGTTACCATGAGCCACAAAATGACCCTGCAGATAAATAATCAATGTTGTTTTGTTGCTGACAGTCGTGCTCTCGTCCACAAACACAGCAATCTTTGGCTTGTGTTCTCTTATATAACACACTAACTTCTTTTGCATTTCTCATGCAATATGTCTCTGTCATGCATCATGTCCCCACACCCGCTAGATTCCCCGCAGCACGCCCAATCCCGACATCTAGTACACATGCAGGACGCGGGCCGTGTGAGCAGATTGGGGCCCGTAGTCCTCGATTATGGTATGGTACCTTACATCACAGCGGAGGTCACATTCGGTCCCGTTTGTATCCGTTCCTGCATTGGCAACTGCCATGGCGCATTGGGTCAGGCAGTCAGGTGGTCACGCTCGCCTCTGGATCACATGACAAGAAGATCCCGATCACGTGACCCTGTTTTGGGTCACGTGACAAGGAAACAAACGGGATAAAAGCAGAATTCCTGCGATCACACATTGCTTCACAGCTGTTCTTCACGACTCTGTTTGGCATTTGCAATTCAACCTTGATTCCTGGATAACTCGAACTTGGACCTCGCACTACGCACTTCTTTTGGCTTTCCCTTCGGATTTGGTGCCTTTTTTCTTGTGGATTTCTGGCTGTTTGGACCTCAGGACTTCCTACCGGACTGTTTTTTGCTCTTCCCTGGATTGATCTGCACCTCTCACGTACTTACTTGAATCCACGTCTTTTGTTGTTATTTTTTCATCAAGGACCACGTCAACAACTGCAGGTGTGCCCAGTAACTGGTGACCGCTCCAACTACCACTCCTAAATCACCATTACCATCAACCGAGGGTGCTGCCCCACGTGCCCCCACGTAGCTACATCTCTGGCCCCTGTGTGATTAGCAGCAACCTTACTAGTGCACTTAGGTAAGCTTCTTCCCTGACAGTACTAGTCAGTTCTGTACACTTTAACTGTGATTGTTTGTGCTAATTATTGTTTGCCTTACAGTGGCCTTGGGGTTTCCAATGTTCCGTGGTTCTGGCGTTCCAGCATCTCTCACCTGTGGCCTCAAGGATCGCATAGAGAGTCCCTGTGTGGTACTTGGGGATGGAGGCCCCTCTAATCTTCACGACAATCAAGTCTTGACAGACTGTGAAGCCACTTGTCGTTTGGATTATGGAGGCTTCCGCTGAAGACCCTGTGGCCGCTTTGGTTCAAGCAATCACAGTTTTACGAGTTTATATGGCAGCTGCCACCACCGCCATCCACCAACGCCTTGATTCCATACAAAGTGTCCAACATCCACTCCCTGCAGACCCAGAATTCGGGGATGCTGCATCACAGCCCCCAGTACCACAACCTCCAGCACCCAATGTCCCACCGCAAGTCCCCGTGGTGGTTCCCACTCCATTTCCACTAGCAGCTCCTGAGAGATTCCATGGTGACCTTAGGAAGTTCTGCACTTTCCTCAATCAATGCAAATTACACTTTTTGTGCAGACCATTGGTCTTCCCAGACTCCACCACGAAAGCTGCATTTACTCTGTCTTATTTGGCAGGTACTGCAGCTGCCTGGGCCAACCCTCTGTTAGACAGTGACAGCCCTCCCTTGTACGATTTTGATTTACTAGTGACAGAGATGACCCGGGTTTTTGATACTAGGCATAACGCCCAATCATGTGACCTAGAATTGTTAGATTTAAGTCAAGGAAAAGGCACACTCATAGGGTACATCACTCGTTTCAATCAATTATCAGTTGAAATTTCATGGCCGGAAAGCAAGAAAGCAGTGGTGTTTTATCGAGGACTGAGCAACTCTATGAAAGACGCCCTTTCAGTCGTTCCTTCTCTACCAACACAATACCCCGACCTGGTGGATTTGGCCCTGCAGGTAGAAGCCTGACGAACTGAAAGAAGGCCCAAAGCTGGGTTTTCTAGTACACACCCAACCGCTTCCTCCTCTAAGTCCTCTGGGGAACCCATGCAGGTTGGGGGAATCCATAGTCCTATCTCTCCCACAGAAAGGGAACGTAGAAGGGCAGACAACGCTTGTTTCTATTGTGGCCTGAATGGACATTTCGTCAAAGAATGTCCTCGTCGCCCAAAGTTGAAGAACCAGGGTTTTCGGACAGCTCCATCTTCGATCCAGGGACTGGATCGAGCACGCCTTGTTTTTCCTCAGACTCAGTGCCCACTTTTGGTTGCATAAGACCTGTTATCGTACAAGCCATTCTGAAACCTACTCCAGATATCACGCACCCAGTCACCATTGTCATTGATTCTGGGGCCACTGGGGATTACATCGACATCACATTGGCCTTGTCCTTGAATCTCCCATTGGTGACTAAACCACGCCCGAAACCATTCCAGGCTGTTGACGGTACTGCCTTAGTGTCTGTCCCCATCAAACAACAGACCGCTCCCCTCACCTTGATCATCCAAACCATCCATAAAGAGACATATGTTTTGACCTGATCTCTATGCCACAGTTCGGTCTCATATTGGGTATCCCATGGTTAAAGGAACATAATCTGCTGATTAATTGGAAAACAGGGCAAGTACACTTTGAATCCGAAGTATGCCAACAGTTTTGTCTCACTTTGCCTGAAGGAGACAAGACACCATCACAGTTTTGGGTGCTGTCGCACAACTCACTTTGGAAGATGTTGGGGAGTCTACATCTAGTCCTCATGTGGTAGGGGCGATCGTTGTGGGCATCCCTATGGTTTACCACGACTTCCAGGAGGTTTTTGACCAGGGAACATCCAAGATCCTCCCTCCGCATCGTTCTTACGATTGCCCTATAGATTTGCTTCCCGATTCCACCATACCTACTGGACGCATATACTCCCTGTCCCATTCTGAAGAGCAAGCCTTGAAAACATACATTCAGAAATCACTAAGACTAGGACAAATACGTCCTTCCACATCACCTGCAGCCAGCCCGATATTCTTTGTCCCCAAGAAAGAAGGTGGTACTTGGGGCAGAGGCCCCTCTAATCTTCACGACAATCAAGTCTTGACAGTCTCACTATCTCAGTTGCAGTAACATTACTACGCAACACACAACCCATTTCACTGCCATTCACCTCCTGAAGGTCCACCAAATCAGGGTGATCTGTGAATGGCTGATTCTTATTGGCCAGATAGAAAACAGTGTGAACCACACTGCATGTGCTTTCCAAATGTTTGCCACTGCTTTGCTGCATGGCTTCCGTCACAGAATATTTTCTGATGGCTTTTGAGCACCACTTGACTTGTGCTCCATAATCTTCTTTCGGAGCTGCTTCTAACTAGCATGTTTGCCAGAACCTGAAGAATCCACCTTTCCATCGGCCCATTCTATGCTTTTGCGCAAACCTTGCCCACTGGAGTGCTCTGATAAGCCACCTGTTGCTTTCACGTCCCTACACACAGAGCATCCAATGTGACCTGAAGCCAGAAAATTCCATTCATATTCCTCCTTAAAATAGCACCATTGCTGCACGCTCCAGCAATCAGGGGTTAGAAGAGGCTCTTCTGGCACAGGCTGCAGTGTAGTGAGAGATGCACTGGAGCTACTGGCCTCCTTAGTGCAAACATCCTGGCATATTTCTTCTGCCTCACTACTCGAATTGACTAGGCTAGCTTCCTCATCTCCACTCAGACTGGTGGCAGCCTCTGCCACCTTACATCTTTTCGCTGATGGCAAGTACTCAAACAACAAAGTCTGCATAGACTTGCGCTTGGGAAGTACCACAGACTTTACCGATATCGTCAATGGCTGCAGAAAATCTTGGAGAGATATATCACTAGCAGATCTGTTTCTAACCTGTGCACGGTCGAATTTCTCGGCTTCCTATCTGCAAAAAATGAAAATGTGGTTTACTGCACTAAAAATAGCTTATATGTAAGCTACTATGGGCCTCATTACGACCCTGGCGCTAAGTGAAAAACGATGGCGGTAAATGGTTACCGACATCGTTTTCCGCCAGGTCCGATCATGACCCGTGACCGTTAACTACGATGCCATTAGCGGCATCGTAGTTAACGCTGGCGCTAACTGCGCCAAGGGTGCGCGCACGCGACCGCCCACACCGTACTTAGCGCCATGGCGGAAAGGTACGCAAATGCCGACCCAAGCGGACATGCACCTAACGCCATCACCCAGCCTGTTAAGTACCTTACCGCCATGGTGCAAATAACGCCATCGCGAACCAACCGTAAAGGGCCATGTTAAGTGAATGCAGCTGCCACAGGTGCACAGAAACAGCACAGGTGAAGGCAATACAGACTCAGGGAAGCACAAAAAGAGCACACCCCACCCCTTCCCACACCCAGTCACACTCCACAATGATGCCAATTCGACTAGCAATGTTGGGGCTGGAGGACCTGATAGCAATGCATGTGCTACAACAGCAACAACAACAACAACAACAGGCAGCACAGAGGAGACGCAGGAGGAGAAGGAGGGCAAGGCAGGCCCAGCAAGCCCCACCAGCACAGCCAGTGCCACCACGCAGGCAGCCCCCAATCCCACGCATCAGAGCCAATCCATTCAACCTCACTGCTGAGCAGATCCACACCCTGTACCGTTTGGACCGGGACACCATCACCGCCATCGTAGACATGACACACAACGACATTGTCAGCATGATAGAAAGTCCAACCGCCATCCCCCCCCTACTGAAGGTAGTGTCTGTACTCCACTTCCTGGCCACAGGCACCTACCAGCACAAGTGGGGCACCTGCATGGCATTTCACAACCATTATTCTCACGAACACTCATCCAAGTGCTCGATGCCCTCCTCAAGCACACAGACGACCACATCTCATTACCACGGACTGCCCAGGAGATTGCAAACACCAAAGTGGGTTTCCATGCACTAGCCGGTATACCCGGTTGCATTGGTGCCATCGACTGCACCCATGTGGAATTGGTGGTTCCACGTGCCATGGAGGTACCGTACCGCAACCGGAAACAGTTCCACTCAATCAACGTGCAAATGGTCTGTGACTCCAACAAGATCATCACACATTGCTGTGCCCGATTCCCCGGATCAACCCATGATTCTATGGTCCTGAGGAACTCCACAATACCACGCTACATGGAGCGACATGCAGGCCCAAGATCCTGGCTACTCGGTGAGTCCAATGTCATGGAAGCGGGCAGGTGAATGACGTACCGATGCATACACCACCTGGCATAAAGGGGGGGGGATGATGCATACTCCACCTGGCAGAAAGGGGGGGGATGATGAATACTCCACCTGGCAGAAAGGGGGGAGGGATGATGCATACTCCACCTGGCAGACAGGGGGGGGGATGATGCATACTCCACCTGGCAGAAAGGGGGGGGATGATGCATACTCACCTGGCTGTGAGTAACACAGAGAACGGAGACAGCGGATGGGCACTCACAATGCACACAACCCCTCTGCATACATTGGGTGATGGCATGCAAAACAGGCCATGGGAGCCATGAACATATACTGGTTGCATTGTGTGAATCAATCAGTGCATGTAGAAGTGAGCCAAAGTAACAGTTGGATGCGAGCCATGGTGGAACATCATGTTCCTGATCAGACAACATGACTGACACATACATTCTCGCCTACATACAGGTGATGCAGGCTATCCCCTGAAGAGGTGGCTCCTTACACCAGTCCGGAACCCGCAGAACCAGCACGAGGAGGACTTCAACCGTGCACATACACGTACTCGTGTGGTCATAGAGCAGACATTCGGACTATTGAAGGCACGGTTCCGAAGCCTCAGCAGGTCTGGTGGCGCACTCCTGTATGGCCATGAGAAGGTGGCAAAGATCGTCATGGCATGTGTCATGCTACACAATATGTGCGTCAGACGGAATGTGCCCCTGCCCCCTGACGCAGAACTGCAACCACCTGACGATGAGGATGAGGAGGGTGCAGATGGGGCGGCACCCCATGGAGGAGGCGATGCACAGGAGGGGCGTGCAATGCGCCAAAGTATCATCGACCACTGCTTCTAGCACACATGGCTGGTGTTTATCACATGGAGACTGCACTTGGGGCACTGTGTGTCTCTGGGACATGCACACTGTGGACTGTACACCAATAAAGCACACATACGCAATGAAAATGTCCACACATTACTTTTTTTTAAAGAAAAAAGTGTATTGAAACTATGAAATGTCGTGTCACACCCCCTCCCACCTCCCCCCTGCACACCCCAACACACCCCCTCCCACCTCCCCCCTGCACACCCCAACACACCCCTCCCACCTCCCCCCTGCACACCCCAACACACCCCCTCCCACCTCCCCCCTGCACACCCCAACACACCCCCTCCCACCTCCCCCCTGCACACCCCAACACACCCCCTCCCACCTCCCCCCTGCACACCCCAACACACACCCTCTAGGTGTCAACAGATGCCTGTGACAGTGGCCACAGGCTGTTACAAGCCCCCTCTCCCGGCCCCCGGGGCACCCCTGGCTGTGGAGCGCAGGTTACGTCCGGAACGTCGCACGGGGCTGCTCTGTGCAGAACTGGCAGTGGAGGATGTCCCTGGCTGCCCCTGTGCTTGCACATCCGGTAGGGTGTGGGTGTGCCCAGTGAGCGCACGACGCAAGGCGGCAAGTTCCGCACAGATGTCCCTGGACATGGCCTGCATGGCATCCCTCAGGGTGGCAGTGCTCTGTGCTACTTCGGCCCTTAGGGTCTCCGTGGCCTGTTCAATGGCAGACCTAGCCCCCACACATTCCGCGGCATGCTCATTCAGCATCGTGGCCAGTTGATGCTGCCGTTCAGTGATGTCCTCGAGGGACTGCTGGCCCTGATGGCCCATGGCCAGTGCTGGTGGAGTGATGGAGGGGCTGCTCCCCTCCTGTGGAGTGTGGACAGGGCATGGGGTGGAAGGCCACTCCTCTACCTCTGTGTGCCCCTGTGTGTGATCCTCATGGGGGCTGGCGTCTGAGAAACAGGGGGAATGTAGTAGGTCAGTGGGGCTTCTGACCTCGTGCTCCATGTCTGAGTCTGAGCATGCAGCTGTTGCAGCTGTCTCACCGATGTTGCTGCTGGCCGCTGACCCCGTGCCTTCTGTGACAGGCAATGTCGGTGGAGGTGGAGCAGCTGCTGCTGGCCTGCTGCCTACAGGGGTGCTTGCCGGTGGGACGTCAGGTATGCTTGCAGTGGGACCTGCTTGTAGTGGGATCTGCCTCACTGCAGCTGAGGTTGAGGGTGCAGGGACGTTATTGATGGCCTTCTTGGCTCTCTTCGGTGCAGGGGTGTCCTGGTCCTCTGGGTGTGAATCTGTGCCTGTGGTGGAGCAAAGGAGGGAGGGCGTTATTGATGGGTCTGCGGACTTTGGAATGACAATGATTGACATTATTCTGGTCAGTAGATGAGGCAGATTTCAGGCAGTGCCATGCAGGTTGTCTCCTATTAGTGTGGAATGTGGATGCAGGTATGCGGGTGCCAGCAGTGCATACAGGGTGGTGCTTGCATGTGGCTATGGGCAGTGTTGATATGTGTTGCATTTACACTCTAGGGCAACCTTGTGCTACACATGATTGGACTGCAGTGACTATGGCATGTCTTGTTTGAGGCACCTACCTTCATCGCCTGATGTCGGAGCTCCCCTTTCCATCCCTCCGACGCCTTCAATGGATTCCATGCCAATCGTGGTAGCACAGATCTCCTCCCACGGTTGGAGTTTTAGGGGGGATTCCGACCCTCCACCGGTACCCAGGGCAAGGTTGCGGTTTGCAGAGATGACGGCTCTGACCCGTATGCGGAGGTCGTCCCAGCGCTTCCTGCACTGCTGTGGGGTGCGGGGTACGGTCCCCACCGCACTGACGCGCTCAGCCACCAGGGCCCAGATGGCCTTCTTCTTCCCTATGGCTGTCCTGGTCATTTCCGGGGAGAAAACGACACCCTTGTTGTCTTGCAGGGTCTCCGTAAGCATGCAGAGTTCCTCCCGGCTGAATCTCTCCTGGCGCTGGCGGTCACATGCCTTTTTCACAGCTTTTGGCATTTTCGGGTACTTGGATGGGTGGGTGATAGGTTGGGACAGGTGTCAGGGTTGGGTCTGGTGTTGTTCGGTAGGATGGCAATGGATTGTGTTTTTAAAGATGGCCGACGGGCTGTTTCCCGTTCCGGCGCGATGACGCTATTTCCGGTTCTGCTTTTTACGGCCGCCGCAAATTGCGGTGGCCGCTACTTACGGTGGCCGCTACTTACGGTGGCGGAAGTGCACCTTGCTCGCTTTACGATGCCGGTAGGGGCCTTTTCCGCCATGGCGTTAATTGCATTACCGCCATGGCGTAATGCTCGTGCGCGATGGGTCGTAATGTGGCGCTCTTTACGCCATCGGCCCACGGCGTAAACGCTCATTACGCCATGGCGGTAATGACGGACGATTACCGCCTGGGTCGTAATGAGGCCCTATATCTTATTTGTGAAGTAGATTTTATGCTACCCATATCCTGCTCCCTTATGCTATCCCCATCCATTTATTATAGAACAAAAATTGACAATAAGGGAACATTGCTACTGAGTCACATTGCAAAAGACACACTAGTATTTGTCTGGTGACATTTTTAAATGTGCTTTTGCAACAGTTAAATAAACCGTGAACCACTTGTGACAGTTAGAATTTTCAGGAATATTGAAAACATAGGCAGGCAAGTCTTGAACTCCTTCACACAAATCAGACACCGTATACAGTTTTCAAATGCAATACAAAATGATTTAACTTCACAAATTTGATTTGTTCAAATAACGGCTGTCTTTTTGCCTTGGCATCAAATGCAAGTGACCTCCACAGAGCTGAAACGTGCTAGCACAGCCAAAAGTTGGCTCAATATCAGAGTTCACTAATTGAAGTTGGCAGCTTCATTAATTGGGCCATCTGTGGCACAGAGTTTTCACAGTAAACAGACATGGGAGTGCTTTTCATAGCATGGGGTTCTTCCAATGGGGGGTGTAAGGTATGGATGGAATTTGCAAGAGATAATATGCCCCAAAGACTTATATTGGTAACCATGCTTTCAAAATGAAAACACCTTAAAACCAAGCTTTTAATGATGATATGGGTGAATTGTCTGCAGTGAGTCACAGGTGGTCTTTGGGTTAAGTGCAAAACTCACTAATGAGCTTCGGCAATAGAGAACTTCACCACACAAACCGGTTTAAGGCACTTCTAGACCTTGTTTTTCCAAAATCCCAACAGGTTAGAAACCATGCCACAGAGAAAACAGCTATTGGTGTCATTTCCTATTGAGAATACAAAATATGCTTAGACGCAGCAATTTTGTTATCTATGAATCTTTATGGCGGCTCTTGCCATCACATCATTGCCATGAGAGGTCACTGTACCCTGTCCTGTGTTTTGTAGAAACAAAACTAAAGCAGAAAGGAATACACATTTAGAGTAAAGTCAGGAGCTCATAACCCTACTGCGTAGACCAGTGTAGAGAAAAAGTAAGCAGCCATTTCCTATTTTTGTTTCCCTATGTAGTGCATGCTTTCATTCCTCATTAAGGAATGACATACCCAGGAAGGGTAAGGGCCCAGACCATGTTGCTCAGCAGTAGAATTTAAAAAAGACGTGCCAGGGCAAAACCATCCCTTAACATGCCATGCAATGCAATCTCACCTGAGCCTGCTCCAGCAAAAATATTATATTGCTTTTTCTACCTGGTGGGGACACCAGCATTTTTGAGCAAATGCAAATTTACATACTTTTAGGCCCCCTGTATCGAAGCAGCGTTTCAGGCACTGACTGAATTACGGGAGGTTTCTTTCCAGGTATTGTAGGTAACACGCCCTATGTCAGTTTCAAGCAACACTTTAGGCCGATATCTATCCCAGCTCAAAGGATGAGAAGCTTTTACAGAAAAAAACTGCTGCAGACTACACATCTTCGTCACAGGTAAATTGGCACACCCACAAAGAAGGGGCCCCATCGTCCCCAGAGCAGCGCTCCTAGTCCACAACCTGTGGTGTTATCACAAAACATGACTACATCAAAATGTGGAGAAAAAAAATGAAAGAAAAACCGAGGGAACACAGAGAGCAGAAAGTTCTTAACGGGCACAAAATAAATGAAAGGAAAAGCATGGTAACAGGCAGAAGAAAGTTTGAAACAGGAAAAATAAATGAAAGAAAAATCGTGGGAACACACAGCAGAAAGTTCTAACTGGAACCAAAAAAATGAAAGGAAAACCATGGTAACAGACAGCAGAAAGTTTGAAACGGAAAAAATAAATGAAAGAAAAAGCGAGGGAACTGAGAGCAGAAAGTAAAGGAAACAAAGAAGAAATAAAGAAAGCGAAAGGTTTTACTTGGGTTGGAGTATATAGTGTGGAAAGGTATACTGAAAATATCAGGATGTAGTTTGAAATGGGGCTACTGGCTATGAGTACTTGGAACGTGAAAGGTCTAAATTGTCCAAGTAAAAGGAGGAAAGTGCTATCTAAACTATGGAGGGATAAGATCCCTGTAGTTTTTCTGCAGGAGACGCACTTGATGGAGGGTTCTGGGGATCTGCTAACTAACTCAAAATACACAATCTGCATTAAGCTGTCATTCTTCAAAATCGAGGGGCGTGGGGATTCTGGTCCAAAGGGTTTGAACATGTGTGTAGACAGAGTAAGCATGGACAAGGAGGGTTGCATTATATTGGCTGATTTAAAGTATGAGGGTACGTTGATCACAATAGGTTTGATATGCGGTCCGTGTGCTGGAGGAGGCAACTTTTTAGAGTCTTAAAAATGATGTTACGTGACGTGGGAGGTGATTCTGTCATCTTGGGAGGTGACTTTATCTGTGTATTGGATTACAAAAGGGATAGATCCTCAACATGAAAAATCGAGTAAAGAGTTTCAAGAATGTATGGATGTGTTTGCCTTGGTGGATATTTGGAGGAATGTGCACTTAGGGGACAGGGATTTCTCATTTAACTCTCTGGTGCATGATTCGTATTCCAGACTTAATTATATTTTGGTATCAGATAAGTTGGTTGAGGCGGTTATGGAGGCAAACATGGGGGAATGCAATCTTTCTGACCACTCGATGGTAGGGATTAAGTTGAACTTTAACAATGATAGAGTGAATTTAACCAGTGAACTGCGCCAAGTTACAGACAATACATCAAAAACAGTTGTAATGTATTTTTAATTTCGTTCTACAGCCTGACACGTGTTTCGAGCAAAGCTCTTCCTCTGAGGCTGTACATGCATTGACCATTGATTGAAAAATTACATGTGCAGTTAGTTGTTACATACATAAAATAACGGCCAAACCAGGTGGAACAAAGAAAGGGGGAGAGAGGGGAGTTATTGCCAAGTTTGTAGTGCAAATTGCATGGCATTATAAGATACGTTAATTGCAGGTTAGCATGACAATGAATAAAATGAACAATCATAAGCGAAAGAAAATGCATGTAAGCAGTTACCATATCAGTGATGGCATCATAGTAATTCCAGATTCAGGAAAGAAAATAGAAACGACAAACAGAATTAGTGTGGTGCGGTGATTAGATAGCAATGGATAACATTAATGGCTAATTAGCCTATATTCTAAATGGTAATTTGAATCTTAATATTTACCCACGAGTGCTTGTCCAATTGTGTATGCTGTGCAAGAATGAAATGTATAACCAAATCAAACATTCTATGTATAACAAGAGTATAGGTACTTGAACCATAGTTGATCAAGGGTCAACATTTACCAATAACTTGCTTAGTTTACGAATAGAATGAAAACGCTAAATCAGAGAGAAAATATATAATATGTGGCTGTATATTAGTATGTGATAGAAAGGACAGATGTCAGATTGCCAATTCAGGTAATTAAAGATTAAAGATTACCTGAGTTCCAATTGCAATTGCAAATGAACAATTATATGTAACTGTGTCAGTCCCAAGTTGCCGCCGTGGGTGGAGATAATTGATACCACAAGCCATCCATTCCGTAGATCGCAAATAATCCCCATAGCAGGGTGATGGACTATTGGAAGGACGTGCTGGACAGAATCGACACAATCTGGAACATTACTTTCCCAATAATTCCTTTGGCTGTGATTTTACAGTCACCAAGAAGTGGACGAAATATTGACTTTGTAACAAGGTGTTGGATTAACAGAGCCTTAATGGTGGTGACTAAACAGATACTAAAAGTGTGGAAAACAAGGAAAAAGCCACTTGTTGAAGAATGGCTCCATGATCAGAGTATTCTTTCAAAGTATGAGAAAAGTTTATTTTGTAAGCAGCACAAAGAGACAATATATGAAGAACTTTGGGGACCTTTTAATGAATTGTATGGGAGTTGTTAGATTGGAGTGTGGAGTGTGAACTGTAGTAATATTGTATGGGGGAGAGTTAGGGGTATGGGTGTGCATTTGTTCTGTCTCTCGTCTTGTTATGTTTCTGTCTTATTTGTGCTGTAGTGTCATGCTTATGATTATATTTTGGGTTTGGGTTTTGGTTGTTGGATAATTTGTTGGATATATCATTTGGACCTGTTTTGCTATTTTGAAAAATGTTGATAGTCCAAACCCGGTATATCGGCTATTGTTATGTTTTGATGATTTGTTGTAAAACTAGAAATAAAAAGTTTAAACAAAAAAAAGGAAGTGTCTGTTGCAGTTTCAGCTGGTCGAGGCAAACACACTGAAGTGAGAAGTTTGCCTCGACCAGTTGAAACTGCAACAAGCAAAAAGCCAGTGGCAGCAGTCACTTACCATTGATGTATGGCTTCTCCTTCAAGTCGGGTGCATTCTTGTCGGATGGTGGTCGTCACCGGTTGCAGCATGTGCATAGAATCCACTGCCAAAGGTAAGTAATTCTAAAATGGCGCACCCTTTTATTAGGGCTGACCCGGCTAGGACTGTCTAACGTCCTCTGGTGAACCTCGCGAGGGGTCGCCAGAGGAAGTTACAGTTTACAAAAGTGATGCGCTTCCGGCAGGAGGCAGCTATGACTGGCAGAAGTGTCAGTCAGTCACAGCGTCGCTCAAACAGTTTGCGCAACGCCCGTGACTGGCTAGCAATTCTGTCAGTCACAGCTGTTGCCTGACTCGGTTGACTGAGTTATTCATGGGCGGCCGGCGGGCTCATCTCCAGGTGCGGCTGTGGCGGGGGATGATAACCCACTGTGGCTTTGTGGGACCAGGGGCCGCCGGCTCAGTCTAACTTTTTGGAGACTGCCAGGGCCCAGCACCAACTGGTTCCCGCCCACTTAAAGCACTTCTCATGCTAATGCATGAGCGCCCTATTCTAATGAAAACCGTCTTGCTCCCGCCTTGGAGCATGGAGGTAATCATCTCAATAGCATCAGCACCCTATTGTTATTAAATGAGCCCCGCCGCCGCGGGCGCTTTAATTAACAAAGGGCACCCATCCTGCCTTCTCCCACTATGCCAGCTCGGTTGAGCCCCTGAAAGACTCCCAGGAGCTGGCGTGACAGGGCTAATGGTGCCCTGGGGGGCTACATGGCGCCCAGGGCAGTTGCCCGCCCTGCCCTAAGGCCGGCCCTGATGGTGGTCCTTGATTTGTAAGCCAATGATTAAACTACCCATGTTTGCCATCAACCTAAACTGAACTGTAAGCCTGATTTTCTCCAGTTTAAAAAAAAAATCCCACATCTGGTTCAGTACATGAATGAGACGCTGATTGCATAGAACCACCAAGTTCAAAGCCTAGTTGTTCACAAGGTTGCTCAGACAACTCAATTAAGGTGGTCCGAGAGCAGCACATTTTTCTTTTGCTAGAGAAACACTGGTTAACCAGGGTAGACAGGAACAAAGAGTTAACGCGCAAACGATTTCTGTCATTGAGCATGCGCCATCCTTGAACATTACTTCTCGGAGCATGCGCAAACGTATACGGGTTAATCATAGTCTCATCCCTACTAGAATATACTTGGTATGCATCTACCTTGCTTCCTGTTGAGTTAAGAGTTACTATTAAGGCCGGAGCCCGAGTTCATAGACTGTGCATCGGCCTGAACGCTTTCTTTCTCCAGACTGTCCAGAAGGCGATGCAGTGCCCGCCTGCGTTCTTTCCACTCGCTGTGCTGGACTATTCGAAGTGAGAGCAGCTGTTTATATTTATATTGCCCGTCCTAATCGTCTGCCTGAAGGGTCCACACGCTCTCCTCCAAAATTAAAATGAAAACCAGAAAAGAACTGCCCCCACAGGATTCGAATAAGGTGAGACATAATATGTGACCTGTGGCCTTGGCAGAGGTTGAGTACACTAAATGAGTGTTGCTCATGTGATGCTTCTCTTGCGAACATATATTCCCTAGGCTTGCATCATTATTCCCGGCGGTATGTATTTGTTTGGTATGTCAGGAATGTAGATAATGTACGCCAGAGCACTGTATATTAGACATCTTAGTTTACCATAATTAAAATACTGAATATGCTACACTTGTGACAGGCACTGTACAGTGACTGGCGGTGTTCGAGAGCTCTTGGATTCGACATCGAGAAGGTTGACGCTCCACTGATATGACGAAAAAGAAGGTTATAAGCCATCTATAGAATGTGATGGTCAGGACAGAAGACGAATTGGGGGCAGCGTTTGGAGCAATCCCTTAGTTAATTGTGGTTGCAGGCTTATCCTCAGTAATACTACTAATACTACCACTTCTACAGGTATTTTCCTTAGTAATAATACTACTGCTGCTACTAATATTATAAAAATGTCCGTTTTTTATATAATACTTCATGTCAGATTCCTGCTTCTGAGTGCTGTAACACCAGGACTCGAGGCCTTAAAAAAAGTGAGGGGACTGACACGCATTGGGAAGTGACGTCACGAAAAGTCAAAGTGAAATACGCATATTTAATTCAGCTTGTTTTTACGTTTGAAAAAACACATGACAGAAATGCATTTATTACCTTGCTGTTTTCAAATCTAAGTACCTGTAACAAAACATGTTCTGTATAGTGCAATGTCAATATTAGAAATGTTTAATGCCCACAGCGAACGAGCCGGGTTTCTGGTGGTTAAGTGTCTCCTTTCAGAGGTGCAAGGCCATGGTTGATTCTTGGCCGCAGTGTGGTGGCTGCCCCTTTAAGGGCATACACACGCGGCAGAGTGACGCAACTCTGCCGCATGTGTTTTAAATAAAGGGTGAGCGTTCCTGGCCGCCACAGAGGATCCATGGAGCCCGAACTGAAAGCACAGGTCCGTGTGTGGTCTGTGTAGTGGGGGGCTCATGGAGCTCACGGAGGAGTCCGTGACTATGCAACATTGGTGACGAGGCAGGATACCGTCCCGGGCATAGGTGGTGAGGGAGCAGAGCATTATTTTCATTGTTCCTTGTCTTCTACATGCTGCAGAGCCGGTGGTGATCATGCGGTTTGGCTGCCATCTTGCACATGTGGCAGAGACGGTTGTGGCTCCTTCCAGGAGTTCTCATGCGCCTATCCACGCAACATTTTTGGATTCCCTGCTGTGGGGACAGCAGATGCTGTGAATTTACTCATTTTTAAGTATTTTGGACATTTCTAACACGTCGAGTGTGAGGTGAGGAGCTGGGGAGGCCTACCATCTTTTGTTCTTTGACCCTGGGCCCACTCCACTCAATTTTTGGAGCCATTATCTGTGGAATAGGAGTTCCTTCTTTGTTAGTCCTGGCTGTTTAGACATTGGTGAAGTGGGCTAATATGTTTAGTGCCCTAGGGTATTAGAGTACCAAGTGGCTCTACGCCTGAATTTTTGGACAGTTCAAGAAGCTGCCTGGCGGGGCATTTGACTGGCTGTGTGTTGTTGGAGGAAGATCAGAAGTAGCTGCAAGGGGTGTGTCTGATCAACATTATCACACTCAACATCTGTGCGCAGCTGTGCCCGGAGCAGCATGTCAGTGAGTTGCGGCCCCAGTCTTTTGGGGTGCCTGTGCGCTCGCTACCATGGATGCCCAAGCACCACCTGTTCCGAGACAGCAAGGGGCACTCACACCAGTGCCCGAGTTTGACATCTCGGGGTCACCATCCAGACTGGGACCGAGATGGAGAATGTGGATTGATGGGCTTGATATGTACTTCCGGGCCACTTGGAGACGGATGAAGACAGCAAGGTGGCTACCCTCCTGTACTCTGCAGGACCGGCGGTGCATGAGGTTTTCCAGTCCCTGCAACCTGCAAATGCAACCTATGCTGCAGCTAAAGACGTGCTGCGGGAGCATTTCATGCTGCTTGCCAATGCGGACTACGAGCGGTTTGTAATGTGCAGCGCCAGGTAAAAGCATGATGAGTCCCTGGACAATTTCTACGGACGGTTGCGCCGCATGTCTCTGCCATGTGCCTGGGATAATCCGGATACAGAACCAGGTCATACAGGGATGTTCGTCTGACAAATTGCGTAGGCAGGTGCTGTGAGAGCCGGGAATCACACTGCCTCGCATACTGGAACTTGGACGTTGCCAGGAGGTGTCGGAGGTGAGGGCATCAAGGATGGAGGTGGCTGTGCGCCTAGGGAAAGTTGACGATGTGTGTGGTGTGGGCCGGAGGTCAGCGGGACAGGGGTGCAAGGGCTCTTGATTTGTGTACTAAGTGTGGGTACGACTTCACACACCCCGGTGAATGCCCAGTGCAAGGGAAATCTTGTGGACGTTGCAGGGCGCTGGATCACTATGCCTGCATATGCAGAGCTCCAGTGCCGGCAGTGATAGATACCTAGGGGGCTAGTAAGAACAGGGTTCTTCAGGTTACAACTCCCACCTAATGTCGCCCAGATTGAACAAGGGGAGGATGGCATCCCTCACGAGGATGATGATGAACATCTTCTTCATCTAAAGCGTCAGTGTGCTGCGGACCACCAACAGGAAACAACCACGCTGTCTGGTGAAGGTGAATGAGTCAACGGTGCCGGTGCTGTTAATGTGATGCCGAGGGTGCACTACGACGCCATGGTGGTGCCGCCCAAACTACAGAAGACAAAGGCCCGCGTTTTTATATTTGGTGGCAAACAACCAATCCCACTGCTGGGGCATTTGTAGGCAACGTGGAGCACGGAGGGTCTTCCATCAAGGCCCGGTTCTACGTTACAACTGTCAGCAGCAACACCCTCCTGAGTTGTGTGGCAGCGGAGGCACTCAGCATTGTGTACTTTGCGTATGCAGTGTACGTCGAGGATGTGCAGAGGCTGCTGGCAACATACAGCCGGCTATTCAAGGGAATTGGCCGCATGGCGGGTGACCCGGTAAGGCTCCATATCGATGAGTCGATCCAACCCATTGCCCTGAAACACCGCTGAGTCCCATTTCATCTGCCGGACCTTGGGGACAAGGAGCTCGATAGTCTGGTGGAGTTGGACATAATTGGAAAGTGGATGTCCCAACCCCATTAGTGTCCCCGATTGTCATTGCCAGAAAGCCCAAACAACCTGACTCTGTGCGGATCTGTCTGGACATGAGGCTTCCAAACAAGGAGATCAAGCGCGAAAGTCATATCACCCGCATGATTGATGACATCATCGCAGAAGTGCAAGCGGCGCGGTTCTTCTCCAAACTCGACCTTCGGGGCGGGTACCATCAGGTGGTGTTACACCGGGCCTCTCGATACATCACAACTTTCACCGCGCACTGCGGCCTCCACAGGTACAAATGCCTGAGTTTTGGTGTGTCGCCTGCGGCAGAGGTTTTTCAGAATATCATCAGTGGGGCCCTCGCTGACTTGGTTGGCATCCTGAACATTAGCTACGACATCCTGGTGTTGCAAGAATGGAGGCGGAGCACCTGGACAGGCTGGTGAAGACCTTGGAACGGCTCCAGGCACTCGGGTTAACGCTGCACAGGGAAAAGTGTGAGTTCCTCAAGAAGACTATTGAATTCTTTGGGTTTGCATTCAGAGAGGGGGGGTGTCACCAGATCCTCAAAACGTTAAGGACATCATGGAGGCACGACCTCCGGAGAACGTATCAGAGGTCCGAACCTTCTTGGGGATGGTCACGTACTGTGGCCGGTACATCAGGAATCTCACGTCCCAGTCGGAACCTCTGCAGGCGTTAACCAAGAAGGACGCTACGTGGCAGTGGGGACCCCTAGAGCAGGCTGCATTTGAGGACAGATGGATGCAAACAGTGAGGTCCGGCCGATCACATATGGAAACAAGGCACTATAGGAAACAGAACAGCAGTAGTCCCATTTTGAGAGAGAGGCCCTGGCGGTCCTGTGGAGATGTCGCCATTTTCGACTAAATGTGCTGTGACTGCCGGTGACCGTGGTAATGGACCACAAGCCCATGCTGCTGGTTCATCGTCCAAGCCTCCTACTCGCATCGAGAGGTGGATGCTGGTGCTGCTGGATTATGGGGTCTCTTTGGTGTACCGGCCCTGCAGCAATAATGCGGCTGACTACTTGTCTAGACACCTGAGGTGCGAGCCAGATGGACAAGGAAACATCAGTGCCGACGAGGCTGATGAACATGAGAGGCTGGTGGAGGAGGCGGCAACTCCCAACTCTGTGCCTATCCACGAACTGGAACAGGCGGCGGCTGACGAAGAATGCTTCAACATCCTGAAGGCAGCCCTTCAAGAGGACTTATGGAGGTCGGATGTGTATACGCTGGCTCTGAGGACCCAAGAAGCAAAATCAGCGTTGGAACAGCTGTGGAGGGTCAAGGACGAGTTGGAGTTTGTGGAGTCGGGACTGCTACTCCGAGGGGGCCGAATAGTAGATACCGTAGTGCAAGGTCTCCCAGGTCATTGAGATGGCACACAAGGGACACCAGGGAATTTCCAAAACCAAGGCCTGCTTGCGACAGAAGGTGTGGTTCCCAGACCATGAAAGTTGGGTTGAGGAGTTTGTCGCTGCCTGTGTGTGGTGCCAGGCGGTGTCCCCGGCGCAGAAGGAGCCTCTAATCGAGACCATGAATAGAGGGACAAAGCCCTAGGAGAACGTCCATGCCAACTTTGGGTCCACATGCCGGGACACCTGGTGGTCATGGATGAATGGTCCCGGTATCCATAGGTGGAGTTCATTGAGTCAGTGTCATTTTGGCTGTGGAATTGGAGAAGATCTTTGCTACCCACGGCCTGCCTCAGACTTTGTGTTCTGACAATGGACCACTGCTCCAGGGGGACAGTTTAGCCCAACTGATGGATGAATATGGGATACAGCATTGTAAGATCACTCCTGTCTGGCCTTGGGCGAATAGCGAAGCGGAAAGATTCATGAGGATGCTAAACAAGGTCTTTCGCATCAGCCACGGCCAGGGACATTGCTTGCAAAGAGCTTTATATCAGTTCCTAAGGGAGTACAGGGCCACCCCGCATGCGTCCACAGGAGTGGCCCTGGCAGAAAGCAATGTTCTGGCGATGTACAAGGGGTCTGCTTCCTGAAGTGAGGGAGAGAGAACCGGCCGTCATTGACAATGCTCAGGTGGAATGGGAGAAGAGTCTCAGAACGGAACAGGAGAACATCAGGAGAGGACTCCGGCCCTAGCAGCTAGCTCCGGGAGATGAGGTGCTTGTAAAGAACTGGTACCCTCAAGGCAAACTGTCGCTAACATACAAGCCTAGTCCAGTGGGGTGCACGGCTCAATGGTGACTGTGTCAGACGGGACTGCCACTGTCACCCGCAATACCAGCTTCTTTAAGAAGGTTGGAGAAACCAGGCCGGAGGTGATTCAAAGAAGGGACTATGGGGACGTACTGGATGAGGGCGGTGGCCTGGCCCATCCGCTGAGTTCCCAACGTTGGGGTGTTAGGCAGAAACCTGTGCAGTTCCCTTAGGGACCACTGCAAAAGATTTAAGACTACAGGTGTTGGCAGTAAACCCACTTGGTAGCAGTCTGCACCACCCAGAGTTACCTGGTAGCTGTGGCTGAACAGTCAGACTTCCCTCAAGAAGAGTTAGGCAGTATGCAAAGTATATACAATAGGCACTCAGATACAATAATACAAGCAAACACTGACCAGAGCTTTGGTATCAAAGTATATAATTATTTATTTAAAAACACACAGTTGAAACACTCCAGCACTCTTATTGTAAAATATTCTAAACACAGTTAGTATTGTAATATATACACCCCTTTTTCCTTATCAGGTAAGTCACAGTAAAACACCACTTATTTTCATACAGAGGTGAGCACTTAACTAGATTGCACTCCAATAAGTTTGTGCGAAAGGGAGGGAAAAAGACAGAATATGGAAAGGTACACCACTCTAAGATTCAGGAACACTGTTAGCAAGGCAGAAGAGCAAAAGTCACTGGTGAGCCAAAGTCCAAATGCTGGGCACACCCTTAGAGAGAGCAGAGCACAAATGCGCCCAAGATCACACAGTTACACTAGGCTTAGAAAGTCTTGCAGAGGGTTCAAAAAGAGTTTAGAGAGGCTTTAGGAAAGTTTAGCCAGGGTGTCCCAGACTAACCCAGGTTCGAAAGCCGGGGGCTAAATCTACCCCGTACAGTCGGTAGCAAGGGAAGCCAGGCGGGACACGGTACCTTAAGTGGGAAGGATCCTCCAGCGGTGGCAGTTGTTCCTGGTAGTGGGTGCAAGTTGCATCGTCGTCCAGGGGAAGAGAAGATCTCGACTTGGAGGAAAGATGAAGGTCGTTGCACTACCAGGGAAGAAACCAGCCGCTGAGTTTTCCGGTTAAAGGTGGTACCTTTGTTTCACGGTCGTGGTAAAACGTGGTATCCCGGTTGCCGGGGTGCTTGGCACGGGCAAGGCGGCCACGAGGTACGTCGGGAAAGCGAAAAGACGGTGAAACTGGTTATCCCCACCAGTCAAAGGAAGAAGACTCTCCTGTGGGAGATCTCCTCTGTCGTTGGGAAAAGTGGTGAGGCAGTCCAGCAGGGCTCCACCGGTGGTGGTGTCGTGGCAGGTTGGCTCAGCTTCTCCCTCGTCGGATTCTTAGGTCCTGTGGCGACTTCTGAAGTTCCAGTCCCCAAAGCCCTGCTTTTATGCAGCAAACCCCCATTCACTCAGCCTAGCTGTCACTCAAACATGCTAAGTGGTGAGCCGGCCGGCTCACCACTTGGGCCATTCAGGATGGAGTGCGACTTGAGTTGCCTAGGCAACTCAGTCCAGGGTGCCTAATTTTCCCTCCACCCCTCCTAAGTACCCCAGACAGAGTGGCACCACTTTGGAGGGCTTCTGTGGAGAAGCCTGCCAAAAAGTGGAACAAAGGGCTCGACTTGGGTTGGAGTCACAGAAGAGAACACAAACGCCATTTTAGAATCAAGTTTTGGCAAAAAATACCAACCGGAGAATTAATATTAATTAAATAAACCGGCGGTATGTTCGAGGCTACCGTAAATAATTAAATAAAGGTAGTAGCCTAAAACAATGGGAAATCCCATAGGAAAATATTCGCGGTAGAATATAAAAAGTAGTATCCACTGCCACCAGCCAAAACTCGATCAGGGGGGACGGAGACGTGCCCCCTCGACTAACAGACCCCGGGGCAATTGAATTGCCCCAGCCAGTACGTCCACAATATGATGGTTTGTACTGGTTCTGTTCAGAATTTAAGACTAGTAAAGTCAATGGTGACTTTACATGCCCTGGGAGACAGTAGTCAGTCCCAGGGTATGGAGTCTATACTGGGGGGTCACTATGACACCCCTGTGTCACTGCACTGAGGGTGCTGTGTAACACATATCACAAAAACACATGAAGCCCTATGGAGTAAAAGACCCCATAGCCCATTAAATACATCTAGATTCAAAGAAACACACTCAAATCATGCCCAAGAGTGAGGGTAAAAGAGTCTCACTCTTGGCAGGAGAAAAAAATAAACCCCAAAAATCCAGCAAAGCTGCTGGGGGACTCACTAGGTTAGGAAATTCAGCCTAAACAGAGAATTCTCCCTAACACTCGCCCCCACCAGACTAAGGGATAGGAGGATTTAATCCACTCCTGGATGAACCTCATACCTCTAGTCGATGACACACATCCTAGAGAGTCCATCAGCATTTTGATGGTGACACCCTGACCTGTGCTCAATGGTGAAATCAAACCCTTGCAGGCAGATTGACCATCTCAATAGTTTTGGATTTTCCCCCTTCATTTGCATTAACCATCTCAAGGGTTGGTGGTCAGTCTGAATGACAAAAGTAGAACCATACACGTATGGCCTAAACTTCTTCAGTGCCCACACAATAGCAAAGCATTCACTTTCTATTGTTGCCCACCTTGTCTCAAGATCCTTCAGCTTACGGCTGATGAAGCAAATGGGGTGCTCCCCACCCTTCTCATCCAGTTGGCTCAGAACTGCACCTATACCTACATTGGAAGCATCAGTTTGTACAATGAAAGTTTGGTGGTAGTCAGGAGCTCTCAATACTGGAGCTTGGCAAAGAGCTTTCTTCAGTTTTTCAAAGGCCTGATTGCACTCCTCATTCCATTTGACCTTTTTAGGGAATTTTGGAGAGGAGATTACATTCAGCGGAGAAGCTATGGTCCCATAGTTCTCAATGAAAATCCTGTAGTACCCAGTGAGGCCTAGGAAGGCTCTCACTTGGGTTTGAGTAGTAGGTGTTGTCCAATTTTGCACAGCTTCAATCTTGCTGAGCAAAGGCCTTATTTCTCCACCTCCTACCTCGTGCCCAAGGTAGACCACCTTACTTTGACCTATCTGGCATTTACTTGCCTTGATAGTCAAATTGGCCTGTCCAAGAGCCTGCAAAACATGTCCTAGGTGGTTCACATGATCCTCCCAGGAGTGGCTGAAGACTGCAATGTCATCCAAGTATGCCATGCAGAAGTCCTCCATCCCAGCTAGAACTTGGTTCATCATCCTTTGGAATGTAGCAGGTGCATTTTTTAATCCAAAAGGCATGACCTTAAACTGGTACAAGCCAAGTGGGGTGGAAAATGTAGTTTTCTCCTTGGCATGGTCTGTCAAGGCTATTTGCCAATAGCCTGACGTAAGGTCAAATGTGCTGAGGTACTTGGCGGCACCAAGTTTATCCACCAACTCATCTGTCCTTGGTAAAGGGTGGGCATCAGTCTTGGTGACTGCGTTAAGAGCTCTATAGTCCACACAGAATCTCAAGTCTTTGGACCCTGCCTTTGGTACTAACACAACTGGGCTGGACCATGGACTAGTAGAGGGTTCTATTACCCCGAGATCAAGCATCTTCTTGACCTCCCCCTTGATATCGGTTCTCACATTTTCTGACATTCGGTATCCTCTGCTTTTGACTGGCAGACAGTCACCAGTGAGTATCTCGTGCTGACCCCAAGGGGTCAAGCCTGGTGAGAGTGAGAACAGGGAGGCAAACTGATTTAACATAGATTTGCACTCCTCTTGTTGCTCAGGTGTCAGATCTGAAGAGAGATTGACTCCTTCAATTTTTTCATCTAAAGGTACACCTCTGAGGAGATCAGGGAGAGACTCACTCTCTTCTTCCTCTGCTGCTGAAGCTAGAAGCAAGGCTCCTACTTCAGGTCTGGAGATGTACGCTTTCAGTCGGTTGGTGTGGAAGACTCTAGGAGCTTCCCTGGGTCTGCCCAGATCCACCAGATAGTTGACCTCTCCAAGTTTTCCCACAACTTTGAAGGGTCCCATCCATTTGTCTTGCTAGGCCCTCTGCCTTGTTGGGAGCATAACGAGAACTAGCTGGTCTTGAGTGAATTCAACCATGTTAGCCTTTTGATCATGCCAATGCTTGACCAAAGATTGTCCAGCTTTCAGGTTATCACTAGCTTCTGCCATCATGTGTGACATTCTCCTTCGGAGACCTATCACATAGTCAGTCACTCTGACTGGTTTGAGGGGAGGAGCGCCTTCCAACCACTCCTTAATCAGGGCCAATGGACCTCTGACCGGATGGCCATAGAGAACTTCAAAGGGAGAATAACCTACTCCCTCTTGAGGGACTTCTCTATAAGTAAAGAGAAGGCATGGCAGTAGAAGGTCCCACATTCTTTTCAGAGGTTCCTCTAAAGCACCTATCATGCTCTTCATGGTTCTGTTAAATCTTTCTACCAGTCCATTGGTTTGGGGGTGGTAGGCGGTTGAGAACTTGTAAGTAACTCCACAGGTTTTCCACATGGCTTTCATGTAGTGGGACATAAAGTTTGACCCCCTGTCGGATATTACTTCCTTAGGAAACCCAACCCTGGTAAAAATACCAAGGAGGGCCTTAGCCACAGCCGGAGCTGTAACAGTTCTCATAGGAATTGCCTCAGGGTATCTAGTAGCATGGTCTACTACAACAAGGATAAACCTGTTGCCTGAGGAGGTAGGGGGATCAAGGGGACCAACAATGTCAATCCCTACCCTCTCAAATGGGACTCCCACAACTGGGAGAGGCACTAAGGGTGCCACATTCTTGGCGGCAACCTTACCAGAAGTTTGGCAGGTATGGCAGCTTTCGCAAAACTTATCTACTTCGACCCCCATTTTTGGCCAATAGAAGTAGAGGGAGAGCCTTTCCTTGGTCTTCTTGAAGCTCAAGTGACCAGCTAAAGGAATCTCGTGGGCTAAGTGCAAGAACTGTTGTCTGTTTTCTTGAGGCACTACAAGGCGTTTGTAGTCTCCAGGTTCAGACTCAGTTGGTTCACTGTAGAAGAGGCCATCTTCCCAGTGCAACCTATACTTCCCAGGCTCTTGCCCATCAGCCTGAGCAGCTGCCTGTTGGCGGAGACCCTCCAGAGTTGGACATTCTCTTTGTCCCTTACGGAAAGCTGCCCTGCTGGGTCCACCTTCTGCCAGTAAAGACTGCAGCTCAGGATGGTCCTCGGGGTCTAGATCTCCAATAAGTTCTTGGCCCCCCACTAGCTCTTCTTCAGAGTCTAGTTCAACCATACAGGGTTGTACCTCCCTCTCAGCCTCAGCTGGAGGTGGAGTTACAGGTGTAACTGTTGGAAGCACTGGAGTGCTTGCTGCTGACTTTTTCCTAGGAGTCTTGGGTTGCCCCTTTGCTCCTGATCTGGTAGTTACTGCAGTGAGTTGCTCCAGTGGTAAAGGAGTGATCTCTGTCATCATCTCCTGAGATAACCCTCGCAGGGTTTTCTCTCTTACAGGTTTTGTGAGCTCCTGTAACCTTTTACTAGGTGGTCTGGGGTATGTGACACGACTCCAAGAGCTTTTAGGTCATTACCCAACAGAACCCTACCTGGCACTTCACATTGTACACTGACAGGTATTTTTACAGCCATGTCATTACACTGGATGAGAACTGGTAACTGGGGACACATCTGCACAGGCCCTCCAGCTAACTTGGTGAGGCATTTGGGTGCCTTAGCAACATCCTCTGCCTTGAAAAATGATTAATCCACCACAGTTATGCTGGCCCCAGTGTCTCTAATGGCAGGAGTCTCCTGACCATTTACCTGGACACTGTCTTTACAATACTCTTTAGTATTATCTGGGATAGAATTATACACATCTAAATTCTGTTGTTCCCACAACCCCAGAGAGACTAAAGAAACACTGGCTGAGACTCCAATGGGTTCATCAGCCAGCAGTAGAAAGTTTCCACTTGCCATTGGGACGTCCTCTTCTGGAGCGAAGGCTAAGGAGGCAAGTTGGATCCCTGAAGGTTTACCCTTGCATCTGGGATCTCCTTTCACATGGCCAGTAGAGCCACAAACAAAGCATTTACCAAATGCCTTCTGGAATGGAGGCTTGTTCTGACTTCCCTCTGGTTGGGCACCAGAGGAGACACTATTCTGCTGTGGTTTCCCTGGTGGCTTACCCTTCTGGTTTTGTTTGGGGCCCTCTTTGGAATTTGCAGTATTAGAATTCTCTTTGGAGTCCTTTTTAGGCTGTTTCCCCTCATCCTTTTTCTGAGTTACCCCAGAATCCTTGTGAGTGGCCCTGTTGGCAACCCACAAGTCCGCAGCCTTAGCTAGCTTTCGGGAATCTAATTCCTTTGAATCAGCCAAGTGCTGTCTGAGCTCAGGAGAGCAGACATCATAAATTGACTCCAACATAAAAAGATTCTTCATACCTTCATAAGTGTTCACTTTGTAACCCTTAATCCATCCCTCTAAGTTTTTCAACCCTTCACTCACCCAGGTAGCCCAAGGGTACCATCATGCTTTTTGAGGGTTCTAAACCTCTTAAGATACTGGGAAGGGGTCTTCCCAAACCTAGCTATCAGAGCTAGTTTTACACATTCATACTCTTTCCTATCCTCCTCCCCCAACTCCATTACCACACCAGTTGCAACAGGGGGAAGCCTAGAGAACAATCAGGTGAGTAAGTCTTTTTCCTGTGATGTTCTGGAGCCCATGATTATATTCAAACAGAGGCAACCAATCCAACACATCCAACTTAGGCTCATACATACCAACCAATTCTTTAGGCATCCGGGGTCTTTTAGGACTGGAACTTCTAGAGGAGCCAGAGAGAGAAGCATTTTCGACAGATAATTTCTTCATTTCTAGCTCATGCTTGAGCTCCATTTCCCTTAGCCTTAGTTCTTGATTCATTTCCTGATGTCTCTGTTCAGCCAGAGTATTCAGTCTCTTGAACTCTAGTTCAAGTTTCATTTTCTCTAATTCGAGATATTGAGGACTTAGTGTGGGACTTGGCAAAGGCCCAGTAGGTACAGCAGGTAGAGCAGACAGAGGCCTAGGGTGGACAGTCACAGCAGCCTCACCCTCCTCTTCTGACTCTTCCTCAAGATTATCAACATTTTGATCAATATCAATTTCTATACTGTTATCTACATTTTCTGGCATGGTAGGTTCCGCAGACCCATCATCCAGACTTTGGTTAGCTAACAACCTTTCTATTCATTCCATTTTCTTGCCTTTATTCAGGAGGTTCTTATGCTTGCATAATACTCTTAAACAATCAGCAGTTTTTGAAGCAAGTGACTCTTGACTATAAGTTTCCATAGTTGATATGTTAGAAAGATTACTTTTTCAGTGCTAAGCTTTGTGGTTAGTTGTACTAAGGTATCCTAAAGCACTCTAAGTGTATACAAATCCCACCGCTGTACACCAGTGTTAGGCAGAAACCTGTGCAGTTCCCTTAGGGACCACTGCAAAAGATTTAAGATTACAGGTGTTGGCAGTAAACCCACTTGGTAGCAGTCTGCACCACCCAGATTTACCTGGTAGCTGTGTCTGAGCAGTCAGACTTCCCTCAAGAAGAGTTAGGCAGTATGCAAAGTATACACAATAGGCACTCGGATACAATAATACAAGCAAACACTGACCAGAGCTTTGGTATCAAAGTATATAATTATTTATTTAAAAACACAGAGTTGAAACACTCCAGCACTCTTATTGTAAAATATTCTAAACACAGTTACTATTGTAATATATACACCCCTTTTTCCTTATCAGGTAAGTCACAGTAAAACACCACTTATTTTCATACAGAGGTGAGCGCTTAACTAGATTGCACTCCAATAAGTTTGTGAGAAAGGGAGGGAAAAGGGAAAAAGACAGAATATGGAAAGGTACACCACTCTAAGATTCAGGAACACTGTTAGCAAGGCAGAAGAGCAAAAGTCACTGGTGAGCCAAAGTCCAAATGCTGGGCACACTCTTAGAGAGAGCAGAGCACAAATGCGCCCAAGATCACACAGTTACACTAGGCTTAGAAAGTCTTGCAGAGGGTTCAAAAAGAGTTTAGAGAGGCTTTAGGAAAGTTTAGCCAGGGTGTCCCAGACTAACCCAGGTTCGAAAGCCGGGGCTAAATCTACCCCGTACAGTCGGTAGCAAGGGAAGCCAGGCGGGACACGGTACCTTAAGTGGGAAGGATCCTCCAGCGGTGGCAGTTGTTCCTGTTAGTGGGTGCAAGTTGCGTCGTCGTCCAGGGGAAGAGAAGATCTCGACTTGGAGGAAAGATGAAGGTTGTTGCACTACCAGGGAAGAAACCAGCTGCAGAGTTTTCCGGTTATAGGTGGTACCTTTGGTTCATGGTCGTGGTAAAACGTGGTATCCCGGTTGCCGGTGTGCTTGGCACGGGCAAGGCGGCCACGAGGTACGTCGGGAAAGCGAAAAGACGGTGAAACTGGTTATCCCCACCAGTCAAAGGAAGAAGACTCACCGGCGGGAGATCTCCTCTGTCGTTGGGAAAAGTGGTGAGGCAGTCCAGCAGGGCTCCACCGGTGGTGGTGTCGTGGAAGGTCGGCTCAGCTTCTCCCTTGTCGGATTCTTAGGTCCTGTGGAGACTTCTGAAGTTCCAGTCCCCAAAGCCCTGCTTTTATGCAGCAAACCCCCATTCACTCAGCGTAGCTGTCACTCAAACATGCTAAGTGGTGAGCCGGCCGGCTCACCACTTGGGCCAATCAGGATGGAGTGCGACTTGAGTTGCCTAGGCAACTCAGTCCAGGGTGCCTAATTTTCCCTCCACCCCTCCTAAGTACCCCAGACAGAGTGGTACCACTTTGGAGGGCTTCTGTGGAGAAGCCCGCCAAAAAGTGGAACAAAGGGCTCGACTTTGGTTGGAGTCACAGAAGAGAACACAAACGCCATTTTGGAATCAAGTTTTGGCAAAAAATACCAACCGGAGAATAAATATTAATTAAATGAACCGGCGGTATGTTCGAGGCTACCGTAAATAATTAAATAAAGGTAGTAGCCTAAAACAATGGGAAATCCCATAGGAAAATATTCGCGGTAGAATATAAAAAGTAGTATCCACTGCCACCAGCCAAAACTCGATCAGGGGGGACGGAGACGTGCCCCCTCGACTAACAGACCCCGGGGCAATTGAATTGTCCCAGCCAGTACATCCACAATATGATGGTTTGTACTGGTTCTGTTCAGAATTTGACTAGTAAAGTCAATGGGGACTTTACATGCCCTGGGAGACAGTAGTCAGTCCCAGGGTATGGAGTCTATACTGGGGGGTCACTATGACACCCCTGTGTCACTGCACTGAGGGTGCTGTGTAACACATATCACAAAAACACATGAAGCCCTATGGAGTAAAAGACCCCATAGCCCATTAAACACATCTAGATTCAAAGAAACACTCAAATCATGCCCAAGAGTGAGGGTAAAAGAGTCTCACTCTTGGCAGGAGAAAAAAATAAACCCCAAAAATCCAGCACAGCTGCTGGGGACTCACTAGGTTAGGAAATTCAGCCTAAACAGAGAATTCTCCCTAACATGGGGGGACAAAGGTGAGGATGGCCCGATCCGGGAGGCAGGCCGGAGGTATCCCCAAAGGGTCGGAAGGGGGAAGCCTGCCCATCTCAATGACTATGTGTTGGATCCCTGAACTGGTGAGCCCAGCCCGTGGACTAGAGAGTGACTGATGGGTCTGTGGGTTGGCATGTGATTAAAGGGGTATTTATTTTGGGTGCAGTGTAATGTATGTTGTGTGTAGTTTACCTCTTTTGCTGTTTTGTTATAAAAAAGGAGGAGTGTGGTGGCTGCCCTGTTAAGGGCGTAGACAAGCGGCGGAGTGACGCAACTCTGCCGTGTGTGCTTTTAATAAAGGGGGCGTTCCCGGCCGCAGCAGAGAGACTGTGGAGCCCGAACTGAACGCACGCGTCTGTGTGTGGTCTGTGCAGTGAGGGGATCACGGGGGTCACGGAGGAGCCTGTGTGTATGCAACACGCAGGACTGCAGCCTATTTATTATTTATTTTTGTGTTTCTTAAACACACAGGGGGGGGACATCGTCAGCCCTCTCAAAAAAGTGGGTGGACGCTGTCGACGCTGTCGACCCGCGTGGTCCCTCGACTTGTGCTCTGATACTCAATTCAACGATACTACATCTGTTGAACTGAAAGAATTTGATTTTGTGAAGAGAAGACTTGCCTTAAACAAAACATAAAAGGTGATGCTTGGAAGGTTTTGAATTAATCGTAACCACTGGCACAGCTCTGGCAACCCTCCAGACCATGGTTTGTCAGCCTGCCAAGCCATTACAGAAGGGGAAAGACCATATGCAAATCAGGCTTGGTCCCACCAGAAAAGGGTCAGTCTATCCAGAACTGCTGGACCACATCCCCTCTGCACAATGTCACAAGCATCCCCAGACATGTTTCAGGATTGTTTGGTGTCATCAGTGAGGAGTAGCTTGGGTCTTTAGGCCCAGCAGGCTCGGGACCCACATCTGGGGAAGTGCCGTAATACAACCTGTGAGCTACCAGGGCGATGGTGTCTGTATTGATTATGTCATGTTGTCATACCTGTGGTCCTTGTAACCATGTTCTGATTTCTTACGTTTGTTGGCTGGTTAGGATTGCAGGTGCAGATGAGATAGAAGTGCAGGTCTTTCAGTATAAAGGAAATGAGTGACTGTGGATTTGTTTGAAGGCGGTATGGAAGACACGCTTTAAAGGGATGGTGTTTATTTGTATAGGTCTGTTTATTAGTATGTTGCCTTATTGAAGCTCTGATAGGACAAGCACTTCAACAGTTGTGCCATATATGGCTGGATTCACTAACACTTGGCTACGCTCAAGACCATTTTCAGACGCCTTCCAGCATTGCAGTACACACAGTGGAAAAGCACATTAAAAGCAGCAGTGTTTCCATTCATTCATTCACATTTACTGCATTGCGAACCCCAAGAAGAAGAGTATAATGATTATGAACTTCACATATATTTGCATTCAAAGAGGCAGTCACATGCTGCTACAATCCCAAGAAACAGGAGTGACTACCCAACTTTGCAGCACACCATCACCATAGCAAAAAGCATAGAAAGATCATCAGTAGCCAGCGAGGTCTGAACAAAAGAAGCAGCAGTACCTGATATCACCCTTTGCAAGACGGCAACAGGAGCTACAAGCACACCAATGCAGAAGTGAGCCGCACGGGATGCTTCAGATGTGGGCTGCTCTGCCACTCCGCTGGCTACAAACAGTGTCTAGCAGTAAGCGACAATGCAAGACATGTAGTGAAACCGGATACTTTTCCAGTATTTGCAGATTGTCCAGCGGAAATCGTATCATTGCCAATACATAAACCCAACAGGTAGAAAGGCAAGGGGGATGATCTACAGGACATGGTATTAACCTGATCCCAAGGGTTGCCCAAGTGGCAGTGATAAAGTGATAACTGATGGCTGGCATCTGTACAGAGTTGCTAGTTGACTCTGGCACCACCATCACCATGGTAAAGAAAGAGATGCATAATATAAATCGGCATCAATGCCTGATCAATACTGAAATGCAACCGGAAGCATTCAGGGAAATACTAACACAACTGGTTGGTACTTAAAGGCAGACTTTCACTTCAATGAATCCTCAATTTTCTGCAAGGTCTTTTGAGTCCAAGGAAGTACCAGAAGTGTAGGGATGGTTCGATCAAGGCAACTTGGGAATCAAGTAAGACCCGTTTTCTCTACAAGTCATGGACAATGATAGTACCCTCGATGCTCCAGTGTTTAGAAGTAGCCTAGGGCAACTTGCAATTTATAGCACCATTTTAAAATCGAGCAAATTGTGATACTGTTCTGGCACAAGCTACCATATCTACAATTGGCTTCAAGAGGAAAAGTATCAAAACATGTTTTTAAAAAGTGGGCCAGCTGAAGTCAAGCTGATTGAGCGCTCCTTGTGGATGTCACTGGTGCTAGTGGCAAAGAAGGCCAGCAGTGAAGAAATACTCTGCATCGATAGCCACAATTTCAAAATGAATATCTTGTAGGACTGCCACCCCCTACTCAAGATACAGCATATGATGGCCACCCTACATGGAGTGGAATATTTCAGTACATTGGATTTTAGTTCTGCATATCATAGTGCTAGGATCTATGCAGATTAACACAATCCACCATACCTGTCACTTCCAATTCCTAACACCTTTCACTCTGTCTCATTCCTACAGGCTTTTTATACCTGTGATTTCCTGTTCCTGTTCTCCCCCCTCCCTCCATTGGTTCATGTCTCACCTTACTCTTTGCGCTATTCATTACCTATGCTTTCCTATGGGGTTGGACCATTACCACCACTTCCCTCTTCCTCATCCAAGTACACACATATGAGAGGTGTCCTACCTTGCCGGGAATCCCTCTTCTATTTCTTTTTCCTCTTAGGGCCCCGTCCCTCCCATAGGGATATAACCCCACCTTCGACCCCGCCATCTCTTAAGTCTTCCCTAGGTGGGCCTCCCAGGGCCCCTGCTAAGCAAGGAGCTTCCGGTTAAGGGGATTTGGGGCTGTATCCCTGCTGAGCTCCATGCATGGTTTTCCAGTGCCTGACACGAGGCATCACTTCCAGCTGGGTGGCTTGCGAAGTAGGGATGCCACTTGATTTGAGCTGTAGGTTGCCACTGCTGCGACCCCTTGGGGCAGTTGCTAAGGGCAGTGGTGGTTTTTGGTCCTGAGGGGTAGGCTGGGGCTCACGTAAGGAGTTGGGGGCAGTAGGATGAGGTTGTATGGTAAAAGCTGGGGCACTGCTTTCAATGGGTTGGTGTTAGGACTCACCGCCAAGAAGGTAAGCAGCTTGGAGGGAGAGCAGACCCACACAACGCCCGACCAGTAGCCGATGATGAAATCTTCCACCAATTGCAACCCTCTGCTGTTACTACAGACAGAGGGATCTAATAGGTGGAAGAGGAGACACAAGCCCAGGGATAACCAGCTGTAGAGATAAAGAACATATCATCAGTACTCCTGACAGTTGTCCGATACACCCCTCCTCCCACACAATGGCAACCCACCTTATAAGATGGTAGGTAGGACTGGCTTGCATAATTGGGGGGCGGAAGATGGTAGGTCCCCAGTATATCCTAGTGGATATCTAAATAACAAAAGCAGACGTTACCCAGGATGAACAAGGAAATATAACTAGGGAATTTATATAGAAACAAAAGAGTTCTTATCACAGCTTCAGAAGCAAAGAGTAATCCAGAATCCAACAAAGTTCCAAAGTTCCAAGACACCTATCCCGACGGCACGAGGACGCCTAAATAAGTTCCCAGGTGCACCAATTAGTTCCAGAAAGTCCTCATCGACGGCACGAGGATGCCTACTTGGGATGGCACAAATCAGCAACTGTCTCTAGTCCAGTGCCACACGTACGGTGCAAGTTAAATGTTCAATATTTTGGGAGTAGTTCAGAAAAGGAAGACAAGAATAACAATCCAAATAGCAGTTCAGGTTTGATACATGTGCCGGGCAGATTCCAATATAAGGCGTTAGACAGTTTCACTCCAGTAGCGGTCCGTGGTTTGTTACACGTGCGGGCAGATTCAGGTACCAAGGCGTTAGGCAGTCTCACTCCGGCAGCGGTCCAAGGTTTGTTACACGTGTGGGCAGTTTCAAGTACTCAGGCGTTAGGCAGTCTCACTCCGGCAGCAGTCCGAGGTTTGTTACACGTACAGACAGTATCAGGAAAGAACAAAGGTACTAGAGGCGATCCTGGTCAAGGCACAGAGGCAACAACAAAGACTAGAACCAGGAAACGGGTAAGGATGTCAGAAAACAGGCCGAGGTCAGGATACGAAGTGTAGCAAAAAACAAAAAGCACAACTCGGAATTCCTAGCAACTTCAATCAGAAGCACAGGCTTTAGCGTGGGGGCGTGTTTTATGAGTTCTGTGTACCTGTCTTGAGATCACGTGAACCGAACAGCCCCGCTTACTCCTCCCAGCTAGATGTTGCACAGGGAGACGCTTGCAGCGTTGCGATGGCAACAGGTATCTTGTTAGAAACGGCGACCGCTGTTGCAACGATGAAGTCTGAAAAACCCTTCTGCGGGAGCGACTTGAAAGAGATGTATTCATGGCACCGGTGGAAGCGCCCGTAGGCATATTCACCGGCCTCTGACGGCTGCAGTTATTCCTGACCGTTGGTGAGCTTTTCGGTGTGCAAAGCCTTCTATGATGCGCATGCATGTTTATGTGTTTTCTACTTCTTCTTCCACTGATGTCTTCATGTAGAAGAGGTCTGGGATCTCTGGATGGAGTTTGCTCCAGTTTTTCATGATGACTGTGCTGGGGAGAGTTGAGGAACTTGTCTGGTCACAGACTTTCTTGCTTCTGTTCTACTACTAATTGTGAACTTCATGGGGGTTGTGGCTACTGGGTTTCTGCCTCCCCGGTTTGACTAGGCGCTGCCATCGGAGCTCACATTTATTCTCTGCGTTTTGGTTGGGGGCCCCAATGGCTCGTTGGGTAGCACATGGGTTTACCATCTACAAGGTGCTACGCTCAAGACACTTGGCAGACATGTGAAAGTCGAGTGGCGCGTTCGAAACCTCGCCGTGTGGCGGTGCCCTTGTTCTTCTCCAGCCTTTTCCAGGTGGTGGACTTCTGCTGCAGTTGATTTCCGGTTGGCACATTCCTCCTGTGACTGGTGGGGTGTTCCTCTATGGCTCCTGATGTGGCCTTTTTCAGGTGCTCTGGTCGGGCAGTCGGTTTGCGCTCTGCTCAGGGCCTGTGGGTGTGCGCTCCTGGATAAGTGGCTGGTGACTTCCTCTTCCTTTACGGCTTATGCAGCACTTTAGGGGATTGGTCCGGTTTGTGGGCCTGGCTCGACCGCACAGATCATGCCCCGCTCTTTCAGACGGTCAAGTCCTATCGGGTCTTTCCTTTCGGATCTTGCCTATGTTGGTTGTGTAAGCGTCTGCAATGGCGATGGGGTCCATTGTGCCATTCCTTGGTATGTGGGGGTCTGTGGCCTCCTTTCGGATTTGCTTCAGACATAGGTGCTGTGAAGGTCAATTTTTGTCTGTCAGATATTCCCTGCATTGGTATACTCTGGAGGAGTTGCTGTGTAAGATTCCGCGCTACCAGTTATACTGGTGTCCTTGGGTTTTGTCGGCACTGTACTGAGACCTCCTCATGTGACATGCCTTGCAGCATGCCCCCAGGAGGGTATGGAGTCAGGGGGCCGGTTCCTTTGTGTTTCTACCCACACCAGGGACGGGGGGTTGTGTACGTCTGATGCGGGATTCAGAGATCCTGCCCTCTACCTTGTGCCATGTCACTTTGTGATGGAATGCCTGCAGAGGGTGGTTACCTTACTCCAAGTGGGGGATTGCCTTGAACTTCCAGGATGCCTTTTATTCGTGCAATTTTTATGCCTAAAAATTGTATGGATGAACTAGGGACCACCGGTAAGTGGTATGATTATTCACCGCCCTTAGCTCGCTCCGGGCTGAAACTTGGCAGGTTTGAAGAAGGTCGTCTGGACTACAAAATCCCCTCCTTGGCTACGCTTTAAAGTGCACAGGTGATGCAGGTTTCGGATGCAAGTCCAAATTACATCTGGAGCTGCATCTCTCATCACAAATGCAGGACCAAGAAAGCACTGATGCAGCTGGTCTCAAGACACTTGAAGGAAAGCGGTAAAGTTGTCAGCAGCCACTGCCCCACAGTGATGAAGGAGCACCCAAGTCTTGCGGACTGATGCCCGCTTCTCTCCCGTGGCCCAAAGCAGTAGGGACAAGATTTGGCAAGAAGAGGCTTTACAGTGCGAACTCTGGGTTCTCCCAAATCTCGAGCCACAACTCAATGTAGCAATGTTCCAGCACAGGTGCAAAGGTACAAGCTAGTTAGTCCACTGGAGGCCCCAGGGACACGTCCAAGAAGGCTTGTTTGCAGGGCGCCAAGGAGTCTTTGAGGGGGTTTAAGCACCTTTGCAGGTCTTCAGAGATCGAGCGCAAAGCAAGGCTCTACTGGGACAACAGCGGACTCAGCGTGCCAAATCTTCTCTGCGTGGTTATGGACAGTCCTTGGTTCTGCTTTGCTTCTCAGGATACTTGGCTCAGTGTAGGGGTCAATTTGGACCTCAGGGTGATCTGCGTGGCTGCACTCAGAGCACCTCCTCATATCTAAGTCCAGTGAGTGCTCACACCCAGCTGGCCAATGAGGAGATCTGCCCCACTCATGCACTCCAGTAGTGGTCCTATCAGGGACCACTGCGGCTCTCATGCTCTCGTGGACACCAGGCATCCAGGCACCAGTAGTGTGGATTTGGTACCAGACAGTCCCAGCTGTAAGGGAGACATGGTATCACAAGTATGACACTGACACAAAAGGTACCATTAGTGAAACCTTTGTTGAATTTTCAATGGGGTTGGAGAAACTCCTACTTTGCCCTATAGCTGAGATGGGAGTAGTCTTGACCATCAGATAATAAATAAAACAGTCCTAGTTGAGTCTGTCAAATGGCCTATACTAACAAAAACCTAATGCCTGCCCCATACCTTGTACAAAAAGTAATGTGGCTGAGTCAGCTCTCCTCCCCACGTTAGAGAGCACGGACTAAGGTGGTCCCTGTAGGCAAGATGACACACTCCGACACAAAGACAGTTCAAGATGTGGAACCGGGCCCGCCTGGCCTTCCACATTAAAGTCTTACTTTCCAATTTCCAAAACACAGTTCATCAAACGTTCACGTCAGTGCCCCTCTGTCAGGGTCAGACCTCTTAAAGCAAAACAAAACACTTGCAGGGTTTCCCTTCCCCAAGCTTAATTCACCTCCTTCAGGGGTTCCCTTCCCCTAACTTATAACACCTTCGGTCTCAAACCGTTTTCTGATGTCGATGACTTTCAAATGTGCGTGGCATTTTTCTACAGACCTCTGCAGGACTACTTCGACTTTCCAGCTTTCAACTTACACTCCTATGTTATTTGTAGAAGTGCTTCCTGGTCTGGGTACTTCACTGTATTATGCACCGAAGTTCAATGTTCACCTTTTACTCTCACCTCTTCTCTCGGTCAATTACAGTTAATTCACTTTATCGCTACAAACTTTTCAACTTTCACTGAGACTTTCAAGTTGGCTACTTCCTTTCGCCGGACCACTCCGTTACTCAATATCACTGACTTTACAACTATCGTTACTTCAAGGTTTATTCACAGTTCTGCCTGCCTTCACGTCTCCTACACACGAATGCCGCCTTCAATTGTGTTATATAATGTTGCCACTTCAATCCTTCTTTAGCACACACCGGTCTCTCGCTTGACAACTCACCGGCTGTGTGCATTTCTTTCTTGTCTTTGTCTTCCAGTTTATGAGTCACAGCTAGTACCACAGGCTTGGCCTCACCTCCCCAACTCTGCCGTTCACCCGGGAGGGTCTCTAGCCTCCTTGAAACACAATGCAGCCTTCTTGTTTGGGTTTCAGCCTTCTCCACGTGTCTTTTACAGCCTTTTTTGAGGCAATGACCTCCTGCCTGGAACGCCTACGGTTCTCCACCCATGGCTCTCATTCGTCGGTCTGTTGCACTGCTCCAGTAGGTTCGCCTTTGCCCCCAGAGATTCTGCTGTTACTTGTGTTCCACCTTGCTTAGAGTGTGTCTCTATGTTACACCTTTTATCTGTGTGAGGAGAGCTCATTGGTATTAGATGTATTCACTTAGAGTCAAGTGCCTGACTTTGCCTGACCCATTTGGCGGGACATGTCCATTGCGATGTGTAAGAGTTAGCATTATTACTCTGTCGTCCTCTTCCTCGGCCCAGTGTTTGTGTGCAAAGGGGGAGGGGTGAGTTGGCACACCGGAGTATCTTATGAAGGAGGGGTCATGGGTATCGGAAATGGAGGAATACTGCATCTTGCCACCGGCTGCCTCACCCCCACTCCCCGAAGACCCCTCACCAAGGTAATGCTCCCGCACTGGTCCACCCCAGGGTCTAGATCCAAAGGCAATGGCCGTGCCCTGGCCACCTGAGAGAGAGATCCCAGAGGACTAGCAGGTGAGACACCTTTTGGTTTCTCACACAGCCCACTTCCTGGGTACTGTGAGAAACCTGAAGGTGTCTCCCTAGCTAGTCCCCGGGGATCTGTCATCCAGCTGGCCAGGACACGGCCATCGCTATTCGATCCAGTTCCTGGGGGTGGACCTGTGAGGGAGGATCACCTGGATGGTGGTCCTTGGGGAGTGGGAATGGGACACTGACAGGTGAGATGCGGTATCCCCCATCTTTCAACACCTTTTCCCCATCCTACCATGTAGAATATTCCAAAACACTGCCCCCCCACTTTTCTGACACAAAAACTTTCGAACAACATGAAAGACAACGGACTAACATCAGAGCCGTTTACCTGACATGTCCCAATACAAGGGTCAGACCAAGTCAAGCAATTGACCAGAATCACACACACCTGGCGGCCCTTTCCCTTCCCCACAGGGATAAAAGGTGGAGCACGAGAGCACACGACGAGCAAGGCAGACTGCACTATGTGAGAGCTAACTCGGCACAGCAGTCCTAGAGGAGGTGAAAGACAGTGCATACTGAGGAGGTGGCAAGGAGAGAAGCAACCTTGCCTTTTACGATCAAGACCTGTGAAACCTCTGCAGACGGAAACATAAGACCGCAAACAATAGCGAGCATGTGTTGCAGCAGGTGTCAGCGGTACACAAGACCCTCCTCTGTGTCATGATTCCTGCCCCTCATGTCCCCAGCCCTCCAAGATGTCAGGCTGGAGCCAGGCCACGATCACCTACATGGCCCTCAAGGGCCTCTCCATCCCTCCAAAGACCCACTTGGAGTCAGACTTGGCGCTTGTGGCACCAGACTCACTCACTCCCATAGGATAACATTGGGGATTGGACTTGTAGTGCATTGATGGGGACAAAATGGATGCCCTCACATATTTCGGTTCCCAGAACTGCATGCTCAGTCTAGTCTTTTGGGTGTGGTTCAAGCCAGAGACACCTGGGATACCCAGAGACTATTTAAACCACGCCCAGGCTGAGAAACATGCTTTGTGTTTTCTGCACCTGCAGCGTGACACTCACTGTGTTCGGATAGGTCTCCAGTAGGCCTGCATCTTTCTTCTGTGCTCAGCTCCTGCAAGAACAAGAACACCGTTAGGAACAGCCTTACCTTGCAGCGCTTCTGCCCATTATTCATCGCTTCTTCTGTTCTGTGGGCATCTTCGGCGGTGTCATTCCCATCCCGGCATGCCGTTTCCTAAGGAAAAGGGAAAAGAACAGAAAAAAAGGCATTAGTAAGCATTCAGCAAATCTTCGCTTATTTTTACGAGCTTCAGACGCTTACTTGAATCCCAGCCGCTCTGGGGGAACTCTGTCTCCGGAACTTCTCATCCATCTGCAAGAGGGAAAAGACACACCAGGTTAGCGTGGAAACATCTAGAAGCGCCGCATACCGCGCTTACTCACCGCATTTCTTCTTCATAACTGGCATCCACGCTGAAAACGTTGTGGCACCTAAAACACACAGAAAAAGAACTCAGTTCAATACAAATACGAAAGGGTCGCATCACGCATCGCGCTCTCACTCACCTTCAGCGCTACTAATTTCAGCAGCATGTCACCATCCCCGGACGCCAGCCATCATCTAAGGAAGGAAAGGAACGAAGTTAGAAAACTGTTCAAAAGACTATTATACTTACCTGTCGGATTCTTGCCAATGAAGTAACTAGGCAACAACGAGCCTGCATCAATCAACGCACCCCTGCGCTGAAAGCAGGACGGAGAGCACACTTTCCAAGAAAACAAGGTGAGCTGTGGATCAAAGGGAAGGGTTGGACCCCGGGGAAGAAGGGGTTCAAGCACACAGACACAATAGGGAGTTAAACTCTACCAATCCTGTGTTTCAGGCCCAGTCTCCAGTCGAGTAGACTCCAGGGAAGGGTTTGAGGTTGTAAGAGGTCAGAACAGGCTGAGTGACGTCCCCGTGGATACCAGGTAAGCGTTACACTCTGCTGATTACAAAGCTGTGGAGAGACGCTTGTCTCAAAGGTACCAACCTTGACTCCAAGAGAAGGAAAGCCAAGCGGTTCATCACAGCCGGTGAGTCGAGGAGAGAGTCGATAAGAAACCGAACCGTGTTGAATGCAAAGTAGGCAAAGGCTAATTTTAACTTTGAAAGGTTTAAAGAAACTATTGAGGAAAGAGGAGGGGAAACCAGCAACAGAGGCGTCCGGCACCACGTGGGTGCTCACGCAGGAAACTCTGGGAGATTACCTGATGGTTGAGACTACAGTAACTCAAAGGCATTTGGAAGAGGTGAAGAGAGGTCAAAGTGGTCATACAGGGGTCTTGTAAAATCCTCTGTACCGTCAAACGTCTTTGACCGACAGATGATTGTGAAAGCTAAGGAAAATTAATCCTGCATGGTGAAATAGTACATGATCAGTGTGTTGCAAAGGTTGGCAAGAGTGAACCCGGCAGAGGAATGATAACAAGAAGTGACGAAGTCTGAAGTCCCATGATCAGTGTGTTGAAAGGAATGAACCCGACGGAGGGATGTCCACAGTGAATTGTTTGAAAGACGTTAAGATTCATGAATGCAAGAAGCCTAGGGGTCCACGCCCGAGAGGGGGAGAGCCACGGGTGGAACGTCATCACCCAAAGTTCATTGAGAAAGGAACTGTTTAGTTGATTTTGTTGAAGAGGAAGGGGATCCAGGGGTGAAGCCTTCACACAAAGCATACGTGGAACAGAATTTTGTGTTTGTTAAAAACATCAGGCCCTCGAAGGCAAGAGACTTTTATTGAAAAGAGACTTAGCCAAGGAAGAACCTGATAGCTGGTACAGAACTGCCGACTCGTGCTGGAAAGGTTAGAGTGAATGCTGTGCTCAGGAGAACCCCCTTGTCCCGTGCCCGAAACTTGGGGAAGGGAGATCTGACTTATTATTTCTGAACACTTCTTTCTTTATTGAAAACCCTATCCCACACTCTCTCTGCAATTAGTTGTAAGGATTTGGCAATACGCTTTTTTACTATAGGACTTTTTACTTTGACAAGATGCCACAAGGACTGCCTGCTCCTATCTTAGATTTAGGTTTAGATTAGATTTATTCCACCCTGAATTTACAGTTTAATAAACACCCTTGAACTGTGATCACTTGTGTCTGTCTTTACTATTGCCATCATGAGTTCCCAAATGGATGGATGCCCAAATAATGACTCCCCGTGTCACTAAGAGCAAGTGGAAGGCCAACGGACAGAATGGCCAAAGGAGAAGACAAAGGACTTTTTCTCTGGGGATTGGTCCCTCCTTTATGCCCCCGCCCATGGGGTGTCAACTGACTTACGAGATTGTAATGTTGGGGTAGAAATTCCCAGCCCTAAATGGAAAGGACAGGGTAGGAAATTCTGCACCAAAAAACTGAAGAGTCAAGATTTATTAACAATCCAGATAAAACGGGGAGAGCAGTAAACACAAAAATATCTCCACGCTCTTATCGTTCTTATCGTTCTTGAGCTTCGCGGTTTAAGATAAAAATACGTCACAACTGACATCTCATTACAGAGACCTACGGGAAGTTGGGATTGGCTAGTATATGGTTTATATATGTAATGTATATGTGTTTGTTTTCTCATTGGTTCTGCTTTATCTGATGGCTCCACCTGAGACCACCCCTAAATTGATTACAGGTAAAAAAACATCATCATAACAATTAACTATGTTCTACTACAACAGTTACAAGAAGGCATCATTTGAGAACTGTGATTGGTTGGCATTCGCTTTACCAGTCTTAACTACTTGGCAGGTCATTAGCACATGAGCAACAACAGTGGTAGGGGAGTGGCATCAAAGTACTGCTTTTCCCACTTATAAGACACCATCTCTGATTCCGTTGGCCACAAGGCAAGACCTTTAGCTTTGAGCTTGGCTTTGTCTTGTATCGTTGTTCTGAGGATTTGAGGGGAGTGAAGGCCTCAGTCTATCTGTGTCTAGAGTTAGTGAATAGCCCCTGTTCTCCAATTATAACTCACATGTGTGGAGACCACAATTTGAATTATTCTGTTCGACTTTGACTAGGATTTTAGGCCATTTTAGGATTGGTATGATTTGGCCGTGGCATAATTGTTTGCGGCAGATTTGACCGTAGTCAATTTAGCCGCAAACCCAATTTTGCAGCGGGCAAAATCATACCAATCCATCCCTCCCTTCCTCCCCCAATCCATCGCCACCTCCCTCCAACCCACCTCCCGCCCAATACATCCCCATCCCCCTTCCCCCCACTTACCTTTCACCGTCTGCTTTACATCTGACCCTGCAACGTCAGTTCCGTCCCTGCAACACGGGTCGGAAGTGACATGGCAGGGTCCCTTACTCTGTTTTTTTTTTTTAATTTCATAGTCCCCTGCTTCCAATGTCCTGGATTCGGGGGACACTCCTGTTCCCATTATAGGGAGCAAAGGGAGCAGGGGACACCCATGCAACCCCCTCTTGTTCGCCATAATGGAACCGTATCGGTCATTTGACCACATTTTTGGTTGTACAATCATTTCGTACAGCCTAAATGTGGTCAAATGGGCCATACGGTCAAAAAAATGTGGTCAGATGGGCCATACGGTCAAACAAATTGGTCAAATTGGCCAATACCCATTTTAATGCCTTTACCCTTCCTGTCCATTGGAGACTTGTTTGAGTTACTTTTCTTTCAACATTAAGCCTTTTTTACTGAGCGCCTGGTTTTCAGTGGCTGTTTGTTTCTTTACTTAATCTAAGAAAAATGTGTCTTATGCCTGGGTATCATTATCTTCTGTTCTCCTCTGTGCTAATCCAAAACTCCCTTTTCCACAGTAATCTTGGCAGGAGTTGTGCAGCTGTTGTCTGGTCTCCTCAGATCTGTTTTCAGCTGATTCAGCGGGTCTACTTTTTCTGCAGCTGTGAGGCTTCCTCGATGCTTCCCATTCACTCGAACGTGGCAGCGCCACCCATTTGATCTGAAATGGCCACTCGTTACTATTGTATTTCTAGATTAAGCAAGCTTTGCATTTATCTTATTTTCCTTGCATTTCAGCATATACATTGATTATGATATGCTTTTTAGTGTCTACTGGTTGGAGGTAACATTCTTCATGTCTAAATGCAGTTTTGACCTAGTGTCCATGTATCTTCATGGTGATCATGGTGAGTGCATATCTGCATCGTGTCAAATGCGTTATGTTTGTGAATTTCGGCAGTTATGTCACTTGCTCTCATCATCTTTGGTTACAGCATGCTCATGTCTTCTTGAGCTTCCAAATTCGTCTCTTCTCCGATCGCTCTGGGGTAAGGTCGGTAGGGTTGTCTTAGTGAATATCATCTCTTGTATTTGCGATATGGTGGCTGTGAGGGGACAGATGCTATAAATGATCCACTTATTTCGTTCCTATGATAAAGATGCAGGGAAGGTGCTGACGCTTTGAATGATGCATTCGTCTGCCTCTCGACATTCCCCCCTCTGGTTGAGCCCTCGCCCACATCTCTTGGAGGGCCCTCTCCCCAGTGGGGTACCTTGGGGGTCCATATCTTGGTCACCCCCTCAGGTGACCAAAACGCTTTATATGTTCATCCACACCCCAGGTCATATAGCAGCACTCTCCATCTGGTTTGCAGAATACCCAACATCCCACGTAATTACAAGGGTCTCGAGGATAACAACATGTTGAGCCTGTAGGCACAATAGGACTTTGTCTTAAGTCCAAATGAGGTAGATCATTGGGGTGTGTGCTCTTGTGCATCCTAGTGTCCGCGTTTATCACTATTTTCATTCCTACCATCTTTTTAGCTGTTTTCTTGTATTGGCTTAAAGCTATTCTCAGGATATAGAATCCTAATAGTACCAACACTAGTTTGGTTATTAGTACTTTGAAGGCATTAGCCAGTCAGGAGGGGATCCAGGAGAATAGACAAATGAGCCTGTTTTCATGCTCTACTTCGTCCACTTCCTCTACCATTTTGGTGTGGAGATCTGTTAGCAGCGTTATGCCCTCTGTGAGGGTTCCATTTTCCTCATCGTGAACTGGTTGGTATGTACAGCAAGACAGGCCCATTTGTGCACACTCACCACCCTCCATGGCTATTATCAATAAAAAGAACACATCTGTTTTGAAGAGTCATGAGCCTTATTGCTCTCAGCTCTTCCTTTATGTCATTAAATCCTTTTGCTATTGTGTTCATTGTTTGTAGCAACTCCCAGTGGGTAATCTATAACGACTTGGCATTTGTGTGTGTTTGCATCCCGGGAATAACAGAGGCAGAGAACATTTCTGTCCTGCTGAACAATCTGTTCTCATATGGTATTTCTTCAAGTGCCTCTTCCAATTTGTCTGAGATATAAGTGCTGCTACTTTTTGGCTCATTCAATGTTTAGGGATCTTTTCGTTCTCATGTGCATATTCATTTAAGGGAATTCTGCAATGTGTACGTCGCTTTGGCCACTTCCAATGTCGGTATGTTTATCAGCACTATGGACACAACCGTCCCCAATATTCGGGGGCAACTTCATATATGCTCTGGACCCCAAGCCCAATAGTGGTCAATCAATGCAGCTGTGCCTCTTTTCATGTAGGGCCCATCAAAAATGCATGTGCACCCTTGGTTTTCCCCTGCTTTCACAGGGCCAGTATTTCAAAGCATAATGTGGCATTTTTTAGGAATTGTGGGTAGAGGGCCTGCTTCATCCTCTACCCATGTGCACAGTTTGGAATATTTGGTCCATTCATCGAGGCATTTGTCATTTTTATTCTGTACTACGTCTACTGGCACTGACAGGAGTGCTTGTGCTTTACACTCCATCATTCCCTCAACCCATCCGGCTGAAGTGTGTAAATGTACATATATTAGTAACTGGGGTCTCTGCCAGCATCCTGGCAGCCCTCCTATCTCTTTCCGTACAACATTTGTGCATTGCAACAATTTATGATCTATTGTTGGAGAGTCTGCTTTATTTGGGCCATCTAAAACATATTGTATCATCTTATTTTTCATCTTTGGGTCATTCATCATAGCCTTTGTTTTTATCTACCTATCTTTGTAGTGGAATGTCTTTTGATATCCATGATATGATGAGATATGATATGATATGATATGGCATTTATAATGCACCTATACACAAGTGTTTCAAGGCGGGTCGTAAAGTATCCCATCTTCGCTCAAACTGTCCAATAGTTGTGCAGAGCGCTAAATGGGTTAGGCAATGTACATCATGTGCAGGTACTTCTGTGGCCAAGAATGTCCTGGAAGCGCTCATGGGAGTAGGGAATAAGAGAACGCACATAGCAGCCCTCATCATATGTCCCTCTCCACACCTGGGTCATGTGCTGATTCCACATATTATTAGTTATTTGGGCAGAGTCAGCCGTGTGGACATTTATGTGTCAGAAATGATCGTCAGTATTTCTTTTTAGTCTTCTCATCTGTTTAGTAGCAATAGAGAAAGGTTGGGTTATTGCTTCATCCAACATGGGAATGGGGGTCACATTAGTATATACTGGTTTGGGTACATTATAGTGACCAGTTCTCCTAATGCCAAAAGAATAAATAAATAGAGTCAGCAGAAAGGGAAAAAAGCAGCTATAATCATTACTGCTAGTAAGGGGGCATATGTGTTAAGCGGTCTGTCTGCGTGACGAAAGCTTTTATTTGACAAAATTAAAAAGATACATTTTCTTGTTTTCCACTGGATACTTTCACATTGTTTCCAAACTGTTAGTACCTGCAAGAGAAACCGCACAATTATATCTTCAAGAATTCTTTCGAAAATAAACCTTGTCTTGGGATCTACCAAAAGAGCAATAAGTAGTACTTTACTTGTTTTAAAGGCACGGTAGCTATCGACTTTAAAAGAGAGAATTGCATACAGTATTACTCTTAATGGCAACATTGAGCATTCTTATCCTTCTCTTCTCAAAAGTGCGTGTTTTTTTTATTATATAGGTAAACGTTCTAGGGAGAGAGAAAGTTCACTCGATCTGGTTATTTATTTGTGTAAGAAAGGATTGCTTATTGTTTTTTCGTCTGCTGATTGCTGTCAGCTTCTTGTGGCCGATCATGTCTGTATCTGCGTCACCTCTTCTTCATCTTCAACTTCAGGCAGTGGAGGAACGGGGGTCTTGCCTTTTGTAGGGTTTTACATCGCTGAGATGAAGCCAGGCCCTTCTACACTGTACCCTGACAGCAGTGGGGTTGTCACCGCCCCAACAACATAGGGACCCTGAAATCTGGGTTTGTGCCAACTCTTGGTGAAATTTGTTATAAAAATGTTATCACCAGGATATAGGCCGGCGGGCTTGAGCAGAGTTTGTAAATCGAACTGTTGTCTATCTTCCTCATTGTTCTTTGACTTCTCCTGCCAATCTCGAAGCTGTTGAGACATAAAAACGGCACTCGCCATCATAGCAGCCAGGTATTCATGCATTTCAGAACTGAGAACAGCAGCAGCATTATGGGTGTCAGTTTGCCCTCTAGTGCGAGGAGCAAGAGGTATATTCATACGGCGTCCCGTCACCAGCTTGTGAGGAGTCAAGTGATGGTCTGAGTCGGGCTGATTGCATAATGCAAATAGGGCTAAGGGTAGGCAATGGAGCCATCCATTTTTCAGGGTCATTTTTAATTCTGTTGTTCTCTCTTTGAGAAGACCGTTCACAAATCCTGTTTGATTGTGGGTGATAAGCAGAGTAACATGTATGCTTAATACCCGGGAGGAATGTGATGTGCTCAAACAATTCATTTACAAAATGCGGTTTATTGTCACACTGGAGGACTTTGCACACTCACCCTTCTCAGGAAGATCTTACATATGAGGTATTTTGCAGCACATGTGGCATCGGGATTTGTGCATGCACCTGCTTTGATCCATCGGGATAAAGGGTATACAACTACCAGCATGTATCTGTAAGTGTTACAACTTTGGAGCATATCCACATAATCCATACGCAAATACTGAAAAGGTCCAGTAGGATGGGATATTGCACCTCTCACTGTTCACAGCGTGCGCTCTATTGTGAACTTCTGTCGAATTACACAATTTACAATAAAGGCAGCAGCATGTTCAGCAACTTTGGGTATAAACCAGTCTTCCGAAATCAGAGCTGCAAGACTCTCTCGTGTTCCGTCCGCTGGATAGTGAAGCTGCTCTAATGCTACTTTAAGTAATGCGAGGGGCATGACCAGTTTCCTGCTGCTGTCCTCTGGTGACAATGCAATGCAGTGGCATTGCATTGGTGGGGGAAATGAACACCCCCTCCGTCTCCACAGCTCCTGCTCTTCTGGTGGCGAGTCTACCTGAAATTCGGTTATCTGTGCTATAGGCAAGGTATTAAAGCATTCTTTCATGAGGGCGATAGGTTACAGTATTTCCAGCTGCGTCATTGGCTCTTGGCCCCGTCTGATAGAGAAAGGACTACCAGGTGCCTCACACCGTTTGAAAGATTTTTGACCACAGGAATGGGCAAAAAACATTTGGTTTCCAACCTTTATAAATTACTGCTAGATGCAGGGCCCTCCACAGAGCTCAACTATAAGGTTAGATGGGAAAACGTCCTAGGCAAACCGATTCCCGAGGAAGAATTGGAACATCTCAGGGAAGATATCCCCAAACTAACACGTGCCATACAAATTAGGGAGTTCTGGTTTAAACTAATGACTCAATGGCATTACACGCTGGGACACCTCCTCCGAATGACCTTCTCAGCTTCCCAGAATTGTTAGAGAGAATGCAGGGGGATGGGGGACAGGATGCATGTGTCGTGGAGCGGCCCGAAACTGGGGGTATACTGAAGAATACAAATAATAATCTCCATACAATATTTGGCATACAAACTACCAGAGGCCCCAAAGAAAGCCTTTTATGCATTGGGGATCAGAGCATTAGATCCAGGTCGAAACACAGACGGAAAACATTAGCCATTTTGAGTTTTGCGGCGCTCCTGATTATAGCGTAAAAGTGGAAGTCCGCAAATCCCCCACATGAACAAGATTGGTTGGTTAAGATCTGGAACTTTGTCTCTTTGGATTGGATCACATATGCACTGCCAGGGGACCAGCCGAGGTTCACGAGTGAATGGGAGATGGTGCTTGCCTTCTTACAAGATGACTATAGGGAACCATATTGCCCCCGAAAATTACGCATTCTGGGTATCAAGCAGCGAATAGGAAAATAGGTTGCTGAGTTTGTTTAGAACCGTATGTGGGAGGTGGGTAAGGGGTTTAGTCCTTGATAATCCTTTATAAAGCTTGATGTTTGATTGGTTTAATGCAGTGTTGAATTTACACAAAATGTAATAAAAAGATATTTTTAAAAAAGCCTTCTTTCATTAACATGCTGCGCCCCTGCGTGTGCTTATTAGGAGGTGTGTTGAATTCAGATATTTTTGGAAAATACTGTGCTTTTTTGGCCTCTGTATCAGCAGCTTTGTTGCCGTGGGAAATTAAATCTCCTCTTCTAGTATGGGCCGATGGGAGCTGTAGTGCATCTATGAGCCTGTCCAATAATGGCAATAATGTCACAAGCTGCACTGGTGTGCCGTCTGCGTGTAGGAAGCCCCCCCTATTCCAACATGACAGTCCTGTGTGTACTGTTGACATAACGTAGGCAGAGTCAAAATACACTGTTATCTCCTCATCTAATGCGTTTCAATGGCTACGATAAGCGCTACTAATTCTGCTGCTAGCGCTGAAAAATGTAAAGGCAATCTTGCACTTGCCACTACTTCAAAGTTGCCATTCAGTTTTAATTTTACCACTGCATTCCCAGTGTGCCTCTCCCATGAATTCTGGTCAATTGACGAGGAACCGTCAATGAAGAGTACTGCCCCCGCCTCTCCGAGGGCATTTTCTCTAACATGGGGTATATCGTCATAATATTCAGTATACTTGATGCAGTCATGCATGTGATCTCCTTCCCCCACTGACTTTTCTACGAACATTGCTGGATTCACTACCGTAAATATGACTATCTTGATTGCTGGGTTTAAGATGATCACCACGTACCCTGACGCTCTATGTGTGGTCAATGTGCTTTTGGGTTTCTCAAGAATGGCGAACAGGGCATGCTCTACGTAGAATGCTACTACAGAGCCCATCATACTACTGGTCGATTTCCCTTTTGCAAAAGCTGCTGCAGCCACTGATTGTTCACAGGGATAATGGCCTCTCATCTCTGGATCTAGGATCTGTGAGTAACATGAGGGCATCCTCATATCTGCTCCCATTGGATCCTCTTCTACGTTGGGCAGGGAAAGACCATCGCTCTTGGATCCTGACCTTGGGGGTGGAAATGCAAGTGAGGATCACCTGGGTGGAGGGACCTTGGGGAGTTGGGAGAGGATGTCTTTGGGTGAGACATGGTATCCCCCTTTCCCTTGTAATAATAAACCCTACCCTCCCTCTATCGTTCATAGGTTATTGCCAGTCATTTCCTCTTACTTCCACTCAATTACACCACTCTAGTACTGGGACGAGGACCAGGCGACTAGGAGTTGTATACACTAACATTCAGCTGCACCACTCTGGTACTGAGACGAGGAAGATACTTGAAGACTATTGCAAGAGTCAGGCATGTCCAGAGAATAGAAGTAGTTATGGTCAGGCAATTGAAATCAAGGACTTGCACCTGTAACCTGTTAACAGGTCACAGGTGCATAAAAGGTGGAACCATCAGCGAGCTATGGGAAACCGGAACTGGCCTGAGAGGGGAAGAATCCTGCTCAGTCAGGAGCTGCCGAGGAGGGTCCTGCCGGGAGGACAGGACACCTGCTACTGCAAAGGATAGACCGTGACACCGGGACCTGAGCGGGCCGTTAGAGGGTTGAGACCGCCAGAGTATCATTTGCATTGCACTCACAGCCGGAGCTCTGGGGCATTGAAGACTCCCAAGGATTGCAGGCCATGTGTAGCATCCGCAAGTGAAGAGCAGAGCTACCAACAACACGCAGCAAGGTTCGAAAGAGGCAGGCACTGCTCGCCGGGCTCCCGAGACGTGTACACGGAGCTGAAGGATGCCAGAAGAAAGAAGAGAGAGAATGACCAGAGGAGCGGCCGAGTCCTGGTGAGTGAAATAGAGGGAACACTCATACCGGTACACCCCTGGTGCTACAGCTGGGCATGTGGTTATGCTGAATGAACTGAAACATGTAACAATTAACGGTAAACACAAAGTGAGGGGTTTTGGCTATTGAGCAAGCTGTGAATTAAAATGAACTTGAATGCGAAGCAAGTATTATTGAATAACAGATTAAAGGAACGTTCTGATGAGCTTACAAGCGAGTGAAACCATGTGTGAAACATAAGTAATGGACGTTTATGAAGTAAACATTTATGAACCACGTGAAAAAGGAAGTGATGAACCATTAAAGGCAATTGATGAATCTTTATGGATGAAGTGAAAAGCAAGCTATGAGCATGTATGAATACAAGTGAAAGCGAGGTGGTGGAAGTGAGTGAACACCACAGAGTGAATTGTGTGGAAGAACCCATTATGGCAAAGCCAAGAGACGGGCAAGGAGAGTCTGAAGTGAAAGCCAAGAGTCTGGCAAGGTGAGCCTGAGAGGAAACCTGTGTTAGTAAGAAACACAAAGTTTACAATATGGAAACACTTTGTGACAAAGCCAATAGAATGTTAAGGAGAATCCGAAGGGGATGCAAACCCATGACACAGGTACAGAGAAGGCAGACCTGTTAGCAATAAAACCCAAAGGCTACAGAAGAATAACCGAGTGCCAAAGGTTATTGGTTGTGTGACCTGTGATGGGTTGACCGCGTAGTCCGACAACTGCGCCTAGACCGAGTGAACCCTATCAGAAAGAGGCAAGAGAAGTACAGACGAAGAAACCCCTTCTTAGAACAGGGTTGCTGGAGTGAAACGAAGAGCAATCTGTATGAACTATTGAAGAGCCTGAAGGATTATATATTTGACCTGGAACTGGTTTTGAAAACTAAGAGACTTGAGCTGATTGTAAGTTTACAAGCTAGAAGAGCTGACGTCTTGGGGAAGGGAAACCCGAGACTGTGTGAACTGTTTTGTCATCTTGGGGAAGGAGACCTTGAGGCCTTTTTTGGAACTGTGTTGTCTTCTTGGGGAAGGGAGCCCTGAGACCTTTTTTCAGCTGTTTGGAACTTGGGAAAGAGGAGCTGCAAAGTAAGCCAAGAGCTGAAATAAGCTCAGAACTTACTTTATATAGAACACTATTTCTTTTGTTGCTGACATCCCTACACATTGTTTAGCCTTGGCTGTGAGCGCAAGTACAGGTTTTGGACACAGACAGGTGTTTAAGTTGAATTTACTGACTCAGACTATACAAGTTAGGTCTTACACCATCCTGACATTTAAGTAAATAAAGGTTTTTTATTTAGAAGATTGAATTTGTTGTCTATGTCTTGCTTCATTATACCTTCAAAGATCCCACTGTAATATGCTAGTGGTTTGTGTCCCAAGGTAGTCTTCTGTGTGAGCACTGCTGTGACTACCACCCCATTTGAATGTGAGAATAGGAAGACTTCTGCACTGTAATCAGGGATCCCTAGAACGGGTTCTGTGCATATTGCTTCTTTTAATTTGGTGAATGCTTCTGTCATTTCAACTGACCATACTATACTACTGTCATCTTTCTGAGTTTCCTTGAGCATTTTTAAAAGGGGTCTGACGGATGTACTGTAATCTCCTGGCAATATTGCAATTTTTCCTTGTCTACATTGTATCCCTTGTCTGCCAAAACTGCCATCAACTGAATTGAATCTTTTCTGCACTGTTCTTCTGTTTGGCTGTACACCAGAATGTCATCTCTGTACTGAATCACCATACTGTCAAGGTGGACTTTTCCCAGGTCCATCTAGAGGAGCCTGTTGAATATTGATGGGGACACACAGTACCCTTGGGGCAAACTAGTGTGTTTCCACCTCTGGTTTCTATACAAAAACAAGGTCAGGTCTTGTGACTATTCATGAAGGGTGAATGAAAAGAACGCATTCTTTAAATGGATCACTGTAAAATACTTGGCTTTGGATGGGATGTTGCACAATATTGTGGCTGGGTTCGGGACCAATGGGAATTCTGCCTCAACAATATTGTTTAGGAGGCGTAAGTCCTGAATAAATCTCCACAACCACTCCATTGATGTTTTTCACTGGGTACACTGCTGTGTTACGTGGGGACTGTGAACGCACTAGTATTCCCTGTTGCACTAACGCAGACATTTTCTCATATATACCCTCATCTGCTTCTTTTGACATGTGCTATTGCTTCACTCTTGGCAAGATTGCTCCTGCCTTCAATTGGATTTTAACTGCACCTACTCCTTTCAGCAGGCCAACGTCATAGGGACTGCTGGTCCACAGTGTGCTCGGTAGCCGTGCCAAATCTTCTCAGAAAAATAATGGTGTCTTTTTTAATGAATGCCATCCTATGTGGCACTTCCCTGTTCTTAATTTTCACCCAATACATGAGGCTTATAAAGAATACTACTTCATCATCTGAATTCTCTTCTCTGAACAGTTAATCATCTGTCAAATCAGTCAGTCTGTGTCCTTCCTCAAGAGCTATTATTGCTTGCCATTCCTTTCCTTCGTCATCAGTCCCGGTAATAATCACTCTCTCTTCTATCACTATAACTGCTTCTAATTCTAGTGGGAACACATGTCCTTCCTCATCCATAGGAATGTCTGGTATGAATAAAAATTCAGAGGTAGCTGCAATATTTTACCCCTTATCCCAGGAGGACATGCCAGTAAGAGGTTTACTCCATATTGAAATACTCTGGGATCCATGGGCACACCTGCTCTGCTTTCTGCCATAAGACTGCTGACATGAATTCTTGTGCGTTCATATGTTATGTTATGTTGATTTATACTGCGCACCGCTACCACCCAAGGGCAGTTTCCATGCGCTCCATAATGAATCCCTAGAGTGGATCTCACTATCCCCTGATCAATAAATAATATGCTCATATTAAGCTTGCTCATCATGTCCCTACCCATTATGCTGACTGGTGTCTGGGGGGAATATAATAGTGGCATGGAAAGTCATGTTCTGCTGTACTAATAGGCAAATCGTTAGTAAATGGAATCAGATTTGTAGCCCCATAGAAGCCTTGTGCATTCAAAGCAATGCCTGATATTGGATATTTCCCCTCCCCAACACAGGACCTATATCTACAAGGAAGGAACATGTTTTGTCACCTATGGTTACAACGACCTGTGGTTCCTCTTGTGGGTCTGGTGTAACATATAGGATTGAACACATCAACTCAATCTGTGGGCTGTCCTATTGTGGGTATGGGTTCATCCCTGTCCCAGAAAAATGATTCCCTCCCACTATGATCACACTCCCTATTCTGGGTGTAGGTGCCTGTGCTCTTGCACTTGCGTTCCAGGTTGCCATGGTATTCTGCTGTACCAGTGCTTGCAGTTGCATCTGCGTTTGCTGTGTCTGGGTGCTTGCTGTGCTTGCATCAGTGCCTGTTGTTCAGGTTGTATTTGTGGCGCATGTGTCCAATACTGTGTGTGATCACGGGCATAATATTTGGGTGACCCTGCACTGTATGGTGGCGGATAGGCCACCCTCCTTTTGGATCCTTCCAGTTCTGTCGCATCCCTCCCCTGCTCCTGCATGCTCAATCTATGTGTCCCATTTTCCCGCATTTTCCCGCATGTCCATCATTGCTGAGGTGATCCTCCAAATCTGGGCTGTCCTCCATTAACCCTTCTCCTTGCGGAGCTTGAAATCCAACCCTTCTTCCTCTAGGTGCAACCCCTCTTCCTCGTGGCCAGTAATTATATTCTCCCCTTCCTGCAAAATTCTCTCGAGCCATTGGTTCTACCTGCTGTGTGTCTTGTGTAACTGCTCCGTCTCCACTTGTCAACACAGCTGCTTCCACCGAAACCTACGACAGATTTTTCAGAACTGACTTTTCTTCTTCTAGTCTTCTTTCCTCAAGCTTCTTTCTGGCTTTCTCTTGCAATAATCGGCAATGGTGAACTGCAGTCAATTGAATCTCTGGCCATGGCTTTGCTTCCATTCCCACTAGTTTTTTCAATTTTCTCTTCACTGGCTCAGGTAACCCCTGACACAATATATGATAGACAATAGCTATAGTTTTGTTCCACGGTTCTCGAGTCTCAATACGCCATCGCTCTTCAATCTCATGAAAATAAGAAACAGGGTCTTCATCATCATGCAACTTGCGTAATCGCACTCATGTCTGACGTATCGGGTGAGTGCACTCTGAGTGCTCTGCATACATCTGCCCTGCAACTGTTAAATGGTGCTCCGTCAAGAGCCGCCTTCTGCACGGTTACCCTGGGGTACTCCGCCCTATTGCAAATGTCATCAGCTCTCTTCCCAATGGTAGCAGCCAGCACGTTTTTCATGTCACCCGCTGCTAACATGATTCCTGCTGTCAGGCTCTCTAGCTCATAAATCCATTTTCCTGCACCTGATGTTAAAGTTGGCAAATTACACCGCAAATTATCCTTGCCCATTTGTGGCCATAGTATATATTGCAGTCGTCCTCCCCCTTTTCTAACAATGGGAATTGTGTTAATTCTTCATTATATGCAGGCCCAGTTGCACCCTTCATTTTTATGAATTTGCCTGTCGTGCTCGCTTTCTTTCATCCTCGTAACGTTCTTAACCTGTCTGCATATGGGGTTGTCTCTTCCAAACTATGCGATCGTCCTTTTGGACATTTGGGATATGATAAAGGTTTGGGCTTTTCCCCTTCCAGTTCTTCCAAATCTGACAACTTTATCTCTTTCTAGATGGGCCTTGCGTGGCTCACACCCCTGCCTCATTTTCACTTTCATGTCTCTACTCATCTGAAAGCATCATTTGCCAACTTCCACTGCTTCCCTCGTCTTCTCTCTCCTCAAAATCGAATTGTTTTAGGGTGCTAATTTCATACAATCCCATCAGTGCCTTTTCCAATAAGCTCTGTTCTCCTCACTGTGGGGACCGTGCTACACTGCTTTTTAACTTCCGGATGGCACCACTGTCCCTCCTGCTTCTGCACAGGTTGCTGACCCTTCCTCATATTGCTGCTCCCTCATCTTTGTCTGGAAGAGTAGCATTTTTTGTTATCTCCTCCAGCTCCCTAAAATGTCTTTGCAAACTCCTTTCTCTTTCCCGCTCCTGTTCCTCACTTTTCTCCTTCCCTCTAAGTATGTTCCTTGACAATCCTTTGAACGTCTTTTCGCTATCTTTCTCAGCTCTGTGCCATCAGTCTCTCTCTTCTTCCATTTCCTTTGCTCTCTTTTCCTCTGCTTCCCTTTGTCTTTCCCTTTCTTCTTTTTGTTTCTTCACTCTTCTCTGTTCCTCATTTTGCTTCTTCTCCTTTTCTTTATTTGCTCTGTTTTCTTTGCCTGTCTTTCACTTCTTCCATTATTCTATCCCACTCTCTTTCTTCCTCCTCTAGCTTACTTCTCTGTCGTGCCTCTTCTTCCCATTTTTCCTGTCTCTCTGTGACTTCCCTCTCTTTGTCTTTAGTGTCACTCATGGTTCTTCCGTCTAATTTAAGGAATATGTGTCCTCCATCCTACTAATTCGAGGTGGTCACCATCTCTTCTTTATCACCTTGTTTTTATGCCTTTGCATCTCTTCTTCAATTTCTGTTAGGTTTGCCTGCAGTTGGCAGCGCTCGCTATACTCATTGCGCATAGACTCTGGCTTTTGATTTTTAAACTTGGCTCCATTTATAGCATCTTCATTACTGTACATCGGGGCACATATACAGGGTTAGAATACCCTGCCACTGCTTTTAATTCTTTCAATGGGTAGAATCCCTGTCCTTCGCCTGTTGGGTCAATGCTCTGGGGAGGAGGAGGAGTAGCTGAGGGTGCCGTGCCCTCTCCTTCATGTTGATTAAGCATCCAGTCTTTCAGTGGATTATCCTCCACCTCGTCCCAAACATCTCCATAATTCTAGGATGGCCAAACTTCTGTAACCTTTTCCCTTTATATGCAGCATGTTAAAAAGTTGTCATGTGTTGCAGCACTGATTTCGAAAGAGTGCCCTCCTGGGGCCAGGCTATCCAAATTTTGCTTGCTGTGGCCCGCACCCACTCCAGATTATATTTGCAGATTTTAGTTTTGTACCTCGGGAGAGACTTAGAGAAGTGTGTAAGGGGAGAGTCTCCCATGACAGCACGCCACGCTCTTGACTGCTGATACTTACCGGACCTCAATAATTCTCTAACTTTTACTATCTCTTCAGTTCTCCTTCACAGTCTCCTGTCAACAATACTTTCCTCTATTTTCAACACTGTCTTCACCTTTTCCCAAGCCTCTCGGCTACAACAAAAATTGTTTGGGCATGCACCACAAACACCGCCCATGCTCAGGACTCTGGCCCTTTGAATCCAAACTAAAGCTCCACAAAGCATTGCCTTTGCAACTTAAACCTCTTCTCACCCTCCAGCTGGTGTCAGCAATCTCTACAGATGTGGGTGCACCCTCAATATAACACAACACATCAAAACCCCTACGGCTGTCTTTCTCTGAGAAGGTATCCTTTATCTCTTAATACTTCCCCAAACTGGGCATGGCGCCCTCTTCCTTGACCTTTTTGCAGGTGATCTATTTTACTTCTTAATAACTTAATAGTCTGTTTTGAGGTTTAGTATGCCACCCTCCATAACTCTAGTTACAGGTATTCTCTCATAAATAAATCCCTTATTACTCTTCCCCCATATTATGCAAACAAATCCCTTCCGACCTTCAGGATTTTCCACAAAGGTGGCTCCTGACGACCGTCTCAGTTCACGGTTGATTTTCTGGTCTCCACGGGTCACTCCGCAGTCCTCATGCTCACAGGGGGGAGAGTCGACAATTCTGAGGGCACTGACCTACCATCCTAGCTGTCACCATATGTAATGGAGGGGTGGAAATTCCCAGCCCTAAGCGTAACGAACAGGCCAGGTAATCGTGTGCCCAAAAAAATGGAAGAGTCAAGGTAATTGACAAAGGTCTGTTTTATTAACAATCCAGATAAAACCGGGACAGCAGTAAAAACAAAAACGTTTCCACTCTCTCCTTGTTCTCGAGCTTGACAATGGTTTAAGAATACAAAATAGGTCACAACTGACGTTTCATTGCAATTTGTTTTTCTTTTTTGGATCTATTTATTGAGTTTTGAAAACAAACATGTCATCCAACAGTTGAACCTGTATTCCTGCTCCCTCTTCCTCCCCCCACCCACATGCCCTCCTCCTCCCATTCCAACTCCGGAATTGCACACTATCCTGCGTTCATTGCCTTTAGGAGGTTGTCCTTATATCTCTGTGCCGTCAAGTTCTTAATATCATACCCGGTCGACATTACACCTTATCTCAGTGTTCACTCCCTCCTCCCTTCATGGGGGAAGATCATCTGATGATGTTTGGGGGTCGTTGAGGAGAGTGCTCCGCTGCAGCTTCAGGGCATCAGAGTCCTTCTGCCTTCTCTGTTCTCTTACTATTGCCTTTTCTGTGGTGGCCAATTTCAATATGTCTTGGGACCATTGCAGCAACGAGGGACCTTTAGGATTTTTCCAATAGATAGACAATCAGTGTTTTGTTAGGACCAGTAAGAAGGCTGCTATTTTGTTCAAACATTTCCTTTCTTTCCTTTTGTCCCCCAGGAACAATCCCAGCAAACATATTTGCGGTGTGCATTCCAACTGCCTCCCCAGAAGGTCATTGATCCTGTTGATCAGAGCCTGCCAATACCATTCAATGTGTGGGCATACCCAAACCATGTGCCAGAATTCTGCAGATTCACCCTTGCATCTTGGGCAGGTGTGCGCAGCCTTTGCGTCCATCATGTGAAGTTTTTGTGGTGTTATTTATATTCAGTGTATGATGTTAAATTGGATCTGTTTAAAGTGTGCATTACGCGAAACCTTCGACACAGTATTTCAGACTTTGGACCATGTCTTCCCTTTCAGGGACATTCCCAAATCCTGTTCCCACTTCTCTTTAACCTTTAGGGGGAGTGGCATCGTGCTATCCTGGAGCGCTGCATATAATCTTGTGACTGCGTGCCACTCTGCTCCCATTGTGAGAATGGCGTGAAGGACAGGGGTGGTCGGGGGCTCATCTGGTATGGAAATCCCATTTGCTAGCTAAGGTCCTAGTCAATGTTGCAAAAATTTAGAATTGCCCTTCTGACATGTGGAACCTCTGTGCCCAGTCCGAGAACACAATTTGGATTCCCCCCTCAAACACATCCACCAGCGTATTAAGCTTCTAATTAGCACATCTATATGAGCCAATGTCGTGTAAAACTTTGTCATTTCAGGAACTGGTTTCAGTGGAATGTCAATTTGATGCACGCCCTCCTCGATGCCTGCTGCACCAATGTCACGATGCATGTTGCCTGGGTCCTTCCTGTGTTTCCCCATAGCATTTCCATCACCATATAATGTTTCATGGGGTTACCCAGTAGAAACTCTTGAAAACCTCCTACCTGTACGTCCCATTTGGCTGCATGTTGTAGCTAAGACCCTATATAGTATAACTCAAAATCCGGGAGGGAAAGTCCTCATCTGAGTGTATCCTCGTTACAATGTTGATTATAGAAACCTATGGGAAGGTGGGATTGGTTAGGGGAATTGTTGTAATACAATATATGTTATGTTGATGTGTTTGTTTTCTCATTGGTTATGTTTTATCTGATGACTCCACCTGAGACCAGCCCTAAATTGATTACAGGTAAAAAACATCATCAGAACAATTAACGATTGGCTACTGCAACAGTTACAGGAGGGCACCATGTGATTGGTTGGCATTCGCTTTACCAACCTTGATTACTTGGCAGGTCATCAGCACATGAGCAACAGCAGTAGTAGGGGGAGCGGCATCAAGGTGCTGCTTTTCCCAATTATAAGATACCATCTCCGATTTCCTAGGCCACAAGCCAGGACTTTTAGCTTTGAACTTGGCTTTGTCTTGTATCGTTGTTCTGAGGATCTGAAAGAAGTGAAGGCCTCAGTCTATCTGTGTCTGGAGTTAATGAGTATCCCCTGTTCTCCAACTATAAGTCACGTGTGAGGAGACCACGTTTTGAATTTTTCTGCTCGACTTTTACTAGGATTTTAGCCCATTTTAATGCAGGTGACTTTGCCCTTCCTGTCCACTGGAGACTTGTTTGTGCTACTTTTCTTCCAACATTAATCCTTAATTACTGAGCACCTGGTTTTCAATGGCTGTTTGTTTCTTTACTTAATCTTAGAGAAATTTGTCTTACACTTGGGAATTATTATCTTCTGTTCTCCTCGGTGCTAGTCCAACCTCCCTTTTCCACAGTAAGCTTGGAAGGAGTTATGCAGCTGTTTTCTGTCTACTCAGATCTGTGTTTTCAGCTGATTCAGTGAGTCTAATATTCCAGAAGCTTTGAGGCTTCCTCGATGCTTCCCATTCACTCGAAGGTCGCTGCGCCACCCATTAGATCTAAAATGGCCACTTGTTACTATTGCATTTCTACATTAGGAAAGCTTTGCATGTATTGTATTTGCCTTGCGTTTCAGTGTATACAGTATAATATGTTTTCTTGGTTGCAGGTAACATTCTTCATGTCTAAATGCAGTTTTGACCTAGTGTCAGTGTATCTTCATGGAGAGTGCATATCTGCTTTGTGTCTAATGTGTCTAAGTGTGTCAATTTCGGCAGTGATGTCACTTGCTCTTGTCATCTTTGGTTACAGCCTGTTCATGTCTTCTTGAGCTTGCAAATTCATCTCTTCTTCGATCGCTCTGGGGTAGGTTGATAGGGTTGTCTTAGTGAATAGCGTCTCTCATATTTGCGATATGGTGGTGGAGAGGGGAAAGACACCATAAATGATGTACTCCTTTCGTTCCTATGATATAGAGGCAGGGGAGGGGCTGATGCTATAAATGATTAAATTAATCTGCCCCTCGACAATAACTTGGGTAAAACATGGCAGTGATGATGCAGTTTGAACAGCGTTCTCCTATGGCGAGGGGCATGCGTACACAGAGAACTGTGCAGTCTGCCCACTAGTACCCCATGATAAACTGTATCAATTGTAGAGGAGAGGTCTAGCAGGCAATGTAGAGTGCACCTGCCTGCCCCAACTTCTGTCACAGATGAAGTCTGCTTTGTAAGAGCTGGTTTAGGCCGGCGAGACCCATTGGCATCGAACTGGCGAGTGTCAGCATCTTTATTGGATCTGCGCAGCCCAGAGAGCATCATCACATGCTGTCAATAGGGTGAATCTCATACCATGCCCTGGATGACAAATTATTGTAGTTGAAGAGTAGCTATCTTCACCAGGATTTTAGATATCTGGGAAAGGATGGCAACCGGCCTATAATTTAGTTGGTCAATTGGGAAAAGAGTGAATTATTTTTAGGAAAGTTTGAATCAAAGTATACTTAAAAAAGAAAGAAAACGCTGGGGGGACATGGCCTGCTGGTGGCTAACGGAGGTCTAACCCTGTGGTTCCGCAGCCCTGAGACGCTTTACAAGCCTGCTGCAGTGCTCAGCACCATCATCCGAAGTAACACAGGACGGATTCCGGTGTCGGAAGCGGGCGTCCATGAGATACTAGCCCTGCTCGGCCAGTGGAATTGCATATAATTCCGATTTCTGTTCCGACCTGTTTGGCGGCTGAGACCAAGTGCACCATTAGGAGTGGAGAGCCAAGGCCGTCCCGAGGAGGAACAATGCTTTGAGCCCTGAGGGATACTAGAGCAACAGAGGAGTGCCCGGTAATAGGGGAGGTTCCATCCCTTTAGAGTACAATAGAGAGGAGAGCCGAGGAGCATTCCGAGACTACTGGGACCCGCGTCAAGGAAGCACAACCTTGGATACACATTGCCCATTTAGCACAGCAGAGCGAGGTAACGCAAAAACTCCCCTCATTTCCCATCTCTCTTCTTTGTTGCCATCGCTGACCTGACAGTGCAAGCTTCTCCCGGGCCACTTGGACAACACGAGAGGCAAGTGGAATGGACTGCACTGTGACACGGGTTACCAGTGGCATAGTCTAACCCTGCAAGCAACCCCTCTAGGGTGAGTGAATCAGCCACTTGGGCTTAGCACATAGGCGGCCAAGCTGCATGGACTGTGGATTGAGCACACTAAGAACTGACCTGGCGTTAGGGGAGAATTGACTGAGAGCACCTTTATTAATCAGGAACATCAACCTTTGAACAGGCCTGTGTGTAGACATGGGCACGTGAGACTGCCCCACCCCGGGCAGTGGCGGCATTGGCCATTCATAGATCCAAATTTGCACTGAGGAGTGGTGTGCCTGGTGGCTGCGGTTCACTGGTGAATACCGGCTATCAAAAACAGGTAACCAGGGGAAGCTTTCTGGAAACCTTGACAGACCTGCTGGCGTCAGTCTGTTGTGGATAAACTGTGTTGTGGTTGGTTGTCCAGCCTGGGGTGCACCTAAAGTTTCTTAAAGAGCACCTCTCTATTGAAGGTCCTCAGGAACTGCATAACTGGATCTAAAAGCGGCTGAGAATCGTTTCCACTCTACCCCACCCAGGCAGAGCGTTCTACGTCCCCTACTTGAAGGACATATCTATGGGCAGGATGACGTCAGGATAAATTGCAGGCTTCCATTAGAGACATGCTACAACATCCGAAGACACCACCTGAGCTGTCACCAGCATTAGAGGATGAAGCTCAACCTGCTTTTAAGGGTGACATCTTGTGCCTATTTCAGTCCCTGCAAAAGGAGATGGCGATGACGGGGAATGATTTGAAGATCTTCTTTCAAGAACTTTCTTGCACCATGCAGCTGATGAGTCCTAAACAAGAGGATGTGGAATCTGCCTTCTGTGAACAAACACACTAGCATGACCAGCTTGAACTGAGAGTGGTGGGATTGGAATCCTACCATCGTACAGCGGAAGAAAAGCAGGAAGATTCTGAAAATCATTCCCGCAGGAACAACTTGCGCATCAGAGGAGTTCAGAAAGACATCCAAGAGCAAGACCTGGAAAAATACATCTGAACTTTGTTCATGGAGATACTAGGAGACGAGACAGCGTATCTCACATTGGACCGCACACATACAGTATTCTCCAATTTCCAGATGCGACAAAATCTTCTTCCGGATGTCCTGGTGCATGTTCACTTTTTCTTATCTTCCAGAAGGCCAGAGTGATGGGGAACGTACTATTCCAGGGATCAACCCTGCACCTGTTCCAGGACCTTTCCCAAGGGACGATTCAACAATGCAGGCTGATGAGACCGCTGACAGGTTGGCTCTCCGAAAAAGGGACCTGTTATATGTGGGGTTATCCATTCCGAATCATGTTCCAGAACCAATTTACATACCTCTGAGTGGCAGTGGAAACCCTGAAGATCCTTCAGGCGGAAATACACGTGCCAGATGAAAGTGCTCCCGAGACCTCAGCAGCTTAATGGTCACAATCGAAATCAAGGAAGAGCAGACGCTGAGAATGTAGGAGGACCTCTATGGGCAAAAGAGAACAGAGCGAGGACGCCGAGGCTCCAGACTGAACGGTGAGGTTGGTGGACCAGGCCAATTTTGGCTCACACATGAGCCCCATAGTGAACTTGAGTTCTTGAACACTTTGGGACTATAATGTTAAGTAGCGGGGTGCTAGTGACAATAATCGTGGAGGTTGCGGCAGGCTGTATATGCCCCTTTTTCAAGCCGATTGGTTGATGTTTACCCCGTACAGGGTTATTCAGTTTTTGTTTTTCTTTTTTTCTTTTCTGTGTTTTTTTATACATCCAATACAGTCATGGGAGGTGTTATACAGCTGTGAGCGGGAACAATGTATGATATCCCCCGGTGTGGGGAAGGTATTGCAGGACCGTAAGGTTATGTGGTTCTAGCCTAAGGGGGGTGAATTTGGGGTGGCGGCCCAGGCTGCCAGTAGTGCCTGGAACTTACCTAAAGCACCACAATGGCTGATATAAAATGTATTTCCATAAACACCCAGGGGCTAAACTCCCTGAGGAAAAGGAAAGGTGTTCTCTCCAAATTAATAGACCTCAAGGCAGACATTGCCCTACTTCAAGAGACCCACCTCTTGCAGCAAGACAACAAGAGAATGAGATTACGTTGGTTCCCACATCAGTATCTTGCTTCCTCATCCACTAAGAAAGCGGGAGTAGCCTTCTTGATAGTTAAGACTACATTTTGAACAAGTGAGGGTGGTTGGAGACACCCACGGCAGATATATAGGGGTTATACTGCATATAGCAGGTAGAGTCCTCACGGTGGTGTCAGGATCAGTTTTACACCCTCGAATTGTACAATTTCAAGAAGGGGAACTGATAATTGGCAGGGATTTTAATCTAGTGCTAGATGGAAGCCTGGATAGGTCTGGCTCAGAGACTTCCATTGTGACAGCAAGGGCAGCTCCAATTAAATGAGCCATAGCCGATTTGAGCCTGATTGATGCGTGGCAGAGCCTTCATCTCCAGCATCGGGACGAGTCTCACTTCTCGCATATACATCGTACTTACTCCAGAATTTACTGTTTTTTGGTATCTAAGTCTTTATTACAGGGGATTTCATCAGCCACTATAGAGAGGGCACAAGGTATCAGATCACTCCCCCATTACAGTACACCGAAATTCCATGGGATGGGGGCTGAATGATTCACTATTAACAGACCCGGACGTATGCTCAGATATCGAAGAAAGGATCACAGTTTTTTCAGGCGAATCTCACAGGGGAGGTGTCCATCTCTGGGGTATGGGAGGCTCTTAAACCCACTTTAAGGGGGGAGCTGAAGAGCATAGCTGTGGCACGAAAAAAGTTATTGTTCACCCAGAGAGTCTGAGCTGAGGAGAGGGTAGCCAAATGGGAATCCCTATACAAACGCAACAGGGCTAGGAAAATGTATAGCCAGCTTCAAGTAGCCAGGACTTGAAAGCACTGTAGGCGGGAGATATCTCACATAAATTGCTTCAGACAAAGTACTACTACTTTAGTACGTCCAATAAAGCGTCACGGATGCTGGACTTCAAACTCCAAACACAGTGGAATAGTATTGTTATAGGGGCTCTACGAGAGAGTGGAGGATAGTTGCACACTACTAAATCCGAGAAAACTTGCATTCTATCACAATACTATTCTGAACTGTTTGCAGCAAACCCATCCGCTAGCCCACTTCAAGAGACGTTCATCCGAGAAGCCCAGCTTCCCCAAGTTACAACAGAGCAGAGACACTCCCTTGATACACGTATCACAACAGAGGAAGTAGCATATGCCATTTGATCACTCCCGGGCAATAAAGCACCAGGCCCTGGCGGCTTTACGGCTGCCTTCTATAAAATGTTCTCAGCGATCCTCTTCCCCCTATATGTCAGACTTGTTCAACTCTTTTGTTGAGACTGGTTCGATTACACCTTCTATGGGGGAATCGACTTTGACTTTGCTGGCTAAACCTGATAAAGACCCCACCCTATTCTCATAATTTCGGCCGATCGCAATCCTCAATTACGACTCTCCAATTTACTAGAATGTGTTGGCTATGAGACTGGCTGTAATCCTGCCAGAATTGGTAACAGCAGACCAAACAGGTTTTATACTGGTACCCCAAGTATATGATAACGTCCGGCGTACAATTGATGTTTCGGTTTGGGCACAGAAACATAAACAAGCCATGGCTTTGCTCTCAATTGACGCTGAGAAAGCGCTTGACCGTGTTGATGGGTCCTAACTGTCTAAGGTCTTGGAAGGGTTCGGGCTGGGTCTGCGCTTCCACAGGTTATTAGCCAATTTCGTACAAGCCCCGTCTACGAGGATTGAGGTGAATGGGATTCTTTCTAATCCAGTGTGCCTGTACAGAAGTTCCCGCTAGGGTTGTCCGCTGTCCCCATTATTGTTTGCCCTGCCATGGAGCCCCTAGCCTGCATGGTACGCTTATCTGGGAATATTAAGGGGTTGGATATAGCGGGCCACCAACATAAATTTGCGTTATATGCAGACAACCTCCTCTTTCACATGCAAGAGTACAGAACCACATTACCACATGTTGTCTCATTATTGGAACGATTCAGTGAGGTTCCAGGCTTTAAAATTAACTTAACGAAATCAACGATACTTACCATTTCAGAACCACCGGGTGTGGTTACATATTTGAAGGGATCTTTTCCTTTTTCATGGGCTTCATGGACCTGGAAATATCTAGGGGTGTTCTTGACAGCAAGATATGCAGCACTTTTTACTAAGGCCAAGCATTATTTAGCGTGATGGGGGAGTCTGAAATCTCTCGGTTGGGGAAGATAACAGCTATCAAAATGACCCCATTGCCACACTTGCTATATGTGTTCCAGGTGTTGCCAAATTGGGTTCCGGGAACAGCCTTAAACGAACTACCGTCACAGATATTTAGGTTTATATGGTCCCGAAAGAGGCAGAGAGTAGCAAGACATGCATTGATGGCAGCCAAAAGGGCTGGCAGTACCAGATATCGAAAGCTGTCTATATGCGGCCCAACTGGCACCGGTACTGGAGAGTCCGGAGGCTTCTCAGGCAGAGGAAGTTAAGCATTGGGTGAATATTGAAGAGAGCGTCATGGGCACCATTTTAAACAAAACATGCTAGGTTTCTCCAAAGATCCGTAAGAGAGGTGTGCAGGGCCTCCTGACCTCTAGAGCCATGCCAGAATATTGGGACAAATCTGCGCACAGATATGCTGTTACAACGTTTCCCTCACCTATGACGGGTCTCTGCGACAATAGGGAATTTCCCCCCAGGAATGGACAAGGGTTGTTTTATTCATTGGAAAGAGGGGTGCTTACACACATTGGGCCAGTTGCATAGGGACAATCACCCTCTCATGTTTGAAGAGTGCAGGCAAACCCATATTGTAGGGCAAAGGGATAGATTTGAGTATTTACAACTTCATCATTGGATGACTCAACCACAGGTGGCAGCCCAGGAGAAGTGCAAGACTACTCTGTTTGAAGATCTATTTATAGGTGACAACCGAGAGCCAAGCTAGCAGCACTTTATAAGGTGTTAAATGGATCTAGGTTTAAATCCCTGCGTACCTTTATGTCCAGGTGGGAGGAAGATGTGGGGAGACCTATCAATGACCTCACATGGTACAACATCTGGACAAGAGCCGCCAGCAATACTTCCCAAGTTGTTTACCTTAAAGAAAAAAGCTTTAAGTTGTTGTTCCATTGGTACCTTACCCTGGAACGGTTGCATAAAATCACCCAACCCTTTACCCTTCCTGCTGGAGGTGCAATGCACCCTTTGGATCCTTTTTTCATATGTAGTGGGAATGTCCTCAAGTTCCAATTTATTTGCAGGCAGTGGTCTCTCAAATTAGAGAAATATGTGGCGTTGAACTGGAGATGGACCCCTTGGTTTTGCTCCTGGGTAATGAAGACACTCAGGGTCATTACAAATTGAACACCAGAAGCTCCAGGCTAATTACCTTTTTTTTGGTAGCGGCACGTCTAGTAATCGCACAACACTGGAAATCGCAAGTCATGCCTGGTATAATGGAATGGTGGGCTAGAATGCGGTATGTGGCAGCCATGTCCAAAATTGATAGAGCAATGAAGACAAAATGTCACAATATCTGACAGATTGGGCCGCACTGATCGCGTTTGTAAATAACTTTGATAACCCTAACATTCACCATAGGCCTCACAAAATGTCATCCTTCTCCTTACTGTAATGAGATGACTTAGCTGCTCTAATTATGTCCCCGCATGTGACCTAATCCGCAAACTACATCTCATTATGTACTCATGAATGATGACTATGGATGTATTTACAAACTTGTTTTGTTTTGCTTTGTTTAATTCTTTAATTGGTTTTTGCTTTTGAGTATGATTAGTTTAAATTGTTTAAAGAACTATGGACCCACATTATACCAGTCAAATGTTGAAGTCAGGTATGATCTTCCTTGAACCAAAGGAAATTGTGATACTTAAACCGTGACATGTAAGGGCCTCAATATTATGGTATGTGGTGCATTGTTGTATATGATATGATTAAATAAACTACAAATGGTCAAAAAAGAAAGAGAAATTATCTTTGTGAAGGAGGTATTGATTATGTTCCATATCACCATAAGAAAACATTCCAGAAACACCCTGATGAAAGCAGATGGAATAAAACTGGCGACAGGGCTGCTTATTGACATCTCTCAAAGGTACAGGAGAAAAGTTGAATTTGGATATGTGTTATAGTAGATACATGGAGCGCCAAATTTCTAGTTTAGTTTAGTTTAGTTTAATATTTATATAGGGCGCCGCTTGGCCCAGGGCATCCAGGCTCTTGACATGGTTACAAGGTTGCACAGTAGTGAACGTGTTACAGCCAGGTGTTACAGGCATGGTAGGCAAGTGTTACAGGCATGTAGCAGTAGTTATGTAAAACATTGCATGAGTAGGTAAACATTGCATGAAGTTAAGACATTGTGATAGAGTTGCTGAAGATATACACATTGTACCGCAGTTACTGACAATATACAGATTGTGATGTATTTACACAGTATGTGCTTGTGTACAATTGTGTTATGCTGAGTCGGAAATTTAAACTCCTTTGGCCAGAAGCCAAGTTTTGGCACTGTGTCTGAGGCGGTCGAAGGATGGTTCGGCTCTTAGGTTGGATGGTAGTGAGTTCCAAAGTTTTGCGGCAAGCACTGGGAAGCTTGTGACGCCTGCTTTTTGGAGCTTAAATCTGGGGATATTTAAGCAGTGAGTTTGGGCTGGTCTGGTTGGGTGGGATGATGTATGGTATGTGAAGTTGTCCGAGAGGTATCTAGAGGCTTGGTTAGATAGGCATTTGTGTGTGAGAGAGAGTGTTTTATATTCGATTCTCTGAGATATAGATAGCCAATGACAGTCGCGTCTGATAACAGAGATGTGTTCGTGTTTGGGTATGTTCATGGCTGCTCTTAGTGCGTTATTTTGTATAACTTGAAGCTTCTTGATGTTCTTTTGGCTGGTGCCCAGGTAGAGAGAGTTGCAATAGTCGACTTTGGAAAGTACTAATGCTCTGGCTAGGGTGATGCAGTTGGAGGTTGAGAGGTAAGGTCTGCTGGCATTGATGAGCTTACATGTGTAAGCGGTGGCGGATGAGATAGCGTTAATTTGTCTCGTCAGTGTGAGGGAGGAGTCACGGTAAATACCAAGAGTTTTGACACTGTTGGAGACAGAAATGTTATTGCCGTCAATGGTGAATGTCTGATAAAGTTTGTCGAGTTTAAGTCTGGATTGGGAGCCTAGGAGAAGAAGCTCAGTCTTGTCGTCGTTGAGGCAGAGTCTGTGTTTGGCCATCCATTCTTGGATAATGGAATAAATGTTGTTAAGTACTGTGTTGTCAGTGGAGTAATCGCCTGTTAGTGGGATGAGTATTTGCGTGTCATCGGCGTAATTTGTGTAGATGACACCCAATTGGTCAAGTATGTTGAAGAGTGGTTTTGTAAACACATTGTATAGTGTAGGGGAAACACAGGAACCCTGGGGGACGCCACAGGTAACGGGGGCAGGTACCACAGAGGCTGTGGGAGCAAAGACCCTCATAGATCTGTTGTTCAGGAAGGACTGGATCCAGGCATTGGCCTTGTCAGATAATTTGGCTGCTGAAGATAGATGTTTGCAGAGAATGTCATGATTTACCAGGTCAAAGGCGGCCGACAGGTCAAGGAGGAGAAGAAAGGATAGTTTGCCGTTGTCTTTGAGGTTGCCCATTTGTGTCTTGAGGTCGATCAAGGCTGTCTCTGTGCCGTGTTTGGGGCGGAAGCCCGATTGTCTTAACCCTAACAGGTTATTTTTCTCTAGGTGGTTCTGGATCTGCAAGTAGTCAGCTCTGTCAAGGATTTTTAGGAGGAAGGGTACAGTGGTAATAGGTCAATAGTTCGTGGGGAAACTAGGGTCTAGAGTGGGTTTCTTAAGTAGCGGTAAAACCCAGGAGTCCTTTAGGTTGTTGGGTACTATGCTGGATGAGAAGGATGAATTTCTTAGAGATGTGATGAAGGGGGCAAGGTGTTTGGCCGCGTCTTTAATGACTGGAGCAGGGCAGATGTCACCTTGGCATTTGGAAGGTTTTAGAGAGGTGATTATGTCTTTAACCTCTTTGGTCGTGATGGTGGAAAATTCGAATAGGTGGTTGTTGTCCGATCGTGAGGTGTGGGTGTGAGAGGTGGGATTGTCAGCGAAGGTAAGACTTTCTTTCTTTAACTCAATTTTGGCTTGTAACATAGGAATTTTGCCAAGGAGTGCTTCTTGTATGTTGGTACACCAAGAGATGTCTTTGGTGCATGTGTCTGGGATGGGGGATGGAGACTCTAGGTCTTTCAGGATGTTGAAGAGCTCTTTGGTGTTAGATTTGGCATTGCAGATTCTCTCATTGTGCATGTTTCTTTTTTGTTTGGATGATTGCTGACTTGTAGGTGTTGGAGGCAAGTGAGTAGGCTGTTTTATTGTTGGCGGACGGGGACTGCTTCCAAGCTGATTCAGCTTGTCTTTTATTTCTGCTGAGAGTTTTTAGTTCTGGAGTGAACCATGAGTTAAGATATGCACGTGGTTTGGCTTTCCGTAGTTTGAGTGGTGCTACTGTGTTTATGGCCTTGAGGATGGTAGTGTTGTAGAGGTCTACTAATTCAGTGGGGTTAGTGATGGTGGGTGTGAAGTCTATGATGGGTTGGAGTAGGGGGATGAGTTTCTCAATTGTGATGTTTTTGCTGTTTCTTGTGAGTGTGGCTGGGGCGTTGGGCATGGTAGCAGGTGTTTGTTTGTCTTTGTTGATGGTGAAAATGATGAGGTGGTGGTCAGTCCAGGCACAAGGTGTGTTGGAGAGGATGGTGGTGTTGCAGTTAAGATCTGCTATCCAATCGAGGATGCAGCCTGTGTTGTGAGTGGGTTGAGATATGTGGTGAGTAAATCCTAGCTAAGATATGGTATCAGCGACTGTGCTTGCTTTATCAACTTTTTTGTCATGATACCCCAAGTTGAAATGACCACGGATAAGGAGCTGTGGGTTAGGTTTGGTGTTGTTAGACAGCAGGAGAGCTATATTGTCATTAAAAGAGGATATGGGGCCCGGTGGTCTATAGATGAGATGGGTTGTGATTGTGCTTGTGTTGGTTGTGGATAGTTTGATTGTGATTAGTTCAGCAGATGGAAGTGATTGATTTTGTATGTGTCTGATGTTAAGGGAGCTTCTTGCTATAATGGCTACACCGCCGCCTTTGGCTGTTTGTCTGTCTGTGCGGTAGATGGTGTAGTCATTTGGGATGGCTAGCGCTAGGTTGGGACCTGATGCTGCGTGGAGCCAGGTCTCGGTAATGGCTATGAAGTCTAGTTTGTTGATGGAGATGATGTCGGCTATATCTAGGGCATGGCCGACTAGTGATCTAGCATTGATGAGTGCGCCTTTGATTGTTCTGGTGGTTGCTTGGTGTGGTTTTCTGTTGGGAGTGTGGGGGGAGGAGGCTTTGGGGTGGGGAGCAGACTGGTGGGGGGATGATGTATGTGTGAGGTGAGTGGATATTTTGGGATTAATTTTGCTTTTACTAGTGCGTATGTGAGACGGAGTTGAAATGGTGTGTGTCCTGGATCTGAGACGGTCGTGTCTGATTTTGCCTATGCTGGCATAGGAATTTCTGATGGTATCAGTGAGGGTGGGCTCGAGTGGGTATGTGTTAGATGGGAGTGGGGTGTGCGAGCTGTTAATGTGAGTGAGGGTATGTGGAGGTGGGAGGTGAAGCCGCGTGGCTAGTCTCATGTTGCGGGCATAGGTGGTGATGGGCTGGATCAGTGATGTGGCTGTACTGGCAATACGCAAGATTAGGCTTTTTGAGCCAAGTCTCGAGTTTCTGCAGCTAGTAGTGCAGGGACGATTTGGTGTGGGTTTTGTGGCAAAGTGGAGGATCCATAGTGCTGGGTCGTTTAGGTATGGGTTAGGGGCAGTCATGGTAAATAGGGCTGGTGGGTAACAGGGGTGAGAGTGGTACGTGTCGGTGATAGGCCAGGAAAGTGCTGGTGCACTGGTGGTGCTTGGTGACGCGATCAGGAGAAGAAAAGATAGTAGTGCACAGGATCTGATGAGTAGTGAGATATATGATAAAACGACATTAGCATGACAATTGCAGTGTGTCATATTTATTTTGATTTCTCAAGTGGCATGACTACTGGTCCAACTCATGGTAGAGTGTTCAGGGCTTCTGATCTATTTACCATAATTCAGGTGGGTGCATAGATGTGCAAGCATACCTGTAATAGCATCACAGCTACCTTACCTACCGATCATACTCCGAATGCTATCAATGTTCTAATTTATATTTTTTTTAAGTCTTCATTGTATTTCAGTGAGCCACATTTCCGAGCATACAATAGACATTTAGCATAAGCTATGTCTCCTTGCAGGCACCAGTTACGTTCCACGATGTCGCTGCTTGCTTCTCGGTAGAGGAGTGGGAGCTTTTACACGAATGGCAGAAGGAGCTTTACAGGAACGTTATGAAGGACATTCAGCAAGCGTTGATCTCACTGGGTAAGGTTGTGATCTGTTCCTCTTCTAATGCTTGTATAGTAACTAAAATATCTTGCCTGATGAGCAGGAAGGGATCTTATACAGTTTGCAAAGTTTTCTTGTGCAATCATCAATATAGACCGACTCAGCCCTTCACGCTTTCTGGGATGATAAACTGAGTATTGGTAATAACTCCTTTTATTACAGTGCATAAATGCTGGAGGAAGCTGCCACGAATCACTATATAAAAACATGATTTTATTGATGTTATTATTATTTTTATTATCTTCTTTTCCAACAAGGGCAACGGAGCAGACCCTGCTGTGGGTCCTCATGCTGATATTCCCCCAAAATAGCAGAAACAAAATGCCAAATGCACTGTGACGGTGCAGTCGGCACGAATGGAAATGTTGAATCCCGTTGTACCAAACGGGGGTTGCAAGGGTGTCCCCCGCTCTCCATATTTGGGATAGTGGATTTGGGGGTTCCCTTCCTTGCTATTTTCAAGTTATACAAACTTGCGCTGTGGAAATCCGTGGTAGTGTTCGTTTCTCGATGTACTTCACTGCATGTGGCTCTGTAAGAAAAGAGGGGGTTGATGTTGTTAGTCTGTTAGTGGAGGGGCGGCAGATGTGAAAACTGTAGTGTGTATGGGTGGGTATCAGGTAAAATTATCCCCACCAATAATATCGCCACATATATGGTAGTCAGGAACGGCCATAGGCGATATTATATGTGGGGATATTTTTTGAGGTAAATGGGAGCAGGGGCTGCGGGGGTGTCCCTCGCTACATTTAAAATTATATGGTGGGTTCCAGGGGTGTCCCCTGCAGGTATAATGGGTTGATGTCGCAGCTGAAATATGCCGCCATTCTTGTATGGCGATATTTTTGCGGGGATATTAACACATGGAACCGATGGGTGGAAGTACCCGGTCCTGAGTGCCAATATGCTTTCCATGGGTTTTGCAGAAACACTTAGAAGTATGCTATTCGAAGGGGGGAACTCAAGATATGATAGACTGTAGTACTTTAGGTCTGGTTACCCCCTGATGTGGGGGAGTGTGATAGGGCTAAAAAGGAGAGCTTAGATATAGCTTGATTAATATTGATGTGCTAACGGACAGGCTTGCTGCACCCTTCTGTTGGGGATTTGTTTGTGTAGTATAAGCTGGTAGGAGATTTTAGAGGGAAGTTGGTTAGTCAGGATGATAGTTCATGTATCTTTCTCTCTCTCTCTCTCTTTCATAGTTACATTGTAACCCATTTGCAACAAAGATCTGTAGTCCTGATACTCCCACTCATTTTTACAACTACTTGCTAAGCGTCATGGGAGGCAAAACATTTAGTTCAAAGAAAACGTTGCTTGAAATATGAGGACCCCAGGCTCTGACTTCACCTTCCATATCATGTTGGTGGGCAGGCTTAGAGCTACCTAAAACCACACTCCAAATTGGCCAGGTGCTGTGTTCAGTAACAAGCTGGGACTTTGAGCATCAGGCAGGTGGACTGGGAACCAAAAATGGACGTTGAGCTGTTTTTCAAAGTGATCTCACAGTGCACTGTGCGTTCACTGTGGAGGTTCTCAACCTAGAAAATATGGGTGAACGTGTCTAAATAGGGACAATTTTCAGCATCTTTATCCCAATAAAGTGATAGGTACGGGTAGTATAGCTCAGCGGCGAATACTGAATCTGCGCTTAGAAACCTCTTCGGTATTAAGCGTGTTATAAAAAACCAATTATAATTATATAATTAAAAAGTGGATATATGGTACGAAAGACTGACCTATGAAATTTTTAAAGTGAGAAAAACCATTCTGGAAGCATTATAACAACACCTTCACTTCAAATGATTAGGGGGGAGTTGGGGAGATGGACAGAAGGGTCGGCATGGATGGGAGAGAGGGTAATAAAATCGGGGTACACCCACAAAAAGGCCCATGGTGCACAGGCCTACCAGGAAATCTCCAGACTGATTTGTGTCCTAATATTTACAGTTTTACACCATTTAGATAGGATTTCTGGGATGAGTGGGAGAAAGTTGCATTTGCTTAGTTATGAAGCTAGTACAAAAAGGTAGGTCTTGGTCATGCAGGCTCCGTTTGGTTGCCTGGTCATCTTCTTCCTTCTTGTGACACGTGTGCCCTTCAGGGTCCCTAGAATGTGCCATGTAGGGGTGGTAGTTGATGCAATTAAGGGAGATAGACCTCTTGTCCAAAGCTGTTAGATTCAATTTATGTGATTAACTGTCTAAGGATTGAGTGGAAGGAGAAAGGCCTGAGGGGATGGGGATGTAAGACGTGTATTGGGATGCAGGAAGATGGCCGAGGCTGGGCAGAGTGGAGGGATGACAGCTGTAGGTGCTTGGGATGCAAGAGCAAAAGAGGGAATGCTGGGAGAGGATTGTGGTTGGGTTGAGTGGAGGAAAGACAGGGGATGTAACTGGAGCAGAGAAGAGGTTTGAGCAAAAATGCTGGAAGGGTTGGGGATGCAAGGTGAAATAGTGCAAGGTAGGGAATGTCTAGGTTCAGTAGGGGGAAAAAGGCCGGAGGGCCTATGGATGGGTGGGCAGTCATAAAGTCGAATTAATAAAGTCGAATTACAAAAATGTCGAAAACAAAATGTCAGAAAAAAAAATTCGAATATTTTTTATTTTTTATTTATATGTGTTCTTTGGGTTCCGCAAGGTGAAAAAAGGGGTAAAAAAAGGAGGGGGGGGGGGGGGTCAGAGGAGGAACCCCCCATTTCGAATAAAAAACGTAGTAAAAAAGACATTCTAATTTTTTTTTAGACATTACTTTTTCGACTTTATTGAATTTGACTTTAGACTATAAACCCTATGGATGCAAGGGGATCAAAGGGAACACTGGGAGATGGTTGGGGCGGGTTGAGTGCATAGAAAAAAAAGCCATAGGGGCTGGGAATCCAGGAGGTGCAGAGGGAATGCCAAGAGAGGGTGGTACTAGGTTGGGTGGAGGGAGAGTGCCTGGAGAAGGGGCTGGGGACTTGATGCAGAGGCCAGTTTCTCAGTGGTGCCTCCGGTATTCTGATGTAACATTCTCTCGACCTGTCCCAAAGAGTGGACAGGGAGCCATCATGAAGGAAAATGAGTGTGATGACGATTGCACTTGTATGTTCACATAAGCAATTTTCAATAAATAAACATGGACTTCACTAAAAGTAAGATTACAATTCTTCTTATATAGTATCCTTTTATTCTTCCATTGTGGTTTCTGTCATTAGTCTATACAAATCTCATGTAGGTACATATAAGACTTTTGTGGAATATCTGGTGAAAAAGAAATACTTAATTCAAGAACACTATTTTTGCTAAGATCTTTGGGAGAATCTGTTTATTTGAAATTACTCATATATAAATATATGGTCGCATGGTATAGAGCTTCAGAACTTGGGTTGAAACATGCCTTTTCGTTATGGAAAAAAACTCTACCTTCTGACATAGACCTCTGGGGGAGATCGACTAACCGATTACAGGTGGGGCAGGCACAGACACAATCTGGGGTAGAGCTATAATGGACAGGCCCAAAAAGAAATACATTTTAGATTCAGTCGTATCCAGTTCTCTGGGGAGAGTGGACCGGCGAAAGGGAAAACCCAAAGGGAATAGTTTATTGTGTGCCGCTGCATCTGCCCAGTCATTAACTCTTTTACCCTCCTGGCTGCCTAGGTTGCCCCAGAGACTCAGAAAAGACTGACTCTTGCCCATCCCTCTTTCATGTGGTTCTCTTGTATAGTTCAGGTGATGTAGCATTGATTGCGGACCCCAATCTGGATTGCAGGGTAGGGTTCCAGGAACTTCATAACACAGGGTCTCTCTGTCACAGGTTAGAAGCTGAATTTACTAGCCCACTTCAATTAGCAAGGAGGATTTAAGAAGGGTGAGTACCAATTTAATGATACTCGACCTTGGTGGCAATGTTTGAAACCTTTATTTGACATTTACTGCAAACAAACCTTGTTTGTAGTAAATGACAAATACCAGTTTCACTCTACATGGCTGGACTTTGGATGGCAGCATTGCACCAATGATGAAGTGTGCTTATGGTGACATGCACCATTTTTATAGAGAGCAAAGGTAAATATTTTGTCATCGTCACCAGGGGGGTGAATTCATTTCTCTTAGGTTGAGTATTTAAATCAGGAACTTGAGCTGCAGGTCTGGTGGGATTTTTAAGAATTTGCAAGGCCTGACCTCCTCAGTTGGTATCACCTCTGCCACCTCACATGCTACCACCTCTGTTTTTTTAAAAAAAGAATAAAAATTACAGGCAAAGCAATACATTTCTGGCACACAAATGTATACAGGATTTATCATTGATAACAGAATGTAGGACATATGTCCTTTACAATGGGGTGAGAAAATGTGACATGAATACCAGATGTTGCAGGGGAAGGTGGAAACATAAACCAGGGACGACGACAGAACAGAATGACATGGGAATGGGATGGTGGAGAAAGTGCTGAATTAAGGATGGAGGTGTGAAAGAAACGTACTGTAGGGTTGTCCATTAAGGGTAGGGAGAAAGGAAAATAGGGTGATGCAGTAGCATAGAATGCCAGGAAACAGGGTCTTTGGAAAGAAGGAGAGCTTTGAAGTTGGATTTATATAGTGGTAGAGCTGGAGTAGTACGTGAGACAGACAGAGCGAAAACAAGAGGGCGCATAAGGGGCTGAAGTAGTGGCAAGGAGGTGAGCTGAGGATGATCTTAACGAGCGAGGAGGAAAGTAGGGAGTGAGATGTGCAGATTCGTAGGCTGGGGCGAGTCCATGGATGGTTTGGAAGATGATAAGAAGTTTATACCTAGCTCTTTGTTTCATAGATACTCAGCCAATCTGGCAACAGGCAGAGGAGGTAGAGGCAAAGCGATGAAGGTTGGAAAGTGTGCGGACCATGAAGTGGATGATTTTGTCCATAGGTGAAAACGCATAGTTGGGAAAGCTATAGAGGAGGCTGGCACGGTAGTCAGATCTAGAAAGGACTAAGTAGAGATTAGCTGTATAGCAGTATTCTTCCTTGGCTGTTACCTTTTTTCCTCCCTTTACTACCGCTACTTACGCTTCAGCTGTTACCAACTCTGCCACAACTGTCACCACCTCCTCCTTAACTGTCTATTTCTCCTCCTTTGCTGTTACAACCCCCAGTGCCAATGTCACCACATCCTCATCAACTCCCAGCACATCCGCCACTTCTGGTATGCACCACTGCCATATCTGGTGTAGCTGTCACTACCTCCTCTTTAACGCACAGCATATCTGCCAACTCTGGCATAGCTGTTAAGCTGTTACCACCCCCTCCTTATTTCTCAGCACCTCTGCCACCTGTAGTGTAGCTGCCATTGTCTCCTCTTTAACTCACAGCATTCCTGCACCTCTTACCTAACTGTCCACAACTCCTCCTTAACACTCACCACATCTAGTGCAACTATCACCACCTCCTTCTTAACTCCGAGGACCACCACCATCTCTGGTGTAACTGTAACCACCTCCTACTTAACTCTCATAACCTCCACCACTTCTGCTACCAATACTGCTACTTCTAATCTCAACATCTCCTTCTCTGCGATAGATGTCACCTTCTCCTCTCCCTTCCCACCACCTCTCTCCAGCCACTTCCCTCTCCAGCCTTCTCCACATACAAGCCTCTTGCTCCTACAAACGGCACTGCCAGACTGCATGGTCTGGGCTTTATTGGACGCTCTCCTCTCAGCATGGGTGGAACTTCTAATGAGGGTCTCCACCTTTTTTCTCTGATTGAAATAGGGCTATGATTGGGTAGGATCCCTAAGTGCACCTCAGTCTGCTTTGGGATTGGGTGTTTGACGAAGTCTATACCTGGCCTGTCCACCATCTTGGATGCCAGTAACCCATCTGGGAATCTACCCTGTGCCGCTTGGGCTGTACTACTAGATGCTTTCCCAAAACGTAAATTCAATACAGCAAACACGCTGGGTCAGCTTACTAAACTCTTCGATTTCATTATTATTAAGGGTGCTCGGGAAACTGGTAACATTGTATTATTGGCCTAGATACAATGCTTAAGTAACTTTGTTTCCCTCTGAAACCGTCCCCGGTGGGAAAGGCGTGTTATTAAAACATTGTATCCGTGGGACTCCATGATTCATCAGATATCCCTTTTAAGTTGTAAGATCACTTCCCTGATGTTCCGAATAAAGTTTTAACAATGTTAAAGGTCTGGTGAAGGGAAATCTTTTCTCTTAATGGGAAAGGTACATTTTGTTCACTGGAACTGGTGGTTAGTGTTGTGAGGAGGGACTGGACCGATGGTCTGCAGTGAAGCAATGTGACTGTCCTGTGCCATCCATGTGTGGATTAGTGGGGGCAGCCAGTGAATATTTCAGAAGCAGCCCCACAAAAGTGTGTCTGGGTACTTCATCATAGCTCTTGCTTTCTTTTTTTTTTTTTCTTCAAATTTTACTTTTTATAAAATTTTCAACAAAGCAAGAAGTTGGGTTACACTTACAATCAAGGCATTTGCAATCGTGTTTACATTTCGGTTCTCACAATGGCTCCTTGCAACAATGAACTTTAAAGATTTAACTTAACTTTCCAACTATTTTTTTTCCCCTTTCCCGTACCCTCCCTCCACTGTCCCCCCGAGCAGGGTTTCAATAGAGAGTTATACATTTCGCATTTCATAGGTGCACTTTTTGTTGGTCTGAACAGATAGTCTGCGCTGTCTATAGTTTTCATTCAATTTAGGTAACAATGAGGTCAGTAGATTCAGGGGCCTGGGCCGCCCAGGGGCATATCTCACATCAAGAAGAATTCGGAGCATACTTTGAAGAGTCTACTGGTGTTCCTGTGATTCAGTGACTGGAGAGGATTCAGTCAAGTGTTCCCTTACAAAATCGCACCACATCATCTCGTTCTGAGCTGCTCTACCATGGAGAGCGGTAGTGATTCGCTCCATTGTGTATATATTGGTCACCACTGTAACCCACTCTCTCAGGATAGGGAGAGTGTCCGCTTTCCACCTGGTGACCAAGCATGCCCTAGCGGCTAGTAGGAGCATGGCTGCTATACCTTTTAGTTTAGTCATCTCTCCCTAAGATTGCTCAAGGCCGAATAGAACCAGGAGCGGGGTGGTTTCCCTGGAAATCCCGTCCACCTTGTTGATCCAACTAAGGACTTCATTCCAGTATGTCCGAAAGTATGTATGGCACGAGGACACCCCCACCATATATGCAAGTAATCTGCTCGCTCCCCGCACTGGCGCCAACAGAGTGGGCTCCTTGTCTGGTACATTTTAGATAATCTATGGGGGTAATATTGCCACCTGTGGAGGAGCTTAATGGCGTGGAGCTTGTATTGCGCTGCTATTGATACCCGGGACACGCCCCCACAGATGGTATTCCAATCGCTTGGGTCTAGTTCTATGCCCAGGTCCCTTTCCCATTTATGTTTGAGATTGTCGGTTGAGCCCTTTCCCACCTCCAATAGTGCTTTGTACATGCCAGATATCGTGCCCTTGGTTCTAGACATTGCATCTAGAAGCTTTTCAAAGGGGGTGAGATCTGTTTGGATTTTTTCAGCCCATTCCTTCCTCGTGAGGGTGTCCTTTAGTTGTAGGAAGAGGAAGACTGGTAGTGGGTGGATCCCTAGCGCTTCCTCAAGTTCAGTAATCGTGATCTATGTCCCATTTCTCCACAATTGCCCAACCCTCTCCAAACCCGCATCGTACCACGATTGGAATCTAGGATGATCGTGGATTTCTTCTCGTATACCCGGTGACCATATGTGGCTCAATGGGGAGGGCCATCTAGTGACTCCTTTCATGCCTGCACCCTCTCTCCAAATAACTGTCATGATGCCTACCCCCAGGCATCCGGACCAAGCCCATCAGCCCCGGGAGCAGGCATCTAGACATTTAGTAAAACCTCAGCAGCCCCGGCTAGGGGTTATGGCACCAGGCTCATAGTAGGCGCCAGGCTCATAATCATTACTTACTCAGGCAGACCATGCTGCAAATGACTCCAATCCAACATGAAGCCTGAAAGGGACTATTTGTCTACAGGGACTATTTTTTACTCGGGTGTGGTTCTAGGAACTTCTTACCTGGGACTACTTTTGAGGCTATTTAAACCACACCCGACCAGCAACACACGCTTCGTGTTATTCTGCATCCAGCAGCGTAACACTCACCGTGCCTGCAGCCTGCATCCAGTCTTCTGCCACGCCCGCCTCGAATGTGGAGCTCCTAAAACAAAGATGAAAAAAAGGGACAAGGTTAGAAAACTAACTTATTTCTATTCCACACCTGATTCTGGATCCATCTTGTCTCCGGACCTGTAAAGAACATCATTTCTGCACGCGCCGCACCTCCAGCTGCAGCGCCGCGCCATACTCACTAGTCTTCACAGCATCCTTCGGGTCGGCGCTGCCTCCATCATTTCTTCGCCGAACTTCGGCACCTAGGAGACAAAAGAAAACCACAAGGTGAGCCGAGGGAACCAACAAATATAATTCTTACCACCATAGACTTACCTGATTTACCACCGGAGGCATCCTTTTGTGACTCTCCATATTTTCACATGCCGCATCTGTAAAGAGAGACAAAACAACACGTTTTCCTCACGCAACATTTACCGGACAGCGCCGGGTAATACAGACTCTTACCTGAGCGCCACCAGCTGCCACAAGAGCATCTTTTCATGAGCCAGCTCCAAGACAAAAAAGGAAGGGGGGAACAAGAGTGAACATCGGACATATTGAACTCTATGAACTTAATACTTACTGGTCCTCACCAGGAACCTCAGTGTCAATACTCTCCGGAACTCTCCCGAGCCTTCAAACCAGTGAAGTAACTGGAATCGACGCGCCCCTGCAAATCCACGCAGGATGGAGAGCTCATCTTTCAAGAATATAAGGAGAATATTTCTACGGGTTAAGCAGACAAGATTAGGAGGGCAGATCCAGTCAGTCATTGCTGCACTACGCATCACGTGGGTGGAGACCGCAGCTGTCCGGGTCCGACCGACGCCCCTGTGGGAGCCAGGTGAGCGTAACAGAACGCAAAGCCTATCTACAAATCCTCACCTGGGCGTTATGGAAACCTCAGAAACCGACCAACTAGCCCTATTTTTAGGGGAACTTAGGGCAGAAGTGCACTCTGCGCGCCAAGAGACTAATGCCCTCAGGAGAGAACTGATTGTGTCAAAGGAGCGCACTGATGATCTTGCTAGACAATTACTGCAAAACCAAGCTGGGCAAACACCATTACTTGGACTCGGGGGGAATCCAACTCCTGTTTCATCGAGCAATCCTGTGCAAGTGGTTCTACCAGGGAGCATTCCTTTAGCTCCACCCAAACGTTTTGCTGGGGACCCAAAAAAGTTTGCCGTGTTTATGAACCAATGCCGCTTGCACTTTTTATGCAGACCTGGAGCTTTTCCAAACGACCAAACCAAAGTAGCCTTTGTACTATCATATCTTAGTGGCAGCGCAGCGGATTGCTCAATTCCTTTAGTTAACCAGGATGACCCTCTTCTTCGGGATTTTCAAGATTTTCAATTGAGCATGGAAAGACTATTTGCCAGACATTCACAGGGACAGTCCCTGGATAACAAACTTTTATCATTACGACAAGGTAACCAGGATCTACTAACCTATATCGCCACTTTCAATAGGTTAGTGGTGGAAACCGGATGGCCAGAGGTAAAACGAATTACATTATTTCATCGTGGACTTCGGGGTGAACTCAAAGACGTTTTGGCCCAAGTTGTGAACCCACCTCAGGATTGTGCAGAATATATTGACTTAGTGGTCCAGTTAGACCACCGACTTCAGAATAGAAAGGCTGATCGAGCTAAGTTCCAGAATCGGGTATTGGTTAAATCCAATGTTACCCTCAAAGGAACAGATGTTCAGGGGGGGTCTAGGGAACCTTAACTCAAAAGGAAAGAGAAAGAAGACGGCAGATGCAATTGTGTTTGTACTGTGGGGCCTCAGGACATTTTCTACGGGATTGCCCTATAAAAACATCTAAAAAAGTAGTCGGAGTTTCTGATAAAAATCAAACAGAGCCTGATTCCGGAAATGACCACACCCGACAAGCGTAGGGGTCCGCTTGCCGAGCTTGAAGAAGGATACTCAGACCTTGCACTTCATCATACCAATGGTCCTTATAGATCCAAGGCAGCCATCACGTATGCACGCAGTGAAGGCATACATTGATAGCGGGGCCATAGGAAACTATGTGGACCACGAGTTGGCTTCTAGGATGAATCTATCTCTGCAAAAAGACCACTTCGGATGTCATCATCACAGTCGATGGAACTGAAATTGCCTCTGGGCCTGTAACTCATGACACTATTGGGTCAGGATGGGCATCGAGAGACTATTGTGTTTGATTTAATCAAAGCCCTGCAGTTCAATATAATACTGGGGATACCTTGGTTGGAAACACATAATCCTCGTATTGATTGGCGAGAGAAGAGAATAACCTTCCCGGGTTTTGTACATGCTTGTTACCCAAAAAAAACCTTGAACCAAGGCCTGGCCACAGTCGCTACTCCAGTCGTGCAGTTACCTCAAGAATATCAAGAATTTCAGGATGTTTTCCAAAAGGAACACGCAAACACCCTAGCACCTCACAGATCATACGATTGTCAAATCGATCTCATACCCGGTGCACAACCTCCATGTAGTAGGATCTACGCCCTTACGGAACCCGAAAACCTTCACGTACGACAATACTTGGACCAATACCTTGCTAATGGCTTCATTCGTCGATCCAAGTCCCCTGCATCTTCAGCTTTGTTCTTCGTGCCTAAAAAGGAAGGTGACCTCAGAACGTGCATAGACTACCGCGCATTAAATTCAGATCACAGTTAAGAACCAATACCCATTGCCTCTGATCCCCGAATTACTAGACCAAGTAAAGGACGCGTGCATCTACACTAAATTAGATCTCCGAGGGGCATATCATCTGGTACATGTAAAGAAAGGCGACAAATGGAAGACTGCTTTTCGCACTAAGTATGGGTTATTCGAATACCAGGTGATGCCCTTCGGGTTGTGCAATGCACCAGCAGCCTTCCAGTATTTTATGAACGATGTCCTTCGTGAACTCATTGACGTCTGTGTTGTTGTATACATAGACGATATTCTAGTGTACTCCTCTTCAGAATCAGACCATGTGAAGCACGTTCGTGCCGTCCTTGAGAAACTACGCCAGCACAAGTTATATGCAAAATTGGAAAAATGCCTTTTTCATGCCACGGAAGTTGATTTCCTTGGATTTATCCTGACTCCAAAAGGAGTCCGAATGGACTCTCGAAAGGTGGACGCAATCCTCAAGTGGCCATTACCCAGTTCAGTTAAAGGGGTACAAAGCATGCTCGGATTTGCTAATTTCTACCGCAGATTCATTCCGGATTTCTCACATGTTGTACACCCTATCACAGCACTTTTGCGAAAAAACAAACGCTTCTTGTGGACCGAAGAAGCTGAAAAGGCCTTCCAAGAGCTGAAAGCAAAATTCACGTCTGCACCTGTCTTAAAGCATCCACGCCCCGAACTTCCATACATAGTTGAAACTGATGCATCCAGTTTAGCCATGGGGGCTGTCCTGTCCCAGAAGGATCCTGAAACCGGTCAACTTCACCCAGTAGCATTTTGGTCCAGAAAGTTCTCGGCACCCGAGTTAAACTATGCGGTTACCGATAAAGAATTATTAGCCATCAAATCCACCTTCAAGGCTTGGCGGCATTATCTTCTCGGTGCCAGACATACCATTACGGTAATCACTGATCACCGGAACTTGCAGTATTTAAAAACAGCCAAGGCCCAATCGTCGCGTCAACTTCGATGGGCATTGTTCTTTGCCGAGTTCGATTTCGTGATCACTTATCGACCAGGTTGTAAAAATGGCAAGGCAGATGCTTTATCCCGAATAGGGATGGGAGAAGCATATGCGAACCCGGAACCGGTGCCTATATTTTCAGAACAAAGAATTCTTGGCATAACCACTCTACAGACACTAGAGGATATTTGTCACACCTCGGCACCGTACCACACTAAGACCCCGTGCTTCATACTTACCTCAGGGCCGACAGCGGAAAAGGACATCTGGCAAAACTATTGCGCTTCGCCGTTCTGTTCGGCATTCTGCAGCGCCATTCCTGATGAAGTGGAGAATGCCCTGGAGGCTAACGACTACTGCACCAGCCAGACAGTTTTCGAAATACGATTCCCATGAAACCTAAGGGAATTCGTAGTCCATAACATCACGTGTGCCTCCCTCACTTGGCTCCACCTCCTCAATGATTTAAGCGGCTGCAGCCCGGAGGATGCTGCTTCTGTTTGAAAGTTACAGCTGGCGCTTAAGTTCCGTCTTATCGCCTTGTTTCTGAAGCTCCTCTTTATTGTTTCCAGCCTGCTCCACGGATTCCGGTTTCTTTCTCCTTCATTCCGTGCTCCGTGTATCGAACCCTCTTTTGAACTAAGGACTGCCTACCTGCCTGCTGATTCTGTTACCTTCTTGCTTGCCCGTGTAGCGACTTGAGGATTGTTGTAAGGACTGCCTGCCTGCTGATTCTGTTATCTTCTTGCTCGCCTGTGTACCGAATCTTTCCATTTTGGTATACTGCTAAAGGACATTTGCTGTTTCGGATTCTACCTGGTTCCGCCTTTTTAAGTGCACTTTGGGGACGCCTTGCAGTTGTGCACCCACCCGGATCTAGTGCGTCCCTCGTTCCGCCCGGGATTCCCCGTTTATTATTTTGCACTGTCGTTGTGTTCTGCATCCTGGAGTATAAGGGAACTTTGACTTCCTAGGGTAAGACTTCAGGGCCTTTTTTCTCTTTGTTACCTACACCACTCAGGATAGTTTCTAATTCCTTGTCTATAATTTCAGGGGATACCAGGGCATTGTGGTTTCAGGATCCAGGGACTGGGTTGTTCAGGTACTATTCTGTCTTATCTCCATCTATTGGTAGTTGCTGTTTTCCCAAGTGATTAATCGTGTGTTGTTTCTTGCAGCTGGGTCCGTGGCGGCGTGTTTCTCCCCGCTCTTTCGGGTGATCGGTCCCTCTGTCTGGCACAATTATCAGCAGTGGGTCATATCATCAGGAAGGTCATTTTCCCTCATAGAGAGGAGGCTCGGGTGGAGGCTCCAACCCGAGCTCTTCAATCAACGCACAGTCTCGCTGGTTTGGCCTCCTGTCTTGTCCACTCCCGTTCAGTGAGTAACAGAAACAGAAGCCATGGAAGAGACAGACCCTTTCGCTGCCCTGGTCCGTTTGGTATCCGACTTACGGTCGGACATGACGGCAGCACATGATGCCTTGCACCACCGAATTGATGGTTTGCAACGCTTCCCACCTCCCCACACACTGGGGGTAGACACGTCTGGTGCCACTGCTTCTGGTTCCGGTGTCTCTTCGGCCTCCACGTCGGGATTCACGGCAGCCCCTGTTCTCATGGCTACACAGTTTCCATTGGCCCCGCCGGAACGCTTCACTGGCGATCCAAAGCATTATCGGACATTTATCAATCAATGCAAACTGCACTTCCTTTGCCGCCCCACAGCCTTTCCCAATTCAACCACGAAGGCGGCTTTTGTCCTCTCGCATCTAGGAGGGATGGCTGCAGCCTGGGCCAATCCGTTACTCGAAGCAAATAGCTTTGTCTTGTATGGCTGTGATGCTCTCATCACCGCCATGAACAGGGTTTTTGATACCCGTTATAAATCCCAAGTTACAGACCTAGAGTTCCTGAACTTACGTCAGGGTACTTCTTCTCTGTTCACTTATCTTACCAGGTTCAATCAACTCGCTGCTGAGACAGACTGGCCCGAAGAAAAGAAGTCAGCAGTGTTCTATAAAGGGCTGTCAGAAGAGCTGAAGGACGCCTTAGCCACGGTACCAGTAGTCCCTACCGTATTCAGTGAACTCCTGGACTTGGTATTACAGATTGACGCTAGAAGAGCTGAAAGGAAAGGAGAACGCAAGTCTACCACACCAATACCCCCTCTCTTGGATTCTGTCAGTCTTCCTTCCTCTGTTCCGGAACCTATGCAGGTGGGGCCGTCCGAGGTCCTTTAACACCTGCACAACGGGAGCGCCGGCGATCACATAATTTATGTATGTATTGTGGATCGGCCGAACATTTACTAAATGACTGTCCAAAAAGACCCAACAAAAAGGCGGGAAACGCCAGAACCCGGCGATAGATGGAGTCCCTATGCCGGGGGTATACTCTTTGGACTCTCACAGGGTCGCTTTCGCCCCAGTCAGCCTGTCGGTAGTCTTTACCGTGACCCCTGACGCTTCATTTTCATCCCTTGCCATTATTGATTCTGGGGCCACCGGTAATCATATGGACTACGATTATGCTGTAAAGAACAACGTACCAGCCCTGTCCAAAGCTCAACCCGAAACTGTACATGCAGTTGACGGTACATCCTTGATTTCCGGTCTGGTTACCCAAAACATGTCTCTGCTTCGGATGCAGACAGAGGAAGGGCATGTGGAGACCTTATCGTTTGATTTGATCAAAGCTCCTCAGTTTCCGGTCATATTGGGAATCCCTTGGCTACGACACCATAATCCCGCTATCGACTGGGCAAACATGGTGGTTCAGTTTCCTTCCTCCGTGTGCAATGAAAAATGCTTTCAGAACACAAGTGTGTATCCAGAATCATCCTCTCAGGCGTTGGTAGCATCCATGGCAGTCATTGGGGCCGTTTCTACCACTACGCACATTCCTTCGGAATACCTCTCCTTTCGGCATGTGTTTGATAAAGAGGGGGCGGATCATCTACCGCCTCACAGACCATATGACTGTCCTATTGATCTGGTGCCGGGATCTAAAATCCCGGTTGGGAGCGTGTATTCTCTTACCATACCCGAGGACAAGGTACTGAAGGAGTACATCGACAAATCTTTGGTCACAGGGTTTATTAGACCCTCTAAGTCTCCTACAGCGTCTCCTCTCTTTTTTGTCCCGAAGAAAGATGGAGACCTCCGTCCTTGTGTTGATTATAGAGCATTGAATGCTATTACGATAAAAAAATCAGTACCCCCTTCCACTGATTTCAGTCCTTTTGGATCAACTTGGTTCTTCTGTTATCTTTACCAAATTGGATCTCCGGGGCGTCTATAATCTCGTCAGAATGCGTGAAGGGGACGAGTGGAAAACGGCATTCAAAACCCGGTATGGACTGTTCGAGTATCTAGTGATGCCCTTCGGACTCTGTAATGCTGCGGCCACTTTTCAGGCCTTTATGAATGACATCTTTCATGACTGTCTAGACCAGTTTGTTGTTGTTTACCTGGACGACATCCTGATATACTCATCCTCCAGCGAACAACACACTGAACACGTACGCCTTGTATTACAACGACTTAGGGAAAACAATCTATTTGTCAAAGCAGAGAAGTGTGTATTCAACTCTACCGAGGTCGAATTCCTCGGTTATGACCTTACCAACCAGGGCATCAGAATGAGTCGTTCCAAAGTTAAGGCAGTACTTGAATGGCCTGTCCCTACCTCAATCAAAGCCTTGCAGTCCTTTCTAGGATTTGCGAATTTCTACGGGCGTTTTATCCACTCGTTTTTGTCCATTTCAGCTCCTCTCACTGCTCTGACAAGCTCTAAGAAACTATATCGATGGAATGAGGAGGCACAGAACGCCTTTGAGGCTTTGAAAGCTGCGTTCTCCACCGCTCCGGTGTTACAACATCCTAATCCTCACTTACCCTTTCTAGTGGAGGCTGATGCTTCTGGTTCCGCCATTGGGGCGGTTCTGTCTCAGCGTTGTCCTGACTCAGGGGAGATTCATCCAGTCGCATATTATTCTAGAAAACTAACCCAATATGAGCGCAACTACCCCATCACTGAAAGAGAACTCTTGGCCATTAAGGATGCCTTCTCAGAATGGAGGCACCATTTACTGGGTGCACGTCATCCTGTCACAGTCTTCTCTGACCATCGGAGTCTCCTGGCGTTTAAATCAATGAAATGCCTCACCGCTCGGCAGGCCCACTGGCATCTCTTCTTTTCCCAGTTCAACTTCACCATCACCTTCCGACCGGCCCGGCTCAACACATGTGCCGACGCATTATCGCGTCTGGATCACAACCCGGGCAGTTCTGCATCAGACCATTCTCTATTGTTACCTTGTAGAGTGGTTTGTGGTTGCACACCCCAGCCTTCGCTTCGTTCCCTGGTCTTGGAATGGGTTTCCTCACATGCAGAGGAATGCATGGCCCTCAATCTCGATGTAGTACAGGAATTGCCATACATTCAGGGTCGCTTATACTTGCCGCCTGGGGAGGCACGTCTCCGCGCCCTGGAATGGTCTCATGACTCATTGATAGCGGCCCACCCGGGTCAACAAAAAACTCTGGACTCTTTGCGTCGCTGGGCATGGTGGCCCTCTATGTCTAGGGATGTGGTTGACTATCTGGCCGCTTGTTCTGTGTGTGCCCAATGCAAAATATCACGTTCCAAACCAGTGGGTTTATTACAACCACTTCTGGTGCCGCACAAGCCATGGTATATGGTCTCCATGGACTTCATAGTGGATCTGCCTCCGGTGGACGGTTTTGATACTATCTGGGTCGTCATTGACTATTTCACCAAAATGGCACTCTTTATTCCTTGTATGGGTCTGCCTTCAGCACCAGTTTTCGCATCTTTGGTCCTCAAGAATATCTTCCGTTTCTTTGGCCTACCATCCATCGTGGTGTCAGATCGCGGCCCACAGTTTACCTCGCGTTTTTGGAAAGCCTTAACTGCATCTTTATGCATTGACCATCAGTACAGCACTGCCTATCACCCCCAGACAGATGGGCAGACTGAGAGAGTCAACGCTACTCTAGAGCTGTTCCTCCGTTGTCTGTGCTTACGCTTTCAGTCTTCCTGGTTGACGATGTTGTTGTCAGCTGAATTTGCCTATAATAACTCTTTGCACTCGGCTTCTGGGGTGTCACCTTTCTACGCCATGTATGGGCAACATCCACGATCGTTGCCCTTGGATCCTTCTTTTCCCTTGGATAATCCGACAGCCCAGGCATGCGTTCGGGACATCAAATCCGTCCACATGGCAGTTTGTTTGCATCTCCTTACTGCCCAGAATAGGGCCAAGAAATATGCTGACCGGCGTCGGAGTCCTGTGCCGACATACAAGGTGGGCATGAAGGTCTGGTTGTCGACACGCAACCTGAAAATCCCTGGTAAACGCATGCTTTTGCCCAAATTTGTGGGTCCCTATTCTATCACTGATGTGGTTAGTCCTGTGGCAGTGCGGCTTTCTCTACCTGCCTCATGGAAATTGCATCCGGTTTTTCATGTATGCCTCCTGAAGCCCTGTCCTCCTGCTACTCGCTTGCCACTCCGCCCTTCTCCCGTCCGGGTGCAGGGCGATGTTGAATACGAAGTGGCGGATATCCAGGACTTCCGACTACGCAGGGGTTGCCCGTTCTACCTAGTTGACTGGAAGGGCTACGGTCCTGAAGATAGATCTTGGGAACCGCTGCATAATATTCATTGTCCTAGGCTTCTGCGCCGCTTCCATGCGCGCAGGGGGTTGGTGGCGCCTTTGGGGGTGGATGCTGTCACACCTCGGCACCGTTCCACACTAAGACCCCGTGCTTCATACTTAACCTCAGGGCCGACAGCAGAAAAGGACATCTGGCAAAACTATTGCGCTTCGCCGTTCTGTTCGGCATTCTGCAGCGCCATTCCTGATGAAGTGGAGAATGCCCTGGAGGCTAACAACTACTGCACCAGCCAGACGGTTTTCAAACTACGATTCTCATGAAACCTAAGGGAATTCGTAGTCCATAACATCACGTGTTCCTCCCTCACTTGGCTCCACCTCCTCATTGATTTAAGCGGCTGCAGCCCGGAGGACGCTGCTTCTGTTTGAAAGTTACAGCCGGCGCTTAGTTCCGTTTTATCGCCTTGTTTCTGAAGCTCCTCTTTATTGTTTCCAGCCTGCTCCACGGATTCCGGTTTCCTTCTCCTTCATTCCGTGCTCCGTGTATCGAACCCTCTTTTGAACTAAGGACTGCCTACCTGCCTGCTGATTCTGTTACCTTCTTGCTCGCCCGTGTACCGACTTGAGGATTGTTGTGAGGACTGCCTGCCTGCTGATTCTGTTACCTTCTTGCTCGCCTGTGTACCAAATCTATCCATTTTTCTATACTGTTAAAGGACATTTGCTGTTTCGGATTCTACCTCGTTCCGCCCTTTAAGTGCACTTTGGGGACGCCTTGCAGTTGTGCACCCACCCGGATCTAGTGCGTCCCTCGTTCCGCCCGGGCCTAGCTACCCAACTAACATTCCCCGTTTATTATTTTGCACTGTCGTTGTGTTCTGCATCCTGGAGTATAAGGGAACTTTGACTTCCTAGGCTAAGACTTCAGGACCTTTTTTTTCTTTGTTACCTACACCACTCAGGATAGTTTCTAATTCCTAGTCTATAATTCCAGGGCATACCAGGGCATTGTGGTTTCAGGATCCAGGGACTGGGTTGTTTGGGTACTATTCTGTCTTATCTCCATCTATTGGTAGTTGCTGTTTTCCCAAGTGATTAATCGTGTGTTGTTTCTTGCAGCTGGGTCCGTGGCGGCGTGTTTCTCCCCGCTCTTTCGGGTGATCGGTCCCTCTGTCTGGCACAATTATCAGCAGTGGGTCATATCATCAGGAAGGTCATTTTCCCTCATAGAGAGGAGGCTCGGGTGGAGGCTCCAAACCGAGCTCTTCAATCAACGCACAGTCTCGCTGGTTTGGCCTCCTGTCTTGTCCACTCCCGTTTGGTGAGTAACAATATTCAAGTAAAGATCCAACAACTCTTCGATCCAACAGCCCTGCAGGACTGGGTGAAGAAAGGCCCGGACTACTCAGTCATCAATGACCTACCTTATTATCAAGGGCGACTATTTCTACCACACAAGGAACTACAAGAACTAGTCATCTCCAATTATCATGACACCCTGATGGAAGGACACCCAGGTATCGCAAAAACTGAATCTAAAATTAAGAGACAATTCTGGTGGCCCACCTGGCGAAAAGACGTAAAGTCATTTGTAATGTCTTGTGGAATTTGCGCCCAAAACAAAAGTCAGAAGAAAAAACCAGCTGGCCTCTTACAACCTTTGTGTCAGGTATTGGCAGAATTCATCTGTGTTAGGACAACGTAATTATCCGGCTTCCACGAGACGTGAGACTTATGGGTCTCGTACTTGCCAAAGAACGGTGGCTACTGCTCCTTTAAGACCTCGTCTGCTGGGAGCTTGGAAGTTGGCATGGAGACGCTGACATCCTCTCACGGCATTCAGTTTTAACCGTGCACGCTGAGGGACGTATTGTGCTCATGTGACTCCCTATTTAAGCCACGCCTGTACGTTATGCCGGCGCTTCTGAATCTTGTATTGTAGCGGCTTGCTATCTCGTATCCAGGTTCTGTCCTTGTTTTTCTCCGCCTTGTTTCCCCGTATTTTGACCCGGACCGCCATCGGAATTGCCTTGCATTACCCCTGTGTACTTTTGCTGCCAGCCTTGTATTTCGACCTCGGATCGCCACCGGACCTGCCTTGCTTTGCTCCTTTGTACTTTTGCTGCCAGCCTTGTTCTTCGACCTCGGACCGCCACCGGACCTGCCTTGCTTTGCCCCTGTGTACTTTCGCTTCCAGCCTTGTTCTCCGACCTCGGACCGCCTTCGGATTTGCCTCGCATTGCATCTTTTTGTACTTTTTCCCGCTTGCGGTTCCTTCCGAACTGCCTCAGGATTGTTCATCGTCTATCTCCCAGTACATTCTACATTACTCCTGCATTGGGACTTTGGAACTTCTACTTGCTTGGATTGCTTTGGGAACTTTGTATCAGTGGTACACGGACTAGAGACTGCCTTAATGCACCCTTAGGCGTCCTCGTGCCGTCAGGTTAGGTGTTTGCACTTTGGACCTCTGCTTGGATTTCTCCTCCTGTTTCCTGTTTGCTTTCACTATCTGGTTGTCTCCATGACATTTCGAATTTTGGTTTGCCACGAGCCCATCCACATTACTTCTTCTCCTTTCTGGGAATTTTCAGAAACTCCTCTTACTGCACCGTTGTCTGGGGGTCTTGCCTGTACACCTTGAGAAGACGTCTCGTCCCAGTATCCTGTCCATTGTTGTTCTGGGTTCATCGTTGGCACTCCATCTTTCCGCCAATCAATTGTTCTGCTTGTTCATTGTATCAATTAGTTTGGTAGATTGGCGAGAAGAATTCCTCGGCTACACTACGAGGGCAAGAGCGCTACTGACACTTTGGATATTCCACCTACACCATGGCACACCTTATCGTTAGACTTTATTACAGATCTACCTCCATGTAATGGATTTAACACCATTCTAGTTATTGTGGATCTTTTTTCCAAGATGGCCCACTTTATTCCTCTAAAGGGATTAACTTCTGCTTCATTTCTGGCCAAGGAGTTCCTCGAAAACATTGTTCGAATACACAGATTTCCTTCCGTATTGGTCTCTGACCGAGGTAGTCAATTCATTTCACATTTTTGGAAGAAATTTTGTCAACTGGTGCAAATCGACGTGAGGTTATCAACCAGTCACCATCCCCAGACCCATGGCCAGACGGAGAGGACCAACCAGACCCTTGAACAGTACCTACGTTGCATGCTACACCAGACCGAAAGTAATTGGAAAGATATTTTATGGATTTCCGAGTATGCATACAATAACTGTGTACATTCAGGAACCGGACAAAGCCCCTTTTATACCATATATGGACATCGCCCTCGAACCTCCGAACTAGATTCGCCTCAGTATTTAGAAATGCCTGCAGTTAGTCATTTGCATTCTACTATTACACAAGCCTTTTAAGAGGCAACAGAACATTTGAAACAAGCAAAAGAGAAATATAAGAAAAATGCTGATCAACATAGAAGTGAAACTCCACAATACCAGATTGGGGATCAAGTTTGGCTGGCTACAAAACACATACCTCTGAAGGGAACTCGGACGTTTAACCCTAGATATTTGGGACCTTTCACTATTAAGGCCATTATCAACCCGGTAGCCATCAAATTGGAATTACCCTCTAATATGCGCATTCATCCTGTCTTTCATGTTTCACTTTTAAAACCAGTTCAACCAGGAACAAGATTAACCAAAACCACCGACCCCATCTTGATAGATGGAGAACCTGAATTCGAGGTAAAAAATATCCTAGACTCCAAGATGGTTAAATCAAAACTTTTTTATTTAATCGATTGGAAGGGCTACGGACCACAAGAAAGGTCATGGGAACCTAGTGACCACATCCATACACCTCGGTTGGTGAAAAGATTCCATCGGAACTTCCCAGACAAACCAAGGCCCAGGGGAAGAACAACTTTAGGAGGGGCCTTGCGGGGGAGTGCTGTCATGATGCCTACCCCCAGGCATCCGGACCAAGCCCATCAGTACCAGGAGCAGGCATCTAGACAGTTAGTAAAACCTCAGCAGCCCCGGCTAGGGGCTATCTGGGTTCAGTCCTGGCGCCTTAGGTGCCAGGGTCATAGTAGGAATCAGTCCTGGCGCCTAAGGCGCCAGGCTCATAGTCATTACTTACCTCAGGCAGACCATGCTGCAAATGACTCCAATCCAACATGAAGCCTGAAAGGGACTATTTTTCTACAGGGACTATTTTTTACTCGGGTGTGGTTCTAGGGACTTCTTACCTGGGACTACTTTTGAGGCTATTTAAACCACACCCGACCAGCAACACATGCTTCGCGTTATTCTGCAGCCAGCAGCGTAACACTCACCGTGCTTGCAGCCTGCATCCAGTCTTCTGCCACGCCCGCCTCGAATCCAGAGCTCCTAAAACAAAGAGGAAAGAAAGGGGCAAGGTTAGAAAACAAACTTATTTCTATTCCACACCTGATTCTGGATCTATCTTGTCTCCGGACCTGTAAAGAACATCATTTCTGCATGCGCCGCACCTCCAGCTGCAGCGCTGCGCCATACTCACCAGTCTTCGCAGCATCCTTCGGGTCAGCGCTGCCTCCATCATTTCTTCGCCGAACTTCGGCACCTAGGAGACAAAAGAAAACCACAAGGTGAGCCGAGGGAACCAACAAATATAATTCTTACCACCATAGACTTACCTGATTTACCAGCGGAGGCATCCTTTTGTGACTCTCCATATTTTCACGTGCCACATCTGTAAAGAGAGACAAAACAACACGTTTTCCTTGCGCAACATTTACCGGACAGCGCCGGGTTATACAGACTCTTACCTGAGCGCCACCAGCTGCCACAAGAGCATCTTTTCACGAGCCAGCTGCAAGACAAGAAAGGAAGGGGGGAACAAGAGTGAACATCGGACATATTGAACTCTATGAACTTAATACTTACTGGTCCTCACCAGGAACCTCAGAGTCAATACTCTCCGGAACTCTCCCGAGCCTTCAAACCAGTGAAGTAACTGGAATTGAGGCGCCCCTGCAAATCCACGCAGGATGGAGAGCTCATCTTTCAAGAATATAAGGAGAATATTTCTACGGGTTAAGCAAACAAGATTAGGAGGGCAGATCCAGTCAGTCATCGCTGCACTACGCATCACGTGGGTGGAGACCGCAGCTGTCCGGGTCCGACCGACGCCCCTGTGGGAGCCCGGTGAGCGTAACAATATCCCATATTGTGCACAGTATCGGGTGGGTCCATAGTTTGCGTGTCTAGGGACCCACAGCCATTCCGCCAACGTAACCGGGGTCAGGTTGTGGTTGTCTAAGTGTACCCATTGTAGTTCATTTCTTCTTTTCAGGTGGGGGATTAGTATCCTCAGTTGCACTGCGTTATAATACCGCTGGAGGTCGGGGAGACCTTCGCCACCTTTTTCTATGGGCAGGGTGAGAATGTCCTATGATATCCTTGGTTTTTTTCCTAGCCACAAGAATTTAATGATAGCTCTTTTCACTTCCTTGAAAAATTTGTCTGGGAGTTTTATGGGGAGCATTTGGAATGGGTTTAAGAACCTTGGAAGGCAGATCATCTTGATCCCATTAAGTCTACCAATCCAGGAAATTGTGAGTTTTTGCCATTTCGCTAGGTCGCTATGGAAGCCTGCCAAGAGTTGGGGAAAATGTGCCTTGTATAGGTTCTCTAATTTTTTGGTTAGGTTTATACCTAAGTACCGGAGGACATTACTCTCCATTACCTAGTCCAAGTGTGGGGAGGGTAGAGGTATCTGCAGGGGTGAGCTCCTTCAGTGGAAATACTATTGATTTTTACTTATTAATTTTGAAGCCCAAAAGGGCACCATATTTCTCAATCAGTAGTATAGCCCCTGGGTTTGGTCGTGAGAGGGTTTTGGACGTGAAGTAGGATATCATCTGCGTAGAGGGCTATTTTGTACTCTCTTCCGGCCGTCTGGAGACCTTCGACTTGGGGATCTGCTTTTCAACTTGGGCAAGGGGTTCTACTGAGAGGGCGACCAGGATTGCAGAGAGCGGGCAGCCCTGCCTCGTTCCTCTGCTCAAGTTAAACCATCTCGAGTATTCAGAGTTTACCATTTCAGAGGCTTTGGGGGATGTATATACTGCCTTGATTCCTCTACGAAGGGTTGGGCCTATTCCAGTCTTGGCTAAGACTGCTTCCAGAAAACTCCACTCTACTCTGTCGAATGCTTTTTCAGCATCAACAGACAAGAGCGCCGGACTGTCCGCCATTTTCTGCGACTCATGAAGGATATGTTATGATATGATATGGCATTTATAACACGCCTATACACAAGTGTTTCAAGGCACGACGAGGCAAGGGGGGGAACAAGGGGAGGACAGGCAACGATCCTACTAGGCCAGGTGTCATTCAGATCGCGCAAGTGCATGGGAAGGGGGGAAAGGAAAAGTGCGTGGGGGGAAGGGAGAGGGGAAAGTGCAGCACATGGGAAGTGGAATAAATAAGATAAATAAACACATAAAACAGCAAGCTGGTGGCAAGTGCAAGGAAGAGCAGACATAAGTGCTGGAAGGGGGACTGAAGGGATACAGACAAAACGGTCCCCAAGTGCAGGGGTTGCCAGGGAAGCAGTGAAGGTGGGCAGTTGATGGAGCCTGGGCCAGAGTTCAGAAAGGGTGGCCTTCAGAAAGTGCAATTTAGTCGGAATTCAGCAAGGGAGGGGAGGAGAGAAAGCAGAAGCAAAGAGGAAGGTTTTGAGGTGTTTCCGGAACCGTAGATGTTTCTCCTCGACTTTCAGGGAGGCAGGAAGGATGTTCCAGAGAGAGGCCCCTGCCGAAGAGAGTGATCTGCCACCAACTCGTTGCTTGGAGAAGCGACTGACCCTGAGGGAGTTGGAGGCAGATGAGCGAAGAGCTTGAGAAGGAAGATATTTAGGAAGAGAGAGTTGAAGGTATATTTTGGCCCCAGACTCCAGAAGGCCTTGTGTACAATGCAGAGGGTTTTGAATTTAATCCTCGTCGCTACTGAGAGCCAGTGCAGAGATTTCAGTCCTGGAGAGATACGATCCCTGGGCTTGAGGCCAAGGAAAAGTCTCACAGTCCTGTTCTGGATAAGTTGCAGAGGGCGGAGAGTGGAGGCAGAAAGATTTAGATAGAGGTTGTCACAGTAGTCCAGCTTGGAGAAGACCAGGGCTCTGGAGACAGTGAGCTTCTGGGGGAAGGAGAGGAAAGGAAGAATACCTCTAAGGAGGTGCAGCTGGTAGTGTGACTTCTTAGAGACGTCAGAGATGTGAGGGGAGAAGGAGAGTGCAGAGTCGAAGATGACCCCGAGGTTTTTTGCCTTGCAGGTGGGAGTGGGAGGAGGGCCAAGAGAGGCCGGCCAGAGAGCTGCAGGGAAGGAGGGAGTGGGTGTGCCAATGAGTAGAATCTCAGTCTTACTGGCATTAAGACAGACGTCGTTGGCGGCACACCATTCCTGGATGGCAGACAGACAGTCAGAGATGAGGGAAGGAGAGGAGGAGGAGGAGGCCGAGGGTAGCCTGAAAATGGAAATGAGGTGAAGTGCTTTCTGGATTGTGTCTGCTCCCTGTCGTCCTAATATGAATCCTACTTGGTCAGAGTGGATCACAGAGGGCATGTGGGTTTCCAACCTGGCGACCAGAACTCTGGTGTATACCTTTGCATCTATATTAAGAAGGGACATAGGACAATGGGAACCGCAGTGTTTGGGATCTTTTCCTTCTTTTAGAATTACAGAGAGCAAAGACTGGGAGAAGGATTCAGGGGCTAGTCCTGTTTGAAGATGTCGTTAAATAGTTCAACCATGAAGGGGAGGAGGGGGGTTATGAAGGGTTTATAGAATCCGGCTGTATAGACATCATTTCCCAGCGCCTTCCCCAGTGGAAGCCTTTTGATTGCTCTTTCAACCTCCTCTGCCGTAATCAGTGACTCTCTTCCGCCGTGTTTCGGGGGAGTCGGGGCATATCTATTGCCTGCAAGTATTGGTCAATCTCCTCCCGGGCTTGTCCTATTTCTGATGTATAGAGGCGTTCGTAGAATTTAGCGAATGCCTCAGAGATTCCCCCCGGTTCTAATATCTGTGTCCCATCCTCCTCCTTAATGGCCCTGACCCACCTTTCCGCCCGCTGTCCCCCTTTTCATAATGTTTCTGTTAGAGGAATTGGAATTTGCGCACCACTAGGCCTTCCTCTAGTCATTTTAATTCTTCTGTTTTTTGCATTGTCTCTGCGACTTTTGCAGCCCTATCTGTCTCATTATTCCATGCTATTTTATCCAGCTGTGTGATTTCATTCCTCAGCTTTTTCTCTATTATGGCCCTTTCCCTCTTTTTCGCCACCCCCTCTATAATTAGGACACCCCTCCACGTTGCCTTGCCCGCCTCCCATACCGTTCTTTTTGAGATGTCCCCCGTGTTGTTTATTTTAAAGTATTATTCAATTTCGTGGGCCATTTCAGTGCGGAAAATTGGGTCTTTCAAAAGCGATTCATTGCATCGCCATTTCGTGTTTTAGGATGTTAGGGTGTCCAGTTTAATACCGACTATTACTAAGTCATGCTCTGACCATGAGATTGGGATTATGTCGGCCGTGTTGGTGACTTCAAAGATAGCCTTTGTTAAGTACATGTAATCAATGCTAGTGTATGTTAGGTGTGGGGCTGAGTAAGAAGTGAACCCTTTGTCGTTGGGGTGTAGATGCCGCCAGGCATCATGCAAACCATAGACTCGCATCAATCATCTCTACCACTTCCGCTTGGCCTCCTTTTGGAAGGGGGCAGGCGTCTGGGTTTCCTGCCTGTCTGTCCATGGTGGGATCGGCCCATAGATTAAAATCCCCCCCTCGGATAGTATGTCCAGCTGCCTCTAGCATTTCAGAAAGCGGGTGTGACCCACATTAGGGGAGTATAGTGTTGTTAAGGTAAGGGTAATGTTGTGAATTCTGCCCACTAGTAAGATTGCTCTCCCCTCCTGATCGGTCCATATCTTGGAGACCTCAAGGTTTAGCCCCTTCCTTACCGATATGCCTTCACCCGCCTTTCTCAAGGGACTGGAGCTCCAGTATTCAGAGCCCATTCTAGCTTGCAAAACTTTGTTCTTCAACCCGCATGTATTTTGTTTCCTGAAGATCACATCTAAGTGTGCTCTCCTGAATTCCCTGCACACTCGCAATCTTTTATTTGGTGCGTTTAAACCCTTCACATTCAGCGTGCCAATCCTGAGCAGCCCATGTGCACTAACTGGGGGTGGTGCCGTCATTATACTTCCATTTATTTTTATCGCTATGCGGACATCTCGTGCACCTATTGTCCTTTAATTGCTCTGTGCCCTTGATCCCATCTGTCGTGCTCCCTGACTCTGCTCGCTCCCTTTCCCCGTCCCCACCCCTCCCGCCTCCCTCCACTTTGGCATCCGATCTAGCTGGAACATCTCACCCAGCCAGCCTCGGACCACCAGTGCGGAGCGTGCAACCCACAGCCCAATTTTTTAACATCTCAAATAACCATGAGCCCCCCTAACCTCCCCTCCTCCCCCCTTTATGTGTCAATTTCCGCGGTTCTTTCAGTACTTTGCTATATATTCCCATGTCGTCCATCCTCTTACCGAACACCTGACTGTTAGTGTGTGACTGGGTTCAAATGGCATAACTCACCATGACGGTCCTTAGCCCAGTGTTTACCTGTGGGTCAATACTGCTATCAATTACATTATTCATCTGAGGCGTCCTGCAGTTGGATTCACATTCAGGCCCCCAGCTTCCTCGGTGGTTCTTCCTTGCCAAAGCTTCAGTGTTCTCTGGGGTAGTACTTCTCTGTACCTCCCCTGTTCGACAGTCACCACCATCAGTGCTCCATTCCTGGTGAGGCGTTCATCCTCCTATATTTCCTGGATCCCGGAATTTTCCTACGTCTGGGTCCCTGTAGCTTGCATTGTCGATCCTCACGGGGTCCTTCTTCCAGATTCTGTTTGTTAGGTAGGTTGCCTAGTAAGTCCGCTATGCAGTTCCATATGTCCTTTTCTGTTTGTAGTCTAACGGTGCTTCCTTTGTGTTCAAACGTGAAGGGTATCCCCACCGACATCGGATTCCTTTTTCTTTAAGCCATTTGGTCACGGCTATGCATTTCCTCCGCATGGCCAGAGTGAGCGAGGATGGGTCCTGGAAGATCATCACGTTAGCCATGTCATGAACTATTTAGGGTGTGATTTTGGCCTTCTCCAGGATTCTCGCTCTGTCTGAGTAATTATGTAATCTCACGAGTAATGTCTTCGGGCCACCGGGAGTTCCCCCCGCCCTGTGTATACGGTCGATCTTGGGCTCGTCTACTGTGTCGTCCTCGAATAATACTTTGAGAATCGGATGGAGAGATCTTTTCAAGTCTTGTTCTGTTTCTCTTTCTCGTGATGCACGAAAGATTGTCAGGTCGTTACGCCTTTCGCGATTTTCCAAATCATCAATTTTGAGACAATACTCTTCTTCCCATGTCTCGATGTCTGCGAGCCTGTGGTCTATTTGGGATTCAAATGTGTCTAGAGAGGTTTGATTGGTTTCCACTCCCTCGAGCCTCCCTTCAAGCTTATCAATTCTGTTTGTGATCCTGTCGATCTTGCCCCCAATGTCTGCTCTCATGCTCTTCATCTCAAGAAGAAGTAAGAAGGCACGCTACATCGGCCTTTGTTGTGGCGGCTTCTGTTCCTGATGTTGCCATGATAGGTGTCGATTTGGGATCCGCTTCAGAGTGGAGTGGGGAGTACCGATATTTGGCGAGTTTTTGGCATGTGTCCATGCACTTTTTATTCCGTTCACTGCAGCTGTGGGGCTGAGATGATACCTCTCGCCGGGTTTTGTTGGTGTAAGGGTATCCGGGTGGATCCTCCGCAACAGCTTTCGTGCCCAGGGGTTCCCTTCCCTTCTTCTGTCTTATATTGTTAGTGTATTAGCCCAAGGGAGGAACACGCCTCTCTGTTTTCTGAGAGGGCTCTACCCCTTAGTGCACACAGTTCAGTTGTGGATCTTGGGTAGCTCTTAACACTGGGATTGAGGGTCCAGGGCGGCCTTGGGGTTCACAAGCCGCGATCCAAAAAGTTTTGCGTGGTAGAGCACTGTTGTGGATCCAGAGTGCAGGCCTCACCAGGCTGACCGGACAGAGGCACCTGTGGGGATGGTTCAGTAGTGGGAGAGGTGTTCGCCCCTTCGGAGCGCCCCCGCTAGCCCTCAGCACAATGTTTTGTGAAGGCTTTAGGAGCGTACGTGGTGCCGTTGAAATGACTTTGGGCATCCAAGTGAGCTGCCTGTGTTCCCCTGTACTTTCTATCAGTTATGCTATCACGTTCAGGAGGGCGCTATCTGTCTATGCCACCTCGGTTCCGGATTAGCAGATGAGATGTCTCCAGAGTGATTGCAGGATCATGGAGGGTCGAGGGTATGTGCACATCACAGGCGGTGAATGGCTTCTGGGCTTGGAGAGTTGCGGTGGCTTGTGCGGGCTGTTTTCACGTGGGGCTCCTGGTCAGGCAGTACAGAGAGAGTTCATCCTTTTTCGCCCTTGGCCAGAGATCAGAGTAAGAGCCCACGGTATGTCACAGCCGTATCTTTATGTTTTATGCTGTGTTGGTGCAATGCCACCGACTTCATAGTCCAAATGTGTGTTTGTGAGCAGCTGGGAGCCTGTGCTCTCTTCACACGGGTGGTTCTAGTGGTTGTTGTGGTGTCGTGCACTTTATTGTTGCAGGGGTTTACGTGGGGCCGCCAGCGCGCAGTACTCCTTGTTGTGTTGGGGCCTACTGTATGGATCCGCATACCACAGGGTGCGTGATCTCCCTTTCCCTCGGTGGTACCGCTGGGCTGCGTGCCATGGTTCTCAGTCAGTGCTGGGCCTTTAGAGGGTCGGTGACGCCAGGGTGTTCAATATTTCTTTTAATCGGGCGAGCGCCGGAGGGGTGCACTCACTGTGTGCGTTGCCAGCTGTGACCGAGCCACTTCTCATGCGCACTGGGATGCGTCCGCCGTCTAGTGTACCTCAGGAGCTCGACTCTGATTCCGGTCGGCGCATAGCTTCGGTTCTCTGGGGCAGCTTGACCATACGGAGGGGCCGCCTTCCTGATGGTGTAGGGGACAGTCGGACAGGGTCCGTTGCCCTCCGGGCGCAGCAGAACCTAGTCCGTTCTTGTTGTGGGTGATTCTTTATTCGTGCCGGAGCACAGCTTCGGGGACCTAGTGGGTGCACACTGCTTTTCTCACCATACGTGGGGAAGCTGCTTCACTTCACCTAGCAGTGGCGGTGGGCGGGTAGTGGACCCGGGGCACGTATGCACCGCGGTGCGAGTTGCCGTACAGCTGCCGTCTTCCACGGTTTCTCCGTAGTTTGAAGCCGGGGCCAGGGTGGGTTTCACTTTCGCTTGGACGTAGCTTCCGATGTCGTCGCAATCTTTCGACGATTTTAATGGCTTTCCCAAGCTGATTTCTTCCGGGATTTCTTCCGTGTGAGGGGGGGGCGGACCTTCTGACAACACCAGATCACTTTTTCTTCCGTGGGGGGGTCTAGAAGCGGGGCCTCGTGCCTCTTCTCGGACCTCGGTCTTGGAGCTTACATGGAGGAGGACTTCATCCGTGTGCCCCCTGGTGACCGTTTCCATATCCCTTGCTTTCTAACTCAAGAACACACGAGAATTATTTCTTCTGCCGCCCTTGTTCTTCTCTCATCGTCTGGGCCTCCGATATATCTACCTCTGTCCCCGGGATCTTCCCTCAGGGCTGGGCCACCCCATACATCTGCCTGCTGCTGGACTGTTGCTAGGTGAATACATAGCACCCTGATCTTTTCTAGCATGGCAGAAGGAAACATATTTAACCCTTCATGTCCTTGGTCCTCCCATGACTTTGAATAAATATAGTCACTCATTTAAACACTATTCACCACTGGTAGGACTCTCAAAGTGTGCATGCTGCAGTTTTGTAATCTTAAATTGTCTTGAACCCGATTCAACTTTATTTCAGATTGCTAACTTGGAATCGAGTAATATAACTCTTCCCACCGATAAAAGGATGCTGTTAACAATACCACATGACCTTGAGTCCTTTATTAACACCGAAAAAATTCTTAGATCTCATTAAAATTCCCACATGCTTGTTATGTTCGCTACCCAGCAGGCACTCTCCTGTGAGAACAAATCTAACGGGTGTCATTCTCACCCTGAAAACCACAGAGCTGTACGCCACATTGAATTGCAGGTATGGCATAGGACAACCCTTTGGTAACAAGCGCTGTTGTTTTCCTTAAGTTCAATTTACATACTTTCATTGGAAATATTCTGCTTTCAAGTCCTCACATTTCAGGCCTAAAGCATAGAATACTTCCAAGATTAGCTTTAGTAACCTGGCCCATGTCAGCTGTTATTTTCTTTGATGGCTTCTTACAAATCCTGTTATTGCACTTACATAAACAACATGATTATCAGTGGTTGTGTTCACATAGGGCGTCCATTTCATGATGTGGGAATGTGTTTCAATCAATAGCGACAGATTGAAAATACCTCTATTGTTTCATATTCCTAACATGTATTTCCTATCGATGACCAAGTGGTTTTGATTGCAATTGGCATCCACCACTGATTATTCCTGAAGTGTTCCTTGAATCCTTGTTAAAAGAATTTAATCAGATGTATAAAGTGACAGCAGGAAGCTAACACCTTCCATATTTGGTACACCTTAACAGGCCCCAAATACAGATGTGTGCACATCATTCTAATAGAGTATGACGAGGTAAAGGCCAATGGACATCCTTGCTCTAACTCCCCTGTTAATTGGAAGAGGGCACTTAACATTCCTTTCTGATTTATTTTTATTGGTTTTTATTGGCATTTTGCATATTTAAACAAGAAAAAATTGCCCCTTCCACCCTCCCCTTCCCTCCAACTGCCTCCCTATCCCAGAGCTGCTCCACCTTATCATACATATGATACAAAGAGGTTTTCAGTTTTATCGATTGAATAAAAGTAATTCAAGCAATGTCCAAAATTGGAATGTTCTGCGGGCACATTTGATCCTATATTCATCACTCAAATATTGCAGCAATACTCCCCAATCTGTTCTAAATTGTTGGATGTCCCCTTGAATTTTATAGGTAACCCATTCCATAGCCAAGATGTGCCAAATTTTAAATTACCATTCATGATGGGTGGGGGGGGCGTCCTGCTTCCAGTTCTGGGCCAACACCAGTAAGGCTGCCAAACTTAGAACTATACATGCTTTGAAACATGTCCTTCCTCTTGGTGCCTTATTTTTTGACCAAAGGCCCAGAAGGCATTCCTCAATCGCCAAGGGTGTGCCTGTCCCAACCATCTCCAGCATTGTCTTGCATACCTGACTCAAAAATGCTTTCAAGGCTGAACAAGACCACCAAATATGGTGCCAATCCCTCTTCCCTGTACATCTGCGCTAGCAATCCGGGGATGTCTCCAGATGCATAAATGGAAGACTCTCCAGAGTATAATGCAATTGAGTAAGGGTTTTAGACCACCACCCCCTAAGTTGGATGGATCGAGTAAGTTTATGGATATTGCCCCATAAAATCTCCCACTCCTCTAATATATGTCTATCCAGAGTATGTTCCCACTTATCCATATAAAAACACCTTTCCTGTGGACCACCTTCAGCTAGCAACGCATAAAATCTCCTGCTTGAGGTGTTATATACTTTCAAATGCAGTAAATTGCCTACTCGCCGCTGATTTATTAAGGGGATGTACAACTCAATGCCGTAGTAGATAATAGCTAAACCTGTCCTCTTCCTTAAGACCAAAAGACTAATTACACTGCTCCATCACGTCCCTTAACTTTAAACATCCCGCCTCCCTCCATTTCCTAAATGCTTGTGCATCCCTCCCTGGTGTAAACTGAGGATTCCCGAACAATGGCGTGAATGGGCATGGAGTTGTTAAGATATGCCTCGGCTTTATCATCTCATCCCACACTTCCCAGACTAGTGCTGTGATCCGCAATGCCTTCATGCTTGGAGGTTGGTCCTCTTTAGCTAACCATAAAACCACATCAAGTGGAGCCCCCACCACTTCCATGGAAACCAAAAGTTTACTTTTGTCCCTCGGCAACCAAAATTTCAGCACCCGCGATTGGACCGCCCAATAATACAGTCTAAAATTGGGAACCGCCATTCCGCCCCTATTCCTCGGGGCCATTAAAGTTTGCAGGGCCACCCACTGTCTCTTATTATGCCAAATGAATGTGGATAATAGGCTATTGAGTGATTTAAAAATGTTCCCGGGGATGGACACCGGCAGGGCCTGAAAATAGTAAAGAAAACGTGGAAAGGTCACCAATTTGGTCGAGGCCATACACTCCACCCATGAGATATGTAACGGATTCCATCGTCGCAAGTCGGTTTTGAGTGTGCTAAGTAACTGGAAATAATTTTCCTCATATAACGTAGCCATTGACTTCTCGTAATGTGAATCCCTAGATATTTGATTTTATCCACCGCCCATTAGAATTGAGTGCACCCCCGTATTTCCCTTTTCTTTTCCCTTAACAGTGAGAGATTTCATATCTCCGATTTGTGTGTGTTCATTTTTAATCCCGAGATTTCCCCAAAGAGGGCCAGCTCCGAAGCTACAGCCTTTAAGGCCTTTAAGGACTCCACTGACTCCTCTAGTGCCAACAACATGTCATCCGCAAATGCCATTATTTTATGTTCCCATCCCCTAAATCCGATACCTTTCAATCCTGATGCTTCTGGCAAATGTTGCAAAAGGCGTTCCAGATAAATTGCATAGAGTTTGGTCCGCCTTTCCAATCGAATAGGACCTGGCAGCTGTCTATTAATAGACAGACGCAGCGTTGGGGTCTGATAGTTGGCTTGTATCCTCCGTAGGTAACGTTCCTCAAACCCCATGCTGGTCATTGTTTGAAACAAAAACAACAATTCCACCCATCAAATGCCTTTTCAGCATCCAAATGGAGACGAACCGCTGGAATCTCACGCCTCTCTGCCTTTTCTATCAAACGGCAAATTCTTCTAATATTGTCAAATGTTTGACGTTGCCTAATGAAACCCGCCTGATCGGCTCCTATTAAAGCTTGAAATCTATCCTCGATTCGCAAAGCTAGAATCTTGGTATATATTTTAGCACCAATGTTAATTAACTCTGTCGGACAGTATGACCCACACTGTGTCAGGGCTTTACCCGGTTTTGGGAATATCACCAATTTAGCCTGATCCATAGAAACTGTGATGTGACCAGTTCTTTCAAAGGAATTATATAATCGCGTTAAATAAGGGACAAGAACTTTCTGGTACTTCTTGTAAAAAATCGCAGTAAAGCCGTCAGGACCCAGCTGTTACACTTTGGAATCCCTTGCAGCGACCCTTGCAGCGTCCAGCTCATTTGCATGCTCCTTTGTGCATGGCACCTGCCTAAACAGCGGCGGAATCCGTGCCAGCTGACACGGCTTGTACGTGAAAGACGTACGGCAAGACACGCCCCCATTCAGCTTTAAATCGCCGTCTTTCAAGGGGGCTCGTTGCTGCTAATTAGCGTTACTAGCTACTGCGGTCACGTCCATCCTATCCTTCGTGAAATCTCTTCCCGAGATTTAATCCTGTTTACCTGGATCCGACCCTCGCCTGACTTCTGGATTGAGACTCTTTCTCCTTCTCTGGTACTGTTTATCGATTGTTGCGGCTTTTGACCCGGACTGCTCCTGACCTGCTCTCTTGCTCTCCTGGTCTCTGTCGTACCCTCCTGGTTCTTGACACGGAACGCTACTGGATTGTTCTCCCTGCTTCCTGCAGCCTCTCGTGGCACCTTTTCGGCTGGCAGTCGCGGAATGGACTCTTCCTGCTTCAGCTGCCTTTCGCAGACTGTCAACGAACACCCACCCGAAGCACCACAGGTACTCCGCTCCTCGCCTGAACGTGTGGATTCTCAGGGGATTCAGTAGCGATATTTCGGGTGTGCTTTGCCAACGCCCTCTCTGTTTTGAAATCTTTCCTTCGTTACTGAGTGGTGGGGATTTATTTTTCCTTTTACTGATACTGGGACATTGTTGGATTATTAGACTTTGGAAACATACCATCAAAGTGCATCCGAACGCTTTCCTGATAATGCACCAACCCGACTCTAGTCTGACCCTCGTGCCGCCCGGGTTACTTCCCTATACTAATCTTCCTGTTTGTTATTTTTTCCTGCCGTTGCCTCCAAATCGGGACTTGTTTCAATCCTGTTAAACTCACTACTCAGGTCTGTTGTTCTTGGTTCATACTGTTTTTGGGTATCTCTTCCACTGTTCCACTCACTAAGCTTAGTTCCTTATTTTCATAGATCCATTCCGGGGAAGCTCCACTCTAATACTTACCTGGGTATTTTATGCCTTATTCCGCTGTTTGATTGTTTGGGTTATCTCAACACTGTCTAATATTCTTTGTATTCCTTTTCAGCATTGGTATTGGCGGTGCATGTTCTCCCCGCTCTTTTATTCAATTGACACCTCTGTCTGTTCTGTCCCAAATCTAAACAGCAGAGAGGTACATTGTAGAAAAAGAGCCCCTCTTTGAGGAAGCCTGAGTCTTGTACTCAGGGGGCTGGAAGTGAAGGCTGAATATTGATTCTTGCACACCCATCATCTCCAAGGTCATCTATCTACTTCCTTGACCTCAATGGAGTGGTGAGTAACAGAATTAGCAGCCTATACAATGTCCGCAGAGGCCAGCGATGCTTTGAATCAAATCGTGCAAATGGTCACGGATCTACGAACCGACTTGACCAATGCACAAGAGGCTTTGCGCCAACCTATGGACGCCATTCAGGCCTTGGTTACAACTCCAGCCTCACAGATGGCAGGTGCCGGTGCTACGGCTTCGGGATCTGGGTTTCCACCTCCCCAGCAGGAATGAAACCCTATTATGCTTACAACCCAGTTCCCTCTGGCTCCTCCAGAAAGATTCCTGGGTGATCCCAAAGAATACAGAACCTTCATTAACCAATGCAAACTGCATTTTCTGTGCTGCCCCGCCTCGTTTCCTACTTTCACAACTAAGGCGGCTTTTGTTTTGTCCCATTTAGGACGCACTGCGGCCACCTGGGCTAATCCTTTGTTAGAATCAAACAGTCATGCTCTCTACAATTGTGATGCCCTTCTGGCTATGATGAGTAAAGTGTTTGACACACGTTACACTACTCAAACCACTGATTTGGAACTCCTAAAGCATAGACAAGGCAACAACACCCTCTTGGTTTATTTGGCCCGCTTCAATCAGCTGGTAGCGGAAACAGACTGGCCCGAAGAAAAGAAGACTGCGCTCTTCTATCAAGGCCTCTCGGATGAGCTAAAAGACATCCTCTCCACTGTTCCGGTGGTCTCCACAGCCTTTGGGGAACTGCTTGACTTAGTCCTTCAGATTGCTGCCCGTAAGACTGAAAGACGGGGAGAGAAGAAAACACCTTTGTTTACCTCGCCTCCTGCGGACACATCAGCCCCGGCACTTTCTGCGTCAGAACCTATGCAGATTGGTGTGGTTAGGGGTGAGCTTACCCCTGCTCAACTCGAATACTGTAGATCGCACAATCTCTGCATGTATTGTGGGGCTTCTGATCATTTACTGCCTGAGTGTCCCAAGAAACCCAAAAGAAAAGCGGGAAACGCCAAACCCCGACAGTAGACGGAGTCCCTACGTCGGGAAGGCCACTCATGGACTCCCCAGTACAAAACTCGGTACAACTAGTCCGCCTCACTGTTACGTTTTCCTTGAGTCATGATGATTCGTTCCAGGCAATGGCAGTGATTGACTCGGGAGCAACGGCAATTATGTTGACCAATGCTTTGCCTCCCAGTCTGGAATCCCACTGATTCGCAAGGCTGCAACGGAGACAGTGAACGCAGTGGATGGATCGGTCCTGGTTTCCGGATTGGTAACCCATCAGACGGTTCCCTTGCTTATGAGTAAAGACGATGGCCATACTGAAGAGATATCATTCGACATCATTAAAGCACCTGCCTACGGAGTCCTCCTGGGTATTCCATGGTTGCACTTCCACAATCCTGTTATCGATTGGTCGACCTCTCAGATCCAGTTTCCTTCCGCCATCTGTAATACCCAATGCACTTCATTGCTTGGAATCAGCCAAGATAGTCCTGCTAGAGCACTGGTGTCCCCATGCTTGCACATCGGAGCCGTTTCAAATAATACTGTGTCTGTGGTGCCTTCCCAATATGCAGACTATGCGGATGTCTTCGATAAAGGGATGGCAGAAACGCTACCCCCACATCGGGTCTATGATTGTCCAATAGACCTGTTACCCGGGATAAAGGTACCAGCCAGGAGGTTGTATTCACTCACTCTCAAAGAAGATGCAGTACTCAAAGAATACATCGACAAAGCTCTGTCCATGGGGTTTATTCGTCCTTAAAAATCAGCATTTGCGCCCCCGCTCTTTTTTGTTCTGAAGAAAGAGGGGGATTTACGTCGCTGTATTGACTATCCTTGAATGCAGCTACTGTAAAAAACCAGTATCCCCTTCCCCTGATCTCTGTTCTCCTTGATCAGTTGGGATCCTCAAAGATATTCACTAAACTGGATCTCAGAGGGGCGTACAATCTCGTCCGTATGATAAGAGGGGACAAATGGAAAACCGCCTTCAAAACACGTTACGGTCTATACGAATACTTGGTAATGCCCTTTGGGCTTTGTAATGCCCCGGCCACCTTCCAGGCGTTTATGAACAATCTATTCCATGACATCCTTGATCAGTTCATGGTGGTCCACCTGGATGACATTTTGGTCTATTCACAACATCTAACGGAACACAAAATACATGTTAAAACAGTGCCCCAACGTCTAAGAGAAAACAAACTGTTCGTAAAGGCCGAGAAATGTATATTTCACGTTTCAGAGGTGGAATACTTGGGTTATGACCTCACCAGCAACGGGGTTCGTATGAGACAATAAAAAATCAGTGCGATCTTGGAATGGCCAGTACCCAAATCTGTCAAAGCTCTACAATCACCTGAGATTTAATCCTGCTTACCTGGTTCCGACCCTCGCCTGACTTCTGGATTGAGACTCTTTCTCCTTCTCTGGTACTGTTTATCGATTGTTACGGCTGTTGACCCGGACTGCTCCTAACCTGTTCTTTCGCTCCCCTGGTCTCTGTCGTAACCTCCTGGTTCTTTTTTTTTTTATAACTCTGTTTATTGAATTTAAACAACATAACATAAAGAGACGTACAAGAATAAGACATGAATCAGCAGTATACATGTTGAAGGCAATCGTCCATATCAACAGGGCCCGTGGGGCCGAGGACCGAAAGACATCAATAGGACAAGGCAGGCAAACAATGCTAGCAGCATTACCGGTGTGCCCCCACCCGCAGGGCTCATTGAGCATCTAGCCATTTACCACATATTTTTTCGAATTTGCGGCGGCAGCCCCTTGCATTATAGATCTGGCGCTCTAAGGTTGCGCACCTGTCCAGCTCATTACTCCAGCGGTTCAGGCTCCGTGGATCGGCAGATCCCCAATTGACCGCAATAAGTCTTTTGCCTGCCCCCAACGCAATTGCCAAAAACATTTTCTCATATTTGGACAGGTCTTCTTCCCCCCCAATGCCCAAGAGTACCATCTTGGGGTCCCTGGGAATTGGTGTCGCCAGAGCGGCTGAGATTGTGTTGACACAGCCCACCCAGAAGGCCTTTATCGCCTGACAGTCCCATATCATATGGTAGAAGGTGGCGGGTTCAGTTTTGCATCGAACACATGTCCCATCTTCTATTCCACCCCATCTGGCCATTGCAGTGCGTGAGTGATATGAACGATGGATGATCCTCAACTTTATTCGTCTGAGCTTGGATTCTATCCCAATTTCTCTGGGGGACATTAACGCCTCTACCCAATCTTCAGGTTCCAAGGGGCCCAGATCCCTTTCCCACTTTGCCTTTAGCCCGTCGAGTTGTGCAGCCCCGAATGAGCTAAGGGCCTGATAGAGAGTGGAAGTGACCCTAGAAGAGATGTGCTGCGGGAGAATATTGGTCTTGATGGGAGAGCAAGGGGGTACGACCGTCATGTCGGGGAATTGGGCGCGGATGGCGTGGGACAGTTGCGCATGCTGAAACCGGTCCATGGGTGCCAGGTCGAATTGTTCGCGCATGGTCTCAAAGCTCAGGAGGCGACCCTCTTGTATTACGTGTGCTAATGTGTGTATTCCTTTTGTCAGCCAGTGACCGAAGGAGCCCATTTTCACTAGTTCCGGGAGGAGCGCATTGTGCCATATGGGTTGCGACAGTGTTGGCTGTTCTTCCCAGCCGATTAGTTTGTGTGCAGCCCGCCAAGCGCGCCGGATGTGGTGGGTCATTTTGGGCAGCACCGGGAGTTGGTCGTGGGTGGCGTAGAGGATTTGGAGCTGTGTTAGCGTGGACATGGTCTCCAGCTCTATACGGATGTGTGGCAGTGTGGGGTCTGCGTGCATCCAGTCATTCACTACTCCAATCTGTGTGGCCAAGTAATAGGTGCGTATGCAAGGTAAGCCGATGCCTCCCTCCCACACCGATCTCTGGAGCGTGTCAAGGGCAATCCTGGATTGTTTCCCGCCCCATAGCAGTGTGCGCAGGTTCTTGTCAATGAGTGCGAAGGTTTCTCAGGGGATGGGGAATGGGGCGTTCTGGAGGACATACAACAGTCTGGGAAGGGTCATCATTTTGAATAGTGCGGCCCAGCCCATCAGCGATAGGGGGAGAGATTGCCAATGGGGGGTGTCTCTGTTGAACCGCTCTATTACTGGTTGTATATTATGTCGGGGGAACCCATCAATCGTCGGGTCGAGCCATATACCCAGGTATTTGAGTTCCCTGATAGAGACGTGATATGGGCAGGTCTCCGGGATCGCAGACTCGCCACCCTGAATCGGGAAGAAAATGGTTTTGGCCTCATTAACCTTTAGGCCTGCAAAGTGCTGGTATTCCCTGAGTATGAGGGAGACCACCGGGCACGAGATATTCGGGTTACTGAGGTATATGAGCAGGTCATCCGCATAGAGCGAAAGGCGGTCTTCTCCCCCTCCTGGCCAGACGAAACCGGTCAAGTTGGTGTTAGCTCTAAGCTCAATCGCTAGTGGCTCGATGGCCAGGAGGAAGAGGAGTGGAGACAGCGGGCATCCCTGTCTCGTGCCACTACCGAGGGGGAATGATTTGGAGGACCTGCCGTTCACCCTCACCGTGGCCTCCGGGGATGCATATAGCAGTTTTACCCAGGATATAAATGTCTGCCCCAAGTTCATCCTAGCCATGATCTCCCACAAAGCATCCCACCCCACAGAGTCAAACGCCTTTTCGAAGTCCACCGCCAGGAGGGCGAGTGGGGCTGGTATTTCCTTTGCCCTGGACAGCGCCAATTGGACCCTGCATAAGTTCATCCGAGTTGATTTATTGGGCATAAATCGACATTGGTCCGGGTGGACTAGGGTCTCAATCACTTGCAGTAGTCTGTTAGCGAGTGTTTTGGCGAGAACCTTCGCTTCGCCATTGATCAAGGATATCGGGCGATAGGAGGCGCATTCCTCTGGGGGTTTCCCAGGCTTATGTATGACAACTATGTATGCCTTCCTGAGGTCTGGGGGAAGTGCTCCTATTTCCCTGCTGCGTAGGAACATGCGGTGCATGTGGGTGGGTAGCATGCTACCGAGGCACTTCCACGTTTCTGTTGGGAACCCATTGGGGCCCGGAGTTTTCCCGGGTTGGAGTTGTGCCAGTGCATCTTGCACCTCGGTGTCAGTGATGTCAGCATTCAGGAGGTCTGATTGGTGCTGCGGGAGTATCGGAATCTCGATGTGGTCGAGGTATTGAGAGGGTTCAACTGATGGATTCCCAGTGGGTTTGGTATAAAGATTTTTGTAATAGGTGGCGAATGCCTCGACGATATCTGAGTCTTCCGTCAATAATGTCCCATCCGGAGATCTGATTGCCCTAACGTGTCCCCTGCTCTGCACGCGTCTCTCCAACCAGGCCAAAGTCTCGTTAGCTTTGTCGCCCCTTTCATATATTTGGCTCCGGACTAATTGGTGAGCAGTTCGTGCATTGTCTAGGGACAAGTTACTGAGGGCGTCTTGCGCCGTGAGAATCGCCTCCTTTGCTTCTTGGGTGTTTTGTATAAGGGTTTGTCGCTCACACTCCAGGACGCGTGCTTCTGCTTCCCTGACCTTCTGGACTTGGCGTTGTTGGTAGGCGGAGACCGTGGAAATAACCTCCCCTCGTAGGACTGTTTTGTATGCCTCCCAGATCGAAATCGGGCAGTCCACCGAGCCCTCATTAAGTTCGAAATATTCTGCTGTCCTCTTTTCTAGCTCCTCCGCAATTTCAGGAAGACGGAGATGGTATGTATTTAGGCGCCAATTACGATCCGGGCGGCAGGAGGAGTTCTTGAGAGTTAAAAGAAGCGGGGAGTGGTCCGAAATTCCTCTCGCGAGGAATGCAGCGTTGAGAAGCCTGTGGGTTATGTTGCGGGGGATGAAGGCTTAATCGATCCTGGAGAATGATTTGTGGACCCCTGAATAGAAGGAGAACCCTGCCTCGTCTCCATGAAGTGTGTGCCATTCGTCCACCATTCCTGAGGTCTCGGCGAACGTGGCGAGCGGCGTGAAGGTGGGACGTGTTCCAGCTCTCCTATAGGTTCTGTCGATTGTGATGTCCATTACTTCGTTAAAGTCCCCTCCGAGCACCCACATATCAGCCTCCTCCTCCAAAAGCAAGTTCTGTAGCTCGGCGAGCAGTTCTTTCGTCAGCGTGGGGGGGGGCATAGAGTGCTGCCAGGCCCCATTTCTCGCCCCAGATGTCCGCCAGCATCAGCACATAGCGGCCCTGGGGGTCTGCCCTGATCTTCCTAACCTGGAGAAGGACTCTCTTGTGAACGAGTATCATTGTGCCCCTAGCTCCTTTCGTGAATCCGGCATGGTAGATATTCGAGTAGTTTGATCTTTTGAAAAAGTTGGTGTTTGTGCCTATCAAATGCGTTTCATTTAAGAGGGCAATGTCCGGAGAGTGTCGGTTTAGGTACTGGAGCACCAGTTTCCGCTTTATGCTGGAGCCGAGGCCATTGACGTTCCAGGACAGTATTGTCACTTTGTTGGAGTTCATCCTGTCTGCGTGAGTCTATTTGTTGGGGTATCTGAGAGGATTAGTGGCTGTTGCATTTTTCCCGGGGGCGTATGTCGTTTTCCTCTCAGGGGGACCTCCGGGGGCCGCCTCGCACCGGAGTGCCTGAAGACTGGCAGATACTTGTGTCTCTGGTCCTGGCCCAAAATAGTGTTTGTTTGCCTTGCCTGCTTTCGTCGGTTTCCAGCTTTCTTTTCTCGTGATTCCGTTTCCTCGAATCCCCAAAACTCCCCCCAGCCTGCACTTCCCCCCCAACTGGGAGCACCTGTCGCCCAAACATTGAACTTATAACTTGGTGAACTTAAACTTCGTTGGGATGACCCGACCTAGGGTGGTAGCTCCTGTGGAGTTACCTGGACTGCGCTTGAAACTGCGGTGTCAAGGCGGTGGTGGCCGCAGTGGTGTAGTTTCCATGGTGTCTCATGGCAACTTCAGTACTGTGATGCCCAGGCCTCATCCGTTCTCTGTGGTATTCCTGGAGGGGTGTCTTGGTGATTCTGTTTCGGGGCCTATCGGAGTGAGAGATGGCGAGTTCTGCCCAGGCCCGGGTTTGCGAGCGGAAGGACCAGAGGCCGAGCGTCGGGCCGCAGGGCCATTAAGGATCTGTGTTTCGAGCCAATCCCATGCTTCTTTGGGGTTGTGGAATAGGTGTGTCGTTCCCTCGTGGTGGACCTTGAGCAACGCCGGGAAGAAGAGGGCGAACTTAATTGACAGAGAGTGAAGTTTCTTCTTAACAGAGTCAAACGACTGGCGGGCCCTCTGGACCTCTTTAGTATAGTCCGGATAAAACCCTAATTTGTAGCCGTTGTATGTGATTGGGCCGGAGGCCCGTGCCATCTGGAGGATGGCGTCTCGGTCCCTGTAGTTAAGGAGGCGTGCAATTATAGTTCTGGGCGGGGCTCCTGGGGTAGGTCGCCCAGTGGGTACCCTATGTGCTCTTTCAATAGAGAAGAATTTCGACAGTTTCTTGGGGGCAAAGATGTGAGTCAGCCAGTCTTCTAGGAAAAGTTCGACACTAGGGCCTTCCTCTTTCTCCGGGATCCCGAGAATCCTGAGGTTATTGCGTCGTGCCCTGCCCTCACTGTCTTCAGCTCGGTATTCTAGTTGGTTGACCGTCTGGGCAATTATGGCGAGTTGTTGTTCCAACTGGCGGACGTTATCTTCTGTGTCCGAAACTCTTTGTTCTGCTTCTCCGACCCTAGACGATAGATTGCGGAGATCCTGGCGTAGGAGAGATACTTCCGTGCAGACTGCTCCAATTTTGAGTTCCAGCGATGTTCTCGAGTCCCCAATTGCCTTCATTAAGTCGCTCAGGGAGAGTTGGGGGTCCTGAGCTGCTTCCCCGATATCCACTTCCGCTGGGGTTTGCATTTCCAGGCGAGGGGGGGCCTCCACTGTGTAGAGCTTCATTTTGCTTTGTAGGGTTTGCCTCTTAGCCTTGTCCTTGCCCATGGCGGAGTCAGGGATTTGTGTGAGGCGACAAGTCCGGATGGATCGTATTGTTGCTCCCCAGGGGGTTATTGTGAAGTCTGAATTGGGGTGGGTTAGTCGGACGACGATCTTTCACGATTCTGTCCCTGTTCAGGAGTGTCGGCGGGATTACTTTGGCCGCTGGGAGCAAATCCCTGCTATGGTTGGCCCGCTGTGTTTATTGGAGGGTCGTGGGCCCACAGGGAGGGCATCCGCATGTGCGCCCACCCAAGGGCCGTGCACTCAGCCCAGGCTATGTTCTTTTCGTGAGTGGCGTGTGGATGGCAGCAGCCAGCGCCCCCCCGCTGTGCGCGCTACCTTATGAGTAGTACTGCCCCTGGAGGCTGTTAATTGTGTTAATTGTGGGGTAGTACCGAGTTCTCTTGTCATTGGCGGTTCCAAGGATCCCTGGTCAGGGATGGTCGGTAGAGTTTGGGGTTTACCCCAATGCGTGGTCACACCCGGAGTTATCTCCCCCCAGTGGAGTATCTGTCCAGCTCCTTATGCTTGTGGGGCTGTGATCCTTACATCAGGGGCCTCCGTCCCCCCCACGGCCGTAGCCCACAGATGCCACCTTGTTGCCAGTTCTCTGGGCCCCAGATAGATTGTATAGGGAGCTGCAGGCGTTGTCACCAGTTCAGGGTGCTTGTGTTGTTGGGGGAGGAGAGCATCCACTGTCCCCACAGCTCTGTGCCCCCCACAGGTGGACCTCTGATTTTATTTTTAAAAGAGGGTGCGGCGCCTCCTTAATGCGGGTCGGTATCCTGTTGTTCGCAGGCTGGGGGGGGGGAGTTTGCACATACCTCGTTGGCGCCGTTGAGGGAGCGCAACACCGCGTTGCCTGTTTTCGTGTCATGGCTCAACCCCAGGTGCTGCAGTCTCGCTGATGGGGGGACAGGGGGAGGGCGGAGAGGCTCCGGTTCCATGGTGCGTACCTCGCCTCCGTTTGCGCTGCCGGATCAGGCAGCACAGCGTAGATGTCCCCCGCTGTCGGTGTCCAGATGCCCAGCGCACTGCCGGTGTCCAGTTGCCGTGCAAACCCGGCGATTCTTCCCCAGGGTCACTGCAGCCTTGGCGCCGAACGTCGGCAGCGGCCGTGCCCGCGGTTCGGGTACTCGTCGGCCTCCCCAAGCAGGGAGCTCAGCAGGGGGAGGGGCCCCGGGCAGCAGTCTGGAGGTGTCAGAGCAATGCCGTCAACGGATGTCCCTGGCTCACCCGCTCCCCGGGGCCTCAAAGACCACTGTAGCCCATGGGGGGGAGGGGCGGAGGAGTCGTTGTCAACCGCCCAGCAATGCCGGCGAGTCTCGCGCTGGCAGGCACAGGGACTATTCTCGCGCTCACAGGTCCGATTGTGCCCCAGGTTGCAGCTGGTAGTGCCTGGATGGGTCCGCCACTGCTCTGATGCTTTTGGAGGTCGGGTTAATTCTCAAAGCGGAGTATTCTCAGGATATTTTACCGCGGCCACCGGGTGCCGACGCAATTAGTTCCTCATGCGCGGCTCGCGCATGCGCAGTCCCGTAACCTCCTGGTTCTTGACACGGAACGCTACTGGATTGTTCTCCCTGCTTCCTACAGCCTCTCGTGGCACCTTTTCGGCTGGCAGTCGCGGAACGGACTCTTCCTGCTTCAGCTGCCTTTCGCAGACTGTCAACGAACACCCACCCGAAGCACCACAGCTACTCCGCTCCTCGCTTGAATGTGTGGATTATCAGGGGATTCAGTAGCAGTATTTCGGGTGTGCTTTGCCAACACCCTCTCTTTCCTTCGTTACTGAGTGGTGGGGATTTATTTTTCCTTTTACTGATACTGGGACATTGTTGGATTATTAGACTTTGGGAACATATCATCAAAGTGCATCTGAACGCTTTCCTGATAATGCACCAACCTGACTCTAGTGCGACCCCCGTGCCGGCAGTGTTACTTCCCTTAACTAATCTTCCTGTTTGTTATTTTTTCCTGCCGTTGCCTCCAAATCGGGACTTGTTTCAATCCTGTTAAACTGCCGACTCAATTCTTCTCTCAGGGCTTTACATGCAATAATTTCAACCTTTTAAGCGCTTTAAAGGCATCCCAGCATATACTCGGGGAGGTATCCTCCATCATATTCTCACTGAAATAGCTCGGAATATTCTCCCCTTTCTTAACTGAGGATACTGTATTGGTCAGAATCCATTCTGGTAATACCTGCTGCCATAACCCCTTTCACCTGAATGTCATCTCTAACATCGCGCACAACGAAGCGAGATCGGATAGCGCAATCGCCCCTAGTGATACTCGCAGACTCGTCTCACCAGTCGGGAGGAGACCGAAATATTATCTAAACTCGATTGGGATCTATGGAGATGTGAATAAAATGTGAATCCCGCTTTCTTACCCTTACAGGCAAGCCACACATCTACCAACCCCAAATGTTTGAATTTTTCTTTAAGTTGTTGGGACTGTGTGCCCCGAGGTGCATACCCTACACCACTTCTATCCATCGCTGTATCCCAAGCTTTGTTGAAATCCCCCTTTAATATAACATATCACTCCGTAAAGGTTTCCAACGTCGCCAATGTGGCCCTGAGCAAACAATCCTGTCCCGAATTAGGTGCATACACTGTTGCTATGGTATATATCTCTGTCCCAATATGGAGCTTAACAAATCGATATCTTCCTAGCTTATCCTCCCTGGATCCCAAAATCACCATATCATGATTGGTTCTAAATGCTATTAAAACCCCAGCCTTTTTGTCCTTTGCATTAGCCTGGAACATCTGTGGATACCCTTAATCCGAAGTCACAATCTATCCTTCCTACATGTGTGGGTTTCTTGGAGCCTCAAGAAATGCTCCAACTTACTTCGCTTTGCTGATGAATTCAGCCCTCTAATATTGTATGAGGTGACTTTAAAGCCCATGAATAGATTCTGCACGTAGAAAATCCCTCTCATTCCTTTGGTTCCTTATCACTAACTCCCATTGGGAAGCTCCCCTGGTCTCTTGACTTTCACCTCTATCAGCATGAAAACTCCATCTTTGGGCCTTTGTATCTCTTGCCCTCTTACCCTCCGCCACAACCCGCCTCTCATCCCAAACCCTGCACCTCCCCCTCCCTTCCTCCTCCCCCTGCAATGACCCAAGCCGGTTCACGCAACGGGAAGAAACCCTGACCATGTACTGTAAACTATTGGATCATACCAACTGCGGCGAGATGAACTGACCGACACCCTTAGATCCCAAGCAGTCCCATGACATCAACCTCCCTCCTCGCCCCGCCCCCCAACAGTTACCGAAGCACCTCCCTGCAAGTCCAAATCAATAACATTCCAGCTCCCACCCACCATCCGTGCATGGCTTGTCCTTTGACTTTTACGAGCCTCTCGGGGCACATGCTTTTCTATTGTCTCATTTCACTGTGGACCATTCCCATCATTGCCTCTGCTGGGTAGTACAGCTCCCTTCTTCCTGTGTCCTGGTCTGCTCACTGCTTTCCGGTGCCACAGTGTCAAGGCCTTATTTGCACGTTGTCACTCGAATCTGCCTGCCTTTCCTAGAAAATAGCAAACGAAAGTCAATCTATATTGAACCTTTTCCTGACTGAGAATACTGGTGACTGGTCCCATCAGCCTCCTTTTCAGTCGAGTAGAAAAAGCTAAGTCCTGGAAGAGCTGTACCTGCGAGCAATTTATAGTCAAGGATGTGCCTGCTCATGCTGCCCTCAGAATGTTTTCTTCCATCTGCCCACAAGATGAAAAGGCAGCCAATACATCCCTCGGTCGGGACCCCAGCTCTTTTTTTATCAGTCCCACACTGTGGATCCTATCCAAATGGATCTTGTCCAAAGGGATCCCCAGGAGAAACTCAGCGCGCGCCTTGACTTGTTCTCCAGATCTTCACATTGAAGCTCTAAATTGTGTGACATCCGTGCCAATCGTTCTATTGCTTCATAATTTTTCAGAGAGTCCTCTGACAGCTCATGTAGGCCTGGCTCGTTTGTATCTACTCGTTCCCTTAACTTCTGGACTGTCAGCCTGCGTCTTTTCTTCGTTCTCTCATTTTGTGTAGAATTTGCTGGGCAGCTTCCTCTCTGGCGCTGCCTCGGTCCTCTGAAGTGCTACATCCTTGCTCGGCTGCCGTGCTGCCCTTTGTGCGCGCTGTGGGATCATTGAACTCTGTAGTCTTTGCAGATATTCTTTCCTGATTGGTTTCTCCAATGACGTGCCTCTAGGAGGTTGGTTTAGTCGCCGTTCTGCTGGTTTCCATGAGGAGGACTGCATATGGTTTGGGTCAGAAGCCAAGCCAGCGATTATTGAAGGTTTTATAGAGTTCTCATACATTTTAGCTCCTACCTACTCTATAAAGGTTGTAAGTGTCTGGGGGAAGGGATGACTTAATTCCCTCTCTGGGGTTTTTCTGTCCCCTAATGGGGTGTCACCTCCAAAATGATCCGTCTAACACAGTCCTGAAGGGGGTGTTAAGCATAATGTGTTCACCTCCCTACTCCCAAAGGGAGTGGCATCCCCTTGGGGAGAGGTGACGATCGCCTTGGATTTGTCACACAGTCTAGATGAACAACTTCAATGTGGAATGCCCCGCCGGTCAAAGTACATGTTCCTTGGGTATTGCCCAATTTGTTCGAATAAAACTGTCCGTATGGACGTTTTGTTTGAACTTGGGTAGTACCATTTGTTTGCAGTCTAATATACCGAACATGAGGAACAGGGGCTGCGGGGGTGTCCCCTGCTCCCTATGTTTGGTATATTAGGCTTTGGGGGCTGCAGGTCTGTCCCCTGCTTCCTTGATATTGGAAGCAGGGGACTCAGAGAAATAGAAAGAAAACTGAATTTGCCCGGTCAGCTCCGGCCCACGTTTGAGGGACGGAACTGACTCTGCGGGGCAGTGGAAGGAGTACCGGTGACCGGGTACAATGTGAGGGGGATTAATATAGGGCTGCTTCGGGGGCAGGGGATTGGAGTTGTTTGACTGAAGGTCAAACAGAGTTGTGGCTGAATCAATTACAATCCATTCCGCCACAAACTGTTTGACTTCGGTCAAACAACCCATGTCCTTTCCTTGTGAGTATTGCCTGGCTTATCAGCTTTCTAAGCGATTAACCAACTTTAACCATGAAGGAAGGGCCTGGGAATTACGCTCCCATACTATGTGCAAGAGCAGAAACATTGTGTATATCATTATTTTCCTGTCCAACAAAATGTATGTTGGCAACCACACAACTTTTGTGCAATTGAATCATCATCATTATACACGTGCCTCCAATTGTAAAATCCCAAACCCCCTTCTTGTCAAATACCCTTGACAGGATAGTATTCATACCTCACAAGTACCTAAAACACAACTCATATCTCGTATTCATGATGTTATTGTATTAGGCAAGAATCCCAAACAGAATCTCCTTAAAAACTCTATTAATCCTATGGATTCCAACTCCCATAGTGCATGAGGCACTGAGATGAAGAAAAGGGACAAGGAGTTAATGTGGATTGAGAGAAGCTCGAAGCACCATGTGCGGACTAGTTGTTGTAGGATGAATCAGCTAGATTAGGTTGGAGAGAGAAGGCGCAGTCTAGCCAAGCGAGAGGCCGAGCAGCAGGAAAACGCAGATGTGCTGGAGCAGACCGCGCTGAAACTGGCAGGTGCTCCTGGGCTGCAATTCATCAGCCTTTAGCACCGGCGTGGCAAGAGACCCAGAGGAGTGTGGCAGGCTCCAGGGAGAACCCGTGAAGATACCTGCAGCAGCGGAGATGCTGTACCGGCTAAACTGAAGGCAGGAAGCAGTCATGTTATCTGCAAGTGAGCCCGAGACCGAGAAACGAGCTGGAAACAGGTGTGCCAAGTGGGGGACGCAATTCTCGCAGTCAGACCTCGCTTCAGCAGTGTGCAAGAGGCTGGGGACGCAATGAAACACCAGTGAGTTGGCCCAAAGATAGTGGGAATCCCGGGGCGTACCGACAAGCACACAGACAGTTAAAAGTGCCATTTGAATACTGACAAAGTCAATTTAAAAGACTGAATTGGCACAATTCCTCATGCCTGAAATGTCAATATGGGGAAAGCTGGAGCAGATGTGATTATAAGCAAATGAATGCTAACAATGTAGGTGAAAGACCAGATTTGCATAAGTCTCCATTAAGGAAGAATTCATATGGGGAAAGTTGGAGCACGCATTGTCCTAAGCAAGTGAGTGGTGATGAAGAAGTTGAGAAGTGGAACTTGAACAAGTCTTCATATGTGAAAGGTCCAAATTGCGGGAGCTTGAGGCAAGTGAAATCCAAAGTCAAGGAAGTATAGACAGTATAAGAGTGTTACTGTGCAATGCTAGAAGACAAAGAAAAGTAAAGGGAATATTGAAAGAAGACCAGATAACGTGGACACATCAGGCAGTGAGCCTTTTGGAGGGATAACAGATTCTTGGCAGAAGAGTATACCAGGGGATCCACCCAAAGTGTATAAGGAAAAGAGGCATTGTCCAAGGATACCTGGCAGGAGAGTATACGAGGGGCTCTGAGGAAACCAGTGAGGACTCCCTGGTAAGGGAACATACCCAGAAGTCATCTTTAAAGCAGTAGTATAAAAGAGACTCTTTGCCATCTGAGAAGAAGTTGTATGAAAGAGAGACTTTACCATCTATAATGCAGTTGTATAAAAGAGACTTTTTTCCTTTCTTGAATGAGTTGTGCAAAAGAGACATTTTACCATCTCTGGTGCAGTTGTATGAAAGGAACACTTGGGTCATTCTTGAAACAACATTTATGTTAAATAGACACTTGTGATACAGTTGTATGGAAGACACACTTGGGCCATTTTTTAAACAGTTATGTGAAAGAGACCTTGTTACTAAATTTGAGAAACTGTTACTTGGAAGAGACATTCTAACCCTCTGTAAGGAATCATTAGTTGTGTTATCCTTCCTGAAGTAATCCAGGGGAATGGAACCACCTTCTGGATCTAAGGACTTGTCTTTTCGAGAAATCATTTTTGTTATAGTTACTTACATTTTGAGTAAACATACGTAAGGGACATTTTTCCTTACACTTTTTAGTTGTGCATTTTAGTGTGAGGGTCAGAAATATTTTGGATACAAGGACAGTTGTTATCATTTTGACAACAAGACATAGGGCCTCATCACGAGTTGAGCTGTATTCCCGGCTGTAATACCGCCGGCTGTAATACCGCTGACTGTAATAGCCCTATCACCGACCGGTCCGGTGGTACTACCACCGGATCACGGGTTGGGCCTCAACTGTAAATCACCATTCCTGATTGGGTCCATTGGACCCAATCAGGAATGGTCCATTGGTCCATTGGACCCAATGGGGAATTTCCAGTGCTAATACTCCGGGCTAATACAGCCGGCTGTAATACCGCCGAAAACAGGGATTTTCACCTCCAGAAAAAAGCTGGAGGTAAAACAGCCAATTTAACACCCAACTCGTGATAGGGCCAGCCCTTAAATGTGGCGGTAATACCGTTACCACCGCATTTAAGGGCTGCAGGCCTATAGACTGATCTTTAGTTTTAGTTTCCTAGGCAGGGAAACTCTTGTTAGAATAGGAACAGAGAGGTCTTTATCCAACACCTTGGGCCTCATTCCGAGATTGGAGGCAGCCATGGCGCTAATAGCGCCATGGCTGCCTCCAATAACGGTACCGAGTCTGCCCTCATTCAATGGGGACTTACCGGTCTAGTCGGACCTTTGCGGGACCGGTAAGTCCCCATTGAAAATACCCTTCCCCATTTGAGTTCCCATAGGGCTCAATGGGAATGGGGAAGGTGCAAATAACAGTACCGCAATTTGCGGTACTGTTATTTGCTCCCTGGTAAAACCAGGCAGCCTTAGCGGGACCCGCAAAGGGTCCTCGGAATGGGGTGCAAAGGGATTACCGTCACCGATGTCCTTAACGGTGCCCGGTATCCCTTTGTGCCCACCTCGTAATGAGGCCCCTTGTCTTTAATAAAGATGTATGATTTTGAAAATATTACTACTTTGTGTCTGCCTCTCATTCCCGACCCCTCACAGTCTTCACCTTCCAACTTTCCAGTCCCCTTTGTCTAATTGGGGCTATGATGAAGAAATTAAGGGCACCAATGTAGGAAAGAGGATTGGGCTCTCTAATTGGCTGGAGCCCGATCAAACTGCTGATACCTCATGTGTGGATTCTTGCCTCTTAGACCTGGCTCAAGTGCAAACAATGGTTAACTGCTATGGATTTGGGTGGGTTTGCAGCAGCGGCTGCCCGGCACCAACATTGTACCATTGAGAACCCCCTGTGTGGGTCTGCGCTGTCCCTTAGCACCCCCATTTTTTGCCCTGTCAGCCTCTCTCCCCATCTCGCAAGAAAACTTTGTTGTTTTACCTGCAAACTGTACCTGCACAGCTATGTGGTTGCAACATGTAGTTCCCTTCTCGTAGGTAGTGCGGCTTGCAGGCTTCCGCAGTCCAGGACTTACAAGTCATTACTATAAAACCAGAAATGTACCTTCCTCGATCTCACTACATCTGATGTTCTGGACCGAGGAAGAAGGCCCTCCGGGAGCCGCCATCTTCCACCCCCCAGGCGAGACTTCATGGGGCAGGTGGTCGTCCCCTCCCCCAGGGTCGCTTGAGCCCCACTACTTGATTCACTCTTATCGACAAGTCACATGGCCGCTAGCCACATCCACCTCATATCTCCTGTTCATTTGCTAACAGTGTAGCATTGGTTGATGAACACCATTTTACCCTTTTAACTCAGATTTAACATCAAATTTTAGGCCTTCAAGAAGGGACTTCGGGTTATACTGTGGGCACTACCAGATTTATGCAGGGCTCTCACTCTCCCCCATGTCCTATCTGAAGAGGTCATTTAGTCCTGTTTTTATTCTTTGCGTTCTGTTACTCGTAATTTTCTAATTATAATTGTAAGACGGCAAGTTCCAAAGTGCAATGCTTGTAGAATTGCAGGTTCCAAAGTGAAACGAAAAATCAAGACTAGATGAGCTTCTCATTCCTGCCATGGCACAACTTGTGAGCTCAGCCGATGGATATTCATGATTTGGTAATGTGCATGTGGTTTTGACTTTACCTTTAGAACTGCACAAACCAAGTTGTGCCAATGGCACCTGATCCTAAAGCCACAATCACAGCTCATAGCTTGAAAGTTCTAAACTAAAACAAAGGCAAGATCCCACAGATGTGTCCACAAGGGAACCCTTGTTAATTGATATTATACAACCGGGTCACCTGTCATTTCACACTCTGTTTCATATGCTATGCTTCATTTGAACCTTCTTGGTGATTTTCAGCATTGAACTTGACCTGTAGTTTGCTTAAAGTTGTTTCCTATTTTAAAACAGGTCCTCTGATTGCCAAGTCTGTCTTTTCACTAAGAGCAAAGGAAGCAAAGGATCTTTGGCATGCTGACCTTCATGACTCTGGGAAGCGGAAAAATAGTAATCATTCTAAAAGTGAGTGTGAAAAGCAGGTCAGTTACGGCCAAGGTGTGCATGGTAGCTTCCTACTATTGCTGAACACATTTGTCCTAAAATATCTTCTTACTATATATTTCAGTTTTTATAGAAAAGTCATGAATACATGTTTTTGGCATAAAACTGTCTAGTTTTAAAAATCAACATACAAAGCATAAGATGTATGATATGATATGATATGGCATTTATAATGCGCCTATACACAAGTGTTTCAAGGCACGACGTGGCAAGGGAGGGCGAACAGGGGGAAGACAGACAACGATCTTACTAGGCCAGGTGACATTGAAATCGTGCAAGTGCAGGGGAGGGGGAAGGGGAAAAGTGCAGAGGGGAGAAGGGGAGGGGGCAGTGCAGTACATGGGATCGACCGTAAAAATAATTAGAATAAATAAGCAATAAGTAAAGGGTGCGGCTAGCTGGTGGCAAGTGCAAGGGTAGGTGCAGACATCAGGTGTCAAGTGCTGGTAGGGAACTGTAGGGATGCAGAAAACAGTCCTCAAGTGCAGGGGTTGCCAGGGAGGCAGTGCAGGTGTGCAACTGATGGGGGAGGGGACCTGGGCCCGAGATCAGAGGGTAGGCAGGTGCCTAGTGCAGTTTCAGTTTCAGCCAGGAGTTCAGCAGGGGAGAGAAGGAAAGAAAGCAGAAGCAAAGAGGAAGATTCCGATGGGGAGAATCTCGGTCTTACTGTCATTAAGGCACAGGTCATTGGCGGCACTCCACTCCTGGATAGCAGATAGACAGTCAGAGATGAGAGAAGGAGAAGAACTGGCGGAAGGGAGCCTGAAAATGAGCTGTGTGTCATCTGCATAGCACTGAATGTTGGGGCAGAGAGCGGCAATGTGGTAGCAAAGAAGTGCCAGATATTGGTTGAGCAGCCAGGGAGAGAGGTTATACTCCTGGGGAACACCACAGGAAGGGATAGAGATAGAGGACAGGAAGGACCCAAGTTGCACCTGGGAGGGTCGATCAGTGAGGAAAGAGGTCAGCCATGCCAGGGCCTGACCGGTGATACCCAGCTTATCATGGAGACGGTTGAGCAGAATGGCATGGTTGACCGTGTGAAAGGCAGAAGAGAGATCAAGTAAGAGGAGGACACAGGGGGTTTTGGAATCGAGGTTGGAGAGCAGGTCTTCACGGATGTTCAGGAGAGCAGTTTCCGTGCTTCTGGCAGCTCTGAAGCCAGACTAATTATCATGGAGACTACCAACAGATTCAGTGTGAAGATTAAGCTGTATTTTCAGTTACTCTTACTAAGTTTTACACCGTTGGATTTATGTTCTGCTAAATCTCCCTGATGTGGTAATATCGAGAATCCTTAGGGGTTGTAAACTCTTTAATGCGCTAAATCGGAGGATAGCACAGGGGCAATGCGCTGGTCTTGGAAGCAAGACCACGCATAGCAACAGAGGTTTAAATCCCGGATCCGCGCTTAGAAACTGAACTCGGGAACGGTATTAGGCGCGTTATAAAAACCACTTCTATGGTTGAGTGCATAGAATGGTTGGAGTGCATAGAATGATTGGAGTGCATAGAATGATTGGAGTGCATAGAATGATTGGAGTGTATAGAATGGTGGGAGTGCATAGAATGGTGGGAGTGCATAGAATGGTGGGAGTGCATGGAACGGTTTGGAGTGCATGGAACGGCCTAGAGTGCTTGAAACGGCTGAAATGCATGGAACTACTGGAGTGTGCTCGACCTCAAGATATAAACCACCTTATCACATCTCCACACTTACTCTCTCCTTTACACCACCACTCAACTAGAACACAACAATACTATGACACCATTCGGTATAGCTGTTCTCATACCATCACCTGCCTCATACTCCCCATCATCCTATCTAAAACACAGCTGGTTACACACCCTCCAGCCTAGGCGTTCTCCTCTGGCCTAACGCAGCCAGAATCCCAACCACCACACCTTCCGCTAAGAAGCAGCTATCACAGGAATGCAACACTGCTGCACAGATATCCGGTGCTCACACGCACCTTATGACTCTCTCCATCTCTCTCTACTGACTTGAACTTTGGTTCCCGAGGGTGTTCAACCTACCAGCGCCTTGAGATCATACCAATGATAATGAAGGCGCTATATAAATGCAAAATAACATAACATAACTTAAATAAATAAACTGTGGGTCAGATGTAGTAATTGCCTTTGCGGTCTGCGTTCACTAAGCCAGTTACGTGCTCAATGATGGGCTTTGAGTGTGCTAAGTAGTATGTTACAATGTATTGTAACCTAACCAAGCATTAATCTTAATGGATGCACATACCGATGCACTGACCACAACTCAGTATTGCGCTACTGTTAAAAGATGCCGGGCCAAATACTGGCTACCGACACCCTGTAGAGTGTTCCGATGCTGTTCCGCTAGGTCCGCGCTTTAAATACTAAATACTATAAGAAAAAAATTAAATAAATATTAGGAGGCTCTTCCTGGTCTTTTGTGTAATGCCCTTTCGCTTCGATACAATGCTTATGATTTACACTAACAATAGTATGATGCCCCTTTCCTGCCAGGGATAGGTTGGGCATCCCCTCAGATATTTCCAGGGAATTTCATTAGTGTCTGTGACTTTTCATGGAGTCATAAAGTATTGATCTGTTACTGCATAACAAGAGCAGTTGGCAACCATTCATAAAGAGGAAGAATACCATATTAGACCCCTTTATAATTGTCATGCTCTTTTTGGGATGTGGGGTTTGGAAAAGGAACTGTTTCCTTCAATCCAGCGATCTTCAGTGCCCACACCCACAATAAGTAAAAAAAACACCACGCCCACTTAAATCCTGCCCATATATCTGCCATTGGGATCCCTGCCCCTTTAAGGAATAACTGTCTCAAAGGTGAGTTAGAAAGTGTTCTGCTTATCCTTATGACCATGGAAAATGTAGCCAAACAGGATGCATTGTGAGTCAGCGACCTGGTCTGTGAATAATGAAGCGAGTTGTGTGAAGAAAACTTCTAATTTTCTATTTCCACATCATTGGATTACTTCATCTAGGGCTGAGCAGAGGTATACCATGCATGTGTGGTGTGTGCCATACTAGCGATCAGAGCTTCTTACGACTGAAATTGAATGTATTAAGCTGCAGACTAAAGTGAATGCAGATGCTCACATGCGCTGTGAAGCAGGCAACAGATACTCTATAAACAACCCAATGCATGTCACATCACAATAGGACTTTGGCAGTTGGAGAAAGATGTACTTCCCAGTGTGGATGCCTTCTGGGGAGCAAGGGGCAAGGCTCTGTCTGGTGCGCCTCGCTGGTCTGTGGTCGACTCAACCCTGATCGAGCATAGCGAAGGAGTCAGAATCAACTAGACGTTTTGCGGGGGGATACCTCAACCAGAGACTTGTTGGGTTGAAATAGTGCCTTTTTTTATAGGACACTTATTAGGAATAATTGAGCAAAACGCTGAACAATGTACAATAGGTTCTGTGGAGTAACTCATGGGAAGTATTCCGATAGATGGCATGTCAACACTTTTTCATGATGCCTCCGCCAATATATTCCAGCAGTGACACTATAAAGAATATGTTCACATGCCTGTTTCCACAATTTCAGAATCTACACTATTAAACACTTTGATGATAATGGTGCCGACACTAGAATCATCATTGATGCTGTAAATGCTTGAGCATATTAAAAACATAAAAACATGAATATATAAAAAAGAGAGAGTGAAATAAATTCAAGCTGCCGCAAACCAATCACAAAAGCTGTTTTCGGTGCTCCATCATCAGGTTAATCCTTTGCTAAATCCTCAAACTTCTATTACTCTTAACTCTTACTATTACTCCTAAGAAAGCATACCATATCATTGTATGAGTAAACAATAAATCGGAGTTGCACACATAACTTGATCAGGGGAACTGCCATAAGGATAACTATTTCCCTGCGAGATAAATGGTTTGTCACATCTTTCAGTGCAAGCAGGGGAGGAAACCACAGTAAAAGATGCAGCTGAAGTCCTGAGTAGATGCTTATTAAGGAAAATTGCAGCACGATGATCTCTTTCTAATTAGATCATGGTGCCAACTGGCTGGGCTTGAGCGGGAACACCCTGCAAGGAACTCCAAGGGTTGCCTGCTATTTAGCTCATTAGCCATTGGAGATGTGCATCCTGGCTTTCAGGGCGCCTTCCGCTGCACACAAGCAAAGCCCTACTCAACCCCTTAGGTTTTCCAGTGCCGCACTCCCCTGCTGCAGGCTTAGCGTCCCTCACTCACTCTCATTTTATAAACTTGCTGCAACATGAGCTTGATTTTCTGCTTACAATTTTTAGCTGCTCTCCAGTGGCCATCTTGTAGGTTTCGCCAAGCAGCGTGCACATTCGTGTTCCCGTTTTAACTCAATAATTACGGGGGTCTCGCTGCCCGCCCCTCCATCTGCCACAGTTCTTTATGCCTTTTCCATACTTATCACAGGGAAAGCAGCGCTAGATGGGGTTCCATGGGACAAGCCAGGCATGAGCGCACACATCTCCCTTTCTGCTCGAGTCTGTTGCTCTTAAATTCTTTTTAATTAGAGTTTTACCCTTTAAAAAGTTAATAGAAGCCCTTGTTTAGTAATTTCTAATCCATGTACCAATGCTGATGATATGCATCTATACATTCAATGAAATAAACTTTAGTTAATGATCAATTAAAGTAAAAAACCTATTGCAACAAAACCCTGGAAATTCAGCTAAAGCCACCATAACTTTGTGCCCCCTGTTGAACAGCCTATAACCACAATGATGACATCACAGGTGACTTCACTGATGACATCAGCTCTCTACTCAGCAGCGGCCAAAGTAGAACTCCGGCATATAGACAGCTTTCTTCTGGTTTATGGATGGTCCTTCAATCGCAGACCCTGTCCTTGGACAGCTGATGCTGTCTCTATGCAGGTCCATATGCTTCTCTCCATGATGCCGCTGTGCCCTGCTTCTGCCCCTTCTGAGGAACTCACTTTGTCCTCTGTTTTCCTTTCAACTCACCTACTTCCTTTAATCTCGCCCTTTAATCTTCATACTTATAATTCAGATATCATCTTTCAGCACTCATTGTTATGAACTATTCTAAAATGCTAAAATCATAAAACCCGAAGGCAAAGCCTGCTGTTTGGTGCTGGCGCTGCGAGTCCTGTGAGCAGAGCTGAGTTGTCACACCTGGAGCAAGTGACCCCACCCTCTCCCTCTTCACTGAGGGTTACTTTATTTGCTGCAGTGTGCAGGAGTGTTTCTGGTGGTGTGGGTGAGGTTTGTCAGAACCAGCCGAGTTAGCTTTTTAGGACCGGCTGAGTCCTGACTGTAATGTTCCCCCACCCCCTTTACTTCCCCTCCTGCACCAAGCACATATTGCTCCTATCGGGAGGCTATTTCTTCACCAATGTACTTTTTTGTATCCTATAGAGATTGGAACCTCCCTCTCACCTGCTAAGCGTTTTTTTTTAAAAAAAACTTTATTTATAAAGTGCTTGACATTGCAACAGAAGAAGTTCAGGGCATTCCCATAGCATGTGGAGATATCCCGCCTTGTTCGAGTGGCATCTGGGGCACTGGGTGCAGGAGAAGAGATGTATTTCGCGCCAGATCTCAGTGGAGTTTTTTTGAGTGACTAATAGTGCTATTTTTTTCCACCTGTCAATCTCACAAGAATATTTATATGCTTTCAGCCAGCTCCGATATGTTTGCCTTATCATCTTTTTTGTTACAGACAAAGTAAAATTAGAATGTACTATTCCTGTAGCTGGATAAAGTGTGACTGCAATTGCTTTACGCATAGATTTTTTTCACAGCTACAATGTTTTTATCGTGGTCTTGTCTTTTTTTAATCTTAATATTTCAACATTCATTCTAAGTTTTATAATCACGTTTATTCCTGCACTTTTCTGTTAGTTCTGACATCATCTCAGAAAATGCTAGAATCTCTTTTTCTTGTACTTCAAGTTTGGTGTCTTCAAATTTATTCATGTATGCAGTCAACAGGTGGTCAGCATTGATGTTGGTTTTCAACTGTGTATTCCCGTTCCATACTATTCGATTCTGATTTTCATTCAGAAAAATATTCCCATTCCTATCACTATTAGGCCTGCCAATCCCCCAATCATTGGATTTGATCAACACACAGAGCGGGAAATGATCGCTTTCTTCATGGGAACCAATTCCCATGTCTATAGTCAAAGATAGGCCAATTGTATTTATTATGAAATAGTCAATTGTTGAGGCACATTTGCCAGCAGAGCGGGTGAAGGCCCTAGCAGCATCACCCGGACAAAAACCATTAACGATAGTGAGGTTGTACTCTTCAACCAGGTTTGCCCACAATTTACCTTGTCTATAAAATAGCAATGAATTCACTGGACCTGATGACTTCTTTAACTGGAACTCTATAGCTTTTGGGAAAATGTTAGCATTAAAATCCTCCATTAGCCAGATAGGATAGAGATGGGAGTATTTTTCAGCAATTTTGCTACAACTTTGACATTTACATTTGGTTGAAAAGAGTTTGGGGGGGGGTTATATATATTTATTACCATAAATATTGTCTTTTCCCATGTCACCATCGCTACCTGTATATTAGAGGTACTCTAATTTATTCCATCTATTTTCCAAGGTTGTTGTACAGAGAGCAAAAGCCCTCCTTTGGGGCGACCCTGAGACGCTTTTGTGGCTACCTGCTGTATGGTCATGCGTCCATCAAATTGTATTTCTTCAGTTAACCATGTCTCTTGTAATGCGACCAGCACGAACATTTCCATATTCTCAGCCAACCCATCATCTTGGAAAATATGAGTAAAACCATGCATATTCCATGATAGCATAAGATTCTCAACATCGCGGCTGAGAGCTAAAGTGGGTTTTAAATGCTACTGGCAACCATGACCAGTAGCCATCAATTGCATTTCCAGCTGCTTCAGATGAATTTGCAGTATTAGCATCACCAAGAGCATAATTAGTTCTGGATGGCGTTCTGTTTTTTTTGGAGCTAAGATTACTTATCCCTGTTTGGTAAAGGATACTCGGTTTATTTATTTCTCCTAGACTATTTTCAGAAGTAACCACCATTATATTTTTTTGTGATAAGGGTGCTCTAATTTTAGATGATGGCAACATTACCACTTTAATTTGATAACCTAATTTAAATAGATCATCTTCGAAACCTAGCACAAATTAAAGAGTAGACGGTAGTCTGAATCTTACATTTGTGATGTGATCATTAATATGTTCTACCTGATCTACTATCACAATATCATTTGATTGTATCCCTCTAAGTGGTACAATCAAATTAAATACACAAGATTTCTGCATATCGTTTTTAATTGCAGCGCTTTGTGAAGTTCTTGCTCTTGCACTGATTTATCTCTCACATTGGCTATAGAAATAGATGGTTTCACAATATTAGGTGCCCACATGTCTATTAGATTGTTCTGATTATTCATGTTGGAAGGTACAATTTTATTATATTTAGATGGATCGTTTCACACTTCTACTCCCGTGGTTGTACACTTTTGTGCAGATTGTAACTTTGTCTCACTATTTACGTCTATCGTCATTTGTCCACTAGAACCTGGTATACTCACGCTAGTAAATGGCACTAATATAGGGTTCTTACTTAGGTTGAGAAACACTGGGAATTTCAGCAGGGATAACTGCCGGCACTTCTGTGTATCGCCGACTTTGTTTCCTTCCTGTGCCATACAACTTAGTCCATGGTTTTAATCTTCTTGAGTACATAATAGCATGGTAGGTGGTTTTAACATTCTCTTTTTTATTCTGGGTTTTTAAGATTTTCATTTCCTTTATATTCATATTCTGTCTACTAGTCACCCGGCTGGTATCATTCTCTCTATTATCAGCCACTCCTAGCAATTCATTTACCTCACAAGGTTCCATTGCTGTGCTAACATCTTTTACAATTTTATGTGTGCGGTTGATGCTTTTTATCAATAGTACAGATTGGACATCAATTTTCTTCTCTAAACTATTTCTCCACTAACATCGTCAACAAATTGTCCAAGGCCCAAAACATATAATTTGATGTCATACTCAACTCACTACTCTCAGACCATTTCTCAAATGACTTATTCATGGGCATCGCTGCTCTACTTTGCGTACTTGGGGTGTCTGCTTCTTTACTAACCCAAGGTTCGTTACATGATGTTTTCAAAGAGGTATTATTTAATGCTACATTCGTTTTCCTTTCTTCAAAAAAGACCTCTGGTTCTACATTCGGGATATCAGAAGTAGAAGCTAATTCTCTTTCATCACCTATATACACAACTTCTGACATCTCAAAATCCAGATCTAGGTCTTTTGATGCTTCTAATTCTATCAAGTCCTGCATCTGGGAATTTGACTGTTTGTGTACAATTACTGAGGTATGCAGAGTATCTGCTTTTGTTACTTGGTTCAACCTCTCTTTCTTACGCAATAGTCACGTGGACACAGGAGTTTTCATAATATCCTCATATTCTTTAATAGTGTCTTGGACACAGGCAGTACTAACTTTAGGGATGTGCTCAGTTTTAGTTTTAGTTTCCGTCAAAGGATGAGTAATAACAGTTCCCAACAATTTATAGCCTAAGCAGCTCAGAGAGCAACTCAATTCATTTGCGATTTCAATTGCTGCTATCTCTTCTACTTTAGAGTCCCTATTCTTGGTCTTTGGGAAAAACGTAGTTAGTTTTTTGGTTTTTGCTATTATTTAATTTTTACAAATTATTTTTGGGGTACACATTCGTCGCCAGCGCCTTACTGCCAGAGGAACATTGTCTTGTGGCGCCACTACACTGCTTAAATCTATTATCTCACTACTGCTCGCCATATTCATACACTTATATAGTACGCATTTTTTCTGTGTCCACTTCCTATGGTAAATTTACCACCAGTACCTATCACAACCAAGCTAAACAAAGGAGTCCAGAGTACCAATTGTAACCAGACCTGTCGCTCAAAAACAGGGGGGATTGCCCCTAGCTAACTTTTCTTGTATTTCAATTAAATCACTTTATCAAAACTTACTCAAGTGCCTGGAGTGAAGCCAAGAGAGAATGAACTAAGTAATCAAGATCCTAGACTTTCTATTTTTTCATCACTGTAGTACAGAAACGGAAAATAGCCTAGTTCGATGTGCAATACAAAAATTGCGTATTGTCTCACACTCACATTCACACTCTAACCACAATTGCTCCCGGACTCAGGAGTAAAGGATTCGTGCCCCAGAACACGAGACCTACAACCTGAAGTCGGCAAACTTCTCAAAAACACTCTCTTCACGTTATCTGTCTTCGAGTCCACAGCGTAATCCACACACTGCCCACTGTACGCTGCACAGAATAGTGTATACAAACTACTTGTGCTTCTTTTGCAGTTGTCCTACTCATAGGCGGCACTTGTGCCAAAAAAGAAGCATTCAAGGATAAAAGGTTTCACTTTCACTTCGCTTCTACACGTTCCGTGTCGCACTGTTAGAGGCACGCACAGCTCAGGGCTTTTATACGGATTACTTCACCATATTATAAAGGGGTACACATAGCTCTTACAGTCTGTGCTATAGTAGCCAATCAATAATACTCACTCAGTACTATAGATCAGAACTAGGAAGGACAGCAACCAACCAACCCTAGGTCTCTACGTGCTGCGTGCATACAGCAAACAGCCAACAGCGATTAACTTGGTGATGGGCGTGCGCGCTGTGGCCGCAGCTCCCAGTTCAAATAGGATCCTGGGAAAATGGGTGGAGCTACTTTCCTAAAACAGGAAAAATGCGTAAATACACAGGTAAAAGTGTGTATTTAGTTCTATTACAGCCTATCAGACATTGAGGAGTATAAAGTCCTTGCCCCTTATTCAGTAATCGTACCAATGTGAATCCAATTGTATGTTCAGGAGCAGCGTTCTCTCCAGCGCCTCCAGCCAGCCACTAGCTATTACCTTTGCGAATAACTTCGGGATTAGCTATGTGTTGCCTTTCTTCTATTTCAAGTAGCGATTTATCCTTCATCAAGCTTCCAAGAGTAGACAGTCCCACTAATTGGGTGCTGATCGAATGCGTTTCCCCAGCAATAGTGTCACTTTTATGCACATGTGTAGGATCATTCCAGGAGCTGGGATTTAAGCTCACGGTATGCCTCAAACAAACTTGTCAGAGTGGCTGAGCAAGAAGATTTTCCCCTTCTTAAGCCAACACAAATTAATAATAACTTTACATCTGTACATACCACCTAGCGATCCAGCTTGAGGGCTACCTTTAACGATCAGATGGCTCATCTAAAATCTGAAAGGAAGATTGTTCGTTGGGTTCCTGATTCTCTCAGTCAGGATAGCTATTGACAATGTTCGACAGTGACCCCGACCAATTGGATCATTTGGAACACACAAGGTTATCGCTCATTGCTAGCTCATCCATAGGGTATGGCATTGATTGCCTCCTGTGGAGTTTTTATCCTACAAGGGACTTGGACAATTAAGGAACCTATCCTCGCTGGCTATGTCATACTACATTGACCAGCAAGACGCAGCCTTAGACGTTGCCCACTAGGAGGCCTTGTAATTGGAGCACCATCTGATTTTAATTAAAAACCTTATTGTGAGGCCCTCATCCTAGCTAATTGGACTGAAATGTGTCCAAATGGCAGACTTACAGTGGCAGGAGATTTTAATTCTCCCCACTTACCATCAAATATTGTATTTTTATTAGATGATTTTGTCTATGACCAGTGTTGGTTTACTAATTGTCTATCCTCAGGGGAGCGTTGGACTGGATTAATCTTTTTCACTTATTTGATCTGTCCTTCTTGAATCACAAAGCGGAAAATATGAAAAAGCTAAGTCCTACGTGGTCAAATGGGAAAAGCTTTTCCTGTCTGGATCTTGTTTTTATGGATCCGAACACTCGGGATCTTTGTAATAACTTTTCCATTACTTTTATCCCCTGAGTGATCACACATTTTTGCCATGGTTCCACAAACCATGCATGCGTAACATTCCCTAATGATTCCTCTATAACTATAAATACTGATGGGAATTGTATAATTTTGTCCAGCAAGAATGTTTCAATCATCAGGAACTTTGTGACTTCAAATGAAAAGTCCCTTTGACAATGGCTGGGGCAGAACAATTGGGATCTTCCTTCCCTAATGTACTTCTTGAGGAAACGATTACACATAGACTCCCGCATAGACAAAAGGGCCACACATAAACATAGGATCTTTGATATAGAAATACAACAGGCAAAAAAGTCCCAGCGCAAGAAACAATCCTCTATTATCCATAACTTTTCACTGACATTCGAATCTGAAAAAGCTACTTCTTAAGCAGGTGAATACTCAGTATAAGAACTTGTGTAGAAACCACACATTTACTATCGTCAATGCAAATTGGAAATTCCTTTTTGGTCTAATTCGTACAAATGATAACAGGAAATTCTGGTCGATGGCCAGAACATTTATTAATGGGCAGACTTTGCATGAATTGAACCCTATCAGCAAATCTATGTGGTCTCAGGCCATATTGGAGCTTTATCATGATCCTTTCATTCCCATCACAGAATACGCTCCCTATGTACTCTCTGCCTGTTTGCATTCTGGCTTTGAAGGTGATGACATCCTATCTGTAATTAAAAGGATTAAAATCTCCCGTGCCCTGGGCCCGGATTCTCTAGGAAGTATTGTTCTGAAGGAAAACCCTCAATTTTGGACCAGTGTGCTTAAACACCTTTTTCACAAGATTATAAATAGTGATTGTATACCAAAAAGCTGGCAGAAATCTATTCTAGAGCATGTTTTAAAAAGGGAAATCGTACCAATCCCTGGATTATAGATATCTGGCAATGTTTGATACAAGCCAAAAAATATTTTCGGCCTCCTTTTGAAAAAGCTATCTCTATAGGTTTCAGATAAAGTACTGCTCTCTTCCTTTCAAACAGGATTTCATAAATGGCATAACACCATTCACAATGTAAGCACCCTCCACTATGTCATAGCGACAGCCAATACCACACTTTATTTTTCTTTTATTGACTTTACTAAGGCCTTTGACACAGAGTCCCACCCACTTCGTTAGAGGAAACTAAAGACAAGGGGAATAGACTCCTCTTTATTATATTTGATCTCTGCCTTGTATTCAGACACAGTAGTAGGGGTACGTACCAATCAGGAGGGGGCAATGTCAAGAGAAATACTGGTTAACATCGGTTTGAAGCAGGGGTGCGTGCTGGCTGGGCTACAACATTCACTAGATTCAGTGTCTCTGTATGCAATCAAAAGCCATTTACAGGTGAATGTTGCAAAAACAAAAATATTGGTCTTCGGCGATCCACGTAAAGTGAACAAGTTTCGTTCGCAACTAAATGGAGCCTTTCTGGAAAGAGTTGACCGATATATATACTTTTTTAATTTTTTAACCTTTTTTATTGAAATTTCCATAATACAACCAACAACAGGCTGCTCAGAATGGCAAGGTGAAAGGCTGCCATACATACACATCATAGTGTCTCTGGCCATCGGTTCTAATAATCAGTTCACTATAAGTCCACTTGCTTGCTGTATACTTCCTTGTCGCTTTCTCTGAGCCATCTCGCATCCTGCGTTCCCACGCCCTCACTCAACCCTAACAGATAAACAAACTTCCAACTGTGCACGTTTCCCCCCACCACCCACCTGCCCTCTATATCTCTGCCCTCATCTGTTTACCACCCTCGTTCAGCTGTTCCTGCTGCCCAGTATGCTCAATCTACTGCAACCTAAGCTTCATGGGGGAAGGTCATCTGATCGCGCAAACATCCGTAGGAGCAGGGCGTTCCACCCGGCAAAGTCATCACTGACTTCATTCTGCCCTCTAAGTGCTGCTATGTACCACACCAGCGTCTCAGCTGTCGCCCATTTTTTCAGCTCCTCCCACCCTACTTCCACCCGGGGCCCCGCCACTAATTTCCATGCCATAGCAATGCAGTGTTTGGCCAGGACACAAATAAGATCTGTCATTCTGGTTATAGTAGTCTCAGTGCGCCTCCATTTAAACGAGCCTAATAAGCACGCCTCCGTCGGCCACTCATGCATGTCTACCCCCGCTGTCTGGACTTTGTCTGCAATGCTCTGCCAGAACCAAATCGGTCAACTCTTTCCAGAAAGGCTCCATTTAGTTGCGAACGAAACTTGTTCACTTTACGTGGATCGCCGAAGACCAATATACGACCAGAACATATGCAGTATGTCAGCTTGATCATTTGCGCACCTCAGGAATTTCTGCTCCCCCACTCCCTGGAATAGTGAAATAGTGTATGGTGTCATATACGCTCTGAGTGACTTGCAACTGTGTTAACTTAAATCCTGCATTTCTCGACACTCTCCTAGTGTACAACAGTACTCTAGCCCATTCCTCATCAGTAAAGGCATGCCCAACATCCCATTCACATTTGACCCTCGTGCGGAGCTCTGGTTTACTCAATGCATCCATCATCAGCTCATAGAGCCTGGAAATGATGTGACCACCTCCCGCCAGGTCGTATATCGTGTCCAGCATGGCGTCTCCCGTGATTTCCATGCTCAATGCTGGCCATCTGCTCCCTACCATCTTGATCACCCGATGATATGTGAGAAACTGCCCTCCTGGGATACCATGCTGCTCTGCCAGGTCGGCTCCTCAGCAAACCTTCATGAGTCAAGTCCCCCAACGTGATTATCCCATATGGTTCCCAATGTTGTCTGATCGTGTGGACCTCTTCCTGTGTCCCTCCTCCGACCGCAGCCAAGGATATTTTGTCAGAGTACAGGTCCCCTTTGCCCCCACAAGTTTCCACATTCTGCGCCACAGTGCCTGCCCCAGCGTCGCCAATCCAAGTGCCTCTTCCAGCCCTCCCGCCTCCACCCAGAGTACTTCCTTTAAGTAGTAGTATGGTTTGAGTCCATCCCCCAGCAATCTTGTATCTAGTGTCTCGTCGTCCATCAGCCAGTCTAGAATAAACAGGAGCTGTCCGGCTTCATAGTACGCCTCGAAGTGCGGTGCCTTACCCCTCCGTCTTTATAGTCTCTGCGCAGTGCCTCTAGTGAAATTCGGCACTTTTTGCCACCCTAGACAAACCCCTGCACTGTGGAGACCAGTTTGTGGAAGAACTCTCTAGGTATCTCGTAGGGAACGTTTACAAAATGATACAATAGGTGGGGCAACACCACCATTTTAAGGAGTGCCACCAGGCCCATTACGGACAAAGGGGGTTTCTGCCAAAATGCTACTGATTTCTTGACTACATGAAGCGCCTTCAATGTGTTTGCCTCATGTTCCCTCCTTTTCGCATGGTATATGTTCACCCCCATGTATCTGAAGGTGTCCACCATCCATCGCAGCCCCAGGTCCAGCAGCTGCCTAAGCTCTAGTCTGGCTAGCCCTGCCAGTGAAAACAAACCCGATTTTTCCTTGCTAATAGGGATTCCCGATAGCCTTGCAAAGTTATCCAGCACGGCCAATATATGCGGCAGGTTCTCTTCAGGGTTCTGCACATACAGCAGCATATCGTCCTCGTATAGCGAGTCCATATGCGTTTCCTCCCCAACTGGATGGCCGCTTCCCTGTAGTCCCTTCTAAGATATACTACCAGCGGCTCAATAGCTAAAATGAACTGCATGGGAGAGGGCGGGCACCCCTGTTTTGTGCCTTTGGCCAGTTCCCACGCTTCAGAATGTGCCTTCCTGTCTTAACTCTGGCCAATGGTCGGGTATATAACAGCTGCACCCACCGCTTAAAGCGTGGGCCCACGCAAATGTGCTGCAGTGACACATCTAACCAACCCCATCAAACTGAGTCAAACGCTTTTACCGCATCTAGGGAGGCTACCTTATACTCTGCATCTTCCCCCTTTGTTCGTTCTATGACATGATGCAATCTGCGCAGGTTCCAGGATGTACTCCTGCCAGGGACGTAGCCCGCTTGGTCCGAGTGTACCAGTGTACTGATTACTCTCTTCAATATCGCCACTAATAGTGCCGCCAGTATTTTACAGTCCTGATTGATCATCGAGGGTGGCCTGTACGACCCGCATTCTAGTGGAGGTTTCCCAGGCCTCAGTATAGGTATTATCACTGACTCCCGTAAGCTGGCTGGCAGTACCCCTTCATAGGCCTCCTCCATCATTTGCAGGAGGTGGGGCGCAAGTTCTACTGCGTATTCCCTATAAAACTCTGCCGGGAACCCGTCTGCTCCTGGTGTTTTGCCCATGGGTAATGCACTCATGGTCTCCCATAGTTCTTCATCAGTGAGCGGCGCATCTAACATTGCATCTAACATTGCCTCCTGCTCCTGTTCCAAATGGGGCAGCCCTATCACCCCCCATGCTTCTTCGATATCTGCTCTTCTGTCCTCCCTTTCTGCCTCGTACAGGCTCTTGTAGAACCTACTAAAGACAGAATTAATCTCACCTTGGGCCTGCCATTCCTCGCTGCATTAATCTCTAATGGCATTTATCATTCCCCTACTCCCTTCCGCCCTGCATAGCCAGGCCAACAGTTTTCCGGGTTTATCTCCTCCCCCGTGGAGTCTCTCCACATATTTACTGTAGTCATGCTTGCCAAGTCTATCCCAGGCAGCTATGCACTCCTGCTGCAGCCTCATGTGCTCCCCTTCCCAGTTCCTCTGTAACCCTTCGCCTTCCATCCCCACTTCCATCTGCCCCTCCACTCTAGATATGGTACTCAGTAGATCCTTCCGTATCCCACCCGCCTTCCTGATTGCCTGCCCTCTGATCACTACTTTAAATGATTGCCACAGAGGGTGCGCGCTGCTTACGCTGGCCACGTTGATCCTGAAGAATTCCTCTATCTCCCCCAGATGTTCCCTGAAGTACTCGTCCTGCAATGCCTCTGCTCTCAATCGCCACATCGGGACAGGAGCGCTGTTTGCCATGTTCTACCATGTCACGAGCAGCGGTGCGTGGTCCGAGAGTACCCTAGATTTGTATTCCGCTGCCATAAATTCTTCAGTGCCAGTGAGCATATAATCCATGCACGTGTGTACGCCATGTGGACTCGATTAATAGAGATATCCACTCCTAACTCCGTGCCGCTGCCTCCACACTTCCTGCAGCTTCAGCTCCTGCATCAGGTCCACCAGCGATCCACTGGCTGGTGCCCTCGTCATACTTTTCCCATCTGACCTATCTAGTGTTGGGTCCAGGGTGCAATTGAAGTCCCCTCCCCACAGCCACAAAACAGCTCTATAGGGTGCTAGCCGGGGGGGCCCAGTGACTTGAAGAAGGTGGCGGCACCATGGTTGGGCGCATATGTGTTTATACCGATTCATCTATGTTCCAGAAGTCCGTGCACTACCGCCAACCTACCCTTGTCATCACACTTCCATTCCAATAGCTTAAAGGGAACCGTGGGGGCAACCCAGATAAGGGTGCCCCTTGCATATGTCGAGTATGTCGCACCCCTAACTACCCACCCCACTTCCTCTCAATCACGGATTGCCTGGTGGCAGTTAAGTGCATTACCTGCAGGAGTGCGACTTGCCCCCCTTTGTTTACCAAAAAAGTATGTACCCTGTTCCTCTTGATATAGCCGTTAAGCCCCTTCACGTTCCAGGAGACTATCTTAATACCAATCATTTTCCCCACTTTGGTATCTTTTTGCTGGGGCGTCCCACTCGTCCTTCTCTCTCCCCCCTATCTTCCTCTCCTCCCTGTGTATTCCTTGTCTTCCTCCTGCCACCAACCAAGTTGCAGTTTTACCTCCCTCCCTTTCCCGGTCCCTGCCAGGGTGGCACAGCCCAGCATACCATTCAACGTAACATAAAACTCCCCCCAACTTCCCCTCATGCCAAACTAGTGCCCAGCGGTTCACAGTCCGTTCAGGCTCAGTCGCTTCTCATGCTAACCAGTGCCTCACACCCCTCTCACCAGTTCCGCTCACATCGACGGAATGCTTCGTAGCTGCACTCCAACATGGGCCTCCCAGACTTGGCAGGTCGTGCAAAGCTCCCAATTTTCCCTGCTTAATTCGCAACCCTTATGACCGGTGGTTGTTGTTCCCCAGTTTCTTATAACATGTGCTGTCTCCACCCACCACTTGTCAATGTCTCATGTTTCTGCCTCTATTTTCCTTGAAACTGTGTCCATCATTTCCTCCGGCCTTCCTCAGGAGGTAGATTCTTGTCTACCGCATAGCAGAGAAACTCAGATCAAGCCCATCCATGTCTGCGCTCCGCTAATACTGTCAAAAAAGTATGAAGTGCCATTGTGGATGTATTTCATGCTTGCCTGTCGCAGACGTTATTTTGTGGGACCAAAGACTGCTCTTTGCTTCTGTACTTTTATAGTGTAGTCAGGGTACACTGCTATCTTGGCCGAGCCCCGCTCTATTAGCCCTCCTTGCCTTGAGAACACAAGGATCGCCTCCCTATCCCTGTAGTTCAGAAGCTTTGCAAACAAGGGTCTTGGTGGCGCGGGAGGGGGTCTCCTATCCAAGGAATGATGGGCTTGTTGCACCGTGAAGCCCTGCGACAGGTTGCCCGCCTTGACTTCCTGTAGGAGCATGTTTTCCACATATGTCGTGGGATCTCTCCCTTCCATCGCCTCGGGCAGGCCCAGTATTCGAATATTATTGCGCCAGGCTCTCCCTTCTGCATCCACAACCCTGATCTCTAACGCAGCCAACTTCATCTTCAGTTCCTCAACCTCCGACTGGGTTGCCACCACACACTGCTTGTTTTCCTCCACTTGCATTTCCACCGACTGTATTCTCTCCGCCAGCCCCCTTACATCTTGTCTCAGGATTCCCACATCTATTCTGACTTCATTAATCCCCCTCTCTAGGGTCGTTTTGAGTGTGGCGATAGCTTTCAGGATCTGGTTTTCATCCGTTTTCCCTTTCGGTTGCACAGACGTGCTTTTATGTTCAGTTTCACCACCTCCTTCCCATTTGCGGGTAAATGCCTCCATCTTAGTCTGCTTGGACTTGCCCTTGTGCTCCTTGTCCAGCATGTGCGCGGCCCGTTCCTTCCGTGTGATCACCTGGGCACTTATTCCTGTTTCCTCAGTGAGTGCCGGCCATCCGGAATGGGTGTTGTGGCCGTCTTTCAGTCAGCCTGCATATGGAGGTGCCCAAGGGGTGTCCACGCCAGTGCTGCATCGCCCTGCAGTCTCTTCACCCGGGCGCGCTCCAAACGTGTCTCGTTCAGTATAAGGGCCGGAGGCGTCTGTACTATCCAGGCTTAAACATCCTGTCAACATCTCATGGTTGCCTCTCGCTGCAGCTCCCTCCAGAGGTCCTCTTGACTTCCTGGTTCAGTCACTGACCCTTATTCTGGCAACTTTCAGTCCACTCCTTCACCCACCAATGTGTCTTTCAGGGTTGGACTTCACAGGTTGGGCGCTCCCAGCCCACCTCCAACGCGGTGCAGTGCTCACAGAGGTATTCTCACCTCCCGCGCCGCAGCTCCGGAATGGGCACAGCAGCCAGAACTTCTATGCTGCTTTGCTGACCTGGGCGTGTGCTGTGTATAGGTTCCCAGGGGCTGTTCACTGCCACGGCCAAGGCGCCCCCACTCCTCAGCGAGATTCCTATTGGCCTGATTTTTACTCAAGGCCAGGCACCCTAGGCTGTCAGCTGTTCCTAGGGCTGGGGACACCATGCTCTGCTGCCTCTTCCTGCAATTTCGCAGCGCCCCCAGGCTGCAGCTTCTCCCCGGCTTCGCTGTTCCCTCTTGAGTGCGTTGGCTCCTCCAGTACACCCCCCCGCGTGCTGCTTGTTGAAGCAGATGGCTGAGGGAGAGCACCCGAGCTGGCCGACAGAGAGCTCCTGCTCCGTTGTCTGCTCCTGCTCCCCACCTCGGCTTCTCTCGGCGCTCCGACAGGACTTGTCAGACGGGTGCCGCCATCTTGCCAGTTTTACATACAGACTGTCCAAAACTGCTTTTCCGGCCATCCTGTCTCAGTTTCTGGTTGGCCATCTCTTACTGTAGAGGCTTATCCGTGTCTGATCCGACGAGAGCTATGGAGATTTGCTGCCCACTCCTTGGCTGCTAGCCATGCCCCCCGATTTATATACTTAGGTTTTCCAATTGGAGCATTCCCCTATACTGATTTCTACAGTGATTATATCTGCCCAAAACACTTAAGAAATGGTTTCATCTTAAGAAATGTATTTTTTTTAAAAAAGGGGGCTTCAATGTTGAGGGCTTGACATGGATTTATCAGAAGAGCATAATAGCGGGGATCCATTATGGCCTGGTAACGTTTCCTGAATCTAAATTGGCCTGGGTGGGCAAACTCTAAGGTAAGATCCTGCAATCTATTTTGTGAGTTCCAGCCTCAGTCCAAGTTGAGGCCCTCTGGTGTGATGTGGGTGTCCTCACCATTCGCTCATTATGGCTCCAACAACGTTGTAGCCTCTTTTATAAAATTATCACTTGCCCCCCGGGAACAGAGTCATTAATAGGCCTTCTGACAACACATACTCCCAGAAGCTTCCTAATACCTTCTTATCTGAATTATGCTCCACCGCTCTTAATCATTTTCATAATACGGAAAATGTTCTTGAGGAAGCGATTCAAGACCCTAATTTTTTTGAAGTTTTAAAGAAAAAAACTTGAATATTCGATATGATATCAAATTTGGACCTGCTAGCGAAAAAGAAATGATATGTTACATACAGCACACAGGGTTTTAAACCTAATTCCCCTAGATCTTTTTTTTAAAATGTCTTTTTATTGTTTTACAACATAGTAAACACCCTCTCTCTCCTCCTTAGATCTTATTTGACCAGGTTATGCTCTATTCAACTGCGACGTTTCCTTATTAACTTAAGTTTTAACATATTACCGTCAAGAGAGCATGTAGGCAGTTGGTCAAATGTACCTCGAGAGGAGCGGACGTCCCGTCTTTGTAATTTGACTATTGAAACGACTCATCATTTGCTCACTAATTGCCCCAAATTGAAACCATACTATTTGAGGAGCTACTCCAGCTATGCACCTAAAATTGTTTATCACAACCAAACAATTCTGGAGTAGCATACTCGGGGCACAATCAATTGTACTATCGGCCTCTGCCTATCAAATTTGGAAAGTTGCTTTTAAATTGATCTCTTCACTTTGATGGATTATTATTATTATGAGCGTTTAACAAGAGTTCATGTAACCGAATGTATTTAATAGTTATAATTTTAATTAGTTTGGTTGTAGTTTTACTATAATAGACATCAGTGCTCACATGTTATTAATAATAAGGTAATTTTATGATACCATGACATGTGTTTTGTATCTGGCTTTTTATTTTGTAGTGCTAAAGGTTTGTATTACTGAACCAATGCAGGAATAATCAAATAAATAAATAAATAAAATCACATATGAAGAAACGTAAGGGTGGTCTAAATATATGCAAATACCTACAGTGATCTTAGGTCTAATGCCATCAGTTAAATAATCATTGCTGTCATATATGATGATATTAGTGATGACACCAGTGATGTCATCAGTGAAGTCATACATGATGGTATTTTGTTTATTTTTTATTTGTTTAATCAACAAGAGATTTTTACAAAAAGAGGAACGAAGTGACATAAGTTGCAAATGAAGTTGGTTGTTTTCAACCTTTGTTACTTATTCGTAAATTTGTCAAAGTCACTCAGAGCAATTTCTGGTGAAGCAGGTTGTTGACAATGTATTCGAGAATTTTTGCTGTTGCAATCTGCCAACTGGTTCTGTCTTCACCAATTAGCCTGTGCCACCAGGTCTCCTCATTTGGTTGCATGTCGTTTTCAAACAACTTGCTTAAGTATCGTAGTCTGATCGAATAAGATCCTGTACATGAAAGTAACAAATGCTGTATAGTTTCTTTTTGCTGGGACGTCGTGTCTAGGCAGTATCGGCAGTTGGCTGTCAGTGAAAGACCTCTAATATAAAGAATTTCATTTGTTTCTAGTAGGTTTAACCTGGCTCTTAGGATTAGGCCACGCGCAGCTCTGTTTGGAAATTTCTTTATGAGGTTTTGTGGTTCATTTAGTTTTTTTGTGTTATGCGGTAGGCATGGGGTCAATTTGTTCCTTGCCGCCAAATCTGTGGTCTTTGCCCAGTCTAATTCTTTGATTTTTCTTAGCACCTTCACAGGGTTCTGAATGAGCTCTTCTTCTTGGCTAACAATTGCGTCCAGTAACAATTCATTTTCCTTTTTCCAGTATGTTAGTAACTCGCATCAGTTATCTTGCATTTCTTTGTTGATTATTTTGTAGATATTAGATATTTTGCTATTGTCATTCTGCATTTCATGTGTAGCATTAGGGAGTTGCAGCTTACCGTACAATGAAGTGACAGATGACTCAATTTCTATCTGATAGCTGCTCCCGATGTAGAGTTAGGGAGACCTAAAACAGATCTCCAAAAGGCAACTTCTAATTTAGGCCAGAAGTCCCTCGGAATTGTAGGCATTGCCTCAGCCCCGTACGTCACAGAAGGGGCGACCTTCATTTTGTAGAAGTCGATTGTGGGAATTAATGAATATCGACAAAAGTTTTTTTTTCGATCACTTTTGCCTGAGCCGCCAGCTTTTTGATTTTGCCTTGTAGAGTCACTTGCATTGCCGTTTCACGTTTAGAGCTGTCTAGTGTGACTCCTAGATATTTAAAACTCTGGACTGTCTCTATTTTGGTTTCTGCCAGGAACCATTTGTTTTTCTTTTTTCTGACAGATTTCTGGAGGATCATTACCTTAGTTTTTTCTTTATTGATCTCGAGGTGATTTTCTTGAGTGTATGAAAGTAGAGAATTCAGTTGCCGCTGTAAGCCAATAGGCGTTTGATCGAATAATGTAAGATCCTCGGCGTACAGGAGCCGCACGATCATTTCCCCTCTGATTTTTGGTGGAAATGTTCATACTGTCACTTCTGTGTTCTGGAAATCACCTATTTAGGCTAGGAAGAGAGATGCTGCTAGCGGACACCCTTGCTTAACACCACGTGTGGTCGGGATCTCGGCTGATAACTCCCCTTGTCGATTCAAACAAACTTTAATTTTTGTTTTTGAGTGAAGCGCTTGTATGGGTGCCAGGATTTTCTTTGGACAGTTTTAATCTAGAAGTTTCTGCCAGAGGGGATGTCTTTCCACTCGATCAAACGCCTGTGTGAAGTCGATGAATACAACAAAGAGTCAATGACCATATTGTAGAGCTTTGCTCTTCAGGATGCTGAGCAAGAGAATGTTGCCTGCGGTCACAGCGTTTCTTTTTTATTCAGCTTGAAGATGATCATTACACTTTGCTAATGCTGCCCATATTTGGAATTTTTTCATCAATAAGGTTCCAAACACTTTCCCTATGGCATCTAGCAATGCTATGGGACGAAAATGGTAAGGGTCACTCTTATTTCCTTTTTTGTAGATCGGGATCACAATCGCCGACGTCCAGGATGTTGGGAGTGTCTTTGTATCTGCACATCTTTGAAACATTATGCTGAATGGAGCTGCCCATTCTGATGGATGCATTTTTAGCTCAAGGTTTGTAATTGCATCGGTCCCCGGGGCCCTAGAATTTTTGAGCTTCTTGATTACATCTTCAATGTCTTCCGTATTTCCGAGATTGATCCACTCAGGACTCTCGTATAAAAAGACCTCTTTACGCACCTCACAGACAGATTGAAACACAGAATTGAAATGTGTTTCCCAGGTGTGTTGCCCGATGTTGTTGGGTATTGTGTCTGCCATTGGCGTACCGATGGATCTCAGCAGGGCCCAGAGGTCTCTTGCATTATGTGTTCTTAAGGTTTTGGCAATGGATTCTGCATCTTGTTGATGGAGCTTATCTCAATGGAATCTGACCCATGCCTTGTAAGCTCTTGTTACTGCCTTGATTTTAATGCCGCCTTTTATCGTTGGCAGGAACTGTGCCATTCTCTTGTCTTTTCTGAATTCCCGTCTCTTCTACCAGCTCTTTGTTGTAGGCATGATTTCTAGGTGTCTGAGAGAACTTCTTGCTGGTCGACTGGTGTTTGTATGACATCAGCAGGGGTTGGTAGTCAACTGTATTTTCTTCCTATTTCTGCCCATTAGCTTTGTATTTTGATGTCAGCTCTTTGATGGCATTCGCACTTTACTTCATTCTTGAGCCTTGTGTGTTGGACTCAATTTGCATGTTGGTCTTTTCATTTTTCTTAGAGGGGATCCTCCAGCACATTTCCAGCAGGTTGTGGTCGCTGGCGCTTGTTCGCAATACCTCAAAAGCAGTCGTCAGCTGCAACGGTGGTTTAGAGACGAAGATATAATCGATTGTCGCGCTCACATCCGCGCATTCCCATGTCGGAGGCCTATTTTGTTGCGTGAAAACCGCGTCCAAGTTGTGAAGCTCTCTTGACTGTGTCATGACTAGCCATGCTTTCCCTCTGCCTTCCGCCGGTGATATCTTGGATTTTGGCTGCTTAGACTTTTCCATTTGACACGATGCGTTTAAATCACTACAGATAAGTAGATAGGGCATCATGAGTGTTGCCAATGTCTCGTCTATCAGCTGCACCAGCATTGCGATTAATTTTTCGGCTTCAATAGCTGCTGGATTCCAGTAAGTGTTGACAATCACTAGTGTCTTTCTGGTAGTTGATTCGCTTGGATTGGACTTTTGTTCCCAGGTTGCTGTAACTGCCAGTACAGATGAGTTGGCGATCAAGATTTTATCCATGGACAGTCCACAACCATTTCGACACGCTGTTAAGATACCTGAGGAGGGGCGACCAAAGTGTCCTTTGGCTGCCGGTGCAATCATGATTTCATACCCCTGTAGGGATGGTTAGTGTACGAGCCATGTCTCCTATCGATGGTATTAGTGATGTATCCAGTGATGTCACCAGTGATATAATCAGTGAGGTCATCTATGATGTCATCATTGTGGTCATATGCTGCACAACAGGGGGCATAATGTTAAGGTGGCTTTAGCAGAATTTCCAGGGTTTTGTTCTGATATGTTTTATTTACCTTAACTGATCATTGACTAATGTTTTTTTCATTGAATTTCAAGGTTTATGTTATTCCATAGATTTTTTCCGTGCCACTGGCCCTGGCCACGGCCTTTGGCCATGCCCATTGTATTTTTTAGAACACTTCCAGACCACTAGCCATGGCCTTTGGCCATGGTGAGTGGGCACGGTCATCTGCCGTGCCCACTGTCCATTTTAGAACACTACCAGACCACTAGCCATGCATTTTTTAAATCACTTCCAGACCAGTAGCCATGGCCTTCGGATATGCCCACTGTCCATTTTAGAACACTACCAGACCAATAGCCATGGCCTGTATTTTTAAAATCATTATCTGCTCACTAGCCATGGCCTTTTTTAAATTGCTACTTGACCACTAGCCCTGGTCTTTGGCCATGGCCAGTCATTTTAGAACACTATCAGACCACTACTCATGGTCTTCGGCCCTGGCCAGTGGGCACAGCCTTCGGCCATGCCTACTGTATTTAAATCACTAGTAGGCCACTAGCCATGGTCATGCAATATTTTACTACTCTATTTTTTAAAACAATTGCACGTTCCCATTGATCTCCCCTATAATACTGTATACCCCATAATGCCATTTTCTGTGGCATTGTGAATCCTGTCTCTTCTAATAAATATGTGCTCTTGGGCTTTGGAAAGGGAAGGTGCTGAGTTAAGCCGGTCCTGAGTTCCACAATGCGTTGAATTTCAGGGGTTTTGTTGCGATACATTTCTTACCTTAACAGATCATTAGCTAAAGTGTTTTCATTGGATTTCAAGGGTTTTGTTATTCCATAGATTTTTTTCCACACCACTAGCCATGGCCTTTGGCCGTGACCAATGCGTATTTTAGAACTCTACTATGTCTACTATGTAGTTCAATTGACATTCCCCTTAGAAGAAAGTGCGCCAGACAAAATAGCAATGGATTTTTTAAAAAAGTAATGAACACCAGAAAAATAACTTGAGAGAGGAAATGCTCCAATAAATATGCAGGCAAAGTATAAAAGGTGTTCACCTTTTAAAGCCAGCAATCTGTAGTGAAATATTCCCGGGAAAACAAAATCCCACTACGAGACAAGTGCTTGTGGTATTGTGGGTAAGCGTCTGCAATGGGAACATCAAAATCCTGGTAGCCAAATACATGAGCAAGCTTGCCAACCTAAAAAAAAAACAAGGGGTTGCGACCGCCTTCTTAAAAGAATGTTACGCTGTCCGCCCACATGTGTTCTTTAGTTGTGCCCTGAAAAGCAGCCACAATCAGTGGAAAATAACTGCACCAGTGTCCAGGATTGCAACATCTCTTGCCACATCCTGGGCAAATACTCATGACTTACTTGCCCTCTCATAAATCACCTCCATGTCTGGCTTTCAACAATACTGTGCTTTATAAAGATAACTTGAAAAGTACACATACCAGTGTCACTCAAATATATAAATCGATGTTAGGCAAAAAGTGTACATTTGTGGCATTATTCTGCCCATCTTGACTGGGAGACCACAAATACCAGAATGCAATTCAGCAAGGCAAAATAATGGTCTCTCAGAGCGCACTGGGAACATAGAAGATCTTTATGGCATTATATATATATTTATATATGTATATATGTATATATATGTATATATATATAGATAATTTATTTATTTTTTGGTCATTTGTTAGGCGCTTATACAATTAGCATCAGCTGTTTCAAAGCGCCCACAGGGCAACAGGGTGGGGAAAGGGGAAGGCAGACAGTGAACAAGATACATAATTGAATTAATAGTACAACCAAATGGTGAGAATAACAGGCAGGGGAGACAAACCTACGATGCCTTGTGAGTGTTCAGAGCGTGCAAGTGCAGATGGTGGTGCTCATGGAGAAGTGCTTGGGTGAAGGGCTAATAAGAGAAGAATATAAGTGCATCCTCCCAAGGGAAGGGTGAACCTAAGCCTAAGTAAGTGCAGCAAGAAGACAGCGGTTGGGATGAGAGATGTGGAGAGGTCAGGGCCCCGAGGATACATTAGGGCCCTGCACATCAGTCAGGCTGCTGTATGATTAGCAGGGAAGAGAAGAGGAAAAGGAAGTGGTATATAGAAAGGCCTTGAGGCTTTTTCAGAACTTAAGTAGGTCCTGCTCAAGACGCAGAGGGAGAGGGAGGCTATTCCACAGGAAGAAGCCTACAGAGGAAAGTGATCGACCACTAGCTCTCTGTTTAGGAAAACGCTTCACACGCAGGGAGTTGGTGCCAGAGGAACGCAGGAGTCTAGAAGGGGAGTATTTAGTCAGGACGCGTTGAAGTGAGAGTGGTCGCTGGCCCCAGATAGCCTTGTGGATTATACAGAGGGATTTGAATTTGATCCGTGGTGAGACCAGGAGCCAGTGAAGGCTTTGTAGGGCAGGAGAGATGCGGTCCCTGGGCTTGATGGCAAGGATAAGTCTTGTTGCCCTATTCTGGGTTAGCTGGAGGGGTCACAGAGTGGACAAAGGAAGATTAAGGAGGAGGTTATTGCAATAGTCTAGCCTGGACAGAACCAGAGCACGGGTTACATTGAGTCTCTGGGGGAAGGTGAGGAAGGGGAGAGTTCCTTTGAGAAGGAAGCGCTAAAAGTAGGACTTCTTGACAATGTCCTGAATATGATGGATGAAGGAAAGGGAGGAATAGAAGATGACTCAGAGATTACTTGCTTCAGAGGAGGGGGTAGGGGGAGCCCATACAAGAAGGCTAGCGTGAAGGGAAGAAGTAGGGTGCAGGGGACCCAATGGGGAGAATGATGCCAGTGGCTTGGACACTTCTCCTGAGGTGGAGTTTGGCAGACCTGAGCCTGGGGCTCATGCTGAGTCGTCCTATAGGAGACTGATGGCTAGGGTCACTGAGTATCTTGGTTGTCTAGTCCTCCAGAAGCTTTTGTTCAGGATGACTTAACATATATTTTGGATCAAGGTCTGTCCTCTGACCCGGTGTTACCTTTTAATTTGACGTTGCAGAAAAAGGTGGCGGCTGCTTGGCAGACACCGTAATCTCTTCTGGCAGTTAACAAATCGTTAACTAAAAAATACTGCCCTTCCGGTAGCGACCCAAGTTACCTTTCCTCTCACCCCACCCCCGAGAGTTTGGTGGTTCAGTCGGCTATGGCCACCTCGAGGCAGGCGGCGTACCCTACCATACCCCCTGATAGGGACGACAACAGCTTCGATGGTTGGGCACGCAAGGTGTTTCTGCAGGGAGTATGGCGCTGAAGTCAGCCCAATCCACTTGTCCCTTGGCAAGATTTTCACACACTCTGTGGAATTGTGTTTCTCTAGCGGCCGAGCATATTCCCAAAGGGGAAGAAAGGGATGGGTTCCTTTTTCTCGTGCAAGAGGACAAGGATGCCATGTGTGAATCCCTTCAGTCGGGATTGGACACTGCCGACAGTGTTAGCCGGTCCATGGCTGCGAGCATCGTTATACGCAGATTTGCGTGGTTGCGGAAGTCGTATTTTGCTCCGGATGTGCAAGCCCGTATTTTGAACATGCCCTTTGATGGTGCGCATTTGTTTGGAGGCAAGGCTGACAAGAGCCTCGAGAGGCTAAGTCTTTAAGCGCAGCTGTGTGTCAACCTCCACCTTTTCGTCCTTGGGGACAGCAGTGGAGGGGAGGCTCCTTTCATTATTACTCCTCCTTTGGTAGGACGAGAGGAGCCGCCAGTCAAAGGGGTCAGCGTAAAAGTACCCGTAGTGTTCGGGGAAATAGGGGTACCAAAGCCGCTCAGGCAGCTGCCTCTTTGCCTTCAGGTGCTGCCGCAGCCGCATCGAAACAGTCATGAGGCCATGTTCCATTGTTCGCCAGTTGGGGGCAGACTGTCTCAGCACCTCGAAGAATGGCGAGTGATTACTTCGGATGCGTGGGTTCTGGATACAATAGCCCACGGCTACTGCCTTCCCTTCCTAAAGCCGCCTCATGACAATCCACCGGGGAATCTCTCTTTGAAGCTTCCAGATCCTCTCCTTGTGCAGGAAATGTTGACCCTGATTCCAAAGAAAGACGGGGGATTGAGACCCATCTTCGACTTGCGTTGGTTGAACAAACTTCTCAGGAAGGACAAGTTCAAGATGGTCACTCTTTCTCAGGTCCTCCAGGCCCTTCGTCTTCAGGGTTGGTTGGTGTCTTTAGACATACAGGATGCTTACTTTCATGTGCCGATTCATCCAAAGCACAGAAAGTACCTGAGGTTTGCGGCTGGCGACTCGCACTTTCAGTTTCGGGTCCTGCCATTCGGATTGACCTCCGCCCTGAGGGTCATCGCCAAGCTAATGGTGGTGGTGGCAGCGTATCTCAGACGAGGGGGGGATTCACGTCTACCTCTACCTGGACGACTGGCTGACCCGTGCGCATTCTCCAGAGCAAGCGATGGATCATCTCAGTCTCACCTGCCGCTCCCTCCACAAGCTGGGCTTCTCCTGAAATTTCAAGAAGTCGCATCTGACACCTTCCCAACAGCTCCAGTACATCGGGCTGTGTTGGACACGTCCTTGGGGAAGTGCTCGCCTCCCAAGGTGAGGGCTCATCACATTGTGCAGATGGTGGACAAGTTTCAATATGCCCAGCATCTCCCAGATTTCGAATTCTTAAGGTTGCTCGGCCTCATGGCATCCTGCATTTTTCTAGTGCCAGAGGCCAGACTGAGGATGAGATCCCTGAAATGGGTCCTCATGATGCAGTGGTCACAGTTCTCAGGCAAGATGTCTGATCCCGTCCAGATTCCGCTCTTAGTCTCACAGGATCTTCTGTGGTGGGCCAACAAGGGAAACCTGATGAAAGGGGAGCCGTTTTGGCAACCGTGGCCGGAGGTGACAGTAGTGACGGACGTTTCCCTCACAGGATGGGGAGCTCATGCCGAAGATTTGACCACCAGCGGTCATTGGTCTCCGTCAGAGTCAAAACTCCACATCACCCTGTTAGAGCTGAGGGCTATCAGGCTGGCCCTGATGGCTTTTCTGCCATCTGTGCAGGGGAAGTGTGTCCTGATCATGACAGACAACACAGTAGCCATGCATTACCTGAACAAAAAAGGGGGTAGGGTCACTCCCGTTGTGCAGAGAGGCGATGCAGCTCTGGTTCTGGGCAATCCAGCAGGGAATTTCTCTCTCGGCAGTTCATCTGGCCGGAGAGGAGAATGCAGAGGCGGACGCTCTGAGCAGGCAGAGCACAGTCTCTCACGAGTGGGAGTTGGCTCAGGAAGTCCTTCTGGAGATCTTCGCCCTTTGGGGAACTCCTCAAGTGAATCTCTTCGCGACCAGTGCCAACCGGAAGTGTGAGAGATTCTGCTCAAGGGAATTTCCTCCGAGAGGAGCCTCAGGAGACGCATTCGTAGTGGATTGGTCTTTCCCAATTCTGAACACGTTTCCTCCGGTCCCCGTCATTCCTCAAGTGTTAAGGAGGTTGCGGAGGTTCGGATCCCACATGATCATCATTGCTCTGGATTGGGCCAGGAGAGCGGGGTACCCGGACCTTCTAGAAATGTCCATCTGCCCTCCACGCCGTCTTCCCTACCAAGAGGATCTGTTCACTCGCGAGGGGTTCGGGTTCTCTGTCCAGAGGTCAAGACTCTCAACCTTCACGCTTGGTATCTGAAAGGTTGAGGTATAAGGATTGGGATCTCCCTGTTGACGTGATGGAGGTGTTGCTTTCGGCCAGGCAGCCGGCAACCAAATTCCTGTAACATTGCTGTTGGCGTAAGTTTTGTGACTGGTTCTGGGGACAAAATGTTGATCCTTTTCAGTGTTCCATTCCTATGGTTCTATCTTTCTTGCTGTCTTTGGCCCACAGAGGCCTTCAAGTAGGTACCATTAAAGCAGTGCTGTCTATCTTCAAGCGCTCGTCTGAAGAATGTTATTATTTTAAGATTCCTTTGATATCCCAATTTCTTAAAGGGCTCACTAATGTGTTCCCGCCGTCCTCGTTCCAGGTACCGGTTTGGGACCTGAATTTGGTCTTGAAATTCCTGATGGGTGCTCCATTTGCACCTTTGCACTCTTGTCTTTGAGACTGTTGTCTTTCAAGACAGTGTTCTTGGTTGCGTTACTTCCGCTCGCAGAGTGAGTGAATTGCAGGCACTTTGATCTAAGCCACCCTGTACTGTGTTCCACAAGAATAGGGTTGTACTGAGGGTAAGTCCTTCCTTTCTAGCTAAGGTAGTGTCTGATTTTTATTTAAGCCAGAAGGTGGTTCTTCCTTCTTTCTATCCTCCTCCTCATCCTGGTAAGGAAGAGGAGCGACTCCATAGGTTCGACACTAGGAGAGCTCTGAGCTTTTATATTTGTAGGATGTCCAGGGTCAGAGTGGACGATCAACTCTTTGTTGGGTATGCTGGACACTGATTGGGCCAAGCTCTTACCAAACAGACCTTGTCCAGGTGGATTATACTCACCATTACTGTATTGTAACTGATTGGTAGGCAAGGACCCTCCTGATAGATTGCGAGCTCTTTGCACTAGGGGCATGGCTACTTCCACAGCCCTGCAGCGGGGAGTTCCTATTAGTAATATTTGTGACACAGCCACATGGGCTTCTATCCACACCTTTGTTAAACATTACTCCCTGGATACGCTCCATGGTCAAGATATGGCCTTTGGTAAGGCGGTTCTTTATTCTGCCATCTGATTAGGTATTCTAAATTCTTTTCCCTCCTCCATCTTCTGGTACTGCTTTGGGAGTCTGTCAAATATGTGGAATACATTGGAGGACACAATCCATTTGAACATACAGCCAGAGTCCAAAAAGATTAAAATATCAAATCTTTATTCAAAAAGGAGAAAGTTTAAAATTCTTTCTTCATTGTCCCAGATTATATTTGCCAGCAGACAGCAAGAGGTTATTTTAGTTTGCCTCACACATGCAAGCTGGATTTGCAATTCTCCATGTATTAGCAGCTCCTTACACAGAAATAGCTGATCTTTTCATGTGGGCCTCATGGCAGCTTGACAATACTATTTACAATTTTACATTTTCAAATTTACAATGTAGTCTAAATTTGCAATTTAGAGTGCAATACTTTGAAGAACTGACAGTAGCACGGTTGAAAGAAAATGTGGATGCCATATGTTTTCTTACTGTGTTATGAGATATTTAAAATCAAGAAAATACACAGCATCCGTGACTGTGGAATGTCTCCCATCCATGCAGTAACCTGGTCCGACCTTGCTTAGCTTCAAAGCGAGGAAAGGGCTAGCCCCCTCAGGCCATGGTGCTCCAAGTGGTCTTGTAACTTGTGCTAATTTATTGGGCAACATGGTCTGAAGGGTCCGGCCACTGCCTCGCTTTAAAGCTAAGGGTTGGTCCCGGTTAATGCATGGATGGGAGCCTATTGTGTCCCTAGCAATGTGATTTTTCACCCCTGACGTCACTGTAGCTGCATAAATATATATATATTTTCTTTTTCACTTTTGTTTCGAAAACCACAGCTATGAACTACAAATACCCTGATTTAATATTTTGTAGTCCTTATACCTGCTGTTAACAGGACAAGAAGTGGAAAAATAATGCTTCTCTGCACTCCTAGACCCTGCCCAGGTGCCCCTCACGTCTGTGCCAGCTCCCCCCACTTTCCCCTATGACCTCCTCTCCTCCCCTGTCCTCTCCCATTCCCCTCAACAACACTCGTAGTTTCAGATGCAGTTTCCGTTGAGATGTTGGGTAGCCGCAGCTATTCTGTCCAATAGCCGAAGTTACAGAAAAGCTTTGTGTTGCAAACTCAGTCCCTCCAACTCCCAAATATAACTTGGCGTCCTATTACCTCCACCCTAACTCTCCCCCAAAGGTATTATAACATTATAAATTATACATTTCCCTGGCTTTTCACCTGGAAATGGCATTTTTCAGCTTTTTCGTTTTCAGTTAACAGAGGTTATAGCTGTGGCTATCGCTTGCATTGAGAAAAAAAGATGGTGGCTGTTTCATTTAGAAACACCTGATTTCATGGCAATTTACCCAAGATATAGCTATCTTTTTTGGAGATGGGGGCACCCACTTATCTGTCAAATATTTTAAAAATGACTGGCTGATATACCCCTAAACCACAAAAGGATTGCGAGTCAAAGCTTGGTGCCCAAGCTGTTTCAAACCTGTTCCAAATCTGTCTAGCAATTTTGGCTGTGCAGTCTGGAAAAAATATACCTTTTTTTGTCAATGGGAAAATGAATGGGGACTAGCCTGAAACTACATTTTTTTGTTTTCTTCATAACTTTATTTTTCAAAGAATCTTTATGAAACATTCCAGTCTGGGGGAACGTGGAGGGTGGAGGGGAGATATAGGAGGGGCTGCAACAAACCTTTGTTTGGCAAACTTTCAGCCAAATCCATCGTACAAGTCAAACGTTATTAGCAACTCATTTTTTTTATTTCCTGCATAATTCCCTTTAACTATACCTGTTCCCTGCTGCTCAAAGATTAATAGGAGTAAGCAGTGGTATCCTCTACAAGCTTCACGAATATCCTAAATTGAGTAGTTAACCTAATACATAAAATGGATTACATTTCTTTTGTGGTATGTCTTTATTATATTGTAAATCAAAGACTTTCTGTCTTAACAGAGTCATCACCTAACGGTCCATAACACTGTAGTCTGTGTCATGCTAAATCAAACAATACCTATGTTCCCGCGTAGGTATACTTGAGCCTGCAAAGAGTTATTTCCATGATGAAGTACGATCAAGTTATCCTCTATACTGTGCTGCAATTTTACATGCTTCAAAAAAGTTACACTGGACAGTTCCAATAATTTGTTACTCAGATAATACAGGCTGGTGCTATTTAAGATCACAATACAAGCAAAGATGCAATAGTTGTTTAAAAGTTCATACATGTGAAAAAATATTGGACAAAGAAGTGACTGTGAACATAATGGGAGTACAAAATTGGATATTTTGGCAGTAGTTGGCAGAAGTTATATGAAGAGTGATGGAGCAACAGTGTTCCTGTTACTGTAGATTCCCTAGCAGATCTGAAAGCCACAGAGAATGAGAATGACAAGATTGTGAAAGTTACAGCCACATTATGATGGATTTATGTTAAAATAATGAAAAGCACAGAGGCTGAAAACGCTGAATTATGTTTATTGAATTTCGAATTTCTTTTTTCTTTTTTGTCCAAATGTTTTCAAACTGTAATTGCATCCCCCTTCCACCCCACACTTTAATGTATTCCCTAACCCAACTCCCTATGTATTTATTTTAAAATAAATTGTAAAAATATGATTAAAACAATAGCACCGAAAACAGGAAGAAAGGTTTTTTTTATCTCCAGCCAAAAGCTGGAAGTAAAACTCCTACTTTACGCCCAATTGGAGATTGAGCGCAGTGGTAAATGCACTGGTAATAGCATTACCGCTGCATTTTCCTGCTGAACTCGTGATGAGGCCCATTGTCAGCTAGCGGCTGCGGGGATGACCTAGTATGGGGAGTGAGTGAACTTCGAAACGTCTGATTGTGATGGTCAGTTTCTGCAGACGGGCCACTGAAAGGGCAGGGTGCAGGGGCCTGTATAGATGTGGGTGCATATTTGGTGGCAGTCTGTAAGCAGTGCAAAGTGGGCGGTGCGGTCCAGTCCTTCAGTGTTGGTGTGTGGGATGCTGGAGTGCAGTGTGTATTATTTGCTGCTTTGTACAACAATAACGCTGGTAGAAATCACGTGGGGGTGAGTGCGCAGAGGTGGTGTGAGTGACATAAACACCTTTGTGGGACGAGCCAAGACTCTTCTTACCTTGGTAGTCTAGTGGGAGAGTGAGAGGGGTGATCATCATCGCACAAATCGGCCTACAGGAGCCATTAGGTGAAGTTGCCACTGTCTCGGAAGGAAAGGTAGCGGCTAGTGCGGCATATTGTATGCTTATCAAATCTCACTAAACAGCCTCATAAAATGAACTGCTTTCTTAATACCTCTCCTCTTTCCCAAAGTGATATTAATAATGGGTAAAACTGACTATCATACTCACTACTGTCCTCTGAGAATAGGGAGAAGAGCTCTGAAGGCGGGATGCCTGGAGCGTGGATGAAGGCTTGTGGTCTGTGTAATCCAAGAATAATCCCAAAATCCCCAAAATATCAAATTCAATTGGGAAAAACCATCATGGTCTCTTAACAAAAACAGCAAAAGGTAAAAGTGCCTTTAAAAGATTTTGTCAATTGGAATTGACCATGATGCAAATTTAAGAAAAATGTGAATAAAATAGTTCCATGGGTAGTGAGCTGATTACCATAGATGGGTAGTGCGCTGGTTACCATAGATAGGATTACCTCCCTGTGTAGCTCAATCAAAGACAGTAGTTCTCTCAAAAAGCAAAAAGAAAACCTTTCTGTATCTCTGGAGCCCAGAAATCAGGGATGTCATTTCACCAAAATTGCCGGGGTAGCAGAGGTGCATCACATGCCCCTTGACCTCTGACGACATCACAGGAAGTGATGTCATTTGACCCCACCCCGAAGTGACATCATGGGAAGCGATGGAACATGACTGTTTACCTCTTGACAAAACAGGAAGTGGCATCACATAGCATTGTTTCCAAGTACACTATGAAAAATATGGTTACAATATCACTGTTAAGTGATATACATTTCATACAAGAATGGATCACCATATGTATCGGCAGAAAAAAACATGCTATAACTGCAATTTGCAAAAAGCAAATACATAGTCCCAAATGGATGCTTATTCTACTCAAAATGCTTTTTGGAGTATTTTGTCTGCATTGTGAATTTGCGGTTTTTAAGAACAGTCTAAATCAGTAAATCACCCCCTGAAGTGTGTGTCAGAACTCTATAGTATTCCTGGTTGGAGTTCTGCTCCGGCAGTTGAACCCGTCTTGTAGTCAACGAGTTCTTTCTGCCAATGTACCTCTCAGGGATGTATAATAATCGCCTGAGTAGTTAATTAACCCAAAGATGGATGGACGCAACAGGATTCCGCTGACCTGTAAAGGAAAGTCAAGGTTAGTACACAATGTATGCACGTAAACAAATGACAAGGCAAGATCAAGGAGTAGTGCATTTGGACTAGCAGGTAAGGTCCCAGTACTAAGATCAGTAATCCTGATGATATGTTAACAGGCGTATCCTATGAAGTGGATAACAGTATAATGAAATTGGGTTAGTTAACCAAGAAAGTAGCTGTATCACAGAAAGTATAACAAAACAAGACAACACTGTTACCATATGCCCAAGAGTAGGGTTCTGTAGATTGTAGTATCCGGAAATGGACTAGTTAGGGAATGATGTTGGAAAGACCTACCAGACCTTGTCCAACTGGGGTGAAGAAATGCTCCTCCTAACAACCGCCGGCACGAGGACGCCTAGCAGAGTTCCCAGAAGGCAGTCCCAGGACAACCGATGTGAAGAAAGGCTCCTCCTAACACCGGCCGGCACGAGGCCGCCTAGAAGAGTTTCCAGGAAGCAGTCCAAGTTCAACTGAAGTGAAGAAATGCTCCTCCTAACACTCGCCGGCACGAGGACGCCTAATGAAGTTCCTGGAGGCAGTCCGGGTACACGCGAGAAAAAGAGTCTCGATCAAGGTAAGAGAGCAAGGATTCCTAGGGTAGTGCGGGTGTAGTATTTTGAATGCGTGTGATGAACACCAAGTTGCGAGAGCAGGAAGAGAGTCAGAGGTTCCGGGCCAATATCCGTGCAGACAGAATTAGGTACAAAATCGGCAACCGTAGCAGGTCAAAAGCGTTCCAATGGTCGTAACGTGGCTTTCATGAACAGACAGACAGGGAGCAAGACAAGGAGATTCCATAGGACGTAGCCGGGTAGGTAACCAAGAAAGCGAATTCACCAAAAATGCAAAGGCCGTAGAAAATGAATTCAGAAGCAGTGAATCCAAAAATGGGTGGGGCATAAATAGGAACTATAGATCACATGACAAGATGAAACAGAGCTTAACGTGAAAAGGCACGTGACTGGATGAACGCGAAAGGACCTCGTTTCCATGGTAATATCCAATGCTGCCTAACTGATACATGGCGGATATTCATGGCTTTAGGATTACGTGGAACAGTTACCTGAGAGTGCGAACGTGAGGGAGAACTAGGGTGCAGAAGCCTTTCTTGAATACGAGTACTTATTTTCCCTAAGTGTCTGGGCCAATGGAGTTTCCTGACAGTGTGTCTGAAATAAATCTTTAATGATTCTAGCAATTACTGTATAGAATTCCAGAAAGACAAATTATTTGTTATTCCTATTTTTTCTTATTTAGGGTCACTGCTCAAAGTGTTACACTTGTGGAACCCCATGTTTTTTTAAGAAGCCTGAACAAGAAAGCCAGCCACTCTATAAACAAAGTGCCACATGGCATTGGCCACAGCCCAGGAGCTTCAATCTGAAAAAAAAAAGAAAACCTCTTTTTTTGGGAGTCAGGGTGGAAGCAAGAGAGACACAGACGTCCCTGCCATAAATGCCATTTGAATTGCTTCAAAATCCAGGCAGAAAAAAGGAGTGATAACCCCCTCCTCTCTCAATAGGTCATAATGGAGGGAGTATTTCCAGCTTGCTTCTGATCCTCCAGCTCTGCTCTCCAGTCAGACAGCATTCTTTCAGGATTCGCAAACAGCAGTGCCTGCCCCCTCCTAGAAACTTGCCTTTAATACCCTATGCACAGTAGTTTAACAGAAGCCTGAAGCTTTTTTATCTATTAAAACCTGAAGCTTTATCTTTAAGCCCATCAGTCAACAAGCTCCCTCACATCCAGACTAGTCCGGAAGCCTTGTAGTACATTGTAGTCTTTCAAGACTTAGTTATTGCTTATCAGAACAATGGGTACTATTTACCAAAACAAAAAAGAAATATTGGAACACATCCCAGACCACTGGATTAGAGCTCAGAAGCTACATTACATATAGTGCACCCAGGTGTACCAAAACAACTGATTAGCCTGGATCAAGGCCCAGACTTGCAAAGTAGATGGTAACTTCTTTTCATACTTGTTGATATGTGCTCATCGCATGAATACATTTCAATACATTTGACTATTTACATGTTATCGTACATAAAGACTACACAGCTTGAGATAATGTTCAATCTCATGCATGACTAAGATACAAAACACCCCCCTATGAGCAATAGAACAATCCGTGGAGTGGGTCTAAGAATCATGGAAACAAGACTGAAGAGAAAAAATAACAAATGATTCCACATAGGAACATTCGCTGAAGAGGTTCTCTCAGGATCTGCACTGGTTCCGAGAAATAGAACATTATTAAAACTAAAACATATATATTATCAAGAAAAGCTGGTTCTGCCAGATGCAGGACTGTAGACAACTTCAAGTTGATGATGCCAGTCTATTCAATGTCATAAACACTGCAAAACCAATGAAGAATAGTCATAAATGTTGACAGAGATGGGTAGATCATCATTGCACAAATTGTTCCTAACAGTTCTCATTTGTCAATCAGGTTGGAGCTTTGGTGCATAGAACACATCTTCTGTTATCCGCCATGATGAAATAAAAAGATGATCAGGATGAATCCAGCTGCGAGGATATAGAAAATTGGAGAAAACTCTGTGCCTGTTATCCCAATGAAGTCCCAAATGCTTGTCACTGGCTTGAAGGAAAAGACTGAATGCATCAGCCAGTCCGTAATGGACCCCAGGATGGAGCTCCCATTTGATTGGGAGGAGCTTCCAGTAGGGTTTGAACCCCTTTCGGCTAATCTGATGCTTTCTCAAACAGGGTTTTGGACAAGTGCATTGCTCCATTTGCTGCTTCCACATAGGTTTCTGTGGTGCAGGTAATGGTAATCTTCATATTCAGGAGATTTGTCAGCTTCAACGATAACCACTGGAACTGAAGAGGCTTCAGCTTCTCTTCGGGCCAATTTAATAGCACACGTTCAGTCTGCACTGGTGGATGAAGGATGATGTCACAACATGTTACCACCTCTAAGACAGTGATCAGGCTGGCAACTCCCACAGGCACACCACGGCATGAAAAGTTGAACTGCACAATGTTGGGTCCATTCAGTAGGAGTAGAGCTTTGCTGCTGAAGATTTCCATTAGGATAACTTTCAATGTACATACTGCAGAGTTTGTGTTCTGCTCAAATGGGTGCACCTTTGAGATGTCCTGGCATCTTACATGAAGAGTTCCAACACAATCTTTCAGGAAATACTTGTGAACATTGGAGTCCCCATGTTTCACGCAAGCATGGGTTTAAAGTACCTCATAGATGGTTTTCACCCAAAGATCCTTCACTTGATGAATGATACCGCAGTACTGCAATTATTCACACATTAGAGGTGGTCTTGTTGGCACAGGAATGTTTAGGATGCCATGAATTGTCCGTGACATAAGGTCTTTGTCCCATGCTGATAATCCATAGAAAGTCTTTTTGAAGACACTCAGCAAGAGTATAGGTGGACTCTGAAATGGCTTGTTGCTGAGCCTGTTTTGATAGGTTCCTTCCCATAAGTTGTACTGGCCATGTGATGATAGTCCAATCTGGAACATCTGTAGACAGTGTTCCTAGGATGTAGGTGATCTTTAGATGTTTGACAACAGCTTCTTCATCTTGTAGGGTTTCCAAATCCTCTTGGATGATATGCACCATATTAACTACCATATCTCTCAGGTTGTAGTTTCCTTGCTGCAGTGCAATGAAGTTGCCATCAGCGGTATGAAAGCTCTTCTCTACTGAAAGTTCTGCCAGTCTTTCGATTTCCAATGCGGCTTCCTTCCAGGTGTAGGCGGGAACTGCACTTCTCGGTTCTCTTTCGGTCCTCATCTTTCCTGTGTAGACCCTTCCGGGGGTAAAAAGAAAAGGCTCTCCAGCGTAAGAAGACGCCTGGGGATCCAGAAAAGAAAAATCAATGATTGGAGTAAAGGACCCCCTTGTGTGGTCGCACACGGGCTCCTTTACTCTTTAAAGGGAAAAAAAAACCTTTGCAGAGGCGAGCGAAGCGCCAGACACAACGGAAAAAACCCTTAAAGGGTTTATCAGCGATCCGCTCCGTGCTGTCACCACCACTGCCCATGCCTTACTTTGAGGCGCTCCCCTGACAAACAGGGGAGCGTCTTTGAGCATTGCCACCCCCAGGTGCCCCATGAAAACCGCTGGGGACACTGGCCACATTTATTTACAGGCACACTCCACCGCAGTGGAGCGCCCACATTTTTCAGCTCTTTTGGCTGTATATACATAAATGGGGCCACCCTCTTGTCAGGTGGCCCACCAGAACTTCCTGTGCCACACCTGGCAGACTTGGTCTAGGTGTAGGAGTGTTGTGAGGCTTCCCACGCTGCATCTGATAGCTGGGCTGCACCTTAAATACACAGCCCACCCCAAGTGAAGACGTTGGGGCCCCCATGAATTGCTACTGATGTTGCCTGTTGCTGTCTTCTGCCACAAAAAGATAACCTGGTCTTGGGAGGATATCTCAGCGGCAACGTGCTTGCCTTGGAAGCAAGACGATACGGAGCAACACAGGTTCGATCCCCGGGTCCGCGATTAGAAACCTCTGGGTATTAAGCACATTATAAATAACCTATCATATCATAACCACCACAAGAGAGCTCAAGACAGAAGAATATCAAGAAAGAGCAGCCGCAAGAACATTGAGAGAGGGCTGGCTAGGCTGTCTTCGAAGTAAGGTGGTTTTATATATAGCTTTTTTGTACATTGCACTGTATGGACTTTGTATACACTTTTAGAAACTTTTTCACATTTTTAAAGAACTATTTTAAAGGACTATTTTTATATTGGTGAAGGTAATTTTTAGATACGCAACTGCTTAGGGTTAAGTTAATTGTATATAGTGTCTTTTTTTTTTAAACCTCTCAAAACCCTGCTTATGTACCAGCAAAGAAAAGTATATGTAATCATACAACAACTAAAGGAACCGTACACCAGTATTCCTTTGTCCGCCTTTCCTTTTGTGTGCCAGTTACTTTAACATAGTGTCTTTTTTTAGGGATATTTGGGGGAAATCATGCCCTAATCTTTGGCGTTTTCTCCCTTCCCAACATCACAGCAGGGCTCACCAGGGGGATCTTGGACCCAGGTAAACAGGGTTGCAGACAAGTAAGAGGCGGGTCAAGTACTCAGTAGAGGTGCATAATAAGTATACTGTGTGCCCACCTGCACCTGTCTCCATATACTGTGTGTGGTACGATCTCCCGTACACCTAGGTGACCTATCCTGTCTAGGATTGCTGACCAATTACCTGTCTTCGACCATGTATCGATCTTACTGATTACCTCATTTAAAGGTGCTTGCTTCCCCATTAATTGGCTTGCTTTGTCCTTGGGAAATGGCAAAGGTCCGTGAAGTGTTCTGTGTAGACCTAGCGTATAAGGCCTTAAACCTAGCTTTGTGCCTTTTATAACACTCATTGATATGGAGATTCCAGTGTACTGGAACTCCAGAGGAATTTGTAATATGTTTCCCTGCAACACTCTGTTAAGATGATCAGTTGTCCACCAGAATTTACCCTCTTTGGCTTTCCAATGTGTATATAAGAGTAAATTGTGAAACCTGCAGATTACTTCAAAATGAGTGTAATTGAGGAAGTTCATCAAATGAGGATGTTTACACAGTAAGTCTAAAGTGGCGGTTCCATGTACTTGGCAAGATTCAACCCCCCCATGTTATGATGAAAGGGACTGAATCTTGCCATGTTTTATCTGTCATTGTGGTATAGAGTATGTGGATCACACAAACGGACCATTTTCTGGAGGTGGGGGAATATATATCTATTCTGTGCTATGAGCTCTCCCTCCACCTGTGGTTTAGGTACGTATAGGGATTGTGCCTTAAACTGTGGCGGTGAGTTTAAACAGGGAACAGGACTGTGCTACCACATTGGCCTTTGCTTGTAAAAAAGAAAGTTGTCGAAGAACTTCACAAAACAAACATGATCTGACATGTTAAGCAAATGTTCCTCAACATGTTCTTATCAGGGTCAGAGACATGCATTTTAGGGGACATTATCCTGGATTAATTTGTCACTGATATTGTATATACCTGGAGTTGCATACTAGGCCCACTGTAGGTTTTATATTGGCTTTTCCAAAACTGACCTAACTCAAGTGGGTATATGCTAATTTGTTTTGAGACCCCAGCCCCACCAGCAGCCTACACCTCTCATTTGCATAGTGTTTGTGCTAAGGCTAACGTTGACATGTTCAACTGTCTGCTGAGATCTCCATTAGAGTTAAAATGTGTCTTGTGGTAGATAGGACAAGAAAGGTGAGAAGACACAGCCACAGCAAAGTGTAGAACAGGAGTATTGATCCAATAAACATTTTACAGTTCTTGGAGCACTTTAGATGGTCAAAAACCTTCAGGATGGACCTTGTGCATTGCTTTATTTCTGGCCTTGTTTCTGGCTTATCTCTACCCGGAAAAAATAAACATATTCTCAAAAGTTGAAGAGATATCTTGATTAATTGTTAATATGATGTGTTCATCTTGTTCATCTATTCCTGCCTGCTTGTCATGTTGTTCAAGATAGAGAGAGTCTCCTCCCTCTTGGGAACAGGGGGGTTACCATCTGGAGGTGGATTAAACTGGTCTACCGACATTTGATGCTTACCTTTTTTAGGAGGCAGAGCTGGCCAGACGGCTATTCTTAATCTAATGAGTTCCAGTACCTTCACAGGAGGTTTGTAGCATCAGTGGGACTTAGTGATCTATATAAATGCATTCAAATGGCGCGGTTGTCCTTATTGGTGTGCTCTCTTGTGGTTTTGGGGAATTGTCCACCGTTGTTTGCAAACATATAGAACAATTCGTTATCTGCTGCCGTACTTCTTTACTTAGTCATGACCACCAGTATCTGTTTCACAAGAGCTGTCTAGTAGCCGACACCCCAAAGTGGGTTGTGGATACACTTGAATGTGCTGCAGAGATTCATTTAAATTGATTCTGCTTATTTGATAGTGCCCTGTCAACAGGGCCTCCATTTGAGCTACAGATAGTAAGTGTCACTGTATTCTCTTTACAATGTATGTATAAGTAGTGGGGAACCCGTGTGGGTTAAGACTATTTGCATCCAAACATGCTTTTATGGCCTCATCTATAAATGTAGCAGAGCATGTAAACGCTACCACCACCATTTTTATAGTCTCCTGTTTTACAGACCGATCAGCAAGCGTTTTGCCTGCACTGTGCACAGAATTCTTTCAGTGTACTCTTGTATGTATAATCCAGATGAGAGGGTTGATCTCTTTGATGTCCTTTATCTCTTTATTTGTTTGCCTTTAGAATCTCTGAATGAGTTTGCTTGCCACCATTGTAGGTCAAAATTATAACCTCTTACTACATAGTTTGAACCGTACACAATTAATGTGGGCTTAAGTGGGCTAACTAGTTGCAGTGCAAGGAAGAGGCCATGTAGTTCACATTTTTGAACTGATGTATCACCTAAGTGCTTTGTTTTTGCTTTTTGTTTGTGTATCCTGTTGTTCAAACTCATTCTTTATTACAGCTCCCCAGGCAACAGAATATTTAGAGCATGTCCCAACTGCTGAAACAGCACTCCCATCACAGTATTTCACCGTTGCAAATATCCATAGTGAGATGTCTGGTGCTGCTGTATCTGCTTCTGGTTTTAAAGACCATTCTAGTTCATACATCTGTTGTAGTTCTGGCTTGTAATGATATTTTATATCTGGTACTGCTTGGGCGGATGCCCATTGGAACCACCTTCATTGTAGTGCCTTTGCATTTAATATACTACAGCATGTGTAGTATAGAGTGTTCATGTGCATACTTTTGTTTGCAGCTAGTGTGCCAGAATCTTGTGTTCTGTAGCAAACCTCTGCTCTGGAATTGTATAGACATGTGAATGGTACGCTATGGGTTTTGTCTCACCATGAGTACATACTACATATGTAAATGCATTCAGACCTGGAAACTAAGTTACCTCCAAATCTTTGCCTGTGTTTCTGTCCTGAAGAGGACTACTCTGAGTCATGTGCTAGTGAATGTGGTGCAAAATGCCTGTGTGCTCCCCTTTCCAGTCTGATAGACGGATGTTGGGTTTCAACAGATCACTAAAGCTGCGCACTCTGCAATGTATGTATGCGCAGCATTCAGAAGGCCAAGCAAGGCATGTAACTATTTAAGTGTGTATGTGTGTATGTGGGCTTTGCAAGTGTGCACATTTCTCCAGGAATTGAGGTGCAAGTCCCCTTCCCTTATCCCTTATATAATTTCTCTATGGGCTATCTTAGATTCTTTTACATTTAGAATATAGCCTTTAGCTGGTATGTTCGTATGATCAAATTCACCTTTTCTAAGTGTTCATTTAAATCATCATCTGTAAAGTATATGTTATCAACGCATGTCCAGCAATTCTGAATACCTTCTAAAAGGGGTTGTATTCTGCTTGAAAAAATCCCTGCACTATTTTTTTCCCCTTGTGGGAGTCTTGTGAAGCAAAGCTATTTCCCTCTGAAGGCTGTGCAACAACTCCATTACCCAGATCCAACACAGTCTTATACGTATGTCTTTGTAGTTTACTCAAAAGGGTTTAAACTATGCATGTTCTGAACAGCCTCTGTGCGTGTGTTTCCATTAAGAATCCTAAAGTCAATTACCAGACAATATGAACCGTCTTGTTTGGACACTTGAAGTAGTGCTATGTTGTGTGAGCTTGCCTGTTGTACCAGAACCCCTTGGTCTACAAACGGTCCACTATTATCTTTAAATGTGGAATAGCATGTGCTTTGATTGGATACTGTCTCTGAGGCTTTGGTGTTGCAAATACTGGCATTCTACGTGGAAGGCAATCTATACCATGTCCTACATGATTCCTGAACAATTGTGCTGCACCTAGAACAGCCCATAATGCTGCATAGGTGTTCACTAAGTGTTCTTCAACCTCTTCTGAAAAGACTGGCTTAATTACCTCTTTTCCCTTAGGGCTGTCCCTAACATAAAGAATGGGCCAGACCTTTCTGCTAACAGTCCATCTTGTGTTATGTGAAACGTAGACCAAAATAGTGCCTCTATTTTTTTTGGGGTGTTCCCCTTCAAGTTGTATTGTAATCAAGCACACTTCATTGTCCTCAACCACTTTTCTGGTGAGAGTAATAACTTCTGTTTTCTTATCAGTAGGACTGTCATGAAAGAGATTCTTTGCCAATCACTCTGTGTGGGTTAGTAGCGTCGTACCAATCGGTGTGGCAATATGACTAAATGGTGGAGTCGTGATGTGTTAAGAAAGACGGCAGTGTGTAGTTGGGATTGGTCTGTGGTGTGTTAGATTAAAGTTGTGGTTTGTTCCGCCATTAAGTTGAAGAGCATGTTTGCATTCTTGTTTGCTTGGGCGAGGGGCCCCTGATGTGTGGCCTGTCTTACTTTAGGGCGTCTTGGTGGATAGAAGGAGTGTCAAAGGTGGCGCTTCTCATGGGGGGATCCACATCTGGGGAATCACTTGGTCAATGACAAGGTCTGACACAGATGCAGCAAGCTTTAGGCAAGAGCCACCGACATGATATACTATTTAGCCCTATAATTCAACACACAATCACAGTTACCAGGGCTGCAAGTAGACTAAGGATTAAAGTTGGTAGTCACCACTGATATAAAGTTTGGGTCCCTTAACGTCAAAGGCCTGAACTCGCCACACAAGCGTTCCATGTTATCAAGAGAATTCAGGCTGTCTAACTTAGACATAATGTATGTACAAGAAACACAATTTGCACGCAGCAAGGAATTCAAAGTGGTGGGTAGAGAGATAGGAGGAGTATCATGGGCGTCTGGCCAGCATATGAAGGGAGGAGTTGGAGTTCTATATAAGAGATCCCTAGATCTTCAGATAGTGCAAACACACAGGGACAAAGAGGGGAGGTATATTGCAGTGAATGGAAAAGTAAGGTCCCGAGCTGTCATCCTCTTGTCTGTTTATGCTCCAAATCCGAATCAGCTAAATTTTTGCAACATCCTTTTTGAGTTCCTGGAAGGTTGGAAGACGGGCATGTTAATATGTGGGGGTGATTTTAACATTATATCCAACGCTGTTATGGATTGGGATTCAGCGAGAATGAACCCGGTGAAAGAGGGATTTCCCAATTTTCTAAAGTCCAATCATCTCATTGATACATGACACAGGAAACATCCCCAGGAGAAGGGGTTTACCTTTTATTACCTCCCCACAACTGACTCATTCACGAATAGACTATATATTAATGGAGGTGGCCTGGGAGTACACCGTACAAGGGACGTCCATTGAGATAGTAGCATGGTCTGATCATGAAATGTGCACATTGGAACTCGACATGGCCCCTCCCCCCCCCGCTCCAACAGAGCGTATGTGGATTTGTAATTTATTTTATTTTATTTTTGTATATGTAAAGCGCATAGCAGCCTAGAGGCATCGAGGCACTGTTTCAAGAATGTGACTTAGTTACAGGAAGTGGGGTTGATGCACAGGTTACACATTAGTCAATACAATGCTTGACACCCTTTATAAGGACCCCTAGTTCAGAGGCACACTGGAAATAAAGAACTATTTGATGTCTAATGACACTGGGGAAATGGAAAACACGGTCTGGGAAGCAGCCAAAGTCACAATCCGGGGAGTGTTAATAGCAGAGGGGGCATTTAGAAAAAGGATTAGAGTGAGGAGGGAGGGAGCTAGCACTCAAAGATGAAATTAGGCAGAAAGAGTCGTAATCGTCTCTTCAGTCCCACCCTAATAACAGAGAAACAACCTTTAACAAGGGGGGATGTGCTACCCTCTATGAATCAAAAAGTATGCAAACAGTGATTTAAGTGCAGACTAGTTTTTAGACCCTTATGGGTGCCCATACAACTGGGGAAACCATTGTTGGAAGCAACACGCTTGCTGCTGATGAACACATATCTCTTACTCATATAAACATTTCAGCTTTTTATTATTAGTTGGCTAATACTTTTTCTTTTGCAAAATATTTAAGTTTTTACATATACACAACAGTACATGGTGACCATTGTAGTGAACAAACACATGGTTGTATTAGAAATCCAATGTAACATGTTTACAGATGTCGTAAGGTGTAAACCATCCACTTATACATTAAGAGACAACTTGTTCATAAGTAAAATGTCCCAGGTGATTAGGTACATACAACACAGGATGAAAGTGCAAATGGAGGAGACATTGATTGTAGGTCTCCTATGCCCGGCTAAAGTCTGATCTCATATTTGGTCAACAACCTTGGCATACATTAGACTGCTTTAAAAAGAGCTGGGGGATATATGGCAGGATAAGGCTTTGACCCAGCTGCGATACTTAAAGCAGACATTTCACGAGAAAGGCGACAATGCCCATACAATGCTGGTCACTCGCCTACGACAACAAAGGGCAAATAGGGCAGTACCCTTAGTGAAAGATGAAAAGGGGAAGGAGGTGCTAGACCCCAGTGAGATTACAGGTCGTTTCTCCCATTTTTACGAGGCTTTATACACAGCGGAGGAGGGAGGAGCAGAGGGGGACATCACACAATACTACTCGAGATTTCCTAGCACCTCCATAACTTATGAGAGCCAGGTGATGATAAACGGCCCAATAACGATTGAGGAAGTCCAAAACGCCATTTCCAAATTGAAAGCTGGCTCGGCACTTACACTATTTACACTGGTCTTTTACAAAGCCTATAGTAATTCCCTAGCGCCTTTCTTAGTGAAACTGTTCAATACAATTTTAGAAACTGCTCAAGCTCCTGCATCATTTACAGAATCCAAAATGATAGTCATGCCCAAGGAAGGTAAGGACGCAACAGAATGTGCTTCGTATCGCCCAATATTACTTATAAACGTTGATGCCAAAGTATATGCAAGGGTCTTTAGACTTGAGAGCTACCATCAATGAAGATGACAATTTCCCCACCCTAATGTCTATCGACGCGGAGAAGGCATTCGACAGGGTCGGCTGGCCTTTTCTGCGTACAGCAATGCAGCGGGTGGGGTTGGGCCAACACTGGACGACTGGAGCCCTGGCACTGTATTGTGAGGTTATAGCCAAGGTGGTGGTCAATGGCATTGCATCAAAGTCCTTCACCCTGTCTCGAGGCACTCGATAGAGCTGTCCCCTGTTGCCCCTTCTGTTTGTCTTGGTCTTAGAGGCCCTAGACGCTGATAGCACCTAAGGACAGGGAAGGTATGGGGTACCCGGATCTCTGGGAGTATTATAGAGCCACGCAGTTGCGTGTACTTTTCGATCACTTGTGGGAAAACCCAGAGAAGCAATGGGTGCGTCTTGAGAATGTGATCTTTACACCAGTCACCCTACAGGAGTGACTTTGGGTCCCTTATAGGGCGATACCGCGCCAAATCCGTGAGCACTATGTGTTGGCAGTATTATGGTCACTTTGGTGCCCCTCACAGAAATGCAGGGGGTTACGACCTGGCCATCCCTGCTTAGCTTTATTTGGGGCCCCCCAATTAGAGACTTGTTAAACGAGCCAAGTCGGTTTCAATCTCAGTATGAGAGTGGTCTGGTTAGAGCAGGACAAATGTGGAAGGAGGGTACCTTTATAACAAAGTCAGAACTAGAAGCAGCACAGCAGGGTCTTGCTATTTCACCGCTGCGCTACTTACAGCCAAGAAGTGTGATGGTAGATCCGTGCTGGGGCGACTCCCTTAGAAGACCGCTTAATCCTTTTGAGAGTATTATGAGTCAGCATAGAGATTCAAGGGGTTTAATAGCACAACTGTATGCCGCTTTGGTCACTAGAGGCCACTTGCCACAGCCCACCTTGCAGGTTAAATGGGAAAGGGAGCTGGGGTTGCAGGATTCCCCCGATACCTGGGCAGTGATATACAGAGCGGTATGGTCCACATCAATATCGATGCAGTACACGATGCACACTGGAAGGTAACTAATGCAATGGCATCTAACTCCACAAAGGTTAGCAAAAATGTACACAGGAGTCACGCCATATCGTGGCAGGGGTTGCCCGGTGGTCTGTGACTTTTGGCATCAATGGTGGGGTTGTGTAAAAGTTCAAGTGTTTTGGAAAGAGATTCTAGGTTGGATTTAGGCCATAGATGGCATACACAGAACCTTGTCCCCGTTACTAGTGCTGTTTGGTATTGAGAAGGACACAGAGGGGAAAAGTACAGTGCTATCACATATGCCCAGGAATTTGTTCTTGGTGGCCAGGGTCTGCCTAACGGTTAGATGGAAAAACTGCACGCTACCATCTAAAAGGGAACGGTTAGACAAAGCCAAGACAATGGGCCCCATTACGACCCTGGCGCTAATGGGTTAACGGCGCCGCAAAAGGCTGCAGCGCCGTTAACCCATTAGCGCCTGATTTCGAGGTCCCTTTGCGGGACCCGACCTTAACGGCTGGTCTACACCAGCCGTTAAAGTAGGGACCCGCAAAGGGACCTTGGTGCTAAGTACGGGACCTATGGGGCGAAAATGGGAATGGGGAAGGGCCATGGTTCAATGGGGAATTACCACCCCGCCAACTTTGGAATGGGGTGGTAATTCCCCATTGAACCATGGCGGACCCGTTACAACACCGGCACCAACCATGGTGCTAATAGCGCCATGGTTTAGCGCCGGTGTTGTAATGAGGGCCAATATATCAAATGGAAAGCATCAAAGCTGCATTGTTAGAGTCGCACTCCCATCTAGATATGATCTAGCTCCCCTTCCTCGAATACTACGCAGCGCACAGAAGCGTGCAATAGCAACTGGTGTTAGGTTTACAGCAAGGTGGCCCAAACTGATTGGAGAAACTACAGTAATGGACGGCTCGAGTTAGCCCTGGTTACATGGCAAGAAGCAAGGATATTTTGTCGATCAGTTCTTGAAAACATGGAAGTGTTGTATACAAGTGTTTAATTTCTAGAAAAGACTGAATCAGTTGCCCAGATGTCTCGGGTGGGAGCGGAGAGGGGGTGGAGAAAATGGAGGAGAGGGTAATGTGTTTTTATGAGAGGTTGCGGAAATGGTCACTTAGGTTTTCTAAATAATTTTTTTATTTTTCTTCTCCTCCTTCGGAGTTAGTTAAGCTTTGCTCTATGCCTACTAATGTGGTTTTACAAGGACATTGTTCTTTCTGTCAGGGCTAATGTGCAGAAGGAAGAAGTATTTTCAAGTTGTATACTTAGAGCTGTCACCTCATGTAATGTGTTATGTGTAATTGAGCAATAAAATCAATAGTAGTTCCCTCAAAAAGCAAAAGGAAAACCTTTCTGAGTCTCTGGAGCCCAAAAATGCAATTTCAATTGCTTTGAAATCCAGGCAGAAAAAAGGAGTGATTCCCCTTCCTCCCTCCATAAGCCATAATGGATGAAGTATTTCCAGCTTGCTTCTGGTCCTCCAGCTCTGCTTTCCAGTCAGACGGCCTTCCTGCAGGATTCCTGCAGGATTTGCAAACAGCACTGCCTCCCCCTCCTAGAAACAGCCCTTTTATAGCCATATCACAGTTGTTTACCAGAAGCCTGAAGCTTTTTTATCTCTAAAAGCCCATCAGTCAACAATCTCTTTCACATGTGTCCTAGCCCGAAAGCCTCGTAGTCCATTGTAGTGTTTCAGGACTTTGTTATTGTTCATCACAACATTGGGTGCTATTTACCAAAACACAAATAACTATTGGAACACATATCAGACCATTGGATTTCAGCACAGAAGCTACATTAGCTGTAGTGTAACTGGGTGTTCCAAAATAACTGATTAGCCTTGCTCGAATCGTAGACTTGCGAAGTAGCTGGTCAAATCTTTTCATACTTGTTGATATCTGCTCACCGCATGACTACGTTTCAATGTATTTTACTATTTACATGCTATTGTGCATAAAGACTACATGGCTTGAGATAATGCTCAATCTCATGCATGGCTACGATACACAACACAAGAAGGTCTACAGACATGTTTAGCTCACTGTACCTTTCACAGAGGAGAAATACCCATTTGCATATCAGTCTGGTCCCAGCCACCAGGGTAGTCCAGCAACAAAATGCTAGGCAATTCATTTCTGAACAAGAATGCTAACAGCAACCCCAGACATATGTTTCAACCTTGCTGGGCCTCTTTGGTGAGGTGAAAGAGTGCCTCTCTAAGCACAGTGACTAAGGGGTCCATATCTGGAGAACCTTGGGTAACATAGGGGTCAACCCTAAACATTAGAAATTGTGGATGCCCTTTTACTGAGAACAAACACAGTTCAAATACCCTGTTCTATGGGAGGTTTCCCATTCAGGAAGCCAAGAACCACATTTTAGCTCACTGGATATTTCACAGAGGAGAAATATGCATTTGCATATCAGTCTGGTCCCACCCAACAGAACACTCCAGTAACGAAATGCTAGGCAATTCTTCTCTGAACAAGAGTACCAACAGCCAGTGCTCCAGATAAGATTTTGAGGTGGGAGTATTTTACCCCCTCTTTTTAAACTTTGAGAGTAAATGCTATTTTAAGGGAGTAAAAATGTGTTTCATTCTTCACAAGAGAGTAAAACTTATGTGGTACCTATCCAGCCGAGGTTTCAAAAAAAGTAACTGTATGGAAATTACTCTCATGCATCAGCAGTCCATAGTGTGACAGAAAGCAGGTTTCTCTCACAATTAACAGATAAAGTCCAGTAACACCCTCACACCAATATAACCGATGAGCACCAACTCTCTGAGCTTCCCATGCATCCCTTTCATCTAATGGTCAAACGTTGGCTGGATAGTTAGCCTTAAATCCTCCAGAAGTCGATCAAATATTGACTGAAGCAATAATAATCACAGTGGTTAGATGTTGAAGGAAGCCTGCATGAGCCACTACATAAAGTTAAATACCTATCTGGATTATCTCTTTAGGGACAGGTTTTACTTAGTTTCATTTCAGTTACAAATGAAACCATTCATGTTTTTCTTTTGTAACAGAGCTTGCACTGGCTGGAGTGTCAGGCTTTGAATGTTAGAATTCTAGTCCTGAAGATATGAAAGATGTGAGTTTGAGCAAGTGCCTTGCTGCCACTGACCAACTATAATACCATTTAAGACAATGGGCCTCATTACGAGTCCGGCGGTAACCGAGGCGTTAAAACTGCCTCGTTACCGCCGGACTCGTATTACCATTCCGCCTCCGTGATTCCCGGAATTACCGGGGCATTACAACCCCGGTTTTCCGGGAATCACGGGGGCGGAATGGTGTTAATCCCCATTCCCATTGAGTCCTCTGGGACTCAATGGGAATGGGGATCATGGAAACAGCGGCAGCATCTCGTAATGCTGCCGGTGTTCCCTCGTCCGCCTGCAGGCGGGCGGTGTTAAACCCGCCAGGTCAGACCTGGCGGGAACATCACCTCCCACCTGCAGGAGTTGTGATCGCCTGGCATGGAAACAACGGTGGCGGCGGGTTTACCACCACCGTTGTTTCCATACCGGGCGATTTGTAATGAGGCCCAATAGCTCCAAGTTAAGGTTAGTGGATGTTTAAACTAGATATTCCATACAGATCCGTTCCTCAAACAAAGTTTTGAGGTGTAAGTATTTTATAGCTGCTACGAGGAACAGCGCAGCGTACGGAGCTCCGAGCACGTTCACAACGAACAGAACCTCAAAAGGGAAGAATATATCACTCACCATTTATCAGAATCCTGAAAACCCTAATGCAACCAGCATAGAATAAAACTGGATTGCAGGAAATGCCGGATGTTTAGATCCAACCGGGCTGCCCGTGATTGAAAACAACTTACCTAAAGAACCACATAAATTCGTCTAATCAGGAACATTATTACCAAGGAACAGAGAAAATTGTGATTTTTACTATTTATTGCTATGTTTAACCGATGCAAATTGCACTTTTTTTTTTTTAAACTTTGGTTTTATTAGCATTTTTGTAAATATAACAAACGGGCTCCATACATGTTCAACAGCTGTGCATATGACCGGCCCAAAAAACCACCCCCCCCCTCCCTGCCTCCCTCTCCCGACCCCGATGCACCCCCACCCCCCTAACCGCTTAATCAAACCTGAACTGTAATGTTGGGAGACTTGGACTTTTCTTTTGTGTCCAGTGCTTGGTAATGAATGTGAACGCCGACAATCTTTTATGGCTGTGATTCGACCGCCTACCCCCGGGCCGTGGGTGCCCATTATGTCATTGGTACCTCCCAGTCTTGACCCACTGGGCCCCGCCTGGGCCTCCACCGGGCATCAGTGCACGTCCCATCCCCAGGACTGCTGCACCCCATACCAGTTTTCAAGGAATGAGCCAGAGCCATTGTTTACCATTGCTGTTAGCTTGTCCATTAAGAACAGGTTTTTTAACTTCTTTAGCCAGTCCTCTTTTGAAGGGGTCTCCGGACTCTTCCATTTCTGTGCCAGTGCCACCCTTCCTGCCCTCAGCATTGTTTCCCACATTCTGGGGTACCTGTAAACATCCGAGGCCTCCGGGGGAGACCCAACAACACCGTCAGAGGGTTCTGGGGAAGCAATTCCTCAGTGACCTCAGCCATCCAGCCCCTGACCTTTTCCCAGTACGCCTGCACTTTTGGGCAATGCCACCACATGTGGCCCCTAGAGCCAGTCTGACCACACCCCCTCGGACACATAGGGGACACTCCCGTAAACATTTTTTATAGTTTCACAGGGTCTCTGTGCCACCCCTGCAAGATTTGGAGTTGTGTTCCATGTCCGCTGTGAACAAGTTCCCGTGAAAAGCTATTCTGAATATCTGCGACCAGGCATCCTCCAAGATCACCTCACCTGCCAGGTCATTCCAGAATGTGCGGAAACCCCGCCTCTCCACTAAATTTACAGTGTTAAGGATTTTGTACATCCCGGAGACCGCTCCCTTCCTAGAGGTTGCTGTGTCAAGTAATTTCTCAAAGGGGGTTAGCTGCCTCTTCAAGTTCTCGCCCCATGACTGGTTGCAAAGGATGCCCTTTAAACGGAGATATTCGAATATGGAAAGGGACCCCTGCCCGATGGCATCCCTCAGATCCTCATATGGTAGGAATTCCCCCTCCCGGAACAACTGCCCCGCCCATTCCAGACCCGAGTCGGACCAGGCCTGTGCCTTGCTGAACCCCCTGTTACCCAATCTGAGGGGGTGTCCCCAGAGTGAGGACATCGGAGATGGCCACGACGTTAGGTGCGCTGTCTGGGGGCCCTCCCTCCAGATTGCCCAGAGAACTCCCAGGGTGGGATGGGTTTTGAGTCTATTCGGGATAAACCTGCGTGGGGCCCAGAGGAGGTCTCGAACTTTAAGAGGGTGAGCATCCATATCCTCCAAGTAGGACCAATAAGTGCCCATCCCATCCCTCATGTGCTCCAGGAGGACGTGCAGTTGGGCGGCGCGGAAATAAAGTTGGAAGTCAGGCAAGCCAAACCCACCCTCTTCTCTTGGCAGGGTCAGGACCGCCTTTGCGGTCCTCGGGGTCCTGCCCTGCCAAATAAACTTGCGAACCGCATTCTGTAGAGTCCTAAAAGTGTGGTTGGGGATGTTGGTTGGGAGAGAGGTGAAGAGATACAGCAGACGCGGCAGCACGTTCATCTTCACTGCCGTCATGCGGCCATACCAGGACAAAATCATTAAGCCCCACCTCCTGAGGTCCGCGGTAATTCCTGCCAAGACGGGGTCATAGTTGGTTGGGGCAAGTTTGGATAGATCCCTAGTGAGGAGGACGCCAGGTAATGGATAGAGACCTTTCTCACTGTTATCCCATGAAGTGTACCCATGGGGTCTAGGCCCGGGTCCCTTGTTCTCATGGGGAGTAGAACAGATTTGGATGCGTTAATCTTCAGCCCCGAGAAGTGCCCGAATGTGTCCACTAGGGACAGGAAGGGGGGGAGGGAGGAGCCGGGGTCCACCAGGTAAGCCAAGATGTCATCGGCGAACAGGGAAAGCTTAAATTCCGCTTCGCCCCTCTTAACCCCTTTGATGTCCGGGTGTGATCTAACTGCTATGGCCAGGAGTTCCATTGTAAGGACATATATCAAGGGGGACAGTGGGCATCCCTGTCTTGTGCCCCGTGAAAGGGGGAAGGGATCCGAAAACCTGCCATTTACTTGTACCCTTGCTTTCGGAGCGCTATATAGTGCAGCCACCCATCCCCTGATGTGTGCGCCAAAACCCATTTTTTGGAGGAGGAGTTCCATATATCTCCATTCGACCCTATCGAACGCCTTTTCCGAGTCCAGGGAGAGGACACTCGCGTCAAGGTCCGACTCCTGGGCGTGGTGGATCAATTCTATGGTTTTACGGATGTTATCTAAGCCCTGCCTACCCCTTATAAACCCTACCTGGTCCCCGTGGATCAATTGCGGTAGTATCTTCTCCATCCGCCTCCCAATTCCCTTGGCAAGAACCTTAACATCAATGTTTAGCAGGGATATCGGGCGGTAGGACGAGCACTCCGTGGGGTCCTTACCTTCCTTGGGCAGCACAACAATTATGGCCTCCATCATGGAGTCCGGAAGGGTCCCCCCCTCTAGTACCGCGTTGAAGACCTTCACTAAGTGTGGGGCTAGGGTTGAGCAAAACCTTTTATAAAAGTAGACTGTGAAGCCATCCTCTCCCGGGGAAGTGCCCACCTTCATTCTGCTAATTGCATGTTCCACCTCGTCCTCGGTCACCGGGCCCTCTAACCCCGCCGCCATCTCCCCGGTCAGGGCCGGTATTTGTATTGAGTTCAGGAACCTTTCTATCGCCTCGTCCATTGGATTCTGATGAGTAACGTTTTTTATAATATCTGCGGAAGGCACTATGTGGGTAGTGTCGTGGCCCATGGTCCCCTCTTCATTCCTTACTGCCTTTACCATCCTATCTCTCTGTACCTCCCTCAGTTTCCAGGCCAGGATCCTATCCGCTTTATCCTCTTTTTCATAATATCTTTGCTTAACCAATTGGAGACTTTGTTCCGTTTTGTACAGGAGAAGATCTTTTAACTGGAGCCTATAATCGGTCAGAGTTGTGAGCTGATCTTGATCCAAGGGACCTGCTGGAGGCCCCCCCGGCTGGAGTTGAGCTATTTTCTCCCTCAGGGATTTCTCCTGGGCATTCCTTACTCTTTTATTTTGGGCACCCATTTTGATAAGGAGGCCCTTTAGAGTTGCCTTTAAGGCGTCCCATAGGGTGTGCGGACCTACCTCCCTATTGTCATTAAATTCGAAAAACTCTGTTATGGCTTCTAGCACCTCCTGAGCGCGGACCTCGTCCTTCAACAGGGAGTCGTTGCATTTCCATCTACCTCTGCGGTCGCTTAGCCAGCCCCTTGCAATGGTGTTTCGGACCAAATCATGGTCTGACCAGGGGACGGGGTTGACCCTGTGGCCGGTAACGAATGGGTGCAGGGTCTCATCCACTAAGATGCTATCTATTCTGGAAAAAGAAGAGTGGATGGTAGAATAATATGTGAAGGAGGGGGCTCCCGTCCTAGGGGTCGGGATCGTGTACACCAGTCCCAGCTCTGAATTAACCCTTTGGAAGATCCGGGCCATGATCTCATCCGTTGACCTGGGTAACTGAGGGCCAACGTGTTTCCTGTCCTTGGTTGGGTCCATGACCATGTTGAAATCTCCCCCCACCACCAACCCACCCCGGACAAAGAGCTTGAGTTTCTCCCCCACCACCTCCCAGAACTGGGCTTGGCCCTTATTTGGACCATATATCACTGCCAGGGTGAGTGGGGCTCCCTGCAGGGTCCCTCGTACCAACAAGTACTGGCCTTCGGGGACTTTCAGTATTTCGGCTTTTTCGAAGCCAACGTTCCTCGCCAGGAGGATGGCCACCCCTCTCTTTTTGGCCTTGTGGGACACGTAGAAAACCTCCCCTATTCCTCCCCCCCGCATCTTGGGTTCTTTCCCTCGTGCCCAGTGAGTCTCTTGTAAGAAAAGGAGGTCAAGGCTGGCCCTCCTGAATTCCCTACAGACCAGGGACCACTTTGTGGGGGTGTTTAGGCCCCGTACCTTGAGAGAAGCCACTCCCAGGGCCGGCAGACTTTCAGCCATGTTCTAGAATCGCTTCTCTCCTTGTCGACATACCTTCACCACCCTTTTCTGCGTGCTCCCGTGGTTGTAACTGGTGCTCCCCCCCTCTTCACTCCCCGCCCCCCTGGGTGGGCCTGAAACTATACCCCAATCCCCGTTCAAAACTGAACAACCCCAACATTCGTGTATCCCCCATAACCCCTCCCTGGTGTCCAGCCAATTAGTTCTGCCATCGCTGGCTATGGCCGAACCACCAGCCTGCCCACCTCGGCCAGGCCATCTGTGTAAAGCTCATCGCCTTGAGCCCCCCCTTCCTCCTTGTCGCATTGTCCCCCTCTGGCCTCCTTATACATGCTGTTCATGGGGACGCTGTGAGTGGTAGAACTTCCGAGACACCACCACTCCTTTCCAGATCCTAACGGGTCGCCCCCGTCTTCAGTCCTCAGAGCTGTTCCGCCCCCCATCTTTCGCTGGCGAAGGTGTATTCAATTTCCTGAATTTCCTTGCGCTCGTTTTCCTTCTCCTGTCTCCCGATGGGCCGGGGCCAGTTGGTCTGCCCGTCTCCGGACCCGATGGGCCCCACCGGGGGTTCGAGTCCACTACGTAGTCTTGGATAGCTCCTCTTATGCCGTCTTCCGTGATCAGAGTCGACCTCTGGCCCATGTATTCAAAGGTCAGGGAGAAGGGGTAGCCCCATCTGTATCGCACCCCTTTCTCTTTAAGCAGTTGCGTTAGGGGGCGGCACATTCTACGTTTGGCCAACGTGTAGGCCGAGAGATCCTTGTAAATAGAGATCTGGCCATTATTGTAAGTGATCTCCAGGGCTTTTCTGGCCTCCTCCAGATCTTTTGTTTTCTCGGAGTAGTAGTGGAACCGGACCAGGATCGACCGGGGGCCCCCTGCTCCCAGGCTTTTCTGGCCTCCTCCAGATCTTTTGTTTTCTCGGAGTAGTAGTGGAACCGGACCAGGATCGACCGGGGGCCCCCTGCTCTGCCCCCCGCCCTGTGCACTCTGTCAAATGTGAGTTCGGTCGTCATCTCTTCCGCAAACAGGAGGGTGATGATGTCTCTCACTGTGCGGGTGATGTCTCTCTCCGTTTCACCGTCTGATTCTGGGACCCCAAAGCTCCTGAGATTGTTCCTCCGTTCCGTATTTTCAAAATCGTCCATCTGCCTGGCCCGCTCCTCGTCTCTCTTCTCCAGGGCTGCTAGCCGCATATCTGTTTGTAGTTCGTGGGACACGGCCGAGGATTGGTTGGTCTCCACCTGTAGTAATCTGTCCTCGACCTTGTCCACCCTCTGATCCATTTTTTCGAGTTTCTGAGCAATATCTGAACGCATGTCCCTGATCTCCTGCAGGATTGAGGCGAAACCCTTTTCCATTGCTGCTGTGGAGGGCGCCGGGCCCTCTTGCTGGGCCATCTCGCTCCTAAGGGTCGAGCCTTTGCTGTTACTCGCGGCCTCCTGAAAGCAAAATTCCTGTAATGTTTGCCACCAGTTCATCTGGTCACCCCAAGTCCCCCTCCGTCGGGACCACCGCGGTCCATAGGCCCCTCCGGGACAGCCGGTAGTCCTCCCACGGGGGGGGCAGCGAAGAAGAGAGGGGGGGAGACCGGGGCCGGGTCTCTCCCCACCTGCCCCTAATGTGACTCTGCAACCGCGAAGGGGTAACGGTGTTGGGCGGGCACACGCCCCGCCGTCGCCGGGCAGGGGCCTCACACCCCTTCCAGTCTCACCATGGCAGCCGGGGTTCCCGACAGAGCAGGCCACTGGATCCGTTCAGCCTGGCCCAAGGGGGGCAGGGCTCCGTGGCTGCCTTCCTCAATGTCTCCCGCAGGGGAGGGAATGGACCGATGTGGCCGGGTCTCCCCCTGGTCAGAGGGTCTGGTCACTCCGCTTCGCCATCTTCACCCAGTACTGGAAGATCCCTCCACTCCCGAGGGTGGCCTGTTCGCGCCTTCCACTCCTATACTTCCGCTGGGATCGGCACCTCCGATCCTGTGCCGGGGTGCTGGGCCCTCTGTGGTGCGGCCCGCCTTGACGTTCAGGGCCTAGGAATGACCCGTCCCAATAAGTGGGGGCCTCACTACTCCAGTCCCCCTAACCCCTAGTGCGGGGGGCCCGTCGAGGAGCGGGGGCAGCGTGCCCGGTGTCTCCTCGCGGCCTCGGTGAAACGTCTCCGCTCCTCTGGAGCCGCGGCCGCCCAGGCCTCGTCTTCCTTATCAGCTCGCGTGTGTCGGGCCTGTTCTCAGGCACCACGAGGCTCCCAAAGTTCGCTCTTTCGAGCCTGGGGCGCGCGTGGGGTCACAACACCGAGTCGCCCCGTTAAGTCCGCCTGGCGGGGTTCGGGGGGGCTCAATCCTCCAAATCAGCCCGGCCTCAGTGGGAGCTGCACGCTCAGGCTGCCATTGCCTGTGCGCCCCCTGGTGGCCTTTCCGCAAATTGCACTTTTAATGAAGGAATGTTGATATGAATAAACAACTGCCTATTGAATTCTGTAGTAGTGCCTTGAAAAAGCCCAAGTAAGGACGAAACACTCGCTCGTGCTTCATAGCGGAGTTATGTTGGCACCACTTTATGACTTAGGCACAAAACTGAAAGGATTAAGGATGCTCATACAGAAGAGGTTTTTTATAAAAACCTAAGCAATTGGGCACCACCCTATGACATGGGCACAACATTGAAAGGTATAAAGAAATTTAATACAGGAAACTTTTTTGTAAAGCCTGTAACTGAATACACCAAAGCAACTGAATAAAACGCAAAAGTAATACTCACTAATAAGTGTACATTAAAATTATTGGGGAAACAAACTTGTGAACACTGTAAATAATAAAGCGCACAGGCTTACATAGAACCCTAACTTCCTGCGAGTATTTTATCCCCTTTTTATCATTAGAGTACTCAAACTGTAAAAAAAAATGATTTCCCTACACAACAGTGTAAAATTTATGTGACAGACAACCAAAACATAACTAAACGTGAAAATGAATAGAACATATTAGCAACAAAAAGAGTTGTGTAGCAAAGATGGCTGGCTTCAAAAAATGTATTACATTTGTAGAAGACCTTCGGCTACCCATTAATTTATATGAACACACCACATTTATGCATCTTGATGATGAATGCACACAACGCAGCAACTCTGAAAAATACTTTTATGCAATGCAACCGTGCATTCACTTCAAAAAGCATTATTTTTGAAGTAACTAAGTTTTTCATCTTATTACTGGTATCACACTAACATTCAAGGAAAATAAATATGCATGCATAATACTACTCTCGATGACATCTACAGGCATGAATCGCAGCAGAAGCGGAACAAAAGAAACAATTCATTATAATACTGGATGTTGTTTCTTTTGAAAAGCTAAATACACACAGCTCAGAGAGCAATTGTCTACTGCTGCTTTTCATCCAGGCAGATATAAATCAAGATGTTCTGGTTTGTGTTAAGTGACATGACCTTTGCACTGCTCTGCTCTCAACTTGTGTGTAAATGATACGCATAGAAAGATTAAAGGTGTAGTATTTACAATATGTGAATGCGTAAAAAGGCCTGGTACTACCCTTGCATGGAGGCCTGCCAACAGCAACCCCAGACACCTGTTTCGGCCTTTTGGACCTCCTCAGTGAAGTGAAGCTGTACCTCTCTAAGCACAGTGAGTAAGGGGTTCACATCTGGATTACCCTAGGTAATTTAGGGTTAAACCACAAGCATTAAAAAGTTATACAAAATTGTGGGAAGTAGCGAGCCAGCAGGGACAGAATACATTCATCCCACCCAGCTATCAATTGCCCTATCCTCTCATTCTTGCGCTGATTTACCGGCATCGGGTCTCCTAAATAACAATCATTCGCTGATTTCAATCTGTACGATTCAATTACGTTTTTGTAGGACTTTAAACAATTTAGCAAACTCCTCTTCATCACTTGATCCATGCCCCACAAAGATTGGCAAAATGTCTTCCCACCATCTTACCTAGTAATTTCTCTTTAATAAATATTTGGACATGGGCCATACTACAGTATTGTGCAACAACTGGCCACAAACCAGTTCCAGCATTATATTGAATGATTTGTTATGCAATCTCCAGTCCACCGCAGCCATCATGAATGTGATGGTGGCACTCCTGCAGATGAGGCCTCTAGACAAACCGTGTTCATTCTCAGACGTACTTGTTACTATCGCATTAAGTACCCATTCCACTGCTATATCCAGGGGTTAACGGCCTGGGACCTCCCCCATTATAGCCTGTGGAACGGGCTGGAACAGGGCTAATTTTAAGTATTTTCTTTCCATGTACAGGTCGCCTCACGGCATCCCGTTCACGGAAAGAAAATACTATACAAAGATGGCCGCCATGCAATAGGAAGGTGGGACTCGGTACAGAGCCCCTTTTCCCTTTCCATGGCGGTGAAATGGAGCAGGGACCGGAGCTGTAGGAGTTGGGCGGTAAGTGCCGCCGCCACAGTGTTCAGGTTAATGGGTATTGGGGTGTGGGAGCCAAAATGACTGTAGGGACATTGGGGGAACCGGCCATCAGGCGGATTGGAACATAGGCTTAGATCATCAGTTTCAGCCCCCATTCCTAGCCTCCTGATTGGCTGGCTCCAACGTCAAGAGTGCTAATATGTCTTATTATATCCTGCTTGTTTGGTTGCAGCCCCTTTTTGGAGCCCTCGCTCCCAGGCTCCTAGTGCTTCTCCCCCTCCCCACTACTTCTCAATGCTTACATGCTTCCCCTGGCACATCTCAGCTGGCAACCCCCATATTGTACATGACCTTGGTAACAATGCTGGGGACGATGCCGGAATTGCAGATTGTTTGCTGGCTGTTCAGGCTTAGGTGCAAGGAAATAACCTCTACCTTAAGGCAAGTAAATAAGAGGTTGTACTTTTAGGTTTTGAACCTAAGATTAGCCACATTCCCTTCACCTGGCCAGCTAAACAAGGGTGGCCTTGGTGCCTGTCACTCAGCCCATAATCTTGTTGTCCTATTTGTCTTTTGTTCCTGATGCACAAACAGCTCAACATCCTCTATGCCTTATTGTGAAGATGTATCCCCTATTTGATTTACCACACTGGGTCACTCACATACAAACTTTATTATTATTTTTTTTATACTGTACACATGGTTTATTACTAACCTTATACCAAATAGACAAGCACATGTTTTAACAGTACGAAACAATACAGTACAAAGAAAAAGCAATAAAACTAATAAAATTCAGTTCTATCACCATACCCTTTTATATAATTTTCGCTTTCTTTAAAAATGGAATCATGCTAATTAAAACGGGTGTTGGACTACCCTGTAAAACATAACGCCACAATATTTCGTCTGTTAATAAATTATAGGATACCAATCAAATGATCTATTTCTCACTCTTGATGTTGGCCGATGGGCAACACAATCAAAGTACAGCCTACCTTGTCTTCGGAGCTGCAGGAAGTGATGAAAGTTCACCTGCCGCACTCTCCTCGCGCTTGTAATTAAAGCTCTTGGAGACCACAGCAGGGAAACCCTCGAAAGGGAAAAAACCCTGGGCTGCTTGAGAGCGCTGGTCAATAGAAATTGGGGTGCGTGGCTAGAGAGCGTAGTTTGATCCCCAATGTCTAGCAGGTGTATTCTACTTCACGTGGAGGTAACTATAATATAAGGAGAGAATTACTAAGATGTTCTTGACGGAAAGGTATGTCAAAGGATATAGGAAATGAGGATACCTTTCCGGACTGTATTTCTGTTAGAACGGGAGAATAGACGGATGGGAAGTCCTGCTGTTTAAAACACGCTTGACTCCTTTGGGTAAAAGGGTAAGGAAAAAGAGAGGTTAGAAAGAAGGGAGTAGGAAGTCTTACTCAGAATACCTATTGAGGAGTTTAGTTTACCTAAGATGACGAGGACAAGGTTCGTGACTTGTGGAGAAGGGGTTATGGGAAATGTAGTCTGATACCACGAATCCTCGTTAGCAGAAAGGAACACAACCTGAAAGGGTCGAGAATTACTAACAGCAAAAAGTAGCCTGATGGGAGTCAAGTATTTGACGAGGTACGCGACCTACTTGGAAAGAATCTTCCTTAACAACGGGGAACGCTGCTTGAAAGGGTTCCTGCGATAAGCTCGGGGCCGTGGGAGTACTCTCTGCGCTCTGTGGGCGTGGAGGAAAAGAATACCTGGAAATATAAAGGAGTTGAAAGGTAAGAAGCAGAGGAGTTGCGGAAAGGTAGGGAAGCAGGAGGAAAGTTCGGAACTATTCGATTACTCACGTAACGTAGCTACAGTAAGCAGTAGCAACGCACCCTCCTCCTGGCTTCTGCTTCAGATGTACCGTCTCCAGGAAAGAGGGAGGAGCCTCTTGTCCGCCATTCTGCAGGACTAGACTGTTACTCTCAGTTCGATGCGCCATTTTGGAAGAACTATACGTCAACTTGGGTTTAAAGCGATATGTTGACGAGATGTGACGCCAACGGTGCCAAACCGACCAAGTCCGCCGTCGATGCATAACATCGTCACTTAAGGATTTAGAATGAAAGAATAGACTAAAGGGTCTATCCTGATTTCCTGCAAAGCAGTACAAGCAGTCACCAGGTGTCTTAATGTTTTGTTGTGCGCACCACAAATCTACATGTTGCTTTTTCCCTCATACCTCGTATAAATAACATTTCTGGCGTATGGATCAAATTAAATCGGGATCTCACAAAATGATCTCTAACAACTCTATCAGTCCATTGGATTAGGTATTTCATAAGGCAACCCTTCTTTTTAGATTCCATACTTATCTCGCTATAAGACTTATATTTTTTCCTCTCCTCGCAGGTTAGAATCCTATCGCTTTCTAAGAGTTTCTTTTTCACCTGTTCAGGATTTGTCACCAGACCTTCGCGAGTCACTTCGTATTTCTCCATAATTAGTGTACATTTTCTATTGAATGAGAAAAACGCCCCCCACCCACCGGAAGTTACGCGGAAGCCCTCCCATCAATGAATACAGAGTGTTTCCTTTATTGATCTGTAGTTTGCAATACAACATTAGAATTTTCAGTTCAACCCAGGCAGTCATTGAGTTTAAACCCAATTCAAATCGCAACATCACAATGGGTACGCATGAAGGCAATGACAAGGCCTTCCTCCAAATTACACCCTCCAGTCTATTCAGATGCAATTTCTCGTATGTAGATGTTATCTCAAGTCCATACAATAAGGCAGGAATAACTTTACTCTTAAAAAAAATGTATTAGCGGCATCATAGTAAAAGGACAACATTTCCTACAAAAAAAAACATTTGTGATACAAATTGTCTACCTTTGGACCATAGCATCCTTTTTGTCATGGTAATCTTCCGTGGCCTGAACAAATTAAACCCCAAGTATCTGACTCTAGGTACAACCACCAGTGAGGAAGAATTCATAGTCCACTTGAAGTATACCGGTTTCGATTTTCTTCCCTTGTAGCATAAAATGCAAGACTTATTCGGATTCAGGAGCAAGTGATTTTCTACCACGTACTCCCCCAATCGGTTCAGGAGTCTCTGCAGACACAAGGCATCCTATCTAATAACACAAGGTCATCCACATAGGACATGCCAAAGCAGCGTTCCCCATTTATCTTTGGTGGTACAAATGAGGTGCTCTCTAGGTACTCTCACAGGTCTGAAAGATATAAATTAAAAAGACAGGGGGCAAAGATGCACCCCTGTCGTAGTCCACGCTCTGTTTTTATCGGATCAGTGACCTCACCTTTTGCATTTGGCCTTACTCTCACCAGAATATTGGTGTATAATTGCACCAAAATATTCAGAATATGATCTGGAAGGCCCCACCGCAAGAGTTTGAACCATAGTCTTGCTCTATCTTCTATCAAAGGCAAGGCTCAGGTCGACGCTTGCCAAGTACAATGGGCCATTTCCCTGTATACATGCCTGATCTATCAGGGACTGGATGAATAGCCCACTTGCGTCCGTTCCCATAGACTTCTGAAATCCAGTCTGAAACTTGGATACGCGGCCTGTGGCTTTGATCCAGTCTTCTATGCTTCTTAAGGCGCACTTGATGACGATTTTATTCTCCACATCAAGTAGGGCTATTGCCTGGTATTTTGAGGGCTCCCATCTGTTCCTTTTTTATAGACTGGCACAGGCACAATAATTTAAGTGCATCTCGATTCTTGAATTTTTTGGCTTTGCAGCGCGTCCTGAAACAGAATGCTAAGCATTCTTGGTCCTGTTTTAGTATTAATTTGCATAGCCCATTTGGATCTGGGGTCGCGAGAGCTAGATCCTGCTTTAATGATCATATCGAGATTTTCATTGGAAATGTCAATATCCCATCTGGCATCATCCGCCAACTTGATGCTGTCAGCAGTCACTGATTTATATAGGTCAACATAAAAGCACTTCCAATCTTCTTCCGAAATGGAGTTTGATAATACCAGGGCATCCTTGTCTTTTCGCTCTTTAAGGATGCTCCAGAAATGTGACGACTTTTGTAAGGTTGATTTGAACATTCTTTCCCCTTCCCTTTGGGCCAAGAGGTACCTATGATTTTTGATCCGGTTTTTGTAGGTTTGTTTTACCTTTCTGATGTGTTCTTTCTTGTCTTTCTCACTAGACAAACTAATCGAAGCGCAGTAATTTCCCTTTGCATTTCTGTTTTCCTATCCTGGATTTCCTTTACATGCCCATTTCACCGACAGGAACGGAGACATACCCCATTATTCTGCATAGATCTACAGACCTTCTCCTTTATAAATGTGGGAAAGGTCTCCACCCTCAGCATCTCAAGTTTGGTAGGGAGTTTAACACCCTTCCAAAAGTCCCTAATCAGCTTGTTGACATTTGTAAAACATATACGATTCCAACTAAGTCTGTTTTTTGGTGGTTTATCGCTAAATTTCGGCAGGCCGATAGCTCGGGTGTTTTTATTTTAATGTTGAAGTTTGAGGCTACAGACTTTAGCTCTCTCCCACATCAATTATTGCAATGGCGGTGTCTATCGGAGCATTTCAAAATACATCTTGAGCAAATTATCACAAGTTCATAATGGAGTGGATAGTCTCATCTTTAAATCCAACCATGTTGCTTGTGTCACCCTATCACTCATTAAGCTAAATTAACTGTAGTTGACTTGACAGGTGAAATGTAAAATCTGCACACACATGTGGAAAGCCATCATCCACTATGCACCATTGCATCTCCACCCTGACTCATTTGCATCTCATAAGTCAAATGCTGCACTTTGGAAGCTCATTAAGGTCATATGGTTTTCTTCATAAGCATATACATGTAGGTATTTGAATTCCGTTCTGTGTTGTTTAAAATTGGCATTCTATTTGATGAACTATTACGTGTCAGCCTTGGTATAAATGTTACATTGTTCTTCAAAGGTGAGCGCTGTTAAATATTTTGGATGTGTTCCTGCTTGGACACCGGTTCTGTGATGTGTACGGCGATATGTACATTATTTTTCATGTTAGATGATGTATTTATGTAGGGGTGTAGCATTGTTGTACATGCAGCTGTAATGCTTTTGAGTTTGGCCACTCTACACATTTTGAAAAATGAAACTAAGTGACCATAGAAAAACAAATAATTAAAATTTGCAAAACACCAATATTTTCTTTATCCAGAAGCATTTCCCTGTTTAGCGTCTGACAGCATTTTGCAAGTGGAACAAGAGACGGATCTGAGTTTGCTGGAGCATCGTCCCTCAAGAGAAGACCATGTCCACACCATCCCAGACTCAGGTATGCTACAAAAGTCACTGATAGGTTTAATTACTGTCAGGTCAAGTGAGTGTTGAATGCTTGTAGGTCCATTTACTTTTCAGCAGAAGAGGGCTCATAGTTAAGGTGGCTTCAATAGCCCAATAGCGCTAATTAATATTGACGCTAAAATATACACCAAGATTTTAGCTTCTCGACTGAAGGATAGACTCCACACCTTAATAGGACATGATCAGGCGGGTTTCATTAAGCAATGCCAAGCACTTGATATTACAAGAAGGTTTTGTCATATAATAGAAAAGGTGGAAAGACGTGGGATTCCAGCGGTTCTCCTCATGCTAGACGCCGAAAAGGCATTTGACCGGGTGGAATGGTCATTTCTCTTTCGGACAATGACAAGAATGGAGTTTGGGGAACGCTATCTCCGGACAATACAAGATAACTATCAAACCCCTACCCTGCGCTTGTCCATCAATGGACAGCTTTCAGGCCCGATCGATTGGAGGGGGAGACCAAACAAGGGTGTCCGTTTTCTCGCTTCCTCTGTGCGATTAATCTGGAACATATACTGCAGCGTATACGGAAAGCACTGGGCATGAAATGTATTCATTTTGGGGGTCGTGAACATAAAACAGTGACATTTGCCGATGACATGCTTCTGGCTCTATCCGACCCTTCAGAGTCCCTAAGGGCAATAGTCTCAGAGCTGGCTTTATTTGATGAAGTGTCAGGTTTAAAAATCAATCCACATAAATCAGAGATATTGAATCTTACACTATTGAGTGAAAAGGTAGGGGAGATACTGGGGTCCAACCAATTTCAGTGGGCGGAAGAAAACATTAAATATATAGGGATTTACATTAAGAAGTCTATGGCAACGCTATACGAGGCGAACTATCCCCTGTTACTTTACACTCTTAAAATAGACCTGCAACAGGGAAATCCTTTACATATATCGGGGCTGGGGCATATGGCTTCGATAAAGATGGTGACCCTCTCACGCTTATTATTTTCAAGCTCTGCCTATGAATTTCTTTAAGTCACTCAATCCCTTATTATCCACATTTATATGGCAAAATAAAAGACAGAGGTTGGCCCTGCAAACTTTAATGGCCAGAGGAATAGGTGAGGAATGGCCGTTCCTGATTTTAGACAATATTACTGGGCGGCCCATTTGAGGGTGCTGAAACAATGGCTATTTGGGTTGATAGTAAACATTGGGTTTCTGTGGATAGAGCAGTAGTGGGAAGTCCATTAGATGCTGTTTTATGGTTAGCCAAGGAGGGCCATCCTCCTAGTATGAAGGCATCGCAGATTATTGCACTTGTGGGTGAGATGTGGGATGAAGTGGTAAAACAGAGGCATATCTCAACAAATCCCAGTCCATTCACACCACTATTTGGGAAATCCCCCTTCACACCAGGGGTGGAGGTGAGAGTCTTTGGGAAATGGAGGGAGGCGAGATGTTTAAGGCTTAAAGATTTGATGCATGGTCAGGAAGTTAAAACCTTTGAGCAGTGTAAACACACTTTCGGCCTTATGGAAGAGTATCGGCTTAGTTTTTGCCAGCTGTGGCTCGGGCAGTACACCCCCGCCCCAATAAGTTAATTGCAGGTAGACAACTCACTGCATTTGAAAAGTATATTGCGTCTCACTCAGGGGACACACATCTTATTTCAGCATTCTATGTATTAATATCTGAAGGGGGCTCCCGGGAAAAGCAGTCTTACATGGGAAAGTGGGAACGTACCTTAGATCATCAAATATTAGAAGAGGAATGGGAGGTACTGTGGGACAATATCCCGAAGCTCACTTAATCTATTCAACTAAGGGAGATGTGGTATAAAACCCTCACACAATGGCACTCTAGCCCAGAGAGGCTTAGATCTATGTATCCGGAGATATCACCGGATTGTTGGCTAAGATTTAAGGGGTGAGGGGATTGGCTCTACATTTGGTGGTCTTGTCTGACTTTGAAATCATTCTGGGGCAAACTGTGCTCGACAATGCAGGTGGTGGTAGGGATAGGTATACCCATGGGGATAGGGGAATGTCTTCTGGGCCTCTTGGCAAAGGATATGGCACCACAAGGAAGGGCAAGTTGTAAAGCATGTTTGGTTTTGACATTGGTGGCTTTACTTGTGATTGCCGGAACTGGAAGAAGGCAGCTACGCCTACCTAGAATGAATGGTTAAATAAAATATGGCATATATTGTCCATGGAGTGGGCCACCTATAATTAACAAGCGGATAATCAAAAGTTCAGGACAGATAGGGGTGTATTGTTGGAATATTTGAGGGATGACTATCAGATTCAACTATGCCCGCAGAGCATTCGGATTTTGGACATTGCCTAATGCCTCACTAATAACAGATAACAATTAAGGATTTCTTTGTACTATCTTACATGCTAAAGGTGCTGCAGATTGTGGGATTGGGTGGGGGAGTTGAGGGAGAAGGATGAGAAGGGGAGGGTATCTGGGTTATTGTTAGGATAACTTTGTAAAATACCAATAAACATAATTTAAAAAAAAAGACAATTTAAACAAAAAATACAATATGTGTGTAAAAATAGACATACGTCGTTAACAGCAATGAGCTTCAAATATAAATCCTTCAGAGGAGAGACAAAGGAATGATGTCACTTGTTAGATTACTTACGGCAGAGGGAGTGCTTTTGAGAAAATCGGGCAGTTCTGCTTTAACCCCTAAACTGCTGAGGGTTTCCCCTGCCAGTTCTGAGCCCTTATTTGGACATTTCGGTATGCCGACATTCAATCCATTGTAACATTATTGTTAAAAGTGATATTCTGGCCAAATTTGCAACTTTTTCTTCCCACACGTAGTCGGTCATAACGTCACCAAGGATTCTTAGTTTTCTGTAGGTGGTGGTGACAACAATTTAATGCCAATAAAATGATGTACACAAAAGTCGGCGTTTTTTTCTTGTAAGAGCTAGGAACAAAAGGTTTGCAGTACTAAATTCGCCATTTTCCAAGCTTTCAAGAACAGGTGAGTGGAAATAATAAGTTATTTTTTTATAAGTGTTCCTTCCGTTTTGTGCGAGGTAGGCGATTTCACCCCCTTTTTTTAATAGGTTATGCTTGCACTGAATGGAAGAGGAGGGTAGGAAAGCTCAATGGGAACACAGAAATGCATAGATTTCTGTAAAGTAGATACAATTCCAAGTTCAGCAGTGGATATTTGCGCAGGTTAGTCCAAAACTATGTACCCATAATTCCAATCGGTCGGCAAAAAATTGGAAAAGTGACAGGAAGAAAAAGTATGTGCTGGACATGTTTGCAATAGTAAGGTAATGGCTTCCATGAATATTGAGAAAAGCAATGCACCGCTACATTCCCCCGACTCTTCTAGTTTGGAAATCACACCACAATTTTTCTAATGTTTCCCAAAACAAGCAATACCATGAGCCACAAACCAACCATGGTACACAGTATTTTTATACTGACGGTCTAAACTGACATATTTAGCATTTAAAAATAAGGGAAACAAATGTGGTGAGGAATTTCAAGCATATATTTTTAGAAAGGGCACAGGTGGACCTTTTCAAGGATAGGTGACTTGCACAGGTCACAAAAGCGTACAGTGCCTAAAGCAGCGACTAAATGTAGGGCACATTAGGGAAATGATAGGGTTGTGTAACAAACCGCAGTAGGACAATGTATGAAAACGTTAACACAACCAAGAGAAAACAACACATGTCCTACCTTCCCACATTCTCGCAAAAGTGCCGATAAAAATTGTGCCTCACATGTGTGGGTACACTTACCTGGGTGCAAAGGGAAAAGGCTAAACCCCTGGTACACCAAACGGCCCAGGGAAGACTGGATTTGGTCTTGTGAACAGCCCACTCATTTGGGTCTGGCGTATCACAACCACCAAGGAAAGCAGGGAACCCCATGCATTTCTGAAAAGAAGACACCCGTGGGAATCCAAAGCGGTCTACAATTTATTAACCAGAATGCCTTGTAAAGTGCAAAATGTAGGCAATAAACACAATTTTGAGACATTTGTGACCAGGAAACCACTGAAACCTGTGTGCAACAACACATGTCCTACCTTCCCACATTCCCACAGGTGTCCCGATGAAAAATGTACCTCACATGTGTGGTGCACTGACCTGGGTGCAAAGTGAAAAGGCTAAACCACTGGTACACCGCACGCCCTGGGGAGACAATATTTATAGTGTTTTTAGCCTTCTGGACAACCCACAGATTTGGACCTGGGGTGTTGCAGCCATCAAGGAAAATAGAGAACCCCATGGATTTCTGAAAAGAAGACACTCATGGGAATCCAAAGAGGTCTCACTTGCATATTGCATGCTGCAATGTATTACACAGAAGGCCAGGCAAATTCCAAAATGTAGGGAAAAAGAGCACAATTTTGAGACATTTGCGACCAGGAAACCACTGAAACACGTGTGCAACAATACATGTCCTACCTTTCCATGTTTCCACAGGTGTCCCAATGAAAATGGTACCTCACGTGTGGGTGCACTGACCAGGTCACAAGAGGAAAAGGCTAGCCCACTGTTAAACCGAACGCCCTGGGGAGATGATATTCTTTTGTTATTTTGGCCTTCTGGACAACCCACAGATTTGGGCCTGGGGTGTTGCAGCCACCAAGGAAAACAGGGAACCCCATGGATTTCTGAAAAGAGGACACCCATGGGAATCTAAAGAGGTCTCACTCGCTTGTGTCGCGCTACAATTTATTACCCAGAATACCTTGCAAAGTCCAAAATGTAGGCGGGGGGCACCATTTTTAGAGATTTGCAACCAGGAAACCACTGAAACATGCATGTAACAACACGTATCTTACCTTCCCACGTTCTCATAGCTGTTCCAATGAAAACGGTACCTTACATTTGTGGGTGCACTGACCTGGGCGCAAAGGGAAAAGGCTAAACCACTTGTACACCGAAAATTTGTAGTGTTTTTGGCCATCTGGACAACCCACAGATTTAGGCCTGGTGTGTCGCAGCCATCAATGAAAACAATGAACCCCATAATGCAGCCATGCCGGAGCTTCAAGATGGTCGGGGGTGACATTCCCAGCCTTAGGCGCCTGTCTCCAATGTGGCTCGACAGTCCCCAAGTCCACTGGCAGTCCCAGGGAACCCTGGCAAGGTCACCATCCCTCCCCGGAGGGAAAACCTGTAACGCAGCCATGCCAGAGCTCTGGGATGGTCAGGGTGATGCCCTGGGGCCTTGGGAGCTTGTTTCCAATGTGGTTCGACCATCCACAAGACCAGCAGGAGTCCCAGGGGGCCCATGCAAGCTCCCCATCCCTCCCCGGAAACGCTGTAACACAGCCCAGCCAAAGCTCTAGGGCGGATGGGGGTGACGTCCCCGGCCTTGGATGCCTGTCTCCCATGTGGGTTGACCATCCCCAATTCCAGCGGCAGTCCCAGGGAGCCGCAGCAGGGTCACTATCCCTTCGTGGAGGGAAAAGCTGTAGCGTGGCATGGCTAGAGCTCCAGGACGGCCAGGGGTGTTGCCTCTGGTTTTAGACACATGTCTCCCATGTGGGTCAATCGTCCCCAAGTCCAGCGGCAGTCCCAGGGAGCCGCAGCAAGGTCACTATCCCTTCGTGGAGGGAAAAGCTGTAGCCTGACATGGCTAGAGCTCCAGGACGGCCAGGGGTGCTGCCTCTGATCTTAGGCACCTGTCTCCCATGTGGGTCAATCGTCCCCAAGTCCAGCAGCGGTCACAGGGAGCCCCGGCAGGTTCCCCATCCCTCCCTGGAGGGAAAAGCTTTAACGCAGCCCAGTCAGAGCTCCAGGATGGCCGGGGGTGCTGTCTCCAGCCTTGCATGCCTGTCTCCCATGTGGGTCGACCATCCCCAAGTACAGCAGCAGTTCCAGGGAGCCACGGCAGTGGCCCCATCCCTACATGGAGGGAAAAGCTGTAATGAAGCGTAGCCTGAGCACGAGGACGGCCGGGTGCAGGCTGCCTCTCTCCCATTGGGGCTACCCATCCCCAAGCCCAGCAGCAGTGCCCATCCTTCCCGGGAGGGAAAAGCTGGAATACAGCCCAGCCAAAGCTCTGGGACGGCCGAGGGTGCTGCGTCTGGCCTTGGGCATCTGCCTTGCGTGTGGTGCGACCACCCTCCAGCCCAGCAACGGTCCCAGGGAGCACCGGCAGCAGGGCCCCCATCCCTCCCAAGAGAGAAAAGCTGTAACGCAACACAGCCACAGCTCTAGGATGGCTGGGGGAGATGTCCCCAGCCTTGGGCACCTGTCTTCCATTAGGTTGACCAAGCACAAGCTCAGTAGTGGTTCCGGGATCTCCAGCGGCGTTCCTATCCCTCCCTGGAGGCAAAAGCTGTAACGCAGCACAGTCAGAGTTCCAGTACGTCCGTGGGTAGTGCCCCCAGGCTGGGTCCCCATCCCTTCCCAGAGGGAAAACCTGTAACACTACCAGGCCAGAGCTCCAGGATTGTCAGAGGTGATGTCCCCATCCTTGGGCGCCTGTCTCCCATGTGTGTCAACTGTCCCCAAGTCCAGCGGCAGTCCCAAGGAGCCCTGGCAAGGTCACCATCCCTCTTTGGAGGGAAAAGCTGTAACGCAGTGCAGCCAGAGCTCCAGGACAGTCGTGCGTGATGTTCCCAGCCTTGGGTGCCTGTCTCCAATGTAGGTCGATCGTCCACAAGTACAGCAGCGGTCCCAGAGAGCTCCCGCAGGGTCTCCATCCCTCCCTGGAGGGAAAAGCTGCTCTAGGACAGCCAGGGGTGATGTCCCCGGCCTTGGGCGTCTGCCTCGCACATGAGTAGACCGCCCCCCAGCCCAGTGGCGGTCATCGGACGACCCAACAGGGTCCCCATCCCTCCCCTGAGTAAAAACCTGTAACACGGCATGGCCAGAGCTCCAGGACAGCCAAGGGTACTGCCACCGGCCATGGGCGCCAGTCTCTGATGTGTGTTGCGCATCCCCAGCCCCAGCAGTGGTCCCAGGGAGCCCCGGCAGGGTCCCCATCCCTACCTGGAGGGGAAAGCTGTAACGTGGCATGGCCAGAGCTCCAGGACAGCTGAGGGTACTGCTATGGCCTTGTGCGCCTGTCTCCGATGTGGGTAACCTGTCCCCAGATCCACGCAGTCCCAGCCAGCCCCAGCAGGGTCCCCATCCCTCCCCAAAGGAAAAAGCTGTAATGCAGCCCAGTCAGAGCTTTAGGACAACCGGGGGGTGCTGCCCTGGCCTTTGGCGTCTGCCTTGTACATGGGTCGACCACCCCCAGCTCAGTGGCGGTTGCAGGGAGCCCCGGCAGGGTCCATATCTCTCCCCGAAGGGTAAAGCTGTAATGCCGCCCAGCCAGAGCTGTAGGACGGCAGGGAGTGCTGGCCATGGACTTGGGCATCTGCCTTGCACATGGATCGACTGCCCCCCAGCCCAGCTGCGGTCATAGGACATCCCAGCAGTGTTCCCATCCCTCCCTGGAGGGAAAAGCTATAATGTGGCATTGCAAGAGCCCCAGGATGGCTGGGAGTGCTGCTCCCGGCCTTGGGCTACTGTCTCCATTGTGGGTCAACCGTCCACAAGTCCAGCGGCGGTCCTAGGGAGCCCTGCCAGGGTCCCCATCCCTCCCTGGAGGGTAAACCTGTAATGCAGCCAGGCCAGAGCCCCGGGATGGTCAGGGGTGATGTCCCCATCCTTGGGAACCTGTCTCCCATGTGGGATGACCTTCCACAAGTCCAGCGGTAGTCACAGAGAGGCCAGGCAAGGTCACCATCTCTCTCTGGGGGGAGGAAAAGCTGTAACTCAGTGCAGCCAGAGCTCCAGGACGGCCGGGGTGTGATGTCCCCAGCCTCGGGCGCCTGTCTCCAATGTGGGTTCACCGTCCATAAGTCCAGCGGCATTCCCAGGGAGCCCCGTCAGGGTCCCCATCGTTCCCCAGAGAGAAAATCTGTAGCACAGCCCAGCCAGAGCTCCAGGACAGCCGGGACTGCTGCCCATGGCCTTGGACACCTGTCTCCAATGAGGGTCGACCACCCAGAAGTACAGCAGCGGTCCCAGAGAGCCCCAGCATGGTCCCCATCCCTCCTGGGAGGAGAAAACTGTAATGCAGCCCAGCCATAGCTCAATGATTGCTGGGGGTGCTGCCCCCGGCCTTGGGCACCAGTCTCCATTGTGGGTCAACCGTCCACAAGTCCAGCGGCGGTCCTAGCAGGCCCTGCCAGGGTCCCCATCCCTTCTTGGAGGGACAATCTGTAACACAGCCAGGCCAGATCTCCAGGATGGTCAGGGGTGATGTCCCCATCCTTGGGCGCCTGTCTCCCATGTGTGTTGACCGTCTCCAAGTCCAGCGGCAGTCCCAGAGAGCCCTGGCAAGGACACCATCCCTCTCTGGAGGGAAAAGCTGTAATGCAGTACAGCCAGTGCTCCATGACGGTCGGGGGTGTGGTCCCAAGCCTTGGGCGCCTGTCTCCAATGTGGGTTGACCGTCCACAAGTCCAGCGGTGGTCCCAGGGAGCCCTGGCAGGGTCACCATCCCTCCCCGGAGGGAAAATCTGTAGCGCAGCCCAGACAGAGCTCCAGGACGGCCGGGGGTGCTGCTCCGGCCTTGCGCACCAGTTTCCCAGGTGGGTTACCTGACCCAGGCCCACAGCAGTCCCAGGGAGCCCCGGCAGGATCCCCATCCCTCCCCAGAAGGAAAAGCTGTAATGCAGGCCAGTCAGAACTTTAGGATGACCAGGGGTGCTGCCCCCGGCCTTGGGCATCTGCCTCGCACATGGGTCGACCGCCCCCCAGCTCAGCAGCGGTTGCAGAGAGCCCCAGCAGGGTCCACATCCTCCCCAAAGGGTAAAGCTGTAATGCAGCCCAGCCAGAGCTCTTGGATGGCAGGGAGTTCTGCCTCCGAACCGGGACGTCTGCCTCGCACATGGATCGACCGCCCCCCAGCCCATCTGCGGTCATGGGACATCCCAGCATTGTTCCCATCCTGCCCTGGAAGGAAAAGCTATTTTTTTTTAAACTTATTTTATTGGCATTTGTATTGGATGCGTACAAATACAAGAAAATTAACTAAAACAATAAACATAAACAACAACAGTCTTCATGCGAAACAGTTCCTCTTACTTAGGTGGGCATGGCTGCAAATAGGGGTTCCGATATCACGGGAAGTGGGAGGGATCTCGGTCAAGAAGATCACCATATCCAGGCGAGTGCGAGGGATCAGTTATGGCAAAGTAGTGGGGTTTATCAAGGGGGTTTATGGTCTGCACTGAAGTGTATATCTCTCAGGAGGGCCTTCCAAGAGTCTAGAGTGCCACTCGCAATGTCTCCGCTAGAGATGATTCCATCTTGCCAGGCTCTGGTTTCGGCTGCAGTCCATCTCTCTAGCTCTTTCATCCAGCGTTCATGTCTAGGGCCCCCTGGTGTCTTCCATGCCATGGCTATAGTTCTTTTTGCAATGTCCATCAACTTAACAACATGTTTATATTTGCTTGGTCTGGGGTAGACCCCTAATAAGCATTCCCCAGGTGTCCATTCATATCTGCTTATCCCGGCATCAGTGCAGGTCTGTTTAACTTTGGACCACAGCGCCATTGTCCTGGTGCAAGTTCAGAACATGTGGATCAGATCAGCTTTGTTGTTCCCACACCATGGGCAAGCCGGGGAGGCTTGTTTGTTGAAGGAGGCCACCCCGTGTGGGGTCATATACGTCCGATATAGGACGTTTAGTTGTATCTGACCGAATCTGGAGTTTCTCGACAACTTCTTGGGGTATAGTAACGTTCTTTCCCATTCCTTGTCTGTAAGCGTAGTTTGGAGGTCCGTTTCCCATTTCGCCTTCAGTGTCGCACTTTTGGGGTTGGGTTTGTCGATGAGCCTCTTATAGAGTCGAGAGACTGGTTTCCAGCCATCCGTAAGGTCGTGCATCTCCTGTTACAGTGGGTCTGGGGTGGGTTCCTCCAGCCAGCTGCACCAGTTCTTCTTGGCGGTTTGTTTGAGCCGGTGATACCAGAGAAACTGGCCGCTTGATAGCCCTTCATTAGCCTGTAGTGACTCAAAATCCTTGAATTCGCCCTCCTCAAACATATCCCCCCATGTGTAAATTCCGGAGCCCTCCCACCTCCTCGCTGTGGAGAGATCCGATTCTGTTCTGCACATGTCAACCAGAATGGGGTTTTCTGGAGAGTAAGGGTGTTTCACCTGCCTGATGTAGCATTTTCTGGTCCAAATCTGCCTACCAAGTTCGACGATCAGGGGGGCATCTGGGGATTGTCGTAGAGGGTTCCAAAGAGTTTCCTTGTGGAATATTCTGGAGGGAGATTGTCGCAATAGTCCCAGCTCGGCTGATGGATCGTCTGAGAGCCGCTTCATCACGTGGCTAAGCTGTGCCGCAAGATAATACAACTGGAGGTCTGGGAGTTGTATTCCCCCTTCCTTGTATGGGAGGAATAGGGTAGCCAAAGTCAATTTATGCCTGGTAGGTCCCCATAGGAAGCCCTTGATAAGTGCCTCCAATTTCTTAAAGAAGGGCGGTCTGACGTAGTGGCATATGTTGACGAAGAAATACAGAAATCGGGGGAGCACTATCATCTTAACGATTGCTGCTCTGCCGACCATTGCAAGTGGGTGTCTAGACCAAAATTTCATGGATCTGCGAAGGCTGGTTATTGCTATTTCCGTGTTGTGCTTGTGTGTGAGCATCGGGATGTGGCTCACATTAATTCCTAGGTACTGAAACGTGTCGAGTTGCCACTTTATCCCAATGTCCGGGAGATCAGTTTCTTCTAGGCCTCTCAGGCTAGCCAAGGGAAAGGCAGAGGATTTCAGTCTACTGAATTTGATCCCAGAGTATTTCGCATAGTTGTCTAGTACATCCAGTGTGATTGGTGCGTTGATCTGGGGATCTTTCAAGTATAAAAGGACATTGTCCGCGTATAGGGATATTATGTTATGTTCGTTGCCCACTTTGATGCCAGCCTCAAAGAACTGTTTCCTAAAATATATGGCAATCGGCTCCAGGCCCAATATGTATAGCATGGGCGACAGTGGGCACCCTTGTCTGGTGCCCCTTTGTATTTTCCAGGATTCAGACACTGTTCTGCCGGTTTTAACTCTTGCCACAGGAGAATTATAGAGTACTGTGATCCATCTGACAAAGCCCTCGCCAAACCCGAACCCTCTCAGCACCTCGACGAGCCACTCCCAGAAGATAGAATCAAAGGCCTTGATGGCATCAAGTGATAGTACTGCTAGGTCTTCTTCATTCTCATAGGTTTCGGCCATAATGTGTTGAAGTCTTCTCAGGTTGGCTGTGGTATTACGTCCTGCAACAAAACCATTCTCGTCTTTGTGGATTATGGACCCTACCACCCTAGCGAGTCTGCTGGCCAGTATAGTGGTGAGAATCTTGCTGTCATAATTTAACATGGCCAGAGGGCGATAAGAGTCACAGTCAGTGGGTGGTTTGTTTGGTTTGAGCATGGGAATAATTATTGTCTCTTTCATAGTGTTAGGTAAGACCCCGTTTTCGTAGGCCTCTAGGTAGACCTCGTGGAGGATTGGGGTGAGGGTGGATTTGTATGTTTTGTAAAATTCAGGCGGGAGGCCGTCACTTCCGGGAGCCTTACAGGTGGCCAGCGATCTGATTGCTCCTGTCAAGTCTTCTGCTGTGATTTCCATCTCCAGTGCCTCTCTCTGTTCGCTGGATATTTTGGGGAGGCCTATCTCATCCAGTGTTTCTTTAATTTCATCTCTGTCTATTTGTGTGTCATGGGAGAACAATCTGTAGTAGAATTTGGCAAACGCTTCATTAATTCCTAGTTGTGTCTTGTGACGTATCCCGTTTTCGTCCAGTATCTCCGTTGGGAGGTGCCTGGGGCGTTCACGCTTACACAGCCAGGCCAGCAGTCTGCCGGGTTTGTCGGACTCCTTGTGAGACCTGGTAGTGTATGTTGCGAAGTCAAACTTCTCTAATCTGTCCCAGGAAGATTGCCATTTCTCGCAGGCTTTCTTCAACTTCATTTCGACCTCTGGAGTAATGGCTGAGGTGGATTCTAGACGGGACATCTCTTCCTCTTGTGCTTTGAGTTCAGTCCTCAATTGCCTGCGAGTGCCTCCAGCTTTTGATATTATTTCTCCTCTAGCCACCACTTCATGGCTTCCCACAATGTGCTCCAGGTAGATACTGAGCCTTTATTAATGTCAATGTATTCTTCTAGTTTTTCAGCGAGGTCCTCTCTGAACTCAGGGTCAGTGAGGGCCGCAGTAGGCATCCTCCACATGGGGATTGGTGGTCTAGGCCCCGTTAATTGCCATTGCACGATCAGTGGGGAGTGGTCTGAGATTGATCTTCCTAAATATGCCGTGGTTTCTGCCAATGGTATTTGTTCTCTGTCGATGAACAGATAATCGATTCTCGTGTGGATCTTGTGCGGGGCTGAATAGTAAGAATAGATCTTTTCAACAGGATGCTGTTCCCTCCAAATATCCACCAAGTCGAGTTGTTGCAGCGTTTCTGTCAGAGCGCATGTTGCGGGGTTACTTGGATGGGGTGGTGGTGCTGACCTGTCCATAGAGCCATCAATGACACAGTTGAAGTCCCCCCCCCCATATAAAGGTCCTATTTCGGTGGTGTGCCATCCGTGAGCATATTGCTCTAGGGTGTGATGGTATTCCATGTTGCGGGAAGTACAAATTGACTAAGCAAATTGGAGTCTGCTCGATAGTGCCCCACATTATTACATACCTTCCTTCTTTATCGGACTCGAATCCTTGCAATTGGAAGGGCACATGTGAACACCCATGTGAACACCCCCCTTGAGTATTTAGAGTAGGGGGATCCTCTCCCAGTCCCAGCCCATCAATCTGTTAATTTGGACATGGTGTCTTCCGTAAGATGTGTCTCTTGCAACATTGCAATCAAAACCTTTTTCCTGCGGTGATAGGACTGTATTCGGTTTCGTCTCAGGTATGAGCTCATCCCTCTCACATTTTACGTCATCACTTTGAGTTGTGACGCCATCGGATCAATATTTCGAGCCCGGCTGGCAGCTCCTCCTCTGGAGCCTGTAGTAATGCCAATCTGAGGTTATGAGAATGTTGACGGGAGTAATCGGGTTCTTCGCCCCCCGATTTGCAGCATGCACCCATCCTGTGCTTCTTCAGCGGTAGTGGTATGAAGACTGTTAACTAACAAAACTGTTCACAAAACTCGAACTGGTGCGCCCAGCGACTACATCTTCGTTGTGGTGCTCGGGCGTCTAGACCCATCCGCGTATCGGGCGCGAGCTGGGTCGGGCAGGTGGCTAGCCTGACCCGGATTGTCTGCGGGGGATAGGGCTGGTGTCTGGCGGAGAGGCCGAACGAGGGCCGTTTCTATGTAGCTAACGGTTAGTTGGATTACCTTCTGAGGGCCGGTTGCTTGTGCTTGTTATGGCCATTTATGGCAGCGTGTGTCATATGCCGACGGTCTGAGAGCCTCAATCTTCCATCTGGGGAGCATCTTTACCATCTGCGAGGTTGTTATCTTCCAGCCACATGATGGCGGCCGTTGGGTTTTCTAGGAATATGGCACGCCCGTTAAAGATGACTTTCAAGCGCGTTGGGTAGAGCAGCCTGTATTTCAGGTTTAGTTGTCGAAGTCTTGCTTTTACTGGGACGAAAGAGTTCCTCTCCCTCTGCACTTTCTGAGTGTAATCAGGGTAAATGGTTATTTTAGAGTCGCCACGTTCGATGGGGCCTTCTTCCCTGGAGTGCCGTAAAATAATTTCCCTATCCTGAAAGTTTAGAATTTTAGCAATTATTGGTTGTGGAAATGAGCCAGGTGGGGGCCGCTTCTGGAGGGACCTGTGGGCCCTTTCGACCGCGAAACCCTGCGACAGTTTCCCAGTCCCAATCTCCTGTTGTAGCAAGGATTCTACGTAGGCTGTAGTGTTTGGGCCTTCGTTTCCTTTTGATACTCCTAGGATCCTAATGTTGTCCCGTCTAGCCCGACCTTCGGCCTCCTCGGACCTCTCCTCCAGGATAGCCACTTTCTTCTCTAGGTCTGCAACCTTGTACTTCAAGGCTGCTGTGGCCCCAGCTGTTTCTTCTATTGAAGTCTCGGTGTTTGTCACCCTCCCAGTTAATTTGCGGGCGTCCTGACGCATGAGTTGAATGTCCATTTTAAATTCGTCGATCTTAGAGTCTATGTGTGTCCTCAATGAAGCAATAGCCTCCAGTATTTGGGAGTGGTTATCTGTGGTTTCCCCCTCTTTCGTGTGGGTAATCTCTGGGGTACAAGAGCAAGCCTGTGTAGGGGTTTTTGACTTGGCGGATACAAATGAGTCCATGGTGGCTGCTTTCGCTTTGTTCCTGGCGGCCATATTGGAGTCTCAGTGATGCTGCCCCTGGGACACATTTTAGATGAGTTACCGGTGGGGGTATCAGCCGTCTCCCCGTGTGTAGAGTAATGAATGATGTTCCCACAGTGTCAAGAGTCAATGAATCCGAATCTGCAGAGGGGTAGGGGTGCCGCCGCTATATCTGTGATGTCGCCGTCGCTGCCCTCACCTCTGAGCGTCCGACTCGCCGGGGCAGGGAGATCTGGGGGCGCCGTAGTCGCGCTCTTGCTGCTGGTTCTCGCTGTCCTGTGCCTCGGGCGACGCTGGGAAGGAACCTCCGGTGGTCGTGTGCGCCCTCAGCGGGCCGTCCTCAGCGACGGCTGAGCCCACGTACTGTACCACGGGAGCGGTGTACAGGTGCCGCTGTGGCGAGCCTCGCCCAGCGGTGAGAAGCAGGGTGAGGGCTCTCCCTTCCGATGTCCTGCATGCGATCATGCTCCGTCGTGTTGTCTCTGCTCGATCTGGCCGCCTTAATCCCCGGATGCCGGCTTCTTTCTCGGAGTTTCCGCTAAGTGGCGCGAGGCGCCATCTTGGATGCGTATGGAAGCGGGGGAGGGAGTATGATTCAAGGACAATTTCGCCGACCAGAGGGTCCGATTTCCAGGCTGGTCAAGCAGATTGTGTCGGGGTCAGCTTCTCCCGCATCTGCAACAGCTTTTTGTGGTCGTAGGCACTTCTTATGCCGGCAAAAAGGATCGAGAAACGGCGTCTCGGCTGGAGCTCGGCTATTCAGCCTCTCTACACTATCGGCTCCAGGCCACGCCCCCTGAAGGAAAAGCTATAACGCAGCATTGCAAGAGCTCCAGGATGGCTGGGGGTGCAGCCCTCAGCCTTGGGCATCTACCTCTCACGTGTGTCAACTGTCCACAAGCCCAGCGGGGGAACAAGGGAGCCCCAGCAGGGTCCCCATCCCTTCCTGGAGTGAAAAGCTGTAAAGCAGCCCTGCCAGAGCTCTAGGACAGTCGGGGATGCTGCCCCTGGCCTTTGGTGTCTGCCTTGCACGTGGGAAGACCGCCCCCAGCCTGGCAGCGATCATTGGATGACCCGGCAGCGTCGTCCGCCCCCGGAGGGAAAAGCTGTAACGTAACATGGCCAGAGCTCCAGGACAGCCAAGGGTACTGCCCCTGGCCTTGGGTGCCTGTCTCCCATGTGGGTCTAACATCTCCAGGCCCAGCGGTGGTCCCAGGAAGCCCCAACAGGGTCCCTATCACTCCCCGGAAGAAAATGCTGCAATGCTGCATGGCGCCAGAGCTCCTGGATAACCGAGGGTACTGCCCCTGGCCTTGGGCACCTGTTTTCCATGTGAGTCTCGCATCTCCAGGCCCAGCGGTGGCCCCAGGGAGCCCCAGGAGAGACCACATCCCTCCCCAGAGGGAAAAGCTGTAACTCAGCCCAGCAAGAGCTCTAGGACGGCCGGGAGTGCTGCCCCCGGACTTGGGTGGCTGCCTCGCACGTGAATGGACGGTTCCCCAGCCCAGCGGCGGTCATAGGTCGACCATGCAGGGTCCCCGTATCAACCCTGGAGGGAAAAGATGTAACGCGGCATGGCCAGATCTCCAGGACGACCGGAGGTACTGCGACGGGCAATGGGCGAAACAGCCCCCCAACCCCAAAATATTTTCCCAGGTAGCTTAGTGCTCCTTACTGCTTCCCAGGGTTGGCAAAATGGGATCAGACCCTCAAAGTTTTGCCCACCCCCAGGGAAGCTAAAATGATCAGCCCCTCCATGGGGGGATTTGTGAGGGGGCTGGCCCTACAGGCATAGGGTCATCCCCCTGATGCCCCCGAGTCTGCATCTGGCAAAATTGCCCTATGTTGTTTTGCCTTCCTTGGGGTCAAATGGGTGCAAAACAGCACTAATTTGTCCCCAAAGAAGCTAAAACAACATTATGCTATCTTGTTGGCATTTTTTGGGAGTGAGGGTGGGGTGCGGATTGGCGTGCGGCACCCCCAGAACCCACCCCAAGATCATATGCCTGGTGGCCTAGTGGTCCTTGCTCCTTCTCAGGAGTTGCAAAATTGGTCCAGAACCCCAATTTTGCCCCCCAGAGGAGCAGCAAGGGTCTGCCCGCCCTTGGGGGGGGGAATGCTAAGGGGGCTGACCCAAAGGCGTGGGGCCAGCCCCACCGATATCCTCAAGCGGTCCACTGCATGTTGAATGTAATTTGTTTTGCCTTCTTTGGGGGCAAATGTGTGCAAAACTGCACCAATTTGGCCCCAAAAAAGGCAAAACAACATTATGCCATCTGGTTGGCATTTTTTGGGGGTCGGGGGGTGATTGGCCTGGGCCCCCTTCAGCCCCCGAGATAATATCCCTGGTGACCTAGTGGTCCTTGCTGCTTTCCTGGAATGGCAAAATGGGTCAGACCCTCAATTGCCCCCCCCCCACACCCAGGGAAGCAGCAAGAATCTGCCCCTCCCTAGGGGAATTTCTGGGGGTGGCTGGCCCACAGCCACAGGGCCATCCCTGTGTGCCCCCAAGTGTGCTTTTTTGGCAAATGGCTTTGTTTGCCTTCCTTGGGGGGCAAATGGGTGGAAAACAGCCCTATCTGCACCCAAAGAAGGCAAAACATTGTGCCACTTTTTTCTTTTTTTTGGTGGTGGTGGGGGGGGGGGCTGTTTGGCTTGGGGTGGGCGGGTGAGAAACCAGAAGGTGTCTCACCAGCTAGTCCCCGGGGATCTGTCATCCAGGTAGCCAGGACACGGCCATCGCTTTTGGATTCAGTTCCTGGGTGTGGACCAGTGCGGGAGGATCGCCTGGGTGAGCGGTCTTCAGGGAGTGGTAGTGGGACACCAGATGGCGAGATGCATTATCCCTCCCCCTGCAACACCTTTACCCCATCGTACCAGTTACGATACATGGGAACCTTACCCCTCTCCCCTGTCCCCCCTCCTTTTCCTTTGCCAGCACTTTAACACAGACAGACCACTCTGGGAGAAAACAGACTCACACGCGAGCAGTGTATCTGACATGTCCCACTACTGTGGTCAGGCGAGGTCAGGCAATTATTGACTATCACTCACACCTGACTTCCATCAGACTTCTCCACATGGATAAAAGGCGGAGCACGAAAGCACACCCTGAGCGTGGTAAAGCACACGAAGGTACAGCAGTTGCAAGTTGGCAGCTGAACAAGTGGAGAAAGATGGCAATCCAAGAAGGGTTCGAAAGAAGAGGAGTACCCTTGACCTTTTTTCGGCCAGATGCCGTTACTTTCAAGAAACCTTTGAGGCAGAAAGCGTAAGGCCAGGAAACCACACTAAAGAATCTTGCATTGTGTGTCGGAGATACTGAAGGCCCTCCTGCATATCTGACCAAGACGGGGAGGAGCAGCAGCAGCCGCCATGGTATCGCCCTTGGTTCCACGAACAAAGAAGTGCCAGAAACAGCAACACAGCCGGTGAGTTGGGGAAGCCGATGCCAGACCGGTCTGTGATGAACTCAAGGTTGCAAGCGGCAACATTGTATAACGAGCGCTGGAACAAACATTGTTAAACGTGTTTGATGAAAGACGCGAGTAAAAGCTAAACTGCTAATGAATGTTTGAACTTGAGAAGGTAAGAGATGATACAGTTGACAGAGTGGTCCGGCACTGTGGACGTGCTCAATCGAAAGTCTCTGTAAGGTATCCCGCCAAGAGAAATGAAGGTAGAAGATTGATGAGAATAATTCTGTGAAGTTAATCGAAGTGGTCCCTCAACATTTTAAGCAAAACCCATCGTACATTCGAAAGTCTTCGATTTTGATATCATGAGGATCTGAGCCCGAACGAGGGAGATCTATATCAAGAAGATCAGAGCCCGAATGAGGGAGATCCAGGGTCTGAGCCCGAATGAGGGAGACTAAGTATGAATATTGTGATAAAGAGTGGGTCTCAGCCTGAGGATGGAGACCCATGATGAACATTGAAAGCGAGAACTTGTACATGTGAATATCCTAATAGGAATGCACTTTATCTGTTACGACAGACCCTCTGTTGTTAGAAGCTGTTATTGGAAAGAGGCTTTGACAGAAGGCCACTGATGTCAGTGTTTTGAACTGTATCCGCATGGCCAAAAAGCCAGAGTGTGTGCAAAGCTGGAATGTGCTGCCTTGCCCCGTGCTGGAAACGTGGGGAAGGGAAACCAACTTCTCAACTGTCCTGACATATTATTTCTTTTACACTTTTCTTTTGTATAGGCCCTTTTATTTGCAAAGACTTGACTAGGACTTTGTTATTATTTGAGGGTCATAGCTTGCTCCTATCATTAGCTTTAGGTTTAGATAGGGGTTCCACCAACTCATTTGAAGTTCAATAAACACTCTTGAACTGTGATCACATGTGTCTGTCTTCACTGTTTGATACCATGCCTTCCTTCAGGGGCCCACCACCAAAATCAATTCCATGGTGGACCAGTGGTGATTGCTGGTCAAACATCGAACGATCCTCGACCAGCAGCCTCCCCTTTCCAACGAGCCCTCACTCAAGTAAATCGGGCTAGAAATGCCCGAGCAGCACGCAACAGCATGGCTGCTATATTGACATGCTAAAGCCTTTTGGCTTCAGCATGTAAATATCACTTCCTGATGATGCTACGTGCGCCGATGTCATCAGTGTGACCACAGGCATGGAAGGGGAAGTCCTCCCCTTCACTGCCTGGGAGTCTGGGAGATTGGCGATGCAACAAGGGGTGGGGGGGTGATCCATCACCCCAGAGGTGAGTAGTGCGGAGGACGAGCTATTTCGTCCTCCACACTGTGAACGTAGCACAGAGGATGGTATAGCTCATCCTCCACACTTAAGGGGTTAGTAAAAAAAAAAAAGAATGCAAATATAACATCCATATGGTTAGTCATTTTACATAAAACATATGTGTCCACAGAGGAGAATGCCTGGTATTTTATAAAGATGGGTAAAAGCCATCTCACCCTTAGTGTTGCATAAATTGTGCATATTAACAAAAATTGCATACCTGATTCTTCCACAGTAGGCTATAAAGGACAGAATTTTGAGGACCTATAGGACCATTTACAAGGTAGTTGGGCGACTGGTAAAAAATTAAATCGAACTTGATGTATAATGCTCTCGAGGAGCTGGGGAACATCAAATTTAGGCAGGGCTCAGGTTCAAATTAAGTTTAAACATTACATAACCTGGAAAGCTGGATAGACTGGTTGAATCATGGATCATTGACTCTTAAGAGAGAGTTTACAATTTCAATTTAATTAGTCTCACTGTCTCGTTCGTGACTTCCGTATTTCCACCCAACAAGTACAGCAACCCAATTCTATCTACAATGTTATGCAAATTTCTATACCACTTCCGGGATTTACCATTTGGGGATGCAATCACGCCGTTAAACATTTCAAGGTAAATGGAGTAGGATTTATGCATACAGAGCCAAAAGTATAGAGGTCTAATCATGGTCAGTGATCTGAGCGGTGTTACGTCAGTTTCCATCAATAGCGAGACCGTAGGTGTCCTTGTTGGGAGACTAAGACATTTGTTTTCTGTCATTGTCAAGGGAGAAACAATGTCATATCCCAAGATCTCACTGCCATACAAGAACGCATACCATACCTTCTAATACTGTCAATGCAAGGCACTGCCCAGTGTGTGTGTTAATTGAGTGTATTGCTCCTGAATGCCTTTTATGAATAAGGTTGCTTTTGTCTAATTGGTAGGCCCATTTTGCATTGTCCTCAAAACGGACCCCCAGCTAGTCATAAAAACGGACCTGCTGGGGCCGTTTGCCTTCAATACAAATATTCGTTAGAATTTTTCGTGAGGCATGGCATACCATAACTACTGTCTTAATGTAGTTGATTAAAAGGCCACTTTGCAGAATTCTCCTAATAGGGATAATTGTTTTAAGATACCCATCTTAATCCGTGAAATTAAAACAGTGTTGTCTGCATACATAAGGATACCCACTTTGCATTTATCTATTGTTTATGTTTAAAATTCTTGAGATTAAGTCATTAACATGGAATAAAAACAAGAGGGGGGCGAGAACACAACCTTGGCATGCTCCTTCTTCAACATGAAAGGTATTTGTTCTTTCTCCCCCCTGACCAAACTTGACTGTAGCAGATTTATTCTCGTAGAGTTTTCATACGGGGGCTTAGAATTACTTGGGGACTATTAAATTCGGCTAAAATATTCCCTAGGAAGCTCCTGTTAATAGAGTGGAACGCAGATTTAAAATAGACAAAGACCAGAAAGAGAATACATTTTTTTACCACCAAAAAAAAACGTACCTTCGTCCCTGCAAGGGGACGGTGGAAGCCTCCAGCTGTGTGGAGGCGCAAAGTCTCCACACTGCTCGAGGCTGCCATCATTCCCCACCAGGGACGCAGGGGCAAGAAGGTAAGTGGGGTGGGGTAGGGAGGAGGGAAGGAAGGGAAAAAAAAAAAGCTTACCCGAGTCCCCAGCCTGGGGCGGAGGCAGCCTCTCAGCCGTGGGGAGGCTCGGAGCGGGGATGGCCCCGCTTCGAGCCTCCTCATTGGTTGAGTTGCTGCCACACCCCCCTGCCGAGGACAAGGCAGCTGGAGTCCCGGCCGAGAATCGAAGGACCCGGCGAGAGCCAATCAGAATGCATGTTGCATTCTGCTTAATTCTCGCTGGGTACTAATTGTAATTCCAAGATGATACTTTTGTCCTCTGCTTACCTCTCTAAACGTGAGAGGTGCAGAAACATATTTGTAGTCCACAATAAATAAGGATTGTTCTTTCAATCAAGTTATATTTTGTAATAATAATACCTACCATTACATAAATTAGAAGCAGGAGGACTCTCGAAGTAAGTGATATGTAATAACACTAATTATTAAAAATTTTATTATTATTATTAACGAGCCAAAGAACCAAATGGATCTGAAGGTACTTGCGTTCATTGAAATTAGTTTGTTGCTGCATATCCTTTGTCACATGCTACAGCGCTAGATTACTTTGAGCATGTTGTGCTTCAACGGTGGATGGCAGATAATGGCAATCACATGATCAATGTGAGATACACATCCCAGCAATTGGGCTGACAACTTCTGCAGAGGATGGGAGGATGGAATGCAAGGCTCATGTTAGCGAAATGTGGATAAGCATACATTGAACAATGTACTGACTTTATGATGAATCTGTGAGCAGAAATGACAACAAATGTAACCCTCTATTACTCTGGGAGTGTCATAACCCCATCAGTCAATGGAAGTGTGAGCGTCCCCTCATGCAAAAGCACAAGCCTTACTACCCAATCATATTCCTGTATTTTTAGAATCAAGCTTTAACAATGAAATGCCTTATGAGTGGAATATGGGTGTGTATAACCAGCATTCAAATTGTACAGCCAATTGTACCTCTGGATAATTGCCCCACAGGCATTATACAAATGTTAAACATAGGCGAGACAATACTGTTCACTGCAATAGTGCCAAAGAATTTGACTGTTAGAAGTCTTATGTTAACGTGTTGTGCCTCGCTGTGTCTTCCCTGCCATGACACAAGTGAACTGTCCAAAAGGAGTGCCAACCACTTCTTTATCATTCCTGTTAAAGACGGCTGAAAGGTCCTGCATGTCAAGTAGATACATCAGTGTCCTCGGTATGGACTGATGAAGCTTATGCCCACGCATAGCAGGTCAGGTTATTCCCTATGGGCATCCAAAAGCCTAGCTGGATGGCATCAAGCGGCTGTGCCATAAAGGGGCATGACCAAACCCTCCCTATGTGTTTCCTTAAATGAAGGATTTAAGACTGGGTAACGCTTCTTACAATGGTCACAGAAGGTCATGTGTGAATTACTGGAGGTATGTACCAGAGCATCAAACATCTCTTTTTGGGGGAATGAGGTTGTGCTTAAGTCATTACCTGAGCCAGAAATAGAAAATGGTATGAATTCCTAAAATACAAAGGGGCATAGAAAGGCAGTGACTATCATAACTGGAGTAATAATGTCTCAGACCTGAGGGATAACTCAAATGGCGTTGCAGCTTGGATGAATTATACATCTGTGTCTCTTCTTCTGTGATCACCTTGAATCGCGATTTAGTGTATATTGCATGGGAAGATGGGTCAACATGTAGGTCTGAACTCATGAACTTACTTGTCACACTTATAAAGCCCCTGCCTCGACGTCTGGATAGGTAAGATTTGTAATGCACTCTTTAGCATTTGGACATCATTGTAGATAAATAAATATTAATCTACACTATTACCATGATCTTTTTCTCTCCTACCCACTTTCTCCCTCTTTCTTTCCCTCTTCTTCGATCTTGGTAGATTACTATTTGCTAAATGTACAAATATCACACGCAGAACCATATTCAGGCTTAATTTTTTCTGAATAATGTAATATTATACAATTGCTATATAATAATATAATAATGATATAGTAATTAATAATTTCACCAATTATACATTTAGCATTTTATGAATGTGATAAGACTCAATACCAATTTGTAAAAAAGCTAAAATTAACCTCAAAAATACCTTTTTGGTCAAAAAACATGTTGGCTAAGCTAAAACAAAATTACATTGTATCAATTTTATTTATTTGAACAGACAAGGACAAAGGTTTTTGTTTTGCTGAACGAACTAATGTGCTTGGCATAATTGATTCTGATCAAATGGATTGATAAATATGGATTACTTGTTAAAACCAATTATCAATATCCGGAGCGGGCCGCAGAGTCGAGTCGCAGAGTATTTCGGTCTGCTGAGGGACGATTTGCTGCTTTGCTCTACAATCTGTGAACTGCTGTGGATTGCTGTCCCCTTTCTTTGTCTATTGTTGGAACATTCATAAACCCACCTAATTCGCGTAGCGGGCCGCAGAGTCGAGTCGCAGAGTCTTTCGGTCTGCTGAGGGGCGCTTTGCTGCTTTGCTCTACACTCTGTGGACTGCTGTGGATTGCTGTCCCCTTTCTTTGTCTATTGTTGGAACATTCATAAACCCACCTAATTCGCGTAGCGGGCCGCAGAGTCGAGTCGCAGAGTCTTTCGGTCTGCTGAGGGGCGCTTTGCTGCTTTGCTCTACACTCTGTGGACTGCTGTGGATTACTGTCCTCTTTCTTTGTCTACTGTTGGAACATTCATAAACCCACCTCATCCGCGGAGTGGGCCGCAGAGTCGAGTCGCAGAGTCTTTCGGTCTTTGGGCTCTGCAGGCTCCGCGGCCCGGCTCCAGTACGTGTCGGACTAAGGGATGGAGGGCTTTGGTCCAGACATTCTGCGACGGAGAGAGCAATGAGCCACTGCGTGGACAAGGTAAGGAAAGAGGCGTGCGAACTGGCAGATGTTAATGAATCTTTCCCGCTGGCATACCGAGCGCGACTTGCTATAGATGTCATGCAGCGAATAGAATAACATCAGACCTGAGTTTAACATAGGATATACGTATGATATATAACTCGAGTGTATGCGAGTGCGCTTTGCCTGGAGTACTCCTGACGAGATACACAGATTGTCAGCTGAGATCTGTCCGATCCCTCTTAAAATCTGCCAGCCCGGCAAGGTGAGCATCCTGCAAAAGAAAAGAATACTCGCTGCTAGTGTTCGGCTCATGAACTGACGACTCCCTTGAGATCCCGTTGAATTGCAGCTGGGGGAATTACAAAGTAACGCCCTACTGAACACCACTCGAACAACTTAAATCACAGAATACAGTCGACACGATCATTACGCGGCCAACTATAGGCTTACCAAGGCGAAGTATAAACTTGACAACTTTCTTGATAATGAGGTGTGCGAGGGAAACTGCGGGGGTTCGTCCCCTTTAATCCCGCACGCAGCGCTCCCACCCTCCCGCACGTCTGAGTCACGTGTGTTGGAGACCCAGAGATTAAGTGCCCGCTTGAACTACTTGTTACAAGAAACACTTCCAACACGACACTGATGAGGACAAGGATTACTTATTTATCGATGACAAACAACTAGTAATCTCCCCAGCGAGACGGAAACTGCAAGGACACGACCCCTTTGAGTCTAATTGCAACAACCCCTTGTATAACTTTCGGCGATCGCTGTGCTGTCAAAGCGGAGGCAGCTGGAGAGGAACAGCGATCAAGGAGACCTGTACCATCTTAAATAACATTAAGTGAGAAACAACAAGATGGCCACAAGACATACTCCTACATCAGCGTTACAGCGGATGAAACCAAATACACCTGCAGGCCCCAAAACAAGACAGCGGGGCAAATTAGGGTCCATGCCTCAATTAACAATTGAACAAGTTTTGGCCCAACACAAAACAAAGCAGATTGAAGACAAACCTGTGATAAATTTGAAAGAAGGACCATTTGTGAAACTTCTGGATATGGCAGCACCCCCTGTAATGCCTTATACCAAGACAGAAAATTCCAACAGTGATACAAAACAACTACAGACTTCTGCACTTATGTCACATGAAGCGCTGAACGACAAGGAAGGTTGGCCAAGCGCACAATCTGATATTCTTACCGCCAATTGCGAGAACTGAAAATGACAAAAATGTGAAAGTGACACGAGCAGATTCGCCTACGACCTTTCCTGTTCATGGCCCAGCAACTGAAAATGAAGAATGGTCATTCCTATTGAAATCATCACAAATAAATAAATGCGGAACCGAGACGTTGCAAATAACCATCATAGACGATGAAAAATCCCCAAAATCTGATTTAAACTCCAACAGAAATGCAGCGGTGCAGCTATCCATGGAGAATCGAGAAGTAGCGAAATCATGCTGAGGAGACAACAATAATTTCTCAGACGCCATCTTTAAAGGAAACACGAAACAAAATGAGACAACGATAGAAGACGCCAACAAAGGCCTATCTCTAAGCCGGCACAGCAATAGCAATACTATCACACCACTACAACAAGAACAACGGCCCTTGCCGACTTCTGCAACCACTCCTTTTCCTCAGGATCTTTCCCCTCCCCTCTTAAGCACTCCCTTGTGCATCCTCTCGTCAAGAAACCCACAGCTGATCCCTCTTATCTGGCCAACTATCGCCCAATTTCCATTCCTCCCTTCTTGGGCAAACTCCTTGAAAAGCTGGCCATCTCTCAGCTAAACCTTCATTCTGACTCTGTTGGCTGTCTCTGTGACCATCAGTCTGGCTTCAGTTCTGGCAGAAGCACGGAAACTGCTCTCCTGAACATCCGTGAAGATCTGCTTTCCAACCTTGACTCTAGCATTCCCTCTGTCCTCATCCTACTCAATCTCTCCTCTGCCTTCGATAGGTCAACCATACCATCCTGCTCAACCGTCTCTGTGATAACCTGGGCATCACCGATCAGGCTCTGGCCTGGCTGACCTTTTTCCTCTCTAATCGACCCTCTCAGGTCCAACTTGGATCCTTCCTATCATCTATCTTCTTCTCCACCTGTGGTGTTCCCCAAAAGTCTAACCTCTCACCGTGGCTTTTCAACCAATACCTGGCAACTCTCGCCCGCTGTATTGCCATTTTCTGCTCAAACTTCCAGTGCTACGCAGACAACACGCTCCCCTCGGCCACCTCCTCCACCACTCTCATCATCGATTTCCTAACTGCCATTCAAGATTGGTGTGCCGCCAACGATCTTTGTCTGAGTGCCAGCAAGACTAAGATCCTCCTCATTGGCACACCATCACCTTCCTTTCACCTCACTCTCTGGCCAGCCTCCCTTGGCCCTCCTCCTATCCCCACCTGTGAGGCCAAGAACCTTGGTGTCACCTTTGATTCCACACTCTCTTTCTCCGCCCACATTGCTGATGTATCAAAAAAGACAAACTTCCTACTGCACCTCCTCAGAGGTACTCTTCCTTTCCTCTCCTTCCCCAGAAGCTCACTGTCTCCCAAGCTCTGGCTCTCTCTAGGTTGGACTATTGCAACAGCCTCTTTCTTAATCTACCTGCCTCTACTCTCCGCCCTTTGCAACTCATCCAGAACAGGACTGAGAGACTTGTACTTGGCCTCAAGCCCTGGGATCGTATCTCTCCAGCTCTGAAATCTCTCCATTGGCTCCCAGTGGATGCAAGAATTAAATTCAAAACCCTATGCATTGTCCACAAGGCTTTCTGGGGCCTGGGTCCAACATACCTTCAGCTATCCCTCCGCAAATGCCTCCCATCTCGAGCACTCTGCTCCTCTACCTCTAACTCCCTCAGGGTCAGTCATTTCTCAAAGAAACGAGCTGGGGGTAGATCTCTGTCTTTGGCTGGGGCCTCCCTGCCACTCTAAAACTTGAGGAGAACCATCTCCGGTTCCAGAAGTACCTCAAGACCTTCCTCTTTGCTTCTGCCTTCACCCCCCCTCCTCCCCTCCTGATTCTGCTCTCCCTTGGTACCATGCACCTGGCCACCCTCTGCCCTCTGGGCCCAGGTACCTGCTTCTTTTGCCACCCTCATGCACTGCCTCAGGGCCACCCCTTGCACTGGGGTCTGTATCTGTACCCATTCAGCCCCCCCTTTTTCTTCCTGCACTTATCAGACCTACCCAGCCTGCTGCCTTGAACCCAGCACTTGCCACTCTCTGGCTGCACTCCCATTGTTTGTTGTTTTTCCTCCTCACTCCACACGCTCCTTTTGTTCCCCCTTCCATGCACTTCTCCCCCTACCCCTCTACCATGCAATTGCACGTTTTCAATGTCACTGGGCCTAGTAAGATCGTTGTTTTTGTTCTCCCTTCTTCCCCTTCCCTTGCCTTGTCGCGCTCTGAAACACTTGTGAATGAGCGCGATAGAAATAAAATATCAATATCAGAATCAACTAGTACAACAGGACCCAAGACACACTCAGGGGCTGCAGGGTCAGTGTTTGGAGCAAATTATAGTGGATCTCATTCAACGAGGGAAAGCCACTGAGAAGGCAATATCTGTCAATCTTGCACCATCACAATTACGGGACAGCCACTGAATATCGGCCCAGCCCCGACAGACCCCTTGAAAACGGAAAGGGCAAAACTAGCCAAATTAAAATGGTTACAAGAGCACGTGATCCTAAAAACACTAAAAGATCGCTCCTTTTACCAAAATCCTCCCGAGAACCCAAAAGCAGCCCGATTCTCATTGGACATTACAGAGATTGAATCTCTGATGAGTAACATTGAGAAAAGAAGGGAAGTATTTGGAGACCTTTGTAATAAAAGGCCAAAAGAACTGCTTGCCACTTCCACCCCAGTTAACAAACAGACGAGCTATGCTGGAAAAAAACATGAGAAGAGTAAACTTTACCTTTGAACCTGAAGATCTTGGTGAAATTACACCACGAGATTCTTCAACATGGATAGACAATCACCTGACCCCAAGACATGAGGATGCAACAAATGGAAAACAGACAATGAAAGAGGACCTTAATCACTTACATCAAGAAAGAATCCCCACGACCATGAACGATTTGCAAAATATGCTCATTACTATCATATCTCATTTAATGATTCCGTTCATCAAACTCCATGAATCCAATAATGAGAACATAAAGGACCAAGTGACACTTTTAGCCATGATACACACTAAACAGATTCTTATAGAAAATGCCATCAATAGTGTCGAAAATCGCTTGGAGCAATCTAGAATATGGCAATCAAGATAATTTGAGTTAGCGAGAGGTGAACGAGCAGAGAAACAAACATTGACGCTAGATATGATGGCATGGCTAAAAGATCATCTGCATGCAAATAAGAGTATTCCATACAATCATCCCCTTTCTACTGATTTAGTCACCCAAAAGGTAGTGGTGACAACAAACCTGAAAGAGCAGCCCATGGCAGCGGCGAATGCGATGACAATTAGAAAGTCCGCACAGTGTTCCGAGAATGGTGAACAGTTGCCAGAAGTCCTTGTAACTGATATGGCGATAAAGGGCGGTGAGACATATCAAATATTCTCACAACAAAGAAATGGGGTAGAACTAACTAGAGGAAGAAGAAACAAAAAACAAAAAAACCTGGCAAAGCAAATAGGATCTAGAGCATTCCTGCGAAAATATATCGATTTCAAAACAAAACCCACCCAATACTAAGCAAGAGTGCAAAGAAAACAAAGAGTTAAGGGGAAATCCAACCAAGCCAACAACCCAGATGAACATCGCTAAAATAACGCAAGAATGCAAAATACATCAAGCCAAACCAGAGATACAAATAGAAGATCTATTAAACTTATCAATCTGCAATGACACATCAGGGATCGACGAGATGGATTCAACAATGCTTCAAGCCGTCAGAGGGGCTTCTTATTTCACTAAACTGGACCTTAGAGGGGCATACCATCTCCTCAGGGTGAGGAGGGGAGACGAGTGGAAGACCGCATTTCGAACCCCCTTCGGCTTGTACGAATACAGGGTTATGCCCTTTGGCCTGGTAAACGCTCCTGCGGTCTTTCAAAGGTTCATTAACAAGATCTTCTCAGACATGCTGTTTGTTTCAGTGGTCGTTTACCTAGACGACATATTGATCTATTCTCAAGAGCTACGGGACCATTGTGAACAAGTCAAAAGAGTATTACATCGACTCCGAGCAAATCATCTCCTGGTAAAACCAGAGAAATGCCGGTCTTGAGCAGTACTTAAGATGTTTTTGCAGCAACAGACAAGAGAGCTGGTCTTCCTATCTCGCACAGGCTGAATTCGCCTACAACAACAACTACCACACCTTCACGAGAATGAGTCCTTTCTATTGCACTTATAGGTACCATCCTCAGCAGATGCCTTGGTCCGGAATACAACCCACCAAATCCCCCGCCATAGATGACCGGTTATCGGAACTAAAGAAGGTACATAAGCTGGCGAGAGAAGCATTAGAGGACAGCCAACGTTCACAAAAGAAGTGGGCCGACAGGAGTAGAAGACCCAATCCCGAATGGAAGCCCGGACAAAGGGTCTGGGTATCCACGAGATATTTACCCAAATGGATACATACCGGCAAGTTCGCACCACGATATCTGGGTCCTTACCCTATCCTAAGACAAATAAACCCAGTGGCCTACGAAATTCACCTGCCTAAGCATCTCCAGAGGGTTCACCCAGTTTTTCACACCTCACTACTAAAGGAGTATAAGGAGGATCCCTTCTCACGGAAGCTCCGGAAGACCAAGACTCCGACCACGGTAGAACCACAGGAGTATGAGGTGGAATACCTGGTGGATTCCCGATATCGCCAGGGCAGTCTACAGTATCTCGTCCATTGGAGGGGGTTCTCCCCTGAAGAAAGAACCTGGGAACCCAGGCACCATCTGCATGCCCCAAGATTATTGAGAGAATTCCACCTGAGATATCCGGGAAAACGAGGGGGTTTTCGGAGAGAGAAGGGTTATACTGTCAGGATCCACCCATGGAAGCTATGGCAGAAGTGGAAGATCACGCCGCGGAGAACCTTCTGCTAGCGGGCCAGCCCTCATCCAACATGGCCGCCTTCATTATTTAAGCAAGCCACGCCCCCCTCTCAGCGCATTGTATCTGTGTTATTCCTTCGTGATACCAGCACTCGACTAACTCTGTTTAACCACCTCCTGTGCCTTCTGCAGTTCTCTCCCTAGCCCGCGTACCCTTGCGCTTGCTGGCCTTGCTTTCATCCCCTTTCCCTTTCACGGCGCTCGTCCGTTTCACTTTCTTTAACTTTTCTTCGCTTGGCGTCTTGTCATTCACACTAGCGGCTAGCCGCCATTCTCGCGTTTCTACGCGTTCCTCCCTGTGCATTTCGTGGATCTTGCCGTATCTGGTAAGTGGGGACTTTTCAGCTTTCTTCCTATCTGTACCATATCTTCTGGGTTCGGAACGTTTCCCCGTTCCGGGGTTACCCCTCTTCTCTTTTCTCACTAAGCTCCTCTCATTATCTGCTTACCTACGTCCTGCCTATTAACCCACGGATCGGATCCTGCCTCCTTTCCTCAGCCGTATCCATATTGGAGGACGGTCAGTCTTACCTGATCCACGATTTCCTGGTTCACTCCGGATCACGAACAGCCACATCTACCATTGGAGTGCATAATATTCGTCACAATCTCCGGAAGACTACACAGGGTTTTTTACTGTCCATCAGTCTTTTCCCTGTTGCGGGACCTTGGCTCCTCGGGGCCCCCCCGAGATAGGTCCCACTCCCTGTCGAGGTGGCCTCCGAGGGAGCCAGGCCCTACTTGCACGATAGGAAGTTCAGAGACAAGCCCGCAAAGGAAGACACCAGGAGTCCCCGAAGGCCTTCCAAGAACTCCAAGGATAAACCAGAGGAAGCCACAGGTGAGGAGAAGGGTGGTGAGGTTCAACCATCTGACACTAAAGTCATGAACCAGATCTTGGCGACAATAAAAATATTAAGAAAGATGGGATTTGACTGCATAGAAAAAAAAAGATAATAGGGGACCGGAGAAACAACCACGTCAGAATAATACCTCAGAGTGGCCGAATATAAATGACCGCGAGACTGCGCAGAGGATACCCAACCAGAAAAACGAATATTTAGATAGGTTTAATGAAGTAGGAACTGATACAACTGCGACTGAGACTCCTGAATATAGAATCAGGAACAATGAGAATAAACATCCGATTCATCAGAAATAAGAAGAGACACGTAAAAACAAAACACAATATTCGAGAGCTAACTCATAATCATCAAAAAATAGGAATGTAAAGAGTTGGTCCTTATGCTCATGGAATACCAGAGGACATACTCATTTATTTGATCGGCCGGCTTCTGCATTAGAAACAGCACAGATTATATGCCTACAAGAAACATGGCTAACAGCCACTCAGTGTGCCAATGGTTTTCTAACTCTTTTAAACCCGGCAATACAGAAAGGACAAGGAAGGCCAGCCTCGGGTCTGGTTACCATGATTCGTATTGATTCAGATTGGTACATATTGGAAACACGGAATGTAAATCCTTGGGTGCAATACACCATCTTTAAGATACTGCGAGAAGCTCCTGTCGATCTGACAAACTTAGCAATGGCTGCTCAGCATAGATTGGCTGCAATATTCAATCTATATTGAAATCCTGCAGCCTGCAACAATGATCACTTTTTGGATGCTGTCTTTATGAATATAGACCATTTAGTCTGTAAATACCAAAACATGGAATTTATTATAAGTGGCGATTTAAATATCCATTTACTGAATCCCATGTGCGAAGAGATGAAAAAAGATCACCTGCCTCAACGTACACAGCGGTGGATGAAAGAAAATAATATACGAAACTTGATACTGGTAAATAAATCCAATAAAAACCAGGTGTTAATCACCCCCACATGGACACATGGAAACTCGTCAGGAACCATCGACTATATCTATATGACAACGGAGCGATCATAATATACTGACAATACACGGAGCAGACTTGCTGCATCAATGAAAGAAATCTATTCCAATGGATCTTGAATTGACCAGCAAAACAACAAGGATAAGGATTACCACAAATCAGCTCATTAAAATTCAGAACGCATTCCGTGATGGAGCGATGGCAGACACAGAAAAGACTCTCAAATACACATATAACAACGAACTAGCGGAGAAAAAGAAAGCTCTTCATGCAGTTACCCGGAAACTGAAAAAAATCAATAATGAAGAAAATAATGAAAAGATAAGATTGGCCAAACAGACGCATGCAAATTGGAAAAAAATCACACGTTGAGCCTGCTACAAGCGGATACTGAAGCGATACTAAAGACCTTTACGAACAGGAATCTGAGAGAGTTATGGAACCTCTTAAATGACAACTCACAATATCAAACTCTGATGGTGAGTAATGTAACAGAAGAAAATTGGATCAAACACTAGACCAGCCTTTACAGCAATTGACAATCGGATGCAGAAGTGACTATACCAACTAAAAGCAAGAAGTGGAATCTGGTGTGGCACAAACAGGTATTTATGGATATTATATCAAAACTTAACCAATCGTTAGCTCCAGGCCCTGACGGCATATCAACGCCACCATTAAGCAAACACCAGACATATGGGTGCACTTGTTGGACCAATTGCTTACGTTGATAAATAAACTAAACCAGATACCGAGCTCGTGGAGAAGTGCCACAATGATCCCTATATACAAACAGGGACCCAGAGATTATCCATCTAATTATTGTCCCATCGCTCTACTCTACCCCTTAGGTAAAATATGTGCTACTTTCTATTTGAAGCAGCTCAAGGAAAGGGCAACACAAAACAAGCGATTTGCGATAGGACAGACTGGATTAATGGCCAATGTAGGTACCAATATCAACCTACTCATTCTGAACCTAATCAAACATGAAGCTTTAAGGACAAGCTCTACAGTCCATGTCACATTTGTAGATCTTTCCATGGCATTCGATCCATAAATATACAGAAATTATGGAAGAAACTAAGGTCCTGAAGTTGCCCGCTGGAGATAATAGAACCAATTATTCTTCTATACTCCAACACGTCTATTAACAACCGACTGGCAAAAGATTCCTCCACTAGTAAATCCATCCCAACATGGAATGGTCTGAAACAGGGGTGTCTGTTGGCGGCAACCCTTTATACTTTATTCACGGCCAACTTTGAAGACCATCTCATGGACAACGCATTAAATCCACCGAAAATTAACTCAAGACCCATTCCTACAATGTTGTATGCAGACAACATCATTTTACTGGATAAACCTTGTCAGGCCTAAAAACTAGCCTGAGATAAATGGGCGAACACATGGACATTAATGAACTATGAATCAATGAGAAAAAAAAACAGTACATGACCCTGACGAATCAACGGCTGGCGTCGAAAAGACCCCATAAGATATCAGTGAATGATAAAGCGCTGGAAGAAGTCACCACATTTAAGTACATCAGCCTACTAATCAACCAATCCAAGAATGAAAAGGAATGGATAGCGGCAGTCAAAGGAAAAATTAACTCATTGGCAAGACAAGGAAGCCTCCTGCATAAAAACGACGGGAAATTTTCCCTAAAACCGATAATGGCGTTCTATCGACAAAAAGTGACCCCCATTACCATTTATGGGAGTAAAGCCATGATCAATGCAGGCTCTGTGAACTGGCAAAAGATAGAAGCCTCGTTCTGGCGTAAAATATTGTGACTACCTTGTAACTATCCCATGCCGAGAATAAGGCTCATGCCTTATTCAACACAGTCGATGGCCTCAATGGTATGTTGGAAGCAGTTTGACATTGGAGTTTTTTTCCACGGTTTTTGGAGTTGGCATTTATGGATTGGTCCAAGGCTTTCAATGGATAGAGCAATATTATAGGAAATAGGGATGTGTGTTGACCATTGCTTTTTGATCCTTAGAATGTACATCAATTTCAATCTAGAATGTTGCATCAGAAAAGGCTCAAAGGGAGGGTTATCTGATTATTTTAAGCTGTTCCATGGAGTTAGACTGGGCATCATGGTACACCCTCCTCCTATTTTTTCATTATGCATTAATAATTTGGAAAAGTTCCTGTTACAGACACCATCGAATGTACCAGTTGTAGGGACAAGCTGCCTCTGTACCTTCACTACACTGATGACGCCTTTCTTATTGGGCTCACTCCACCATTACTGCAGAACTTGGTTTCTAGATATGGCTGATACTATGAGTTAGAAATCCATTGGATACAGCGTGGCCATAAGAATGGCATAGAGTAACACCACCATATTGAGCCTCTATACCTATCCAAAAGGTCATGCTCGAAATTCTGCCATAGATGTGTCTAAGGCTACATCACTGGGCATCCTGAGGTAAAGTTGTGTGCAATCAGAATATAAACCTAGCGACAAGCGAAAGCTGCTAGAAAATGCCTTTTTGATGAATATCTTGATGGTATCAAAATCCACATTCAATGAGCTGGTATATTTAGAGACCGGCCTAACAAACGTTGACGTTTTAGTAGCACCTTTTAAATTATGGGTCCCAGTATGGATATCACACTCTCGGGCTATCTTGGAGGATGTTTTGCTTTTAAATGCTGCACTCAAAATGCCCAGTCCAAAAATATATGTTCTTAATACATTGCCCTCACTGGGTTGCTCACACTTATTTGTTAATAAGAATGAACTTAATTTAGTGGACAAAAATCTTTTGGGGAACTTGAAAAAAAGATGGTGTATCTGATTATTCAACTTCAGATATTAGTGATTGTATATCTTCCAATAAAGCCATGAGTTGGATTCGAACAGTATGATATGATATGGCATTTATAACGCGCCTAAACACAAGTGTTTCAAGGCGCGACGAGGCAAGGGAGGGGGGGAACAGGGGAAGACAGATAACGATCCTACTAGGCCAGGTGTCATTCAGATCACGCAAGTGCATGGGAAGGGGGAGAGGGAAGAATGCGAGGATGCAGGGAGAGGGGAAAGGGCAGTACATGGGATAGAAGGATAAGAATAAATAAACGGCCAGCTAGTGGCAAGTGCAAGGTAAGTGCAGGCATAAGTGCAGGTAGGGGGACTGCAGGGATACAGAAACAGTCTCCAAGTGCAGGGTTGCCAGGGAGGCAGTGCAGGTGAGCAATTGGCAGGGCCGGGCCTGTGAGCAGAGAGGGCGGCCATGTAACCAGTGCAGTTTCAGCCAGGAATCAGCAGGGGAGAGGAAGAGAGAAATCAGAAGCAAAGAGGAAGGTTTTGAGGTGCTTCCGGAACCGGAGATGGTTCTCCTCAAATTTCAGGGAGGCAGGAAGGCTGTTCCAGAGGGAGGCCCCTGCCGAAGAGAGAAATCTACCACCAACTCGTTGCTTGGAGAAGCGACTGACCCTGAGGGAGTTGGAGGCGGATGAGTGAAGAGCTGGGAAGGAAGATATTTAGGAAGAGAGAGTTGAAGGTATTTCGGCCCCAGCCCCCAGAAGGCCTTGTGGACAATGCAGAGGGTTTTGAATTTAATCCTCGCAGCCACTGGGAGCCAGTGCAGAGATTTCAGTCCTGGAGAGATACGATCCCTGGGCTTGAGGCCAAGGACAAGTCTCGCAGTCCTGTTCTGGATAAATTCCAGAGGGCGGAGAGTAGAGGCAGGCAGATTTAGATAGAGGCTGTTACAATAGTCCAGCATAGAGAGAACCAGTGCTCTGGAGACAGTGAGCTTCTGGGGGAAGGTGAGGAAAGGAAGAATACCTCTGAGGAGGTGCAGATGGTAGTGGGACTTCTTAGAGACGTCAGAGATGTGAGGGCAGAAGGAGAGTGTGGAGTCGAAGATGACCCCAAGGTTTTTTGCCTTGCAGGTGGGAGCAGGAAGAGGGCCAAGAGAGGCAGGCCAGAGAGCTGCAGGGAAGGAGGGAGTGGGTGTGCCGATGAGTAGAATCTCAGTCTTACTGGTATTAAGTCAGAGGTCATTGGCTGCACACCACACCTGGATAGCAGACAGACAGTCACAGATGAGGGAAGGAGAGGAGGAGGCCGAGGGTAGCCTGAAATTGAGCTGGGTATCATCTGCATAGCACTGAAAATTGGGGCAGAGAGCGGCGATGCGGTGGGCAAGGAGTGCCAGGTATTGGTTGAACAGCCAGGGAGAGAGAGGTTAGATCCCTGGGGGACACCGCAGGTAGAGAAAAAGATATCAGAGAGGAAGGACCCAAGTTGGACCTGGGAGGGTCGATCGGAGAGGAAGGAAGTCTGCTATGCCAGAGCCTGACTAGTGATACCCAGGTTATCACGGAGGCGGTTGAGCAGGATGGCATGGTTGACAGTGTCAAAGGCAGAAGAGAGATCAAGTAAGACAAGGACACAGGTGGTGTTGGAATCAAGGTTGGAGAGCAGGTCTTCACGGATGTTCAGGAGAGCAGTTTCCGTGCTTCAGGTGGCTCTGAAGCCAGACTGATGGTCATGGAGACAACCAACAGATTCAGTGTGGAGATTAAGCTGGGAGATGGCAAGTTTCTCCAGGAGATTGCCCAGGAAGGGAGTGATGGAGAGTGGGCGATAGTTAGCTGGGCAAGAGGGGTCGGCAGAGGGCTTCTTAAGAAGAGGGTGCACAAGGGAGTGCTTCAGAGGGGATGGGAAGACTCCCATGGTGAAGGAGTGATTGCAGAAATCAGCCAGGGCAGGAGCCAGGGAGTCGATGTGGTCCTTGATGGTTTTGGACGAACAGGGGTGAACCTGTTTCGACAAGACTTTCATAGATCGGACTTGTCTAGAAACATTGTCTGCGGAGAAAAGGGTAAAGGCAGAGAAGGAGGGAGGGGGGTGGCTACAGAAGGGCCAGAGGAGGAGCAGGCAATAGGGGAGGGAGGCAATAGGAGGAGAGTGAGGACAGGATGTCCTGAGTTTTAGAAATGAAGTGAGAAACCAGAGCCATGCAGAGGGCCTGGTAGGGGACAGGAGAGGTAGAGACTGCGGCGGGATTGGCCATATCCTTGCAGATTTTATAGAGTTCAGCCGAGTTGTTTGATGCCGCAGAGGTGCGGGCTTGGACATGAGCTCTCTTCTTGGTGAGGATGGAGAGCCGGTATTGCTTTTGTAGCAGGCAGCAGGCCAGTTTGTCAGAGGATGAACATGAAGCACGCCATTTCCTCTCGGCCACCCTGCACTTGCGTTTTAGGCTGACGAGGTCAGAATCATACCAGGAGTTACACTTGGCTTTGGGCTTCAGGCGGATTCTCATGACAGGGGCAAGTATATCAAGAGTATCAGATATAGAAGAGTGGAGCGTGGAGAGGGCTGTGTCAGGGTGAGGGTCAGCCAAAGGGGGAGGAGGGGGTGAGAAGGTGGAAGCGAAAGCCTCAACTGACACACGCTTCATGAGTCGGATGACCGAGAAGGTGGGTGGCAGTGATGGAGGTGGCTTGGCCAGAGGGGTGGGTAGGGTGATGTGGGAGGATAGGAGAAAGTGATCACTCCAGGAGAGAGAAGTGGAGAGGGGGACAGAGAGGGGAAGGTCTGAGGAGATCAGAGCATCGAGAGTGTGCCCTGCAGAAGTAGCTTGTGGATGTTAAATCTGCCGGGAAATCAATCGCCTGGGCATGCTTTGGCCAGCTGCAGACAAAGGTCTTGCAAGCTATTTGGGAAAGGAGGAATTGGCATGCTGCTCATGTGATCAGGCATCGTTAATTACACCTATTCATAAAAGTGTTTTTTCCCATTCCATTCTAGAATATATTATTGCTGGCTCTAAAGAAATACAATTTTCAGAACAGTAGACTGCCCTTTCTTATATATCCCATCAACAAATTAGTGTTCCTGCCTTTATATTTATGATTTGGACAGTTTATTCACATTCATAAAACAAACCTAAAAGACTGCTGTCATTTTGGGAGGCAAAGAGCTTGTGCATAGACTAAACAGTTATGTCAACAATGAACATATTAATTATTGTATTGTATTGTATCGCGATTTATAGAGCGCAGCAAGACCAAAAAGGCATCAACAGATAGTGTGGCTGCAAGTCAGGAACTATAACAGGAACGTTTTTAACTATTTCAGAAAGGAAACAAAATCAGGACAAAATGATTGTCCTAACATCATGTTCTGTTTTGTGCACATTTATTTACAACATGATGTTAGGAGAAGAACAGTGTTTCTTTTGTCCTTCACTTGTGGAACACGCTTACTATTTCTTTTCATTCAGTTTGTTAGTGAAGAGTGACTTTTATATCAGCAGGATTCCCACGATCAGCACTGCTCGCACTCACTCATTTGAATGATTCCTTCAGCTGCTTCAGCAACAAAGAAATGCATCAAACACTTGTCTGCGAATTCGTAATGGTGCAAATGCATTCCATTAAAGGGAAAGCTATTAATTCTTATGCTGAATGTGTGCATGTTTGGGTCCGGCTAGAGGTTAGGAATAGCTCTGTTGAAGTACTGATAACATAATTAGATCCGCCCTCAATAGTTGTGCATCTTTCTGGTGTCATTGCTGTATGTGTACTACTATGTGGACCCAGTGAGGGTGGCATGTGGATTCTGTTGTGTCCTCATCCATGTTAATGACCCTGTTTGAATGGGAGCCAAGTCCCATTTCTATTGTTGTTCTTTTGTGGTGGGCTGTGCCCCATAGTATGCAGGAAGAGGCGGGGTCACCGCCTCAGGCGCCAGTTCTCGCGCCGATGATTAAAGAGATAAGAAGCCATTTGACCGGCTCCCGCGTATTTTTGTGTTTGCTTCATTTGCTCTGACATATTGTTTTATTGCTGCACCCGACCCCTGTCGGGACATAATGGCGACGAGGATCTTCAACTGAGTTGTCACGCTCAGCCGAACCCGCTAGACCGTGCCACAGCGAGGTGCGAGGGCTGCCTCATCGTGCTGCAAGAAGAGAAACATGTTCAAGGATTTCACTGCCATGGAGAAAACGCTCATTACTACGCGTATGCGGCCAGTAAATCCACATGGACTCCACAATGACTCGACTTCCCACAGACAGCACAAGTCGTGCTGATTTGCAGCGAGAGGCCTGCCCCAGAAAGCATTGTCACACAGCTAACCACACGTGGCTGCAACCATGTCGGAAGGTGCCACAGACAGTGGCATCCAAAGCCCCCAGGCCAGTTCCACCCCTAGGCCTGCCAGCAACAAAGAGGAAGGTACCTCTGAGTCACTTCAACTACAAGCCGTGCCACACTTCGACATGTCTGACATGAACAGTCTGGCTCCCAGATGGGCCAGATGGCTAAAAGAACTGCAGATCCACATCGACGCCTCCGGAGTGAGGGAGGAACGTCGCCTAAAAGCCATTTTGCTGCATTCATTGGGCCCCACGGTACGTGACATAGTATTTGAAATGCCTTATTCTAGCACTGACTCAGGCATCATCTACTCTTTGAATACTTACTTTGCACCTTTAAGAAATGTTGACTATGAGAGACATATATTTCATACGACCATACAAGATAAAAGTGAAAGCATGGATAACTTTGTCATGAGATTGAGAAAAAGAGCCAAATATTGTGACTTTGACAGATACTCCACAAACGAGGCCCTCAAATCACAAGCCATTGCCGGGTGTGGATCCCCCGAATTTCGCAAAAAACTACTGCAGAAAAGTAGGACACTAGAAGAAATCCTGCAAATAGCAAGAGCTGACGCTGCATTAACACTGCAAACTGAGTCGCTAGGAAACATCACCATCACGCAAACGGTCAATGCAGCGCAAGTATGTCCCATTCGCACTCACGCCAACTCATCAGAACAAAAGAAATGCTATAGATGCGGTTTTCGGTTTCCTCACACAGGACCATGTCCTGCCATAGGTCACCAATGCGACAAATGTGGGGGTGAGAACCATTTTCAGTCGGTGTGCAAACACATTAAATTCTATCAGAGTGCCGAGCCCCACAGAGAGTCTTGGAGACAAGATGGCCGAAGGTCACGGCGGGAAAGCCCGCGCAAACACGCAAGCCAGTCGTCTGCGCCCAGCAGGCGGCGCTCACCCAGCTCGTCAAAGGAGCATGTGCCATCCACTCGGTGGCATGAAGAAAGAAGAGACACATCCAGTCATCGCAAAAGTAGACACCACTCTCAACACCGCCAGCCAAGACAAAGAATCAGGTACCTGGATGAATCGCCGCAAGAAAGAAGAACGGCCAGGTCATCATCTTCCAGTGGAGAGAGGAAACGTGCATATGTACATGCCATAGGAAACAACACAGCTGCTGAATATAGCCCAACACTGCTGCTGCAACTCAATGGACAAAACTTAGAATTCTTAATCAATACGGGGGCCACTGTCAATGTCATAAGCGACATAGTATACAAAACACTTGAGGTGAAGAAAGAGCTACGGAAAGCTGACACATTGATATATCCGTATGGCTCCAACAAACCGCTAGATTGCAAAGGCATGTTCACCACAAAATGCCAATACAAAGATCAAAGCCAAAAAGTACAAATCTATGTGATCAAAGGGGAAGTCCCAGGTGGAAGCATACTGAGTTTCCGCACAGCCATACAAATGGGGCTAATCAGCATCATGTACCAAATTATGTCCGCCTACACTTCTAGCGCAAAAGACATGATTCAAAAGATGTTCCCATCTCTCTTCAAAGGCTTGGTACGTCTAAAAGACCGACAAATCAAGCTACACATCAACCCGCATGTACCACCGATTGCTCAACATTATAGAGGCATCCCGCTCAACATACAGCGACAGGTTGAGGATGAAACACAGTCATTGCTACAACAGGACATTATAGAGCCAGCATCCGGTCCAACACCGTGGGTCTCTCCGATAGTACCGGTACCCAAAAGAGACAGCAAATCAAGCATACGCATCTGTGTGGACATGCGTGCCCCAAATGTGGCAATTGAAAGGGAACGACACCTAGCCCCACGCATGACTGACATGATGCATCTATTACATGGGGCGACCGTGTTCTCAAAGCTTGATCTGAACAAAGGTTACCATCAACTTGAACTTCATCCCTCATCAAGATATATCACAATTTTCTCAACACACCTAGGACTGTTCAGGTATAAAAGATTAAGCTTCGGAGTATCTTCGGCCGCTGAAATCTTCCAGAACGAGATTCATCAAATAGTCAAGCATATTCCCCAATGTCTAAATTATAGCAACGACATTTTCATTTTCGGCGCATCACAAGAAAGTCACGATGACACTTTGAGAAGAGTCTGCATGGCCCTAGAAAATGCCCACCTCACTCTTAATCCTGAAAAATGCGAAATCAGCAAAACATTGAAATTCTTTGGACATATTTTTTCGAACAAAGACATGCGCCCAGATCCTGAGAAGGTGCAAGCACTGGTGGACGCCCCTACCCCCACATCTCCATCAGCCATACACTCGTTTCTAGGGATGGCCAGCTACTGTACTCGGTACATTCAAGATTTCTCATCGGTGAACACACCACTAAGGCTCCTCACAGGAAAAGATCGAGACTACCAGTGGACCCCAGAATGCGAAGAAGCATTTCAAGAGCTCAAGCGTCGCATCGCATCAGCCTCGTGCATGGCATACTATGATCCCGCATATGACACTGAACTGACTGTGGACACGAGCTCGGTCCGCCTTGGAGCCATCCTGGCCCAGTCCAGACCCAGAGCCTCACCAACTTCACCAAACCGCATAGTAGCTTATGCAAGCCGAAGTCTGTCACCCGCCGAGTGTGCCTATTCTCAACCCGAAAAAGAAAGCCTGGCAGTCGTGTGGGCGTGCGAGCATTACCATCTCTTTCTGTATGGACCTTGTATTTCACCGTCGTCACGGACCACCAGGCGGTCACCACGATCTACGGCAAACCCACGGCTAAAATGCCACCTCGCATAGCCCGATGGGGATTACGACTACAGGAGTACTCATTTACAATCGTTCACCGGTCAGGCAAAGATAATAATCCAGCGGACTTCCTATCCAGATACCCTCTGCCCGCTCAAGAGGAGCGTCAATCCGTTAAAGCAAATCGATACGTCAACTATCTCGTTGATAACGCTCTCCCGAAACACATTTCCACAGCCCAACTAGTGGAAGCCACCAGCGAAGACAAACTCCTACAAATCGTGAAGGAGTGCATACAATCAGGCCGATGGCACATAAAAGACCAGCACAAGGCGGGCCTATCATCCCAAGAGGAATCTCAATTGCGCACATTCAAGCTTATACACCACACCCTGTCCCAGTCCCCGGAGGGATTGATTCTCAAAGAAAACAGACTGGTGATCCCATCCAGTTTGCAAAACCAAGTTCTAGACATAGCACATGCGGGGCACCACGGAGTGGTATCCACGAAAAGACAGCTCCGGACAAAAGTTTGGTTCCCAAAAATGGATGAGAAGGTGGAAAGCCTCTTAAGCAAGTGCCTTGCATGCCAAGCGGTGGCTCCAAGAACCTTCACCGCACCGTTAAGGCCGTCTGACATGCCCCTACAGGTATGGGATGAGGTGGCCGTCAACATGTTTGGACCCCTAGTGAACGGAAAATATGTGCTAGTCATTGTGGATGAAATGTCGCGTTTCCCAGAAGTATACCTAGTACACTCAGCCAGCGCACAGGCCATCATCCCTGCCCTGGATAAGACATTTGCAGACTATGGAATCCCCACGACCGTAAAATCAGACAATGGGCCACCCTTCAGTGGTCATGATTTTGCAATGTTCGCAGAACACCTGGGATTCCAGCACAGAAAGATAACACCCTTATATCCCCAAGCCAATGGAATGGCCGAGAAATTTATGAGCAATCTCAAGAGAACTTTACAAGTCTGTTCCATCACCAACGGATCATTTATGCAAGCCATTTGCACACTGCTAAGAGAATATCGGAACACGCCACATAGCGCCACCGGTGAATGCCCGTCCACCCTATTATTTGGCCGAATCATACGGACAAGACTTCCGCACAACCCCCATGTCCGTCCAACCACCACCATAGTCCAAGATGCACGAGCCAGTGACAAGGTGAGCAAGGAGAAAATGAAAACCTACTTCGACCATTGGAGACAAGCCAAACCATGCCAGATTCAGGTAGGTGATGTGGTACTGGTACGACAGGACCGAAACACCAAGGGCACCCCTGCGTTCAGACCTGAACCTCTGACTGTGACCCACACCAGCGGGTCCATGATAACGGCGGCAAGCTCACACATCGTTCTTCAAAGTCTTCGAAGGAACCTCAGGTCGTGAAAACACAACCGCCACGGTCACAGATGAAACCTCAGATCCAGAATCTGAGTATAGAGTGGAACATGGGGATGCCAACGACGACGACACCGACACCCAGATGGCCAGAACAATGACACCGAGGCGAAGCCCCTCGAAACGGACAGTACGCAGACCAACCAGGTGGATAGAAGAAATTAACTAAAGTTCTCTCTTAAGTGAGGGGGAGATGTTGTGTCCTCATCCATGTTAATGACCCTGTTTGAATGGGAGCCAAGTCCCATTTCTATTGTTGTTCTTTTGTGGTGGGCTGTGCCCCACAGTATGCAGGAAAAGGCGGGGTCACCGCCTCAGGCGCCAGTTCTCGCGCCGATGATTAAAGAGATAAGAAGCCACTTGACCGGCTCCCGCGTATTATTGTGTTTAATTCAATTGCTCTGACATATTGTTTTATTGCTGCACCCGACCCCAGTCGGGACATAACATATTCCTCGATTACCTTCTGTGGGACCTGTTTCCAGTAGCGCGGACGACCCACAGCCCCTTTGACCACCCCACTGTCGGTCCTCAAGATCTGGAATGCGGCTTTGGGGCCGATTCTGAAGTCATGATAATAAGAGTGTGGAAACATTCTCCCCTCCATTTTCCAGCACCACCATTCTGAAGTGTGTGGAAGTACTAGATGGGAGATGTTGTGATTTTCAGCAGCAAAAGCTGCACAAATCTCTCATTGTTGGGGAAACGTGTGCTCCAGTATCATTGCGGGCATTTCTTAATACACTGCCACTTTTCTAATTTATGAAAGTTTTCTTAAACTTTAATTAAACTAGAAATGTGGTGCTGCAGTCTAAGAAATGCTAGATTTATAAAGGGAAAACGTGTGCATTGCAGTTTAACAACACCAAAAAGGTGCCGAAGTTGAACACATTTGTTTGTCATGCTAAACCAGTGCTGCTTGGAGGAGAATCCCGTCCACTGCCCTGCATTCCTGATGGTTGCTAGGGCTGTTGTCAAGCCATAAATCAGGCAAAAGACAGATGTTTGTAAGTAAAGTGTTACTACTTCTTGGAAGAACCCTTTCTTACGTATACACGCACCTCAGAATCGGCCCCCTCAGTCACAATTTCCAAAGCAATGTACCATTGCCGTAGGAAGAAATTAACCCCAAATGATCCGCTCCAACTCCTTTTACACAGTTTCTTTTTAGGGATTTTGATGCACAAGAATAATTTATGGATCGGCGCATACTTGGTTCAGGGGTGCTACCTTTTGATATTGGGCTGCTGCGGGATGGTAATGACTGTTATCAATGTGCCTTTTTGGCTCACATTCCTTTTTCGAAGTGCAACCGCCAGATCAATGGTGAGAGGAGAAGCGAACAGTGGGGTAAAGGATATAGAAGGGTGAGGGAATTTTCTGTAAAATGTACCCAGCAGTTGATTATACAATGTTATGATGCCTGTTTCTTTCAACACAGAGAATGAAGCTGACAAGGAGGTTATTTCCATCACCATTAAAGAAGAGGCAGAGATCTATCCTGTGGTACAACAGAACTCTGAGATGAGGCAAAACAGTAATTGTCCTTCTGGTCAGTAAATAGAAATGTGCTGCTTTGCATGATAAATGTTTGTAACCCTTACACACCCCAAAACACACACACTTAGAACATGTATGTATAGTTCTGTCCTCTGCCATTCTGATGAGGGCAGTTCTATGTCTTTCGCCCTCATTACGAGTGTGCTGGTCCAGTAACAATAGTGCTGGTAAGCCTACTGGCACCGTTGGTACCATACCGGCACACCCCAAGTCTGCGGGCTCAAATGGGAATGGGGATTTACATTTTTTCGGCACCTGACTTCCGGGAACACCTGGGTTCCAGGCGCTGGAAAAATGCACGAGTCCGGCAGCAGCCTGCTGGTTTTACCGGCACGGCTACCGCCACACTCGTAATGAGGCCCTTTGTCTTCTGAAGAGTCCAGTGAGGACCCCAGATCTGATTGTTACATTTTCTATCATTAATGATTGTTGTTTCCTGTGATTGATTCCTAAACAGACTTCAGTGAATTGGTGGCAGGTTTCCCAAGAGAGCGGACACCTTTCCCACTGAAATTTGTGTTCCTTTCAAATTGCTAAGGGATATTGTATTGATATTTGTACATCCCAGGAAATTGCGTGTCTCGCTATCTGATGGATCTAACAGTACACTTGACACAGAAGTAGGTTCAAATAAGCTTTATTTTCGTCAGGCTGGGTAATGCAGTAAATGCCTACATGGTTTAGGGAGTTCTCTACAGACAAAAAGACATGTTCTATTCTCCAGACATACTACACAAAAGGTGTTTAAATGGCGTAAACTAAGCATATCAAAGGTCTCCTTCTAAGGGGGGGTACTGGTCTCCCAGTGTATCACAGGTATCTCATCTGAGAGGATACCTGTCTCCCTCTGGTTCCTGGCTCTAAATACAGTCTTGTGGATTTAGTGCCAAGTGCACTTTCTGACACAGTCTCGGGTATATAGAAGTCGGTTCGCTTCTTGGCTCCAAAGTAACAGACTCGAGTATATAGTGGGCAGGAGGCACTCAGCCCTCTCTTTTGAATCCTTCAAGGTATGTAGAGCCCACCTCACTACTTTGAGCTCCAAGGGATATAGTGCCCGGGTCCCTTCTAATTGATATAGTGCCAACCTCACTTCTCTCTGTCCCTGGGGGACAACTAATCCAAACAATGTAATACCCATCTCATAACAAAATGATCTAGTGCCAAGTTAATTCTCGGGCATATATTATCCTACCCACTTTGCAACCAGGATTATAGTACCCTGCTTGCTCTGCCAAAGTCTCATGGATTTAGCACCCGGAATGCTCTCACAGTTAAATATATTCTAACCTTCTGCCTAGATTGCCCTCCTGGGCCATAATCTTCCATTCTTTGTTTCTGTTTCTCAAGTGGTCCCAGGTCTCCTTGTTTCCTTCCCCTCTGCAGCTTCTCCAGGCCCCTTTTATATCTTTGGTTCTCCCTGTTCTCTCAGCTCCCTTAGTTCTCCCAGGTGTTTCAGGTCTCTCAGGCTCCTCAGCTTTTTCAGGCTATGACAAAGTCCCCTGCCTAAGCTTGTGGTCCGATATTTGGGTGGTTCACATTTACTGGGTCCCCAAACTAAGGAAGGAGGCAGTCACAGGAATTACCCCAACAGCTCCCACAATAGATTTGGTACTACTGAAGTGCTATTCAAACTCTGTAGCCAGACCCAAAAGATTCACATAAGGAAAGGTACTTTTCCCAATAAGAAACATGCATTGTAGCTCCCTACCATTAAATGTGAGTGTTCAGATACATTTACCTGTTTTTTTGAGACTCCAGCACAGTCCATCTTTGAAGTTAAACCCCCATGCAATGAGCAGGCAGGCACACAGATACATTGCTGTGTGCCTGCAGCCTTCTGAACATCAAAGTGAAATTGTGGGTGGGCAGCCACGACTGAACCCCATTGTACACCGGTACTGAGAACAAATGCTGCTGAGGCCACGTTACCATTTCCCCGGGCTGACAGGGATTTCTCCTCTATGCAAACCCTTTTACACTTACCAAGGGCTTTGTCATCTTCCAATGTGCATGCTAGTAAAATAGGACTAGGGAGCCAGGGCAGACCACCGCAAGGAGTATAAACCTAGGATTAAAAAATGGCAGATTGGCCATTTGGCCCAGTTCCCCGAGGCCAGACCAGCAACAAGTGCAATTCTTAGCACTAGCCAGTCAGAACCCTTCCACAATAAGGCAACGCAGTGAAGACCCTACCCATACAACCCACCCGAGGGGAGCAGGGCACATTCTGTAAAAAGCAGTCAGATTAGTCTCCCAGTGCCAGTGGTTTGAAAAGGAGCTGCAGGAAGGTGTTTGGAGTAGGTTGGCGAGCGAGACTTATTGAGCGGACAGTTGGAAGGAGATTGGGATACTTAAAAGGTTGAAGAGTGAATGTTGCCATTTGGAGTGCGTAATACTGAGGATGTTGGAGGAAGAAAGTTGCAATCTGAAAAGAGTGATAATGAGGAGTTAGAATGAGAAATTTACAATATGCAGAGAGTGTTATTAAGAATTTTACCATCTGGGGAGTAAATTATGCTGACAAGCTACGAGGGTGAGGGTAACAATCAGGAGAGAATAGTATTTAGGCAGCAGGGTGAAGGGGTTACCATGAAGAGAGAGTTATTGAGGATCTTGGTGAGTAATAGAAGCTTTACCATCAGGGGAGGAGGACGGAGAACAGAGAGCGCTAGATGGGGAGATAGAGTTGCAAGACCTGAAGAGGAGCCAGTGAGCATAGGAGGAATGAGAAAGTGCAACATCACAGAGAGACAAGGAGCTTAAGTCAGAAGTAGCAAGGTGGGTTGTGCGCCGGGCACCAGGTATCTAGAGCAGGGAGTTGTTTAGGTGACAGAATACCCTGCAGGGCCCATCCCTAAAGCCCTGGTGGACGGAACCGGTCCTAAGAAGGAATTAACACTTCCCCCACTTTCTAGAAAAAAGCTTTAAGAAGTCAAAAAGCATGTGATGTTTTCATCTCAGAGGGACTGCTATGGACCCCGTTGGAAGCCCGTCTTATTTGCAAGTTTAGAGCAACTGAATTTGGACTCAACCAAGAACATGCAATGGGACACTTTCTCTAATTGGGATTACTAATGATTAAGAATATATATTTATAATATTGTAAGCTAATTTATATTTGAACTACATATGTGTGGCTACGCCAACCCATGTACCTTGATACACCTAATATTAATTCTCAATTCTAGTCATTTCTATGTGGTCACTCTCATGCTATCATGTGCAAGTATAACTGAAATAACAATTGTGCATGACTACAAGATATGTGTCTGGGCGGTCCCCCACGTAATGGGCTCTTTCGTTATGATAACAGACCTGAAGCTGCTTATGGCCCCTTCTTAGTATATGGCCATACACTTATTACAAAACACATACATTTCATTCACCGTAGTAGATGAATAATGTGCGGTGAAACCTGCCGCGGAAAATCAATAATAGAATGATGCAGGGACCATAGTGTTTTATTTCTCCACCTATTTGAACACAAGCATTTATTCATATAGATAAGACTTCATAAACTGCAATGTGCTGGAAAATGGGACCTTATGATATGGTCTTGTGTGTAACTCGTAATATAGTAAACGAAGCTTGAACATGGCGCCCATGGTGCCTAAATCCAGGACGAAACATTGATTAAAATAGAAGAAGGACTGGGGTTGCCATGGCAACCTATGTATACACAGGGCAGTACAGCCGGTTTCAGGACCAGACGGCAGGATACTTTGCGTGGTACTGAGGTAAGCTCAATCCGTAGTATATACAGGAACGAATAGACTCCCTATTTATACAATTATACAACAATGCAGGATCACGGGTGGGGGTGCATCTGTGCGGCGTTTGGGTGGCCGTGTCTGTAGTACCTCGAGGTGCCGCGGCTGTGGCTGCGCGGGGGCTGTGCGGGTGTGCTCATTTACCGCGGATCCGACTTGCAGGTACATAAACTCTGAGATATTTTAACCTCTAGCGACAAGCAATATGCGTATATCTACGTGGTTTAATGATCGCGTATACAAGGAAATTGTTAGACTCTCTAATAATATCAATAATAGAATGATGCAGGGACCATAGTGTTTTATTTCTCCACCTATTTGAACACAAGCATTTATTCATATAGATAAGACTTCATAAACTGCAATGTGCTGGAAAATGGGACCTTATGATATGGTCTTGTGTGTAACTCGTAATATAGTAAACGAAGCTTGAACATGGCGCCCATGGTGCCTAAATCCAGGACGAAACATTGATTAAAATAGAAGAAGGACTGGGGTTGCCATGGCAACCTATGTATACACAGGGCAGTACAGCCGGTTTCAGGACCAGACGGCAGGATACTTTGCGTGGTACTGAGGTAAGCTCAATCCGTAGTATATACAGGAACGAATAGACTCCCTATTTATACAATTATACAACAATGCAGGATCACGGGTGGGGGTGCATCTGTGCGGCGTTTGGGTGGCCGTGTCTGTAGTACCTCGAGGTGCCGCGGCTGTGGCTGCGCGGGGGCTGTGCGGGTGTGCTCATTTACCGCGGATCCGACTTGCAGGTACATAAACTCTGAGATATTTTAACCTCTAGCGACAAGCAATATGCGTATATCTACGTGGTTTAATGATCGCATATACAAGGAAATTGTTAGACTCTCTAATACACTGTCTATTCATGTAACAAAAAGCATTATGCGTATTGTCAAGTGGCTTTACGAGCACGAACGAGTAGACTCCCTAATTTTTCGTCTATTCATTTACCTTCAATAGACCAAACATATATTTCATTTATCTCTGTTAGCCGAAGATTTGTAATGGCTAAAGACGCCGTAAACTTATACCATTAGGAAGATGGTAGAGTGCTTAAACCGGCATTTAACCCACAATCTGTAATCTGATTTTACATAGGGGGATTCATCCTGTGACATTTTGTGGCACTTTTGAATTGGAAACCTAGATATGGACGATAGGTAAGGTTCCCAAAGGTATAACTACATACAACCGTGTGTAACAAAAGAACTAGTCATATCATGCTGAGATGAAACGTTTTTATAAATTGAACTAATTATATTTTTTGTCTTTGTCTATTTGTTGCTCTCTCTCTCTCTCTCTCTCTCTCTCTCTCTCTCTCTCTCTCTCTCTCTCTCTCTCTCTCTCTCATGCCTTAAACCTCCACCCCTTTGGCCCCTCCCTCCTTGATTTTCTGTAACTCGAAACTGTATCATGGCAATTGGTGACATCTTTTTTACATTTATGTGACTATGGATGTTTTATTTATTGTTTGTACTTTTGGTTTCTGAATGTCCTCAATTTATATTTTGGTTAATACATGCTATTGTATTATGTCAGTTTCGATTGGCCCTGATTTGAAGTGGAACACTTGTGTGTCGAAACACGTGTTATCTGGAAAGGGCAACATATTAAAAATATACTTTTTTCACCTGATCTACAGTGTGGCGCAGTCCCTAAAGTGTGGAGCTTTTCTGTCTACTGTTTTTCTAAGGGGTTGGGGTTTGGTCCCCCTTTTCTGCCCTGCACTAACTGCAACACAATTCCAATTTGTACCAGTAACCAGGCGCATGGGTTTATAAGTTGGTACAAAAAAAAAACAGAACTCTCCTACAGACTCCATATCAATCTGTTGGAGCTGAGGGCCATCAGTCTAGCCCTGAAGGCTTTTCGGTCGTCTGTGCGGGGAAGAATGTCCTGATTCTGATGCACAATACAGTGGCCATGCACTACTTCAACAAAAAGGGGGAGGCAGGATCTCTCCCTCTGTGCAGAGAGGTGATGCAGCTTTGGTTCTGGGCCATCCAGCAGGAAATTTCGATCTCGGCAGTTCATCTGGCCGGAGACGAAAACGTGGCGGCGTACGCTCTGAGCAGGCAGAACACGGTCTCTCTAGAGTGGGAGCTGGCTCAGGAGATTCTCCTGGAGATCTTCACCCTTTGGGGGAACCCACGTGTGGATCTCTTTGCCACCAGTGTCAACCAGAAGTGTGAAAGGTTCTGTTCGCAGGAATTTCCTCCAAGAGGAGCCTTAGGCGACGCTTTCGTAGTGGAGTGGTCCTTCCCACTACTGTGGGTTCAACTCATGGTTTCTCCCACTTCTAAAAAAACAATCACTAGACCGGCCATACCCACTAATTACAGACCCATCACCACGGTCCCATTTTTCCTAAAAATCCTTGACAGAGTTGCCTACCTGCAAATTCAGGACTACCTAGAGACAAACCAACTGAATACGTCAATCTGGGTTTGGACCTCAACACGGAACATAAACTGCCCTTGTTGACCTCAAAAGTCAGATTGATGAAATCAAAGATAAAGGTAACGCCGCCATCTTACTCCTCTTAGACCTCTCAGCGGCCTTCGATTTGGTCGATCACAAAATCCTCTGCAACCACCTATTTTCCGCAGCTCACTTCTCCTCCTCTGCTGTCATGTGGATACAATCCTTCGTGGCTAATAGAACCATAAGGGTTTTCTCACCAGTAGCAGCAGCAGACTCTATCCCTATCACTTGCGGTGTCCCACAAGGCTCTTGTGTTTCGCCCACTTCGTACAATATATTTACAAAGCCACTCTTTGACAAACTGGACCATCTGGGTGTCACCTACACCAATTATGCAGATGACACCCAGATATTCCTTACCGTCTCAGGTAACTACAATGCTGACATCATCCGGATTAACAAAATATTCTCCATCATTCAGGCATGGATGACCATACACGGCCTCTGCCTGAATGATGAGAAAACTGAGCTTCTCCTTGTCGGTTCACCCAATAACCTGTTGAAACTCAGCCCCAATTACAATAGCATCATCATCCATGGTAATGCTAGTCCCATTGTTAAAAGTGTGAAAACCCTTGGCTTTTATCTTGATGCCAACACTAAACTTTCCAAAAAAATTAACATGACTACCTCAGCCACTGCCTACACTGGTAAGCTGATCAGGGCATGTAGACCTTTCTTGTCCTCTAATAGCTGCCTTACGCTGGCCAGGGCTCTTATACAGTCCAAACTGGACTACTGTAACAGTCTATACCTAGGTGCTAACCAATCCATAATTAACAAACTACAGGCACTCCAAAATAATGCGCTACGAGCAGCATTAAACATCCCAAGGCGAGAGCACATCTCTACCACCAGAAAATCGTGCAAATGGCTCTCTATACAACAATAAAATCGACCTAAAAACCATCTGTCCCACATACAAAGCCTTAAACCATCTAGCCCCACCGTATCTCACCAACAAATTCACCTTAAAATCTGCTACCAGAATTACTAGATCCTCTAATACCTTATGCCTAACAGTACCCAGATTCACCTTAAAAAGAGCTTGCCTCCCAACTTTGGAACACCTTAGCACTTAACATCAAATCTATCGAGTCTTTTAGGAAACAGGTTATTAGATGGTTACTAGATAAAAACTAGCATTCACCATCTTCTCTCTCCTATGTCTGACGATACTGCCTATACTTTAATTGTGCTTTTTACCTGCAAACTGTATAAATGTGTAACTGTAAACTGTATATAATGTACTCTGTAACCATGTCCCGAAGCGCCCTTTTACCTCTGGGTCTGGAGCGCTATATAAATAAATAAAACAAACAAACAAACTGTACGCGTTTCCTCCAGTCCCTGTCATTCCGCAATTGCTGCGGAGGTTTAAGGAGGTTCGGTTCCCGAATGATCCTCATTGCTCCAGCATGGGCCAGGAGAATGTGGTACCCGACCTTCTCGACATGTCCATCTGCCCTCCACGCCGTCTTCCCTACCGAGACGATCTGCTCTCATGGGAGGGGGGTCGGGTTCTCCATCCAGAGGTCAAGTCCCTCAACCTTCATGCTTGGCTTCTGAAAGGTTGAGGTATAAGGATTGGGACCTCCCTGAAGACGTGATGGAGGTGTTGCTTTCGGCCAGAAGGCCCGCAAGAAAGTCCCTGTACCGTTGCCATTGGAGAAAGTTCTGCGACTGGTGCAGGGTTAAGAATGTGGATCCTTTTTCATGTGCCATTCCTGTGCTTCTGTCTTTTTTGCTTTCGTTAGCCCTCAAGGGCCTGCAAGTGGGTACCATTAAAGGTTACCTGGAGGCACCGTCCATATTTAAGTGCTCGTCTGAGGAGTGTTCTTATTTTAAGATTCCTTTGATTTCTCAGTTTCTGAAAGGGCTCACTAATGTGTTCCCACCGTCGCCTTTCCAGGTGCCCGGTTGGGATTTGAACCTGGTTCTAAAGTTCCTAGTGGGAGCTCCTTTTGAGCCTTTACATTCTTGTCCTTTGAGTCTGTTGACCTTTAAAACTGTATTTTTTGTTGCGGTTACTTCTGCTCGCAGAGTGAGTGAGTTGCAGGCACTATCCGCTAAACCACCCTTCACCATGTTCAATAGGGACAGGGTTGTCCTTAGTGTTGGTCCTTTTCTTCCGAAGGTTGTGGCAGAATTTCATTTTAGCCACAAGGTCATTCTTCCGGCGTTCTATCCTCCTCTGCATCCTGGTAAGGAAGAGGAGAGGCTCCATAGGTTGGATCCTAGGAGAGCGTTAAGCTTCTACATCTCACGCATGTCCCGGGTCAAAGTGGACGATCAGCTCTTTGTAGGATACGCTGGAAGGCGTTTGGCTCAAGTTGTTACTAAGCAGACCTTGTCCAGATGGATTATCTTGACCATCTCGGAATGCTACCGTCTGGCGGGTAAGGACCCTCTGGTAGGCTTGAGGGCCCATTCTGCTAGGGGTGTGGCTGCCTCCACTGCTCTGCAGAGAGGTGTTCCCATTTGTAACATTTGTGAAGCAGCCACATGGGCCTCTGTCCATACTTTTGTCAAACACTACTCCCTGGATTCTATCCATGGGCAAGATGTGGCCTTTGGTAAGGCAGTCCTCTATTCTGCAATTTGATTGGGCATTCTAAAATTCTAAAATTCAAAATTCTTTTCCCACCTCCATACGTTGGTACTGCTTTGGGAGTCTGTCATAGATGTGGAATACGTCGGAGGAACCAATCCCCTCGAAGAACAAGTAACTTTCTTACCTGGCAAAGTTCTTTCGATGGGATGTTCCGACGACGTATTCCACATCGAACCCTCCCAGCCTGCCCCTCTACAGATACCTCTTCGCATCTGGACCTTGGTGACTCTGTGTGTGTGTCCACTTAGTTGCGCCCTGGTGTCACCTGGGTCAGGGCCTCCCCTTGCATCTCACCCTTGGAACCACACTCTTTACCCTGAATACTCCTATTGGACACCACCTGCAACTACTACCAGCCTTGGCTTCTTGCATCACTGCAAGTAGGTTTTCTGCTTCACCTAACAGGTCAGCAGGTAAGAGTGGGGGGCTCTGAGTGTGTTACTGGTGGAAACACAAAGAACATTCCTGAAGTCATTTTCATTGTTTGTGTTTGCTCTTTCTTCCCTATAGCTCTGCTGTTGCTCCTGCCTTTCCACTCAAGCCCCTAGCCTGACCGGTATTCTTCTACCCTGCAGGCTGCGCTCTTGGGGGGAAAGTCTCCTATTCGTCTGTGGAAAGAGGCCCCAGTCGCCCATAAGGACTGGGGATCTTCACCTGTCGTTAATCCCAACTGTGAAGGTCCGCGATACGTGACACACATAGCTGAAATGGTTTATTCTCATCTCAAATTTCAGGAAGTACAGATTTTTCATACTCTTTTAAACTCACCGTGACATTGATGATATCTACCTTATGAAGGTCCAGCTATATCTCAGAAATCGAAACCTGTATTTCATTTTGTCAAGGAGAACCTTGCTAATTTACTTTTGCAATCAAGAGTGCTCATGCCGATTTTATAAATTCCATTTTATGTAGCTCAAGTCAGACAAAATAAACCAACACTGACAGTAAAGCATATTAAACATTTCTCATTTTCTCCTTTTAGTTGCACATACGGCTACCACACCTATTGTTTCAGTCACTATTAAAGGCGAAGAGGAGTCTTTTTCCATGGGCCGTCAGAACTCTGAGAAAAATGAAAGCATCAGTAATTCATCATGTAAGTAAATGAAAGGTTGAAGAACCAACCTGACCCAGAGCAATGGAAAGTGCTTTTATCTAATAACTTATGCTTATTGCAGTCTGGCCATCTGTTTCCGCTGTCCTTCAACCAGCACTGCAGATAAGGGGTGTATTGGCCACTTTTTCTCCCTAAAAATAGGCAAATACTCCCAAAAAATAAAAAGAGGGAGTAAAAATACTCCCAGCAAATAATAGGTAACAGACACGTATGACCTTGTGCCCCTGCTTTCACCCATACCGCTTCATGGATGTGTTTTGGTCAGTAGTGCACGTACTACTACAGGAAGAAACTACTGTCATAACTGCCTGATTGGAAGAAGTAAACTTGATTTTCCAACAAGAACATTTTTTTTTAAAAAAACAATTTTCTTTATTTTCATTTAACAACAAACAAACACAAAACAAATAAACAACAATTCTCAACATTTGCTCTGGCACTTTCGGGTATAAGTTCATAATGTACGTTATCCGCTCGGGTCACGGCTAGGCACCCTCCTCCCCAATCGTGTTGTCCACGTTCCTGTCTGCATGCTGTGCACGGGTGCGGGCAGGTCAAGTCTGCTCTCCTCCCGGCTCACTCGAGTCAGTTGCACTGTTTTCCTCGTCGCTCCCAAGTAAGTCTTGTACCAAGGTATTCCACGCTAGTAATCTGGCCCCACTGTTCTCTTCTCCCCTCTGCGAGGTTCTTGTCCAGACCGTAGTTTCTGCTATTGCCCATTTTTGTAGGTTCGCCCACCAGCCTTCTATCAATGGACCTGCGCTTGCTTTCCATGCCATTGCGATGCAGCGTTTCGCCAGAATTTTCATCAAGTCTATCATTTTAGCTATATGGATCTTTTGCTTGTCGCACCTCGGGAACAGGCCCCGTATGTAGAACACCGGCGACCAAGCTCGCATATGGATTCCTGCCTTCAACGCCCTTTGCTGTATCGTATTCCAGAAGGCTGTCACACCCGGGCATGTCCAAAACATGTGCACCATATCTGCCTGTTCTTCCTGACAGCGTGGACAACTCCGTATTTGACTGTCCCCCATGTTTGACATTCTTTTAGGCGTTAAATATGCCCTGTGCACTATGTAGAATTGCAGCTGTCTGAACCTTGCGTTTCTGGAAACTTTCTTCACGTATTGAAGGGCTCTCTTCCATTCTTTGACCCTGAGGGGTCGCTGAAGTTCCTCCTCCCATTTTGCCCGGCTGTTCAGTGTGCTGGAATTGATGGTGCCCAGCAACTGTTCGTAAAAAGTCTGGACACGGTGTGTCCCCCCCTCAGATACATCGAACCAGGCGTCCAGCGTCCCATCCATATCTTCCTCTTCCGGCAGGGTCTCCCACCTCTTCCTTATTCCTTGGACCATGCTATTATACAGTATGAATTGGCCACTGTGTATGTCCTGCTCCTCCGCCAGGGTCTGAAAGTCTACCCAATGTCCTTCTTGCCACAGGTCACCTACTTGGGCCACTCCTTGTCTTCCCACTGTGTTCTGAACGTCACCATGCTTGCTATACAAGTGTCTACCAGTCCCGCCAGGGGAATGTGCCTTGAACAGGGGTCTCTTATGTTCTGCACTTTCCATGCTCTCTTCCACAGTGCTCGGCCTAGTTGGACTATTCTGGGAAGGGTTTTTGCTTGGGTCTCGTTTATCCACAGTAATTCTTTCAAATAGTATCGCTGGAGCGATGGTCGAAACAGTATTGCATCTATGGAGGTGTCTTGCCCCAACCATCGGACCACGAATTGAAGTTGTGCAGCCAAGTAGTAACGCTCAAAGTCCGGGAGCTTGATCCCTCCCCATTCATAGCCCCTTTGTAATGTGCTCCGTGCTACCCTGTTCCTCCCCCCCATAGAAAGGTCAGTGTTATGGCGTGTAATCGTCTGAAAAAAGATCTGGGGATGTTATAGGGGATATTGGTGAAATAATATAGGAGTCGGGGTAAAACTATCATCTTCATTAGGGCCGCCCGGCCTGCCATCCCCAGAGGTAGTGTTTTCCAGAACTGCAAGGCGTTCTCTATTTTGTCCAGGGCTGCCTGCGTGTTGGCCATGTGTGTTTCCGCGGTGTCGTGATATATGTCCACCCCTAAATATCTGAAGGTGATTGGGGTCCATGTCCGGCCCAGATGTGGCAGCTGGTCTGACGTCATCGCCCTCAGGCGCGCCAGGGGGAACAGTGAGGACTTCCCCTTGTTGATGGTGATTCCCGATAGCCTGCCGAACGCTCCCAGTGCCTCCAATAGGTCTGGTAAGTGGGTTTGTGGGTCCTGGACGTAAAGCAGCATGTCATCTGCATATATTGAAATCTGGTGTGTTTCCCCATCTATCACTATGCTGGTGTCTCCGTACTCCGCCCTTAGGAAGGCCGCGAACGGTTAGAGCGACAATATATATAGCATCGGGGACAGCGGACACCCCTGTTTCATACCTCGCCCTATGTTCCACTCCCCTGAGACATGCCTTCCCGTCTTAACTCTGGCCCTCAGGTCGTTGTACAGCAGCTTTATCCAACGTAGGAACCCCCCGCCTATCCCGAAGTGGGCGAGCACCCCCAGTAGCCAGTCCCAGTTCACTGAATCGAACGCTTTAATTGCATCTAATGACGCCACTGCGTATTCTCCCTCCTATTGGTTCGTCCTGTCAATGACGTGATGGAGTCTCCGGAGATTCCATGCCGTCTTGCGTTCTAGTACCTACCCCGTCTGGTCTGTGTGTACCAGTGTTGGTATCACCCTTTTTAGCCGATTGGCCAATGCCGCTGTCAGTATCTTGGAATCCTGATTTATCGGAGAGATTGGCCTGTAGGACCCACACTCGAGCGGTGGCTTCCCCGCTTTAAGTATCTGGACTATTACAGATTCTGACATACTGCTCGGGAGTCATCCGCACTCGTATGCCTCCTCCAGTGTATCTAGTAATCTCGGAGCCAAGCTATCTTTGTATCTTTTATAGAATTCCCCTGGCAACCCGTCGGGCCCCGGGGACTTCCCTAGACAGGAAGTCCCCGGCAACTGGGCAATAACCTCCGTCAGTTCCTCCACAGTAAGGGGGGTGTCCAACATCTGGGCCTGCTCTTCTGACAGTCGTGGGAGTTTGAGTCTCCCTCTTCTGCTTCCTGTACTCTGGTATATAGTTCCTCATAGAATTGCGAGAACACTGTATTAATACCCTGCTGGGACATTTCAATCGCCCCCCGACTATTTCGAATTGCGTTTATGGGTTCTCGCTTGGTCTCCTGTTTGGTCAGCCAGACGAGAAGTCTACCAGGTTTATCCCCTTCTGCGTGCAGCCTTCATATGTACTTCGCATAGTCTAACCGCCCTAATGTCTCACAGGCTGCCATACACTGTTGTCTCAGAGTGGTGAGATCACCTGTTTCCCCCCCTCTCGCCCACCTGTGCTTCTGCCTTCTTTATCTTCCCTTCTATCTCATCCAGTTCAGCCAGGGTTTCTCTACTAAGGCCCCCCGTTTTCCCAATTGCCGCCCCCCTGATCACCAACTTAAAGGCCTCCCATGTCGTACCCGTACTGTCTACACTACCCGTGTTGTGCTCGAAGTAGTCGTCTATTGAAGTTTGGATATGATCTTGCAAGTCCCCCTCTAGGGTTGCTTCCGCCCTAAGTCTCCACGTGGGTATGGGGGCTTTCCTGTATGTATGTGCCCATGTTGCTTCCAGTGGGGCATGGTCAGATAGGGTTTGTGCGTGAATGTGTGCCCCAGTGAATTCGCCTAGTGTCTCTTTGCCTGTGAATAAATAGTCAATGCGGGTAAATGTCCCGTGTGGGGCGCTATAGTGCGTGTATCCCCTTTCACCCCCATGTACCTTCCTCCAGACGTCCTCTAGCTCGAGCTGGTCCAGTGTCTTCTGCAACACCCGTGCTGGTGGTGCGGCCCTTTTGTGTTTGTCGTGCGACCGGTCCAAACTGGGATCCAGTGTGCAGTTCAGATCTCCGGCCCAGATGGTCGTGGCGGTCCTGTACGGGGCCAGCCGGGGTGTGAGTAGTTTAAAGAAATCTGTTACATCGTGGTTTGGGGCGTAGGTGTTCACCAGACACACTTCCCGGTTCTCCAGCATTCCGTGTGCGATGAAGACCCTGCCTTCGGCGTCTCTCTCCTGTTTGATGAGTTGGAATGGGATATCCGGGGCAATCCAAGTCGCTACCCCTCTCGCGTAGTTAGAGTATGTGGAGCTGTATGTCTGGCCGCCCAATTTCTTGGCCATCTTGGCTTGTTTTTACGCCGTCAGGTGGGTCTCCTGCAGCATTGCGATGTGGACTTTCGCTTTGTTTAGCCATGCGTAGACCCTCAGTCTCTTCAGGTAGGCGTTCAGCCCCCTGACGTTCCAAGTCACCACTTTTAGTTCATCTCGGTTCCTGTGTCTTACAGTTTCCTGTGGCCCGCTCGTTCCCATCGGCCTGTTTAGTTTTCCCTTTCTGGCCTGGGAGGTCCGTCCATCATCTTCTCCCAATTATTCCCCTGGTAGCTTGCGGGTCCACCTTCCCTCTTTACTTCCCCTGTCCTGGCGGATCGCCCTGCCACCCGTGTCCGCTTCTCTCCACCTCCACTCTTTGGTGTTCCGTGCCGGATTCCTGCATTTGAGTGCAGCCTCACTTGCGCCCTTGCGTTGTCTTTGCCGTGTCCATGACCTCCTTGTTCATTATGTTTGCCTCCTCTCGTGCCTTCTGTTAACAAACTTAACCACACTACTACAACTACTATAAACCAACTCCCAGCCTCCCTCCCCCTGCTCGGGCCCCGCCGCATTCCAGGTGCCGCCTTCGATCCGTGGGCGCACTCGTCGCGGCGTAGTGCCTTAAAAAGTGACACTGCTAACTTGTCGCTACTTGGGGTCCCCTCTGTGGGTCTTGGCGGTCCAATGGCGGAGGCCTCGAGCTCCCGGGTTGATCCATTAATTTATGCTTTCGGTTCTCATTCTTGTCGTATCTCGATTCGGCATGGTGTCCTCAGTGTTTTTTCTGCACCCTCATTCCCTTCCTCGCCGGGGTGCCTCACGATTCCTCTCGACCCACTCTCCTAGTTGTGGGATCCCCTGCTGGTCCATCCACTCCTGGGTGTCTGCCGTGGTCTCAAAGATCTGTGTCCTCCTGTTGTGCAGGATTTTGAGCTTGGACGGGTAAAGTAACATGAATTTCACCCCCGCTGCCCGAAGGCGCTCTTTGGTCGGCCAGAACTGGGCACGCTGTCTTTGCACAAGTGGCGTATAGTCAGGGTAGATGGTTTCCTGGCTCCGTTGCACGTTATCTTCCCGCCTTTCCTCGAGAATGTCAGGATTTTCTCCCTATCTTTAAATTTCAAGATCTTCGCGATCATGGGTCTCAGTGGCGCGCCCGGGCGGAGTTTCCTGGTTAGTGCTCTGTGCGCCCTTTCCATCACAAAGCCCTGGGACAGGGTCCCTGCACCTACTTCCTGGAGCAGTAAGTTCTCTACATAGTCTGTGGGGTATCTGCCTTCCACCCCCTCCGGCAGCCCCACAATGCGCACATTGTTGTGCCTGGCCTTCCGCATCTTCGGCCCTGCGTTCTAGTGTTTTAATCCGCTCCAGTGCATCCGACATTTGTGACTGAGAGGTGGTCATGTTTGCTGTATTGCTCTGCACCTATTGTTCCACCGTAGTCACTCTCTCCGCTAGGTTCCTCGTGTCCTGTCTGAGGAGCCCCACATCCACGATCACTGCATCCAGCTTGCCCTCTATTGAGGCCTTTAGCCCCTCTATGGCCTCTAGGATACTGCCTTCCACTTGTTTGAGCTCCCCTTGTGTAGCGTATGATGTGGCTGTGTCCGCCGCCACCGTCCCAGGTTGTGAGTCCTCACTCTTGCGGGCAAATGTCTCCATGCTTGTTTGCCTCCCTCTGCTGCCTTTCTGTTTCTCAGGCATGCTGATGTTTGTGGCCTTGTGTGTCTGTGCTTGGATGGGGGCGTGTGCCCCTGGGCGGCCTCCACTTTGTAGTCGGTGTTCTCCCTTCCCAAGCGTGGGCCCTGCCGCTCCCCGGCACCTCCCTGGGCCCGGCGCACAGCAGCTAGTCTCTTTGCGACCAATCTGTCTCGGTCGCCAGGGCGTTACAATTTCCTGCCTCCGCTGTCTCGTCCTTACCCGGGGCTCCGGTTGTGTCGCCGCTGGTTCCTGCTGCACCGCCGCAGCCCCGGGCCGATAGCCCGCTTGCCTTCTGCTGTCGAGGGCCAGAACAGGGTCTCCCCCTCCGGGTTTCCGCTGTGTGGGCGCACTCCGGTAGGACTTCTGTGCGCTGGGGGGGCACCCTGTCGGTGCCTCGGGCTGCAGGTGCTGTGTTCTTCCTGTGTCTCGGCCCTCTGCTCTCCTCTGCCACTATCCTCGGTTGCCTGCTCCCCCTTCACGCGGCGTGGTGGTGTGCGCCTCGTTCCCCGTCCCTGTTAGGGAGGGCGGTCGGGTTTGGCGCCTCTCTCGATCTTCCGTGGGTGGTGTGTGGGTATCCGGTGGCCAGCCGTCCGCGTCCCCGCGCCCAGCCTTCTGCGTACTCAGCTTCCACTGCCCTTGGAGCGCAGGCGGGTCCTCAGTGGTCCGCGGCCGCCATTTTGTGTGGTGGCCCCGCGCCTCTGCTTCACTTCGTTTCTGGTCTTTCCGACCTCCGATTTTATTCGGGCTTTCGCCCGTGCGTGCCCTGGACCCTCCGGGTGCCGTTCCTTCGATTTGTTCAGGGTCTCCTGCCGTTTTTCAGCCGTTTATAAGGATCGTGTAGCGGATCACCCAGGAGCTCTCGTTGACTCGCTCACTCTCTCATGGCCGCCAAGCCACGCCCGCTTCCAACAAGAACATTTAACAACAAATACCCCCCAGTTCCCCTCCTGCCCTGGGTTCGGCCCTGAGCCGGCATTTTGTCCTTGACGCCGCTGTTTGTTGTGACCAGTTCCACTCCTTTCCCACTGAGTTTCCAAGCAGCTGTCCTTCTGCGTAGAAGACTTGGCCTCCTAAATTAAGTCCTATATTTTCATTCTCCTCGGACACCATGCCATTCTTGCCCCCTGCTGGAGGTATCCCATCACCCATGACCATTCTGTGAGGAAGCCCTGATGGTCCCCCTGTAACGAATATGTAACCCATTCGAGTGCTACGAAGGTCTACATTTTCCCCACACACTCATGCTCCTGGTGGGGGGGTCTCTCGATTTCCACTTCTGCGCCAGGGTGAGTGCTCCCGCCATAGCGTATACTTTTTGTTCGTCTCTTGTGGATAGGTCCTCTAAGTGAGCCCCCCATCCCCAGCAAAACCAATCCTTTGTTTCCCCTAACTGATATCCCCAGTGTTGTCTCTAGCACTTTGTAAATTGGACCCCATCATTTCTCGATTTGTGGACATTCCCACCAGATGTGGCCCCATGTCCCTTCCCTGCCACATTCCCTGCAGCACATCTTCGAGACCGAGTCGTAGCTCTTATGCAACCTCACTTGGGTCAGGTGCCATTGCACCATCAGCTTCACCCGCAATTCCTGGGTTTGAAGGGATCTAGTTAGTTTAGGGATCTGCCTCCAGAGTTGGTGCAAGTCTGCCTCCGTAATTGCCTGAGCTGTTGACTCCTCCCATTTATTCATGTATAATCTTGCCCTTCCTCCTCTCCCTGTTTGGCCTGCGAGTAAATTGCCCCCACTACATGGGCATTCCCTGTTTCTGTTACTAAGTGTTAGGGAGAATTCTCATTTTATGGCTAATTTCCCTTACCTATAGAGTCCCCCAGCAGCTTTGCTGGATTTGAAGGGTTTGTTTCTTTTTTCCTGCTAAGAGTGAGACTCTTTTTCCCACTCTTAGACATTTTTGCTGTGTGCGTTCTAGGCTATTTTTGTGTTTAATGTCTATGGGATTTTCTCAACCCCATAGGAACCATCTTTATTCACATGTGTTACACAGCACCCTCAGTGCAGTGACACAGGGGTGTCGTAGCGACCCCCAACGTAGACTCCATACCCTGGGACTGACTACTGTCTCCCAGGACATGTAAAGTCCCAATTGACTTTACTAGTCAATTCCTATGAACTAAACCAGTACAACCCATCTTACTATGGAGGTACTGGAAAGCGTTAATAGTTTTTCCCTCATGTTCATTTTCAAGACGGTATCGTACAGTCCCTCTCTCAAAAGTTTCTGGCTGGTGGGAGTGGTTACTACCATAAATATTCGACCGCAAATATTTCCCTATGAGATTTTCCCATTGTTCGAGGCTACCACTTTTTCTGACAGCCTCTAACATACTGCCGGTGCATTTTAATATTAACTTGACTCCGGCAGGTTTTATTTGCCAGAACTTTAATATAACTTCTTTCTCGTGTCTTTCTCTAAACTCCGAAGCCAGGTCGGGGATCCTTTATTCGTCCTTTTGGTGGGCTTGTGCCAAGAAGCCCTCCTTTCGGCGCCATTGAGTCTGGGGTGGGTCCATTGTGTGGGAGGGGGAGTAGGACCCCTGGACAGGGTTGCCTCAGCAACCCATGTCGCACTCTATCCTGATAGGCTGGAGGGTCTCCCGCCAAGATGACCACTCCACTGTGTGAGTGACAGCTAGGCTGTATGAATGGGGATCTTTTTGCATAAAAGCAGGGTCCTGAGGACTGGAAGAGCAAGACGTCGCCACTGGAACTAAGAAGCCGAAGAGGAGAGAAGCCAAAGACATCTGCAACGACTGAACCACCGGTGAAGCCCTGCTGCAGCGTCTTACCACTTTTCTCCACACAATGAGAGAAGATCTTCATCTGCAAGAGCCTTCTTCCGTTGAGCTGGCGGGGCCAACCAGTTTGCCAATCGCCTTCTCGGACCTGCCTTGGTCGAATCTCCCGTACCCTGTACTCGGAGGCCGGATAGCCAGGCACCAGACCACCCGGATCGCGATTTAAAGGAGCGTACCTTTTATTTGTCGGGCAGCACCGCGGCTGGTTTCATCTTTGGGTAGTGCAGTAACTCGAACCTTCCTCCACGTCGAGAGCCTCTCTTCCTCTGCTGGATCACCCGAACTGCAGGAACTACCAGGAACAACCGCCACCGCAGGAGCCACTTCTTCATTTAAAGGTACATTGTTCCGCCAGGCCGCCCTTTCTTCGCGGTAGCACTAAAGGTGTCTTAAATCCTTTACCTACCTGTTGGGTTGGCCGCCCCTCTCTCTTAACATTGTTTTTCAACTTCTGTATCCACCTTTTCAAAATCGTTAACCAAAGACTTGACTGCAGCTACAAGAATATTTTCCTCCTGGGCTCACCACTGACTCTGGCACAGGCCTACTGACTCTGGCTACATTTGTTAGACCTGCCTTCTTTAGATTGATTCTCAACTAGAACTGTGTTGGTGCACCTACTTCTTATAACTACCCTTTCCTTCCCCTTTCTAAACCTTGTGAAATGCCATTTTGCTCAGTTTTCATTTAAGTATTGCCTATACTGATGCACTGTCTTGCTTAAACTGGTTCACAAACTTATGGGAAGTGTTGCTAGGGTGTGTAAGAAACTATTTCTATATAACTTGTGCTTTCCCTCCCTTGTGAGGGATTGGTAGACTATCCCCTGTGTGTGGTTTTCACTGTGCTGTTTTGCTCAGTTTTCACTTGGTTTACAATTTAACTTGGGAGTGTGTGTATTTTTCCTTTGACTTAATTTAACTTGCTTGATGACTGTGATAAATGTGTTTTACTAGAAGTATATAAAATTAATATATATCTACTTTTTAATACAAAGCTTTGATCTGTGTTTCCTTGTGCCATAGTGCTGTAGGCCTATTGTGTAAACCCTGAATACTGCTCATCTCCCTCTTGAGATAAGTCTGACTGCTCAGCCATGGCTACCAACTAAATAGTCTTAATCTTCTGTAGTGCTCCCTAAGGGAACTACACAGGATTCTGCCTAACACTAAGTACTTTTCAAACTGAGTCAAGGCCCTGGTTGTCCCTTCCCTCACCGGCACCTGCATCACAGAGTGCCTTAATTGAGTGTATCTGTACCTCTCCCCCTCTCCCAACCCAAAATCCTCTTTACATTGATTAAATGTTTTGATTTCAGTTCCATCAAACAGGTCTTGAATTTTGTGGCACCCTCCCTCTTGCAGGCACGGAATCCTTTACCTCTCATCCCTGGTGAGAACTGTGGGTTGTCGAGTATGGGGGTACACGGAGACAGGAATGTTGTGAACTGGGCTCTTTTCACCGGCTCGTCCCAGGCCTCCCTCACCACTGTCACTATACTACTCCGATACATGCTGGTTGGTCTGTTTATCTTAGGTTTCCATAAAACCTCTTTTAGATTCCCTACTACCACCACCTCGTCCATTGCCCTCCATAGCTTTGTCCCAGTCATCCCTCAACCAGTCCCTCGAAACCCTTGTCTGCACCGCCAGGTAGTAGACCCAGAAGTAAGGTTGTCCCATTCCCCCTCTATTTCTGGGCATCATCATAACTTGCCTTGCCACTCTCGGTATTTTTTGATTCCACACAAACCTCCCTGTTTGCTTTTGTATGGCCCGAAGAAAGGACTGCGGGACCTATATTGGGAGGGTCATAAAATGGTATAAAGGCCACAGGAGCACCACCATCTTAAGGACATTAATTCTACCCATCCACGTGAGGTTCAGCGGATTCCAGTTCACCAGTTTGTTTTTTATGCTCTCCAGAAGAGGCAGGTAGTTCCCTGCCACCATAGTTTCCATGGAATTGTTGAAATAGACCCCCAGATATTTTATACCCTTCTCCGCCCACCTATACAGATACTCCTTTCTGATCACGACTTCCATATGTGGAGGGATTGCCAGATTTAGAATTTCGGATATGTGGATATTGATGTTAAGACCTGCCACTTCCCGGAATTCCTGCAGCTCGCCATCCAAAGCTTTAAGAGACTTTTCAGGGTCTTGTATTGCTAATAGCATATCACCCGCAAAGCGGTCTTTTTTGTGTTGAGTGTCCCAAAAAGTTATTCCCCTTATCTCCCTGTTTGCCCTGAATGTTTCTAATTAAGGTTCAAGGTGAATCGCATATAAGAGGTGAGATAGGGGACATCCCTGTTTCTTACCTCGTTGGACTTTAAGGGTGGGTGACAGCTAGCCGTTGATTGCAAAGCATATCGATGGTTTCTTGTAATTGACTTTGATTCTAGACATAAACCGCTCCCAAAACCTCATCTTCTGCATCGTGAGGAACACAAATTGCCATTCAACCCTGTCAAATGCCTTTTCGGCGATCAGAAGGGCAGGTACTCCCGTTTTGTTGGCTTTGTCTATAAGGTGGGCTATTCTCCTCGTGTTGTTGCTTGTTTGCCTACCCTGTATAAAGCCGGATTGGTCCGGGGAGATCAGCAGGTGGAGGATATCCTCTAGGCGATTTGCCAATATTTTGGTGTAAATCTTGGAGTCCACATTGATCAGGGCTATCGGTTTGTATGAGGCACAGGACGAGGGGTCTTTACCTTATTTGGGCAGCAGGACTACATTTGACTTCATGGACGGAGTAATTTTCTCTGTTCTTCCTATTTCAGTAAAGAGGGGAAACATGTATGGGAGTAACAATTCTCTAAAAGTCTTGTAGAACTCTCTGGTAAATCCGTCAGACCCCGGGGGCTTATTGGTAGGTAGAGATGAGAATGCTTTCCCTTCCTCACCTCTTCGTCCATTATCTCCTGTTCTAGTCCCTGCCTTTCCTGCCTGGTGATTTGTGTGAACGTCTTGCTGGCCAGGTACCTCTTCTGCTCTTCCTCAGATGCCCCCTCAGAGGTGTATAATTTTGAGTAAAACTTCCAGAATTCCCTTGTGATATCTTCTATGTCTGTGCTCACCCCCCCACCCTCTAGCTGGATTTTCAAAATGGTCTTAGCTTTTTCCTCCCTTTTCAGCATCCTCGCCAGTAATCTGTCTGGCCTGTTTGCTTTGACATAATATCTCTGTTTGAGAGACAACAAGGAACATTCCGCCGCTCGTGCGTTACTCATCTCCAGTTGCCCTCTCACTGCCGTGTATTCCCTCCTAGTTTCTCTACTTGCAACAACCCCCATACGGGGCATCACCTGCTTCAATCTCTCCTCTGGGTCTTGTTCAACGAGCCGTAGTTCCCTGTCTCTTCTTGCTTTAATTGCGATGATCTTCTCCCTAATTGTTACCTTAAAGGCATCTCACCTTATCTGTTGTGAGGTATCCCCCTCCTTATTATCCCTGAAGTATTCCCCTATGCCTGTCCTTATTTCCTACCTCAGTGTGTGGTCTTTCAGTAGCTAGGCTGGGTATCGCCATATCCACGTTCCCAGTTGTCCCGACTTCCTCCTGATCTGCAGCGTAATGGGCGCATGGTCCGAGAGCACCATGGGCCCCACTTCATCTCTATGACCCAGCCAAGTAAGAGTCGTGACACCCAGGCGTAATCTATCCTGGATGATGAGCGATGCACATGAGAGTAATGGGCATAGCTTTCCCCTTCCCTCTCCCTCCAAATGTCCACTACACCTAACCCGTCGATTTATGCCACCAGTTCCTTTGAAGGCTTGCCCTGTGCTCCTGGTGTCTTCCTACTTATGTCCTTGCCTGGGTCCCATGCCATGTTAAAGTCCCCCGCAAGCATTATTGGGCCCTTTGAAAATTTCTGTAGCCTGTTCAGGGCTACCTGGAGGAAGTGGTCTTGGCCTTGGTTGGGAGCATATACCATGGCGATTGTGTATCCCTCGCCCTGACCCTTGACGTTAAGCGCTATGTACCTCCCCAGGGAATCCCTCTCCATCCCTTCTATTGCAAGGTCTAAGTTGTTCCTAAGCACTATCAATACTCCTCCCTTTTTGGTCTTGTCGTTCCCCTGGTATACCTGCTCAAATCCTCTTAGTCACACCCTGTCCCTGTCCCGGAGTTGGACGTGTGTCTCCTGGAGACTAAGTATGTCTGGTGCCTCCCGCTTTAAATCTCTCTCCAGTTTTCTCCTTTTTATTGGGGAGTTTATGCCAATTATGTTTATGTAAATGATCTTCAACCTCCTATCCTTTTACATCGTCCCTTGGGTTAGCTGTGTCGTGCTTTACTTGTGGCCGACCCTTTCTGAACCCCCCTCCCTCCCATCCTTTCCCTTACCCTCCCTGTCAGGGGTGCTCAACTGGCCTCTAGCCCCCTCAAATCAGTCCTTCAAGGATTGAGCCCCTTCCTGTCCCCAGCACACGCACCTGTAGGTACTCCCATACCCGTTCCAAGATGTTCACCCCCTTGTCCTCCCTCTCCCCGGGACCTCTTTGTGCTCTCCCTATCAAGGCCCTCCCCAGGCTTAACCCTTTTGTTGGTTGCCCGCAAGGTATCCCCCTTAAATTTTCCTTTGACTTTAGCCTCCCCCTTTCCCCCCACGCTGCTCTTATTGGTGTGTACCACCCTGTATTGTTCCTTCAGGCCTTCGGGCCTTTCAACTGTGGTTGGAAGCCCCCTTTCTTGCCCTTAGCCGACAACCATTCCCAGCTCCTGGGCTTGTCCTTCCCCTTGCTCATTGGCTCTCTCAAGTTGGTTTCCTCTTCTTCGATGCCCAGCAGTCTTGCTCCTTCTTCATAGGATTCTATCTGTCTCTGCTTGCCCTGCCAACCGAAGACCACTCTAAACGAAACGGAAATGTCCATCTGTATTTTATGCACTTGTCCCTCATGGCCCCTAGGACCGGGGCCAGCTCCCTCCTCTTTATCAGTGTTACTTGAGCGAGGTCCTGGAATAAAACAATAACTGATCTGTTGTAAGATATGTGGGTCACTTTCCTTGCCACCTGCAGAATCTTCTCCTTCGTTGAGAAGTCATGGATCGCCGCTAGGACATCCCTTGGTCTGGCTCCTGGCTCCGTCCGCCACGGCCCAACTCTATGTACCCTATCTATGCGGCCCTCCTCCTGGCTCTCTGGGTCTAGAAGATCTATAAAGATGCTAGTGACCGCTCCTCTCAAGTCTTTGACTGACACCTCCTCGGACAGGGCTTTAATGCGTATGTTTGATATTCTAGATCTATTATCCTGGTTTCTGCCTGGAGTTCGAGGTTGTGAGTGGCCGTAGCCAGTTGCTCCATGAGCGTGTCTGCCTTCCTGGCATCTTCGGCCTTTCGTTAATGTCCACCCTTTTTTCAATCTTGCCCACATCTCTTTTGATGTCTTGAAGGGCCTCTGCTAGGTCCTCCTTCATCTTGTCCATCTGCCTTTGGACAGTGTCCGTTATTTTGTCACCGAAGTCGGTGAAAAACTGTTTGAGGAGTGTTGTGGTAACTGCCTCGTCACTGGCCTTTTGCGGGTGGGGGGTCACCTTTTTCAGCCTGGTCGTAGTCTGCTTCCCCCTAACGGGGGCTCCTGTTTCCTGGCCCCATATCCTTTGGAGGTTGGAGTCCTAGGGCTTCTTGGCCCCTTTTACTGCCAGCATAGGGTCTCTCCCGCTTGACTTGGCCATAATGGCTGTTCCCCCTCAACCTATTAAGTCCTGCTGTTTGCGTCCTTTTTGCCTGGTGAGTCCCTGGTTCCGGCGGTCCTGATCCCTTCTGTGTGTAGGCTGGAGGGTCTGTTGTCAGGACTTATCGGCCCTGTGCTGGCTATCCTCCAGGCCCGTTCTCTTCCCTATTCAGCCGCAGTTTCTAATCTTTTGTTTCTTTGCGCATAGGCGCTTGCCCGCGTTGACTATGAAGGCCCCTTTGCTGTCTCGGTCTTGATGTGCCCAAGTCCATAATGTTCCAGGGGGGGACCTTCTGCACGGAGCCGGGGATGTAGGTGACTTGTGTTCTCCCTCTCCGGGTCACACCCCACCCAGAACCCCGGCCGACTTCCTCCTGGGCAACCTCTCCACACTCCGAGGTCTTCTCGCGCTACCACACTGTGACCCTACTTGGGTGTGACACATACCAGTTTCCGCTGCGAGAGCTCCGGGCCTGTTGCTCGCCACCTCCCCCTGCAAGCAGGCTGTTCCTCGGTGGCTCTCTCCCGGGAAGGGGGGGGGGGGGCGGGCGATGTGCGCCTCCTCCCACTTTCCTCCTTTGGGTATTCCTATGCGCCCCAGTTACTATCTTCCCACTCTGCGCTTTTCAGCACTTGTGTCCGCTGCTCCACTTCGCCACCTCGGCGGGATCCTCTGTCAGCTGTACACTGCGGGCGCGGACTGTCGCCGCCTAGCCTTCCACTCCACGGCCCCTCGCATTCATTTTCTGCGCCTGTGGAGGGTGAAACTTTCCTATTTTAAAGCTGTTTCGGTACCGAGGTTCAGGGGAACATCGGTCATGGTCCCACCTTCTCAGCGGCCATCTTGGAAACCCAAACTTGTTTCTTTTAATGTGTATGAATATCTAGGTGAAAAGTAATTATTATTGTGAAAACATTTCTGTTTTCCAGGGAAAACATATTTTTACTCGCTTATAAAATACTCCCATTGGGAATTGGACTTACAATTGTACTCCCTAAATATCATTTTACTCACGACTTTAAAAAATATGGAGTAAAATACTCCCACTCTAAAATCTTATCTGGAGCACTACCTTCAATTAATCCGTGGTCCACGACAACACACAGCCAGACTATGAGGATGTCAACCTTTATGCCAGCATGTGTGTGAAAACTGCCCAGTAGCTTTAAGTAAGATGGCTTCAGTGGCATGCACTCCTTAATAGGTATCAGTTGATGTTTCAAAGAGATTTGTACTTGAGCAGGCCACTTACATTGAGTCCGAAATTGCTTTGTTTCTTGTTGTGAGTGAAGAGGGATGGGGAAGCCTGCCACCCCCTGCCCCTCCTACTAAATCCATGACAAGGAAGAAGGCTAGAAACCACTGCAATCACCCATTCTATTTTAAACAAATTCCCAATGGAACCATGATTGGCAAATAAGTCGAGGGGTATCCCCTCAGCCAGCCCTACCGGCCAAGGATCATACAGACCTATCCATGTGTGGATGAAGGGCCACAGGTTGTGATTAAGGATACCTGTATGGACAGCTTGGACTGACTAACAAGGAGCCATGCTGCTGAGCTTGTTAGAGACACCACTTCATAGCAGCGGTAGACATGAAGCACACGTGCCATTCGCACTTCGGGACGCAAACACACACTCGAATACATGAAGAACATGAACGTACAGTTAGTGAACAGTTACATATACATACTGTCATTGCTTTTATTATTTTGCCATAGCCAAACACAACAACGCAGAAACGCAAGGCACAAGAGATCCTGAGCAGAGCTTGCAGATGCTTACATGCGAATAAACCTATGGAACTGCAGGAGCACCTATGGGACTTGACAGAGCCAAGTGTGACTAACCTATGGAAATGTAGTATAATATGGACAATGTAGAAACTGCATTATAAGGTTTAGGAAAATTACAGCAGGCTACAGGCCTCAGAGCAACAGACAAGCTGAGCTGATTCAGGCTGGACAGGGAGCAAGATATGTGAAGCAGGACTCGCAGCCAGGGCCAAGAGATACGGATGACATTCCAATCCACAGATGACAGAGGGACCAGCTGCAGAAACGACTAAGAAATCCTAATAATTCAGAGCTGCACAGCTCAAATTCGTGGTCTCTGAACAGGTGACACGGCCGAAGCAGACAATGGACAGCGAGCAGTGGTGGGAAAGGAGCACTGATCCCAGGCAGCCAGACACAGACAACGACAAAGTATGCAACAATATGCAACAAGTGTTGCGCCGATCAGGAGTGCAAAGTGGTGTACACAAGTTACAATGCAGACACATAGTCATTCTTGTTACCTTGAAGAGGTACACAGAGAGCTGAGAACCTTTGTGGGTCTCAGGCCTGGGGACGCCAGCTCTAGCCAACCACAGTTTAGTATCCTTGGGGTGGGTAGCAAGGGGGAAGAATCAATGTTAATCCACCACACCGCAACATTGTTATAGTTAGTGACTTGGGGATGGACCAGGCCAGCCAACTGAAATGCGAGGACCAGTAGGGTAACATATATATTGTCCACTATAGGTAGTAGAATACTCGATACCCAATTGTGTGGCCTGAAAAGTTTTCTGGAGAAGGGCCCAGGTTGTGACATGCTAACGACATATCACATTAAAACCGGCCTGCGAGCCGAGGAAGAACAAGATGTGCATGGATTTTCTCTGTTCCTGTGCTGATCCCTGTTGGTTTTGTCTGTATTAAACCACAGTTTGAACTTGCCGTTGACTGAGTCCTCCGTGTATCCTGGGGGGAGGGAGTTGGGCCATCCAAGTCGTGGACTTCCAGTGTCCCTCTGGCATACCTGGGGGTCCTCCCCAACAAGTGTGAAAACCATGACACGTTTCGTAAAGATACCTGATAATATTAAAAGGGCGTAGACTACAAATATAAATAATATATTTTCATTTCCAAGGAAGGCTAGAATAAAGGGTTATGCAAATCATGAAATTTAGACAGGGCACAGAAGACCTTAGGCAGACAAAAAGGTTTTTACCTTCAGGAAAAAAAATTCTGATGGATCCAGTATTCCTTCCACGGATTCCTCCTCCAAAAAATATACTCCAGTCTTAAGTTTGTTGCATGGTGACTTTGTATTTGTCACATGTCGGTGTCAGATCCATACCATCACTATGTATGGTGTGTGAGAAACTTGAAGGTGTCTTACCCGCTAGTCCCCGCAGATCTCTCTCTCTCAGGTGGACCAGTGCGCCCCCTGTATCACGCCCCCTGTGACACATTTACCCCATCCTATCAGGTAGGATGTGTGGGAACTTTACCCCCACCCCATTCCCTTCTCCAACACTTTCACATGGACAGCCCGCTTTGGGAGAAAACAGACTCGCACCCAAGCAGTGAACATGACATGTCCCGCTGCTATGGTCACGTGGTTTCAGGCAATTACTGATAATCACTCAAACCTGACTTCCATTAAACTTCCCCACATGGATAAAAGGCGGAGCACAATAGCACACTCTGAGTGAGGCAAAGCACAAGAAAGAACAGCAGTTTTGAGTCGGCAGCTTAACAAGGGCAGAAAGACTGGAAACCAAGAAGGGTCCGAAAGGAGGGGAATGCCCTTACTTTCAAGAAACCTTCGAGTCAGAAAGCATAAGGCCAGAAAACCAGACTGAAGAATCCTGCGGTGTGTGTCAAAGAAGCACCAGAGAAATCAACACAGTCAGTGAGTTGGGGAAACCGATGCAAGACCGGTCTGTCTTGAAGTCAAGGTTGCAAGAAGCAACATCGTATAACGAGCGCTGGAACAAACATTGTTAAACGTGTATGATGAAAGACACAAGTAAAGCTAAACTGCTGATGATTGTTTGAACTTGAGAAGGAAAGATGCGATACCGTTAACAGAGTGGTCCAACACCGTGAGTGTGCTCAATCGAAGGTCTCTGTAAGGTATCCTGCCAAGAGAAACAAAAGCCAAAAGATTGATACGAACATTGTGTGAAGTGAATCGAAGTAGTCCTGTGACGGTTTAAGCAAAAACCATCGCACTTTGATATAAAGGGGATCCGAGCCTGAACAAGGGAGATCCAAGGTTCGAGCCCGAACGAGGGAGACCAAGTGTAAACAGTGTGGTAAAAAGGGATTCAAGCCTGAAGGAGAGAGGCCCATAATAAACATTGGAAGCAAGAACTTGTGCATGTGAAGATCCTGATAGGCATGAAACTTTGATACCTGTTTGTTACAACAGGCTCTCTGCAATAAGAGACTTTTGAAGGAAAGCCCTGATATTTATGCTTTAAACTTAATTCTCATGGCAGAGAAGTCAGAGTGTGTGTGAAGCTCGAACGTGCCACCTTACCCCGTCTTGAAAACGCGGGGAACAGAAGCCAACTGCTTAACCGTCCTGACATATTATATCTTGACCACTTTTCTTTTTTGCATACATTATTGTCCCACACTCTTTTGTTTTTAGAAGTAAGGATTGGCAATAGGTTTATTTGTATAGGCCCTTTTGTTTTGATAGAGACTCGACTAGGACTGCATTATAATTATCTGATGGTCGTAGCTTGCTCCTATCCTTAGATGTAGGGTAGATATGCGCTCAACCAACCCACTGAAGTTCAATAAACACCCGTGAACTCTGATCACTTGTGTCTGTCTTCACTGTTTGATACCATGCCTTCCTTACAGGTGCCATATCATGATACTGACAACTGTGGTTCATGCAACGTGAGGGGTAGATCCCCCTGGTGCACTACCTGTCTCCTTGATGCTACTCTAAACCCCCTTCAGCCACTGTCCCCACGCCATGCTCAGAGCTTGGTGAAAAGGAAAAAGAAAAAGAAGAGATTCTGCTCCCTCAATATGATGTTTGTATTTCTAAGATGGGTTACAGCTTGCACCCAGGCAATGAATGGCACAAATCCTATGTTAGCAAAGGGTTGCATCTTACTGTTGTTTTTTTGTTTTTTTGTGACATAATACATTTCTAAAAGATCCTGGGCACCAATTGCTGGGAAATAAAGCTCCCTGGAACGACAGCAAAACAAAGATGTGATGGCTGTAAGGTTTAGCATTAACTTCTGGCATCGGTATGTGCAACCCTCCAGATCATTGTTCTTTGCCTGCCAACTCTTTACAGAAAGGGGAAAGACCATATGCAAATCAGGCTTGGTCCCGTCCTAAAAGGGCCAGTCCAGGGGAAGTCCAACCCGACCCACTTGGTCTCATCCCATCTGCATGAACCACAAGAATCTCCAGACATGCTTCCATTTCATTAGGCATCATCACTGAGGTGTAACTTGGGTCCCTAAGCCCAGTAGGCATTGGACCCACGTCTGGGCATACCCGTCACACTCCGGATTACTACAGTGGAACAAAATATGTGAAGGTTTATAATTAATATTAACCTTTGGCATTGCTCTCTGCAACCCTCCAGACCATTGTTCTTCACCTGCCAAGCCAGTATAGAAAGGGGAAAGACCATATGCAAATCGGGCATGGTCTCACCCTAAAAAGGGCAGTTTAGCCCAAATTACTTGCTAACATCCCTTCTGCATGAAATCACAAGCAACCCCAGACATGGATTTTCCCTAATGACTCTGCTTCATAGCATTTCTCCACACTGATGCTGCTGCCCACTTCCACTCTCCCCGACCTGTTGTGAAAGGCGGTGGTGTGGTGATCCATATCAAAAGGCACAACTCACAACTGCTCTCTACCTCCCACTGACATTAGTGTTTACTCTTTAGAATATGTCATTATTCAACTCCTCCTTCCTACTCCTCTCACTGTTCTGGCTCTCGTCCTCTCAACTCCTCCTTCCCCGATCCAAACCTTTTCGTTCAGTCCCGAATCACCAACATCCCTATTTTCCTGAAGGGGCTTTAACCTACCCACACCCTTTGCAACCACACACCTTGAACTTAACTGCCTCCTATTTGACCACTCCCTCTACTCCCTCCGTGACCCTACCCACTTTAGTAGGAACATTTTTGACCATGCCTTTCTCTCTATTTCATTATTAATATTATTTTTATTATTATTCGAGTTTTTATTGAGTGCTGACCCTAACTCGGGAAGCAATGGAGTACTTTACAATCATAAGGGCAAGAACAAGGTTAGGTATCAGAGAAACAATGTAGCGGGGATCTAACAACAGGTGAGGGAGGCCAATTGTCAGCAATGGATCTACACATAACCTGGGGAGGAAGCAGTTAGGATCAGATCGCCCAGTCCCAGGTATGGTGTGACGTCGACAGTGTATGGACATAGGTGTTAGGGAGGAGTAATTCCTTCAAGAGGAGTGTCTTGAGCTCGTTCATGAACTGTAGAAGCAAGAGGGAAAGTCAGCTTTTGATGGGGGCGAGGTTCCAGAGTCTTGGTGCATAGACAGATAGGACTCTCTTCTGTGTTTTTCCTTCCTGCACTGGCAGAGTTCCAATCTGCACATGTCCTTCTGGTGGATCATAGGCCTTGAGAGATGCTGGGTTTCTCAGCTCAGTAGCTTGGGGACTTCATGTTGACGGCTTTGTAGATGATGCAGCAGTATTTGAAGATGATATGGGCTTGCATCTCTTCATTCATCCCTCTCCCTCTGATCACTCCATTGTTCACTTTAATATCTCAGTCCCTCCACCCTCTACTCCTGCTCTTCCCTTTTCAATGACTGTAAGAAAATGTTGTGATGATGTGAGGATGTGTCTCTCCTGTCGCTCTCCCTATTCATGCCTCTTCCAGTGAATGTGCCCTTTCTGACGTTCACTATGCACATTTGACTCCCTTTGACTAACACTATCCTGCGCACACATTCACACCCTCATGTCCCACTTCTCAGCATTGGATCACCTCGGAGATCCAGACCCTCAAAACATTGATGAGGCCATGTGTGGTATCACCTGTGAAGTTGTGTATTGGGTATCATCAGTGCATGCTGGGGGCATAGCTTACCATAGCTGGTGAATTGCTATGGTGTTAGATTTTGTTCTTCTACCATAGTGTTCCTTACATTTTTTCACAGAATTTCACAAGTTTTTATTATGGCAACAATAACATCTCCTTAAAGTTTTTTTACTGAAGACAATTCATGATCTTCCATCACTATATGTAAGATATTAGAAATTCTTCTCTTAGCATATGTGAAAGAGCTATATCGTTCCTTTATCAAACATATTTTTTGCAGCGCGCAAGAATGTGTGTCACTTTGAACAGCTATGTGGGAGATTCAAGTTGTGGCTGAAGGCCCTTGGTCAAGAGAGTTAGCCATGCCTCAGGCCCCACCAAGCCCCCCACAATATCCCCTGAAACTGACCTGCAGGCTGGCCCAATGTCCACCATACTCCCATGATACGGTCTGGCCAGTGGCGAAATCACTGGGGCATGGGTTTTAGCCATGTTACAGGCCCCACCTAGCAACCCGCAGTAGACTTTGGAGCTGTCCTGCAGCTTGACCCAGTGGCCACTATACCCACAAAATAGGACAGTGGGTCATTGTCGATGGTTTGCGGTCAGAGCCGGCTGCCGCAATCCCTTCAGCTATGTTGCAGGCCACGCCAAGCCACCCGGAGTAGACATTGGGCTTGGCTGCAGCCACTTTAACCCCCCATAGCCGGTCCTGGTGGCCAAGGCCAGGAGCCAGATTATTCAGGGCATTGCTAAAGGCACCAAAGTTACATCAGTAGTGGGAGCTCTGCCACGTCAATCTGGGTAAGATCTTCACCATTTACAGTCTCCAGTGTGAGCAAGAAGTGCAAAATGTTCCTGTTCAAGGAGTGTCGCCCACAGGGCTCTTCAGGCTCTCTGTGGGACACATTCATTGTCGAATGCAACTTCACTGCCTCTGTTCTTTCCCACTGATTCCGTACTTTCCTATGGTTGTAGGGAGAGTCTGGAAGTTTGGTTCCTCTATGATTCTGATTCCTCTGAACTGGCCCAGCAGAAAGTAGGCAGATACCAACCCGTACCTCAAGAGCCTCAACTTTCATACTTGCCGGCTGAGAGGCTAAGGTAAAAGGAGTGGGATTTGTCAGATGACTATCTGGATGCAATCCGTTTGGCTGGGATGCCTGCCACCAAGTTTGTCTATGCCTGCATATTGTCTGGTTTCGTCTTGCTGCAAGGAAGGAGTTCTGCACCCTTTGATTTGCCCATCCTACACTGTTTTAGATTTTTAGCACTCTTTGGTTAGGCTAGATCAGCGGATTGGCACTGTGAAGGGGCACATGGCTACTATTTTGCCCTTTAAAAGGACCTCTGAGCAGGGCCGGTTCTATACAATCCCCACTGTTATGTAGTTTTTGCAGGGATTGAAAAAACAGTTTCCTCCAAAACCGTTTATTTTTCCTGCATGGGATGTTAGTCTTGTGTTGAGTTGAGTTTTTCTCTTCTAGGTAGTGGTTTCTGAATACACTCCTCTCCACCAGGGTTCTGTACTATTTTGGGAGTCTAAGGAATTTATTTTTTAAATAACACATTTATTGAAGCAGCAACTGTGAAACAAAAGAATAAATAAAAACACATTCTAAAATAAGCCCAATATATTTCCCCCCATAGATTCCTCATTGTCCTGCCAACCTGGCCCTCATGTTGGATAGCTTGTGCCCCTCTTGGGGTTCAGCAGTCTCTTAGTTGTTCAGTATTAGAGGAAAAAAAGGTAGAATTTTGGTCATGGTGAGCCAATGGCTCTATATATATACTGCCACTGAGGCCACATCTGATGTCATAGGCATTCAACAGGAGCCGGGTAAAGCTAACATGGAACAACATGATGCCCCCTTGTTGCTGATGAAATTTCAATGTATATATTCTAGATCATTCTAGGCCGTTCAAATACCAACAACAAAAAAACACGAGGAAGTGGGGCCGCAACAAGAGGAAGAGGAAGAGGTGGCAGAAAGCCACGATGAGGGGGCAAAGTGGCAACAAATATAAACAACAACCCTCCTCCAAGATCACTGCGCTCTGGGAAGTAAATAACGATGTTGAGCCAAGTCCACCTGAACAACAGATCATCAATTTGTCCACTCATGTTTTGACAACAGAGGAAACCAAACTATTCAAATTGGGGCCCTTTGGCGGGTTTTGATTATGTGCAGACAAGACTAGACTTGGATAGTTTTGTGCACAAGTTGCGGCTAAAAAAGTTTTTCACCTCTAACATATATAAAAAGAAATGGAAACCGCCATTGGAAGGACAAACTGATGTCACTATCTGTTACGCTCAACTGGCTCCCGCAGAGGCGTCGATCGGAACTGGACAGCTGCGGTCTCCACCAATGTGACGCGTAGGGCCGAGATGACGGACTGGACTGGCCCACCTAGCTTCGTTTGCTTGGCCCGTAGGAATATTCTTCTGTAAATGGAGAAAGGGAATTAACCACCCGTGGGGTTGAGCATAAATCCCCCACCCCGCTGTTCTCCCCACAGATCACCTTCGATGTCCCCTCTTATCGTCTCACCTGATGGTTTGAAAAGATGAGCTCTCCATCCTGCATTGAGCGCAGGGGCGCGTTGATAACCAGTTGCTTCACTGGCTCAAAGTAATTGGTGAGTTCCAGAACAATATTGACTCCGAAAAGTATGTAGTTCGTAACAGTTCACATGTCTGACTTTCACTCTTGTCCGATTCCTTGCAGTTTGCAGCTTGACCCCAGCAAAGAGTTCCTCGAGGTAGCTGACAAAGTTCAGGTAAGGATTTGGCTTATCCTACAGAGTTCAATATAATAAGGCCAGAATGTAACCTGTGGCTTGTTCCCTTATTCAGGTGTAGAGAGAAAATATGAAGTTCGGGGAATAATGCCTCCGGGGGTAAAATTAGGTAAGTCTATTGTGGTGAGAAGAGTTCCCCTTGTTTGTCCCTTCGTCTCACCTTGTTGTCCTTTTTTTTCCCTTTAGGGGCCGGGGTACGGCGAGGATGCAATGGAGACTGCGCTGACCCGTGAAGAGGAATAGTACCCCCGGCGGTAATCAGGTAAGTCTATGGGGGTAGTTACTATTGCCTCTGTTTATTCCTTTGGCTCACCTTTGCTGTTCTTGTGTTGCCCTTAGGTGCCAGAGTGCGGCGGGAACGTGCAGAAGGATGCAGTGGATCGTGAGGATGCTGCGAAGGCCGGTGAGTTCAGCGCGGCGCTGCAGCAGGCGAGGCGGCGCGCGTAAAATGCTTCTTTCTTCCAGCTCGAAGATGCGGTGGATCCGGAATTCAGGTAAGGATCGAAGGTTTTGCTCTTATTCTAACCTCTTCTCCTTCTGTTCCTCCCTTTTTCTAGGAGCTGCAGACTCGAGGCGGGCGTGGCAGAAGACTGGATGCAGGTTTGCAGACACGGTGAGCGTTACGGTGCTGGATGCAGAATAGCACGAAGCGTGTGCTGCTCTTCGGACGTGGTTTAAATAGCCTCCAAAGTAGTCCCAGGTAAGTATTCCTCCCCAGCCCCACCCGAGTAAAAAATAGTCCCTAGGTAAAATAGTCCCTTCCAAGCCTCATTTGGCTTGGAGCTCTGCAGCATGGTCTGCCTCAGGTAAGTTCAACTCTATGAGCCTGGCGCCTATGGCACCAGGACTGACTCTCCATATGAGCCTGGCGCCATAGACGCCAGGACCGCACCCAAACAGCCCCTACCAGGGGTTTTTGGGCTTGCTCAAAATATCTTGATGCCTGCTTCCGGGGTTGCTGGACCTGGTCTGGTTCCCCGGGGGTAGGCATCATGACAGCACTCCCCCCCAAGGCCCCTCCTAAAGTCGTTCTTCCCCGTGGTTTTGGTTTGTCTGGGAAATTTCGGTGGAATCTTTTCACCAATTGAGGTGCATGCACGTGGTCACTAGGTTCCCAAGACCTTTCCTGTGGTCCGTAACTGTCAGGAATGGCACTCTGTCAAGAGTGGCACAGGGTACCCAAGTAGGGTTTGGGTGGCTGTGCTGAGGTAAGGTAGCAGATAAGCACACATAGCAGGAAGTTCAACAAGAAAGAACTGTAGGAAACAGTAGCTGTGAGCCAAAAGGGGCAAAAGATACAAAGGTACAAACAAACTGGATTCCCTCTTGGGGTGTATGCTGAAATGGGAAAGAGTGTTCCACGAACCTTAGGAAACTCCAGCCTTCTGCACAGATTGCTATAACAGAGGCCCACGCTGTATGCTCATGGCTGGGAACAACAGCAGTGGGTGTCTGTAACACTGAAAACGAGACAAAGGAAGGGGCAGAGGTTGCCTGCCGGAAACCAACAGGCAAGCTCTGTACAAAGGGATTACATAAGACACATGAGAAGACAAGAACAGAAATATCCAGCGAAAAGGAAGTCAATGAGCAATCTAGCAGAAGGAAAGGCAGTTAGACTGAAATAGATAACCTAAGGTGGAGTACAGAGGACTCAAGGAAGAGAACAAGGAGCAGCAGTCAGGAAAACAGAAGGCTGCAAAGTAGGAAGCAGGTCTGCAGTCAAGAGTGGCACTAGGTGCAGGCAAACTGTATTGGACTGCAGAGGACTGTAGTAGGCTGAAAGGCAGGGAGTCCAGAAGAACAGGACAGAGAGAGATTAGTAGTAGGTGACAGACAGAGAGCCCAAAAGAATAGGGCCGCAAGGTAGGGAGCCCAGAGGAGCAGGGCTGTAGGCAGTGAAGAGGTGCAGGATGCAAGGTAGGCAGCCCAGGGAAGAAGGGCTTGGAGACAGCAGAAGGTTGCAAGCTGCACGGTAGGGAGCCCAGAGGACAAGGGCTGTAGGCAGCCGGAGTGAGGCAGGCTGCAGGGCAGGGAGCCCAGAGGACAAGGACGGTAGGCAGCCGGAGTGAGGCAGGCTGCAAGGCAGGGAGCCCAGAGGACAAGGATTGTAGGCAGCCGGAGTGAGGCAGGCTGCAAGGCGGGCTGCAGAGGACTAGGACTGTAGGCAGCCGGAGTGAGGTAGGCTGCAGGGCAGGGAGCCCAGAGGACAAGGACTGTAGGCAGCCGGAGTGAGGCAGGCTGCAGGGCAAGGAGCCCAGAGGAGCAGGGCATCAAGGAGTGAGCCCAGAGGAGCAGGGCCGCTGACTGTAGAGGGCTGCAGAGGACTGTAATAGGCTGCAAGGCAGGAAGCCCAGAGGACAAGGGCTGTAGGTAGAAGGCAGCGGAGCGTGATCGGCTACAAGGCAGGGAGCCCGGAATGGGCACTGGAACAAAACAGGATAATGCAGCAACAGGAAGAGCATACAAAGTAAAGGGTCAAGGCAAACAGGAGCGGGGAGAACTCAAGATGCAAGACCCTGTGCTCCTGCAGGCAGCTGCTTATATACAGCCCTGCCCTGTTCTGAGGCAGGCTAATTGACAGCACCTGAAGCCGCACACCTGAAGACAATCTGCCTCCTCCCTCTCTGGTCCTGAGCAGGTGGAAGCAGCACTGGCCGCTAGGGCTTCTGGGGATTGTGGCCCCAATAACGATGAATGAGAATAGCCAGGAATTAAGGACTGTAGCCAGGTGCATTATGGTACATGTAGTTAATTGAATAAAATAAGAAAGAACCAAAGTTGAGCAAATGGAAATAAAAGACCAAGGCGTGAAAAGGAGTTGTTCAAGGAGTATTAGGAGGATAAATGAGTACCAAGTAGTCCATGATGGTTGCCAATGCGTGCGCCAGCGGCGTGGGCATGACAGTAACCATTCCAGTCAATTAAATAAAAAAGTTTTGACTTCACCATCTTGGAGTCCAGGATGTTCTTAACTTCAAATTCGGGTTCCCCGTCTATAAGGATGGGGTCTGGTGGCTTGGTTAGTCTTGTCCCTGGTTGCACTGGCTTCAAGAGTGACACATGAAAGACGGGGTGAATTCGCATATTAGCAGGTAAGTCCAACTTGACGGCCACCGGGTTCATAATGGCCTTAATAGAGTAAGGTCCCAAATATCTAGGGTTAAAGGTCCTCGTTCCCTTGAGAGGTATGTGTTTTGTGGCCAACCATACTTGGTCCCCTATCTGGTACTGTGGAGTATCACTTCTCTGCCGATCAGCATCTTTCTTATATTTCTCCTTCGTCTGTTTTAAATGTGCCGTTGCCTCCTTAAAGGCTTGTGTAATCGTAGCATGTAGATGGTCCACTGCAGGCATTTCTAAGTGTTGGGGTGAGTCAAGGTCTGAGGTTCGCGGATGGTGCCCATATAGGGTATAAAAGGGGCTTTGTCCAGTTCCAGAATGTACTGAATTATTGTATGCATATTCGACGATCCAAAGAATGTCCTTCCAATTACTCTCAGTCTGATGTAACATACAACGCAGGTATTGTTCAAGAGTCTGGTTGGTCCTCTCCGTCTGACCATCGGTCTGGGGGTGGTGACTGGTCGATAATCTCACATCGATTTGCGCCAATTGACAACATTTCTTCCAGAAATGTGAAATGAATTGACTGCCCCGGTCAGAGACCAACACGGACGGAAATCCATGTATGCAAACAATGTTTTCGAGGAATTCTTTGGCCAGGATTGAGGCGGAAGGTAGTCCTTTTAAAGGAATAAAGTGGGCCATCTTGGAAAAAAGATCCACAATAACTAGAATGGTGTTAAACCCATTACAAGGAGGTAGATCGGTAATAAAGTCTAACGATAAAGTGTGCCATGGTGTAGGCGGAATGTCTAAAGGTTGTTAGAGTCCAGCTGGTTTTTTCTTTTGACTTTTGTTTTGGGCGCAAATGCCACAAGACATCACAAATGACTTAATATCCTTTAGCCAGGTGGGCCACCAGAATTGTCTTTTAATTTTAGCTTCAGTTTTTGCAACACCTGGGTGCCCCTCCATTAGGGTATCATGATAACGGGAAATGACTAGCTCTTTTAGTTCCTTGTGTGGCAGAAATAGCCACCCTTGGTAATAAAGCAGATCATTGGTGACAGAGTAGTCTGGGCCTTTCTTTACCCAGTCCTGCAGGGCTCTAGGATCAAAGAGTTGCTGGATCTTTACCTGAATGTCCTCTAGTGTCTGTAGAGTAGTCATGCCAAGAATCCTTTGTTCGGAAATTATAGGTACTGGTTCTGGGTTCGCTTCTGCCTCTCCCATCCCTATTCAGGATAAGGCGTCTGCTTTACCATTTTACAACCTGGTCGATAGGTTATCACGAAATCGAACTCGGCAAAGAACAATGCCCATCGGAGTTGACGTGATGATTGGGCCTTGGCTGTTTTTAAATACTGTAAGTTCTGGTGATCGGTGATCACAGTAATGGTATGCCTGGCACCGAAAAGATAGTGCCGCCAAGCCTTGAAGGCGGATTTAATGGCTAATAACTCCTTGTCGGTAACCGCAGCATAGTTTAACTCGGGTGCCGAGAATTTTCTGGACCAAAATACTACTGGGTGAAGCTGGCCAGTTTCAGGGTCCTTTTGAGACAGGGCAGCTCCCATGGCTAGACTGGATGCATCAGTTTCCACTATGTATGGAAGTTCAGGGCACGAGTGCTTTAACACAGGTGCAGACGTGAATTTTGCTTTCAGCGCTTGGAAGGCATTTTCAGCTTCTTCAGTTCACATAAAGCATTTATTTTTTCGCAAGAGTGCTGTGATTGGGTTGTACGACATGTGAAAAATCTGGGATGAATCTGCGGTAGAAATTGGCAAAGCTGAGCATGCTTTGTACTCCTTTAACTGAACTTGGTGATGGCCACTTAAGGATTGCGTCCACCTTTCGTGAGTCCATTCGGACTCTCTTTGGGGTCAGGATAAACCCAAGGAATTCAACTTCTGTGGCATGAAAAACGCATTTTTCTAGTTTTGCATATAGTTTGTGCTGGCGCAATTTCTCAAGGATTGCTCGGACGTGCTTCACATGGTCAGATTCTGAAGAGGAGTATAACTAGAATATCATCGATATACACGACAACACAAACGTCAATGAGTTCACGAAGGACATCGTTCATGAAGTATTGGAAGGCTGCTGGTGCATTGCACAACCCGAAAGGCATCACCTGGTATTCGAATAACCCATACTTAGTGCGGAAAGCAGTCTTCCATTCGTTACCCTCTTTTACACGTACCAGATGGTATGCCCCCCGGAGATCTAATTTAGTGTATATACAAGCGTCCTTCACTTGGTCTAGTAGTTCAGGAATCAGAGGCAACGGGTATCGGTTCTTAACAGTTATCTGGTTCAATGCGCGGTAGTCTATGCACGTTCTGAGGTCACCTTCCCTTTTTGGGCACGAAGAACAAAGCTGAAGATGCAGGGGACTTGGATGGGCGAATAAAGCCATTGGCAAGGTACTGGTCTAAGTATTGTCGTAGGTGAAGGTTCTCAGGTTCCTTAAGGGCATAGATCCTGCTACAAGGGGGTTGTGCACCGGGTATGAGATAGATTTGACAATCGTACGATCTGTGAGGAGGTAAGGTGTTTGCCTGTTCCTTTTGGAAGACATCCTGGAATTCTTGGTATTCTGGAGGTAGCTGCATGACTGATGTGGTTACTGTGGCCAGACCTGCGTTCTGATTTGTTTTTGGGTAACAGGTTTGTGCACAATCCAGGAAAGGTATTCTCTTCTCTCGCCATTCAATACAAGGATTATGTGTTTCCAACCAAGGTATCCCCAGTATTATTTGGAACTGTGGGGCTTTGATTAGATCAAACAAAATAGTCTCTCGATGCCCATCCTGACCCAATAGTGTCATCTCTGCGCTGGAATGAGTTACAGGCCCAGAGGCTATTTCAGTTCCATCGACTGTGGTGATGACATCTGAGGTGGTAGATTCATCCTGGAAGCCAATTCATAGTCCACATAGTTTCCTATGGTCCCGCTATCAATGTATGCCCTTACTGCGTGCATACGCGATGGCTTCGCTGGATCTACGATGACCATTGGTATGATGAAATGCAAGGTCTGAGTATCCTTCGCTAAGCTCGGCAAGCGGACCTCTATGCTTGTCGGGCGTGGTCGTTTCCCGGGTCTGACTCCATATGGCTTTTATCAGCAGCTCCTACCACCTTCTTGGGTGGTTTTACAGGGCAATCCCGTAGAAAATGTCCAGAAGTTCCACAATATAGACACAATTGCATTTGCTGTCTCCTTTCTCTTTCCTTCTGGGTTAAGGGTTCTTTAACCCCTCCGATTTGCATGGGTTCTGAAGCATCTGCTCCTCTGGGGTTAGCGTGGGTTTTGACCAACACCCGATTCTCAAACTTGGCTCGATCAGCCTTTCTGTTCTGAAGTCTGTGATCTAACTCGACCACTAAGTCTATATATTCAGCGCAGTCTTGAGGTGGGTTCACAATTTGAGCCAAGACATCCTTTAGTTCTCCTCGAAGCCCTCGATGAAATAACGTGATTCGTTTTACCTCAGGCCATCCAGTTTCCACTATTAACCTATTAAAGGTCACGATGTAGGATAGAAGGTCCTGGTTACCCTGTCGTAGGGACAAAAGTTCGTTATCCAGGGCCTGTCCTTGGGAGTGCCGGGCAAATAGTCTTTCCATGCTAGTTTGAAAGCCCTGAAAATACCGAAGAATTGGGTCATCCTGAGTAACTAGTGGAATTGACCAATCAGCTGCACTGCCGCTGAGATATGACAATACAAAGGCTACCTTGGCTTGATCTTTTGGGAAGGCTCCAGGTCTGCATAAAAAAGTGCAAGCGGCATTGGTTCATAAACACGGCGAACCTTTTGGGATCTCCGGCAAAGCGTTCGGGTGGGGCTAATGGAATATTTCATGGTAGGTTTATTTGCGCAGGGTTACTCGATAACATAGGAGCTGGATTTCCCCCATAGGTGTGCTTGTCCACCTTGGCTTTGCAATAGTTGCCTAGCAAGGTCATCAGTTCGCTCCTTTGACAAAAGCAGTTCTCTCCTAAGATCATTGGTTTCTTGACGGGCGGAATACACTTCAGCCCTCAGTTCCCCCAGTAATTGGGCCAATTGGTCAGTCTCTGAGGTATCCATAACTCCCGGGTGGGAATTTGTGGGTAGGCTTTGCGTTCCTTTACGCTCAACTGGCTCCCACAGAGGTGTCGATCGGAACTGGACAGCTGCGGTCTCCACCAATGTGACGGGTAGGGCCGAGATGACGGACTGGACTGGCCCACCTAGCTTTGTTTGCTTGGCCCGTAGGAATATTCTTCTGTAAATGGAGAAAGGGAATTAATCACCCGTGGGGTTGAGCGTAAATCCCCCCGCCCCCGCTGTTCTCCCCACAGATCACCTTTGATGTCCCCTCTAATAGTCTCACCTGATGGTTTGAAAAGATGAGCTCTCCATCCTGCATTGAGCGCAGGGGCGAGTTGATAACCAGTTGCTTCACTGGCTCAAAGTAATTGGTGAGTTCCAGAACAATATTGACTCCGAAAAGTATGTAGTTCGTAACAGTTCACATATCTGACTTTCACTCTTGTCCGATTCCTTGCAGTTTGCAGCTTGACCCCAGCGAAGAGTTCCTCGTGGTAGCTGACGAAGTTCAGGTAAGGATTTGGCTTATCCTACACAGTTCAATAAAATAAGGCCAGAATGTAACCTGTGGCTTGTTCCCTTATTCAGGTGTAGAGAGAAAATATGATGTTCGGGGAATAATGCCTCCGGCGGTAAAATTAGGTAAGTCTATTGTGGTGAGAAGAGTTCCCCTTGTTTGTCCCTTCGTCTCACCTTGTTGTCCCTTTGTTCCCCTTAGTGGCCGGGGTACGACGAGGATGCAATGGAGACTGCGCCGACCCGTGAAGAGGAATAGTACCCCCGGCGCTAATCAGGTAAGTCTATGGGGGTAGTTACTATTGCCTCTGTTTATTCCCTTGGCTCACCTTTGCTGTTCTTGTGTTCCCCTTAGGTGCCAGAGTGCGGCAGGAACGTGCAGAAGGATGCGGTGGATCGTGAGGATGCTGCGAAGGCCGGGGAGTTCAGCGCGGCGCTGCAGCAGGTGAGGCGGCGCGCGTAAAATGCTTCTTTCTTCCAGCTTGAAGGCGCTGCTGGATGCAGAATAACTCGAAGCGTGTGCTGCTCTTCGGGCGTGGTTTAAAAAGCCTCCAAAGTAGTCCCAGGTAAGTATTCCTCCCCAGCCCTACCCGAGTAAAAAATAGTCCCTAGGTAAAATAATCCCTTCCAAGTCTCATTTGGCTTGGAGATCTGCAGCATGGTCTGCCTCAGGTAAGTTCAACTCTATGAGCCTGGCGCCTATGGCACCAGGACACTCTCCATATGAGCCTGGCGCTATAGGCGCCAGGACCGCACCCAAACAGCCCCTAGCAGGGGTTTTTGGGCTTGTTCAAAATAACTTGATGCCTGCTTCCGGGGTTGCTGGACCTGGTCTGGTTCCCCGGGGGTAAGCATCATGACACTATCTCCGACATTGACACTCTTACTGCATTGGCTACTCTTCAATATGAGAGTGAGCAGATTTCAGCTGAAAATGCTGAGAACTTGGATAGACCGGTCCTGGAATATTTGGGTATCTTAACTGACTGGCCTTCTAAAAGTAAACTGAAATGCAAATCCAAGTTTAATCCATTAAGTGCTCAGAATGTGCATATTGAAGCATTTTCCAATGTAGTAATTGATGATCTTAAACAAGAAAGGAGGAGAAATGACAAATATATCAAAAGTAATTTGTCCGGGAAACAACGTAATGCTCTGTCAAATATATGTAAAATGGACGGATGTATAATTAAACCTGCAGACAAAGGTTGCAATATTGTCCTGATGAATAAGGTGGACTACATAAAAGAAGCTTATAGGCAGCTCAACGATTCTAAATGTTATGAAAAACTTGAGAAGAATACCATTGATCAGATGGAAAAAATAATCTGGGATTTGTTAACGAAATGGGAAAATGTAGGTATCTTGGACGAAGATATGGTGACATTTTTATTCACTAAACATTCTACGACTCCCACCATATACTTCCTCCCTAAAATTCTTAAAATTCCTCTAAACCTCCTGGGAGACCCATAGTCGCATTATGTGGCTCACTTCTTGAAAATATGTCCAAATTTGTGGACGAAACATTATGCATATTTTTTTCCACACTGCCTTCTTAGATAAAGGACACCACTGATTTCCTTTGTAAGATTGATGACTTACCTTGGGAATCAACATATTTGCTATCCACTATGGATGTGGCGTCATTATACACATCTATAGAACATGAGGATGGTATTAAGGCCTGTGAAACCTTTTTGAAAACACGTTCCCTCAATTACCTCGACCATTCCACTTTGATTCTTGAAATGGTAAGACTCTGTTTGGAGAACAATGTTTTTCTCTTCAATGATGAACTGTTTCGTCAAATCCAGGGCGCTGCAAATCTCATGATGGGGAATTGGGAAAAACTGTAGTATGGGCTGAAGGAAATTAGACTTTCACAGACAAAAGAATTTTGTGGCTACGCTACATAGACTATTTATTGTATGGAACGGTACAGCTCAATCGTGGAAGGAGTTTGTTAAACTACTTAACGTTAATAAATTGAACCTACAATTCACTGAACAACATAGTGAACATTCAATCGTCATTTTAGATGTGAAAGTTAAAATTGTTGATCGAAAAATTGGGTGTGAACTTCATCGGAAAATAACGGGAGCTAACATTCCACTCCATGCTAACAGCGCACACCCTAAAAGTCTTTTATGGCGCATCCCTTATGGAGAATTCATTCGTATCAGAAAGAATTGCAGTGATGTGAAAGACTTTGATCTAGCAAGCAAAACCACAGCCCAGAATTTTCTACAACAGAAATATCCCAAACAGGTGATTGAAAGATCCTATTTGAAAGTTTGGGACATGAATAGACAAAACCTATCGATGAAATCTCAATCTGATTCTCGGGACACTACAGAAAAAGATACTACCAGACTAATATTGACTTTTGGGAGCCATTCATCTACCATAAGAAATATTATTACTAAGTATTGGAAAGGTCTTAAAGGGGACAAAGACTTAGGCAGCATGCTTAAAGCACGGCCAGATATAATTTTCCGAAAAAGTTTGTCCATAAAAGACTTAGTAGTTCAAAGCTACATGGCTTCTGAAAGTGTACCAACTGGCAGTAATTGGCTCTCAGGAGGACGAAAGGGCTTTTTTAAGTGCTGCAAATGTAAAGCATGCAAATATGTGTTAAACTGCAGCAGTTACACCCATCCCATTCTGCTGACACAAATACAAATTGTAAGCAGAATTACCTGAATTTGTAGTATATGTCCTCTAGTGCCCATGCCTGAAATGGTATGTTGGCAGCACTAAATGTAAACTAAAAATACGCATTTTACAACATATCAGAGCTATCATCAATAAGGACCATTCATATCCCATGGCAAAACACTTTACAGAGTTCCATGATGGAGATCCAAGTACTCTGTCATTTTTTGGTGTCCACAAAGTCATCAAAGGCCCAAGAGGTGGCGATAATGAAAAATTGTTACGACAGGAGGAGACCAAGTATATAATAGATTTTGAGAGCAAAAACCCAACTGGTCACAATGTGGATGAGGAGTTGTACACCTTTTTGGGAACATAGATTGTGTATATTGGTTATTCTAATTCTCATCTGTTGCTTTCTTTATGTACTTTCATTCTTTATATAGCTGGGTCCCCGCAATCCATTTGAATAATGGGTGCTCTGTTTTAGACATTCATATTATCCAATTTTGCTTGTTGATTGCTTCTTTTTCCTAAAACTATTATTGCTTTCTTGTCCTCTTTTCCGTTTAGTTTTTGTGGGTTGATCTCAATTCCATTTTAATTAATTTTCATTCTTCTTTTTTATGACACCCTCATACATAGGTAAAAATTGTACATACAATTTGAGATGCATTATTATGTGTTTTGCTATATTAGCCAACGTTTATCCAAGAGGGTGATTCTATTGTGGCTACATAAGAATATTCAAGCCTTAGAAGATTGAAACATTGATCTTCCACATGGTGGTCATGAATATTAATTTGGTTTTCATGAATATTCCATCATTAATTTCAACTTCTAAGATTAGAAATATACATTGCTAATATCATAGAGGCATTTTGCCTATAACTAATATGGCAATTCAATTTCTATTACATTATATATCCAGTGTGAGACCCCGCAATATGACACCACCACTTGGGTAATATTGACTAGTGAAAAAGGACATTAAAAGGATAGCTGGGGTGACGACATGCAATGTAGAAACATTGGTTTTAATAAGTATAAGGCACTAGCACTTTAATCGATGGTGGAGATATATCACTCTGGTCATCAAACCATGCTGCTCTGAATGTTTTGCACTATGCACTAGCACTTTATGAATGGTTTTTACTGACATAGAACTACATAATGTCATATCATTACCCAGCACCCTTATATCCTAGTCTTATGGCCTCGCATATGGATATTTAGAAAATGGAATTCCACTTACTTTCATGCGGATATGTGAATTTGATCTTAGCATATATAGCGTTATTATGCTTGTTTCATTATAACTCTTCCATTGTTTGATAAATCATGTTGGCAGCATTTAAATTTGGGTTTTATAAATTGCCATTACATTTTTACAGAATTTATATTGTATATATTTGATATTTTACTGTGAAATTTATTAGTATTGGAACGAATCTCCCTGTTGTTGTTATTGTGATATATTTGCACTTTGCGAACAATCTTTTTGCACTTTCAAAGATGGCTGACAGCAAAAACAGCATCTCTATAAGTCACCTTGTCTATGTCGGTTGTAGTGTTATGGGTTAAATGGGCTCCCACAACAGGGCGGAGTTACTGTGAGCAAGCCACAGGAGTGTGGCGAAACGCGTCAGTTAGCCTCCTTTCGCTACTGGGAAGCCGCTTTTTACTACTAAATTTCTTAATAAAGCTGAACTTTTAAATGCAAACTTTTGCTATGCAGTTTACTGCTGTTGGTTCTCCACGATTGAATTCTTCGCTGGGCAACTAATGCTGGATGTTATTTGATTTTGAAATTGGATGGGAGTGCAGCTTCTAAGAAAACAAGACTTTGCAGTCTTTTGTTTGCTTTTGTTTATATATATATATATATATATATATATATATATATATATATATATATATATTATGGAATTAAGGATGAGGAGTTGGTGGGAGGATGGACTGGTCAATCAGAAAGAACATTATTGAAAGGTAAATGATTGGTCTCTTCCCCATCACTCACAACATGGATGTTTAAGTATCGCTGCACTTAATGCTTGGCTTGTGGTTGCAATGATTCAGGACAGATTTAGGATGGAAATAGTTGTGGTTTCCATGATGGACTATATAATGATATTAACCAATGACACCAGTCTCTGGCTGCTTATCCCTCTTGATATAGCAGCAGCATTTGACATAAATGAGCAGGCTATTCTCCTTCATCCCCTGTCTCAGATGGGTTTTCAGGGGGCTGGCAACCACTGGGTTTAGTTTTTGGGGAGGTGGGGGAAGTTGTCAAGCAGAGGCCAAACAGAGGCACTAGATCCATTTAATTCTAGCCCCTGAGTTGCCCAGAATTTGGTTATTTCTCAGGTTTATTTTTACCTCTTTCTATAGTCATTGGCAAAACCTCTACATGATTAGGGAAACCATTTGTATATCTATGTGAATGATACCCATACACAGGGGTTATTGTATCACAACTCTCCAATTAAATAAATGGCGCTGTCATGGTCCAAGGCCCTCAGGCCAATCTCCTCCTCTTTGATAGACGCTTCCCTCTCCTCATAAATTTCCTCTCATCTCCTGCTGTCCCCTCCTTTCCCCCCTTGGCTACCTTGCCCTCGATCTCTTCCTCCTCCTCTGCCCCTCCTAGGGCTCTTTCTCCTCCGCAGGGCGTACCTCTGATTTGTACCCCTCCCCGGAAGGTCTTTAAGGCTGGCAACCTTCTTCATATTGCAACTCTCAACTCTCGCTCTGCTGTCAAACACTGCTCTGACATCTGCTACCTCCTTGAAGAACTAGACCTTGATGTCCTTGGTCTTACTGAGACATGGTTCATGGCCAGCTCTGTTAAGAGCTTTGACACTCTCCTCCCTGATGGCTACAAGATCCTCTCAGCACCCAGATCCTCCCGGTCCGGTGGGGGGGTAGCCCTGATCTTTCCTCAGTGGATTCCTGCCTCTATCATTCCCACTCAGACCTACTTCTCTTTTAAATGCCTTGTCTGTAGGCTTTCTCTCTCGCCTACCCATTCTCTTACTGTGGTTACCATCTACCGGCCTCCTGGTCAAATCACCTCATTTCTCTCTGAGTGGGCAGACCTCTCCTCCTTCCTCCTGGCCTCTACCACTCAACTCCTCCTCCTCGGTGACCTAAATATACATTTAGACTCTCCTTGCTCCTCCTCTGTACTCTTCCGTGACCTCTGCGACTCCCTCTCTCTGTCCATCCTCCCCTCTGGCCCGACTCACTCTGCAGGGCACACACCCAATGTCTTCATCTCCTCTGACCTCCCCCTCTCCATCCCTCTGACCACTCCTCTCTCCTGGGGCGATCACTCCCTACTCTCATCTCATCTCTCCCTCTCTTCCCCCCAAGCCAAGTCTACCCCAACACTGCCACCTACCTTCTCAAACATCCGGCCCATGAAGCGTGTGTCAGTTGAGGCTTTTGCCGCCACTTTCTCTCCCCACCCTCCACCTTTGGCTGTCTCTCATCCTGATACAGCTCTGTCTCTGCTCTACTCTTCAATTTCTGATACGCTTGATGTTCTTGCCCCTGTCATGATGATCCGTTTGAAGTCCAAAGGCAAGTGCAATTCCTGGTATGACTCTGACCCAGCTACACTTAAATGTAAGTGTAGGACAGCTGAGAGGAAATGGAGGACTTCCTGTTCATCCTCTGACAAACTGGCCTGTCGCCTGCTACAAAGGCAATACCGACTCTCTGTCCTCACCAAGAAGAGAGTCCACATTCAAGCTCGTGTCTCTGCGGCATCTAACAACTCGGCCGAACTCTTTAAAATCTTCAAGGAGCTGGCCAACCCTGCTGCAGTCTCTACCCCTCCAGTTGCCTCCCAGGCTCTTTGCAATGCCCTTGCCTCTCACTTCATTTAAAAAACCCATGACATCCTGTCCACCCTCTCCACCCACACGCCTCCTCCTCCCTCTCCATCTGTGCTTGCTGACCCTCCTTTAGCCACCCTCCCACCATCCTTCTCGTCCTTTCCTCTTTTCACCCCTGACGAGGTTGCTAGACAAGTCCGATCTATGAAAGCCTCTTCAAAACAGGTTCATCCCTTTTCCTCTAAAACCATCAAGGACCACATTGACACCCTCGCTCCGGCCCTTGCTGATTTTTGCAACCACTCCTTTGCCTCTGGATCCTTCCCCTCCCCTCTGAAGCACTCCTTTGTGCATACTCTTCTCAAGCAACCCACAGCTGATCCTTCTTGTCTAGCTAACTATCGCCCAATTTCCATTACTCCCTTTCTTGGCAAACTCCTGGAAAAGTTGGCCATCTCTCAGCTTAACCTTCATTCCAATTCTGTTAGCTGTCTCCATGACCACCAGTCTGGCTTCAGAGCTGCCAGAAGCACGGAAACTGCTCTCCTAAACATCCGTGAAGATCTGCTCACCAACCTTGACTCTAACATTCCCTCTGTCCTCATCCTCCTCGATCTCTCTTCTGCCTTCGATACGGTCAACCATACCATCCTGCTCAACCGTCTCCGTGAAAACTTGGGTATCACTGATCAGGCTCTGGCCTGGCTGACCTCTATCCTCTTAGATCGACCCTCCCAGGTCCAACTTGGGTCCTTCCTTTCATATATCTTCCTCTCTACCTGTGGTGTTCCCCAGGGGTCTCACCTCTCGCCCTGGCTTTTCAACCAATACCTGGCAACTCTCACCCACTGCATTGCCATTTTCTGCTCAAATTTCCAGTGCTACGCTGACGACACTCAACTCATTTTCAGGCTTCCCTCTGCCACCTCCTCTCCCTCTCTCATCTCTGATTGCCTAACTGCCATTCAAGATTGGTGTGCCGCCAATGATCTTTGTCTGAATGCCAGCAAGACGGAGATCCTCCTCATCGGCACACCTTCACCATCGTTTCCCCCTCACTCTCTGGCTGGCCTCCCTTGGCGTCCTCCTACCCCCACCTGCACGGCTAAGAACCTCGGGGTCATCTTTGACTCCACCCTTTCCTTCTCTGCCCAAATCTCTGAGGTCTCTAAAAAGTCAAATTTCCGACTGCACCTCCTCAGAGGTACTCTGCCTTTCCTCTCCTTCCCCCAGAAGCTCATGGTATCTCAAGCTCTGGTTCTCTCTAGCTTGGACTATTGTAACAGCCTCTTTCTAAATCTACCTGCCTCTACTCTCCGCCCTCTGCAACTAATCCAGAACAGGACTGCGAGACTTGTCCTTGGCCTCAAGCCCTGGGATTGTATCTCTCCAGCTCTGAAATCTCTTCACTGGCTCCCAGTGGATGCAAGGATTAAATTCAAAACCCTCTGCATTGTCCACAAGGCTTTCTGGGGCCTGGGTACAAAATACGTTCAGCTATCCCTCAGCAAATACCTCCCCTCTCGAGCTCTTCGCTCCTCTACCTCCAACTCACTCAGGGTCAGTTGTTTTTCTAAGAAACGAGCTGGGGGTAGATCTCTGCCTTCGGCTGGGGCCTCCCTCTGGAACAGCCTCCCTGCCACTCTAAAACCTGAGGAGAACCATCTCCGGTTCCGGAAGCACCTCAAGACCTTCCTCTTTTCTTCTGCCTTCGCTCCCCCTCTCCCCTGCTGATCTGTTCTCTCTTGGCACCATGCACCTGGCCACCCTCTGTCTTTTGGGCCCAGGTACCTGCTCATCCTGTCACCCTCCCGCACTGCCTCCGGGCCACCCCTTGCACTGGGGTCTGTATCTGTACCCATACAGCCCCCCCTTTTTCTTCCTGCACTTATCGGACCTACACTGTCTGCTGCCTTAAACCTAGCACTTGCAAATTGCTGGCTGCATTACCACTGTTTGTTGCCTTTATTATTTATTTATTGTTATTTATCTGTTTCTCCTCTGCTTCGCACTTTGCACCTCTCCCCCCTTCCATGCACTTTTCCCCTCCCCCCTCTCCCATGTACTTGTGCGTTCTCAATGTCACTAGGCTTAGTAAGATCGCTGTTTTGTTCTCCCCTGTTCCCCTCCCTTGCCTTGTCGCGCTCTGAAACACTTGTGTATGAGCGCGATAGAAATAAAATATCAATCAATCAATCAATCAATTGAAAGACAGAGGTCAGTGCTTGGATGAGAGCCAGCAGGCATACATTAAATGCTGCAAAAACAAAGATATTTGTCTGTGGATCAGTTCCCATTAATAGGAACTCAAAGCTCTGGCCAACAGCATTAAGTCCTTGCCTGCAACCTACTTCACAGATCTTATGCTCAGGCAACTTAGTCTCTCATCAGAGATGAGAAACGTAATGCAATCATGTTTCTTTTCAAACACAGCTCTTGAAAAAACGTTTGCCTTTCGTCTCTTTTAACCATTAAGTCATAGCAGTAAGGGGCTTATTCTTAGTTTGGGGGTGATTCGGTGGTAATACCATTACGCCACTTGCTCCTTTGGGTTTACCACAGGATTACAAGTGGTGGTAGGGTGGTTTTAGTCCCCATTTATGGAGTATTGTTTTTCTATTGTTGGCAGAATTACCACAGGGGCAATTGCCGATTGGTAATTCTGACAATTTTCTGTGGAAACGTGGAGGATTTACCACCAGCATCATGCTGGAGGTAAATCCTCCACTTTTCCTCAAACAATTAGCATAATTATCACTCAGAAATTCCACCAGTGGTAATTCTGCCAAAACAGAATTAATGAAACTTTTTTACCACACTGCCAAACTTGGCAACAAGCCCCTAAATGCTTTTCTCTGATCACACATTGATTACGGCAATGCAGCTACTCTTGGACTATCATAATACTCACTAAACTCCCTATAGCCAATCCCGAATTCAACAGCCCGGCTGTTGTTACAGCTGCCCAAAAGACTACCTATAACTACAGTGCAATGCTCTGAATTGAATTTATAGTGATTTACCTAGCACACAAATATTTCTATCATACTACCAGTAAACTTTTGGATGTCAAAATTACCCTTTATCGAGCCAGCCAATTTCTTTGATCGGCCGGTAGTCAACTGCTTGTCATTACTAAGATGAAATCAGCTAAATGGGCTGGTCAGGACATTGTCTGATAAATGTTTATGCAATATTCTCAAGGATAATGTGTACCGTTTTCTCATTCTTTCAGGTGATCCAGATTTCGCAACTGCCCTTTCACTGAGTCATGTGCATAAGGAAAGGACACATTTCATGAATGAGCAGAATCCTAGAGAAAAAACAACTGGTGAGTACCAGTCATTGGCCCCTGAAAAGAGTATGAGGTACACAAGCGCACCTTTCTGTGTACCGGATAGCCATAGATGTTGATCCTAATGCTCATTTTAACTCTTTTGTGCTATCAGCTGATGGGGTAGAGTGCAGTTAAATATTTAATTGAATCTCTTTTGTGGTGGCAACTCTGCATTTAAGCTTGTTTTTAGGTTTTCTCTTTGAGATGAAGAAAACATTTCTTGTATACCTTCTGTAATCTGGATAAAGAGAAAACATTTTAATTATACATTAAACTAACTCTCCAGTCTCTTACTTTAATAAAAATTTGTATCTGCACACAATCTGTTATATCTCCTAGTGATTATTGACACTAGCAATAACTTATTTGGGGTTAATCCTGGAGGATGTGAAATAGTTTGCTTGCTACACTCCATGGAGGTAACATTATGGGAAATTAGACACCTGTTATCGGATGCTCCCTTTGAGAGGTTTTACTCCCTTGAAAGCAGTTTTATGATGAGAAGGAAGCTGGGTAATTTTACCTCTAAACTATGCAAATGACCTGTGGATTTCAATAAGGTAGCTCTGCAGTCTTCTAAATATGCTGGACACCAATCTTGGGCAAAATCAGACTTTAGTCTTATATTTTATGCCTATAATCACAAGGTGTATATTTCCTATTTGGCAGAATCCCACCTGATTTGTGTATGATAATGAGGCTTAGTTGTCTTTAATTTTCTTCCTACCACGATAAACAGAAACATACCATTCCCAGCTCTCCAACATATAAAATATTTCCTTGAGAATAACATACAATCCTATGTGTAGGTGCAAAATCGACCTTCCTCTTCATCCTGTATTTTATCCTGAGAGCTATTCAACTGGTAGGCCTCATGATCATATTTTCTTTGAGGCGATGGGCTTTAACAGTCAGACATGGGAGAGCACAAGGCGTTGAATTCTTATACAGCCAGCTATATGGACAAACAGATCTGTTGGGGCTCGTATGTGTGAGAGGATGTGAAATTCCTCCGATTGATTGGTATTAAGAGCATCCTTTGTGTTTACTCAGGCCATTTTAGTCAACTAGACCCCTCCATTTTTCCCCTCCTGGCTCCTTATCCTACCAATAAACACCTTGAAAGTTTAGCATATGGGATTTCCTGTGGAACCAATACTGACCCCATAGTTCTTAATTTCTCTGTCAAGCAGTAGAAAAGTGTTCCATAAAAATTCTTACTGGAGTCTGTTCACAAGTGCTCACTTATGTATCAGTCAGTATAAAATCATCAGTCTCGTCTACATGTACCGTCTCGGTTTATCATCAACACCAAGAAGAAAGTTAGAGCTAAATAGTGGATTTATAGTTTCCTTTTATTAAGGGGTAGAGTACAAAGGGAGAAATCATGCATAGTTTAGCTTAGCTGATATCTGAATATGTTAAGAGTTGGACAATGTGATATCCCAAATCTGAGACTATTTAGTTGGTTCATGTTCGTTAATGCCTCCATGTTCTTTCATATAGGCTCTATCGTTAACTTCCTTTTTCAATGCTTAATATTTGGGGGGCAAACTTTCAATCCACACTTGTGCAGAGATGAGGTGTGCAGTATTTATTATATTATTGAAAAAATAATTCTCTTTATTGTAGTGTTGAATCTCTTCACAGTATCGGAAGCGGCAGACATAATAATTTCAGGTTAAATGTTCAAACTAGATTGGTATTTTTGTCAATGTTCTTCTAATTTTATAACTGAACAGCTGCAGATTATCATACATGTCCAAACAGCTTGTATTAGGTTCACAACTTGTTTTTTTTAGTGCAAAGTAGAGTTTGCATTCCTTTTGGATATTAGGTAGATACTTTGTCATACATTTCCAAAAGGTTTCTTTTTCCTTTTTTTAATTAAAAGTGCTTGGTCTTAGCATAAACATATATCAGAAATCCAATAAAACAACTCTATAATAACAAACAGTCCGAAAAGATAAAAACAGTTCAGTGTAACCACCGCCCCCTCACCTACCCCTTGCCCCCCCGCCCTTTTTAGGCATCAAACAAAATAATTAGCAAGACAGAGAAAGAAATACAATTAATATTAATAACAACAACTCATCTTATCTTCCAGGTTCCGACTGCATTCCTCGAGACTGCAAATTACTCTAAATCAGATTCCAGAAATCCACTTCCTCAAGGTTTCTATGCCATGCTCATAGCTCGACAAGTTATTAGCAATGATTTGTTAATATTGTTTGTAATTGCTGAAAAAAACAAATAGTACTGTGTGCAGAACCAATTTATAAATAATTCCTCAAAAAATTAAAAATCCTGTTTTTCCCTATAGCCAATCACAAAATTATTTGTTTAGAAAAAAGTGCTATAATTACCAGTTTGAAAAGAGTAGCTGGACTTTTCGATATATGTATGAAAGAGTATACAATGTACTTTCTTTGTTAAAAAGTTACCAAATTAGGATAATCAACTTCTATTAAAGGTTATATTGAAACTCCTCCATCACCACATCTGTCTGGACTGTTAAGGTCCTGGATTTTATCCATCATGAAAGCCTAAAAGTACAGCTCAAAGTTTGTAAAAATCATTCTACCACTGGCTCACATTCAATTCTCTTTTCTACTGGAAATGGTTGAATTGTGATTGGCCTTTGTAATGTAGCAAGGGATATGTTGAAACAAAAAGATTACATTCATCTTAATACGTTTAACTCTTCCAATGCAGTGGAGTGGCTTTTCCCTGGGTACAACTGTTATCTAATGTATTCCAACCTCAGACAGCGACACATCACCTCACAATTTTAATTGTTTTAAAACACATCTAGTATTTTTACTAACTTCTCTGCATATACCTTTGCAAAGTCTTCCTATCTGGCAACACACATGAATGTGGTGCTTTGTTCTGTACACTCAAATATTGTGTTATTTAGTTACAGGCCGTTAACTCTGTTTTACTTCCATCAATCTTGTATCCTGGGATTTGGCCATCATTTTCTGCAGCTTTTTCCTTGATTTTTGTATTGTAAGAGGTAATTGTCAGCAGGTTGTCATCATGCAAATTAAATCTGGTCACAAAGTCACTAATCTCTATGAAGGATGGAAGCATTATGGCTGAGGGCTGCATGAAAATATTAAATACAGAGCTGACACTTCTCATTCCTGTTTGGTACATTGCTTAATATAGATCAGTTCACTGAGCTGCTCCATGGATATCAAAACATCTCTGGTTTTCAATTCTTAGTCCAGGTTTCCCTATCAGAGATCCTGGCCGAAGGGTCGTTGGCTTTACATTTTGTTCTGCTGCGGGGTGGGATTAGGCAGTCTGGTGTCAAGCCATTGCTTGAGCCACAGTGATTGTTTTGTTTTAAAAAAAATTATTGCTTACCTTGTTTTATTATAAGTCTTAAACGCATATTACACAATGCAAATTCATCACTTTCAATAATATCCCATAACATTTAAAATCAATGACATTATCACTATAAACCGTGAAAAGCATGTTCCTCTTAGTTGAATGTGACGTTTTCTTCCGAGCCGTGCAGCGACCCAACTGCCAAATCACCAGTTAGAAATTCAGTTTTGCTGTCTTTTAGTGATCAGCAGTAGTCAGTGCAGGAAATAGAAATGATTAACTATGGAATCCCACCAGCCGCGAGTGGTAGTAAGTTAAGGTGAGGGAGAACTCACTGCATTTTTCTCAGCATCCCCACCCACCATATTTAAACTTTTACAATTCAGGCGATTAATACATTATTTAAAAAAATAGGAGTTTCCTGTAATGTTACAAGCAAATAAGAAAAGGTGCACATCTTTACAAAGCTGTTCTTCAATATGTTCAGCAGAGTGCAATCCTGTAACCAGAGTTGCTGTAGCATAGTGGATAAGTCACTCAACTTTGTTCCTGGTGATCCGAGTTTGTATCCCTATCCCGGGGGGAAAAAAGTAGATTGGTTACCTTAATGGTCTGCTGTTTTCCTGATGCAGGGAGACATTTTTTACGATATCTCTGATCTGAATAAATCCAGCCCAATGGCCTGCGCTGGCAGTAATGCTTGGTCATGGGGTGCTCACCAGCGGTTCCCTCCTGACTGCCCCCTGCAGGGTATGCAGACCAGGTGCAAGTGGTGTTAGGTCACACCTCAGCAACTGTTATAATAGTGAAACAGAGGCTATCCAAATAAATGTAGGGTTTTTTAGCATAGCCCCACTGGCTCAGCCTGCAGCTCGTACATGCGCTCTGTATTCAAATTGTCTCATTTCATGACTTGAACATTGGCTCCGTATAAACAAAGAGGATCTCCAGTATCTCGGGAACACAGTGGAGCACAAAACTAACATATAACAAAAGATGTTCCCGAAAGGCTCAGGTTGTAGTGTGATTTAGAGAACTGTCAGTGCATATTCAACTGATAGTTTAAACAGAATGAATCATTCAGTGAAACATATATATTTTTGTATCACCAGTCAAACAAACCTCAAATGTGCCTATTGTTGGTAGCACATATAATACAACATTCAAAAAAATATGTAAAGAAAATATATATTTTTTATTTTAGAAAAGAGAACACGAATATAGCCACTTGTTGGCTTCATACATGAGAAATATTTAGACAAAGAACTAAACATGTATAAACAAAATCTGCAAATATAAACCAAAATACATTCAGTTTAGTAAGGAAGGATAACAAAAAATATATAAAGGAGGAAGAAATAAGACGAAGAAGAGGAAAGCAGCAAAACAATTAGCAAAGCAAAAAACAATTATTCTGTTGAAGGTCTTTATCCATCCAAGTTACACAGAGAGCACTAGTTCTGATGAACGACTTAGTCTATCCATGCGATTGTCTGTGGATAAGTTGAAAAAAGGGGGGGGGCAGACTATAACTAACTGGCCCTTACTAGCTCAGGAGTATACTTTGTGAACTTAATTATAACAAATCAATGTTATTCTTTTTCACAAAAAAGCTAAATGAAAAGTTATGCAACAGGAAAAAATACTGTGCATTACGCCTAACTCAGGCAAGGAAACAGAAAACACAACGCAAAAGAATTTGTGTGGTAAACTAAAAATAATGTGAACATTTACTTTTAATAAGACAAAAGACCTGGAAGGTTATGTCACAGACTTGAATGATGTACTAATGTACACTAATGCTTTTAGTAAGACAAGAGAAACCCTAGAAGGTTATGTCGCAGGCTGAAATGATGTACTACGCCTTCCGCTGGTGAGCGAGGGTGGCCGCGTCCTCTGGTCACAGGTACATAGGCACAATTGGCGTTCGGTGGTGTATGAACAGATAAGGACCACCTTCTTCAGGAACTTCGATCTTAAATTCAGCCCCTACAAAAGCAATCAGATGTAATCCCATCAAATTGTATTATCTCAAGAGCATTATGAGATTCAGTGTGAGGTAATAGTATGAGAGGTTAGGAGTACCAACAAATGGTAAGGAACACCAGGCACCAGGCCACTCCTTTGAGGTGGCAGACACCCTACAGCTAACTGTGAATGGATAAAAAGATTTTGAATGAATCAGAAAAAAAATAGGCACCTAGAATAGAAATGAGTGTGAGCAGAAACACCCATATTTAGTGATTTGTAGAGAGTGTGCCTAGAAAGGTAAACCAAGTCCATACCTAGAGTATTATTGAGGATGCCTCCTGAACAGGCATTTCGTAGTCAAGTCTCTATGACTGGAACACTCAGTCTAGTATCGCTGCCTCTGAAAAAATGCAGGCACTTCAATAGAAAAAAACGGATGGCATACAGAATTCAGAAACACGCATGCAGTAATAAGAGTATAGGATTTAAAGTTCACTGAAGTGAGCAAACCTGCTGTGTGTGTACAGTCGTGTGGAATGAAACGCCGTGGAAATCTGGCGCTAGTTAGGCAGAGGACAAAAGAATCTCAGAGCCCGACCTAGCAATCTGTATGCGCGATCTCAGCAGTTGCTAGAAATATGAATTGAAACACCTGTTACTCTAAAGCGCCACACAGCAAAGTGGGCTGCGAGTAAGCAGCATGGGAGGCAATGCTTACCTGCAGTCTGACTCTGGAGGGAACAAAACCCAAGGCGATTCAAGTGCGCGTCCCGGCAAGGGTCTCCAAGCCAACTAGCCAAGTACTAAGTTAGCACTTCCGGGGGCGTGGCTTGTAACTATATGTAACGCACATAAAGAGAGGACTAGAATAGTGTGACTCCTGCGCACATTGCGAGGACTACAAGATGCAACAAGGCATCATATGAGATGAAAGACTGGCCGTAATAAAGCCAGAAAAAAGAAATGTGGGTAGACAAATCACCAAACATAATGTAGGTAATCTACTAAAAAAAAGGGGGGAGGGAGCGGTTGAATAAAAAATAAAAACAAAAATGCGTGACACAATAACAAGAGAGCAGTACTACATGGAGCATGCATCAACAAGTCGAATGTGGCAGGGAAAACTGAACATTGGCTCAAGCAACAGATTGAATGTGAACATTCCAGTCATTAAAAACAGACTTCATCACATATTCACCCAGTTCCTCAAAGCGCCCTCCAATGTTTTTTTGAGTGGGTGCTGTCTAAGAAAGCCCACATTTGTCTGGTCTGTAAACACTGTTGTCCATGAACCACCATCAACTGATAAGTATCTGGAGCCAAAAACCAACACATTTTGTTCCTGGCAAGACATGTGATGATTGTGTGGCTTGTAATCAAAATGAATTTGCGCCCTGTAAGAGAATACATGAATGCCTCTATGGCTCACCTTATTGCCAAAACCTCCAACTCTGGTTTCGCCCCCTTGGGAAGAGGTTGTATCTGATATACAAGATGGGTTATTCACACCCATTTTGCTCCTGAGCCAAAACAGCCCAAGACCAACCCTACAGGCGTCTGTCTGGAGAAGGAAATACTGGCTCGATCCAGACATTAAGAGGAGCAATGGATGGCAAAGTGACCTCTTCCATTTCTCAGTGGGATACTCTGTTTTGTTATTCCAGGTAATCCTGCTGGCTTTAGACCATTGAAGCTTTCTGTAAGAGGTCCAGGCATGGTTGAAAAGTACTGGATGAACTGTTGATAGTAGGCAACGTAGCTATCTTTTATTTTGTTGTTCGATGAGGGTCTCATTACCCCATGATGTGATCCAGAAAGTCAGGAAGAAAAGATTTGCACGTCAATGCTGTCCATCTTTAGAGTAGATCCCAGGGTATACCTGTGAAGAGGCATAGCAGTAAAGATGATCACCTGTTTGGTCTTGTTAGGGACTGTAAATAGAACACAGCTAGGAGCACACTCCTGTCAGACTGTATGAATGCATGCACACACACACACACACTCAGAATACACAAAAGTTTCCTTATCAGACAGACAAACAGATATGGGAACCCCATCACTTTCAACAAACTGTGAGTTTCATCCGTGAAACATGGATAACACCCACCTCCTCCCCTACCTCCAATGTGCTCATCCAAGGTGTAGATCAATTCTACCACAGTATCTCATTTTTCTGTGAGCTGACAATCTAGCGAACTTACTTTCTCTCTCATTATGCTTTTTCTTTTTTCTTTTGGTTTGAAGCGCAGACATAGCTCAAGAGCAGTGGAGCGCTGTACAGGATGTGTGTAGCCAGAGTATGGGCTGGCATCTTTTAAGAGTAGCACAATGTGCTCTCTATAACACTGTATTTCACCGGCTCTGCTTCTTCCTCTCTTTCACCACACTCACTGCTTCTAAGTCTTCCCTTCTTCTCCCTGTCTTTTCCATCTTTGCTCTCGCCCCTCCCCTCACTATATTCTATGCACTTACCCTACCAGAATTGTCATCAGACCTAGAATGATAATTGCTTGTTTGTTCTTCTCCCCCCCTCACCTTTTGTCAGTCTCCAGCACTACCAGAAATGTTGTCAGGCCTAGTACGATAGTCGCTTGTTTGTTCCTGTCAACCCCTCCCACCCCTTTTGTCAATCTCCAGAACTACCAGAAATGTTGGCAGGCCTAGTACGATAGTCGCTTGTTTTTTTCCTTTCCTCCCCCTCCCCTTTTGTCATTCCCCTGCACTACCAGAAATGTAGTCACGCCTAGTATGATAGTCACTGTCTGTCTCATCTCCTACCTCCCCTTCCCTCCCTCCCTCCCCTCCTATTGTCCATTGTCAAAGCTCTTGCAGTATCTGAAATGTCGTCAGGCAAAGTACGTTAGTTAATTTCACATTCTTAATGTCTCAAGGCCTTGAAAAAATGTCATTGTATTTTCCCTTGCTCCCTCCCTTGCCTTGAAGCACTTTGAAACACGTGTTACAAATAAACTATCAATACAATCAATACTGTGAGTTTCTCTCTCACTCTCTTTCTGTCCTCTTCTTTTTCTCTCTCTGTCTCACTCTAAGGTGGCTGAGGGTCATGTTGGCAGGTACTTGTTGGCTAAAGCCACCCCAGCCGTTTCTGATAGCCACAAAACAAGAGCAAGGAAAATAAATATCTTGGATGTTGATGGAGGAGAAGGGTTGGCTGTTTTTTTGTTACAAAAGCAGATATTATAAAAAGCAAAAAAGGAAATAACTTAATAGTACTAACATTATAAACTGCTTATTTTTACATTTTACAGTGCTAATTTCTAATGGTCACTTCCTGTATATATTGAAGTCACAATAAGAATGCTACACTTTTCTTACTGAGTGAATCACATGATCAGAACCTATACGAACTGTATACATTATTTTCCAATTGAGTGTTATCATTCCAAGATAGTCAGTCTGGCATGCATATATTTTATTTAGTGTTGCAGTTACAGTAAACCTTTCACACTAACTACAAAATCCATCAAGACAATCTAAACATTATTCATACTGGTATGCATTTTAAAACAATCAACAGATGCATAATAGCAATTTTCAATATTTTCTAAACGTAATTAAAACACATTGGTATGCATCTATTGTATTCTTTCAAAATATCCCTTTGAACAAGGGGAAGGGAAGAAATAACAGAAGAGGGCTCCAGCACCCTTTGCATGAAGGCAAAAATCATTTAGTAACATACGAATGACCACCAATCTTTTTATTACAAAAGGTTGTATGTTTGAATATCTAAGTACATCATGCACACTAGGCTTGGTGCTCTTTTTCATTTTTCACAATACTAACACTATCATTAAAACGTGTTTAAGATTGCACCATATCCTCTGATTTAGACAGTTTCAGGATTTGGATGTTAGGATAGACTGACTGTAACGTCAGTTACTTCATTGGGGTACAAAGGTTGCTGGAGATCATATTTCCTTTCCCTGTGCACAATTTTAGCAGGGTCTCAGAATGGCTGTGCACATACATTGTTCTTAATGTACAAACATCCAAAGAGAATTATACATATAGGATTGTTGATGTGAGATTTGGCCAGCAGCTCATAGAGGAGCTCTGTGTTGATGTCTTTGAGGGTGGCATATCTGAAAGTCCTCTGGGAGCCCAAAAAGTCTAAATGTGTGGTGCCTAGTGTTGGTGGGCTGTCTGTCAAATTTTTGAATAGTGTATACATGTCTGAATGGAGCATGGGGTCACTCCCAGCCCCTGGTTTAGGATGAAAGCAGAGCCACAGCATCAGCATCTTGTCCAGCACTGGGATTCAATTCCAAAGCACCAGGAAAGTGGATTTACCATAGGACTGGAGTCTGGAGGAGGGGGAGTCTGAGGTGGACGCCACCCAAACAACTGGAGATTCTGGCCTAGGGGCGATCATTTAGGGATTTTGAACTTGAACCTAATTTGGGGGGCCTCCACCTCTTTGAGGAGGGATTGTTAAAGGAATGTTAAAGGTTTAACTTTGTTTAACCAATAAAACAAAAAAAACAAAAAAAATAGGACTGTGTTAAAGCTCTACATCTGCCAACCCCTTGAAAACCGAACAGTGAAGCTCTGCTTCTTCTAGGACCAGCGGGAACTCACTTTGACACTCTGTCCATCTGCAACAATGTGACTGTGAGGCCCTGATTTTTTCAGGACATCATCTTGGGGTCCTCAGACTTCAGCTGGGGTCTTAAATGACCCATGATTGCACTGGCAGTTCCAGAGGGCTATTCCATATATTGTAAGAACCATCCACTATGTCATGGGGGTGGGGTGGCTATCTTTTCGAAAAGCAAATTCAAACTCTTTCCAGCCCCTTGCAGCTGCCAGGTTTGCGAAATCCTACACTTAAAAATGACCCTCGGATCACTGTTTTTCTCGGCGACTTAAACCGCTGGCGAGGCAATAAGGCAGACAGAGAGGCTATAGATCTGGAATGCTCCCTTAAAGCTATGGATTTCCAAGTTTGTGATAATGAACCTACCACAGCCAAGAATAACATTTTGGAATTGGTGGTTGCACGGAATCTAACAGTGCATATGGGCTCTACCTCCCTTTGTATCTGTTCGTATCATTATATGATTGAGCTTAAAGTTTGTTTCCAAGAACCCCTTCCTAAAATCAGTAACTTGTCCAAATAAATTGTTAGTCGCAACTTCAAAAAGCTAAAGCCAGCTGACTTGGCAGAGTACCTAACGGGCATCATGTCCAGCACATCTGACATGGATACGGCTAATAGCCTAGTATCCACCTTCAACAGCTTAATTACAGGACTACTTGATAGAAATGCCCCTTTTAAAACAAAGTCAGTGCGGGAGAATGTATGCCATCAAAACTTGTTCTCTCCAGAACTTTTAACGTTAAAAAAGACTAAAAGAAAACTATAATCAAAATGGCTGAAAAACCCCTCAGAGGCTAATAAAATCGCCTGGAAGAACCAGGAAAAACATTATAAAAACATTATCATCTCCACAAAAAAGAACTTCTTGGACAAACAAATCAAGGATGATCGAAACAATTTTAAGAAGCTGTTTGAGATTTTAAAATCTATGGAATCACCAAACTCTCAATCCCTTTCATTTTCACAGTCACCACCTCAAGACTGTACTAACATACAAATAACCTTTGCTTCTAAAGTGGCAAAAGCATTTGATAAGATCAAAAATCACCTAGCTACCTTTCCTGCTAGAACTGATGGGGATGACCCTCTTCCCATAAAACTGGATCGTCCCAAATTTAGTTTCTCTCCCGTTTCTCTTGCTGACATGGAAAGAACACTTGAGTCTTTGCGTCCAGCTTCATGTCGGGAATCATACTTCCCCTGAAACTTATTCTAGAGCATAAAAAAGTCTTTGCCCCGTTTGGTTAATGCATCCTTTCAAAAAAATCATGTACCTGCGGCAATCAGGTCTGTCTCAGTCACTCCTCTGGCAAAAAGAAACAGGTGTATACCAGGAGGTGGCTTCAAATCTACGGCATATTACTAACTCCAACTTTCTTCTGAAGATTTTGGACAAAGTGGCCACCTCTCACTACCAACTCTCCATAGAGTCAAACATGCTCCTTCACATCCGTCAGTCAGAGTTTAGACGAGTGCGTAGTACTGAAACTACCCTTATTTACGTGCAAACTCACATACTAAGAATTCTTGACAAAGGGAACACTGGGCTCTTTATCTTACTCGACCTATCGGTGGCATTTAATCCCTTCGATCACGAACGCCTGATTAACACCTTGGGGGGCCTGGGCAACTGCAGCAATGACACAAAGTCCTGGGTTAAATCTTGTCTATCCCATCACCAATCCAGCATTTATTGGGAGGACTCCTTGTCACCAACAGAACTCATCGCCTGCGGTGTCCCCCAGGGGGCATGCATGTCTCTGACCCCCGTTTAACATTTACATCACATATCTTTGTAGACTACTAGAGGAAAAAGGGATTTTCTTTACAAAGTTCGCCGATGACACGCAACATGTTGTTGAGCTTAGTGGAAGTTACGAGTCTGACAGGGCCAATGTCGAAGATATATATCATCTGGTAGAACTATGGATGACAAACAACTGGCTCTGTCTGAATGGGAATAAAACTGAACTTTTGATTTTCAGTTCTAGCCAAGCAAGATCTAAACTGCATCCGGATTATCAAAGCTTTCAGATTCTGATCACTAAGTGCTGAGACTCAAGTTACACAAATGGCCAAGACCTGTGCCTATCATCTCAGGCTGCGTAACATCTGCCCCTTTCTCTCCAAGAACAACTGTGCCACAATAGCGAGGGCTACCATCCTATCTTGTGTAGACTATTGTAATGCCCTGCTGATTGGAGCCAATAAGTCATGTATTCACAAATGTCAGGTCATCCAGAATGATGCAGTATGTATTATTCAAAGAATACCGAGGAGAGAACATATCTCCAATCATAGGAGAGATTTACATTGGCTCCCGGTTCATGTACAAATTCATTTCAAGTCGGCTATGCTAGTTCACAGGTGCCTATATGGCCAGGCTCCTGTTTATTTTAAATCACTAGTATAAAGCTATACCCCGGCCAGAACCTTCCGCTCCTCTGATCTGGCTCTGGTTAAATGTGGAGGATTTAAAGGCAAGAACGGACTGGGCAGCTCCTTTGTAATCTGTTCGGCAAACATTTGAAACTCTCTACCACTTAGTATTCGACAAGAGCAAAACCCAACTGCCTTCTGGTGGTCCCTAAAAACATTTTTTATTCGAGTAGAGTGCTCCTCCTCTCTTACCTTCCCATCAGGGGCCTGTCCCGTTCTATCTGTTCTGTCCACTGTGTTAATGAGCGCCAGGATGCCTACAGACCAGCGTGTTATAAATAAATAAAAAAAAAATAGGACTGTTCTCAGCAATCTTGAAGTCTGTGCTGCTTTGATGCTCCTTCAGTAACCTGACTTAATTTTGGGGGTCCCCTCATCCCTGTAAAATGATCTTCTCATGCCTTGTGTGTGACAGGCTCCATTTTCGGCCAGTATCTTCGCCCATAAACTAACACTGGGCTGTTGGAACGCTTTGTGTTAATGAGCCCCCCCAGGCCTGCAGACTACCAGCGCGTTATAAGTAAATAAATAAAAAATAAAAAAATAGGACTGTTCTGAGCAATCTTGAAGTCTGCGCTGTGTGTGTGTGTGTAGAAAGTATTTACTGTTCGTTTTAAGCCATCTTGTTCATTCAAAAGGGTTTCCCTTGACTTCTTATCCATATCACCACTTGGAGAATCAGGAAACTCTTGAGAAAGCACCGTCTAAACCATGTAGGTATATGTGGTTCTTATAACTGGGATCTAAGAAAAATCTATTAACAATTACATAGCTGGGGGGCCTGGCTAACTAGCCATGGAATAGGACGTGCTCCGGGATGAGCTCCTGATGATCTGACTACATTTGATCGACTTACGCTGTTGAAATTGGCACGCATGCCTTGAAAACACAGGATTGTGTTTTGGAACACATGGGCTGCAGGAATCCCGAAGGAGGAGTGCGCGGACTCGGTGGATTGAGAGTTAAATGAATCTTTCTGTTGCTGCCGGGTAGATACTTTGTCGCCAAAATGGCGGCGAACAAAGGGACTGCCGAAGCAAACTGAAACTGAAACTAGCTCGCCTCATTGTTGCGAGTGTTTGTGGGCGACGGCCTGAGCCTACAGATGGAGTGTCTAATCTCAGTTTATTCCCTGCTCTTGTGTAGCTCATGAACAGTTCTAGCGCTGACATCGTTGTAACGAGTGACCCCAATTCGGCTGGGAGGCACACACGTCGTGGCCCGACCTCGATGTGCTCGAGCTTTGGCGGACTGCGCCGATCAAGGATGAAGGTCGTTTGAGGGGAGCCCAGGCGAGCATCGGCAAGGAAGATCTAGTAGGACACAGCCGGGGCGGCTGCCTGCAAGAAACGAACGCGGTGCCGGCCGGTGTGAGGGACGGCCGCGCTCGCGAATGAAGACAACTGTATACAAACAGGACTGAAGCTGCCCGCGGGACAAAATAGTGCTGCACAGAACGCGCAGCAGTGCAGTGGTGTCGGTTGGCGAAGTGCGCACTGTGGATTGCGGAGCTTGGGCCCTGCTGCTAATATCATGTAGTAACTGCTGCAGAGGGAGGATGTATAAGCGCGCACACGCCAGACTTTGCGGATCACTCAAAGAGACGACCAACAGAAGTACAGCAGTGGCTGCAGAATGGGCTGTGGAGACGTGACATGGATAAGGAACACACTTCTTTGACGGGGCCTGTGACATATATAAGGCCAGTGTGGGACACGTGGGCGCACTGCTAGCCGAATCGAATAGGGGCACTGAATAAGGCCAGGTCCTGATTGCGGCAGGTGGGCATCATCCTTCACGGAAAACTTTGGCCCGCATGTCACCTAGGGATGGCACGATATTGATTTTTTGACGGTATGATAACCTTCATTTGAAATGACGGTATACCGCGGTTATTGCAGTATAGTGCGCACGTGTGTTTATAAGCATGGTGGACACCAACAGTTCTGCAAGGAATTTGGTAATCAAACAGGAGAATAATTAGCAAAGAATCCTACCGTGTAAAGACCAGAGCAATATCGTGTCTGCCCGAGTATAGTGGTACAGCCCCCCACAAGCTGCAAAAGGAACTAACAAATTACATAGTATGGGCAAAGAGAGGGAGCTTTACCTGATAAGAGAATCATGTTTTCGAGTTTTCCCTGTCATCAGGCGAAGGCACCAGGGACTAAGTCCCAGGCACCAGCAAACACAACAGGGAATCCTACATGGCACTAGTACCCGAGGGTGCAAAGTACTGTCTAGCACCAGCAACTTCATTCTGGCACTAGAGACCGAGGAGCAGTGCCTGGCCACATACTGGACGACAACACTTTTTGTCATACAACATAATTGAAATTAGAACGTACTATTTATTGCACAGGCTTGTTACTGCCTTGCAAGGCCACACACGGCAATCACTTAACCACCAAAAGTGACCATGATGCTCATTCAAAAACAAATCACTCATATAAATACAGGTCTCTAAACGAAAACCATTCCCAAGAGACAAGTAAGGGAGGATGGATCAGTGGTCGAACAGTGGCGGCTGGTGAGTTTGAAAGTTGGTGGGGCGTACATTTTCCATGGCAAATTTAGTAGCAAGCGCGCGCAGCGCGTGAGTCCACCCCCCCAAGGAGGGTGCGGGGGGGGTTCTCCCCCCGGGAAAATTTTGGAAAAATGGCCCACAAAATGTGCGATTTACTGTCCAAAAAACCCACCGAAATATGAAAAAAAGCATTTGGTTTTACATATTAATGGTAGTACACTATTCTTACGTGTGCAAGTGTGATGGTGTATTTTACAGCAGCTTGTATTGAGAATAGCTGGTACTATGGTGTATGCATAAAGAAATTCATTATATAGTCAGTAATGATGGAAACATGTTTGTCATGCTGTTAATGGCATTCACATGCGCTCATCCTCTTACTAAGGTGGGATTTTAGGCATTTTCTGAAAGGGGGAAAGTAAGCTAAAAGTAAGGAATGTGCATGCTTTCACAAGTCACCAGGGAGAGCCCTGGCAGCGAGAGGCCCTCTCCCTGCCAGGGCTCTCCCTGCCTGGTGACTTGTGCCGTTTTATATTTTCGGCATTTTTTGTCGAAAAATGCCGAAAATATAAAACGGCACATTTTGGATGGACGTCTTATTCGCGGGCAGCCCGCACTGGGCAGCACGCACGCCTGCCTGGCCCTTGAGGCCCTGTGCTAGGCCTGGCCACCAGGCACTGCACCAGCCGGGTGGGTGGTGCCACTGTGCCAGGCGGCCAGGCCTCTCCCTCATGCTGTCAGGGGAGGCGGATAGACGTGCAAGGTGCCATTAACAGCCATTAGCAGTAGGCCGACATGGTTCGTGCGTGCCAATCCTGCCAGAACGGAGGCTTGCTGACAAACGGTATGCTCCAGTCTACCAATGAGGCACTAGTCTGGAAAACGGAAGGGAGACTGCGCAAGTGCAGGAAGAGAAGACTCAATCCGTAAATCACAGGTGGCCAGCGGGGGTTGTAGAGTTTTAACCAGGGGAGGATTCTCAGAGTGCTATGCAGGTTCCTGAGTACTAGGGGTCTGGGCAGAGGTCACAACACATCATGACTGTGTCATGCCCAGGATCACAAGGAGTGCCCTTACTGGAGCAGCCAGGCTCAGCCCACGAGGATTCTTGAGTAGTAAAGTTCACACCACATCATGACTGTGGCATGTCCAAGATCACCAGGAGTGCCCTTACTGGAGCAGCCAGGTTCAGCCTACAAGGATTCTTGATTAGTGAAGGGAAGGGAAGTCTGGGTAAAGTGCACACTGCCCTCAGCACTGTGGCATGCCCAGGATCACAAGCAATGCCCCCTACAGGTGCACCCGGGATCAGACTACAGCGATTGGAAATGATGAGCCAACAAAGAAGAAACGTAGCTTTTGAATTGTTGCTTGTGGGATCCCCCGCTTTGCTTTGCAGAAGCTTTCGGCGTGATCACACATATTGCAAAAAAAAAGAGTGGAACACCAGGAAAGGTGAACAGAACCTAAACCTTGATCGGGGGCGACCGAGCGTGCACTGGCACCATTTGCCCTAGTGTGGAGATTAGACACTTCTTGAAATGTGGAAGTCTAAGCTGCGCTGTCAGTGGCCCACTGGGCTGCACTGGTGACTTACTTGTGCCGTTTTATATTTTCGGCATTTTCTGTCGAAAAATGCCGAAAATATAAAACGGCACATTGGATCATGGACTCTGACTTCTACAAGGCCCGCACTGGGCAGCAGCAGCAGCACGCACGCCTGCCTGGGCCTTGCTGTCCACCACGGACCGGGGGTAAAGGCCCAGGCCAGGCAGCCACCGCCTTGGCGGTAGGCGGGCCCGGGCCCGCTACCACCAAGGCCCGCCGGAGACTACTCGACCCCCCCATTAAGTTCGAGTAAGTTAACTAACTTGACGGCACATCAGTCAGCAACACTGAAAGACGTAGGCCCTGGCCTAGGCCTACACGTCTTTCAGTGTTGCTGACTGGGGCTGTGGGCCGGGCCCAAAAAACACAAACATCTGCTGGGAGTCTGGGACCAGTACTTACCCGCCGGCAACTCGTGTCGTGGACCAGGGTCCAGGCCGTCTCTGCTGGGCTGGTGGTGGTGGTGGTCAGTCGTGACTCCTCCTGCCGTCGCCTCCTCCTGAAAGAATGAAGGCCAGGGACTCAGGAGAGAGTGTGAAGGTGGCGCAGGCGCACCCACACACCCTGCACCAGCACCAGAGATCTGCATAGATACAGTAATGTCATTGGCTGTTTGCCAGCCAATGCAAGGGTTGTCATTGGCTGGCAAACAGCCAATGACATTACTGTGTCCATGGACTCCATGCAGGGGAGGGGACTGGGGAGGGGAATGGGATGACCTAGTGCGCTGTTTACGCACATTTTAGACTGGCGGGGCCACCCCTGAAGCGCCCCACCAGCCTTCTAAATGAAAGGGGCTTACGTAGAGTGCCTGGAGCTAGGAGCTCCACGCACTCTAGTATTGAGTAAGGAAGTGTAAAACGGGACGCGCCCCGCTGTGAAAGCAGCGGGCCCGGCCCTTTGTTATTGTTGCCTTGCCACAGCGCCCCCACGCTGTTGGCAAAGGCAAATGCAAGCTAAAAGAGATTCAATCAGAGAAGTTCTCAGATTGAATCTCTTTTAGCTTCCTCTTTCTTTTCTCCTTCTTTTTTGGGGGGGCGGCGCCCGGCCGCCCTTTAATAGCAGCCGCCACTGTGGTCGAAGTGTGCGAAAAGAAGTAGTGGAGCTATGCTTACTGCTGACTCGAACCACGCTCCCCCAAACCCCATCGTCCCACTCCCTCCCACACGCAATTCAAAACCCCAAACAAGACACCTACTGTTTAAGGGAATGTTGAGTGCAGTGCATTCATGCATTGAGGTGCAAATTTCAACTTCTACCTACACATTTATTTTAAGATGAAACCATTCCGGATTGGTTTCTTTTTAAAATAAAAGCATGGGAACAGTGAAATGTTTAAAATAAAGTATAGGAGCACCGCTCCCGCCCACCACAGCCACACAACTGAATTAAAACATGGGTTTTCAAGTAATGGAGAAAAAAAACACATGTCAACTGAGCTTTTAACTTTTGCATTTCATGACCGTAGTATTGGCATTGGCAATGCAAAGATCTCTGTTCATATGCCATGTGAGACCCAACGGTAATGAAATGCAAAAATAAAAATTAACATTCGTGCGTTTGCTGACAGATTGCCATAGAACTTGGCCAGGCCCAGGGATGAAACGACTGGTTAATTATAAGGCTGGCTTACCTTTAAGTGTGAGGTGCCTTGGGATGTGCTGAAATCGCACACTAGCAGCAGAATCTTAAGAGGTTCTGTGTCACTCTGCAGACTTCAGGGAAACTCAGGCACATAAAGTGAGTGCTTTACTCCAACACGACCTGCGCACTAGTGGTCGCATGCATTTAATGTAGAAAAGCACAGGCACAGTTGAGACATCACGACCCTTACCCGGGTCAGACAGCAGACGCAGACTTTCTAATAGTTCCTATACTTTTATTTAAAAAAGAAACCATTCCGGAGCAGTTTCTTTATAAAGTAAAAGTATAGGAACAGTGAAATGCAAAAAAGAAAAGCATGGGAGCACTGCTCCTGCACACTTCGACCACTGCATGTGGTACAGACAACAGGTCTCAGAACCTGACAGACTGTCAGTCACCCCAACTATTGGGAACATTGGTGAATGTATGAACCCTAAAGTAGGAAGTCCACCCTCGTACCACTTAATTGCAACTCAATAGGCACATCTCCTTTAGCTCAGTTTGGGACACTATCACACACACCCCTTCTCGTGCTTCCAACTGCAATGCCATTCTTTTTTCTCCCGCAGCACTAGTAGAACCCTCCTCTATTTACGACCTGCTCATTAAACAACATGTCCTTCATTATCAGTCTATGGAGCGTGCAGCTCAGGGGACAGTTTGTTACGAGCTGGTGCTGACAATTTAGTGTGACAGCCAAGTTACCTTGCGTGATGCACCCAAATCGGTTCAATTGTTTAAAAATATAGAATTTCAAATAATAGTAGATAGATAATAACAACACATTTAAGTAGCAATCACACGTATTAAGGGGGCATTAATCATACAGCACTAGATTTGAACAAAGGGGGAGAAGCAGGACAGAGGGAAAGAAGGCCATGAGAAGGGAGGGAAGAAAAAGAGGATAGCGGTCCTGGTTTGGGGGCTGCTTACCTTCCTGGAACCTTGGAAATCCATGGCACAGGCACAGCACGTAGAGTTTGGAAGTGTGACAGCAGGGTATGCAGCCCAAACAGTGACACGTGCACGATTCAGGAATGTTCCAGCCTGGGCCTGGGCCCGGGCAAACTCCACCTCCTTCACTCCCAGGCTGCTAAGGCCAGCCCAGCCCAGCCTGAGCCTGGGCAAACTCCACCTCCTTCACTCCCAGGCTGCTAAGGCCAGCCCAGCCTGGGCCTGGGCAAACTCCACCTCCTCCCACTCCCATGCTTGCTGAAGCCAGCCCAGCCCAGCTTGGGCCCGGGCAAACTCCACCTCCTCCAGGGAGTCCAGGCTCCCTGAAGCCAGCCCAGCCTGGGCCCGGGCAAACTACACCTCCTCCAGTCCCCCAGGTTCAGTGAACAACACAGCCAGCCCAGCCCTATTTGCAATGCATTCATTGAAGTGCACTGCAGTACACGTGGAAACAAAAACAGGCTTGCTGAAGCCAGCCTGGGCCCAGGCAAACTCCACCACCTCCAGTCCCCCAGGTTCAGTGAACAACACAGCCAGCCCAGCCCTATTTGCAATGCATTAATTGAAGTGCACTGCAGTACACTTGAAAAACAAAAACAGGCTTGCTGAAGCCAGCCCAACCTGGGCCCAGGCAAACTCCACCTCCTCCAATCCCCCATGTTCAGTGAACAACACAGCCAGCCCAGTCCCATTTGCAATGCATTAATTGAAGTGCACTGCAGTACACTTGGAAAACAAAAACAGGCTTGCTGAAGCCAGCCCAGCCCAGCCTGGGCCCGGGCAAACTCCACCTCCTCCAGTCCCCCAGGGTCAGTGAACAACACACAGCCAGCCCAGCCCTATTTGAAATGCATTAATTGAAGTGTATTCACTCGGTTTACCGTTACAAACACAGTAACGGTTATTGAAGCAAAATGAAATTGACAACGGTGTTTATACCGGTATACTGGTTTACCGTTACAACCCTAATGTCACGTGGGTTCAGGTAAATTGAACGGGGGAGCCTAGGTCGCTGTCAAGGCATACGTGGGAGGCCGCAACCCATTTGACTGGCATTTAAAAAAGGCACATTCCTACCAACTGGCAAAACCTTGGAAGTTGATAATAACATTGGCCGGCACTGCACACAAACGGAGGGTGACAACATGTCTGCAAAACCTGCTAAATCCAAGACCAAACAACCTACTATGGAAGTCTTCGCAAAGACGCAAAGGACCCCTACTATGGTTGTGCAGGGCAAGGATGTGGCTAGTGCAGAGGAAGCCCCAGAGGGAGATAAACAGCAGATCCTGGAGGCGATAACGGAGATGAGCACGAAATGGGGCCTCGCAATGGCAGACTTACGGATCGCCCTAGAAACTAAAATTGATGCGGTGTGGACGTAACTCACTCTGTTGAGACAAGATGTTAGAGCGCTTGCTGACAGGACCAGTGGCTTGGAAAGTGCAGTAAAAACCAATACAGAGGTTAGCAGAGGTAATGTCAAAGAAATCCACGTGCTGAAGCAGCAGGTTGCCAACTTGGAAAATAGGGTTGAAGAAGCAGAAGAGAGGGCGAGAAGGAATAATATACGCGTGGTCGGCTTGCCGGAGGGAGAAGAAGGCCAGGGCACTACGAACTACGTTGAGAACATGATCATTCAAGGGATAGGAGCTGACAAATTATCACAGGGGTTCACGGTGGAACGGCGCATCGCGCATTGATGAGGAAACCACGACCTGGGGCCCCACCGAGACCGATCATTGCTAGGATTTTGAATTATAGGGACAGGGAAAAGATCCTAGAATTTTTTCGCAAAGGCGGAACAATCGAGAGGGCATCTACTAACGTCACGGCATACCCGGATTATACGATGCTGCTACAGAGGCAGGGATATAACTACGTGGCTGTCAAAAGGAGGCTACGCAACGCAGGTATCAAGTACATGCTCCTGTACCCGGCGAAACTCAAAGTGTTGCACAGGAACAGGGCTCTCTTCTTTGAAACCCCGGAAGATGTGACGACATGGTTGGATTTGCAGGGTTGCCCTGAGAAAGAGGCGGACCGTGACCGGCGAGGCAGTGATTCCTGAAGGACTTGAGTCATTTACACAGGGGGGTAAGTGGGTGGGTGATTTGGTTTGCATTGGGAAAGGAGACTGATTAAACATTGATCAACATGCGGGCCTTGGCTCGTACTGGACTAAACTATAGTGTAAATGTATTTACGGTTGTCTAAGCATTAGCACAAAGCGTAACGTTTGGTGGAACAGGAGTAACAGAACTGGAGCAATCCTCCCCCAAACAGTGTTAGTTAAGTGGCCACTAGGGCCGCTTTACCCTACAGGGCCCTGGACGTAGGTGTGTGTTAGCCGGGGCTAGATGTGGGAGCGCCTGAGATCTAGGAATGGAGCTGGGCAAAAGTTGAGGGGGGTGTTGTTGGGAGTTGGGGAGGGACGGGTGGCAGGAGGGGAGGGAGGAGGGGAGCTTAGCGTGTACATAGTTCTGGGGAGAGGGGAGTTTGGTGTGTTTTTTGTTAAAGGGAGTTGGAATTTGGGAACAAGCCTATGTAGAGGAGTAGAGACCTCAGAGTCGGACGACGCCTGTGGGAGGCGGGATGGCACTTGGAGAAGCCATGGGGGACCTTAGAATTATAACATGGAATGTAAGGGGGCTAAACAGTTACTTGAAAAGAAATAAGGTTATGCTCTACCTGCGTAGACAGAAGGTAGACATTGCAATGCTACAGGAGACTCACCGGACACGTGAGAAAGCGGACACAATTGCTAGGAAGTGGAAGGGAGTGATGGTGAGCTCATCCTATTCTGCCTATGCTAGGGGTGTGCTTATTTGGGTGGCGCTACATGTCCCATTCCAACGGTTACAAGAGGTAGTGGAAGCAGACGGGAGGATGGTCATTCTGAGAGGGCTGGTGTAAAATAGGGAAATAAGCATAGTGAATATATATGCCCCGAACCAGAACACAGCGGCATACATCAGGACGCTGTGTACTAACGTGAGCAAGTGTGTGGGGAGTGCTGTGATTAGGGGGGGGACCTCAACTGCATACTTGACCCAAGGGTAGATAGGTCGGATGGGAAAATGGATAGACCTGCTCCTGCGGCCAAAGCACTGCAGACATTGTTGAATGATTTTGGGCTAGTGGACGCATGGAGAGTGTGCCACCCCCTAGAGAGGCAATATTCTCATTACTCTGCCCCGCACCAGCTGCACACGCGACTAGATTATTTCTTTACTACGTCTGAAGTGTCAGCAGAGTTGGTACAAATAGAATATAAAGCAAGGGTTCTTTCGGACCACTCGCCCCTGATTCTCACTTGGCGATATAGCCCTCTGAGAGCGAGGATTCCGACATGGCGCCTGCGAGCAGAGGCATTGAAGGACCCCCTCTTCAGAGAAGACATGAGGGAGGAGATTGTGAATTTCTTTGAGGAGAATATGGGTAGCTTAGACTCCGCGGGTACATTGTGGGAGGCCTTTAAAGTGGTGATGAGAGGGGTACCTATTGCAAAATCCAAAGGGCTACAACGTGTCATTTTGGCTGATTTACGGGAAATGGAAGAGAGACTAGAGGAGGCTTTAAGGGGTGAAGACGACACTAAAGAGAAGTTAGAGTTGATACTTATGCTGCAGCAGAAATGTGCGGAGCACTGGGACAGATTGTGTAACGTGAATTATAGGAAATATGTAGAGAGGCAGCACGCAGGGGGGGATAAACCAGGTCGACTCTTAGCATGGTTATATAAGAGTGAAAATCCCAGAGTTACGATTAGGACCATTACAAGGGAGGACGGAAGTATAGCGGATACCCAAGAGGAAGTTAACCAAGAATTTGTGGACTATTATAAGACATTATATGCAGACCATGGGGGTAACTGCCGAGATACGATAATGGGAACTTTGGAGGATATTAGGTTGCCTACGATAAGCGAGGAGGAGAGAGAAGAGCTAGACGCACCGATCACCCTGGAGGAACTGGGGGAGGTAGTGAGACAGTTACCTACTAGCAAGACGCCAGGGACGGATGGACTCCCGAGCGAATTCTATAAAGTATATGCGGAAGAGATTCTCCCCCCGCTGTTGGAAATGTTGAATGAAGCATTTGAGACAGGAAGTCTGCCAGAGTCATTGAGAGAAGCGACCATAATACCGCTACCCAAACCCAATAAGCCTGGGCACAGCTGTAGCTCGTACCGCCCCTTGTCGATGCTTAATCAAGACAGCAAAATACTGACGGCTGTGTTGGCAAATAGATTGAAAAAGGTAATTGGTAGATTAATACACCCTGATCAGACAGGATATGTCCCAAGCAGGAACATCTCGAATAATCACAGGCGACTCCAGCGAATTATTGAAGATAGCAACGAACACACTGGGGAAATGGCGATAGTGTCCTTAGACGCAATAAAGGCCTTTGATTCGGTTAAGTGGCCATGGTTGATAGCGACCCTAGAAAGTATGGGTTGGGGCCAGGATATGTACGATGGGCGCAGATATTGTATCGGGAGCCGCTGGCCGGTGACAGGGTCGGTGATATCGGAAAGGTGGCAGCTCGGCCGGGGTACCAGACAGGGTTGTCCGTGGTCCCCAATGCTCTATATACTGGCCCTGGAACCTCTAGCGATATACCTAAGACAACAGTATGATAGAATAGGCATTGAGGTGAAGGGGGAAAACATTTGATTTCTCTATATGCAGATGATATGTTGCTGTACTTGAGGTACCCGGAAGAAAATCTCCAATATATCTTGGAGGTAATGGATAGATATGCGGGTCTTTCTGGAATAGCGGTGAACCCCCAGAAATCAAGCATGTTCCCGCTGGGCAAGTATGCGGGAATCCCGGTGGAGAGGTTACCTGTATTACCGGTGCCATCGGCAGTTGATACGTTCCGATACTTAGGGATAGACATTTATCACACCGTGGAACAAGAGCATAGGCATAACACTGAGGTGGCTTTGAAAAAAATTGAAAATTGCATGCGGTTTTGGGTGAGGTTGCCCTTAGCTATGATGGGGAGGGGAGCGATGCTCAAGATGGTGGTCCTGCCTAGGCTCCTGCACTACTTTGCGAACATCCCATATCTGATACCTAAGAAGTTCTTCATCAAACTGAACAGTATGAGTAGGGATTTCTTGTGGCATGGCACACGGAACAGAGTGGCATTGTGGAAGTTACAGAACTTGCATGAAAGAGGGGGGATAAAATTGCCCAACTACGAGGTGTATTATGTGGCAAGCCAACTGCAGTATGTGGCTGAATGGCTTTCTGATGACGAAACCTCTGAATCCAGGTTGTTTGGGCAGGATTGCACACCCTTTTACTTGAAAGAAATGATGTGGGTACCCAGAGCAGAACTGAAAGGGCGTCCCATGATGATGCTGCTGGGGTGGAAGATGTGGCGCAGAGCGTGCACGATGTTGGAAAATACAACCCCATGCTTTCTGCAGATACCGTTGGTTACATTGACGGGGGCGGATTCGCAGTTAAGGAAGATAATCAGGAACCACTGGGAGACGGTGGGGCTTGCAACCATGGGAGATATTTGGCAGGAGGGCTCAATCGTTGCCTTTGAGGAGTTGCGGGATGTATCTGGGTTGCATTCGGGTCAGTATATTGCATACTATAGAATGGTGAAAAGAGTTAAGGAAATGTGGCCTGAAACTGTGCTAGAGGGAGAGCCAGATGCTATATTGGATATGATTTACGACATTGCAGAAGGAGGGCACGAGATATCTAGATTATATGAGATGCTGATGCACAGAGTGGGGAAAGAGGTCACCCAACTGAGACTGGATTGGGAAACGGAAGTGTGGACCCCGATGGAAGACGGGATGTGGGAACGGGTACAAGGGTATCATAAGAAGGTGTCTAGAAATGCTAGGTTGAAACAGATACAACTGTATATCACGCATAGGGCATATATGACACCCCAGAGGATATGGAGGTTCGCGAACGTAGGTCGGCAGGCATGCCCCAAGTGTGACGAGGAGAATGCGGGCATGGTACACATGTTCTGGTCGTGCCCGGTCATTGCACTCTTTTGGAGTGAGGTGGAACGTAAACTGGCCGAGAGGGAGGTCCAGATTGTAGTGGACACGGTGTGGGCCTGTTTATTGGGGGTGTTCCCAAGACCTAGGAAGCTAGAACATGTGAGCAAACTGAAAGACTTAGCATATGTGTTGGCAAAGAGGAGAATAGCCATGGGATGGAAGACATGCCATAGACCACGGGTGGAGGTGTGGTGGAAGGACTTGCAGAAATGGGCAGATGCGGAAACTATGGTATGGCAGGAGGCAAGCAGTGTTGAGGGACCTTAGGGAACAGAGTCCCTGATGGCTTGGAAATCACTATTAGCGGAACTGTTTGGGTCAATTCCGGACCCAGGTGAATCCACAGAGTAGGAGTGTCTGCCACAGGATGCAGATATGGAATGTGAAGATGGTTAGGCTCGGACCGGGGGGGGGGAGCAGTGCATTGATGTAAAATGTGATGTGCAATGGTTTTGATGACACATTCTCTGCCTGTTTGGTTTGTATTGTTTTGTTGGATTTAATAAAAACTTCAAAAAAAACAATTACATAGCTGAACAATGCCACCACACTGATCCAGCCAATGCGAAGCCTCTAGATCCAAATTGCTACATAGAGAGGACCAGGCAAAACGCTTAATGCTGTTCACCCTCAGATTCCGGAGAAAACTCCCCTTGTACTTGACTGCACTGCTCCCCTGTCTCGGGCAGATCAGAAAGGAGCTCAAATACAACCTCTTTATTCAATAATGAACTCAATTGTTCACTCCCTCCAAATCTCTTGTACCCCATATAGACAGATGATAACTGTGAGCACAATAACGAGTATCTTTCTACATATCTACATATAATCTTATTTACAAATCCCCCATTACTACATGTCGTATATATGACGATTTAAAATGATTCCCTTTGCTACGTGCACAGCTCTGCCACTCTCTTGATGCTATGTGTTCTATGATGTATTATGTGATATATCTGATCACAGGTCACTGCCTTACTGTAACCCAAGGCACAACCTGCTCACATTGTAACTAAGTCTTCCTTGCAAGTAACAGTGCCACAATGCCCCCGGGCTGCCTGCGCGCTATATAAATTTAATAAATAAAATAAATAAATAAATAAATAAATATGTGTACGCCATAAAGATAACCTAAGATAAAATAAATACATGAAATACACATTGATAGTCAGCCATGTTTTTATCATAACATGGATGGCCAAATATGTGTGGCATATTGCCGCTCAGCTGGTGTTTGGTGTGCAACATGGCCTGTCCAATCCCTTGGCGATTGGCCCTATGGTACTGCAGCTTATGAAGAGGCACAACATCAACAGAAACTTTGGCTACATTTGCCAACAGTCTGAAAGAAATAAGTCCTAGGATAGGAAAGAGGGGCTTCTTGTTATGACTAACAAGAAGAGTAGTTGAAAAGGGCGTAATTCATGTGGAGAAGAACAGGAAGAAACAAAGCGCTGTCCAGGGTGTGAGGAAAGGTTCATCAGACCCCTGTGGGGATGTAGGAAGCCCCTATAGTCCTAAATAAAGACGTTTTTCTCAGCAGTGCTAGCAAATGATTTAGTTTTGGGTAGTTACTGTATGCATTACCTTTCCCACTTACTGACTGCTTCAAATGGAGAGAAGGTAGAGGTGTGTTTTCAAAACTTGGTAATCTAAGTTTGAATTATGTAAATGAGAGGTGGGACACTATACCGCTGGCCCCACTGCACGTGAATATGTAATGTGCTTGGGAAGTGTTGAGACTAAGGGCCTCATCAGGAGTCTGGTGATAACCTGGTGGTAATACCGGCAGGATACCAACAGCGCAAATAGGTCATGAGTAGCAGTACAGCGGTAACTTCCCATTCCCCATTGGACCCAATGGGGTTGGGGGGCACTATTACCACAGGCTGTAATTGCACTGGCAGTAATAGTGCCGAAAACAGCCGAAAACTAGCAGAAAGCAGGATTTTTACCTCCAGCAAAATGCTGGAGGTAAAACTCCAAACTTTCCGCCCAATTCATAATTGGGCCAGCCCTTAAATGCAGCGGTAATAGCGTTACTGTCGCATTTAAGGGCTACTGCCCAACTCATGATGAACAAGTCTGCTGTGTGTGCCAAGGCGAGTGTGTGGCGATGCCCAACATCACATGTGAAATAGACAATGTTGCTCCAGCACAATCGCGCTTAACACCAAAAAGAGTTTAAACTGATCTTGTTATAGATATAACATCTGTTGCGGATATTCATCCAACCAGTAAGATAAAGATGCATTGTGCATTTCTACAGTGTCATATATTTATTTTAGTGTCATAATATATGACGTGAATGAACAGCTAACACGCGTTTCAACCCCAAAGGGTCTTTCTCCAGGCTGATGGATGTTATGTTATTTCAAAACATCAATAGTGAACAAGAAGTAGTACATAGCGTAAACAAGTCAGTTAATGTCGAAAAAACCCATATAAGAAACAATAAGTGATTTTTTGGAATTAGAAACAGTGCAGGAAACAAATGTCATTCGTATTGCGGCATGTTGATGAAGGAGAGGAAAAGGGAAAAACACAAAAATAGAAGTTAGTTTCACTGCATTGGCTATAGCACGATTATAAAAAAGCAGGAAGACTTTATGAGCTTTAGTCACCCCTAGGATAATTCTTACCCAAATGTGGGTCTGTAGTTGGGAAGGATCACAGATATGCCAGATGCAAACACCTTGGGTAAATCTATCTGAAAGTGCATAAGACCAGTCTTCCCCAGCCACTTAATCTGCTGTGGGGCACGCTTTCAGGTTCTTAGTTTTTTTTGCATCTGTTTGTGTGTGTTATCTTGCTGCTGCCAAAACTGAATCTGTGTTTGGTGCGCTTTCATTGAAATTGAAGTACTTTTGTAAATACTTGTGAAATTCCATCACGTTCTGTGGATTGTGTGCCTGCCTGCATGTGAGGTTAACCTACTCACTTCAAAAGCAGCATTTGGCTTTGTGCATTCTGCTTGATCTACTTGGCCAGGGAAACTACATTTCCCAGCAGCCCCAGGCTCCTCAAATCAGGTAACCTGTCGCACCTGCGCCGGCGCACCTTAGACAAGCCCAGTCTTCCCTAGTCATCGCCATAATCAACGTGTTGGCGTCTTTCTCCCAGAGCCTGCCCTTCAGGTATTTTGTGCTTTGTACACTCTTTTGAAACCTTGTGAGGAATAACATACTAAGCGCTTATTGTGTGCTGACCTCTGTTCTGTGTTAATAGCTGTACATTTCACTGTATTCCATCCTCTGACAGAAGCTGCTGCACACCGTCAGTGGCCGGGTACTTGTTGGAAGGGTATGTAAAGACATTATATTCCAATCTAATCCGCTCTTTTTGCTTACGGGGGTCGTCGCATAGCACAGTTGTGTACTGTACTCTGTAAGAAAAAGACGAACTACCACCGGTACCAACATGGGTTATCGAGATAGCTTCAATCTGCTGCTTGCTGCCCAAAAGGTACACCGCCTTGCCATTGTGGATAAATATCTCTCCTTGAGATTAGACGCCCCAGCTGCGCTGCCTTTAGCCACAATGAGTGACTTTCAGCCACTAAATACAGCAAAATATTCCTGCATTCTACCCCTGTCTCGCAGTTTAGACTCAGAGATGGATGATAAATCTTTCCTTCTCTCTCAGTCGGAGGCAACCCTGCATATTACCCCTGACAAGACTGCAAACACCATTAAGGTCAACACAAATTTCCTCTCTAAGCATGCCACTAATATTAATGACTATATTCTGGAAGGAGACTTCGATTTACTGTGCCTTACAGAGTCATGGCTAAATGAAGCTGGTGGCCCACTGATTGAGTTGGCCACCCCAAATGGCTACAGCATCTTCTGTCAGAACTGCCTTTCTGGCCGGCGGGAGGAGCATAGCAAAATATTACCATAATCTCTTTCAATCACATTGCTCCTTCAAGGATTGTAAGGTTTTGCATCTCAAGCTGGCACCGTCAACGAATAGTTGCATTAACTTTGTCCTGATCTATCATCCTTCAGCTGTAACACCTAATTTTGATGAAGATCTTTTCCACCTTCTCAATAAATTACAATGGCCCAACTGTTCCACCTTGCTAGTTGGGGACCTCAATCGTTGGCATAATGACGTCGCTGACCAGCAAGCAACCATTCTAGAGAAGGCGTTAAATAACCTCGACTTCCATGTCCTTAATAGTGCACCCACTCATATTAGGGGTCACACCCTTGACTGGGTTGTAGTAAATAATCTTGAAGTTAATACGATGGACACTCTCCCTTGCATGTGGTACGACCACTGTCATGTCTCCTTTACAATTATTACTCCTGGTCCATCTCCTAAACCACTAAACCCTCAGAAAATTGTTATAAACCGGAACTTTAAGAAGATTACGCAGCTGGCCATGAAAGACTGCCTTGACAGCATCATTTCGGCCACATCTGATCTGGACCCTCCTTCTATTCTTACTGACACCTTTAATAAAATTATGCTTTCCATGCTGAATTGTGTGGCGCCGGTTAGGAGCAAACTGGTTAGAGATGATTATTTTCACCAGAAATGGTTCACACAGGATCTGTGCCAAATGAAAATTCAGAAATGTCAGGCAGAGACCAAATGGCTTAAATGCTCTTCAGTAGACAACAAAGCCCAGTGGAAGATCTAAGACAAAGACTACAGGATAGCTATTAACAAAGCTAAAAACGATTTTTATAACAAACAAATAGAGGAAGAAAACAACAGTTCTATAAAACGTTTTGAGATTGTGAAGCCTTTAGAGAAACCCAGTATTCTTTCCTTCGCTATAGCTCCCAGGGACCAAGTCTTTGCTGATAAACAGACTGCCTTCGAAGCCAACGTGGGCAAGGCGCTGGACAAAATCAGAGCTAAACTTTCGGCTCATAAATATCTACCTTTCTGTCCTCCTCCTGTTCCTCTGATCAGTAAATCAGAGCATATGTTTAGCTTCGCTCCTATTTCTCTTGCCGACATGATGGCCACCCTCTCGACTTTGCACCCCTCCCAGTGTCCAGAGAACACCATTCCCCCTAAGTTGTTCTTGGACTACAAGGATATCCTTGCACCCTTTTTGATAAGATTTGTCAACTCCTCTTTTGCCAGTAATCAAGTCCCTTATTCCATAAAGAAAGCCACCATCACCCCTCTGGTTAAAAAAACAAGACTGGACCCAAGAGACCCTGGCAAGCTGTGCCCGATCTCCAACTGTCATTTTCTCCTCAAGGTGCTTGATAAGTGTGCTAATAACCAACTACAAGTCTTTGTGATATGATATGATAGGTTATTTATAACACGCTTAATACCCAGAGGTTTCTAAGCGTGGACCCGGGGATCAAACCTGTGTTGCTCCGTGTTGTCTTGCTTCCAAGGTGAGCATGTTGCCCCTAAGCTATCCAACTTGTGGAAAAGTCTAACATCCTGCATCCCAACAGTCTGGCTTTAGACCCCTCCACAGTACCTAGACCGCCCTTTTAGATCAGCAGACGCACATGTTGAGAATCTCGGATGGAGGTCGCTCTGGCATGCTGGTTCTGCTGGATTTATCAGCGGCTTTTGATCTTCTTGACCATGACCAACTTCTGCTCGCCTTAGAGAAACATGGTCACTGCACTCCTGGCTCAATTCTATAGGTCAGATCATTTTTCCAGAATCATACCTCTCGAGTATATTGGGGTGAGGCCACTTCTCCCTCTTCCCCAATCTCCTCTGGGGTCCCTCAGTAGGCATGTATGTCCCCCCTACTTTTCAACCTTTATATTCAACCTTTTTGTTACCTGTTGGATGAGTTTGGAGTGTACCTCTTGAACGATGCTGATGACACCCAGCTAGTTCTTGAGTTATCAAGAGATTATGCCAAGGACACTGCCTTCTTCAGACCATCTATCTTCGCATTGAGACCTGGATGAGCAACAACTGGATGTGTTTGAATGGGGATAAGACTGAGCTCATGGTGTTTGGCACCAAGCATGCTCAAGCAAAATTAGACCCCAGCTACCGATCATTCTCCATTCACGGTTGTCCAATTCCGGTCTCACAGAGTGTTAAAACTCTGGGCTTCAATCTTGATCCTCTGCTTAGTGCAGATGCTCATATCAACCAGACAGTAAACAATGGTTCTTACTACCTTAAGCTTCTGAGAAACATGCGTTCCTTTCTGTCAGCATCTAGTTGCTCCTCAATGGCCCGTGCACTTGTGATGTCCAGATTGGACTATGCATTATTAATTGGGGCCAACAAGAAAATCATCCATGCCCTCCAGACTCTTCAAAATGATGCAGTTCGCATTATCACGAAGAAAGCTAGAAAAGATCATATTTCCGAATGCCGGCGAGATCTCCATTGGCTCCCTGTGGCTATCCCGGCTTGAATTTAAGGCTGCCTCGCTAGCCCATAGAGCTTTATATGGTACTGCCCCAGTCTATATTAAAGAACTGGTGTGCTTTTATGAGCCACCAAGGAAGCTGCGCTCCTCTGCCTTAGCACTGGTCAACATCCCTAAATTCGCCTTCTCCTGTTGTCTAGGTAGATCCTTCCCTTTCAAGGCAGTGAAAATCTGGAATGCCTTGCCTTCGGAGCTCAGGCTAGTAAAGGAAAACAATCAGTTTCGCTGGAGATTGAAAACTGTCCTTTTCAACTAACGGGCCTCCTCAGCCATGCCTCCCTGAAATAGAACCTGCACTGCTTCTGAGTCTCTTGCCCACCTTGGTCATCTGTCCCGTCTTTTTTGTTCTGTTTCCTGTGTTTGTGTTTATGTTTATACACCCTGATGCCTGCAGGCTTCGGTGTCCTACAAATAATTAAATAAAAAAGAGATAAAGGGCTTCATTATGGGTATGCCGGTCTGGAAAAAGGTGCCAGTAAGAAGGGTTACCAGCACCTTTTCCGGACCGCCATACTCTGAGTCTCCGGGAAAGTGGCAGTGAACAACCAGCAGGCCCCTACCAGCAGATAAATCACTGAAGCAATGGCACTGTTAAGAACAGTGCCGGTGCTTCAGTGTTCCCATTCCCATGGAGTCCATGCGAATGGGAACTTACTGTTCAGCCACCGCCCCTAATATCCCGGGAATACTGGGATATCGGGCGGTGGAAACGGTAAGCCGAGTTTGCCGGTAGGCCATCGGCAACCTCATAATGACCCCCAAAGTGTCAGTCGGATACTCAGATTTACTTCATGATACTTGAGGTGTGATGTAGGTGGGAATATTACCTGTGCTACCTACAGCTTGGGCCTGGACACCATAGTGCAGTTCGGGGACACTGGAGCATTAGTAGGGTTATCCATATGGTTAACTGATAAAGGAAATGTCTGCAATGAATGGTTTTTTAAGTAGAGTTGCCAAATGTTAGTATTCAGTACAGTGCAACTCATTATATGTATGTTTTTAGACAAAGGTCGCTAATAGTAGCTCCAAGGCAATTTGGATTTAATCATGTAAGGGCACTCAGACAAGTAAAGCATGAAATGCAGTGACGATAATTTTATTGATTCATTAGCATTAGCTTGATTAGAGCAGTGAATTGTACTAACTCTGTTGAAAGTATTTGGAAAACACTCCCTTTCAACATGGCTTGCGCAACATAGCAGTGCAGCCTTAAACAATCACGGCAAGAGAAACACGTGATCACTGGGAGTCGCGCTTTGCTTCTTCGAGCCCAATATATGCAGGAGTGATTAGTTGAAGGTGAAAACTATCCTGAAGAAGTCTGTGGTGTTCGGATTGAACGCAAAGCTGTACCATGCCTTAACTGGCCATTTTTTCAACATGCCGCCATATAAAATCATGTCGTGCATATTTACACCGCATTTTTTAAAGTGTTTTTGTTGAAATAAACGTTGTCCTGTGCACTTTACTCACAAGTGCTTGGTTTTTCGGGGAATTTTTCTAAGGACTTTGTTTTTTTGGAGATTCTCAGTGTTTGGATATATATATATATATATGCATATATTACATGGACGCGGTAGCGTCCATGTAGTTATGGTTAAGTTGGTGTTTCCATAGGAAGAGCATTTTTTGGGTGGCTTATAACTTCGCTCCCTCTGGACGAATCCTCACCAAACTTTGCAAAAAAATGTGTTTGCAAAGTTTGGAGAGGTTTGGTCCAGGAGGGGCAAAGTTATAGAGGGGGTCCCAAAACGTTTGTTTTTTCCCATAGACATAATGGGAAAAAACTTTGTGCACGCCTACAGCCCAAACCGCTGGACGGATTTACACCAAATTCATCCAGCAGGAGCGGGGGCTTGGTCCCGAAAGCGTGCTTTTGCAAATTTGGTGTAAATCCGTCCAGTAGTTTTTTTTAAAATGACCAAAATGTAAGGCAAAAATATTAGTGATATCTCCGTTCGCTTCGCGGACGGACTTCCCGGTTCGCTCCGCGGACAGTGCCCTGATTGGCCGAGCGGCTTGTGCGATGTCCGCGGACATCCGACGTGTTCGCTGAACGGACGCCGTGGGGCGTGGAGCGCGTCAGATTTTCGGTGGCGCCCGACATCTTTCATTCGCGGACGACCGCGGACAGCGAGGTGAAACTTGGTTTAAAAATTGCATTTAGTGGAGTGTGTTGGTGTGTAAGAGTGTTTAGGGAGGGTGGGGGAGTATGAGATAGGTGCAATGTTGTATTTTTTTTATGTGCTAGACGCTTTTGTTGTGTTCGATTTGCCTGCGGACAACACGGCTGTTCTGAAATGTTCGTAAATAAACAGAATGGATTCGGGGTCAAGTTGAAAGTGTTCTAAGAAGACTCATGAGGTCCTGGAATGTTCGCACGGGGTGTCCTGAAGACGTTGTCTGTATTGTTCGTTGTCAAGCTGAAAGTGTTCTAAGAACACTCGCGGTGTCCTGAAATGTTCGTACATAAAGAAAATGGGGGTGTTCTGAGGACGTTGTCCGTATTGTTCGCTGGCAAGTTGAATGTGTTCTAAGAACACTCGCAGTGTCCTGAAATGTTCGAAAATAAACAAAATGGTGGTGTTCTGAGGACGTTCTCCGTATTGTGTGCCTGCTTAGCTGTATCCAATGAGGGAATGGCACAGAGAGTGAAGTGGAAATAGTAGAAGGGCTGTCTAAGAGTTACGCGGTCTGCGGACAGGGCGTGCAACATCCGGGGTTTTCCAGCAAATCCAGCATGGAAAGAAGACTGTAGGGATCAGCCAATCAGATGTTGAGGTTGTGGATTTGTGTTCAAAGAGACTGTGTGTAGTGAAGATGGCAGAAGTGGAGAAAGTCAGGGTGTTGGTGCTTGGAGATATGTTTGTGCATGGTTTACAACAGTATGCTCAATGCAGGCATGTTGCAAAGAATTTTGATGTTAAAGGAGTGGAGGTGGTGTGGAGCACTGTGCCTGATTGCAATGTACAGGGAATTGTACAAGTTTGTGAAGGTATGGGCAGGATGAACAGTCCCCATGTGGTAGTTTTGCACTATGGTGCTTTCCATTTGGGCTATGTCAGTGCCCTTACTTTGCTGGCAGATTTGGAACACTTGGTTCAAGCAGTAATGAACATCCTTCCAAATGCCAAAGTAATTTTTTCTGGATTAGTACCTAGGGCAATATGGGACAATAGTTCAGTTTTTGTCCTCAGCAAAACAATGCTAGGTGTGTAATCAACCGAGGCATGTGTACCTTCATGCTTAGAGCTGGTATGTTCTTCTGTAATAATGAGAATATTGATTCCAGTAATGCTGTTTATTTTAAAGAAGATGGTGTTTCCTTATCTTTTATGGGAAATGCCATTCTGTTTTGGAATTTAAGGGTTGCTTTGGAGAAGGTTATGTGAAGATTTTAGGAGTAAAGTAAGAAAAATAAAAATAAAAAATACAAAATAACAGGTGTCTGTCAAGCACCTGCAAAAAACCCCCCAAAAAAACGGCTTTTTTCAGAGCCAACCTCAAAGGGGAAATGGGGCACACTATTTAAATTTACATTCACCATGCTCAGATTTTTGATATGTCCGCGGACATGGCGTTACTCCGCGTACATCGAAATCACTAGCTAGGGGTTCAGTATGTTCTATGTTACATGTATATAAAGTCAGGGATATTATGGTTAAGTTGTGCTACTAAAAACATATGAAATTCAGTAAAAAAACGTTGTTAAAGGGACGTTATGGTTAAGTTGCGCTAATAAAAAACTATGAAATTCAATGAAATTTTTTTTTTAAAAGGGACGTTATGGTTAAGTTGCGCTACTAAAAACCTATCAAATTCAGTAAAAAAACTTTGTTAAAGGGACGTTATGGTTCAAAGTAAAACCGAAAAACCCCTGAAATTCGGCAGTTATGGTAAGATAAGCAACCATAACTCGTGCCACCGTGCACTGCTAACACTAACGCCCAGGACATCAAAGATGACATCACAAATGTCATTGATGACATCACTGATGACATCACATGGCTGGCTCTCCCTTTTTTCCCTTTACTGACATATCTAAGCCACATAGTTTTCTTCAGTAACAGTCAGGAAGTAAAAATTGAAAAGGTACTATATTTGTAGGCTTAGGGTCAAGTCATATCATATGAAATATATATATGACCTGTCCTTGCTTTCCCTATTTTTTCCTACCGCTTAGCGTGGGCAGTTCGTGTCAGCTAGAGAGGGGGTGGCGGTCTCTCACAGGGGCCCAGTTCCTCCGGGTGCGAGGGGCTGCACACACGCTTGGCTGGCCCTTATCCTGCTGTTGCATGAATTATAATTTGCAAAGAATATTTTCCCCGCAGTACCAGGGAGTTCCCCAAACACAGAAAATAATATCACCATGGAGTATGGTAGTAAGCCTGCTGTCGGTAAGCCGGCTGTCTTCCCTGCCCATGAAGGGTATGACAATCCTCTAGGAAATAATGGGGATCACCCTAAGACCTCCATTGGTGTCTCGCAAGGGGAGACTGGTTCCTCTCCGCTCTCCCTAGAGCAATCTATACTTGATCACTGGCCGGATTTCATGGCCAATATCGCTAAGGAGCTGTTGCTATGTACTAGCCCTTTCGACCTGGGACTCCTAGTGGATTCACTAAGCAAATTGGTTCGGGATCCTAGACCTCTGAGCAAGAATATGGCCTCACAAACAAATGACTCCTCTCGTCTTTGTCCTGGGATACGGACAGGTAACTTGGATAAGGCCTGTTAAACTAATGTTCAAAAAGAGCAATTAGATAAAATTTCACAATCGGATTATAGCAATAAGGAAACTTCAGTACCACATAAACGTCAGACTAATAAAAAAAGTAGCCTCATTGCAAAGCCTAATACCGTTAATTCCATCTTGGAACTGCCATTGATTTTATAGCAGCTATTCAGGAGCCAGACCTAGAGGTGTATAAATCCCACACTCAATCTAAGGCCCTTTTCAAGCTTGGCTCCTCCAAGAACCTCTGTGTTAGAAAATGGCAGATGCCTAAAATAGAAGACATTAACATTCAGGATTTTGTTTCGGACCAGAGAAATTGTATTATTACCAACATCAGCAAGGCCAATGGTCATGAATCTAAGGAAGCTCTGCGGTGCAAAGTTCTAGCCTGGCTTAGACAGAGAACTGGGCTAGGTGTGGTCAGATTATCTGATCTCAAAATCCTTCGGAGGATGGACTTGAAGGACTGGAGCACGTATGACAATAAGGAATGTGTCCTAGTGGGGTGTGGGATTAGTTCTCTGCCTGCATTCCTAAAACTGTGTAAAATATATTCCAAAGGGATCCTCTAGTTGTAATCTGATTATTTGATTGCCTCTGTGGCTCAAGGAGATTCCCGCTCTTTTCTATTCCTTGCATTGTATGTTTTCCATATGATTCTAGACACTGACTTTATTGATTTTGTGTTTGTGTAAGTTTTGTTTGTATTATTCGTTTTTTGTTGTATGCGCCCTTAAGCCTGTGGGTACCTGGAGCCCAATATAAATAATAAACATAAACATAAACATAGCGGAAGACACAGGCTTGAAAGAGAGCAATCCTTTCTGTGCATGAAGATAATCATTAGAGTTATCAGCACTTTCTCATAGTTTTATTTTTATTACTATACCTTCCCTGTATATGCTCATATTTGTATACATTGTACTCACACTCCTTTCCTTAGGGTTCACTGACATCATTTGATACACGTACATACAGTAAGTAGCAGCTTTGAAACAGAGCAATCATTTCTCTGCATAAAGATAATCAATTAGGTTATGAACTCTTTCTGCTACTACTTCTGCTTTTTTGCTTACTTCTCTGTCCCTGTATATACTCACATTTGTATGTGTTGTTGTCTCTTTGTGTTTTGTCTGTAATAATGTAATTATGTATTAAGTGGGTTTTATTAGCTACTTATTACATGTTTCACAGTACGCAAAACTCTAATAAGAAAGCAGTTATCATTTCATTATTCTACATGGCAAGATTATGAATATTGCACCTTCATCATGTATACTGCACACACTGCCTAAGTTTCTGCATGAGTTGCTTAGTATACTGGATAGAACTTCATTATAGAATGCTATTTATATCAATGCTTTGCTTAATGCACTAATTAGCTCATGATATTTATTCAAATGATCCTTGACACTTTTTGGTCAACATTGTAAGAATCCCTCCTACAGAGTTTTCATGAAAAGTAAATGCAAATGTGATGTCATCAGTGATGCCATCAATGACATTTGTGATGTCATCTTTGATGTCCTGGGTGTTAGTGTTAGCAGTGCACAGTGGCGCGAGTTATGGTTGCTTATCTTACCATAACTGGCGAATTTCAGGGGTTTTTCGGTTTTACTTTGAACCATAACTTCCCTTTAACAAAGTTTTTTTTACTGAATTGCATAGGTTTTTAGTAGCGCAACTTAACCATAATGTCCCTTTTAACAATGTTTTTTCATTGAATATATATATATATATTATGTCCAGGTGTAAGAGGTACCTTTTTTACTTTTTTGGGAGAAATAAATCTCTTGTTTGCCATTTGGGGAGGGTTTTATAAGATCCTGCAGTGCCATCAAGGAAACATATTATTTAGCACAGAAAGATATTGGGTTAGTCTCAAAATCTCTAAATGGTCTAGATCTTGCCTGAACTAAATGCTAATATTTTTGATCTTGTGTATAGTGCATACGTGGGCCCATGCAAAACATCTACAAAACTACATTCTTTAATGTTAGAAAGTGCTACAAGCCTAGAAAACATCAGAAATGCACATGCCAACTTAAAATAATAATTAAAGAGTGGGTAGATACCTCATGCTTTTTATGCTTTTTTTGTCTCAGGTGCCAATACATTAGTGAATGCAGTACAGCAACGACCGGCAAACAATTTTAAGAGAAAGAATACAACTCCTGGAAGTGTGAACATTCTCAATAATAATGAAGATCTTTTGAAGCATCACCGAACCTACAGCGAGGCGAATGTCTATACATACCCTGAATATGGCAATACTTTTAATCAGACACAAAAACTTGTTACACTTCAGGAAACCCAAACAATGTTGAAACCATACACCTGGACTGAAATTGGAAAGAGTTTAGGGGAACCGCTAGCCTTGAGCACACCTCAGAACACACACACTGGATTTAAAATGTATACATGCAGCCAGTGTGGAAAGTGTTACACCCAATCAGCAAACGAGACTTCACTTCAGCAAACAAAACATGGAGAACTGCTCAATAAATGCAGTGAATGTAAGAAGACTGTCAAACAATCAGAAAACCTACGAAAACAAAGCGGAAGCCGTAAATACTTGTGTACTGAATGTGGTAAGAGTTTCAGGCAATCCCAGTCCTTGACCATGCACCAGAGGTTACATACTGGCGAAAGGCCATATACCTGCAATGACTGTGGAAAGAGCTTCAGACAATCACAGACCCTAACGACCCACCGGCGAATTCACACTGGAGAGAAACCATACAATTGTAGTGAATGTGGGAAGTGTTTTAGTGATGTGGCAAACCTAATTCAGCATCAACGAATACATACCGGAGAGAGACCTTATCAGTGTCCTGAATGTGGCAAAAGATTTCGTCGGCATGGTCATCTTATTAGACATAAGAGAACACATGTAGCTGCTTTCACTGCCACCTAACATAGGAATCCCCAGTATTCTGTGCAAATAGCATTCATTAGTATCATGATACCACCCACTTGCAGTCAATCACTGAGGCACTTCAGAAATGTGTGAAATTTGGTTAGTAGTGTCAGTGTTTCTTTGTAAATGCATGCAGTGGAATTTTACTTGAACACTCACTCACCATAATGGGGTATTATTGGAAAGTGCTTTTTTTTCAATTCCTACCACCTAAAATATGTTAAAATTTTGGGGACTGTCACAAAGTCACCTGCCTTATTTTGGGGACATTGAGCGTGATGACCAAAGGGTCTGGATACCACACAGAGTGATGTGCCATAAGGGTGGCATGGGGAGGAACGCCTGGTCACTCCCACTTAGTCCCCACCAGTGGGTAGGAAAGTAGCTCATATATAACCAAAATGCTAATGGCCCTTTAAGTGATGTGCATCAATCTGGGAATGACCCAGGGTTTCCTAGTGCAGTCTTTGAGTAGTCCATGAAACAACCACTGAGGGAGGTGCAAACCCCCAAGGCAGTCGACACACAAATTGTGAAGCAAAATCCAATGATGGAGATAGGCAAGTTTCATGACACCATCAATCAACCAGATATTGCTTAGTGGACATTTACTGCACATAGATGCAGGCCTCTATGCATTGTCCCATTCCAAAATGGCAATAGCAGCTTTTAAAGCCAGAATCCACTTGCTGGTACAAGAATACTTGAAAACACTGGATTTCAGGGGGCATAATGAGGGCAGCCAATCCAAGTCCTGGAACAATCATGAAACACTGCTGCAGATCCTCTATCTCCATTCAGGGAGGGGGGCGTAATACTCTTAAAACTTGAGACAAGAGGGAGAAGCTCCATCAAGAGGTGGCGTGAGGAGAATATCAGGTGGTGTCAGGAGGAGACAAGCTAGATAATAGAATCAGAAGATGGCATGAGGAGAATCGTGAGGCAGAAGGGGAGTACCAGAGGGATCTCTTTCTCCTCCTTCTCAGATTCTCTTCACTGTATCTTTATGACTTCTTACTATCCAATCTTCTCACTTCCTACACCTGTATCATTCCAAAACTGAAATCCTCTTCCTCTTCTCCTTCTCCTTCCCCTCCACCTTGTGTTTTGTTTCCTCCTTTTATCCTCTGCTCTCCTGTAATCTGTAATCTGTAATCTCGGGCTCATTTCAGCTCCTCGCTGTCATTCTCCTCTCATATTTCCAATACGGCCTGCATCTACTGCTTTCCTCTCTATAATCTTCATCATGCCCGCCCTTTCCTTTCTTTCCAGGCTGTAAAATGTATCTCTTCATTTCTCTTTTGTTGCCTTGATTACTGATCTTTTCTTTTAGTAGGTCTCCCTCCCTCCTATCTAACCCCTAACAGCACCACCTATAACTCTATCATCTGTCTACTGTTGCTTCTTCCACCTCGCTCCTCTGTTTTCTCTTCCCTTCATTCAGTTTTTATTCTACCTTTTGATACTTACATGTGCTTCGATTTCTGCTCCATCGTCTTCAAATGTCTTCATGGTCTTGCCTCCTTACCCCCTCTCATCTCTTTTTACTCCCCTTCTTCTTTTCTTCTTTCCCGATCTCTTTTCCTTTTTTAAGTCCCTAAACCTCCGTGTGCCTCTTCACACTTTCACTCATTTATATTCCAGGCTCCTAAACGCTGGAACTCTCTCCCTTTTATTGTCTGTGCTTCTCTTTCCTACTGCATCCTTCATACTTGAAATACTATGAAAAACTGCCTATAATTAATCCTTTCTGACACTTAACATTCCCATCCTGATGAATCATTTATCGTTCATTTGATATGTACATTGTACTGTATTACCTGTTCTGTAAAGCACTTTGGTGAAAGCGCTCTATAAAGGTCAATAAATATAAATATAGTAGAAAGGAAAAAGTAGGAGGAGGCTTAGAAGCAGGAGGGAACAGGTACTAATGAGCTATTAGATAGAGCGAGCAAAAAGCAATCAGATGTCAAAAATGTCCCCATGCACGGGGCGAACCTGATTAGGCAGGGTTGAACCCAAGGTGAAGGAGCAACAAGCATGTGGCATTCCATCAAGGAGAGCCATGTCCAGAATAGAAGTAGAGCGGAACTAATAAATGTAGGTATCAGGATCCTAGTCTGGGGCAATGATAAGGCCTTTGTATTTATTTGTATTTGTATTTATTACATTTTATATATCGCTTTACGCCAGAGCTTTGTAAGCTCTGTGGAAACTGGGAACGAACAGCAAACCTGCTTGGCTCTGTCTACTGGAAGAAGCAAAGCTCCAGAGGCTAGTGGAGAGGACACAGCTCATTCTACTGATTCTACACGAGGAATTGAAGAAGAGACGAGTTGGTGGACTTTTTTAGAGAAAGAACCACAATGACTGAATGCTGGAGATACTGCCTGAATTCTTCAGAACTTAAGACAAAGACCTTTGAACTTGTAACATTTTTAAGGAAGGACCATTCAGACATGTGTCTTTGCTCCAATTTGGCCCAAGGAGGACAACTTTGTGTTTAATAAAATCTGCTTTTCTAAGTTTTTATGTTGGGATTCTTTTGGGGATCCACCATGACTCTCTGACAGGACACATAGTGCGTGGAAGCTCAGTGAGTGAAGACCCCTTTTTGCGCCTTATTTTAACTTGTTTGGGGTTCTGTGCCCTTGATTTAAATATCTTGCTTGCCCCAGTCCCCTTAATCCCCTGTTGCTGCCCTCGCCCCCTTCCCACACCCGCTTCCTGATTCCACCACCTCCCGCCTCCCGACCTGCCCTTCCTGCCCTCATTGGTCAGACCTCTGATCCTAGCAGCCCCTCCTAGGGCAGCCCTCTGCCCGTGCAGCCCTTCGACTAAGGGCCTGAGACAAAGGGTGGCTCCCACAAAGGCGGCTCCAGATCGTCTCTGCAGGTATCCGCAGGAGAAGCAAGAAGCCAGAAGCCTGCCGTCAACCAGCACCAACCAAGAAAAGTATGTGCGGCAAGGGTGGGGACTAAAGCAATTACTTCACTCCAGAAAGCCCTACCACTCTAACTTAAAAGTTTTACTGTGTTAAATCGTGCAGCTACATATTAAGGTCAAGAAATATTATTTGTACCTTATTAGTTTCACTGGGCCTCATTAGGACCCTGGCGGAGAGGGTATTACGCCAGCGTAGTGCATGGCGTACCTCTCCGCCATACTACGAGTTCCCGTAGCGCCATGGAGGTTTTCTCCGCCTGGTTTTACCAGCCGGAGAAAACCATGGCGCTACGGGACCTCGTTGTTAATTACGCCACCGTATTTTACGGTGGCGTAATTAACTCCTTCCCCACTCCCATTATACCCTATGGGGCAAAAATGGGAATGGGGAAGGGCAGAATGGGGATTGGGGATTTACCGCTCCGCCGAGGTCGGAATGGGGCGGTAAATCCGCCAACCCCCATGGCGCTATCGGCGGCTTTCCGCCATGCTTCGCGGTGCATTTAGCACCGCGAAGTCCGCCTGGGTCGTAATGAGGCCCACTGTGTTGAATCTTGCATCTAGATTGTGTGCCCAAAAACATTGAGTGTGCCCTGGAAGCGTCACTGTGTTGAAGTTTGAATTTCGAAAGTGTGCCCAACAACAGTGAGTGTACCCTGATAGTGTTACTGTGTTGAATCTTGCATCTATATTGTGTGCCCAAAACATTGAGTGTGCCTAATGATTTCACTGTGTATTCCCCTAAAACTTTTTACAGTGTTGAAGTTGAATTTAGATAGCGTGCCCAACAACCTTGAGTGTGGCCTAATAGTTTCACCGGCTTGTACCCATAGTTGCACTGTGCTGAACTTAAATCCAGATAGTGTGCCCAAACATCACTGCGTTGAATTTTGCATCTAGATTGTGTACCCAACAACATTGAGTTTGCCCTAATAGCATCACTGTGTTAAAGTTTGAATTTAGAAAGTGTGCCCAACAACATTGAGTGTACCCTGATAGCATCACTGTGTTGAATCTTGCATCTATATTGTGTGCCCAAAACATTGAGTGTGCCTAATAATTTCACTGTGTCTTCCCCTAAAACTTTTACTGTGTTGAAGTTTGAATTTGGAAAGTGTGCCCAACAAAATTGAGTGTGCCCTAGTAGCGTTGCTGTGTTGAGTCTTGCCTCTAGATTGTGTGACCAACAACTTTCAGTGTGCCCTAACAGCGTCACTGTGTTGAATCTTGCATCTAGATAGCATGCCCAACAACCTTGACTGTGCCTAATAACTTCACTGTGTCGTCCCCTAAAAACTTTTACTGTGTTGAAGTTGAATTTAGATAGCGTGCCCAACAACTTTGAGTGTGCCCTAACAGCATCACTGTGTTGAATCTTGCATCTATATTGTGTGCCCAAAACATTGAGTGTGCCTAATAATTTCACTGTGTCTTCCCCTGAAACTTTTACCGTGTTGAAGTTCTGAATTTGGAAAGTGTGCCCAACAACAATGAGTGTGCCCTAGTAGCGTTGCTGTGTTGAGTCTTGCATCTAGATTGTGTGCCCAACAACATTGAGTGTGCCCTAGTAGCGTCACTGTGTTGAATCTTGCATCTAGATAGCGTGCCCAACAACCTTGAGTGTGCCTAATATCGTCCCCTAAAAACTTTTACTGTGCTGAACTTAAATCCAGATAGTGTGCCCAAACATCACTGCGTTGAATCTTGCATCTAGATTGTGTACCCAACAACATTGAGTTTGCCCTAATAGCATCACTGTGTTAAAGTTTGAATTTAGAAAGTTTGCCCAACAACATTGAGTGTACCCTGATAGCATCACTGTGTTGAATCTTGCATCTATATTGTGTGCCCAAAACATTGAGTGTGCCTAATAATTTCACTGTGTCTTCCCCTAAAACTTTTACTGTGTTGAAGTTTGAATTTGGAAAGTGTGCCCAACAAAATTGAGTGTGCCCTAGTAGCGTTGCTGTGTTGAGTCTTGCCTCTAGATTGTGTGACCAACAACTTTCAGTGTGCCCTAACAGCGTCACTGTGTTGAATCTTGCATCTAGATAGCATGCCCAACAACCTTGACTGTGCCTAATAACTTCACTGTGTCGTCCCCTAAAAACTTTTACTGTGTTGAAGTTGAATTTAGATAGCGTGCCCAACAACTTTAAGTGTGCCCTAACAGCATCACTGTGTTGAATCTTGCATCTATATTGTGTGCCCAAAACATTGAGTGTGCCTAATAATTTCACTGTGTCTTCCCCTGAAACTTTTACCGTGTTGAAGTTCTGAATTTGGAAAGTGTGCCCAACAACAATGAGTGTGCCCTAGTAGCGTTGCTGTGTTGAGTCTTGCATCTAGATTGTGTGCCCAACAACATTGAGTGTGCCCTAGTAGCGTCACTGTGTTGAATCTTGCATCTAGATAGCGTGCCCAACAACCTTGAGTGTGCCTAATATCGTCCCCTAAAAACTTTTACTGTGTTGAAGTTGAATTTAGATAGTGTGCCCAACAACTTTGAGTGTGCCCTAACAGCGTCACTGTGTTGAATCTTGCATCTACATAGCGTGCCCAACAACCTTGAGTGTGCCCTAATAGTTTCACTGGCTTGTACCCAAAAGTTGCACTGCGTTGAACTTAAATCCAGATAGTGTGCCCAAACATCACTTAACGTCCACTAAAGTCTACTGTACTGAATTGTACAACCACATATTAAGGTCAAGCAATACTAATAGCTTCACTGTGCCGAATCTCGCATCCAGATAGTGTGCCCTAATAGTTTACTGTGCTGAATCTTGCATCTAGATAGTGTATCCAACAACATTGAGTGTGCCCTAAGAATATCACTGTGTTGTCCCAAAATGTTCACTGTGTTGAATCTTGCATCTGGAAAGTGTGCCCAAACCACAATGAGCATGCCCAACAACATTGAGTGTGCCCTAAGAATCTCACTGTGTCGTCCCAAAATTTTCCCTGTGTTGAATCTTGCATCTGGAAAGTGTGCCCAAACACCATTGAGCGTCCACTAGGGTTTACTGTATTGAATTGTGCAGCTACATATTAGGGTCAAGCGATATTGAGTGTACCCCATTAATTTCACTGTGCAGTGAATCCACTGTGTTGAAATCCACTTCTTGATATTACAACCAAGCCTTAACTCCCCCTGCGCCTCGCCATGACTCCATCCCGTCCCAGCTAGGTCCAGGGTGAGGGCCTCACTCTGGAGCACCTCCCATCCCCTCCCCTTAACTCCTCTCACCTCCCTTCTCAAACTATCCCACCCTCCACCATGATCTCACCCCACCCCCTATCCAACTCCCAAGCCAGAGGAGCCCAATGGCGTGCCAACCATCAGAAGACCTCTGTTTCTCCCGTCCCTTCCACCCGCTCGCCTCTGAGCATACTTCTGCCCCCCCTCACCCTCTTTACCCCAGAGTCCACCGCACCCACCCCACCACTGAACCGCCCACCCACCCGCTCAGACCCACCGCCACCCCCCGACCCCCTGCCCTTTCCTTCCGTCGACTCCCACTACCATCCCCCACCCACCATATCCCTTCCCCTCCCTAAAAGCTGCACGTCTCGCCCTAGCAAGAACAGTGGGCGCATCTCCATCGCCCTCCGCCCCCCACCCTCTCACACACACCAACTGCACTGAAACCCCTGGAAAAAAGAAAACAAGCCTGGTCCCTCTTCAATCTCCCACTACTCCTCACCCCTCCTACCTCGACCCAACCCCTCAATCTCTCACCCCCCACCATCACCCCCTCCCTCACCCCACTTCCAACCCCTCTTCCTCGACTTCTCGCCCAACACACCTAACATCCCTAACCCCATGTGATTCACCATTGAATCCCCAGTCCCAAATCCCTCTGCCCAACTGCCCACCCGCACACACCCATCCAACTCTGTCCTCCCCCGCCGACCCCCTCCTCCGCCCGTCTACTCTTCCCAACCTCCATCGACCGGTCTGCATCATTCTCCTCTCAGATCCTGCTGCCACTCTACCCCCTCCATTTCCTTCCTACCCCTGACCCACCCCCGCAACCATCCCCAGCCTCTCCCCCAAATCCCCCCACCACCACCCCTACAACCTCCAGGACAACCCCCCATTCCGAAGTAAGATGCATCCTCTTTAATGCCCGCTCTGTAGCAAAAAACAGACACAGCATCTTTGACCTTCTCGCCTCTGACAATCCAGACCTAGTCTTTATCACGGAAACCTGGTTCTCCAATGACTTTGCCCCTGTTGCTCATGAAGCCTTGCACCCCGACTACTCCCTCTTCCCACTCAACAGACCCTCTAGAGGAGGTGCAGTAGCAGTAGTTTTCAAATCACACTTCTCTGTCTCACTTGTCGACTGCCAGACAATCACTCCTTCTTGCAAATCGCTTCTCGTTAAACTATCACCCCCCCAACGTTCTCCCACAGCTTCCGAATCATCTACAGACCCCGCCGCCCCCCGGCGATGACAGGCATTTCACAACCAATCTCTGTGACTCTATAGCCACCATCCAAGTAAACCAACCCTTTCTCACTTTTCTAGAGGACTTCAATATCTGGCTAGACATTCCCACCAACCCCATGACCCACGCACTGGTCGACTGCCTTGATGCGCTTAACCTGCGCCTTCACATGAATGGCCCAACTCACTCTAAAGGACACACCCTTGATGCCATCTTTAGCTCCCACGACCAGATACATATAAGCCCCCCTGAACCTCTCATCTGGTCTGATCACTTAATTGTCCCTTTCACCATCCACTCGCCAGCCTCCATGCCCATCCTTGAGCCAGATGCCCCCCTCCGCTGCAAATGCTGGAAGAAACTAAAGATCCTCCCTGACCTAGCCGAAGCTCTGCTTCAAAGACCTCCCTCAACCATCCCACGTAATGAACCCTTAACCATCGACTCCTTTAAATCCTGGCTCAATATCTCATTAATCCCGCTCTCCCCCACTTGCCAATCCTCCTCTCACCGTGGTCCTTATCCCAGATGGTTTACACCAGAACTGAAGATTTCGAAACAACTGAATAAATCCCTCGAACGCAAATGGCGGAAAAGTACAACCAACCTGAGTAGATCCACCCTCGCTGTGCACCATCGCCACTACAAAGAAATCCGAAAAGCTAAAAAAGCCCACTACAACTCCCGAATCCTCAACTGTGGAAACCGCAGCAAGGAAGGAACTCCAAAAAATCATTTCTGAATTCGTCAAACCGACCTGTACCTCAGCCTAATCCACCCCATCTCAATCACTCTGCGACTCTCTCTCTCCCCACTTCTACACCACTGCTCTCGACAGAACAACTTCTCTTAACAACAAACTGGCCCTCCTCTCACCGCCACATAATCCGTCCACCCTATCAATCACCCCCCCACCCGCCACGGCAACAACAACTTCACCAACTTTCGACTCGTTCACACCAATCTCGAGAGACACATTTCTTGACTTTCTCTCTGCTCGGAAACCATCTGGCTCCCCCCTTGACCCCTGCCCCGCCTCAGTCCTTAAAGAAATATTCTCATCCACCTGAGCAGGAGAGTACACAAGAACCATCCTAAATGACTCCCTCAGCTCGGGAATCTTCCCCGACACTTTCAAAACTGCACATGTCAAGCCCCTTCTAAAAAAAACATCCCTTGACTCCCTCGACCCCAAAAACTACTGCCCCATCTCAAACACCAGGTTCCTTGCAAAACTCATCGATCGAGCCGCATACCCCCAACTAAACGCCTTTGTCAAATCCAACAACCTCCTGGACCCCGCACAATCAGGCTTCAGACCATGACACGGAACCAAAACCACTCTGGCCTCTGGGACGATGTTAAAATCACTGCGGACTCTGCACGATGCGCTGCACTTATCCTCCTAGACCTCTCTGCCGCCTTTGACACAATTAACGACTCAATCCTACTTGACCACCTCCCCTCCTTAGGAATCTCTGGAAACGCTCTCAAATGGATAGGCTCCTTCCTATACAACAGGAAACAAATAACCCTCCACTCCACCTTTGCTTCCGTCGCCCGACCAGTCAATACTGGAGTACCACAAGGAGCATGCCTATCAGCCCTCCTGTTCAACCTCTATATGTCCACCCTCCCTGGAATAATCCACCCGCACAATATCCTGTGCTATAACTACGCCGATGACACCCAGATAATCCTAAAACTCCTCAACTCAGACTGCAACTCTCAGCCTGACCTTGCAGGCTGCCTCCTTGACATTGATCGTTGGATGACTACAAACCACCTCCTCCTAAACCCCACTAAAACCGAAATCATGGTGTGGGGCAACACCAAGCTTCTCCCCCACCCTTTACCTTGTCCCACATCCATGGGCAATCCACCCACCACCTCAGCCACAGTAAAAAAACCTTGGATGCACTCTCGACTCTGACCTAACCCTCTATCGCCAAATCAACAACGTATCTAAGTCTTGTCATTACCACCTCAAAAGTCTTAGATGTATTTTTCCCTACCTCTCCTTTCCTAACAGATTTGCGGCTGTTTAGTCTATTGTAATGTCGAGACTGGACTACGCTAACTCCCTCTATCTCGGAGTCCGGCATACCACCTCATTAAATTACAAAGAGCGCAAAACGCTGCAGCCAAAATGCTCCTAGCACTGAACCCAAGAGACCACACCTCTCCAGCTCTCAGAACTCTCCACTGGCTCCCAGTTGGACAAAAGGCCACTTACAAAACCCTATGCATTAGCCATCGAGCAGTGCACAAAACCGGCCCTCTATACCTGCAAGACAAGCTAAAACCCTACCACCCACCGCGCACTCTAAGATCAAGCTCTGCCCTCCTTTTAGTGATACCAAACACCAACTCAGTCAGGATAGGAGGATCCTCATTCTCAGCCTTGGCCCCCACTCTATGGAACTCGCTACCACCCCACATCCGACTAACCGAAGACTACTTGTCATTCCGCAAACTACTGAAAACGTGGCTCTTCCCATAACACTGATGACCACCCAAGATGTGTCCAAACCCCCCAGCAACCGAACAACGAAACACACAACAAAGCTGTCCTACCTGGTGCACACCCACATGATAGGACATAATGGATGGATCAGAGGGAATGATTGGAGTGAATGGAGTGAATAGACACAGTTAACAGAAAATCAGAGTTGATCGAACAGAAAAATTAAAGGAGTAAATAGAGTGGATGGAACGGATAGAGTGACTAAAACAGATAGACTGAATGGAACGGATGGAACAGAAGAAGCGGATGGGGCGTAAGTAGTGGATGGAGCAGATGGAACGGATGGAGTGGATGGAATAGATGGAGTGGATGGAAGAGATGGACTGGATGGAACGGATGGAGTGGATGGAGCGGATGGAGTAGATGTAACAGATGGAATGGATGGTGCTGATGTCACGGATGGTGCTGATGTCACGGATGGTGCGGTTGTTACGGATGGTGCGGATGTTACGGACGGTGCAGATGTTACGGAGGGTGCAGATGTTGTGTATGGTGCGGATGGTGCAGATGTTACAGATGGTGCGGATGTTGTGGATAGAGGCAACACCTGTTCACCATGATGTTACCAAATATCTGTATCCCCTAGATATGCTATCTACTTGTATCCCCCTATATATCTGTATCCCATATATACCTGTATCCATCCTGTCGCTATATATCTGTATGTCGCTATGTACATCCCCACTGTCCTGCTCACGTGCGTGGTCTTAGGCGCTTATACTGATAACCACCATATCACACCACTATGCCTACTCTCTACTATACACCATCATTCAACCAGAACACAGCTATAACCCTGTTAATTCAGCCTAAATGTTCACATACAAACACGACTCCATGATCACCTCATCACCCTAATAAAACGCAGCTAGCGGAGCTCATTTCGGCTAGTTGTTCGCATAGGCGTCTGTCAGACCTAACGCAGCCAGAACCCAGTCTAGGTGTCCACCCACCAGACTGAACACATCCAACTGATTTCCTCAGCACCACACCTATCGCTAGGAAGCAGCTATCATCCAACAACTACACCAGCTGCACACATATCCGGTGCACTCACGCACCGTACAACACTATCTCTCGCTAATGACTTGAACTACGGTTCCCGAGGGCGTTCAACCTACCAGTGCTTTGAGATCATACCAATGATAGATAAGGCGCTATACAAATTCCAAGTACCATAACATAACATAAGCCTTTCACTCAGTAGTCAGGGAAGTTACAAAAACATGCATTACACATGTCACACTAGCAGCAGTTAAAAGAATGAAAATGTTCCTACCTCATCCACAACAACATTAACACAATTTCTTGTTATTCTTCACATATCAGATCACTATTCAGGCAAGACCAGTTTGTTCTGAACAAACACATAGTCTACAACATAAAGTGAACATGTTTTTTCCAGTGTATAATACAGATTTGAGTATTAGAAGGACATACAACAACTTTGCCTCAGAGTGTAGTAAACAGCACAACAATATCCTCATAATGCTGATGTTGCAAACTTTGGGCCAACAATATATACAAAGTATATGATAACAATGGCAACACCTCTGAGATGGCCTTAGCTTACAGTAAGCAAAAGCACATGTTTTGTGTGTCTCTAGTCTTGTAGAATTCCGAAACATTTTGTAGTGGTATATGGTATTAATGCTATAGCTGGTGGGCTGATATATCCCAGAGACATGGCACAAGTGACAACCATGGTTTTAAACAGGCAGGAAGGAACCAGAAGACTGGCCTTCTGTGCATACACCCCAAGACTCTGGAACCCCCCCATCCCCTCTGTCAGCATCAGACTCACCCCCTTGCTTGTACAGCTCAGGAGGGAACTCAAGACCCTCCTCTTCAGGGAATCGCTCCTCCCTAACATCTACGTCTACACACCCTCCATTCACCTCACTACCTGAGACTGGGTGATCTGATCCCCACGGTTTCCTACCCTGGTTGATTGCCGATTGAGTGCTGGCAAATTGACCCAACACTGTTGTTAACTCCCCATGCCTTATTCCTTCTGCTTTCCTCACCATGTTCTTCCCCCTATGATTCTAAAGCGCACCGTTGCTTCCTGAAGCTAGGTCCGGGCTCAATAAATACCCCAATAATTATAATAATAATAGTAAATAAATCATCAAAAAACTTTATGTGATCACAACCTAGAGCTATGCAATTGGCATCTAACCACAGACTGGTTTCAAACTTGCCCAATAATGTGCCTGGATCCAATATGCACAGATTTGTTGGTACATTATACAGATGTGGTTTTTCAGAGAACCAACTGTGAAACACAGATGTGTAGCGTGTCAGAAAATCAGTTCCACTTAAAAATACCTGATGTGCACTTACTGATAATCTTCATTATTCCTGTTCCTACTCTTCCTTGTCACAGTACCTAGTCATGCATACAATCCACCTTCTGACAGAACCTTTATTTTGTCTTCCTTCTTTAAAGCTCTGCCCCCTTGCATTCAGGGTATAACAGACACTGTCCCAGAATCCTTTTGTCCATACCAAAGGAACCAGCACAATCTTACTACCGGTGATGGGGAGGAGGATGTCAGTAATGAAGATGTACTGTAAGTAATCAGAGCATTACCTTCACATCCCAAAGACGGGACCAGCAACCAAGAGACTGATAGAGGAGGTAGAAGAATTGTATGAGGGTGATCCCCACTGACCTGTGGCACCTGCCTGTGGCCTATAACCAATTATGAAAGGGCTAAGCCAGTGTTTACAGTGCCATAAGCAGTGATCCACACAGCAGGAAACCAAGTAGAGGAAGCACTTGTGTGGGATGACAGCTCAGAGGGAGCCATAGCCAGATGAATGTCAACTGGGAAAAATAATCCATTTTAGGAACCAACTTCAAGCACAATCTTTGCGCCGACCTAAGCAGTCTAGGGTAACAGTCAGATCATAGTCCAAACTAAAATGCATGTGCACGGTCGAGTGGAAGAACTTGGACGAAATTGCATTGAAGGTTCCATCAAAAAGCCTGTCATGGCAGTTCTATATTGCTAACAGCACAAATCAGGCTCTCCCCACCAAGCTGCGCTCCTTCACCACTGCACTAGGTCTGGTCAATGTATGGAGAATGCTGCATGCGTCCGGGTCAGTGTTCTCATTCTTCTCTTATGCGCATGCCTCTATGTCACGGATCGACTATTTCCTTGTTCCCCACAACATTGCACACATGCTGTCAGCAAAATTTCAGCCCAGCCCAGGGGGATCTCAGATTGTTCCCCACTTGTAAGGAACTCAAAAGCGGGCGGGTCAAGCACACAACACTGTGACGCCTCAATGTGTACAACCTGGGTGTCCCAGAGGTCATGGAGGGGCTGTTCCGCAACACACCGGAATACTTTACTATAAACGAAGGGTCTGTTGTAACTGTAATTGGTTATTTATAACGCACTTAATATCCAGCGGTTTCTAAGCTTGGATCCGGGGATCAAACCTGTGTTGCTCCGTGCTGTCTTGCTTCCAAGGTGAGCGCGTTGCCCCTGAGCTATCCTCCTTCCTGTTGAGAGTCCGGTCACATTATGGGAGGGCTACACAGTGGTACTCAATGGGGAGGCACTTTCTCTGGTTGCGGCCAAACGGAAGCTGCACGTAAGGGAGGTGGAGCAGGCGGAAGCACTCTCTGTTAGGGCGGAGGAGGAATTCTGTGTCTCGGTCTTTGCAAGAGACTCTAGCTATGGCACAGGAGTCTCTACGCAATGTGGCCCTGGCCAATGTCAGGTCGGCCCACTGGGCAGTGCAGAGTGAGATTCATGACTCGAGGGACAAGGTGGGGAAAGTGCTAGCTTGGCTGGAAAGGTGGGGCAGGTGGGGCGGATATGTAAGGGCCATACAGGACACCCAGGGTGGGGTGACCAAAGATGATGTGGACATCGTTGGCACATTTCCAGCCTTTTATGAGGAGCTATATCTCCCCCAGTGGGAGTTGTCCTTAACAGGCGTACCAGACACATTAGACTCCTTTGTGCTCCCCTGTCTCACAGCACAGCAGACACTGGGGCTGGAAGCAGGCATTACAGAGGAGGAGATAGTCACTGTGCTTTCGCAGCTACAGCCAGCCAAGACCCAGGGACCTAACGGCTTCCCGGTGGAGATCTGGAAGCAACTGGGGGACTTGGCCACTGGGCCTATGCATCACCTCTTAATAAAGACTGTTGGGGGTCATTACAAGGTTGGCGTTATGGGGTTAACGGCGCCAGTAAAGGTGCCGGAGCTATCAACCCCTTACTGCCGCATTACGAGGTCCTTTAGCGGGTCCCACTAAGGGCGCCTGGTTTTACCAGGCTCCCTTAGTCGGACCCGCTAATGGACCAGCATGCTAACAACGGGCCATTATCAATGGGCCTGTTGTTAGCATGGTCCCCATTCTCATTGAGCCCTACGGGGGCCCGAATGGGAATGGAGATGTGTTCCCTGAATGGGGAAATACCGGGTCCTCCAAGGTTGGAATGGCTTGGTATTTCCCCATTCAGGGAACCCGTACCCGGTATGCGGTATGGGGGTAGCCATGCCGCAAATAGCGGCATGGCTACCTCCAACCTTGTAATGACCCCCAGTATTGTGGTCCTGCCAAAATCTGGGAAACCACCTGAGCATTGTGCCTCATATAGGCCGATTTCACTGATTAATGGGGAGGCCAAGGTCCTGGCGCGGGTCCTGGCCAATCGCCTACTCGGGGTAATAGATTGCTTAATACACCCGGACCAATGAAGATTATGCCCCCCAGATCCACACGCATGAACCTTCACAGAGTACAGTTTGCTGTAAGCCAAGCCTCTAATACTGGATCAGTTGGTGCTTGTGCTGTGAACTTTGAGAAGGCTTTCAATTCAGTCTGTTGGGCTTCCCTTTGGGAGATCATGGGTTGTATGGGGCGAGGGTTAAATTTCCTGAAATTGGTTCCACTGCTTTATAACTCCCCTGAGGTGGTGGTTCGGATTAAGTGGTATCTTCCAGGCCATTTTCCGTGGGGCAGGGCACGCGACAGGGCTGTCCCCTTTCTCCCCTGCTGTTCACTCTGGCTATTGAATCCAGATCAAACTCTGGATGGGGAGATTCCAATGGCCTTGGCGGCTGGGGGGGTTGACCAGTTCTCACTCTATGCTGATGAACTCCTCATTTACATGAATTACCCTGCTGTTTCCGGTCATTCCATGACCAGAATATTGGCAGAGTACCAAGGGTTTAGTGGGCTCAAAATTAACTGGCAAAAGTCTGTACTTTTCCCATTACAGGGAGGGGACAGGGATGTCCCCCGGACGGAATTGTTCTTATGCAATCTCGGTCCCAGGTTTTAATTATCTGGGCATTCACGTGACTCTGGATCCTTCAGACTTCCTTCGGCTTAACCTGCACCCAGTGATAGATAAATTCTCGTCAGATATAGCGCATTGGTGTTGAAGCTGCTCGGTAAGGTGACTCTCTTTAAAATGCTGATACTCCCTAAATTCCTTTATTTGCTGCAGAATGCTCCACTTCCTATCCCTAAAGGGGTCTTCACCACGATCAAGGGCACTTTGCAGAGGCTGTTGTGATGGGGGGGAAACAACCACGCATTACTCTGAGAATGCTGCAGCGCCCTGTGTGGAAGGGGGGGAGAATAGGCCTGCCTAGGTGCAGTGAATGACTGACTACACAGTGACCCCAGGCTTCCCCACATAGCGATAGAAAAGGGTTTGATGGAAGGGATGTCACCCAAGCAGGTGCGGCAGTAAGAAATCAGCCCTTCTCTCATGCTCTGACACACCCAATAGGTATTGGCTGAGGTGCACCAACACACAGGGTAGGGTGAAAGCCAACATTGGAGCAGCCCCTCTGAAATAATACACATCTTCCAGAGTTACTTAAAATGGGCCATTTCAAAAGCTGGGAGGATCACAGGGTACATGTCCTGCAGATGTGGTGTGGGAGGGATCACTTATACCATTTAGTTTGCTGCAAGACACACTAGGGTTACTAGCTGGGGAACAATACAGCCACATGCAATTAGCCCATGCCATTAGATCTCAGTTCCCCTCCCCCTCCTTGGAGGAGGTCCAGAAATACTTGCCCCTAAGCTAATCTCTTCCCCAACCACATTGTTGCTAAAGTCACCTCAAAGCTCTATTATGTACTCCAAAATATTGCACTTTGTATATTACTCGCGGACAGCACTAGCGCAATAAGGCATAGCACATCGGGACACCTGTCTGCAATGTGGGAGAACGCGGGACACTTTCGTCCATATATCATGGGAATGTGAACAAGTGCACATTTTCTGAGGGTGGTGCATTCATAGGTTAACTTCATTATTGGGATCTTATGTCCCCTGTGATCCAAAGCCGGCATTGCTGGGGTTTGGAGGAGGCAAGGTTGACCAAGCATGAAAAGGTGTTTCTGTAACACTGGGGTTGACTAAGAGGAGATCAAGAAGTCCCACTATCAGCTCCACCTCCACCAAGGTATTCTCCCTTTCCTTTCCTTGCTCTAGAAACTCAATGTCTCGAGAGCTCTGGTCCTTTCTAGGCTTGACTACTGTAACAGCCTCTTCTTTAATCTTCCTTCTTCCTCCCTTCGTCCCCATCAACTAATCTGGAATAGGACTGCAATACTTATCCTCGGCCTCAAGCCCAGGGACCGCATCTCTCCAGCCCTAATCTCTCTCCACTGGCTCCGGCTTGCTGCTAGGAACAAATTCAAGACCCTCTGCATCATCCACAAGACCTTTTGGTGCCTGGGCCCGCTACATCCTTCTCTCTCTCACTAAATGCCTCCCTTCTTGAGCCCTTCAGTTTACTAGCTCCAACTCTCTGCAAGCCTGTCGCTTTTCCAAACAAAGAGTGGGGGGCCGATGCCTCTCCTCTGCAATGGTCTCCCTGACTCTCAGGCTTGAGCCGGATCTCCTTAATTTCCGGAAGCTCCTCAAGACCTTCCTTTTCTCCTCCTCCTTCTCTCTCCCCCTTCCCTGCTAACCCCTTCTTTCTCCTCTATGACTGGCCTCTTGGTTTCCTCTGAGTATTACAGGATTCCTGGCCCTCTTCCACCAGTCAACCACCCCCTCTGCTTACTTATTCTCCATGGAACTTGCCCCCCAACAATCCCCTTGACCCCCCAACCTCACCCTTAACTCCTACCTCCCCCTTCCCTGTGCATACCTGGCCTCCCGTTAAAACTGCACTTCCCCCACACCATTCCTTTCTCTCCTTAGCATTTCATTGGTTCCAGACCTGCACTTCCGCTCCACTTTTTTCCCCTCGCACTTCTCGTTCAGCACTTGCACGATCCAAATGTCTCAATGCCTAGTAGGACCGTTATTGTATCGTTCCGCCTTGTCCCCCACCCCCTTTATTGTCTTGTGGGGCCTTGAAACACCACTTGTTGTAGCAGTGCCTTACAAATGACCAATAAATAAAATAAATAAGAGTATAATTGGTGCAACATGGGGGCTCAGCTGATTACCCATGGCTCAGTCGTTGGATCACTGAGGTAGACAGGTGTGTGTCCCTTGAGTGACGGGTGTATATTGCAAGGGGTTGCCCCAGAAATTCCAGAAGGTGTGGTGCTGGTGGGTGGGGGGAAGGGTGAGGTATGTTATTGTCTTTACTGTTTGTTGCCCTACCTGTACCAAGTGCACGGTTGATTTATTATGCATGAGGTCCTCTCTCCACCAATGGAGATGATGATGTGCAACCAAGCATTGACATGTGTTTGTTTGTTATGTTGTTATTTTAAAACAATAAAGAGTGATGTAAAAACGGTGACAAAATGTAAAAGCAGCTCCAAAGGCTCTCCTGCAACAAATGCTCAACCTGCAGGACTAACATGAAGCGTCCCACAGGTTCCACCGCTGTACAGAAGACTACTCAACTCATGTACAACAGGGCTGCTCACCTACACAGAAGGTGTGAGGCGCGAAAAGCAAAGGAAATCAGCCAATACTGCCTTGTTCCTAGCAATGAAATCAGACCAGCATCCTAGATGTATTATATGGCGTACTTCCCCTGCATTCAGCCCAGCACATGGGTGGAGGAGGTCCTCAGCCAACCAACGCTGACTCCAAAGCCCAAACAGATTTCACTGGGTGCCCAGAAGAGAGGATGGGAGCATTTGACAGTATGCAGATATTCCAGATGCAGATTCAAGAACCAACAGGTGAGAAGAATACAACAGTGTGGCTTGACAGATTAATAACAGACAGCCCATACCCCACAGAAGACCAGAACACACATGAACAGGTTACAAGAACATTGTAAGGGAATGCCACAGGATGATTCTGCCAAACTACATGATGTAGAAAAGGCATAAGCTCAACAACAGCACTCCTGTATCTCCCCACCAGTAGCCCCCTTCATCAGCGGCATATATTCAGGACACAATAATGAAGCTAAAACTAGAAAGCTAAAAACATACACTTAAAATGGAATAATGTTTGTAGGACCCTTTGGATTTTTACTTTTAATTTAAGTGCAAGTGCGTGCAGTGGACCGCAGTGTTCCCTTCTCATAGGTTACTTGGTTATTTGGTGAACCACACCATAAAATTGGTAACCTTATTGATAAATGTCACGAAACTTTAGCATTCACATCTGAATAAGCTACACAGATCTTATCCTTAATTAAACAAATGCAAGAAGAGTTACCAACTCAAGAGAAACCTTAGCAAATTGTAAAAAAAAAATTGGAATACCTCATACGCAAAGAAATTAATCGGAAACGTCATGCTTCTCCCTTAGCACAATCCCATGGTGCACATGGACCTCGTTACAACCCACTCTTTGTATTGATAGTCCATCATATATTAAAAGTTGATGTCAAATCTGAATAAGTGCTTTCTTGATTTGATTCTTTTTAAATCTGAAGAATTTGTGAAAAGTGTACACAAAGTTGATTTCAGAAACTGAAATCCTAAAAAACAACGTAAAGGTTAATGGGAAATTAACCTCTACCTTAGCAACAATCAATGCTAAATTAGAACTATACAAAAAAGAATTAGAAGCCACAAAAAGGTGCACATTTAGTTGAGATACTTCACTAAATCCATCTTGGCAGGATGTATGCTCTAAACAAACTAAACAGTACCAAAAGAATACAAGAGTAAGCAATACATTGTATGATGTATCAAGTAATGAATTGGAAGGACAGTCTGATTTATTCGTAAGTGAGGTACAAAAAACAGCAGCACATCTTACCCGTAGGGTACATTCAGGGGATGATAAAGAGGAAACATCTGGCGGTATTTACTGATTTTTCGAAGAAGATGGAAAGCTAAACGATATAAGAAAAGGAAATCCAACTTGCAGAACATCAAAACAGAAGAAAACCAGGTCTTTTACAGGAAAAGACAGTCTAATAATGACAGGCTTCTTATAGAAATCAGCAGGCGGTAGAAAGGTCAGAAGGCCAGTAAACTCAGACAATGATCTGTGGCCGGCACAATCTTCAGGTTCTGTAAACTAGTGATGTTATGTTATGTTGACTTATACCACGCACTGCTACCACCACTAGGACTAGTCTCAAATCGCTTGGAATATCTCCTCAAAGAAAGAAAATGGGTGCCATTGAAAGGTGGAGTCCATATCATGAGGAATGTGTGCACTGACCCGGCAGTCAGATATGTTCTGGATGCAAGCATACTGCCAGGTAGCGTGCAGATAGCTGTTCTTACTTTCTATTCATTGATGTGTATCAAAGATCTTTTGAGGATGACAGCATGTGTTGAAAGCACCTACTGTCAGTATTGGGAACAAAACAGTGAGATGAAGAAAAGCCATGCTAGATTTTCCGGTTTTGTAGAAACAGCAGATGTTCACAGACTTGTGGAACAATCCCAACCCCTGCACACCCTATTGTTATTGAAAAAACAATCAAACTGTATCTAGTATATTTTAGAAGTATTGAATGTGATAAAATTAAAAAGAACCAACATTTACTACTGAAAATTTGTCAAAGGGATACTTTATGAAGAAGTTTATATGTATATGTATATGTTTTTCAGTACTAGTCAATAAACTCAGACTATTGCAAACTCATCATAGTCTGGTTATTCAATTGGTGCACCAACATTCAATATTTCTTGATTATTCAGGTAAACATTAGCATGATATAGGTCCCCTCTGGTTCACTCATATATATAACCCAACAGTTCTTCATATCAAGTCATATATGTACAGGGTATCCTTAAAGGCTTTTCACTTGACGCGCAATGCTTTTCACTTGACGCGTTTCGGGGCAACACATTCCCCTTCTTCAGAAGTTGTCTACCAGCAGTATCCCTTTTTCAGTGTATCTACAGTGTATAATAGATAGGAATATTTTTAGTTATCATTATATGAGATTATATTCCACTGTCATGACTTAATGACTAATTTCTTATAATCACCTGCATGTGTGATCTGTTGGTTAATAAATCTTGTAATTGAGATTTTTTATTCATTAGTATTCCCTCAAGTGGCTGGCCCTAAAAAATGAAAAAACTATGTTAAATTAAAAAAAAAGTTCCAAATCACAAGTAAAAAGGTCTAGTTTGCAGTTTGCCTCATAAAAATCCAGTGCCCATTATTACCTGATTCAGTCATTGTCACGTTGATGGGGAGCCCTTAGGTCCTAGAGTGTACATACTTTCTCTGTGGTGTGTAGTTAGGGTAAGTAGATCTGTCTAAAATAGATGATCTGTAGGTCAAGAGGAGAAAAAAGCTACCTGTAACTGTTACCCCATTGGCTTAGATCAACAGTGCATAGTTAAATTATCACTACTCAGTAGATAATCCTTACCATATATTCAGTATAGTTGATAGAGAGGTCTCCCCCTGGGTCTGAGTATTCTTTCCTCATGGAATACACACTTCAATCATCATCTGAAGATATAATAAAAGGGTGTGTGCCAATCCACTATTTGTAATTAAGAGCAGTTACTTTAGTCATGATTTGGAGGAATTACTAAGAATCCCTGTATTTACATTGCCCAAATCACAGTCATTTTAAATTTTAAATTGCCTGTATGGCGGTGGTAAGGTTCTTATAACATTTTCCAGAGCCGCGAAAAATGGCAAAAACAAAATGGCTGCTATTATGGGGATGACGTTGTGATGTCATCACGTTAAAACGTGATGATGTCAGATTGTTTACCTTTGTGTGCAATAGCGCGTATAATGTAATGATGTTAATACAATCGTAGCCCTCCACACTGTGGATGCCAATCTAATGCAAATATTTAGATGACGAAAAATTAACCTGCAATGAATAAGGGGTGATGATGGATTAAAGGTAAGTAAGTAAAGTGAATCCAAAACTGGGCCATATTGTAGATCTAATCCTACCTGGTGTTTAAATGGGTCATTGAGAGTGCATAGTCAAAATAGAGATAAAAAGGATGTTTTGAATAACAGTCTGGAGTGATCCCATTGTGTCTATTTTCCGTGTTATACCCTGACTGTCTACGTCCATTCTAAGGAAAAATACCAACATTTCTAGAACATCGTGGGTATTAGTAAAAATGGTTTGTTAAACATAATTCACATAAACAACATCCAGAGATTATGAGTAATGTCATCATGCTCACAATCTTTTCAACAATTTTGCAATTATAAAATTGTACAGGACATCATGCATTGCATAGTTTATATTCCACCCTATCTGTCACATATCTTCACAGATAATCTTGTTCGACACGTGTATGTGTAGATAACCTTCTTGTTTACAAAAAATAACTCAAATTGTACTTTTCATTCATACCATTGGGAGACAAGCTGTTCAATTTGTCCACCCAGTAAATTTCCCTTTGATTCATGTGTCTAGCATGGTTACCTCGTCTTTGTGATTTTTTGACGATTTCTAAAATAATGACTTTGAGTCGTGCTATTTTATGTTTGCTTTGGGCGAAATGCTGTGCCACTGGTGATCTTATATTGTTGGAACGTATGTTACTCTTAAGTTCGTTCCAACATTCCTTTGCATTTATGTTGGTTTGTCCCACGTAAAAAATGACACCCGGGCAACTCAGTGCATATATCACAGATTTTATCTCACATGTTGTGTAGTTATTAAGCTTGATCTTGTTCCCATTATTCGGATGTCTCACGTATCCTCCTTTCATAACGTTGTTGCAATTACAACAATTAAGGCATGGAAATGTGCATGTTTTTTCTTCTCCAGTGTCAGTTGTTTATCTCTTTGGGGTCTTTCCGCTTTAACAAGGTGGTCTTTGAAATTTCACCCCCTCTTGTACGCAATAATCGGTGGTTTAGGAAATAGTCTGTCTAGTTGTGCGTCCATTTTGATGATCTGCAAATTCTTATTAATTATCCTGGTAATATTGTGACTTTGTGCTGAGTATCTGAGTGCGTAGAGAAAAGGAATATCCTTGTTCTTATTCTTGGTTGTAAGGAGATCCCTCCTATTGAGTTTATCAACTTTGTCTTTGGCTTTCTCAATAATTTCCTCTGGATAGCCTCTCTTTTTGTACTTGTTGGACATCAAATGGTTCTCTTGTTGTAGTGTCTCTGTACAGGATGTTATTCTTTGCAACCGTAGAAATTGGCTGTAGGGAAGATTATTCCTTAGATGATCGGAGTGATGGCTTAGATAATGTAGAGAGTTATTAACGTCTGTGGGCTGATGGTAGATGTTGGTGGTAATTTCGCCTTGTGGTCCAATCTGAAATTCTAGATCAAAAAAGTGTAACTTGGGTGTTCCTACTTCCATCGTGAATTTAATGTGATTATGTATGCTGTTGATATAGTCCAAGAATGCATTAAGATCTGATCTTGTCCCTCTCCAGACAACAAAAACGTTGTCTATATACCTCTTCCATGTTATAAGGTTCTTATGCCATTTGGGTTCATTCAGAATTCTGTTGCTCTCTAGATAGAACATGAAGAGATTAGCATATGCTGGAGCCATTGATGAGCCCATGCATGTACCTGAGGCTTGTAGAAAGAATTGTGTTTTGTACCTAAAATAGTTATTGACCAGTATGATTTTACTCAATTCCAAAATTAATGTTTTATTAGCTTCACAGTTATTTCTCAAGAGTAACCATTCCAGTGCCTCTTGTCCGTCTTGATGTGGAATTGATGTATATAAGCTTTGTACATCAAACAAAACCAGTATGTCATCTTCCTTGATATTAATAAGTGAATCCAGATGGTTTATGAAATCTGTGGTGTCTTTAAGATAGGTACGCGTCCCTTGCACTATTGGTTGTAATGCTTTATCCGCATATGTTGTTAGAGGATTAAAAATACTGTTTGTGCCCGCCACTATGGGTCTAAAAGGCGGTGCGTTGATCCTTATGGATTTTTTGTAACCCATCAAATATAGGTGTAATCGGATATTCATTGGTTAGAAAACGTCTCATTTTTTCGGAGATCCATCCATTTTCCAAAGCTTTGTCCAATATATTCTGTAGCATTTCTGTGATTTCTTTAATTGGATCCTAGTCAATTTTTATATAAGTATTCACATCCTCAAGTAATTTGTTGATCTTGGTATCATAGTATATTGTGTCCATCAGGACAATTGCCCCTCCTTTGTCGGCAGGTTTCAAAGTTAGGTACCGATCATCTGCTAAATCCTTGATAATCTCACTCTATCTTCTTCTGATATTATAGTGCCTGGTTTTGCTAAAGTTTACTCTTTTCAAATCCTTGATCATTTGTTCCTTGAACATTTTGATGGTTAAATTGTTCACTTGTGGGTCGAATTGACTTTTAGGTTTGATTTCCAAGTATCTGTGTTCCTTTCTTAGATGTTCAGCTTCCAATTGTGTGTCAAAAAATACTTTCAATCTCATGTTTTGTGCAAGTCTATGGAGATGATTTTTTTCTTCTAGAAGATTGGAATTCTGTTTCGGTTATGCCCAGTTTCAGTACTTGTACTGCAGTTCAGTAACCAACACAGTTTTTACAAGATTTGAAAAAATTGATAAGCGATTCACATTTCCACAAGCAAAAAGCACAATACTCTTGCTCATAAACAAAGATGGTCATTAGGGTGCTCATGTGATGGTGGGGGAACATTGCTGGTTTCCAGTATTTTATATATACATATGCACCTAAATCAATGTGCCAACGGTGAGCAAGATTACCCCTATGATATGTTGTAGAGAGGCAGGGAAGAGTAATAGTTGAGGACAAGTTCTTTATCACTTCTTCTTTCTCTCACACTCTCAGTAACTTCCACAACAAACATAACATCAGCGTGTGTGGTTATTCTGCTATCTGGTACAATCAATGTTATTCAAGAAACACAGACACACTTAATCGTCCTCCAGGAGAACATACCCATGCAAGGATGCAGTGTGAGTACCTTGAGCATTACATGCTTGCATGTGTTGAACTTCTCTAGCAAAACTTGTGCTCACTGGCAGAGAGGAAGTTAAAGATGAAGTCTGGAAATCAATCACAATCCAGCACAGTCAACTGTGGTGGGGTAATCGATATGGCAGAATTGAGATAAGAGCATATTTGCTCAAGGATTGTTCAGGGGAAATACCCTCCCTAAAGACACCATAGTAGATTCTGCAGCTTCACTTGGACGCTGGGTTTTTCTGCAGAAAGAGGTATGGAACTATGATGAAAACCTCTGGCACTTGCTGTCTATCTGAGTAGTGGTAGCTCCTACCACCGACTCATCAAGGTGGTTCCAGCGATGTCTTCCTCTGGTGCCCTTGACGTGGATTCAGTTGCCCAGTTTCAATGAATGGCCAGGTCTGTAACTAACTTCTGTCAGGGCTTCCTTTACCTAGGGATAAATAACTCAGAGTTATTATTAGGGGGTTACAGTAGTTAAAACAGCATCATCTTCCACGTGGAGATTCTCAATATAATGGGTCTTAGACAGGGGTGGTGGCCTCCCTCATGGGGCGTTGGTTGAATAGCTCGTTAGGTAGCAGTCCATGCTTCTGTTCACATTTTTGCTCCTGTGAAGCAGAATGTAGGGTATTTAAGGCCAGGTTATTGGCAAACAATAGACTGTATACTCTTTATGTCTCTCTTTCTATATTCCATAATGCAGAACTGAACTCGAGGTGATAGGCACAATGTCAATGCTAGGTGGTACTCAGAGCTTGCAGACATCTATGATAACCTGGCGGGTAAAGTGTGCATCTCTGCCACTCACTGTTGTAACAATATGGCCAAAACAAGGAGTAAATTTGGTCAAAAACATGTTGGCAACAGGGATAGTGTCAGCCTTTCTACGTGGGTAGGTTTCAATCCACCCAGAAAACACATCTACAATAACCATGCAATATTCGTAGGACAAACATTTATGAGTGGAATAAAATCAACTTGCATGTTCAGGAAAGGACCTACATGGGTAGCAATGAGCAGAAGGTAAATTCTTCACTGCATAAACTACATTATAAGCTAAACAGATGGGACAAGTGCTACAATAATGACGAGCCATGGTAGGGAAATATGATGCAAACCAATTATAATTAATAATTATCATTTCAGTTTTACCAGTGTGGATCTCTAAGTGAACCATTCGAGCAAGGTAGAGTAAAAGTAATTTCCGTGCTAGTGGCAGCCATCAGGACTCCACCATAAAGTATCATTGTCCAATTTACAATTTTTTAGAGAGCAGCACACTTTCTCTTGTTCAGGCCCTAGATCCTGCAACACAGCCAGATCAGAGAGGCTAGCAATTGGTGACTGATCCGCTGTAACACAAATAAGGACATTATTAAGAGCCTAAGGGCATTTTGATCAATCTGATGATGACATCACTTCTTTCCCAGGGGTAACCTCTCCTCATGTGGCCAGTGGATGGCAGCAGCTACCTGATCCTAACCATGGGGGTGGCTATTTGAGGGAGGATCACATGAGGGAAGCGACCCTCAGGGGGATGACAGGACATCATCAGGTGAGATGCAGTATCCCCCCCAATTAAGGGACCCTAGATCCCCTTTCTACAACCTTGGGAACAATCTCTTCCCAAATGGACTCATGGGTTGTATTTATCCTAACATTCCTCTAACAAGAACTGCAATGAGGAAGAATCGAAATTACCTAAATGAAAATCCCTTTCCCAGTACTGTGATGAGAAAGATCCCCAATGACTCACAAGGGAGTTATAAGATCAGTACTGTGACAAGGGAGAAGAATGGAGGAATACGGATTACATGTAAGAACCACATACAGCAGTCTAATCTTTCCCAAAATCTTATTGGCCAGAGCCAGTATAAAAACAAGGAAAGACTCAGACAGTATGAGAGAGGCCCTCCCTGGAGGGCCAACAAACAGGAATTGTTTGTTGCAGAAGAAGGGGTTTTTGAGCTGCTGTTCCAGAGGAGAGAAAGAGGAACTCATGCACCCCAACAGCTTGTGGAGTGCTGGGGCTACCCAGGGAACGGCTGTGGACCCCAGAAAGGGAGAGAACCTATGAGCACCGGCAGTGTACCAAATGGAAGCTGGGAGTTTATTCATTGGGAGAGTTCTCCAGTTCACGGCAGACACTGCCTGGGAAAGCTTTGTCCTCTCGTGGCGGAGACCGTGGAGCCAACCAACTTTGGGGAACGGTGAAGGAAGGAAGACTGCAGATGCTGCTTCACTGTGTCAGAGCCGCGATGGGAAGAAGGAGGTCTCCCTGATGGCCACAGGAGCTGAGCAGCAGTACCGAAGCTGCCTGTGCATGGGGAAGGGCTCCACAGCAAGGCGGAAGCCATGAGGGGTTGTAGGTCAAAGGATCGACACCAAAGGGTCGACAGGTCAAAGGATCACATTTTTTTTTATTTTTTTCAAATTTTCTTTTTTAGGGGGGTTCCACCAACCCCCCTTTTTTCTTTTTTTTGCTAAACACCACTCCCCCCCCCCCCAAAAAAAAGTGAAAAAAAAAATTCAATCCGTTGACCTGTCGACCCTTTGGTGTCGATGCTTTGACCTGTCGACCCTTTATATTCGATCCTTTGACTAGACACCGCCATGAGGGACATGAGAGCAGCTGAGTGAAGCCAACAAGCCTGTTAAAGGGAAGTGGGATCCTGGAACGCTGCAAGCCATGTACCACGGAAGAGCTGGAGAAGGCCAAGGAAAGCCTGTGAGTCCTGAGAAGGGTAACTGGGATACCAGGGTGCTCCAGAAATGCTATCAAGAACAGAGGAAAGCAAGCAAGGTGAATGAAGGGAATTTGAGACCCGATGTCTCCAGAATAATAACAAAGTGAATGCGAGAAATATATGGCAAGGCAAAGTCAAGTTTGCAAGTGTGTAAAGTGAATCACATGTGTAAAGCCCTGGCAGGCGAGTATACCAAGCAAAGTCAAGTCTGCAAGTGTGTAAAGAAGCCACCTGGGAAAGTCCTGCCAAGGGAATACACCAGGAAAAGCCAAGTCTAAGTTGTTTTGTTGGCCAAAGAAACTCCAAAGGAAGACTCATGCCCTTAGGAGTTCCTAAGTATTATAATGAGACTTGGGGAAGGGAGACAGCTCCCCAGGAGTGAACCGCAATGCCAAGAGGTGGGAATTATCCTCTTGGGCTGTAAAGAACTTTCGTTGTGTTATTGATTCATTGTGTTGAAGAAGAGAAACCTGAGGAAGGGAGCTATCCCCTGGAACCGTGAGCCTTTGTCTCAGAGTTACTTTTTCCATTTGATCTTGCACATTTGTGTACTTTCAAGTCCAAAGACATTATCCTTATCACATTAGAGTTCCTTTTAGAGTGTCAGTGCTAGGATAGAATTGCAGCCACAGGACATTTTGCTTTGGACATCTTGACGTGAGACAGTCCATTTGTTTTTGGTGCAGGTAGGGAAATACCTCTTAGAGTAGGGACAGTGAGGCATTTTCCAACCCACTTTTATTTTGAATAAAAGTTAATAGCCAAGACTATGAGGTCTGCGTGTCTGCGTCTCATTCCTGGCGCCTCACAGTATCTTAGAGCTACAGTTCTAGTTGATTCGTCAGTTAGGGTGTTTCCTTGAGCAAAATTAGAGACAGAATTTGTGTGCCTTGCATTTGACTACTATTGCATCGGCATAAGGTAACAACAAATCCTTTTATAAGGCAGACACATAGGAACCAATGCACATAGGGATAGCAGTTGTAATTTAAAAAAAATGTTGTTTCCACAGTATGCCAACATCATGTATGATGCCATGGGCATGGCAGGAATCATAATAAATTGTAGCAGATATATCCTTTGCTAGAATACAAGCATGTGTGACATCAGTCAGCTGTGGGAACTTGAGCTGAATGAGTGTTGGGCAATGAATAAACTTCCAAAACTTCATACTGCATACAAACTGCGTACCCCAATGTAAGAGGCCAATGGGAATTTCTCAGACAATAGAAGTCAACATAGAGAATCCGTTCTGGGTTTTGCAGTGGTACACCTTTCAGATAAAATCTAGGGGTCAGTAGATGTTCTTTGATCATAAGATAGTTGTGGGGCTGACCATCAGAGGGAGCTGGCAGTAGAGAAGCAGGGTTCAGAACGGAGCAAATAAAAATGGTTACATTAATAGAAGATAGCAACATTTTCTCATATTTTGTCAGGTTATTAGAATTTGAAATGTGGTGTGTCTTTCCTTTCAGAAGCAAAGTTTCTGGATGTACTAAAACTAGAGTGACAGCTTTACCTTCTAGCAGGGCAGTTGCAGAGACAGATCAGAGGCAAAGGGGCAAGCTGGCTACAACATCATTCAGGGCTGGTGCTTCTCACCATAAGCATACGTCAAAGCATCTAGGGCGTTACCATAAAATACATACCAATAAAGAGTAAATGGTTTCTAATAATCAGGCAAACCTAAGGCAGGGGACTCTGATAGCTCTTGTTTGAGTTTGAAAAATGCTTCATCTGCTTTTTGGAACAATGGATGGTGTTCAGTGGTTAAATCAAGGATAATAGGCTGTGGGGGCTTAACCCAGTAAACAATGGCAAGAGTAGCTGATAATTGTAAGAAAACCTTGCATCTGTTTACGGGACAAGGGCTTGGAAACCCGTAGATTAAATTGTGTTTGACGAGAGACAGGTCTCTCTGATGAAGCTTCTCTTTTTAGGCTTCATGACCTTTCAAAGCAAGAGCTGTTAACAAATCAAGGTAATATTTCAGGCAGACTTCTAGTAATGGGCATGCTAGCAGAAATGTGTCAACATATTGTTCAAAACAGACCCATCTTAGAACACAAAAGAATCAAGGTGTCTTTTTAAAATCTGTGAAAAGAAGGTTGGGCTTTCTACAAACCCCTGTGATGGTCTTATGAATACATACTACACATTTTCTAAGTAAAGGCAAACAAGTATTAAGTGTCAGAGTATACCTTACAGAGAAAAAAGCAGAGCAGAAATATAGTACTGTGAATGGATTTGGGTTATGTTTGTGGGGATACAAGATGGAATCGGGCCAGTGTTGGGAACAATAGGAAAGGAAGGCAGGGTGACTGCATTCACAGAACAAAGATCTTGTACAGATCTATAAGTCTCATAACAAGGTTTCTTCAAGGTCAAAATAGGAATATTTCAAGGACCAAGGGTTGGCACAAAAATACCTTGCTGAAACAGAAATTCAATATCAGGTTTTATGCTATCTGATTCTTTTGAAGTGGCGTACTGCAGGATAAAGATTTGGCTCGGTTCAGAGTGATATATACAGGTTCGACATTCAACATGTGTTAACCTCGTCTGCAACAGAGGACCATACCTACCTAACAGTTAATGTGGCAATGAGGTAGTGTTTTTCCAGAATCTGTCCATTAAAGCAGGTGAATCCTGCAAAACAGCCAAACATTCACGTTCCCTGCGCAGGGGAATATCCAAATAAAAATCATCAGGAGAAAGGTAAGTGGTGCATCTCATTTTACTTAGAAGAGCTAGCCCTAGAAGAATCGCAGGGCTAAGTAAGCAGGCATGATGGTCATAAATAGCAACCAGGGTAACATTTAGTGATTGTGAAACAGGCTGGTGTATAGGTTGGCGCAATACACAGAGAATGTATGAACTCATCTGAACATAAAGCATATGGAACCGCTGAAGACTTTAAGGTAGCTTGACATTTCCCAGCATCCACTGGACATGAAACCTGTTTTCTGCCAATAGAGCATTCTACATAAGGCACAGATGGGTCAAATGGGATTAAAAGCACAAAGATGTTGCTGGCTGTTTGGCTCTCCTATTGTAGATTGAATGAAGTCGGAGGTGGAAGTGGTTGAAGGAACTGAGAAAATGGCTGAGGAAAAGATCGGACCTGCGTTTGAGCTGACCTCTTTGTACATTCAGACTTCTAGTGTCCAAATTAATTGCAATAGTTACATTGTTCATTTTATGGGTCTGTCAATTGTCGCTCCTGGGCTTTGCCAGATGCTGAGTTGGTAGGTTCTTTTCTTCGGCTAGTCTTTCCCCTCTTCCTCTCTCCCAGACCCACCCTGTGGTCCATTCTCCCTTGAGAAGGTTGGATCTGCAAAGCCAACAATTTGATTTCAGTTGCCTCTTCCTGCATTTTCATGAAAGTGCTGTGCGTATGACAGCACTTTAGTTAAACTTGCCTTACCAATCTATGAGTACTTCTTCAAATAAATTTTCCAGTTCATTATGCAGTCTTGGCCTATAATCAAATTACGAATGCAGGTATGACTGCTTGTTCAGCTGTCTAATCTGCATTGCAGATCCCCCAATATATGTCATAGCAATTTATAAACCTTCTCGTTCTTAAACGATTTATACTCATTGATCTTGGTCCAATCAGTTTTCTTGGGGAGCGTTTCTAAAATACCTGTAAATTCTTTCAGATTTGATTTCAGTGGTTCTTGTAGGGACCAATTTCATCATCGTCAAAGTAAGGTAAATGTGTCTGGGGGAATAGCTCAAAGCCACTGGTTAAAGAGCAGTTGAATTACACAATCTATTACTACTTGAAATTCCTCTTGGAAACTGATACTATTTTAGCTAGCTTTGTTACTTTCTGTTGCAAGCATTTTGAAGATCGCTTCTGTTATTGGTAGGAATTCTATCTGTGTGTCCTAGTGGATTAAAAGTGACAATTTGGAGCTGTTGTGGCATTCCCTCCGAGTTTATTCACATGTTATGTGTCTGGGTGCTATGTGCAGTGATTGTCTTTCTTGGAATTGCCAGTGGCTGTTTAGCTTTTCCATCAGTTATGCATACCTCAAGGTATTTTCTGAATGTAAGGTACTCCTGTATACTGTACACTTCCCTAGGCAAAGTGCTCCCATGATGGAGGGAATGAGCCCCCGTGGCTCTCTGTAGTATCACCTGCTTCTGATTCCTGGGTTGTTACGCGATTTTAGTTCTCTGGTTGTTTGGTTTTGTGAGATTGTGTCCATTTCCAATGGCCATGGAAATGGCACCTCTGATGTGGGACTTGGTGAGACTGTCATTATGTCAGTTGTTACAAGTTGAGTTTCACGATTTCAGCAGGCATCCAAGTATTCACTTGTGCCAAGCATTTGCTGAGATTGGCACTGCTTTCTTTCCTGGTAATTTAATGTAACAGGTGAGTCTGTATGTTTTACTGTTCAAGTGGGGGCATGTAGATGTTAGAGAGGTTTGGGGAAAGGCTTAATCCCTGAGGGGTCCCATCAGGGATTTTTGTGTGTTCGAGCTGGATCAGGGAACCCAGGTGATTTTCGTTCTATTAGATAAGATCATATTTATTATGGAATGGGGTTCTGGAATTCTGCTTCATTCCAGTCTATTGATTAGCATACCATGGCTGACTATGTAAAGACTGCTGAGATTTTACAGAGTGAGGAGGTGGTGTTTTTGTCCTCTGATAGTAGATCTAATAGGCTTTAGATTATATGTGCTCCAGGATTTGGCTGGCTGTATCTGTAGATTTTTAGTAGTTTAGCTGGGTATGGCATATTTGAGATTGGACAGTAACTAATGGGGTCTTCTGGGTCTTCCACTGTGCAATTAGTAGTAGTTGGACATAAGCTGCCTGGAAAGCTTTTAGTGTTATTCCTGTTTCTAGTATGGAGTTAAACTGTTTATGATAATGTCATGCTGGGTTTTCTTTAAGGATGTGTTTTATTAGTTAGACAGCCAGGGGTGTGTGGGCAATAGTCTGCTTGAAAACCAGCTTTGTTGCTTTCCTTTACTAGCTTATTGAAGTTTGTTTCAGTTATTGGTTTAAATATATTCATCCTGGGTGCTATGGCTTATATGTTTCTGACAGGAATTTCATTGTTGGTCCCATTCCACAGGGATATGCTTAGTGTCTGTTTCCACTTTATTTTTTAAATGATTGGTGACATCTGTAATACTGTCTGCAATTTGTTTTTGTATTTATTGGGTATTTTTAATGCGCCTATGCAGCAAATAGTGTCTCAGGGCGCAACAAGACAGATGAGCAGGGAGGAGGGGACATATGACAACAAACAAAAATGGTCCTACTGGGCCTTGTGACATTGGGATCATGCAAGTGCAGAACACGAAGTGCAGGGGAGTGGGGAGGAGGGGGAAGTGCCGATCAGAGTGGAAATCGCTAGTGCTAAGGAGGAAAAGGAAGTGCAGGTCAGAGTGGAGAGCGTGCAAGTGCTGGAGAGAGGGGGGAAGAGGGCCCCTGGACTAGGCAAATGCTAAGGGGAGGCCAGGTGGACAAGTGCCAGGAAATGCAGAAGTGCAGGGGAACGAAGGTCCACAAGCAAGTGCTAGGGCGGAGTTGAAAGGGCTCAAGCCAGTGCAGGCCCAGCCAGGCTAGTGCAGGGGAGGGAGCCCAGGAGGCCAAGTGCAGGTTAGGGGGCAGGGGCCAGGGGAGAATGAAGTGCTGAGGTAGACTGGGCGGGGAGGGCCTGGTTCCCTGTATGAATCAGAAGGAACCAGGCTGCCAGTCACAATGTGGCAGAGGGGGAACATTAGCAGGGGAGGGGGAGAGGGAAGGAAGAAGAGAAAAGGAGGGTCTTGAGAAGCTTCTGGAACTTAAGGAGATCCGGCTCAAGTCTGAGAGGGGCAGGGAGGCCATTCCAGAGGGAGGCTACTGAGGAAGAGGGAGATCTACCCCCAAACCCCGCTCTCTGCTTGGAAAAGCATCTGATCTGCAAAGAACTGGGGCTAGAAGACAGAAGGGCTCCAGCAGGGAGGTATTTAGGGAGACAGAGTTCGATGTAGCTGGGTCCCAGGCCCCAGAAAGTCTTGTGGATGATGCAGCGGGTCTTTAACTAGATTCCGGCAGCAACCAGGAGCCAGTGGAGAGATTTTAGGGCTGAAGGGATGTGGTCCCTGGGCTTGAGGCCAAGGATAAGTCTTGCAGTCCTATTCTGGATTAGTTGAAGGAGGCAAATGAATCACACTATATTGATATTGTCTTAAAATTACTGTTAGTTGAAATTGATGATGTATGAAATTATTGTGTTGTATGTTATGTACAAAGCCCAAAGAGGCTATATGTATTAACAAATAAAAAAATAAAAATTAGTTAAATGGGGCAAAGGGAAGAATTAGGCAGATTGAGGAAGTCTAGCCTGGAGAGGACCAGAGCTCTGAGACATTCAATTTCTGGGGGAAGGTTAAGGAAAGGGATAATGGCTCTGAGTCGAAGATGACGCCAAGGTTTTTTTTGCCTCACAGGAGGTTGAGGGAGGGGGCCCATGGAGGGTAGTCATAGAGTAGGAAGGAAGGAGGGAGCTGGGATCCGATGAGAAGGATCTCAGTCTTACTGCATTAGGCAGAGATCGCTAGCAGTGCACCATGCCTGAATAGCAGACAGACAGTCAGGAATGAGAGAGGAAGAAGAGGAGGCAGTGGAGGGAAGCTTGAAGGAGAGCTGCGTGTTGTCTGCATACCTGTTAATAACTTATAGGATACCAATCAAATGATCTATTTCTCACTCTTGATGTTGGCCGATGGGTAACACAATCAAAGTACAGCCTACCTTGTCTTCGGAGCTGCAGGAAGTGATGAAGGTTCACCTGCCGCACTCTCCTCGCGCTTGTAATTAAAGCTCTTGGAGACCACAGCAGGGAAACCCTCGAAAGGGAAAAAACCCTGGGCTGCTTGAGAGCGCTGGTCAATAGAAATTGGGGTGCGTGGCTAGAGAGCGTAGTTTGATCCCCAATGTCTAGCAGGTGTATTCTACTTCACGTGGAGGTAACTATAATATAAGGAGAGAATTACTAAGATGTTTTTGACGGAAAGGTATGTCAAAGGATATAGGAAATGAGGATACCTTTCCGGACTGTATTTCTGTTAGAACGGGAGAATAGACGGATGGGAAGTCCTGCTGTATGAAACACGCTTGACTCCTTTGGGTAAAAGAGTAAGGAAAAAGAGAGGTTTGAAAGAAGGGAGTAGGAAGTCTTACTCAGAATACCTATTGAGGAGTTTAGTTTACCTAAGTTGACGAGGACAAGGTTCGTGACTTGTGGAGAAGGGGTTATGGGAAATGTAGTCTGATACCACGAATCCTCGTTAGCAGAAAGGAACACAACCTGAAAGGGTCGAGAATTACTAACAGCAAAAAGTAGCCTGATGGGACTCAAGTATCTGACGAGGTACGCAACCTACTTGAAAAGAATCTTCCTTAACAACGGGGAACGCTGCTTGAAAGGGTTCCTGCGATAAGCTCGGGGCCGTGGGAGTACTCTCTGCGCTCGGTGGGCGCGGAGGAAAAGAAAACCTGGAAATATAAAGGAGTTGAAAGGTAAGAAGCAGAGGAGTTGCGGAAAGTAGGGAAGCAGGAGGAAAGTTCGGAACTATTCGATTACTCACGTAACGTAGCTACAGTAAGCAGTAGCAACGCACCCTCCTCCTGGCTTCTGCTTCAGATGTACCGTCTCCAGGAAAGAGGGAGGAGCCTCTTGTCCGCCATTCTGCAGGACTAGACTGTTACTCTCAGTTCGATGCGCCATTTTGGAAGAACTATACGTCAACTTGGGTTTAAAGCGATATGTTGACGAGATGTGACGCCAACGGTGCCAAACCGACCAAGTCCGCCGTCGATGCATAACAGTATGCCCCCTTCCAAGGGAAGAACCCCCCGGTTTGCCCGGATGATTTCTGTAAAACAAGCGAACCAGGTGCGGGGCATGAACCGCTGAAGCGGGTTCCCAAGAGCGCTCAGCCACGGAATATCCCTTCCAGTCCACCAGGAATTGAAGAACCCCGCGATAGTAGCGGGCGTCACAAATTCCCGACACCTCGTATTCAGGGGCAGAGTCTAGCAAAACAGGGGGAGGCATACCAGAGGGTTTAGGATGGAATTGACTCCTCACATCCAGTTTCAATTGAGACACATGAAAGGTAGGGTGAATGCGACTCCATGACAATGGTAACTGTAAACGATAAGCCGCTGCTCCCTTCTTTTCCAATACAGTGAATGGGCCATAAAATTTAGGTGACAATTTGGAAGGGACCAGTCTTCTGGGCAGGAACTTGCTTGCCAACCATACTTTGTCTCCGATATTTATAAGCGGTGCTGGAGTCCGGTGTCTGTCCGCTTGCCTCTTGCTTGCTTCTTGGGCAGCTTGTAGGGCCGTAACCGCTTTGGCGTGTCCCTGTCGGATTCCGTCAGCGAGTTTCTCCAAATTCGGAATAGGCAGGGATTGAGGTAGAGAAGCAGGAAATACTGACGGATGAAATCCATATGTACAAAAGAAGGGGCTGGAACGGGTTGCGGAATGTTGTGCGTTGTTGTACGCAAATTCTGCTAACGGTAGAAGTTCCTTCCAATTGTCTTGGGCCGACGATATGTAATATCTGAGGTAACCGTCTAGGGTCTGATTGAGATGCTCGGTTTGCCCATTGGTTTGTGGGTGGTAGCCCGACCTCAGAGCTCGTGAGATCCCTAAGGCGTTACACAGGTGGCGCCAATAGTTGGAGGTATATTGCGGACCACGGTCTGATATGATAGTATCAGGGAGTCCATGCAATGAAAAAATACCGTCCAGAAAAATTCGAGCCATCGTACTTGCTGAAGGTACGGAAGAGAGAGGAATAAAATGAGCCATCTTGGTCAGAGAGTCAACCGTGCCCATAATCGTGTTACAACCCTCTGACAAAGGGAGATCCACTATAAAGTCAGTGGAGATTATTTGCCATGGCTTTTTGGGGAGTGGCATTTGAGTCAATTCACCAATGGGGGGTTGACGTGATGACTTGGTTTGAAGACAGACCGGGCAGGAACAGATGTATAGTTGTACGTCCTGTTGCAGAGAAGGCCTCCAGAAATGTCTCTGGATCAATTCCGTAGTGTTTACAAAACCCCGATGTCCAGCAACACGAGAATCATGACAGAGTCGTAAGACTTCTTTTTGCAGGATTTCCTCCGGAACAAACATCTTTTCATCTTTGAACAGCAATCCCTTGCTAAGTGTAAGACCATGTCGTGCGATAATCTCGGGGTTAGAAGAGACCCAAATCTTGCTTCGGTCTTTCATCCTTTGCAAGAAGTTATGGAGGACTGAAACGAAAAGCGCCTTGGGAAACAAAGGTTCAGGTTGAAAAGCTGTCTTCTCCCAGGGATCCCGTCGAGATAGTGCGTCCGCCCTTTGGTTGTTTCTTCCTGGAATGAAGGTGAAAACGATGCGAAAAGGAGAAAAGAAATATGCCCATCTCGCTTGTCTGCTGTTGCAGGTTTGCGCGTATTGTAAGGTGCGGAGGTTTTGATGGTCCGTTCTCACCTCAACAGGATGTTGTGCTCCTAATAAGAGATGGCGCCATTCCTCAAAGGCACGTTTGATGGCCAAGAGTTCTTTCTCGAGGACTGTATAGTTCGGTTCCGCAGAGGTCAGAGTCTTGGAAAGATAGGCGGTGGGTTTCTCATTGTTTCTATGGTCCGGTTGTAAAAGAATAGCGCCGATGGCGTGATGAGAAGCATCGGATTCCACAATGAAACGTCTCCTTTGATCAGGGACCGATAAGATAGGTGCAGCAGTAAACAATCCTTTCAGGTCTTGAAAAAACCTTTGTGTTTCAGAAGACCAATTGAAGGCAACTCCTTTTTTCAACAAATGAGTTAAAGGCATGGTAAGCTTAGAAAAATGGGGTATAAAGCGCCTGTAAAAATTTGCAAAACCTAGGAATCTCTGGATATCCTTTACCGATCTTGGTGAGGGCCAGTCAATGATGGTTGACACTTTTGTTGGATCCATAGCGATACCCTGAGGGGATAGAATATAACCCAAGTAGGCGACAGTTGTTTGATGGAACTCACATTTCTCCAGTTTACATAATAGGTGATTTTGTTGTAATCGATGTAGGACTTCACGCACATGTCGTATATGTTCGGACAAGGAAGGAGAAAACACCAGTATATCGTCTAAGTAGACGATAACATAATGAAGAGAAATGTCTGAAAAAACATGATCCATAAACCTTTGGAAGACTGCGGGGGCATTTGCCAAGCCAAAGGGCATTACACGATATTGAAAATGTCCAAAGGGCGTTCGAAACGCTGTCTTCCATTCGTCTCCAGTACGTATGCGAATCAGATGATACGCACCCCGTAGATCGAGTTTAGTGTAGATTTGGGCTCCTCTGATCGCCTCCAAGATGTCTGGTATAAGCGGCATGGGGTACTTATCAGGTACTGTGATTTTGTTTAGTCCTCTATAATCGATACACGGACGAAGTTCCGTTGTGTTCTTCTTTGGAATGAAAAACAAAGACGCGGCCGCTGGGGAGGTTGATTCCGTGATCAAACCGTTTTGTAGATGGGTATGAAGGTACTCTTTTAAGGCTTCCTTCTCTTTGGCTGATAGGATATACATGCGACCGAAGGGCAAGGGACAGTCGGGAAGCAATTCGATAGCACAGTCGTCCCTTCGATGTGGTGGGAGAGATGAATATTCTGACTGAGAAAATACTGACTGGTACATCTGGTATTCTGGGGGTATTGAAGAAACCTGATTAAGTATCTTGCTGGAAATGCTGTCATCTGGAGATCTTTTCGTTTCTTGACAGTGATGAACACAATGTTCTGAACCCAAAAAAAGCGTACCCGCTGACCAGTTGATGTATGGGTTGTGTCTCCTCAACCAAGGTAATCCGAGTATGATCGGATAATGTGCAGTGCGAATTATATCAAGGACCACTATCTCCTGGTGGGCAGATATGTGAAGACCAAGGGAACAAGTCTGTTCCTTAATAGGGTCAGATTTTAATGGACTACCATCTACACTTTCAACTGGGATTTCCACGTGTTTGGTTTCTCTGGGTATCCCATGATTTCTAGACCAAGAGTCATCTATAAAGTTACCTGCAGCGCCACTGTCTATCAATGCGGATACTCTCTCTAATCTAATGTTCTTCCAAGACAAGGATACTTCAAGAACCACCATGGAATTATTGATGAAGTTTGGAGGATGAGACTCATTCTTAAGTAGGGAACCGGTAACTGAAAGAAAGCCCTGCCCCGTCGTTCCCTTTACGGTCGGGCTTTGGCGTTTCCCGGCTTCCTTTGTGGAGCTACAGTACATTCTTTCACAGTATGGGTGTTGGAACCACAGTACATACAAAGTCCCTGTGTCTTTCGCCTAACTCGTTCTTCTGCCGAAAGGGGGCCTCTGGTAGTCCCCAACTGCATAGGTTCTTCAGATGAAGTGCCTTTGTTTGAGGAAGTACCACCTTCTGTCAGCTGTCTAAAAGTATGTCCCTTCCTTCTTTCCTTATTCCGTTCTTGTAGACGAAAATCCAGTTGCATTACTAAGTAAATGAATTCGGCCATGTTGTGTGGTCTCGCTACTCTGGATACCTCGTCTTTAAGTTCATCAGAAAGACCTCGCCTAAATATGGTGATCTGAGCATCGTCTGCCCAAGAGGTGTCTGCAGCCATTTGTTTAAATTTGGTTATGTATGTTAGGATATCTTGATTTCCCTGTTTTAAATCCAATAGCTTCTCTTGGGATACAATGGTAACTTCTTGTCTCCCGAACATACTTTTAACACTATTACAAAAGGCGGGATAAGAGTCGAGAATGGGATTGTTGTTGGTCACAAGAGGAGTGGCCCATGCCAGAGCGGCTCCCGTCATCTGGGCGATCATGTGACCTACCTTATCCCTGTCGGTAGGAAAAAACGCTGCTTTGATAGTAAATTGGACTGTGCAGGATTCTAAGAATTCTCTCACCATATGAGGGTTTCCATCAAATCTGCCACAAGGCAAGGGACCCGGGGGAACCCCTGAACTCTGTCCTGACTGCCCTATAGTCTGACGTAAACTGAGATTTTCTTGTTTAAGTTGTTGCATTTCCGCCGATAGTGCTTGCATGGCAGAAACCAACTATTGTACTTGTTGCTCCATAGTAGGGCTACACTCGGTTGCGCTCTCCAACCGCCAACACTAGGTGATATTCTGGCGTTGCTATCTGTTAATAACTTTTAGGATACCAATCAAATGATCTATTTCTCACTCTTGATGTTGGCCGATGGGTAACACAATCAAAGTATAGCCTACCTTGTCTTCGGAGCTGCAGGAAGTGATGAAAGTTCACCTGCCGCACTCTCCTCGCGCTTATAATTAAAGCTCTTGGAGACCACAGCAGGGAAACCCTTGAAAGGGAAAAAACCCTGGTCTGCTTGAGAGCGCTGGTCAATAGAAATTGGGGTGCGTGGCTAGAGAGCGTAGTTTGATCCCCAATGTCTAGCAGGTGTATTCTACTTCACGTGGAGGTAACTATAATATAAGGAGAGAATTACTAAGATGTTTTTGACGGAAAGGTATGTCAAAGGATATAGGAAATGAGGATACCTTTCCGGACTGTATTTCTGTTAGAACGGGAGAATAGACGGATGGGAAGTCCTGCTGTTTGAAACACGCTTGACTCCTTTGGGTAAAAGAGTAAGGAAAAAGAGAGGTTTGAAAGAAGGGAGTAGGAAGTCTTACTCAGAATACCTATTGAGGAGTTTAGTTTACCTAAGTTGACGAGGACAAGGTTCGTGACTTGTGGAGAAGGGGTTATGGGAAATGTAGTCTGATACCACGAATCCTCGTTAGCAGAAAGGAACACAACCTGAAAGGGTCGAGAATTACTAACAGCAAAAAGTAGCCTGATGGGAGTCAAGTATCTGACGAGGTACGCGACCTACTTGAAAAGAATCTTCCTTAACAACGGGGAACGCTGCTTGAAAGGGTTCCTGCGATAAGCTCGGGGCCGTGGGAGTACTCTCTGTGCTCGGTGGGCGCGGAGGAAAAGAAAACCTGGAAATATAAAGGAGTTGAAAGGTAAGAAGCAGAGGAGTTGCGGAAGGTAGGGAAGCAGGAGGAAAGTTCGGAACTATTCGATTACTCACGTAACGTAGCTACAGTAAGCAGTAGCAACGCACCCTTCTCCTGGCTTCTGCTTCAGATGTACCGTCTCCAGGAAAGAGGGAGGAGCCTCTTGTCCGCCATTCTGCAGGACTAGACTGTTACTCTCAGTTCGATGCGCCATTTTGGAAGAACTAAACGTCAACTTGGATTTAAAGCGATATGTTGACGAGATGTGACGCCAACGGTGCCAAACCGACCAAGTCCGTCGTCGATGCATAACAATACCACTGAAGGTTAGGAGAAAAGAGGGATATCAAATGGGCTAGAGAGGCAAGGTAGATGTTGAAGTGCCACAGCAAGAGGATAGATGTCATGATCTCTGCTTCCAAAAGGTCAGGGTTTTCCCAACTCCCTTGGAAGCAGATCCATAACCCAGGTTCCGAGTGCCAACCAGTCCCAATTGGGACCTTTTGGACCCAGTCCTGGCGCCAGTGGCACCAGGCTCATAAATATGCCCAGTCCCAGCGCTGGAAGCGCCGGGCTCATAATGCTTGGGTGGACTTACCTGCAGCAGACCATGCTGCTTACTTGCCTGCCAGTTAAGCCTCTGATCCTCTTCTGTTTGGAACTACTTTTCCTGTTGGGTGGGGCAGGTGCCACTCCCTAGATTCAGAACACTGGAACTCTTCTGGAAAGCAGGAACTCTTTTCTTACCTAGGCGTGGCTGTGGAAGGAGACACCTAAGCACTACAGGAGGCTATTTAAACTACACCCGATGGATGAATCTTGCTTTGCGTTATTCTGCATCCTCTGCAGCAGAACGTTCATCGTGTCTTCTGCATCTGATCCTGGGCCTAAGGAAAAAGGCTTACCATCCTGAATCCAGTCTTCAGCAACACCTATAAAGACAAGAAAGAACAGGTTAGCATTACGGTCTTCAGTGACAGCTCTTCACTTACCTGGTCCATCGGCTGTCACCAACGCCTCGCGCTGCATTCCGGCATCTGAAAGACAAAGGCTTACCTACTCTTCGCACGCTCCGGAGGCCTTCGGCGCTGCATCCCGCAGCTGAAAGACAAAACAAGGTGCGTTTAAAGACATTGGGGAACTTTAATACTCACGTGCCATTACTCCTTTCCACATCTAACCCAGTGGGTATTCCGGCACCCTGCAGCCGCTCCGAACTTGTACCTGCAAAATAAAAAGACAGTTAGAGCGCATCGTGAAGCAGGCAACAAGCGCTTACTTTCGTGCTTCCAGGCGCTTCTATTCATCACACGGGCTCCATCTTCAACTCACTTCAGCCCGTCAACCGCCATCGCCGGAACCCTGCAAAACAAGAAACATCATTACTAAAGACTTTAAAGACATTAGAATTACTCGAAACTTACCGTTCGTGCAGTAAACGACGGACAGCAGTCCTCTGAAGTCAAGAGGCCTGCTCCCCTTATCCAGTGAAGAAACTGGTTACAGCACCCTGCCCCGAGGCAGATGGAGAGCACGGCGTTCACTTACCTAAGACATCTTACCCTTCAAGTCAGACATACAGTGCACAGAGGTCCAGCCCAAAGAGCCAGCCGTGTGTTACACATCACCTTTGCAGATACGGTATACGCCCAGTCAAGGCCGGTGCCTCTACGGGAATCAGGTGAGCGTTACAATAGAGCCCTGAGGGACACCACATGTGGAGAGTGTGATGGAGGAGAGAAAAGGGCCCAGTTGAAATTGGGACGCTCGGTCAGAGAGGAAGGAGATAAACAAGTCCGGAGTCACGTTCATGATGCCAAGGGTATCACAGGGCCGATTTATAAGGGTGGCATGATTGACCGTATCAAAGGCAGAGGAAAGGTCAAGAAGGATGAGAAAGGAAGGCAAGTTGGAATCGAGATTAGAGAGCAAGTCTTCATGGGTGTTCAAGAGTGTCATTTCCGTGCCTCTGGCTGCTTTGAAGCCAGACCGGTGGTAGTGGAGACAACCAACAGATTCAGTATGGTGGATACGCGGAGAAAAGGCCAGCTTCTCCAAGAGTATGCCCAGGAAGGGGGTAATGGAAATAGGGCAGTAGTTAGCCAGACAGGAGGGGTCGATAGAAGGATTTTTCAGGAGAGGGTGGACAAGGGAGTGCTTGAGGAGTAGGGGGATGGCGCCATTGGAAAAGGAGTGATTGCAGAAATCAGCCAAGGCTGGAGCAAGGGAGGATATGTTGTCCTTGATAGTTCTGGAGGAGCAGTGGAGCACCTGTTTGGATGGGACTTTCATAGAGCAGACTTGTCTAGAGACCTCATCAGGTGATATGAGAGAGAAAGAGGAGAGTAGGAGGGAAGGGGAGAGGGGGCCAAGGGAGGCCTGCGAGTAGGTGAGGGAGAAGGGAGCGGTGTAGAGGAGAGTGAGGACAGGATGTCCTGAATTTTATTAATGAAGTGAGAAGCCAGTACAGTGTAAAGGGTCAGGGAATGCAGAGGAGAAATAGAGACTGCAGTACAATTGGCGAGTTCCATGCAGATTTTGAACAGTTGAGGCGTGCTGTTAGTGGCCCCAGAGATGCAGGCTTGGATATAGGCCTTCTTCTTTGAGTGGATAATCTGTAATACCTTTGTAGCAGGTGGCAGGCCAGTCTGTCAGAGGATGTGCTCGAAGCATACCACTTCTGCTTAGCAGCTCTGCACTTGCGTTTCAGAGAGGCTATGTCGGAGTCATACGATGTGTTGCTCTTGGAGGCAGGCTTCATGCAGATCCTCATGACAGGGACAAGGATGTCCAGAGTGTTGGAGATGGAGAGTTGAAGGTCAGTAAGGGCTGTGTCAGTGTGAGAGTCAGTGGCAGGAGTGGGAGGGGGAATGAAGATGGCAGCAAAAGCAGCAACTGACACCCGCTTTATTGGTCAAATGATGGAGAACGAGACTGGCAGTGCGGGCAAAGGCTTAGCCGGGGGACCCAAGAGGTCCAGGTGAGAGGACAGAAGAGCATGATCAGACCAGGAGAGAGGTGTAGTGAGAGGGTTGGAGATTGGGGATGTCTGCTGAGATGAGAGCATCCAAGGTGTGTCCAACTGAGTGTGTGGAACCGGAGGGAAGAATGGAGAGGGAAAGGGAGTCACAGAGGTTGCGGAAGAGCCCAGAGGCCGCATCAGGGGACTCAAGGTGAATATTGAAGTCTGAGGAGGAGAAGCTTGGAGGTGGAGGCCAGGAGAGAAGAGGTGAATTCAGACCATTCTGAGAGGAAGAGGGAGACCGTACTAGGGGGCCTGGAGATGGTGGCAAGAGTCAGTGAGAGGATAGGAGAGACACCAAGCCTACAGACAAGGCATTCAAAGGAAGAGTAGGACTGAGTGGGTATGATAGTTTTTAAATATTTTTTTATTATGTTTGGTTTATTACAAACCTTTCATATTTCTACAATCCATACATCATCATAAAATTCATTACAAATCCACAAACAAAATTTCCTTTACAACTATTTTGAAATTAAACCAATCCAAAAAGTAAACCCCACAATTCCCTCTAGTCCAACATTAGAACTTTCCCCGAAAATGTAATGACTGCAAAAATCATACTTGGATTGTCCCCGATTAGGAACCCTTTTCACCACTCCTCTGCCGACAATGTATTAACATCTTTAATAAAAGCTCCCAAATACCAGTTTCTCACATTTGTTAGACCCCTACAAGCCACAACCAGATGGTTTAATGATTCAATCAAACCCGTCTCATCATAGTGCCTATAGTTAGAGTTAGTCTTCTCTATCTGTTTGCAAAGTGTTAGAACTTCTCTAGTCGGAAGGATATTCAAACGCAGTCTCATAAATAAGTCCCCGTAATGGGAAGAGGGAAACTTAGTCTGATACGCTGGAAGTTGATTAATGGCTCTCTTTTCATGAACCAGTTTAAGTGCTAACCTGTATTTATTTTATTTCTTTCGTTTTTCCTGCATGTCTATCAATCCTGCCATAGTAGTTTTATCTTCACCATCCCCAAGTTAGCTATTAGCATCTCAATCGAGATCTAGAATGATTTCAGCCAGCCCATTCATATTGATGCCAGTTTACAAAACCCAATCCCTTTTCACATGATTTACGTTTCTTAAAACCTCAAAGGGGGGAAGAGAGTCTGACATAAGACATGTCCTAAACATGGATATCGGTTGCCAGAACTCCATCGAAGTAATTGACTGCAACCCCAGTTAATGTCTAATAGATACCACCGGTAACCATCTGGGGAGACAGAGTACCTTTTTCCAAAACAGTCCCTCCAAGATCCCCCACATTTGCCAAGGCAGAGTTGGTTCCGCTTAAAATTGGGACAACCTTTTGTTTGTAAAGGGTCAGTACCAGGATAGTTGTACATTTCCCGTACTGCTTGTGTATAGCCGACCCTTGGGCTCCAAGCCTCCTTACATTAGCTCTTAATGTGTGGCACCATATCTTCTCCCTTATACTACGATTATCACAACCCCCAAATAAACTATGATAGTAGCAGTTACCCATTCAGGGAAGATCAGGGACACTCTGCCCCCAGACCAGGTAGTCCTGGGCTTGAAGAGGATCTTGTAACTCTCCGGGAGGAGGGGGGTCAAAACTTGTGACAGAGCTGGCCATGAACCACGTCTTGGTGAGAGCAAGAACATCAAGGTTTAGGTCTTTAAGGATGAAATTTGAGGGTACCTAGGTGGAGCTGGTTGCCACTTCTGGAGGTCTTCCGAGGAGTAATACATGGTTAATGCAATGTAACATTGAAACATTCTGAATCTTTAGGAGCATTACAAACCTTACAATTCCCTAAGAAAAATTCTGGATTGCCAATTATCCTGCCAGCAGATCAAAAGCATGATAAGTCATCTGTGTTACTGTGCGGACCACCGATCCCTTCAGGAGTGGATCCTGCACCATGTGTCCCAACTGTTGGCTGACTCCAACATGGTGTCTGTGTTTGATCTGAATATTGCTCTTTGTTGCAGACCTCTATTAGTTGACACCATTAGATAGAGTCACCCTGGCCTTCTATGTTAAATATCACAGTAGTTTTATCCGTGAGACCTTTCTTCAATATATGATAGGAAACAATAAACCTCAATAGAACTGGGAAAATGGTTGATGAGGCTGCCCAACGTTCGTAGGGCAATCTTTTGACAGATGAGTAGACCCATCAACCCTTCTTTGTGTGCTTAAATCATTCTTGGGGTAGCTTCAATACCACCGACTATGAGACATTTTTACCACTTCACCAAATTAGGAGTCCCTCAGTAAATAATTTCTCTGGAGGAATTCGTGCATGGTCATTCCACCGTTTCACACTACAGAATACAGCCAAAATACTGGGGAAAAAGTGGGGTTTATTCCCCCAAACGTACTGTTGATTCCAGAATAGTTGTCGATGTTGAAGCTTGTTCCTTTATTCAATTTATTAATTCATAACAATGGTCAATAGAAAACATATACAAGTAATAACAAAGAGACAATTTTATACTCTTTAAATCAGTTTACATGCATGTCAGTAGGGATGATGTTTCCATCATTGAGGTGTCTGTCGTTACCTTAGAGGTAACGGTGTGGACTGCCATCAGTGTGGTCTAGGTAAATACAGACATTGTAATCATCAAATTATTAAAAATAATCCATTTTCAGATACTGCTATTAACGTTTTTAGAAAGGCTCACTTTGCAGTGAACTTTCTGTGTATTCCAAAAGTAGGGATTTATTCAAGGACAAAGTATACAGAGAATGAAGGTCTAAGTGGACCCAGGTGTCTACAAAAGGGTATTCAAGAGCCACACATTCACCAAATTCACTTTCAAACAGCATGCAGTATCTACTGGATGCAGACTTTGACACCCACAACCTCCTGTTCTACATTGATCTACAGAGGCGTTCAGGGAAGCACATGCCAAGGATACCACGACTACAAAGACAGTAAAGACATCGGGTGAGGCTGTCACAGCCGCTGGCGACTGGCGTGTGTGGAGGAGGTGGAAACAAGGACGCCATTAGACTGTGCCGCCACGTTCCATTTTCTACGTGTTTGACGGTCTAGTTTTTTTTCCAACATGGCCGCCGCTGATAGTATTTACCATTCGTCTGTCGGCGGCTCGGCGCGTTGCAACTGTGCTTATTCCTCCGTTGCATGTGCTCGTTTGCTACCTTCCCGGCGGTGTTCTAGTTTAACTCCGCCCGCTACTTCCAGCTATTTGCTCACCCTCTTTCTACTCCCTGGTTCTCTCTCCCTTCCCTTGGATCTGACTCCCTTTGTCTTGCCTGAGCATTCTATTTTGCTTCCTCCCCCGTTTTGCCTTTCCAATTAGGATTCTCACCTGTTCTCGCTGTGTTTTCACTCCGTGGATCTTCCACCAGTCATCCTCCAGGAGTGACGATCCTGTGCCTCTTCTTCCAGTGGACGTTCTCGGCACGGGTACTTTCCTCCACCCGCTTCTCCATTCTGTGGACACTCCTGAGACCCCAGCCAAGTCTTCTGACAGCTTCTCCGGCGTCTACTCCCCTCCGCACCAAGGGGTTTTTTGAGCAAAGGCTTTTTCCCCTTGCAACATCTGGCTGTCACGGATGGGAGACACTGTGGATCTCTTGATCTAGAGTCACGGTGGCTTCCTTTCGAGGCAGACCCTATCTACTCAAGAAAAGGAAGCCCAACGCTCGACACTCCCGAAGGAAGAAGTTGGACTATTCAACCTCATCGGGTGAGGAGGAGGAGGAGGGGAGATCGGGGGAACTCTGTTACTTAAGTAAAGAGGAAGATATTGCTGAACCTTTTGCCGATTCCATTGATCAACCCATTAGCCCTGATAGATGCAGCTGCTCATTACCAGTATCAGACTACTCACCTAGGCATTCCCAGATGGGCACGCAACCTGTATCGTCTCAACAGGGATACCATCATGGACCTGCTCACCCCAATAAGGGGCCACCTCACCAGTAGGATTACTAACCAAAGTGCTAATACCCACCGCTGAAGCTGCTGGTGTCCATCTTGCACTGTGTGCCAAAGGCACATTTCAGCACACTGCTGGCATGCTGGGTGGTATGTCCCAGCCAACATTTCCTGCAGTGCCGGTATAGATGCTTGATGCACTATTGCAACATTAACACCAGCTCATCTGCCTGCTTACCACCCCAGCAAGGGTGAAGTCTATCAAGGCATGCTTCTATAGTATGGCATATTTTCCCGGCATCATTGTAGCTTTAGATTGCCTCCACCTGCATTTGATCTCCCACTGTGGCCTGCTAGCTAGTTTTTCAGAACGAGAAAGGGCATCTCATGTTGAACCTACAGGTGACCTGCACCCACTCCACCCATAATGCCAAGGTGCTACAGAGCAGCTCCCTGCCAGGATACATGGACTACAGACCTGGATCTTGATTATTTAAATTGATTCACAACCATATTCTGCATATGGCGATGAAGAATTGGTAAGGAAAGGGCAAATGTATACACAATGCAGACAAAACGTCAATGGAATACATACAGCCTTACCAGAGCAGGCAATTCACCACGTAACAGGCCTTAAAAGGCTGCCGCACCTGTGAGTGACCATAGCCTAGGTGAACTTGCAGCCTGTTACACATAGTAGCAATGTTAGGACTACAAGTGCCATAATGCAATGCCAATTACAGTGCCACAACACACTATCCATTCCACTAGCTTGACACGGGAAGCATCAGCAAATAGTTATTCAGGTGTGTAGGCAAACAATAATCCCATGCATCCAGAGTCCAGCAGATCATGGTAAATAGTACGTTGTTAAGGCACAGACACACATGCAATACCAAATAAGTGCACAAAGTACAATGAGATGTAAATAAGTGGGACTCACCCAGAACACAGAGTCAATCCATCAGACCTCAATGGCATTGTAGCAATAAGATCTGCCTAATCTCCCAGTTCACTAATGTGAGTCTAATCATGTATACATGGAGCATGTTCTCCAACACACTATTCTGGTAATGCCATGCACTGTTATAAGACATTTTAACTGTGCCAAATCACCACCACTGTAGTCTCATCTGGATTATTGGTCAATTTGGCTCTCACCGTGGGTATGCAGACTTTAGACTACGAAAGTAAAAAAAAAGATGCTGGTGAAAATATAAGAGGATGAAAAAGATGAAACAGGTGCCTAACACAGAAAGAGATTGAGGGATGCAGTGGAGGTAAAATGTTGTGTCATGGCCTGAGTGGATGCCAGTTCAGATGAGTGGATCATATGTATGTAAAGCATAACATAGGGTATGTCTTAAAGTGTGTGGGGTAAGAAGATTATTTGCCTTTTTTGTGAGTAAAGAACATCTATATTCAATCTATGGTTTGGATGAATGAGTGGCTCTTTTTCATCAACTGCGGCTTCTGTCAATGTACTAACCACATACCCTTCCCATTGCAAGTGGTTCCAGATATTCCTACCTGATTTGGCTCATGACTCCCATTAAGAACGCTGCAAGAGTATATCCTGGAGCGAAACAGGGGACGCTTGTGTATAGCCCTGAGCAAGGGGGCAAGATGGTCATCATGTGCTGTATGCTGCACAATATGTGCATTCAGAGGAATGCCCCATGCCACCATAGACAGAAATGGCAAACACTTGCTGGGGCGATGACATTGATAATGCTGTTGACCTTATGGGACCAATAGGCGGCCGTTTGGATGGAAAAGACAAATGCCTTGTTTGCCAATAATGCATTACAATTTATTCTGAGCACATACCTATGCACCTATCAATCTTTATGTACCCATTGACCAAATCTAAAACCAACACAACAGCAGCATTATCTCTGGAATCCATATAATTGTACAAACATGCTTTTATTAACTTTTGTTTAACACCCAGCCCCTCTTACCACCCTCATCCCTAACACGTATGCCCTCTCACCTTTCACATCCCCAAAACCCATACACTCCCACCGCCCTCATTCTCAACACCCATGCCCTTCCACCAGCCTTAACTCCCTGCAAAAGTACAGCGGTCATGAGTCCCTATTTCTGTGAGCACTTGCCCCATTCAGGGAGGCGGTGAGCTCTGGCCAGTTGTGCTGCACAATCTTTGACAAGGGCTGCTTGCCACAGACATCTCTTTGGTGTATCAGGGACAGAGCTTTCACTGTAACCACAGTGGAGTTGCTGTAATGTCAAGATCATGGCAAACAGCAAGGCCTTTAACCCTGCCGACATGGCCACAGTTGACTCCTGAAATCCCCCTGCACTGGAAGTCCATAAACACAACCTATTCTGTAAGAGGCCCAATGCACTACGTCTTAAAGAGCTTACAAGTGGGAAAGCTGTTGACCTGCCAGTCGCTGCATGGTATCCTACCACTGTTTGAGTAAGCCTGTCACATATGGCATCCAGGGTCTGTTGGGTGACAGTGGATTGGAAAACTACCTCCTTGTCCTTCCCCATCATCTGCTGTGTTGTTGTCATGAGGAGGTTCAGCCTCATGACGGGGTTGCCACAGCAGTACCTGTGCAGTAGACTAGTGTGGAGAGGGGAAAGAGAAGGAGTGGGAGAAATGTCGATCTGACCCTATCCAAACACTGCCCACGACATGAGTGTATCGGTGCATGCTGGATGTGGAGGTGGCAGGGTGGGGGCCATAGTGGTATAGTGGTGGTAACCATGCTTATGCCACTTCCATGCAGTTCTTCATAGGAAGAAGTGGTTGTGGGCATTGCTGCAGGTGGTTGCTTAGCAGCCATGGTGGTATCTCCAGCCGAAGGCCACAAGAGGCTCCTCTGGGAACACCAATCAGGAACAAATCACCTCATCCCAGCAACACCAGGGACAATATCAGCAAGACCAACCACTGATGGACTAGGAGATCAGGTAACAAGAGCATGCCATCCCTTCTGGTTTTTGGCTTCACTTTCTGTCTGGAATGTCACTTTGAGTGGCCATCTTGAATTGATGACATCACTTCCTGTGGCCATCTTCAATCAGTGACATAACTTCCTGCGGCCGTCATGGATCAGCCCTATCTCCAGCTGAAGGCCACAAGAGGCTCCTCTGGGAACATCAATCAGGAAAAAATCTCCTCATCCCAGCAACATCAGGGACAATATCAGAGAGACCAATCACTGATGGACTAGGCAATCGGGTGACAAGCGCGTGTATCATCCCTCTGAACTCCCTAGTGTTGTCCAGCCACAGAACAGTGAAGGGTCAAGACCCGCTGATGACCAGCCTCTTTGCCTTTTAGCCTATGAGCCTATGCTTTGCTCTGTCCTGCTACCTATCTGTAAGTACCCTTAATTGCATCTTCTCAGCTGCACCCTTGCCATGCACTTACTTCTTAGGCTATCTCTTCATTTCCCTTCTACTTCTCTCTTCACTCAGAACCATCTCAACTCTCTCCCCATCCCCATCATCTCTTCTCCCCAACGCCACCTCTCTTCTCGCTCCACCACTCTTTCTATTCACAAAACCTATTCCAACCCTAACTTCCATTACACATCCTCTTCTCATATCCATCCCCAGTGCTTCTCTATTTCTCAGACTCAATGATGCTATGCCACAAAATCTCCTTTATCTCTTACTTCTTCTTTTCTCCTTCTGTTGACCTTATTACCCTTACTGAAACCTGGATCTCTCCTTCTGACTCTGCAACTCTTTCTGCCCTTCATGACCCTGCCTACACCTTCACCCACCCTCCCTGCCCCACTAGCTGCGGTGTGGTGGTGTAGGACTGTGTTCATCCTACAAACCTCCTACTCCCCAATCTCCTGCTAATATTCCCTCATTCAAATACACTATCTCTACAATCACTGCCCCCTATGCACACACATTATTTTTTTTCTCTCTCTCTCTCTCTCTCTCTCTCTCTCTCTCTCTCTCTCTCTCTCTCTCTCTCTCTCTCTCTCTCTCTCTCTCTCTCTCTCTCTCTCTCTCTCTCTCTCTCTCGTTTCATAGGCACTCTCCACTAATGTAATCACCCTGTTTTTGTCCCTACCCTTTTCTTTTTTTTATTTATCGGGTATTTATAAAACACCTATGCAGCAAATGGTGTTGCACGGCACAAGACAGATATTCGGAGGGGGTGAGCAGATGACAAATAACAAAAACAGTCCTACTAGGCTTCATGACATTCGGGTTGTGCAAGTGCGGTACCCTTCATGAAGAACCCTGGAGCACTTTTCCGTCACCCCTGCATCCTTAATTCATCACTTTCTCCATCATCCCGTTCCTATGTCCTCATCCCTAGTTTATGTTTCCACCTTCCCCTGCAGCATCTGGTCTTCAAGTTACATTCACTCACTCCTATTGTAAAGGACCCATGTCCTCCACTCTAGTATCAATGATAAATCCTGTAAGCGTTTTTGTGCCAAACATGCATTGCTTTCCCTTTGATTTTTATTAAGAAAATAAATGCATTCTCAAATAAGTTCTCAGTAGCTGGCGTCTTTATGGAGTCATGATCAGCAGGCGCCTCACATGCAGATTGTCGGCATTGCTGTCTCCATGGTGGCTGGCTCCTTGGACACTGGAGTGGGGAGTGCTGCCACAGTGATGATCTTTTTTGGCTTTTCAGTCACAAAGCTTTTGCCACCAGAACTGTGTACTGCTGTCCGGGTGATGGTGGTAGTTGTTGCAGAAGAAGTGCCATCTGTGCTGCCATGATCGTCCTCTCCATATCTATTTTGGGTGCCTGTTGGGAAGGATGTGACATGCTGTCACGTGCACGGTTGATTATGCCATTTATCTGTATTGCAGGCATGCAATTTGTAAGTGGCTTCCTTCTTCTCATGGGACGATGTCTGTACATATGGGATATCTCCATTTTGGACTACCAAATGGGCTTAGATTGTCTTAACAAATGGTGTGGTCTGATATTGTATTGCAGTTGATGGTCATTCTTGTAAGCAGCCATATGGAAATTTCAGCTATCCTGTTCATACATTTTCACCAATTATATGGCTGGACCAATATACTTGGGTAATATGTGCTGTTCTTGCTACTGCAGAGGGCCAGTGTGGCGTGGACACCAGTAAGGTATGATGCTACTCCTGTTGGTGTATGCCAAGATGCATGGTTTTTGGCAAACACACAGTGCCTTTGGCTAATGATGTTGGTACAGGTAGGGACATGTGGTCAGTGCATGGGGACATGAATACAGCATAGGGATCCTGAGAATGTTAGATGGGGCCTGATGATCAATCTTACATTGGGGCTGCTTGAATCTGCAGTGGTTAGGTTGGGGTATAGAGGAATTGTCAGGGACGGCCCAGTGGCTAGGTTGTGTGCTGGCATGGAGCACACTCAAATGACAGTTCAGCTGTGTTAACACTTTCCTGCTTCCCATAGCTTCACTTACTCTCTATCTGTCAGCTGCTTGGGCCCTCATGACTGGTGCCATAGTATTATGATGTGGTTTCACCATGGACATCGAATACAATACGCATGCCACTGCAAGGTGTGTGGTATCATGAATATTTGGCATTGCACATTGGCAAAGGGATATGGATGTACTCACCAGACTATGCCTAGTCGTCTGCTCTGACCGCTGCATCTCTGATGCCTTCAATGCAAGCAATATTGAGGATGCTGCTCACCTTTTCCCCCAACAGCTGCAGGATCAGAAGCTCCGCCATACCTCCACAAGTGCCTACAGCCTTGCTTCAATGTTGCACAACAAAGGAGCTTGTCCAGTACTTAAAATCATTCCATCTTTTTTTTTACACCTTCAATGTCCCATGGCATGGTGCCCACTGCCACCACATTATACCATATCTGAGACCAGGTTTTTTGGCTTTGTGTGTTGAATATTCTTCCTCAGGGTGCCATAACATCTCATCCGCTAATACCTGAAGGCTCATTTCTAGGAATTTGTACATAGCTTTCTGGCCCTGACAGGATGTCTGTCTAATTGATGACAACAGGAAATTGTGTGATTTTGATTGAATTGTGTTTTAAAGATCTCTGGCACTTAGCTTCCCCCTTCTTGCAGTGATGTACCATAAATGTGAGCAGTATCCTTCTGTATTTCCTCTACTTTTCCGGGCGGTCACGCTAACTCCATTAAAACTCAGAGGTATTACCATACAGTAATAGCGTTTTTGCACTTATTCTTTAGTACGGTAAGACTAGTTTTAGTGGAGTTAGCGTGAACGCCAAACAAAGTAGAGGAAATACAGAATGATACTGCCCACATTTTATTTAGAACACTGGTTAGTGATACTGCCAAGTCTTTCACCAAACATTTGTGGATTCATGATATGGCGCTAATTTACTGCTAATTCCTTCAGACGAGATGGCAGTATTGGTAATTCTGCGCTGCAGAATTAGCACTAACCTTACCACCATACTCGTAAAAAGGCTGTATGTTTTTTAAACCATGAAATATTAGGGAATGAGTGGGCAGCAGAAATTACTTTCATTGGTTGATGACGACACCTCAGGGTTTCAGTAGCTACATAATGTTTTATATATCTCTCAATTCATGGTCTCCATGCTATGCCAATGCATGGATGCTGTTTAGATAGATGATCAGCCTCAGACACCTTGTTCTTATGTAGTTACTGGCTTCAGTGTCTTTCTGAAACCTCTGCAGGCTAATGGTATATCAATGAAAAGATAAATTAACTATCAGAGAACTCTATTCCAAAAAAGATATAGCCCCATTCTTGCACTGGAATTCAGCATATGTGTCCTTCAAAGCTAACTTGATGAGCAAATCTCCATTGAGAATGTTGTGTTAAAGAAAGATGGCTTCCATCATGAAATGCATGTACATGCTGTGAGAAACCTGAGAGCATCCTCACTCCTACTCCCCTGGATCCTCTTCTCAGGTGGTCAGGGAAAGGCCATCACTCTTGGATCCTGACCCTGGAGGTGGAGAAACAAGGGAGGATCACCTTGGTGGAAGGTCCTTGGGGAGTGGGGTGCCCTCAGGTGAGATATGGTATCCCCTTTCCTTATTGAAGACCAACCAAACCCATCCCTGGCCTTTATTGGTTATTGTAAAACCCTATCCCCTTTTTTCCCCCACATTTTACTGCGAGGAAGAGGCGACTAGGAGTGATGAACACTAAAACCTAATTTCACCACTCTAGTACTGGGGAGAAGAAGATGCCTGTAGAGTGCTTTAAATGTCACGCATTTCTCTTTAACTATAGTCAGGCAAGCCTAATTGAGAGTCCACACCTGCAACCTTTCAAGTGGCTTCAGGTGTATAAAGGGAGAGCCAGGGAACAGCAGAGGGAGCAACAGGGATGCCTTTGTGGGAGAGACCAGCAGGGGACCTGTGTCATGAGGAGGCAGCCATGGTGGGACCTGAGAGGAAGCTAGGACGCCGGCTGATCTCCAAAAGGACCTGTGGAGCTCAGGGCAAGTTGGGCTGTTATGTTGCCACAGGCGTGGGAGCCTGCATGTTGGATAGGGAGTAGCTGGAGCTGCGAGCGAGAAAGGAAGAGGAAAGGACACCATCCGTGCAAAAGCAGCAGAGCCGCTGGCGTGTGGAGTACTGCATCCAGAATGTGAGCGGGGCTCGAAGAGGCCGGGCTACCACCCTGAGAAGCAAAAGAGGAGAAGCAGAGCCCCAGAGAGGAATGCAGACGAGCGGTGAGTGTCAGGGAAAGTCACTCAGCACTGTGGCGCTCCTAGCGGGCTACACATAGGTAATCAAGTGCTGTATATGATTATTGAATACCGAACTGAGTAAAACTTTGAAAGAAAGCTGAATTATGCATATTGAAGATTGAACTGAATGAAAACCTTGAAACTGAGCTAAAGTAAGCTTATTGCATACGAAACTGAATAAAACTTTGAAACTGAACTAAAGTCAACTTATTGCATACAGAATTGAATAACACTTTATAGGCAAGGCTGAAAGCAGATGAAGGCCAAAAGGGAAAGTGCCCATTTGCAAGCAACTTACTGAAGAGAGTGCAAGTGTGAAAGATTGGGGCATGGAAAAGACCACCAGAAAGTGAACATTATGAATGGATACAGCACAGCCAGGCCAAAGACTGACAAGAAGTGTGTAACACGTTATGGCAGAGCCAAGAGGCTAACCAGGAGGAATCAAGATAGTGTGACGCCAGAGCCATAATTTACTGGCGCCTGACTTCCTGGTGCCACTGGCTAATTACGAGTCCGGCGGCCCAGGAAGTCAGACGCCGGTAAATTGTAAGTCCCCATTCCCATAGAGTCCTATAAGAGTGCGGACACGGAAGTACCGGCACCGTTGCTAACGGTGCTGGCGCTTCCATGAAGGATTTGCCTACCTTGACCACTGTGCCCAGCAGGGTCAGACCTTTCGGCACAGCAGCCACAGCAGGCAAACACGTAGTTTACCGGTTCGGGAACAACGGTGCCGGGGAGTTTACCGACACCCTTGTTTCCAGACCGGCAAACTTAGAATGAGGACCATTGTGAAATAAACCAAGGAGCATTGTTAGTGAAATGGTAAAGCAAACCAGAAGGAGAGTCAAGTGGACATAGAGTTGTCTTGAACTTTGAAAGACTGAAACCAGTACAAGTTGCTACGTTGAAATCTTGGGGAAAGGGACCCTGAGGTTTGATGAACTGCAAATATTGTCTTGAGGATGGAGGATTGTGTGGAGCTATATTGCCTTGTGCTTGGGAAAGGTAAACTTGAGACTTTTTTGTGGAACTTTCTTGAACTTGCAGAGGGGGATCTGAAGAGGAAGCTAAGAGCTGGAAGAAGCTCAAAACTTTGTTTAGATCACCATTTCTTTGATTATTGACAACCCTGCACATTGTTTAGCTTTAGTTGTGAGTGTAATGATAGGTTTTCGACACAGACTTTTAAGTTGAACTCTTTGACTTTCCTTAGTTTCGTTCAGGTAGGGAAATCCCAGCTTAGCATAGGGCAAGGGCAAGTTAGGCTGTCAATCTGGAAAAATTAATACCCTTCATTTGAATGATAGACGTAACTTGATGGTGTGGGCCAACCGTATTATGCACCGAATTGGAGAAATATGAACTGCTATGCTTGACCGACGGGCGGCCATTTTAAATGTAGTAAGAATCGCCATTTTGCTTGTTAACCATTGCTCATTGCTTTTTGTCTAAAAACTGCTTTGCAGCTTGCAATTCTTGCAGATTCTGCTTACTCTGCTCAACTGTTAACATTGTTGTCTGAATATGAAAGGACAAGGTCGCGGGACTGAAGAGTTTGCTGAAACTCATCATGAGTAGCCCAGAGAGGAATGCCCACGCTCCCTCTCTGTAGCCTTGGGAGGAAGCTGCAGGGCATTTAATCACTTCACAGCTGCCAGCCAGTCTCGTACGATGGTAGAATATGTTAGAATAATACAGTTAAAGGCTTGAATTATGCTTCTCTTATGGCCCCCCTTCGCCAAACCCTTTAGAACGTGTCGGCTCCCAGGACACGAATAGTACCTCATAGATAGCAAAGCTTGGAATGTGGCTCCTCCCCCGTGTACAGATTGCTTCCAAGAACAGAACCACTGTGTTCTAAAAGATGCCTCCGCACTTTCTAAAGTGCACATTGTTACTAGAATAGACATCGAAAGCATTATAATCGTCATACTCGTCGGATATGTCCATCGTCATCCCGAGTTCAAAGGAACGTGATACAGAGGGGTGTTGAACATGACTTTGCTGATTGTATGATATGCATTTTGTGTATATGTAACTGATGTATGTAATTCGCTCTCTTGCGTCCCTCGAGGTCTAGGAAACTCACGGGCCGGGGCGTGAGATCAGAATTGGCCAATTGATACTATCTTTTGCTTGCAATAAACCGTAGCATTGGGAATTTGAAACCTCATGTCTGGCGCATCTTTTCGTGTAAGGTCATTGCCTTGTTTCCATAGCACGAGGGACCCCCAGGGGTCTCTTTCAAGGCGTTCGACCATCCTGACATTTGATTTAATAAACCATTTTCTTTTGACCTTTGAATCTGTTGTCTGTGTCTTGCTTCATGATGCTTTCACAATGCCGAACCCTCCAAATACCAACATGTATCCTTCTCCTTTATACGAACATGTAGCTTACAAACAATTTGTCTGAGGGGAAGAAACAAGGGTTAACTGCTTTTCCTGTGAAGAGATACAAGTTCACCTTGCTAATGTCACTCACCTATCTAAAATTAAAATAAGCTTTAATGGAAGGTTTGTCTGTACGGTACGTTAAACAAAGTTTAGGCTGAAGTCCTGATCCACCCAAGCATCCCGGTTAAACTCCCGGTGAGAAGTGCATAATATTTGAGCTGCAACATGTCAAAAATGTAGGAAGAAGCATGGCCTACATAGCTTACATGGAGATGTTCCAAGGGCAACCGATTTTCTATTGCGATGGAAGGTGAGGCAGATCAGTAACATTCTCTCTCTGCTGCTTTGCTCCTCAGGAGACCACCATGATGGCTGAACCCTCTCAAGCTAAGATCAAATCATATTCCAGACTCCCATTCTGTCTCTCCAGAGAAATAGTTCAGGGCATTAGTAAGAGCCCTACTTCCTGACCCTGTTAAACTTGCCTGTCACACGATGAGTGCTGGAAAGTGACTTCTTCAACAAGCTTGTTAATGCCTTAATGCTTCTGCAACATTCCAGCAGAAATGGACTACCAAACAGTATGCCCTTCAGAACCTGTTTCATCACCATGTGTGTGCATTACTATGGCTGAGGAGAAGCAAAGACTTCTGCTGTCAGGAAGAGGATTTTCACATTTACACCTTACTGACCACCTAAACCACTATGGGCTTACTCGAGTTATGTCCTCTGTTAGGTCGTTTGATCCACATGAGGATCAGGTACGTTTTATGTGGCTGTTACCACCTGGGATTGCATAGGTGCGGTTAGTGGTGCTAGCATTGGTGTTGCTGCAAAATATGGTATCATGCATAAGTAGTTTAGTTAGGGCATAATTATTTCACATACTAGGTTTCTTCAGGTGATCAGTTAGATAAGGCATGGTAAATTGGGGCTATCTTTATGCTCATCTAGGTTATTGACACAACATTAAGGGGTAATTAATAGAATTCAACGCACAAGTGGCGCACGCGGCTGGTGCACAGTGTGCGCGTGCGAATCCCTGCGCCAGCCGCGTGCGCTAAAATCCATTTCCGCGCACAGCGTATTCATGGATTCCAGCCACCAAAACCAGCCGTGGCGCAGCGACCCTGCAGCAGCGCCAGTTACGCCCCCAAGAACGCCTCTCGCGCAGGGAAAAGCCATCAATATACCCAATCCAGCGCAAAGGGCTGCGCTAACCCTGTACCAGCACGGCAAGCGGGCTACGTGTATCACTGGGGTGCGCGGGAAGTACCTCACGCGATTGGCCCCGTGAGAGCAGGGTATGCATATTTCAGGGGTGCGCGGGAAGTTCCACACGCGATTTCCGCAGGGTACGCGTATCTCAGGAGTGCGCGGGAAGTGCCACACGCGATTTCAGCAGGGTACGTGTATTTCAGGGGTGTGCGGGAAATTCCACACGCGATTGGGCCCGTGCGAGCACGGTACACGTATCTTAGGGGTGCGCGGGAAGTGCCACACGCGATTGCAGCAGGGTATGTGCATTTTGGGGTGCGGGGGAAGTTTCACACGCGACATCAGCAGGGCACGTGTATTTCAGGGGTGCGCGGGAAGTTCCACACGCGATCTCATCAGGGTACGTGTATTTCGTGGTGCGGGGGAAGTTTCACACGCGACATCAGCAGGGTACGTGTATTCCAGGAGTGCGCGGGAAGTTCCACACGCGATTCCATCAGGGTACGTGTATTCCAGGGGTGCGCGGGAAGTTCCACACGCGATTGGGCCCGTGCGAGCAGGGTACACGCATTTCAGGGGTGCGCGGGAAGTTCCACACGCGATTCCATCAGGGTACGTGTATTACAGGGGTGCGCGGGGAGCACCACACGTGAATTGCACGTGTGGGTCCTCCCAGGTGTTCCCTCTACACCCTCTACGGCCCCTGCAGGTGGCTCACACCACAGGGGCCTACCCTGCACATGTCCTGCAGGCACACCATCCACCATGGCCATGACCCCCAGCCAACCCACATGTCAACTTGCACTGCTGCCCACCAACGCATGTCCCCTTGCACCCCCAGCCACCAGGGGCACCCTCCACCAGGCCCCCACCCATGTCTCCCACCACCCCACCCCCCAGCCACCAGGGGCAGCCTCCACCAGGCCCCCACCCATGTCTCCCACCACCCCCACCCCCCAGCCACCAGGGGCACCCACCACCAGGCCCCCACCCATGTCTCCCAGCACCCCACCCCCCAGCAGTGCAGGGGCAGCCTCCACCAGGCCCCCACCCATGTCTCCCACCACCCCCACCCCCCAGCCACCAGGGGCAGCCTCCACAAGGCCCCCACCCATGTCTCCCACCACCCCCACCCCCCAGCAGTGCAGGGGCAGCCTCCACCAGGCCCCCACCCATGTCTCCCACCACCCCCACCCCCCAGCCACCAGGGGCAGCCTCCACTAGGCCCCCACCCATGTCTCCCACCACCCCCACCCCCCCAGCACTGTGGGGCAGCCACCACCAGGCCCCCACCCATGTCTCCCAGCACCCCCACCCCCCAGCAGTGCAGGGGCAGCCTCCACCAGGCCCCCACCCATGTCTCCCAGCACCCCCACCCCCAGCCACCAGGGGCAGCCTCTACCAGGCCCCCACCCATGTCTCCCACCACCCCCACCCCCCAGCAGTGCAGGGGCAGCCTCCACCAGGCCCCCACCCATGTCTCCCACCACCCCCACCCCCCAGTCACCAGGGGCAGCCTCCACCAGGCACCCACCCATGTCTCCCACCACCCCCACCCCCCCAGCACTGTGGGGCACCCACCACTAGGCCCCCACCCATGTCTCCCAGCACCCCCACCCCCCAGCAGTGCAGGGGCAGCCTCCACCAGGCCCCCACCCATGTCTCCCAGCACCCCCACCCCCCAGTCACCAGGGGCAGCCTCCACCAGGCACCCACCCATGTCTCCCACCACCCCCACCCCCCCCCCAGCACTGTGTGGCACCCACCACCAGGCCCCCACCCATGTCTCCCAGCACCCCCACACCCCAGCAGTGCAGGGGCAGCCTCCACCAGGCCCCACCCATGTCTCCCACCACCCCCAGCCACCAGGGGCACCCCCCTCCAGGCCCCCACCCATGTCTCCCAGCACCCCCACCCCCCAGCAGTGCAGGGGCAGCCTCCACCAGGCCCCCACGCATGTCTCACACCACCCCCACCCCCCAGCCACCAGGGGCAGCCTCCACCAGGCCCCCACCCATGTCTCCCACCACCCCCACCCCCCAGCCACCAGGGGCACCCACCACCAGGCCCCCACCCATGCCTCCCAGCACCCCCACCCCCCAGCCACCAGGGGCAGCCTCCACCAGGCCCCCACCCATGTCTCCCAGCGCCCCCACCCCCCAGCCACCAGGGGCAGCCTCCACCAGGCACCCACCCATGTCTCCCACCACCCCCAGCCCCCCAGCACTGTGGGGCACCCACCACCAGGCCCCACCCATGTCTCCCTGCACCCCCACCCCCCAGCAGTGGAGGGGCAGCCTCCACCAGGCCCCCACCCATGTCTCCCAGCACCCCCAACCCCCAGTCACCAGGGGCAGCCTCCACCAGGCCCCCACCCATGTCTCCCAGCACCCCCACCCCCCAGCCACCAGGGGCAGCCTCCACCAGGCACCCACCCATGTCTCCCACCACCCCCACCCCCCAGCCACCAGGGGCACCCACCACCAGGCCCCCACCCATGTCTCCCAGCACCCCACCCCCCAGCCACCAGGGGGAGCCTCCACCAGGCCCCCACCCATGTCTCCCAGCACCCCCACCCCCCAGCAGTGCAGGGGCACCCACCACCAGGCCCCCACCCATGTCTCCCAGCACCCCCACCCCCCAGCAGTGCAGGGGCAGCCTCCACCAGCCCCCCACCCATGTCTCCCAGCACCCCCACCCCCCAGCCACCAGGGGCACCCACCACCAGGCCCCCACCCATGTCTCCCAGCACCCCCACCCCCCAGCAGTGCAGGGGCAGCCTCCACCAGGCCCCCACCCATGTCTCCCAGCACCCCCACCCCCCAGCCACCAGAGGCAGCCTCCACCAGGCCCCCACCCATGTCTCCCAGAACCCCCACCCCCAACAGTGCAGGGGCAGCCTCCACCAGGCCCCCACCCATGTCTCCCAGCACCCCCACCCCCCAGCACTGTGGGGCACCTGCCAGCAGGCCCCCACCCATGTCTCCCACCACCCCCACCCCCCAGCACTGTGGGGCACCTGCCAGCAGGCCCCCACCCATGTCCAACTCATGTTCCCCACCGCCCCCACCCCCTAGCACTGTGGGGCACCTGCCAGTAGGCCCCCACCCATGTCCAACTCATGTTCCCCACCACCCCCACCCCCCAGCACTGTGGGGCACGTGCCAGCAGGCCCCCACCCATGTGCAACTCATGTTCCCCAGCCAACATGTCATCACAATCTAGATCCCTGGTCCCTATGGTCAGCCTCCAAATGCAAAACACCCACCCAAGTATTGCATCCACCCACTCATAATTTGCAATTACATCACAGAACACCAATTGCAAGTTCCGAAACAAACACATTTCCTACAGATACACCCAATGGGTGTCAGTGAATCTCAAAACACATATCATGAAATGCATGAAAGCAATGAGATACCGCACATTGAAGTTCACCAAAAAAAATATGTATTAAAGGAAACATAAATAGAATCAAAAATGAAGAAACAGAAATGTGAATGTACAAAAATGAAAAGAAGCATGTCCGTGAAAAAAAGCAAAACCAAAAATAAAATTCCAAAGTAATGTTGTCCAAAGTCAATGTCCACAAAACAAAATCCAATGGGAAATAAAAAAGAAAGCCATTGCTCCATGGTTAAAATATGAAAAAATAAATACAATCCAACAGTGAACTATGTACATGGGAACAAGTCAGGGTCCATTATCCCAACAAAAGAAAGGAAACCTATCTAACTACACTAACTAATAAAATAAATATATACAAAAATGTGGCCAATGTCCGAAAGGTCCAAATAAAATCAAAACAAAAATGAAACCTAACACTACCTACATAACTATGTACAAGGGCAGCGGGCTAGTTTCAACGGCTCACTTGTGGATGTCCCGGGCCAGGGCATCATCAAACTCCTCCTCAATGTCCCGGAGGCGGTCCTCCTCCATGGCCCCAGGGTCCGCAGGGCCGTCGACGTGTCCACCTCCAAACCCCTGCGGATTGCCTCGAGGCACTCGGCCCGCCTCAGGGCCCTCCGCATGGAGTTCTCCGCCCTGACCATTGTGAGCCGTGCCTCTTCTGCCCGCTGCCGCTCCGCATCTATGGCGTGGCCCAACCGCTGCCACACAGAAGACACTCTCTGTCCTGGGTCCTCCTGCCGATGCCTGCCCCTCCGATGTTGAAGGCCCCGAGCCTTCATGGCTCCCACCACGTTGTTGCTGCTGCTGTGCCTCTGCCCGTGCACTGCCTCCTGCTGCCTGCACATCCTCCGTTGGCTGGGGTGCAGTCGTAGATGTGGCCACCCCTGCTGGACGTCCGACTCCCGACTGTGGCAGGGATACCTCCTCCACCAGCCTGGCCGCACCGTCAGAGGCAGCTCCACAGGGCACCCAGGTGACTGATGGGTGGGAAGATGGCACAGAGGACGACTGGCGCGTAGGGGGTCCAGTTGAGGAGGGGGTCGTAGCAAGCCCCATCAGACGGAGGAATCCGGCCTGGGTGACCTGTCCCAGCAGGCTGACGTGGTGAACGAGCCATTCGAGATGACGTGCAGTCTCCTCATGAAAAGACTGCAGGTCACCTCGCATGGCCCGTTGACGCAACGCCACACCAGCCAGGACAGGCTCAACCCGGACCCGGATAGCCACGTTTGCAGGCAGAGGAAGGCCAGTTGACGTGAGCTCATCCCCTGCCTGAAAACGGGTCTGGACGTAGGCATCCCTGCTGGTGCAAGATGATGCAGGGACAGGATCAGGGACAGGATTGCACACAGGCACCTCCGCGGCGGCCTGTGCTGCCTCCTGTCCCTGGTCCTGCACTGCACCACTAGCACCAGTGGGATCCCCACCTCCAGACCCCGTCTCTGGTGCTTGCACGTCCTCCTCCTCCACCAAACCTCCCACCAACCTGGATAACTCCGTGCCATCTTCCCCTGTTGGGCCCTGTGGGGTCCCAGCTGCCCCTTCTGCTGCCGAGGATTCCAACTCCAACCTCCGCCTCTTGGACCTCCCCCCGGCAGCTGCGGCCTGGGACGCGGCACCGGACTCCTCACTCCCCGACGAGATCACCACATGGGAGGGGAGCCGGGTCTTGCGTCTCCGGCTGGCGGTGGGATCCCCGCCGCTGTGCTCCACAGCACCTTCTCCGCCCTCTTCATCAGTTGACGCTGCAGACAGGGAGAAACAAAACACAGGCATCAGGGCACTGTACAATGGACACATACACACATGACAGTTGTACATGAGTGGCATTGGCAAACCTCAGACATGTCATCACAATCCCCAACACACATGGCATTTCAACTCGCACACATGAGCCATACCACAGCCATATCGCAACTGCCAGCACCATCCATACACATACAACAGCATGAGCAGCCAAAGGTGAGCCAGACATCACATGCAACACAGGAAGTGCACCACACATGTACACACACCACCACACTTGCATGCATGTGTACACCTCTGCCAAGTGTCGCAGTGTTCAGACGGGCATCCATGTCACATCTGCCAATCAGGCTTCCACATACCGCTGTCACATGCATCCATGTTGCATCACTGTTGCACCCTTGTCAAATACACACACATGCACATGTACACAGTGCTGATACATGCAGCCGAAAACAACATACATGCGTGACATCACGGACATGTCTACTTACATACACATTCATCCAAACATGTGTGCCCACACAACTGCATTTGGCATGCAAGCCTACACACACAAGCACCATCCATGTCTCACACATACCAGCCCTCGCATGTGTTAACCCCACGGCCCTGTACACCCCCACCCATACTCAACCCCATACAAACAGATGTGCAACCTGCACACTACTGAATAATCACCACACGCACTGCTCACAATCAGGATGCATGTACACTCACCGCTCGACTCCAGACGGGTCTGCCTCTCAAGGACCTGGACGTGGAGCGCTGGGGATATGCGTTCCAGGACCCTCATCTGTTCTTCCGACAAGTGGCCCCGGCGCCCCTTGGCATCCGCTGCCTTCAAGAGGCGCCGGGCCTTGTTCAGGGTCCTGGACCTGAAGTCCTCCCAGCGCTTCTTGACATGTTGTAAGTCGCGGACTGCCACCCCCTCCGCGTTGATGGCAGTCACGATGTCAGTCCAGATCCGAGTCCGTCCTTCCTTGTCAGCGCGGGAACTTCCGAAGAGGGCATCATACTGCCCCAGGACTTGCTCCACCAGGACACCAACTTCGGTGGCACTGAAGCTTTTGCCCCTCTGCCTCTCTGGCCGGGGGTTGTCAGTGGTCTCAGGTGGTGTTTGCCCCGACATGACAACCCCAGAGGCAGGAGTGGGTGGGCAACTGGGTCCTGGGGCTGGGCTGTGGAGCGATGGAATCCCAGTCGGGAGTCTTCAGTGGACGTGGCCGTGGTGACCAGGGAGTAGGGGGACTCCAGGGTGTCCAGGGCAGCCACAGAGGCGGAAGAGGCAGGGGTGCGCCACTTGAGCACAATGTTGTGCCATGTGTCGGTGCAGCCATGCCACCACCCCCTGTGGTTCCGGGGGATGCGGCTCCTGCATCTGGCACTGGCACCCGTATGACCCGGCAGTCCGTTCCATCGACTGCCACGGGCCCAAGGGTAGTGTTAGCTGCAGGTTCAGCTGTGGACACCGCCACCCAGGCTCAGGGTCTGCCAGCGCGGGCTGCGTTGGCACTTGAAGAGCCCTTGGTAGATCTCCAACAGGCCAGGGGGGAAACCATAGGGGCACGCCGGGCTGCTCAGACCAAGACACGTGTCCCTGGGGCAGTCATGTCATCTGCTGCCCCGAACAGCCGGGTGTTGGCAAGTGCAGGGGCAGATGCACCCAACAGCACCCCGGTTGTGAGTCTGCCAACCAGGACCGTTGCGGTCAATGACCCTGCCACAGCTGATGTTGCTGCGCAGGGTCCATTAGTGGGCACCCAGCTGCCACTGACACAAGTCAAGCCTTTGGTCATCCCTCCACCTGCCACTCCCTTGGCTCAATCCACCGAACCCACTGGCCATACTGGTCAGGGCGGCATTAGCCAGACAGGGTCTGCGCCACAGTCCAAGAGGAGGAAGGTTGCACCTGCAGTACAGGCTGGGGCCCCACACACAGCCACGACCTCCTGCACGGCGAGGAAGAAGCCTTTCTGTAAGCAGGAACTGGACTTCCTCGTGGACTACGTGCGGGGCCACAGCCGTGACATGCTAGTGGGTGCCAATAGTCAGACTACGGCTGCCCAACGTGACACCCACTGGAAGCATGTTGTGGAACATGTCAGTTCATTCGGCCATGAGGTGCGCACGGCGCAGGAGTGCAAAAAGCGTTGGAATGACATCAAGCGCAGCACTAAGGCTAAGCGTGCCTCAAATTACAACTTGACTCTGGTGACTAGCGGTGGGCCTGCACCACAGGAGGAAGAACTCACTCTGCATGAGGCTCTCGTTGCGGAGTTCATACCACCTGAATTGGTCGAAGGAGTGGGAGAGATGCTGGACTTTGATGCCCAGTCCAGTGAGTGTTGATGCGTGTTTGTTGAGGACGTGTGTGTTTCACTTGTGGGATGTGTTGTGCATGATTGCCTCTACATGTGACGTGTACATGGTTCTGATGTGTAAGTAATGCAATGCTACCGTCATGCATGTCTCCTCTGCCTGCATGCGGAACTCCATGTGGGCATGCTCCCTTGCCCCTCCTCCGCCACTCTGCACCCCAGTTCCACCTTTGCACTGGTCTGCTTCAATCTTGCCAATGTGTAGTTTCTTGTTCATGTGTCCTGTGTAGATGCTAACTTCCAGCGTAGAAACTGCCAGACATATGCCGTGTGGTACAGCCTTAGTACTCGATGCAGGGTATCTCACTTGTACTGTGCATGGGTCAGATGTCCCGCAGGGACATGAGTGCCCATTCATGCTCCATGTGCATTGCACGCATGCCCCTATGTGTCCTTGACTGGATGATCACTGTAATATGAGTCCTTGGTTACATACATTGCCTGCCATCTCATCGGCCTCCCCATGTCAACTGTGGCTCAGTCCTGCGTTGCACACATGTTTAGGCTCTGACAATCTGTGTGGCTCACAGGCCTCAGCCTGTTCAATGGCCAATGACTCTGTCCAACTCTTGTTGTGTCTTCTTTCATCATGTGTCCTGCCCACTGTCCCAGCATCATTTGCAGTGTTGTAATTTGAATCACATTAAGCTGTTGATGCCAGTCAACACTGCCTGTCAATACACAGGTGTATGGTCAGCCTTTTGATACCATGCTAGGCATCCCTGCTTTGGTACTGGGGTGGAGGGGTGCTTGGCTTCTAGACATAGTACACATTGAATGCAAAAAAAACGTGATGTCTGAATTTGACATTGCACTGCCTTCACATTTCCTGGCACACACCATGGAGTGCTTGTACATGTAGGTAGTGAGTGGCGTACACATTTTCTGCACTGCATAGACCCACTTCCATGGAAACTGCCACCTTTCAACAGGTCTGATCACAGAAGCTATTCAAAGTAGACCCAGCATGCATGCCAGGTCATATGTTGTGTGTCACATGTCTTTTCTCTCTATTTTTCAGGTGATGACGCAATGGAGGCGGAGGATGGTGTTGTCATGCCAGACACAGGGTTGGTAACACCACATCAACCCGGCACTAGTGGGGGTCGTGGGGTGGTAGGCCACGAAAACCCCCAAGTGCTGCAGTCCATCTTGTCTCTGGCTGCCTATGAGTCCAGCCTTGATGACGACTCTGACGTCCATGTTGAGTTGGATGAGCATCAAGTCCATGTGTCAGGGGTGAGTGATTCTGATGTGGACACTCCTCTGTCTGCGACACCTGCACTGAGGGATCAGACAGTCTTGGTTCCTCCGCCCGTGGTGGATCGGGACGCAGGGTCACCCTCCACACCAGTCACTGATGTGCCTGGGATATCACGTCGACGGGGGCATGTAGTCGTGCAGCCGCAGGCGGTGCCAACACAGCGAGGACCCCCGGTCCTTGGGTCCCGCAGGGGTCAAGCCCGGCAACGCGGTCGCCGCGCGCAACCGCTGTTTACTGAGTGGGAGCAGGACATGACTGCCAATTCCGAACGGCAGGGGGCAGCAATGGAGAACATCACTGAGAGCATGGAGCGTGTGGCCCGATCTGTGCTCCCCCCTGCTAGGCAGGTGCTTCTCCAGCATCAGGCGGCACGGTCGACGGCCCGCTCGCTCAGGCTGGGCATGGCGGCCTCAGACAGGGCACGCCAGGCTGAAATGTCGTCTCTGCATCAAGCAATTGCTGCTCACGCAGAGGCGCACATGGATGCCCTAAGAGAGGAGTATGCTTCCCTCAGATCCACTCTGGGTGTCCTTATGATGTCCCAGAGGCAGCAGGTAGAGGAGAGGTTTGCACAGCTTGAGCGTACCATCTCGGCTGAGCTACAGGCTTGCCGGGAGGTGCAGCGGTTGTCCAGCCAGGCCTTGCAGGAGGAACTCCGTGTTACACGTGCTACCTTGCAAGAGGAAGCACGTGTATCACGTGAGGTTCTGCATGCAGACCTATGTCACATCGCCACACAGAACCAGGCTCACCCGTCCGGCAGACTTGCTGCCGATTGAGGGGCAAGCTGGGGCTAGGCGTGGCCAGGCTACTGTGCCACTTCCTCCTTTACAGGATGAGCCAGACTTGGACGACCATCTATCTCCCACATAGGTCGGGCTGTGCAGGCGTTGAGCCCATGGAGGATTTTCTTTTTGGTTTTGGCCCAGCATCATCGCATGTGGATGTTGAGCAGCACCCTGTACCTCCCCCCCTCCTGGGTGCCTCCCCTCCCCCCCGGGTCGTATGTGGCCATTTTTGATTTTTCTTTTAGTTTAGTTAGTTAAGTTTCTGTTTGATAGTTAGTTTAAATAGGTAATGTAGGTTTTCCATTGTTAGTGTAATTAGTTAATAGTTGAGTTAGTTCAAAATTGCTAGTCTATTGTGCTTTCGTGTGACGGTGCGGTGCTTTGTGGCTTTTGAAGGCATCCACTGTCTGTTCCAGCTGGGCCCTTCATGGTTGTCTTGTGTATGTGTTTGCTGCTTGGGGTCCTTGACTCACATATGCCACTCCTGCCTCCCTTATCCATGGGCTCGCAAGGATGGTTCGGTGTTACAGAATATTACACAAGGGCTTTGGACTGTCATATCTGTGGCATGTCTGGTGCTGTGTGACTTGTGTTGACACCCCTAGTGGGGATGATTTAGGTGTCATTGTCCACTGTTCAGCTTTTGCTAGATGGGGTGTGTCATGATTAATGTGTACATTGATTGCCATGCATTGTGTAGTATGTTTCATATCTTTCCTGTACATGTGCTTGTTGCAATTCATGCTGTAGATAGTGTTCCACACTTTGGAGGTGAAAGACGGACAAATGGTGTGATTTGTGATGTGACTCTCTGACATGGTCAAGTAACGAGATGCCTTATGAAACACACACAGATGACTTTGAAGCATTAATCATGTGTTTCATGCCCTTTCTGCAGGGGGATGAGCCTCCAGAACACCTTTGCCAGCAGACATGGCCCATTGGGTGACAGAATTCTGGACCTGTTTGTTGGTGCCCACATGCACATGTGTGCACAAGCAGAGGCACAGTGATTGCAGACCCACATCCTAGAACTGCTGACATGTTCCAAGGAACTCCAGGCAAGGTGAGCATCACAGGGGGGCCACGACACAGCAAAGCTTGCACCAGGCGAGTTGCACATGCAGGCTTAGTCACAGCACTGAGGGTGAGCTTAGACGAATATCGGTGTTGAAGCACACAATGCAGCTCAGATGTGTTTGTGAACTGATGGCTGTTGATAGTAGGGTTGTCTGGGACACATGCAGGGGCAGTGGCACATACCCTCCGGTACACCAAGGTCCATTGAAGCACTTGTATCAACCATGTAGCCTTCCGAGACATGGAAAGGGGCAGCTCACAGGGACATACAGCAAGGGACATACTCGGGTGCAGTGCATGTCTTTTCCACGTACTTCATGATAAATGCACTGCCAACTTTGTTTCGGTCATGGTGGTACGCAATTTGCTCTGTAGTCATGGCTTGCTATATGGGTCTGTCTGCTTACCCAGGGAACATTGCATGTTGTGTGAATTGTGACACATTGGTGTTCCATTTGCCACGCACCCACCAGCGGCTGACTTACTGCATTGACTGTGTATGACCCGTCACAGGGGTGATGTTATATATGGGTACGAAGCATCGACCACAGATTGTCTGTTTGTAGAGTAGTTTGTTGCTATGGGGCATGTTTGGTGTTGTGTTTTTGTGTAATTGGCACGTACAGATTGTTGACTGTGGCTCTCTTTGCAGCATTGCAGTGCTCCTGTAACCGGACCTGAGAGTACGCAGGCAGGAGGCCAGCACTCAAAACCAGAGCTAAGTGTCTTGTTGTTTTTCTTTCGAACTGCTCTGCATAGGCTTGCTGGGGAGTGTACTGATGCATGGATGTATGTGTGGTTCAATTTGGTATGTTTTTTCTCCCTAATCACCCGTGATCCTGTGCAATTTTGAAACCTGTACCCTCTACCCGGTGTTCCTGCTTCCCCTACCTATCCAAGCAACGGTCCCTGACCCTCATTCCCCACTGGGGTTGCGGATGCCTGTGTAAGCCCCGAACTTGCAGGCGCCAAAACCCTAGAGGGGGTGGTTGGTTCGTACCACTCCTGAGCCTGGACTACAGAAGGCCATGGCAATGATGTCCAAGTTTGTTTGAATTGTGTATGTGTTCATGCAGGTTGTACATTTTCGTGCATTCCCTAGTTTCATGTGTCATTCCTCCTCCCCTCTCCTGCCACTCATTCTAGTCATCCAGTGTGTCAGCACCTGTCCCGACTGCATATCCCTGAACCTCCTTCCCCACCAGGGTCTCAGGGGCCTGTGTGAGTTTGACCTTGCAGGCACCCGGGACATAGTGGGGGTGGTTGTTTCGTGACACTCCCGCGCCTGTACAGGGGACCTGTGACAGTACACATCCATTCATGGTGCATCATCGTATGTCATGTACCACACATGTCTCACATCCTGTCGTGACATTGTTTTGCTGTGCTACCTTGGTTGTTGCATCATTTTGGTAGTACTTGGCCTTTGCGAGGTACTGCTACGTCGAGTCATCTACTGGAGGGTGTTTGGGTTCGTTTTTATGCCTTGGATTTTGTGATTTTGGAAATGAGTGTGGATTCTGAGGGTTCAGGCATCTTTTTACACACAAGGTGGGAGATGGTGACGAAGGGTAAAGGTGATCCTGTGGCCAGGTGGAATTGAGGGTTGGGGGCTCCATGACCCAGGTGCAGTTGTTCAGTGGGTCATGGTCATTTTTGAGGGGGGATGGGGGGGGTTGTTGTTGATATTTGCCTTGCCCTGCAGTGTGATGGGAACTCTGACATAGTAATGGTGGTATCCTATGTACATGTTGTGTTCTGCTGATCAATGCCTGTTCATGTGTTGTGTTTTCCTTTCAGGTGCGAGGGGATAGTTGTGGTTTGACATGCTGGGGTGTACACATGGTGGATGTTCACATGTGATGTGTAGGGAACACTGATGGTCACTTGAGTGCACATGCATATGTGGAGTGCATGTCCTTGCAGAACCACACACTTGCACTCTGATGCACTACATGTACTCCCACCCTTGCATATCCACGTGTACACTGTTTGCCTTCTGGTGCCCACTGTGTCCCGGCAGCACATGTTCTGTGACCGATTATGGATCCAGTACATGCCTAATTTGATGTTTGATGTGGTCTGTCACTTAGATGTGATGCTCAGGGTGTGCATCACACACAATGGCTGTTCACTGTGCTGTGCGCTGAGCAGTGTGATGCAGGAGTAGGACACTGCACACATGAGCTGCAGTGTTGATTTTGCAATGCATAATGTGCATGTAGACAGGCATTCATTGTTATGTTACGTCTACGACTGTTGTAATGCATTTGGAAATGACTTATTTTGGGTGGGAGATTTTGTTGGTCTGTCATTTCATCTGATTCCGGGTCAGGCATCATTGTCTGATGCCACTGTACATTTAGGACATGGCAATGTGTAGCTTATCGTTACTGTGTTGGTGTATGGGTATTGCTTGCCATGTCATGTTGATGTTTGGGAGGGTTTGAGTGACATGACAGTGATGGCCATGGCCTGTTTTGCAGGTGTGTGTGATGCACACCTTGCATGTCCGGGTCATCCGCTTCTCAGAGCAACTAGCTGGGGGTAGATTTCTCTCCGCAGCAGGGCCCTCCCCCTGGAACAGACTTCCTGCCTGACTTGAACTTGAGGGGAACCATCTCCAGTTCTGGAAGCACCTCAAGACCTTCCTCTTTGCTTCTGCTTACTCTCTGCCTCTCCCTTGCAGAATTCTTCACTGGAACTGCACAGGAGCTGCAACTGGGCCACTCTCACCGACCTCGGTCCCTGGCCAGCCACTCTCCACTTGCACTGCCTCCCTGGCAACCCCTGCACTGCAGTACTGTCTCTCTATCCCTACAGCCCTCTCTTCCCAGCACTTGTCTGCACTTACCTTTGCAGTTGCCACCAGCTAACCTATGTATTATTTTTTGGGGCTACTTCCCCTGTACTGGACTCCCCCCCACCCTTCCCCTTGCACTTTTCCCTTCCCCCTACCCCTGCACTTGCACGATCTCAATGACACCTGGCCTAGTAGTACCGTTGTCTGTCTTCCCTTGTTCCCCCCTCCCTGCCTCATTGCGCCTTGAAATACTTGTGTATGGCCCATATCATGTCATATGTCATATGTGTGCCTTTTGGTCACACAGGATAGCTTGTGTTTAAGTAGCTAGGGATGCAGACGATGTGGCAGTTCCATGGAAACTATCTCAGGGTGGTAGGGTTGTGACAGTTGACTGTCTCTTTGTCATCATCGATTGTCACCTGGTATGTGCCAGGCCTGTGTGCACTCCGCAGGGGTGGGAGTTTAGGTGAAAAATGTGGCCACAAGCTGGGTCCGGGCTTCCTCGCCACATGCCCTGTCCCCTCCCATGGGCAGCGCCTGTGCCTGTGTTTGGGGATGTGGGGGCACCACCATGTCCACCGGGACGCCCTGCCGTGTTGCAACATTGTGCAGGAGACATGCTGCCACAATGATCCTGCACACTACTGGTGGTGCATAGAGTAGTTGCCCACCAGAGCGGTCAAGGGAGCGGAAACGTGACTTGAGCACTCCGAATGTGCGCTCCACTATGCCCCTGGTTGCAATATGGGCGGCGTTGTATCTTACCTGGGGTGGTATGGTGGGGTTCCGGATTGGCATCATCATGTGGTTGCTCAGAGGGTAGGCACTGTCCCCTGGGGAGGTGATAATAGTTGAGATCATTAGGGTTTGGATATTTGTCTGTGTGTGACTTGCATGCATGTGCAAGGGCATTTGTACTGACCTAGGAGCCATGTGTCGCCATGCTGCCCAGCTTCCAGGGCCCGGCTCAGGGCGGACATTCTGTATATGAAACTGTCATGGGTGGAGCCAGGGTAGTTTGCATAGACAGAGGTGATGATTCCCTTTGCATCACATACCACCTGTACATTGATGGAATGCCAGGGCTTGCGGTTTCGGTAGATGTGCTCAATGGCCCTAGGTGGACGTAGGGCCACATGGGTGCAATCTATGGCACTGAGCACTTTGGGGAAGTGTGCCACCCTGAAAAAATCTAGGACAACGGCCTGCCTTTCTGCGGGTGCTCTGGGCATGTATATGTGCCTACGGACTGAGGGGCGTGCTGTCATGATTGCCAGTACCTGGTGTAGGCAGCGTGACTGCGTGGCCTGTGAGACCCCCCCCCCACTATGGCAGTGGTCCGCTGAAATGACCCAGTGGCCAAAAAATGCAGGACATTGAGCAGCTTCTCCAAGGGGCTCAATGCTTGGGAGCAAAGGGTGGGGGATGTGAGGTCATCTTCCCACTCCCTGACCAGGTCTAGGATGATATGGGGTGGAAACCTATACCTGCCGTAGACCTGGTCGTCAGGCATCCCAAAAAGGCTTGTCCGTGGTGCGAAAATGCGTGCCCTGGCTATTCTCCTCCTCCTGCGGTGTCCCACGATCAGTGCAGCGACAAATGGGGCATTCATCGTAGCTGTATATACGCGTTTGTTGTTTGCGCGCACTTTTATGCTGTGTGCGGGGACGCCTCTGCCTGCCTTCGTGTGGGCGGACGCGTTGACGCCTGTGCACGTCTTTTGCCGTGTGCAGGTTTCCCGTATTAGGATACGCTGTAAGACTGTAGGTCCGAGTGTCATCGCGTGTGATCGGAGGGGAGTGGGCGTACACACGATTGGCCTGGGTACGTGTGTTTCGGGATGCGTGGGAAGTTCCACACGCGATTAGCCTGGGTACGTGTGTTCCGGGGTGCCGGGAACTTTCACACGCAATTGGTGGAAATCCACATGTGTTCTGTCATCACGTGCAATGAGGGGAAACACCCGCGCGCGTCACGTCACAGACGCGCTCATGCGCTAAGGGCCTTTGGTCCAATGAAATCGCATATGCGTGCTGCCGTGCATACGCGCTAAGGGCCTTTCCTCGTATTACACGCGGACGTGCAGTTTTCCACGCGTGCTGAAATGCCCATGCACGTCTGTACGCGTCACGTCACAGGGGCGCTTGCGCTTGAGGGGCCTTCTGTCCAATGAAAATGCGTATGCGTGCAGACGCGCTTACGCGCTAACGGCCTTTCCTCGAATTACATGCTGACGTGCAGATTTTTCACGTGCCAAATCACTCCGTATCAAGCTGGCCACGCGTAAGCACATGGAAGACCACGCTCCTGCCCAGAAGGCTGAACTACTGCCCCCCAGAGCCCCGAGCACGCTCCCACCTGCCATCTGCTGCTACCTTGCTGCCTGCTGCCCACGTGCCCTGCCATTTGCTGCCTGCACATCAGCCAGGGGTGCTGTTGCTGTGACCACCCCTGCTGGAACGGAAGATTCCCGACTGGGATTCCATCGCTCCACAGCCCAGCCCCAGGACCCAATTGCCCACCCACTCCTGCCTCTGGGGTTGTCATGTCGGGGCAAACACCATCTGAGACCACTGACAACCCCCGGCCATAGAGGCAGAGGGGCACCAGCTTCAGTGCCACCAAAGTTGGTGTCCTGGTGGAGCAAGTCCTGGGGCAGTATGATGCCCTCTTCTAAAGTTCCCGCGCCGACAAGGAAGGACGGACTCGGATCTGGACTGACATCGTGACTGCCATCAACGCGGAGGGGGTGGCAGTCCGCGACTTACAACATGTCAAGAAGCGCTGGGAGGACTTCAGGTCCAGGACCCTGAATAAGGCCCGGCGCCTCTTGAAGGCAGTGGATGCCAAATGCCAGGGCCACTTGTCGGAAGAACAGATGAGGGTCCTGGAACGCATATCCCCAGCGCTCCACGTCCAGGTCCTTGAGAGGCAGACCCGTCTGGAGTCGAGCGGTGAGTGTACATGCATCCTGATTGTGAGCAGTGCGTGTGGTGATTATTCAGTAGTGTGCAGGTTGCACATCTGTTTGTATAAGGGCCAAGTATGGGTGGGGGTGTACAGGGCCGTGGGGCTAACACATGCAAGGGCTGGTATGTGTGAGACATGGATGGTGCTTGTGTGTGTAGGCTTGCATGCCAAATGCAGTTGTGTGGGCACACATGTTTGGATGAATGTGTATGTAAGTAGACATGTCTGTGATGTCACGCATGTATGTTGTTTTCGGCTGCATGTATCAGCACTGTGTACATGTGCATGTGTGTGTATTTGACAAGGGTGCAACAGTGATGCAACATGGATGCATGCGACAGCGGTATGTGGAAGCCTGATTGGCAGATGTGACATGGATGCCCGTCTGAACACTGCAACACTTGGCAGAGGTGTACACATGCATGCAAGTGTGGTGGTGTGTGTACATGTGTGGTGCACTTCCTGTGTTGCATGTGATGTCTGGCTCACCTTTGGCTGCTCATGCTGTTGTATGTGTATGGATGGTGCTGGCAGTTGCGATATGGCTGTGGTATGGCTCATGTGTGCGAGTTGAAATGACATGTGTGTTGGGGATTGTGATGACATGTCTGAGGTTTGCCATTGCACTCATGTACAACTGTCATGTGTGTATGTGTCCATTGTACAGTGCCCTGTGTTTTGTTTCTCCCTGTCTGCAGCGTCAACTGATGAAGAGGGCGGAGAAGGTGCTGTGGAGCACAGCGGCGGGGATCCCACCGCCAGCTGGAGACGCAAGGCCCGGCTCCCCTCCCATGTTGTGATCTCGTCGGGGAGTGAGGAGTCGGTGCCGCGTCCCAGGCCAAGAGGCGGAGGTTGGAGTTGGACTCCTCAGCAGCAGAAGGGGCAGCTGGGACCCCACAGGGCCCAACAGGGGAAGATGGCACGGAGTCATCCAAGTTGGTGGGGGGTTTGGTGGAGGAGGAGGCTGTGCAAGCACCAGAGACGGGGTCTGGAGGTGGGGATCCCACTGGTGCTAGTGGTGCAGTGCAGGACCAGGGGCAGGAGGCAGCACAGGCCGCCACGGGGGTGCCTTTGTGCAATCCTGTCCCTGATCCTGTCCCTGCATCATCTTGCACCAGCAGGGATGCCTATGTCCAGATCCGTTTTCAGGCAGGGGATGAGCTCACGTCAACTGGCCTTCCTCTGCCTGCGGACGTGGCTATCCGGGTCCGGGTTGAGCCTGTACTGGCTGGTGTGGCGTTGCGTCAACGGGCCATGCGAGGTGACCTGCAGTCTTTTCATGGGGAGACTGCACGTCATCTCGAATGGCTCGTTGACCACGTCAGCCTGCTGGGACAGGTCACCCAGGCCGGATTCCTCCGTCTGATGGGGCTTGCTACGACCCCCTCCTCAACTGGAACCCCTACGCGCCAGTCGTCCTCCGTGCCATCTTCCCACCCATCAGTCACCTGGGTGCCCTGTGGAGCTGCCTCTGACGGTGCGGCCAGGCTGGTGGAGGAGGTATCCCTGCCACAGTCGGGAGTCGGACGTCCAGCAGGGGTGGCTACGTCTACGACTGCACCCCAACCAACGGAGGATGTGCAGGCAGAAGGGGGCAGTGCACGGGCAGAGGCACAGCAGCAGCAGCAACGTGGTGGGAGCCATGAAGGCTCGGGGCCTTCAACATCGGAGGGGCAGGCATCGGCAGGAGGACCCAGGACAGAGAGTGTCTTCCGTGTGGCAGCGGTTGGGCCACGCCATAGATGCGGAGCGGCAGCGGGCGGAAGAGGCACGGCTCACAATGGTCAGGGCGGAGAACTCCATGCGGAGGGCCCTGAGGCGGGCCGAGTGCCTCGAGGCAATCCGCAGGGGTTTGGAGGTGGACACGTCGACGGCCCTGCGGACCCTTGGGGCCATGGAGGATGACCGCCTCCGGGACATTGAGGAGGAGTTTGATGATGCCCTGGCCCGGGACATCCACAAGTGAGCCGTGAAACTAGCCCGCTGCCCTTGTACATAGTTATGTAGGTAGTTTTAGGTTTCATTTTTGTTTTGATTTTATTTGGACCTTTCGGACATTGGCCACATTTTTGTATATATTTATCTTATTAGTTAGTGTAGTTAGATAGGTTTCCTTTCTTTTGTTGGGATAATGGACCCTGACTTGTTCCCATGTACATAGTTCACTGTTGGATTGTATTTATTTTTTCACATTTTAACCATGGAGCAATGGCTTTCTTTTTTTATTTCCCATTGGATTTTGTTTTGTGGACATTGACTTTGGACAACATTACTTTGGAATTTTATTTTTGGTTTTGCTTTTTTTCACGGACATGCTTCTTTTAATTTTTGTACATTCACATTTCTGTTTCTTCATTTTTGATTCTATTTATGTTTCCTTTAATACATATTTTTTTTGGTGAACTTCAATTTGTGGTATCTCATTGGTTTCATGCATTTCGTGATATGTGTTTTGAGATTCACTGACACCCATTGGGTGTATGTGAGGGAAATGTGTTTGTTTCGGAACTTGCAATTGGTGTTCTGTGATGTAATTGCAAATTATGAGTGGGTGGATGCTATACTCAGGTGGGTGTTTTGCATTTGGAGGCTGACCATAGGGACCAGGGATCTAGATTGTGATGACATGTTGGCTGGGGAACATGAGTTGGACATGGGTGGGGGCCTGCTGGCAGGTGCCCCACAGTGCTGGGGGGTGGGGGCCTGCTGGAGGCTGCCCCTGCACTGCTGGGGGGGGGAACATGAGTTGGACATGGGTGGGGGCCTAGTGCTGGGGGGTGGGGGTGGTGGGAGACATGGGTGGGGGCCTGGTAGAGGCTGCCCCTGCACTGCTGGGGGGTGGGGTGCTGGGAGACATGGGTGGGGGCCTGGTGGTGGGTGCCCCTGCACTGCTGGGGGGTGGGGGTGCTGGGAGACATGGGTGGGGGCCTGGTGGAGGCTGCCCCTGGTGGTTGGGGGGTGGGGGTGCTGGGAGACATGGGTGGGGGCCTGGTGTGGGTGCCCCTGGAGGGTGGGGGTGGTGGGAGACATGGGTGGGGGCCTGGTGGAGGCTGCCCCTGGTGGCTGGGGGTGGTGGGAGACATGGGTGGGGGCCTGGTGGAGGCTGCCCCTGCACTGCTGGGGGGTGAGGGTGGTGGGAGACATGGGTGGGGGCCTGGTGGTTGGTGCCCCTGCACTGCTGGGGGGTGGGGGTGCTGGGAGACATGGGTGGGGGCCTGGTGGAGGCTGCCCCTGCACTGCTGGGGGGTGGGAATGGTGGGAGACATGGGTGGGGGCCTGGTGGTGGGTGCCCCTGCACTGCTGGGGGGTGGGGGTGCTGGGCGACATGGGTGGGGGCCTGGTGGTGGGTGCCCCTGGTGGCGGGGGTGGTGGGAGACATGGGTGGGGGCCTGGTGGAGGCTGACCCTGGTGGCTGGGGGGTGGGAGTGGTGGTGTGAGACATGGGTGGGGGCCTGGTGGAGGCTGCCTCTGGTGGCTGGGGGGTGGGGGTGGTGGGAGACATGGGTGGGGGCCTGGTGGAGGCTGCCCCTGCACTGCTGGGGGGTGGGGGTGGTGGGAGACATGGGTGGGGGCCTGCTGGAGGCTGCCCCTGCACTGCTGGGGGGTGGGGTGGTGGGAGATATGGGTGGGGGCCTGGTGGAGGCTGCCCCTGGTGGCTAGGGGGTGGGGGTGGTGGGAGACATGGGTGGGGGCCTGGTGGAGGCTGCCCTGAACTGCTGGGGGGTGGGGGTGGTGGGAGACATGGGTGGGGGCCTGGTGGTGGGTGCCCCTGCACTGTTGGGGGATGGGGGTGCTGGGAGACATGGGTGGGGGCCTGGTGGAGGCTGCCCCTGCACTGCTGGGGGTGTGGGGGTGGTGGGAGACATGGGTGGGGGCCTGGTGGTGGGTGCCCCTGCACTGCTGGGGGGTGGGGGTGCTGGGAGACATGGGTGGGGGCCTGGTGGAGGCTGACCCTGGTGGCTGGGGGGTGGGGGTGCTGGGAGACATGGGTGGGGGCCTGGTGGTGGGTGCCCCTTGCGGCTGGGGGGGTGGGGGTGGTGGGAGACATGGGTGGGGGCCTGGTGGAGGCTGCCCCTGGTGGCTGGGGGTTGGGGGTGGTGGGAGACATGGGTGGGGGCCTGGTGGAGGCTGCTCCTGCACTTCTGGGGGGTGGGGGTGGTGGGAGATATGGGTGGGGGCCTGGTGGTGGGTGCCCCTGCACTGCTGGGGGGTGGGGGTGCTGGGAGACATGGGTGGGGGCCTGGTGGAGGCTGCCCCTGCACTGCTGGGGGGTGGGGGTGGTGGGAGACATGGGTGGGGGCCTGGTGGAGGCTGCCCCTGCGCTGTTGGGGGGTGGGGGTGCTGGGAGACATGGGTGGGGGCCTGGTGGAGGCTGCCCCTGGTGACTGGGGGGTGGTGTGAGACATGGGTGGGGGCCTGGTGGAGGCTGCCCCTCGTGGGTGGGGGTGGTGGGGAACATGAGTTGGACATGGGTGGGTGCCCTTGGTGGCTGGGGGTGCAGGGGGACATGCGTTGGTGGGCAGTAGTGCAAGTTGACGTGGGTTGGCTGGGGGGCATGGCCATGGTGGATGGGGTGCCTGCAGGACATGTGCAGGGTAGGCCCCTGTGGTGTGAGCGACCTGCAGGGGCCGTGGAGGGTGTAGAGGGAACACCTGGGAGGACCCACACGTGCAATTCACGTGTGCTGCTCCCCGCGCACCCCTGTAATACACGTACCCTGATGAGATCGCGTGTGGAACTTCCCGCGCACCCCTGCAATACACGTACCCTGATGGAATTGCGTGTGGAACTTCCCGCGCACCCCTGGAATATACGTACCCTGCTGATGTTGCGTGGGATACTTCCCCCGCACCCCGAAATACACGTACCCTGATGAGATCGCGTGTGTAGCTTCCCGCAAACCCCGGAAATACACGTACCCTGATGTGATCGCGTGTGTAACTTCCCGCGCACCCCCGAAATACACGTACCCCGCTCAATCGCGTGTGTAACTTCCCGCGCACCCCCGAAATACATGTACCCCGCTCAATCGCGTGTGTAACTTCCCGCGCACCCCCAAAATACACATACCCCGCTCAATCGCGTGTGTAACTTCCCGCGCACCCAAGAAATACACGTACCCCACTCAATCGCGTGTGTAACTTCCCGCACACCCCCGAAATACACGTACCCTGATGTGATCGCGTGTGTTGCTTCCATCGCACCCCCGCAATACACGTGCCCCGCTCGCACAGGCCCAATTACTGTATGTTGCCACTTTTGTGATGCGCTGGGACTCTACCGCCTGCCTTTGTGTGGCGGACGTGTTTCAGCTTGTGCGTGTCTTTGGCTGTGCGTGGCTTTGCCCTATTCGATTCCATGAATACGTGTGGTTCGAGTGCGTGTGGGCGTTCCGTCTGCTTCCCTGCAGTACATCCCCAGTTACGCCCTTATTTTCGTGCGTTGTTCCCCATTCCGCGCGTTACGCCTCGTGTCCCGCCCACTTTCTGGTGTATGCGCCGAGGTTGTGCGCTTTCACTGTGCGCGTCGCGCACGCCTTTCGGGATGTTGCAGTGACTTGTGCGCCATGCATGGGTTTGGCGCACATCCCGAGGTGAACACGCGCAGGGACTTCCATGAATCGCACGCGTGCGCGTGCGCCTGTTTTTTTCCGCTTGCGCCTGCTTGCGCGAAGATTTTCGGCGCACGTTTGTTCCATGAATCGGCCCCTAAGACTTCTTGGAAAGAGTCTTTGGGGACCTAAAATCATTCTTCCTATTGTAATGAATTTGAACAGTGAATAGCAAACATGGAAAACAGAGATGGCTATAAACATTAATATGAAGCCACAGCCAACATGGTTGTTGGCACTATGAAACAAGTGCTGAGTTTGCCAGGTGGGCTTTGGCACAGGCAGGTAATACAGCGGGACAAGCATTTCTAATGGAACTACACAGGATGTTTTGTGTTGGAGAAGGCTGGAGGTAGCCCCGCAAGGCTACCTTCAAGATGGGGCACTGCCAGCGACATATTTAGGCTTTCTGCTGCCGAAGGCCCAAATAAGTGTGCCTGCCCCCCCAACTTTACTCTACCTTTGCCAGACTCTGCACCTTCACGATTCTGCCCCTTCAACAAACTGTCTGCGTTGTCCAAAATACACCCCTTCACTGCCATTCTGTCCCCCATTTCGGCTACAAAACATTATAAGGACATTTTTAAAGTTGCCGGGATTAGAAAGGCATTGCTTCCTCTCTACTAATTCAAGCCTGTCAACTTCTATGTTATGTTAGGTGAAAGAGTGTTTACAGACCTCTGTTGCCCATGATTTGGAGAAGGTAGTGTGTTCTACAGTTGAGTGCACTAGAGGGAATTGTTACGGCAAATTGTCTACTTTCGGTTAGGTACAAAAACTATCTGTTAGAGGAAGTGATGAGAACTTCACCCATGAGCTCAGACTCCCCAGCATTACCCCCCTGCCCTCTTCCTTCAGCACTTGCACGTTCTGAATACTCACGAAGCATAGTAGGTTCGTCCTCTTTTCCCCCACTGCTTTTAAATATTGTGTTTTTTATGTGTTTCAGTGTATTTCCCACTCCTCCTCCCTCCCTTGCCCTGTAGGCGCTTTGAAACAGTATTTTCTTATTGTATAAGCACCTAACAATCAAACAATAAATACTAAATAAAATAAACATAAGCTGTCTGCCAACTGGACACAAGTGAGAGAATTTTGGAATAAGGAATCATGGTTTGAATACTAATATCTGGTTTCTCTCACAAATTGCCTGCGATCACTCTATGCGAAGCACCTAGACTGGTCTGTAATATTAATGCAACATAACTACATTTCTACATCTGGTCCTGTCAAATGGTAAAGTTGACATATGAAAGATATGCAAATGAAACAGGAACATCTTATAAAAATGCTGGATAAAAAGCACTCAACCGCCTTCTCATGGTAACAGCTCTGGTGTTAGCAGGGGGTAAAATGGAAAAAAGGCAATTTACCTGCTGCAGCCAATTTACCTCGCCATTAAAATATGGCAAAATCACAAGTGACATTTGTAAACTCTGCCTGGCATAAACACCTCCATAGAGTAAAGACAGTTGGAGAAGGTTCTTGGAATGTTTGGCTGTTCATTCTTGCGATGGAGTAATGGGTAAGGGCAACCCTGAACATTAATGTGTGGGAAGCAACAGCATTCCTTGTAGCTGCACAATGCAGGCACCGTTTATAACAAATCAAGTAGTACATAGTGTTTTATATCATTGCTGTTTATGCAATTGTTCAAAATACCCAACACTCCAAGAGAAAAATGGGGAAAGGATTGGGCTTTCCAGCACAATATTACATTTGTTGGTGTGTTTTAGGCTATGGCTCTTCAGAGCTTGCGTTTAAGGTAATTTAAAATGTTAACTCTGTAGAGTTGGCTGGATTGTACAATAAATAGGAACATTTTCAGATTTGTGGGTATAGATATAGAAGTCCTTCTGTCATTTGAAGTACTGTTTCTGAGTAAAAGTCCTACCTTGCATTTAAAATAAAATTAATGAAAAGATTATTTATAAACATCACAGTTATGCATTCTGTGACAAACTTTGCGGTTGGTCCTCCTGGTAGCACTGAGCATGCTGCAGAATGTCAAAGACACGTGATAAACCCAGCAGGGATGCCATTTGCCTGCTTAGCACTGAGCAGCTTCTCTAAAGATGGATGAATGGATATCTTTATGGGACACCTTTACAGCTGTGAAACAATGTGTCCCTTTAGCACACCGTTGTTGTTCTCACCCTTCTATGGCTTTGGGTATCCTTTCACAGGTTTCTTGATGCACTTATGCATTCAGATTTACTCTTCGCTATTTTAACTTCTCTACGATTTATTTCATCCTTGCAGCTTTTGAGCAGCCACAGACCTCTGAAATGTGGGGCCAATGAGGTAAATTAGTGCTTGCTTCTGAACATCATTTTAGTGTCTCCTTCGGAAACTCTGTACTTGCCCTAAGCATAGGCATGCATTTAATACTGTAAAATGATGCATACATTTACACTTTTACTTTTCTGAAGGGAAAACCCTCTTTTTGCAATGGTTTAAAAAAATGCATGTTGTGTATTTGAATATAAAAGTGATTGCTTAACACAGTGTATGTGTGTATTGATTAGAAATAACTCCAAATGTAATATGAAGTGGCACCAATAAAACCAATGAGGTTTTGGCTGTTTTGCATATTAAAGAGCATTTTGGGAAGATAATGAGCAAAGAGGTTCATATCTGTCATATAGTCTGTGAGAGTTCTATGATTGAATCACTTAAAACCCAAAGCATGCTGGGTTTGGTACGTATTTCCTGTTTTCTTTTAAACAAAAGTCACCCTAACATTAAAGATTTTGTAAATATCAAGTATATATAAAAGTTCTGCCAGCAAACACGTTAGCTGTCAGAGTGGAATTATTATTTTTATTATTATTAAGTGTTGTGGATCAGCCAGACTCAAATTGGTTTTATATTTAAAAAACGACAACCAGTAAATTGAAAATAAACTGCAATAAAATACTGCTCCTCTGGCAATCTGTTGGCCTTGTTGTAAACACGTCTATGGCCACTGAAAGAGTACTAAGTCCATGCTGCTCAAAGCAAGCAGCAGGTGTAAAAGACACTAACAATGAACAAGGGTAAGTTCTCTCCCAGACTCGAAAGAATGCATCTTCCCAGGAACTCTATCTGTTCCCCACTGCTGAATGATATATTCTATAAAATTATTTATAAGGGGCCCATTGTCAGCACTGAGGCGGGAATAAAAGGGCACAGATGTGTTCTTTTGGGTTTGCTGCTGCTTATATTTTAGACCGAGTCTTGCTGCAGGTTTGTTATTGTATTGCATTCGAATTTAATAAAACGTCTATGTTTATTGTCGCACTTCCAAATTCCCTTTGCAGACACTGTTGTCCCTGGCAATCTGATGCCTTCAACACGCATTTCTAACAGCCCCCTTGAGGACACTAACACCATTGCACACTGGCTTTCAGTCAAACCCCTGGAGACATAGGGCCTCATCACACGGTATGCGGTAAGGGTTTACCAGTAACAGTAAGGGCACCGGTACCGGCAAACCCTTACCGCCTTACTACGAGGTCCCTTTGCCGGACCCGACCTCAACGGCTGGTTTTACCAGCCGTTAAGGAACGGGCCCGCAAAGGGCCTTGGTGCTAATTACGGTACCGCAATTTGCGGTACCGTAATTACCTCCTTCCCCATTCCCATTGAGCCCTATGGGGGCAAAAATGGGAATGGGGAAGTGCCTTGGTGAATGGGGAATTACCGGCCCGCTCACCTTGGAGTAGGCCGGTAATTCCGCCATCCACCAAGGCGGACATGGTAAAATACCGGCGGCAACCATGGCGCTAATAGCGCCATGGTTACCGCATACCGTTTAATGAGGCCCATAGTGTGTTACTGGAGGACAGAGGCGTTGCTAGGGGGGCTGGGGGAGCTCACGGGGCTATAGTCCCCGGGTCTTTTGGTTGTAGCCTCGGATAGAAGCTCAGGTGCTACTTCCAAAATGCTAGCTAGCCCCGAGTCCCTCCAGTCCAGACTTTAGCAACACCCCTGCCCGAGGAGTAGGAGAAAGGTTGACTGTAAGAGGGACCACTCCCTTTTTGGTCTACATGAACACAGTATGTTTGCACTGTAACAAGAGGGGGTGCAGGCTGGGGTGTAAGGTGGTCAGCTCTGTAACCTGCAAAAGCGATATCAATAGAGAATCACATGGGCACCAAACCGAATGAAACAGTAACACACAACACTGTCATGAACGGTCAGTCAGATGGATGCAGTCAGTCAGTCAGAATCAGTCAGCTAAAAAAAAATATATGGTCAGGCAGTTAGTTAGCGAGGCATACAGTTAAGACCGTTTGTAAGAGGCGGCTGGAGACACCAGAATTGTGTGCATGAAAGTTGTTTTAGTCTGGGACTACCCCATCATCCAGCCACATACAGAACCTCCATGTCAGGCGATATGGAGAGAAAGGGGGAGATCGGGGAACCCCATTACTGAGTAGCTTTGCTTTCTGGTCCATTCCATGTCTGCAGAGTTTTCGAAAGTCAATGTTTTCCCCTCTTGTCTCAGGGCCTTTCAGCATAGTTTCGCTTTTTTTTTTAATTGCCCCAAATCTTCCCCAGTCAGGGCCACAGGAAAGGAGGAGTTTACCCTTTTCGTGTGAATGTGAAGAGAGCAGATGAGGAATGGGCTCTGTTAGAACAGTGTATATTTTGGATGCATAAAGAAGCGCAGGATTAGTAAAGCCTGGCCATAAATGGGAAGGAAGGGCAGTCTTAAGCTGCCCAGACACCACCTAACACCACAGCACACTATATATATGGTACACAATAACAAACCATGCAAATATGTCCAGGAATGGAATGTATTAACGCAGGAAAACGGACACAAGCAATTCCCGCTTGCACATACCCTTGTAATTGAGAAACAGGCACATTTAAAGAGAAGGCTTTAATTTACAAAAGGATCAAATGTGCCACAATCAGCCATGGCGCTTTTTCTGATTTGTATGAGGAGGCAAGGAGGCATCAAATGTGCATAATCCATCGAATTTGACTGGATTACAAGATTACAATGAAAAACTGAAAAAAGCAAAGTAAATGTTTACAGTCAAGGAATACATTTATCTAAGATGTAGATTGAGGGCCAGCGCCCACTCTGCTTTATCCTCGAGTAATAAATGAAATACAGGCGGACAAAGCAGTGGAGGATGTATTCGATTTCACAAGCAATGTAAGATCTGGCCCACAGCAGTCTGCTCCATCTTTCCCACCGTACTGTCTCCCAGCAACATGCTTAAGCCCATTAGTCCAAGCTCCTTTGAGAAAGCTTCTGGGGAACTCGGGCGTAGGGAACAACTTAGTTACCGTGTACGCCCAATGGACACTGGGGACCTCAGAAACCTAGGAAAATACTTTGCAAATATTAGAGATAAACCACAAAGATTTTCTGAGGAACCAGAACGAGTAATCCAGTGGTATTAGTCCTCTTGGGCTATGAGCCAACTCATGTAAGTGATAATAGCAGCCAAGCAGCAACTCACACAGCAAAGTAGCTGGCCAGCAACTGACCATGGGATAGACATAGAACAGACTCACACATGAGATGCCTTGCCAGCTACGATTTCCGAGGTTTGTTCCCAGAAAACAGACTGGGGAAAATAAATCATTGCAAGCAGTGCAAAGGAGAAACCCTGCCAACTAGCTGGACAAAGTGATATTTACACAACATTCGGGTATATTGAAGCCACTAGACAATGCTCAAGATGCTGTAGCAAACGCTTTAATTCAGGGGTTGTTGCCAAAACTTCAGCAGTTCAAAAATTATATGTGTACGTTGGAAAAAAAGCCTTCATCAGTTGCAAATCACGGTTTGGCACATCAGGAGGAGAAGAAGGAATAAACATGGAGTAGGTGCTTGGCTTTACAGCTACAGAATCTCCAAGGTCAGACTCCAAGGGAGAAGGGAGAAGTTTCCAGTAGGGAGGCATGAGATGATGGGGCAGTGGGAGATATCAGGAAACAGGTGTAGGAAAACCTACCACCAGTAAATTACTGAAAACAGGAGTGTCATTAGAAGACTGAAGGCACCAACAAACTCCCTAGCCAGCCCTCACTCTTGAATCCGCCACCACTCCCAAATAGGTGGCGCGGCAGCAGCAGCGTTTGTGCCAGTTAACGCACCACCCAGTGCCTCAAATGAAGACCACAATTAAGACAGCCTTAGAGATAAGCTTGTTAGATTTTTCCTGATATGGGTTGATAAAGAAGATGCCTATGTCCAGTGTGTTATAGAAGTACAGTCTGTTCCATGTAATGTAGCCATATAACCTGCAAGTGTGTCAAGTAAGAGTTTATTACCTAGGGCATGATGTTTCTTCAGGACACTGTGTTCGCAAAACACTTGCACACAAGCAACATTAAAGGTACCTCAACCCACCACCATTATACAGATGCAAACATTTGTGGGTATGTCAGGATATTGTCATCCTTGTATATTGGGTTATGCAGGCCTGGTAACATTCTTACAAAAGTTAACAAAATTAAACACACCAGACCCACTCTCATGGTCTTCAAAAGCAGGACCGACATTCAGTGTAGCAAAACATGCACTCTCCATTGCACCTGCCTTAGGTATGCAAGATTACAACAAGAAGTTTATTTTGTATTGTATTGCAAATTAAATGGCTATGCACTAGCAGTTAACAAAGGAACAGGGTGAAAAGGATGACTCACTTGCATATTATAGCACTGCACTTGACTCAGTTCTGGTAGGGTTTCCCCTTTGTTTCAGGTCAGTTGCATCAGCTGTACTGACATTACAACAATGTCAATGCATTGTAGGTAATGCATACATGCACTTGACGTTGCACTATGGTATGATATAAACACAAACATGCTAAAAATAAAACACCTTTCATTGTCTTGCCTTACCAAGTATGGCGTGCTATTTCTGAACTCCTCCCCTATCACTTTAACATTGTGCCCTGCTTTAAATCCTGCAGCATGACTACACAGCCTATTAGATGGCAAGCCAAACAACTGAGTGGCTATCACATATGATCATGCATGACCAAAGAAATACCTTCTTCATGTACCATTACACAATACTGATTTCAGCTATTTTGTTGATGGGTCATGTGTCGTCGTTGAGGAGGGAAGTTAGTCGCTGGATGCACGGTCTGTTCCATCTAGACTGTCGTAGAAAGTGCCCAACTGCCCAATTTGTGTTCTACTGAAGTTGCTAAATTGGTTGCTCTTACCAGAGCATGTGTATTAACTGATCAACAAAGCGTTGCTTCTCTCAATATGGTTCGGTTTGAGGCACATTTTTCTTCAATAGCCCAAATGCATTGTAGACAGAGTATCATATACAAACAGCACAATGTGGGTAAGACACTAAAGTGGACCCAGGTGCCCACCCTCACCACTGGGGCCCCTTTGCAAATATCCATGTAGACTTCATTCAAATGCAAAAGTGCTGTGGGTTTCTGTTTCGGTTAGTCATAGTAGACACTTTTTAAGGATGGATTGAACCGTATCCCTGTTGCAAGACAGAGGCAAAGATTGTGGTGAAACTATTCATGTGAAATTTTGTTCCCCAATCTGAAGTGCCTGTGAGTGTTAATAGTGAGTGAGGGTTAAGGGGAAAGGGTGCATTTAACCAGTCAGGAAGTCAAGTAACTTTGTACAGCCCTGAAAATACAACAGCGACTGCACTACCCACACCAACTTCTCTCAGCAGGGGCAGTCGATAGGCAGAATAGAGGGATAAGAAATCAAGTGTCTAAGTTATAGTTTTTAGAATCTGCAGTACAATAAGAGAACAGAGTTAAGCCCACATAAAATCCTAATGGGCCCTCCAAAGAGTTTTTCCCACATCAACCAGGTTGAATGCATCTAAGATAAATGTTCATCTGACCAAATATAGGATTTTGGAATATTGCAAGTATTCCATCAAAGCAATTAGGTCTATCCATACAAAAGTGAATGAACCTTTGCTGAAAGCCCCAGAAAAGATGTGCCACTTGCTGATGCTCAGGGACTTTGCGCGTGTGAAAATGCATCAGCTGAAGACATCTATGCCCCGTGTTGGACAGGAACCTTTTAGGTACTCTTATCTACTAACAATGCTATATAAATAACGACGTACCTATTTGGTGGGTGACCTGCATCCAAGTAGGTAGGTCGTTATTTATATAGCAGTGTTAGTGGCAAGTGTGCCCGAAGCACCAAAAGATGAGGCATCATCTACTATTAATTGTCTTACTAATGTCTCTGTACATTCGGATACAAACTAAGAATAATGGCTTAGGTTTTGGGAAAGAAAACAGTGGGCTAAAACTAGAAAATTATCTGAAAATATTGTCTTGAGTTGTCAATTTGATTAATGTTATTATCACGGCAGAGATGAGGTGATAGCCATTTTGGGAGAAGAGGAGGACAAATGCCTCACAGGGAGGGCATTGTAGATGTCTTGTCTCGTGGTATTGTGGAGTCAGTTATCGATTAGGTTTTATCCCATCTACAGCTAAGGATCAGGTGGGACACGTTACTCTGGCATGCATTGCCCTTCCCAACTGAAAGTCAGATGAAGACTCTCACAAACAAATCCTTGCCACTACTGCAGAGTCCCGAATATCCATACAGGTTTCCCCCACAGTCCCTGTTACTAGCACATAAATGGACCAAACAAATCTTTTTTTCTTGACAATGAAAAGCACAATGAGAGACTGATAGAATGGCACAATGATGGTATGATTCAGGTAACCATTAAAGATATATTTCAATACAATGTTTGTTTGTTTTAATATTTGTAATGCGCACTAGACCCAGGGGTATCAGGGTGCAATAGGCATCAAGAGGGTTGTTCAGCTTAGGTTACAATGCTGTACAGTATCATACATTTATATACAGTCAGTAGTGATAAGGACAGTCTGTACAGGATATGCACGAGACTGGTTGGTTACACAATACAATGCAACTGACAATGTCTATGAAGGAGACACTAGCCTTAAAGTCACTCTTCCTGAAATAGTGTGCGCTGAGGCCGACCCAAGATTTCGCTACATAGATTATGATACAGAAAATGAAAAGGGTCCTAGAGGCTTCCTGGTAATGAATGAGATAACTACTTAAAGGCTTAACTCAGACAGATCTTGCCAAACCCTTATGCAGAAGTACTTGGTACACAATGCATCTTGCTATGTGATCCAATATTATTTTTCCACATGCTATGAATGGGGCAGAAATCCACAATCCCACTACTGTAGTGGGCCAACAACCGTATCAAACACCAGCTAGGTTAGATATATAAGGCCACAGATGATCACTTTTAAATGTCACTTTAGGAACTATCAGTTTCATATTACCTTACCTTCCAGGTGCCAAATTGTTCCAAGGATGCAGCCATATGTCCAGCACAGAAGCCATTATTCACCAGGATAAGTAAGAAGGATTTAGAATATTGGATGTGGAAATTCTGCAGTCGTAATGTAGAATGTCTATCAGATACAATCACTTAATGACTGCTTGGGTTGGCTAGAGAAACCAGCTGGTCCTATAACTGGGGCGAAACTGACAAACACCGATGCCAACATCGGTGAGCTGTCTGATATCTCTGCTGAGCACACTCAAAGACCTGCTGATGAGTCTGATCTGGAATGTTATAGCTGCAGGCGAAGAAATTGAATGGGATGTTCCCATCTCAGAAGTTCAAGACTTCAGTTCATTGAGGATTTGGAACACCAGGTCCATCTAGCCAAAAGAGGACATTTAGGGTTCCTCCTGACCTGTGGCCAATACAATTGCTCGAATGTTCAGTGTTCTTTTCAAACTTAAGGACATATCAAAGGAATTGGGGCCATGACCAACCAGATATTGCCTGGACTCTGCTGAGTGAGATGTCAATATAACTGGGTCACAAAAATGAAAAGGGGAATGCACTATGCATGTTCAATATAGTAAATATTGTAAACATGATTACAAATATTCATTAACCTTCAGGTGCTCCTGGTAAATCCTGGGCTCAGGGATAGGAAACGTATCTAAAACAAAAAGCTCAACAACCAATGACGAGAACCCAGGAGTGCATGGGTTCTCATCATTGGTTGATGAGCTTTTTGTTCTAGAATAGAACTGGGTCACCCACAGACATATGCGTCAGATAAAAGCTGATGGAAATCCCAGGAGGTCTGTGCTAAGTGTCCCAGAGATATCACTACATGTCTGGTTAGGTCTTGGAACTGATTGGCAGCTGTGGTCCTTGGAACATCCAAAACTGCAGTGTATTAGTAAAATGAAATCTGGTCAAATATTAGTATTGGGTAATTGGATATAATGGGAGGGGTTAGGACATGAGTTTCCTTCAATGAGAAAGAGTTATTTATCACCAATGATAGCTGTGTCTGGGTTAGTGGTATACCCGCACAAGACATCCACTTTATACTGCAAAAACACACTATAACAGACACAGTTTATTGGCTGGCTGAAAGGAAATGTTTGGAAAGTTTTTGTTATTATGAAATACTATTTAATTGGACTGCCCTGTTGCCACACAATTTCCTGAATCCCCCTAACATCGTGGACCAAGCACAACATACCTCTGATGTAGATACATGCATATTGTTGAGGCAATATATGATAGGGAAAGAGGTGAATTTAAAACTGCATTTTACGGACAGACACCAAGTGCATTGTGCCTTTTGCCTTCCTATGTGTTGTTTTGGAGTAAATGAAGGATAGGCCACGTAATTTAAGGATCATCACAATGTTAACACTTACAGTGATGATTGCTGTGATTTATTGTTTTTGTAGACATTGTAACAATAAAGCCTATACAGTGGTTGATTGCTGTTCCCACAGAAGGGATCCACTCTTTACGTTCCGGCTGGAACAAACATAGGCTTGACCTGTGTAAGTACACTCCTGGCTTGTGCCTTAGGTATCAGACACAGAAACTCCTGCTGCCCCTCTTGCATGGGCTTGCATTTTGAGTATCTGTAATGGTAACTCACACAGGGGCATTGAGCTTCCCTCATTTGTATGGACAGTCGTATGTCTGACCTGTGTACGCCCCCTTGTGACATTCACCATTGTGGTCTGTCTTTTCCTCCTGGTCTGTTGTTCTTATTTACCTGATCTTTTCTCCCTTCTTACTCCTCCTGCTTTATGTGCTTTGCTCTCCATTTATGTCAGTTTAGCACTTCCCAAGCCTAGCCAGAGTACACCTTCTGACAGAGTGGGCATTGGCAACAAGCAGAACTAGAATTACTAGATTGAACTACAGAGGGTGATTTGTGTTGAAGATGGTTGCACGTAGCCTCTTGAGGCTACCTCTAAGATGGGACATTTTTGGAGGCTGAGGTCATGTGATCAAAGGAAGTGACAGTTGTAACCGACATAAACCAGGGACAAGCAGGAGTTTGCTCGGGGGAGGGGGTGGGGAGGCATGGCTACTGAACCATGCGATAGGACGAGCTTCCCGAAGAGCTCCTGCCGATCCTGGAAAGATCTATGTATAAGCTATATTAACTGAAGTCTACAACCAATGAAAATAAGTGCACTTACCCATGAAGTTGTATTGCTAGCCTGAGACACAAACGGAGTGAATTGCCGCCAGGAATCGAGCACAATTTGTCTCTAAAAGACTGATGCCACTCGCGGATGAAGGAGTAAAGATGGCGGCCCGTAACAAACAAAGAGATTGGCGAATCGGCTGGAAGCGTCCAAAGCGTCCAAAGGGCAGGAAATAACTATCAAAGAGGAGCACTGATCCCCTGATGCGGCGCAGCTCAGGTGCAGCGTGAGTCCAGTGTTGGAGCAGGCATAGCAGCGGCTCACATACCAATAGGGAAACACACGCGGGGAGACATGTGAACGCAGTCCCCTGCAGCCCCTTGCATCGGGAGACCGGCAGGGAAAGGGGAGGAACGCGGCGTGGGCCTCTTCCCCCAGGGAAAGTGAACCGATGCACACGAAGAGACAGGTGGGCTTGGCCGCGATTTACTGTAGTGAGCCACTGCAACGGGCATTAACTATGCCCGGAAGACGGCGCTGATGCAGTGTGGCTATGCCTGCAACCCGACGGTGCAGCGCGACGGACGCTCTGAGGAAACTAAAAATCGGCGATGCCTTCAGGACAATGGCAGCGTGAGGACCGGCAGGGAGTAACACATATACGCCGGCACCAGCGCAACGAATAGTCAGGGCACCTACAACCAACAAGGCATGTCCATTAATAAACAAGATAAGCAAAGAAGCTGAATCAGTGCAAGAAGGGTTCCCTCCAGAGCCCGCCCACAACAACGGAGGGGGGGGAAGGAAATAAATAAACAAAATATATAAAAAGAACTAAACACGGACGGAAGGAACACGCTATACAGTTGCGCACATACAAGCTGCAAATTGGCTTCCAGTGCAGTCTACCCCCGTCCCCCAAGCCAACACAGTTAGCTGGCGATATTGTCACAAGCATTGGACTGGCATTGGACAAAACAGCAAAAGACCGGTTCCCTCCAGAGTCCACCTTACGAAAGACTGGTGTGAAGCGCAGCAGTTAATCGGGCACATCATACCATAAAGGCAAACAATGGCTAAAATGTTAAGGTGCCCCGACCAGAGAGGAAGATAAAGAGAAGGAGCAGACTGCTCCGCACCACACTACAACAAGAAGCCCCATCATGAAAATGAATCTCTTCACACCTCAGGAACATTCAGCCAGCGCGAGCTAGGCTTGCATAGTGGTCTGGACCGGGCAGAGAATACAAGCAGTGCAGTCTAATTCGAATGGAAGAGGGTCTGCCTGGCCACCCTGCAGACCACCAGCCGAAGACGTAGGACAAACAAAGGATCTTGAAATGGCACAGAGGGCCCACTGCCCACAAGACACAGTAGTCTCTTGCAGGAGAAAAGAAAATAGGTGTGGGAAGTAAAAGACACATCAGGACACAGCCACAGATAAGCTGGAGGCCGCCTGGGGGCCAAAGGAACAACAGCGCATAGCGCCTTCCCTAAGACAATTGCGACAGCGCTCGTAGCGCAGTGAGGATTATGCAAGCAAAACCCACCAAAAGTGCCCGGGACATGCGCAGCACAAGTGCACAACATGAACAAGCATTAGCGAGCATATACAGAACCTGCCAAAAGAAACTGATGCGCTGGTAACCATAGTGAAAGCAGGGCAAGCGAGATCGCCCCACGGAGAGCTACTAATATAATTGGCCCAAGCAGGACAAAAGGTGCAATACAAGGGCCACGCAAGAGAGCACCCGAGTGGCAAACCAAAGTGCAGCGCACAACCCAGAGGAAAATGCAATTGTTACGCGAGAGAATATAACAACAGAGGAGGGTCCCGACAGGGCAGCTAAGAGGGAGGACAAGCCCAAGGTGCCCACCCAGAGAGAAACACCGCAACCACAATTAGAACTGCCGGGTCCGACACAGAGCCGGAGAAGGACCACGTACCCTCGAGTTTGCGGACAGTGACATGACCCATCAAGGGCAGGATTATAAAGACGACAGAAACATCAGCAGCCAGGTACGTGGGAGAGCACAACCAACCCGAGAAGCAACACAATAGCACACGAGGACTTCAACCACAGCCTCCCTCATACACCACAGCCGTCCATAAATCAGCCCAGCAGAGTCGGAGACCACACTCCCGATAGCCCAAATTGGAATAAACACAACACTAAGATGGCGAGCAAACAGACCAAGGCAAAAGTGAAACAACCCACTATGGAGGAATACGCAAGAACACTGCACCCAACAGAAGGGGCTAGGAGTAAGGAGAAGACCCCCGCCACAGACACCGCCACGGCAAGCAAAGACCAGCAGATCCTGGAAGAAATTGCAGACCTGAAATTAGCGTGGGAAACCAAATTGGAATCAGCCATGGTCGAACTGAAGGCGGCATTGGAACTCAAAGTTGGCGCATGTCAGGAGGAAATGAATCTCCTCAGACAAGATGTCAAACCGCTAGCGGAACACACGGGCGAACTGGAGAAAGAAGTGACTCCAAACACAGCCGCATGTGCGTCCCATACATCGGAGATCCACATCCTGGAACAACGCATGAGCAACCTGGAAAATAGAGCGGAAGAAGTGGAGGGACGTGCCCGGAGAAACAACATACGTATTGTGGGACTGCCGGAAGGAGCAGAGGGACCAAACCCGACAGAATACGTCGAGACAATGCTACTGCAAGAAATCGGAGGGGCACTCAACCAAGGATTCGCAGTGGAAAGAGTGCATAGAGCGCTAACAAGGAGGCCACCACCGGGAGCCGCTCCAAGAGCAATAATTGCCAAAATCCTGAACTATCGAGACAGGGAAAAGATCCTAGAACACTTCCGGAAAGGAGGCACGATAAAAAGGGCATCAGCGAATAATACAGCGTACCCGAACTACACACTTTTGGTGCAGAGAAGACGAATGAACTGTGAAAAAGAGATTGAGAGAGGCGGGGTACAAATATATGCTAATGTACCCGGCGAAACTGAAGGTTTACCACAAAAACAGAGCACTGTTCTTTGACACCCCAGAGGACGTGTCGGAGTGGTTGGACACCCAGAACTGCCCATCGGAAACAGACAACCAGAAGGAAAATGGAGCAGATAAGTAAAATAGAGACTGCAGTAACCAAGGTGCTGTAGAATTAGACACTGGGACTAGAATATAAGAAAGGGCACAGCCAGCTGAGATAAATACGAGATGGGCTGCATAAATAAAAATGTTCAAGCACGGCAAAATAGCGCAAAATTGCAGGAGACTTGAGGGACTCGCTCTCGTACCCCCAAAGATAGATTAATTAGGTTACCGATAGATTGGTAACACCCTGCTGGGTTCCGGACATCGGTACTCTGGGAAAGAACCAAATGCGGGGGAGCCTGAGATCCAGGGATGGAGCTGGGCAACAATTGGGGTTGGGTGGGGAGGGGTGAAGTAGAGGAGTGTGTGTAGTGAACGTAGTTGGGGGGAATTGGGGCTGGCAGGATAGTTGGGGAATTTATGTTGTTAGACAGGGAACGAGCCCACATTCACGCCAAGCAAATTCGGAGAGAAGGACGAGGAGGGAGGGAGAAGGGATAAAATACAGATGAAAATGGGAGACCTCAGAATAGTAACTTGGAATGTGCGAGGCCTTGACAGTTATCTGAAGAGGAACAAAGTAATGATGTACCTGAGAAGGCAAAGAGTGGATATAGCATTACTTCAAGAAACCCACCTCACGATAGAGAAACTAGAGGTGGTTAAGAAAAAGTGGAGAGGGACCACCATGGGAGCAACATACTCAGCCTATGCGAGGGGGGTAATCACCTGGGTGGCGCCACACATGCCCTTTCAGATGCTCCAGGCCACGGCGGAGCCAGACGGGAGGATGATAGTGCTACGGGGGCTGTTAGAGAACAGGGAACTAAGCATCATAAATGCATACCCCCCCCAACCAAGATACAGCGGCAGGGGACTTCAACTGCACGCTAAACCCCAAGATGGATAGGTCAGATACAAAATTAGAGAAAACAACTCCCATTGTGAAAGCGCTACAGGCCCTGCTGAGAGACTTTGGGCTAGAGGACATCTGGAGGCAGCAACACCCGAAAGATAAGCACTACTCACATTATGCCGCCCCGCATAACCTGTACACAAGACTGGACTACATGTTCCCTACCTCGGAACTTGCAGGGGAAATGATGGGCTCAGAATACAAGGTGAGAATATTATGGGACCATTTCCCTGGTCCTGGAGTGGCGAAACCAGCCCCCAGAGCTAGAATCCCAACATGGAGGCTTCGAGCCGAGGCTCTGAAGGATAGAGTATTTCTTGAGGACCTATGAGAGGAGATTATTGGGTACTTCGACAATACAGGGAGCATGAAGTCAGAAGGAACCCTATGCGAGGCCTTCAAGATGGTAGTGAGGGGGGCAGCCATATCTAAATCTAGAGGGCTCCAAGGGGGCATAGAACGGGAGTTGCAGGAGACAGAAAAGAAACTTGAAGAAATCATGAAAAGAGGAGGTACCTCACGGGGGAACGCCGAATAAGCGAGCCAACTACAACAAGCTAGCGAGGGGCTCTGGAAGAGGCTATGCAACCTGAATTATAATAAATATATTGAAAGGCAACATGCAGGAGGGGACAAACCAGGGAGACTGCTAGCATGGCTATACAAAAACAAGACCCCCGAGACCAGTAATTAGGGAGATAATGGGAGAAGAGGGCCAGGTCTGGAACACCCAGGGGAGAGAGAGAACAAAGGTTTCATCAGATTTTACAAACACCTTTATGAAGATGCAGGGGAGACTACAGAGCGGGAGATTCGGGAGATGCTGGAAGACAGAGGATTACCTAAATTAAATGAGGAAGAAAGGGAGAATCAAGATGCTCCAATCACAGTAGAGGAATTAGAGAAAGTAATATTGCATCTACCCATGAGTAAAGCCCGGGGTCCAATGGGCTCCCCAGCAAATTCTATAAAACATATAGACAAGAAGTGACCCCCCCCCGCTACTAGCAATGCTAGATGAGGCCGTTGAGAAGGGAAGATTGCTAGAATCCCTTAGAGAGGCGGTGATTATTGCGCTCCTCAAACCTGATAAGCCAAGCACAGAATGTGGGTCGTATAGACCCCTATCCATGTTAAACCAAGATAGCAAAATCCTTATGGCCGTGTTAGCGAACCGACTCAAAAGGGTAATAAACAAACTCATACACCCCGATCAAACCGGCTATGTCCCAGGCAGAAACATATCCGATACCCACAGGAGACTCCACCATATCATAGAACAGGCAAAGGGTGACCCAAGTGAAATAGCAATAATCTCGCTAGATGCGGTAAAAGCCTTTGACTCAGTGCGATGGCCTTGGATGATGGCGGCTTTGAAAGAATATGGGATGGGCCCAGGATACCTGCGGTGGGTGAAAATGGTGTATAGTTCCCCAACAGCCAGGGTCAAAACGGGATCGATAATTTCAGATAAGTGGCAACTTAGCAGAGGCACGAGACAGGGCTGCCCATGGTCTCCCATGCTGTATATCCTTGCACTGGAACCATTAGCGATCTGTCTAAGACAGCAGTACAGAGAAAAAGGGGTCCACACCGTACCCGATATCATTGTAAGCGGATGATATGCTGCTATACCTGCGCTTCCCAGAGGAAAACTTGTAATATATCTTGGAGGTGATAGAGCACTATGCGACTCTTTCGGGCACAGCAGTGAACCCCAAAAAGTAATGCATGTTCCCCCTGGGGAGATACATGGGAGTCCCACAGGAAAACTTACCTATCCTGCAAATACCCTGGCAGACCAGGACATTTAGATACCTGGGGATCAATATATACCATACGACCGCAGATGAATATAAACATAACACAGAGAAAGCAGTGGAAGGCATCAAGAACAGCATGGGGTTCTGGGCGAAGCTCCCCCTGACCATGGTGGGTAGGGCGGCCCTGCTCAAGATGGTGGTCCTGCCCAGGCTATTACACTTCTTTACAAATATCCCATATATGTTGCCCAAACGCTTCTTTACTAAACTCCAGAGCTTATGCAGGGGCTTCCTATGGCACAACTCTAGAAACAGAATAGCCCTATGTAAATTGCAGAACACGTATGATAGAGGGGGTATAAACCTGCCGAATTTCGAGATATACCACCTGGCGGGGCAGCTACAATACGTTGCAAGGTGGTTGTCGGAAGATGAGACAGCAGAATCTAGACTGCTGAGGAGCGACTGCGACCCTTACTTCCTGAAAGAACTGATATGGCCACCCAAACCAGAGCTGCGGGGGCGATCGAGATTGCTGGAACTCGGCTGGAAGACATGGCGCAAAGCGTGCCGAGTCGCGGAAAACCCAACCCCATGCTCCCCGCAGGTGCCACTTGTGACACTTTGTGGAGGGGACGAGCAACTGAAGAAAGGGATCCGTAAATACTGGGAACCGGTTGGCCTGGCAACACTAGGAGACATATGGCAAGAGGAGAAGGCACTAGACTTCCAAACGCTGGTGGAAGGAACCGGGGTACATACAGGGCAATATATCACATATACCAGAATAATCAAACGAGTTGGGGAAACATAGTCTGAGGTAGCATTGGTAGAACAACCTGACACCGTCATTGAAATAATGTATGATATCTCGGATGGAGGGCACGAAATATCTCGAATTTACGAACTGCTGATGTCCAGAGTGGGTAAGGAGGTACTCCAACTGAGGCAGGATTGGGAGGAGGAAGCGGGAGAACCTATGCAAGACGGGCAATAGGAAAGAGCCCAGAGATATCATAAAAAGGTGTCCAGGAATGCGAGGCTTCAGCAGATTCAGTTATATGTCACCCATAGGGCATACATGACCCCACGTAAAATCGCCAGGTTCGGGAGTGCAGCAACACAAAAATGCCCCAAGTGTGGGGAGGTGGACGCTGTGTTGATCCACATGTTCTGGGCGTGCCCGGAGGTGGGAAAATTCTGGGAGGAAGTCAAACAACGCCTATCCGGAAAAGGAATTAAGCTAGAGGTGGAATCGGTATGGGCATGCATGTTGGGGGGGGATTTACCAGACCACGCAATCTAAAACATATTTGTAAACTTAAAGACATGGCCTACATTTTGGCTAAGAGGAGAATTGCTATGGGCTGGAAAGCATCCCACAGACCCAGATTAGAGGCGTAGTGGAATGATCTCCTGAAATGGGCAGATGCTGAGACAGCAGCATGGTATGAGGCAGCTAGCAGAGGGCCGGAGGAGGAAGTGGGACCCCTGACAGCATGAAGACAAATGGTGGTCACACTGTCGGGATCCTCCCATATTGAATCCAGTGAATATAGCACGTCCGAAAACGGTGATCGCGATTAACCCCTAGACAAAAGAAATTCGAGACACTGAAGTGGAAGCTCGAGTTAAAGGGGAGGGAGGGGGGGAAAACAGAAATAAACAACATGCAAATGTAAGCTGAGAAACTTGCAAACAAAATGTCTGACGTGGTGGTTATGTTTGATGTGTTGTAAAAATTAATAAAAAATTGTATAAAAGAAAAAGCAGGCGTTTGCCCCCCAAGTGCGATAATACAACTTTCCAGGTATTCATTCTCCAAGGCTGAATGAAGTGTATGATAAGAGGCCCATTGTCAGCTCTAAGGAGTGAATAAAAAGACACTCATTTGTTCATTGGGGGTTGTTGCTGCTTTTAGTTTAGACCGGGAAATGTTTAAAGTTATTTCATTTCATTGCAATGTAATAAACTGACTTTGACCCTTGTTACACTTCCAAATTCTATGTGTGGACTTAGTTTTCCCTGACAATGTGCCAGTTGTGTGGATGAACAAACGGAAGACAAGCAAAAATTGGCAGTAATACAAGTACAGGATGGTGTGTGGATGGCCATCTCGGATGGGCAATGACAGGGCTTTATTACATCGCTGGTCCTCTACCTTTTGCTTGTGATTCTGCGAGAATAATGACAGTGAACTTTCTCTCTTTGGTCAAGGGAATGTCTGCAATTGTGTGAAAAGGTGAAAACCGAAAGTGATTAATACCAGTTTTTGGCTGGAACAAAAGCACAAAACTAAGGTAGGAACCTTTTGTTTATTGTAGACTCATCGGGAGAATATTCCAGTCAATTTTGGTGCCTTGAATGGAGAACTGAGACTTTGTTTCTAGCATTATCCCTATGACCCACCAGAATTATAGCAACATGATCTCTTAACTATATATGAATGGCCAAAGAATTCAGCTTAAGAGATGAGGATTGAGCAGCTACCAAATTAGGTGCTAGGTTTTCTCAAACCCATGAAGCTATGAAGTATAGGAAGCGTACCCAGCAAGACTATTTTTTGAGGTAGGGAAATCATCTTAGCATGATTGCTGATTTGACCAATGTGAACTAAATTGTGTTTTGTCACCCCTATTTGTATAAGTTGTAGTCTCTCCTGACCTCCGTAAAACCTAGCCTTGGGGTTTCCCATAATTTCTGTTAGACCTTTATATTTAGGAAGTGTGGTAAGCCTTTAGAAAGTCCATATATGTTCTGTGCTACTCCTGTGTAGATTTATAAGTCTGACATCAGATCATAGTCTAATAGTGAGCCTGTCCTCAAAACATTATCACCAAATGCAACATGTGAGCCAATTATGCCACCACACGTGAAGGTTTATCTCGGGCATGCACAGGGAAAGATCCAACCTGTTCTTTAGTTCTTTGCCTACATTTGCAGGAATACTAATACAATGTGGGGTTCCAATACAGGAGTTCTCTCAACCTTGAAGCAGAGTTCTGGTTATAGGCACTCGGCTTTCGTAAAGCAACAAGAGTCTGCCTAAATGCATTCCTGAGGTGAGTTTCCAGAAATCTTTAGATGTTTGGGCTGGCTGTTACTTATTTGGGAATTAGGATGTCTCAAGAATGTGGGAAATAGAAAAAGGGACTAGCCTTGCTACACAGACCTCACCAAACTATGCTAGAAGTCTTCCTATGAGGACTACCCTCACTCTTATTGTTCCTTTTTGTTCTGGGACTAGAACAGTTAGAGTGTCAAAGGTATCAGGCTTTAAAAGAGTTAGAACTCATTGAAAGGTTTCTGTTCTTCAAAAAACATTGGAGGTCCGCCTGATGCCACTTCATGGTCCATACTACAAGGCTCAAGTATGCAGCGGGTCTCTACCTGTAGCCCCCTGAAGGAAACTCCCTCTGGAGTGGAAACAGAGGGGTTTAGGCAGAGAGGGTCTGTATAACTGAAGGTGGTTCCATGCCCATGATATGCCACCCCATCTATACCAGTATTCCTGGATCTGTACCATGCTGTGTCTTGGACGCAGACAGTGCCAGGTCTCCAAGACAGGGAAGAAGGGCCAAAATGTGGGATAGGTGCGACAGAAATATTTTATTTTTATTTTACATTTTTAAAGCGCTCACACAGCCCGCGGACATCGAGGCGCTGTTACAGGAATTGTTTTTTTTGTTTATTTAGTTGCGTAATTGGTGTTGTCTTAGTTGTGTATTTATAACGCGCTTAAACACCAAGAGGTTTCTAAGCGCGGACCCGGGGATCGAACCTATGTTGCTTCGTGTCGTCTTTCTTCCAAGGCGCACACGTTGCTGCTGAGCTATCCTCCCGGGATGTCTCAGCAGTAAGACAGTATATGCCATTAATGAACCAAGCAGCCTCTGCGTCCGACATGACCACCATGAGGAAAAAGAGGAAGAGAAGGGAAACCTCAGGGAGACTAATGGTGAAGTCCTGCCCCACGGAGTGGCATTTATCTGAAGAATAGATAATTGATCACAGCCTCCGTGGGGCAAAAACAGGATAAGATTGTGGCATTCCTGCGACAAGGTCACGTTCAGTGAAAATCTTTTAGTTTAAAATCTTTAACCTACAAATAATCATCAAATCCAAAATATATCACATGACAACACAAAACAAATTGAAATTGCTATGGCAAAACAGTTATGAAACACTGAAGACAAAATGGCCTCTATCTGATCAGCTAGACATCAGAAGTAAAAAATTAAAATAAAAAATAAAAAGATGATGCAAAAGCTGTAGATTCCTACGCTCTCCGAGGTCACACGATGTAAGAGGCAGTGGTGTGGAATGCAGGCGAGTGATGTTCTTTCTTAATTCTTGTCAATACTGGCTTCAGAAGTAAAGATGTTGCAATTATTCAAGTTGCACTGACTGCTTTAAGATGTTCTGCAAATTGATTGCAAAAGTTTGTCATATTCATTGCGAAACCCTTTTCAAGAGCTGCTGTGAATTTGAGGTATTACCCATCCTCTGCAATGAGGGGGTCGGGGTCGAGCACAGGAGACATGGATGGTCTGACCACTACCTAACATGCTTCCCAGAGGTTGGAAGGAGAAAGATTACCTCGGCTCATCACCAGCTGCGAGACGCAGTATTATGTTTTCCCCTTGGAGAACTCCTGAATCTCAAACAGTGCAATGGCACTTCAAGCGCAACAGACAGACAGATCGCGATGCACAGTGTAACCATAACCTCAAGCACATAGCAGAAGCAACATACCTGCCTATGCAGCAGACCTTTGTCTTATATACCTCCAACTTTTCCAATCAGAATGCAGCAAACTTGAAATAACAACATAAATAGCCATTTAATCATTAATGATGCCTTTTCAGCTATCTTCTTAAAATGACTGACGCAAGCACTGCTCTTTTAGAAGAGTAGGCTCAGATAAATATGAGACTGCCCCCTCATCTCTACATTCATTTAAAAACGATCTACAAGGTTTCACCCTTTGCCTGAACACCATCCTTTTTGTTTTTATTATATTTAATTTCAAACTGTAATTCCCAAAATAGTAACTTGTGTTTAGCAGGCCCTGTTGGAGACCTGCTGGGGGCAAGTCCAAAATAGCTGTGTCTTCTGCATAAGGAAGCATGCTATAATGAACCCTTCAGGTGGAGGGTGGATTAACTTTCCTAAGAGAAGTACTAGAATCAACATCCAAAAGGAATACATTGGGACCAACTGACATCCCTGCCTGCCACCTTTATTGGTGTTGGAAAACAATGTATAATTCCACAATCTTGTATATTGGACAGATGTTGACATGTCTGTGTATCACGTTGGATAAGACTTAAAATACCATTAGTGACCTGTAAGAATGTAGAAGTAGGACTCAGACACAGTGGGCTCATGTTGATTGACATATACTTTTATTGAAAGTAAAAGGGTGGGGGACTGGGGAAACTCCTGCCTTTCCCTAAAGTCAAGAGGGGTTTCCCTTCCTCAACCAAAACTAAGGAAACTGCCAGTATGTCTTGTCTAAAGTAAATAGTCCACTGTCACAAGTCCGAAGCCTATCTCCATCCCTCACACTATTTACTAACCTATAAAAAACAAAATGTCTTCTTAATTCAGAAGAATAGGTTGTAGATCCAATCAACGAGTTCCAAATAAGACAGGTTCCAAACCCAAAGTTCTTAAATGTAAAACAAAGTTCCATAAAGTTCTTAGATATTTCTCTGTTGCACAAACTTTGTAGCAACCAGGGGCAACCACACCCATGTCCTGGTTCCTTTTCTTGGCAACTCTCTATTTATTGGACCACAGCCAGGGGCAATGACTCCTTTGCCCTGGTTCCTTCTCTTGTAGGTCCTAGATCTCTGCCTTTCTCTCTTTCTGCTTGGGCCAATTTGGTTCACTTCCTTGCCAAGTATGGTGCTTAGTAAATTACTCTGTGGTTTCCCTTCTTCTCATGGGATTTTGCCCCAGACCCCTCTTTATGTTTGGGAACTGGGAGCCCTCTTCTCCCAAGTACCACCACGAGGAAGAGGACTTGTGTGTTTCTCCTCTAGTGGGTCCCAGACACCTTCTATGTGTGTGGGTACTTGGAGCCCTTTCCTCCCAAGTACCGCCACAAGGAAGAGGACTCATGTTGCTTTCGTTTAGTGGGACCCAGACCCTTAAGTTTCTCTTGTTGGGGGACAGACATGGTTCACATGCCTGCCAGGTACTGTGACTATTAAGATGCTGACTGCACAGTCTTAGTTTCCCACCAGCCAGCCTGAGTGCACCCCTTTGTAGTGGGCTCTGGTCTGCCCATGAACACTGCAGTGTCAATCTTTCCCAGGACAGCGTGGTCTTCCATTCACAAGCTTCCCTGTCTGCAGGAACACCGGGAGCTTCTCTCTGCCAGCTCGCCATTCGGTCCTTCCACTGTGACTGGCCCTTGTCCTTCCAGCTCCTCTTGGCATCCTGGTGTGCTTCCTTGCACTTTCCTGCACCATGCTGGCCCCTGCAGCTCCTTCATGGAGGACTAGACAACTTCTTCCTGAGTCCCTCATCCTTTTCTACTGTGCATTGACCAATGAGCAGCCAGCAACAACTAGACTGCTCATTGTGGTTCTTAGGAGAACTCTTCATACCTCCGCTCCTCCACTTCATCCCAGTACTTATTCCAAGTTGTCTAGAATGCTCATGTTGGTTATGCAGAACACTCTACATTCCTCCATGCATCTTATTTATCTCAGTGGTTGTCAATAACATATCTTTCAACTCTTCCCCATTCTTCCTCGCCTCAGTATTTCTAACCTTGATCTTCCTTGGGTCAGTTGTGCTCTTCATAGTCCCAGTACTTATCTAGGGAAGGGTTGTTCCTAGTCCCAGGAGGGGTTTCCTCTGCCATGTGATTCTCTCCCTGTGCACCACCCTCAGGGGAACTATTGTACCGAGGACGTACTGCGCTGGCATGGGAATGGTCTCCCCCATAGGGGAGAAGGGACAGCATCCACAGATTTGTCACCGACTCCAATAAAATGTAAATTCCGCCACATTATCTTTCTATCAATCAAATACTGACGAAATCCACCCTGGAGTGCTACGGACTCCATAATTGGGGACTAACACCGCCAAACCACCACTTGGAATCTGGCAGTGATACCGCTGGACCAAGTGGCAGTAACGGTACCGGTGCGATACCACCTAACTCGTAATAAGCCCCAATGCCCAGTAAGGGAATTGGCCTATAACCTTGAGGGGCTGGTGGTCCAAGAAATACTTGTCTAAGGGGATGGCATAATGCCTGTCTTGACAACAGCAATAAACATAAAACGATTTGGTGTCCTTCAAAAAAGCTCCCATTTTTTTTCTCAAATTCTTTTTTTGTCTTAACGTGATTTTTTTATGCCATTTTGAAACTATAAATCTGACCAGCAGTGTACACACCCCTCATTAAATCATGGTTCAGTTTTCTTTTCGAGATTCTACATTCTGCATCAAACCATGGTGCAGCCCTTTCTATAACCTGGAACTCCTCAACTTGGGGGCACGGTTTGCCAATAGCTCTCTCCTGGATAGTTTCTCCTATAGACTCAGACAAACTGACGCTTTCCTTTGTGGCCTCTGAACTGTTCAACAGTTTTAAGAGAATATGTTAATTTCTTGTGAATTAGTAATTCTTTCCAATGCCTCCTTTTCGAGCGTAGGCATCGCCAACCAGCTTCTCTGGCTGTCAGATATCTTCTTCGTGGTGCCTACCCTGGCCATTGGAAAATGAACGCAAGAGGATTGTGTTTACTCTTTGATCAATAAGAAATGTAACATTTCATAACATTCCTGAAGAAAAAAAACATCCACAATGCAGTCATCAATGACTGTGGAACAGTACTGCCGATCTTGCATGCTTAGGAATGCACGATTTGCCATTAAAGATCCCAAAAAATCCTAGGCAGAATCTGAGGCTCCGTTTGTGGCCATTTTTACTGTCCATACATTTGCACTAATATTTTGCTCGGGAACCTGAAACCCCTGGTAATGTTTATTTACTCCTACTCTATTTTTGAACAGCTGGACTGGTACTATATGTCTATAAATGTATTACTGACCACTCAATTTCCTCAACATTCCTTGTAAACAACCACTTAATGTCAAATGAAGTTAAAGGCCTTGCACATTTCCTTGACTAGAATAACACGTGGTCTATATAACTATTAAGTACTGCAAATTAAATGTTCAACATGCAGTTTTAATTTTGTTACATTTCTAATTTGTGTTGCAAACAATTTGTCTGCCAACTATGCGCCGATATATTCCGTCGAAAAATGGATGTTGCTCACCATTTAATTTGATATGCCAATTTTGCTCATTGCGCACAAAAGGTTGGGGACCCCTGATCTAGGCGGTCAAATTCAGGATCCTGAATCTCAAGCGGGGCATTTTGTAATACATAGAGAAATCTGGGCAGGGTGATCATCTTAAAGAGGGCGGCTCTACCCATAAGTGTCAGGGGGGAGAAGTCTCCAGTAGCGGACATCGTCTCTAAAACGGTCCACGATTGGTTGAAGGTTGTGGGTTTTGTAGCGTGTTAAGTCCTCCGATACCCAAATCCCCAGATATCGAAATCCACTTGGTTCCACTTTGTATGGGCATTCCTGGGGCATGGCCTGTATACCGCCCTTCACCAGAAAAAGGATAGACTTGCTCCAGTTGATTCTCAGCCCACTGAATTCACCAAAGCGGACAAGCATCTGCATCACTACGGGGCATGTTCGTATCGGGTCACCCAGATAGATCAAGAGATCGTCAGCGTACAAAGACGCCCTGTCCTCATGTCCTTCCGGCCATCTGAATTCAATCCAGTCCCCACTCTGACGGAGCCATAAAGCGAGTGTCTCTATCGCAAGAGCGAAGAGGAGGGGGGACAGGGGGCATCCCTGTTGTGTGCCTTTGCCAAGGGAAAAGGGCTCAGAGGGCCACCCGTGCACCTTTACCTCTGCCTGTGGATCTGTACAGAGGAGTTGCACCCATCCCAGAAAATTGTCTCCAAAGCCCATTCTTCGCATAGTTTCCCAGAGGCTGTCCCAACGAACCGAATCAAACGCCTTCTGAAAGTCTATGGCCAATAATACAAGCGGCTTATCTATAATTGGGGCTCTTTCCAATAATAGGTGGAGGCGTCGTATGTTCATGCACGTTGATTTATGTGGCATAAACCAGCATTGGTCCGGGTGGACCAGAGAGGTAATGGCCAATTGTAGCCGGTTAGCTAGGAGTTTGGCAAGGACTTTGGTTTCAGTATTAAGTAATGAGATGGGCCTATAGGAGGAGCATTGCTCAGGTGGTTTACCCGGTTTGGGGATGACAACAATCGTGGCTTTGCGCAAATCCGGCGGGAGAGCGCCCTGGTCCCGAGCACCGAGGAACATTTTGTGGTGGGACGGTGCTAATTTCTCACCACCCAGCTTCTTCCAGGTCTCAACCAGAAATCCGTTGGGGCCCGGTGTTTTCCCAGATTGTAATTGGACTACAGCCTCAGCTATCTCTGCTTCGGTGAGAGCTGAGTCCAGTTGTGCTTTCTGCTGTTCCGACAGCTGAGGCAGAGTAATATCATCTAGAAGGGTGGGGTCCAGTGGGGATACCGGGGTGCAGTACAGAGAGGCATAGAAGTCTGTGAAAGCCTTTGCTATTTCACGGTCTGAGTGGCATCTTCCGTCCTGCTGTGTTTTAATTCCTCTGACATGGCGTTGACCCTAGTCTCTCCTCTCAAGCCAGGCCAGCATTTTCCCAGCTTTGTCCCCATGTTCATAGACCCTTGCTCTGGACTCTCGATGGGCGTGTTTAGCGTTGTCTAGCTCGATGTCCCGAAGCCTCTCTCTAGGGCCCTTAAGGGATCTCAGAGCTTGGATCAAGAACATATTTGGCTTCCCAGTCCCTCATTTCAGCTTCTGCCTTAGCTAATTCCCGAAGTCGTTCCTTCTTTTTGTTTGCCATCCAGGAGATTATGTCCCCCCCTCAGCACCGTTTTGTACGCTTCCCAAATAATAACCGGGTTATCTACCGCGGTGTTATTATTTTCAATGTTGCTTCCGTGAGTTGGTCGACAAAATCAGGGCAGCCCAGATAATAACTGTTCAATCTCCATGACTTGGGGGGAGCCACGCCCCGCATTCACAACACCATCATCAAGGGTGAGTGGTCTGAGATGCCACGGGAGAGCAGACCCGCAGTAGTCGCCTTATGTATATCGGTACTTGGGAGGAAGAAGTAATCCAATCTGGACAGGGAGCCACGTGCTCCCGATTGGATCGAGTAAGCCTCGGTATCAGGATGAAGATGTCGCCACACATCTCGGAGGCCCAGGGCTGACGCAAATTTGGCTAAATTGGTGGAGGTGTTATGATTGCGGTCCCTGATGTGAGTGTGATCCTTAATGTTACACATAACTTCATTAAAATCACCCCCAAGACCCACATATCGTGTTGGTGTTTTGCCATGAGGATAACCAGGTCCTCTAATAGTTCCTCCCCCTGCCCCGGCCGAGAGTACACTGATGCAATGGCCAATGTTTCTTCCCCTAGTGTTCCTGTGGCCACCACATAGCGACCCCTGGGATCCTGCCTACTGTCAGTGGCACGAATGGGAGGCGTTTGTGTATCAGTATGAGTGCCCCTCTAGATCCCACAGTGTATCCCGCATGTAATGTCACTCGGTAGTTGGTTCTACGAAAGAGGGTGCAGTTAGTTGCAGCTAAGTGTGTTTCGTTAATCAGGGCAATGTCTGGGGAGTGTCTGTTCAAAAATTGCATCACAAGACGTCTCTTGATTCCAGAACCCCGCCCGTTCACGTTCCACGTGATCAGTTTGAGATATTTGGGTAGTTTAGGAGGTAGTGCATGAGTCAGCGTGGGCGCCATTTATAGTTTGTAGGGTCGGATTCACAGGTTTTGTGGAATCGTGTTATAGGGGTGTTATGCAGGGGTTGGTCACAGAGGGGATGTGCTGCCATCGGGGGGTGACATATGACAACGTGTGCTAGTTGGTATGATTCATTAGCCTTGTGAATGCATAGTAACTTTAGATCCATACAAAAACAACATAAACTGTCCCTTTCCCCCACCGTATACTACACCCCAACACGAAGTACCTGTTGCCCGAACATAGTTGCAACCTAACTTACAAATACAGGTATACAACAAGTAGTGATAACTATCTTGGGGGGGTCCATGCTTACTGGGGTCGCCAGCTATGTTGTAATCTCAATCCTCAGCTGCATTGTCAGGTTAATCGAGTGGCGACATTTTGGTTCCAGGTTCTTGTGAGCATCCTTTTGCGTGAGCAAGTCCATGTAACTTAGCAGTCATTGCCTTCATTTAGTGGTGCACCCATCTCTCGTTGTGGGCGCTCCGGTGGCGCTCTCTCTGGTATCGGCCTGTTTCTGCCAGTATCTCGTCTCCAATGAGGTCTCCAGTCGCCCTCCAGGTTAGTTTCGGCCCAGTTCCATGCATCCTTGGGATCCGAAAAGTGCAGGGTCGCACCATTATGGTAGATTTTCAATTGTGCGGGAAACATGAGCCCGTATTTTATATTGAGGGCTTGAAGATGTTTTTAAGTGGGTCGGAAGACAGTCTCTCGCCTTCTGAACCTCCCTGGTGAAATCTGGCAAAAAGCAATTTTGGAGCCATTATACGTTATTGCGCCCTTGGTTCTGGCCAATAGTGTCTCGATCCCTATAGTTCAGGAGCTTTGCTATCACCGTGCGTGGAGGAGCACCAGGGATCTGGCCGCCTATTGGTATGCGGTGAGCACGTTTGATTGAAAAGAATTTCGATAGCGTCTTGGGAGCGAAAAGGTCTGCAAGCCACTGCTCTAGGAACAGTTCCATGTTTGGGCCTTCAGCTACCAACCATACCAAGAATGCGGAAGTTGTTCCATCTTGCTCTGCCTTCTCCCTCTTCGACTCTCTCCTGTAGTGCTTTGAGACGTGTCACCACTCCAGTCATTTGGTGGCCTACAGACCTCAAGCCATCCTCTGTTTCCGATATGCAGCCCTCGGTCTCACCTGTTCGGGTCGTGAATTTTTGAAGGTCATGGCGCAGTAGGGACACCTCTGTGCGATGTCATGATGCCTACCCCCAGGCATCCGGATCGAGTCCATCAGCCCCGGGAGCAGGCATCCAGATACTCATTAAAACCCCAACAGCCCCGGCTGGGGGCTGTTTGGATTCAGTCCTGGCGCCTTAGGCGCCAGGCTCATCATAGAAATCAGTCCTCGCGCCATAGGCATAGACTTTACTTTCCTTATGCAGACCATGCTGCAAATGAGTCCAAGCCAACGTGAGGCCAGGATGGGACTATTTTATTACAGGGACTATTTTTCACTTGGGTGTGGTTCTGGGGAACTTCTTACCTGGGACTACTTTGCAGGCTATTTAAACCACGCCCGAACAGCAGCCCATGCTTTGCGTTATTCTGCATCCAGCAGCGTGATGCTCACCGTGTCTGCAAGTCAGCATCCAGTCTTCTGCCATGCCCGCCTCGAATCCGGAGCTCCTAGACAAAAGGCAAAGAAAGGAGAAGAGGTTAGATCACAGACATTATTTGATTCCTTACCTGATTCCGGACCCAGCACATCTCCGAGCCTGGAAAGGACATTATTTCAGCACGCGTTGCTTCGCCAGCAGCAGCGCCGCGTTATACTCACCAGTCCAACGCATCTTTCGACTCGGCGCTGCCTCCATCATTTTCTTCGTCGAAACCCAGCACCTGGGGGGAAAACAAAAGGAATAACAAGGTGAGCCGAGAAAACCAACAAGGACAATCTCTTTACCACCATAGGCTTACCTGCTTTACCACCGGAGGTATTATTCTTTAATTCGCCGCATCTTCCTATGCCGCACCTATAAAGGGAGAGAAAACAGCAAGTTAAACTCATGCAACTTTTACCGGACAGTGTTTGGTAATACAGACTCTTACCTGAACACCATCAGCTGCCTCCAGGCAATATTCTTTTGGACCCAGCGGCAACCAAACAAGGGAATGGAACAAGAGTGAACATCGGAAATATTGAACTCTTTGAACTTTATAGACACTGGAGTCAATATTCCTCCGGAACTCCTCCTGCTGGTATTGCTTCATCTCCCCCTAATATCCCCCCCAGAACAATGAACACCTTTCCCAATTTATTTTGAGCCCATAGTATATGCCAAATTCACTCAATATCACCATTACTCTTGGGCCTGCCTTTTTGCCCCCCCCATGTATATTAGAAGGTTGTCTGCATACAATAACATTCTGTCTTCCCACCCCCCCTCCCCATCCAAACTCCTTTATCGAGTGATCTGACTGGGTCTTTTCGGTGAGTGGTTTGATCACCAATAGAAATAGTAACAGAGAGATCGGGCATCCCTGCCCAGTGCTCCTCTGGAGTGGAAAGGTACGGGATGAAAACCCATTAACTCTTACCTGTGCTAGTGGCTTTGTATATAGTAATTGCACCCACTGTCTAACGTTGGGTCCAGAACCCACCTTCGCCATCACTGCCCACAGGAATTCTTATCGCACAGAGACAAAAGCTTTTTCTGAATCTTGAGACAGGATTGCGTGGGGACCTTAATGAGTGTCCAACAGTGGCAACGCATTGTGCAACCTCTGTAAATTAATTCTTGTGGCTCTGCCGGGGACAAGGCTACATTGGTCAGAGTGTACTAACTGGCTGATTACCCCTATCAATATAGAGGCGAGGATCTTCACAAGGATTTTGGCATCTCCATTCAGTAGCAAAATTGGTCGGTATGAGGCTCATTCATTTGCAGCTTTCCCTTTCTTGGGTATTGCCACAGTCGTGGTGTTTTGCAAGTCCCTCAGGAGCTCTCCTTGGTCACGACTCTCTAGGAACATGTCTGGCATCGGTTTCACCACTCTATCCCCCATGTGCTTCCAGCATTCGATCAGGAACCCGTTCGGGCCCTGGGTTTTCCGGAATTGCAAGTTATTAATAGCTTCCTGTACTTCTTCCACCGTGACTTCCCTATCCATCTCTAGCCGCTTTTGTTCTCCCACCACTGGCAAATTAACCACTTCAAGGTATGACAAACCTTCCTCTCTACACAGTCCAGCCACTTCTCTATACAGCCTCTGGTAGAAGTTGGAAAATTCTTCAGCGATTTGGTTTCCCTCTGTGTGTTCTCCGACGCATTTCTTATACCTCTAGCCCATCTGGATTGGTTTTGGGTGATAGCCTTCACCAGCAACACCTTTTGCTTCTGCCGTGGTGTTCTCCGTGTATATCCATTCTCTCTACTCTATGACTGTTTGCAAAGCCTCCATTTTGGCCCATCTTTCTTTCCGGTGGTGACCAATTGCCACGCTTGCCTTCCCCCTGAGGACTATTTGGTACGCATCCCAAAGGGTGCACCTGCTACCCACATTTCTCTCACTCAATTCAAAGTAGTCCTCTGTACATATCTCCAGTTCCTCTAGCATTGGCTCAATTCCCAGGTAGTATGCACTGAGTCTCCATTCTCCCTGATCCTTCGGGTTCCTTCATCTTAATCATACCATAAAACCGATTATAATCTGAAATGTTGATCAGGAGGTTTTTCACTTCCATCACCCTCTCTGCAATTGTGCATGGTATAAAAATGTGATCTAATCGTGATAGGGGCAAATGTACGCCAGAGTAGAACGAGAAATGCTGCTCCAGTGAGTGCAGCCCCCTACACGCATCCCTCAATCCTGTTGCATCCACGAATGTTGGTAGTTTGGTGTGTGTTACCTCTTGGGGAGGTTCATCCCTCTGCAAACTCCTAAGTCTCCCTAGATGACATTGTTGACATCCCCATCCATTATCATCAAGCCTGCCCCATTTGTGTCAAGTAGTGACTGAACCGTTTTCAGTAGCTCCCCCTGTATGGGTGGTGGAGTGTAATACACTCCGTATAACGATCGATTCCCTCCACCGTTCACCTATCACTAGAATGTACCTTCAATTAGTATCTCTCTTCAACTGTGTAACAATGAGTGGGATGGTGCGTTTGAGGAAGATTGCCACTTCCCTGCATCCCTTATAATATCCTGCATGTTCCACCACCGAATATTGACCCATTTCCAGGAATCTGCATTCAGAACCTAGTTGGTGTGTCTTCTGCAGGAGCACTATGTCTGCTCTTTGCCTATTAAGATAATTAGTAACCAGTCCTCTCTTAATCTTGTCGTTCAATACGTTTACGTTCTAGGTGAGACATTTCACTACTCTACGTTCCTCGCCATTGCCCCTTCTTTCTAATCTGTGTATCCCTAGTGCTGACTGTGATATGGTGGCCTATGCTGATTCTGTGTGGCAGAGGTAGGAACCCCCTTGGCGTGTCTACTGTACCCTTCGACCACCCCCAACATTAGTAAAATCTTAAACAAACATTGCCCCCAACCCCTTGAATCTCCCACCCCATACTTCCCCCCAACATGAAGCATCTATCGACCCTGAAACCACAAAAACATTCACCCTCGACCTTGTTAAGGGACTTGGAACTTTGAATGTGCGTGGGGCTGTGTGAACACCTGTTCCACTCAGATTACCTTCAGCCTGTCCCACCCTCTTAAGTCTTATTTGTTTCAGCTGCTAGACACCTTATTCTGACCGTTCCTACATGCACTATCGTCTCTTCAGGACTTGAGCTCTTCCTACTTCATGGTGCACCTGTCTCAGTTGTCAGTCTTTCCCAAATGTCCTTGTTGCTCTTCAGTTGGAGCCGTTCCTTCCTTTTTATCACTGCTCTTACCCAGCGCTCACTCCTTGCGGTGTGAGCCAACTTTCTCCACCCAATCCCATGCATCAATTGGGTTAGTGAAGAATCTGCCCCCTAAGGGCCGTTCACTGTGAAAGTCACCAGATAGATTGTAGCATATTTAACCTCTTTATCTTTCAGCTTTCTTCTAACCGCTTCAAAAGATTGACAGGGTTTCTGTACCGCCATGGTGAAATCCGGGTAGACTGCGATTCTGGCCCGGTTATATTCCAGGTTCCCTTTCTTTCTTGGCCTTTGCCGAATCCAATCCCGATCGTGATAACTCAATAGCTTCGCAATCACCTGTCCTGAGTGAGCCTTGGCGGAGGCTCATGGCTTGGTACTCTACATGCCCATTTGATGGAGAAGAAATTGGACAGACCATGCAATCCCACCCATTCCTTGATCCACGTTCCCAAGAAAATGTCCATGAATGGGCCCTTCACTCTCTCCGGCAGGCCACTTTGTCGTAAGTTGTTGCACCTTGTCCTTGTTTCCACATCGTTCATCCTTTCCTTCAGTTGATGCGTTTTTTCCAGCATAGCTTGCATGTCACGTTGTTGGGGTGTTACAGTAGCCGCAATATCTGATATTCTTTGCTCCGCTTCACTCGCTCTCCCGACACCATGTGCAAATCTTGTCTCAAGAGACCTACGTTCACTCCCACTGCGTCCATTTTTTGCTCCAGCAATGTTCTTGCTTCGAGGATGGCCCATAGAATATCATGTGTGAATTGGGCAGAGACGGCCCTGCTACCCTCCTGCGCTGCCTTATATCCTGAACCCATTGCCTGCGATTCTCTTGGCAGGTGTGAATGTGTAGATTTTGGGCTTTGCTTCTCCTTGTCCCTTGTCATGATCCTGTAATTTGTGCTGAATGGCTCCTTCGAATCCGAGTGATTTGCCCGCGGCTGAAAGTACCGCGGGCAAATCGTTCGCATGAGAAACTACCAAGTTTGCACCTTTCTCATGCGAACACACATACATTCTCACACACACACAACACACCCATAACACCCCCCCACCCACACCCTCAGCACACCCCCACCCACACCCCCCAACATAAACAAACCCCACTTAACTTTGTCTTCACGCTGGGTTCCCTGCAGCGCCAGTTCCCTTTCACTTCTGTGATCGGGAACCGGCGCTGCAGGGTCCTTTTCTTCTTTTTTTTAAACGGAAGGCTGCGGGCATGTCCCCCCGCAATCCCCGCTCACTATACCATGAAGTATAGTGAGCGGGGCGATGAAGGGGACACTCCAGCAGCCCCCTTTTTTTTTTCAATGCTACCACCAAAGGTTTAAACTTTTGGTGTTCGAACCTTTGGTGGTAGCATTTCTAGAACCTTTGGTCAATGCAACCATTTTTTTCTTTCTTTATTTATTTATTATTTTTTTAGGTAATTTCAACCTAAACCGCTCCTTCCTCTTGCTGGTTCTCTGCTAGGGCAATTTCCCAGCAGTGTCAAACAGGGTTGGTGTAGCGTCTCCCCTTCACCTGTCTCATTTTAGGGCCCGTCTGCTTTTGATTGATGTGTGGTCTGCCTCTCACCACTGGTAGTCTCCTCTATGCGCTTCAGGTCCCTTGTTGTCCCATCCGTGCCCAGGTTATGGGCTCCAGCTTTGGACGTCCGCCTCCCTCTCCGTATTCAGTGGGAAGTGGGGGCAGCCCACCATAGCTTGGGGAGCTCTGCATGTCAGCCTGGTCTGATTTTCACTCCTGACCTCTGTCGCTGCTCCTGGTCCTACAGGTACCTGGTTCCTGGAGGGTGCTTGTGGCAGCCGACATGCCCCGAAGTAGCATTGCAGTGCCGACGGACCGCCGGATCACGTGGCTGCCCTTTTGGCATCTGTCCACCACACAGCCTGCATTTCTGCTTGCAATTTCTCCCATGACCGGGAGTATTCCGCCTCACTATTTCCTTTCTGGATGAACCAGTGTTTCGCCCTCTGTCTTTATACTTTGTATGTGCCAGCACCCATCCAAACCGCTGCCATTTCCTGTGGGGCTTCGGAATTGGAGCAGACAACCGCTATGTCTACTCCAATTGGTGCAACCTGGGGTGCAGATGGCTTTATCTTGCAGCTATCAGCGCATGTAGAAATTCTGATGCCATGATTTTTTCCTCTTTTAATCTTGTGGTGAAAAGACACCACAAGTGCTTGGAAGGATATACTCTTCTATTTTAGAAGTCTAAAAAGGTCAACAGAAAACATCCCAGAGGGTAATCCATACTCATGCGGCTAGCGCAAAAGCAAGTGCTGTGGCCTTTCAATAACATGTATCTTGGGACGTTATTAGCTAAAAGGCTATGTGGGCAACCCCCTCAGTCTTTTGCAAGCAATATTGTCTTGATGTCATTTCTAGGGCGGACAATGCCTTCTAGCAAGAGGCCCTGAGGAATCTTTTGTTCAAAGTAGTGAGTGAGCTTCCCTCCTCCCGCAGAAGTCAGTGCATTATAATTGCCCATACAGTGTGGAGGAAAGGGAACTGGAAGTAGGAGTAATGAATTATACTTGCCATAGTGTCAACTGTGCTCCTATACCCAAATCCCCTTTCCCCCTTAACTGTCTAGTTGAATTAGCTTTGCCCCAGACATAGCAAAGAGAGACCAATGTGGTCATGGCTAGCGGGCGTGCTCCAACCAGTGATTGTGTCCTTGTATATTAAGGGGAAGCGCTTCTTTTTTTGGTGAAAAGGCTCTGTACCGGTTCTCAGTCTGTGATGCTATACATTATGGAGGAAAGGGGAATTTGGATTGGGAGCAGAGTAGTCCGTACAGCGAGTAATTTTTCCTTTCTACATAGTGCAGGTTTCCACAGTCACTAGTAGCATCATACATTCATTCATGTATTATGAGCGATATGTGAAATATAGTCTATTTAAGTCTACAATCTTAACTGGTAGTTTGGTTTCAAAGTGCATGGCAGAAGCTCATTAAAAACTCTGTTCAAGTACATTAAGTACACTTAATTGCATCTTTCTGCATCCAGTCCCTCTGCCTTCAAACCAAGATAATCAGAAACTGCATGGTAGGGCTGAGGGTGAGAATGCTTCAAAAGGTTTATTACCTATTCTCCTCGTTAAAATACATAGTAAAGCTTAACTACATAAACCATTGACAGGCCACTACAATTAATATTTCAACTAAACGAGCTGGGAGTAGATCTCTGTCTTCGGCTGGGGCCTCCCTCTGCAACAGCCTCCCTGCCACTCTAAAACTTGAGGAGAACCATCTCCGGTTCTGGAAGCACCTCAAGACCTTCCTCTTTTCTTCTGCCTTCGCTCCCCCGTCTCACCTGCTGATCTGTTCTCTCTTGGCACCATGCACCTGGCCACCCTCTGTCCTCATGGCCCAGGTACCTGCTCACCCTGCCACCCTCCGGGCCACCCCTTGCACTGGGGTCTGTATCTGTACCCATACAGCCCCCATTCATTTTTCCTCCTGCACTTATCAGACCTACCCTGTCTGCTGCCTTAAACCTAGCACTTGCCAATTTCTGGATGCACTACCACAGTTTGTTGCCTTCATTATTTATTTATTTATTATTATTTATCTGTTCTCCTTTGCTTCGCACTTTCCACTCCCCCCCCTTCCATGTACTTTTCTCCTCCCCCTCTACCATGCACTTGCGCGTTCTCAATGTCACTGGGCCAAGTAAGATCGTTGTTTTGTTCTCCCCTGTTCCCCTCCCTTGCCTTGTCGCGCTCTAAAACACTTGTGTACGAGCGCAATAGGAATAAAATATCAAGATAAACTATATAGATGTTGCTTTTTAAAACAAACAACTTCATCCACGAGCAAGGTGCTTTCAGCAATATTTCTCTATTTCTCACTCTACTTCAAGTTTTTACAGATCTGCCTTTTTTGCTCTTAGTCTAGTTTCTAAAATTGTCATATTTCCCATTTGCTGCTTTTTAAATATTTTTAGAAAATCATAAGTTGTACATGCATGTAAAGGTTTGGTTAAAGTAGGCGCACAGACTCAACTTTAGGTATTCTCTTTGGACTGCTTCTCTTCTAAACATACAAACCCATTGATGTTTTCTGGTATGTTTGGTCAATCAAAATGATTATACCTGTACATTCGTTGCATTTTGAGAGAGGCACATTTTCCTTCAATAGATAATCTTGGTGTACTGCAAAATGGGTTTTGTAGATTACCTGCTATTGTTTTTACATCAGATCAGGTTACGTTTACGTTATATTTGTATTGCTTTTATATCCGATAATTATTGACTCCAAAGCTGTAGGAAAAAAGAATAACATAACATTGCAAAATAAATTGGACTTTGTTGGCTGCATTTTACAGTACCACAATTTTGTCTATATTAGTATTGACTTTTGGCCTATCGCTATTCCACTCTCCTGGCTTCATATAGTCACTTATGTACCAGTGCTTGTTGTGTTTTTGTTTTTTCTCAAAGGCGTTTTCAGCATGCGCTTGCTCTTGTTTTCCATGGCGAAGCTATATCCTTACATTCTTGGAGGATATTTTTACAAATGGAGCAGTTCATTCAGATGGATGTTCTTTTAAAAGTACATTTTTGAGGTCCTCCAAAAGTAGACGATGGGCTAACTTGTTTGCTTATTTGCTGGGATTATGTTAAAGCTACAGCCAAGGCCAAGCTCAAATTTGAGGTGTCTCAGTGACTAAGCATTTTTGTAGAATGTAATAATCATAAGTGTGTGGATACGCCCTCATCACTTGAAATATTCTTTGTTGCATCTTTCCATAATGACCTGTTTTAATGAAGGGTGGGTTGCCATTTGCTGAATGATTTTAAAGGGTATTAATTAAACTGTGTAAAATTCTAAGTGACAGAATGGAATATCAGAAGCTTTCAGTTTGAATCAAGGTGAAGACTTTCCAGCTGCAAGTTAGCAGCCAGGCATATAGGCCACTCTCCCCTGGCATGAATTCAAGTTCTCCACATGTACACAACACCCAATTGGTGAACACAGATTTTGAGGCCTGATTCTATTTTTATCTCTCTCTATGCTGCAATGACATTATACTTTTCTTGAAAAGGCATATCATGCCTTTATTTCAAATTACCAGTTTCTTGACTCTACTGGGGTTTCATCTTTCCTGCTATAGCCATCATAGTATTAGGTGAAATTCCATAAATGTTTGGCCAGTATCTATTAATGTGCACAATGTGGCTGTATAAAATAATTGATATGTTGTTCTTTGTGGGCAAGTGGTACATTTCGTTAAATGGAAGAATGATTCAGTAAATTGCTTCTTTCTGTTTTATTTGTTGGTGATTCAATGTGAAATCCAGGGTCATAAACAAAGTACAATTACTAACATGCCTCTGTTATTGTTTTTTACTTTTGTACTACTTTAGTTGTTGAGCTTTTGTAAATATTATCAACATGTGTCTAAGTTAGTGGATTTAGGTTCTGCCGTCATATGAGTTCTTTGATGTCCAATGAAGTTTTGCTTCCAGCTAAATTTTTTATCACATATTGTACATTGATATGGCTTTTCCCCTGAGTGTTTTCTCTGGTGAAATATAAGGCTTTGTTTTACACTGTAACTTTTACCACATTCAAGACATTGATATGGTCTATCCCCAGTATGTGTTCTTTTGTGAGCAAGAAGACTTTCCTTTCGACTGAAGCTTTTCATACATTCAGTACACTGGTAAGGTCTTTCTCCTGAATGTGTTCTCTGATGCCTGATGAAATGTACCTTCTGGCTGAAACTTTTTTCACATTCAGTACACTTATAAGGTTTCTGTCCAAAATGTATTGTCTGATGCCTTAGAAGGTTTCCCATCTGAGTAAAGGTTTTCCCACATACGCTACATATGTATTGTTTCCCTTTTGTTGTTGACGTCTTGGGTTTAACAAGAATGCCCTTCAAGCTGATATTTTTCTCATATTCACTATCTGTGTATTGTCTCCAATTTTGATCTGTGTTTTGTGGACTTAGTCCAAGAGTCACATTGCTCACATTACTCCCACATTCATCGTATCCAGAAGATATCACTGCTTTTGTGGTTCTTTGATGTAAATTGGAATACACCGGTTTCCTGAAGCTAATTTCACATGAAGTAGCATTTGCTCCTCCTGGTACTTGATTATTTTCTGCAGACATCTGGCTTTCAGAAGTACATCCCTTTTGAACTTCCTCGAGCAAATTAACATTTACTTTTCTTGACGAAGCATTACATAGTGGTGTTTCTGGCTTTTTTATTGTACTTCTAGTTTGCCTTCTTCTTTGTATGGCCGCATAATCTGTTGCATTAAAAGAAGAAACATACAGTTAGCTTTCTATCAATACAAATGGATATATTCTTCTACACATCATTAAAAAAAATCCCAAATCCTTACGAACAATGATGTAAGACATTAGTTTAAATCTATTTTTACAACATTATTTATTTCTCCTTAACTTGCTCTAATGTATCACTCATTTACTATGACAGGGATGGCACATGGTGCAGGCTGTTCTTAAATAGAAAGTAAAACAGCAACAATTAACAATAGATATAAAAACAAGGAGGAAGCATGGGAGGGTTATTTTGGGAATGTCTATGTACTGGATCAGTTATCAAGTAATTTCAATTTCTTCAAACGCTTATATGTCAGAAGCACAAATTGGCATGTTTTATGATTCTCTGAAAAATGAGTCATGTTTGGAAACTTTCCTTTTTCACTACCCTTTTTGTTATTTTTTTAATAGCTGGTTCTAAGCCCCCAAATGCTTTTTGCTCTACACCAAGCCCCTAATTGCTTCTCTCTTTTTTGGAGATTTTTGTTTTTTCCCTTACATTGACCATTTCTACGTAAATGGTAGGTATGGAAAGCTGTCAGTACGGTACCGTTATATGCAGATGTCTTTTTTAACTTTCAAATTATTGATGGCAAGCCTTGGAAACCATTCATATGTAATTCACCTTTTAAAATGAAGGCCCTTTGCATCTCTTGGTCCTTACTAGAAAGCACAGATAACGAAAAAAACAAAGTGTGGAAAAACCCAATTTTGTTTACTTGGCACATAAACTATACATCTTTGTGTGGGTAACCGCAAACAAGGTATTCTGTAAATTCAGAAGAACAGCTTGGTTGTGAAATATGCTCACTGGCAAAGAAAGGATGTCACAGGGGCTCTAAGTAATTCCCCATTCTTAGTTTCCCCTCACTGATCCTCTGCTTGGAGATCTCTTTTCTCTTGGTCCATCATTTTCGTCAGCCTTGTTTACAGGTCTCCGGGTTGGGTTGCAATCACACCTTCCGCTATGAAGATTATCCAACTACAATACAAAAGAGGAGATACTTGGGATTTAAGAATTCAAGTGCTAAGGAATGAGGAATAACTCAATGTCAGTGAAAAGGGGTCCGAGGCTAAAGGACCCAGGGTCCAATATACTATCCATATTCTAATTCACACAGAAAAGAGTCCTTCAATTTAATCACAGTCAAAAGGTTTTGTGAAGTGCACCAGCGCACCTCTTTACTTGGCCTTGGAAGATGATGGAGAATCCTCTGAGTCTCTGTAGCTTTGTGACACTCTCACAGTGACAAGACCCTATAACATTCCCCCTCTTGACATAGGCGTTTCAGCAGATATCTTACCAAGGAAAGCCCTTACAGCTTTTCTGTCTCATGAAATAGAGGTCTCAGTTGATTCTTTACCGAGGCAAGCACTTTTTGCGTTTCCCCCTTTGCCCCAGGGGTGTCTGCGAGCAGGACATTCTCCCCTCCTACTAGATACTTGTCAGGCTGCAGTAATTACGCATAGCCCTAGCCAAGGGGCAACACTACTTGGCTTGGGTTTAGAGTCTGGCCAGATCTTCAGGGTCACACGCCTCTCTTCCACTTTGACCGCTTTGCAACCACCACCAGGATCTGGGATAGCATCCCCAGCAGGTGATTTTTTTATTCAGTATACTGCGACGCCTGCAAGCTTCTGGGTCAAGGCCTCCAGCAGCCTTTTACCCCGTTTGTTCTGAAATATTGAGCTCCATTGCAGCGATATCTAATTGGCGTAACCACTTCCTGTTCAGTTCTTACAGTGTGGCCCCTTTGGCTTAGCCACATTCTGCGTATCAGCTCTCTTGAAGTCTGGCCTACTTATTCTGGACACATCCTATTGATCAGCTTTTATCAGGGCGGGGGGGGGGGCTGACCTTGTAAGCTTTGCCACGTTCTGTTCTCCAGCTTCTATTACGGCTCTCACGTCAACATTGAGGAACAACTTTGTAACTCCCTCTCCCCTTTGAGGTTGCAAGCTCTTTTTATATGGTGGTTGGGGCATTGTTATAATGAGAGCCGGGATCAGTGGGTTAATTTCCTTATTAATGTATGCTCATATGAGTGGTCAGTGCATTATGGATCCTACTAATCCTCATTTGCCTGTCCTTGTTTTTCCTTATATTCAGGTGCTGCAGGTTTTTAAATAATCGAATTACACCAATGCCTCAGTGCCCACATACAAGAGGCAATATAGCGTGCCTGGCATCTTGAGATCAAGCTCTAGTGTCATGTTGGCCTGGCAGGCCAGCTTTCCAGTTGCAAGGCTGGAAGTGAGTTTGCTCTTGTGCTGATAGCTACTTTACATACTATGGGTTCGCCTTTCTTCAAATGTCTACTTCTAGTCAAAAGACCTCTTCTAGTCTATGTTTCATTCAAACAACCAATCATCATCAATTTGTTTTTTAATGAAAACAATCTAGACAGAGCGGAAACATGGAGCAATAGTGAGAGACTCTGCTATTAGCAAATCTTTATTCCAACCGTACTGGTGCTTTGAGGAGGTTTCCATTACTTTTGGCAGGGTTTAGGTGCTGGATGTGTCAGAATTTAACTCTTAAATTATATTGCTTTCATTTTGTTTCTTTACTTGTTTATCCTTTATTCCTGCTTCATCTTCTTCTTCTTCTTCTTGCTTTGTCAATTTGACATCTACTTTTGTAGTGGTGCTTGCCTGCATCGGATTATTATACAACCGTGTGCATTCATCCAGTCATTTCTGCTATGATGGTATCTTCATTTATTCATTTGTGCAATACATACCAGCCGTCCCTTTGAGAATATACCTTATTTCATGGGGCTACCCCTACAAGTGCCTTGTCCACACGTTTATTTGCACGTAAGATATTAGTTGAGACCCAATTTCTAAATTTCGAATCTTATAGCATATCTTCCATTTATGTCCAGACAGTTATCTGGTCCACCACCAACCCACAGAGACCTTTCAGCTACCTGAATGATACAGTATAAAAGAAAACAGGCTGTAATATAATAAAAAGGTTTCCACCCAAGGGCTGTAAAAAGAAAGGATCAAGTATTAGTTATTCAATAATTCAGAAAACAGCAAAGCATGAACAATAATACCCATTTAAAGGAATGAGAATGCATATTTCAAACCTGATACAAGAAAAAATGACAGCAGAAAAAAGGTGCAAGCCAAACCAGGATGGAAACAATTGGGTAGTTAAAGCAAAGTGTCCCCTGTAACGTGCCGCAGGCAATAGTGATTCCAGGTCCTCAACGTACACCCAAAAAAATAGGATGACATTTCACAGAAGAGTCCTAGGTCTCAAAAGCTCAAAAACAAAGTCCCATACACAGTCCAAATTTCCAGGCCAAACCCTCTACCCAATTTGCTAATTCAACTTCCCAACAGTAAGTAAGCAATCCCATTCCCAGAGCAAAAGGAGTTCCAAGCCATATAACAATTCAACACACTGGCACACAGAGGGTGTGGGAAAAAGAGAGGCGACGTTTCCACAATTAAAATAATAAAGACATGTGAAGTTACTTAACCGGTGAAGGAAACTATCCATGGACTATTGTTTGTGCTGTTGGAGTTGTAGTGTTTCTTTGCATGCAGCGCAGTCTAAAATGTCCATATTAAAATGTCCATTCCACTTGCTTTCCACAAGCCGGTCTCACACCACATAGGGGGCTACAGTAGGGGATATTATTGTCAAAAGTCCTGACAATTTACCTTGAATTGTTCTTACTTGGATCTTTTTTCTGAAAATATATTGTTGATACCTTACTTTACACTGGATTTATTCCCATGTTGCATCTTCTATGAAGTGTACGGGCAGTTTGAGCTCTGTTCCTTGTATTTTTTTTAAATGTAATGCTGTGTGTCAATTTCTTTTTGCACATAATTACTTCTCTTAACTGTATCATTGTTGCCACATTTTAACACATTCAATTTTGTTGATTATTATTCGACTACTTCATTTTTCCATAATTTCTGGAATGCCCACATGTATTTTCATTTGGAGGGAAGGTAGCCTATTGATCATCGTCTTAATTTCTTCTACATGTTTCAATGATCCTCACTTTGTGTTTGAAGTTCCCTGTTTCTCAGTATTCACTCCATCTTTCTTGTCTTCCTTTATGTTACTGCCATTAGTTATTCTAGTTATTTGTTTTCATGATTCTAGTTATTTTTTTTCATGATTATCACCCTATGACAAACCCTCTTATCTTGTTTTGGCGACATATATAAGGGTCAGGCGCCTCCATGAGCTAGTGGATGAAGGGCCTGAGGTGGTATGGGGACAAATCCCTGGTCACCCTTACTCAGTCCTCGCTTGTGGGCAGAGGACCACCACATGTATCAACAAAATTCCACTGACTATGCAAAAAAAAAAGATGTTTATGTTGTAAGGGTCAAGGGTTGCCCAACATAGTTTACCAATTCACTGCAGAGTAACATCCACCGCCGAAGATCACATTATTGCTGCTGGTCATGCTCCAAGAACACTCACTGCACTGGGCGAAGCAGGCTAGGCTCCCTTCTTGCAGCTGAACACTCGCACAAATGTGTTTTAACATATCTCATTGGATATGAAAACCTGCGTGCAGAAAGGCAGTCTGTGAGCATTTTTGAAGGAGGTCACGATTAGAGTGTGGCATGGGTTAGCAGAGACCCGGGAGAAGGAGCATGGTAGGAAGGAGCAGAGACGACTGGAGGCGAGGGGTGAGAAGGAAGAACCTCAGGAGTTGGCAGAAGAAGTGAAAGTAGTGGCATGAGGAGGACAGAAAGAGTTTATGAGGTGAACATCAGGTAGCAGTTGGAGAACATAAAATGCTAACAGCAGAGAAACACCAGGTGGTGGTGGTCATGGGAGAGAATAAGGAGTGGTAGGAGAACAATAACAGATGGCAGCAGGAGGTACCCTGCAGGAGGAGGCTGTAAAGCAGTAAGTGCCCACGACTAGGGAGTCCCAGTGAAAGTAGGCAGAAACGAGAAGGCACGCATTGATAAAAGCAGGGGTTAGGGCTGAGGGCCGATCTGAAGGGGTCAAAACCAATGTGGGAAAAGGAACAAGCACATGGCACTGCATGGCGTCGGGAAGGGCCAGTACCAAAAGACAGCTGTAAAGGAGATCTAGACATCAGGACCCCACATGGAGGGCAGTGATAAGAAAGTGGAGTAAACCTAGGACGAAATTGCGGCCAGAAGGTCTACGTAGCCCTAACTACCACGTGAAGAAAAATGCCATTTGCTTTTACAACTTGTGGCACAGACAATAGCATCTACAGATCCTGCAGGAGGACTGAAACTGATTACGCCAGGAAACAAGCCAAAGAAGGATAGTTTTAGGAACAAGCACCAGAGACAGCATGCCAGGGATTTACCCTCAACATCCTTGTGAACTTTGTTTTTGAAGAGGAACTTTTGAACTAACAACTAGGAAGAAAAGGTGGTGATAGTACTTGTTTTGTTTAAGTGGTACAGGAGACATTTTTTTGTATTCAATGAAATCTGTTTCCCCATAATTCTGGCATCTTGGCTCTTTTGTAGACCACACAAACACACACACACCTTTTTGGGAATTGGTATGCCCTTAATGCCATATCCTCGATTTTGTGCAGCTAATAGTTAAATTTAATTTAGTTTTACAGTGCTACATTGACATTCCTTTATAGCCCAAGCCTCCTCCTGCCATTTTTATTCTGATCCAAACTTTATACCTTCCTCGATATCCTTAACATTTCATTGAATTTTGCATATAACTCAGATGTGAGTGTGATAGGTTAATACATGAGTTTTCAGATTGATCCCTTTCCATTGTTCCACATATCCCTGATTTAAATACTTTTCAGATGTACTCAGTTAATGTTTGATAGTTTTATGGAAGAGAAATGGTCTGAACATTCTGGATGCTGGAATGGCAATATTAAATCATCTACTTTTCTTTTAATCTCCTTGATATTCTTGTTGCACTCTCTCACATTTTGAACCTCAGGTCTTGTTCCCACTTGACACAATTTAGAATTCTACTGTTCCCTCCTGTCAATGCTTCTTCCAAAATGATGTACTGTAATTTACTGATTCTTTATCAGTCAGATGGTCAATATGTTTATTTGGATCAAATAATCCATCAAACACATACAAAATAAAAAAAACAATGCATAATAAAACTACCATTCCTTCTTACTTATAAAATACAATGTCCCGAATTAAAAATAACATTCAAAGAACAACTCTCTCAAAAATGAAAAAGGTTAATAACAAAGTGCAGACAATTCATACATTCCAATACATGTTCAATCAGATAAGGTGCATACTATATAGTTCATAGGTTATATTAATTCATACCAACAATTCATTACAACCAATACTAATTCAAATTTCCCAGTAGGTGGCTATTCTTTTTTAGAGCAATTGGGTCAACATCCCCTTTCTTTGAAACATAGCTCTTTTCAGAAATGATAGTAGTGCCCACAATGTCAAGACAGAATCTGCACACAAAGAAACAGAACTGCCGGCCTATAGGAGCGGATGCTAGCTGACCTAAGGACTGACAGTAGAGTTGACCGTCTAATACTATTGTAAGCTGAGCAGAACAATTAGAGGTGAACCATGTCCCCTCTATCAGCCCCTCACGCTGGGCAACCTGCCACATCAGGGTACCCACTCCATTTTACTGTAGTTCCCCCTCAGCTGCAGACAGTCAAATCTAGCATATGTGATCAGCCAACAATCTCTTTTTATAGAATCCCAGATTAGATAGGGCTGGATCTCCTTCACCCGACTGATCACTGTGTGTACTTTATCTGAATTGGTTGCGAACTACATGAAATCCCTTTTCACCTTTATCGCCTCTCCCAGAATGCTTTTATAGGATCTCAATTGACTTTTGGTCAACAGATCATCTGGGGGTGAAAGTACCAGAATGCTTCCACTGTTTCCACAGGACAAAGTTTCATCAATATAGGCAAGCCACAGGATTTTTCTCCAGTTATCCCTTGCCATTAATGACCCGATAATCAAGTGGCATAGGGTAGCATATTAATTCGCCCAAAGCCGGATCCAGAATGTTATTGGTGCCAAGGCCCATTGGTCCTCCCAGAAATCCATTCCCAGTTCCCTATGAATAGAGATACAGGGAGCGGATCCAGTGAGTCCCAATAGCATTCTGAAAAATGTATCCTCCTTCACCTGAATCTACATACAAGGTCACAGCTTTAGTCTGGACAGGAGAACAAGTTACTTACCAAACTGGTAACGTTCTTCCGATGGGATATTCCTCCAACGTATTCCACATCTATGACATGTAATGTCCACAGCTGTGCACTTCAGAAACTTTTCAGCAGAGGGCATCTTGCGTCGATGGCGTCGAGCAGATGTCCCTCGAGGGCCTCCATCGAGGGTCGACGTCACTGGATGTTATATATCGGACGCACGGCACCCGTTGCCTCAGTTTAGTTTTTTCCCCAGAACATGTGGCACCAGTCTCCTGCCAGTATAACTGCCTACAGCCTTGCGGAAACGGAAGCTGCAATCAAAGAGGAAATTCTCTAGAGGGGCAGGCTAGGAGGGCGATGTGGAAAACGTCAAAGGGACATCCCATCGAAAGAATGTTACCAGTTTGGTAAGTAACTTGTTTTTCGAATTGTGTCCTCCGACGTATTCCACATCTATGACAGACTCCCAAAGCAGTACCAGACTATGGAGGAGGGAAAGAATTTAGAATGCGAGTTTAGATTACCCAATCAAATGGCCGAATAGATGACCGCCTTACCAAAGGCCTTAACCTGCCCATGGATGGAATCCAGGGAATAGTGTTTAACAAAAGTATGGACAGAAGCCCATGTGGCTGCTTCACAAATATTCCAAATAGGAACACCCCTTTTTAGAGCAGTAGAGGCAGCCACACCCCTAGTGGAGTGAGTCTGTAAGACTACCGGAGGGCCCTTCCCCGCCAACCGGTAGCACTCAGTGATAGTTAGGATAATCCATCTGGACAAGGTCTGTTTGGAAACAGCCTGACCCAAGCGGTGTCCAGCATAACCAACAAAGAGCTGATCGTCCACTGTGACCCGGGACATCCGTGAAAGATAAAAGCTCAAAGCTCTCCTAGGATCCAACCTATGGAGCCTCTCCTCTTCCTTACCAGGATGCGGAGGAGGATAAAATGCCGGAAGAATCACCTTCTGGCTCAAACGAAATTCAGACACAACCTTCGGAAGAAAAGAAGGTCGCACCCGCAGGACAACCCTGTCCTTATGGAAAACAGTAAAGGGTGGTTTGGCAGAAAGTGCATGCAATTCACTCACTATGTGTGCGGAAGTAACCGCAACTAAAAACACAGTTTTAAAAGACAACAGTCTCAACGGACAAGAGTATAAGGGCTCAAACGGAGCTCTCATCAGAAACTTTAAAAGCAAATTCAAATCCCAACCCGGCACCTGGAAAGGAGACGGTGGAAACACATTAGATAGTCCTTTCAGAAACTGTGAAATCAAAGGAATCTTAAATTAAGAACACACTTCAGACGAGCGCTTAAATATGGACAGCACCGCCAGGTAGCCCTTAATGGTACCTACTTGAAAGCCCTTGTGGGCTAAAGAAAGCAGAAAAGACAACACCATAAGAATGGAACATTGGAAAGGATACACATTCTGACCCCTGCACCAGTAGCAGAACTTCCGCCAATGGCATCGGTACAGGGATTTTGTTGCGGGCCGCCTGGCCGAAAGCAACACCTCCATCACATCATCCGGGAGGTCCCAATCATTGTATCTCAACCTTTCAGATACCAAGCATGAAGGTTGAGAGACCTGACCTCTGGATGGAGAACCTGACCCCCCCCCCTCCCGTGAGAGCAGATCGTCTTGGTAGGGAAGACGGCGTGGAGGGCAGATGGACATGTCGAAAAGGTCCAGGTACCACGCTCACCTAGCCCAATCCGGAGCAATGAGGATCATTCGGGAACTGAACCTCCGCAACACTTGAGGAATGACAGGGACCGTAGGAAACCCGTACAGCAGTGGGAAAGACCACTCCACTACGAACGCGTCCTAAGGCTCCTCTTGGGGGAAATTCCCACGAGCAGAATCTCTTGCATTTCCTGTTGACACTGGTGGCGAAGAGATCTACCGGAGGGGTTCCCCAAAGGGCGAAGATCTCCAAAAGGACTTCTTGAGCCAACTCCCACTCGTGAGAGACCGTGCTCTGCCTGCTCCAAGCGTCCGCCACCGCATTTTCGGCTCTGGCCAGATGAACTGCAGAGATCGAGATTTCCTGTTGGATGGCCCTCGCCATGGCACAGAAACTGCATTACTAGATTTAAAAACACAAATAGAAGACTTAAAAGATAAGGGAAAGCTGGCTCTCTTACTCCTTCTAGACCTCTCCGCAGAATTCGATTTAGTCAATCATCAAATCCTCTGCCACCACCTTAAATCAGCGGCTAACTTCTCGGAGAAAGCCACAGCTTGGATTACATCATTCCTGGACAATAGATCTATGAGGTTCTCCTCTTCCCCTCTGCCACTGCTGAACCTTCCCCTGTCACATGTGGTGTCCCCCAAAAGTCATGTGTGTCCCTGACACTCTACAACATTTTCACAAAACCTCTATTTGACATACTGGACCGTATGGGCGTCATGTACACCAACCACGCTGACGATACCCAAATACTTATTCCCATCATGGGTGACCACAAAATTGACTCCCTAGCTATCAACGCCATTTATCAAGTCATCCAGGCCTGGATGGCGCAGCATGAACTGTGTTTAAATGACAAGAAGACTGAGCTCCTCATCTTAGGTTCACCCCAAAAACTCAGTAAACTTGACTCCTCATTCAAGTCCTTCAGCATCGATGGTAACTCCATCAAAGTGGCCAAGGACACCCAGACATTAGGTATTTATCTTGATTCCACCCTCTCCCTATCCAGGAAAACTAATGCAGTCTCTTCAGCCGCATCTTACACATGCAAGCTTATCACAGCTTGCCGCCCTTTCCTGTCTCCTGCCAATTGCACAACTCTAGCCAGGACTCTTGTCGTCTCCAAAATCGATTACTGCAATGCCCTCTATCTGGGCACTAACCAATGCAATATCAGAAAACGTCAAATCATCCAAAACAACTCTATTAAAGCGGCCCTGAACATTCCTAGAACTGCACGTTTCTCTGAATGCAGACGGAGCCTTCGCTGGCTCTCAGTTACCCAAAGAGTCTCTCTTAAAGCCTTGGCACTCACACATAAAAGTTTCGCTAACCTAGCCCCCAGCTACCTTTCCAACAGGTTCACCTCGCACTCAGCTGTGAGACCTCTCAGAATCGCACACACAAATTGCCTCGTCATCCCACGGTCCAACCTCCAAAAATCTGGAGGTCGTAGTTTCCCTGTCCTAGCAGCCAAGCTGTGGAACACACTACCCAACCCACTCAGAGCTGAACCTTCCTTCACTGCCTTCAAGCTTGGCTATCCACCCTCGACTAAGGATGACTATTGACTGTAACAATATTCTATGACACCACAGGCTATTTTTATGTCTCTGCCATTGCATTCTGCCCTATCCTGTAAATTGTATACCTTCGATTATGTCACTTGTATATTGAAAATTGTATACCTTTGATTATGTCACATGTATATTTTGTATATTCTAAATGTAAATACTTCTATGTAAGCTGACTGTAACTAAATAATGCGCCCGGTTGCCCTTGGGCCTTGTGCGCTATACAAATAAACAAAATACAGAGCTGCATCACCTTCCTGCAGAACAGGAGTGACCCTGCCCCCCCTTTTTGTTGAGGTAATGCATGGCCACTATGTTGTCCGTCATAATCAGGACAGTCTTCCCCCGCACAGACAGCAGAAAAGCCTTCAGGGCCAGCCTGATGGCTCTCAGCTCTAACAGATTGATGTGGAGCCTGGACTCCGACGTAGACCAACGGCCGCTAGCTGTCAACTCATTGGCATGAGCGCCCCATCCTGTGAGGGAAGCTGTCATGATGCCTACCTCCAAGGAGCCTGACCAGGCACAGCTACCCCAGAGGCAGACATGTCCCCAAGGGAAGTCTCAGCAGCCCCAAATAGGGGCCCTTTGGACTCTTTCCTGGCGCCTTTGGCGCCAGGCTCATATTGGACAACAGTCCTGGCGCCATAGGCGCCAGGCTCATAAAAGATGACTTTGTGGGCCTGAATGGGACTACTTTATCTTTGGGGACTACTTAACCACACGGGTGTGGCCGGAGGAAGAATACATACCTGAGAGGAAGGATACATACCTGGAACTACTTTGAAGGCTATTTAAGCCACGCCCAAGCAGCAACTCACGCTTCGCGTTGTTCTGCATCTAGCAGCTGGACGCTCACCGTGTCTGCTCCTGCATCCTGACTTCTGCCACGCCCGCCAGCATCCTGGAACACCTGCAAAGAGAGAAGAGAAGAGAATAGAAGAAAGAAGAGTCCTTACCTGCTAAACCCGCATCCCGGAGACATTTTGCCGGCGATCCTGAAAAGGAAGACATTCATTTTAAAAGCACATCGCATCGATCGCTGCAGCGCCGCATTCCACTTACCTTTACTGGGCGCCTCCATTTTCATCAGCGACCATCTGGATCCGCAGCCACATTTCAGCGCCGAGGGAGAAAAAGACAAGAACAAAGGTGAGCTAGGGAAGAGAATAAGAAAACCTTAATTTTCCATCATAAGACTTACCTGTTGGGTCATTCCCACTTCATTTCGGGTCGGTGCCGCATCCTGGCATTTCCGGACCCCGGCCCCTAAGGGGAAAAAAGAGACATCAGCGTTAGTGAGCGAATGCTGAGACATTACCTGAACGCTCATTAAAGACTTACCTGATATCTACTGGAACTGCACCTCTCACTTCGGGTCGGTGCCATATCTCCGGCATTTCCAAACCCCGGCCCCTATGGGGAAAAAAGACACAAGGATTAGTGCATTAATGCAAGCACACTAAAGGAACCTCTCATCAAACAACTCACCTGAGTTTCCTTCGTCAGTTCCATTGCTCATCTCGGAATCTTTGTTCTGCACCTGAAATAGAGACAACGAACAATTATTATTTCGGGCTCATACTTATAAACAGAATTCTCACAGTATTTTACCGGGAAGGTCAAGCAAACTTGAACTCTCTACAATCCAAGATCCAGTGAAGTAACTGGATTACAACGCACCCCTGCATCAGAAGCAGGATGGAGAGCTTGTCCTTTCAGACCCTAAGGTGAGACTTCACGGGGAATCGCAGAAGGGTTTCGTGGAGGGTGAGAAGGGAGTGGGAGGCTTACACATTATCCCGCAGATTGTTAATACTCCCTTTTCACACACAGAAGGATAATTCTGCGAGCCAGACAAGCCAGATTTGAGGGTCCGGTCCTGTCCATCTTCCGAGTTCTGCGCTTCACCATAGAAGAGGCAACAGCACTCCAAACCAGGCCTGCGCCTCCGTGGGAGTCATGTGAGCGTAACAGAAGCATCCGTCACGATCGTCACCTCCGGCCATGGTTGCCAAAACAGTGCCACCTTCATCAGATTTCCTTCATTGGCCCACCATAGAAGGTCCTGGGCGACCGAGAGCAGAATCTGAACAGGATCCGACATCTTGCCGGAGAACTGCGACCACTGCATCTTGAGAGCCCACTGCAGGGATCTCATCCGCAGTCTGGCCTCTGGCACCAGAAGAATGCAGGATGCCATGAAGCCGAGCAACCTTAAGAATTCGAAAGCCGGCAGACTCTGGGCACGTTGAAACTTGTCCACCATCTGCAGAATGGGGAGGCGAATATTGCCCCAGGGATGTGTCGAGCACTGCTCCGATGTATTGGAGCCGCTGGGAAGGTGTCAAATGCGCCTTCTTTAAATTTAGGGAGAAGCCCAGCTTGTGAAGGGAATGACAGGTGACGGAGAGATGATCCAGGGCTTGCTCGGGAGAGCGCGCCCTGATCAGTCAATGGTCCAGGTAGGGGTAGACGTGAATACCCCCTCTACTGAGGTACCGCTGCCACAACCACCATCAGCTTGTTGAAGACCCTCGGGGCGGAGGTCAATCCGAATGGCAGGACCCAAAACTGAAAGTGCAAGTCACCAGCCGCAAACCTCAAGTACTTCCTGTGCTTGGGATGAATCGGCACATGAAAGTAAGCATCCTTGAGGTCCAGAAACACCAACCAATCCTGAAGTTGAAGGGCCTGGAGGACTTCAGAAAGGGTGACCATCTTGGACTGGTCCTTCCTGAGAAGCTTGTTCAACCAACGCAAGTCCATGATGGCTTTCAATCCCCCGTCTTTCTTTGGGATCAAGAAATAAGGGGAATACAATCCGTTGTTCCTCTCCGCTACAGGCACCAGTTCTATGGCGCCTTTCTCCAGCAGGGATAGGATTTCCTGTGCAAGGAGCGGATCCGGGCTCTTCAAAGAGAGCTTCCCAGGTGGATTGTCATGAGGCCGCTGAAGGATGGGAAGGCAGTAGCTGTGGGCTATGATATCCAGAACCCACGCATCTGAAGTAATGGCACGCCATTCTCCAAGATGCTGCGCAGGTTTGCCCCCAGCCGGCGAACCATGGGATATGGCCTCATGACTGAGTCGTAGCAGCCACGGCAGTGCCTGAAGGCAAAGAGGCAACTGCTGAGCGGCTTTGGCACCCCGAGTTCCCCGCCTACTACCGGTACCCTTACGTTGGCCTCTTTGGCAGCCCCTCTCGATCTACCAAAAGAGGAGTAGAAACAAAAAGGAACCTCCCCTCCATTGATGTCCCCTAGGACGAAAAGGCAGAGGTTGACGTACTGCAGCGCTCAAAGACTTTGCTGCAGCTTTGGAGGTCTGCAACCTCTCAAGGCTCTCGTCAGCCTTGCTGCCAAATAAATTAACACCATCAAAGGGCATGTTCAGAAGAAAGGCTTTCACATCAGGAGCAAACCCTGACTTCCGCAACCACGGAAACCTGTGTAGGACGGCGTTCGCAGCCATGGACCAGCTGACACAGTCTGCCGTGTCCAAACCCGACTGAAGGGATTCACACATGGCATCCTTGCCGTCACACACGAGGGCTAGGAAGACATCCCTTTCCTCCCCCTCGGGAATATGCTCAGCCGCTAAGGAAGCACAGTTCCACAGAGTGTGTGTAAATCTTACCAAGGCACATGTGGAGTTGACAGCTTTCAGTGCCATGCTCCCTGAAGAAAAGACCTTCCGAGCCCATCTGTCGAAGTGCTTATCTGCCCTTTCCGGAGGGACCGTAGGGTACGCCTGCTGCCTCGAGGTGGCCTAGCCGCCTGAACCACCAGACTCTCAGGAGTGGGGTGAGTAGACTAATAGCTGGGGTCGCTAACAGATGGGCGGTACTTTTCAACAAATTCATATTGACTGCCAGAAGCAATTCCGGGGCCTGCCAAGCCGATGACACCCTTTTTTGCAATGTAAGATGAAAGGGCAATATCAGATCAGAGGGGGGACCTTGGTCCAAGATGTCAGTAAGGTCATCCTGAATAAAATCCTCAGGGGAACTGGACCACCCCAGGTATTCAGAGACCGTAGACATGAGCCCCCGGCTCGGGCCTACTAAACTCAACTTCCGGAGAAATGTCCAGGCCACTGGCATCATGGAGGGTCATCCAACAATCCCGGAGCCTCATCCTGAGAAGCAGGGTCTTCAATCTCTGACCTTTCCTCCTCTTCACAAATGTCAGCCAAAGGTCTGGAAAACCCAGCTAAAGTGACAAAAGAGGGCCTGGGGCCAAATACCGGCCTCCCAGCCTTCCTAGGCATAACCACCTCCTCAGGATACTCCACAGACACATTACAGCCAAAAAGCGGCGAGGGCGCTGAGGGCATAGAGGCCGAGGGCATTGGGAACATCGACGTCGAGACAGCCGAGGGCTTCGATGGCGGAATTCGTGCCATGGGTGTTGACGCCGAGAACTTCGGCGTCAACGCCGTTACTGGCGTGGGCTGATAGGACGTCTGACTTTCCCGACGCAAACAAGTCGATACCTCCACAGGGCGCAACGGTCTCGCTGAGGACGAGGACCGAGACCTGGACGCACGTCTCTTGCGACTGCTCTTGTCCACACGGGACCTCGGAGGCTCCCTGTGCGAGTCACGGCACGAACCCGAGCCCGTAGGCGTGCAAGCTGCAGTTCGAGAGCATTCTCTGCTGGCTTTGTGAGAAGGCGCGACAGGAACTGTGCCTTGGGACTGGAAAATTGCCATCATTTGCTCTTTAAAAGCCGCCAACTCCTCCGGAGTCGAGGACTTTGTGAGAGAGGCTTCCTTACGCACAGCGCCATCCTCCGAGGAGGACGGGGAAGGAGACTGTTGCCGGCGTTTCCTAGAGTGCCGCGAGGACGAGGAATGGCAGGAACCACTCTGGGACCGAGAACCTCAAGCCTCCTCCCGACGCAGAGAGTCGCCCCTCGAGTCGTTGGTGGAAACGCTAGACTTCGATCCGGACTTAGACTTTGAGGGCCCCCCCCTACTTACCTTGAGCTTCCCCTTCCTTTCACGCAAGGCTTTGGCGGTTAGAAACTGGCATTTCGTGCAGTCCTCGGTGTCGTGCGACTCACCCCGACGCCATAAACAAATACGGTGTGGGTCGGTCAACGACATTTTGGACTTACAATCCCGGCATATCTTGAACCCGGACCTTGGAGTCGGTCGAAGAAATAGACATCACAAAGGTCGATGATACACCTGAGACGCGCCGAGTTTCACGAAGCTATACACGTTCGCCGTCTGAAAAAACAGAACTGAGACAACGGGTGCCATGCATCCTATATATAACATCCGGTTACGTCGACCCTCGATGGAGGCCCTCGAGGGACATCGGCTCGACGCAAGACACCCTCTGCTGAAAAGTTTCCGAAGTGCACAGCTGTGGACATTACATATCATAGATGTGAAATACGTCGCAGGACACAATCCCTTCGAATAAACTTTTTACTACTACATCCAGCGGTTGGCCCTGACAGCGGGACAAAAAGCATGAAATCCCTCCCACTTGTTGATTTAATTTTGTCAATTGTTTTTTTGATATGGGCATGACCCGTGATTATCTATGAAAATCTAACCCCCAGATAATCAAATTCCATCTTCACCAACCTCTTTCGTCCCTCACATCCCATTACTGCAGATTTCTAGGTGTTTATTTAAGCCCCAGATTTTCCATAAAGGCTGCATAGGCAGAGATCAGAATCTGGAGGGCTCTAGGTGTCCTGGCAATTAGCACAGTATCGTCTGCATATGCCTAGGACTGGAAAAGCCCTGCCCCCCCAGATACGGATAATCCGCCCTTGTATCCACCAGAGCCTTTAGGGGCCTTTTAATATAAAGGGTGAAAAGAATTGGGGCTAAAACACACCCTTTGTTAGGGTGGATTCATTAAAATAATTTTTTTTTAACTCTGTTATTTTAAAATATTAAACATAACACACACATCAAAATAAGGTTATTGGGTTATATCCAAACAAATCAGATGAGTCTTTCCCAGTGAGGAAAGACAGAGTAGCTCCATTCTTCTCTGTGAAGTCATATCATAGAGTCATCAACTATAACTAACCCGATACAATGTTACTAGATATTAAAGAGAGAAACAACACAAAACAAAGACATACATAGATGTGTACAGACAATACAGCACAACTCACAGAGTATTATACCACTCACTCACATCTTCACAAATCACACGTTTGCCCAACTGTTACAATGGTAGATTAGCCTCAACCATAAAATTCATTAAATAGCCCCCATATCTCCAAATATTCATCCTCTCTTCTGTTTTGTAGCATGAGTTTCTCATATAGGGATGGTTGTCTGATTTGCAGACTTTATCCAGCTACCTTTGGCTTTTTTCTTGTTTTCCTAACCTTCAAAATTTGCTTAGCTGCCATCACCAGCGACTTATTTATCCAGCTGCTATAGCCTCGAGCCACGTTACATCTCCCAGTATCTGAGAGCAGGATTACTGGATAAGGTTATCTAGGAAACACTACTTCCAAAATTGTATCCAACCTGCCTAGAACTCCCCCCCCAAAAAATGATCACTCTCGGGCATTCCCATAACATGTGTAGCAGAGTACCTCCCCTCTGGCGACATCCCCAGCAAGATTACTCATGTGTCATACCTAAATCAAGCATACGTACTGGGGTCCAATACAGACAACACAAAATCCTCTAATGAATGAATCGCAGATTCAAATCCATTTTTGACCTCGTACCCACCCTTAATAAAATATCCCAATCCATTACGGTTGTGTCCCTGCCCAGCTCGCTCATCCATGCTTGCCGTAATCTTTCCCAGGAGCTAGTACATGAACCCTCCCCATAGGTATCATTTTCAGGAATGTTGAAACCATACGAGGTGGTGAGTTAAATATATTACAGGCCATAGATGTATCCCTCGTTGGTCCATTCAGCATCCCTTCTCTGCGTAAGAAGAGACTCCAACTCTGTATACCTCCTTAGTTCCCTCTTTACTAAACCAAAATTGATTCCAAGAGAGTCAAAAGAAATCATCCGCCCTTCATTCCAAACATCACACACTCTTAAAACTCCTTTCTTCAACCAACTCTGCCACCACAAGGTCTTATTCTCCATTTGTAGTCCTGGGTTGTAGCACAAGGATGCTCCATAATGAATCCATACATTCTCATCACAACCAGCTATCCATGAACTAAGTGCATCTCTAGTTGCCTCTGTAGTGAGTAATTTTGTGATTGAGTTGGGCATTTTTCCCATAGAATATACATCTTGCAAGGAATACGGCAAACATTTAGATTTCTCTATAGACATCCACAGTGGCATGCAACTATCCCTCTCAGTGAAATAAAGTGCTGACTTCTTCAATATAAACCCTTTGTGATAATGCTCCAGATTAGGATACCCAAAACCCCCCTCTCACACTGAACGCATTAAAATGTATTGTGGAATCCCGGGCCTCTTACCTTCTCCCCAAGGAAATTCTGAAAGACTTTGTCAATACGTCTGAGGACATTCTTTGGAAATCTCAGAGGGAGTGATTGAATAATGTAGACAACTTTGGGTAAATCCACCATCTTAATTGCATTAATTTTCGCCCATATATTAAGTGTTAAGCGAATCAATTTTTGTACATCCTGTTGAAGAATCTCTATCAATTTAACTATATTAAAATCCACTAGCTTCTTCAAATCCAGACAAGATGAACTCCCAAGTACTTCACACTTGTGTTAGCCCATTGACAGGTCCAAGCAGTCAAGTCTCCATGTGGATGCGAGGTATCAAGTGAAAAGACCACCAAATTCTCCCAGTTGATTTTGTGGCCTGATAGGAGACCCACTTCCTCAAACATGCTTTTCAGTCTACCCCCTCCCTCTTTTGGGTTGGCCAGAATTATGGTCATGTCATCTGTATAACACACAACTTTGATTTTTACTATCTCCCACCCTGTAAAACCACATTCGCATAAATGCCACCTGATTATGAGCATTTGCCTAAGATATTCGCATTTGTATTAAAACCTATGATTAACTTGATTAGATAGAATTGATTTTGTCGACATCTTGAAAACATCCGCCATTTTGATCCCAACTCCTGCTGCCTGTTCAGAAATGATTAACCATGTTTTCAGCTGCCACTGAGCAGAAAGACCTTTGAGCCTATGTCAACACTAGAACTGCCAAAAGCAGTGTGTCCTGTGCAAAGAGACCTTGTAGTCAAAATGAACTCCCATTCAAAGTGTTATCTGTGCCTACAGATTCATCCTCTTTTAAACAACGACACACAAAGCAAAGCAACTACAGGCATGTGTTTTGGAAGAAATCATTTATGCATCTCTTGGAACAGGACTTATCCTCAAGCTCAAGAAACAAGGAAAGATCTACACAGCTGAATATAACAAAGTTTTTCAGTATTGTATTTTTAAGGAACCTTGGAGCCACAGTGAACCTCAATTCAAGTGTTGTCTGCATCAATAGCTTCAGCCATATACAAACATCAGAACTGAATGGCAGACAAACTAAAACCATGTGCCTTTCCAATAAACTATTGAATTTGTTTATTGAAACTGGGCTTAACTTGAGCTGTAGAACCAACATTGCCATTGAATCTCCAAGGATAGGACAACATGTCAAAAGTGTAAACGAATATGGTTATATTTGTCATGTGAACTGGGCATAAACCCAAATTTGTAACTTATTAGTTTGGAGAAGGGGTGGGCAATGACCAGGACTGTGTATAAATACTGCATGCTTTATGATGACCAGTACTCTCACCCCTCACTGTGTCTGCTGGTACACACTGCAAGGCGCTTGGGAGCCAGAAAGCTATCTGCTTTGATATTTGATCTTTACAGAGTAAAGTTATATGCATAACTTTGACTTCGTGGCTGGCGGATTAAATTTTTGGTGGTACTAAGCCTCGATATTCCTTGCTGATCTATCAACCCTTAGACCTCGAAGTCCCTGTTCCTGTTTGATGTAAGCCACAAGGGGTTCTAGTGCCAGATTAAAGAGAAAGGGGGAAGTGGGAAGTGGGAAGTGGACATCCCTGCCTAGTACCTCTAAATAAAGGGAAGGTAGCTGAAGGTTCCCCATTCACCCATACCCTTTCACTAATTGATGAGTGAAAGGCTCTAACGGCTCTCAAAAAGGTGTTTCCAAACCCCATCCTGATTAATTTATAGTCTAAAAAGCTCAAATTAACACGATCAAATGCTTTCTCGGCATCCATAAAAATCGATAGAATCTTTTCCACATCATTCTTTGGGAGTCCCAAGATCTCTATGATGGTTCTGCTGTGGCCATAATTATGTCTCTCCCGCATAAATCCAACCTGGGAGTGATCAATTAAGTCACAAATTCATTTGTCCAACTGATTAATCAGAACCCTGGTAAAGATGTTAGCATCGACATTAAGCAGCAAGATCGGTCTACAGTTACTACACTTAGTTTGGTCCCTGCTTTGTTTTGAAATGATCGTGATACACACTTCCCTCATGGTTGGACATAACTCCCCCTCAGTCAAAAAATAATTATATAACCAACATAGAAATGGAGCGAGCTCAACTGAAAGCTCTATAAAATTTGACTGCCAATCCATCCAAACCCAGTGATTTGTCCGTATTGAGCTGATCAATAGCAAGTCGTATCACTGCCTCACTAATCAGCTGATCGAGGGCTGCTGCATTCTCCATAGTCCATTTTGACAATTCAATTTTCCTAAAGAAATTGGCCTCTGATGGAAATTGAGTTTCCGTATACAAAGACTTATAGAAACTCTGAAAACACTCACATATCTCTTCGCTCTTCACCATTGTTACACCTTGTTCATCTACTATTCTTTGGACATATGTCCTATCCACTATCCCGTTTAACTTATTATCCAGAGTTGACCACCTTTATCGCCCTTCTCCCAATATTTGTTTCATATAGAACAAGCCCTTGTCTTCCTGTAAATCCGCTTCACATCTCAGAGATTCTCTTGCTCTATCCATTCTTGCCTTGTCCTTACTTCTTTTGATAATTGATATTTCTTTTGCAGTTTGCCAAGTTCATTCTCCAAACATCTCAGTTCTCGCAATCCTGACATCCTAGTATGAGACGTCAAGTTCATCAACTCCCCACGGATTGTTGCTTTATAACTGTCCCATACCATTAACTCAATCATCTGTACCTTCATTTACCCCAAAGAAAGAATTGATAAATGATTTTAACTGCTTCAATATATCTTGGTTATTCAGTATGAATGGTTTCAGGCACCACCCCTCACGCCGCCTAGATTTAACATTAGTTTAATCATATATTGTTCCATCATCTTGACACTTGTGGTCTTTTCAATTAGTCTAGCCAAGATTTAAAAATTATCAATTCTAGAGTATGAATCATGAACCGGTTAAAATAAAAATACTTTCTCTCGCCTGAGTGTAGAGTTCTCCAGCGTCTACTAAGTCAAAATTGTCCCCAAATGGCTTACTTGCCCCTAATGCAGTGTACCTACACAGTGCTGAGCGGTCTAGCTTGTGGTCAAGGAAGCAATTAAAATCACCCCCCAATATTGTGTATTCTCCGCGCATATTCCGGGTGAAGAAGTACAGAGAATAATTGCAGACCTAGATGTTATGCTCCCTTGTGAGGAGTTTTCCAAGTTTTTTAAAGTAGGCTCAGCTATCCTGGAGGAGATTTGCGATAAATATGCTCCTCTTAAATTATAAACTGCCAAAAAATCCAAATCATGGTTGGACCAGCATTAATTTTGCTGCGGAAACAGGTCCGCCAGGCAAATAAATCATGGAGGATATATAAATCATCCAGTGAAGCTAGTAAGGCAAAAGATATGTTAAAAACATATAAAGATGCGCTCTTTGAGGCCAAAGGAGATTTTCTCCATAAATAAATCTAACAGGCAGGGACCCAAGCCAAGGCACTGTTTGACATAGTGGCCAGATTTACAAACACCTATGTTAGCACTTACTACATACACGCAGGAGAAAAGCAACATGCTGGAAATCGAGGGGGGAAAGGAGGGCTTCCATTTTCAGCTGGTAAATGAAGAATTGGTACACGCCTTAATACTTCAACTTAAGCCATCGAATGACCAGACTTTCTCAATGCCGGCCATTCTGGCGAAAGATTTAGTGACTTACATAACTCCATTTATAACCATGTTTGTCAACAAATCCTTACAAGAAGGCCAGGTACTGATGCCTCTAAAGAGGGCAATAGTGAATCCTGTGTTAAAAAAAACTACTCTGGACCCCACAACACATAAAAGTTACTGCCAAGTGGCCAATTTATGTTGTCCCACTAAAATATTGGAGAAGGTGGGTTGCAGCCAGTTTCAGTCCTTTGTTGAAAATAAGGATCTCCTGGGCGGACTTCAGTCCGGCTTCAGACCTAAGTTTGTTACAGAGACGGCACTGCTGACCGCTCAAGATGACCTGCTGGAGGCTGCGGAGAGAGGGAAGGTCAGAGCACTGCCGATGCTGGACCTGTCCGCACCTTCGACACGGTGGACCATCAGATTGCACTCCAAAGGATAAGGGAAATTGGGAGAGCATCTGATTCAGTGACATAGTGATTCAGCTCCTTTTTAAAGGATAGAACACAACAGGTTGCCCTAGGAGGTTTTCTCTCAGAGCTAATGTGGTTGAAATGTGGAGTTCCACAGGGATCATCATTGTCCCCTCTGATTTTTAAACTTTATTTTCGCCCGGTATTTAACATCTTCAGGAGACATGGGCTGCGATTCCACTCCTACGCAGACGATACCCAAATGTACATTCAGATCGATCATTTCGAAGATGCATTTGAAAAAAATCAATCAATGCATGAGATAAATTAAGATGTGGCTGGCAGGTAACCAACTGCAGCTAAATGCTTCAAAAATGGAACTGATATTATTTGGCCCTGAAGGGAAACTGATTCAGGAGAAACAAATACCCTCCCCTCAGATATTGGGGGAAGAATTGTGCTACTGCAAAAAAGTCAGAAACCTCTGGTGTCTATGGCAAGAGAACTTGGGGGGAGAAGCACAGGTGGGGGCAAAAGTGAAAGCAGTCTACTACTCATTACGAGTGTTGAGTTAGGTACTTCCTTCCTTTCATTCCAAAAGAGGATCAAGCAATAGTAGAAAGTGCTTTAACCAATTCACACCTAGACTATTGCAATAGCCTCCACCAGAGCTGCCAGGTAAGCAGATCAACAGATTAGAGAGGGCACAAAATGCTGTAGTTAGGCTTTTTGGACACCTGAGGAAATAGGACCATGTGTCTGCCTTGTGCAGATCATTGCATTGGTTGCAGGTGGAAGATCGTATTAAATTTAAGGTGGCCTGTCTGGTATTCAGATGCATTAATGGCCTGATGCCTGGGTATCTTAAACTCCTGATGTGTGTACCTCGGACTACAAAGGTATACCAAGGAGACATGAGGTTCATGGTGTTCGGACCAAAGATCTGGAATCAGTTACCCTGGGACATTCGATCTTCTCCATCGCTGGAAATTTTCAGAAAAAGATAAAAAATGTTCCTATTTAAATAAATGTCGTACCCCTCTCTGCCACAATGTTCTCACTCTTGCCTGCGATATAGTCAACATCTGCGCCCAAATGTAGTTTAGTCTGTTTAATGCGCGTATAAAATGAAAAAAAAAAAAATCAAAAATCAAGCATCACCACAGAATGATAATTAATTCCAGTATATACAATGTGATAAAAGTTCTGAACCATTCTCCCAGAGTACTGTGCCATTATCAATTATCACTTTAAATTATAATATGGATCCCCCTCCCTCTTCACAGTAAAGTAAACAGTATATTCATCTAAGTGCAGGATAATCCCTATAGAATTGCAATCTTTAGCCACTCCTGCTTGCCCTAAACAGGAAGGAATCATGTAACGTTATAACATCCATATTTGATAATTTACTCCTAAGAGTTTCACAATGTATGACTAGTATATAGGTAACTACTGTCAATGCCAGGCGTGAGTTAAAAGATGTTATCCAGTATAATAGTGATGGGCTGTTGTCCCCTTGACACTGTAGCTCTTCCCTACCATTCCGTTGTTAAAAATCCCCCATATCAACATCCCTCGCATAGATGAGTAATGGCATTAGGGATCACGTTATGTCACTCATTCCTCATTACCTCCCTGGCCTTGTGGTAGTATATTAGTGATCGAGACATGAGTCAAGAATAGCCCCTCCATGGTGCCGCGGCAAGCACGTTAGCCAGATCCTGTTCCCTCGCTTTCCGCTCATTCATTTTCATTGCCCGGTACCTTCCTGTTTAAGGTCTCCGTGACCTTGTGATAGCAATCCGATCATGTCATGGAGTAAGGACCATCCCTCCATGACGGTGCAGGCGAATAGCTGATACTACCGGGTGCTGCCACTGGAGCTCACTCTGCTTAGCGGGAGCCTGCCAGCCCGCCTGAGCACCCGGAGTGAAGCCCGCAGTGCTTGGGGGAGGAGCAGCACAGGATGGCATGGTGCCGTGGTGGGGTTAAGTTGGTAGGAAAACGTGACTTGGGCGAGCTCCAGAGAGCGCTCTCGCCCTCTGGGTGTACCAGTGCCGACTCCCGCTAGTGTCCTGCATATGGATCTTTGAACTGCAGGATGTGGCATCCATCATCCAGAAACAACACAGCGATTTGACAAAATATTTATGGAGTGGCAGTCACATGACGACCCGAAGCTGTTGTAGGGTGCTTTACTCAAGCATTTGCATTCATAGGCTCCAACCCACAACCGTTTTAACAGAAATAAATTAATAAATTATAGTTTTACCTTGGCAAACAGTGAAAGATAAAAAAAAGTCAAGTAAAATGTTATAAAATCAACTAAACTAATTTGAAGAATTTCCTAAAATGTATCCAATATATCCAGTAGGTAATGACTTGCAGTTTTATGGATCTTAAATCTACTTCTTTATCATTGAACTTCTCTGTGTGGTCCCAACAGACTCCATGGGCTCTGTTCCTGCTCCAGGTCTGTTAGGAAAGCTTCTGCACTTCTGTGATTATTGAAAGAGTGTAGCTGTCTATCTATAACTACACGAAATATGGCTGGGTCTACCATGTAGTGCTTGAGATTTGTGAATTTTGCTCTTGCCTTTGCCATATTAAACTCCTTCCTCTTTTCCAACACTTCTAAGCTCAGATCTCCAAATATCATGATCTTGTGTCCCCCCAAGAGAGATCACCAAGATCACACGCTTTTCACTAAATCATCTCTGACAGGGAACCTCAGGAATTTCACAACAAAATGTCTAAGTCTCTGGCCAAGTGCAGTTTTGGCCACAAACGTCTGTGTGCTCTCTCCATTTCCAAAATTGTTTTTTGATCCAGTTTGAGTAAGGTAATTAAAGTGTTCTCCAGGAAGTCCATAGGTTTGCCCATCTCTACATTTTCCGGAAAGCCAGCGAATTTAACTTTGTTTCTCCTTGTTCAGAGAGTTTTAGAGATAATTTGTAATTTTTAGATTCACTTAACTTCTCCATTTCTAATACTTCTGCTTCTTTTCCTTTGCTCTCTTAGCCTCCTCTGATACAAACCCGATAGCTCAGTTATTTTAGCAATTTTGATTTAAATGATAATTTTTTACTTACTACATAGTTTTGATTTACAGTGTTCATGTGATCATTTCACTTGCTGGGTATATCAGTACGTCACATTTCCAGCCCTGCTCTTTACGTTCAATTTGGGTGCTGGTGGTCATGTTGTCTGGTGATGCCGTGCATTTTTCTTGTTCACAGGGCATTATCAATGGCATTTTGATCTCATAAAATATTGTGTAGTCCTCTTGCACTTTCTCAATACTTCTCTTTTTAAGCATACGGTCATGTTTTCTGCCAGTTCTCACTCTTCATCTATTTGACCTTGGAGTTGTAAGTGGTGAATTATTTTTCATCCTTTTCTTAATCATTCTAGCCATCTTGTCATAAACTCTCTAGCGTATCCCCTTCCTGCTCACTCGATTTAGTAACTCTCCTTCACCCTTGACTTTACACTGGGCCCAGTATCCTTTCCCAACACAGAGAGCAGCTGCTGTTTGTCTGCTTCCACACACTGCAACTCTCATCTCAGTGTCTGAGTCAATCTAAAAGTATCCGGAAATATTAGGGATTGAGACTGTCAAGGCTAAGATGTGGCACTTGCACATGCTGCCCTCAGCTAGCCTAGATCTGGCGACAGTGTAGTCACATCATCAAACTAGCCCTTTTTTTTAAACATCTGTTTATTAGCATTTCTGTAATAACATCAAACCAAAAGAACAGAGATGTAAATCTTCCAGTAGCCACGATCATATGAACAGTCTCCCAATCATGCTCATAAGAAAAAGAAAATTGGCCCATCACCCACATGAACAGTCCCTACAACAATCAACATTAGTAGCATCCAAACAGGCCCTATAATGATCACTTCATTAAACATAATGCTCCCACAATTTGGCCGATACAGCCCATTACCCCTAAATATAGGCATTAGAGCTCCATGGCCCTCTGACCAATACTTCGTAAGAGTTTAACAGTTTCAAGGTGGGTACAAGTCTGAAGGTTCATTCACTAAATCAAGCACTGCATGCCACACTGTATAATTGTCTGCTTCTTCCCCCCTCTGCCTTCCATCATCCCTGACATCCCCTTTAGCCCTCACCCATGTTTTAACACCTGCCAGCCATGCCACATATCTCAGCCCATTAATAGATTTCCAAGCCAATCCGGTATGTCTTTTAGCTAACATTAACCCCAAAGCCACAAGCTTGGCTGCTGGGGCGCCTCTCTTCTTCCTAACAGGCATGAACCCCAAAAGACAGTGGGCCTCATTACACGGTAGGCGGTAAGGGTTTACCGGTACCGGTAAGGGCACCAGTACCGGTAAACCCTTACCGCCTTACTACGAGTTCCCTTTGCGGGACCCGACCTTAACGGCTGGCTTTACCAGCCGTTAAAGTAGGGTGCCGCAAAGGGACCTCGGTGCTAATTACGGCACCGCAATTTGCGGTACCGTAATTAGCACCTTCCCCATTCCCATTATGCCCTATGGGGGCAAATCTGGGAATGGGGAAGGGCCTTGGTGAATGGGGAAATACCGGCCCCGCTCACCTTGGAGTAGGGCGGTAATTCCGCCATCCACCAAGGCGGACACGTTAAAATACCGGCAGCAACCATGGCGCTGGTAGCGCCATGGTTACCGCACAACGTGTAATGAGGCCCAGTGTCTGATAGATAACTGAACCGCCACATATGACAGCCCACCAATTTACTTCCACCACTTTTTCCCCAAAAAAGGAAATACCGTGCAGCAATCCAAACTGGCCCATCTGTCTCGAGCTGCTAGCTGCATAACCCAGGAAAAACTCATGACTGGTCACATGATGCGTGCATTCTACTTTGCTGAAACTTGATCTTTAATTATAGGCCTTTTGACATAGTCACATTCCACAACAAATTCCCCCTCTGAACGAGAGTATTCTGGGTCTTCCTCAAGCCAAACCTTGATGATGAAGAGGCTTTGGGGTCCAGGTTATTTGTTATAGAATGATTGGTAAATCACTTGTCCGGATATTAAAACAACCTTCTTGAGTCCAAGAAGAGATAGGGGAATGACTAGAGTGCCTTTGTTAATTATTTCATCAATCGTTCATCACTTGAACATGCAACTCAATGCACCTAGTGACATGTATGGTGTCAGGATAGAAGGGTCCAGATTTTCTGAAACATCAAAGAGAAATTAGCTGGGGTTTCAACAGTACATTAATGTAATTCAGTTTTTGTGTGGAGGGGAATACTGAAGCTACAGGGTGGAATGCATTCCAGAAGCATCAATCAACATCACAAAGCAGCAAAAAAGGAAATTCAAGGCCTGCTTCGAGGTTGATGAATTCCAACAAGTGCAGATGATTTGGATAATGACCAATGTAGACCGTCTTGGGGCTTTTGATCGAGAACTCATTTGTATGATAAAACACAGACAGGGAACATTAAGCATCAAATGCTGGGGAACAGGTAGCTTCACACTACTTTTAGTTCATTTTTGTGTTTTCAGAGGTGGTATATTTATTTTATTTAGAATTTGGTAGCACATCAAACTTGCAGCAAAACTGCTTTGTAGCACAGGGAGAAGAAAGTATTGTACATGGAAAGTGAGTAGATCAGTAATCAGTCACAATGTGAAGAACAGGCAATTACATAGGGATATACCATAATAAATAGACATATATGGGCAATATGAAATTAGCCTTGGTAATGCTATGCAGGAACACTTGATTATGCCTGTTGCAACAGCCAGGCCTGGAACAGTTTCTAGGAGCTCACATGGTTGAGACCTGCTCTGATTTCAATAGGAAGGTTATTCCAATTGGCTGTGTCCCCGTACACTAAGACTGCAGGTTCTGTGACTGTTCCTTCTTAATGACTGCGTGACAAATACATTTTGGTTGGCAGATCTTAAATTCTTTCTGGGTTGGTATTTACATAAGCTTGATTAGATGTACAAAGACCCACGGTTCATATGCCTTTGTGGACAATGCATAGGGTCTTTAGGATGAGTCTCCTGTTGACAGGAAGCCCGAGTAATGGTGGCTTGAGGCCCAGTGTCATTGTGGTATAAGGTTTCATGGTAAACAAATTACTCATAGTAGAACTTGTAGTTGATAAATCGAGTGATTTCTGAACCCTATATAGGTTGTGGTGTAGTATTCCAAACTAGCCAACACTAGGTCTCCCTGACCTCTATTTTCAGTGGCATCTGACGATGTGGAAGGATTTCGTTAACCACATGCAGTTCATAATGTGCTTTTTAAAAAGATCATGCAGATTTCTGGATTGCACATGCCACGCATGTCAAATATAATACCCATATTTATTTCTTTGTGGACAAAGCTTGGCAGAGTTCTCCAGTGTACGGTGTGAGGAATCTGAGGGTTTCTGCACTTCTTTTCCTAATAAATCCTGTCCCCAGGTGGTCAGAGAAAGGCCGTCGTTATCGGATCCTGACCCTGGGGGTGGATAAGCGAGGTTAGGAGCACCTAGGTGGAGGAGACTTGGAGGGAGCAGATGAGGTACCGTTAGATGGGACATGGTAATCCCCTTTTTCCTCTCAAAATGTCCCCTCAGTTCCCCAGTCCTTTATGGGCTATTGCAGGTCAGATGCCTATTTTCCCATTGACATTCATTCATACACACACCACTTTAGTATTGGGATGAGGTAGAGGCAACAACAAGAGACAAAAGCCACTAGAATCAACATTGTGCGGTCTAGTAGTCAGAGAACCAATTATCATGGCAGAATGTTTAAATACCCGCATTACAGGAAGAGAGAGGAGAATGGTGTTGGCTATGGCTGTGGATGCGAACGGACCAAATCTAGCTGGGAAGCCGTGCAGAAGGAAAAGCGATTGCCAGTGTGGTGGAGCGAGGAGGGTCACTGAGGAGAGCCGCGGCAAGAAAGCAGCAGGCTGTGTGGACGCCAAGAGCAGAGAAGAAGCTCCGCGGCGTCGCAGGTGCAGCCAAGCCGGACTAGGCTTACTGGAGCTCTTATCCGAGATGCTGGGATAGGTGGCGACCACAGAAGCCTGAGGGAGCCAAAGGAAGACAAAACAGAGCAGAATTCCCTGTAGCGGGTGCTATGGTTCATTGCAAGAGAAACCAAAGGCACCAGGAGAGACCGATGAGTCCTGTGAACTAGGAAAGGGACACCAGCGCATACTGGAGGCGGCCCGTGTATGAAAATATCAGAAAGTGACAAGCTGGAGCAAATTAAAGATGCAAATGACATTTCACATATAATCACGCACTTTTTGAATACCGATCCGAATGAAAGTAAGCAGTTTCAATACTAAGTCGAATTAAAGCCGTTATGTGTGTAAACCTATGAATACAGACACTGTGAACTTTGAGAGAACATGCTTTGGCCAGAGCCATATGAACTATATTACAGAAGTGTCTATTTCAAGAGAAACAAGGATTGGCAAGAGCCACAAGAATAGAAAAGGTAAAGCATCAAGAGGATGTGAAATGAGCCTAATCTACATCCCACTGTAAAGTTGAAACCGTGGGAACGCAAAGGTGAAGAGAAACCAGTTAGGTGTATTGGTTGCATGACCTGTAGTAATGGGAGAACTGTGTGGTCCAAAAACTGCACGTAGACCAAGGACACCCATCAACAGAAAGCCAATTGAAATACACACAACAGAGCTTATCTTTGAATCTGATTGAAACCCGGTGAGAACTGGAATTGAGGATTTGAACTTTGTGAAATTGTTGAAAGACTTAGGGAAGGGAGACCCCTTTGGTGCTGGTGGACTATCCTGAAGACTTGGGGAAAGAAACCACCTTTGTGTATTGTGAACTATGTAGAAGCCTTGAAGAAGAGAGAACCCCTTTTGGGAGACTTTGTGAACTATCTTAAGAGACCCATTTTAGGAGACTTTGTGACCTGTCTTGAATCGTGGGGAAGGGAGATATTTTCCAACCCAGATTTGAAGAAAGAAGCTTGGAACGGTTATTTGAAGACTTATGGTTTTGAAGCTGACATCCCTACACAGTGTATACAAACCGAAGTGAGGGCAAGTATAGGTTTTGACACAGTTATTTATTTTGCACATCCTGGCATAGACTATTCTTAGTTTCGTTTAGGTAGGAAATCCCCCCTTAGTATAGGGGCAAGTTAGGCCTTTTTCCAGCCCTCTTTTTGATTTAATAAAGGTATAAAGAGAAAACCTGAATTCAGTTGTCTGTGTCTACTTCATGATGTCTATACAACTGCCCATTTGAACGGGCTTGTCACTGGTCCATGTGAACCAAAGCAAAAACTCTGTTTTCCTCGTTCAGACCTTTTTTTTTTTTAATAGTACAGTCCAAGAATTTTTGTTACAGAGCGAAAATAGGCACATTTTCTGATTCCTTGGTTGAAATGTCCCGTAAAATGTGCGTGTCGTCCACATATATTTAGAATGTGGGGGTAGCGGATTCAATTAAAAAACAGCAGTACAAATCTGGAGCAAAGAATTCAGCAGCAGAACCCAACAAATGGAGCATAGTTGTCAAACACAGAAAAGGTTGACATTGCATTTCAAAAACAATTCCCCAACAGAGTCTGCACAAAAGCGTTGTGTGCATTCCTGTGCACACAAACTATGAACTATGCAAAGGATACTTACTAGCCCCTGCCACTATGGCAGTATGAACAGCGGAACACCCACAAGAATCTTACCCACACTAGAATAGCAGGCAGTATGAAGACCCATCAGAACTGGAACGGTGCAACATCTGGAGTCACCATTGAAGGTTTTACAAAGACCTGGCATTCTACATGTGTCTTGCCATAGGTAAGAGGCAGAGTTATGTATATATTTGGAAGCCATAGCATGGTCGGAGTATTCTGCAGGGTAAAGGAAGGCAACACTGCCTAGGCTCAGAAGCAAAGAATGTATGCTACACTCTTCCTCCGAATGCATTCCACAATAAATATCTCTGAATGTCTGACAATTAGTTTGCAAACCTACACAAGTACTGCTTGTCAAATGTGAACACAGCCATGAAACACCATCAATTCCACACCAAGGAACAGAACACCAGTGAGAGAATTCAAGAACATGTGGTTGCACTACACACCATTGCCACTTAGAGCAGTCATTCAATACTTTATTCAGAATAAAAGCATAAAGTACATAAAAACAGACTTACAAAGAATAGACATTTGACTAAAACCATCATGCATTTTACAGAATCAAAACATTTTCAAGGTAATTTCCTTAAACACAGAAGCAATTTCAGACTCTTTACCTAAAACCAACAGTAAAATGACGAGGAGAGTAAACGTGCAGCCTCATTAAAATTCATGTATTCAAATTTAGATCCCTGTCTATGGTACCCTTGTCCAATATCTTTGACCTAAGCAACCAAGCCCTGTGCACATATCGGGCAACCGCAAATACAATATGGTGCTCATAAAGGATCTGCAGAACTTCAAAGCTTCAATAGTCGATCGGAGGCCAGCTGCCCTAAAGAGGGTTCTTAAGTATCGAGTTCTCAGTTGTTTCAATTCACCACAAATGAACAGAAAGTAGATAAGAGTTTTCATGCCCAGGCGACATAATGGGCATATTCCTGATCCGCCCTGACCCTAGGATTTAGTAATGCCAAATGGAGCGTTCCCATCCTAAACCGAATATACAAAGATTTCTCATATGGCGGTTGGATGTAATCTAGGTAGCAGTCTAAACCAAAGTCGGGTTTATCCTCAATGTAAGCTGGTCCCAGCTTAAGTCTTATGGCTGCAACCAACATCAGCTCCTTCTTTCGCATTTTTACTGTTCTCCTTATCCTGGTCAGGGCAGACTCTATCTTACCGGGAAAATCCCACAGTGCACAGTTCAGCCCTATTAGTTACTTCCTATCATGAGCTACACATGGGGTACATTCCCCCCCTTGCAGGCTCAGTGGATGTTTTTTTCTTCCAGATTTCTCTTTATTATAAGTTCAATGGAATACAATAAGCAACTTACATAAGGCGGTTCGAACAGCAGACAGGCAGGGCCCCGTAAACCCCTATCCCTCCGACCACTGTACTCCCCAAACTGTATCCCCCCCTACCTCCCTGGTCCCACCACCCTGCCCCATTGGTACTGATTTCTTGCTGCTATAGTCATATCTTTAGTTCCTTCGTTAAGAAACAAGAATATAAAGTGAACTTATAACATTTGCACCTGGCCTCCACACAGGCTTATTGTCAATATTAGACAGACATTGCTCCATGCCCTACCCGATTTCCTGCATGGGGTCAAGACACTCCCCCTCCCAAGCCTCGGCGTTGGTCACTGCTGGGTTTGTCCTGGGCCTAACATGTTTATCAATACATTTTCCCCACTCAATTTCATGAGGGCCTGGGTGACTGGAGCACTGCAGTTATTTCCTCATAGTGTATATATTCATAGCCACATGATCTATTCCTTCTTGCCTGGTAGAGGGGGGGGGCACTTTTCCACTACACGGTTAAACAATCTCTTGCCGCTAGGAGCAGTGACGAGGGCATTTTTGGCAGCCTGAAGAAATCTCCCTCCTCCCCCTCCAGCTCAAACAGGACCAGCATAGGCGGTTTAGGGGCATCTCCACCACATATGCCAGTAATCGGCCCGAGCTCCGCACCCTCTCCAACATGTAGGGCTTGTATTCTGAAACATTTTGGAGAGTCTTACCGGGTCATAGTGCCACCTGTGAAGGAGCTTGATGGCATGCAACTTGTATTGACTGGATTTTGAAGTCCTTGAAACTGCCCTACACAGTCTGTCCCACAATACTGGATCTATGTCAACCTCCATGTCTTGCTCCCACTTAGTTCAAAGCTTCTCCGTGGACCGCTTCCCCGATTCCACCAGAGCCCCGTACATTGCCAAGATTAGTCCCTTTGTTTCCATGCTTTGGTCTAAGATTTTTTCAAAAGGGGGTGAGGTCTCTCTGTATCTGCTCCCTCCATCGTGCTACCGTTAGCACCCCCTTCAATCGAAGGTAAGAGAAAACAGAGTTTACCAATGCCCAGGGCCTCCTCTAAGTCGAGTATATTGATGAAGCTACCATCCCCTCCAGAGCTGGCCAATTTGCACCAATCCCGCCTCAAACCATTTCTGGAAGTGTTCGGGGTCCAGAATAGCCTCCCTAACTCCCGGCACCCACAGATGTGCTAGAGGAGAGGGCCACGTTGTAACACCTCTCATGTCTGTGCCTTGTCGCCAAATGCCCCAAATAGTTCTCATAATAGGGTGCTCCCAAATTCTGCAAGGGAGATTACCTCTTGGCACCCATAGCCATTCCCCGACTGTGGCCAGGCATAACTGAAGGTTATCCAATTAAAAACCCACGGAAGATGCCTTTGAGCCCTAAAATGAGGTATAAGGGCCTTAAACTGGGCAGCTTTGTAATAAAGTTTCATGTCTGGTAGGCCTACTCCCCCTTTTTCTTTGGGCAGGACCAGTACTTCCCCAACAATCCTGGGTCTCTACCCCTGCCAGAAAAACCTGGATAGGGCCCCCTATATTTCTCTGAAGAATGAGTCTGGTATCTGAATGGGGAGCATCTGGAACAAATAAAGGATCTTCGGGAGAACCACCATTTTAAAAGCAGTGAGCAGCCCCAACCATGATATCGTTAATTTGCTCAATTTTTCCAGGTCAATCTTAATTTTGGTACATTCATTCACAGGTATCTGAGCATTTCCAGGTTGACCGGCAAACCGAGGGATCTGAATCGGCCAGCTTCCCCATCCTTCTTCCTATCAAAAGGAAAGAGCACCGATTTCGTCCCCTATTAATTTTTAATCCTGCCAAGGAGCCATATTGTTCAATCAGTTGAATCACAAATGGTATGGGGGAGAGGGGGTTGCTTATGTGTAGGAGTATGTCATCCGCATAAAGTGAAACCTTATAGGTCACGTCTCCCACCTGGAATCCCTCTATGCAGGGGTCCGCTCTAATCTTCTGCGCGAGAGGTTCAACATAGATGGCAAACAACGTTGGTGATAGGGGGCAGCACTGCTTGGTACCCCTTCCCAAACCAAACTGCCGAGCGCACCCCCCCTCATTTACCACCACACATGCCTTGGGGGAGGAATACATTGCCGTCCCCTGAGAAACCTTTCACCAATACCGCATTTAATGAGCACTGCACTCCACTCTATCAACTGCCTTCTCAGAGTCTACTGAAAGGAGAAAGGGGTCCCCCGTGAGTCTGCAGGGATTCATGCATCAGGTGAAGAGTTTTCCTTGTCGTGTCAGCCCCCTGACGTCCCTTAATGAAAGCCATTTGGTGTGGGTGAATCAGTCTTGGCATGTATAACTCTAAGCTGGCCGCTAACCTCTGGGTGTAAATTTTGGCATCTATGTTTAGAAGGTAAATGGGACGATACGAGCCACATGTCCGGGGGTCCCTCTCTTCCTTGTTTTTTTACCAAAATAAGCACCAGGACGAAGAAGACCCAACATGTCCAATATATAATTGAATAGTTCCATCATAAATGGGAGTAGTACAGGGAGGAACGATTTGTAAAACCCTGCAGAGAAACCATCCTCCCGTGGAGCCTTACCCAGCGGCAACCTCCCCACAGCCTTCTTGATTTCTTCTTCCATTATAGGGGCCTCTAGGGTACCGGTTTCGGCATCGGACAGTTTTGGGAGATGGATGTCTGCTAGGTATGTGTCAGTGTCACCCTCCCCTGATTTGGACTTGTGTACTCTCTCCATCCCTTCAATTTCAGTAACCCATCTTTCAGCTTGCTGTCCTCTTAGTCCACCTTTTCCCTTTTCCTGTAAAATGTCTGCTTCAGAAATAAACTGCAGGTTGCAAGTTATTTTCCCTTCCTCCAGGAGCCTCAGCTCCTCCCTTTCCCCCCTTGCCTCTAACATCCGATCTTCACGTCCCTCAGATGACTCATGTTATCTCCTTTCGCAGCCTATCTTCACTTAGTGCCCGCTGCCTCTTTTTCCTAGCCCCCTCTCTGAACAGAATCCTCCTCCAAGTGGCTTTGCCTGCTTCCCATACAATTCTTTTCTCCACCTCCCCTGTGTGGTTGGTGTGAAAGTATTTCTCAATTTCTTTAGTCATTTCCGAGAGAAACACAGGGTCTCACCACAGGGACTCATTACACCTCCACCTTAAACACACCCCCCGACCCCCATCCCAGATCGACCATTACCATGTCGTGGTCCGACCAGGTGATGTGGCGAATCTCTGAGCTCAGTGCATCCTCCCACAGGTCCTTCGAAATACACACGTAGTCAATCCTAGTAAAAGTAACATGGGGGGTAGTGGGGTGAGTAGAAGGTGTACCCACATTCCTGCTGGTGGAAATGGCACCATATGTCCCTCCACCCATACACTTCCATTGTATCCTTGATCTTCCCGTATTCAGGCCCTGGCGCTTCATGTTCGTTGGGAAGCGACACCTGCCCATCTAAATTAAAATCAGCCCAGATATTAAAATCCCCTCCCATAAATAGGTGTTGTGAGCTCTCAAGCATTTTTCTTTGAAAGGGTGGACTTAAGGAATATTAGCTGTCCCTGGTTTGGGACGTAGATCGTGTAGAGTGTGAATTGCACCTTCTTAATGGTGCCCGAGACCAGGAGGGCTGTCCCCTCAACCTCAGACCAGATCTTAGAGACCTCCACCTTAAGTGCTCTGCTTAGTAGGATACCCACTCCCTCTTTCCTTAGGGGACCAGATCCCCAGTATTCTTGGCCAACCAATCTAGACGGGATCCTCAGTTCTTCTCCCTTAATGAACCCAGTCTCCTGTAAGAAAAGGATATCCAATCCAACTCTCCTGAATTCCCTTGTCACCAGTGACTGTTTTGTTGGGGAGCTCAGCCCTTTAACATTGAGGGTGCCAATCCTCAGGCGGTCAGACCGTGCCCCTCCTGTTGTAACTGCCATCATGCAACCCCATTACTGGAGGACCCTCATTCCCACCTGGTGAGCGACCATGTGCCAGTTCGAACATCTTCAAAGAAGGATAGCCCAAAAGGCGCAAACCTGTACTAAGGTCCCCATTCCTTCCTCCCTCCCCCTCCCTCTCCACCCCTAAACCTACCCCCCCAATTCCCCATAGGTGCCCAGCTCTCCCCAATTAGCTTTACTAGCTCAAAACCAGACCACCAGTTGAACCTGTTCCGCTGGATCCCATCAAGCAAATCACTTACTCTAGAACCCCACTACTCCACCCCTCCTTAAGAAACTCACATAACACTTTAACTCCAAGTCCCCCGGAACTTGCGCCCCGTAACGCCATCCTTCTGAACAAAATGAGAATATTGATTTTTCAGCAGACCCCATCAGGGCCCCCCACCTTAAGTCCCCTCAGCTTCTGTGGAACACAACCGGGGTATCAACTGCCAATTTCTAAACCAGTGTCATTTCAAGTCTCTGCTGTAGGAGATGCGTTCAGCTTTCTAAACTTCCGTGATCCAGGCATTCTCCGTTTCCTCGAGCCCTTGACACTGTTGGACCCCGGGGAGTTACGGCCTCTCCCAAGCGCTCCCTCGTGACTCTGTGCATTTCTTACTCAGTAGAAAGTTTGTGTTTATATCCGTCAACCTCGAACATGATGGATAACGGAAACCCCCTGTAACGCTCACCTGGTATCCACGGGGACGTCACTCAGCCTGTTCTGACCTCTTACGACCTCGAACCCTTCCCTGGAGTCTACTCGACTGGAGACTGGGCCTGAAACACAGGATTGGTAGTTTAACTCCCTATTGTCTCTGTGTGGTTGAACCCCTTCTTCCCCGGGGTCCAACCCTTCCCTTTGATCCACAGCTCACCTCGTTTTCTTGGAAAGTGTGGTCTCCGTCCTGCTTTCAGCGCAGGGGTGCGTTGATTGATGCAGGCTCGTTGCTGCCTGGTTACTTCACTGGAAAGAGTCCGACAGGTAAGTATAAGGAGTCTTTTGAACAGTTCTCCAACTTCGTTCCTTTCCTTCCTTAGATGATGGCCGACGTCCGGGGATGGCGACTTGCTGCTGAGATGAGTAGCGCTGAAGGTGAGTGAGAGCGCGATGCGCAATGCGACACTTTTGTATTTGTATTGAACTGAGTTCTTTTTCTGTGTCTTTTAGGTGCTGTGACGTTTTCAGCGTGGATGCCGGTTATGAAGAATAAATGCGGTGAGTAAGCGTGGTATGCGGCGCCTCTAGGTGTTTCCACGCTAACCTGGAATGTCTTTTCCCTCTTGCAGATGGATGAGAAGTTCCGGAGACAGAGTTCCCCCAGAGCGGCTGGGATTCAGGTAAGTGTTTGAAGCTCGTACAGTCTTTAAAAATAAGCGAAGATTTGCTGAATGCTTACTAATGTCTTTTTTCTGTTCTTTTCCCTTTTCCTTAGGAAGCAGCGTGCCGGGATGGGAATGACACCGCCGAAGATGCCCGCAGAACAGAAGAAGCGATGAATGATGGGCAGAAGCGCCGCAAGGTAAGGCTGTTCCTAACGGTGTTCTTGTTCTTGCAGGAGCTGAGTGCAGAAGAAAGATGCAGGCCTACTGGAGACCGATCCGAACACGGTGAGTGTCACGCTGCAGGTGCAGAAAACACAAAGCATGTTTCTCACCCTGGGCGTGGCTTAAATAGTCTCTGGGTATCCCAGGTGTCTCAGGGCTGAACCACACCCAAAAGACTAGACCGCACATGCAGTTCTGGGAACTGAAATATGTGGGGCATCCATCTTGTCCCCATCAATGCACTACAAGTCCAATCCCCAATGTTATCCTATGGGAGTGAGTGAGTCTGGTGCCACAAGCACCAAGTCTGACTCCAAGTGGGTCTTTGGAGGGATGGAGAGGCCCTTGAGGGCCATGTAGGTGATCGTGGCCTGGCTCAGGCCTGACATCTTGGAGGGCTGGGGACATGAGGGGCAGGAATCATGACACCCCCATCTGTACCGGGAACCTCTCTCATTAAGCCACTTCGTGAGGGGTAGTCACATTCTTCTTTTTGCCAGGGTCAAGGAGGAGAGATCCTGGAAGATCGTTACTCTAGCCATGCCATGCATTACCAGGGCTTTCTTACTTGCTTTCTCCAGAGTCCTCAGCTTGTCTGCGTAGTTGTGAAAGTGGGCCTAGACCGACTTTGGCCCTCTTCCGACCCTCCAGCTCTGTGGATGCTTTCAATTTTTGCTTCATCAATGAAGGCTTCCTCGAAGATGAGTTTCGTAACTTCATGTAGGGTACTTTTCAGGTCCAACTCCGACTCTCCATCTCTCTCTGGAATTCCAAAAAGTCTCAGGTTATTATGTCTTTCACGGTTTTCCAGGTCATCCATCTTCAATATAACCTCAGCCTCTCTTCTCTTCATTTCAAACATGCGAACATCCATTTGGGTCTCTAGGGTGTCCAGGGAAGATCGATTGTGCTCAACCTCCTCCAATCTTTCTTTCATTTTGTCGATTCCATGGGTAATTCTATCCACCCTTCCTCCAATGTCGGCCTTCATGTTTCTGATCTCTTCCATAAGTGCTGCAACTTCTTTTTTGGTCGCTGGGTCTCATCTTCCCCGGAAGACATATCGCCCCGTAGGGGGTCCCCAACGCCAGTCCTCCTCGGTACATATTAAAAACTGTCTAGTTTTGATCTCCCATTCATGTGCCAACAAGAATAGCCATGTGTGTCTGGGTCTATGAGTGGTGGTCCGACCACAGACTTGCACTGCTTCCCCCTTGTGTTAGTGGGGCCTTTATGTCCCTTTCCCGCCTCCTAGGATGGATAGTGCGAATATTTGGTGTATCTCCGTATTATGCTTGGTCCTTCGTGCCTCTTAAGCCCCCAGTAGGATGGTCTCTTGTCCAAGGGGGGGGGGCACTTTTATCACTAGGTCGAGTCAAGCCGTTGTGACACCGCCAGGGGACCAACACCACCTTCAAAGTAGCGGGCCGCCCTACATGTGCACTTCAACGGGCAAGCGGGCTCCCAACCCGCCGATGGGGCTGTTCCCACCACCAGCACTACTCCAACCCGAGCTGAGACTGCCTCTCCTCCTGAATCCTCAGGGGGCCGTAGGTTCCTTCTTTCCATGGGAGGGGGGGACCGGGAGGCAGGCACAAGCCCCCTGGCCCACACCTTCTCACCCCACTGGTGACACCACTGCTTTTTTCTCTCTCTGTGGTGACGAGGGGGTGCCCAAACTGTGTGCTGCCTTCTGTGGGCCCTCCTGGCACCAAATAGTGACAGCCCCACTGCCTCTGGCCTCGGGGGCCTCCCTGTAGGTGTTTGCTCCAAGGGCCAGATGCCTTAGGTCTCCAGGTACAACCCGGGGGGCTGGATCAGGCACGCCGCACCCCCAGACTGCTTGTGGAAGGGAGGTTGGCAGCTCTCCTTTGCCTCGCTCCCCTTCAAATCAGCCTTCTCCAAGGGGGGGGCAGTGAGGGAGCAAAGGCCCCTAGATAGGGGGCCCAAACCTCCTCCCCCCAATGGTATAACTACTGCCCCGCTTTTCTTTTCAGTGCAGCGGGGGGCCAAACTGTGCGCTGCCTCCTGTCTCGCTTCCCTTTGCCCTCCTTCACTTGTTCTTGCCCATCTTAGATCAATCCATACACTTCAGACTCAAAGCGTTAATTACTTCTTTAATGTATATATTAAACAGAAGGGGTGCAAAGACGCAGCCTTGCCTTACCCCCTTCTCCACACCAAAAGAGTCAGTTCGCCATCTAACTCAAAGTGGACAGAAGCCTTATTATCGGTATACAACAGCCAAATAGCAGTGATCAATTCTGGAGGTGACCCCCGCCCCCCTCTCTCTCTTTCTCATAATCCTCCATGGTTTTTCCCTTGAGATACTGATGAACGTTGTCCTGTGACCCACAAACACAGCGTATAGATTCATTTTCAGCAACATGCTGTACTTCTGGATTAACAATACCAGCCGAAAGCAATGGTCAACAGTAGTATTGTGGCTTTGGAATCCTGCCTGAAGGTCACTAATGATTTTATTGTCTTCGACCTAGGCTTGCAGATAGGACAAGATTGCCTTAGCTTATATATTTTCCCCATACTGTCGAGAGAAATGGGCCAATAATTAGCTGGTAGTTCCCTCCCTCCCTTTTTATATATCAGTACCACTGTTGCGTTTCTCCAGGAGGCGGGTCCCCTCCTCAGTCTCAATAGAACACTTACACAGTATTGGGCCCCAAATCATTACCTCATCCTTATAAATATCAATCGGTACCCCATCCGGCGCCGATGCCTTCCCACGCTTTGACTTTATATTGCCCTCCTCACTTCCTCAATATTACATTGAAAAATGTCATCCCTAGTACTGGTAACCATGCCACGGTTTAGCGGCACAATTCGAGTCTCAACATATTTGCCATACAGATTCACGAAATGCATTCACCAGACCTCTGCTGTAATAGAACACTGCAGACTTGTTTTCCCATTCACCTCTTTTGCAGCAACCAATTTCCAGTACAAGATATAATCCCCTTCTTCATAGGCCTTTAACAGTAACTCCCATCTTTGAATGATAGCCTTTCTTTTCTCTGCTATTACAGACATAGGCCCTCATTACGAGTTCGGCGGCAACCATGCCGCTATTGGCGGCATGGTTGCCGCCGAAATCGCGTCCGGGTCCGGGTCCTCGGAATGAGGACTTACCGGGCCATTCCGAGTTCGGAAGGCCCGTTTAATTCCTCCCTCCAAGGATCCGGACACGGTTACGAGATGGCCCGTTGTTTGCTCCCTCTTCCCTTCGCGGGACCCGGTAAGCACGCCTGGTTTTCCCCAGGCGTGCTTACCGTGTCCCGCGAGGGGAACTCGTAATGCGGCGGTACGGGGTGAACGGCGCTGGCACCTTTTACGGCGCCGTTCACTCCGTACCGCCAGGGTTGTAATGAGGCCCATAATCATTTCTAAAATCCCTAAACTCTGACTTGTCTGCTACCCCAGGGGCGTTTAGGTATAACAATATCTTATTTTTTGCATCTCTTTTTTGCATCTCTGCGAATTTGGTCATGCCTGTTGCAAGTTGTTTCAATCTGGAGGCTGTACAAGTCATACATGGAACCAAATTCTGTATCATCTTATTAAGCTCAGTCAGTATCTCCCCATCAGGGGCACTATCTGAGCTAACAATTACAAGAATATCCAAGATTGCTTTATATATCATGGGCTTTAAATCTTGCTGAATCACTCTAGTCCACTTTACTGTTTCCGTGCATGTCTATTAAGGGCTATGGCTTCAACCCTCCTCTGATCATCACATGATGGATTAGTTGCTATTTCTAATTGGATCAATGCACTTAAGGGTTTATGGTCAATTTCAACTCTCTCGAAGTATTCTAAAGCTGCCAATCCTTAGCCGAGATCAGAATATAGTTTATAATATACATCCCATTGTGTCTGACAAAGGTCGGTTTTGCTGGTTGATCATCAAAGAAACAGCCATTAGAGGCCCTAATCTCCATGTTAATTAGGTAGCGGGCCATATCAAAGCGCGTCAGTGAACCCGTCTTGGTTGGTCCACTATCAGTAGAGGAATATCCCAGGCACTATCCTGGTCTGCCCAGAGCCCCTCCAACTCTTGTATAGGTTCCAATTGCATATTCGGATCACCTGCTATGATTATGATAGGTTTTAAGTGGTGCGACCCCTTCCAAGAATACATCAATTCATGAATCTTTCCCGCCACCTCTAATCCTGTGGATTCAGATGGTCCGTTATACATATTGAATAACAAGATCCAGTTATCATCCCCGGTACAAATGGTCAAATGTTGAAGTTCACCAATATTTGTTGATCACACCGTCACTAGAGTGGAATCTAGCCATACGAGGAGCCCTCCCACATGGCTTAACGTTTGGGCCCTTTTTGGCCGGGACACAAAAAGATCGAAACCCCTGCAGGTCTACTTTATCGATAGCCCATGTTTTGTGTAGGAGGATCAACTGGAACCTCCTCATAAATTCAGTCCAGCCATGTCCTCCAAAGTCTTTGCTATTCCAGCGATATTCCATGAAAGGAATTGACAGCCCATATCTAACAGGGGAGGAACAGAATCTCGCTGCATCCAGTCCACCTCCCCCATGCCCCCCATCAACTGACTCCCTCGTTATGTTTCCCCGCCACTGTGATGTACATAGAGGCGAAGGGCTGCAAACTGCTGGTAAGGCAAAGTATCTGCTATCACTTTTCCTCAATTGTTATATATAGGGGCAGCAAACTAATAAAGATCAATGCTCTCATTGGGGGTATGCTCAAAGAGCTGTAGCCAAAATTCCATCTACCAAGTCCCAAGACCGCAGAAAGACCTGAACGTAATCAGCGTGATAACTGGCCATTGCGAACCTGGCAGCATCTAACTATATCTGATCTTATTATAGATAGACACCCCTTCGCATGTCTAAACCAATACATGCTTTTGTTTTTCAATACCTCCTCATCCTCAAAAGCATTTTGTGTGAGTTTGGGAACATTGGTCATTGTCACAAAGGGTGGTTTACTCTACCGGTCCCTGAGATTTTCTCTAATATCTTCGATTCCCATAGCATCGGGATTCCTAGTTCCGTTCTGCATATTATTTAGTCTCAGGGTTCCTAGGCGAAACAAATGTTGCAGTGCACTGTGCTTATGTGCCCTGGTTAATTTAGGTTTCGAGGTACATTCGGAGGGTGTCTGAACATGGTTACGGGCAACCCCAGAATAGTCCACAGAGCTACGCAAACCTTCACCAGTAATCAATATTACATAGTCTTATTGGCTGTATGTATTATTGGGCAAAACTCTTTTAGGGACATCACTCCGTAAGCTTTTAGGCTCCTGATCCTCCGTCCTGGATAATAAAGTGACAATGTTTTCCTTTAGTACGTTTATCTCATCAACCAGGCCCTTCATACAGCCACCCAGTTTTACTGCAACCAGTGACCAAATTTCTGCCAACATATCCCTAATCTCTGTTTCAAAGAGATTCACATGATCGGGGCATGGCTCACTCACACTGATTAACTTTCTTTGCCGTCATATGCTTAATATCAATTTCTGTGGGGCCATCCAATAGCTTTTTCCCTTTAACTTTTTTGCTTTTAACAAACTTCTTTTTGTATACTCTCTTTGGGCCCTTAAGCAGGGTGGAAGTCATTTTTTCCCTATCTGCAAGAGCAGAACATTTATTACGCGGTGGAATCACAGGGCCAATCGCAATCGCTCCCATCAAATTCACTCCACTTCTTAACACACTCAAGAGCTTCAGCTTCAGTTCCTGTCTCCACTCCCAATTCCAATATCTCTGTCAAGGAAGTCACTTTTTCCTCAAGTGAATGACATTCAATCATACAGTTAACCATACTTTGGGAACCATCTCCACACCTCCCAACAATGGGAAATATATAGTTTTTCGCACTATCCTGCCCATGCCTTTTTTCCACTTTGAAAAGATCTAGTGGGTCCTTGCTTGACCTACGTGTACACACATCAATCATTTATCTTAGACAGTGCAGGTTCATCAAATGAGATCAACGGTTGATCAATACTCACGTCCACAACCACACAATTTAACCCTGCCCCCCACCACACCAGCCACTGTTGGCATTTTTTTATTTGATCAGTAGGGCCCTCTATCATTTAATAGCCCCTTAATGTCAAATATGTGATTATTTACTTCCTTAATAGGCTTAAACATTCTGGTTATTTTTGTTTGCCTTGCTTCAGGAGAAATAGAGGAAGTGGCCTTCCTTTTGGACATAGTTATTAGAGGTAGAAAATACCAATACTCCTAAAGCACTGGTCCGAAACAGTTTACTCGATTGCACAAAGAATGCTCCTTATTCTATAATTCACTCAGTCCTTCATAAAAAGGAATATAAACTGTGCTAGCCGTCAGGAAGGAGGGGAACGTCCGACTGACTTAAGGGGCATCCAGCGTCTAGCTCCCCCCTCTCCTGTCAACAGCACAATAAAAAAATAAAAAAAACAGCACCAATGTTAGACACCAAATCCCTGTTAAAGGTCAGTTAGTACTTCTGTCTGCAGAGGTCAAGGATCCAAAGTCCCAGACAATACTCCAAATCACCCATCTATCCCAGTCTATGCACTTTCAATCCTTTTCCTGGGACAATATTGACAATGTAAACTGCAGTTAACAGTGGTGGGAATTATGGTTTTCCAATGATTTTCAGCTTCAACTTCAGTTTTAATCCATTCAATACTTTTCAGAAATATTTGAAAATGATTTTCTTAAAAACTGTGGTTTTCTTAAAAGAAAGAAAACACTAGTCCTGTATCCACTTTGTAAAAAAAGTTAGGAGTCACATAGAAAAATAGAAGCAGTTACTTCTTAGTTGCTTTTTCTCAAATTGAATGTAGCACAATGAATACAGCTTGCATAAACAGTTCATCCCCCACCGCCAGGGGGATAAAGGTACATACAGGGGGTGAGGCCAGATCTAAAATCCTAGGTTTTAGGCACACAAGGACAAACAGCGCTCCCTCTCTCCCCTGAGCATTTTGCACCAAACTCCCTTTTCCACAACTCCCTCTGGGGATGAAATACAGAAGTCTGCAGCTTCACATACTTAATGTAGCTTATTGTAGCTCACCCTGCTCCTGATAAACATAGTGCGGATCAGATATTCTCTGCGAACAGCCGACAAAAGCGGGCACTCCTCCCACTGGCGCCGAACACCAAGCGGGCCCCAAACACTGCTTCCTTTCCCCATGCGGGGCAATCACCAAGCTTATAAGCAGTTGAAGGGTTGGTGTGTCCACTAAATGCCAGCCAGCTCCTCTGCTCCACATGGCACCAAACACTGTGCTCTTTCCCCCCTTGAGCAGTCAACGGGTGGAGTTCTGTGATAACCGGATGGCAACTTAGTTGTTAAGATTGTAAGCAATTGATCATCCACGCTACAATGCAAGCAAGGAGAAGCAGGAGAATGCATCAAGAAAGAAAGATCTAGGGAGGGCACACGAACATTCAGTGACAAGTGCAGGGCCACAGGCCTACAGGTGTGGGGTAGATTACATTGATCTACCTCCAGTAACTACTCAGTGTGGGGCACAAAATGCTTCTTCCCTGCCCTACTAAGTCATTTTGCACAAGTCTGCAAGAAAATGATGAAAGGGAGGTCAAGTTAAATAATGTGGCATTGAGTGCCACTGTCAAAGTGGATAAAGACAGGGATATGGAGGAGACCTGGCATGATCATCTGCCTTTGTGATCAGGATGGTGCAGATGGACGACCAGCACACGACTTGGCACCATGATTCATAAATGGGATATCAGCAGCATTACTGGCTAATTTGGCTCGATTTATAGTTCTACCACAGCACATATATAAGGACATGTTCCATAAAGAAGTGGCAACCCTTGGGCCACCTAAAGTTGTAACTAAGGGCTACAAAAAACAAAAGAACAGGGACACCGGGTATATCAAACTCCAGTCAAACCTGGCCAACACCATACATGTCTCAGGAGGATAGCTCAGCGGCAATGTGCTCGCCTTGGAAGCAAGACAACACGGAGCAACAAAGGTTGATACCCGGGTCCGCGCTTAGAAACCCCTGGGTATTAAGCGTGTTATAAATAACCTATCATATCATATATATAGGGGTACAAAAAGCGGACCGGAATTAATATGCTTCTGTGATGGGAAATGCAAGACTGTCTATTGGTAACACAATCTAATATCTAATCGAAAACCGGATACCAATTGAGTAGGACATGAACGAATTCAAATCACATCCTGTGAAAGATTTACACAGTAAATGTATTATTCTAATTAAAAAATCCATTAATGGAATCTTAAAATTTCATACTTCAAATGTGATTTGTCAAGTAAAAAAATAAATATCCAACAAACGTCTATTATAAACCATAAATTTAATATAATAAATCTCACAAGTGTACAGAAAAGAAACCACACACCCCTCAGAGGAACTCTCATACACTCATCATTCACACGGCATAGCCATACCAAACAATCACCTAAATCAATTTAAACAAATAAATGGCAAACTGAGGTATGAGGTATAGAATATGATTTCGAATATTAACAGAAACTGAACATAATACTCCAAAAAAGCAAAACACAGTTAAATACAGTAATTCATGTGACTAGACAAGACAATTACTAAAATCAAACAAGGAAACCCAACTAAGGGCTGTTGTGGCCATGTGATTGATAGTGTCTGCGGTTTTCAAGCAATGATGAAATACAAGCGGAAGAGTGGTCTTTGTAGAAACAAAAGGAGTGACTATTATAGTGCTGAACCATCCACGAGGGATCAAAATCACCTTGTGGCCTGGTTCACAACACATTCTGATGGTCTTGCAACAGGAAAATAAGCAAGAGAATTCCAAAGTTGGAATCGAAGTTCTAGTGAAGGAGATTCTTGTTATACATGAAAAAATTCAAAATTATAGACCTCTAACCAGCTTCCAATACCCTCTCCTTCTACCCACTACTTGCTTTAGCTTCCTCCTCTCTATTTACATTCTCTTCCACTACCCCTACTGAGCTGGCACCAATACTCTGAGCTGACAACTCGTCATGTGCCCCAAAGACCATCAAGGAACTTAGCAACAATGAATTGCTCTTACTCCTGCCCCTGGTTCAACCTCTAACTTATATCTGGGATTTTTCCTGACTGCTACTGTCCTACCCACCCTGAAAATAAACCTCTGCTGACCCCAATTACTTTGCCAACTGTCGATCCCTCCCTCATCATCTTGATTGCGCAGCAATAACTCAATAGCAATGACTCCTTTGGTATCTCGTTCTACCTGGATGCCTGGGCGAGTAATGTCATTGGAAGAATGTTGGATGGCACTCTACCAGAACTGAAACTATCTACCACCCAAGTCCAAATGCCCCACCCTTCCTTTCCTCCTCCAATCCTTTCACCCCTGCTACCAAGCCTTACACCTTTGTGGGCTCTAGGACAGTGAATTAAAGCTCTACAGGCAGTGCTCCAGATACGATTTGTATGTGGGAGTATTTTACTCTCTATTTTTTAAAGTTAGGAGTAAAATAATTTTTAGGGAGTAAAAATGTAAATTCAATTCCCAATGAGAGTATTTTATACACAAGTAAATATGTTTTAACTGAAAAACAGAATATCTTTGTAATATTTATTTCTTTGCACCTAGTTATTCATGCACATTAAAAGATACAGGTTTATTTCTTCCAATCAGACAGTTACAAATAGTACTTTCTTCCTGTGGTACTTTGTGCACTACTAGGGCAAACATATTCATGGAGCTGTGAGGGTGAAAGCAGGGGTGCAAGATTCTACAGGTCTTTTCCCTATTTTTGTTTTATTTTTACTCCCCGTTTTTTTTATTTTTGGGAATATTTGCCAGTTTCTAGAGAGAAAAAAGTGGTCGATACACCTCTTATTTGTAGGGCTGTCTACAGTGGGCAGGTTAAACATTTTTAATATTTGCAAGATTCATCCTCACCAGCACCTCTATTTACCCCTTCATCTCCTCTCTGGTTCTCAGATGATTTGACATCTGCCCTAGCCTTTCTCCTGAGATTTCCTCTTTCCCCGGCAATGAAATGCTCATTGCCCACCAGCTTCACCCTGCTCGCTATGCAACACATTTCCTGCTATAACTCATCCTCAGAGTATTTAAATCCATTCTTGGAATGTCCGCATTACCTGTCCAACTATCTTCTCTTATTTTCCTTCTTGCGCCTGGCTATTCAAAGCCCTACTCAATCAGACAGTCTCCTTGCGACTATTCTAGTTTTTTCTTCTTAACCCACTTTGCGCCCCACCACTAGAACACCATAACCAGTGCAGTAAAATAGAAAACAACCACTCTCAGGGCCTTCAAAACTACCAAGAAAACCCTCCATCTATCCAGGCAAGTGCTTTGGAAGTCAGTAGGGGAGTCCTCTCCTCTCCCTGCCACCCTACATCGCACACCAGCATTGCACCAGTGAAGATAACTACGCATTGTAAACAAAATTAATATATGTATATAATGTATATTACTTCTTTCGCTTTTAAGCGCTTTGGAGTAAAGCGCTATATAAACTCAATAAACAAACATTGACATGTTATGATAATAGGCGTTTATATTGTGCCAAAGCACAACCATAGTAGTTTCAGAATACCTAGGGCTTGTACATAGAGTGCCACATCGTGGTTCCCAGACATTAAGCTGTGGAGGAATACATTGCAGTGAGAAGATAAGAAGATGTGAGCAAGGTAAACAAATGTTGTAAACAAAAGGTGAAGGAGGATGCAATGGGGGAAGATTTATTTTTGTTAGCATGGGCGCATGTCAGTATGTCAGTCCAGCTAGGTAGACCATAGTTCATAAAGGCAGAAAGAAGGGTATACTGGTATCTTCTAAAGTGTTGTGATAATTGTATTTCCATGGCAGATTGGGAACCATGATGGCACGCTCAAACCAATATGAGCTGTGGCAGCAATGTAACGTCAGTGCCTCATAGCCAAGATGCTCATCATATGCACATGATGCTCTTGCATCTTTCAACAATGGATCAACCCCATGCATCCAAAACCGCCAGCAGCACTGGGCAGGATGCCGCATCTGCAAATCAGATCGGAAGTTTGACTTTTCAATACATGAAAACATTGTAAGGCACACATTCATTTTCCCGTCCATATGGTGTTCTTTGCTGGATGTTTTACAATGCTTTTCCCATTATGAGTTGTCAGTCATTAAGAAGCATCCAGTGAGAACAAATGTACAAAGAGGCATGTGGCACTGAAGTGTCATGTTTCCGCACCCCAAACCCACAATTCTCCTCACTCCAAGTATACTAAATGCTTTCAGCTCTGACACTTTGGGTCTCTCAGCATAAATTTTTTCACTGGTCAGCCGGGTCTCCACTTCACCCAATCACCCATCCTTGTTACTCCCGTGGTAAATACATGCAGAAGTAGTCCAGAAACACAAAGGGCTGGATGAACATTGAAGTTCAAAGCCCCAATCCCCTGTGTGAGGGACAGACCTACAGAAACACCACAGACTAGATCTACGAGAGACCCTGAAGATCTGAGGACAGACCGACCTGCTAAGAAGTGAAACAGGTCTGTTCGAGACCTGAGACCACACATACACGAAGAAAAGACCTCCAAAGCAACCCCTCGTAAAATGCCCTTTGGTGGGTCCAAGAAAACTAAAGGCCTGGCCAGAAAGTATTGTTCTGGGGTGCCCTCAAGAGAAAAGCCAGGAGAAGAACCTACCAGAACCTAAAGAACCCAGAGGTCTGGCAGTGCACACAATCAGAAACTTGAAGAATCCGAGAAGGACTCGATCCCAAACGAACCTCCTCCATCATATGCGTATCAGAGGGAAGTAACACCTAGGGATCATCAACTTCACAAAACCTTTAACATTGTGCTGGATGGTATGATTTGGTTTTGTGTTTTAGAATAGGATTAGCCTGGGGGTGGGGGTGGCCTGGCTGGAGGCTGACGGTGGTGTGAGCCTGTTAGCTCCTCAGCCATATGAAGCGTAAACCGTGACTTCACCCTCACAACCGCATCAATTAGGATCAGGAAACGAGGGAAGTGCAGATGAACTGCTGAGGGATTTGATTCTTGGCAGTCTGACACCGTCAGAAGCAAAACAGCCCCATGGTGAGCATGGATCAGTGCCCGTCCTGCAACTCCAATGAGGGACAAACTGGTGACAATGACAAGAACGAGATGAGTCCCGCAGCAGGGGGAGTAGCACCAGATACGGAAGCCAAGCAGGGATGGCGCCCGTGGGCTAGATCCCGATTGGGAGAGCGGGAACCCTCCCTGCTGGAGTAGCAGCACGGAAGTAAGCTGCTGAACGTCTGGGCAGTGTGGCAACCACCTTCCCTCCCATCTACCAGAGTATCGAGCGGCCCCTGAACTATGGAGTACCCCAGCGGGTGCAGAGGGACAGAGGACCGTGGAATTGGAGCCATAACGGCAGAACCTGGGGGTAGGTCCCATTCCCTGAAATAAAAGGAGCTTTGCATCCATGATGGCCCAGTCCCTGCAGCAATGCATGTATGAACAGTACTGGAAAACAGAGCTAACAGGGGGAATTATAGGCCCCCAACCCTGCAGTTCTGGAGGATACAGAGGAACACTGTCTTCACGGGCATATTGGAACTAGCAATCATTCTGAGTGCATGAAGGCCTGATATACAGGCACACCAAGGTGCCCACACCCTTTTTGAGTGGCCACCTGACCTTATAGAGAATACTGTGCCACTGCTGGAGAAATAGTAACATTCCCCCTCGCCTGGAGTCGGCTTCAATCGGCAGCAAAGAGGGGTGGCTGGGCCTCATCAGACCGGTGTGCAGTGTGTTGCGCAGAAAGTGGAACTACCGAGAGCTATAGTCTCGCTGCCAGGGTTATAGCTCCTGGGGGGTCAAAGCTTATTACAGGACCACTTCATCGCCCCGCCCCCCCACTTTGACCACTTCATGAACAAAATGAAGGCTGGGAAGACCAAGGAAAAGCCGCGGGCGTCCATCAAGGAGCTGTTCCAGCAACAACCTAAGCAGTCATCCGAGCCTCCTCCCATGGGAGACGATGACATGCAGCCCGCCACAAGAGGTGATATCCTGCGTCTGGCTCAGTCAATACAAAAGGAAATGCCAGCAATGCTACAGGAATCAAAAAGGTCCTTTCAAGACTTGTCCCACAACGTGCAACAGAATGAAACTAGAGTGGTGGAATTGGAAACAGCCTACTGTGACCAGGCGAATGCACAAGACCCGCTGGAACAAAGAGTGGCAGCGCTGGAGACTTAAACGCTGCAGAGGAAAAGCAGGAGGATGCAGAGAATTGCTCCAGGAGGAACAATATCTGCATCACGTGGGTGCCAAGAGAAGTTAAAGATCAAGATCTGGAAGGCTACGTCTAGGGGTTGTATCAAGGAATACTAGGAGACACAGAGGTCAAGCTCACCCTAGATCGTACACACAGAGTCTACTCCAACTTTCAAACGCGTCAAAATCTGCTGCCAGACATCTTGACGAGAGTTCATTTCTTAAAGACTAAAGACCTGATCTTTCAGAAGTCCACGGAACAGCGCAACCTAGAATACAAGGGGGCTTCCCAACTATTGTTTCAGGATCTCTCTCAAAGGACAATCCAAAGACGCAGACTATTGAGGCCACTAACTGGCTGGTCGACAAGGGTGTTAGTTACAGGTGGGGATATCCTTTTTGCATCATGTTTCAGCTACACGTGTCCAGCACCAATTTACTTCCCTCTAGGCGGCAGTGGAAACTCAAGATACCGGAGGTGGACATCCATTTGCCTGACAATAGTGCCAGGGGCCCTTCAACATCTACCTGGGCCCAAGTCCAGTCGAGGAAAAGCAGGAGGAGAGACCGCTGCAGGCCCTCAATGGGCAGGCGAGAGGCCCCCACTTGAGGGTTCCCCTTATGTGATCATGAGATTATAATTGAACTGAGAGGAGTATTTTTGAGATTAATATTTTAACCAGTAGGGAAAACCGCGATGAATCTGGGATCCCAATGGAAAGACAGCTAAAAGAGGTGCAGAGGCTGTAAGTAGCCGATGGGAATACAACTGTAAGCAACTAAAAGGGCATTAGGAGTTTATGCCTTAATTCAGGCAACAGACCGGATGTTCACCCAACACATGGTTGTTAATGTTTTGAGTTTTTTTCCTTTATCTCTTCTTATTTGTTGGTGCGACTCCAATTGGTGCAAAGCGGGGAGGTGTCTAGGTGCCAGCCATTGACTTATCACAAATGGGGGATGGGAAGGCGGCTTGGAGGGAGGTCAGATCGGGGAGGGGCAGGAGATGCGAAGGTGGGCTAGGTTCAGTAGATGTACAGATTACAAGAGATGGCTGATGTGAAGGTCATGTCCTTGAATGTCCAGGTTTTGAACTTGCCAAGGAAGAGGAAAAGCATGCTAACCAAGCTGATAGACTTAAAAGCTAATATAGCTCTAATTCAGGAGACCCATCTTTTGCAATGAGACTGGCCATGGTTGAGATCCCGCTGGTTCCCTCACCAATACTTTACTTCCCCTACACAGAAGAAAGTGGGGGTTTCAATCCTTATAGCTAGTTCCCCTTCACTTAGAATAGGGTAAGGTCCTCATGGATGTCCTAGGCAGATACATTGGGTTGAACATATGATTAGCAGGCAGACACTTCACCTTTGTGTCTGTGTATGGCCCTAATCAAAACCATGATCAGATCTATGCCCACAATTTCAAAGTGGGGAGCTTGTGGTGGGAGGGGATTTTAATGTGGTTTTGGAGGGAACACTGATAGGACAGGTCCACTGGCCCCGACCAAGGCGTCCAAGACGGTTTGCATTAAGAAGGCTATGGGGGACATGCACCCGATAAGACATATGGGGCCTCATTACACGGATGGCAGAGAACCATAGCGCTATTAGCGCCATGGTTCATGCCGGTAAAATACCGGCACCGCCTTGGCGGAAAGGGGAATTACCGCCCCATTCCAAGGTTGGCGGGGCGGTAATTCCCCCATTCCACCATTGCCCTTCCCCATTCCCATTTTTGGCCCATAGGGCTCAATGGGAATGGGGAAGGCGCTAATTACGGTACCGCAAATTGCGGTACCGTAATTAGCTCCCTGGGTCCCTTTGCGGGTTGGTTTTTAACGCCTGCAAAAAGCAGGTGTTAAATCCCCCAACCCGCAAAGGGACCTCGTAGTAAGGCGGTAAGGATTTAGGCATAGTAAATCCGTACTGCCATCCGTGTAATGAGGCCCATGGAGACACCTGCACCCCCAACAACGAGACTTTCACATGTTCACCGTAGCTACTCCCGAATTGACTTTTTTCTGACATCTAGGCCCCTGCACCTGGGAATATCCTCTGCCACTATAGAAGTGGCGCTGGTATCTGACCACACGCCAGTTACTTTACAAATAAACGGGAATGGGCAAAGGGGTAGGAAATCCACTGGGTGGAAGTTGAATGATTCTTTACTGGCGGACCAGGCGATATGTGCCACTGTCACAGAGAGGATTACCCAATACTTCCAGGAGAATCTTACGGGTGAGGTCTAATTCACGGGGGTATGGGAGGCATTGAAGCCATCACTGAGGGGGAGCTGATTGGTTTAGCGTCAGTTTGGAAGAAAATCCTTACAGCCCAGCGTGTACGCGCAGAGGGGACAGTTCAGGAGTGGGAAGCCCAATATAAGGTAGATGGAGCCAGGAGAAAATACTGGCAGCTACAGGTGGCGAGGGCGGAATCGAAAGCGTTACGGCAGATGTCATCTCCCATAAACTGCTTAGGATGAAACATTTCTGTTACAGCACCTTGAATAAGGCATTCCGAATCCTAGTTTATAATCCTCAAGCCCAGAGAAACACCACAACGATTTTTGGTGGGCTAAAGGGCACACAAGGCCTGTTGCACAATGATGATCCTGCTAAAATGGGGATATTATCACAGTATTATACTGAATTGTTTACAGCAGATTCCCTTAATGGCCCACAGAAGGATGCATTTCTGCTGGAGGCCTGCCTCCCCCGAATATCTGAAGAGCATAAACAGATTTTATAAACGCCTATAACGGTGGAGGAGGTTACACAGGCTATTCGTGCCCTCCCTGGAAACAAAGCCCCAGGACCGTATGGCTTCACGGCCCTGTTCTATAAAAAAATTCTCTGAAGACCTCTCTCCCTATATGGCAAGGGTGTTTAATTCCTTTATAGAAACTGGGTCCATCACACCATCGATGGGGGAATCAATGTTAATGCTGCCCAATAAGCCTGGGAATGACCCCACACTATTTTCCTCTTTCCGTCTGATAGCAGTCCTGAATTATGATGCTCGTAAATAATCTCAAAAATACTAGCCATCACTTGGCAGGGATACTCCCTGGAATGCTAGTGGCGGACCAAACAGGCTTTGTCCCTGGGAGTCAAGCATTTGACAATATCCGTCAGTCGGTAGATATTTCGACCTTGGTATGGCAGCAAAAACAGTCACTGGCTTTCCTTTCAATCGACACAGAGAAAGCGGTTGATTGCGTGGCCAAGGTATAGCTATCTAATGTACTTACGGTATTAGTAAATTAGTGCTGGCCAATTTTGTTCTCCCTTCTACTCAGATCAAGGTAAATGGAGTCCTCTCGAACCCAGTGAAACTACGAAGAGGGACCCGGCATGGATGTTCGCTGTCCCCCCTCCTCTTCGCCTTAGCAATGGAACTTCTGGCTTGTCTGGTGCTTTCTTCGAGGGATTTTCTCGGGGTAGAAGTAGCGGGCTACCAACATAAGCTGGTGCTCTATGCTGATGACCTTCTTTTCTACATGCCGAACTCCTCGACATCTCTGCTTCACATCATTTAATTACTAGATAGATTCCAGGTGGTCTCAGGCTTCAAGATTAACTATTCAAAATCAACGATCCTCAATGTGACAGAATCACGGTTGACAGTAGATCATCTGAAATCCAACTTCCCATTCTCATGAGCCTCTCATTCTATAAAATACCTGGGTGTTCACCTCACAGTGAAATATGCCGATTTATATGCGGACAATAGTCTACCGCTATTCGCGGGGCTAAGCAAGATTTAATGAGATGGGGGGCCTCTGAAATCTCCTGGCTGGGCAGAATAACGGCAATCAAGATGACCTTTTTGCCAATGCTACAGTATACATTTCAAGTGTTTCAAATCTGGATCCCCAGGCACATATTTTGAGATTTGTATGGTTTAGAAAGTTCCCCAGGGACACTAGACGAATGTTCATGATGGCTAGGAGCGCAGGGGACTAGCGGTACCCAATATTGAAAGTTATCTCTTTGCTTCTAAGACTGCACCCGTCCTGGGAAGTCAGGCTACGGAGAATAACCCAAAGCACTGGGCCGCCATAGAACGGGAGGCCTTAGGATCCCCCTTTCATCACTGGTGTTGGATCTCTCAGAGGGTGGGTGCATGTGGGCTCTCAACCACCAGTACCACAGTACTGGGATAAGGCTGCCCGGCAATACGCTATGACTACCTTTCTCTGGGGGTATGGCGAGTTCCCCCTGGGATTAAACAAGGGGCGTCTCATTCGATGGTCTGAGGGGGGGCTGACTAGACTGGGGCAGTTGTTTCATAACCTCCCTCTCCTCTCACGTTCGATCAGTGCAAAGAGGCTTTTATGGTCAATGACCTGAACAGATATGGATATATCCAACTGCAACATTCGGTGTGCCAATCACATGTAGCAACCCTGGGGAAGCGGGATACAACTCGTTTTGAGGATCTATTCATGGGGCGATTCCCCCAGCAGCGAGGCTTGCATCCTTATATAAGGTGTTGAACTCCAGTAGATTCAAAGCCCCAAACGGGTACATGTCCAGATGGGAGGAAGACGTGGGAAGGCCCATGGACATGTTCGCATCTGGGTGAGGGCGGGCAGGGCGGGCAGGGCATCCCAGGCGGTCCAGCTCAAAGAGAACTGTTTCAAATTACTATGTCGCTGGCACTTGACCCCGGAAAGGCTGCACAAGATGAAGATGAACCCAGAATTCTCCACCAAATGATGGAGATGCAGGGCGTCCCAAACCTACTTTTTTCATATGGGTGTGCCCCCAAATGCAGAGGTTCTGGAAGAAAGTGGTCACCCAAATAAAAGATCTGTGGGTATGAGCTCGAGCTTGACCCCTTGGTGTTGCTTTTGGGCAAGGAAGACTCCCAAGGCCATTACACACTGAGCCAGAAGTTCTCGACTGGTAACCCATTTTTTGACTGCGGCGAGACTGGTGATAGCAAAACACTAGAAGGGCCGTGAAGAACCAGATATTAAGGAATGGTGGGCACAAGTCTGGTATGTAGCCACCATGAGCTAGATAGATGGGGCAATGCAAAAGCGGATACCACAGTTTCTTTCTGACTGGGCTCCACTAATTACATACGTAAAGGAACACGACAACCCCAATATCCACCATGGATCCCACAAGATGGCATCATTCTCACTGATATAAGTTACAAAATACCAGATAGTCACTGAGAATTGCACCTGGAAATGTTTCATGTTTTATGCATATTCATAATTGTTGAGTATTCTCCTTTCTGAACCGATAACGTTTTACGCATGTTCCATAATTGAATATTTCTTGCACCACATTCATGCTTTTGCTTGAGATTTAATGCTATTTTTATTTCTTTCACTTTCTTTTCAATATGGCATGGTGCTTTCATTTTCATGCTTGGCAGCCAGAGGACTAAAGGAACCAAATAGATGGGCATCCTGGTCTTCTCCTCTGTTGCCTTTTCCTCATGTATAAGACCATCTATGATATGCTTGTTTTTGGTGCAAAGAGAAAAGAGTTTCATAAAGTTTAAATGATAAAAAAACAAAAATAATAGGGTTAGCCTGGGACTAAAACAAAAATAATAGGGTTAGCCTGGGACTAACAGGACTCACTAAGTTTAGGCTAGATGCTATGTTGTTAGCGCATCCCTCTGAACTTTTTGTGTGTACTGTAAAATGTCTGTTAGAGTACAGAGATCTATTAAGCTTAGTGGAAAGACACTTTGAAAGGATTGAGACCCGTGGAACTGAAGAAAAATCACCTTTGCGTTGTTCGCACCTTGACAATGTTGTAGAGCTGATCCCTGTTGTACTCTAAAATCTGCCCCTAGTGTTTATAGGTATTTGTCATTTTACTGTGCCTTTGCAACCATAAAGATTCTCCATGTCCTCGTTTCTCGATACCCCTGGAAAGTGGCTGTTGGTTTGAAGAACTCTGATAAGGGGGAAATTCCTGCAGGCCATTTTTTGGGAGCATCTACTGAGGCCAGGAGGGAGGCATACGTTCTGGCTGTTGAGGTTAACCTGTAGGAGAGGCATTGAGAAGTTTGCAAGGGTGGTCCAAACGAGCCCCAGAAGCCCTAATATACATGTTCACGTTATTGCTGTGTTTCCTCCCCTCATTGCACAGTTTCTATAGTGCTGTCAAGTGGGTATGATGTTTCCCCCTTTGTTTTCTCATAGGGATGTATGCAACCCATTCATCAGTACGAATGTACTGCTCTGTTCTTCTCCTGCCATGCCATATCCTGGTACACAGTGAATGGAACCAGTAGTTACAGCAAACCTATGTGTTGTATTGTGCAAGTGATGGAAATGATGTCAAGTCCAATGACGGTCAAGTTTGGGCTGTGGAAAGAGTATCTGGAGAAAGTCTGGAAAATATTGTGAGCGGATGGTGGTACTCAATATGTGTGGAGAGTGTGCATGTGAGTGCAGAACACTGTTGTAATTATGTGGTGTTGGATAGTCAGCACTTGCAGGATGAGGAACAAAAACAGAAGGAGCAACTTGTTCAGTAAGGGCACCATAATTTGTAGCCGTTTCACTGTGTTAATTAGAATCCATAGCTAAGCGGATGGAATTGAGAACTCACCCTTTCTCATTTTCGGTACGTTCACTTGTGGAGGGACATTTTTAAAGAGGCAGAGTGCAAAATTTAAGGCATAAAGGCAAAGAGTAAGTTGTCTACGTCTTACATTTACACTCCAGAGGAGGTTCAACGCATTAGGGGCACTAAACAGATTTAGTATTTGGAGCATACATTCCTCCCCCTCTTTCAAATGACTCCAGGTTTTATGTCTGCATGAGATTTTCATGAGGTGTTATGTTATGCTAAAGGTTCTTGTACTGTGCACTGTTGCCAGCTACGTGGTCTCCTGGCACTCTGGTGTATCTGCAATGCAAAGATGGTGGTGGGGTTTTTTGTCCGATTGAGCAGAAGAGCAAGAGAGCTGTGATGTGCTGTTGGCAGCTTCAGTTCGGAGAAACCGGTCACCGACCGTGGGTGCGTTTTTGGTTGGTAGCTGTCATGTGGTGTTGAGATGAGATTGCGTATAGTTTGTTTCCTTGTCGGGTGTTGTGAAGTGTGTGCGGTTTGTGGTGCTGTAAAGGTATGGTTGTGTTTAGTTCAGAGTTTGAGAAGGCGAATGCAGAGGGGTGAGTTTTTAGTATGATTATCTAATGGCAATATATTTCCTACCCCCCACATTCTGACCAAGTGCAACCCATATCCCTCCCTGTGTCATTCATTCTAGTGCGAAGCAATTACCACCCCACAAATTCCTCCAGGAGAGACAAGTTCCCTGTCCCCCGACCTCGATCCGTGTGCAGCAGGGTTTCTGCCCCTAAGCTCATTCCTTTATGCGGGAGGCATTTCACACCCTCAGTAGTCAATTTAAGTGTGATACATAGCCCTGCCCTGTTTGTCCACCCCAGAGAGGGACACTTCCCACCTTCAGCACTTTATCAAGGTGAGATACCCTACTGGTCTCCAACCACCCTTCCAAGTGAGACGCCTCTCCCATCCCCCACCCACAACCCCAGTGCGACAAACTCCTCACTCTTAATGAATACATCTGGGTGTGTTACAATTTCTACTCCCATCCGTCTATTAGGTTTGATGCATTTCCCACCCCCCTTAATCTGTCTTGATTAGCCCAGCATGATGCAGAAGTTATATAGTGTCTGTTTCTGGGCGCAGCAAGGGGCATAAGGCTCAGCTATACTATTAGACCAGATGCTGAATGCGGCTGACCTACACATACATGCTAAGTGTGAGTGGATGGTTTACACAAATAGTGTGTATGCTAGATAAAACAGTCTTTGCAGGTAGGTTAAATGCCTGTAGGAGCATGGTATCAGTTTATCCAAAGTGGTTGTTTACCGTGAATATTTTAGTGGTTGTATTTCCCTCCTTTTCAGGCTTGTTTCTCTTGCTGGGTGTTGTCTGGTTTGGCTTGTTGGATTGTGTTGATGGGGGTCGGTTCCTTTGCTCGGTCTCGGTTCATGTTGGGTGTGTTCTTTCCGTCCTTGGTTTTGCTGGACTCCTTTTCTGTGCATTTGTTTGTTTCGTGGTTTGTAGATGTTATTCAGTCGTTTTCATCCCCTTTAGAGTTGGCGAACAAGGTTTTTAAAAGTTTCCTGAATTGTTGATGGTCCTATGTAGTTCAGATTTCTCTCGGGAGGGAGTTATAGAGTTTTACAGCAATTCCAGAGAAAGCTGATCTACCAAATTTTTTTCTCGTGTAGAGTTTAGGTTCTAGGCAAATGTTGCTGGATCCAAGTGTTCTTGTTGGTTTGTAGATGGTGATTTTCTCATGTATGAATTCCGCTCCCTGGCTGTGGATTTCTCTGCGTTTTATGCACGTTGTTTAGAAGGTGATTCGTCTTTTTAATGGGAGCCAATGTAGCATCCTTAGCTCTGGTGTAATGTGGTCTCTTCGGGAGAGTTTGATTTGTTGCAGTTTCCACAGCAAGTTCTCTGGCATTCCAAGGTATACACGGTTGGTGTAGTATATCCTGGACATGATGAGGGAGATGACGGTAAGTGCGTTGTGCATGAAGGAAAGGAAGGGAAGAATATTTTTGATCGTGTGAAGATGGAATAACTATTTCTTAATTATCTATTTACTTGTGGTTCTAGTGTTAGCTCGTTGTCCATTAGGATTCCAAGGTTGACTACTTTGGATGGTTCAGGTGGGGTTCCCAGTTCTGTGGGCCATGGGATGTCCTGGTTGTTTTCTTGGTTGTCGGGTGTAATCATGATTTTCGTTTTGTCCGGGTTAACTTTAAGGTTATTAGTGTTCATCCATTGGGAAAGTTATTCAAGACAGTCTGTTAGTGTGGGGTCCTCCTCTTCATTAATCGTAAATATATATTACACAGCCACGCTTGTGGCTGTGTAGTTATGGTTAAGTTGCTGTTTCCATAGGAAGAGCACTTTTTGGGCGGCATATAACTCCACTCCCCCTGGACGAATTCTCTCCAAACTTTGCAAAAAAAGTATATGGGATTTTTTTTTGCAAAGTTTGGTGATGTTTGGTCCAGGGGGGGAAAAGTTATAGGGGGGATCCCAAAACATCTGTTTTTCCCATACATTGAATGTGGGAAAAATTTTGCGCACGCCTACAGGCCAAACCGCTGGACGGATTTTCACCAAATTTGCAGCAGGGGCAGGGGCTTGGTCCCGAAAGCATGCTTTTGTAAATTTGGTGACAATCCGTCCAGTAGTCTCCTTTAAAACAACCAAAAAGTAGGTCTAAAAGAATTAGAGATATCTATGTCCGCTCCGCGGTCACACTTCCCTGTTCGCTCCGCGGACAAGAAATGGATTGGCTAATCCGTAGCATCATGTCCGCGGACATGTGGCGCTTTCACTGATTGGTTGTGGAACAGCATGAAGTGCGGCAGATTTCTTTGCTGCCCCCGCCATCTTTTGTTCATGTTTTGCTGTACACGGACATCGCCGGTAACACATACAAAACAAGACACCAATGCACTTGTTATAATTATGAAATACTGTTTCCGAAGGTAAGCTTTAATTAGGTTGGGATGGAATGTTGCAGCGGAAACTCAAAACGTGGTGTTTTCTTGCCACCAAATTCATACGGTAAAGTGGAAGTTGGTGCTCAATGTATGGCGACTAATGCCTGCGCCTGTGTTACAATGTTTTCAGATTAGTATTGAAGTCGGACTGGCATCCTACTTTTTTAAATCTGAGGCTGCCACCTGGAGTGTTTGATGGCAACAGTGGTACTGGAGGCGTATGGGAGTAGCGGTTCTCATGATTGGATGCTCATATGTTGTTGCAAAGTGAGAATGTATTTGCCTTCTGAGTGAAGGTCAGTTGATTTGGTTTTTTGGTTGCAAGCTCAGTAGGCCCACGCATCCAAGTCAATCTATAAGGTGCAAATGTTTTTTGACCTAGAGCGAAAGGGAAACTTCAAAAGCTATGCAAGGAATGAAAGCTTCGAAAAAAATACCATTTGATAAGGTTATGTTTTATATACGTTCATAAGGAACATGACATATCATTTCACGAAGATTCTTTGGTGCGAACACATTGCTGTCTGACTTGGCCAAAAACAATGGAGGCTGTCAACATCATGCAAGTTTAATTTTAACGACTCTACACCGACCCGTGTTTTAATTTTATATTACCAAAACACCAATTGTGACAATGTAACTGAAGTATTATTTTTTTGCGCAGTTGTCTTTTTCCTCCAATAACAGAGTGCAGATTGTCCGCGTTTGCAGGCTATGACCAGACTCATCCTTGTTGACCGTTATTTCTTCTTCTTTGAAATGTTATGCTTGCCCACATAGCTTTGTGTATCAGTTTGCACATTCTTTTGGTCTTGTGTTAAATCAAGACATGTACTTTTTTCTTGCTGGTCCATCCCTTTTGGCTTCATAACTGAATTACCATCTCACTGTGCAGTTGCCATTTTTTTAAACCTTACGGCGAGTGCTGATTATCAGCGTTTGTAGGCTGTCACTATATGTACCCATGGTCAACGCTAATATTTCCTTAAAATGTCATGTTTGTCTACTTCGATGTGTGTGCAACTTTCCACCATCTTTGTGTCTTTTTTGGAATTTTTTCCTAAAGGTTGTTTATTGACACAGATTTGCTCTTATGTTTTCCACCTAGCTACATCTTGCCATTCTGTGCGTGCCATGGTTTCCAGATGCCGAGTGACGGCTTCTTTCACCGTCCGATGCAACTGCTGGTGACTGGCTGCCTGTCCATTACAGTGTTCTTGTCATCAATGACATTTGTGATGTCATCTTTCATGTCCTGGGTGTTAGTGTTAGCAGTGCACAGTGGTGCGGCCAGTTATGGTTGCTTAGCCTACCATAACTGGCGGATTTAAGGGGTTTTTCAGTTTTACTTGGAACCATAATGTCACGTTGATAAAGTTTTTTTGGGTGAATTTCACAGGTTTTTAGTAGCGCAACTTAACCATAACGTCCCCTTAAAGTTTTATTTAGTGATATATATATATATATATATATATATAAAATAAAAAACATTACCCAATGTTGTAGAAGGATTCTAATGCACTCAGAAGGAGCGTATCTAGATGATAACAAGCTTGGTCTAGCCTGGTCAAATAGACATTCATGTATTGTATTATAGTGTGAAAAACATCATAAATTAAGAGGATATATTCAAGAATCCAAATAATCAGTGAAATTATACAAATCTTTGGTGTTAACATAATACATGAAAGCAAGAAATGGAAAACAAATATTATATTAAAACTAGTACAAAAATGAGTTAATTCTTTCAAATATTGAATTGGTTAAAAAAAGGGAGAAAGGAGAAAAAACTGAGTACAATCAATTAGTTTAAACATCTGATTTCCATATCTAATTAGGAAAGCAATACTTGGTTGGTAATAAAAACATTCAACTTGGTTGTTAATAAAAAGATTCAATAATTACTTCCTTATAGCTCATAGGTAGTTGTATATCATTAAGCTTGTGAAAAATATTTGTATTTTGTTGGTAGCACAACACTAATGTGGGATTCTATTTAGCCAAAACTCGTGAGGCAATGTGTCACTCTTATGGGCACAATATTTGAATTTTCATATGTAGGTCTGTCTACAAGGAAGTAAAACTCTTTGCTTCTCTACAGAACCCCTGTTTTGTGGTTGGGATTCAGTTTCACGTTTCAGCGTTGAGCCATCATGTTGACATAATAGAGCCTTCCTCGGGGCAGGTGGGCACACCCTATGGGGAAGCAGACAAGATAAATAATTGTACGTGAATGCTACTGCCAGTGGTACCTAGAAGTTATAACAACTGCCTGATATTAAGCTCATCCCTGGGTATAAACTTAATCATAATTTGTGAAAAATGGGGACTTCCAAAATTCAACTCTTCAATTCCTGAACGCTACGTCATCCGAGTACAGCACTCCTATGTTGTTAATGAATCCTGTGTGGATGGCAAAAGTAGAAGTAGTAAAAATATATTTGTACTTAGAGAGCTGGCTAGAAACTTAAAGAGCCGCTGGTCGACATTTGGAGCAACCCTAACAACGTGGTAGGGAAGATGAAGTGGAATACCTGATCTGGCACGTCAACATCTTAATTGTTATTAGTTTTCTGTCCTCTGGATGTCCTACTGCTGGTGAGTCCAGGAGACGACATCCAGTGTTTTCTGGGTTGAATACTAAAAGGAAACCAAGGTATGTATAAAAAAATAACCCTTATTCCGTGTAAGGGCAGATTGACTGTTATATGCAGAAGAAAAGATATAAAAAATATATACAAAAAATATATGTATAAAAAAGGCTAGCCTACTTTGAAGGCTACACAATGATGTCAGCATGTCAGTGTAATAGACTTCTATTTATTTGAGGTGCTTGCCTCAGATCGCGGGTGCGAAAGCCGTGGAGTCTTCAATATGCACTGCCAAGAGAACAGAAAAGGCGAGGTTGATCAGTTTGATCGCCTTATGTGGGACATACTTGTTTCCATGCGTCTTATCTAGCATGTCAGAGCATACCTTGGTGTCATCTGCATTGTAGCCATCTTCCCTACCATGTTAGGGTTGCTTCAAATGAATTGTGACCACTGGGGAAGTGGCAGATGGGCAGGAGGAAGTTTGGGAGGGCGTACGCCACTTTTTTTCAAGAGAATAAGGGCTCTGTTGCATCTTACCTCACCCTTTGGGAACCCTTTAAGTGTGTGAATTCAGGGAATATGTCTTGCCAAAGAAGCTGGGGTTCTCAGGGCTATAAGAGCAGAGCTGGCAGCCTGTGAAACTCGATTACGGGACCTGGAAACACAAGTGGGGTTCCTTACAGGTAATCGGAAGCTGGACAGATTCTGCGAGGAATTGGGGATGTTTAGAAACACAGCAGAGAGGGAAGTGAGATTCCTTAACAGGAACACGGCTGTACCACAGTATGGGGAGGGACAAAGGACATGCATTTTGCTAGCCCGACTGATTAGGACCGTCAAGGCCAGGTCACATATCACAGCAATTGAATCCCAGGCCGGGTGGCTACTGCAGACTGAAGAGTAGATAATGGGGGCACTGGTGGATTATTACAGGGCTTTGTATTCCTTTAGGACTAAAGTGAGCCAGTCGATGATTGATGAGTGTTTGGATCAGGGTGGTCTGTATTGGGTAGCGCAGCAAGAGGGTGAGCGACTGGGCAGGACGCTAAAGGAACAAGGGACCCATGAGGCCATCAAAGCAGCTGGCCCTGACGGACTTTTGGATAATTATTATAAAGCATATGCAAATATTCTTGTCCCTCACATGTTGCATATTCATCAACATGCAGAGCAAGATGACTCTTTGCCTGAATCAATGCGCAAAACGGTGTTACCTGCTACTAAAGCTTGGAAAGAGCCCAGAGAACTGCTCGTCCTACCGACTGATCTCCCTGATAAATATGGACAGTAACATTTTGGCCAGGGCACTGGCTAGTAGGCTTGCCCCGATAATGCCTAGATACGTACCGGCTGATCAGGCTGGTTTTATTCCTGGGAGGTCCACATCATATGGGCTTTGCAGAATATTTGGCCTCCTCTCGGTTTTGGAGCAGCAGTTCTCAGTAGTGACAGCCCTTCCCGACGGCGAGAAGGCATTTGACTCGATTGCGTTGCCTTTCCTCTTCTTTGTTCTGAGAGGCATGGGGATGAGAGGGATTTATAAGGATGGTCTCCTTGCTATATGAAGGCCCTGCGGCTGGCACAACTGCGGGTGAATGGTGGAATATCTGCCGGCATTGGGATGGGATGGGGGAAGCAGCAAGGGTGCCCGTTGTCTCCCCTACTATTCGTGCTCACTGTAGAGCCCCTAGTGCAACTAGTCCGCTCTAGGCACATAGAGGAATGCAACTGTTTGCGCATAAACTGGTGATTTTGCTTCATGCTGACAACTTGATTCTGTTCATTAAAGACCCTACAACAAACATAGCGGTGGTTATGAGGGATATTTTGGATTTTGGTCGCTTCTGTGAGGATGGCATGGTTGTCAGAAGTAAGAATACAACACAAGTAGTTCAAGTTTAAGGGTGTTTATTTAATAGTTTCAAAGGGTTGGAGAACTCCTATCTTGCCCTACTGCTAAAATGGGAGAAGTCTCGACCTCAAACAAAAAGAAAAGAAAGTCCTAGCCGGTCTAGTCAAATCAAAAAGGCCTAAAATGAATAAACGTATGTCCTGCCCTCAATCTAATACAAAAGTGACAAGGGATATGTAAGCTTTCAACAGAACAGGGTTGTGTTCTCAAAGAAAATAGAGTAGTCAGGTTTTCAATGGGAAATGCAAAAGAAATAAGTGTGTCTCAAAAGAAGTGTCAGTCTATCTGCACATGGTAATAGTAACTCCCTTCCCCACGATAATGGCATAGGGGCAGGCAGAACTCGTTGGTTGTGGGGCACACTTCAGCAAGTTAACACTTTGATCCAGCTTCCCAGTGTTGCAAGCTTCCCTAGCTTTGGCTCGTATCTCAAAGTTCCTTTAACTAACAGTTTGATTTACAGTTCCATGTGTTGCCCTCAGTCGGGGTCAAACCTAGTAAATCAATAGCACAGTATCTATCACAATGGCATCCCTCAGTCGGGTACACGCTTGCCTTGTTAATAGCACAGTTCATTTGCATGTAGGGTGTTCACCCTGGATGCCCCTCAGCCGGGCTCAGATCCCTTCAATCAGTCTCCCTCAGCCGGGCTCGGACCAATTTCAATGTACTTTAAGCTTCCCTCAGCTGGGTTCACAGTTCAGCATTATACCATTTGTCAAAGACTTTCGACTGTAGGAGGGGTTTGGTTTTACCCTCGTAGGACCATTTTGGCATCTTATGCCGGCCTCTACGAAGGCCTCCTGGTACTTGTAGTTTCTAATCCCTCAGTCGGGTTAACACTTGCAGTTCCATGGGTTATGGAGCCTTTCGGTTCACTCCGCTATTCATTTTGCTTCCGATTTGTTTCACAACCCCGAAATTGGGTTCTCTATTGGTAACAATGTCTCAGGTTTTCTCTCGCGGTTTCCAATGGCACACGCGCAGCCTTCAACCGCTACTGTATCTTCTACTCCTTAGCGCATGCCGGCCTCGCATCACGATTCACTCACGGTAGCGTAGGATATAGTTTATCAACTTTGTTCCCTTTTGAAGTCAGGGCTTTTTACACAGCACTGCTTGTTCTCCTTCCAACTTGCTCGTTTCCACCTGAAGGAGGTGCTGACTTAGCCTTCAATTTCTGCTGCGACCTTGCTTTGCAGTGGATAGCGCCACAGCCTTACTTTCAATAGCTGGCCTGCTCTGCCTCTAGGGTCACCACTGCTCCAAGGGGAATTCTTTCCTGACACTCTGCTCGCTTTGCTCAAAGTGTGCCTCTGAGCTCTGATTTTTATCCAGGTGGGGAGAGTTAACCATCTGCAGGTGTGGGTTCTGTGCCTGACTTGCCTGACTTGTTAGTGGGGAAGAGCCATGGCAAGTCACAAAAGGTAAAACTCCCATGGTCTGTCCTTTCTTTTCCTTTCTTTCCTTACCATAAAAGTGGGATTGTGATTATTGTGGGAGTGGTAGTGCTTTCCCAGAGGTGTAGAAAAATGATATAACTTGCTGTCAGAAAAAGAAGATTAGGTGTGTGGTTGTGAAAGGGGAGTACTTGGGTGGTCAACAGGGAAATAGGGATTCTGGGAGGTATAGTTTTCTAATTCAACTGGGTTAGGGTTTAAGTGGTGTGGATTTTGGGAAAAGTAGTTTCCTGGCGCAGGGTAAAAATTAAATCTGTTAGAAGGTGGGATTGCAAAATGATTGAACAGTGGTTCATTTCTATAATGAAAACAGGGATTATGGGAATTGTAGTTTGGTATAGAAATCATAGGAAAATCGTACAAATCCTTATCAGGAGAAAGGGGACAGGGCTGTTGTGGTGAAAGAGTGGAAGCAGCCTATAAAAGCTTAAGGGACTTCGTCCTCCTCACATTCTTCCCTGTGGTGATATATGATATGAAATGATATGATATATCATTTGTAATCTGCCTATACACAAGTGTTTCCACATCTGATCTGGGGTATTACCCCAAGCGTAACCCAGGGTTCTCCTACCAAGGTGATCCTCCCTCGCTCGCTTGTCCACCCCCAGAGTTGGGATCTGAGAGCACCAGCCCTACCCTGGCCACCTGAATAAGGGATTCTTGGGGTCTACTTGGGATAATGCTCTCAGTTTTCTCACCCTTCTCAGGGCTCAATATATACCCATCCAAATCAGTGCTGCTTCACTTGACCAAGGCAACAGAGGTTTCGGGAGGAGTTCAACTTCCAGTGGCACTCTCCCAGTGGATGCAAGGATTACATTCAAAACCCTCTGCATTGTCCACAAGGCTTTCTGGGGCCTGGGTCCAAAATACCTTCAGCTATCCCTCCGCAAATACCTCCCCCTCTCGAGCTCTTCCCTCCTCTACTCTAACTCCCTCAGGGTCAGTTGTTTTTCAAGGAAACAAGCTGGGGGTCGATCTCTGTCCTCGGCTGGGGCCTCCCTCTGGAACAGCCTCCCTGCCACTCTGAAACTTGAGGAGAACCATCTCCAGTTCCAGAAGCACCTCAAGACCTTCCTCTTTGCTTCTGCCTTCGCCCCGCCTCTTCCCTGTTGATCTGTGCTCTCTTGGCACCTGGCCTACCCTCTGCCTTCTGTGCCTAGGTACCTGCTCACCCTGCCACTCACCTGCACTGCCTGCAGGCCACCCCCTGCACTGGGGTCTGTATCTGTACCCATACAGCCCCCCCCTTTTTTCTTCCTGCACTTATCAGACATACCCTTGTCTGCTGCCTTAAATCCAGCACTTGTCACTTGCTGGCTGCACTACCACTGTTTGTTGCCTACATTATTTATTAATTTTATCATTTATCTGTTTTTCCTTTGTGCCGCAGTTTCCACCCCCCCTTCCATGCACTTTTCCCCTCTCCCTCTACCATGCAATTGCGCGTTCTCAATGTCACGTAGCCTAGTAAGATAGTTATTTTTGTTCTTCCTTGTTCCCCTCCCTTGACTTGTCGCGCTCTGATACACTTGTGTACGAGCGTGATACAAATAAAATATCAATATCACTCTGATCACACTCGATATCTCGGGGTGGTGGTAGCTAGATCTCGCGAAGTGCTTTACTGGGAGAACTATGGGGTGAGATTAGCACACGCCGAGGCAATTCTTGGGAGGTGGATGAACCTGCCTTCGTCCATATATGGTCGGATATCGTTAATTAAAATGGTAATTTTGCCCAGATTCCTTAATGTGCCCGTAGTGGTCCCTGTCAATTTCTTTAAATCACTGATGGTTCTAATATCGAAATTTATATGGCAAGGAAAGCAGGTGCGAGTGTGTTGGAGTAAGTTAGTGACTCCATTAGAAAGAGGGCACCTCGCTCTTCCCGATTTTGAAGCCTACTAAACAACAGCGCAAGCATCCTTTCCATCTCACTGGTATGACTTGATTCCAGACAGGGCGCACATCCAGATTGAGAGGTCGACAGTCGCTCCATTGCTGATGAGGGCAGTTATCCTTACTTCGCTGCAACATGGTCAAGCTCACCTGTAGAGTCTGGAAGCAGATGGAGGTTAAAGCAAGGTCCTGTACTCCCCGGCTCCTCCCCATCAAGCATGTACCAGGGATCCCACCAACAGGGGAGAAGGTTTTCACACAATGTATGGACAGCTTGGGCTTTGCTTGTTGGCGGGATATTTTCCCCTTTTCCCGAAAGGGCAGTTCCTGACATTGGAAGAATTCACGGCGAAGGGGGAGGTGTCGGCACTAGATATTTTCATGCATTTTAGATTACGTACCGGGTTAAAGGATAGGTTCACTGATTTTCCCTGGGAGGCGCCTAGTGCACCGGTCCTACATGAGGTGATCAGCTCAGGGATTCGGTCATAACTGGTTCTCTAAACTATATTCCTCAATAACTGACAAGGCAACAGAGTGGGCTGGGGATTACCGGGTTAAGTGGGAAGACGCTCTGGGTAGCCCCCTCTCGGATTTCTGGAGGTATTTCTGTATGCAGATGCAGAAGGTACCTATCAATAGCGGCTTTAAGCTGATACACTTCAACTTCCTGCACCAGTTTTACTTGACCCCAGTGGATATTCATAGGTCTTTCCCCGAAACAGCAGACTTGTGCCGGAGGTGCAGTGACTCCCCAGTTCAATTTTTACACCTAGCATGGTCCTGCCCTCGTATTCACTTGTTTTGGGTGCAAGTGTTCAATCTAGTCGGGGGAATTGCAGATGAGGAGGTAGCCCCATCTTCCATGATAGCGTTGTTGGGATGTGCATATGATCTACATAAACACGTCAGAAAGCTTTTGGGTTTGTTATTGCTGCTTGCCAAGTAGAGAGTGGCTTTGGTGTGTGGGGGAGGGGCTGCCCTCCTGCATATGAACAATGGAGGAATTACATATTATATTACTATGAAATGGAGTTGGACTATGGAGCTATCGTACACCCAGCCTCGAGGCTGAGGGACATTTGGGGTCCGTATGTTGCCTATTTATTATCGCTCAGCAGTGATGTATCCGAGGGATCAGATCATCGGTCGGCAACATAAGTCTGGTTCTAATTGTCTCCTTCTCCTTGGCTGTAAGCAACCTTATTTGTATTGTCAGGGGTGGGTAGTGTGTTGCCGTCTGTATTGTATCATTTGTTTATTTTGTGTTGTTTATGTAAAAAAATAATAAAGACTTATTACAAAAGAAACTGTGGTCAGTACAAATCATTATACACGATAGTGATTATGGCTGGCAAAATCTTCCTTCTATATTCAGGGATCAACCTGCTGATGGATCAACCTGCACTAGGGGGGCAGCACCCAGGAAGAAGGTGGAGCCAACCACTTGTTCCAGCTGTAGGATGCTGAGATCCAAGGGCAGCTGGCAGTACTCGGATTAACTTTACCAAAAGAAGAAATCAACCCTCCTGCTTAAAAGGAGAGGCCTGTTTTTATGGGGCATGGTTGCTCGCTGTATTGCATTTAGCAGAAGTCAGGCCTTCTTTGGAGGTTAGGCTGGGGCTTCCTTGTAGCATAGTCTATAAGTGGTACGATGCCCAGAGAAAATGGCTATGAGACAGAGTGGTTTACACCTTGATGAGTTACACATATCTGCATGAAAGCAACAAAAGCATGTTTGACCTAAGCAACCACATGTGTGAAGTAGAAAAGAACCTCCACATCATCAATACAACTACCCTATGGGGTCCTTAATTTAAGGTTTCAGGATTTCCATCTCAGATTCATCCATAGTGATACACACATTTTTCATACACCCTGCAAGACATGCGAAGACTGTGACGGCAGGACATATGTGCACAAATGCAAACCATGTCACAGACGCACACACTTTGACAGTCAATGGCACATAGCCACACACCCAAACTGAATGGAGACATACAGTGGCAAACAAATTACAATCAGCCACCAGGCAGATTGACAGGTCTATAGACATGAATGGTGAAAGTACATGATGACAGGCGCATCCAGAATGATAGGACACTCACAGTGACAAGCACACACACTTCAGGCTTTAGCTAGCACACCTTTGTGCAGAATATCCAGGATGAAATGAATATCAATATATCACAGCAAAGTTGAATTCTATCTATAATATCACATTTTCATACAGTGCTGAGGGTTCGTCCCGCTTGAAAAGTATTGGTATTGCTCAGTTTAATTAGAATAATTCCATCAACCCTGGAAAGATTAAAGGCAGAGTTGGCTCTGCTAGTATTTGAAGTTGTGCTATTCAGGCCCTTAATCAGGGTATTAGAATACTGAGCAATCATACTGGCTGTTTTGGGTAAGAAAGTTTGGGCACAATTCCCACAAATAATTTCCTAGTATCGTTTTTTTCAAGCAGTGTTTTCACAGCAGACTTTTTAACTATACAATGCTTCGTTATCGTTAAGCTTCATTGCTAGGGTGCACTACCCAAGTAAAACTTTACGCCTATTTTATTTTTGCCTACAGTTCTCTCTGCAGCACTGCGTTTGGTCATTTTTCAACTCTGGGGCAAGCCTTTGCTTATTCTGCCCTTGGATGAAATACTGATGCTTCCAGCATCAGCAGGGCCACTGGTTCGCCATGTGAAGTTTCAAAAAAGCTCTGATGCCAACTCCCCTCTCTCACAAGCTCTGTTGAAGAAAGAAATTCAACTGCACATCTGAAGCAGCGAATCAAACAAATTACAAATCGATTTGCTGTATTCTAATATTAATAATGAGAATTAACCTGTGGCGTGAACAATGCTGCTTTCTGGTCCATCAGCATCTTCTGTGAAACTTGTCGCCGGCTCAGTGTTGGAAAAAGGTAATGCTGTTGGACAATAATCAAACACAGGTACATTTTAAATAGATGTGGTGTGTTTACTGGATGATTGATTAAAATGTACACCAACATAACTTCTCGTTGCAAAGATTCAGCCTTCAAACAACATACACTACCTGCATGTACATGAAAGAATAATAGTGCTGTTCATGCTCCACCAAAAATACAAATGGAGAGGTGGGCAAACATTACTCCAGCATTACTCCAGCATGGGGGACCCACAAGGCAAAAAGGTGTGTTTGAGCCGTCTTTTCATGCATAAAGACACCTATAACACATTCCGGGTAGGGATGCCAAGGCAAGATCGGCCCGTGGGTGAGGACCAGTAAGCAGTAAGTTGTGGGTTGTTCAGAGGAGGAGCAGGTGGCAGTCCAAGAGACCAATAGTAGTAGCAGTATTGGTAGTAGAACTGTGGACATAGGAGTGAAGAGGGGGGGAGTAGTAGGAGAGAGGGAGTAGTAAGGAGCAACCTCAGAGGGTGAAGGTAGGTCATAGAGGAAGACATTGGAGGGACAGAGAAGGAAGACACAGGAGAGAGACAAAGCAGGTGGAGTTGGAGGGAGTAGAGTAGCAAGAGGAGACTGTAATCATCAAGAGGCATATGGAGAGGAACATCAGGATGACAATAGATTGGGGCTTCAGTGTCTTGAAGTTACAAAACCCACAATCCCTTAGAACTAACATTTAGATAGTGTAGACCATATCAACGAAGTTCCTAAGGAAGGTTAGCTGTAGAAGGCAGAAGCATTTAGTCCCCCCCCGATAGAAAGACAGAAACTAAATAGTAGGGGGAAACAAGCAGTAGATAGTAACCTCTCTGTTATTAAAGTCATCTGTGACATGTCATACTCTTTAATCTACTTTGCAAGGTGTTAAAGAAGGGAATTGCAGTGGTTTTTATACAAGGCATTTAAAAAGGCAGGTAAGTGATAAAACCTTTTGGAGTACTAGAATCTGGTGAAGTTTCACTTTAAATATTAGGCAGATTACATCAATACCATAGTTCAGCTGAGTGAGTGTTTGTACCTTAATATTGTTAATTACATTGTTGTGGTAGACTTTAATTTTTGTTAGAGTAAATGTAACAAAAATGTCAGTGTTTTTTTCAATTTTATTTCAGTATTGTGGAAGTATGGCGTTTAGTGCAGAAGTGTATGTCATATGAGAATATGGTGTATGAGTGTATTAGGTATGAGCATACAGCATATAGCCTATATGTCTGGTATATGGATGAGCATGAGTGTATGGGGTATGTTGTGCGAGTGTTCAGAGTATGTCTGTATGCTGTATGTGTTTGCTGTGGACAGTGTGTTTGGTATGTGAGCGTGTGGCATATGAGTGTCAGGATTACAGTGTATTGGTGTATGGCATATGAGTGTGTGGTGTGTGAGCAGGTAATATGTGCATGGGGTATGTTTTTATGTTGGATGGAATAGGAGCATGTGATGTGCCTGTCGCAAATGCTTAAACACTCCCACTCTCAGAGACAGGTCAAATGTTTTCCCTCTAAGAACAATATTCATAAACATCTGAACAGCTGAACATTCTCTTGAGGCTAGATCTATCAATAGCATCTTTAGGAATTGCTTGAGATCCCAAAAATCCCTTAAACTACAGAATGATGGAGAAGATATGCTAAAGATGGTTTTCCTCAATAACTTGTGCAACATCTGGTCTCCAATTAATAAGAAATCAATACAGGGCCAGGAGACGATTATACAGGAACAGATATGGGTCGAGCACTTTAGTAATATCTATGGTCCATCTGAGATCAGAGAACATAAGATCACTCGTACCACTGATGATCAAGTGAGTACTCCCTGGAGGACATTAGAACCATAATAATTAAATCACCAGCATCACGGCCGGCAGGTCCTAATGGCCTCTCTAATGAGATCTTAAAATCCAACCCTGTACTGTGGGCCAGGATATTAAAAGCCTTGTTTGATAACATAATAAAAACTGGAACAATCCTGGATTCTTGGAGGAGTTCAGTGATTGTTCCCATTTACAAGCGTGGTGATTGTTTGGCGGCTGCAAACTACCACCCAATATCCTTATTGGATGCGGATGGTAAAGTCTTTGTGGGGCTGGTTCTCAGAGATTTGGAAAAACAGGCAAAAGATAAACATATCATTTCCAAATTCCAAACGGTATTTCGGAGAGGCTTGTCCACGGCACTCAATTTGGTTCTTAGTTGTATGAGCACAGGGAGTAATGTTAAAGGGGGTAGAACACTGTTTGGGGCCTGGGTGGATTTATCCCAGGCCTTTGATACGACAAACAGAGATCGTCTCTGGGACAACTGAAGAGTTGGGGGCTCCCAGATAATCTTCTGGCCATCGTGATAGAACTCCACCATAATTCTAACCTGCGCGTGAGACAATCCAGATCTGGCGATCTATCACAGGTGATTAAAGATAAAGAGAGCAGTCCGCCAGGGTTGCCTGGTGGCTCCATTCTTATTCAATCTTTATTTGTGGGATTTGTTTCGATGCTTCCTAGCCTTGGTCCTGGCGAGACCGGAGATCGGAGACACAAGAGTCTCCTGGCTAGCTTATGCTGACGATATCGTTATTCTGGATTACACACAAATCGGCCTACAAAGGTTGGCGGATGCCTTGGGTGAGTATGCCAGATTAAATGGTTTTAAAATTAACCCAGAAAAATCCAGAATAATGATCTCTAAGCATCCACAGGCAAAGACCAAAGTATTCACCTGGAAAACTGATAATCAAGAAATTCCATTAGTAAAGGAATGGGCTCTGTGATCAGTGCTTGGCTTACAAAATTGAAATTAAACAACATCTTAGATATCGAAATAGTGAAGGTAGGCTTGCACATGATCACAATTTATAGGAAATACTGTACATTTTCTATCCTTCCCATCATAAAATACTATCTGAAGGTGGTCCCGACTCTACTCTTCGGCTTAGAATGCAATATTTGAAGCTTTGAAATTAATTGGGAAAGAGTTGAGGCCAAACTTTGGAAAAGAGTTTTGAATATTCCAAATTCAGTTCCCATGGCCCTGATTCGCTTCGAGCTGGGGTTGACATCTTGCTTATCTTGGATGGAATGGCGATGGGCCTTGCTTTTTTAGACACATTTTGGACCCCCAAGTAGATTCTTTGTATGAAGACGTTTCCATCGAATTGATTAAAGGGAATAATACATTTCTCCAAATTCTTAAATTTAGATGTCTTGACATCCTTGCCAAATGAAACTAGAATCAAGAAACTCTGATTTACAATCTGTTGAAATCCATGGAATGTATGAAAAAATGGGATTGGATCAGAACAACTGACAGGATGAGAGCAGCCAAACTCTCAGAATCTTTCAATTAATGATAAGCCAAGATCTTACTTACCCATTTACTTAAAAAAATGCCCAGATTCTAAAGTTAGAGCAAACTTATTTAAATTAAACATCTTGCCTAGTGTGGAAATTCTGCAAATTCGAGGCAGTGTTGCCTATCCGAATGACATTTGTCAGGAGTGTGAGACGAATTCAAAGCAATCTACTGAACATCTTCTGCTGATATGCCCAGGGACAAGGGAATTAAGGTGGGACAGATTGAAAAGATTTGTTCATAAAGTGGAATTTTTAGAATCTGAAGTATCCTGGGAAAGAATTGTATCAGGAAATTAGGTTTTTCGCATGGCAGAGATTGTAAAGATCCTGAATGTTTTAAATCTGGTAGATCAAGCTGCAAGAGTATGCTAAGATTGAACTGTGAAATGTTTAATATGCTTTTTATCTCTTCATTTGTTTTATGATGTATTGTCTTCTTTCTCTTTTTTCTTTTTACTTTTCCTTTGATTCGTTAAATTGGTAATCTGCATAACATTGATCTTGTACATTTTTATTCATATTTTAAATTGACATGCATATGCTCTTTATATATTTTGTAATATGTGTAAAAAGTCGATATTTCATTTTTGCTAAATCACAATAACAAAAAGAAAACATGTTTTTACTAAGATCTCTCTCTCTCTCCCCCTCTCTCCCTTCCCCTCTCCTTCACTCACTCCCTAACACATGCATCCCTAAACCCCAGGTTAGTAAATCCTGATTATCGACCCCTACTGTCTAGGTTCCAGCTTTCACTGGGGTGAAGACTAAAGGCAGTTTGCATTTTCTATGTAAACTCTCTCAGGGACCTCCCAGACTGTTCTTACTCCATCCAGTGGGTAATAATTTCAAAGAGGTAGCGGAATGTGCCTGGCAGGCACTCTACTCAACTCAGTATGGGTCATTCCGACTCTTGCGGTAGGGGATTAATGACACCGGTAAGGATGCCGGTGCTGTTAACCCCCTACCGCCCTATTACGAGGTCCCTTAGCGGGTCCCACCAGAGCCGGCTGGTTTTACCAGCCGCCCTTAGCGGGACCCGTTAAGGGACCATGGAGCTAATAACGGGCCCGCAATTTGCGGGCCCGTTATTTGTTCCTTCCACATTCCCATTGAGCCATATGGGGGCTCAAATGGGAATGGTTTTCGAAATGGGGACTTACTGGGTCCGCATAGGTCGGAATGTCCCGGTAAGTCCCCATTCCAACACCATGCACCCGGACCCGAGTTTGGAGGCAGCCATGGTGCTAAGAGCACCATGGCTGCCTCCAAACTCTGAATGACCCCCCCAGTATCTTTTCTATCACACCCATGTATTTCTCTCACTAACTGATATTCTTCTCTTGCTACTCCCCTCCTAACTCCCTCCACCTCTCTCACTCTTTCCAGTCCTTGCATCTTCCTCCTGTAGCCCCCAAATGTCTTACTCCTTCTAAGCTTCACTTCCACCCTGTGCGGTTACTACGTTCCGCACAACTGCTTTCTCCTATCGACACTGCTACTCCCTCTTCCACTCTTACTACAACTCCACCCCACATCCTACTCAGACACCATCCTTTCACTTTCACTCCCTACACATCCTCACTCAATTACTCCGGTTACTCTTCCACGCACAAAACAGTACCCCTTGCAGACACTAGCCAATGCCTCACCTACTAGTCCATTCTCCAGCTGATCTGTTGCACTGCCACCTCTTCCCCCGGACAACCTTCCTTAGGTTGCTTTTAACCCCTCCCTGTGTACTGGTTGAGCCGCATTCCCCAACCAATCTGGCCCTCTCTCTCCTGCCCTAGAGGGCTTATATATAGGATAAGCTTTAGAATGCCTCACAAGCCCCAACCCTCTCTTTGCACAGGGTAATGGTGCCTGAACTGTGTCCCAGTTCATGATTGGGGGCCTGGCCAAGCTGCTCTCAAGGTAAGTTCATTTTGGTGGGGTTGATGTTCCTGAAAGGCTAGGAGATCTGCACTGGTTCCCTTCCTGGGTGGGAAATGGCTGCCATGCGGTGTATGGCTTCAGAAAGCTGTGTAGGAACTCCAGTTTCTCATTCAGATTTGTATCTATCACCAGCGGCTTGTCACTTGCCACTTGCATAGGACACCTCATGGTTGTGCTGGTATCCAGTTTGCTTTGTGCTGGACTCTCCCTGGCAAAACAACCAAATGCAGTGATGTGGTATGCTGACCTTTTCTCTTCTTGCTGGTATTCTTCTCCCACCATTGGGGTATTTCTGAAAAAAGTAGAACACACTAGCCCAGCACTTGGGAGGCATGGGGTGATGCAAATTAGTACTTCAGATGAACATGCTAGCACTTGGGGGGCAAGGAGGCAGGAATGGGGCCCCGCTCAACTGCCACCATCCTCCTCTGGGGTATGACTGGCTCTACGTTTCTCCCTGATCGGATTCCCACCCCGGGCTGAGAGGGGTTCCCATTCCCTCTTCAAACGGTGAATGGTACTGACCGTGTCACATACAGCATATACATTTATGGCATAGCAGTGTCATATGAGTGTTTGGTATGTAAGCATGAGGCATAGTAGTGACTTTGGTATAAGTGACAAGTGCAGTGTGCTTGTATGCCACGTCAATATATTTAATGTCAGTGTATGGCATAAGAGTGTATGATTTAAGTGTGTGGAGTCAGAGAGCCTGGCTTCAGAGCGTGGCATCATAGAGAGTGGCACCAAAGAGCAGGGCCTAAAAGAGCATGGCCGCCTAAGAGAGAGTAATGTAAAAAGCATGGCTAACGCGCGCATGGCATAAGTGCATGTGGTGTACAAGTGCATGGTGTGAGCAGGTTTGTGGTATAAAAGGCATGTGCCATATGAGCATGTGGGTGCCATAAGAGCATGTGGCAGAAACGTGTGGCATAAAAGTACATGAGTATGTGCATGTGGTCTAAGAGGTTGGGGCACAAAAGCATGTGACATAAGAGCATGTGGAGTAAGAGTATGTGTCACAGGTGGGTGTCTCGTAGGTGTGTCTCATAAGATCATGTCTAACAAGATTACATGGTACTAGGCCATGTGGCATAAGAGCATGTGGTGCAATGGTGTATGAGTGCTTGGTGTGTAACTTTCTAGAATGTGAGAGTATGGAGAAAAGTCACATGAAATGCACATGTTCTATATGCCTCCTCTACATATGAAACCTCACATTAAAGTGAGGTTTGATTTTAAAATGATTTTTTTTACATATATGATGGGTAAGAGGTTTACAGATCATACATGTACACAATGTACATCTGCTATACTTCTCGTATGCATATGCGACTCATATGCATATGCTTATGTCCACAGACTTGTCCGTCCTAAAACTAAGCCAGCCAAAAGTGGAGTGGCCAATGGAACTCACTCCCCCCGCATCTGAGAGCAGAACAATCCTACTGGGCTTTCCGAAAAGCTCTGAAAATGTGGCTCTTCACCTAGCGCCCGAGGCACTTTACCCTCTGTTTCTTCTTTTCTCACTTCATTCTTCTTCAAAATGCAAAAGTACCTAGATGTAACAGCGCCTCAATGCCCTTGGGTTATGTGTGCTTAATAAATGTATGAAATGTACATCTCCTATACGTACATGCACAATTTGTAGAGAATATGCACATTCATTCCATGCATGTCTTATGCGCCTCCTATACATATACAAACTTGACTTAGAGTGCTGTCTAACATTGATGTGATGGTTGTACATGTTGGAGGTGTGTCCGAATTTTACATTGTATACGTGTACGCAACTTACATTTCCTATACGTCTCCTATGCAAATGAAAACTCACATCACAATCAGTCCTGACTTTGATGTGAGTTTTCAGATGTACATTAGTGTACATAGTCTACACTTGCAAATGTACATCTCCTACACATATGTGTACAGTTCGTATGAAAGAGGCACATTTATTCTGCGCATCTGTGATATGTATATACACACACATCTTAAACTTTAATATCTCACAATTGGCGAGCTCGATTTACAAAATGTGTATTCCATGCGCCAACTCCTTATAAGATATAGATGCAGGCTAAAAAGCTTGAAAATCGAAGCAACCAATTTTAAGATATTTTGGCCAAAATTATGTTTAATTTGCCTATTGGAAAATCCCATGTTAACAGCTGATTAAAACAGCATTTTGTTAAAAAAAATATGAAGCCATCCAAGAAAAATTCTGAAATGTTCCATGTAGGGGCATTTGCCAAAATGTGCTGTATAAATTTGTTCAGACTTTTTCACATAATGGTTCAAAAGTTATTTAGAAATGTTATTTTCTGGGGGGCACCTGCATCTGTGGTGGACGCGTGCAGCCTGGAGTTGTGGGAAGAGGAGCAGGGACCCCGGCGTGCACTCCTGTGGGCTAGAGGAGACCTGGGTGGCGGAAGACTTGCAGCGGCAGAGAGGCGCTGGCGATTCAGCACCAGGTAAAAACCCATGTTGGGCCTGGGCCGCAGCTTCGGGGTATGAGAAGCGGCGTGAGCCATCCCAGCGAGTAGGGGCGAGCAAGGCTGGCATACCATCTGATGCAGGCGAGGCAGCGTACTGCTGCCACTCGAGGCAGTCATTGTGATAGCAGCCACCTGCTAAGGTGGAGCGCCACAGAGGTGAGTGGACTGATGGGGCGTCAAGTGGGTACCTGTGATCATGCAGTGATGTGCCTGCTTTGTCCGCCGCAGCAAGGTGCAGTTTCTGCTCCATTTCAATTTTTTGACCCTGCCAGGAATAGAGAGCTAGAAGGTTCCTGTATGGTGGCACTGCAATGCAAGGAGGCTGGGCAATGTTTGGCGTAGCCCTGAACTGTTGAAGTGCTAAACATGGCGGGCTAACGTGGAGTAAGGAGGAGAGCACCAACATTGGGGTTATAATTCATCCTGGACACTGGGGGCTGTTGGCGTGGTGCTCGTGTCCAATATTGGTGCAGCCTCACTCATGAGGAGGGAGGAGCATTGCACCAACCGGCGAGGGAATAGGGTGATCCAAGTGCCCTTTCTGTTGGCCTTAGTGGTGGTGCGGCCTGGTTGATTGCAGGCCCCTGCGGAGAGCACGCTTGCAGGCCGAGTAGGTCCTGGTGGTTCTGCGGAATGTGGGAAGGGTTCAGTGGTGCCCTGCTGGCCAAGTCCTTGAGGGCATCATATTGCTCGAGGATTATCCCACGAAGTTGGAGGTGCATCACTGAGAAGCCCTGGACGGAGTTTGTTACATTGTTACACCGGATGGCGAAGGCGACTAAAAAGCAGGGCTGCCTGCAATTTACACAGAGGGAAGGCCTAGCGCTGCATAAGGGCACCATGGCCTCTCCTATGTCAGGGGAGGATGTTGTGGAGTATTGCCGGGGTCACTTAGCGGCGCACAGTCCGCGAGAACGGTCAGCCAACCCAAGCTCAGCTTGTTTCTAGCCGAAATGAAGAATAGCACTGCAGCAGTGAACACGAAATTGGACAGCATGTAGTATAAAATGGACATAATGCAAGAAAGGATAGACAAGAAGAGTAGCTGTCTTCGTGAATCGGAGTACAGAGTAGGAGTGCTGGAAGATACTAGTAATGAAGTAACAGAGGCCATTCACGGCCTGCAAAGGGAAATGAAGGAAATCCGGGAGAAGAACAAAGACTTAGAAGTGCGATCCAGATGGAAAAACCTTAGGGTGGTGGGGATACCGGGGTCAGTCTCGACACACAATATGGAACAATTTATGGAAGCATTTGTCAAGGAGGTGCTGCAGGATCCCCTCTTTCTCCACAATTCATTGTGGAAAGAGCACATCGTATATCAGGCCAGGTCCGGAAGCCGGGCCAAAATCCCTGCACGGTTATTATGAGACTGTTGAACTACAGTGACTAGGATGTAATTATATGCAGGGCTTGTGAACTGGGGGGGGATCTGTACTACAAAGAGGCAAGGATATCTTTCTTTCCAGATTTCACTCCATCTGTGCAAAAAGCAAGGTGGCAAAGCATATGTTGCACGAAAAGCAAAGACAGTATGCAATGTTGTACCCTTCAAAACTGAGAGCTTTCAAAACAATAATCTTTTTCACAAACCCAGCAGAGATTCTTGCATTTGTTGAATCCCTGTGTTTGCCTTGTTGGGGATGGGATGTGTCCGCAGGTGGGGCCCTCCAGTTGATGTTTAAGGCACATTTTTGATGGGTGGCTGAGCACGATGTTGCATAGCTGGGAACGGCTGATTTTGGGCTTATAAGTAGATGATTACTGTAATGAAATAGGCTATTTGCTACTCATAGTGTTTAAGTGGGCCCTCTCCCCCAAGGGGAGGAGCTGACGAGGGTCGAGTGGGCTAGGTTGCTGGGTCCAGCGCCCCCGGGTAGAAGCCTGCCATTCAGGAGTTGTGGGGGGAAGAAGTTGGAGGGGGGGTATGTCCCTGCTTGGTGGGTATGGGCAATGTGGGTGGGGAGAGCGGGTGAGGGTGCTGGGTGGCGAGGAGAGTTGGGAGTTACAAGGGTATGGGGGAGGGTGAAGGAGTTGGGGGAGTTGTGGGTGCGTTTTTCTTTAAAAACTGCTTCATGTCATTTGATGGTGGGGAGATGCAGCACACAAGTTCAGAGACTACGGGAGGCATGTCAGAATGTAACATTATAAATTGGAATGTGCATGGTTTGAATAACCAGCATAAGAAAGGTAGTCACTATTTTGAGCGCCACAGCGCCAAAGTGTTTATGCTACAGGAGACTCACTTGGTTGGAGCGGCTAACGAAGGGATGGCCAAAACCTGGGGTTCCAACAAATACTACACATTGTATGCTAATTACTCTGCAGGGTTTATGAGATTGCTTTATAAATCTTTACGTTTCCAGCTGCTGGAGAAAGTGATTGACCCAAGGGGTAGATGTGTTATTGTGTCTGGGAGCTGGGCTCATTCTTTGGTGACATTTGTTAATATCTATAATTATAGCCGGTCAATTGGCACAGCGAGTAGAGCGCTCGCTTTGACATCTGTGCAGAGCCTGCTGACGCAGGTTCGAATCCCGGCGGGGCCAAACTCAGCCTTTCATCCTTCCGAGGTCGATAAATGAGCACCACACACCGTGGGTAATAATAAGCAGCGCTCAGATACCTGAGGGTTCGTAGCGCTATATAAATGCTAAATTATTATTATTATTATTATTATTATTATTATTATTATTTATCTACGGGCCAAATGTAGAGGATCCACTTTTTTTGAATCCCTGCTCTCCAGGTGCTTTAAGTATATACACAATAATATTGTTTGCGTCAGCGATTTTAATGTCACGCTGCGAACGCAGCTGGACAGGTAGGTAGGGTAATGCCCGCCAGTCCTCACAGGCAGCGGACCGCCGGGTATGCAAGAGCATGCTGATGTTAGGTCTGGTGGATGGAAGGCATGTGCTGCATCCAGAGTGAAAGAGTTTTCTTATTATTCGTCAGTCCATGGTACATCGTCTAGGCTGGATTACGTGTTGGCCAGTCCATATCTGACGAGAATGACAAAGGATTGTGTGCTACTACCAAGAACGCTATCAGATCATTCTCCGGTTCTGTGCTCTCTGGAAATGGGGCGGGAATTGGTAGCCAGACCCCAATGGAGGTCTAAGGTGTCGGCCTTGGAGGATGTGTTCTGAAGTGAGGTGGTGGTTGATGTGCGCTCATACTTTGACAATGTGGGCTCTGTAGGATCGATGCCCTGCGTCTTGGAGGCCTTTAAAGTGGTACTGCGTGGGAGATGTATGTCCCTGGAGATTGGCATTTGGAAAACAATCAGGAGACGGTTATCGAGTTTGGAGGGGGAACTTAAGTCTGTTGAGTCCACCCTGGAGGGTGCCGGTGATGCAAGTGCAAGGGATGAATTGAGAACAAAACTGGATTGTTTTAATGACTTAGCTGAGAGGGAGGTTATATATTTGGCATGTCCAGTGATAGCACGACGCTATGGCAAAGCGGGACGCCATGGGCGTCTCCTAGCAGCTATGTTAAGCCAGGAAACGGGTACCCTGGACATTGCAGCAATTCGAACATCGGATGTGAGGGTGGTGGCGGACTCTGCCGCGATTTTGGGCACATTTGCATAATATTCTGAAGAGATATATGCGTCTAAGGGATCTATGGCGGTGAGCGAAATGGTTTAATATCTGGAAACAGTTGAGATGCTCAGATTAGACCTGGAGGCATGCCTGGTGCTAGGTAAACCGATTAAGGAGGAGGAGATTCTAGCAGCGATACAGGCTCTCCCTTCGGCTAAGGCGTCATGGTCTGACAGGATAGTCGTGGGATTCTATAAGGAAATGGAACCGGTGGTGGCTAAATATATGGTGGGTGTGTGGGAGGAGCCATTGGAGTCGGGCCAGCTACCCCCTTTGATGCAGGAGGCAGTGGCTGTTCTATTGTTGGAGGGTAAAGACCCCCTGGATTGTGTATTGCACCGTCCGATCTCTCTTCTGAATTTGTATACCAAGTTCTTTGCCAAGGTACTGGAAGATAGGTTGCTCCCATTTGTGTCAAGAGTTTTTTCTTTTATTTTTGGCTTAGATTGACCTAAGGGTACAGGCTGTAACAGCTCTATTGGATATGGAAAAGGCTTTCGATTCGGTTGAGTGGGGCTATTTGTTCGAGGTGTGAGAGTCGTGGGTCTCCCGAAATATTCCTTTCTGCCATGAGGCTATTGTACTTAGGAGAGTCAGCTAGGATCGGCTTGTTTGGGAAGCATTCAGATTTGTTCACCCAGGGAAGGGGTATACAGAAGGGATGCCTGCTTTCCCTGCTTCTTTTTGCCCTTGCTATAGAGCCCTGCAAGGAAGGCATGGTATCGCAGTAAGATAGACACAAGTGACCACGGTTCAAGGGTGTTTACTGAACTTTTACAAGTGGTGAAAAACGCATATTTAAACCTACAGATGGGAGCAAGCTACGACCATCAAATATAATAATGCAGTCTTATTGGAGTTTTGTCAAAAGAAAAGGGCCTATACTAAAAAAGAAAACTATTGCCAATCCTTACTGCTACTTTACAAATAGTGGGGGAGGGGGGTGATGTTCATGAAATAGAAAGTAGTGTTCACAAAATGATAATTCAGGATCTTTGGGCCGTTGGCCTCCCTTCCCCACGTTTTCAGCACGGGGCAAGGCATGTTTACTCGAGCCAAGCACACACTCTGGCTTCTTCGTCACAAGGATACAGTTCTAATTCCAGTACCAGGGCCTTCTGTACCCAAGTCTCTTTTCTCATCAAAGTCTCTTACTTCAGAAGACCGGATGTTCAAAACAAAAACAGCAAGTTCTTCACTTCTTACAATTATGCGATTCGGGTGTCTCACCCTGGATCCCTTCAGCTGGGCTCAGATCCCTTTTTAGATACTATGGATACCAGTCTTCTGGGCTCAGATTCCTTCTTAGATATTGCGGATCCCCCTCTACCGGGCTTGCAACCTTAGTTCAAACATAAGCTGATTTTGTATCGGTTTCTTCGACTCACCGGCTGTGCTGCTTCTACCTGTGCAGCTTTCTTGCAGGAGCCAAGGACAGTACCGCGGCGGCAATCACTCCACCCAGCCTGGGTTATCGACACGGAAGCGTCCGCATACTTTTGATGCACGGCGTAAGTTTGTTCAGCTTCAGTTCCCGGTCTTGGGCTTCTCACTTTCCAAGGCTTGTTAAAGTAACGGTTTCTAGAGGTCAAGGGTACTTTCCTCCTTACAACCCTCTCCGGTCTTGCCGCCTTTCTCCTTGTGTTAAATTGCCACCTGGGACCTGATGCTTCCTTGTGTGCATTTCCTTGCTCAGAGTGTGCTTTCGTGCCCCGCCTTTTATCCACGTGGGGAAGTGTAATGGGAGTCAGGTGTGTGTAATGATTAGTAATTGCCTGATCTTACCTGACCAGGGTGTTGGGACATGTCATGTATATAGCTTAGGTGTTAGTCCGTTGTCGCTCATGATGAACAGTCAGTGAGAAAGTGTTTGTTTCGGGAAAGGGGCACGGGGGGGTTGAGCATCCAGGTATCCTACCGGGTAGGATGAGGAAAAGGTGTTACAGGAAAGGGATACTGCTTCTCACCCTTTGGTATCCCATTTCCACTCCCCAAAGACCCCTCATCCAGGTGATCCTCCCACACTGGTCCACCCCCAGGAACTGGATCCAATAGCGATGGCCATGTCCTGGCCACCTGGATGACAGATCCCCGGGACTAGAGGGTGAGACACCTTCAGGTTTCTCACAGCCCCTACTGGCTAGGTTGCAGAGGTTTCATATTAATCGTGGGCTGGCAATGGGAGGGGTGAGAGAATTGGTATAGTTATATGCAGATGACACGATATTATATTTTAAGGATCCTGAGGCGAACCTGCATATCCTGGCGCAGGTCGTCGTGGAATTTGGACGGTATTTGGGCCTACGGGTCAAGCCTATTCTGTTTCCTCTAAATAAGGTGGCAGCGAGACTTGAGGAATTGGGAGGTTTTAGGTGGGAACAGACTTCTATTAAATATTTGGGTGTGAAAGTTAGTAGGAACCACTGGTCTCTTTTGGCAGACAATCATGTATTGTATCTGGAGGTCTTGAGAAACAAGGTAAATAAGTGGTGCACGCTGCCCTTGTCTATACTGGGGGGGTTGCTATTGCCAAGATGGTGGTGATTCCCAAAATACTGTACATGTTTCAGAATTTCACGGTGTGGCTGGGTGTATCCTTTTTTAAATGAATTGAGACAGTTGATGGTGAAGTTGACGTGGCATCCCAAGCCCCCTCGGATTACCTGGAAAACCCTTGTTCGCCAGTGGGTTCAGGGTGTATATGTGCGCTTGATATGGAGTTATACTTTCTGGCTACGCACTTACATTTTGCCTCATACTGGATGCCAGGCTCTCTGTGGTACCCTCATGTGCATATTGAGAAGTGCTCTGTGCAACCATATGTTATACAGGGGGTACTGGTGTCAAGGAAAATGTGCGATAGGTGCAAGTTTGACCAAGTTGCTTGCACGGTGCATGCTTGTAAGAGGGTCCTAGGAAGGTGAGAATGTAGGCATTCCATTTGATCCAGGGGGCTTCATCTCTGGAGGATTGAGTGCCTTGGCCCAATGTGTGATGGGGCACTGGAGCATGAGTGGAAGTGGGCAGGAATAGGTAAAATTGTGGATTTATACCCGGAAGGGATGTTTGTGACACAGCAGGTGTTTGTGGCTAAAATGTGTGGTGGTCTGCACAGGAGACTTCAGTTCTTCCATATGAGAGATGTGCTTAAACCATGGTCCCTCTTCATTTCCCAACACTTCCCCCTTCAGTATTAAACCATGGTCCCTCTTCATTTCCCAACACTTCCCCCTTCAGTATCTCCTTAATTCATCTGCTGCTAGACGCTTGGTTTCATCCATCTATGGGTTGATCCAATGAGACTCCCCAAAAGAGCAGATGAAATGTAGGGGTAGGTGGGAGAACGATGCGGGGTAGGTGGGAGAACGATGCTGGGGTTCCAATTACTGCTAGGCAGTGGGCATTGTTGTGTTCAGGATTCCATAGTGGGGCGTTCAATACGGACTTCCAACTGATACAGTTTAAAGCTCTTCATAGAGTTTACTTGACACCTGCTCGCCATGCCCGGTTTGACCCATCTAAGAGTGACAATTGCCCGAGATACCAGGCACCAGCTGCAGACACACCTCATGTTATGGTCATGCCTGCAGGTGGCGGAGTATTGGAGGGGGTGACGGATATTCTTACGGCAATGCTACACTATGAAGTTCCTTCAGAGCTAATGTGCTGTATGTTTGGCTGATTCCCCGGGGCCACGGGTCAGAGGTTGCTGGCTACGAGCATGACAGTGACCAGGAAATGTATATTATTGCGGTGGACTAGCCGATATCCCCAATAAACCAATATGTGGATAGACAGTCTGATCAGACTGAGTGAACTCGATAAGGAGTATGTGCTTTTCAGTGGCTCAGGGTCAAAGCCAAAGGACATATGGGGCCCTCTTGTGACGTACCTATTGGCACAGTGTCCAGCCAATTCAGCAGAGGCCCTGCCGCTCTAGGGGCTGTTGGTATAATGTTAGGGATTGTTGCTTTATTCAGGAGCATATGCTGGTCTGCAACAGTTCCTGCTATAGTGCTATGTATAATAGTACTGTATCAACCAATGCATTATGCTGTCAATGTTTGTGACGTGAATCTACTTTAATAAACAAAGTTTAAAAAAATAAAATATTTTCTGAAATGTCAAAGACAAATTTAGACTACTGCATGCTTTTGGGCAATGGCATAACATATAACAGTGTGGTTTGCAGATGCCTGCGTCTGTGACTAAGCTTGTCGCACTCTAATATACACCCAGGGAGGGCTTATCCTTCAAAGAACTCAACGGGACCGATTCATTTGTACCACCAATTCATGACCCTCAGTCCAGCCTCCTTCCAAAGTATGGCACTTTTATTAAATGGTAGACAGGAGAGATTAATGTGTTTCATTCTTCACAATCAATTAACTTTGTGTCACAATCCACTTATATGTGTTTTCTAAATTCCATGCCCATCGTCTATTTTTGGTCAAACCCATGTGTTCACGTGTATATGAGTGAACTCGGTCGCCACCTTGGAGTGTCATAGCTTGCAGACAGTTTATGTGGTCCATACATTAATACATGTCCATCTAAGTTTATCCATCGATTAATTAGAATTAGTCATTAATTATGCCATTAAAATTAGACAATTCAACATAAATCCAGAACACAAAATCTGTGCATAATACATAATTTATTATGGTAACAGAGCTACTTGCAGGTGCATAGTATCTAGGTCTGGTATATATTTAAACTCTCTTTGAGGGAGTGTTAATTCTTTATCTCCACATCAAGGGTGTGTGTCCACTTAGCCAATCACAAAATGTCTCAAAGACTCTTATTACCATTGTGAACATTTTCAAAGTGTTTAGCTAAAACATAAGAACAATACTTATTCTTGATTGCATGTAAATGTTGTAGAATGTATATTGTTGCTGCATCTTGGAACTAACAGGGTCCTAACTGAAAGTGGGTTTCTATATGTCATGAGCACTTTATGGTCCTCAAGGTATTTAAATGTTATCTAAAATATTTCTGATCATATGAGATCAAATGTTAAATGTAGTTAGGAATCTAGGTGGTTCTACTTCTGAATTATTAACAATCTTCTTTGCTAACAAGTCCTTTCTTTTTAGAGTTATTGTTTTTTCATAAGAGTCTGCCCTTTTGATTTCCATTGATTGTTATTTATTTTCCTTTCTCTGACCGAATGCTTTGAGTTGTGTGACTGTTCGTTTTATTACAGAGTATTATTACAATATTTGGTGCTAGTCTCTTAAGTCTCTTTTTTTCTAACTTTGTGTATCGTATATATGGGTTTCTAGTGAGCCTTGTTTTTATAGTTAGGGAGTTACATTGCCATTGTGCTTTTAGCGTGTTACGAGTAGAACTGCTTGGTAGCCTGACATTTGACTGAACTACAACTCCCTAGAGCCATGTAGTATGCACGCATTACTAATTTGCAGTTTAGGCGTGAGAGCGACCAGCCCGTCTGTGGCGGTCCACGGTGCCGTGGAACAATACACAGGGTAAGCTTGAGTTTGGCGCTCCGGGGCGGCATTATTGTCTAGGACTGAGACTGATAGCAGAAGTGATCACTTAGTCGCACTTCTGAAGGATGTTCAGAGCACAGTGGTTGCACGTGCTAGAGATATTACAAGACACTGGGCCTCACTACGACTTCGGCGGTAGCCATGCCGCTATTGGCGGCATAGCTGCCGCTGAAATCTGGTCTGGGTTCTCACAAGGGGGAATTACCGGGCCATTCCGAGTTTGGAGGGCCCGGTAATTCCTACCTCCAGGAACCCGGGCCCGGACCTTCCCCATTCCCATCTGAGCCCCCATAGGGCTCAATGGGAATGGGAGAGGGCGCAAACAACGGGCAGATTACGAGCGGCGCGTTGTTTGCTCCCTCTTCCCCTCGCGGGACCCGGTAAGCAGGCCTGGTTTAACCAGGCGCTACTTACCGGGTCCCGCGAGGGGAGCTTGTAATGAGGCGGAACGGGTTTAACGGGTCCGCCTCCTTTAGCAGAGCCCGTTAACCCGTTCTGCTTCACTCGTAATGAGGCCCACTATACATGGAGGTGGCGGTCATTGGTCTGCAACTCATAGCTGGTATTTGCACATAGACCCCACAGCAGGTGAATGAGGCGGACATGCTATTGGCTGAAGCTGATGCGCCACAATCAGTCTCCCTTTCCCCGCTCATGGAGGGGGTTCTGGCTGCTGTGAATGTAGGGTCTGTACAGAACAAACAGTCACTGTATGGTATTGGTAACATGCAGGTTATAGCTGGAGATGTGACTGCTAAGCTGGAGGATTCACGGCAAGTTAAAGAGAACATCACAAATATCAGAGTACATGGGGATCATCTGAAACTACTCTTATTTAATACTAGATCCCTACTGAAGTATGCACTTGAAGTTGACTCCTATATTTGTAGTGAGGATGTGGATATGTGTGCTATTATGGAGACATGGAGTTATGATGCAGCTGGTCTCACCCTAGCTATTGCTATTCCAGATGGATATAGTATGTTACATCAGGACAGAGCCCATGGCAGAGGGGGAGGAGTGGCATTTATTTTTAAGTCAAGCATTGAGTTTTTGGGATGTGGAGATACCTATTATTAAGGGGAATTAAATGAAATACATCAAGATAGGGCCTAATGCTGAGACAACCATTAATATGATGCTAGTGTCATATTCTACTGCGTACCTTGAAACCCAACACCAGGGCGATGGTCCTTGGGCATTTTAACTTATGGCTGGGCAATGATAGCGACCACATGGCTAAAAGGCTAGAGGAATCCCTAGTTAATTTAGGATTCAAGCAACATGTGATAGTTTCTACACATGAAAAAGGCAATACTCTAGACTGGATCGCTACTCATAAAACTGAGATGGAGGATCTGCGTGTTGTACCCAGCCCGTGGTCTGATCACTTTTTTGTACATTGTAAATTAGTTTTAGATAAAAGCATTTTCCCTAAGGTAGAGGGGAAGAAAAGTATAATTGCCAGGAACCTTAAAAAGCTCACTCAAGAGTAAATGGCACCCTGTCTTACTACTTTAAAATCAGAAAGTCACGAGTCTGGCTACAGTTAAGGAGTTGCAGGGGCATTTCAGCAATCCATGCAAGAAGCCACCGACTCCTTAACCCCTCTTAAACCAAAGTGGGTCGCAAAGAAGAACAACTTGTGGTTTTCGTCTGAGCTACAACGGTTTAAGGCTAAAAAAAAATAAATGCTTTTATGCCTGGAGATTGGTCAAACTTACCTGGGATAAAGAAGTGTATAAGCTTGAAGCTAAAGAGTATGAGTTGGTAGTATTGGCAGCTAAGAAAAGCACCTACGATAACAGGATTAGTAATGCTCAATCCAACTCTAAGGAACTTTTTTTTTAAATATTAAAGGAGTTGGAAGATGCTTGTAAGACTAAAACTGATATTATTGTAAAGGATGTTGCTTGGTGCGCCATGATCCAGGAGGCCATGCTTGGGAAATTGGATAAAATAAGTCCATAGAGACTAATCAGTCCATTGACAATCATGACCTTCAATTTAATTTTAGTCCTATATCGGAAAATGATCTAGCAGTGATCATTGCAAATTTGAAACCGTCGAATTCTAAAGGAGATTCCTGTCCAGCCTTGGTAATTAAGGAGTGTACACCCTTGTTGCTGAGCGCACTCTGCAAGTTTGTGAATGCATCATTTGTGGAGAATCATGTCCCAATAGAACTTAAGGATGCCTGTATCACCCCCTTACTTACAAAACCAGGACTGTGTCCAGCTACTCCTGTAAAGTATAGGCCAATAGCCAACACACCGTTTCTCTGGACGATTCTGGACCAGGTGGCGTGCCTAAAGCTATCGACCTTCCTGAACAATCAGGATATCCTGAATAAATGGCATTCAGGTTTCAGGCCCCTTTAAGTCAATCCCTAAATCCTCTTAATATCTTAATATGCCTAAAGTGTGAAGACCATTACCACTTTCAATCAACCAATGCCCAGCAGCCTCCATTCTGTTCCAGTTATCTTTATTTTCTTTCAAAACTTCTAAGACTGACATGCACCGCCATACTGAGTGAACCCAGCAGACTACAGGAGAGAGTCAATGACACATGTATTGATACTGATCCTGACATTTTGACGCCTTTCATCAGAGGGAAGCATCATTCACCACAGCGTAGATTAGGTGAAACGCTGACTCAACATCTAGAGGAGAAAAGCACAGAGACTGTTTGAACTGTTGCACCGCAAAAGGCAGCGGTACTAAAAGAGTTCTGTAGCCTCACACTGCAATGGCCTGACACTGGGGGAAAAGGCATCATTGGATTGGGCCCCAGGTTAAGGAGAGGGAGGAGGAGGAAGGGAGAAAGACCACCTGTTCAATATGGGTGCAAACTGTTACCGATGAAAATCAGCCCCTGAGTCTGCCATGCTGTGCAGTTGGTGCCTGCAGTTTTTGAGTGGAATAATGGATTTTTTGGGTAACATCACAAAGAAAATGGTAATTCTAAAGAGAGACATGGCAAAATTGCTTAAAGCCACCGAAAAGGGGGCAGCTCAGATAGCTATTACAGAGTCAGATAAGGGTACTGTAACTCCAATTGCTAATCTGGTGAAACCACCTACAGTGATGAGAGATGTAGAGTTGCCCGGTCCCAAGGTTGCCCACACAAAAACTGCAATAGCGAAGGAAGGTCCCTGGTATGAAAGACACACTAACGGTGCTGGCCACTTAAATAGAGGGGCAGTGAGAACCAGTAATAATGTACTAAACACAGGTGTCGTTCAGCCAATGCTGGTAATTCCAAATGATAATGTTTATAGGAAGAAATGTAGTGGTTGGTAACATGACAATTTAAGGGGTGCTTATAGGGACTTGTCCCATTTACAAGAAAGAGAAATAAAAAAAACAGAAGTTTAAGAGTGGCCCAGTGTGAGGAAGAGAAGGGGATGTCTTCATGTATGATGTGCCAGGATTAAGGGCAGGCTGCACTGAAATCAATCGTCACTGGTGAATAAAGTTACACACTGGCTGCGCTATGTTAGAGGATATAAGTCTGTAATCTGGGAAGATATTGTCTATTGTATGAGAGGCAGGATGCCCCTGGGAAATCAAGATTTAATTCAGATTACCCTGGTAAATACAGACTTGGTTGAAGGGCTCCTGTCAATAGAGTTTAGATCATGCCCCTCAGTATGATATGATACGATAGGATATGGCATTCATAACATGCCTATATACAAGTGTTTCAAGGAGCGACGAGGTAAGGGAGGGGAAACAGAAGGAAGACAGAGACGGCAATCCTACTAGGGCTGGTGACATTGAGATCGCGCAAGTGCAGGGGAGAAGGGAAGGGGGAAAAGTGCAGGGGGAAAGGGAAACCAACATTTGCTTGCGACCCAGAATACCAACACAGTTATTTGGCCCCAAGCATCCCTAATAAGATGAGTATGCAGTGAGGTGTACAGGCTGGACCCGGTCAGGGATTAGATGAAGTTGATTGACTGACTGAGGGAAACAATAGAAATCCCACCTCTTTGGAACACACACCCCAGCAATTATCAGAGGAGGTAGAAACAGTCACCACCAAGGAACTGAATGTGCTCTCGTTGAATGTTGCAGGGGTAGCCAAACTTTTAGTGGACTCACAGTGGGTCCAATTTATCCATCAGTTTCACCTCGTTTGCCTTCAGGAAACATGGGCACTGGAGGACATTGAGTTGCAGGGGTTTAGCTCCTATAGTCTAGGTCCAACAAAAGGCCCCAGAGGTAGACCCAAGAGAGGACTGGCAGTCCTAGTCAGTTCAGCAACAGGCTTGGATGGTGTTCAGAGATGACCAACCTTAAAGGAAAATATATATTGATTTTTAACATTCATAACAGACCAAAGGGGCGTGCCTCTATAGAAAGTATTAGGGTGATGAGTCACATGATTGGGGACAACCAAAATGTTAAACATTCCCCTTTAATTTTGGCTATGGGGGATTTTAATGTACAATACAAACCCACAGACGTGTTAGATGGTCTCTGAGACGACAAAGATGTAGCGTTTGGGATTTCTAAAATGGAGTCTGTTAAACCTATTAGGCTCCACCCCGGCACCATCAAGGTCGCTAGGCTAATATGTGAGGCAGGTTTGTGCTCTTGAAATGGGAGGGTTTCTCTGGATAAGCCAGCAGCAGTCACATATGAAGGGTTCCCGGGCAGCTCACGGATAGACTACATCCTGACTAATGTGACTAACTGGGATGTGGTCTCCAGTATGGAAGTAATAAGGCGGACATACAGTGACCATTACCCAATAAAGTGTGTCCTGAGTCTGGAGTGGAGTTTGAGGAATGTACTCAGTGATAAAAGGGGGGGGGGGGTTAATCACAGTAACTGGCAACTCGAAACAGGCTGTTAAATGGTCATCGATGGACCAGAGTGTGATGAAGTCGAACATTTACGCGAGTATTGATCAATATATTGTGGGCATTTAATGGTTGACCCTGTGTCTCCTAATATTGGAGAATTATACTGTGGCATGGTGAAGATTCTGTCGTCCTACTTTCTAAAATCAGCAAGTAAAATTATAAAGTATAATTTGGATAATAAGGGATGGTTTGATGAAAATTGTTTAGCAGCAAAGCAGGACCTGCTGAATTATCTTAAAAGGGCAGGAGTGATATTTAAGTCCAATTTAAGTAGCTTACAGGCAAATTATAAAGCCGTTGTAGCAGATAAAAAGCACAATGTACCAAAAATAAATGGGACAAACTATTATCCTATAGTATGAATGGTGATCTGGTGAATTTCTGGAGGTTGGTTGGAGGTAACAATGCGATATCCATGGGATCTGTTTGTAGCCATATTTCATCGGCACAATGGTTTAAGCACTTTAGTAACCTTTAAAAAAAAAAGAAGAAAAAAAAACAAAACAGGATAAGTCAATCCAAAGTTGCAAATTGGGAAAAATTGGGAAAAGCTCCCTTTAAAATGTTCAATTGTTGAAGTGGAAGAGGCTATTGAGCGGCTCGGGAGTGGTAAAGCACCAGGGCCGAATGGAATTCCCATTGACTTGTTAAAAGATGAGCCCTTGCATCTGGGCCCCCCAATAACTCGTGTATTTGACCATGTTGCAAGTACGGGAGATGTTCCCCAATCATGGCGTGAAGCAAACATCATTCCCCTGTACAAGAAAGGAGACAATAAGAACCCCCGGGAACTATAGATCGATCTCACTAGTAGATGCAGTGGGGAAGGTCTATGCAAAGGTATTGCTGACTGGCCTACAGTGTTGGGACAATGAGGTAAATCATATAAATCATCTGCAGGCTGGTTTCCAGCCAGGCATTGGCACAGTAGACCAATGCCTTTGGCTGTATGCAGTCCCAGCCAAATACAACACCTTGCAACCAAACAGGATTTGTGCTGTTTTCGTAGATGTACGCACAGCATTCAATAGTGTATCTCGATGTAAGCTGTGGTCAGTGCTGAGAAGCAGGGGGGTACCAGATTTGTTGTTGTATAACATAGTCACTTTATACTAACAATAGTGTCTCTATAACATGGGGGCTCGGTGGGGAGACCACAAACACTTTTCCAGTAGAGAGGGGTGTGCGACAGGGGTGTGTGTTGACCCTCTTCCTTTTTAGCCTGTATATTAATGTAATAATTCAAGAGTTGTTAGCTTGTGATCTTCATTACCCTAAACTTGGAACAAATATACTACCAGCTCTCTTCTACGCTGCTGATGTGCTGTTTCTATCCACCACCCATATGGGCTTAAAACATAACTTGAAAAGTGTTGTAAAAAAGTGCAAAGAACTTTCCATGGAGCTCAACACAGAAAAACTAAGGTGAGGGTGTTTGGCTGCAAAAATAGTAAGAGCATTAATCTGAGGATATTAATAGGAGCATGTATGTTGGAGCAGGTATGTTGTTACAATTATCTGGGGATTATATTCACAGAAGATTTAACATGGACAGCTCATTTTGCCAAGGCTGTGACCACCCTAGAAAAATATAGCAACGGACTAAGTCGCATTTTTAGTACACTTGGGAGAGGTGCAATTTCGCCTGCTATTGACATGCACAAAGCCCAGGGATGGGCAGCGACCCTTGCTGGGCCAGAACTGTGGGGTCACTGTGTAAGCACACAGATTAATGTGGCAGATAGCCACTTCCTGAGGTAGCTACTTCTGCTACCCATGGGCACTCTGATGGACAGCTTGTGCTGCGAGTGAGACCTGAAGCCATTGTCTGATGTTGCAGCAACCAAGCCACTATTATTTTGGACCAGGTTGTGGAGTACTCCTGAACTTGGAAAATATAGGGAAGCGATTATCAGCTTGCAGAAAGTCCCCAGATCGAGCTCTCTCCCACGGCTCAGGAAGATTTGCAAAAGGTTTGAGAATCTTAATTTACTAACTTTCTGGTCCAATTCTCTGGGATTACTACCTACCTCGAAAAGCTGGCTAAAATAAAGTGCAATGATGCCATGATTAGGAATATTAGAAGGGCATGCGCTGCACTGAAGACTGGTGTTCTGTATCTAATGTTGAACAGATTGAGGGCTTTGAGCCATATTTAGACTCTGTGGCACCTGGGTATGTTCGGGCCCTGTTTCAGCAACTACGCACTAACACTTTAAAGGTGGCCTCTTTTACAGCAAGATGGTCTCACTCCTCAGATGTACAACTTAAAGTATGTGGTAACCCAGGAAAATGGTTACCCAGAGAAAACAACAAAACATCTCTTGCTTTTTTGTCCTGGGTACTCGGATCTCAGGAGATGGTATCTTGTCTCTTTATTTAGATTAAAAGATGTTAGGCAAACTGAAGCCGCATTGACATTCTGTAAAATCACTAATGATGTGAACGTAGTCATTTTTATAGCAAAATGTTTCCATCAGGCGTGGTTGAGAAGAGCCAAATTGGAATTGTAGGAATGTTAAAACAATTATCAGAAATTTCATTTTAAGTATCTGCCAATATTGTATGGATTTTTTATAATTGATTTTGAATTTGCTGGTAATGTAATAATGCTTTTATGGTTAATAATGCAGAATAAAGCTTGTTTGAAAATCTACTAGAGACAGTAGAGGAAGACGATTGTAGAATTATTGTGCACATTTTCTTTTTGTCTGACAATAAGATATTTTGCATTAGTGTTAGATGTATAAAATAATGTAGGCTTTGATGGTGAATTGGTGAATAGAAGTGGATTTTATTTTACAGCATATTTTTACCACGTAGCTTGGAGTCAAACAGGTGTGATTTAGAGAATGGGCAGCGTTTTGTTTTTGGGGCTGGCCCAATTTGGTGGTTTTTCAATACAGGAATACATAAAGTATAATTTGAAACCTGTAAATGTTTGTTAAGTGTTTGTCATATATGTTTTTATGATGTGTCAGAAACGGCTGACTTATGTTTATTAATGTGTGTGTTCTGTGATGCAACATTTTTGGTGAGCTCGAAGGCAGGGATTTCATTTTTATTTTTATTTTTTTACATTTTTTTATTTGACTTGACAGCTTACCAGAGAAAAGAGGGCGCCACACGGCACCAGCATTGGAAAAAAACAAGCAACACATATATTAAGCAGTACATACTGTGTAGACTGAAGCGTATTGAAAAAAGGCAATATACAACGTGTGAACAGCTGAAAAAGAGGGGACAACGTCTACGGGGAGCTTCCAGGGGAGGAAGGGGGGGGGGAGGATGGGGGAGTTGATGGTGAGGCCATAGCGGACATATAGTCCCGAAATCTCAGCCAGATGTCCCTCGGCCTTGAATGTGGGTGCTGTATTGCGTTCCAGGACTGCTCCGTGTCATGGGCCCATGTGACTGACCTGAGCCACTGTGTATAGGTAGGCGCCCTAGGGCGGTGCCAACATAGTAATATCCAGCGGACTGCCAACAGCATGCAGAGACCCGCTTGCTTCTTAGAGTCGCGGGACAACTGAGGAAGGTCATGGAACAAGCAGTGCAGTGGAGTGGGGATAATAGTGTGTTCCAGAATGTCAGACAGTGTGGAACAGATGTCCAGCCAAAATTGGGTTAGGTGGGGACAGTACCATAGCATATGGATATAGGAAGCCTGATCCATGCCACACCTGGGGCAAGTGGGAAGGACGGAACAAAACATGCGATGAAGTCTCGTTGGTGTATGGTGGTACCTGTGTAAGATCTTGAACTGGATAAGTTTAAATTTGGTGTTGTAGGACACATCGTGGGTGCGAGCACACATTCGGGACCATCTATCATCGGTGATCTCAGCTCCTAGATCCTACTCCCACCTGTGCCTCAGCTTGGTGAAGGGGGGGCAGCTCTCGTCTGCAACAGGGAATAAAGTCTCGACACCTTACCCTTGAAGGAGAGAAAGGAGCAAAGTTCCGCCACTATAGGCTCGTCGGGCGGTGGGGGGGGGGGGGGGAATCAGGATATCTGGACTTAAGTTTCTCCCGGAGTGAAGAGTATTGTAGCCAGACCGAGGGCCGGCGTCAAAGTGGGAGAGGGAGATCGGGCCACTCGATAAAGTTTCCTTGCTCGAAAACGTCACGGAGTATCAGAAAGCCGGCATCGGCCCAGTGAGAAACAACTGAATGCGGAATGTGTGGGACATCAGAGAAGAAGTTCCATAATGAGAGATCCCCGTGAAATGGGTGGAGTGCATCGACCATTGTCCAGAGTTTGGTCAATGTCAATGATGTACTAGCTACAGGGTCTGCAGAATTTGAGTCGGGGGGATTGGATTGAGGATCAGGGATCCAATCACTCGGTCACAGACCGTTAGTTTCTCAAGGCGAACATGCGGGGGGGGATCAATGGTATTGAACCAATAAGCAGCAAACTGAGATTGGGCCATCACCCAGTATCTGATGAAATCTGGCGCGCTGAAGCCGCCCAATGCCTTGGGGGCGGTCAGCGTGGACAATTTGAGGCGGACTGCCCCTGAGTGCCAGAGGAAGGTGTTAGTTATGCCACGCAGTGTTTGGAAAAACGCATCTCCGGGCCACAGAGGCAGATTGGTGAATCGGTAAAGCAATTGGGGTAATACCACCATTTTAGCATTCCAATTCTGCCTGCTAGTGAGAGGGGGAGTTTAGTCCAGCTGGAGGTTTTTGCCGCCAGTTAGTTAGGTAGCTCTGGTAATTGTCCTCCCCCAGCTGTGCCGTGTGTCGGGAGACCACCACCCCCAGGTAAATGAAGCTAGGAGACCAATTGAACCCATGCAAGTCGGGGGGGGAGGGGGGTGTTGAGTCTGTGAGTGGGAATAAGGTAGACTTGGAGCAGTTTACTTTCAAGCCGGATATGTCGCCAAAACGGGCCACATCCACCAGTATAGGGTTAAGGTTGGTTTCAGGGGAGCGGACATAAAGGAGGGCATCATTGCGTAGAGGGAGACTATATCGGATTGGCCGACAGTGCCCAATCCCCTGTGCGAGTGTGATTGCCGAACCATGTCAGCGAAGGGCTCCATGGCTATGGCAAAGATGAGTGGCGAGAAGGGGCATCCTTGACGTGTGCCTCTGGATATCTGGAAGGGGGTGGAGCATCTGTCTTCCGTGCGGACTCTGGCCGATGGAGCGGTGTAGAGCAGCTTTCTCCAGGTTTGGAAATTGGGACCGAATTTGCATTTCTCGAGAACTCGCCATAGGTATTTCCACGAGACCGAGTCAAATGCCTTCTGCATATCCAACGTAGCTGCAACCGCCTGTGTGGTCGGGCTGATCCTGCTGATCACATTAAAGAGCCTTCTTAAATTTAGGGAAGTGGACCGGCCAGGGACAAAACCGGCCTGGTCGGGGTGGATGATGTGGGGCATGTACGGGGCTAAGCAGTTGGCTAGAAGTTTAGCGAATATTTTGATATCGCTGTTGATCAACGAGAGTGGTATGAGCCGCACTGAGTAGGGGGCTTACCAGGTTTGAGGAGCACTGTAATCAGTGCCATTCCCCTGTCGCATGATTCCTCCCATAGGGCCAGCAAGTGTGGCGCCAGCTGAGATTTATATTGTTTGTAGAAGTCCATCGGGAGCCCATCCGGGCCAGGGGCATTCCCGGATGCCAACGACTCGATTGCCTCGACAAGTTGTTCAAGGGTGAAGGGTCTCTCAAGGAAGCCGCTTGCATCGGCTGACAGGACTGATAGGGGAAGATTCTCTAAGTAGGAGTCGATTTCGGGAGCCTGGAGTCCGCCAGTGTCCGAGTAAAGGGAGGTGTAGAACGAGAGGAACTCCGACTTGATATCTTGGGGGGAGGTGGCGAGTGAGCCATCAGGTCTAGTTATGGCCGGGATATTGGGGGCGCCGAGTTCACGGCGCAGCAGTCTAGCTAGCATCCGACCGGGCCGCTCTCCCTCACCGTATTTCCTCACCGACTGAGGGGAGTCCAGGAACTTAACCTCACGCTCGGCAAGGTCTCGGAACCTGTCCAGCTCAGAGCCTAGCGCCGCTAGGGTGGCCGGGGAGTGATCTTCAGCATACTGGGATTCGTGGACGGCCAGGGACGATTCGCTAGCGGCGATATCGGCACAGATGCCTCTCAGGATGCCACAGCTTTTGGAGATGGCGACTCCTCTTGTGTGCACTTTGAAGGATTCCCAGAGTACAGCTTGTGTTGACACAGAATTTGTGTTGATCTCAAAGTATTCCTCGATGGAGGATTCGATTTCAAATGCGAAAACCTGATCGAGAAGCGAATAAGGACTCATCCTCCACTGTCTGGTTTTATTGACATCCAGTCCCCAGTTAAAGGAGATAAGTACCGGTGAGTGGTCTGATAGTGTTCTGGGGAGGATAGCCAGGTTAGATATGCATCTAATTAGCATGTCTGTGATAAGCCATCTGTCTATTCTAGAGTGGGAATCGTGTAATGAGGAGTAAAAGGAGTATGTACGGGATTCAGGGTTCATCAAACGCCAGGCATCTACCAGTGCCAAACGGGAAAGCGTGGTAAGGATAGTATATGCTGCTTTAGACAGTTGGCGAGGCTTAGATCCCGATCTATCAAGAGTGATTTCCAGTATTGTATTAAAATCCCCACCCCATAAAATGGGAATCAGTAGTGTGGCCAGGTGAAGGTAGAAATCGGGGTTGTCGACTTTGGGACCATATATATTCAGGATAACCACCTCCTGATGTTGTAGTGTACCAGTGATTAATACATACCTTCCAAGTGGATCTATGTGGGAGTGGTGACATGTGAATTTCAGGCTCTTGTGTATTAAGGTGAGCGTGCCACCGCTCTGAATGGAATAGTTGCTATAGTACCTTTGGGGACCCCATTGCTTAGCGAACCGTTCACATTGCTCCGAGCGGGCATGGGTTTCCTGCAAGCATAGTATTTCAACCCTGTGGCGTTCAGCATGAAGGAGAATCTGTTGCATCTTTTTGTGATTGCCTAATCCCCTGATGTTCCAGCTCATAAAGGTCAGGTCGGTGTTAGCCATACCTCAGGAGGTAATAATTGTATAACTGTGAGAGGGTACACAGTAAATGAAAGATGTACGATTTGGATGTATGTGGCTGCATATCTACATATACAAGGTGCTCTGGTGTGGCGCTTGAATTAACAATGCATAGGTCAACAGGGAATGTGCTCGTCTATAAATTTCGAGGCCTCTTCTGGGATGGTGAAAAAGAATGTTTGGTTGGAGTGTTCGATCCTCAGTTTAGCGGGGAAGAGCATGGAGTACTTAACTCTTAGTCTTGAAGTCTCTTTTTGACCGCAAGGAAGGTCTTACGCTCCTGCTGACAGCCATAGAGAAATCCGGGTACAGGTGTATCCTCGCCGCCCCAAGACGTAGCTCACCCTTGGCCCTGGCCGCTCGAAGGAGGGCATCGCGGTCACGGAAATTTAGGATTATGGCTATGATGGGGCGAGGCGGTGCCCCCGGCCTGGGCCTAGCAGTCAGGGAGCGGTGAGCTCTTTCCACAGCAAACTGAGCCGAAAGCTTAGGGTTATCAAGGAGTGTTAGAAGGGTGCGTTCCACGTAATCCTCCATGGGTTCTTTGATGTTGTCCTCTGGTACGCAGATGATGCGGATGTTATTCCGCCTAGAGCGGGATTCGAGGTCGTCATTTTTCTTTTCGACGGCCGAGACCCGGTTGGTGAGAGTGGTCACAGCAGCGCGTAGGGAGCTCAGGTCATCCTCCGCAGTGCCAACCCTTGTTTCGATTTCGGCAACTCTACCGTCCGTTCTCTCCATATGGGCCTTTATAGATGAGATGGTCCCATTCATATCGTCCAGTTTATTATGCAGCGTGGTGAAGCCTTCACGCATATACTCCAGCATTTTCTGCGAGTCATTGGGGGTTGAGGATGCCGTGGCAGTCAGTGATTCCTCTGGGGGGGGGGGGGGTCGGCCGGCGGCTTGGAGGGTGTTTTGGCGAACATATTTAATGAACTTTGCTTCTTGCCAGGGCCAGCTCCCTTGGTCATGGTGACGAGCCGCGTCTGGCGCCTAGGGCGACAGAGGGAAACGGCGACCAGGAGCACCAGCTGCTACCCTGTTGGGTGTTCCAGGGGGGGGTAGTGCAAGGACAGCAGTTGGGGACGTTGGTGGCAGTGTTGGGAAGACTCCACCAGGAACCGTCGGGTCGGGGGCGTGCCCCCAGTAGCTGAAGGGGAGATTAGATGTGATGGTGCCACAAGATTGCTGGTTTGGTGGAGTGGTGCAGGACGATATAGCTCGGGTTGATGGCAGAAGGGGGCCGAGCGGATCAGTTCGGTGGAACACAAGGTAATGCGATTCAGCTCCTATGGGGGGAACTGTGCGTGGGGCAACCCATGCGCTAACACTGCCCCCACCCCTAGACCGTAGGGCGTGCGGTGCCCGCACTGTTAGCGCAGGCGGAGGGACCACGGATGTAGTTGATTTCAGTGAGGGGGTGCAGGAGCCCACTGATCCAGTCCAGCAAACGTGATGATCAAGAAATAAGTTTATGAGGCCACTCAGGTAAGTCCATTCATGTGGCTGCTCCGCTGCAGGGAGGAGGCGGGCCAGAGCTTGTGAGGCAAGGGGATGAAGGCGATCCACAAGGTTTTTTCTTGGTGGGCCGCACGGAGCCAGCCCGAGATCGCCGGGATGCCGGCTATGTGCAGGGGGAGCAGAGAGAAGAGCAGCAGAGCTGCGTGTCACATGCAGCAATTAGGAGGGGGCCCCCTAGGTCCACGGATGGGGGGGCTGCCCCACCTCAGCTCCACAAGAGGGGGCCCCGCGTCGGCCTGCGCCGCCAAGGTCCGCTGAATGCACCCCCGGTGCAGAGGGGGGGCAGGGCGGGCGGACAGGACAGAGCCAGATGCCGGGGCCGTCCGTCAGGGCAAGCGTGCCCGCCACACCCGTCCCCCCCGCACCCCCTACCTTGTAGCTGTCCGGATGTTTCCTGGAGGGGGGATGACAGGGGGGAGGAGGCCGGCGATGTGCAGCGAGGCCGCCGCGTAACACAGAAGGCGGCACAGGAGGTCCGACGCTTGGAAGAACACTGGCGGTGGTGAGGAAGGCAGCAGCCCCTTACAGCTGGGGGGGACGGGGGCCAAGACTGGATGCAGCATGGAAAACGTAGTGTGTGGCGGGCGGGGCCCACCGGCCTCAGTGGCCCGACGCACCTCGGGGCACAGCGCCCCTCACCCACAGCAGGCCGCCACGCCGCGCCCCCGGGTGGCGAAGCGGCCGGAGTCTCTGGAGCCTCGGGGCGAGGGAGAGCAAGCAGTGGAATCCCGGGCCAGAGCGGGAGGCGTAGCACGGCGCCCGGGGCACCTCCGGGTCCGGGATCTCGCAGGGGTGTCCCAGAGAGGCTTCAGCGGAGGCAGCGGGATTGAAGTGCAGTTTGGTAAAGGTTGATGGCAAAAAATGAGGATCGTTTTCTCTCCCCGTCCGGAGCTCCACGCTTAAGCGGACATCTTGTTTCGGCGCAACAGCGCCCCCCGGGATTTCATTTTTTTTAAACAAAGAAATGCAGTTTGTTTCATGGCTGGCTTGGAATGTGGGCTGCATTTTCTGCAGAAAGGCATGGCTGCTTTCTTGAATAGGGGTGGATAGCCAGTGAACATAGTTTTAAACAAACAGCCCAGACACAGCTTGACTTGCAGAAGCTGGAAAAAGGAGACATGGTGTTTTTTGTTATAAGCTCAGAGTTAAAAGAAGCACATTTTCACAATGTTATTTTTTTTATGCCTTACATGTGCGTATTTTAAAGCTAAAAATTAAAAGAGCTTAAAACAGAGACAGTGTTCTTCTGTGTGAAGATTCTGTTACAATTTATAGTCGTCTGCCAGACAGAGTAACATTCCTTTGCTGTGCTTGCAGAGTTCAAACAAGCAAGGGTATAGGCAGTGGTGCATGGCAGAACAGGTGGGCTGCATTCCGTTTATGTATGGAGACGAACAAAGACTAAACATAGTAGCTCAGTTAGTGAAAGCACTGGTTATTCAGCTCCACACATGATGGAGTAACATGCATTTATGAAGTTTAACAACATTAAAACAAGAGACAGGAGGCAAGGGTTTGAAGAAACATATTCACGAATAGTTTAGTTTAAGTTTAGTATTTGAATTTAAATTAAGGCCAGTTTCTTTAAGAGCTATTGTATTAGAGATGCCAGATGAGGTAGTTACAGTTGAATGGTTGTGGAGACAACTTCAGAAAAGATGGTTCGTGTTTATATTTTGAGGAAAGCTGGATTGAGCAAGCATTTTTGAAATAAGTGAAAGAGTGGCATAATGTTTTTTAGTACCCAAACAGTCAGCAGGAGTATTTGATAAATCCTGCACACAGACACATGCTGACATAGAAGGAAAAGTTGTGTTAATTTTGACTGGACAAAGTTAATAGTAATGTATGAATAATATATGCCATGAACAGCGCCTTGAATCAAGCAGCTATGTAAATATGAGAGTATATATACATTGAGCAATGCTGAAATGTAATGTGAGGGAAATGTATTTTGCTTTAGCTGGCGGTTATTGGTTGTTAATTTAGATATAAAAAAAGTTGAATAAAGATGTTTTTTATTTTTTAGGATGAAACGGTATGCTGTATATAGTAGCAAAGTGATTTTGCACTGACATTGTCAGTGGAGAAAATCTTAGAATGGTTGGGATAACATATTTTGAAAAAATGAATGATTAACACAGAGCTTTAAGTAAGCCGGGGTTCAGTCCCACTCTCATTCTAATAGTGTTCCAGAGCCAGGCCACATTGAACTGACCTTTCTTTTTAAGGCTTTTTTAATGAGATATATCAGTAATAATGGTGTTTTATGGGGAGGGGATGTAATTTTTAGGTTGATCTAACACCAGTTGAAGGAATTTGCGATTGGATGGGTTATTTTTATTTATTTTTTTTAAAGAAAAGGGATTTGATTTTTGTTATATGTTATGTTAAGGTGGTGCCCCTGGGGCACATTTGATCGAGCTATATATATGCGATTGTGGGGTGGTTTTGATTTGTTGGGGGTGGGTCTATATTTTTGTTTTGGTCAATATGTATGATTAACGATATTTTAAGCACACTTTCTGCCCCCTTTCGTGGCACATGTATGGATCAGATTGGTTCCAATAGATCATTTTTAAAATTACACAAGGCACTTCTCATTTTAAGATTTGATTAGCTATTTTGGATTTTAGGGCTATGCCAAACACTTATCTGGCCCTGATCATAGACATTTTATTAGCACAGATTAGATTTGTTAATTTCATTTAATCATTGTAGGTACCCTTATTAGTAAAGAGGGGCACTTTTAAAGCCACACTATAAGTATGCACAGGTCAGTCACACAGAAAAGGGTGAAACACACATTTATCATAAAAAAGAGTAACTGCACACAGGTTATTTCTATAGAATGTGTAACAATAAGAAGGCAAGGAATTAAGTATAAGAAGAGAAATGAGAAAGATGGAGGAAGGAAAGGGAGAGGGACGGTGGTGAGAATGAAACGGGCATGGGAGAGCAAGAGTGAGACCGAGATTGCAATGAAGGCACATGGGAGTGCTGCAAGTAAACAGACAGTGAGGACACTGGTTAGAAAAGTAACTAAGGACAAAAAGCAGCGAGACGGCATATCCCCCACTGAATAGCACAGAACCATTGGAATATTATGCCCAAGATCACACATAGTGCCAGAAATGCTCCAAGAATAAAGGAAAAACTATAAATGCAAATTACACAATAGGGAAGGTTAATGCAACAGCAAGTGGCACTAGTTTAGGCACGGCAAGCCCCTACACAAGCACAGCAGGAATTAACACAATCATAAGCACGTTTGCAGTAAAACACAGTAGCGTCATGGGATGTGCATGCAGTGACACAGACCTATAACCAGAATAGCGGAAGCAATAATAGGAGGGAGCACTTTCACCAGCACACGCGGGCATTTACACACCATAGGATGGAGCATGCATGGCCTTCCTATGCCATTATTATTATTATTATTTTTTATTCTGTGCAAAATGATAGCAGACATATTGGGGAGAGATTTGAGACACTACTTCAGGGATTACTTATGTACACACACAAGAAGTCATATTAGCATTTTAAGGCCAGCAAATTTGAAGAATTAGCTCAAGAAGTATTACTTATGGAGCACACACACTGATTAGCATGGCTTTCAAGAATAAAAGGCAGATTGTTAAAAATTATCCACATTGTTTTATTCTAGATAAAAAGTACCCATGGATGAGAAAGAAGGACCAATGAGTGCAAGCAAGCTAGGAGCTACTAAAGTAAGGGAATAAAACTGAAGGGCAATGATCGCTCTTGGTGAGGGACACAGATTAATTTGACAAACAAATGCTTGTTTAATGTACATTTATTTAGTAGTTAAGGATTGCAAACGGAAACAAGGAGGATTTGGCAGAAGTACTGAGCATTTTGTGGACCAGTAGTCAGATACCCAGTATATTGCAACATGAAATGGCAAATCTTGCGGCACAAACCTGTATTTATTGCTGGATTTTTGTGGCACATTTCATAGAATGGCACATTGCAGGAAAGAGGCAGTCTGTAAGTCTACAAGAAAGGCAGGGTGTCATTATTGGTACCTTGTGTATCAATTTAATAGGAAGAGTACCATATATCTCTGGGTTGGCAGAACAGTGTTCGTTTTGGCTATGTTTTTGTGTTAATGTGTGTGCTTATTTAATATTATTGATAGTATTGATCATTATCTGTTGTAATGTTGAAAATATTCCCTTTCTATGATCTCTAATCCCCAAACACCCACACACATCCATCAACAACACACCTCACACGTTTGACCAATTCCCCATCGCTACTTCTGCATTGTGCATCCTTTCTCCCAATAATCTGCAGCTCACGGCCTCTTTCTGGCCAACCGCTCCCTCTCTGCTTTTTGGCACACTGCTCCCCCTGAGCCTCTGCTCCATCTACTTTCTGTACCACTGCTCCCTCTGTGATCTCTAGCCCACCGCCCCAATGCTTTCTCTCTGCTTCCTTGCCCACCGTTTCCCCCTCTAACCCACTGGTCTCCATCCGCTTTGTATTTGTATTTATTTTTGTTTATATAGTGCTTTATGCCAAAGCGCTTTACATTAGAACAACAATAATAGATAGAATATAATGAAATATCAATTGAAGCAAATTACAAACATGAAACAAGCTAACAAAACAGTATGTAGGGCAATTTACCTGGTTTATAATTGAGGAAGGAAGGAGGAGGAAACGGTAGAGATGAGGGAGGCAGGACAGGGAGATAAAAATGAGGAGCAGGAGGGAAATGGTAAGCAGGGAAATGATGAGGGAGGAGAGAGAGAAATAAAGGCGGTAAGGAGGACTGTCATGGTGGGGGATAGAGAAGAGATTTCAAGGAGGCACAGAAGGAGGAGTAGGTGGGAATGGACCGAATAGAGAGAGAGGTAGAGAGTTCCCTCATATTGTGAGCTTTTTTTTATTTTTTTAATGTAGCTTTTGGCCCTGATCCTCCAAAAATGGGGCATCTAAAAATAGATGAGAGGATATGCTTTTTTAGATAACCTATTTTTGGAAATGGGTAGGTCACCTTATTCTCAAAGGTGACCTGCGCATTTCCAGTGGGCTGAGCTGTAGCGCATATATGCTGGCCAGCCGCCTTGAATAGGTTTGTGTTGGAAGCGCTCTCTAGACAGGCTACCAGCGCATTTTTATGTGGCAGGCCATTAAGGGGCCTGCCAGTGTAAAATGCAAACCAAAAAATGCATTTCTATCACATTTGAGTAACAGAAATCAGGCGAGACAACAGTGGTTCATAACTCTGCTGTGACACTTTAACATCTTTTTTTTTTAAATGTCAAGACCGGGTCAGGAAAGACCCTATCATGCAGTAGCACTCAGTGGGCCTCATTACAACCTTGGTGCTAAGTGCACCAACTTTACCACCATGGTGTAAACTCCGTTTACACCATGGTGGATGGCGGATTTACCGCCCCATTCCAAGGTGAGTGGGGCGGTAAATCCCCATTTCCCATTTTCCCTTCCCCATTCCCATTTTTGCCCCATAGGGCATAATGGGAGTGGGGAAGGCGCTAATTACGCCGCCGTAAATTACGGCGGCGTAATTAGCACCATGGCAGGTTAGCGCCATGGATTTTAACGCCTGCTAAAAGCAGGCGTTAAAATCAGAATCAGGCGTTAAGGGTTAACGGTGGCGTTAACCCTTAACGCCCGAGTTGTAATGAGGCCCAGTGTGTGCCTATTTGAAGCAGGCACATAGTGTTGTCTACAAATTCTGCACATCATCGCAAAGTGCATCTTGTTTGTAAATTTGGGATGCACTTTTTAACACCCCCTGATTTGCGCAAAGGGGTGAAAAAGGCCATCTGGATGGGTGCATATAAGATGCGCCCATTCAAATGCTATAGTGGCTTGGACTGCGCTTTTTTTGGGGCAAGTGATGAGATGTGCTTGTGCATTTAATTTCTTAGGTCCAAAAAGTTGAGAACCTTGCCCCTTGTGTCTCATTTTTTAAAAACTGTTGTTTTTGCAAAAACAGCAGTTTTCACGGGTGTGTTTGCGCTTTTTTTTAAACTGACGTTTTTGCAGCATTTTGCAGCATCGCATCATCACTATATGCTTCAGAGTCTGAGTAGTATCTATGATGATTGGTTGATTAGAAGGAGTAAAGAGAAGGAAACTTGGAGATGTGAAATATGAAAAAACACAGGGATATCATGTTATAGTTTTGTCATGTTATGGCCACAAAGAGGGGGGCAGCAACACACATACACTGAACCTAAATACCGCCCACAATAGTAGACAATATTCCCACAATGCAAGCATAGCACCAGTTTAAGCAACAGTAACCCCATATCCTGGTAGCAGTATATGAGAAAACAGGGAGGACGACAAGAAATAAAATGACATGAAGCAACATGCAACTGTGAGGGCCAGGAATGTGGGACAGCGAGGGAAAACATAACGAGAAACCTCCTGCCAGCATATGGAGCAATGTAGGAGAGTAAGCAACAGAAAATATTTATTTTGTACACATGTGTTAGCAAAAATATTGATTTATGTTATAGATGAAAACATTGTCATTTTTGGAGCGCAAGAGGAATTTTTATATGGGTTTAGTGGAGTATAGTGTAGCAATACAGTTGGAAGGAACATCATAAGAAAAGTTAAGTACTAGGGGATGAAAGAAGGAGATGGACAGAGAGAGAGAAAAGGTAGGTATCTGTGAACACAGGGAGTGTGTGGATTTCCTCATGGATTATAATTACAGTAAAGAGGACACGGGTGGGTACAAGTGAAAGATAGTGAGGGATATATTGGTTTGAAATGGATAGCATTCCTCCCAGTAGAGTGTGGCAGGTGTTGGTAAAATATATATATATATATATATATATATATATATATATATATATATATATATATATATACCCGCCTAAACCCAAAGCCTGCCACCCAGGACATACAGACATCTCGATTCAGGATACTCTCACCTTACATAATCTTGAAGATTTGGAACTTGAAAATGCAGACCTTACAAATAATATGGATCAAGAATTTGAACCAATGAACATTGACACCAGCTGGCCAGGGAAAACCGCATTAAAAGATACAATCTCGATTCAACCCTATGTTTAATCCGGGAGGCCATGTTGAGGCTTTCCAGGACCTGGTTATTAATGATCTCAAAAAGATCCAGAAAAAATGGACCGCATTGAGAACAAATGTAACCCCGGCACAACAACGTACAGTACAACAACTAGGTGCAATGACGGAGTACATAATCAAACCGTCAGATAAGGGGACTAACATAGTCATTATGAATCGGCACGACTATGTTAAGGAGGCCCAGAGACAATTTATGGACAAGAATTGCTACGCTAAACTACAGGATGATCCTTCACAAGCCATGAGTCTTTTACTATCTAACCTTTTACAAACTTGGAAGGAGAGAGACTTGTTAGACCAAGACATTTGTACATTTGTACAATCTAAATTCCTTATTATTCCAACCATTTACTTTCTGCCTAAAGTCCACAAGAGCTTGACTAAACCCCCAGGCAAACCGATAGTTACACTTTGCGGGGCACTGTTGGAAAATCTTTCACGGTTTGTGGATGATACATTGGTTACTTTCGTTACTACTCTACCCTCCTATTTGAGGGATACGAAAGATTTCTTGAGCCGGATAGAAGGTATACCATGGGAATCGTCTTACTTACTAACAACATTAGATGTGGTCTCTCTCTATACATCTATCCGACACTCTGATGGCCTTAAAGCATGTGAGCACTTTTTGTAAACCAGGTCCATGAACTACCTGCAACATGGCCTCATGATACTAGATATGATCCAACTCTGTTTAACCAATAACTGTTTTCTCTTTGACAAAGAATTCTTCATCCAACTCCAAGGCACTGCTATGGGCACTACGTTCGCTCCACCATATGCAAATTTGACAATGGGCTGGTGGGAGAAGTTTGTAGTTTGGCATCCCAGAAACATCACACACAGATAAAATAGCACTGTGGCTATGCTACATTGATGATCTGTTTGTGATCTGGGACGGCACCGATCAGGAATGGCTAGACTTCGTTAGTGTATTGAATACCAATGAGCTCAACCTACAATTTACTAAGAGTCACAGTAAAACGGACATTGTATTTCTGGATATTGCAGTCTCTGTGGCCCATGGCGAACTTACTAGCAGCCTATATAGGAAGCCCACCAGCTCTAATATTCCATTGCATGCGAAGAGCAGCCATCCCACAGCCCTGAAGTGGAGCATCCCCTATGGGGAATTTATTCGCATTCGTAGAAACTGCTCTAACATTAACACTTTTGACAGCGAATGTGCCTTGATGGCTCACAGGTTCAAAAACCGTGGCTATCCGATTAAAGTACTGGAAAGAGCGTTCTTAAAAGCTAGGGACATGGATCGCTCTCTGTTACTGGTTTTCAATGTTGTCCAAGCTAAAACTTCAGACGATGCAGATACATGTCTGATCTTGACCTACGGTAATGGTGCCCAGAATATTCGCCAGGTAATACAGAAACACTGGCACGTTCTAAAGTTAGACGAACATCTTGGCGAGACACTGGCATCCAAAGCAAACATCACATTTCGTAGATCGTCCTCATTTAAAGTTACCCTTGTACCCAGCTTCATGGGTCCTCTTTTTGATCAATCAGGGGCCAGTTGGATGAACATCAAAAGACCGGGCTTCCAAAAATGTTCTAAATGCAAACCATGTACCTATGCTGTCAACACTAATTGCTATTTACATCCTATTTTGGGAGAGAACATTAAGATTGTATCTAGGATTACTTGTGAAACTGAATATGTGGTCTACGTGTTAAACTGCCCATGTAACAAGTGGTACGTCGGTAGCACCAAATGAAAATTGAAATTGAGGGTGCTACAGCACATTAGGACAATCAAGAATGCTGATCCGACTTACCCAATGGCCCTCCATTTTAAGAGCAAACACGGTGGTAAACTAGAGGGATTTTCTTTTTTGGAATACATACAGTGACTAAACCACTTAGAGGCGGCAATCGTGAACTAACACTAAGACAATTGTAAACTAAATGTATTTTAGGCCTCGAGACAAAAAAACCCAGGGGTCATAACCTCGATGAGGAACTATACACCTTCCTGGGTACATGAGGTTCTCTATAGCCTTTTTTTCAGACCTGCTTGAATTAGATTTCATATGCATTTTATTGCTGATATTCCTTTTCCAGGTATAGATTGGGTTATGTATATTTTCTGTTATGCCTTTTGCTATGGTATGTTCAATTCTATTTGTGTACTTTACGTATGAATATTTCACTTCATAATTTTTGATTTTATGGTTGTCGACATACATAATTTAGGTTTGGGCTGTTTCTCTTTTAAATTGAGTGTTTTTAAATATTGTTTTAACTTTGTAGCTGTACAGGTTTCGGTACTTATTTTAAGTGGTCCTTTCAACACAGAGATTATTGGACTTGTTTTAATCTGCTTATCTGTTAAGATTTGTGATAATTCACAATGGGTGCAATATATAGGGACTTTAACTGCATTTGTAATACCCTTTATTTATACAAAAATAGAATGATGCATGAATATGGGCCAACATCATATTAATATGACTTATAGGCATTTTTATGAATATTGAGATTCGATGCGCACAGCACTTTCTTACAAAGCAATATTTGCACGCACTTTGCACTTTATAAGAGGAAACTTTTTCCTCCCCTCAGTATTAAGAACTAGCAGCCCATGCATGCACTGAAGACTCAGAGAGAAACAAATTAATAGAGATGCTCTTTATTGTATAACAAGGAGGATATTATAATCCATATACTAACATCCGACTACAGAGCCTTATATTTATAGTTGAGTGATATGCATGGACGGAGAGCACTACGCACTTTATATTTTTTGCTGCTACGTAAATGCAAACTTTTGCTGCTATAATGCAATTTGCACATATCTTTATATTCTTATTCTTGCGTATTTGCACAACCCGATTGAATAGGTCACTTTACCCACATGCTCGCTTTTTAAGCTTTACCTATGCCTGCTGTACTACATATGTAGTCACAGCATCCAATAATCAGGGATTACATATGCAGTATACACCTTGCATAGGCTGCCCCTTTTTTATCTTTATTAAGCAGCCACGGGCAGTACCTTATTTTTCTCATTTTTTCGCAAGGCTAAAAAACATCAGACATACAACAAGACAGTTTAAAATTAACAAATGCCCTTTACGAAAGTTGTTTTACATATAACGGCATTAATATTGTTTTTACGGCATTGGTTTTGAAATTATGAACCTACTTTAACCTTTCTTTGAATTGTCTTGTATGCTTTTCGTGTAAATGGAATCTGACTGCACCTTCCCATGTGAATTATACACTTTTTTACTGTTTAAAGATGTCCGCCTGTTAAAACATGTAAAACAGCGGCAACTAACAGGTAGACAATCTCTATGGATAATCAGAGAGTTGTCAAGGTTTAAATCTTTGTCCATCATCTGTGTTCCCTGTAACCTACGTGATCAAGCGGTTTGCATACCGCAAAACGCGTCATACTTTTGCTTAGATGGTTCCTTTTCCTGACGCATAAACATCAATAAAGAAAATCGTGTTGCCAGGAAATACAGAAGTGTTTTCTTTCCTCTTAACTGCCGCAGGGACATTCCCCCCCCCCCCCCTTACAGCTGCTCCCTGGAGTGCATTCCACAAGTTGCCCTTCTTTCGAAAAGCCTCATTCTGCTATATATATATATATTAAAGAAGGTAGAGAAGACCCCAGGATAGAAGAAGGTGGAGTAACCTTTTTATGATTATGTCAATGTAAAGTATTGAAAATATGTTTACTATGTATTATGTTATGTTTTAGTAAAGTAACAAAGAAATACTGGGTTATAAAAAGAAGTGATATACATGTGTCACACTTGCCTGTACTTATGAACACGTGCACATTTTCAGCATCATGGGTAGGTTTATTACAGTAGGAAGGGCAACACTAAGTGTTAATTATATCTCGCCAGGATAAACACAGCAAAGAAAGAAGAGACCGTGGTCTGGCGACATCAGAAGGACTACAAAAAGAAGAGTAAAGAGATAATTTTCATAAAAATAGAGAAAGCTAAAAGCAGGCCTGCCATCACGTTCATACAAAATGGATAAAGTACAGTGCACCACTGCCTCTGCTCTAAAAATATGAGCTTGCGCTGTTCCTGGTCATGGATTAACAGCGATGACCCCAGCATCATCACAACAAGGAAATATACAGTGACAAGGCCAATGCCCTACATGCAGAGACAGGAGAAGACTTGCTAAATGGGAAGTATAGTGTTTGTTAGTATAACATGACTTTTGCCTCCATTTGGTTTCTACAGGAAGTGAATAATATCTTCTCATGGATGCACAAAGAAGAAAGAAAAGGAGCAGCAGAAGAGAAAGAAAAAGAGATTGTTCCTTTTTTATTATTGTTGCTTGTGTCTTGTATGTTTCGTTTTCATTTTATGGTTATAAAAGAAAAGGGGACAGTTTATCCCCAGTAGTATTAATGATGCAACAGTACACAATTAATTTTATCAAAAGATAGTCGAGATTTTTCCCTTTTTTAATTAAGAGAAGCACTTGGAGATGCCATTTGAGCTCAGCATGGCACTGAGTAGAGCAGAATAAGATATGAACCTGTGAAAAGTGTGAGGCAAGAAAGGGTAAAACGTCCCTGGCATACCCATGTATAAGCATAGATGAACATAGGTTATAGTAAAATAAGCACAAGAGGGAGGAGTAGCCATTCAACTAAACTGAAAAAAGAAGACATTTAGTACCAAATGTTTAGAAGGTAGTAGTATTTCAAAGAAACAAAAGCATTCAAGGAGTAATGTTTAGGTTTTAGGAGGAAGTGCTGATAATAAAATGCACTTATTTTTCAAGAAACTCATAGGTTTCTTTTTAAATTACAGATGGACAGAGAACAGCTGCAATTCAAGTGACCTATGCACCCAAACCTAAAAGCAGGGAGGAAGGCCCTAACCGTCATAAAAAGGGTTTAAGGGACCCAGCCAGTTGCCATCAAAATGAAAGAAACAACACTCCTCTTATGCCCTTCCCCCATCCTTGTGTGCCCAATTGCAACAATGTGCTCTTGACTGACTATCCTGCTCAAGAATATAAGGTATGGCCCTTATATGAACTAAGGGGCCCTTGAAGTTGCTGCAAAGCAGCCAAAGAAATAAAAGACTAATGAAAGGGTCCTTGGGCTCAATATGGTGAAGAACAAAAGAAATAGATGGAAGATGCGTAGATGGAAGTTGAGCCAGTTAATTGCGTTTCAATCAAAGAACTGCTGGCGAATGGGACAGCGACAAGGAAACATTGCGGGGTAGAGAAATAAAATGTGTGTATATACATTTTTAATGAACTTCTATGAGAAAAAGAAAGAGCAATGAAAGTAGAAAATGGGCTGGTGGGTCCCCTCAAAGAGTATATAAATGTCATTTAATGATATATCCTGATTCTCATAGTGGCAGGGTCACTCATTGTGCATGTTAAAGGATACATAGATAGACATAAAAATAAAAGGAGGCAGAATATGTGCCACCTTAGACACAAAAGAGACATAAAGAAGAAGAATACAATATAGCTGAAGATACTATGGGTCCTTTAGGAGTGTTTTCCATGACACCTCCCATGTTTAGATAAGAGCACTGAGCTGATGGGGGTGACTGAGATAGGGATATGCAAACATATCTCATGTTGGGGGGGTTAAACAATGAGTGTGTGGTTGATATTTCGACCAGAAGGGGGAAATGAAGAGGAGTAGACCCCCCCCACCCCTTGATGATGGACAGGTGAACATGCCCTACAGGGCACCTGCCCCGCCCTCCTGTCTATCTCTGTAAGAATCAGGTAGAAGCAGTGTCCATTGAGGCAGCCATACTGCTTTTATTCCAGGCAGTTGCATTAGGGAATTGATGCAATGTAGGTTAGAGGTGGCGAGAATAGGTGAAAGGAGTACACATGTACAAATTTATTTAAGAGATATGGAAAATATTACATTACACACATTCATTTAGGAAAAGAAACATAAAATAAATGCATAACGTGTACAACATGAATAACACAGAATATAGCGCCCTGATATAGAAATGCTACAGTAAAAGGTAGCCATTTTTCCTAAAACTGATGCCATAGCATGCATTACAAATAAATGCAGGCCTCAAAGCCTCATGGAAATTCTAATTTCTCAAAATACAGAAATATAGGGCTGGGCAGAACTCGGAAAAATAGCAATGCAACCCAAGGTTATTGGTAGCAGGGCGAGCCCTGGACAAATGACGGGTAATATGATATGATATTTTATCTATAGCACGGCTATACATAAGTGTTTCAAGGCGTGACAAGGCAAGGGGGGTGAACAAGGGAGGACAAGACAGCGATCTTACTAGGCCAAGTGACATTGAGATTGCACTAGTGCAGGTACAGTGATTTATCAATTTATCAGTTTTATATGGTACGAAAATACATTTCTAGCGGTGCCACAGCAGAAAGGGAGTTTTAGACTTAAAGTTGGTAGAAAGTAAGGAATAGATAAAAGATCCAGGGAACCAATAAGAACGTGACAGCGAATCTCATGTCCTTAGCAGTGTGTGCTAGAGCCTGTGCCATTTCAAAACTGCTTTTATCCAGTTTTTAAAGTTGCAAAACATGTCTTGTGATTTAGTAGAAAGGGGAAAACATGTTTTGTGCTGATTAGCATAACATGAGGTCATTGCAAGAAGAAATCAGGAAGCTTTTATGTCCAATGAAAACAGGCCATGCACTTTGCTTAAGAAATCTGGCCTATCATATTGTAAGTATCATATTAGAAAAGAACTGTTGTGTAATATCTTCTTTCTATTAAAGTATGCCACAGATAGAAAAACTACTTTTCCTTGCTAACTTGAACATCTGGTTATCTTATCAATCGCTCCCAACTTGTCGTAAAAATTTAAAGAGGTTTCTCTTTCTTGCACATTGTGTGTTTATTTCCAAGGATAGCTGGCTGCATGGGGCTAAGTCTGAGAAATGACCTCCTTAACACATACATCTAACTGAGAAGTTGAGAGAACTGTACTTACCCCTCTGAATATAGATGGGTTCTGTTTTTTCAAAGTTCTGGTGGTCAACAGAATAAGCCTCTTCCTCTTGCTTAATTTTGACTGAAATTACTGGAAAGACAGTCTCTTGTACTACATTGGAACACAATCAACAATTAAGACAATAACAGATGCATTTATGAAGATTTTCAATATTTTATAAAGTAATTCATTCTTCAGTTTATAGGGGAATAGGATTTAAGAAATGGGTAAAGCAGGGAACCATGTCATATGGAAAGTAGCCCCTAATGCACATACCTCTGTTTATGGGTTCCATGTTACATATGCATACTTTAAACAATAGTCGATTGATATAATACAGAGGCATTCTTAGCATGTAACTACAGTTAATGTCTGCAATAAAGGCACAGGCACACCACTAACCAGATGAACTGTTTGTATCTTATAAATAGCGACATAGATGTTCATGTTATGCAGCATCAACATCTGAACGCTCAAGAAGAGCTATGCATACACTAAACATACGTCGGCTTATTGTCAAACTTGCAACTTCACTTCAAATGTGCATTGATTTAATGTAAAAATAAACTACAACTATTGTGCCATAATTGTTACATATTCATAGTTGTTTTTAAGAAAATAGTGGTTATCATATTATATGTCTGCATGTCTAGTGAGCATGTGATGCAGCCAAAACATAGCTTTCAACTAAACCTTACCCATGACTGCTTACTCGTTGTGCACCTGCTATTGGATTATCTGTAACCTACCTCCATTACATATATGTAACCGCATGTACCCATTAATGGATTATCTGTAACCTGCCTCCATTTCATGTATATAACCTTTATGAAACTAAGTATGCCACAAGTAACAGTGCCATAATGCCTTTGGGCTGTATGTGCGTTATACAAATGTAAAAATAAATAAATAAAATATATGTTATGTATATATTAGACTGTTGGACAATGACAGTTCATTGTAGTCTTTTGCATAACATGTCCAATGGTAGATACACAAACATGTCGTTGTTACAGTCCAACCATATCTGTAAACATGCTATTGCAGGTGCTACTTTCCCTATGTCCACTTGTTTAGAGGTTGCAAGGCTTCCAGCTCCTGGCATCACAACATGGCATCTCCCAAGCAACTTGGAATCCCACAATATTCCATGCTCATGTGTATACTGATATGCTATGGCATTTAGGCATTTAGAACGCGCCTATACACAAGTGTTTCAAGGCGTGAAAACAAGAGGGCCTCTTTAGATGATAAATACTTTTACAAAAAGAACTTGCATGTCTCCTTGCAGTTGAAAAGCCCAATGTTACTATGGCAATTTCCTTCATACAGATTAACCTGCTCAAGGAAATGAAAGACTCAAGGAAACTCTAAATGAAGCAGCAATAGTGCTCTTGGACTGGAGTAAGAGTAATTACATTAACACATCCTTTAGCACTTTAAGTGCCATTGGGAACACAGATACCTCGAAAAAGGTGGTCTTGTTTTGCTACTAGGTCATACATTTATGTTCAGAATTGTGGAGGTGGATGGCAGGAAGTCCTGTTCTTATTCCCAACAAAAAGTCCCTAGAACTACCATAGGACAAGCATTTATTTTGCCAAAGATTCTGGACATCTGCAGAGGAGTACTCAAAATGCTAAAGCATAACATTTAAAACTCCTTGCTACATAAATATCTCAAAACTGCACAGAAAATAGATAAGACAGCAGACACCAACAAGATAACTTTCATCATATTATTGTTTCCTGTGTAGTAGCGAAACAATGAAGCCCAGCTTGTAACTAAAACATTCTATAAATAAATCTAAAAGTACACCATTAAATAAAACATTCAAAGGATGAAGTTATAACGGTAAAGCACTTATTCCCTCAGGTGGGTCCTAAAGTACCCTCAATTTCAGTGTTATATTATACTCTAGTGAGCATGTGACGCAGCCAAAACATATCTTTCAGAGCTCCAAAATGCATAAAAACCTAGCACAATTTGAAGTGTGTCTTGTAAACATTTGTGGTCTTATTAATTCAATGAAACTGATCAATCCTTGAGTTTACACTTTGTCACTGTGTTGGAACCGGTTCCTGAAAATATAGGCATCCCTATCAACTCCTGCATGTCTGTATTTTTGTGCTCTAATATTCCATACAACAGAGGGCTATTCCATACAACAGAGGGATAGTTTCAGGAAAGAGGATGAATACAATGTTTCTGCCAAATACATGGTGCACACTGGAGATTAATTACATCATTACTTGTCATGCATAAAGTCGCGATGATAAATCAATTACAGTTTCATACCTTTAAAAAAAACAGAAGTACAAATAAAATCCTTTCTTAAATGAGAACATCAGCAAGATGTTAACCGATGATGGCAGAGCTAAACTCAATAGTGAAGAGTCATGAGACATTTTGTAAATGCCTAAATCCTGGATATTACAGTACCAAGGTACAATTTTTTTTTTAATGAGAGCAGGCTACGCTCAAAAACCGTAATGAAGGAGATGTAAACAATAGAAGTAGTTAATGGGAAAGTTTGCTAAAAAATGTTATTGTCCCGATCGTTCGAACATGTACTTTTAAGCAAATTGTAATCAATCTTAAAAATATTTCCTATTCAACTTACCTTAGTATTCCTCACTTTTACACATTCGAAAATAAGGGTTGGGCGCGGCCATCGTGTGCTAATCCAATCCGTTGATGCATCGCCCTATGTTCAAGTGCCCTCGTGGCACTAAATCTTATACCCCTGAAGCTGACATTATTAGTCCAAACGATATGCTCCACCTATTTTCATGACGTTTGTGGCCAGTGTAGCCAAACGTGCCCTGCCATCACCCATGACATAACGTTACTTCACGCAGAACCAGGAAGATAAACACACACATCCTCTCACAGTATGTAACTTTTCTTTATTATCCCAAATAGGATAGCAAAACAGAAAACATTGATAGTCTGAAATGTAACAAGTGCTTTTATTTATCAAATAACGCTCACAAGAGAATATTAAGTCCACAAAATTAACGATTTTTTTTACCATACAAGTTATAGCTAGCGAACATCGCATGGTTAGAATGTTGTTTATAACTTCCTCATGGTGCGCAGATTGCGATCTACGATTGATCAATCCCTGTACTCCAATTCTTGTGTATCCTTATGTTACAAGCAGCAAAACTTTCTAATGACACACATGGTGTTGCGTTGTGGATTCTTTGCACTTTCAAGTGCAACGCTTTCGCTTCAGCACGTTGTTACATCGTGAATGCGGACAAGCTACTCCTTATTGCTGTTACTGCCAAAGGGCAGATTGGTCCCTGTCGGGCCTCCCACATAACGGTTATACAATAAGCACCGTGCGTGGTAATCTGCCAATGTCGATTGAAGAATCCATCCGACGGTAGCTGGAAACTATGGCATACGCACAACGGTACAATATATCTGCGTAGAGAATAAAATAATGTATTTTAGTAGCCGTTGTGTAATCAAATATAACAAGTTACTGTATAACTCAGAAACCGGATGAAACCTAATCATAAACACAAACTGCACAAACTACACCACACGTGCATCAAACTAGCGCTGTGAAGTAGGTATAGCTCTGAATGGGATGGTGAACCAGATGGACCCGCTTAACATAGCGGGCCCACCAGAAAATAAGATCAGAGATAGTAACATTTTATGTTGAACCACAGACAGGTGGCATTATAATGGAACTGGTAAGATTAAAGATCAAATGAGAACCAAGTGCCCACTGAAAAGGTTCAGTCCCCGCCCCTCCCCCAGCCCCCACTTTATGGTGCACAACGATTCAACGGTGACAGCACACCAGGATTTTCCACAGGACAAAGCGGGTTGAAATATCATTAGCCTGCATACAGGTTGTGGTTGCGGGTCTTCGATGAATACTCGTCACAATATGCTCCAGGCAAAAACCCATAACAAGGACAGTAAGCAATACGCCCAAAAAAAAAAATCAAACCTCTATTCACTTCTCTTTAAATTATACGCAAATAACAATCATTACTAGACCGATAAACAGACCGTGAGTTACACACTCGTTTTATTATAGTGCGCGGTATGAATATCATATCATTCAACATAACATAACGTACTGTGTCAAATCTTGATCAGATCGCACATCGCTGAATTAGTCATTACGCATTTAGCACACATCCCATTTTTAATCGCACAAATAATATGTATAGTTGAGCTTACATAATTTCAGAAAGTTCTATTCTCTCGTTGTCACACTGAGTAACCACTCCGAACAACAGATCGCAGAAATGGAAACTATATTTTCGTATGTCCACTTTCAATATAGTAATTGTTATAATTTTTTGTGGGTATTCGACACATTGTGTCCTTCGAACAGTTGTCGACTTCGCTCAAGAACAAATAACAATAGCACCCTGTTTTCAGTGGTTGAAGCCAGAGATGGGTAAGTTTAGATTTTGTGAAAGAATGCCACAAAAATAAAAACTGGACATGACGCTGCTGCGCGCAAGTGGTTCAGAAAACAAAGGACAGTGTCAAACAGCTATGTAAAATCATTTTCGCAACGGGAATGTAGGAACAATTCAGAACGGCATGTGTTGGGGTGCTACCTCCGGGGATATATCATCTCTGTAAGAAAATGTAATCAAAACCTGACCTCTCCCTCCTCAGCACTGTTTCATGGAACGAAGCAAAGAATGTTGGGTCAGTGTGACTGTATTTCTTCCTCCCTTCCCCCTGGCACCAGCCCACAAGCCTCCCAGGTACATTACATTGTGATGTAGTAGTAGGCTTAGCATATTGTCATAATTTTCACAATGTAACTTATGAGAGACCTGACCTTCACTTGATGGAGAGATGAGCCCAGCTGACCCACGTGGGAATCGACAGACGGCTGAGAAACAAACCAATTGTAGCATGGCATCCCCTATGGAGCAGGATCATGTATACTGTTTTACCAATCAACTGTGCGGGTTCAGACCCTATATGTGATGTCATTACTGAAGCTGTGGCGTCTCAAAAGGCACCAACATTCATTCTGGAGTCCCAACTTTCTCGAGCAGCAGAGTCCTTTGCTGATATTTTTTGTATTCTGTACAATTAAACCATGTTATCCTTGTAAGCTATCTCTTGGCTTCTTTCCCAAGACGGTTGTATTCATTCTGGTTTGAGTATAACAGGGTACAGCCTTCAATTGCACAGCGCTTACTATAACTCATGCATGTCCGTTCATACTCCCTTGCGCACCTCAGCCAGCCCTCTCTACCTTCATGCGAGACAGGTGAGATTGCATGCCCATACTAAATAAGTTACATTCATGCTTCGACTAGGCCTTGTACCAATCAGCTGTACTAGTGCATAGGGTAAGGAAGGAGGACTTATGGGCTGGAAAACGGTGTTAAGATGCATTTCTAAACTCTTACCCGATGTGCCGAAGTTTAGGAGACCACCCTCGGTTTAGTGAAACAGGGGAACTTTCTGGACAAGCCAGACCAATCTAGGTAGCTTGGCAGGCGGTCAAGACTAAGTCTCTGGAGGGATGATCATGATCAGAAGCCCACACACAGCAACGAACCACAAATTACTCTTAGACAAGTGTATATGAAAGATATGTATACATTTATTGTCGACAGGACAAATAGATACAAGTAAACTTTAGTAATGTGTAAACAGTTACCACAGACAATACTTCTCTACAGCATGTACAGAATATGCTTCATAATGCGAAAAAATGAGGAAAACACAGACCCAACCTGTAAAGCGAAAGGTTGCTTACCACGCTAGGAGCATTAGACAATTTTACTGAGTCGTTCCCTAACTTCCTAGTCCAGCCCTGAGAAGTGGGTAGCCCTGAGCTCAATATTGCACTAGTGCGTGAAAGCGGACTATCCCGCCCGTGAAGTAAAAAGCGGTTCTGCTTGGGAAGGCCAAGTCAGGAAGGGGCCTGAGGCGATGAAGAATTGGTTCCCAATATTCGAATAGGATGTGTCCTTAGCGGCAGATCAGTTTTTAAAAGGTGAGAATAGCTGGGAGCACAGGCTAACCCAGCCAACATTAAATGCCTTTATGGGATATCCGTGCGTAAAAGGGATTGTTTGTGCCGGTCCAAAACCATCAAGTGATGCAAGGGCTTGATCTGTGTAGACAACTGGAGCCATGAGATAGATTTTATGTCTGCGATTACACGCTTTTTACTCCTTTCAATTACCCCTTCATCAAACTTATTGTCGAAAGGGACACACCTCCAACACGTAAACATATACATTATTTTAACGACTTATTGTGTCTGCTACAGGGAGACTTCCACTTTTACCTCAAAGTCAAATTTCGACAGCCTACCCCAGGCCTTCTCACACTGCATGCACATTTCAGCAAGGACACACTCTACATTTGACCCTATCAGGTATTGCGCTTCCAACCTTGCAATCTCCTCCTCTAGCGCCTCCCGTTCCTTCTTCAATTGCCTACGAATTCCACCCGCTCAGGAAATTGTCTTGCCCCTCACTACTACCTTCATCGCCTCCCACACTGTGCCCCAACTTCTTACACTTCCCACATTTATCTCGAAGTATTGCTCAATTTTCTTCCCCAAGGCCACTGCAAAAGCCCTATCCTCCATTGTCGTCACCGGAAAACGCCACGTTGGGTTTTCTCAGATTTCCCACACCACCAGCAGCGGCGGGTGATCAGAGACTGTGCGGCCAGTGTAATCTGCCCCCATACAGTCACCCAGATTTTCGGAACCAACAAATACATAGTAAATCCATGTACGCAAGTCATGCAGGGACGAATAAAAAGAGTATCCCTTCACACCAATATGTAGCTCCCACCAGACATCCACTAGGGCCAATTCTGATAGGCCCGCTATCAGGGCCACTGTGTCACCAGAAGGACCACCTCTAGGCGGTGTCACTCTATCCAGTGTGGCATTCTGCACACAATTAAAATCACCCCCCCAAAAGAACAGCAGGTCTAGCCTGCTAGCCAATTTCCCGCAAAATTTCTTCACATAAGCCAGAATCCCAGTATGAGTTCACTATGCAACATACCTACCCTCATTATCTCTCACAACCTACGACACCTGCAGTGGTACTGCAGCATACACCCAAATAAGAACCCCTCTTGCAAACTGGGAATATGTGGAGCCATATCCCACCCCACCCCACCTAAACACTAATTGCCCCTGACTCTCTATGGGAGCAATTGCGTCTCTTGCAGTAACACCACTGACACACGCTTCCTTCTGAGGAAGGACCTCACCCTATTTCTCTTCATATAGGTCCCCAGCCCCATAAGATTCCAAGACAAAATATTCAATCTGGTCATATTGATATGTAACCAACCCCATTCCGCTCCCAGCTTCTCCTATCCGCCTGTCATTTTGCTATACCTCCAGTGCTATTGGTACGTCACTAGTCGATAAAGGCCAGATGCCATTTCTAGGTCACATATTCCACAACAGTCACATTGCCCACTTCCTTCATTGTCCCGTACATATCCTGGTACATATTGTATCTGAGCTCAAACCCACAAACGAACAAATAAAACCAAAACAACCCTGCAACCTCTGGGGGTAAACGGTGCCCAACAGTTAAGTTCCGCTCGGGCACTCCCATGCCACCCGGACCAATCCTAGCCATCGAGCATCGGGTTCTATGCAAGCTGACCCAGGTACACACCAGGTGTGGGGCTGACCTAACACCATCTGCCGGCATCATCGCCCGCCCCTGTACTTAAGTAACACATTTGTAACTGCAACCCTTGTACCATACATCACTTTCATGTCGCACCGTATCCGATCCCATTCCCTAGTCAACTTCTTGATCCAGTTCCTTATTGGGCCAGAATTTCCTCCACCAACATCAGTCTACCATATTTACGAGTTGCCCCCTTCTCCTGGTGGGACATCATCTTTGTCACCCAGGTGGTTATGGTCCAGCCACATGTTGGTAGCTGCTGGAGTTTCCAGGAAGTGCGTCTTCCCCCCATGCAGGACCTTCAGCCTTGATATTGATAGTTAATTTGTATAGTGCCTATACACACGTGTTTCAAAGAGCTTCAAGGCAAGGAAGGGAGCAAGGAAAAATCCAATGACATTCTTACAAGGCCTTGAGACATTAAGAATGTGAAATTAACTATCGTACTAGGACTGATGAAATTTCAGATAGTGCAAGAGCTTTGACAATGATAAGGAGGGGAGGGAGGAAGGGGGAGGTAGGAGATGAGACAGACAACGGCTATCATACTAGGCCTGATGACATTTCTGGGAGTGCAGGGGAATGACAAAGGTGAAAGGGGGGGGAGGAACAAAACAAGCGACTATCGTACTAGGCCTGATGATATTTCTGGTAGTGCTAGAGATTGACAAAAAGTGAGGGGGGGAGAGAGAAACAAACAAGCGATTATCATACTAGGTCTGACGACAATTCTGATAGGGTGAGTGCATAGAATATAGGGATGGGTGAGCGGAGAGAGGGAAAAGACAGAGAGGAAGAGAAGACTGAGAAGCAGTGAGTGTGGTGAAAGAGAGGAAGAAGCAAAGCTGTCGAAATACAGTGTTATAGAGCACATAAGCAAGTGGAGAGAGCACATGAAGTTGCAGAGGTCAGTACTGAACACATAATGTTGCAAGAAATCAGCAAGCCAGGATTCAAGTCATATATGGGCACAACATGACTCATGGTCAACATGATTACATGATGCTTAAGGAAGTCCAGCATGAGAACGACGAGATTCGAGATGAGTGAACGAACATGAGTCACATGGGTCCAAAAGTCAAATCAAAGAATCAGCAACAAGGCGGTGATGGCGTCACCATAATGTGCCAATACAAACTCCCACAATGGGCAGGGAGGGATTGTTGATGCAGGCGGGGATAGCAGGAGAGGGCTGCCTTGAGGGGGGACAGCAAGATGAAGGATTTAAGCATACAGGCATTGCATGCATACAACAGGGGGGGACAGCGAAATACAAGAGGCAGCATTACACAACTTGCTCAACTTACTGTGCCACAGAGCACCTGTCCTCACCCCAGCACCGGAGAAGTGGACATTGCCCGATGATGGTGGGGATGGCCTGTCGGGACAGAGGACTGTCCTTCCGCCTCCTCAATCCTGGCTTCCAATGCAGCATTTCTGGTTTCTAGTTGCCGCAACTTCGCTGTGTAATCTCTCACCGTGGGAATCAGTTATTTCAGTGTAGTCTCTGCCGTGGTTACCCTCTGCCAATGAAACGCTTGTGTATAGGCGCGTTATAAATGCCATATCATATCTTATCAATGATCGGACATCCTGTCGGAGGATCTGCACATCTATGCCTACTGCCTCAATTTTACCCACTAGCGACGTTTTTAAATCCAGGACTGCTGCCAATATTTTGGGCTCCTGCATGTCATCCTGTTGTCCCCCAGTCCCTTCTCGTGTCGCTCCCATCGCATGTAGCTTGTACTGGAAACAAGTCCATAATCGTCTACTTCTGCATATTTTTGGGGGGCCGGGAGCATCTCTGTCAATGGCACAAAACTCTCTGCTGCTTGCCCCTCGGTGCCTTTACCTCGCTCGTCCAGCGCTTCACCCTGGTCTTCTTCCAGATTCCCTCACCTGCTTTTGTTCCTATATCACCATTAAGGGGCAGCTACGACATGCCCTTCAGGTTGATGCCCTTCAGGCTCTGGCCCCGATGTATTCAAATTCCTCGCTCTCACGGAGTGTAAACTCTCCCAATCCGACACCAATGCAGGGCCATTGCCAAATGTCCTATTTACATTGGCTCTGTGGGGGCCCACTTAACAGCTGTGGCTCATCCCTGTCATGCACACCGCCGGTGTTTGCCAGTGCTCCAATATTTTGCACCTCAAGCTCTGTCCCGGTCTGCACAGTTATCTGCTGGGTGGGGTGTCCGATTTAACTCTTTCCTAATGTGCGTTCGCACAGCGCACATTCTCCTAACAGTGTAGCACCCCCCCATGCCCGAGTGGCTTCCTCACCTGCCTTCAGTATTGCAGCTTGATCTTGCCTTAAAAAGCAGCTCTCATAAGCTGCGGCTCCCTCTCTACTGTCCATTTTCGTCCCCCAGCTCCGCTGCCAGCAATCCGGTTATGGCTATCTTCATGCCATCAGCAGTGTGGTCCCTCGCTCCCGCGTCCCGCAGCTGCCAGCAAATGCCGCTCCTCCACTCCTGTTCGCAGCGGCCAGCAAAGGGAAAGAGGGGGAGTGAGGGCTCTATGCTGACCAGTTTATCGGCAACAGTTTCACCCCCTCAGGTGACCATCGCCACCTCCAGCTATCCTCCGGTTCCTTGCCAGTCCACACTGTCGTCACACCACAGGTCACTGTCTTTGTCTGTCCCCTACGGGATCCACGAACTTCGCCATCTTGGTTCCTTCCTCTACAAAACTCTCCCACAGGAGCACTGGCTCCACAGGCTGCGGCTTTTCTCCAAACTTCGCTGGGTACTGGGCAGGAGTGTCATACGCCCCCGACTTCAGATCATGCCTCGCAAAGAGCTCCAATTTCGCAGTTACAGGATGCGACTTCGGGATCTTCACAGGAGCTGCAATGAAACGCACCCGACCTAAATGGGCACAGACCACGCTGCACCTACGTGTGAGGCTATTAGGACAGTTTTTCGGTCAAAATAAGGGCTTAGTAAAAAAAATTCAACTGAGGCAGTCCAATACTCCAACCTTAGTATAATGCTGAGGTCAGGGTAGCGTCGACAAAGCAGCTAGGCTTGTTTTAGGAGGGAGAGAGGGCTATAGAATCAGTACAAATGAAATTGTAATTCAAACGGTCCAAAGAAACACAGAAACACAATGTATTGTAAAAGTAAATGGTTTATTTAAATACGAGTAGGCTAGGATAAATCTTGGGGTAAATAAGTACTATCACATTATATATAACCACATTTATAAAAACACAACACTATGCTTGAAGGTACACAGACCAAAGCATATAACCTTATTTGGAACACCAAAACCCAGGAGTTCTTGGGAAGTCAAAACCAAGAGTTATTTTACTTTCAGTAATACCACGGTATTAGACCCGATCAGTTGTACCATGACCCTCAGCAAGAAATCAAAGTCTAATGAACTGGACAAAATAAATGTCTCATCTAAGATATACTCATATTAGGCACAGCATAAACCTATAACTCTGATTCAGGATAACACAGTTATTCTAGGGGAGTTGGACCTTGGGGTGTAATATTCAATTACAGCAGATTTTGGAGTCTGCCACTTAAGGATTGCGCCACACATTCAAAATCACAGAGCCCTTTATTCCTGGTTTACACGTGTTTCGGCTGCTCAAGAGCCTTTCTCAAAACAAAAAGGGCAACAGCAAAAATGTCATAATCTATATACAAAGTTATATACATATTCATAGATTTGACCACAGAGGAGGACAGAAAAAACATAGGGTTAGGTTTTAGTAGATATTTGTTAGAAATTCAAACAGTTAAACATAGATTTTTGTTTTCAAAACTATATATATATATATATATATTCATCAGTTTAAAAACATAATATAATAAAAAACAAAAAACACATACGGTAAACGTACCACAAAGGTAAAATACCACACAACAAAAGAAGAGAAAAAAACAAAAAGACAAAAAAAATATAAAGAACAAAGAAATAAAGAAAATAGTTTTACCATGTTTGTCATATATTGAAAGCATAATAAGATCATCTCTCTACATTTAATAATGCCAATGATATATATATCATCCTTTTATCTAATTCCCGATAATATTCCATATGCTATACCATTTGTATTTGATGGTCACTAAAAGTTTCTGGTTGTAGGTTTGTGACATCTCTTATTTGACATACTCTATAAAATCATGCTATAATGTCATTTAAATTAAAATATTCTTACCCGTCATATTTGCAATAGTCCCGGGTAGATCCCTGTAATTAAGGCATAAATTGTAGTAAATTGGCCAACCGATTGTAAATTCCAATTCAGATGTCAATTTCAAAAAAAGTTGTTATATTTTATACATCCCTTTTTAGTATGAATTTTTACATGCCCCTCCTATTATTACTAATAAGCGGGTCCCATTTATTTAAATAAGTTTGTTTGATTTTTTAAAAAGAACAAAAATAGCGTTGCAGCGCCTTCCCTGAATACATGTCAGTTCGCAAAACGTGCCCCACATTGATTCAAACAACTAGTGAAAAGTGCAAACACCCTCCGTGTCGGGTTTATTTATATAGCTATGTTAGCTCTTAGATAGGTCATAAAAGAGTTTCTGCGCCTCACATAGGCACGTTTCTTACCGTGTTGTGTGCTCATCGTTATCATACATTTATCTATATCAGAAAAGGTGCCGAAAAAATACGGGCGTGGAAAACCGTCTCCTTTTCCCCGGCCCAGAGACCCTCTTTTGTCTCCTTACCTCAAATGTTCTAACTTCAAAGTTCCTCGCGTCGGCTTGGCAACAATAGTGAGCCGTCCCGCGAGTCTTGCCCAGTTTTGTATACTGTTGCCATGGTTCCCTAATTGATCCTTTCTCGGTTTCTACTACTTCTTACATGGTGGCCATTCTAGAACGGTATGTTCAAAATGTGAGACACAGGGCCGTGTATTACAAACACCTTAGTAGTTCTTATTAATTGTCCACGTAAGTACGTGCTCGACCCTGTGTTTTAATTTTAATATATTTTAGGTGCATTATTAAGATTTAATTTTTATTATACATTGCGTTTAAATGAAAAACCATATTTTACATACCTACATTGTTAAGCCGGTCCATGATCCCGTATCTCTTCTTTTCTTTCCCCTTGTTTATCTCGTTAATATGAGCAAGCATTTTAATGATATGACCACATTACAACAAAGCTGGTTTGTAGAGCACATATTGCAAACACTTTAACAATTCTAATGTAAGTAGTTCATATTAGCTGTAAAAATCATATTAAATTAGCTACTCAACAGTGTCATCTATGATGTGCCAAAAAGCTACAACCTATTTATACTATGTCTAGTACATGGGCATACTGCTCAACAAATGATCTTTGTATTCACATTTACCTCTAATCGGCTAGTCTAATTACCACTTATACTCCTTTTTAACACATGTTGAAATTGAACCAGAAAATCATTATTTGAATATGGATTCAATAATAAACAGTGAGCCCTTCCCACTGTCCATTCAAAAGAAAACTAAGATGCATTGTTACGCATTTTTATATTCATTTATCTCCCCCCACACATTTCTCCAAATGTGATTCACATTCCACACTTGTCACTGAAGTGTCATGAGTCTAATGATACACCTATTGCTTCATATTCATAAGGTCAAAGGAAATTCCCCATTTCATTATCATGATTCAAACCAAATTCAATTGTTCTGACTCAAGCCACAGGGATGCGACATGGCTGAAAAGCCTTACTAATTAATTTAAGGTCGCCAACAGAAGAGGTTGTACCAACACACATCCCCACCAAAACCTTTTATAGTATTCAATTACAGTTGCTTTTCAGTTCACAGACTAACGGAAGCAATAACTCTACTTATTTTAGGATAACACAGTTACAGTAAAGGTAAGTAAAACCGATTCTATAAGCAACTGAAAGCAGGTGTAACCTAAGACTCTTTTTGTGTCGGTCTAAAACAGACTAGGGATAGCAAAAGCCAGTGTTACACTGTATGAATGACCCAAAGTTATTCTATGTAGGTAAAACCTTATGCAGACTTTTTCTGGACAGGCTAACAGCAAGTCAGGGGAAGCAAAACCCAGTTGTGGGACACTTATACAATTATCCTTACCGGAATAATAAAGTGAAACCAACAGCATTACTTTTCTGGAAGAGGCACAAACAATTTACAGGTGAGCAAAATAACCTTGTATATACTTTCCAGAATGGCACAACATTTCTAAGGTAAATAAACTAACCTTTTATATACTTTGCTGAAAGGTGAGAACATAATTTCTTATAATGTGAACACAGTTTGATGCTCTAATGAAGTCTAGGTAAGCCTTTCACATTAGTTAAGTATTAAACAAATTACTGCCACCAGCCATTAATGGTAAGTTTGTCTGTGTAACGTAAATGTTACATTTATTTATAATGAGATAAGGGATACTCAGTATCACCCCAGCCCTCCACTTAAGGTTTGGGGTGCTGGTCTCACTTATTAACATGTAAAAGAGATACAAAGATCCTTTCTACCATTGGCAACTGTAGTTCTCTCAAGGCTAGCCAGAGAAAGTGAAAAGTGGAGCACCCAGGGCAACCTAGCAACAACAGGCATTTATTGCCAAAATGTTGTCAAAGAGGATACATTTGAAAAGACACTATGGAGAGCCCAAAACATAACAGCCATAAAAAGAGTAAAATATTGTGTGTGGAAAAAGGTTCCCACTCACAGAGGTATAAGAAAAAACAATCCACCCATAAAGCTTAAAGTTCTGGGGTTGACACAGGTCAGGAAGATTTATCATTACTATGAAATTCTTACCTAGCAGAGGCCATAGGCGCAAGTGGCATAGATTGCATGTTTGCATGGGGTTTGGGTATAGCAGAGGGTTCACAGACACCAAGCCTCAGTGTACCTTTCACTGATGGAAAATACCCACTTGCATAGCAGTCTTGCTCCCACCCAAATGGGCAGTGCAGCACCAATGTGATAGGTCAATTGTCTTCTGAACAATAGTACCAATAGCAACCACAGACACATGTCTACTAGACAGAGGATAAGTAATATAAATGAAGGAAAGGTAAAAGACATACATTAATGCATCATAAACCCGATTATATCGGCGTAAATAAATACTTTGTAATACATTATCTAGCATTGAAATTGCAAGTGTAATAGCATTCGATTGTTTCTGTACAATGTCCTAACATTGGGGAACATATCTAACATTTTGTTGTGAGCAGATTTTGAAGACAGCTACAAATCATTTAAATCGGAAGTCAACCTTTCACCAAGTTCCGATTTTGGAGGACAAGGCTCGTGTGCAATGTTTTGTGGTATTGCATGTGTCTTGGGAACAAAATCAGCATCCATTCCATGGGTATGCATGGCCAACCCAGTCAATGTACGATCTTTCACAAATTCAAAATCCATTTCCTGGTATATTGGCTTGGTCACCCATTGTTTGCCTCGTTTTGTAAAGGCCATGAGGTAACTAAGCATTCCGAATGAGCCTGCAGTTTTTGCTTGTTCCCTCCCAACCTTCTCATTGTGCTCAATTACAGGTAGTCTCCATACCGTCTATGCCGAAATGCTACCTTTTGGGTCTGTACTTTAGGCACATATTATGGAACACCTCAAAATCTCCAGTATGACTGAATTCCGCGAGTGCCTTCAGGTCTCTTGAATGCGTTTTATCGTACACAATCTTCTCAAGTGCTTTATGTGGAGGAGAACATGGCACCAACCACTTCTTGCGTTCCTGCTCCTTCGATAAGGGTCCATGTGCACATTCGTGGAAATGTTGGTTTTCTGTCCACCAGTGTACATTGGAACAATGGTGCATCAATGAACACCATGTTTCAAGTAGAGTTTCTAAAGATCCAAACAGCAACTTTGAAAGGCAGAGGGAAATGTAAAACACCAAGCAATCCCTCAAAAAAGGTTGATAACCTTTAATCAACAAACACAAAGGGCTTGTGGTTTATGAAGTTCGTTATTCAGGGAAGACATTCACTGCTCCAGCCTTACTTTACACATAAAAAACGCACAAGCCGACCAATTTGGCAAAATACATATTTTAATAGTTATACTCCACAATTAAAAGCATGGTGCTGATTGACTAGACATTAGTTAGACAAGTGATCACAATACAACCAGAGTCATCTGTACAAAACACATCAGTTTATAAAGCAATCTATTTCAGTTTCTTTCTGCTAAAGTGACTCGTGCTGTTTAAAATTCACACTGGACATACCTCATTCAAAAGCACTACTCCACTTACATACAATTCATACCATTCTCATCATACCAAATACATACTCAATGCATAAAAAACATACATAAAAAAATGCCCAACCTGTTTCTTTCCTTAGGATTTTGGTCTTTTAAATAGCTGGAAATCCGTCAGGGGCTATTGGTTTTGTACAAAACAACTCTCTCACTTTGATGAGCCGTCTAAACATCAATTTTATTTCAATGCTCCTAATTTAATTTGTATCCCAAGTCTTCCATCCTTGAGCATATCTGATACTTATGCAACTGTGGATGTCTTCCCGTATAACAAAACAACAAACATAGGAAATTAAATGTCCATATGTTCATGAATCTTAATTTCAAACTGACATCTATTTGCAATAAATCCACAATAGGAGTCGTGCCACTTAATCACACCGGTCATCTCAAAACTTAATCACTACCTCTTCTCAAAAGCTCCACATCGACGGAACCTCCACGAAATTGTCATCGGCACGGGTTACGATACAAATTGTTCCATGTCGCCATTTCTTACTCAGCATGTGCCTACATTGTTACACAAGCAGGAAGTGGCGGGGTCTCGCTCATTCTGTCCCCTAGTCAGAAGAGCCTCTCATTTGAAAAACGTCTCCCAACCATACATTTTACAAAGGAAGAGGGCAAGAAAGAACAAAAAGCACGTTGCTTACTGCACTTGCAATGTTCCCCAAGCCTATAAGGCAAAACTGGCGTCCTTTCATCCACAACTGGATCATTAAGCTGAGGATTCTCCTCAGTGTCCTTCAGTCTGAGATGCTAAAAACCAGATAAAGAAAATCTGAAAAATTGACCGTGCTACGTCAGTGGTTTTAAGCTCATTATTGATCATCACCCCGTTAAACCCAAGGACTCAAATTGACCAGTCTCCTTACCCACTAACATCAGTTTGCGCCTCCTACTACTATGACTATTGGCGTCCTTCGGCATACATCAAAGGTGTTTTCTTCATAACAATACGATTGACTGTATAATTTTCTTTCCCACCGTCTCGTCGCCATCTGTGGTAGCCGGCATCATGGAGACTACCAGAGAATATAAAAATGACACCATGGGCCCATGAGTGTGTTGTGCAACCACATACGGTATTGACGATTCCATTATTTTAACCAGTTCTGAGATACATAAACCTCTCAAATAGTCATGGAAAAGCGTCAAATAAACTCGATTAACGTCTTACCTAGTTCCGCGGCCGAAAAAAAACCCCTTTTATAATTTGCTGCTTGGTCACCCTTGGGTTAGCGACGAGCCGCACTTTTCAACGTTCAACGTCGCAGGCATTAGTAAACTTCCCGACTTGCCCTTCTGCTGGGCGCAACAACAAAAGAACAAACTGCTCTCACTATATGCCCTGCTTCAGCACCCCCATGCATCCCACCAGGGAGCCTGCCCCAATGCCAATTTACGCCTTACCAGGAATTGGCGCTCTCCCATCACAGCTGAATGAGCCACTTAACAGGATTGGGAACTCACAGCATAAAAACTACAGCCCAATCCACTTGCTCCTGACTACCATTAACGTGCTCTTCCTCCTCTATAGTGCCGCCTCCCACAAAACTAGACTAGCCCATACCACCTCCGCTAATCACCCTACGTCCATGCTCACCAACAATACAGACTGCTGGGAAGGTGCATTCATCTTCCATAAAACAGGTTTGTACCAGCTTCTCTGCCCCAGGCATCACCCCTTGCCATGTCCAACTCCATTCCTCCCCAGTACGCCAGCCTTTCCGACCACACCTCAACCTTCACTCCCAAACCCCGACACTCTTGGGTAGATCATGCCATGCACGCTTGTCCTCCAGAACCCCACACAAAATAGCCCAAACAAGACCTATCACTGTAGCCAATAGAAATGACAGACTCTCTGCAAACACCCTCCATCACCACCCTCATACCAAAAACCAGCACCCCTTTCTACACATACAATCCTTTACAACGCCCACACCATATACGTCTCAGAGGACACCAACGCGCAGCAACCCAACATGTCAAACGAAACAACACAAAACATACCCAACACCCCTACAACCTTCCGCCTGACCCATCAGACCTCGCCCCCCAGCACGCTCAAATCCACTCAACCTCTACTAGGAGCACTACTTATTGTCAGATCCGTTGGAGCCCAAGCCACTGATATACATGACTGCATACTAGAACACAAACTTGACTTCTTGGTCCTCACTGAAACATATCCATCCCCTCCGAGTACAGCCACCTCAGAGCAGACATCTCTAATGCCGTAGGCAGAGGAGTGGCCATTATCCACAAAACCTCTCTACAGTTCAGCGAATGTAAATTGGATTCACCCACTGGATATGAAGCCCTCGCCCTCAAATTAGCCATTAGCCCTAAGATAACCATCAATTTCCTAATAGTATACAGAGCACCAGGCACCCTTAGCAACGCTGACTTAGACCTACCTCTATTAATCACTCCCATGCTCAAACCCAAAGCCAAGCACATCCTCCTAGGAGACCTCAACCTAGACTTTAATGATCCATTGGACAACAAAGCAACGGCATGCCACAAGGCCTTCTGCGAGATGGAATTCTCCCAAATAGTTAATGCCCCCACCCACTCTGAAGGCAGAACGATCGATTGGACACTCACCCTGAACACTGCAGCCTCCAAGATGCAATGGACAGACCACTACCTTATCAATTTTAATATTAACCTAGACACAGACCCTACTACTGCAATACCCAGCCCAGCACCCATCCAGGTTAGAAATGCACGCAAACTCACCCCCGAGAACCTAAATCCCCTACTCAGCAACTTGCTCAACACCAAACCACTAAATAGCACCAATACCGAAAGCATCTCAAACCACTATCACCAATGCCTTAAACTCACAATAAACGAGGTAGCCTCTCTCAAAACCAAAGTGCCCAAACTCAAAAGCAACTCCACCTGGTTCAACGATGAATTTATAGAACTCAAAAGGAATAAAAGAGCCCTAGAACATTTAATCAGAAAAAAATAACTCCCCTGAACTCAAAATCTAATTGCAGCAATTAGTCAAAACCTACAAACTAAGCGTACTCTTCCACAAAGCTGAATATCTAAATAACCGTATCTCCAACGCAGCCTGCCACACCAAAGAACTATTTACTATTATCAGGGCATTAGAATCATCCAACCCACCAGCCCCATTACTATTAGTAAAGCCTGGTGCACCACCATACAGGATGCCCTATCCTCCAATGTGAACACCCTCCAATGCAAAATAGCCTCACAAAAAAAAAAAACTCCTAGAGCTTAACGCCACTCCTTCCCATCCGTCTGACACCAGCACAAGAACCGATGTACCTGAATTCCACTTCACACAAGTCACCCCTGCTAAAGTAGTGCGCCATCACTATATCTCCCATTATCACCAAATTTGTTAACGAATCTTTCAACTCTAGCAAAATACCAGCATCTATTAAAGTAGCATGGGTCACACCCCTACTCAAAAAAAGTCGCTAGACCCAGCAATCCCCACGAACTACAGGCCCACAACAACAGTGCCATTCTCCACAAAATCATAGACAAAATAGTATACACCCAAGTTCAAACTCACCTAGAACAGAACCACTTGTTAGGGCACAGAAAATCAGGCTTCCGTCCTAGTCACAGCAACGAAACCGCCCTTTTAGACCTAAAAAAACAAATGGACTCTATTAGGGATTGTGGTAAACTGGGCATCCTACTTCTTCTAGACCTCTCTACTGTGTTCGATTTAGTTGACCACGACAAATTATGCCACACCTTATCCACCAACTTCCATTTCTCCAAGAAAGCCACCCCCTGGATAAAATCCTTCCTCTCGGACCGTACTTCAAGAGTTACTTTAGGGGAAGAAGCAGCTGATCCCATCCCCGTTCCACTGGGAGTACCACAAGGATTTCGCCTCTCCAAAACACTACACATTCATATACAAAACGACTCTTCGCAGCACTAGATTCTATGGAAGTAATTTAGACAAACTTTTCTGACGACACGCAAATACTTATTCCCATCACAGGTAACCTTGAACAAGACACGGATGATATTCACAAAATCTACTCTCTTATCCAAAACTGGATGGCTAACAATAGTTTTTGTCTTAATGGAGAAAAAACTAAGATCCTCATTATCGGTACCCCAACCAGACTCAGCAAACTCCACCCTGACTACACCACCATAGTGATAGACGGCACCCCCATCAACATTTCCCACAAAGTCAAAACCTTAGGGGTACAGCTTGACTCAAATCTCACCATGAGCAACCACATTAGTGCACTTGCCTAATCCACGGCATACACCGCCATGCTCATCACCTTAAGCAGACCCCTTCTATCCACTGATAACGGTCTAACCCTTGCCAGGGCCCTCATTCTAACTAAGCTAGACTACTGCAACGTTGTACTACTATGCACCTCTAAAAAAAAAAACTATCCAAATTACAACTCCTCCAAAACAATGTGCTCAGGGCAGCTCTGAGAATCAATAGAAGAGAGCACATCTCTTAACACAGACGAGATGCAAACTGGCATCCAGTACAAGCGAGAATCCTCCACAAAACTCTCACCATCACCCACAAATGTATATCTGACATGGCCCCAATTTCCCGCAAATCCACACCCAGAACACTAGGATCCAGCGCCAATACACTCCTCCACAATCCCACACTTCACCACCGCCAGAGCAGGCAACACCAGCTTCCCCATAGCAGCCCTGCGCATCTGGAATTCGCTCTCCACCCACCTCAGCAACAAAACGTCCTTTCCGAAGTTTAGGAAACAACTCAAAACCTGGTTGTTCAATAAATACTGGCAATGCAAATGCAACACAGACTGCCATATTGCCAAACTATCTCAATATACCGGTAATGACTGTATCCGCATGTAACTACCTTGTCTGTAAATGCCCAATATGACTAAGATGAATGTAACACAATATGCTTGACTAAGACGTACGTTTGGGCGTGTAATCAAATGCAGTAAATAAAAAATTAAAAATAAATATAAACCAACAGAAGGAAGTAATGTTGCATGATAATCTACCGTTGGGAGCAATTATCTGAGATGGGAATTAGAAGAAGATCTTACTGTGAGCAATTCTGTTGAAACCTTTCACTCTCGTCCGACAGAACAGTCGCCTCCTCAGACGTCAATGCGTCCAGCACCATTGGCTGCTTGTTTTAACCATTCATGTTCCAGTGAGTTCAATTCTCATTGGGTCATGTTGAGCTTCCTACTTGCATCTGACTGAGTAGCTGATAGTCCTCCGTCTACCTCTTGTAAATTCACCCTGTGTAGTATATGTTCATCTCGATGTATTTCAGATGCAGAAAAATGTGATTGCAATTCTACCGGCACAACATTACCATCCTCTGTCAGTGGGTCATGTACTTTATTACTTTTACTCGTGGTTCTACAATAGTCCAACCTTTGGGCATTTGAATGGATTAGACGATTGCTGGTATGTTCTCAATGTTTGACCATTATAGCTGTGGTTCCACAACACGGGTCGGATAGTATATTGATGAACTCCATTACCATAACTAAATCATCCAATCAATTTCTTCATTTAGTCCTGTCCGCATGCTGTTGGTCAAAAAAATGAGCTGTTCGTTTTTTGAAAAGCAAACTTTTGTCTTTGTTGCTGTCTGTTCCTGGTTTTAGCTTGTAAAGGATGGACCATTTAAGATCCTATACACCGTGTCCGATCAAGTGGTCAACAAGTGGGGCATTAGACGTGCGGTTTTTGAAGCAACTTCGGTGCTCACTTATTCTTAACTTCGCTTTTCTATTTGTTTTGCCTATGTATATTGTCCTGCACGGACACCAAACAACATAGATGATATACCACAAAAAGCAATTGATATGAGCCTTTTGTTGCCATGGAGTTCGTAAACCACCATCTACAGATGTGCTTTTACATGTTAAAGGGCAGCATGTACAAAGTCCACAAGGATAATGAACAAAGACCTCGGGCAATCCCCATTGCTGAGGTAGTGTTCTCGGTTTAGTTGGTCTAAATCTGACGTAATTGCCTGTGATATGGTCTTTAATGTTCCGAGTCCTTTTGAAAGCGATGATTGGTCTAGGTATTGGCTGTTGACTTTTCTCCAAAATATTCCAGTTTTTACCAATGATTTTTTTGATTGAATTAGACATATGGCTGAAGGTGTTAACAAACACGATTTGTTCCACTTTTTCTTTTTGCACCCTCTGTTCCTTATATTCAAGGAGAGCATCTCTGTTATTATTAGTGGCTCTCTTGAGCGCATTGGTTGTAACTTTAACTGGATAGCCTCTTTTGGTCAAGTGTTCTTATATTTTAGTTGCTTCCATTTTGTAGTCCGATCTCTTAGTGCTGTTTCTTTTAAACCTAAGGAATTGGCCCAGCGGGAGATTGTCATGTGCATGTCGCGGGTGAAAGCTTGAATAGTGAAGTACCAAATTTGTATCTCTCGGTTTGTTGAAGTGCTTCACATATAGTTTTTTATTTTCAGGATCAACTGTGATGGTAATGTCCAGAAATTCCAGTGACGTCACGCTGTGGTTGGAGGTGAACTGCAAGAACCTAGCTTGAGTATTAATCCATAACGAAAAGTTCTCAAGTTCGTTCACCGTCCCTTTCCAGTAGACAAAAATGTCATTGATATAGCGTCTCCATGTTTTTATATTGTTCACAAAGGGATTGGTTAAGTTCATGATTTTCGTGGTCTCAAATGCCTCCATGAATTGGCTTCACTGGGGGCCAGAGTGGCCCCCATGTTGGTTCCTTGAATTTGTTTAAAGAACTCTCCATCAAAGTGGAAGTAATTTTCCATGAGGGCCATCTCGGCACACCATAGAATAAATGAGACTGGGGTAGATTTTACAGTGTAGTCTTGGAGGAGTTTCTCTTCAAGCATGTCTAGGGGGCTCTCTGGGGGAAGCTAGTATAAAGTGCAACCACATCTAATCCCAATAATATTTCCTCAAAGGGTCAAATTCTACACCTTCTACCTCTGTAATCCTTTGTGTAGTATCCAAGACAGATGATGCCATTTTTCTTACCAGAAGTTGGAGAAAAGGGTCTGCAAAGCGAGACAGGGGCTCGAGTACTGACTTTACTCCAGAAACAATTGGTCTACCTGGTGGGGAGATCAAAGATTTATAAATTTAAGGGAGTATATCGAATTGAGGGATTTGTGGCTTATCCTTCATCAGAAAGTCAGCTTCCTTCGGAGTGATCCACCCTCTTTTAGCTGCTTTCGAGACTAAGTGAGATCAAATTCATCGGTCTCGTGGTTGGATCTTCTATCAGGGGTTCGTAACAAGCCAGATCTAATAGTTGGCGGTTACATTCTCTCACAGAGTCTTCTCGATTCAAAATAACTATAGCTCCCCCTTGTCCGCTTTACGAATCACAATTTCTCTATTGTTAAATAGCTTACGCATCGCTTTGTTTTCTCCACGGCTGATGTTATAAAATTCATTCTTCCCTTTCGATTGTTTTTCCAAAAGATCCAAGTCATGGAGCACCCTATTCTGGAACACCTACGCTAAAGATCCATCACAAGTTTTGGGGATCCACCAAAGATGGTTGCTGATAGACTGACACCAATTTAAAAGGTTTTCCGAACCCTTTTTTTTTTTTTTTTTACCAGCAGCTGTAGTTCGTTTATTGATTGTTTTGGCAATGTGCCACACATCAAATTGATGCAGAATGTGTGGAAACTGCTCTTGCATGGCATGGTCTATTGAAACATGCCTGTCAGTGGCTATCAGGACTTTTTGCATTCCCCTGGATTCCAGATGTTCGATGGACTTAATGAAACCATGTTTGTCCCTGGCCACAAACGACATACATTCAGACATCTGCACGATGAGCGAACTTACAATCAATCTTTTTTATTTTCCATGTCTTGAAAGTGGTATGTGCAGTACTTAGTGGAAAATCCTTGACTGTCGCACTGTCCGTCGCCAGCTAGCCTGAAACGTTTGCCAGAGAATGTACTATCCATTGACATCTGTTCGAGTTTACAGGCATGACTAAGAATAATAATTCCCTCTGACATTTGTAGTACTGGGTTTTTAGCAAGGAACTCAAGTCCCACAAATAGACAGAAACTAGAAATCTTACTCAAAGTCGATCCGCTGAACAGTAAAGCTGCTGAACAAAGTAAATTTCCAGCAGGCACTTTGCCGAGCATTGGTTGAGCAGACCATGAAAATGTATTATGGAGATGGACACAGCTGATCTGGACATTCAGGTTGGTGCCTTGTAATGCACGAGAAACATTCACCAATGGCTCCCCACATATGTTGCCTCTTAATTTATGATCACATTTCAGCATTTGAACAATCTCTAGAAGGCAGCTGTCAAATACAATGTATGTTTGCTCCTTTAATAGTCAATCGTACTGTAGTACTGTGTTTTGCGATGGTGGTGGACAAGTCCCCCAAACTAGGCAAACTGAAGTCGAGTTCTTGAGCAAATTCATCAGTCAATTGCATTGAAGCTTTAGCCTGTTAGTTTAGGCTGTGATCTTTATGCATGAATTAGAGAAACAGGCAACATTGAATGTTTGTTGGGTGGAACATTCTTAGAGGGTGTAAATTGTGCCAAATGGTCTGCGAGCAATTGCAATGCATCATTGTTTTCAGTTTCATCGGATGAGTTTGCACAAAGTAGCAATGGTCCATGGTAACTTTGTATGGTTAGCAGGTGAGATTCCATTAATTTTCCGGCCACTGGACATATGCATCATGAGTCTGAATATTGACTGAACCACGCTGTGCCTCAAATAGTAGTTGCTCCATTGTGAAATCTGTTTGGCAAGCGACATCTTTGGGTTCAGTTGTTGTCTGAGTCTTTATACCCCTCTTCCTTCTGGGCCGCTAACAGATTTATAGAAAAACATGCTCAATGCACACATACAGAAGATATGATTTTCCAACTAAAAACATAATATGACTAAAACATCATCTTAAAAACTTCTCCAAAACCAACTGGTTCGGTCTTTACACTTGGTTTCTTAATTCACTTCGAAACCGTGGCCTTCCGTTTGCCGACCACAACATCAAGCTGTAAAAAAAAAAAAAGTAAAAAAAAAAAAAAAATTGTTTTCATATGGTTTGAATCAAGCAAATTTAATTTCCACCCAAACAAACATATGTACATATGTACAAACAGAACCAACTTGACGTACTTGAAAACATTAGAACATTATAAAAATGTATTCCTAATGCAATGTGATTCCCAATTGTATTTCATATTAGGTTATGTATACCTCTGGTCCATGTGCCTCTTCTAATTCCACATCTAGAGTACATTCCTTGAATAGAATAATCAAAATGTCAATCATACTGAAAATTACAATATTTCATCGCACAGAGCACTTCCGCACAAAGTAGGTTCAAATGATTATGTAACATATAGTATATGGTTTGTTGTTGCAACACAAATAGACAAATAGAACATTCATATGACCATACCCTCGAAAACAGTTTAAAACAGTAAAACATAGTGATTATAATGTTGCCTTCTAAGGTAGTTTGCTTTGTAATGTTTGCTTTGTAATCTAGTCTGCATTATGGAGGAAGTGTAACGTTCTAACTAAATTCAGAAAAGTTTTAAACAGTGCAAAGTTACAAGCAGTTCAGTCTCAAAGTATATCCTTTGTAGGATTTATTTTCATTCTAGCAAGGGAACTGTAAGTACGCATACCTCATACTCTGGACCTGTTGCAAAGGAGGAAGTGATTGTAGTCGAAGTTCCAGCATCCCCCTTTAACATTGAACTTGTTTTAAGACGGATGAAAAAGGTAACTGCAACTGAAAAATGAGGTGCAGATGATGGTTCATAGAGAAAGACACCCATACATGCCACTTTGTTTAAATAACCAATACTATACATAATCATTTTCAATATGTTGAAATTCCAAGCATAATACATGCACGTAGTTCAGTCTCATATAAAGGACTAGTACAATATAATTAATTGATAGGCAAGTAAGGGTGATGTTGACTCTGGAAAAGTAATTGATGCAGAATCTTGCCCCTACATTTTCAGTACATTGTCAGAAAATAGTACAATGGAAAAGGTAAATTAGTATTAGAAATGGGTCTATATCCAACGCTCTAAAATATCACTTTGTGCAAGTTGGTAGTGCTATTGGGATACTAGACGTGTCAGTGGTTTTGTCACTCGTGGGGGCTGTGCTTCCATCAGTGTGCTCTATGTAAAGAAGGACATGTCAACCAACACATTTCGAAAACATTATGCGACATTTAAACGGCACTATGGATGTTTTTACTGAGGGTCACATTTCACTGATTTATTAGAGGATCCCGAATCTAGTAACTATGGATACTTGAGTAATACAACTTTGATGGAAATAAACACTGAAAACTCTAAACCGTTCATGAAGTTACCTTTTCAATACACCACTTTAAATAAATTGAGAGATCATAGAGAATACTGATCTATACAGACCATCGTCCTACATACCAACAAACATAACAAATTCATCGTCCACTGCTCACCTGAATGAGCATGCGCCGAAATTGAGTCGGAATTGCATTTGCAAGCAATTTACAGAGAATTCTGGGTCGACAATTTTTGTGTGTACTTTGATTGATCGTACATATCGTCGTTAAAGTGCAGGCTGCAGAGGCGGAATCGATTGCCCCTCAAGTCTCGCAAGACAGCCTGGGCTCTACTTTCAATCTCGTCCACTGGAAAACAGCAATTTGTAACCCATCTTATTATTAAATCAATATCATTCGGGAATGTATACAGGACTGTGCCCTGAGTTTTGTCATGGCTCACAGAAGGGCAACCGATAAAGACACATGAAGGCATTCTTGAAAACCCCATAAGATCTGTATAAAAAATATAATTCATTATTACAAATGAATGTGAATAAAGCAATTACACAGCTCTGTCTTTAAAGTTTCTTTTAAATAAATAAATAAAACCTATCTAACCTATGAACACTGCGATAACATTCTTACAGAATTGATTGTTATATCGCAAATCATGACGTGTTACTCGTCCATTGAATGAACTTTCAAACATCAAAGGAAAACATACTTGCAAACATGGACCACGAAACATTCTATTACAATGCACAGTGCTGCAATGAACTATTTACCGAGATCAAAATACATCAAACATTCGATAATGGTGAAGTCTTTGAGATAAATGAACATTAGAATACAGGGTACATTAGGTGGAAATCGACAGAAACTTTCAGAGTAGCGATCGATGAACATAGAGAAGCAAATAGGTGACCTACCCTTACTTGGACAAACAAATGAGCCGATTCAGCAAGCATGGTAACAAGTATCCGTAGACAGGTATCTGGGGAACAGGTAGCTAGATGACGATCTACCTTGTCGATCTCGAGATGTTCTCATGGTAAATGTCAAGGTGTTTACAAAGGCTTAGAAAGGTGGGTGTGTAGGAGAATGTGTGACATGTTCGTTGACACCCACTCAGCCTCAAGGCCAATGTTTCACATCTGCCATACTCACCCACCCATCCCCATTGCGAGCGCACAGACATAGGCCTGCTCGTACTGCCTTTAGGGCAATAGGGTCACGGTTGAAATACAAATGCAAAATGCATGTGTGTGTCATTTTTTTAAATGAAAGTGGCCAACTTTTTTGGCCCATGTGTGCCAGTTTGATGTGTTACTTCAATATACGGCTAGTAGTAGTGAACGCTGTTGCTGAATATATATTTTTTGAAATGCACAATTTGCATCACCTTTTCATCAAAATGCTCACCTTTGGGCAATATTCAAACAGTCTCCGAAAAGGAATGAATAGCGACCTCGAACTGTGTGCCATGTTTTGATTGGTGCCCGAGTCAAACTTATGGCCCAGTAAGACCTTGTTCATATGTGGCAACTGCCATTGATGCTAGGGAGGAGGATGAATGGGGACGAGGTAAGCACAAAAGTCCCAGAACACTGATCAATGGACAAAAACATATGTTGACTGCAGGGACGTGTTCTTGAAGAGGGTAGTCAGGAGACACTGGGTCTGGCCTGGCCATGTGGACAACGGATATCACAGAATATGGGACACATTCTTTGAGGATAGTCGCAGCCAAATCAGCATGGCGTGGAGGCATGGGAACACAAGTAGTCAATAAGATAGGAGGTTGGAAATCACATTGTTTCATAAGATGTATAAGACCAGAGCTGACAAAGAATATCTCAATAGATAAGAGAAACCCTACAAATCAGCATCGTGAGACATTCCTTTGTGGGTAGGACAGGAAAGTGGACCGAAGAGTCAAGAAGCAAGCTACCATTTAAAAACACGATCACATCCTGGGTGGGAGCAGTCTATTCTGACCCAGAGTGTTTCCACAAAAATGGAACACACCTATCAGTAGATGGGATGGAATTATTCCATACAGGGATTTTAAACCTACATGAAACAAGGGTGTGCAAATAGAGCTTTAGGAGACCAAGGGTCTTTTGGGTGAACCCGAGTGGCCTAGACCGACTCAGGTGTGGCAGCATCGGCCTAGAAAGAAGCTGCCAGCAAGCGCAAGAGTGCTCACCAGAAAAGATGTAGGTCCCCAACACACAGACCTGAAAGGCCACAATCGGGGCAGTTGGTGAGCCAAGGAGGGACATTTCCTGTTTCATGGTCCAAGTGGCCAAAAAGTTCAGAATCATAATAACTCTGCACTCCTGTTGATATGTGACATAAACACAGTAATCTTGTTTTGTTTATTATTGTTAGGTTTAATAAAAGCCACAGACTTATTGCCAACACAAAAACAAAGTCTGCATAATTTTGTATCATGCGTAATGTATATTTTAAAAGCTACACAGAGGCTAGCGATTCCAAAGCTTGTGGCACCTTGAGCGTCCACACCCACCCAGTTGCCTTGCGAGCGCATGGTCTTAGGTGCGAACTGCCATCGATACTTGGCAGGGAGGGAGGGAGATGGATGGTATTGAAGAGGGGGGTCTGGAAACACTGGGTCTGGGTTGGTCATGTGAACAATGGTCACTGTGCAGAAGATCCCATTCAGGGGTACATGGTGTTTGGCAACTTGAGTGTTCCCACCCACCAACCCCCTTGGGAGCGCCCGTTATAGGTGTGAACTGCCATTGATACTGGAGAAGGGATGGATGGGCATGATGCGAGCGCAAAAGACCCTGAACTTTGCTGACGGGACACACACTTAAGTTGATTGCAGGGGCAGGGTCTTGAAGAGGGGAGCCTGCAGGATCCCTTTGCATTGTTGTATGGTGTTTGGCACATTGACTGTTCCCACCCACCCACCACTGGAGGGAGGATGGATGGGTACGCGGCAAGGGCAAAAGGGCACCGAACATTCTTTCATGACCCTCAGATGATTGAGCGTGTTTTTGACTCACTAAAAAATTCAAACAACTATTCGCATTTGCTCATTTGTATTTTATTTAGTTTGGTGATGTTGATGGCACAAACAAACTACAAATTGTATACTTGTGTTTGCAGCAAAATGGGTGAAAATCCCCTGTACTGTCCGCTGTCACCGGGTAATTTGGCGCAAATGGCTAGAACGACACAGGAGGCTATTACTCGTCGAACGCGGAATCCACGTTTCCCATAAAGCCACCATGCAAACGGACGATAGGCCACCAGCCTGTACCACATGTGAAAGAGAAACATTTTAATTGAATAAACCAGATAAGTGTGCCACCTTACTCGAAAATGCATCCTGAATTCTATGGCAGAGTTGCCCTTAGAAAAGTATCTTGCTGGAAAAATGTACTTGGGCTTTGAAGTATAGACAGATTATAAAAGTGTACACCTATTCAAGCTCGAACGGTTTGGGCCATAGAGAAATATTTTATTTTTTAGTTGAAAGTGAAAGACACGTAAGTGAGAACACTCTGATTTGTAATAAACCAGAGAAATGTATTCAATTTACATTCATTCATCAGTGATCGATCGAAGTCACAACAATGTAGGAGAACAACATGAAATGTTAGTCGTCTCAGTGGTCAAAATGACATCACATCTAGAGTATACTTACTTGTCACTTGGATAGCGAGGGCGAACTGTTGTGCGAAGTTCATGCATAAGCACCATCATAATCCTCAACATGGACCTTGTGAGGCAGGCTTCCTTGAAGTCATGCTGCTTGGTAACGCATAGCGGTGGTGTGTTTTCTTCGGCTATGTAGGCCGAGCATCCAGAGTTTTCTTGGTAGCAGCATTTCTCCACCTCGATTGGCATGACCTTGCAACGATTGCAGCTACACCAGGTGGAAACGTCTTCCATGCGACTAGGCTCAGGCTCCGGTGATACATCTTCCCAAATATCGTCCTATTCCCCATCCTTTCTGCTTCGTTCTCTTTCTCTTTCCATTAGTTGCTCTTTGGAATACTTAGGCTCGTACTGGTAGGGCTGTATTGTTGTCATTATATGACAAATATTTAAATGAAATGAAACTACGTCAGTTCTGCTAGTGTAAGTGCCTGTTCGCAGGGCTTTGTATTAGGAAGATAGCTGAACAGAGCAGAAACAAGTCACAGGCAATCGACACTAAATACAGTGAAACAATTGAAAAAGCAATGTTGTCTGCTCAGAAAGGGTCTGCTTATACTTGAGGAAAGAAGTGCACTGGCATTTCCATGGAGACCTGTCAATAGCTTGCGCAAAGAGAAGGTTGACACGAGACGTGCATTGGCGCTGTGAAAAGGGGCATAAGCATCTAGTGATGTCAGCTTCAGGGGCGGGTGATATGATTTAGTGCTGCGAGGGCACTTGAACTTTGGGCCATGCATCAATGGATAAGAATAGCACAAGATGGCCACACCCAACCCGTTGTTTTTGCATGTGTAAAAGTGAGGAAAACTAAGGTAAGATGCATAGGAAAAATGTTTAAGATCGATTACAGTATGCTTAAAAATACATGCCCAAACGATCGGGACATTAACATTTTTGAGCGAACTTCCCCTTTAATGGAGCATCGTCCAAAAAAATGTCCCTTTACTAATAAGACTTTTCTTTGGAAGGCTGCTTGGCTGCGTTTACGGATGCAAAAAAACAACCAAGGTACACAAAGCATGATTGTACATCAGGGAAAGTTGTCGTGGACTGCTGTTCATTTTAAAGTTTTTCCTGCCTCTTTTTCTGAATGGATATTACTTTTTGTTTTTCGTGCATTTTGGTAGCACTTTGTGCCCCCATATACAGCAAAATATTGCTACAGAGAAGCGAGAGATGTAGTGATGCAAAGTTATGATTGGCATGGCAACTGCAACACTGGATGCATGAAATGGGAAAATCACTTGTTATTTCTTATAAACTGCAATAACAACCAATGTGGGCAGGAGAATGGGATGCAGAGTGTGTAGTATTTCTGTGCGGAGCTGTGCAGGGATCCACTTATTAATTTGGCTCTACCTGTTATAATAAACACCATTAGCTGAAATCGCTTCCAAAGGTGCTGGAATGCGTGGCATTTGTGCAATGGTTCGCCTCATGTGCTGATTCTCCCCTCTGTGCCCGGACGCTAAATATTCTGGCTGGAGGAATGACTTGTGTGTGGAAGCATGGTTGTGGTTGTCTCTAACGCCTTTTCCCGATGTCGGCTAGAGACGTGGCCATATGAAGAAAGGATCAGGGAAGGTGGTTTTGCTTCCCCTAGATCACGTGTGTGCCTATCGTACAGTGCCTAGATGCTCCCTCCTCCCTTTTGTCTTTTTTGCTGGTAACTACCCCGTATGGTTCAGGCCTTCAGATCAAAGGGAAAAAGGAGTGGGCATCAACCATCATTAAAATAACATGTGTTTGCAGTATGGCGGGATCCTAAGTAATTCAATATGAATTGCAGACACATACGGTATAGCATATATTATGGTCTGAGGTATTATGAACATGCGATTTACAGTGGCTATGCTGGCATATGTTGGGGCTACCATCACGTAAGTGTTTTACAGTGGCGATGCTGGCAGATTTTGGGCACAGGAAGAATGAAAAAGTGTTTTACAGGTTCATGCGGGCAAATATGCGGGCAGAGGTATCATGAATATGATGTACAACGCTACTGTGTACTGTCACTGACCTTGCATCAATCTGTTGGATTCCATATCCCCGTGCCATGATTCCCCCGTGCCATCATTCCATCCAAATGCTGAATGTTGCCCTATATATTAACATTCCCGATTCCCTGCCATTCACCCTGTGCTGTTTCCTCAGAGCTGTCATTGCCCCCACCTCTCATTCCTTACTCTCATGCTGTCCTTTCCTCATGATGTGGGTCCATTCATCCGTTAGAAATTACAGTGTATGGGGGGGTCAGACAGGTTTGCAGCATTTATTCCTTTAAATGTAGTTGCAATTAACAATACACACGCCAAATGTATTGGCCTTGCAAATTCTTGCTTAACATGCGGCTAACTACTCTTAACTTCAATATTACCACATAATCAAAAGGCAAGTCAATTGGAATGCTCTACACTACAGACACGTGCGAGGCAAAATGCACCACTTTCTAAATGTATTGAGTCTTCACTTATCCTTACTGATCTACACTGTGAATAAATCATCTATTTGGTACTTCCAAATCTAATATGTGATATTCTCCCTCTGGTCCTGCCACAATATAAACCTGAAGATCATCATTCCTTTTGCAGATATTAGTTTAATTTTACCTGGTTAAAATCGAATTACCTGATCATGCTTTGGTTAACAAGATGGCTGGCTTTTGCGTGAGCCCTAGAAGAGAGCAAGGGTGCTTCATTTAATTCCTCCTGTTGCCAGGCGTGGGACACCAAACAATGTAACTAACTGCAGAACAAAAATGTCCCAATCTCTCATGGCCACTTTCACAACTGGGTTGTGGTTTTCTGTGACAGGGGCAGAGCGCGGTGCATGAGTTGGGGGTGGGAGACACAAGGGATGAAAGACCCAAGGAGACTTTGCCATGGAGGCAACTAGAGCACAGGATTGCAAGTTGGGTTCTTGGTTGTGGGTTCAGCATCTTGCACCCTGCAGCACATGATGATATTCCTTTATCCCCCTCCCCCATGGAGGATCCACCACTCGATATCCGATCTCTGAGAGCATCCAAATATTACCTGAGCTGGGGTGAGGGCCACTCATTGCCCCATCTGCATCTTCAGAAGCCATCAAACTAGATTGTAGTTCATGTTCCAGCCGCAGCACATTTTCAAAATTGGAAACTGGAAATGCTGTTGGACAAAGGGACATTTTACTCCAAGCCTTACAAGAAAACATGACTAATAAGGTTTCCCTTGTTTGTGAACATCCATATTTGTATCAGAATGTCCAAACATCATCTCACCTCTATAAGTGTTTAAAGCTATATAATCTACAATTAAAATGGATGATGCAATAACGCTGCAAAGAAACAGGACCAGTAAACATTCAAACAAATGGCCGTGCCAGGAACCTTCAGCGTCAAAGCCTTGCACAAGGCTTTTTATGCTATAGATTTCCATCACATTTGCCTGAATACATATGGAGGAGAGGAGGGGACGAATGTGACTTACATTTCCGCTGCCTCCCTTCCTCTCCACTATACAAATACTCTAGCATTTGCGCCAACGTGCATTTTCATGCGGGTGCAAATGCTGAGGATCCCTTTGGAGTCCACCAGCTTTATGCACCAGTGGTCGAAGTGAACAGGAGCGGTCGGGAGCGGTGCTCGTCCTCTACTCCTTTTTAAGTCAGTCTTACCGTTCCTATATTTTTATTTTTAAAAGAAACCATGCCGGAATGGTTTCATTTTAAAATAAAAGTGTAGGAAGAAGTTGAAAGGTGCACTGCACTGGACGTTCCTTTAAACAGCAGGCACATGTGTTTTGGGGTAGGTATTGTGCATGGGAGGGGGCGTGTGCGATGAGGTTTGTGGGGAGTGGTGCAGGCTAGCAGGGAACATAGTTCCACTACTTATTTTCGTACATTGTGACCACTGTTATGCACCAGCAAAAAGCAGGCGACTCCATAGGGATCCATTGTAAAAGTTGCCTTCCATGCATACATGGCAGGTGGGGTTTACTCAATTTGCACAGGAGTGCAAAAGGGGAGGGCAAAAGGCACGGTGCACGTAACGGGTTCCCGCCGTCAAATTAGGGGGACCTCCAATATGAGCCCCACAATCATTAACATATCCACACATGAAAATTCAAAATAACACATTTCAGTCTATCACCGAAATAGAGGTGTCTTTTTAAATTTAACAATACACGTGAAGAAATATATACGCATAAACACAACTCACTGTATAACCAACAATTATGAACTCAATGAAAAAACATTTGCAGTAAACATTAGTCCATTTGATTTTTATTTCCGTGCTCTAAAATAAAAACGTGTTTAAAAGAACATTTCGTGAAGACACGTCTGATTTGCCACCCACAAACTACCTAACAAATTACATGAACTATCTAAACAGTATTAGCATCAAATCCAACTTTAATTATTGATTTCGAATAATATTTGTATTTGTTTTGAATAGGGACCTTTCAGAGTATACATTAAATGATTATCTATGATGAGCCAAGTGGCTACTCCAAATAATCCCTTTGAATATCCTCTGTAAACAGGGGGTAAAGAGGACATCATACCAATTATTTTAAATTTCCCTAAACTCTTGTGTGTTTCTCTACTGGTATTTTCTTTTCTAACTGAGAGACCCTAACACTTTCTCACTGTTTTAATCAGTGTTCGCACGCCCAAAGGAGTTGTCCCAAGAGTGCTATTTTATAAATAGCCTCATTAAACCAAGACTGATCGCTCACAAGAAGGCCCTCCAACGATGTTCTCGTCTAGAGAAGGTTCTCAGTCCAGCTATTGCTCTGCAGTGTGTTGCCAGAGGTGGGTTCCCAGAATACATAAGTCTCCCCACTATAGGTAAAATACATCTTCACTGGATATAAGTGGCAACCAACAAGTGCCATTTTCCATTAACAATAATGCGATTTCTAAAGTTAAATTAAGCATCCCTGTTGATGATAGGTAGGAAATCCATACCCATTTTAAGATTGAGTGTAAGTCACAAACATTCCATCCAGGCTAAAGCATGTTCCATCAATACACGAAGATAGGAACCACATTTAGATCAACATAGTGAAGGTACCGATTTAAATGCGATATCGAAGTAACTCAATAGGTATTTCCATTCATTATTTATTTATTTATTGTTTGCTCGTTAGGCGCTTATACAATAAGAAAATACTGTTTCAAAGCGCTCACAGGGCATGGAGGGAGCGAGGGTGGGAAATACATTACAATGCAATATTTAAGAGCAGAAGGGGGGACGAACCTACTGTGCCTAGAGTATTCAGAGCGTGCAAGTGCAGAAAGGAAGAGGGAAGATGGAGTAAGTGCTGGGGAGTCCGAGCTCGTGGGTGAGCCATAGATGAAGTGCTAGGAATGTTGCGTACCACACGGCATGGGCTGTGGGAGGTGTAAGTGAGAGCCTCCAGAGTGGAGGGTGTGTAGATGCAAAGCGCTGTGGATACACAGGAGCGGGGAAGAATTGGTGTGGGAGGACAAGGCCCTGAGGATGCATAAGGGTCAAGGACACTGATTCAGCAACTGTGGGATTAGCAGAGGAGAGAGGGAGGGAAGGAGGAGGAAAAGAGGAAAGTCTTATGGAGCTTTCGGAATTTGAGAAGATCCTGATCCAGGCATGGGGGGGGGCTATTTCAAAGGAGGGAGCCGCAGAGGAAAGCTAGCGACCCCCTGCCCTCTGTTTAGCAAAACGCTTTACACACAAAGAGTTGGTGCCAGAGGAAAGAAGTGGTCTACAGGGAGAGTATTTAGTGAGGTAAAGTTGAAGATAGTGTGGTCCCCGGGCCCAGACAGCCTTGTGGATGATGCAGAGGGATTTGAATTTAATCCGTGTCGTAACCAGGAGCCAGTGAAGACTTTTTAGTGCAGGAGAGAAGTAAGGCCAAGGATACGTTTTGCTGCCCTATTCTGGATTACCTGGAGGGGTCACAGAGTGGAAGAAGGAAGATTCAGGAGGAGGCTGCTACAGTAGTTCATTCTAGAGAAGACCAAGGCTTGAGTCACATTGAGCCTCTGAGGGAACGTGAGAAAAGGTAAAATTCCTTTGGAAAGGAAGAGCTGATAGTTGGACTTCTTGACAATGTCGTAAGGGAGGAAGGAGAGAGAGGAGTCAAAGATGACTCCAAGGCGCAGGGAGAGAGCCCAAGGAAGAAGGCCAGAGTGAGGGGAAGGAGGGAGCAGGGGTCCCAGTGGGAAGGTTCTCAGTTGTTTTACAGGCGATGAGGCAGAGATCATTGGAGGCGCAGCTGGACTGCATAGCAGATAGGCAGTCAGGGATGCAGAAGGGTCAGCAGGGAGTCTGAATAAGAGTTGTGTGTCATCTGCGTAACACTGGAAGTTGGAGGAGAAAGAGGAGATGAGGCATGCAAGGATAGCAAGGTAGATGTTACGCCAGGGGGAGAGTACAGAGCCCTGGGGGACACCACATGTGATGGAAGTAGGAGAGGAGAAGGGGCCAAGGATAACTTGGGAAAAGCGATTAATGAGGAAAGAGGACAGCTAATCCAGTGCCCGTTCCGAGATACCAAGTAGCGGTGCCTTTGTATGAGGATGGAATAGTTAACTGTGTCAAATGCAGAGGAGAGATCGAGAAGGATAAGGACAGCTGGGGAGTTGGAGTCCAGAGATGCGAGCAGTTCTTCGCGAGTATTCAGAAGAGCAGTTTCCGTGCCTATGGATGCTCGGAATCCAGATTGTTGGTCGTGGAGGCCTCCAACAAGTTCAGTGTGAGAGTTGAGTCGGGGCAAAGCCAGCTCCTCAAACAGCCTCCCCAGGAAGGGGGCAATGGAGATAGGGTGATAGCCGGCAGGGCAGGTAGGGTCAGTGGATGGTTTTTTCAGGAGTGGGTGCACAAGGGACTGCTTAAGGGGGTAGGGGGAAGATCCAGTGGCAAGAGAGTGATTGCAGAAATCAGCGAGAGCAGGGGCAAGAGAGTCTATATTATCCTCGATGGTCCTGGATGAGCAAAGGGAGACCTGTTTAGAAGAGACCTTCATGGAGCGGATAACTCTGGTAACTTCTTCAGGTGTGACAGGGGAGAATGGAAGGTCTGGTAAGGGGGTTGTGGGATAGATTGTGAGGGAGTGTAGAATGGGTAATCAGAATGGCCTGAGTTTTGTTGCCAAATTGTGAGGCCAGTGCATTGCAGAGGGCCAGGGAAGAGAAGGGGAGGAGACTACGGAGGGGATGGCTAGTTCCCTGCAGATTTTGAAAAGTTCTGCTGATTTATTGGATGCCCCAGAGACCTGTGCCGAAATGTGGGCTCATTTCTTTGCATGGATTGCAAGTCTGTATTGCCTTTGGAGCAGGTGGCAGGCCAGTGTGTCGGAGGATGAGCCTGAAGTTAGCCACTTCTGTTCCGCTGCGAGAGAGAGAGAGAGAGGTCAGAGTGTATGAGGGCATTGAGAGTGTGCCCAGCTGCGTGGGTTGGCACGGAAGGGAGAATGAAGAGGGAAAGCAAGGTACATAAGTGAATAGAGTGAATGAAGAGCCAGGGGAGTCCAGTTGAATGTTGAAATCACCCAGGAGGAGAAGGTTATAGGTGGATGAAAGTAAAGAAGAGCAGAAGTCAGCACATTCAGAGAGGAACAGGGAGGAGGCGCCTGGAGGCCAGTAGATGGTACCAATGATCAGGGTGGAGGTGGGAGATGTGACCAACTTGCAAACCAGGCTTTCAAAAGAGAAATCAGGCTGGATAGGTCAGATGGAAGCAGGAACCCACACAGGAAAGATTAAGGCAAACCCCCTGCACCTCCCGCCAGTGCGTTGAGGTTGGAGATTATCTTGAAGCCGTCAGGGAGGAGGGAGGCAAAGGCAGTGACTGAGCTGGCATTGAACAAAGTCTCGGTAAGAGCGAGAATGTCGAGGCCAATGTCTTCAAGAAGGAGACAGATGTCAGAGGAGTATTTGTTGGGTGAGTGGGCGTTAAGAATCACCAGGTGGAGTTGTCAGAGCTTTTGAAGGTTTTCTGAGGTAGAGTACAGGGGCGTGGGACACCATTCAGAGGAGGGGGAGAGAGAGAGGAGGAGGGGGGGAGATGAAGGCAAAGCAAGGAAGTTAATGAGAGAAGGAGGTTGGGTTGTGGACCCTGAATCAGAATGGCGCCAGTGTGATAGACATTAACGAAGCATCGTGAGGATGCAAAACTGGCCAAGAGGACTTACCAATTGGTGCCACCGTTAATAAAAGAATGTGTGGCAGGAGAGAGAGTGGAGATGAGATGGGGCGGGGGTCCAAAGATTGGGAGAGGGGACAGAGAAAAAGATATCAGTGAAAACCGCTCTAGAGGAAGCACTGACATAGGTGTCTGCAATAGGTAGCCCAGGGTTTGCACTCAGGATGTCTTTTTTGTGCTTTTTCCTGCCTACTTTGAGAGGGATGGGGGATAGGTGATAGTGTAGCAGTTAGAGAATATAGAGATGGAGAGAGCCATAGGAAGGCAGAGGTTTAGCCAAGGAATGAGGGAGGATTGGCAGCACCGCACAGTTCTGAATAAACTCACTAGGAGGCCTAGTAGATTGAGTCTGCGAGAATAAGTGAAACGCAGAAGGAACAGAATTACATTGGATCAGTGGTCCAGAGCTGTATAAACTATACACACCTAAAATCGATTTGAAAAATGATGGCAGCAAACAATGCAATGCAGACGGTGCACAGGTAATGCTAAAACACCCAAATTCGATTTTAAAATGCAGGCAGCAAACAATGCAATGCAGATGGTGCACAAGTAATGCTAATAAAAACACCCTAATTCGATTTTAAAATAGAGGCACTGAAGAGGCCTCAGAGTTAGTTTTGGAGGACCGCCAAACTCACTTTCAGGACTGCAGGGATGGTGGATGGCCTTTGTACCAGTGGCAGTGAAAGCAATTAAGTAATTAGCCCAGGGGAATGGACATAGTTAGACCTGTGAATCTGTGACTCTCCAGGCCCACCTCGGCCCACACAGGCACAGCCTGAGCCTTTTAATGCGGGCCTTCAAAGTCGGGGGCCGGCTTGCGCCTTCCAATTCGCGATTGGCCAAGATGTGAAGAGAGTGGCCAATCCAGGGCAGGGCAGGCTGCACCAAATGGTGCTAGATGGAAACGATGGCAGCCATGATGGAAGGTACAATGGACCCGAGCTCCTCGTGGCAGAGACCCGAGTTAGGCAGAAGATATGATATGATAGTTTATTTATATAGCGCCTATACACAATGTGTTTCAAAGCGCTGCCATCCCTTAGCCTTAGGCATGTGATTTAAAGTGACTGCAACATCATACAAAGGCACTGATAAATATTAGAGTGCATTTCACTGTGCTCGTCTATTAGCTAAAGGAAAAATCTTTGCAATAGCTTTTCTTCGAATATTATTTATTATTATTGGGGGGGAGACATCCTGCATCCACCACTCCCCCCCCCTACCTTATACTATCCCCTTGCCCCACACCCCATCTATGGTTTAAAATGTACCTACTTACCTAACCAATTGTAAGAAAGAAAAAAAAAGATGTCTGAGTAGGTGAAATTGGATTTGGGGAACATTTACGCTATCAGAATACTACGGGTGTGGGACCTACATGTACATACCAGTAAAACAAGGTGAAAGGCAGCAAGGGAAAGGAGTCAGTGCCCCTGACATTGTGAACTTTGGTAAAGCGCCCGAGAAGGGTCTGGGGAAGGAAGTCATTCACCCAGCCTTAGTGAACTGTGGAAAAAGAGCCTGAGAAGCACCCAGGAAGAGAGACATTCACCCTACTACAGTGAAAACTACAAAACAAGAAAGGTTAGGAGAAGGAGACCATACCTCCTGGTGTTGTGCTGTACCGTGAAGCAAAGCCGAGGAATGCACAGGGAAGGGAGTCATACCCCTGGCACTGTGAAAGTATTGTGAACAAGATACCTGTGAAGGGAGGAACTCTCCAGGAACTCAATAGTGAAGAAAACTATGGGCAATAAGAAATGATGTTTGAGTTGGAACTTTTAAGTTTGAACTGAGAACCTCAAGCTGGAACTTTGTGATGTATCCTGGAAAGGAAATGAGAGCTGGAGAAGGGAGTCATCCACTCAGGAGCAGTTCTCACCTGCCAATTGGAACTCTAATTAATTGTCCAGAAGAAGGGAGCCATTCTTCTGGACCAAGAAAATAGAATATCTCTTTAGTTAAGTTACTAGTGTAAGGGATAGAAGTAGGCATTTTGGCACACAACAGTGTACTCTTTCATTTACCTGGGCATCCTCACAGATTCCTTAGTCCCTTAGTTGAGGCAGGGAAACCCCTTAGAGTTAGGGATAGAAATGTTTCCTCTTTATTTTTTAACAAATAAATGTCTATGCCAAAATTCATGCCACCTGTGTGTCAAGTCTCCTCCTTCTGTACCCTTACAATAGGAATAGTTGTGATAAATCTCAAAGCTTCAAACATGCAATGAAAATAACACGTAAGCTCACAATTGGATCGCCTGGCACGTGTGATGTGTCAGTACTTTCTCCAATCTCTCCTATAACATATAATAATAATTTTTAAGGAATTGCCACTTTTTAGGAAAAGGTCCATCAAAGTTAGCAAAAGCCCTGTTCCTTTTTAATTGGAGTACCAATTTAAGGGACTGCCTAGTACATACATATGTTATACCAAGGCTAAGTCCAGACAACCTACTGTGGGGGGGGGGGGGTCTGAAGGACGCTGAAACTCTGAGGACATGTTCCAAATGTTTCTTATTAAAGAATAAGGCCTCACTTCCCCTATCACTATGGCACATTCCCTACCTATATTTCTAACTAGGGTGCATGTCAATCATTCGTGAATGTTAAAATGGATATGTCCGCTGTGCAAAACTAATCTAACTGGCCCTACAATTATACAAATTAAACTAAGTACCAGAGAATGTCTCCCTTCTCCTGTGGATACTTCTTGTATCATAATTTAATACACACTAATCAATACCCATAAGTGATAGACAAAACAGATCACATCGCCTCCCAATCTCACAACTTGAGATTTAATAGATAAATCATTTCATTACAAAAATATATAAATTACCATCTTCAAAATGTTATTTATATATCACAAAAACTATATATTCTGTATCGCCACAATTACATCCACAACTACTCATGCATCCTCTTGTTCACTCAGTCTCACCCCACCATCTATTGTAAACAATATGCAAACCTATGCCCTTTTTATTTCATAGGGCTTCACAATAACAATTTGTTTCTTTTATCACATTACACCTACTTTCTACCCGTGCGTCCATTGCTTATCAACCAAAAATGTTGTCGGCACGTATTTCAGCTAGAATACATGAGCATTTTACTGTGGTCCTTTGGTGTGCCAGCCTTCTTCAGGACAATAGTGGACGTTGAACTGTGTTCCACTGCTTAGACTCTTGTGTACTCATGCCTATCTCAACAGATTGAGCCCTGGACCCCACCAACTGTAATTGGTCATGCTCAGGTGACTGCCTCACCTGAAGATGAACCCACATTGCACTGAAGCTTAATTCTGCCTTGTGCATAGGATACTGCCCCGTCCTCCGAATAATTATGGAGCTTGCCGTTCATATCAAGATTTTATCTCCATTTGTGTGCTTTGACACCCAGTATAACGGTCATGTTCACTCAACATAGCGTTCTTTTTATTCTCATTTGTGACACTGTTTCCTGCTAACCACTGCGCCTCTGTCCTAATCTTACTGGTCTTCTCGATTTTGCACTAAAAGCACCTGGATAATCAAGGCCCAAACAGGCACCCTTATATAGTAGAGTACTTCCTGTATCAGTCTTGATTTCTTGTTAACAGGTCATCTTAAGATAGTTACTTGCTGTATCAGTTCATGCAGGTCTTTCGCAAGAGTGTTCGCTTTTCTCTCCTACTGAAGAATATCTCTCCTTGACCTTTATTCCTTTTTGTAGTTCTGGCGTTCTAAGCAACTTACTCTGACATTTGTCTTGTATATTGTTTACTTAGGTGGTCAATTTATTAGACTCTCTTTATCTTAGGTTCCTCTCTTCCTTTCTTGAATAGCTTGTCTGCTTTTCCTCTTCACAGCGTACTGATATCAAACTTCTCTTGTTCTCCCTCCCATGGATTTCTATGAGCTTCATTCTCTCTATAAATATTGCTCCTAAAGGTTTCTCTGTACTTTCATTCATAATGTTCTCTTTCTCTGATGTTCCCTTCGTTCTGTGTTGAAGGTTTGGTATACCCCCTTTTCCCACAGTATTGATATCCAAGGTTGCTTTCTCTCTGTTTCAAGGACTTCAATGATTTTCTTTCTCACATAAAAGCAATTTAAGTTAATCAGCTTTGTATTCAACCTTGTGTTACTTGTACTGAGACGGGTTTCTTGAACTGTATAACAATTCCCTTTGGGTCTCCCGGTCTTCCTGTTCTCCCAGTTACCTTCTACAAAGCAGGGGGACATCTCTGGTCTCTGTGTCTGTCTGGGAGCTTCTCTCTGGGTTCCCACTGCCATCAGCTCACTGTCGCCGGTGTCCTCTTCCAGGAAAACTCCCTCACTCCCACAACATCCCTGTGTTCCTTCATGTAATCGGTCAGGTTGCAACTTTGTTCTTGTGATGGTTTCAGCTAGCTTTGGTTTGTGGGCGTATCCTACGTGGTCATGCTATTACCTCGTTTTGGACTCTAGCCCTCTGTTTCTTGCATCTGGTATACGCTGTGTCCCAGATCTTCTGTTCAGTGCAAGCTTGAACGTTGCAGGCTACGTGGCTCACTTCTACTCTGCTTACTTCAGGTGTTATGCAGGAAGGACATCTTCCGTGCCTATTTCTCTCTCTCTCTCTCTCTCTCTCTCTCTCTCTCGCTCTCGTTCAGCAGGTACTTGCTATTCAACGTATTCATCTCAGTTGATTGGAGACTTGTATTTAAAGGCACACATTCTTCTTCAAAGAGAATAGATTGACTCTTTATTCACTCAAGTCTTAGGACTTGTACGTTCTTGGTATTTTAGAGTCTCATGTATGCCATTATGTGTAACAGTTTTGGGAGTTCCTCAGAGGAACGGGAGTCCTTGTCCCCTAAGGGGGGAGTCTCTCCCAGTAAGGGCCCACTTGACTCGACCCCTAAGTAGGGTGTTGTGGAATGGTCACACCTCCCTAGCCCCATGTGGGAGGGTTGTTCCCCCTAGGTGAGAAGGGCCAAATGCCTTACTGAAACTTGGGGAAAGCCACATCACACTGGCCCCTATGCTTGTGGCAACTGTTTCGTCTGCCACCTCGTCAAAAAAGGCAAGGCATTTGATACTGGAGTTCACCTGGAGAACAACTTGACTTTACCAACTACAACATCAGTAAAGTTGTATATGCTATAGTCTGTCCTTGTGATCTGCAATAAATAAGTATGGCAACAAGAAAGAACCAAGTCCAAACCGGTGAACCCAGGAGCTGTATACGAAACACCTATTTAACAACCCCACTGGTGAAGCATTTCCTGGAAAAGGCGATATATAAAATGGATTACTCTGGTTAGTTTGGGAGTCTTGGGAGGATAGCTCAGGGGCAATGTGCTTGCCTTGGAAGCAAGACGACACAGAGAACCACAAATTCGATCTCCGGGTCCGCACTCTGGGTATTAAGTGCGTTATTAATAACCTATCAAGCTTTTTGAACTGGCACAACATCTGATCTTGAAGACTGGCGCGTACATCAATGGACTCAATGATTTGATGATTTGGTTTATAGAATATACATGACTATACCTTGTAGTTCTTTTATTTGTTTATTTCCATGGCACGTGTTTACATTAAAACATGCTTCCGCCAACCATTCATTGGGTCAACTATTTACCATTGCTCTGAAGATATACAAAATATACATTTTAGCCCACAATATCCCACAGCAACCCTGCCATCCACCCCAAAACCAAATAATTTTCTCTATTTAGCTATGTTAGCTGGTATAAGCAATGTGGCTGCCGCAGTTCCATCTAAGTCAGCCATTTTAAGTTGTTGAGCTTTCAAGTCCATTTCTCGATAATTGCAACATGGCTTCCAACTTGCCTTTATTATAATTTGATTTATGATTTATTATTATTATAGTATTTATTGATCGCTGACCTAGATCCAGGAAACATCGGAGCATTTTACAAATCTTTAGGGGACGGACAAGTTGAGGGAAGCAGAGATACAAGGGAGTGGGGTGGTAACAACAGGGGCAGCTGGAGGTTGGCAATATGGCAGCAAGGTGTCTACAAACAAGCAGGGGAGGAAAACATGACAAGTCTCAGATTAAGTGGAGTGTATGGAACTAGGTGTTGAGGACGACCCATTCCTTGAACTGGAGGGTATTGAGCTCCTTCCTGAAATGTAGCACAGAGGCGGCGAGTCTGGTGTTGACGTGGAGGAGGTTCGGAGTCTGGCAGCGCAGACAGAGAAGGCCTATGTCCTGGTTCTTTCCTTAGTGTACTAGTGGAGTTCAAGTCTGCACATGTTCTTACTTCTGGTGGATCGTAGGCCTCAGGGGGATGCTGAGTGTGTCAGTGAGGTGGTTTCAGGACTTCATGGTGACAGCCTTGTTATTTGTTTTTGGTATTCTTTTCTCACAGTCATCCCTTTTGTATCTTTCTTTTCCAACAGTCATCCCTTTTGTATCTTTCTAATTGAAGATAGATACATAGAAGAACAACTGCGATTTTTGTCTGAGGTGAACATTTTTTCCATATAGGTAACCATAACACATACATTACTCACTGTAATAGGATTTCTGATGATTGTATCTGCTTAGATTCACATGCTGTGCATATAGTCCGACATCTAGTGGAGCATTGCATCTTTCTTTCAAAGATCGAAGGGGGACGGCGACATGGGCTGGACTGTAACACTATCCCTAACGTGATGTGTAGTGTACCCAAAATCCCTCACGTGTCGAGGTCCCTCTGGTTTTGTTTTTTCTGCCGTGAGGGAGCCTTATAGTCAGCGTGAGAGAGTACAAAAGAGAGAAGGTGTAAGAATTCTATGTACCTTCTACTCCACGAGGGGAGGAAGGGTGGGCGCATATGAATCTATGTAGATACAATCATCAGAAATGCTATTACGGTGATTAATGCATGTCTTCTGATGCTTGTGAATCTGCTTAGATTCACATGCTGTGCATTGACGAGCGAGCAGTACCCAGAGATGGTGGTGGGATGTGAGAAGGAACTGTCAAACCCAGACAAATCTCCTAGGGTGGGGTGGTGATCACTATACCCCCCACCCCTACACTTGTATCTCAGGGCCTTTGTGCACTGTGTTACTCCTAAATTACTCCTATGGACAAACTAACATAAGACACAAAGAAAACACATGAATCGATTCAACAACAGAAACACTTTTATTCATACACAGAAATGCATGATGCAAACACTACTATAATGCAAATCTCGAATTTGCACCTTTTATGCTTTTGGTGCAAATCTATCATGCAATGCAATAACTATAAACCTTACAGGCTTCTAATGCAAGCAATCTAATAGCAACTCCAATCCACACCATTCCTCTCCATTCCACACCATACTTCACACTCTCTAAGACAAACCCTGCCTGATTACCCCATCTATCATGTCAGCCAAAGCTCTGTGTAAGTGTCTGTTCTAATTCCCCATGCACGGGTCTTATTCAACAATACTCCCCTTTTGCTCTGTGTTGCTCTGTCTCTCCTCTCCAGCTAACTCTACAACCAGCCAGTAAGTCAGGGCCTCTCTCTGCCAGATCGATCTTCTCAGCTCTCATCAGAATGCTTCCCTCTGCATATCAGCCAAAGCCATCAGATTTTGCTGCACCCAAAACCGCTTCCCGAAGTACATCCAATCACTCGCAAACACCTCTCCAAGTCATCTCTCGATCTCTCAAAGAGCAGCTCCATCCAAAACTCCATCTCCAACAACTAAAAACTCCCAAAGCCTCACCTCTCATTATACTGTTCAATGATGTACATACATAGATGGTTACATGTCTCTCTAAGCTAAAATGCATCTCTTTCTGTCTATCACCATTTCTAAATGTGAGCAGTGCCTAAAAGTCTGTGATCCATGTTTTGTACTTTTTCAAATCATCGTCACATTTTCTACATATCTATACCATATCTTCTTCTGTCTGCAGAACATCCTACCATCTCCTCATATTTCTCCATTCACTCCCTCTCTCCTTCTCCATGTCTCTCCATGCAAAAGCACTCTCTGCGTCCAGCCCCCAACTTTCTCTGTCTGCGAAGCACAACCCAGAGCCTGATAAGCCCATGCCCTTCTCCACTCGGACAAGAGTCGCGTTATCTCTGTCTGCCAAGAAAACTGTTTACGCATTACTAGTTCATACTAACTCATAACAACTTTGCACTCCGTGGCACTTCTGTGTGTCTCATTCAGGACAGCTTAAGAGCCAAGTACATGCTCTGTCTAGCTTTTACTCTTTCTCTCACAAACACAAGCGCTATCTAAAATGAAGACTCAATGCATATTCTAAGTGCACACTCATGCGTGTCTCTCTACAATGCATACATAATACATAACAACATATCTCTACATGTGTCTACATGTCTCTACAAATATAACATGAGTCTCTACATGGCACTTCAAATATAACGGGCCTCATTCTATAGCAAATACAAATGGCTACAAAGTGGCAGAATAATGTGGATAATCTAATGTCACTTCTTCATGTCACTACTAATCAGTACTAATCAGAATGTATGATGGATAACTGGATCCCTAAATGGATAATGATTCTCTAATGATAACAAACCAGGCTTCGCCATACTATCTGGTTTTACAGAACAGTAGGAAAGAGATGCCTTAGCAGTGCTTGTCCCACCTTAGAATCAGACCTAGAGTGTGTACCTAGGCAGCAGTGTTGTGTATACGTGTGTACAGAACTTCAGGTTGCTGCTTTGCAAATGGAATCAAGAGGAACATTTGCAATGAATGCTATGGTAGTCCATGTGCCCCGAGTAGAGCGTGCTCTAGGCGTGAAGGGTAAATCTCTCTTGGCAAGAGTTTAAACACACTGTTATGCAGTTTACGATCCACTATGAGATAGCTGATTTAGAGACTGGGTCTGCTTCTCTACCAGCTGCCACTGAAATGAAGAACTGGTTTGTTTTCCTTAGTGGATTTGTTTTTTCCAGATAGAAGATAACCGCTCTCCACACATCCAGTGCGTGAAGGCTTCTTTCCACCACATTAGTGGGGTTCTGGAAAAAGGTGGGTCGTTTTATGGATTGGTTTACATGGAACTTTGAGATAAATTTAGGTGCAAAGCGAGGGTGTGCGCCCTTATCTTTGTGAATCATGACAAATGGGTCCGGAACTGAAAGGGCCTGCAGTTCACTTACTCTCCTTATAGCCTGCGGGCTCTGGCGCAATATAAACAAACATATCGCCACCAGGAAGGCAGTCTTGTAGGCGAGTGCCTTAAGGGTAGCCTTGTGCAATGGGTCAAAGGGAGGCCCCATTAGTCTGGTAAGAACAACATTCCGGTCCCACCCGGGAGCTGGGTTGGAAATAGGGGATGAAGTCTCTTTACCCCTTCCAAAAAGGCATTAATTAGAAGAATTTTCAACCATGAAACCTTGCTCTGGGACGTAGTGTATGCCGAAAGTGAGGCTAAGTGGACCTTTAGAGAACTGAAAACCAGTCCTGAATCGAACAGGTCGGTTAGGTACAGGACGATAACTTTAGGTGAGCATTCAATAGGATTGTTGCCCTTGTCATTACACCAGATGGCAAATTGCTTACATTTGCTGGAGTAGCAATGCCTGGTGTTAGGTTTCCGTGGTTCTCGGAGTAGGTCTATGTACCTTTGAGGGAGCTAGAGGTGTCTGAACTCTATGACCTCAGGTGCCAGGCTGCCAAGTTGAGAGTTTGAGGGCATGGATGTAGTGTTTCCCCCTGGTCTTGAGACAGCATGTTGTACGGCCAGGGCAGCTTCCTGGGAGGGGAGACTGACATTGCCATGAGATGGGAGAACGAAGGCTCGCAGGCCTTCGTTCTGGGCTACCAAGATCATCCTGACTGGCTCTTGGTGCATCTTGTGCACTATTCTGTTGAGCAGGGGAATCGGGGGGTAGGGAGAGTAACGTAGACACATTTCCCAGACCATGTTATCCAAAGACTGTTCCCCTTGGAGCGGTTCTGAGGGTACCTGGAGGCGTAATTTGGGCACTGAGCATTCTCCAGAGTGGTGAACAAGTCGATCTCTGGGAAGCCCCATTCTGCAAAGACGTTGAGTACAATGTCCTCCTGTAGCCGCCACTCGTGCTCTACGGGTAGTGGGACGTCTCTGCTGAGTACGTCCGCCAGAAGATTGAGTTCCCTTGGAACATGTTGTGAAAGGAGGATTTTGTGTTTGAGAGCCCATTTCCATATGTTCTGGGACAGTTTGGACATCCCTAGAGAGCGAGTGCCCCCTTGTTTGTAAGTAATACATGGCAATAGTACTGTCCAGGAGGACTAGAACTGTTTTCCCCTGGTTGCATGTCTGGAAGGCCTTAAGGGCCTTGAACACTGCTAGCATTTCTAGCATTTCCAACAGGTTGATGCGATTGGATGGTACCAGTGGGGACCACACGCCGTGCGGCGGCTGTTGAAGGAGGTGAGCCCCCCCCCCACCCTGTCGGAGATGAATCTGTGGTGAGAGTGGCCTCAACTGCGGGGGTGGGGAAGGTGTTCCCATAAAGAAGGCTTTCCCTTGACCACCACTGCAGAGACTGAACAAGGGCTGCCAAGACAACCACTAGATCATCCCACTGGCCGCTGGCCTGACACTATTGGTTCGAGAGCCACTTTTGCATGGGGCGCATGCGCAGACGAGCGTGAGGACCTAGGTAGACGCAGGAAGCCATCATCCCCAACAGTCGCATGGCTTTGCGTACGGTCACCTGGTGATCTGGAACAGCATGTTTTGAACCCTGTCGTTGGGGGGGGGGAAAAGACGAGGCCACTTTGGTCTGAATTAGAGTCCACAGAAACTGTTTGACTTGACTGTGACTTGATTGGGGTTTAGACTGGATTTTTTCTCATTGATAGAGAAACCTAGGTTGAAGAGAAGATCTACCGTCTTCTGGGCATTTGTTTGGCATGTTCCATAAGAATCCCGTTATGAGCCAGTCGCCCAGGTAAGGATAGACTGGGATGGACTGCCTGAGCAGGTGAGCAGCTACTACCACCAGTAGCTTTTTAAACCTGTGGCGCTGAGGCAATGCCGAAGGGAAGAACCCTGAACTGATAGTGGGTGTCCTCTATCATGAACCTGAGGTACTTTCTGTGTGTTGGCAACATTGAAATATGAAAGTATGCATCTTTCATGTCCAATGTAAGCATGTAATTCCCCTGCTGCAGCAGTGGGAATACCTCCTGCAGTGTGGTCATCCTGAATTTGTTAAGGTTTGACATACTTGTTCACCGGGCGCAGGTCTAAAACAGGGTGCATGGTGAGAGCCTTTTTGGATACAAGGAAGTACCCTGAATAAATACCCTTGTTTACCTGGAGAATGGGGACGACTTCTATGGCGCCCTTTTCCAGCAGGACCTGAACTTCTTCCAGCAGGATGTGCAGGTGTTCTGGCGACAGGAGTCTGCTTTTCATTGGGTGGTATTGAAGTGGCCGGTGAAACTCGATGCAATAGCCATGGGCAACGGTCTTTAACACCCGCTGGTCTCATGTGATTTCCCCCCCCCAGGCGTGGATGAATGATGACAAGCGACCGCCGGGGAAGCGTGGGATGAGACCCGAATCAGCAAGTCACTTTGCGGGGGAGGCCGGGGACCCTCTAGGAGTAGAGTTCCTGCCTCCACCCTTACCTCTGCAAGGGTTTCTTTGTTGATATTGGCTGTTACTAGAAGAGCCTCGGCCAGAGGACCAGGGGGTAGTCCCTGAGGCGTATTATCCATGGGGAGAGCGGGAAAAAGATTGCCGACGAAAGGATCACTTGAGTTAGAGCCTCCACGCTGGTGATAGGGCTTAGCCGTGATCTGGCTGAGCGACTTTAGTGTTTCGTGGTTTTTTTTGCAGTCTCCAAGGCGTCCTCAACAGCCTTCCCAAAAAGGTTGGAGTCCTCAACTCGTTTGCTGATAACAGAGGCCTGAGTTTCGGGTTTAAAGCCGGAGTTCTTTAAATAGGCGTGTCTTAAGTAAGGTCACCTGGGCTAGAGGGAGTCCAGCGATCTCAGCAGAGTCCAGAGTGTTCTTCAATATGTTATGGGTAAACTGTCTGTTCTTAGCCACGACCACCAGCAGGCGTGATCGGGTGGACTCTGGGACATCTTGAAGGCCATTCTGGACTAGGCCCCGTTGAACATTGCTGTACCTTGCCAGGAGAGTGTTATTGTTTGCGATCCTAGTAAAGTAGGCCGCAGAGGCGGTTACTCGTTTACCCAGAGCATAAAGCTTTTTACAGTCCTTGTCCGGAGGTGCTAACGCAGAGGATAGTGGAACCCCCGCCCTTTTCCGAGTGGTAGTAACCACCAGGGATTCCGGTGTAGCATGGCCACTTATATAGAGTGTCGGAAGGTAATGGGCGTAATCATTTTTCAACCCGGGGACCGCCCGTGTGAGCGACGGCAATAGTAAGGAAGGGGCCAGGCACCTCTTTATAGAGTTCAGTAAGAGGACGGCTGGACTAGTAGGAGTCTTCTCCTTCAGGATATCCTCAACAAAGTCTGAATCTGGAGCTGCCTCATGTGTTGCCATATGGAAATGATCAGCTGCTCTTTTTAAAATAGCATTGAACATTTGGTCGTCAACAGGTGACAAATCCCTCTGTGGAGTCGAAGAAGGGGGTTCTAGACAGATGATGTCAGGGTCAGGGGTATGTGTACGTAACAGCCAAGGGCCCTGATCCCCTGCCGGATCTTGATCCCAGTCTGGGTCCTGATCAGCTGTGTCGTGTGCAAAGGGATTAATGTCCTCATAGGTCTCTTCCTGTGTTGGGTCCTCTGGGGCATCCAAGATATCGTCCTGGTGTTCCTGTGGCGAGATGAGCAATTTCAGCATCTTGTAAGGAATGGGGCAGTGGTCCTCTTCCCTGGGCCTTTTGGGTGTAATGTACCCGTCAGAAAAGTCAACAAACTGGACCATTTTGTCCACGTATTACTCAAATCGCTCCCTAGTTTATAGAGAGGTGGAAAAGGTTGCCCAGAAGAGGTAGATTTTCCCAATAAGGCCTTAGAGAGAAGCTGGCAAGGCTTCAGAATACTCCTCTCGATGAGAGGGGGTGACCTTGTGCTCTGTGGGTGCCAAAATGATAGCCACAAGGCTTTCGCAGATTTTCAGCGGGTGAATTGAAGGTCTCAACGCACCTAATGGTGCCATCATGGTTGGTGACTTACACCGAGGCCTTGGGTGCTTGTGCGCCCTTGGATGGTGTGTCGACGGCAGTATATTTTTTAGGGTGAATGCCCTTTCCAGAGGAATGGCCAGTCACATGCCACGAAAGTGGTTGCGTGGAGGGTGCTGAAACGTGCAGTTCCAAAAGCGCTGTAGAAATTTTGGGTGGCCCTGTTGGCGGTGTGTTCTTCTTCGATGACTCTGCTGAAGAGGTCTTAGCGGTTGTGTGTTTTTGTATTTGTGGTGTGTGGGTGCTCTTGTCACCGGGTTATGAACTCCCCATAACAGAGCCTGTGGCGCTGTTAGGGACGGGCATATGGGAGCCTGAAGGCTCTGCTGAGTGGTCGATGGCTTGCAATTCGGAGCCATGGCTGCCATTACACGACAAACAAAATTTAAGGGCATCCTCACCATAGCAGAGTGTAGTTGCAGCCAGACCAAGAAGAGAAAGAGGGGTTAAGGAAATGCATTCTTAGAGAAGAATAAACCCGAGGCCCCACTCTCCCTACTGTAAGGGCCTGGCCAGAGGGCCAAGGCCACACGGTCGACAGTCAAACAGTTGAACAGTTGAACAGTCGCTGAGCAAGTGTAGATGTCTTCAGTGGCAGGAAACCTACAAGAATATTAGTTGGGAGACTAGACGACTGAAGTTCGTTGGGACAAAGTTAGCAATATTAACACTTGCGAGCTCCACATAGGCGACCAACAAGGTTGGCAGAAAAAACAATCTGAGGGACCTAAATGCGTGAGGGATTTTGGGTACACTACATGTCACGTTAGGGATAGTGTTAAAGTCACGCCCATGTCGCCGTCACCTTTCGATCTTCGAAAGAAAGATGCACTACTCTGCGATTTCCACTAGATTTCGGACTATATGTACAGGATGTGGCTTTAAGCAGATTCAAAAGCATCTGAAATTAAATGAGTGCACATTTCTTTTACTATCAACTATTACTATACTGTAGTCTTTCCCACAGATCTCGCTTTTCACTTTTGACACCACTTAGAATGCAGTTATTGAATTTTTTCAGTCATAAGCCTCCTCGCACATCGGGCAAGTAGAAGAAGAATCTCTAGTTTCTCTGATTCTTATGAATTAGCAGGATGCAAAGGTATGAACTCTGAAGTATACACATTCTGTCTGTCTTTCTTTGTGCCCCCTTCTTTTACTTGTTTCCACCAGTTGGTCTGTCACCTCCGTGCCCATATGACTCCATCTGCCCCTCAAGAAGGTCCCATGCTTTTTCAGGGACCCAAACATATAAGGCTTTATGTACAGCACCATATTCGTACAAGTGTGTCTAAACTTCCATGTATACGATTTGCTATTTGATGTAATTATGTTTTTTTCATTATCGTGATGTGTTATTTTGACATTGTGAAATAAAAAATGTCTTATCACTGATGTTTCAGATGTGGGGAATCCCAATTTGAAGATTGTAAGAGAATTTAAAAATTGCCTTCTTTTAACACATTATATAAAAAACCAAAAGACCAAATATTATTGTAGTTCCTTCACTTTGCCAGCCATTTTATTAATTCTTTTAGACTTACGGGGGTGGGAGGGTGCTCAAGCTGCAAGCTACTAGCCAGCTAGAAAAGTCACTTGCCACTTCAATGATATACATACATACAGCATACCATTTCTTACTTGCCAAGAGTCAAATAGCACTAGCCAATGGCTAGTGGGAGTGTAAATGTAACACCCATAGACCGAGTTAAAACCATGTGTTATTCCTTTACTAAAATAGAGAAACTATTTAACATTTTACACTAATTTAATGAAAAAAACAATTAGTTTAATTTCATGAAAAAAATACTGATTATTTGTCAAGTGTAAAGGGTTTGTCTTCAAAAGATTGTAAAGAGGTATTGCTACTATCTTACCTGTACTGAAAGAATCGTTGATTATCCTCTCATCCATTTCCTGGCAATCCTTCAGATATTGGTTTTCATCTCGGTTTATCCCGAACAACACATCACAATTGTCAATCTTGCTACCTATAAAATATTGATAGAAATGAAGGTTTCAAGTCTCAAATGAAATGATCACACCTTTGAAATGTTGCGCCTATTTCCCATGTGAACACCTACTCTCTTTTTTGAAATAGTCCCAAAAGGTCTCAATTTCTTTCGCGTTTGTTAAAAAAAAAAAAAAAAAAAAAAACACGTATTCATAGAAAATATAAATTGCGATCATTGGTTTTAAATCTCCCAGTTCGAAACATAGTGAAAATGTCTTCAGTGTTGTTTGCACCTCACTCCCCAGCCTATTCTCCCCAGAAGCAATCAAAACATGACCTTATAGGGTATAGCAGATAAGTGGGCAGGGATAGTAATCGGGAAAGTCTCTTCAAAAGCTGCTCTGGCCCATGAAGCAAATATTGCCTTGTTAGTAGAAGAAAGTATGTCCACAATCCAAGTGCAGATGCAGAGAAGCCATTTAGTGATTCCACTGTCTTTTTGGTTCCCTGCTATAGTGTTTGACAAAGCACCCTCTGCATGGTCAGCAAATAGCCAGAAAGATGAGTGTATGGTGTGTAGGGTAGGCATGGTATCACAAGTATTGACACTGACACAATGGATACAATTTGTAAAACCTTTATTGAAAATGTTGGGATTGGAGAAACTCCTATTCTGCCCTATAATTAAGATGGGGGTAGTCTCAACCATCAAATGATAAACAAAACAGTCCTAGTGAAATCTGTCAAATAAAAATGGCCTATGCTAACAAAACCCAAGGCATGCACTATCAATTGTACAAAAGTGTAAAAAGGAGAAATGCGTGCAAAAGGAAAAATCAGTGCTCAAATGTTAACGTGACTGAACCAGCTCTCCTGCCCATGTTAGGCCTCACGGGGTAAGGCAATCCTTGTAGGCAGGATGACACACTCTGGCTTGGTTACCAACACAGTACACAGTTCAAAACTGTGGACGGAAGTTCGCCTGGACTTTCACGTTAAAGTCTCTTTCTCTGGCTTCAGAATTAATGTTCTAACCAAAGAATTCACAAAGGTCCCCCCACTGCTGGGCTCAGACCTTTCACTACACAATTGTCATAGCTCCCCCTCTACCGGGCACAGAACTTTCATGATAAAGTTCAACACAAAGTTGCAAGGGGGGGGTCTCCCTTCCCCAAGTTTAGTAAACTTCGGGCTCCCTCAATCGGGCTTGGACCCCTTTTGGATGTCCAAGTCTGTGCAGGGTTTTCTTACAGACCACCACAGAACCACTTCGTCTCAACTTTCACTATTTTACTTTCACTCTTACTTTTAGCAAGAAACAATGTACCTTTTGTTTAGACTTTCGAATGGGCTATTTCCTTTCACCTGACCACTCAGTTAGTATCGCTGATCTTGCAGCTGCATTTTACTTTAAAGTTCATTCACGGGTCAGCCTTTCTTCGCAATCACTTCACACGCATGCAGCCTTCACTGGTGATATGAGGTTGCTACTTGCAGTTACTTTCACACACGCTGGTCTGTCCGGTCGCATGCCAACTCACCGGCTGTGATGCTTCCTTCTTGTTTCGTAGTTTCCAATTTTTGAGTAAAGGTAAGTAACACAGGCTTGGCCTCACCTCCCCAACTCTGCCGTTCACCCGCAAGGGTCGCTGGAGTCCTTGAAACACAATGCAATCTTTACTTGTGTGATCTGGCCTTCTCCATGTCTTTTTCGCAGTCTGTCGCAGGCAACAACCTCCAATAGGGAAGCCTTGGTTTTTTTTTGGCCCGCTGCTCTCATCCCTTGGTTTGTTACTCTGCTCCAGTAGGTGGGCCTTTGTCCCAGAGGTTCTGCTCGTTTTCCCGTTTCGACTTTCTCAGAGTGTGTCTTTAGGTGCTGCCTTTTATTAGTGTGAGGAGAGCCAACTGGTATCTGGTGTACACACTTAGGGTAAAGCGCCCGACTTTACGTGACCCGATTAACGGGACATGTCCAGTACAATGTGAGCGAGTTAGTCTTGTTACTATTAGTCACTCACTTCCTCGGCCCAGTGTTTGAGTAAAAAGGGGTGGGGAGTGTTGTGGCTTAGGTAAATCCTAAAAAATAGGATTGGGTAGAGAAAAAAAAGGAGGGGGGAATACCGCATCGCACCATTGGTTATCTCACCCCCACTTCCCGAAGACCCCTCACTCAGGTGATCCCTCCAACACTGGTCAACCCCCAGGGTCTGGATCTAAAGGCGATGGCTGTGCCCTGGCCACCTGAGAGAAAGATCCCTGGGGATTAGCGTGTGAGACACACCTTCTGGTTTCTCACAGGTAAAGTCATTCCTGTCAATTACCAATTAGTCTGGGCAACAGTTGTGGTGGAAGTAGATGTATACAAGAAGAATGACTCATAATGCAAATGGCATGCAATTGGACTACCATTTTGTGTAGCTGGCTGTCAACAAAGAACAGGCAGGAGCGTGGCCTGGAGCGCCAAAGATGTGGTCGCTCTCCTGATGGCCTGCGTGGGGTGCCCGCTGCATTTCACATCCTGATGTAACTCCAGCTATTTACTTCATGATTAAATCACTGGTGCCGACAAATGAAGATATGGGGCCTCTGCCGGTGCATTTTTAGGGACCGTAATCCCTGGGAAGACAGAATACGGACTTGATCACCCCGCAGCCTCCCCGCCGCAGAATCCAAGATGGCGGGCGGAACCAGGAGACCTGCGGACCTGTGCGGGGGAGAGGGGGAGTGAAGGAGCCTGCGGCCTCTCTCTCTGAGCCACGCTGTCACGTCCTGGCAACAGTGTGCCCCCCCGGGTGCCACCACCATTTCCCCTCGTCAGGGGACCTACCTCATTGAGCACCTGATGAAGACAGCCGGGGGGCTTCTTGCTGCGCCGCTGCGCCCCCGCCCGTGCCCCGGGTCAGGGGCTTGAGACTTAGTGATTGGGGGCTCTGAGGGGGCTGCTGGTCGCGCTTTGAGGAGCAAGGGTGGGTGAGAGCTCCAGACCCAGTGAGCGCCCGATAGCAACAGCCAGCAGCGTGTGATCCCTTCTGCTGGCCTGATCAGTTTCTGCAATCCTCCCCCCTCCCCTTGCCATTTGGAGACCCACCGGCCTCTGAGCCTTGTTCCTGCCTCTGGGGCTCCCCAACCACCTACCTCAAGGGCCTATTAGTGGGCCCCCCAACCCACATCCCCAGCCCGGGCCGCTGCGGGATGTGGGTGGGGGTCCCCACTAATGGGCTCTTGAGGTAGGTGGTTGGAGCCTAGGCCACGAGGAGTGGACCCAATCCTGCGGCTCGCAAGGCTCGTTTAGCTGGGGCCGGGGGGGGAGGGGGGATATTGACTAGACCACCAACCAGAGAGCAAGGGCGTGGGGGGCGGGGAGGAGCCCCCTCCCACACCTGCCCTCATCCACAAACGGTAAGCGCTCTGGCGGACCACGACCCAGGCTTCACTCAGGAGAACCCGGCGACCCAACACTGCACAAAGTCATGCTCCAGATATGTCAAGGGGCCTCTCATTGCAACCGGAACCCCTAGCCAGGTGAAGCACAAGCACCGCACACAAACAGACTTTGGGAAGCTCCACTTCAATCCAAGATTCCCCACAGCCTTGGCTGAATGCTTGCTCTCCCTTCCTTCCCCTCACTTGAGCATCTCCTGGGGCGCCCGGCCCACTTTTCGGCTTCCTCTCCCTCTGGGCTGGCCCAGGCGGGCTCTCCTACTCCGCCCGCAACTCGGAGACGTGAGTGCCTTCTCCCCTACTAGCAACTCCATCAGTGTTTGAGTAAAAAGGGGTGGGGAGTGTTGTGGCTTAGGTAAATCCTAAAAAATAGTACCACAGAACTGTACTGGTAGCCACCTCAATGTAAAATTTTGGACATCCGCTTACTTACTCTGCCCTCTCAGGGGGTCGTCATACTCCCCACTCCATTGTTGGAGACGCCATGGCCAAACAATCAAAATCCAACAAGAACTACGACATAGCCACAAAGTGATCAGCTGACAAGGGGAAGAAACAAGACCCCCCCCAACCCTACACCACAGAAGAACCCGCAAGAAAAGGGGACGCTCGCAATCAGAGACGGCCTTCTGGCTTTCATGGCTGATATTAAATCTGAATTTAGGTCCTGCATGACTGAACTTTCCACAAAATTAGAACACGCTGACCAGAGGGTGACAGAAGCAGAACAAATGCATCTGATTATGTGTATGAAATGTCTTTTGGTCCCTTGCGGCGCTACTATGTTAGGGAAACTGCCCAGCAACTACATAAATAGATGAATCTATAGAGACAACACTTTAAGAGCCGAAGTAAGGACACCGCCATTAGTCAGCAATTCGCAGGCCCAAATCACACCCTCAGTGACTTGATAATTCTACTGCTGAAATGTAACTTTAGAACAGAAAATGTGCAAAAAACATAGGAATACAAATACATGCAGATTTTTAATAGACTTGAAATTGGTTTAAATAGACATTGTGCCTCAATACAATGTTCCTGTTCCGGAAAGGAGGGTGCTGGTAAGCACACTGGCACCCTTGTTTCCGTAACAGCAAACTACGCATTTGCCGGGTGCAGCGGTCACATACAGGTCACAGGTCACGGTAGGCAAACCCTTCACGGAAGCACTGGCACCGTTTGCAACGGTCCCGGTGCTTCAGTGTCCCCACCCCCATAGAGTCCAATAGGACTCTAGGGGAATGGGGACTTATAATTTGCTGGCGCCTGACTTCCCGGGCTGCCAGACTCGTAATGAGCCGGTGGCACTGGGAAGTCAGGCGCTGGTAAATTATTACGGTCCAGAGGCAACCCGCTGGTAGCACCGGCAGGGTTACCGCCAGACCTGCAATGAGGCCCATTGTGTCTTCATGAGTAACTATCCCAAATAATAAATAACCATTCTTTGCAACCCTAGAGAACCATAGGTCAAAACGGATGGACCTGTATTTTCCTATATGACATTTTCTTTAGCTCTTCACTGACACTTGACCGACATCCTCATCCCCATCCTCTGCTGTGCAATGTTATGTTGCTGGGCTCACTTCTGCCCTAGCCCTACCAGTTCTTTAAAAGCTCTGCCCGACAAACTCCCCAAAGGCTGGTTAGCGTGTCTGTTCCAAGCCAACCGTTTTTTACAGATGTAGAGACACACACTCAATACAGCAGTAATGGGTGAAACTGTATGCTGAGAGCACACTTGATTTGCTTGCTATTTTATTTATTTGTATTCAAGCAAAAATTGTTGAATGTTTGTGGTTTAGTCGTTTAGGCTTGAATTATTTGTGTTCTAATATTTAAAATCTATATTTTAAACTTAGCGCAAATATAGTTTTACATTTTGAAGTATTTCTTCTACTTCTTTCGCTGCTTCTGTGACGCAGCCACATGTGGTCGCCAGCACTAATGTGCCAGGGCTGGCATCTGCTAAAGACAAGCCCGTCTGCTCCAGACAGGCCATGGGCTCTCCTTGGACCAAGCCAAGATTGATGGACCTGGAGAAGGAAGGAACAAGTCCCCTCCCAAAGTATATTTTACCAATGGTTTCCCATTTCCATTTCTCATTGGTTTTCTGATTGATGCCAGATCGGCAGTTGCTGACTGAGATGACATTCATATACTTAACAGATCTCTCCGCTGATATTCAATGTTTAACAGAAACTTGGTTTACATCTGCATCCAATTCTGACATTATGCATCTTGACAGGACCCCTCCGTTTATCGGGTGGAGGTCTGGCTTTAATTTATTCAGATGTCCTTAACTGCACCTCGATGACACGGACACACAATTTGCCTTGTGAACTTTTTCTAGTTCTGATTCAAATTACATCCAATGTTAGAATTAATATATTGCTTTTTATCAGCCCCCTCCTCATCTTTTAGCTAGCTTCGCTTGTGAATTCACTCAACTCATTTCAGATCTCGCTTTAGCCCACGCCAAGGTCATTCTTATGGTCAATTGTAATGACTGGCCGAGTAATCCCACCGATTCTCATGCTAGTAACTTGATTGATGCATTGGCTGATATACACTTCCCTTTATGCAGCCACCTCCCTACTCACTGCATGGGTAATGTCCTTGACTTGATTTTGTAAGACAATAGCCACAGATGGCCATTTTCAAATATATACGCTGGTTCTGTGTGTGATCTGATCACTTTCTTCTTCCATTCCTCAGACTCCTGCCTTATCCTCTTCCTCTATAAGTCCAGCATTCTCGCTGCCATTGGGGTAGGGTAGATCCTTCCTCAGCGGCTGATCATCTAATGGCTATCACATCCCGTTTCACTGAGATAAATCCTTGTACTGCATTACTTAATGCTAGGGCAGAGGTGGCTGACACACGTGCCCCAGTTAAAACCAATGCTAGCAGTGCTAACCCTTCAGCTCTCAGGATTGAGAATGTTTAAACAAACCTGCAGAACACAAATGGCACACTAATCTGGATTCTGCAACTAAACAGATCTATAAACAGGCATTGTTACGTTATCATGATGCGATCAAAGCAGCAAAATCTCAATTCTATTTGAATCGTATATCAGCATCCTGCACTTCACGCAAACTGTTTATGTTTGTTAAGGAACATTCACCTCCAGGCCATCCCCTGCCGGTAGTGGACTTGTCTTGTTCACAAGCTCGGTGTGACTGTGTATTTTGTGGAGAAGATATGTACGAATCGCCAGTCTATTGTTAATGCTAGTTCTCAATCTTTAGCATCCACTGGGACTGTGCTAATCTCGACTCCAAATGACTCTTTGAAGATAATGTTTCCAACCTTTCACCGATGATATTGTTTTTGCTGCTCTGTGCAGACTTAAATATGCTTTTCCAATTGATCCGATTCTTCTTCACATTATTCAATCACTACCATCTGAAACTATTTCCTTATTCACTGCTATTCTCCATCAGTCGTTTTCCAACTGCATGATCCCAGCCCCATTAAAACACACCCGGGTTCCTCCACTTTTGAAGAAACCTCACTTGTAGCCAGCCTTCCCAGGTGATGATTGTCGGCCTAGATCTCTTCTTACAATTGTAATGAAACTCATCGAAGTCATGGTCACCCCCATATTTTATCGCTATCTTGAATCCAATCACCTCTAAAACCCTTACTGATCTGGCTTTAGACACTTAATGGGGTTGGAGTCCTTCATGGATGATCTGGCTTTGCTTCAGGACCGCAGTGATATCAGAGTACTGATTCTCCTCGACCTCTCTGCCGCCTTTCAATACTGCTGACCATGGCATCCTTCTTCGCCGCCTGGAAATGTCTGGTATATTTTGCTCTTCTCTATCCGGGTTCTCCTCTTTTCTTGTGGATCAGACTCAAACAGTATCTCTTTTTCCTTTTTTTTGTTCTACACCTGTAACTTTAACATGTGGTGTCCATCAGGGAGCCTCTGTTTCTCCGCTTCTTTTGAATTTTTATCTCCGTCCTCTGGCTGACCTTATTGCGGAACATGATGTGCATTTTAAGACATATGCAGATGATTCCAAATTGTTTTTTCATCTTGCTTCATCCGAGTCCGATCCTCCTTCCAAACCGAAGTCATGCTTACTTGCTATTGGAGACAGGATGTCCAGTAACTGTTTCAAATTAAATGGGTACAAAACTGAGATTCTGGTGATTGGCTCTTTCAATGCCATTGAGGCTTGGAATCCTGAATACTGTCCTGCCTCTTGGTTGCCCCGCCCTACCCATTGTACATCTGTTAAGGGCCTTGGGATCAAACTTCTATCTTCAGGCTCTAGAGAAGCCCATATTTCCTCGGTTTGTAACTCTAGTTTCCTCAAGCTGAAACATTTAAAAAAAGATTCTTCCTTTTATACCATCTGAGTTTCGCTCTACAGTTGTGACTTTGTCAATCATGGGATCCCCGACTACTGCAATGGAATATATCTCGGCCAACCAGAGTTTCTGGTTCAACGTCTGCAGCTTGCACAATTCTGCAGCACGTTTAGCTCTGGGAGCACCCAGGATGGCTCATTTTCATTTCTTACTCCAGCAGCTCCACTGGCTTCCTGTGAAAAGCCAGGGCAACTTTAAGAATCTGTGTGTTACACATCACGCCATTCATCAATCTGGCGTGGTTAATCTTCAATCTAAATTGACCCGCTATACCCATTTGAAACATTTGCGTTTGACCTTGCAACTTGTTTTGAAAGTTTAGAGGTTTTGCAAAATGCGTGCTCGAGGTCGAGCCTTCTCTGTTCTTGTCTCGACCTTGTGGAACTGTCTTCCATACCAGCTTCATGAAATTAACAATCATTTTATCTTTCATAAAGCTCTAAATATAACCTAGTTATTTTGTGGCTTCTCGCGACGATCTCCCCAGTTGCCTTTAGCACCTATATACCTTTGGAGATAGATCACGCTTTACCAAGATTAATACATACATACATACACATATATATATATATATACATCCTTTTCAAACCAGCCTTCACAAGCCAAAGGAGCAAAAACATGGCTAATGGTTCCCCCCTCCTTATTGGCCTTCTAGGAGAACAATACTGAAAATGTGACCAACAGCCCGAATAATTTTCTAAATGCAGTTGTCGAACAAGTGGCAGGTTGTGTTTCCTATCCCAAGTTTAAACAAAATGGTGAGCATGGTGGGCAGCAGGCTCAGTGGAGATGGGCTCGCAATTGACTAGGTCTCGAACATACCGGCCTTCTGTAGGTTGGCACATGTTATGTCTGACACTACCCCATTCTTTCATGCCTCTTTGAGAGCAGTCCAGCATTGTTTTTTTTCTCTTGCCTGCTTGCATGTCATTTTCAGTGCCCCGCTTAAATCTTTGTGACTGGAAGGCATGGGAGAGCTTCTAAAGTGTAAGGCTCCCTGTGAAGGAATCAAATCAGATACAGACACAAACAGATAAGACATTCTGGAGGTGAACACTTTAACTATTCTGCTATTCCAAATGCCTCATTCTTCCTATGCCTGATGAAGTAATTGAAGATTACAAAAGCTTGCAAATAAATGACTTTGTTAGCCTAAGCCTAACCAAGGCATCTTGTTGTCTTTTTTGGGGCAACACTTAACACACAAATAAACACTGTGATGAAGTGGCCTTACCTTTACATCCAATAAAACAGCCAGCAGACAGAATAAGAGTCTTTCTTCCACCCATGAGTGTTATCACTTGAGCAACACCTCAGGAGAATCAAAAGAGGAGAGGGAGAAAGAGAGGAAAGGGGAAAGCGAAAGAGCTCCTTGGCAGAGGGAGGAAGTGTCCCGAGCAAGCCGGAACCAGCAGAGCTGTGTACATACTAATGTTGACCACAAGGTGTACTTGTGAGAGCTGAGCTAGTGACATAGAATGCTTGTCCGAAACTGAGGCAGCCAGTGGTAGGGGAGAGGTGGTTGGCCATCCCCATTCAGTAGAGTGCTGCAAAATGGCCCGAGATTGATCCCAGGTAAAGAGAGCCAACTGCTAAACCTACGTGAAGATAGAAGAGGCCAGGAAACTGGCATGGTAAAAAGGGGAATGTGGGGAAAGAGTGCTAGCAAACTCCAGGACGGATGTTGCATCAAACTGCTTTGGCAGGCAATACTCATGAGGCATTTGAAGGTCAAATACGCAAGAGAAGGGTTGTACAGTCCACATTCCCATTAGTGAATTGCTTAATTGCACTGTGGGAACTAAACTCCATATTCCCTAAGAAAGAGGCAGCAGCTAACCATAGAAACCCCTACAAACTGCAGCCCACATTCGCAGATGAAGAAATGTGGGGATGTTTTCTAGAACATCTGTTGACTCAGGTGGCAGCTTGGGCACTTAGCTACTCTCCCAGGGCAGTTTCTACGCTTATATCTGAGACTTTTGGACTCTATGAAGGCATCACAAATGAGACACAGACGTGGATTCAAGTTTGATCAACTCAACAAACATTTATAAACTAAAAATGCAGGATGGAATAAGGCCTAACTTGCCCTATGCAAAGGTGGGATTTCCCTGCCTAAAGAAAACTAAGGATAGTCTGCGTCAGGAGATCCAAAGCAAATGTCTATCTGTGTTCAAAACATATACTTGACCTCATTGCACGCATTTGAGCAAAGGCTTTGGTTAAGGGCTGATACAGCTGATCGTGCTGCTCATGTGTGGAAGTTCCTTCACTTCAACACTTCTACGTTTGTGGACTCTTTGGACTCTGTATCCACGGTAAAGCTGCAGCCTGAGCAATGAGAAAAAACAATTCAAACAGTGTGCTTCAACTGTTACAACGGTTACAGCTAGTTTTACAACTGTTTGTTTCATTCCCCCAGTGATCCCTGTGGCTCCTCCTCCCCCTCCCAGAAGCCCATTTCAACTACTGCGCACGCGCATTTGCACACGTGCATTCGAGCAAGGGCTTTGGTTAAGGGCTGATAGAGCTGGAGGGCGAAGAGGTGAAGGTATTTCAATTGTGATTGTGTTCAAATTTTCTATACTCATTATATTTTATATTTTTTACTAACAAAGTTTGCATAGATATCTTGGTATATTGAGCGAATGGCAAAACTGTATACGCTCCTGTCTGACATGCCCCCTCCGAGATTCTTCTCGGAGTGTCCCTCTGCAAGTCATGTTACACTGAAGTGTGTAAATCATGTACCGAACTAAACACGCCAAGTCAAAACAACTGCACGTTGTAGATCAATATCACTCACAATGGATATTCGAAAGTTTAACACTGAACGTTTTCTTGAAAGTGCGGTGTCTATTAATAAGGCGTCAATGTTACCTGAATATGAATTGCTCGTTTTGACAGTGGGCGGTGCAACTGATGCACTGCAGGCTTAGCCCATTGACCTATGCACCTCGTCAGATTCTTTATTAGCAGCATTCACAGAGGCAAATCTCTTGGGAGATTATGCTTTACCTCTGAACACTCAAACTGTAACTAGAGTTCAAGTGCATACTGTACAAGGACTTTCTCAAACCCCTCCATTAGTGGAAGTAACTCACATTACTCAAAACTCTTCACATGAGCGATCAACAATCTCATCAGTGATGCCGAAAAATGACGTTGCATTTCAGATGGACCAACAAAGTGCACTACTAGATTGTGACCATCTGTCACAATCTCCTGTTATGTTTACAGAATCTCTTCATGACTCTTCGATTTTATCTGTCTTGTTTACTCAGCCCACACCAAGACAGATAAAACATCAGTCTCCATATTGTCAGGAGGCACCTTCCCAGGCTGCGGTCTTATTCACTGAAACCACCCTTCAGTCTATGAACACAGTGTTATTTTCGCTAGCAAAGCTTTACGAAACTTTGGACTCACGTTTGATTGATCATAATTTTCTGTTGCGAGGACTCCAGAATATCACATAGGCGCCCTCTTTGCTTTCTAATCACAACCTGGATCGAGATCTCGCCGGGGCTCAACTTCTGGATGCTCCATCTAGAGCTAAAGATTACCGAGCTAATCTAGCCAGAATATATGCCTGTGCACTAGAACAAGCAAGTGCCCCCATGAAGGAAAACGGTTGCTCTATTCATCAGGGAGGGGAATTGGACAAAATAACACCATCTAATATTATCCTGTCCGTGGAGCCTCCAGAACTTGAACCAGCCCCGGCTGATTTTGAGACGTTAAATAACCCAACATGTAATATCTTTGCTGTCCAAAGCAAGAAAAAACTAACCAATGCAAAGATGGTGTCTGCCAAAAAAACAAAGAATGAAAAAATATCAAAGATGCAAAAAAAAAAAAAAAAACACACTCTTGTCAGTTTGTCAAAATGCTGTCCTTGCCAGACAGAGGAATCAAAGAAAAAAGGTGCAGCAATTGTGAGAAACTATGTAGCCATGTCAAAAATTAAGGCAACCTCATCTCAGGTGAACAAGGTGAATGACGAGGTTAATTCCCCTTTGGTACATGATCTACAATATGCTCCACTGGATAATTTAGTTGATAAAATCACAGGAGCTAGAACTGTGTCCTCTGGGTTAAAAATGGTTCCATCTTCCCAAATAAATATGAGTTAACTTCTACATGCTTCCCAAACAGGTCCCTTTGTTCCCTACATTAGACAGTAGGCGTGAAGAAATCCAAAAATCGGTGGGCTTATTTATGTCTCGGCCTTCCGCCTTCGTAACACAAAAAGCACAAAGAGTGGTGAATTGCTTAAACAACCACTGCGAAGTAAGATGATACATACAATGCCATCTCAACCCATAGTCAACAACTCCATGGGTACAAATCGATTGTAAACTTATTCAAATGGCACTGGATTGCCATGTAGCAAGAATGTTGAAATAAACAAACCAAAGGGCAGACAAAATAATTGTGGCAATACTACACACTTAAGTCTTATTTTACAGTGTCGAGGTGGTGACTTTGGTATATATGACCTAAATAGGTCGTCTGTCTTGAACATACTGAATAACATCCCTTGTCTACAAGATGTCATAACTAGTGACATAGCGCAGATTGAATTTATTCATGACCACGACAAATCGGTGGTTAAGATATGGATGTTATCAGGTTTAGGCCGAAACGCTAGCTGGCAAACAAGACTTGAGATATACCATTTGGGATTTTTGTTGCTACATCTTGCTGAGGTGGACTCTGTGGATAATCAGAGTCTATAAATGAACCATGGGGCTACCTATAAGAAACCTTGGTTAAATGCCCCTATGACAATTTCGTATCCTATGGAGGAGCCCAACGATTCTTCTATAATCTTTCCACGCACTCGGACCCCAGAGATTAGGCATTAACAATGCAAGATCATCCCAAATTACATTTTTAAACTGGCCTCATGGAATATGCGAGGACATACACATCTGATGTCAACCTCAGCAACCCTTTTAGCCCAATCTGACATCATCCTACTGCAGGAAGTGTGGCTTAGGACACCCCCTACTTGGGAAAACCATCAAGTAACTCTGGTCGCTGCTACTATTCCAAGAAGAGGGAGACCGATGGCGGGTCTCTTAATAACCACCAAGACTTCGAGTGGTTTGACTCTAGAATCGTGGGCCTCCCCGAACAGTCATATTCAACTAGTTAAGATCACTTGCAATCAAAAATGTGTTGCCTGTTTAAATCTGTACTGGAATCATTCTGCCATCAAAGACTCCTGATTTTTTAATGATCTAGACATCTGTTTTGACCTCATTACCAAAGATCCCTCCATAATTCATATAATTGTAGCAGGGGATCTCAATATGAACTGTTTAAAAGGGAAAGGGGGCAAACTGATGGAGACTTAAATACTGGACTACTTATGAAAGAGAGAGGGTTTAGCATGTTCAATGGTTCTGTGCAAGATGATATTCTGCCAAACACCTGGCGACATGGTAATCTCACTTCCCCGATTGATTATGTATATGTCGACACTAAATTGTTTGCAGTGGTGAAGACCTTTAAAGTGATTGAACAAGATCTAAGTGACCATAACATCCTTGAATTGACATGGGAATGGCCAATTAATATCAATAAAGACATTGCACAGTTTTACAATGTCGTTTTAACTTTGTGAGCTAAGGGAAATCGACTTAGATTGGCTCCATCAACCCTAGATAATATATTGTCAGCCGTAACATACCCAATAGATATGCTAGGGCCTAGCACCCTCTATCAAGATGGAATCTATGTAGTCATCCCCCAGTTTTTTAAACAAAAAGGCCAGTACGGACCTTTAATCAACAAAATCCATCCCCATGGATATGATGAAGATGTTAGAGTCCACAAGGCCAGGCTCAGGATGGAAATTCGGAACTCAAATTTTCCATTGATTGAAAAAAATAGACAAACATCCGGACTCAAGAACAAATATAATAACTGTCTTAAACAGCATAAAGCTGACATGATTCTTAAAGATGCTTGCATCATGCTGCGCTCTATGGCATCTAAGAGTTCTGCCATGAGTTGGGGTCTGATAAAAACAGCATACGTCAGCACACAATCAGTTATACAGATTCATTCAGTCGCGGAGGAAGTCTGGATACAATGTTACACTTCATTGTATTCAGACGTACATTGGGCTAATTATGCACCTCCCTTTGATTCTGACATAAGAGCTCAGCTAATCCATCAGCGAAGCTGATATACTGTATACTATCAAAAAATTGAATACGTCCAGAGTCCCTGGCCCGGATGGGCTGTCTAATGTAATGTTAAAAACCCATCCGGATCCATGGTCTAGTATCTTGGAAGTTATATTCCAGCAAACGGTTCACTCCCAAAAAATCCCACGCTCGTGGCAGAAATCGATCATCGTGCCCATTTACAAAAAGGGTGACAGGTTGGCACCCCAGAATTACAGACCAATAGCGCTGCTGGACCCACCTGGAAAATTATTTGCGCGTTTGATCTTGGATGATTTTAACAAGTGGACCAGTACATCCAATGTGAATGATCCATTTCAGTCGGGTTGTATGCCAGGGCTAGGAACATCAATCAATTTGCATGTACTTCATGCCATTAAAGAACATGAGATGCAAATGAAGCACGCCTTATTCATGGCGTTTATCGATTTCAAAACCGTGTTTGACTTCGTATCAGGGCATCTTCTATTTAGTAAGCTAGCAGGGAGCACTTGCCCTAAACATCTGCAACATTGGATACAAGAGTTTCATACCAACACCTCCATACAAATAAGACTGTCTATGGATGGTAGACTAAAGCGTTGTATTGACACTTACAAAGGTTTGAAACAGGGATGCCTCTTGGCATCCTCTTTGTTTAATTACTTTATATATTATTTTTTTTATTGTATTTAACTGTATTTTACCAGTTTTTACAAAAAGACATTTCATCATGTATGTTAACTTGTTTCTTTAACTTTGGAAGGGTTAAATCATTAGTTTCCTTTTGGTGCAATGAGTCCAAATCGAGGCTCTGCAAGAAGTTACCAGCTGCAATCACCGGCTTTTGATTTAATCAGGAAGGCCCACCAATAGTCTTCATCCAGCATACAAAACTGTAAATATAGATGTTCCAGGTGGGTTTTCCTGTTGGGAGCTAGTGCTGGACATTTAAGAATAAGGTGCTTCAAGCTTTCAGTTACGTGGGGCTCAATGCAAAAGCGACAGTGATTTAAGTCTGTTTTTCTCCAAATTCCCAAGATTTCGTTCGTTTTTAAGATGTTTCACCTTGCTCTCAAAAAAGTTGAACGGATTTTCTTATTTGGAAATTTCAATAAGTAGTTGGTGTGCTCATTTAATTTTTGTTCATAAGGAGGCAGGTGTGCAATGCACTTGTAGCCCATGGCTTTTGTCTGCGTGTCACACCAATCTGTTTCCTTAAGTTTTCTGGCGGTTTTTGTTGGATTGGTTAAAAGTTCATCTTCTGAGCTTCCCATCTCTTCCAGGATTGTCCGATTTTTGTCCATCCAGTCTCGAAGCATTTTGTTGGATCCTTTCTTCATTTCCTCGTGAATAAGGACGTATATTTTTTCCTTGGAGGATTGTGTTTTCCTATAAAGCATTAGGCTGTTAACGTCCACCGTTGAATGGGGGAAGATGTAGCAGTTTCCTCCACAGAGAGCCTTTGAGCTTGTTCCAAATGCTTTCAGAGATCATCGGCATGGCTTCCACTCCGTGAGTGCCGGGACCACCTTCGCCTTGTAAAATGTAATTGCCGCTTTGAGCGAAAAGTGCCAAAACTTTTGTCCATCAGAATTATTTGATTGATCAAGCTTTTGTTTTTTTTAAAATCAGGGTTTCTTGCATCGGCAATTCTCTAGTTTTATTGCTGAAGGTGACTCCCAGATATCTGAAAGTATCAACTTCTTCTAGTCGTTCATTCGCTAGGAACCATGCACCGGGCCCTTTTCGCCTTGATGGTTTATCTAGACACATTACTTTATAGCAGACATAGCGACTGATTTTGCTGACGCGATATCTGACTCCCCTCGCTTAAAGGACTGCGCAATCCCCTAGCTGTTTTACGCTGACGACCTGGTGCTGTTGAAGAAGACCGCAAGGGGTCTGCAAGTTCTGTTAGACAAGTTGGAAAAATATGTAAATGAGAATTAATTAACTGTCAATTTAAATAAATCAAAAGGTGATGATGGTTGTTCCGACATATGTGAAAAAAGGGATTCATCAAAATGTATTAGAATATAAATATTTGGGCCTTAATGTTAACACCTTGCGGTCAGATGATCCATACTATAACGAGATGAGAACTAAAATGAGAACAGCTACTGCACAGGCCTCTACTTTACATCACAAGGATGGCATTTTTTCACTCAAACCATTATTAATTTACTATTGTCAAAAACTGTTCCAACTGGAATATATGGTGCTGAAACAAGGACATGGCGAGATGAGTTGTTTTGGTCGACTATGGAAGGTACTTTTTGGAAGACCTTGTTGAGATTGCCTAAAGTTATGTCGATGTGTTTATTGTGCTATGAGCTGGGGTTAACTTCTCTTTATACAATGTACATGTGCATGTGTATTGTGAGGGATAAATCAAACAGCATTCTACATGTGCTGTCTAACTACAAGAAAGTGACTACTCACTTAAGGACAATTTGGCGAGAGAAGGTTAAGGAGTTTTTACAGGAGACTGAGGTTTCCGAGAAGCTATTGATTTCAAATCCTGATAAGGCTAAATACAAAATCATGCTTTGAGACTGGATCAATACTTGTGTACAATGTCTGAAAATCAAGCAGACTAAAACATTTTGCACTGTAATTAAGAAATTGAGAATGCCAGAATGTTATATATCAAAATGTCCTAGTTCTAAATATAGAGATCTATTCTTTAGGTTTAGATTCAATGTATGACATACCCAAGATGTACTTGTTAAATGGAAATTGATTCCTAGTGGCAAGAATGTCTGTCGGTTTTGTACGAACTCTGACATACCTGAAACTCTTCCACATTTAATATCAGCATGCTCCGCGCTTTTAGAAAGAATCATCATTTATTTTAAACCTCATTTTGAAACCTATAGACTTTTGACGGTTGCAGATTTTTGGTACAGGGTCTACAATGCTGATACAAACAAACTGAGAATTGCTGTTGTAAACTTTCTGCTGTCACTTAAACTTGGACATGACGTCTCAGAAGTGTTCCAAAATTCTTTTGCATGTGAAGTTCTGGCTTGGTATAATTTGAATAAGATGCAGTACTCAATTGTTGAATGCCCAGCCCTTAAGAAATGATTGACTCAAAAAGATGTTTTATTTGTATTACCCCTCATGAACTACAAGAGAGAAATGACATGACGCTGTTTTATTTCTTGATATCTGTTCTTACATCTTATTTAGTTTTTTCATGTCGAGTTTTTTTGGGGGGGGATTTTTAAGTTTTGATAAAAAAAGTGAAAATTAATATGTGGATCATGAAAGGTTTATTTTAAGTTTGTATAAATGTAAATATATTGAAAAGTTGATTTATCAACTGTATCAATAACAATAAAAAAGAATAATAAAAAAAAATACTTGCCCTCAAATCTAAATGTACATAATGTGTAGGGATGTCAGCATCAAAATAAGTAGTGTTTAAATTAAGAGTTCAGAGCTTCTTCCAGATCCTGGCTTGTAACCAGTGTTCCCTTCCCCAAGTTCAAAATAGTTCACAAGGCACAGGGGTTCCCTAACCCAAGAGCTCAAGTGTTCCAGCTTTCCAAAACAACACAATTCATTGAGATACATGCACGTGCAGATGATATCGTTAACTTTCACCAATTCACATGTGTATTTCAGTTACTTGACTTCAAACACAAGCTTTTTAGTGGGTGCTTTCAGTGGCTTTTCCATATAGGGGTGCAATAGGTCTAGGCGCAGTTGCCGGACCACACGGTCCACCCATTACAGGTCACGCAACCGATACACCTTAGTTGTTTCTTTTGCAACAATGCATGGCCACCTCTTCAGCTTAACAGTGTTGCTTGATTTATACACATATATCATACCCTTTCAACATTGTATCGTGACTTGGTTGGCCACCACGTCCTTGTTGCACTTTATGTTCTCCTGGCTCTTGTCAATACTTGTTTCCTCATTTCATACAGTTCCTTAAATTCTCTTTGCTCTTACCAATGCGTGTTAACCAATATTTCTCTTGGCTCTGGCCAATGCTTGTTTTATCATACAAAGTTCCTTGTATCAGGAAGTTTCACAAATTTTGTTTCACCCAGATCGGCATTCGAAAGTGCTAAAACTTGCTTGCACTCAAATCAGTGTTCACAGAAAAACTTGTTTTCATTCAAACCAATGTTCATTGCTCGCTACGTAAGCTTGTCTGCTATCCCGGCATTCCCTCTGCTTGGTAAACTCACCAGTCGGAGCATACAGCTTGCCTGTGAGGTCTCCTGCCACCACAAGCTCTCTTTTTCCCATGCTGTACATCACTTAGTCTGCCAGCGGCTCTCAGTGGCTTCGCTCAATCAGCAATGCTTCTCCTGCAGCTAGGGATTCCTACGACTGCTTTGCTGGGTCACAGCAGTTTCTCTCTCGCAGTCTCACCACCGGCCTCCAGCGTCCTTCAGCTTCGCTTCCCATAAGCTCTGCATCTTCCAAGGGGTCTTGAGCACTCCACTTGCCACACCGCTTCTCTGGAGAGGTCTGTTTTCACCCAGAAGTCCATAGCTGACTCCATTTCCACAATACTTCCTGTTTTTAAAGTTCCTGCCATCATGATTGGTCCAAAAAGGACCATCCGCTCACTGTTGAAATGGTAGTCCTGCGTTACTCTTGTTGGCCTCCTCCTAATCCCAGAACACAACGGATGTCTGTATGTGTGTCTGTGTTAATAAAGTGATGATGTGTTTCTAGTTGGCCTCTTCCTCGTCCCAGTACCAAACTGGTGTTTCTTGGGGAATGTTTTAAGGGAAGAATAGGGAAAGGGTTGACAATAGCCTATAAAGGCTTGAGGGGCAGAGGACTCATTACGAAAGGGAAATGGGGATAGAATGTCTCACCTAAGGACGTCTCCTCCCCACTCCCCAAGTCTCCTTCATCCAGGTGATCCCCCCCCCCTCGCATCAACACCCCCAGGGTCATGATCCAAGAGCAATGGCCTTTCCTTGGCCACCCGGGAGGAGGATACATGGGGAAAACAAGTGAGGACGCCCTCGGGTTCGTCGCAACTCCTGATGGCCTTCTCTTCCAGGAACAGGCAGTCAAATTTGAGGCAGATGACAAATGACCCAGTGACTCCAGTGAATCACCTAATCATGATCTTCATGGAGTTAGAGGGCCCTGAAAACTCTCTGACATGTTCCACCGAAGATAGCAAATACTGGAAGAAATTACATAGGTAACACCTTTAATGTTCACCTTTGAAAATAGCATGACTGATGGGGAAAACCGGGTTTTCAACCCTAAATTAAGAACATCCTCTTGTGAGATAGGACTGAAAATCAGCTAGAGCCTGCCGAGGGGTATACTTGACTGCATTAAACCCAATGTGCAAAACACGCTTAATAAATGTAAAGTTCAGGTAAACAACCTGAGACTGACGCAAGTAGCTTAATCCTGGAAAGCAATCATTAAATTGAATAAATAGGCACCGTTGAAATAAATTCTAAAGACCACTTCTTCTGTGATCATAGTAAGGGTAAAAATGTCAAGTTCCAAGCTACTAGCTAGGCATAAAAAATCTCTCACTGCCTCAATACTTGTCAGCACTTACCTGATGTCACCTTGGCAGCGGCTGCTTTTCTGCCCACTGGCCATCAGTGTTTTTCCACCACAAACCGCTGCATACGGTCTAGTCTCCCCCCAAGATGGCAGTGACGTCCAGACAAGGCCATGACCAGTGCTCCAGATAAGATTTTGAAGAGGGAGTATTTTAATCCCTATTTTTAAAAGTTGGGAGTAAAATTCTTTTTTCGGGGGTAAAAATGTAAGTCCAATTACTACTCGTGAATCGATAGTGGCAAGTACCTGATCATAGCCACAATACCTAGCAATGATTTTGTGAAATAAATGTCTAAACTTGTAAAAGAGAGAAAGACTTTTTAGAAGCTCTAAAATTCAAGAGCCCATTCATCTGGAAAGCCCCCCCAAAAATGACTATTTCATGACCTTCCAGCTGAAGTTTGAAGACGAAAGAGCTGCCTTTGGCAAAGCCTGCCAGCTGGCTCATGAGCTCCAAATCCAGATCACCTTGACCAGCACTGTAATGTTTAAAATCCCCCTAACCTATTTGATATTTTATTTGTATCTCGCTGGTACACAGCCTAGCCTTCACTTCAGAAGAAACTTTTACAATTCTCCCTCCAGGAACGAGAAGGAAAATATATAGAATTGCTGATAAATTACCCCCTCAACCATTCTTGTATTCTTAAATGAGGGTCCTTTACTCCCCAGTTTCCTTTCCTATATAACAAACCCAGCCGATTACACCGACTTTAACCTCTTTTACAGTTCTGCACGATGGTGCTTAAGTCAAACATTATGCCTGCGAAGGTGGGGAGTGAGATTATTTTACCATGAGGCTAGAGGAGGCTGGGGTTGGTGACATGCATGGTGATTCCCATGTTATTGTTTTTTTTCAAGGTTTCTGCTGGTGGCATTCTACCCTCCTTAATCCTCAAAGGCCTTAGAAGTCGTTTGTCGTGTGATCACCTCGGTTTGGTCAGCGAGATAGTGGCAAGCCCTTCCACAACTGCTGAAGCACTCACACTACTAAGAATGTGTTGCTAGGTAACCTTTCACAGTGCCAATACTGAGATCTTCTTTAGCCAATAGTAGGAACTCCAAAACCATGCATGTGGAGCACCCTTTATCACAGCACTAACTTTTAACTTGTGCCATTAACGAGCATAAATGGACTTGGTGGATGTGCACCACATAGAGATCATCACACTAAGGACTACTTCAGAGAGATCCCAATCTTTGCATCTCAGCCTATCAATGGCAAACAACAAAAGCTCAGCATCCCGAAAATGGTGTAAAGCACTCAACCCTGCTTCTGCACATCCTCCCTCCATAGGGTCTTCCAAGGAAGTAATAGTAGAATGTTCAGCATGACTGGGTAGCAGGCTATCCATGCCCAGTTTGGATTCATCAAATTGATGGTTGTTCCGCTCTGCTTCAACTTCCTCCGCACCAAAGTAATCAGTGGTAATGGGGGGGAATATGCACATCAGGTCTAACTCTCGGAGATTTACCAGTGCATCCCACCATTGAGCTAAGCACTGTGGTCTCCTTGGAGTAGAAGAACTCACTCTTCTTCTTCAAGCTAGAAGCAAGGAAGGTGATCTGGAGAACAGCATCTGCTCTTTAATCTTCCCATTCAGGTCCCCCCTGTATGGGACACACAAGAGTGGACTCAACGCATCCGCCTAAGTGTTCAGATTGCCGGTGCATTCATCCTGCTCTTGATCGCCAAAAACCAATTTAGCAAGACCTCCCTCCCTGTACAGTCTGAGCAAACCCGAACCACCCATTTTGTCGTTGTTGTGCATGGCAGTAATGTCCATGAAGACCTGTACAGTTAAGTACTGTTTGACTGTAAGAAGGACCGCAATGCTAGACAGACCAAAGTTCCAGAGAGTTTTTGTGGAAGGACTACAATGAGCGTTCAATCAGACTGTTCACTAAAGGATCCTGCAGATGAGCTTTCCATCCCATTAGAGACGAGTCCGTGACCAGAGTGGTGGTCGGCCAACGCTGCCAGAATACGGCTCCCAAAAGAAGTTGGTGAAAGATGCTCCAAAGCAGGATCTTGCAGACCTCTGGGGGACCAGGATAATGGCCCTCATATCCCCATTGAACTGCGACCATGCCTTCCGAGGGACCATTGTTTTGACCATGTGCAGTCTTGTTTCTGGGGCTATGAAGATGCAGGACGCCATATACCCTAACATTTCTCAAGAAAACCTTTGGCTGGGAGTCCAAAGTTCAGTTGGAAGAGGGGCCCCATGATCTGAATGACAGAGTGTTCTATGGTGGAGAAAAGGCCATGCCTAGCTCTGAATCCAGACTGCCTCTATAAAAGTATTCTGTAACGCTCACCTGGTTCCCACGGAGTCGCGGGCGTGCTCTGGACGGCAGTGGCCTCTTCGAAGGAGATGTTCAGCACCCTGAAGATGGAATGGGCTGGGTTCCCAAATCCGGCTTGTCTGGCTCGGATGAATACCCTTCTGTGAGCGAAAAGGAAGGGTTAATACTCTGCAGGTTTTGTGTTGATCTCCCGTTCCCCTTCTCACCCTCCTTGCAACCCTTCTGTAATTCCCTGTGGAGACTCACCTTAGGGATTGAAAAGGCGAGCTCTCCATCCTGCTTCTGATGCAGGGGCGCGTTGGGATCCAGTTACGTCACTGGATAGTAAGTTCGAGTTCGCTTGTCTGTTCCGGTAAGTACCGTAAATGTTTATGGCAAGCTTGAGTCTAAACTGTTCCTCTTCTCTTTTGCAGGTAATGGAAGACTCCGGGCTGAGGGCGGTTTCCGTCGTAAACCTGATTTCAGGTGAGTTTTGGTGTAGGCCCACTACTGTCTTTTCCTGTCTTTTTCCTTAGGGGCCGGAGTTCGAGAATGCCGAAGAAATGGAGCCGGTACGAAGCAGAAGCTGAGTCCGACCTGTAAGCAGGTAAGTTTTAAAATAGTTTGTTTGCTACGGTTCTTGCATTCACTAATGTGATGTTTGCTTTTTCCCCATAGGGGCCGGGGTGCTGAAATGCCTAAGGAATGGAATCGACCCGAAGGTAAGAAGAATTAGCTTGGCGGGTAAGTGCTTCTTGGTTATTTTCCCCTTCTCACCTTGCTTTCTTCTCTTCGTCTCCCCATAGGTGCTGGAATGCTGCAGGAGATCCGGATGGGCGTCGCAGAGCCGAAGGCGCCACGTGCAGGTAAGAGAAGTGCGCCGAGATGTATGCGACGCGGTGAGTATTTAAAATGATGTCTTTTGCAGGAACATTTGCGCGCTGAATCCGGAATGCAGCTTTAACAGGTAAGGTTTGTTTTCACCTGTTTCTTCTTCCCTTTTCTACCCTTAGGTGTTTCCAGGATGCTGGCAGGCGTGGTCGAGAACTGGAGCAGGAGCAGGCACGGTGAGCGTCCAGCTGTTATGAGCAGAACAACGCGAAGCGTGGTTTGCTGTCTGGGCGTGGCTTAAATAGCCTTTCAAGTAGTCCCAGGTATGTATCCTTCCACTGAAGGTATGTATCCTGCCACCAGCCACACCCGTGTGGTTAACTAGTTCCTTTTTCATCTGGAAGTTGTAGAATGATCTGCCAGGTAAGGAAATTGCAGCATGGTCTGCCAGGTAAGTTTGCACCAAACACTATTCCTTCCATATCTTGTACGAGCCTGGCGCCGATGGTGCCAGGACTGTTATCCCTTATGAGCCTGACGCCAACGGCGCCAGGACTTAGTCCAAAGAGCCCCTATCTGGGGTGGCTGGGACTTCCCTAGTATACATGTTGCCTGCCTCTGAGGGTGCCGGGCCCTGTCTAGCTCCTTGGAGGTAGGCATCATGACAGTACCTCCCCCCAAGGATGTACTGTCCGGAGGCTTTGGTTTGTGTGGAAACTTACAATGAATTTTTGTATTAGACGAGGTGCATGTATATGATCGCTTGGTTCCCAAGATCTCTCCTGAGGTCCATATCCTTTCCAATCAATTAGGTAAAAAACCTTTGACTTGGACATCTTAGAATCTAATATGATAATTTAACTTCGAATTCCAGTTCCCCATCTACTGGGATTGTTCTGGTGGCTTGAGTAGCCTGGTTCCGGGTTGTACAGGTTTCAACAGTGATACGTGGAAAACCGGATGGATTCGCATGTTGGGGAGCAGATCGAGTTTGAAGGCTACCGGGTTGATTACAGCCTTGATTGGATAAGGCCCTATATATCTTGGGTTAAAAGTTCGCGGGCCTTTAAGTGGTAGATGTCTAGTCGCCAGCCACACTTGATCTCCAACTTGGTAAGGAGGTACTTCGCTCCGATGTAAGTCAGCATTTTCCTTATATTTGTCCTTGGCCTGCTGTAAATGAGTCTTGGCTTCTTTGAAGGCTCGGGTTATGGTGGCATGTAAGTTATCCACGGCGGGCACTTCAAGGCCTTGAGGTGGTTCAAGATCCGAAGTTCTGGGATGGTGGCCAAATAAGGTATAAAAAGGAGTCTGGCCAATTCCTGAATGCACAGAATTGGTGTACGCGTATTCATCAATCCATAAAATGTCTTTCCAATTATATTCTGATTGATGCAACATGCACCGTAAGTACTGTTCAAATGTCTGGTTTGTTCTCTCGGTTTGGCCGTCAGTCTGAAGATGGTGGCTGGTAGATAAACGCACATCAACTTGTGCCCTTTGGCAACATCTCTTCCAGAACCGGGAAATAAACTGCCTTCCCCGATCGGAGATTAATATGGATGGAAAAACATGTAGACGAACAACGTTCTCAAGAAATTCCTTGGCTAGGGTGGAGGCTGAAGGCAGCCCTTTCAAGGGAATAAAATGGGCCATCTTGGAGAAGAGGTCTACAATTACCACTATAGTATTAAATCCATGACAAGGAGGTAGGTCAGTTATAAAATCCAGCGATAAAGTGTGCCAAGGTGCCGGTGGGATGTCCAGAGGTCGTAACGGACCGGCTGGTTTTTGCTTTTGACTTTTATTTTGGGCGCATACTGCGCATGTCATCACGAAAGATATTATATCCTTTCGCCAGGAGGGCCACCAGAAATGCCATTTAATTTTTTCTTCAGTCTTAGCGATGCCCGGGTGTCCTTCCATTAGTGTCTCATGATGATGGGCAATAACGAGATCTTGCAAATCCTTTTGAGGCAAGAACAGTCGCCCCTGGAAAAAAGGTAAATCGTTATTAATTGAAAATCTGGGATCTTTCAGGCTCCATTCTTGCAGGGCTGCAGCGTCGAAAAGCAATTTAACTCTAGTTTGAATATCCTCTAGAGTTTGTGAGGAGATCACCCCCAAAATTCTCTGTTCGGGAATAATCGGAACTGGATCTAGAGTTGGGGTAGAATCGCCCATTCCTATTCGAGATAGTGCGTCCGCCTTGCCATTCTTGCAGCTGGGGCGATAGGTGATCACAAAGTCAAATTCTGCAAAGAACAGGGCCCAACGGAGTTGGCGTGAGGATTGAGCTTTGGCCGTTTTTAAGTATTGCAAATTCCTGTGGTCTGTAATTACGGTAACAGTATGTCTTGCGCCGAGAAGATAATGACGCCAAGCCTTGAAAGCTGACTTGATAGCTAATAGTTCTTTATCTGTGATTGCGTAGTTAACTTCTGGAGCTGAGAATTTTCTAGACCAAAAGGCCACATGATGCAGTTGGTTCGAGACTGGGTCCCTCTGTGGTAGAACCGCTCCCATGGCGAAACTAGATGCGTCAGTTTCCACAACGTAAGGGAGATCTGGACGGGGATGTTTTAACACAGGTGCGGAGGTGAATTTAGTTTTTAGTTCCTGAAATGCTTGTTCTGCTTCCGTAGTCCATTCGAAGCATTTGTTTTTCCGTAAGAGGGCTGTGATGGGTTGAACCACTCGAGAAAACTCCGGGATAAACCTTCGATAGAAATTGGCAAAACCAAGCATGCTCTGAACCCCTTTCACAGAACTAGGGGATGGCCATTTGAGGATCGTGTCCACTTTCCGTGAGTCCATTCGAACTCCCTTTGGCGTTAGGACGAAACCAAGAAACTCAACCTCCGTGACGTGAAAAATGCACTTTTCGAGCTTTGCAAATAGTTTGTGCTGGCGTAGTTTCTCCAGGACGGCCTTAACATGTTTTCGGTGATCAGATTCCGAGGAAGAGTACACTAGGATGTCGTCAATATATATGATGGCACAAACATCTATGAGTTCTCGAAAGATTTCATTCATAAAATACTGGAAGGCAGCAGGTGCGTTGCACAACCCGACGGGCATCACTTGGTATTCAAAGAGTCCGTATTTGGTGCGGAAGGCCGTTTACCATTCATCGCCTTCTCTGACGCGCACCAGATGGTAAGCCCCTCTTAAATCCAGCTTGGTAAAGATGCAGGCATCTTTCACCTGGTCCAGGAGTTCAGGGATTAGAGGCAGGGGGTAACGATTCTTAACCGTTATCTGATTTAAGGCGCGATAGTCAATACATGTTCTAAGGTCGCCTTCCTTTTTCGGCACGAAGAACAAAGCTGAAGAAGCCGGTGACTTTGACGGGCGAATAAACCCATTGGCAAGATACTGATCCAAATACTGGCGTAAATGAAGATTCTCTGGTTCGGTAAGGGCATAAATCCTACTACAAGGCGGTTGAGCATTGGGTACCAGATCAATTTGACAATCGTATGGCCGGTGAGGTGGTAAGGTGTTGGCCTGTTCTTTTTGAAAAACATCCTGAAAGTCCTGATACTCAAGTGGTTGTTGTGCTGACACAGAGGTTACTGAGGCTAGACCCACTTGTGGATTTCCGGAATAACAAGTTTGTCTGCAGTTAGGAAAGGTGATACTCTTTGCTCGCCAGTCAATTCGAGGATTATGTGCTTCTAACCAAGGGATCCCCAAGATTACCTAAAATTGTGGAGCCTTGATTACGTCGAACACTATGGTTTCCCTATGACCATCTTGGCCAACCAGTGTAATTTCTGTGGTAGAATGTGTTACCGGCCCAGAGGCAATTTCGGTCCCATCAATCGTGGTAATGACATCTTTGGTGATTTTTGGTCAGAGAGGGAGACCAATCCTGGAAGCCAATTCAAGATCAAAATAGTTCCCAATAGCCCCACTGTCGAGATAGGCCTTTATTCCATGCAATCGTTGAGGCTGCTTTGGATCCACGAGGGTCATTGGCATGATGAAATGCGAGGTCAAAGAGTTTGTCTTCACGCTCGGCAAGCGGACCTCTACGCTTGTCGGGCTTGATCGTTTCCCGAATCAGATTTTGGAAGGTTTTGGTCTGTGGCTCCAACCACCTTCTTGGGTGGTTTTACCGGGCAATTTCGTAGAAAGTGTCCAGACTCTCCGCAATAGAGACATAACTGGTTTTGCCTTCTTCTTTCTCGTTCTTTCTGCGTTAGGGGTCCTTTTACTCCCCCAATTTGCATTGGCTCCGAAGTGTCGGTACTCTTGGGGTTTGTGTGGGTTTTTACCAAAGCCCGAGTTTCAAATCTAGTCCGATCAGTCTTTCTATTCTGGAGTCTATGATCAAGTTGGATCACTAAATCAATGTATTCCTCACAGAGTTGGGGTGGATTCACAATTTGAGCCAGAACGTCTTTTAGCTCTCCACGAAGTCCTCGATGAAACAAGGTGATTCTTTTATTCTCAGGCCACCCAGTTTCCACGATCAGTCTGTTAAATGTGGCGATATAAGATAGGAGGTCTTGGTTCCCTTGACGCAAAGACAGAAGTTCGTTATCCAAGGCTTCACCCTGGGCGTGGCGGGCAAATAATCTCTCCATACTAGCCTGGAAGCGTTGAAAGTCACGAAGGATAGGATCGTCTTGATTTACCAACGGAATAGACCAATCGGCTGCACAGCCGCTGAGATACGATAAAACAAAAGCCACCCTAGTTTGGTCATTAGGGAAGGCCCCAGGTCTACATAAAATGTGTAAACGACATTGGTTCATGAAAACAGTGTATTTCTTGGGGTCCCCTGCAAAATGTTCAGGTGGGGCCAAAGGCATGTTTCCCGGCAGGTTAATTTGCACCGGGTTAGTGGAAGCCATAGGAGTGGGCTCTCTCCCGGAAGCAGGTAATGGCGTTTGTCCAGCCTGATTCTGCAAAAGCTGTTTAGCCAGGTCATCGGTACGTTCTTTGGACAAGATCAGTTCTCTTCGAAGAACGTTGGTTTCTTGGCGGGCGGCGTGAACTTCCGCCCGTAATTCCCCCAATAGTTGGGCCAGTTGGTCTGTTTCGGAAGTCTCCATGGCGCCTGGGTGGGTAATTGTGGGTAGGCTTCGCGTTCTGTAACGCTCACCTGGTTCCCACGGAGGCGCGGGCGTGGTCTGGACGGCAGTGGCCTCTTCGAAGGAGATGTTCAGCACCCTGAAGATGGAGTGGGCTGGGTTCCCAAATCCGGCTTGTCTGGCTCGGATGAATACCCTTGAATACCCTTCTGTGAGCGAAAAGGAAGGGTTAATACTCTGCGGGTTTTGTGTTGATCTCCCGTTCCCCTTCTCACCCTCCTTGCAACCCTTCTGTAATTCCCTGTGGAGACTCACCTTAGGGATTGAAAAGGCGAGCTCTCCATCCTGCTTCTGATGCAGGGGCGCGTTGGGATCCAGTTACGTCACTGGATAGTAAGTTCGAGTTTGCTTGTCTGTTCCGGTAAGTACAGTAAATGTTTATGGCAAGCTTGAGTCTAAACTGTTCCTCTTCTCTTTTGCAGGTAATGGAAGACTCCGGGCTGAGGGCGGTTTCCGTCGAAAACCTGATTTCAGGTGAGTTTTGGTGTAGGCCCACTACTGTCTTTTCCTGTCTCTTTTTCCTTAGGGGCCGGAGTTCGAGAATGCCGAAGAAATGGAGCCGGTACGAGGCAGAAGCTGGGTCCGACCTGTAAGCAGGCAAGTTTTAAAATAGTTAGTTTGCTACGGTTCTTGCATTCACTAATGTGATGTTTGCTTTTTCCCCATAGGGGCCGGGGTGCTGAAATGCCCAAGGAATGGCATCGACCCGAAGGTAAGAAGAATTAGCTTGGCGGGTAAGTGCTTCTTGGTTATTTTCCCCTTCTCACCTTGCTTTCTTCTCTTCGTCTCCCCGTAGGTGCTGGAATGCTGCAGGAGATCCGGATGGGCGTCGCAGAGCCGAAGGAGCCACGTGCAGGTAAGAGAAGTGCGCCGAGATGTATGCGACGCGGTGAGTATTTAAAATGATGTCTTTTGCAGGAACATTGGAGTGCTGAATCCGGAATGCAGCTTTAACAGGTAAGGTTTGTTTTCACCTGTTTCTTCTTCCCTTTTCTATCCTTAGGTGTTTCCAGGATGCTGGCAGGCGTGGTCGAGGACTGGAGCAGGAGCAGGCACGGTGAGCGTCCAGCTGCTATGAGCAGAACAACGCGAAGCGTGGTTTGCTGTCTGGGCGTGGCTTAAATAGCCTTTCAAGTAGTCCCAGGTATGTATCCTTTCACTGAAGGTATGTATCCTGCCACCAGCCACACCCGTGTGGTTAACTAGTTCCTTTTTCATCTGGAAGTTGTAGAATGATCTGCCAGGTAAGAAAATTGCAGCATGGTCTGCCAGGTAAGTTTGCACCAAACACTATTCCTTCCATATCTTGTATGAGCCTGGCGCCGATGGTGCCAGGACTGTTATCCCTTATGAGCCTGACGCCAACGGCGCCAGGACTGAGTCCAAAGAGCCCCTATCTGGGGTGGCTGGGACTTCCCTAGTATACATGTTGCCTGCCTCAGAGGGTGCCGGGCCCTGTCTGGCTCCTTGGAGGTAGGCATCATGACATATTCAGAGGGACAGAAAAGACTTCTTACAATTGATGGAGAAACCTGATTGGTGAAGCCCACATTCAAACCCATGCTATTAATTCTAACTGCACAGATTAACTGCACAAAGGCTTTGAACCCAAAATCAACACTGGTTCATTTTCTCATACCAACATTTTGAAACTTTATATGTTTCTTTGTGACTGTGTGGGTAGATGTACTACTGTCTGTAACTTACTCCCATTTTGGGAGCTCCACTTAAGCAGTTCTCACTTACCTGGCAAATAAATATCCTGTGTTCTGTTTGCATCTGTTTCCATGTGACACAAATCTTGCTTTTCCTTAACACTTAAGGAAAAGATGGAAGTGGCAATGACAGGACCTACAAGTAAATTTTAAGAAATATGTTATTTATTTTCCAAATTGCCTAAATGAACAAAGAGCCAAACATGGGAAGAGAAAAAGATTGAATCCAACGGCTTCAAATGCAAAGAGCAGAAATGCCTGGGGTGTTCAAGTGAAGACAGTTATAGCAATTGCCAAACAATTAGAGAAATGCTGCGTTTTCCAACCCTAAACGCACCTAGTGATAATGTGGGGGCACGTATGGGATACAGCCAACAGTAGTTGAGTGAAAGGCTTGCAAAAATCACTATTTATTAATTCATACTACTGATTATAACAAAGACCAATCTCTAAGGCTGGGAAATGTGGTGAGGTACATCAGGGATCAGGAGTGGCCACTTGTTCTGTGATGCCAATCCTGGAGGTGGGACATAGAATCCCAGTCCTTGGCCTCTGTTTTCAGGCCATCCACATACCTGCAAACCACAGGTCTGACCTATATTTGGATGATAATGACAGATGTCCCTCACAAGTCCAGATGACAACTCCCACTTGTGAGGGTGAAGCAGCTGCAGGGAGGGAAGGCATGCATGCCAACACGGTCCAAGGAGAAGACTGTGATCTCCTCTAGGGATTAGGGATGCATGAAGGGCAGTGGGAAACCATGAACACCTGTAAGAAGCCGTCCAAGGCAAGACAGACCCATTCCCACAGACTACGGAGAGCAATGACAGAGTCAGGCAACTGCTATGACAGGGCAATCTGATTTCAAGATGAAGCCATGTAATTTGTAACCTTGCCCCGTTTAGCTTAGGCTACCCACAAATAATCCAAAACGGCTACTGTTGACGGGTTGGGGTAGTGCTTAGGATGAACATTCAATCCGCAGCTTGGGACATAAAGCATGCACCAGTGTCCCCCAACTAAACCCTTAGTGCCTCAATCTACAATTGAAGTATGAAAGGGGCAGCGGCTGCACCAGATTGTGGGAGACTGGAGAGGAGGAGGCAGTGCAGGAATAATTGAGAGAGCAGGATTTAGAGTGGGTGAAGGAGATAAGTGAATAGAAGCCATCAAAGAAGGGCAAGACCAAGTGGAGGAAGGGGGAAAGAGTTGAAAGGAAAGGTTGGCGTTAGAGGAAGAAAAGATAAGGAAGCAAAAAGGAAGACTTGCCAGGAGAGGTTGACAATTTAGAAGGGTCAGAGGATGAAGGCGAGAATGGTGACACCTGAGGAGGTTGAAGAAGAGAAGAGGCGTGAGAAAGGAGGACAGCAACAAGAAATTGAGAGATTGGAGACAGAGAAGGGTCATAGAGGAGGAGGAAGGGAACATAGAGGTCCCATGTATAGAATATGTATTGACCGAGCCAGGGGTCAAAACAGAGGGGGTGCTGAAGAGTAGGTGGCAGAACCAGTCAAACCTAAGTTAGGGTGCAGCTAAAGCACACATGCTAAAAAGAGACAATCCTTGTTGAATTGAGTCCAAAGTTATGAAGGGCCACTACCTAAAGACCTATGAGAGAAAGGAAGGAAGTGAGAGTTATATGCTGGTTGGAGTCATATTCCAGATTCAGACAAAGACAGTTTGAGAAACCACGGACCTGAGACAGATTGGCATATGGACCATAGAGATCTTGTATTTACACGGAGCCAAGTTGGCTAACTGACCCAGTTAAGGCACCGCCCTTGCTGCTGCGCTACAATAACAACGGCCAGAAAATCAACCCAGAACAAACAGAAAATAGACTCATCTGCAACCACTTCCCGGGAGGACCAACATGTGTCAGCAGCTGCTGGCATGGGTGCCAAATACCCCAACCACAAGAAGAATGACTGACATTATGACTCGATCAGGAGTGTGTACCTTGACCACAAACCCATGCCTTATAGAACTCTTATAGAAGCGTCAGGACCACAGTTCTTAACCCAAATTGCTATTACACGGCCTTATGTTTGCATTGGACCTTCCTTGCTGTTATCGGAAGATATGGCTTGTTTAAGGTACTCCTATACCAGGTGTTGTGTACAATAAATCCTCTTCTGATACGGGAACAGTGATGTCCGAGCCTTCCTAGGATCCCTCAAGTTGTGACATTATAGAGTTAAATCTTAATTTAGCAGTGATAGACAGCATAAACATGGTAGCTGTATGTTTAGACAACTAGGATAGTTTCCAGCCAAAAGCCTCATAGCAATACAGTGGGCCTCATTACGAGTTTGGAGGTAACCATGGCGCTTTTAGCACCATGGCTGCCTCCAAACCCTTACCGATTCAGCCTTGGTGAATGGAGCTATTACCGCCCCATTCCAAGGTTGGCGGGGGCGGTAATTCCCCATTCACCAGGGCCCTTCCCCATTCCCATTGAGCCCCTATAGGGCTCAATGGGAATGGGGAAGGCGCTAATAACGGTACCGCTAATTCCGGTACCGTTATTAGCTCCAAAGTCCCTTTGCGGGTCCTGTCCTTAACGCCTGGTAGAACCAGGCGTTAAGGGAGGACCCGCAAATGGACCTTGGAATAGGGCGGTAAGGGATTACCGGCACCGGTGCCCTTACCGGTGCTGGCAATCCCTTAGCGCCGGGGTCGTAATGAGGCCCAGTGTTCTGCTAGTAGACCCTCTTTTATGGCATTATGGCTTAATGCGAAGCAAGGCTGGTACACTACTAAACAAAATAGAGTAATACAAAACAAGAAGTAAAATGATGTGGGAGCAGTGGTGTAGGCTTGGGCTCGGTGCTTACCGATTTTTCGCTACCACCCGATACGTACTCACTGCACACTGATGAACTCATGCTACACATGGCAAATATGTTTATGGAGTTGGCTTACTCTTGGAAACTTCTTTAGATATAAATCGCATTATGGATTTACAAGTATTCTAGCCTCCACTTTTGTTATTTATTGCACACAGAGATGATACTCTTTTTTTGTTTTGTGAATGGAACTGTTGATGTCAGCTCGACATTTGTCTTTACGCTATGCTTACTCGTCCAGTTAGTTCAGTAGGGTTATTTCTGGACTATTCCTTTATTACTTATGAGATTATTGTGCCTATTGTGGGTGAAGACACTTTACATTGGGCTTGTTTTCTTTGTTACTAATGTCTTGATTTTTAGAAATAAAACCCTAACTACGAGATGTACAAAAAACATACAGGCAATATAACAGTGTGTAATTTTTGAATGTTGTGAATGTGAAACAAAACCCACAACAAACTGGCTACCATCCCTGAAGAGGTGCTTGGGCACATCTGGAGCCCATCACTCCTAAAAACAGACTAGCAATTGGCTCACAATCTTCATCTTATTTTAGTCCTAAACACTTCTCGCTCAAATCACCAGTTTAGTGATCTCACACAGCCAAACAAGCACTATATCTCACATTCCTGTTCAATCTATTACCATAGAAACGATCCATATGGCTACCAACCCCTTCCCCTTCCGGCCATTTTCCATTTCACTACCACCGACAAAGATCTGATCCCGCAGGCACAGGCCTAATAGGTTCTTCAGGCACTCCACTGCACAGAGAGACAGGTGCGGTATAACATAACTACTTACATAGACCCAACAAAAAGCACATGCAGGAACAACAATGAACTAGCATAAAAAGTAACACAGATTAGCACAAACACAGACTTAAAGACCCTCACCCCACCCTCATGTTCGGCCAGTAAGCAAAGAAAAGTGTCATCTCTGATCCAAAATACAGCAAGATTCCCTGTAGGAGATCTTGATTTAGATATTGAACACTTCTGAGCTCACACAACATTTAGTGCCAAAACAGCAACTAATGTTCATACACTTGCATCAACAAAGGTATCAAAAAGAGAAGCATTGACTGGAGTCATAATACCAGGAATTGAACAATTAGGATAGCTGGTTTGCAATAAAACATTACAAGTTCTTCCTCTTTTTATGACCGTTGACCTTGCTTACATTTTGAGGATGTAGCAAAACAGTACACGTTCAGCAAGACGGTTAGAGAGCAGCATGGATAATGCATACGTGATATCAAAAAGTGTGCACAATTAGCAGACACATCTGACATGGCCCTTGTTAAGGACTGATTGAAAACCACCCACTGTTAGAAGAGGACCCATCCGAAGATCCTCACCCGTTTTGAGAGGAGCCAATGACAAAACAACCGTATACACCTATTATATGCAGCCACGCCTCACTGATGAAGCCCAATAAGATAGAAACATGTCTCTGGGGTTGCTGGTGGGTCTTCTGTTCTTGTTCAGAGAACAATACCCTGGCATTTCAGTCCCGCTCATGGGCATGATCAGACCGATAACCAACTTGATAGTTATCCTCGGATAAGGTGAAGAGAGCTAAAACAATATTGTAGACATCCGCGAGGGGTCACCATCCCATTTAATAAGTTCTTAGGCATTGTTTGTTCTATGTAAAGGAACTCTCACACTTTTGGAAGAGGCCATGTTTATTTTTGTTAAGGAACCTGCGAGAGCGTATTAATTGAGGAACCAATAAATGAGACACGGTCTTATCCATTGTAATGCGGATGAAACAGTCCAGATAACATAACAGCATACAAATGTTTAGAATAGACTTCTTATGGGGGTCCCACCCAAAAGGAAAATATTTTCTGAGTGGACATTTCTGGATCAGAGGCAGCAATATGGGTGACAAATATCAGATATGCATAAGTAATAGGCACTAATAGCAAGCAAAAATAATGTAGGTGAAGTAGATACATAATACAAATAGCTCAGAAAAATTACTACTCAAAATGATACAGTAAAATGAAGTTTATAGAATATAGCTAAACTAAACATGAAGAATGAAAAAGAATCCAATGTTAATAATTCATAAAAATATATAAAGTAGATGAGATATGATTATTCGCTCCCTCTTTCTTTTGCTGTAGCACTCAGCTGCCTGTTCTTTGTGTTTTCTTGTTGTACTGATTTTTTTCTTTGTCAAGAAATACAAATAAAAAGACTTTAAAAAAGAATACATAAAGTAAGTCAAAACCAAAAGAAAACCATGTTTGGCTATGAACAGAACATTGCATTTATTTTGTATTATGTTTTTCGGTTCAAAATAAACCTTTCACAGTAATACAACATATATAAAATTTAGCAACAAACATACACTTATAATGTATGAATCCTGGTACAATAAATTAAACAACAATTTTTAAGATACCATTACGCAATAAAGGATAAAATAACCTTTACAGGTCTAATAACAGCAAGACACAACGAAGTATGGTTACCAGAAAGTATTATAAGCCAAAACTGGTAATTAGATAAAGAATCAACATTGTGAAGACATGTACCAATAAATGCATTTGAGAGCAACAGCACCAACAAAATCACAAAGTATACGTTTACAGGATTCCGGACAGGCCAAGAATTGACGGATCCGGCTTCGCATGATCGGCAAATGCTGGCTAGACCAGACAATCTTGATTTCACCTGCAAACAAGATGCTCAGTCAAAATCCTAAGATCTCTCTATAGCGTGCATCTGGAAATGTATGTAAGTTGCTAGATAACCCTGCTTCTTTACCTCCGTCACAAGGTGTTGATATAGCTTATATCTGGTGATACCATCCAGAGTAATTATCCAATCTAACTCCCAAAGCTTCTTCTTTGCAAACCTTTGATTAGGCATAACATTGTTACAATCAGGAGAACAATTTAGAACAGACAAATGTAGCGGAGGTTTGAAATGGTGCTTGTGAGCATGGGTGAGATCCCCACATTTTGAAAATATGCCTTTACTGATATGTAATTGAAAAATAAGGGTACTGATGGGGAATGCAGCAGTGAGGCGATTCCCAATATGATACCAAATTAAAATAAAACAGAAAATCCCCATTCCAACTAATAGTAACTATTTTTTAACGCAAACTAATAGATTTTGTGATTTTTATTTTTATTTTAAAATGCCTTTATTTTAACTGTTAACATCACTTTTAATGTAAAATCAGGTATTAGTACCTCTTCATTTTCTATCCATGTTATACTTCACAAGACATTATTAGGCAATATACTGAAAGGAGGGGGGGCTTTGCAATTTGGCCCAGGCACAAATTAAAAACTCTGACCGAGTGGTGGGTAGTGGCTTACAGCTATAGCACTAAAGGCTTACAAACCAGGCTGGTAACTGCCAAATTCCCTTAAAAAACTACAAACAAAGATGGTTGTTGGGAGCATTGTAAAAGGGGTTCAGTGGACTGCATTCACTGCATTGTGAGTGTGCGTGTGAGACTAGCCAGCAAGATTATAGGAAGGAGTGTTGGAGGTGAACGTGAAGTGGTTGTGAGAGTGAATGGAGTGTGACTGGGGAAGATGGGAGGAAGGAGTAGTAGTGTTGTGGGAAGAGGAGTAGTTTGGAGGAGTGGGTAGTAGTGCAGAGGGAGTAGTAGTCTGAAGGAGGGAGTACTAACATTAAAGTATGTAGGCAGGTACTAGTAAGAGTATGATCAATTGGATGAGCATAGGAGGAAGATGCAAGGAGTACAAAGAGTGAAGGTGAGTGGAGTTGGGAGCAGGAGAGTAGAGACAGGAGAGTAGAGAGAGGAGAGTAGTAAATAGGGATAGTTGGAGAAACATTAAGGTGCACGAGAAAGGAGTGTCTGAAGGAAGTGGTAGTCAGAAACCAACAGCCAGTATAGGTTTTGAAGTCCCTGACTGAGTTTAGATTGAAAATGATATTGCCTTTAGATGGATCCAAATAGCAAGACTAGAAATTAGACTATATGCGTCAATATTTTACTAACCTGGAGAGTAGGGATACTTAGGCTAAGAAGGATTGGTGCTTTTAAGACGAGCGGGAGAGAGATGGACAGCCCTACAGTCCTGAGAAATTATTCAAACCACTTCTGAACGGCTACCTCAGCTTTGAAATATTTCACATTACTATGTGCATCATGCATCAGTAGGAAAAGAACAGTGGTCATCCAGGAGGGCTAAACTTTAAAATATGGAAACCAAACAAAAGTCAAAACAACTGAAATGTAAAAACATCAAATTACAATTGAGGAGTAAAAACAATATTCTAATAATAGGATTGTCGGTGGAGAGGATCAATCCCAGCTCCTGCAGTGTCTAGTTTAGAGAAGGGTGTTCTTAACACTAGTCCACCAACATTGGGATGTGAGTTGTGCCTAAGTGCACATGAACCTATGGTCGCCAATGCCCTTAAAATGGAACCTATGGTCCGGCTGAATGACTGCAACTCCCACAATACACATGACAGAGAACTCAACGCCCAGGAATGGAACAACCAGCCATGATTATCTAAGCCCCTCAGACTGTATTTATAAAGTTCAAATTGCGGGGTAAAGGGACAGATGAGCAGTGGTTTGACAGACACAAGTCACTGTAGTCGAAAAGGTGTGCAGGGAGGAAGGAAAAGGGAGACAATCAACATCTGGCAACTTGCAGCTGGAAAACTATCATATGCAAGCAGTGTGATGGGGATGACCGATGCCACAGCACTAGTACTGTGCTGTCCACAGCGGACCCTGTCAGAACTTGAAACAACACTCTTGACAAAAGGGTTACACATTGTACTAATTTAGAGGTAGACATTATGAGATCGTGTCCTCACAAATGTTAATGAAGTCTATTTTAGGCTTCATCTACAAAACATTTTGTTGGCTAAATGGCGATAAGACTTTTGAAAGTATATTCATTCCTCCCCCTTATGCTAAATGCAGGTATATACATTAGCAGAAAGCGCATCTTTAAAATAAAAGGAAAACTGCTTTCCTCATCTAGGGGGAAGGTGGATTTTGACAGGTGGATGGACTATAGTGCCTGTCTTGAGACAGTGGGAGGGCAATGTAATCGGTAGAGTTAGGAACCCCCATTATAAGCAGAAAATAATTATATGGCAACAGTGAAAATGCCACAACCAAACAGCCAAGGGCAACAGGAAAGAATACATAAGCGACAAAATAAAGATGGCAGCATCCAACAGATATATCCACCATGAAAGACTTTGTTTTGTAAAATCCCAACACTCAACAATGCAATGACTATTGTGAACAGGGCCGGTCTTTGCATCAGGCAGCCCAGGTGGCTGCCTGACGTCAGTCTGCCTCTAGGGGGCGCTGCACCAGCAGTCCACAGTACCAGTGCTAGAATACACGTGTAGCACGTTCGTTTCCTAACATTATAAAAATTAATGTGCCTGTTCATTTTTATAATGTTAGGAAACAAACGTGTTTCACGTGTATTCTACCATTGGCACTGCTGCAGGCTGTGGCCTTGGTCAGGGCAGTTTCTAGTCCATTTGGTGCCCAGGGCGAAACACTAGGAATGCACTCCCCCGCACCACATCCCATGCGCCACTCCCACCACACCCCGCGCTCCACTCCCCCCGCGCCCCACGCACCACTCCCACCGCATCCCACTGCACCCTGCACGCCATTCCCAAACTACACCGTTATGGAACTCCTACCCAAAGTCAAACAGTCCGTCGCACAAGGAATGAATTGCCATTTGCAACGGTGGGCCACTTTTCACTGGTGCCCAAAACAATGTTATGCCCCAGTCCCACTTAGGCTGCAGATAATGAGGAATGGGCACACCAAGGGACCACGAATATGGCATAGGATGCAGTATATACAACCAACAAAGAACACAAGATGCTGAAGGGGGTTTGGAGGCAACCTAAGCCAAAAGAGCAATGACAAGGAGACACCTGAACTCAATAAACAATCACTTTAACATTGTTTGAGTGGGAATCAAGTGTATGCTTTGATACAGTAAAGTCTTGACTGTTGTAAGGATACATGGACCAGGATTCTTTATTTATTCATGCAATGTTTGTCGGGTACCTGCATATTTATTTATTTATGCAATGTGTGTTGGATACAGGTATCCGACAAACATTCCATAAATAAATAAATTATCCGTCTCCATGTACCCGACAAACAGTGCATAAATAAATAAATAAATAAGCCGGTTCGTGGCTTCAGGGACCGGGGCAATTGCACCCCGGGCGGTTGCCGCATCACCCGGGCCAAGAAACGAACCTGGCCTCGGCCCTCAGGCAGGGCAGGGCAATTGGCAAATAAATTAGCAACATTTGTTGCTTTATTACCTTCTCCCCGGCTCCGGGTGGTGCTGGCGCCGCTGGCGCCAGCCAGGCCCATGGGCGCACGTGTGGCGTGCCCTCCTCCAGGTTATGGGCGCACACTGACACTGAAGTGTGGATCGATTGAGGCTGGCTGGTGTTGTCGGCCCCAGCCATTACAGAAAAGAGGAGCGATTGGATCACTAAATCCTGAAGTTGTTCCCATCACAAGCACACACTGCCAAGCAGCAGCAGAATCAGCAAATACTGTTGCCGCATCCTGCCCTCGCTGATTGGGCCTTGTTTCAGGAAATCCGGCAGTAACTGCAGCCTGCCGAGGCAAGCACACTTTGTTCCTCCTGCTCCCGTCCTCGCAGGTGAGGCCTATTGCTGCATAGGTGTTTTATTTATTTTAAAATGGTATTGCGGAGATGACTGGGCCAACCAAGAACGGCCTCTGGAGGCCACAAAGCTAGACACTTTTGTCAAGGCTCAAGTAGTCATGAAAAAGGAAGCGAGCACTGGTGGTGGACTCTCCTCAGGAGATCAAAAGGCCAGTTCTCGGAAGACCTGTGCAGAGTGTCACCGTCAGCAGATCTTAGACAGTTGCACGTTCCATCGGGGTTGGATTGGTCCATTCGGCCATGGCCAGGGCAAAATCACTTCAAGGGCGAGGCCCTGGGGGCCGGTACCACACTTGGGCCGGATTGGGGGTTACTACGCCCCCTAGTTCCCACTCCCAAGCATATTGTTCGTTGTTCCCTCTTTCCTGGGCATGCACTGCTGACTTTATTTTAGTGCAAGAGTTTCATACATTTCACTGTTCGCTCAGACTTGTCTTTTACTCTTCTTTGTCGTTGTGCTTCTTTTGTTTGGAACAGCAATCACGCTAGTCTAACGAGATAAACAAACACCTACACAAACGCGCCTTGTGAATGATGGTGTGAAGGATGGATGCAGGTGCTGGACCAAAAGCTGAGCGAAGTCTGCACAGCAGCTGGTTTGGGAAAGTGACTCAGCAAATACAGTAGAAACTGTCTCCGTGGATGGTTGGTCCGTCTTCCGTATAATGCAAATGCCGAGACTTGCAGGATGCATGCTTCACTTTCTTTGTTCCATTGGGGGCGACATGCTGTAGCATCAATTCATGGCCTTTAAAATACCCCGCACGGTGCATCTTCCGATCTCCTTTAACACAAACGCTGGGAAATGGCCATGACTAGTTAACGCTACATTAATCAAAGCCAGGTCTCTAAATAATGGTTCAAGTGTTGGGGAATCACCTGCTCACACTTTCTGTCGTGTGACCAACCAGTGCGCAAAAGGTGTTTTAGAGCGTGGGGCTCTTGATGCCATCCATTTCTGCATTTGATACACCAGCAGCTAAACACACCGTGGGGAGATAGCACCTTCTGCATAGTCCATTTCTCTCCCAAGCTCGGGACAATGTTCTTTACCATAATGGAGAATGTCAAAAAGCGCAGGGCTGCAAGGCTGGGGAGTGAGGGTGGAGGGCAAAGCGCACTACGCTTGGGGTACACTGGAGATGCTTCCCCTGATACCCGCAGTACTCCAAGTCCCTTGAAATGAAATTTGTCTATACACTGCACAATGTGCAAAGGCCGCTGTTATTCAAGCAGCACACAACTAGTAATTTGCAAAAAGTAAACTTAACGAGTCCCAAGGAAAGGTTGCCTTCCACCCTTTAAGAATTTGATTGTTTTTGTTTTTATGTTGGGATGGTAGACATCGTTTCTCTTTGCGATCTTACAGTTTCATGGTGCTGGCGGGAGCTAAAATTAGTGATCACGAAGGAAACATTTAAGAATTGTGAGAGTTCATGAGCCTGAGTGAAACAAACCCCAACACTCGAACTGCCATTTCTCTGTCGCGGTAATGCACTGCAGTGTGTTTCAATGTAAAGTCCACATTGTAATGTCATAATTTTAGAACGCCACCTCTCCAACATTAACATTGGGAGCTATGTTGAATTGTACATGCATGCCAACTCTCTGCATATGTTTAAAGTAGACTTTACCACTCACATGGAGTAGTGATATTGTTTACGTGTTTCCTTCCTAAATATATTTAACTTCCAGTGAAATATTGGATGCAATACATGTTGCATAAATGCATGTATTTCAATGCTGAGAAAGACGGGCTTGTACAGCTATCGGTGGGTATGTTGCTGGTGATTGTTCTTGGAGGTTCGAGTAACTCTGTTGAAGACCAGTTCATCACCTTTTAATAGTGGCTAAATGTTTGAGGTCATACGAATGACATTAGTGTAGATCTGAAATTGTCGATTCTCTGACCTGAGTCACAGCAGCAAACGGGCTATTGTTACTAAAAATGAAGAGCAAAAGCAGACTAACATAACCAGGCCTGTTCGGGTTTGACCCTCTTATTGCTGTTTTCTGAGGTTCATGAAATTCAGCAGATGCCAGCATTGACAATTTTGTTAACTCATAGTCCCCACTACCGCTGCTCAGCCCATGACACATGCATGAGATCACAGATCGGGCGAGGGGGGGCACCAACGATGCTTCCCGCCTGGGGTGCAATCTGTTGTAAGACCGGCCCTGATTGTCAAGGGTGTTCAACTCACGCCTGTTGGTGAAGGTATGATTGGTGCGAAGGGTGGATCTGGGCTGGGTACTGGTGAAGAATTCTGCCAAGGTCTTCGAGTAGGGGGCAATGGAAAAATTACATGCTTCTGATGAGAGTACTTTGGATACATACATCGTCTAATGAGCGTGTTGACATACTGGTGTGTGTTGTTTGTTTGTATGTATGTGGGATATGTAATAAAATAGATCGCTTTGCTAACTTTTTTAAAGCCATGCTAGAGGAAGAGAGGAAATAAAACAGTTAGCTGGTGTCCAGACATTTGGTCGACCTAAAACTGGTCGAATGACATTTGGTCGACGCAATTTGGTCGAAAACCAAAAGGTCGAATTTTTAGTATTGGGCAACTGCATTCATACATGTACAAACTTGCAAGATTTGAACAAGGTCACGTTAGTTGATGGCTATCGTATCCATAGTAGTAATTAAATGTTCACCACAGTGTGAAATACCAGTTTGTTCTCCACTTTGGATTGATTACCAGCTTATAATCGGGTGGTGCTGCATCCAGAGTCGGGCTTTTAGCTTTATCTGTAACTAAGGTGCCCATCAATAAAAATCCCTCTGTTTGTTCTGGCACCGATTTCACAGTTTCACAGTGAATAATGGAAAATCTGTTTGGTGGGCTCAAAGGAGTCACCTGTTTCAAAGACAAAATGTTCAGAGAATGAAGTGGAACTTGATGTTCTAGTTTACAAAGTCATGGATACATTGGTGTATTAATGACAGTGAGAGTGGCAAAGTGCAAGATCAAGATACACTAGATGTTGATGTGGCAGGATTGGCAGGATGGTTATGCTATGGTAAGCTGCATTGGGCTCTCAAACATTTAGGCCTCAATATCCTCCATGTTGCCTTTGCTTGAAGGCCTCCCTATGCCTCCCGCTGCACTCGGCTCATCTGATATGTCCAAAACCCTCCTGGTACAGATTAGACCAAGACCCTGTAACAAGGCAGAGGGGAAATGCCAGACCTTCTCTTCAAGTAGCTTTCTACAAGTATAGCATTAGCGCCATTTATATGGTAGATAACAGAGTTTCTGTGAATGTGACTAAGAGTTGATTTGCCATTTCATTTATTTGTCGTCTCTCTATCTACACCCCCTGGTATATTTTGTTTTCGTCTGTGTATATAAAAGATAGCTGCACCGCAGATATTTTTAGCTCTGTCTGTCACTTTCATAGTGTCGGTCAAGCTTCTAGTGGTTATTGTCATTAGGCACTGTTTGCTGGCTCCAGTGTAGAGATATATACTCAAACTAAATGCCCACTAGTGAGATTAGTGCCTCAGGCTTTTCCTGGGCATAGTTATTTCTGATGCCATCTCTGAGAGACCAATAGGGTTACAAGTATCGAGTACAGCGATCTTGGCAGACAAGCTAAAAACAAACAGTTCGATACCCCACTGTAGTTTATCAGACCAGCATACTGCAGATACGAAAAGCACTGGCAGGGTGCCCGACATAGCCCACAACTCCCTCATGTCCCTCAGTGAAGATCTGCACATTTTAAAGGGCCTTTTTTTTCAAACAACCTATCTACCGTGTACATTTTCTTAATGTCGGTTTGTCATGTTGATTAAAACTGCTTCTGTTTCTACTGCTGTTAATTTTGTATTAATTTTTTTATAGCATTTTTGACGGTGATGCTTTGATTCTTATTCGTCACGTTAGGTTTTACCATTTTATGTTGCTGTTCGTTTTGCTTCTCACACTGTTTTCAGTGAAGATGACGTTTTTATCCTCATTGTGTTTTTCTTGTGATTCAGGCCTATGTCCCCCCTGTGTGACCCCACAGTCTATGTTTGGTGTTTGCAAACTAATGGGACATGCTACTGTCTCCAGATTCAGTGAGTTTCAGAATCACTGCACCCGTGGGTAATGTGTGCTGCCACATAACCACGATTTGTGACCTTGGTGGGTGTACAGTTTGGGGGTCCAGGTGTGTTGTCGAATGGGCCCCAGGATTAGCCGCTGGTTCTGATGCATTTGCCCCCTGTTGTCAATAAAAAGTTCTTTCTCCGCGGGTCGTTGCTGTAGGATTATTGTACATTCCTGGGGCTGGCGTTTCCATGGTTGCAGCTGATTGTGTTGCTTTGTGTTTGTCCTCCGCTGCAGTGTTATTTTTGATTTTCTCCATGCCATGGTTTGCTTTTGCCACTCAATCAAAAGGTCACTGTGGTACGCCATTACCACACATATATCATTGGCCTACTCCAGACGTCTTTAAATTGCTGCCTGCAGGCCTGCCTTGTTTTGGGGATTTCCATATTCCCTTGGGGTTACTTGTCATTGTGATTTTTGGTTGATGAATTGACTTTGTATTTTATTTCTCGATTTATTGAGGGCATTGTCAAGATTTTATGCTACTGTTCACCAGCACCGCTTCCATGCTACAGACAAATTAGTACACAGACATACCTACATGCTTTGCTACCTTGCTCGGGTGGGGGGGCGGTTAGTGATTGACAACACAATTATAAACCACATTTTCATGATTGGCCCCCCCTTCGTTACTTTATCTACTACAACACTCAGTCTTGCGGTCTATATATTTTTATTTTCTCACGGCTAAGGAGGAGATGCGGTTTAAGGTGGTTGCTTTGTTCATTTTCTGTCTTACTAGATCTTTATATTTCGCAACCTCTATCAATCCTTGCTTGCTCCTGTCTCTCCACTGTACCACCTTTCCTGTTTCACTTTACGCTGTCACCACCAGTAAGTACCAATTACCGGAAGGTTGTGTGCACCACCCTTCTTGACCTGCAGTACTTGTAGTGCCTGCAGGCCCATCACCCTCTTTGTCTCCCTGCTCTTTCTATTCCTAGACTTAGCAATGGGCTTTGAGCTTTCCAAAACACCACTTACACCTGCAGTAGGGTCCGATGCCTCCTTTGTATTTTCAACTTATGGGGCGTTCACCTGTAAATATTTGAAAGACGAATTTTTTTACTCTGGTTCAAAAGGAGTTTCAGTGGCCACTGGAGGGCTCCTTTCATATGGATCATCTTGTTGTCTTAAGCGGGACCTTGGAACAAAGAAAGTCGAAAGTGTCAGATGGTCATTGGTCAGCCTATTTCGTCTGGTATAATGAAGCAATGATCAGATTAAATGACAGTCATACTAGCTCGCTAAGGAATTCTCAGGCTAGGCTAGAGAAGGTATTAGAACAATACAAGCATCCCTCCAAGGCCGGCCAGCCAAACAGTAAACATGCTTGCTAAACTGGCCTCTACTCAAGTGTTTCTGCAGACACAGTTCAAGACTCCCCTTCAGAAGTCCCTACAGCGCCACCTGTTGACCTTTTAGATCAACTGCCACCATTTTCGCCTCTCCTGATTGCCCTGATACCACCTACTCTGCATCAGAGGGACCCACCACCACCTATACCACAGCGAACTATCATGACAGCCCAGCCACCCACCACCACCACCACCACCCTCCCCTGCCTCTCACCCCTGTGCCTGCACCATCTCATCTTCCTCTCCCAACACAACCTCTCTGTCCACTCTGAAAGGCAACTGAACATAATCATCTCCCACCGCCCGCCTACATTTCCACTGCAGCCAATGGCCTCTACCTACACACCACCCTGGACTCGATCCCAACCAAGTCGGTTCCCAACTCAATCTACATCCACTCATCTGCCTACCCCAGACCTCCAGGTGCATGCCTGACTCAATCTGCCAAAGATACATTGATGACTTGCAGGCACCGCCCACTCTTATGCTTTTAACTCCAGGGCAGGACAACTTACTAGGCAAGATATTCAATTGTCACATTCATCCATGTGTGAGCCAACCTCACTACACACTATGGATGCCTCACCATCCTCTGCTGCTGCCACCGCCCTTTTGCCTATGTGCACCTAGCCTCAGGCCAATATCGAGATTGCACCTATGAAAATTCACACTCCTTAGAGCTCCACTGACCTATACCACATGGCACAACACAACCCCACGTTGCGCCACAAACCCACTGCTTTCATGGAACATTTGAACACAGTGATTGCCTGTTATGATCCCACCTTTGGGGACCGTAAGCAACTCCTACGAGCTGTGCTCAAAGACATACTATACAAACAAATGATAACAAACTACACACTGACACACTGGCGGAAGGTGATGCTGTTACTGCTAATATTACTGCACTCAAAGAAAAATACCCTGTTAAATCTGACTGGCCAAGAATAGCAGCCTGTAAACAGAACCTGTCTGAATCCCCCTCTAACTACCTTTCTAGATTGACTGACTGTTTCACTAAATACTCCGGTATTGCAAATGCTGGGGAACAAGCTACACCTGCATTCGTTTCTCATTTTGTGAACGGTCTCCTTCCTGAAATTTCAAACAATATTCAAAATGTTCAGATTGAGTGGAAAGCGGAATCAATGAAAAAGCTTTGCATGTAGCTCAACATTTCTGTGACTAACTCAAACGCCAGGAGCAAGATGGTGTCACCCGCCTCATGGCTTTGAAAATGCAGCATGCTCAACAAAAAACTGCCTCTGGGGACGCCAGAGTACCCCACGCCAAGCCTACACGAATAACTGCTGCAGAATTACTGCAGTGGTAATTCCACCAATTCTGCCAATGAGTGGGAACATTTACCTCAAGGGTTGTCCTGGAGGTAAATCCTCCACTCAAAACCCAAACTAATAATTTGGCGTAGTGGCAAAATTGGCAGTAACTCAGTTACCGCCAATTTTACCACTTACCGCCTAACTCGTAATGAGGCTGCCTGCATTAGCACTCCTCCCCAGGGGTAAAACACAACACCTATCTGCTGCACATCTTACCAAATATTAAAAATGGCTCCTCTCCTCCACAAATATCACTCATCAGATGCGCCTTACTTAACCCTGCCTCCCTCCTACCCACACCTGATGACATACACCCGCACTACTGTCTTGCAGCGGTTGACGTTGTATTATCACCAAGAACCAACCTCAAGGATATCCCCCTTTCCAATGCAGATCTGATTCTCTTCGTTGACTGTTCTTGTCTGAGAAATTCCGTAGGGAGGCTCCAGGCAGGTGTTGCTGTTTGCACCTACTTTGAAGTATTAGAAGCATTTCAGCTCCCATCAGAGCGATCAGCACAAGTTACTGAACTCATTGCCCTCATACAGGCTTGCACCATCGCCACACAATGCACGGCCACTGTATACACCGATTCATGTTTACGCCTTTAATATCTCACACAACTATGGAACCTCCTGGAAACAGGGAGGTTAACCTCATTGCCCAAGGTACTCCCATTCTTACTGCTCCCTCTATTGAAGCACTGCTTAATGCGATCTTCCTACTCACTGCGTTGGCCATTGTGAAATGTAAGGCCCACACTAGATTCTCTGACAGCACCCCGCAGAGTAACGCATTGGCTGAGTGCCATGCGAGACATGCAGCCCTCCATGACCCTCAGGCTCCTGATTATGTGCCGCTGTTTCTACTTTCATTTGAGGACCTCGTAGCATCTCTTTCTGTCCTGGCAGACCTCCAAGATGCGGTCCCCCAGGCAGAAAAACAGGACTGGGAAAGTAAACCATGTGTTTGTTGCTCTGATCGCCTATGGCGTGATAACTCGGGCCGGTTAGTGGCCCCACTCCCGTTAGTACCGTATCTAGCCTGTGTTGCTCACTCTGTCCCATTCAAGCAAGGGAAAAATGAACTCAGGAGGTCCAGAGATATTTGTTCGCCCCCAAGTTCCCCTCCATTGCTAAGAAATACTGTGCAAGCAAAACATACACTGATGATGCAGACCTAAGTAGGTTGTATATCGAGTAGGTAAGAATTAGCTAACTTGGGGTGCAGGGGAAGAGTAAGGCCACCCTGGCACAAGGTGGGACATAAATAACTCAGCCTAGTGACGTGCAGGGGACACGAGGGGCATCATTCATAGGGACTCATTCCTCCCTCAGAAATACTGTGTTCACTGTCCAACATGTCTCACGTTCAACCCTAGGAAGCCTGTGAAAACCATTCCAAGGGCACAAAGTCCCTTATTGCCCCTTCGTCAATCTCCAAATCGCCCTCATTACCATGACCAAGTGTGCCTCCTTTGACGATGTCCTGGTGGTGATCAACACTTTTTAAGGATGGACTGAGGCATACCCCTGTAAATATGCTGATTCCATTACAGTGGCCAAGAAACTGCTCAGAGTTCATCCCACATTTACTTTGATAGGGGTACCCATTTCACAGGATAAATTACAGAACATTTGTAAGACCCTAGGAATCCTACAGAATGTTCACTGCTGGAATCACCCAGGTCAGTGGAATGCCAAAATTCCGACATTAAGAACCGGCTTGCCAAGGTGTGCCATGAAATTAGCCTAATTTGGCCTGATGCCCTCCCTCTTGTACTCATGCACATAAGAAACACTCTAAATGAAGTACACAGTCTCTCCCCACACACGATTATCATGGGGATACCATGAGAATGCCAGTTACTCCTCCACCTTCTCCTGTACTCCGATTTAAAACTGAATGATGATCTTGTTTCTTTTTACAAAAAACGAATGCTTGTTGTCAGTTCTGACTTCCAACAAATCCAAGAGGCCCTTCCTCGACTGCCTGCAAAACTGTGCCAAGGCCTCCTGCCTGGAAACTGGGTGGTGCTGAAAGTGCAGCAGCAAAAATCCTCACTGCACCCTCGATGAAAAAGGACCATTCCAGGGCCTGCTGACAATCCACACTGCAGTACGCTGTTGATGCCATGACTCTTGGGTCCACGCCAGCCAGTGTGTGAAAACATCACCTCCAATCAATGACGAAGAACAGAAAAGGGTCCAGGACAGACACCCTGCCCTCCGCCAGCATCAAAGACAGAGCAAAGCTGCAATCTGCAGGGGTACAGGATAAAGACACCCCTCTTCAATCCACCCACCGGGGGTCGCAGCAGCTAAAACCAGGGTGACTCCAAATCCAGCATTCCTCGACGACACAGTTCTGCAACCTGTCCCAAACTACAACTTGTGGAGTGAGGCCACCATCTCACCAGACATCAGCAGGTGAACCACACCTACCAGAAACATGCCACTGCTACACCTGTCTCCTACGGGTGGCCCATCGCTCTCAAACGTTTATTTTTTCAACAAGCAGCTATAATAACGCTGCTGTGAGAAACCTGAAGGTGTCTCACCCGCTAGCCCCCGGGGATCAGTCATCCAGGTGGCAAGGACACAGCCATTGCTTTTGGATCCAATTCCTGGGGTTGGACCATTCCGGGAGGATCACCTGGATGGGTGGTCTTCAGGGAGTGAAAGTGGGACACAGAAGGGTGAGACCCCGGTATCCCCTTCCTTATGACACCTTTTCCTCATCCTACCAGGTAGGATACCTGGGAACTCAACCTCCCCCAACCCCCTTTCCTGACACAAAACACTTTCTCACTGACAGCCCTCTGTGAGCGAAAACAGACTAACACCAGAGCAGTATACCTGACATTTCCCAACACCATGATCAGGCAAGGTCAGGCAATTACGGATCATTACACACACCTGACTTCCATCACACTTCCCCACACGGATAAAAGGTGGAGCACGCAAGCACACTCTGAGCGAGACAAAACACAGGAGGAGACAGCAGTTTTAAGATGGCCGAATTTATACAGGGCGAAAGACGGCGAGACCAGAGAGTGTCACAAGGAGGGAAGTACCCTAGAAGTCTAAAGACTGTTACTTTCGTGAACCTTGCAACATAAGACACCAGAAGACCAGGAACGAAGGCTGATCAAACCTGTACAGTGTTTCGGAGGTACCCGGGGCTCTCCTGCGTCGATAACCAAGGCGGGGAGGAGCGATTGCAGCAGTGGTACTATCCTTAGCTCCTACAACAAAGCGGCATCAGAAAAGACAGCACAGCCGGTGAATCGGAGAGACTGATACCGAACCAACTTGTGTTTTGAACCACGGTTGCAAGCAGCAACTTTGTATTTTATTTATTGTATAGCGCACCAGGCCCGAGGGCAACCGGGCGCATATCTTAAGGCAGGTACATACATAAATGCTAAAGTACAGTTGCAATCAGACAATCCGTTATTGGGAAACAATATTCATAACAAGGTGGTAGAGTACATGGCTGGATAGTCAGGTGGTGAAGGACGGTTGTGGGTCGGATGTAGCCGATATTTAGAACTTGGCTTTGAGTTTGAATGCGGTGGGGAAAGGCGTGGTTCTGATGGTGAGTGGCAGTTGGTCCCAGAGTTTGGCCGTGAGGACTGGGAAGCTGACACCTCCGGCTGTCTGGAGTTTGTATCTGGGGATTGTGAGCCATTGTGCCTGGGCAGATCTGAGGGACCGTGCGGGTATGTGCTGTGTAAAACAAGAGTATAGGTAAATAGGGGCCTGATTGTTTACACATTTGTGCGTGAGGGTCAAGGATTTGAGTGATATCCTTTGGGCAACTGAGAGCCAATGAAGACTCTTCCTGGTTTTGGTGATGTGTGCAGATCTGGGGATGTTGAGGGCTGCTCTAATAGCGTTATTTTGGGTGATCTGGAGTTTGTTAAGGTTTAGTTGGTTGGTGCCTTGATAGAGTGTGTTGCAGTAATCGATTTTTGACATGACCAGGGTCCTGGCGAGGGTGATGCAATTCTGAGTGGATAGGAAGGGGCGGCAAGCTGTGATCAGCTTGCATGTGTAAGCTGAAGCCGCGACAACTGCGTTAGTTTGTCTGTTAAGGGAGAGGGTGGAATCAAGGTAGATTCCTAAGGTTTTGGTGTTGTTGGCAAATTTGATGGAGTTGCCGTCAATGTTGAAGGTGCTGAATGAAGAATGTAGCATGTTGAGTCTTTGTTGGGTGCCCAGGATGATAAGCTCCGTCTTGTCGTCATTGAGACAGAGCTCGTATTGGGCCAGCCAGGCTTGGATAATTTGGTAAATGTCATTCAATGTTTTGGAGTCTGCAGTGTAGTCATCGGTGATGGGGATGAGTATCTGGGTGTCGTCGGTGTAGTTGGTATAGGTGACACCCAGATAGTCAAGCACATCAAAGAGAGGTTTGGTAAATACATTGTAGAGTGTGATTGATACACATGACCCTTGTAGAACTCTGCAGGTGACCGGGCATGGGTCGGCCGAGGAGGTGGGTGAAAATACTCCCATGTGCCTGTTATTCAGGAAGGAGCTAATCCAGTTGGTACCTTTTTCCGAGAAGTGGGCGGCTGATTTCAAGTGTTGGCAGAGGATTTGGTGATTAACCAAATCGAAAGCTGCTGAGAGGTCCAGGAGTAGTAGGAGGGCTAGTTTGCCCTTGCCTTTTAGATCCTCAATTTGTGTTTTGAGGTCTAGAAGGGCTATTTCTGTCCCGTGCTTGGGTCTGAAGCCAGATTGTCTTGTGCCGAGAAGGTTGTTATTCTCCAGATACTTCTGTATCTGCAGGTAGGCTGCTCTATCTAAGATGTTTAGAAGGAACAGGACCGTGGTTATGGGTCTGAAATTTGTGGATATGGAAGTATCCAAGGTGTTTTTTTTGTAGCGGGATGACCCATGTGTACTTCAGATTGTTAGGGACAATTCCGGAGTGAAAGGAGGAGTTGATGAAGGCGGTAATTAAGGGAGCAAGGTCGTGAGCCGATTCCTTGATGATGGAGGCAGGGCAGGCATCACCTTGGCAATTGGTGGGTTTAAGGTTACCTATGATTTTTTTAGCCTCTGGGATGGTGAGGGGTGTAAAGCAGAAAGGAGGCTGTGTGAATGTGGTGGTCTTTTTTGGTGCAGGGAATTTATTAGGGGAGGGGATAGTGAGGGAGTTTTGTTTGGCGTTGATTTTGGCTTGTAGGCTAGTTATTTTGGAGAGGAGAGCGTTTTGGATATTATTGCACCAAGAGCTGTCTTTGTTGCAAGTGTCTGGGGTGGCCGATGGGGATTCTAATTCTTTAAGGATTTTGGATAGCTCCTTTGTATTGGATTTAGCTTGTGAGATGCGCTGGTTATATGTCTCTTTCTTTGCTTGTATGATCGCTTCCTTGTAGTTGAGGGATTCGATGAAGAGGTTATCTTTGTTGGATGCACATGGGAGGCTTTTCTAAAGGCTTGTATAAAGAGAACAGTGTGTGAGGCGTTGGCGATGAGCGACGCAAATGTAATTGGAAACTAACAAGAGTAATTGGACTTTTGGAGGTCAAGTCAAGACACCATATTCAGAATGGTCCGGTGCCACGTGGGTGCTCATTTGAAAGTCTCTGTTTGGTATCCAACTGATGCTTAATGAATTAAAAGGAAGATTGAGATCGAAGTTGTCATGCAGTGGGTCAAGCTAAATCCTGTGCACATTTGAAAGTCTTCGATCAGTTAAAGTACATCGCCACTGGTCCAAGCACGGCTGAGGGAGAGTAATTGAGCAGGATCTGAGTCCGGCAGAGGGGGATCCAACCTGGAACTTTTGAGTTAAACTTATGCTTTGAAAGGCTCTGAGCCTGGCTGAGGGGGATCCAGGATGAACACTTGAAGTGTGCACATGGGAAATACTGAAGGGGAAAAACCTTTCCTTATTGTTTTGTGCAGCAGGCTCTCCGAGTCAAGAGTCTTGTAGGAAGAAAAAATAATTGAATACAGAAGTTCTTGAACTGTGGAAATTTAACTGCATCCTTGTGCCCCAGAAGCCATAATGTGTGCTTTGGTCGAGTGACCTGCCTTGCCCCGTGCTGAAAACTTGGGGAAGGGAGGCCAACGGGCCGAGCACCCTAACATATCATTTTGTGACACTTTTCTTTTTCATAAACATTACCCGCACATTATTTATAAATTAGTGGTAAGGACTGCCAATTTCATTCTTTAGTATAGTCCTTTTTTTTTACAAGGACTACTTATTATTATTTGATGATCGTAGCTTGCACCCATCTGTATATTTGGGTTTGGGATCCCCCTGCACGAAGTTCTATAAACACTCTTGAACCGTGGTCACTGGTGTGTGCCTTACTATTGCCACCATGCGTTCCTTATATTACGCACCTGGAATGTAGGTGCATAAGTCCTCCAGCCCGAGGGGCTTGGGAGCCAGTTGAATGTGTCCAGCACATCAGCTTATTTCCTCCAGCTCGACACGCCTGTCATCGTAATTTTCGCGGGGATCCTGCTCATTTGCATCATCCTCTCTCCTCTCTACCGGGTCCTGTACGACTGACAATCTTTGGAACTTTTGGGCACAAGGCTCTAATCTCAGAAGTGCTGGACTGCTAAAGCTAGGAATGATGCTGCTATTGCATTATTGATGCATTCACCATTTAATGTCGGAATCGTTTCAAAACATGCTGCTGTTCCTTACCATGTTATTGGCTCTGCCTCCCCCATATCTGCCATCCTACACCTAGATACCAACACCTTCCTCAATTTCTCTTGGGTCTACTCTGACCTAATGAATGCCTCTGATTGCCATGTACACTCCCACACTCCTATGTACACCAGTAGAGGGAATGCCTTCATCCCCGTCTCATTCAATCTTGCTGAATGGTGTTATGACCTCCTGATCAATGACACTTCTTATCCCAATTTGACCCATCCCCAGGGATTCTTCTACCCCAGCTACACAAATAGTTTACCTCCCAAAATACCAACCGCATTTGTTCCATACGCTCTCATCTCTTTCACCACAATAGGAACCCTGCCTTCGATGGGTATCACACCGCCACCTATGTCCTTAACTGCAGTCCTACCACCACCACCTATTACTACTCGGCTGTCATGGCACAGCTAGCAACACCACAGCACTCTACACCCACAAAGGGTTAGATTTCCTTTCTGGGGCTAGTACCTACCAATGGCTACCAGCTAACTGGACTTGTCAATGCACCATTGTATTAATTCGCCCAGCGATACGCATTGTGTCTTTTTCAAAAAGCTCCATACACCCTCCTCCCCCTGCCCCAATGTTCCAAATGCAACGGCTGGACATTGTTCAAAGCCCTACTAGGGGTCCTGGTCGTGAAAATCGGCACTGCAATCAACAGGGCCAATCTTCATTCTCAATCACTCCTCCTCGAACACTTAGCCAACAACACTGCAAAAGGAATACAGATTCTTAAGAGCAAACAAGTTGCACTCAGAACTATGGTCCTGCAGAATAGAATGGCGCTTGATTATTTAATAGCTGCCCAAGGGGGTACCTGTATAATTATAGGACAAGAATGCTGCACCTGTGTACCTGATAAATCCTCCCAAGTTGAGGACATCATAAAACACATCCAAGGGGTTGGCACCACCTTACACAAAATAAACTGAGGTTATGCTGGTTCAGTATTAACTTGTATTCAAAACACTTTTGGTTCACTGGGACCTTCCATTCTACAAGGTATTTTAATCATTATTGTTTTAATTGTTGGCTTTGCAATGATAATTGTTCTTATTCGCTGCCTTCTGGCATGCTGTGCTAAATAGGTGTCTCACTTGCCCGCCGAAGCCAAGCTGCTGCCACTTGAAATAGAGGCACCTCTAATTAAGGAAGACACATACAATTATGCCTCCAATGAACAGGAAAATGGTAGAGATGTTAGGACAAATGCATGATGCCAAATTGTCTGAATTTTTGAATTGGGACCTTATAGGCTCACGATCTACGTTCCCTAAATGAATATCCTTTGTGTGACAGTACCTGTGCCAATCCACCCTATCCTAATTCCACCCATGTACATGTGCATCTTTGATGGAGACGATGCACCAATCCTGCTCCCTGTTGTCTACACCCTGTCTCAAGGATGACCAAACAGGGGATTGATGTGTCAGCATTGGCAGGATGGTTATGCTATGGTAAGCTAGATTTCATCCTCAGATCCTCCATTTTGCCTTTGCCTGAGGCCTCTGTCTGCACTCAGCTCACCTGACATGCCCAAATCCCTTCTGGTGATTAGACCAGGACCCCTTAACAAGGCAAAACGAAACATCAGACTGGCTCTTCTGTTTGCTCTCTACAAGCATAGCATTAGCACCATACATGGTAGATAACAGTAGGGTTTCTGCGAATGCTGCTAATCAATATTACAACACAATGTACCTGAAAGGCTGCGTCACAAGGTCACAAGTGAGATGATGACAGTTATTGTCAAATGTCTGCAATGTCATGCCAAGTTCCACCCACCATTGTGAAAATGCTATAATATATTAGTGATTGCTTATGATATGATATATAACCTGTGCTCTAAGTGCTGCCCCTTGAGAGCTACGTGTGACAACTGCCAGGACACTTGTACTTCTGTATTTTTCCTGCTTATCAGCTGATAACTCTGTATGCTGTTTATTTTCTATCTAACACAAGAAGCTTGTTTTTCAATCAGTCGGGTGTCTCGTCCCATTATTGCTTCATGCTGAGGATGAGGTGACCCTTAGAAAGGGGCCACCCTTGGCTACCATAGTGTGCTATATCTAGGCCATCGTATACATAGGGAAGGGGTAAGACCAAAGCCAGATATTGTGAAAACTATGGTGGGGGCGTAGGAACCAGGCTCAAGGGAGCACTGATGATCTTTCTTTGCAATTAGTGTAGTGTTAAATCCAGGTTTTCTGAGAATTTCAATGAAAACACTGCCAGGTCTTGCAAAATCTTCTTGACCACTCGCATAGCCGAAGAATCTTTATGAAGGTTGTTAGGCAGAAACCTGTGCAGTTCCCTCTGGGACCACTGCAAAAGATTTAAGTCTACAGGTGTTGGCAGTAAACCCACTTGGTAGCAGTCTGTACCACACAGATTCACTGTGGTAGCTGTGGCTGTGCAGTCAAACTTCACTCAAGAAGAGTTAGGCAGTATACAGAGAATACACAATAGGTACAGAGGCACAGTAGCACAAGCAAACACTGACCAGAGCTAGGTGTAAAAGTATAAACTTATTTATTAAAGGCACACTCATAAATTACACTAGCACAATAGAGAAGATAAGAAAGTCAAACACAGTTACTATTACTCATGTGTACCTCCCTAATCATTTGTTGGACAATTCTAAGTTAACCCCACTTATTTCCAACCAGAGGTGAGCGCTTAACGTTAGATGACACTCCAACAAGTATTACCAAAAGGGAGGGAAAAGGCAGAAATAAAGAGAGCAGTAAGGTAAAACACTTTTCACATAAGGTTAGCAAAGACAGTCAATGGTGCAACAAGGAGAATTAGTTCGGGGCCCGCTTTAGAGGGAGCCAGGCGAAAAATGTGCCCAAGATCACACAATGTCATCAGTCTTTGCAGGTGAGAGAAAAAGGTTTTACTACGGTTCTGAAAAGTTTAGTTAGGGTGTCCCAGGCCTACCCAGGTTCGAGATCCGAGGGCTAAATCTACCCCGTACAATCGGTGGCAAGGGAGGCCGGGCGGAACACAGTACCTTTAAAAGTGGAAAGGATCCTCCAGCGGTGGTAGTTGTTCCTGGTAGTGGGTGTAAGTCGCGGCGTCGTCCAGGGGAAGAGGTGATCCCGACGTGGAGGAAAGCTGCAGATCGTTGCACTACCAGGGAAGAGACCAGCCGTGGAGTTTTCCGGTCACAAAGGATTTTTACCCCTCTTTCGCGGTTGAGGTAAAAAGTGGTATCCCGGTTGCCAGGGTGCTTGGCACAGGCAAGGCAGCCACGAGATGCTTCGGGACGGCGAAAAGAAGGCAGCAACTGGTTGTCCCCACCAGTTAAGGGAAGAAGACTCTCCGGCGGGAGATCTTCTCTGTCGTCGGGAAAAGTGGTGAGACGGTTCTGCAGGGCTTCACCGGTGGTGTCGTCTTGGCAGGTCGGCTCGGCTTCTCCCTCTTCAGCTTCTTAGGTCCTGTGGCGACTTCTGAAGAACCAGTCCCAAAAACCCTGCTTTTATGCAGCAAACCCCCATTCATACAGCCTAGCTGTCACTCACACATGCTAAGTGGTGAGCGGGGTGGCTCACCACTTGGGCCAATCACACTAGAGTGCGACATGAGTTGGCAAGGCAACTCAGTCCAGGGTGCCTAAACCCCCTCCCACACCCCCTGTGGTACCCAGACAAAATGGCACCACTTCGGAGGGCTTCTGTGCAGAAGCCCGCCAAAAAGTGGAACAAAGGCTCGATTCGGGTTCAGGGTTACTGAAGTGAACCTAGACGCCATTTTGGCGGCGAGTTCTGGCAAAAAATCCCAACCGGTGAATTTATATTAAATAAATAAACCGGTGGTATCTTTAACATTGCACCAAAAAGTGGTGCATTAAAAACAATGGGAAATCCCATTGGGAAATATTCTGGTGGAATATTTCCGTGGTGTCCACTGCCACCAGCCAGAACTCGGCGAGGGGGGACGGGACAGTACCCCCTCGACAACAGACCCAGGGGCAATCTAATTGCCCCTACCAGTACTTCCACAGTAAGATGGTTTGTACTGGTTAAGTTCCTAAGTTAAGACTAGTAAAGTCAATGGTAACTTTACAGACCCAGGGAGACAGTAGTCAGTCCCCGGGTGTGGAGTCTATGTTTGGGGGTCTCTATGACACCCCTGTGCTACTGCACTGAGGGTGCTGTGTAACACACATTCAAAAAACCAATGATGGCCTATGGGGAAAATTACCCCCTAGCCCATAAGCACATAGCAAGTCACAGAAACACCCTCAAGTCATGTCCAAGAGTGAGGGTAAAAGAGTCTCACTCTTGGCAGGAGAAAAAAAATAAACCCCAAAAATCCAGCAAAGCTGCTGGGGGACTCAATAGGTTAGGAAATTCAGCCTAAACAGAGAATTCTTCCTAACACTCGCCCCCCCCAGACTAAGGGACAGGAGGATTTAATCCACTCCTGGATGAACCTCATACCTCTAGTCGATGACATACATCCTAGAGAGTCTATCAGCATTTTGATGGTGACACCCTGACCTGTTCTCAATGGTGAAATCAAACCCTTGGAGGCAGATTGACCATCTCAATAGTTTTGGATTTTCCCCTTTCATTTGCATTAACCATCTCAAGGGTTGGTGGTCAGTCTGAATGACAAAAGTAGAACCATACAAGTATGGCCTAAACTTCTTCAGTGCCCACACAATAGCAAAGCATTCTCTTTCGATTGTTGCCCACCTTGTTCCAGGATCCTTCAGTTTTCTACTGATGAAGCAAATGGGGTGTTCCCTACCCTTCTCATCCAGTTGGCTAAGAACTGCACCTATACCTACATTGGAAGCATCAGTTTGTACAATGAAAGTTTGGTGGTAGTCAGGAGCTCTGAGTACTGGAGCTTGGCAGAGAGCTTTCTTCAGGTTTTCAAAGGCCTGATTGCATTCCTCATTCCATTTGACCTTCTTAGGAAATTTTGGAGAGGAGATCACATTCAGGGGAGAAGCTATGGTCCCATAGTTCTCAATGAAATTCCTGTAGTACCCAGTGAGGCCTAAGAAGGCTCTCACCTGGGTCTGAGTAGTAGGTGTTGTCCAATTTTGCACAGCTTCAATCTTGCTGAGCAAAGGCCTTATTTCTCCACCTCCTACCTCATGTCCAAGGTAGACCACTTTACTCTGACCAATTTGGCACTTGCTTGCCTTTATGGTCAGATTGGCCTGCTCAAGAGCCTGCAAAACATGTCCTAAGTGGGTCACATGTTCTTCCCAGGAGTGGCTGAAGACTGCAATGTCATCCAAGTATGCCATGCAGAAGTCCTCCATCCCAGCTAGAACTTGGTTCACCATCCTCTGGAATGTTGCAGGTGCATTTTTCAGTCCAAAAGGCATAACCTTGAATTGGTATAGGCCAACTGGGGTAGAAAATGCAGTTTTCTCCTTGGCATGGTCTGTCAGGGCTATTTGCCAGTAGCCTGACGTAAGGTCCAGTGTGCTGACGTACTTGGCTGCTCCAAGTTTATCCACCAACTCATCTGTCCTTGGCAAAGGGTGGGCATCAGTCTTGGTGACTGCATTAAGAGCTCTATAGTCCACACAGAATCTCAACTCTTTGGATCCTGCCTTTGGTACTAACACTACTGGGCTAGACCATGGACTAGTAGAGGGCTCTATTACCCCGAGATCAAGCATCTTCTTGACCTCCCCTTTGATGTGGGTTCTGACATGTTCTGACATTCTATATCCCCTGCTTTTGACTGGCAGGCAGTCACCAGTGAGTATCTCATGCTGTCCCCAAGGGGTCAAGCCTGGTGAAAGTGAGAACATGGAGGCAAACTGATTTAACATAGCTTTGCACTCCTCCTGTTGCTCAGGGGTCAGATCTGAAGAGAGATGAACTCCTTCAACCTTTTCGTCCAAAGGTAAGCCTCTCAGGAGGTCAGGTAGAGCTTCACTCTCCTCCTCCTCTTCTGATGAAGCTAGAAGCAATGCTCCTACTTCTGGTCTAGAGACATGGGCTTTGAGGCGGTTGGTGTGGAAGACTCTGGGAGCTTCCCTGGGTTTGCCCAGATCCACCAGATAGTTGACCTCTCCAAGTTTTCCCACAACCTTGAAGGGTCCCATCCATTTGTCTTGCAAGGCCCTCTGCCTTGTTGGGAGCGTAACTAGAACTAGCTGGTCTTGAGTAAACTCAACCATGTTAGCCTTCTGATCATGCCAATGTTTGATCAGAGCTTGGCTAGCTTTCAAGTTGTCACTTGCTTCTGCCATCATGTGTGACATTCTCCTTCGGAGACCTATCACATAGTCAGTCACTCTGACAGGCTTGGGGGAAGGAGCACTCTCCAACCCCTCCTTAATCAGGGCCAAGGGGCCTCTGACGGGATGGCCATAGAGAAGTTCAAAGGGAGAATAACCCACTCCCTCTTGAGGGACTTCCCTATAAGCAAATAGAAGGCATGGCAGTAGAAGGTCCCACTTCTTCTTAAGGGGTTCTTCTAAGGCACCTATCATGCTCTTCATGGTTCTGTTAAATCTTTCTACCAACCCGTTTGTCTGAGGGTGGTAGGCGGTTGAGAACTTGTAGGTGACTCCGCAGGTTTTCCACATGGCTTTCATGTAGTTGGACATAAAATGTGTCCCCCTGTCAGAGATCACCTCCTTAGGAAACCCAACCCTGGTAAAGATACCAAGGAGGGCCTTAGCCACAGCCTGAGCTGTAACAGTCCTCATAGGAATTGCCTCAGGGTACCTAGTAGCATGGTCTACTACAACAAGGATAAACCTGTTGCCTGAGGAGGTTGGGGGATCAAGGGGACCAACAATGTCAATCCCTACCCTCTCAAAGGGGACTCCCACAACTGGGAGAGGCACTAAAGGTGCCACATTCTTGGAACCAACCTTACCAGAAGTCTGGCAGGTATGGCAGCTCCTGCAATATCTATCTACTTCAGCCCCCATCTTTGGCCAATAAAAGTAGAGAGAGAGAGCCTTTCCTTGGTCTTCTTGAAACTCAAGTGACCAGCCAAAGGAATCTCGTGGGCTAGTTGCAAGAACTGTTGTCTGTTCTCTTGGGGCACTACCAGGCGTTGGTAGGCTCCAGTTTCAGATTCAGTTGGTTCACTGTAGAAGAGGCCATCTTCCCAGTGTAACCTATACTTCCCAGGCTCTTGCCCATCAGCCTGAGAAGCTGCCTGTTGGCGAAGACCCTCCAGAGTTGGACATTCTCTTTGTCCCTTACGAAAAGCTGTCCTGCTGGGTCCACCTTCTGCCAGTAAAGACTGCAGCTCAGGATGGTCAGCCGGGTCCAGGTCTCCAATAAGTTCTGGGCCTCCTACTAGCTCTTCTTCAGAGTCTAGTTCAACCAAACAGGGTTGTACCTCCCTCTCAGCCTCAGCTGGAGGTGGAGTTACAGGTGTAACATTGGACAACCTCGGGGAAGTCCTTGTTGGAAGCACGCGAATGCTTGCTGTAGGCTTTTTTCTAGGAGTCTTGGGTGGCCACTTTGCTCCTGATCTGGTAGTCACTGCAGTAAGTTGTTCCAGTGGGAGAGGAGTGATTTCTGTCATCATCTCCTGAGATAAACCTCGCAGGGTTTTCTCTCTTGCAGATTTGTTGAGCTCCTGTAACCTTTTACTAGGAGGTCTGGGGGTATGTGACAACTCCCAGAGCTTTTAAGTCATTTCCTAGCAGAACTCTTCCTGGCACTTCACATTGTATACTGACAGGTATCTTCACAGACATATCATTACATTGGATGAGAACTGGTAACTGGGGACACATCTGCACAGGCCCTCCAGCTAACTTGGTGAGGCATTTGGGTGCCTTAGCAACATCCTCTGCCTTGAAAAAGGATTCATCCACCACAGTTATGCTGGCCCCAGTGTCCCTGATGGCAGGAGTCTCCTGACCATTCACGTGGACACTGTCCTTATAATACTCTTTAGTATTATCTGGGATAGAATTATACACATCTAAATTTTGTTGTTCCCACAACCCCAGAGAGACTAAAGAAACACTGGCTGAGACTCCAGTGGGTTCATCAGCCAGTAGTAGAAAGTTTCCACTTGCCATAGTGACTTCCTCCTCTGGAATGAAGGCTAAGGAGACAAGTTGGACCCCTGAAGGTTTACCCTTACATCTGGGATCTCCTTTCACATGGTCAGTAGCCTTACAAACATAACAGGCCCCAAAGGTCCTTTGGAATGGAGGCTTGTTCTGACCTCCTTCTGGTTTAGCACCAGAAGGTATACTACTCTGCTGTGGTTTCCCAGGTGGCTTACCCTTATGGTTTTGTTTGGGGCCCTCTTTGGAATTAGGATTATTAGAATTCTCTTTGGAGTCTTTCTTAGGCTGTCTTCCCTCATCCTTCTTCTGAGTTACCCCAGAATCCTTGTGAGTAGCCCTGTTGGCAACCCACAAGTCAGCAGCCTTAGCTAGTTTCCTAGGATCTAATTCCTGTGAATCAGCCAAGTGCTGTCTGAGCTCAGGAGAGCAGGCATCATAAATTGACTCCATCATTACTAGATTTCTCATTCCTTCATAAGTGTTCGCCTTGTAACCCTTAATCCATCCCTCTAAGTTTTTCAACCCTTCACACACCCAGGTAGCCCAAGGGGTACCATCATGCTTTTTGAGGCTCCTAAACCTCTTAAGATACTGGGAAGGGGTCTTCCCAAATCTAGCTATCAAAGCTAGTTTCACACATTCATACTCTTTCCTATCCTCCTCCCCCAACTCCATTACCACATCAGTTGCAACAGGGGGAAGCCTAGAGAACAACCAGGTGAGTAACTCATTACCTGTGATGTTCTGGAGCCCATGATTATACTCAAACATAGACAACCAATCCAACACATCCAACTTAGGCTCATACATACCAATCAATTCCTTAGGCATCCGGGGTCTTTTAGGACTGGAACTTCTAGAGGAGCCAGAGAGAGAAGCATTCTCAACAGACAATTTCTTCATTTCTAGCTCACACTTGAGCTCCATTTCCCTTAGCCTTAGTTCTTTGTCAGTTTGAGCATTAAGTTTCTTGTACTCTAATTCAAGTTTCATTTTCTCTAGTTCAAAGTATTGAGGGCTAAATGTGGGACCTGGCAAAGGTCCAGTAGGTACAGCTGGTAGAGCAGACAGAGGCCTAGAGGGACTATCTACAACAGTTTCATCCTCCTCTTCTGGTTCTGACCCAAGATCATCAATACTTTGTGCCATATCAAGATCATTGCTGCTTTCTACATTTGCTGGATTGATCGGTTCCTCTGGACCATCCTCCAGACTTTGGTTTTCTAACAACCTTTCTATTAGCTCTATTTTCTTTCCTTTAGTCATGAGATTCTTATGCTTACAGAGAAGTCTTAGACAATCAGCAGTTTTTGTAGCAAGGGACTCTTGACTATAACTTTCCATAGTAGACAGGTTAAAATTGACTTTTTCTTTCTTGTGCTTAAGCTTTGTGGTTAGTTGCACTAAGGTATCTCAAAAGTACTCTAAAGTGTATACTCAATACAGATCCCACCGCTGTACACCAGTGTTAGGCAGAAACCTGCGCAGTTCCCTCTGGGACCACTGCAAAAGATTTAAGTCTACAGGTGTTGGCAGTAAACCCACTTGGTAGCAGTCTGTACCACACAGATTCACTGTGGTAGCTGTGGCTGAGCAGTCAGACTTCCCTCAAGAAGAGTTAGGCAGTATACAGAGAATACACAATAGGTACAGAGGCAAAGTAGCACAAGCAAACACTGACCAGAGCTAGGTGTAAAAGTATAAACTTATTTATTAAAGGCACACTCATAAATTACACTAGCACAATAGAGAAGATAAGAAAGTCAAACACAGTTACTATTACTCATGTGTACCTCCCTAATCATTTGTTGGACAATTCTAAGTTAACCCCACTTATTTCCAACCAGAGGTGAGCGCTTAACGTTAGATGACACTCCAACAAGTATTACCAAAAGGGAGGGAAAAGGCAGAAATAAAGAGAGCAGTAAGGTAAAACACTTTTCACATAAGGTTAGCAAAGACAGTCAATGGTGCAACAAGGAGAATTAGTTCGGGGCCCGCTTTAGAGGGAGCCAGGCGAAAAATGTGCCCAAGATCACACAATGTCATCAGTCTTTGCAGGTGAGAGAAAAAGGTTTTACTACGGTTCTGAAAAGTTTAGTTAGGGTGTCCCAGGCCTACCCAGGTTCGAGAGCCGAGGGCTAAATCTACCCCGTACAATCGGTGGCAAGGGAGGCCGGGCGGAACACAGTACCTTTAAAAGTGGAAAGGATCCTCCAGCGGTGGTAGTTGTTCCTGGTAGTGGGTGTAAGTCGCGGCGTCGTCCAGGGGAAGAGGTGATCCCGACGTGGAGGAAAGCTGCAGATCGTTGCACTACCAGGGAAGAGACCAGCCGTGGAGTTTTCCGGTCACAAAGGATTTTTACCCCTCTTTCGCGGTTGAGGTAAAAAGTGGTATCCCGGTTGCCAGGGTGCTTGGCACAGGCAAGGCGGCCACGAGATGCTTCGGGACGGCGAAAAGAAGGCAGCAACTTGTTGTCCCCACCAGTTAAGGGAAGAAGACTCTCCGGCGGGAGATCTCCTCTGTCGTCGGGAAAAGTGGTGAGACGGTTCTGCAGGGCTTCACCGGTGGTGTCGTCTTGGCAGGTCGGCTCGGCTTCTCCCTCTTCGGCTTCTTAGGTCCTGTGGCGACTTCTGAAGAACCAGTCCCAAAAACCCTGCTTTTATGCAGCAAACCCCCATTCATACAGCCTAGCTGTCACTCACACATGCTAAGTGGTGAGCGGGGTGGCTCACCACTTGGGCCAATCACACTAGAGTGCGACATGAGTTGGCAAGGCAACTCAGTCCAGGGTGCCTAAACCCCCTCCCACACCCCCTGTGGTACCCAGACAGAATGGCACCACTTCGGAGGGCTTCTGTGCAGAAGCCCGCCAAAAAGTGGAACAAAGGCTCGACTCGGGTTCAGGGTTACTGAAGTGAACCTAGACGCCATTTTGGCGGCGAGTTCTGGCAAAAAATCCCAACCGGTGAATTTATATTAAATAAATAAACCGGCGGTATCTTTAACATTGCACCAAAAAGTGGTGCATTAAAAACAATGGGAAATCCCATTGGGAAATATTCTGGTGGAATATTTCCGTGGTGTCCACTGCCACCAGCCAGAACTCGGCGAGGGGGGACGGGACAGTACCCCCTCGACAACAGACCCAGGGGCAATCTAATTGCCCCTACCAGTACTTCCACAGTAAGATGGTTTGTACTGGTTAAGTTCCTAAGTTAAGACTAGTAAAGTCAATGGTAACTTTACAGACCCAGGGAGACAGTAGTCAGTCCCCGGGTGTGGAGTCTATGTTTGGGGGTCTCTATGACACCCCTGTGCTACTGCACTGAGGGTGCTGTGTAACACACATTCAAAAAACCAATGATGGCCTATGGGGAAAATTACCCCCTGGGCCATAAGCACATAGCAAGTCACAGAAACACCCTCAAGTCATGTCCAAGAGTGAGGGTAAAAGAGTCTCACTCTTGGCAGGAGAAAAAAAATAAACCCCAAAAATCCAGCAAAGCTGCTGGGGGACTCAATAGGTTAGGAAATTCAGCCTAAACAGAGAATTCTTCCTAACAAAGGTCAAGTACCATTTTTCATGGCACTTCACTTTGCTGACGAGAACAGTGAAATTATGGGAAGTTTAAAACTTTATTTGACTTTATTGTTATTTAACTTTGCAGTTAATGTCAAATAAAAGTTTAATTGTGCATACATAGCTAGCGCCTGGGTGACAGTGGTGAGCCAAAAATGAAGTGGGATGATCAAAAACTATTTCCGCCGTTACCATGGGTCGAGTGAATTTTTCTTATGTTGAGTGCATGAACAAAGTTACTAGGCCTGAAGGAGGATTTTAAAGAATTTGCCCACCCTGACTGCTGCTTTGATTTAGCTATTGACTATTAGGGTAAACTTTGAGTAGTCATTTGAGAGATGGAAAACAAAAGAGGTGATGGCTGTAAGGTTTAGAATTAATCTTAACCTCTGGTATTGCTCTGGACAACCCTCCAGACTATCGTTCTTTGCCTGCCAAGCCATTACACAAAAGGGGAAAGACCACATGCAAATCAGGCTTGGTCACACCCCAAAAGCGGAAGTCAAGTCCAAACCGCTTAACATCTCTTCTGCAATCGAGCATACGGTCTAAAAAACAGTGGTGTGGAAGTTTGCCCAAAGCAGTGTGTAGGGACAGCATGGTATCACAGGTATGACACTGACACAATGGACACAATTTGTAAAACCTTAATTGAAAATGTTGGGGTCAGAGAAACGCCTGTGTTGTCCTATAACTAAGATGGGAGTAGTTTCGACCATAAAACAATGAACAAAACAGTCTGAGTGGAGTCTGTGAAATCAAAATGGCCTATGCTAACAACACCAAATGCCTGCCCTATCTCTTGTACACAACGGAGAAATGTATACAAAGGAAAAATTAGTGTTCACAGAATAAAGGTAGTTGAACCAGCTCTCCTCCTCATGTTAAACCTCACAGAGTAAGGCTGTAAGCAGGATGACAAACTCTGGCTCGGTTTCTCACACTATAAACAGTTCCAAACCGTGGACTGAGGCACACCTGGTCTTCCACGTTAATGTCTCTTTATTAACTTTCAAAATTGTATTCCAACATAAAGATCACAAAGGTCCCCCTCTGCCTGCATAAGACCTTACAGCACACAGATCACGTAGGTCTTCGTCTGTTGGGCTCTGACCATACAGAACAATGTAAAGTTCACAAAGGTCCACCTCTGCCGGGCTCAGACCTTACTAACGTAACAGTTCAACACAAACTTGCCGGGGGGGCTCCCTTACCCAAGCTTATTGTACTCTGGGTCTCCCTCACTCGTGGTCGGAACCCTTTCAGATGTCGAAGACTTTCCAATGTGCGTCGCTCTCTTTAAAGACTGCTGCAGGACCACTTTCACTCAAAGATCATGTTTACTCTTGCTTAATTCACTTTTGCTGTTTATTCGCTTTACAGCTTCAAACAAAATACCTTTCACAGACAGTTGTGAATGGGCTACTTCCTTTCGCTGGACAACTCAGTTACTTAGTATCACTGATCTTACAGCTGTCTTTTACTTCAAAGTTCATTCACAGGTCTGTCTTTTGTTCGCGTCTCATCCACACGCATGCAGTTTTCACTTTTGATAATTTTGCCACTTCATTCGTTTTAACACACACCGATCTCTTGAGTCACGTGCCAGCTCAGCGGCTGTGTGCTCTTGTTTCGCTATTTCCAATTCACGAGTCAAGGTTAGTACCACAGGCCTCGCCTCCGCCAAGACCTGGCTGTTCACTTAATCCCGAAAACCACCCCACCGCTCTCCCCCCACCCCCCCTTCCCCCCCACCCGAGTCTTGCAGCTGATTCCAACATAGACACTCAGTTTCAGGTGCATGTGTGTTGGTCCTTTATGTTTGTCAGCGCCCTTTTGCCTATGGGTCCATTGCTGTGCTATATTGAGTAAAGTAAAGATGAACAAATAAAGGGGAAATACCGCATCTCACCATCGGTTGCTCACCCCCACTCCCTGAAGACCCCACACCGAGGTGATCCACCCGCACTGGTCCTCCCCCAGGGTCTGGATCCAAAGGCGATGGTCGTGCCCAGGCAGAGAGGCAGAGAGGCAGAAAGAGAGAGAGAGAAAGAGAGAGGCAGAGAGAGGCAGAGAGAGAGAGAGATCCCCAGGGACTAGCGGGTGAGACACCCTCTGGTTTCTCACTTGTGCCAGTCGTTCAGATGTATTTAAAGCTTTCCACCCATCACTTTTTTGGTTATAATTTGAGATCTAGAGACCATTTGTCACAAGTGTATACACTCAAAAGTTTCCATTTGTAAAAACTTGTGTGGCAGTACGCCGTTAGAGCGATGATGAATCAAAGTAGGGTGACATTGAGATACGTTTGCTTCTCGACGGCTGAAGGACACAGCGGAAGAAATTGAGTGCTAAGCTTTAGTTTGAAACTGTGCAAGTCATTATCTCAAAGTACACATGGTGTATGGCTTTTGCTCCACAATCTCTCCATAAGGTCTTTATGCATTTATTTACCACACATTGTTGGTATGCAGTCTTTATATTGAACATTTTATGACGAATAAACTTATATCGAATATTTTATAACGAAAAATGTTAGGAAGAATGTATCGGGTAAAGGGTTGCATCTTGTGGGGAAACGGCTGGGGTGGGTTTTTAGGGGTGGGAAACCTAAGTTTGGTGGGGGGGGGAATAGAATAAAATTCAATATATTTGTCATTATAAAAGTTTTGTTATAAGTGCATTCTTCATAAAATGTTTCGTTATAAAGACATGTGACCACATTGTTTGGGGCTGACCATGCTTTGCATAGCTAGATAGTTGGCGAATTTGAAGAGTTAAATTTTACACTGTCGATTAGAAGCTGGAGCAATAAACAGCATGGCAGATTTTGTGTCTCATAAACTGGAAAGTGAGATAGGAGACAGTGATGGAGCAGAGGTGTGTGTGACCAGAGTTCAGGCAGGTGCTGGTGAATTAGTGGAGCAGCTTAGTGGGAAACATAAGATATGGTTGGCTTGTAAGTCTAGGGTGGACAATGTTTCCCTTTGTTTTTTAGTGAGCTGGCAAATCGTGAGTGAAGGGTCTTGAGGAGAACTAGAGTAGTAGCACTGATGAGCTTGAGATGTAGAATGACAGCTTTAGCTATTAAACGCATGTAGACTGCAACATCCCAAAACAGCATTTCCAAGAATGCTATTGATAGCCTGATGTGGATGCTAAGGTGGTGAAGCATTGTGTCCTGTGTCGTACGAGAAAAGGGTCTAATCCAGGTGGCAAATACCAAATTCTGCATCAGGAAAAGTGTGGTCAAAGCCATCTTTCCCGATTGGTCCTATGGATTTGTTGGGTTGTGATGATAGATGTGCAGTAGTTCTAAATGACTACATATCAAAATGGTTTGAGGTGGAGTTTTTTTTCCCGGATTTCTCATTCTTGTCGATTGTGTTTGACAGGGAAGGAGTTTCTGATGAATTAGCATGAATTAGCCTGCAATAATGGGTTTGAGTTAATCTCATGAAAGAGTTGCAAAATCCCAGGTGTAATGGGCTGGTGGAGAGAGTGAAGTTCTTTGTAAAGGAGACAGCGAACCAGGGTTGGAGTGTTAGTTTGGTGCAAGGAGTTGAAGAATATGATGTCTGTTTACCATAATACACCACATGTTGCTACTGGTGGTACTACTTTCATCATGAGGAGGGGATGAAGTTACCAAAATTCCTTATGCCCTTATTGGTTGTGTGGCGGCCAGCCTGTATGTATGAACATGATATGTGCGTACCAGGCAAAAGGCAAGGGGCACCATGATGTGAAAGTAGATGCAAAAACCTGCATTTGCAGGTTTGCGATCGATTTAAGGTGAACGCCCTGCACCCACCAATTAACCACTGTACATGCCTCCCACAATGCCTCACACGAGAACTGTTAACTAAGGTTGTAGATATGCAATGCTGGATAATGGCACGATGGTGCGAGTGGATGGGAATGCAAGAGCAAATTGTGTTGATGTTGTGAGAAACCTGAAGGCGTCTCCCTGGCTAGTCCCCGGGGATCTGTCATTCACGTGGCCAGGACACTGCCATTGCTATTGGATGCAGTTCCTGGGGGTGGACCAGAGAGGGAGGATCACCTGGATGGGGGGTCCTTTGGGAGTGGGACGCCAATGGGTGAGACTCGGTATCCCCCTTCTTTGGCCACCTTTTCTCCATTTTATAATGTAGGATATTCCAAACCCCCGCCCCAATTTCCCAACACAAACACTTATGCACAACATGAAAGACAACGGACTAACAGCAAAGCCATTTGCCCGACATGTCCCAATACAAGGGTCAGGCAAAGACAGGCAACTGACTAGAATCACACACACACCAGACAGCCTGTTTTCCTTCCCCACAGGAATAATAGGTGGAGCACAAGATGAGCAAGGCAGACCGTACGACGTGAGAACTAACTCAGCACGGCAGTTCAAGAGGAGGAGAAAGACGGCGCATACCTAGGGGGTGACAAGGAGAGAAGTGACCTTGCCCTTTGCGACCAAGGCCCGTGAATCCTTCACAGAAGAAATCATAAGACCGCAAACAATAGCCAGCATGTGTTGCAGCAGTTGGCTACGGTACACGAGACCCTCCTCCGCTGATAACCAAGCCGGGGAGAGATGCTGGTATCCGAGGTACCAACCGTGACTCGAAGTAGAAAGAAAGCCAAGCGGTTCATCACAGCCAGTGAGTCGAGGGCAGAGTCGACAAGAAACTGAACTGTGATGAACGAAAAGTAGCCAATAGCTAATTTGAACATTGAAAAGGTTTTAAGAAAATATTGATGAAAGAGGGGTATAAACAGCAACAGAGGAGTCCGGCGCCACGTGGGTGCTCATGCAGGAAACTCTGGGCAATTACCCAATGGTAGAGACTACTGTAACTAGAAGGCCCTGGGAAAAGAAGAGGTCAAAGTGGTTATACAGGGGTCTTGTAAAATCCTCTGTACTGTTGAAAGTCTTTGACCAACAGCTGATTGTGAAGCAAAGGAAAGTGAATCCCGCTTGGTGAAACTAATGCACGATCGATGTGTTGCAAAGGTTGGCAAGAGTGAACCCGGCAGACGGATGCTAACGAGAAGGGGTGAGACCTGAAGTCCTTATGACTAGTGTGTTGACCAAAGTGAACCCGACAGTGACGTGTCCCAGTGAACGGTCGGTAAAAGTTAGGGAGAGTGAATCCAGCAGAGGGAAGCCAACAAAAAGGGGCGAAGCCCAAAGAACTGTTTAAAAAGACATTAAGATTTGTGAATGCAAGAAGTATTTGAAGACCAGGGGAAGTGAATTGTGTCCCTTGTCAATTGGGTCTGAGCCCAGCAGAGGGAGATCCAGGGATGAGAAGTTATCACCCAAAGTTCATTGGAAAAGGTACTGTTTAGGTGAATTATTGAATACGATTTGTGAAGGGTCTTCGCCCGGAAGAGGGGGACCTAGGGGTGAAACGATTACTCAAAGTATACGTGAAGCAGAACTTTGTGTTTGTTGGATACATCAGGCAAGAGACCTTTTATTGAAAAGAGACTTAACCATTGCAGGACCTGATAGCTAGGAACAAGTTACTTACCTGTAACTGTTGTTCTCCAGCATGGGTCTGGCATGGATTCACATGCTCATTCCCCGTCGTCAGGCTGGGAATCCTCGGTAAAGAAAAAACCAGTATCAGTTTCGTTTCTGATCTGTCTTTCGTAGTAGCAACCAATCACTGATCTCTGCGTCATACTGACCACAGCCAATGACTGCCCTCTACCTAAGCCCCGCCTCTGGCAGCCATCTTCAGATTTGGTAGCACGTTAAGTGGCAGTATGACCAAGTGAAGAGCCGCAGAGGGGTAGGCGGGAGGGTTCGCATGTGAATCCATGCCAGACCCATGCTGGAGAACAACAGTTACAGGTAAGTAACTTGTTCCTTCTCCAGCATGGGGTCTGGCATGGATTCACATGCTCATGAATAAAGAATACATAGCAGTACACACATGCACAACCACGGGAGGTGGCAACAGGCTCAACATTAAGCATCACTAAGCATCACATCAAACTCAACATTAAGCAAATCTTACCTCCTCACCAGGCTCACCTTAGGCGAACAGGTTGCGCAGCACTGCTTGGCCGACCCTGGACTCCTCCCTGGAATCCCGATCGACGCAGTAGAATTTCGTGAAGGTGTGCGTCGACCTCCACGTAGCAGCCCTGCAGATGTCCAGCAAGGGCACACCAGATAGGAACGCCGTGGTAGCTGCGATCGCTCTGGTGGAATGGGCTCTCGGACGGCCAGGCAGGGGTCGGTTTGCCAACCGATGACAGTACATGATGCAGCCGGAGAGCCATCTGGAAATGGAAGCCTTCGAGAGAGCCTTCCCCTGATTGACAGGTCCAAAGTTCACAAAGAGTTGTGACGTCTTCCAAAAACCCTTTGTGCGGTCCACGTAGAACTTCAGCGCTCTAGCCACATCCAGCGAGTGCAAAGTCCTCTCAGCCGGCGACGAAGGCGATGGGAAGAAAACAGGCAACACCAAGGGTTCGTTGAGGTGGAAGTCCGACGGCACCTTGGGCATGAAGGAGGGGTGCGTCCTGAGCACTACACCCTTGTGTCGTGAAAAGTCAAGTACGGGGCCTTGCAGGAAAGGGCCTGGATCTCTCCCACCCGTCGTGTGGAGGTGATGGCCACAAGAAACTCTGTTTTCCACGACAAGAACTTCAACGGGGCAGAGTGCAGAGGCTCGAACGGAGGTCCCATGAGCTTGGTCAGCACTACGTTGAGCTCCCACGCCGGGGCCGGAGCCTTCACCGGCGGGAAGGATCTGAACAGTCCCTTCATGAACTCTTTCACCAGATGATGAGACCACAAGGATGTCCGCCCCGTGGTTCTGGTGTATCGGGAGATCGCAGCAAGATGAATCTTGATGGACGCATGCGCCAGTCCAGCTTTGGCCAGCGTCAGTAGGTACGGCAGTACTTGGGGAGCCGTAATCCGCAGAGGGTCAATCTTCTGTGCGTGGCACCAGACAGAGAACCTCTTCAATTTGTGTCTGTAGCATTTAAGAGTTGAGGACGCCCTGGCCTTTGCAAGAACCTCTCTGCAGTCGGCCGGTATGTCGTATCCTCCAAACTCTAACGCTGCAGGAGCCAGGCCTGCAAGTTCAGCGACTTTGGGTCGTGATGGAGGATGGCGCCTCCTTCCCTGGAGAGCAGATCCGCGTCCACTGGCAGCTTGATTGACGGGGACGCTGACAAATCCAGAAGGTCCGGGAACCATATCTGCCTCGGCCACGCAGGTGCGACGAGGATCATCCTGCACCGGGACCTCTTGAGCTGGTTGATGAGCCGGATCAGCAATGGCAATGGAGGGAACGCGTATAGGAACAGGCCCTCCCAGGGGAACGAGAAAGCATCGCCCATGCTCCTCGGCTGGGGAAACCTGCTGGCGAACCTCCGGCACTTGGAGTTTGTCGCCGTCGCGAACAGATCGATCTGGGGTGTGCCCCACCGTCGGAAGAGGCGGTCCACTAGATCCTGTTGTCGTTCCCACTCGTGGCACGAGCGCAGCTCCCTGCTGAGTGAGTCGGCGATGATGTTTTTTTATCCCTGCCAGATGAAACGGCACCAGAAACATCCTTTGGGCGACGGCCCAATGCCACAGATCCTGTGTCTCCCTGGACAGGGCTGGGGACCTGGTTCTGCCCCGTTTCCTGATGTAGAACATGGTGGTGGTGTTGTCGGTGAAGATCCTCACCACCTTGCCCTTGAGGGACGGAAGGAAGGACCTGAGGGCCCAAAACACTGCACAGAGCTCCAGGACGTTGATATGGAGGGCCTTCTCCGTCGGGAGCCAAAGGCCTCTCGCGTGCAGATTCTCGGTGTGCGCTCCCCACCCTTCCAGGGAGGCATCCGTGGTCACTGTCTCCTGGTGGCCGGGGGTCTGGAAGTCCATGCCCGCCGTCAGATGTGCGCGGGTGCCCCACCACCAGATCGCTCGTCGGAAACTCTCGTCGAGTGTGATCCTCTCCTCGAAGCTGCCCGTTGTCTGGATCCAGCGCGCGTCCAGGAACTCCTGCAACGGGCGCATCCGGAGCCTGCACAGGGGGATGAGGTAAATGCAAGAAGACATCATTCCGAGGAGGGACTTGATGGACCTCACTCTGGCCGCGTCCGCAACCAGCATCTGCTGCACCTTGCCCAGAATGGCCCTCGTCCTTTCCTCCGACGGGGAGGCCAGAAGCGACACTGTGTCGAGCTTCGCTCCCAGAAACAGTGCGTCTTGCGCGGGCACCAGGTGGGACTTGGCGTAGTTTACAGAGAATCCCAGGTCCGTGAGAAGTTGGACAGTCCTTGCCGTGTGCTCCACGGCGAGCTCCCTCGTCTTGGCTCGGATGAGCCAGTCGTCCAGGTAGGGGTAGACGTGGATCCCCTCTCGGCGCAGCTGCGCAGCCACCGGTGCGAGGCACTTGGTGAACACCCTGGGTGCCGACCTTAGTCCGAAGGGAAGGGCTCTGAACTGATAGTGACGCCCTTGGACCACGAACCTGAGAAACTTTCGGTGTCCCTTTAGGATGGGAATATGGAAGTAGGCATCCTCCAAATCCAACGACGACAGGAAATCGCCCTCCTCCAGCTGACCCAGGACGTGTTGGAGGGTGACCATCCGGAACTTCTGTGCCTTGATGAATTTGTTCAGTCGTCGTAGGTCCAGGATGGGACGCCATCCTCCCGTCTTCTTCACGAGGAAGTATCTTGAGTAAACTCCGGAGCCCCAAAGCCTCTTTGGGACGAGCTCGATGGCGCCCTTCCTGAGCATCGCCTTTACCTCCAAGAGAAGTTGAGGGACGTGAAGTTCTTTCCAGGCCACAGGGGGGACGCGCGGGTACCTTCTTTGAAACTCGAGTGCGTGACTCTGGGCTAGGGCGTCCAGCACCCAACGGTCGGTGGAGATGGACTCCCACACGCTGACGAAGCTCGCCAGCCGGCCTCCCACCGGGGTGCTTCGGTGGGGGCCCGACCCCACGGCCGGTTCAGTCCTGCTTCAACGAGGCTTTGCCGCCTTGACCTCCTTGGCGACGACGGCGGGGTCCGCCTGACTTGCCTCGTCCCCTGTAAGCTTCCTGCGACGACGAACGGGCCGCTTGATGGTAGGTGGAAAATCTGCCGCCGGAACCTTTGGAGGCACCCTTGCCTCCGCCGCTCCGAAAGGGCAGCCACCGTTGCTGGAGAACCCCAAGAGCCTGGGCCGTCTCTGTGTCTGCTTTGATGGCTTGAAGGGAATTGTCCACTGTTTTCCCAAACAGGTTGTTTCCATCGAACGGCATGTCCAAGACTCTGGTCTGCACGTCTTGACGGAAGTCAGTAGCCTTGAGCCATCCACGCCGCCTAAGGCACACGCCGTTGCCCAACTGGCGAAATCCAGTGTCGGCGATGTCCGTCGCAATCGTAATGGCGTGGTCCAACGCCACCTCACCTTCCTGCAAGATCTCTAAGGCATCCGCCCTCTTGACGTCCGGTAGGAAGTCCAGCAGGGGGGCCAGTTTGTACCACAACTCCCTGTCGTAGCGGGCTACGATAGCCAAGGCGTTGGCCGCCTTAATCGTCGTCGCTGCAGACGAGATGACCCTGCATCCCATCGTATCCAATTTCTTTCCCTCGCCGTCCGGCGGGGAAGTCGACGTGGAGGCCGCACCCCCCCCCCCCCGCTTTCTTCCTGGCCGCCGCAGAGACGACGGAGTCCGTGGTCGGCTGTGCCCAGAGGCACAAGGGGGCCTCATCCGGGACCCGGTACTACTTCTCGTACCGATCCCTTCTAGCCGGCGTCGTGGATGGGTTCTTGAGGAGGGCGAGGCCCTCATCCCAAATATCGTCCAGTAGAGGCACGGAGAGGACCGTCTTCCTCTTGGCCTCGCGCCGTTGATAAAGGAAACCTTCCTTCTTCTCCACCGGGCAGAGCTGGAAGAGCTCGGATGCCCTGGCGATCATGGAGTGAAACAATCCAATCTCGTCGGGCGGGGAAGCCCGGGTGGGAGGTGACGACGGCAGATCCTCGTCGTAAACCTCGTTGTGCGTACCCATCGCGGCCGTGTCAGTCCCCGTATCATCCCCACGAGTCGTGGACGGGGAGGAGGGCTGAACAGGGCGCGATGGCTGAAAAGGAGGTGGAGAGTGAATCCTTCTTCTCTTAGGGGGAGGGCTCCCAGAAGGGCCCGGCTCCGGGGTCCCCCGTCGGGAGCGGTTCCTCCGCTGGTGGTAACGGCAGTCTCGTCCTTATCTCCGAGCATAAGGACTGTATAGCCAACAAAATGGCCGCCGAGTTGTCTTGCGGCGCAGGTTGAGGGGAGTCCGACGGGCGGTCAGGGGCCCCGTCGGCACCCTCGACGATATCGTCGTCTCCTACGTCGGGATCCCTCCCGACGAGCTGGTCTTCTTCCATGCCAACGCCGTGGCTTAAGACCTCGATCAGCTCTTCCTCAGAGGTTGAGGCCGAATCCACAACGTCCTCCTGCCCCCCCTTTTTCTTCTCCGTCGGAGGTTTCACGGAGGTCCTGTCGATGGGCATAAAAGAGGACTCCCTCCGCGGTGGCAGGGAGACTCTGAGCCCCGAGGTCACCACCACTGGTGTAGCCTCCACAGGCTGAGCCAGGGCCGCCGCGACTGTCTCGATAGAGGCCTTGGCCGGATGGATTAAGGCTTTCACCACCTTAGGTGCGCTCACCGCCTTCTCCGGGGGGGGGAGGGGGGGGGGACACTGCCTCGCTCTCCCTCCGATGGGGCCTTCGAGCTCGACCGGGGCCTCTCCAGGAGCTTCGCCGGGTGCTCGGCCTTCCTCTTACCCGAACCAGAGCGTTGGCTCGTGGTTGATGGTGCCGGGGAGGATGCGCCCTGCCTGGCGCCCGTAGAGCCCGACCGTTCGGCGCTCCCGGTGCCAGCGGACTCACGGTGCTTGGCCTTGTGTTGGAGCCCCGTCGCCGGGGCGTCCTCAAAGGTCTTAGAAGACCGCTCGGATTTCTTCCTCTTCTTTTCGCCTGACAGGCTCTTCCCTTCCAGCCAGTTGGCGAGACGTTGATGGCGGTCCTTCATGGTCCGCTCCGACATATTGCCGCAAAACGCACAGTCCTTCTCCACGTGCGTCTTGTCCTCATGTAGGCAGTAAAGACAAAAGGAGTGTTCGCCCTCCTTAAAGACATTCTGAAGCTGGCATCCAGGGCAGACCCTGAACAGCTTTCCGGGCATCGACCTTCCCTTCTCCTGGGCCATGTCCGAGATGGGCCTGAGAAACTTCTGGAGTCCTCCAAAAGCATAGCTCGACGAAATCTTCACCTTTGAGGGGCGTAGACGAATCTGACATGGGTGCCCGTTGATCGGATGAAGACTCGGTGGAGCTTGAGGCTCTTTTTGACCGAAAAAAATTGAAGTTTTTGAGAAAAAACGTGAAAAAATAGCACTAACGCTCGAGAGCAATAGCACGAGGATCCCAACACTTGAACGTGCGGTAAAAATCTGAAGATGGCTGCCAGAGGCGGGGCTTAGGTAGAGGGCTGTCATTGGCTGTGGTCAGTATGACGCAGAGATCAGTGATTGGTTGCTACTACGAAAGACAGATCAGAAACGAAACTGATACTGGTTTTTTCTTTACCGAGGATTCCCAGCCTGACGACGGGGAATGAGCATGTGAATCCATGCCAGACCCCATGCTGGAGAAGTACGGAACTGTCGGCTCGTGCTGGGAAAGCTCGGGCGTGTGCTGTGCTCAGGAGATCCACTTTATCCCGTGCTCAAAACGAGGGGAAGGAAGACCCCTGGCAATCACATCCTGACTTATTATTTGTGAACACTTACTGCATCACACACGCTGTAATTATTTGTAAGGATTTGGCAATTTAAAAAAAAATATATAGTCCTTTACTTTGACAAGAAGCCACAAAGTCTGCCTTATTTTTCATTTGATGGTCAAAACTTGCTCCCATTTTAGATTTAGGTTAGGCGTTTTTCGACCCTGCATTTACAGTTTAATAAACACCCTTGAACTGTGATCACTTGTGTCTGTCTTTACTGTTGCCACCATGAGTCCCTTACAATGTTGATACAGATAGTGAACCGGAGTGGTCAGAGAGCATTTTGGGATGGGTGATGTGCACTACTGATCTTGCAGTGCCAGTGCCCCTCGACGAACATGCCATTTGCATGATTATATGGTTGGCTAATGTCGAAACGTTCGGCTCAAGATTGTTGTATTCCTTACTGTTGCTAATGGGAAGAAAGGAAGGCTTGTTAGGGTGATTTGTTTGGTAGGGCGATTTATAATGAAGTACTTACCTGTGTTTATCATTTCGTATCTCATCCCTGATAACAGCAATAATCTTCTTTATTATTATTACACCACCACTATCATTAAAGGTCTCTTGTACTTGGTTGTTAGACAACTGTGTTTGTACTTTTTGTAATATGTGGTACAAAATTCACACAATGCCAGTTTTCATCATATGCAGATAGCATAAATCCAAATATTCTAGGGCTTTTTACACTCTCCTGGAAATACATTGTTGTCTGCATGTACAAGCATAATCTCGTTTTTCAATGTATCCGCAGTGAAGTACAACAACAACATAAGGCCTTGACATTGAAATGTTTTCTTTGCAAGCAGAGTATCTTGCAGAGTTGGCCAATGTGGTCACCTGTAGAACTCCATGTACATTTCAGATTGCAATTACAGAACTTGGAACGCAGATGCGTTTAGTTGGAAGCTGGAATTTAGGGCTCCATATTGCCTTGATACCAACTATCCATTGCAGATTGGACCTAAACGGTTGTGGCAACAGATGTTTTAATACAACGCTCGGAATTAGAACTGGCTCCATTCCTTTCCTTCATTTAAAATGGTTAACCGGGACATTGCCCAAATTAAGAAAAAGAAATGAAAAAGAAAGACAAGATGGTATTGGTAACCCCCCCTTTCAGTCAAATGAGTAGAGTTAATAGGTGTTCCATGAGTTTCTGTGATTTTCCAATCCATCTTTCCTGAATGACTTCTCTGTAGAGTAACCCACAAGAATCTCCTCCACCTCACTATGTTAGATGGATTGCTAGTATTGGCAGGATGAGGGATATCAAGATTGGAGATGCAGAATGTTCAGAGGACTCTGATGAATCGGGGGCTTCAGGAACACAAGGATTTGTAAATTAGCACAAGCTTGTCAGGCTTGCAAATCAAATACTGAGGGGTTCTGATACATTTGTGTCAGATATCGCCTTTGTGCTAAAATTCTTATGGGAAAGTGAGCAAAGTTTATATATTGGCCAGTACCTAGCATTCAGACATTTCTTCAAGATGTGCATTCAAAGACGGGGGCAATGCCACTGGGTGTGTAGGTTGATGAAGGACTAGGACATGGCCTTAAATCTCTCAAATATTCTTGGTTGTGGAAGTAGACAGAATCTTGGAGTTGTTCCTGCCATAGCGAGATAATGCAGTATTCTTGCAAGCTCACAATCCACCTGTATCCGATGTCATTCATAGAAGTCCAATGTCAGCCGTTTGGATGCAACAGGATGGTCGAGGAGGGGCCTTCTAATTAATCGAACGGCAAATACAGAACTTAGGCTGGGATCCATACCATACTTTCTGTACAAATTTAAGGTTTGTTTGGTCCGTGCTTTAGAGGTTATGGGGCGAGACGTTGGTTTCAGTTAGGTGTACGCATCTTCTTACTCTATCAGTTAGTTCAGGTGGTTTTTACAACGCGCTGAGATTTCCAGGACACTGGTATGCTGCCATGGCTTCACAGGGCACTGGAGTCTGGGGGTATGCTGAAGGATATACAAATAAATTAAGTGACTCAAACTTCAATTGTAATCCCATAGATTGAATGCCTTCGTTATTGGTATGTAGGCTTGTAACTAGCTATAACATACTGCTCTGTTCTTTACATAAAACAGCGATTTTCCATACAATTTTCTATTGGAAAATTCCTTTTTCACTATCACAACAATTTCACAGTGGTTTCATGCAAAGTATAAGCCAACACATGTGGCAACGTCGTTTTTAGGGTTGCTGTAATATTAATGGTTAGTTAATTGATAGCATTAAAGTGTGTCTCCATATCCTTAAAAATATAAGCCTACATTTCAATAACTGATGCCAGGACTGACAAACACTGATCAAATTGCATTATGTTATGTTATTGTAGAGAAGGAGCCAAGGGCCCCCACCTCAAGCACTGCTCCCATGTTGCCTAAATGTTGGGAACCAGAGTGTGAGGCATGTGCAGTACCAGTGAAAATACCAATACCAAGGAGAATCCTGGAAGCAAGGCTCCCATTGAAAAAAACATAAATGCATACACGACAATATGATGGCCATTTGAATGAAATCCCAGAAGAAATGTGAAAATATGAGTAAAAGAGAAGATTAGTGACGTCAAGCGAATCAAGGCTGACGCACCCAGAACAGATTCAGAGACAAGAGAGCGTAGACATTCTATAGGCGTTATGAAAGTTTCGAAGGTAAGCAACATTTCGGGCTCGAGATGAAGATGCTTATGCTACAGAAACGATGAAGATATTAAGTCCTTTTATACACGTACAGACACAAGAAACGCAAGCAGACAAAGTATTCTTAAGGCTAGCTATGTAGTGAATAGATTGCGGCATGTGATAAATAGATATATATATAAACGAACGAATGAACTATGGTCAATTCCACAACGCACGTTAGCAGAGCTGGACCCAGAAAAAGAAAGGCTTTTCCAATGTGTTGCAGCTGAAAAGCAAATGAATTACAGAAGTGAATCAAAGAAAGGAGAGGCTGTAGCAGCACCAAGAAGTCCCAAGGCCACTCTGGGCCTGAATGATCGGACAATAGTTACAAACGTGTGAAAAGAAACTCCTGTTCAGAAGGGAGGCACGGGAACAATGAAGACGTCAGAGGTTCATTAAATAGTATTTTAAATGCAGCAGAACTCTAACACATGGTCTTCAGTCACGTGGATGAGTGAAAATAGATAATCATGATGTGCTACACCAACTCCAGGATACATAGTATGCTATACTCCCTCATATTCTTCAGAGCAAAGAACATTTCCAAGGCCAAGTTCAAAGCCTTTTCTTGACAAGTAGACTGCATGGGTGATGATGGGTGACAGGCTAATTGGTGGGAAGCTTTGGTCAAGACCAGCCCACCAGCACTTGGAGGCCAGCCTGCATACTGCTGGCGTATGTGGAAAAGTACAGTGGGGTACAAGGGTGCCAACCAATTATAGAGGGCCACGTAATAGAGAGCCCTATAGTTTATGTTACCAATGGGACGTCGTGTATTTGATGACGTTCATAGTGACCTGCATTAGATGAGGGCTTAGTTGCCCCATCTGATGTTAGAGACCCAATCACCTTTCCAGACAAGTAGGTAACGTATACCTAGATTTTCCCTTTTAACCAATCACTTTCCCAAGCAGGTTTTTGTAGTTGGCAACGTAGATTGAAGTCAATAATGAGAGGTTTCTGCTATACAATCTGCTTTTGTATGAAACTTGCTTAGTGAGAAGATCAGGAGAACACATTGATGTTCGTTATAACTCCCTGTTTTAGATAATTGTTGATAAAACAGATGTGATTGCCAACTTCATGAGTTAGTTTGATTATTGATGTTCGAGTATCTTCTGCATCCCCATTCATCTCCAAGTATTGCTACCTCGTCTTAAAGGGCTGGGTCGGTTACCCCAGTTCACGTGGTAGCAGAGGATGGTTAAATATCAGTCGACTTAGTAAGTTTTGAGGTCCCGGAAATAATCGGACGTCCTCTGCCATTTAGCTGGAGGAACGTGAAGCTCCCTGTAGATAGCGGCCGCTAGCTTAAAAATCTTGCAAGTACAGGTGGGACGGGCACCTCGTTTTCAAGCGGAATCCCTTCCCGACTACTGCAGGAAGCTGAGCGGGCCGAAGGTTGAAGCGACTGGTTGAGGAGGCGACAATCCCGAGAGTCGGAAGTCGAAAACCTGAATGGTGAGTAGACTGAGTGAGGTGGCAAAATACGAATGGGTATTGAGTGGGGAAAGTGATAAGGAGCAATAAGTAACAGAGTTGGATGGGGTAAATAACTTGAGACGGTGAGCATCAAGATAGTAGGTAAAAAACTTGACACAATGAACGTCGAGTTATTAAGTAATTGACTTGAGACGAGGAGAGCCAAGAAATTAAGGCATATAGACAAGGAGAGATCTATACGATAAGCCCAAGATCCTACATCAATGGATTCTTAGAAGGAGCTGTTCCAGAGTCCCAAGGTAGATGACGTAGGTTACAAACAGATTGTTCTCTTAAAGGGAACAACTCACACTCTGTGGGAGTAAGTTTAGGGGCAAGAGTAGTAACGAGCGTGGACTAAGATATATGTGGGCCGGCCAAGTCTGTCAGTATTGTCTATATGTTTATATGTTGTATTACACGGCCACAGTAGTGGCCGTGTAGTTATGGTTAAGTTGTTGTTTCCATAGGAAGAGCACTTTTTGGGCGGCTTATAACTTCGCTCCCCCTGGACGAATCCTCACCAAACTTTGCAAAAAAAGTTTGTGGGCCACTCTGATTTTTTTTGCAAAGTGAAGATGTTTGGTCCAGGGAGGCAAAAGTTATAGGGGGGGTCCCAAAACATCTTTTTTTCCCATAGACTGAATGGGGGAAAACCTTTGCGCACGGCTACAGTTCAAACCGCTGGACGGATTTTCACGAAATCTGCGGCAGGTACAGGGTGCTTTTGTAAATTTGGTGACCTGCCGTGCAGTACTTTTCCTTAAAATTATCCAGAAGTAGGTCTGAAAAAATTAGTGATATCTATGTCCGCTTCGCGGTCACACTTCCCTGTTCGATCCACGGACAAGATACCGATTGGCTAAGGAGCTGGCGTCATGACCATGGATACACAACGTCTCTGCCCATTGGTTGCTGCAAGACGTGTTCTGCGTCAGATTGTTTGGATGCGGCAAACATCTTGGATCCGCCGAAAGCGGAGCAAGAACCAGCGTACATATGCTCTATTCATAAAACTGTTTTGCTGTGTCACAGACCGTTGGGGAAGGTTCAGACAGTAAGACATGGGTGATCAATGCATTTGTTCTGGGGGTCGGTCTTCATGATGTACTTTCCATGGACAGCTTGTACGCACAGAAAATGAGGGGTGTAATAACGATAGAAGTTTCGGTCCACTGCCTGGACCGAAACTTCTAACTGTTGAAAGCACCCGCGTAGAGGTAGCCAACATTGAAATTGACAACATGCCGTGATTGCATTACTTTTCCTGATGCCTATTATATTCATTAGTGCGCCGCCATGGGTGTCACATGCAACAGTGGCTGTGGCCAGCGCCTAGGGTCTTGGATGCAAGGCCGTCGGCCGAAGGCCTTACTTCCAAGACTATAGGCCCTGGCCACAACCACCGCAGCATGTCACACCCATGGATACACCCGTAGTATTGCGTTTCGATTGGCAAGTTGTGGGGAGTGCGTGCAGTCTTGGGTGCATGGCCAAAGGCCATGCACCCAAGAACAAAGTTATAAGTACTAGACCTGGAAGACACTGCACACCCATCCCATGTAAGATCTATGGACATACTGCTAGGCGTGAAGCCTCTGGCCAGAAGCACTGAAGGATACCACACCTATAGAAAAAACCCCACTCACACACATCACTGAGGGGGTTGTGGAGAGACCCTGCACTCTTAACACAGCTATAATCTCTTCATGATGTATTTCCTATGCCCACCTTGTACGCACAGAAAATGTGGGGTCCAATAAGGGCAGTATTTCAGTCCATGCAGTGGACAGGAAACTTCTAACTGTTGAAAGCTCACGCGTAGTGGTAGGCAACATTGAAATTGACAACATGCCATGATTGCATTACTTTTCCCTGATGGCTATTATTATAATCATTAGTACGCCGCCATGGGTGTCACATGCTACAGTGGTTGTGGCCAGGGCCTAGAGTCTTGGATGCATGGCCGTCGGCCGAAGGCCTTACTTCCAAGACTGTAGGCTCTGGCCACAACCACCGCAGCATGTCACACCCATGGATACACTCGTAGTATTGCGTTTCGATTGGCAATTTGTGGGGAGTGCTTGCAGTCTTGGGTGCATGGCCAAAGGCCATGGACCCAAGAACAAAGTTATAAGTAGTAGACGTGGAAGCCACTGCACACCCATCGCATGTAAGATCTATGGACATACAGCGAGGAGTGAAGCCTCTGGCTAGAAGCACTGAAGGATACCACACCTATAGAACCCCCCCCCCCACTACCACACATCACTGAGGTGGTTGTGGTGAGACTCTGTAGTGTTGGGTGCATGGCCGAAGGCCATGTGCCCAATAACACACTTATACCTTCTTCGTGATGTATTTTCTATGGCTTCCTTGTACGCACAGAAAACGAGGGGTCCAATAAGGGCAGTATTTCAGTCCGTGCAGTGCACGGGGAACTTGTAAGAGTTCTAAGGGCACGTGTGGCGTTAGGGAACATTGAAATTGACACCATGCCATAAATGCAATACTTTTTCTTATGGTTATTGTATTCATCAGTACGCCGCCATGGGTAGCACATGCTACGGTGGTTGAGGCTAGGGCCTAGAGTCTTGGATGCATGGCCGTCGGCCGAAGGCATTACTTCCAAAACTCTAGGCCCTGGCCACCAATACTTCAGCATGTCACACCCATGGATACCCCCTTACTAATGCATATCGATTGCCTGGTTGTGGGGAGTGTGTGTACTCTTGGGTGCAAGATTGAAGGCCATGCCCCCAACAACAAAGCTATAACCTCTTCACTTACAAGTCCACATGGGTTTGCCATACACTCAAGCATGTACCCAACAGAAAACATGTAAGCACTGCAGTTATAAGACACTTCACAACCATATATTGAAATGGTATGGCCATACACCTACAATTTTAGGCCCTGCGCACCAACAGTGCAGCATTTCAGAGCTACAGAAACACCCCTAGTATTGAACATCAGTCAGGTGGTTGTGGGGAGAGTCTGCAGTCATGCGTACATGGGCGCAGGCCAACAGCACAGTTATATGTAGTGTACTTACAAGGCACAATATGGTGTGGTAGTGCATCACACTGGCGGCTGTGGGGAGGGGTTGCAATCATGGGTGCATGGCCAAAGGCCATGCCCCCAAAAGTACATTTGTTCGTAGTGTACTTATATGCCACAATGGATGTCATATGGTGTGGTAGGAGTGGCCAGGATGCAGAGTATTTGAACAAAGTAATAAGCACTGCAGTTGTAAGTAACTATGCATTTTAAATACTGTATACCCATACATTCATAATGCTATGGCCACAAACTCACCTCTGTAGCCTGTGGCTACAAACTACTGCATCATATCACAGCTATTGGTACACTTGTACTATGCAACATCTTTAAGGTGGTTGTGGGGCGGGCGTAGCGTTTTGGGAGCATGGTCAAATGCCATGCTCCCAAATCCAAGTTTGTACATAGTACAATGACAAGGCACAATGGTTCTGATATGCTGTGGTGTTTCTAGCCAGGACCCAGACTATTGATTTCTTGCCCAAAGGCCATGCACCCAAGACTGAAGTTATAAGCAGTGGAGTTACAAGTGAATATGGGTGTGGTATAATGTGCTTGTTGTGTGGACGCCCTAGTGTTTTGCCGCATGGCTGCAGACGAGGGTCCGAAAAGTAAATTTATAAGTAGCTAATTTACAAGGACCATGGTTTTGATATGCAGCGATGGTTGTGGCTAGGACCTATACTCCTTGTACCTTGGTCGTAAGGGGTACATGGTAGGTTACACACCGAAGATGCAAGGGCCAGCTTACAGGCACTGCAGCATATTAGTACCATAGATTAGACGTGTAGATTTGCATGTGTAGAAAATTACTGCCAATATACTTACTCCTTACTTTGTTCAGAATCCACATACAATTTTTAAATGGTTATCGTAATTGGTGGAAGTATCCTTTTTTCCATTTCTGTGATAAAAGAAACAGGTATGTTGGTCTTTGCATTTTTTTGAAAATTTACTACATTGCTTAATAGACAGTTTACCTTTTTTTTTACCCTCATATTCAGTTTACAAACCAGTGTCCTGTGCATTGCGCTCAGTTTCTGTGTTTGCTTTTCTAAACCTTGGGTCTGGGGAAAAAAAATCCTTGTCGGATTAAAAAACCTTCCTTTACTATGGTACTTACTACTTCCTTGTTTCCTTTGAGTGTTTCCTTCATCTTTCCGATTAATGTTATGTTTACTGCCTTCCTGCTGGTTTTTACCAACAGTTCAATACCTGTAGGCGTATTCTAACTGTGCATTTGTTCCTACAGCTTTGTGATATTCATTCATTTGTGTCGTCGTTATATCCTGTTTCCTTCATCTTTTCCATTAATGTTATGTTTGTTGCCTTCCTGACGATTTTTAACAACAGTTAGATACCTGTAGGTGTATTCTACCTGTGCGTTTGTTCCCAACGATCTGTGATATTCATTTCTTTGTGTCATTCTTACATCCTCTTGGGTAGTTAGATACCTGTTGGTGTATTCTAACTGTCTGTAGTCTTTCACATAATTTTTTTTAAAATCTTGAAATACACATTATTTCGTAAATTTTGGCTTTAAGAACATTAAGTACACATTTGTAAGATTAGCTGGCAATCACTGCTTCAGAGTAATGGTGCTATCATTACATTCGAACCATCCACAATTCTTTTTAATGTATGCAGTTTAGTGACCTGCATTGGTTGTAGCTCCTGCATGGTAGATTATATCTACTGTTGTAAAGGTTTTCTTTCCAAGTGACACTTGGCCGTGTGTGAATCCAGTCAGTTTGCAGTTGTTTTTTGTGCCATCTGAATTATACGTAGAAGCATAAGTATTATGTAGGCACTATGTGATTGTATCAGTAAGGTGGAGCGATTGTCTGAATTGCAAATAGTACATAATCTGCCATGGTTTGCATTTTGTACAAGTTGCTGAAATGGAATGCTCTCAAATTTGGTATGGAAACATACACAAATCGCTCATTTGGGATTTCTTCCTGAATCACTTTGCTACAGAGAGTGCATGTATGTTTCCACATGTACGAAATCTGGAAGATTTCATTGCAGGTATGCTTTTGTTGTCCAATACTAATAGTATGTACATTAGAAATTCTTGTGGATCTTCTTGTGAGTTCATAGTGAATCTCACCATTCCAGCACAGTCGTCCAATTGTTGCCTTACTCCATGAACACTGTATGCATTGTCAGGATTGCTTGTTGCATTTCTATGCAGCAGTAACATTTGCAAACACAATTGGTCTGTACTATGGAGGTAAATATTGTTAACAATTGGTGGCAATTGAAATAGAATATTCATTGCTACATTTGCATAGCAACTTACCCCACTTTCATTTGCAAATTTGAATGGTCCAGCAAGTTCTGTATCTGAGTGCATTTTTCAGAATTTCTGTTGCTTCTTTGTCGACGTCCCTGGTTTACATTCCCTAGTAGGTTCTTCTATGTTTGCGGTAATTGATGAAACTTTAGCTTCTTTTCTTTTCTTTCTGGAATTTGCTCTTGGATTCTGTTGCATTTCTGTTTCATTTAGTTTTCTTTTACTACGTTTTACTTTATCTGGAACAGGGTATTGTTTCAGATGAGGGGTGTACAGTGAACGCAATCTATTGTATTCTAGAATGCAAGGAATATCAGCTTTGACTTTACTTGCATCAAAGTTCATTAGCAATAGACCATCAAGTGTACGTAAGCGTGATAATGCTACGTAGCTCTTGCCTTCTTTAAAGACTGTGTTTCCTATATCTATCAATGCTTTGTCTAGGGTAAGACCTTGGGATTTATGAATGGTAACTGCATATGCAAGAGTTAGAGACAATTGCTCTCTACGTACAAACATGTCTTTGAAGAGAAGGAATCGAGTAATTGAGCGCCCTATCCTTTTCACTTCTGAAAGTTTATCAAAGCGAATATTGACAAACTGAATGTTGCTATCACGTGGGTATGATTGAAAGCCAGCAACTGTGCCCAGTGCTCCATTAACTAGCCCTTGCTCTACGTCAAGGTTACGTTTAAGCATTACTCTACAATTTATGGATAATTTCAATATTTTTTTCAACCCAGCTGTATTGGAGATTGAATTTTCTAAACTATTTAGTCTTGTTGTGGCTTGCTCACACATGGGTACGGTCATACCATGTACGTCTAGTTTGTCTGTGGCGCTAATTTGAAACAGCTTGCAAGAGTTGGCATTAAGGCCATACAATTGACATTTTTGTGCGCTATTTGTTCCATAACACCAGTTGCACATGCATTGTCGCCATAAAGTGCATATATGTGTCCGGTTTTTCAATACAACTTGTGCTTCTTGCGATAATACACCAACTCTAATACTTTTTAAGATGTTGGCATAAGTGAGATCTGCGGATTGCCGCATGTTCTCAGTTAATTCTCTATATTGGAAATGTTGCCAAAGGTTAACATTACCTATGCTACCAACAGTTTTCCGGCAGAGTTTGTGGCCTAAGGTTTTAAAAATCGGTTCTCCTTTCACTGCTGTCAATTGTAGAAGATCTCCGAAAACGATAATGTGTTTCCCTGCAAAGAGTTCTTTGTTGCTACTTTTAAGTACTTCTTGCAATCTGAGATTAATCAAAGCCAACATTAGGTTGGAGACCATGCTCACTTCATCTATTAGTAGCATTTTCATTTGTTTTAAAACTCTGCGTAATTCCATTGCAGCTTCTGCAGAAAGTTCATAGTAGTCTAATTTATTTTTATGCTGTACTGGAAGCAGTAGTAATCGGTGTAAAGTGACACCACCTATGTTGTAGGGAGCTAGACCTGTGGGAGCCGTAACAACAGCTGACAGTTTGTTGTTTGTCAATTGTTGAAGGAACTTGCTGATGATTTTGATTAAGAATGTTTTCCCTGATCCAGCTTCACCACTGACGTACAGCAGTTTAGGTTTGTAATTTTGGCAGGTACATTCTTTATTTTCGTGTTGTACACCATGTACAATTTGTTTTGTTACGTCTTCAAAAATGGTGCGCTGATCGTTGTTAAGTTTTGCTTGTTGTACCGTTAAGTCTTCTGTATCTTCTTGATACAGATACATGCTATTTTCTACTTCTGCCATAGCTACTTCAGCCTCATTTGCTATTAGTGGTTGTCCTAGTGGTTCTTGACTTCCTGTTACAGAAGGTTGACTACTGTCGGAAGAGTCCTTATATAGTTGGGCCTGAAGTTCTTCTTCCTGTTGCTGCTCATTGTGTAACATTGTTTTGTACTGCGTAAAGTTCATATCAGTGATGGCGCTTTCATTTGCTTTGAAAGCATCTTCATAGCAGTCATAGTTATCTAGTATGTCTTCCTCTTTTCTCCATGGTTTGAAAAGTTGTAACAGAGACATGTAATATAGTTCTTTCTGTTGAGGACTTTTTAATGACAATTTTACATGATTAATGAAGCTTCGTTTGGTTAGTTTCACTAAGCTCCCTTCACAATCGGTCACTCTATATCTATGTTTACTTTCATCGGGTTTTACATTATTTTTGTATGCAAAGTTTTGAGCTATGTGGTATAGACACATGCTTTCCAGAGTGCTACTCTTGTTTGGATAGAATATGTCCAGTAAATTGTTTTTCAGAATGTCTTGGCTGTTGGGATCATTTCTGGCAATTGTTTATATGTCCTCATATGATTTTAGCACTTTTTTTCTAGATTTTGCAGGACCAAGACTGAGCCATACTATGTTGTCTGATTTTCCATACAAAGCAGTACCGGTTAAACAATCTGCTGCTTCATAGGCGCGACATTCTCTATGAGAGAGCATTTTTATGCCTAGGCTGTACAATTTCTGTGATAATGTTTTGTCTGATGCTAGGTCATCCCAGAGGTCTTGAAGCTCTGTTTTTTCTGCTTTTGTTAAGTAGGCTGTAACATATCGTGCAACAGCAGTCGAATTGTCTGCAATAGACTGCACACCTACGTTTGCATTCCATAAGAGGGCAATGATTGCATTGTTCTTAGGTGATGTACCTTTAACACTATGTCGAACTGAAGACAAGAAGTTGTTTACTTCACCTGTTTCTGTAACTGGTCTAGCGAAACCAAAGGGCATTTGGTGTAGTATTTACCTTTGTTTTTGTATTTGCGGCAACAATATTTGCCACATTTGTGTCTTTGAAATTGTCAAATCTGCCCATGCAGCTCACTATGTGTCTGTTCTGAAGGGATTTCACAAGTGACATATTTTTGGATAAACTGCAAAACAGTGCTGTCACTGACGTGACCAAATTTCGGTGCACCTTTGATCCATAACAGCATGAGAATATGTGGTGCTCCTCTCGCTTGATATTCTTTTCTCCAAAAAAAAGTGCTGCACTTCTCCAACGGGAGGAACAGTTTTATTGCAAATAAAGTGTAGCATGGCAATGAAACGATGATGGAAATATCTTAACACATTAACTGGATCTAGAGAGCAAAGTTCTCCAGGTGTTAATATATCTATGTTGTTTTTGTTGCTGTTTGCTATGCGTAGGAACTCGTGTAAATCTTCCCATGCATATTCGGCACAATTTAGCGTAAAAAACCAAGTCGGTTGTCCTAGGTTTCTGATCATACAACACACGTCTCTGTGCGTCGGAACCAGTATTCCTTTGTACCACGCATGTTTGCAAACAAATTTGTTATACTTGATTGTAAAACCTCATCCTTTTCCTGTACTTTTTGTATTAACTGCGTAGCTGACATATTTTGAAAGTGGGTACCAGATTTAAGAATGTGTGCAACTCCGTAACATAGTGTTGCTAATTCACTTTCATAGAGTAGGTGGAATATGTATTCCACATTTGTCTAAATCTGGGATCTTGCGAATACATTCGTAATGAACGGTATTCTGATGCCCCAATCCGAGTGGGTCTATCATTGTATCTTCCACCTTTGCCAGTAGGAAATAGCGGTGGAAAAGCACGTGCTTCTGTACTTTTTTCCCATATTCTCATCGGTGACCCTTTGGTTTGTCGCATTTGGTAAGTTTCTAGTGCATCATCTATGCTTTCATTGGAATGCAATGGATGAATTGTGTAATGGTCCAAAAGAGTGGATACTGTAGCAGGATCCAGAAGTTCGAATTATCCAGTTTCTGATGGCTCTTGAATTATTTCAGTTGTTTCCCTTAAGCTTTCATCAATATTGATTTCCTTTTAGTACTCATTATTGTCTTTTAGATATTGCAATGCTTGTCTAACTTTGTATAAGTCCACTAATTGTTGTCACATTTTTGTTGTCCTTTGTTGGTACTCCATTTACCAAGACTATTAAAGAATGCTCTATTGAACGTTTCACTCCTAGAGTGTGTACATTTTCCGTTAGATCTAATGGCAAATAAACTACTTTGCCAAAAATGACTTTCACCAATTCAGAGGAAGGTAATGTTGCTATTTTTGGACGAAGGCGTATAATTGCTTGAAATGGGTGAACTGTTTGAATTATTATGCTCTCATACAAATTGAGCTGCTGCAGGATTTTTGGTAATGGAAACAATTCCAAATGATTTGTAATAGCATGTGAAGGAGTGTGGTTGTTGTCTAATTTTGTAGTACAGTAACTGCAACATATTAGGCGTTCAGTTAGTTCATATTTGTTTTCTGCGAAAAGGTAGAGAGCTAATTCAAACCATTTAGAATCTTCATTGTCTTCTATTTTGTATGCGATGTCCACATTTTTTGTGTTCCTTTTGTAAAACGTTCTGCGGCAACACACACATACACACACAGTTTGTTACTTCAGCCGATGACCTTTTAAATGTTACTATTTCTTTTCTGTATGTGTGTAGTAGAAGGTTGCTATGTGCAGAATTGTTGCTACTATGTTCTAAAACTGTTGCATTTTCTAAGTGGCTCTCACTTCCAAAATACTTTCTCTGAATAGGGGAAATTTCTTCTTGTAAATATTTGGGTGTACCATGCAGAAGAGTGGTATTTAAGTTGCCTAATTCTGAAGCTTTTTGCATAGTATGTTTTATACACTAGATTTCTTACATTGGAGTGATGTATTGATAATCTTTTGATATTATGGAAGGTGCTTTTGTAAATAGGCCCAGAAATGCAGGCTAATGAATGTCCTTTTCCGCACTGGACAAATATCCATATTTTGTAGCACTTTCATTTTATTTTTCTCTTTACCTTTTACATATTGATTAAGGAACTGACGTAAAGATTTGAACGCTTTGTTTGGAATGGTACACATTGATGTGCACAGCCATTTGTATACTGCACGGTGTGGTTCTGCTGAATCGAGAGGTAATTCTGAGTTTTCAGGGAATACATTTGTAAGCAGTGTTTCTTGTTCCAATCTGGTAGTATTGATTTTCTCATACCCTCGTCCACTGCTGTGGATGGCAATTGTGTTTGTTTGATTTTGTTTGTATGCTTCTTCATTAAAATATGGTTCTGTGGTTGTGTGACTCCATTCACCACCACAAACGTGTAAGAAATTATTTTTGTTCACATTCCATGTATTGCTCAGTTTCTTTTGTAGTTTAGTACTTGGTTTTGTTAGTGCTTTCATCCTATTTAACACTAATATAAACAACTTCCTTTTGAGACGGATTGCACTGTCCACGAGACCTTGTAGGATTAACTTTCTAAGGTAGGTTTTAAGGGGCGAGGATGATTTTGGTCCTCTTCTTAGTAGATTCTGAAGGACTCTGATGAAACATTTTTGATAAAATACTTTTTTACTATACGTTCTTGTTACACTATCATGATTATTAGGAACATTGTTAGCTGTACTGGTACTCATTTTTTTACATTTTTGTGTTTTGTGACACATTTTGATGGAGGAGGTAAAGGTTCGGTAGTTGAGACTTCCTTTGTTTTGCTAACCAACTACATAAGCTGGTTTGTTCCAACATTCTCTACAAACTCTACAACAGGTGGATGCTTACATTGGACACTTATTTTCATTTGCTCTACTTTTGTGTTCCCTTCTACAGAGTTGGTTTTTGGTAGGCATTGTTTGGTATCTGTTGAAAATAAAAAGGTATATTTTGGTCTGTTGTCCAATGTCTGTGTGCTGTGAGGATGTGTGCATGAGTCTGATGGGGAAGGTCTTTGTCATGATGTGTCGATGTGCATTGGACTCGTGCAATGATTTGGTAAGGCTACTTTATTGTTTCTATACTACTACAATGTGCTTCAGATGAGAGTACAAAGTGGCCTACTTGTGACGAAAACCATTATTAATGAACGAAAAGCCATAAACTTGCAACAGCAACTTCTTTTCTAAATCTAACCTTCTAAGGATTACGTATGTTATTTGAGTTCCAAACACACAGGGATTTGTGAGCCATTGTGCCTGTTATTCTTTGTTCAATAAATGGATATTTGTAGGTGGAATGGTTTAGAAATCAATGTTTGGTTTGGCGCCCAAAATAAACAAATAACAAACACAGCCTCTTTGAGGAGTAGTTACAATATAAAGGTAGTACTGTACTTACTTTTTTTTACAAAATAAACAGGTTTCTTTGGGTATGTCGTCTGCAGCGTAGATGCTGTTGATTCTCAGGAGAGTAGTCTTCACTGCGGTGAAAAAAAACTAAATAAATGACTGCGTTTACAGCAGTGATGATACTGCACACATTAATTGTGCTTCTTTCGTCACAGCATTCTACTTTCATATTTCAACCCAGTGCATGTGTGCATTTCACTTCACTCTGTGCAGTCTTTCCCTGGCATTTACAATATGGTACTTGAAAGTACTTCAAAATTGCTAACAATTTTAAGTTTATGGAAAAGTCTTGTTTTTTACACGGTGTACTATGTATAGGCTAGAGGTTTGCAAGCGATATGGCACAGTAGTAGATGGGGAAACATTTTCTACTTGCAAATTAAAAGCACAATGCCGAAAAATCTGGAGACCCTCAGAGGGAGATGTCACCACAGCAATCGGGAGCGCTTACTTTTCTCATACGATTACATTGCAAGTAGCATTACTGTAGCCCGTACACAGTACACAACTCCGACATTTTCACATACAAAATTGATTTGTGCCCTAAATAGGCATGCTTGCAACGTATGTATAGGTTATGCGGAAGACAGTAAGCAGTCGTGCGGTTTGTCAATCATAAATTGGACATCTTGCACTAAAAGGGGGAACGTTTGTATGTATTGCCTGTGCACATTTAGCGCCATTAATTTGTTTAAATTAAATCATAAGGGTTGCACATGTTCTCTGATTACAATATACATACCTGAATTATATACTCATGCATGTGCGCATGCATGGAGCTGTACGTAGAAATTTGCAATACTTGCACAGTAGCTTATGAAGTAGGTGCTTTGCAATGATATGCGACTTCCATTCACAATCATCGACAGAAATTTTGAAGTGCGCAATGTTGATGACGGAGTTAGAATGTTCAATGTGATTGGTGGATGGTTGTGTGACTGCTTAGTTGTGTCCAATGAGGGACTCGACTTGCTATTGCTGTGGAAAGGGTGGAAGGACTGGGTAAGAGTTACGTGCCACACGTAAGCAACGCTTGTCCGCAGGTAGGGCGTGTCACATACAGGTTTCTACAGCAAATCCTGCATGTAAAGGGGACTGTAGGCATCAGCCAATCTGATGTTCACATTACTCTTTTGTGTGGAAAGACGGTGCGTACAGTGAAGATGGCAGAGATGCATAGGGTCAGGGTTTTGGCGATTGGAGACATTTTTGTGCATGGATTACAACACTATGTCGAGAGTAGGCATGTGGCACACCATTTCGATGTCAGAGGAGTAGAGGTGGTGTGGAGCGCTGACACCGATGGCAATGCTGCGGCAATTCTGCAAGTTTGCAGAGACATGCGTACAATGACCACTCATCATGTGGTAATTTTACACCACGGTGCTTCCGATTTGGGATACGTGAGTTCACATACTTTGTTGGCTGATTTGGCACAGTTGGTTGAAGCACTCATGACCATCTTCCCAACAACGAAAGACATTTTTTCTGCTTTGCTGCCTAGAATAAAATGGGACAACAATTCTGTTTTCGGTCCAGACCAAAGTATTGGGAGGTGTATCATAAATCGCGGCATGCGTGCATTCATGATACGAGCTGGTACGTTTTTCTGCAGCCACGATAACGTTGCTTCAAGCAATGCAGATTATTTTGAAGCATATGGTGTTGCGCTATCTTCTTTGGGAAATGCGATGTTCTTTTGGAACGTAAGGCTTGCTTTAGAGAAGGTTCTGTAATGGTTGTAGGAGTAAAGCAAGGACAAATAATACAAAATAATAAATAAAATAACAGATGTCTGTACAGTATCTAGCCAAAAATAAAAAAGGCTCTTTTCAGAACCCATCTTAAAGGGGAAAAAGGGGAATGACACTTTAATGTACCGTTGTCACGCTCTGATCCTATACATGTCCGCGAACATGGCGGTACTTTGCAGCCAGCACGTATCACCAATGGGGATTCAGGGGTGGAGACGCATGCAAATGAGAATGAGCAGAGCTAGGAATTGGTCCATAAAGTTCAGTAGGTGTGTTCTGAACTGCGCACTTTAGTAAGCGTCTTCTCCCTGACAGGACACCACACAGCCATGGCTTTCCATGCTCGAAAACAGATTATCTGGATTTTGGGAGACTCATGTATACATTGGTTGAAGGTGCATGCAGAAAGCTGCAGTTTATCTGCAGATCTCGGATTTCCTCATGTGGAGGTGCACTGGCATGGCGTGCGTGGCATGAGGTGGCTGGACCTGGTACCTCTCTGTGTTACTTTACTGACAGAGCGTCCTCCAGATATACTTATCATTCACTGCGGAGGAAACAGTTTGGGCCATGTCTCTGGAATTTCTTTGCAATTTGCAATGAAGGAAGGACTTGCGAAGCTCATGGACATGTTTCAAAATTGTCACATACTTTTTTCTAGTATTGCACAAAGACAAATATGGCTGTGTTCTTCTGCTTTTGGTCCACAAATGGAGAAAGCGAGACGCAATGTGAATAAGGCGGTTTGTGCCTTTTTAAGAGATGTTGGCATGTCCTCCTTGCACAATGAAAACATTTTGTTTCGCAGCCCTTTCCTTTTCCGCAGAGATGGAGTCCACCTCACATATGCTGGCAATCAGATTTTTCTTCGCAATGTACAAAATGCATTGTGACCTCTTCTGAATTCACACTAACCTATTTGACAATCCGTTTTCTCCAATTCACAGATTTAGACCCACACAACACACCACCGAAAGGCTCTTTTCAGAGCCACCACCTACTCCCAGCGTCCACTTCATTGTGTTTGCTTCGCTTGCACCCTCCCTTTTTCCCCTACGACTGTCCGCAAACTTTTCCACCGCTCTGCGGGGGTTTACGACCGTCACTTCATAGTTCAATCTTTAAACTGAGAAAGGTGGCTCTGAAAAGAGCCTTTGCAGTAATTTTTGTTGTTTTCACGTTTATTTATTGCTTCACAGCACACAACACACTAGGAGAAGAGGCCAAAGGAGGGTAAGGAAGGGACACCAGCCACGGGGATGAGAAAGGCAAGTGAATAAAGAAAGATATAGGGTGAGCTTTATTTAGCTAAGGAGCAGATCTTCTGGTGCTCTGCGACCGTAGCCTCAAAAGCACTTAGAAATCTCTCCCCTCTGCAGAGTAATGCGTCACAATAAATAACACTATTGTCACCTTTGAAAGGTAAGGGTCAACAGCATTGCGAATGGCTTGTGAGGCAGCTGGAGGGAGGCGCTCCCCCACAGGAGTGTCTCTTGTGGTGGGAGGATCGGAAACGGAGGATGCTGTGGAGGAACTCGAGCGACTACGCTCTTCACATGGGACCACCTTGCGAATGTCCGCAGTGTGGAACGAAGAGAGGTGTTGCTTCATGGTTGTCGTACCAAAGCTGTACGAACCAACTCTCCCGCAACTCAGCACCACCTCGCATTGGTTACACTTCACTAGGTTCGCACGTGCTTTTGGTACGTTCCCATAAACGGAAAACAACCGCCACACCCACGACTCCCGGCGAGTGCTCCTACTGCTGAGTTCCTCCACTTCATTCTGTTCCTCTTCTTCTTCTTCCTCGCTCTCTACATCCTCACCCATATATCTCTCTGCAGGCTCTTGGGGAGGTGGTGGTGGTGGCGGGTTTGGGGGTGGTGCAGAGGCTAATGAACCAACAGCAGCCATGGAAACCATACCGATTAGTTTCCTTTTGGTCACTACAGCAGTAAAGGCACTACACCTCAATCTGCTATAGCTAGAAGGAGAATGAAGATGCGCTCAGGGTGTGGCTATTTGTAGGGGTGGAGGGGTGTGCCTCGTGACAGTCTTCATCACTGCAAAGCGGTACAAAAATTTTACACATTAAGTCCTCAGGTCAACTATTGTCTGGGATATGTGAAATTATATTTTTACACTCTACATATTTTGTCTTGTGTCTACAATTTCTTTTGGACTGTTGCGGAAGCACACAAACTGCGCAAATTAGTCCACACGCTCAGCGTGGGTGCGGTCACATGATGACGTCCTGAACACATCCGTGCCAGAAATGATAGTCCGCTGGATAGCAAATGCAGAGTACCAAATGTGTGCATGCGCGCAAGTGTCCTACGGACAGTGTTTGGGTTCTCAAATAATTTCAAAGGGCGACTCAAGTGAGACGGTCAGTTAGGGACAGGCGCGATGTTCGCTGTACTTACGGTTGTACTGCGCATGTGCATACATGATATGTTCACTGTACGGACAGTTCCAGTGTCCTTAGCACAACTCCATTTTGTTTGCCTACGAACTTGCCGGCCACCGCGCCTGTTCTACGGACGGCACCATTTTGGCTGCGCCCGATAAGTACAGGTATACTTGTCCTTCACACACTCCCATTTTGATTATTTACAGCCATCCCGGACATCTGGTGTGTTCTGCGAACATGTTTCATCTCGTTTACAAGCGGTATGGCGAGGTATAATGTTCTTAGGACGCCCCTTTCTGTTTATGTACGCACAACTTCAACAGATGGTGCGGTCAAACTTCAAGTCCATCTTACTTGACATTACTAAGGGTAGGTCTACTGCCTTTACAGCACCCAAATTCCATTCCTTACGGATAGGTCGAACAGGCGCGCTGTTCGCAAACATTTACCTCTTTTTTTAAAAAAAAAAAGAATTCTTTGATGTCCTGGGAGTTTGTCTTTGCAATGCGCGTAGATGGTGCAAGTTATGGTTGCTTAGCTTACCATAATGGGGGAATGAGCAGTGTTTTTTAGTTTCGCGGTGAAGTATAACATTCCTTTAACAACGTTTTTTTACTGAATGTACATATACATATATATGGCAGGGAAAGAAAACAAAGGGACTAAACGTGACGTCGTCGGTGATGTCATCAGTGACATTTGAGATGACATCTTTCATGGTCTGGGTGTTAGTGGTAGCAGTGCACAGGGGCGGTGGCAGGTTTGGGGGCTTAGGTTACCATAACTGTCGAATTTCAGGGGTTTTTCGGTTTTATTTTGAACCAGAAAGGGGAGGTCGAAATTATTTTTTCAGTGAACTGCACAGGTTTTTGGTAGGGCAACTTAACCATAACGTCCCCTCAACAAAGGTTTTTTTGTAGTAATATATGTATGTGGTGAAGAAATAGTGAAAAAGAACAGAGATTTGAAATTGTATTATTTATTTAATTGACTATGTTTATGTAAAACAGATTGAAATAAAAGTTTGAAGTTGCTACGATTGGTGCACGCTCATATTGTATTATTTTTCTGAAAAGCATTCATAAGGTGTAAAAAAAAAAGGTGAGTATGACAGTCAAGTGTGACAAGTCAAAATGGAGGCTATTACTCCACTTATACATTTGTGCAAACAGTTGCTGAAACACGGACACAAGCTTAAGCAGTACAGTGCGGAATGGGTTAAGGGTACGGCAGATAAGATGTTCATGCCATGGGCACAAGGAGGATCAATATCAAAGGCAGTTTTGCAATACATGACAGCATACTTGCATGCAGCGTACACAGCAAGAAAGTTAGAAAAAAGGCTAGCGAGTAAAGAGCTCTGGAAACTGTATTAGGAGGAAAGGGAAGACCGACCTCCTGAAGATTGGATGCTTAACCAGTGCAAAGAGGGGGATGCCTCACCTGAAATAAATGGCGATAGTATGAAGAGTGACGGAGTGTACCCATTAAGAGAGCTTAAGGCGGCAATGGGGTACAGCAATCCGACATGTGAGTCGCCTGCACATAGCTGCTAAGAAAGAACAGAAAAGACTGCAGAAAGGGATGTAATCTCTAAAGTCCTACGAGACAAGGACAGAAGCGACCGACCAAGTATGGCACTAGACATAGGGCAGGAGATAAAGAGATGGAAAGGAGATAAAGAAAGCTGACGAGGTAGTGCTCATACAGAACAAATGGATGGGCTGTCAGATTTTGCTCAAAGTTGATGGAAAGAGCATTGAGGAAGTAAGGCAAAAAGAAGATCAGGACGAGCAAGATAAAAAAGACAGGGAACGAGGAAACGATTGAAAGAAGACAAAGCTAAAAGAAAGAATAGACAAAGGCAACAACAGCTGTATCAAGGTGAGCAGTTGAAAAAGACAGAGCAGAAGACCAAAGAAAGTATGACAATAGGCAGAGAGCAATCGAAGAATGAGAAACTTGAAAGGAAAAGAGGAAGAACAGAAATTAAGAGATAAAAGAAGGCAAAGAGGAAGGGATGAAGAAGTACGTATGGCAAACAAGAGAAGAGAGGTGAAAAAACAAGAAGAGGACAGAGTAAGGGAAGAAGCAAAGAAACTCAAAAGTAGGCAAAGGGCATGCAACATTGATCGCATAGAGAAAGAATTGGAACCTAATCCAGTAGTAGCATGGGAGGACATAGAATAATTATTACCAACACATGAACCAATGCCAGGTCCGTCTAAAACAAATCTAGAAGATGATTTTGACATAAGAAGCATTGGGGCCAAAATCGATGAGGTCTATCATGACTTGACTTTACATGTTATTTATAACGTGCTTAATACCCAGAGGTTTCTAAGTGCAGACCCAGGGTTCAAACCTGTGTTGCTCGCATCGTCTTGCTTCCAAGTCGAGCACGTTGCCGCTGAGCTATCCTCTCGAGATGAGGACCAAAAGTGAATCAAAATGAAAGGGAAAAAATGATCGATTTAAAAGTATGCAATCGGAAGGCAGAGACGAGAGTTTGTACAATCTTGAACATAGAGCTTTGTCTTTGGACAGACTAACTCTGAACACAGACGAGAAAGAAGGAAGTCACAAGTTGGTTACAGGATATGTCAAATGAGGACAGAGAAACCTTCCATAGGGAGGAGGGAACTAATGCATGTGGTCCTGAGGAGTGTTCTACGACAGAGAAGTAAGATGGTCAGATCTGAACCTACCCAAATTACGGATGTCAGAGCCTCTGGGCGGCCCAGTCGACTAAAAGGGTGATCCCATAGTGAGAGGGGGGACTTACCACCTTATGTGAGTAGGCTAAGGTCACAACCAGGAAGAAGATGCGCAGAACCATTGTCCCTGCTATGGACAGGCGATGGGGGATGAATGCGATTTTGGGATCTCACAATTTCCATTGTTAGAGAAAGGAGGGGTCAGACCACAGTTTATACCGTGGCTCCAAATGGATAAGGATAATTTGTGTAAACTCCCTAGTTTATCTTCTGGTGCTGGGAAATGGATACATGAATTAGAGAAAATGACAGGAGGAAACACGTTAGCTATAGGAGACATCAAAGGTCTATCCTTGGTGAGGGAGCTGATGACATTTGGCCAAGAGCCAGATATGCGAGTGTCACTGCAGTGCATCGGGGGGATTCCAGGATCGATATGATCCTAGTGTCGGCTGCATTGATCTCACAAGTAAGGTGGATATAGGGGTCCAATATCTGACAGACCATACGCCAGTAATGATACACATGGACATGGGGGAGGTTAAAATGAATAAAGCAAAGTGATGGTCGCTCAATGAGCTCATTCTGAAAGACATAGCGCTCAGAGCGAAGATATAAGTGACAATCCTCAACTACTTAAAGGAAAATGGTAAGGAAGTGGTAAGGAAGAGATGGACGATTTGGGACGCAGGGGAAAGGCAGTCATACGGGGTGGAATTCATCTTGCAGGCAGCACTATACAAGAGGGAGCGGGCATTACTAACACAAAAACTGGAAAAGGAATTGAGAGAAGCAGAAACTCAGCACAAGCTCAGACGGATACAAAAGTCACTCAGAGCGCTTAAAAAAATTAGAGCGCAATTGGAAGCCCACACAGCAGATAGAGTAGCGCAATCCCTCCTACGTACCAAGCGGTCCTATAATGTCCATGGGGGAAAAGCAAACAAATTCCTAGTGGCCAAGTTACAGAAACAGAAATCCCGCAACTATATGACAATTGTGGGGTAGTCAGGGGGAACTGTGCTTGGGGGGGGGGGGGAGAGAAGATGGAGATAATGATAAAATACCATACAAACCCATTAAAGCAAGAGACATTAAATCCCCAGGCCCAAGAAAGGTATCTATCAGAGCCAATCCTCCCCCAAATAACAGAGAGGAAAATGAGGCACTGGGAGCCGAGATAACGGCACAGGAGGTCAGCAATGCAATAACTGGCCTACCGACAAATAAAACAATAAAACCCCTGGACCAGATGGCTTTGTGGGGGATGGGGGAGCGGGATTCTATAAAACTTTCCGCACACAACTATTGGCGCCATTAGTAAAACTGTTTAATGTTATCAGAGAAGAAGGCATAGTCACCCCAGATATGGGTAGATCCTTGACTCTATTAATACCAAAACCGGGGAGGGACCCATTAGATTGTGCTCATTATAGACCCATAGCATTGTTGAACTGGGGAAGGTCCTCCCTCGAATTATACATGCCGACCAAACTGGATTTATTACGGGTAGAAACACCCAGGATAATGTGAGACAGGCTTTAAACATCATTGAACTAGGCACCCAAACGGGTCAACGCTTCTCTTTGGCAGCGTTAGACGCCAGGAGAGCGTTTGACAGTCTTGATTGGGGGTATCTGAAGTTGGTACTAGACGTTCGGATGTGGGCCGCATCTTAGCAATATTGTATTAGCAAACATCCAGATCCCGTCGATGAACTTCTTGGTCAACAGGCAAAGCTCTGGGCAGATCGAGATAGAGAGAGGCACTAGACAGGGCTGCCCCCTATCCCTGTTAATATTTGCCATGGAAATGGAGCCATTTGCAGCACAAATCAGACAAGATGGAAATATTGAAGGAGTGAAATGCGGGGAAACCAAACATAAAATTGCGCTATATGCAGATGATCTTATGCTTTTCATGTCAAATATCCGGGACACAATGCCGAGGGTAATGCAGAAACTGCAAGAGTTTGCGGGGGTCTCAGGGTTCCACAAACTATGAGAAATCTAAAGCCCTGAATATAACAGAAGAACAAGGAGAGATCTGGGAACTAGAACCGTCACTTCCACTATCCTGGGAAAAGGAATCCCTAGAATACGTGGGTGTCCGCTTAACTGGGAAATGTTGTTATCTATATGAGGTAGATATTAAACGTCTATGGAAGCAACTGCAGGAAGATCTGCGTAGATGGGATAACCAGGAGCTGTCTTGGTTTGCCTGAATAACGGCTGTAAAAATGACCCTAATCCCCCATAAGCTCTGTCGTTAGTTCCCTCCCAGTAAGGATCCCGCCCGAGTCTCTAAAGCTCTGCAATTAGCCATTTCCGCCTTTGTGTGGAAAGGTAAAGGCCCAAAATTCAACTGAAAATTATGACGCGTCCCCCACTGCTCGGAGGCCTAGGATTACCAGACATACAGAGATACATCCGGTGGCACATATAACACCTATGCTATACTTGGCGGCTCAAAACTCCAACCTGGGCTGGGTTCAAATAGAACAGGCGGTTACTACGCTCCCGCTATAAACACTACACACCCTTCCACTGCACAAACGTTACGTAAGGGTAAAACTGTTAGAAGCAACTAGGGTGGCGCTCAATAGTTGATACAATGAGCTAAGAAGGAGGAACATTCAACGTGGGCTGAGCCTGCACTCCCCAATAGCGTACAACTCCAAATTCACCCCGAGACTCCAAGCAAAGTTTTGGGAAGACTGGGTAGCTGCCGAAACTCTGACCCTGGTTGACATGTTCCGGGATGGAGAGCCACTCTCCTTTGAGTAATGCAAACAAAAATTCCATATTGGGGAAAATGAAAGATACAGATATACCCAGTTATGGCATTGGATTACATACCCATCTGTCAAAAGAGCCGCCAACAGACCCCTGAAAGGTCTTGAACTAACTCTACAGGAGGGTTCAACTAGGAGGGGAATCTCAAAGCTCTACAAACTACTGGATAGGGCCCTGCCAAAAGATGTCTTGCAGTACAAAACAAGCTGGGAAAAGGAGCTAGGGGATACTATTACGGTGGTGGAATGGGGGAGGATATGGACAGGAGCCCTTAAAAGCTCTAGATGCACGGCAATTAAAGAATCTGCCTATAAGGTTTGTTATCAATGGTATATTGCCCCCACCAGATTGCATAAAATAAACTCTAAATACTCCCCACTCTGCTGGAGGGAATGTGGGTGAATAGGGGACTTTTACCACATGTGGTGGACTTGCCCTAAGGCAGAGATATTCTGGAAAGAGGTCCTGGGACACAAAGGCAATGACAGGAATCACAATGCCATATGACCCGAAAGTCATCTTGCTGGGGGTGGTAGCTAAAAATAAATATGCGGCAAGGGGACACAAGCCCACGCTAATTACGCGCCTGCTCTCGGCTGCAAGATTCACTCTGGCCCAGGGATGGAAAACGGTGCAGGATCCAATTATTGCGTGGTGGTGGATTAAAATATGTGGAATTTTGGCAATGGAGAAGATCTGCGCGCTGCAAGCTGGTAGATACCTCAAGTTTCTAGCAATTTGGGAATCCTTCCGAAAAATAGTAAAAGATAAAGAACCTCACTACTACACCCAGGATACTTAGAAATGCTGACACCTATTGAAATATCGAATAAGCCTGACCTAGATAGACTAAGATACTCCAGCAGACCTCAACAATAAACAAACTCGGAACTGAATATGTTGGAGGAAAGGTGGTAGGGGGGAGGACGTTGGGTGGGGGATTTTGAAAAGTTAAAACTTACAGAGCAACAACCTTATGGGATTCTAAAGGGGGAGTTAAGTTGAAAGATAACTGTTTGTTCTCTATATGAATCTGCGGAATAAAATAAACCATATTTAAAAAATGTTTTAAAAAATGGCAGCATTGTCCGAAAACTCACAATAAGTTTAGCTCATAGTAGAAATTAGGCGAATCAATGAGGGCTCGACAACCTTGAAGAGAAATGTTACTGGGTTAATGCATATATTTAAAAAAAAACATTCTAAAATTGTACAGCAGGCCGACAGGATTAAGGACAATTAAAAGAAAAATGAACGCTTTGTAGGATAATTATGTGACTCTAAGCAAGGAACTAGCTAATACTCGGAGAGAGATTAAACTCTTGACTGAGAAGCATGGAGGAGCAGGAAAATAGGGCGAGGTGCAATAATCTAGGCTTCATTGATTGCCATAAGGAAAAGAAGGCCAAGATACCATTATGTTCCTTAGAACATTCCTTTATGAAGCACTCAAAATGGAGACATCTGAAAACATAACAATTGAACGTGCACACAGGGCTCCTGGTCCAAAACCTGGAATATCCAAGTGGCCAAGAAGATGTACTTCTTTTTTTTCAAACTCCATGCTCTTATGCAAGACACTTTTAACTCCCATCTGGTAATCCTCATCCACCATCAGCTCACACTCACATCTTGTTACAGCAGACATATCAAAGAATCCATAGAAACAATGGGCAATAAGGAATGGATCTCATTCTAAGAAACAGAGAGGCCCTTTAAATTCTGCTAATAAATCCAAACACCAAAATTCAAAAGCGCTAAATAGTCTGATAAGCCCAGATGAGAAGTATCCTAGATCAATACACAATCAGCAAATTTTATCCTCCAATACCATATATTACACGGCCCATGGTAGCAGCCGTGTAGTTCTGGTTAACTTGCTAAACTCATAGGAAGAGCACTTTTTTGGTGGATTATAACTTCGCTCCCCCTGGACGAATCCTCACCAAACTTTGCAAAAAATGTATATGGCCAGCTCTGAATGTTTTTGCCAAGTTGGGCGAGGTTTCGTCCGGGGAGGAGGGGGCAGTTGTAGGGGGCTCGCAATTTCTTTTTTTCTTCATAGGCTGAATGGGGGAAAAACCTTGTGCATGGCTACAGGCCGAACGGTTGGACGGATTTTCACCAAATTTGCGGCAGCAGCGGGGGCTTAGATCAGAAAGCGCGATTTTGTGTGTTTGGTGGAAAACCAACCAGTATTTTTGTTGCAAAGAACTGAAATGCACGACCCAAGAAATCTGTGATATCTGGATCCGCTCTGCAGACCCATTTCCGAAGTGTCATTGGCTTGCGGTACGGTGTGCTGTCGGAGGAGATTGGACGCGGCCCGTGGTTGGCTGGAGGGAAGCGTGCTGTGTATCAAAGCTTTTGGGGAAAGCCGCCATGGTGTATCAGAGGACAGTGCGGTGGCAGGAAAATGTACCGTATGCAATGTGTTGGCAGCAATAAGGGAGGCAATGGGTGGGGCAGTGAGAAGTGGTTCATGTGACATATGTACATAGGTGGAAGAAGACAGAGGAGTGCCTGCAATATTTGTGCGTATTGCGCCAATTTGCGGGTACCTAGACAGGCGAGTACTTTGTGTGGTGATTGGACGCAGCTATCGTAACGGCCCTATAGCTTCTGCCGCGACCTGTTTGCGGCCACCTCTTTTCGTGGTGAGTGGTGGCAGGTCAATTCCAGAAGGGCAGTGAATTGCACATGGCATAGGTTGGGTGGGAGCGCGGGTGGCTGTGCGCTGCGGATGGAATGCAGTAGTTGGGCACATGGTGGCATGAATGGGTGAATGAAGTTGTGGTGGGTCTGTGGAAGGATTAAACTATTGGGTGCATGGCCAAAGACCATAGGCCATAGGCTGTGGGGCATGCACTCAAGAGCGTAGGGCTTCAACATTCCCACCGCAGGAATGCATGTTTGACTCTGCATCCGGTAGAGGCTTGTGCTTGCTTGCATAGTGTGGTGTGTGCAGATTGGTTGCAGTAGGGCCAGTGTTGCAAACAGAATGTGGGTAGGTTGGTAGTGACACAGTACCTTGTGAATGGAAGTGGGTACGCCCATAGTATGTGAATGAAAATGCCCATGGGTGCAGTAGAGGGTGTTTTGTTTGTACATTTTGTTAACTGTTGCAATCAATTTGTTATGGTAACTGTTGCAATTTGTTGCTGCATAACTCCATGGCGGTGCGCAGGTTAGGTAGGAGTGCTGGTGGCGGTGGTGTGTATGTGGATTGTCGAAGTTGGTGACATGCATGGTGGCATTACGCTGCTGTGGGTGTGTTCAAGGCCTAGATGTAACGCTCACCTGGTTCCCACGGGGGCGCTGGTCTAGTCTGGATTGCTGTGGCCTCTTCTAGCGTGATGCGCAGGACCCGGAACACCGATTGGACAGGACCTCCAAATCGTGCTTGCCTGGCCCGTAGGAATATCCTTCTGCAGATGAGAAAGGGGATTAACAGTCTGCAGAATAGTGTGCTAGCTCCCCCCTTTCCCCCTTCGTTCCTCTCTAACTTCCTCCAAACCCCGGTTTAAGCTCACCTTATGGTTTGGAACGATGAACTCTCCATCCTGCTTCTGGTGCAGGGGCGCACGTTCGTCCAGTTACTTCACTGGTTTTCAGAATGGCGCTGGCAAAATCCACTTTACTTTCCTGAGCGATGCGCTGTAAGTATGAAAGTTCAAAGTTCAAGTGAGGCCCCGTTTATGTTGTCTTTCTAACCTGTGATCTGTCCTTTATTTCAGGTGCAGAATGAAGGCGATGCGTCGAGGGGTTAAACTGCCGAGGTGAGTAGTGATGAGGGCGATCCCTCTAAATGTCCTTATCATTCCCCAGAAATGTCTCTTGTCCTTTCCCCATAGGGGCCGGGGTACGGTACCTGCCAACGGGGCAGCGCCGACCCTGAAATGTGGAAGAAAAGTGGCTTTTAATCAGGCTTTCCTTCTGTGTTCCTTCTGCTCACCTTTTGTTTCTTCCTCTCTCCCCTAGGTGCAGAGATGTGGCATCCGATGCTGACAGCCGCGATGGAGCCGGGAGATGTCTCGAGGACAGGTGAGTGAAGCGTGGCGCTGCAGCGAGCAACGCAATGCTTTTAAATGGAAGTCTTTCTTCAGGGATGCTGGCGAGAAGATTCCGGATGCAGGTAAGAAGTTTGAAATAGTCCTTGGTTTTCACCTTTCTCTTCTCTACCTTCCTTGCAGGTCTTCCAGGTTCGAGGCGGGCGTGGCTGGAGTCCAGGAGCAGGAGCAGACACGGTGAGCGTTAAGCTGCAGGAAGCAGAACAACGCGAAGCATGAGCTGCTATCTGGGCGTGGCTTAAATAGCCTCCAAAGAAGTCCCAGGTATGTATCATTCCCCAACTAGGTATGTATCCTTCCCTGGCCACGCCCGAGTGAAAAAATAGTCCCTTTCAGGTCTCAGCATGGTCTGCATCAGCTAAGTGCACAAAACACCTCCCTTTATGAGCCTGGCGCCTAGGGCGCCAGGACTGATGTCCAACATGAGCCTGGCGCCAAAGGCGCCAGGACTGAGTCCAAAGAGCCCCTATAAGGGGCCGCTGGGCTTTTACCCGAGGGCATGATGCCTGCTTCCGGGGGTGCTGGGCCTGGCCTGGTGCTGCGGGGGTAGGCATCATGACAGCACTGCCCCCCAAGGCCCCTCCCAAGGTCATTCCTTCTGGAGGTTTCGGTTTGTTTGGGAAATTCCGATGGAACCTTTTTACCAGCTGAGGTGCATGTACGTGATCACTGGGTTCCCAAGACCTTTCCTGAGGCCCGTACCCTTTCCAATCAATTAGATAGAAAAGTTTTGATTTTGAGATCTTAGAATCCAAAATGTTCTTCACCTCGAATTCAGGCTCCCCATCTATCTGAATCGGTTCTGGTGGCTTTGTTAATCTGGTTCCTGGGTGCACTGGTTTCAAAAGTGACACATGAAAAACGGGGTGAATCCGCATGTTAGCTGGTAGACCGAGCTTGATTGCCACTGGGTTGATTATAGCTTTGATCGAGTAAGGGCCTAAATACCTTGGATTAAAAGTTCGAGGCCCCTTGAGTGACATGTGTTTGGTAGCCAACCATACTTGATCCCCTATTTGGTATGGAGGCGCCTCTCTTTGATGTAGATCCGCATTCTTTTTGTATTTCCTTTTAGCATGTTGCAAATGTGCAGTTGCATCCTTGAAGGCTTGAGTAATCGTAGAATGCAAATGGTCCACTGCGGGCATTTCAAGGCTCAGAGGTGAGTCCAAGTCTGAAGTACGAGGGTGATGTCCATATAGGGTATAAAAGGGGCTCTGACCAGTTCCAGAGTGTATCGAGTTATTGTATGCATATTCAGCCACCCATAAAATGTTCTTCCAATTACCCTCCGATTGGTGCAACATACATCGTAGATATTGTTCAAGGGTCTGGTTCGTTCTCTCCGTCTGACCATCGGTCTGTGAGTGGTGGCTGGTCGAGAGTCTTACGTCGATTTGTGCCAGTTGACAACACTTTTTCCAAAAATGAGAAATAAACTGGCTTCCCCGATCGGAGACTAGTATGGATGGGAATCCATGCAAACGGATGATATTTTCGAGGAATTCCTTGGCAAGAACAAAGGCTGAAGGTAATCCTTTCAACGGAATAAAGTGGGCCATTTTGGAAAATAAATCCACCACGACCAGAATTGTATTGTAACCATTACAAGAGGGCAGGTCCGTGATAAAATCTAGTGACAGGATGTGCCAAGGTGCTGGTGGAATGTCTAAGGGCTGAAGAAGACCGGCGGGTCTTGTCTTTTGACCTTTGTTTTGGGCACAAACTCCACAGGACATCACGAAAGATTTAATATCCTTTCGCCAGGAAGGCCACCAGAATTGTCGTTTAACCTTTTCCTCTGTTTTGGCAATGCCAGGATGTCCTTCCATCAGGGTATCATGATGATGGGAAATAACCAGTTCTTGCAATTCCTTTTCTGGCAAAAATAAGCGTCCTTGGAAGTAAGGTAAGCCATCCTTGACTGAAAAGTTAGACCCCCTTTTGATCCAATCCTGCAAGGCTGAAGAGTCCAGGAATTGTTTCACTTGTGCTTGAATGTCTTCAAGGGTTTGTAAAGTGGTTATCCCCAAAATTCTTTGTTCGGGAATTATCGGCACAGGTTCTGAGTTTGTGTCTATTTCTTCCATTCCAATTCGGGATAGAGCGTCCGCCTTACCATTCTTATAGCCGGGGCGGTAGGTGATTACAAAATCGAACTCAGCAAAGAACAAAGCCCATCGGAGCTGTCGAGACGATTGAGCCTTGGCAGTTTTTAAATATTGTAAATTTCGGTGATCAGTGATCACAGTGATGGTATGCCGTGCGCCGAGGAGATAATGCCGCCAAGCCTTAAAGGCGGACTTAATGGCTAATAGTTCCTTATCGGTGATCGCATAATTTATCTCCGGCGGCGAGAACTTTCTGGACCAAAATACTACGGGGTGCAGTTGGTTGGTTTCAGGGTCTCTCTGAGACAGGACAGCTCCCATGGCTAAGCTGGACGCGTCGGTTTCGACTATATATGGGAGATCGGGACGCGGGTGCTTCAAAATAGGTGCGGATGTGAACTTAGCTTTCAACTCCTGAAAGGCCTGTTCGGCTTCCTCGGTCCATTCAAAACGTTTATTTTTTCGCAAGAGTGCAGTGATGGGTTGCACCACACGTGAAAACTCCGGGATAAACCTGCGATAAAAGTTGGCAAAACCAAGCATGCTTTGGACACCTTTCACCGAATTAGGTGATGGACATTTGTGGATGGCATCCACTTTCCGTGAATCCATTCGGACCCCTTTAGGTGTCAGGATGAATCCGAGAAACTCAACCTCGGTGGTATGGAAAACACATTTTTCCAGCTTGGCAAACATTTTGTGCTGGCGCAGTTTCTCTAGGACGGCACTGATGCTTTCTGTGATCAGATTCCGAAGAGGAGTACACAAGAATGTCATCGATGTACACGACGACACAGACATCGATGAGTTCCCGAAGGACATCGTTCATGAAGAATTGGAAGGCTGCAGGCGCGTTGCACAACCCGAAAGGCATCACCTGGTATTCGAATAGTCCATATTTTGTACGGAAGGCCGTTTTCCATTCGTCGCCTTCTTTTACTCGTACCAGATGATAAGCCCCCCGGAGATCTAACTTGGTGTATACGCAAGCGTCCTTCACCTGGTCAAGGAGTTCAGGGATCAGAGGCAGAGGGTAACGATTTTTAACAGTTATCTGGTTCAATGCGCGGTAATCGATACAAGTTCTAAGGTCGCCTTCTTTTTTAGGCACGAAGAACAAAGCTGAGGTTGCCGGGGACTTTGACGGGCGAATGAAACCATTGGCGAGGTAGTGATCTAAATATTGTCTCAAATGCAGATTCTCTGGTTCAGTAAGGGCGTAAATCCTGCTACAAGGGGGTTGTGCACCGGGCACCAGATCGATTTGGCAATCGTACGATCTGTGGGGAGGTAACGTGTTGGCCTGTTCCTTTTGGAAGACGTCCTGAAAGTCTTGGTACTCTGGAGGTAGTTGCACGGGGACAGAGGTTACTGATGCTAGATTAATCTTTGGATTTTCTGGGTAGCAGGTTTGTGCACAATCCGGGAAGGTTATTCTCTTCGCTCGCCAATCAATTTGAGGATTATGTGTCTCTAACCAAGGGATTCCGAGAATAAGCTGAAACTGTGGAGCCTTGATTACATCAAACACAACTGCCTCCCGATGGCCATCCGGACCTACAAGTGTCACCTCAGCTGTGGAATGTGTTACCGGTCCAGAGGCAATTTCGGTTCCATCTACTGTGGTGATGACATCTTTGTTGGTTTTAGGATGCAGAGGGAGGTTTATCCTAAAGACCAATTCTCGATCCACATAGTTTCCGATAGCCCCGCTATCGATGTATGTCTTTATAGCATGCAACCGTTTAGGCTGTTCCGGATCTACGAGGACCATTGGCACAATGAAATGCGAGGTCTGAGAGTTAGTTTTCAAGCTCGGCAAGCGGACCCCTACACTTGCCGGGCGTGGTCGTTTCCCGATACAGAGTTTCCATGGATTTTATCAGCGGCTCCTACCACCTTCTTGGGCCGCTTAACCGGGCAATCTCGTAGAAAGTGTCCAGAGGACCCACAATAAAGGCATAATTGCATCTGTCGTCTTCTTTCCCATTCTTTTTGAGTTAGGGGTCCTTTAACCCCTCCGATTTGCATAGGCTCCGAGCCATCAGCCCCCTTGGGGTTAGCGTGGGTCTTGGCCAACACCCGGGTTTCAAACTTGGACCTATCTGCTTTTCTGTTATGCAGCCTGTGATCCAATTGGACCACTAAGTCTATATATTCATTGCATTCTTGGGGCGGATTTAGAACTTGTGCCAGGACATCTTTAAGTTCTCCGCGTAGACCTCGATAGAATAACGTGATTCTTTTATCCTCTGGCCAACCGGTTTCCACAATTAGTCTATTGAAGGTTGCAATGTAGGATAGAAGGTCTTGATTGCCCTGTCGCAGAGATAGAAGTTCGTCATCCAGAGCCTGTCCCTGGGAGTGTCGAGCAAATAACCTTTCCATGCTTGTTTGAAATCCTTGAAAATCACGAAGAATCGGGTCATCTTGAGTTACCAGTGAGACTGACCAATCGGCAGCACAGCCGCTGAGATATGACAACACAAAGGCTACCTTGGTCTGATCATTAGGGAAGGCCCCAGGTCTGCATAGGAAGTGCAAACGACACTGATTCATGAATACGGCGAATCGTTTGGGGTCCCCAGCAAAGCGTTCAGGTGGGGCCAGCGGCATGTTTCCAGGTAGATTAATCTGCACCGGGTTACTGGAAACCACAGGAGCGGGGTTCCCCCCGGAACCGAGTAAAGGAGTTTGTCCAGCTTGACCTTGCAGAAGCTGTCTAGCCAGGTCATCAGCTCTATCCTTTATTACAATCACTTCCCTCCTGAGGGCACTAGTCTCTTGACGAGCGGCGTGTACTTTGGCCCGTAATTCCCCCAGTAATTGGGCCAACTGGTCAGTTTCGGAAGTTTCCATAGCGCCTGGGTGGGAATTTGTAGGAAGGCTTCGCGTTCTGCAACGCTCACCTGGTTCCCACGGGGGCGCTGGTCTAGTCTGGATTGCTGTGGCCTCTTCTAGCGTGATGCGCAGGACCCGGAACACCGATTGGACAGGACCTCCAAATCGTGCTTGCCTGGCCCGTAGGAATATCCTTCTGCAGATGAGAAAGGGGATTAACAGTCTGCAGAATAGTGTGCTAGCTCCCCCCTTTCCCCCTTCGTTCCTCTCTAACTTCCTCCAAACCCCGGTTTAAGCTCACCTTATGGTTTGGAAGGATGAACTCTCCATCCTGCTTCTGGTGCAGGGGCGCGCGTTCGTCCAGTTACTTCACTGGTTTTCAGAATGGCGATGGCAAAATCCACTTGACTTTCCTGAGCGATGCGCTGTAAGTATGAAAGTTCAAAGTTCAAGTGAGGCCCCCTTTATGTTGTCTTTCTAACCTGTGATCTGTCCTTTATTTCAGGTGCAGAATGAAGGCGATGCGTCGAGGGGTTAAACTGCCGAGGTGAGTAGTGATGAGGGCGATCCCTCTAAATGTCCTTATCATTCCCCAGAAATGTCTCTTGTCCTTTCCCCATAGGGGCCGGGGTACAGTACCTGCCAACGGGGCGGCGCCGACCCGAAATGTGGAAGAAAAGCCGGTAAGTATTATAGCTGTTAATCAGGCTTTCCTTCTGTGTTCCTTCTGCTCACCTTTTGTTTCTTCCTCTCTCTCCTAGGTACAGAGATGTGGCGTCCGATGCTGACAGCCGCGATGGAGCCGGGAGATGTCTCGAGGACAGGTGAGTGAAGCGTGGCGCTGCAGCGAGCAACGCAATGCTTTTAAATGGAAGTCTTTCTTCAGGGATGCTGGCGAGAAGATTCCGGATGCAGGTAAGAAGTTTGAAATAGTCCTTGGCTTTCACCTTTCTCTTCTCTACCTTCCTTGCAGGTCTTCCAGGTTCGAGGCGGGCGTGGCTGGAGTCCAGGAGCAGGAGCAGACACGGTGAGCGTTAAGCTGCAGGAAGCAGAACAACGCGAAGCATGAGCTGCTGTCTGGGCGTGGCTTAAATAGCCTCCAAAGAAGTCCCAGGTATGTATCCTTCCCCAACTAGGTATGTATCCTTCCCTGGCCACGCCCGAGTGAAAAAATAGTCTCTATGAAAAAATAGTCCCTTTCAGGTCTCAGGGAGGCCTGAAGCATGCAGCATGGTCTGCATCAGGTAAGTGCACAAAACACCTCCCTTTATGAGCCTGGCGCCAGGACTGATGTCCAACATGAGCCTGGCGCCTTTGAGTCCCTATAAGGGGCCGCTGGGCTTTTACCCGAGGGCATGATGCCTGCTTCCGGGGGTGCTGGGCCTGGCCTGCTGCTCCGGGGGTAGGCATCATGACACTAGACTATTGGGTGCATGGCCAAATGCCATGCACTCAAGAGCCTAGGACTTGAGGACACCCACTGCAGTAATTCATGTTGACTCTGCATCAGTTAGAGGGTGGTGACATGTAAGGAATGGTTGTGGAGCACATATCAGACGTCATAGGCTAGTGTTGCAAACGGAAAGTGCGTAGGTTGGCAGTGGCACAATAGTTTGTGAATGGAAGTGGGTACGCCCATAGTATGTGATTGAAAGTGCACAGGGGTGCAGGAGAGAGTGTTTTCTTTGTACATTATGGTAACTGTTGCAATTTGTTGCTGCATAGCTCCATGGCGGTGCCCTGCTAGGGTAGGAGTGCTGATGGCAGCGGTGTGTATGTGGATTGGCATAGTTGGTGACATGCATGGTGGCATTACGTTGCTGTGTGTGTGTTTTCAAGGACTGTGCTGTGTGCAGATTTGTTGAAGTAGGCCCAATGTAGTGAAAATGTTGTGGTTAGTGACACAATACTTTGTGAATGGCTATGGGTAGGGGTGGATGAGGCTGTGGTATGTTTGTGGATTCTGTTAATTGCAACCTGTTTTCGTGAATGGGTGTTTTATTGTGTCGGGGAGTTGGGCTGAAGTGCTGTTACCTACGTATGTTACGTTTGTGCATAATGTTAGCTGCCCACATGGGCGTTATGTTAACTGTTGCAATTTGTTGCTGCATAGCTCCATGGTGGTGCGCAGGTTGGGTAGGAGTGCTGGTGGCAGTGGTGTGTATGTGGATTGTCGTAGTTGGTGACATGATGACATGCATGGTGGCATTATGTTGCTGTGGGTGTGTTCAAGGCCTAGACTATTGGGTGCATGGCCTTAGGCCTTGCACTCAAGAGCCTAGGCCTTGAGGAAACCAACGGCAGTAGAACAAGTTACTTACCAACTAGAACGTTCTTTCGACTGGATGTTCCTCCCACGTATTCCTTATCTTTGATAAATCCACTTCCAGGTTGCTGGCCTTGAAAAAAACAAATTCCCAATAGAGGGCGCTGCGTGTCGGTGTCCCTCGAAAGCCTCCGTATCAGCGCCAACGTCGTCATAGGTATAGTCAGTCTCACGCAGCATCCGTTGCTCAGTTCCGTTTTGAGGTGCTGTGTTTGTCCAGCATGAGATGTTTAGTACCCTTGGAGGAGCGTAGGCTGCAACTACAAGGGAAGTTTTACTGCGCGGTAGGATGGGAGGGCCGATAAGGAATACGTGGGAGGATCATCCAGTCGAAAGAACATTACAGTTGGTAAGTAACTTGTTCTTCGAATGGATTGTGTCCTCACAAGTATTTCTCTTCTTCTTTGATAGACTACAAAAGCAGTAATGTGTACCGGAGGCGGGAGCACAATTTTGTAACTTTTTAAGAATGCACAGAATGCAATACAGCTTTCCCAAATTTAGTCTCCTGGCTAGTGGAGGAATCTAAACTGTAGAATTTGGTGAAAGTATGTGCAGATGACCATGTGGCAGCCGCACAGATGTCTTTAATTGGAACTTCTCTTTGGAGAGCTGACGAGGCTGCGATACCCCTGGTTGAATGAGCCCTTAGGTGTTGAGGGGGATCTCTTCCTGCCAATTTATAGCACTCTGATAGTTAGTATTATCCATCTTGAGATGGTCAGTTTTGTGATAGGTAAACCTAGTTTATGTCCTGCATACCCCACAAAAAACTGATCTGCTAGCCTAATCCTTGCAAGTCTGTTAGTGTAAAATCTCAAGACACTCCTTGGATCCAGCCTGTGCAATCTCCCTTCCTCTTTCCCTGGGTGAGGAGGAAGGTAAAATGAAGGCAAGGTTATTTTTTGTGTGGTATGAAATTCTGAGACAACCTTTGGGAGGAAATTTGGCTTCACTTGAAGAAATACTTTATCTTTGTAAAAGATGGTATGTGGAGGTTTGCAAGATAAAGCGTGTAGTTCGCTCACTCTTCTGGCAGAAGTTAAAGCCACTAGGAAGACTGTTTTTAGAGTGAGAAACCTTAATGGACAGGAATGAAGAGGTTCAAATGGAGTGCCCATTAGACATTTTAAAACTAGATTAAAGTCCCACTGGGGAACCCGAAAAGGAGTTTGGGGGAAAAACATTAGTCAACCCCAACTTGAAATATGAGGGTTCTTCAGTCGTGCGTTTAAAGAATGGTAGCGAGTCCTGAATTTGCCATATATAGCAAGAAGGATAACACCATCTGTGTACTGCATGAAAAAGGGTCAGAATCCTTATCTCTACACCAGCTGCAGAATTTGTTCCCGAGGCAGCGGTATAAAGATTTAGTTGCTGGTCTTCTCGTTGAAAGCACACCTCCATTACGTCATCCGGGTGGTCCCAATCTTTGTATCTCAACCTTTCAGAAACCAAGCATGAAGGTTGAGAGTCCGGATATCCGGATGGAGAACCTGACCTTCCTCTTGTGAGAGAAGATCCTCCCTTTGTGTAAGACGAATCGGAGGACAGATGGACATGTCTAGAAGATCCGAGTACCACGTTCTCCAGGCCCAATCCGGGGCAATTAGAATCATGGGTTTCCGGAATCTCCTGAGCCTCCTTATTACGTGAAGAATGACGGGGACTAGAGGAAACGCGTGCAGAAGTGGAAACTCCCAGTCCACCACAAACGCATCTCCTAGAGGTCCTCTCAGGGGGAAATTCCCTTGACCACTATCGTTCGCAATTTCCTGTTGACACTCGATGTGAACAGATCTACCTGGGGGGGTTTCCCAAAGGGTGAAGATCTATTGAAGGACTTCCTGAGCTAGTTCCCACTTGTGGGAGACTGTGGTCTGCCTACTCAGAGTGTCCACCGTCGTGTTCTTCTCTCCGGCTAGGTGAACTGCTGATAGAGAGATTCCCTCTTGAACTGCCCAGAACCAGAGCTGCATTGCCTCTCTGCACAGTGGCAGTGACCCTACACCTCCTCTTTTGTTGAGGTAGTGCATGGCCACTCTATTGTCCATCACTATCCGAACATTATTTCCTTGTACTGATGGTAGAAAAGCTTTCAGTGCTAATCTGATTGCTCTCAGCTCTGATAGGTTGATGTGTAGTCTCAACTATGATGGAGACCAACGACCACTGATGGTTAAGTTGTTGGTTTGGGCTCCCCACCCCGTGAGTGAGGTGCCCGTGACTACTGTTATCTCCGGCCATGGTTGCCAAAACTGTTCCCCTTTCAAAATGTTCTCCCGACAGGCCCACCACTGAAGGTCTCATGCTACTCTGTTCGGAATTTTTAGGAGATCTGACATACTTCCTGAGAATTGTGACCAATGGGTCCTTAGCGCCCACTGGAGAGATCTCATTCTCAGGCGACCCTCCGGCACTAGAAAAATGCAGGATGCCATGAGGCCGAGCAACCTCAAAAAAATTGGAGGCTGGTAGACGCTGGGCATTTTGGTCACCATCTGTAGAATATCTTGAGCCCTCACCTATGGTGATGAGGCTTTTCCCAGGGATGCGTCCAGGACTGTTCCAATGAACTGGAGTCTCTGTGATGGTATCATCTGTGACTTCTTTAAGTTGAGGGAGAATCCCAGCTTGTGCAGGAAGTGGCGAACATAATCTAGATGGATCAGAGCTTGTTCCAGGGACACTGCTCTGATCAACCAGTCGTCCAGGTAGGGGTAGACATGAATCCCTCCCCTCCTTAGACTTGCTGCCACGACTGCCATTAACTTGGTGAAGACCCTCAGGGCGGAGGTCACCCCAAATGGCAGAACCCGAAATTGATAGTCAGAGCTGCCTTTGGCGAACCACAGGTACTTTCTGTGCTTGAGATGGATAGGCACATGAAAGTAAGCATCCTGAAGGTCCAGAGGTACCAACCAATCCTGAAACTTGAGGGCCTGAAGGATCTGAGAAAGAGTTACCATCTTGAACTTGTCCTTCTTGAGGAATTTGTTCAATTCTCGTAAGTCCAAGATGGGTCTCAATCCTTCGTCCTTCTTTGGTATTAGGAAGTAAGGGGGGTACCAACCCTTGTTCCTCTCCGCTACAGGTAACGGTTCTATGACACCTTTCTCTAGCAGGTCTAAAATCTCCTGCATAAGGAGCTTGTCTGGAAACTTCAAAGAGTTGCTCCCCAGTGGATGCCTCTGAGGAGTGAGTAGGAAAGGCAGGCAGTAACCCTGGGCAATTGTTTCCAATGCCCAAGCATCTGACGTTATAGTCTGCCATTCTGTCAGATGTTGAGTTAACCTGCCTCCTAATGGTGTTTTGTGTGGAGCGACCTACGAGGGGTTTTGGAGCGGCTGACGCAAATTCTGAGGATAATGCAGCACTTGCTGATGCGAACTTGGTAACTTTGACCCATCCACCACGGGTAAATCGTCTCTGACCCCTTTGAGCTGGCTGCCCTCTGCCTTTTCCAAATGCAGAGTAAAAACTAAAGGGCATTCCCCTCCAGGACGTACCTGTGGGGTGGTTTGGAGTTTGATAAATTGCAGCCCCAGGGGATTTGGCTGCTGCTTTGGAGGTTTGCAATTTCTCCAAACCGTCAGCAGCTTTCTTGCCAAATAGAAAAGTGCCCTCAAACGGCATATTTAGAAGTCTGGCTTGCACATCAGGAGCAAAACCAGACTTCCGCAACCGCGCAAATCTGCGGATTGTGGTACTAGCCGCCATGGCTCTGTTGATGCGGTCAGCAGAGTTGAGACCTGTTTGGAAGGACTTGCACATCGCATCCTTCCCATCCTTGATGATATTCAAGAATGCGTCTCTTTCCGGTCAGCCGCTGATGAAGCGCATTCCCAAATGGTGTGGCTGAATCCCGCCAGCGTGCAAGTGGTGTTAACTGACTTAAGTGCCATGCTGCATGCCAAGAAGACCTTTTTGGCAAGGGCGTCAAATTTCTTGTCGGCCCTTATCTTGTGGTATTGTGGGGTACGCCGATTTACTGCTTGACGAAGTCGCAGCCTGTACTACTAGGCTCTCTGGGGTCGGATGCTTGGTTAAGTACAGAGGATCTAAGGCCGACATTCTGTACTTCGCAGAGAGCTTTTTGTTTACTGCAGGGATAACCTCAGGTGTTTCCCAATCTGCAGTTATCTTTCTCTGTAATGCTGCATGAAAAGGAACTGAAGAGTCTTTTTGGGGTCCTTTATCCAAGATGTCTGTTAAGTCATCTTGTTGGAAAGAGGGTGCCGGTGCTGACCACCCAATAAATTCCATAATTCTCGCCATAAGAGCTCTATAAGACAACTCTGCATGCTCTCCAGGTTCTGGTCTGCCGAAGTCAGCCTCTGGAGAGGTATCTATGCCACTGGCATCCTGTAATCCTGTAAAGACTCCTGAAGATCTTTTAATCTGACTTCCTCTGATATTAGCTTCTCTAGAATAGGAACTCTTTTAGTTTGTAAGCCAAACAGACTTTCGTTATCAGAGTCTTCCCCTTCTTCATAAATAGAAGACAAAGCTCTGAAGTAGTCAGAGCGTGGCTAAGAGGTAAAACCCCTTTCAAGTGATGAGGGAGCCAAATTGTCGACACTGCTTGAGATAGGGTTCTAGTTGACGATGTAGACGTCATAGGTCTCAACAAACTTACAAACAGTGTCGATATACTCGAGTATGGCCTCAATGTCACTAAGAGAATCAGAATTCTACTCGATGTTGTCGATGTGGCCGAAGCCACTTTCGATGCCTTCGAAGGATCCTTCGACTCCCCGAGTGCCGATTGTGCGGTCGGGGCATGAGGCTTCGATGGTCTCTCCTTCATCGGGGTCGACAACGGCATTGATGACGTTGTCTTATGTGTCGTAGGCGCCTTCGATGACTGCGTTGATGGCGCAGTCTTTGCTCTCGACGGTTTGTATTTGCTGAGGTTGACGACTCGCGGCGTTTCTCTTTTTCGGGTTTTTCACCTGGGGTATCGCCTCCAGGCATTTCCGAGGGGGACAAGGCCGCGTTCTCGAAGACCTTTAGCATTTTTTTGCGAAATTCCTCCCACTTAGCTGGAGAACTGTGTTTAGTGTGACAGGTGGCCCTTTCTGGTGAGTTGGAAGATGAAGAGGAAGGTGATCTAAGACGCCTCTTCTTAGTATGTCTCGATCTGGATGAGTGGTGAGAACCACTTCGAGATCTCGAGCAGGAATGTTTTCTCCGATGGCGAGGAGACGAATGTCTCGACTCGGCCAAAGACAATTTGAAGGGGTAGAGGTTTACCTTTTCCCAGCTCCCTCTACGCTCCGTCAAGGCTTTCATCATCATGGACATACATTCCTCACACTCCGAACACTGGTGCTTTGAGCCCAGGCACCACAGGCAGATCCTGTGAGGATTGGTTAACAACATCTTTTTTCCACAATCCCGGCATTTTTTTAAAACCGGATTGTGGCGTTGATGAAGCTGACGAAGATGCCATCGTAGATTCGAAGAATTTTTCAAGAAAATCAAAGATTCACTGAGGAACAAAGCGTTGTGTCTCCGAGGCTTACGAAACGTGGAAAAACGGAACTGAGCAACGGACGCTGCACAAGACTATATATACCTATGATGACGTTGGCGCCGATACAGAGGCCTTCGAGGGACACCGACTCGAGGGACGTCGATGCGCAGTGCCCTCTACTGCTCTACTGGGAAACATTTTTTTCTGAGGCCAGCAAGCTGGAGGTGTATTTATCAAAGATAAGGAATACTTGGGAGGACACAATCCATTCGAAATGCATTTTTGACTGCATCAGTTAGAGGGTGGTGACATGTAAGGAATGGTTGTGGAGCACATTTCAGCCGTCATAGGCCAGTGTTGCGAACAGAATGTGGGTAGGTTGACAGTGGCACAATACTTTGTGAATGGAAGTGGGTACGCCCATAGTATGTGACTGAAAGTGCACAGGGGTGCAGGAGAGAGTGTTTTGTTTGTACATTATGGTAACTGTTGCAATTTGTTGCTGCATAGCTCCATGGCGGTGCACTGTGGTTGGAGATGCTGCAGTGAAAAGTCATGCAGTGTAGGCACTGGGTGCAGTGTGTGCATACTGTCAGCATGGCAGAGGGTATGGTTGAAGGGCAGCTTACATATGCTTGGATACTGTGCTATGTGCACAATGCTTGTAGTATGGGCAATGTTGTAAACATTTTGTGGTCAAGTTGGCAGTGACGCAATACTTTCTGAGTAGAAGTGGGTAAGACAATACTATGTGAATGAAAGGGTATAGGGGTGCCGGAGACAGTGTAATGATTATACATTATGGTAACTGTTGCATGTAACGATGTGCGTATCCATTGCGGTGTGGAGGTTGGTTAGGAGTGCTGGTGCCAGTGGTGCGTATGTGCATAGTGGTAGTTGGTGACATGCTGACATGCATGGTTGCATTACAGTGCGTGGAATGTGTGCAAGGAGCACACCCACTGGAGCAATGCAGGTTTGACAGTGCATCGGGCACAGGGTGGTGATCTTTGGAGAATGGGTGTGGAGCATATTGTCAACCTGCTACAGCATCACAAGTGAGTTGCAAAGCATGTATTGTGCGTTCCATGGTTGTGGTGATAGTTGCAACATGCTACAGTATTTGGTGTGCGGCAGGAGATGGTGCAGTGAGAAGTTGTGTAGTGTGGCCACAGGGTGCAGTCTGTACGTAATGGCTGAAGGGGTATGGCTGAAGTGCAGCTTATATGTAGTTGGTTACTCTCCTGTGTTCAGATTTATTGAAGTAGGGCCAATGTTGTGAAGCTGTTGTGCATAGGTGTCATGATGCCTACCCCCAGGCATCCGGACCAAGCCCATCAGCCCCGGGAGCAGGCATCTAGATATTTAGTAAAACCTCAGCAGCCCAGGCTAGGGGCTATCTGGGTTCAGTCCTGGCGCCCTAGGCGCCAGGCTCATAGTAGGAATCAGTCCTGACGCCTAAGGCGCCAGGCTCATAGTCATTACTTACCTCAGGCAGACCATGCTGAAAATGACTCCAATCCAACATGAAGCCTGAAAGGAACTATTTTTCTACAGGGACTATTTTTTACTCGGGTGTGGTTTTAGGGACTTCTTACCTGGGACTACTTTTGAGGCTATTTAAACCACGCCCGACCAGCAACACACGTTTCGCGTTATCCTGCATCCAGCAGCGTAACACTCACCGTGCCTGCGGCCTGCATCCAGTCTTCTGCCACGCCCGCCTCGAATCTGGAGCTCCTAAAACAAAGAGGAAAGAAAGGGACAAGGTTAGAAAACGAACTTATTTCTATTCCACACCCGATTCTGGATCCATCTTGTCTCCGGACATGTAAAGATCATTTCTGCACGCGCCGCACCTCCAGCTGCAGCGCCGCGTCATACTCACCAGTCTTCACAGCATCCTTCGGGTCGGCGCTGCCTCCATCATTTCTTCGCTGAACTTCGGCACCTAGGAGACAAAAGAAAACCACAAGGTGAGCCGAGGGAACCAACAAATATAATTCTTACCACCACAGACTTACCCGATTTACCACCGGAGGCATCCTTTTGTGACTCTCCATATTTTCACGTGCCGCATCTGTAAAGAGAGACAAAACACGCTTTCCTCGTGCAACATTTACCAGACAGCGCCGGGTAATACAGACTCTTACCTGAGCGCCACCAGCTGCCACAAGAGCATCTTTTCACGAGCCACCTGCAAGACAAGAAAGGAAGGGGGGAAACAAGAGTGAACATCGGACATATTGAACTCTATGAACTTAATACTTACTGGTCCTCACCAGGAACCTCAGAGTCAATACTCTCCGGAACTCTCCCGAGCCTTCAAACCAGTGAAGTAACTGGAATCGACATGCTCCTGCAAATCCACGCAGGATGGAGAGCTCATATTTCAAGAATATAAGGTGAGATTGCTGTGAGGGCTGTGAGGGCATTTCGGAGGTGATTAGTTGGGGAAGACTGTGGGGGTGCCATCACTTGAATCCACAAGTGGCTAAATCCATCTCTCCACTTGCAGGAGAATATTTCTACGGGTTAAGCAGACAAGATTAGGAGGGCAAATCCAGTCAGTCATCGCTGCACTACGCATCACATGGGTGGAGACCGCAGCTGTCCAGGTCCGACTGACGCCCCTGTGGGAGCCAGGTGAACTTAACAGAATGCGAAGCCTATCTACAAATCCCCACCCAGGCGTTATGGAAACCTCAGAAACCGACCAACTAGCCCTATTGTTAGGGGAACTTAGGGCAAAAGTGCACTCCGCGCGCCAAGAGACTAATGCCCTCAGGAGAGAACTGATTGTGTCAAAGGAGCGCACTGATGATCTTGCTAGACAATTACTGCAAAACCAAGCTGGGCAAACTCGGTTACCTGGACTCGGGGGGAATCCAACTCCTGTTTCATCGAGCAATCCTGTGCAAGTGGTTCTACCAGGGAGCATTCCTTTAGCTCCACCCGAATGTTTTGCTGGGGACCCAAAAAAGTTTGCTGTGTTTATGAACCAATGCCGCTTGCACTTTTTATGCAGACTTGGAGCTTTTCCGAACGACCAAACCAAAGTAGCCTTTGTACCATCATATCTTAGTGGCAGCGCAGCGGATTGGTCAATTCCATTAGTTAACCAGGATGACCCTCTTCTTCCGGATTTTCAAGGTTTTCAATTGAGCATGGAAAAACTATTTGCCAGACATTCACAGGGACAGGCCCTGTATAACAAACTTTTATCATTACGACAAGGTAACCAGGATCTACTAACCTATATCGCCACTTTCAATAGGTTAGTGGTGGAAACTGGATGGCCAGAGGTAAAAGGAATTACATTATTTCATCGAGGACTTCGGGGTGAACTCAAAGACGTTTTGGCCCAAGTTGTGAACCCACTTCAGGATTGTGTAGAATATATAGACTTAGTGGTCCAGTTAGACCACCGACTTCAGAATAGAAAGGCTGATCTAGCTAAGTTCGAGAATCGGGTATTGGTTAAACCCAATGTTACCCTCAAAGGAACAGATGTATCAGAACCGATGCAGATCGGGGGGGGGTCAAGGGACCCTTAACTCAAAAGGAAAGAGAAAGAAGATGGCATATGCAATTGTGTCTGTACTGTGGGGCCTCAGGACATTTTCTACAGGATTGCCCTATGAAAACATCTAAAAAAGTAGTCGGAGTTGCTGATAAAAATCAAACGGAGCCTGATAAACGACCACGCCCGACAAGCGTAGAGGTCCGCTTGCCGAGCTTGAAGAAGGATACTCAGACCTCGCACTTCATCATACCAATGGTCCTTATAGATCCAAGGCGGCCGTCACATATGCACGCAGTGAGGGCATACATTGATAGCGGGGCCATAGGAAACTATGTGGACCACGAGTTGGCTTCTAGGATGAATCTATCTCTCTGCAAAAAGACCACTTCAGATGTCATCACCACAGTCGAATGGACTGAAATTGCCTCTGGGCCTGTAACTCATTCCACCGCAGAGATGACACTATTGGGTCAGGATTGGCATCGAGAGACTATTGTGTTTGAAAGCCCCGCAGTTCCAAATAATACTGAGGATACCTTGGTTGGAAACACATAATCCTTGTATTGATTGGCGAGAGAAGAGAATAACCTTCCCGGATTGTGCACATACTTGTTACCAAAAAAAACCTTGAACCAAGGCCTGGCCACAGTCGCTACTCCAGTCGTGCAGTTACCTCAGGAATATCAAGAATTCCAGGATGTTTTCCAAAAGGAACAGGCAAACACCCTACCACCCCACAGATCATACGACTGTCAAATCGATCTCATACCCGGTGCACAACCTCCATGTAGTAGGATCTACGCCCTTATGGAACCCGAAAACCTTCACCTACGACAATACTTGGACCAATACCTTGCTAATGGCTTTATTCGTCCATCCAAGTCCCCTGCATCTTCAGCTTTGTTCTTAGTGCCTAAAAAGGAAGGTGACCTGAGAACATACATAGACTACCGTGCATTAAATCAGATCACGGTTAAGAACCGATACCCATTGCCACTGATCCCCGAATTACTAGACCAAGTAAAGGACGCTTGCATATCATCTGGTACGTGTAAAGAAAGGCGACGAATGGAATACTGCTTTTCGCACTAAGTATGGGTTATTCGAATACCAGGTGATGCCCTTCGGGTTGTGCAATGCACCAGCCGCCTTCCAGTATTTTATGAACAATGTCCTTCGTGAACTCATTGACGTCTGTGTTGTTGTATACATAGACGATATTCTAGTGTACTCCTCTTCAGAATCAGACCATGTGAAGCACGTTCGTGCAGTCCTTGAGAAACTACGCCAGCACAAGTTATATGCAAAATTGGAAAAATGCGTTTTTCATGCTACGGAAGTTGAATTCCTTGAATTTATCCTGACTCCATATGGAGTCCGAATGGACTCTCGAAAGGTGGACGCAATCCTCAAGTGGCCATCACACAGTTCAGTTAAAGGGGTACAAAGCGTGCTCGGATTTGCTAATTTCTACCGCAGATTCATTCCGGATTTCTCACATGTTGTACACCCTATCACAGCACTTTTGCGAAAAAACAAACGCTTCTTGTGGACCGAAGAAGCTGAAAAGGCCTTCCAAGAGTTGAAAGCGAAATTCACGTCTCCACCTGTCTTAAAGCATCCACGCCCCGAACTTCCATACATAGTTGAAACTGATGCATCCAGTTTAGCCATGGGAGCTGTCCTGTCCCAGAAGGATCCTGAAACCGGTCAACTTCACCGAGTAGCATTTTGGTCCAGAAAGTTCTCGGCACCCGAGTTAAACTATGCGGTTACCGATAAAGAATTATTAGCCATCAAACCCGCCTTCAAGGCTTGGCGGCATTATCTTCTCGGTGCCAGGCATACCATTACGGTAATCACCAATCACCGGAACTTGCAGTATTTAAAAACAGCCAAGGCCCAACCGTCGCGTCAAATTTGATGGGCATTGTTCTTTGCCGAGTTCGATTTCGTGATCACTTATCGACCAGGTTGTAAAAATGGCAAGGCAGATGCCTTATCCCGAATAGGGATGGGAGAAGCATATGCAAACCCGGAACCGGTGCCTATAATTTCAGAACAAAGAATTCTTGGCATAACCACTCTACAGACACTAGAGGATATTCAAGTAAAGATCCAACAACTCTTCGATCCAACAGCCCTGCAGGACTGGGTGAAGAAAGGCCCGGACTACTCGGTCATCAATGACCTACCTTATTATCAAGGGCGTCTATTTCTACCACACAAGGAACTACAAGAACTAGTCATCTCCAATTATCATGACACCCTGATGGAAGGACACCCAGGTATCGCAAAAAATGAAGCTAAAATTAAGAGACAATTCTGGTGACCCTCCTGGCGAAAAGACAAAGTCATTTGAAATGTCTTGTGGCATTTGTGCCCAAAACAAAAGTCAGAAGAAAAAACCAGCTGGCCTCTTACAACCTTTGGATATTCCACCTACACCATGGCATACCTTATTGTTAGACTTTATTACAGATCTATCTCCATGTAATGGATTTAACACCATTCTAGTTATTGTGGATCTTTTTTCCAAGATGGCCCACTTTATTCCTCTAAAGGGATTACCTTCTGCTTCAATTCTGGCCAAGGAGTTCCTCAAAAACATTGTTCGAATACACGGATTTCCTTCCGTATTGGTCTCTGACCGAGGTAGTCAATTCATTTCACATTTTTGGAAGAAATGTTGTTAACTGGCGCAAATCGACATGAGGTTATCAACCAGTCACCATCCCCAGACCGATGGTCAGACGGAGAGGACCAACCAGACCCTTGAACAGTACCTACGTTGCATGCTACACCAGACCAAAAGTAATTGGAAAGATATTTTATGGATTTCCGAGTATGCATACAATAACTCTGTACATTCAGGAACCGGACAAAGCCCCCTTTATACCATATATGGACATCACCCTCGAACCTCAGAACTAGATTCGCCTCAGCATTTAGAAATGCCTGCAGTTAGTCATTTGCATTCTACTATTACACAAGCCTTTAAAGAGGCAACAGAACATTTGAAACAAGCAAAAGAGAAATATAAGAAAAATGCTGATCAACATATAAGTGAAACTCCACAATACCAGATTGGGGATCAAGTTTGGCTGGCTACAAAACACATACCTCTGAAGGGAACTCAGACTTTTAACCCTAGATATTTGATTATTTTTGAGTGCTGTCATGAGCCTACCCCCAGGCATCCGGACCAAGCCCATCAGCCCCGGGAGCAGGCATCTAGACATTTAGTAAAACCTCAGCTGCCCCGGCTAGGGGCTATCTGGGCAAGGCGCCAGGCTCATAGGCGCCAGGACTGATTCCTACTAAGGCGCCAGGCTCATAGTCATTACTTACCTCAGGCAGACCATGCTGCAAATGACTCCAATCCAACATGAAGCCTGAAAGGGACTATTTTTCTACAGGGACTATTTTTTTACTCGGGTGTGGTTCTAGGGACTTCTTACCTGGGACTACTTTTGAGGCTATTTAAACCACGCCCGACCAGCAACACACGTTTTGCGTTATCCTGCATCCAGCAGCGTAACACTCACCGTGCCTGCAGCCTGCATCCAGGCTTCTGCCACGCCCGCCTCGAATCCGGAGCTCCTAAAACAAAGAGGAAAGAAAGGGACAAGGTTATAAAACAAATTTATTTATATTCCACCTGATTCTGGATCCATTTGGTCTCCGGACCTGTAAAGAACATCATTTCTGCACGTGCCGCACCTCTAGCTGCAGCGCCGCGCCATACTCACCAGTCTTCACAGCATCCTTCGGGTCGGCGCTGCCTCCATCATTTCTTCGCCGAACTTCGGCACCTAGGAGACGAAAGAAAACCACAAGGTGAGCCGAGGGAACCAACAAATATAATTCTTACCACCATAGACTTACCTGATTTACCACCGGAGGCATCCTTTTGTGACTCTCCATATTTTCACGTGCTGCATCTGTAAAGAGAGACAAAACAACACGTTTTCCTCGTGCAACATTTACCGGACAGCGCCGGGTAATACAGACTCTTACCTGAGCGCCACCAGCTGCAACAAGAGCATCTTTTCACAAGCCACCTGCAAGACAAGAAAGGAAGGGGGGAAACAAGAGTGAACATCGGACATATTGAACTCTATGAACTTAATACTTACTGGTCCTCACCAGGAGCCTCAAGGTACTCTCCGGAACTCTCCCAAGCCTTCAAACCAGTGAAGTAACTGGAATCGACGCACCCCTGCAAATCCACGCAGGATGGAGAGCTCATCATTCAAGAATATAAGGTGAGATTGCTGTGAGGGCATTTCGAAGGTGATTAGTTGTGGGGGTGCCATCACTTGAATCCACAAGTGGCTAAATCCATCTCTCCACTTGCAGGAGAATATTTCTACGGGTTAAGCAGACAAGATTAGGAGGGCAGATCCAGTCAGTAATCGCTGCACTACGCATCACGTGGGTGGAGACCGCAGCTGTCCGGGTCCGACCGACGCCCCTGTGAGAGCCAGGTGAGCATAACAATAGGTTGGCAGTGACACAATACTTTGTGAATGGCAGTGCGTAGGGGTGGTGCAGGCTGTGGATTCTGCTAAGTGTGACACGTTTTCGTGAATTAGTGTTTTATGGTGTAGGGGAGTTGGGTAGAAGTGCTGCTACGTATGTTACGTTTGTGCATAAGGCTAGGTGCCCACATGGTTGCTTGCTTGGATGTATAGTGTTGTGTTGGGGGTGGAAAGGGCTGCACTGTTGTGTGCATGGCCAAAGGTGTGCTGGGTGCGTCTTAGGATCTTTGTCGATGTTGCAATTGTGCATTCCTAAGCAGAAGTTTATGGCGGGGGGGCTTTGCAATTAAACGGAACGTGTACTGAGGGTGTTTAACGGGAAATATGGAGTGGTTTACAGAAATGACTGTGTGCAATGGAGTGGTTTTGTATGTGATTGCTGCATGCGTGTTTGAAAATTTGACAGCACCCAATGGGGGAGTGGTGCAAAAATTACAGTGCAAAGGGAAGAAGTATTGTGTGTGCTTTACTGGGCCGTGCCCCTCACTGTAGATGCCATTATGAGCAGGGTGGAAAGGGAAATGGAATTGTGGGAAATAGGCAAATAGGAGTTTAGGATGTGGTTCACAGTAAGGGGCGGTACCATTTTGTCCCAATATTGTGTCGTGAGGGTGGTCGAGATGGAGAAACGCACAGTGCTCATCGTCGGTGATACCTTTGTGCACCATCTGCACAGGTGTTGTGTGCAAAGAGGCATTGCTGGTCATTTCGGGTTGGAAGGAGTCAACGCTTTCTGGGCCTGTCATGGTGACTGCAGTTTCGGCAGGATGGTTCGCCTTTGCAGATATGCGGCATCCGTCACGAACGTTGCCTATGTCGTGGTGCACTATGGAAGTCTACATTTGGGTTACATGTCGTGTGGACGATTAATCTGTCACTTGAAGAGGTTGCTGACTGCAGTGATGCACATTCTTCCTACTGCCATGGTTGTTTTCTCATGCATAACACCAAGAGGAGTATGGACCATGACAGTGTAATTTGTCCCTAGCCAGAGGTTGGAAGGTGTGCTATATAAACAGAATTATGCATGAATGTATGCAGACTGCTGGCATGTTTCCAAACACTATGAGATCATGAGGTCGCAAAATATGCAGTGGTTCCGGAGTAATGGCATTTATTTGAGCGCTTGTGGCAATGCCATTTTCTTTTACACTGTGAAAGAAGCATTGATCAGAATGTGGTAAAAATGTGAGGAGAGGCAAACAGAAACGCATATAAAGAGAAAAAACAAAAAAAGTTGCTTGCTTGCACATACATTTTCTTTTTTTAAGTAAAAAAAACTTTATTCGTCTACAATGGAAGACCGAATCCCCTACCCAGTTTGATATGGTTTACCCCACCTCCCCCCACTTCACTATCACGAAAAGGGAGTAGATCACGCAGTACATTCCGGATTACACGTGCCACATCCTGGGTGGCTATGTGTATGTATGCGGATGGAGCAATCGTGCATATTTTCATTGAACTTTGTAGTGGACGTGCTTACCCCCCAGGCATCCGGACCAAGCCCATCAGCCCCAGGAACAGGCATCTAGACATTTAGTAAAACCTCAGCTGCCCCGGCTAGGGGCTATCTGGGCAAGGCGCCAGGCTCATAGGCGCCAGGACTGATTCCTACTAAGGCGCCAGGCTCATAGTCATTACTTACCTCAGGCAGACCATGCTGCAAATGACTCCAATCCAACATGAAGCCTGAAAGAGACTATTTTTCTACAGGGACTATTTTTTACTCAGGTGTGGTTCTAGGGACTTCTTACCTGGGACTACTTTTGAGGCTATTTAAACCACGCCCGACCAGCAACACACGTTTCGCGTTATCCTGCATCCAGCAGCGTAACACTCACCGTGCCTGCAGCCTGCATCCAGGCTTCTGCCACGCCCGCCTCGAATCCGGAGCTCCTAAAACAAAGAGGAAAGAAAGGGACAAGGTTATAAAACAAATTTATTTCTATTCCACCTGATTCTGGATCCATCTGGTCTCCAGACCTGTAAAGAACATCATTTCTGCACGTGCCGCACCTCTAGCTGCAGCGCCGCGCCATACTCACCAGTCTTCACAGCATCCTTCGGGTCGGCGCTGCCTCCATCATTTCTTCGCCGAACTTCGGCACCTAGGAGACGAAAGAAAACCACAAGGTGAGCCGAGGGAACCAACAAATATAATTCTTACCACCATAGACTTACCTGATTTACCACCGGAGGCATCCTTTTGTGACTCTCCATATTTTCACGTGCTGCATCTGTAAAGAGAGACAAAACAACACGTTTTCCTCGTGCAACATTTACCGGACAGCGCCGGGTAATACAGACTCTTACCTGAGCGCCACCAGCTGCAACAAGAGCATCTTTTCACAAGCCACCTGCAAGACAAGAAAGGAAGGGGGGAAACAAGAGTGAACATCGGACATATTGAACTCTATGAACTTAATACTTACTGGGTTGTTAATACATCCTGGGTGGCTATGTGTATGTATGCGGATGGAGAAATCGTGCATATTTTCATTGAACTTTGTAGTGGACGTGCTTTGGAATGGCATGACATTTGTACTGTAAATGTGTAACAGTACATTTCACATGTTGTACAGGAGTGACAGTGTTGGATGATGGCGGCTTCGATGCGATTGGTGGATGCGTGTGTGCCTATTTACGCATAATCCAATGAGGTAGAGCTGCAGAGAAGTTAGTGGAAAGGGAAACACTCTCGCACTCTGAAACACTTGTGTATGAGCACGATACAAATAAAATATCATATCAAAATATCATAAGGGAAGAAGGACTGCTCCAGCTTTACAGGGGTGCGGCACTCATGCTACTTTGGGATGCGCAAGTGCCAAAATCTGCCCTTTACACCACCTTGCCCGGTTAACATGGAAGTGTGGGGATTAGCCAATCAGGTAGTGTGGGTGTGGTTAACTGCAAGGGTAGGTGAAACTGTTGTATATTATATTCTGCATATTGAGGGTGGCTGACATGGCGAAATGCATTGTGTTGACTGTAGGTGACCCCTTTGCCATAGATCTGCACAACTATGCCCTGCAAAGACACTGACTGCAATTTTGGTTTGGAAGGAGTGGACGCATTGTGGAACGCTGTGTATGAGTGCAATTTCGCTGATATGCATGCACTTTGCAGACCTTGCCACTTTTGCAGCAGTAGATGTTATAGTCATCCACTATGGCAGCATGCATATTGGGCTACCTGTCTTGGTTAGATTTGTTCCGTAGACTGAGGAGATTGCTGGATGTCGTGAGGACGCTTTTTCCCACTGTCAAGGTGCATTTCTCATCCATAATACCATGAAGAGTATGGACCACTGCTCATGGATGTTGTTCCGAGCAAGACGCAGGAAGGGGTCTCATCACCAGAAGCATGTATACTTTTTTGTCCGCTCGTGGAATGTTCTTCTGCAACAATTACCTCATTAGTTTTTCCAAGAAAATGGCATTTTGTTGTCACCCATTGGCAATGCAGTTTTGTTTGCCCGTCTACAGGATGCAGTGAAGAGTTTACTGCACTAATGTGAGCACAAGAAAACACAAAAGCTAATAAAAACCGAAAAAAAGGTGTTTCTGTAGAAGCATCTAAAAAACTAAAAACAAAAAGGCTCTTTTAAGAGCCGCCCATTACCACAAAACCCCCTATCCTGGTTTCAAGTTATTCCCCCACACCTGTACGCAGCATGAAAGCCACATCTGGGGATTTTGCGGGTGGCACCTACAGAAATGGAACTGTGGGGATTGTCCAATCAGATGCTTAGGGTGTGCGGATATAGGAATAGGGACTCCTGCTTCACTCAGGCCCGGCCCTCGACATACTTGGGACGCGCACGTGCCACATTCAGCACTTCTCACCATGCTGGCCTATGGAAAATGGGACTGTAGGGATTGTCCTTTCAGGTGGTGCTCATGGTGTGCGTCACAGGAAAGCACGCCAATAGGAAGAAGGACTCCTCCTGCTTTACTGGGGTAGGGCCCTCGCAGTACAGGGAGAAAGGCACGTGCCACATTCTGCGCTTCTCACCATACTGGCCAATGGAAATGGGACTATGGCTTTTGGCCAATCAGGTGCTCAGGGTGTACGTCCCAGGAAAGAGCACCAATAGGGAGAAGGAGTCCAGCTTCACCGGGGCGTGGCCCTATCTGTCATTGGGGAAAGGCACGTGCCACGTTTTGTGCATCTCACCATGGTGGCCAATGGAAATGGGAATATGGCCTTTGGCCAGTCAGGTGCTCAGGGTGTACATCACAGGAAAGGGCAGTAATTATTTGTTCCATTACTTTGTGTAGTGCGGCTGGCAAACATGGCAGGATGCACAGTTTTTCTCGTGGGTGCCTTTGTGGAAGATCTGGTCGTGTATGCCATCCAAGAAGACTTTTTTGGTAATTTCAGTTTGGAGGGAGTGGAGGCTTTGTGGCGCAGTGTACAAGCATGCTGTTTCGGCAGAGTGTTTGTAGACTGTCAATGCATGACGACTTCTGGACCTTTACGTGTTGCGGTTGTGCACTTTGGAGCCTTCTTTTTGGGTTCCATGCCTTGTTCCCGTGTGTACCGTCAACTGAAGAAGATGATGAAAGCAGTGCCGCACATTTTTCCCACTGCCAAGGTGCTTTTCTCATGTATACCCCCGAGAATAGTGTTCAACTATTCCAATGATTCCTCTCGCCAGCTAGATGTCGGAAGGGGTTTCATCAACAGAAGCATGTGTGACTTCTTGAGTGCTGCTGGGATGTTCTCCTGTTAGAATGACAACATTTGTTCTCGCTATATACACCTTTTCAAAGGAAATGGCAAGCCTTTGTTGACCAGTGCCAATGACATTTTCTTTCAAAATCTACAGGCTGCAGTGAAGACCCTATTGTAAAAATATGAGCTGACGTTGAAAACACAAACTTACTTATAAAAACCACAAAAAAGGTGTTTGTATGTAAGCACCTTTATTGAAAAAAACAAAAGGTTCTTTTAAGAGCCGCCACAACTAAAGACGTCCCCTCCCCTGGTTGAAAGTTATTACCCCACTCCCGCCCATTACGAAAAGTCGGCAAATATCATAATACTTGCAGGGTGACACATGTTAGATATGCCCCTTTTGCAGTTGACGCCCATAGAAATGGGCTTGTTGAGCCTACGGGATTGGTCAATACGTTTTCTGGCTGTGGTGTGTATGCACAGTGTGGTACACAGTATATTTGTCGACAGACATGCAGAGGGTGCGGTTATGGCTGTGTGTTTCACGAGCCACAGCGTGCAGGTTTTAGGGGACTTTGAAATACAGTAACTCAAAGTGAATGGAAAACACTGTGCAGTGGCTGCTCATTTTGGAATCTATCATGTGGATGTGTAGTGCTATGGAGTATCTACAATGAAGTGACTGATTTTGGTTTGTCTGTGTGACACTTTGGTGACACGCAATCATGCCGATATTATTGTTGATTGTGGAGGGAAAATTGCACAGCATGTTACACGAGTTTCAGTGCCCTTTGCGATAAAGGAGGCACTTGCCCAGGTCATGCGTTTGTTTCCGATCTCTTGCTTAACTTTCTGTAGTATTATACAGACATCGATATGGCTGCGTCATTTTCTATTTGGTTCGCAAATGGAGAAAGCGCAGTAAATTGCGAAGAAGTGTATTCATGCATTTGTACAACATGTGAAAATGGCATACTTCACACATGGGATTATGACGTTTCACAGCACGAACACTTTTCCCCAGCTATAACGTTCATCTTACTATGCATGCCATCCCGATTGCTGCACACCCCATCCAAATTGCCTTGGTGCCCTTCTTGAAAGTAGTGAAAAAATGTTGTAGTAAGTGTTGCGCGCTGACAGTGTTCAAAACGCTCTGCAACACATAAAGAAACCTCTTTCTACAGCGACCCCCTTTCCAACTGATTGAACTACAGTGTTTTGCACAGTGCCACGCCTCCCGCCCTGCATCCGTTCATTGGCAATTCCATATTCCATTGCTCATCTGGAAAATGTGCTTTCTTTATTTCCCTTTTTTCCTTTCCCAGTCCATTTCCATTTATCATGGTCTTCTGACACACGCCACAGAAGGAACGGCAGGAAAGGCCCGGTACAGAAGAGCCAGCAACTGCATGGATACCATAGGGGACGTGCCCAGAGATGGAATTATTGGGTGACCCTCAGCTACATAGGCGCTAGTCATTATCATGCTTCCGGAAGGACCTTTCCCATGCACTTCCAAGTACCTTCCCTCTGTAGAGTAGCATGTTGCAGTACATGCACAATACAATTCCCTTTGCCGTGTAAGTGTCTGTAGCGCGCCATATGGTCTTCAAGGCCGTACAGGAGTGCCCCTTTTGTTGCCCGCAGCAGATGTGGCAAATGCTGCACATGCATTTATCCTACATAATTGTTGGAAGGACGCTGCACTACCCACTGGCCCCTTGTGCTTTCATTTTAGTTGTCTTCACATGCAGTACAAACACTTCATGCTACGCCATTACTCTTAGGGGTAGCATTCACGGAGATGCATACATTCTGGAATACAAGAATGTTTACAACAACGCGGAACACAGCTTCATGACATGGAGGAGGAAGGCATTTATTCTGTGTGACCCATGCAGGTACAGTACTTTTGTAAGCACCACTAACATTGTTTGCGCTCTGCATATTGCACTGTTTGCTTACTTGCCATTGCATGCACTTGTATGTGCATGAGCAAGCTGCACCAACTTTGCCATTTTGCAGACTGACTACAAACTGTCCACCTGCAGTTACAGGTCTTCTTCAACTGTACGACTCGCAGGCGACTTCTTGACACTTTCCGTTACACTGCTCACTGCAGACAAGATGTGTCTGTTTCACGGGTCATGGAAAGGCAAGCAGCACATCAATCAAATTAATGCGACATTTACCATGCCCCCGTTACACTGCAGGTTGCTGTTTCTTGTTTACCAGTGGGCGTCATACAGTCAGGCGTTCTTTAGCAACGCATTGGTAGGTTTGCAGAGCGACCCACGTAGATGGCAGGAGTACTTGAAATGTGGTAGCCTACTGTATGAATCCGTAGGGCTGGTGACGGGGGCGGTGTTACCAGCACACAGTGGATGACCTATGCATGGGTATAGGTGTGGAACGGATACACGTGCGCTTCCGCAACTACTTAAAAGTACATTAGAAGATGCGGACATGCAGGCACTAATGGAGTGCTACGGATACTTGCAGTGTGCTTGCACATACGCTGACCAGGTGCAGTCTCCTTAGGAAACGTCCATATTGCTCATCTATAGTCATCTCGGCCCGTACTGTGTGGCACAGATTCACCATGCAATGTTAACACAAAAAGAGAAACTACTGAAACACCAACATTTGCCATGTACATCTGTAATTGCTAAGATACACCAGGAAGGGGTAGCACAAATGGATACATACACCACACAATTTGACCTTTCCACACGTTTATCATGAGGGCAGTCAAGGAATCTGTAACAAACCGTTGTTAACAGGACATTATGGTTCCGTTGCAGTACCAAACGGCTATCTTCTTTACAGAAAACACTATGCTAAAGCAACATTCTGGTTACAGTGCCCTACTAAAAACCTATTAAATTCACCAACAAAAACATTGTTAAAGGGACGTTATGGTTAAGTTGCACTAGCAAAAACCTATGAAATTCAATGGAAAAACGTTGTTACAGGGACGTCATGGTTACAGGTAGAACCGGGAAAAAAAACAGAATTTGCCAGTTATGGTTACCTAAGCAAAGATGCCATCACAACTCTCATTGATGACATCACATGTGCATTTAGTTTTAATGGAAAGCCTCCACAAGGGATTGTTGTTCTAATGGTGGCAGAAAACTATCAAAGATAATTAAACTACCATGAGATAAATGGTTCATTCAGCAATGCATTGCTATACACCCCATTGTATTACAAACTTCCTTGCAGTACATGAACCAACTCATGTGGACACGTAGCCATTAACTGCACCATGCCCCATAGAAGTGTAATCTTGAAAATCTTCCCATGTTACATAGTGACATCATGAATGCCCCAGTTATAGAGTTTCGGCGGGTACTGTGAAACTTGAAAGAGATGGGTACCATTGCCTTTCATAACTACATAATTGCACTACTGCACAGAAAACATAAAGACACCACAATGCATACAAATATGAGCATATACAGGGAAATTGCAGTAGGCAAACAAGGAGCAGTATTACCAGAATGTTCATAACATAACTGATTACCTTCATGCACAGAAATTATTGCTGTGTTTTACGCTTCTTCTTCCCCTATATGTATATGTATCATATGATGTGAGTGAACCCTGAGGAAAGTAGTGCAAGAACATATGAGAAGGGTGCCGTGCACAAAGATAGAACCTTTCAATTTGTTACTTCCTGACTGGTACTGAAGAAAAACACCTGGCCTACTTATGTCGGTGAACAAAAAAGGGGCTGCCACACATGTGATGTCATCAGTGAGATTTGTGATGGCATCTTTGATGCCATGGGTGTTAGTCCTTGCAGTGCACGCTGGTGGCATGAGTTATGGTTGCTTACCTTACCATAACTGGCAAATTTAAAGGGGTGTTGGGGGTGGTTGGTTTTACCCGTAACCATAACCCATAACGTCCCTGTAACAACGTTTTTCCATTGAATTTCATAGGTTTTTGCTAGAGCAACTTAACCATAAAGTCCCTTTAACAATGTTTTTGTTAGTGATTTTAAATACTGTCAACACAGTAAACTCAGATATATTGATCTCCTTATTTCTTTAAAACCATGTTTATTTTTGGTTCGAAGGCATATAAGTGATTATAACATAGCATTTGACAACATTAATCTCTTAAGTTCTGCATTTTACTTATGTTCATGTCTTACAGTCCGTTAGAATTCGCATTACCTCCAAAGATTTTCGGTTTTCGATTCCCTCCCTCCTCCCCCATCCCCTACTCACCCTCTCCTTTTTTTAATTTAAAATTTTTCTTTTAACCCACACAACCTCTATGAATCTCTCTCCCCCCAACTTTAAGCACTATTTTACACTTTAGAGTCCAGACTATTTAGAATTTTCTTCCCCCCCTTAACATTAGCGTCCCATTGTCTTTGTGTTAGGGGGAGTTCAGGTTACATGTATGTTCCGGAGCAAGCGGGGTTTGAAGAAAAAGGCTTCTCTGTCCCGTAAATGTTCATGGAATGGATTCCAGATAGTTAGGAATCTTAGGTATTTACCAGTACTGATGGCGCATATCTTCTCCTTAGCCATCACACCCCAGATCTTAACCCACCAGCATGCCGAGATTGGGCCTTCTTTGTTTTTCCAATTTTGTGCAAGAGTCATTCTGGCTGCTGATAGTAGATGGGTGATAAGTTTAGCTGTCGCTCTTGACATTGCATATTTCCCTTCTATAGGGACTCTAAGAGAATTGTCTTCGGGGATCTCGGCAGTTCAACCCCTGAAATGTCTTTTATGTAGCTTAGTATTTCCTTCCAGTAGGCAACTGCTTTAGGACACGTCCACCACATATGAAACAGGTCTCCCTTCTCACCGCAGTTCTTCCAGCAGTTTGGCGAGTATGACTTTGAAATTTTGTGAATGCGGTTCGGGGACATATACCATCTGAGGCACAGTTTGTACGCGGATTCTTTTATTGTGGTGCATCTGGAAGTGCTGTGTGCACGTGTCCATATTTGGTACCATTCCTCCTCTGTTAGTGACTCTTGCATGTCTCTTTCCCAGTTCATTTTGTATGCAAGATGGTCAGTTGGTTGGTCGTTGGAGGAGTTGGTAGAGTCTGGAGACCCCCTTCGCCATGTTGCCTTCCTGAAGAGACAGTTCTAGGCCTGATGGAGTTCTCATGCCCGCCTTCTTCACCATTGGGTGGGTAATCCAGTGCCTAATTTGCGCATATCTATAGCGTTCGTTTTCCCCTATATTGAATTTCAACTGGCAATCTGTGAAGAGCAATGGAGAACCGTCTTTGTACATGTCTTTCAGATGCAAGGTTTCTGCCCCTGACCAACCCGCCCAATATCCTCGCCGAAGACTCGGTGTGAAATCTGGGTTGCCCATCAGTGGCGTATATGGTCCCAATCCACTCGGAATGCGTTTCTTTTTCCGGGCTTTATCCCAATTTAGCAGAAACCATTTTGTCATTTCCAGTAAGGCTTCTCTGTTGTTTCGGTTTTCTTTTCTCAGGCTCAGAAGGGCTATTAGGGGAGCCAATGAAGCTGTTTGTTCAATTCTACACCATCCTTTATGTTCCTCTGGTTTTACCCACCTCAACATTGGTGCTAATTGTGCAGCCAAAATGTATCTGTCCATTTTTGGAACTCCCAGATCGCCCAGGAGAGGGGAACGCATTAGGATTCGTTTCCGGATCCTGGGTTTCTTATTATGCCATATAAATTTGAATACCACGTTTTGCAGCTCTCGGATCTTGGCAGGCGGTATTGGCACTGGCAGCGACCTCACCACATAGAGGAGACGGGGGAGAATGGTCATTTTGACCGCTGTGATGCGGGCAAACCAGGACAGCTCCTGGGAGTCCCATCTGCGCATGTCTTCCTGTAGTTGTTTCCACAGCGGGATTATGTTTGTCTGATATAGCTTGTGTGATTCTCTGGCAAGGTGAATTCCTAAGTATTCCAGTTTTCTTTCCACCTAGCACATCGGAAATGTCCTTTCCAATGTCTCGATATCTTCTCTCCTTGCTGTTATGTTCATAGCTTTTGATTTGGAGAAATGTATGGAGAACCCCGAGACCTGTCTGAATTCCTCCAGCTGGGCCATAGCTCTGGGCATTGTGTTTTTTGGGTCTCCCATGAACAACATGATGTCATCCGCATACAGGGCTATTTTGTGGGTTTCCCGACCTATTTTAACTCCCTTGATACCGACATCCTGGCGGATCTGCATTGCACATGGTTTCATTGCATCCGCGAAAACCAGAGGGGAGAGAGGGCAGCCCTGTCTTGTGCCCCTTCTGATCTGCACAAATTCTGTACCCTGACCATTGATCCTGAAGCTTGTCGATGGGTGTTGGTAATTGGCGAGCACCATTTTTGTAAATTCTTCTCTAAAATCAGTCTCAGATAGCCCCCGTCCATGCTGTCGAAGGCCCGGGTGGCATCCAGAGCTGCTACAGCAAATGACTGTTGTGTACGTCGCCCAGCATCTATGACGTCTACTGCCCTTCTGACGTTATCTTGCGTGTGCCGATCAGTGATGAACCCTGCTTGGTCATCATGAATTATGCTAAGTAGAATTTCCATTAGGCGAGTTGCTAAAATTTTCGTATAGATTTTTGCATCTGTGTTCAGCAATGCTATAGGCCGATAGCTCGCTCAGTTTTTGGGGTCTTTGTCTGGCTTTAGAGGTAGAATAGTTATGGACTTCCCCATATCCTGCGTGACTTTCCCCTCTTCTCTAATTGTATTGAATAGTTTTGTCAATGGACCCAGCGATTGGGTACGGAATGTCTTATAATAGCCGTTGCCAAAACCGTCTGGGCCCGGAGTCATATTTGCTGGTAGTGCTGTGATGGCATTGCTGATTTCTTGTGCCGTAATTGGATTCCCAAGCTTGGTTCTGTCTTTATCTGCAATTTGGGGCAGCTGGAGAGTATTGATATAGGTGAGTTTGGGTTCTGAGTCTAGATTTTCACTATTTAATAGTTTCACATGAAATCGTTTCATTATTTCCTTTTTGTCAGGCTCTGCTGTGTGGAGTTTCCCATGGGAGTCATTCAGCTGCATTATGTAATCCCGGGTTTTTTGCTTTCTTAGTTCCGCTGCCAGAAATCGATTGGCCTTGCCCCCATGAATATAGTAGGATTGTTTTGTTTTTAGCAGCGACTGGGCAATCTGGTCAGCCGTGTGACTCTCCAGTTGAGCTCTGATTTTCCGAAGCGCTCTTAAGGTTTTCCTCGAGCCCCAAGCTTTGTGTTGGACTTCTGCAGCTTGCACCTCTTTCTCTAGTTGGTTTGTCACTATTGCTCTTTCACGGTGGTATGCCGCTGCTTGTGACGCGAATTCTCCCCTGATCACCGACTTTCCTGCGTCCCATATTACCCCCCAGGCCGTTTCTCTGTTATCGTTTTCTTTGAAGTAGTTGTTGATGGCGGTCTCCATATGGGCTCTTAATGCAATGTCCTTTAGTAGGATTTCGTTTAGACTCCAGGGTGGTTTTACTCTGTTCCCCCCCCACCCCAATCCACACCCACCATCACTGGTGCATGGTCTGAGTGATATTCCACACCTATTTCTACTTCCGTTATTTGCGGAACTAAGGATGTGGATACTAAGATCATGTCTATCCTGGTGTATCTGAGGTGGACGGCTGAGTAGTGGGTGTACTCTCTCTCGTCTCCATGGAAGAATCGCCAGGTTTCAATCACTCCTAATTCTCTGTAGAATCGGCCAAGGTCTTGTCTGTTTTTCTGATCAGTAGCTGCTGGGGGGGGGGGGGTGGAGTGTCTTATCCAGCATCGGGTCCATAACGCAGTTGAAGTCCCCGCCTACTATCAGTTGGCCCTCGCACCAGCTGCCAAGTCTGCCTAGCAAATCCATTATGAACACATCTTGGCGACTATTTGGAGCGTAAATTGTTATAATTGTGTACAATTTCCCTTTTATCAGCCCTTTGAGCCCCAAGTATCTGCCCTCTTTGACTTTACAAGTTTGTAGTTTTTTGAAGTCTAGGGCCCTCCCAATTAGTATAGCTACTCCCCTTTTTTTCTCTCCGCTTGAAACAAAAAATTGTTGTGGAACATTCCGATTGGTCATTCGCTTCTTGTCTTTAGGGAAGAGGTGTGTCTCCTGCAGGAGCCCAATCGCCGTCTGCATTGTTTTCAGCCTGTCTAATATCGCCCGTCGTTTTATTGGTGAGTTCAGGCCCTGTACGTTCAGAGATGTAACCCTTGAATCAGCCATTTTGGTATAGGAGAGGTTGCGCAGTTGCAAGCTGGGATGGAGGTGTGCCCGTGCCTTTCACGTTTACCTTTTGGTACCCTAGGACTCGAGCTTGCACTGTTGATGTGGCTTTTGATTCATTTTGCTCTTCTCGCCGCCCTCTCGTTCTCCCTCTCAGCTCCCACCTTCTTGGTGTGCTGTTCTTTCTCCTCCGTGTAGGTTTTATAGGTTTCGATGTATTGTAGTCCTCTATCATTGTTCTACTGCTGTACATTCTTTGGTTAGCTGCTTTTCCGAGCGTCCTTCTGTGTCTTGTTATTCCTGGCTCTGTTGCTGGACTTTGGGCTTTTCTGTTTTCTTTGACTTATGCTTTTTCTCAATTGACCATTCCCACGGTTTAGTAGTGATCTTCTGCCGTTTGCCTTCACACGCAAATGCGAGGCTGAATGGGTGTGCCCATCTATATCGTATCTGTTTTGCTTGTAGTGCTTTTGTAATTGGCTGCATCATTCTTCTTTTGCGGAGCGTGCTCAATGCCAGGTCCTGGTACAGTTGATTGTGAGAGCAATTGATTGTGAGGTCATTGTGGAATCTTGCTGCTCTCAGTATTTCTTCTTTCTGACAGTAGGATGTTACTGCTATTAGAACATCTCTGGGTCTTGCTCCAGGGTCATTCAGTTTTTGGCCGACTCGGTGTATACGATCAAAGCCAATTTGGTCTGATTGAGTTTCCGGCAGCAGACTACTGAAGCATAGTTGCATTGTATCTTTAAGGTCAAGGTCCTGGATCGTTTCAGGGAGGCCTTTGACCCTGATATTGGATCTTTTTGAGCGGTTTTCAAGATCTTCTGCTTGTAGTTCCAAATTGGTTGTTGCGCTGGCCAGCTGTTCCAGGAAGACACTGTTCTGGTTAGTATCTTCAGCCACAGTTGATAAGCCATTTTCGACTATATCTATTCTGTTTCCCAGGTCCGTCATTTCTCTGCTTACTTCCTGGAGGGAAGATTTAAATTCTTCCTTCATCTGTTCTTGCTGGTTGTGGAACGAGTTTGTGAGTTGGGCTTCGATCCCCTTCAGACAACTCAGGAGTTCCTCTTTATCTGACGTCATTGTGGGTGGTAGTGTTTCTACGGCATAGGTAGGACGCTCAACCGGTAGAGGGGGTGAATAACTCTCCGCTCGTCAACTCTGACCCCAGCACTTTTCAATTTGGCCCACTTGAGTTTTGGCCTGGGTTCTTGGTTTTGACTGTCCAGTCGTTCCCCTAACTCCTGGCATCAGAGCTGCTCCTTCGGGAGCAGACTATGCTACTCGGAAGCCGAGAATTTGACCCAAGTGTAAGTTTCCTTCACTGCTTAGAGCTCGTAGGTCCGTAACGTGCTTCGTGGTTATTCTTGTGGTCTTTTGTTGCCTTCTCTGGGTCGTCGGAGTGCCTTGAGGTTGCGTTTGCTTAAAGGTCTTGTGCTGGCTTCGGAGGAGTGTTATGACTCGTGCCCTCCGTACGACAGCTTTCTGTGCGTGTCTGTTACGTAGCAGGGTTCCAGGATTCTCATTACTAAGCCTGTGAAGGCATCAGAGGGTGTATTTGACCCAGCTCACCCACCTCATGTGTGGACCGCAATCCTTACAGGGGGCTACTCTCCCTCCATGCGTACAGACCGCTCGCACCCAGCGCACACGGTAGACGACAGAGGTGGAGGAGCCCACGCACTGAGACCCACCCCAGAGTCGGTTTGTGATGTTGCTGCCAATTTCCTGCTAACCGTGGGTAGAAGGGACTCACAAGTACCACCAGGCAACTGCTCCAAGTGACGACTGCACCATTGGGGGTAATCGGCCTGCCCGACCCAGTTTCTCTCGCTGTAGGTCTGAGATTCAGCGTGCCAACGCTGGCTTAGATGCACAATTTCGGTGATTTTAGGTGGGTGTGTAGTTTTGCCGCAATGGCCACTGAAGCGCGGCCAAACCCTCGCAGAGCGGGTCTTACCACTTGTTCATGATGTTACATAGGCGCTGGAAATAACCTCCACGGAAGCCCCACTGTCTGTTAGCGCTCGACGGGTCCGCCCGGAGCGCCAGCAGTTCGGGAGAGGGTAGCAGGAAGCCCAGACTCCCCCAGCCCTCGGATATGGGTTAGGGACCTGAGCCTGCTGCCCACGAAGATCTTCTTTCACGTCAGAGGCTGCTTTATTAACAAAGTAGGCGCCGTAAGGAGACTCTGCAGTAGATTCAAGCGAAGGCTGGGGTGGAAAAGGTGGAAATCCGGCTGTAAAGGTAGGGCAGGCCACGTGAATCAGGCCCCCAGCCTGAGCTATCCCACTCTCTCACATCAGTGGTATAGGGCAGAGGGTCGCAGTTTATCCGGAGTAGGGGAGGGGATCCAGAGCACCGACCTGGTATCTGGGCGGGCCCTCAGACCCACAAACAAGGAATTTGTGTTTTCTGCCGCTGCTAGGGCCTGTGGTGGGTTGCAGCCGGTCGTTGCAGCGTCTCCGTGACGCCGGAGCCGGGATTGTTCATGGAGCCCCACCTGCAGCGATCTCTCAGTTGGCTTGAGGCGTGGCTGTATTATGGGGTGCAGGAGCCGGCCCCACGATCAGGAGAAGCGTGGGGGCCTCTCTCCGCTCCAAGGGACTCACGGAGCGGCTCCAATAACATCTCCCTCGCCGCGGTGTTCTCAATCAAGCTCTGCTTCGTCGCCGCCAACGAGCAGATTCCTGTGGTGTCACCGCTCCGATTATGCTGTCGATCTCCTTATTTTTAAAATATATAGGTTACTTTGAGAGTCCTAAATGGAGCATACAGATTTACTTGCATAGAATGATCATACCTTGGACTAAAACAAATATTGCTTCTAATTGTTACAAAAGTCCCACCCGATGTAGCAGATGAGCATAGTGACATTGCACACCCCACAAGAGGTCTAAATAGTAAATCTCTATACCATTGACAAGGTGCCTTAGTTGTGAGAATAGTCTCTAGTTTAGTATGTGGCTATGTGTACTACCTGAATATGCGATATTGGTTTGTGAACAAGAGACCTGTGCTTTGTTCATCTTTATAGTTACTAATGACACTATACGCAGGGTTCAAAATTCAGTGAGCAGGAGTTAAAACCACCTTTTGGGTGTTAGGCATCAGCCAGTAGGAAGGAGCTACCACTGGGAACCAGAAGCAAATGCTCAGCACATCGCAAATCTAGCTTCCAAATGAGATGAACACTAACTTTTTGCCCATTATGTATGATTCATTATGATGTGTAATATCTATTTGATATGTCCTAACTCGTCTTTATTAACATTCTCAAATGCTCTGAGTTAATGTCACATTTGCATTATTGTAAGGCAACTGTTGGCCTAGGAGCCAAAATTAGCTTCTGATACCTGTTGGTTTCAAGCTAACCAGGCTCTCCTAGACTAGTAGCAAGAGCTAAATACTGATGTGAAGATGCTAACTTGCTTTCTTGTACTATGTGTACCGCATCCTGGAGAGAATACTGAGAGCAATGTGAAGCAAAATCTACTATTTCATGTGCTTCCAAGATATAAAATGTAAAAAAGGTTAAGGATTGATCACACTTTATGGCTGTCAAATGCCTGAGTACACTTTTTGTTCATGGAATGTTCAAGGTGCTGGCAGTCTGATGAAGAGAGATGGAATTTTAACCCATCTGAAATCATTGGGTGTGCTTTGTACTTTTTTTGCAGGAGATGCATGGCGCTGTCTTTCAACCACAAAAATGCCTTAACGGGTGGTTCTCCCAAAGCTATCATGCTCCATTACATCATCAAGATCTTATTTTAATAGCGAAGTCTGTACCATTTTCTTATTGGAAGGTATATTGAAGGGCAATATTTACCTTTACACAGATTAATTAAATCATAGAAGGTATTGTTCCTTAACGTGTATGCCCCATCTGCAGACGAGATCTAATTTTATGTACAGATGTTTGCTAAATGCTCCCCATTCATTTCTTACATGATACATATTGGCAGAGATTTTAATGTAACGCCCCCTCCCCCTCAAACTAGACAGATCCCCCTAATCTTCTGCATGTGGTACCAGAACAGCAAAGGCACTGGGAGATCTAACCAGAAGACTGGGTGGGGTTGCTATTTGGTGGGCATTGAATACTGAGAAAAGTAACTTTGCATTCTACTCCTACCCCCAAAGAAAACATTTGAGGTAGACTTATGGTTCACTTCGGATAATGGCAATCAAATGTATTACAATGTGAAATACTTCCTCGGGCCATATTGGACTAATATATATATATATATATATATATATATATATATATATGTATGAGATTTCCAAGACTAGACGGACCAACCCTTATATGGCGATTGCTTCTCGCATTGCTGAAATATCCAGATATTGTACAAACCTTATGAGACCTGTGACAGGTCAGAAGAAGGATGCAGACTCTTTGAGGACATTTTTAAGTAAGGTTTATTAAATAAAAGTCGGAAAGGCCTAGCTTTCGCTATGGCAATGGGTGTTCCCTAACTAAAGATTAACTAAGGTGCTTGTCAGGCGTCTTTTCCTCTGTGTCCAAAAAGAATCGGTTCACGGTTCAAACTAATACTATCTGAGCCTATCTCTATTGTTATAAAAAAATAAAGGCAGGAGAATAACTCCCTTCTCCTGCTCTGTGCTTCCAGGACTTGTCGCCTTACTATATGTTCTCTTCCCTGGCAACTCTCTTTAGAAGCTCAGATAATTCCTTTCCCACAATAGACAATTTGCATTCCACTTTCGGCAAGTCTTTGCTTTGTTCAACTTGTTTTGTTGCATAGGCTAGGTGTGCCTTTAACTCCCGATTCTCTATCTTTTACTTAAGTTTTTCACATTCATTAAGATTGACCTCGGGCTTCTTTCACTTTCATTCACCTCCCTCTTTAGGAACGTTATTCTTTCTTCCTTTGTATTTACGAAGTTCACTTTTAGTAAATGTATTATATTTTTACTTTCATCCCCTCCCGGGAACAGTCTTGTTCTTTCCCCCAACTATCACATTTCACATTTAACAATGATAATTCACTTGTATTCAGCTTTCCTTCAATGAGCGTTATTGGCTTCGTGTATGTTTCATCACTGTTCCGCTACAGTAACTCTTCTTTCTTATTTGTACTCAGATGAGTTATTCATTCTGTATTATACTCTTCGTTATTCTTCCTGTGCCTTCCCGGTCCCCCGTTAACCTTCATTCTTCTTAGGAAACGGTCCTGGGACACTTGCGGGTCTGGTTTTGGTTTGATTTCTTTGTTGCACTTGGGAGCCAGCTTCCTCGATGCCACTCGCCTGTGGTCCTCGCGCTTTTTCTGGTTTCTTCAGTATCTCACCAGGGAGCCGCGTCACTAGTAGCAGCTTCCCTCGGATGGTTTTGACATTGTTGCATGGGCCAGCTGCCCACCCGGATTCTCTCAGGGTCATGTCACCACCAATTCTTCTCCTCTTGGGCTCTCGGGTACTCTGACCATTCAGCGTTCGTCCTCTTCACAGGATTACGTCAGCATGGGACTTCCCCTGCATGGAGACACACTACTCGCTTTCTCTTCATCCTCGTTCTCTACATGACAAGTGTTCTCCTTTCAATCCACTTGTCTCAGTGGATTGGTTACTTTTGCTCAAAGAGCCATTTTCTTTTTTTCCTGAAGAATAGCATCCCTCAGCCTCTTCTTCAGCACACTCTTCATACTTGACAAGTTTTGGTAGTCCCATGTATGCCATTATGTTTACTGCTAAAGGGAATTTCTCACAGGAACACGATTCGGTTTCCCCAACGAGGTAGTCTCTTCCGATGAGGTCCCACTTGCCTTGACCCCTAGGGAGGTTGTTGCGGGCCAGACTCGCCTTCCTAGCCGCACACGGGTGGGGGGGCCCTCTTGGGGAGAAGGGACGAATTCCCTCAGCTTGTCATAGACCCAATAGAATACCTTTGGGCCTTGAACATGTCATTGGAAGTATTGTTACAAGAAACATGGTATACTGTTAAAGTGTTTCTTAGAGGGGTGTGTATCTCAGTTAAACTCAAGGGTTTCAGGGCATCCGACTGTACAATTGACTATAATAGCAAACTTGCACAGATGCATGAAAAGGAGGGAACTCAAACGTTTGCACCTAATGGATTAGGCAAGAGTGGAATTAAATGGAAACACTATTAATAAAACAGAGACGCTCTTTTCAAAGGGGGAGCAAATTCCCTTTTGAAGCGGGATATAGACTAACTAGGCAAATGGCAATTTCACTGAGGGGACACCGGGAAGCTAATGTATTCAACCAAATTAAGAAAGCCAACGGGTCGCTAACCACAGAAGGCTTGGATATTAACCCGTTTGTGTAATTTTTATCGGGATCTGTAATGTTAACAAAGACTAAAAATGATCTGTGCTAGGCAACCCTTTCTAAAAACAGTACTGCTAATTAAAGTGATGCCGGGGGAATTGGATTTCCTAAAGAAAGACTTAATGGAAGAGGAACTAGCAGCAATATTGTCTCTTGCTAAAGTGAAGGTGAGGGACCCAAATGTACCCCCTATTTATCCATATAAAATATTAAAACAGGTTATAGCCCTGTGGAATTATGCTCAGGAGACAGGCGAATGCTGAAAAAATATTTATTTTCAGTAGCGAAAAGCAGTGGTTTTTTAAAGAAATAATCAAGTCCTTCCGGTTTGCTTCACCGGTGTCTTGGCCTTCCAGAGTATGCTGGTATTAATCCCAACTTGGTTCTATCTCGTGGTGTCCGGATAGGCTCACCACTCCGGTTCTCCCTCCTCTCTCTTCTCTGTATCCGTGGAATAAGAGCAACCCATCAGTTTGTTTTGGCGTGGTTTTATCACAACAGATGGTTTCAGGCCCCCACCAATCACAGAGCGCCCCGACTAGCCCCCTCCCCATTGGCTCTTGAGGTTTTATCCCGGCTCCCTTAAAGGTTGCCGTCCCGGCGTGTTGCCATTCTCGTCCCTGTTGTAGCAGTGGACGTTCGCGTCGGTCACGTGTCTGTGGCCGCGCTGAGTATGGGCGTGCCCGGATGCTTGGTGTTCTCCTACAGCTACGGTTAGCCCCGGGACTGCTCTGAGGAGTATGGTGGTGACGGGTCGGTCGTTTTCTCCCCGCATTTTGGAGCTGACGTGCGCACCGTTCACCCACATCCGGGTCGGCTCGAAAAACAGGTAAGTGAGCCGCGGCGCCGCCGTGGCTATTAGCAGCGGTAGCCCTTCCTGTTTTTGCAAGCAAAGGAATGGACGTGGTATGTTGGGTGGTCACGTCGTTAAGGATCCCGGCGTCTATGGAATAGGGTGTGCTTGATTCACGCTGCGGCTCTAGCCGAGGCGTATCCTCACACATCCCCCCCCCCCAAACCAAGGCCGATCGCCCAGGGAGAACACCTGGACAGATAGTCCACCACCAGCTGGAACCTGGCAGGTTTATGCAACGTGATGAAGTCGAAAGGTTGAAGGGAGAGAAACCAGCGGAGGACCCTCTGGTTAGTGTCCTTATGTTGTGCCAACCATTCCAGGGGGGAATGGTCGGTGTATAACGTGAACCGGCGACCCAGCAGATAGTACCGGAGTGAGTCAACAGCCCATTTTATGGCTAAACTCCTTTTCAATGGTTGAGTATGCTGTTTCATAGGACAATAGCTTCCGACTGATGAAGCACACGGGTTGCAGGTCCCCTCCTTTATCTTTGCGAAAGTACGGCCCCAGACCCTGGTTTGAGGCGTCAGTTTGCAAAAAGAAATGTTTCTGGAAGTCCGGACAGCATAGGACTGGGTTTGACGTGATCCTTCGCTTCAGGTGAGCTATGGCATCCAGGGCACTTAGGTTGTTGGTTAGGTTAGGAATGCCCTTAAGCCTCAATGCGTCGGTCAAGGGGGCAGCTATCGAGGAGAAGTCGGGGATTAATCTCCTGTAATATCCGACTAATCCCAGGAATGCTCGTATTTGCCTCCCGTTGGTGTGAGTCGGTATATCGTGTATAGCCTGGGTTTTAGACAATTGAGGTTTTAGTATACCTCCACCCACAATATGTCCCACATATTTGGTTTCATGGGTCCCCATCGTAGTCTTTTTGGGGTTGATGTGTAACCCCGCCTTATGTAGATCAGCTACTACTAGTTCCAGATGGTCCAGATGTGTTTTCCAGGATTGACTGTACACCACAATGTCATCCAGGTAAGCAGCAGCATATCCATCATGTGGTCTCAATATGATATCCATCAATCTTTGGAACGTGGCGGGCACCCCATGGAGTCCAAAGGGTAGAACCTTGTATTGGTATAGACCTTGCGGGGTGGAGAAGACAGTTTTCTCCTTATCCTGGGATCGTAAGGGTATTTGCCAGTAGCCCTTGGTTAAGTCGAGCGTGCTTAAGAAATGGGCTGCTCCGAGGCCCTCTAAGAGTTCATCCATCCGAGGCATCGGATAGGCCTCATATCGGGACACCGTGTTTAATTGTCTATAGTCCATACAAAAACGGACTAAACCGTCTGGCTTGGGAACTAGCACTATGGGGGATGACCATACACTGATGGATGGCTCGATGATGTCCACCTGCAACATCTCATCCACCTCGGATTTGATGATATTCCGTCTGGCTTCAGGTATTCGGTATGGCCTAAGCCTCACGGGTGGTCCGGGGTTTGTTTTGATCTCATGTTCTAGCATATTGGTTCGCCCGGGTAAGGTGGAAAAGGCGTCGGCATAAGGAAATAGCCTGCTCTTGACGTCCGTCTTCATCTTGAGGGAAAGCGCGTCTCCCCAATTGACAGAATCCAGGGTATCAGGAACGGTGTTCAGGATCTCCTCCGATTCGGGTTCCTCGACACTCACAAAAGCGCCCAGAAGAGGCTTGTTCCATTTCTTCAAAAGATTGATGTGATAGACCTTTTCTGGGGTGGTCCGGTCAGATTGATGTACCCGATGGGTTACTGGGTTTAGTACATCAGTGATCTTGTAAGGCCCTCTCCATCTGGCCAACAATTTGTTGGCACTGGTAGGCAGGAGTACCAGTACCTGGTCTCCTGGCTTGAAGGTCCTCATCCGGCTCCCCTTATTGTAATTCTCCTCTTGGGTCGTTTGGGCATGACCAAGGTTGTCTTGGGCCAACGTGCGTAAGGCAGTCAGATGTTCCTTTAATTCCTCTGTGTATTCGGTTAAGGATATCTCTTCGGTGGTTTCGCACTCCTCCTTAACCAGATCTAGTATTGTCCGAGGTTGTCTCCCAAACGAGAGCTCGAAGGGGGAGAAACCGGTGGAAGACTGGGGGGTGTCTCTTAATACCATCAACACCAGAGGGATCACCCGATCCCAGTTTTTCCCGGTTGGTCCCATCACCCTTCTTAGCATTTTCTTAATCGTCTGGTTATAACGTTCTACCAGCCCATCAGTTTGGGGATACTGAGGTTCTCAATTGTTTGATCTGGAGCTGGCCACATATTTGTCGTAAGAGAGTCGACATAAAATTCGTACCTTGGTCCGTGATCATTTCCGAGGGTATCCCCACTCGGGCAAAAAACGGAATTAGTTGGTCGCATAATGCTTGGGCTGACATTCCCTTCAGGGGCAAAGCCTCCGGGTATCGGGTGGCATAGTCGACTAAGACCAATAAGTATTTATATCCCCTGCTGGTGGGTTCCAGGGGTCCAACTATATCCATGCCAATCCTCTGGAATGGGAACGCTATGAGGGGCATTTTCTGTAGCAGTGCCTTTGTGGGTAGGACCCCGCTAGTTAACTAGCAGGTGGGACAATTTTGACAAAATCGTGCTACCTCCCCATAAATACCGGGCCAGTAGAACCTCTTTAATAGGTTTTGTTGGGTCTTAAGAGAAGCCATGTGACCGCCACAGGGATGGTTGTGGGCTAGTTGTAGAACTATGATGCAGTGATTCTTTGGTAGCATCAATTGTTCCTTTATGGTGTCGTCGTCGTCGTCCTTATTCCTCCGGTATAAGACTATGTCGTAAAAGGAACCCTGGGCCTCTGGCTAGGTTGGGTTCCCCTTCTTGAGATGCCCTTTCCCGGGCCACTCGTAGGGTGGGGTCGGTTAGTGTCTCCCCACTAATGGTGTCTTCATTATCTTCTAACTGGCCTGGCACCATGCCATTCGGGTCCGCCTTTTCCGCCCTTGTAGGGATTCCCGGGAAACAGAGTCCGTCCCAGTAACATCGTGTTCGGGTGGAGTTTTCTTCTCTTCCTCTAGGTCCCTTAATGCCTGATTAGAGTTGGGGAGGTCGGACCCCATTACCACTGGGGCGGGAAGACAAGGTAGGACGGCAGCCCTCAAGGGAGTGGATGTTTTATTCAAGTCAATCACCACATCCTTCATCGGATAACACCTTACGTCCCCATGAATGCATCTAATAGGTACCGTTATGTTAGATAAGCTGGGAGTGTTACTCACGGTTGCTGATATGGCGGTCTGCCTGCTGCCGCTGTCCAGGAGAGCGCGTGATGGTCTGCCGTCGACTCGGATGTCCACCACATAGGGTCCTGGGATACCTTCCTCATCTACCGGGTTCAGGTAACTAATGTCCATTGGTTCGACTGGCCTTCTCCTGGGACAAAACCGGGCGATATTGCCCCATTCGTTGCAATCATAACATTGTGGTTGCTTATATCCAGGTGTCAACATCGGGGTCTTCTCCTCGACTCCTGGTCTCTTGTCCTCTGGCGGTCTCATCGGAGGATCTCGATCTTATGGGTAGGGCTCGGCTACCCCTAACCATATGGGGGGTCGGATATCGGGATGGCTATGCAGGCTGATACCCCTGTAGGCTGTAGACGGTGGTGACCTGCCTTCTGGTATGCCGACGCAATATCCACTGCTTCGCTTAGGGTGGGTCTATGGTGCTGCCTGACCCATCTCTGCATTTGTCCTGGCAGGGCTTCGATAAATTGTACCGGGATTATTTTGTTGAGCAGGGGTTGGTTAGCGGGGGTTGGAGCCAGTAGCCACTTCTCGACCAGGTCCTTTATTCTATAGTAAAGCTGGCGTGGGCTTTCCCCAGCCCTGAGTCTGGTCTCCCGTAGTTGGATCCTATAGGCTTCATCGTCCAGGCCTAAGCAATCTAGTACTGCAGTCTTAATTTCTCCAGCATGGGGTCTGGCATGGATTCACATGCTCATGAATATTCCCTGTCGTCAGGCCGGGAATCCTCGGTATAGAAAAAAATCAGTATCAGTTTCGTTTCTGATCTGTCTTTCTTAGTAGTAACCAATCACTGGTCTCTGGGTCATACTGCCCCAGCCAATGACTGCCCTCTCCCTAAGCCCCGCCTCTGGCAGCCATCCTCAGATTTGGTAGCACGTAAAGTGGCAGTATGACCAAGTGAAGAGCCGCAGAGGGGTAGGCGGGAGGGTTCACATGTGAATCCATGCTGGAGTACAACAGTTACAGGTAAGTAACTTGTTCCTTCTCCAGCATGGGGTCTGGCATGGATTCACATGCTCATGCATAAGAGAATACATAGCAGTACACACATGCACAACCACGGGAGGTGGCAACAGGCTCAACATTAAGCAATACAACAACTCAACATTAAGTAACTCTTACCTCGTCACCAGGCTCACCTTAGGCAAACAGGTTGCGCAGCACTGCTTGGCCGACCCTGGACTCCTCCCTGGAGTCCCGATCGACGCAGTAGAATCTTGTGAAGGTGTGCGTCAACCTCCACGTCGCAGCCCTGCAGATGTCCAGCAGGGGCACACCAGACAGGAACGCCGTGGTAGCAGCGATCGCTCTGGTCGAATGGGCTCTCGGACGACCGGGCAGCTGTCGGTTTGCCAACCGGTGACAGTCCATGATGCAGCCGGAGAGCCATCTGGAAATGGAAGTCTTCGAGAGAGCCTTCCCTTGATTCACAGTCCCAAAGTTCACAAACAGTTGTGACGTCTTCCGAAAACTCTTTGTGCGGTCCACGTAGAACTTCAGCGCTCTAGCTACATCCAGGGAGTGCAAAGTCCTCTCAACCGGCGACGAAGGCAACGGGAAGAAAACTGGCAACACCAAGGGCTTGTTGAGGTGGAAGTCAGACGGCACCTTGGGCATAAAGGATGGATGTGTCCTCAGCACCACCCTCGTGTCATGAAAAGTCAAGTATGGAGGCTTGCAAGATAGGGCCTGGATCTCTCCCACTCGTCGTGCGGAGGTGATGGCCACGAGGAAAGCTGTCTTCCATGACAGGAACTTCAAAGGCGCCAAATGCATAGGCTCGAATGGGGCCCCCATGAGCTTGGTCAGCACCACATTAAGCTCCCACGCCGGGGCAGGAGCCTTCACCAGCGGGAATGATCGGAATAGTCCCTTCATGAATTCTTTGACCAGGCGATGAGACCACAAGGACGCCCGTCCCGTCGTCCTGGTATATCGGGAGATTGCAGCCAGATGTATTTTGATGGAGGCACGAGCCAGTCCAGCTTTGGCCAGCGACAGTAGGTACGGCAGTACTTGAGGGGCCGTAATCCGCAGAGGGTTAATCTTATGTGCACAGCACCAGACAGAGAACCTCTTCCATTTATGCCCGTAGCACTTGAGAGTTGAGGACGCCTTGGCCTTTACAAGAACCTCTCTGCAGTCGGCCGGGATGTCGTACCCTCCAAACTCTAGTGCTGCAGGAGCCAGGCCTGCAAGTTCAGCGACTCCAGGTTGTGGTGATATAGGCCTATATGATGTGCACTCCATTGAGTCCTTACAGGGTTTCAGGAGCATGATTGCGATGGACTCCTGCATAGAGGGGGTTATGATGCCTGTATCTCGAAATGAGTTGAACAGCTCTGTCATCGGGGCCAGGAGAAGGGGACGAAAGAGTTTGTAGAACTTAGGCGGGAAGCCACCCGGGCCTGGGGCCCTAGGTTTCAGGGTTTTAAGCACTTCCTCAACCGTGATGGGGGCCTCCAGGGAGGATCTGTCTGCTTCCGAGAGGTGCAGGAGTCTGGCACCTGCTAGGAGTTGTTCCTGTGGGCGAGGGCAAGAAGTCAGTGTGTCGGCCAGCTGGGCTGCCGCTACCCTTAGCTTTGTCCCTTCTCCATAGAGTAGCGTGCTCTCCAGGCTCTTCAGAGCGACAAAGCGGCAAGTTCTGGCCAGCTTGTTTACCAGAAATCTGTTAGCCTTGTTGCCATTTACATAATAGCTCTGCTTTGTCCTAATCAAGGTCTGGGCAGTGTCCTCTACATAGTGCGCCTCTAGATTTGTGCGGGCCAGCCTCACAAGTTTGGCAGCTTTCAGTGACCATTTCTTCTTATGAATCGCCTTGGCCTCTGCTATCTCTTTCTCCACCTGGTCCTTCCTGGCAGCTCGTGTTTTCCTGTATGCGGATGCCTGGGCTATTAGTTCCCCCCTGATTACCGCTTTCATGGCTCCCCATCTTATTGCTGTAGAGGTGAGATCCGGCGGGTTTTCCTTAAAGTAGTTATGGATTGCCTTAGCTATGGTGTCCCGCACTGCCATGTAATGTAACATTGGCTCGTAGAGGGCCCAACGAAGTCTCTATGGGGGGTCCGGGTAATAGACCATGGCAGTCAATAGTATTGGGGCATGGTCAGACAGGACCCTTGTGCCGATCTCCACCTCATCGGTAAATGCCAAAAGTTGTGGGCTTGCCAGATCAGATCTATCTGGGATGAGGTGCGATGGACATGCAAAAAGGATGAAAAGTCTGCGATGTCCGGGTGGAGGATCCTCCAGGTGTCCACGATTCCTAGGGTCCTGAATAGGTGACAAAGGCTTAGTGCAATTTTGAAGTCTCTGGGTGTCGGGACGCCCAATTTGTCCAACAAGGGCTTGGGGAACCTGTTAAAGTCGCCCCCTATGACTACTTGGCCTTCGATGAATGGGACGAGGGATGACTCCAGGTCGACGAGGAAGGCTTCCTGGCCATCATTTTGTGCGTAGACGGCGATAAGCGTGCAGAGTTGGCCGTAGAGAGCACCCTTTACTGCCACGCGTATGCCGTTTGGGCTATGCAAGGTCCTTCGTTCCCTAAAGGAAGTGCCCTTCACCAATAGAATTGCTGTGGCACTCTTACTAATTCCCAGTGCCAGGTATTGTACTGGAAAGGCTTGTCATTGAAGCCTGGGAAAGTCTTCTGCAAGGAGATGCGTCTCCTGGAGGAACACGACTGAGGCCTGGAGGTCGTGCAGGCGCCGTAAGGTAGATTTGCGTTTTTGGGGGAGTTCAAGCCTCCGACGTTCAATGAAATGTAGCACAACCTGACATGTGACGGGGAGGCCCGCTGTCCTCCTTCAGCGATCAGGTGGGGGGGGGCCACCACGATGGGGTTGTCTTCCAGTTCCAGAACTGGTCAGGTGGCGTTCGCAGGACCGGAAGCCTTCAAAGTGGCAGGCGGGCTGACGTAGCTGCCAAACAGCTGAACTGCAGAAAGGAGCAGAGAGAATGTGCTCTGCGTTCTTTGTGAGGAACTGGGAGGCCGGCGTGTGCTAGGACGTGCCCGGCGAGTGAGCAGAGCATATGCGGTCTGGTTCCTGACTACTGAAGAGGTAAACAGGAGGAGTAAGAACCGTTTCTGGGGAAGACACGAAGCACCAGTGAGCGTCAGAGTCAGAGGACACGGAAGACTGGAGCGCTCCCATGGGACCGCAGGCTAGTAATTGTCCATAAGCACAAGTGAATGTAAACAATATTGAACGATGAACGGAATGGAAACTGTTACTTGATTAAGAACAAGTGATATTGAATACCAAACAAACATTTGGAAGTTAAACCGACATAGTGAATGTCAAATTGTATATCAGCAACAATGTGAACAGAACTAAAGCATGTGGCAAATTGAACAAACAATTGCGTATTCGAACTACAAGTGTGTGAAAGATTTATGAACTTGTAGCAAAGCAAAGACTGATACAGAAAAGTGTTACACTACCCAAAAAGAAAACCAAGTGTGGAAAACCCAAGGCTCAAAGCAGAAGCGCACCTGGGTGGGATAAAGAAACCTAAGGGTGAGACTTAGACCAAAGAGCTCTGTACTGTACTGCAAAGATCACAGACATCCTGAATCAAGCCAAGCAGAATGAATAATAGGGTTCCTGCTTGCGTGACCGGTGATGGGTGGACTGTGTAGTCTAATAACTGCACCTAGACCAGAGAGCCCTAAATGATGAACAGCAAAGGATATTGTAAGTAAGTCACTCAGAACTGTGAACTAACTGTTAAAGCAAGCCAGAAGTCAGATCAAGTGAACCTGTTTTCCTATATTGAACAATGAACAAGTGACATTAGAATATGTACTTATGTATCTTGGGAAAGGGAACCTTAGAATCAAAGGAACTGAGAAGTGTTGTCTTGGGGAAGGAAATCTCAAGATCTTTTTGTGTGAACTCTGTCATATTGAACTTGGGGAAGAGAACTTCAAGGTCTGGTTGAACATTGATGAGACAAACAGCTATTGGAACTGTACTGAGCCTGAAGGACTGAAGCAGAGAGCAGCTGAGACTACGTTTGAACATTATTTTTTGGTTAAGAAGAAACCCCACACCATGTTTATTTCTAGATGCGAGGACAAACATAGGTTTTGACACAGACAGCCTTTTGATTTGGACTTACAGACACAGACTTCCCTTCGTTTTCTTTAGGCAAGTGAAATCCCTATTTTAGTTATAGGACAAGTTATGCCCCACAAAATCCTAACATTTGAATAAGGTATTTGAAACTTGAGTTCTGTTGTCTGTGTTGTCTCTCTTCTTACCATGCCTGTCTGACCGTAGTCTTTCCTCGCCGCTATTTTTAATTTTGATTAGACCGCAAAACGTATACTTCGCAGGTATCCATGGTGGTATATGCATGAAAGATCACTCTTTAGAGTTGTGCCATGGTGGTCCACAGTGCAGTTATTTGAGTGCCTCATTAATCCACTTTCGGGCTATTTCTGGCCAATCTCTCGGCCAGTAGCTGCATCGATCTCAGGAGCCAACCCTGTTCCCACCTCCTAGTCCCCCACCTAGTAGCCTGCTCAGTAGTCAATGCCTTAACAAGCGCATGAATCAAACATATTGCACTCTGCGCCTACCAAACCAGTTACCTCTTCTCTCCACATCGTGGGCCCCTGCTGCTCTTCCAGCATGTCCCATGTTCCTCAGTGCGGAAATGCGATGCTGCACAGTCAGGTACCACATGAGTGAGGCTGGCATCGGCCATCAGTGGGCCAATACCCAGAACCACATGATCAGGGTGAGGTTTCTGAACGCTAGTGAACCACTCCTACACCATACACCATCCACTTATTAGTTCTTTGAATGGGAGGCTTGGTGAGGGTAAGCTGTTCAAACTCTATGACTGCCCCTGGTTGAATGTATTTCTTGGGTGCTGCGCTCTGTGCTGTTATTCACCCTGTTATGCAGAGCCCCAGTGGGTCGCTGCCATCTTGCGTGGGCTACACACTGCCCCTCCCCCTTTTACTCTATTTCTAATTCAATGCAATAATCCTATAACAGAATGCAGGTTACAAAACACAAAGAAAATATGAATAATATAGCATGCAGTAGATACGCCAATACATTTCCCCCTTCCAGTAAAAGAACTGCAGCCCAGGCAGGATCCTGCCTCAAAAAAAGTTAAGAGCAGGACTGTTAGAGAAGATTTCACATGTGGGCTAACTCTCTTCAAGTGTTCATCATGGTATTTACCATTTCACATCTCTTGATAGGAGTGCACTCTAATTCATATAGTAGAGGGTGGAGCAGAGGAAGATATTCTATTCCAAAGTCTGTTCAAGGGCACCTACAGTGGCATTCAGAATATCAGTATAACCCACAATACAAATGGCATCTACATTAAAATCTGCTTTAAAGACTTGCCTAATTGCTAGAGGCATTATGCTAATTTGCCTCATCAATTTCATCTCCTTCTAACCCTTGTCAGTCTACCATATAACTTTCCAGATCAACTCCCTTCCAAGAGACACCAGAAGCATTTGCCTTCCCCAAGTAATCAGCTGCTTTTCGCAAGGACAGAATCCTGCTCTGTTGCACTTTTCCTCACCCAAAGCCAAAATAAATTCTTAATGAGATCCCACAGAAATGCCTGGTCCTGTGTCGTAATATAAATGGCATTACATTAACTGCATAAGAACATATACATATAGTCTATGGAAGTTATGAGTTACCAAAATCCATATGATGTTTGGAATCCAGGTTTTCTATGTACAAAGTAGCTTTTCTATGCTCACATTTCTATATCAAGTCATGCACTTCACATATGAGAACACATGGTAACTGGCCTCCCTTACACATGGGGACAAAATGATAGGACTGTAGGAGTTGGGAGACAGCAGAATAAAGACAAAAAATCTACAAACCTAACATTGAGCAAAATAAAATAATTTTATAATTGTATTATCTTTGAAAAACAAAAATAACTTAACAGAATGTCAACATATTGTGACCCGGAGAGGATACCAAACGAAGTTCCACAACGATATGATGTGTGTACAATGAAAAACATTTTAAAATACCAATATATATTTATTTGATGTACACACTGTATGTGTTACTAAAAGCACATCAATTTGAAGCCCTGATGAAGAGCAGATTGCTTGAAACACGTGAAGGCTGTAATCCGTTTTTCGACATGAAAGAATGAATGATGATTATGATGAATATGCAATAATCTTGGTAATAAAGAGTACTGAAACATTAGGCAGAGGTCTGTTTCTCGACACTAAAGATTGATACGTGACGATTTATATGCAGAAATAGTGAAAACAGAGAATGCCGAAACACTGACATATTTATGAAGAATGTTATGCTCTCAGCAACACCACTGTTTGTAGTATGCAGGGCGCTGTATTCACAATAAGTTGTTTGATTTTGACACTTCAAATTTGATTACATATGTAATCCTCCCAAAAAGTCCAGGCAAAATTAATAAGAGGTGATTAAGCTTACAATTTTTACATATAAACCGGTTAGGAAATCAAAATTATTTCAGAAAATCCAGCATGTTATTCAGATCACGTGCTTCAAAAATCATACAACACACAGAGTAATGTTACCCAAAGAAAGCAAGGCCTGATGAATTTCCTTCATCACATTCTTGTAAAGTTCCCTCTGCCAATCGTGTAATAGCTTCCACTCTTCTTCAGAGAAATAGGCGGCAACATCTTGGAAGGTAACCGGTGCCTAAAACAAAAAGGTTTGTGATGATATTCTCAGCAATTTCAACAAAATGTGACACAATGAAGTCCAATTAAGTAAAATAGTGCTCCTTCACACAATCATGAAAGTCACCAAGAAGAATACTTCATCCATGGTACAAGGTCTACAGTGCTTCCTCAGCAGACCTCTGTGATCTTGAAATCAGTCTCATGTTCGGAGAGCATGTACTACAATCTATAATGGAAAATATATACATGCTCCCTCCGTTCCACAGAGAAATTCAAAGCCAATAAGCAATATTGTGCGCTTTGTGAGGAGGAAGGAATGTGACACGGACACAGGGGGTTCATGGTTTTGGCCATAAACTTTTATTGACAAAAGAAAAGGGGGTTGCGAAATGACCCTGTGACCCTAACCTAAGAGGTGTTTTCCAACCTCAAACAAAACTAAGGGTTTGTCAGATGTGTGATGAAACCGATGGAGTCATCACTGATTTCCCAGCGGTGACCTCCTCCCATAGGGCCAGCGGATGGCAGCTGCTACCTGATCCTGACCCTGCGGACGGCTATATGAGGGAGGATCACATGGGGAGGGGGTGTCAATCTCCATGTGAGACATGGCATCCCTCATTTTCTCTTGAAAATAGCCCTTCCTCCCTCCATTTCCTTCTCCCATGAAGAATAGGGAAATTACCCTCTCTCGTTCCACCCATCAATCATCCAGGACTCATTCATCATTTAAGACTACTGGAAATATTCATACAGTTTTCGGAATCAATTCTCAAAACTGGACTTCCTTTCCCAGAATGGCCAAAATACTCAGACGAGAAATCGAGCAATGCAGAGCGAAGGAGGCCACAAACCCAGTCACTACTCTAGTGGTTGCTTGCATACACCTGTGTGGGAAAGTTTAAAAGGGAAGTGAAGCAGGGAATCAATGTCTGCTGCTTTCAGGAAAGAGCTGCGTCTCTCCATGAGGTTGAAGAAACTGAAAGGCAATTACCGGCGCAGTGGAGTCAGATGGCTCACCAACGAAGGAGGAAGAGGCTTCTGTGCAAGGGCACGTTGCGGAACGCCAGGAGTGGGCGAGAGACTCCTGGGCATTCGTAGGTGACAGAGAGCAGCCCTTTACTTACCGGAGCCCCGAATGAAGCAGCTGTGTTAAGTTGAAGCCGTGAGAGATGAAGAAACCAAGCGGAAGCGGTCGTGAAACAAAAGCAGATGGAAACACTTCTGCAGTTGACCAAGGTAGAATTCAGGAACTCCAACAAGAGCTGGTGAGTCCACCAACAGGCAGCAGAGACCTCAGTACATGTCAGCAGTGATGCTGAAAACAAGTAATTAAACCGCAAGCAAACGAGAAAGAGTGAATGAACTTAATGTTGAAAGGGGAATTAAGCTACAAATCAAATCCTTACAAGGAGGTTCATATATATCGTGCAAGTAAAGGGCAAATCCGGACAGGATAATATATCCTGAGGACAGATTGACAAACAAAGTATATGTGCAACTTTGGGGGAGGGCAGAGACCCTGTGTGAATGCAAGTGTGTGAACACAAGAAGCCTTGGCAAGAGAGTATACAAGGCAATCACAAGTGTTTGAAAACTAGAAGCCCTGGCAGGGGAGTTTACCAGCCAACAATAACTGTGTGAAATAAAGAAAAAAATACGCATTTTTTAAACTGTGTGAAATAAAGAGGTACTGAGAAGAAACATCAGGACTAGAAAAGGGATTGTGTGAACCAAGAGAGAAGAAGCAAAACCCTGGCAGAAAAGCATACCAGGTGTTCTGAAAGAGAAAATTACAAAGTCAGACAAGTTTGTACGTCAATATCGTTGTGGGCCAAGAAAGGCACAAGGAACTGTTGTATGTGAAACCTCGGAGAATAAAGAGCAATCCAGAGGAAGGAAACCACCCGCTGGAGCAAGGACCTTTATCCTTGAAGAACTTGTGTTGGATCCATTTATTATTCTTGTGTGAACACTTCTCTAAACCTCCTTACTTTAAAGACGTTTCCCGTTTCACCTTAGAGTTAAGTTTTAGAGTGTGGGTCAGAAAGAAACTTTGGACACAGAATAATTTTGTTTTGGACATTCAGACACAGACAGATCCTAAGTTTTGGTTTAAGTAAGACAATTCCTCTTAGAACAGGGTCAGAGAGGCATTTTCCAAACCCCCTTTATTTTTAATAAAAGTCTTTGTCCAAAATCATGGCTAACTTGTGTCAGAGTTTCATGCCAGAATGTCCAGATGTCAGAATGTCCAAAGCAACACATTTGCCTGTTCTACTCTCCTGCCAGGGCTTTCTTATCTGAACACTGAGAAACCTGACGGTATTCTCCTACCTACTCCCTCAGGATATTCCATTCAGGTGAACAGGGAAGGGTCATCGCTTTTGGATCCCGACCTTGGGGGTGGAGAAGCGAGGGAGAGTCACCCGAGTGGAGGGTCGCAAGGGATTGGGAGGGGGATACCCAAGGGCGAGACATGGTATTCCCCCATTCCCAGTAATACCCCAACCCATGCTCCCTCAACCTTCATGAGGTATTTTCAATCTCACCCCATCTCCCCCTCCCCATTTCCAACAAATAATGAGATGAGGAGGAGGCAACTAAGATCAGTGACGATCACCCATAGAAACATGGGGAAAGTAAGGGAAACCTACAATAGAAAGAACTCAAGTTGTCAGAGGCAGGATCAGGTATTTAATAATGACCACTCACACCTGACTCCACTTGACTCTTTTTCCAACTATAAAAGGTGTGGTTTGTCACAAGGAGAGCGAGCTGGGGATGATTTCCGAATTGGAGAAGCAAGGGAGCAGAGAGCAGCAGGAGTTGAAGCAAGGAGGAGAACAGTGTGCCGCGATGCTGGCAGAGTGGTTCCGAGGGGCTGCAGCATGGCTAGGGAGTGATACCTCCAAGGAGGCGCAGTAAGGCATCCTGTCTCCTGCTGTTGGTGTTCGGCGCAATGCTTGTTCCTTTGGGACATGTGCTGGGTGCAAGGGTATCTGAGGGGCAGTCGGCGAGACCCTGATCTCAACCTGTGCATCCAGAGGAACTTCTTGTTAAAGCAATGCTGCCCGGTGAGTGAGAAACTAGTGTGCGTTTGACTGAAGCGCAGCGGGAAAAAGACACTGTTTAAAGCGGCACGGAACAGAAAATGAGATGGTGTACAAAGGATAGAAAAGCGCAAGAAGAAAGCAGAATAAAAAACAGAAAAGGAGGAAGTTGCGCTAGCGGCGCGGATGAAAAGTAAAGTGAAAGAAAGACTGTTACAGAGTGAAAAGCGTGCACGGCAAAGAGTTGACAGGATGTCAAGTGTGCAGGAGGCACGAGAAAGAAAGACAGGTGGAAGAGTGCACGTTAAGGGGAAGGAAAGTACGTAAGGTGCGTAAGAGGCACGATAAGAAGGAAAAGAGAGGTGCAAGTGTGCGCAAGAAAGAAGTAAAGAAGAACAAGAAGGGGTGCAGGGAGCACCTGAAGGTGAAAGGTTTAGAAAAGAAACAAGGAATAAAAAGAGGGGTTACAGATCGGAGTGCTCACGCCTAGGAAGAGCAAAGAACCAGGTGCTTTAGAAAGTCTCTGATTGTAACCCACAAGTGAGAAGTGTGTGCAAGAACTATAAATATATTGAAAAGGCACAACCTGACAAGCTGAACTTGTGTTTTAAACAAAGAGGGCCCTAAACTCGGGGGAAGTAAACCATGAAAAGCATAAGAAAGTGAAATGCCTATTTATTTCTTGATATTGAAAGAAAAGAAAAGTACATCCTGACAAAACTGAATTTGTGTTGGCAACTGAACGGGGCCTGAGCTTGGGGAAGGGAACCATGAGAAGCCTAAGCCAAGTTGGAGTCTTGTTTCGTGGTATTGAAAGGATTGAAACTTGCAGAAGGGAACCCTGAGAAGTTTCAAAAGGAATTGTTACCTTTCTGTTGTGGTGTTTGGAACTTGAACAAATTGAAGCTTGGGGAAGGGTACCCCAAGGAACCAAAGACACAAAGTATTTGAGAACTTTGCAAGGGATCTGTGGAGAAGGTCTTACAAACTGCCCCTTTTGATTGAACTCATTTTTGTGACATTAACCAGATTACACCTGGTGAGAAGACCACCTGAAACCAATCTTGGATTCCTATTTTCTGTTGAACCACTGGTTTTCCTTTTTAACGACTTGCCATCACATTTGTGTAAAGAGTGAGGGCAAGAATAGGTTTAAACGCACAGACAGACTTTCCTTTTGGACTATTAGACATCGACTGACTTTAGAAACTTCTGTTGAGGGTACTATCCCTTTAGAGTTAGGGCCAATTAGCCATTACACCAACCCAGGAACCTTGGTAAATAAAGGTTTTGAAATTACCATCCTTGAGTCTGTGTCTCTCTTGATACCATGCCTGTCTCACATAGTGTCAGGGAGGGATGCAACTCAACTGAAACAAGTTGGGGGACCCGGAAATATGACAAGTTAAGCGATAGAGCCTGCATCCCCACAATGGCCACTAAAGGGTCTGTTGAATTTGATTTTTGTAGTAGCCGGACACGAACCATCCCGCCAAAAGAAAGACAGGTCATCCCTACTGATCTTGTTCTCATTCCACCTCCCAGAACATACATCAGGTTGGTACCCAAGTCAGGACAGGCGTGGGAATTTGCCATTGATGTCCTAGCTGGCGCGATTGACCCCAATTTTAGAATGTATGTGAAGGTACTACTCCATAACCATGGGGAAGAGGCCTTTCAGATCTAGGCAGGGTATCAAATAGGACAGGTAATACTGCAAAGAGTGATGTTGCCTATCCTTACAGAAGAGTTTGAGAAAGATGTCACTGAGAGGTGCTTTAGGCTTTTGGGGAGGCTGATGTATAACCCAGTTCTATCCAATTGCTGACCATCCGTGACAAAGGTTCTGACATACTTCCCGACTTGGCATTTGCTCTGTGGAGCAATCCATTACTTGCTGAAGCCTCCCTACAGTTCATACCAGAGTCGGATGGTCGGGAGGAGGGCCATTTCTCTTTTTAAATTAAGGACTCCTGTGCAGAGGGGATGTTACTTCTGGAGAGTTACCAAGAATACAGATAGTGGTTCCCCGAAGTCACAAACAGATGGTGCTTGAGTTCTCACACTCACATCTTACAGGAGGAAATTTAGATCAGGCTAAAACCCAGGATCACCTGTCAACAAGTTCTACTGGCCAGGAATACATGTCAACATGAAAAAGTTAATCCAAACTTGTGAAATATGTCAGTGTACCAGTACTCACTTACCACCACCACCCTTAAATCCATTACCCACCATCAAAATACAATTTTCGAGGATTGTAATGGACATCATTGGACCCCTTCGAAAAATCTAAGTTAGGGAACAAATCTGTGTTAGTGATTCTTGATTAGGCCACCCGATACCTGGAGGAATTTCCTCTACACAATAATACCACCCAGCAGATTCTCAAGCATTTACTTCCCTTCTTCTCTCCAGTGGGATTCCTTAAGTACATTTTAACATACCAGGGACCCACCTTTATGACTAAGCTCATGGGGGAAGTAAAAGAGTTTGTCATATAACCACCTTGAGCACCTCCGTTTACCATCCCAAAATGGACTGATTGGTTGGTTAAACAATTTAACAAGACCCTTAAGACCATTCTTAAGAAGCTGGTTGACGAGGACGGAACCAACTAGAATCAGATGATTCTGTGCGCTTTGTTTGCCATCAGAAAAACACCTCAAGCCTCCACGGGTTTCTCACCCTTCGAATTATTGTATGGGCGAAAAGCCAGAGATGGTTTAGATATGCTTTGAGAAACATGTAGGAGAGGGAAGAAGTTCCAATATCACTGTCATCAGACAGTATCTTGACTAAAAGAACATAGGACAACTGTTCGAGCCCTGGAACAAGATCACCTTGGTAGAGCCCAAAGCCAAAAGAAAGCGTCTTTTGATAAGAAGGTGTCGCTTAGGTTTTTTCCATCAGGCAAAACATCCTTGCATTTCTCCCTACCTCAGATAACAAGCTTATTTCTAAATGACATGGGCCATATCAGGTATTGGACAAGACAGGTTATAGGATCACCCAACCAGACTGTCACCAGAAGACGCAAATCTACCATATAAATGTACAAAAACAGTGGAAGGAGAACACCTCAGAATCCAATATTACGGTATTATCTTGTACAATACCTGAAGAGCGGAATAATAATACTCTGATTCCCTCTGATATCACTGACACTCAACAACAGGATCTGCTTGAATTGCTAGAAAAATGTCCCTGATGTGTTCCATGAAGAGCCTGACAGGGTGAAAGGAATATACCATCACAGCCGCACTCCTGCAGGCAAGGAAGTACATCAAACTGCATCGACTACCTGAGGCCTGTAAAAATATTGTCATTCAAGGAGTATAGCAAATGCTTCAGGTCAACATAATTGAACCATCTATCAGTCCCTGGTCCTCCTCCATTGTACTAGTGGAAAAGCCAGATAGAAGTTGGAGGTTCTATATAGACTTCCAAAAGGTGAATAACATCTCAGCCTTCGACCCCTACCCAATGTCTCACATTGACGGTCTTATCGACAAATTGGGTAGTGCCGTCTATTTGCCACCCTACATTTAACCAAAAGTGTACTGGCAAGTCCCACTACATGGACCAGATAAAGAAAAGACTGCTTTTGCCACCCCGATTGATCTATACTAGTTTAAAGTCTTACCCTTCGTGTTGCATTGTGCACAGCAACTTTCCAAAAGGTTGATGGATAAGATTCTCTAACCTTATTCAGAATTTTGTGGGGTACACTGTCGACGACATTTTAATCCACAGTCCAACCTGGGAAGACCACTTGTACCATCGATACACTGCAATAAGAGCCTTACAAAAAGCCAGGTTAACAGCCAACCCAAGAAAGTGCAAGTTTTTTTTTTAAAACAATTTTTATTGTTTTTGTTAACACCACACCAACATTACAAACATTGAGGACATTTGCATATGAATTTTGCTTCATTATGTTCACTCGTTGTGCATCGCCGTCGTCCTCCTTCAGACCCCCTTAACTCAAGCCCATGCTTCAATGCCACTAGATTGCATATCTCTGTGCTGGTCTTCCTCAATAGTCCACCTCATGTCATCTTCACTAAGATCCGCCTGGGGGTTCCCACCATTGTGGCCACCAGTTGCCTCCACGCTATCAGGGGTCCCGCTTCTTCCTCCCCTCCTCTACTGATTGCTTCATACCAAGCTGCTGTTTCTGCATCTGCCCACTTCAGGAGGTCATCCCACTACATCTCTATTCTGGGCTGTTGGGCAGCCTTCCAGCCCATTGCGATTCTCCATTTGGCCAGGATGTAGGCCAGATCTTTCATCTTACTAATGTGCTTCATGTTGCGTGGTCTGGCAAAAACCCCCAGCATGCATGCCCAAACTGACTCCACCTCCAGTGCGATCCCCTTTTCAGCTAGGCGTAGCTTAACCTCTGTCCAGAATCTACCCACCTTTGGGCAAGCCCAAAACATGTGTATCAACCCAGCTTCCACCTCCCCGCACCGTGGGAATTTTTGTATTGCTGAGCTTCCAAACCTGCCACTCCTACTGGGGGTCATATATACCCTATGAGTGACGTATAACTGGATCTGCTGTAGCCTTGCGTTACGGGACACCTTCTTGTGATACCTTTTAACTCTATCCCATTGTCCATCCAGCATAGGTTCTCCCACCTCATCCTCCCAGTCTCGCCTCAGTTGGAGCACCTCCTTACCCACCCTAGTCATCAATAATTCGTATATGCGGGATATTTCGTGCCCACCGTCCAACATGTCATACATCGTCTCAATGACCATATCAGGTTGTTCCGATAGCACTTCCGCAGGCCACCTTTCCTGCACTCGTTTGAGGATTCTTGTATAGGTAATATATTGGCCTTTGTGCACCCCAGTACCTTCCATCAGCCTCTTGAAGTCTAGTGCCTCCCCCTCTTGCCATATATCACCGAGAATCGCAAGGCCCATTGGTTCCCAGTACCTGCAGATCCCTATTGTTATTTGCAAATCCTCCCCGCATAGCGCCACTAACGGCACCTGCAGGGAACAAGGGGTCGGGTTTCCCACCACCTGCCACGCTTTGTTCCATATTTCCCAGCCCAGTTTCAACAGTCTCGCCCTTCCTTGCAACTTAGATTTAGGAAACCATACCACCCCTCTTAAAAAAAGGGGGCGGTGTACTAGTACAATAGCCTGGTTTCAGCTGTCTCCACTTCGGACAACCATCTAGCCAGGTACTGGAGCTGCCCCGCCAGGTAGTATAGCTCGAAATTCGGTAGGTTTATACCCCCGCCCCTGTCACATGGGTTTTGTAGCTTCCATAGGGCCACCTTATTCCTGGAGTTGTGCCAAATAAAGCCCCTGCATAAGCTGTGGAGTTTCGCAAAAAAACGTTTGGGGAGCATGTATTGAATGTTCGTAAAAAAGTGCAGCAGTCTCGGCAGGACCACCATCTTTATCAGCGCCGCCCTACCCATCATGGCCAGGGGTAGTCTGGACCAAAACCCCATGCTATTTTTAATGCCAAATCAAAGAGGTGATGGCTGGAAGGTTTATACTGAATCTTAACCACTGGCGTTGCTCTGGGCAACCTTCCAGACCATCGTTCTTCACCTGCCAAGCCATTACAGAAGCGGAAAAACCATATGCAAATCAGGCTTGGTCCCACTTAAGGGGCAGTACAACCCGAATTGCTAGGTCACATCCCTTATGCACGAGACCACAAGCATCCCGAAACATGTTTGGGCCTTGTTGGACCTCATCAGTGAGGAGTAGCTTGGGTCTCTAGGCCCAGCAGGCACGGGACCCACATCTGGGCATACCCGTCCCACTTGGGGTGACAAAGCAAAAACAAAGAGGTGATGGCTACCACTGCCCTCTCCGTATTGTGCTTGTGTTCGTCCTCAGCCGTGTGCTATATGTCGATACCCAAGTATCGAAATGTCCTAGTCTGCCAGGGTATCGGCAGGACCGGTAGGTGCCTCTGCGGGGCCCTTCTGTATCTCCCTAAGGGGAACATGCTTGATTTCTTGGGGTTTACCGCTATGCCCGAGAGGGTGGCGTACCGTTCCATCACCTCCAGGACATATTGTAAGTTTTCTTCTGGGAAGCGCAGATATAGCAGGTTGTCATCCGCCTACAGTGATGTAAGGTGCGTTCTTCAATCTCCCCGTACTGTTGTCTGAGGCAGATTGCCAGTGGCTCTTGAGCACCTACTAAAATGCCACTGGTCTGAGATCATTGCGCCGGTTTTAACCCTGGCGATTGGGGAGCTGTATATCATTTTGACCCACCTCAGGTACCCCGGCCCCATTCTATATTCCTTCAGCTCTGCCAGCAACCACGGCCACCTCACAGAGTCGAAGGCCTTAATGGCATTCAACTAGACTATCGCCATTTCGCCTTGTTCCCCCTCTGTCTGCTCAATTATGTGGTGGAGTCTTCTGTGATTGTCCGTTATATTCCTGCCTGGAACGTACCCTGTTTGATCGGGGTGTACCAGTTTGCCAATAACACATTTGAGCCTATTTGCCAGCGTGGCTGTAAGGATTTTACTGTCTTGGTTGAGCATTGACAAGGGTCGGTATGATCCACAGTCCATGCTCAGATTGCCCGGTTTTAAGAGCAGAATTATCACTGCCTCCCTCAGAGACTCCGGCAGCCTCCCTCGTTCAAATGCCTCATGTAGCATGGCGAGCAGCGGGGGGAGTACCTCTTGCTTGTACATCTTGTAAAATTCACTTGGGAGCCCATCCGACCTTGGAGCCTTACACGTGGGTAGGTGCTGAATCACTGTCTCTAGTTCATCTAATGTGATTGGAGCGTCCTGGTCCTCCCGCTCGTGGTCGTTTAGCTTAGGCAATCCTATGTCTTCCAGTGTCTCCTGAGTCTCCTGCCCCATCTCCTCCTAATATCCTCATATAGGCGTCTATAGAATCTGAGAAACCCCTCATTGACTCCCTCTTGGGTATCCCAGGTCTGACCTTCTTCACCCTTTAACTCCCTGACCACTGGACGTGGTTTCGTTTTTGTATAGCCATGCAAGCAGCCTTCCCGGTTTATCTTCCCCCCGCATGTTGCCTCTCGATATATTTATTGTAGTTTAACTTACAGAGTCTGTCCCAGTGCTCCCTGCTAGTTTGTTGCAAGAGGTTCGCCTGTGCGGTATCCTCCTGTGAGGTGCTCCCCTTCTGTATTATTTCTTCCAGCTCCTTCTCGGACTCCTGTAACTCTCGCTCTACCCCCCTTGGAGCCCTCTAGACTTGGATATGGCTGCACCCCGTACTACCACTTTGAACGCCTCCCATAAGGTTCCCTCCGACTGCACGCTACCTGTATTAATGTCAAAATACTCAATAATTGCCTCCCTTAAGTCCTCACGGAATCCTGAATCCTGCAGGGCTTCAGCCCCAAGTTTCCATGTTGGGATTCTCGCCCTAGGCAGCTGATGCCTCCACTCCAACACCAGGGAGTGGGGGGGGGGGGGGGAGAGTGGTCCGAAAGTACTCTGGCCTTGTATTCCGAGCCTATCATTTCCCCTGCTATCTCCGAGGCCACAAACATGTAATCCAGTCTCGTGTATAGGTTGTGAGGGGCCACATAATGCGAGTACTGTCCGTCTCCTGGGTGCAGCTGTGTCCAAACATCTTCTAGCCCAAAGTCCCGCAGTAGGGCCTGTTGTGCCCATGCAGCTGGGGTATGTCTGTCTAGTTTATTGTCTGACCTATCAAATTTGGGGTGTAATGTGCAATTAAAATCCCCTCCCCAAATGATAGCGACGCCCACTAGGGGGCTAATTTTGCCATATAGGGCCCTGAAATAGGCCGCTGTGTCTTGGTTGGGGGCGTATGAGTTTATAATGCTCAAATCCCTATTTTCCAGCATCCCCCGCACCACTAACATTCTGCCGTCTGGGTCTGTCGTAGACTGAAGCATCTGAAATGATACATGGGGTGCCACCCATGGGACCACCCCCCTTGCGTAAGCTGAGTATGTGGCTCCCGTTGTGGACCCCCTCCACTTTCTCTTGACCAACTCCAGTTTATCCCTAGTAAGGTGGGTCTCCTGTAGTAATGCTATGTCCACTTTCAGCCTTCTCAGGTACATCATCACTTTATTCCCGGGAGACCTAGTGAGGGAGGTTCAAGACTCAGATGAGAGGAGGTCCCCAGAACAACAGGGACCGGAGTAACAGGTAGAGCACAGGAGAGCCCACCTGAAAGTAGAGCTGGAAACGTAGTGCGAGTTCCCAAAGGGCAATGGCGTAGAAGTCCAACAAAGTTCCAAGGGAAGATCCAAAGGCAGGTAAGGGACGGGCCGAGGTTCAGCAATGAGTAAACAGTTCCAAGCAAAGGTACAAATGGAAGATCCAAGGGAGTCCGGGTGCGTTATCCAAAGTCAAGGTAACCAGCAGAGTAAGTTCAAAACGTAGCGAGAGTCGAAAGACAGCTGAGAAGCGGTGAGCGCTTCGTGCCTCAAGCGTTATATACTGTGCGCTTCCGAGTCACGTGACGCCCTCCATCGTCACGTGGAAAACGCCGCTCTGAATCACGTGAGCGGATGAATGATCGATGCGGAAGGGTTCCGCCGCCCCTTCTGCTGTATGCTCTCCATGGCAACTGCCAATGCAGGAAGGGCTGTAACCGGGCACGTGCATTGTACCTGGTGCAGAGTTTTCGGTCCTTTGGGGTAACCACATCACGTGAGTCTCGAAACCTGAAGGGAGTAGTGTGGGACCCCGGGGAAGGTGTTGTGGAAGTGTTAGCAGTGTTCTGGTATGCAGAGGAACATCTAACAGCCGCTCAAATGATCACAACCATCAGGGACGACAACAACAACCTATTAGTGGGAGATGAACAAATCAACGCAAGATTCTCAGAATTCTAATGTGAACTGTACACAGCAACCAATACATAAACACCCCAGGCCCTTGACGCCTTTCTAGACACAGTGCCCATCCCTAGAATATTTGATAAGCTAGATGAATTAGATGCCCACATCACAGCCGCAGAAATAACCTGGGCGGTACCATCACTCTCCCACGGAAAGGCTGCTGGCCGCGACGGGATACCTGTTACGCTCACCTGGTATCCACGGGAACACCCTTATTCCCTGGTTGCCGGATTCACCATGGACCCTTCCCGATTCCAGATGGTGCCTTCTATGGAGGTCGGGCCTTGTTGTGATATCTGGCGGTCTCTGCGTCTTGCCTTCTGTGCAGGGGCGCATAGTTTTCTGCGGGTTTGAGTGACCGAGTTAACTTCACTGGTGCTAACCCATTCAAGTGTCTTTAAGGAGGCAAGTCTGGTTATAGCAGTCTTAAAATGTCCTGGCTTTCCTTTCTTGTGATTAATGTCTTTTCCTATTTATTCCCCCTTAGGTGCACTGAGGTTCGGTGGATGCGCAGCTCGGATCGGGCTCTTACCACGATGATGGACGCAGGAGCGCATGATGGATGGTAGGTTAAGCGCGAAGTGCAGCGCAGTAATGTCTTCTTTTACTAACCTGCATTCTTTATACCTTTTCAGGTTGCGATGGTCTTTCTGGGCGTTTGAAGATTTCCGGAGCGGAACTGGTCAAGAAATGCCCAGCCAGTTCTGGTGCGTGCGTGGTGTCCCGATGATGCTGCCGAATGGATGGAAGACCGCGAGCAGCAGGAAGACAGACAATCGACGGATGGAAAGTTGCAGGTAAGCAGAGACTGCTAATGATATTCTTTTGTCTCCTCTGCAGGTCCGCTGTTCAAGGATCGCCGGATTCTGGTCTCTGGACACGATGAGCGTCACGCTGCTGGCTGCAGAGTAACGCAAAGCACGTTCTGTAACTTGGGTGTGGTTTATATAGCCCTCTAGTAAACTAGTCCAGGTAAAGTAGTCTGGGCTACCACACCCAAAACACTTCACCGCACAGTTTGGTTCTAGGAACTAGGCTGTGTGGGTGCCTCCATGTTGGCTGCATGCCTCCAATGAAAAAGTAGTCCCTTCAAGAAAGTGTTCCAATCTGAACATGAGCCTGGCGCCAAAGGCGTCAGGACTGACTCCAGGAGAGTCCATAAGGATAGTGCAAGGCCCTTGGGGCCCCAAGTGAACTTTGAGTCTTAACCCTACCTGGCATGTGACCATGCCAGTGGGGTTTTTGGTCACGGGTCGTGACAATACCAATCGATTTATACAAAGGCATGGTCGAGGATATAGCTCTGAAACTTGAAGCAGTGTTCCAAGAAGCACTCACTCAGAACCAGCTCCTGAAAATCCATGCTAGCAGCCAATATTATAGTATTCCATAAGGGTGGGAGGGACCCAGAATCATGTGGCTCCTATAGGCCAATTTCATTAATAAACTTGGACGCAAAAATACTAGCGAAATGTCTAGCTCAAAGAATAGAAGGCACCCTACCGCAAATAATCTATAAAGACCAAACAGGCTTTATAAAGGGCCGATACTCAAGCAATAATATCTGCAGACTACTATACGTCATAGCGGGCAATAGGAATCACCAAGATGCCAATTTAGCAGTCGATGCAGAAAAGGCGCTTGATTAAGTGCAGTGGGAATTCATGTTCCACACCCTGCCCAGATACGGCTTCCCCCCGTGCCTAGTCCAACTAATCAAACTCCTGTACACTGGCCCAACTGCCTCAGTAGTCATCAATGGGGTGGCCTCTGCCGAATTCACCCTTCAATCGGGAATTCTACAGGGCTGCCCGCTCTCGCCCCTACTATATGCCCTGCCCATCGAGCCCCTAGCAATAAGAATGCGCATAGATCTAAATTGGGCAGGCATTAACCAAGGAACGGAGGAACACCGGGTATCACTCTACGCGGACAACCTCCTACTATATATCAGTAAGACCCCGTCAACCCTGCCCTACATTAAGTCCCTACTGCAAGACATAGGCCCCGATGGTGGGATACAAAGTAAACTGGAATAAGTCAGAGGTGATGCCCCTGAGAGTAGATGTGCCCTGGGACTCGGGCGGCATCACACCATTCACTCTCCAACTCCAGTCCATGAAATAACTAGGGAGACGCATAAGCGCCTCGGTAGCAGACCTTCGTGACCTCAACTACCCACAGCATCAAGGCATATCTAGAGGTGGTACACCCTGGCGCTGTACCTGACCGGGAGGATAAATGCTGTAAAGATTAATTTTTCCCCTAAATTGATATATTTAACCATGAGGCTCCTGATCGGCCCAACCTCAAGCATGCTTAAAGAACTAGACGCAGCCATCATCAAATTCATCTGGTGAGGGGAAAAAAGCCAGAATCCGCCTCCCTACTCTACAAGTGAGCAAGGCTAATGGGGGGCTGGCAGCCCCCTCACTGAAGGCCTATTATCAGGCGGCCCAAATAAGCCAGATGAAACGATGGTTAAACGCGAGCGATGACACCAGCTGGCGAATCATAGAAATAGCCATGATGGCCTTCTAACACCCATAGAGATAATGGCCACACCACCACACAAGCTCCCGCCGACACTCAAAACACACCCAACAATAGGACTGACTATCCAACAATGGCACAGACTCCAAGCAATGGAAGGGGCACAAACCAAAGTATCACCGGCACCACCATCCCACAATGAATGGGTCACCACCCTCTCCAAGACGTGTAGACTCTAACAGGCAGCCTTCAAGAGACAGTCAAGGCTCAACCGTACAAGGGGGGACCGATTGTGGGAGCTTTTGGACCCATACATCTGACAGAAGAGGGCTCACGCAAAGACTCTGATTCACCTCACGTCACAACACAGCTGAGAGAGCAACCTGGCACCGCGGACCGCACACGTCAACCACGGCCAGAATAGGAGCATGTCCCGGGGAATGCAGGAAGGTGGGGGGGGCGAGGGGGATATCACAGTACAAATATATGTTGAAAATATGTATATTGTGTTACTAATCCTACAAGCTTCAGAGTCTTTCAAGCTCGAGTCGTATTAAACCACTTGTAACTGTGATTAAATTCAATAAAGAGTTGGGGGAAAAAAACCATGACAGGCTAGAACATCCCTTTCTATATACTAGCCAAAAACTGTTTCCCAGGCAAAATAACTATTCTGTGACCGAACTAAAGGCTTTAGCGATCAAGTGGACCATCATACATCTCAATTATTACTTATTGGGCCAAAAATTTAGATTGATCACAGACCACTCTCCCCTCATATGCATCAGTCAAAGGAAAGAGTCCAACGCAACGGTTATGCAGTGGTTCTTGGACTTGCAACCCTATTGCTTCTCAGTGGAACATCGAAAGGGCAAAGAACAAGGAAATGTAGATTTCCTTTCGAGGTTACCTTGTGAAGCAATTCAGTCCAAACCACATAGGGGAAGGGTTTGTGAGAAACCCGATGGTGTTCTCCCACCTACTCCCTCAGGATCTTCCATTCAGGTGGGCAGAGAAGGGCCATACCTTTTGGATCCCAACCTTGGGGGTGGACAAGTGACGGAGGATCACCCGAAAGGAGGGTCACAAGGGATTGGGAGGAGGCTACCTAAGGGCTAGACATGGTATTCCCCCCATTCCCAATAATACCCCAACCCACTCTCTCTCAGCCTCCATGGGGTATTTTCAATCTCACCCCATCTCCCCCGTCCCATTTCAAAACAAATACTGAGACGAGGATGAGGCAACTAAGATCAGTGAAGATTACCAATAGAAACAACATGGGGAAAGTAAGAGAAACCTACTTTAGAAAGATCTCAAGTTGTCCCACTAATAGAGTCAGGCAGGCTCAGTCATTTAATAATAACCACTCACACCCGACACCACTTGACAGTTTTTTCAACTATAAAACATGTGGTTTTTCACAAGAAGGAGAGCAAGCTGGGGATGCAGTACGAATCAGAGAAGCCAGGGAGCAGAGAGCAGCAGGAGTTGAAGCAAGGACGAGAACAGCCTGCTAAGGCGCTGGCCCGGTGCTTGAGGGGCTGCAGCGTAGCTAGGGAGCCGTGCCTCCAAGGAGCCGGAGTAAGGCAGCCTGTCTCCTGCTGGTGGCGTTCGACGCAATGCTCGTTCCCTTGGGACGTGTGCCGGTCCCAAGGATGTCTATGGGGCAGGTGGCGAGTCCCTGACCTCAACCCTGTGTATGCAGAGGAACCGCTTATCAAAGCGGCATTTGTAAGATGCGGGAAAAAGCGCAGTTTAAAGCGCCACGGAACGGAAAACGAGATAAAGTGTACAAAGGGCAGAAAAGCGCAAGAAATAAGCTGAATCAAAGCAACAGAAAAGGAGAAAGTTGCTCTAGCGGCACAGAAAGAAAGCAAAGTGAAAGAAAGACTGTTACAGAGTGCAAATCGTGCACCGTAAAGAGTGGACAGGATGTCAAGTGTGTAGGAGGCACAAGAAAGAAACTGACAGGTGCAAGGGTGCACGTTAAGGGGAAAGAAAGTATGTAAGGTGCGCAAGAGGCACAGTAAGAAGTAAAAGGGAGGTGCAAACGTGCACAAGGAAGAAGTAAAGAAGAACAAGAAGGGGTGTAGGGAGCACCTGAAGGTGAAAGGTTTAGAAAAGGAACAAGGAATAAAGAGGGGTTACAGACCGGATTGGTCACACCTAGGAGGAGCAAAGAAGCTGAACTTGTGTTCGAAACAGAAAGATGCCCAAGCTTGGGGAAGGGAACCCTCAGAGGCCTAAGTCAAGTTGGAGTCTTGTTGTTTTGTGGTGTTGAAAGGATTAAAGCTTGGGGAAGGGAATCCCAAGAAGATTCAAAAGGAACTGTTATATTTCTGTTGTGGTGTTTGGAACTTGAACAAGTTGAAGCTTGGGGAAGGGAACCCTATGGAACAAAAGACACAAAGTTTTTGAGAACATTGCAAGGGCTATGGAGGAGGTCTAATGAACAGCCCCTTTTGATTGAACTCATGTTTGTGACATTAACCAAACTAAACCTGGTGAGAAGACCACTTGAAACCAACCTTGGTTAACCATTTTCTGTTGACCCACTGTTTTTCCTTTTTAAAGACTTCCCATCACATTTTTGTAAAAAAGGGCAAGCATAGGTTTAGACTCAGAAAGAGTTTTATTTTTGACTATTAGACATCAACTGCCTTTAGAAACATCAGTTGAGGAACTATCCCTTTAGAGTTAGGGCCAATTGGGCATTACAACAACCCAGGAACCTTTGTAAATAAAGTTTTGAAATTAACATCCTCGAGTCTGTGTCTCCCTGTATACCATTCCTGTATCACAACACACCTCCAAGTGCCTGGTATACTATTCTCCTGCCAGGGCTTTCTTATATGACTTAGATAGTCCTGGTATATTCTCTTGCCAGGGCTTCTCTCTCTGGACCTGAATCTGCCTGGTATATGGTCTTGCCAGGGCTCTTCTCATGTATGCACTTTGCACATTTACAAACTTGACAGTCACTTTTCTTGGCTTTGTTCTGGCTCTTTAAATAATATTCAATAGCACTTCTGTCTTGTATATTGCATTCATCGTTATGTGCTTTTGGCATGCTTGCCAATGCGCCCTGGTTTCCCTGCTTTCCTTGGGTGGATTCACCGGTTTGATGGCGCGTACAGGTACTCCTGCGGTATGCATGCGGCAGCTTTTTTGTCGTTCTGCTCCTTTCTGCCACCTCCACGCTGTAGCCTCTGTCTCGGTCGTGGCTCCTGCTCACTTGCTCGGCATCCCTCCAGGCTCTGGTGGTGTGAAAGCTGTTATACGGTGTCTGCGGACACTATGGAGTCCCTCTCCTGCTTCGGGCATCTCTGCAGCATACTGTAGATTTCTGACCGCTTCCCTCCGTCTCCTTGATGAGCCAGTCTCCACGGACCACGTACCAGCGCTGCAGTCCTTCGGTCAATACCGAGAGGACTCTAGTTCTGCAGCCAGCGTCCGATTGTCAGCTGGTTTGCCAGTTTAAATCTCCCAGCATCAGGTAAATTCTCGCAACAATTAGAGCGCAGCTTGCACTCTTGGCCTTCATTGATCGGCATTGCACGGTTCATCTTTTTTGTCACAGTACTTTCACATTTAGGAAAATAGAAGTCAGTTCTTGATAACCTGTAGGCAAAGTCTTGCAAAGTGTTCTGAGTGATCTTGAAAGTCAAATCAGTTCTTGGTGCAGGGAATGGGAAGATGTTTTCAGGAGTCTCCCAAGGTGGGAAGGGGGGGTATGACAATAGGCCATAAAGGCATGGGGATTGGATGGGGCTCCAACAAAAGGAAAAGGGGGTTTTGTCTCATCTGAGGATGTCATGCCATTCCCCCGAGGGTTGCCTCCCTCCATGTGATCCTCCATCATATAGCTACCCCCAGGGTCAGGATCAACTACTGGCTGCTGTCCCGTGGCCGAATGGGGAGAGAACCACCGACTGGGAAAGGAGTGATGACACCATGGGATTCATCACAGCTATCGGACTTGCATAGTACTTCCTTTTGTACTAGTCCAGAAGGTAAGTAGGACAAACATTACACTTGTTCGTTTTTGCCTGTACATGCCTAATGCAAAAAGGATCCAAATATCACTCCCATTATATTAAATACACTTTGTTGTTTATTGTTCTCAATTTGCCAGCATTCCCATCCTCTCTGAAAAGATGTCCGGGTTTGTATTTAAGTCATTCTTGTTTGTCCATTAGTGGGTTTATCATCAGACAAGTAAAATTTAAGATATGTAATTCTCTGTAAATTCATATTCTTGATATCACAAACTGAAGCATTTAAGTTTTCATATTTCATATCCCCCTCATGGGGTTTCCTCTTCCTCCAATTCTCTCTACACATTGCTCCCTATGTTTGGCCCTTATGTCCTACACTCATCTGATTCAATCCCCACCTCTTTTCCTCCTCCACAAATTCCTTTCACTTTTACCATCCTTCTCCCACTTTGAACTCTGCGCTCCTGTGCCCTCTTCATCCTCTACCCACAACATCCCTAATGACTTGACAACGCAGTCAAAATTGAAGGAAATATTGAAACATCGATCTGAATGCCAGAAAGTGCAGCACTGTTGATTGGTCCTCAGGTCACACTTCAATAGATACATTGGGCCTCATTACGACCCGGCGGTAAGGGTTTACTGCCTTACCACCCAATTACGAGGTCCCTTTGCGGGTCCCTACCGTAACCGCTGGTTTCACTGCCGTTATGGCTACATCGCATGGAGGAAGGGTATGTGAGAAACCTGAAGGTCTCTCCCTAGCTAGCTCCTGGGGATCTGTCATCCAGGTGGCCAGGACACGGCCATCGCTATTGGATCCAGTTCCTGGCTGGGGGTGGACCAGTGGGGGAGGATCACCTGGATGGGGGGTGGGGGGGAGAGTGGAAGTGGGACACCGACGGGTAAGACGCGGCACCCCTTCCTTATAACACCTTTTCCTCATCCTACCCCATAGGATATTTAGAAGCTCTATCCCTCCACCCAATCCCACAAAGCCTCTGTGAAAGGAATCATAAGACCAGGAACTACAGCCGACGTGTGGTGTAACAGAAGTCAACAGTGCACAGGACCCATCCACACTGATAACTGAGGCAGGGAGACACGCTTGCTACGTTGGTACCGTCCTTGACTCCAGAAACGACAAGGAGTTCAGCACAGCCGGTGAGTCGGAGGGAGAAGCAACAGTAGACCGGATGGTGTTGAGCAAAGGTTGCAAATGGCAACAAGTTATGAACAAAGAACTTTTGTGCTGATGAACTTTTAAAGCACAGGTAAAGACAAGCTGAAGAGTGGTCGGGCACCACGTGGGCATCCATTCTAAAGACTCTGGCTGGTCCCCTTTTCTTGTGAACTTTATAGAACCAAGAGGCCATAGGAAAGGCGGCAGTCATGGAAAGTTAGTGGTCATACAAGGGTAGAGCCAAAATCCCTTGTACAATTGAAAGTCCTTAACCCATTACCAAAGTTTGTACATTGTGAAACAGGCGTTTGTGCCCGGCTGAGGGAAACGCTATGTCAAAGGTGAATGTGTGAAGCCTAACTGGGAGCTAAGGTGAAGCCCGACTGGGACCTAAAAGAAAGCCTGACTGAGGCTTAAGAGAAAGCCTGACCGGGGGCCGGAAAAAGCCAAGGGAAGTAAATCCCCACAAGGTGTTACAACCAAGTGGACTGTGTTAAGCTGGCAAATGTGAACCCAGCTGAGGGATACCCGCGAATGAGAACAAAACATAACACCCCATAAACATTGTGTTGACAAGTGCGAACCCAGCTGACGTATTTCCACAATGAACGGTTGTTTAAAGGGACATTGAGACTCTTGAATGTTACAAGTTACTGATATCTTGAACGAAAGGCTTTAGTGAACCGAGTAATGGAGCCCAACGTTGTAAAATAATCAGAGTCGGTTGAGGGGGATCCACGGGTGAAGGGAAATCACCTGACAGGAAGATTACTGAAAGGAACTTTTGTTTTGTTATTTATAGCACATCAGGCCCTCTGAATTAAGAGACCTGGTGTAAAAGATACTTGGCCACAGAAGGCCCTGATATTTTGGAAACAAACTAAGCTTGTGCTGGAGAAGCCCAGGAGTGTGTGGTGCTCGAGAGTCCCGCCTTGTCCCATGCTAAAAACATGGCGAAGGGAGACACCAGTTATACCATCCTGACTTATCATTTTGTGAATACTTCTTTCTTTTCTGATGAACATTATCCCACAATATTTTGTAACACAGTGGTAAGGATTGACAATCTTTTTTAAAAAATTTTTTTAGTATATGCCCTTTTTATTTGACAAGACGCCACTAGGACTGCCTTATTATTATTTGATGGTCATAGCTTGCACCCATCTTAGATTTAGATTAGGTGTTTTTCTCACCCATTTATACAGTTTAATAAACACCCTTGAACTGTGATCACTTGTGTCTGTCTTTACTGTTGCCACCATGAGTTCTTTACAGTCCCCACAACACAAGAGCTCCTAGGGAAAGTGTGTTTTGCTCCCTTATGGGTACATAAACTCCAGCTACCGACTTCCAGGTGGGATATTAGTACGCAGTCTCTGCTGGCCTTCCAGATTGATAATGTTTGAATTTCCAGTTTAACCCTGTGACGAATGAGCAAGCACAATTTTTGGGGGGGGAATTACTCATCCCAAGAACATTTAAAAAATATTGGTAGAAATGCAGGACTTCTAAAGCATGATTTTCCTACAGATAAGAGCTGGAGGTATATCTACCACCTTTCTGCTAAAAAACAGCAAAATTGGCAGAATTACCGTTGGCGGTAGTTCCACCGAAATCTTCATGGAGTGCAATGGACTCCAATTAATGGGGACTAACACTGCCTACCACCACTTGTAATCTGGCAGTTATTCTGCCCAACCATGTTGCGGTTAATGGGAATTGAGTATGCATCTCTGTGGATTTACCATTGAGATACCAACAAACTCATAATGAGGCCGTTAGGACCGTCACAATGAACACAATACATTTAAAACTGATGCTCAATATGCATCTTAACACAATCAATTTTCCAACAATAAACTTCCTTCTGAATGAAGAATTTATAAGGATATACCTTAAATTAAAAGTTCAAATATTAATACAATGTTTATAAAGTGGAGGTATTATCCTCGAGATCATAAGTATACAGCTTCCTGAGTTGAAGTGCCTTTCAAATAAAAGAATTAAGTGCCAAGGTTATTCATTCTTCTTGTAATAAGCAGTATACTAATGCCGGCCAAAACTGATAGAACCCCCTGGATTTTAAAATAGGAATGAGGGTTATTTAGCGAATTAGTATATAAATGACAAAACAATAAAAAACTACCCTTAGTCAATATCATTGGGCATGAAGGGCAGGCTTCTGATTCAATTCCCAACCACTGCCGTTTCCCAATTACAGAGTTCAAGGGGAGAAGGTTAAACCATAGCCGGACAAAGCATAAGCATTAGGAGATGCCTATACACCACTTAAGATATAGATCCAGTTTTCTGGGTGATGTAATTACCAGTTGTGCCCTATTTGAAAATGTACCAATTTCTATCAATTGCCTTTGTCCCACTGAAGGCACACCCCTGAACGCTCACACCAGAATAAATACAACTGCCAGGGTAAAAGGCCCAAGACACTGCTTGCAAGGATAACAAGTATTTATTTCGACAAAATATAAGTGCATCAGCAAAGCACTCTGCCGTCGCCGAATGTTTTGCGCTTTGTAGACATGTGCGGCACATAAGCCCAAAAGACGTCACTGATGATGTAATCATATACAGTACAATTCTACAATACTAATTGGAGTAGTCGTATACATGTAGCGCCTGCTCCATATTGTATACCAGGCCATTGGTCAGTCTTCATTGGTCCGTCTTCATCTGTCCATCTTCGTCCATGTTGGCGTAACTGGGCTCGTCACCCACAGTGAAGCTGGCCTAAATATTATAGCTAACAATGTTATTGTATCGTTGTAACAATGCACCTGGCAGATACAGGGATGCGACCTGGAAATCTGATAGGACCACACTGCGGTAGAACCGTCCCGGTTCTAACCCATTGACGTGGACCAGCCTTACCACCACTAGCTCTTTGTGTCATTTGTCACCATTGGAACTCGGGCACCTGTATGAGATTGGTGGCGCCATACACACATTGAGTGTACATTTCCTAGTAGATGGGGTCTTTCCATTCACCCCCAGATGAAGATTGGATTGGGCTACTACCTAATCAGACACATCGCACATATTTCGTGTTCCCTATAAAATACTTATCGTCCTGATGAAGGATGCTTACTTTCTACACCAGTGTGGGTGACAAGACGGCCGAAACACACTGTGTCAACCTTTCTATACAGCGACCATCAGCACTGCTTAAATCAGAGCAGGCCCTACACAACGAAGAAAATGAACTGTAAACAGGACTCTGCATAATATCAGTGTCTATATCATGTGTCTAAAAAAAGTTATATGTTTTTACTAGTGTATGAAATACTTGATGTTGGCCTTCTGGCTGGCCAAATGAATGTGTATAAATGTATTGTATATACATGTGTTTGAAAAGAAAGAGTTACACAAGATTTGTTGGCACCTAAAACTCAAACAGATGTGTTTTATGAGAAATCAAACATTTCCATGGTTCTGGCATCAAACAGAGTGAAAAGGAGGGGAGTGTGACAAATATAGCCTTAACTATTTTCATTTTGTTTATTCAAGATACAGGGATGAGTCCAGTGGGAGAGCCGAGGTCACACTAACTAACATGCTCCACTCACTCCAAGACATATCATCAACTCCCAAGGTCCTCCACCTCTGTTTTAGGCTATAATTTGACTCCACACTGCACCTCGCGGCACAAATCACGTGACCCATTTCTGAAGGAGCGATAGCCTTGCCTTCAGATCTTAGTGATCGATCAAGGGGCGTAAAGGTTTTATGGTCGATGGTCTGGGTTTGGATGGTGCTGTGGCATCCGCGGGTCTCAGGAGGAAAGCATTGCGAAGCTGTATTTCCTATGTGGGGATCGTTGGGGGCAGGAGGGCCTTGCTATCGATTCCATGGGATAGTACTGCCAAGAGGCACTCTGCTCCCTTCTCATGACATTGCAAGGCGCATTCTTCCCAGGGCGCGAGTGCCTGTAACTTCTTGGACAATGGAGGATTGTATGGATCCCTGAAACATGGCCAGGGTGGGGGTGGTGGCCGCACTCATGAAAGGGATCTAATACTAACATGTAATGTTTGCAGCAGCTGGGCCTAAATTCTAAGATGGCTGCCGTTTGCCAAGTTAGCGTTCATATCCGCATCTACTACGGTGACTGTGCACCCTCCTTTGTGTACACCCCTCTCCCCCCTGCTCCCTGGATGTGCTCTCTTAGCCTTCATTTCTCATTCAGTATTGCCTAGGGAGGTGGGAAGACCATCTCTCCTTTCCAACACCAGGCAAAAGTTACATAGCAGAACCTTCTCCTTCTCCTTGCTCTGATCATCTACCGGGTGTGGGTATTTGAACCAGTGGCTGGCATTTATGGCTCTTAGGATGACGTTTACATGCATAAGACATCTAATTTTAAATGCTCTAGCATGGGAAAGAACATCAGCGGCTATGTGTTTAGACAAGCTTTCTTCCATATTCTCCCATGTTGCAAGCCATATCAGCACTGGAGCTATCTGATGGGAATCTTCAATGAGGGTAGCCCAAACTCAGTATGTGCAGAAAAGTTGGGGGAACTCTGCAGAAGACTCAAAATGGATCTACAGCAATTATTTTCTACTCACCTGCAGTTTGCGAGCTTAGCTCCACCTTCCAAATCTCATCCCCATAAAGAGCAATCACACAGGTCTTAGTATTGCAAATCTTAAGAATTATTGCCAGTGGATGTACTCTTATGGACATCCCAAATTGATGAATCCCTGCTGTGGCCCGAGGCATGTTGATGGCTTGATTTTCATTGTTGTGATTACCATCGCCATTTTCAGAAAAACGAATTCCTAGGTAGTCAAGGTGTTGCACTTTATCCAGCTGAGATCCATTCACAAAAAAGCTTTTGTGCCTTGCCCATTATTAGTATTGCTCACTTAGTTAGTTAGTAATATTCTGAGGGTCATAAACTCTGTACAGTCGTTAAACAATTTTTGAAGAGCTCCAAGTGTATGTGCCAAGAGGAAAACATCACTGGCATAAGCCAGCATAGGGACCCTTCTTCTTAACCTAGGTACATCGGGAGTGGACTGTTCTAAAAATTGGCTGGAGTGCGACTGTTTACAAATTATATAAAATCGAAGCAAGAACACACCCCTGGCAAAGACTCCTCTGGGTACCAAAAGAGGATTTGCAGATCCCTCTGCCCCCACCACCACAATGAGCTCCATTCATAATAGCACAGGCTCTGTGCTATTATGAAATACAATTATTCTCTGGGAATCCCATATCTAAAAGGATTGACTGTAGCTGTTCGCTGTTCTCAGTCCACCAAGTTAAAAACAGTAGACCGGTCCATGAAAGCCAAATAAATTGTATCGTCCTTTAGAGTTGCATGGTTAGAGGTCAATAGCATAAAGTGTAGGTTGTGGTTTAGTGTTCCCAGTTCTTGCCTGAACCCCAGGTTGTGTGTCCCCATACTATTATCAAAAGCCACCCAATCTACTAAGTAGCCTCATTGTACACTCCCCCGAATTTTCGAATAGAAGTCCAAAAGTCATATTGGGCAATAGGATTTTGGTAGCGACCTATCTCCCTTGTTATAGACAAGGAAGAAAATTTGCTGCGCACTACGATTGAGGGATTGTGCAGCTCCTAACAACTGCATTAAGCAGAATGCAAAGAATGGGAGCCCAATGCTCTATGTTGGTATTAAGCAGATTGGAATTTATAAAACCCGGGCCCGGGGACTTTACTAGGCTTCTGGGTTTTAACTGCCTTCAAGATATTCAGGTAAGTTAGTCCTATATCCAAGTCATCCCTCAGACATTTAATTTATAGGAACGAGTATCTGAATTTTGTTCATTAGCTTTTAAAAATATATCTCTGAAGGACGAAACTCACAACGAGGTTGCTATAGCAGTGGTATTCAAACCTTTTTATACTAAGCCCTCTCTTTAGTAAAAATATTGCTTTTGCCCACCCCCCGCCCCCTCTCTAAAACCAGGTAGAACTGCTATATTTTATATTGAAAGCAGTTACTGTAATTCTTTTTAAAGAGCTAATTCCCCCATGCAACCAGTTTGAGTTCTTGTTTCAGGGTAGAGCGGACACTTTTGTAATAGCTCCTCCAATACTTGGGCTGGGCACTAAGTGCGTCCCAGAGAACCTCCCTTGTTACTTTATATTTGCTATCAATCCAGCCCTTCCCCCAATGTTTCTGGGTCACCTTTTCTGTCAATCTTGAGGCAATGGCCTTTGCCAGTTCTTCGTATACAAAATCCAAATTCTTTGGCATATTTTCTTCATTTGGCCATTGAGCTTTACTTCCCTCACACTGTTATCCTAGAGGTACTTGATGTACAACTTGTCCCAACAAATCCTTCTACGGTTTGACGATAGGAGTCTTCCAGATACCTATAAAGTGGATTCTCTTTAGTTTCTAAATCAACAATCCAGCCATAAGGGGTTATGGTCACTCTCATACCGATGCAGAACTTCCATATCTACCATTCTGTGCCTATGCTGAAGATTATTAGGAAGTAATCAGTGAGACACCCAGGTGGCCTATATATGTTTCTCTCACATGAAATAATGGATTTTACAGCTGTACAGCACAGAAGACTCTGTATTCAAATGTTCATTTCCTTAGTATTAGTATGAAAACTCAAGTATGTTAGAATAAGCAGAAAGCAGCCATCCAATTATGTGAATGTTGATTTATTTTTGTCGCAGCCGACATATGTTTCGACCATTCGGTCATCCTCAAGGCAGATGCGTATGGGGATAAATCCCTAATAGATTCTCTTTCTGATAGTGGTGTACTGCCCAAGTCACTAATCCTGAGAATGGTTCTTGTAATATGATCAGGAACCTCCTGTGTAGTTTCTGCTGCATTTGACTACCTATAATTTGCGAACGTTGAGCGCAGCCCAACATGTCATTCCCCTTCTCATATGTTTTCACATGTTTCTCTCACAGGGGAATCTGATGGCACACTACCGTTTACCAGCCACAACTGGTGTTCCACTAAAAGAAAATTAAATAGGTGGCCCTTAGGGCAACCATTTGACCTGGAGGTCACAATAGGTGGTATATCCAATGCTTAACCTTCTCCTGTTTAGGATTAAGGTGTAAAATCTCAAACATATTTCAAAAAGCTTAATTGGGGTCACAGCATCCTTCTTTCGCTGTGCACTATAAAGGTAAACCAATACCAACGATTACAGAGAGGATGTCCTCACTAGGACAGAAAAACACCCTTACAAATCATCTTTAGTCCCGTAGGAACATACATAAGTTGCTAGCCCACCTCAGGAGCGCCCACGTGGGTAGAGGTAGTTTGAGGCATACCTTACAAATAAGAGACAGCCAATTAAGTACTAATTCATATGTATTCAATAAGTAGATGTGTCCCCTAACCAATCCCTCCCGTCAATAGGTTTTACAGTTGCCATGTAGGATGACAGTCATAAATGATGCATATTGGGTTATAAAACCTCTGTGTAATCAAGTTTGTATGTGAGTGTGCAAGCATCAGTCTGATGTCTGCCAGTTTGCCATGCTTTATTAAATTGAGAATAAAGTAGTACGTTGCTATATTCTTTGAGTCTGTCTGGTTATTTTGGTCTGAGATCATTATTGGCAATTCCATCTAGCACAAAAGATGCTTCAAGGTGCTAGAGCACATTTGGTAACAGTGTGGATGGTTCAGGTCTAATCGACGTAGGCCCAGATTCAGACCTCCGGATGCTCGACTGCTCCCACCATTAGCCAGTAGACTGCAGAGCTTCCTGTGGAGAATGTTGTGCAAAAGCACAAGTAAGAAGATACGATGAGAAGTGTATTGGTGGGGTTCGAGAAAGAGAAGAGTGAGAAAAGAAGAGAAAGAATGAGAATCCAAGCGAAGGGAAGAATGAAGAAGGTGCGAGGCAAAGAAAGAAAAGCAGAGGTTAGAAGAGAAGATATGAGTTAGAAGCACAAAGTATGTATGTAGGTTGCAAAGAAAACGAGGGGAAGATGAATTTGAGGGAGAAGGGAAGAACAAATTAACAGAAGTAGGGACTAAAAGATGACGAGATAGAGTATTTATGTCATAGAAGCAAAGTGATGATTGAAGCACAAGAACGATTTGGGGGAAGAGAGAGGGTCACAACAGCCTCGCTGGGAGCTGCAAGGAATACCAAGAACACCAACATGGGCTGATGAGCGAGATACAAGAGGTAAAGAATTGGTGATTAATACAGACAACTGAGGGATAAAGAAGTGTATAAAGCCCAAAAGAACGTAGAAGGATCTCCATCAAGGGAAACTGGAGGAAGGCTATATGACGTCATAAGACACAAGCCCAGACCGCCGTCTTTAAGTAGACTAGATTGTGATGATGTGGAAAAGGATAACAGTTATACAAGCTGGGCAAAATAATGTCAAACGAAGAAAGGGAAGAAAACTATAGAGTGCATGCAGATTTGAAAAGAATCAAGTGTAGGAAAATGATCAGATTTAGAGGACTCCCAAAGAAAAAACACCAGAATAGACACCATATATGTAGAGACCACAAACGCGATTGCACAGTACAAGGGATGTATGCCTGAAGTGTAGGCAGATATGATTACGAACCAGAATGTTCACAATTTCCATTATTAGGGAAAGGGGGAGGACGACCACAATATATTCCGTGGACACAAATGGATAAAGACAATACAAGTCATTGTTACTTAGCTGTAACTGTATTTCTCCAGCATTGGTATCTTTCATAGAATTACATGCTTGAATATTCCCCGTCGTCAATAATAAAAATAAATATATAAAACTTCTTCATTATAGGACGGTGAAACACAGCTCAGGATGAAGGGAATCCAGAGGGCCAGGATGAGTCCCCAAGGGGGAGGAGGGTGGGGGTTCTGGTAAGCCAATAACAGAAGACGTCCTTAGAAGTCTCTTCCAAGACTTTGGGGAAAAAATTACAGGCAAGGTGGAGAGCCAACTAGAGAGGATCAGTGAGGACTGGGCTTCCTAACTCCACGAGGTGAAATGCGACATCAGTAAACTGGAGGAAAGAGCTGATACGAATGAGATGGCCTTGCAGGAACTAGCCGAGGACGCAAGGAAAACGGAGGTCCTATTGGAGAAGCTAGCTACGGCCACCTACAACCTAGAAATCCAAGCTGAAGACTTGGAGAACAGGTCCAGGAGATCGAATGTGAGGATAAAAGGCCTGACAGAGGACGTCCAAGATAAAGACCTCAAGGCAGCGGTCAAGCAATTTTTCATGGACCTGGTGGAGCTGGAGGGGGACTCCGAGCTTAAGTTGGACAGGGTACACAAGTTGGGCAAGAAGAGAAAAGAGCCCGCAGCTAGACCAAGGGATATGATGGCGGCCCTCCACTAATATGGCCAGAAAGAAGAGACTCCGAGCAGCGAGAAGAGTGAAACAGTTGAGCTACAATGGATCAGAGATCCAGCTCTATCAGGATCTGTCCCAAACAACACGGATCAAGATGAGGATGATGATGGGCCCCTGTGGTCCGGTTTCTGACGGAAAAGAACATTAGATACCGATGGAACTTCCTGTTCGGCCTTGTGTTCGAGTGGGAGGGAAAACAACACTGGGTCGCAACTAGCAATGAGGGAGCGAGTATTCTGGGCATAGAGGAGGAAGCAGCAGAGACCCATGAACCAGGATCAAGAGCATCAGGCACAAAGAAACCACAAAAGTAAGGCGCAAGAACAACAAGAGGGTCTGAGAGGTCCAGACCCAACATAAGAATCCAGGGGAAGCCGGGATATCAAGAAGCGAAAGCCAGGGAGGGTAAGCACCAAGATATAAACTAAGGGGGATGAGGAAGGTGGGAATTGGGATCTAGATCTGGCCAGGGGAGAGCCCGCAGGGGATAAGCCTAGGGAATCGAAGGGGCTCAATACCCGAGGAACCACATTGGGAGCGGCTAGAGGCCGATTGAGCCCACCCAGAGGGGTTGGAGGGGGGACAAGGTAGGGGGTTTTGGGACGGTGAGCCATCCGATCAACTAAGGGACAAAGGGCTCAATCCAGGGACCAGAATGGAGTTGGTCAAGACCAGTAAATTGATTATTAGGTCGCTGAACGTTAGGGGCCTCAACTCCGCGTTGAAAAGGAAAAAAACTCAAGAGGCTCCTACAGAGGGAAAACCAAACATTCTAACACTTCAAGAGACACACATACAAACGAGGGACACACACAACCTTAAAATCCAGGGGTACAACTAAATTCTTCAAGCAAACGAGGGTAGGAAGAAAGGGGGTGTGGCTCTGGCGATTAGGACTTCCCTCGATCTGAGACCAACAGACTGGGAAAACGACAATAGTGGTATTTAACTGCTAGAAATAGAATCAAGAGGGGAGACGTACACCATAGCAACCATATACGCCCCCAATTCGGGGCAGGACAAATGTATGCAGCATAAGGTAGCCAAACTGGAAGGTTTTGCTAAGGGCCCGATCATCCTAACAGGGGACCTACACATGGCTTGAGACCCAGGAGTGGATAGAAGTACGGGGAGGGCGGGATCACAGTGCAAACCCTGAAAAGAAATGAAGGATAAGTTGGAAGGCCTGGCTCTTGTAGACACCTGGAGGGAAAAAAGGGTGACGCCAAAGGGTACACATTCTTCTTCCATGTCCACATGTACTCGTCAAGGATCGACTATGTGTAGATATTGCGGGGCCTGTTGGGTGCAGTAAACGAGATGGACGTAGTGGCAATAAGCATCTTAGACCACACACCCATTACAATTACAGTAAAAAGAAGGGCCCAAGCTCAGAGGATCTGGAGGTGGAAATATCCGGCCCACATAGTCAAAGAGTGCCCAGTACGGGATGAGATAAGAAAGGATATCAAGGAATATTTTCTCCGTAATAAACCAGGGGATACAAGCCAAAACTCAAGGTGGGATGCCTTCAAGGCAACAATCAGAGGTAAGCTCATTGCAGCCAAGGCCAGGAGGGACAGGGAAAAGAGGCAGGTAGAAGAAGAGCTAGAAAGCAAATTGAAACAGGTAATGTCAAGAATGGGGCCATGGTCCAGCAGGGAGACAAGGAGGAAATTCAGGGCAATAAAGGGCCAACTAGAGGTGCTACAGACGAGGAACGCAGAACGGGCACTGCACCACCTCAGCCACAAATATTACATAAAAGCTAATAAAGCCAACAGGTTGCTAGCTAGGCTCCTAAGAAAAGAGGAAAGGGAAATGACCATTACCAAAATCAAAATGAGCAAAGGGGGAGAGTATACCTATCAGTCGGAGATACAAAGATAATTTACAGATTTCTATACAGATCTGTATAGATCCGAAAAGCCCGAAGAGCAGTCCCAAGCAATTATATGGAGAACATCCACCTCCCAAACCTAACAAGAGAGGAAGCACAAGAACTTGACCAAGCTATAACGGGCCAGGAAGTACGCAGGGCAATTAACTCGATGCCCGCAAATAAAGCACCAGGCCCGGACGGCTTTACGGCCGACTTCTATAAGACCTTTCGTTTAAATCCCCTCTACCTAGTCCAACTATTTAATGAATTTGCGATACAAGGGAGAATAACTCCATTGATGGAGGAAGCTAAGGTGATCCTCCTACCAAAACCAGGTAAAGACCCAGAATGTTTCAAGTTCTATAGGCTGATAGTGCTCATAAACATTGACGCGAAGATATTTACGAAAATACTTGCTACTAGGATAGATCTCTAACTCCCGAAATTGATCGGAACAGACCAATCGGGTTTCATTCGCGGCAGACAAACTGGGTATAAAACTAGAAGGGTTTTACACCTAGTAGAAAAGGTCAACATAGAAAAGCGCTTATTGTCGCGTTAGACGCAGAGAAATCGTTCGACAGGGTGGAGTGGCATTTTATATTTGCCACCATGAAGAAAATGGGCTTCAGGGAGAATATGTTGGCAGTGATGGAGGCAAACTACTCCAACCCTTCCCTTCTGCTATTGGTAAACGGGCAACTATCAGGGGCAATCAAGGTGTCTAGAGGTACTTAACAGCGCTGTCCCTATCCCCCCTGCTCTACGCAATACACCTGGAACCACTGTTGGCCAACTCCGTGCCTCAGATGACTTACAGGGCATCCCGTTTGAAGGGCAGCCCCACAGGGCCCCCACAGACCTCCTGCTGACTTTAACGGACCTGGATAGGTCCCTTAGGGCATTAGAGAGGGAACTGGGGAAGTTCAGAGAGGTGGCCGGCCAAAAGATCAACACCACCAAATCGGAAGCCCTCCACCTAACGCTAAACGGGGAAGATTGGGAGATCAAAAAAGCATTCCACTATGGCTGGGTGACCACAGCGATAAAATGCCTGGGGATAAATATTACCAAAGACAATTGAGTCAATGTACTCTGAAAACTACCTGCACTTACAATCCCACATTAAACAGCTGCTACAGGGGTGGAGTCCACTAAGGATCTATTGGTTGGGGAGGATAAATGTGAGCAAGATGGTCATTCTCCCAAAAATCTTATACTATTTTACGGCAATACCAATAAAAGTCCCCAAACCATTCTTTAGAGGGATCCAAAGGCTCATAGGGAACTTCATATGGAACAACAAAAAACCTTGAGTGGCTAGAAGCCTGTTGCAAATGCCAAGAAATCGGGGGGTCCTGGGCGTACCGGACATTAGAGCACATTGCCTGGCTGCCCACGCAAGAGTATTAAGAGACTGGCTGACAAATGGCAGATACAAAAAGTGGAGAAAAATGGAAGAGACGCTAGCCGGAGGGCACCTTGACACAGTCTTGTGGAAACCCAAGGGAGACCGCCCCAAAAATCAATACAAAAGCACGATAGGAACACTAGTGTGCGACACCTGGGACGAGCTAATAATCAGACCGAGCATCACCTCCTTCCCGTCGCCCTTCACTCCAATCTTGTATAACCCGCAATTCACACCAGGCGAAGAGGGGAGGGGTTTTACCGGATGGGAACAGGGGGGCTGCCTCAAGGTAAGAGATATGTTCGAGGGAGAGGAAATTAAATCTTTCAACCAATGTAAAGCTGACTTTTCCCTAGGGGAGGAAGAGAGATTCTGATACACTCAACTGCGCCATTGGGTACTCCAACCAGACATCAAGAGAGCAGCACTAAGGCCCCTCACGCCGTTTGAAAAACTCCTTATGGGAAACACAGGGGATAAGAATATAATGGACACCCTCTACAAGTGTATAAAACAGTACGAAGAAGCAGCCCCATTCGATACAAGAACTTATGGGACGAGGCGGTGAGCCACCGGATAGAAGATTCTGAGTGGTCCCAAGTCTGGGGTAACATTCCAAAACTGGCAAGATCCATCCAAATACAGGAATTCTGGACCAAACTACTGTGCCAATGGCATATCACACGGCGTGCCTTGAGCAAGCGCTTCCCGAAAGCAAGGAAGGAATGCTTGAGGGAATGTGGCGAAGCTGGGACCTGGCGACATGTATGTGGGACTGCCCCCGAATCCGGGCCTACTTGGACATAATTGTGGAGGCAATCGAGGAGATGATGGGGTGAGTTGTAATGAGTGTCAGGGTGGAGCACTTCCAGGCCTGCCTAAGTGGAACAATTGAGTCTCTTCCATTGAATGACCAGAAGAAAATCTATCTGATATTGATACTCTCAGGGGCCCTGGTTATCGCCCAGAAATGGAAGTCGAAAGACCCTCCCATGGAACTTGAATGGGTGAGCAAAATCTGGCAGTTCAGAGTAATGGAATGGGTAACCTATAGTCTACAGGGGAAGCATCAGGGCTTCCAAGCGGACTGGGACTTGGTACTGAACTTCCTTCAAAGAGCCTCCAGAGGAGCATTGTGCCCAAAGAAAATTAAACTGATGGGACTGGTGTGAGAGGGAGATGGGGAGAATGGTCTCCGCACAGGGGGCCCTCGAGGCAACAAAAGACTTGTACTGGGAAGTTGCTTGGACAACAACTATTCAGGGGACGTAGAACCTTTGTGCTGAGTTTGGATGGGGCAATGGGGGTTTGTTGTTTAATGTTGTTGGAAATCTTCAATAAAAATGTATGTAAAAAAAAAAAAAGAAAAACGTCTTCTTTAGGAGGAAAAAGCTACACCCATAGAACCCCCTTGGGCCTATGCAGCCCTTCAATTTTAGGCCCCAACCAATGAGGTGGCAGGGCTTACGCTCCCCCCCAGTCAGCGATCTTCAGATGTTGAACCAAGAAGGCTAGTAACTGATGAGTGACTGTAGAGGGAGCAGCCTCTCCCCAGGGGAGGAGGGCGGGCGCATTTGAATCTATGAAAGATACCAATGCTGGAGAAAGACAGTTACAGGTAAGTAACTAAGACTTCTCCAGCATTGGATCTTTCACAGATTTGCATGCTTGAATAGAATACCAAGCAGTTATTTACAATCCAACATGTCTGATAGCTGGAAGGTTGCACCTGTATGTGCATGTGCTATATATACACAGCATGTGTAATATACTTATAGCGTGCAAAGGAAGGTTACCAGAAAATACATGCAATGGGACGGTGGGAACAAACAAGAGTAAAAGTTAAGGAACAAAAGACTGCTCCTATCTTAAGTGACTACGTGCTGGATCACTGCTTGTCCTCCTACGCATTCCATTCTGCTGTCTTCCAAGCAGTAATGCCGGGCAAACGTGCGGAGAGTACTCCAGGTGGCTGCCCGGCAGATGACCTCCCAAGACACTCCTGCCTGCAACGCTGTTGAGGCCGCTCTCCCTCTGGTGGAGTGCGCCATGGCCGTGGCTGGCAGAGGGTTAACTTCTGATTTCGTGACAGCGAGTGATGCAACTGTAGACCCAACGTGCCAGACTTTGTTTTGATATGCATTGACCCTTGGTTCGTCCTGCAAAGGCGACGAAAAGTCTAGATGAAGTTCTGAAATATTTTGTTCTTTCAATGTAAACTTACGTGTCCACGCAACATCTAGTGGATGTAGCATCTGTTCTGCTGCGTTTGTGTGGTTGCCAAAGAAAGTGGGAAAAACAATTATTTCCACTAAAATGGATTCAGATATGACCTTTGGAATGAATTTAGGGTGAGGCTGAAGAATGACCCTGTCCCTGTGAAATATTTGTGAACGGTGGCTCAGTGGACAGCGCTGGAAGTTCCCCAATGCGCCTGGCTGAGGTTACAGTCACCAAGAAGGCGGTTTTCCACATTAAGAACTTAGTGTCACACCTGTGACTTGGTCTATAGCTGCGCTAATTAGAGCGCCTTAAGACTGTGTTAAGACTCCAGGCAGGAGCAATTTCCCTTTGTCTGGGAAAAGAATGCATAAGCCCTTTAATGAAAGCTGTGACCGCCGGTTGTGCCACTAGAGAGTTGATGAGGCCTGGTGGTATAAGCAGAGATGGACTTAGGTGGAAGAAATTGCCAAACCGCTCCTTGCTAGATGTAGAAGGTAAGGTAAAATGTTTTCTGAAGATGCCAAGAGGGGATCTGTGGCAGTATCCAAACACCAGGATATGAACCGTTTCCATTTTTTAGTATATGTCCGCCTGGTGGATGGAGCCCTAGGAACTCGCAGTATGCCCCAGCATTCAGGATCTAGAACAAGGTCGTGGAATTTTCGCCACGGAGGATCCAGGACCAGAGAGATAAGCTGGCCGGGTTATGGGGAAGCAGTTTGCCCCTGTCCTGTGACATGTGCAGGTGAGGCTGGAGGCGAGATGGCTTCTCCAATGCCAGTTGAAGGAGTGCAGGGTGTCAAATCTGGCGTGCCCGCATATGTGTTATCAGTATTATTGTAAAGCGCTGTTCGTTCATCCGGCGCAGCACCCGTGGGATCACAGGTTGCGGAAGGACACTGTTAAGGAATTTCCCCCTCAATTGTATATAAAAAATATAAAAAATAAATACGTGCCCCTGTGAGTATCTCTGTGTATCTGGAAGCAAACTGATTGCACTTCTTGTTTACGTGGGTTGCGAACAGGTCTATGGTGGGTTCCCCACCTGAGGAATAATTTGTTCAGGTCACGGTCGTTGACCTCCCATTCGTGGGATTGAAGGAATTGCCGGCTGAGTTTGTCTGCCAGGGAGATGTTCTGCCCGCATGTGTATCTTGTGGTCTATTGCCCAGTTGCCGAGTTGTTGAGCTTCTATCAAGAGGATGTTGGACCTGGTGCTGCCCAGTTTGTGAGTTCCAGCACATTTATGTGCAGATGGGAGTCTGCTGATGACCATATCGCCCTGGCTTGTAGATTGTTCAGATGGGCCCCCAGCTCAAGAGAGAAGCGTCCGTTTTAAAGAGTAGAGTGAAGTGGACGTGGGTAGCTAGAAGGGTAACCCCAGTGGAAGATTGGATTTGTTTGGCCCACCATTCAAGGCCTTGTGGAAATTTGGACTGAGATGCACGATGTCCTCCCACTATCCGCTGTCTTTAACCCATTGGCTGTCCAGCTTCTCCTAAAGTGGTCTCATCTTCAGTCTGCAATTTGGTACGAGGAAAATACAGGAGAACATCATGCCCAGGAGGGTCTGGTATTGTCCGACAGTGGAGCTTGTTCTCTCTCTAAAGCATGCAATAAGGTTTTGCATTGTGGCCCCTCTGTCTGGAGAGGGACGAACCCTGGGAACTTGACTGTCCAGATCTGCTCCTAGAAAGATTGCGGTCTGTGTGGGCAGCAGTGACGATTTTTCCTCATCGACTGAGAAACCAAGGCCTTGGAGTAGGGTTGCTGTTCTTCCCACTGCCTCTGACGCTGTTTCCAGGGAGCTTCCTTTAACTACCCAGTTGTCTGGTATGGACAAACCTGTACCCCAGAGTGCCTGAGGTGAGCGGCCACTGGGGCCAGGCATTTCGTAAACACTCTGGGTGCGGATGTTAGCCCGAAAGGAAGTACTTTGAACTGGAAATGTTGGTCGCCGACAGTGAACCATCGGTACTGTCTGTGGTACGGATGGATGGGTACATGGAAGTAGGTGTCCTCCAAGTATAGGTTAGTGGGTAAATCGCCCTGGAAGGACAAGTTGAAGGGAGGTAATCTTGAATTTTAGACAAACTTGTTGATGGCCCGTAGATCTAGTATTGGGCCCCACTGCCCATTTTTCTTTTTTGCTAGAAAAAAGTGGGAATAGAATCCCTTCCCCCATTGTAGAGGTGGTACCCACTCTATGGCGCCCTTTTGTAAAAGCTTGGCAGCTTCTACCCTTAGCTGTTTCAGCCGGAGGATGTTTTTTCTTGGCGGTGGGCGAGAGAGGTCATTGAAGAAAATCTGTGTTATGTCCCCCTTTTATTACTTAAAGCACCCATGTGTCCGATGTTATGGTGTACCAATGATTGAGGTGCAGTGAGACGCGTACTCCAACTGGGGTGTGATGTGGAAGGCGCACCAAGTACGAGTCAGTTCTTCTTGGTCTAGTTCCTGCCATGGATTGAACCCATTTTGCCACGTTGGTTGTGGTACCTGGTGGAACCTTATTGGTATCTACCTCCCGTTTGGAATGAGGTAGAAGAGGACGCTTGACCCTGGAACGACCTGCCCTATGACCTGTACTTGGAGCTGGCACCTTAAAAGGTGCGAAAGGGACTGCGATCCTTGGCCTTTAAAGAACAAATCCCAGAGCGGTCTCCGTGTCGGCTTTTATGCCTTTCAAATTTTCATCTATTTTCTTGCGCAATGGGTCGTGCCCATCAAATGGCATGTCTATGATCTGAGCCTGTACCTCTGGCGTGTAACTTTTTTGCCTTCATCCAGGCTTGGCATCTCAATACTGTGCTGTGTGTCATCTGTCTGAAACTGCAGTGGGTGGTGTCCACAGAGGTGTCGATCATGTGGTCCGAGACCGCTTCGCCATCTGTGATAATGCCTTTGGCCTCTTCTTGAAACTCCTCTGGGAGGGGTTTAGTGAGATGGAACATACAGAGCCAGAATGCTCTATCCAGCCTTGCCACCATGGCCATTGCGTTACTGGCCCACACCGTCAACGATTCCGCCATTGAGAGCTTGCGCCCCATCGCTTCTAGTTTACGGCCCTCCTTATTGGGCGGAGCTGTGAGAGTAGAGGCTGGGTTTTGCAGTATTTTCCTTGACGCCACTGTGATGACAGAGTCAGGTTAAGGATGTCCCCTGAGACATAATGGAGCACAGTCCGGCGCTTTGTACGTTTTCTCCAGTCTAGTCACCAGAGCTGGAGTAGAAAGAGGAGTGGCCAGGATTTTTTCACCCACGTCCGAAATAGGGTCCAGTACTGGTATTGTGGTGATTGAGCACAGAGACAAAAGAGTCTACACTTAGAGGACTGATGCCTTCTCCTCTGTGGCGACTTGTATTTTGAAGATCTCTGTTGACTTTGCCATGATGAAGTGAAAAGATACAATACCATCCATAGGTGAGGATCCCCCTGGTGAGACATTTCTTCTGCTTCTCAATGAGAATAGAATCCTAATCATCTGGGTCTGTGTCTGGGGTGTCCGGAGGCAGTTTGTCCTCTTCCGGCTCGTCGTCCTGACTTTCGGGGTCGGAGAACTCTCTAAATGGATAATCAGGTTCCCCAGTGTTGTCTACAATGTCGTCCGGTGACCTTGGAGGAGAGGGAGGGAGTCTTTTGTGAGACCTGGGTAATCCGCCATAGCGGGAGCATTGTACTTGGTAGCTGCTGACTGGTGAAGATCACCTTTGAGGAGATGGAGAGGGTCTTCTTTTTTGAGACCTGGGTGATCCGCCATAACAAGAGTATGGTGAAGATCGCAGAGGCGATGGTGATTGATGTGGAGTACGATCTGTAGGAGACCTGCTTCCAGTGCGGGGCACCAGAGATTTGCTCCGCGAAGGTTCACTTACAGGAACTGTGAAAGGGTTTGCCACGTCTTCCATTACCGGTTGCCACTGTGGACTGTGCTCTTTGGGTTGTACTGGCCGTTGTTCCTCGCCCTCTGAGAACTCCTTCTGTAATATGACGTCAGGCAGTTTGTTAGAGGGATGGTACCTTCTAACCCATCTAGTAGTGGTGTATGGATGGTTACAGCTTCCTCTGGCTGTGGAAAAGACTCTATGGCGCCTGACGGTGTTGGGTGAATCGACAATGTTTTGCCCTGCTCTTGGGGGCCCATTGATGGTTTTTCTGTCGACGAGTCCTTCATTGACAGGTCCTTCATCGACAAGGTCTTTTCACCAGTGCCCTTCGTGGGTGGGTTCTTTGTAGACGGTTCTTTTGTCGATGATGGTGACTTCGTCGATGAGGTGGTTGGTTTGACGGTGGCGATGGTTTTTCCATTGACTACGGGTACGTTTTAGTGGACGTCAAGGTTAGTTTAGTCATTAACTGTGTCCCCGTGGACAGCCGTTTCGCTGACAAAGGGGAAGAAAAGAAAAGAAGGAACTTTTACCTTTGTGTAGTTCTACTTCCAGCAGACCTTTAGATACTGGTTCAATTAAGGACTTCCCACTCCTCTTCATGCCCTTGGATGGTAGAGTGACTGCTCCGACAACTGAAGAAGCTCTCCTCTTTGGAGCTTGTTTCTCAGGGTGCCTAGAGGAAGTTGAAGGCACAGTCTTGCTGGATTCCCCCTCAAAGGACATTTGTCTGCTCTCCAGGTGAAGTAGTAGTCTCCCATGCCTGTCCTCCAGAGTTTTCTTGGAAAAGGTTTGACATATTTTACATGACTGGATATCATGTGGATAAAGACAACAGATGCAGAGTTTGTGGGGGTCTCTGATGAAGAGGACCTTTTTACCACACATGGAACAGTCCCCGAAAAGGGAGGTCTTCTCTTTCACACCTTTTACTTGAGTGTCAGCCATGAGGTGAGAGTAAGCAGCCTAAAACACAATGTTTTCAGGTGGCAAAGGTTGGGAATCTGACCTCAAAAGGTTGAACCAGGAAGCCCCACTGATAGGGAAGCTAGAAAAGCTTAAAGTATGACAAACATTTCTAGAATTAGTATGGAAAAAACGAATTTGCTCAGAGAGCTGAAGAGGATTCCCCTGTGCAGCAGACACAGTGAAAAATCTGAAGATGTCGGACTGGGGTGGAGCCTAAGCCCTGCCACCTCATTGGTTGGGGCCTAAAAGGACCAAAGGAGGTGGAGGGACTCCACAAGTGAAGGTCTACACAGGCCCGACGGGCCTCTATGGGTGTAAATTTTTCTTCCAAAGGAAGAAGTTTTATATTATTATTTTTATTATTTAAATTACCGAATATTCCCAGTCTCATGACGGGGAATATTCAAGCATGTGAATCTATGAAAGATCAATGCTGGAGAAGATGTAAATTGTTGAGTTTAACTTCCAGTGCGGGAAAATTGATTTATGAATTCGAGAGAATGACATCAGGAATGACCTTAGCCATAGGTGACAAAAGGCTTACTAGCAGCCATTATATGAGAAAGAGCTGGTGACATTTGGAAGTGAGCAGGACAGGCGGGTGTGACTGCACAAAACACGACACACAATGGAGTGCCATTTAATATTTGCAGAACAGGTGTATGGCTGGTGCTTAAGAGTACAATATCCCGATACATCAGAAATGGGTGTGATTATGACTAGGAAAACGGGGGAGGATGAAGACCCTGCCATCTACATTCAAGTTATTAAAGAGAGATGGCGCCCTGAGTTGCGTAAACCACGGGATAAAACACTGGCATTATCTTACGAAATTTGTGTCAGGGACTGCCCCAGGCAGTGCAACGGCAGATGAAGAATCAGGTGGGAATGGAAACAAAACCATGGCCAGAAATACAATTGACGATCGTACATTAGTGCCGATTGATGCAGGAGAAAAATAAGAAGAAAGCGGGGAGTAGGAAGCAAAGTTAGTACAGAAAAAGTTGTCCGAAACAGCCATAAAGGGAGCAGTATTGACAAGTAATGAAGGTTGGGTGACACAGGAGATGCAATCAGTACAACAAAACAACAGTGTATCCCACAGATCAGAGTGGGTAAAATGTTTGGCCAAGGGGAAGAGGGAATGGGCCTAGACCAGGACGATGAGGTGGATTTCAAAACCCTCAGGGAAGGGGAGGATTTAATGGCCGACAGCAGCAACAATGCTGGAATTGCGGACGATTAGGGCACATAGCCAGAACATGTAGAAGCAGAGGAGGAATGCAACTAAATTGGCAAGCTTCAAGAGGGGGCGGGGGGGGTGGTGGGCTATGTTACGCAATTTAATAGAGAATCACAGGAGTATTATGCCCAAGATCACATGCAGGCATATTGCCCTGCAACCACAGCAAATACAGCAAGCGCCATTACAAATGCAATTGCGGAAAGGACGATCACAGCAAGTACCCATACAAACACAACAGGTACAAACTCAGTAAGCGCAGACACAACAGGCCATGGTACCACAATGGAATAGGACTACAGGTGTCCAGCAAACACCTGCACCCAAATTGGGGAGTGTGGTTGTGGTATGAGGAAATGCTTTCACAGGTGCAGGGATGAACTTATATCCACAATAGGACGGCCCACACAGAGCGACACGATGTGTTCAGTACTATCTGTGACACCAGACCCCCAAGAGGAATCAGCGGTCAAGGTGACGATAAGAGGCAACTCATTCCTGCGTCTGTGATGGAAAATAACCAATGTCAGGTATTGCCATGAATGTACAGGGATTCTCTGGGGCGAGGAGTTTAGTTCCTTTTACATATGAATTACCAATCTGTCTCGGGAGGATAGCTCAGTGGCAACATGCTCGCCTTGGAAGCAAGACGACACGGAGCAACACAGGTTCGTTCCCCGGGTCCGCGCTTAGAAACCTCTGGGTATTAAGTGCGTAATAAATAACCTATCATATCAAATCATATCAATCTCTATAGGAGAACATGACATATTGATGCCATTATTATATACTATGCATGCAGCGGTAAACATACTAGGATGTGACTTAATGACGGAACTTATGACGATATCTTTTACTGACGAAAGAATAGTGTGTTCCACCCCAGGGATACATTAGATGAATGTGAGGGTGTTTATATTAGCCTTTACAGGCCAGAAGGCATTACGAGGAGTTCCCTTAGACACAGAAGTATTCTTGTATGGAGTGACTGTTTTATTATCGTGGCTACTCTGATTGATAGGCAATCTATTAAGAATACCTGATGCATTTTTGTTCAGACCACAAATCCCTATGGATGAAGAATGGCATATTATCCCCTTAGAGTTAGAAGCAGCAGACTGGTCAGGGAGGAAAGGGTGGTTCTTCATGGAACAGATGAGGAGGGAAGAGGATAGAGAACAGTGATAGCCCTCAGTGAAGGCGACAGGCTGACAGATGAGGAGCTGTTTAAGGATGAGTATTCAGATGATGAATTAGTATTTTTCATAAATTTCACTTATTGGATTAAAGTAGAGAATAGCGAAATAACGCAGAGAATGGCACTAGTAAAAAAGAATCCGTACTTTTTCCAGGAAGATTTTAAAAAAGTACCAAATATTTTATGGATCACAAGTCCATATGATATGGGTCTATTAAAAGGAGTAGGAGCAGTTAAAATCAAGCTTAAACCAGGAGCCCATTGGTCACGTGCAAAGCAATACCCCATGTCCAGAGAGGCGGATGAAAGTATATTTGAGACTATCTCAACTTCAATGAAGCAGGGAACATTAGTACCATCCGGTTCTCCATGTAACACGGCTGCATACCAAGTGAGAAAATCAATGGGGGTTGTGGAGGTTAATACAGGACCTTCACCCCCTAAACAATATAGTCGGAGCTGAGTTTCCATTAGTTACAAACCCTGATACAATATTGTGCAATATCCCATCTAAGGCCAGATATTTTACAGTCATAGATTTAAAGAACGTGTTCTTTTCAATTCCCTTTCACGAAGGCTCACAGGATTTGACTTCCTTATTGTATAGAAATATCCACCTGAAACATACACGTTTGCCCCATGGGTACTGCGAGTCCCCTTAATCTTTGACAGAGTTCATCAGATGGACCTAGGCAATGTTCAGCTCGGAAGTGCAATAGTCCAATACCTGGGTGACATTTTGGTGTGTTGTGCAACAGAAGAAAGATGCAGAGAAGATTCAGTTAAGCTCATGACTTTACTCTCAAAGAAAGGTTATGAAGGGGACAAAGAGAAGCTACAATACTGTCAGTGTAATGCTTACTTGGACTTCTTGTGAGCGTAATGCCTTCTCAGCATGTGGACCTGGTGCTTGACACTTTAGATTCTCTTTCTGTTTAAACACAATAACAATAATAGAACACTAGAACATCTATTGGTTAACATACTATTGCATGAAATGTGTACTCTTTTAATCATTCCCTTCTCTTCTCACCTGTGTTTTTTTTTTGTGGAGCTCTCCATCCTGCTTTTCTACAGGGGCGCATTGAGAGGAAGAAACAATGGTAACTTGGATAGCTGAAGTATTCTACAGTCTCGTGTCACAAAATGTCCTTACTTTTTTGTAAGAATGAGTCTTGGGGTAAGTAACTGGTGAAAATACTGTAATCTTTTAGGGCTTGGATTAATTCCTACGTTGGAGAGATCTGTCTAATAACTTGCTCTCTTTTCTTTCTTTTGCAGGTTCTCTGAATTTTGGAAAAGGAATTATGGCTGCGAAGGGCTGCCGAGTTACTCAGGATGAGAAAACGTTTTTAAACGTATCTTCGCCTACACGGAGTAGCTGCAGCCTTCAAGGAAGCGCATGGAAACAACTGAGGTGAAAACTTGAAGAAACCGTCAGGTACCTAAAATGCTTAGTAAACGTCTTCTTTCTTAAACTATTAAATTAGTTTATTGTGAATTTGAATAACTCTTGTCTTGTCTGCAGGTTTTCTGAAAACTGAGGAAAAATACCTTCGGAAGATGTGGTAGCTGCGGAAGAAACTTCGGACTGAAGCTACTGTGACTACGAACGAAAACTGTTGACTGAAGATGCTGCAGCAGTGAGTGAACCTTTTGATGGAAGATGCTGTGACTACGAGCAAAGACTGCTGACTGCTAACTGAAGATGCTGCGGCTATGAGTGAAATTTCTGATGAAAGATAATTGCTTCGGAGATAATAGAAAAGACTTACCCGTCTAAGGTTAACCATTAAACTCTGAAGTTTGCTGTAAAACGAATGTCTCTATTATCTCCTTTTACAGGTTCTGTGAGGAGAAACGCCAGTATCGTTACCCGCTGTCAGCAGAGCAGACGCGAAGTGTGTGTGTTCCAGCGGAGGCAGTGCTTAAATAGCACCCTCTGCAATATGAATAGAACGTGCTGCAACTTATGAATGGACCTTGCGGCGGCAATGTTAAGTGTATGGAATTACTGTAAAACATCACAAAGGTCTATGGAAGTGTATGCTGAGAATGATGTAAATGCCATGTGTGCCAGGCTAACACCCACCTTTGACCTGTTGTTGTATCTAATGTTCTCTGCCTAGCCTGTAAGCCTGAATGAGGGCTATGGCCACTGACATGACAGTCAGGCGGAGGTCTTGTATATAGGACAGTTGATTTCTCATGAGGGGAAGAAAGTGACACCTGAGAGAGCAGAGGCAATTATGAATACCTCAGAACCTAAAACGGTGCAGGAAATGCAACACTTTTTAGGCCTATGTAATTATTGTAGGGCCTGGGTTTTTGATTACAATTCATGTATTTAACCACTTTTAAAAAGGGCTTAAAGTAGCACAGGTGGGCAAGAGCAAAATAATATGGACAGATGAAATGACTATAGGATTTGAAGAATTAAAAAAGGCACTCAGTACAGCCCCTGTATTGGGAACAACAGATTATCATGAAGAATTTTACTTATTCAAATGGATAAGTCATGACAGCAGTCGTTACACAAAAAACGACATTAGGACATGGACACAAACCATTGGCCCATTATAGTGGGATTATAGATCCAGTTATGAAATGGCATTATCCTTGTGAGTAGTCTTTAGCTACTGCTGTATTCGCGATTGAAAAAGCTTCAAGTATACCAATGGGGTGTTCAGTAACACTATTTGTAGAGCATGCATGATTTGCAATTTTAGAGAAACCTAAAAGTACATTGACCATACAAACAGCATCAGGATACGAGGCAATTATATTGAATCCTGCGATTAAAATTGTCAGATGTAAGACAGTGAAGCCAGCAACGTTCATAGCAGAACCAGTAGGGGAGGATGATTATGTACATGATTGCACAACGTGTGCTGAACACTAAGATATTCCCCAAGCTAGAGAGAATTCTCAGGAGGGGGGCAGGGGTAGTTCCCTTTATTGATGGTTCTTCAAAAAATTTCCCAAACGACTGGCGAAAGGCATACTGGATCAGTGATAGTAAAGCTGAACCGTGAGGGTGAATTTGAGGTAGTGACAAGCGTGAGATTGCCTTTGCATTATTCAGCACAGGTGGTGCTTATCGCCGGTCCTCAGAGATTCAAAAATGAGGAAGTGACGGTGTACTCATGACTCAACTTTACATGCAGGTTTGTCAAGTTGGAAAAGGAGGGGCTTCCTTCGCGCAGACAGAACTCCAGTGCCCTATTGGATAAACTAATTGAAGCATTAGCATTCCTATTGACTCTAGCAGTCGTAAAATGTGCAGCGCATACTAAAAGAGAAGACGTCAATTCCTGCATCAACAAACCCGCAAATTTGCAGGCCAAAAAGGCAGCCTATTTCCCAACCATTTCTAATTTTGAAATAGAAAGTGTTAAAACAGATGACAGGACGATGCATGTTGGTAAAGGAGGGCTTTAACATGTGGTCTATTGTCCAGTTAATTGAGATACAAGGTCAAGCACCACAAGAAGAATAGAATTATGGAAAAAGCGGGGGTGTTCTTCATCAATTGCAATTTGGAGACAGGTTAGTACTGGAAAGCCAGTTATGCCTCTAGCATTAATGAGGGTAGTGTTGGAGCAGCTCCACTAGCCTGCGCATATGACTTGAGAGTCTATATGCTACAATTGTAGAAGAGTGGTTCTCGCCAAGCCTGTTAGAGCATGTGGCACAGTTTATTATAAATTGCATCGTGTGCCAGAAATGTACTGCAGGGCACACTTTGCGAACAATGATTGGAGCAATTCCTAGACTCAATGGGCCATTTCAGCACCTACATATAGATTGATTGATTGATATTTTATTCCTATCGCGCTCGTACACAAGTGTTACAGAGCGTGACAAGTCAAGGGAGGGGAACAGGAACAGGGGAGAACAAAAAGCGATCTTACTAGGCCCAGTGACATTGAGAACGCACAAGTGCATGGGAGAGGGGGGAGGGGAAAAGTGCATGGAAGGGGGGAGAGGTGGAAAGTGCGAAGCAGAGGAGAAACAGATAAATAACAATAAATAAATAATAAAGGCAACAAACGGTGGTAATGCAGCCAGCAATTTGCAAGTGCTAGGTTTAAGGCAGCAGACAGGGTAGGTCTGATAAGTGCAGGAAGAAAAAGGGGGGCTGTATGGGTACAGATACAGACCCCAGTGCAAGGGGTGGCCCGGAGGCAGTGCGGGATGGTGGCTGGATGAGCAGGTACCTGGGCCCAAAAGACAGAGTATGGCCAGGTGCACGGTGCCAAGAGAACAGATCAGCAGGGGAGAGGGGGAGCGAAGGCAGAAGAAAAGAGGAATGTCTTGAGGTGCTTCCGGAACCGGAGATGGTTCTCCTCAAGGTTTTGAAGTAGCAGGGAGGCTGTTCCAGAGGGAGGCCCCAGCCGAACAGATCTACACCCAGCTTGTTTCCTAGAAAAACGACTGACCCTGAGTGAGTTGGAGGTAGAGGAGCGAAGAGCTTGAGAGGGGAGGTATTTGCGGAGGGATAGCTGAAGGTATTTTGGACCCAGGCACCAGAAAGCCTTTTGGACAATGCAGAGGGTTTTGAATTTAATCCTTGCATCCACTGGGAGCCAGTGGAGAGATTTCAGAGCTGGAGAGATACGATCCCAGGGCTTGAGGCCAAGGACAAGTCTCGCAGTCCTGTTCTGGATTAGTTGCACAGGGCGGAGAATAGAGGCAGGTAGATTTAGAAAGAGGCTGTTACAATAGTCCAAGCTCGAGAGAACCAGAGCTTGCGATACCATGAGTTTCTGGGGGAAGGAGAGGAAAGGCAGAGTACCTCTGAGGAGGTGCAGTCAGAAATTAAGTGAATATACTGCAGACATGCAACAGCCACAGATATATGCTGGTCGTGGTATGTCTTTTTCTACATGGATCGAGGCAGGTCCATGCGCACACCTTGACGCCATATGCACTGCCAGGTTCCTTGTGCGTTGTCAGGGTTGCCTTAACCGGGGTTACCCTGTAGGAGCCTTGGGAATTAATTTGGGAATGTTCTATATGTGTTCATATTCATTTACCAGTTTGGGCCTTAACTATTCCATTTAGAGTGTGGGCACTTGCCCTAGCCAAAATGGAGGGTTCAGTCAATGATCTGATTGGCTGGGACTTCATCAAGGTCAGTTGGAAATTCTACTAACTGCCTTTCATTGTCAATGCTTCGGCTGAGTAGGTAGTGTTTCAGAAGGTTCCAGTATTTAGGCCCTAATCCAGAGGCCTATACAGAAATTGAAGTAAGATGTAGGACAAACTTGTGGAGATGGATCCAGCAGATTAAGACTAACTTAGAGAATCTCTTCAGAACTAAGCTAAGTGAAACTGTCAAGTTTGTTTTAAAGGATAAAATTGAATTTTGAACTTTATCATTTATTTGAACTGTGTACAAGTTGGAGATTTAAATACTGTGTTGAGAACTGTCATCTAAATGTAATTGACTAGGTTCACTCTTGGGAGCAGCGCACTTGCCTTTAAGTTAAAAAAGCTCCCTGTGTTACATGCATTACTTTCCTTTTCTGCTCTTCGGCGGAATTGTGCAGAAAGGATTAAGTCAGTTTTCAATCAGTGGAAATTCTGACTACGGCTGAAGGCGTAGCAGCTGTTTTTTCATACGCGTGACTTGTTTATATTTTCCCCGTCACCATAGAGTTATGAGAATGCATTACTTACCGTAAAAGCATTTCTGATGGTTGTATCTGCTTAGATTCACATGCTGTGCATAGGTCCGACATCCAGTGGTCACTGCGGAGTATTGCATTTTGTTTTTCGTAGTCGAAAAGGGGACGTCGACTAGGCGTGTCTGAAACACTATCCCTATAGTGACGTGCGTTGTACCCACAATCCCTCACGCGTCGAGGTCCCTCAGATTGTTTTTTTCCGCCCAGCTTCTGGTCGCCTTCACGCGGAGCTCCTCGAGAGACATTGCAACCCTCGACCTTTGGTCGTTTCTTCTACGAAGATTAATACAGCACTCCCTCGACGCAGTGTAGCTGTTCTCCGCCGAGCAAAATCGTCGACGGAGGGTCGAGCGGAGGAAATCTTCAGCGCTGCCGAACACGTGGCCTGGCCTCGCTGGCCACTTACAGTAGGGAGAGTGGGGTCGTGGGACATCTCTGGGTCTTTCTGAGAATGCCTTTCACTTTCCCCTTCCTTTCCCTGGGGGTGTTTATCGCGATTTATTGCCTCTGCTATGGAGAGGACACCATTTAGGTTTTGCCCACTTTGTAAAGGCAAATTCACTTGGAAGGACAAGCACTCACGGTGTAACCGCTGCTTGCCCCTCGATCACAAGGAGGAAGGGTGCGCGGCTTGTCGGCTTCTGAAGCCTAAAACTCTAAAAGACCGTAGGGTTAAAAGGTGGGCGGCCTACGCGATGTCGAAGGCCGAAGGTTCACCCGCCGCTGCTACCACCGACAGTGACGAGGAACGCGATGACACGACCTCCGCCACGGAAGTCGAAACCCCCTCTAAGGAGCGCTTACGCGCTTCGTCGTCTGTCCCCGGCCCCGACGGGCTCGGCTCACGCCCTGCTTATGGGGATGAACACCCCGGCGACACTGACGCACACAAAGATTCACATAAAGATAAGCACACAACCCATGGCTCTTCTTCGTCTAAGTCGAAGAGAGCTTCGGCGCCCAAGGAGACGCAGGTTCCACCGGCGGCCTCCTCGGACCGTTCGGGTTCGAAGCCCCTCTCGCAACCGCAGCCGCGACCTGCGACTGGGCTTTCGGCAAACAAGGGCGCCACCACCAAACCACCGGCCGGTGCGCATCAACAGAAGGCGCATACCGCCGTACACCGCTCGATACCCATAGCGTCGAAAACTCAAGCTTCCGCCGACAAGAATGTCGCCGATAGCTTAGCCAGGATCGTTGTAGCCGACGCCCAAAAGCGTACGCCGAAAATTTCGTCGAGCGTTACGCATAGATCAAAGGATACGCCGAAAACACCCGAAGGAAAGCAGGGATTACCCCCTTCAGTCAGGGAGTCTCCCTACACACCTGAGGGTTTTGAGGAGGGCGACGGGACACTTTCCTCGACGCTTTGGGAGAGGTCGAGCCATTTCGAGGTAGACAACTCGAGTTTTCCCCCGCTAGACCGCTCTGGGGTACCCCATGAGACTATGGAGAGACTCCACCTCTGTATGGAGAGGATGGAAAAGTTTATGAGTACCCAAGCCCCTCTAACTCTCAGAAGAACTAGAGAAGGGCCTCAAGACGACCCCAGAGCCAAAAAACCGAGGCTGGTCGATCCCCTGCTGGACACAGCCTCAGACTTCCAAGACGTATATGACCTCACTGGGGAGGAACAATACGTCGAAGAAGAAGATGATTTCATGGACAACGAAGGACAGAACCAGGAGGAATGTCTAGAAGACAGAACAGACATTATAGAAGAAGGCTTCGGGATTAGCCCAGGAGAAGGACCTTCGCACCCCTGGCAATCACCATCAGTGTGTTCCGACACTGATGCCCTAAATCTAACTCCTCCGGATAATTCTCCAGTTAGGAACACGTCTCCAATAGACGATCAGCCTACTTTCAATGCACTGTTGCGCAGAGCAGCAGCGCATTTCGAACTGGACACGGGAGAACTCTCTCCAGAATTAGACTTTGTAGAAAGAGTCATTAAAGAAAAACCCCCGGTCAGCCAGACCATTCCTCTCCTCGCTTCAGTTAAAAGGAGGATCACCCCGTCGCTGTCCACTCCCGCTTTGATCAGAGGGGTCAATCCACGGATTGAGAAACTTTTCGCTCCTTCACCCTCAGACCCGCTCTACATTAGAGGACATTCCATACCGGACTCCCTAGTTGTATCTAATACTAGAAAGAGGGCAGGGGTACCACTTTCCACCAGTGAGGCACCCCCTGACAAGGAGGGCAAGAGGCTATATGCCCTTGCAAAAAGAGTTACTTCCTCGGCTGCCTTCTCAGCAAGAATTGCCAACAACAATTCCTTGCTTGCGAGCTACGCAGACGCGCAGTGGACCAAACTGCGCAAAGACGCAGAGGAAGCACCGGAGCCTTTACGTACACGCCTACTGTCGACTATTGGCGAAGGAACACAAGTGAACCAGAGCATTGTAAAAAACTCTCTGGACGCGGCAGAAACAGCAGGTCGTTCCCTGGTACAAGGAATACTCCTAAAGCGCCATGTATGGCTGCGCAACTCAGGCTTTAAACCAGAGACACAGGCGTCTTTAATAAATAAACCTGTCGAGGACGCTAACCTCTTCGGAAAAGCGGTAGATGAAGCCCTAGAGATGGCCAAAAAAGAGTTCGACACTATCAAGACTCTTGACCAGATCTCTAAGCCCACTACCAGACGCGGCTATGGCAACAAGCGCTTTTTTCGTGGCCAACGGCAACAACAACAAGGTCAGCATCAGCAATACCCTGCCACCAATTACCAAGCCAATAGTGGACAGTACAGCCAAAGAGGCCAACGCCGGGGCAAAGGGAGAGGTCGGGGATCCACCCCCAGAGGCTCCCAAGCCCCCAACAACTCCAAGTGACGCGAAGATTCGCGTCCCCTCCCATGCAACACCAGTCGGGGGCCGGATAACATCCTTTCTTCCTGCATGGGAGGAGATAACGTCAGACCGTTGGGTACTTTCCACCGTAGCCCACGGATACTGTATCGAATTCAACAGTTCCCCATCCTACAAACCCCCGAGGGGACGACGGTTGACGCCGGAACATCTTGCCATCCTTCTTCAAGAAGTACAACAGCTGCTGGAAAAAGGAGCCATAGAGGTCGTGCCTCTATCTCAGGTAACGGAAGGTATTTATTCAGTGTACTTCCTTGTACCCAAAAAGGATCTAACCATGCGCCCTGTATTAGATCTGCGCCCAGCGAACAAGTTTATCAAACCCCAAAAGTTTCGTATGGTGACCTTACAGGAGGTGATCCCGCTGCTTTCGCAGGGAGATTACATGACAACATTGGACATGAAAGATGCATACTTTCATATTTCAATGTTGCCAGCGCACAGAAAATACCTAAGGTTCATGATAGAGGGCAAACACTACCAGTTCAAGGTGCTACCCTTCGGTATAGCTTCAGCACCAAGGGTATTCACAAAGGTACTGGCAGTGGCTGCGGCCCACCTGCGCAGGTTGTCCATCCCAGTTTACCCTTACCTCGACGACTGGCTCATAACAGGGGACTCTTACGAAACATGTTTCTCCAATACCCAAAAGACGGTAGACCTTTTGTTCCAACTGGGCTTCTCCATCAACGAAAAGAAGTCCAGTCTAGACCCCAGTCAAATCAAACAATTCCTAGGGGCTCTAATTCAAACAAGGGACGGCCTCGTCTTCCCCTCCAAAGAGAGGGTCCAAAACATGCTGTTTCAGATCCCCCAATATGTGACCGGCCGAGAGGTGACGGTACGCAAAGCAATGCGCTTGCTAGGAATGATGGCGTCGTGTATTTATTTGGTACCTCACGCGCGCCTGCGCATGCGCCCAATGCAAGAGTGGCTCAACAGCCAGTGGTGTCAGGCCAGCGGACAATGGGACGATCTAGTGGTGGTCTCGCAGGCCTTGGTTCTCTCGCTACAGTGGTGGACAAAGGGGAACATGGAAAAAGGAAAACCCTTTGCCACACCCGCGGCGGAAGCCACTCTAACCACAGACGCATCCCTCACAGGATGGGGTGCTCACCTATCCCATCAGACTGCTCACGGAGTGTGGACTCCGAACGTAGCATCCAAACACATCAATCTACTGGAGCTACTAGCAGTATTCAAGGCGCTAAAAGCCTTCCAAAAACACCTACAAGGCAAGACAGTAATGGTCCTTACGGACAGCACTACAGCCATGTACTACATCAACAAACAGGGGGGCACCCACTCTCCAGGCTTGTCCAAACTGTCCCAGAATATATGGAAGTGGGCTCTCAAACAGGACATGTTCCTACTGTCACTACATGTACCCGGGGAACTCAATCTGCTGGCAGACAGACTCAGCAGAGATTTCCCTCTGCCCGAAGAGTACGAATGGCGTCTACACGAAGACATCGTCTTCGACGTCTTCACACAATGGGGATTCCCGGAAATAGACCTGTTCGCAACCCTGGAGAACTCTCAATGCCTAAGTTACGCCTCCAGGTACCCCCAGAACCAATCCAAGGGGAACGGTCTATCGATGCAATGGTCAGGGAAATTTGTTTACGCTTTTCCCCCGACTCCCCTTCTCAACAAGGTGGTGCACAAGATGGACCAGGAACAAGTGACCATGATACTGGTGGCCCCAATGTGGGCCCGACAGCCATGGTTCGCTCACTTGATGGAGATGTCTCTATCTCCCCCAGTAAAACTCCCCTGCCCGTACAACATGCTATCTCAGAACAAGGGCAGGACTCTGCACCCATGCCCCCAGAACATGAATTTAGCAGCTTGGCTCCTGAAATCATAGAGTTCGGACATCTACAACTCCCGCAAAGATGCATGGACATCCTCAGGGAAGCCAGAAAACCGAACACTCGCCACTGCTATTCTAGCAAGTGGAAGAGATTTGTCATCTGGTGCAGGAGTAAAAGCATCAACCCTATTGACTGCTCTCCCACACATGTGGTACTATACCTGACCCATCTCTTGGATTCAGGCCTAGTGTTTAACTCCATTAAAGTCCACCTAGCGGCACTTTCTGCATACACCACCTCCCAACTCAAAGTGTCGTGGTGGAGGATCCCAGTTATAAAGACATTCATGGAGGGAGTAAAGAGAATACACCCCCCGATAGCTAACCCTGCTCCCGGATGGGACCTTAATGTGGTACTTACCAGACTCATGGGCTCTCCATTCGAACCCATGCACAAAGCATCCCTTAAACACCTTACTCTTAAGACTGCTTTTTTAATAGCTATCACCTCCATCAGGAGAGTAAGTGAACTTCAGGCTCTTTCTATTCTAGACCCCTTTGTTACAGTTCACAAAGATAAAGTGGTTCTACGCACTCACCCTAGGTTTGCTCCGAAATTTATTTCTAAATTCCACGTAAACCAGTCTATAGAACTACCAACGTTCTTTCAAAATCCTTCCAATTTGGGAGAAAGGACTCTGCACACACTTGATGTACGCAGGGCGGTCATGTTCTACATGGAAAGAACCAGACCATTGAGGAAGACTAATCAGTTCTTCGTCTCGGTGGCAGCAGGAAGAGAAGGAGATGCGGTTTCAAAATCCACTATTTCTAGATGGATTGTTCAATGCATCACTCTCTGCTATACTCTTGCTAAGAGAGAACTACCCTTTAAGCCAAGAGCACACTCTACTCGAGGCACGGGGGCATCCATAGCATTCATTGCAAATGTTCCCCTTGAGTCCATCTGCAAAGCGGCTACCTGGAGTTCTGTGCACACCTTTACAAAACACTACTGTCTAGATACACACTCTAGATCTGACTCCCAGGTGGGACAGGCAGTATTACGACACCTTTTCTCTACTGTTCCTTCTCATAACCCACCGCCAACTCCGGGTACTGCTCGCTAGTCTATGCACAGCATGTGATTCTAAGCAGATTAACAAACATCAGAAGAGAATGCATTACTTACCGTAAAAGCATTTCTGATGGTTGTATCTGCTTAGATTCACATGCGCCCACCCTTCCTCCCCGCTCGGATGGAAGGAACATAGACTTCCTTTATATATATCTCTCTCTCTCTTTCTGTACTCACTCACGCCTAGAAGGCTCCCTCAGGGCAGAAAAGGCTACGTCAGGGGAGTTTCGTTTGAAGTCAGTTTCATTATCTTACTTTTCGCCGCACGGCTTCGATTTCAGCTTTTATTATGCTGCTTGCTTCTACTCTGTAAAGAGCTCCAGCACTGCTTGCAGAGTCGGTTTTCCATCAGTTTCTTTTTGTAAACCAGCGCGCAGTGATTTCGGAATTTTGTTTTCCTTTCTCTGACTCGAGGCGAAGCATTCTGAACTCCTGACTTGGTATGAACTCTCGTAAGAGCTCCCGGGCGGAACGAAGTTAATAACATTGCTTTATGCATATTTACTTCGCGCGGAATGCACAGTGACTGTTGAAACTTCCGTGGAGACATGAGACAGCGCGGGCCTATCTGTTTCAGCTACAAAACGGTCAAGTCATTCTCTTAAGTTGGAAGGATCCGTTGAAGTTAACTTTTTGACTTCTGATGACTCTAAAAAAGGGATGGCTACATTGCCTAGCCCATGCCATATATGCCATAAGAAACCAGCTTGGCTTAGATCAACATCCAACTCCTCACAAATCCAAAATAGTCAGACACTCAAACTCTTGGTTTACACCAGACCACATGGAAATCCACACTCTGAAATGACAAGCTTAGCTCACTTGGCTGAAGGACCCCTCCGATTCTCTAAAAAATCAGTACAGTAAAATATCTAAATAATACAAGACAGCCACTATCGCAGCAAAATCAAATTCCTTCAATACTAGTATTAGCAGGACCAAGTCCAATACGAAAGAAAGCTTTACCATATACAGGAAACTTGAATCTCCCACCTCACCAAAGATGCTAAATGGTGCTCTGACATTCAAGCAGCACTCTTAGCTAAAATCAACACCCTAAACCAAACAATACTCTCACAACAATCTTCTTTCAATAATGACCCAATGCCTCAAACATCAACCTTATTCCTCCCCCCAGGTCCCTCCACCAAACAATTCACCTTCAGAGCCCTCGCTGAAAGTGAAGTCTTAAAGCTAGTCCAAAGTCTGAAACTCTCTAAATGCAAAGACGATATTTGCCCAGCATCCCTCGTCAAAGACTGTGCTGATGTGTTAGACCCAGTCATCACAACCTTCATAAACGCTTCATTCTCCAAAAACACTGTGCCATCCAGTCTTAAAGACGCCTGGGTACCCCCACTGAAAAAACTCACTAGAACCCTCCATTCCATCCAACTATAGGCCAATTACAACTGTCCCCCTTATACTAAAGATGTTAGACTGTGCAGCCTACCTGCAGGTTCAGCAATTCTTGGAGGACAACAAAATACTAGGGATGCGCTAATCCAGCTTCCGCCCAGGACACGGAAAAGAATGTGCCCTTCTTGATCTTAAAAATCAGCTTGATGAGATCAGAGATGAAGGAAACTGTGCCTTGCTCCTCCTTCTAGAATTGTCTGCAGCCTTCGACCTGGTCAACCATCAGATCCTCTGCCAACCCCTTACCAACCACACCAACTTCTCCCCACATGCAACAGCTTGGATCGCATCCTTCCTGGAAGGCAGAGTCATGAGAGTCTTCTCAGACAATGCCAATGTCCTTCCACCCCATCACCTGCGGTGTACCCCAAGGGTCCTGCATCGCCCCCACCCTTTACAATATCTTCACAAGGCCACTCTTCATCCTAGACTCCCTCAGCATAGTGTACACCAACTATGCTGACGACACGCAAATCCTGATCCCACTCTCAGGCAATCACACAGATGACTAATACCCTAAACAACATCTACTCTACAATTCAGGCATGGATGGCAGCTAATCACCCCTGCCTCAACAGCGACAAGACAGAAATCTTAATTGTCGGCACACCCAATGCCCGCAAGTCGCTTAACACTCAATACACTTCCTTCCAGATTGACCAGTGTGTGATTCTGGTCTCACCTACAGTAAAGACACTAGAAGTCCACTGTCACGGATGGCACTCTGTAAAGAGTGGCACAGGACACCCAGGAAGGGTTTTGGGTGGTTGTGCCGAAGTAAGGTGGACAGATAGGTACACACAGAGCTGAAAGTAATGAGAATGAAGAGTAGGCAAGTGTATCAAGGAAATAAGGTACAACAGAATGGATTCCCTCTAGGGGTGTATGCAGATATAGGAAAGGAGTATTCCACGGACCTTATGAAAAACTCTAGCCTTCTGCATAGTTTGCTATAACAGAGGCCCACGCTGATTGCTCATGGCTTGGAACAACAGCTATGGGTGTCTAACACAGAAATGAGACAAGGGAAAGGGCAGAGGTTGCCTGACGGAAACCAACAGACAAGCTCTGTACAAGGGGTCTACAAACAGAACAAGAGAAGACACCAACAGACAAATCCAGGAAAAAGGAAGTCGATAGCAAACTAGCAGAAGGAAATAAAGGGAAAGTCGTATAACAGGATTGGATAGGGATAAAGAACAGAGGGTTGAAAACAAGGAAGAAATCAAGGGAGCAGCAGTCAGGAAACAGGGGGACTGCAATAACTGAAAGTAAATAAGAAGGTGAACTGTTGAGGATAGCAGAGGACTGTAAGGTACAAGGTTGAAAGCTCAGAGGAGCAGGAAAGCAATGAGCAAGCCCAAAGGAGCAGGGTTGTAAGGAAGGGAGCCCAGAGAGAAAGGGTTTAGGGCAGCGGAGAGAAGCAGTCTGCACGGCAAGGAGCCCAGAAGGACCGGGCAGCAAGGAGTGAGCCCAGAGGAACAGGGCCGCTAAATGTAGAAGGCTGCAAAGGACTGTAGAAGACTGCTAGACTGGAAGCCCAGCGGACGAAGGCTGTAAGTTGAAGGCAGCGGAGCGTGATCGGCTGCAAGGCAGGCACCCAGAAGGGCAAAGGCTGAGGCTGGAAAGCAACAGAGCGTGATCGGCTGCAAGGCAGAAGCCCGGAAGGGCAAAGGCGGAGGCTGGAAAGCAGCAGAGCGTGATCGGCTGCAAGCCAGAAACCCGGAAGGGCAAAGGCGGAGGCTGGAAAGCAGCAGAGCGTGATCGGCTGCAAGGCAGAAGCCCGGAAGGGCAAAGGCGGAGGCTGGAAAGCAGTGCAGAGAGCCCAGCAAGGCACTGGATCCAAAACAGGAGTAAGGAGGAACTGCATACAAGATCCGTAGCTGCAAGCAAAAAGGTGCCGGAAGGACTCTAAATGCAAGAGACTGAGCCCCCGCAGGCAGCAGCTTTTATACCGCCCAGCCCAGCACAGAGGCAGGCTAATTGGTCGCACCTGGATCAGCACACCTGCATACAATCTGCCTCCTCCCTCTCTGTTCCTGAGCTGGTGGAAGCCGAGCTGATCCCTAGGGCTTCTGGAGATTGTAGTTCCGAAGATTACGAATAGGAATGGCCAGGAATAGATAGTTATAGCCAAGGGCATTGTGGTAAGTGTAGTTTGTTGGGAAAAATAGAAAAGCACCAAAGTCTCGCAAATGGGAAACAAGGTCCAAAAAGTGAACAACGGTTGATCCAAGAGTTCTCTGCAGATAAATGAATAATAATTAATCCATATTGATCGCCAATGAATGTTCCCATGGCGCAGGCATGACAGTATGCCCCTCTCCAGGCCCCTCTCCAGGCCCCTCTCCAAGCTCCTCTCCAGGCTCCTCTCCAGGCTCCTCTCCAGGTTCCCTGAAGACCGACCAACAAGAAGAATGTCTGTCACACCGTGAAAGAGTCTCATACCAAAAAGGCACATCATGAAGCACCAAAAACTGTTTGAGGTTGCAAGGTGAGAGTCTTGAAGGACGGAGACAGTACCAATGTTCTGAACCATTGAGGTAGAATTCAGAAAAGACAAAGTCTTTGGAGCACAAAACCCAACAGTGTGTTCATGAATAGAGGAACTGTGAATGCCTGCTGCAGGCTCCGTGGCAAATCCTGCTTTGAAAGGCAACTGTAAGGTGTTGAAAGGTGGAGCCAGAGGTACAGCAGAGTTGGTTGCTCTAGGAAGGTTTTCCGAAGCATCAGAAGCAGCAATGGCAAAGTCAAGGTTAGCAGCAGAAATTTCATGAGTCACAATGGCGGATTCTCCAAGATTTGTAGGAAGTTCAGAAGCCACAGCAGCAGGGAGATCATGAATGGCTGTAGATAGTTCCGATTCTGTAGCAACTGGGAGTGTGGGTGCCATAGAAGAACCAGCGGGCAGTGACGCACCCGAGACTGATAGAGTAGAGTCTGGTAGTTTTAGTGCTGCAGAGGCACCAGCAGGAACAACCGGAGCTGTAGTCCTAAAAGAAAAGTTGTTATCTGACTTAGCAACAGGTTCTGTCCTTGCAGGCAGAGAGGAAGGGGGTGCTTCTACTGCAGAAAGAGTGATGTGAGATGCTGCAACAGTAGCAGATTTAGAAGTATTAGCAGGAGGAGCAGCAGAGATTGGGCTAGCAGATACAGTAACAGGCAGTATGTCAGATGTGGGGTCAGGATAGGGTAGGCGTTCTGAAGGCTGATCTTCAAAGTCTGGTGTGCTCAGATTGTTAGGTGGGTCTGGGGTATAAAAACCCTTAGAAGCAGAGTACATTTCTGATTTGATCACTTCAGAAGAGGCTGTAAGTGTGAGTAAAGGACAGTAGTCAGGGGTAAGAGCGGAACAATCCTTTGACTCAGAAGGATCTCTAATCAGAAGATTACACTTGTCTTGTGGTGTAATGGCAGTGTGAGTGATTTGGCCCACTGAAGGAGTTAATTCTTTACTGTCTGTACAACAACCTGAGTTACTGTGGCTGGAAAGTGAAAGAGCTGTGTCAGACTTTAGAAGGGATGCATATGCTAAATGTGGGTCTTGCATCTGCTTGGTATAAGTCTGTATCCTTTTCTGCGTGGCAATTCCAGGCCTTATCGTGTCAATCTTTAAAGATAGAATATCGGGTGTAGGACATAGTGTCAGAAGGTCTGGAATATTGTGTCCCTTCATTAAATTTTTACTATGTAAATAAACAAAGTCATCATAGAGATCTTCGGTCTGTCTTCTAGGGCGTAGGAGTTGTTCTTGAAGCAGGTATGTACCATTAGCCTGATCTAAAGCTTCAGAATCTGGTGTAGCAGAAAATTTGGTTGTAGCAATAGGAAGACTGACCTTAAGGTTATTATGGTTGGTAGATACTGGGGAAGTATTAAGACAACCGATGGGCAGTATTGGTCTTTTGTACCCAGGACCAGGTGGACTAACCTCAGGATACTTAATGCTTTGTACAGTCAAATGAGGGTTTCCAGCAGTGTGGGGAGCTTGCCAAGCTGATCTTGAGCATATCACACTAGCAACAGCGTACTCTGGTTTAGAGTCTCCCACAATGAGAGCTATATCTTTGGCTGTAGCAGTGTTAGAAAAAATGTCAGAAGACGCAGGAGTGTTTTTCACTGTTTGGGCTAACAAGATCTGTAAGAATTCATTATCTTGCTATCATTATCTTGCTGTAGCTCTTCAACATATAAGGACTGCGGATCATAGTCGCAAATGTCATAATAATTATACATGGAAGAAGGGTCAGCAAGCCAGTGAGTGTAGTACCGTGCTTGTAAATCTTTGTTAACTAAGGCGAGACTGTCTTTTAGACTAATGTTCTTGTTTGCTGACTTTAGGGAACCTATAGATCTTTGCAAAGGTTTCTTAACCCGAAAGGAAAGCATCTTTGGTCTGTGTGTGCCTTTCCTGCCTATGGAACAAGACATTTTTGAAGAGTGGCACAGGACACCCAGGAAGGGTTTTGGGTGGTTGTGCCGAAGTAAGGTGGACAGATAAGTACACACACAGCTTAAAGTAATGAGAACGAAGAGTAGGCAAGTGTAGCAAGGAAATAAGGTACAACAGAATGGATTCCCTCTAGGGGTGTATGCAGATATAGGAAAAGAGTATTCCAAGGACCTTATAAAAAACTCTAGCCTTCTGCACAGTTTGCTATAACAGAGGCCCACGCTGATTGCTCATGGCTTGGAACAACAGCTATGGGTGTCTCTAACACAGAAACGAGACAAGGGAAAGGGCAGAGGTTGCCTGACGGAAACCAACAGGCAAGCTCTGTACAAGGGGTCTACAAACAGAACAAGAGAAGACACTAACCGACAAATCCAGGAAAAAGGAAGTCGATAGCAAACTAGCAGAAGGAAATGAAGGGAAAGTCGTATAACAGGATTGGATAGGGATAAAGAACAGAGGGTTGAAAACAAGGAAGAAATCAAGGGAGCAGCAGTCAGGAAACAGGGGGACTGCAATAACTGAAAGTAAATAAGAAGGTGAACTGTTGAGGATAGCAGAGGACTGTAGGGTACAAGATTGAAAGCTCAGAGGAGCAGGAAAGCAATGAGCAAGCCCAAAGGAGCAGGGCTGTAAGGAAGGGAGCCCAGAGGGAAAGGGCTTAGGGCAGCGGAGAGAAGCAGTCTGCACGGCAATGAGCCCAGAAGGACCGGGCAGCAAGGAGTGAGCCCAGAGGAACAGGGCCGCTGACTGTAGAAGGCTGCAAGGGACTGTAGAGGACTGATAGGCTGTAAGCCCAGCGGACGAAGGCTGTAGGTTGAAGGCAGCGGAGCGTGATCGGCTGCAAGGCAGGAGCCCAGAAGGGCAAAGGCGGAGGCTGGAAAGCAGCAGAGCGTGATCGGCTGCAAGGCAGAAGCCCGGATGGGCAAAGGCGGAAGCTGGAAAGCAGCAGAGCGTGATCGGCTGCAAGGCAGAAGCCCGATGGGCAAAGGCAGAGGCTGGAAAGCAGCAGAGCGTGATCGGCTGCAAGGCAGAAGCCCGGAAGGGCAAAGGCGGAGGCTGGAAAGCAACAGAGCGTGATCGGCTGCAAGGCAAAAGCCCGGAAGGGCAAAGGCAGAGGCTGGAAAGCAGCAGAGCGTGATCGGCTGCAGTGCAGAGAGCCCAGCAAGGCACTGGATCCAAAACAGGAGTAAGGAGGAACCGCATACAAGATCCGTAGCTCCAAGCAAAAAGGTGCCGGAAGGACTCTAAATGCAAGAGACTGAGCCCCTGCAGGCAGCAGCTTTTATACCTCCCAGCCCAGCACAGAGGCAGGCTAATTGGTCGCACCTGGATCAGCACACCTGCATACAATCTGCCTCCTCCCTCTCTGTTCCTGAGCTGGTGGAAGCAGAGCTGATCCCTAGGGCTTCTGGGGATTGTAGTTCCGAAGATTACGAATAGGAATGGCCAGGAATAGATAGTTATAGCCAAGGGCATTGTGGCAAGTGTAGTTTGTTGGGAAAAATAGAAAAGCACCAAAGTCTCGCAAATGGGAAACAAGGTCCAAAAAGTGAACAACGGTTGATCCAAGAGTTCTCCGCAGATAAATGAATAATAATTAGTCCATATTGATCGCCAATGAATGCGCCCAAGGCGCAGGCATGACATCTACCTTGATTCCTCACTCACCTTGTCTAGACAAGTTAGCGCCATGGCCTCCTTTGCAGCCTACACCACTTAAGTCCTCAATGCAGCCAGAACCTTCCTCATTAAAACCAATTGCCTCACCATTGCCCGGGCCATAATTGGCTCCAAGACAGACTATTGCAACGTCCTGTTTACAGGCACCTCTGCCTGGTAACCTTCAATATTGCAAGTTATACAAAATAACTCCTTGAGAGCTTCCCTTATATCCCGAAACGAGAACACATCGCCAAAGCCAGAAGAGAAGCTCACTGGCTGCCCATTCAGGAGCTGATCCTTTTAAAACACTCTCCATTGCCTCAAGTGCCTCTCCAATACAGTGCCCCCTTACCTCACACAAAGAATCACCAAATCCCACTCATCAAGGCCCACCAGGACCCCATACACAGACAGACTTCTTGTGCCCAAAGTGAGGAGATGTAAATAAAGCTGGAGGCTCCAGCTTCCCCTACTGCGCCGCCAAACTCTGGAATGACCTCACTCCCGATCTGAGGGCTGAGAAATCCTACTGGATCTTTCGCAAATCCCTCAAAATTCAGCTCTTCTCCTACCTCGCCCACCCATCCCATCACATCAGCAAGTTATCCACACCTTGACTCCTTACAACATGTACACTATGACTAATATGTTTGAGAATGCTATGTCTGAATGTAACTGTAATATTACCTTTGCTCATTCTTGTCTATGCTACAAATACTTGACTGTATGGCTAAATTTGCCTCCTTGACTTGTACCTGCAACAGCGCCTCAATGCCTCTGGGTTGTATGTGCACTTTACAAATGAAATAAATAAATACTGACTTTCAGGTAAGTGAGAAAAATCTGATGCAATGTTTCCATCGAGAGGGCAGCTGAGGACAGTGCAATTAGAGCATACAAACATTTCAGAATGGACACTCAACCATAAGGTCAAGTAACTTGAAAATGGTCAAAACTGTTTGTGGTCAAGCCGATTTTAAGAGGCCTGAACCGAGTTGATAAGATTTCCTATCGCATCTTAAATTAGAGCTGTAAATACTAAGGGCCTCATTACACGGATGGCGGTAGGGATTTACCGGTAAAATACCGGTACCGGTAAATCCTTACCGCCTTACTACGAGGTCCCTTTGCGGGTTGGGGGATTTAACGCCTGCTTTTTGCAGGCGTTAAAATCCAACCCGCTAAGGGACCTCAGAGCTAATTACGGCACCGCAAAATTGCGGTGCCGTAATTAACGCCTTCCCCATTCCCATAGAGCCCTATGGGGCAGAAATGGGAATGGGGAAGGGCAATGGTGGAAGGGGGATTTACCGCCCCTCCAACCTTGGAATGGGGCGGTAAATCCCCTTTCCGCCAAGGCGGTGCCGGTATTTTACCGGCATGAGCCATGGCGCTAATAGCGCCATGGCTCACCGCCTACCGTGTAATGAGGCCCTAAGTCTAAAAGGTACCAAGAAGGCTGAATACATTGTGTAATCTAATCTTATTTGAAAGAATCCACCAATACAACCATATGGAGACGATAACTGTTGCTTACAGAGAATAGCTGGATGGGACAAGAACAGTGACCCGTCAAAAACATAAGAGCTTGCGATAATGTGGATAATTCAGTACAGCTCCCAGTAATGGTCAGTATAACCAATGGAATGGATCATTATTAGTATCATCCTGATAAAAGAACAGTTAGCTTAACAAAGCTCTCTAGTATTTTCAGTACAGACATAGATAACCCATGAGACACGAAAAAAGAGGAGCAGTCTGGATACAATACTGATTAGGTAATCAAGAGTAATTATGAAAGCTTGCCACAAAGATAGTTTGTACTATAGTTGCAGTCTCAGCTGCACTTTGCATATTGAAGATATTCGCCAATAGTCACGTTATATTGCTTCATTGTAAGTTACAAAATGCAATAAGGACATAAAAAAGCTGAATTTGTAGATTAATGTATTTATGCTCTTTAGGTTTGTTTATCCAAATAACATACATAAAAAATGTGAATACTGAAGACATGTCTGCCATACATAATACAAATGTAGTATTGACCTTTAATCTATTTGTGTTTCTTTTATTTTAAATGTTTCCATTTATTAAGCTAATTTTGTGTCTTTGATCGTTATTTGTGTTACTAAAATTTTCTTTGGATTCATTGATTTACATGTAATATAAATGTGTTTTTTAATTTAAATTACACTGACAGTAAACTGCTGATACATTATATTTGTTCTTTGTTTTTTCTTCCTTTATAACTTCAGCCGACCATTGGTTTTCAGGTGCAAAATACAAGAAAAATATCACATTAAAAAAATAAATAATCAGTTAATTCCCTATATGGCACAATTATCATATACAACATATTAAATAAAACAAAAATAATTCACGAAGCGAAATTAAAATGACTAATTCATAAAAATGCATACATTGTTGGCTCAATGTATGCGTTATAGATCAACTCATGGATGTCGGCACACGGCACCTTCTGAAACAAGCTAGATGGAGAAATGTAGCCACCCAATAGACCACATCCAGTTTGTCAGACGATTTACATATGGCCATTGCCTATCTATTGCACGTATGTGTACTTGTAGAAATAAAGGTTTCAAATATATCACTCTCAGATGTTTAAAACCATTGCATAACATGTAGTGGGCCTGAGTTTCCACAATGATTCCACAGACCGGATAGGTGTCAGCGCGTGATTTTGTCCACAAGCTGGTAAATTCGGCGACTTTGAAGGTATTCAACCTAAATTCAATTTAAAGAGCAGGAATAACATCCAAGTATTCTTCTAAACGGTCCTTTTTACTTAACTAGTAATGGTGGTCCCAGGCTCTTGCTGCGGCATTCATTTTCCTGCCCCAATCTTGACAATGCAGCAGCTGCCGAATTTACTCTAGTTTTGCTCTAAATGTCTATACAAGTTGGATTTTCCCACAGAGCTCCCAAGTCCAGGGATACCAACCATCTTTTGACATGGACAAACCAAGGAAAAGCTCCTCCCTCATCTAATGCCAAGACATGCACCAGAGATTCTTTAAATGTGGGTATACCCGGAGTTCCCCACAGTGTAATCCAGTACAACACCGACCTCAGGCCCAGTTCGTCCGCAAATGGGCATAAGTCACATTCCAGGTGTGTCTGCGCATTGGGGGTACTCATTGGCAAGAGACGTTTTTTAAGGAATGCATCTTCCATAGGGGCTAGGCTTTTTCCGTTTGCAGATCCCCAGATATCAGCACCATATAAGGCAGAGTGTTTTGCCTTTAGCTGGTAGTTTGAGGGCAGACCTTACAGCCCCACCTCGATTTCTAAAAAAGAATGTTCCCACTGCCGGCAGTTCTTTTCTAAGATTAGAAAGGCCTTATATAATTGGGCCAACGAGGATCCATGGCCAGTGAATCTGGTGCCCAAGTAATCATAAAAAAGGAGTGTTTCAGTCTGGAGACTATGGGCCTCATTACGACTGAGGCAGAACGGGTTAACGGGCTCCGCTAAACGAGGCGGACCCGTTAAACCCGTTCCACCTCATTACAAGCTCCCCTTGCGGGACCCGGTAAGTAACGCCTGGTCAAACCAGGCGTCCTTACTGGGTCCCGCGAGGGGAAGAGGGAGCAAACAATGGGGCGCTCGTAATCGGCCCGTTGTTTGCACCCTCTCCCATTCCCATTGAGCCCTATGGGGGCTCAGATGGGAATGGGGAAGGTCCGGGCCCGGGTTCCTGGAGGGAGGAATTACCGGGCCCTCCGAACTCGGAATGGGCCGATAATTCCCCAATTCTGGGAACCCGGACTCGATTTCGGCAGCAGCCATGCCGCCAATAGAGGCATGGCTACCGCCGAAGTCGTAATGAGGCCCAATGGCTTTAGTTCTCCCTATGTTAATCTTGAACTTCAATTGGTCGCATTTTCTGATAACACTATCAACAGTTATATTTAGGCCCATGGAAGAAGTAGCCAACAAAATATCATCTGCAAAAAATAGTGCAGGAAATCTGTCATTCCTAATTCTTGAAGGATCCAAACAGTTTACTACCAAATCTTCGATTAGTTTGTGAATATAAATACTGAACAAAATAATGGTTGGGGGGGAGGGGTGAGAACATCCCCCCCCCTCCATTATTTACACAAAAAGATTCTGGCACCTCACCTGCGAGTCCCCAGCGCACAAACAGCTGTTTTTCTGAGTATAATAGCTGGATAAGCTGCACACGGTGGGCAGGGACTTTCCTATGAATGAGAACTTGCCAGAGCAAGCTACTAGAGACCCTATCAAACGCTGTTCTTAAATCAACAAACACTGTGTAGGTCCTTGTTTTGCATATCACTGTTTTTCTGCAAGCTCAATTGTAATCGAACGCTCTGGTCAATAGTACTTATACCCTCTCTGAAACCTGCTTGGAGGTGTTAGTATCCACCCAATCCTGCAGGTGTATTAAGAGAACCTTAGCAAAAACAATTCCCGACGAGTCCAGTAGTAAGACTGGGTGGTATTTGTCAGGACGCTCCCTCCCCCCTTTTTTATATATCAGTTTGATTTCGGCCCCCTGCCATTACCTAGGAACCATTCCCAACTCCACTGCTGCACTAAACAGTCGCCAAATTGATAATTCATTCCTGTACAAGTCGATGGGGATTTTAGCTGGGATTTTTTATTTTGAGATCTTACGTCTGTCTCAATTTCTTGGAATGTAGACCCAAAGGGGGTCCCTCTAGTATACAATTCAGTCTGTATCATACTTGATGAGATGGTCTAATCTTCACTACTAGCAGAAGAATCCCCATAGTCGTGTGTCAGGTGGGGTACTGCTCTGAAGGTGTCATCACCACTTAGTTCTATATAAGAGACCAGCTTACAGAATGTTGAACAATCACCATTCTTAGCTGCATTTAGAACGTGTATTGTGCACTTTCAAATTCCCTTTTTTTCTTTTTAATGGCAGGTTAAGAATTGCTCCTAAGGGAACACAGATGTTCTCTATTTCCTGGGGAATTTTCATTGGGATAGGTGACAAGAATCTTTTTTTAGCATCCTACACTTCGCATCGTCCCACATCTCTTCTTCTCAGCGTATGCCTTTTTACTATAGATATTTCATAGGTGATGAAGGTGGCAACAGATTTTGCTAAGGAATCAAATTCAGCCAACACTTTTCTATCTGGATATTCTTCCGCACATAATAGTGTCAAGGTTACCCAGGACATCTTGGTACATGCCTGGAATACTATCCGAGTCCACACGATTAGCCGTTTTACAGAGCAGTGAGCATATGCAGTCTAGTTGGATAATTTCACATTACTTCTGGGATATCCCAGACCGTGATCTGTTATTCCCAAAAAACAACTAGGGCACTCAACGGATCATACAGGAGGTTAAAGTCTCCAGCCACAAGGATGCAGGTTGTGTTTATGTTGCTATGATCCCACCTAGTAATGATGTCTTACGGTAATTCAAAATTAAAGGAGGAGGGGTTCCTAATTAACCTGTTATATATGTTAAACAGGAGTAATCTTTGGCCTCCAGGGAGTGTTATTGATCAAATCTGCAGGTCCATAGATCATGATTCACAGACTTCAAATTCACAGACTTCAAATGGTCCAATTCATGCTAACATCAACCCAGATGAATAGGCCTCTGCTAGGTCTACGTCTGGGGCCTTTCTGGGCATTAATACAAAAAAGGACTTATATCCCATGTCATGTCGTCATCACGCCTTTCCCAGAGCTAGACTCTCCTCATGTGGCCAGGGGACGGTAGCAGCTACCTGATCCTGACCCTGGCTATTTGAGGGAGGACCACATGAGGGGAGGCGTCCCTCAGGGGGAGGGCCTGGCATCATTAGATGAGACATGGTATCCCCCTTTCCTCCTTTCCCTTTTAGGGATATCCCTTCCATTACTCATGCCTCGATGGCAAACTGTGATCATCATCTTCAGCAAACCGTAAAGCCTGCTGATAGTATCCCTCAATATTTTGTAAACAACAGAATGATAAAGACTTGGACGAGGAAGAGGGGCCAAGTAATGGTGAATACTCTGCAGAACCAGAATGAGCAGTCTAGTGCTTGGCGGAAGCCGATTGGCTCCAAGCAACTCCCTTCCTTGAAGCACCAGTTTCCCTTCCATGAAGTGGGAGTTTAAAGATGGAACAGCTGAATGTAACAGGGAGATACAACCAGCTAATCGCTGCCGGGAACGCCAACTGGAGAGGTCCACAGGCAAGCTGGGGGACAGCACGAGAGGAAGGGCTGCAGGAGCTGGTTTGCCATGCTGGGATTGCAACAGGAAGAGAAGAGGACCCTTCCTGGAGACTGCGGGAACCGAGAAAAGGAACAGATGCTGCCCGAACACGGAGAAAGACCCAGGAGCGAAGCGGGAGCCGCAAAGGACACAGAAGACGCCAGACAAAGCCGGTAAGCCCGTCATGTGGAGGCACGAAGCTGGGGTGCTTCTATGTGTTTGCCGCAAGTGGTCCAGAGAACACTAAGAAAGCCGGTGAGCCCTGAGAAAGGAAGCTGGGTCACCGGGGTGCTTCAGCAGTTCCATCAAGTACCGATAAGTGCCAGTTACATGAATCGGGTGACCCTGAAGAAGGAGGTTGGGTCATTGGAACATTTAACAAAATAAGTAAATTAAAGTGGGTTTGAGTGTTCTGATAAAAGATATACAGAATATTGGAACTGTGTGAATACAAAAATAAAAGCAGAACCCGCACCCACATTCTGTAAAGGAGAAAGCATGGCAGGAATGCATACACGGTGTCTTGCGAGTCTGGGTCCAGCACCCAAGTTGTGGTGAGGTATGCCCTTAGGATATTGAATTACATTGATTGTGAAAAAGACTTGGGGAAGGGAGTTATTTCCCCTGGAGTGAAGGGGGTCATCCTCTTGGGCTTTAAAAAACTTGGTTATTCATTGGTACTTTTGTTTTGGTGAAAAGAAACCAGGGGAAGGGAGCCATTCTCAGGAACAGTGAACATTATCCATTTGGAACTTAAGTTTGATTATACCTTTTTTGTTGAACTTAAACTTTGTGTGCACTTTTCAAGCCAGATACTACCCTTAACACCTTAGAGTTTATTTTAGAATGCTAGGGCTAGGATAGGATTTCAGACACAGGACATTTTTGCTTTGGACATCTTACAGGACAGACCCTTAGTTTTGGTTGAGGTAGGGCAATCCCTGCTAGATTATGGATAGTGAGTCATGTCCAACCCCTTTATCATTTAATAAAAGTCTATAACCAATACCATGTGTCCTCTGTGTTCGTGTCTCATTCCTGGTTCCTCACACCCTGTAACTCAATACACTCTATGGCCCACATCTTCTGTAGACAAATTACCTCAAACCCTCAAATAAACAACAGCAGTCAGTATAATCCAGGTTCTTTCCCACTCCGGCTATTTTCCATGAGACCAACTTGACAAGCTGGTGGTCAGCTTCCATGAGGGTGCTTTGTTCATCCTCAAGTCAATCCACTCCTTCCAGGCCCACTTGCACCTCAGCATTTGTCCCGACTACATCTGGCCCATGACTTCGAGTGGTTGACAAATGAAGGAAGGAGGCGCCTTAGTGTGATCTTAGATCCAATTGGAGGGTGCGTTCTGTAGTCAATGGCCAGAAGCCCATCGACCAAGTAACTACTCTTTAAAAGGATTTGTATAAAATCAGTATTAACATTATGGTTCCGGCGGCGCACACCAGAGAATCTCTCATCGGATAATCGAAGTGCACCCATTAACTGAACAGATCCAATGAATACACTTATTTACTTGTGACTTTTGGTTCTCATATGAATCATGTACTGGTCTGGGAACATTGCACATGAAAGTTGGTTCCCACATCTTGGTTCCCCATGCTAGAGTGCAACCCAGCTTCAACTGCACTGATACGAAAGCGATTCTTCACTTGACCAGGGTAGTGTCGAGGAGGCGGGTTAGCTGTTGTATGTCTGTTAATAACTTCTGCAATTGACACATGAAATGTAGTTGGTGGACCATTAATACCAACTGAATCGTCTTGACGATAGGTTGCGCTTTTTATACTCGTGTTAGGAAGCCAATAGTTCTCGGCTAGACAGATACAGGGCGGCGCAGAGGATCCTGAGGATTTTTTATTTATTAGTTATAATCAAGAGAACTTGATTTTTCAACTTGTATGTAAAATATAAAACATCATACAATCATAAACTCATTCAATTCATGTAATCAAGAAAATCATAAAAATGTACATATCAACACATTTCAACGTATTAGAAATTAAAATATATCTGGAAAATATGATGCATAATATTAAAAGAAAGAACATATAAAGAAAATGCAAATAGATAAAAATTATTACAGCACATACTTCACTCTATGTCACATTCTGTTTCTCACAAATTACTCATGATTGTTGATTTTTTCAGCAAATTTAAACTCTACAGAAAGTTAAGAATCGCATATCTAACATTTCTCATAGCGGTATGAAACAACAGCTCCCATAGTTTAGTACTAGTAACAATCAAGTGCCCATTAAACAGAGGCTCAAAATGTAAGATTTTCTGCTATAGTAACATTGGGCACTCAGTACACAGATGCATCATCAGTTGAGGAGCAACTTGACAGAAACGACATTGTATATCAGAGATTGGTAACAGTTTGCGTGTGCACAAGACTTCCTTAATGGGCCAGATGTTTAAGCGAAATCGCAAGAAATCGTCTCGCTGTCGTGAGGCAGGAAACATGATTAAATAGCTCTCGATTCCACCGTAGCGTTTCAGGGTAAATGGGTTAGACAAGAATGTGATATTTAAGACACGCACTCCTGGTTTTGATCCAGTCATATTCCCAAAGGCGCTTTTTGGCCTTATCTGGATTATCAATTAGCAATGCCATGGAGATGCCTATATTGTTAATGATCTTTTGCGCCATTTGTCTCCAGGTCACAGCAAAGACCTCCGTTGATCTCAAGAGGTACTCCGCTATGATGCGTAAAAGACCAGGCCGATTTGTGCCCATCACACATTTACGGTAAAATGAGCATAGTTTCCATTTGTATACTGCATAAAGTGAAAGTAGCCCGAGCTCATGTCTGAGAATACATATTGGTTCTAACAATGGTATATTTAGGACGCGCTTCCGGTAGCGGCTTTCTACAGTTGACCAATATTGCTAAGATTTACTTGTAAATGCTTCGGTACCATATAAGATACTGGGGATAGTTTTGGTTTATAGTATAGAATAACAGGGGTTATCGAACATTTACAATACTTTGCTTTAATTAGACGCGCTTGCGATATGGCAGTTAATAATTTTTGCCTTACATGCTGAGGATTTGCGTTCTGACTAGGGCAGTTGGTAATGTAAGTGCCCAAATATATATATGATGTGACTGAGGTTAGATTTGTGTTTTGAAGGGGCCACTGATGAGTGGCAACACGTTGATTATGTTTGCCGAATTGTATAATTTTTGTTTTCATTAGATTAAATGAAATACAATTTTTCTGTGTGTATGCGTCAAGCGCACTTAAGAGAGCTCGCAACCCATTAGGAGTCTTTGAAAAAAAGAACCATGTTATCAGCGTAGAGCAAGGATTTTACATGAACGCCATTGAGTTTGGGAGAATCTGATACAATAGCTGCAAAACTAGAGCCCACGTCAGAAATGAAGAAGTTAAACATTGCAGATGCCAAAAAACAACCCTGTTTTAGTCCACATGCAGTGTGGATTGGATCAGATAACAGGCCTTCATTAGACAATTTAAATTTGGATTGTAGTGTCGGTATGGAAATCAATGAGCCATTTTAAAATGGACCATGGACACCCTTTGTCCATCCATTTTTTGTAAAGAACATCCCCCGGAACAGCATCAAAGGCCATACAAAAGTCTATAAAGGCAGTGTAAAGAGCCTGGTGTTGTTGTACTTGCTGTATAATACTGTTCAAGGTAATGATGTTCACTGCTGTACCGAGGCCTGGAAGAAAACCTATTTGGAATGGATCACGTAAGCATTTTGAGACCAGCCATAGATTGTATTTATTCAGAATGAGTTGTGCAAATCTCTTACCCGGGCAGTCTAGAAGGGCAATGGGCCGGTATGATGTGGGATTATCTCTGCTGCCTTTTTTAAAAATATTGGAAGTATTATAGATTGCTTCCATGATTTTGGTATAGCTCCAGTTGTGAATATGTGCATAAAGAATTGAAGGAGTATCTGCGCCCATTCATATGGATGGTCCTTCAGCATAACATTATTTAGGCCATCCGGACCCGTGGCTCGTGAATACAATGCTGTATGTCTTAAATATTGATTGAAAAGTGATGGAGCATATGTTGACTGGTCAAATTTGGAGTCAAGTGTTCAAATGGGGAGCAATATAATTTGTGAAAGTAGGCTTTCCACAGCTCATTAGGGATGGCATTGTTTTGTACAGAACCTTGAGTTTTGGATGTCGCGTCATTCAAGCAAGCCCAAATGCCACTCGTGGATTTGGACAAAATCTGTTGTAGCATTTTTTCGCCATTATTTTGATATTGAAGCAAACAGTGACTCTTCCACCAGGATCTATAGGCTGCTTTTATTTGTTCTTTTGCTGTCGTGCGACTTGCAATTGGAAGAAATTTCATCGTAGATGAGCTTTCTTTAGCTGCACCAATGGATCAAAAACGATGGCTGCGCTTGTATTTATTGCTTGAGGCATTATGGTTTGCTTGAAGACTCGCATCCTTTCAACATAGCAATAAGTATCATGAATTATGGGGGAATTAAAGGCCTTCCTCCGAGAATTGTTGTATTGATGCAATTTAGAAGGGTTCCAACGCAAACGGTTACCACTATTATTCACTGTGATGTTAGTGACGTGGAGATTCCTTTGCGGTAAAATTGTAGGCTGGGGAATTCTGCAGTACATAATGAGCTTGTTGTGGTCGCTAAGATTTGTTTGTATGACCTGCATGGATTGGACTTTTGGCAAAAAGCTGGTGTGTACATAAATGTAATCTAGGGCCGCCGCTGGTCCTCCCTGCCCCAAGTGAATTGAGATGGATCACCACCTGGTACAGCACCATTCAACATGACAAATGCTCTTTCTTGCATGATGTTGGACCAGGTCATTTCATTCCATTTGGAAATAAGTGCAGGTTGAGGTCACCAACTCTGATTGTAGACTGTATATTCTGGTCCAACAAGAGGGCATCTAGATGCTCGAGCAAATATTCAAAGAAATGATCTACTGATAAGTTCTGCCTACTCCAGTAGATGGTAATGGTGACAATAGTTAAGCTACCTCTGGTCAATGTTACAGCTTGAAAATAGGGGGAGGGCGAGGGGAGTTTTTCACTTTTGAAAGCAGAGGTTTTGCTAATTGCCAAGAGGACCCCGCCAATAGGGCGGCCCCTGATGTTCTTGATGGCTGGAGTGGCGACGATGAAGGGAGACGCCCATACAGGGGTCTTAATGAGCCAAGTTTCCTGTAGTGCAACTGTGTCATAATTTGCTAGGCCATTGGTCCCAGAATTGATGATGTGTTTATGGCCTCTTGTGTTCCATGAAACTAAACTACAAGAACTGACAAATGCATCATGTTAGGATTTCGAACTATATGACTGGGCTGCCGGAATCTAGGTTGAATGGTTTATAGTTTGTGGTGTCAAACCGATATGGCTGCGCTTGTATGTATTGACCTGTGGTCTTTCGGCAGAATCAGCTTTGGTGTTTTGTTCTTGTAATAATACAAAATCTAGATCGAATAAGTGCATTCTGGCCTGCCACAAGATATTGGCTACTAGGTTAGATTGCACATGAATTCTCGCTTCTGAGAGATCATTCATGTTGGTAAATTCCACTAGATTGATGTCTGCTGTGGATAAAGCTGCTAGCATTGGAACTTCACTGCAAATATTTAGAATGCTCGCTCTGTTAAGGGCGTACTTCGGAAAAGGTGCGTCACGACATCTTATCAATAAAAAACAGTATTTTGGCTGACTTATGTCATTGTCTAGACGATTGGAATTGGACAAAGGTTTGTCTAGATTTTGTTGTGGTACTTGGGGGAGTCTACGTTCTATGAATGAACTTCATCTGAGTTTGTCATATTAGATGGTTTCATCTGACCCTTTAGCAGCAAGCTCACATCCGGAAATGCTTTGCATTGTGTTTTGTCAGCACATGGCTTTTGACCATGATATTCCACAAAATAAGAGTCGATTGATGTCTTTATGATGTCCCGTATGTCTTGAATTGGCAAGATTGTCTGAGCAGGTGGCCCTGTCGGTGGTGAAACAAAGCTCGTGGGTTGTGAAACGATCCGAGTGGGTGAGGGGCCAGGTATAATGGAATTAATCAGACAGATCTTTTTGGAATGGTTGAGCTCTAGATGGTGCAGACAGTTGCGAGATCGAGTCACTGCATATGACTAAAGGAGTAATTTGTGTAGCAACTTGTGAATTGGAACTAGAGAACTATTGCGAGGGAGCCATTTGACAGACCTCCGAATTTAAGCATTGATAGAAGCTCTGATCTGTTCTCTCCGTTCCTCAAAGGTTGGCGGGACGGTTTGTGCTTTACCTAGGCTGAAAGTGGTGAGGTGCGATGGTTTTTCACCAACTGTTTGGTAAGGTCAATCGTAGATACTGGAGCGTTTGAGATGTCGGGCTGAGGAATGGACGTCGCTGAACAGCCTGCTGGATCTCTTTTGGTTGTAAGTTCCACCAATTCATCTAGAGGTCTGCAGGCCATAAATGTCTGGGTAGTGGCCTTCTTGACATTCAGCATTTCCTTGGCGGATGTGTTGGTCTGGGGCTTTTAATGCGTGGTGATAATTTTGATGAATTTGCGCACTTTTGACTTTTGATTGTGTGAGCCGTCCTGTTCTTCCCAATTTCACAGGTTTACTCGGCTCGGTGTTCAAAATCTGGGAGGACTGAGGGGCGACTTTGTTAACCTCTTGATTTGTGGACACTGGCACAAAAAGCTTAAAGATGTTCGGCATTGATGTGGGAATGGTATGAACACTAGGAGTGAATATAGGAGATTTCGCCTCACCATCTTTAGGAGCGAGATCATCCTTGTCGATATTGACTGTTGGAGGCTTGTCAAGCCTCACTTGTTGAGCGTTGATGGCATGACCAAAATCCACAGAAGTCATTTGTGGATTAGTCAGGACGTGTGAGGGGAGAGATGGTACACTCAATTCGTGACAAGCCTTTATTGGGCTCATTTGGTATGTCATCTTTGAGTCGAGAATTTTGGATAATTTTGCTATTGTAAGAAGGGCGGTATTCATAGCGCTCAAGGTGTTGTTGAGAGCTGGGGCTTCTGGAAAGGAGAAGCGCTTGGATTGTGTTTTGTTAATGAAGAATTCAGAATCCTGTGTGGCTTCTTGGAATCTTGTGCGACGAGGGGTGGGGGCAATAAAAGATGGTGACTCATCTACGCAGTGGGTGTTGGGCCGGTGCAGGATATCTGGTGATTGATGGAAGGTTGCGTCCCTGTTTTGGAGTGGAGATTCCTGCACTGGTGAGAGCTTATTTTGAGCTGATGTAATGCTCTGGGTATCATCCTCATGCAACTGGATCAGGTCACCAGTGTTGGAGCAAATGTAGAGAATGTCGGGAGATTACGGAGGTGACTTATTTGATGTATCCATAAAGTCCATGGCCTCATCATCAGCCTCCCCTGCGATTGTTAAAAGCTTGTGTGCAGCACGCAGCTTGTGTTGAGCAGCCAATGTGCATCTGATTGGTTCCAACACCAATTGAGAAATGATGTGGTCAGATGGAGGGGGTAAGCTATAGGGTTGCAATTCACCCGAGACACAAGCTGATACTAAAGTTATGCCAGTGACTTCCCCTATTAGCCCTAAAATGTTTGGTGCGTTGGAATCGGTTGGGTGTGGAGGTCTGTTACATAAGTTGGAAACACCCTGTGGGACCGAATCTGAACTTTGTGCTATCACTGGTGGAATTGAGCAACCATTGGTGTTTGTGGCGTCGCTATTTCTAATGTTGGTGCCAGTAGATGAATCAGCTCGTGGAAGGATGGAATCACTAGAGACTGGATCATTGGAATAAAAGGCGTGAATGTTCGAGGTAAAGGAAATTGAACGCTGCATATTAGGTATTCTGCGACTCGCGAGGCATGAATTTCTGGCCGCCGCTGCCATCTTAAGGTGATCAATGCTCAGCGGATGGGCCGGAATAATGGCTGGCATGCCGGATTTCAATGTAAATCTCTTAAGGACCGTTGTGGAAACAAAATGTGGATTTCTTGAACTGAAAATGCACTTAAATAAGTATGGGAGGGGCGTGGCTACGAGGGCCATGTAGGAGGACGCGATATGGAGGAGCTCCCGAGATCCTGAAATGATCCTGGCGAAATAGTGCATAACAACGTGCCTATGACTGCTGAAAACACACATGCCGGTGTGTGGACGGTCTGACTGCGCTTGGTGAACTTTTGGAAGGCGTGGGAGGAACGGTGGCAGAGTTTTGTGCGAAAAAGATAAGGAGCGCCGGAGACGAAAGACGAAACAAAATGGCCGATTAACAACCGGAACAAAGGAAGGAGCAGGCCGCACGGTGGTCGGGCGATAGAAGCGTACTGTGTGCGCATTTGTAACTTGTGCAGAACGCAGGTCCTCTGGGTCATGTCTAATAGAACAGTGAGACCAAAGGCGAAGCAGCCCACCTTGGACAACTTCGCCAAGATGTCCCCTGGTCTGGAAAATTCCAAGAGTAAGGATAAGTCGCCTACAGGCAGCATGCCTGCGACGGGTACTAACCAAGAGGTCCTGGCTGCGATTGCGGACTTGAAGGCGACCTGGGAAGCTAAGCTTGAACTGGCCGTAACTGAGCTGAAAACGGCATTGGACCTTAAGGTCGGTGAGGTGCAGGAGGAGGTGAATTTACTCCGGCAGGACGTCAGGTCCTTGGCGGAGCGCACTGAGACCTTCGAGAAAGAGGTGAGCCTGAACACCGCGGATTGTGCCTCCCATAAGGCCGAATTGAATGCCCTGGTGCAGAGAGTGGGCAACTTGGAGAACAGGGCGGAGGAGGCAGAAGGACGCATCCGACGGAACAACATTCGCATCGTGGGCTTGCCAGAAGGATTGGAGGGCCACGATCCTACGGAGTTCATCAAATCTATGCTGTTGCAGGAGATACCCGGAGGAGCCTTATCTCAAGGATTCGCGGTGGAACGTGCGCATAGAGCTCTAACAAGGAGGCTGCTGCCGGGAAACCCGCCTAGGCCAGTAATTGCCAAAATCCTTAATTACCGGGACCGGGAGAGGATACTAGAACACTTCCGCAAGGGAGGAACGATTACACGAGGACCGGCAAACATAACGGCCTACCCGGACTATACCCTGACTGTGCAGCATAGCCGCATGAACTTTGGGACGGTAAAGCAGAGATTGAGAGAGGCGGGCCATAAATACATGTTGCTGTATCCGGCGAAATTGAAAGTTTTTCATAAACACAAAACTTTGTTTTTTGAGACTCCGGAGGATGCCATGGGATGGCTTGACGCGCAGGGATGTCCCCAGGAGCCTGATGTTCGGACGGGAAGAGGAGATGGAGGAGACAAGTAGTGCACGAGGAGGGTGCTACAAGATGGCGCGGAATAGATCTCTGGGACTTGATTATAGTCATTTGCGCGGCCTTAGGCAGAGAAGGTCAGACTGTTGCACAAGATATTATGAGCACTGTGACTATTGCTGTAACGCTCACCTGATTCCCGTAGAGGCGCCGGTCTTGACTGGGCGTATACCGTATCTGCAAAGGTGATGTGTAACACACGGCTGGCTCTTTGGGCTGGACCTCTGTGCACTGTATGTCTGACTTGAAGGGTAAGATGTCTTAGGTAAGTGAACGCCGTGCTCTCCATCTGCCTCGGGGCAGGGTGCTGTAACCAGTTTCTTCACTGGATAAGGGGAGCAGGCCTCTTGACTTCAGAGGACTGCTGTCCGTCGTTTACTGCACGAACGGTAAGTTTTGAGTAATTCTAATGTCTTTAAAGTCTTTAGTAATGATGTTTCTTGTTTTGCAGGGTTCCGGCGATGGCGGATGACGGGCTGAAGTGAGTTGAAGATGGAGCCCGTGTGATGAATAGAAGCGCCTGGAAGCACGTAAGTAAGCGCTTGTTGCCTGCTTCACGATGCGCTCTAACTGTCTTTTTATTTTGCAGGTACAAGTTCGGAGCGGCTGCAGGGTGCCGGAATACCCACTGGGTTAGATGTGGAAAGGAGTAATGGCACGTGAGTATTAAAGTTCCCCAATGTCTTTAAACGCACCTTGTTTTGTCTTTCAGATGCGGGATGCAGCGCCGAAGGCCTCCGGAGCATGCGAAGAGTTGGTAAGCTTTTGTCTTTCAGATGCCGGAATGCAGTGTGAAGACCTCCGGAGCGCACGAAGAGTAGGTAAGCCTTTGTCTTTCAGATGCCGGAATGCAGTGCGAGGCGTTGGTGACAGCCGATGGACCAGGTAAGTGAAGAGCTGTCACTGAAGACCGTAATGCTAACCTGTTCTTTCTTGTCTTTATAGGTGTTGCTGAAGACTGGATTCAGGATGGTAAGCCTTTTTCCTTAGGCCCAGGATCAGATGCAGAAGACACGATGAGCGTTCTGCTGCAGAGGATGCAGAATAACGCAAAGCAAGATTCATCCATCGGGTGTGGTTTAAATAGCCTCCTGTAGTGCTTAGGTGTCTCCTTCCACAGCCACGCCTAGGTAAGAAAAGAGTTCCTGCTTTCCAGAAGAGTTCCAGTGTTCTGAATCTAGGGAGTGGCTCCTGCCCCACCCAACAGGAAAAGTAGTTCCAAACAGAAGAGGATCAGAGGCTCAGAGGCTCAACTGGCAGGCAAGTAAGCAGCATGGTCTGCTGCAGGTAAGTCCACCCAAGCATTATGAGCCCGGCGCTTCCAGCGCTGGGACTGGTGCCACTGGCGCCAGGACTGGGTCCAAAAGGTCCCAATTGGGACTGGTTGGCACTCGGAACCTGGGTTATGGATCTGCTTCCAAGGGAGTTGGGAAAACCCTGACCTTTTGGAAGCAGAGATCATGACAATTGCTGTATTTAGGGGAGCCTTGCAGAGCGGATCTCTTTACCCCACTTAGTAACTTTAGTTAAGTGGCCATTAGGGCGACTTCACCCTACTGAGCTCTGGGCATTGTTTGGTGCTTGCAGGGCTAGATGTGGGGGTGCCTGAGTTCCAAGGATGGAGCTGGGCAGCAGTTGGGGTGTGGTGTTGGGGAAGGGATGGGTAGAGGGTGGGGAGGGAAGTGGGGAGTTTGGGGTGTGTATAGTTATGGGGAGTTCGAGTTTGTACAAGAGGCTACAAGAAAAAGCCAGAGGGCTGTATCTGTATCGCGTGGGCAGGTGGGATTTGCTGCACAGAAGGGGGGAGGATACTTTTGAGCTATGGGGGATCTTAAGATCGTAACGTGGAATGTCAGGGGACTCAATAGTTACCTAAAGAGGAACATGGTCATGATGTATTTGAAAAGACAGAAGATTGATATTGCACTGTTTCAAGAGACGCATCTGACTCGGCAGAAGTTGGAACTGGTGGGGAAGAAGTGGAGAGGTACTGTAGTGGGCTCTCCGTATTCTGCCTATGCTAGGGGAGTGTTGGTCTGGGTGGCAGCACCGCATGTTCTGCTGCAACTTACACAAGAGGTGGTGGATACAGAGGGGAGGATGGTCATACTGAAGACACTGGTGGAGAACAGGGAGGTGTGCATTGTAAATACATATGCCCCCAATCAAAATACGGCAGCATATTTTAGGACTCTGTGTACCAACCTGGGTGCGTGTGTGGGTGGGGCGGTTATTTGGGGAGGGGATTTTAATTGTGTGCTGAACCCCAGGGTAGACAGATAAGATTGATAGGCCCACCCCAGCGGCCAGGGCATTGCAGACACTGCTCGACGACTCGGGCTGGCAGATGTTTGGAGGCTGAAACATCCTAATGAGGAACAATACTCGCATTACTCAGCCCCGCAACCACTGCATACGAGACTTGATTATTTGTTTGCCACGCCAGATGTGGCGATAGAAACCACCGAAATAGACTACAAAGCGAGGGTCCTGTCGGACCACTTGCCTCTGGTCCTGGATTGGCAGTACTGCCGCCCCAGAGCGCGGATACCGACGTGGCGCCTCCGGGCTGAGGCGCTCAAGGATCCGGTCTTTAGAGAGGATATCAGGGATGAGGTCACACATTATTTCGAGGAGAATGCTGGCAGTGTGGATTCGCCGGGCACGCTCTGGGAAGCCTTTAAGGTGGTATTGCGGGGTGCTGCCATTGCTAAATCAAAGGGCCTGCAGGGTGGGGTCCTAATGGAGCTAGGGGAAGCTGAGGATGAACTGGAACGGGAGCTCAATAGGGTTGGGGGATGCGGAGCTAGTACTCATACTACAGCAGCGGTGTGCAGAACTTTGGGAAAGGCTCTGCAACCTTAACTATAAGAAGTATGTTGAGAGACAGCCTGCAGGTGGGGATAAAACGGGCCGTCTCTTGGCGTGGTTATACAAGAGCGAAACCCCTAGGCCCCCGGTTAGGACAATAACCAGAGATGATGGAGAGGTAGCGGACACACAAGAAGGAGTCAATGAGGCATTCTTAGATTATTACAGGGCACTACATGAGGACAAAGGGGGGGGCAACCAAGAGGAGATAAGAGACACTTTAAGAGATATGGGATTACCTAAGATTAGTGCCGAAGAAAGGGAGGAGCTGGATGCACCGATTACTTTAGAGGAATTGGAGGAGGTGGTGAAGCAGCTGCCCACCAGTAAGACCCCGGGTGCGGACGGACTCCCTAGCGAATTTTATAAAGCATATAGTGAGAAGGTACTTCCCCCCCCCCCCATGCTAGAAATGCTCAATGAATCGTTTGAGGTGGGCCGGCTGCCAGAATCGCTTAGAGAAGCGATAATAATACCACTCCCTAAGCCCAACAAACCAGGGCATAGCTGCAGCTCCTATAGGCCCTTGTCAATGTTTGTAACGCTCACCTTAATCCCTCGGAGGCGCAGGTCTGGGCTGGGGGTTCTCGGAGTCTTCTAGGGTCACGCGCAGGTCTCGAATGCCACCCTGGAAAGGCCCTTTCCTCACTGAGATCTTGATCTGAAGGGTGAGGTGTCTGCAATTAGGAGAGCAAGGGGTTAATAAGGATATATAAGCCTGACTGGGCAAGCTGACTCCCCTTCCTGGTACTCCCCAAGTAGTTCGTAGGCTAAATGTGCTCACCTTATATAGGTGAAAGCGGAGCTCTCCATCCTGCGTCTGTGCAGGGGCGCCGAAGCCAGTTACTTCACTGGTTAATTGTCCAGCCTCTTGGTTGCAGAGGATGAAGATTTGGAGCTAGGCCGTCGTTAGCAGCACGAACGGCGGTTGCTTGAATATGGAGGTCCGGAGAGCGATGGAATGGCGAAGGTATTGCAGGCAAGTAAGTAGAAAATGTCAATTCGAAGTTAAAAGCACTTCTTAATGTCTCTTTTCCTTTTTCAGGTTGCAGAAGCAGCTGGGTAGAAAAATAGATGTCGAGGAATGCGCCGAGGAGTGAGAAAGATGAGAGCTGCCCAAAACACGTGCGTATAGATGGAGTTTTGTATTTCTTAATGATGTCCTTTTGTTTTGCAGATGCAAGTAGCAGCGTCGGCGGAGGCGAGAAGAATGCAGCGCAGGTAAGGAAAGTTTCCCGGTGGTTACTAACCAAAGTCCTTACTTCCACAGGGTGCCGAAAAATGGAAAGCTGCAGCCCGTGGCTTGAGATGCACCGATGGACTGGGTAAGTGCTGCGCTGGTTTTTATCTCGTGCTAACCTGGTGTTCTTTTCCCTTCTCAGATGCTGCAGAAGACGAAGATGGTATTTCAGAAGGTAAGATTACGGATTTCTCTTCCCTAGATGCAGAAGTTGAAGATTCTCTGGAGCTGACACAGTGAGCGTTCTGCTGCTATTGCAGAATAACGCGAAGCACGTTGCTCTGATCGGGCGTGGTTTAAATAGTCCTACTGGAGTGCTTAGGTGTCTCCTTCCACAGCAGCCTCGCCCAGGTAAGAAGTCCCAGCTTCCAGAATAGTTCCAGTATCCAGTCCCAGGGAGTGGTGCTGGCCACACCCAGAAGGTAAAGTAGTTCCAGCCATGGATGGATGAGGATTTCATCCTGCAGGTGAGTGAGCAGCATGGTCTGCAGCCGGTAGGTCCACCCAAGCACCATTCCTTACATCATGAGCCCGGCACGTCCTGTGCCGGGACTGGGTCCCCTTATGAGCCTGGCGCCACTGGCGCCAGGACAAGGTCCATAAGGCCCCTATGGGAGCCGATGGGTGCCTGGAAATGAAGTTGTGACCCAGCTTCCGAGGCAGTTGGGCTAAACCTGACTCCTTGGAGGCTGCGGTCATGACAATGTTGAACCAGGACGGCAAGATATTGACGGCGGTCCTGGCCAATAGGTTGCGTAGAGTTATTAGTAAATTGATACATCCGGACCAGACAGGTAATGTCCCCAACAGAAATATAACCCACAACCATAGGCGACTCCACCGGGTGATTGAAGGGGGGAGCAAGAGCGAGGGTGAAATGGTGGTTGTGTCCCTAGATGCAGTCAAAGTTTTCGACTCAGTGAGGTGGCCGTGGTTGCTAGAGGCCCTGAGGGAATACGGGATGGGGCCGGGCTATGTGGGCTATGTCAGGTGGGCGAAGTTGCTGTACAGTGAGCCGCTGGCTAGGGTACGTACAGGAGCGGTGATATCCGAGAGGTGGCAACTTAGCAGAGGCACCAGACAAGGGTGCCCCTGGTCCCCGATGTTATATATTCTGGCCCTGGAGCCCCTGGCAGTGTACCTTCGACAACAATATGACATGATAGGCATTGAGGTAGGGGGAGAGAAACACCTAATATCCCTGTATGCTGACGATTTGCTATTATATCTGAAATATCCGGAGGAAAATCTTCAATATATTCTGGAGGTAATGGAAAGGTATGCAGAACTGTCTGGCATAGCGGTGAACCCCCAAAAATCGAGCATGTTCCCATTGGGTAGCTACAGAGGGACCCCCTCTGGAGCGGTTGCCAGTGTTGTCGATACCATGGGCGGTTGGCTCCTTCCGCTACCTCGGAATAGATGTGTATCACACGGTAGAGGAGGAACATTTGCATAACACCGAGGTGGCTGTGGGAAAAATCCGTATGAAGTTTTGGGAGAAGTTGCCGTTGGCAATGATGGGACGGGGCGATGCTCAAAATGGTGGTCCTACCTAGGCTCTTACATTTTTTCAGCAATATTCCGTACATGATATCTAAGAAGTTTTTTGCCAAGCTGAATAGTATGTGCAGAGACTTCCTATGGCATGGCACTCGGAATAGAGTGGCGCTATGGAAGTTGCAGAATTTCTATGAAAAAGGGGGTATTAAGCTGCCTAATTTTGAGGCCCATTATGTAGCTGGCCAGTTGCAATATGTGGTCAAATGGCTCTCTGATGAGGTAACTCCCGAATTTAAGCTGTTTGGACAGGACTGCACTCCGTTTTACCTGAAAGAAATTATTCGGTTGCCTAGGTCTGAAATGAATGAGCGCCCGGGTATGATGTTGCTTGGGTGGAAGATGTGGCGTAGAGTATGTCGAATGATGGAGGACCCGTACCCGTGTTCCCCGCAGGTGCCGCTGGTGGCCTTGGCAGGGGAAGACAAACAACTAAGGATGATAATAAGGACCTATTGGGAGTTGGCCGGGCTGGTTACATTGGGGGATGTCTGGCAAGAGGGGGCCATTAAGGATTTTGAAGGACTAGGGGAAAAGGCGGGCTTGCATAGGGGCCAGTATGTCACGTATCTAAGGCTGGTGCAGAATATTCGTAAAATCTGGCCTGAGACTGTATTGGCGGAGGAGACAGACGCCACTATGGGGACAATATATGACATATCAGAAGGAGGGCATGAGATCTCTAGACTGTATGGGATGGTGATGACCCGGGTAGGGAAGGAATTGACGCATTTGAGGCTGGATTGGGAAACAGAGGTGGGAGCACAGATGGAAGATGGGATGTGGGAACGTGCTATGGGATACCACAAGAAGGTGTCCAGAAATGCCAGATTACAACAAATACAGTTGTACATAACGCACAGAGCTTACATGACCCCGATGAGAATATCGAAGTTTATAAATGCGGGACGACAAGCGTGCCCAAAATGCGATAAGGAAGATGCTGATATGACACACATGTTTTGGTCTTGCCCAGTGATTGAGAGTTTCTGGGGAGAAGTGGCGCAAAAACTAGCGGACAAAGGGGTCACGCTCACTATAGATACGGCCTGGGCCTGCCTGTTGGGAGGGTTTCCCAGACCACGGAAACTTAAACATGTTGGGAAATTGAAGGACTTGGCATATGTGCTCGCAAAATGAAGGATTGCCATGGGCTGGAAGCAGTGCCATAAGCCACTGGTGGAGGTATGGTGGCGGGATTTGCAAAAATGGGCGGAGGCTGAAACGGTGGTATGGCAGGAGGCATGTAGCAAGTGTGGGAAAGAAGAAGTGAGTACCCTGCTAGCATGGAGAGTATTAATAGCAGGACTGTTGGAACAATAACGGATTCTGCAGTCTCAGAAGAAGGTGATACCCTGCCACACGCAGCAGATACGGAATGAGAAGGACAAACAAGCTCTTGAGGGGGGACGGATTGGGGGAGCAGTGGTCTTGACCAATTGATGTTCATGTGTTTTGTTGCAAATAACGCTGCCAGTTTGGTTTGTATTTATTGTTTGTTTTAAAAATAATAAAAACCGTTTAAAAAAAAATAAAATAAGCATGGGAATACTTTTTTTTCATTAATTTGTTTAGTTGCATAACAACTTTTCAAATACTTGTAAACATACAGTTATTTCATTTCATTCAAGATAACATTTTTCAATCAAATTTCATATTTTTAAAATACAATCTTTAAAAATTTGCAATTATTTTTGTTATTCAAAAGCTCACTTCATTCACATACAAAAGAAAAGAAAAGAGGGCAAAATGGAGGAGAAAGGATAAGGAAAAAAACGCAAAAGCGAGGAAGGAAGGAGGGCAAGAAAACAGCTTTAACTTGACTTAATAGGGGCAATAGAGTTGTTTTCCTTTAGTACATCATTATTCCCCTCCAACCTTTCTACCTTGACTAAATTCAGGTACTATCCTTTCTAAAAAAGTGAACAATTGCTACTTTTACCGATGTTTTTGGGCATGAGAAAACCCATTGCCAAATTTCCTGTGCATTCATATATACTGTAAACTCAAATGCTCTTTGAAAAAATTGTTTACGTATTGCAATCAAAGCAGAACAATGCACCAATAAGTGTTTCAATGTTTCAGGTTCATCTTCATTTAAACAATAACGGCAATATATTAAGTTCTTCGGGATTAATCTTCTGCGAGCCAATACTTCGCAAGTGTGCCATAGGTTGAACCTAAAGCGCATGTACTGAGACCGGATGTGAGGAGAGGGACATTTGGTCAGATATTCTGCCATTTGTCTGTACCTTTTTACTCCAAACAGCGAGGTATCAAAATCCTTGTATTGAGCGCAAAACTCCATGTTCTGTATCCAATCCCCTTGACAGAGTTTAATTTTTGCTCGTCCCAGATTGGTTATTAATAGTTCTAAATCGATGGCTGCTTCCATCATAGCATTATATGTTATTTTACACCAGGTTTTTGGTAGTGTGTTGCAATCTGATAGTAAATGTTTAGCTGCTATTCCCAACACATTATGCATTCGAGTACTCAATATACATTTACGGAGCAGAGAACACATTTTCCATAGTAGTTGAGAATACAAAGAGAGTGACCCTAATTCATACCGAATCAAGGGTAGAGGGGTGCAGTTAGGCAGATTCAGAACTTTCTTCCAAAAACTGGCTTCCATTTTGTTCCAATCTTCTTTTTTTATTGTCCAGAAGGCCTCCATGCCGTATATCAGGATTGGGCTTACTTTCATTTGGTAGAATGACAGGACATGCTTAAGTGAAAATTTCCCAAACTTATATGCTAGTATTTTAGCTTGTGAGGTTAAAGCTCGAAGTTCGGAATCTGGTTCGATTCTGTGATGGATTTGATTAATAGTGTTAGAAAACACTATTCCAAGATATTTATAATGGTCGACCACGGCCAAACTTGTATTTTGGATTCTCCACGGGCCCTCTTGTTTTGTTTTCTTTTTTGATAAACTTGGCGTGCATACCACCAGCTGGGATTTATTGACGTTTATAATCATGTTGTTCTTTTATGTATATGCGTCTAACGCTTGTAACATATTTTGCAATCCACTAGGAGTTTGGGACATAATTACCAAATCGTCGGCGTACAGTAGATATTTTATTTTTTGATTGTCTAGCTTTGGAGCGTCACAGATGATATTAGTGAATATGTCCCCTATGTCCAGAATGAAAAAGTTGAATAAAAAAGATGCAAGTGGACAGCCTTGTTTCAGGCCCATCTCCGTGGCTATCATTGCTGACAGGAGGCCTCCATATGTTAAGCGTACTTGCATTGTGGTGTTCGTGTGGAGCAGCATAACCATGGTTAATATGGAAGTGGGACACTAAGTTTTTTCAATTTATTGTATAGCATAGTTCTGTCAATCGTGTCGAAAGTGGCCTGAAAGTCGATGAATGCCATGTATAACACTTGGCCTTTTTCTGCATATTGCTGTTTTATCAGGTTTAGGAATAAGATGTTAGGTACTGTTCCCAACCCTGACACAAAACCTGCTTGAAATGGATCAATTAGATGTTCAGCTATGGTCCATTTGTTTAGTTCTTTTAATAGAAGTCTTCCATAGATTTTGCCAGGCACGTCCAGCAGTGAGATTGGGCGATAACGAGTTGGAAGTTGACGATACTCTTTTTTAAATAGGGGTACAGTTGATGCATGAGTCCAGCTGTTTGGGATCACTAGCTTTTGATTTATGGCTGTGAAAATGTTATGCAATATGGATGCCCAGAGTTCCGGATGCAATTTCAACTGATGGTTAGATAGCCCGTCAGGGCCAGACGCCTTCAAATTGCTTGCTGATTTGATCAGGAGCAGTATATCCTCCTGATCAAATTCTAGATGGAATTGTTGCATGGTTTTATCATCCTTAGGGCAATTACTGCCATCGGGACCGGCGTTAAGTTTTGTGAAGTGTTGTACCCATTGTTTTTCATTAACTGCATTTGCTTGAATTGCCACCTGTGAGCCAACCGTAGCTTGGTTTATGATTGACCACATTTTTTGCTGTATTTTTCGTGGCTAAAATACTTAACATGTTCGCGCCATCATTTTGATACAATTGGGCTCGATGTTGTTTAACCCAATTCCCAATTCTTGTATCGGTTTGTGGCCTTCCTGAGTTGCAGTACCTTCTGAGCCGCACAGTCTCGAATGATGTGCCTTACTTCTGCTCGATATGTTATTTTTCTCAATCTCAGTGTCAAATCAAATGAGTGGGGATGAGGTTTAGCTAATGATTTGGTATATGTTGATTTGGGCTGCTGATAAAGTTGCATTACATTGCTATACTCCATTCCCAGATGGCCCACACTGCCTACTTCCATAGAAATTGAATTTGTCAGAAGTTTATTGAAATGTTGTAGGTTTTCCTCAGACCATCTCAGGCGATTCATCCCAGGATTAGCACATAGAAGGTTTTCTTGCAACATTTTATTACAAATTGTTTTTGGGTGCTCGCACTCCCAGGTCAATGTTAGAATATTGTGGCCACTTTTTTCTGAGTACAGCACTTCAAACCCTACGACGGCTGAAAATAGATTCTCATTTACATAAATGTAATCGATTATGGAATGGTTATTGCCTGTTTCCACGTCGCATGGGGTGGCGTATCTGTTTTGAATGCCCCATTGAGCATATGAAAATTCCGATGTTTCATGAATAGCTTCCATCTGTGTGTTTTTATTTTCTCACTTTGTGTTTTACTTTCCCAACAATTGGTGTTCAAGTCACCTGCCATTACTACATAAGATACTGTGACGTCGGATTCAATTAGATCCAGGAGCATTGACAAGTCATGATAAAATTTCGTTTCAATTATAGCTATGCTATTCCAATATATGTTCAGAATTGCGTAACCGGTGTTCCCGATGACCGCCTTTACCAAGAGCATATGGTTATTTGTCATTGCCCATAATTCTGATGATGTAACCCTCGTGGATTTAATAGCAATTAGAAGACCCGATGATGGCCTTCCAGAGGAATGTTTGATTGCCGGGTTTAAGAAAATATCATGATTGTCCCATACTGGAGCCGACGTCAGCCAAGATTCCTGTAGCAATGCGATGTCTGTAGCTCCTAAATTGCTGTCACCATTATTGAGTAAATGGGCGAACCCTCTTGACAGTGTCGCTCGATTTTGATGCTTTAATCTGTCTAGTTATCATGGTTCCTCAGAGCATTTGCATTGACAGGTATGAGGCATTTGATGTCTTATTTCATCCTCCTTCTCTTGAACTGTGTTTCTTCTGTGAGCGATTACTTGATTTGATTCTGCACATTGCTTTATATTGATGGTTGTTTCAGGGCTTAACTCAAAGCCCAGATTATGTAATGCTTTTTTGGATGACCATATTACATTTTGGATGACCCGTGAGTTTAGCCAAAGCCGTACCGAATTTAGTCTGCCATCTTTAGTAAATTCTACACAGTCAATGTCAGAGGATGCAATATCCTCTAATTCTGGTATTTCTGAGAAAATGGCCATGACAGATCTACTGTTCAGATCATATTGAACTCCAGGGGGCGGACGACATGCTAGGGTCAAGGAATATGTTGCCAAGCGTTTTGGACCAAGTTTGAGATTTACTTTCTCATTCTTTTCGTTTTTCTTTTCCACCGGCTGATGTTTGGCCAACCTTCCCGATTTGTTACTAGCTTCATTAGATCTCAAGGCTGCTTCAATTATGTGTAAAACTTCAGCGTTCTTGTGAGAGCTAGTAACTGCTTAATCATTGTTCACCAATTTGGCTGTATGTTGGATGTCTTGTATTGCTGCCAGGGCTAAGAATGAATCACGATGGTATGAGGATCCTTCGCCCCTATGTTGAATACGACTAGTCTCTTCATCACCCTCATGCACCCTTCCTTCCCACAACCTATTACCAGGCTTCTCTGGCTCAGGTAATGTCTTCTGCAGTGCATTCGTTACGCCTCGTTTATCTACTTCCGGTACTCTAAGGGTAGACATGTAGGCATCCACCGCTTTCCGTATATCTAGTCTGTGTTGATTCAGGGCTTCCAAATTGCGAGCTTCTGCTACTGCAATTGCTCCGGCTCTAGAATTATCTGATGTTACACTTTTTGTCGCTTGGACAGTGGACTCGACGGGTGGGTTTGAGTTACTATTATCGATGTATTGTATTAAGTCGTCTAATGGTTCGTGTGACATCTGCTTGACCAGAGCTTTCTTTGAGCTTTTATTCTCCTTTGCTAATGTTTGTTGTTTATATTTTTCTTTATCGCTTGTGAGGCAGAGGTTGTATTTTTTTGAGGAAGGGTAATGGCCTTGAAGAATTGCTTCGCACTTGCTGTTACTTCCCATTTTTCGTGTCTTGAGTTTTTAATGAGCTTATTTGTATCTTTTTTCTGCAAGAGTACCTGTTTTACCTGCCTTAAAGATTGTATAGTCCATTTTTGACGCAGTTTCTTGTTCGCTGTTGGTAACTAATTCTCCTGTTATTTTTTTGCTTTGTTGAGCTGGGCATGGCTCCATTATCTCCACTATAACTTTTCCAATGTGTGGTAGAGGTATACTTGTGTTTGTGAAAAAAACGGACTCAAGGAATTTATTGACATTAGAGGTTTGGCACGCAACTGCTGTCCCCAGACTTTTCGATTTTTGGACTGGGGACTGCGGCAAAATTGTAGTGATGAGATGTTGCTCAAGTGTTTCTTGCCAAATGCGTATATCTTCCATATTGGCTGACTGTTTGGCCAATTTTGAATCAATAGACTCATATAGTCTACCTAATGCCTGAATCGCCATATTCATGGCCTGCAATGTCACTTCAAGTAACTTTCCATTATTAATTTCCTGAGGAGGTTCTATGTCCGTTCGCGGCCCATTTGAAGGTTTTCTAGGTGTCGGTTGCATAAAGGAGACACTTGCGGCTGAAGTACTATCCTCCTCTTCAGGGGAGTCAAACAGCATTGGGGATTTGGACAGGTTGTCTGGCAGTGCTTGTATTAAGAAGGCAGAGCCTTCAGGGTCTAGATAGATCACTGCTGCATCTACACTCAGGCACTTTGTTATATTTGGCGATGCTAATTTAGCTGTTGCCGGAATAGCTTTTAATAGGGCACTGTCTGAGATTGATGAGCCTTCAGGGGGGGATATATAGATACCCTGTGGTTCAGGCACTGCAGATGTTGCAGTATCTTGAAGCATTTGATTAGGTTGGCATATTTCCAATGTTGTGCTCGGTGTTTTAGTTCCAGGCAAGGTTATGATACCCGTGTTTTCGATTTGCAACTGATCCACCCTCCCAGCAGTAATAGCAATGGCCTTTTCTCTTGCGTCTTTCCAGAAGGTGCGAATATCTTGACAATTCCCCAGATTCAATGGAGCCATGGCTCTTTCTTTTGATCTACGGGAACGAGGAGTAGAACAAGTCATACTTGCAGCGTGCTGCCGTTGTACAGGGGTTAATAGTATTCTTTCCCCTCTAATTTCCACTGAGTCTGCTGCGGGAGGCATACCAGTGTTTAAAGTACGGGGATGCATCTTACTTATGGTTGACGACGGGTAAAACCTGCGCTGCCGGAAAAATCAGCGGTGCCACACTGAATGACTGCTTGGGGGTGCTCCTCTTGCCTCCAGCGCCAAACAGCCGCACAACAGCCAGTAGGCTTGTCTCCGTCGGGCTTAGCGCCGCAAGGGTGGATGTCAGCGGGCTTTGAAGCTCAGATGGATCATGTGATAGGTCATGTGCTGCATGCAAGCCCCGCCTCCTCTGGGCAGTGTTCAATGGCCTGCACCTGCAAGAGCCCCGTCTCAGCTCGCAGTGCAGGTCAGGTGAGGAAATGTAAAAATGAATGTTCTTTCCATGTTAAAAGCACTTTTCCTTAGTCAGGTATGGGAATACTTGCTCACACAATGAGACCTTGCTTGTGCCTGCTCCCCGCTCGAAGGCTAGACAGCAAGACAGCCCACTCTACAACTACTCGCCCGAACGCGTGCGTGAACGCGCAGGAGCGATGGTTTTGTGGAGGCTGCTGGGAGGGAGGGCTGGCACAAAGAGGACCCAACTGACGGGAAAATCCACAAAAAGAATGACAGGATACAAAAGAAACTAGGAAAACAAAAGAAACAAAAACACTGATTAGCTGTATATCAGTGAGAAACAAAGGAGGAAAAAGTCCAAAATCCAAAAGCAAGCCTCAGATGGTTGCAAGGTGGTTGCCCAATCAGTTGTATTAGATTAAATAAAGAGAAGTCGAATGTTCGGGAATTCACACGGCATAACGCCAGCAAGACAGCCCACTCAGCAACCACTCGCTTGAACGTGTGCACTGAACGCGCGGGAGCGGTGGTTTTGTGGAGGCTGCTGGGAGGGAGTGCGGGCACAAAGAGGACCCAACTGACGGGAAAATCCACAAAAAGGATACAAGATACAAAAGAAACCAATCAGTTGTAGTAGATTAAATGAAGAGAAGTCCAATGTTCGATATTCACACGGCATAACGCGAGCAAGACAGCCCACTCAGCAACCACTCGCTCAAACGCAGTCCTGAGGATTTGTTTTGACCGGATAATAACAGCACGGGCGCATAGAGGAGATGCTGACACAAGTGTGCTACCAACAGTCCTTCAGTGGCAGTGGACAATAGTATTGAGATACCCCAGGATAAAATCCTGAGTACTTGCTGCTTCTTGGAGCGCGGAAACAACATAAGACCAGAGACCTGGGAACAGGGGAGCCCAAGTGCTACAGTGGCACCACGGAATACAGGGAGAGGTGGCCATTGTAGTTCAAGGGGCAATCAGCAGAGAGACTGGCAACAGGGACCAGAGTTCCTGGGAGGCGCTGTGAGGAGTAAAGCTGTCGAAGTGCGGTGAAGCCGCATCCCAGAATATCCGAAGGAACCCTACAACATAGCTGACTACAATAAGAAAACTGCAGCAACTACAAGAACAAGTCGGAGAAGAGCCGAAGGGCGGGAGAAACCAACTACGCTACGGGTGGCAGACAGAAGGGGGTGCGTGAGCCCTGCGTGACTGCCAGTATAGCTGTGCAGTCTAAAGAGGGCTCCCACCCGCTGCCCCCAGGACTGCGGTGCCGTGTCACTAGGGCGCTACGCAGTATGAACTGGAGCGGTGGCACCTCCCTGGGGGTGCATACTATCCCCCCCTGTGGACGTGGCAGGTGGCCGACGGAGAGACTATTCCCACGGGCACTGGACTGAAACAAAGGAGGCCACATCAAGATTGCAGAGGCAGAGGACTTTCCCCGCAGGGCGGCTACAAAGCCTGCATGCGGTGGGACGGAGGAGGTGTGACCGAAGGGGGAAGACCACATCTATTACAGCAGGTGGTAAGTAGTTGGAGGGTGGGGGGCCCGGCGCACATGTCGACATAATGTACTGAATTGAAGAGGGTTCCCTCCAACCACCCATAAAACTCTAGCGCTGCGCCTACATAAGCGCACTATAAAATGTACCAGAAGTGACAAAGCCTCCCAGGAGTGTGGACTTCCCACCCCCTCCCAGCTTATTTCGGCTACAAGACATAAAGCAGTGTGTCTGATCTTACACACTTTGCCTTAGCCACAAGGAGCCACAAAAAGACCAGCGCACAGGCAGGGAATCAGTAAAGGCCATCAAGCAACCAAGACCCGAGCAGGGGGGGACCACAACAACATAGGCTCATAAAGGGACACGCAACATTAACAGAAGACAGTATGTTGCACAACTGACATGGGGCAATATTGCCACGCACAGGCACGACAATAATGGAACCCTAACACCAACGAGATGCTCAGTGCAGGGGGCAGCAAGGATCAGCCACATACGGCCCGACACAAAGGCGGCCACACGTGCCACTACATACATAGCTGCAGCCCAATGAGAAGGGAGATATAGAGACCGCAAAAGGGATTGGGGGCACGAAAGGACAAGGGAAGACATAGTGAACAGGCACAACAGTGCAGACTACCCGGCCCCCTCCTGTTCCAGCAAACAACAATAAAGCAGATATATTTAAAGGGCCTGGCACGAGCAAACGTGCACTCATAGGGCACCCGGAGCTGCACCAGATATCAGGATGACCCAGCGCTCCTACCATATAACAAGGCCAAGAACAGGCTGATGGTAGGTAAGTAGAACAAGTGTCGGGAACCGGCGAGTTGCAGGCGGCAACACGCACTGAGACTAGTGCCTCCAACAGGGCGCAAATTGCAAGGAAACTGCCTGGAACAGCAGAACAAAGCACGACTGTCGTCAGAAGGGGCTCTGGCGTACTCAGGTGCATGAGGACACGTATCCTGAAGCAAGTCAGGGAACCGAAGACGAGAGATAACAGGGGAAGATAATCCCCCTTGAAGTGCTGGATACCAGTGGTCCCAACAAGGTTGACGGCGTATCATGGCAACCAAAGGTAAAAAATCCAAGAACAAGCAAACCACAATGGAAACCTGCACGAAAGGGAAGTACACGGACAAGGAGGTGACAGTGGAGATAAAGAGAAGGTGAGGGTATCTCCTCCCATAGTGGACACAGCAGACTTGGGGAACCAACAGATCCTGGATGCCATAGCAGCACTACAAGCGACACTGGAAGTCAAGATTGATGTGGTGGGCATTGACGTGGGGCTATTACGGCAGGACGAATGAGCCATAGCGGAACGCACTGGAAAATTGGAAGAACAAGTCAAGGAAAACACAGAGGTCAGGGTGCAGACAATGAAGGACATCGACATCCTCCTACAGAAAGTTAAATTACTGGAAGACAGAGCTGAGGACGTGGAAGGCCGGGCACGCCGTAATATGTGGGACTGCCTGAAGGAACCGAAGGGTCTGACCCCACTACGTACATTAAAAACTTGTTGTTACAGGAAATAGGAGCGGGGAACTTAGGCAGGGGTCCACGATAGAAAGAGAGCACCGCTCCCTTATCAAGAGGCCACCGCCAGGTGCATCACCCAGGCCCATGATAGCCAAAGTCCTCAATTACAAAGACCGAGAGAAAATCCTCGCCTTTGCCAGGTCTGGGGGGACTATACAGAGGGCCTCAGCGAATATCTCTGTATACCCAGACTATACCTTCCAGGTTCAAAAGAGACGGGCCTAATATATCCCTACGAACGCAAGGCTCAGGAAGGCGGGCCTAAAACACATGTTGATATACCCAGCAAAGTTGAAGGTTATCCACAATGGCAAAGCACTTTTCTTTGAGACACCGATGGAAGCACAAGACTGGATGGACAACACTCAGATCCCAGAGAATGCAGAGCAAGGTCAACAAACTTAGACAAGAACTAGAGGGTCCTGAAAAGACCTCTGTATTATTATTGAAGATTCATGGATATATACGTCAGGGAGGTGATATGCTTAGACTATAATGAGAGAATCGCTGTTGAGAAGCATGGAAGCAATATAATATTTAAAGTATCAATAGGAGTAGTACAGAGTAACCACAGAAACCTGGTGGAGAGAACACTACGCACAGACCCACTACTCCCATAAAAAGTTTGTTTTAGGTTACTGAACAGTGCCCGCCCATTGGGAACCAGGAGGCTAGTCTACTGACTAGGTTGAATGAAGCGGAAACGGGGTAGTCCTAGTGTGCTTAACACAGCTGGACAAGTTAAATTTATGTTTGGTTTGGTGTTAGTTGAGGGGGGAGGGGAGAGGGAAATGGAAGGGAGGCCTGTCATATTTGGAAAAACGCTGCATAAAATCTTTACAAAGGCTTACATTTGGCTGACGGCCCCAATAGTACCCTGGGTATGGAAATAGAATGGCTGAAACAGTTAAAATCATGACATGAACCAAATAACTAAGTCAAACGGAGAAGGATAAGCATGTACATGAAGAGGAATAAAGTGGGGATTGCGCTACTGCAGGAAACACATTTAGATGCACAGAAACAAAGAATCCTGGCAGGGGCATGGCATGTTGGTGGGTTTCACTTATTCGTCATATGCAAGAGGGGTCCTCATTTGGGTGGACTCAGGCATACCTTTAAAAGTGCCGACCACGAAGACGAATAATGAAGGTAGAATGACTAGATACATGGGATGTTAAAGAACCGAGAAATATGTATTGTGAACACCTATGCACCCAATCATGATGTCATAGTCTTCTTCGGTCGTTGTATACTAGGCTGGGACCCTACAGGGATGGAAGGTTGCTAAGGGGCAGGGATTTTATTTGCACACTAGATCCCACCATGGGTAGATCTGACGCTAAACACAAATGGCCGGCTCCCCTAGCCAAAGAGTTAAACTTGCTTCTGAAGCATTTCCAGTTGAGAGATCTGTGGAGGGTACACCATGGGGATGATGGAGAATACTCCCATTTCTCAGCCCCACATAAAGTCTACACAAGAATAGATTACGTGTTTGCAGATGATAAACCTGGGACAGAATTCCAGAGGCAGAATATTTAGCTAGAATCCTGTCAGACCACTCTCAACTTATAGTAAAATGATGGGTATTTGCCCTAATACTGCCTATACCCTCATGGAGGCTGAGAAGCAAATCATTATTAGATAGAGCATTTGAAAAGTACTGTGAATTTCATTGCAATGCTAGCCTGGCGGTATAACCGACAGGACACAAGATCCTCTATATGTTCCATCTGTAACTCGGACCAAGCGGAGGTAAATACGCAAACAGGCATAAATGAAGTCTCCTCTGAGTATTATAAGGCATTATACGCAGATCCCCAGATAGACGGGGAGACGGACCTACAAGATGCCCTAGATCTTATTGCCCTGCCGCAACTAGATGCACAGCAGTCGGATGCACTGGAGGCACCCATAACCCCAGAGGAGGTCGTAGCCACCATCAGAATGTTGCCCTCCGGGAAAGCCCCAGCCACGGATGGGCTGACCCGTGAATTTTATAAGGCCTACGGAGACATGTTGGCGGCGCTTCTTGCCAAGGTGTATGATGAAGCATATGAAGATGACATCCTCCCTGATAGCATGAGGGAAGCCCTGATAATCCTGCTACTCAAACCGAATAAGGTGGATACAGACTCTGGGTCCTACAGATCACTTTCACTGCTGAACCAAGACAGTAAGATCCTCACAGCAATCTTAGCAAATAAACTCTGTAGATTAATACCTGTGCTGATCAATCCGGAGCAGACTGGGTATGTACCAGGGAGGAATATAGCGCAGAACATGAGAAGGCTGCACCACGTGATCTATAGCATGAGAGGCAGTGCTGCACAGTGCGCAGTTGTTTCATTGGATGCAACTAAGGCCTTCAATTCCGTTAATTGGAATTGGTTGTATGCCACAATGGTGAAGATAGGAGTAGGACCGCAGTACATGAAGTGAGTACAGCTTATATACACCAAAAGCAATGGGCAGGGTTAGGACGGGGAGCACGTATTCAGACAAATGGCAAATACATAAGGTATGAGACAAGGATGCCCCCTGTCCCCTATGCTATATATTATAGCGCAAGGCATAAGATAAGTCACGTTGCATAGCAATTTGCTATGCAATTATGTAGGTGTTCTAATTAAATTGACACTTGTGTAGCAAAGCTAGCTATTTAAGTTACCTTGCTCAATGAAAGCACAGCTCACCCTGCATTCCTCTTGCCCTACGGGCTCTCGCCACCCTCCTCTCTCTATTCACTGCAAGTTCAAAAGGGCAAATGGAGAGAGCGTTCAGCAATAATCATCCACTCCACTCTTAAGTAAGTGCCAAAGGCCTGTGTGGGAGTGCTAGGCAAGAACTTCTTTTTCAAATAATTGAAAACCTGAAGTAATCAGGATGATACTTTCATTAATCAAACCATATCCGGTCTGGCAAATATCAGTATGTGTTAACTTTTTTATAAAAAACGTAAGTTGTTACATGATGCATAATTACAGTATTTTTACTGTGAAACACTGCATTGTCTCCATGCTTTACAGTAAAGTTTATGTTAGTGTATCTAAATCTCATAGGACCCGATTAACAGAATTTTTTCCTATGGGATTACACCATTATAAAACACTTCTGTGAATCAGGATCATAGTGTCAACTATATTTCATGTTGTTGGGGGAAGATGCATCACATTGACAAGTGAACACTTCTGAAAACGTACATGATCGCAAGGCCAAATTCTTTTGATAGCAGACCTAGTTACATGACCTTCTGGTTGCATACATCTGCGTAACTGATGTTCAACCCATGAGCAGACAAACTATCTGATCACCCTGCTGCTTTATACCAGCTACTCTGAAAGTGAGATGGCCGCAAACTACAATATTCCACCTAGTTTGACCAGTTCTCTACCTGCTATGCCATCCACTCTGCTTAGTCTCTACATTCATTCCTCTTACATAATGAATACACAAAGCTAACTAGATGTTTACGAAAATTAGTGATCAATAGTTCCATCCAGTCTGTACATCTACAGATCTACTGCATAGTAATACGCTGTAGTTATCCTCCAAAGCTTGTTTTGCTCTAGGATTATGATTGCATTAAATATTAGCACCTGCAGGAGAGTGCTTGCCAAACTGTTATCAGAGCCTTTTATCATATCTATTTATTTGTGTCCATTCATGCAGCTACCCTTTTACATTTTACAGACACTCATCCAGGGCTCGCAAAGTCTACTTGTCCACTTGCAAAGTTGAGCAGAATTTATAAAGGGCGAGTACCATTTGCAGGAGATGTTTGAAATATTTAAAATTTACTTTGCAGTAAATGTCAAATAAAGGTTTCATTGAGCATGGCTGGCTTTTGGATGGCAGCAGTGTGCCATACAAAGTGGGTTTATAGTGACTTGCACCATTTTACAGAGAGCGCATTTACACTTTGTGTCACACGTTGCCATAGGTGGAGTGCATTTCTCTTAGGTTGAGTAGGTACACTAAGTTACTCGACCTGTATGTCTAGCAGCATTTTAAAGAATTTGCAAGGCCTGAATCATTTCACTAATGTCTTACCCCAGTGGTACACAAACATTTTGTATTGATGCTCATTTTATGTTTTGAGAACAAACAACTTATAGTGACGTTAAAAATAGGAGTACAATATTGCTAATCAAATGGGTTTGTTCGCTAATCAAGAACATTTTAATTAGCAAACTCTGCTAATCAATGTTTGAAAACTCATTTATGCCTTGGAGCGGACAAACAAGAATGTCCTAGATGCAGAGTGATAGAGGCAGGCCATATACACATGTTCTGGGGATGCCCGATAGTTCACGTGTTCTGGAGGAGAGTGGCACATAAAGCGGCACCAGGAGGCATTGAACTTGAAATACAAACCCCAGAGGCTTAAATGCTTGGCCGTTATAGGAGGAGTGCGAAGAATATACCACTGAACAAGATCAAGGATCTGATGTACGTGCTAGCCAAATACAGCATAGCCTGAGCTGGAAGGATACTAAGGAACCAAGCATTATTAGATGGTGGGAGGATTTGGTAAAATGGGAAACGGCAGAAACGGGAGTATGGGAAAAGGCACTTGAAGAACAAAAACTCGAATTAGATCTAGACAATGGTGGATCGCTCTGACCGTGACTTTGTTTACATGTGAAAAAGGGGAAGTTGCTACGCAAGCAACATCGGACGAAGTAAGCGCAGTGTAACTGGAGAAGTACACATTAACAACATCATGCACAGGCAAGTTTGGGGTGGGTTGGATAGTTTGAGAGGTAATATCGAAAATAGATACTGCAATATGATAATGTACATCACTGTGTGGTTTTGTTATTGTTATAACGAAAATGTAATAAATATATATATTTGTTTAAATCTCAGAAGACTTTCCTTCCTTAGGTGAGATCCTGACACTATCCCCATGGTTAACTGTACTGACAGGACTAGCAATACTGTCTATACCAGAAAGACCTAGGATAAGAGGGATTGCCTCCTCTGTATCGATATGAGCTTTGTGTAGTTCAATGACACTGACATGGTCAGTAAAATGGTATTTAAGCCTGGTGTAATAGCTGGAATATTATTATGTTTCCCTCCTTCTTGTGCTACTTTTTGACCAATTTCAAAACATTCCAGCAATTCTTTTTGACATTCTTTGCCTACCACCACATTACAGCAGGATGGACTTGTCTCGATCTTTCGTTCATTATTGGTTGTACAAACTTGATATCATAGTAATTAATAACACAGTTAGATTTGGTTCCCTTCTTGTGAAGTGAATCCCTTTGGTCTTCCCCCCCACCGTCAAAGTCATGTAGAAGGTCTTTGATCTCTGTAATCATTGACCTCTCTTCTGTTCTCAAACATGTTATAGTGTTTTTAGGCCCTACCCTCTGCGAGGTGGTGTCGTTAGCCTTTCTCTTAGGCATACTTCACCTGGTGAATTACCCAAAAAACAGGATTAAATAAAGTGCAATGATGCTGCAAAGCAGAGTAGGCAGTAGTGCTATAAATAACAGGGAGCAACAATGATGTATACCTAAATATTCTACAGTAAAATTGAGATCACAATCTGTACTAAAACCCAGTACCCAAAAAAGAAATAAAAACAGTTTAATTGCTCAAGGTATTACCTGGGTAATTTGTAATGCAATTATAATGCAGTTAAAAACATACAGTGCAATAAGAAAATAAAAAATAAACAACCCCAGAGTACTGGGAGTGATCATGCACGAAGGGCTGCCATAGCCCATCTCCCTCCCCTCACTCCTAGGAGTCTCTCTTGGGTTTGGGCACACAATCCCTTGCGAACGTTCGAGCCAAAGGCAAAGGGCACCAAAGTTTTAGCTGGATGAGCAGCAGGAGCCAGTAACAAAGTTTAGAAGGAAGAACGGGAAAGCAGTGACCACTAAGTGAGGAACGCTCGACTGCTTGAGGCCGCCTTAGTCCGTCTACCCCACCCCCCTCGCACTCGGGTCATGCATACAGCTTGAATCAATCAGAGCAGATATCCCACAAAAGCTAACAAAACTACCTTGGTCCAATTTAAAGCAGGCCGCAAAGAGCAGCACAAGGCGTAGACACAGAACGAAGGTTCAGAATGGCCAAGAATGAGGGCTGGGACGTTTTTTTCAATGGACAGTCCTTCAGACAATGAAAGGACCCACTCTTAAAACTAAGGAGGGCAAACTCCTAAAACGTGAACAAGAGTTCAATCTTTCTGACAAAAAGTGATGCGACAGGCCTTAATGAGGCGATCGAATGGCACAAAACTAAATAAAAGTCATATTTGCAATTTACATTTTGATCTTTTGTCTCTAGCCCTGCTGAGTTTACACATTTGGTATAATAAAGAGCTATGGTGCGACACACTCCAGTAGGGCCCCCGCCCCCCTCCCCCAAGTACTTTTAGACTATCCACTATCTAAGCGAGGATAGAGTGAAACACTGTTATTTAGGTGCTTTAGGCAATAGCAATGACATGACTAAGATCGCAGTATTGACTAATTCACCACTAGACATATAAATTCTCGGATTCTGCCCCCTGTGATAGATTTCATTCATAATCACGGCGCAGTCACAGTGGGCTGAGACACAACCAGCTAGTCTGGGTCATCATTTTCTGAAACAGTTTGTCATCTGCAATTACTGACACAGGAAGTATTATAGGTTAGTTGTAGAGTGATTCCAATGCCTCCCACTACACAGTAATTTCCCTTTAAGTCCGTACTTGAGCTTGGATAATATTCAACTCCAACTCGAGTGAAGTAACTTCAGCGCTAGGCATTATACTAGCCCCCTTTAATTGGGTCACTGTTCAGCTTCACCTGACTGGTGCAGTTGCATAGGCTCCATGTGCCTACGAGAGCACGGGTGATTAACTATTCTTCACCTCATTAATATGGGCGCCGGCTTGTTTGAACGCTTTAGCTTGAGCCTATAAACTTGGTTTGCCTAGCAACTGTTCACTTCCCCGAAACCCGTCACAATGCGTAGCAGACCGTCAACGTGAGTCATTTCAGTTGAGAGGTACGCTACCCACAATCGTGACGTTCTGAGCTAAACCAAAGTATTGGCATTAGTTTGTAACTTGATACTGACATGCTGTCCCTTGCTTTGTTTTGACTTTATAGCGTACATTTCACCACAGCATGGCATTACCTAGGCTACCCACACGGCTGTCGGACATTACAAGAAGGCAACAGGCAGCATCCGGACCCAGTAAGACCTGATCTGTCTTGTTCCGAATTAGCTATTCAATGCCATTTATCGAGATGGAGAATTCATTTATATTTTCATCTCCAGGGCATAGCAGCGGGGAAGTTACCATCCCCTCGAACACGTGTTAATCTGCGGACTTCATCTGCTTCAGTGAATCCTCTCATATTGCACGGTGAGATTCCTATGGCCCCTTTCAACTATTCTTACCATCTGTTAACTTTTGGGTCAAGAGAGTCCATATAGCCGGTTTCAATTTCAGCGGGCTGGCCCTGTATTCAACCCTCCAGTGCAAAGATATATACAAGAATGGTCTTTTCTGTGTGGCTCGAAATTATAGTGTGGCATTCACCACTTACTCGAGGTGAGCCTACATGCGCCAATCATTACATGATTAGTGAGTTCTATTTATTCTGACACTTACCTCATCATGCAATACTTTTTTTTGTAGCAGATTTATCTACCGCCCCTTCCAATATTTATTCGCGAGATGTCTCCTGGGATCAAGTTTCTCCCTACAGAGGACTTGATCAACCTAGGTAACTATTGTGTTACTACTTTGTGGTTGCCTAACAGCAACTAGAGCTATCTTGAAAAGTCGGTTTCTATTGCTTTGTTACCCAACAATTCAGTTGTGAGTTCTTAAACACAACCTATTGGTGTGTTCACAGATGCAAGTCCATCAAAAGGATTCACTACAGACATGTGTCCTTTAGAGAAGAACTACACCACCTGTACCCAGGGGTAAATTCATTATTGTTTACTACTTCCGGGTTACTCTTAGCGGGTCACCAACCCTCAACCTATATGACCAGTAGCACTAATGGCCACATTTGTTGTCTTTTGGTATTCCACAGCTAAATAATCAGAGGTTCGGCAAGACACACATTTCTCTTATACGAATACAGATCATATTTTATTAAAATTAGTTTTATTCATATAATAGTTTTTCATTGGTTGCTAACTGCTTCACCACCGGAGTTATAATCTATTCTCCTACTCTGAAATCAGATTTTTGAGCTTCAGTGGATACAATCTATTCCTGACCTCGTTAATGTTTTTGATGCCAACCAATAAGCTCCCACAATAATCAGTTTTAGCACCAATTATTGTACGAGAAAGCAAGACGCAATTTTCATCAGAAATAAATGGCTGAATACGGCAAAGGAGCTTTAGATAATATGCTGGTGACGGAATCACGGCGTTGACCTGATGCTTCATTGACACAGTAGAATCAAAATATACTGCCATGGTTTTAACCTTGGTGTGGAAAGTGATAGGGCACCCAGCAATAATACAATTCTTGTACAAAGGTGACAACTTAGAGAGGCTTTGTTGCATTCAAACCAATAAATGTTCTGTCTTCGCATCGTTAAATGTGTGTCATCCAGTTTTGAATTAAGTCAAAGATGGCACTCTTGCCAAGTCAAATTCATAATCGCCAGGGCACTGAATCAAGACTTGCGTGTTGTCTGTATAATTAATTTACACAATATCCTCATCATCCAAAAGTCGAAGACTGTTTCGTAAAACTATTATAAAGAGTGGGCGACAGGCAAGAGCCATACAGCATCTCACACAACAGCTTTCTAGGGGACGCCATAGCAGATTTGCAGAAGACTCTAGCCGCTCTGCCAGATGAAAAAGATAGAAGGCAGCTGACTGGATTCTTCCAGAATGAGGCACTGACCTGGACTCTGTAAAAGAGGATGTCAAAATGACCACCATCCATGATTTCTGACATACTCGACTTGAAATCTAGAAGGTCAGATTCAGTGCCATGATTTGCTCTAAAACTAGATTGTCTGGAACCCAAAAGGTTATATTCATTGAGATGAGCCTGTATCTGTAGATAAGCCAAACAATCTAGTATCTTTCAAAGAAAGGGCACACTCCTAAATGGCATGATTATTTACTGGAGAACTAGGATCAAGTGATTTTTCTTTTAGCAATGGAGTGATCTATGCCAGATTAATACTTGCAGAGACAGAAGCAGGCATAAAGGAAGCATCAACAAATTTGGTAATCAAGAGGAACAAGAGTCGAAGCACAGGACTTAACAACCTTTGAAGGACACAGGTCTGCTAGACAATGAGTGGGTCAGTGTCTGGATCACTATCGACACTTTGGATTCCGAGACCTCAGTAAATTAAAAAAGCGGTATTGTAGGGTGAGGAGGTGCAGGGCGAAACAAATGGGCAGATATACAAGACTGTTTAAGAGAGATAGCAGCTTTAAGGGAAGATGCCTTATCTAAGAGAGCATGCTGTATTTTATTACACCAATATTGGTCCCTAAAAATAGATTCTTCTGGATAAATATTAGGCTTCTCAAGCTCTCTAAGTACTTTAAAAAGTTCTTTAGAATTAGATTAGATCCAGCAGAACTAATGTGCAAATCAAAATGTTCCTTATTAGACTGAATAATTGCTGTCTTATACTGACGATCTGCTGAGAGATAACACTCTTTGTCAACAGTATCGGAAGACATTTTCCAGAGTCTAGACGCTTTATTCTTACAGGCACACAAGCCTTGTAGACTTTGATTAAACCAAGACTGTGGATTGGTTTCTGAAGTGATAGACTTGCACACCCTTCAGGGCGCAATACTATCAAGGGATATGGATACAGTCTGGCGGTAGTAATCCGCAAGAACATCTGGGAAAGAGCAAGAAGTTAACAAATAATCAGGGAACTCAATGAATGGGGCATGAGAGAGAGGGGTGCTCTTCTGTAAACTGTGTTTATCCACTGGGATCCTTTGTATAAACATGATGTTGTAACTGAGGAACGGTAACAGTAAAAATGATAAAGGAATGATCAGACCGTGGATACAAAAGAATCTCTGGGTGGCCCACAGAGATGCCCAGGGTACACAGCCAATCCAAGATGTGGCCATCCTTATGTTCTGCACCAGAAACAACTTGGCCAAATCCAAGATCTCCAAGGGCACTGCTAACAGCGGTGGCTATAGGATCCTTAGTGTCATTGAACCATAGATTAAAATCACAAACAATGACAATATTGGAGGTTGGTTTCACAAACGAATAAAGCATAACAGAAAATTGATCTTCAAAAGGCAGGTATTTTGTGCGGAGGTCTGTAGAGTATAAAAAATATGATATGAGGTTAAGAGGTAAACCAGAAGTTTAACGAGTAGTAGTTCCACCCAGGGCACGCAATTTCCACTTGCAAATGGTGAGTGAAAAATTGGACTAGGCCGAGTATAAAAGGGCGCCTGGAAAGTGTTTCCCAATGGTTTCCAGAACTTCTGCAATTATCGATTCACTCCACCATGTGGCAGTGGAGCAGGAGAGAACGGCGCAAGCCGATTAGGCACAGACGATTTGCCACAGGAGCCGGTTTGGCACGGCCGGGTCAGCGCCAAATTGGCCATGCTTGCTGCAAGAAACACCAAATGCCATTCCTGCCGCTGTCATTCCTACGCAGGCCTACTCCTCTTTCGAATGCCTCGTCTGCAGGCTCTCTCTCTCCTAGCCATTCCCTTACTATGGCTACTATCTATAGGCCACCTGGTCAGCTCTCCTCCTTCCTCTCTGAGTGGGTGGACCTCTCCTCTTCCCTCCTGGTCTCGATCACTCAACTCCTCCTTCTTGGAGACTTCAACATCCATCTGGATGCTTCCCGTCCTTCCTCCGGACTCTTTCGTGACCTTTGCGACTCTCTATTCTCCCCTTGGCCCGACTCACTCTGCAGGACACACTGGATGTTCTGATCTCCTCAGACCTTCCCCTTTCTATCCCTCTCACCATTCGTCTCTCCTGGAGTGATCACTTTCTCAGTTCCTCTCAGCTCACCCTCCCTACCCCTTTGCCAAGCCAACTCCAGCACTGCCACCCACCTTCTCGGTCATCCGACCCATGAAGCATGTGTCAGTTGAGGCTTTCTACTCACACCCTGACACAGCCCTTTCCATGCTCCACTCTGCTATATCTGATACTCTCGATGTTCTTGCTCCTGTCATGGGAATCTGCCTGAAGCCCAAAGACAAGTGAAACTCCTGGTACGACTCAGACCTCTTCACCCTCAAACCAAACTGCAGGGTGGCTGAGAGGAAATGGTGTGCTTCTGGTACATCCTCTGACAAGCTGGCCTGTCGCATTCTCTAAAGGCAATACCGGCTATCTGTCCTCACCAAGAAGAGAGCTCACATCCAAGGCCGCGTCTCTGCGGCATCTAACAACTCGGCTGAACTCTAAAATCTGCAAGGAACTGGCCAATCCTGCTGCAGTCCCTACCTCTTCTGTCCCTCCTAGGCCCTCTGCATGGCACTGGCTTCTCATTTCATCTCTAAAACTCAGGACATCCTGTCCTCTCTCTCCTCCTCTCCCCCTCCTCCCTCTACTCCCCGCTCTTCCGCTGGCCCTTCTTCATTCACCTCTCCTCCCTCCTTCTCTTCCTTTCCCCTGTTCTCCCAGACGAGGTTTCTAGACAAGTCTGATCTATGAAATTCTCATCAAACCAGCTTCATCCAAAACCATCAAGGACCACATTGACTCCCTGGCTCCTGCTCTGGCCGACTTCTGCAACCACTCCTTCGCCACTGGAGTCTTCCCTTCCCCCCTGAAGCACTCCCTTGTGCACCCTCTTCTTAAGAAATCCTCTGCCGACCCGTCCTGCCCGGCTAACTATCGCCCAATTTCCACCACTCCTTTCCTGGGCAAACTCTTGGAAAAGTTGGCCATCTCCCAGCTTAATCTTCACACTGAATCTGTTGGTTGTCTCCATGATCATCAGTCTGGCTTCAGAGCTGCCAGAAGCATAGAAACTGCTCTCCTGAACATCAGTGAAGACCTGCTCTCCAACCTTGATTCCAACACCACCTGTGTCCTCGTCTTACTTGAGCTCTCCTCTGCCTTTGACACGGTCAACCATGCCATCCTGCTCAACCGTCTTCGTGATAACCTGGGTATCATCGGTCAGGTCCTGGCGTGGCTTACTTCTTTCCTCTCTGATCGATGCTCCCAGGTTCAACTTGGGTCCTTCCTCTCCTCTATCGCTATCTCTACCTGTGGTGTTCCCCAGGGGTCTAGCCTCTTTCCCTGGCTGCTCAACCAATACTTGGCACTTCTTGCCCACCGCATTGCTGCGCTCTGCCCCAACTTCCAGTGCTATGCAGATGATACTCAACTCATTTTCAGACTACCCTCAGCCACCTCTTCTCCCTCATCTGACTCTCGGTCCGCCATCCAGGAGCGTTGTGCCGCCAATGATCTCTACCTTAATGCTAATAAAACCAAGATTCTCCTCATCAGCACACCCACTCCCTCCTTTCCTGTCACTCTCTGGCCGGCCTCTCTTGGCCCTCTTCTTGCTCCCACCTTTGAGACTAAAATTCTCGGGGTCATCTTCGACTCCACACTCTCCTCACATCTCTGACGTCTCCAAGAAGTCACATTACCAGCTGCACCTCCTCAGATGTATTCTTCCTTTCCTCTCCTTCCCTGAGAAGCTCACTGTCTCCAGAGCTCTGGTTCTCTCTAGGCTGGACTATTGCAACATCCTCTTTCTAAATTTGCCTGCTTCTACTCTCCGCCCTCCGCAACTCATACAGAACAGGACTGTAAGACTTGTCCTTGGCCTCAAGCCCAGGGATCGTATCTCTCCAGGACTGAAATCTCTGCACTTGCTCCCAGTTGCTGCGAGGATTACGTTCAAAAGGGTTTGTACGATCTAACCGAAGACCGTGCAAAAAGACTGGAAAATGCTACCACCCAAGGTATGAACCTTGGGTGGTCGCATTGTAGGTAAGTATAAAGAAAGAAAAAAAATAAAGACTATGGTGGGTGAGGGGGTGTCCCCTGCAACACCCCACTCACTATAATTTACAGTATACCGAGCAGGGTTGCGGGGGAAACCCCTGCAGCTCCCGAAAAAAAAAGAAAGAAAAAGAAAAGGACCCTGCGGTGCCGGGTCCCAATCACGGAAGTGAAAGGGAACTGGCGCTGCAGGGACACAGCGCGACACAATGACAGGTAAGTGGGGTGTGGGTATGTTGGGGTCTGTGGGGGTGTGTGTTGTGGGTGGGGGTTATGAACGTGTGTTCGCATGGGAAATGTACAAACCGTTTGTGGTTCGTACATTTCTCATGCGAACATTTCGGCCACGGTAAAATCAGCTGCGGTTGGATCACGTAGATCCGTTCAAAACCCTCTGCGTTGTCCACAAGGCCATCTGGGGCCTGGTGCCTTATTACCTTCAACTCTCTCTTCCTAAATATCTTCCTTCTCGAGCTCTTTGCTCATCCGCCTCCAACTCCCTCAGGGTCAGTCTCCCCTCCAAGCAACGAGTTAGTGGTAGATCTCTTTCTTCAGCTGGGGCCTCCCTCTGGAACAGCCTCCCTCCCTCCCTGAAACCTGAGGAGAATCATCTCTGGTTCCGGAAGCACCTCAAAACCTTTCTCTTTGCTTCTGCTTTTTCTCCTCCTCTCCCCTGCTGACTTCCTGGCTGAAACTGAATCTGCACTGGTTACTTGGCCACCCTCTGTTCTCAGTTCCAGGTCTACTCCCCTGCCAGTCTCACACCTGCACTGCCTTCCTGGCAACTCCTGCACTTGGGGACTGTTTCTGTAGCCCTACAGTCCCACTACCAGCAGTTGACACCTGATGTCTGCACTTACCCCCGCACTTGCCACCAGCTGGCCATACTTTTGCTAATTTATTCTATTAGTCGCTAATAATCTATGAGTCTCGGGAGGATAGCTTAGGGCCAACATGCTCGCTTTGGAAGCAAGACGACACAGGAGCAACACAGGTTCGATCCCCGGGTCCGCGCTTAGAAACCTCTGGGTATTAAGCGTGTTATAAATAACCTATCATATCATATTATCCCATGTACTGCACTGTCTCTTCCTCCTTCCCCCTTCCCCCTTACCATGCTCTTGCGCGATCTGAACGTCACCTGGCCTAGTAAGATCGCTGTCTGTCTTCCCACTGTTCCCCCACCCCTGCCTCGTCACGCCTTGAAACACTTGTGTATAGGCCCGTTATAAATGCCATATCATAACACTGGCAACGTATACCTCCTTGAACCGTGTGATCCTGGGATGATCGGGGGAAGAAGTTATTCGCACACGTACAAAAATGGGCCTCTTCCCTGCACTGCATATACACAGTTGCCATGAAAGACTTGTTAGCTTTAAAACAAAGTGTACTTATAGCTGCAAATTTCCCAGCGCAGACTGCATACTGGAGGCTGCCCACTGCAGGCTTAAAACTTCACCCTGCAGGCAACAAGTACAGTGGCTGTAAGAGAGCAGCTGTCAGGAGCCAAGCTCCCCACTCTCACGCCCTCCTTCACTCTTTCCCTTCCCCAGTCTTAGGGGATCAGAGATGCAGAGGCGTTGCTAGGGGGGCTGAGGGGGCTATAGCCCCGGGTCTTTTGGTTGTAGCCCTGGATAGAAACTGAGGGTGTACAACCAAAAAGGCTAGCTAGCCCCCAGTCCCGACAGTCCCAAAATTAGCGCAGCCCTGGATCTTTTCCAGACCTAGCAACACCCCTGCAGAGATGTCTGTGTGGCCAGGCCTTTGATAGCGATCTCCTGATTCCGAGGCGTCCCAGAGCCAAACTGGCCACGCCGAAATGGGGTGTACTGCCCAAGAGCAGGGACCTGTGAATGAGAGCTGCATTGAGGTGGTTAATCTGGTACGACGTTCATTCATCCACCGTTTAATTTTTCCCTGCACTTTTTTATGAAATATTTTTGCTGAAAAAACATTTAAAAATATGGGGGGAGGGGAGGGAATATAAGGGGTAGGATGGGGTGGTGTGTAGGGATAAATAATACGGAAGAGGTGCTTGGGGGAATCCCCTAAAAAGAGAAAAAAGAAAATTGTATGATTTTTTTCACCAAAAGGTTTTCAGCAAAAAGTGCAGCGAAAAAAAACCCGTTGAAGAATTAACAATGAACATAGAACCCTTAATCTGATCTGTGCGGCCTTCGCACACAAGAGGCAGGCTGGCCGCACCATGCCAAACCGCTTCCTAGCATCACACATCACCATGCAAGGGCGATCCACGCGACTGCTTTGCCACTAAAAAGTTCCTCATAAAGTAAAGTGCAAGCATTTTTCATAAAGAATCTATTGATTTCCTCCTGAAAAAAAAGTCTGCCCTATTTTTTTACAGTGCCAGAATTTGAAGATTTAGGGTAAAGACAGGTGGCCGTTTTTGAAGATATTTGTTGAAGAAATCAATCCAAAACCGTTGTATTTTTCGACATGAGATATGTCAAGAGCACGCCAGCAAAAATGATTGTGCAGTGAGGGTACAAAACACTGCATTAGGGATGTAATTTGTTTATTCAATATGGCCCAAAGGCATCTGGGTGCATTTCTTAAGGGTTACAGTTACATAACATACATTTACACAATTAAGCATATGCATAACATATCCATACAAGATACTTACAAAGGTGTCCAACAGGGCAGCAAAGCACTCAGCAAAAGCAGATATAGGTATTATGGGCAGGTTGTCTGGTGTTAGCTCTAGTGGTTCTGCGCTAAAATCCAGGTTTTCGCTTTGCATCTGAAGGAGTGGAATGAGTGTTCCTATCTCAGTGGGTTGGGCAACGAGTTCCAGAGCCTAACGGTGAGCCCCGGGAAACTGCTGCCCACTGCATTCTGAAGCTTGAACCTGGGTAATAGGAGGCAATGAACTTGAGCTGCTCTCTGAGGGCGATCTGAAGTGTTAGGTGTTTTGATGGAGCAGGCGACCGAAAGGTACGATCGGCATGTATATAATACAAGAGATGTAAAGGCGGAGCCAGCAAGCTTAAAATATGCCCATACAAATGAGAATTATTTGCTTTGCAAGAATCTGCACCAGTAATTGAGCCTTTATGGAAATTAATGTGCATCCGATTGCAGACGTTTTGACGCACATGGGAACATGACTCGCCATCCACCACACTAAATGTTAAAAGGTATTTATATAGCGCACCGTCACCAAAGTAGTTGGTCTCCAGGTACTAAGGCGGATCTGTAAACAAAGGTGGGGCGTGGGTTAGTGGGTGAAGAGGGCATAGGAAAGTGAGAGGTGGTGTACTGTTGGCAGCTTTAGTTCGGTTTTCACTGTGCGCTGAGCTTGGTATGCAGATAGGATCGAAGCAAGTCCTCGCGTGCTGTTGTTGCGATTTATGTGTTGATTGTTTGTTGTTGCGGTGTGGTGATGTCTGTGCGGTTTGCTGTGAGAGAGGTGGTTGTGTGGGTTTTTGTTTGAAGTTTGCAGAAGTTTGAGGTTTTGGTTAGTGGGTTGTATGTCTCATAATCCTTGTAGTTTAGTTTTATATATCAGGTTGTCATACTGGGTAGGTATATTCTTTCTCTTGGTTTGCTGATTGTTTAGTTTCTGGGGTGATACCGTGGCTGGTATCCAGCAGATAAATTGGGCTTAGTACCCCAGGTTCGGCGAGCATTATCCCCTAGTTCGATAGTGGTGGTATATTATCATTCACCAGCTCCTTTCCATCTATTTACTGTCAGTAGTCCATTGGTGGTATATTCGTCCCTTCCCTTTCCAGACTGTCTAGTTTCAGGGGGCAGTGGTGAGGCTGGCCTCCAGCTAAGTTATTGAGCTTAGTACACTCAGCGGACGCGCATGATCCCTGCTTTGGTAGTGGTGTTATATACTATCATTCCCGCTCCTTCCCATCTATTTACTGGTCGGTGGTCCATTGCTGCCCGTGTCTACGAGGTGGGCCAGGTGCTATTGCTGGGTCATACCTTGTTCTCCCTTCAGATTGATATGTGGGTGTTCTTTGGTATGATTCTATGTGGCTTGTCTATTAATTGATAAGTGGATATTTTACAGATTCGTATATCCTTATTTTATAAGGGTTGGTGACTTAGGGAAGCAGGGTAGGTTCTTCTCTCGGCCTAGTTCCTTTGTGTATGTCCTTATGGGCATTCTTTCTGGTTATGGGGTGAAGAGCCATGATTTGAGGAGTGTTCTGAATTGTAAGTGATCTCTTGTGTTCCGTATGTTCTTTGGGAGTTCGTTGCAGGTTTTTGGGGCAAGGTGAGAAAAAAAAAAAGGATCCTCAAGAGTTTTATGATTTGGGTTCCAAACGGATGTCGCTGCTAGATCTGAGTGGCATTGTAGTGTGATGTGCATTTAGTTTTCTTCTGAGGAACTCCGCACCTTGGTCGTGGATTGTTCTGTGGGTTATGTACATTGATTTGAACTTGATCTGCTGTTTGATGGGTAGCCATTGTAGCGTTTTCAGCGCTGGTGTGATGTGTTCTCTTCGTGGTAGTTTAAAGGAGCAGTCTGGCTGCTGGATTTTGTATGCGTTGGAGTTTATTTAGGAGTCGTTCAGGCATGCCTATACATAGGCTGTTTGCGAAGTCTAATCTGGACACGATTCAAGGATGACGGTAGTCGTTTTGTTGGTTAATGAGAGGAATGGTAAGATCCTTTTAACCGATCGCAGGAGAAATAAGCATTTCTTGATTAGGGCGTTTACTTGTGGCTCTAGGGTGAGTTCGTTGTCCATCAGGACTCACAGGTTTTTTTATAGTCGATGATGGGGCTGGGGTTTCACCAGGTTCAGTTGGCCATGGGATGTAGAGGTTGTCTTCTCTGTTTTTTTGTGATGATCATTATTTCTGTTTTGCCTGGGTTGAGTTGAAGGTAGTTTAAGTTCATCCAGTTCTATATTTCACAAAGGCAGTACTCTAGTGTTGAATTGCCTTCTTTTGAGTCTTGTATTTTGTAGATTATTTGTGTGTCGTCAGCGTAGTTCTAACAGGTGAGGCCATGTCTTTAGATTATTTTAGTAAGCTGTGACAGGTAGATGTTGAATAGTAATGGCGAGAAGGATGATCCTTGTGGGACTCTGCATGATGATTCTCGTGGGCTTGATTTGTAAGGCTTCATCCATATTGTTTCTGTTCTGTTTGTTAGTAAGGACCTGATCCAAAGTAAGGAGTTGTCAGTGATTCCGAATTCTTCCAGTCTCATGATTTGGATGTTGTGGTTAACTGTGTCGAATGCCGCAGAGACGTCTAAAAGTATCAGAGCGGTGCAGTTCTTCGAGTATGCGTTCACCTTTAGATCAGCCAAGATTGAAATAAGTGCCGTTTCTGTTCCTCTCATCGGTCTGAAGCCTGCTTGTGCCCGATTTAATAGGTGGGTTTCTTCTATGAATTCTTGGGTTGGTCTATATATGTGTGTTTCCAAGAGTTTAGCTGGGTGGGGGATGTTGGAGATAGGTCTGTAGTTGGAGAGGTCCTCTAAGTTTCCTGTTGTATCCTTGATGAGTGGTTTGATGTATGATGATTTGAAGGCTTGAGGCACTCTTCCTGTTGAGATTGGTTGAGGATGTTCCTGTAGTATTCCATTCGTGTTCCTCGTGTGAGGATTGATTTGTAGATGTCGGGGGCAGGGATCTACGGGGGAGCCCGATTTGTTGCTTTGATTTACGAGTTTTATGAAAGTCTCAACTGATATGTGCAGGAAGTTTCGGAGTTTGTTCTGGTGTTCCTTGCATGGGTCAGTGTCTTCAGTGTAGTGGTTGCATAGTTTGTTTTGTATGGTCTGTTGCATGGTTATGATTTTATTTTTGAAGTGGTCTGCAAGGTCACTGAATACTTTCTTCGATGGTATTGGAGTGTTGTTGCAGCCGGGTGTGTTTTTTATTTCATTTATGATTTTAAAAACAGTTATTTTTGGGCGTTTGGTGGTTTGAGAATTCTGTTGTCGTATTTCCTTTTTGTATGAACGGGTATGTTGCTGAAGTTTGAATTTTTTTCTGCAGTCAATATTGATTCTCCATTGTATTTCTAGTTTTTGTTTTTTCCTTTTCATGGAGTGGATGAACCATTTTGCTGTTGCTCTTTTGCAGGATGGAAGGTTTTTCCTTTTGCGATCTCGTCGATTGTTGTGGTGATCCAGTTGTGTAGTATATCTATTTTAGTGTCTAGGTCAGCTTCGCCCATGGTTGTTTTTTGTGGTTTAGTGATCTGCATTTGTTCCGTTAAGTTGGAGTTTTTTTTATGGTTCTCCAGTTTCTTTTCATGATGATTTGTAATTTTTCTTCTTTCTTGATTATTGGGGAGGGCAGTGTGATTACGAAGGGGATGATGAGGTGGGCGCTGCAGAGGATCTGAATCGGTGGTGCTGTGTTAATTAGTTTTCTGTTGGCGAAGATTGCGTCTAATGTATGTCCTGCCATGTGGGTTGCTCCTTTGATCAGCTGATGTAGTTCCATTATTGTTAGTTGGCTGGTAAGAGATTGTTGTGAGGTTGTGGTTTCTTCATCGAACCAGATGTTGAAGTCTCCGAAGATATTCAGTTGGTTATGCTCAGTAGCTAGGTTGGTGATTGCTTCTATGAAGTGGTCTATGAAGGCTGCATCGTACGTTGGTGGTCTGTATATCAGTATGAATTTCAGGTTTGTCCTGGGATTTGTTGATAGACGTATGATTGGGGATTCACATCTGTTGATGTTTAATGGGTCTTCCGCTTTAATTTCCAGGTGTTCCTTGTGGATGATTGCCAGCCCACCACCTCATTTGGTTTCCCTGTTTTCTTGGATGCACTTGAAGGTATCAGGCAGGCAGTTATTGAGGGTGATCTTGTAGTTTTCATCTAGCCATGTTTTGGTTACGGAAAGGATGATGATGCCTCCGTCACTTAGGAGGCCGTAGATTTCGGTGGCGTGTTTGGACATTGATCTTACGTTGATTAGATTGCAGTGGATCTTTTTGGAGTCATTTGGTTTATTTTTTGTTCACCGTTTTGGTTTGTGGGTGTTCAGGTGGAGTGCTTTTATGTTGCCTCCGAGCGGTATAGGTTCTGTGAGGGCGGCTTTGTCATTGAATCGGTCTGTAAGATTGATAATTGGGTTGCTGACTGTTTCTTCATCTCTCGTCATTTGATGCGGGTATCGATAGTGCCCATCTGTTCTTTTTTTTTAAATTATATTTTTATTGGCATTTCTTTAAACATAAACATGGGGACTCAACAGTGTCCCGTATCAACTCCCTTCCCTCCCCCGTCCCCCGCACCGGCCGCATCGTCCTTCGCTGTCCCACTGAGTCTCTTTTCCCGCTTCAGAGTTATCCTGTGAACAAGTCCAGTATTCAGAGTTTATGTGGACACCATTGGAGCATGTAGTCACTTTGTAGGTACTCTATCGCTTCCCCCAGTCTGTTGCGAATCTCTGTCTGTCCCCTTGTATATTGTATGTGATTCTCTCCATTGACACATATGTCCATATCCTGTGTAGCCATTCTTGACTGGTTGGGGGTGATTTCCGTTTCCAGTTTTGGGCTATAAAGTTCCTTTTTTGTGTCTTTGTGAGAGACCTATCTCGAGGGTCCCACATGCCGCACATCCAGACTTCCTCTCCTATGTTTGCCGTTTCTTTGAAGAGATTCTGCATTTGTGATTTTACCTCTGACTAGAATGGCTGCAGTTCGGTGCAGTCCCACCAAATGTGTCTCCAGGACCCTACTGCGTCGCATCCCCTCCAGCATTTTGGTTGCGAGGCGGGATACATTCTGTGGAGTTATTCCGGGGTATGGTGCCATTGTATCATTATTTTTGACCAAGCTTCTCTTGTTTGGATCGACTTTGTCCATTTGGGGATTATTTGCCAGATGTAAATCCATTGTTCCCTCGTTAGTTGTTTCCCTAGGGTCTTTTCCCATGTCTTCATGTATTGCCACGTCATGGTTTCCGTCTGGGCGTTCAGGAACTTATATAGGGTGGAGACAAATTTCCTTTCGCCGGTTTGGGACATTATATACGTTTCAAACGGTGTTAGCGTTCTTGTCAATGCCTCTTTTATTCTTGGAGTTGTGAGCCAGTGATTCAGTTGCTCGTACTGATATCTGTCCTTTTCCATGAGGCCCAGTAAGTCTTGACATTCTTTGAATGGTCTAATTCGTTGTCCGTCAAACTTGTCTCCTACTTTTGTGCAGTCGAGCTCCCGCTGTTTCTGGAATGCTCCTTTTCCCATCCCTGGAGTCTGGGTTGTCTAGGATTGGGATGAAGGGGGCTGGATCTATTGTGAGTATTCCTTTCTTAGTCGTTCTGTCCCATATGTTCATAACGGAGCTCATGATCTCACTTATCTTGACATTTTGGTGTCTGTGCTCGGGTTTGGTCCATAGTAGGTGACGTAGATTTGATCTCGCAACAGCTCTATCCTGCGCCTCCCACCACTTGTCTGAAGTGTTGGTGATCCATTCGTTCAGCACCCATAGTTGGGCGGCCTCGTAATATTTCTTGAAGTGAGGGAGTGCCATGCCCCAGTCTATTTTCTGTGCTGTGAGTGCCTGTTGTGACAGTCTTGGTGTTTTGTTTTGCCAGATATATTTCGTGACGATTTTGGCGAGGGTCTTGAAGAATGTCGGCGGTATCCAAATAGGGAGTGCTTGGAAGTAGTAGAGAAGTCTTGGAAGTATCGTCATTTTAATGACTGTTATTCTGCCCCACCATGAGATTGCTAACGGGTTCCATCTGTTTAGGTCTCTTTTCAATTTTTCTATGAGCTCTGTGTAGTTTCCTGCGTAGAGGTTCTTTACTGAGTCTGTTAGGGTGACTCCCAAGTATTTCACCCCGTCTTCCGCCGTCTGCAAGTGGAGATCCTTCGTCTTTTTGTAGATTGCTTGTTTGTCTCCTGCCAGAGCCATCACTGATGATTTCTGCCTGTTTATTTTTATGCCTGAAATTGCTCCGTATTCCTCGATTTGTTGAATGAGGAGAGGGAGTGTCTTGATTGGATCTGTTAAGGTCATCATCATATCGTCCGCGTATGCCGCTGTCTTGTGCGTCTGTCCGCCCATTTCCATTCCCCTTATTGCGGGTGTCTCTCTGATCTTTGCCAGTAGTGGTTCGAGGAAGACTGCATAGAGCAGGGGTGAAAGAGGACAACCCTGTTTGGTGCCCCTTCCGATTCGGATCGGGTGCGATAGTTTTCGCACGTCCACTCGGCTCAGCCGCCATCTTGGAATCCCCATCTGTTCTTAAAATGTAGGGAGTAAGGGGATTGGCATCATAACATTCTCTTCTCGGGTCCCCTCTTCTTTTGATCCGTTGTACGGGTGTTTTTTTTTTCATCTGTGTGGAAAAGTTGGTGTCGTTGGAGTATCTAGGTTCTTTGGTTGGTGCGAGGTACAGTGATAGGTATAAGGATTTTTCTCTTGCAATGTTTGTTCTGTCAATAGTATTATTTTGCAGGGGGTCTTCTGTATTGAAGGCGTCTTCTGCTGGGGGCGGTTGAGCTTGTGTATCTGTGTTATTTGTAGCGTGTTCCTTTTATCTTTGTCTGCGTCCAATTCTAATTCTGCGTCGGGTTATTTTGGTCTTAGGTGGGAGGAGTTGGTTTGGGTGTTAGGTTTATAAGGCAGTTTCCGATTGTAGTGCCCTTTCACAATGGCGGAGATTGACTTTTACGTGCGGCTAGTGGCCTACAACTTGAAACTTCCACCCCTTCTGGGTTTTCAATACTAACTTGATGGATGTGGAAGGATTTCCGGAAATTAATGGAGACACCACCCCCACCCCTTAGCACCAACGGCTCTATTAATATTAATAGTACAATAATCAGCAGGTATATCAAATGCCAATTCTAGGCCAAAGGTGTCTGATGGCCAATTCTAAGTTAAGTAAGCAATCTCAATATGATTATCCTGTATATACTCTGCAACCTCGATGGCATGTTTAACCAATGAACGCGTATTGAGGAGAACGCAAGACAAGAAAGACCTAGGCAAACGTGCCTGCGGTGTGGGCCGCACACCCTTACGTCCCAATTGGCTTTCAAAGAAAGTATAGTATTATGTCGGTTCACATCAACAAATCGTTAGTTCTTTGAATTTGGTGATTTATTTAAAGTAACTGTGAGCAATCGCTTTACTGATGGGCAACACAGCCCTGAATGGCCAATGCATTTCGGACTCAACAGTCCTTCATCGGGGCCGAAATGGCCAATGCATTTTGGACTCAACAGTCCTTCATCGGGGCCTATCTAGTCAAACAAATTAAAGCCAGACATTCGATATCGGGAACAATTAGACCAATCAAGTCAAAAAAGTCAAAAAATAATGATAATTCAAAACCAAAATCAAAAGAAAATCGAGAACAAGAAACATCACATATTATATCACATAAAATTGCAAAATTGCAGAATCAACAGGGTCCCACATACACAGAGACATAAACATAACAAAAAAAGAGGGGGGAAGGGGAGAAAGAAGAGAGTCAACACACTAGTATTTACGGTTGAGCATTACGTTTGTCAGCTTCTTGTTTATATGCTGTGTCTAGACACTGCCCAACTTCCCGTGTGTTTTCAATTAATAGCTGCACCTCAATTGTCAACTTTGATACTAGCCAGTCATTGCTATGGTGTCTGATATTAATAGTGTTCCAACTAAGCAGGTACCGTGTGGATTTATAAATGAATTACATATGGCTGGTTAAAAAGCCCCGTGCTTAATCCCGTAGTGAACACATTAACATTGCGTGCTGAATGCTATTGTGTCAATATCCAAAAGAGTGGCTGACCTTAGCCAGGAAATCGCTGGCATGTTCAAAATTGAACTTAAAAGTTCGCCTTTCTACGTGCGGCTCAACCGCTAAGCGTAAATTCACAAGTGGACCTGCTACAAAAAATAATAACATTCATTAAAGCGTGCGTCTGGCCCGCTTACATTTGCCACAATAGTCATAACATCTGCGACAAGCGTCTAAGTAATGATCTGTCATAAAACTCCTACCGGCTCCCAATATTTACAGATCCCTTTCCACAGTTGCTCATCCACCACGCATAGCGCCACAAGTGGCGCCTGCGGGGAGCAGGAAGATCGGGTTTCCCATAGCTCGACACTCTTTGTGCCAAGTCTTCCAGCCCAGCTCCAGCAATCCCGATCGCCCATGCATCTCTGGTTTGGGTAGCCATATCAGTTATTTCAGGAAATAAGGGTTGCATTTACCCTTCAACAATGTAGATTCTTTGGGCATCTGGGGTGAAGTAGACCTGTCAAAATATGGGAAAATGTTTCTGGCAATCGCATTGGGGGCAGGCAAAAGACTTATTGCAGCTAACTGGGAATCTGCCGACCCACTGTGCCTGAACCGTTGGAGTAACAAGCTGGACAGGTGCGCAGCTTCAGAGCGCCGGATTTATAATGCACAGGGCTGCCCCCGTAAATTTGAAAAAATATGGGGTAAATGGCTAGATGCTCACTGAGATCCGCGGGTGGGGATAGATTGATATTACTGTTTGCATTGGTTACCTGCCCTGTTTTGTTGTTGTCTCACGGTCCTCTGCCTTGTGGGTTTCTTCTAACTGTTATTATTGCTATGTTGTCTTCATCCTATGTATGCCGATGATCCATGGCTGTTTTTTCTATGTTGTGTTATTCAAACTCAATAAACAGAGTCATAAAAAAAAAACAATGTAGATTCTGCTGTCTTGTCTTCCAACAGCCACCTAGCAACATATTGTAGCTCCGCTGCCAGGTGGTACATCTCGAAGTTTGGCGTGTTTATACCCACTCTATCATACGTATTCTGTAATTTCCATAGAGCCACTCTGTTTCTGGAGTTGTGCTACAGGAAGCCTCTGCATAAGCTCTGGAGTTTGGTAAAGAAGCGTTGGGACAACTTGTGTGGGATATTTACGAAGAAGTGTAGTAGCCTAGGCAGGACCACCATCTTGAGCAAGGCCGCCCTCCCCACCATGGCTAGGGGGAGCTTTGCTCAGAACCCCATGCTGTTCTTGATACCTTCTACTACTCTTTCCATGTTGTATTTGTGCTCGTCTGCAATTGTGTGATATATGTTAATCCCCAGGTATCTGAATGTTCTGGTCTGCCAGGCTATCTGCAAGATAGGTAGGTTCTCCTGCGGGACTCCTCTATACCTTCCCAAGGGGAACATGCACAATTTTTTGGGGTTCACCGCTATGCCCGAGAGAGTCGCATAGCGCTCCATCACCTCCAATATGTATTGCAAATTTTCTTCTGGGTACCGCAGGTACAACAGCATATCATCCGCATACAATGATATCAATTGCGGTCCTCCCCTACAGCATATCATCCGCGTACAATGATATCAATTGCGGTCCTCCCCTAGCATGAGACCCTATTTCTTCGTACTGCTGTCTCAGGCAGATCGCTAGTGGCTCTAGGGCAAGGATGTACAGCATCGGGGAACATGGACAGCCCTGTCTCGTGCCTCTGCTAAGTTGCCATTTATCTTAAATTATCGCTCCCGTTTTGACCCTGGCTGTTGGGGAGCTATACACCATTTTCACCCACCTCAAGTACCCTGGTCCCATCCCGTATTCTTTCAAGGCTGCCATCATCCAAGGCCACCTTACAGAGTCGAAGGCTTTCACTGCATCTAGCAAGACTACTGCTATTTCACCGGAGTCGCCCTCTGCCTGTTCTATAATATGGTGGAGCGTCCTGTGGTTATCAGATATGCTTCTACCTGGGACATATCCGGTTTGGTCGGGGTGTATGAGTTTATTTGCCAGCACAGACATGAGAATTTTGCTGTCCTGGTTTAGCATGGACAGTGGTCTATACGACCCACAGTCTGTGCTTGGCTTGTTAGGTTATTCATAACACGCATAATACCCAGATGTTTCTAAGTGCAGACCCAGGAATTAAACTTGTGGTGCTCCATTGTTGTCTTGCATCCAAGGCGAGCATGTTGCCCCTGAGCTATCCTCCCCAGAAAATGCACATAGAAACAGTAGATGTGGAAGTTGAGACGATCTGTTTAGTATCAAAAGTAGGAAAACTAGACAAAGAGGAGATATCAATAACCTCACTGGACTGATGGTTTCGTTCATCATTATACAGAACAGTCTTAAAACAATTAGAATAAGGCAAAGAAATAATGGATGTGGCAGAAGTAGTTGTAAAGAGTGCCAAATCCAAATATTTAACATGGCTTTACTACGCAAACTGGGAGCACTTAGCGAGCCTCAAACATAGTCCATGATTACTTTAAAAATAACAAGGTAAGTACTTATAGTCCTACAAGGACAATAACAAGCACTCACCATGCATGAGCCAGTACAAACCGGCCTTATAGAGGCACGTGACCCTTGACAAAGTAGTTTTGCAAGCCCTAAGTGAGGTGTGGGTATGAGAAAGTTCAATGTGAAACTAAATACCAAAATATGGAAAGCAGACAGCAATTTTGCAGTCACTCGCAATCCCTCGGTCGTTCTTCAGAGAAAAACATAAAACAATTCAGCACATTAGCCCTGGCACAAAGCACAAACCGACCTTACAGATGTGCACTGTCGTGTACTAATGCTTTTAAAGTAATAATTTGTTTAAAATTACTGCATATGCTGAGTATGAAGAGATGAATGTGGGTATGCATTTCCTAAATGAATGTTGTGGACTGAGTATTTTGTTATTTTATGATCCCATTTGATATGTCTGATTAATTATAAAAACTCAGGTATTTTTTTCAGAACACCACAATTGCACATCAAGTATGTAAATGAATGGTAAAATGTTGCCAACTAAAATGTCGTTGTGAAAGTACTTTTTCCACATGAATATATTTTCCTAAGGACATTTTCAGGTAGAAGATTGATTGCACTCAATTTGGGGACTGTGTTAAATAACTTGTTCTACTTCTTGATTAATTAAAAATAGCATTTATAATACTGTGCAATTGTAATAAATGGTGCTACTGTGGATGTAGGCATAAATGGATGTGAAGTAATTTCTGACATAAATCATATGCGAGTATTGGGATGGCTTATTAAACATATCTCGAGAAAGTGCAGGCTGAGCAAAAAGCCATCTGCACCAAAGAAGCCCATTTAATAACATAACATTTCAGGTAGGACACAAGAAATCAGTCTTGTTACTGCATCATGACAACAATCACCTGACACAATGGCATGGCCCTTAGAAGATAACGGAGTCTCAGAATACTGAATTGCTGAGTTCACTAACCAGACACAGGATCAGACATATTAACTGGTTCAAAACTGGGAGATAAAAAAAGAGGCCCATAAAGAGATACACCAAAAGCCTAAATCATGGTAATCGAAAATGAAATGGAACCGTTGTGAACACTCTAGCGGAAGCATGTTCCTTACGATCCCAACAGATCAACACCATCAGCAAGAGACCCGAGAGAATGTCTGGGTTTTTGTTCCAACCTATTAGTTCAAGTCAGGATCATTAAACATCATAGGAGGACAGCTCCAAACCAAGTAGGCTACATGAGGACCGAAGGTCCATCATTATGTTAGAAATTGAGAAAATGCTCAAAAATGGAGTAATAAAAGGAGGTAATGCCATGAATGTTCGTCACCTGGCATTAGTATGTTTGTAAGCCAGCTGAAGGTTTTGTTGGAATTTAGGAAATTGTTGACGATCGGATAGACCGACCAGAAAGGTTCACTTATCTATCCAAACTAGACACAAAGAAGGAATATTGGCAAGTTCCCCTTCGTCCTGCCAATAAAGCAAAAACCAATTTATTGAAACCTCAGGGCTACGTTATAGTTATTCCATTTGGGCTGCATGGAGAACTAGCAACCCTTCAATGACTAATTGACCAAGTTCTCGTTTAAGCATCAAGATTACGCAGGAGCATATTAAGGCAATGAGGTGATCACATGCATATAGGTGCGGGATTAACAACACATCCCGCCAAGTGAACCTTCACCAAGAAATCAGTAAAACACTGAGGTGATCAAGTACGTTATGGTGTGATCAAACTATAGGTCCAGGAAGAGGAAGCAAACTCATCAACCCAGCTTCTTGCTAAAAAGAAGAGCCTAAGAGCCTTGCTGCTTTGCTGGATAAGGAGTGTACCTACATTCATTCCATGGTTTTCTTCGTGGGCCAGTTTACTAAAGGAGACGTCATCGAACAACTACAAAAATGCTCTAAAATGGACGAATGTAGCCTGAAGATCATTCCAAAACGTTTGGTTCTGCCCAGTCTGGATTACACTGGACTTTGCTAAACCTTTTATCCTGCAAACCGGTGCCTCTTAAATGGTTTTCGGAGGAGTCCTAGGCCAAGAAAGTAATGGTGAAGAAAGAACAATCTTATAGATCAGCAGAAACATGTTCCCTAAGGAAAAGGAATATACCACCATAGAATACTAGCTCTTGATGATTAGGTGGTCATTAAGAGGGCTGAGATACTATCGCAGTCTGACAGAGCATTCACCCGATCACGGACCATGCAATGCTAGTATAGCTGACAAAGAACAAGGATACAGAAGCGGGAGTACTCCATTTGTTTCTCGCCCTATACCCCTTTTATTTTGGGATTAAGCATTTCAGCGGTCAACTATTTGGCTGACTTCCCAAATCCTTTACCTATCTCACTGGAGATGTTGAAGCCAAGATTGGCGATGTGTCATGAAGTTTCCCTGTTTGCCAAGGAAGAAGGACTCTTCTTTCTCTTTTCATAAGCAAATGACAGTGCAAGCCGAGGCATGGGTCTAAGAAAGAGAAGACAGCATGATGTAGGAGTCTGTGGTAGTTGAGAAGAGTATGCTATAGAGATACGATGCAAAGAAAGCCCCATGAAGGAAGCAGTCAGCAACACATGCTGGGAAAGAATTATTGTGCCGAGATCCTCAGGGATCCACAGACCTCTAGAACACTGAGAAATCAGAGGCTGCCGAGCTACCTACGAACAGTCTAATGAGGTCACATAGTCCACAGGCTATCCAAAACCAGAATGGCGGTAAGGTGAGTTTGCAGTAAAGTCAAGTAGGGGGAGGAAGAACAAGAGAGAGAGAGAAGCCTTCCCTGAACATGTTCAATACAGAAGATGTGAGGGGTTGAAAACCCTCAATACACCACCAGAGAGAGGCATTACGTTGAGAAGGAGATGGGAGGGACCCTGGAGATGTGGAACGTAAGGCCAGTAGAGAACAGAGATGTAAATGGAGAAACCTGGGACCAGGTCTAAGGGGAACCGGGTGATGAGATGTCTTGTGGGAGTTGTAGTTCAATGACTCCAAAGATCTAGCACAGTTGTGCTAACAAACTTAAGCAAAAACAGAGAAGAAATGCATTGTGATTCAATCACTTCAAAGCCCGAGCACAGGGTCACTATGAAAGTCAAGTGAACAAAAGACTGAGCACAAATGCATTGAGAAAGAACAGAGAACCGGAAAATGCACTGACAATGTCCAGGGAACGTGTGAATTGCCTTGTGGGAGTTCTGGTTCAATTACTCCAAAGTCTGAGTGCTTATACGATGACAAAAACAGGCAAACTAGAGTAGAACTGCCTTGTGGTAGTGATGGCTCGAATTCTCCAACGAAGAGGTATAGGAGATTTGGTACCAGGGGCGCAGACAAAGTCAAATAAAGAGTAGTTTATTAAGAGTTGAGATTCTTATACTACACCAACTCTGCATAGGAGCACTGGTGAACATGATCGCACCAAGGACAAATTGAAAACGATCTAAGGCCTTTTTCATTTAAAGAAAGACCAAAGAAAAAGGAAGAGCTAGAAGCTCACACGTTGCACAAAACTCTCAGAATAAAACAAAAATAATATACATTTTTATATTTTTTTATTAAGTTGCAATCAATGTAAATTCTTGAAAAAAAATGATAGCCTTATAGACTGAAGTAGGTCACACCACTAAGTTATGGTCTGAGGCTTTGCCCGGGCCATAAAATGGGAAAGAACAATTATCCCCAAACGATAATTACCCTTCTCGAGGACTAAAAGGATATTAGCACACATTGAAAGTAGCAATACATGAGAGGGAAGTAAACACGTTTAATTTGATCATGAGAAAGAAAATCAGCAAACTGAGTTAGTAAATTGCAGTGGGTTGAACAGATGCATTAGAGGTCGTGTAAAAGTACACGGTTTCTCTGTAAGAAACTTAAAGCCTTTTCCCATATGTTAGTCTTCTCTTTGGTGTGTTAAATAGGATATTGCAGTTAAAAAAAAGAAACTCTAGAGAGGAAGTGTCTTGCTGAAAGTCGTCTTGCCTTGAATTTGAAAATATAATTTCCCCGTCTGCTTTGGAAACCAGAATGCAGTCAATACGTGTAGTTACTGACTGCACCGTCAACATTCCGATTGGCTGAGTGGAGGTCAATAACGTTTTCCATACTGTCTGGTCTTATTACAGCGATACACCTAGATTTTTTTTTAACTCTTTAACATAACATTACACGCATTTAGTAGAAATAGCACTAAGCAGCAATGGCAGCCCTGCAAATAAAGGTTAACATGGTGGTTGCTTTCTAAGATGAGAGGAGCCTGATGATTGAGGAAGGATGTTGGGGGCTGATTGTGCGTCACGTGCACCAAATAAAACAACTAGCTGTAGCTGCAACATAAAGTACACCGAGAAACCATTGACGGAAATTTGAAAGGGAACAAATGAATATGTAAACAAAGCAGATGCTCGGTGGGCCAGAACCGAATCTTAATCACATGACCGTACATGTAAAAAAAAGATTGCCACATTAGCATACCAGTTAGTTACTAAAACTTAACTTAATATTAACCCCAAAGGTTTTGTGAAAAAATGATTCCTTAAAGTTTACTCCAATATTCTGCTAAAAATAGCGATGCTTTCGGGACATCACTCACCTTATCCGAAATCTGTTGTGACATTTGTCTCCTGGTTTTCATTGTTATGTTTCAGGCAAAGTTTTAGCAAACTCGAAGGAGGCCTCTGTATACAGCTCCCTGAAATGCTTTGGATGCACACTGGTCCCTGAAAGCAAGCAGGAGTAAAGGTAGTGTAGTTGAGGAAGTGCCGTGTCCAGTCTAATGCGCATGCACACAACCTTGATACTGATCCCATGCGATAGCTGCGAGTTGGCGAAAACCTAGACGTTTTGTGAAATGTGTAATAATCCCGTCTCGGCACAGCTGATGTTCATATAGCCGCACGGATGGGTGCATCTGTACAACAGAAGCGTTAAAAATAGCCGATATGATACCATGAACCCATGAGTATAGATAGAGTCTTGCGCGCTACCATTCCTCGGCAGCACTGTTCCCTAGTCTCAAAAACAAAGCAAGCCCAAGCACCACAGAAAGAAGCCCAAAACAAGGGGTGTTTTTGAACATAAAAAAGCAAATAAATATAAAGCCAATACCATACAACGATAAAACACCTACCAAAAAGAAAGAAATAGAAGCACAACGTATAAAGCACATGTACGCTTAGTACACATTTTTAAAAAGACCAAAACTCGTGAAATCAAAAAAACATGCCATTCAATCCCACATGACTGTGGTGTTCGTGTCACCCCTGCCAGGACATAACAATGCCAACCCTCGGATTTTGGCGGGAGACTTCCGAGTTACCATATAAAAATATTACTATTTTTCCCTTTTAGTCGCCTAAAATAATTCCCATTGGAAAATTAATTTCCCCTGCTTTCCAAAGTAAAATTTCTCTCCCAGGTGCTCGAGAATGTTGGCATGCATGTGTTCTCTCACAGGATTAGCAATGTGAGACTACTTACGTTTACTTCAATTTTAGGCCATGATTTGATTGTAGTTGATTATTGTGGTGTGTCACGTTTTTTAAGCATTGTTTAACCATACCCCTTAACGGACACGCTTTTGGCAGGTGTCACACATGATGTAACAAGCATCTCTCACCTGCCAATTACCTGTTACAGCCCCATATGTGTCAATGGACTTTCACCCGCCAAAAACAAAATTAGATGTTTTTACCCGACCGGGCGCCACAAAAGGTTGAGAGCTATGGAACAGTTCATTGCCTCCCTGTTCTTCTTCCTCATCCCAGTACTTGCTTCATTTAGGCGCTGGCCTCTGCTTCCAGGCCCTTCTTACCTTTTTCATCTTTGCACCTCCCCAACCAAAATGTATGTTTCTCAACTCAACATACATGCCAACCCTCTCGATTTAGGCAGGAAACTCCTGATTTTTCTATAAAAAAATAGTCCTATTTTTTACTGTCTTGCGCCTAAAATAATTATAACCCCAATGAAATCCTATGGGAAAAGTGCAATCTCCCTCTCAGGGGCTCCAGAATGTAGGCATGTCTGCACACGCTATTGACGATATCACCAGCCATGGAATCACGTCACTCACCTGCCAAGCCCCTTAACCATACAATTTTATGGGTTCTGTGAGGAACCTGAGGGCGTCCTCACTTCTTTTCCCCTGGATCCTCCTCTCAGGTGGCCACGGAAAGGCCATCGCTCTTGGATCCCAACTCTGTGGGTGGATATGCGAGGGAGGATCACCTGGGTGGAGGGAACTTGGGGAGTGGGGAGAAGACATCCATCCTTAGGTTAGACATGGTATCCCCCATTCCCTTTTCAAAATGAACCTTCTGTCCCAACAGCCTTTGTAGGTTATTGTAAGCCTGTCCCTTTTTCTCCCCTTTAATGTCAAACTGTCCCCCAGAAATACAATTTTTACACTGGAACAATGAAGAGACCAACTAGGAGGACACATCCTCATTTGTTTAATATAAACCTCCACAAACACCCCTCTGGTAATGAGACGAAGAAGAGGGCTATGGAGGAGTTCAGATGGAACAGCCAGGCATGTCCTGTTAACTATGGTCAGGCAGTTGGACTACATGACTTCCACCTATGGTCACTTAGCAAGCCTAACAGATATAAAAATGCGGGCTGTCCACGAGAAGAGGAGAGAAACAGCAGACCGGAGTGTGTAGCTGGCCGGAGCTGGAGTGAGGCGGACCGGAGAGACAGGAGCGGGAGAAACGGATGCTGGAAGCCGTGTCAAGCAGAGACTTGCGACGCCGGGCCTGAGGGCGTCTCAGATAAGGTCAGGAAGGCCTGCACAGTCTCTGTGTCTGGCAGAAGGAGCTGTGGGCGCTGAAGCCCTATGGTCACCGTGGAGAGAGCAGCAGTTCTCTCTCTGACCTCCGCAAGTGAAGAGCAGAGTCAGTTGAAGCTGAATGCATAGCGAATAAGGGAACAATGCCGATGGGTGCTGCTGCATGCAGCGGGTGAGTGTAAACAGACTCATACAGGGGCACTCCGGGAACCTGAAGCAAGCATTTCTTAAATATCAAATGAACTGGAAATTGTCGTAAGCACTTTAAATGCTAAACAAGTGCCTTTAAATCTCGAAGGAACTGAAAGTTGTTTCAAGGCTAAAACAGATGATTTTTGAATACAGAACAAACTGAAAGACATTATAGGCATTTATGAATGTAGTACCAAACCAAATCAAGTTATGAATCTTTTTGAGTGTAATGAAGCATTTCTGAATGCAGCACTAAAGCAAGTAATGAGCATACATGAATAGAATGAAAGCAGGGTGATACTAGTGGCAAATACCACTGTGTGAACTGGTTGAAATACAAGTGTTGGCAAAGCAAATAGAATGCCAAGAAGGGGACGAGAAGAGAAACAAGTATTGACACAAGCAAAGTGTTAAAGGAAATGCAGGTTAAGAAGAAACCTGTATGAGCCAGAGCCAAAAGAGTACAGAAAATGTAAACAAGTGAATAATGGGAAAGTGTTGGAAGAGTACATCTTCACTGTCAAGGGAAAGCAGTGGGTAATTGTTAATGAAAAGCAGATGAGCGAGGGTATCGGTTGCATAATCAGCAATGGGTGGACCGTGTGGTCGGAAAACTGCGCCTAGACCGGTTGGCCCTTTTGGAAAAACCCAATGAAAGTAACTATAAGGAAGCTTGTGATTTGCTATAGTTGCTCAAGTGATTTTGAATTCAAAAGACAGAACTATTTTGGTGAACCAGTAAAGAGTACTGATGACAAGAGAGTTGGAAAGTATTCCAAGGATTTGTGGTATTTATGAAAAGCTGGAAGATTTTAACTCTTTTGTTTGAAAGCTGGAAGATTTGCACTCTTGGGAAAGGGAACCCTGATACTTTGTGAACTGTGTTGAACTTGGGGAAGCGAAGCTGATTATAAGCCAAGAACCAGAAGACGCTCAGACCTTTTTTTGAACATTATTCATTTGGGGGCTCACATCCTTGTATTCATTTAATTGTGAGGGCAAGTATAGGTTTTGGACACAGATTGACTTTTGATTTGGACTTCCTGACGCAGACTATCCTTCGTTTTCTTTAGGTAGGGAAATCCCACCCTAGCATAGGGCAAGTTAGGCCTTACTCCATCCTGACATTTTAGTCAAAATAAAGTTTGTTAAGAAAACCTGAACCTGTTGAGTGTCTGACTCATGATGCCTTCAAAGCGCTCACCCGCCGAAATTAAACTCATCAGTTTTTCACCTGCCTAGGCGACCCAAAGAGTTGAGAGGTATGCATAGGTCACATGTAATGCTGTGGCTCATCCAGCACCCTCCAGTTCTTTTGTTCCTGCAGCTACAGGACCTGATGATATTCCAGTTGGGTAGAGCCTGAGGAGCAGCGAATGGGACTGTGCTGTTCGCAGAGACTTGTGGAGCCCAAGCCTCATGGTGCCAGGCACAAAGCTCCTGGGCCTCTCCTGCAGAGCAGAGAAGCCCAATTGAGGTGGCAGTTCTCCTGGTGGCAGACCAGCAGAACTGCAGACCACACAGCAAGACAAAAGCGCCTCAGCGTCGCTCTTGTCAAACAGAGCAGCTCAGAAGGAAGCAGATGGCAGCCTGGCAGGTAACTTAGAGCAGCAAATAAAGGGGCGCATGCTGCAGAGGGCATTGCCCGAATGTAAGGATTGGGAAAAGAAATAAAGTTTTGCATAAAAAAAAGAAAATGGGACAGCCGGCACACGGGAGCCTTTTCATCCCCATAGCATCAGGTCATGGTGTCCATGAATGCTGCAGGCTGGCTGGGACATGACGTTATCACACTGCTTCTTTTTTTTTTTAAACGTTCTTTATTGAATTTTTCATAACTAGTAAATACAGGGGCCATGCACCGGCCATCACAAGCAAAACAAACCCTTCATCTCTTTCCCCTCCCCCCTTTTTTTTAATTAATGTCCTTTTCGACTCATCAGTTCTGACGTGTGTCGGAGCAAGTGATGGCGGTTTACTTTTCGTGGCCACGAGAAATCAGTCCATGTTTTGGTTTGGTTGTGGCTGACTACAGGTAGGTTATATAAGGGGCCCATATATCTGGCGGGCGTGAGTGTAGTGGCAGAGTTTTAATGAAGCTTGTTTCCACGTCTTGGCAATACGTGATGTCTTGTAACCAGCGTTGCCTGCATGGAGAAGGGCCTTCCCCCAGCTACAAGCAATTCTTCTGCGGGCTAGGACGAGTAATAGATTTGACAGTCGGTGGACCGTGTCTGGTAGGTGGTTGGTGAGTCCTAATAGTGCTAAAAGTGGGTCTGCCTTCAGATGCGTTCCAATGACTGCTGACGTTTTCTCGAGGACTGCATTCCAGAACGTGGCAATTGTGGGGCATCTCCACGCCAGATGAACAAATTCTGCCTCTGGTGCGCCGCACCGGTTGCACGCAGCGGATTCCAATGGTTTCTGTGCATGAAGTTTTGCTGGTGTGTGGTACACCTGGTGGAGGAAATTGAAATGGATCTGCTTATATCTGGCGTTAATTGCCACTTTTTTGGTGAGGCTGAGAATGTGGTTCCAGTCCTTATCAGTAATCGAAGTATTCAAAGCTCTTTCCCATTTTCTCCTGGGTCCTGGGTTTGGTGGGTCTTCTGTGTTCAAGAGGGACTTGTATATATTCGCCACCAGGCGTCCTTCTCCTTGGGCTTGTATTGTTGCATGTAATAGTGGCCAGGTAGAGGGCTGGTCTGGGAACGTGGGGATTTTGGCTTGCAGGGCATGTCGTAGTCTGAAGTATATGAATGTGTCTAATGCGTTGTCGCTTCCTAGTTCCCTGGCTTGTTGAAGTGTCAAAAAAGTGCTGTTTGGGAACAGATCTCCGAGGGAATTTATTTGCAGTTTTTCCGTCCATTGGAGGAAGATCTTTTCTGTGGTGAGTGGTATTCCCGGTATGAATTTTGCTGGCAGGAGGGGAGAGTATCTGCTTTGAATTCCGCTCTTTTTTGCCATCTTTTTCCAAATTGAATATGTTGTGTGGACGATATTCATCTGTGTTCTGGGTGGTTGCGTTTCGCCGAAGATCACGGCTCGGAGCAAGTAAAGCGATGCCAGGGCTCTCTCTATCTGTATGTGAGGACTAATGAAGTGACTGGTGTACCAGTGGCTGAGAAAGTGGGCTTGAGCAGCCCAGTAATAGTGCTCTATGTCTGGGAGAGCTAGTCTGCCTTGTACCACCGGAAGAGTCAGTTTGGTGTACGCCACTCTAGCAATGTTGCCCGCCCATACTAGGTCTAGGATCATGCTTCTGATACGTAGTATGAACTTCTGTGTTAGAATTAGTGGAATGCTCGAAAAGAGATAAAGTAATTTTGGAAGAATGACCATTTTGACCAGATCACACTGCTTCTTACAAGCTGTCCTTCCTTGGGGAATACAGTGCTTAGACGGCGAGTACACCAGTGAAATCGGGAAGGCAACTACGAGAACTAAGCATCTGGAGGCAGAATGTTCCAGTTCCTCATCCTCCTTCCATCATGAACATAGCAGGAATAGGAAGGCAGTGGATGAGAAGTAGTTGGTGCAAGTGCTCAGGAAAGTTTTAAATGGCAAGCAAAGGAGATGCTCTCCTTCCACGTCATCCTCCTTCTCCTCTAGTTTGGAGTCATCCTTACCCACATTCTCCAGGGTTTATGGTCTTTCCATTGAATTTTTTGCATCGAAAAAATGTGCATCGAATGCATTATTATTTATTTTTTAATGGGCCCTCCCACAACCTCTTGTTTTATACCCTTTAAAACCCCAAAAAATCAATGAGAAAATCTTGAAGGAATGCGCTGAAACAGAGGGATATTTCTTTCTTCATTTTATTTGTATAGCGCTCGATTAAGGTCCCGTAGGCATAATAGCACTCGACAAGAAAGACAACAAAGAACAGACAGCTACAGTAAGCCCACTGCCAGTATTAGAGGTTCAGAATATGGGACGATCAGTAGAACAGAGCAGTTTTCAGTCCACGTTTGAAACCAGAAAATTATTGACATGCTCTTAATTAGGCAAGGTGTTCCAACTCCTTGGTGAAACATAGGGGAAGGACCCCTGGGCGTTGATCATTAGCTTAGCTCTTGGCACTTGCAGAAAACATTAATTGTTTGATCTGAGCACCATATGGGCCGGAAGCCAGGAGAGTCTGCTTGACAGATAGCTGCGACCTTTGCCATATAGGCATTTGTGCGTGTTGTACAGCAGCTGGAAGGAGATTCTGCTGTTCATGGGCAACCAATGCAGGGCCCTCCTGGCTGCCGACACATGTTCACTTCTGCTCAGGCCCTCGACGACACACACTGCATTATTTTGAACAATTTGCAGTTGGTGATTTCACCCTTGCCCATGCCCTGAAGAAGGCTTGAACAATAGTGTAATCTGGCCCCAATAATGGCCAGGGCAATGGTGGCACAATTAGTAGTGTTGAGAAATGGTCTTAATTGCACAAGCAATTTAAGATATTATGAGGTGCCAGAGACCAGACTGTTCATGTAGGCTTTCATGTTGAGTTCATGATCTAAAAATACTCCAGGGGTCTTACCTTTAGGAAAAGTGGCAATGGCACATCCTGCAATCCAAAATTGCCGATACGCAGGACTCAGTTTACGCAGCGTGGACAACCTGCCAGCTATCATAAGCTCACACTTCACATCGTTCAGTGCTAATCCGTTGCCCACCATCCAAGTTGGTATAAGACTGTAGATGGAATTTATGGTAACGATGTATTTTCTGTAATGGCCTATCAATGGAATAAGACACTTTATGTCATCAGCATAGTTGGCATAAATCATGCCTTTTGCATCCATCATTTCGAAAAGAGGCATAGTAAAAATGTTAAAAAGCTTTGGAGATACACAAGAACTCTGTGGACTCCACAAGTAACCAAGAATTCATCCACCATTGCCTCACCATAGAAAACATTAGTTTTGTGGTCTGCCAGGAAAGATTTTATCCAAGTGGCTGCTGCTGGAGAAAAAGCAGCACAGTGTAACAGCCTGGAAATTAATATTGGATGGACCACCAAGTCAAAGGCGGCAGACAGATTCAGAAGCATAAGGAGTGCTGTGCCACCTTTCTCAAGAATAGTCAAGATGTGAGCCTTGAGATCCAAAAATGTGGAAACCCAGATTGTTTCTGAGCCAAGATATTATATGTCAGCAGAAATACCTGTATCTGTAGGCTACTCTATCCAAGTTTTCCAAAGGAAAGATAAATTGGTGATAGGATTATAATTCATAGGTACACTACGGTTGATGGAGGGCTTCTTCAGCAGGGGAGAGATCCATGTCTGCTTGCTGGATGATGGTACTAGATTTTCCTGCAGGCATGCTTTCACAAGTTTGGTAATTACGGGTAACAACTGAGTAGCACATGATTTGACCTGGAAAGCAGGACAGATGTCCCCCTTACAATTTGTGGGTTTAAGTTGTTGTAGGAACTCTGTTATTTCAGTGTCTGTGACTGCCCTGAACTCAAACATAGGGGTACAGTCATGTGATTTGGAGGTTTCCAGATTCACAAGGGTCTATCTGAAGCACTATGTTTGCCCATGATGTCCTCCAGAATACTCTTGATCTTACTCATCATAGCATTCTGTAGAGATGCACCAATCTTTGTCTTTGTTAACCACAGAAATGTCCTCCAACTCTTTGAGAATTTAAAAACGTTCTCTAGAATTGAATGCCGCACTATTAATCCTTTGGTTATATGAGCATTTTTTTGCAGAAGTGATAGCAGATTTATGAGCCTTCACTGCAATTGAGTATTTAGCTTTGTCATCATTGGACTCAATCAATCAATCAATCAATCAATCAATCGAGTATTTATATTGTGCACTGTCACCAAAGGCATTATGGCACATTTGAAAAAGATACCGGAGAGATGAAAGCAGAGAATCACGGAACCAGTGAGTTTTAAAATTTTGTTTATAAAGTGCAAAGTATGTAGTATGCCGTAGCGCCGGTGGTAGTGAGTTCCAGAGTCTAGACCCTGCAATGGAAAAAGTCCTGCCCCAATTCGCTCCTTTTGATATTTAGGAACGCATAGGAGTGCTGCATCAGTAGATCTGAGTGGGCGGCCTGGGCTATCGCTCTGCAGTTTTTCCTGAATGGCCCGGCAGCCTTTCCCACTCACAGCTCGGTGGATCTTACAGGAGCCTTTAAATTTAACTCGGGCTGCAACTCAGTCAATCTCAACTGCTGGAATGCCCTATTTTCCTGGATATCTGGAGAGTACTAGACTTCAGAGTTTTGCTTTTTCGCTAACTAAGTTTCTTCAGGGGCCAAGCAGTTGACCACATTTACCATCATATTTTGGTATACATCAACTAGGTCACTGGCAGTGGCATGATTGGTCAAGTTATCCAAAGTAGCCAAGAAATAGGGTGCCATGGATGTAACAGATAGTTTGCGTACATTTCTAAGCTTGGCCAGGCGTTTATTCACTTTCAATTTATTATACTATGAGAGGCAAAGGAGGTTGGACTGAATGAAGTTAGGGCCGACCATGGGCAGTGGGTGATCTCTACATCGTTAATAGTAACATTATGGCTAGCCACTCAAGTTAGTATCCTTCCCTTTACATGAGTTGCTGAATCAATATGCTGAAACCTAAATCCATCAAGGTAGCCTCAACAGTAGCCACCATGGAGTCAGAGATATCAGAGTCTTAAATTAAAGAATCCTAGTAGACAATGATTTAAGTAGAGGCAAAATCAAGTCACTACATTGAAGTAGAAAATCTAGCATGTTATTGGGGGGCCAATATAAAATAATGTTAACAGTGGTGTTGTAGGCAACAGAACATTTTACAGATAGAACCTCACAGTTCAGTAAGCCGGCACCCTCTACTTGATGTATTTGAAGAGAGGCTTCATAAATCAGAGCCACTCCACCGCCCTTACCCAATGTAAGGTAATTTCTAACTTGGTGTTCTTTTACTCTCCCCCATACTCTCTGGTCTCCATCTTTCTTCCTCTTAACTGCACACATGCCAATATTTTGACACAGCTGGGAGGGGGATTCTCTTCGAGTAATCAGGAGAGTTGAATTTGTCCATTCAAATGCATTGGGGTTAGAATTATTTTAGGAGGGGGCAGTAAAAAAATAGCAACATTTCCGCTAACATAATCGGGAGTCTCCCACGTAAATTGGGAGGGTTGACATATATATAACAGTTCCTCGTCCACCCTGTGCCCAGTTTCGTTTTCACAAATTTCCTTTACTAGCTCCCTTTCATTTGAATGCCCTCCCACTCTGGGCGCCAGAAAGAGGGGGATGTTGGACGCAGTGGATGAGGGAATAGGTGGTGATAAAAGTTGAATGAGTAAAGTTTGTAGGTTGAGGTGGTGAGACAACAGGAGTGGGAGCTTAGACAACAGTAGGAGTGGTGAGACATCTAGAGAAGTAGGTGTTGAGAGGAAAAGAGGAGAAAGTGGAGAGAAATGTCAGCGGATGGAGAGGTTAACAGGAGGTATTTGAGCCATTGGTGAAGCAGGAGGAGTGAAGCCATTTCATGGAAAGCCTGAGGTGGGGGAGGAACCTTGGGTAGGCTATATTCATGTTACAACAATAAGGCGGAACAATATGGTGTTTTGGAGAAGGTATGAGCACATGGTGAGGTGACAAGAAGATAAAAGGAGTTCAGAGGAAGGAATTGGGGTAGAGAGGAGAAATGAGACCATCTGTGACACAAAATAAATATCCACAAAAGGGAGTTGGGCCGCACCAAGATATTCCCTAGACGAAGGCCAAAAGAAGCTTCCCAAACGCAGCCAACCAGGCAAAGACCAGTGGGAAGCCTTGGGCCTAAGGCTTGGTGAGCTCTAGCATCATTCCTGTGTTCACCTAGATCTGCATGTATGCAGTGGGTGACCCTTACATTTAGTGACTGAAACCCCCCTCCCCAATAATTGCAATTGTCGGAAGGGGGCTCAGACCTTTGTGATATTGGAAACTTACCAACTTTTGTTTTGCTAACTTTTCATGTGGGACCTAAACAGATTAACTTTATTTTGGCTTCCTTTTACTGAACCTGTGGAGAAGGCATCTGTTGTTTGTTACTCCATGTGTCGTAGAAAAGAAACCCCAGTAGAAGAACTGAAAGAGAGGAGGAGCTATGTAATTGATGAACTAATATTTTATAATGCCCTTAATACCAGAGACCAGTCTCTAAGCGCAGTGCAGGACCTTGTATCAAACCTGTGTTGATCTGCGTTGTCTTGTTTCCAAGACAAACGCATTGCCCCTGAGCTATCCTCGCAGTCCATTTCACTATTCTTTACATTTACCTTCCTCACCAGGTTTATTATTTTGTCCCCTTATATGTATCAACCCAAATGAAGCTGAAAGCCATGAGAAGATATGTCTGGTTGACAATTGATCTACATCTTCTTCATGGCACAGGGTATCCTATTTTCCAGATGTTTTTGTGGGTCATATACAGTATTTTGTATTTCATTTTGTATTTAATTTGTATTTATAAAGCGCTTTATGCCAAAGCGCTGTACACATAGTCACATCAAAGTACAATTAATGGAAAAGTAAAAAATTAAACAAAATAAAACTATAGCAAGTGAGCTTTGAGGGTAGAGCAAAAAAGAGGGTAGAAAGAAATAGAACGAAGAGAGCGTGGGAACGCGTTCCAATGTGCGTTCTGAGGCCCATGGGCGTACACTGCTTTACATAAATGTAAATAAATAAATAAAGGGAACAAGAAATGAAAATGAGCAAAAACAGTATTGGGCACGCGGTGGATGAGGAACAGTTACATATACGCCAACCCTGCCAATTTATGCAGGAGACTCCTGATTTTGTTAGCAAAGGTTTTGCTACTTTTTACTGCCTCCATCCTAAAATAATTAGAACCCAAATGCATTCAAATGGTGAAATTCAACTCTCCCGATTGCTTAGAGAGAATCTCCCTCCCAGCTGTGGCAAAAAAATGTTGGCATGTATGTAGTTAGGAGGAAGAAAGATTTAGACCGGAGTGTACAGGGGAGACTAAAGGGACACCAAGTAAGAAAGGTAGGAGGGAGCGAGATTGTAAAGGGATTTAACGACCATGCAAAAAAAAGTGAAACTTAAGATGTGAGTGAAACAGTAACCACCAAAGGGAGGACAGCATTAGCAATCAAATCACAAGGTGAAAGAAACAAGAAGACGAATAGAAGAGTTGAAAATAGACTTGAGAGGGCTAAAACGAGTAGCATGGAGCCCAACGAGGAGGCAGGAATTGTAGAAAGGCAGGAAAAGATAATAGAGGAAATGAACAATTTAGTAGCCTGAAAAGTAAGAAAGGGCCTTACCTTGCGGAAGTTCTAAAGGTGGGCCAGGCAGGAACGAAAGATTAAGGAGTTGTGCAGAGATAAGAAAAGAGAGGAATCTAAGTGTAAGCTAAGATTGCAAGCATAAGAGGAGATAGAAAGAAGAGCCAGAGGAAGGAAATTGATGCAGGTGGTAGGGGAAAGGGGATAGAGTCAGGAAAGAAAAGAACTTCATTCTTTGAAGAATTGAGGACAATATATATATATATATATATATATATATATATATATATATATATATACATTATATATACATTATATTTATATATTGATCAGACATCCAAGATTTGATGGCCAGAAGAGCTGAGGTTACAGTGGAGACAATAGCAGGGGTGAAGGAGGAAAAGGAAACAGCTGGGTGTCATCAGCATAAAGGTGGTCAGACAACAACCCAAGGGAAGAACTAATTGAGGCAAGTGATAAAGTGGCAAGAGAAAAAAGGAAGGGACCTAAAACCGATCCTTGGGGCCCACTGTGATGAAGGGGAAAAGTAGAAGTGGATTAACCAGCCCAACAAATAAAATAAGTGCGATTAGACAGGTTAGACTTGAACCAGAGAAGGATAGAACCAGAAACCTGTAAGAAGAAAGAGAAGAAAGAAGCAGTGTGGTCAACAGTGTCAAAAGCGGCATATAAGTCACAGAGAATTAAAAGAGAAGAGTGCTTTGAATAGTGTGCATAAAGGAGAGAGCCACAGACAGCAAATAGAGCAGTTTCTGTGGATTGGTGGGAGCAGAAACCAGATTGAAAGTGAGGAAGAATAGAATTAGCGGAAACAAAAGGAGCGAAGTGAGAGTAAACAAGAGGCTCCAGGAGCTTAGAAGGATAGGAAATAAGAGAAATTGGCCAAACACTAGAAGGAATGGAAGGATCAAGGGAAAGCTTGTTTTAGGATAGGGAGGATAGTGGCATGTTTGAATGATGTGGGAAAATTATAAGAGACAAGAGAGATATAAAAATGAATGGTAAGATAAGACAATAAGGAGGGATACACATTGGGTATTAGGGATGAACGAATGGGGTCTGAACGAGCAGAAGTAGGGTGAGCCCCGAGCAACAGAAGGGCAGTGTCAGAGGTGGAAACGTGGAGAAAAGAAGACATAGGGCCTCATTATGCGTGTGCTGGTCTGGTAAAAATGGCAAAAAGAATGCTGGTAATACTAGCTCTGATATTTTTACTGAACCAGTACACTGTGAGTTTGCCAGTAGGGGCAGTGAACTACCGACAGGCCTGACCTACCGGCAGATCAGGCCACTACCGGCAAATAATTGCCCAATCACTGGCACCAGCAACCGTACTACCAGTACTACCGGTGCTGGTGATTGCAGCAAACCCATTGGGACTCCATGGAATGGGAACCTACTGTCTTTGCCAGCACCCGTAATAGCCCAGTAAGATGTTGAGTTATTAAAGGAAGGCATAGGTATATACTTATATTCGGCACATCTCCACTGCTGGTGCAGGTGAGTGCCTCCTGAGCCCTGCCATCGTGTGAAATTGCGGCCAAATCCTGAAGAAATCGTCCGTGTAGGCCCCTTCCCTCGCCAGTATCCCGCTTCCTGATTCCTTCTCCCAGCCCTCCCCTGTGCCCGCCCACCTCCTCTGATTGGCCATTGTGTGTTAGGCCCTGGAGCCTAGCTTCGGCTGCACAGGCCTGCCCCTTCTTTGCCATCTCCACTGCTGGTGCAGATGAGTGCCTCCTGAGCCCTGCCATCGTGTGAAATTGCGGCCAAATCCTGAAGAAATCGTCCGTGTAGGCCCCTTCCCTCGCCAGTATCCCGCTTCCTGATTCCTTCTCCCAGCCCTCCCCTGTCCGTGCCCGCTCCCTGCTTCCTGGTCCCTCCAACTCCCACCTCTTGTCCCGCCCCCCGTGCACCGATTGGTCCCTGCACCATCCTACCTTGGCCATTAACGACCCTCCCAGGGCAGCCCTCTACCCGAGCAGCCCCCTAGGCTAAGGACCACGAGGCAAAGGACGGCTCCTACGGTGGCGGCTCCAGATCGTATCTGCAGGTATCCGCAGGAGAAGCAAGAAGCCAACAATAAGTAAGTGTGGCAAGGAAGGGGACAGAAGCAATTACTTCACGCCATACTACCCTACCACTGATATAACAAGGCACCAACAGTGAAAGTCGAATCTAGAATTGCTTTGAAACTGCGCCCAATAGCCTCTCTGAGAAAAGTTGAATTAGAAGTGTTCCCAGTTGCATTCAGAAACTGCGCCCAATAGCCTCTCTGAGAAAAGTTGAATCTGATGTGTAAATTATTGCTTTTTGAAGCTGCGTCCAATAGCCTCCCTGAGAAAAGTTGAATTAGAAGTGTTCCCAATTGCATTCAGAAACTGCGCCCAATAGCCTCTCTGAGAAAAGTTGAATCAGATGTGTAAATAATTGCTTTTTGAAGCTGCGCCCAATAGCCTCCCTGAGAAAAGTTGAATTAGAAGTGTTCCCAATTGCATTCAGAAACTGCGCCCAATAGCCTCTCTGAGGAAAGTTGAATCTGATGTGTAAATGATTGCATTTTGAAGTTGCGCCCAATAGCCTCTCTGAGGAAAGTTGAATCTGATGTGTAAATGATTGCTTTTTGAAGTTGCGCCCAATAGCCTCTCTGAGGAAAGTTGAATCTGATGTGTAAATGATTGCTTTTTGAAGTTGCGCCCAATAGCCTCTCTGAGAAAAGTTGAATTAGAAGTGTTCCCAATTGCATTCAGAAACTGCGCCCAATAGCCTCTCTGAGGAAAGTTGAATCTGATGTGTAAATGATTGCATTTTGAAGTTGCGCCCAATAGCCTCTCTGAGGAAAGTTGAATCTGATGTGTAAATGATTGCTTTTTGAAGTTGCGCCCAATAGCCTCTCTGAGAAAAGTTGAATTAGAAGTGTTCCCAATTGCATTCAGAAACTGCGCCCAATAGCCTCTCTGAGAAAAGTTGAATCAGATGTGTAAATGATTGCTTTTTGAAGCTGCGCCCAATAGCCTCCCTGAGAAAAGTTGAATTAGAAGTGTTCCCAATTGCATTCAGAAACTGCGCCCAATAGCCTCTCTGAGGAAAGTTGAATCTGATATGTAAATGATTGCATCTTGAAACTGCGCCCAATAGCCTCCCCGAGAATAGTTGAATCTGATGTGTACATGATTGCATTTAGAAGTTGCGCCCAATAGCCTCTCTGAGAATTGCCGAATTTAGAAGCGTACACGATTGCTTTTAGAAGTTACGCCCAATAGCCTCTCTAAGAAAGTTGAATTAGAAGTGTCATAATTGCACCTAGACATTTTCCCAATTGCATTTGAAGCTGCGCCCAATAACCTCTCTGAGAAATGTTGAATCTGATGTGCACATGATTGCATTTTGAAGTCGCGCCCAATAGCCTCCCTGGGAAAAGTTGTATTAGAAGTATACACAATTGCATTTAGAAGTTGCGCCCAAATAGCCTGTCTGAAAAAACTCAACTATAAATGTCCTAACTGCATCTACAAGTGCATTTAAGATCTGCGCCCAATAGCCTCTCTGAGAAAGTTGAACTTGGAAGTGTACATAATTGCATTTAGTAGTTGCGTCCAATAGCCTGTCTGAAAAAGGTGAATTATATGTATCCCTAACTGCATCTACAAGTGTTCCCAATCGCATCTTGAAGCTGCGCACAACAACCTCTCTAAGAAAAGTTCAACTTAGAAGTGTACATGATTTCATTTAGAAGTTGCGCCCAACAGCCTCTCTGAGAAAAGTTGAATCTAGAAGTGTACATGATTGCTTTCAGAAGTTGCGCCCATTAGCCTCTGTGAGAAAAGCTGAATCTAGAAGTGTTCTAAACTGCATTTAGAAACTGCGCCCAATAGCCTCTCTGAGAAAACTTGAATCTAGAAGTGTACATGATTGCTTTTAGAAGTTGCGCCCAATAACCTCTCTAAGAAAAGTTGAATTTAGAAGCGTACATGATTGCTTTTAGAAGTTGCACCCAATAGCCTCTCTAAGAAAGTTGTATTAGAAGGTCCTAACTGCACCTAGATGTTTCTCGCAATCGTATCTTGAAACTGCGCCCAATAGCCTCTCTGAGAAAAGTTGAATTAGAAGTGTTCCTAATTGCACCCTGAAGTTTCTCCCAATCGCATTTAAAAGTTGTGCCCAATAGCCTCTCTGGGAAAAGTTGAATTAGAAGTGTTCCTAACTGCATCTAGAAGTGTTCCAAACCGCATTTATAAACTGCGCCCATTAGCCTCTATGATAAGTGGAAATTAGAAGTCTACTTGACTGCACTTAGAAGTTGCGCCCAATAGCCTGAAAAGCTGAATTTGAAGTAATCCCAATTACATCTAGAAGCTGCTCCCAACAGCTCTCTAAGAAAAGTTGCATTAGAAGTATTCCCAATTGTATCCAGAAAGCACCAAATAAGTCGTCGACCAGTTGAACCCGAAACCCGAAAGTCTCCCAAAAAAGCGTTAATCAACAACCCTTGAACTACAATCAGAAACCCTCCTAAATCACCCCAAAGCTCGCACCAATCATGAGTGCAGGCACTCCCCCCACTCCTGTCAGAAACGACTCCCGTGGACCACCTCCATTCCCCGATCCGCCTTCCCTCCCGCCCCCCCCTTCCCATATCAGCCCACCTTCGTCCGCAATCCTTGCCACCACCCTCTCCAAACACCAAGCCAGGGGTGCACGATGGCGAGCAACCCACCCTAAGACCACACATCCCATAAACCCCACCGCCGACCTGCCAGCAGTGCCCACTCCCGCCCTCCTTACTATCATGTCTAGCACACCCGACCCTCCATTCGCCCAACCCCCTCCTTGCCCCCATACCCCTACCACTTTCACCGGCCGACCGCACCATTTCCCATCCCTAAAAACTGCACGCCTTGCACTAGCAAGAACCGAAGCCGCTTCCCTCTCCCCCTCTGACCCCCCTACCCTCTCTCACACACCAGTTACAGCAAAGAAACTAAAGAGGAAACGTTCCTGGTCCCCCTCAACCTCTCAGCTCTCGTCGCCTCCCCTATCTCGACCCTGCACCTCTCTCCCACACTCTCCTCCTTCCCCCATGGCCTCTCCTTTCCTGAAACCCCTCTCCCTCGATTTCTCCTCGACTGCAACTGAAACTCCCAAACGCCCACTCCCCTTCCTCAAATCCCCCACCCCGAACCCGATCAACCTATCACAAGCAACCACCCAACCACGCCCGAAGCCTAAATACTTCTTTACTCGCCCACTTTTCCCTAGCATCACCAACCTTAACCCCCTCCCTCCAGCCTCTCCGCCCCCCCCACCCAAGCACCAAACCCAACCCTGCCTGCAGATGTAAACTGTATCCTTTTTAACGCGCGTTCTGTAGCTAAAAACAGACACTGCATCTTTGACTTCCTCACCTCTGTCAAACCGGACCTAGTTTTCATCACTGAAACCTGGTTCTCTGATGACTTCGGCCCAATCGCTAATGAAGCCTTTCCACCCGACTATTGCCTCATCCCACTGAACCGTCCGTCCAGAGGAGGGGGGATAGCATTCGTCTTCAAATCTCACTTCCGTGCCACAATCATGGACAACCAAACCTCCATTCCATCCTGTGAACCGCTCCTCGTCAAACTATCCCTCTCCCCGTCGCTCTCACACAGCTTCCTAATAATCTACAGGCCTCCTGGCTACGATAGACATTTCGCAAACAACCTTTGTGACTCCATCGCCTCCCTCCAAATCAATCATCCCAATCTCACCCTCCTTGGAGACTTCAACATATGGCTCGACAACCCCACCAACCCTATGACCCACGCCCTGTTTGACGGTCTAGATGCAATTAACCTCCAACCCCACATAAACGGCCCGACTCACTTTAAAGGACACACTCTCGATGCCATCTTTAGCTCCAATACCCTGATTCACCTAAAGCCCCCCACCCCTATCATCTGGTCCGATCATTTTATTCTCTCGTTCACCATCCACTCTCCCAGCCCCCTTCCCATACGCAGATCTGAGCCTCCGAACCTACGCAAGTGCTGGAAAAAACTAAAAATCACCCCAGACCTAGCCGAGGCACTCCTCCAGTCTCGACCACCTACCTACCGTCCCCACAACCATCTAACGCCTGAAGCCTTTGACTCATGGCTCAATGCATCCCTGACACGACTCACTCCGCTGTGCAAACCATCATCACGCCTTGGCCCTTTTCCCAGATGGTTCACTCCTGAGTTAAAAACCACTAAACGGCATTACAAATACCTCGAACGCAATTGGCGGAAAGAGAAAACCCAAGAGAGCAAGACCACCTTGGCCCGACAATTGTATCAGTACAAGGCCGAAATCCGGAAAGCAAAAAAAGCCCACTACAACACCCGAATCCTAAACTCCAAAAACCCAAGCAAAGAACTCCACAAAATCATCTCAGAATTCACCAATCCAGCTTGTAACACAACCATCCCGACCCCGTCACAATCACTGTGTGATTCACTCTCCCTCCACTTTTACACCACGGCTATTGAAAGGACTAAAACTCTAAACACCAAATTGGCTCTCCTACAACCAACTGACACTCAGCCGCCCGCACCGGCCAGCCCCTCACCTGCGACCTCAACGCAACCAACGTTCGAATCCTTTAGTCCATTATCACCAGAGCAATTTCTCAAACTTCTATCTGCCCGCAAACCATCTGGATCGCCACTAGACCCTTGCCCAGCTAAAACTCTTAAAGGAATTTTTACCTCTACCTGCGCAGGGGAGCACGCAAGATCTATCATAAACGACTCCCTCTCCTCCGGTATATTTCCCGAGACATTCAAAATGGTATACGTCAAACCTCTAATAAAAAAATCTTCGCTCGACCCTAACGACGTCAAAAACTACCGCCCAATCTCAAACACCAGGTTCCTTGCCAAACTCATTGACCGAACCGTCTACTCCCAACTAAATGCCTTTGTCGAAGCCAATAACCTCCTAGACCCTGCTCAATCAGGTTTCAGATCACGTCACGGAACCGAAACCACCCTAACGTCGATCTGGGACGACCTCAAAATGACAGCAGACGCCGCAGGATGCGCAGCACTAATCCTCCTTGACCTATCCGCTGCCTTTGACACGATCAATCACTCAATCCTCCTAGACCGTGTTTTCAACGTGACTGAAGTTGAATTCTTGGGATTCATATTATCACCTAGCGGAGTGCGTATGGATTCAAAGAAGGTTGATGCAATTCTCAAATGGCCATCGCCATCCTCCGTAAAAGGTGTTCAAAGCATGTTAGGCTTCGCTAACTTTTACCGCAGGTTTATCCCCGAATTCTCTCGAATAGTCCAGCCCATCACCGCCTTGTTAAAGAAAAACAAACGTTTTGAATGGTCTACCGAGGCGGAACAAGCTTTCCAGAATTTGAAGACTAGATTTATCTCTGCACCGATCTTAAAACATCCTCGCCCAGAACTCCCCTACATCGTTGAAACTGATGCTTCGAGCCTTGCCATGGGGGCAGTTCTATCACAAAAGGACCCAGTAACCAATCAGTTGCATCCCGTGGCATTTTGGTCCCGCAAATTCTCGCCTCCTGAAATCAATTACACAATTACTGATAAGGAACTTCTAGCTATCATGTCCGCCTTTAAGGCTTGGCGGCATTATCTTCTGGGGGCCCGACACACCGTTACTGTGATTACAGATCACCGAAACCTACAATATTTAAAAACCGCAAAAGCTCAATCCTCTAGGCAACTCCGTTGGGCACTATTCTTTGCCGAGTTTGACTTCATAATTACCTATCGACCTGGTACAAAAAACGGTAAAGCTGATGCCCTTTCTCGGATGGGAGTGGAAGAACATTTGATCAATCCTAAACCTGTACCTATCATTCCCGAACAAAGAATTCTGGGTGTAATCGCCACACAATCCATAGAGGAAGTTAAGGATAAAGCCAGGCTACTGGTAACTCCAGCAGACATACAGAATTGGCATCTGCAGGGAAAGGACTTTACGGTGAAGGACAACCTATTATATTTCCAAGAACGGTTATACCTGCCCAGCACAGATTTACAGAAGAAGGTAATCTCTTGTTATCACGATTCTTTAATGGAAGGACATCCCGGTATGGCCAAAACCTCGGAAAAGATCAAGCGCTACTTCTGGTGGCCGTCTTGGAAAAAAGATATCAGAGACTTTATAATGTCCTGTGGAGTATGCGCCCAAAACAAGAGTCAAAAGGAAAAACCAGCCGGCCTCTTACGCCCTATTGACATCCCACCTCGCCCTTGGCATACGCTTTCTATGGACTTCATCACCGATCTACCTCCATGCTCCGGATACAATACGATCCTAGTAATCGTGGACCTATTCTCCAAGATGGCGCATTTCATTCCACTCAAAGGCTTACCAACAGCAGCAACTCTGGCCCGAGAATTTCTCGAAAACATCGTCCGACTGCACGGTTTTCCTTCAGTTCTAATTTCGGATCGAGGTAGTCAATTTATTTCTCATTTTTGGCAAAGTTACTGTCGGTCGGCTCAATTTGATGTGAGACTTTCGACCAGCCACCACCCTCAAACCGACGGACAAACCGAGAGGACCAATCAAACTCTGGAACAGTATTTGCGCTGCATGCTACAACAAACTGAAAAAACTTGGAAAGATATCCTTTGGATAGCCGAATATGCCTACAATAACTCTGTCCACTCGGGAACTGGGAAGACCCCGTTTTTTCTTTTATACGGTAGTCACCCTCGAACCTCGGAGTTGGATCCACTCCAAGATCTTGGAACACCAGCAGTAGACCACCTGCATTCTACAATCACCCAAGCCTTTAAGGAAGCCGTTTCTCACCTTCAAAGGGCTAAAGAACAATACAAGAAAGGAGCAGACCAACATCGGAAGGAAGCCCCCCAAAATCAAGTAGGAGATCAAGTCTGGTTATCCACCAAATATCTACCTCTAAAAGGACCACGCACATTCAACCCAAGATACCTTGGTCCCTATTCCATCACTACCATAGTAAATCCAGTAGCGGTCAAGTTGGACTTGCCCCCTCACATGAAGATACATCCGGTCTTCCACGTCTCTCTATTAAAACCCGTGCAACCTCAAACCCGACTAACTAAATCTCCAAAACCTATTCTAGTTGATGGAGAACTCGAGTTTGAAGTCAAAAGCATCCTGGATTCCAAGATCTCCAAATCTAAACTATTTTACCTGATTGACTGGAAAGGCTACGGTCCCCAAGAAAGATCCTGGGAACCTGCAGAATATGTCCACGCTCCTCGTCTAATCAAAAGATTTCATCGAACATTTCCTAACAAGCCAAAACCCCCGGAGAAGCCCGGTTTGGGAGGGGCCTTGAGGGGGGGTGCTGTCATGATCTCTGCTTCCAAAAGATCAGGACTTGCCCAACTCCCTTGGAAGCAGACCCATAACCCCGGTTCCGAGTGCCAGCCAGTCCCAATTGGGACCTTTTGGACCCTGTCCTGGCGCCAGTGGCACCAGGCTCATAAAGATGCCCAGTCCCAGCGCTGGAAGTGCGGGGCTCATAATGCTTGGGTGGACTTACCTGCAGCAGACCATGCTGCTTACTTACCTGCCAGTTGAGCCCCTGATCCTCTTCTGTTTGGGACTACTTTTCCTGTTGGGTGGGGCAGGAGCCACGCCCTAGGTTCAGAACACTGGAACTCTTCTGGAAAGCAGGAACTCTTTTCTTAGGCAAGGCTGTGGAAGGAGACACCTAAGCACTACAGGAGGCTATTTAAACCACACCCGATGGATGAATCTTGCTTTGTGTTATTCTGCATTCTCTGCAGCAGAACGCTCATCGTGTCTTCTGCTTCTGATCCTGGGCCTAAGGGAACAAAGGCTTACCATCCTGGAATCCAGTCTTCAGCAGCACCTGTAAAGACAAAGAAAGAACAGGTTAGCACTACGGTCTTCAGTGGCAGCGCATCTCTTACCTGGTCCATCGGCTGTCACCAACGCCTCGCGCTGCATTCCGGCATCTGAAAGACAAAAGCTTACCAGCTCTTCGCACGCTCCGGAGGCCTTCGGCGCTGCATCCCGCATCTGAAAGACAAAAGCTTACCAGCTCTTCGCACGCTCCGGAGGCCTTCGGCGCTGCATCCCGCATCTGAAAGACAAAAGAAGGTGCGTTTAAAGACATTGGGAAACTTTATTACTCACGTGCCATTATTCCTTCCCACGCCGAATCCAGTGGGTATTCCAGCGCCCTTCAGCTTCTCTAAAGCTCCGAACTTGTACCTGCAAGATAAAAGGGACAGTTAGTGCGCATCGTGAAGCAGGCTACAAGCGCTTACTTACGTGCTTCCAGGCGCTTCTATTCCTCACGCGGGTTCGATCCTCAACTCTCATCAGCCCGCCATCCGCCATCGCCGGAACCCTGCAAAACAAGAGATATCATTACAAAAGACTTTTAAGACATTTGAAGTGCCCAGAACTTACCGTTCGTGCAGTTAACGACGGACAGCAGTCCTCTGAGGTCAAGAGGCCTGCACCCTTATCCAGTGAAGAAACTGGTTACGGCACCCTGCCCCGAGGCAGATGGAGAGCTCGGCGTTCACTTACCTAAGGTGAGGGCGTTAACCTTTGGGGTTCTACAGGAGAAGAGAAAGGGAAGAGGAGAGAGGCACCCAATAACCCCAGTTCATTAATCCCATATTTTCTATCTGCAGACATCTTACTCTTCGAGTCAGACATACAGTGCACAGAGGTCCAGCCCAAAGAGCCAACCGTGTGTTACACATCACCTTTGAAGATACGGCAATCACCCAGTCAAGACCGGCGCCTCTGCGGGAATCAGGTGAGCGTTACAATGTCTTCCGCATAACACTGAAAGTTAGAACAGAAGGTAGAGATGCATGGGCTAGAGGTGACAGGTAGTGGTTAAAGAGCCACGGGAAGAGGCTAGACCCCTTGGGGACACCACATGTAGAGATAGAAGAGGGAAAAGACCCCAGTTGGACCTGGGAGGGTTGATCTAAGTGAAAGGAGGTTAACCAGGCTAGGCCTGACCAGAGATACTCAGGTTGTCACAGAGACGATTGAGCAGGATGGCATGGTTGACCGTGTCGAAAGAAGAGGATAGATCAAGGAGAATGAAGACAGAAGGAAGGTTGGCGTCTAGAGAGCAAGTCTTCACGGGTGTTCGGGAAAGCAGTCTCCGTGCTTCTGGCTGCTCTGAAGCCAGACTGGTGGTCATGGGGACAACCAACAGATTCAGTATGTAGATTAAGCTGGGAGATGGCCAGCTTTTCCAGGAGTTTGAGCAGGAAAGGAGTGATGGAAGTCGGATGGTAGTTTGCCAGAGAGAAAGGATCGGAAGGGGGCTTCTTAAGGAGGTGGTGCACAAGGGAGTGCTTAAGGGGCGAGGGGAAGGTTCTAGTGGCAAATGCGTGATTGCAGAAATTGGCCAAGGCTGGAGCAAGGGTGTCAATGTGGTCCTTAATGGTTCTGGAGTAGCAGGGGAGCACCTGCTTTGACTAGACTTTCATAGATCGGACTTGTCTAGAAACATTGTCTGGAGTGAATAGGGAGAAGGAGGAGAAAGGCAGAGGAGATACAGCCAGAAAGGGGCATGGAATGGTAGAGGGAGAGGAACAGGAGGTGGAAGATGAGGATGTCCTGAGTGTTAGTGGTAAAATGAGATGCCAGTGCTGTACAAAGAGCCTGGGGGGGGGGGACAGGAGAGGTGGAGACTGCAGCAGGATTGGCCAGCTCCTTGCAGATTTTTAAAAGTTTGGCCAAGTTGTTAGAGGCTGCAGAGACGCAGGCTTGGATCTAGGCTCTCTTCTTAGAAAGGACAAATAGTCTGTATTGCCTTTGGAGCAGGCAGCAGGCCAGTTTGTTAGAGGATGAGCCTGATGCCCTCCACTTCCTCCTCTCAGACACCCTACACTTGCGCTTAAGGTTGGCGCGGTCGGAATTGTACCAAGAGCTGCACTTGGATGCAGGCCTCAAACAGATCCTCATGACAGGGGCAAGGACATCCAGAGTATTAGAGATTGAGATATGAAGGTTGGAAAGGGCTGTGTCAGAGTGTAAGTCAGCTGAAGGTGTAGGAGGAAGAGAGAAAGTAGCGGCAAAAACCTCCATTGACACACACTTCATGGGCAGGATGACTGAGAAGGTGGGTGGTAGTGCTGGGGATGGCTTAACCTGAGGGGCAGAGAGCGACAGGTGAGAGGAGAGAAGAAAGTGGTCAGCCCAAGATACATATAGTCCTCTCTGGATGGCACCCTACCTGTACAGCAGGACAAGAAGGGGGGGGGGTGACATCTGGTGTGAACCCACAAACGCAGAGGAAAAGCCCAAGAAGGGTGAAAAAAACCCTGTCCAACTTTGTAAAGTGGCTATTCAGCACAGGCCCAGTGGAGAAGCACAGGGGAGGAAGACAATAGTATAGAGAAGGAAGGAGGTGTGTCTAGTGAGGGACTGCGGGCGAAGGAGAAGGAGGACTGAGAAGGAGCACACTGGAGGCAGATGGAGAAATAGGAAGCAAGGAGAAATGAGGCAACGGGGCAGGGAACAAACTTGGCAACGGGAAAGGAGAGGTACCTTGAAGTTGTGATGAGAATATACAGTGTTCATTGATCTCATATTAGAGGAGAACATGAGGATTTCGGAGCCGAAAGTGGCATAGCGCCGCTAGAGCGCACTGTCATCTTGGTGATGGCACGTAGCGTTGCCCATCCGCACCACAATTTTGAAAGGAGCATGTTAGATCCAGGGGGCGCCAAAGATGGATGTCTCCAACGTCACCATAGTTACATCTATCCCTGCGGTTTCCAAGGCAACATTGCACCATAACAGCTGGCCCTCCTTATGATATTCAACCTGAAGAAATTGTAGCACCACCAGGAACCTGCAATCTAATACTTTGACATTCCGTCCACACAAGTCATGAAGTAAGATGTGTCAGTTCTAGTAAGATGGATTGTTTCTGTGACCTCAGCTGACAGTCCCATCCTCTGCAGACCCCTCCTCTCAATTTCCAAACCAATTATTGTATGTACATTAACCAGGGGAATGCCTGCTGCCTTAGAGGTTTTGAGTACTTTGGAATCTTCCAAATGTGCCCCATCTGTAGCTCTTACAATGCTGAAACCAGTTCCTTCTCGGCCAGCACTGTACCATTAGAATTAGTGTTGCTCGGCTGTCTGTGATCTTTCCAACCATCTGATCATATCATCAGTACTGGAGGAAAGACATAAACCAGCTCCTGGGACCACCTGATTCTGCAAAACTCTGGACACAGCACATGCTACTCTAGTCCCCATGTCCACTGGAAGAAACACAGTCACTTTCTTTGCGTAGAAATTATACCCTATGAATGATAGCTCCTGAAAAGGTTACATAGGATTTTCCCTAATTTATCAGAAACCATAATTCCTCTAGATACGGATAGGTTCTCTAGATAGGTGCAATGGTCACCTTCTGTTTGCAGTGCTGACCAGCCATTTGCCGCGGCCTGGAAAATTCTGGAGAACTTCCAGATGGAGAAAAGACATAAGGGGTGCCGGGAGCTTTGTAAATTGACGGGATTGGTCCCTCATTCATTCCTATTGACCAATCAGGTGAGCTGGCGGCGCGACCCACCTCCAAGGCCCACAAACTATGCCCTCTGTGTCCTGCCTTTCCCCCTCACTTCACGCTTTTCCCTGATGCAGTAGCGGGCACCCTCCTACCTCAAGGCCTGGAGGCCCTTGGATCCAACGTTGCCAACCGCAGATGGAAGGTAGGCCCTCTGGGTGAATTGTGGCCCACCTTGATGGGCTTGTGGTGCCAACTTGAATTGCTCTTATTATAATGAGGATTGCTGTATTTTACTTGAAATTCTAAGTTTGTTTCATCTGGCCCTTACCTTTGCTGCTGCGCACTGCGGCAGTGCAGGAATGGTGTTCCGAAAACAATCTCATTCACTATTTCTGCCTCTTTCATCATGGCCTATGCCATGTACTGCAGCGCTGCTGTGCCGGCCGTTTTGCCTGCTCACCTGGGATTGGTCGCTCATTCATTCCTATTGACCAATCAGGCGAGACAGCCTACCTCCAAGGCCCACGAACGAAGGCCCCTGTCTGTTCCCTGTCTGTTGACTGGCTGGGTGTGGGGGTCCTTCCATACACCCCCAATGCTACCCATGAGGCTGCAGAGACTCCACACGCACTGGACCCCTGAATCCAGTGGATCAACTATCACTTCCCAGAAGGTTAGTTCCCTCATCCAACATCGTTGACCCTCTTCCTGCATTCATGGGCTGTCTCACCTCTCACGATGGAAAGAACCCCTGAAACCTTGCTTTCTCTGATCCGTCCAGGAACGAGGGACATAAGACTTGCGAGGAGGACGAAAACCACTGGCCGACGCAGGAGCCACCTTCTTTCTCAATTTGTCAGCATGTTTATCGGCCTTAAAGACCCGTTGAACCTTGGGCTCCAGAGCATCACCAAACAATTTCCGACCCTGAAAGGGGAGCTTCAAAGCAGCAGGCCCCTGGGAACCCTCTGACTTCCAATCCCGAAGACACAAATGGCGCCTACCTGCGACAGTGGCGCCCATGGCCATTGCAGTCGCCCAAACTCCATCGTAAAACAGGTCCGACATGAACTCAGTCTGTCGCTGCATGTCAGTCAAGAGCTGGGAACAGTCAGTGCCATCCGCCAAGGCCTGCTGCAGACCACGAAAGCCAGCCAACAATCTCTACCCGCGGCATAGGACCCATAGGTGCAGGCCCGCTGTCATGGCCACCCAGTCAGGGGCAGGAATGCCCATCCGCCCCTATGCAGGGACTGCTTGGGGGAATCTAGAATTCCCCATGGAATGCATCATGGAGCCAGGTGGGTGTTGTCCTGACACCTCTGGGGCACCAGGCTCATGAGAAAGACCAAACCATGTGGAGTTCTGAGCCTGTTTAACTGCCAGGCTCGTGCTGCACGTGCATCGTGCATAGGGTGTGGCAGAGTGTGTCCAGCATCTTCCATCGGGTGTGGTTGGGCGTGCACAGCCAGGCTACCTAAGGCTATTTATCCCACATTGGTCTGTGCTTCGCGTTACTTTGCTTGCAACGTAACACTCATTGTGATCCGTCTGCAGAAGAAACATCCTCATCCAGTAACTCTCACCGTGATCCAGTCTGCAGAAGAAACATCCTCATCCATGCAAGAACCAGGCAAACAGCAACTTACCATTGGATGCAGAGTCGACCTTACCAGAAGGAGCGGAGAATAAACCTTGAACCTGCAAATACTTACCGTTGGACCTGATGCCACACCTCGACCGCAGTGCTGTAAAGAGAAGAACAGGAGAAAGGTTAGCACATTGAAAACACGTGCAGCGCCCAAGTCACTTGCACTCACGCTTACATACCTTTTGCTCGTGGCTGCATCTGCATACAACGGTGCTATCTCCTTCACGGCCGCTTCCGCTTACCGCGCTATGGTCTCGGAGTTGCATTAACACCTGGGGAGATAAAGACAAAACGGCGTTAATGGAAGGACAACAAGCATTTAAACGAATAACACAAGAGCCGACACAACACTGAAAAGAAGGAAAAGGCACCACGTTAACAAACAGACAGTAAGAACTGACAACGAACAACACAGAGGAAGACAAAGAGGACATAAAGGGGCAAAGATTGATAACAAACTGCTGGAGAATAGATAAGCAGCAACAGACAGGACTACCACAGCAGGCCTTGGTCAGTCCTCATCAGGAATCAGTGAAGTAACTGGTTCTAAGAAGACTAGCGCCCCTGCATGAACGGCAGGACGGAGAGTCCAGCATTACAAAATATCAGGTGAGCCATCTGGCCTAACCACCCATATGGGTATGAACTGGAGAGGGGGAAGGGGACTACCACAATCTTAGGGTTGCCCACAACTCATCACCCCTTCGCTATTTTCCATAGGAGCCGATTCCAAGGAGTTTGTCCCAAGCTATCCCGACCAGTGAACCAGGGGAAGATTGTCTATCGCCAAACAGCACCCGACGCCCCCGCAGTGACCAGGTGAGCGTAACACCTGCAAAGCCAGATGGGACCCCACGTAGGATTTCTTGAGGGCAAAATACACTTTCCAGTCCACAGGGTGCTTGACCACAGCCTCTTCAGCAGACATGGATGAACGGCCTGCAAGGCTGGCCAGAATGTCATCAACCTCCACCACAAGATGCAGTCGGGCATCCTCACCCTTGAGGCGGTACAGCTTAGCCATGAACCGGGGCATGGTGATTTGTTCCCATCTGGGCCACTCACAAAGGATCTTGTCCCGAATGTCAGAGATAAACAGAAGCTACAGTTGGGACTATGCTTATATTGGCGAATAGAGGGCTCTGCAACCTGATCCACAACAGCAGGCTCCTGAAACCCATAGACACACAAATCTGGTGTATCACCAGCTGGACCTCATCCCGGTCCAAGTATTTGCCAGCAGCATCCTCATCATCTGACGAAAGGGAGGACCCAGCAGTGTCCGAGGAAGCGGAATAAGAACTAGAAAGGGCAGGATCATGGGCAGGCGTTGAAACACCTGGAGCAGCATGGGATGCCAGGAATTAATTAAACTGGGCTTTAAAGTCCTTGCGAGAAACCCCAGGAGTAGGGGGAGACACCTTCCACCTTTCAGGAAGCTGTGACAAATCTGAAGATGCAGACATGGCATTGTTCCTCTTTTCAGTGTGTTTACCCATAGTTGCACACACCGAGAACACTGCAGCACACTACTGTGATAAGCGTTGGTTAAAGCAGTCAGAAGAAAGCCTGGGAAAGCACAGGCAGTGTTCCTGTTGCCTCAGCAACTGAGGGAAAGGCCAAGAACCCTCAAGCCCCGCACCCTCATGGGGGGAGCCGGCCAAGCTCTGAGGCCCAACTAGATATAGCGGGATGTGATGTCCATGTGAAAAGGGTCACGTGGACGAGCAAATAAAAAGAGGGGAGAGCCTGCCAAAAGGCAGTTCCCACTCCAGTCACTAAGCTGAGCCTCCTGTGTCTCATTCCTGCGCAGCGTGAGACAGCCGCGCTGCACTGCCTCCAAGGCCCAGCCCCCGGCCTGGTCTAGATGTCACACTGGCAACGAGGCGGGATCCCCAGGACCGCCTGACAAAGCCCCACAACAAAGAGCATAACCACAGCCAGCCCGAACGTGCCTCCCTGGCAACCCCATGGCCAACTGAGACTACTCGCGCCACCCAGTGGAGCGAATAAAAAAAAAAAAACAACTGGCCCGACAGAAGTAAGTGACGTCCTCCAGATTCAGCAAACTCGACCCCAAACCTACGCTCCGGCGGCGTTCAGTCCTGCTCTATGCCTACGGCTGCAAAAAGCCTCTCCCTGTGGCTGGTTACTTCAAGACAACACTCTGTCACCGGGGAGTGCGCTGCAAAACATGCGTCCATGTTGTAGATGCCGGGATAAAGACCCTACTCAGATGCGCAACAGCAGAACGTCTGGAGGTTATCCAGTTAAACCTCGCAATCTAATCGGAAGACATAGAGCACCTGCTGGCGAAGCACAAGAACATCTTCACAGAAATCGGCTGACTCAAAGGAAGGTCAGTGAAATTTCACATTGACCCTACCAAAAAAAAAGAAAAAGAGTACCATTCCACATGCGGGCTGCAGTAGAGGCAGAGCTCAGTAAACTAGAGGACTGCAAGATCAATGAGAAAACCTCAGGGCCCACCCCATGAGTCTCGCCAATGGTAGTCACAGCCAAGCCAAAGCAACCTAATGCAGTCTGCATATGTATTGACATGCAGCTCCCCAACGCTGCAATAGGGCGAGAGAGATACATCACGCCAACTACAGATGAATTGATCGTTGATCTGACTGGCGCAACCATCTTCAGCAAGCTTGATCTCCCATCTGACTACCACCATATCCGCCTTGCAAGGGAATCTCGCTATATCACCACGTTTTCCTCGCACCTGGGTCTCCGACGCTACCGCCGCCTCAACTTTGGCATCTCCTCAGCGGCTGAGGTATTTCAACACGAGATACGGAAAGTCCTACAAGACCTACCGGGAGTGACAAACGTCAGCGACGATATGCTGATCTACGGCAAAACAGAAGCCGAACACACCAATCGACTTGCAGCCACCCTTCAACGACTAGAAGACTCAGGGCTCATGCACCACGAGGAGAAGTGCAAATTTGGAAAACGATCGCTGAGTTTCTTTGGCTATGTTTTCAACGAGCATGGCGTATCACCCGACCCTGGCAAAGTCAACGACATTAAGAATGCACAGGCCCCAATGACATCGACCAAGATTCAGAGCTTTCTAGGCATGGCCCCTTACTGTGGTCGCTTCATTCCAGACCTAGCCACTAACGCCGCCCCCCTGTGCGAACTCACGAAAGCCAAAGCTCCCTGGCAATGGGGCATCGAACAAGAACAGGCATTCAAGAAGATCAAGGACTCCCTCTCCAGTTATGCCACCATGGCATTCTTTGACATCACCCGCACGACGGAACTGCTCGTCGACGCAAGCCCGGTAGGGTTAGGAGCGGTGCTGATGCAGAGAGACAAAGGGACAGTCTTCACCATTACATTCACGAGCAGGGCGTTCACACTAACAGAAAGAAACTATGCCCACATTGAAAAAGAGGCGATAGCAATCATTTGGGGGTGCAAACACTTCCACGTGTACATCTTGGGACACCCAGCAAAAGTGATGACAGACCACAAGCCGCTCATTCCTATCTTCGGAGGATCAGCACCACACCCCCCCCCGCCAGGATTGAGCGCTGGCTACTTCAGCTACAACAATCGACCTGGACGTCCAGTACCGAGCAGGTGCTGACAATCCGGCAGACTTCTTGTCACGTCACCCTCGCCCGGACACCACCACAGAGCAGAAAGCCAGCCACGAAAGTGACGGAAGAACATGTATGCCAAATCATTGCATGCGCCAGGCCCAAGACCATGAAGATCGAAGAGATCCAAGTTGAGACAGACAAGGATCCATGCCTGCAACTTGCAAAGACAGCAATACTATCAGTCGCACGGAAAACAGCCCCAGCTGAAGAGCCAATACAGCCACTCTTTGGTATACGTCATGAGCTATCCATTTGACTAGATGGCCTAATCCTGAAAGGGCACCTAATCGTGCTGCCTGCCTCCCTCCATGAAAGAACCCTCAGACTGGCGCATGAGGGACACCAGGGAATAGTGAAAACGCAAGCATTCCGCAAGTCCCGCATATGGCTACCTCACATGCAATGCAAAGCCATAGCACTCGTAGAAGCCTGCACCGCATGTTTGTCCACACGCCGACCAGGACCACTGGAACCCATGGAGTGCTCTGCGAGGAGCGACTGCAGGTGGGACGCCAAAAGTATCGACTTCTGCATGATTGCGAATGAAACGTACCTACTCGTACCGATCGATGAACACACCAGATATCCGGAAGTCGACGCTGTCGCCTCAACAGACGCCACATCAGTCACCACTGAACTTGAAAAGATGTTTGCGACGCATGGCATCCCATCTTTGATCTGGAGCGACAACGGACCCCCCCCTTTACAAGAAAAGGATTCAGAACTTTCATAGACAGTCTAGGAATATGCCAACACCATATTACCCCGTACTGGCCACAGGCCAACGGAGACGCTGAGAGGTTCATGGCATCAATTAACAAAACCGTGAGAATTGCCAAAGACAAAGGTCGACCATGGCTCCCAGAGCTCTCCAGGTTTCTCCGAGCCTATCGACTGACGCCCCCACTCAACAACACGCGTCAGTCCAGCAGCCATGATGTTCCATGTCCCCATCCAAGGAAGCCTACCCCTACATCACTCCTGGAAGCCTCCACTGGGGGGCCTAGAAGAGGTGGAAACCAGAAGGCGCAAACACAACCCCATGGAAGACGAAGTCAGAAAAGCCATCCCTAACAAGCTCCAAGTAGGAGACACGGTATTCATAAAGAACAGGACCCAAAAGGGGCAGATGTCTCTCCCCCAAGATTCTGCGCCGTGGACGATATCTCACCGAGAACATGGCCTCGCCTCGGCCACCCGAGGGCAGGAAACCATGACCAGGAACGTCTTACACTTCCTAAGGATCCCGCCAACTCTATGGGAAGAAGTGAACGTGAACCTGAGCCCCACAAGAGCACAGCTCTCACATAAAAGCAGCCCCACGGCGGGCGAGATGCCTGGCGAGGGCCCAACTCAGAAGAGCCCAGATCAGAAAGAAGAAGAGAGGAGCACGCCCATACCCCAAACCCCACACCGGGAGCGAGGGGAACACTACTCACCCCGGAAACGACTAGTGCCGTCAACCAGACTGCAAGGTTATGTACTGAACGGCATCTATGTGCGCAAGGGAGGCTGAACAACAAGACAAGCTTCACCACATAGTCAAGGACAACCCTGTCTCGACTGTTCCGACTGTGACCCTGTGTTTGTTCTCTTATGTTTATGACGTTTGTTTTGTTTATCCAAAGTTGAAAAGGGATGTGATGTCTACGGGACAAGGGTCACGTGGATGAGCAAATAAAAGGAGGGGAGAGCCTGCCAAAAGGCAGTTCCCGCTCCAGTCACTAAGCTGAGCATCCTGTGTCTCATTCCTGCGCAGCGTGACATGGCCGCGCTGCCCTGCCTCCCAAGCCCAACCACCGGCCTGGTCACATGGGAGAGGTGGGAACCCACGGCCCCACCACAACAGAGGGCCGCAGAATCAACCCACCAGACACTGAGAATAGGGAGCCCGAGGGCAAGGCAGGTGCAGTCCCTGCACAGAATGTCAGCGTGCTGCAACATGAAGCCCTCCTCCAAGCAACAAACCGGAAGGGGAGGCGGAGGCCCTACAACCACCCCCCCAGCACTCACTGTAGATGCCGGGTAGGACACTGGATGCCCCGGCACAGATGATAGATGCTAGCAGGATACCGGGGGGCACACTCCAGTTGCCCGAGGACACAGGCACACACGACCTTCGGGCCATGCAGCACTGCAGGTGGCCCTTCGTGAACATCAGCACTTTTCAGCCACCAACATAGCTCTCAACCATTTGTCTCGCAAAGGCGGGTGAAATCACCCGTTTTGTTTCTGGCGGGTGAGACGCCCATTGGAATGAATGGGCGTACAGGAGGCTTGGCGGGTGAGTCAGCCCTTTGCAAGACGGGTGACACCCGCCAAAAGCGGGTGAGTTGAGAGCTATGGCCACCAAGCACTGCAGAGGCGCTGTGTGTGGGACACTAGCCGTTGCCCCTTGAGAGCCCTGCACGAAGAGGATCAGACAGTTCCGGCAGGAACAAAAGAACTGCCTTGGATTGGGTAAGTGGGGGGTTATACCTCCTGGGGTGAGAGGGGCCAGAAGAGGCACGATTGTTAAAAGAAATAGGTCCTGTGAGTAGAACATACGCAAAGATAAGTACTGGGACGAGGAAGAAGGACGTGGAGGTAATGTTATATGCCTACATAGGGGAGGGGCGGGGCCAAGAAGCACTATGTTGCATAAGACGGTACTGAGACGAGGAAGGTGTCTTGGAGCCAATGAAAGGAAGTGGGGTCGGAGCACGATTACCAGGCAAATAACTGAAAATTCAAAATCCCCTGTGGTTCCCTAGCGAAAAATATTCCTTGAATGCAATGACTTGTTCAATCAGGAAGGGCACACTCCTTCTAAAATATTTGGTCCTGTAGAATGTTCTACTAGAGACACTAATCATCCGCGCATGCTCATATAACATATTAATCATTTGAGAATTCCGACAATGCAGCCTGAAAACAGAAGAAGGACTGTATTGACGCATGTCTTCCTGATGCCTGTACCTCAGAGCATGGGTTGCGTTTCGGCACTTAGGCAAGGTCTTTGTGAAAATTAAAGTGAACACACGAATCTTCACAAGGAGTATCTGAAGTTCGGTATTTTCATTATTTAGCCGCGGCAACAGTTATCAGCCACGAGGAAATATGTCTATTTTTAAAATGTTCATTTGATTACTGTCATAAATAATACTTGTTGAAAATATAAAATGGATATCCCTAGGAGTTTATATTGGGGAGTGTGTGTGTTTTTCTGGAGTGCCTGCTAAGCCGCTCTGATAGTGATCCGGTTTCAAGATGGGCACCACGTGGGTTTGTACAGTTGTGATCAGCTCACGTGCAGCCAGTGCTAGTCCGTCATAATTCCCGCACCTCATGAGTCTGCTGCATAAGGAGTGTGCTGTGCCTGTCGGCTCACGCACTTACGAGAACATTTCTCAGGCGGAAAACACGAGGAAACCTTCAGCAAAGAACATCGCGGCTGATTGCGCATAAAGTGAGTGGTGTCTGCTTCACAGTTTAAGATTTCAACATTCCTTGAGTCTTGGACGCTGGATATTCAGAGGCCCGTTAGAAAAGATTTGTTGTGTAGCGTTTAAGAATAAAACCATAGAAACAAACATTGGAAAGCAAATGCTCTTGGCGTGTGCTGTAGTCTGAAACGTGGGGTCATTAAAAGCGTACGATCGCTCTTTTTGTGTAATGGCCTTTTCACATTCCTTTCTTGTAATCAGTTTCGCTTTAAATGATAATAACTGGTTTGATGAATACGGTGTAAGGGTTGACGTAGCCGATTTTCAGACGTCCGACTTTGACCCCCCCCCCCTCCCCTCCCGAAAAAACAGCCATCCAAATGCTACTTCGTGAACCAAAAATATATTCTAGTAGATTCGTTTTTTTTTTCTTTTCTTAAATTTTTGTTCGGATACAGTGATTTGGCAGGAGCAAATTGTGTACCCACACCACCAGGGCCGGCCTTGGCGGCAGAAGCGCATGGCCGTATTGGCGCCCCCCTTGTCAACTTGCGGGAGGGGGCGGCGGGGGGGAGAGGGGCCAGGATGCACCACTTACCTCGTTCCGGCGCCTCGCTTTCTGTATTGCCCACACTATCAACTGAGTCAAGGGGTCCTGCAGCCCCTGAGTTCCCGCTGGGCCCCACCTCTCCTCCCCTACTTGGGTCAAGGTTCCAGGTCTTATGTGTTTCTCTTGGTTGTGGGAATCTCAGAGGGTTCGTTCGGCACATTTTACCGGGGATCCCCTACTGCCCCCCAGTAGTTTTGTGTCATGGCCAAGCACCTGGCATTACAAGCTCCACATTACCTGCATGAGCCCTTGAAAGACTCGCCCGAACTGGCGTCGCGGGGGCTAATGGCATGGCGAAACCAAGGCCAGCTCTACACACCAACACATTTTGATATACTGTAAAACGAAGAGTTCGTTTTTGGGGGTCTATCATTGCTCAAGGCTTGTTGGGTAAGTGTAAAGATCAGATTTTTTTTTAGTACGCTGTAAACTGGTTTGCCTTGTCTGGTGCATTGCACTTTCCCCTGGTGTATCTTTCACGCACATTTATTTTCATTGGCTATTGTTAAATGCGATTACAATTTGGCTCATGCTATTCAATTTAATCTCTCGTGTCCCAACCTGGTATCAGTTCCTGACCTCGTTTCCACTTTGGCATAATAGCCAACATTCTGTGACCAAAAAGAGGTGGGGTTAAAGTTTCAAAAAATAGTAATTGCAACAACATCAGCGTAAATGACTGCACCTGATATGATCTATCTCGCAGCTCACGAAATGACTGGGAAGGCCTAACGCAGATAAACGACTCATCATGTGAGACGTTACCAAATGAGTGCTGTGTGAGCAGTACATCATCTTCTAATGTTTTACAGATCGTAAAGGCCTGTGACCTTTGAACGTGGAACTGCTTTTCATACACACACCTTCACCTGATGTGCAGTAGAGCTATCTCTTAAGTTACAGATCTACCCTAAGGCCAAATAAAGAGGAACTATCTCGTGTTTGACAGATCTTACAGACTTATAACATTACAGCAGTCGGCAACCTTGTGCTCTCCCGATGTGTTTGATTACAACTTTTATCGACACTACCCAACATAGTCCAGGGTGAGGGATCATAGGAGTTGTAGTTGAAAACATCTTGAAAGCCACAGGTAGCAGAACCCTGCCCTAGATAATGGTTCTCTAGGCCCGGGATAACTGCTTCTCAGTATTAACATATCCGCACCTTATATAAGTTTAGATCTATCTTTCAAGTGATCTCATAGATTAAGGCCTAAAACGGCAGAACCATTGCTTGTGTTTTACACATTTTACAGATTGATGACCTTGGGTCGATCTCTCATGCACAGATCCTCACTGAAATGCAGTAGAGCCATCTGCTAAATATATCCCGTGGACTAAGCTTGAAGACAGCTATCTCTCAGATTGTGCATCAATTACAATTCTTGTGGTTGTCTTCTGTATAAATAATTTATGTGCACTCGACCTTCAAATAGTGGTATGTTCCCTCAAATTGCATAGATTTTACAAACTCCTTTCTTTCAAAGGTCTTTGCTTCCATTCAGATAATGTCTGTGAAATACCCCCTTCCCCCAGTAACTAACAGTGAAAAGAGACTAATCAAGCAAACCCTCACGTTTACTCTTGAAAATCGTGAAACACTGAAGTTCTGGTTGGGTGAGCCATAATTCACCCCCTAAGTAAACGTCAACTGATATTTGCACCATGTTTGAAAATACCCATTTTTTTTCTTAGTACTAGTCTCACGGCAGGCTTAAATAATGTGCAACTGAAGAGGCATCTGCGCTCCTTTAGACATGGAGAGCCACCATTTGGCTCCTTGCACCCTGATTTGTTACTTCAACTTTCAGTTAAACATAATGCATCTAAACTTGGGCTGCAGATCTCGCTGCTTAACTGGTATGCACAGTCCCAGCAGCAATATATATAGCCATTTCCGCAGTGCACAAAGACTGCATAGGGATCCAAGAGACCAAGTTTTTCTAAATTCTTGAATGCTTGAGAGCCTAGCCAAGATGGCTGCTCCGATGTGAGCTCCGTGATGCCCCTGTAAACTCTGGTATTCATATCCTGACCTCGACAGGCGATGCTCATTCCTCTGCATGAACCGCATCTTGTTCTGCTGGACAAACGCTTGTGCAGTGGACGGTGGGATACGGCTTCCTCCACAGTGCGCGACTCAACCGCGGTGCCAAGTTGGTGGATACCGCCCGGCGCTGTGGGCGGACCACCGAGGGACGAGCGCAATGACAAGAGAGGCGAGGGCTGACAGGCTTCATAAACTGCCGAAACCAACCTCGTATCCTGGGAGGAGTGAGACTTGAGCTGGCCATCAGTAGACATGAGGCTTCATCGTGAGGTGACCTAGGTGCTTGGGCGAATCGCATTGGTGCGGGGACGGCTTGTGGCCCAGGTGTCAGCAAGGCTGCGAATCGGGATTAGAGGAGGCTGAGTTGGGAAGCTGATGTCTGGCCCCTAGGGCTAGCAAGAGCTGCATATTGGCTGCTGCAGTCGGGTGGAGCGGCCCTGTCTCCAGCTGAGAGATGTGAGCATCGAGGTGATGGGAGCGGGGCACGGGTGCTCTGCCTGGGGTGCCTACACGCCACCCTGGTTGGGTCAGGGGCTGTGACTTTGGGCTGCTGCTTTTCTGAATTCCCTCATAAGAGAGTGCAAGAAGTAAATGAAGGCCCTATGAGACGGCCGGCGCGGCGACTGCGGAGTGCAATGGCCTTTACTACTTGATCTGGTAGGGGCTCTCATCTTGCGGCATGCTCAAGCGCTGGGGCGCAGTGACGGGAATCCGAGGACCTAGGCAGAAGGCGGATAGGCGTGGGGACCTCACTGGAGCTGGTATCTGTAAAACCTGGGAAACATCTCTGGCACAAGTACTGTGCTTTGTCAGCCTCTGGGTTGGACCCTTCTAGTAATAGGTGGGCGATCCAAAGAAGGTCCCTAATACACACCCGATACCCCCAATGCAGCTCCATTAGGCATATCGGCTCTCTTGATTGCTACTGAGTCGGCCAATCTGGATAAGGGGGTGGGTGGGGGGGCCCTCACTTCTGTCATTTTCCTACTTGTGGTCACAACCTGTCAGAACTGCCAGTGGAGAAATCTGATAAACACCAATCCAGGCTCCCTTTGTGTCCTCCAATTCAGGGAAAAGAAAGGGAAAATGCAAGGGGCATCCTGCCCACAGGCACGAGAGGGCCAGCCTAACGGAGAACCTGGGGCCCTTATTGACATTAAGGAATGTTCATGCAGTTGTGGGCAGGAATACAGGCATTGGACGTGGAACTCTGCACCCATACCTGCAAGGTGGACCACATGACGGTCAGGCTGGACCAGCACAGGGGAGCGTCACGGCAGAAACACGGATATCGATGTTTGAGGATGCGTCAGCTACGATGAGAGAGATGGTTCAAATCCGAAATAAGCAGGAGGATTTGGAATCCAGATCACGTAGAAATAACATTCGGATTGTCTGGATATTTAAAAAATCCGAGGCATGCTCAATGGAGCAACAAGTGCAATGCTGATCAAGGAGATTTTTGGCACGGAAGGCCTCTCGTCGGTCTTCCTAGTTGACGTGCCCACCGCATTCTGGGGAGAGAGCCCATTCACAGAGCACCAGCGAGGCAGATTATAGCGCGCCTGCTTAACTATAGAGACAGAGATGCACTGCTACGCCAAGCTCCTGGAAAAAGGACTGCTGATGTACAGTGGTGACCAGATCCGCCTTTTCTCAGATTTCTTGAATGGAATTCAGGCCTCCAGGAAATCATAGCTGGATGTGAAAGGTGCATGAGGGAAGAGGGGTATAAAATATGATACGCTCTTTACGGCTAAGCTAAGAGTGGAGCGCAAAGGATGCTGGAGGAGGCTCAGGGATTCTTGGACTCGCTGCCATTGAGATCGCCTCGCTCCCCTAGCCAGGGGTGTGGGGGGTTTGTGCTCCCCACCGGCCGAGACTCCGGATGAGTATTTAAATACCAACTGTCTGCTTAGTACAGAAGTCCAAATGATGGTTTCTCATATACGACTCCGCCTTGCGTATTGACTATTTATGATGGTCGGGCAAGGGGGTGGGTAGTGGAATGTGAAATATTGGCTCGTATGGTGTCAGATAACGCACCTGTGAGTGTGTGCATCAATATCTTGGGGAGGCTGCCGAGGCAGTCAAGGTGGTACTTTTTAAAAGTGAGTTCCTGACCAATACAGTGTTTTGGGCTGGGATTCTGGAGGGTATTGACATTTCTTTTGATAAAACGAAGGGACACTTTCAACCCCCCCCCCCCTCCTCCATTCCCCCCAAAAGTGCTCTGGAAGGCCTTCAAATGTGTTATTAGGGGTGTCTGCATAGATAAAGAGTGTGGCAATTTGAAACCATCAGAAGGGAATTGCATGAGGAGACACCATAGGCCTGTAAGAGGACGAGGCTAGTATAGGCAACCCCACTGCGCAAGCCAAGATACATGACACTTTCTGACGAGATACATGACCCGCTATCACGATTCAATGAAACGGCGCAAAGGAAGGTACAATATGTCTGGGCAGACAGACCTCAGACAGTATGGGGAGGGAGAGCAGCCAGGGAAAGTACCGGCTTGGCTGGCAAGAGCTGAGAACTCTAAAAGCGCAAAGGTAGCTGTTGGGGTGGTACAATGCACTAATAGAAAGGGATTGTGCAGGCAATGATGGAATTCTACTCCCAGGTATACACTTAAGTTCTGGACGTATCTCCTCCACATATAGAGGGGTATCTGAACCAAATGGCACAATACTGGATCAATCGAGAGATGTATTCGGCAGCCCCATTATGCTACAAGTGATACTGCTGGCCATTCAAGCACTGCCTGCAGGGAAATCACCAGCGCCGGACGAGTTGACGGTCTTCCTTTACAAAGCATACTCTGCGTGTTTAGCCCTGCATGTGATTCAGGTATCCCATTGGGCCTTAGTGGATGGGGTTCTCCCGGAGTAGATGAGGCAGTGGTGACCCGATTGCTTAAACCAGGATCGGCCAATCTCACTTAGAAATACAAACAGTGGGCCTCATTACAAGTTTGCCGGTCCGGTAACAACGCTACAGGTAAGCTTGCTGGTGCCGTTGTTACTGGACCAGCAAACTATGAGTTCTGTGGGCGGGCGCCCTCCCGCCCGCCAGGTCTGACCTGGCGGGCGGAACAGCACCAGCCCGCAGACCTTGACGTTAGTACCGGCACCGGTGCTAACGTCCTCCGCATTCCCATTGAGTCCTATAGGACTCAATGGGAATGTGGAGTAAAAAATACCGGCGCCTGGCAATGGGGTAATACTGATTTCCCCATTGCCAGGCACCAGTAAAATTCGCAAGTTTGGCGGCAGCCTGCCAGTTTTATCGGCAAGGCTACCGCTAAACTTGTAATGAGGCCCAATAACAGTTTGGCCAAAATTCTGGACGCCTGTCTAGCACCAATTATTTTTACATTTTGTAATTTGTAAAGCGCGAGGCTCTAGTTGCAACATTGTCAGCAAAGGAACAAACTTAGTCACAGGTAATGGTTTAGCTCAGGGAGTGGTCTTGCGCGAAAAGCAGAGTCTTGAGGTGTTTACGAAAAGGTCCAATAAGATTGTTCCGATCTTGGTGCTGGTGTTAGAGAATTCCAGTTTTTGGTGACAAAGACCGGGAAGCTCGCTCCTGCGGCTCTTGTTAATTTGTATCTGGGTCTAATGAGACAGTGATAATGAAGGGAGCGGTTGGGGTCTTGAAGATTGAGTTTTTGGGACAGGTATGTTGGGGGGCAGAGTTGTGAAGGCATTTGTGGGTAATGGCTAGGGTTTTGAAAATGATGCACACACGTATGGGAAGCCAATGGACACTTCTCTGGCTGCCGATATGCGCTCTCGCATTGGGAGATTTGCTTCAGCTCGAAGAGCATTGTTCTGAATGGCCTGGCGTTTGTTTATGTTGCGATTGGAGTTGCCTGCGAAAAGGGCATTGCAATAGACAAGACTGGAGCCAATAGGCACCCGGGTGATGGTAAGCCAGCTGTCTGTGGAAAGAAACTGTCTGCTGGCGTTGATTGGCTTTGTGGTGTGTGCAGCTGAGGAAGCAATGGCATTGACCAGCCTGGTTAGGGAAAGGGTGGTATCCAGGTGTACATCCAACTTTTTGGGCAAGGCTTGTGAACCGACCAAGAGTATTTCGGTTTTGTCCTCATTAAGGCAGAGGCGATGTGCGGCCATCCAGGCCTGGTGTCTGGTATTCCGCACCTGCCCCTTGAGTTAAAACTCACTGGACCAGGAGATCTGGTCTGTGAGAGCAGCCTCTTACCAATGGTGTTCTCGGCATCCCTATGCCACTGGGTGGCGTGTGCAATCCGGAAGAAGACCGCCTCTGCCTATTTAGCATCGATGAGTTGGGATGTGCTTATCTTTCAATATTTTATATTCCGGGTCACAGCGGAGGACCACTGTGATAGTTTCCAAGACCTGGAGGACCTCATTTTTCACTGCACAGAAAGGAATCCAGTAAGTAAGCCTACTCTTTGGCGGGGACCCACCCAACTCCTTTTTTTAACCTTCTTTATCCCCACTTCCTGCAGTTCTTCAGCCTAGGAAGACCTGCTTGCCCGTATTCTTGCACTCTAGATTCACTTTTTATACCTGGATGGGAAAGGGAAGGGGTTCCAATATGTTCTAGGCCGGGACTTCCTTCCATTCCTTGCCCTGATGTACTTACGTCATGGTTTCCTCAGGCAAGTTCTGTATACAAATCTGACACCTGGATCGTTTGGTACACTGTGCAGTGTGTCAGTCAGTAGTAGTTTATGGTAAATTGGAGGAGGTTCTGTGTATCATCTGCATAGTTGGTGTACGAGATGCCAAGGTCGTTGACAAGGTCAAATAAAGATGTTGTAAAGGGTTGGGGAGACACATGGGCCTTGGTGCACACCGCATGTGACTGGCGATGGAGGAGCCAAGGTGTTCTCTGCAAAAACTCTCATGGATTTGCTGGGTAGGAAAGAGGAGATCCAGCCGATGGCTTCAGATGAGAAGTTGGCCACCAAAAAAAGGGGTTCAGGATTTGGTGGTCCACAAGGTCAAAGGCTGTGACAAGTCCAGCAAGAGTAGAATTGCAGATTTGATCTCGTCCAGTTGGTTTTTTAGATCCAGCACAGGGTTTGGAATTGAGATTTGATGAGCAGGATCTAAAACCAGCTCCTGGATGTCTGTAGACCTGAGCTAGAGATGTTTTAACTTTTTGTCCATTTTGTATGAACCATTGTGTTTAAATGTAAAGTGGATGTGGTTTTTAACTTTTCTTTATTAACATTTTCATTCTCGAATACACAAAAGTAATGTCACATTTACAGAGAGGCATGGCCAGCTGCGATGTGAGGAAGTGATCCTGCAAAAGCAGATCCTGCATGCAATATAGAGATCATCCTGCTACACAAAACCAATGGTAGAAGTGTGAACCCCTGCAGCATTCACCGATCCGCATTTCGGGGGCTCTTGGTGGCATAGGAGAGGAGGAACTAGCAGAGACGGCCCGAGAAAGGCGCCTGCAAAATGGCAGCCGCGATCCACGGCAGATGAGGATTGTGTGGAAAGCCCCGGGTGCCAGGAAGCATTCCTGAAGCACCCTCTGGACCCTTGGTAGACCGCGCAGGAGCCTTTGCCCAGCGGCCAGAGAACAGCTGGTAAGGCCAGGAGACTGCCCCAGTAGCGTGTGGCGAAGGCGGTGTCCCCGCAGCCGAGGGGCTGACAGAGAGCAGCAGCCAGGCGACGGTGGGAAGCAAAGTACGCTCCCACCCCGGGGCGACCCAACAAGGAGCTGGCAGTTAGTAAAGCGGCCGGGGCGCTCTTCCTCCCGGACATCCAACAACGCGCACAATAAGCAAATGAAGAAAAAACACATCGTCGGGCCCAGTTACTGATATTTTATTTGTATCGCGCTCCTACACGTGTTTCAGAGCGCGACGAGGCAGGGCAGAGGAGGGGAACAAGGGAGAACAAAAACAGTCTTACTAGGCCCAGTGACATTGAGAAAGCGCGAGTGCAGGGGAGGCAAAAGTGCAAGGGGGGAGGGGAGGAAAGTGGAAAGTGCTGTGCATAGAAATGAGAAACCGCAACGAATGGTAGTGCAGCCAGCCTTCTCGCCTTTCCCCTTGAGCACTGGTGACAACAGCGGGCCGCTGTGACCCCACACAAAGTCACAAGGAGGAAAATGGAATTAAGCAGGCAGCAACCTGGTAGCAGTCTACCCACTAATAACACAGTGAGCAGCCACAGTGGTTGGAGCACTCTCACTTCAGCCCCCTCATAACACATGCAAGGCGTTTGGGGGCAACAGACACCAGCCGGCCCACATACGCCAACAGCCACTGCTCCTCACCCCTGCAATCGGGACAGCAGCAGAGCAACCCGAGAGCCCACACAAGCCGGTGAAGAGCACAAGCGGAACCAACAACCTAGGTTCCCTCATAAGTAGCAGTAAATCACAGAGAACTGCTAATAGTACACCTGGCGCCAGAAGCAATAGGTGCCCAAAACGCATATTGGACTACCATTAACACGGTGCTGAAAACCGGATCCTAGACCTCCCACGAGCAGAAAAGCCACCCAGACAAGAGAGACCACATTGTCCAAGCAAGCCTCAAACCAGGGAATAGCCTGGATGCCCGAGGGAAGGAAGATGTCTGGCCAGCCAAAACAGACGGCAATGGAAAAACATGCAAAGAAAAATGATCCAAAACCAGATCCCACACACCAGGAACCAAAAGACAAAGAGAACAAGATCCTAGAGGCGATCGCAGCCATGCGAACGTCCATGGAGACCTACATTGGGGAAATAAAATGTGATTTGAGCCTCCTGCGCCAAGATGTGCGCAACCTTGCCAGCAGAATAGGTGACACAGAAAAGAACCTAGAAGAGACCGCATTCCCTACCAAGGACTTGCAGATCACAGTCCGAGACCTAACAGCCAAAGTCTGTATGCTGCAAGAGCAGGCTGACGCAGAGGGACGAGCAAGGAGAAGTAACATCAGGATCCTGGGCTACCTGAGGGGGTGGAGGGCAGAAACCCCACTAACTTCATTGAAAATATGCTCCTCCAGGAAACGGGACCCAGCACACTCACGAGGAAACCCCCTCCTCCCAGGAGCACCCTTGCGACCCATCATAGCTAAAATCCTTAACTATCGAGACATGGAAAAATCCTAGCCTAATCCAGATAGGGGTGGAGAGACTGTGCAACCCTGGAAACATACCCAGACTACACTATCCAAGTCCAAAGGAGGCAAGCTCAGTTCATACCAACCAAAGAACTGCAATGCTCAGTCAGGACATAAAATACATGTTCCTCTACCCTGCAACATTAAAAATACTGCACAAAGGGAAATCCCTCTTCCTTGAAATGCCAGAGGAAGTGAACGACTGGCTGGACGAGCACAACGTGGGGCAGATGCCAGGAGGACCAGGCCCCAAGGGAGCCGAAAAGGAAAAGTAACAAGCCCATACGCAATAAGCTTTAAGCACGACCAAATTGTGGTAACTCCGGCGGGAACCCTGCATACCTGGTTTCTAAAACTCACACTGACAAACCAGCCCCAGGCCAAGACCACCAAGAGGGGCACAGCAACTGGGAAGCACCACCCGCTCTCGCGTGCAACAGGCCTGGGAACTTGACCCCGCACCTACACTTGGACCTAAGAGTACTCGGGGGGGGGGGGGGGGGGGGGCCCGAATCCTAAAATGCATCAGGAACAGCTGGTGGCTAGGTCTCTACAGGACTTCACCGGTTGGCATTACGTTGGAAGTTGGCACTACGTTGGAAGTTGTATTAGTTTTCTGGTTCTGGTTACACTACGGTCAAATCGGTCTTATTAGAAGGGAACTAACAAAAACTATGGGTCATCACCACGAACGAAGACAACAAAGTTGGTTCCCCGGATGACCAGAGGAAGCACAGAAAAAGGGGAAGAGAGAAGTACCAGACGATTGGTGCGTTGCAATCACTATTCACTCCCCAAGAAAAGACAGTGATAACGCGAAAGCCCCCCGGAGAGAGATTGAGACACAGAACCAAAATTCATATCCAGATGGCTGATGTCACACTATTTCCTCCATGGTGGCTTTGGACGAGATGGAAGGGCTGCCATTAACGTTCCAGCATGCAACTCCACTACGCGGAGCTGCGTCTAGTGGTTTCCAAGATGGCCGTCTGGGATATCAAAAGACTCTGGAGTCCACAGCGCTACGCGTTGCAACCTCCATTCTCACCCTGGTTGTTACACGCTAGTGCTTGCGCTTATCCTGTACTGTCATCCCTCTTGCTACGTGTGCCCTGCTTGTGGCGGCTCTCCCTCTTCTCCCGTGCTGGAAACGCTCTCTCCCAAGGGCAGTGCTGTTGGGTCCTCTTGTTGCTCTCCGGACCTGTTGGTGATTTCTCTTTTGCCCCGGCTCCCTCCTGGTTCCTCTGGGCTCTCTGCTGGTTCCCCCCACCCCCTCTGGCTCGCTGTTCTGTTCTATTTTCCCCCCCGCCCCCCTGGATTCTTTGGGCAGTTCTTTCCCTTCGTTCCCTTAGTTATCAGATACTCCTTGCATCCCTGCTTTCTGCCAGTATCCTTATCATCCTCCTAGCCCTCGGACTGTGTTTGAAGTGTTCAGGATCTTCCTCACACCAGCCTTCGGAAGTTGATCTCAAGGACAGACTTCAAAGTCTCAGCCTGCCTATCTTTCCTAGGAATTTCTTTTTGCCTTTCCGGCTTTTTCCCCTGCCTGGCTGTTCCGGAAAGAGAGCCACTAGTCCACCTGTTTATCTGGACAGACCTAGTGGCTTCCTTCCACAACACACCGCATCTCTTGGAATGAGGAAGCCGAAACAGCCTTCAAACAACTCAAAACCTTATTCACCTCTGCTCCTGTCTTATGCCAGCCGGATCAATCTTTTCCATTCATCATTGAGTCTGACACTGCGACTGTAGGAGCAGTTCTCTTGAAGGAAACAGAAGGCAAGGAACATTCCATCACCTACCTGTCGAAGACCTTATCCTCAAGTGAAAGGAACTACTCAATGATTGAGAGGGAGTTGTTAGTGGTGAAGCTCGCATGCGAAGAATGGCGACATCTCCTACAAGGAAGCTCTCATCCTTTTGTCATTCGGACAGACCACCGGAATTTGAGTCTTAAACGGACGCAATGTCTCAACCCTAGACAGGCTCGATGGGCTAATTTTATTTGCTCAATACGACCTTTCCATCTCTTATATTCCGGGAAGCCACAACAGCTTGGCAGATGCTTTATCCCGTGGTCACGCTGCAGGTCTCAACTCAGCTCTCCTCTCTCCCAGGAACCACTCTTTAGACGAAACAAGTTCTTGTGCCAGGTATCCTCACTTCTACAAGAGGTCAAAGAAGCTTCAGTCTCCTTACCACCAGGATTCCTCAGAAACCAAAAACTACGCCTTGAAAGAAAAGAGGGTTTCGTTTTTGTGAGCCATCACTTTTACCTACCTGCTCCGGCTCTACAAAGACTGGTGCTTTCGTGGTGTCATGAAAGCAAGGTGGTGGGTCATCAAGGTTTTTCCAACACTCTGGAACTCATACAACTGAGCTTTTGGTGGCCGGCTATATGATCTGTATAGGACCTACACCCAAGCCTGCGCTGTTTGCTCCCAAAGAAAGTACAGCACTCAGAAGCCTATAGAACTACTCGAACAAAGTGTAGTTCCCATGCAGCCTTGGAGTCCTCTTTCTACCCACTTCGTAGTCGATCTACCTCCCTCACAGGGTTGTACAGCTATCATGGTTAAGGTAGACTCATTCACCAAGATGGCTAATTTTGTACCCTTTCCAGGACTTCTATTGCATGGCCAAAGTGTTCTTTAAGGAAATATTCTGTCTTCAAGGCCTACTAGAATGCATCGTATCGGACCGGGGGTCTCAATATATCTCAACCTTCTGGAGTTCTCTGTGTAAGATCTTGGGAATCAAGAGCAATGTCCTCCAGCTATCCTCCTCAAACCAATGGGCGGACAGAAGGACTCGACAGTACTCTGGAACAGTAGCTATGGTGCTTTGTGAATTTCCAACTAGACAACTGGGTTTACCTTCTACCAATGGCCGAGTTCTCTTACAACTCCTTGCATACCTCCATTCGACTAAGCCCATTGTTCTGCACGTATGGCCTCCATCCGTGCATCTTACCCACCTCTGTTTGTCCTTCCTCTAAGATTCTCTCTATAGATGCCTTGCTTTCCGACACTACCAACGCTCACAAGATTGCCTATATGAGTCTTGAGGAAAGCAAGAAAAGAAGCAAGCTTCAATCGGATGCCCATCGCTGAGACGTGCCGGGTTGGGAAGCAGGACCGAAGGTCTGGTTATCAACCAAGTTTCTGCCTAGATGGGTGCGTCCATCGAAATTCTCCCCTCGGTATATTGGTGTCACTTTCCTCTTCTTGATCTGAATGGAAAGTGAGGTCCTCACCTGGTTGTTCTGGACTTGAAGATGACTCTTCTCTTCTTTCTGGCCGGCTGTTTTTTCTTTTTCTGGAAGAGGTACGGTCTACCTCAAAGAGAAGCCAGTATGTCTGCCGAGGGGAGCTTTCAGACTAGGGAACTCTACCCCGAGATAGCCAAGGAGGGGGGGGGGGGCCTGACCAGGCGCAAAAACCCCAGTAGATGTCTTGAATAGTCCTTAGACCAGCGTGGGAGGTCAGTGTTGAGTTCTCAGGTTGCAAGAGGCTAGAAGGGTGCGGTTTGATTCCAGGGTAAATTGGTGTCCAGTGGATTCGAGCATTGTAGAGGAGTCTCCTCCAGTGGAGAGGGAGAACGCCAAAAGGAGCTTGAGTGAAATGTAGCGAACGCTGGGGAAAAAGAGTAGGATGGAAGCAGCCCCAGGCGAAAGGGGAGAGCGAGCAAAGGCATTTACTGGAGAAAACAGAAGGCAGACAAAGCCACTCCGGACACAGTGAAACGTGAACCGAGCAAGGGAAGGAGGGAACAATGTGCAAACAGAACGAAGCACAAGGGGAGCGAGGCAAAGCTTAGCAGAAGGTCCTAGGACTAGCGCTGTAACCCGTATGAGAACGAAATGGGTTGCAATGCAACCCATCTGCCACATTGCTTTATGGGGTGCGACAGGCAGGTCTAAACACTAGACTGCTACAGCGCGTACAGAATAAACGTGCAGTGCTTGTCAATGGCTGCTTCGCCAACAGTCCCACACCCACCACGGGCGGTGTGTGACAGTATGCCCCGTCTGGGCCAGGCCATCCCCAGTTTACCGGGATGGAGCCGATGGAATTTCTGTAGAAGACTTGGGGCATGCATGTAGGAATGAGGCTCCCAGGAGATTTCCGAGAGAGGGTATCCTTTCCACTGGATTAGCTAATCAAGTCGCCCTTTACGGTACCGGGAATCCCAGATTCGGGTCACCTCATACTCCCGTGGTTGGCGAGTATCAGGAATCCAATAGCCAGATGGATGTCGCTGGTACGGGTCTGGAACATATTGACGCAACAAAGAGGTGTGGAACACAGGATGCAGTCGCTCGAGTTTCTCGGGCCGTTGTAGTCGGAATGCGGCCGGGTTGATCTTGGCCGTGATCTTATATGGACTGAGATAATGGGGGTGTTAATTTGGATGGATGAACCCACCGTGGGAGGTACTTGGTAGCCAACCAAACCATTGACCTGACCGTCCAATCGGGCGTTATTTGACAGTGTTTGTCCACCTGTCTTTTGTTCCTCTTCTTGCTGTCTTCCAGACACCAGAGCGCGGCCTTGAGAGCTTTAGACAGTTCGGATAGTACAGCATCAATTGAAGGGATGGCAGAGATTGATGTGAAGGATATGGGTAGACTGCGAGGATGAAAACCTAAGTACAGTAGAAAGGGCTGAGTTTTGTGGCGGAATGTACTGCGTTATTGTTTGAGTACTCGGCGGTCGGAAAGAGTTCGACCCAGTTGTCGTGTTGTTGGTTACTGAAACAACGCAAGTACTGCTCCATGGTACTATTAAGCGTTCAGTCTGGCTGTTTGTTTGAGGGTGGAACCCAGACAATAACGCTCTCTGAATCCCCAGCAAGCGACCACAAGGAGAGATAAATCCACCCTAATGTCTGACCCCAGGGCCGGGTAGGTACTGGAATTTGTTCCAACAGTCCTATAGGTCGGTGAGTGCTGTACTTGCACTGTGCACACCATGGGCAACTGCATACGTGAGTTCAGAATGTAGGTTTGGCCACCAGAAGTTCCGGAGGATAAGTTTGGTAGTATTGGCAACTCCAACCTGCCGTTTTAGTATCCTGCCCCCAAGACATGATTTGCTGGCGTAGGGATGTACAAATGGTGGTCAACAAATATTATGCCTTCTTGTCTGGTGACAGAACCCCCACGGGCAGTCTTCGGATCCAATGGTGTTCTGATAGAAGCTTCTTGGACTTCCTGAAGAAAGGAGGAGACTTGCTGTATGAATCGATTCTTAGAAAACACCTTTTCCTGCTGATGCTCCGGAACGGAATTAGTGTTTTGTCTTCTGGATAAGGAATCTGCCAGGATATTCTGACTGCCCGGTATGTATGAGATTACAAAATTGTATTGCGCAAAAAAAAAAAAATGCGCCCAACGCTAAAAAAAAAAGTGCCCAACGTGCCTTTCTGGTGTTGTGACATTCCATGTGTTGCAGCACCCTGAGATTGCGATGGTCAGTGATGGTCAGTGCGGATGGTAAACTGGTGTGCGCCTCCCTGGAGCAAATGGTGCCACTCTTCACAAGCAGTCTTCATTGCTAGCAGTTCTTTTTCAATTACAGGAGTTAATGTCTTCGACAGGTAGGCGATTGGATGTTCGATCCCTTCTATCTCTTGAAGGAGGGCAGCCCCTATGGCAAAGGCTGAGGCATCTGATTCCACGATAAAAGGGAGCGTTAATTCTGGTTGACCTAATAAAAGTGACAAGCAGAACAATGAGTTGAGTGAAGGTGACTCCATTGAAAGGCGACTCCCTTCTTAAGGAGAGAAGTAATGGGTAGCACCAGTCTGGAGAACTCGGGAATAAACCGGTGGTAGATGTTTGCCAGGCAGAGGAACCATGTCCTTGATGCAGCATGGTGTAGGCCAGTTGAGTATGGCAGTGACTTTGCTAGGATCCATTTCTATGCTTTGGCTGGACAACAGAAGGCCAAAATAGGGTAAAGTGGAGACAGAAGAGGCATTTTTCCGGCTTGACCAGTAGACGATTCTTGCGAAGGCGGGTAAGTACAGTATGGTAGGTGTATCCGGTGTTCTGAATGAGAGGACGAATAGATCAGTATATCAAGATATACTATGACTGAATGGAAGCGAAGGTCAGAGAAGAGTCGGTCCATGAACCGCTGGAATATAGCCGGTGCATTGACTAGGCCGAATGGCATCACGCAATACTTGTAATGGCCCAAGGGTGTATGGAATGCGGTTTTGCACTCGTCCCCAGTCTGTATTCGTTGGAGGTGGTATGCTTTTAAGTCCAATTTAGAAAATGCTACTGCACCTTGTACTGCCTCTCGGATCTCTTGGGTGAGTATGGTAACCCCGTTTAAGCCCTTGTAATCTATGCAGGGCCTGAGTTAGACCATTGTGAAGATTTGCTTCCAAGTATTCCCTTCTTCACCGACAGACTACATACGCCCAAAAGGAACCATCTTCCCCCCCCCCGCCTGTCTACCTCCCCTGCCCCCCTCCCTGGGTACCACGTTTATGGCGCAATCTTCTGGCCGATGTGGAGGAAGATCCTGTGGGATTTTGTCTTGGAAGACATCAGGGATGCAGTGGATCTTGACGGTTTCTTCAGTAGTTGCCAGCTGTGCCCTTACTACTTCTGGGAACCTTGTATTCCGACAATGTTGGTTGCAGTTGCATGAATCGAATTCAAGGAGATTCTTTGACCAATTGATAGAAGGATTATGTTTCCTCAACCACGGGATGCCCGGAATCATGGGAAAGTGAGCAGCCCTAATTATGTCGAAATGCAGAGATTCTGAATGTTGGAAGATAGCAACCATTAGACTTTCCGTGGAGTGAGTGATCTTGCCAGAAATGAGGACGGCCGTCTACTCCCTCTACCTTCTGTTCTTCGTCGCTTTCCACCAGTGGGATTCCTTCTTTCTTTTTCCAAATGGTATCAACAAAGTTGCCGGCTTCACCGCAGTCGATAAGGGCCAAGGCCTCGATGTTTCGGTGGACTAACGTGAGCTGGACTGAAACAATCATGAGCCAGGAATCCTCAGTCGTAGAAGTCTGGGCCGATGAAAGAAAGGTGCTGGTAAACTCCTTAGTTGATTGTCCCTTTAAGACTGAGGCTGTTCGTTTCCTGATCTCCTCAGGGGTACTTCGGGGCAGTCTCTCAGTAAATGAGCGTCAGAGCCACAGTACATATACAGACGTTTTTGTTGCACCATCTGTTGCGTTCTTCTGGGGTAAGGGGTGCTCTAGCTGTAGCTATCTGCATAGGTTCATCTCGTGGAGGTTTGGACGTGGCTGAGGCCAGTGTAGAAGAGTCAGGTATAGGTGTTAATCCCCTTCCTTTGCGTTTCTCCATGCGCCTTTCCGTCATCTGGTAATCTGTTTGGAATACTGCAGAAAGGAGTTCCGCGAAGGAACTAGATTGTGGGGTTCGGGCTAACTCGTCCTTAAGTTCCTTTCTCAAGCCCCGTCGAAAGATGGAGAACTGAACCGCTTCCGGCCACCCTGTATCTGCTGCTACTCTTTTGAATAAGGTGATGTATGAGAGTCGATCCAGCGAACCCTGTCGGATGTCCAAGAGTTCTTTACATGCTGTGTAAACCACCTCATGTCGTTATGTTTGTCTGAAAAGGGCAGGGAAAGCTCCATAACGTGCAAAATGAAATGGGATTAGCTGCAGTGACCAATGGGTGTGGCCCATGCCAGGGCATTTCCAACCATGTTTGAGACCAGGAATCCCACTTTGGCATGGTCTGTGGCATAAGTACCGGAGCGAAAAGTGAAGTGGACTACGCAGGCTTCCACAAAATTCTTTTTTCTTTTTTTATTTTTTTTGTTTTTTTTTCTGGGCGACCCGTCAAACTTGCCCTCAGAAAGGGGTCATGGCTGGAAGATCAGTGGGAGGTTGTCCTCAGGCCGTCACCAATTGCCTTAATACTGTGTTTTCGGCTTTGAGGTTTTGTACCTCCCAGAGTGGGACCCTGTACAGCCCCCACCAGTTCTTGTACTTGTTCAGCGGTTGCCATGGGACGGTCTTGTTGGCGTTGCAGTCACTTTCCTCTTGATCTCATTGGAAAATGAGGGCCTCACCTGATTGTTCTGGACTTGAAGAGGACTCCTTGCGTCTTCCCTTCGTTCTGGCGGGCTGTTACCTCTTTTTCTGGAAAAACCTCGGAGAAGCCACTATGTCTGTGAGGGGAGCAGGTGGACTAGGGACCTCTACCCCAAGATAGCCAAGGAGTGGGGAAAAGTCTGGCAAGGCGCAAAAACCCCAGTAGTAGATGTCTTGAATAGCCCTTTGCCCAGCGTGGGAGGTTAGTGTTGAATTCTCAGGTTGCAAGAGGATTGAAGGGTGCGGTTTGATTCCATGGTAAGTTGGTGTTCATTGCATTCGAGCACTGTAGCGCTGTAGAGGAGTCTCCTCCAGCAGAGAGGGGGGGGAGAGAGAGAGAGATCGCCAAAAGGAGCTTGAGTGAAACGTAGCGAACGCCAGGGGGGGAAAAAAGAGTAGAAATGAAAGGAGTCCCAGGCGAAAGGATATAGACCCAGGAGAACGGGGAGAGCGAGCGAATGCAGGAACTGGAGAAAACAGATGGCAGGCAAAGCAGCTCCAGACACAGCGAAACGTGAACCGGAGCGAGGCAAGGAGGTAACACTGATGGGAGCGAGGCAAAGCTTACCAGAAGGTCCTAGGACTAGCGCAGTAACCCATATGTGAAGGGAATGGGTTACAACGCGCGCAGAGTCCTATCTGCCGCATTGTTCATGGGGCGTGACAGACGGGTCTAAACACTAGACCGCTACAGCTTGTACGGAATGAACATGCTGTGCTTGTCAATGGCTGCGTCGCCAACGGTCCCACACACGCCACGGGCGGTGTGTGACAATTGGACCGTTCGAGATCCTAACCAAGATCAACCCACTAGCTTTCAAGCTACCAAGTCTCTCGGCCGGTTGCACCCTGTTTTCATGCCACTCTTCGACCTGGGAACCAGATGCCTACACACAACCATCTACAAGAAGGCGTACTCCAACCATTCCGGAGCTCCAAGAATATGAGGTCTCGCAAATCTGTGATTCTCGATACTGTAAGGGACGGTTAGAATATCTGGTGAGGTGGAAGGGTTACCCAGTCTCTGAAAATTCGTGGGAACCTCACACTTGCATATACCTGCTATTCAACACACATTACCCACACGCCCATAATGCTGCATAACTGGACGGGCCGCTTCCCCCTACGCCTCATTTAATATGAGGATCCATGTCTACTGGTCCCAACCAGGGCATTGAACTAGCCCAATTAAGCGATCTAGGCCCAGTGGCGCACAGTACTGCCAAAGTTGTTGATTTGTATATGATGTTGCTTGCTCTAGCCTAGATGTTCTATGGCCATTGGTGCGCATCCGGAAGTGCCAAGAAGTGTTGTGCCAGGAACGCTGCACGAACTTTACTTTATTCATCTATTGATTTTCCCAACAACTTTGGCTGATTGCTGTATGCCTTGTTTGCTCCCGGCGCGGCGAACGCTACAAGGAACGTCATTAACCAGTAATTCTCATACTGCGAACGTGCGTAGCGTTTTGGGGACTTGCTTATGGACTTGCTGCTAAGGTTCTTTCTCTTAGCTTAGCACCACGCTGGCCACGTTATTTTCTCTTTGCAGTAATGCTGTGTGTGACAGGCGTCCACCCCCGCCTCCCAGAAACACCTCTTAGGGCACGGTGCACATGCATCCGGAAGTTCCAAGAAGTGTTGTCCTGTTAAACTGGGTGACTGGAGGCGTGAGTCTGGTCTGGTCTGGTTATGATAATATTTACGCATTGCATGTTTATCTCACAATTGCAGGTGTTCAGAACCACTTTTTATTTACGTATAGCACTTCTGTATTTATAGTTCTCTTTAAGCTTCTGCAGAGCCACGCATGACATTGGCTTTTGTAGTCATTACTCCATACCTTCCAGCTCCTGCTTAACAACTTTAGATACTATGGTGGACGGCGCAGTGCTTCGTAGCGGCAGATGCATTGAACCCCAGATTGTGAACCCTATGATTGCTGGCGCGCATGCAGGTCTCTACTGCAACCTTAACAAAGAGGAGCAGGATGTTCCTGCTAGTGATGATGAAATATGACATCTAGTGAAGAAATCACCCCAGTTGAAACTGTCCTGGGTGGGGATATTGCGCCATTGTTGGGCCACCTAAGTATAAAGCATAGCTCAAGTCCATGCTCCACTTGAAGCTTTGCCCTTTTCCCAGGATTTTTTGTACTCCCTCAAGGAAATGAATTCTCAGGAAAAGACTTTGTTGGGCATTAGGGTAGTAAATGCCCCGCAACACAAGTGTGCTACTCATTCCTTGAATTAGATAGATCTACACTTTGATGCCATAAATTCTATTCCGGGCCCGGTGGTGGTTGAGGAACTAGATAAACGTATTAGGTTGTCCCTTGGCTCCAACATTCCTCATCGGAGTTTTCTAAAAGGGGTGGACGAAGTTGCACTCTATTCACGAGACAACCCGATAGTAAAGACACCAAGAATCACTTCGGCATCAGCGATTTTGGGAACAATCGTCGGGGTCTGTTGTTACCTCTCGCACATTGTCCAATGTATCCCCCAAACTTTCCCCTATACTCTGATGTATCCCTCAAATAAACTTTCCCCTATACAGAACGACAAAAGCTGTGGGTGTAATGGCGGAGGTCCACTTAACTCGTCATTTTCTAATGATCAGGCTAGCAACGCCCTATTGGGGGGAAAAAGGACACGGTACCTCTCTCCCCCCTGAATGACTGAGTGTAACCCTCCCTTGATGGCAGGACAGACCTGGGGGAGTCTTATTCATTCCCAGTGATTATTAGAATTCTTGACCTCCTCTGGAACCCATTTAGAAATAAGGGACATTAAGGTGTCAATAGCCGACATCTAAAATTAATCGTATCGAGGGTTTTATTATGGCAAGAGAAACCTGTAGGCAATTGGACAATGATTTTTTGGGAGGATATGAAAAAAAAATGTATTCCCACAATAATTCAACACCCGAGCCTCTGTCTTCTAACCAATCAGCGCAGACCAATCTGATGGCAATTACCACTGCAGATGTTGATATTCTTAATGCATGTGCTTCTATAAACCATATGGATCTTACGGCTAAAATGGATAAATTATCCGACATGGAATCCTTTATGGCCTCTGTTGCGTGTCTTACACAGGAAATGAAGGACATGATTCGGGACATGAAGGACGTAAAAGCGCAAATTCATGCATGCCTACTAGAGGGGAGGTCCAGGGATGGTGTTGGGATTCCTGATCATCGGGATAGTAAAAGTCGAACAGTCTGTGAAGAAGGTGTTTCACCCAATAGTCCTACAGCGCTAACAGACTTAATTGAGCTGGCTCAATTGGACTCACAGAAGTCAAATAGCGTAGCTATAACCCTGTTGCGTCGACATAAACGACTGCAGATGAGAGCAGAAAAACAGAGGGTCAATAGCAAAAAGCCCTTGGAATTGCAAACCAAGAAAATAATATGCCTCCTTCTGCACGTACACTGGATAAGGTCAGCGCAAATAACATACCGGTAACCACTAAGTAATCGACTTGACTCAGTTAAGTGAAGAACGTCGATTACATCTTCAGCCAAAAGAGAAAAACCGCCTCTTAAAAGTCCCGGACCCAATACATTGTGGGTTCTACTATTTAAGACAAAAAAAGGTGAAAAATCAAAAGGGGTGCAAAATAAAGTAAGTGTCCCTATGGTCTTAGTTGATTCAATTGATGATGGGTTCCCCCCACACCCCCAGGGCTATGCTTAAATCTGAAGCGTTCCAACCATTGCTTTCCACATTTTTTCCCATTCAGGGTTGTAAACCTGTGGTTTCTAGATCTGTTCTATTTCTAAACAGGATGATACAAGAACCTGCCCTACCAAAGACATGATATTCAACATGGACTTCTGCTGAGGCTTGGGGTACTGAGAAACCGAAGCCCAAAGCAGTGACCCTGTTGGGCTTGGATTCCGCACGAGCCCTGCCTGATGACAGAGTAATGGTGGAATTGATTAAAGGATCATCCTCTACTCCCTTTTGTGGTGGTCTTAGTAGTGATTCTTCTAATTTCCACGCTGAAACCGAACCACATTTTTAAACACTGAGGACCTTAAGACAAGCCCTCTATGATGGCTCCTTCACAGCTCACGCTTTAGGCTCTATTATTGCGGGCTGTGATTCTGAAGATAGTAATGTCAACTCTGCACCTCATGTAAACCATCTTTTGGTGCATCCAGATGGAGATGAGATGGTGATCCATCCTGTGGAAAAGACTTCTCCACGTTGTGTCGTAGCACAAAAGAGTGTCCCACAGGATGCTTATCTCACCTGCGAAAATGTCACAATTCTGGTTAATATAATCGGCTGGGTAGGTGATCGAGCGATGCTTGGAAAGATCCATATGAATCGCCCGGTCATCTTAGATCATCAATTAAATTCCAGCGCCACGCAATCTCTTATTGAGAGATCTTGATAGGATTTCCTTACTTCGTGAGAATAATTATAGAATGCTTGTTATTTATCATCCACCATTATTTAAAAACTCTTATGGGCCCATCGGTCTGATTTACTGGAGCTAGGTTTTGAACTGCATTCATTTGGAACTAAAGTAGATGCACAGGAATTTCTGAATTTTCAGGATCCGAATACAGAATGGGAAGATAGCCAAACTAACTTTAAGATCTCATGGTGAAAAAGATGGTACAACAAACGTCACTCAATTCCTGACCATGGCAGTATCCATAAAAGAATGGTCATGGGTGGAGCCTCTTATGAAATCTTTAATTATGCCTTAAACCAGACGTTAAAACCCACATAGCTGGATTTATGTCGCAAACACATACTCTCGCCTTGGAACTCTTGTGGTTATAGAATATCTAGTTGGCTATTTTGCTCTCTTCCCTCTTGTAGTCGGTCAAGTGTGATCCTTTTTACAAGAGCCTATGAAATTAACACATTTTTCCTTACAAGAATACAAAATGTTTTGTGTCCATGCTAGTCTGATTTTGTTGTGTCACCCGTCGGGCGGTTTAGCAATTGGTGTGAGTAATTCAATGTTATGTACTTGCAATATGATTTCCTCCTCTGATCATCTGATGGTGTTGAAGTTTCAAGGTAACTTCTCGTGGTCAATCTTATTGATCAACCTATATTGGAACCTGTCTAAAGTTTCACAAGATACTTGTTTAATTAATTGGATTTGATCTTGGAACATGCTAGCTTACTCTATCCCCTAATTAACATCATTGTAGGAGGAGATTTCAATTCAGATTGTCTCGCAAATGCTTTTTTTAGGGGATCAAGGTGTTGCTGAGAAATCAGTTTCAAGAAAAAGAGGAAAGCTATGGGTATCTTTATCTGACTGGGATATGGATATTGGTGTCTTCGACAATGATGGCCCCTTGTATACATGGAAAAAGAATGCCAGTTCCATGATATAATTTTATTTTATTTATTTTTTTTTTTTGGGATTCACATACCATTAGACATCTGGCGGCTAATCTTGTTGTACTCTCTACGGATTACAGTGATCATGCGATGATACAACAAACTGTTGCATATCTGGTTCCTATGCAGGTTATTAATCCCCTACTGGAACCCCTAGAGACAGATAGTTCTAAGTAATTCTTGCGTTGGAATCGCAGCCTTTGCTTCCAGATTTCCTCTTTGGTATCCCAACAAATGAATTCCCTAAATTGTGCAATCCTTTGTCAACCTTCTCTGATACGATGTGAGGAAGTGGTTTCTGGTATCGTCACTAAAATCATTAATCACATGAAAGAGACTCAAAGAAAATCTTTAGCTTCACATAGATATCCTTTCGACCAAAGAACCATGATTCTAAAACTGTCCAAAAACAAAGACTTGAGGATGGAATGTATAGTTCAGGCTTACCAGGAACAAAAATTCAGACTTACAATAATAACCTTAAACACTTGAGAATATAGAACCATAACCTAGAGAATCTCAAAAGTTTACATTTTATATGCTCCCAAAACCCCAAGTATATTTGGAAATTAATAAAACGTGATTCTCACAAGATAGATCGTAGTTCCTATGTCTCTGCGGACGTCTGTGTGGATTATATAAAAAGCAAATCTAGTCTAGCTCCTAAATTCAAGGAGTTAAGTTAATTGACGTCTGGTAATGTTCGGATTCCGCTATTGAGATGTCCCTCCAAAGGTATCGTATGGGCTATAGGTCAACTTAATCCATCTAGAGCCGCTAGTCCTGACGGGGTGCATGTAACGCTCACCTGGATGGCATCCACTTTTCTTGAGTCCATTCGGACTCCTTTGGGTGTCAGGATGAAACCTAGAAACTCGACTTCTGTGGTATGGAAAACACATTTCTCCAATTTAGCAAATAGTTTGTGTCGGCGCAGTTTTTCAAGTACTGCCCTGACGTGTTTTCTGTGATCAGATTCCGAAGAGGAGTACACCAGAATGTCATCGATATATACGACAACACAAACATCGATGAGTTCCCGAAGGACATCATTCATGAAGTATTGGAACGCAGCCGGCGCGTTACACAATCCGAAAGGCATCACCTGGTACTCGAATAATCCGTATTTAGTACGGAAGGCAGTTTTCCATTCGTCGCCGCCTTTAACTCGTACCAGATGATAAGCCCCCCGGAGATCTAACTTGGTGTATATGCAAGCGTCCTTCACCTGGTCAAGGAGTTCAGGGATCAGAGGCAGAGGATCTGGTTCAATGCGCGGTAATTGATACAAGTTCTAAGGTCGCCTTCTTTTTTGGGCACGAAGAACAAAGCCGAGGATGCTGGGGACTTTGACTGGCGAATAAAACCATTAGCTAGGTATTGATCCAAATATTGTCTCAAATGCAGATTCTCAGGTTCGGTAAGGGCATAAATCCTGCTACAAGGGGGTTGTGCACCGGGCACCAGATCGATTTGGCAATCGTACGATCTGTGAGGAGGTAACGTGTTGGCCTGTTCCTTTTGGAAGACGTCCTGAAAGTCTTGGGATTCCGGAGGTAGTTGCATGGAGGCAGAGGTTACAGATGCTAGATTAATCTTCAGGTTTTCTGGGTAGCAGGTTTGTGTACAATCCGGGAAGGTTATTCTCTTAGCTTGCCAATCAATTCGAGGATTATGTGTCTCTAACCAAGGGATTCCAAGAATAACCTGAAACTGTGGAGCCTTGATTACATCAAACACAACACCCTCCCGATGGCCGTCGGGACCAATAAGAGTCACCTCAGTAGTGGAATGTGTTACCGGTCCAGAGGCAATTTCAGTTCCATCGATTGTGGTGATGACATCTTTGCTGGTTTTAGGACGGTGAGGGAGGCTAATCCTAGAGACCAATTCACGATCCACATAGTTTCCAATAGCCCCACTATCGATGTATGCCTTTATTGCATGCAACCGCTTAGGCTGTTCTGGATCTACGAGAACCATTGGCACAATGAAATGCGAGGTCTGAGAGTTAGTTTTCAAGCTCGGCAAGCAGACCCCTACACTTGTCGGGCGGAGTCTTTTCCCGAAACAGAGTCTTCATGGTTTTTATCAGCGGCTCCTACCGCCTTTCGGGGCGGTTTTGCTGGGCAATCTCGTAGAAAGTGTCCAGAATTCCCACAATAAAGACATAATTTTAACTGCCGCCTCCTTTCACGTTCCTTTCACGTTCCTTTCACGTTCCTTTCACGTTCCTTTCACGTTCCTTTTAAGGGTCCTTTAACCCCTCCAATTTGCATAGGCTCAGAGACATCAACTCCCTTGGGATCAGCATGGGTCTTGACCAACACCCGGGTCTCAAACCTGGACCGATCTGCTTTTCTGTTTTGAAGTCTGTGATCCAATTGCACCACTAAGTCTATATACTCTGTGCATTCTTGGGGCGGATTTACAACTTGGGCCAAGACATCTTTAAGTTCTCCGCGTAGGCCTCAATAAAACAACGTGACTCTTTTATCCTCTGGCCATCCCGTTTCCACAATTAGTCTATTAAAGGTTGCAATATAGGATAAGAGGTCCTGATTGCCCTGTCGCAGGGATAGAAGTTCGTCATCTAGAGCCTGCCCCTGAGAGTATCGAGCAAATAACCTTTCCATGCTTGCTTGAAACTTTTGAAAATCACGGAGAATCGGGTCATCTTGAGTAACCAGTGGAACTGACCAATATACGGCGAATCGTTTGGGGTCCCCAGCAAAGCGTTCGGGTGGGGCCAGCGGCATGTTTCCAGGTAGATTAATCTGCACAGGGTTACTGGAAACCACAGGAGCGGGCCTCCGGAACCGGGTAGAGGAGTTTGCCCAGCTTGACCTTGCAAAAGCTGTCTGGCCAGGTCATCAGTTCTTTCCTTTGATATTATTAATTCCCTCCTGAGGGCATTAGTCTCTTGACGAGCGGCATGTACTTCGGCCCGTAATTCCCCCAGTAATTGGGCCAACTGATCAGTCTCAGAACTTTCCATAGCGCCTGGGTGGGAATTTGTAGGAAGGCTTCGCGTTCTGTAACGCTCACCTGACTCCCACGGAGGCGCTGGCCTGGTTCGCGCTGCTGTGACCTCTTCTAAGGTGATGCGCAGGGTTCGGAAGACGGATTGGACCGGGCCCCCAAATCTGGCTTGTCTGGCTCGCAGAAGTATCTTTCTGTAGGCGAAAATAGGGGATTAACTGTCTGCGGGGTAATCCAATCAGCCTCCCACTTTCCCCTCTCACCCTCCTCAACCCTTCTGTGATTCCTCGTAGCGTCTCACCTTAGGGTCTGGAAGGACGAGCTCTCCATCCTGCTTCTGATGCAGGGGCGCGTTGGTATCCAGTTACTTCACTGGATTTTCGGATTGTGAGAACCAAACTTGCTTGGCTTCCAGGTAAGTTTTTTTATAAGAGGTTCCCCTTGTGTCCATGCATTAATGTACTAATGCTAGTGTCTTTTTCCCCATAGGGGCCGGGGAACGGAATGCCGGGGAACAGGCACCGACCCGAGATGAGAGGTGAAATCCTTGTAGAAATCAGGTAAGTCTTTAATGAGCGTTTTTTGGTAATGTATTTTCATTCGCTCATTAACGCTGGTGTCTCTTTTTCCCCTTAGGGGCCGGGGTCCGGAAATGCCAGGATGTGGCGCGGACCCGAAATGAAGAGGGAATGAATCAACAGGTAAGTCTTAACATGGAGATTTAGCTTTCCTTATTCCCTTCTCTCTCTCACCTTTTTGTTCTGGTCTTTTTCTCCCTAGGCGCTGGGGCGTGACTGCGAATCCGGATGATCGCTGCTGAACATGGAGGCGCCCAGTAAAGGTGAGTGGAATGCGGCGCTGCAGGGATCGACGCGATGAGCTTTTAAATAAGTCTTCCTTTTCAGGATTGTCGGCGAGATGTCTCCGGGATGCGGATTTAGCAGGTAAGGACTTTTCCTTCTTCTGTTCGCTTCTTCTCTTCCTTTGCAGGTGATCCAGGATGCTGGCAGGCGTGGCAGAAGTCAGGATGCAGGAGCAGACACGGTGAGCGTCCAGCTGCTAGATGCAGAACAACGCGAAGCACGTGTGGCTGTTCGGGTGGGGTTTAAATAGCCTTGGAAGAAGTTCCAGGTATGTATCCTTCCTCAACCACGCCCGGATGGTAAATTTAGTCCACAGGTAAAGTAGTTCCTTTCAGGCCTCAAGGAGGCCGGGAATCCTGCAGCAAGGTCTGCATCAGGTAAGTGCACCCAAGCACTTCCATAATGAGATGTCTGGATGTCTTTTATGAGCCTGGCGCCAGTCCTTGGGGACTGGATGTCCGCTTTCGGGGACGCAGGGCTTGAACTGGCGCCCCGGGAGCGGGCATCATGACAGCGCCTCCCTGTTTTTATAAATCGATCCTGCCCTATGGGCTGCTATTTTGAAAATTAAATTTGATCTTATCTTAGCAACATCAACTATGCCAGAGACCTGGGTCAATACAATTATAGTGCCCATATATAAAAAAAAGGTGATCCATCCCTATCATCCTATTGCACTTTCTGACGGTGCAGCTAATGTTTTTTTCGACACTTATTTGTTTTTCCAACAAATACAATATAGCTGCAACGACATTTTATCAAGGTTTCAAACCGGATTTCGTAAACGGATGAGTACAGCCCTTAATGCAACAGTCATTTCACATCTATTGGCAAATATCAAATGTATAGGTGCATGTCCGGTATCACTCCCAGACAGTTGACACTGTCCTCCTCTTACCTCGAAGGGCAAAGCTCTGCAGGCAGTAAGGGTCTCCGTTTAGGCCAGGGAAGCAGACATTCTAAGGCTCCAGTGATGGTCTGCATGCCAGTAGGCTGAGATGACTGTTGCCAGTGAGGGTCTTTAGTGCAACGGTGCAATCTTCTGACAACAACAGTGATGCTTACACAAGCCCATTTGATGTGGGCATGGTTCCCATGTTGCTGGTTGCCTATTGGCTCAGCATTTGCGCTTTGATTTGGAATAGCTATAAATATGCAATGCATTCGCGTGTCAAAATTCGAATTTCATGAGCAGGAGCAAAAAACAAGCTCCTGCTCATCGGCTATCAGCTAGTAGGCAGGAGCTACTACATGGCGTGCTGCATATCCAACTTACATGGGATGGAAACGTCAACATTTTGTCCATTGTATATAATTGATTCTGCTTTAAATATCTGTCATTAATGGTTATTTATACACATTCTTAGATGCAGAAAGTTAATGCAACATAGGCTTGTTTGTATCACAACAGTTGGCTCTCCGGGTCTAGAAGCAGGAGCTAAATGGCTGTGCATGTTGGAGGCCAAGTGGGCCAGCAATACTCTGGAGCAAACCGACTGATTTCTTGCATAAAGAAGTGCACACTGCTTCGTTTTATTTCGTAGTCATCAATCTGGTGTGGGCTGCAATATGGTGGGGGCACACATGACCCACGGGCCACATGTTGTGTAACAGCTAACTACGACCTAAAATATATCTGATTAGAAACCTTATCTGGGGACTGGACTATGTACACTTCAAATTACATTCAACATTATTTGTAGGCTTTCATGGGTTGGCATTCAGAAGAATTACTAGAAATAATGTGTGGGTATGTGGTGTGCTAATTGCCAGATTTGGAAACTGTTATTTCTGTATTAACACAATTGGACATTGAAATGCTGTGTGCACTGCCGCCATCAAATGGACAGCCATGATCATTACATCAAAGTGAAATATTGATTGAAAACATCTTCGATGGGCTCGCCAGCAATGTTTAGTACTGTAAGAATAGGGCTCCACCTGCCTTAAAGGTGCTAGCCGATGCTAGTTGGTGAGTAGATTTTGCGAGGCGTGACGGGCCCTCTGGCCCTTCCTCAGTTTAATCGGAAGAGTGCGAAGTTCCAAATCTACAGATTTTTTTGGGGGGGCAGGGTTTGTGGGGGATATGCCCTTAGTGCTGATAGGTGCAAATTTATCTGTAATCTTTGTACTGTTACTCCACCAAAAGAGTATGCAGATCATAGGAGACGAGGCATTTCTAAAGCCTCCTTTCCTGTCATCCCCTGGCTGGCCTTTCTTGGCCCTCTTCCTGCTCCAACCTGCGAGGCTAAAAACCTCGGGGTCATCTTCGACTCCACACTCTCCTTCTCTCCTCACATCTCTAAGAAGTTGCCCTACCAGATGCACCTCCTCAGAGGTATTCTTCCTTTCCTCTCCTTCCCCTAGAAGCTCACGGTCTCTAGAGCTCTGGTTCTCTCTAGGCTGGACTACAGCCTCTTTCTAAATCTGCCTTCTTCTATTCTCTGCCCCCTGCAACTCATCCAGAACAGGACTAAGAGACTTGTCCTTGGCCTCAAGCTCAGGGATCGTATCTCTCCAGGACTGAAATCTCTGCACTGGTTCCCAATGGCTGCGAGGATCAAGTTCAAAACCCTCTTGGATTGTCCATAAGGCTTTCTGGGGCCTCAATACCTTCAATGCTCTGTTCCTAAATATCTTCCTTCTCAAGCTCTTTGCCCATCCGCCCCCAACTCCCTCGGGGTCAGTTGCTTCTCCAAGCAACTAGTTGGTGGTAGATCTCTTCTTCGGCTGGGGTCTCCCTCTGGAACAGCCTCCTTGAAACTTGAGGAGAACCATCTCAGTTTCCGGAAGCACCTCAAAACCTTCCTCTTTGCTTCTGCTTTCTCTCCTACTGTACCCTGCTAAACTCCTGGCTAAAACTGCACTGGTTACCTGGCCACCCTCTGATATCGGGCCCAGGTCCCCTCCCCCGCCAGTTGCACACCTGCCCTGCCTCCCTGGCAACCCCTGCACTTGGCAACTGTTTTTTGTATCCCTACAGTCCCCCCACCAGCCCTTCATCACCGGATGTCTGCACTTGCCACCAGCTGGCCGTACTTCTCTTATTGTTTTCATTCTTTTATTCCAGGCACTGCACTGTCCCCACCCCGCACTTTTCCCCTTCACCCTTCCCCTCACTTGCGCAATCTGAATGACACTTGGCCAAGTAGGATCGTTGTCTCTGTTTTCTCTCTGTTCCCCCTCCCTTGCTGCGTTGCGCCTTGAAACACTTAGGATATGGCATTCATGATGCACCTATACACATCATAAATGCTGCTTGAATCTGAGGTGCAAATAAAATGAATGTTTTCAGGGTTTTTTGGCCAGTCAACTGGGGACTGTTGGCCAGAAGAGGAACAAGGGCCAAGATAACATTTCCAGGGCAAGATATGTAAAACAGAAATTCCAGCCAATGGTTAAGATGTTGGGGGAAGATGCTGTTAGAGTTATTTGGAGTATCCAGTCAATAGTGTGGCATTCCCGTGAGTAGCTAATGCATTAATATGTGTTAGAGCCAGATCTAGGGCATATGCTTCAGAAACATGGATCCAAAGTAGTATCTGCCATATTTTAGTCACCTAAAGTAAGGTTGTTTCCATGTGCACAAGGTATTAAGAAGGTGAGTGTAGGGGATGATAAACCAAAAGGATGATTATTTAAGTTGAAAGACATAAGGATTTTTGCTTTTAGTCTGTCAAAACTAGGTTGGTGGGAAGGTGGACCATATGCACCTGAAGGAAAGATATTTAAATAAAATATCAAGGCAGTCTTGCTTCATCATGTATAACATGAAGGACTTACTAGGAGCTGGACAGGGCCGAAAGGCATTAAACCAGGACTCAGCAAATATCCAGTCACTCTCAAGGATAGTAAGGGCTATCTGAGTAGGCTTTGAGAGCCAACCTGACTTTTGGGTTATTATTTTGGGATTATCCCATTGTGTTTGTTGGCCCTTCCCATATAAAATCTTGTGTTATCATTGTACTTGGTGAATACAATAATGCATAGAACCAATGCCTCTGTTAAAGTGCACCATTGCCTTTAGATCACCAAGAATCCACTACCTGTTACCTTTGGTACAGCAGTTTAAAAAGAGTGGCACATCCATTGGCCTCTGAGTGGTTAAGTTCAAGGCTATGGCCAAAATTTATCAAATAACACATTGAAGAATTAAAAATTAGCCTCCTCAGCCGGTGCGCTAGCCAGCCCAGTTGCTCTAAACCAAAGCTGAATCCGACGAACCAAGCCTGTGTTAACAGCTGGTAATGGCACCAGGGCCTGGCGTTGTGGCCCTTGCTTGCTCAGGCGTATAATTTGGGACTTGGGCCGTTAACCGCTGGTGAATTCCGCCCTCCCCCAGCAACAAGTGATTATTGCTGAAGTAAATTCCAGATGGAGGACAAAGCGGATCTCTTCAAGAACTTGTATTTGTCCCTCTTAAGTTTCCAAGCTTGTTATATGGAGCCATTCTTGAGTACGGGTACTGTTGGTAGATGCCTCAAAGGCCCCAACTGCTTGTATTTTCTGTTAAAGCAGTCGCCCCTCTCTTTTGAAAAAAACCTTGTGGCTCCCTAGATATTCTTTGGGCTGCTTTTCGGGGGCAGAGGGGCAGTCCCAGTTTGTTTCAAAATGCGTTTGCTAATCCATATCCCTGGACACGACAGTCTTCACAGTGCAATTACAGATTATCACCTAGGATCAATGGCTTTGAGGGTAAATCATTGGTCTCTTATATGAGAACAGCCTGCACTTCGCAAGTTCAAACCCCTAACCTTTCATACAAGTGGTGCTCCGCTTGACCAGTAGCACCCCGAAACATAATTGCTAAACTGTATGCTAAAGTATTAGCAATATATTGTCCACAAACTAATAAAATATAATTGCTGGATATATCCACAGGACCAAAACGTCTGCTGTACTGATATCTTTTGATGGTGAGAAAGTGCTTGATTGCAGTAGATGGCCTTTCTTGCCATTGGTCCTTTTTAATAAGATGGGGTGCAGGAAGTGCAAGAGTGGTTCTCCAGCATTGGATATTTCATAGATTCAGATGCTTGAATATTTCCCGTGGGCAGAGCCGGAATCCTTGGCAATTTAAATAATTATTAAAAACAATTAAATGTATATACATTATCTCCATAGGAAATGAATGTCGATTGCCCGTTGTGGCCAATGAGGCATTCAATTGTGTAGTCCTTCCACCGCACTTTGGTTCTTTATGGCTCTAACCAATGAGGTGGCAGGGCTTGAGCTCCGCCCCAGGCAGCCATCTTCAGATTTTTCACTGCAGTCTAACAGAGGGAATCCTCTAGCTTTCTGAGCTTTTAGTTTTTCTAAGGTTAGCTGTTTCAAACTTTTTCAAAAAATACTCTAACTTGATCTCCTGATCAGACACTACTGTTTTGGGGCTCAGAAAACACAAATATTCAACCTGTTTTTGTCGATTTGAAGATTCACTTCACACCATGGCTGAAGAACCAACTACCAAAAAGCTTTCCCTGTTCAGGGACTGCACCAGATGCAAGAAGAAACTTGCCTATATGAGGAACCTTCATGACCAGTGTATTTACTGCCTCTATCCTCATGACATCCACAAATGCGACATTTGCAAGACCTTCAACAAAACCTTGCAGGACAGACACGGGAGGCTTTTGCTACACCTCGAATCAAAGGGGGCAATCTTCTGATGAGGAATCTGTCAAGACAGCCCCTATACCACCTATAAAACCATCTGAAAGGCAAACCTCAAAGAGAAGGGCCTCTTCAATGGAAAGGAGCATTTCCCCCTTCACATAAAAGCAAAAGAAAGGTGGAGATGACTTCCCTCACACCTTCTATTAGCTCTGGAAAAAACGACCTCCAAAGGTCAGGGGGCGTATGCGAAAAACTCACTGGGAGTGGGAGGGGCAAGCGTCCACGAAAACGTGGTCTACGAGTGGCACCAGTGATAAGGGCTTGTCGACGACCAAACAGTCAATTCAGCCGAAGCCATCCACGACTCGTCAAACCTGGTCATCGACGAATAAGTCTTCGTCGCCAAAATCGTCGTCCACGAAACGATAGTCGACGAAATATTCCCATATCTCGTCGACTGAGCCAAAAGATCATCACTCGTCGACGAACTATCAACCCTCACGTCGACTGAGAAAAGCAAGCCTAAAACCCAGTTACGCTGTCCAATGAGGGCAGCACAGTTAAACCAATGGGCACAATTCCACACCTCAGAGGCACACGAGGAACCAGTAGGCGCAGTTATCTACCTTAGAGAGAGGACCATGCTGCCTGACATTCTACAGGAAGATTCTTTCAGACACCAAATTCATACGTGGACTACCTATTCTCACTCCTAAGGAGAATAGCCCTCCCTGGCACCCCACTATGGAGGAGCCCACAGATCCATAAGACCCAACACTCATGGAGTCAATGCAAAGAACTATTGACGTATTCAAAAAGCGTCAGATGGAGGAATTGTTCTGCTACTCCGAGAGATGTAAGATCTCTTCAGAGGGACAAATTGCCTCATCAAAGCACGCCGAGAAGCTCCCCTCACAAGAGCAGACTTCATAAAAGGCTGTGTTCACCCAAACCTCTTCACAGAGCTATCAGCAGGGCACGCAGTGCTTCACCAAGAGTCTTCCCCACAGACCAAGACCACGCTACCTACACGGGATCCTACGGTTGTGCTATCAACTGCTTTGGTTTCAGACTGGCAGGAGTAACCATTCAGAGATTTTTCATACCCTGAAGAAGGGGAGATTACTCATGAACCGGACACACAAAGCGAGTGGGACGACTACATCATAGAGAAACCCCGGAAGAAGGATTCTCCAGAAGATACTTCACCACCTGACGGTTTGGTATTGTTCCATACGATTATCGGCCAGGCAGCAGACCTTTTCAAGTTGCAAGTTATGGCAGAAGAAAAGAAGTCCGTTTTATATGGACATAGGGATAAGCGTAGGAGAACAATCGCTGCTATCCCTCTTTTAGATACCAAATGGGACTCGGGAGCAAAGCTGTTATCTACACCTCTGTCCACAACTGCACTCGTCTTGCGACCAGAAAAGAAATAGAAAGCCCCGGACACAGCGCCACTATCCCTAAGAGGGCATACTAAGCCAGATCCATAATCACAGTGGCAGACCAAAAGAAAATGGCTAACCCATCATCTCCTTTATCAGCCCCACCTGATAAGGGAGGCCGTAAATTGGAGTCTATGGGCAGAAAAGTGTCCTTGTCCACTTCCCTTACCATCAGGGCAGGCAACGCTCTGGCCATGACAGCGCGACTGGACCATGAGCTATGGCTTTGCATGGCTAAGCTATCCAAACACCAGCGGAATTGCAGGAAGAGGCTAGGTCAAGCATATCGGACGGAGAAGCTACATCCCATCTTATGATTGACACAGTGGTGGACATAGCAGAATCAGGCTTTTGGCAAATGGCACGGTCCTGAGAAGACACGCCTGGATGAAGGCAACAAACTTCAGACCAGAGGTTGAAGCTCAAATATTGGATAGGCCCTTTGATAGACACAATCTCTTTGGGGGAAAAGATTGATGACCATCTCGAGGGAATGAAAACGGACACTGATACAGCCTGAGCCATCAGTTCCCTTAAAGCTGAGGACAAGGAGCGCGGAGAGGATCATCGTCCAAGTACAGAGGTTTTAACCATCCGTCCTACAGGCCAACACCTTTCAGGAAAATGATACCATCAGTGGACAGCCAGGTACAGCCAAAGGGGGGAAAACGTGGCTCTAACTAGGCCAAAACACAAAGCAAACAAAACTGAAAACTCCTACCTTCCCCTCAGACGACACACCCCGGTGGGGGTGGGGGAGGGAGAGTAAGCTGCTATTACCAACACTGGCAGGAGGATAACATCGGACAAGTGGGTGTTGCAAGTGATTTGTGAGGGTCACACAATCGAATTTCTGGATCCACCCCCATCCCTTGCTCCCATCCCACGCAAAGTACATCTCATGAAACATATCATATTGGAAATTCGCAAGCTGCTTCAAAAAGCAGCTATAGAACCGGTTCCAGACCAACAAATGGGAAGAGGCTTCTACTTCCAGTTGTTCCTTGTGAGAAAAAGGAGACCAATATTGGATTTAAGAGCGCTAAACAAATTTATCAAGCGCATCAAATTCAAGATGACATCCCTACAGAATGTCCTCCCATGGTTAAACAAACACAATTTCCTAGCCACCCTTGACTTGGAAGATGCTTATTTTCACATTCCCATCCATCCTGCCAACAGAAAGTTCCTCAGATTTGCAATAGGGGAGTCACATTGTCAATTCCGTGTTCTCCCAGTCGGGCTAAGGTAAGCACCAAGAGTTTTTACAAAGTGTCTGGCACCAGTGGCAGTAAGACTCGGACGAACAGGAACCAATGTTTATCCATACCTGGACGACTGGTTAATAAGGGTAAGCTTGTTCAAACTCGCAACCTCGGCTGTGACAAAAACAATGAACCTCCTAAAGGGGTTAGCTTTCTCTGTAAACATAGATCACTCCTGTCGAATACCCGACAAGACGGTGCTCTTCCTGGGAGCAGAGCTCAACACCAGCATACCCAGGGTACGGCCTTCAGCGGACAGAATATCAGCAATACTTCAACTAACCTTTTGGTTCAATGACAATGTAGGAGCCACAGTACGCTCTTTCAAATCACTCCTGGGCATGATGTCCTCATGTATATTTCTCATACCAAATTGCAGCCTTTGCATTAGGCCATTCCAAGAGACCCTAGACCGGCAATGGACACAAGCATTCAGGTCATGGGAAGATCATCCAGCTCCCAGCAACTTCCACAAAGCACTCCAATGGTGGAGCACACCTCAAATTTGTCGCAGGGAATGCCTTTCCAAGCTTCGACATCAACGCTTCTCAACAGAACAGGCATCGTTATCAGGCCTGGCAGATCTGCAAACAAAGGGTAGGTGGGCAGGTGGTCAGGCGGTCAGGCCCAGAGTCCCGGGTACATATCAATGTATTGGAATTCAGAGCAGTACGCTGGACATTGAAAACTTTCCTGCCGGTACTAGCAGGGCAAGTAGTAACCATCCAGATGGACAACACAACCTCCATGCATTATACCAACAAGCAGGGAGGCACAAGACAGAGGTGTTGTCCCAGGAAGCGCAGAAGCTATGGACCGGAGTACTACAGCACAAAGTTCACATCAAAGCAGAACATATACCGGGAGTGGACAATGTCTTAGCGGACAAGCTGAACAGAGACTACTCGGCATCCCATGAATGGGAACTGAACGGATATTCCACGAGTGGGGACATCTGAAGATCGACCTCTTTGCCACCAACGGCAACAGGAAATGTCAAATGTTCGCCTCCAGATATTCAGAACACCTGTCACTAAAGGATGCCTTCTCAGTGAACTGGACAGGCAAATTCCTGTACGCTTTCCCGCCGATTCCTTTGATAGCGCGAGTACTTTGCAGATGGAAGGAACCGGTGTGCATAATGATACTAATAGCACCGGATTGGGCTCGTCAAGTTTGGTACCCAACCCTCCAACACTTATCCCAGTGGACCCCGATTCACCGCAAAACTCACCAGAATATTTTAACACAGAATCACAAGGATCTCCACCACGACCCAGCGAGCCTGTCGCTCAAGCCTGTCCTGAGCAGCGAAAACTAGCTAATTTGAGACTTCCTCCAGAATGCCGGGACATAATCGAAGCCTCTAGGGCTCAGTCTACATGGACCACATACATCCGAAAATGGACTTGTTCCACCAGATGGTGCGAGATGTCTCTGGTGAACCCAATCACTGCGTCCGTAGAACAAGCGCTACCATACTTATTGCACCTAGGTAAAGCGGGGCTCTCCCTGGCCTCCATCAAGGTACATTTATATCAGCATACATGACAAATCCAAATCAGCCATCCTTGCTTACCAACCTGGATTGCTGCGTGCTTTCCCGCCAATGCTGGTTCCTTCTTGGAGCCTGAACACGGTCCTGTCAGCGCTCATGGAACCACAATAAGAACCCACACGTAGGTGTGACATTCCTATCCTGGAAAACTGCTTTCCTAGTAGCCATCACCACATCAGCCAGGAGGATTAGTGAACTGCAAGCTCTTTCATCAGAACCTCTATTCACCATATTCCAAAGGGACCGTGTCATCCTTAAAACGCACCCTAAATTCCTTCCGAAGGTACTATCAGAAATGTCATTCTTGCAGCGTATCGTGCTTCTGACCTTCTTCGCAAACCACACATCTAATGCAGAGACATTATTACATTCGCTAGATGTAGTGTGTCCTAAAATACTACATACAAAGGAACAAGGCTCCTCTACAAAGCTTTTCATATCATTCGCTGGTCGCAGAAAAGGACAGCATATCTCGAAACAGAACCTAGCACGTTTGGTGACCCAATGTATTGGTCACTGCCTTCAATCTAAAGGTGATCCTCTCGCCAGACCTCCTTTAGCTCACTCCACCAGAGGAAGAGCAGCTTCAGTTGCGTTTCATGCAGGAATACCAATTCTGCAGAGCCGCGACTTGAGCACACTGCATACCTTCGCCAAACATTCCTGCTTGGCTGAAGATGCCAACAAAGAATCAGCGGTGGAACAGGTGGTCCTCCGCCACCTCTTTGCATAAAGTAGGAGCAGCTGCCTTTCCCTGGTAAATGTGACTTGTTGAGTTACTGTAGGCGCACTGAAGACTACTTTTGAATGTATAGTATTGTGGGCATCCTCAACTGCTTGGTATTCTATTCAAGCATCTGAATCTATGAAAGATCCAATGCTGGAGAAGTCTGTTACTTACCTGTAACTGTATTTCTCCAGCATGGGTATCTTTCATATATTCACATGCGCCCACCCGCCTCCCCCTGAGAGGCTGCTCCAGCGCCCGGCAGTCATCATGTATGTAGTCTACTCGCAGCTCAAAATGGCTGCCTGGGGTGGAACTTAAGCCCTGCCACCTCATTGGTTAGAGCCATAATGGACCAAAGTGAGGTGGAAGGACTACACAATTGAATGCCTCATTGGCCACAATGGGCAATCTACATTAATTTCTTAAGGAGATTATAAATTTCTGAGGCTTGTGGAATCTGCTTAGATCACATGCTGTGCAAAGCCTGACATCTAGTGGAAGCTGCGGAGTATTACAGTTGTTGTTTTCGAAACTCGAAAAGGGATGTCAACAGGGCGGCCTAGTAATACTATCCCTAGTGTGACGTCCACTGTACCCATGATCCCTCACGTGTCGAGGTCCCTCGTATTGTTTTTTTCCACCATGCTAGACGGACGCGTATAGCGGAGCTCCTTTCGGCAAATTAGCCATTGACTTTGTTAATTAAGATAGTTTTTCTTTTATTCATTCTTCGACTTCGTAGTAGTACGCCGAAGATTCAGAAAGAAGACAACCGTCGAAGACCATCGCGACGGACCGAACGGCCTTGGAAGGCCGCCCCGGGCCTCAGTGCCCAAACCGTAGGGAGAGCGGGGAGAGGCCATTTGTAGAATGCATATTCTCCCCCTTCCAACACTTGGTTCGGCCAGTTGCCATCACCTTTACCCAGTATTATGGAGAACACCCCATTTAAGTTTTGCCCTAAGTGCAATCGTAACTTCCCCAGGGTAGACAAACATCTCGTTTGCAACTTGTGTCTCCCGAGAGATCACGTCGAGACGTCTTGTTGAGCCTGTAGGCTCTTCAAGCCGAAGACGTTGAAGGACCGTTCCCCTAAGCGCTGGCCCCACCACACCAGGCAACTCGAGGCCATGGAGGTGGAGGGAGCCTTCAGCGACGCCGCACTTTCGGACGGCGAGGGTACTGGAGTAGCTTTAGCTACCCAAGCGCCAGCCCCCGACCCTGTAGAACAGGCCGGCGGCCATGTTGTGCGGACTGCACCTGGCGGTGGTGACAAAAGGTACACTCAGAAGAACATCAGCGGATTCTTCTAGAGGAAATTGCAGCGCTTCTATTAAAGGATGCCATAGAAGTGGTCCCGGCCAACCAGGTAAACAGGGGTATATATTCAACTTGCTGCCTTGTGCCCAAAAAAAGATTAACAATGCGCCCTGTATTATATTTGAGGCCTGCAAACAAGTATGTCACGCCACAAAAGTTCTGCATGACCACGCTACAAGAAGTAATCCTGCTTCTAAAAACGGGATTACATGGCAACACTGGATATGAACGATGCCTATTTTCATATTCCAATGTTTCCAGTGCACAGAAGGTTCTTGCGTTTCAAGATAGCGCACCAGCACTACCAATTCAAGGTGCTGCCCTTCAGAATAGCCTCGGCTCAAAGGGTATTCACCAAGGTACTGGCGGTGGTGGCAGCGCACCTGCGCAGGGAGGCAATCCCAGTGTACCCTTATTTGGACGACTGGCTCATAACAGGGGAATCGCCTCTGATTTGCAGACAAAACATTCAAACAATCCACCTCTTCTTTCAATTGGGCTTCTCGATCAACGAGGAAAAATCAAGCCTGGTACCCAGCACCTTCAAACAGTTCTTAGGAGCTATTCTAAACACAGAGGAAGGGTTAGTCTTTCCCTCAGAGGAGAGAGTAAAGAACTTGTTATTGCAAATACCACACTATCAGGTCGGACGCCAGATAAGGGTACGCAAAGCAATGCGTTTAATAGGCATGATGGCATCTTGCATTTACCTGGTTCCCCACGCGCGCCTGCGCATGTGTCCAATACAGGAGTGGTTGGCGAAACGATGGTCTCAGGCAAGTGGTCAGTGGGACGATCTAGTGATTGTTTCGTCAACACTAGTACAAAATCTTCGCTGGTGGACGAGAGAGAATCTGACCAAGGGAAACCCTTCTATGATCCAGATGCGAGCAGTGGTCACAACAGATCCCTCACTAGCGGGGTAGGGGGGCACACTACCTTCGCAACACAGCTAGGGGCCTGTGGTCTCCCTATACGGCTCAGAACCAATGTGCTGGATCTTCTAGCTGTGTTCAAAGCCCTCCAAGCATTCAGACCGCATTCAACAAGTCTGTCGGTGCAGATCCTAACGGACAGCACCACAGGCTTGCACAGAAAATCTGGAGATGGCCACTCCGACGGAAGATTTTCCTGGCATCTCAACATGTTCCAGGGGAACTCGATGCTCTAGCAGAATCACTGAGCAGAGCCCCCCCCCCGCCCCCTCCCTGCCAGAAGAACACGAGTGGCGTCTACATGAAGAGGTCGTAGAACACCTTTTCCCTGTGGGGTTTTCCAACTGTAGACCTATTTGCCACAAGCGAAACTAGTCCATGCCCAGACTTTGCATTCAGGTTTCTCCAACCAGGCTCCAAGGGGAACGCCCTATGGATGAATTGGTCAGGGATGTTTGCCTATGCTTTTCCACCAACCCCTCTGATGAGGAAAGTGGTGAACAACATCCACAGGGAACCTATGACGCTCATCCTAGTTGCTCCTATGTGGGTGAGACGACCATGGTATTCACACCTATGCAAACTGGCGGTGTGCGACACCCCCCCCCCCCCCCCCCCCCCAATTAAAGTCCTGTGCCGGTACAACCTACTCTCCCAGCACGAGGGGCTAACTGTGCATCCTCAGCCCAACTCAATGAACTTGGCAGCATGGCTCCTGAAGTCATAGAGTTCGGACATCTCAACTTACCCCAGAGATGTAGGATATCTTGAAAGAATCAAGAAAACCTAACACAAGGCACTGTTACTATGACAAATGGAAACAATTTGTTATTTGGTGCCAAAATAAGCAAATCAACTCAGTTTATTGTACTCCTTCTAATGTTGTCACCTATATGCGCCACCTATTGGATGCAGGTTTAGTGTTTAACTCACTTAAAGTGCACCTGGCAGCTTTATCAGCCTACACCACTTCCCATAACAAAGTGTCATGGTGGAAAGTGCCAGTTGTCAAAGCATTTATGGAAGGGGTATAGAGACTCCACCCTCCAATTTCTAACCCACCACCTGGTTGGGACCTTAATGTAGTACTTGCTAAACTCATGCCCCCCTCCCCCCCTTGAGCCTATGAACAAATCTAGTCTCAAATATTTGACTTATAAAACTGCCTTCTTAGTAGCCATCGCTTCCATAAGAAGGGTCAGTGAAATCCAAGCTCTGTCAGTGCAGGAGCCTTTCTTTACTATACATAAGGACAGACACGTTTTACGAACTCACTCTAGGTTTAGTCTATTGAGCTACCGGCTTTCTTCCAAGAACACAAAAGCTCAGCTGAGGTAAAACTCCACATACTAGATGTGGGTGGGCGGTCCTCTTCTATGTAGACAAGTCCAGACTGCTAAGAAAGACAGATCAGCTGTTTGTCTCTGTAGCGCCAGGCAGAGAAGGAGTTTGCGTCTCTAAGAACGCCATCTCAAGGTGGATAGTCAGATGTATCCAACTGTGTGCTATTCCCTTTCAAATAAGACACTACCTTTTACACCCAGGGCCCACTCCACAAGAGGTACTGGAGCCACGCTGGCTTTTATTGCAAATGTTCTTTTAGACAGTATTTGCAAAGCAGCTACATGGAGCTCTACATACTTTCACTCAGCACTACTGCATTGACACCCATTCCAAGACAGATACACAAGTGGGACAAGCTTATTCGCTCATGAACCTTCTCACGTTCCCACCTCCTTCCTCCACTGCTCGCTAATCTATGCACAGCATGTGATCTAAGCAGATTCCACAAGCCTCAGAAGGGATGCATTACTCACCGTAATCGTATTTCTGATGCTTGTATCTGCTTATATTCACATGCAACCCACCCTTCCTCCCCTCGGAGAGAAAGTGCATGGATGCTTATGAGCTTGTCTGATAGGTATCTGCTTGGATATAACTGTACTCGCGCTACACCTCATGTTAGAAAAAATAACAATCTGAGGGACCTCGACGCGTGAGGGATCATGGCTTCAGTGGACGTCACACTAGGGATAGTATTACTGGCAGGCCCTGTCGACGTCCCTTTTCGAGTTGAACAACTGTAATACTCTGCGGCTTCCACTAGATGTCAGGCTATGCACACCATTTGAATCTAAGCAGATACAAGCATCAGAAATACTATTACGGTGAGTAATGTATCATATAATTTAAAAAAAAAATATATATATATATTTTTTTTTTTTAAATCCCATAGGATTCCCAGTCTGACGGGGAATATTCAAGCATGTGAATCTATGACAGATACCAATGCTGGAGAAATGCAGTTACAGGTAAGTAAGAATTATGGCAATATACGCAGCACCCACAGCCCAAGCTAAATCAAACATTCTTCCATCCACAACCTTCCCAATAACCTGGGTTGCTTAACCAGGATAAATACAGTAGAAGCTTTTTGCTTCCCGTCTGCAAAAGCATTTGTTGTCCCAGCCATTTATCAGTTTTCATTGTCCTGCCTGAAACCTTGTCTTGGTTGGAAGAGTGATTCTAGACCTGCCCTTTAAAACCTTATCAGGATTATCCTTTTTTTTGCATTCAACTTTTTATCTTGGTGGATATGTCTGCTGAAAGTTTGAGGAACTGTAAACCTATCCTTCACGATGGCTTAAATTCCTTTTTTATTTTAAGATTCCTTCGGATTACCATTGCATCTGTATTTGGTGTTTCAGACTTTGTTTGAAGATAGGTACTTTGTCCAGATTTCCGGTACCTCGATGGGACCCGCGATGGCTCCCAGTTATGCCAATACATATGACTTTACCTAGAGGAATATTATGTTTTGCACAATGAGAAATGAATAACACATCTTAAAAGTTTCTTCAGATACATTGACGATTTATTTGGGATCTGGAACGGTAGAGCTGAGGAATTGACTGCATTTCTATTTTGTTATCATGGACTCCTTAGCCCCCCAGAATCAAGTTTACTAACAAATTCAGCATGATGTTGATTGCATTTCTGGACGTACTAGTCTACATCAAATCAGAAAAAAATTAAAACCACCATATATACCAAACCGTCAGCTTATTGTATGCTACAATTTTCCATCATAAAAGAATCATTGAAAGCATCCCTTGAGTTTATTTCTCAGATTAAGGTGCATCATTTCTGATGATTAAGATGAATTCATGAAAGCTGAACAGCTCACTGAGAAGCTCTAGAAACGTGGTTATAATCTGGACTCAGTAAGAACAAGTGTGGAAAAGGTCAAAAATATCACAAGAATTAGCTTTACAATCTAAAGAATGTACAACCATCAATGATCTAGTCTCTATCACCACATACTCTAAACAGTGTCCAGATTAAGAAAATCATCCAAAAAAATGGAGAACTTTATCACTAGATCTGACTTTGGCCCGATTTCCCTACCCCCCCCCCCTATTTGCTTAATGTAAAAGCAAATCCTTATGTTATTACTTGATTAAGGCAGACTTTGCGACTAAGAAAAAATTAAACTAATCTACAACTCACCTACCGAGATATCTGCTCACATTACATTTGCAATTATGTATTACACCATGTAATTTTGTCCATGCACAAAAATTTACTTATCAAATGTGTTACATACGAAAGATTTGCACTAGTATTGCACATTATTGCCAATGTTAAAGCTTTCTTTGGAATTAAATGTTAATTTCTCTTCTGCTACCACTGAATTGTCCGAATTTTTTATTTGTTTGCACCAATCATTACTTATGAGTACAATTTAGAGTATCCGACGTTGTGTATTGTGACTGAATCTATTTGCCATAGTGTGCCCAGGTCTTGTCCCCTGAAGCTCTCGTGGGACCCTCTTTTGCACCATAGCCTATAAATTGGCACATTTATTTTGCTGCAGGGTACATGTTTGAACCTTAGGGCTGGGGCTCAAATGAGGAAGAAGGATGATGCAGTAATGCTGGGATTAGTGACTGGTAATGTTCCGACTTTTCCTCATAACTTTATCCATGTTGGTGCTAGTTGCATAAAAGGTTGAGGGGCATCTAGGGTAAGAAGTATCCATGTTTATGATCTCTCCCTGTGGGTGAAACCAGTGTATCACTGAGGGGCCTGTATGCAGGAGTGTTCTGTGTTACAAGCATTTGTAACCAACAGTGAGTTGTAGCCGATGCAAATTCATCTTTAGACAATACTTTTCTTACAAGATTACAGTTCTCTATTTATCCACCATTCCATTTTATATTTACATTGTAGATGCCACAGGGGTTTTAAGTTTTTTTATTTATATACGTTTTAGCACCGTTTTATATACATAAACCTAATATTGACAATTGGTTTGTCTGTATTGTGTTAATGCTATTGTATTCCATGTACACAATTTCTCTTAACTTTATTTTCAATGTATTTCCTCTAAAATCAGTGCTGCAATGTATTTCCTCTAAAATCAGTGCTGCATTTAAGATCGTCATAATAAGTGTCAGGCAGTGCCTGCTGTATCTACTCAGTCATTGGGCACCTGTTATGGCACCATGTTCCTGCAGTGTCTGTTTTTCCTGATTCTAGATGCCCTTCCACAGATTTTGCTTTTGCACACTGCCACAATTATATAAGCAATAACATGCCTTTTTTCGCTATTGTAATACACAACTAATACAAATGGGCCATCAAATTGGCTGCAATCTGAGAGATTGGGAAATTGAACGACTTTGCTTTGCTATAGTCTGTTGTACACATAAAATATGATTAACACTTTTTTTTTTTATCCAGCAGATTATCTAACTATGAACAATCAAGGTAAAACATTGGAATTCGTAACTTTGCCAGAAAGAAACCAACCATTCACAGCTACATTTGGAAAGACCAAAATGAAGTTCACACAGTATACTGAAGAGGGAACAAGCTTTGGAACTCTGCTGTGTTCACGATTTAACCAAGAATTGGGTGGAGAGGAAATGCATCATTGTGAAAATGGCAGTAATGATATAATATATTCCACTGGACCTCAGAGGAAACCCAAAATAGAGCGATCAGAAAATGTAACTGAAAATCAAAGCAATGTTCATTACAAAAAGCCCTCCAAGTATAGCCAAGGCACTGAGCAAAAGAAGAAACGATATTCATGCACTAAATGCACAAAAATCTTTAGTGCAAGGACGAGTCTTACAAGACACCAAAGAACACATACGGGAGAGAGGCCTTTTCCGTGCACTCAGTGTGAGAAGAAGTTCATTCAGAATGGCGATCTTATTAGACATCAAAGATCCCATTCGGGAGAAAGACCATATTTTTGTAGTAAATGTGACAAAAGCTTTGGCCAGAGGGGGCATCTTAAAAATCATCAAAGAATGCATGACAAAAAATGTAATGTTGAGAAATTAAACTCTAGCAAAAGTAAACATGTGGAAGCGCATCTGCGCCCTGAATATGAGAATGATGTCACTGTGCAAATTAATGTTAATGATAACTGTGGAAAAAGAGAAGGAACATGCCAGTGTACTGAATGTAAAAAAGAACTTGGATGGAAGGATAATGTGATTGCACATCATGAACTGACAAATGAACAACAGCCCAATCTATTCTGTGAATCTAATGAAAGTTTTGCTCAAAATATGGATCTTTTGCTAAAACAAAAAACACATGTAGAAAAGAGTACCAGAAAAATGCACACGCTTATGGTTAGGCTCATAGAAGTAACAATCACAAATGATTACTTCTCTCAGAGCCTTGGAGAATCAGAAGATCATTGGCTACCAGCAGAAGTTGACACAGACCATAAGATTGATCAACAAAGCATTGGCATCGTCCAGATTGATTGATTGGGCTCATGAAAAAAAAGTTCACAGTAGGCTGAACAATAATGACCGAGATTGTGTCACCATACAATGTTAAAGAAAGCAATTTGCACTTCATATAAAATATTTATGCAGGATACTGTCCTAATGTGCCTTACTTTCAGGGGCACAAAAAAGCCTTCAGAAATGAGCTTCAGTTTACTTAAGCTAACTCTGCAACTGTTGAGAAGAGAAAATGCTTTTTGAAAATGTAAAAGAAAAGCAGCAGCACTATTGTAACATTGCTTAATTAAAGCACTTACATTCCACACAGTGCAATGCACTATTAGTTCCTGTAATGTTATGTTAGCAAAAATGTAATGCACTTTGGGGACATAAACCATGAAAGAGAAATTGCTTCTGAATTGCAAATATAAAACAGACTTGGTCTAAAAAGTTGTACTCTCTTTGCCCTTTCTTCTTTCGTTTGCAGTGTTCTAGTAAATCACACCAAACTGGCTTTTTCACACCTTAATTTCTTACTTTCTCTTTTGACAATTCCTGTTTGGATTCATGTTGTCATCACCCTGCAGACTATTTCCTGTATTCCTCCCTTTAATTACTTAACTGCAGTGATAACCTGGATATGAGTGTGAAAGTTTCAACAATTTCTCAATACACTGCAAATTGCCCAATTCCACTCTGTGGAAGGTTCCATGAAGATTCCCACTTTAGGATCTGTGTTCTTATGCATATTATAATGCTTAGAAAGTTGGTTTTAAAATCTAAATGGGGTGCCTACAGAGGCTTCATTTGGCAATATAAACATCTATACAAATGTATGTTGTGATTAAGGCTTTTAATGAGGTTGGGAATACAGGGAACATACTATAGCTTCCTTAGGACACTGTTCAGGACAGATTTGGGAAATGTTTTCCCATTGTTTTTTCACCAAATTTCATTGGTGTACAAGGCTTTTGCTGAACTGGTGTTACTATTTTCAAATGTACAAAATCTGTTCCGATATAATCACTCCATTCAAAGATTTAAATTCATGTATCCGTTTGATAAGATTATGAAGAGGGTTATAACCGCATAATGAAGATCATATAAACAGAATGTTCAAAGATAATATGAACAACAATTGAGCAAACCTGTCAAATAGTGCTCGAAGAAAAATGAACAGGCAGATTAATGTTCTAATAATGTCAAGTACTAGCCAAAAGCAACCAACTCTGAAAATACAAAAGAATAAATAATAATCAGGGGAACAGGCAAGGGAATGAACACAAGGAGGAGAGGAGAGGAGAGGAGAGAAGGGAAGGAAAGGAGCGGAGCATATAACATTAAAGCATTATAAACTCTGGAGTTAAGACAAAAGTCAATAATGGCAAATGTGCAATAAGAAAGGATGGTGCAGCAAGTGCGCATCAAAGGACAATGTAAGAGCCGTGGGAAGTCAAGCTGAAGTGATCTAAATAGTGAATGAAATAAGCCCATTTTGCATTATATTTGGGGATGGTATTAAGGTAAATGGCCATACATTGTTCCATTCTCTGCACATGACAAATGTGTTCCATCATCCCTTAGCTGAGATATTTTGCAAGTTGTTCCAATTAGTAGTGATCAGCTTAAGGGCAAGAGCTATAAAGAGGTCATGGAGCTTAGCTGATTCTCGTAAATTGGCAGTATTGACGGCATGACTACTAAGAAAAACATTCAGAAATGAGAGAGGTATATTAACATCAAAAATGAGATGAAGAAATCGCCAGACCTCTTTCCAAAACTTGAGTACATAAGAACAATCGTAAAACATATGTTTATAGGAAGCAGGGGCAACACCACAGGACCAACACTTTTGTCCCTCCCCATGTTTAGATTTGTACAGTTTCAGGGGAGTAATGAATGCTCTATGAATAAAAAAAATACAGATGTGTTATATTAGCAGAGGTGGACACACCCTTGAACGTTGCAAACAATAGAGACCAAGTGTTCTCATCTAAGGTAGTGCCAAAGTCCAATTCCCATTTAGCCTGCACAGGCCATTTAGTGATGGGATGAGCCGTATTACATAAAGATTTATACAATTTTGCAGCAGGGGCATCGGAAGCCATGGTTAAAGGCAGGAATCTAGAGGCATCTGGTCAGAGAATACAATTCGGAAAACGCAGCCGAGCATCCAGACACGCATTGACCAATCTATTGTAAAAGTTGAAATCCGAGATGGAGATGTGGAAAAGATATTTTAGCTGTTGGAATGAGAGATGAGAGCCATTATCACTAATCTGATTAAAAAAATCTGATGCCTTTGTTAACCAGGACTTGCGGTAGAGTGACCTGCCTGCATTGATGGCTTTATTGTTGCATTAAAAATGGAGAGATTCTGGGCAGGGGATCTGCAGTGGGGAGAGAAACCGTTTTAAGGCCGAGGTGGAAGCTTTGATGGTGTCTGAGAATGTAGAAGAGATATGACTGAAGATCTAAATTAGATCAGTGATGTCATATGGGAGTACCAGTTTTTTTTTGTTTTCCAACATATACCAAGGTGGTGTGAGACGGAGCGAGGTGGTGAACCAGCAACAGGTCTGTTTGAGTAAGAAGGCAGAGTGATATAGTTTACAATCTGGGAATCTGACACCTCCCCTTATATGAGGCTCTTAACTTGCGAACAGCGATTCTTTTACATTTCCCTGACCCCCAAAAGGAAATTGAGAAGAGTAGAATTGATGGACTTGAAAAATGAGGAAGGTAATGGGATTGGGAGTAGCTGCACATAGTACAGGACAATGGGGGACAATATAATTTTAATGGTATCAAGATGACCCCACCAGGATAGAAGAAGGGGTGACCAACTCAATCTGAGTTCTTTTGAGTCTATTAATTAGTGATTTGGCGTTCTTTTTAACAGTCTCGGCTACAGTAGAAGCAAATTGTAGACCTAAATGAGTCCTCACACCATTTAAAACCAAACCTGTCCAAATCATGCTTAACACAAAAGAAATTAAGAGGGAGAATCTCAGACATCTCTATTAAGCTTGTAGCCAGAGACCAATGAAAACTGACACAGTGAATCTAGCAAAAAAGGAAGATGGAGCTTGGGGTTTTTAATAAGAATCAAGATGTCATCAGCATATGCCATAATTTTTGTGTGGGATGTTTCCATCAGCCCTAATTAGTTCTAACGTAGTTAAAGTGGTTTGATAGCTTGTTAGGACTATGGGTCTTGCGCTAGTGTGTGTGTTGCTATCTTCTTTATGTTGCCTGCCGCCTGTCAGGTGGATCTCAGAGGGACAAAGTGCCTGGTCCCAATGTTTGCAAGGGTTATTCTGGGTTACTGAGATCCAATAACCTGAAATTAGGTGCTGGGCAGTGGTTCCTTAGTATCAAATGAGTATCCATTTCCACACACGTTAGGTGTTTGCAACATTTGTTGATTTATTTTTTCTTCAGTAATTCACATATTGGTTGTCACTCTTGTGACCAACATTCTTTGCTAAAACTTCATATGTGGTACAGAGTATGTGATATACTTTTATTCCATTAGTGCCGACACGTGTTTCAACCTTTGAGGTCTTTCTCAGGGCTGCATATTAGTGCCATGAGTGACAGGGTGCATGGTGAGTGGTGATAGAGGAACATTCATAGTTATTACATTAAAGCCCATAATTGGTTGTCAGTATTTGACGGCAAGACCATAGTTGACAAGTTCATAAACAATGTTCATAGTCCTGTGACATTTGTCGGGTGTGACATATTCACATATTAGCAATGCATTTGTGTGTATGTTAATTGGTCACATGGGTTAAATTACCATTGTATTTTACCATTGTCATTCAATTATAGTCATGTTATGCAATTGTTATAGTTTCATGGCGTTGGGGAGGTGAGAAGAGGGAGAAATTGCTCTTTAGTTGCCTTGTCTGTTGGTCTATTAAGATTTGCCTAAGCTTATGAGGTTGGTTGAGTAAAGCTTACCAGTTGTAGGGTTAGCGTGTTCCTGCATGGTTGGAATTGAAATTCTTATGTTCAGCAATGGTAGAGGGTGAAGCCTATGTGGATAGAGATTGAGGTAGTAATGAATTCTCCTAATAGTTCCATGGTTAGCTTGGGTATGCGGGTATCTTGCTGACCTCAGGTCCCAGAACATTGTTTGTGCTTGCCGAATGCCTAGGTTATCCAACCTATAGCATTTAGTATTGGCCTGCCCTCTGGGATGGTGTCAAACGTCTTGTGTACCTTTGGCAGAAAGTAAATTGTAGGTATACGTGGGTGCTTGGGTTTCAAATAGTCACGCTCATCGTCCGTGAGTTGTCCCATCTTGTGCCATTTCATTATCAGTTTCATGGCTTGTTGCACTATTGCCTGAGTCGGATTGCTTGCTATCTTGCTGTAGCATCCTGGTGTTTGTAAGTGTTGTGTTCCCATTTTTATATAATCTTCCTCATCAAGTATCACAATGTTCCCACCTTTGTCAGCCTCTTTGATAATTATAGTTTTGTTCTCCTTCAAAGTTTTGAGGACCTTGACTTCCTCTGGTTTCAAATTGCCTTGGCTATAGCGTTTCCTGGTTTTGGACTTATCCTCCAACTCATGCAAGTCTTAGGTTACTGCTATTTGGAAAATATCAGTGGCATTGTCCCCACATTGTACCGAAGTAAACTTGGATTCTAAGCTCTGGTATGTCCAAATTTGATTCTTTAATGTTCAGTTCCTTCATTACAGATGTTTTAGCTATTGTGTCTTCCGTAGTCTTCTCAGGAGCAATGGGTTAACACACCATGGAACCCCATTAATGCTATAGAGGCCTCTCCTCATTCTGTATGTACTGAGCACTGGATGTGTAGCATTCACTGCATTATTTTGGCACGCTACTTTTCTAGCCAACCAACCCATGAGCACACCCAACACTGGTGGATGACGTGACCGGGCCTTGTGCCCCCTTTCTCGTAAATCTGGTGATTTACACCAAATGGAGGAACTAAGAAACCCAAGCTAACCATGGAACTATTAGCATCAGGACCAACATAGAATTCATTACTACCTCAATCTCTTTCCACATAGGTGTCACCCTCTACCATTGCTGAACATAAGAATTTCAATTCCAACCATCCGGGAACATGCTAACCCTACAATTGGTAAGCTTTACTAAACCAAGCTTATGCAAATCTTAATTAGACCAACAGACAAGGCAACTAAAGAGCAATTTCTCTCTTCTTACCTCCCCAAAATATTTTTTTTTAAATGTCCCTGTTGTATTTTGCTAATAACACCATGAAACCATAACAATTGCATAACATGACTATAATTGAATGACAATGGTAAAATACAATGGTAATTTAACCCATGTGACCAATTAATATACACACAATTGCATTGCTAATATCTGAATATGTCACACCTGACAAATGTCATGGGACTATTAACATTGTTTATGAACTTGTCAACTATGGTCTTGCCGTCAAATACTGACAACCAATTATGGGCTTTAATGTAATAACTATGAATGTTCCTCTATCACCACTCACCATGCACCCTGTCACTCATGGCACTAATATGCAGCCTTGAGAAAGACCTCAAAGGTTGAAACACGTGTCGGCACTAATGGAATAAACGTATATCACATACTCTGTACCACATATGAAGTTTTAGCAAATAATATGTTGGTCACAAGAGTGATAACCAATGTGTGAATTACTGAAGGAAAAATAAAGCAACAAATGTTGCAACACCTAACGTGTGTGGTAATTGATACTCATTGGATACTAAGGAACCACTGTCCAGCGCCTAATTTCAAGTTGTTGGATCTCAGTAACCCAGAACAACCCTAATTCTAACAGAGGTTCTAGAGATAGGGCTACCCTTTCTCCCCTATTCTCTACATCCTATCTAGTGCCTCTTAGTAAAGGGTAGAAGGGTGAGGGTAAGCCATTAATACAGACAGAAGGTTTCGGGCAGGAATAAAGAAGTTTAACAAGGGATATAATGTTTTCCTCACACCCATGCCACCGCAGAGTTTGAAACATAAAATCCCAGTTGATCCGACCGAAAGCCTTTTCGGCATCAAGTGCTATAGCAGCATTCTCTAGATAGTCCTTTTTGTCCTTCCGACACCATGTGTAGAGCATTCAGTAAAAGCCTGGCATACGTGGAGATGTTCCTGCCCTTGACGTAGCCAACTTGATTAAGGTGGGAACTGAAGATTCAATTCTGTTGGCCAGAATCTTGGCAAAAATCTTGCTTTCTACATTAATGAGGGAGATTGGTCTATAATTTTTGGCAAGGTTGGGGGATGGGGGGTCTTTGTCGCCTTGCGGGAAAAAGAACCAGACGAACATTGCTGGAATGCAAAAATAAGAGTATAGTGTCTTTAATCTGGGAGAGAAGGAGCTAGCAAAGCGATTTAAAAAATTCAGTAGAGAGCCCATTGGGACCAGGGGCTTTCCCTCTGCTGAATCCTTTAATGGTACGAGGAAGAGTAACCGCTCCCTCCAAGTGGCCAAGATTAGTTTGAGGCTATGATGTTCTACTGATTTATTTATTTATTTTTTTTACAAAAAAGTTGATATGAGTGGGAGAAACGGAAGTCTCGGGGATAGTTTCATGAGGTGATGAGTAGGTGTAATCTAAGTGAGTAGGGTGAGAGCCTCTAGGTGTCAACAAGGCCAGACAACGCGTGAAGGCCTTATGGGGTCTAGAGCTTTTGAAGATACATTTGGATGGTCTATCTCAAAAGGGATCCAGTACCTGATTAACATCGCCACACAATATAAGGTGGTGAGAAAAAAAAACACTATTCCAAGTGATAAAGCACATAAAAATAATTGATTAGGCTTGAGGGTCTGGCTAAAAAATTGAGAAAATTGGGGAACAAAGTAATGGGAGTGGATGACACCACCAGGACCGTCAAACACACAGACATTCCTCTACAGGAGAAGGGTCACAAAATACACCAACCCATTAAAAATACAGAACATGAGATGGTAACAATATTACAAACAATAAGTTGAAGGAAACTGCCAATTGCAGAAGAGAATCAAGGTCTCGAAGTTGAGGGTGAATCCAAGCTAAGCAATGTGTCCATGCCTTAATTTTTTTATAGAGCGAATAAAGGCCTTCAGATCGGCAGGTTCGTCAAAGCTGGCTGTTCGCCCGTCATGGGTGACTTTGAAGGAGCAGGGATGAAAAAGGCTGAATCTAACGTTAAGCTTTTTCCGGACTAGGTGAAAAGACAAAAATTCCTTACGACGTTGAGCAGTGATCTTTGCCACATCTTGCGTGATATGAATTTTGCTACCTTGCCATATAAGGGGATTCCTCTCCTTAACCTTCGAAATTAGGAGTTGAGTAAATTCTAGAAGATATAATATCAGCATGCAAGGGGGTTGAATAGATGATGGGGAATTTCTGACTGGACCGATGCGATGGGCACGCTGGATGTTGATTGAGGTATTTGGTTGGAGACGAAGCAGGACAGGCAGCATGTTCAGCAGGAATGATATGGTATCAGATCCCTCTGGTAGACCAGCAACCCGCAGATTGTTTCGCCTGCTTCTGTTCTCCAACTCCTCTGAGTGTCTTTGAAGATCCCTAACTGTTTTTTCAAGCATTGCCACTTTTGGGGAAACATCCTCCACATACCTGACCCTTTTCTCCATTTCATCCATTCTATCTTCAAAACCCTTCCACCTGTCATCTAATTGCTGCAGTTTATGGTTGGTGGTCTCAAAGAAGGGTTTTAGAGCTCTGATCTCTTGTAGGATAGCTTCAATGGCTGGATCAGCAGGAGAGCGCGGTGGCAGTGGTCTTTTGAGATTGGCCAAGGGAGGAATAGAGTCCTTGATAGTGGGCTTTGACTTTTGAGTGCCTTTACCAGAAGCCATGCCAGAGAATAAGGTACGCGAGAAGGACTGTTTTAGAAGTGTAGTAGAATAAAGGCAGTGAAAAACAGCCAAATGTAAAGGTCTGAGCCTTGGAGGCTTTAAAAACCCAGACCAGTAGTAGTAATCAACATAAGGTGTGTAAGCGTTGCGGTGAGGAATGAAAATGGAATGCTTGCATGAAATATTTCAAGTTACCCAAGAAAAATATTGCAGGAATGTCAAAATAACAACCAAGTGCCCCTGCAACAGGTAAGCGCCAGATAATAATGGCGTTGCAGAGAGGTGGCTTTAAAGCATCAGGAAAGCATTCCTCAGAGGATAAATATTAAAAAGATGCTGAAAAGCAGGCAGTATTCAGCAATGAAAAATTCCTCTCGGAAAAGTCTGTAAAATCTAGGTAGAAAGCCGTCAAGCACAACGTGCTTATCAATGTATAATAGTCAAATTAAGGCAAGCGTAGTAATAAGAATCCAGAAAAAAGAAATGAGGAGGAAACACTTAGCTTATGCGAAGTAGTTTAGCCGCAATAATATTGTAATGCAGGTGGTGGCGCTGAGCTCCGAAACGAAGCTGACGAGCCGAAAAGGCCTGAGCCGGCTCGTTGCGTCAGGAACGTCGCCCAATGTTTCCTCACGAAGTAGGGCAGCCAGCTGAGGCAGAGGGCGCTTGCTTCTCCTTGTTGACGGCGTCTACTGAGAAGAGACACCGAAGCCGCCGGAGCGCAGCAGAGCTTGTAGGCGAGGACCAGGAGAGCGGGCAGCTGAAGAGGACCGAAGACGAAAGGCAGTACGTTATTTAAATACTGTCATTAATTATGGCATGCTCCAGGGCGGTGCAGTCCTATCCCTGGTGCCAAGCCACGCCCCCATCTTAAATTAATTTATCAATATTTCCAGCATACTAGGTAGCCACATTAGTGTTCAGATACAGGAGAAAGAAGCTAGACATCTTTCCCGCCTGGTTTGTCTACTCTGGTAAGAGCGGGCGTTTAGACACCAGTATGCTGGGTATTGCCATATCCTGTAGGAAGGATCTGCGCCTTTATTAATTGTCTTTGTTCCTGTAAAAGAAGCCAGTATAGCAGTGTCTATTATAGAGGCACTATGATAGCCCTGTAGTTTAGGTTATACTATGAAATTCCATAGACAATTGACATTGTTTTTCTCATTTATATATCTACAAAGTGGTCCCCTTGTGAGATCACATGGCCTGTACTTGTAACAGAAAAATAATATTCCAAAATTCCAAGCGCTAGCTCATGGTTCACAAAGGCTGACAACACGCCTGAATTTCCCAGAAGCGCATGCTTTGCCTTTTTTGTGTGCATGCACTTTATTAAATGCTTTGCTGCATGTGTAGCGAAGCATGTGTTTCTCTTGCTCCTGCATTTGCTTCACGCTTTGCTTTGGGCAAATGCGAAGCTTGCATTTTCCTTCACTGGCATGCACTTTCTCTCATGTTCGGACACAAGGAGTTGTGCATTTCTCTTGCATGTGCTGCCTGTCATTCTTTGCTTAGGAAAGTGCTGCCTGTCATTCTCTGCAAAGTGTGAAGAAAGTGATTGGCTGGCTTTTGTGGTTCTTCCTATATAAGTGAGCCTTAACTCCCAGTCACCACCACAACCCTTCTAGTTGGGGAGGAGATGGGAGAAGCAGAAGCAGCACAGCATCGCTAACTTTAAAAAACGTCTTTGCCCTTCTTTCCAGTCCCTCTCCAGCCACAATTCTAGGATGACCGTGGCAATTTCCACCTCAGCAGCAAGCAGTGGGAGCAGCACACCACTAACTGTGGAGGGGAAGAACTTGATACTCCCTGCAAGCAGCACAGCAGCAGTAGATGAAATCTGGGATTCCAGCTGTCCCACCTTCCATTTCATGAAAGCATGATTGGCAGCTCAGCAGTGCCTGCATCCCACCTACCCACTGCTGAATTGGACTCTGAGGACGTTTTCACCATATAAGGGGAGGTAGCGTACCACTTGTCCCTCCTTCCAATGCATACTTTGCAGAGCTTAGACTTCTGTTGCCACCCATGTTGATGCTGATGCTGTTTTCATTATGTTGCACAGGAGGAGGACATGGGTGAGTAGGAGTAACCCCCAAGCATGGAAGCGTAGAGTAAATCCAGCAGCAGAGGCTGCTATTGCTGCTTAGCACCCACCACCACATTGATATCGGCAGGCACCAAGTCATCAGTGTAGACATGGAGCCGCTCCACCCTCTGAGCAGAAGTTGCCAGCTCTGTTCAATGATTTGCAGCCAATTCAGTGGGGAGACCTGACTGGCAAATCTTTGCTAGGCATATTTGCTTTGGCCCTGCCATTGGAAAGCATGAAGAAAGGTGTGCCAGCAGTGACCACTGGCACAGCTTCGTCTGTCACCAACACTTTCAAAATCACTTGGCCGCGAGCCGACTATCAGCATGCCATTGAAACATACTCACCTGGACCCTGAAGTTCCTGGTTTGTGGAATCCTTGTAGCACCAACTCAGGCCTGCAGTCACATCAGTCTGATTCTGTGAGTTGGTGCTGGAGTGCAGCAAGATGGTGCTTTGTAGTATGCCGCCTACATGGCATGGTCATAGCAGGAAGCCAGACAAGAGGAGTGTGTTGGGCAAGATTGTATGCAGTACCTTTTGGGTGCACTAGAACAACCCTGACCTCCTGGCAATAGGAACCCTACCTTTGGTATAAGTCTGTACTACACAGGTTGGTAGCGTGATTGAGCAGCCAGGCTTATCTCAAGAGGGGTCAATGTGGGCTGTAGGGGAGTTACACAGTACTCCACAGTGACAAGTATTCAAATAAACTCTTACACACAAGGTTTCTTGATTAAACAATTATTAATTTAACAGTCAGTTTGAGTAAGCCTTCTCCAGAAGGGGCAACATAATAGCAACATACAAATACACTTCAAAATACACACTCTTAATATACCTAGATTAGTAATTACCCTTTTGGGATGGCACACAGACACTTCCTACCCCCTCAGGTGACTTTAGTAACTAGGACACTGTGGACATTAATATATCACTGTTAGCATTTCGGATCAGACTTAAGAGATTGTCAAAGGAAAAGGTTATTAGGACAAAACAAGATGTCACAAATATTCTGAAAGCAGGTAAGCACTTTGGAGAACCCCCAATGCACAGTTAGTTAACCCCTGCCTGGGAGGAAGACTAAACACGATGTCAGAGGGAAGAAGTCATTCAGGGAGCCAGGCTAGGCCAAAGTCAGTTGGGCAAAAGTCTAGGTGAGCTGATGCACTTCTCAGAGGTAGGTAAAGGTCTTGCACAATGTTTTAGAAGTCTTTGTAGAAAAGAAGAAATCAAAGTAGGGCCACAAGATGTTTAGGCTTGTGAAGTAAAGAAGCTGTTAGCAACTCTACAGAGCAACCAAGACAAGTCTCAGCAGAGGACAAGCGAAGTTACACGACAAGAGGTAAGTTCTCTTAGACTGTACAGTACCATTTGGTTAGAGGAAAAGGGATTTGGCTGGCTTATGTTCCTGTGCAGCTTTGCAGATCCCGTGTTCCTGGGCCTCAGTTGTGGGGACAAGTGGGAGGATGTCTGGAGGACTCCTGCACTTCAACGGGACGATCGGCCACAGAAAAGGACCAACTTCTATGCAGTGGCACTTCGCAGTGTCAGTTCCTCGCGTCTAAGCAAATAGCACCACTGCGGACCCTTGGCTGTTGAGATGTGCTTTCTTTGCATCTGGGGTCCAGCACTCTGTTGAGGTGGCTCAGGCTCGGTCAATCCTGCTTCCTGGTCGTCCGGAGGATCTTCCTGGAGCTCTTGGCCAACTTAAAAGCAACCACAGAAACTGGTGTTCCTCTCCCAGGCTATTCGGTTCCAGCAGCAACTGCAGTGGAATTTCAAACAGCTCCGAGAGGATGTCCAGGTGACTTAGCTTGGAGTTGATTGGTCCCACCAACTCAAGGGGTCGAGGCGAATTGGGAGCTTCAGCACAGCAGCAGGACTTCACCGGACAAACCAACGGTCCATGAGATGCACCAGGCATCTCTTCCAAGTTCTTCTTCGGATTCCTTCAACCAGTGGTCGACTCTGCCTTCCAAGCCAAAAAGCCTCGCCTCTTATGCAGGTTTTTCCAGTTCATTCCAGCCTAGCTGTCAGTCACCCATCAGGGTGGCTGTCCTTGCCGGGCAGCCACCCGACCAATCACCTAGGAGTGCATTTCTGTCTAGTCCTAGGTGACTAAGCACAGGGAGTTTTCGGGCACCTCCCTCAATTCCTGCCCCTGCCAGACACCCTGGAGCCAGAGGTGGGCTTCACTTGTGAATCCTGCTAAAGGCAAAGTGAACAAAGGGACCAAACCTGGTTTGGCGCGCAGAGTGAATCTCAGAAGGACCTTTCCACAAAGAAATGGCAAAAAAAAGACCAGTGCCATTTTGACAAAAATGGCACCCTTGGATGCTTTAATGCAGCTTCGCACGCAGCCCACGGTAAATGCACACCACAGTAGTTAAAATTAAACCACTGCCACCAGCCATTTATCGAGGAAAGGGTAACATAAAAATGTTACATGAGAAGTTAGACAAAGGGGATACTAAGTAGCCCCTCAAGCACCCTATTGTAACATAGTGTGTGCTGGCTCTAGAAGGTTACAATGGGCCTCATTACGACCCTGGCGGAGTGGGTTTACGCCAGCGTTATTCGCGGCGGACCCGTCCGCCCTACTACGAGTTCCCGTAGCGCCATGGAGCGTTTTCCGCCTGGTTTTTCCGGGCGGAGAAATCCATGGCGCTACGGGACCTTGTTGTTAATTACGCCACCGTATTTTACGGTGGCGCAATTAACGCCTTCCCCACTCCCATTATACCCTATGGGGCAAAAATGGGAATGGGGAAGGGTAAAATGGGGAATGGGGATTTACCGCCCCGCCAAGGTCGGCATGGGGCGGAAAATCCGCCAACCCCCATGGCGCTATCGGCAGCTTTCCGCCGTGCTGCGCGGTGCATTTAGCACCGCGATTTCCGCCAGGGTCGTAATGAGGCCCAATGTAAGTAAAGTCAATTTCACTTCACTGCTGTTGGAAACAGTAGTTTATCCAAGAGAAGATATTTAAACCTTGGGGAAATCTGAAAGACTTCCCTGTGTCACTGCACTGAAGGCACTGTGTTTCACCATGTAAAAGATGATGCCTATGGAGTTTGTCAGACTCCACAACCAAAAGAAACACAGAAAAGACATAGAATTAAAAGTACAAAGTCCAGAAAAACAGCTGGGGGTCTCTAAGGTGGGAGGAATTTAGCACTACACTGAAAATTTTACCTAACAGTGGGCTAGCAAAGGTCAAGAGGAACACCACAAATAGACAGCAGCTGAGGAGAAGAGTAGAGTGACTAGCCTGGTGGGCCATGCTAGTCAGTTTTCCCTCTCTTCATATCAGTCAACTGTGACACCCTGTACTTTGGCACGTAGTGCTGCAGTTGTCCTAGCCAGAGCCCTACAGATAAGGGGTGTATCAGCCAAGTTTACTCCCTAATAATAGGCAAATACTCCCAAAAACTAAAAATAGCGAGTACAAATACTCCCAACAAAAAATAGGAAACGGACATGTAGAACTATGTGTCCCTGCTTTCACCCACACACCTCAAAGTATTTATTTGGAGAGTAGTGCACGTTGTTGCTTGTATAGAAGAAGTAAACATGTATCTTTTTAATGTGTATGAATGAATATTAAGGTGCAAAGAAATAATGATTACAAAAATATTTCTGTTTTGCAGTTAAAAAAACGTTTTATTCGCATATAAAATACTCAAATTTGGAGTTGGACTTTTACACCCTAAAAAATAATTTTACTCCCAACTTTAAAAAATATGGAGTAACATACTCTCACTTCCAAATTTTATCTGCAGCACTGCCTAGCAACAACTAAAACATAATGGCTGTTGGTGGCAAATAGCGTGCACTACTGTATGACACACACATTTAAAACCGTTAAGGACTGCATGCTGGGAGACAGATGGGGTCACCGTGGAGTGTTGTTGAATAAGATGATTTGTGAAGTGCAGGGTGTTTGCTGTGAAGGCAAGCATCGTCGTTCCTCGATAGCCAGGTGCTATTAGAATTCGGAGAGTTATCCGCTAAACCCAGAAGCCGAAGTGTGAATATATGTAGGCAGAGGTGGTGGGCGTGGACTGTCCTGCCCTGCTGCTATGCTTATCTTGTGCATGCACGAAGTTCTTCAGAACAAATCGTATACAGGCCATCGAAAGTAGGTACGTTAGTTCAGTTGAAGGGAGCACAACTCCAGCTTCCAGAACGCATTAGTTTATTGTCCAGACTGGAAATAAGCCTGAAAGATGATTCCACCTGTAACATATTTATTGGGCTGCCCACAACGCTACTATTGGTAGGAACCCTTTCAGCATGTTCGTCGATATTTTTCCACAGGTCAGTTTTGCAGTAGGGGAATATTGGCACATCTATTATTGTCAATATGGCAGTACTGATGGGTCAAAACACAGTGACGAACGCAGCTCTGTACTATTATTGTAGCGTGGCCACTTCTTGCACAAACCCTCCATCCCTGTTTAAAAAAAAAAAAAAAAAACATTTTTACAGAGACGTACTGTGCCTTCTGGTTTCAACAAGTGTTGGATTCAGCAAAACGGCTGCCATATATGCTGTATAGCAGGGATATTTTCTTTGTAGGTGGCCTGCCAGTAGACATCAATAACCTATTATTTAAAATGGTTATATTTGTCGAGTGCATACCGAATAGGATACCCTTAATTTCACAGCTGTTTACCATTTAAAAAAAGTTCTGTTTAAAATTGCTAAATGAATTGCACTGTTCAATATGTGATTGGAGGAAGAGCTCTTGCAACGTAGAAACCGATTGTGTGTGAGTCTTCCGTTCAAAGACTCCTACAATCATAAGTCCTGTATAAGGGGGAATGTTTTAGAGGAAGGGACCTTTAGACAGTCCTCTGGGCTTTCACAGATATGGGGGCACTAATTTGCACTAACGGCAAACATTGGCTGATTTCTGGGGGTTCGGTGGTACATAAGGTTGCCCAATTCAGGTGGGGGGTGGCCACAGTAACAAGCATTGATAACTGTTATCAGGCATGTTAGATAATGCATGCACAATATTTTAACCCATGCTCAAAACAAATACTCAAAATATTTATTGTAGATGCACCTGTATCTGAGTTTACACCTCATCGCACATTAATTACATTTTTACGACCTACCACTAAGCAACAGTAGTAGCTAAGCGAGTTAGGCGCTGACCTCGGACTTCAAAAGTACATGGTCGTATTCAGGCAATACTGGATGTTTTGAGCAAGATTGATTTAGTGATGGCAAGCGGCTATTACTCCGCCTAGATGTGGAAGTATCCACATATCTCTATGTAAAAGCGTGTGTTACTCTTATAAATACCCAGACCCAAATCTCATCCGCAAACCAATGCTTTTCTTCACATATGCCGGGTGTAAGGCAATGCAATCAATAATCCACACTTAAGATTTACTATGTCAAACGTGTCTATTTTTCCCATATTTCATTAAATGTTAGCTGTGTCAATGTTTCAATCAAATTCAATCAATACTTTATTTCCACCAATGATAGGTCATAGAACAAACTCATAAATTGCGGAGTGTTAGCAGAGTGTTTGGTGCCTGTGCCTGGAAGCTACCCTGCTGGACCTGAGTATCTTTTCTCTTTCCACTGCCTGGAGGTGGTGCCTGAACATAAGCTCACTCTAGACGCGGAGCGTCCGCGGAGTGTTAGCAGAGTGTTTGGTGCCTGTGCCTGGAAGCTACCCTGCTGGACCTGAGTATCTTTTCTCTTTCCACTGCCTGGAGGTGGTGCCTGAACATAAGCTCACTCTAGACGCGGAGCGTTAGCAGAGTGTTCACAGAGAGGGCGCAGAAGGCGACATGGACATAAGACAAACAGCGTTAAACCACCCAAAGAAACAAGCACCTCATACACGGAGCCGCTCAAAAATGACCGATGCCTTGTATGAAGTAGATGAGGTGCCTTACCCTGTGCCTTCTGATGAAACGCAGATGGACAAAAACAACACTCGGAATGAACATGTCACTGGCTTCGGCATGCCAATATGCAATGGACCCCAACGCGTCAATGAACACAACAGAGAGCCAGAGGATCCTATCTCCGCCCCCGCAGCTGGCCTGTCAGAAACAGGTGCCCTGCGGCTGGCGGCTTCTCCCAATACGGAAACTGCGGTCAATGGATCAAAAGGTACGTGCCAAACAACCTGTTCCCCAGTTTCGAAAAATTTTAAGGCCTCCTCCCTTATGAGGTGCCTCCCCTCACCAGCGGCTGCCGTGCGGCTCGTTGAGTCTGGAGTGGCTTCGCTGGCCCACTGCTCCGGCCGCTCGCTGCGGGGGGCGGGTGGAGGTGCATCTGGGAGTGCGGCCGGTGTGTCGGGGGGTTTTCTGCAGCCGGTGAGCGGGCCTCCCCTGCTGGGGGTTTGTGGGGAGTACGTCCTCAAGACCCTTGGTGCTAGGGTAGCTGTGTGCGCTCAGACAGGAAGGTCGAATGACCGCCCCCCGATCACTGGTGGTGGCGGTGCGGTGGGGAGAGAGGGAGTGGGCGTGGCCAGAAGGGCTGTGTGTTTGGACGATACACCTACTGACTCGCGGATCGGAGATACGGCCCCAACAGTGTCGCAAATGGAAGAGGACAGGATTCAAACCTTCGTAGGAGTCGAAGAGACAGAGAGCGTGGGAAAATTTGTTTTCTGCGCACCACGTGAAGAAGCCTTTTTCACGTTTCCACAAACACAGCTAAATAAAGGAACTGAAGAGTTATGTGAAAGTCCAACTTCTCCTGCATATGTGGATGCCATGGGAGACCTCTGGAACGACAATGAACTTTCCCCGAACCCCCGTTCTTCCACTAAAAAGCAAAGTCTGGCTCTCTCTCAAAAAGTCCACGCCCCCCTGACCTTTGAAGAGCCCCCGATTCAAAAAGGACAAAACCAAAACTGCATCTTAAAGCAACCAGCAAAATCAACCATGTGCAAAAGCATTAAATCCACAAGCCCACCAGCCGCAAAAAAGGACTCACTCAGAGCAAATAAAAGCCAAACTCAAAATTTTACTCAAAAGAGCAAAGCAAGAGCAAATTCTCTCACGGACATAAAATCAATTAGATGGCACTTTAATAAAAAAGACCTCGGAACAGCAACAAAAGTAGCCTCCGGTATCAACGGAGAACAATGTTCAATGACAGCTGCACTAGAAGTCACTGATCAAGAATTACTTCAAGCGTCTGGAACCGGAGAACCAGTTGCAAGCGTAACGAACCAGACATTAGCAAAAGATGGAGACCGGAGGAGTCTTCTTTCAGAGAATCACAGTTCATGCAATCCTGCTCGCATAGAGCTACCGCAAACTGTAGCTGGTCCAGTCCCCAGCCAAGACTGCTCCTCGAAGCCACAAGATGCACAAAATGGACAAACATCAATCATTTCAACTACAGAAGCTGAGGCCCTGGCGGTGTTTACCAGCCCAACAAAAACCTCAACTCCTCACCCAAATAGATCGAAACGAGGTTTGGGAGAAGAAGTAATAACTCCAGCTAACTTCAAAACAGCCCCAGAAATAAAATCTAAATCTGTATTGACGCAGCCAAGCCAAATGAAAGAGTTCTACAATGAATTGCTGTTCTCAGCTACAGCAAATACCAGTTTGCAGAAACAAGCAGGGCAAACGAAAAGAAAGGACAGTGACATCGAGCCAACCACAATTGAAAGTACAGATGACGAAAACGATATTCCGCCTGCTAAAGCGTCTTCAAAGCGCAGTCAGGCAGAGATTGCCTATGACAAAATTGCACCAGCAATATTAAAAGCTAATGCAGAAGCCTGCGCTAACCTGCAAGCTGCAGTGGGATCTATGATGACAATAACCATGGCACCGTTCCTCAAATTATACGAAGTACTTTATGAAAACTACAAGGATCAATCAACTCTTTTGGCTCTAATTCAATCCAAATTAATATACATAGAATCGTATATTACGACTATTAAAGAAAAGAGAGCAAGAGAGGAAGAAACAGAACATGTCATTTTCAAAACTCTAATCGATCTGATGAAAGATGCCAGAGAAGACAAGAAGGCGTTTCTCCACTGTTTCAGTGATACAATAACAATGATGAAACCGGATGTTCTCAGGTATCAAGGCCAAACTATGGAAAAATATACGTCCACAGAAAACGCATGGAGTTGTGCGAACGAAATTGATAATATGTCAGATAAAACAGCGGTTATTGACAGTCATCCAGAACTGGTGAGGCCGGAGTCATCAACGAGACAACAAAACACCACCTGTAAAGAAAGACCCGTGAATGCCCCAGCAACTGGTCCTGCTGCACAATCGGATATACAGGATTTGATAATAAATCCATTGACAGGCCATGTTGACAACTGTCCTAAGGTAGATAAAAATAAAGCCCTATTTCCTTTATTTGCCACAGAAAGTCCACTTGCAACAAAGGAAAAGGAAACGGGTGGCCAACCCAAACAAACTGCTGTGAAATTCTCCAAAAAAAAGGAAATTGCTTTGGGGAAAACAGCTAAGAAGTTAAAAAATCTTCCACTGCCAAAACACACCTCGGCAGAAGGAACCCGTTACTTCATTCGTAATTTGAAACCTATTGGAACCTTGCCGCATAATGTTGAAAGAAGTTTTCAACTAAACGGCTCACAAAAATGCCAAAACTATAAAAATCGAGAATTCGTTCCAAAACCGATAACTGTAGATACAGAGGAAGACGAATCAAATACTAGCGAAGACATAGATGCCCTCCTGCAACTCTCGGTCCACGAGTGCGACAGATCTGTAGACTCTGCCAGTCAAGAAGACCTAGTGAACGCCGACCAACAGGACGACGAGAACGAGGAACTAAATCACAGCGAGACCCAATCACCAATATTCAAAACTTTACAGGAAAAAAGAGATTTGCTGGAACGCAAAAGCATAAACGAAATGAGACAAAAACAATTATTGGACGCTATGTTGGACCATTCAAATCAGGAGAACCAGAAAAAGAAAGATCTGCCTCGACGAGAAACCATAAGGAAAGAAACAAAAAAACAATCTGATCGACTCGTGCGGAATGCGTCCACGGAAAAGCGAGGTAAAAAGGAGGAGAAAGGCCATATAATCATAGTCGAACGAGTGTTGAAAGCTAGAGATGGTCTGATCTTAAATAGATCAAATCTTATGAGACTTTTGCATAACGTACCACAACTACGAGTCATTGAGCCTAAAGACATCAAGATAGTGGCTTTTCCTAAAGAAGACGAAACCGATCGAATTTGCCTCCATCTGTTTTCAAAAGCAATCATGAATCTTATTTGGTTAGCTGCCGATGCACTCAGATCCCTTGGCTTTGACATCAAATCGGTTGAATCTAAAAACCAAGACCAAGGATTAAATCAGTTGCATAATTTGCCGCGGTCCCCGAGCCACTCTCCATCAAGGGCCGCCCTGACAACAGACGATTTGAATGCAAAACCAATAAGGTTCTCTCCAACAATTTTGCGAGGACCCACCGCTCTCAGAATGAGAATAAAAGGAAACGTAGGATGCAAGGCGTTGTGTCCTTTAGCTGGTAGCGAAGCAGCTCTTGTGACAAAAATCGACACAACTAAACCTTGGAATTGGCTCGCTGGAACATTATCCACAAAAAACAACCTTTAGATCGACTGCGGAGACGTCTCAAATAACCTGCGAATAGTGTCATGGAATACTCGTGGGCATCGACATCTGCTAGATCATCTGAATAAGGAATTACAATCGTCAGACATTATTTGTATCCAAGAATGCTGGCTTTTAGAACCCCCAGTCATGGGGGGGTCCACATGTTTGCTTAACAAAGGATATAAAGGTCTGAAAGGGAGACCTTCCGCAGGACTGTTGACAGTGATAAAAAACGAATACAAAGGAAATATATTCCGGGTTATGACTCCCTCACCACTTATACAAATAATCATAATTCAAGAGTATAACGGAGGCTTTCATCAATCCAAGAAGCATTATCAAATTATTATTAATCTTTACTGGAATCCTACAGCTAAGGATGGAGAGAAGTTCCTAGGAACTGTGCTTCAACACATTGACGAACTGAGAGCCGAATTTGAGAAACCCACATTAATCATTTGTGGTGATCTCAATATAGACTGTATAAAGAAGTCTCATGTTGAACAAAGAGGAGTCTCACAACAGAGAGCAACGCGTACGAAAAGATGGTTAGCGGAGATGAATAGTCGAGACCTCTTGCAGGTAAATGGAAATGTGAACGGCGACCGACAAGGAGCAGTCACATGGGCTTCATATAATCAAAACGCAACCCTTGACTATTTCTTTGTGGATAGAGAAACGTTCAAAACAATCTCTTCGCTGAATATAATTCCAACAAGCAAAAGCGACCACAAAATACTTCTCCTTACGTGTGTATCTACAATCAAACCACAGGAAAGTGCATCGGCCTACCAAAAAAACTGGCCTTACAAGGTTGAAACGAACAATGGCCTTAACAGATTACGAATAGCACCAAAAATGACATCGAAGCTCAAAATAACCATAGAACGCTGGAAACTAACAACTAACATGGGAGTTGAATACGAAACATGTCTTTCCACCTTCAGAGTAAAATCGGGTCACAAGATACAGCCAAAAATTCCTCGACTGCATAAATATAACTCTGAACTGGCTGAAAGAAAATCAAAGCTAGCAATAAAGATAAGAGCTCTAAACAAACTGAACACCGAGGGGGCATGTGAAGAAAGGGCAATGTTAAAAAAAGCCTACCGTAATTGGGCCAAATCTCACAGGGCCTTACTGTTTCAAAGAGACTCTGAAGAGATGCTGTCAGCTACCGCCAATAAAAACGCTAAATTCATGTGGGCCCTAATGAATCAAACAAGCGTACCACAAGGAATAGAACAGATAAACCCGATTCACGAAGGAAAATGGATCCAATATTTCCAAAAAGCGTATAGCCAAGAGATGCTAGAAGAGGCTCAGACGCAAATAATCACGGACAAGACTCCTTGGAACATTCCATTCGAGAAATCGGAAATCATTGTACTAATCAACAAGGCAAGGAGTTCGCGGGCACCTGGGCCCGATGGCCTAACAAACGCCATATTAAAACAATCACCTGAAGTGTGGGCCGACATGTGCTACGTACTGTTTGAACGAATCATCAAAACTAAACAAATACCGGAATCTTGGACTAAAGCGATTATTATTCCCATTCACAAAAAGGGAGATAGATGCAAGCCTGAGAATTATCGTCCAATATCTTTGTTGGACGTAATAGGCAAAATATTTGCAGGTATCCTCTTAAAGAGATTAAAAGAATGGATCATAGACTCAAGAAACTACGACCATCGGCAGACAGGGTTCGTTGAAAAAGTTGACTGCGGGCTAAATCTGCTCATACTCAACCTATTAAAGGCTAAAATCATCTGTGAAAAACAGAAACTTTACCTGGCGTGCATAGACATGGCTGCCGCTTTTGATAAAGTGGATAGACAAATCCTGTGGAAAAAGCTAAAGCAAAGGGGATGTCCTGAAGATCTCGTGGCCGCTATCAAAGCCATGCATACTGACACATGTATCCAAGTAAGGTTAAACCAAAAAGGTAACCTAACCAAACCGATCCCGACAACAAGAGGCCTAAAGCAAGGGTGCCCTATGGCAGCGATCCTTTATAACTTTTACATTCTGGAGATAAAGGACCGGCTTGTCATACCGAGAGGCTGTTCGCCTAAAATAGGCACCTTAGCAGTGGGGCATCTGTTGTACGCAGATGATTTGATCATCATAGATAAGACCCCAATCGGTTTGCAGAAAAAACTGGAAGCCCTAGAAACATATGTCAAAGAAAATAATCAAGAAATAAATCCTGAAAAATCTGAAATCCTAATAATGAAAACATCAAGAGCCAGAGAGAAAAAGTCTTTCAAATGGTATGTCGGGAATAAAGTTATTCCAATAACAACGAGCGCAAAATATCTGGGAGCAATAATAAGTGCAGACTGGAATGACCGACCGTGGATAGAGCACATAATGCGTAAAATGAGTCAACTAACGGCACAAGCGCTTATATTGAAACAAAAATTCGGAAAGTTTTCGATCCAACCAACAGTTGACTTTTATAACACAAAAGTTATTCCGTCTGTTGCTTATGCCGGAGACACAGCACTCAGAATACCATCAGAATTTTGGGGTAAGGTCGAAGCTACATTTTGGAGAAGACTAATGAGACTACCTCAATGTGTCCCAATGATTATAATACGACATGAACTGGGCTTGTACTCCTTGCAGGCCATAATTATATGGAAAGCCCTATTAACATTCAGAAAGACACTAATCAAACACTGTCCACCTCAATATGAAATCTTAAAGGACGAAAACATAAAAGCGCAATTCTGGCCACTGTCTAGTTGGAAAGAAAAATGTAAAGATCTCTTACAGAACTTAAATATGCCTGAGGACACACTATGCAATAACCCTAAAAGGGTGAAGATTGCGTTACTGTGTGCTGACTGGGATAAAACAGAAACTGCTCGCGCCAATTCCAAATCTCACACTCTCTCAAACAATCTCAGATCAGTACCAAAAACTCTACCTAGCTATCTGAAAAAGAGTGGGAATCCTATTCATCGGGATCTAATCTTACGATTTAGATTAAATATCCTAAGAACAAAAACAAATTTGAAAAAATACGGCACAGTAAGTGATAACATGTGCCGGCTCTGTGAGCAGGAAGTGGAATCTCTAAAACACTTAATAATGTTTTGTCCTGAACTAAGATTAGCAAGAGATTTATTCCTACACCCAGCATTAACTCCGACGTGCGGGGTGGATTCTGATTTATGGTGGGAAACTTTGTACGTTAACCCTAATCAGAAAACCACGAGAGCTCTTGGAATTATTCTCCAAACGATGATGGTCAAATTGGAAAACAAACAGGAATTACACAGTGAAATAGAAAAGGATCTCATGACGAAGGAAAAAGCATAACCTTTGATATATGTCTATACTTAGGCCAAACCAAAGAGGACTTGAATAAACAATTAAAAAGTGGCAAGTATGGGAGGAAATGCCATAGAAATATAAGGAAGACTTCAAGATATGGTTTGGCTTTGTAAGTGAGCGAAACAAGCAAAAGTTTGTATTTATTTACTCTATATGCTTAATAAAAATAAATAAATAAATAAATAAATTGCACAGAGAAAGACCTGTGGAAGCCTGGGACCATTTGCAGGAATATAGGGTACTGAAGAGGCCGAAAAGTGGCCATAATTCTATAGTAGCTCTGGTCAATGGGTCACTTTTTGGTGTAAAAGGGGAGGGCCTCAGGCACAAAACCTTTTCAATGGAGTCAAGAGGTGAAGCGAGGTGCCCCGTCGAGTGTCATTCGCTGGACCTTGAATAGAAAGTACCAGTTATGGATGCAACCTTTCTACTGAAATCTTTCTGTTTTAGCGAGCGGTCCATTGTAGATTATTTGCTGCAACCATACGAAAGCATTTTGAGCTTCCTGGGAAACAGTTTGAGCCAACCTTGGTCTGTTATTGGCCGTAGAGCTAGGAGCAGTACACCTTGGTACGGTGGGGCTTGCCCAGCAGCCAAAAAGGTGCTAATTGAGCGTTCTAGGTGCCCTAGGGAACAGGGTATGGAGGCCCTTGTGGAAGCAAGAGCACAGTACCATAAATTACTTAGGAAAAAAGGCAGAACACTCTGGGACAATCTTCTCCGCTCCGCCAAGTCTGGGGATGCCAAAGGTTTTTGGCATCATGCTAGCACAGGGAATCGCAGATTAAATTTCCCGGCATAGGACACCATTTCTGAGGTGGTCTGGGCCTCACACTTTGTAACCCTATATAAGGGGATAGAGTTCCCGATGGTGTGGGATCGGAGGTTGCCCCGTATAGACCAGGCCAGAAGGCTACTGCTCCATTGGTGCTGTCGATGCATGATATTAAGGTGGCCCTACTGTCCCAGAAGCCGGGGAAAGCCTCTGGCCCAGATTTAGTCCCCATTGACTGGGTTGGACAAGAGTTGATCATATGGCTCCTTTGCTTCTACAAACTTTTTAATGCCCTGTTGGTTGCGAACAGGGTCCCTCATTCTTGGACCCAAGCGATCCTCTTCCCCATATTTAAGAAGGGTGGCAGGGGTTGCTGGCTAATTACCGGCCCATCTCCCCCCTCAATGCGGGTGGGGAAGGTGTTTGCAAAGGTGGTGACTGGCCACTTGGAAGCCTGGTGCCAGGAGGTGGGGGCCGTGCATCACCTCAAGGCTAGTTTCCAGAGTAGTGTCAGCAGGGTCGATCAGGTCCTGTGGCTTTCCTTGTTAGTTCAGAAGTACGCTGTGTTAAAATCTGTGAAGATCTATGCAGTCTTCGTAGATTTGAAGACCGCTTATCACAGTCTACCGAGGGCAGGCCTGTGGGCTGTACTGTCAAACTTGGGTTTGCCATCGGGCATTTTGGGCACAATCCAGTCATTGTACTACTACAATGAAGCAGTTAGTAGGTATTCATCTGATGGTCGTGTCTCCTCCAGAGTAAAAATTGAGGCTCGAGTCAGACAGGGATGTGTTCTTGCCCCCATTTTGTTTTGTCTTTTTATCAATGGAGGATTGAGCTGCTGTTGGCTGAACAGACCGATGCTCCATTCTTGGCACTGGAGAGAATCCCCATCCTCTTATTCGCAGATGATGCAGTGTTGCTCTCTCTGACCCCAAGTAGGTTACGGAAGCAACTGGCCATTTTGGAGGGGTTCTGTGTGGACAATGGACTCGAAATTATTTTACAGAAAACCCAGTCCATGGTGTTTAGCAAACCCTGGGGCAAGAAGTCTTCTCGCCTGAAAATGGCTTTGAGCAGTGGCCCCATTGAGCAGGTTGGAAGTTTTGATTATTTTGGGTTTCGTCTGATGGCCAATTGTGCGTGGATGGACCAGGTGAAGCGGGCTGGTCTATTGTTGGGCAGGAACTGCGGTCATATCTAGATTCATACAGGCCCACGTGGTGGGTCCGGTTAGTGTAACCTTGCAGATTTATAAGAGCAAGGCAGGCAGGCATGTATGGCGCTGAGCTGTGGTGATTTGCAACTTAGTAGTTTGGGATATGGAGCAGAAATTCCTCAAATCAATATTGGGGCTTCCGGTGAATGCGCCAAATGTCCCAGTACTGTGGGATTTGGGCTTGCAGAGTATCAGGCTCATTTCTCATACTAGCCCAGTGTTCCTCTGGGCTAGATTGTGGTCCTATGGCAAACTGACCCACTTTAGGAGAGCAGTCAGACATGTCTTAAATTGCTCAGGTGGCTAAAGTTTGCCCTGGTCCCAGGTTATATGCAGGGAACTGTTTGTGGTGGGGGTGGAAGGTTATTGGGTGCAGCTATTACTATTTAAGAATGCCCTAAGGGACAGATAGGAGAGAGTCACTAGAGTGAATCTTGTGCGTTCAGCCAGCTTAGCGCCTTATTTGACTAGGAAATTAAACCCTGGGTTTGAACGTTATCTTGATAAAATGCCATCTAAACAAATGAGGACCTTGTACATGAAGATGTGCATTGGTATCATGCCTTTGGCCACTCTCAATCACATCTGGAATGCGTCTCATTCGGCCATTTGCCGATTTTGCCCCAGCAAAGTTGAAAGCATTGAGCATTTTATTTTCTTCTGCCCTTCATATAAGCATGCCAGGAGGGACTATTTGGTACCTTGAGTTATGGTTTCGAATTGTTTTTGGCAGGTGATCACAACGTGCTGTTTGGCATGGGGCATTTTTTGTTGCTGGCACGGAGGAAGCAGTGCGTAATGGGCTTTTTTTATTCTTTTAAAGTATACTTTTTTTTTATCCAGTGTATTTTTGTATTTTATCCTTGGTTATTTTATTGTATTTTATTTGTTCTTTCTCTGTGCAATTTCTATCACTTTTATGACCTATCACTGGTCGAAATAAAGTATGGTTTGTCAATTTGTGTTGCTATTTATCTGTCTGGTATATACCTTAATCTTTGATTCTTCATGCCATTTGCTATTTGGATTACAACAGTCAAGTCTCACAGAGTGGGACTGTATTGTAATGTAGTCATTTATATAGCAACATTTCACCATTTGTGTGGCCTCAATGCGCTTTGTGGTTGGAACGTCCTTGGGGACCGGAGTCCAGGTATGGGGACATTCTAAGAATTTAGTTTAAGATGCAACTATGTAGGCTCCAGTAAGCGACCCAGAGATCAGGCACCCGGGCGGGGGACTGGGGTGGAGGGGAGGGTTGCTAGTGCATGAGACTCGGTGTGCCCAGCCAGACCGAAATTTGTCATAGGTTTTCGCTGTGGGGTTGACACACGTCAGTGGTTTCAGTGCGGATGACTATGAGAGCAGCTAGACCGGATTTGTTGTGCTGTAGCTGCATTCTAGAGTGCATGGATGGGGTGCTGTGCTTGCAAAATGTGTCCACAGACGTGGTGCCATTTATACATGCCTCCAACTCAGAGTTTATCTTCAATGTCACTTTCCTAGGTCTCCCAAGGTGATTGGTGGGTCTCGCAAACTGAGAGGCACCTAGATTTATGAACGTGAGCAGTGGGAGAAACGCCAAAGTTTGAAACACAGCAATAAATGCAGAAACGCCCGAGTCCAGCACAAAGCAGCTAATGGAAAGTGCCCACATCCAAGACAAGCATAAAACAGATGAGCCCCCAAATTTGAGACATTACAGCAAGAGGGGAACCACCTAAATTTGGAACACTGTAGCAAACGAATCACCTAGGCCTGAGAACTTGAGCAGTGGGAGAAACGCCTAAGTTTGAGGCACAGTAGCAAGGGGAAGAACACCCAAGTATGAGACACAGCAGCAAATGGAGACCCACCTAGACCCTAGAGTAGCAGGCGAAACGCCCAGGTCTGAGACAAAGCAGTAAAGGGAAACGGCCAAATATGAAACACTGCAGTAATTGGTGAACCGCAGTAGATTTGTGCAGTGATAAAAACGCTTAAGTTTGAGGCACAGTATTAGATGTAAAGAAGCCTAAACATGAGAGATAGCAGTGAATGACGAATGGAGAAACACCTACATTTGGGATACAGTAGTAAATGGAAACACCCAAGTTTGAGATTCAACAATAAATGGAGAAACACCTGCATTTGATGAGAGCATTGAGCAGTGGAGAAAACGCCTAGATCTGAGACACAGCAGTAAGCAGAGAAACATCCAAAATTGGGATCCAATAATAAAATGAGAGACCCCTACATTTGGGACAACACAGTGAGTGGCGAAACACCTACATTTGAGATACTGGAGTAGTGGGAGAAATGTGTAAATCTGAGAAGAGACAGCAGTAAAAGGAGAGCCATTTAAATTTGGGATACCGTAGTAAATGGATAACACCCACATCAAAGACTCAACATTAATTGGAGAACCACCTACATTTGGGATACAACAGTAAGAGGATAGTTAGCTGACTGATGGCGCGACATGTTATATAAGGTAATAAGAGTGGAAGGGCTTTAATGCAATACAATAAATCATGTACTCCTCACCAAGTTCCAGCAGGGTGTGGCACATATATTGCATTGAAGACTTCAAGTAGGTATTACCCAAATTGACCTTTTGCACAATTGACCTAATTATAGTGGTCCTAATTGACCTTCTGCACAATTGACCTTTATATTATTTTAGTTATTTCATATATGTATTGGGTTGGTTTTGGATTATAATTAATATAAGGTGATTGGGTGGGGGGGTTGCAGGTTTTTTTGGATTGGGTGGGGGCTTGCGGGGGTCTTCCCCCCCGCATATATGTCCTAATTGACCTTCTAAATTAGATCAATTCTCCCGAGGTCAATTGTGAAAAGGTCAATTAGTATACAACCCTTCAGTAGGCAGTCAGCAGAACTGTTCACACATGCAAATAACACATTAAACACAGAGTCGGACTGTTTCAAGGCCGCTCAATGAGACCCACAAATATTTTGCAGCTAGACCTACCACACATTCCTCAGTTCTCTCCCTCAGGGCTGGATCAGCTCCATGAGTTATATGCCAACAAAGAACAACCTTACGTGTGTGCACCCGAGCCAGGCGCTGACTGACGAGGGGCCTGTATTTCTCCTGCACTCTGACTCGCAGTGAGCTTCTCCCATCCCTTCAAGGACGGCTGGATGGGCTTAGGGCGAACTGTTTGACACTTTGCCCCCTTCACTCTTTGTCCATGTATTCACAGGATGGGGATGGGGGACAGCAGCTCAAATCTCACCCCATCCTTTGAGAGGCATGGGAAGGGTCAGTTTTCGCCCAGTTAGCCATTTCCAGAAGTTTAAAATGGAGTGCCCTACCAACGGATTTGAACTGTGCATGCAAAGGGGAAGCAGCTCTGACTAGGGCTCCCAACGCACAAATGCTTGTGTCACACAATGTCTAAAGCGTGAGGGCCCTGCTGCCTGTAGCATATTGACAGGTAGGAGTGGCTTATCTCAAGGAAGTTGTAAAACCCCCCATGAACACGCCGTCCCTGTGTATAGGTATGAAGTTATGGTTCATTTTTAAGAAGTTTTGTTTCAGTACAACTGCTGCGGACAAATGTCTTCTTGCCTAACACTATCACCCCAGCAGCACTTAAAATATACTCTGATTGAACACTTGCTGGGTGGATGCTAAGAATGTACTCACACCTCGTACAAGCTCAGTCCGCAAAGCTGTTTCTTGCCAATACTGAAGAGGCGCACCTGGCGCACCCATAAAGTATCCTGCATCTGTTGTGTGATATCGCCTGCTTGCCGGCCCGGTCAGGGGAGGGAGGGAGCTCAGCCCCTTGCACCACTGCAAAGTGCTGGCATGATGGGCAGGCCCCCTCCCAGCCCCTCCTTACCTTATCTGTTGGCGTAGCTGCTGCCATAGAAGCACCAAGCAGAAGCTGCAACGGGACGTAGGAACCAGAGGTAAGCATGCCAGAACGGGACACTGTAGCTGCAATGGGTGCTGCCACTACACCAGGCAGGGCGTCGGAGCAGCAGCGGTGATGCTGGCAGGAGTGAGTGGGACACTGCTGTGGAACGTGATTTGGCAGCCATGACCACGGCTGCCGCATAGGGAAAAGAGTGTGGCTCCAGCTGGCGGGGTCAGCTGGAGTCTGCTAACAGAGAACCTCCACCACTAAACCACCAGGGATTTCTTTCTTATCGAGTGAAGGCCTCCATGAAGGCCATTAGAACTCCACTAGCCCACCAGGGATATTTGGGATAAGGTTTGGCCTGCAGGAAGGCCTTAAACAGACCTCCCTTGACCCTGTCACGGACCATATTAGAAGTTGATGTCACACCCCTGTAGTAAGGTAAGTGTATTGGATAAGGTAACTGGACCAATCCTGGGAGTGAGTGGGGTATTTAAGTAAGTGTGTGTGTGAGTGGGGCGTGGCTAGCTTGCCATCGGATAAGCTCCTGCCTTTCCGACACAATCCTGAGAAGCGCATGAGAAAGAAGCGATGCGGACAGCACTTGAAAAGACCCATAGCTGTGTGAAAGTGAGCTGCACATAGCCCACCACTCAGATGCCAGAAGTGAGAAAGGGAACCAAGGTTAGACGACGAAGGAAAGCGGATAAGACTTGCAGACGTCCTGGTAAAATGGCTGCCACGCGAGAACAAAGGAGGTGAGCCCTCCACCCAAGAAATTCGTTCCGCGGGATTGGAGGTATCCCCTACATAAGGTCACAGCCAGGCTCGCGCAGGGTGCAGAGGAACACGGCGGCAGCCGGGGGTCACCGGGGCAGAGCATATGCCAAGCTCCTGCAGCGCGATACCATAATACGGAGCGGCCCCATAAACAACGGACAGACGGATCCCTGGTGTTCGGAGAGGTGTAAACCAGCACAGAAGGCACCGCATAAGGGATCCTGAATACTGCAGCGCCGCACTCACGGAGCCGTGACGGAGCGTGGTTCACTCTGTGGCAGAAGGAAAATCTTTCCGACGGGTGAGGAAAGCCGAACATAGCACCGGAGTGTCCCCAGAGGGCGCTGGGAAAGACCCATGCAAACGAACGGTGAGGCATGAGAGACGAGCGCCGCCCGGAGTAGAAGACAACATGTAATGGAAAACACCCAACCCAGCAATAACAATGTATAAAACTGAGGAGTCCACACATGGACAAAGTGGAACCCTGGATTAAGGATACAAACCACTAACACATGCCGCAGGGGGACACCAAATAGCCAGCGTACTCTGATGCAGCAAACTCCATCAATAAAAGCAGCAGTGCAGGCCTAATAACTGCACCAAGAGCCGACTCAGACATACTAGAAGGCTGAGTCAAGCATAAAATGGAACCTAGGTATGCTGATGCTATATAATGCAGTGTGACTGCAGGGATTGCATGCGCTTGATTACACCCCCTGAATAAAGTGGCCAGGGGCTTGTAGCCTCAAGAATCCGAGAGACGGTGCAAGTGGATACAAGCACGACAAAGGCTGACTTGCCGGATACTGGAGAGGGCCACAAGAGAGGTGGTACGGTCTGCAAGAATTAACAAAAAAGCCAAATCATCAGCCTATATTGAGCACGTGGAACCAAACCAGGGGGAAAACAGAGACTAAGAGGATTGATGACCCGAGTATCTGAGGTCACAGAGCACGCTGGAGAGGCTAAACACGGGACCTGATTGCCATAGAACACTGGACCCCGGAAGCAACCAAAGGAGTACTAGGCCATATAAATATCACATGGTGCTGATCAGCATTGGAAGAATAGTACAGACCTTCACCAGAGTGCGAGAAGCATCTACACAGTCCTCAGCACATTGAAGAGCCAAGGAAACGGACTCTGACTACAGTGACCCGATGTACCAAGGGGCTTAGAATGGCTTCCAAATTGCCCAAATCAAAAGGCAAACAAGCAACGATGGAGGACTTTACCAAACCACCCCAGTCAACGGAGGGGGCTAGAAACAAAGACAAGAACCCGTCACCGGACTGCACACCAGAGCCCAACGATCAGCAGATCCTAGGCGCAATTGCAGATTTGAAAACGGCGTGGGAAACCAAGCTGGAAGCAGCTATGGCCGAACTCAAAATATCACTGTATCTCAAAGTGGTGTGGTGTAGGAAGATGTGAACACACTTAGACAAGATGTTAGGAAAATAGCAGAGCGCACGGGTGAATTGGAGAAGGCGGGAAAGAAAGCACCCAGGCACACCTAAATTGACTAGAGAGTAGAGTGTATATAGATAAAACCTTTCGAAGGTTCGGAGGATATTTGAAACGTTTTTTAGGTGCGGGGGAAAAAAACTCAACCTTGGCATCTAGGTTGCATATCAAAGAACAAAAAGTGGTTGTTCCTAAAGGGTTTTTAGGAACTCCCGTCTCTGCACACTATCTATTATCTGTGGAGCAGATCAATCATTTGATAAAGTAATCAGAGGTTCATATAAACATGTTGGTCAATTTCTGAGCAATCAACAGTTCAATATGCAAAATAGTGTAAAGAAATACCATCTCACGATTTTTAAATCAAAAACAATCGTAGTTTGTACTAAATACAAGCACACTCTGGACCCTGAAAGATGGAGCGAGTCTTCAATAGGACAGGAACGACCGCCTGCGTGCAATAAAAGAAAAACATTGGTGGTACACAACCACAAGATAGAGGAACATGTGTGACCTTTCATGCCCATCAACAACAGACATGCCCCTGCAAACACCGGGGGCGCTACCACCTGCACACATACCTCTTTACCATGTGTGACTGCAATCACATTCACACCCCAACTAACTGGGGGCGCTACCGCTCAGCACAATAGCTATAACTCATGCAGGACTGTACTCACAGTCGCACCTTGTCCGGATGGAGTTACTACCACTAAGAATAGCTATTAACCCTGCATGACCATAAACACAGTCACACCCTCACTGTAATGGTGGCGCTACCACCATGCACAAATATACGTGGCCTCACCATGCATCTCAATTATTGCAGACACTTCCACACAGAAGTGGTGGCGCTACCACCACAATCCAACATATACCGCTAACCCATGCACGCCCCTACCACAGACGCACCCATACCATACTTAAAAACAATGCTGAGATCACAACCCATCTCAGCATATGGTAGGTCAAACATGTCGGCTAGGCACATTCACCATCAGCCAAAGCATACTCCTATCATGTCAGCCAGGCACGCTCACCATCAGCCAAACTGTGCTCCTAACATGTATATAAACACCATCCACAACCACGATTGAAGGCACTCATAACCACTCCCATCCATACCAACCCAACCGTAGATTACATAACACAACCGTGTGTCAATTTAATCAGGACAAATGACAAGCACATACCCAATCCAACCCAATCTTAAAAGACCACGTCACGGATATGTGACTTAACCACTGAAATTCCTCAAACTGGTAATTCTAGGCACTGCATCCATATGTTATGAGACCCATTCCAAAACCATATTGCAATTGTCAAGCATAAATGACTGCAAAAACCTAAGAGTCCATGTTGCTCAGAGCAACCCAAAAAACTGAAAATCCTCAATTATGTTAGTGCTGGAATTGTTGGACTGCAATAGCTTCTTTAATCACCACACACCTTTAGCAATATCGCCTAACTAAAAGTCCATGGGTGGAATGTACACCCGTAGCCTGCAAAGCCTCAAGGAAATTATGGCTATCACGAACCTAGCATGCTCCACACTCATAAAGCATTCACCCACTTCTTCCTTTAGCGTGCAATGTACACCAATGTCATTTTCTAAAATCCTTTAGCATGAAATGTACACGTGTGAAAGTCCGCTCCCATGAACAGCATCACTTTAAAGCAACCGCACTACTCAGTAGTCATGCCATGCACTTTCCTTTCCATACTTTCTTACATTTATTGTCCAGCTTATCCTACCAGACTCTCGCCGCCTCAACAGCGCGTACGGAACAGCATACAAGCCACACGGGTCTTCATCACCAGTTCACCAATTCTGGTTGCCGATCCGTTTATTTCGGTGACAGATAACAGATCCAACAGGATTTCAACTTGTACTCCGATCCGGAACCACATAAGTTCCACTGTACTTTCCCAGACACCTTCGCAGTCCGCTCCTCTTATCACGAGCACAACAGCATCGGAAACGTGTAATTCGCAGAGAAGATGCTTCCTGAGCACGTCCTCCCACGCTTCGTTTGCTTTGCAGACGGGATGCTTCCAGATCACGTCCTCCCACGCATCATTTGCTTTGCAGATGCGATGCTTCCTGATCACGTTTTCCCACGTTTACAGGGTTCTTTACTCGAGCCCTTCCTCTCTGAGGGAGCTCATACTCCATTGGAGCCGTAGCTGGAATGTTTGCCTACATTCGCCTGAGTAAAGCGGATTCGGAATGCTGGAACTCGAGGGATGTTCCATGCCATCACCAACACCCTCCAGCTGGCCATGACGTCACCATTCCTCAGCAGGACACAGAGTAGGACACATCGCTCCTAGCCCAACCGTCACCATCTCCATACAGTAGAATTAGAGCATAGAGCACTGCTGGCTACCATATGGACTACAAATTCAGCCCAACAGACAAAGACTCGCAGAGTCCATTGAAATCGCTCATTGAAATCGCCTGACGCATTTCCAAAATGTGTTACACGTATCAGTCTTCAACGCACTGTTAAGTGAGCGGGCACAGCTCACAACCATCTGTCCGGCACTGTTTCCCTCTGCTTCATGGGAACCCCTCCTTCTTCCAATTTATGGGCCAGGTCTCCCCTTCAGGCTAAAAAGGGTCGCTTCATCCATCACCTTAAGACCTGCATCCAATCTTTGGCACCAGACCCAGCTCTGCCTCCAAGCTATGAGTTACTGAAGGTACCGCCTGATATGGGCTCTCTTCCTCCCCCCTGACCTGTGCCCTGGGTGATGGGCCTTACTTATCTTGTTTTGGGGGGCAGTGTCATCCTCTTCCTTCTTCCTGCACCCCCCGCAGCAGGTTGTCCAGCATCAGCACGCAGGTTCCTTGTCAGAAAGACCGACTCGTCGCCATTGTTATGAAGTGACTCTCATATCTTCTTGAATGTACTTGTAAGGTTTATTCCAACTTCTTGTGACACCTTAACAAGCAGTTACAATAGTTCATAGTAAGTTACATAAAGGACATTAAACACTGGCAGCCCATCACCCAGGCAGGGGGTTCACCAACTGACCAAGGCAGGAACCTTCACTCACACATTCCAACACCCGGACATCAACACTCCACATGACATCACAACATTCCTGCTCACCCAGGCAAGACATATACAACACAACCCCCACTGCTGGCAATGCTAAATGCAGCTTTCGAAACAGGGAGGTTGTCAGAGTCCCTCCGAGAGGTGATCATTATCCCGCTCCCCAAACCAAACAAACTGAGCATGGACTGTGGGTCTTATAGACCATTGTCAATGCTGAACCAGGACAGTAAGATATTGACGGCTGTCCTGGCAAATAGAATGAGACGGATCATAGGTAAATTAATACACCCCGACCAGACCGGATATGTCCCATGTAGGAGCATATCTGGCAATCTGAGACGACTCCACCGGGTCATATAGCATACGGAAGTGGACTCGAGCGAGATGGCGATTATATCACTAGATGCAGTGAAGGCCTTCGACTCCGTTAAATGGCCTTGGTTATTGGCAGCCCTGGAGGCATATGGGATGGGACCGGGGTATTTTAAATGGTCAAAAATTCTATACAGTGCACCGCTGGCTAGAGTTAAGACAGGAGCGATCATCTCGGAGAGGTGGCAACTCAGCAGGGGTGCTAGGCAGGGATGGCCCTGGTCCCCAAAGTTGTATATCCTAGCCTTAGAACACCTGCCGATATATTTGAGCCAATATGGAGAAGTGGGGATCCACACAAAAGGGGGACCACACCTAATTTCTTTTTTTTTTTTAAAAGGTTTTTATTAAATTTTACAAACAAACAATAAACCAAACAAACAGTGCATTTTCCAACAGTTTCAATACACTTTTTAACTTCCTAACCACTACTCCCACTACCCCCACCCCCTTTGCGAGTCTATTGCATTGAACCTTCAGTTTCCACACCCTGTGGTTCATTCTCCTCCCCCCCCATTGCTACACGCTTCTTGCCATGCTGTGGTTTCGGCTTCTGCCCATGTTTGCAAGTCTTTCCACCACAACTCTATCCTCGGCACATGGCATGACTTCCATCCCATGGCAATCCTCCTTTTTGCTAGCACATAAGCCAGGTCCCTTAGTTTGCTTACGTGCCAGAGTTTCCGTGGTCTCGGGAACCCCCACAGCAGACAGGCCCACACCGTATCCACTACTATCTTGACCCCTCTTCCTTCTAGTTTCTCTTTTACACCCCTCCAGAACCTCTCTATGATTGAGCATGACCAGAACATATGTACCATGCCCGCGTTCTCTTCGTCACACTTGGGGCATGCTGACCGACCTGCATTCTCGAACCTCGTTATCCTCCAAGGCGTCATGTAAGCCCTGTGTGTTATGTACAACTGTATCTGTTTCAGCCTCGCGTTTCTAGACACCTTCTTATGATACCCCTGTGCCCTTTCCCACATCCCATCTCCCATTTGGGCCCCAACCTCCGTTTCCCAGTCCATTCTCAGCTGCGTGACCTCCTTCCCCACTTTAGACATCAACATCTCATACAGTCTGGAAATCCCATGACCCCCCTCAGCTATATCACATATCACGTCTATGGTGGCATCCAATTCTTCCTGCAGCACAGTTTCAGGCCAGGTTCTCTTAATCCTCTGTACCATTCTGTGGTACTTAATGTACTGGCCTTCATGCAACCCAGCTACTTCCCGCAGCCCCTCAAAAGTAACACTAGAGCCCTCCTGCCAGATGTTCCCCATCGTTGCCACCCCAGCCGGTTCCCAGTAGGTCCGGAGTATCAGTCTCAGCTGAGCGTCCGCTCCTGTCAATACTACCAATGGCATCTGCGGTGAGCATGGGGACGGGTCCCCAATCATTTGGCATGCCCTTCGCCACACCTTCCACCCTAGTAGCATCATTTTAGGGCGACCCACCATTTCCGCTCTGGGTGCCCACATGACTTCTTTCAAATAAAAAGGTGCACAATCCCGCCCAAACAACCTGTGTTCGGAGGTCTCTTCATCAGATAGCCATTTGGCGACATACTGCAACTGGCTCGCCACATAGTACGCCTCGTAGTTGGGCAGCTTAATTCTACCTTTGTCATGGAAGTTCTGAAGCTTCCATAACGCCACTCTGTTTCGCGTGCCGTGCCACAGAAAGTCCCTACACATGCTATTTAGTTTGGTAAAAAAAAAAACAGGGAATCAAGTACAGTATATTCCCGAAGTAATGTAGGAGCCTCGGCAGGACCACAATCTTTAGCATTGCTCCCCGCCCCATCATCGCCAGAGGCAGCTTCGCCGAAAACCACTTACACTTCTCAATGTTCCTAATGGCTACTTCTGTGTTACACTTATGCTGCTCTTCTACAGTATGGTATATATTTATCCCCAAGTACCGAAACGTGCGAACCGCCCATGGTACTTGCAATACAGGTAATCGCTCCGATGGAATCCCCTGGTACCCCCCCAATGGGAACATATTGGACTTCTGGGGATTCACTGCTATACCAGACAACACAGCGTATCTCTCCATCACTTCTAGGATGTACTGGAGATTTTCTTCTGGGAATCGTAGGTACAGTAGCATGTCATCTGCGTATAGGGAAATCAGGTGCCTCTCTCCTTTCACCTCAATGCCTATAGTGTCATATTGTTGCCTCAGATAGATCGCAAGAGGTTCCAGGGCCAGTATGTAGAGCATAGGAGACCACGGGCATCTCTGTCTAGTACCCCTGCTAAGCTGCAACCTCTCTGATATCACAGATCCTGTCTTAACTCTAGCCAGCGGTTCACTGTACAAAATCTTCGCCCACCTCACATAGCCAGGCCCTAACCCATAGTGTTTCAGGGGCACCAGCAGCCATGGCCACTTGACGGAGTCAAAGGCCTTGATCGCATCCGAGGACATGATTGCCATTTCCTCATCCCTTCCACTGCCAAACATGATCCTCTGGAGTCGCCTATGATTATTGGTGATGGTTCTATGGGGGACATAGTGTCATGCCTGCGCCATGGGCGCATACATTTGCGATTAATATGGACTTTATTTTCCATTTGCGAGACTTTGGTGCTTTTCTATTTTTCCCAACAAACTACACTTACCACAATGCACTTGGCTATAACCATCTATTCCTGGCCATTCCTATTTGTCATCTTCGGAACTACAATCCCCAGAAGCCCTAGGGATCTCCTCTGCTTCCACCAGTACAGGAACAGAGAGGGAGGTGGCCGATTGTATGCAGGTGTGCTTAGCCAGGTGCGACCAATTAGCCTGCCTCTGTGCTGGGCTGGGCGGTATAAAAGCTGCTGCCTGCAGGGGCTCAGTCTCTTGCATTAGGAGTCTTTCCGGCACCTTGTTGCTTCGAGCTATGGATCTTGTATGCGGTTCCTCCTTACTCCTGCTTTGGATCCAGTGCCCTGTCAGGCTCTCTACATTGCAGCTGATCACTCTCTGCTGCTTTCCAGCCTCCGCCCTTGCCCTGCCGGGCTCTCTGCTTTGCAGCCGATCACACTCTGCTGCTTTCCAGCCTCCGCCTGTGCCCTTCCGGGTTTCTGCCTTGCAGCCGATCACGCTCAGCTGCTATCTTCCGCCCTGGTCTTCTTGGCTCTTGCTCTGCAGCCTGCCTTACTCCGGCTGCCTACAGCCCTTGTCCTCTGGGCTCCCTGCTCTGCAGCCTGCCTCCCTCCGGCTGCCTACAGCCCTTGTCCTCTGGGCTCCCTGCTCTGCAGCCTGCCTCACTCCGGCTGCCTACAGCCCTTGTCCTCTGGGCTTCCTACCTTGCAGCTTACAGTCCTCTGCAGCCTACTACAGTCAGCGGCCCTGCTCCTCTGAACTTACTCCTTGCTGCCCGGTCCTTCTGGCTCCTTGCCGCGCAGCCTACTTCTCTCCGCTACCAACAGCCCTTGTACTCGGGGCTTCCTACCTTGCAGCCGATCACGCTCCGCTGCTTGCTACCTACCTTTGTCCGCTGGGTTCTCAGCCTAGCAGCCCTCTACAGTCCTCTGCAGCCTTCTACGGTCAGCGGCCCTGCCCCCCAGGGCTCACTCCTTGCTGCCTGGCCCTTCTGGGCTCCTTGCCGTGCAGCCTGCTTACTCCACTGACTTAAGCCCTTTCTCTCTGGGCTCTCTACCTTACAGCCCTGCTCCTGTGGGCTTGCTCATTGCTTTCCTGCTCCTCTGAGCTCTCAACCTTGTTCCTTACTGTCCTCTGCTATCCAATCCTGTTACATGACTTTCCCTTCATTTCCTTCTGCTAGTTTGCTATCAACTTCCTTTTCCTGGATTTGTCTGTAAGTATCTTCTCTTGTACTGTTTGTAGACCCTTTTGTACAGAGCTTGTCTGTTGGTTTCCATCAGGCAACCTCTGCCCCTTCCCTTGTCTCGTTTCTACGTTACAGACACCCATAGCTGTTGTTCCAAGTCATGAGCAAACAGCGTGGGCCTGTGTTATAGCAAACTGTGCAGAAGGCTAGAGTTTTTCCAAAGGTCCGTGGAATACTCTTTTCCTATATCTGCATACACCCCTAGAGGGAATCTATTCTGTTGTACCTTATTCCTTGCTACACTTGACTACTCTTCGTTCTCATAACTTTCAGCTGTGTGTGTACTATTCTGTCCACCTTACTTCGGCACAACCACCCGAAACCCTTCCTGGGTGACCTGTGCCTCTCTTTACAGGGTGTCATCCCGTGACAGAATGCAAGAGCAAAAAATTTCGTGTTCTAGAGGCAGGAAAGGCACACACAGACCAAGGATGCTTTCCTTTCGGGTTAAGAAACCTTTGCAAAAATCAATAGGTTCCCTAAAGTCAGCAAACAAGATCATTAGTCTAAAGAACAGTCTCGCCTTAGTAAACAAAGATTTACAAGCACGTTATTACACTCACTGGCTTGCTGACCCTTCTATGTGTAACTACTATGACATTTGCAACTATGAGCCGCAGTTTCTATCTGTAGAAGAACTACAACAAGAAAATGAATTCCTGCAGATTTTGTTAGCCCAACCAATGGAAAACACTCATGCATTTTCTGACAATTCTTCTAACACTGCTACAGCCAAGGACATAGCACTCATTGTGGGTGACTCTAATCCAGAGTACGCTGTTGCTACAGTGATATGTTCAAGATCAGCTTGGCAAGCTCCCCAGATTGCTGGTAACCCTCATTTGATAGGACACGGCATTAAGCATCCTGAGGTTAGTCCACCTGGTCCTGGGTACAAAAGACCAATACTGACCATCGGTTGTCTTAATACTTCCCCAGTATCTACTAACCATAATAACCTTAAGGTCAGTCTTCCTATTGCTACAACCAAATTTTCTGCTACACCAGATTCTGAAGCTTAAGATCAGGCTAATGAAACAAACCTGCTTCAATAACAACTCCTACGCCTTAAAAGACAGACTGAAGATCTCTATGATGACTTTGTTTATTTACATAGTAAAAATGTAATGAAGGGACACAATATTCCAGACCTTCTTACACTATGTCCTACACCTGATATTCTGTCATTAGAGATCGACATGATAAGGCCTGGAATTGCCACGCAGAAAAGGATACAAACTTATACCAAGCAGATGGAAGACCTAAATTTAGCATATGCATCCCTTCTAAAGTCTGACACAGCTCCTTCACCTTCAAACCACAGTAACCAGGTTGTTGTACAGACACCAAAACATTAACTCCTTTGGTGGGCCAAATCACTCACACTGCCATTACACCACAAGACAAGTGTAATCTTCTGATTAGAGATCCTTCTGAGTCAAAGGATTGTTCCGCTCTTACCCCTGACTACTGTCCTTTACTCACACTTACAGCCTCTTCTGAAGTGATCAAATCAGAAATGTACTCTGCTTCTAAGGGTTTTTGTACACCAGACCACGATTCAAATTCTGAACAATACCCAGTACCTGTCTGGAATCCAGCCTTTCCATCAGTCAATACCCCAGACCCACCTAGCAATCTGAGCACACCAGACTTTGAAGATCAGCCTTCAGAACACCTACACTATCCTGACCCCACATCTGTCATACTACCTGTTACTGTATCTGCTAGCTCAATCTCTGCTGCTCCTCCTGCTAATACTTCAAATTCTGCTACTGTTGCAGCATCTCACATCACTCTTTCTGCAGCCGAAGCACCCCCTTCCTCTCTGCCTTCAAGGACAGAACCTGTTGCTGAGTCAGATAACAACTTTTCTTTTAGGACTACTGCTCCGGTTGTTCCTGCTGGTGCCTCTGCAGCACTAAAACTACCAGACTCTACTCTATCAGTATCAGGTGCGTCACTGCCCGCTGGTTCTTCTACGGCACCCACACTCTCAGTTGCTACAGCATCAGAACTATCTACAGCCATTCATGATCTCCATGCTGTGGTGGCTTCTGAACTTCCTACAACTCATGGAGAACCCTCCACTGTGACTCCTGAAATTTCTGCGGCTAATCTTGAATTAGCCATTGCTGCATCTGATGCCTTGGAAAACCTTCCTAGAGCAACCAACTCTGCTGTACCTCTGGCTCCACCTTCCAACACCTTACTGTTGCCTTTCAAAGCAAGATTTGCCATGGAGCCTGCAGCAGTCTTTCACAGTTCCTCTGAACACACTGTTGGGTTTTGTGCTCCAAAGACTTTGTCTTTTCTGAATTCTACCTCAAAGGTTCAGAACATTGATACTGTCTCCGTCCTTCAAGACGCCCACCTAACAACCTTAAACAGTTTTTGGTGCCTCATGATGTGCCTTTTTGGAATAAGACACTTTCACGGTGTGACAGACATTCTTCTTGTTGGTCAACCTTCACGGAGCCTGGAGAGGGGCATACTGTCATGCCTGCGCCATGGGCGCATACATTTGCGATCAATATGGACTTTATTTTCCATTTGCGAGACTTTGTGCTTTTCTATTTTTCCCAACAAACTACACTTACCACAATGCACTTGGGTATAACCATCTATTCCTGGCCATTCCTATTGTCATCTTCGGAACTACAATCCCCAGAAGCCCTAGGGATCTCTTCTGCTTCCACCAGTACAGGAACAGAGAGGGAGGTGGCCGATTGTATGCAGGTGTGCTTAGCCAGGTGCGACCAATTAGCCTGCCTCTGTGCTGGGCTGGGCGGTATAAAAGCTGCTGCCTGCAGGGGCTCAGTCTCTTGCATTAGGAGTCTTTCCGACACCTTGTTGCTTCGAGCTACGGATCTTGTATGCCGTTCCTCCTTACTCCTGCTTTGGATCCAGTGCCCTGTCGGGCTCTCTACATTGCAGCTGATCACTCGCTGCTGCTTTCCAGCCTCCGCCCTTGCCCTGCCGGGCTCTCTGCTTTGCAGCCGATCACACTCTGCTGCTTTCCAGCCTCCGCCTGTGCCCTTCCGGGTTTCTGCCTTGCAGCCGATCATGCTCAGCTGCTATCTTCCGCCCTGGTCTTCCAGGCTCCTGCTCTGCAGCCTGCCTTACTCCGGCTGCCTACAGCCCTTGTCCTCTGGGCTCCCTGCTCTGCAGCCTGCCTCACTCCGGCTGCCTACAGCCCTTGTCCTCTGGCCTCCCTGCTCTGCAGCCTGCCTCACTCCGGCTGCCTACAGCCCTTGTCCTCTGGGCTTCCTACCTTGCAGCTTACAGTCCTCTGCAGCCTTCTACAGTCAGTGGCCATGCTCCTCTGAACTTACTCCTTGCTGCCCGGTCCTTCTGGCTCCTTGCTGCGCAGCCTACTTCTCTCCGCTACCAACAGCCCTTGTACTCGGGGCTTCCTACCTTGCAGTCGATCACGCTCCGCTGTTTGCTACCTACCTTTGTCCGCTGGGTTCTCAGCCTAGCAGCCCTCTACAGTCCTCTGCAGCCTTCTACAGTCAGCGGCCCTGCCCCCAGGGCTCACTCCTTGCTGCCCGGCCCTTCTGGGCTCCTTGCCGTTCAGCCTGCTTACTCCACTGACTTAAGCCCTTTCTCTCTGGGCTCTCTACCTTACAGCCCTGCTCCTGTGGGCTTGCTCATTGCTTTCCTGCTCCTCTGAGCTCTCAACCTTGTTCCTTACTGTCCTCTGCTATCCAATCCTGTTACATGACTTTCCCTTCATTTCCTTCTGCTAGTTTGCTGTCAACCTCCTTTTCCTGGATTTGTCTGTAAGTATCTTATCTTGTACTGTTTGTAGACCCTTTTGTACAGAGCTTGTCTGTTGGTTTCCATCAGGCAACCTCTGCCCCTTCCCTTGTCTCGTTTCTACGTTACAGACACCCATAGCTGTTGTTCCAAGTCATGAGCAAACAGCGTGGGCCTGTGTTATAGCAAACTGTGCAGAAGGCTAGAGTTTTTCCTAAGGTCCGTGGAATACTCTTTTCCTATATCTGCATACACCCCTAGAGGGAATCTATTCTGTTGTACCTTATTCCTTGCTACACTTGACTACTCTTCGTTCTCATAACTTTAAGCTTTGTGTGTACTATTCTGTCCACCTTACTTCGGCACAACCACCCGAAACCCTTCCTGGGTGACCTGTGCCTCTCTTTACAGGGTGTCATCCCGTGACACATAGCCCATTTGATCCGGATGTATTAACTTGCTAATGACCCTCTTCAGTCTATTCGCCAAGACTGCAGTTAGTATCTTGCCGTCTTGGTTCAGCATTGACACAGGTCTAAAGGAACCACAGCTACGCCCAGGTTTATTTGGCTTAGGGAGAGGTACTATGACAGCCTCTCTCAGTGACTCCGGTAAGCGGCCCATCTCCAATGCTTCGTTTATCATTTCTAGCAGCGGGGGGAGGACCTCATCTATATATACCTTATAAAATTCGCTCGGGAGCCCATCTGTCCCTGGGGTCTTACTAGTAGGCAACTGCCTCACCACCTCCCCCAGCTCTTCCAGGGTAATCGGGGAGTCCAGTTCCTCTCTTTCCTCCTCGCTTATCTTGGGCAGCCCCATATCCTCCAACGTTTCCTCTATCATTACACGGCTGCTTTCTCCATCTTCCCCGTATAAACCTTTATAATAATCCACAAACGCTTGATTAACTCCCCCCTGAGTATCCTCTACGCTACCATCTTCCCTCTCTATAGTTCTAATTGTGGCTCTGGGGGTCTCGCTCTTATATAACCACGTCAAAAGTCTCCCCGGTTTATCGCCTCCTGCATGCTGTCTCTATGTACCTTTTATAATTAAGGTTACACAACCTCTCCCAGTATTCCGCACATTTTTGCTGTAGCTTAAGTATCAAATCTAGTTTCTCCGCTGTATCGTCACCGGCTTTTAAGGCCTCTTCCAATTTTGCTTCCGTCTCCCTCAGTTCAGCCGAAACCCCCCCCTGTAGGCCCTTGGATTTCGCCATAGCCGCGCCCCTCATGACAACTTTAAAGGCCTCCCATAATGTCCCCGCCAAGTCCACACTCCCAGTGTTGGTTTCAAAATAATTTACTATCTCCTCTCGCAAGTCCTCCCTAAAGAAGGGGTCCCTCAACGCCTCCGCTCGTAGGCGCCATGTCGGGATCCTCGCCCTCGGGGGGCAATATTGCCATGCAAGAATCAGGGGCGAGTGGTCTGAGAGGACCCTGGCCCTGTACTCTATGTGTGCCATCTCCGCTATCATTTCAGGTGATGCAAAGACATAGTCCAGCCTCGTTGATAACTGCTGTGGGGCCGAGTAATGCGAATATTGCCTTTCCCCAGGGTGCCACACTCTCCATGCATCTTCCAGCCCAAAGTCATCCAGCAGTGTCTGTAGCGCCCTGGCTGCAGGGGCCGGGCTATCTAATTTCCCATCCGATCTATCCACCCTCGGGTTCAGTACGCAGTTGAAGTCCCCTCCCCAGATCACCGCGCTACCCACACACACGCTCAGATTCGCACTCAGTGTCCTAATGTGCGCCGCTGTGTTCTGGTTCGGGGCCTACGTGTTAACAATACTTATCTCCCTGTTCTCTACCAATCCCCTCAGTATAACCATCCTCCCATCCGTCTCAGCCACCACTTGCAACCGCTGAAATGGGACATGTGACGCTACCCATATAAGTACTCCTCTTGCGAAGGCCGAGTAAGATGAGCCCATCAACACCCCTTTCCATTTTCCCGCAATCATGTCCATCCTCTCACGTGTGAGGTGGGTTTCCTGCAGCAATGCAATATCTATTTTCTGCCTGCACAGATACAGCATAACCTGGTTCCTTTTTAAATAGCTATTGAGCTGCCGCACAGTCCATGTGAGTATTTTAAGGTCCCCCATGGCATGGTATGGTCCCGTTCCCTCCCCCCCAGGTGTCGTTTAGCTTCAAGTTCCAATCCAATCCATATAGGCTCGCATCCCACTCTAAAACCCCTTTAACCACCAACACACCAAACTTCCCGTTCCCCCCCCCCCAACTGTTGCCCAGCTCCACCCCTGGATCTTAGGCTCCCCCGCATCTAGCTCTTTCCGGCTTTCACCTGTACTCGAAGCTCCGCAGGGTGAGGCCGCCCTAGTGGCCAACCTACTACAACTACAACTATAATTCGGTTGGTAGGGTACTTCCACCCTGCGCTCCAATAGCACATCAATTAACTACACGCCAAACAATTTAAATATATGTAACTGCCACTATATTCCAGTCCATCAAGTCTCTCACAATCAGCAATATGTAATCGAACATCAGCCTCCTACAGCCAGGCCCATCGTTCTCAGCCTTCACCTAGGCGCCCTCGGGATGTTCGCTCGCTGCCATAGCAATATGCATACCGTATCTAAGTCACTTTTCGCATCCATTTTGTGTCTCTTCCGTGTCTTGATCCGGGCAGTCCTGCAGATCCAGCCATGTTGTTGCTTCTTCCGGAGTGTTAAAAAAATGCAATTTGCTCTTATGCACGACCTTCAGTTTCGCAGGGTACAGCAGCATATATTTTATCCCAGCTGCCCGCAGCCTCCTTTTGATAGTTACATAGCTGTACCGCTGCCTTTGGACCAGCATAGTATAATCCGGGTATGCCGTGATAGTGCTCGAGGTCCTCTCAATTGTTCCGCCTTTCCGAAAATATTCCAATATTTTCTCGCGGTCTTTATAGTTCAGTATTTTAGCAATTATCGCTCGTGGAGGGGCCCCTGGTTTCGGCTTCCTCATAAGGGCCCTATGTGCTCGCTCCACCGCAAAACCCTGCGAGAGTGTACCGGCCCCGATTGCTTGTAGGAGTACGTTCTCAACGGGTCCTGGCCTTCTTCACCTTCCGGCAAGCCCACCACGCGAATATTGTTTCTCCCCGCTCTCCCTTCTGCTTCTTCTGCTCGAGACTCCAAGTTGGCCACTTGTTGTTTAAGGACATGGATCTCCTTTGCATTGTTGGTGCTGGTGTCCGTGTTAGATTTCACCGCACCCTCCAGGCAGCTTGTGCGTTCCGCCAGTCCCCTGACATCTTGTCTCAGCAGGGAGACTTCGATGCCCACTGCTTCGATTTTAGCTTCCAGGGAAGTGCGTAGGTCCATCATCGCAACCCCCCAAGATTCCTCACACCTAATTTCTTTATATGCAGATGACATGTTACTATGCTTGAGGTACCCCGAAGAAAATCTCCAATACATCCTGGAAGCAATGGAGCCGTATGCATCGCTATCTGGCATTGCAATAAACCCTAAGAAATCGTGTGTTTTCCTCTTGGGGAAGTACGTAGGGGTCCCGCGAGAACAACCGCCAGTCTTACAGATACCCTGGGAGATGCGCACCTTTAGATACCTGGCCATAGATATATATCACACGGTGGAAACAGAATGCAAGCATAATACCATGAAAGCGATAGTGAATATTGAAAATAGCATGAAGTTCTGGTCCAAGGTTCCGCTAGTTATGATGGGTAGAGGGGCTTTGCTAAAGATGGTCGTATTGCCCAGGCTACTACATTTTTTTGGGAACATACCATATATGATACCGAAGCGATTCTTTGTTAAACTACAGGGCATATGCAGGGGCTTCATTTGGCATGGAACCAGTAACAGGATTGCTCTGTGGAAATTACAAAACATGTATGATAAAGGGGGAATAAACCTACCCAACTTTGAGATGTATTATCTGGCTAGCCAATTACAGTAGGTGGCCAAGTGTCTGATAGAAGACCCAACATCAGAGTCTAGACTACTGAGATCAGAATGTGCTCCGTATTTTTTGAAAGAACTGATATGGCTACCCAAAATGGAGCTCAAAGGGCACCCGAGGATGCTGGAACTGGGATGGAAATTATGGCGCAGAGCCTGCCAGGTCATGGGGTACCCAACCCCATGCTCCCCGCAAGTGCCGTTAGTGGCACTGACCGAAGGGTGCGTGCAATTAAGGAATACAATTCGCAAGTATTGGGAGCCTGTGGGGATTTCAACAATGGGAGATATGTGGCAGGAGGGAGAGGTAAATGACTTTGGGGAGCTGGTAGCGGAAACAGGGTTACATGTGGGACAGTATATCACTTATGCGAGGTTGAAACAGAGGATTGGAGGGACGTGGTCCGAAATAACTCTGACAGACCAATGTAACGCTCACCCGAATCCCTCGGAGGCGCAGGTCTGGCCTGGGGGTTCTCGGAGTCTTCTAGGGTCACGCGCAGGCCTCGAATGCCACCCTGGAAAGGCCCTTTCCTCACAGAGATCTTGATCTGAAGGGTGAGGTGTCTGCAATTATGAGAGCAAGGGGTTAATATGGATATATAAGCCTGACTGGGTAAGCTGCCTCCCCTTCCTGGTACTCCCAAGTAGTTTGTAGGCTAAATGTGCTCACCTTATGTAGGTGAAAGCGGAGCTCTCCATCCTGCGTCTGTGCAGGGGCGCCGAAGCCAGTTACTTCACTGATTAATTGCCCAGCCTCTTGGTTGCAGAGGATGAAGATTTGGAGCTAGGCCGTTGTTAGCAGCACGAACGGCGGTTGCTTGAATATGGAGGTCCGGAGAGCGATGGAATGGCGAAGGTATTGCAGGCAAGTAAGTAGAAAATGTCAATTCGAAGTTAAAAGCACTTCTTAATGTCTCTGTTCCTTTTTCAGGTCGCAGAAGCAGCTGGGTAGAAAAATGGATGTCGAGGAATGCACCGAGGAGTGAGAAAGATGAGCGCTGCCCAAAACACGTGCGTATAGATGGAGTTTTGTATTTCTTAATGATGTCCTTTTGTTTTGCAGATGCGAGTAGCAGCGTCGGCGGAGGCGAGAAGAATGCAGCGCAGGTAAGGAAAGTTTCACAGAGGTTTACTAACCAATGTCTTTGCTTCCACAGGGTGCCGGAAAAAATGGAAAGCTGCAGCCCGTGGCTTGAGATGCACCGATGGACTGGGTAAGTGCTGCGCTGGTTTTTATCTCGTGCTAACCTGGTGTTCTTTTCCCTTTTCAGATGCTGCTGAAGACGAAGATGGTATTTCGCAAGGTAAGATTGCGGATTTCTCTTTCCCAGATGCAGAAGTTGAAGATTCTCTGGAGCTGACACGGTGAGCGTCCTGCTGCTATTGCAGAATAACGCGAAGCACGTTGCTCTGATCGGGCGTGGTTTAAATAGCTTACTGGAGTGCTTAGGTGTCTCCTTCCACAGCAGCCTCGCCCAGGTAAGAAGTCCCAGCTTCCAGAATAGTTCCAGTATCCAGTCCCAGGGAGTGGTGCTGGCCACACCCAGAGGTAAAGTAGTTCCAGCGATGGATGGATGAGGATTTCATCCTGCAGGTGAGTGAGCAGCATGGTCTGCAGCAGGTAGGTCCACCCAAGCACCATTCCTTACATCATGAGCCCGGCACGTCCTGTGCCGGGACTGAGTCCCCTTATGAGCCTGGCGCCACTGGCGCCAGGACAAGGTCCATAAGGCCCCTATGGGAGCCGATGGGTGCCTGGAAATGAAGTTGTGACCCAGCTTCCGAGGCAGTTGGGCTAAACCTGACTCCTTGGAGGCTGCGGTCATGACAGCACCCCCCCTCAAGGCCCCTCCCAAGCTTGTCTTTTCCGGAGGTTTTGGCTTGTTGGGAAAAGCCAGATGAAATTTTCGGACTAGACGAGGTGCATGTACATATTCTGAGGGTTCCCAAGATCTCTCCTGGGGTCCATATCCCTTCCAATCAATCAAGTAGTATAGTTTTGATTTGGAAATTTTGGAGTCCAAGATGTCTCGAATTTCAAATTCGGATTCTCCGTCAACTTGGATTGGCTCAGGAGGTTTAGTCAAACGGGTTCCGGGTTGCACAGGTTTCAGGAGAGAAACATGGAAGACAGGATGTATCTTCATTCGAGTAGGTAATTCTAGTTTGACAGCCACTGGGTTAATCACGGCCGTGATCGAGTAGGGTCCTAAATATCTTGGGTTGAAGGTGCGTGGCCCTTTTAAAGATAAATGTTTAGTGGACAGCCAGACTTGATCTCCTTTTTGATATTGAGGAGCCTCTTTTCGATGTTGGTCTGCTCCTTTTTTGTATGATTCTTTAGCTCGTTGAAGATGAGCTGTGGCTTCTTTAAATGCTTGAGTTATCGTCGAATGCAGATGGTCAACAGCAGGTGTTCCGAGAGCTTGAGGTGGGTCCAGATTTGAGGTTCGAGGATGACTTCCATACAGCAGGAAAAAAGGGTTTTTTTCTGTCCCAGAATGGATTGAATTATTGTAAGCGTATTCAGCAATCCAAAGGACATCCTTCCAAGTACCCTCGGATTGATGCAACATGCAGCGCAGATATTGTTCTAAAGTTTGGTTAGTTCTCTCAGTCTGCCCGTCGGTTTGAGGGTGATGGCTGGTGGAAAGTCGTACATCTATTTGTGCTAAACGACAACAACTCCGCCAAAAATGGGAAATAAATTGGCTCCCTCGGTCAGAGATTAGTACTGAAGGGAAACCGTGCAACCGGACAATGTTTTCAAGAAATTCTCGGGCTAGAATGGAAGCTGTAGGTAAACCCTTCAGTGGGATAAAATGAGCCATTTTTGAAAAAAGGTCCACGATCACTAGAATTGTGTTGTATCCGGAGCAAGGGGGTAAATCCGTGATAAAATCCATCGAGAGCGTGTGCCAAGGGCCTGGTGGAATGTCTATTGGACGTAGTAATCCTGCTGGTTTTTCCTTCTGACTCTTGTTTTGTGCGCAGATACCACAAGAAGCCACAAACTTTTTAACATCTTTCCTCCAAGATGGCCACCAAAAATGCCTTTTAATTTTCTCTGAGGTTTTGGCAACTCCAGGATGTCCTCTCATTAGAGAATCATGGTAGCAGGTGATGACCTGTTTTTGTAAGTCAACACAGGGTAAGAATAGTCTTCCTTGGAAATACAATAGGTTCTGATCTATTGTAAAATCCTTTCCTTTCAATTGCCAATTCGATGAATCTTCGGGAGTTATGAGTTGATTGACCCTTGCTTTAATCTCTTCGAGGGATAGTGTGTTGATTGCTACTAGTATCTTTTGTTCAGGAATTATTGGCACCGGCTCCGGATTAGCTGTAAGTTCGTCTACCCCTATCCGGGAAAGGGCGTCTGCTTTTCCGTTCCTAACGCCTGGTCGATATGTGATTACAAAATCGAATTCTGCGAAGAATAGAGCCCAGCGTAGTTGCCTCGAAGATTGAGCTTTAGCTGACTTCAGGTACTGGAGGTTACGGTGATCCGTGATTACAGTTACTGTGTGGCGGGCTCCCAAAAGATAATGCCGCCAGGCCTTAAAGGCGGACTTAATTGCCAAGAGTTCTTTGTCCGTAATTGTGTAGTTGATCTCAGGAGCCGAAAATTTGCGAGACCAAAAGGCTACAGGGTGTAACTGGTGCGTTTCGGGGTCTCTTTGTGACAGCACCGCCCCCATTGCAAGACTGGAAGCGTCTGTCTCGACGATGTAGGGAAGTTCTGGACGGGGATGCCTTAAGACTGGAGCAGAGATAAATTTGGCTTTTAATTCTTGGAAGGCTTGTTCAGCTTCTGGAGTCCACTCGAATTTTTTATTCTTTTTCAGAAGAGCCGTGATAGGTTGGACTACCCGAGAGAATTCAGGAATGAACCTTCGGTAAAAATTAGCGAAGCCCAGCATGCTCTGTACACCTTTCACGGAAGTTGGGGAAGGCCATTTGGTGATAGCATCCACTTTTCTTGAGTCCATGTGAACTCCGTTGGGTGACAAGATGAACCCTAAAAATTCCACTTCCTTTGCGTGAAGGTGCACTTCTCCAGTTTAGCAAACAAGCGGTGTTGGCGAAGTCTCTGTAAAACCGCTGTGACGTGTCTACGATGATCAGTTTCTTAGGCTGAGTATACCAGGATGTCGTCAATATAAACGACTACGCACACATCAATAAGTTCTCTGAGGACATCATTCATGAAAAACTGGAAAGCGGCCGGTGCGTTACATAGTCCGAAGGGCATTACTTGATACTCAAATAATCCATATTTAGTGCGAAAGGCCGTCTTCCATTCGTCGCCCTCCTTAATGCGTACCAAATGGTAAGCTCCTCTGAGGTCTAACTTTGTGTATATGCAGGCGCCTTTTACCTGGTCCAATAATTCAGGAATCAAGGGCAACGGGTATCGGTTTTTGACTGTAATCTGGTTCAGGGCGCGATAATCGATCCAAGTTCTTAGGTCACCTTCCTTTTTCGGGACGAAGAACAAAGCTGAGGAAGCCGGGGATTTCGAGGGGCGGATGAATCCGTTAGCCAAGTACTGGTCCAAGTATTGCCTGAGATGGAGGTTTTCTGGTTCAGTGAGGGCATATATTCTACTGCACGGAGGGGTGGACCCAGGTATTAGGTCTATCTGGCAGTCGTATGACCGATGCGGAGGCAGGGTGTTGGCTTGATCTTTCTGAAAGACGTCGCTGAACTCTTGGTATTCCAGAGGTAATCGGGGGTCCTTGGAAGTGATGGCTGCTAGCTTGATTTCGGGCTGAGGATAACAGGTTGAAGCGCATTCTGGAAACCGAATTACCCTGGCTCGCCAGTCTATCTGAGGATTGTGCTTTTCCAACCAAGGCATTCCCAGAATCACCTGAAACTGCGGGGCCTTGATTACATCAAACACGATCTTCTCCCGATGTCCGTCTTGACATAACAACGTTACCTCCATGGTGGTATGAGAAACTGGTCCGGAAGCTATTTCAGTACCATCCACTGTAGTGATTACGTCCTTTACCATCTTGGGACGTAGGGGAAGATCCATCCTGATAGCCAAGTCTTGGTCCACATAATTACCGATTGCTCCGCTATCAATGTATACTTTGATAGCATGCATGCGATCTGGTCTATTGGGACTTATGAGGACCATAGGCATTACCAAATGCGAGGTCAAGGAACTGGTTTTAACGCTCGGCAAGCGGACCTCTACGCTTGTCGGGCGAGGTCGTTTCCCGATTCCAGTTTCTCAGCATTTTTATCAGAAACTCCTACGGTCTTCTTGACCGGTTTCACTGAGCAATCACGAAGGAAATGTCCAGAATTCCCACAGTATAGGCACAGCTGTAATTGCCTTCTTCTTTCCTTTTCTTTCTGAGTTAATGGTCCTTTTACTACTCCTATTTGCATTGGTTCCACGGAGTCATTCCCTTTAGCGGAGCTCTGAGGTCTTGAAAGTACCCGGGTTTCAAATCTGGATCGATTGGTCTTCCTGTTCTGTAGCCGATGATCTAATTGGACTACTAGGTCGATATAATCTGAACAGTCTTGCGGCGGATTAACCACCTGTGCTAAAACGTCTTTAAGTTCCCCACGTAGACCTCTGTAGAAGAGCGTGATTCTCTTATCTTCAGGCCACCTGGTCTCAACCACCAGTCTATTAAAGGACGCTATGTAAGCCAGGAGATCCTGATTACCTTGTCTGAGTGACAGGAGTTCATTGTCCAAGGCCTGCCCCTGTGAATGTCTTGCGAACAACTTTTCCATACTGGTCTGAAAGTCTTGAAAGTTATAGAGGAGCGGGTCATCCTGTGTCACGAGAGGAATGGACCAATCTGCAGCACTACCGCTAAGATAGGAAAGTACAAACGCTACCTTGGCCTGGTCCGTTGGGAATGCGGCGGGTCTACACAGAAAGTGCAAGCGGCATTGATTGATGAATACTGCATATCGCTTTGGATCACCGGAAAAACGTTCGGGCGGGGCCAAAGGCACATTCCCTGGCAGATTAATTTGCACCGGATTACTTGAGGTTGTAGGAGTGCCGCCCTCTCCATAGGGAGGCAGTGGCGTCTGTCCCGCTTGAGCCTGTAGCAACTGTCTGGCCAGATCATCCGTCCGTTCCTTGGCAATGATCAACTCCCTTCGTAAAGCGTTTGTTTCTTGGCGAGATACGTGTACTTCTGCCCTTAGTTCCCCAAGCAATTGAGCCAGTTGATCTGTGCCCGAGGTTTCCATTGCGCCTGGGTGGGAAAATTGCGGTAGGCTTCGCGTTCTGTAACGCTCACCTGAATCCCTCGGAGGCGCAGGTCTGGGCTGGGGGTTCTCGGAGTCTTCTAGGGTCACGCGCAGGCCTCGAATGCCACCCTGGAAAGGCCCTTTCCTCACGGAGATCTTGATCTGAAGGGTGAGGTGTCTGAAATTATGAGAGCAAGGGGTTAATATGGATATATAAGCCTGACTGGGTAAGCTGCCTCCCCTTCCTGGTACTCCCAAGTAGTTCGTAGGCTAAATGTGCTCACCTTATGTAGGTGAAAGCGGAGCTCTCCATCCTGCGTCTGTACAGGGGCGCCGAAGCCAGTTACTTCACTGTTTAATTGTCCAGCCTCTTGGTTGCAGAGGATGAAGATTTGGAGCTAGGCCGTTGTTAGCAGCACGAACGGCGGTTGCTTGAATATGGAGGTCCGGAGAGCGATGGAATGGCGAAGGTATTGCAGGCAAGTAAGTAGAAAATGTCAATTCGAAGTTAAAAGCACTTCTTAATGTCTCTGTTCCTTTTTCAGGTCGCAGAAGCAGCTGGGTAGAAAAATGGATGTCGAGGAATGCACCGAGGAGTGAGAAAGATGAGCGCTGCCCAAAACACGTGCGTATAGATGGAGTTTTGTATTTCTTAATGATGTCCTTTTGTTTTGCAGATGCGAGTAGCAGCGTCGGCGGAGGCAAGAAGAATACAGCGCCGGTAAGGAAAGTTTCACGGAGGTTTAATAACCAATGTCTTTGCTTCCACAGGGTGCCGGAAAAAATGGAAAGCTGCAGCCCGTGGCTTGAGATGCACCGATGGACTGGGTAAGTGCTGCGCTGGTTTTTATCTCGTGCTAACCTGGTGTTCTTTTCCCTTTTCAGATGCTGCTGAAGACGAAGATGGTATTTCGGAAGGTAAGATTGCGGATTTCTCTTCCCCAGATGCAGAAGTTGAAGATTCTCTGGAGCTGACACGGTGAGCGTCCTGCTGCTATTGCAGAATAACGCGAAGCACGTTGCTCTGATCGGGCGTGGTTTAAATAGCTTACTGGAGTGCTTAGGTGTCTCCTTCCACAGCAGCCTCGCCCAGGTAAGAAGTCCCAGCTTCCAGAATAGTTCCAGTATCTAGTCCCAGGGAGTGGTGCTGGCCACACCCAGAGGTAAAGTAGTTCCAGCCATGGATGGATGAGGATTTCATCCTGCAGGTGAGTGAGCAGCATGGTCTGCAGCAGGTAGGTCCACCCAAGCACCATTCCTTACATCATGAGCCTGGCACGTCCTGTGCCGGGACTGAGTCCCCTTATGAGCCTGGCGCCACTGGCGCCAGGACAAGGTTCATAAGGCCCCTATGGGAGCCGATGGGTGCCTGGAAATGAAGTTGTGACCCAGCTTCCGAGGCAGTTGGGCTAAACCTGACTCCTTGGAGGCTGCGGTCATGACAACCAACCAGACGAGGCCATAGAAACAATGTATGACATAGCAGAGGGAGGGCATGAGGTGACTCGAATTTATGAGTTGTTGATGTCCAGAGTAAACAAGAAAGTGACCCAACTAAGACAAGAGTGGGAAGGGGAAGCAGGAGAACTCATGAGTGATGGGGCGTGGGCGCGGGCCCAGGGGTATAATAAAAAAGTGTCCAGGAATGCAAGGTTACAGCAAATACAACTGTACATAACCCACAGGGCATATATGACTCCCCAGAGAATAGCCCGGTTTGAAAATGCTTGTAGGCAGACATGCCCCAAATGCGCGGTAGAAAACGCAGGGATGATGCATATGTTTTGGGCATGTCCAGAAATTGGGAAGTTTTGGAGAGAAGTAGCCCACTGGCTAAATGAGAAAGGGATCAAGCTAAACATTGAATCCGGGTCGGCATGCATGGTAGGGGGGGGGTTACCTAGATCGCGTCAATTGAAACATGTCAGTAAACTAAAGGACTTGGCTTTTATACTCGCCAAGTGCAGGATAGCTATGGGATGGAAAGCATGTAATAGACCGAGGGTGGAGGTTTGGTGGAGTGATTTACAGAAATGGACCGAGGCTGAAATGGCCTTATGGAACGATACAGCAAGCAGAGGTGGGGAGGAGGAAACGAGCAACCTGACGGCCTGGAAACATTCAGTGGCTACACTGTTTGGGTCCACCCATGATTGCCTAAGTGACCAAGATACCCTTGAGAACATAGTCAGGGAGGATCTCCCAGAGGAGAGGACGATAGAGCACCAAGTCGAGTAAGCTCGGGTTGGGGGAGGGGTAAGCAGCAGATACCTAAATGATGTGAACATGATGTTAATGCAGACGGATAAGTAATGCTGAATTTGTTGAAATGTTGAATGTTTGTTGTAGAAACCAATAAAAATTGTTTTAAAAAAAAGTGTGCGTGTGAGTATCTTGGTGTGGGTTATTTGGGTGTGAACAGGAGGCAGAGGAGGGCATCCGAGGTATCGGAGAAGGAAAGTGTGACATGAGTGCGGAATCTATTGGAGAGAGGGGTCTGTGGAGTACTTATGCGTGGAAGTAAGGAGTGAATAGAATAGTGGTGGGAGTGAGAGGTGGTAGTAGTAGGCGGTAGTGGTAGTAGGCAGTGGTGGTAGTGCTATCAGAGGGGGATAGTGAAACTAAAGGGAAAGAGAGCAGCAGTAATATACTAGTAGTAAAATAAGGTAGTGGTAGTAGTAAAAGAGGTGCTAGTGATGAGAATTAATATTGGAGTAGGAAGGTGGTAGTAGCAAAAGAGTAGTAGGGACAAGGAGGTAGCATATGAAAAAGAAGGCAGGAGAGGACAACACAGGAGAAAGTAGGCCCACCCCCCTCACATTGGTTGCCTTGCACTTGATAGCCCAATCGGAGCAACCGGGAGGCGGGAGCGGGCACAGCTGTACTAAGGCCCGCGACGAAGGCCCCTGCCTGCTCCCTGTCTGCTTCCAGAACGCTGCTTGAGATATTTTCTTGTCACCCCTGCACCTGACTTTCTATGATGCTGCTACCTCTCTTTACTAAGACATTTGGTCTTCCATAACACACCTCCATAACTTTGGGTTAATTCCCTCCTCCTGGACACGTCTCCACTCTCCTTTTGACTCTGTTTCCTTCTCTGCTTGTCTCCCATGTTTTGCACTTCTGATTGCACTGCATTTTTGCACCCACTGCTAGCATCCAACTCTGGTTGCTCTTCAAATCTAATTGGGTTTTGATGCATTTTACTTAGTTCAAATCTGGCTGTGTTTTGTTGCATTTAACTTAGTTCAAATCTGGCTGTGTTTTATGCAAACCTGCGGTGCCATTTGCGCAGCCCCCCCCCCTCCCTGCTGTATACTTGTGTTGTCTGCTTGCCCTCCTGTCGTGCATCGCTCCCCCAACTGCCTGCCTCCTCTTCTTGTTTCACCAAACCCACCATTTCTCAGTCCTCTCTTCCTCTCCCTATCTTTCTCCCTCTCCCCTTCCCCCCTATATTCTTTGCACTTACTCTATCTCAAATGTCTTCTGACTTAGTATGATAGTAGCTTGTTTGTTCCTCTCCTCCTCCTCCCTGCTCCCTCCTCCCCCGCCCCTCACCTCTTGTTCAATTCTCCGGCTCTACCAGAAATGTTATCAGGCCTAGTACGTTAGTTGCTTGTCTGTCTCATCTCCTACCCCCATCCTCTCCTTATCTTTGTCATAGTTCTTGCACTATCTGAAATGTTGCCAGGCCCAGTATGATAGTAATTTCACATTCAGGTGGTTGGGAGCAGAACAACATCGGGACGTAGGGTAGGAGGAAAAGTGAGCTTGTGCATGTTTGGGGAATACATGGTACAGGATGGAAGGAGACCTTATGCCTAACTCCCTGAGCATACTAAGCGGGCTAGGTCAGGGAAAGGCTGGAAGGCCCCTATGGAGTCAGGTAGCCATTATATTGGGAAAAGCACCATTAATCCCAGTCAGAAGACCAGACAAACAATTGGCACAGTTCAATAGAACAAACATCCCTGTTACGGATGCCTCGGCTAGGGAGGAGGGAAAGGCCGGCGAAGTAGAGCTAGAGAGGGACCGCACGAGCGCCCCAAACCCCACAAAACACCCAAATACAGCAACCAGTCTGTCTATTTAAGTTCAATAAACAACTTTGGACTTGCATCCTGCATCAGAGTGGTTGTTTGGTGTGGACACCCCATCACAGTTGCTACAGTTTCAGAGGAACTAGGACCATGCTCTTGCTTATGAGACAGAACAGCAACCAGGCAGACACTGTAAAGGTGGCAAGAACACAAGGTTGCTGCAACCACCATCACGTGGATCCCTTCCACCCCCACCCCCTTCTCTGTAAGGTGCAAGCAGGACCTCTGTCATTTAAGTCTTCCTGTTTGGTTACCAAACTCTTTTCCACCCGACAGTTATTGATGGGGGCTGCTGATACAGGAAAAGCATTGCTATGTTGTCCCAAAAATGTGGATCTGGAAAAATAGTGAAATGGTACATGTCACTCTGTTTAATTAGACTGATCCGTCTGTCACCCCACAAGCACATTAGCATTTTTCTACATATTGTCCTTAGTGCCTCATCCACTGCTGCATCATTTTGCACTGGGTCCCAATGTTGCGTGCTGCCCAGGGTACTTCTCTAGAAGGAAACTGAGTGGCATGAGTTCACAAGTCAGTTTCCTCGTGATTGACGCTCATGTTTGTTTCCACGATTGCATGTAGTGCCTTGTGCACAAAGTGAAACAAATGCCAATGGCTCGCTGACCGAGCAGTGCCGCTTAAAGCTTTGGCTTGCTGGGCTGCCATTGTGTTGTACATTTTATCAAAGCATTGTTTAAGTATATTCAGGGTGGAGCTTCAGCAAGTGGCAACCCCAAGCTTGATTTGGTTGGTTTGGCAGATGGTGTGTGTCCTGGAAGTGGGCAAATGCATTGCAAGTGGTGTAAGAGCATCTGAAGAGTGTGGATGTCTTAGAAGCACATTGCCTGTTAAACTACACCAGTGAGTCCCTCATAAAGAGCAAGGTAACCATTGGCATGAAGGAAAACACTAATCTCTCATGGGATTCATTAAACAATGCTTATATAGTTACTTTAAATATGACTGAATCATGACAAACAGAAAAGAAACAGGAGTATATATTTATTGTAATATGCACACACAAATCGCAAATATTACATTTTATTCATATACACCATACAATAGGTAAAAACATCTATAACTTGTTAAACCCACACGTGCACATCACCATAAAGTTCCAGTTCTCAAACATCATAAGAGAAACTGCATTTGAATTGTAATATTCTTTCTTTGTTCTGCTTTATTCGACAGTTGTGTCTTTAGCATACATAATACATGATATTTCGCATTTATCACATCTAGGCTCCAAGAATTGTCCATTTGAAAAGAAAACTAAAGCATTTAAAAATAATCACAGACCATAATTTAACCATACAGTAAAGTTCTTACATGATGATACTTGGTGCAGTTGCCCAATCAAATAGTTCCTGCTGTGCCAGGCTCGGTAAACAAATCTTGTCACAAAATATGTCATTGACAATTTTTGTTGATTGGCATAGGGCTTCTGTAATTCCATTAACGCAAGCCTTTTTGAACAATGGCAACAGATGTCACGACTCGCTCCCTTCGCTCCCGTTCCCGCCACTTGGGGGCATGTTTTGGGGTTTATTCCCTACTGGACATTTCCTCCGAACCTAATGCTACAGTGCTGTGATGAATTGGGAGCGCTAAAACCTTATTTTCCAAGTTACTTCCCTTCCGGATCCATTCCAGGTTTTTGGCAGCCAGCATGCTACTTTAATCAAATGACTATGCTTCCCAGAATGCCTGGCTCACTGCTTCACCTCCTCCCTTGCAGGACAAGGTTGGGTGGAGGATAGGCAACACCTGTGACTGCAGGTGCAGCAGGCGGCACACCTGAGGGGTGTGCTCGTTAAGCAGCTTTAAAAGCCTCAGTTTGCTTCAGTCCAGCGCTGGTCATCGTTGCAGTGTTCCTGTTGTGACTAGTCCCTTGTTCCTTGTTCCTAGCTTTTGTGCCTAGTTCCTGTTTCTTGTTCCTCTGACCTGGATTTCGGATTCATGTGCTTAATTGATTTCTGCTTTCTGGATTTCCCTTTCTGTCTTCCTCTGTCTGCAGGCAGCCTTTCTCTGTGCTTTACCTTTTGATGCAGCCCAATTTGCCTGTGTTTTCTGTTTCTTTGATGCTGTCCTTTGCTACTGAAAAACTTGATGCATTAGTCTTTCCTTTTTTAGATTTAGCTTCCTGCCCTTTCTCCTTGGATGGGTGGGAAAGGTTTCCTTTTGTGATATCATTTTCCCTGCTCCTGATCCTTACTTTCTATTGGGATCCATTCCATGTTTTCCATTTCACTTCTGCATTTATTTCCCATTTGATTATTTAGGTGTGGGGTGCTGTTGTAACTAGTCCCTGTGTGAATGCCTTTTGTTTTCCTCACTATTTCTTTAATCACAATTCCTTCTTGCTCCTTGACTTAGGTCTTAGGTATTTAGTTATCCTCCACCCATTGCTGTTATAGCCTTCTGGGTCCCTGTTTGATCAACTGGGTTCGTGGGTTTACTGACATTCAAGTGGTCTTTCCGGTTCTCGTGAGTACTGTTTCTAAGTTCCTTATTCAGTATCATCCAGAGTGTCAGCACACAGATCCTGTCCTTGCTTGCCCTCTACGTGGGCTTAGCGCTGTCAGTATCTGTAATAGCATAGTGGGTAAGGAGTTTGCCGACTTTCCTTTCAGTCATAAGGAGGTTCTAAGTGCTTACCCCACATCCCTTTTCATATATTGGTATTTTTGTTTCACTCTATCTGCACTCCTGGGTTTTAGTATATATGAGTCGTGGTTCTTGTGTGCACGTTGTTTGATTCAAGGTTATTCACTGTGCGATTTTGCACACATTTCCCTTGCCATATTCGCTGCCTTTGTACTCACCTGATTAATCCTGACAGAATGACCAGCCATAAATTCCCATTGAATATGGCAAGTTTAAGAAAGAAAAGCAGCAAGGCCTCTAACAAGTTTGTACAGAAAGCTTCCCCTACATTTACCTGTGACAATCAAATCACTAGTCCTGACTTAAATGAACTCCTTGTCACAAATGGGCATTTACGTGCAGAGTATTTTTCCCACAGGATGGCACATCTTACATTGCCTGATCCTAGTTCTGTCTTTTATTCTGATCCAGATTCTATGTCAGCACAAGCCTTAGCAGCAGAAAATAACACACTGTTAGACTTATTATACAAGAGTACCTCTGTTGTTGAACCCCATGATTCCAGTTGTGCTTCACCTCAGATTGAACAGTTTCATGGTACAAACATAAAGAATGGAGGGGTTCCTTGCATAACTTCTGTTTTCTACCCTCAGTCTAAAGCATACTCCTTTCAACAAGTACATACTGTAGTCCCTAATGCCAAGAGGTCTAATGTCAATAGTTTGCTTAAGGGAAACACAGACCAAGTTGGTAAGAGAAAGTATAAATCACAGAACCAGCAAGCAGTAGATGACAATGTACAATCGGTGCACATCCAGATTGCTAGTGCAGGATCCAGGCCTGATGCCACTATGCCTCCCCCTGTGCCTACTGATAGTGATGTACAGTTAATGCAGGGCATGCTAAGAGCTAAGCTTGAGGAGTTAAGACAAGAATTCATTTCTTTACAAGAGGAGAATAAGAGTGCAGAGACTTTGGTAAACCATGATATTTGTCAATATGTTAGATCTATTGGGAGTGAAAGTATTTCTTCTAGCACCGCGCTTAATCTGGGCACAGTTTCTGACAATTGTTCTGCTGTTTGTCAGGGATTGCAGTTAGCTGAAGATTTACAAGCCACTCCTTTACCTAAAATTTCCTGTGTAGCAGTTTGTCATAATTCTGAGCTTGAGCACATACATGCTTCTGATTTCCAAACACAATCCACAATGGTGACATACACAGAATCAGTCACTAGTGTAGGCTTAGGTTCTGCCCTTGATCTTGCTGTTGAGACTGAAATAGACGTTCAAGTTGATGTGGAAAACGATGCTACCTCTGTGTTCGCTCTTCCTTCTGCCAATTTTGGTCACAACGAACAGTCAGAGACAGTACAGATTTCAGATTTTGATGGACTCATTCCACAGTATACTGAACCAAAAACCTGGCAGACGATTCCTGAACTGTTGATTGTTAATCTGCCACTTTCAGAAGCTAAAACAGAGGAATGGACAATTGACGAAATCCTGATTAACAGAGACTTTACTATGGTGATTCCTCTGGTTGATATTGACTTCTACAAAGAAAGAGACTCTGTGTCACCCACTAAAGAAAGGGACTGCAAGGGTACAGCTCAGTCTTTGGTTACTGGTGCCAAGGAGTCAACTGCCCTAAAGGTGTTTTCCATTCCTGAGCCACAAATGTGTCTGTCGACTTCTGGGACTTCAGTCTGTCCTCCTACCACCATTGACTCTTCTATTATCCAGTCCACAGCTCTGCAGTCATCTTTGACACACGTGTCTTCAATCAATGAACAACTGCCATGTCTGCCATTCACTCAAGAGCCTTCACCATGTACGTGGTCAGTGCCAAAGACCTTGACAAGTTTGTCTTCAGCTAACGAGATGGCTCCAGCTTGCATGCCTTCAGCCTCAGAATTTCCTCTGGCATGCCTGTCTTCGGCTACAGTGACTCATCCAGCAGATTATCCTTCAGCCATGGAGCCTCCGGTAGTACATTCTAAGTGCATGTCTTCGGTCCCAGAGCCTACTGCTAGTTTGGCTTCAGTTCATGAGAGACCTGTATCCTGCTCAGCCTCGCGGCCAATATCGGAGGTGTACCTGTCTACACTGTCGGATCCTGCTGCATATTCTTCTGCTCCAGAGATTCCTCCTGAATCCCAACCATTTATTACCGATGAAGGTCCAGCCTGCCCTTTGTATGCTTCAGGGGGATCACCACGGCCCAGTCACCGAACAAGTAGCAGACCAGGATAGCGGGCTGGGTGGTTCGCATCTGGGGTCCGGTTCGGATCAGCCGCTTGACAGCTTTTTTGTTGCCGGATCACGCATGAGCCCGAGGGAAAGGACGGGCACGGCCCCCCAGCAGCAGCACCAGTTGGGTGCTAGTAGCCAAAGGAAGGGAATGACTGCTGCAGTTCAAGATGTGCCTGTTATTGCTCCTGCTGCGAGTGTGCCTGTTGTACTAAGTACTGCGTCTATCACTCCTATCAGTATGCCAAACGTCCCTGCGGTTGTATCCCACGTGCAACAAGGTGGCTACACGACTGTCACCGGGAGTGCCAGCCTCGAACAACCTATAGGACTTCCAGGCCTCCAAGGCATGGAACATATGCAGTCAAACCTTAGTCACTTTCAACCACAAGCCTTTTCCCAGATGGATGACAGAAAAGGATCCGAACCTCTACCTCGGCCGACACCTTCTTTTTCTGAACATAAACATTTCCTGAAACCCGCAGTTTCCTCACCTCCTGCGTGTCCACTCTCGGCAGAAAGGCTAACAGGGCTTCTACCATTGTCTAAGGCATGTTGCACCAGCCTACCTCCCTCCTCAAAGACTTTTAAGTGTCCACTCCCAGTGACTGAGCTTCCTGGACCTTCCAACTCTGCTTCAGGTCCTGCAAGTCCTTCATGCCTTTCTTCAAACCATGAGTCTCTTCCTCACCAGAAGCCTGCCTATGACTCTTCTAGACTGCAGCTTGATTCTATTCATTCCAGTCCATCTGCTTTTGCCCACAGGCCACCATTTCCATCAGTGCCACCTCCAAAGACAAAGCGCTCCTATCATAGAAGGAAGATGTTTTGTGCGGGTGACGGTTGCCTGGAGACGGCCGTGGAAGGGGGTATACTGTCACGACTCGCTCCCTTCGCTCCCGTTCCCGCCACTTGGGGGCATGTTTTGGGGTTTATTCCGTACTGGACATTTCCTCCGAACCTAATCCTACAGTGCTGTGATGAATTGGGAGCGCTAAAACCTTATTTTCCAAGTTACTTCCCTTCCGGATCCATTCCAGGTTTTTGGCAGCCAGCATGCTACTTTAATCAAATGACTATGCTTCCCAGAATGCCTGGCTCACTGCTTCACCTCCTCCCTTGCAGGACAAGGTTGGGTGGAGGATAGGCAACACCTGTGACTGCAGGTGCAGCAGGCGGCACACCTGAGGGGTGTGCTCGTTTAGCAGCTTTAAAAGCCTCAGTTTGCTTCAGTCCAGCGCTGGTCATCGTTGCAGTGTTCCTGTTGTGACTAGTCCCTTGTTCCTTGTTCCTAGCTTTTGTGCCTAGTTCCTGTTTCTTGTTCCTCTGACCTGGATTTCGGATTCATGTGCTTAATTGATTTCTGCTTTCTGGATTTCCCTTTCTGTCTTCCTCTGTCTGCAGGCAGCCTTTCTCTGTGCTTTACCTTTTGATGCAGCCCAATTTGCCTGTGTTTTCTGTTTCTTTGATGCTGTCCTTTGCTACTGAAAAACTTGATGCATTAGTCTTTCCTTTTTTAGATTTAGCTTCCTGCCCTTTCTCCTTGGATGGGTGGGAAAGGTTTCCTTTTGTGATATCATTTTCCCTGCTCCTGATCCTTACTTTCTATTGGGATCCATTCCATGTTTTCCATTTCACTTCTGCATTTATTTCCCATTTGATTATTTAGGTGTGGGGTGCTGTTGTAACTAGTCCCTGTGTGAATGCCTTTTGTTTTCCTCACTATTTCTTTAATCACAATTCCTTCTTGCTCCTTGACTTAGGTCTTAGGTATTTAGTTATTCTCCACCCTATGCTGTTATAGCCTTCTGGGTCCCTGTTTGATCAACTGGGTTCGTGGGTTTACTGACATTCAAGTGGTCTTTCCGGTTCTCGTGAGTACTGTTTCTAAGTTCCTTATTCAGTATCATCCAGAGTGTCAGCACACAGATCCTGTCCATGCTTGCCCTCTACGTGGGCTTAGCGCTGTCAGTATCTGTAATAGCATAGTGGGTAAGGAGTTTGCCGACTTTCCTTTCAGTCATAAGGAGGTTCTAAGTGCTTACCCCACATCCCTTTTCATATATTGGTATTTTTGTTTCACTCTATCTGCACTCCTGGGTTTTAGTATATATGAGTCGTGGTTCTTGTGTGCACGTTGTTTGATTCAAGGTTATTCACTGTGCGATTTTGCACACATTTCCCTTGCCATATTCGCTGCCTTTGTACTCACCTGATTAATCCTGACAACAGATAAATCCTTCTTAAATCTTTATATATCTCACAAAAAAGGGCATACATTACACAATGATCAGATTTCAGAAGTATGATCTTTCCAACCTTGAGGACATTTTGCAACCTTGAGAGTACCAGTCCTGAATTCCATAAATAGTGTGCGAGCATAGACTGGTGATATTAAAGCAAGGTATAGCTTGGTGCCTTGATCCGTTTTCACAGTCAGATAGTTCAGTCCTACTTTGAAATGTAAACACAAGCTCACAAGATGTTCATACATAGTCAGTAGCCAGAATCTACCCAGTGTAATACAGGTTTTGAGGCCATCTGAGATACAATTGATTCTAGACTGCACTCCAACAATAACAGGGCATTGGGAAACTCCTTGGTAATCCTAAACATCTTTTTCAGAAACTTGTTCTCCACAGTCCCCAGATTCTGGCAATTGATGTATCCCCACAATTCAGCTCCATAAACAGCAGCAGTGGCGGTCTGTAGCCTGTAAATATTGATGGCAGGAGATTCAGCTCCCTCTCCATGCTCCACAAAAGGTTTCTCAAACCGCCACAGTTTTTTTCCCCAAAACAACCTGGGACTTTTTGGACTGGGCAGACCGGTTCTATGTGAATAGACCTTTTTTTTTAAAGGTCTCAAGAGAAAAAGACAGATTTACATTGACCAATTTTTCTTTTGATCAGAAAACCGGCATTGCAAAGGTCTTTTTCTATTGAGACCTTTAAAATGCGGTATTCCCTTTTCTGTATTTTTTATTAAAAAAAATATTTTACATATTCCGAGCGCCCCCATTGTTCCTCCACGCCCCCAACCCCAAAACCAAAACACATACATACACACAACACACACTCATGAACCCCCATCTCTCAATCCCAATCTCCTCCTCCCCCACACTTCACACCAAAATGCATACATACACACAACACACACTTACCCACACACTTGACCATTCTCCTGGTCCTGCGCTTTAGAAAGACTGCTCCATGCAGTCACAGAGCAGTCTTTCTAAATCGGTCTTTTAGTGAAAAGATCTTTTTCAAAAGATCTTTTCACTTGACCGGCAGACCATGTCCCAGTATCCATAAACCTTACTCCCAGGTAATTGTAAATGTTTATTTGTAAAGCGCTTATACACAAGTGAAGTGCTTCAAAGCGCTTAAAGGCGGGAAGGGAACAAGAGGATATCACTGTCATTCTTACGCCTTTAAGATTCTGAATGATTTAACAGCAATAACTAGCATACTAGGCCAGGGCATTTCCACTAGTATAAGTACTCGTAGTGGTTTACTTGTTCAAGGTTAGTTCCATCTAAGGAGCATACACAGGGTTTTTTTCTCAGTGGTCTGAACACCAGTGTTTTTGTCTTATTCTTTTTAAGGTTCAGGCCCAGTTAAAAACATTTGGTGGTGAAACATTCCAGACATTGCATTGACCCCCATTGGGGTTGTTGCTAGCAGCACTGCACCATCGGCAAAAAACAATGATGTCAGTGCTGAGTTTTTGGGATCAAACCTGCCACCAGAACATTCAGCCACCAATATCAAAATGACTTCATTGATGCAGAGACAAAACAGGAGCGGGGCAAGGACACAGCCTTGCTGCATGCCCCTGTCGACCCCAAACTGATCAGTGGTTTCTCTTGCGAGATCCCACCTCACCACAGCTGTGTTGTTGGAGTATAGTTGAGCAATAACTGCTATCAATGAATCGGGGACCCCCTTAGCCCCCCGTTCTATCAGTACCTGCCATAACTGATCTCTTGGGATGCAGTCAAACGCGGTTTGAAGATGAATTGAAAAAATATAGCCACATTGTAATGGCAAAGTATAAGAGCTCTGCATCACTTGATTGGAATTATATACAAGTAGTGTGGGAAATGCAATTAGCCTACAAGTATACATTGTTTAAACTTGTAAATAAAACCATCACTGTATTATAAACATCCGGATCACTCTCTCAATAAGGTGCATACAGTAAATGTAGAACTTGTGTACGCAGGTTTTGATGAATAGCGTCATCTTACTCAAGGCTAAATAACTATTAGAAGTACTTAAGAAAGAAACAAAAGACAACATTAAGACATTGATAATCAATTGCAATAAACATATACACCCTTCACATATTAAATCCATTACATATTCAGTGTATTGTATCATTCAGTGGGCTTTCACTTCTGAACATGATGATCATTTCATTGGGTTAACTAATCAAGCAAAAGTAAAGAAATTCACATGAATTTCTTTTCCACATAGGATTATTTTTGTAAAAGATTGACCTTAACCTACTCCTATCAAGACTTTGGAGGTCAATTATTTTGGACAACAACTTGATTTTTCAATTGACTATACAAAGTTGATTTTGAGCTGTACCATCTTATAAATTTCCAACTTGCAACTAATGAATCTGCAAAAATGTGAAACAAACTACATTTGCCTAAATATATGCAAAGTCTAAGTCATTTCTGTTCCGGTCACTTATCACATTTTAATTCAGCACTCTTCGTGGCATAGCTTTGCAAACCTGGCTTCTCTGCTTTAGTGACAAACCTGCGTCTGACATAACAGAACAAGGTATTCTATCTGGTCCGTCGTAACAACAAAGCAAAAAGACTGCACAATAGGGACTGCAACACACCAGAAGTGAACCACACAGAAATTCACTCTGAATAAACAATGAAGTACTCCCAATTCCTTGAATGACAAATGTAAGAGCCGTTCTTAGATTCGGCTCACATAATTCAGAAAGCTCTAATACGAGTTTACACAGATTACAGTTCACTGCAATCACGTGCAATGTAGACCGTTCTGGCTGGTCATTTCGCCCTTCACTATGAGCCTGTAGATTATAAATCAAAAATGGTTTTTGTTGTTATAAGTTAAGTTTAAGCGAACCACCTCTTCGGTCTAATAGTACCTTTTTTAAATACAAACCATTTGATGTCATCCTGGTTATGATTATTATCACGGAAAGGAAATACCATAGGTGCTGTAAGACAAGGTTAATTCTTGATCTACGTAAATGTTTTAATGTGGTGTACCTTTCATTGTGCCTTTCCTATATTACCTTTATTACAAAGAAAAAAACAACCTAGATTATATTTTCAGATTTACAGTTCATATGACATTTAAAATTGCCAAGTAATAGTTGCATAATGAAACATTTTTTAATGAAAAATTGGTACATAGAGCAATGACCACATGCATAATGGCCAAATATTGCTTGAAAACTGTGATATCTTCAGATCTCTAATTTCTAAATCAGTTCTCTGCAAAAGCATGAACGAAGTTGAACTGAGCTTAAGGTTAAGGCCTTTCTTACATGCAAAGGTTTTCGTAGTCTAGGTTAAAAACATTTGCAGTATCTGTCAACTGCATAAAACAAGATTTCGTACCATGTTGCTATGGTGATAAAAGATAATCACACAGACTAATATATTGAGATCATTATTCTTTTTTTAGGACTAAAAGACATCCTAAAACCTACCCCTTTTAAATGACCATTTAATTGGGTTGTCACGCTTAACCAGTCTGTGTGATTATCCCTGATTATATGTAGAAATCAGAGCATCCAGTGCAATTGCTTCTGGCTCTCAGAAATTGATTAAAAGGGATACATGTACCTACAGTTAGCAGGAAAAGTACAAAGAAGTATTTCATTCCCTATGTTTGCGTTATAAAGTTATCGCTAGTTGCCTGTCACAATTCTTTATTAAAAGATCTAAAAAAAGGCACTTTGCCCTGACTGTATGTGGCTGTACATTTTACATCTGGAATCGTTCTAACTGAAATATGTAATTCCTCATAATTAGTATATTGTCAATATAATAACGATATAAGATAAATAGATGTTACTCTCACCTCAAATTAGCATAGACTCAAATCTTACAAAGAGGTTTGATAACCTGGGAGCACAAGCTGCTCCCATTGACATTCCTTTCAATTGGTTAAAATACAATCTTTAACAATCAAATAGTTCTCCTGTAAACCACTATAGCCTGATAAATTATAAAATGAGTTAGTATTTGGACCTCAAAAACACCTCCACTTGCTGTATATTGGTTTAAAGGGGCTTGTTGTCCAAAGTTACTAACCAGTCAGTTCTGGGGTCAAATTCAACCCTTGCCCTAGAATGCTGGTGCACAACATATGGCCTGCCGGCCAGATGCTGCCCTTCATGACATTATTCATGGCCTTCCAGGTCAACTGAGTTTAATAATTAAGTAATGTCTGGCCTAAAGTCAGTGTTTGTCTTTGCATCTTGATACCCAGCCGTTTTACCTCCTTTTTCAAACATTATTTCAGTCCCATAAAACAAATAAACAAAAGTAGTAATGCCATTACAAGACAATGCATCACACGGGTTACAGTTAAAAAACAGAGCAATATGTAATAAGGTGGTTGGTCCGTGAGAATCACAGCTCAGTCAGCAGGTGAGTTCAAGTATCTTTATTCCTAAATACAACCTAGGTCAGAACAAGGAAAACACTGGCAACATCCCACCCAGCAAGCACACGATCTTCAACTGTCACTAGTGGAACCCCAGCACGTCGCACTCCACCACACTCCAACATTGACCTCACAATATTCCGGGAACCATCTGATCACCCGAGCACAATTATACATTATAACACAATACATAAAAATGACACCTCAAAAAGCGATGTTTTGTTTTTTTAACTCAAATATGCGCACTGATGTCCCTACCACCGGCTCATCCCCATGGACAGTCTGCACCTATGTATGAGACTTGTGTTGTACATTTGGCTTTCCATCAAAATCATGTGTGCACCCCTGCCCTATCTAACGATATTGCGGGAATCTTATAAATATGACCATCCAACAGTAGTCAAAGGCTTAATAAAGGAATCCACATATTTTTTAACTGGTTCTAAAACCAACCCCCAACACGCTACAATAACAAGTCTACGAGCGGGATTTGTTAGAGATGTATGCACCTTCACCAGCAAATGGAAAACTTGAAGATATTTTGTTGTTTGTTCTGGTATTGAAGACGGTTGTTCGTCAGAAATGGGGTGCTGTGCTTGCGTCCTTTCGCAGATCTGTCAGGTGTATCCAGGCACAGCGATCCTTGAGCTTTGCAGCTTTTGGCATCAAATGATCCACCTCAAAGGGACCACTACATTTCGGATCACTCCATTTATGTAGGTGCTGCCTTGCATAGACCTTGTCACTATGTCATAGTTGAAGAGGATCCTCTGTGTGGTGCCTTGTTGATCTGTTGGGGCCCTTTTGTTTGCTCTTATGTTTATCTGTGAAGAAATTAACTTTGCACAGGTTGACATTCTTAAGATAGATATTGAATTCCTCTCCTAGCAAATCAGCACTGCAATGTGCGTCTGACATTGTTTGTGAGGGCACAGCTGGGGCAAACATTCTCCTTCCTATCACCACCTCATGAGGTGTGAGGTGGTGGTCTTTACTGAGCTGATTTCGTAAGCTAAATTGGGCCAGGGACAGGGAATGTAGCCAGCTCCTTTTAAGAGTGTCACAGAGTTTAGCTAATTTTAATTTCAGTAGGCAATTCAGCCTCTCTACCATCCTATTTGCCTGTGGGTGGTATGCAGTCGAGTGACCTCTCCCAAGAATTCATTCACAAACTGAGGACCATTATCCGACCTCTAAGTCTCACAGATACTCCATCTGGGAAACACTTCCCTCACTAAGAACCTGGCCACGGATATAGCATCTGTATTGACACAAGGACCTGCCTTGATCCACCGGGAGTATAGGCACACCACCACTAGCACATGCCTATATGTGTTGCAACAATTCACCAGATCTACCTTGAATGGCCTTGTGGGGTGGGGCAATGTTTCCTTCAATGTCTTGAGTGTATGTCCTGGATGGAATCTGTGACATGTAGTGCAGTTGGCCACGAACTTGCCAACTTATTCGGCCAGGTTTGGCGCAAACCAGTCCTCACTTATGTCAGCAGCAATGTGCCGCTTAGATGCATGTGTAGGGAAGTGGAGCTGTTCTAGCGTGATGTTTAATAGCTCTATGGGCATCAATACTTTACCTGTGATGTTTTTTCTCCATACAATGTCGGTTGGTGGTAGGGGACATCCTCTTTTTACCTATAAAGATGTTTCCTCTGCTGGTGATCTTTCCTAAAATTCAATTATATGTTCCTTTGATAATGCACTGTATGCTTCTTGCAACCGTCATTGTTGGCCTGCGGTAACAGGCATTTTGCTTTCTTCCAGAAAGGGCATATGAGCTGCCTGCTTTGTGGCTGCATCCGCAGCAGAATTTCCGCGTGAGACTAAGTCTGTTCCTTTGGATTGTGCGGCACACTTTATTATGGCTACATGTACAGTGCCCTTCAATGCTTTGATTAGTCTTGTTAATATCATCGCATGCTGGACTGGGAACTTATCTGTCTGTCTGTATCCTCTCCTCTTCCACCCTGACAAACCTGAATGTACTGAAGATGTCATGTATGCAGAATTAGTGTATATCGTAACATTCTCATATGCTGACATTTCTAATATTCAATGAGTGCTTTGAGTTCTGCTGTGTGCTTCTGGCCATACTCCTGGTCTATACTCGATGACCGATCTACACAAAGTACCTCTCCTGTGTCAAGGGTGTCTTCACTGATCCTACTGAATTTGTCTGATTCTCCTTCGTATACTGCACAATCATGAACTTTGTCTTGTGGCTCAACTGGCTTAGCAACGTAAGTGTAACACTCACCTGTTCTTTCCCACGGGGGTGTCTCCAGACACACTCCTGAGGACTCTTCCGTATTCCTCTCTCATCCGGAACCTCGGGATAAGCGGATTCTGCTCTAGAAGACAGGAGGGACTGCTTAGATAATTTCCTACTAGGTCACCCGCCTCCCGCGTTCCCGTGCAGGTCCCCTAAGGACAGTTCTCACCTTTTTGATATTAACGATGCGCTCTCCATCCTGCCACTCGGGGCAGGGGTGCGTCGCTTTGGGCACGTACCGCGTTACTTCACTGGCGAGGGCCGGATTTCAGACCAGCTGCAACTCCTTCTCCAGGTAAGTCTTAATGTAAAGTCTTTATTGATGAGAATAAGTCTTTGGCATGAGTTAACTCTTGTCTTAGTCGCAGATGATGGAGGTCGCGAAGAAATCTGGCGAGCAGGTAAGCAGAGTCGCCTTGCGGCGCTGGAAGCGTCCTGCCAAATGACTAAACTGCCAACTTGTCTTGCAGACATCAGCGACTAGAGGTGATGGACTTGCCTTGGTTGCTCCGAGATCGGTGGATGCTGCAGAACTGGTGAGTATGGCAATGGACTTGCCTTGGCTGCTCCGAGGTCGGAGGATGCTGCAGAACTGGTCAGTATGGCGATGGACTTGCCTTGGTGCTCCGAGGTCGGAGGTTGCTGCAGAACTGGTGAGTATGGCGACGGACTTGCCTTGGTGCTCCGAGGTCGGGGAATGTTGCAGAACTGGTGAGTATGGCGATGAACTTGCCTTGGTGCTCCAAGGTCGGAGGATGCTGCAGAGCTGGTGAGTATGGCGATGGCCAGGCCTGGGTAGGCTCCGAAGACGATGGATAAGCTGAGCAGATAAGGATGCTGAGCAGGATGAGCGTCACGCTGCAAGGCAGAATAACACGAAGCGCGTGCTCTTGATCTTGAAATAGCTAGGTAGTGTCCCAGGTGCCATTGGGGCGCCCCCCCGTGAAAGCTAGACCGCAGCATACAGTTCTCTAGAATTCCACATGGGGGTGGCCATGCTTACGCATCAGCCATAGGAAGCCCGTCCCAGTGAGCGTCTCCTATGCCAGCAGCGCCAGGACTGGCTCCAGGGCATCCGAGGAGGTCCCAATAGGGTTCGCCAGGTCCTGTGCCCCATTGAGGGGGACACGGTCATGACAGTAAGTTGCTGGATTAACTGTGTGGCCTCTCACTATGGTGATGGCTGGATTTGTTAAAAGTACCTCGTACCCACTGGCTCTCTGTGTGGTGAATGTGGACTTGTTTCTCTCCAGAATGGAAAACACTGCATGCTCAACGTACAAACTGAGTGGACATCCCATAACTATGGTGGTGAACCTCTGTACTGCAAAGGCTGCTGCTGCTATGCTTGCTCAAATGGAAAGTCTCCTTGCATCACTGGGTCTAAGCGGTCACTATAGAATGTCAATGGTTTGTGTTTCTGTGATGATCACTGTGTGAGTACTGCGGTCATGACTTTGCCCCTTGAATTTTAGAATAGGAAGAATGTTTTTTTGTAATCTGGTGTTGCTAGTACAGCTACACTGCTGATTGCTATTTTGAGATCCTCAAAACATTCTGCCATTTCCTCTTTCCATCCAATTGTACCTTTAATCTTTTGAGCTTCCTTAAGTGCCTGCAATAATGGTCTAACATGTAGTAGTCGAATAACCATGTGCAGTAGTAATTGCACAAACCCAGGAATTGTTGCATTTTTCTAATTGTCTAATTGTGTTTGGCTGTGGTGCGTTTCTCATTGCTGTGACTCTGTCTGGGCTTATCTTCCTCCCTGTTGCAGATATGATCTGACCCAAGTATACCACTTCTTTCTGGCAGTATTGTAGTTTGTCCTTATCCACTGTGTACCCTTCCTTTGGCTGCTAGTATTGTCCTGAGTTGTACTGTGTCTTTTCTGCACTGTTCTTCTGTGGTCCTGCATACTAGTAAGTCATCTACGTACTGTAGAATTGTACTGTCCATGTCGATGTTCCCCAAGTCCATCTGAAGGATGCTGTTGAAGACGCTGGGGATTCACAATACCCCTGGGGCAAACAAGTGTGTTGGAATCTCTTTCCACAATATGAAAAAACAATCAATTATTGTGAGTCTGGGTGTAATGGTATGGTGAAGAATTCCTTTTTTAGGTCTACCACAGAAAGGCAGACTGCATTTGTGGGTATTGTGGGACAGGCATGCAATCAAGAGAGACACAGACTCAAAGATGTTAGTTTCAAAACCTTTATTTACTAAGGTTCCTGGGTTAGTGTAATGCCTAACTGGACTTTACCCTAAAGGGATGGTTCCCTTAATTGATGTTTCTAAGGGCCATCAAAGTCTGAAAGTCCAAAGTAAAAATCCATCTGTGTATAAACTTATGCTTGCCCTCATTCTTTGACAAAATGTGTTAGGAAGTCTCTAAAAATAAAAAATATAGTGATTCAACAGAAAATAGGAAACCAAGGTTGGTTTCAGGGGGTATTCTCACCAGGTGTGGGTTGGTCAGTTTCATAAAAATGATTTCAATCAATAAGGGCTGTTCATAAGACGTTCTCCACAGTTCTTGCAATAGCCTCAAATACGTTCAATGTCTTAAGTTCCTTGGGATTCTCTTCCCCAAGCTGTAACTCTTCCAAGTTCAAACCATAACCAAAAGAAATATACACAGTGCCTCTTCAACTTCTTGGGGTTCCCTTCCCCAAGCTTTAACTCCTTTAGCATCAAAACCCAATAAGTATTAAACTTTGTTAGGCCTCTTAGGGTCCCCTGCCCGAGTTTAGGCCCTTTTTAGTTTTAAACACAAGTTCAGTTTGTCAGGATGTACCTTTATCTCATATACAGTTCTTTCAAATATAATCCATTCAGGGTGTAGCATCAGAGACTTTATAAAACGCCAAGTTCTTTGCAACTCCTAAGTGCGACCACGCTGATCTTTTGCCCCTCTCTTTATTCCTTGCTCTTCCTTTTTTAGCCTTTCACTGTCAGGGTGGGAGTGATTTTTCAGCCTCCGCTGCTCCGCAGCAGATGCTAAAATATCCCCACGATGTGGGAGCACCGACTCAGCCTCCGCTGCTATGGGGGAGTTGTTCCCAACCTCAGCTGCTCCGTGGGATTTGCTCAGCATCTGCTGCAACGTGGGAGCCAGACTCAGCCTCCGCTGCGACGTGGGAGTGCTATGTGGAAGTTACTCTGGTACGTTAACTTAGTGATTCTGTTTGTTTATTCCTTATTTTGAGTTCTAGTGGATTTCTTACACAGTAGACACTTGGTTACTGCATAGTGTCTGGAGAATCCCAATTGCTAAGATTACCTTAGGTCATAGTTACTTTATACTCCTTCATGCTTCTCGTTTAGTTTTCTTGTCCTACAACTTTTTGCTCATTTCTGTGTCACATATTCTAATACCATATCCAACTATCCTGTTGTGATTTGTGTTACAGGAACTTCCACAACTATTGTGTAGATTCCCAACCTAATATCTTGGGTTTTGTTACTAACTTCACAGGTTAGTGTTGTTATCTAATCTTGTACGCTTGTACTACGGCCTGTATTCAAGATATTAACCTTACGTGTCTCTCTTTACAGCCACAAAGGTCTTGAGGGAATCCAGTCTTTCAATTAATTGATCTCTCTGTATGTTTATTCGTACATCTAGAGGGATACATTAGTGGGAAGAATTCTTCTTCTACACTACGGGGTCAAGTTTATGAAGGAGAATTCTGACACACCCCTTTTTGTTCTCCTTTGTTTCCTTTGCTTCTTTCTCGTGCACACTTACACCTTCCTTGCTTTCTCGTGCACAGTTGCACTTTCCTTGCTTTCTCGTTCACACCTGCACCTTACTTAATGTCTTTACTTTCAGTTTGTGAGGCTAACACCTTTTTGTTTTGTTGCTCTCCTTATCTATATCTTCCGCTTTCTGCCTTTCTCATATTTCCTTTCACTTTTCCGCTCCTTGCCGCTCTACAAGCTTTCTCTCGCTTCTTTAATTTTTTTGCTCCATGCCACTTTATAAGCTTTCTGTCACTTCTTTCACTTTTCTGCTCTATGCCACTTTACAAGCTTTCTCTCGCTGTTCCACTCTGTGCCGCTTTATCAACTTTGTCTTTCTCCCGCTTCGCTGCAGTCAATTGCATGCTCCCGAGTTTCTCTCGCACTGACATAAAACTCACCGGGCAGTGTTGCATTGACGAGCAGACCCTCTGGATATATGGGGTTGAAGTCAGCGTCTCACCACCTGCCCTTCAGACACCTTTGGGACAGGCACAAGTCCCAAGGGAACTAGCACTTTTCTGACCGCCAACAGCAGGATCCGTGGAGACATGACTCCCAAGCCGTGCTGCAGCCCCTTACAAACACTGGGCCAGCGTCTCGGCATGTCGTGCTCCTCGAGGCTTCAGGTCCTGCTGCTCTCTGCTCCTTGGCCTCTCTGGTCCAGACAACATCCCCAGCTTGCTCGCTCTTTGGAAAAAGACCACACCTTTTATAGTTGTGAAAATAGTCTAGTGGAGTCAGGTGTGAGTGATAATTAGTAAATGCCTGACTCTGACTATCAGTAGGGAGTTTGAGTTTTTTCTTTAGACAGTTTCCTTTACACTACCCATGTTGTTCCTATGGGAAATCTTCATTGATCTTAGTTGCATCTTCCTCGTCTCAGTATTGGTTGAAAATGGGGAGGTGGAGATAGAATGGTTTTGGAAATACCCTATGAAAGCTGAGGGAGAGGGTTTTGAGGTGAAATGGGAAAAGGGGGAATGCAATGTCTCGCCCTTGGGTGTTCTCCTCCCAATCCCCTGTGACCCTCCACTCAGGTGATCCTCCCTTGCTTGTCCACATTATGGGTCGGAATCAAAAAGCCATGGCCCTTCCTGGACGGCTGAATAGAGGATCCTGTGGAAGTAGGTGGGAGAACACTTAGGTTTCTCACAGTATGTTGCACAATACTGATGCAGGGTTTGGCACTAGCGGATATTCTGCTTCCCCTATGTTGTGTAGAGGACAGAGATCCAGAATGAATCTCCAAGATCCCCCCTTTGCTTTCTTCAATGGGTAGTCTGAAGGCACTATGATGCCTTGGTCAAGCAGTGCTTTGATTGTGTCGTAAATTTCCTCATCTGCTTGTTTGGACAATGGGTATTGTTTCACTCTAGGGAGTATGGCACCTAGTTTAAGTTTGATTTTTACTGCCCCTATGCTGGTCAGTCGCCCTACGTCATGTGGGTTGCTTGTCCACAGTCGACTCGGTACTTGTGCTATGTCTTCATGTAACTGTGTAGGTATTGCTGTAGTTGTCAACATTGTCTGGGGGACTTCCCTATGTTGTATTACCAAATGGCAGTGTATGCTGATTCCAAAGACTACTTCCCCATCCGTGTCCACGTTTGCAAATAGCTGTTCATCTCTGTCACTTCTCTCAATAAAGGTGTGGGGTCTATGTATAGCACATTTCTCCACTCTATCCCGTCCTCATCTGTGCCTGTTACAATGACTGTGTCTTTACTCATAATCACTGCATCAATGTGCAGGGTAAACATTTTTCCTGGGGCTTCCTCATGTGGTACTGCTGGCCTAAATAGGAATTCTGCTGGCAAGTGAAATATCAATTGCTGCATTCCTGGTAACCAACCAATCAGAATGGTAACTGTGTATGCAAATAGTGCCTTGTGCAATTGTAATGCTCTTATTGTGTTGGTACTGCAAAGTGCCTGTATTACTGTGGCTATTCTGTTGTAATGTATGCCTAATGTTGAACACACAATTCCCTCGTCAGTGAATGAAATGGTCATATTGAGCTTCTTGAGGAGATCCCTCCCTAATAAATTCACTGGTGCATCAGTACTTTACATTAATAGTGCAATTATATCTTGAGTCCCTATAGTGAGGGGTAAATCTTCTGTAAAAGGAACCCTTACAATTGCCCCAGAAAAACCTTGAATATCCATGCTGTGTTCTGTTAATGGAAATCGTTCTTACCTTATACAAGATCGGTGTAACGCTCACCTGATTCCCGTAGAGGCGCCGGTCTTGACTGGGCGTATACCGTATCTTCAAAGGTGATGTGTAACACAAGGCTGGCTCTTTGGGCTGGACCTCTGTGCACTGTATGTCTGACTTGAAGGGTAAGATGTCTGCAGATAGAAAATATGGGATTAAGGAACTGGGTTATTGAATGTCTCTCTCTTCTTCCCTTTCTCTTCTCCTGTAGAACCCCAAAGGTTAACGCTCTCACCTTAGGTAAGTGAACGCTGTGCTCTCCATCTGCCTCGGGGCAGGGTGCTGTAACCAGTTTCTTCACTGGATAAGGGGAGCAGGCCTCTTGACTTCAGAGGACTGCTGTCCGTCGTTTACTGCACGAACGGTAAGTTTCGAGTAATTCTAATGTCTTTAAAGTCTTTAGTAATGATGTCTCTTGTTTTGCAGGGTTCCGGCGATGGCGGATGACGGGCTGAAGTGAGTTGAAGATGGAGCCCGTGTGATGAATAGAAGCGCCTGGAAGCACGTAAGTAAGCGCTTGTTGCCTGCTTCACGATGCGCTCTAACTGTCTTTTTATTTTGCAGGTACAAGTTCGGAGCGGCTGCAGGGTGCCGGAATACCCACTGGGTTAGATGTGGAAAGGAGTAATGGCACGTGAGTATTAAAGTTCCCCAATGTCTTTAAACGCACCTTGTTTTGTCTTTCAGATGCGGGATGCAGCGCCGAAGGCCTCCGGAGCGTGCGAAGAGTTGGTAAGCTTTTGTCTTTCAGATGCCGGAATGCAGTGTGAAGACCTCCGGAGCGCACGAAGAGTAGGTAAGCCTTTGTCTTTCAGATGCCGGAATGCAGTGCGAGGCGTTGGTGACAGCCGATGGACCAGGTAAGTGAAGAGCTGTCACTGAAGACCGTAATGATAACCTGTTCTTTCTTGTCTTTATAGGTGTTGCTGAAGACTGGATTCAGGATGGTAAGCCTTTTTCCTTAGGCCCAGGAACAGATGCAGAAGACACGATGAGCGTTCTGCTGCAGAGGATGCAGAATAACGCAAAGCAAGATTCATCCATCGGGTGTGGTTTAAATAGCCTCCTGTAGTGCTTAGGTGTCTCCTTCCACAGCCACGCCTAGGTAAGAAAAGAGTTCCTGCTTTCCAGAAGAGTTCCAGTGTTCTGAATCTAGGGAGTGGCTCCCGCCCCACCCAACAGGAAAAGTAGTTCCAAACAGAAGAGGATCAGAGGCTCAACTGGCAGGCAAGTAAGCAGCATGGTCTGCTGCAGGTAAGTCCACCCAAGCATTATGAGCCCGGCGCTTCCAGCGCTGGGACTGGGCATATTTATGAGCCTGGTGCCACTGGCGCCAGGACTGGGTCCAAAAGGTCCCAATTGGGACTGGTTGGCACTCGGAACCTGGGTTATGGATCTGCTTCCAAGGGAGTTGGGAAAACCCTGACCTTTTGGAAGCAGAGATCATGACAGTACCCCCCCTCAAGGCCCCTCCCAAACTGGGCTTCTCTGGGGGTTTTGGCTTGTCAGGAAATGTTCGGTGAAATCTTTTGATTAGGCGAGGAGCGTGGACATATTCAGCAGGTTCCCAGGATCTCTCTTGGGGGCCGTAGCCTTTCCAGTCAATTAGGTAAAATAGTTTAGATTTGGAGATCTTGGAGTCCAGAATGCTTTTGACTTCAAACTCTAGTTCTCCATCAACTAGGATAGGTTTTGGAGATTTAGTTAGTCGGGTTTGAGGTTGCACGGGTTTTAATAGAGAGACGTGGAAGACCGGATGTATCTTCATGTGCGGGGGCAAGTCCAACTTGACCGCTACTGGGTTTACTATGGTAGTGATGGAATAGGGACCAAGGTATCTTGGGTTGAATGTGCGTGGCCCTTTTAGAGGTAGATATTTGGTGGATAACCAAACTTGATCCCCTACTTGATATTGAGGGGCTTCCTTCCGATGTTGATCTGCTCCTTTCTTGTATTGTTCTTTAGCCCTTTGAAGGTGAGAAACAGCTTCCTTAAAGGCTTGGGTGATTGTAGAATGCAGGTAGTCTACTGCTGGTGTTTCAAGATCTTGGAGGGGATCCAACTCCGAGGTTCGAGGGTGACTGCCGTACAAAAGAAAAAACGGGGTTTTCCCAGTTCCTGAATGGACAGAGTTATTGTAGGCATATTCGGCTATCCAAAGGATGTCTTTCCAAGTTTTTTCAGTTTGTTGCAGCATGCAGCGTAAATACTGTTCCAGAGTTTGATTGGTCCTCTCGGTTTGTCCGTCGGTCTGAGGGTGGTGACTGGTCGATAGTCTCACATCAATTTGAGCCGACCGACAGCAACTTCGCCAAAAATGAGAAATAAATTGACTACCTCGATCCGAAATTAGAACCGAAGGAAAACCGTGCAGTCAGACGATGTTTTCGAGAAATTCTCGGGCCAGAGTGCTGCTGTTGGCAAGCCTTTGAGCGGAATGAAATGCGCCATCTTGGAGAATAAGTCCACGATTACTAGAATCGTATTGTATCCGGAGCATGGAGGTAGATCGGTGATGAAGTCCATAGAAAGCGTATGCCAAGGGCGAGGTGGGATGTCAATAGGGCGTAAGAGGCCTGCTGGTCTTTCCTTTTGACTCTTGTTTTGGGCGCATACTCCACAGGACATTATAAAGTCTCTGATATCTTTTATCCAAGACGGCCACCAGAAGTAGCGCTTGATCTTTTCTGAGGTCTTGGCCATACCGGGATGTCCTTCCATTAAAGAATCGTGATAACAAGAGATTACTTTTTTCTGTAAATCTGTGCTGGGTAGGTATAATCGTTCTTGGAAATACAATAAGTTGTCCTTTACTGCAAAGTGCTTTCCCTGCAGATGCCAATTCTGTATGTCTGCTGGAGTTACAAGTTGCCTGGCTTTATCCTTAACTTCCTCTATGGATTCTGTGGCGATTACACCCAGAATTCTTTGTTCGGGAATGATTGGTACAGGTTTAGGGTTGATAAAGTGTTCTTCCACTCCCATCCGAGAAAGGGCATCAGCTTTACCGTTCTTTGTACCAGGTTGATAGGTAATTATGAAGTCAAACTCGGCAAAGAATAATGCCCAACGGAGTTGTCTAGAGGATTGGGCTTTTGCGGTTTTCAAATATTGCAGGTTTCGGTGATCCGTAATCACAGTAACGGTGTGTCGGGCCCCCAGCAGATAATGCCGCCAAGCCTTAAAGGCAGACTTGATAGCCAGAAGTTCCTTGTCAGTAATCGTGTAATTGATTTCAGGAGGCGAGAATTTGCGGGACCAAAATGCCACGGGATGCAACTGATTGGTTACCGGGTCCTTTTGTGATAGAACTGCCCCCATGGCAAGGCTTGAAGCATCAGTTTCCACGATGTAGGGGAGTTCGGGGCGAGGGTGTTTTAAGATTGGTGCAGAGATAAATTTAGTCTTCAAATCCTGGAAAGCTTGTTCCGCCTCGGTAGACCATTCAAAACGTTTGTTTTTCTTTAACAAGGCAGTGATGGGCTGGACTATTCGAGAGAATTCGGGGATAAACCTGCGGTAAAAGTTAGCGAAGCCTAACATGCTTTGCACACCTTTTACGGAGGATGGTGATGGCCATTTGAGAACTGCATCGACCTTCTTTGAATCCATACGCACTCCGCCAGGTGATAATATGAATCCCAAGAATTCAACTTCAGTCACGGTGAAAACACATTTTTCCAATTTAGCGAAAAGTTTGTGTTGACGCAATCTTTCGAGGACCATTTTCACGTGTTTCCGATGTTCAGATTCCGATGAAGAATAAACGAGGATGTCGTCAATGTAAACAACAACACACACATCTATGAGCTCTCTGAGGACATCGTTCATAAAATATTGAAAGGCGGCCGGGGCATTGCAAAGTCCGAAGGGCATGACCTGATATTCAAATAGCCCATACTTGGTGCGGAAGGCCGTCTTCCATTCATCGCCCTCTTTTACTCGTACCAAGTGGTAAGCTCCTCTAAGATCCAGCTTTGTATATATGCATGCTTTTCTGACTTGGTCCAGGAGTTCAGGGATCAAAGGTAACGGATATCTATTCTTAACGGTGATCTGGTTCAGGGAGCGATAATCTATACAAGTTCTAAGGTCTCCTTCCTTTTTTGGAACGAAGAACAAAGCTGAAGAAGCAGGGGACTTGGAAGGACGAATAAACCCATTTGCCAGGTATTGATCCAGGTATTGTCGAAGGTGAAGGTTCTCAGGTTCCGTGAGAGCATAAATTCTACTACAAGGAGGAGTAGATCCAGGTATCAGGTCTATCTGGCAGTCATAAGACCTATGAGGAGGTAGAGAGTTAGCCTGATCCTTCCGGAAAACATCTTGGTATTCTAGGTATTCGGGAGGTAACTGGGGAGTCTCTGAAGAAATTGCTGCCAGTGCAACACCAGGTGGAGGGTGGCAAGTAGAGACACATTCTGGAAACTGGACCGTTCTTGCTCGCCAATCGATCAGAGGATTGTGTTTCTCTAACCAAGGTATTCCTAGAATAATCTGAAACTGAGGGGCCTTGATCACATCGAACACGATCTTCTCATGGTGTCCATCTTGACTTACTAGCGTCACCTCTTGAGTGGTATGCGTTACTGGCCCGGAGGCTATCTCCGTACCATCCACCGTAGTAATGACGTCCTTTACAGCCTTGGGACAAAGAGTTAGATTCATCCTCAAAACCATTTCATGATCCACATAATTGCCGATGGCACCGCTGTCGACGTAAGCTTCAATTGCATGTAATCGATCCAGATTATCAGGGCTAATGAGGACCATAGGTATCACGAAATGCGAGGTCACGGATCTGGTTTTCACGCTCGGCAAGAGGACCTCTATTCTTGTCGGGCGAGGTCGTTTCCCTGCTCAGAGTTTGTAACTTTGGTAACTGCAGCTCCTACTGCCTTCTTGGCAGGTTTCACCGGACAGTCTCGAAGAAAGTGCCCTGAGTTTCCGCAATAGAGGCATAATTGCAACTGTTTTCTCCTTTCCCGCTCCTTTTGTGTTAGAGGACCTTTTAGACCCCCTATTTGCATGGGTTCCCCGGAGTCTACTCCTTTGGAAGGAGTTGGCGGTTTGGAAAATACTCGAGCATCAAACTTGGAACGATCGGCCTTCCTGTTCTGCAGTCTGTGATCTATTTGAACGACTAAGTCTATATAGTCCGAACAATCTTGTGGGGGATTCACTACTTGGGCTAACACATCTTTGAGCTCTCCACGTAGACCTCTATAAAACAGCGTAATCCTTTTGTCCTCAGGCCATTGAGTTTTCACTATCAGTCTGTTGAAAGACGCAATATAAGCCAAAAGGTCTTGATTACCTTGTCGCAACGAAAGAAGCTCATTGTCCAAGGCCTGCCCCTGTGAATGTCTTGCGAACAGTTTTTCCATACTGAGCTGAAAAGCTTGAAAATCATGGAGGACCGGATCATCTTGATTTACTAGAGGGATCGACCAGTCTGCCGCATTGCCACTAAGGTACGAAAGCACGAAAGCTACTTTAGCTTGATCAGTTGGAAAGGCTGCTGGCCGGCATAAGAAATGCAACCGGCACTGATTGATAAATACTGCAAACCTCTTTGGGTCACCAGAAAATCGTTCGGGCGGAGCCAGAGGTACATTCCCAGGTAGGTTGATCTGCACTGGATTCATAGAGGATGTAGAAGGAAGATTTCCCCCAGATGCGGGTAACGGGGTCTGTCCGGCTTGTGACTGTAGCAATTGTCTAGCGAGATCATCTGTTCGCTCCTTGGAAATAATCAGTTCCCTTCTTAGAGCGTTCGTTTCCTGACGGGCTGCATGCACTTCTGCCCTTAGTTCCCCAAGTAACTGGGCTAGCTGGTCGGTATCCGAGGTTTCCATAGTGCCTGGACGGGAGTTTTGAGGTAGGCTTTGCGTTCTGTAACGCTCACCTGATTCCCGTAGAGGCGCCGGTCTTGACTGGGCGTATACCGTATCTTCAAAGGTGATGTGTAACACACGGCTGGCTCTTTGGGCTGGACCTCTGTGCACTGTATGTCTGACTCGAAGGGTAAGATGTCTGCAGATAGAAAATATGGGATTAAGGAACTGGGTTATTGAATGTCTCTCTCTTCTTCCCTTTCTCTTCTCCTGTAGAACCCCAAAGGTTAACGCTCTCACCTTAGGTAAGTGAACGCTGTGCTCTCCATCTGCCTCGGGGCAGGGTGCTGTAACCAGTTTCTTCACTGGATAAGGGGAGCAGGCCTCTTGACTTCAGAGGACTGCTGTCCGTCGTTTACTGCACGAACGGTAAATTTCGAGTAATTCTAATGTCTTTAAAGTCTTTAGTAATGATGTCTCTTGTTTTGCAGGGTTCCGGCGATGGCGGATGACGGGCTGAAGTGAGTTGAAGATGGAGCCCGTGTGATGAATAGAAGCGCCTGGAAGCACGTAAGTAAGCGCTTGTTGCCTGCTTCACGATGCGCTCTAACTGTCTTTTTATTTTGCAGGTACAAGTTCGGAGCGGCTGCAGGGTGCCGGAATACCCACTGGGTTAGATGTGGAAAGGAGTAATGGCACGTGAGTATTAAAGTTCCCCAATGTCTTTAAACGCACCTTGTTTTGTCTTTCAGATGCGGGATGCAGCGCCGAAGGCCTCCGGAGCGTGCGAAGAGTTGGTAAGCTTTTGTCTTTCAGATGCCGGAATGCAGTGTGAAGACCTCCGGAGCGCACGAAGAGTAGGTAAGCCTTTGTCTTTCAGATGCGGGAATGCAGTGCGAGGCGTTGGTGACAGCCGATGGACCAGGTAAGTGAAGAGCTGTCACTGAAGACCGTAATGCTAACCTGTTCTTTCTTGTCTTTATAGGTGTTGCTGAAGACTGGATTCAGGATGGTAAGCCTTTTTCCTTAGGCCCAGGATCAGATGCAGAAGACACGATGAGCGTTCTGCTGCAGAGGATGCAGAATAACGCAAAGCAAGATTCATCCATCGGGTGTGGTTTAAATAACCTCCTGTAGTGCTTAGGTGTCTCCTTCCACAGCCACGCCTAGGTAAGAAAAGAGTTCCTGCTTTCCAGAAGAGTTCCAGTGTTCTGAATCTAGGGAGTGGCTCCTGCCCCACCCAACAGGAAAAGTAGTTCCAAACAGAAGAGGATCAGAGGCTCAACTGGCAGGCAAGTAAGCAGCATGGTCTGCTGCAGGTAAGTCCACCCAAGCATTATGAGCCCGGCGCTTCCAGCGCTGGGACTGGGCATATTTATGAGCCTGGTGCCACTGGCGCCAGGACTGGGTCCAAAAGGTCCCAATTGGGACTGGTTGGCACTCGGAACCTGGGTTATGGATCTGCTTCCAAGGGAGTTGGGAAAACCCTGACCTTTTGGAAGCAGAGATCATGACAATCGGGTGTCTACCATGAAAGTAAACATTCTGTTCACTATCTTTACCCCTACTTTGGGTTCCTTATCTGCATTCAGAGCAATGGTAAGGCTGCGTGACATTCTGAATTGCATTTCGTGTGGGATACTGTATGAGTGGTCCCTGTGTGGGAGCGTTCATTTGTATTTTGCCTGTATTCTGGAGTTGTGCAGATCCCGGGGCATACATTGGCATTGAAGCTGCAGCATACTGTGGGGCATAGACTCCCTGTGTTGTTCCTTGTGCATGGTACAAGGCTAAGGGTGCTCCTGGATGATATTGCATGGGGGGTCTACTGCTACAATTGATTGATTGATTGATTGATTGATATTTTATTTCTATCGTGTTCGTACACAAGTGTTTCAGTGCGCGACAAGGCAAGGGAGGGGAACAGGGGAGAACAAAACAGCAATCTTACTAGGCCCAGTGACATTGAGAACGCGCAAGTGCATGGGAGAGGGGGAGGGGAAAAGTGCATGGAAGTGGAGAGAGGTGGCAAGTGCGAAGCAGAGGAGAAACAGATAAATAACAATAAATAAATAATAAAGGCAACAAACAGTGGTAATGCAGCCAGCAATTTGCAAGTGCTAGGTTTAAGGCAGCAGACAGGGTAGGTCTGATAAGTGCAGGAAGAAAAAGGGGGGGCTGTATGGGTACAGATACAGACCCCAGTGCAAGGGGTGGCCCGGAGGCAGTGCGGGAGGGTGGCAGGATGAGCAGGTACCTGGGACCAAAAGACAGAGGGTGGCCAGGTGCACGGTTTCAAGAGAGAGAACAGATCAGCAGGGGAGAGGGGGAGCGAAGGCAGAAGAAAAGAGGAAGGTCTTGAGGTGCTTCCGGAACCAGAGAGGGTTCTCCTCAAGTTTTAGAGTGGCAGGGAGGCTATTCCAGAGGGAGGCCCCAGCCGAAGACAGAGATCTACCCCCAGCTCGTTTCTTAGAAAAACGACTGACCCTGAGTGAGTTGGAGGTAGAGGAGCGAAGAGCTCAAGAGGGGAGGTATTTACGGAGGGATAGCTGAAGGTATTTTGGACCCAGGCCCCAGAAAGCCTTGTGGACAATGCAGAGGGTTTTGAATTTAATCCTTGCATCCACTGGGAGCCAGTGGAGAGATTTCAGAGCTGGAGAGATACGATCCCAGGGCTTGAGGCCAAGGACAAGTCTTGCAGTCCTGTTCTGGATTAGTTGCAGAGGGCCTGACACAATCCTTAGACATGTGTCCCATTTTTCTGCATGTCCAACATGTCCCCTCAAATTGTGGCTTTAATCCTCCAAATCCTCCCCCTTGTCCCTTCTGTGAATTACCTCTTGCTCCTTGGACCCCTCCTCTATCTCAACGGCTATTGTCATATGAATTCGCCCAGTCCTGTGACTGTCCTGACTGCTGTTGCATATTTGTGGGTGTTGTCACTACTGCTCGCTCCATACATACTAACCTTTGCTAGTTTCTTTGCTGGTTTCTTCTGTACTAGTTTAGCTTCTGCACACTGCGCTTTCTCTTGAGCTGCTCTTTCATCCTCACGCTTGCAAAAATCTGTGCCTGTATTTCTTCCCATCCATTTGCTTCCATAACTACAAACCTATCTAGTTCCGTTTGTACTTCAGTGGGTAGGCCCTTTCTTAATACGTGGTAGAAGAATGGTATGTTCTGTTCCCATGTTTCCCCTGTCTCTTCTCTCCTCATTTCATGAATAGATTGAATATACAGTGTAGGGTCTTGATCATGCTTCATTGTGCATGCCATTACAGCACCTACATCAGGTCTATCAGGGTACACCCTTCTCGATGCATCCCCTACATGGGTTCTGCAGTTATTAAATGGAGCAATATTGTGTGCGTCACTCTCTAATCTGACCCCTGGGTGCCCGACTCGCTCCCATATTGTTTTCGTCTGATCTCCTATGATGCTGGCAAATAAGCTTTTGATGTCCCGAATTGCTAGGGTAGCCCCTGATGTGTGCTTTTCTACTGCACTTATCCATTTACCCACTCCTCCTGTGAGTGGTGGCAGGATCTTGATCTAATTATTCTTATCCATATGCAGCCATGGTACGTATTGTGATCTACCCACTCCTTTCTGTATTAATGGGAACTGCCTTCCCCGTTTTAAGCTATGCTGCATCCTAGCCTTCTTCTTCCCTCTGATCACTGCCATGGTTTTGGGGTAAGGTCTCAATCATCTCCCCATGAAGTTCTCTTTTCCTGGTCCTCCTCTGTTTCCCAATTCTCCTCACCTTCTTCTGGTTCATTGCCACTTTCTATCTCATCTGACCCATAATGTATATCCTGCAGTTCTGGCTCTTCAGTTTCTACTTTCACATCCTTTATTACTGCCTTTCAACCATATTTCTCCCACTGCCCACGTCCCTGCATCTACCATTGTTAAGCATATTAACCAAAGAATGAGTATACAACTACCCCTCCCTCTTGTGTCCAGACCTTGAGTCACTTATAACACAGGTGCAGATGTGGAATAAATGCTGCACCGAGCCTCAGTTATCCTTTTATGTTAAAAAAGTATTCAAATGTATTTTTTAATAATTCATAATGCACAATAAACACAATTCATAATAACATTCAACATAGAATTCTGTTAATTATGCATGGTACAATATTCCCAGCTCTTTAAAGTGCACACATGCAATGTCGGGTTAGTAAAGAGGTATGCTTTGTCTGCAAACTATATATTCTGAAGAATTCAAATAGTTTTTAATATGGTTATGCAGGTACAACCACTTTCAATACATCCAATGAGTATTAATCTGTTCAGGTTTCTTCACATTTCTGGATGGAGTCTTTTTGTTTTACAATGGTTGTTCAAAGCATTGCCTGGCGGCACAGACAAATAGTTGTATTCTCTGCTTTGTTTTTTCACACAGGATGTTTCTATGCAGTTGTCGATAATTTGCACATCCAGGCGATCATCTATATGTGTGTTCTATTGGGCCTTCATCAGGACATACAGTAACTTTGCAGAACATCACTCATTCATCTAACCCTTTTGTTACATCTGAATCTTGCTCAGACACATGGGGAAAATGATTTATTATGGTGGATCTTTCTTTCCATTCAGAAGGGGGTTTTCTCCCAGTGGGGTGTCTTCCTAACTTTGTGAGGTGAAACCTTTCAATGCTGGTATTCTGATAATCTGTGAGTATACTGTGTGCTTATTGCTAGTCATCTCTGCAACCAATCTATATCCATAGCCACTGTATGGCTGTCTCGAAAGGTACGTGGCAGGGATAAAGACTTCCTTCCCCTCAAATGCATCTACCATTGGACATGGCCCCTCCCTTTTCCTAGTCAGCCTTTGTAATTCTTCCTCCGTCTCATGTATCACTGCTTTTAAATCTTGAGTGCTTTATTCTCTAATTTTACTATGGCTGGATCTCGTCTCTTACAAGGTGCACTTGCTCCCTTTATGGGATTCATTTCTGAGTAGGCGTGGGGTTTGTATTTGGGGTTGGTGTTTCCTGCAGCTGGCTTTAAAGGATAATCGCCTACTACGTATGGGGCTGTCAGCTGCGCGGGCGCTGTAGCCATGCCGACTGGGTGTCTTTCTCTTTCTCTACATTGGACTGGGGCATCGACTGCGCAGGCGTTGAGGGGCCTGTGTCGATTTTGCACTGCCTGATAGGGGCTGGGCAGATACGCTCTCGGCATTCCTCTTTTCTTTAGAGTTACATGCATCTTCCTCGTAGAGCTTCCAAAGCTCGAAAATACTCTGTCTCATCTTTAAATTGTTGCCTTTATATGTGGATAGCAAATGGGTATACATGTGCGCGAAAATGTTTTTATCATGTGTGCCCTTAGCTGGCCAGGCTGTGAAAATGTTTCCTTCTGTTCCTACTGCCCACTCCTCATTGTACTTTCTAATTTTCTCCCTTAAGTGGGTAGTTTACTACACATGAATTCAAAAGGAGTGCTCATTTTCTGTTTTATACAACAATAAACACAATTGATCAGTATACCTTTTGTGCCACAGAGCAGAAATCAAAACAATGCTTTTGGCAAGATCTCAAAGTGCTGTCCCCCCTTTGGTGCACTCTTAACCTGCTCCGAAAACCGCAAAACATAGACTTCGATATGAAAACCAGCACCAAACCACAAAAGTCACAATGCACTCTTGTGCAAAATGTCCACAACCCTCTCTCATAATGTGATCTGTACCCCAATTTTTTCCCCACTCAAAATCTTACCAACATTCGCAGTCTGATCTTTTGTTGCTATATATAAACATGCACAATGCAAATGAGAATACAAGATGACAGTTCTACAATATTCTACTATTGTCTGCCTTGCACCCCCTTCTAAAGCAGCGCTGCCCTTCCCTCCTTTACTGAGGAATGTGTACACTTCACTTACCAATTATTTTTGTGACGTCACTTCTCCTCGCTACAGGAGCCCTCTTCACTTTCTACTATAAAGAAAAAAGAAAACTTGCTGAAACAAATCACGTGATGCACACCAACCAGCATTCACTCTACTTCTGCATTTATAGTAACTCCCTGTAGTTCTCATTTCTGGTGCACTGACTCGCTACAGTCATCCGAGGTGCCCCGGACTGCCTCTCCCATAGGCCTGCACTCGAGGGGCAGGCCGTGATCCAGGAGTAGGCAGGCAAGCTTTATGGGTTTAACACCGGCTCCTGCTACCTCCTCGTGGACTGCACAGTCTTCTGTTCCCTCTAGGAGGACATTGCTTGTTCCCAAAGTGCAGAGAAGCCCACAGTTTTTCCTGGAGAACCTGGATCCTGGTACTCGGGCCACCAAACTGTAAGGTGATACGCTCTAGTATCAATAAAAATTAATCCAATGAGCCAAAAAATGTAATCTACGAGAAAAGAGAAAAACAAAAATGTATTATACTGTCAGGGCAGGGAAACATCTGACAGACTTTCAAATTCACTGAACAAAAATGGCTGATAAAATAGCAATTACAGAAAGGAAAAGACAACAAATGTTACAAACTTCTACACTGTTCATGCGCTCCTATTAGACCGTTCCTTTTGAAACATGTATCCATCAGAATTGATTTGCTATTGGTTGCTCAAGGAGGAGTAGATGTAGAGTGAACGATTACAGAACTCTTGACCAATCCTTATGTGAGATGTGACACATATAATATAACTTTTAACTCTCTTCTTATTTACCTCAGTGGTTGGCACCATCATTCTGCTCTCATCATTGCAAACTGCTTACTATCAGTTCATTTTGCAACTCGTCTGTTTGAAAGGTTACTTGCATTCCCTTCCTGTTCTCATGATGACAGCTGTCTGTTCTCTGACCTTATGTGCTGGGGCTTAACTGCTTGCAAACTTTGTTCCATCACAATGGCGCAAATGCATATGTGTGTGTACGTGTTCGTGAAATGTACATTGTCATAGAAGTGTCTTTAGATTCATGCAGTGCAAATTAGGAGTGTGTTGCTGTACTGATCAGTAGATCCTAATTAATTCTATTGTAAAGGCAATGGTGCTTGTGTGAGGCTTGGCTTCATGAGTTGTCCCTATCACCGTTGTATTCATGCAGTGTGAGTTCAGTATAAACTTGTTAAGTGCATTGTTCACTAATTCCTAATTAGGGCTACTTGGTGGACAACAGGGTTTTACATAACTGTTTCTCTGTCAGGGAGAGCTCTGCAAGTGCAAATTATCCTACAGGGGGCCAGTGTTATTCTGTCTCTACACTCATGCTTCTTCATGCCTTGCTGTTCAACTTCTGCCAACTTGTGACCTTCATTAAGTTGCGTTTGGTTGCTCTGCCTAGGTACATACATTGTTATACCTCTCTGGAACATGGCTATGGGAACTCAGCAGACCTGATGTTTTCTGACCGATCAGTGTGCAGTGTCTTGTCTTTAAACTCCGGGGTCTAGTATCTTTTCTTATTGCTCTTTTATGACTTCACTACCACAAACTAAACCCTGGGAAAGCGTTCGCCCCTCTTGCTTTTACCAATCACTACGCGGCATTCGGCAGTTGCCTGTGTGAGTGTTGTAACTTGGAATGTATGTGCCTTCCTGTGAGTGTCTGGCTACCATTCTCTGTTGTGGGGTGATGGGGAGTTTTCATGCTTCCCGAAAAGCTAGCTAAATCTTGAGGCCTACATTAATTGTGTTCAGCTAATGTTAAACTGCTGCGATTATATATAAGGTGTGTGTTATGGTCTAATTAAAGCATGGCTACTGGTGACACATTGGGCCTGTGCAGGAAACCCTTACTAAACTGGGCTGCTTGCTTCCATGTGGCATGCCTTTTCATAGTGACTTTCACAGCTTGTATTTTCGGGCATGTTTAGGACATTTTCATACTCCCTTATAGTTGGTTTGTGGATGGGAGACATGAGACGTGCACTGGTGTTGTGTGTAACGCTTACCTAGACTCCTCTGGAGCGTAATACCTTCCCAGTCTGTGGACCTGATACCTTGGAGCCTTTAGGATTCTTTTTCTGTTTGAACAAACAAATAACAATAGAAATGCTATAACATCTATTAACTGAGATAATGCTACATGAGATGTGTATTCCCTTAAATCACTCCCTTCTAACTCTAGGGCTGAATTCCCTTCTCACCTGTGTTTTATTATTATGCAGCTCTCCATCCTGCTTTTCTACAGGGGCGCTTTGAGATGGAGAAAAAATGGTAACTTGGGTTGCTGATGAACTCTATAGCTTCTTGCCTTGAAAGGTCTATTCTTTTAAGAATGAGTCTTTGGGTAAGTAAGCTGGAGAACATACTGTAATCTTTAAGGGCTTGGATTGATTCCTACGTTGGAGAGATCTCTCTTTCTAATTGCTTTTGTTCTTTTTCTCTTTTTCGCAGGTTGTAGGAATTCGGGAAAATAATTATGGCTGGGGATGGCTCTGGAGTTACTCAGGATGAGAAAACATTTTAAAACGTAAGTTCGCCAATGTGGAGTAACTGCAGCCTTCAAGGTGGAGCGCGGTAACAACTGTGAGGTTAAAACTTGAAGAACCTTTAGGTACGTAAAAGCTTATAAAACGTCTTCTCTGTTAAACTGTAAAGTTTGTTTTTTATTTAAATACCTCTTGTGTTGTAAGACCAGAAATGACCCTATAGTATGTTGGCCAGAAACCAATCACATCATGTGACAAACATCGCAATCCTGGAATCATCAATGTAACCAGAGGGTGTCCATTTTGTGAAATGTCACCCATTTTCTTTTTTTCCTTTCTGTCAAAACGCTTTGCAAATGTATTCTATGCTTCAAACTCGCACACAATGCGGCCACGGCCTGAATGGTGAAATACTAACACAGACAGGAATGTCAAACTGTGCAGAAATACATTGTTTTTCTCTCTCACTAAGTCCTTGAAGTAGAGCAGAAGCTGCATCTAATCAGTAGTCCAGGTGCCGGCTTGTCTTGCAAATGCTGTAGTAAAGGCAGTTAAACCATGAATTATGTTCTCCTAGCGGTGCTCCTTCGTGGAGAGTGGTATTTTCTGCTTCAGAACTGTCTGACCCGTAGCTCGTGAACCGAGACACACAGATAACGTAGTAAGGAATGTTTCTCTGCTAAGAACATGATATCTTTGCCGAGCTAAGAGCTCCATGTTCCCCATAACAGAAAGCTGTCTCTGCTGCCTTTGCTAGAATAACTATGTTTAGACTGAATGAAGACTTGTCACAACGTGTCATAATTGTCAAACACTGAACTCTAGCCTGTACGACATGTTTGTGGGCGGATCGAATTGCCTTCGTAAGGATTATGTCTAATGTATATACATTGCTGCTTGAGCGTTGCTCACTCTCTCTCGCATCTCACGAGGTCTGGTCTGGGAACACACGTCGTGAGGCGTTGAGACCCAGTCGGCTGACTGAGAATACTTTGAAATAAACCAGACTTGTTTGGAAAATTAAACGCGTGTCTGACGTGTCACTTGGATATATGGTTATTGTGCCTTAGTTTCCATATGCGCTCTTTATGGCCTAGCATTGTTGTCTGCCGGTTTTTGGAAAGCTGAAGAAAAAACCTTGGAAGATGCAGCGACTGCAGAAGAAACTTCTGACTGAAGATGCTGTGGCTGCGAGCGAAAAAATGATGACTGAAGATGCTGCGACTGCGAGCGAATAAATGATGACTGAAGATGCTGCGACTGCGAGCGAATAAATGTTCTTAACGGAAGATATCAGCGTCGGAAAGAACTTCTGTCGGGTAAGTATCTTCTGTCAACTATGGTACTCTGTAGCTTTTCGTAAAACTAATGTCTCTATTATCTCCTTTTTCACAGGTTCTGTGAGGAGAAACGCCGGTAGCGTTACCCGCTGTCAGCGGAGCAGACGCAAAGCGCGCGTTCCAGTGGAGGCGGGGCTTAAGTAGCTCCTCTGCAAATATGAATAGAACTGTGCTGCTACTTGTAAATGGGTTTTGAGGCGGCCATGCTAAGTGTATGAAATTACTGTTAATCATCACGGGTGTCTATGGGAGTAGATGCTGTGGATGGGGTAAATGCCATATGTGCCATGCTAACACCTACCTTTGACCTGCTGATTGATATACTGTTCCCTGCCTAGCCCGAATGCCTGAATGAGGACTATGCTCACTGACTGGGGTCATGACAGTTTTCCCACCAAGACCCCTCCCACAGATGGACACTCACGCCCTGGCTTAGTGGGGTGTTTCTGATTAAACCTCTGAAGCAATTTGGGAGCATGGATATTGGAACTAGGTTCCCAAGTTCTGTCCTGTGGACCAAACCCTTTCCAATCCACTAAGTAGAACAATTTCCTTTTGACAATCTTGGAGTCTAAGATTTCTTTCACTAAGAATTCTGGTTCACCTTCTATAATCATGGATTTGGGTGATGGTTGTAGTCTGGTCCCTGGATTCATTGGTCTTAACACGGAAACATGGAATACAGGATGAATTTGCTTGTGAGATGGTAGGTTTAACCTTACTGCTACAGGGTTGACAATAGCTTCCACAGAGCACGGGCCCAGAAACCTAGGTGGGAATGTATGTGGGCCCTTAAGTGCAATGTGTTTAGAAGACAACCATACCTTGTCTCCCACCTTATAATCTGGAGATTTTCTTCGAAGTTTATCTGCAAATTCCTTTTGACTTTCCTTTGCTATATTAAATGTGTCAGGACCTCTTTCTGTACCTGGGTAATGTTCTGATGAAGAGTCTGTTCTGCTAGCATCTCTAAGGATTCTGTTGGATCAAAGGTAGCAGTCCGAGGATGTGAACCATTAAGGATGTAAAAAGAGGTATAAACTGTGGAGGTGTGTTCAGAGTTATTGTAAGCATACTCTGCTACCCAGAGGACATCCACCCAAGAACAATCTATTTGGTGGAGAAGACATCGAAGGTATTGTTCTAAGGTTTGATTGGTTCTCTCCGTTGACCGTCAGTTTGTGGGTGGTGGCTAGTAGATAAAAGTACTTCAACTTTAGCCAACTCACAACATTTCCTCCAGAATTGGGAGACAAATTGACTCCCTCTATCAGAGATCAGTGCCGACGGAATTCCATGAAGACGTACAATTTGTTCTAGGAACACCTTTGCTAAAACTGATGACGTGGGAAGTCCTTTGAGGGCAATGAAATGAGCCATTTTGAAAAACAAGTCCACCACTACAATGATTGTATTATAACCCAAAGGGGGCAACTCAGTAATAAAGTCCATAGAAATGGTATGCCATGGTGCTGGTGGAACAGGTAACGGTTGAAGAAGTTGTGTTGGTCTTTGCTTTGAGCTTTTGTTTTAAGGACAAATACAAGTTTGGATGAAATCTATGATATCCTTGCACCAAGTTGGCCGCCAAAAATGCCTTTTGAACTTGGCTGTTGTCTTAGCGATTCCAGGGTGGCCTTCTATTGTTGCTCCATGGTAATCTGCCATGAATTTCCATTGTAGCTCCTTATTTGGTAGGTAAAGACAACTCTGGAAATAAGGTAAGCCTTCTTGAATGCAACACTTTGGTCCTTTTGATTTCCAGGCCTCTAACTCTGAAGTGGTCATGCTGAGTAGAATCTGTGACTTTAGGTCTTCTTCTGAAGATCCAGTGACTCCCAGCTACTTCTCTTCTGGAATCTATGCTTACTGGATTCGAAGTACTTTGGACCTCTTCTTTCTCTCCAATATGTGACAAGGCATCAGCTTTACCATTACGTACTCCTGGGCGGTAAGTCATAACAAAATCGTATTCCACAAAAAACAACGCCCAGCAGAGTTGTCGGGATGATTGAGCTTTTGCATTACGTAAATATTTCAGGTTTGGTGGTCTGTGAGAACTGTGACGATATGCCAGGCCCCCAATAAATGGTGTCTCCATTCCTTAAAAGCGTGTTTTATTGCTAGTAATTCCTTATCTGTGATACTGTAATTTAATTCTGCTGTTGAAAACTTCTTTGACCGGAAGGCCCCTGGATGCAGTAATCTGGTTTCTGTATCTTTTTGAGATAATACAGCTCCCATTGCAGCACTGGATGCGTCAGTCTCTACTACAAACAGTAGCTCAGGTTGTGGGTGTCTCAAAATGGGAGAGGTGGTAAAATGTTTTTTTAAGGTCTGGAAAGCCTCTTCCGCTTCCTTGGTCCGGGAGAATGCCTTGTGCTTTTGCAATAACCAAGTTATTGGATGGAATAGTCAGGAAAATCCTGTAATAAAGCATCTATAAAAATTGGTGAATCCTAAAAAACATTCGACTCCTTTCACTGACGTAGGACCAATTAAAAACTGCTTCAACTTTTCAATTATCCATTTGAATTCCCATTGGTGACAGAATGAATCCCAAAAATTCCACTGAGGTCGCATGAAATGAGCATTTCTCCAGCTTGACAAATAGCTTGTGTTGCCGTAGTTTCATAAGTACTGCCCTTACATGAGTTATGTGCTCTTGGGCCGAGTTTGAATAAATTAGAATGTCATTGAGGTACACTATGGCACAGAAATCTAGCAATTTGCATAAAACATCATTCATAAAGTTCTGAAAAGCTGCTGGAGCGTTGCATAACCCGAAAGCCATAACTTGATACTCGTATAAGCCGTATTTTGTGTGGAAAGCAGTTTTCCACTCATCCCCTTCTTTGATTCTCACCAAGTGGTAAGCTACTCGAAGGTCCAGTTTGGTAAAAACTTTGGCATTCTTAACTTGGTCCATTAACACTGGAATGAGTGAAAGGGGGTACCGGTTCATAACTGTGATCTGGTTTAAGGCACACTATTCTATGCAAGTACGAAGGTCCCCTTCCTTCTTGGCATGTAGAACAGAGGAGACGCCATAGGGGACTTAGAAGGCCGACTAAATCCATTGGCTATGTAGTTATCCAAATATGTCTTTAAATGAATATGTTCTTGTTCGGTTAAAGCATAAATTCTACTACATGGGGTTTTGGAAACAAGGATTAAATCAATCTGACAATCATATGGCCGGTGTGGAGGCAACACGTTGGCCTGTTCTTCTTCAAAAACTTCTTGAAAATCTCGATACACTGGTGGAAGGGTTCCTATTAATCCTAAAGTGGGTTCTTCTCTTGAAATCGCTTGAACTTCTTTTCCAAAGGTTCCGCCTTGAACATAGCAGGAGTGTTTGCATTCCTTAGTAAATACTAAGGTTCTGGCACACCAATCAATCTGTGGATTATGTTTCTCTAACCATGGAATACCTAAGATTACTTTAAACTGTGGAGCACTGATTAGGTCAAACAAGATCTTTTCTCGATGTCCCTCCTGGCAAAGCAAGGTGCAAACTTCTGTACACTTCATCACTGGTCCGGATATCAGTTGAGTACCATCCACTGCAGTGACATTTTCCACCACAGCCTTTGGCTGTGTACCAATACCCATCTTGCCTGCTAGTTCGTAATACATGTAGTTTCCAATCGCACCACTGTCCACATATGCTTCCAGAGCATATATCTTGGAAAGTTGAAGGTCACTACTTAAGATAGCGAGAACAACGAAATGAGAGATCTGAATTTCCTTCTTCTGGCTCGACAAGTCGACCTCTTCACTTGTCGGGCGTTGCAGTTTTCCGTCAGTTCATTTTTTATTATATTCCTGTCCGCCTTGTCTACGGCTTCCTCTGGTTTTCACAGCGGTTTCACTGGACAGTTCTGCTGTCTTCTTTTGTCTCTTTCTTCTTTAGAAATTGGACCCCGAACACCTCCTAACTGCATTGGCTCGGAGTGACTTCCAGTCACTTGACGAGTTCCACTGTCTCTTGAACGAACATAGAGTGATCTAGTCTCTGATCTGGCCCGATCAGTGCGCCTGTCCTGCAACCTGTGATCCAGTTGTATAGTTAGGTCAATGAATTCGGCACAACCTCTAGGAGGATTCACTACTTGTGCCAATATGTCCTTGAGTTCTCCTCGTAATTCTCGATAAAAGAGTATTGTTCTCTTCTCCTCAGGCCAATTAGTCTCTGCTACTAGTCGATTAAAGAAAGCTATGTAAGCTAACAATTCTTGGTTACCTTGGCGTAGAGAGCAGCTCATTATCAAAGGCTTCTCCCTGAGCATGATAGGCATTGAGTTTCTCTAACTCCTGCTGAAAACCAGGGACGTTTCCTAATAATGGGTCACCTCGATTGACTAAGGGAATGGACCAGTCAGCAGCATGTCCACCCAAATCTGATAACACAAATGTCACCTTAGCTTGATCTGAAGGAAAGACCCCGGGTCTACACATGAAGTGTAAATTACATTGGTTCATGAAGATTGCAAAATGCTTCATGATCCCCCATAAACCTTTCTGGGGCTGCTAGTGGAATGTTCCCTGGTAAATCCACCTGTAGAGGAGGACTGGGAGCGGAAACTTGACCCTGTGGGACACCACCTGGAAGTGGTGCTTGCCCTGCTTGGGACTGTAATAATTGGCAGCCCAAATCATCAGTGCGTTCTCTGTTAACCACCAACTCTCTCCTTAGAGAACTGGTTTCTGACCAAGCTGCATGGACTTCTGCCCTTAACTCCCCCCAAATCTGGGATAAATTGTCTATTTTTGTGTTCTCCATTATGCTCAGGTGGAGTATTTTAAGTACGGCTTCACGTTCTGTTACGCTTACCTGGACTCCTCTGGAGCGTAATACCTTCTCAGCCTGTGAACCTATACCTTGGAGCCTTTAGGATTCTTTTTCTGTTTGAACAAACAAATGACAACAATAGAAATGCTATAACATCTATTAACTGAGATAATGCTACATGAGATGTGTATTCCCTTAAATCACTGCCTTCTAACTCTAGGGCTGAATTCCCTTCTCATCTGTGTTTTATTATTGTGGAGCTCTCCATCCTGCTTTTCTACAGGGGCGTGTTGAGATGGAGAAACAATGGTACCTTGGGTTGCTGATTAACTCTATAGCTTCTTGCCTTGAAATGTCTATTCTTTTAAGAATTAGTCTTTTGGTAAGTAAGCAGGAGAAGATACTGCAATCTTTAAGGGCTTGAATTGATTCCTACGTTGGAGAGATCTCTTTCTAATTGCTTTTGATATTTTTCTCTTTTTTGCAGGTTCTAGGAATTCGGGAAAATAATGATGGCTGCAGAGTTACTCAGGATGAGAAAACATTTTAAAACGTAAGTTCGCCAATACGGAGTGACTGCAGCCTTCAAGGTGGAGCGCGGTAACAACTGTGAGGTAAAAGCTTGAGGAACCTACAGGTACGTAAACGCTTATAAAATGTCTTCTCTGTTAAACTGTTAAGTTTGTTTTTTTATTAAATACCTCTTGTGTTGTCTGCAGGTTTTTCGGAAAGCTGAGGAAAAAACCTTCGGAAGATGCAGAGACTGTGGAAGAAACTTCTGCCTGAAGATGCAGCAGCTGCGAGTGAAACTTCTGACTGAAGATGCTGCGACTGCGAGTGAATACATTTCCTAACTGAAGATAACATCGTCAGAGATAACTTCTGTCGGGTAAGTATCTTCTGTGAACTATGGTACTCTGTAGCTTCTCGTAAAACTAATGCCTCTATTATCTTCTTTTTCCACAGGTTCTGTGAGGAGAAACGCTGGTAGCGTTACCCGCTGTCAGCGGAGTAGACGCGAAGCACGCATTCCAGCGGAGGCGGGGCTTAAGTTGGTCCTATGCAAATATGAATAGAACTGTGCTGCTACTTGTAAATGGGTTTTGCAGTGGCCATGTTAAGTGTATGAAATTACTGTTAATCATCACGGGAGTCTATGGGAGTAGATGCTGTGGATGGTGTAAATGCCATATGTGCCAGGCTAACACCCACCTTTGACCTGCTGATTGATATAATGTTCCCTCCCTAGCCTGAATGAGGACTATGCTCACTGACTGGGATCATGACATTGTGACAAGGGGGCGTAAGCTTTTAATAATGTCAGCTTTAGGGGCGGTCGTATGATTTAATGATGCGAGGGCACTTGAATTTAGGGTGATGGATTAGCACAAGATGATGGCTTCCAGCATGTGAGTTTGCATGTGTAAATGTAAGAAAATTAAAGGTGAGACGCATAGTACCATTTTTTCGGATCTATCCAAATATGTTAATAACGACATGCCCTATCTGTTGGGCCAATAACATTTCTGAGAGAACTTCCCCTTTAATAAAAATAAAGAAGATGAATGCAAAGATTGACAAGGAGAATAAACAGAAAAAGGAGATCAGCTATTAGGTGGAACACAACTGTACAGACAATTAAAACCAATAAAAACTAACTCTAAATGAAAGTGAACAGAAAAAGAAAAACAGCTGAGAGAGGTTAGAGAAGGGGAAATAGTGGAATGAAGACAAAGTTGAAATAGCAAGTGGATTGCAGAAATGGAAATAGCAGTCAAGGGAGTGAGAGCATATGCTGGAAGATGCAGGACAAGTGAGGAGCCAGTCAAGTCAGGAGTCATCCATATATCGGCCTTACACCAGTCTGGAAGTTTCCCCTGTTCCTAGCTCCCTTCAAGAGATTTACCTGTGGTCAGTGTGGAGGTTCAGTGGCAGGGCCTTCGGAGTCAAGGTCTATCCGGGGAACTCACTATTACCATGCAGCAATCCAGACACCTCTCAAACCTGAAGGCTTTCTCTAAACAATGGAAATCATTCCAATCCTGGCGTTTGGCCACATCTGTTTCCTCGGTCTTCTGAGATTGCAACTATTTCAGTTTTCAGATTGCCCTGGCTTGGGACACCTTATAGGGGACTCCAACAAAGTTGACTTCTCAAGTGCCTCACTAATTCACACTCACCAGCTAGCCCACCCTTGCAGTCTGCCCTCACAGTGAAGTCTCTCCATGGTCACCCACTTGAACACCTTAGTTATCGTGATTAAGCGGTTCTGACCATGAAGACTCTTTTTAGTTGCTGTCACTTTGGAAAGTCGCCTGGGGGACTGGGTGACATTGCTTTGCATTGCAACCTTATTAGTGTTTCACTAGGATTCTGTGATGCAATCCCGCCTTCAAATCAGAAGTTAACGATATGTTTTATTGAAGCAGTACCTGATCATTCTTCCTTTTGTTGCCTCTTCTTACTCAAGGAGACCCCATCAGGCTGGATAACACAGGCCCATTGAGAAATTCCAAGTGCCTTCGGACTTCCTAAGGGGAAGACTTCTTCAGCTTCTGTGCGCGGGTGGTTATGTGATAGTATTTCCATGGCATACCCTCTGCAGGATCTTCTGGTCCCTGATGGTTTCAAGACACAACTGTCAGGGTTGTGGCTTCTTGCTGGGCAGAATGGTAGAGTCCCTCTTAAATGAAATTTGCAGTGCCAAAACTTTTGCACCTCCCCGCCCCCTTACTTTTGTCTAAGTCAGTACATTTGCTGCAGGTTACTGAGGATTATTTTCCCTTTATTGGCTGAGGTTTTCTTCAGGTCGCAATCACTTGTTTTTTGTTCGAGGTTTCTTTAGGTTTGCAAATGAGTGACCAAGAAGCATTATTTGGCGTGGGTGCCTCCATTCTAGGTCTGATCATTTGGTCTTTGGTATTTCTCCAGAGTGTGCACTGAGATGAGGAAGGGGGCCATACAGGTAACGGTTGGGTTCTATGTCTAAATTCCGCCTGTTGAAGGCTGCATACCAAAAAGGTCGTTTTTATTAGGCCGATTTGGTGCAGCCATCAATGGGCTGGAAAATTGGCAATTTCGGGGATCTACCCCTGACCACCTCGCCCATCCCCATCTTCTACCGCTTTGGCAGGATTTACTTTTAATTGCACCCCACCACCCACACCTGACATACACACAACACCTTTTCTCAATCCCTGCATCTTAACTCTTCCAGGCCTCCCCAAGGTTGGGCCAGTCCGCCCCTACGTGTACCTGTGTGCTGCGCTGGGTGGGGCCCGGCCTCAGGTCTTCTGTGACCCTTGGTATGCGCTGTCTATTGCAAGCAACCTATTGGCTGCATACCAACAGTTGGAATACTTTTGGGTAGTCTTCATTACTCTAGTCCTACTCTTCCTCGTCTCTGTACTTAGGCTTTCCATTTCATCCGTTTCTCTGAAGCATTAACTTCCCATGGTTGCTTTCTTTCGTATTATTTGAGAGGTCTGCATTTATACGCATTTACAACACCTCTACAAGGACGTTGAGGATGGCGGAATTATAATCTACAACAGTTCCTTGGACCCGTTTGCCACAGATAACTTTCTCCATTTAGAAAATAATGAAAGGTTGTATGTATTCCCCCGGATCCCTTGTGTGTACTAGATATGCAGACAAATGGAACATAAGCCCAATATCAAGTATTTGCACAGATGCATAAACACAACGCTGGATGTATTGTACAAGGTTGAAGAATATAATCAGGGTGGGGTTAGGGGCTCACATAATCTCATAGGAATTTTATCATTGTGGAATAACGTCTACCAACATATATGTCTTTAGGGAAAGCTAAACACCGCTGAAGTTTATGTTTTGTCTTTCGTGGGGCTACTACGAACAATTTCCCATTGTAATGGTGATTTTAACACCCGCTCTCCTCCAATACAAACCGGATCACTTCAGTACAACTTTAAATATAAATATCTGTAAAATGACACAAATTCTATAACTGACCAATTTAGCCCTTTAGTGTTATATACTAGTAGTGGATAGAATGATGGTGTCTTGAGGGGTTGGTGATGCTCTGGTGAGTCAGTTGGTCAGGCTGTCTGTGAAAGCTGGCTGTGCTGGGGGCTGCCGCGATGAAACTTACAAATAAAGCACTGTTACTTACTGCTGGCTGCAGATTCTGCTTTATTTCATTCATTTCGAACGATCTACGCAAGTTAATAGCTTGCTGCTGCAGCAAAAAAATAACCAAATCGGAAAAAGGTCTACCCTAATAACGACTGTATTTTCCAGGTGGAAGATTTTGCTTGGGAGATGTTCAGTAAGAAGCTGATGGTTATCAACCTAGCTGGCACAAAACTCCCTTTCCCTGGAGCAAGAGAAGCAGGAATTGAACTTGACGCTATTGCGCATTCCCAGAACTAGAGACACTAGCCACAAGCCATGCTCTACTGTAGCGTATACGTGTCAATAACGACTGTATTTTCCAGGTGGAAGATTTTGCTTGGGAGATGTTCAGTAAGAAGCTGATGGTTATCAACCTAGCTGGCACAAAACTCCCTTTCCCTGGAGCAAGAGAAGCAGGAATTGAACTTGACGCTATTGCGCATTCCCAGAACTAGAGACACTAGCCACAAGCCATGCTCTACCGTAGCGTATACGTGTCAAGCGTAACTTGCGGTCGTACGGTACGTAGGCAAAGGACAAAACGCAGTTGAAGGCAGTTACAAGAAAGGTGTGTGACGAAATATGTAATTTAGACCTGAACATCTTTAAAGGGTCTTCAAATGATCAAACAAAGTCCTGTGTTTAGGAACTAATTGCTTTTTTGGTGTGCCTTGCACTCACGTTTTTACGTGTCAAGGATAATTTGCGGTCGTAAGTAAACAAGGCACAAAAGGCAGTTCAAGGCAGTTACAGTGGCATATTGGCAAGCCCGCCAATTTGGGGTGTGGCTGCGTCGCAAGTTGTTCGGGAGTCAAAACGCGTCAGAAAAAACACACTTAAGGAAAATACATGAAAGAAAAGGGATAACGTAAAACGAAATATGTCATTTAGCCCCAAGCATCTTTAAAGGGTGTTCAAATGATCACACAATGCCTTCTGTTGAGGACCTGATTTCTTTTTATGTGTGCCATGTACTCACATTTTTAAGAAGGCAATACTTAATTCCTATCTTGTTTCAGTCAAATTTCAGCGGTTTCATTTTTTTAAAGCTTCTAGTATCAAGAAAGCAATGTAATATCTATATTTAGAAAAGTGAAAATGTGTGGGTTTGTGGCTTGGTGAAGCATTGTTCCTTATACAATTCCACACTGTTTCACCAACCTGCACCAAATTTTTCATTGTTACCTATTAGTGTGACGAAGTCACGTGAGCGCGACGGCGATGTTCGCCATCATGCATGCGTATTAAATGAAGGGGGCGTATCCGATCTCGCCAGAGTGTGCCGGGAACCTGAACGATCAAGACCTGTGTCCTGCGTAGTCTTTGAGGTACGGGACGCCGAGGCCTGACAGCAGCAGTCCCGGGGCACGATATCAAGCATCACACTGGCGACGAGGCTGCTACTGGGTAGGGGGTTTATGATCCGACGCCAGAGTCATCGTCCATATCATTGTTCCGATGCCTAATAGGAGCGCTACCCGCGTGGGAATGCCATTTTGTGCTGCTGGTGGTCGCGGCCCCACACGTGGGTTGTTCATGCTCCATCCAGTCAATTTTTGGAGCCCATAGGGGCTAAATCATGCTAAGAAGGCCACAGGGCGCCATCATTTTCACAAAAAAAACATTTTTTTTTTATACATGCAAACACTGCATGTCAAGAGACTATGGGCCTCATTACGACCCTGGCGGAAGACCATGGGGCTATTAGCACCATGGTCCATGCCGGTAAGTTACTGACTCCGCCATGGAGAAAGGGGGAATTACCACCCCATTACAAGGTTGGCGGGCCGGTAATTCCCCCTTCCTCCATGGCCCTTCCCCATTCCCATTTTTGCCCCATAGGGCTCAATGGGAATGGGGAAGGCGCTAAGTACAGTGTCTACACCAGCCGTTAAGGTCGGGTCCCGCAAAGGGACCTCGTAATTAGGCGCTAATAGGTTAACGGCGCCGCAGCCTTTTACGGCGCCGTTAACCCATTAGCGCCTGGGTCGTAATGAGGCCGTATCTGTCTGGACTCTCTAGCGCAGAGGAATTTTTTCTTCTCCTCACTGGTGTCAAGGAAGGAGAGGGCTCCTTCATGGGACATTGTGTGTCTATCTGAGGCAACACCACCACACACCACCAGGATACACACCGCAGCCCGGAGGTGGGTGCCTGTGCGAGCTACGCACCCCAGTGACCCTTCATATCAGCGGATTTGTGGCCTTCACGGAAGCGATAGGTTCCTGTGCGGTCCGTGGACATGAGTGACCCTGTAGATGACGCTCAAGGGGCGAATGCACTCCCAGAGATCAGGAGGATGCCCAGACAACAAAGCACACTGGCTCTCATGCCAGGGTTCGACGCATCAGGCACTCCTTCGATGTTGGGTCCAAAATGGCTGCTGTGGGTCGAGAAACTCTTTATGTATTTTAAGGCCACGGGTGAGACGGATGATGAAGCGAAGGTGGCGACACGCCTCTACGCTGCAGGATCTGAGGTACATCGCATCTTCAAATCGCTCGCTCCCACTCGCTCCCACCGATGGCACAGATATCTAGCTGTGAAGGACTCGCTCAAGGAGCACTTCATACCACTAGTAAACCAAAGCAACGTGAAGAAGAATAGCTGGACCAAATTTGCGGGTGGCTACGTCAACTAGCCAGCACGTGCCACTGGGAAAATGTGGAAGGAATGGTCCCCAACCAGTTACTACAAGGCTGTAGCTCTGGGAAACTACATCGACAGGTACTCCTTAAACCGGGGCTCACACTAGCATGCATCTTTGACATGGGGAGATTCTACAAGCTTGCTGACAGCCGTGCCACCAAGATGGACGCTGCAGTTAAATCGATGAAGAGGTATGTGCTATTGGGCGGGCGGCAACCGCTGGCCCGTCGCGTCCCAGGTGGTCCCAGAAGAAGGTAGACACATCACAGCCTTGTCCAAATTGTGGCTACGATCTCCCACATGCAAGTGACTGCCCAGCAAAAGGGAGAGTGTGTGGGCGCTGTGGGGCTGCAGGACATTTTGCAAGAATGTGCCGGGCCGCTACCCCGACCGCAGTTCCCAGAGGACCGAGCAGAGCGACCAGCACAACACCACGCAGACAGAGGAACGTAGCCATGGTGGAACAGGAGCTCCAAGACCTGGAGATTGCGGAAGAAGAAGAGGATGAGGAGGACTTCTTCATATTGAACATCGACTCTGAGAAAAGGAAAAGGAGGCAACCCACCTGCACGGTGACAATCTTTGAGACATTGGGCCTCATTAGGAGGCTGGCGGCTGCGGAATGAACGGTGCCGGTAAGAGACCGGCACCGTTAATTCCGGGCCGCCACATTACGAGGTCTGCAGCGGGTCCCGCTCTGGACGCCTGGCCAGACCAGACGTGCAGAGCGGGACCCGCTAGCAGACCAGGATGCTAACAACGGGCCCGTCATTAATGGGCCCGTTACCATCCTCCCCATTCCCATTGAGCCCTGTCGGGGCTCAAATGGGGATGTTACCGGGTCCGGTTCCAGAGAATGGGAATTACCGGGCCCGCTAAAGTCGTCATGGCCTGGTAATTACCTATTTTCTATTTTTGGGACCCGGTACCCTGTTTGGGGGTAGCCATGCCGGTAAGAATGGCATGGCTACCACCAAACTCCTAATGAGGCCCATTGTCTCCGGTGCTTATAGACACAGGTGCATCAGTATGCGTACTTGCGACACGCCATTATGAGGCGCTCCCATGACCACCGGCATTAGGAAAAACAAGTGCCAAAGTCTATTCATTTGGGGGAGCCAGACCACTTCCCCTCCAATGAGTATTTGTAGCTCAAGTAACTTACGCCAACAATACCATAAGAGCGAGATTCTTCGGGACTGACGTCAGCCCCCACTCACTCTTGTGCTGTGGCGCATCCAAGGCGCTAGACATTGTGCACTTTGCGCTCTCTGTATAAGAAGCAGACATCAGAGACATAATTGAAAGATTTGCAGACATTTTTCGAGGCGTGGGAATGCCAAAAGAGGAGCCCATCAAATTGCATATTGACGAAACAGTGCGGCCAACGGCGCTAAAACACAGGCGCATACCTTTCCACCTGAGAGCACAAGTGGAATAAGAGCTGCAAAACCTAGTGGACTTAGATATAATCGAAAGGCTAAATGGCCCAACCCTGTGGGTGTCCCCATTGTAGTCGCGGCCAAACCCAAACAGCCAGGATCTGTTTGCATCTGCGTGGACCTGAGGTTACTTAACCTAGCCATAAAGTGTGAAAGACACCTCATGCCAACACTAGACGACGTGGTGGGGGTGCTACAAGGAGCCAAGGTGTTTTCCAAACTCGTTCTGTGATCCGGATATCACCAGCTAGAATTGCACCCGGACTCACATTATATAACGACATTCACAACTCACAACGGACTATACCAATACACGCGGCTGAACTTTGGGGTCTCCTCAGCGGCAGATGTCTTCCAAAATGTAATTAGAGGTGCTCCTGCCAGCTTGGAAGGCGTAATAAACTTGAGGGATGATATATTGCTATATGCAGCATCAGAGACTGAGCACATGGCCAGGCTGGAAAAGACACTGGAAAGAATCAGAAACCTAGGCCTAACATTACACTGGGAGAAATGTGAATTTCTGAAAGATCGCATCAAATTTTTTGGCTTCATCTTCCACTCAAAAGGAATCTCTCCAGATCCGCAGAAGGTGAAGAAAATTCAAGAGGCAAAACCACCGGAGAACGCCTCAGAAGTTAGAAGCTTCCTCGGCATGGTAACTTACTGCGGGAGATTTATTCCAGACTTGGAAACCCTCTCTGAACCTATCCGGGCCCTGACGAAGAAAGACACCGCATAGACTTGGTCAGATGCTGAACAGAAGGCTTTTGACACCATAAAAGCCGCCCTCACGGGGGGGGGAACCATGGCTTTCTTCGACCCCGGGAAGGAATCTGAACTAATCGTGGATGCCAGCCCTGTGGGGTTGGGAGCCGTGCTCCTTCAGTCAGATGCCCACGGACAAATGAAACCTATTGCCTATGCCAGCAAAGCACTGACTGCGACGGAACAAAGATACTCCCAAATAGAGAGAGAGACGCTGGCTGTGTTGTGGGGCTGTCAGCACTTTCACATCTATGTTCTGGGGAAACCTGTGTCTGTAAATCACCGACCACAAGCCACTCATCCCAATCCTGGCAGGTTCTTCCTCCAAACCACCACCGAGGATAGAGAGATGGATGCTAGCTCTCATGGAATATGGGGTGAAACTTCAATACCGACTGGGAACTCACAACTCGGCAGACTACCCATCGCGTCATCCGAGGGCTGGCAGTGGTCAGGGGACAAAGTGAATCTGGGACAGAGGACCATGTTCGCCTGGTAGTGGACATAGCCATACCAGTAGCCCTGACATGGGAAAAAGTGGCAGACTCATCAAGCAAGATAAACGCTTCCGGCTCATTCCAAATGCCATTGTCAGTGGAGACTGGAGGTCAACTCTAGCGGACATGTCCCGCCAGGACAAAGATACTCACCGCGAAATCGAGCAACTATGGCGAGTCCGACACAAACTCTCAAGGTCGGCAGAAGGTCTGATACTACGAGGGCAACAGATTGTGGTACCGAGAAGGCTGGTCGTGAGAGTGACAGAATTGGCCCACTGTGGCCACCAGGGCACCGCAATGACCAAGGTGAGGCTGCGCTCCAAGGTGTGATTCCCGGGGCTCAAGGAAAAGGTCAATGAATATGTGAGCAATCGCATCTGGTGCCAGGCAGCGACCCCTGTTAATAAGGAACCCTGCATTGAGTCAATGGAGCGAAGCAACAGCCCGTGGGACACAGTACAAGTGGATTTTGGGTTGACGGGGAGAGGGATGTACTTTTTGGTGCTGATGGACCGATGGTCGAGATACCCGGAGGTGGAACTAGTAGACTCCACGTCTTGCGAAAAAACCATCCAGGCAATGGAAAAAGTATTTGCGACCCACGGATTTCCCCGAGTCGTATGCTCAGATAATGGGCCGCCGTTTCAAGGGAGACAATTTGCAGAATTTATGAGAGACTGCGGCATCATGCATAGGAAAGTGACACCGGGGTGGCCAAGACCAAATGGAGAAGCAGAGCGCTTCATGCGCACACTCAACAAAATCTTTCATATGTCACAGGGACAAGGAGGTGAATTCGAAAGAAATTTATACCAGTTCCTCAGGCAGTATCCGTCGACCCCCCACCAATCCACAGGCATGCCTCCAGCTGAAGCTTTGTTCAACAGTTGCACCGAGAGGGCTTATTCCCAAGATGGGTGGCTGACCACCGGGTGTCATCGATGACCAGAAGACATCTGAGGAGAGGCAGGTGCACAATGAAAAGGAGAACGCCAGGCGCAGGCTGAAGCCTCCTAATATTGAAGTGGGTGACGCGGTCCTGGTTAGAAACCAGCATCTGGAAGGGAAGCTCTCCCTCAACTATGAACCTAATCCAATGGAAGTGATCCATGTAAAAGGGTCCATGGTGACTGCTGCCGACCAGCGAGGGTCGGTAACGAGCAACTCATGCTTCTTCAAAAAAGTGTCCGGAGAAGAACAACAGCTGGAGCCGGCAGTGGAATCGCCCCTGGCCCGAGTGATGCACAGAGAGCAAACCCCTGAAGAAGACACGGGGATCCCGAAGGAGGAGGACATAATCTGGAGAGAGAGCAAAGCGATGAGGTGACAAGAGAGAGGTATCTCTGCCAGGAAGGCCGGAAGGTGTCCGATGAGGTTCAAAGACTATATCATGGACCCGAGCTGAAACAAATATGCAGTTAAATGTATTTGCCCACGTTGGCCCCTTACACTGTTTTGATATACCTTCACAGGTCTGTATGTCACGTTGACAGCAAGTTATAAATGATGTTGAGTTTATGTTTTCGTTATGAAAAAGGAGGGATGTGACGTCACTTGAATGCGACAGCGATGTCCGCCATCGCGCATGTGCATTAAATAAAGTGGGCGTACGTGAGCTCGTCAGACCGTTCCGGGAACCCGAACGATCAAGACCCCTGTCCTGCGTAGTCTTTGAGGTACAGGAGGCCGAGGCCTGACAGCAGGGTTCCCGGGGGAACGATACCACGCATCACAATTAGGGCCCTCCGACCATAACTGGCTGCATGACATGTGGAACTCCACCCCTTTCCTTGGATTTCAGCACAAGTCAACATTTGTTTGTGGGTTTGTGGCTTGGTGAAGCGTTGTTCCTTATACAATTACACACAGTTTCACCAATCTGCACCAAATTTTGTATAGTTTACCGTTAGGACCCTATGGACATTACTGGCTACATAACATTTGGACACCCCACCCCTTTACCCGGATTGCTGTACCTTCACACGAGACAGTTGTCTGAAATCGGAGAAACATCAATGTGGTCGTTGAAGGACCGGTCCTCAACCCTGGTATGCATGGTTTCTGGGACACTTGCACCGCAATGTACTACACCACACCAGGGTGAGGCAAAAGGTGGCGAGAGAGCACAGCAGGTCCCAATATGCAGCAGCACACCAACTCTCGCCTCCCCCTTAATGTCTGCTACAGGGTATTGTTAGGCAGAATTATATGCAGTACCCTTTGGGAACACCACACACAATTAAGACTACAAGTGTCAGTACAATTTCACCTTGGTACAAGCCTGTACTACACAGTAAAGTGGTAGCAATGGCTGAGCAGCCAGACTTATCTCAAGAGTAAAGTGAGCAGTATCAGAAGTTACACAAAGGACATCAATTACTATGATTCAAACAAACATTGACTCAAGGTTTCTGAGTAAAAGAATATACATTTATTTACACCGTCAATTATAAAACAGTTCACTAAAATCACAATCTTAATACACTACACCACACCCAATCAATTCTGGACAAGTTAAGCTCAAAATGAAGTGTGAGCAAAATGGCACTCCAGCAATTTAAAAAGGGAGGAAAAGGACAAGGTTATCAACAATACCAACATGTGATAGGCAGGGCAATCTAGAAAACGCTTACTACAACTAGGATTCAAATCAATAGGCCTGGGCCAATGTTAATGGTTCAGAGTCTTTGCAGAGGAACACACAGTTCAGAGTAGTTTGCGGTTAAGTCTTTGCCAAGAGTTCAAAATGAAGTTGGTCGAAGGAAAAGTTATTCAAAAGAGAACAGAAGGAAAAGCCTTCGGGGAGGCGAAAGATTTAAAACACTTTCACCGCGGTCGGACTGAACGAACTACCGGATTTGAACAGTAGCTTAGATGAAGAAGAATGCTGTAGCTGCGGCGGTAGTGCCTGGCAGTTCTTGCAGGCTCATGGTTCCTGAAGCGACTGTCAGACTGACAAGAAGGAGGAAGACTGGAGGGTCCTGCCCTGCCCAGGGAAGAAGCCAGCAGCAGAGCAAAGCGACAAATAAAAGGTGTGCTCCTTAAAAGCACAAAGAGACTCTCGAGCTGACTATCCGGTTTCCGGTGGCACAGCAAATTCGACCCAGCTGAAGAGGGAGGTCCAGGGGCTTTATGAGATGGTTGGTACCACCAGGCTCAAGGGAAGAAGAATCTTTGCGGATCTCTTCTGTCGACGAAGTTCAGGCGATTCGGAACTGCAGCAGGGCTTCACCGGGATGTCCAGTAGATGCGGCAGTTGTCTTCCTTCAGCTTCTCGTTGGCTCTCTCGATCCAGTGACGACTCTGCCTTCGAGTCCTAGAGACCGGCTTTTTATGCACCAAACCCACCATTCACACAGCTTGGCTGTCAATCACACAGCAGGGTGGCTGTCCTAGCCGGACAGTCACCTAGCCAAACAGATCATAGTGCGACCTGGGTCGCCAAGGATACCCTGTGCAGGAGGCCTAAAAACCCTCCCTCACATTCAGCCCACCCATACTCTCAGGCGCCTAAGGAGGGCTTCTGGGCAGAAGCATGTCAAAGGACGGCGAACAAAGGAACCAAACCTGGTTTGGCACGCAGAGTAAAACACGAAAAAGACATTTACAAAAAGAAATGGCGAATAAACCCAGCCAGAACCAAATAAAAATATAAGGGGTCCAGCAGGTTTAGAGTTTGAGGCTACCACCATAGCCTCTAACTATACCGAGGTTATTTTCATAGCTCGTGGTAGAAAGAAAAGGGTAGATACCACTGTCACCAGCCAAACCTTAGCGAAAGGGGAATGAAATAATGTACCATGAGAAATAGACAAAAAGGGATAACTATTAACCCTTCCAGTACTCTATGGAAGATAGTTTGTACTGGGTCTGTAAATTTAAAAAGACTAGTAATGTCAATGGCAACTTTACATGTTCTGGGAGACAGTAGTCAGTTCCAGAAATGGAGTTTAAAGTGGGAAGTCTAAAAATACAACCCTGTGTCACTGCACTAAAGGTGCTGTGTGACACACAGTGAAAAGATGATGCCTATGGAGTTGGTGAGACCCAATATCCATGAACTCAAAAATGCACAACACACAGCAAAACACATTTAAGAGTGGGAAAAAAGGCTCACACTCTTACCAGGTGAAAACATTAAATCCTAGAAATCCACCAAAGCTGCTGAGGGACTCAGTAGGTAAGGGAAATTAGCCATTCTGGAGAATTCTCCCTAACAGGTATGCCAACCAGCCACACGCGCCCCTTTCTCAGTGTAGTTTACTTCAGAGTGCAAAGCACATCAAGCAAATCGGAACAGCGATCTACAGGATCACTGATTTTCAACAATTGATGAGTGTGGTCATGTTTGTCCACAGAATCCATTCAGAGAATGGGTACATTTTGCTAGTGGTATAGTATCTTTAACATTCAAGTGGATTTTTTCTGTATTTTTGTAATTTTTATTGTTGTTTTGTGCTTATTAATGGTGCTTCCTTAGCTGGCATGTTTTTTCATTTATTATGTTTTTATTCATCATTCGAAATAAAGACTGATCACTCATTCCCCCTTAGGACTGTCCACACACATCAGCTTAACATTTTAATTAATTACTCTTTTACTAATGCCATGTACCACGAAACACGCACAGGATACCTTAATAGGCCTATGTGTTGTCACATAACAAATCTACATTTGAAAAAAATAGTATCAACATTTACAGCCTGAATATAAAATTCAAAAGTTATAAATTCTGCCAAAGCACTGACACATTGTGTCACCTAATATCACTAGAGAGAAGCAGCTGGTGATGAAACAGCCCACAGACAAGCTTGCAAGTTGTAGTCCGCACACCTAGCTTCTTTCTGCATGTCATTTTGCATTCTTGCGCAGTACTTGGAGCTTTTCTCATGTTATAAATACATCACAAGTATCTGAATGCAATATATAATTGACATAACATCAAGAGACGCTGATGTTTTCACACCTGACACAGGACAACTTGTGATTGCTTTAAACTGCCCTATGAGCGATTTTACTTTTGTAACATAAATGCGGTGCTTAATTTGTGCCAGTGTTTGCCGGTGGGCAACACCGGCACTCTTTTGTCGGCACCGGCACTCTTAGCTGCAGAGTTGTTGGCATTTTTTGGGGGGGAGAAATCAAATCTCACTGCTCCCAGTGCTCCGCTCCGCTGCGGAGCAGACAGTGACAGATCTTCCCCCCAAAGAAAATGCCCAACAACAAGACGCAGTGCATCAAGGCCTCTGCAGCTGGTCTGCTATTAAGCACGGGGTGTTTAGCAGGTCAGCTACAGAGGCCTGGCGGTGCGCTGTGCGGCGCCACACCGGCTAATGTCCAAGTTGGGATGGGGGTTGGGGGGCTGGACGTTGGAGCCAAGCTCGGAGCGGAAGCTGCCGAGTTGGTTACTAGGGGGCCTGGAAAAAAACGCTTGTGTCCGCACGTGCCCTGCAGGTACATTAAAAAAGCACACATAAAAACAAGTCAGCGTCTCTTCCCTCCCTTCTCGCAGCAGCCCCCAGCGAAGGCAATTAGTTTGTTTGTTCTTTCTTTTGCTACAAACAGACAGTTCTGCAGGGCTGACGTCGCTGGACCAGGACGTCTGCACGTCATGTGCAAGAGAAAGTGAAGCACCAGACCAGCGAGGCCGGGCCTGGGTCCCATGCTAGCTTGAACTGAATAACATATCCAGGCAGGGCCAGGGGTGAGGGCAGACGGCGGCAGGCCAGGCAGCAGCCAGTAACACCACTACAGAGATCTGGAGGACAAGGACGGAGCAGGTAGGCTGTAGTTTGTTAGTTTGTAGGGCAATTGCAGCATTCCAGTTTGTTCAGGAGCCGGTGCCGCAGGCTTATGAGGTGGGGGCGAAGGCATTTGGTACTGGAGTGAAGCAGTAGTTGGTATGGAGGGAGCCGTGTCGCTGGGGGGAAGCAGGGCGGTTTTCAATTGATGTACGGTGCATGCACTAGGAGTTAGTTGCAAGGCAGCACCTGCAGCAACTGGTATGAATTCGGGTAACTCCTATACCGATGTGACCGTTGCACATTCGTGTTAGCAATGATGGTGAAGCCCATTGTTGTGGCCTAAATAGATGACAGGACGCTGTAGGGTTTCTAACAGTCTTTATTGACTGACAACAGGGAGAGAGGCTCTAAGGCGGCCTGGTGGCGCGGGGCGCTTACTCACAGTTCACTGCGATCAAGTCCTGTGCTTCCCCAGTTGATTCACTGTGGAAAGGTTGGAAAGGTTGTGCTCACCGGTGGCACGCTGTAAACTCCTAGGGCCCCCATGAAGCCTCCAGTGGCTGTGGTGTTACGCCCTAGAAGCTGTGGTGTGAGTTCTGTCACTCACTTCTCCTCGTCATGTAAATCAGGAGCAGCGCTCCTCTGTGACCGCCTCAGCTGGCCGGGCGCCAACTCTGAAGCGGGATGTCCCCACACACCTCCTTTGCTGGGAAAAAGAATGGGTGCTCACTCCATGATGAAGTCCGCATATTTCCTGGGTTTCCTTCTCTCTCTCTGGGGCCTGCCAGGATCAGGGTATGGAGCGGGATCGATGAAGTGTCCTTGGGAGGGTGCTGGTGATTCAGGTTCTCTTTGTCCAGCTCTTTGCTGTGATTCCCTGGGTGTTGTTGGGGGGATGGAGCTTGGGAAGTCGTTGTGATGGTGCGGCTCTATGGTGTCTCCGCTTGGGAGGTGATGGTTCTCGTATGACTCTTGGCAGACTTGATCTCCTCCAGTGTCTCCTTGCGAGTGTACAGTGTCTTCTTTCCTGCGGTACATGGCTACCCTCTCTAGATTCCATCTCCTGCCATCGCTGGTGCAGATGTGGTTTGTCCCTCTCTCCATGACTTCTATGGGACTGCTGTATCTGGAACCAGTGGAGGTGTCCTTGTGGGGAAGTCGTATCTTCACCAGATCCCCTTTGTTGACTTGTGTGTGTCGAGCGGCTCGGCGCACATCCCCCTGTGCTTTCATTGCTTCTTTGTTGCTCTGCATGCGACACGTTACATCATCCATGTCAACGTCTTCGTCGGCCCTCACTTGCTGGAGCCATGGTGGTACCAGTGAGGATGCTGCCCTTCTCCCCCTCAGCAGATGGAAAAGTGAAACACCTGTGACGGCGTTGGGGGTGAGACGGTGGGCCGCTACGGCTTCTTTGACCGTCTTGTATGGGTCTAGGCCCGAGGCGTGAGCCAGTTGTAGCGCCCCCTTGATGAAGCGGTTGGCCCGCTCGACTAGGGCATTTGCCTGTGGGTGATATAGACTTGCTTTTCGCTGTTTGATGTGGTTGAGCTTGAGAAATTTTTCCATTTCTCTGGAGACTAGCTGGACTCCATTGTCTTTGACGAGTTCTTCGGGCAGGCCCTCCCGCTGGAATATGGCGGTGAGTGTTTCAACGACTGTTCCTGTGGTGATGTCTGGGGTGAAGTCAGCTTCCACCCATTTGGAAAAATAGTCGACCAAGACTATCCCGTACCTGTGTTCTGGGGGCATGTTGTCCAGCAGCCCTATGAAATCCAGCCCCAGTTTTCGCCACACCCCTTTGGGGACTTCGGTGGGCAGCATGGGGGCTTGCCTCACGGCTAAGCGCTTGTCGCTGTTTGAGCATTCGTGGCACCTATCGACCATCTGCCGAACGTCCTGGTCCATACCTGGCCACCAGTATGCGTCGCGTATCCTTCGTCTGGTCATGTTGCACCCTAAATGGCCCGAGTGCGCTCTGCACAGTATGACTTTGCGGATTCCGCTGGGTGGGATGATTTGATCACCTCTGAGAATGAGACCGTTCATGGCGGTGATTTCCTCGTTCACCTTCCAGTAGGGACGAAGGCCTTCGGGGATCGCTCTCTCGTTGGGCCATCCATTTCGAACCCAGGTGCTTACGTGCCTTAGGGCGTAGTCCTGCTCGAACTCTTCCTGCCAGTGGCGCTCGCTCATTTCCATGTACTCGACGTTCCTCAAGTCGCCAATGGACGCAACGACACATTCGTCTTCCAGGAATGTGGTGCCGGGGGCGCTTTGGTTAAGGAGCCTGGACATGCAGTCCGCTTGTGCGTTTTTCCAGCCCGCAATGTGTTGTATCTCATAGGTATACTCTTGGAGCTTTGCGGCGATCCTGGCCAGTCTGGGGGTGGCCGTCTTGGTGCCGCCCGGGCTCAGCATGTGAATTAGGGGTTTGTGATCGGTGATCAACTTGAATCTTGTCCCCCATACGTATGATCTGAAATAGTCGACGGCCCAGGCGCATGCCAACATCTCTTTCTCTACCGTAGAGTAATTCTTCTCGGATGAGGATAATGCCTTGGATGCAAACGCCACAATGTTCTCAGTGTCGCCCTTCTTCTGGGTCAAGGTGGCCCCTAGGCCGTATGCGCTGGCGTCAGTGGTGATGTAGGTGTCCCATTCAGGGTTGTATGGTTTAAGACACGGCGCGTGTAGAATCCTTTTCTTGATTTCGCCGAAGGCCTCATCTTGTTCTGGGCCCCAAGAGTACGCTGCCCCCTTCTTCAGAAGCTCCCTCATGGGAGACGTGGTCTCAGAGAACCTGGGGACGAATTTGGCATAGTACTCGGCTAGGCCTAAGAATGAGCGTAGTTCCTCTTTGGACATCGGCGCCGGCGCTTCTGTAATGGCCTCCATGAGGTTCTTCTTGGGGCTTACCCCATCACTCGAGATGCAGTACCCAAGATATTCTACCTTGTTCACCCCGAAGACGCACTTTTCATGGCGTAGGTGAATGCCTTCCTCCTGAAGTCTGCTCAGGACCGACTTGAGTGCCTTGTCATGGGTCTCGTTGTCCTTGGCGTATACCAGAATGTCGTCTTGGAAGAATGAGACATTGGTGAGGCCTTTCAGTAGGGAGTTCATCATCCTCTGGAATGCAGATGCTGCGGACGATAGCCCGAAAGGCATGCGGGTGTATTGGAAGGTGCCAAAAGGAATGATGAACGCCGTCAGGGGGCGGGAGGACTTGTGTAGAGGAATCTGGTGATAGGCATCACGCATGTCCAGCTTCGAGAAAATGGCCGCCTCCTTCATCATAAGGACAATCTCATTGATGCTGGGGAGTGGGAAGCTATCCGTGATCACCTCCAAGTTCAGGCTTCTCAGGTCGATGCAGATCCTGAGGTCGTTGCTGGACTTTTTCTTTACTAGTACTACCGGACTCAGCCACTCTGAGGATTCTACGGTTTCAATGGTTCCTTCTTCGACCATCTTCCTCAGGTGGACGTCCAAAACTTGTCTTGCGGTGGCAGGTACTGCCCTTACTTTGTGCTTGACTGGGGTGGCGTTGGGTTTCAGCCGAATTTTGTGGACAAAGTTTTTCACTTTTCCCGGTTTCTCGGAGAACAGGTTTGGAAAGATCTCCTTGTAGTTTTGCGCTGCTCCTGACGAGATCATGAGCACCTGTTCCGGAGTGCTGGGATCTAGTTTCATGCTGAGTTTGTGTTGGTCATCCCACCCCAGCACAGCTGGACCTTTGGGTGAAAAATACACTTTGGTGGTGGTAGACCTCCCTTTAAAATCGATCCGGGCCTTGATGTAGCTCAACAGGTCAACCGTTGCCCCTCCAAACACGGTCGGTTTTTGCCTGGTTGATCTAATCTCCACTTTTTCTTGTCCCATCATCTCCTTGTATGTGTTGATGGGCAGAATGGTGAGGTCGGATCCCGAATCAGCCATGACGCGCTTTTCCATTCCGTCCACTTTAATGGTGCAGTGGGGCTTTTCTCTTCTGGCATGGGGGGCATTGACCATGACAACCATGGGTCTGTCCTGCAGTTCATCATCATCAGTTGAGGTGCATTCACCGTCAACACGGGAAACAGTTTTCTCCCGCCACATGGCCAATGCGTCCCCACTTGGAGCACTCCTTATTCCTGGCGGGACAGTCGCGGTCGTTCGCCATGTGCTTGGGGCTGGCGCATCTGTAACATTTCGGTGCCTCCTTTTTCCTGGGACTTTTGTCTTTGGGGCCGTCGCGGGAATGCTTGTCTCTGCGACCTCTCCATTGTAGCGCCGCCATTTCGGGCACAGGCAGGTGACTTCCCGCCTCCTTGCGTCTGCTGGAGGTTTCTTCCTCCGCCCTGGCAATCTGGATGGCTTTATCGAGGGTGACCTCCTTTTCTTGGATGAGTTTGTCCTGTACTTTCCTAGAGTTGGTGTGGACAACGAGCATGTCGCAGATGACCTGTTCTGCATTGTCTCCAAAGGCGCAAAGAGAAGCGAGTTCCCTCATCCTGGTGATGTAGTCATCCACGGGTTCGCTCCCTTCCTGTTTGCAAGTGTAGAATCTCAGCCTGTGCAGTACAATGTTCTCCTTATTGGTGAACCTCTTCATGATGCGACGAGTCGCTTCTTTGTAAACATCGTCGTCTTCGATGTCATCGTCGGCCGCAGGTATTTCTTTAAGGCCGGCAAAGATGTGCTGACCTTCAACCCCTAGCGCATTTAGCAGCATCGCCCTCTTCCTGATGGGGGCATATCGCGTGCCGCCCACTGCTTCCAAGTAGGTGGAAAAAAGGGGTTCCCATTGCATCCAAGGAATTGCCGGTGTCCCTGGCAAGGGGAGAAACGCAGGGGGTGGTGTGGCGCCTTGCATGGTGGGTCCGTGGGACTTCTGGTATCCTCGTTGCCAGTTATGTTGTGGCCTAAATAGATGACAGGACGCTGTAGGGTTTCTAACAGTCTTTATTGACTGACAACAGGGAGAGAGGCTCTAAGGCGGCCTGGTGGCGCGGGGCGCTTACTCACAGTTCACTGCGATCAAGTCCTGTGCTTCCCCAGTTGATTCACTGTGGAAAGGTTGTGCTCACCGGTGGCACGCTGTAATCTCCTAGGGCCCCCATGAAGCCTCCAGTGGCTGTGGTGTTACGCCCTAGAAGCTGTGGTGTGAGTTCTGTCACTCACTTCTCCTCGTCATGTAAATCAGGAGCAGCGCTCCTCTGTGACCGCTTCAGCTGGCCGGGTGCCAACTCTGAAGCGGGAACGTTTTCCCGCGGAGCGTGGGCCCGCGAGATCCCGTCTTGCGAGATCTCGCGAGAACACGCTCCCGCGATCACGTGATGTCCCCACACCCATCCACTAAATTCCTTTGCCAGCAGCGATGGGGAATGTTAATGCAAATTATTGAATGTTCTTTGTACTTTATGTGGTTGTATTGCAAAGCAGGAAGCAGTCTCTGTGCCATTTTCGTGCATCTATGCGCTGTGCAAGGTTAAGTGTCGACAGTGTAATTGCAGTGGTTTATGGGTGTTTGCCTCGCCTCGCTGGGGTGGGGGTTAGAAGTGGTCATGGTGGAGAGCAAAGCAGGCACCATGTGGTGCAGGTGTGGAGACAGCTTGAGTTGCACACATGTGGCCTAGTAGGGATCGTGGGGTACGTTAAAAACAACTGGTGCCCACATGGTGGGCCCGGAATGTAATTTTGGAGGAGGGTTGGGGTCTGAGGACGCAGCAGGTGGTTGCCGCCGAGGGTCTAGTGTTGTGTGCGGGCATGGAGGTTGGAGGGGCCATGGGGCAAACTGGGCAGTGGGGGGTCTGTGTGAGTCGATGGTAGACGGTATATGGTGTGTGAGGCGATATACGGGCGACGCAGGTTGTGGGCCGCATGCACTGGCAGCTGGCGGCATGTAAGGTGTGGCGCGCTTCGGATCAAAATGCTTACGGGAGGGGGGCAGCCACTGTGTATGATGTGAGCGAGATGAGACAATGCTATAGGAGGGCGGGCTGCAAATGCAGGTCACAATGGGGGTTAGTACAGCAGGCTGACCTCTTGCTGTTGCGGATGTGGGTGTGATATGCAGGTTGCAGGGTCAAATCCCTCAAGGCCAATTTACACTTTCAACCTTCTGAGGTCAGTAAAAGAGTACAAACTTTGGTTGTGTGATGATTTTATGTTAACATGTTCTATGTACAGTGCTTTGGTGAAAGTGCTATATAAATAACAAATCATCATTATACATGTTAGTATTTGTATATGTTACCTGGGGTAGCAAGGCTATATTACGTGAATGCAACATGCAAAACATGAGTGAAGCTTATGCAATAATTGTATTACTTCGTAGTGTACATGAAGCAATACATGATGCATTGTGATTCTTTCCATCCATTTCCTTGTTGTACACTGGACTTGTTAACTGGGATCTAATATAAACTGGCCATGCTATGCTAACCGAACCTAAGTACCAATTCATACCAGCAATACATTCATACTATGTTTACTGGGCATAATGGAATTTGGCCAAGCTGCTCTAATTGGGCATATGGATCTCGGCAATAATGGAATGTTGACAATGTTATACTATTGCAGCTCGGTGTGACATAGAGCAGCAGCAGTGTGATGCGCTGGTGGTGGTCCAATCTAGCACTGAGCTGTGTTGCCGGCGCCGCCGGACTGGCATTAGTGAGTCAAGATATTTTGGGCCCTGGCACTTACTTTTTTTTTTACTAATTAAGCACTGCATAAATGACTAGTTTTATAGCAAAGAGCATAACAAAATGGCAGTTTTTAAGCTATTTTATCAAGTCTTTGACACACACTGAAGAAAATGTATGCAAGGTTATCTGGTCATTATTTCAAACAACATGCAGCAGTAATTAACCCTCCCAGCACCCACGATTAGCACCTCGAGCACAAAAGTCCGGCCAATCCACCGCTCTGTGCTGCTTTTGCTGCTATCTGCCTTTTAAAAAAAAGATGTGTTTGAAAGCTTTTTGTCAAACCCCAGGGGAGCCCGTAATGCTGCAGTGAAATGCAAAGCAAAAATAGATGATCAGGTCGCTGTAGGTTGTGCTCGAAGCACAGGGAAGGACACAGATCGTGAAATGTGGGCCCTCTCAAAGAATACATAAGAAGTTCAACACAAAGCTGTCAGGTAACAGCAACGTGTGGTGTAATATGCTGCATTCACCCACAGAGCCCAGCTTTAAATCTCTTAAGGGTGTGGCTATTGTTTTTCATCATCATCATTAATCATAGTTTATTCGGATAAAAATCCATAAACCAATACATGGCACAAAAAAGATAGACAAAGACCATTGCACAATATAGACTTAAGAGTACATCAATAAAACAAATGAATACAATCAATAGTATCAGCATCAGCATGGGGCATACCAAAGACCTGAGGTGAGTAAAATCTATGAAAAACCATTCCACTCGAGCATCCAAAATGTGTTTTCTTGAATTCCAAGCTCTCCTCAAATGCACAAGGAAATACCAAGCAACAATACATGGTTCAGCCTGTAATAAAAATGTGAACATTGAGTACATTGAGTACATTTTGCTTGCTTCAACAATGACATGAATGTATGCTTTCTATTTCCTTGTAGCATACGCAAAGTAAAACAAAGTGTAATATATCCTCAACTGCTGCACCACAGCACGGAAAGATTGAGTTCTGGACATAACCCTGCTAGCACACAGTGTTTGCGCGCAGCAACAACCAGTTGAAGCGTGCTCTGGTCAGAACCCATTGATCTGCCGCGTCATAATTGTGTGTCAGGTAGGGCTGCCTTACATCCATCTTTGTTATGATCACATGTTTTCTGTTTGTTTCAAGCAACAATCATATTGATTCTCGTTTGCTCTCCATTATTTAACAAAAACTCATTTCATATAATTTTCGCAATTTCATGTGCACCAGATTCACAAGACACAGAAGATTGAGGTCATTCACCTGTTTTATGCACTCCCTAATAATCAACCATGGTATCCTGCTCCAGAAAGTGGCAAGCATCAAGGCCCAAATGATTTTGTGAGTTAATGATGCTTTAAGGTTTAACCATGTGCCTAACCGGTGCATGAATGGGACTTCATGCCATTCGTCTCCAATATGTTTTGCCCCAAGCTCTGCATGCACTGCAAAGTTTGCGGCCGAATGTGGGAGACCCAATAATTTCTTAAAGAATTTGTTCTCAACAACCTCTATGGCTGATGCCTTTCCAAATCCCAACAAGGAAGCCCCACAGTAGGACACTGCCTTTGTCTGCATACAGTACAACTCCATGATCATTCGCAATGGTTTCCCTTTACACATTTTCATGAAGCGCAAAACACCCCCCCACAGCCTGGCCCATTTTGATACCTTGCTTTTGTATATGACCCTGCCCCCTCCAATTTTCAGAAAAGCACATGCCCAGGGAATCAAATTTGGTTACCCGCGGTATTACAGTGCTATTACTGGACATATTGGGCATCATTACAAGGTTGGCGGTAAGGCAAAAACGATGCTGGTATAGTAATACCGGCATCATTTACCGCTCCGGTGTATTCTGACCCGGCAACCCGTTATTAGCGGCACCCTAAATAACGGCACCGCTAATAGCGGCATGGGCGCGTACACGCGCCCCTTCGGGAAGCAAATACCGCCATGCCGGTAATAGGGGGACATCCCAACCCACGCGGACATGCAAATACCGGCATCGCGAAGCCGGTAATCACGGGCTGCACGATGCCAGCCATACAGGCATCGCGGACCACCCGCAAACAGCAATCAGGAAACAAGCCAACTGCCACAGGTGCACACAATCCCACAGGTGGAGGCAATGGAGGTTGGGCCAGTATAAAATGAGCACACCCACACACCAAAATGCCACTACTAGCTGTTGCAATCATGGCGCTGGAGGACATGCCAATACTGCTACAACTACAGCAACAACACCAACTACAACAACAACTACAACAACAACTACAGCAGCAACAACAGTCAGCACAGAGGAGATGCAGGAGGAGAAGGAGGGTGAGACAGGCCCAGCAAATACCACCAGCGCAGCCAGCAGTGTCTCGTAGGCAGCCACCAATCCCTCGCACCAGACCCAGCCCATTCAACCTAACCCCTGAGCAGATCCACACCCTGTACCGGTTGGACCGGGACACCATCACCACCATAGTGAACATGATACACAACGACATAGGCAGCCTCATAGAAATATGCACTGCCATCCCCCCGCTACTAAAGGTGGTGTCTGCGCTCCACTTCCTGGCCACAGGCACCTATCAACACACAGTGGGGCAGCTGGCATTTCCCAACCACTTTTTTCACGCATGTTGAACCAAGTGCTGGATGCCCTCCTGAAGCACGCAAGCACCCACATATTCCTACCACGAACATGTGATAGCCGACACCAAAGTAGGCTTCCATGCACTGGCGGGCATGCCCAATTGTGTTGGTGCCCTGGACTGCACCCATGTTGAATTGGTAGTCCCCCATGCCATAGAGGCGGTTTACCGCAATCGCAAGCAATACCACTCCATCAATGTGCAGATGGCATGTGACTCCAGCAAGATCATCACCCATTGCTGCGCCCGATATCCCGGATCAACACATGATGCCATGGTACTACGCAACTCCACCCTACACCGTCATATGGAGCTACATGCTGGACCACGTGCCTGGCTGCTTGGTGAGTTGCGCAACTGGGCCATGGCAGTGCTCTGGGGTACTGATGTGTAGGGATGCATACTCCACCTGGTTGGGAAAGGGGTGGGGGGATGCATATCCCACCTGGGTGGCAATTGTCGGTGATTGGAGAATGCATGCAGAGCTAAACACTCCAGACCTGAACCTCACAAACGGAACATGACACATCACGGGCACAAATTAAACAAATAATGCATATCGATGACAACAAGTAAGAGGCACAACCAGGCCACCATGGTGATGGCAAGCAATCCATGACTGTACAGGATGGCAACTGGGCCAATGTGGCTAGTGTGACCATGCATAGAACTAACATCTTGAATGGGAGGCTAAACATTGTCGTACTACCTGCATCATCTATTGAACGCCATCCAGACTACCACACCTCATAACAGTTTACAATGCATCTAGTTGACAATTTTGCATACGTACAGGGACATGTGCATGTCCACACCAAATTGCTGCCGCTATGACTGTGCTTCCTGAAGGTGCCAGCTTAGAGTGACACACACCTATTTGTATTTGCTTGCAGGTGACGGAGGATATCCCTTGAGGCCATGGCAATTTACCCCTGTGCGGAACCCGCAGAACAGCCATGAAGAGGAGTACATTCGTGTGCACACCCGCACCGTGTTGTGATAGAGCAGACCTTTGGCCTGTTGAAGGCGCGTTTCCGCTGCCTAAGCAGGTCTGGTGGGGCACTCCTATATAGGCCTGAGAAGGTGGCAAAGATCACCATGGCCTGTGTCATGCTGCACAACATGTGCGTCCGGAGAAATGTACCAGTGCCACCTGACATTGACATGCATGCCCCGGGTGAGGATGATGAGGATGGAGATGGAGGTGAAGTAGCCCCCCTGCTAGTACATGATGCATGGGGTGGCCATGCAGTACGCCAAGCACAGATTCAGGAATACTCCTGACCTACAGGGACTATGAAAGACATGTGTCAGTCAGACACTGGGCCAATGTGGACATGCACACAGGGAATGTTGGGAGTTGGGCACTGAACACTGTAACACATTAAATGGATGCACACGAAAATAACAATGTCCAGCCATGGATTTTTCTTGTCACAACGTGTGTATTATTTACAACAGCAAAGATGTGCCCACTCCCCCCTACCTAACACCCCAACAAACTCCCAGACCCCCCCAAACTCCAAAACCCCCCCAACCAACACCAATACCCCAATAGACTCCACAAGATGCACCCCTTCACTACCAACCTTGTGTCCCACTCCCATCGTCCGCCCACACTACTTCCAGGACTTCTTCCTGTCCAGAGGCGGCATTTCAGTGTGCCTTGAACTCCTACGTGTCTGGTGCACTGGGCTTGTGGGGACAGATGAAGCTGGTGTGGAGGTAGTAGGTGAGTCGCTGGCAGGTTCCACACCTCCTGCAAGCCGTGGCTGCTGCATATGGAGCAGCATTGAAGTCAGCACCTGTGTCACCGCCCCCAGGCAGTCCCTCATTAGCCGAGCCGATGCATTAACAGCGGCTGTGTTGGCCGCGATGGCCGCTGTGGTCCCCGCAATTGCTGTGGCAATACCCCGCCTGGTTTCCTCCCCGTCCGCTATGTACTGGCAGGATAGGTCTAACATGGCCTCATGTCGGGCCTTCACCGTCGACAATCGTGTCTCCAGGGTTTTGGAAGGGGCTGGAGTGGTGGGTTGTGCAGTCACGTGGACGGCATTTTCGGGACTGTACTCATCAGAGGTGGGTAGGTCACAGTCACGGAGGCAGGGATCAGCTTCACTGCAGGTGGGTGACTGCAGGTGTTGCGGCGAGGGGTTGGGCACGGGGCTCGGGGTGGCAGGGCATGTCACCTCGGTGTCTCCCTCAGGCTCCACACTGGCATCAAGTTCTTTCCCAGTGGAGGCGGGTGCTTCCAGGGACTCCCCTTCGACAGGTGTGGGTGTGGCCTGCTGGGTCAGTAGTGTGTCAGGCACACTGGCAGCAGGTGTTGCTGGCTGTGTCCCAGCTCGCACAGGCACACTGGCAGTGGCTGTGGCCTGCTTGCCTCCAGCGGAGGTGGTGCTGGTGGTAGCACTCTTCTTAGGGTGTGTGGATGCCCTCGCGGTGGTCTCCTGGGTTGCTTCTTCCTCATCGGTGCCTGGGGGGTAGAAGAGATGCAGGGCATCAGTGATGGTGTGACATGGCAGAGGCATACGATGGTACTGTTCATTATTCATTTGATCATGCATTCATGTTTTACAGGTGTGTCACGCAGGGTATTCAGAGGGGGCATGTTAGCATTCACTGCATGGCAGGTGGAATGCCGTTGATATGGGGTTTGTGTGTTGGGTTACATGGGCACAGTCCTGGTATGTTGCCCGTGTGTAGGTTATGGGATTGGCACTCAGCATGCATTTCTGTGTGGCAGGGTTTGGGCCGCAATCTTGACTTGGATATGTTGATGTGGGTGTAGGGACATGCATTGCCTTGCCTAGTCTCACATCCACATCACTAGTGCTAAGCCATGTTTTCCCCTACAGGGATGTGCAGGGTCACTCACCTCTTTCTGTGGATGATGCTGCACCCATCTCCATCTCTCTGAATCCATCTATTGACTCAGGATCAATAAAAGTGCTGGCAATCTCCTCCCAGGGCATCAGCTTAGCAGGTGAATGTGGACCCCCACCTGTCTCCATGGCCACCCTCCTGTTGCTCAATAGGATGTTTCGCACCCTCAAGCGGAGGTCGTCCCACCTCTTGCGGCAGTCACGCACGGTGCGTGGGTTGGTCCCCACGGCCGACACCTTCTGGGCAACCTCCTGCCAGATTTCCTTTCTCCTCATATGGGCTTCTAGCTTCATATCATTGCTTTTCATTATGGCTGCATGTACAGCCAGAGTATCAGCAAGCAAATTGAGCTCAGCGTCTGAAAAAAGCTTCTTCCGCTGCCGGGTGGTCATCTTCAGGGTGGCCTTGGACATCCTCAGGGTTTTCCAACACAGCACGACACGAAAAGACTGGTGGTTAGGGAGGATGGCAATGGATTGTGTTTTTAAAGATGGCCGCCGGCCCATTTCCCGTTCCTGCGCGATGACGTAATTTCCGGGTCCGATTTTGCGAACCCGGTATTAGCATGGTGGTATTAACGGGCCGGTATTTAGGGGTTGCTCTGAGGCGGTGCCGGTATCGGCGGGTCCCGTGATGCCGCTATCGGGGGGTTGGAGGGCCTTTACCGGCATGGCGGTTCACGCGTGCTCGCGTTCTTACCGGCATGCCGTTTTTACCGGGCTACTCGTAATGAGGCCCATTGTGTTTTTTTTGCTCTCCCTGAAAAACATGCAATGACAGCCGATTTGCTTGTATATATTTTTAAGTCTACGTTCATCATGAAGTCGGTATAAACATTGATGAGTTTTTGCGGGGCCTTCGGGCTCCGGGCTATGATAACAGTAGCATCAGCGTATGACAAAAGTGCAAACACTTTCTTGCCAACCCTAGGAAAATCTGCCTCTGAGTCTACAGGGGCTTTGTAAAGACTGTTAATATACAAGTCAAATAGAACTGGGGCCAGGACACAGCCCTGGCAAACACTCCTGTCACAACATCAAAATAACTGGTGCATTTTCCCTGTTCGTCAAACCGTACACATGTCCTTGTGCCCTCATGAACAATTTGCTAAATTCTTAATAACTCAGCTGGGCAACCCATGGACTCAAGCACCCGCCATAGTTTGATTCTGTTGACCTTGTCAAAAGCAGTGCTTAAGTCCATGAAGGCCAAATAAATCGGCTTGCCCTTAACAAAAACTGAATGAGCCCTCACCAAATACAAATTAAGTGCTTGGTCATGAGTCCCCAAGCCTGGCCTGAAACCATATTGAACATCACAAAGAACCAACTGTGAGGAAATCCATTATTCCTCAATATGCTTTAATATTATGCAACCACACATTTTGAACAGGGTGTCCAAGAGCGAAATTGGTCTATAAGCCAAAGGGCTCCCACAAACTTATTTTTTTTAAAACCGGGTGGATGATGGCATTTTTCCAAGATTGCCGGTATATCCCTATTTAAAAAAATTAGTTAAAACAAATTGTCAACATCGGAGCCCACAAATCTGCCTTACCCTTATGCAGCTGGAACCGCGTCTGGTCCAGGTGCATGGTTTTGTGCCTGTTGACTAATATCAGCCTCCACCTCTTTCAGTATCAGCTGTAACAAAGAGCCCAGTTCTCCACCCATGCTCTCAGTCATGGGACCCCCCCCCCCCATAGAGCGAAGAGAAGTGGACAATCCATAATTTTGCTTTCACATGGTTTTCCCTATATGTTCCTACTCCTCTGTATGGGGGGCCTTGCGCAACAAACTCCCCAAATCTCCTTGTGTCCCTAGAAGCCACGGCACTCAAAAGATCTTCCCATGCTTGATTCTCAAAGAACTCCTTCCTCGACCTCACAGCTAATTTATAGTCAGCTGTTGCATTAATTACATCTCCCCTGTGTCTGTCTTGCTCCTTCAAAACCCTAAGTGCTTCACAAAAATGCTCTTTTGCTGGGAGTCTCCCTCTGTGGTTTGGACAGGTGCTGGCTCAAAACCTAGGTCAAGCTAGGATTGGGTATCTGACCTGAATGGACACGAGCCTGGCCAAGCTACTCCACCTCTGCTCATTGTAGTAAAAAACACACTAGGGCTCATTACGAGTTTGGCGGTATACGTTAAAAGTGCCCATAACAGAATTACCACCACTTTTACCAAACCGCCGAATTAGGGGATGTCGCTGTTCCCTCCCCCTGAATGGCTGCAGGGTGGAAGGACCATACGTGGTTCTGGGGATGCTTCCTCCCAGACTCGCTGGTGCCCTCCCAGGGACTGCTTGTTGTGGGTACATCCTTGGGGGCTGGCCCTGCATGAATGGAAAGGGGAGTCAATTTGCATTTTGTGTTGTGGGTGTCTGTTTTTGTTTGTGTGACAATGCCCAAGCCAGCCATGACTGAAACTGGAATGAATGAAGTGTGTGCTTTGAAAGGCTGGGGGGATTCCTCCAATCCACACTCTGTGTTTTGGGTGTCTGGTTTTGGATGAATGGCCTAAGTGCCTGTGAAGCTGATTGGGTTCTGCCTGCATGAATGCACTTGTGTTTGAGGGGCTGACTGAGCCTAGCTCAGCTGATTGAATGGGGAGATTTTTGTATAACAAGGGGCCCCTCACTCACCACCTTGTCAGAAGCTGATAGTCGAAACCGAAGCAAGAAGCTGAAGTCTCAAGAAACTTGTATCCTGGAATCCAGCAGGCGAAAGAAGTTCTGCTGCTGCAACTCTTCAAGAATTCCAAAGGCTGCTTTGCTGATTTAAGGACTGAACCAGAGAGGACCTGGATAGGCGACCTCTTCCCATAGTTACGAGGGTACATTGTGCCACTGCTGCTCTTCACCCAAAGTGTCATGGAGGCCAGTTCTGTGTGTGTGCCATCCGGAGAAGGGATCTTCGTGGGTCCAGAAGAGGAGTACCTGGACATGTTGAAACCAAGAAGTCCATCTGTGTCACCCAGGGTCCGGAGGAGAGTTTGTGAAAGCTGGGCGACGTCTGAGAATCTGAGGAGGCTACACGTTGTGATTGATAGGAAACAAGCGTGGACTGAAGATTGTGCAGTGGTGGCATCAGATGCAATCAAGGGATTCAATTCTGTAAGATGGAAGTGGTTGTATGCCACCTTGGAATAATTTGGAGTGGGAGAGGGGTTTCTAAGATGGGTCAGGATGCTCTACTCTACACCGGCAGGTATGTATCTGGATGGCTCTATATAAGAAGAGGCACAAAACAAGGGTGCCCACTGCTAGCCCTGGAACCCCTGCAATGTTCCTGAGAAAAGAGTTTAAGGACACAGGGCTCTTGGTGGATGAAGTACACCACGTGGTCTCGCTATGTGCAGACAACATGCTATCATACGTGTGGAATCCAGAAGTACTGGATAATTTTGCGGCATTGTCAGGGATATCAGTTAGTAAGACAAAGGGCCTCATCACGAATTGAGCGCTAACCCTGGCGGTATTATCCCAGGGCTATTAGCCGTACCGCCAAACCCCCCAGTGCTATCAGCGCCGGATCACAGGTTTGGCGGAACAGTAAATCCCCATTCCCCATTGGGCCCATTCAGGAATTTCCCATTCCCCGTTGGGCCCAATGGGGAATGTTAGGCACTATTACTGCCGAAAATCGGCAAAATCGCTGCAGATTTGCCCCCAGCTCAGAGCTGGGGGTAATTCCGTCAAGCCTGTGATTTGGTGGACCCTTAAATGCAGCGGTAATACCGTTACTGCCGCATTTAAGCCTTACCGCCAAACTCGTGATGAAGCAGAAAGTCTTATGTACTCCTATTGGCAGGATGGGTAGGAGTAGAGGAATCAAGCCTGCCAGACTTGGGGTTGCAGTGGAAGATCAAGACATTACGATATTTATGTATTAATATACACCATAACATCAAGATAACCCACCAGGAAAATATGCCACGTGCCAGGATAGGACTAGAGCATTCAATTAAGTTTTGGGAGAAATTGCCTCTTTCAGTGATGGGCAGAATCGCGCTAATGAAAATGTTTGCTCTCACTCGCCTGTTGAACAATTTTTTGATTATTCCGTATCTCATACTGAGGTCCTTTTTCAAGGAGTTGAGTACAGTTGTAGGGAGCTTCATATGGGGATTCGGCAGGCCGAGGGTGGCCCTGGACACTTTGTGCAGGGACTACGAAGATGGAGGGTTTCGGCTCCCACACTTCAAGTTTTATTACTTGGCTGGGCAACTGCAGCACGTAGCTGGGTGGCTGTCGGACACAGAGACATTGGAACACACCGTACTGGGGGCAGTGACCACTCCATATTTACTGAGGGAGGTGTTGTGGCTGAGGAAGGACAGGATCTGCGATCCCACCTACCTCCTGCAGCTGAATTGGAAGATTTGGACCAAAAGCAAGGCACGGCTAAAATTGAGAGAACATTACTCTCCCCATGTACCGCTGGCAGTAATTTATGAAAAGGACACATGGGACTTGACCTTGATACTGACTCAGTGGGAGGAGAAGTGGTTGGTAACGGTAGGGGATTTGCTTTCACCTGCGGGGCTCCTGGAGTTTCGGGAGATTGAAGAGGAATTTCGGGTCCAGAGAGGACAGTTTTTGACATACTCTAGATTGGTGCATGAGGCGAGGAGGAGATGGCAGGACTATCTAAGTCTCCCAGAGGAAGATAGCATACTAGTATTGTTGTATTATGTGTCAGAAAGGGGGCATGGAGTGTGCAGGTTGTACCAGGACCTGTTGGCAGCATTACCTAACGACGTTACCAAGATGAGGCACAATTGTGAGATATGGGCAGGATGTTTATGGAACAAGAATGGGCCAGAGTGCTGTTGTACCTGAAAAAGGTCTCAAGGAATGCCAGGTTTAAGCTGACCCAGTTATATGTGCTCCATAGAACTTATATGATTCTGCATCGCATTTTGTTGTTTCGGGCTCAAAGGTGGGTGTGGGGGGGTTTCCCAGTTGTGCAGGGGATGAGGCAGACATGATGCACATGTTCTGGGTGTGCTCAGTGATTAGAAGCTTTTGGCAGGAAATTGAATTGAGATTGCAAAAAGTGGGTATAACACGGTATGCCTGGTCGCCTGAAGCATGTTTACTCTGAGTGTTCCCGCAGAGCGAATAGATTAGTGGACCTAGGTGTTGGTTAAGAGGCGGATTGTCATGTCTTGGAAATCTCATGAAGGGTTGCGTATAGAAGGTTGGTGGTATGATCTGCAGCGCTGGCCCATCGCCGAAGCTACAGTGTGGTATAATGCTATGCAAGCAGGGATGAGAGAAAGTTTGGAGAATGTGTGTACCTGGAATGCCCTGGTGCATTCATTGTTTGGCTCGCCAGATGACAAAACTCCTTGATCCCCAGAGGGGAGTGATGGGATGGAGGAGTGGTAGGATATGGAGGATAATGATAGGGGGGAATAGAAGATAGAATGCGCAGGGTCTGAAGAGTGGGAGAGGGGTAGAGCCCTTGGTGGACTTCTGTGAATCACAAGCCGTGAGTTACTGGTTGTTGTTGAATTAGTAGGGGGTTGGTTGCATTGCGGGCTGGGAGCTGGAATGGTGATTAATAATGATGTCTGAGATATTGGACAATTGACTGCGGCATTGTAACACACTGGAATAAATGCAAAACAATAAAAAGATTTTTTTTTTTTTAATACAAGGTGAAAACCTTTGTCGATTTGTCTTTTTAACATTTGTCTGAGGCTTGTTCACCAGAGCTGCGTTAGTACATAGCTGACCAGAACATTTTAGACCCTTTTGAATTGGCCAAGTTGGCGGACAAATGGTTCTCCCACTGGGAAGGACAAGGACAAAGAAAAAGGGACCACTCAGAAACCTGATGAGTCTGGAAAATAAAAACACATCTGAATAAACCAAAGCATCCCTCTCCTAGGGTCCTGAAATCTAGTTGAGGTAAGACTCAGGAGGGTGGGTGAAAGGGTAGTGGTTCTCCCGCTGCAAGCATGCTCAGCGTGTTCCTAGTCCAGTTCCTTGCACCCCTGGCACTTGCTGGGAGTGTGGGGCCCAGGACCACAGGAAGGCTGATCCCAAGTGTAAAGGTAAGGCACTTGCAGTCTGTGGCTGACGTGGAGGCCCCTGTCCTCACCTTCTCTCCAGGAATAACGCATGGTGCTCCTGCAGAGATTTCCCTAGTTTCCCTTGGGACCTGAAATCAGTACTCAGAAGTACTGAATACTATCCCACTGAATATCCAGAGATTTATGAGAAGTGTTCTCATTAATGGCTAGCCTTCCACTGATTTGAGAGACAGTGGTGCTAGCATTACAGTGGTGGACAGGACCCTGCTCAAGCCAGAGGACTATGTAGGTGCTCCTGTGAAAACCACCAGGTTAGCTGGTGGGCTTTCCAAACATATCCCTGTAGCCTTAGTCACCATCCAGATTGATGACAAGACAGCCAAACTGCCCGTACAAGACAATGTGCCTGCCCAGGTGCTGTTGGGAAATTACCTAGCTGAGTCGGGGTTGGTTTCTGATGGGCCACCCCTAGCTGGTGCTGCAGTCACTAGGTCACATGCCAAGAAGGGTCTGACTGATAGACAGTTACCCAAGCCAAGGGGGATACCCAAGGCAAGAAGGAAGAGCAAGAAGGCCACCTCTGGGAAGGGAGCCCTTCTCTACCTGCTTCTTCAGCAACACATACTGTGGTCCAAGCTCCTGAGGGACTAGGCCTAGCAGTGACCCTAGACTCAACTCCTGAGGGAGAAGAGCCAGAGGACCCTCCCCAGGGAGAGGTGCTCACCACAGAGGATCACCCTGACCTTCAGTGCTTGTTGGCTGAAGGTGGGCCCTCTAGGGTGGATTTCTGTAAGGGTCAGAGAGAATGTCACTGTCCTGAGGGTCTAAGGAAACAGGCCCATGCACAAGGTGAAGTGCCTAGGTCTTAAGATGTATTGGGAGGGTGAGCTCTTTTATAGTGAGCCCACTGAGCCAGAACCCGGGGCAGTTGAAAGGTAGGGTGCACGTAAGTTCTATAGGCCCTTCTTTCTGCAGTTGGCCCATGAGGTGACCCTAGCTGGTCAACTCGGCATTAAGAAGACCAAGCAAAGGCTCTCAGCCCACCTTTACTGGCCCAGGTTGAGAGTTGAAGTGGAAGTCTTCTGCAACACCTGCCCCACTTGTCCGTTCTCTGACAAGACTGGAGGCAGTGTCCTTGCCCACTGCAGTCTTTGGCACACCATTTGAGAAGGTAGGCATCAACATTGTTGGTCCCTTAGACCGTCCTACATCCGGTGGACTCAGGTTCATCCTGGTACTGGTTGATCATGCGACTTGGTACCCATTCGGACCATAACTGCCAAGCTGGTTGCCAGGACCCTCCTGGGCATTCTGCCTATAGTGGGTTTTCCTAAAGAGTTAGTCTCTGACAGGGGATCCAACTTCATGTCTAGGTACATGCAAGCAGTGAGTCAGGAGTGTGGTGTAACTTACAAGTTCTATACATCCTACCACTTCCAGACCAATGGTCTGGTTGAGAGATTTAACAAAACTCTCAAATGCACATTGGGTGCTTTGGAAGAGCCCCTGAGAAGGAAATGGGACCTTCTATCACCATGCCTGCTGTTTGCCTATAGAGTGGTGCCTCAGGAGGGTGTTGGTTTCAGCCCCTTTCAGCTCCTCTTTGGACATCAAGTGAGGGGGCTCCTTGCCTTAGTTAGAGAAGGCTTGGAAACCACACCTCCAGGTCCTGCCAAGCAAATGGGGGACTATGTGTTGGGCCTCAAAGGGAGGATGACACAGATGATGGGCCAGGCAACAGCAAATCTCAAGACCAGCCAAGAACTGAACACGTAGTGGCATGACCTTAAAGCTTCACAGGTGGACTGGACTCCTGGCCAGGGGATTCTTGTGATGGAGCCCACTAAGCCTCGAGTATTGGCAGAGAAGTGGACTGGACCCTTCAGGGTAAAGTCCAAGATGGGCAAAGTCAACTATTTGGTTGACATGGGTCCTCACGGGGTAGCCACTCAGGTCTTTCATGTTAACAGGCTCAAGCCATACCACTGAAGAGAGGAAGTCTCATGCCTTCTGCTAGCTTCAGGTCAAGAGGCGGAGAAGAGTGAGCCCCTTCCTGACTTGCTATACAGCAACCCTCAGGATGCCTCAGTGGAGGGAGTGCACCTCACTCCTGATCTGACGATCTGACACCAGAGCAGCAGAGGGCCTGCAGAGCTTTGCTCCAGCAGTATGCCCCTCTGTTTTCATTGACACCAGGCCTCATCCCATGGTGCAGGCACGAAATTGACACTAGTGACAGTGTACCTGTCAAAAGCAGATGCTACAGGATGTCAGACACTGTAAAGAACCACATCCAGACAGAGGTTGCCAAGATGTTGGATCTGGGTGTAATTGAACCCTCAACCAGTCCATGGTTCGCCCCTGTGGTCCTTGTTCCCAAGGCCAGTGCCCAGGCAGGTAGCAAAGATTGGAGTTTGTGTGCGGACTGCAGAGGAGTCAATGCAGTCACTAAGACTGATGCTCACCCCTTGCCCAGGGCTGATGAGCTTGTGGACACCTTAGGTACTGCCAAGTTTGTAAGCATCCTTGACCTCACATCAGGCTATTGGTGAACAGCTTTGACTGACCAGGCCAATGAAAAAACTGCTTTCTCAACCTCTGAGGGGCTCTACCAGTTTAGAGTCATGCCGTTTGGGTTGAAGAATGCCCTTGCCACTGAACTGCAGGCCTTTTGTGTGGCTTACCTGGACGACATTGCTGTCTACAGTTCCACTTTGGAAGAGCATTTGACTTGCTTGGATAAGGTGTTGCAGGCCATGGAAAGGGCCACGCTCACTATGAAGGCCCCCAAGTGCCAGATACCCCAGGGGAAGGTCACTTACACTGGTCATGAGGTAGGAAGGGGTCAAAGCCAACCTCTTCCGAGCAAAGTAAAAGATGTACAGGACTGGGAGGCCCCTTTACTCAAACCCAGGTGAGACCTTTTTTGGGCTTCAGTGGGTACTACAGAAACTTCATAGCAGACTATGGGACCATAGCTGCCCCTCCAACAGCTCAAACATCACCCAATCAACCTAGGAAAGTTAATTGGACTGAAGGCTGTTAGAGGGCCTTTGATGGCTTGAAGGAAACTGCGTAGGGCACCTGTGTTGTGTGCTCCGGACAACAGCAAACCCTTTACTGTACAGACTGATGTCAGTTACACAGGAATTGGAGCTGTCCTGTCCCAGTTGGACGACAAAGGGAGAGAGCATCCCAAAATCGTCATCAGTAGGCAACTGAAAGATAGACAATTTAGGTGGGCCACTGTTGAAAAGTAATGCTTTAGTATAATTTGGAGCCTTAGGCGTTTTAGACAGTACCTTACTGGGTCTAACTTTAAGTTCCAAATTGACCATAAACCCTTAACCTGACCCTCCAGGATATTGCGGCATGAAATGGCAAATTATGTGGCATGAAATGGTAAATATTGTGGCTCAAACCTTTATTTATTGCAGCATTTTTGTGGGACATTTTGAATTAACCGGAGGGTGTAAGATTGCCAGATTGCAGGAAAGAGGCAGAGTGCAAGGCTACAAGAGAGCCAGGGGGCCATTATTATGTGTCTTTTCTATTAATTTAATAGGATGAGTCCCAAATGTCTCTGGCTTGGCAGATCTGTGTTTGATGTGGCTACATTTTTGGTTTAATGTGCATGCCTGCTTAATAGTATTACCTAAATTGATCATTATCAGTTCTAATGCTGAAAATATTCCCCATCTATGATCTCCAATTCTCCAAACACCCACACACCTCTCTCACCAACACACATCACACCTCACCAACTGCCCATCACAACTTGCATTCCTGAACCTCTCTGTCATACACATACTCACATGCTATGTTACACTGCCAAGTCACAATTTGCACTTCCCAGCCAAACTCCAAATCATATTACCAACTCACACCTTATGCTCTCCAATTCCTCCCACCGTAGACAGTCCTTCATTCTTTTGTGCTGCTTCTGCATCTTGCATCCTTTCTCCCATTCTATTGCACTCTCCCTTCATCCTTTTATCCAATCTGCAGCTCAGTGCCTCTTTCCAGCCAACCGCTTCCTCTCTGCTTTCTGGCTTACTGCTCCCGCTGAACACACGCTCCCTCTACTTCCTGTACCTCAGCTCGGTCTCAGATTTCTGGCCCACTGCATCCTCTGCTCTCTTGTGCACCACTTACTCCTCTGACCCACTGCTCTCCCTCTGCTTTCTTGCCTATCACTTCACATCTGTGTGACTATTTGTTTTTTCTTTCAAAAATGTAGATTTTGACAAAGATCCTCAAAAAATTGGGATTTAAAAATAGAGCTGAGGATATGCTATTTTTAGATAACCAATTTTTGGAAATGAGCTGGTCACCCTATTCTCAAAGGTGAGCTGTGCATTTCCACAGAGCTGAGCTGTAACGCAAATTGTGCGCTGTCCAGCTGCCTTGAATAGAAGTGATCTTCCGACAATGTTCTGCAGGCACCCAGCTCATTTCACCGTGACCGGCCCTTCAGGGGCCTGCCACTGTAAAATGCGACCCAAGAAACACATTTCTATCCTGTTTGAAGAACAGAAAAGCAAGTGACACAGCAGCGGTTCATACCTTAAAAAAGAAAATGCATGACAGTGTCAGGAAAGACCCTGTCATGCAGTGGCACCCCCACACCTCCATGCACATAGGGTTGGCTTCAATTTCTGAACATTTAAAAGTGCATCTTGCTTGGAAATTTGGGATGTGCTTTTAAATTGGCAGAAGCACCCTCTGATTTTCGCAAGGAAGTGAAAAAGGTCATCTGAATGGGTACGCATATAACATTTGCCCATTCAGGTGTCCTTTGTGGATTGGGCTGCTCTTTTATTGGTGCAAGTGATGAGATGTGTTTGTGCATTTCATTTCTTGCGGCAAAAAAGGTTTTGAGAACCTGGCCCCCTGAGTATTTATTTTTGAAACATCCATTTTTGCAGGTGTTTTTGCAAAAACTACAGTTTCTGCGGAAAACCAACGTTTTTGCAGAATGTTGTGGGACCGCAAAATCGCTATAAGCTGGAGGGTCTGCATATTAAGAGTGAAAACCCCAAACTGCTCAGGTGGTCCATCAGCCTGCAAGGGCTAGATTTCACCATTGAGCATAGACCAGGGAAGAATCATGATAATGCAGATGGCCTTTCCAGAAGGTATGTTGACTGTCTGGAGGAGGGTGACAATCTCGTGATATGTCAGTTCACCCTAACCTCAAGCTCCGAGGGAGCAAATGTGATGCTGGAAATACTTTTTGAGGGACAGGGCCTCCTCGTCCTTGTCCTACCACTTCTCTGGATGTGTTTTCTATGTGTTTTCTGTACAGGAGTCCAGTTTGGACCCCTGACAGTGCAGCTCTTCATTTTTCCCTTTGGTGAACAGTACCCATGGGATACCATTAGGGCACCCATGGGTAGGGGTAAACCCATGTACCCCTAGTGTATGATTTTGGGCGCGTGTGTGTTGCCCACAGAGCAGGGTATGGGCTGGAGGCAGCCACATGCTGACTTGACAGAGGCTCTGGGTGGCCTCCATTTTGGTGACACCCAGGTCATGCCATAGGAATCAATGGATTCCTACACAAAGGCAAGATGGCCACTGTAGCCTCTTGGTTTCTTTTGCCTTTAGCCCTTGTTTCCCAAAGTCCAGAGAAGCCCTGGCTTTGTTCCCTACCCCTGAATGGCTGTTAGGTGGGAGAACTATATATGGCTCTGTGGCTGCCTCCCGCCAGACTGGCTGGAGCCTTCCCAATGACTGTGTGTTGTGGGTACATCCTTGGGTGTGGGACCTGTATGAATGAGTATGAAGTCAACTCACATCCTGTCTTGTGGGTGTCTGGTTTTGGTTGTGTTACACAATGCCTGTGCCAGCTCTGTCTGAAACTGGAGTGAATGCAGTGTAGTGCTCTGAAAGGCTGGGTGTTACCTCCAAACCAAATTCTGTGTTATAGGTGTTTGGGTGAATGACCTGAATGCCTGTGAGCCTGATTGGTTGCTTGCCTGCATGAATGCACTTGTGTGTGATAGGCTGGCTGAGCCTGGCTCATCTGAGTGAATAGGGAATATTTGTGTATAATTAGGGACTCGCCACTCACCAATTTAATCCGAAGCTTGTATCCTCGGTCCAGTTGCAGGAAGGAGTCTGGGGCTGCCCATCAAATCCAAAGACTGCTGAGCTGATCTAAGGACGGAATCGAGAGAGGACCTGGAGAGGCAACCTCTTCCCGTAGTTACGAGGGACCATTGTGCAACTGCTGCTCTTCACCCAAAGCGTCCTAGAAGCCAGTCCTGTGTGCCTGCTGTCCCAGAGATGGGACCTTTGTGGGTCCATCTTAAGCCCAAGAAGTCCATCTGTGTCTCCCAGGGTCTGGAAAAATGTTTGTGACTGCTGGAAACCAAGCTGCTGAGTATTGCCCGGAAGAGGGGGTACCCTGGCATAGTGCTGCCTGACAGCCGGAGCTGCCAAAGTTCCCAATCACTGAAGAATCCTTCAAAGGGCACTGCTGCCACTACATCTATTCACTTTTCCACACTGGAGAAAGTCCAGGGTCGCTGTCTGTAGAAGACCGTCCACCGGTGGGTTTCCTGCCACCAAAATCCAAAGAAGACATCCCAAGTTTCCAGACCTGATGAGGGTCAGGGTACACAGTCCAGTCCACTGGTCAAGTTCAGTTTGGTAGAAGCTATCCTGAGGTCTGTGCTGTGGCTGCAGCACCGAAGAACCTAAAGGCGGTGAACCATAAAATCCCCAAAACTGATACCTACTTCTGTCACTGCACCCGTCAACATTGACAGTCATCCCTGGCCATCAAGTGTTTCATCTTCTTCAGCCAGGCCTTGTCGAGGTCCACTTCAAGTATCACATTTGTGGGACATCCAGAGCCAGCATAGCAACCCGACATCAGAGACCGCCACGAAAAGTCCTGCATTGCTGCCTTTCTGACACTGCTTGGTTCCCCCCTTCTCGACACTGACATCCCAGCGACTCCTCCGTCCAAGGGGGGGATCTATCCTTGAGGGGTCTCCTTGAGTAAAACAAGGAAACTCTGCCACTTCTCCCTTCCAAGGCACTAAAGGTACTGTGACGAGGAAGAGCCTCAGGATTCATCCAGGGGTCCCAGATTCATCTTGGATCCTATTCTCCTGTGGCATCGCAAGTACTTTGGGGGTAGTGGGATCTGTGGAAAGAAAAGTAGAGCATTATTGAACATTTATTGACTGGGCTGGGGGGGACCACATGCATTTTCCTATGGGAGACAAAGCTGGTCTAGTGCATAAGACTAGTGAGCTACATGTTCAAGGCATTAATGGGAACAACAGAGACACCCATGACCCCCTTCCCAAATACTCATAGGGAAGAACTTATTAATGAAGAGACTGGCCCTACTGAACCATCTAGTTTTACAGATGAATCAGTGAAATCACATATTATAACTCACAATTTCCCTATTGGCTAGGGTGGCTGGATGGAGTAGCAAAGGATCTCACAGAGACAACATGAAGATTAATACCATCCTTCACTCATTTAACAACTTTAAACAGCCAGTCATGGGTGCACTAAACATGATGGAAGACCCGGAGAACCACCAATAAGAAGATACCGGAGGACTGGAAAGGATTATTGGTGGGCTTGAAACAGGCCTTGGCTTCTGCTTCTCCAGTCCCCCTTCAAACTTTCAGATCAAGGGTCTCTGCTCAGCTAGCGGCTCCAGCACCCATCCTGCCTGATGCTAGCAAAACGAGACCGACTCAAGGATAATTCAGTCTGACGATTCTCCACCTTCCTCCGGACGCAGCCCGTTTGGTGGGGGTAATAGTGCGGATAGAGCAATTAGGATCAACTGTAAAGGAGCCACTAGCTCACTGATTAACAGGGTCACACATTGGATGAACATCTAAATCATGGGACCTAAGATACAGATAAATCCATGTTCTATCATAATGGCCAGAAGAATGTAATGGGTGGGGAATGCAATGAAAATTATTAAAGGGAATTGTGTCACCATTACTGTTTCAAACAAAATCTCAACATTAATCACAGGGTCCTAAACTCAAACTTCTGAGCAGAAAGTAAGGATTTGTCCATTGAGCTACTTTTATAATTCTGACCCCAACCGTCCACTGAATGTTTCTCACAAGCAGGAACGCAAACCTAAAAATTCAGGTCAAAGGCTTATCCCACTACCAAGGCTATAATTGGCGTCCAGCAATCCTCATCTTGATTTACTTCCAGTTACGCGATATTTCTAAATCAGGGCTCCCACAAACAGGTAATATTGTGGTACTAAAATAGATGTGAGGTTTTATCGCCCCTGGAAGAGATCGACTGACTACCACAGCACAGGCAAGGCAGATACCCAGTAACTCCAGGTGGCATTATGCAGACAGAAAAGTCACCAGGGGACAGGGAAGCTGGCTTTTCCATTTTGCACTGAAACCTAACAGGCCAAACAGATAGAATGTCGACGACTTCACCAAACTACAATATTATGATGTGATCCTCTTGCAGGAGGCCTGGGCTCTATCGCACGTAGGTTTGGCCGGCCATACTGCCTTTCAGATTAATACTGCCAAAAAGGCGAGAGGCCGCCCATTTGGTGGCTTAGTTCCACTAGTAAAGGTTTGCTGGGAAGCCACATTACCGATATCACAATATCCTTTGTTAAACTTTCAATTTGTCTCAATAAAATTAGTCAATAGAGGCTGTTCATTTATTGTCAGGAATTTCTATAATCAGAAGGGAAACAAAATCAAATATGGACTATCTCATGATACACCCTCTAGGGAAAACCTTGAGTTTTATCTTCAGAGGTGATTTCCACCTTAAAATAAGTAGCAGGGCCCCCAAACGTTTACTGGATGATATGGAAAAAATGTTTTTTGAAATCCCCACCCCCCCACACCAACATGCTATGTTCACGTTCCTGTGCGAATGGCCTTAAACTGTTCTATTGGTTAAACGAGGGGGACTTTAGATCTATTAACGGACGACATGATACCAGGCAAATACACTTTCTTAAGCACCATAGGTAAATCCACACTAGACAATTTGTGTATCCAACTAGGGCTCTGGAAAAATTTCAAGTTGTAGACAACTAGCTAGGGTTCAGTGAAGGAGTGGGGACAAATGAGCAGGCACTGAATCTTTACTTGATCGCATCAAATTCCTTGCATTTAAACAAAGAGGCAATATACATGGCATTCATTGATCGGAGCACAGCATTTGATTAACGTATATAGAGTGAAATAAGGTAAATTGTAATGTCCCATGCCTAGATGCGACTATCACAAAAGTCATGGCGGATTCCTGTACTGCCACAATCCGATTAACACACAAGATAGCCAGACAACAAGCAGAATTATGAAAACAAGCTGTGTGGAGTTATATCTCACTCTCTGAATGCCAGCTTCCAAGCTATCTAGTATGGCCAAGGGCAAGAAATAAAATGCGTTATCAAACGAGCTAGATTTAATTCTAGATTTCTGAATGGAATCACTGAAAACTGGGTGGCAACTCGACATCGAATCCAACTTGTCAGTTTTGTATGGCTGACAGAATTTGTTAAATGTTATCCTCTTTTGTCCAGCATACACTATTCCCCACCAGCGCTTCTTGATCCATCTCCTTAGACCAATGGAATTTAAGCAATGCAGAGGAGCCCTGCCTTTTCTATTAAAAGTTGGTACCCCACTCATTTATTTATTTGGTTATTTGTATAGCGCACATAGCCCGAAGGCATCTAGGCCCATTTGTCAGATAACCCGCAGAGCGAGTTGCAGAGGATACAGGTTGCAAGTTGTCAAAGTTACATTGTTGCAGTGCAGTACACTACTATACAATGCAAGAAGCAGTTACATCATTGGCAAGGTAATTACATGGTTTCATGTGGCAGGGTTACATAGTTGCTAACAGTAATAACGATACAGGGTGAGAGTAATAATGATACAGGGTGAGTCAAGGGCAGGTCAAGATATAATGCTAGGTCAGTTTACTGAGTGGAACAAGGTGGGGGGTTATTTATCAAGTTCCTGGATGAATAGCCAGGTTTGGAGGTGTTCCGGAAAGCTCAATAGGAGCTTTCTGATCTCAGTGTTACTGATAGGTTATTCCACTGTCTGGCTGCCATCACTGGGAAGCTGCAGCTGCAGGCCTTCTGGCGCTTAAATCTGGGTATGGCGAGGCAGTGCATGTATGCAGCGCGTGTGGGTCTCGAGGATTGGTTGGGAGTGAATTTGTCTGTGAGGTATTTCGGTGCTCGCTTGTGTATGCATTTATATGTCAAAGCGAGTGTTTTCAATTGGATGCGCTCTGAGATGGGGAGCCAGTGAGTGTTTCTTCTGATTGTTGAGATGTGTGACTTCTTAGGAATCTTTAAAGCAGCTCCATTTTAGGAATCTTTAAAGCAGCTACATGAGGGTTATTTTGTATCACTTGGAGCTTGTTAATATTTTGGGTCCTGGTGCCTGAGTAAAGGGCATTGCAATAGTCTAATCTAGACAGTATTAATGCTCTTGCTAGGGTAATGTGGACCCTTTCCAGGTACCTCAAAACTTCCTTGAATATTAGATCAACATTTGTAAAAAATTTAAATAAGCACTGAGGCTATGCCGGAAATTGGAATAACAGCTGTTTTTTAATGGGATCCTCAAATTGTCTGAAATCTTGTAAATTAATAATTTTTATTGTCCCCTATAACATGGTCTCTTAAGGGGTGAGTCAACATTTGGTAATGACTGTCTTGAATTGTATGCAATGCGGCAATTCCTGGAGCCCGGTGTTAAAGTGTGCAATAGTGAGGGTGCACGTTTCTTAGTGGTTTATATACTGTTTACATTTTTGATCCAATGTATGTATATATGACCTTTTTCATTTTTATGTGTTACGAGTTTGATGGAACTGTACACTCCGAATAAACTTAATTTGAAGATGAGTAATATATGTTGTTATTGAGTTTAAAGGCGCTTTTGATAGCACTGCTAGGCTAATGTTATGGGAAGTCCTATGTGATCTTGGGGTCTCTGGGGGGGAATCTACTGTGTTCAGCAAGATAGAGGCGGGGTTGAAACATCAGCACCAGTTCCAATGGAAATAGGGGCCAGAGACAGGCCTGTGTGCTGGCCCCTTTGTTGTTTATACTATTTATAAATGAGGTGGGGAGAAAATGTTCATATCTTTAAGCTGATGGGCCAAGGATAGGTGTGAGGGATCTTCTCTACGCCAATTATGTGGTGATCATCTCAAAGTCACCAATGGGTCTTAGAAAGCAACTTAATGTTCTGTAAGACTTTTGTAGGAACCAAGATCTGCTATTAAATACCTGCAAAACTGTGGGGATGACATGTCATCCAACAAAGGCGGAAAAAGGTAATATCATTCTAAAGGCAGTCCCTATAATCCAAGTTCAAGAATTAGATTACCTGGGTATAAGGTTTACTAACAAAGGCAACTATGGCTCACAAGCAGATCATAGTGCACTAAATCTCAAGTAACATGCAGATACAAACCTATTGTTCGCTAACCGATGCGGTGGAAGGGTATCCCGGCAGACACTTGAAGCAAACAAGGGCCATCTGTGCTCGGCTATCTTACTGCAAAAATGTGGAGCTAAATGTAGCTCTGCCTTTACCCCACTCATATGGAATTAGGAATTACATTGATAAAAGATGATGCTTGCTTAAAACCAATGTTAAACTGACTTTTGTTTTGAAAAACATAACTCTGACACCATATAGAAGATAATAGTTTGGGTCGTTATCAACTCTGATGGCAGTACAAAGTGAAAGGGCATCAGATTGGTTAAGAAACTCTTAACATTGCTATCTTATGCACTTCTGCCAAACCAAGAAGCTTTGATGGAAGACACTATTTCAAAAGTGAAGAACACTTTCGCAGAGTGGGTAATATGAGATATGCTTCTGGATTCTATAGGACACCCTCAGATAGAAGTATACTGTGGGTCTCATCACGGGTTGGGCAGTAGCCCTTAAATGCAGCAGTAACAGTATTACAGTTGCATTTAAGGGCTGGCCCCATCAGAAATCTGACAGCACTACCTCCAGCTCTAAGCTGGGGGTAAATACGCCAAAACAATGCTCATTTTTGGTGCAATTACCGCCGGTGGTATTAGCATGCAGTACTTGTGCCGAAAATGTCCCATTGGGTCCAGTGGACCCAGTGGGGAATGGGACGGTTACCGCTACTGCCGAACCCATGATCCGGCGGTAATACCGCTGGACCGGTTGGCAGTAGCGCAATTTGCCCACCGGGGATACCGCCCAACTCGTGATGAGGCCCAAAGACTGAAACCGCACTGAAACATATTTTAATATAAATGCAAACTTTACAGAGAAAGTATTATATACCAAGTTACACCCGGATTTCCTTCCTTTGGCAGATTTCACATCAAGATCGGACCAGGGGAACGAGTATGTGTCCTGTGCGGTCCTTATCCTTTACACACAGAGTTAGGGAAACACTCGTAAAGTTGGTTATTACATTTGGGAGACATTAGATTCCTCAATAACACATTATTATTTGTTACGTCGACTAATAGGACACCTACAATTGTGCACAATCAAATATATTTATAAGGCCTGGACAAGTGGGCGGCTAGTTCGCAATGGGCAATAGGGCACTGACCCACCATCCATTATGGGTGAACCAAGCTAGTCCACTGAAAACACACAAGCGTTCCCACAACTGCAATAAGCCTGATGTGGGTGCTCACCTGGGCCTGCTTTAAACTGTACAGGGAAGCATGGTTTCCCTTTGCAAGTCCTTGTACTCCAGGGTGCATGTCCAATGAACCATGCAAGGCACTGCCCCAGCGTTAAATGTGCATGGGGATGCTCCTCCCGTGCCACTCCTCAAATTTTGATGTCCAGCATATTAGGATGGCAGTGCTTTGGCTCGTCTGCGAATGTTCAGGAACCAGAAAGCTCCCCATGCTTCCTGGTTGTGATTTCTGCTGTGCGGGAGCAAGAGAGCCCTAGTTGTAGGTGACATGAGACTGAGCAGAACCCAGACTGGGGAGGCAGGTAAGACAATGTATGTATGTATGTATGTGTGGGTGTGTACCTAAGTGTGTGTGAACGAATGAGAGAGTGTATGTTGTAGCTGTGAGTTCACGATTGAGAGCATGTATATGCTGTATGGGTGCGCATGTAAATAAGCAAGTGTTCTGATGAACCGCACGGCATACATTAGCTCAGTCACATGCGCAATATGAATGTGTTTGAAATTAGTTGTACTGATGGTTTGCGCGTTGCCAATAATTAATAACAGATGAATATCGTATATATAAAATTCTTCTATACAGTTCAAATTTTGCAAAACATAGAATTTATTGTGATCCAGAAATAGTTTCTGTTTACAGCCGCCACGTGTTTCGGCACAAAGTCTTTCTTAAGGCAATCACAGCTTAATAATCTTGCCCATTAGATTGCTGGTACATTTCTTAAATCCTCTGGTCTTTCTTATATTGTCCTCATTAGGAAAATGAAGTGGAATGATTCCAGGCACCTCGCGTGTGAGTGATCTGGTGCAGGTAACGCAGACACCTCAGAGTGTTAGCGGCTTGCAATCGGCAGAATAGGTGCAGAAAGCAGATGATCCTTGAGTTGCTTTATAATATAACTGTTGATACCCTCACAGACACAGAAGTTACACAGAAGTAAAAATTCCCCAAAAGGCAGATGCAGGTCAATTACCCGAGGAGTATTTTGAACCACATATATTCCAAGAGATAGAAGGCAGACAGGCACTGTGCAGAATGCAGATAAGTGTCATACTCCAGAAACTGACATGCTGACACATGACACTTGTGAAAAGATACAGCCAATAGGTTCCAGAGTGGAGGTAAGTAGAGAGGACCCAGACAATGGGGAAAGAAAAAAGGTTAGGGTGTGAACACTGGTGGTCCCAAGTTAGAGGGGCAGTCAGTGGCTACACTTCAAATGAGTTCTGAGCCCAGACAAATAGACAAAGCAATTCAGAAAGAAATGGGCAAAAAGGATGGTAAAATGTCATTTTATATGCCCATTTGCCTAGCAAAAAGCCAGGCTGGTCTAAGAAAGGTAGGTCCTGCAATCCGTAACAATTCGCACTTTCTATCTATGCATACTGGAAGAAGTTGAGTATAGATATTATGTTCCCATCATTGTTGAAGAGAAATGGAACGTGTTTGCTAAGATTGACACAGGTGCCCAAGCAACAATAATGTCAAGGGAACTGATGCAAAGTATCAATGAGGGGAGATCCCCAAAAAACTATGTAAATGTGAGGCAAAGGGAAGGCCCCATGCACAATTTCAATGGGGAAGAAATATGTATTGAAGGTGTCACTGAGGTAGACATGAAGACAGGGAAGCATAGGATGAGACAAGAAGTATTGGTCACACCCATTAATGAAATACCCTTTTTTGCAAGTGGCTTGAAAGTGGCTGTTGGGCTGTGCTGAACGTTTCTCTTCTGTGAATCATTGGAGTCTTCTACACAGAGCCGAAACTCCACCCACCTTTCTCTCTCCAACTTCAAATACCACAGGCCACGCACCTTATGCGCGTGCGCTTTTTGCAAGTGGCTTGAAGGTGGCTGTTGGGCTGTGCTGAACGCTTCTCTTCTGTGAATCAATGGTTACTTCTACATGGAGCCAAAATTGCACCCACCTTTCCCTCTCCAACTACAAATACCACGGGCCACGCACCTTATGCGCGTGCGCTTTTTGCAAGTGGCTTGAAGGTGGCTGTTGGGCTGTTAGGCTTTGAGGCTGTGGCGCCGCAAGGTAAGACACTAACGTCATTTCATTCAGAGAGCCGATTCTGAAATAATTAAACTGTCCCTGAAATGCCCAGCCTAACCAAAGCTCTACTGTCTCTCAAAACATACAACTTACGCAGCAGTGCAATGGCTGACGATCTCCGAGCCCCAGCACTGGACAATGGGATGTGGGCGGAAACCGGCACTACACTTCACCAATCGAAGTCCCCAACAAGATCCGATATTCTGAAATCAGGCCACGTCAGTTTTCATCCAAGAAGTTGTGAGCCCACATAGCAGCTTCCCACCAGATGCCACTTTAGATGTTTTTCTCCTCCAAGAACATCTCAACAGGTGCACTCATTGTGGGCCAATGGCCTTGATTTTACCGTTACAGCAAATGACCACTTTCCAAAAAAAGATGGAGTGGTGGCAATACGCATAATCTGGAGAGCCTTCAGACTACGCTCTTTATCGTGGGAGAGCAAGTCAATAGCAGAAGTGAGAAAACTGCAAAGATAACGGACAATATCACTGCAGAGTGCATGCAACTCTTGCACACTCAGAGCCTGGAAGAACCTAATTATGACCTAAATGTCTCTCATTCGCACCTCCCACCGGTCCCTAAGACTTTAAATACAGAAAGAAAAGACCAAGATGCAAATCACGACTCCAAATCCCTCCCTGACGCAACCCTAACCACGCTCAGCTTTTGTTCGGACATCATTAGTAAATGTCTTCGAGCTACTCAAAGCCAAAGTCTAATCCAATTCAGGTACTTTACTGGAACTCACAAAAGACATGGGAAGCTGTGAATCGACCTTGGCTAGCCTAAGTACGGCAATAAATAATTATACATCTAAATCCATCATGGATTTGAAAGAATCCATGAAGAGGCTGGAAGAGAATACCAATGGTTACATGTCTTTATATAGAGGTAATTTATAGTGAATGCCCACATATCAAATCTTTTATCTCGAAAACTTTTATAGTTTATGCATTTTTATTTTTATTTTAATTTTTGGTGGGTCGCCTCTCCTGATCCCCTTTTGACACCCGTAAAAAATCCCAATGTGACTGTTTCCAAAAATATTTAATCATTTACCCCACCCGAAATACATTCACAATAAAGGTTTTTCAATATGAAATATTTGATATATGGGCATTCAATATAAAGGATTCCTTATAAACACACATTCCACACAAACACAGAAAGCTCAGTCAAACGGATCGAAGCGCTATTGAGCACAAATCCTCATCAAAAAACATCAAACCAAGATCCAAGTGAGAACACTGCAGTGGTCATGAGTTCCCCAATCACTCACTGACTGAGCGAAGTTTTAAGATACACTACTCTCTGAATCACTTCTGGAAGAGTTTAGAAGACTCGCAAACATGGAAGACATCTTCGTAGGAAAAGCAGTGGTAACATTAGACTCGTCGGACACTGGCACAATCCCAAGAAAAGAGGTAATTTCATCAATCTAACCCTTATGCAATGGTTGAAAGAAACATAAAAAGAAAAGAAAGGCTGGCAAAGAAGATGCTCTCCAAACCTATAATAAATCGGAGAGGAAAACCAAAAACAAAAGTAAGAATAAAATAAAAAATCTCTGTCAAATCACGTTTAATTCGAGCTATATCATTTCCAAGTAATGAATCAGTTAAGTCCTTGAACTAAGGCAAAAAAAAGAGACCAGATGCTCAAAACCAGACCGTCCCTGCTGGGACCTACTCTGACATCTCAGGATCAAATACTGCTCCACTCATAGCAACAGCCACGGCTTCAGTTCAGACTTTTGGATGGTCCAAAGCGAGCTCTCAAACCTCACAACTCCCAATATCCATGACCTTTAAACCGATATTCAATAAATGCAAAAAATACCCGCAGCCAAAGTCGAATTCGGCAATGATAGCTAAGATCAATATTTCTGAGTCTAATAATTTGTTGTTCAACAAGAATGATCCTTCAGAAATTAGAACTTCATGGGAGTACCGTGTGAGTACCGCTTGGCCGCTACACTCTGCTGCTCCTGCTCCTCTGCTGCTCCTGTTGGATCTGCCTTGCTGCATTGCGCTTGCTGTGTCAGTTCGACTGACTCCCGTGCGATTTCTTTGGCTTCAAAGGTGACTTTGGACTATTGTTGCTCGGCATTGCCACACCCACGCCCACCAAGCTTTTGTTTCACTGAGCTCTTTGCACCCTTATTAAGTACGTTTTTGTGTTTTCCTATAGGAGCCCGGTCAGAGCAACGTCCACTCCTCACGTCACCACACACTCCCATATTACGAGCGCGCACAGCGAGCACGCACTCGTGTGAGTACCGCTTGGCCACTTAGCTGTGCAGAGGTGCGGCAGTGCGGTGTTATACAGCCACGTGAGGCTACTTAGCGGGTGCCTCTCATCTATGATACCCTACTTGGATGATAGTAAGACAAACATTTTTGCTTCCAATTATCCATTTACTCATTACATTCCTATTGCTCACTCTGTGACCTTCGAGCAGCTTTGTTTTGTGTTTTGTATACTATGACTTGCATTAGTAGTGGCATATAAATTAACAACTAGTTTGCCCCTTAACATCTCACATTTATCATGAACTTCTAAGCAACCTAGTCAGGTAGGGTCTGAAGTTTCCCCTCAAGTTCCCCCGCAAAAATGTTATACTGCTATCTCTATTACCCCAACCTGTGTGTCTTCTTGCCCAAATTCTAAATTTACTTTTGATGATCATACAAAGGAATCTATTGTCTCTGTATCGTCATTTTCGACCTCCCCCATTGCAAGTAATGATATTTCTTGTTCTTTAGAGGTTACAAATGCATCTGTCCCGGTGAACACGCCATGTGTCCGAGTAAGTCCTCAACCACTCTCTGACAATATGATGCTAGCCTCTACCAAGAATTGCCCGAGATTATCGTCCTCACACATTGTCATATCCCCAATTAATTTTCCACCTTTGTCTCATGAGCATTCCGGTTTATCTATTCATGCAAGTCAATGTGAATCTCCAATATCATGGAGGGGACATCCGCGGCCCTGCAAGGGTTCGTATGAAGGTGAGGATGATGTAATTAACCACCAGTCCCATGTAGACATCCACAATTCTATGTTACATTCCTTTGCTTTACCTACACCTAGACCCACTAAATCGGCTCCGTCTGATTTATTTGTACATCATTCGTTAATGATTCAACCTGCTCTTACTGCTATCAACACCACCCTTATGAGTTTATGTAAACTTTTTGAATCACTTGATACAAAAGTTTCCCATCAATCAAAACAATTTGATGAGCTGACGAAGTGGTTATCAGTGCACTACTCGTCTATCCAGTCTAAGAGTGTTCACTTGTCCATCGACTCTAATGCAGTGGGAAATCCAGTGGAATATGTTGATGTCCAAAATCTTTCTAAGACCTCCACACAAGTACCTACCTCGAATTAGGAGATATATCTTATTCCTTGTGCCCTACCTTTGATTTCTGGCATCATAGGCCCTATTACCAGCATGAGCCCTCATTCAATTCCAAAACCAAAGAATGTAATCATTACTCAATCGCCCCATGTTTGCCCTGCAGAGGAAGACAATGTTAACTTGGTACCAGTACTTGAGGCCCCCCCAGGCCCAAGCTTAAGTCACTTAGATGCACTTAAAGTCAGGAATTCCAAGTTTGCCAAAAAGAAGCCCTTGGCTTTGTTGAAGAAAACTAAGAATATGGCAAACATGAAACACACCAAAAAAACACTTAATTCCTGTTTTAAGGCACTAAGCAAAACGGCCGTGTTAAATGCTGAGGTGGCTGCTTTGCCTGAGCCTGTACCTTCCCCGGCATCATTAGTCCCATTACCTACTAGCATACCACTGGTGACCATTTCTACTTCAAACCCGACTAATAACGATCAAGTAGGCGGACTTCTTTCGCCCCTTTCTCAGCTAGTACTATCCATACACCGAACTAAGGAGGTCGAAACTCTATCCAAACAAGCACCAACAAACAAACAAAATGCTGATTCATTCCTCTCTACTCCTGATATTCCTAGCGGCACTTTACCGGCCACTTCAGTTCAGAGCTTGTCACCCATGCCACACCAGCCCCCAATTGTACAGGACTCTTTGCCTGTCACTTCTCAACCCTCTAGGAAATCTGTAGATTTCTGTCCACAAGTTCTCACAAGCACATCGGGTGCTGTATTATCATCGCCAGATGTGTTTGAGAACAGATAGTGGATGAATGCTTGGCCACAAGCATGGCCAAAGCTCTTTCCAACCCTTCTGATATCCAAAGAGGTGCACAATCTATTCTACCTCCCTCCACAGCAGGTTTCAGTGGTCACATCCCACATACCCCTTCATACACTGAACCATCCTTGTGGGAGGAATCTGGTTGTGCATATCCCAGAATAAGACCAGGCTTAGATCCCTCAAAATTGAAATGGACCTCACGGAAACATAGCTTGCAACCAGCTTCACAACATTTACGCCCACGCCGAGCAAATTTTCATACATTTATTTTGAAATGCAGAGATGGGAATTTCCCAGTTTATGACCTGAATCGCCAGTGTGTCCTGAACCTCTTCGGCGATGTACCTGAATTGCACAACTTATCAACGCAAGACATCAACCAAATACAGTTTGTTTCTGATCTCACACGTTCAGTAGTGAGACTATGGATTCCTTCAGGCGTAGTCTGGGACTCCATCTGGCGATGTAGGATGCAGCTGTTTGAAATGGGTTTTCTCCTAGCAGAAGATCCAGAGTGTGTTCCACCCAAGGCCCAAAATACCATCTTGAAACTGAATATTTACCAAGGTGTAAATAGAGCCAGCCAAGATACCCAGTGCCCTCCCACTCAACAGCATTAACCACTAACGACGGATGCCCCCTCTATCTTGAAAATTGTAAGTTGGAACTCTAGAGGTCATTCACATCTGCACTCATCCATTGCTAACTTGACAGGCACCCACCATGTAATAGCATTACAGGAAACTTGACTTACAACTCCTCCACTATGGGAGAGTTATGATATAATCCTGCTTCCAGCTATCCCTAGTGGAGGCAGACCATCTTCAGGCCTCCTTTAGCAGTGAATACATCTAGTGGCTTCATTGTTAAGCCCTGGTCATCCGTTGGTGCACAGATCCAGCTAGTCCAAATTATCAGTAACACCCAGGTGATTGCATTAGTTAACATCTATAACAATATCGCCACAATGACAGATGACATCTTCTATGATGGCTTAACCACGATTTTGGACATGATACTGATGAATCACACAATCTCCCACACAATTATTGTGGGTGACCTTAATTTGGACAGCTGGAAGCTGACATGTGGTAATTGTGATGTGCAGAGATGGAACAATGTTATGAATGATCGAAATGTTTACATGCTTAAAGGGATGGTCTAGTAAAAATTTTTATTTAAAAAATAGATAGGCAACATAAAAAAAAAATACTAGCATTCTCTGTTTTAAAACTTCCTATGTAAAATTTTGAGCTATTCAAGCTCCAAATTCGCAAAAGCAAGCACATGGGCGCATCCATTTTGTGAAATGGAGGCCCCGCCTGTGCTGGCTTTTGCTTTTGCGGCACTAATGAAGGAAAAGCCAGCCAGCTGTAGTAAACAAAAGCTACCGCTGGGTGGCTTTCCCTTCATTAGTGCTGTAGGCGGAGGATGGGGACCGGAGACCAGAGCAGGAAAGCTGCAGCTGAATCTCGGTAAGTGCTATTTATTTCTTTTAAAAAAATAAGCACTAGCTGCGTTTTTTTTTCTAAGTTTTCCGGGCTGGAGGAGCCCGGAAAACGTAGAAATAAAACCGCAGCTTTAAAAACGTTGTATTTATGTTTGCGGTCGCTTTTGAAGCGACCGCAAACATAAATACAACGTTATTGTGTTGGAAAACGCTGCGGTTTTTCTTTCCAAGTTTCTCAGGCTACTCCGGCTTGGAGGAGCCTGATAAACTCGGAAAGAAAAACCGCAGCGTTTTCCAACACAACCGCGTTGTTTTTGCCTGAATCTGCTTTCCCATTTGGGGCTCTCTGGCTCCCCACGGGGAGCCCGAGAGCCCCAAATGGTAAAGCAGATTCAGGCAGAAACAACGCGGCATTGCGGAAAACAACCGCGTTGTTTCTGCCTGAATCTGTTTTCTCATTTGGGGCTCTCGGGCTCCCCACGGGGAGCCCGAGAGCCCCAAATGGTAAAGCAGATTCAGGCAGAAACAACGCGGCATTGCGGAAAACAACCGCATTGTTTCTGCCTGAATCTGCTTTCCCATTTGGGGCTCTCGGGCTCCCCACGGGGAGCCCGAGAGCCCCAAATGGGAAAGCAGATTTAGGCAGACAACGCAGCATTTAGCATTTCCCATTTGGGTCTCTCGGGCTCCCCACGAGAAGCCCGAGAGCCCCAAATGGGAAATCAGCTGCAGGTAGAAACACTACGCGGCATGTAAACATAACCGCGTGTGTTTCTGCCTGCTGTGGCTTTCACTTTGGGTCTCCGGTGCACGCGCCATGTCCAATAAAAATTCCTCTTAAATGTGGCAATTGTTGAATAATCGAAAATGCCATCTACAGGGAGACGCACAAATTAATGGTGTCCATGAAACAGACTGGGTCAACCATTTTTCATCTTTGTATGCTGATCCTGCTTTTGCAAAAATAGCTTATACATCTATATCTCCATCTTCATGGCACCGAAAGTTGTCTCCAGACATGATTTGAGATATTATAATGCAGGCCAGCTCTTCCAGGGCGATGGGCCCAGACGGGCTATCAAGTTTTATGTTCAAATCTTATCCGGATGAATGGGCTAACATTCTATACAAAATCTTTTGCAAAATATTAAGAATGCGTTTCATTCCCTTTTCTTGGAGAACTTCCATAATTATACCCATTTTTAAAAAAGGTGATCGCAGTGTGCCGGCTAACTACCGGCCCATTGTCTTATTGGATGCACCAGGGAACATTTTTACCAAACTGATTCTTTCTGAATTTAACGCCTGGACCCTACAATTCCATCTCCGCGATCTCCATCAGACAGGATTCGTTGTGGGCATGGGCACAGCTATAAACCTTTTTGCCCTAAATACCATCAAAATGCAATGCCACATGCATAAGCAGCAGGTTTTCTTCGCTTTTGTTGACCTAGATGCGGCCTTCGACTTGGTGAGCCACTTGCTTCTCTTGTCTAAGCTCCGTAAAGATCATTGTCCTGCAACGTTATATGATGTTATTCATTCGTTACATTCAAACACCTCCATTCGAGTCCCTCTCTCTTTAGATGGCTTACTATCAGACCAGATCAATACTTCACAGGGCTTAAAACAAGGATGCCTATTAGCCTCTGCGATTTTCAACTACTTCATCCAGGACTGTAGATTTGCTTTAGTTGATGTTGTTTCTGATTCTCCGAAACTTAATAATCAATTAACCCAAACACTCATGTTGGCAGACGGTTCTTATTTCCAAAACACAACTGGATCTGCAGCGTCTTTTAGATACCTTCTATAATTACACAAAAGAGAACGAATTAAAAATCAATATAGCCAAAACACAAATTGTTGCCTACTCGCCTAGGCAGGCTGGGCCATTGTCCTATGTCTGGTCTTTTGATCACTCTCCCATAAAAATGGTGCCACTATACACTTATCTTGGCGTACTGTTTGAGGGCCCTTTCCAATCTGCAGGCCATCTAGCACGCGTGGAAATGAGACTCACATCAGCCATCTCACAAGCAAGAATTCTCATGTATAAGTTTGGAACATTTTCAATTATGCCGGCACTTCTGGAACACGAAAATTATACCCACTCTTTTATACGGTCTAGAAACATTAAACTCACTCTTTCAATTTACAAAATGAGAAGCCAAGTATTGGCGTGATATACTACATCTAGTATATACACACCTGTGTATAGGCGCGTTATAAATTTCATATCATATATCTACCCAACTGTATACCTGCCTCCTGGATAAGGTATGAACTAGATTTTGTTTCCCTTCAGGCAGTGTATAATTGGCGTTTATGTTCCTTCTTTAGGAAATGCTTACTTTCCACTAACCTAAATGTCATGTTGAAAACTTTAACCAACTATATTTTTTCAACAAATCATCCATTTACTAAATTATGGCTCTCGAAGGTTTATCATGTGTTAAACTCGGCAGATATTTCCCTAGATTATTACACAATCCAATCAAAGCTAAATCCAAACTGTTTGAGTCAGATTGGAGACTACTAGGGCATTATGCCTTTCGTATAATGATACAGCGGGATGTCGTTTTCCACACAAATAATTACGAATCTTGCCCCCTTATTTGATACGTTGTCCTTCTCATAGCCTGGGTAATGGCATTCTAAGAGTGCGCTTTAACATATGGAATACCAGAGATATCCAAGCAAAACGCAAACTTTTGGCTGCAGCAGAAAATATCTGCTGATTTTGCCTAGTGATGGACACTCGTGAAACTTTAGTGCATCTTATTACAGAATGTAGTGCACTATGCTCTGTACGTGAAATACACTTCTCAAGAGACTGCAAATATCAGAGTTTAACAGATCCACAATATTGTTGGTCACTCATTTTGGGTTCTTGTTAACTCCCACTTCAAATTGTAACTGTGAATTTCCTGTCAACTCTAAAATTGAATTCTATAGGATAAAAGCAGTGTTATCGATCCTTGAATTGAGGCAAATCATGTAAAAAAAACAGGTATTATGTATTCAAGTATTTAAATATATCGCATTGGCAAAAAATGGCAAAAGTTGCTAAACCTATTTATTTTAGTATTCAATTGTTGTACGATGTTATTTATTCTTTATTTTTAGTGATTTAATTGTATTCATGTTTAATAAGCTTCTATTTTGTATTGTTATGTATCTTGTATTTGAAAGGTTGATTTAATTCAGCCGATACAAATAAAAAATGTAAAAAATTAGAACTTCTGATGCCCTTGATGATCAATCAAATAAGCAGAAAAGATTAGAACCAATATTTTGCGTCGGACATAAGAGTCTTTCTGCCCCCAAATCCACCACTATGATAACAATTCCACATTCTGCAACCACACCTTCTCAAATTAATGCTCACTCAACCACCTCATCTCGAGAAACTACTACAGTGACCACCTGTGCAACCTGTCTCCACAATGCAGAACAAAACATTAGTACAGTAGAAGAAAATCTTAAATCTACTGGGACTAATTCAACTGGCCTCCCTGCTGATTCATCCCCATTTGCAGTACCTATGATCTGGCTGCCCCAAATCAAAAGGGGGAAAGGTTTCAAATCTTTGAATCAGGATGCCATTTTATGAATCTTCAAAGAGATTCCAGATCTATATTTAGTCTGAAACGATATCGAATTTGTGCATTTTCCAAATCAGAATTGCACTTACGTAGCAGAATTAGGCCTGAAAGACAGACTAGGTGCACAATCAGTGCTTCTTGCTTGGAGGGGCTTAAATAACTTGGATGTAGATATTTCCACCCAAGAGATCACGAGTCAAGAGGTGACAAAAACCACTGAAGGGAAATTAGAGCGTGATGGCCCTTCTACCTCTAGAGCCCTTGGCCTTACATCTGCTCCCAATTCGAATGGGTCAACTATGGAAAGAAAGTTCCCGCCAATCTCTGCGACACTTACAATGTGGGAACTCTTGGCTGTGATCATCAGTCAAATATGTGAAAAGATGAAAGGGAATGTGCGTCTCTCTAGCAAAAGATGACCTGAGGTTCTTAGGTTGGAATACGCGTGGTTCCAGCTCATTCAAAATCAAAACCATGAAAGAAGAGATGGAACAAGTTACTTACCTGTAACTGTTGTTCTCCAGCATGGGTCTGGCATGGATTCAGATGCTCATGAATATTCCCCGTCGTCAGGCTGGGAATCCTCGGTAAAGAAAAAACCAGTATCAGTTTCGTTTCTGATCTGTCTTTCGTAGTAGTAACCAATCACTGGTCTCTGCGTCATACTGACCACAGCCAATGACTGTCCTCTACCTAAGCACCGCCTCTGGCAGCCATCTTCAGATTTGGAAGCACGTGAAGTGGCAGTATGACCAAGTGAAGAGCTGCAGAGGGGTAGGCGGGAGGGTTCGCATGTGAATCCATGCCAGACCCATGCTGGAGAACAACAGTTACAGGTAAGTAACTTGTTCCTTCTCCAGCATGGGGTCTGGCATGGATTCACATGCTCATGAATAAAGAATACATAGCAGTACACACATGCACAACCACGGGAGGTGGCAAAGGCTCAACATTAAGCATTACATCAAACTCAACATTAAGCATCTTACCTCCTCACCAGGCTCACCTCAGGCGAACAGGTTGCGCAGCACTGCTTGGCCGACCCTGGACTCCTCCCTGCAATCCCGATCGACGCAGTAGAATTTCGTGAAGGTGTGCGTCGACCTCCACGTAGCAGCCATGCATATGTCCAGCAAGGGCACACCAGAAAGGAACGCTGTGGTAGCTGCGATCGCTCTGGTGGAATGGGCTCTCGGACGGCCAGGCAGCGGTCGGTTTGCCAACCGATGACAGTACATGATACAGCCGGAGAGCCATCTGGAAATGGAAGCCTTCGAGAGAGCCTTCCCCTGATTGACAGGTCCAAAGTTCACAAAGAGTTGTGACGTCTTCCGAAAACACTTTGTGCGGTCCACGTAGAACTTCAGCGCTCTAGCCACATCCAGCAAGTGCAAAGTCCTCTCAGCCGGCGACGAAGGCGACGGGAAGAACACAGGCAACACCAAGGGTTCGTTGAGACGGAAGTCCGACGGTACCTTGGGCATGAAGGAGGGGTGCGTCCTGAGCACTACCCTCGTGTCGTGAAAAGTCAAGTACGGGGCCTTGCAGGAAAGGGCCTGGATCTCTCCCACCCGTCGTGCGGAGGTGATGGCCACAAGAAACGCTGTTTTCCACGACAGAAACTTCAACGGGGCCGAGTGCAGAGGCTCGAACGGAGGTCCCATGAGCTTGGTCAGCACCACGTTGAGCTCCCACGCCGGGGCCGGAGCCTTCACCGGCGGGAACGATCTGAACAGTCCCTTCATGAACTCTTTCACCAGACGATGAGACCACAAGGACGTCCGCCCCGTGGTTCTGGTGTATCGGGAGATCGCAGCAAGATGAATCTTGATGGACGCGTGTGCCAGTCCAGCTTTGGCCAGCGTCAGCAGGTACGGCAGTACCTGGGGAGCCGTAATCCGTAGAGGGTTAATCTTCTGTGCGTGGCACCAGACAGAGAACCTCTTCCATTTGTGTCCGTAGCATTTAAGAGTCGAGGACGCCCTGGCCTTTGCAAGAACCTCTCTGCAGTCGGCCGGTATGTCGTATCCTCCAAACTCTAGCGCTGCAGGAGCCAGGCCTGCAAGTTCAGCGATTTCGGATCGTGGTGGAGGATGGCGCCTCCTTCCCTGGAGAGTAGATCCGCGTCCACCGGCAGCTTGATTGGCGGGGACGTTGACAAGTCCAGAAGGTCCGGGAACCATATCTGCCTCGGCCACGCAGGTGTGACGAGGATCATCCTGCACCGTGACCTCTTGAGCTGGTTGACGAGCCGGATTAGCAGTGGCAAAGGAGGGAACGCGTAGAGGAACAGGCCCTCCCAGGGGAACGAGAAAGCATCGCCCATGCTCCTCGCCTGGGGAAACCTGCTGGCGAATCTCCGGCACTTGGAGTTCGTCGCCGTCGCGAACAGGTCGATCTGGGGTGTGCCCCACCGTCGGAAGAGGCGATCCACTAGATCCTGCCGTAGTTCCCACTCGTGGCACGAGCGCAGCTCCCTGCTGAGTGAGTCGGCAATGGTGTTTTTTATCCCTGCCAGATGAAACTGCACCAGAAACATCCTTTGGGCGACGGCCCAATGCCACAGGTCCTGCGCCTCCTTGGACAGTGCTGGGGACCTGGTTCCGCCCTGTTTCCTGATGTAAAACATGGTGGTGGTGTTGTCGGTGCAGATCCTCACCACCTTGCCCTTGAGGGACGGAAGGAAGGACCTGAGGGCCCAGAACACTGCACGGAGCTCCAGGACGTTGATATGGAGGGACTTCTCTGTCGGGAGCCAAAGGCCTCTCGCGTGCAGATTTTCGGTGTGCGCTCCCCACCCTTCCAGGGAGGGATCCGTGGTCACTGTCTCCTGGTGGTCTGGGGTCCGGAAGCCCATGCCTGCCGTCAGATGCGCGCGGGTGCCCCACCACCGGACCGCTCGGCGGAAACTCTCGTCGAGTGTGATCCTCTCCTCGAAGCCGCCTGTCGTTTGGATCCAGCGCGCGTCCAGGAACTCCTGCAACGGGCGCATCCGGAGCCTGCACATGGGAATGAGGTAGATGCAAGAAGACATCATTCCGAGGAGGGACTTGATGGACCTCACCTTGGCCGCGTCGGAAGCCAACATCCGCTGTACCTTGCCCAGGATGGACCTGGTCCTTTCCTCCGACGGGGAGGCCAGAAGGGACACTGTGTCGAGCTTCGCTCCCAGAAACAGTGCGTTTTGCGCGGGTACCAGGTGGGACTTGGCGTAGTTCACGGAGAATCCCAGGTCCGTGAGAAGTTGGACGGTCCTTGCCGTGTGCTCCACGGCGAGCTCCCTCGTCTTGGCTCGGATGAGCCAGTCGTCCAGGTAGGGGTAGACGTGGATCCCCTCGCGGCGCAGCTGCGCCGCCACCGGTGCAAGGCACTTGGTGAATACCCTGGGTGCCGACCGTAGTCCGAAGGGGAGGGCTTTGAACTGGTAGTGACGCCCTTGGACCACAAACCTGAGGAATTTTCGGTGCCCCTTTAGGATGGGAATATGGAAGTAGGCATCCTCCAAATCCAACGACGACAGGAAGTCTCCTTCCTCCAGCTGACCCAGGACGTGCTGGAGGGTGACCATCCGGAACTTCTGCGCCTTGATGAATTTGTTCAGACGTCGCAGGTCTAGGATGGGGCGCCATCCTCCCGTCTTCTTCTTCACGAGGAAGTATCTCGAGTAAACTCCGGAGCCCTGAAGCCTCTTTGGGACGAGTTCGATGGCGCCCTTCCTGAGCATCGCCCTTACCTCCAGGAGAAGCTGAGGGACGTGAAGCTCTTTCCTGGCCACGGGGAGGACGCGCGGGCACCTTCTTTGAAACTCGAGCACGTGGCCCCGGGCTAAGGCGTCCAGCACCCAACGGTCGGTGGAGATGGACTCCCACACGCTGACGAAGCTCGTCAGCCGGCCTCCCACCGGGGTGCATCGGTGGGGGCCCGACCCCACGGTCGGTTCAATCCTGTTTCGACGAGGCTTTGCCGCCTTGACCTCCTTGGCGACGACGGCGGGGTCCGCCAGAATTGCCTCGTCCTCTGTAGGCCTCCTGAGACGACGAGCGGGCCGCTTGACGGTAGGTGGAGAAACCGCCGCCGGAACCTTTGGAGGCGCCCTTGCCTCCGCTGCTCCGAAAGGGCGTCCGTCGTTGCTGCAGAACCCCAAGGGCCCGGGCCGTCTCAGTGTCCGCTTTAATGGCCTGAAGGGAATCGTCCACTGTTTTCCCAAACAGGTTGTTCCCATCGAACGGCATGTCCAGGACTCTGGTCTGTACGTCTTGACGGAAGTCCGTAGCCTTGAGCCATCCACGCCGCCTAAGGCACATGCCGTTGCCCAACTGGCGAAATCCAGTGTCGGCGATGTCCGTCGCAATAGTGATGGCGTGGTCCGACGCCACCTCACCTTCCTGTAGGATCTCCAGGGCATCCGCCCTCTTGTCGTCCGGTAGGAAGTCCAGCAGGGGAGCCAGTTTGTACCATAGCTCCCTGTCGTAGCGGGCCACGATAGCCAAGGCGTTGGCCGCCTTAATCGTCGTCGCTGCAGACGAGATGACCCTGCGTCCCATAGTGTCCAATTTCTTTCCCTCGCCGTCCGGTGGGGAAGTCGATGTGGAGGCCGCACCCCCCCCGCTTTCTTCCTGGCCGCCGCGGACACGACGGAGTCCGGGGTAGGCTGCGCCCAGAGGCACAGGGGGGCCGCGTCCGGGACCCGGTACTTCTTCTCGTACCGGTCTCTTCTAGCTGGCGTAGTGGAAGGGTTCTTGAGGAGGGCGAGGCCCTCATCCCAAATGTCGTCCAGTAGAGGCACCGCGAGGACCGTCTTCCTCTTGGCCTCGCGCCGTTGATAAAGGAATCCTTCCTTTTTCTTCTCCTCAGGGCAGAGTTGGAAAAGCTCGGAGGCCCTGCCGATCATGGAGTGGAACGCACCAATCTCGTCGGGCGGAGAAGCCCTGGTGGGAGGTGACGACGGTAGATCCTCGTCGTATACCTCGTCGTCCGTACCCGTCGCTGCCGTGTCAGTCCCCGTATCATCCCCTCGGGTGGACGGGGAGGAGGGCTGGACGGTGCGCGACGGCTGAAAAGGAGGTGGAGGGTGAATCCTTCTTTTCTTGGGCGGGGGAACGCCAGAAGGTCCCGGTTCAGGATCCCCCGACGGGAGAGGTTCCTCCGTCGGCAACGGTAGTCTCGTCCTTATCTCTGAGCATAAGGACTGTATAGCCAACAAAATGGCCGCCGAGTTGTCCTGCGGCGCTGGCAGAGGGGAATCCGACGGGCGATCAGGGGCCCCATCGGCACCCTCGACGATGTCGTCGTCACCCGCGTCGGGATCCATCCTGACGGGCCGGTCTTCTTCCATGCCAAGGCCGTGGCTTAAGACCTCGATCAGCTCTTCCTCCGAGGTTGAAGCCGAATCTACGACGACGCCCTGCCCCCCCTTTTTCTTCCCCGCCGGGGATTTCACGGGGGTCCTATCGATGGGCACAAAAGAGGACTCCCTCCGAGGTGGCAGGGAGACTCTGAGCCCCGAGGTCGCCACCACTGGTGTAGCCTCCACAGGCTGAGCCAGGGTCGCCACGACAGTATCGATAGAGGGCTTGGCCGGATGGATCAAGGCCTTCACCACCTTAGGTGCGCTCACCGCCTTATCCTTGAGGGGGGGGACACTGCCTCGCTCCCCCTCCGATGGGGCCTTCGAGCTCGACCGGGGCCTCTCCAGGAACTTTGCCGGGTGCTCGCCCTTCCTCTTACCCGACCCAGAGCGTTGGCTCGTGGTTGAAGGTGCCGGGGAGGGTGCGCCCTGCCTAGCGCCCGTAGAGCCCGACCGTTCGGCGCTCCCGGTGCCAGTGGACTCGCGGTGCTTGGCCTTGTGTTGGACCCCCGTCGCCGGCGCGTCCTCAAAGGTCTTAGAAGACCGCTCGGATTTCTTCCTCTTCTTCTCGCCTGACGGGCTCTTCCCTTCCAGCCAGTTGGCGAGACGTTGATGGCGGTCCTTCATGGTCCGCTCCGACATATTGCCGCAAAACGCACAGTCCTTCTCCACGTGCGTCTTGTCCTCATGTAAGCAGTAGAGACAAAAGGAGTGTTCGTCCTCCTTAAAGGTGTTCTGCAGCTGGCATCCAGGGCAGACCCTGAACAGCTTTCCAGGCGTCGAGCTTCCCTTCTCCTGGGCCATGTCCGGGCCTGAGAAGCTTCTGGAGTCCTCCAAAGCGTAGATCGACGAAATCTTCACCCTTGAGGGGCGCAGACGAATCCGACACGGGTCCCCGTTGATCGGATGGAGAGTCGGTGGAGCTTGAGGCTCTTTTGACCGAAAAATTGAAGTATTTGAGCAAAAAACGTGAATAAATAGCACTAACGCTCGAGAGCAATAGCACGAGGATCCCAACACATGAACGTGCGGTAAAAATCTGAAGATGGCTGCCAGAGGCGGTGCTTAGGTAGAGGGCAGTCATTGGCTGTGGTCAGTATGACGCAGAGACCAGTGATTGGTTACTACTACGAAAGACAGATCAGAAACGAAACTGATACTGGTTTTTTCTTTACCGAGGATTCCCAGCCTGACGACGGGGAATATTCATGAGCATGTGAATCCATGCCAGACCCCATGCTGGAGAACTTTAAGAACCATTGTATAATCATATTTCAAGAAACATGGTTATTAGAATGTTTAAAGCGGTATGGCTTACTAACTTTAGACCAAGTAGCTATTAGAGGAGAAGTTGGTCGGCCAGCGGGCCGGCTGCTGATTTCAGTATGAGCAACTATTGGAGCATCTCTAGAATTAATTCCCACCACCAAGCAAGACTTGCTGGTCGCACTTTTAACTTTCAAAGGCCCAAACCACCCACAATCAATAATTGTTATCAATGTTTACTGGAACCCCGCCTGCTCCAACTTAATCGACTTTATTGATTTATTGTCAGACCCATTGGTAAGAGCTACCACTATGTACACCACGGCTGGGATATTACTGTCAGGTGATCTCAATTCACAATGCACTCCTCTGGCTAAGCAAGTAACTGTAAATGGCAAAAAATGGGTAAGTTTCTTGCAAAGCTGGAATCAAATGGGATTGTAAATGGAGACATCCCTGCAGCGTCCACATGGTCTCGAGGTCTCTCCAGTTCTATTCTGAATGAGCTTTTACTCTCTGATGAACTATCTATGTCCTGTAAATTCTTTCAGGTTTTAGACAATGGTTGGAGTGACCACAATAGGCTTTCAGCTATAATCACTAACAAGTGGCTCCAACAAACGCTATAAGAACTCTAACCTCTATGTCAATAATGGAAATAACCGCCTGGTTAAATTAAAAAACAATGGCACTCTCTTAAATAAGGAATTAGGAAACAAGATGAATGAAATGTCAGTAGATGTCTTGGTTGATCAATGCAATTCTTTAAGCTTTGTGAACTTCCTGTGGGAATAAAATCATCCCTCTCCAATTAATCTCCATGTTAAAAAAAGGCACATCCACTCTTTTGATGAAGAAACTTGGTTAAGAAAGAGGCCCATGAGGAAAGCTATCAGACATTTAAAGTCTAAAGTGAAAGATCAACAATAGTACAAGACAGAATCAAAAATATTGCGTAATAATTACCGAAATTGGGCCCGTGCTTATTACCATCTCCAACTCCAGAGGGACGGAGATGAATTATGCTAAAGGCATTAATAACTAAAAATTCCTGTAATTTCTGGAAGCTAATTAACAATCAAAACATGCCACAGATCCAGCTAAAAAGCAATGTGATTTCTGATTCCGTCTGGTGCAAATATTTTGAAACAACTTATAGCTGTCCTTCCTCCTCTCAATAATCTAGTAAACCGGATGTAGAATGGCAAATGACCTTCGACTAGGAAATGTCAGTAAATCTTATTTAAAAAGTCATCATCATCAAGAGCAGCAGGTCCAAATGGCCTTACCAACTCGATACTAAAATCGAATGCTGATCGCTGGGCAACTATCTTGAAGGTCGTTTTTGCAGGAGTCTTGAAATCATTCACAGCTCCTCCGTTCTGGAAGTCCGCTACTTTAATACCTATCTACAAAAGAGGTGATTGGGATGATCCTTTCAACTATCAGCGATTTTCACCTACTGGAAAATGCTTCCTATTTTTACAAAAAGTGCTTCAAAGCATTTTGAATGTTTTGCAGAAAAAGTTGATTACCGGCATCGGTAAAATGTACACCATCTCTGCGGAAAATATTGGCAATGTAAAATTTTATATTTTCACTATGTAAAGACATCATGCTAACATCTACCAAAAACGCACACACAGCCTTGTTAACATTGCGCCTCGCCATCTCCATTTGTGGACCAAATGAACTTGAGCACATCCACATCTGTCTCTGGCCAATGCGAGAAAAAATCAGTCTAGAATTCGGGACCATTTCCTTCAATTTGCCAAATGTCCCCTTCATTGCAAACCGCAGTGAAATTCCAGTGACATACCCTAAACTGTTCCATCCACAATGATAATGTCCGGATGTTGCAGTGTGACTAAATTGACACAAAATGGGAGCAAGTCCACCCACTTCATGCCGCACACTCCATACCATTGCAAATGAACATCATGAAATCCAAGGTATTCAGCCACTCCACACTGCTGTGCATACACCTTCAACCAATGGATCCCTGTGACCTTAAAATCCACATACTCTGCCTCCTGAAAGACATAGCCATAGCCATCCGCACTCCTCTCAGCAAACACACCTTCGGTCAGACTCTCTCCTTGCATACCACACCCAGGAAAACGTATTTGCTAATCCCCTGGGCTGCACAGTCCCATTTCCATGCCTGGCATCCTCAAAAGACCCGGACGTGGCACGTGCCATCCGCGGAATACCGCATTGTCCGTGGACAGATTGTCCAAATGAAGGGGGTGGGGAGAAAAATGTAACGCAATGTACGTTATTTACTGTTTAGTGGTGGCTCCGAAAATAACCTTTCTTTCTGTTTTGTTTTTTTGGGGCGGATTTTCAGATTTCTTTTCCTCTTTTCCTACAACTACTTACATGCACTCTACATCATTTAAATAAGAACTTTCTGAGTGCATTTTGAATATTTTCAAGAAATATTGCATTGCCGCAATCAGTAAAAGTCATCCCATCACTGAACAAATTAGGTCCACCATCTAGCAGAATGTTCTCATTTGGGAAGGATGTCATCCCAACACCATTAAAAAATGAACATACCCCTTTGTTCACAAGGCGCCTTCCTGCATCTTGTTGAGGACAAAACACATTGGTACATCTCCATAATGCCCCATGAGGTATGTGTGAAAAGATTATCTTTCCACACGGAAACAATTCCATTAGTGCTTTCTGCATATGTTTCAATGCAATCTGCAAAGATATTGCACTGATGTAGCCCAAACTACGTCCTCCACAATGCAACACAGTAATATCTGGACATTGGAAATTCTCTCAGTTTTGGCCAGGCACACCAAAAAGCCTCCACTCCTTCCAATCCGAGGTTATCAGAAATGCCACACATTTCTGTATAGCTTTTCAGATTCACCATCCAAGAATTTCCCACCATCCACACAGTAAGCCTTCTCATCTGAACAACCACAGCCATCTTCCCTACACACAGCAATGAAAATAACTGCTACTCTGTCTTCCTATGAAGCACTACCAGAAGACCCCACTGGCTAATCCCCACAGTCCCCTTTCCATGCCAGGCAGCCTTAAAAGACCCGCAAATGGCACGCCCTGTCCGTGGACTACCCAGCTGTCTGTGGACCCCGTAAAACAGGACAGTCCTTCTTTCCTTTCCAGTTTATTCTTTGTAGCACTCCCTCATTGGCTACTTTCAAGCAGTCACACACCCATCCACCAATCACATCCAAAAACTCTACATCTAACTCTGTCATCTCAGTTCAATATTTCAAATGTACTGTTGAACACTCAGAGTACATGTCTCCTGTTACTCCCAAGCACCTGCATCAAAAACTACTATACAAGTCTCCAAGATTTCTATTTGCAGATTCAACACATCTGCATCTATCAACACAAAGTACAGGTATGCATATATTTTTTAAATTACATTTCCAACTCGTTTACAAATGCATTTAAACAGGGTTCCTGCCACTTACGCTGCATTAACCTACTCAATCATACCCTCGTTTGTCCCACCTCCTGACATCAAGTGACAGTTACTTGCTGTGTGGTTGCAGTTTTCTTTTAATGAGGATTTTCATTACAGTTTCAAAACACATATTTGCAATTTCAGCAGCACTCTCTGTGTCTTTTTTGTGAAAGAAACAAAAACCACATTTAAAACATTTCCACAGCACGTTTAAGTGCCAGATCCTGTGTCAAAGTTCAATATATTACCAGTACATGTATAATTGCCAATATGACCCCTCATACTCTACCAAGTGTTATTTTTTTCATTCATTCTGTCACTTTTAAAACCACTTCTCCCACTAACAAAGTTACACTAAAACCCCCACAATGCAAATTAAAAAAAAAACTGTGTGTATGTTACCAAAGCATGGCATGTACATGGAATGTAAAATGGCAAAATACAATGGCCCTCATTACGACCCTGGCGGAAAGTGATTGACCTGACCGCCACAGCGTAAATAGCGTTTCCGCCATTGCACGACGGAGCAAAGTGCGGCTAATTCCGACCCATCGGGCACGAGCACTACTCCATGGCGGAAGTGCAATGTCCGCGATGACGGAAATGTCCCCAAAACGCCCCCCACCGCCGTCGTACGGCGCCCTAGGTGCAATTCCGCCAACCATCTTAGCGGACACCGTAATGAGCGGCAATCGGAAAGTACGGTGACCGTAAATATACGGAAACGGAAGTAAAAACATGGTCCCGGAACGGGAAACAGCATGCCGTACACCTATAAAATCAGAATTCCCACACAACCATTAAAAATACTACCCTGAGAGACATCACAACCCGTCATCCACCCTAGTGAAAACAATTACGACCCAGGCGGTAAGGGGTTTACGGCAGCGTTAACAGCGCCGACCCTTACCGCCTGATTACGAGGTCCCCTAGCGCCATGGTGCTTTTAACACCTGCGTTTAGCAGGTGTTAAAATCCATGGCGCTAAGGGACCATGGAGTTAATTACGCCACCGTAATTTACGGTGGCGTAATTAACGCCTTCCCCACTCCCATTATGCCCTATGGGGCAAAAATGGGAATGGGGAAGGGTAAATGGGGAATGGGGCGGTAAGTCCGCCAACCACCATGGCGTAAACATAGTTTACGCCATGGTGGTAAAGTCACGGCCCAGGCGGTAACTTACCGCCTGGGTCGTAATGAGGCCCAATAACAATGGGAAAAGTAGCGAAAAAAGCGTGCGACCGCAAGCGGCAGGTCCACTTCTCCCGTGAGGAACTCACCGTGCTCACAGAGACCCTCCAGGAGAATGCTGCCATCGTCTTCTCGACGCAAATGACCAGGACGGCACTTGCGAACAAGAAGGCCATATGGGCCCTGGTGGCACAGCGGGTAAGTGCGGTGGGGACCGCACCCCGCACCCACAGCAATGCAGAAAGCGATGGGACGACCTGCGGATACGCGTCCGGAGCATACTTTCTGCCAACCGAAACATTGCCACAGCTACCGGGGGAGGATCGGAATCACCCATCAAGTTGACCCCCTGGGAAGAAATCTGTGCCTCCACCATTGGAATGGAGAGTATAGAGGGAGTCGGAGGGATGGAGAAAGGAGTGCAGACATCCGAAGAATCAGGTAGGTGGGCCAAATAAAACAATGCTAAATCCACAATGTCCAATCATGTGAAGTACCATGTGTCCACATAGTGCAACAGTAACACATGTCCAGGGGAACGTCCACATACATTGGCCTGATAGCGCACTTTAAAACTCACAATAAATACATAAATAATTAAAAACCCTAAAAACACCCTCTACACGTGCAGCATGCACACCCTAACTGCAGGCTGCAAAACAACTGCATCCTCAATCCACACAAAAATGAAACCACCTCCAAGGCCCCGACCCAAATCACCCTCAGGTACCACCCCAATGCATGTGATACATTGCCATTCCAATTTCAACAGACCCATTAATAACGCTCGCCCTCCTTTACTCCACCACAGGGTCCGATTCAAACGACGAGCTCCAGGACACCCCTACCAGCACACCTGCAAAGAGGGCCAAGACCAACGGCCAAAGACCCTCCACCTCAGCTGCACGCATCAAGACACGGCAGCAGCACAAATCAAGTGACAGCACACAGGAGGGAACTTCAACAGGCACCCCAGCAGCCAGCATGCCCACAACAGCACCACCACAGGTCCCCCCAATGGATGCCATAGAAGGCACTGCTTCTGGTGGCAGCAGCACCATAGGTGACACTGCATTAATGGCAGCATGCTCCGACACAGAAAACGGGGATGTCGAAGTAAGATCCATCCATGACCTGTCTCAATCCCCATGTTTGTTCCATCCCGTACACCATGAGGATACCACGCAGGGGCACCCACAAGACGACGACTGGCCATCCCCCACAAGCCCTGTGGCAAGGCAACATGAGGTGACCAGCCCCTCTGTGACACCACCGCAAATGGCCATGGCCCAGCAGAGGCAACAGTCCCTCGACCAGGTGATCGTGCAACAGCAGCAACTGGCCACGCTCCTCAAGGACCATGCTGATGAATGTTGGGGTACTAAGTCAGCCATAGAAACATCTACTGAGACACTTAGGGCAGAAATGGAGAGAAGTACAGAGACACTTAGGGCACAAATGGAGAGAAGCACCGAGAGCCTGAGAGTACAAATGGAGAGAAGCACCGAGAGCCTGAGGGGGGAACTGCATGCGACGTCCAAAGACGTATGTGCTGAACTTGCCGCTGTGTGCCGTGTGCTCACTGAGCTCTCACAAACCCTTAGGGACATGCATGGACGTGAGCAGGCAGAGACATCATCCGTTGCAAGTTCCGTCCAGGGCAGCCCCCAACGTAGATCTGGGAGGAACCTGCGCTCCACAGGCAGGGGTGCCCCTGATACCCGCAGAGGGGGCTTGCATTAGCGTCTGCCCACTGACAATGAGCATCTTTGGACACTGGTGTTCGGGGGGGAGGTAGGAGGCTGGAGGGGGTGTGTTGGGCTCACTTGGGTGGCGGGTCGATGGGGTGTGTAACATAATTTCACATATGCGATAAACATTTCACTATCATCCAATGAGATGTGTGGACATTGATCTTTGTGTACGAGGCCATTATAGGCGTACAGTCCATATTGTGCATGTTCCAGACACACACATTGCCACAAGTCCCGTGTCCATGTATCAGCCACCAGGCGTGAGCGCTAGAAGCATGAATCTATGAGAATCTGACGAATGTCTCGGCCCTCCTGTGCCTCGCGGACTCCTTGAGGTGCTGCCACATCCCCACCCTCATCATGACCATCTTCAGGTGCTTGCAGTTCTGCGTCAGGGGGCATGGGCACATTTCTACGTACGCACATGTTGTGTAGCATGACACATGCCATGACCATCTTTGCCACCTTCACATGGCGGTACAGGAGTGCCCCGCCAGACCTGCTGAGGCAGCGGAAATGAGTCTTCAGTAGGCCGAATGCCTGTTCTATGACTACACGGGTACGTGAGTGGGCATGGTTGTAGTCCTCCTCATGCTGGTTCTGTGGGTTCCGGAGTGGTGTAAGGAGCCATCTCTTCAGTGGATACCCGGCATCACCTGTATGTGGACAATAAAGGATGTTTGTGGAATGACATTGCTACGTACGGCCCCCCCCTTCCTGCCAGGTCATTGCCGCATCACATACCCCACATTATCATGCATGAAATGAGACTCACCGAGTAGCCAGGATCTGTTCCCTGCGTGTCGCTCCATGTAGCGTGGTATTGTAGAGTTCCTCAAAACCATAGAATCATGGGTTGATCCAGGAAATCGGGCACAACAATGTGTAATGATCCTGTTGGAGTCACACACCATTTGTACATTCAGAGAATGAAATTGTTTTCGGTTGCGGTACTGGGCCTCCATGGCATGCGGGACGACCAATTCCACATGGGTGCAGTCGATGGCACCAATGCAACCCGGTATGCCGCCAAGTGCATGGAATCCCACTTTTGTGTTCGTAATTTCCTGCTCCGAGCGTGGTAGAGAGATGTAGTCGTCTGCGTGCTTCAGGAGGGCATCGAGCACTTGCAATAGTGTCCGTGAGAACACTGGCTGTGAAATGCCATGCAACTGTCCGACTGTGTGCTGGTAGGTGCCTGTGGCCAGGAAGTGGAGTACAGACACCACCTTCAGTAGGGGTGGAATGGCGGTTGGGCTATCTATCATGCTGACAAGGTCAGCCTGTGTCATCTCCACAATGGCGGTTATGGTGTCCAAACGGTAGAGGGTGTGGATCTGCTCATCCGTGAGGTCGAACGGATGTGCTCGGAGGCGTGGGATTGCGGGCTGCCTGCGTGGTGGTAGTGGCTGTGCTGGCGGGCCTTGCTGGCCCTGCCTTGCCCTCCTCCTCCTCCTGCGTCTCCTCTGTGCGGCCGGTTGTTGTAGTAGTTGCTGTTCCTCTTCTTCTTGAAGTTGGAGTACTTGCAGTGCAATCAGGTCCCCCAGGGCCAACATCGCTAGTCCTGCCGGTAGCATTTTGGTGTGGGTGTGGGAGGGGGTTGGGTGTGCAATTTATGTGTTTTCAAGCTGTATTGCCTCCACCTGTGGTGATTCATTCCACCTGTGCAAGCTGCAATCCCCTTTGGGCGAGCACGTCCCGCACACAACGCTGCAATTCGACGCATGGCATCTTGCTATTACAATCATGTATATGATCCCGATGGCAGTGAAATATTGGTTCATATGTTCATTCTGCTATGGTTCCATTGTTTCACATACTATCTTTGCAGTCGAGAACAAACTTGTGAAGGGTCAGTGGAATGTAGTACTCGATTAACGGTGGACCCTCATGCAGCACTGTACCGCGGTTCACCGACGGGCGGGGCGTCCCATTTGTGAGTGAAGCCAGTTTGCATTTACACACAATGCCGCACTACATGGATGAATTTGTGATTTCAAGCGGTCACAGATGCCTTTTCGACGTGATGTTGCAAATGAGGTATTCGAAGGACGGCGCTTTCGGTCTTCAGCTAGCGGCGAGGAGACGCCCACAGGTCTGACTGCAAATATAACGTTCTATTGTTTAGTGTCCTTGGGACAGGGGCCATGGCGAGAATGCAATGATTGATATGAATAGTATGGGATGCGCAATAGCGTAGTGGACGATGAGGCAGGACGTTCCCAAATACATCTTACTTCACAACGCTGGAATCCCGGCCTGGAGCACAGTGGATTTTGCAGACTGCATTACGCACAGACTCAATGGAAATTTCACATGTGATGTGAGTAAATAATCATGCGTTTTCATACCGGGATGAGGAAATGATGTATGGATGCATGGACAGATGATTTAATGGAGAGTTTGCCATGTACAGGGCTTTTTGGAATCTATCCACCTCCCCTGCGCTATGTGATGCAGAGCTGCCATAGTGGGACCATCGTCTATCTGCCCTTGTTGTACCCTCCGTGTCTCGACGCGCCTTCATACACTTGTGTCTATGCACGTTACTAATCCCATCGAATGGATTCTGTTTTGACAGACGCATGCACACAAGCACTCGTGTGTAATAGTGTTCCCAGCTCGATTTTTATAGTTATGATTCGCAAGTGATTTTTGGGTGGGAATAATCCTTTGGAGTGGGCTAGCATGCATATGGCTGTAGATTTAGTGTGATCATTGAAGTGAGTAATACGAATCAAGTTCTGATGGCCTACTATTCTTTTTCATTTCATTTGGGTGACAGGTATCTCCTCCCCTTTTGCCGCTGCCATCTGTATGCCACTCCTGCAGATGGCTTTTACTCCCGTCACCTGCTGCTTCGAGTTAATCAGTGGAGCACCATTACGATCTTATGGGACGATCGCCAATGGGCCACATGCCCCTACGCAGTACTAGTGGCTAGGAGCAACATTTCGAGCTTTCTACCTAATGGGACGGCCCTGCGGTTGTAGGCGCTTCCATGTTGCCTTTTTGAACGTGAATGTAGCCCCTGTGTACCATGAAGGAACAGGGCGTCACACAAGAAGAAGCTGGTCATTTATTGCGGATGCAGCCCACAATGATGAAATGTATTTTGGGGTTCATGACCTAATGGCTGTATGGGCTTGGTGATTTTGTGGTGCATTAAATGTCTATTCTGATTTTAACCGTGTAGCGTTCTTCTTTGCAAGTAATGTAGCATATTCCTATTTGTGGTGCGATGTTTTGTGAGAAGATCTGCATTGGGTTCCGGCTTCTGAATATAGTTGCGTGGTACTGTACTGGCCGCGTTTGCCTACGAAGCCCAGTGTGGTCAGGGATAGGGGCTACCATTGTGACTGTTTTAATGATGTCCTGCTCATGGGCGGGGGATTTGCTTTTGTGTAACAGATGCCGGTCAGCCAGGTGGATTGGTGGAATGATGTGATTATCTGAATATGGCTGGTCACAGGTGCCTGTGTTTGCGTGCGTTTCTTGGAGGGAGACTGAGGTCATGTCCATTGGAATGGCTTCTGTATTCGTGCCATCTATGCCCTGCAGCTCCCATTGGCCACTCTTGAGATGTGCCTGGCTGCTCAGTCACTCTGCCAACTTGTGTGGTCCATGCTTATGCTGATGGTTGGTTGGTTTACTGGCAGGAGTACAGGGCTGGTGCAGTCTCCCTCAGGATACTGCTTTGTATGTTGCCTTACACTGGTGTCAGTCGATGGGGGGGCCTGTTTTTGTTTGTCTCATTTTTCTGCTCATGTTGCTGTACTTGAGCCTTCACATGCCTGTGCTGCATCAGTGCGGCAATGGTGCCATGGCATAAATGGATGGCCACTCACAAGGCACTTGGAGCACCTAGATTCATTTGTTCGTTGGCATGCATGGGTGGCTTGTACATTTCACTGGTTGCATTTGTGTCTTCATTGCACCTACGAGGAGTTGTGCAATGTGGCCAGGGAGTGGTGTACAGGCACTCAGTAGGGCCGTTTACGGTTGATTCGCGAAGCCGTACTTCTCACCATGGCGGAATGGTCCTTTCCGCCATGCTTGATGGCGTTAGGTACATGTCCGCTTGGATCGGAATTCGCGTACCATTACGCCATGGTGGTAATTACGGTTTGGCATGGCGCGCGTGCCCGTACTTGGTGCAGTTAGCGTTGGCGTTCACTACGGTGTCGCTAATGGCATCGTACTTTACGGTGACGGGTCATAATCGCACCGAGCGCTATTCGATGGCAGTATTGCATTTCCGCCATCGTTTTTCGATTTCCGCCAGGGTCGTAATGAGGGCCAATGTGTTTACAAACATTTTGTAGTAACACTCAGTGTGCGCATTTTCATTAACTTTCTGACACATGCATACTTACTAACATCCCCCTTTCTAATCTGTACATGCTTATTGGCTCCTCGATTTTTCTCTGCATTCTGGGACTTGCAGTGCACCTTTTCTAATGCAAATAGTGCAACCACAACTCCCACAACACAAACAAAAGAATATAATTTAATAAGCAACTACACATTATAATGCATCGCATTTGCAAGTATGCATGTACTGACAACTTATAAACTTTCACCCAAGTGCCACTTAAAAGTGTTCTACAAATATTTTCCATCTCCATTTCTTGTTTTAATACAAAAGTTACGCACAGTGCTCCTATAAATCCACAAAACCATCTTTTTACTTTCATGTACAGCCTCCCAAAAAGGACAGCTTTTTAAACGCTCAGCATTTTCCATTTTGAATTGTGTAAAAATGTCACACATTCTTGCTACGGCCCTTTTAGGCATACTTATTACAGGACCACCGTCCCCATTAGCAATGTTGCCAGTGCTCCTGTGTCCCCACTCATGTAGAGTCCTATGAGGCTCCACATGAATAGGGACTAACATTTTCCGGCACCTGACTTTCCAGGCCAACAGGACCTCTAATGTCCTGGTGGCACTGGGAAGCTAGCTGCCGAACAATTATTAGGAATCTGGTGACAACCCGTCTGCAGCAACGGCAGGGTTACCATCATACTCGTAATGCGGCCCAATGTTATTAACTCTTCTCCTACATTCATAAATAATGTCTTCTTGTACTAAAATGACTGCACCATTAACATACATACCCACTAATTTTCTTCTTTCGCAATTGCAGTGATGAACAGCCCCCTGGAAGACAACAACCTGAAGAAAGCTACTCTTCACATCCTACAAAGTAGGTATACTAGTGTAGTAGTATTGATATTGATATTGATATTTTATTTGTATCGCGCTCATACACTAGTGTTTCAGAGCGCGACGAGGCAAGGGAGGGGAACAAGGGAGAACAAAAACAACGATCTTACTAGGCCCAGTGACATTGAGAATGTGCAAGTGCAGGGGAGAGGGAAGGCGGAAAGTGCAGGGGAGGGGAAGAAGTGGAAAGTGCTGAGCAAGGGAATAAAAAACAACAACAGTGGTAGTGCAGCCAGCAAGTGGCAAGTGCTAGGTTTAAGGCACAGACAGGGGGTGTCTGATAAGTGCAGAAAAAGGGGGTGACTGTAGATACAGACTAAAGTGCAAGGGTTGCCAGTAGGCAGTGCGGGTGTGTGGCAGGGTGAGCAGGTACCTGGGCCAGAAATCAGAGGGTAAACAGGTGCACAATGCAGAAGTAGAACAGATCAGCAGGGGAGAGAAGGAGCGAAGGCAGAAGCAAAGAGGAAGGTCTTGAGGTGCTCTGGTACCGGAGATGGTTCTCCTAAAGTTTCAGAGTGGCAGGGAGGCTGTTACAGAGGGAGGCCCCAGCCGAGGACAGAAATCTACCCTCAGCTCGTTTCTTTGAGAAACGACTGACCCTGAGGGAGTTGGAGGTGGAAGAGCGAAGAGCTTGAGAGGGAAGGTGTTTACGGAGGGAGAGTTGAAGGTATTTTTGGACCCAGGCCCCAAAAAGCCTTGTGGACAATGCAAAGGGTCTTGAATTTAATCCTTGCAGCCACTGGGAGTCAATGAAGAGATTTCAGAGCTTAAGAGATACGATTTCAGGGCTTGAGGCCAGGGCAAGTCTTGCGGTCCTGTTCTGGATGGGTTGCAAAGGGCAGAGAATAGAAGCAGGTAGATCTAGAAAGAGGCTGTTGCAGTAATCCAACCTAGAGAGAACCAGGGCTCGATAGACAGTGAGATTCTGGGGGAAGGAGAGGAAAGGCAGAATACCTCTGAGGAGGTGCAGTTGGAAGTTTGACTTTTTAGAGACATCAGAGATGTGGGCAGAAAAGGAAAGCGTGGAGTCGAAGATGACCCTGAGGTTCTTAGCCTCGCATGTGGGGGTAGGAGCAGGGCCAAGGGAGGCCGGTCAGAGAGTGACAGGAAAGGAGGGTGAAGGTGTGCCAATGAGGAGGATCTCTGTCTTGATGGCATTCAGGCAGGTATATCACACCTGAATATCAAATAGGCAATCAGAGATGAGAGAAGGAGAAGAGGTGGCCAAGGGAAGCCTGAAAATTAGTTTAGTGTCATCCGCGTAGTACTGAAAATTGGAGCATAAAACGGCAATACGATGGGCGAGAGTTGCCAGGTATTGGTTGAAAAGCCAGGGTGAGAGGTTAGACCCCTGGGGAACACTGCAGGCAGAGAGGGAGATAGAGGAAAGGAAGGACCCAAGTTGGACCTCGGAGGGTCAAGCAGAGAGGAAAGAAGTCAGCCAGGCCAGTGCCGATCAGTGATACCCAGGTTGTCATGGAGATGGATGAGCAGGTTGGTATGGTTGACCGTGTCGAAGGAAGAAGAGAGATCGAGTAGGATGAGGACAGAGGGGATGTTAGAATCAAGGTTGGAGAGCAGATCTTCACAGATGTTCAGGAGAGCAGTTTCTGTGCTTCTGGTCGCTCTAAAGCCAGACTGATGGTTGTGGAGACAACCAACAGAATCGGAGTGAAGGTTAAGTTGCAACATGGGCAGCTTTTCCAGGAGTTTTCCTAGGAAAGGAGTGATAGCGATCGGGCAATAGTTTTCCAGGCAAGAAGGGTCCGCTGTGGGTTTCTTGAGAAGAGGGTGCACAAGAGAGTGCTTCAGAGGGGAGGGGAAGGCTCCCAAGGCAGAGGAGAGGTTGCAGAAATCGGCTAAGGCAGGAGAAAGGGTGTCAATGTGGTCCTTGATGGTTTTGGAGGAACAGGGAAGAACCTGTATTGACGAGACCTTCACCGATTGGTCTTGTCTAGAGACCACGTCAGGGGAGAAAAGGGTAAAGGAAGAGAAAGAGGGTGGGGAGGCAGCTGCAGGAGGGCCAGAGTTCGCAGAAGGAGAAGGGAGAAGAGGGGGAGGGGAAGAGAGGAAGGGCAGGATGTCCTGGGTTTTTGAGATGAAGTGAGAGGCAAGGGCCATGCAAAGGGACTGGGAGGCGACAGGACAGGTAGAGACTGCAGCAGGGTTGGCCAGTTCCTTGCAGATTTTGAAGAGTTCAGCCAAGTTGATAGATGCCCCAGAGACACAGGCTTGGATGTGGGCTCTCTTCTTAGTATGGACAGAGAGTCGGTGTTGCCTTTGGAGCAGGCAGCACGCCAGTTTGTCAGAGGATGAGCAAGAAGCCTCCATTTCCTCTCAGCCACCCTGCACTTATGTTTAAAGGTAACTAGGTCAGAGTCATACCAAGAATTGCACTTGGCTTTGGGCTTCAAACGTTTTCTCATGACAGGAGCAAGAGCATCAAGAGTATTAGAGATAGAAGAGTAGAGCATGGAAAGGGCTGTTTCAGGATGTGAGTCAGCCAGAGGCGGAGGGGGAGGGGGGAGAGAAGGTGGCGGCGAAGGGCTCCACTGACACACGCATTATGGGACAGATGTCAGAGAAGGTAGGTGGCAGTGTTGGGGTTGGCTTGGCATGAGGGGTAGAAAGGGAGAGATGGGAGGAGAGGAGGAGTGATTGCTCCAGGAGAGAGGAGTGGTCAGAGGGATGGATAGGGGGAGGCCAGAGGAGATCAGAACATCAAGCGTGTGCCCTGCAGAGTGAGTCGGGCCAGAGAGGAGGATAGAAAGGGAGAGGGAATCGCAGAGTTCACTAATGAGTACAGAGGAGGAACAGGGAGCATCTAGATAGATATTGAGGTCACCAAGAAGAGGAGTTGAGTGGTTGAGGACAGGAGTGAGGAAGAGAGGTTCACCCACTCAGACAGAAATTAGGTGATCTGACCAGGAGGCCGATAGATAGTAGCCATGCTAAGAGAGTGGCCAGGAGAGAGAGAAAGCCTGCAGACAAGGAATTTGAAAGAGGAGTATGTCTGTGTGGGAAGGCTAGTAGCAGGAATCCACTCAGGGAAGATCAGGGCTACACCCCCTTCAGATCGGGGTGGATCTGGGTGCAGAGAGGATCTTAAAGCCATGAGGGATTCTTTCTGCTACTCTAGCCTGCATTTCGGGACCTGCTTGCAAAAGCACCTTCCGCCACATCAAAATGTTAGCAGCACACCATTCCACTATAAAGAATCTTCTGCAGAGACTGTACTATGCAAAAAGTCCTGCTTTATAACTGTAACATTAATATACATTCTCCTACATGGAACAGCCAAAGAACTCCTTCAACAAATAGAACACACCCAAAGTAAATATTTTGAAAAGTGAAGATGACTTAGAAAATTCAGTAACTTTAGAGAACATTAGCGAAAACCTTACAAACACCAATCTTCTAATAAACACATACATAAAAGAAATAGCAAAGTTTAAAAGCACATCTGCTTTAGTACCAAACCGAGTATGTGTGTGTTGTCGCAGAACTTTTTATAAAAAGATCACAAAAATTGTAGATATGACTTACAAATAGAAGACAATGAGGAATCCCAATGGTTCCAATTAGCTCTATATCTCATAACAGAAAATAAATACAAAATAAGTGACCGTTCAATACTTTGCACATACTGCAATACATAGCTTGATAATAACCAAATGCCTTCACATGCTGTCACTAATAACTTGGAAATATTGCCACTTCCAAAACCTCTCCAACAGCTTAATTTGGATTAGAGTATTATAATCCAAACAGTACACCCATTTCAAGCTTTAATACGCCTTCAACCCAAAACAGCCAAATTGCCTCCTTCTGAATTACTAAAAGGCATTCGTAGCAAAGTAGCATATTTGCCATTAGATCTTAATGAAAATGTAGAAACTCTAGGAGTGCAACGGCCAATAGATCAATCTTTGATTATCCTAGTTAATGGTGTGTCAACGAAAGACAAAAGAATTTGGCAACAACTAGTAGACTTAAACAAAGTTAGAAAAGCCCTACAATATCTAAAAGAAAACCATGGGGGTTATTACAAGTTTGCCGGTCCGGAAACAACTATACCTGTAAACTTCGTTGTTTCCGGACTGGCAAACTACGAGTTCTGCGAGCGGGTCTGACTTGGCGGGCAGAAAGGTACCTGCTTGAAGACCTTGACGGATGCACCGGCACTGTTGCACACAGTGCCGGTGTATCCGTCCTCCCCATTGAGCCCAATGGGACTTGAATGGGAATTGGGATTTTCTTTTTCCGGCGCCCTGCCGTAGGGACCGCTGCGGCCGTAATGCCCCAGTAAGTCCCCAATGACGGGTGCGGAAAGAAATAACTCTGGCGGCAGCCGTGCTGTTTATACCGGCATGGCTACGGCTGGAGTCATAATGAGGCCCAATGAGTACTACAAAGATATAAACATTGAACATAACCTAAGGGAAACCACCCAAATAATTAAGGATTCATCACCAACTGGCCAATTTGAACTTGTCGATCCTATTACTGCATCCAATATTTTAGACCAGTATACAATTCACCCACTACACTCCAAAGACACCATAGATGATGCATTAGAAACATCTCAAATGCATCAAGCCAAAGGATCTCCAATCCGCATATGGGAGAAAAGTGTAGAAGCACATGCCTTCTTCTACTCTTTCCTACAGGAAAAGGGGGAAGATATGATGAAAGATCCACACAAATAACAGCATCAGAATATTGCTCTTTACAAATGTATTCTGAAGACCTCAGATTCAGACAAAATGTTGAATACATATTCCACGTCCTGTTCGAAAGTGAACTAGCGCATCTTTGTTACAAAGTTGCATACACATTGAAAACAGGTTCCAATTTTCTAAACATGTCTGCTACCCAACTACTTCAAAAGATAAAAGACAAAGATGAAGTTTTGCAGTCAAGTATCACACATCTTTTGGCAAACATTTGTGGTACAAAAGAATACTGGTTCCGACGTCATGCTGATGTATGGTGTATGCTAGAGCACCTTGGCCCACCCATATGGTTTGTTACTTCAAGTTGTGCAGAATATGCATTGGATGACTTGCACGACTTCCTACGCATAGCAAACCAAAACAAAGAAGGAATAGACATAAAAACACCAGGAGAACTCTGCTCTCTTGACCCTGGAAATGTATCAAGATACTTTCACCACTGCTTTCTTGCCATGCTGCACTTCAGCTGTGATAAAAATATCCCTCCCCTCGGAGAAGTGGAACACTTCTTTTGGAGAAAAGAATATCAATCCAGAGGAGCACCACACATCCACATGCTTTTGTGCATAAAAGATGCTCCTATATTTGGTCATGACAGTGATGTCACTGTTTTGCAGTTTATTCACAAATACATATCCTGCAACATCCCTTCAGAAACCACACATACTGAGCTATGTACACAAATTGTACACTTCCAAAAACCTAAGTGTCGCAAATACTGCTGACACAGATATAAAAACAAAGGTAAATACTACACCAAATACCACTTTAGTTTCAGCAAAAGGACAAGTAAACAGCTTCATGTCTTCTGTAAGACAGTGTGAAAGGTAAATTGCCTAAAAACGTACACAGCATTAAAAGAAACAAAGCTTCAAAGTACATCAATGATTACAATGCAATCATTGCCCTCTTGTGCATACATAGATATACAATATGTTGCAGATAATTTCACTGCTGTGCAAGACATGTCTCTTAAACTAGCCAAACTAAATAAATCTATGAACCAAAATAAACGGTTCTCAAAGGATATTCTGGCTGCTAGACGAACCAAACGAAAAGCAGAATGACTCTGGAGAAAAGCTCCGTCAGTAGAAACCAAGGAGAGTTACAATCAGGCAGTAAAACTCTATAAAGGAATAATCTTCAATGTCAAAGCCAAAAATGGCAATGAAAGAATTCATCAAGCAAAATCCCACTTCAAAGAAATATTCACCATTTTACAGGAATTTAAAAATGCCCCAGTAAATAGCCAGGAACAAGAAAGCAATGCCTGGTGTCAAGCAATTCATGATGGTTTCACTAGTAAAACTGAAAAACATCAGCAGGCCATCAGAGAACAACTAAAGACCCTTATTAATAACACTTTGACACCGGAGATGGCGGTTCATGACGTGCCCAAAGTCCTCCTGAAGCTTTCACCTTTGAAAGGGTATTGGAATCGGAGGTTCTTGAAATCATTCACAAACCTAAGCCCACCTCATGTAAGTGTGATGTCTTTCTGGCCAAGCTCTTCAAGGACTTTGCTGAGACTCTGGCACCCTGGGTGGTCCACTTTTTGAATCAATCTTTTGATTAATCTTATGTCCCAAGTAATATTAAGGAGGCATGGATTACGCTGCTTATAAAAAAAGATAATCTTGATCCCTCAGTGCCTGGAAATTTTAGACCCATCACTGATGTACCTTTCTTATTAAAGATAATAGATAAGATTGCATATCAACAATATCAGCATTTCGTATGAAAAAAATTATATTCTTGCAGATGAACAATGTGGTTTTCGTGCCAATCATGAGACAGCTCTCTTAGATCTCCAGGCTAATATTGCTTCCATCATCGAAAAAGGAAACCCAGCCCTACTTCTTTTGTTAGATCTCTCCTCAGCATTTGACTTGATCAATCATGAGCTCTTTGCCGAAAGACTCATAACAGTTGGTAGAGGTTCTCATGCCGTAGCAGACTGGTTTAAATCCCAGATTGGTGGCAGTCGTGAAAGGAAACTTTACTTCCCTATAAACCCTGCTACTATGTGGTGTCCCGCAGGGGTCCTGTTTATCGCCTCTACTCTTTAATATTTTCTCAAAGCTATTATGCGACATGCTATGAACCCTGGGTGTCAGGTTTACGAACTATGCCGATGATACCGAGCTGGTGTTTACACTGTCAGGAGACTATGAAAAGGATGCACATAAAGTAAGAGAGGTGTTCTCCGCCATCATACAAAAGTGGATGGCATCTAATTCGCTAGCCCTTAATGATGCCAAAACTGAACTAATGTTAGTTGGCACTCCCTAGAGATGAAACAAATTAGAGGATAAATATAAACGCTTTAAAATAACAATAACAATATCATGGTAACTGACTGCGTAAAACACTTTGTATCTTCATGGATTGTCACCTATCTTTTAAAAGGCATGCCTCATATCTTAAATCCACATGTGCCTTTTTCTCCAATCTTCTCTGGCAAATTCACCCATATTTATCCAAGCCCAACCTTGCAGTAAGTGCTGGTGCTATAATAAACTCTAAATTAGACAGCTGCAATAGTCTACTAATGGGCACCTCGAAATCCAATATTAGAAAAATGCAAACTATCCTAAATGGAGCGGTCAGGGCGGTAAATGGGCTGAGCCGACACTCCAAGATTTCAATTGAGAGGAGGAGTCTTCACTGGCTCCCAGTTGGACAAAGAATTAAATTTAAAGGCACAATGCTAGTCTTCGAATGTCTAGCTGGTGCCGCCCCAAACTACCTCTCTGACAAAATAAAGACAGCTCCTATTAGGAGAAACTTGCGTTCCAACAAAAATCAGGATTTGTTCCAACCTCGTCAACTTCTAAAAAGTGTTGGCAGTACTAATTTTAATTTCTGGGCCCCCAAAGTTTGGAACTCCCTTCCTCTCTGCCTAAAAAACTTTTAGTCCATTAACATATTTTAAAAGCAGTTTAAGACCTGGCTGTTTGATGAGGGAACAGAGTAACCTCTTACTCTCTCCACTTACCTCCTAGAAAACCAACTTCCTGCCATTTCTTTCTTTGTTTAATTGTTCTGTTGGTCCATGTGAGCGCTCTGAGGCCTTTGGGCGATTCAGCGCTATACAAAAACAAATATAGATAGATAGATAGATAGATAGATAGATAGTTGTCACAGCCTACCTATCCAAAGCTGAGAAAACAGAGCTAAAAGACCTCTGGGATGACATGTAATCTAACGAAACACTGTTACAAAAATTGTAAAGCTTTGGCATAAAAATGCTGTCCCATAGAAGATGTGGATGCTAGGAAGCTGCATACCGTTTAACAGGCACAGCCTTATATGGCAAATCTGAACACATAGTCTGGCTAAGCCTTGGTCCAGCTGCATCCAGAAAAAGAGTGCTGAAATCCTACCAAGACATAGAAACAATAGCCAATAATTATCCCAACAGCCGGGACATTTAAAAAAAACTATGTAATAGACACATACTTTCCCAACAGAAGTACTGCTTTGGAAAACATGTGCCTGTACCACATAGCTCAACGTTTCTCCTACAAAAATAATGTGAAACCAGATGACAAATGTGGAAAATTGGAAAATACGTGGTTTCAGCTTGTGAAGAAAACCTCGTCAAATTTACCAAACCCAGCCTAATTAATCATATGAAATCCTCATTTAACACTCTTCAACATAGAGAGCTTTACTACATGGCCCTACTGCAACTTCTTAAACCATGGAGAAAAGAAGGGGATTTATTAGGTAACCATGACACATTTGAAGCTGCATTGAATGCAGATGAAAGCAGTATAACACATGTCAATTTCAAGCAATACAAAAAAATGTTGGACAATGAACACCAATAAGAGGAAGAAGTTCAAGCACAACTAAATGAAGACACTCCTGAGGGCAGTCAATCTTCTGTTACAGGAAGCCAAGAAACACTTGGAGAGCCACTCATTGTAAATGAAGCAGAATTAGCCATGACTGAAGTAGAGAACACCATGTATCAATACGAGCAATCAGAAGAAAACTTGTCAGTGCTGAAATCACAGCTAAATGATCAGCAACTTAGCATTTTCCGAGAAATGACTAAAGAAATTGAACATGGTTTGAAGCATGAAAGTAAAACTTGTAGCTGTCAAAATTATAAACCTCTACTCCTCTATGTAAGTGGTGAAAATGGTTCTGGAAAAACATTCTTAATTAAAATCATCAGCAAATTCCTACAAAAGTTAACAAACAACAACCTTTCAGCTGTTGTAACAGCCCCCACAGGTTTAGCTGCCTACAACATAGGAGGTCCTTCCAGTAGAACACCAAAACAAATTAGAGTACTACAAACCATCAAAAGAAGCTGCTACTGAACTATGCATAACTCTGAAACAAATGAAAATGCTCCTAATAGATGAGGTAAGCATGGTTTACAACCTAATGTTGTCTTCAATTAACCTCAGATTGCAAGAAGTCCTTAAAACGGACTACGAAGAACTCTTTGGAGGAAAACACGTTATTGTTTTTGGAGATCTCCTACAATTAACACCAGTGAAAGGTGAACCTATTTTTAAAACCTTAGGACACAAACAGTGCCGCAACATACTTGGCAGCATAGGAAATGTAAATCCCTGGCAACATTTCCAATACAGAGAGCGCTAACGCAAAACATGCTTCAGTCTGCAGACCTCACCTATGCTAACATTTAAAAAAGCATTAGGACTGGTCTTCTTTCTAAAGATCCACAATCAATCTTAAATAGTAGACTCATCCATGAGCTATATGGGCATGACCCATCTGCTCCTGATGTCATGGAACAATTAGCACAAATCATTTAAAATGTATGTCCTTAATGCCAACCCCAGCAAGCTGTACGCAATTCAATGAGACAATGTTAAAAAAAGAAATGCAACGAATAGTGCATATCAGCTCCACAGACAAACTGAAAATGCATGGCATGGCACTCTCTATGTGTCAACAAGCAACAGCACGACCAAATAGATTAGAAAAATGTATCTCAAACTCAGCTGTTTTGGAGAAAATGTTAATGTTGTGTTTAAACTGCAGAGTAATTCTGAAACATATCTTTGACGTGGACCAAGGTTTAGTGAGTGGAGTAATTGGTACAGTTGTTGGCTTCCAGATGTTTTTGTTTTGTTTGTTTTGTTTACTTTATTTATATAGTGCTCCAGACCCGGGAGTAAAAGGGCGCTTAGGACAAGTTACAGGCCTAATATATGAATAAAGTTTGCAGTAGTACATTAGTAAGGTTAATTGCAGTATATACAGACAAATGTAGTTGAAAACTTACAGATCAGGCAAGGGTGAAGCATGTAAAATATATACAGTATGTAGTGGGCTGGGTGTACCTTAAGGTTGGTTTTTGATCAGTAGCCAACCGATGACAAGTTTCCTGAATACCTGGAAGGATTTGGTCAATTTAATGTTCAAAGGCAGAGTATTCCAGAGTTGAGAGGCGAGGACCGTGACAACAACATTCAGTTTGTCAACATCCACCTTTGACAAACATTCAGAAGTTAAAAGGATAGGACATTCAAAAGCATGATTCCTTCTGTTCAAAGACATGTATGTACGCAGAGAGCAATTCTCTCAGTCGCTTTCATATGCAGTCACTATTCACAAATCACAAGGTCTAACCCTAGATCAGGCATTGATTGACATTGGCAGCAGTCTTCAAAGAAGGTATGAGTTATGTAGCACATTCACGTCTATGTATACTTGAAGGACTATTTCTAGTCAATTTTGATGCAAACAAAGTCAATGCTGACATTCCTTGCATCCTAGAGTACAACAGACTACATGCACTCAACACACCCGATCTCGATATGTACCCTGTTCCTGAAAAGGGTAAAGTTTTGAAAAGAAAAGTAATGCAACAGAACGTATAACAGATCTCCCAACAATACCACCAAAGAAACTAAAAACAACTGCTACTCCATTAAGTAGTACAACCACAAAACTATCTAGTGCAAACACAAGTGCACATCCATCAGCAGATATAAAGAAAAATATTTCTTCTAAAAAAACAAGTGGAGGTCCAGCAAACGACACAAAGACAGAACTCTCTGGTCCATTTAAATAAATTGCTATGTAAATGTAGCAATCAATCTTCTGTTCCAATTGCCACCAATTGTTTAAAACATTTACTTGAACGGCTCAGACCAGTTGTGTTTACAAATGCTCGTCCTTCATAGAAATGCCACAAAAAATCCTGACAACACTTACAGTGGGCCTCATTACGAATGTGGCAGTAAGGCAACAATGGCACTGGTAGTGCTACCAGTGCCGTTGTTACTGTACCGCCACATTACGTGTTCTGCTCGCAGGTGCCGCTCTGCACATGCATAGGGGTACCTGTGAGCAGAACTTGTGATTGCACCGGCACCGTTCTGAACTGTGCCGGTGCAACCATGCATCCCCACCCCCTATGGGGCAGAATGGGGATTGGGAGCCCGCCCACACCGGCACCCGTGAATGGGCAATTACCGGCCCATTAATTTCGTAATGGGCCGGTAATAGCCCATTCGCAGGAGCCGGTGGCGAGTTTGGCGGTGTGCTACCGCCAAACTCGTGGCTCAGGAATAAGGCAAGAATTGGACTACTGTGCAGGAATGGTAAAATTCACCATAAACACACAGGAATATCCACAAGAATGTGTAATGTACTTACTGCAAGTACTGGAAACCAAAAACATACCTTTTATGAAATCTTCCAAATTTCATAAACGTGGAAACATACATGCACTCTCTGCAACCATGTTGCACAATAACACATCCCTAAGGAATGATTTGTGTATGTATCTATACCAAATTGTGAATCCATTCCATTTCATCAGTGGTGCAAAATGCAAATCATGCCATATTATGCACTTTTTGCAATTCAGACAATCGTTCCACCTTGCACAATATCTCACATAGCCAATATGTAATACTAATGGTTTTAACGTGGATGGTACCAAAAACAACTGCATTATTACTTTCTACACACGGGCAAGTATCTCTTGGCAAGAAAACCTTCACAACAGTAGGAATAATCTACCACACTGGTGCCACAACCACTGCAGGTCACTATACTGCATACATTAAATGTAACAAACGCCTACTTAATATTCCTTAAACCTAAATGTAGTCACTGACCTGTGAAACTATCAACAGTTAGAGCACTTTAAACATTCCCTTAAGTACTGCACACTTCAAACAAACATACTGTGAAAGTTAAATTCACAATACATTTTTTTAATGCTGTATAGATTATTTTTCCCATGACCCAATGATTATGCAAACAGAAACAACAACTGTGCAAAACACACAGTAATGTTGTTTCAACCATAGTACTTAGAATGTACTGATTATGAGGGTCTACAAAGTTTAGTCACGAACCTGTTGAACTATCAACAGTTTGAATACGCCAACTGGTATCTAACTGCATCCATAATACTGCAATGTTACTTTTGAATAGCAAATAGTTGGAATACACCAACAGGTATCTAACTGCTTCAAAAAATACCCTTCAGAACTATAAAACTATCAACAGTTAGAATACGCCAACTGGTATCTAACTACATCTATAGTACTGCAATGCTGCTTTTGAAATGTAAAACAGCTTCAATACACCAACAGACATCTAAGTACTTCAAATATTCCTTTAAAAAATGAGTCCAACAGCAATTTTGAAAAGCAAAACAGTTACAATACACCAACAGGTATCTAACTACTTCAAAAATACCCTTAATTTCACTTCATTGCAAATACACCATTACGGTTTTTCCTACTGCAACAGTGCTTGTAACAACAAACACACTTATTTGTGCACCTTAAATATTCCGGACCGAACCCAGATATCACTAATTTGTTTTGATCTACTTTTGGCCCTTTGTAAAGAGAACTACTGGATGTTTTCACAACAAATGTACAAAATCACGCTTTCTGAACCAAGCCACTGCTCCTGCCGCAAAATTGGTGAAAATCCATCCAGCAGTTTGGGCTCTAGACGATAGCAAAAACATATTTCCATTGCATCCATGGAAAATGTTGGCACCCCACCTACAACTCTGCCCCCCTTTGATGAAACCTCCCCAAACTTTCCAGAAACATTCGGACGGGGCCGTATACCTTTCTTGCAAAGTCTGGTAAGGATTCATCCAGGGGGAGCAAAATTATAAGCCGCCCAAAAAGTGTTCTTCCTATGGGTTGAGCAACTTAACCATAACTACAGGGCCGCTACCATAGGCCCAGTAGCAGAGATGTTAAGGTGATAACTTAACAAACCAAAATCCCTGACATTCAGCTAACGTCACCTTAACTTCACGCCCCCTGTTTCTCAGCCTATGACCACAATGATGACATCAGAGTGGCATCTCTCCCTTTTCCTAATCAGAAGCGCAACACTGCAGACAGCCCTTTAACCATGCGAAGTTCTTTGGCTAAATGGGTTGCCTTGTGGGGCTCAGCGTATCTGGAACTATTCAAGGGAGGGAGCCCCAGACAGACTGCTGGGGCTCTGCCCGTCTAGTCCCAGCCCACTTAAAGCCCTAAACATAACTGGCATCTATGAGAAAGCAGGCATGATGTGTGTGTTATTAGTGGCTATACTGGCATTTGTGTACAGCCAGATAGTAATTTCTTACTGTGTCATGACATTTATACTGGGAATCAATAATAAATTAAGCATAATAAGTGTTATTACCTGTCTAGACTGGTATATGGGCACAGCTAGACCAGCCTTTTCTTTCAGTGTCATGGCATATTTTTCTGGGCATGCATGAGAAAGTAAGCATGGTAAGTGTTATTACGTGGTTAGATTGGCATTTTGGTACAGCCAGTCTCGGCATGTCTTACTGTGTCATAGCATTTTCTACTATGCATCATCAAGGCTACAGCAAGCAAAAGTGTATTACATGTCTGGACTATATTGTGCAGCCAGTTTCGACATTTGTTTTATGGTGGCATTGCATTTTTAATAGCAAAGCGTTAAGATATCTCAGCGGGTTGAGTGCACGCTGCTGCAATCTTTGTGATCTGCAGGTTGCAGGTTCGAAATCCCGGCAAGGCCAACTCAGCCTTTCATTCTTCTGTGGCTGATAAATGAGTACCAACTTCGGTTGGGATGATAATTGTATATAAATACGTGCTATGTATAGCGCTTTGGCGAAATAACAAATTAGTATCAACAATGAAAGCATTATTGCTCCTGTGCACTGTTGGTGGCTTGCAGCTATTGAACTTTTGGATTCAATTGGTATTTTATTGTATTGTATTTATTTATTGTATTGGTATTCGAAAAATGTTAAGTTTATGTCCTTTTTTATACCTGTAAGCCACTTCTGGTGATGTCACCACAATTATAGAGGAATGTATGTCATCCGGGCCACAGGTCATGTGATATCACTTCCTGTGGTGTCATCAGGTGTGTGTGTGTTATGTAACTTGTGCTACCCCTGGCATTTTGGTGAAATGATGTCCCTGTTACCTTTGCGCCCAATTAACTACAAGCCTGGGTTGTCGCAGAACCAAACCGTACAATTCCAGATGGTCTACCTTACCATCAGAGTAGGGTGTACATCCCTAACAAAACATTGCATGATCAAGTTTACTAGAAGGCCACTCAGGTATCACAAAAACCTTGGGAAAGGTACAACAACGCTACTGGTGGACCACGTACAGAAAGACATGACACGTTGCATCCAAGCCTATGACATCTGCGCACAACACAAGCCCCGAAAACAGAAACCCCAAGGACAACACTAGCCTATACCAGTGCCTCCGTCCCCATGGCACAATGCGTAAATAGATTTCATTACTGTACTAACCAATAGTCGAGGGTGTAACACAATCCTTGTAGTAGTGGATTTAGTGTCAAAGATGGCACATTTCATTGCCCTGAGAGGCCTACCAAATTCTAGCACGTTGGCCAACACTTTGCTACAACACGTTGTTTGGCTCCATGGATTCCCCATGGTACTCATATCAGATAGGGGGAGCCAGTTCCTGTCCTGCTTCTGATCCCGATGTTGTGCACTTGCCCAGTTTGACATACAACTGTCTACCAGCCATCATCCACAGACAGACGTGCAGACAGAAAGAACCAACCAGCGCTTCGAACAATACCTCTGCTGCATGTTTGCACAAACAGAGCATGCATGGGTGGACCTTCTCTGGGTCAGAGAATATACCTAGAACACCATCCATAGCTCCACCGGATACACCCCTTCTTTTTGTTGCTTGGACAACACCCATGCACAGTTACATACGTCCCCACTGACACCTTAGAAAGGCTTGCCGTTCAGCTGCTCCATGAGTCCATTCATCACACCTTAGAGCGGGCAATACAAAACCTACACAACCTACAACACGCAAAAGAGGCATATAAGCCGTTCACTGATTGAGAGAGGTGGCCTGCTCCAGCATAGATGGTAGGGTACCAGGTCTGGATAGCAAACAAACATATCCACCTCAAAGGCCCTCAGAAGTTTAAACCACGATACATTGGCATGTATCCCATCAAAGCACTGGTGGGTGCCATGGCAGTCAGACTCATCCTTCCATCCTCCCTTCGCATTTATCCAGCCTTTCATGCGTCCATACTGAAACCTGCACATTCAGAGACATGCCACACAATACGCAAGCCACCACCAGTTCCCATGACGGCAAACCTGAATATGAAGTGTGCAAAATACTTGCCTCCAAAAGAACAAGGGGGGTTTTATACTACCTAATAGACTGGAAGGGGAATGGGGTAACCATCTTGGGAACCCGCATCCGACATCCACGCCCCCTTGTCTCGTGGCTCGCTTCCATGTAGACCGCAATGACAGACCCAGACCAGGAGGGAAAACCTTAAGGGGGGTTTTGGTGGGTAGGAGCATTCTGTCATGATGGAGACCCCCGGGTCCTCCTCCCAGTTGCACCCTGATTAGTCATACCCAGACACGACAATGCACAAGAGAAACACCCGCTGGCAGCAAACTAACAGATGGACCATCCTAGTCTGAGGATGGCGATGGAGGCGCCATTCAAAGATGGCCACCGCTAAAGACAGCAGGATTCAGCAGAGCCCAAATCTCGTGAGAAGTGCTCAACTCACGGCTCCATGTTGGATGGCAGTGCTATATAAGCCCCACCCATCCATACAGACTTGCTCAGCGTTCCAGCCATGAATGCTGCAACAGCACCCGTGAGCCTCGCTGCTCATTCGAAATACTTACCAGGACAAATCTGCTCACGGCGACTCATGTGGCTCCAGACTTCTAACAGCAACCTACGAAGAAGAAGAAACGCATGTTACTCTCCAGAAACCCCTGCAGATCTCAGGTAATCTGTCTCTGAACTCTCTCTCCCTACGCTACTTACCTTGCTTCCCGCCATCATGGGAGCCCTGGAACTTAGGCCTTCAGAGTTACCATCACGGGCCAGCTTACACCACATCTGGGGCCTACAAGGGAATAAAGTAATAAATTAAACCACGGATTGGACAATTCAGTACGCAGCACAGGGACACTAATAACTCCTCCAGTTGAGCAAGGACTACCACAAACAGAGGAACAAGGACTACTGCTAACAAGCCACATATTGCACAGTGACAAAATAAGAAAGGCAAGAAGAAGCCACCCACAGCGGGACTGGGCTGTTGAACCAGTGATGTAACTGGTTCAAGAAGCATCTTCCAAAGCTACGTTGAGTCAGCTAATCCTGGCAACGGACCTATTGAGGGGTTGCAGGGGAGCACAGTACACTTGTGACCATTCCTTTCTCTCCTTATAGAGGCAAGATCCACACCAGGGGACAGAGCTGAGCGGTGCAACCTTCTACACCATCCCATCCTCATCCCTTCCATCCTGACCACGCTAGCGCAACTTCTGAGTGCCATTCGTGGTTGGAGCGTGAGTGGCAAGGGCAATCACGAGGTGCTCCAGGACGTCCCGGCAATACTCCACAGGTGAGCGTTACTGTGCGAAATGTTCGCAAACATTTTGAAATGTTCGTGAATATTCGAAAATGGAAAGTGGAAAAAATGCCTTTGTGAGGAGAAAAAGGGATCAAATGGCACCAGGTTAGAGGTAGGGAGGGGGAAAGAGGATTCCATGTGAAATTGGGGAGGTGGGGGACCAAATTCAGCGCTTGAAAGTTTTTGTATATTCTGGGTTATTTTACCATATTCTGGGTTATTTTTTGTGAAAGTGCGTCACACATACATTAATCGTGAACATTTTCTAAATATTCAGAGTTATTTGTAGTCCATGGCTACATAGCCACAGTTTTGGGATGGGGAAAACATTTTTAAAAAATAAAGAGAATAAAAAAAATAAATTAGATTAATACAAAAAAAGTGGATCGTTACAGCTACGGTGAGGTGTGGGGTAACCTATTGGTGGAACATGTGAAGGGGTGCAATATGGCCCTAGCCAGTGAATACCAAGGCTGTGCTCACTGGCTAGGGCCAAATGTCCCGGATAGTGGCCCTCATTACAAGTCAGGCGGTGGACCATGGTGCTATTAGCACCATGGTCCATGCCGGATTCCGCCATGGTGGATGGCGGAATTACCGCCCCATTCCAAGGTGAGTGGGGCAGTAATTCCCCATTCACCATTTGCCCTTCCTCATTCCCATTTTTGCCCCAAAGGGCATAATGGGGATGGGGAAGGCGCTAATTACGGCACCGTAAATTACGGTGACGTAATTAGCACCAAGGTCGCTTAGCGCCTTGGACTTTAACGCCTGCAAAAAGCAGGCGGTAAAGTGTGAATCAGGCGTTAAGGGTTTAACGGCACCGACGCTCTTTACGGCGCCGTTAACCCCTTAACGCCTGACTTGTAATGAGGGCCAGTGTGTCTGAAAAGAGATGTATGAAGGGCGTGGCCACTGAGTGGGCCCAAAAGAAACACATTGGTGGAACATGTAAAGTCGACACGGCCGAAGGCCATGACCAGTGAAGCAGTAGCATTTTAAAATCTACAGTGGGCACGGCCGAAGGCCCTGGCTAGTGGGTCCAAAAGAAACATGCTGGGGGAACATGGCACGTGGCCCTTAAAGAAACCATGGTATAACAAATTGAAGCCTTAGTGAACATGTAGTTGAGTTGTGCAGATTTAACGTAGCAAACGCTTGAAATTCAGTTGATGTACAAAGTCATGACCAGCTTAACTCGCCACGTTCCTGTTGCAAAGCCTGTGAGCACATACATATTTTAAGAGAAGGGATTCACAATGATATACCTAATGACGTTTCCCTATAGGTACAAAATGTTATGACAGGATTGTCCCTGACGCATGAGGAATCAGTGAACACACATAAAAACTTTCATTTATTGCCTGTCTTCCTGTGGCGCTCATATCAGAGTACCACTTATTGGATTGGTCTGGGTGGCGAAGGCCTTCTATCGTATCTAGCCCCAGCCCATGGTATTCATTCTAGTTATGGCGCTGCACGTCCGTTTCCCTTCTCCTACTCCCCCCTAGGCGATTGTGTGCAAACATAACATTTCGGTAATAGATGGGGAAAATTCCTGTATTCAACATTTCATTTAATTCTGATCATTATTATATTGCAATGCTATACATTTGGAGGAGTATTCTGTGTGGTACCCGGAGACAGGGTGTACATAAACTCGACATTTGAGGTAGGATCAGAGGTTGTCTGTGAGTGAGTATGTGGTGTTGAAAACACTTGTGAGGTTGGTGGATAGTCATTGTATACATAGATTACATTTTCACTGGTATTCATTAGGGGTAACCCAGGCTGTGGTGCTTTCATTGTACAGTTCTTATGTAATGTGGTAAGGTTTGTAGGGTATTATGGTCCCATATCAATGTTACCCCACCCCATATTAGCCGAGTTCCTTCTTGTATCAGCTTTCCCCCTCCTCCCCTTCTGTTACATTCCCGATGATAAAAGATACACTCCAGTATAGACCCAAGTATAATAATAAAACTGAAAAAACAATGGCCATAAAATAAAGGCCACATTCATAGGAGTATGCCCTAGTGGCACTAACATAGTCCATACTGCTATCTAACTCTCTTTGTGCTGTATTCAGAGGCCTTGTCTCTGCCATGGTTGCTCCTACAGGGTGGGATCAAATGGGTTAAGCACACCTTAAGTTGAAAAAGAAAACAACATTTTAAAAATACTTTGTTAGTGAAGGAGAGAGAGAGAGAGAGAGAGAGAGAGAGAGAGAGAGAGAGAGAGAGAGAGAGAGAGAGAGAGAGAGAACTTCAACGTGCACATCATATACTTTCATCTTAATATGTCTCCTTTGCATATTTGATAACATATTGTGTGTGTGTGTGTGTAAAAATATTTCTCATTATTTCTGTATTTTAGCAGCCAATATTATTTTGTTCACTATTTCTCTTAACAAATCGCTACTTCATGCTCCTCTGGTAGTATTGATTCTGGTACAATACTGTCATGTGCTTTTCTGACATCTGATAGGTGGATACAATATTTCAGGCACTTTACTTTCACTGCTGAAGATGTGCAATATATTATTTCATAAGGGCCATGAAATCTTGGAGAATTCCACCGTTTTACAAAGCTGCGCACGTATACTAATTCTCCTGGCATTAGTGGCTTTGCTGGGCTGTCAACAGCAGCTGTTGTTGTCTCTGTCTCGTTATCCTTTGTGAAGGGCGGGGCAATTTGCTTAGCAATACTTCTTACTGCTCGTGTGAGCTGTGTCAGATACTCCTTAAATTCCTCATCTAATATTGTTGCTGTTCTGTGGGTGTTTGACACCCTTCTTACTGGTGACAGGGGTGTTTGCATGCGTCTCCCTGTCACTATTTCACGGGGGACAAGTGGTGGTCTTTGCTAGGCTGTGTGCATAGTTGGAATAATGCAAAAGGCAAACAGTAAACCCAATTCTTTTTAAGAGTGACACAATTTGGATAATCTGCTCTTAAGGAGGCTGTTTATCTTCTCGACAACTCTGTTCGCTTGTGAACGGTAAATCGAACACATTTTATGCTTTATCCCCAACAGTGTAGTTACTTCTTTGAATAAGTCATGCACAAAATGTGTTCCGTTGTGGGAACGTATGACGTCACATATTCCCCAACATGGGAAGACCTCTTGCACCAAAAATGTTGCAGCGCATTTCGCATCTAGTTGTGCACAAGGTCCTGCTTCCACCCACGGTGAAAAGGGGCAGACCACCACTATTAATTACCTTGCTCCATTGCATCTTTTGCCCATATCTGCTGAATCAATGTGCAGTTCACGGAAAGGTCTGATGGGGCGGGGTAGTGTTCCTCGTAAAGTTCGGAGGGTCATTCCTGAATTGTATGTTTGGCATGTGACACATTCAATGGACATTTTAATGAGGCACTCGTGGAGGTTTGGAACAAACCAATCCTCCTGAATATCTGCAGCTATGTGCTGTTTTATGGTGTGGGCAGGGAAATGCAATTGTTGGAATGCTAGATTTAACAATTCTACAGGCATTACTACTTTCCCTGTTGCATCCATTCTCCAAAGGAGATCCGTGGGCGATTGTGTACAACCCCTTTTTAACCATAGATCCTGTTCTGCGGGTGGAGCTTTCTTTTGCAGTTCTATTATTTGCGCTATCGGCAAAGCATTAGACCCATTTTCCTTCTCTTCCTCTGTTTTCCTTTTTTGTACGCATTCTGCATGCAGTGTTTTTGAGAAATATGCTGCCTTTTTAGCTGCTGTGTCTTCTGCTGCATTTCCCAGTGATATTGCGTCACTATTGTTTGTGTGGGCTTGGTATTTCACCAGTGCTACTACTGATGGCTCAGCCAGGGCTTTACTCAACTCATTTAACAAATCTGCATGCTGCACAAGTGGCCCATTCGCCCTCCTGAACCCCCTCTTCCTCCAGCAGGACAGTCCAGCATGTACCATGGTTGTGGCGTATGCTGAATCAGAATATATGGTCACTGCGCAGCCCTTTGCTGCATGCATTGCTTCAATTAGTGCTACTAGCTCTGCAGCCTGTGCTGAATAGTGCATGGGTAATCTTTTTTGGATCAGAATCTCGTACTCCCCTTTCTCCAATCTTACTACTGCTGCACGCACATGTTTTTCTCCTGTCTCTAGACAAATTGACGCTGACCCATCTACAAAATACACCTCGCCCTCCTTTAACGCATTTTCACTTGCTTTGGGAATGTTGTCTCGTTCTCCCTCATAAGTGGCACAATCATGATTTTGTATGTCCTCTACTGTGCATTGCTCTGTGAGGAATGTAGCTGGGTTAATTGTCTTACAACGTACTATGTGGATGTGGGGGCTTGAGATTATTATCTCGTATGCTGTTGCCCTTTGTGTGGTGAGTGGGGATTTTGATCGCTCAAGGACGGCGAACAAGGAGTGTTCCACGAACAATGTGACGGAGCAGCCCATCATAATTGTTGAGCTTTTCTCAATTGCGAAGGTGGCAGCTGCAAGTGCTTGTTCGTATGCAAACTGACCCTGCATCACTGAGTCAAGGTACCGCTGTAATAAGCTAATGGCTTGTGCCCCAAAGATGTTTTTTGTGTCAGTACTGCTGTCATTAGTGTACCATTGGAATGCGAGAACAGGACAAATTCCTGCTCATAATCAGGTGTTGCAAGGTCGGGAACTGTGCAAATCATTTCCTTCAACGTGGTGAAGGCAATGTGCATTTCAGGGGTCCAGGTTCTTATTTTGTTCTCCTTTTGTGCTTCTTTTAAGCCCTGCAGCAGGGGCCTTGTCTATGTGACATAGTCTAATATCCATGCGCTGCAATAGTTGCAAATGCCAAGTCATTTCTGCATGTCTTTCACTATATGAGGTCTGGCTGCAGCAAGCACTGTGGCAGCCCTGTCTGGTATTATTCTTTTGCTATCTTTGGAAATTAATTGGCCCTGATATAATACTTCAGCAAGACAATATTGGAGTTTATTTTTGTCCACCTTATACCCCTTGTGGGCTAGTAGGGTTAGCAGTTCAACAGAATCTTTCCTGCATATTTCTTCCCCCTCACTACATGTTAATAAATCATCAACGTACTGGAAAATCGTGCTTTGGACAGAAATATTGCTGAGGTCCTGGTGCAATATTCTGTTGAAAATGCTCAGGCTTTCACGGTACCCCTAGGGCAATCTGCAGTGCTCATATCTTTTCCCCACTAGTATTGAGAGTCTGGATCAAGGTGCATCGAGAAGAAGGCGTTTTTAAAGTTGACCACAGTGGTCTTTTTTGGGAAGCTGCATAAAATGGATGCCGGCTTCTGGACAAGAGGGAACTCTTTTTGAACAATATCATTAAGTGGCCGAAGGTCCTGCACCATACTCCTCGACCCCTCCTTTGCTTTTTTAATCGGATAAATTGCAGTATTACATGGGGAATTGGAGGGGACAATGATGCCCTGCTGTAGTAGTGCATGTATCATATCTTTTATTCCCTCCTCTGCCTCCCTTGATAAGCGGTATTGTCTCACTCGCGGTAACACTGCTCCATTTTTCAATTTTATTTTCACTGGTGTCACTTCTTTCAGTAATCCAACATGGTATGGATTGGTCGTCCATATATTTGTCAGTACTTCTTGTAAATCTGTATCGCAAGATGACGGTGGTGCACCAACAATGGCCATGAGGGAGGTTGTCACTTGCCTATTTTGTACCATTATGTCACAGGGCATGCATATTTCCATGATTATCTCTCCATCAGTGTCATTGTCGGTGAACAACTCCTCATCTGTCAATTCACACAAAGCTATGCTTGGGTCTATGCATAATACTGTTCGCCATTCACACCCATGCATGTCCAGGCCCATGGCTACAATGCCCTTTGACGAGACCTGTTCTCCTTGCAAATCTAGTGAGAGGACCATACCAGGTAATATTTTGTGGGTAGCTACTGGATGGAAAACAAAATCAGAGGGTACTCTCCAGTCTTTTCGTCTAATTTCTGGCCAATGCCTGTATGCCATAAACAAACATATCTGCATTTATGGGAATCCCTCGCACTGCTGTTTCATTTGCAAATGTCTGTATTAACAGCATTGCATGGAGGGGCCACATGCCGGGTGTAGAACATACTATACCACTCTGTTTGAATGCAATTGTCATGTTGAGCTTACTGAGGAGATACCTCCCCAGCAGATTTACCTGTGAATCCTTATGATACAGTAGGGGTGCTCTCACTGTTCTTCCCCCTATTTTTCACGTCCAAATCTTTAGTGTAAGGAACCGTGACAACAGCCCCAGAGAATCCCTGCTTCTCGAGATTTTTGCCAGATAGCAGAAAATTACCTTCATATAGACATGATTTCTCTGCCCCGAGTCCACCATAAAGATGAACTGTTTGTTTCCTGTCTCTGCCCCCACCAATGGTTCCTCATCTGGGCATAAGGTAGTTGATAGGACTGGACACGCAAGGGCTCTCTGTGGGCTGTCCTAATCTGGGTGAGTGTTTGTCCCTGGGCAGCAAAAAACGTTGTCGCCGAGTACACATGTACCCCGAAATGTCGCTGGTGCGCCATTTGCGGTGGTGACGAAGGGGTTGGTATGCGTGTGTGTCATTTGGTTTTGATGTGTAAGATGTGTCTGAATGTTTTGCGGTGGATGACTGGGTGGGTTGGGCCCTGCTGTGTTTCTGCTATCATATTTTTCCTCCTGTGCATAACCTCCCATAGGCAACCCATACGGGCTGCCTGGATGTGAGTGTCCATATTGGTATCTCTGGGTATTTTGATAGGATGGATACAACATTCCCTCACAAAGGGCCCCACCTCCCACATGACCAACATGCGCTGTGTCCTCCCCCCTAGGTCCTTGCCCTCGACATCCTCCTCCACATTGCCCCCGGTACCCGCCTCTATCTCTTGTAGGCCTTCCTTGACACTGGGGTCCTGTATACTGCTCCTCTCTACCCCATTGCTCTTGACCATTGTCCACCCATGTAGCTGCCATTCTAGTCTGTACATTCTAGTCTGTAATGCTACTGTTCCCTCGCCCTCTTCTCCCTGCCGTTTCGGGGACGGTCCTGCGGTTAATGCTGCGACCTTCACTAACATGCTCTGTACCAGCTTTGCTTCGTCTGCTAATCTTCCTTGGGCTATTTCTTTTTCCCTTTCTTTGATCCTCCTGCAGTGGTGTACTATGATGCTATGTATTTCTGGCCATCCTGATAGATCAGCAAGGAATATCGAGGCTTAATACCACCAAAAATTGAATCCGCCAGTCACAAAGTCAAAGTTATGAATATAACTTTATTCTGTACAGATACAAATATCAAAGCAGATAGCTATCTGGCTCCCAAGCACCTCGCAGTGTGTACCAGCAGACACAGTGAGGGGTGAGAGTACTGGTCATCACAAAGCATGCAGTATTTATACACAGTCCTGGTAATTGCCCAGCCCTTTTCTAAACTAATAAGTTACACATTTGGGTTTGTGCCCAGTTCACATGACAAATATAACAATATTAGTTTACACTTTTGACATGTTGTCCTATCCTTGGAGATTCAATGGCGATGTTGGTTCTCCAGCTCAAGTTAAGCCCAGTTTCAAGAAACTAATTCAATAGTTTATTGCAAAGGCACATGGTTTTAGTTTGTCTGCCATTCAGTTCTGTAGTTGCTTTGCTTTGTGTGTCATTGTTTGAAAGAGGATGAGTCTGTAGGCACAGATAATACTTTGAATGGGAGTTCATTTTGACTACAAGGTCTCTTTGCACAGGACAAACATTTCTGCTTTTGGCAGTTCTGGTGTTGACATAGGCTCAAAGGTCATTCAGCTCAGTGGCAGCTGAAAACATGGTTAATCATTTCTGAACAGGCAGCAGGAGTTGGGATCAAAATGGCAGATGTTTTCAAGATGGTGGCGGAGTCAATTCTATCTAAATCGAGTTAATCATAAGTTTTAATACAAATGCGAATGTCTTAGGCCAATGTTCATAATCAGGCAGTACTAATGCGAATATGGTTTAATGCATTGCATAACAGAGTGTAAATCTGGGGTATCAATGAAGGTCCTCTGTAGTGCATCCCATACTTGTGCTCTTATGTTGTTGAAAGACACCCCGTCATGTCGATCATTGCCCATTGTTACTGCTGGGAACCCCGCCTTCACCCACACTCCATCTGCGTGATCACCCACTGCTGATACCAGGAGGCTTTTGATATCTTCTATGGCCGAGGGGACCCCAGCTGTATTTTTCTCGAATGCGTATATCCATTTTCCCGCTCCCCCTGAAAGTGGTGGGAGGGCTTTTATTAGATTATTTTTGTCCATTAGTGCCCAAGGGACATAATGGGGACGTCCTGCTCCTTTGTGGATGAGAGGCATCTGTAATTTTGACCTAACCTTATCTCTACTTACCTTCCTTCCTTTCTTTTTTGCTAGTGCCATACGCCCTAATCTGTTGTGGAATCTTCCCTCCCACAATTCTTCACCTACTTCCGTTACCTGTGGAGTTGCCCAATGAATCTGCTGTATTCTTTCCTCTGCCCCCTCGTCTGATTCATCAAAGTCACTCCAACATTCTTCTTCCCTTTCTAATGCTACTGTATCATATCCCACACTCACTGTTTCTCCCTCTCGCTCCACCCATACTGTTTTGATTGGAGCACTTTCTATTCTAAAAAGGAAATCCCCGGATTTCCATTCATCCTCCAGTAACACAGAGGAACTTTTTATTTTTATTTTGTTTCATTAGTTTTTGAACAGAAAAAGAAAAAAATTCACATTACATAATACACCTTTGTTAGCGCGTGGTAGCTTAACAAAAACAGAACATCTTATATCATTTCAGTTTCTTAACTATACATTGATTTCATGTTTCTGGGTATATTGTATAGACTAATAACCTTTACCCACACCCACCTCCCTCCCCTCCTTGGATCAGCACACATCATGTGAACGTCATTGTGGCGTGGGAGCTATGAAGGCACAGTAACCATAGTCTCATTCATCAGTTAATATGAGTTTCCTTCCATGGTGATTTCTCGAGCTATGCGTCTTGCGTTAGGACCCTGTGGACTCCCTCGGTTGGGAATCAGAGGTTGTTTTTGCGAAATATTTATTTTTGAAGTCCATCCATAAAGCTTCACATTGGGCGGCTTTATCATGTAGGGATGCCATAATTGTTTCCATCAAGTAAATGTTTGAGGCCAAGTTGATCCATTCATTCTTTTCCGGGATTGTTGTAGATTTCCATTTAATCACTAATAAGGCCCGAGCGGCCAGCAATAGGTGGGGGGTTAGACCTTTCACTCTGATCCAGTCATCTTCGTCTCTTTCTAGGCTGAATAGTATTAAATATGGATCGGCATCCCTTTGAATCCCATCTATTTCTTTGATCCACCCAAGGACCTCATCCCAGAACACTTTGATGCGTGGGCAACCCCACCACATATGCCAATAGTTAGCTATTTCTCCACATTTTCTCCAGCATCTTGGGCTCATTGTCTGAGTCATTTTGGAAAGTCTGAGGGGGTTGTATTGCCACCTGTGTAAGAGTTTGATGTAACTCTTCTCCAATGTCTTTTTCCCATCTAGCTCTCAGGGGGTCAGTGGATCCGTCTCCTGCCGCTATTAAATCTTGGTACATTGCAGATATGAGGCCTTTCATTTCGGACTTAGAGTCTAAGAGTCTTTCGAATGTCTCTCTTGAGTTTGTCTCTCCATTCGGACTTCGTTGGCACACCTTTTAGTTGGATATACTGGAATGTGGATAGAGTGCCTATACCCAATGCCTCCGTCAGATCTGGAAGAGTGATGTACGAATCTTTTTGTTGCAACTGCCCCACCCTTTCTGGGCCTGCCTCATACCACGATTGGAACCTCCCCACATTGGGGATATGATTGTTTATACCCGGTGACCATAAGTGGCTGAGCGGGGATGGCCAGGTAGTGATTTTGCGCATTTCCTTGCATGTATGCCATATACTCCATGTGGTGCTCAATATGGGGTGGCCTTTGATTTTCCTTTGTACCCTTTTGTGTGGGTTCCATAGCCATTCCGATACCGTAGCTGGGGACAGGTAGTGGTTGCCCATGTGCACCCATTGGAGGTTCTTACGATCCCTGAGGTGTGGAATTAGGATACGCAACTGGGCGGCTTTGTAGTAAGTTCTTAGGTCAGGGAGCCCCACTCCTCCTTTTTCTTTGGGAAGTATTAATGTAGTGTATGGGATTATTGCCTTCTTCGCCTGCCATATGAAACGTGTCATAATCTTTTTGGCTTCCATAAAGAACCCTTTCAGTATCTCAACTGGTAGCATTTGGAAGGGGTACAGGAATCGGGGGAGACATACCATTTTGACAGCATTAATTCGCCCTAGCCAGGAGATCGTGAGTTTATCCCATTTTTTGAGATCAGATGCGAATTGCTATAGAATGGGGGGGAAATTGGCTTCGTATAATTCATTGAGGGTTTTGGTGATCTGTATGCCAGGTATTGTAATGCGGTGTGTTCCAGTTTAAGGCCTAGAGGGGGGTACTTGGCGTCATTCTCTTCAGGAGATCCCTGGAGGGGGAACAGTAGGGACTTGGTCCTATTGACTTTGAATCCAGAGAATTGGCCATATTCGTCTATTGGGTTAAGGGCGTGGGGGATGGATTCTAAAGGATTAGTAATGTGTAAGAGGATGTCGTCTGCATAGAGTGCTACTTTATATTCCATTGCCCCTAGTCGCATTCCCTCTATTTCAGGGTCAGCTCTCATTTTGTGTGCTAAGGGTTCTAAGGAGAGTCCAAATAGAATCGCAGAGAGGGGGCATCCGTGCCTAGTCCCTCGTTTCAGTTCGAACCATCTGGAGTATTCTCCGTTTACGAATATTGACGCCTGGGGGGATGTGTATATCGCTCGTATTCCATCTCGAATTCTCTGGCCTATTCCAACCTTCTGTAGGACTGCTCCCAGGAATTCCCACTCTACCCTATCAAAGGCTTTCTCTGCATCGATTGATAAAAGGGCAGGGTTGCCAGGGAGGTTGTGAGCTGCGTGGATGAGGTGTAATGTTTTGCGCATGGTATCGGCTCCCTGTCTCCCCAGAATGAACCCGACCTGTTCAGGGTGAATCAAGTGGGGCATTAGTGTTTACAATCTTGCAGCCAATACTCTGGCATACATTTTGGCATCGAGGTTAAGGAGGGAAATGGGGCAGTAAGATCCACAGTGTTTGGGGTCCCTCCCATCTTTGGGGATCACTGTTATCAGTGCTCTTTTGAAAGAATCTGGTGCCACCCCCATGTCTATTATCTCATTGAATAGTACTGTTAAATAAGGTGTTAGTTGCTTATCAAAGGTTTTATAGAAGTCAGCAGTGTAACCGTCTTCCCCTGGGGATTGGCCCAGCGTTAACCTTTTGATTTTCTATGATCTTTCGCTCCCTTTTCTTAGAGGATCCCTCTCGTATTAAAATGCCTCTCCATGTTGCCTTCCCCGCCTCCCAGACCATTTGTTTGGAAACCTCCCCATTGTTGTTCGTTTTAAAGTATTCATCAATTGCGGTCTCCATTTCAGTTCGAAAAATCGCATCTTTCCAGAGGGTCTCGTTGCACCTCCAGGTCCCTCCTGCAACGGGTAAGCCTGCCCAGTTCATATCTACTAGTACCATGTCATGATCCGACCATGTTATCGGGATGATATCGGAGTAGTGAGTCATGCTTGTGAGGTCGGGTGTGAGATATATATAGTCTATGCATGTGAATGTGTTGTGGGGGTTCGAATAGAAGGTGTATCCACGTTCGCTGGGGTGCAAGACTCTCCACACATCTTTCATTTCATACAGTTCCATCATTTCGGACAGATCGGTGCGAACTCCCCTATATTGGTTTCTTGTTTCAGGTTTGCCTGGTTTCCTGTCCCTGGACTGGTCAGCCCATTGGTTGAAGTCACCTCTCAGGATTTGTCCTGAGGCTTCTAACATTATTTTAGGGATCATTTTCTCAAGGAATGCGGTCTGTCTGCTGTTGGGCGAGTATACCATGGCAATTGTTACTTGTAGTTTCGCAATTCTTCCCGTTATCCCGTTTCCCTCCCACATCGGACCATGTCTTATCCACTTGAAATTTAATTCCCTTCTTGAGTAAGATTCCAACACCGCCCTTCCTGAGTGGGCCTGAACCCCAAAACTCCAGCCCCCCGCCTCCCTAGAACGCTTTGCTCTTCTCCCTTGGCAAACGTTGTCTCCTGCAGGAGAAGGATGTCAATATTGGATCTGCAAAACTCCCTAAGCACCAGTGACCTCTTGGTTGGTGAATTCAAGCCCTTCACATTGATGGTCCCCACTCTGAGGGAGTCCATATCTTTGAGCTCATCAGATGCTGCCATCGTTGATTATTTTTGATTATTTTTAGGGAAGTTGCTCGCGTTTAGCGGCCAGACAATTACTCGCTCTCCCAGTCCCACATTATCTTTGGTATTTTGACTTAGTTCAGGTGGTGCTACTATCTTTTCCAAGTTTCTATCCCCCCTGCCCTCCCCCTCCCTTCCCTTCCTGAGTTGATTGAGTTCAAGTGAACCCAGGAGTTGAAGATGCAACATTTGCAGCCTGTGACGGCGTCCGATTCCGACTTGATGAAAGTGTTTAGTCCAATGTCGGACCACCAGTGGGGACCGTTGCCTCACGGTCCCAATCAAATATACCATCACAATATAAGATTGAGCCCCCTTCCATCCCACCTGCCCCCCAACATCATACGTTTCAAAAGTAACAATAAAAAACATACAAAGGTGTAACATTACATGCATTCTCCGGCCCTTTCTTCGGAAGTACGTTACCCCCTTAATTCAGGGGGGAGCTCTGCGACCGGGTGCCCCCATGTTAACTGCATTCCTGGCTCTCAGTCTAAGTGGGGGTCTGCTTCCAGAATTTCAGCCGAGGATTTTGATGCGTTGGTTCCTAGGATTCTTGAAAGTCGTCTTCATTTTCCGCCTTCGGGCGTGTCGTTAGGGTGCCTATATTTTCTCGATCCTTTAACCCTTTTACTCCTAGGGCCCTGGAGCTCCCATTGCATTCCAGCCTGCTCGGTTTCACCTCCTTCGCCATCCCTTGGGCCTGTTCCGAGAATGTCTGCAGTGCATTCTTTGATCTCGTCCTCGGATTAAAGGGTTATTTTCCTGCTTCCGTGCTCAAAGGTGAGTGAGAAGGGGTATCCCGACCTATGTTGCGTGCCCTGTTCTTTGAGCCATTTTGTCAGGGGGCTGCAGAGGCATCTAAGTGCCAGCGTGAGTGAGGATAGGTCCTGAAATATAGTAATTTGGGCACCTCCCATTGTGAGTGGGCCTCCCGATCTGGCCTTCTCAAGGATCCAAGTTCTGTCTTTGTATCGGTGGAATTTGGCAAGGACCGAGCGCGGGCCGCCAGGGGGTCCACCTGCTCTGTGTATTCATTCAGTTTTGGGCTCATCTATTTCTTCATCTGCCATTAGGATTTTAATGACGTCATGTATCATACACTTGAGGTCCTCTTCCGTTTCACCCTCGCGTTCCGGAATTCCAAAAAAACGTAGGTTATTCCTTCTTTCTCTATTTTCTAAATCGTCCATTTTCAGGCGTATCTCCTCCTCCCTTTTTTCAATGTTTCCTATCCTTATGTCCATTTGGGTTTCGAGGGTGTCTATCTAGGCCTGGTTGTTCTCAACACCCTCCAGTCTCTCTTCAATTTTGTCCATTCTCTGGGTGATTCTATCGATTTTACCACCAAGATTGGCTCCCATGTTTTATATCTCGCTTAACAATGCAGCAATGTCTCCCTTAGTAGCGGCTGTCCCCGCTTCCACTGTTTCCATCGACATGGTGGCTGTGTGTTTGCGAGCCGGAGAGGGTGGGGCATAGGCGTATCTTGCTAGCCTGCTTTTAACGTTCATAGAGTGGTTCGTGGGTTAGAGGAGGAACACGCCCCTGAGTCGGGGGCCTTACCCTCTTAGGAGCTACGTAAGTCGGTGGAAGCAGGGCAAAGCCAGCTGGTCAAGTCGTTGTGCAATTCAGCCTGGTGCCGGTGGAAGATTCAGTAGGCGGTCTGTAGTACCGGGGGCTTGTCCTCCGACGGGTTCCCCTGGAGATGCTTCTTGTGGGAGGGAGTGGGCCCACGGGGTCTGAGTTCTGTTCACAGTTTGTTTACAATCCACTGTTTCCCAGTTTGTGGCACTTGTGGGTTATCGTGAGGGTTCGTCTGCCCAAGGCACCACAGGCAATGTGAAGTATTGGTCTGTTGGGTTACGGTGGGCTGTGATGCTCCGGGGTGTCTGTGGGGGGCTCGGGCTGGCCTTGCGTCGTGCCGGTGTGTAGACATTTGGGTTACACCTCTTTCCGCCTGCATATTGGAGGAATGTTTATTTGAGACCCCCTAGTAAAGGGGCTTTGGCACTGTGTCTTACATCGATATCAGACATGGGGAAGGGAAGATGGTAGTCCGCTGTGTGGTGTTTTGTTCAGTTTCTGCAGATGATGGCTGATGGAGGTAATGATTCAGTGAGGATAACGGATCTTGGTGGCATCCCTGGGTGGTCTGTGGTGTGCCTGAAATTATGGGGGTGCGATACTGAGGCTCATATTCTCACTGTTGGCCTTGATGCACAGTACCTTGTAGGTGGGGCATTTGCTCAATTGTGAGTATTTGGGGCCCCAGAGGTTGAGGCTTATGCCTTCTGGTGTCTTTGTTTCTTTCTTCCTCGCTTCCCTTCTCTCTTCCCTCCTTCCCTCTCCCCTTTCCTTTCTTTTCTTCTGCCTCTTTAGGCAATTCTCAGGGCAATTACGCTGTTTCAGGGAGGGCTAATGGGTCCTCTGGGCGTATGCGCATCTCCTTATTCTCCGTGGGCTCTCCTTCAAGCGCGGGCCTCCGACGCTGTGCCGGCAGGGCCTCCCGCATATCACGCGGTCCCCCGGAGGGGGGGGGAGGCGCCGGCGTACGGCTGTGCTTTTCAGTGGTCGCTGGGGCGGAGGGGGGTTCAGTGATGGCGCGGGGCGATCGCACAACCCTGTGGGGGGGAGGGCGGCCGCCTACCTTTTCTTCTTGGGCTGGCTTGTCCCGTGCCCCAGCCGGCGCCTCCCTCAGCACGGACATGGACGACACAGCGCTGGCTGTAGTGTCAGCGTCTCCGCGAGCCCCACAGGAGTAGGAGGCAGAGGCAGAGCAGGTTCCACCAGTTCCGCAGGTCCGGAGCTTGTCACTAACTGCTTCACAGGTCTCACACGGTTCCGGAGCGCCTCGGGCCGCTACACGTGGGCTCCTCTGGAAAGGCACGTTTCTTAGCCTTCCAGACTCCGTTTTTGGTCAGGTTTTTTGCCAGCGTGAGTGGGGGGTCTTCCAACAGCTGCTCAACAATTTTGAGTGTGGGGGGATCCTAAGGTGGGGGCTCAATTCACCTTAAGGACCTACGGCCACGGAGCTCACACAGAGGTAAGATTCACCCGTGCGTCCCCTGGTGGCCAGTCAGAGGAACTTTTTAATTCGGGCGTGTGTGTGTGTGTTTGTCACAGTTACCCTTTGACCTTTGATTTTTTACGTACATTTTTTTACCTTTACACCTAAATCAATTACTTATTCATTGCAATGATCAACACATATACAACACTATAAAAAAAAACATTTAACCAGTTGATGTTTGGACACAACAGATTAACAAATCTACCAACAACCCTGAACAAAAAACATAGACCCTTAAAACAACCACTTATACCACGAGCCCCAGTTAAATAAAATTCTGTTCTTCCCGCTCACACTCAATATTCACTTCACCTCTGCCCCTCCCGGGCCGCCCTCCAAAAGATTATAGATACTTAAAGAAAATCTAATACTATCTTCCCGAGCCTACTAAATACACGAGGTTCCTACTTTTTCCCCCTTCCTCAATTATATTCCATGACTGGTCGGGACAGTGCTATGCGGCGCTGCCTTCCACCCCCTTTCGGAGCTAGGTTCCCGTATCTCCTTTTACTTCATCACATTAGTCATAAAAAACACCTAAAGGCGATGAAAGAATGAACAACCCCTTTACGCTCAACAATCACTCTATTCATTCACATCCAACCCAACCCATAACGCTGTTCCCCTTAATAAATCTGCTCCATGTCCCTCATACTTCCCACCTTTAATTTTCCTTGCAATCAATACTCACATGTCCGTGGTATTCCGAGAGCCTCAGTTCACGGTCTATCCACAACTGGGGGCCTCCCCATAGTGTGCCCTGCCTCCGGCGAGTAGTTGGGTATTCGCAAAGCCAAGACCCACAGAACCTGCTCAGGAGCGTACGCTTTTTGTAGAATCTGGTCAGTCTCCCGGGGAAGCCCTGGATCTCACTGCAGTACGGGACGTCAAGAAATAATCACATCGGACTGGTCACAACTTTGAAGGTGCCTGGGCCCAACACGATACCAAAAGAACCAAATAATAAACACACCCCAATAGGGAATGAGACCATGAGATGGATTGCAAGTTGAACAAAGTTTATATAAAATAAATCTGTGCATGCAGGGAACTCTGCTGCCCTGAGAGCGCTCCGCTAAAGAATACACAGGCAGCACATTATAAGTTCTGGAAACGTCACTAATGAAGTTTCCCTATAGGTACAAAATGTTACAACAGGATTGGTGAAATACATGGATACATTATAGGAACATAAGTGCAGGCCCCACAGGATTGGCTGGTAGCTTGGAGGCTCAGCGGGCAGCACGTGGGTAAACTGGACTCCTCTCGGAGGGGTGAAGATCAGACTCAAAATATGCAACATACCTAACTAATCTATCTACAAAAACAGGAACTAAAGACATGAGACAAACAACCATCATAAAAATCTAACATTTACGGGGCTGCTGTAAAGTCCATTTTGACAAGTATATGGTTAATCTAGCCTTTTACCCCCAAGCACCCATAAACCACAGTGCCCCGATCGAGGTGTCCCCCTTGGGGGGTTTTGGTCTGCCTGATGCCACATGATATAAATCAACATGTGTTGTTTCTACAATGGATATATGGTGTGGGGCATTAAGGCTGTGTTGGTGCTTGGTTAGGTCACCATTGGGTGAACACAAGATCCATTTCATGCGGGAATGTCGAGGGGGGTCAGAAAGATTCGCCCTTCCCAACAATCTCCTCAAGGGAAGAATGTATGGAAAGAACAAGGAAATGGGTCAACAAATACCTCCACCACCTAAAGGCATCAGTCAATAGTACAAAATCACCCACAGTTAGAACACCTATGCATAAGTGACATACATAAAATAACCTAAAGGTCTACTAGGTGAGACAGACTGTCTTCCAGATTCTGATGGAGCTCTCCGAAGGGTGTAACTGAATTCCCCTTTCTCCTAGTTTCAACACCTCTCCTATTTAGGAAATGTGTTCTTCAGGACTGGTTGTCCTTGTCTAGAAAGTGAAGAGAAATGACATTGTAGAATCACAATGCATTCTCCTGTGAACAGTGTGTCACAACATCATAGATTTAACAATATAAACATTGTTCGCACTTACTGGTATTCATGGCCAATCGTGCATGGAAGTGGTAAAATACGGAAAAGTCACTCAACTGCTCCCTAGATCACAAAAAGAGTAAAGACAATGACCCCTTACTCCTCAGTCTACCTGTAATGTTTGTACACCCACTATGGGATAAAAAAAGGACAAAGGAGCCACTTGCGGTGTCGCCAACACATTGTGGACGCCTGCTCAATTTTTCAAAGGAGTTCCAGATTCATCCAGCCGGCTGGCACTAGCAATTAAAAACACGGGCGGGGGAAGGGGCAGAGGGAGATAACAAAAAAGGCCAAGTATATTATCATTTTAATGAATGTCAATCAAAAGAATTCCTCATGCCTCAAATCCCAAAGCAGTGGATTGTTCACTGGTGAATTCCTGGTTCCAGGACAATGCCATATAGGAAATTACCTTAACTGAAACATGAAGGCCATACGGAAATCTGCCGTTTCGTTGGAGAAAATAGATTCCTAAGGAAAAATACTCTTCCAGTCTTTTGGGAGTGTCAGAATGCAAAACTGCTTTATACCCGAAACCGCTTGGAAAACACAAATACCACAGGGAGTTCCGTTATCACTTCCGGCCGGTTTTACTAATGGAGTAGTGGGCCTCAGCCCCTGTGTTGCATGGTCTCAGCCACTAATACTATTGTCATATCATCCATATCTGATCACTCAATTGTTTCAACCACCATCTCCTCCCAACCCTCTATCCTTTCCTCACCATTTGCTTCACCTGTTATTAAAATGAAATGTAAACCTTCTGCCATTCCCCCTTTCTCTCCGACCTACAATTCTCACTCTTCTCCTTCACGCCAGATGCCTCTTCCATCAACACTGCCATCTCCATCTTACAATCCCTACTATATGGCTAATTCTCCTCTCACTTCCCAGTGCTTACTTTCACCCCTAAATCTCAGCATCCTCAACCATACGTCACCCCATTCATACGCTATCTCTGCACATGCATGCGTTGGCGGCTGTGTAAATGGAGGAATATGCACTCGCATGAAGACCTGCAACTCTACCTCTCTGCCCTGAACTCTCTCAAGTCCACTCTTGATAGAGCAAAAATGGGATTCTACCTAACCATCATTGACTCTCACTCCAACCATCCTTGCCTGCTACAGGGCACCCTAAACTCACTACTCACTCCTCCCAAGTCTGTGACTATCAACTCCACTCTCACAGCTAATAACCTAGCTGAATACTTCGCTTAAAACATTTCCAAAAGTAGAGACTCTCTCCTGACCTTCCTCACACTCCCTCCTCCTACATTTTACACTCCGCCTACTCTAGCATCAACCTCTGCCTCTACCTCCCACTTCAGTCTTACTAATACTGACAAAGTGCTCTCTACTGATGAAGGCTAACCCCTCTTGTGCTCAATTGGACCGTCTTGCTCCTCAGCTAATCAAATCAAGCCTATTGCCCCTTCAGTGACCTCTCACCTTGTTGAACTCTTTAACCTGTCCTTTGACTCTGCTTCCTTTCCATCTGTTTTCAAAACAGCCACAGTCATCCTTCTCCTAAAAAAGCAAGGGGCTGTCCCGAACCTACCGGCTAACTTTCACCCTGCGTTTGTCCTTTACTACTACTCTGAAGTGCTTGAAAGGGTTGTGGTCAACAGTTTTACCAATTTCTTAGACTTCTACAACCTACGAGACTCCCTACAAGCAGGTTTACGCTCCTGTCAGTCCAGGGAAACTGCTCTCATGAATGTGTCCAACTTCATCACCTCTGTTAAGCACTTCAACCTGTCCTCTATCCTAATTCTCCTATACCTGTTTGTTGCCTTTGACACTGTCGATCACTCTGATCTCTTTAATACTCTCCTCCTCCTTGGGATTCACGATCGAACATGTACCTGGATTGAATCCGAACTTGCACCTCACCAATTCTCGGTCTCCTGCAGCAACAACACCTCTCAACTCAATTCTCTAACTGTTGTGAGCCACAAGGCTCCATCTTGCATCCGCCCTTCTTTACTCTCTACACCTCTGCTCTTGGGGCACTAATCTCTTCCTTTGGGTTCTCGTGCCAAATCTTTGCGGACGACACCCACATCTTTTTCACTTCTCCTGATCTCTCCTCTGATCTCTATCAAAATGTCCAATTGTCTCTCTGCCATTAAATATTGATTGCTTTTGCACAAACAAAACAGAGGTGCTCTTCTTCCCTACCAAAAGCCCTCTCTCTCTCATCTCTTCCACTCTCTATCCAGTTCCCACCTGACACTCTCCCCTACTCTTCTTCAGCTAGAAACATCAGCCTCATCTTTGACCCTTCTCACACCTTCTCTACTTTCATCTCTAAAACTGGAACAGCAGCTTGCCTCAACCCCCTAAATATTAGGAAAATCAGACCCCTCTTACAACACTGCAAAGCATCACTTAACCGTTATTGTCTTCTCTAAATTGGACTACTCTGCCAGCATCCCCTTCGCTCTCCCTTAACATGCGTTCCGTCCTTTCGAAAAAGATCATTAACTTCGCTACCAGGACTCACTTTGAACTCCCTCACTTCACATCTACTTCCTCGTACCATAACCAAGCTGGATGACTGACAATGCAAAACAATGCCAGATTTAAATGTCTTCATCTGGTTCACAAATATATCCATGTTGAGGCACCACTGTATCGATCCTCCTCTATCCAACTCTACAAGCCTTCTCGTAGTCTCTCCTCTGCCTCCTCCAATACCCTTGGGACTCCTCGCCCTCCATGTGCTTCTTCTTGCTTCCGCTCTTTCTTCCGTCTTACTCCTCTTGCATGGAATTCGCTTACCCCGGACATCCGATTAAACATGGCTCACAGATTTGTTCAAAACCAAACAAAAACCCTACCTCCTCGCCTCAGAGTTACCCTCTTAACCTACATCTCATCTGCCTGCTAGCTAACATTTTTCCCTTGCCTCGAACATGCCTCTGTCCCCCACTTCCTCTGTCTCCACTCCAGCACTTCAGCCATCATGGTCACATCCTGAGCACCTGCACCTAAAAATGTCCAATGTTCTTTGTCCTTAATCTAAGTATGTTCACTTATGAATTGTCCCCGGTGACTGGTCCATTTACATCCCCTCCACAACCTTGTCAGAATGTCCCTCGAACACACCCCATTGTAAGAAGCTTGCTGCTTCCCGTCAAATCAGATTTCTTATCTATTGTTCATTCTTTTGTGATCAAAAGAGTTTTGTTCCTCCTGTATATAAATAAAGATATTGTACAATTTAGTATTGGTGAATGTGTACTTGATGGACAGTTTTCTAACATTAATTAGCAGACTCTATAGGATATAGTGGTAAGGATTTCCAAATTTTGGGAGAAGAGGGTATTATTCTTGAACACATTTGTACATTTTGCAGCATACATGCTTAGTGAAAATAGTTACAGGGAGCTTCTTAACTTAACACATTTCTAATGTTCTTATTGTGCCTATGGAATGAAAACAATCTCTCACAAATGTCTGCCTACAAATGTGTGGGACTTGGGGCCACTGCTGTTGTGAGCAGAGGAATTCAGAAATGTACATGGATTTGTCTATCAGACTAATCGTAATAAGCAGGAGATGGGTGAAATAATATATTTTGCACCTGTATGGAAGGCATGGCATCAGTAGTAGACACAGACACAATGGATACATGTTTTGAAAACATTTATTGGGTAATTTGGTTGGGTTGGTAGCATTCCTAACTTGCCCTGACTCTAGAATGGGAGTAATCTCGACCATTAATTAAATGACAAACAGTCCCAGTCAGTCTAGTCAACATGAATGGCCTATACTAAGAAAACGTAACCTTGCCTCCTTCTAAACATGACAAATGTGTTAAGGGAATACAAAAGGAAAATAGTGTCTCAAAAGAAATGTCAGAATGGCTTTAAATAATAACTCTCTTCACCACGTTCAGCACCACAGGGTCCAGAGCAGCGGTATTAAAATTGTGGGGCGCGCCCCTCTGGTGAGCCGCAGCCTCATGCGCAGGGGGGCACGCATCCATAGCCTGAAAAGAGAAATAGCTCAGCGGGTGGGCGCAGTAAGGGGCCCACAAAGAAAGCTGTAGAACAACAGATTAAGGAGCCTGTTGTGCCGGTGAGTGCTGCTCTGCGATGTGCGGCTGGCTGATCTCTGTTGACTTATAGATGACTGTGATGCGTTCGGAATATGCAAATAAAGGAATGCATATTCCAAACGCGCCTTGAAACACTTGTGTATAGGCGCATTATAAATGCCATATCATATCATAGCATGTAAGATGCTCTGGAGTCACACAACTTGCGCCCTCATTCTTTGTGTTGACAGCCTTTCAAGTTGCGCAATTTATAAGCGATGGCTCATTTAACAAGCCATTGTTTTTATACAGTATATGCTTAACATTTTAGTGTTAAGAACTGAACATGGGTCATTTTTATTCACCAGGCCAGCACAAGTATCAGTTAGCTTATCAAACCTATGCAAAAGAGAATTAACGTGCCACGCAGAAAAGTTTCAAACTATTTGCTTTATTTTCGTGTCTCTTTATTTGCCACACCAACACTCTTTTTTTATATATTATTTTTTTGTTACATATGGCGCATCCCTGGAAAGGTTAACTCTAGTTTTCTTGCTTACGTATTCTAGTGGCTGCTTTGGGACATGGACTAAATGCATCCTCTCGAAACCAAAGGTCTTTTAATTGTCTAAACAAACCAGTCACTGCCTAACGAGCACACCAGATGGCAACTCAACGTCACTTGGATTAGGAAAGTGGAGTTCATTGTGTGTCACCATGCAGACAGTAGTCCATTGAAAATCAATGCAGTGATGTGTGCAGCAATGATTTGCGCGCTGCACAAGTCACCACCCGGTTGGTTAATGGTGTCTATGTGGTGCTCCCTTATGTAACAGCACACGTACCTTATTTTGTCTGATGTGCCCAATGTCTATACAAGAGAACACTGGACTGTTTTGTGTATGTGACTGTGACGAGCATGCCATACTGTGCCCACACTTAAACACACCAAGCAATCAAATAGGTTGCCTCAAATTGTAAATCCACGAGGCCAAACGCCCTTTGTACACTGACACACCATGATTTTCACTAGCTGTAGGCCAGCACTAATAAGAGATGCTAATGCCAGCTCTGTTAGATAAAGCATGGGCCTTCTCTTTTTTGCCTAAATATACCCCTAAGGCCTGCGCAATGGTGAGGAGGTAGTGGCCGAGGAACTGTGGGCCCTATACCATACATCAGAAGCCGGTTTTGTTTAAAACGCTTCATCAGCTTATTACTGGTCAGGCTAAAGTTTGAAAGAGGTACAATCCTTTTTGTGTAGCTTTTCTGTGCTTTATTTATTGGGTCTCTCTTGTGCGGTATCCTGCCCTGTCTGTAGATATAATTCCCTAAAGATGTTTCTGTATTGGGGTTGGGCATGCCCACACTGAGACCCAGCCCTTCCTCTAGATTTCTTCAGAAACGAGAAGCAAAAGAGTCCTTGTACCCCATTTGAGTGGCTGATGTTGCAGCCATTTTATACTTGCATCCAAAAATGTAAGCTGTCCAAATGAGCATGTATGGTTCACGGTTACAAACATTTTAATGTTAGGGTGAGTATTGTGAACCGTGATGTGAGCACCAAGCCATGCATCAGTTATGCATTTAGACATTGACATATACAATCCTTTTATCACAGACTTGTTTATCAAATGTAGGGATCTCTGATCACTGTTATAGTCCTGAAATGCTCTGTGATTTAATGCAAAGTATACAGGAATCCTCATTGGTGCTATTTTTCCCGGCAATTCCTTTTGGATGTGGACACTGGCAAAGCAAACCATCTGTGTGATCCCCACTGGCTTGTGCTCTTGGCATACGTTGCTGATATTTTTGATAAGCTAAATACCCTCAATATGTCTTTGCAAGGAGCCAATGCCAATTCATGGGTCATTTTATTTCACTTTTTTATTTACAATGTATAAAAAAGTATTTGCCTTTGAGAGGAAGCTAGACCTCTGGAAAAGAACAATTGGAGCTGGGGTAGCAGTTCAGTTCCCATTGCTTCCAGAAGCAATTGAGGAAACAGTACAACTTGCTGCATGTCCTAGAACCAATCACAAGTCAGCTAACAACATTAAGGTCCAGCTTTGATAAATACTTCCCTGAAGAAAATGCTGGCATCAATGATTGGGTGATGCAGCCTTTTCTGGTAGAGGAAGTGGTGCATCTTCCATTTGATGCCCAGGAGGAGCTGATTGAGGTTCAGACACTACTCTGTAATCTGAATTTAGGAACATTGCAGTGGGTGACTTTTGGCTGAAGGTAATCCTGGAGTATCCTACATTGGCAAGGTCTGCTATACAGTCTCTTACCCTTTGGGTGTTTCTACTTGTACAAAATAGGCTTTTCAGCATTGGTTCTACTGAAAACTAAATACTGCACAAGGCTGGAAGTGGAGGTCAACCTCAGAGTGGTGATCTCAAAAATAAAGCCACACATTGACTCACTTTCTCCAGAGAGACAGGCCCACCCTTCCCATTAGTACTTGCTCTGTAAAATCAAATTGCCTTCTGTTGAATATACTAATAGGAATGTATTTTAGAGAAAATAAAAGCCCTATTGGAAAATGTTGTGTTAACTTGCACGGTTTCTATGTTTGGATTGGAAGTGATTGTCCAACTGTCTTGGAATGTCTCCCCGACAGCATATCCCTTCAAAATGATGGCACCACGCATTCTGCAGCCATCTCTATTAAAAAAAGAAAAATAGCACCAACACGCAGGGCAGGGCAGGGAGGTCCTGAACAATGAATTTTTTTGTTTTTTGTTCAGGGGGGCCTTGGCATAAAAAGTTTGAAGACCGCTGGTCTAGAGAGATTCCTAAAAAGTATAGGTGAATGGCACAGGTCTTTCAGTCTTGCACACTTTGGCTTACTGGTACAGTTTAACAGTTCAGAATGGGCTTCAAGCTTCTGGTAGTTCAATCACTTCCTTAGGATTCGTCCACTTGGTCATAAATATACAGTTCCACTTTGGACCTTCACTGTATAGGCTTCCCTCTGCCGGGCTCGAGTCTGTCTTTCACCTCAGGGTGGTTCACTTCCCCACGTTGTGTGTCTGTGTTTTTTCACTGTCGAAAACATTCGCAACTGCAAGGATTTTAAATAGACCTCTGCATGACCACTTCGACCTCTCTTTCAATCATTTTACAATTTATAATCATCCGCCTCTTACAACACCATTGCCTCTTGGTATTTGTAGTTTCTTGTTTTCTTTACTTTGCCTTCTTGGCCTCTTTTACAATTCATATGTGACCTCAATACATCTTGGTATTTGCAGTTTTTTATTTTGTTTAGTTTGCCTTCTTGGGCTCTTTCAAAGTTATTGATATATTGCCCTCTTGGCATATTTAGAGTTCACATACTTTGCTTTTCATTCATTCAACTTTCTTTCAGGATTGTGATTGCTTTCTTGCCTTTGATTCCCAATCAACTCAGAACATTTCACAGAGACTTTCAAATGTGTGATTTCACCTCGCAGGACCACTCTGTTACTTTATATCCATTCCTTTTACAATTCACCAATTGTCCTATAAAGTTATTCATTTTATCGGCATATGCGTAAACTTCAATTCTTGAGTTACAGTTACTTTTGCTTTTAACACAAACCAGACTTTTGTTGCCTTCAATAAGTCACTGGTTGTGTTAATCAACCTTCTTTCATCAACGCTCTTCATGCAGCAGTCAAGGCTGTCTCCAACGCCTCCTCTACTCCTCCCCAATTCCGTCATTCACCCGGAAGGTTCGTGGGCTGCTTTCAAGTACCTTGAAGGTTTCTTTCTTCTGCTCACTGGGTTTCTTTCTTGGAACGCTTACGGCTTCCTGAAAGTGGGGATTCTCGCCTGGCTTTCTCTCGATCTTCGTAACTGCAGATCAGCCCGTTGCCTTACGACTTCCATGGCCTGGTTCCTATCAGCCCCGAAAGAATTGTTCCTTCTTGTTCCCAGCCTCGCTCACCGTGTACCTGTGCACGCCATCTTTTATTCGTCTCAACGGGAGTGTTAACAAGCGGCAGGTGTATATAGTTAGAATTACGTGCCTGTCTCTGCCTGGCCTCATTACAGGGACAGAGCCATTGTAAGTCAGTGGAGGTAATCTGCCTGACCATATTCCTCATCTTCCTCGGCTCAGTAGTGTTGCTAATGTAACTTGGGGAGGAATTATGGGAGCTGCAGTTTCCCATAAAGTAAGCAGCGATAGTGGTTAGATGGGTTGTGGAAATAGGGGGATACCATGTTTCGCCATCAGGTGTTTCTCCCCCACTCCCAGAGGACGCCTATCCAAGTGATCCTCCCTCGCTTGTCCACCCCCAGGGTCGTGATCCAAAAGCAATGGCCTTTCCTTGGCCATCTGAGTACGACATCCACGGGGACTAGGTTGTGAAACCCCCTCTGGTTTTTCACACAACTTTTAGCTGCATTTCAGAGGTTTTGCAGCACAGAGCACCAAGCGACCAATCTGGTGTTAATAATGTTAGAGGACATTTGTACAGCGCACTAACATTAACATTTAAAAATGATAATTAGTGTGATTTTTTGTTGTGAATGCAAACATTCTTCCAGGGGATGTTGTCAATTATGATTTGTTAATCCTGTTGTCAATGTGCTAAGTGCCACGTTCTGCTTTGGGGTATCTAGAAGTCCAACTTTGAATGGTAACCTGCACTTTGTATAGCAGAAGATCCAAAAAAGGCTGTATACGCTTTGTTACGTGTCCAGCATGTACTGCATCAACCGCCAGCAGCAAATCCCATAGTGCACAGCTGAAGTCATCGATGAATCAAAATTCCCACTGCAGTGGGAGAATTCATCAGATTAAAGAGAAAGTGTAGTAAGAAGGACATAGACCAACCAGTGGCTAAGCAGGATCAACAACACAGAGGCCTTTTCAGAGTATTTACAAAGTATATATTTAAAATAGTCTTAACTGAATTTGGATAGTGTCAAGAGAATGCCAAAAGCCTTCTCTCGGTTTCCATTCTCACCTAAAGGGAATCCTGCGGCGTTATGGTTTCTAGGCCTCAATCCACTCTACAGGTTTAGCAAAAGTCAAAGCAAAAAAAAAAACACAAAACACAGAATGGCTTCTCCTTGGTTTCCATGAAAGCAAACTTCTCCATAAAGCCAGACATCCCTCAAGGCAAAAACAAAAGGTTCTCTTCCCTCAAAGTATATTATTATTTAGAATATCTTGTAAGTGAAGGGAAACAAAGTGAATCACTATTGTCTGTATAATTTACACATAACTTGTATGTGGTTTTTAACATGTCCCTATGAGGCACTCTCCATTTCAACCAGATGACAGGTATGAGATTAGCACTATTCGTGAGGTCTTCTGTTACTATTCATAAGGTCTTCTGTTACTATTCGTGAGGTCTTCTGTTACTATTCATGAGGTCTTCTGTTACTATTCGTGAGGTCTTCTGTTACTATTCGTGAGGTCTTCTGGTACACATATTATTTGATCTTATAAGTATTTATCTTTTAACTGTATGTGTTATACCTATTGCAGTTCGATGCGCTGAAGAGGGGCTTTATGTCCGAAATGCATTGGCCAAGCAGCGTCAGCCTCCCTAACTATTAAAGGGATGTGAAGACATCAAAATAATGTTTCATAATTTTGACAAAGGAGTAAAATATGTTAATTTCTTCTAAGGAAAAGTATACATAAGTTGAAGTGCAGGACTCGTTCTACAGGGGCGCAACCGGAACCTTGGGAGGTTCCCTGGGTCTTAGTTTTGGTTTAATGTCCCCTCTGCACTCACAAGGCATTCCAGCCCTTTGTCATGGTGGCTCAATAGTTTGATTCTGCAGCCTGTGAATGGCACAAGCGAGGCTGCTGTGCACTGCGCAGTGCTTCAGCTTCTCAGGGTGAGAAGAACACGTGCTTTGTGTTACATGCTTCTCAGGGTGAGAAGAACACGTGATTTATGGTACATGCTTCTCAGGGTGAGAAGAACACGCTCTTTGTGTTACATGCTTCTCAGGGTGAGAAGAACACGTGCTTTGTGTTACATGCTTCTCAGGGTGAGAAGAACACGTGCTTTATGGCTTCTCAGGGTGAGAAGAACACGTGCTTTGTGTTACATGCTTCTCAGGGTGAGAAGAACACGTGCTTTATGGCTTCTCAGGGTGAGAAGAACACGTTCTTTGTGTTACATGCTTCTCAGGGTGAGAAGAACACGTGCTTTGTGTTACATGCTTCTCAGGGTGAGAAGAACACGTGCTTTATGGCTTCTCAGGGTGAGAAGAACACGTGCTTTGTGTTACATGCTTCTCAGGGTGAGAAGAACACGTGCATTGTGTTACATGCTTCTCAGGGTGAGAAGAACACGTGCTTTATGGCTTCTAAGGGTGAGAAGAACATGTGCTTTGTGTTACATGCTTCTCAGGGTGAGAAGAACACGTGCTTTGTGTTACATGCTTCTCAGGGTGAGAAGAACACGTGCTTTATGGCTTCTCAGGGTGAGAAGAACACGTGCTGTGTGTTACATGCTTCTCAGGGTGAGAAGAACACGTGCTTTATGGCTTCTCAGGGTGAGAAGAACACGTGCTTTGTGTTACATGCTTCTCAGGGTGAGAAGAACACGTGCTTTATGGCTTGTCAGGGTGAGAAGAACACGTGCTTTGTGTTACATGCTTCTCAGGGTGAGAAGAACACGAGATTTATGGTACATGCTTCTCAGGGTGAGAAGAACACGTGCTTTGTGTTACATGCTTCTCAGGGTGAGAAGAACACGTGATTTATGGTACATGCTTCTCAGGGTGAGAAGAACACGTGCTTTGTGTTACATGCTTCTCAGGGTGAGAAGAACACGTGCTTTATGGCTTCTCAGGGTGAGAAGAACACGTGCTTTGTGTTACATGCTTCTCAGGGTGAGAAGAACACGTGCTTTGTGTTACATGCTTCTCAGGGTGAGAAGAACACGTGCTTTATGGCTTCTCAGGGTGAGAAGAACACGTGCTTTGTGTTACATGCTTCTCAGGGTGAGAAGAACACGTGCTTTATGGCTTCTCAGGGTGAGAAGAACACGTGCTTTGTGTTACATGCTTCTCAGGGTGACAAGAACACGTGCTTTATGGCTTGTCAGGGTGAGAAGAACACGTGCTTTGTGTTACATGCTTCTCAGGGTGAGAAGAACACGTGATTTATGGTACATGCTTCTCAGGGTGAGAAGAACACGTGCTTTGTGTTACATGCTTCTCAGGGTGAGAAGAACACGTGCTTTATGGCTTCTCAGGGTGAGAAGAACACGTGCTTTGTGTTACATGCTTCTCAGGGTGAGAAGAACACGTGCTTTATGGTACATGCTCCCTGTATCTGCAGTCTCTGGGAGTGCAGTAGTTTCCTAGATGGTCTCACGGACCCCCGACACCTGCACGCCCAAAATTCTGTTATGGGAATATTGTTATGGGAAAAATATCCAACTCAGTATGGGTGGGTGGGGGGGGGGGGGTCATCCTGCCTTTTATACATTGGTAACTGTACCTGTTCACCATACCAGAGTTTACAGACTTCACAGTTCCTTTGCAGGTTAGGTGCCTCTCTTAAAGGGAAATCCGCAGAGTTGGAATCCATGTGGCAATCACTGCCACATGAGCGGGGTGTGGTGATGATAGCCGGGGGACCCTCCCCCCTGCCCACCTCGAGCCCTGCATTACTTAGTGGGTCGTAGCAGCTGGTCCTCATGGCTTTGCCCCTTCTCATCCCAAGTGTCAGTCAAGGGACTCCTCACACGACCCGCAGTATGTCTGCTCCAAAGTTTCCTAGATGAATTGCTCCTTACTGTATTAATTCCCTGTATAATTCGGCTCCTACGTGTCCTGGAGCAATTGTTCTACTGTATCAGTTATTGGCCCACTGTAATTTCTGCTCCAGGGAGTCCTTGAAAATGTGTCCTTCTGCATACATGTTTGCCCATAGAAGCAGAAGCTCCCTGGTGCCTAGTTTAGTTTCCTCCATTCATTAATTGCTAGCTAACTGTAACTCTGATCCCAAGTGTCCAAGATTGTTCCATACTGAATTAATTGTTGCCTACTGTAACTTCTGCTCCCAGGTGTCCTAGAATAATTTCCCCTCACTTTATTGTTTTGCATATGTAAATAGTAGACATGTGGATATAAACACATCTTCAAATGGGCGATTTGTGTTGCTCACTTTAACCAGCACAGATTTGCAAGGTAACTGGTGTGTTGTGAGCTTCTTGAGTTGGGAATGTTCCATCATGCATATGAGAGGCTCTGCCACTGATAAAAGAAATGTGTTTGTAACTTGAGCACTTAATGACCTGTATAGCCACAGACTCTCTGTGTCTCTGCGCAGCTGTGACTTGGGAAATGGGAGTAGGCAGTGCTTGAATGTCCAGCCTGAGCCGATTCTTTATTTGGCTCCGGAGAAAGACAAAGCATCAAGGACGTGTTTCTTGAGCCTTTGAACTAAAGGTACGCTCTGCCAAAATTCAAAGAACCAGTGGTACAGCGTGCCACTGATTTATATCAAGTCGCCTATCTCTTACATTGTCTGAAAATAGTGATGGAATTTATATAATGGAGTTGCTACTATAACGGCTCTCCTGGAACATTGCTACCATCTCCTGGCCAGTCTTGGTATAATCTTCCTCAGAACATACTATCCAGATTCTTAATATTTGGGAAAATGGCAACGATTTAAATACCGATGGTGAAATTGTTCTGCGTAAAAGTAGACATTCCTGTCAGTTGGTTTGTGGAAAGTGCTAAAGTGTCCAGAAAATAATGTATTGTGTAGAATATTCCAAAATTGAAGTTTACGGTACCATTTGGTTAGTTCAAATACTTCAACATTTTTGCAATTCTTGTGAAATGTCCTCCCAAATTAGAAACAAGTCAGTAACAATAACGACCGTTTGTTATTTATGTAGCAGTTTCACCAAAGCACTGTATGTAGAACATTTGCATATACATTTAACCTAATTTAATAACCGCTGGCGGTATTAGCCCTACCGCCAAACCCCCCAGCGCTATTAGCGCCGGATCACGGGTTTGGCAGTAATGGAATTCCCCACTGAGCCCATTCGGGAATGCCCCATTCCCCATTGGGCTCAATGGGGAATTTTCGCGCTCTTACCGCTGGCGGATTTCCGCCGGCGGTAATAGCGCAAATTTTCTGCGGATTTCCCCCCAGCTCAGAGCTAGGGAGAAATCCGCCGAAGCCCTGATTTGGCGGACCCTTAGATCCGGCAGTAATAGCGCGACCGCCAGATTTAAGGGTTTCCACCAAACTCGTGATGAGGTCCTAATGGAACGATGCCTTGCCCGGATTCCAACCCATCATTTATAGACCACTCAGATCTGATCAAGTGCCTAACTCGCCGAGCAGCTATCATACCTCGCTTATCTTGGTGACTCATTAAGAATAATGTGTAACTGCCTAAATTGTTTGGCCACTCACATTTACTTAAAAAAAAAACAGTTTGAAAATGTTTGCCCAGTTCGATGATAAAAAAAAAAGGTTCCCATTTGTTTTATCAAAAGCTCATGTTTGATTCCTACATTTTGCCTGGTCTTGGAAATGGAGAGCACCGCCTCCTTGTTTTCTTCCTTGGTGTTGCTACTTTGCAGCACAGGTCTCGCATACACACGGTTACTAGCGGTAGTCGATGATTAAGTAATGTGCTTTCCTGTACTTTTAAAAGTAAAACCGTCGTATCCTTCATGACATTATCTAAAAGGCACAATTCATTTTTGTATATAGTGACCTACGAAAATAGATAGCGCTTCGAACAGTGTCTTTGAGAGAGTAGTGGTTTGCCAGGTGGTGATCATACATATTTACGAAACTTTGGCAAGCAGAATACAAGCGCTCTTGGACATCTTTTCCCAAAAATCCTTTTTAATATAATTCAGGGCCAATCCCACCAGGGCTAATTTGGGGTCATTTTTGTTCTTATTTTCACGGGGTCATAATCTCACTTTTTAAAAGTACGCTCGATTGTCCTTGACCTCCATTTATATAGCCCTGGCGACCCAGGACAACGGCAGCACCTCACTTGACTGCACATTTTACAATAAGTTGAATTGTCCTTAGACAGTGTTTTTTATTGCAAGTCGATCTTCCTTTGGAATGTTTTGTTGTCATGGTTTTTGTTGGTTTGTTTATCCTGAGAAGTGCGTTGTGGAGGGATTGGGGGCAGGAGGAGATTGTTAAGAGGGAAGACTAGGAGGGCGCTTGAGCAGTATTCAAGGGAGTACGAGTTGCAATTAAGAGTTTCTCTTCCCCTGTGTTTATGTCAACTCGGATTAAGTCACAGGCCTTGCATGACACCCCAACTGTTTCACACAAGAGACTATGGGCCTCATTACACGGAAGGCGGTAATCCAGGGTGCTATTAGCACCCTGGACCATGCCGGTAAATTACCGGCACCGCCTTGGCGGAAAGGGGATTTACCGCCCCATTCCAAGGTTGGAGGGGCGGTAAATCCCCCTTCCGCCATTGCCCTTCCCCATTCCCATTTCTGCCCCATAGGGCTCTATGGGAATGGGGAAGGCGCTAATTACGGCACCGCAATATTGCGGTGCCGTAATTAGCTCCGAGGTCCCTTAGCGGGTTGGTACTTAACGCCTGCAAGAAGCAGGCGTTGATTCCTCCAACCCGCAAAGGGACCTCGTAGTACGGCGGTAAGGGTTAACGGTCACCGTTGCCATTAACGGTGACCGTTAACCCTTACCGCCGTCCGTGTAATGAGGCCCTATGACACTCATTACGAGTTTGCCGGTAACCCGGTGGTGTTACCGCTAAACTCGCTTTACCGTTACAGGAGCCTGAAATCCCGGTGTTACCGTGATATTACCGGTGCCGGCTACGGCAGTAAGTTCCCATTCCATGGAGTGCCATAGGACTTCATGGAATGAGTTTGCCCCCATCACCGGCACCACTTATACCAGTGCCAGTGACAGGGGCATTTCTCTGCCAGGTGGAGGGACGGGGCAATAGGGGAGCAGGTAAGTACAAGGGGGGGAGGGGAGCACAAGGGGTGAGGGACAGCCCGGTGTAGATGTCCTCCAAAGAAATCTGACATTTCTTCATAGTCCTAGATGAACACATTCTGATACCTTTTTCCCCACGTTTTGTGCAATTGCACAAAGCAGGAAGACAAAGGACATTTCTACCCATTGCAAAATGCATCCCAAATTCAGAAACGGGATGTGCTTTGATTGCGCATAAACCATGATTCGATAGAGAGTAGGGCATTTCACAATGCATATCCAAGTCATTCATGACCCTGTGGTGCTATTTTTAATTTCTAGCCATCCAACAGAGATAGAAATGGTTGAATGATGTACATAACGCGAATGGCTTTCTAACAAGGAACGGTCAAAGGGCGATATGAAAACCCTGGGGTCTGAGCATAACCAGCATTATTTTTTGGAGAGCTGCAGTACCACTGACAACATACAGAGGCCCCTCAGATTTCTTATGAGGATCTCTGTATGTTATACTGCTCCTCTCCAAAAAATAATGCTAGTATTGGAACAGTATCCATAAAGGGAGCCCGACCTGCAGACCAATGAGTCCAGGAAATTAGCCCAAGTTATAGCCCATGCCGCCTCTGGCTCCTTAGAAAAGAAACATTACTATTGGGCCACAGCTTCGAACTTGCCACATACACGTGACATGTTACAGTACTCCTGATGGGGAGAAAATAAGTTAAACAAGCCATTATTGGACTGCATTGGCATAAGGAAACATGAAATAGCATTTAGTGCTTTGGTGGATTATGCCAAAGCATTTCCAGTTGTCATGGCCACCACAGTCAGCTTTCTGGCCCCCTGTTACTCTATCTCTCTTCCCTGTAGGAATGGTGCTGGAGATATTTTGATGACGGTGGCCACAACACAATGCGCTAAAACCAAAAAAGGATAGTTACACAACAAATGAAGTGGGGAAAGCTCTAGCAGTTTAATGCACAGCACACAAGTCTTTTACACCTGCACAACAGCAGCATCTCCAATAGATTTTTAAAACATTTAAAATAATGGAAAAGATCGCATACACCTATTAGAGAGAGCGACGTGTCCACCTACAGAAAGACCACCCTAATCAAGCACAGACTCGCAGGTGTGACTGATGCAACAAAAGATCTACCAGAGTCTATTCTGGAAAACCGGGACAATGAGCAAACAATCTACGGGAAAGAGATATTGGCGGTGTAAAGCTGCAAAGGGAACTTGTATTAATCTTTTTCTGGAATGAAAATGTTCCCAAATATATGTGATGAGATCTTTGAAAGAATTAGGTTGGGATTAGGTCAAAGTATGATAAGAGGTGCAAGGACCATGCAGTTCAATGGCACGTCAGAATGTTAATCAATAACCAAAACAGAGCAGCTGGATTGAAACATCGATTTGAATTGGCAAAAATATATCCTGAGACATTGGAAGATGCCAATAAACTAGTGCATTGAAGATTGGGTAGCACAAATGTCGTGGCAAGATAGACCCTCTTGGGAGGATAGCTCAGGGGCAACGTGCTCGACTTGGAAGCAAAACGACGCTGAGTAACACAAGTTCGATGCCCGGGTCCGCGCTTAGAAACCTCTGGGTATTAAGCACGTTATAAATAACCTATCATATCATATTAGAAACAGAAGCTTCACCTTTTAACAAATGGGGAGTTTCTTGGAGTCATATGTTTGACAGCATACATTTGTAAAATGGAGAGAGATGGAGGACATACGCTTTATGCAGACTTGCTATATAGGGCCCAAGTCTATCATGGTGATGTTCCTGACATGAAATCTAGGTGTTAAGATTTAGGTTACATTAAGTCTGCGGTGTGTTCTGCAGTTCTGAGTAAAAACATGGAAAAGTGGAAACATCTCAGAATCTCAACAAATTCAAGCCGGTAAGGATGTTACGATTACCACCCTGGTTTGCTTTCCTTCTAGGGTTATACCTATATTTTAAAGTCTGCAATAGCAACTGCATAGTTACAGTTAAGCTAGACTCCTCACGACAAGAGCACATTTTGAGTAGTTTATAACTTCCACCCCAAACAATTTTCACGAAACATTGCAAAAGAAATAAATAACTGTTCCTCAATCTAACATAGCTCCACCACCACAAACCAAACCATTATTCTGCTACTGACATGCACTGCTTCTACCAACACAAGTTACGTGCACATACTCACACATTGTACAGGACTTCAACAGGAAAAGCAAAGGAAAGAAAGCAGTCCCTCAAAATGGTTAGTTGGTTAGTTTTCAAAACAGTCACAGTCACTCCTCTCCTAAAAAAGCAAAGCCCTGACCTGAACCTGCACGCTAACTTTCACCCTGTGTGTCTCCTGCCGCACCAATCTAAAGTGCTCAAAAGGGCTGTGTTCAAGCGTCTTACCAATTTCTTAGACATCTACAACCTTTGAAACCCCACTACAAGCAGGATTCAGCTCTCGTTACGCCACAGAAACTGCTCTCATGAATGTGTCCAACTTCATTGCCTCTGCTAAGCACTCAAACCTATCCTCAAATCCTAATTCTCATTGACCCGTCTGCTGCCTTTGACACGGTCAATCACTCTGATCTCATTAATACTCCTTCTTGGGATTCACAATCAAGCCCTTGCCTGCAATCAATCCTACCTTGCACGTCACCAATTCTCTGTCTCCTGGAGCAACAACACCTCTCAACTTGCTAGTCTAACTGTTGGTGTTCCATAAGGCTCTGTCTTGGGTCCACTCGTCTTTACAGTCTTGGGGCACTAATCTCCTCCTTTGGATTCTCGTACCAACTCTTAACGGATGACACCCAAATCATCTTCTCTTTTCCTGAATTCTATCAATCAAAATTTCCAACTGTCTCTCTGCCATCAAATGTTGGATGGCTTTGTACACTGATGTTAAACTCTACCAAAACAGATGTACTATTCTTCCAAGCCTAAAGCTCCCTCATATCTTCCTCTGCCTATCCATTTCCAACCTGACACTCTCCCCTACTCCCCTTCAGCTAGAAACTATCGGCATCATCTATGACCCTTTTCACACCTTCTCTACTTTCATCTCCAAAACTGGAACAGCAGCTCACTTCAATCTCCTAAATATTAGGAAAATCAGGCACCTGCTTCTTTTCAACACCACCAAGCATCTCTTAACCGCTCTTGTCTGGTCTAAATTGGACTACTGTGCCAGCATCCTCTTTGGCCTCCTGGACTATGGTTTCTGTCCTCTCGACACAATCCTTAACTTCACTACCAAGAGTCTCTTTGAACTCCCTCACTTCACACCTCCTTCCTCATACCGTCACCAGGCTGGATGGCTGACAATGCAAAACAGGGCCAGCTTTTAATTTCTTCTCCTGGTTCACAAATCTATCCACGGTAAGGCAACACTATCTATTCTCCTCTATCCAACCCTATAAGCCTTCTTGTAATCTCCACTCTGCCTTATCCACTACCCTTATGGCTCCTCGTCCTCCCTATGCTTACTCACGCTTCCGCTCTTTCTCTCTTCTGGATCCACTTGCATGGAAATCTTTTTCCCCGGACATCTGAGAAACAGTCCACACAGATTTGTTCAAAACCAGACTAAAAGCCTACCTCCTCACCTTTGAGTTACCCTGTTAACTTACCTCTCATCTGCCTGCTAGTTAACATTGTTATCTTGCCTCTATCCTGCATCTGTCTCTCACTTCCCCTTCCTCTATTCAAGCACTTCATCCATCATGGTCACGTCCCGAGCACTGCTGGACGCCTACCGGCACTTATAAATGTCCAATGCTGGCTGTCCTTAATCTATGTATGTCCACTTATGTATTGTCCCCGGTGACTGTTCCATTTACTCCTCTTCACAACATGGTTAGAATGTCCCCCAAACTCACCCCATTGTAAGAAGCTCACTGCTTCCTGTCAAATCTGATTTCTGATCTATTGTACGTTCTTTTGTGATAAAAAGAGCATTGTTCCTCCTGTACATAAATCAATTAAAAAAATAAATGATGGAAGCAAAAGGTCAGAAAAAAGTACACGTGTATTACAGAACACACCAAGGATCAAACATTGTGATGCACACATATATACACAGACGCCAGTGTTCAAAAGGTCACAGGGCATCTTATAAAAGGCAACATATATTTAACAGGTGCTCACTGTAAACAAAAAGCGACAACACAGTCAAAATGAAAGACAACATACAATTAGAAGGTTGAACAAAGATGCACAGTACATCCACAATGTTCCCAATAAAGCAATTGCCACAATCTGTTAAAAGGATACTGCCTCTATGTGAAACGTGTAGGTAATTGACAAATATAAGGCACCTCAAAATATGCAACAAACAGATACCACAGGAAAGCACACATGCATTCATGTACGGCCATACTTTGTCAATTTCCTGATGCACAGCTGTGTTGTATAGCTAGGATTGCTTGAGCAGTGATGAACGAAAACTGGAGAAACAGATTGTAGGCTTTTCCTCGTCTGATGCTTGAGACTTTATCCACATGTGTGGCTCAAATCTACCAATATGGAGGAGGGCACCGGGAACATCATTCTGCTGCAGATAACAAAACTACAGATACTGTATGAGGATGAGCCATGTAGTGCTGCAGTGCCCATACCAACTGATTTTGCAAGGGCTTAGTAGTTCATCCAAGGGAATGCCCTTGCTTAAAACATACCACTGGATCCAGTGGACCCAAGCACCCCCAGCAATACAAAACGTGCAAGACATGGGAGCAACCTGGAAAGAAAAGAAAATTAAACATTGCAAAATAGATCGATATATGAAAAAAACTAACCAAGACAGTTAACATGATCCAATTTGTCACAATAAAACCTGGGCAACTCAGCGAGTGTGGGAAGTGACGACCATCTCAACTCGGAGTGCCCCCTCACCCCCTCCCTCACCTCTTGGTACTCAGCCCATGAGCACATACATGAGATCAAGGAAGGGATCAAGAACAAGATTAAAAAATGACATCATGGTGGGGTCACTTTGGGAGGCTAGGGGTTGCCCTTAGAGTTAAGGTCGTTGTAGGAATACAATGTAAGTGCTCTCTACAAGCATGAGTTGCACACACACATTTTGAAAAATGTTTTTTGGGGGATCCTTTGTTGGTTCGGCGCAAATTTACCATGAAATTACTGTGAAAATGGTTTGCATTGATGAAAAACAAGATGGTGGATTTTAATTTTTAAAAAAACCATAGAGTTTTACTATATAAGTGGAGGGCTAACATTCCACCAGGAACTGTATTAGCCTGGACGCCATGCTGGTGGTTAAAACACTTCTAGAACACCTTCACTTTCTTATGCAGCCAGCGGTGTTCAGAAGCAAAGGTTTTCGTCTGTGCTGCTCCGAATTGTACCGGCAAGGAATGGGGTGGAGTGGGGGAGGGGGAATCTGGAACAAACAATGTTTCCTTCCACTGGCCAGTAGTGCACATTGGAATCATTTTATACCCCGCTTGGCTGTTTTTTAATGAAAAGAACCCATTAGAATTCTACAGTGTTTTCATATAACTGCCATGCATTTTTTATTTTTTTGCTGTCTACACGCACCTATATACACATATGGAATCTTTTATTCATTTTTTTTTTGAGTAGTGTCGGTTTTATGACCCAACCCACTGATGGACAGAACATTTTACAACTTAGATGCATGAGTGACCTGTACTGAGGACTGGTGTTCCAGGTGCTCATTATGTGGGATTTCTTTTAACAGATGTGCATGTGCTCTATGCTGTACATTGATGCACAAAACAGCATTAATGCATGGGGGAATATGTGTCAAAAGGCCACAAACGTGAAAGGAAGGATGGGGTCTCTTATTTTTTTTTACAGAGATGCCAAGGTTTCATTTTGCTTGAGGTATTGCCATCCCCTGTTAGCGAACCCCCAAACTCCTCTTCCAGCCACCCACAATCACTTCAACCTGTCTCAAAGCTGATGGTTTAATATAATTTTCTATAATTTTATATTTGTTTACAGTGCCTATTTGATTTTAGCCATAATAATCCCCAGACTATCAATATAGGGGCTAAAGTGATCGTTGTGGAACCGGACCGGATTATTATTCTAGTTCACATACTTGAATAATTGGTGCTATCTTGGACCATTGTCATTATTAGGGCACATGTTTCCTTGAAGTAAGAGGCAGTGCAGCTGGAAGATGAGATTAATTGATTAAGTGCACAAGAACCATGACTCCTGAGCCAATGTTCTTTATTATATAGCTGGTTACATTGTAAGAAATGTATTCGGGGAGCTGGCGTGCCCGGTGGCGACCAAGATAGCCGTTCTTTAGGTTTATCTGCCGGCCCTGGACTTGTTGGTCCCTGGCCCACAGTGAAGCATGGGGGGTGAGCCCCGTGGAATAAAGGAAATCTGCAGAGGGGGCGAGGAGGCTGCGGATTACACAATGGTGAGACGGAAGTGTGAATTGGAGGGCTGCCGGAGCTGCCTTGGCGATGCACTGCAAGGGCCCGGCAGGGCGGCATGGTGCTCTGCAGTGACGCTGAGCAGAGGTGGAGGCCCTGTTCATGGTGCGCTGCGCTAGCGCAGGGGGGGTCTGGTGCCGAGATGGCAAGCCCCAGAGGGAGGCAGCAAGAAGAAGAGCTCCAGTGGCTGCCGCAGGGCTGGAGCGGAGGTCTTTTGTGAGCCCCAACACAGACTCGAGCTAGCAGTGCCCTGTCTCTCCTGTGGGTCCGCGGCAGGCGATTCCAGGCTGCCTTTGGGAGAGTGAGATAGGAGAGGCACAGTGCAGCGAAGGTGCAGTTTCCACTGCAGCTGGCAGCCTATCTGGAGGGGGTTGCAAGAGCTGCCCCACTGAGGATGTATTCCCTCCCTCCCTCCCCTGTCCGGTCACACTGTGCAGCAGAGCTTTGACAAGGCTGTGGCTGCCTGCATTGTGATGAAGGGAATCTCCCAAGCGGATCCTGGTGGTCTCGGAGTGCCGGGAGATACAAAAGGGAAAAGAACAAGGCACTGTCAGGCATGTCCCAAGAGCCAGGTGAGCAACGGAGCCATGGCCCAGCTCAGGGGTACTGGGGCCTCTGGAGCCATCCAGCTCAACAAGTAGCAGGCAGAGAGCGAGGTGGAGGCGGCCAATAGTGTGACGGTTAAGGGCAAGCCACCCATGGCAAAGAAGCCTGCCAGTGCGGCAGGGCAGCCAATGCTCCCATTTGAGTCAAGAAAAGTTCCAGGGAAGTGAAGAATTCAGTAGCAGCCAAGAGCCCTTAATAGCCTGCAGCTACTCCAGACACAAGAGCCATCAAGAGTGCCCGCAAAACGGTGCATGCTGGAGCGGCAAAGAAAAGCCCAGCCAAGGTTGTGGGGCTTGAGGTCGTCAGACACAAGGTGGCATATCCCAGAGGCTGCACCCAAGTAGAAGCCTGAGGGGTCTTGGAGGGAGGCCCAACTCTGAGCAACACCCCTCCCCCACTCTGCATCAGCAGGTGCTGGTTTAGACATCACGTGGGGATCAGAGTCGGCGGACCACCATACATGCCGGTAGGGGAGTGGTGAGGAACGGACCATTGGCTCTCTACATGTCACCATGCAAGACCCAAGGTGAGGACTGTTACTTCCCTCTGGTCCCTTGCCCGTGTTAGTGGAGAGAAGGAGAGGAGCATTAGGTCAATGGAAGAGGCGATGGCGGACCTAGTGCGCAATGGGGCCAGTGGGGAACCCCTCACAAGAAGGGCCTCCTGGAGTGCATGTCGACGCTCCAAGACGAGATTTCCCAAACAGTCAAGGAAGAGATCTCTGAAGCGATGGTGGGAATACAGAAATCCCCGACCTCTCCAAAGACCTGGGGCAAATCAGCAGAAGAGTGGGGGATGCTGAAGAGTAGATACAATCTCTGCAGGAGGATATCCTTCACCTGCAGGGTGAGCTAGCCGGGGCCAGATAGGGTAAGGAAGAGCTGAGATCCACCCTTGAAGATCTAGAAAACAGGCATAGGACAGAAAACCCTGGAATTAGAGGCCTGGACGAGAAACGCCAAAGGGATGGACCTGAGAGAGCGGGTTCTCCATTTCTTTGAAGAAACATTCCCGGAGATAGCAGTTGAGATGATGTTTGATCGTGTGCATAGGGCTGGCCCAGTGCGGAAGGGGCCCTGTGGTCAGCCTAGAGACATACTAATGAAATTTCACACATACACAGTCAAAGAGAAGATTCCCAGGGCCTCCAAGGCAAAAGGGGAAATCACCTAGGGTACTCAGAAGCTCCTCATCTACCAGGACCTAGCGGCCTTAACGCTTCAAAAAAGACTGTCATTTCGCCCTATTACAGGGAAGCTACGGCAGGAACCGTTGCAATTCAGGCAGACTTTCCCCTTCTGCCTGCTCTTCGCATAGCAAAGGAAGCGTGGTGGTGTACGGCCCCCAAAGGAGGCTGCCAAGGTCTTGAGCATTGCGCTGGGACCGGCTCAAAAGGAAGATAATGACCGGGGCTGGCAGATGGGGAGGGGAGGTGGGAGAGGTGGGAATGGTGCCTCGCAGGTGTCCATGGGCTGACTCTGGAAACCGGTCTTGTGGTGGATCCTTCCCATCTAGAGCTTGTTGCTGTTTAAATATGTTTATCAGGGCTCTTGTGCTATGGAATGGTCGGTGGGGGCGGGGGAGCGACACGTCCAGGGAGTGGGGTGTGAGGCTTGTCCAGTTAAGGGGTTTCCTTTTGTCTTTGATGGGCATGACTGTCAATACAAGTCTGTGGGATGTAGTTAAAGTTAAATTGTTTAATGGTTCATGTTGTAAAAGTGCATGTGTGTTGGGAGCTGAAAATGGTATTACTTTTCATGACTCTGGGGCACTGTGAGGTTTATTTCTTGTGCAGGCTCTGTGTGGGATGCAGAGGACAACAAGCGCTGATCGACTATCTTTGGGGATATGGAACTACGGTGTAGGACATATAATGTGATGGGCTCGAACTCCTCCAGCAAGCATACCATCTTGCAGCAAAGGTTGAACCGCCAGCAAGTTATGTATTGTTGATTTATACCGCACACTGCTACCACCCAGGGGCAGTCTCCTGGCACTCGTAGATATACCGTTCCTACAAGAAACGCATGTGAGAAAGGTGGACTTAGTTACTTGATATTACCACATCTGTTCTTCTCTACACACTGCATGAAAAAGAGAGGGTGGGTATTCTAATTAGAAGAACGGCTCCCCCCCAGGTCGGGCAGGTCAAGGTGGACAGGGAGGGATGATACCTATTTGTAGCAGGGCTTCTGAGAGCGCTGCAGGTGACTATGGCATCAATCTATGGTCCAACTACTGGGCAGAATGACTTTCTTCATGCCTCCCTAGGTGAGCTGATAGCATTTGTGACTAGCTACATAATATTAGCTACATAATACTGGGGGTAGACTTTACTCTGCTGATGGACCCTAATTGGGACGCATCCAAAGGATGGTACTGGGGGCGACGAGACAGTCTGGGGATTTACTTAAGCAGATTGCAGACTCCCATTTGGTAGATTCGTGGCAGCATACCCATCCCACCATGAGGGATTATACATTTCTTTCTTCGCTCCATCACCGAATGTACTCCAGAATAGATTTCTAGGTTGGTAGGGACTTAATCTCTAAAGTTGGTAAGGTTGACATAGGTACTATCGACTTCTCTAACCACGCCTGGTGTTGTTGAATTTAAGCATTCCATCCAGGGATCCTAGGCCCAGGCAAATGACAGTTTAACCAGTCTCTTTTGAGGGACCCGGTTGTGTGTGATGATAGATAAGGAGATAAGAGTTTTTTTGGCAAAAACCCAGTTGGGAAGGTCCCAGAAACAGTAAGATGGGATGCCTTCAAGGCATATCTGCATGGCATATTTATCTCCAAGTCTTCCGCGCTGAATAAGATTAGAAGGGAGCAGACCCTGTTGCGTAGTTGGCAGTCGAAAGCTAGTGAGGCATATAGGGAAACAGGCTCACGTAAGGCTGACCAATGGTTTTGGTCCTCTGCTCCTGCAATTCAATTGACACTCTGATTTGACTGTTCTGCCCCCCCCCAAAATACAGCTGGGTAACTTGTGTACCTAACCGTACTAGTGGTCTTACAAATTGGGCTATTTTGTGTTACAGAACAATTGAATAACTTGTTGATAGAACGAAAAAAAAACTGTTTTTTCTTTTCATTGTGCACAAGTATGTTTTTTTACACCACTAATTGATACTAACCCGCTCAGTGTGTGATTTCTAAACAATCGAGAGTATCCATTGTTTAATTGTTTTCCTACCATTGGTTTTATGTTTCTTTTTCTGTTTAGTAATTAGCCAGCTATGGCTTATGATTTCTTGGTTAATATAAAAAAATCAATAAATTGAATTCAAGTACAATTAAGAACAATGGATTTGTGCCTTCCTCTTTCACGCTTGATGACCTAATAATACATGTAAAGGATATTTGGCTTACTATTTTGAAGCACTACCCTGAAAGTTTTTACAATAGAACTATTTAGACACCCCAGCATTAGGACAGTGTCTGTAAGTGAATCTGTGGATGGAGCCCTTTCTGTTCCCCATTTCAGAGCCCTGCAGGCAGTAAGGAGGCAGATTTGGGTTTTGGAAACTGCTAAGGTTGAGTTTACTTTGGCTCGCTCGAAGCACAGGTACTTTGAAGAAGGTAATAAGGGAGGGAAGATCTTGGCTTGGAAGCTTAGAAAAAAGATTAGCTCAAGACAAATTGTGGGGATACGAGGATTGAACAGGGACATGATGCACGCCGATAAAGAGATCCTAGGGAATTTGATAGGTACTGTAAGTCCCTGTACACGACTCAACAACCCAAAAGTGCCTTGATAGAGGGTTTCCTGGATGGATGCCCCTGGCCTCGGCTAACACCAGAACAGCAAGCCCAGCTTAATCGGGAGATCACTAAGGAAGAAGTCCTGCAGGCTGTTTCTTCATTGAAGGTTGGGAAAGTCACAGGCCTAGACAGCTTCACAGCTTCTTTAAATTATTCTCTGGTAGCATGTTGATCCCACTCCACAGCCTATTTAATACAGTTTTTTCACAGGGAATCTCTTCCCGCACCATAGGGGGGGAGGCTAAAATAACCTTCATTGCAAAGGTGGACAAGGATCCAGCCATGTGCACCACATACTGCCCTATTGCGGTTTTGAACACTGATATGAAATCTATGCAAAATGTTTGGCATCAAGGCTAGACAAAATTCTCCCACTCTTGGTGGTTAAAGATCAGGCAGGCTTTGTATGTGGTCAGATAATGTTCAGAAAATTATAGGACTCACTGACATAGCACAAAGAAAACATGCACCCTGCCTTGCTCCTGGAGTTGGATGCTGAGAAAGCGTTTGACCGAGTCGAGTGGCCCTTTCTTCACAAAGTCCTCAACAAATTCAATTTAGGCAAACACTTTATCAGGGGAGTTTTCTTCCTGTACTCGTCCCCAGTTGCTAGGGAGGCCGCATACAGATTCCTTTCCTCTGGATTTGCCCTATCCAGGCGGGCCAGTTAGGGTTGCCCCCTCTCACCATTACTGTTTCCCCTGGTTGTAGAGCCTCTGGTGCTGAGAATTAGGGCAAAGGAAGGGATCAAAGGCATTCCCTACAAGGGTAGCTCCCATAACATTGCGTTGTTTGTGGACGATGTGATTCTGACCCTGACAGAGGCTGAAACCTCTATTCCCCCGCTCTGCAGATTCTCGAGATGTTCTGTGAGACCTCTGGGTTTAAGGTAAATCTTGATAAGAGTGATGCACTTAATATTAATAGCAGTAAAAGGAGCTGTAGACTGCTTGAGAGGACAGCTTTCTTTCGGTGCGCTAGGGGGATGCTAAAATACCTGGGCATACATTTGACTTCACACAGCTGCGGCCTGTACCAAGCCAATTACCAGGACCTATTTGCTGCTGTCAGCGCTGATTTGCAATCCTGGGGAATGAGAGCGATCTTGTGGTTCAGCAAGATTGCCTTGGTAAAGATCAACATCTGCCTACAGTTGTTATATCATTTTCAATCCTTTCCAGTTGCAATCCCCCCTCATGCGTTCAAAAGGGTGAAGCAAGACATCTTGGCATATGTGTGAAGTAGTGGGAAGGCCAGACGTTTTAGGGTGACCTAAGGAGAGTGCTGGACTGGCATTCCTAAACATTAAGCTGTATTACCAGGCAGCTCAATTGAGAACACTGTACAAGTGGGTTGACCAGAGTACGGGGAATGGGTGGAGTCACTTAGAGGAGGATGTGTTGGGAAAAATTCTTAGGTACATGCCATGGCTCCAGAGGCAGGATCAGCCGTTGAGTATGTACGAACTACCAACCATTAGAGTGAAAATGCAGATGTGGGGCGACACATTGACCGGGCTGGGCCTCTCTACTTTCTCCTCCCCATAACCCCTGCACACTTTAATTCAGACTTTCAACCCACGTATGATGGGGTATCATTTTCGAGTTGGAGGAAGAGTGGGTGTGAGTTCCTATCATACCTATTTGAAAACTGACAAATCCGGTCCTTTGAATCCTGTAAAGCGACTTTTGGGGTGGGAGAGAGGGGGTTTCAGTACTGGCAGCTGAGGCATTGGCAATGCAACCACACAACAGGAAAACGGGCACCAGAACACTGACAGAGTTAGAAAGAATTACATTCTCCTACTCATGACTCTACCCAGCTCCTATCCTGTCTGGGCCTATGCTCTAAAGGGGGTGAGACTGCACCGTCATACGTTGAAAGAATGCCATTCTCCCCCTTCGTGACTCTACCGGGCTCCTATCCTGTCTGCACCTATTCTCTAAAGGGGGTGAGACTGCACCGTCATACGTGCAGGCCTGGCACAAAGAACTAGGAGTGGAACTTCCAAAAGAATGGAGTGAAATTTGGAGGGGCTTGAAGGAGGCTGCTCATAGTGTGCAATATGTTGAAAGGGACTATACATTCTTAGCTAGGGGATAGCTCGTCCCAGATAGAACGCAGCACATGTATCAGGTAGTGGAGGATGGGCTTTGTTGGAGGGGGGTGTGGTGTGACAGGAACATTGGTGGCACTGCCCAAAAAATACCAGATACTGGGCAGAGATCCTGGCCACACTTTAGCCCATAACTGGCGAATCCTTCCCACAGGATCCTACTGCTCGTCTTCTAGGCGCCTTTAGAGGGAGCAAGGTTGTAAAATGCCACTCAAATATACCCATACTGTGGACCATTCGCTTGGTTGCTAAAGCTACAATTGAAGCTAGTTGGAAGCCGGTAAGGTCACCCATGGCGGAGGACTGGTAGGTACGCATGTGGTCATTACTGGGCACTGAGAAAGTAGTCCTTTTTTGTGAGATGGGGCAGTTTCTCGTGTTGTGTACGTTCCCATGATAAGGATTTCATCTGCTCTATAAAGCCGAGAGCTATGGGTCTAATCTTGTGCAGCTAATGTTGGATATGTAACCTCCCCTGTGGAATATTGTTGATGTGGGCAACTGAGTCATGTGGTTTATTGCTATTCTCTCAGAAATGTCAATGCTCCCAAGTTAAATGTCCTGTTATTTTTTATTATTTTCTTTGTATTTTTATTTTGGGTTATCTCGAACTGACTCAGAATTGCTGATGAAGCCTTACCTGTGTTTTAACTTGTCTTTGTTACGAAATGCCCAACACATTTTTTTACAAAAAAACTAAATGTATCCGAAAAAATAGTCATTGCCAAGACAGGGAACATCTCTACAATAATAGGAATTGACAGCATCATTCTTAATTAAGTAATGAACCAGTTAATTGAGATAGTTGGAGAATCTTTTCCTACTCTTTCTGATCACACTTATGTAAAAGAAGAAAACCATGTAACACAATTTATGTAAAAGAAGAAAACCATGTAACAATTAATGAAAACCATAATGAAAGTCTATTTAAGAGTCCGCCTAAAACATTACGGGCAGTAGTACACAAGGACAGGAGCTCATGGCAATCTACCATAGTGCAGTCAACATCTTTGAAACAATTTTATTTAGAAGCCAGTAGAGAACAGGGTTGCCAGCAGGTTCTGCAAAGAAGGCCACAGATTTGTGAAGCTGGAGAACTCGAGCAATCTGAATTCGAAAGTCTTTTTGCTTTGATGTATATGAAAACAATTGTGAAATATGTTGGCTGATGCAGTAAAATGAAATTTGAGCAGACCGGAATTTGGTTTAGATTTTCATCATCATCACACTTTATTTTGGCTAATTAGCCAGGAAAGCTTCAAAATACATTTACAATAAAATTCCAAATACTTTAAATACATACAAGTTCCATTTATCAAGCATACAGTTTCCATTGATGATGTGTCTTTTAATCGAATGTGTGTGAATTAGAGGCATTTTCCCTTAAATTGATCTAGTTGGAGGGTGAATATAAAATAACAGTATAATATTGAATAGCTAAATACATTTGTCTTCGCACTATCAATAAGAACCTTATAAAACGTTTTAAGCATTGGTAGACTTCACAAAAAATTGATATCAATGTCATAAAGGTTATCTGACGAATGTATTAACCAAATAATGTAAGCAATCTTTTCCTCCTACTCCAAGCATAATACAAGAAGTTTGTAACAGCAAAAAAAGTGACATCAGGAGAAATGTCACTCTTGTAGAACACGTCTGCGTCTCCCAAATCTCTTACACCATGGTTAATGAGACAGGATTTTAAATTTCGCCACCTGATGATTGAATATGCAGGACATAAGAACAAGAAATGTTAAACATTTTCTATGTGAGCGGAACAAAAGGGACATTTATCAGCCATCATTGTGTTCCACCGTGCAGCTATGTATGCAAGTGGTAAAATGTCTAATCTTAGCTTCAAGAAGAGCAGTCGAGCATAGGGCCTTTCAATGATAGTTAGATAAATAGCCACCCCCATGTCATTTTTTAATGCCACATACGATTGCCTGTTGACTACACAAGTGTGGCATCTAACTTCTTCTTTGAGACACGGTTCCTTGTATGTCTGAGTCATTTGGTATTTACTAGGCCCAGAAATCAGGGTTTGGGTTTGATCATATGCTCTCTAAGTTCAGGCTGCACAGCCAGCCCCTGACATGCTTAAACCAAGAGAGTTTTCCACCACCTTTGCAGCATAAAACATCCAGGGTTGCCTCTTAACATTTTTGGATTTGCGGATTTAGCCAAAAGGCGTATCCAGTGGTGCAACAGGTTCAAGGCGGTTCGATCCTCACTCGATTGCCATCCCAGTTCCAAATGGAGTGCAGCATTAGAGGGTCTGAACGGTAGTAGGAGTAATATTTTTTCAGAGTATTGTTTTCAGCATTTAATTATTATTATTTTTTAACATCACTACAGCCCCATATCTCTGCACCAGCAACTGCCTGATATGTCTAAAAAATGGGAGCAAAATTTGGATTTCCATATTATTGATAAGCTCCTTTTCTCTAGTTGGAGATCGGCTTTGGCTATCTGTGTTTCCATTTGTTCTTTTGGCTAATTCTAATCCCTAGATCAAAAGTATTGACCTTTTCTATTTCAAAATCTCCTATTATGGTCTTCAGCACCATCCTACGTGTTTGCTTTTTCCCACACCGTCCTTTCTTCACACAAAGTTTTACAAAATATTTTTCAACTTTCCAAGCCCAATAGAGGATGTCGATATTGGAACTACATTGTCTGTGAACATTAAATTTCAAATTTGTTCACCTCACAGTCATGGCATCACTAATCGGGTTGGCAACGTATTAGCCACACCATAAAAAAACAGGTAGAAAAGAGTAGGAGCCAGGATGCATCCCTGTCATACTCCCTTTTCAACCCAAAAAGGTCTTGTAAACCCTCCCCCCTGCTCCCCACCTAACCCTGGCCGTGGACTCAATATACCGTTCCCTGATCACTTTCAGCAGGCAGGTTGCATTTTTTTCTCTGTAGGTCATACCACAAGTTAGCCCCAGAGATGCTGTCAAAGACGGCCTTTAGGTCAATGAACAGCATATGTATGCCCCCCACCCCTTTAATGTCATATATTTCTCTAGTATTAGGCAAAGCCTAAAGGTCTGCCCGATGGTGCAAACTCCCTTTGCAAAACCAGCTTGAAGATGGCTCAAACATTATGACTCCGGGAATCCATTCCTCCTCCCTGATCAGTAGAAGTTTCCTGCACATTTTCCCCAAGGAATCCAGCAGAGAAATCGTGCAGTAGTTAATTGGGGTTTCTCATCTGCCTTTCTTGTAATTCAGTATGATCGCTGACCTTTTCCAAGAGTCTGGGACTCTACCAATTTTTATGATATTATTTATAGAAGGGCAAGGTATGGCACCCATATCCCAGGTTCTGATTTAAGGAGCTCCACGGGAATATTATCAAGTCCTGGGACTTGCCTAAGTGTTGGGATTTAAAGGTCTCAAATATCACTTCTTTATAGATGTATTCGAAAAGTGAGAATATCATCTCCCTTCGGGAATGGCGATTTGGAGGTTTGGCTCTTTCTAGGTTAGTTCCTTCATGATTACGTTCCGAAAGCCCTCAATGTCCTTATTGGATGACGCATATAGTGAGGTGGTCAAATATTCATCTTTCTTGGCCATTTTTCATTGATCGGTCAGTTCCTTATATTCTATTAGAAGTCTAGTAACTTCATAGCTCTTCCCATTTTCTTTCGCTTTACCTGCCCTGATTAATTCACCCCATTTAAGCCTATAATCATTATGAAACCTAGCATCTACTTTAACTTGTATCTTCTCCAACGTTTTAGCTGGTTTCGCTAGAATAGGGGTTAATATCATGGTTATTTCCTTATAGGAGCGCCATTTTTTTTATTACAAGTGCCAATGGGCCAACTAACTGCTAAAAAATTAGAACAATGCTGCTGTATAGATGGGGTGCTACGGTATCCAGATCCAAGGGCTCCCATTTAAGTCTTATTATTTTACCATCGTTAGTGACTTCCAATACCTGGCTTCTCGCTAGCCTTCTCTTCGGGCCTGACAGCAGTTTTTACTGGCGAGGTCGGATATCATAGCTGTAACAGAAGTGATCACTTTCACGTCTATGTTTAAGCTCCATTAAAATGGCTCTATTCCAATATTGTAAGTTCACTAGAATGAAGTCAATATGACTCAACTTATCCTCTGTCTGATATCTGTTCACAGCTGGGGTATCCCCTAAAACCCTGCCATTAGTCTCTTGGCCTAATGTATAGAGAAATAGTGCAGCGTCTAAAGCATTTCTATATTGGAGTCTCGGGTGCTGAGTGACCAGGGGTGGATGTCCCAGATTAAATCTTTCTCCTCTATGTCACTTGGGAATTTATATTGCAAAAAAAATTGGCCCACTCCTGGTCACCCACATTTTTGGAAATGTCTGCAATGTTTCAAGTAATAACAGCAATTTTTCCTTCAGGATTACAAGTCTAATTATTTTCAACCAAGGGAGTATGCCTAGACAGGTGGGGAGAAAGATCTCAGTATGTCGATGTCAGAGACTGGATAGGTGCTGACCCTCTTGATATCCCTGGCAAAGATAGGTGCGTATGCTGGTTAATTAAGGATGTTACCAAAACCTGATGTGGCCTACTTCAGAGCTCAATACTCAGACAACTACGGGGATATGTACGAAGTTTATAAATAGAGGGCCTGACACACCAGAGTCATTAGATAAAACAATTTGAATGTAGCCAGTGTTGAGTTGCCAGGGTTTTTAAATGTTAAAGCTTCTTTAAGGTTTTCTCCGATTATGGAACAGCCGCCTTTCAAGAGTCTCTCTCTCTCTCTCTCTCCCTCTCCAGATGGTCAGATATTAAACTAGGGATATTTCCCATATCAATGGCACTCTCCCTTCCACTGGACAGGCCACATCCTACTTGTATTATATGGTTTTGAAAATCTTCCGGTCTCAACGTCTTCTCCAATTATTCCCACTGGTCCCGTCTGGAGCACCCGAGTGCTGTGCAGGCAGGGTTAAGCTATTAATGTGGTATGCTTTCCTAGTACTGACCGCGGCAGAGTACTAGAATTTGGTGGTTAATGTTTAGTAACATGTCTCTTGATAGCCTCTTTCCTAGCTTTGTCATGTTCGTGGGTACCACCCCCTTGGGCGTGGTTGCCCACTATAGTGTTCTTAATGTCCAGGAGATCTCTTTTAAGCTGCTGCATTTCAACCTTGAGCTCCCTAACTGCAGTCATCAGCAGGTTGCGGTCTTTCCTTTTACTTTCACCATTGCAAGGGGACAACCAGATGCTTTGTTTATCTTCTGAACTTGGGCATGTCACCCCCAGCCTGGAGGCGTTGGTCTGTTGTAATATGCTCTGCATGTGCATCCTTTGGAGCTAAAGGTAAAAATCTATTCGTTAGAGTAATGCATTGCACAACTATCACAGGTTTGTCCAAAGAGATGGGTGGTGGGCGCTCACCCGGTGTTCCACTTGCATCTTGTTTATTATTTGAGATCCCCTCTTAAAATGTTAGTATACAATTCAGCCGAAAAAACTATAGTTCCGGACACCTTCCTGTTAGGAGAGCTGCTCAATTTCTACCAAAGTACAATCATAACAAATGTTAATCAGAGTTTGGTCCAGTTTAGTCACTGGTACCTTTGATTGTATGTCGTTAGCAAGTAATACACTTGCCCCTTTATTTGGGGACCATATGGTAACTTTTGTTCGGGGGCGTTGAGGGCCATTTGAAGAGGTTAGATCCTGTTCTATCATCCAAGTTTTACAATATCTCAATTTTATTTATTAAATGGTTAACTGCCCCAAGTGGGTTCATAATATGTGCCACCTTTTTCCGGCTGGAGGCGTTTAGCTACAAGCTTTCCTTTTCAATATATTGTTTTACCACCTACTTACTAGTCTTTGAAGAGCTGGATAAAAAAGTTGAAAAGTCCAGATTAGGTAGATATAAAATAGTTTAAATCTAATCCCACTAAAAGACAATTAAATGTTAATAAAAAGAAATGTGTTCCAAAATCTGCTGCAGGTTTCAAGAGGCACGCCAGACTGCCTTAAAGTATGTGGCCCCTCCACCCCTGTTGACAACCTTACTGATTCGAATTTCCAAGACTGTCCACATTACAACACTTTCCGGCAGAATCATTTTCAGATCTGAAGGCTGAAATGGCAATCAATAGGGTAATAGTTGATATTGTGTTATCAGAAGTGATTCCAACCTCATGGTCTTCCTGTCGAAAAGAGAGGAGCTAACATCAGTAGTACTAGACAGATCAACCGGACAAGCTCCCCCAAGCTATGGCCAAAAAGAGGCGTTTGCACAAACAGCCCCATGAGCCCCAACAGTGGCACCCTTCTGTTGCGGCAACCTTACGCTGCAAGGGTCGCTGGCTGATCCTTTTCAGTTGCGCTCTGGCACGTGGCTAGTCAGGGGGGCAAAGCCTCTCTCCAAGCTGCAAACTGTCATTATGGCACCCACAACAGAGGCACCTGTTAGGCTGCATGGCCTAATGGACGAAGGACCTGACACCGGAGTGAATTGGAACATCTGCTTTATTCTGATTACAACTGCGTATTAACTCTTCCGCTCCCAATCCTCTTACATACCATGTCCTCCGCCCATGTGGTCTCTCTCTGCTTGCCTCTTAAGGGGGCAGCATCTGGTAACATCACCCCCGGGAAAATGTCCTGACATGCATCTCAGCACTCTTCAACTAGGCGAGGAGGTCTCCTGATGGTGCGATGGGGCTGTTCACTCCTCCCGCCACCCGTGGGCAGTCCTGTTGTTACTGTTGGTTCTGCCCCTCGGAGGCAGACTTCTCCTGGGGGAACCTACAGGTCATCTCTGGGCTCTCTTGGTTTGTTTCGGGATCAGGGTCGGGGGGTGGAGGCCTTTGATCCTCTCTTTTAATGAAGTGTTTAAATTGGGTACTGTTCCTGGTAACTTCCCTGTCTGCATTCTCGGCCGTTACCATGGTGCCTTTGATGGTACTATACTGAGCGGCGTCTACGCCAACCGGGCATCAGTTTTCTTACTGATGGCCTGCTGTACCAGGAATTCATCACCCACTTGGAAGTCCTTGGGCATTTCTCTTCTCCTCATGTCCGTGTCCTCACATGTCTTCTCCTTCCTCTCAGTATCCCTTCTTATGATATCAGGGTCTCCCTCTTGCTGTGATGCTGGATGTCTCATGATCTGGGTGTGGACCGCGCATTACATCATTAGCTCGGCGGGTGCTCTGTTGGTGGCTTGATGAGGAATATTCCAGTAATCTCTGAGAAGTCGGCATAGCGCCTAATGTGGGTCAGTGCCTTTGGTGCAAGCTCCCTGCATCATTTTCTTTATGGAGGCCATAAACTGTTCGGCCATTCCATTGGCTTGGGACCACCTAGGTGTGAACTCGGGATACCCCATTCGCTCAGTACTTCTTCGAATGTTGCCACTATGTGAGCAAATGCTGTGGATGCCACCTTTTTGACAATGGGGAACCTTGAATGCTCATCAATGAATAGTAGGAGGTATCCTCCCCGATTCCATGGGTCCATAAAAAGTCAACCGCTACTCTGTCCCACGGCTTGTCTGGGATGTGCGTTGACTGGAGTGGGACTGTGGCTTTGGCCTTTGCTGTGCATTGGTATGCTAGGCAGTTCTTCACCCATCTGTCGACCATTGTGTCTAAGAAGAGAAACCACACATGCCACTGCAGCTGTCGCTTTGTGTGGTCGGCACCCCTGTGGCTCTCGTGTACCAACCGAATCACCTCTGCCCTCAGCATCGCGGGAATGACCAACCGGCATCCTCTCAGTAGGACTGCATGGTCCTTCACAGCCAGTGCTGTATTTATCCTCGCAAGTCTATCCATCTCTTCTCTGCACACCCCTGGGTGGCTTAATACTGCACGTCGATAATCCTTCCACTTGTTGTTTCCTGTTAGGCTCATCGCTAGTACCATGGACGGGTCTGCGGCAGAGGCTGCTGCGACCATCTTGAGCGAGGTAGCTGGTGGGAGTGCGTTGGAGGCCACATAGTTTATATATTCAGTATCTCCTTCTGTAGAGATGGGCGTGCCTGTCGGGTAGTGTGACAGGTAATCTGCTGGGTTATCATCACCTCCAAGTCTGTGGATGACATCAAAGTCATTCTTGTAGTCTGATGCCCCAGCACTCAATCCTGGGAGGCATCTTGGTGCGTGGGTTCCCGAACAGGGACAGGAGGGCCTGATGGTCTGTGACTAGCGTGAATTTCTTCCCTATGACAAAATTATGAAAACATTCACAGGCCCACACAGCCGGCAGGCTCTCTTTTTCTGCTTGTGAATATGTCGATTAAGGGGGGGAGGGGTCAGGGCTCTGTTCGCATATGCCACAATGTGCCTGGGGTGCACATCAGGGCCGCTAGTCTGTGCCAGAATCGCTCGTGGCCCAACAGGGCTTGCGTCCATGGTGATTTGTGTGTGCCAGTCGGGGTCGAAGTAGGCCAAACAATGGGCTTCCGTCAAGGCTGTTTTGATGGTGTCGAAAGCCTCTTCACATTCTGATGACCAGGGGGAATAACGTGTCTTTCTGCAGCAGGCATCTTAATGGTTCTGTGATGGACGCATAGTGGGGGATGTAGCGAGCGCAGTAGCCTGCCATTCCCAGGAATGATCTAATGTCCGCCACTTGCACCGGTTCTCAGAAGTGTGAAATGGTGCTGACCTTGTCTGGGTCTGGTGTCATTCCATCTGCGGAAAAGATGTGTCTGAAGAATTTTAATTTCGTTTTGCTAAACCAGCATTTATCAATGTTGAGAGCAAGTCCTGCCTCTTGGACCGCAGTGCATGTCGCCAGTAGTGCGGTGTCATGTTCCTCTCGGGACTTGCCGAAGACAAGGATATCATCACTATAGTTCAGGGCTCCCCTCACTGGTCTGATGATTTGTCTGATAGTCTCCTGATAAATGTCAGCAGCCGATGAGATGCCAAAGTTGAGGCGTCTATATCAAAAGAGGACATTGTGGGTGGCGAAGGTGGTGATGCCCCTCGACTCAGGGTGTAGTTCTAACTGGTGGTAGCCCTGATTGAGGTCTAGTTTAGAGAATATTACAGCCTTGTTGAGCTGGACAATCATGTCTTCTATTCCGGGCCCCGGGTGTCGTTCCCTTTGTATGGCGGTGTTTGCCATCCTCATGTCCACGCAAAATCTCAAGCGTCCCCCTTCTTTGGGCACGACCACCAGAGGTGAGACCCAGGAGGTCGACCCAGTTGCCGGTTGAATAAATCTATTGTCAAGCAGCTGATTGAGCTCTTTGGAGACTGCTTCTTGCAAGTAGAAACCCACTCTCCTAGGGTGTTGGGGAACGGGCCAGACCCTGCTGTCAATATGCAGTTCGATGAGAGGTCCTTGCAGTTTTCCCAGTCCTTTGCAGAGGATTGGGAATGTCATCAGAATCGCTTCTTTCTTGATGAGTCTTTGACATGGGGTTGGTATCTATCATGCATATACTCTCCTCCTTGTCGCCTGACGTTGCAACCGACTGGATTACATCCCTATCCTGGAAACGAATGTCGATGAGTCCTAGGCAGGATGCGGTATGGTAACTCAGCAGGCATCGCCCTTTCGTTTGGCTTTGGATTACGTGAATGACCGTGGCTACTGTACCTTCATTGTATAAGAGTTGGCGCTTGAAGTGTCTGATGGAGTGCAGGGGGAGGTCTGCACCCCACTGGAAGATCATTGAGCTGGTTTTGGCCAGCATCGGTCATTCAGGGATTTGCAGGAACTCTTGTTCCCCCATAATGTTGATGGAGGAGCCAGAGTCAACCAAGAAGCAGAATTGTCCATCGCCAATGTTGATGACTATCCTGGGCAATTCTCTCGCTTCCCTGTCATCTAGGATGAGGTTGACATACTCATCTTGGAAGTATTGATCGTAGTCGTCTCCTGTTGTTGTACATTGTGACCATGATACATTTGTGGGGGTCTGTCACATTCATCCTCAAGGTATGGGCCCTCGTAGGGTTCATAGTCTTGGGAGTATTCTTCAGAGTGGTGCTCTTCCACAGCTCTTACGTACCGCCTTGGTCCTTGTTGGTAGGGTCTCATTTGGAATGCTGGGTTCTGGAGGAGTCTGACTGTGTATTCTGCTTTGTGGTATTGGAGACCTTTGTGGAGTGGGAAAAGGCCTGCCTTCTCTGCAAACAGACTGGAAGTGCCCTTCTCTGCCGCAGTTGCTGCATTTTTGCGAGAATGCGGGGCATGTCCGAGTGCGGGAATGCCATCCTGCAGCGGTAGCACATTCTCTGTGGACTGGGGCCTGTCTGGTCACTCCCTCTGAATGGCATGGCACTCCTGACACCAGATCATCTGTGTATGGGTTGGACTGCTGCGATGAGCTCACTTCTGGCTTGCTTGGTGCTCTGGCCGCCTATCTTTGACGCTGCTTGAGTATCTACTCTTTCGAAGATTCTGGCCAATTTGCTTACTTCGTCTATTGAGAGTGGTTTGTTTAGTAGTGGTTTCTTCAGGGTTTGGGTTAGGCATCTTTCTATCACTTGCAGTCTTATTGCTTCGTCCATTGAGAAGGCGTGGAAATGGCAGTGTGCGCCTTTTACTCTAAGGCGGGTGATGAACTCATCGATTGTCTCTTCCCCTCTTTGTATGCACTGATTGAACATGTAGCGCTCGTGGTCGCGATTGGGTTCAATCACGAGTTTCCTGTTTAGGGCAGCTATTAGCGAAGTGAAGTCTGGTTGTTCCTCTTGGGGGATGGTCCAGATGAGCGTCTTGATTTCACTACCAACAATGTTAATAAACATATGTTGTAAATTAGGTGATTATTCTTCGCCTGCCGCCTTTATAAAGTTGTTAGTCATCTCAACATTCAACCCACTTCGGACCTTTGTCTGCTTGTGGGGTCATGGATAACAGGGGCGGCATGCGTTATGCTGTGGATGTGGACCTGGTAGGGGGATGCAGCAGCGTTGGGTCACTCATTGTGGCAGGTGTGGCCATTGGGGTGCTTGCTGGCATGGGCCTTTCAGTGGTGGTAGGACAGTCGGCGCACTTGCAAACTGTGCGCAAGGTGCTCTGTTGGCACTGTCACTGAGGAGCCGTGGGCACCCTGGGAGACACTTGGCATGTGGAGTGTATCTCTCTTTTATGGGTAGGTCGTGCTGCAGCATGGCCCCCAGTTGCTTTGAGCTTTTTCCAACAGTACTGTAGATTCCCTTGGTGGAGGATCGTCTTTGCAGTGGCTGGATCGCTTGTGGCGGGTGGAGGAGAAGGCACCACTTGTCGTGGGCCGCAGCAGCCTGTATGAGGAGGAGGAGGCACTGCTTGATATGCGGGCCAGAGCGGCCTGTAAGGGGGGATGCAGGGCAGGGTGCGCTTAGCGTGGTGTTTCCCCGCTGGGTGGCTTCCCATTAAGACTATGTTGTCTTATTTTTATTTCTTTTTCTTGTCTGTTTTTTTCTGTTCAGAGGCTAGAGCGGCCTGCATAGGAAGGAGATGGCGCGTTGTATTGGCGGGAACGCCAGAAAAGGAAATGGCGCGTTGAGTTGGCGGGATCGCCAGCAGTGGGAGGAAGCACCCACCTGAGGGCCTCGCATGTGCTGACGCGCTCCAGAACGTGTGGAGAAGGACGACCGTTGGTGGATTGCCGCACAGTGAGTTGCTGCACGCTGTGTGCTTCACACATAGCAGAGAGCGTCTGGAACATTTTCTTGACAGCTGTGGGATGAACGGTGCGCAGACAGCGCACCGGAGCACGATGGAGGACTGTGCAGCTGGCATGGTGGGATCACCCGCCGGCTTGAATGGAAGACTCTGGGTCACGGGAGACTGCCTCGTCACCAGTTGTTAGGCCGGATGGCCTAATGGGAGAAGGAGACACTGGAGTGAATTGGAACGTCTGCTTTATTCGGATTACAACTGCATACTAACTCCCCCATTCCCGATCCTTCCCCATCCCACATCATCCTCCCACATGGTCTCTCTCTGCTTGCCTCTTAAGGGGGTAGTGTCTGGTAAAAGCACCCTTCTGTCTGGCAGCCTTACGCCACAAGGGTTACTGGCTGATCCTATTCAGTTGCGCTGCTCGTCAGGGGTGTGGAGGCCTCGCTCCAGCCTTCGAACTGCCATTACACACCCACAAAAGCAGCACCCTTCTGTTGCGGTGGGCTTGATGTAGATTTTATGTTTTTTTAGTCCCTCGCTTGGACCCTGGGCCATTACCAGTCAGTAAAACTCCCCCCGAACAGGTGGTTTTTATTTAACATAAAACTGTAAATGAAAATGCTGGGTATTCTACTGCTTCCATTCCACCAGCACGGTGTCCGTGGCTACCTCAGTTTGTGCTATCAATAGACATAGAATGTTGGCCCTCTAGTTCTTGATTAAAACTCTTTAGAAAAGACTTAGTTGCTGCAATGCACCATGGGAGATGCATACATGTTTGTTTGGGGCCAGGACAGCCCGTTCTCCATCAATTTTTTTAAAAAACTACTGGACAGATTTACAACCACCTAAAAATGGCACTTCTATTATGGTTTGTGCCCAACCAGTTTACTATTTGGTGCAAATACAACCAGCGGTTTTTCACGATATGTATGTCCAATAAAAGCACTTTTTCTCGCTTGGGAAATTAATGAAGTGTTTTGTTGTTTTCTTAATAACCTTTGAATCATTCAACTAATGTTCCACACATTTCCATTTTGCAGTGGGCCAGGCCAAGGAAGAATGTCATCCAAATACATTCTGCTAGACAAAAGTTATAAGGAATAGATTTTTTGGGGTGGGAAAGGCAATACAAAATATAGGGTAGCGACTGCATATATGCAACCACCAGGAATGTTATGCTGGGTTTTAAAAATTCATGAACAAATACTTCATTCTTAAATGTGGGAGCCTCCATTGAGCCCTCACAAGCTCTGTGTGAATCTCTCTCCTCCTTTTTTCATTCTAAAATTGTAGCTATATGCAAGGACATTAAAGCCAATTCTGCTGGGATTGCGATTAAGCAGCCCCGCCCCTGACCTGCTCATTCCTAATATGTCATGGCTCTCTTTTCCCATTTTCTCTGAGCAGGATATTTTGGAAGCTATTAATGGCCTCAAATCAGCCTCGCCTGCGGATGCCATCCCTTTGGATGTGCTTAAAGTTGTCTTGACAGATTTGATCGCTGATATTACAACAGCAGTTAACTTGTCTTTTCAAGAAGGGCTGATTGCGAGGTCCTTGGAGCATGCTCGTGTGCTCCCCCTATTGAAAAAGCCCTTGTTGGACCCAGCTGTCCTTGCCAATTTTTTACCCATCTTCCTTCTTCCGTCCCTGATGAAAGTTCTTGAGGCGCTGGTCTCACCCCTCGTGTCATCTTTTATGGAATCCTCTGTTTTTTGTTTACATATTTCAGTCTGCCTTCCAGTCTGGGAGAGGCACCGGATCGGTTCTCAACTCCGTATTTGACGAACTAACCCGCCTAGTCGATCAGGGCGGTGTGGGAGCTTTGCTCTTGCTCGATCTGTCGGCCACGTTCGACACAGTGGTTCATTCTACTCTCATCTCCCGGTTGTCGAATGCGGTCCTGGGAGCCCAGGTATTGAATTGGTTTGCAGACTTTGACTGACCGGTCCCAGTCTGTCTTCTTACCCCCTTTCTGTTCTGAGTCTATCACATTGTTCTGCGGAGTCCCGCAAGGATCTGTGCGGTCACCTACCCTCTTTAACATTTACATCCGTCCTCTACTCCTTCTTATTATGTCACACAATTTCCGCTTCTATTTCAATGTGGATGATCCGCAGATCCTGGTACGTCTGGATCTCTCTCGTCCTGAAACAGAGGTCCGGTTCATGAGCTGTGTCGAGGACTTGGGTGCCTGGATGCCCAACAACTCGCTTAAAGTTAATGGCAGTAAAACAGAGGTGCTCGTAGTTGGGACAACTAGTCCTGTCAATTACTGGACCCCTGACATCTGGCCTACTACTATCGGCCCGTTTCCTTCTCCTTCCCTTGCAGTGAGAAATCTGGGGGTAAAGTTTTCATCTTCGTTGACTATGACTGAGCAGGTTGGTGCAGTCTGCAAAGCCGGTCATTTTAAATTGCGTACTCTGTAGAAGGTTCTCCCCTTCATTCCTGGTCATCTTCATACCCCTGTGGTATTAGTGCTGGTTCTTAGTACGGACAATTATCGTAACTCGCTATACTACGGCCAACCTCGCTATTTGTTAAAACGCATTCAAATGCTCCAAAATGCAGCAGCTCAAGCAGTACTACGTCCTCCGGCCCGCACTCATATGTCACCACTCCTGAAACAACTGCAATGGCTTCCGATTGAACAACAGATTTTGTTTAAATCTATGTGCCTGGTGCACCGAGCCTTCTATAAAAGGGAGCGGATTATCTTCAGGAGAAATTTGTTCACTATGTTCCTGCTCGCCCCCTTCGCTCGCAGTTTGCCTTACTACTTTCACTCCTCTGTGTTAGAGGGACTCGGACCAGCGGCCGTGCTTGCTCTGTGGCAGCCGCAAAAGCATGGAACCAACTGCCATGGTCCCTCTGTGCGACCCCCAACCACTTGGCCTTCCGGTGTGCCTTGAAGACTCTTCTCTTTTAAATTGGGTCTGCTTCACCTGCCCCCCCAGCCCCAAGATGCCTTCGGGCGTAGGTGCGTTTTATAAGATCATATAACATAACAAAAAGGGACCCTTCAGCCAACAATCCACACATGCCACAGCAGCACCCATTTAAGAGACACAAAGCACTGCATTTTGGGTATGTAAAGGGCATGAAATTCATAGATTTTGCTCTAGACAATGTCCTGCGTCTTGGAGGGTAGCACATGTATTAACCCAGGATAGACGGCTCAAGAAGCAGATTACCACATACCCATTTCCCCTCATTAGAGATTGTTGGTGTAGTTACCGTGTGACATCCTTGTAATTGGAGCAATGGGGGATGTTTAGCAAAAACCATCAATGTTTTGGTGGGTTAATAAAATGCATGGATAAAAATAAAAATAAATTCTAGTTGAACTTTATTGGCTTTTAAAGAGGGGTGGAGGCGAGGGGGTTATTAACGGGCCCGTTATTAGCTCCCTCCCCATTCCCATTTGAGCCCTATGGGGGCTCGAATGGGGATGGGTTCCTTCAAGGAGGAATTACCCGGTTATTCCTCATTGAAGGAACCCGGTACTGGGACCGGGTATGGAGGCCCAATATCTGGGTAGGTGTGAATTTTTGAGAACCTGAATGTGTGAAGCCCAGCTAGAAGATGAGCTTTAAAAATGACAGAAGAGTAAACCTCACCTCCACTGGCGAGCTCATTCTCACTAACCAGTCATCCAGTTATGGGTATCCATGCATTCCCTAGACCTTTGCTTACTGTGAAGGCATCATGAAGTAAGACACAGACAACAGATTCAATTTTCTAAACAAATGTTTATTTTTCTTAAATGTCAGGATGGCGTAAGGCCTAATTTGCCCTAACTAAGGATAGTTTGTGTCAATAAGTTCAACTCAAAAGCCTGTGTCCAAAACCCATACTTGCCCTCACAACTAAATGTGTAGGGATGTCAGCTGCAAAAGAAATAGTGTTCAAAATAAAGTTCCAAGCTTCTTCCGGCTCCTGGTTTAATTTCAGCTTCCCCTTCCCAGAGTTCAAAACAGTTCCAAATGGCCTCGGTGTTCCCTTCCCCAAGAGTTCAATACAGTTCAAATCTCCTGGCTTTCAAAACAGTTCTAGTTGAACCTCTTACTCATCTAGGCCTTTCAATAGTTCATATAGATTGCTCTCTTTCTCATGCCTCATTCACTTCAGCAATTGTTAGAAAATACAGCTTCTGTATATTGGTTTTCCTTGGCTCTTTTCAAGCAGAGGTCACTCTGTCTAGGCGCAAGTTATCAGACCACACGGTCCACCCATTACAGGTCACGCAACTGATAACCTTTGTTATGCTTTTGTACTCTTCAGCCTTTTTGTCAACAAAGATTCTTTCTCTGAACCGGTTCAATTGGTCAACACTCATCTCTGATTCTCCTTGGCAGGCTCTTGGCTTTGCCACAATGTGTGTCTCACACATCTCACTCCATGGGGTTTCCTTTTTTCCCACCACATTACTTTCACATTATTCCTAAGTGCCCATCACATGCTTTTGTCTTGTGGTGTATTTTATGCTCATCACATCTTTCCTTTAGTTCGGTATTCAATAATGCTTGATGCACTCTCAAAAGTAATTTTACCACTTTGCAGCTTGTTCAGCATTAAAAAACCCTTAATTTGGTCTTTTATTGTAATAGTTTTCAGTTTGTTCAGCATGCACACATGCCTTCTTCCAGCCCCTGGAGAAACCTGGCATGAGTGTTCCCTTCATTATACTCACCGGTATGCTGAAACTCCTCCAGGCATCTTGTCTCTCCTCTGTCGCTTACTTTCACTCCGCTTGTTCTGCACGGAAGCCCCAGCAGCAATCGGGAGACTTCAGTGTCCCACAGCTCCTGCTGTGGACACCGAGCAAGTAGGGCTGAAGGCTTTTTGACCCTCTCACAGCCAGCCTTGGGCCTGGCGTATCTGGCACACTCCTGCTCAGCACAGCTTCCTACCAGCCCGCTCCTGTTAGCCGCTTCATTCTCTCCAGGCCATGTCTCCTTCATTACTGGGCAGTCCTTCCTTTTTTACACCTGGAACTTGTTAAGTGGTTTGTGAAGACATCATGAAGCAAGATACAGAAAACAGATTAAAAGTTCAAGCAGAAATAATTTATGAACTCAAAGGTCAGGACGGTAGAAGGCCTACCTTGCCCTATGCTAAGGTGTGATTTCCCTACCTGAACAAAACTAAGGAAAGTCTGAGTCAACGAGTTCAACTTAAAAGTCTGTGTACAAAACCTATGCTTGCCCTTACAACTAAAGCTAAACCTGTAGGGATGTCAATAATCAAAGAAATAGTGACCAACACAAGGTTCCGCGCTCCTTCCAGCTCTAGCTTCCTTTTCAGCTCCCCTCAAGTCCAAGAAAATTACATGAAAATCTCGAGATTACCTTTCCCAAATTCAATGAAATATAGTTCCACACAATTCTCAGGGTTCCATTCCCCAAGTTCAATACACCACAGTTCAACCAAAAAGCTTGGGGTTCCCGTCCCCAAGTTCAATGCAACACATTTCCAAAGAAAAGGGTCTTGAGGATCTGTCCTCGAGACAGCATTTTCAATTCATCACGTCTCAGGGTTCCCTTCCCCAAGACTTCAACATAACTACTGGCATTTGTTTTATTCTTTTCAAAAAGGTTCAACACCATTCTTGGCTTGTTTCACAAAGTCTTTAGTTTTGCACAATTAGGGCTCACTGGTCAAGGCATAGTTGTCAGACCACACAGGCCACCCATCTCAGGTCACGCAACTAGGATCCCTAGTCTCCTCAGCCCACACAGGCTCTTCTGTACTTGCCCCTGTGTTCAGAGTCACATTCAATTAACTCCTCTCTGTTGGCCACTTGGCTTTATGTGCAAGCTTACACTCCTATGGCTCCTCCTGGTCAGCGCATGGCTTTGTCACCACATATCTCACACCTCTTGCCACTATTTGGCCTTGCTGAACTGCATTTGTTCATAAAGTTCACTTTCAGGTGGCCTAATTTATGCCCCATGTTTATATGGCGCTCTTTTCCATATGTTGCTTTCAGATGGGCACTTTACTTTTGGCTGCCATTTGCTTTGCCCATAAAGTGGTTTTCAATTTAGTATGCAATATATTTAAGTTCAAGTTTTCCTTCAGTTCAATATTCAATATGCTTAATTCCACTTTGTTTCGAGTTTTCATTCAGTTAGGTACTTAATATGTATAATGTGGCTTGGTTGCAAGTTTTCGTTCGGTATTCAAGATATATTATTCAAATTAGTTTCAAGTTTTCGTTTAATTTGATACTTAATGACGTATCTGCAGCCCTCCAGGACCGCCCCGGGCTTGTGCGGCTCTCCCCAACACTCACTGGTCCTTGGTGTGCTGCCCGGCGGCTCCCGCTGCTTCCTCCTGCTTCTCCTGTCAACAGACCGGCTTCCGCTCGCAAACCAGCTGCAGCTCTGCACTCACCAGCAACTGTTGTCGTATCTGCAGGGACAAGGACGGCATCCCCCTTTCCGTTCGGCTCATACGGAGCCCCAGCTGCTCGTACATAGAGGCTCCCACACCTCGGGCAGCCTGACGGCCTCTCTTCCCTTGGCCTCCCCAGGTCCTGCAGATCTTGGCCGGCGTCCTGGCTCCTTCTCACCACAGCTGCCTCTTCTCAGTAAGGGTCCCCTGCTGATCTCTCCCACACAGGCTTCACTCTGTGCTGATCTCTGGTTCCCCATTTATACACATGCACCACTTGACGGGTTGCAGGCGTGCATTCTCAGTGGGAATTGCCTGACCCTCTTCCTCGTCTTAGTACTAGAGTGGTGAACTAGGTCACTACTGGTCACTACTCCTAGTTGCTTCTTCTACATCTCAGTACTGTCGGATGAAAAATATGGGAAAACGAGGGGAAAGGTTTTGCATAAAGGCTGTGGGCTGTTCTGTCGCTCTTCAATAGGTAAGGGGAGATACCTTACCTCCCCCTAGGTGATCCTCCCTCGCTTCACCACCCCAGGGTGAGGATCCAAGAGCAATGGCCTTTCACTGGCCAAGAGGATCCAGGGGGAGCAGGAGTGAGGATACCTTCAGGTTTCTCACAGGTTGCATGGGCAAGTCCTCCACTTCTGTTGCCTGACCATAGTTAAGCCTATTAGCTGAACATGCCTGGCTTTTAAAATGGGACACCTCCATATACCTTTTCTTGGCCTCAGTACCAAAGTGGTGTGAATGAATGGAAGTGTGCATAACTCCCAGTTGCCGCCTCCTCGTCCTATTCTTAAAGTGAAATGGCTGTGGGACATTTTGTTTGTAAGAAAGAGATAAAGACTGACAGCCTACGAAGGCAAGGGAAATATGGGGTGCCTTTTGATAAGGGAAAGGGGGATACCATGTCTCACCCAAATACATCTTCTCCCCAAGTTCCTTCTGCCCAGGTGATCCTCCCTTGCATATCCATCCCCATGGTCAGGATCCAAGAGAATCCTTCAAAAGATACTCACCTTAGATGGACTAGCCTTTGCTCCCCAGATATTTACAAACCCCGAAAGTCGCTCTATCTACACAAGGGAAGACCATCCTCAAGGAGTAGGGCTTTATTCTTCATCGCTTTCCTGAACAGCTACAGCTCCCTGAAGAGAACCTGCTTTCCGCACAACCACACATTGTTAACGCACTGCTGTACTTTGAGCATAAGGCTCCTCACTTCTTAGGGCTGGACTCCATTAGATAGGGATTGACTTCAAAGAACTGCCTAATGTGATAGCCGTGTTGAAATTATCCTTTCTGTTGCAGGTTTGTGGTTATTTTCTCCCCTTTCATCAGCATTAGGCTTAATGCATTTTGTACATATGTTACATAGTGAAAAGTGTCTGTGGTAACTTTTATTATTACTGTGGTTTATTTGTGTTTAGTTATAAGGCCTATAATACATGTATTTTTTTATATACATCTGTCTAAGAGTAATCTGTGGAGTTTTACTGTGTGTGCTCATTGTGGGCTTCCAATCACTCTCACACCTCCTGAGACTTCGTCTTGACCGCCTGCCAAGCTACCGTAGTTTGGCCTGGTTTGTCCAGAAGCTTCCCCTGTTCCACTAAACTAGGGTGGCCTCCTAAACTTCTACCCACGAGGTCAGACTTTGGAAATCAAACTTAACAGAAGGCAGCAGCCGACACTCGTTTCATAAGGCAGATGTTCGTGAATGAGGTTGCCAGGGCTTTTGAAGGTGCGGTCAGAGGGCTATAGGGACCCAGGTGGGAAGAGAGAGGGGTGACCAGAGGAGATGAGAGAGGGAGGTCAGAGTGGATGAGGGCGTCCAGAGTGTGTGCAGCAGAGTAGGGTGGACCAGAAGGGAGAATTGAGAGGGATAGAGCAGTGCAGAGGTCAATGAAAAGAGTGGATGCTGTGCCAGGGGAGACTTGGTTGTTAAAGTCCACAAGAGGAGCAGGATTGAAGAGGTTGAAAGTAAGGAGGAACAGAGAGCTGGCGCCTGGAAGCCAGTAAATGGTAGCAATGGTCAGGGTGGAGGAGGTAGAGATGACCAACTCGCATACCAGGCTTTCAAAGGAAGAGTAGAGCTGGGTAGGTAAGATGGAACTCACTCAAAGAAGATTAAGGCAACCCCACCACCAGCACGCTAAGGTCATGGCTTGAAAATGATCTTAAAGCCATCAGGCAGGTGGGAGTCAAAAGCAGTGACTGAGCTGGCATTGAACCATGTCTCAGTAAGAGCAAGAATGTCAAGGTCAGTGTCTTCAAGGAGGCAGATGTCAGCAGAGTATTTGTTGGCGATAAGTGTCAGGTGGGGGGGAGAGGCAGGAGTAGGAATAAAGTTAATGAGGGACAGCAGGATAGGGGCAAAGAGAAGGAGGTTGGATTGAAGACCCTGAACCAGCATAGTGCCACTGTGGTAGACATTAATGATGCAGTGTGAAGAGAAGAAGCCCGCCAAGAGGACTTCCCACTTGGTGCCACCATTAATGGGTGAGGATGTGAAAGGTGAGAGAGTAGAGGTGAGAAGTCCATAAGTCTGGAGAGGGGACAGAGAAGAGGATATCAGTGAATATCTCTCTGGAAGATGCCCTGACATGTGTGTCTGCGATGGGAAGGCCAGGATTTGCACCCAGGATGTCTTTTTGTGCTTTGTTCATTCAGATTGCGTAAGAGGGAGGATAAGAGATAGTCTAGCAGTTAGAGAAGATAGGAGAGATGGTGAGTGCCATCTCAGTGGCAGAGGATAGATGAGAGAAGAAAAGAAGGGGGTGTTTCAAGTGTGGGGATGCATGCCGTGGCTTTCTTGTTGCAAAGCATACCATACACCAGTAAAATTATAAGTACTTTATTAAAGGGCCCACACACATGCCAACACTTGCCGCCACCACCAACGATCTCCCCCTCAACTGCCACCCATCAACCGTCACACAGGGTGTGCCCCACACCAACATTCTATCTGTGTTCCATGGCATGTGACCCCTGGAGCGTCTCGCACCATAGAACACAAGATTCTAACATGAAGGGATGACCTTCTCTTGCAGAGCGTTTTTGGAAAAGGGCACCTCAAACAGAGAAGAAAACACCACTGGTCGATTCCCAAAAACCAGGCCCTACAGTGCGAAACGCTGCCCAAAGGGACACTTAGAAACTGCAAGCCCGGACCAGACACAATCAGGAAGGGAAGAGAGGAATAGAATCCCTAGTTCATACACCAATAGATCGAATGAAATCCAAGGGAGTGGTACAGATTAAGGAGCCGCATCGTCAATGGCCGAGGATAAATCCAAAAGACGACCTATGGACACCTTAACTTCAATTAAAAGAACACTAGTGCAGGATCCAGCCACAATAGGAAAAAACGCACAAGATCAAATAAACTTGTCATCCCTAAAACAATTGTGGGCATAGATCCCGAAGGCCCTGTCAGTAAATCAAAAATAGCAACCCTTGATTCCATGGACGACCACTCATACTATGCAACAAAAGCTAAAAGCAATTACATTTCGACTAGGCTCATGGAACACTCAGGGGTTTTCCCACTTGACAGTTCCTGGAGATGTAAATCTGGCCAACTTCGACATACTGTGCTTCCAGGAAACATGGCTAATGACAAAACCACCTCTAGACGGATACGAACTAGCACATGCACCAGCAAACAAAGGAACAAGAGGCCGTCCATTTTCCGGCCTCATAACAGCCTTCAGGCTGGGTAAAGGAATCTCTGTGAAACAAATACGCACAACATCCTTATTCCTACTTACGGTGCTAGTTATATGGAACCAACAGAATATGGAAAATGGGACGATCAAAACCGTTTTAGCCACCATCATTAACACCTATTGGAACCCAGAAGCGATCTCAAATGAAAAATTCATCACTCTGTTGGAAAACGAGATAGACCAGTCCTACATCAAGCACCAAGTCTCCTACCTAATTATATGTGGGGGAACCACCCTGGCAGAGGACTGAGGACGTGCGTGTTCCACCCTGATGGACTCAAGGGAATTGGTTAATCTGGACAGTGTCCACATAGGAAAAAACAGTTTGCCGACCTGGGAAGGTGAAAAAACAACAGCTACAATTGACTACATCTTTGTTTCCGGTTCCCTAATCCCAGCAACAAATTTCCTTTGATGTGATACAAACCGCAGCCAGCGACCACAATCTTCTAGCTGCAACATGGACTGGCCTCAGGAAACCACCCCAATCAATAGACTTCAAGTTGGAAGCAACAAACAATCAAAAATGGCTGACGTTGAGTGCAAACAGCATTAGCAAACTAACAGCCTACACCCTGAGGGGGCGTCTAAATCAAACTGACATCAAGCCGGATTATTGCCCACTCCTCATCACGTCTAAAAACTCGACAGCAACCAACAGGCCAAGAGAGGAAGCTTGTGCCCACAAATACGACGCCACTCTGGTAGCGAAAAGAAGGCTAGTGAGAGCAGCAAAAAAGAGCGGCCGTACGAGACAATACTCCGAAAAAAATAAAAGCCTTCTTGGTGGCATCCAAGTACTACAAAGCATGGCTGAAAAACCATCTCATCACTTTATATCAAAACGACTTGGAAGAGATGTTAAAACAACTATGTGGGAAAAACGCCAGGAACTTTTGGTCTTTAATTAGAACTACGGACCGCCAAACGAACAACGTACTAGCCACCTCTATATCCGAAGATATTTGGATAGCCTATTACAAAAGCCTTTTTCTGGGCACGAGCCAAGACTTTGACTTCCGAATTGAAGAAAATGACCACGAAAGCCAAAGTGAAGAACAACCATGGGTAAAACTCCATGACAAGTCTGACATTTTGGAAGTGATAAGAAAACTTTAAAACTCCAGAGCTCCTGGTCCTGATGGCCTTTCTAACACCGAATTGAAAAAGCACCCGGAGGAATGGTCAGTTTCCATCAGCCTGGTCTTTGAACGCTGTGCAGAAACAAAGCTACTCCCAGATTCTTGGACATCGTCCGTGGTGGTTCCTATATACAAAAAAGGAAACAGGGAAAACCCCGCAAACTTCAGGCCGATCGCATTACTAGATGTGATCGGCAAAGTCTACGGCTCTCTCCTACTTCGTCGTTTTCAAAATTGGTCACGAAAAGCAGAATGCGAGGACCCTTTTCAGTCAGGCTTTAAGAAAAATATGGGCACCACGACAAACATCCTGACCATTAGTGTCCTAAAGGGAAAGGTCATGACAAAGGGAACCCGACTATACCTGGCATTTATAGATCTAAGCCAGGCCTTCGATCAAGCTGACAGGTGTATACTGTGGGAGAAGCTACAAAGGTGGAGATGCCCAGAAGAAATCCTGCAACCGATAATATCACTACATAAAAACACCAGAATGCAGGTACGATTAAACAACCAAGGCCTATTGTCTGCAGCAATACCAACAAACCGCGGAGTCAAACAGGGATGCCCCTTGGCCCCAGCTCTGTTTTTATCCTACATGGGAGACTTTAAAGACTCGGAAAAAGAGGTGCGATCCTTCCCTCCACAGCTTGGCAAAAGTAAAATCTCAAGACTGCTTTATGCAGACGATATCATAATACTTGATCAAACTGCCATTGGTCTCCAGAGACAGCTGTCTAATATTGCCAAAAATATCGCCAAAAACCATCTGGAAATTAACAAAAGCAAGACAAAAATTCTATTTCTTGGCAAAAGTGAAGGTAGCTCGAAAAAATTCAAATGGCAAATCAAAGGCGCGACAATTAAGAGAGTAATGGAGTTTAAATACCTGGGAGTGATGTTGGACAACTCAAACCAGGAAAAGGCAATGCAAACTGCGCTATGCAAAAAAATCTGAAGTCTAACCGCCCAGGCACAGGCTGTAGATAAGAAGTTTGGCCGCTTCTCGCTTGTTCCCCTGCTAAATTTTTATAAAACAAAGGTTGTTCCCGCCATTTGTTATGGAGCAGAAGCAATGCCATCCTTACCAATCCGAATCTGGACAGAATTGGAAAGCTACTTCTGGAGAAAAGTCCTTTTCCTTCCCAAGTCAACTCCGATTGTGCTTATAAGACGAGAACTAAGTCAACTGTTGCTGAAGGGAGTTTTTGAATGCAACGTACTAATGCTGTATAGGAAATTCCTGCTTGATGACCGTCCAAACCTCCTGAACGCCTTACTGGAAGAATACACAGGCGACCAAAGTTTACACCTGAATAAATGGATACAAATCCAGGAGGAAAAATTGGAGGAGATTCAAAGCACAAAAAAGGAACTTGCTGAGAATCCGACAAAAACGCAAAAGAGACTACATGAGAAAGACTGGATTGCCATGTTGGATTCTGCGGCAAGCTACAAACTTGCGACCCATTTTCCACCACAGGCTAGGAAGCTTCATGAGCTACAAGCCTTCCTGGTAAAATATCCAAACAGGAAACTTCGAAACTTATTTTTGAGAGCACGTCTGAACCTTTTACCCACAAATGAAATCCTAAAAATCAGAAACCAGTCAACATCTAATACATGTAGATTTTGCAACAACCAGGAAGCGGTGGAAACAATTCGGCACCTTTTACTCATGTGCCCAGCGGTCGACCACATCAGAAAACCTTACCTGGAAAACATTTTTGCATCATCTCATTTACACAAAGACCACCTATGGTGGTCCCGATTGATTGGAGGAGAGAAGACCACCTGGGTGACGGCTACGGCACAAATCTTGGACCTCATTTTAAACTCTAACACAACGTCACCTACACCATAGCCTACATACCCAAACCGTAAGAATATGTTGTTTTTGACATAGCCTCATGAAACACTTGTAAAAACCTTTTAGGTTAAAATCAAGTAAAAGAAAAAAAAGGGCACTTTGAACGTGATGACATATGCTTTATGCTGGCACACAGGGAACAAGACGAAGTTTCATTCTGTGTTGACATTTCGGCATTATAAAGTTGACCGCGGAGGTTGCAGTTAAGGAAGTTTAGCAGTAACGTGAGTTTGAAGGTTCTGGGAAGTGCAAAGGAAGCAAAAGGTACTGCTGATTTTCCGAAGTGGTTTTGTAGCACCAACGTTCTGTTTATGTTGCTCAGAGTAGGACTGTGAGCAGAAAACAACAGCACAGTGACCAGTACAAGGAGCGAGTGAAGCCTGTACTAAATCTTTGTGATTTATTGACCCTAGTCCGTGCCGGGTACACAGACTGTTTTCAGTCTTTTCCTTTTGATTTCCTTTTCGGTGGCAGACTGGGCTGCCATTGGAATCACAGGTCAGGGTTATGCTGTGAGTTTGTTAATAACTCACAGAGAACTCGTCATGCATGTTTGTTTTAGAAGGGCAAATGAAAGATTTCAATTTTAAGCATTTAAATGCAAGCAGTTGAACAGTTTACGAATTTAACAATGAAGAGCAATGTTTCAGGCATTTAATAGTTTTTAATTTTCAGGTTTTGAACATTTCAAGTGAGAAATATATATATATATACTGTGGTAGTTTGTTTATGCATTGTCAAGGAGACGCAATATGGCTTTGGAATGTATGAGAGACATGCCAAACTGCAGGAGTGCTTTATCAACAACTGGTCCGATGGTTGTAATTGATTTTATGAAATGCGATTATGATGGCTTTATGGATTTGTAACTATCATTTTTTTTAAACTATAAAGATGCAGGAGTAGTAATCTTAACCCCCAATCGGGGGCCAGAACCATCCATATCTACTCTCATAGTCTACAGTTTTGACTAGTCCAGATATGGTGCTAGCCGTTGAATTGCAAGATCAGAGGAAGAAGAAAAAAGGACAAACTGAAGTGGGTGCAGACCGCCCACCCCAGCCCACAAACAGACAAAAGCCAGTGGTCTTAAAAGTGGTGGTACCAAGCTTCTAGATGCAGTACCAGCCTGCCCTCAATGGGATACTTGTGGACCCTGATGCTGATCTCATTGCTTTTTATCATTGAAGGCTGACATGGTAGAGGCTGGCAAGAAAAGAGGGACCTTTTGACATATGTGCTGAGAGATCATTCAGGTATGGGTGCTCAATACCACAGTATGCCCTTTTGGCAGTATTTCAGAATAAATTTATCATGTAAACAGAATATTTTCATTCACACACATAATCCCTCTGAAAATCCAGTTCTCAACGGTCAGTTTAGATTTTCTCTTACTACATGTGGCAAAATGATTTACTGCAGGTGGTAAGAAAAATTCACTATTTGTTATTCGCAGTGCCCTATGTTACCACCACAGGCCATAACACATACGCACAGTGAGGCTAATTCAATATACTAATTTCTATTATTAATAGAAGATTAGAATTATGCAGACCATTGAAACAGAATAAACAAAACAGTGTTCTCTGAGTATTTTACATCTTTGGCTCAAAAACAAAACATACAGAAATGCAACTCATCTGCAGTTACTTTCCCGGTGATATGCGCTTTGAATTTCTTAATGAAAGCCTCCCTCATGGTAGATGGCTTTTCCTATAACCAGCTAAGTGCCTAGAGTCCTGTTAAAACTGACCTTGACACTCGCAACTAAATTTAGCAGAATGTAGGCTTCTGTTATATCCGAATTTTATCACATGAATGAAGAAACATGAACAAAGCTGTCTACGTTTAAAATTTACAGTGCACCTAAAAAGAAAGTAATTACCCACATTTGACAATTTATAACAATATTCACCACCGTACACTATCTGATAACAAATCATTCAGTCCCTCACACCTCAATTAACTGAACTTACCAAGAATAATACTTTATCATGTGTGTGCCAAACTGCCAACAACCCAATGTAGTTGCCGGACAAAATCATTTTGTATCTGGTTCACTCCCTCTGGGAATAGCCCACAAAGCTCTCTGCCAGCCTTTGGGCCTGTCACCCGCTTCTCTGAGGGTCAGTCAAAGATTGAGAGTGCCGGAGACTGCAAACTATTCTAAAACAACTGCCCACCCAGAAGCCAAAGAGAGACAGCCCTCCTGCACTGTGCTACTTAAACCCTCTGAACTAAGACTGACCGTAATGTAGATCTTATTCACATAAAATATAGAAATGCCTGGCTCTTTCAGTGACATAATTCCATCAGAACCACCTCCCTTTGTCAATCAACCAACTCTCTGGAAACCTTTGAGCATGTGGCTAACCTGCCTGCTTAGAATGGCAGCAATGGATGCAAAAGTTACATTTCCCTGCCCTGTCCTTTCCTGTTCTAGAATATGAACAATGTAACCAGTTTTCAGATCTCCTGCAAAACCATTTTTTCCACAGTTATTTACTTGTATTTTAAAATCAACTCTGCACAGCACATTTAATTTATCAATTTGTACTGAAGTTTGTACACAAAATCATGGACTGATGTGCCCTGAATGCAGTGATGAAATTTCTGCAAAAATGTCTCCTGTACAAAAAAACGTAGCAAAAATGCTGTGGTTTCACCCGTTAAAGGTGTACCCTATTACACCATTTAAGGGGAGCGGGGGATGCAGGGGTTTCCCCCGCTCCCTTCAAATGGTGTAATGGGTCCGGGGGTTCCAGGGGTGTCCCCCACATCCTTTACATGGATTGCGACGTCAAAACCACAGCATTTCTGCCACAATATTTTGTGTCCACGGCCATATTTGCCACGATTTTAACACATGGAACCGTTAAAAGTTAGAGGGCAAAGGTAAATTAGTACCTTAGTCTTATGGTTCACAACAATTCTGTCCAAAACTGTGATATGGAGTAAAATGCATGTTGTGCGGTATCAAATTCGCTTTATTTTAGCTGGCATGTGTTTTGCGCATTCCAATACTGACACCTACTAGATTCACGTGTGTCTCACACTCTTGCTCACTACTATGATCAATCTTTTTATCCGTCTTGAAATGTGGAGCCCTAGCTAAATTGTGGAATCACCATTGAAATTCAGAGTCACCTCTCCCTACACTCCCTCATGCAGAAAAAAAATAATCAAACATGCAGTAATCCCGGCATAAGTATACCTATGTGATGTTAGGCACAAACATAAATACACTATTTTGTACCTCGATTTCAAATAGTTAGAACATATGATTGACACTATAAAATAAAACATGCAATTGGTAATGTTCACATATCTCTGAATGTACATACATATTAAGAAAAATAAACTATATATTTTTGATTTTCTTTTGATATATATATATATATATATATATACACACACACACTCTTCTGATCATCTTCTTTATCTTTTATTAGTGATCTTTGATTTCTTTTTTCATATCACTTTTTTAATATTTTGATTTTTTAAATAAATAATTAAAAAGAAAAATAACATTACATTCAAAAGAAACATGAGTCCATATAGCTGTACCAGTGGCATTGGTCTAATCCTGAAAAGCCAATGTTTGTAAAAAAAACAAACAAAAAAAAACAAATAAGATGTTTAAAAAGCCTTCAGACTGAAGCGAGAGTTCAGTCAGAATTTCCAGTCAGGCTCCTGTCCAGAAAGTGGTCTTTGGTGAAGTAAACCTCCTTCTGGGGTTACCATCGTCACCCCCATTTTTGGTCCAGGGGGTCTTATCCAGGGGTCTCCACTCCAGTGGCATACTCCAGAGATCCGGGGCACTCCAACTCTAAGAGCGCTTGCGGGAGAATCAATTAATTTCCAGAGCAAGGAGAAAAAGACAAATTAAGAATCAAGTACATCAATCCATTCATTTTTCCCTTTTCATTTGGAGATCTTACATTTAAAAAAAAATGAATAATGCAGATTATGCAACAAAATACAAAACAGCGAAGAGAACTCTTCAGGACCATCTGAACGCAACATGGATCAAGTACAAAATTATAATGCAGCACTTTTCCAGGTATATAGTTCAAACACAGCCAATCTCAACACAGCATATATTGGAAAAATACAAATTGACAAAAAATTGCTACTAAATTTGCTTTCAGTCAAAATACCAGCTAATCTAATCATACTCACCCTTTGATACTAATTTCCACCTTTCTCATCTCTTATAAATACACCTTACTTACCTGCTATACCCCTTTTCTTAATTATCTATTTATGTATTTATTTCCTGAACAGTTTGGGCTCATATTTCCACTTATGTACTCAACTATTGTAGCTCTCCTTTTGACCCCTTTACACTGCAAATTGATATTTTTTGAATTACACCTACCTGCTACTGTGAGTCCATTTGATATGCAAGCGCTTTATTTCCAGAACATAACTACATCTCTCACTCTCTAGTTTCTCCATTTTTTTCAAGCCTCTTTACTTCATGTTCCGGGTAGAAGGGCTTAATCTGGTTAACATGGACAAATTGTTCCATTGTTAACTCTCCCTCCTTTTTGGCAATTCTGTAGACTACAGGTGAAACCTGATCTGAAATGGTCCACACTATGATGCAAGGAATTCGGAGTTTTTAGGTTTACCTTTTCCAAAATTAAACTTGCATACCTGGTCGCTTACCTCATATTCTCACAGATGTTTTCCTATTTTAGTAGGATTTTGCACTGTCAGCAGTTTTTTCCAAATTTCGCTGCGCAAATGCAAAAGCATATTGCAAGTGCTTTCTCAGTTCTTCCACATATTCATGTATTGTGGATGCATTTACAAGAACATGTTAATTTGTTCTGCAAAGTAAGTGTTGTGGCAAAACCATTTTCCTACCTGTTAAAATGTCGTGCAGGCTCACATTTGTCGATCTAGATGGTGTTGACATGAAAGCCATTAACACCAGAGGGAGTCGCAAATCCAAACTGGATCCTGTCTCAGCTACACACTTTTTTAAGATGTCAACTATTGATCTATTACACCTTTCCACTCCCCCTGAAGAGGAGGGCCAGTAGGAAATGTGCAACTTCCTTTTAACACCCAAGATTTGCCACATTTTTGTAATTACTGCACTATTGAAATGACTTCCACAGTCTGAGGCAAACCAAATCTTGAAAAGATATGATTGACTAACAAAGTGGCAGCGGTCTGGGCACTGCAGTCCGGGGCTGGAAAGCATCCCACCAATGTGTACATTAAACAAATAACCATTCCCCCAGGCTGATCTTTGCACAGGCCCTACAAAATTGATTTGCAGATCGAACCATGGGATTGTCAAAAGTCTTCATTAATGATGCTCTGAGATGGGGAAGCAGGCTGAAATTGCGCACATACTAACCATCGCCTGGTATAGAGTTCTACATCCTGTGACATGTGTGGCCAATAGGCATAATCTTTTAAGTTTCCAAGGTTTTCTGGGAACCTCTAAGGCCTGCAGTTATGGCATTATGGGCATGAAGTAACATCAATCGCCGAAATGACAAAGGCACTACCCATTGAATTTGGCCTGACACAGATTCCCTAATTATCAGCTCATCTTGTAAACTAATTCTCTTTTTTAATAACGGCTTCAAATCCTCCCTCCCTTCGCAATCTCCCTCAGTCAAAGGATTTTGCTCTGCATCTGACAAGTGATTGTAAAATGGACCTAAAACAAGATCCTCTTTTTGTGCCTTAAGTCTTGATCAGGAGTATCAAAACTCCCCTGTGCCACGGGCTGATAAATTGTTTTCAGAGATGGAGTGTTTTATCCTATCACCTGGATTTCACCAAGCAGGTATTCAATGGGAAATAACTCGCCCATCACAGCCCCAATTTCACAGCTAATTGATCTGCCTCATCATTTCCCTTCTTATCTTCCTCTGGTGTTTTCAGATGACCACATATCTTCTTCCAATGGATGATCATGTCATTTTCTGAAACATGCTTGTCTATAGCTTGGGTCATTTTGCCACATTTAAGTGGTTTATTGCTATATGTAAACATTTATTTCACTTTCCAGCCAGGCAAATACTCCACAAAACTATTTAGTGCATAATCAGAACCAACTAAAACTATTTCTTTAAGTTTATTTTGCACTGCTGTAGATATTGCCTTATAAATGGCGGCCAATTCTGCAACTTGACTGCTTTTGCAGCCTAATCTCATGCATACTCTCGGGTAGCTATTGCATTTAATCCACCTGTTTCCTATTCCTGCCACTAGTTCTTTTTCAGAATCACCTTCCACGTGATATGCACATCCATCTACATACATGGTTGGGAGCTCCTTACATCTTGTTTCATTGAAAGCCTTGTGGGGGGATTGCTAAAACTCATTTACATTTGTTTCTAATTCTGTGTCAAGTGCAGACAGCCGAACAGTCATGTAAATCTGATACCCCTTGAGCAACTGGGCTCCTTTTGTTCTGTCCATATCTCAGCTCCACTGGAGATCCCTGAAGGGCTAATATCCATGAAGTGATTCTCGACTGGTCCAAATTCCCTGATCTGATCCCTTTACTTTGCAAGAATTGTAAAGGCTGATGATTCGTTTGAACAATCGCCCACTCCCCTTGAATTATGGGACGGAAACGTTGTAATGCCCAACAGTGGCCAGAAGTGCTTTTTCACATTCACTAAACGTGGTCTCTACATGTGACAATGCGTTGCTAGCACATGCAATAGTTTTATTTGCATCATTTTTTGGTATAACATTGCAGATATGCATTGATCTATGAATCCTATTTCTACAAAGAAACCCTGACTTTTTATTGGATATGCCAAACATAGCGCTTTCATTAGACAACCTTTTAACTTGGCCAGTGCCTCACTTTGTTCCGTTTCTCATTTCCATGGTACACGCTACTTTAGTAACCTCATCAAAGGTTGTGTAATCTCTGCATGATTTTCAATAAATTTACTGTTGTAACTAGTCATTCCTAACAAGCTTTTACACTTTTCACATTAATGGGATCTTTTAGTTTCTGAATGGATTCCACCTTTTTCTTTTGTGGGTCTAACCCATGTTCTGTCACTTCACGGCCTAGGATGTTTTTCTTTTTCTTCACCACTGTGCTGCTTTCTGTAGAGATACTTTTGCTGCAGCCTTCTGTAGCTGACTGAGTACATGTCTAATTTCAGTGAAATGGGTTTTTAAATCTTTGATTAGCACTTCATCCACATCATAGAGGGCGCTAGAGGGCCACCCAAGATGGCCGCTTCTTAGCGAGCTCCCGCACGGCCGTAATAAATCCTATGAAATCCTGCCATAATTCGGTAATATGTCGCCTTGATAATCAAGATCCCAGCTGGGAAATCGCTGGCCCACCGCTGCACGAAACCCAGAACTAAAACAGGGAAGTGAAGACCCCTAACGCAATTCTACAGCTCCAACGCCACCCGGAAATGGGGGAGGCCACAAGCGGCGTGGTCCCATGCTGCGGTTCCGAGCCGAGCAGAGACCCGACTGGTGACCCTCTACTCCCCACTTCCGACTGACTTCCAGGAGGTGCGGATCGAGAACTCCAGAGACCGTGGTGCGGAGCCCACACTCCTCCCATCCTCCCCGCCCGCAGAGACAGCATCGAGGCCGTGAGCCCAGGCCCGTGAGAGCGACGGGACAGCCCCACGCGGGCCGTGAACCGAGGCCAAGCCAAACAGAACCCCCCCATCAGCCGCAGCGGAGGGAGACAGGAGTCGAGCTGCAGTGGTGCGCTCCTCCCCGAGGCCTCCCCTCCCTCTGCGCTCCTCCCGTCTGCAAAGCTGGGCTGGCCACGGCGCTCTCCCGCTCCCTGTGCTTGAGAGGGAGCAAACTCACAGGAAGGTTCCGGAGCGGTGATCGCAGGCCCCCCAAGATTCAAAACCATCAAACGCCTGCCGCATGAAGACCGAGGGGGCCTGACAACAAACACCCCCCTGCAGAGGGGCGCACAGGTACGGCGCAAGCACACTTTACAGGGACATAATGCTCCGCGCTCCTGTACAGCCCCCGCACCCAATCTGGACCAGACCTTTTGATTTAGAAAGTCTAACACCAGACACATTCTGTGCATGATGCCATTTCCCAGATACAATTTATTTTGGGTTCTGCTCACAATCCACACATTGTGATGAATGCTTTTAGAGCCAATTGTAATCTTTAGCATACATCTTACTACAATCCTTTGTCACAATTCATGGTCATGTAGGCCAAAGATGCGTTGATATTTTATTTTATAATGTGGGATCTCCTCCCTGTCAAGTATTTGCCCAAGTGCCTTTTCATTAATGGAAGTCCTTTCATGCTCAAACGCCAAAGTGGCTTCAATCATTTCAGAATGCCCAGTCACATAGATAGGGATCCATGGCTGCCTTTCTCCCATGTGTATTTCAGCAATTGTTGAAATCCGTTTTTCCTGATCGGATTTTGGAGTAATATTTGGTATGCAATTTCCTTCATTTAAATAAAAGCACAATGTGTTTTCATCTATTTCTGTTTGCCAGTTTTTCTTAGGGTCCAAAGAAATCTCCAAACATTGCGTCTCTTTTTCTCCTTGCATTTCATTCTGACACATGTGAATGACAGTGATGCTAGGCACACAGCCATTCTGAAAATATACTTCCACTGCACTTTCTGATTTAGAAATGGTGTGACATTCTTTTATACTGTTGCTTTAGGTCATTATGTTCTTAGGTTTCAATGTTTGTTTTGGCTAAAGACCACAACGCCCCATCAATGAGGGGTGATGGTCTCCTCAGGCAATTTGTCCCTTTGAGGAAGGATATTTCATTAATGAGTGTGACCAATACTTCTTGTCTCATCCTACTTCATGCCAACCTTTGTAACACCTTTGATAGGTATTTCTTCCCCATTGAAATTGTGCACAGGGCCTTCACTTTGCCTGACCTTTGCATAGTTTTGTGAGGATCTCCCCTCATTGATACTTTGAATCAGTTCCCTTGACATTATTGTTGCTTGGGCGCCTGTGTCAATCATAGCAAACGTGATACATTTCTCCACAACAGTGATGAGAACATAGTATCTTGTCCTCAAATTCTTCCAGTATGCATAGAAAGTGTGAATTGTTACGGATCTCAGGACCTACTTTTCTGAGATCAGCCTCGCTTTTTGCTAGGCAAAGGGGCATGTGAAATGATATTTTACCCTCCTTTATGCCCATTTCTTTTTTTAATTTCTTTCTATTTTCCTGGGCTCAGAACCAATTTGAAGTGTAGCCACTGACTGCCTATCTGACTTGAAACAACCAATGTTCACACACTATTTCTCATTGTGCCTTCCCCATTGTCTGGGTCCTGTCTACTTACCTTTACTCTGGAACCTATTGGCTGTGTATTTTCACAAGTGTCAGTTTCTGGTGTGTGACATTTATCTGCATTTTGCACGATGCCCGTCATTTCTGTCTCTTGGAAGATCCGTGGTTCAAAATACTGCTCAGGTTATTGACCTGCATCTGCCTTTTGGGGAATTATTTTATTACTGTGGGGATATCAACAGTATTTTGATCATCGGGTAAGGGTAAGCTATCTGTTGATCCTGACTCTTAGTTTTGTGTTCCATTTTCACATTGCATATTCTTCTTAAATCTACAGTTCCGTTCTTTAGGTTTTTCTTGTTCATTTTCCCCTTTTTGCTCATCTTTGCACACCTGAATGTTCTGGTTCAACTCCAGGTTGTGTGTGTTATAATGCCCTGTCTCACTTTCATTTGTTTGTTTTCTTGTTTTTAAATCAGCAATCAATTCAGTATTTTTATTCAACAGTAATTCATGTGCATCTGTGTTTTCCTCATGGCAGAGGTCACTAGCAAGTCACTTGCTGTTGCCACATACAAGATCACTCCTAGGACCTTCTGAACCTTTACTTGGTTGCTGCTTTTGAACAGCACATAATTTCCCCATTTGCTCAGACAACATTTTAAATTGGGCATCTAAGCACTGAAACCTGTCCAAGTCTCTAAATTCCTCTCTTTCTGGTCTGGTCCAGTAATGCTTAAATTCACCCCGATCAGGCCTGTTCTGGTACCTTTCAGGTGATTGATTTCTGTTTGCGTTTCCCCTGAATTCTGAAGACACAGGAGTTGGAGAACATGGGGTGACCATCCTCTGACCATGGTCCCATAGTGGGGACGACTATATTGGCAAGGTACATAATTCATATTTTGCCTTTCATTTAGTGGAAACAGTTGCCTATGTGTATTTCCAGTTTCAATTAATCCATCCACATACCTTGGTCTTTCTTGGTGGCGATACACCATTGTCTTTCGGTCAAATCTACTCTGTGCCATTAATGTCTGGTATTGGCTGCTATACATCTGATTTTGATTGTTATTTAGGCCTGGCACATCATGGCAAAACCCCACTCTGGGAGAGGAACAAGGTAACGAGGACCAATGTAAGCACTTCTGTCGCTGGGATAATTGGATTGTAACATAGGAGCCTAGGGCGGTGTTCTCTGTGGAGCCGCAACCCTTTGATTAGGTGTCATGTCATTCTTTGCCTGAGTTTGGGCCAATTCTAGCAGCATCTTTACAGATTTTACCTCCAAAATTGCTGGTGGGGATTCCTTAGACTTGGATTTTGTTCCTCTGTTTTTAGGTCCCTCCTATTCCTGATTAAATATTACCTCATAAGGATTGGTTGCCTGTTCAATTATCCATTCTAATGGTTTTCTCTGTCGAATTTACAGATTCATTGGGAGACAATTTATTTTTGCAGCCCATAGAAATACATTTTTAAATTCTACTGAGTTAGGGTTAAAGGTCACATCAAAACATGAGAATGCCCTTTTTAAGTTTTGAAAGAACTGGCCAGGGGATTCATTTGGTTGAGCAGCTAGGCTATAAACAGCTCTCTTGGATTGCTGTATAAACTGATAGGGTGATCATTGGGGTCTAATTTTCGTTCTCAAAATCTGCCAATGAAAATTTATCCTGTTCATTCAGACAACGGATAACACTAGCAGGAGCCGCATCTACAGTGAGAGGAAAATACCACCCATATTGTTTGTTAGGAATCTGAAGGGTTTTGAATATATCATTAACTGCCTTTAAATTCTCTCCTATACAGTGATCACCTTTTTTTGAACAATTTAATCAGAGATTTGATAGACTTCGTAATTTTCAAAGAACTACATGGTGCATTCTCGTATGTGCCATTTTGTCGCTCACTCCTGTTCTCTCGTGTTTGAGCAGTTGCAGGCGATTCAGATCCTAACATTGGATCATACTTGGGATTGGTCACCCCAAGTTACCTGGGGGCAACCAGACGTGGACTCCCTGCTCACTGTGCTCAGAGAGGCACAGTGTCATGACCACAGGTTAGTTTAGTTTCCCATACTTGTCCTAAGAGTTGCAGGTTTATAGGGAATTTATTTGCCCTAGCTAGTTATTGATTCTAACTCCCCATATTAATGGTTAGTTGAGTTTCTTTAATGGCCGCTAGGTGGTGCCTCTGGGTCAGTTAGTTAGTGGGTCTAGTTGTTTTCATGTGCCAGCTATTTAAGCCCCGCCCCTCAGGAGGCTCGCGCTTCGCGTCGTTTGTCTGAGTTCAGACTGAACGCTCGCCGCGTACCTCCGTTCCCTGTCACCGCTCATTAGACCTTGTCCACAGTTTATTCCATTCATTCCTTGAGTAACTTTAATTAGTTATCAGCTCCCTTCCTGTGTTTTTTCCAGTTGCTGCCGTTCCCGGCTCAGTCCTGTCATAGCGGTCTCCTCATCTCTCAGTTCGTAGCAGTTTTCTCTCACGCAAGTACACCTATTAAGTGCAAATGCAATTGCTCCGTTTGTGTTGCCTTATCTGATACATTGAAGTTGTGTATAAATGTTATTTGGATTCCTCACGCATTTTCAGGATATTACGTTGTTTGTAGCGGGTTCGCGCCCTTTCCTGTGGAGTTTTGTCTTGGAAGCTGATTTTCTAGTCAGATAATTTTGGTCACACTAAGGTTCATATTACGCTCTGTAATAAGGTGTTTTTCCATTACCGTCCCGTAGTGTAGTGAGGTAGTTTTTTCTGTCATTCTTCACTTGCATCACACCTCAGCTTATGCCCCCTTTAGGTCCAAGTAGCATAGGGCTTCTGTCATTTGTTTAGTGCCATTTTAGTCCCTTTCAAAAGAAACTATTATCCAGTATCCCATTCTTCAGGACTTGCGCCCCTGTATGAACAGGATGGAGAGCTCAACAAATTAAATATCAAGGTGAGATATTTGTTGCCCCCCATATTACCAGTTTTGACTTTCAGTTTTACGCGAGAAAACTAAGGAAGGGAAAATTGTTATTTTCTCCACAGAAATTCAGTGTCTAGTTCCCAGGAAGGTAGAAGTCAGTTGGAGCTCCAGAAGGTTCCCGCAGAGTTTTCAGGTGAGCGTTACAGAACGCAAAGCCGCTTTGAAAAAATACTCTGCCTGGACATTATGGAAACTCCAGAAGTAGACCAGTTGGCTCAGTTATTGGGAGAACTAAGGGCTGAGGTCCATGCAGCCCGCTCAGAAACCAGTGCTCTCTGGAGAGAATTAATTGTTAACCGGGATCGCACTGAGGAGTTAGCTCGTCAGATGTTGCAAGCCCAAGCGGGTCAAACTCCCTTGCCTTCTGCCAGTGTTTCTGCCCCCGTTTCAGTCACGCCTCCCTCACCGGTTCAGGTAATTGTTCCCGGCAATATCCCATTAGCTCCTCCTGAACGCTTTCTAGGAGATCCTAAGAAGTTTGCGGTTTTTCTCAACCAATGCCAGCTTCATTTCCTCTGCCGCCCCGGGGTATTTCCTTCTGATCAGGCCAAGGTAGCGTTTATATTATCCTATTTGGGTGGTTATGCAGCTGATTGGTCAATCCCGTTAGTAAATAGGGATGATCCGATTTTGAGAAATCTTGCAGATTTTCAGAAGGAGATGGAGAAATTGTTTGCACGTCATGCTCAGGGTCAGGCTCTGGATAATGAGTTGCTTTCACTTCGCCAAGGCAACCAGGAATTGTTGGCATATGTAGCAACTTTCAACAGATTGGTGGCAGAAACAAATTGGCCCACAGAAAAAAGAACCACCTTATTTCAGAGAGGATTACGTAATGAATTGAAGGACGTCCTGGCTCAGGTGGTGAATCCTCCAGAAGGAATTGCAGAATTCATTGATCTAACGGTACAACTTGACCAAAGATTGCAAGACAGAAGAATGGATCGCTCTCGTTCAGAAAACAGAACTTATTTTGTGCGCCCCAAGGAAAATCAGTTGAGAACCAGTTCAGAGAGTTCCGTTGAACCCATGCAGTTGGGAGCCATCAGAGGACCGATATCACAAGCTGAAAGAGACAAGAGACGCCAACAACAGCTGTGTCTTTATTGTGGTAAAGCTGGTCATTTTCTCAAGGAGTGTCCTATTAAACCTTCCAGGAAGCCTATTGGAGGTGTTAACCCAGACAAGAAGGACTCGGATTCGGAAAACTCCAGTGCCCGACAAGTGTAGAGGTCAACTTGTCGAGCATGGAGAAAGGTTTGGTGACTTCACATTTTGTTTTTCCCATTACCTTATCCAGTACGAAACAGCCCACCAGAATGCAGACTTTGCAAGCCTACATCGATTGTGGAGCAGTTGGGAATTATATGGATATCGACTTGGCAACTAGGGTGGGTTTTCCTCGTGTGAACAAGCACGAAGCTGAAAATGTATCAGCAGTCGATGGTACGCCTTTGGCTTCAGGTCCTGTTACTCAATGCACGGAGAACCTTATTATGTGTTGTCAGGGAAAGCATGAAGAGAGAATCACGTTCGACCTTATTAGCGCTCCTCAACTCCAAATTATACTTGGCTTACCCTGGTTGGAGAAACATAACCCAAGGATTGATTGGCGAACTCGGTCTTTGACCTTTGCTGCTGAGTGTAGAGAATCTTGCTGTAAAACAAACACCCAGGGTGATTCCCGTTTAATGGAGAAGGTCTCTGTATCAACGTTAGGAGTCATCGGCTTACTACCTCCCGAGTATGCAGAATTTCGAGACGTCTTTGAAGAGAAATTGGCCGAGGAGCTTCCTCCACATCGGCCCTATGATTGTCAGATTGATCTTCTTCCTGGAAGTGAAATTCCGTGTAGTCGGATTTATTCACTAACGGAGAAAGAAGATGCTCACCTAAAGAAATACTTAGACCAATACTTAGCCAACGGTTTCATCCGACCCTCTAAGTCTCCTGCTGCTTCGCCTCTTTTTTTTGTTGCCAAGAAAGAGGGCGATCTCAGAACTTGCATTGATTACCGAGCACTCAATCAGATTACTGTCAAGAATCGATATCCTATTCCCCTCATTTCAAATTTGTTGGACCAAATTAAAGGAGCTCAGATATTCACCAAGCTGGATCTTAGAGGAGCGTATCACCTGATCCGAGTGAAGGAAGGCGACGAGTGGAAGACTGCTTTTCGCACAAAGTTTGGCCTCTTCGAATACCAAGTCATGCCATTCGGGTTATGCAACGCTCCAGCAGCATTTCAGTGCTTTATGAATGACGTTTTGAAAGATTTGCTTGATGTCTGCGCAGTAGTATATATTGACGATATCTTGATCTTTTCAGCAACCCCCTCGGAACATGTGAATCACGTTTCAGCAGTTTTGAAAAAATTGCGAGAGCACTCCCTTTTTGTGAAGATGGAAAAGTGTTCATTTCATGTTCCTGAAGTAGAGTTTCTAGGGTATGTGCTGTCCTCTCAAGGAGTGAAAATGGATGTTCGGAAGGTAGAGGCAATTCTTTCATGGCCAGTTCCAACTTCGGTGAAAGGAGTCCAAAGTTTTTTAGGCTTTGCAAATTTCTATAGAAGATTTGTGGAAAATTTCTCGCAGTTGGTTCATCCAATCACGTCTTTGCTTAAAAAGAACCAGAAGTTTGCCTGGACCCCAGAGGCCACCATTGCTTTTCAGACTCTCAAGTCCAAGTTTACTGAGGCTCCTATTTTGAGACATCCACGTCCTGACTTACCTTTTATTGTAGAGACAGATGCCTCGAGTGCTGCCATGGGGGCCGTTTTGTCGCAACGAGATCCACAGACTCAAGTTTTGCATCCAGTTGCGTTTTGGTCGAAAAAATTTTCAACTGCAGAACGAAATTATACCATTACAGACAGGGAACTGTTGGCAATCAAGTGCGCCTTAAAGGAATGGAGACATTATTTGCTAGGTGCCCAACACACAGTCACCATCCTTACTGACCACCGAAACTTGCAGTATCTCCGCTCAGTCAAGGCCCAATCGGCTAGACAACTGCGATGGGCTTTATTCTTCGCAGAGTACGACTTTGTCATCACTTTTCGGCCAGGAGTTCGAAATGGGAAGGCCGACGCCTTGTCCCGGATTGGCAATGAAGATGAGACCTTTGTTCCCCAAGTTCCAAACAACATCATTGCTGGAGACAGGGTTTTAGGATTGCTAAACACTCCAGACCCTTTTTATGAAGAACTGCTGAAGGAAGTCAAGAGGAATGTGGTTCCTGAAGAGCTGCTTACCTGGACAAATCGAGGCAATCAATTCACCCTGCAGGAGGATATCCCGCATTATCAAAATCGCTTGTACCTACCTACTGAAGAATTGAGAAGACAAGTGATTGCTAACTACCATAGCTCCTTGATTGAGGGACATCCAGGGGTCACCAAGTCCTTGGAAAAAATCAAGAGACACTACTGGTGGCCTACATGGCGCAAAGATATCATTCAATTTATTCAAACCTGTGGAACCTGTGCACAAAATAAGAATACTAAGAAAAGACCGGCCGGTCTTCTTCAACCTTTGGATGTTCCACCGAGTCCTTGGCATACCGTGTCAATGGATTTTATTACCGATCTTCCTCCATGTAGGGGTTTTGACACCATTCTCGTGGTGGTTGACTTATTCTCCAAGATGGCACATTTTATCGCAGTCCAAGGACTTCCGACAGCTTCTGGATTGGCCAAGATATTTCTGGAGAATATTGTTAAGACGCATGGTTTTCCCTCCATTGTAATCTCAGACCGAGGTAGTCAATTTGTTTCTAAATTTTGGAGGCAATGTTGTGCTCTGGCCAAGATTGATGTTCGACTATCCACCAGCCATCATCCCCAAACCGATGGTCAGACGGAGCGCACCAACCAGACCTTAGAACAGTATTTACGATGCATGCTTCACCAAACAGAAGACTCTTGGTTGGATATATTGTGGGTGGCAGAATATGCTTACAACAATTCAACTCATTCCTCTACTGGGCTTACTCCATTCTATACATTACATGGCAGACATCCTCGAACTTCAGCCTTTGACCCTCCAGAACCTTTAGAGATGCCTGCTGTGAAAACTCTCCATGAATTCATCTCTACGGCCCACACTAGGGCTCAAGCTAGCTTGTCCGCAGCCAAAGAAAGTCAGAAGAAGTTTGCTGACCGCCATCGAAGTGCAGCTCCTAGGTTTCAAATTGGAGACTCTGTGTGGCTATCCTCCAGAAATTTGATGTTGAAAGGTTCAAAGAAATTTCTTCCTCGATTTTTGGGTCCGTTCTCCATAGAAGCCATCATCAACCCAGTGGCAATGAAATTGACCCTTCCTCGGAAGATGCGAATTCATCCAGTTTTTCATGTGTCTTTACTGAAACCAGTAACGCCAGATACTCGTTTAGAACCAGCTCCTGCTCCCGTTGAGTTTGAAGACAATCAATCTGAATATGAAGTGAAGGATATTTTAGACTCCAAGATGGTCAGGCACAAGGTTTTTTATCTGATTGACTGGAAGGGTTACGGTCCCTTAGATAGATCCTGGGAACCTAAAGAAAACATACATGCCACTAGATTGTTAAAAAGGTTTCATCAGAATCACCCCAATAAGCCGGGAGGAGAGTCCTTGAGGAGGGGTACTGTCATGACCACAGGTTAGTTTAGTTTCCCATACTTGTCCTAAGAGTTGCAGGTTTATAGGGAATTTATTTGCCCTAGCTAGTTATTGATTCTAACTCCCCATATTAATGGTTAGTTGAGTTTCTTTAATGGCCGCTAGGTGGTGCCTCTGGGTCAGTTAGTTAGTGGGTCTAGTTGTTTTCATGTGCCAGCTATTTAAGCCCCGCCCCTCAGGAGGCTCGCGCTTCGCGTCGTTTGTCTGAGTTCAGACTGAACGCTCGCCGCGTACCTCCGTTCCCTGTCACCGCTCATTAGACCTTGTCCACAGTTTATTCCATTCATTCCTTGAGTAACTTTAATTAGTTATCAGCTCCCTTCCTGTGTTTTTTCCAGTTGCTGCCGTTCCCGGCTCAGTCCTGTCATAGCGGTCTCCTCATCTCTCAGTTCGTAGCAGTTTTCTCTCACGCAAGTACACCTATTAAGTGCAAATGCAATTGCTCCGTTTGTGTTGCCTTATCTGATACATTGAAGTTGTGTATAAATGTTATTTGGATTCCTCACGCATTTTCAGGATATTACGTTGTTTGTAGCGGGTTCGCGCCCTTTCCTGTGGAGTTTTGTCTTGGAAGCTGATTTTCTAGTCAGATAATTTTGGTCACACTAAGGTTCATATTACGCTCTGTAATAAGGTGTTTTTCCATTACCGTCCCGTAGTGTAGTGAGGTAGTTTTTTCTGTCATTCTACACTTGCATCACACCTCAGCTTATGCCCCCTTTAGGTCCAAGTAGCATAGGGCTTCTGTCATTTGTTTAGTGCCATTTTAGTCCCTTTCAAAAGAAACTATTATCCAGTATCCCATTCTTCAGGACTTGCGCCCCTGTATGAACAGGATGGAGAGCTCAACAAATTAAATACCAAGGTGAGATATTTGTTGCCCCCCATATTACCAGTTTTGACTTTCAGTTTTACGCGAGAAAACTAAGGAAGGGAAAATTGTTATTTTCTCCACAGAAATTCAGTGTCTAGTTCCCAGGAAGGTAGAAGTCAGTTGGAGCTCCAGAAGGTTCCCGCAGAGTTTTCAGGTGAGCGTTACACACAGCTTCACCTCACTGATGAGGCCCAACAAGGCTGAAACACGTGTATGGTGTTGCTGTCGGTACTCTTGTTCACAAGGGAATTGTCATAGCATTTCGGTGATGGACTGCCCATGTGGGCGGGACAAAGACTGATATGCAAATTAATATTTCCCGTCTGTGAAAGGTACAGTGTGCAAAAAGAAGATGGCTGCGAACTCTCAAAGTGGTTAAAATCACTGAACAGGTTATCATGCCGTGTTCTTTCAAGAGAGGGGCGCCTGCTACCTTTTTTGTACTAACATTGGATCATAACCAGGCCTGGCCATGTGGACAGCTGCTGGTAAATTTCCCTGGCTAGGCGTGTGACCAAATTCAGCTTCAGTGAACCTTGTGCATTGCTGCTTATCTTGAGACTTAAGATCAAAGATTTGCTTTTTCAATTAATTGCACTGTGCATAAAGTTGCTGTGCTTCATGGCAAAAATTAGAATTCTCATTCCTGACTTAATTGATTATCTCTTTAATCTGTCTGACAACAGTCAACTGTTTTTGCTTTTTCTTTACTCCCATCCATTAACTTAAATATTTGAGCTGAGGTTTGAGCAGTCTGCGGCAGTCTTTCTACCGTGTCGTTTGTGGGAGGACCCACTTATACTCAGCAGACACCGCGGAGCGGTGAGCGGAGCTTTGAGCTGAGGTTTGAGCAGTCTGCGGCAGTCTTTCTACCGTGTCGTTTGTGGGAGGACCCACTTATACTCAGCAGACACCGCGGAGCGGTGAGCGGAGCTTTGAGCTGAGGTTTGAGCAGTCTGCGGCAGTCTTTCTACCGTGTCGTTTGTGGGAGGACCCAATTATACTCAGCAGACACTGAGGAGCGGTGAGTGGAGCTTTGAGCTGAGGTTTGAGCAGTCTGCGGCAGTCCGCGGCTGCTCCCGGATGAAGCCCACCATCGGAGCCTCGATTGGGGCGCCTACCCTTCCCCAAACACCGTTGGAATCGCCATCACCATCGGAATCGCTGTCACCGTCGGAATCAGCCTTGGAAGTGCGAAGGCTTAGAAGGAACTACAAGGCTCCAGAAGTTCATCTACAGAAGCCTCCAACCAAAATAGTAAAGGAGACAAAGACTAGTGTAAACACACCCTTTACCGCAACCAATTCTGCAAGCAAAATGTCAAAAACACGGTTTGATTTCGAAAACCCGGTTGACATCTCTCGGCGTTCACCTTTTCTGTATCTGACAAATCTACATGCGGAGCATGCGGAGACTAGGATCTCCTTAAACCACTTTAACTTCCAAGCTACCAACAAATTTGCATTCGCACCGCCATCGCTAACCAAGGACCGGACTATGCCTCCCAACTTGCCCGTCTGACCTGTGCCGCGGATCGATGAGCTGGAGGAATGCCTCTCCCCCACGGGTGCTTTTGCGCCTTGTTCGCCAGGACGGCATACTGCGGCAGTGATCCTCTCCTCCTCCCCCTGCTCTGCGATTTCCATACAGCCTCACCGCCGTACCCCCGAGTTGGCGAGAGGAGCAGTGGCCGTGACTGTCGGAGGATGGCCGGCACCTGCCCCTGTGCTGTCCGAGCCAGCGGAGGCCCGAGGAGACATTCCGTTGGCAGGTGGACTCTCGCAGGTCGGAGGACTGGTTCCGACCCATGAACTAGCTGAGGGGTGTGGTGGGCGGGCTTCGAAGGGGAAGGAGGATCTCCCCCCCGCCCCCTGACGGGACCAAACCCAGCCCCTCACACCAGCTACAAGTAGCAGAGGACAAGAAAGCAAGCTCTCTGGATCACCGCAAAGGCGAGTCTGCCGTGAATGCAACAAACGTGACTCCAGCAATCACGTTGCTACTGGCACAAATCCACGCAGCAATGAGCCCTACCATGGACTCCCCACAACAGAACCACGACGGTCGGCAGACCGCAAACGAAATAACGTATTCCAACCTACCAATAGGGAAGTCTCAAATCTTTGAGCTAGACCGCGCAGGAAACACTGAAACAAACGTTCCAAGTCTGCAATCCCCCACAGATCATTCCTCTGTTACCACAAACAATCCTTTTGCACCCTCTTCAAACAACAATATGCGGGAAAAGACCTATTTGACTCTACAGTAGTAGAGCTCTCTATATTACAGAATACCCAAACACAGAAAAACCAAAAGTCAAACCGACTCCTCTTGATAAAGCCCTTAAACCTTTGTGCCAAAAATTGTTGAAGGAATCTAGTTCTTGCTTACAAAACTCTCAAATGTTAAAATACAAAAAAAAAGGTGCAATAAAAAAAACTCCTCCGCATCCACTTCTATCAGTCGCTCTTAAAGACTTCTTCAAAAAACAATGTAAAAGAAAGCTGGACCAGGACCAAGAACCATTAGACGCGGAAATTCTGGAGGCTATCCAAGACCTACCCCCAGTGCCCAAAGTAAGGAAAGTGAAAACGCAAAAAAAACACCCCGGCTACCAATTTATGGCAAAACTACACCGGAAAGAAGCGCTAATCCCAATAGCGCCTCACCCCCTACGGACGACCAAAATCCGCCCACGGCAAACCCTCCTGGTGAGACTATGGAAAATCAGTCCCCAGTTAAAATCACCGCACCAGGGCTGTCTAAAACAAACTCAAAACAAACAGAAACGCAAATACAAGCTGAGAACATCAATAAACCCATTCCACCCACAGAACAAGAAATAAACGGTCGCGCACAACCACGAGCCACTGAGAGCCCACTAAAAGAAAACTCACCTACCAAAACAAAGTCGGCACTGCCACCACTCTCTAGACAGTATAACGTTCCTGGCCGCCCATCGAAGAGTCAACTGGAATCTGGCCAACTTCACTCCAACCAAAAAACTTGAACAGATCGATCCAGGCAGACGAAAGCTCTGCATTTACAGCACCACCATCGCCATGTACAACAAAAGATCGATCACCACCTAAAAATAGGAGGTTAAGTGAAATATCTACACCAAGCGCCAAGGAATGATTTTAAAAAAAAAACAGACCTAACAACTATTATGTCGGCTATAACAATAGCATTAGCACCCTTTTGGAAACTCTATGAGAACATCAGTGACTCTTTAAAAGATCACATCACAATCACAGCAATGATGCACACCAAGCTGATTTTCGTCGACGGCTTCATTACAGCCCTGTAACAAAGGAACAAGACAGACAGAGACACTTGGGACCAGAAATTTGCTTCACTCGACGAACAACTAAACTCCTTAAAATCTACTACTCTAGTCAAACCAAGTATGGCTGATAAAGAAACCCAGTGAACGCCATCATCTCCGCCTATAGAATTGGCTCTGGTGTTCTTAAAAACAACTGATAAACATTCTCGTCCGCCGACTAAAGCACCTAAACTTAAGCTGAAACTCGCTACAGGCGCCCAAGAAGATTCTTCCAACTCGGAAACAGTGTCAGCGCTGGATCTAGTGCTGGCTTCAAGGAAAACTACTAAAAAAAAGAAAACAACAAAAAACGACGGATGAAAACCAAGATTTTCGATACCAGAGCGAAAATAATGACAACGCAGAGCCACACAATACCCCCTCCCCCAGGACCACGGAGGACTTCCTGATTCGAAGCTCCATGATTGACTTAACACAGCACTGGGGCACAATAGAAAACTCAGAACCACAAGTTGAAAATGCTACCGATTCCAAAATTGAAGCACCAAAGGTCCCACCCAGTTCTAAGAACGATAAAACCAAGGAAATATCCTTAAATCATAAAAGTGAGAACAAGGATAGAACGAAGACATCGCAGCTCTCGGGAACTATTCAACCACACCTGAAAGTGATAACAGATCGACTCTAGGCAACGAAAATCGTCGCCAGCAAACCAGAAAGAGACCCTCTTAAGATCAAAAGTTCCTACAACAAGAGCTACCCGCCTATTTAAAATAGAACAAAAAATCACGGAGGAACATTACATGATTCTAAACAGAAGAACAGTGCTCAAGATTTTAAAACAAGTACACACGCTACAGGCCTTAAATTCAAACAACTTCATCTTAATCGAGCCGTACCACAGGTCCAAGCAAGCAAAAGCGTATCTTCATATCAGGAGCTCGGCACTTTGTGAAATTCCTCAGGGCGTCTACAAGGAGTTAGAACAGTTGGGCTTTATACTCAACGAGATCCCAATTCAGAACACAACTAGCAACCACGAAGAAAACTAAGACCTCAGACATCAAAAAATATAGATTCAAATCACGAACAGAGGACTTATATGGATCTTCGAGAAGGAGGAAAACTTCATCTCAGTCGAGAGAAACCATCCAAAATTATACTAGATCAGCCTGGGAACGAACAAATACACCAGATAAATCGAAACATGGTCCTTCCAGAAATGGGAGAACCCTTACAAGAAGAGAGCACAGAAACTACAACGACAAAGGGAGACACCAAACTCCCTGACACCCTTCGAGAGTTCGATATCAAGACCATCGATCCTCCCCGGAACACGCTGTTGAAAGCAGAAAAAAAACATTAGACCTGCCCACCACTACCTCAGACGTTGTGCCAAAAAAGGGCAGCTGGTCATGGATACGGGATGCCCGAACACCGGGTATCAAAAGATAGCATCAAACAGGGGGCGCCAGTCCACCAACCCCCCCCAAAACGAGAAGCACAGGAAAAATCGCTTCTCTCCATAGCCTCATGGAACTCCAGAGGCCATATGCACCCAACTGAACTTGACAGCTACAACCTGGGAGTACACGACATCCTCTGCCTCCAGGAATCCTGGTTTTTGGACAAACCGGCACTGGATGGTTACAACATAGAGATCTCTCCTGCCTACAAAGGCCCACTGGGTCGCCCGTCATCTGGCCTATTAACAGCTACCCGCATAGGCTCAGGCATACATATCATCAAGAAAATAGAAGCAACCTATGGATTCTTGGCTGTCCTTGCCACATGGACGGACGAAATCGCAGTGGAAAGAAAACCTTCTCGAGAGCCCCTCGCTATCATAAATGCCTATTGGAACCCTCAAAAAACAACACCAGAAAATGTCTGCGATGCAGCCGCCAATATCATTGACGAAATCAGAATTAAACATCAAACCCCAAACATCTTTATCTGTGGGGACTTACACGCAAACTGTGTAGCCCAAACTGCGCCAAAAACAAAAGCTTCTCCCTACACTCTGGCGGAGTCAAGGGGAAAACTATGGCTAGCATTAATGATCTCCAGGAACCTCCACAACGCAGCCAATGGTATGAGCGACCAAATGCTGATACCTATGTGGGAACGTGATATCTCATCAGCCACCCTCGATTACATCTTTGTCTCTGAAAAGGTCTACCAGCGCATAACCTCCTTCGAAATAATTAGAACAAAGGCTAGCGACCACAACCTATTGAACCTTAACTGTAACACCAGTGTGCGCGACCATCTATTTTACAAACCATCGATCAGGACAAATTCCCAGGCTACCCATTTGTGTATGTCCTCTAAAGACATCAAAACTGATAACTACAAAAGCTTAACTTCTCATATTGAAGTGAAAGACGCAATCTTCAGAGACAGCTAAATTCCTCTGCTCCTTGCTTTTAAAAAACCAAGGATGCTCACCAATGATCTAAGCTCTAATCATAACCATGTGTATAACGCTACCCTGGTAACCAAACGCAGATCCTTAAGGAAATTAAAGAAAGAAGCAGCTGCGTTGAACACAGCAACCTTGTGGGAATTTTACCACACAGAGGAGAAAATACCAACAATGGCTGAGAAAGGTAAGATGTGACCTTTACCAATCAGATGCAGAGAGTATGCTCAAGGCTTTAGCCACCAAAAAATCTCGGGACTTCTGGTCTATGGTCAACCAAACTGTCATCCCAAAACCCTAATGATTAACTCTGTCACCGAAGAAAACTGGGTCAAACACTTCTCAGAACTCTTTGACTCACCTCTAACGTCTATCAACCCTCCATCGAGATCGCTAGAGGGAAATTGGGTGGACCTCTCAGACGAAGACAAAATAAAAAAAGTCATCACAAGGCTGAAACTATCAAGAGCCCCTGGACCGGACGGGTTAGCAAACTCTGATCTAAAAGAACATCCAGACGACTGGTCAGCGGTATTGAGTATGATCTTTAAAGACTGCAAAAACCGAAGGACATTACCTGACTCCTGGACCCAGGCAGTTATCGTCCCCATTTTCAAGAAGGGCGTTAGAGAGGACCCTTCCAACTATCGACCTATAGCCCTGTTAGACGTCATAGGTAAGGTCTTCGCCACAATCCTCCTGAGCTACTTTCAGAAATGGGCACGGCTTTCTCCCTCTACTGACCCACTACAAACTGGATTCCAGAAAAACGCTAGCACTGCAGCCAATATAATGATCCTGAGTATCATTAAAGACAAAGTCTTGTCGGGCGCACCAAGAGTTTTCCTCGCATTCGTCGACCTATCTCAGGCGTTCGACAGAGTTGATAGGCCTAAACTATGGAATAAACTAAAGACATGGAACTGCCCCGATGAAATCCTGGCACCCATAATCACCCTCCGCTCGAACACCAGCGTGACTGTCCGTCTGAACAACCAAGGTCTACTATCCGACCATATACCGTCCCACAGTGGAGTGAAACAGGGCTGCCCGCTGGCGCCCGCTCTTTTCATATCGTTCCTAGGTGACTTTAAAGATTCTCAAGATATGATCAGGTCATTTCCACCCAAAGTCGGCAACTTAAGGGTCAATCGACTTCTATATGCTGATAATTCTGGACCACACACAGGTCGGACTCCAGCGCCAACTGGACAACCTCGCACAGTACATCAAGGACAACAATTTGGAGATAAACGAATCAAAAACTAAAATCTTGATCATGCAGAAAAAGAGAAATAAGACTTCAAGTCAAAAATTGAAGTCGTCTCAGCGTTTAAATACCTTGGGGTCGAAATTGACAGCTCTAAGAACGCATCTAGTATGCAACAATCTTTATGGACAAAGACTAAACACCTAACAGCCCAGCTCCGAGCAGTTGATAGGAAATATGGCAAATTTAGCCTGTTACCTGCAATCCAGTTCTACAAGGCAAATGTAATTCCGTCCCTGGTATACGGCATGGATGCAACACCTTCAATCCCGTCCACTCTCTGGCCTAAATTGGAAGGCTTTATCTGGCGAACAGTACTTGGTCTTCCAAAATCCACATCGTCTGCTGCAATAAGGCGAGAACTCGGCCTGCTCTCCTTGACTGCAATAGTGGCCCAAAGCACAATGCAGCTATTTAGAAAGATTCGACACCCGGAGAGCCTTCAAATATACCGCATGATTAACGAAGAAATTACCAAAGGAAACAACCAGATGCTAAAACACTGGGTTGAAATTCAACAACAAACATTGCAGGAGATCGCGTGTTCAGAAGATGACCTACTCCAAAATCCTTTAAGAATCAAATCGAAAATGGAATGGCTAGATTGGATAAACACAAACGAAAAAGCAGTATCAAACAAACTGTAAACCACCTGCCACCTGCTCCTAACAAGCTTAGAGAGCCAATGGAGTACTGCACAAAGTATCCTAGTAAACTGTTAATGAAAACTCTACTAAAAGCTCGTCTCAATCTACTACCCACCCAGGAAATCTTAGCTATCAGAGCAGCAACGAAGGACAAAACTTGTCGACTCTGCAAAAATTCACAAACAATAGAAACTATAAGACATCTTCTGATGGCCTGCCCGGCGATTGCACAAGAAAGGGACGCCTTCTTTGGCCCTCTGCGCATAAACTCTTTCGTAGACGATGAAGATACGTGGTGGAACCGTCTAATCACAGGAGCTCGAACTAGATGGCTAATTCCGACAGCTAAACTTCTAATCATCGCCATGGAAAAAACCAACCCTCATTGATGCCAACGCAAATTTGCATCCATAAGTTAGACGGCGACCCAGATCTCCCTGCATAGTCAAGACGATCAAAGTTTTTTTTTTTCTCTTTTTTGAGTCCATCTACTTCGTAATGATGAAAAACCGTTTTGTAAAAATCTAAAAAGATTATACACAAAAAAAAAATATTTCTTGTTCCATGGAACAGAATTCCTTATCCTTTTCAATATTATAATTTCTAAGGATCTGAATTTCTGAAATTGCGACCTCTTTATCCTGTTTTACATCATCCAATACTGTTCTTAAATGATTTCATTCTTGCTCACTTTCAGCAAATTGTTTGTCTCTCTAAGCATACTCGGCGTTCATCTTGATACATTTGGCCTGCAATGGCTTGTCCAACTCCCCATGTTTTTCCATCTGTAGCAATCAGTCTTGTTCTGCATCTAAATCACAATGCAACTTGCTAATGACCTCAAACACTTTCCTTTGCAGCTTTATGGATCTGTGTAACAGAAACCAAAGCTTTGCACAATGCTTCCTTCATCAAAAATAACTTCAGATGCCACTTTTGCCACTTCATTGCAAATCCTATCTTTCCATGTTATTAGGTTTTCAGATGACCAGGTTGCATAAGCATAGAGTTTTGCCTCGAGGTAGTTCGATATTTCAGGAAACTCTGTCTGAATCTGAGACATGGTGGGACTATTTACCTCACTGCTCTAACTCAGAGAATGAGTGCAGAATATGGTTATGCTATATGATGCTATATGATGCAATGCCACACACAGTAATTACTTTACCACTTCCCAGTGTGGGCTACATTGACCCACTCAGCAGAATTCCCATCCATGACCTAGCTGCGATTCTGTAGTCAACAGCAAAATGGCTGCGCTGGCTCCTTGGAGCACCAATGCATCCAAACTGCGTTTTGCAGCGACAATAGGATGGCTGCACCATCTTGCCAAACACATATTGGGCGAGTTGGAACAGGGTGCACACCGAGAGAGTTGCCAGTGTGTTCTTGGGTGCACCCAAAAGAAGCGAATCAAAGCAGCTCTGCTCTACTGCTTGCAAAAAAGTTCCCATTGAAAAGGGAATCTTTTACACTAAAAAGGATGCTGCCCTGACACTATTTTCATCTGTTCCACATCACATTGCTTATATCCATAAGGCCCTGCCATGCCCATCCATATCCAAATTATGCTCAGCAGAAGAAAGCAAGACAGGCTGTGTCAGCCAAATCTGTAAAATCAAAAGAAACTTCACTTTCAGCGGCAGAAAACGCTTGACATTTGAGTCACAAAATGTCAAAAAGATCAATGCTTCAAAGCAACCCCAGCTCTCTGGGCCTATGTCAATTTCATTGCATCTGTGTTTCAAGCAAACTGCTGTATAAACGAAACTGAATAGGGCTGCAAAGCAATATTGGGAAGTCAGATGGAAGAAGCAAATTTAAAAAGGGAAATCCTAGCAGCTCTCACCATGTGTCAAAATGGGCTGTTGCAAACCCAAGAAAAACAATGCCAGTTTCAAAAGTAGAATGGTGAATGAAAGCTTGTCCTTGCCTAGCAATATAAAGGGGGTTGTGCTGGGGAACTTATATGGGATGTTTTATTCAACAGGCTTGTTTTTGATTCAGAACAAAATAAAAGAAAATAAAGAATTAAAATGTATTGGCTGGATTTGGGAAGCTCCAGAACAGGTCTTTCTGCTGGCTAAACTGAGGCCTTCCCCCACAAAGAAGCCACCATAAACTTCTAGGACACAGGCATGCTAATCGCCACCTTGAAAACTTTGAATGGACCAAGAGCACTAAAACATCCCGTGCCCAGTATACTTTTGTCTGTGCTCCAGGCTGAGACAATAGATCTGGGACACCTACGTGCGACCTGGGAAGTGACACCAATTAATCACTCAAACAAAGGAGTTTCAAAGAAAAACTCCATGACAACCCTGGGGAAGCTATCCTTTGGGGGTAGCCTGGAAAGACATGACCATATTTGGAGGACAAAGGCAGCCCCATTTGGCTCAATACACTATTTGATGAATACACTTTTAAGACTGTTAATTCTGTAACCAGACAGCTCAAAAATGTAAAAGTTGTACAGTTTAAATGTAATTTCCGTGGCTTTCAAATAAGATATCTTGGATGTCAATAGAATGTATGGGACACAAACGCCAGAAAAATGTCAATCACGGGGAAATGACATATGATAGAACGTTAAGAATTAACAGAGAGATGCCCTATGATAATATGTACACACACCTAAAGTTATAGAATTTTAAGTAATATATTTCTCACTAAAAAGTGCAAAAAACTGGTAGAAGGGCGAAATATGTAATCTGCCTAGGTAATTTGTAAAGATGCCAAAATTGTGCAAATGTGTGGTTTATGTGAAGAATGATTTTAGCTGAACTAACTGTGGGATGATCCTATGCATTGTAAACCCACATCATAAAGATGATGTCATGTCTCTAAAAGTCCAATCAATTGACAGGAAGGTGTTAACAATCACCCCTGGTCAATCCAGTTGTTAAGAGGCTTACTCAGCTAAATCTGCCCTACCATATAATTCTATGTCACCATGCTTTATATAAAGGGTGGCTGACAGAATTCTACACCCACACTCTCCTGAATTTCCAGCGCCTGCGTTCCTGATCTTCTACATTCATCTTGCCAGATTCCAGATTCCACTGCAAGGCCAAAGCAAACCTGACCCTATCCCAGCAAGGCCTAGATTCAGCAAATCCTACTAAAATCCCATTAACAAGGGGAAAAACTGTGGTACACTTTTGGGGGCGGGGCATCCTGAGACCAGACCAGCTTCTTGCCCGCTAGCTGCATGCCTGCTGTACCTCTCATCCAGCTGTACTGCTATCCAGTGACCAGAATTGTCCAGCTGTTCTCTACCTGGTGACCCGAGCTATGCAGTGACCAGAATCCGGTTGACTGTTCCAAAATCCCAAATTCAAGCGCGGACTGCGCATTTCCCCCCATCTCATAACACATTGCCTACCTCATCTTGACCCTTTGTCTTTGTTCCACTCTAAGCAACCCTATCCATGCCTTGGTAATTTGTCCAACTGTCCGAATTCTTTGTGCATCTGGTCGGTGATTTCCTAGTGTTAGCGCCATTCTTTCATTCATCCCATCTTCTAACTCCTTAGCGATATTTGGAATAACTGAAATTAATTCCCATATAGATCCAAACGCAGGGTGAAAGGGTCAAGTTGTAAATTAAGCCGGATCCTACTGTGTCTTTCTTTAACAATAGTCTTAATAATCTAGTTTAAGTAAAATCTGTTCTTTTTCTCAGCCGATTTTCTCTTTCACGGCCAAAATCGAACCTTCTTTTAGCTTGCAAATCTTATCCAGTTATTCAGCTACAACCCTCCTTTCACTTCTATATTGTCCCTGTGTTGTGCATCTATCTCCCCCAGGCCAAAGACCGCATTCTGATTTTAATTATTTCAACTGTTTTTTTTTATAAAAAAACGTTTGTCATTTAAAACAGCAATTGAGAAAAAAATGCAACTTTCCAACGTGTGATTCGGCTGCATAGTGTTCTGTTAACTTTATTTTGAACTGTATGCCTTTTATTGAGAACTTGCCTTGTGATTGCCAGTGTTTATATATTCCTGCTATTGTGAGAAATCATATTTGCCTCATACATTTAACCGCACATTGTCAATTTCTGAGTGCCATTTCATGCCATTGTAAACGGCTTTAAAATCCTTTTTGCCTCTTATTTTATGAGGGAAGGTCGGATTTTGATTTTGTTTGCTGCATAACATCCCTGCTGCTTTTTGCTGTCCATTCCAAATTCGATTCATAGGGGTTTGGGAGGGCATTTAGGGGGAAATCTTAACTCCGGTGCTATCTACTCAGAGAAAAAGTGTTCCTATTCATCTGTGCTTTGTATATGTTCTTGTAGGAGGTTAACCAAGTGTCTTGCTTCAGTTTCCATTGTAATTATCACCCCATTGGTGATTGCAGCCCAGTATTAAAATGTGTATGATTGTCTTTGAAATTTAAAAATAAATATTATATTTTCACTAACTGTCCTGGTTCATGGTCCATTGTGACCTGGGGTATTTAAAAAAAGGGGGTGTGAGACGGGTTGTGTGCCATCTCAAATTGAATTAGTAGAATATAAAGAGAAAGCATTCCAATTGTGCGCTAAATACTAGGGTAAGACTAAGGTGTATCGCCAAATTGAAATCATTAACACTAGCCAATGCACAAAAGTTTGTTAGAGATATTTCCTGCTGGTAGATTGGTATTTCCTGGTATAGCGAGTCTAGAATATAGGGAATTACCTCGTGATTGTTTTTATACCGGGGTCAATAACAGTAAGCAAACACTGGATTTAGTACACTCTAAAGGATGCCCTTGCAGTATTTCATATACAATACCACATTATGTCCCTTTGGCGGTATTTCAGAATACATTTATCATGTGAACCGAATATTGTCATTCACACACATAGGCCCTCTGAAAACTCAGTACATAGCAATCAGTTTACATTTTATCTTACAACACGTGGCAAAATGATTTACCACAGGCGATAAGAAGAATTCACTATTTGTTATTCATAGTGCCCTATCTTACCACCACATGCCATAATAAGCAACTCCGGCTAATTCAATATACTAATTTCTATTTTTCATAGAAGATTAGAATTAGGCACAACATTCAAACATAATAAACAAAACACAGTGTTCTCTCAGAGTATTTTACATCTGTGGCTCAAAAACGAAGCAAACATAAAGAAATGCAACTCATCTGCAGTTACTTTCCCAGTGATATGTGCTTTGAATTTCTTAATGAAAGCCTCCCTCACGGTAGCTTGCTTTTCTTATAATGGAGAAATATGAACGCAGCTGTCTACGTTTAAAATGTACAGAGCAAAATCTTTAAGAAAAAAAAGGAGGGGGGATTACCCACGTTTGACAATTTACTGAATTTACCAAGAATAATATTTGATTGTGTGTGTCCCGAACTGCCAACTAACCCAGTCTAGTTGTCAGACAGAATAATTCTTTATCCGGTTCACTCCCTCTGAGCTTGGAAAGAGCCCACAGCGTTCTCTGCCAGTCACTGCCACACACTTCTCCCAGGGTCAGTGAAAGATTAAGCGAGCCAGCGACTGCAAACTCTTCTGAGACAACTGCCAACCCAGGAGCCCGACAGAGAGAGACAGCCCTCCTGTGCTGTGCTACTTAAACCCTGTGAACTAAGATTGCCCATAATGTAGATCTTACTTATATAAAATATAGAAATGCCTGCCTCTTCCAGTGACATCATTCCATCAGAACCACCTCCCTTTGTAAATCAACCAACTCTCTGGAAGCTTCTGAGCCCATGACTAACCTGCACAAACTGAAAACGCAGGAAAACTAACATCTGGACCAGAGTATTATTATACCAGCAGACCAGAAAAAGAGGTCCAGAGAAAATTGTTTGCAAAATGATAACATTTATTTTTAAATGATACAAAGATTAGAAAAAGTGTGTTTTCTAAAAATTGTGTAGCGCCTAATACTTTGTGATTTATTCACTTTTTCTAATCTTTGAATCATTTAAAAATTAATTTTGAAATAATTTTGTAAACAATTTTCTCTGGACATCTTTTTCTGGTCTGCCCATGACTAACCTGCCTGCTTAGAACAGCAACAACAGATGCGAAAGTTAAATTTCCCTGCTCTGTCCTTTCCAGTTCTACAATATGAACAATGGAACCAGATCTCAGACCGCCTGCAAAACCATTTCTTCCACGGTTATTTGTTTGCATTTTAAATCAAATCTGCACAGCACATTTCATTTATCAATTTGCACTGAGGTTTGTACACAAAATCATGGACTGATCTGCCCTGAATGTTAATAGGGAATATGTTATATGTTAGAGGGATACCGTAAATTAGTACACGTTAGTCTTACATTGGAGAGCCACAACCATGGCTTTCCCCTTACCCCCATCAAGGGGAAGACTTGTGCTATGGAGGGAGTTGTTTCCAGTCACCTGCCAGCAAAATAAAGTGCGAAAAATACAAGTACCAGAATCCTCAGAGCTAATTAACTTGCCACACCTGAAAAATAAATGCAGAGCTGCCTGAAATAACTAAGAAACTCAGCCTCCCTGAAGATTGATGAAGTCATGAAAACGTGCGTTAGGAGGAGAAGCTAAAGACTGGTAACATAGCGCCTGCCTTTACATCTTTAAACAATGTTAGTCTTATGGTTCACAACAATTCAGACCATAACTGTGATATGGAGGAAAATGCATGTTGTGCAGTATCAAAGTCACCTTTTTTTTTAGCTGGCATGTTTTCGCGCATTACCAATACTGACACCTACTAGATTCAGCCTGAGTCTCACACTCTTGCTCACTACTAGGGTCAATGTTTTATCCTTCTTGAAATGTCGAGCTCTAGCTAAAATGTGCAGTCACCGTTGAAATTCAGAGTCACCTCTCCCTACGAACAGCTCTAACATTAAATGGAAGATGCAATATTTGCTATTGTACATCTGCCATTAACTTGATGGAATGCATCAGGCAGCACAGCACAAGCTTTTTCCGCCACACATACCCCTTCTGGCAGTATCAATGGGGTGTGGGTTGATTCAAGAAGATCTTGAGCCACATGCTTGGCCTACGTCAGACTAGACTGAAAAGCCACCTGTCCCTCTGGGGAGGGTCTGGTACAAAGCCTGCAATCTCTCGCCACAGGTGCTGATAAGCTGCCACTAAAAGTGCCTAGGAACCTTGAGGGCCAGATCTCACACAGTCAAATAGGACATTCAGGAAGCAACTGGAGATTAAGCCTCTTTCAGACTTGTCAAGATGTACAATGCAGGTTAGCTCGAGGGCGAGTGGCATGGAGGAATCGCTACGGTCAAGAAGCACTTGCTGGGGAAAAACGGAGCACAAGCTCCATGGTTGCTACCATTGACGATTTGAAGAACAGTCACAGGAGAGAAACTCTTAGGATCTGTGGTCTGGAGAAAGGGGCAGACAGACTGATCCCAGGGGTTGTGTCCTACAGTTCTTTAAAGTACTACTCCAAGACATTGCAAGTAACAGCATCAGCTTAGACTCATAGGGTCGAGTGGCAAAGAAAGGGTCCCAAGACACAACCCAGGGACATCATAATGAAGTTCCATGCCTATACAAGTAAGGAGAACATTCTGCGCACATTGAGACAACTGGGAACCATCACCTACCAAGGCCACAAAGTTGCAACTATCTACGGTCAAGTACAGATGGACATTCCCATTTGACCTCTTTCACCTGGGAAGAGAAGCAATGGAGATGCACAACCCCAGAGGAAGCGGTAAAGATCCTGGGACTTGCGCTCAGGTCTGCAAGTGAAGACCCTGAAGATACACTGGAGTAGTGCTCCAGGGCCCCTAAGGGTTGGCCAGCCACAGGACCCTGAGAACAGAGTAGAAGCGCTGCTGACACTGGGAGGGAGGGCGTGACTAGGCCTGTTAATGTATTGTTTGCTATGTTCTGGGAAGACATAAGGTGACGAATGTTGCAGCGGTACACCCAGGGCTAGGTGAGGCACTTGTCTCGATAGGAGACCCTTCAAATCTACCCTCACTGGCTGGACGAGAAATAACTAGACAACCTTAGCATCTTGTTAGCTAAATGTGAACATTATTGTTATTTGTTTTTAGGATGCTCAATACATGGTATTTCAATATTGATGAGGTGGAAAGTTTGGAAGCGCACAACAGGGTTGTAAGGTTCAGGCTCTCTGGAAGCTATACAGGGACCAACATGAGTACAGTCTGATTGTAGCAACTCCTCGTCTACAGGAATGCGCTTTGGTTGACCTCGTATAATGTCAGGGGAATAAACACCCAGAGGAAGAGAGCTCAGCTTTTCCACAGGTTAAAGAGTCAGCAGGTAGATGTGGCAGGTAGATCCCGGCCCTTCTTACTCCTCAGAAATGTGTTCGGGGACATTGGTAAAGTGGCTGAAACCACTAGACGACTGTTCAATGTATCCTCTGTGGTCACAAAAAGATGTATATTGCAATGTTGGAAAGCCTCACATGCACCGCATATTGATAATTTCCTTCATGAACTGACATTTGTGAATGAATGGGAGGAACAATTTGTTAAGGATGCCCACAACAAGCCGCCCCAAGGACATTTGGGCCCCCTTCAGAAGGTACCTATGCGAAATGATATCCGGTGATGACTTTTCTTCTTTGCCATCACCATGATTGTGTAAAATTCAACTGTGCTGCACTACTGAAGTTACATTATCCTATTGCAAATTTAATTGTACTGTATGTAATTGACATGGCCATCAAAATATATCCTAGTTCTAAAACTGGTTTCCTCCCCTCAGATTAGTTTCCTGAAGGCAGGCCACAGTATTATATGGCTCAACCAACTTTTCCCATTTCATCCTGGCCGCACCTCCGTTCCATATGAACAAAGTGTTCAAGGACTGGAGCCTCGGGAAAAATACCCTAACCGGCCAAAGAGATGTTGCCGAAGAAATAGAGGCGCTTTAGAAGGATCACCATCTGTAGAAAACTTTCGTAATTATCTATATATAATGTTTGTCTCTCCATAGGACACATGCCCAAGTAGCGAACATGGATTGGTAACCATTTAAATCCATTGGCGTTAGTTGGGCATATGGTGGCAGGTGTAAGTGGGAACAGTTCTGATTTGGAATTGTTAATTTCGTACCCCTAGTATCTTGGGAACTCGGATATCTCTGTCATAATGGGTACAAGGTTCACTTCGGGGTCCCAGATATAAAGAAGTGTGTCATCCGCATATAGCAATATGATTTGAGGAAGGCTTGTCATTCTGATGCCCCTATGCCCGTGGTTCTTCCGCACGAATGCAGCCATTGGTTCAATTGTCAAAGCGAAAAGTATAGGGGAAAAGTGGTAGCCTTGTCTGGTGCCCCTGCCAAACAGCAACATCGTGGAAAGGGTGTGATTAGTAAGGATGCCTGGCCCCTGGGTTGGTGTACAGGAGCCGAACACATTTTATAAAATAAGAGCCTATTCCAAAACATTTAAGCACCGCAAACAAATACTCCCAAGATACTGAATCGAATGCCTTTTCGGCGTCTAGCACAGCTACAACGGCTTTGGGGTCGATTTGTGCCATGATCCCAAACAGCCTACAGAGGTTTAGAGCAGTGAACAGAGTGGTAATAAAACCACATTGGTACCAGACTGGGTACGTGTGGGAGAAGCATGGACGCGAGGACCTTGGTGAAAATCTTCGCATCGGAGTTAATAAGGAGAGCAGTCTATGTGAAGACATATCTTGGGGAGGGCATCTTGGTTTCAATAACACTGTTATTATGGCTTGCCGCATAGATTCTGGGAGTACACACTGCTCCATCGCTTCCTCCTACCCATTTAACAAAACGGGGGTTATCTCGGCATGGTGTTCCTTCTATAATTCCACACCTAGACCGTCAGACCCAGGGGCCTTCCCTAATGTTAGGGATTTTATTGTTTCTGCCATTTCTTCATGGGTGATCGGTTCTGCCAAAACGCGCATCCAGAAGTGCCTGGGAAGTGCCTGGCTGTTGGGCCGTAGAACGCTGCACTCCTGACTCCTGTTGAACTTTTGCTGTGTTGTGCCCTGGCCGTCCTCAAGAGGAAGCCTGCTTACCATGGAACCACTGCCACAAGCATCTACTTCGCCTGCAAAGTAACTATTGGGAGTCTGTGCTCGTTGGGACCTGTTCTTGTTATCTTGTTATTGTGCTGAAAGCTTTACCTTTTAGAGTTACACGCTTAAAAACTCTCTCCTTTCACTTGGTTTCAGCTCCTCCCCTTGCTCCGACCACTGTTTACCAGCAAATCCACTCAGCCAATCTATAAAAAGCGCATCTCGCGCGCACATATGGAAGTGCCTGGCTGTGAGGCGTGGCAATGCCACCAGTATTATATGGCTCAACCAACTTTTCCCATTTCATCCTGGCCGCACCTCCGTTCCATATGAACGAAGTGTTCAAGGACTGGAGCCTCGTGAAAAATACCCTAACCGCCAGTTGAATGTTGTTGTGTGACTATGGTCGGTATCTTACGAAGCCTGAAGCGGCTCTCTATAGCAAAGACGCTCTCAGGTTTTAACTTTACCGCTCCCATACAATCACATGATTTTAGCCAAGAGATCGTCATGCACGTTTCACAAGATGTATTATTTAGTGACCACACCATGGACACAAATACTGTCCCCTTGCACCTAATGATAGTCTTAATGCACAAAACTATATTCCACCCACACATACATGCGCTCTGAGTACTACCACTGAGATTATTGCCAATCAGCAGCAGGCATACACAAGTAGTATGTTGAGGACTGGTATAACTGTTGATCATGCTAATCAAAGCTCGGGGGAGATATTCGGCATATCTGATGTGTCCATTTTGGCACCCACCCTGCAAAATGAATGGGGTAAACGATGTAGAATCTCTTTAGATCCTGCCTCGCCAGTGGTGTTTTTACCTTCTGCAGTTGAGCATCTGTCTACACAACCTTCAGTGGAAGAACACCTTTGACCTCATGCATGGTCTGCCAAGTCATTACATACCGTTATCAAGGCAGCCCTCTACGAGTTCACTAACATCCTATAATAAAATGACTCGCCCATGTTCTGCCTCCATAGTGCCTAAACAACTATATGATTCCTCAGAGTGATGGCATGGATCACTATGCCAAACAAAACGACAGTCAAGTATCTGTTCCGCAATCAAATCAGATCCTTGCATTCAACCTGAAGTAGATGCATTCTCATATCCAGTCATAACTAGCATCCTAAACTTGCTTGACAAAGGACATGATTTGACACATGCCCACCTTGACGATCTCAAATCTATGATTGCAGCGTTATCTTGCAAATTTAGTAAACTAGAGGGTCTCATGTTAGCCAATACTACCTATTGGTGAGAGAAAATGGGCATTCTTGACTCCCATGTCACAAAATATTTGGCTCCTCTTGTCCCCAAGGTAACCTGCAAATTTACCCAAACTTTGGAAAACGGAGCACATGATGTGCTCACTGGGCAGTCTTGCGCAAATGTTTCCGCTGGTGCCGTACCAATTACTTCAATTCCTGAAGCAGGCTCTGCCATGATATTGGAAGCCATTCATTTAAATTCCATAAAACTAGACAATGCATTTCATCATTTAATTACTCAACGCCCCAGTTCTCATGATGTTAGAGAAGCTTGTATTCCCATAGGTATCTTAGTCTAATCTGACACCGGGACTTATCAGGACGCTCCCAACAGTCCATCACCATTAATTGAAGTCACTGAGCAAGCAGCCATTCAGAAAGTCGCTACATCTGTCGACTCAGTTGACCAATTGGCTGCTACTGTCTCAAATGTTGTACTAAATGAATCTTGCACTGGTAACCGCTGCAACGACTCAAATACGCAGCTATATTCACACACAAAGATGCGTGCCCACACAAGAGCCCTTAAAAGAAACAATAAAACATGAAAAAAAACTTTCTCAAGACACTAAAAAAAATAATCACCTGGGAAAAGTTGTGCTCATAATTCCAATGTCAAAAATCTTGCTAATATATCCAACAATGATGCAATCATAGATTTAAATCAATTGAACAATGAATCGAAATTAGTTCTCAACTTAGCTATGCAGAAAAGACAGGATGAACTGGTGAATAACACTGCAGCAGCAGTTATACCCCACAAACTTGGAAGTGGTGAGAAAGTGTCACTTCATCCTGCATCATCCTCCCACAAACAAGGTCAACTTTCTCACCATTATCCTTTGACTTCAAATAAAATCACTGGAAATCCTTCTGTATGTTGCAACAACATGGCTCTCCCCACAGAAGTCCTGTTAAAGGGTCCACCGGCTACTGCAGGGTTATCTAATTTATCACAGCCAAAGTGCTCTCCTACACCATTCTTGCCCTCTGTGAAAAATGCTCTCAATACCCAAACCAAAATGAAGGCACATGTTCACATTCCTTCGAATTCTACAAATTGCAATGAGAATACGGTACCTATGAGGGCAGCTCGAGAATTACAAACTGATAATAAACCCAACCCCACCTTAGTGAGCACTGAACCAGAATCGAGTTCACCGAGTGTTGAGATTTCTAAGAATGTCAAGACTGAGATTGAAGCCAATGGGTTTGCTTGGGACACTCTGTACATTTTAGGGTGGCGCAGTGACCCAAAGCAAAACGGTCAGCAGAGACTTAATCGTTCTTTTCTCTAACATATTTAAAGGAAGCCCGCAACTACTAACACTCCATTCAGATGACATCAAGTGGATTAGGTTGGCCAATCACGACGACTACCGCATGATTTGTGCGCCGCAATCTGTGATCATTTTAAAACTGCTATTGGAACATAGAGATCATTTTGAAATGCATGGGCTATTGCTTGAGCTATTTCGTACAGTTGAAAAAGCCACAGAATTTCTGGAAGAACAATTGCCATCCACGTCTAATTCGTCTGGAGACACCAATACTCTAAGTGCCCCACCTCAGAATGTTGACCTAATAACACAGCTTTCCTCTTCAGTAGGGGCAGCATCTAATATTACCTGGTTAGCTCCATTTTTGTCTTCTACTATAGAAATGTCCAAAGAGACAAAACAAACCAAGCCCATCGCAATTTAATATTATTTCTTGGAATTGTTGTGGCCTCAAAAACTTTATGACTTGGCTAAGCTTAACCTCCCACGAGGATTGCCCAAATGTTCTTTTTTTTGCAGGAAACCATGTGCTCAAAACATTGTGTTGCTGACTGTTTTACTACCTTTGGTGCCCCAGCTGTGCAAGGTACCACTGGGCGACCCTCAGGAGAGGTTGCCATCTTAGTCAACAATTATTTTAATCATCAGTCTCGAGTGATGTCATGCTCTCACCAAATACGGGTGATTGAATGTAATCCCACAGATGAGCATGCATGCTCTTACTTATTGATCTGCATACTATAATCCAGTGAATCTAACCCTGGAGGCCTTCTTTAATCTTCTAGATGTGGTCCTTGAAGATGCTTATATTAACAACCCTGATCTTCACATAATTATTGATGGTGATTTGAACTGAGTGTGCTTAAGTGCCATCCCAAGTCTTATTTTTAGTGCAAATCGGAATTATTATACACCATTGGTAAAGAGGGTTGAACATTGGCTTCGTTATCTGTCGGAATGGACTATTCATTATGTGAAGTTCAAGATGGCCCATCACTTGGGCAATTGGGTAAGAGGTCTTGCTTCATCCAGACTCCTTAAACTGGTGACTCAGTAACCGTCTTGGAATCCTCTCAGTGATCACGCTCCGATCCTTCTTCAGGTGCATCTGAAGATCGCGTCTTTAGTTTGCAACCCCACATTGGGCTTAGATCAATCTTATCGAATTTGCACCTCTGTGAAATGGCATCCTCGCCTGTGTAGGGAATTGACCTACATAGTAAATAGGGATGCTTGGAGAGTGTAAAAAAAAATAACTTAATGCCTTGTAATGCTTTATTAAGGGAGGAATGGAATTCCATGGTGATTCAAAAGCATATCCATGAAATAATGTTTCGCTCCCATACTTAACCTAACCCACACTAGTTCCCTTTCAATTCTTTAATTGCTGGACTCAAACGAGAAAAGAATTGCAGATTGAGGTCCCTTATCCAACAGTAACTAGGTGAACAGGAATATCGCAAAGCCAAACATAAGATCTGCCTAAAATATCGGAATCAAATTAACGTGTTTAAACATCAGCTTCATCTCAAGGGAAATCAACGGATTATGTGTCTTCTTGTAAAGCAGGACACCCGTAACATCTGGGCTACTCTCAATGGGAAAAATGACTCCAAACAAGGTAATCTAGCAGCCTCCATTTCATCACTATGTTGGCAGGGCTAAATTCAATCTACGGCACCGCTTTTTGGCATAGGGCTCTGGGATTCAGCACCCGAGATGTACCGAGCAAATGTCGTTTTTGCCAGAGGAGATGATTTTAGCCATATAGAGTCTAAAATTTTCCAAAGCTGCTGGGACTATCGTGTACTCTTAAATCCGAAACCCACTTCTGGGCAGCCATTCTCTTTACAATATTTGATAACATATTACGTACTAACACGATTCCAGCTTCTTGGCTGAACGTGATAATTATTCCCATTTTTAAAAAAGGGGACCCCCAAGATCCCGAGAACTTTCGTCCTATTGCCTTAATGGACATCTGGGCCAAGTTATCCTTCTGTTGAAATACCTTGACTCTTCATTTTCGAACACAGCATTTACTCCAGGTACCAAGTAGGATTCCGTAAACACATGGGGACCTCCTTAAATGCCACCATGGTCGCCCTTATACTCCACAATCCAATTCCGGCCCGATATATTTAGCGGCCTTAGATCTTTGTTGTGCCTTCGATACAATAATCTGTGAAGCACTTTGGTCTAAATTACTGTTATGGGTTTTTCACAGAGGCTTGTGTAATTTATCGCACTGCTTCACTACAACATGACTTTGCAAGTCAGTGTCACACAAGATGGTGCGTTGACTCCTCCAATCTGAACCTCGACTGGAGTAAAACAAGGGTGTAACCTTGCTGCAACCATGTTTAATCTATATACCTGCGATATGGATAAACTATCCATAAATGAATATGCTAGAAACGTCCAGGGCTAAGTGTTCTTTATTGAAGGCAAAACAGCATTACTTTGAAGGCAGCAACAAAGCCAGTAATAGTCTTGCCTGGAAGCTTAAAATGACAAGCAGATCAGGAGTATATAAGGAGGTGGGGGTGGCACAAGTTACGGGAGAAGCTTAAAGCTTTCAATGAGTATTATTGCACCCTATATTTATCAGAGCACCCATGTCCCAAACAGAGTGGTTTCTAGCTGGTTGCCCAATCACTCTGACCATGGCAGAGCAACACGACCAGCTCAGGAGGGATATCTCCAAAGAAAATATTATTCTCACTATAACCTCCTTAAAATAAAGCTACCAGGATACATGGAGTCTAATCCCTTTTGTAAAACATTTTCAGACTCCTGCCCCACATATATAATCATTTATGGATGAATGGCATGTCGTCACTCACCAGGGGGAAGCAAGGATCTCGATCAAAAAGGAAGGCTGTGACCCTGCCTCCTGCTAGTAACACTGCCCTGTAGCAGTGCTAAAACAGACATTAAAATAGATGCTAACTTTTTGGCCAACAGACTGGACAAGGTGTTAACTTGATAACTCTCTAGGCTGGACTATTGCAACAGCTTCTTCCTTAATCTACCCTCTTTTTCTCTCCACCCCTCCAGTTAATCCAGAAAAGGGCTGCAAGACTTCTCCTTGGCCTCTCCAGCTCTAAAATCTCTCCACTGGCTCCCGGTTGCTGCAAGGATACAATTCAAATCCCTCTGCATCATTGATAAGGCTGTCGGGGGCCTGGGACCATGCTATCTACAACTTACTCTCACCAAATACCCTCTCTCCGATCTTCCGGCACCAACTCCCTGCTTGTCAAGCACTTCTCTAAGTAGTGAGCGGTTGGCCAATCTTTTCTCAGCTGGCTCCCTCCTCTGGAACAGCCTCCAGCTTCATCTCCGTCTCCTCAAATTCTGCAAGGTCCTCAAGACTTTCCTTTTCTCTTCCTCCTTCCCCTTGTCCCTCTCCCTCTCATGCTAATCCCCAGTCTCTGTGATTGGTGGCTTGGGCCCTTATGCGTCCTTCTGGGTTCTAGCCTTCTTTCCAATCAGCCCTATATATATATATATATATTTCTGAGGCTTGTGGAATCTGCTTAGATCACATGCTGTGCATAGGCCGACATCTAGTGGAAGCTGCGGAGTATTACAGTTTGTTTTTTCGAAACTCGAAAATGGGCGTCGACACAGGGCGTGCCAGTAATACTACCCCTAGTGTGAGGTCCACTGTACCCAAGATCCCTCACGCGTCTAGGATCCTCAGATTGTTTTTTTCCCGCCATACTGGTCGGAAGCATCTTGCGGAGTTCCCTGGCCTTAACCATACTTTTGCTAAAATTTAAAATTATTAATCTATTGACATCCTTCCCCACCCCAACGTTGAACTTCGACACTCGACCGTCGGCTGCTGCACGACGGATTTGGGCCTCGGAAGGCGGCTGGCCTCGGCCCTGCAAGTAGGGAGAGTGGGGGGTGGTACATACTCTACACTCTTGGTATATAGGTACACCCTATACATTTCCTACACTTAACAGCCCGCTGCCTCAAGGTGCGTATGGAGGGTACCCCTTTTCAATTCTGCCCCAAGTGCTGCTTGCCGAGGGACCACCCCGAAGCGAACTGCAGAGCGTGAAGTAGGTTTAAACCTAAGACACTTAAGGACCGTACGACAAAGCGTTGGGCCCACCACGCCAGGCAGGCGGCCATGGCAGCGGAGGGCGCCTTCAGCGATGGCAGCAACGCCGTACTTTCGGACGGCGAGGGCATTACGGCATCGAAAGACAGCCGAGCGCAGGTCCCCGACCTTGGAAGGTCGTCCGGCAGGGCGGCTATGGGGAAGACCCCCGGCGACGCAAGCGCTTCACATACTACACACACTAAATACACTAAGTCCAACAGAGACTCAACGACGTCCAGTTCTCGGAAAGAGGCACAGACAGAACGGTCCGATTCGGCGTCCTATGGGCGCTCTCGATCAAGATCGCCGCATGACTCCAGGCAATCATCCACTCTTGCCAAGAGTGCCTCGCTCCCTAGGCTAACAGAAGTTCGATCGTCGGAAGACGAAGACGACTTCCACCCCCAGGCCGCGCTCCAGGAGACGGAGCCCGCAACTAAAGCCAGCGAGGCCCCACGCTCGAAGGACAGGGACACCTCTCCCGATCCTCGACGCCAGGCGTCAAAAAACTCTGGCGCCACTAAGGGACAGGGAAAACATTTTTATACGCACGGGGAGGGGGGAAAACAGCAGAAGAAACTACCTGTCCATTCTTCCACACCTGGTAAACACTCCACCCCCCCTAAACAGACAGACAAGCCCAGGTCTGCTGATAGGTCCACAACCAGCAAAGCTACTCAAGACAAATCCCATAGACTTGCTGAGAGAGTCATTCCCAGTTCCAAAAAAGGGTCCAGTGAAGACATAGATAGGGTCATGTTAAGAATGTCTTCTTTGGCTGATTTTTATGATAAAAATCCAGAACATTTCCTCTCGTATGATCCACAGGGGGCCACACCCTCAGGCTCTACTGATCCTATCCCCCCCGAGTAAGAAGGCCCGGTTTGAAACCCCGATGAGGTCTGACCCCTTCGAGGTACAACCTTACGCAACACCATACGCACGGTATCAAGAGGAGGCTTCCTTTTGTGGAGACCAAGAATTTGGTATGATAGAAGAGCAAACCGGGACGGGCTACTATGGGGATGATGAGGAACAGGAAGAAGAAGAGGATAACCCGGAAACATACAGAGTAGATTCCCCGGTAGAGAACGAAGCCCCGGTTACCGACTCCCCGGTCGATAATCATCCCCTCCTAAATGAGGTTCTCGCTCGCGCAGCCGAACATTTCCACATTGACACCCACGGTGTACAGGAGGAAAGGGACTTCGCAGAAGAGTTAGTGGGAGAAAGGAGGCCGGTTGCCCAGACCATCCCTATCCTTAAATCCATTCAGCGGAGAATAGATCCGCGGCCTGGTGAACCCAAACCTCACCAGAGCAGTCAATCCCAGGGTTGAAAAACTTTTCAGGGCAGCTCAGTCTGACCCTCTCTATATAACAGGGCATCTAAAGCCAGACTCCCTAGTTGTTACCAACACTCGTAAGAGGGCTGGAACACCCTTGTCTTCGTCAGAAGCTCCTCCCGACAAGGAGAGCAAAAAACTATATGGTTTCGGCAGGAAAGTAGCCTCAACGTCCGCCTATCAAGTAAGGATTGCTAACTCCACCACCCTGTTGGCCAGCTACAACTGCCATCAGTGGGAAGAAGTCGGGGCTCTCATAACCTCTGCTCCTGAACCGTTAAAGGGCCGATTAGCTCGGATTTCCACAGAGGGTAGAGCCGTGTCTGGTTGCATTTTGAAAGCAACCTTCGACGCTGCGGATAACGCAGGCAGATTGATAGCAGAAGGTACTGTTATCAAGAGACATGCGTGGTTACAGCAGTCTGGGTTTAAGGCAGAAACTCAGGCATCATTGTTAGACAAACCGGTGGAAGCCGATCTGTTTGATAAGGCGGTCGAGGACGCACTGAAAAATGCCAAGGACGAATACGACTCTCAAATCCCTTGGCCAGTTAACCAATAAACCCCCAAACCAGAGAGGGAATAGTAATTTTCGTCGCCCACACTGCCAAAATTCACAGAGAGGATCTAACTATTCCCAGGGGCAGGGTACACAGTGGAACAACCACCAACAATCTACCCAGGGTTACGGCAGAGGTAATAGGAGAGGTCGTGGTAAAGGCAGAGGCAACCCCAGCAAGGGAGGCGGCACGCCTCCACCAAAGCAGTGACGCTCAGTTCAGGGTCCCTTCTCACGCAACCCCAGTAGGGGGACGCATTTCAAACTTCACCCAGGCTTGGGAAGGGATCACATCAGACAGATGGGTGCTGTCAACAGTATCCACGGGATATTGTATAGAGCTACTGCACCGTCCCCGGAACCATCCTCCACGACAAAGAGTACACTCCTTAGAACATCAGAAGATTCTCCTCGAGGAGATCGCCATTCTTCTACAAAAGGACGCGATAGAACTCGTCCCGGGACACCAGGTAAACAAGGGTATTTATTCAACTTACTTCCTTGTGCCAAAGAAAGACTTGACAATGCGCCCAGTATTGGACTTACGGCCTGCCAACAAGTATGTCAAGCCCCAAAAATTTCGTATGACCACGCTACAAGAGGTAATCCCCCTCCTAAAAAAGGGAGATTACATGGCAACCTTGGATATGAAAGATGCTTATTTTCATATTTCCATGTTCCCAGCGCACAGAAAGTACTTGCGCCTCAAGGTAGACAGTCGCCACTACCAATTCAAGGTACTGCCCTTCGGGATAGCTTCAGCACCAAGGGTATTCACTAGGTACTGGCGGTGGCGGCTGCGCACCTACGCAGGGAGGCAATCCCAGTGTACCCTTATCTGGACGACTGGCTCATAACGGGGGAAATCCCAGGAATTTGCAGGACAAACATTCAAAGGACTATCGACCTCCTCCACAAATTAGGCTTCTCAATCAACGAGAAGAAGTCAAGCCTGGTGCCAAGCACCTCAAAACAATTCCTAGGAGCAATCCTGGATACCCAGGAGGGGTTGACCTTTCCTTCAGAAGAAAGAATTCGGAATATACTACTGCAAATTACGCATTATCAGTCCGGTCAACAAATAACAGTACGCAAAGCAATGCGTTTACTGGGCATGATGGTGTCATGCATTTACCTGGTCCGCCACGCGCGCCTGCGCATGCGTCCCATGCAGGAATGGTTGGCGAAACAGTGGTCTCAGGCAAGTGGTCAGTGGGATGATCTAGTGGTCGTTTCGCCAACACTGGTACAAAGCCTTCCCTGGTGGACAAGAGAGAATCTCGCAAAGGGGAAACCCTTTTACGATCCCGAAGTACAGGCAGTAGTCACTACAGATGCATGTCTGACAGGGTGGGGAGCTCACCATCTCCACCACACAGCTCAGGGTCTCTGGTCTCACTCAGGGGCCAAGAACCACATCAACCTGCTAGAGCTTCTGGCAGTATTCAGAGCGCTTCAGGCGTTTGAGCCCCATCTACTAAACCTGTCAGTGCAAATCCGGACGGACAGCACTACAGTCATATTCTACCTGAACAAGCAAGGAGGGATTCGCTCGCCAAATCTGTCCAAGCTTGCCCAGAAAATCTGGATATGGGCACTCAGACGGAACATCTTCCTGTCATCACAACATGTTCCAGGGGAGCTCAATTCCCTAGCGGATGCTCTGAGCAGAGACTCCCTCCCAGAGGAACACGAATGGGTTCTTCACAGAGAGGTCGTAGAAGATCTCTTCTCTCAGTGGGGTTTCCCCACTATAGACTTATTCGCCACAAGCGAAAACAAACAATGCCCAGGATTTGCATCCAGGTTGCCCCAACCAGACTCCCAGGGGAACGCCCTGTGGATGAACTGGTCAGGGATGTTTGCGTACGCTTTTCCACCAACTCCTCTCATCAGGAAAGTGGTGAACAAGATGAACAGGGAATCGATGACGCTCGTCCTAGTTGCTCCCATGTGGGCAAGACAACCGTGGTTCCCACACCTACGCAGGATGGCGGTGTGCGAGCCCATCAAACTTCCAGCCTGGTACAACCTACTGTCCCAGCACCAGGGTCAAACAGTGCACCAGCAACCCAATTCAATTAACCTGGCAGCATGGCTCCTGAGGTCATAGAGTTTGGACACCTCAAATTGCCACAGAGGTGTATGGCCATCGTAAAGGAACCTAGGAAGCCAAACATAAGGCACTGTTACTTTGACAAGTGGAAGAGGTTTGTTATCTGGTGCCAGAGTAGACAAATCAACCCAGTTGATTGCACTCCTTCCACTATTGTTACATACATGCTCCACCTGCTAGATGCAGGATTGGTTTTTAACTCACTGAAAGTACACCTGGCAGCTCTCTCGGCTTACACCACTTCCCATAGCAAGGTCTCGTGGTGGAAAGTACCAGTAGTTAAAGCCTTCATGGAAGGAGTAAAGAGACTTCACCCTCCTATTTCAAACCCACCGCCAGGGTGGGACCTTAATGTGGTGCTAGCCAAGCTCATGGGCCCCCCTTTCGAACCCATGCATAAAAGCAGTCTAAAACACCGGACTTATAAAACGGCCTTCTTAGTAGCTATTACTTCTATAAGAAGGGTCAGTGAAATTCAGGCTCTGTCAGTGCAGGATCCCTTCTTTACTATCCATAAATCCAAACTGGTTTTACGCACACACCCTAGGTTCTCACCTAAATTTATATCAAAATTCCATGTAAACCAGTCCATCGAGCTTCCGGCTTTCTTCCAGAACCCGCAAAGCTCGGCTGAGGTGAAACAACACACCCTAGATGTGCGTAGGGCGGGTCTCTACTATGTAAATAAAACAAGACCGCTAAGGAAAACAGATCAACTGTTTGTCTCCGTAGCTACAGGCAGAGAGGGGGATCGCGTCTCTAAAGGAGCCATCTCGAAGTGGATTATTAACTGTATCCAGCTGTGTTATTCACTCTCTGAAAAGACTCTGCCTTTTACGCCAAGGGCCCACTCTACTAGAGGCATTGGGGCCACTGGCTTTCATTGCAAATGTTCCCCTCGACACCATTTGCAAAGCAGCTACTTGGAGCTCTATTCACACTTTTACTCAGCATTACTGCATTGACACCCATTCCAAGACAGATACACAAGTGGGACAAGCAGTTCTAAGACATTTATTTGCTCATGACCCTTCTCACATCCTACCTCCTTCTTCTGGTACTGCTCGCTAATCTATGCACAGCATGTGATCTAAGCAGATTCCACAAGCCTCAGAAGGGATACATTACTCACCGTAATCGTATTTCTGATGCTTGTATCTGCTTAGATTCACATGCGACCCACCCTTCCTCCCCTCCGAGAGAAGGCGCATGATTGCTTGTAGTCTTACCTTTCTGTCTATCTGCTTGGATTATCTGTACTCGCGCTACTCCTCATGCTACCTCATGTCAGAAAAAATACAATCTGAGGATCCTAGACGCGTGAGGGATCTTGGGTACAGTGGACGTCACACTAGGGATAGTATTACTGGCACGCCCTGCGTCGACGCCCATTTTCGAGTTTCGAAAAAACAAACTGTAATACTCCGCAGCTTCCACTAGATGTCGGCCTATGCACAGCATGTGAATCTAAGCATCAGAAATACGATTACGGTGAGTAATGTATTATATATATATATATATATATATATATATCCACTTGCATGCTCTGAATGTTCACAAGGCTTACTAGGTCTGCCTTTCGCTCACCATTGTTACGGATTGCCTTATTGCCATTGTCTTATTTATCTCCCTTGTTCCCTCCCCTATGCCCTGTGGGCGCTTTGAAACAATTTATTGATGGAGAAGCACCATACAAATGCACAATAAATAAAACTTGCCTGGTTAGGCCTGACCAAGCAGGATTAGTCAAGGGGAGACAGGGGGCTGTCAATGTTAAGAAAGTAGTGTGGCTGATTGACATTGCACATAATACCCTCAATGCACAGAAAGGTGCTTGACCATGTAGAGTGACCCCTTTCTCCGGGCAGTTATGGACAGTGCACAGCTTGGGGACAAATTCACTACAGGAGTGTTAGTGCTATATTCACCTTCAAACAGCGAGGGTCTCAAATAATGTCTCACTCTCACAGGGGTTTTCTCTCTCTCTAGGGGTACCAGACAGGGTTGCCCTCTCCCCTCTGTTCGCCCTGGCGGTTGAGCCTCTTGCCACGAAAATTAGGATGGAAACACCATCCAGGGAGGGGTAGGGGAGGGGGCAACGGGGGTATACACACAAGATAGCCCTAGTAACAGATCTTAAAATAATCCTTACTGAAGATGAAGCTGAATCTGCCAACCCGGAGCTGCTCAGACGGCTAGTACTCTTCCAAGGCATTTCAGGTTTTAAGATTAACAGACAAATGTGAGGACATGAACATAAACATGAGTCTGGACTCAGTGTCCTGTCTGCATGAGATTGCTCTTTTTAGGTGGTGGCGAGACAAGAATCTGGGCCTTTTTCTGACAGCACCACATACCACCCTATACAAAGATAATTATCCTTAACTCTTTGAGACAATTAGGGCAAATCTGCACTCGTGGCACACTCATGCAATGTCTTTATTCTTACTCAGGCTATTACACACCTTCAGGGCCCTACCAGTGCACACCACCAAGCCCTTAAGAAGCTGCAATAGCAGATTGTAGCCTTTCTATGGCAGAACGCTATGCATACAGTTTTGAGCACAACTTTTTATAGACTAGAGAGAAGAGCGGGCTGACACTTCCAAACATTCAAAGATACCACCAAGCAGGCAGTTGAGAATCCTGCAGGACTGAGTGAAACCATATTCTGGTAGGGGGTGAGATTGACAGAGGTGGCGGCGGATAGGCCCCTAAGATACACTACCCTATCTGCCGAAGATAAGCCCCTGAGCCTGTATGAATACCCAACTAGCAAAGCTACTCTGCAGGTGTGGGATGGCATACTTTCCAGGCCAGGTCTCTCAACATTCTCATCCCCGCTGACCTTCATTCATTTCAACCCCAATTTCCAACCAGCAAATGATGGGAAGGGGTTCAACAAGTGGACGCAGGGGAGATGTGAATGTATGTCCCACATATTCGAGCAAGGACAAGTTAGGTCCTTTGTGTCATGCAAAAAGACATTTGGTTTGAATGAAGGGGAGCAGTACCGCTATTGGCCGGGCATTGGGCCCAACAACCCCATAATAAAGTAGCTATACACCCCTGACAATGGTTGAAAGAAGAATATTCTCCCGAGTCTACAGGGGTAACATCGCAATTGTATGCCTGCTTGAACTCTTGCCTCAATGAGGGTGTCTTCTTACAACCAAGCCTGGCACCAAGATTAAGGGATGATGCTAGAAATGGATTAAGCTGTGGGAAGGGCTACACAAAACAACCCCTAGTATGCAATACTCCAGGAAACCGTACAAGTAACTTGCCAGAGCCTATATCACCTGGATACATCTAGAGTATGTGTCCCTTCTCCCCAAGGAGAAGCCACCCCCTTTGAGGGGAGGGAGGTGAGTCTGCTCTGCAAGATCCTGCTTGGGGTATTTGCAAGTGGGACCTCACTGGGAGTGACTCCACCTTAGGGGACAAGGACTCTTATTCCCACAGGGAACCCCCTATGTAATCTACCATATATATGGAACTGCCTTATGTAATTTAAAACATATCCTCCATTTTTTGGCTCAAGGCAATGCTGGATCAACCATGATGCTGTAAGGAAAAGGGAATATCCCTTTAAGATCTAACTTGTATGTAACCAGGGTTAGAGGCACACAAGAGAGGAGAAAGAGCTGTATGCAGGGTAAGCACTCTGACATAGCTACGCCTTGGAAGGGCAGAGCGGACAGGAGGCGCGGAGCCCAGAGAACCGGCAGCTTGAACAGCAGAAGAGCTGATGTCAGGACAGAGTGGATGACCGTCAAAAGTGGTGGTGTGAACGCGGAAGCACCATGGTGGGCCTGGGGCCCGTCCAACAACGCTGACACATGTAGAGGGGTGAGACCTGAAATCTCCCATCGGCGAACCCTCGCAGAGCACAGAGAGTGGAGCAGTTGGGAAGAGGAGGACCGACCGAGGTACGAGACCCGAACGAGCGCCAAAAACTGAAATACCATCCGTGACAGAGTTACTTGGGCGGAACGACGGAGGAGGCCCTTCCGTGGAGCATATCTTAAAGGAACTTGGGGGGAAAACTATGGTACTAATGTTGGGATATTGAGAAAGCACAAAGATACTACGGAAGATGTGAGCGACATTATAAAGTATGAGGCTTTGAGAAGGATTGGAAGACTATCTTATGAAGAATGGAAGAAATGGCCAACATCAAATATTGAAGAGTGGAATCCCTTCATGAAAGACTGAGTCAAGGTTATATATCACGACCAGGGCTCAGAGAATGAGCCCAGCAGGGAAATGCCAGGATTGGTGGTTTCTCACCGTTAATAAGAATATACCAAACATAGAAGAATCAAGTGGAAAGAGAGTAGGATAGTCAGAGGAAGGACTATCTTAAGAAAACTATTTTTAAAAAGTCACGAGAATACAGATAAGCAGTATACCAGCAGGAAAACCAAACCTATGAGTAGAAGGCATTAGCTCATAAATCAAACTTTGAGAACCAGAAGAGAATGTTGTAATGAACTTGTTTCTAGAGGATGACCTTTTTTTCCATCTGATGTATATATGCAATAAGTGAACCCTGAACTAAAGCCTTGAAACTGATGGTCGAAGGGAAGCAGCCAAGAGAGTCCTTTGGCAAACTTTACTGATTAGGCTAAGTGGTAGTGTTAGGTAGTTTAGGTTTTGGACAGAAACATTTTTTTGGAGTTAGACTTCCTGACAGCAGACAAGCACCTTAGTAAGTAGGTAGGGAACATCCCAATAGCAACAGGGCAAGATAGGTATTTTAGTTATTTTGAAAAAACAGATAGAAATGTCCAGTCTGTGTCCGACTACTCCTCATGACCCAGAACACACTGCAGAAGAACTAACAAAGCGCATAGGATTGGGAAATGGGGGCTTATGTTGGTGGGGGGATGTGGAGGTGCAGGCACGTACATGCACATATGGTGGCGCTGTCCCTAACAGACAATAGTGGTCCAAGCTCTTGGGCTTACTGAACATGATAGCCGACTCTTCGCTGCCCATGGAACCCCACCATTTCTCTCATGGGCCCGACTGATGACACTCAAACTGGTCAAATGTATAGTCGATGTAGGGTCACACAGGCGCAAGCAGTTTCTGATGGTACAGCATCCCCACAGGGACCCCTGGGAGGTGGAAAACAGGTAGATTGATGGCTCTGCTGTGTGGTGGAGTCTGGTCTTCCCTGCACCCCCACCCCTCTTCTGATGGAAGTGTTTAATTTGTGCATCCATGTTTTTTGTTCTCTGCTTTTGTTACTTTACTATTGTTTTAACTGTTATCCTTGCGATCCGTATACCAAGAACTAAGACGCATGAGACAGTTTTGTCTGCATCTGCCCTATTTTCTCTAACTGATACTCTATCACCTATCCTACATCTCTTTTGAAGATTGGAAGGAAAAAAATTCAAGAAAGATCTCCAACCCAGGCCTGCCCATTCATTCCCTCCCTCCCTCCCTCCCTCCCTGCCTCCCTCCCTCCCTTCCTTCCTTCCTTCCTTCCTTCCTTCCTCCGGGTGTACCACATCCTTGTACCCCTTCTCAGAATACCTTCAAAAGGTGGCAACCAGCTTCAACTAGCTACCCTCAAGACTTCCTGCCATTAAACACGCCTCTGACATCAGTCTCCTTGAAGACTTTGACCTCAACATTCTCGCTATCACTGAGACGTGGTTCACTTCCAGCTCAGTCAGTGCTTTTGACACACACTGCCCGGAGGGTTACAAGATCCTCTCGAAGACCAGGCCTACCCAGTCTGGAACACAAGTAAAAGAGAGAGGGACACCAGGTTTGTATATACCATGGTCACACCTGGTTCAATAATATGAAACACACAAAAAATGACCAGGTATGTTATGCATCAGTACAGTGGACCAAACTATTCAAACCAAGAAAGGGAAGAAAGAATTCAATTCTGTCCATTATATCACAATTATTTGTCTGTCAAATGTATTAATGAAAGACTAAAAAGAGTAAAACATGGATCAAGGAACAAGTGTTTAAATCATCACAAATCAATTATGTCTGTAAAAAGTAGTTAAATACTGAATTTTGAAATAGGTGTGGTGATACAAGCACCTATTCACAAGCTCAGTGAGAAACCCAAATAGTAACAGAAGACCAAAAAAATCCAACAAATAACACACCAACTCAATTGATCAAAATACATCAAACATTGAACCTAATAAATCAACAAAATATAATTTACAAATTTAAAAATTCTATAAAGATATATATAGGAAGCCTAATGAAAGTCGTTGGAAAATCTCATCCAAACATGTTTTTTTCCTGTATCAAAATGTTCATATGTTCTAGGAAAGTCTTCAGGGGTGTTATTTCCAGGCTTTCTTTCTGATGTTAAAATGGCAATGCTTCACTAAGTGAGGTCTGAAATTCGGTTTCGATCTTATTTGGTCACCCAATTGCTTTGTTAGTAGTCACACAAGGGTGTTGGAAGAAAATAAACTTCTCCTAGGTGTAGCAGTTTTGCAAATTTCAGTCAGAGTATCTACTCCGGGCAGTAAGTAGTGAAGGGTTCTTGGTGTTCGAGGTCAGTCATTGGTAAATATTTGTTATTTATGAAACTCGTTTTCTATTGAGACTCCAGAACAGACAGTGTCTCCAATCAGCATTTTCTGATGTCGGGATGTTAGTCCCGTTGCATGCAAACTGAGCATGTAAATTGCTCCTTGCTTAAATCGTGTACTTCATCCCACCAGCCGTTCGGCAGCCTGCAAAAATGAATGTGCCCCGTCTGGAGGCTGAGTAGCCTTGATCTTCCCTGAATGGGTCCCGGCTACCATCATTCCCACTCAGACCTATTCTTCCTTTGAATGCCGAGTCTGCAGGCTTGGTGTCTCTCCAACCCTCTTGTTGACTCTTGCCAACATCTACAGGACCCCTGGTCTGGTCTTTTCAGAGTGATCTGACCTCGCCTCCAAGCTTCTCCTTCTCGGACACTTCGATATTAACCTGGACTTCCCGATTCGGCCACTGGACTCTTACGCAGCCTCTGACTTTCTTTCCCTCACCATTCATCGCTCCGGTCGACGCACTCAGCCACACATACCTTGGATGCCCTCATCTCAGCATACATCCCCATCTCCAACCCTCTCACTACACCGCTCTCCTGGTCTAATCACGCTCTCCTGTCCTCCCACATGATCTCTATGGTCTCCCGGCTAAGCGTCTGCCTGCACTGACAGGATCCTCCATCATTTATCCGATGAAGCGAGTGTCAGTTGCTGCTTTAGCTGCCCCTATCATGCCCCATTCCACTCCTGCACAGACTCCCAGATGGACTCTGCCCTTGCTAATCTTCACCTTTATATCACCAACACCCTGGACATCCCTGCCCCATCCTGAGGATCTGCACAAAGCCTGCCTCCAAGCGTAACACCTAATATGACTCTGACCTAGCCTTTCTGAAACGCAAGTGCAGAGTTGCTGAGCAGAAGTGGCAGGCATCAGGCACATCCTCTGAAAGACAGGCCTGCCGACTGCTCCAAAGGCAATTCAGTCTCTCCATCCGCTTTAAGAAGAGGGCCCATATCCAAGCCCACATCTTCGGGGGACTAACAACACAGGCAAACTGTTTAAAATCTCCAAGGAACTCACCATTCCTAGTGCAGTCTCCACCTGTAACGCTCACCTGATTCCCGTAGAGGCGCCGGTCTTGACTGGGCGTATACCGTATCTGCAAAGGTGATGTGTAACACACGGCTGGCTCTTTGGGCTGGACCTCTGTGCACTGTATGTCTGACTTGAAGGGTAAGATGTCTGCAGATAGAAAATATGGGATTAAGGAACTGGGTTATTGAATGTCTCTCTCTTCTTCCCTTTCTCTTCTCCTGTAGAACCCCAAGGTTAACGCTCTCACCTTAGGTAAGTGAACGCCGTGCTCTCCATCTGCCTCGGGGCAGGGTGCTGTAACCAGTTTCTTCACTGGATAAGGGGAGCAGGCCTCTTGACTTCAGAGGACTGCTGTCTGTCGTTTACTGCACGAACAGTAAGTTTCGAGTAATTCTAATGTCTTTAAAGTCTTTAGTAATGATGTTTCTTGTTTTGCAGGGTTCCGGCGATGGCGGATGACGGGCTGAAGTGAGTTGAAGATGGAGCCCGTGTGATGAATAGAAGCGCCTGGAAGCACGTAAGTAAGCGCTTGTTGCCTGCTTCACGATGCGCTCTAACTGTCTTTTTATTTTGCAGCTACAAGTTCGGAGCGGCTGCAGGGTGCCGGAATACCCACTGGGTTAGATGTGGAAAGGAGTAATGGCACGTGAGTATTAAAGTTCCCCAATGTCTTTAAACGCACCTTGTTTTGTCTTTCAGATGCGGGATGCAGCGCCGAAGGCCTCCGGAGCGCACGAAGAGTAGGTAAGCCTTTGTCTTTCAGATGCCGGAATGCAGTGTGAAGACCTCCGGAGCGCACGAAGAGTAGGTAAGCCTTTGTCTTTCAGATGCCGGAATGCAGCGCGAGGCGTTGGTGACAGCCGATGGACCAGGTAAGTGAAGAGCTGTCACTGAAGACCGTAATGCTAACCTGTTCTTTTTTGTCTTTATAGGTGTTGCTGAAGACTGGATTCAGGATGGTAAGCCTTTTTCCTTAGGCCCAGGATCAGATGCAGATGCAGAAGACACGATGAGCGTTCTGCTGCAGAGGATGCAGAATAACGCAAAGCAAGATTCATCCATCGGGTGTGGTTTAAATAGCCTCCTGTAGTGCTTAGGTGTCTCCTTCCACAGCCACGCCTAGGTAAGAAAAGAGTTCCTGCTTTCCAGAAGAGTTCCAGTGTTCTGAATCTAGGGAGTGGCTCCTGCCCCACCCAACAGGAAAAGTAGTTCCAAACAGAAGAGGATCAGAGGCTCAACTGGCAGGCAAGTAAGCAGCATGGTCTGCTGCAGGTAAGTCCACCCAAGCATTATGAGCCCGGCGCTTCCAGCGCTGGGACTGGGCATATTTATGAGCCTGGTGCCACTGGCGCCAGGACTGGGTCCAAAAGGTCCCAATTGGGACTGGTTGGCACTCGGAACCTGGGTTATGGATCTGCTTCCAAGGGAGTTGGGAAAACCCTGACCTTTTGGAAGCAGAGATCATGACACCACCTCTCCCCTGCCATCCCTGACCCCCTGTACTCCCACTTATTAACCAAAACTAGGACACCCTGTCTTCACTCTCCCCTACTCTCCTCCCTCCCCAGCTCTCAGGCCTCCATTGGCCTCCCTCTCAACTTTCCTCCTACTCTCCTTTCTCGCCCATAGCACCGGATGAGGTCTCTAGACAAGTCCTCTCTATGAAAGTCTCCTCCAACAGCTCGCCTGCTCCTCCAGGACTATCAAGGACAACATTTCCTCCCGTGCGCGAGCTTTGGCTGATGTCTGTAATCACTCCTTTGCCACTGGCTTCTTCCTGCTACCCCTCAAGCACTCCCATGAGCATCCTCTCTTCAAAAAGCCCTCTACCGCCTTATATCCATTACCCACTTCCTCGGCAAACTCCTTGAGAAGCTGCTCATCTCCCAACTACTCCAATACACTGAATATGTTGGTTGTCTCCATAACCACCAGTCTGGCTTCAGAGCGGCCAAAGGCACAGAAACTGTTTTACTGAACACCCATGAAGATTTGCTCTCAAACCCAGATTCCAACTTGCAATCCGCTCTTATCCTTCTGGATCTTTCCTCTGCCTTCGACACGGTCAATCATGCCAGCCTCAAAAATCAGCTCTGTGACAGCCTTGGCATCATGAGCCTGGCACTGGACTGGTTGACCTCATTCCTCTCGGATCGACCTTCCCAAGTTCAACTGGGACCTTTTCTATCCCCATCACACTTTCCAACTGCAGCGTCCCTCAAGGCTCTATCCTCTCGCCATGGCTCTTAAACATCTACCTTGCCCCTCTGATCTCCTCCTTCTCTCCTCACTTCCAGTGTTATGCAGACAACACACAGCTACTTCAAGCTTCCCTCTACTTCCTCCTTTCTCATCCCTGACTGACTACTATTCAGGATTGGTGTGCTGCCAATGATCTCTGCCTTAGTGTCAGTAAGACTGAGATCCTTATTTGGAGCCCAGCTCCCTCCTTTCCGTCTACTCTCTGGCTGCCCTCTATGGGTCCTCTCCCCACACCCTTTTGTGAGGCAAAAAACATTGGTGTCACCTTTGACTCCTCTCTCACCTTACATCGCAGACTTTGCCAAGAAGGCCCACTATCAGATGCACCACCTCAGAGGCATTATCCCTTTCCTCACCTTCCCACAGAAACTCAGTCTCCAGACCTACCTTCCTTCCTTTCCTTGCCTTCCCTCCCTTCCCCTCCATCCCTCCCTCCATCCCTCCCTCCCTCCCTCCCTCCCTCCCTCCGTCCGTCCATCCCCTCCTCTACTCTCCCCTGCCCTCCCCTCCCTTCAAAGACTTAACCTTGGCCTTCAGCCCAGGGACCGTATCTCTCCAGCCCTAAAATCTCTCCACTTGCTCCCAGTTGCTAATAAGATCAAGTCCAAAACCCTGTGCATCACCCACAAGGCTTACTGGGGCCTGGGACCCCACTACATCCAACTCACTCTCCCTAAATACCTCCCTGCTAGAGCCCTTTGGTTCTTCTAGCTCCAATTCTCTGCAGATCAGACATTTACTCTAAGCAGAGAGGGGGCGGGTAGGAGGATATAAATAACTCTCCTCCGCAGGAGCCTCCCTCTGGAATTGTCTCCCTGTCCCTCTCGGGCTTGAGTCAGATCTTCTTAAGTTCCAGCAGCTCCTCAAGACCCTCCTTTTCTCTTCTTCCTCCCCCTATCCCTCCCCTGCTAACGCCACTGTCTGCCACAATGACTGGCTGCCTGTTTCCCTCTGAGTTTTACAGGGCACCAGGGCCACCCACATCCAGTCCTCCTGCCTCCTCCCACTAAGCATGTGGACCCTCACCCCCTCCAATTTCTGGGCGCTTGCCCTCCTGTCCTCCCTTTAGCAATCGCCTAGCCACTGTGGCCCCCTGCCCCCTCCACCACTCCCTTTCACTTGCACTACCCACTTTACTTCCCTTTCCACCCTAGCATTTCACGCAGACCGGCACTCCCTCCATCCCCCACCCCTCTTGCACTTCTTGTTACTGCACTTGCACGATCTGAATGTGACAAGGCCTAGTGGGACTTATCTTTCTCCCTTATTTTCTCCCCTTTTTTCTGTCTTGTGGCACCTTGAAACATAATTTGTTGTTTAGGCACCTTACAAATATCCAATAACTAAAAATAGAGTAAGCACTATTCCTTTTTAGATTGATCATGATTGGAATATACACAAAATAAATCCTTAAAATTGTATATATGAAAGCCATCTATACAAAGATAATTAACTAAAAGAGCAAAAAGTTGAAACAGTACTTAGTAGAATATTAAAACTTGATTATGTACAAATGTTAATAGACTGTCAAGATATCCTTGGAGCAAAGGCGTCCCGTAATTCTTCCAAGTTCTGGATAAAAGACTAATTGAATTATATCAAACAATGGTTCGCTAGACCCCAATACCAGAAGATGAGTGGGTAAGCATATGGAGTATACATTTAGGGGTAAGGGTGTAGGGTATCAAGTCAACGAATTTGAAAGCATGGGCACATGAGGGTTATGTGAAGGATATTGAAGGCATAACATTAAAATGGAAAAACTCTAGAGCCCTAAGGCCGGATTTGGTCCCCAAGATAGTATTAAAATAACTGCTTGGGATAGGTTATGGATTTAGATTATGTATTCAGAGGTATAATCAAGACTAACAGTATTCTGGCTTCTTGGAAGAAAGCTTATATTATTCCCATTTATAAGAAGGGAGATAGGTCAGTCCCCATTACTATAGTTCCATTGCACTACTTAAATGTTTTTGCTATTAAAAATCATCATCACGATTGAAGAAAAATGTTCTTATTCCCTTTCCAGACAGGTTTGAGGAAAGGGTTCGGGACACCTTACGTGGTTTAACAATTCAGTTAACCGCACGTGTGCCGCTGTTTGGCTGTGTTGTGCTGGACTCTTTGCTTCTCCAGCAGACAGTTGTCCGCAAGGAGAAGAGCCTGCTGTGTGGAAACACAGTGGAATTAGTGTACATCTCTGTCCCAAGTAATTACTCTTTCTTTTGGATTTTTGTATTGGGACTTGTATTAGGACTCGTGTTCTCGTCCCTACGCTATGTCTAATTCCTTTTTTTTTCTTTTTTGTCAGTTTTCAGTCACACCTACTGGCCTGCCCACTTCCCCTGAGCAGCACTATAACAGGTCTGTGCACGCGCAACGGAAGTGCACCGCGAGTGTGCCGCAGTTTGGCTGTTCGGGTGTGCAGTGGGCGCTTTGATGCATTATTTTTTTTAAGTGGAATTACTGCTGCTTATTTTTATACTGTATGCTGTGTTTATGAAACCTTTCTATGAACGCTCTTTGACTTGTATGTAGCTACGGCTGTTACTGTGTAACAAGTAGCACAGCCACTCAAACGTACGTTCTGAAGTGAGTCACTCTTGATCTTATAATTTTCTTTTGCTTTTTTTTTTCGGGTTATTGTTTGTTTGTGTACTAGAACAGCTTGACCTAAGTGGCTGGTTACCTCATTGTGGTATCCATCTCTCAATGAGGGTGTGCGCTGCGTTGTCCTTTTGAACCTGTGCACGTTTATTTTTTATTGGATGGGAAAGTGTGCTTTTGTTCCTAGCAGGCAAGTAAATCACCTCAGCGCTGGGTGTGGTATGAGGGCTGCATTCTGCATGGAACACCTTCCATTTCCCTATTATCTACCAAATTAGCCAGGAAAGAAACCTATCCTGCGCTCAAGTACGAGTAAATGGGGGGTCAGGGGGGGAAGAGAAAGGGCATGTATGAGGACATACTCTCAGCCCCACTCGTTTTCGTTCCAGTAAAGAATATGTTAAGGTGGGCACTTGCTATGTCGCTCCCGCTATCACCTCCCTCACCACTTTTAATTACAGATAAAACTATATTGGGGGTGGTGGGAGGAGACCTTTCTCTGCTTCTAATAGAGCTTGACCAGCCTTGCGCAGCCTATGTTAATATAAACTCTGAGGCTGGCAATAATAAAGTGCCTATGGACGCTACCATGGACAGCTCTTTCCCAATACTCCACTAATATTCTCTGAGGGGGTAATGTCCTTGATGGCTCTTTCCCAGCACGTTGTGGATCAGCTGAGACACGAGGAGAATGGTGTACCCTTGGCCCAGTTACCTAGAGAAGTTAGCTCGAATTAGGATGTGCTGGGAGATCATGACTGCGACAAAACATCCTTACTGAGGTCAGGGAAAACATACATTGTTTGAGGTCTATTTTGATGGGCCTGCTACAAATAGATAATCTGGGGGAGCAGGGACTGTGTATAGGTTCTTTTGATTGTAAATCGGCTAACAACGAGGGAAGATAAAATAAAAAATAAAAAAAAAAGGCGGGCAAGACTGCTTCAGGACTGCCTCCAACATTGCCGGAAGAATCATCTGGCACATCTTCTCCACCAAAGGGGTAATCTAGTGCCCTTTTGGGGTCTTAGATGGTTCAGCGGAAGGTGGAGGGGAAGCGTGAGGGCAGTTGCGGCTCCCATGGACTTGACTGGAGCTCCTTCTAGAAAAGGGAGCAATTGAAAAAAGAAATGTAAACCTTTGGTTGAGAAGGGGGTAAAAACGAAAACTCACGTAGATCCTGGTGCAATTTGATCAACAAAGTGTTGGCTTCACAAGATTTAGACGCTGAAGTAGTCCTAGTTGAAGTTACCAATGCACCTGCAGACACCGCGACAAGGGAGGGATATGGCCTGGCTTCACTCATTATCTGAAACTATGAACCATAATAGGTAAAAAAAAAACAAATAAAAAACTAATTAAAAAAGGGGGCAAAAAATGTTCCTAGTTTGAAACAAGGCGCAGGTCTTCATCAATTATTCTCTAAAAATGTAAATCTAGCCCAATCGACGGTACCTGCAGGTACATCTATAGAAAAACCCTTGGAACATGAGTCAGCCAAGATCCACTACCTCGAATTTAACTGTGGGTACTACCTCTGCTTTCTCCACTGACCCTGAATCAGTGCCTGGAGGGGTTATAGAGGTAGCGTTGGGGGGCTGCCATTCTGATGCGGATTTAGCAAAACTCTCTCTCGCAGAGGACATCAAAATTCTTGTACGGCAATCGTTGCTCAATCTCCTGCAAATACCATCACATTATTTACCAACACAGTTTCAACAATTAGTGAGAAACTAAACATAACCATGAGGGAGCTGAGTAGGGCCAGCTCTTCATATGACTACTAAGGCCCCACCTGTGCTGGCTCAGAGCTCAGGGGCTTTGGGGGGTAAGACCCCAAATCAGGATTCCACTGCGGGAAACGCCACCCCGGCTGCACTGCAAAATCAGCTTTCTCCTGTTACTAGCGAGACCACTGGCACCCACATGCTGGGAGGCGACGCTGGCATTATCAGGATCTCAAATACAACTCAGGAACTAGATATGGGCCTTAGCTCTGGTGGTACGGTGACCAAACCTCATGGGGAAGTCAGAGGGGTGAGCTGGGGAGGGTCTCCCACTCGGTACATCAAAGATTTTGAGGATGTGCAATGGAGACAACCACAGCATTTTAATGATCGAAGTAAGCTCTCTTACGGGGGTCCAGAGTCTTACGTTCACTATTTGATGAAATTCCTGGCCTGTCTCTTATTTCATCTGGAGACATTAAACTGGGAGAGTTTATCCATCCGGAACATTTTGATTACGTTTGTATAGTCTCCTACTCTCGTGTGGTCTATAAAGCTGTACTATCTGAAGTGGAGGCTCTGAATAAATTTGGATATAACGTACTGAACTATAGCACAGTTTTTCTAAACCCACGGGTGGGGATACCAGCAGGAACGTATAAAGGACCCATATGTGAGGACACGGCGGGGGACGTCCCAAACTAGAGGGTTCGGGACTGAGCCCGACCCTGATTTGAGATGGCTAGTTCTGAGCTTTGGCAAGTTCATTTCGAAATGAAAGGCTTTCAAGGAAAACTCCTAGCAAGGTCTCAGACCTTTAATTTTTATCCTGGAATTCAAGGGCTCCTGGTACCTTAAAAACTCCCCCTAACTGTGCACTCTACTTCGTGGATACTCCTTTTAGTGTATCCAGGAAACTTGGTTAACCTCTGCAGCTGCTTTGGATCGTTTTACTGTGTTTTATGAATCAGCGGTAAAGGGTCCAAAAAGATATGGCCTCTGGTGGCCTGATTTTGGCAATTAGGACGGATTTTGATGGGAAGATCCTCAAATGTATAAATATATCAAAATGGGCGCTAGCCATCCTATTGGAGCTAAAACTGGCAACGTCTTCAATTAATATCCCAATTATTAAATATATATGGGTCACCGGAGAATAATCTAATTGAAGCACCGAAACTGCTAGATGCAATTATTATGGATTGCCAGGAGTTGTGTTCTGGGCTTTCTATTATAATTGCTGGTGACTTAAATGCAGACATTCGCAAGGGGGGGGGGGGGATGGTGAGGGAAGGGGCTCAGACTGGCTCCATGAGCTCTGCTTCGGCTGCAAACATCTATGAGGGAGGCCACAAGGATTATGACTAGGAAAAAACAAAGGGGCTCGTGTGGTACTCCTTTAAAAACAGGAGCCGGCTGTGTGCTAATGATTTCCTATACTTTGACTAATGGGATTCACTACTCAACTATGTGTTTTTGTCAAGGTCTCTAGTTCAGGTGACAAAGTCATTCTCTCTAACCCAAACGCCAAGTAGTGACCATAAAATGCTGATCCTGACTCTTTTTTGGGAGTCTACATCTGCAAAATGTGAATTGTTTCCCTTTATCCTTGAAACTAATCAATCCTTGAGCCGAAATTACTTGGCACAAGGATAATGTGAGGAAAGTGTGTAGTCTTCTTGCAGTATTTCCGTTCTTATGATCTTGGCAAGAAGCCATTTCTATATACGCATGATGCGTTTGAGCATTATGTAGACTCCACTGTGAAGACGGTCTTACCTGCCGTAAAAGTGAATATTATCAGACCCAAGCATAGCCACATTTTCAGTGGGGAGGTCAAATTATTGAAAAACCGCATAAATAAGGAGATTAGACTTATTTGTGCCTTGCCTTGTTCGCAGTCTGCTCAACTGCAGATGGTAAAACGTGCAAAATACAAATGGAAAAATCGTATGAAGATTCTTTGTGCTTTGTTGTATCAAGTGGATAGCATGTTATTCATTTTGAGGGGCTCCTCCAGAAGGCAGTTCTGGGCTCCGATTAATAAAGGGGACTAACTCAAATCAAATGCGCAATCTGTCTTTATCTCAGTGGAATTATGGGCTGGGCATTTTGGTACAGTGTATGCTCCTTCAAAATCTGAATGGACTCTACTTCTAGTAGTTCGATCTTCCTCTTGGTATTTCCCTTTTACTCCGGTCGACATAAAAAAAATTCATCACTGGTGCATCTAACTCCCGTGCACCGGGCCCAAATAGGCTAGCTAATGTAGTTCTGAAAGGAAATCCAGACAGGTCCCAAATTCTTTTTATTCTGTTTAGCAACATAACTGTGAGCAGCTGTATTACAGAAAGCTGGCACCTATCATATATTTGTTCCAATATACAAGAAGGGCGATAGGGATGGCCCATCAAACTATAGACCTATCGCCCTTCTAGATGCTTATTCTAAGATTTTCGCTGGTCTGATCCAGGGGCACAACCGTGACTAGGCGGACCTAAAATAATATTTTTTCTGTCTTTAGTTTGGTTTTAGGCAGAATGTGGGTACCGATGCTGGGGGGCTGCTTATCAGAATTCTGCAAGAAAAGGCATGGAGGTCTGGTACTGTACCGATTTATGTGGCGTCACTGGATCTTTCCCTTGCTTTTGACCTTGAGGACGTAACATTCTTTGGTCGAAACTGTCAAAGGCGGGGCTGCCAGTACCTCTATTATCGATTCTTCATGAGGGATCTAAGGTAAGAATCTGGCTAAAAAGCAACCTGTCCCGTTCTATTCAAGTTCTTAATGGGTTACGACCAGGGGTGCATCTTCGCCCCGACCATTTTCAATCTGCATGTCACAGATGCAGGTTCTAAATTAGAAAAGGATGCCTTTGCATCACCTATAGTGGAGGGACATAAGGTGTGCTGGACTGCCTATGCAGACGATTTCATGCTGTCTGATCATACTCCAAAAGGCCTTCAGCATTTACTATGTGCCTTCATAGAGTACACACTAGCAAACTCCCTTAATATTAACAAAAAAACAGTTATTATTCATCTTCTGGTAGGATTTCCCCCAAACCACGAGAAACTGGCAGTAAGATCAGCTCTTAAATATCTTGGCTATCCGATTTTTGGGGATAAGAAAAAAAGGCCTCTAATGAGAATGCCTTGAAGAGAAGGTTGGCCCACTCACTGCCCAACTTGAGGAAAATTGATCACAAATATGGCAAATGTTCAGTTTTGCCAGGAGTGCGTTTTTATAAATGCAAACTGATACCTCAAGTTTAGCTATGGCCTACAACTTCCTCCCGGGTGGTATAGAGAGGAACTTCAAATCTGAATCTAAAATTCTGAAATCTGCTGGAAGCACCACCCCCCTGATCTTTGCGTGCAGTTTGCACATTCACCCTCATAAATGCCCTTTATTGGAAGGCCCCGGATTCCCTGGATGACATTTCATGTTTGGAGGCCCTTCCTTTGTCAGCAGCACTGTGCCGTTGCACAAGGAACGGCAGAAAATGGCTGCTATATATTTTTGTTTATAGGTTGCTAGGCAACCGCTCCTAACGAGACATCCACTGGCCCAGCGTGCCTTTTTCTGGATCGGGGCATTGCCGGAAAGGCGTAAGGGCCCTCCCCTCAAGGCACAGGCCCGTCTGTGCCTCTACGGCCATACGGCATCCCACGCTGTCCATTTGAGCCCGCAACCTTTGAACCCCCACTGTGCATTCTGGTCCCCCCCTTTCTCGCAGGCGATCCCAGAAAGTGAACATTTCCAAGGACCCTCAAACTTTGCTAATCGTCCGACAGTCTATACCACATGGTAAGCGTGCCACATCGCGAATGCACTCTCTGCCTTGTTGTCACTTTTTGCCTTCTGTGATAACCAGTACTTCAATCCCCCTTAACCCTCCGCCACAAATCCGTGAAGGAGCTGCATTAGTTCATCTCTGTTCTACAAGTACGCTCACTGATAACTGTATGCCTGACCTGTATCAACTATGCACGAATTATGTAGCTGCTGTATCACTTTTCCGACTGTTTAACTATACTGCATTGAACCTTGCTAGACACTGTACCCATTTTAACTGGGTAAGCTTTAGGACCACCGTTATAAGTTGCTCTACCTTGAATATGCCTCAATACATTAAGGCATGGCCCCTAAAGGACCTTATCTGAATGCCTTTTGAGTGCTAGCCCAATTGAATGAGGTTCACCTCGACATGCACACCATTTTACCGCTACGTACACTGCTCAGCTCTGCATTAAGTTCTCTTGACTTCACTGCGACCTAGCCCAAAGTGTGCGTGCGCCACAGCGCCTCTCCGCCTTATCTAACTGCAACTAGCTGCCCTCTGCTGCCTTGCAAACTGTATTTAGCATACTTTTGTTGACTATTGCATCTTATCCAACTGCAATTAGCTGCCTATTCCTGCATTGCAAATTACTGTTACCCTAGCCAGCATCTAGATCTACCTTTGCGGCGAACCTTACGGAGCGTAACGCTAACCATGCCAACCCTTTTGCCACTATTTCACTCCATAGCACCCACTAGATTATTACCTACCATCAACACTTACACCCTAACCCCCCAATTTACCTGCAAACAGCCACTCACCAGTGTGGAAGCCATTTCACCAGCTGATTGAATCACACGTTTCGCCTCGTCAACCCTGGATTCCATGTCTGCTAAGCTTGAGGAACTCAAGACTAGGTTCCCGCACCGCCTCACTACCCACACCCTGGTCACCGTGCCCACTAAGTTTAAGGAAGCTAAGACAAGGCTCCTGTTGCCCTGGCAATAAGACTGCCCGTAGAGCATCAGCCCTACTTGTTCCCAATAGGACTAACAACTTTCAAGTTATAACCCCTCCACCCATGCCGAGTCACCCTTGCGAAGATGTTAACTCCTCTGCTCACTATAACCCACCTCAGGGTGCCCCAGTCACCACAAGGGAGCACTAATCAATGCACGTTCCGTGGTCGCCCATGCTCTTTACATAGAAGACCTCATTACAACTTATCAATTGGATTTCCTTGCCATAACAGAAACTTGGCTAAACCCCTCGGCAGAACCCTCCCTATCTTTAGCCATCCCGGACAACTATACAATCATCTGTGCTGACAAACACTGGTAAAGGTGGTGGAGTGGCCTGCATAGCCAAATCACACCGGAACCCCAGAGAATTTCCAAACATAGGCTTCCCATCAGCAGAACTCCCATCAGTGAAACTTCCGCTCTCTGATACTCGTACCCCCTTATTTCACCTCATATCGTCCCCCAGGTGCCATCTCCTCCTTCAAGGAAGACATCACCCACCTCCTATCCCAAAACACCAAACTGGGTTCACAAATCACCCTATTAGGTGACCTTAACTTAGGTCTACATGATGCCAATGTTTGTTTTATTATTTGTAATGCGCACCAGACCCAAGGGTATCAGGGCGCAACAGATACAAGAATATGCAAAGCTTAGTTACATTGAGTCATTCAATGCAAATACCTTACTATACAAAGCAGGATATACAGATAATTAAAGATTTGTACATAAAGATGAAGTTACCGCCAAGGGGTTAGTAGATAGGTATTACGAGTGGCAATTTGGTTAAACAGTCATGAAGATTAGAGGTAAGTGGATTTTAACCACTAGATAGTATTAGTTCTGAAGTTCTGGTAGGGCTGGTCTGCTCTTAGGGAAGGAGCTAGGGAGTTCCATAGTTTGGCCCCTTTAACAGTGAAGCTGTTGCCATCAATCGTGGATAGTTTGAATCTGGGAATGGACTGGCAGTCCAGGTTTGCTGAACTAGTTGGTCTTGGGGATGTCCGTTTATGGAATCTCTCAGAAAGGTAGATGGTGCTGCATTGTAAAGAGATTTATGGGTGAACGACGCAGTTTTTAGTAGGATTTTGTCATTTGTCCGGAGCCAGTTGTTCCGTCGTCTGCTCTCAGAGATGTGCTCTCTTCTGGAGATACCTAAGGCGGCTCTAAGGGCATTGTTTTGTAGGGTTTTGATTCTATTAATGATGGATTTGTTAGAACCTATGTATAGGGCGTTACAATAGTCCAGACGGGACAAGATGAGGGCTCTGGCCAGGATGGTACAACTATTGTTCAAGAGAAATGGCTTACCGGTTCTAATGAGTTTGCACGTGTACGCCATGGAGGATGCTAGCGTGTTGACTTGTTTAGAGAAGGATAAGGTAGTCGAGGTACCTCCTGGGCTACCTTAATGAGGTTGCCGTCAAATATGAAGGAGGCGTAGTCCGGTCCTCATTTTTTTAGGTTGGTAGGGGTACCCAAGATGATGAGTTCTGTTTTATCATCATTCAGGCATAGTCCATGCATGGCCATCCATGCCTGGATGATGATGTACACTCTATTTACCAAGGCCAAATCCTTGTCGTAATCCCCTGTAAATTGGAGGAGTATCTGAGTATCATCTGCATAGTTAGTGTAGGTGGTACCAAGATGGTCCAGATCGTTGAAAAGGGGCTTGGTAAAGATATTGTACAGTGTGGGCAAGACGAAAGACACCTGTGGCACCCTTCAGGTGATAGGTATGGGGGTCTGCCGCTGCTGAGGGCAAGAAGACCCTCATTCTGCTGCTTAGGAAAGATCTAATTCAAGTTATGGCATCTTTGGAGAGGTATGCTGCTGTGTCAAGATGGTTGCATAGGATTGTATGATCCACCAAATCGAAGGCAGCTGAGAGGTCCAGGAGTAGCAGCAAAGCTGATTTACCACTGTCTAAGTTCGTCGACTTGGGTTTTGAGGCCGATGAGGGCGGTCTCCGTTCCATGTTGTGGACGGAAGCCTGACTTTCTGGCTCCTAACAGGTGGTGTAATTCTAAATATTTCTGAATTTGCATGTAGGCAACTTTATCTAGTATTTTTAGAAGGAAAGGGACTGTTGTGATTGGCCTTTAGTTGGTGGGAGTTAAGGGATCTATAATAGGTTTTTTAAAAAGTGGGAGTACCCATGATTCTTTGAGGTTAGTAGGGATGATGCCAGTGGCAAAGGACGCATTGATGAGCTTGGATACGAAAGGTGACAGGTCTCAAGCTGCATCCTTGATGAGTTGTGCCGGGCAGAGATCACCCTTGCAATTGGTTGGTTTGAGAGACCAATGATACTAATGCTACTATGCTAGATAATACCATCACAAACTTGGGTTTAAACAGCGTATTAATGAACCTACCCTCTCCAAAAGGTAGAACGCTGGACTGGCTGGCTTTAACTGTTCCACCACAATACTCAACAATGCACCCTGTGCCTGGTCGGAGCACCACTGCATCACCTTCTCCATATTGCTAGGAACTCACACTCTCACACAGGCCTCCCGGGCCCCGCAATCACTGTCCAAGAACAAACGCAACATATCTCTCGACAACCTTCTACCACTTCTTCAACCCATCACTGATCCTCCCCACTATACAGACCTGGACCCCCTCCTCGCTGGTTCACCTTTACAACATCATTGAACTAGCCTTAAATCAAATCGCAACTAAGAAACGCTAAACCGGCTACCCATTTAAAATGAATGGTTCTCCTCTGAACTAAAATCACTTTGCAACGCATCCGAAGCCACTTGGAGAAAATCCCCCTCAACAAGGAAAGCTTCTCTATTGCTGCAGCTACCTACAAAGCAGCCATCACCAATACTAAAAGAGAGATCTACAACACCTGCATACAGAATGCTAAATCTGGCACTAAAGAGCTTTTCCCCATTTTAAGAGAACTGGTGACGCCAGTGCTGCCCTCTGAAGACTGTACTAAAGACAAAGCCTGGTGTACTAACATCCAGTAAGTTCCATCAAACAAAATCAAGACAATAAAATAAAATAAAAAAGCATTGCTCCCTATGTTAACACACCCAATCAGCCTACCACAAAGTGGCCATCATGCCCTCCTTTCCATTTTTCCGCGGAAACTAAGGAAGAATTGATCAACAGAATAGCAGGCCTCAAACCTTCTAATTGCCAGGGTGATACCTCCGCAGCTCCAACCATTAAGGAAGGGGCTAAAGATCTAGCACATTTCATCACCACCCTGATTAACGCCTCCTTTAAAAACTGCCTAGTACCCAATAACCTTATAGAGGCTTGGGTCATGCCTCTCCTTAAAAAACCTAACCTAGACCCAAACATACCGACAAATTACAGACCCATATCAACCGTCCCATTCCTCTTAGAGATTAGATAGAATTGCCCATCTACAAATTCAACAACACTTAGAAGCTAATAACCCGCTCAGCCTGGGACAGTCCGGCTTCAGACCTAGGCACGGAACGAATCAGCCCTTCTAGAATTAAAAATCCAAATGGATGAAGCTAGAGATAAGGGTAAGCTGGCCATCCTGCTTCTTTTGGACTCATCAGCTGCGTTCGACCTTGTCGACCATCACATTCTGACCAAACACCTTTCCACCGCTGCAGCATTCTCACCCAACGCCACCAGCTGGATTCAATCCTTCCTCTCTAATAGGACCACCAGAGTCTTTGCTCCTAATGCTGCTGCTGAGCCAGTTCCTATCCACTGTGGAGTCCCTCAAGGATCCTGTGTTTCACCAACACTTTATAACATATTTACCAAGCTCCTCTTTGATCGTCTTGACAACCTGGGTGTCAGCAACACCAATTATGCGGCTGACACTCAGGTGCTCATCACACTCACTGTTTTCTATTAAAGAGATTCCGATAAAATTAATGAAATCTATCTTGAAATTCAGGCATGGATGGCCACACATCCTCTGCCTGAATGACAAGACGGAACTTCTGATTGTCGGTTCTCACGTCCGTCTAAATAAACTCTACCCCAGGTACAAATCTTTTAAGATTGATGTCAACACGTTGGTGTCTATTTAGACTTCACCCTTTCTCTCAAAAAAACAAGTACATTCTACAGCCTCTACCACTGCATATACTAACAAATTAATAAATGCCTGCAAACCCTTTTTATCTACAAACAGCTGCCTCACGCTAGCAAGGGCAATGATTTTATCCAAATTGGATTACTGTATTACCCTATTCCTAGGCTCTACCGAGCATAACCTGAATAAGGCCCTTCATTGTGCCTTGAACATACCACGCTCTTGTCACATCTCGTCCTTCAGACGAGATGCACTCTGGCTACCAGTATGGGTAGAATCAAACTACGCACACTCGTCATTACCCACAAATGCCTGATTAACACAGCTCCCCAATAACTGAATGACAAATTCTCAAGACATTCCTCTAACAGACCCATTAGATCATCCTACCTACACTGCCTCAATGTACCCAAGTTCAACCTAAAAACGGCAGGGGACTCAAGCTTCCCAATGTTAGCAGCCAAGTGTTGGAACTCCCTCCCCTCTGCCATCAGAGCCGAACCCTCGTTATGGACCTTTAGATCCAGTGTGAAAACATGGCTCTTTGACCAGCATCACCAGCACTGAAACTGTATACCCTGGCCGGTTCTACTGTACCTTACTTTCAACCTGACCCTAGACTTGCTTTGTAATATAAGCCAACTACCATATAACATGCCAAATTTGTAAATGTGGTCTATATTCTTAAACTCTATTAATGCATTTGTAAATTCTGTCTGTATTCTTACTTATATTGCAAGCTGACTTATCTACTTTATTTTGTAAATGTTGCTTGTTAATTCAATTGTGAGATGACTTGTATCTGTATATATTTTGGCCTGATTTTTGTAAATCTCTGTATGCATGTTCAACTCAACTGTGACATGACTTGTATCTGTAAGTCTGTACCAAGTTAAAGTGCCTAGATACCTGAGGGTTAAGCACGCTATAGAAAAACTAAATTATAAAAAAATGGGGCAATTAGAGCCCTATCTGGTTACATTTCCAGATAAGCACTGGAGGCAGGAATTGCGTTTCAGATTCAACGTGCTGGAAACAGGTGAAATTAAGGATATTAGGGGCAGACAGAATGTTAAATCGTCTCTATGTAGATTCTGTAATTTGGCAGACACAATGGAAACGTTAAGTCATCTACTAATCGACTGTGTGGTTCTGAGAGCTGATCGTATCAAATGCTTTAGTAAATTTGTTGCCAACACAGATTATGTGGAACAAAATACATTATGGTCAGAAATGATGTATGGACGAAGGGTAACCCTGCAGATTGCTGTGGTGAGGTTTTTAACAGACACTTGTAAACTGACAGATCAAGGGGGAAGATCACGGGATAATCATTGGATGAGGGTAATGTCAAACCCAAAACACTTGTTTAGGAAATTTCTGTTAACTGCCTGAACATTATGCTTTGTAATGGAGATTGGGGTTGTTGCAATCGACAGATTGGTGATGCTCAAGTTTTTGCTACTGCTATTGAGAAAGCCATGTACCTGTATAAATTAAGCATATATTTATTTTTTCCTTTTTAAAGTTCTTCATTTGGTTGCTTTGTTGTATAAAACAGTGTGTATTCATATGTTAATCACTGTTATCCCTTTTATTCATTTTTGTAAAGGTTACTGTGTAACCAACACAAATAAATAACAATTCAGTGTTTGATAGAGACACAATGGCTAAACCAATGCAGTGCTGTATGAAGCATTTCTGTATTTAATATCAGTTTATGATAGGGTAAATAGGAATTACCTTTGGATTTAAACAATTGGGGAATTGCAGATGGTCTCCTAAATGTGATCATTCTATTACTATCAAACTATGATTAAGCTCAGCAGTTATCTTCTCACACCCGCTTACTAGGTTTAGAGGATTAAACTAGGATGTATTTTAGCTCCACTGTTTAATTTCCATCTTGAAGATAGTTTTATTTTTTGACCAGATTACTAATGCCCCTCTGTGATTGGGTATCAATGCGATAGCGCGGATAGCCCATGCAGAGGACAGTCCCTTTTTAATCATACTCTATAAGGCCTTCAAAGAAGTTTGAATACCACAAATAAGTATCTGATAAGTAATGATTTACTGCTGAATCTAGAAAAAAAAAGAAAGGTTATATCCTTTCGTATGAGAAAGAAAAATAAGTTCATATGGAGTGTTGGTGACCATAGGCTAGAAGAATAGGATCTGTACTGGTAAAAAAACTATTTACTAACATGTATAGAGATGGAATGGCTAATCAATTAAGACAAACGGCAAAGGGCCTAACGAACATGGATCCTACCAGGGGTACTCACTGAATAAAGCCTTTAAATTGAAGATGACAGCAGTCATGTCTAAATGAAGGCCAATATAACTGAATTGAACATAAAATCTTTATACAATAGCCATACAAAAAAGTTAATGTATTTTAAGATTAATCATTTGAGAAAAAACATATGACCCTCTAAACAAAGCTATTGAGTAAGGGTTGTTAAAATATAGAAGTGGGGAATTAAAGATGAAAATATAATTTAAGTGATTATTAAGGGAAATGTGGTCACAACGTTGCTCTCTTGAATTACCAAACATTAACACCAGTATAAGGAACAAGTTACTTACCTGTAACTGTTGTTCTCCGCATGGGTCTGGCATGGATTCACATGCTCATGAATATTCCCCCGTCGTCAGGCTGGGAATCCTCAGTAAAGAAAAATCAGTATCAGTTTCGTTTCTGATCTGTCTTTCGTAGTAGTAACCAATCACTGATCTCTGCGTCATACTGACCACAGCCAATGACTGCCCTCTACCTAAGCCCCGCCTCTGGCAGCCATCTTCAGATTTGGTAGCACGTGAAGTGGCAGTATGACCAAGTGAAGAGCCGCAGAGGGGTAGGTGGGAGGGTTCGCATGTGAATCCATGCCAGACCTATGCTGGAGAACAACAGTTACAGGTAAGTAACTTGTTCCTTCTCCAGCATGGGGTCTGGCATGGATTCACATGCTCATGAATATAAGAATAAATAGCAGTACACACATGCACAACCACGGGGGGTGGCAAAAGGCTCAACATTAAGCAATACAAAAAACTCAACATTAAGCATCTCTTACCTCCTCACCAGGCTCACCTTAAGCGAACAGGTTGCGCAGCACTGCTTGGCCGACCCTGGACTCCTCCCTGGAATCCCGATCGACGCAGTAGAATCTCGTGAAGGTGTGCGTCGACCTCCACGTAGCAGCCCTGCAGATGTCCAGCAGGGGCACACCAAATAAGAACGCCGTAGCATCAGCGATCGCTCTGGTCGAATGGGCTCTCGGACGGCCTGGCAGCGGTCAGTTAGCCAACCGGTGGCAGTGCATGATGCAGCCGGAGAGCCATCTGGAAATAGAAGACTTCGAGAGAGCCTTCCCTTGATTCACAGGTCCAAAGTTCACGAACAGCTGTGATGTCCTCCGGAAACTCTTCGTGCGGTCCACGTATAACTTCAGCGCTCTAGCCACATCCAACGAGTGCAAAGTCCTCTCGGCCAGCGACGAAGGAAACGGGAAGAAAACAGGTAACACCAGGGGCTCGTTAAGATGGAAGTCCGACGGCACCTTGGGCATAAAGGAGGGGTGCGTCCTAAGCACTACCCTCGAGGCATGGAAAGTCAAGTACGGTGCTTTGCAGGATAGGGCCTGGATCTCTCCCACTCGTCGTGCGGAGGTAATGGCCACCAGGAATGCAGTCTTCCACGACACAAACTTCATCGGTGCGGAGTGCATCGACTCGAATGGAGGCCCCATGAGCCTGGTCAGCACCACGTTAAGTTCCCACGCCGGGGCCTTCACCGGCGGGAACGACCGGAACAGTCCTTTCATAAACTCTTATCAGTCGATGGGACCACAGGGACGTCCGTCCTGTGGTTCTGGTATATCTGGAAATCGCCGCCAGATGAATCTTAATGGAGGCATGAGCTAGCCCAGCCTTTTCCAGCGATAGCAGGTACGGCAGCACTTGAGGGGCCGTAATCGCTAGGGGGTTGATCTTCTGTGCTCGGCACCAGATAGAGAACCTCTTCCACTTATGACCGTAGCATTTGAGAGTCGAGGACGCCCTGGCCTTTGCAAGAACCTCTCTGCAATCGGCCGGTATATCGTAGCCTCCAAACTCTAGCGCTGCAGGAGCCAAGCCTGCAGGTTCAGCGATGCCGGGTCGTGGTGGAAGATGGCGCCTCCTTCTCTGGAGAGAAGGTCCACGTCCGCCGACAGCTTGATGGGGGGGACGTTGACAAGTCCAGAAGGTCCAGGAACCAGATCTGCCTGGGCCACGCCGGTGCGACGAGGATCATCCTGCACCGGGACCTCTTGAGCTGGTTGATGAGTCGAAGCAGCAGCGGCAACGGAGGGAACGCATACAGGTATAGGCCGTCCCAGGGGAACGAGAACGCATCGCCCACGCTTCTCGGCTGGGGAAACCTGCTGGTGAACCTCTTGCACTTCGAAATCGTCGCTGTTGCAAACAGGTCGATTTGGGGTTTGCCCCATCGTCGGAAGAGTTGATCCACCTGATCCTGGCGCAGTTCCCACTTGTGACACGCGCGCAGCTCCCTGCTGAGCGAGTCGGCGATGGTGTTTCTTTCTCCTGCCAGGTGGAAGGGAACCAGGAACATCCCCTGGGCGACCGCCCAGTGCCACAGATCCTGTGCCTCCTTGGATAGGGCTGGGGATCTGGTGCCTCCCTGCTTCCGTATGTAAAACATTGTCGTGGTGTTGTCCGTGAAGATCTGCACCACCTTGCCCTTGAGCGACGGGAGGAACGATTTGAGAGCCCAGAACACGGCTCGGAGTTCCAGGACATTGATGTACAGGAGCCTCTCCTCCGGGAGCCAGAGGCCTCTTGCGTGGAGATCTCCGGTGTGGGCGCCCCAACCTTCCAGGGAGGCGTCCGTCATCACCGTCTCCTGGTACGCCGGCGTCTGAAAGTCCTTGCCCGCCGTGAGGTGCGTTGGAACGCCCCACCACTGAATTGCCCGCCGGAACACCTCGTTGAGGGGGACGAACACCTCGTTGAGGGGGACTCTGTCTTCGAAGGTGCCCGTCGCCTGCATCCAACGGGCGTCGAGAAATTCTTGAAGAGGGCGCATCCGTAGTCTGCAGAGGCGCACCAGGTAGATGCAAGAGGACATCATCCCCAGGAGGGACTTGATGGACCTCACCCTGGCCACGTCCGTGGCTAGCAGGCGCTGCAATTTGCCTAGAATGGTCTTCGTCTGTTCTTCCGACGGGGCCGCCAGGCGCCTCACTGTATCGAGCTTCGCTCCCAGAAACAGGGCCACTTGCGATGGCACCAGGTGGGACTTTGGGTAGTTTATGGCGAATCCCAGGTCTGAGTAGCTGGACGGTCCTCGCAGTGTGTTCGACGGCGAGTTCCCTCGTCCTTGAGCGGATGAGCCAGTCGTCCAGGTAGGGGTAGAAGTGAATCCCCTGCAGGTGCAGCCGCGCCACCACAGGTGCTAGGCACTTGGTAAAGACCCTGGGGGCCGACTTCAATCCGAACGGCAGTGCTCTGAATTGGTAGTGGTGTCCCTGGACGACGAACCTGAGGAACTTTCGGTGACTTTTGAGGATGGGAACGTGGAAGTATGCATCCTCCAGGTCCCACGACGATAGAAAGTCGCCTTTCTCCAGCTGTCCCAGTACGTGCTGGACGGTGACCATCCTGAACTTGTGTGACCTGATGTATTTGTTCAAACAACGAAGGTCCAGGATGGGGCGCCAGCCGCCCGTCTTCTTCCTGACAAGGAAGTACCTTGAGTACACCCCGGAGCCTCTTCGGGACAAGCTTGATGGCGCCTTTCCTGAGCATCGCCCGTACGTCCAACAGCAGTTGCGGGACGTAATTTTCCTTCCTGGCCACAGGTGGAACGTGAGGGCACTTCTTCAGGAATTCGTTAGAGTGTCCTCTTGCCGGGGTATCCAGCACCCAACGGTCGGTGGAGATGGACTTCCACACGCCGACGAAATTTGTCAGCCGGCCTCCCACCGGGGTGCTTCGGTGGGGGCCCGAGACCACGGCCGGTTCAGTCCTGCTTGGAGGTGGTGGCCATGCCGCCCTGGCCACCTTGCCGACGGTGGCGAGAAGCTCCCTGCTTGCCGCGGCCCCTGTAGGCCTCCTGAGACGAGGAGCCTGCCACCTGGCGGTAGGACGACGAGCCACCGCTGGATCCCTTGGAGGCCCCCTGTCTGCCTCCGGAGCTCCGAAAGGGCCGTCGTTGCTGAAGGGCTCCTAGGGCACGGGCCGTCTCTGTCTTTATGGCTTGGAGGGATTCGTCCACAGACTTCCCGAACAAGTTGCTGCCGTCGAACGGCATGTCCAACACCCTGGTCTGGACGTCCTGATGGAAGTCGGTCGCCCGGAGCCAACCCCGTCGTCGTAGGCAAACACCGTTGCCCAGCTGGCGGAACCCGGTATCGGCAATATCGGTTGCCACCGTTATGGTGTGGTCCGACGCCACCTCGCCTTCTTGAAGTATTTCCAGGGCCTCGGACCTCTTGTCGTCCGGTAGGAAGTCCAATTATGGGGGCCAGCTTAAACCAGAGCTCCCTGTCGTAACGGGCCACGATCGCCAGGGCGTTGGCCGCTTTGATCGTCGTCGCCGCCGACGAAATGACCCGCCGCCCCATGGCGTCCAACTTCTTTCCCTCGCCGTCCGGCGGGGAATTAGACGTCGAGGCTCCTGACCCCGCCGCTTTCTTCTTCGCCGCCGAGACGACCGAGTCTGGCGTTGCCTGGGCCCTGAGGCACAGGGGAGCGGTTTCGGTGACCCAGTACTTCTTCTTGTACCGGTCCCGTTTGGCTGGTGCCGTGGAGGGGTTCTTGAGAACCGACAGGCCCTCCTCCCAGACGTCATTGATTAGAGGCACCGCAATGACAGTCTTCCTCTTGGCCTCCCGGCGCTGATAGAGGAAACCTTCCTTTTTCTGCTCCTCCGGGCAGAGCTGGAACAATTCGGACGCCCTGGCGATCATGGCGTGGAATGAGCCAATCTCGTCGGGCGGCGAGGCCCGTGCGACGGGAGTCCCGTGTCGTCGCCGTCAGAACCCGTCGTGGAGCCCATCGCACCGTCATCTCCCGACTCGTGGGAGGATGAGGAGGGAACTGTAGGCCTTACGGGGGCGAGTGGAGGAGAGGGTTGGGTCCTCCGTCGTTTGTTCTGAGGACTTCCCGACGGGCAGATTGCGGGTCCTCCGGCCTGGGCCGTGGGAATCTCGTCCTTATCTCAGAGCATAAGGACTGGATCGCAGACAAAATGGCCGCCGAGCCATCCTGAGGCCTAGGTTCCGGCTGCGCCGGAAGGGAAGGCTGCTCTTCCTCGCCATCGTCGTCTTCCTCGGTTATCTCCCAAGGATCTTCCTTACGGGATCGAACCTTCTCGAATCAGACTTTCGAGGTTCCTCACGGCCTCGGTCAGTTCCTCCTCCGTGGCTGACTCGGAGCTCGAGGAGGCTACCGTGCCCCCCCCCCTTCGCTTCTTCCATCATGGTGGCCATGACGAGATGATTCCCTCCTTGGCGGCAGGGAAACTCTAGTCCCGGAGGCAGTCTCCGCTGGCGGGGTCTCTGCCGGCTTGGCCAGAGTCGCCGCGGTCGCCTCGATGGAGGCCTTTGCCTGCTGGGTAGGGGCCTTCACCACCTTAAGTGCGTCCCGGGCCTTCTCCTTCGGGGGAGGGGCGATGCCTCGCTCCCCCTCTTCCGAGATCGGACGGGGCTTCTCCCGAAGCTTACCCGGGGTCTCGGACTTCCTCTTCCCCAAACCGGAGCACTGGCTCGTGGTTGACAGTGCTGGGGAAGGCGCGCCCTGCCTGGTGACAGAAGAGCCCGACCTTTCGGCGCTCCCGGAGCCAGCGGACTTGCGGCGCTTGGCCTGGTGTTGGGCCCCCGTCGCCGGGGCACCCGCACAGGACTTAGAAGCCCGCTCGCACCCTTTCTTCTTCTCACCCGTTGAGCCATTCTCCAACCAGCTGGCGAGACGGGATCGATGGTCCCTCATGGTCCGCTCCAACAAGTTCTTGCAGAACTGGCAGTCCTTCTCTACATGAGTCTTGTCCCCCTGAAGACAGAGGCATCGCAAATGTTCGTCTTCCTTAAACATATTCTGCAGCCCGCATCCAGGGCAGCTGCGAAACAGCTTGGGTCCGGGTGACAAACTCGCGTCCTGGGCCATCTCGAAGTAGGCCGTGAATCTTCTGGAATCCTCCAAGAAGTTGATTTGACGAAATCTTCACCCTTGAGGGGCGTAGGAAAATCCCGTAACGGGTAGCCGTTAACGGGAGTAGAAACGGTGGAGCTTGAGGCTCGATTAACCGACAAAATGTGAAAATTCACCTGAAAAAGCGTGAAACACGCAGTAAAAGCTCGAGAGCTAAGCACGAGGACTCCCAACACTTGAACGTGCCGTAAAAATCTGAAGATGGCTGCCAGAGGCAGGGCTTAGGTAGAGGGCAGTCATTGGCTGTGGTCAGTATGATGCAGAGATCAGTGATTGGTTACTACTACGAAAGACAGATCAGAAACTAAACTGATACTGATTTTTCTTTACCGAGGATTCCCAGCCTGACGACGGGGAATATTCATGAGCATGTGAATCCATGCCAGACCCCATGCTGGAGAAATGTAAATAGTTTGCTGGAAATAACAATGCACTTGCCTATATATCAAGAGTTTCAAAAACATGCATTCAAATTTCCAGAGAGGAATGTTGCCAGAACTTTCCTAAAATGTAGTTTAAATGTATTGTCTACTGGAGAGCTTCTGGGAGCTAGCAATAAAACAATTACCATTATCTGGAAACTGTGGATTTTGAAAACAAGGAGAAACTAGAAACCCTGAAATAACCTGGAAACTCGAGGTCTAGCATTGAATGACCTTTGTAACAAACTTTTTTTTTCTAAGGTATACGTGACAGCACTAGGATTGTTTTTTTTTGTTTAGAATCATGAACTGTAAACGATTTCTCTAATCATTGCTACTATAAGGTTCTGTAAAGATATTGGGATTTCATTAATGTAGATTCATTTTTGTACAACCCAAAATACTGGTTAATTAATAAATGATACATGGGGTCGTCTAGGAAAGCCAGGCATTGGAACCTCGCCTCTAAACTCTGTAAAACCCTCAGGATGTGTCCTGGTAAAGGACCCAGAGAGCACAAGACAAAAGGTACAAAAAAAACAAACGGCTACTTACCTTTGCTGCATTCAACTACTTTCTGGCAGAAATCTTGAGATGCGCTGCAGGGTAACTAGAAAAGAGCTCCCTCTAGCACTGGAGTATGTTCTGTAATGCTCTTATAGAGAACATTGCAGGCAATGCAAGCGTCCCACTAGAGTTCAGTCCCCAGGCACTCATGTATAGGGATCCAAAGCTGGAAAGGACCAACTCAGATGGTAGAGAGATATGCACTCAAAAGCCTGGAAGAAATTAAAAATAATAGCAAGGAAAGTGAAAAAAGAATAACCCCAGGTGCAGGCATTGGTTTCCGACTGCAGGTGAAAGAGAACTGATTGGAGGCAATGGATAACAGGGCGAGTCGCACCAACAAACGTCTTTAAAATTGAATGCTTTCTGGGACACAGTCCTCTTGTGGTAAAGACCAAAATATATCTGCAAGTAGGTGGGGGGTGGGGTTGTGGGCGTCTCCCTCTCGTGATTTTGGGCTTAATGGGGAGGATATCCTGGTTCACTGCCACCAACAATCACCATGGCTAGGGGCTCATCAAAGGTATACTGGAGGGAGCTGGCCCTTACAGAGAAATATGCTTAAATGAAATCTGCAAGCCTAGGAAGCAAGATAGCCTGGATACCAGAGCATTTTCATAATGCCAAAAAGGAAGACATGTTAGGTGCTCCCTTATAAGCAAGCAGGGTCGGGCAGAGTGGGTGACAGATGCGACTGGCCAGGCAGGCAGAGCCAGCCCGCTTGCAAACAACCAGGAGGGACTGTCGCATCACATGCATACTGACAATCCATGATAGTAGACCAGCCTGTTGGATGGGTCGGCACAACGCAGAGCACCAGCATGCTTTCATAATAATCAGCTGAGGAAAGCGTCTGGTTAAGCTTCAACTAATCATGCTCATGCCAAACAAGAGGCACATATGCAGATCCTTCTAGCACAGGCCGGGGATGGAAGGAAAACCCTATTTAAACTGGCAGCTGCAAAGGGGTAGTGAGAGTTTCTAGCAACGAGCACGAGAACTGAGAGACCAGTAGGGCAGGAGAGTTTGAAAGAGTGCAAGAGGGAGAACGAGTAAGGGAGTTTAAAAGTTCAGAAAGGGGGTGAGGCAGGAGAGGTTGGAAGAGCAGAGGATGGAGCACAGAAGCCAGGGAGAGCTATCGGAGTGATGAAATATGGAGGTTGAGGAGAGACGCATCAGAGTAGAAACGGATGAGAGACTTTTCACAAGTAGGATTTAAAGCAGGATGAAAGGAGTGGGTTATGGAGAGAAGGGACAGGTGAGAGAAAGAGGGAAACAAGACAACTGCTCTGTGAGGCAGGTGGGAGGAACTGAAGAACGTCTGACATGGAGTTGAGGAAGCTCTTGGAGGAGGCCATTGGAAACCTTGGAGATTGGGGCTGTGGAGTTATATGTAGAAGGTATAAAAGTGCAGACCAAATACGTTTGGGAGAACTCAAGTAGGCAAGGGTGACTGGAGAGGATGGCAATTCCCGAGAGAAGGGAGTGCAAGACCTAGTGGGAGAGTGTCAGCAAGGGTGTTACAGAACTCACCCTCACAAGTTGTCCAAGACAAGTGGGAAAAGGATCGAGCATAGCTAGGAGGATAGCCCAAAGACAATAAGAGCACGAGGTTTCAGGACAAGCATTAGGCCTCCAAGGACGGGCGAGTGTCAGACCGAAGAGGTATAAAGTGAGAAGGGACAGGGAAGTGATAAGGTGCCCAGCGGATAGCCCTAATGCCTCTGAGCCGACCTCAGCTTTCGGGAACACTATGGAACCAGTTTACTACAAATACAGAATTACAAGATGCGCTGAGAAGATACTTCTGCAATGTTACATTATTTCTGGCATGACTGAGGACATTATCAAAGGAAAGCAACACTGAAAAGGAACCTCAGCGAAAGACCCCAAGGGACACAGGCAAGAATGCAGAGGATACAAAAGACAGACCACACCTGGGAGCGACCCAGGGAACATTTTTGTTTTGAAGCCCACCTAGGAGGAATAGGCTATTTAAACAGCCTTGCGACCCCACAAAGAAGTTCGGGGAATTTTGTTTTGTTGCAATTTGACAAATGCAAGAAGCAAGAGGGCAGACTGTTCAAAGACTTGGACTTTGATTAGAGATACAATTTTAACTTCAGTTACAAAATACTTTTTTGTGCCCTACTGGAGGCCATTACTTGTTAAAATATAAACTTGGGGAGTGGTTAATTTTGGAGGAGAGGGAGTTATGACAACCCATAGTTCGTTCTCTTCCCTCTACAGCAAGCAAACACTACTCTCCCACCTCAGCGGTATCGGTTTACATAGTAAAAAAAAAACAGTTGCTTGAAGCTCAATGCCATTGTTGGGTCGCGTTGTCGCAAAGACCAAGTGATAACTGCCTACGTCAATCCCTCCACTGATGGAATTGCAGTGTTGCAGCGTCAAACTATAGGTCTCAGCACTCATCCCGACAGCTGACGAACGGCAGTCAAAGGCAACTTCAGCCGAATAGAGTTTTTTTCAAGCTTGTGATGGGGGGTGAAGCAAGCATCCTTAGGGACGCTTTAGTGATAGTTTTAAAAAATATATATATTGGTTTTCACAGCAAACAATATACATTGCACCCCAACATGGTGCATAAACCAAACAATTACTAACCCCCTAACCCCCCCGGTCTCCCCACCATAGTCCACAAACTACAACATCCAAATTCTTGCTTCCGGCCATCTCATCTTCTTCGCTATCTAGGGGGCTAATAGTTTCTGGTTCATCAGGAACCAAACCGGTTAATGTTGCCACCAATTGAACCCAGGCTGATAACGTCACTGCCTCCTCCTCCCCACCTCTACATAAAGCCTCCCTCCAAACCACCATTTCTGCGTCTGCCCATTGCAGGAGATCCTGCCACCAGGTCTCCACACTCAGGCCTCCACACTTGGTCTCCCCTTTGTCTTCCATCCCATGGCTATCCATCCCATTGCTAAAATATAAGCTAGGTCTTTGAGCTTGCTCACATGCTTGAGTTTGCGTGGTCTTGGAAATCCCCCACTATGCACACCCACAGAGAGGTTACCTCTAATCTGATCCCCTTGTCAGCCAGGCGATTTGCCACTTCCTCCCAGTATGTAGCTATTTCTGGGCAAGCCCACTTTAGTGGTACAAAGTTGATACTGATGTGACCAATTCATTCCCGAACATATAGACCTCCAATGGTAAAACATAAATGCAGCTGTTAGACGATCTCATAAAAAAACTAGCAACAAAATGGCTGTTTACTGTAAATACAGGAGGTGATAAAAGTATGTATAAGAAAGTAACAAATCAACCTTCACTGTAGCTTATTTCCGGTATTAAAAATAAAATGGCTGGGGACAATTGAAAACAAATAAATAATGCCTCAATTGTTAAATATATTTTTCAGTGAACGCATACAAAATGACAATGGTGGAGCGGATTGGAAGCCGCCAGTTTATTTAGTGGCCACAGAGTTGACGAGGGGCACACTACGTTCGAACCGGGCTCTCCATCTATAACAGGTGCACCAGTTAGGTGTTCAAACCCTCTACCGCTGTTACAGAGAACGTGCAGTGCATGAATGCCTGTGCTCTTGAAAAGAAGCCTAGGTCACACTTACCCTCTTTGGCGAATGCCTTTGCCCAGGGCCTGCACATAAAGGTGATGGTTATTCCACCACTGCTGGATGCCAAGGAGCCATATAGTGGTCAAATAACCAGTGCTTTGGAAGGTTGTGGCTGGCGTGCACCAGGGTGTACGCATCAGAGAGAAACTGGACCCAACATAGTGCTGAGATGTGCTGGTGAGGTGGTCAAATCAGCCGCTAACAAAATGTAAACACAAATGTCGCTCTAAATCAATGAAAACACTCTAGCAGATACTAAAAAAATTATCTGAATAAACATCAACCATTGTGTTAGGAGGTTTGAGTAAACCAGACTTGGCTATGTAGCTCTTGTTGCTTGCCACGCACCCAACGCATGGGGTCCTGACTGATCAGGAGGTCCCGATTGATCGGAAACAAGCAAACGGTTGGGTAGTTGACTTGTATACTCAATTTGAAGAATGCGTGGGTGAGCATGGTTTACTTTCTTTTGTAGAAGGAGTTGTGAGGTAGCTTTATCCAAGCATTAAATACCCTCAATGATAACACAAGTAAAAAAGAGAATGGTGTCAGCCCTCAAAATGCATCCATGTCCCCTAGTGGGCACTTTTAATTTATACATTTTAAATTCAAAATAGCAAAAAAGGATACAAATTCCTTTAATATAACATCCAGTACATACATTTCAGTATAGTCTTTCCACAAAAGTATATCGTATTTGCAAAAAGCAGTAGAATACGATGTTTCCCTTCATAACCTACTTAGACAGTAAATGTTAAACAAATATAGTTTCTGTATAAATCCATTCAGTCTACTTTTTATTCAATATTACATATTGTATCATAACAAAAATACATGTGATATCTATGATGACATAGAAAAAATATTTTTTTTAAAAAGCAAACAATTAAGGATACTGGTTTAAGTAAGGATAACAAGTTAGTTTTAAAAAACATTCTCTGGTAGTCAAAAGACTGAGCAGCATGTGCGAGACATTTTACTGGCTTAAAATATATATTCAGAGTAGGCAGCCTTGAACGGTGCAAAAAGTATCCATAAACCTGATCAGTTCACTGCAAGAGCCATGAGAGGGCCAATTTGACCCGTAAAGAGCAGCTAAGACCCAGACAGAGTGGTGAGAACACTAGTTCATAATCATGGCATGACTGGAAAGGGCACCTTGCGTTCCTGCAATAGATCCCACCCACATAGCCAGGTGAACATCCCATACCACATCACCCACCTTCCTTACCTCATATGTTACAATCAATGAGAAACAGTGCTCAATTACTCTGTAGCTATATAAATCCACTAATCTAAACCTATCTTCAAGTCAGGGTTTGACAGCAAACAGTCAAACCCTATAGCAAGGCAATATTTCTATTGTAATTCTTATTCCAGAGAGGAGTTGTTCTTAGGATAGGAACGTGCTTATTGACTAAGGTGCACTATTGTCCATTCAGGACTAAATGCAAAAGCAGAGGACATGTTCTATCATCTGTATTTTTTGAGTCAGCATAAGTAAACTGGAAAGCAAACGGTTTATATGTGGGAAATACCAGAGAGAGATTTCAGAGTGAAGTTCAATACACCAAACAGTCGAAGTCGACTTCAGGAGGCAGGAATCCTGCACATAGTAAACACTTGGATTGCATTCTGTATCCTTCCATTAACATTCTGAAATCCTAAAATACAAAGGTATACGAGGACCAGGCTCCAATTAATTCTGCACACAGACGCCGAGGGAATACACCAAACGGGGTTTGCTTATATTGTGAAAAGCTTTCTGTAGCAAAATATCTCATTTAAATTAACATGTACTTGTTTCTCTTTTTACCACAAGGAAGTTATAAGGGACTACTTCTAAATAAAAACGATACTCAGAATGCAGTCAATATTCTATGTTATTTAACCCATTGCAACATGTGCACCTCGGTGGCAGCCTAACAGCTGGCATCGCATACACCAATGTATTTTACCACTAAGTGCTAATAGCCTCACAGATCACAGGAACAATTTTTCATAGGGTTTTGCCCTTCAATGCATTGCCATCTGCTTCAACTCTGTCAATAACTTGGTAGCAGGCATTATCCTGCTATAAGCAACCTACCTTTAACCTATAAAGGACAAAATATAATGCATGCTCAAGCTCTCCTGCTTCCACCAGTGTGTCAGGGGCTTGCCACAATAGATGCAGCAATTCCTCACTAAGAGGGCTCCCAGGGTTTCAGTATCGCTAATGAGTGGGAAGTTGTGAGCTGTCAACTCTTGCATGCCGCAGATTTCTCCAACCGCACTTATCACACAATCTTAGCAATACATCCTTGGCAGGAAGGAAACCATTTGCCTAGCTGTAGAAGTGCTATTTGTTTAAAAAAAGAATATTTACATAACATGCCATAGCTTTAGCCTAATGTGACAGATTAAAGTGTTGTGATAAGACCAATAATTGTCAATAGGCAGTTGTGTGATCATTTATCTCTGCACAGATTTCAAATCTGCAGCCTTATCTTGATGCCTCACTCGGCAGCAAACCAGCTTTTTAGCATTAAAAACTGGCACGAGAAGTATGCAGACAATTGGCAGCGCCATGGGGTTTTCCTGCAAACGTTTTTGCAGGCCATCAGTACTTTCCACTTCAGCTGCAGCAAGCATGTAAAAATGGGTGGCAGAGATCTTTGATAGTTTCTCCAGTGTGTTTTCTGTTATTTAATACATGCAGCTTTTTTACCACCCATAGTGCTCTTAATCAAGTTGCAACACACTATTGTAAAGTATTTTTCTTGAGGAGTTTTCTTAGTGTTTTCCACAAGTTGCCTGTATTTCTCCTGGAGAGGTTTGCACAACTCTAAACGCTACCCTTAGCCATTACCGCTATCCACAAACCCCTTCAAAGTTACAAGAACAGCAACCTTTACACAAATTCCTAAGCCCTTAACCCTTCTTACACCAGACATCTTTAACTCCTTAACGTCAAACTTTGCCCTGAAGCCTTAATCATAAACCTTTACAGTTACATCTAACTTTCAATGTAAAAGTGCTATGAAAATGTTCTGAGGAAATTGGTACTATACAAAAAGTACTCTGCATTACTTGAGGAAAGACCAGTTGGGGAAATTAATGTTTTCCGGGTGGCTGAAATTAACAGGCATTTAAACAGAATATATGCTACATTTATTGACAATTTACTTACAAGATCAGATTTTTGGGGCGAGTCTGGTTAATATGGTGGTACTTGAAATCAAATGAGTTTGCACATACTGGTATGATTAAACTGAATTAACTGTATACCTGATTTTGAGCTTAGTGTTCACAATTGGACAAGCTATGGTCAAAGGTCCATCTCAAATTTGCTTTGTGTTTGCTGAATTGGTTTGTGTTTATACACATGGGCTCTTCAACAAACCTACTCCTGGAACCTATGGTAGGCACAGTTGTGAAAAACCACAATGGTCTCCAGTCCCTATTTGTTGAACATTTTCTGTCTGGAGGAAGCAACAAAATAAAAAATAGGATTCAGGTTTAAAAACCAAACAAACATTAATTTGGTGAAAATTACATTTCAGATGTAGTGGGTAAAAACATCAGAGGGCTAAATAAGCTTTTTATGAACCAGTGCCTGCACATCTCCACAGGCCATCAGGAGCGTTTAAAGGGGCGGGAGTTTCACTCCAGCATGGATGCATTGGCCACACCATCTATGATTTCAGAACTGGAAAATATATTATTTGAGGACTGGAAAAGCAGGTGTTGCTGGGAGCGGTAGGGTCAGGATAGAGATGCACATGTGGAGCTGGATGTGGGATGCAGTGCCACAGGTCTGGACGGACATGGAACAGCAGATATGATGATGTGTCCAATGTGGGAATACAAGGGAGCGAGATGTACAAGAAGAGCTATGTTTGGGTCTCAATACTGCATGCTGTGGTTCAGAATTGGGATGGGCATGCTTAGACATTTATCATTTCAAGCACTTGCGATTGGAAGCATGATGTCCGGCGCCCAGCACCTGTCTATCAGGCATTGTCAGAATTACGGTCCACCGGAATAACAATATGGGGTGATGCTATATTCCAGAATTGTGGCACATTGCCAAGCTGCTCATGTGTGCCAGTATTGCAAAACCAGGTGTTGCTGAGTAACAATAGAGATTAATAGATGGAGCTGTGTGATGATCTGAGTACTGGAGTGACAGCACATGGCACAGTCAAGAAGAGGTATTTTGCAAAAGCCGCGAGGGGGATCCAGTAAGAAAATACTAGACTTCAGGATTGAGATGCCATGACAGAACCTTGCATGGGCAGTACTCGAATATCAATGAGTTCAGAAAGGAAATGCTTGTCAGATTTGTGTCCGACTCCCAGTAACAGAGTACAGCTTCCATGGCCCCACTAACCCCCTGTGGGAGATGGAGATTTTGGCTGGCTGCATTTGTAGATACTAGAGGGCACAAACTCAACCAAGGCTTCTTACGGAGCACAGCACTTTGGATTGCTAAAACACTGACAACCGGACCTATATGCGTTAAGAAAAGTCATACAATATACTTGCAAGTGTGCAATGACACAGGCACCTTAAGTTCATGACGTTCACAGTCTTCCTCTTAATTTATCAAGTTCCACATGTGTCGCTTTAGCCATTACAACAATGCTTCCAGCAACTGACCAGTTTACATTATACAAATAAATCATGCATATACGCGGGACATTAAAGAACTGAAATCACTATATCTGAGGTAAAAACATATGGAAATAAAATGCAACAGCAAACAGCAAATGTACATACACATTACAAACATTACACGTAAAATAATAACCCTTTGCTTCGGAAGTGCTAAAGTGAATGAACAATGTGCTGCCCGTATTGAGTGACGCACTGAACTTTCATTGTTTGACAACAGGGCTTTTTGGAACACATCCTTAAAAGAAATGAATACATACACATTCCTTTCCCAAGCTCGACACAGTGACTACATGGGAAAATCATTGCACCTGCCAGACAAAACAGGTATCCAGTAAAAACGCCTCGCTCAATAACACCTGTGTCAAAGTTGACAGGAAGAAGTACTGAAAACAATGGGAAGGATTAGATTGTTAAAATAAGAAAAAAGGAAAAGGAAGGATGGCAGGTAAAAGAGGGAAGTCGGTATGGAGGAGAGGGGTAACTGACTCCCTAACATAAAAGACTAAGGTGGAAAAAAGGATTTGGTGTTGAGAAAGAGGTTTTTCAGAAATGAGTTTCACACAATCAAAATTACATTATAATGCTAAAAAAGGAAAATTCAAGCCAACAGTAATGCTTGCATGTTTAAACAGTCTATTTTAAGCCAGCAATCACATAATTAATACCATTCCACAACATTATTAAAAAGGTCATTGTTCTAAAATGAAAATGTATCTGCACCAGAAGCACAATGCTCCAGAGGACATACCATGCCACACACACATTACAGAAATGCGTCATAGTTATTCAACAGTGAGCTGTACTGTCATCTATCTATAAGAAACAGCCCACATTACTCCACTATCCTTCTGCAACAGTAATCATGTGCTCTCAGTGAGTTTCACTGAGTTTAGCTGCATAGAACGAAAATCACCCACCCAATTGTGCTTGCCGACCACAGAACGGAAATAAGACTGCCCACTCCCACCCAGAAATCAGTACAACTCCTAATTTGTTTTGGCTGCTGGTCATGTCACTTTAGATTAATGCATGTCAGTTGGTTCCCTGTCACTGCCGCCCAGGGAACTGTGGAGTTGTGCTCAGCGTAGAGTGACTACGTATAACAGCACAGTGTCTACCAAGTAGGTGCCCTCAGCTGCGCGAGCAGCACATTAGCGAGTAGTTCACCACCCGAAGATAGCCATTGTTTCTTTTTTTGAGGTAGATGCTTTTACATTTGTAGAAAAGTAAAATGGCTTCACTAGATGGTGAGGTCTGAACAAAATACTCCCTGGGAAAAGTCTTTCATCAGTGAACTCCCTATAATCAATGAGGTAAAGCTGAAGTTTGGGCAAAAAAAATGGTAGGAGTGATTTCATTAATTGGTTAACCTTTTACCCCCATCAGCTGAGAACTGATTTACTTTTTCGCCTCTAAACTGGGCCTAACTGTAGCAGAAGGCAGGGAAGATATTCAATTCAACCTCGGTTCACCAAGGTCAGTAATGTTCCTTGGTTCCAGAGGTCCTAGCGTTTGAAGTGTTGAGAGAATAGGTGGTCGCCCACCAAGAGGTAACATGGGATTGAGCTAAAGAGGTTATTTTAGCGTCTGTCTGAACACTTGTCATTTTGCAAGGAAAACCACTGTAAACATGTTCCTGACTTACATGTCCAAGTGGAACTGCAAACTGCGAGTTTTGCATATTATTTCTTTGATACCTTCATCCACTCCTGGCCACCCACCACATCTAGCTACTGGAGGCTAAGTTACCCGAGAATCATCATCCATGAAGGGATGGTCCATTGCTTTTAATCCAAAAGGCTCGTTTGATTTCTTTAGAGGGATTTGCGAACTCCACTGGAGCATTTGGAAAGTGTGTGTGTGACGGTTGGGGAGGCAGATCTAGGTGGGGAGGGCAGATTTTAAATATTTCGGATAAGGCGCACATCCTTTTTTGGCATTTAGGGAACATTATAAAATCATTTCAAGTTACACATCTGATGCCTGGGACTAGATATTTGTATTTAAAGGGCAGATTTAGCTCATTTCTGTGTTTAATGGAAAGCATCTTTTGGGGCGAGAGTTCAATGAAGAAAATTCAATTTATTAGGGTGAATAATGAGAAGTACACATGAATTGCATCAAGAATGCATATATGGGGACGATTGTGAGTAGGAAGGGTGTTCATCCATGCAAACGTCATTGATGGGGTGTGTCTTTGGGTCACAATTGATATGTCAACACGTATTTTACGCTTGCAGATCAAACCAGTGAGTCGCCACACCAGGGCCATACGTGTAGACATATTTCTAGCAGCAAGCCTACAGATATTTATATTTCTTATGTTTAAAGCTGTGCCCAAAGGAGGAGGAGCTCCAGATTTCAAATCAGAGCTTGCAACTATTCACCGAACATGACAGAGGCCTGATGAAGGGAGATGTGAGTGGACTGAAAAGAAAAATGAGTGGAGAGATGGATGGGGTGCCACAGCTTGCTCTGTCTACCAAACACTTTGAGGTTACTTAGCCCAGATGAGGAACCAGGCTTAATCCCATATAGCAACTGCTCGCACAATAGTTGTTTGTCCTGGGCAAGTGCTCTCAGAAGAGGAGGATGGTTTGTTTCAATGAAGCACCAAATCTGAAAGCACCTCAGAGATGACATTTGTACCACAACAGGTTTGAGGTCAGTATAAAATGTGGGGCAGCTCTTGAACTTCTCCCTGACCTAGCAGAATGCAATTTAAGTGAAAGAATTTAAGTGAAAGAAACCAATCTGTTGGTGCTTAATGTTTGCGAAACATAGTACTTTCATTTTCCCGGAGGTAACGGGTCTTAAGATTCTGAGACCCCAACACAGAAGTAGGGTCCCTAGACTGCGAACAGCACCTTTGAATCTCTGCCACTGGCCTTTTAAGAACCCATTAATGCACCTGCAGAGGGGGACCCTGATGCATACCTCAAGCGAATTGTGATACAAGATGGAATACTGCTTTCTTGGAGCGCACAGCCGATGATGGTTGCCTATGGTAAAGGGCATACAAAAGAACCCTGGGTGGGTGAATAACCCTTTCAGAGTTTACTTACTGCCTGCAACTTTAAATGTTGCTTTTCTCAAAAAGCAGTGCACCAACAGTGCTTCAACCCCTTTAGTGACCCAACTGTAAGTTACATGTTCCTACCAATACCGCCCTATTTGCATTTGTTGGTTTATAGTTTAGAGAAAATAATAATTTACTATAAATAAGCTTGAATTATATTTGCCATACTATTTTTGATTTTTTTTAAAATTAAATATTACCCATGGAATGAAACAATAGAATAATAATTTATATTTTTACATGAAAACTTGTTTTGCTTTTTTCAATGCCCATGGGTTCCAATAGCTTTTATAGACCTCCTTGGCAACGTACCGGCAATATGCCCCCTTCATACCTTGTTAAAGTGTGCATATCTTCCAACAGAGCGGTAGGGTTAGGTGTATATAAAGCTATATTCACTTCTATTCATTTAAGCATAATGTAAGATTTTATAAAGGGAGCATTAATTTTAAATTGGACCGCTAAACAAAGTTTTATAAGTGGTTATTTCGATAGTGCCTTCAATTTATCACTAAAAGACAGCAATAAGTAATTACACTATTGGAGACAACATCTTCTTGCACTTAGGGAAAATTCACCCCATGAACAATATCTGTGCATAATTAACTGTAGTACCCTCCAGAACAAGCAAGAACAGGCAGCTATATGTAATCAACAAACTGAATTGTGTGGTTATCCCAGAAAGCATTCAAAATACACTATGGGAATCCTTGCTAATATCGAGGACACATGCAAGCACTACCGAAGAAATGATTGGGGTTCTACCGTTTAATCCCAACTCACAAAACATTAAGAAAAGTATCCACAAGTACTGGCTGTTCGCCAATTACCTTGACCCTGGTAAGAAATTCCAATGTTCGCACAAGAGAGGAAAGAACCTGCTACATTACAGACATTTCATGAAGAAAATACTGAATCTCCCCAAAAACAAATAATCACCCTTGGACCCCGACAGGGGGGACACATGCAAAACAAAGGGTGTTGTATACGGTGTCAAGTATCTGTGGGGGGCTCAGATACATTGGTCAAACAACGGGATCTGTAAATACTAGAATTATGGAACACTGATCTCGTAACCACTCGAGACACTATGATGCACCATTACAGTAAAACACTGAGGAACAAAACCATTTGAAAAATGAATTCCTCTGGTGGATTGTTGGCAGTGGATCCACTGAACTGCATCACTGATCTTAAGAGCCGAGCATTCGAATTTGTCAATGTTCTGTAATGACTTCTCATCCCCGGGGTATCTATGCTTCTTATAAGCGTATGATAAAGAAACCACCACATTACAGGTACATTTAGTAAACACAGCAAATGTCATGTCAGAAGCTGCCATCTAGATATAATCCAAATGGATGAGTTGTGCTTTAGGGTGGCCAACCATCGTGTATTTTGCAAGACTGTCCAGAATTCATAGGTTCAATTAACCCTATCTGGGTTAAGCAAAAGTCCCGCATTGCCTGAGAAAAGCCTTTCCAGCTATTGCACACACTTTCATGTGAAGGTTGGGGCTCAGGTTAGCAGGGTGGCTCTCTCAGGAGTCGGTGAAACATCTGAACACATTGCTCTGTGTCAAATGAGAATTATAATGGGAGCAATAACACATTGATGGGAGGGACGGAAATTATTAGCAGGGATTTTTGTCCCTTAAAACACGCAAATAGTGGGAGATGAGAAATGGGAAGGGTGCATAATGCTTCATGCTGTGTGAAATTAGAACTACAGTTTGAAAACCCAAGGGAGATTTGTTAAGGCTTACATTACTTTGCATGGTGCTACTGTGACCTATGGAGGATGGCAAAATAAAGCAAGAGCCACACACTTCTGGCTCAACATTTTTCCATCACAATTTATATAGTGCAAAGTTAGTTTATTATAAACGGCTCGTCGATTCTTTCCAAGGCATTGCAATAAAAGTATTATTTAAGGACATGAAACCAAAACCTAACAAATATTTCTATCGACTAAACCTAGGAGGATAAGTGGTCAATTGCTTAAATTGCCGACATCACGGTTTCACCACTTAACCAAAGTTTGTGATTCTGGCCAAATAATTTAACCCCAATGTGTTTCACATAGAGTAAGGGATTACATTCATATTATGATATTATGTGCTATTATTTTAAAAAAGTCTCACTTACCGCTTACTTGACTATGAGGTTGCTGCATATATAATAGACACCATTCATGTATTTGACACCACAAGTTTGTCTTACAGTTTACGCACGGCAAATTCTTGTAATGTTATTTCTCATGCTGCCACTAAGTATCAAAGATTGATGATGCTCCTTGCAATGCCCTGTTCTGTGAAGTGAATTTTGCTGTTGTGAATACATATGCAAATTAGGAGGTTTGCAGGTCTTTTACCCCACAGGACGGGGACAGCTGTTTAACAGGTCAGTATTCTGCATGCATAATTGCACTACCAATTTGTTACTTTTTTATGCCGCGTTTAAAATGTAATTTGCCACTAATGCTATAAAGATGTTGATGAGTGGGATTGAAAGATGGACGCGTCACCCTATGGAACCCTGCACACTGCAGGCCTTTTGTGATCCACCAATACGTCTAGAAGAGTCATACGAAATCTTTTTGTAAATTGGCCACCCTATTATGCTTTGTGATTAAATACTGCACTGGAAATTATGTGATGGTAATACGCATTTTCCACTAACTTCATGAAAATATCTAAAAATAAAATGGGGCTTGAAAATGTGTCTGTACAAAAAACGTTAGACTCCGCAGTCATTATCCTTTTTCATTATATCCAACTTGCGTGTGAGACATCTCAAATCTAGTGAAAAGTCATGTATCCAGAACTATACAAAGACTATTGTCATGAACTCTAATTTTGGTGCTCCTATATATACACACTTTGTAAATGAGCTTTAGAAGTCGTACATTAGGTTTGAAAATATTTTCGTATATTAGGCATTTCCAATGCAGTTATTTTCCTCTAAAATCCTCTCAAGTTGTAGCACCTTAAAACATGGCACTATGTTTTTAACCAACATGGGAATCATTGTATGGCCTTTTGTGATATAATGATGTAAATAAATGTTTAAAATCTAAAATGGTGACTTACATGTAACCAACGCGGACATCTATGTGGTGTGGGGTGTGTTCCCTAGCAACAGCCGATCCAAAAGCATTGTGAAAGTTTATTTTAACTTTACTTCGGTTGTCTCCAACTCAAACAATAAGTAATGCAAAGAGTATAACCTTACATGTATACATTTGTTTTGAGGATTAACTTTAAATACTATTCTTCATAAAACTGGTTTCTGTTTTTTTCTTATATGTATTCTATGATTTTAAGAATGATCGCGGCTGGAATAACTGCCTGGATTGTATACATATTGAAAATTCTGAGTAAGTCATCTTTTTATATTTATTCATTGCATTGTGCCATTTTGATTTTACTTATATGTTAACTTTAGCAACTTAATATTAAAAGATATAATTCAATAAGTATTGACTGAATTATAATCCCGTTTGATCTAGTGATAAATATAACTATAGAAATTGGCAAATATAAAACATTGATTGCTTCAAAGTCCAATTTACAGTTAAATCCAGCTAACAATTTCAAGCTATGCTTAAAAAAATGAATTCAAGTAAATTACTAACAGGAAGGCTTTTTTGTTTTCCCGTTAATCACCTGAGTTCCTAGTTTTAGTATCGTTCCCTCAAGTATTTGCTCTCCAGTTTGGAAATGGTAGGTATGCAGGCCAGGAACCCTGAACGACATGGGTTCGCTGTCACTTCCTGTTTTTACAATATTGCATGACACCATTTAACACACAGAATGTGTAGTGCAGAAGGATTTGGCGATGGAATGTCTTGTTGACTTTTTAAAATATATACTGGAGCAAAACCTTGGTTCAAGTTTGTTGGTGAATTATGTACGTTTCTGACCACCAGCTCAGTGCGCTCTGAATATATGGCTGCAGAAAACTTTGTTTTAACAGCATTTCATTTGTTTTTTTAGATTTCTGTTGTGGGTGCCCGTAATTTTTGCTTTGGCATATGGGTGGGTAGGAGAAGTGATGTTATGTGTTTCTAGAATGGCTCTTTGTCCTGCCACTTTTATTTTCCTTTTCACATCTGGTTTTTGGCGCCTAGTCCCTTCTTGAACCTCCTAGTTATAACCTCCTAGTTAGAATTGGTTATTTATAACTTGCTTAATACCCAGAGGTTTCTAAGAGGGGACTCGGGGATCGAACCTGTGGTGCTCCACGTCGTCTTGCTTCCAAGGCGAGCGCATTGCCCCCGAGCTCTCCTCCCGAGATCAGTCGGTGAATTCCTGCATTTTCATGCCGAAATATGATGAATTTTACAATAAAACAAAAATGATGGCAACCAAACGTGGTTGTTCATGCAAAAGGATGTTTGCGTGCCACTTTTTCTTGAGAAAATATCACTTTTTTCCTCAAGAGCAAGAGGATAACTGATCGAAGAAGTTTAAAAGGTAGCATAATCATTTTGACAATGGTGAATTGGGCACATGGGGCAGAGGTTCAGCCACTTTGAAGAAAGCACCTTGGAGGCTACATGAAATATGAAAGGTCTGCTATTTGCATTAAGGCATTTGGGAGGTTGGCCCCTGTGGTCTGGATAGAGTTAAAAATGGCAATTTCTTCCCTTCTAAGCATTCAAGCAAATCATGTCTCAGGCCCATGTGATTTCCTTTGCGTTTTAGGATTGTAATAACTTCTTCATACAAGATTTCTGGGCAAAACACACCTAAAAGGGGTTCACCCCCATAACAAATGTTCACAGTGAGGTTTAAAACAAATTAGGAGAATAAAATTGTAGCCCACATATTCTTCAATGACTGCCAAGGTAAGTGCTTTCAGTGTAAATCTGCTAGGCCAACCTGAAATCTTTATACACACACAAAGCTGAAGTCAGCCCAGCAAAATCTGGACTGTGATGCACGGCTCAAAGATTGCATTTTTTGTCGTTTTCATAGCAGCTGAAAATTATCCAAGAAAAATGTACACTTGCACATATGGGACTGTGCGTTTTCACAGGATAATTACATGGTTATGAACTCCAGGTCATGGAAAACTAACAGTTGAGCAGAAAATAGATCCACACAAATGAATCTGCCTTATTTCACACCAGTCTATAAAGAAATCCTATTTTAAATAGTGACTGCAAATGTTTAAATGTCTTCTGTATAGACGGAGATCATTTGAAAGCATGATGAAAATGAGGCAGTGCTGGTGAACTGGAGGAGAAAGTCTGCGTAAAGTGTGGAAGCTGGTGTAGGCCCACACTACCCATTGGAATTGGCAAGTCTTGTGGCTGATGTCCAGGGAAGGTCATTATGTGGTGAGCTGTATTGCTTTCGAATGGCACGGAGGTGTCCACAGATACCATATTACCACTAGGAAGTTGCCACAATCCCAGGATATGCGAGATCTCCAAGGGCGACATAGCAACAGTTTCAGAAATCGCCACTTCGTCCTTCGGCATAATGTACTCACTGGCATTGACCGTGGACTCGGAGGAAGCTTGCATGCTAACCTTGTTGTTGATTTTGTGTGGTGATCGGGACTCTGGCAAAGGCAGCTCTTCAAGCAGCGACGCATTGTAATCCTTAACATCCAACATGATTGGTGGATTCTTAATGGTTGGTGAAGGAAATGAGGTAGAACTGAATTCATATTTGTTCAGAGTGTGCTTTGGACTACTGCCAACAGAGTGTAAAGACATAGGATGAGTTGCCAAACAGTTGTCTAAGGGACCCATACTTTGCTCAAAAGCTGCAGATTCCACGGGATGCGAGGGCTCCATGTTATGCCGGCTTTGGAAAAGTGGGCTAGTATGCCGTGCTTGCAAACTACTCATGATCTCATTTGGCACCAGCTCCTGCCGAGGAAAGGAATGCAGCATGCTGCCATCTTGCTTGAGTCGAAATGACGACATGGGATCCAAGAGACCTTGGAAATCCCCATTGTGGAGCCTTCCTTTCAACAGCTCTTGAGAATGAGTTTTCTTGGTGTGTCTGGTCAAGTGGTCTTTGCGGCCAAACCTCTGATCACAAAACTGGCATAAAAAGTCTTTGCAACCTGTGTGGACCACCATGTGACGGCGTACATCTTTGCGGGTGTAAAAATGGTGTTCACAGTGGTCACACTTATGCTTCTTTTCCTTAATGCCCACGGATGGCTTTCCAGCATGAGATTTGAGGTGGTCTAGCAAGATAACTGTATTTTCAAACTCCTGAGTGCAAACACGACAAGTAAGGTCTCCACTGGTGGCTGCATGGAGAGCTAGGTGGCGTTTGTAGCCCAACTTGGTATTGTATTTCTTGCCACACTCTTCACACTTAAAGGCCATCTTGTTTGGGTCATGGGTTTGCAGGTGATTTTTCAGGTGGTCTTTTCTATGGAAGGTTTTATCACAATAAGAACATGCGTGCGATTGTTGGGTGGAATGGGTCGCCATGTGCCTGTAATAAAATGAAAAAGAAAAATTGGAATCACCACAGAATACTGTCATAACACAGACAAAACCTAACATGTCAAAAAACAATACCTGGTTTTGTGTTGACTGCTCTATGCTATACTCTATTGGGATCAGAAAATGTGTTCACCGGGGTTGCAATGATTCAGTGTAGTGTTAACAGTCATGACCTTTAAGTGAACTTCCATGTAAATCAAACAAATCTGTGCAATCTCCTTCCCTGAAATACATGTCCAAATTACTGAAACACGAGACCTACTATTACAATATTAGAAAGCTAATGCCTTTTGCACATGCGCTTGCCCCATCTTAAATAACAAACTGGAACATTCTTTATAATCAAACTAGGTCTTTTAGTTGACTTTCAGGTACATAAAATGAAAATTGTTGTGTTTAACCAATTCGGCACGTTTCTGCAAATTGATGCGTTAGTAAACATGGGGAATAAATTATAAACACACTGTCAAATTACAGATTTCGTCATCCTAAATCAACTTTATGAACAAAACCTTTATATTGTTAACGGGGGAGCCCAAACCTTGATTGTTGCATGATCAAGAGGAATTCATGGTGGGTAGACTACCCATCCAATTACGCAGACACCACCAAGTAGAAACCGCAGCAAACTGTCCAGTTACCCATGGACGTACCGAGACCAAGTGAAGGAGAAAGAACCACAAGTATTAGTACGGCAACAAAACAAAACCGACCATGCAGAGGAATAAAAGAGAAAGTCCCAAGCCAATATAGGTCCCAAAGAGGATTCCCTGAAGCGGTGAAGTTAACTGGGAGAACGGGAAGACAGAGGCCAAAAGGGATTCATTATATAAATCAGAGATGCTTGTCCAAGTATAAGTGACGAAACAAAAGCTAATGAGCTTGAAAAGTACAAATGTGAGAAAGAAGCACAGAAGTCCAAGAGGGGGAAACCAAGCGTGCTTGGGATCACTGCCCTAGGAAGAAGGGAAACTGTCCCATTATTCAGCAAGAGTGGAATATAACAGAAGAAAGCACTGAACTGAAAGACAGAGAAACCCCAAAGATAAACTATATTCAAAAGAGACGAGGCTGGAAAGGGCTCAACTATAATTGTCTGGTAAACAAGAGCCGCACAGGGGAAATGTACTTTCCAAGGTTACCGAAGCCTATTAAGCTGAATACAAAGATTGTTAAAGATAGACATTTCTAAAGAGGAGAGGCAAGCCAACAATATCTTGAGAGAACTACGTGAATTGATAATGACAGTAACGACAGACTATTTAAAAATTGCATATTAACAAGAGCAAGAAAGAAGACAACTGCAAGAAGAAATTAGGAGAAGGGAGTTATTCTCCTGGCCTTAGTTGGTTTAGAATAGTGGTAGGGCCATTTAGGGCTAGTTTTGGACAGCAGACATATTCCTTTTGGACATTCATGGATGACTGGTAAGCACCTTAGTTAGTAAAATAGGTAGGGAACAACCCGTAGTCATAGGGAAAGACGAGCCTTATTCTTTAAAACACGTTGGAAATTTCGTCAGTGTGTTCACGTCCTTCAAGAACAGTAGGCCAAATGCCGATTTTTGCACCACAGGGTCCATAGCCATCTTTTCAACCGGCCAACCTTCCTTTTCCACCCGTGGATTTAGGGCCCCCTCCAATAGAAAATGTTTTCGAAACCAGGAGGAGAGTCTACAGGCGTTAAAAAGTCCATCGGCTGTATACAACATCTCTAAAAAAAAAAAAATACTAAGAGACAGCCGTTTTAGAGAAAGGGTTTTCCTTTATTCCAATGAAAAATCCCAGCATAATGGAATTGGAAATTGAACTTCGTAATTTCTTTAGGAAGGTACGTCTTAGAGATTATTTTGGGACCAAAAATCAGTGAGTCTACTGATGACAGCAATACACCTTTTAAACCCAAGTCAGGGTTTACCCCTACAGCCCAAATGATCTCTAATGAAACTAGGACGTTTGAACATTCTGTCCTAAGGGACTTCAACTCCATCTATACAACTCCCTCAGAGCCTAAACATCAAGGTACATACAATTTCTCTAAGAAAGAATGGCAGTGCCTGCATAATCTTAAGGAAGACTCTTCCATTATTATTAAACAGGCCGATAAAGGAGGAGGCGTAGTGGTATGTGACACTGAATATTACGATACCAAAGTCATGAGACAGCTGGACAATGCGGCTTTCTACCTCTGATTAAGAGGCGATCCTAGTGACAGCATTAGGAGGGATATCCTAGCTGTCACCACACGGCACACGATATCGATATATTAAGTGACAAGGAGTTTGAATACCTTACAATTAAAGGGACCAGGGGCAAGATTACAGAAACATTGCACCGGTGCAAGTGCAAAATTGCACAGTATTAGCATTAGGGCAAAGTTTGCCCTATTTTTAAAAACAGTGGCACACACTAGAAAACTGCTGCATCCTGACAAGGGCAGTTTGACATATTAAAAGCAGCAGGTCAGAAATTGCCCTAGTGCAAAAAAAGATGCATTTTCACTACATTATTGCACCAGGGCAAAGTTTGCCCCTGTGCTAATACAGAATGGTATTAGCACTAGGGCAACCTTTGCCCTGATGCAAAAATGCATCACAAAATTATCTTTTTTGCACTAGAGCAATTTTTGCCCTGGTGCTTTTAATATGTCAAACTGCACTTGTCATGGTTCAATAGTTTTCTAGTGTGTGCCACTGTTTTTAAAAATAGTGGCAAACTTTGCCCTAGTGCTAATACCGTGCAACTTTGCACTTGCACCGGTGCAACGTTTCAGTAATCTGGCCCCAGGGCTCCTCTCTTACATTTTCCCTAAGGTGCACAAAAATAGCCAAAATCCCCCCGGTAGGTCTATTGTTTCCCTGTGCGGATCGATTCTGGAACCTCTGGGAAAATATTTAGACTTTTTTCTTAAACCCCTAGGTACCGCAACTGCCGCCTATTTGGCAGATACAACAGATGCGATTCTCAACTTGAGGGGCTGCCATTTGATCCTGCAACCCATCTATCCATCACATTAGACGTATAGTCCCTCTATTCTAACATGCCACAGCTGGAGTCTTTACCAATAATGAAGTTTTTCTTGGACTCCAGAAGTGATCCTCAAATGGTGGTCCCTAGCGAGTTTTTGATTGAACTATTGGAAATAGCCTTGACCAAAAACTATTTCCGGTTCAAAGAATAATTTTTTCTACAAACAAACGGCACCGCCATGGGCGCAGCCTTCGCCCCAAATTATGTCATCCTCTATATATGGGCGTTTGAAAAGGCCTTTATTTTGAACAATTCTAATCCGTTCCACCAGGCCATAATATTTTACAAAAGGTATATAGATGATCCTATCAACAGGCTCCCAATAGGATTGACCGCGTTACAGAAGATGAATTCTCCTACCCTCCTCAGTGTACATAGAGACTAAGATGCCTTAAGCCACAGTGCTCCCCGGATCCGACTACATAGGATACGTCACTCACAAGAATATCCCGTCCTGATGAAGGCCTACACCACCAGAGCTCACCAAGCTTATCTTTAAAATGGCCGAAACACTGTCGTGTTGACTTGTTTATGTTGTTGCTCAACTCTAGATTGTTCCCACACAATTGTGTTTATTATCCGACTATTACTCCACTAAGTTCTTTAGTTTCCTTCCCAAGGAACCTATAGAGAATGTATAAGCAAAAGAATTTGGTATTTCAAATATTTGTCATTTGATTCATTTAACTCAGGTACTATACCGTGTATGTTTTAATGTTGAATATCCTATGCTCTATAAATTCACTGCACACAAATTAAATATGAACTGCAGTATAAAGACTTTTTCGAAATTCTGTGTCCACCAAAGCATGTTGTGACTAATCCAGGATTCAGTCATTCTACTTCAGCAGTTAGATTTCCATGACCTTGCCCATTTGTGTTCTATATAAAAGTGTACCAAATTGCTGGCGTTGCGCGCCTTCGGTACACATTCCCTTCTTACCATTAATTTGTGAATTATGCCAGCTCGATGAGGTAGAGCTGCTCTATATACATGCTGGCGCATTTGCGACTTCCGGCCCGACAAATCAATTACCTGTTGCTCCCAGACCTATACAGGCAACTGAGGCTAGGCAGACGCATTGATGGGACTCAGATCTTCTTGCCTGTATTTCTCTGACGGGTTGAGTAATCGCAGGCAGAGTACGTGATTATACTGCATAGTCCTATGTTTATTTCTCTTGCCGGAGAAACTCTGAATAGAATGTTTGACATCGCTCTTACCTCGCTCAACGGTCTAGTGCATTAGAAGCACTATTTGCGAGACGTTACATCGGCACGGCGTCGTTTACATTTGGCTGCATAAAAACGCCTGCCTGAGACTAGGCAAGGCGTTGCTTCAAGCCCGACACATGTTTCACGAAGGAGGCGGCCCCCGCCAGCACCACGGTAAGCCTTTAGAAGATATAGAGTGTAGATAGATCTGGTATGTCAGGCTTAGCCGTGAGAGTTTAAATATTAGTTTACACAACACATTGGAGGTGCGTGAGATGTGCAACATCCCGCACTGTTTACATTGTTTAATTGCCAAGCTTTGGCACGGAGGGTACATGCGCACTTATCCCCTGAAAATGTAGATTTTCTGGCGCTGACAGAATGCACAAATCCAGAATAAGTTTACCTTCAGAGATAAATACAAATGAACAGAATGCACAGCATATATGCTGCATTAGATTGTGGCGCTGCTCTTTTCAATTAACTAATTAAAGAATTTGTTTAATCTGGCAGGCACCTTTTTTGGCTTAATTCGCAAGAGGAGAGCCTTTATTGTACTACATGCTTTCTAGCTCAGAACGAGCACGTCGATCAGTCCTTTGACTTGTCCTCTGCTACACAGGTCCGAAAATCCAACGCGGAGTAATGGTTTCCATCGGCCTTTCACTCCAGCAGGACATACGCTTCCATTAAGAGGAAGCATCTACTCCACGTGGTTGACAGCGAGCCACCCACGGATGATGACCTTGAGCACCTAATTTTGGCGAGTTCTCGAACACTCTGAGCAATAAGCATAGGCAAGCCAAATGCAATTGGCCAGTTCACTTCACTGTTTGCAATTAGGAGACGTGGTCCCGATTTCAATGAATGTCCTTGTTTTGTGTCTCCACAGACCAACTACGTTGTGGTCTGCATAGTGCCAGGCAGACACTATTGGAAGTAATTGCTTAATGTTCCCTTCAGCCCTTCGGTTGAAAATATGGTAATAATTGTGATTATTCTCCCCTTCCACGCTAATGCTTCAGGACACTACTGTGACTGAAGCTGGCTTGACTGTATCATAGTTCTCAATTGGACTCAATCCTAATGTGTTTTTTGTCTCCTTTTCTTTCTTTTTTTTCTTTCCATCTTTTACAGGGTTGATCATTTTTGCTTACCCTACATTGACTAATGATACAATTAATTTTTAATTCACACTGTATGTTGTGGTGAATACACAAGGGATAACATTGTCCTGATGAAGACGGGAATCAACTGGAGTCCAGTTAGAAGAACTTTCACCGTCAAAACTACTTTTGCTATGTAATGAATATTGCTAGGATGACTTTTTACATTATAACATTATTAATGGTCCCTAAGCTAATGTAGTTGACATACAGCACTCCCTTGCCACTCTACTACATCCGTTTGTCTAATCTGTACTTGTAAGATCAGTTTGAACGGCCCATTTGCATAGCTGCAATTATTCTGCCGTCTAATATCCTCACTCCTTAATTCAGGCTTTTTTCTACCTTTATCAATGTTACAATTTTTCTGATATCTACGTGTAAACATAATCAGTTGACCACAGACACGTGAATACTGGTCCCCTTAATTCACGTGATCCCCTTCACCTGAGTTTGGAGTCCCGCCTTCCCAAATGTCTCTGTGGAACTTGGACCCTATGGTTGGGCTCTGCCTAAGGTTCCTACAGCACTTTGAGCCTGTATAATAACAAAAATTCATCTTTCTGTCAAATTATTGATAAAATTGAGTGGTTTGCATAGGTCTTTTTAAACACAGCTTTATTCTGAATCTATAGTCCTAGTACAGTAGACATTTTGAAATTTGCACTATGGGTTATCACAGAGGAAATACAGTGATTTGTATGCATAATATTTCATTGAGTAAGGCCCAATATGCATTAAGGGTCATGAAGATTTAATATGTATTTTTCAATTTGTTCAAGAAATAAAAATTTATATTTTTTCAAAATGCCTCATGAGTTGCGGGTCCGATTGAGTCTCTCCTCCTTGTGCCTCCTGGAGGTCAGTCTAGCTATAACGTGTTAATCTAAGGTTCTTTTTCCGCCAGACAGGACCACTGTAGCACTAATATTGCCTATGCTCTCCCCCCTGTCGGCGAAGTAGGGGCCACCCATCTGTTTTATTGACACATCCTTCAAGAACGCCAGAAACTCCTGCCAGCAAGTCACTCGTCCCCCTACACTTCACAACCTTCACTTAGGTTCTTGTGAAGCATAGATATTGCCATCCTCTAGCCACGGATTGACCTCCTGAGCCAAAAAGTCTCTTTCACACTTAAAAAGATGTTCTCACCCTCTGACAAGCTTGTGCTCTTACGCCAGTCAAGCGTTTTCTTCCTCATATATTGACATGTCTTGACCACAAACACCTTTTTCTACCCTGTCATGTCTGCTCCGGGCTTCCCTAACTGCATATCCTCCTTTGGCTTCTGCCCACACACTGTTCTCATCTACGGATCAAGAGGCCAGTTGGCCAGTCTGAGCTCCAGATAGAGACCTGAGCACATTTATAGTCCCCATCCGTGATAGTGCAAATTCTAGGATTTGATTTTCCGAAAATCAGTTTTATCGGACAATATGTTGATTAATTTATCCCTTAAAATGTGTTTTGCCCCCTTTTGATAGGTTGCCTCTACTTTTACCCCCACATTTAGGTTTGTGTTCTTAATTTATTGCAATTAACATTGTTAACTGCACTGGTCAAGGGTTTAAAAGGCCTCTCTAAAATGTTGAAATCTGAGGGAAGTATTGTACATGTGTGGCTTTTTTGGTTAAGCAATGTTTCCTGGGACATCCTCAGTTTGGGAGAACAAAGTACCTCTGACATCCCAATGAATGCCCACAGAACACCTGCTGCACTCCAGAGTGGCAGTGCAGGTCCAATTTTTAGCGATCCGGTCGGCTCAGACTACTTTCCCTGGAAAGCAAGTGCACACAAAGTAAGCCACCGAAGATTGCAGTGTGTGCACCTCGGCTCTTTTTCCTTTAAGGAAACAATCAGGTGGGATATTTAGGTTACTGCTTCTTGTAGGCCGCGGGAGGGGTGGGGTAATCAAGAGCAGTGGGGCAACTGCTGTGAATGAAATGGGGGTTTGCATGCGGCAGGTGAATGGCAATTGTCCAGTGGTCCCATTAAGTCCACAGAACTCGTCTAATGCGACTGTGAAACTTGCTATTCTTTTTCTCCTGGTTTTCTTATTGTGCATTATGCATACTCTTATTTTGCTTCAGTGTGACCTGTTTCTATTGGCACTCTCCTTCAACTTACACATTTTTCCGTCTATGGTTCGAGGTGGTGCTGTATTATACTTTTGTTTCAACTTAATCTCACAGGCTTGAATTGGTTAAAGTTCAATACCACTCCTTAGCCTGGTCTATTTTAATAGTATGAAATGTGGTTGCCAGGCCTTATTGCGCCACGCCTCACTTAAGTAATTGTCTTGTATTTGCATATTCTTGTTTCAACATCTTATATAGCTTGTGGTGAGCAGGCTGCATGTGTAGGAGACTAAGCCCACAACCAAGAGCTTAATTAATCATATCTCCCTTCTCTCACATGCTGGGATTCCAGCACCTCCTTTTGCCATTCAGAGCTGGCCTGCTTGCGGCGGGCTCCCAGTCTCTTTCGCACCGCATCAGTCGGGTGTTATGGGTCCAGGGGGCCTCCCCTACCTGCGTATGCATTCCTCACTCTCGCCTTCTTTAGGCGTGTCCTTCAACGTACGCATCCCAGTTAATTGGAGGTCTTCATATAAAGGGGCAATTTCCTTTTTTTCCCTACAATAGTGTAAGTTAGTTTTCTCTTCAGTCTAGTCTCGGGACTTGAAGACATGTGGTATATTAGACATTCCCATGCATGCCATCTCGTGAAAAGGTTTAGGGAGTTCCTCACAAGAACAGAGCCCCGTCCAATAACGGGGAGTCTCTACCGATGAGGTCTCACTTGCCTCTATCCCTAGGGAGAGTATTGCCGAGTAGACTCAGGGTGGTTGGGCCACCCCCACACCCCTCTTGGGGAGAAGGGACAAATTCCCTTGGTCTGTCACGTGTCAAGAAGCGACGATTGATCTTCCATCTGAGATCAATCATCCGATTACACCATCTAAAAAGGACTGTGAGAAATCGACATGTACACTAGCTTTTAACACAGCTGTGTTCTCCTCAAAAGGGAAGTCCTGAAAGACCTCTGCTGTTTACTATTAAATGGTGGATGCAGCCAAAAATAGAATACAGGATTTTATCGTGGACTCTGATTTGAGCTGCTCTTCCTGACAGATACTTGGGAGTCCAGACGATACCTCTACTATTTTCTCAGATCATATCTCAAAATCCCATCCCAATAATCAGGGTGGTGGAATTGCTATTAATCGGAGCCAAATATAACTGCATCTACATGTCCAACTGATCTGGCTACAGAATTATTGCCTTCACAATTCAAAGAAAGGCATGTTGAAGATATCAACTTTTTATTGGTATATGGGCCCCTTTTCCCAAAACAGAAACTTTCTGCTGAACATTTGGATACCCTAACTAAACATTTTATGAAAAATATTGGAATGGTTGTCCTGGGCGATTTCAATTTCTCCACAGAATTGAAAATAGACAGGTATGTAATCCAACTATTCGATTCTTTACGAGATGTTAGCTTACCACCTCCCATTGCAGGCCATCCAACTTGCTCAACTCTTCACATGAACAGACATTTTGATCTCTACTCAAATTACTTTTTCCTGAACTGACCATTTCTTAGTGCCTTCCACACAGATACAAGTTCTGACAGTCCCGCAAAATCCCCAAGTACTATCACGCCAATGCAACGGAATCAGAGAGCAATCCGTATGAGGATTACATAGCTACTTCTCTTAGCTAACCGAAATCTCAATGGCGAACAATGACCCAAACCGTTTTCTTAGGAAACTAGATCTCCTTTCTACAGACATGGATAAATTAGCATCACCTGCCCTGATTAGACCCTGACTGGCACAAACACGAAGAAACAAAAAGGCTTTGCACAAACCATAACTCATTGCGTCGTACATTTAATAATTTATATAGGAAGTGGCAACACTCTAATAATAGGGAGGGTTTTAGAACACTTAAACACCAGTCTGTCCACAAAGAAGAAATTCTAAAGGCAAACAAAAAATCATTATACGTCCTTAAAATTGCCTCTGGCCCCAATGCAACCAAGAAGGTCTTTGCAGTGGTAAATGAGCTCCGCATTGATCCGAATATCTCCACCGTCACAGCATCCCATAGTTCAGTTGAACAGCTGACGTCCATTTTAGATCTTTATGGTTTAACATGTAAACTGAATGCTTTCACCAACTGTCTAACCAAATGGGCCATTTATGGGATCAAATGTCCGTGTGGCCTAATTTATATAGGCAAAACTAAGATCCGGCAACAGATCTGCGAACACTGTTCATGTATGAAGAATCAGATAGCGGATAAACCCATTGTGGCGCATTTTCAGTTAAAAAAACACAAACCCCAGTGACGACATGTGGTTTATTATCCAGACAGTCAAATGTCCAACATGTGGCGGGGATAGAGACCTACTACTCAGACAGTTGGAACATGGAAATGGATATACAGACTGGATTCGGTCAATAAGGGCCTGAACATTTCCGTAGAATGGAATCTGTTTATACATAAATTCCATGACCTTACAGCATCTGAATAGAAGATAGATCCATCTATGTCTCCCCTGTGAGCCAGGACAGTGTTTTTACCAGCTCTTTTCTGAGCTACATCTGTCAATTTTTCATTAATGTGTCACATGCTGGCACCGTATTCACAAATAATTTAACAAAATGTTTTTGACGTAGGTTCCACCAACAAATAATAGTGTGTTTACATATAACATTTCGTATACCATATCCTCCGTTTTTGAAACCGTTTGGGCATGGCTGATTGAGCCATAAAGATAAACCGCCATGAGGCAAACATCAATTTGAATGGCATCACTAGCAAACAACCTTAGCAGGTAGCTTTTCTGTAGGTCAATAGACAGCCAGGCACAACGATAGTGAGCAATTGTGTTTTTCCGATATCCCTATCCAAGATGGTGGCGTGACACTTTTTTGTACGCTCACGCATGCGCTGTAATATACAGGATGATAGAATAGTCGGAACTGAAATTCTATCGCGAGCGTTTTTTTTTCCTTCCACATATGTGGAAGACGTTACAAATGTAAGAGATCGTTCTTGCTGGTTATGGTGAAAACTCTCCATCCTGTAGACGGAACGCTCTCACAATTAACTTATGTGCCATGGACGTTGTGAAATCATTGAAGCATGCGTTATACCTAACACCCACCTGATGGGCTTTCCAACATGACCCACAGTCATTTTAATAGCGGTACAGCAGTTTACCAGTCGGGTATAAGTAATTTGCGCGTTCCGCCTAAGGTTTCTTATTGATGTTTCTCTGTCAAGGGGCACCTTTTAACCATCTAGGGAATGTGCAACTATGGTTACATATGAGCTATGGCAAAACAGAAAGGTGGTGGCTGGAAGGTTTTGAATTAATCATAACCACAGGCAAAGCTCTGGGCAACCCTCCAGACCATCGTTTTTAAGCCTGCCAAGCCATTACAGAAGGGGAAAAACCATATGCAAATCAGGCTTGGTCCTACCCCAAAAAGGGGCAGTCCAGCCCGAACTGCTAGGTCACATCCCTTCTGCACGAGACCACAAGCATCCCCAGACATGTTTCAGCCTTGTTGGGCGTCATCAGTGAGGAGTAGCTTGGGTCTCTAGGCCCGGCAGACTCGGGGCCCACGTCTGGGTATACCCGTCCCACTCAGGGCGACTTTAGCAAAACAGAAAGCTGATGGCTGGAAGGTTTTGAATTAATCATAACCACGCAGACTGGCTAAAAAAGGGTGGTGTGGAAGGTTTCCCAGAGTATTGCCAGTGGTACAGATTCATTCAAAAACTTCCACCCATCACTTTTGTAGTCAAAATACATACGAGCTATGACATACAGTCGGTTATAAATGGGGTACCTGTTGTCAAGAGATCAAATACAATTACTGCTGCCTTTATGTCAGATTGATCATGCTACAAATGCGCATATTAAGCAAACACCACCTTGGGCTGACAATTGATGTGTTTCCCTTAACAGGTTAGGTTCCATCAACATTAGAGGAATTGTCTCTTCCCACTCTGGGTGAGTGCTTACAATCTCGTCGTGATCTTCAAAAACCAAGTGGTGAACATGGAAAAGGTGATCTATTGAAAGAGGTAATTATTAGTTCAAAACTATGGCATACAAATGTAGTCATATGATTAAGGATCGGAATGCTGAGAAGAGGACAACATTTTTGCTCACTTTGTTTTTTGCAGTAACCATCGCCCCAACACTCAGAAATGCACAGAGATGTTGAATAACAAGCAGCCCTACATATGCAGAAGAGATTTTAGGTGGGTACCCTGGTTTAGGTTCAGTTAGTCTATAGATGCAAGACCTTTTAGCGGTCAGTTTTTATTTCTTTGCATTTCTATTTTTTTTAGTATACGTCGTGAGATCTCCACTACTTGAAAATTTGTTTCATCATACTATTTGAGTTAGTGTGTCCTGATGACGGCTTGGAGGGTCTCAACAGTCTAATGAACTGATCTTAGATATAGTTCCCCCTGCCTAGCCAGAAACACATGAAATATTGACACCTACAGTTACGTGCTATTCGATATCTACAATGTTTCGCATTCACAATTTTTACTAACACCACCATCAGTCCGTTCTGCATCAGTGGATATTGCTTAAGGACTCCAGTTTTGGCCATATTTTACTTGTAATATGTTTCCTGAATAAAATGTTTAAGTTGATCGAACAATTTTCTCCTGCCGAGTTATGCCCTTCAGTGTTTGAACCTAAATAGCTGGTTTCTTTACCTAGACGTGCAAGGGCGGGGGTAGCCTGTGTTCATTCTCTCTGCTACTGTCACTCCCCGAAAACACAGCCCCCCCCCCACCACTCCGGTAATAACAAAATAAAAAAAATAGGGCTTCTCCGATTGTATATTATATATACTTTATAGATAGCAACAGGGTAGTAGTATCCGTAAAAGGTGAAAACATTGGGCATGTACTCTGAAGCAACTTTAAGTACAGATCATCATACTGAAAAAAACAGTGAGAAGCTCGCAATATCACCCAAGATTGCTGAGACAAATCAGACCCTTCGTCTCTAGCAAAAATTGCAAAACACTAGTGAGGGCAATAATCATTCCTAGAATTGAAAACCTAAGAAATAGTGAAATATTGGGCACATGGGAGTAGGGGGGCAGCAACCAGCCCACCATAGAGAAACAAGAAGAAAAAGGACATTTGTGCAGCCAATGGAGAGAACTAGGCAGCTGCAACCAAAGCAACCAACTCTCTTAAGGATTTCAGGGGGTTGGGAGATCTGAATCTGAAACAGCGTATGCATAAAGGTGGGGCGTCCATGAACCCAACTATCACCTTATCCATATCAGCAGAGTAAATACTGGGTTTAGGTGCAATTCCCTGCCAAACACCATGAGCTCAAGTAGATGAAAGTCCTAATTTAAAAGTCCACACAACTGTGTGCCTATTAACATCTCCAATATCAAGAATCTTCGCAAGTTAATGCACCAATAAACCACACTTGCCAACACAGCCCTGCCCATACTAACATTGGACACTCAGGCAAGGGTGTAAACATATCCAGCCATGGCCGTCCACCATCATACGCCCCTGGGGTAGCCCCTCCTAATTTGGAAGTCAGGTCATGAGCCAAGGGGGAGCTTTTCGTATGGGGGGAAAAGAATAGCAAATCTCAATATTGAGGTGGCTCGTTGCAAAAAAGACACAAAAGGAACACAAAGATAGCACAGAACAGCCAAATACAATTAATCTTGGATTCATATCTCAAAGAAATATGCAGTATACTGTAAAAAAAACACCTACGGCTCGGTGGATGGTGTCAACCGAACTGAAGCTGCCAACAGCAGATTAGAGTTCTCTTGCTCTTTTCTCTCACCCAGTCCTACTAACGTACCCCCCCTGCTTTCAGATCTGCTAGAGTGCCAAGAAATCACACAGGTGGCAACAGTGCGCAGTATTAGAACCTATAACATAACTGAAGTGAAGTCACCCTTAAGTCATTCAAATGTATCTGAAATTATGATAGCTGGTTTAGCCGCTTCAAGTACCAAACCTTCAATTCAAAAGTGTGGACAAGTGTGAGCAGTCTGCAGTACCGGCAGTGTGGGCCACCTTTGCTTTGGTCTTTTTTTGTGGTTGCAGTTTGAGCCCCTCCCACTCCTTGGTTGTAACGCAATATCAACAGTAGACACCACAAAGCGGGCCACAAAGTGTGGACACAAGTGTGAGCGGGTAATTACTTCACCGTTTCTTCTACAAATGACACTAGCGAGGAAATAAATGCACTACAAAATTTGGCTGCTATTAAGGGCCGGGATTAGGCAGTTGCCTGGAGACTGCGGGCGGTTGGCCCCTTTGATCTGGGTACTCCCAGCCTTGTACTGCTCCTTTACCTCCAAGCTACTTGGAGCACCTATGTGCTCAGGGGCGGGTATCCACTGCCCTCATTCACGGATTTGGACTGGTTGATGAATATACATGAAACAACTACGCGATATTGCTCTCAGATTTTGGAGGTTGAATGAGGGCCGGGTGACTCAACGAGCCACAGCCACTTAGCCAGCTCATAACGAAACGTGTGCTTTTATTGGCAGATTTTAAATGCAAATTGGGAGCTTTTCGAACGGCGAATGAGGGCCTGGTGTCTTGGAGCTGTCAGATTAACTCACACCATTTCAGACTTGCTAATTTTTAATTTTTCCCTTTGAAATCTTTGCATTTACTGTTTTTAACTTTTAATCTTGCCACTCTCTGGACGTTGACTGGGTGTTTTGGAGCGGTCCTATTAAAACTAATTAAAGGCAGTATGAGCTTTAGGCACCATTTTCTAAGCTGCTTTGCACATTGAATGTGTGCGTCTTGGATGGTGACCAGTTATTTAATAACCTGTGACTTACACACTTTATTCGCACCGCTCCCCATCTCCTTTCATAACGCGGTGTTTGCCAGTCTTACTTCTTTTCAACTTTTTTTCTCTGTTGATGCATTTGCGGAGTGGGAAAGACATTGTGAACACGAGTCACTCTTTCCCGTATATAGCTGATGAGGAAATGTTGAAGGCAGCTAACTTACCCTTGCCGCCATCACCTAAAGTGACCCAGATAAGTGCAAGAAGCAGCAAAGTGCAGAACATTTCTCGAAAGGAGCACTCTAATAACTACCTTTTCCTCTTAAGACTCACTTTCTAGGCCAACAGAACCACCAAAAAAATTCAAAAGTAGAACCATTAAATATGAAACTGCATTTTGAACAGTCCAATACCTCTCCCTTTTCGAACCGAGATGCACAAATATCTTTATGCGAGTCCTCCGATTTGTTTAATTTAAATGTTAAAGGTATTTGTACTGCACACCGTCACCAACTGAGTTGGTCCCCAGGCGCTCTGGTGGATCTGTAAACGATAAGGTGGGATGGGTTAGTAAGGTGAAGAGGGAGAGGAGTGGTCTGTTGGGAGCTTCAACTCAGTATACACCGGGTGCGGAGCTTTGGTGCGGGTATTTGTGTCAGTCCGCGTGTGCTGTTGGTCCGGCTTATGTGTTGTTGCAGTGTTGTGAAGTGCATGCAGCGTGTTGTGCTAGAGATGGTTGTGTGAATTTTTTGAGTGAGATAAGTATGCAGAGTTTGAGCTTGTATTGGTTAGTGGGTTACCTGACATTTAGCATGCTAACATTCACAGTTTTGTTTAAGTGTAGCACTTGCTGACCTTCACAATCCTATCTAGATGCGGTGCAGGCTTATGTTTAGAATGCTATCTAGGTGTGGGCATGCTAACATTCACAATCTTATCTAGATGTTATGCAGGCTAATGTTCATAATTCTAGGTGTAGCATATGCTAACATTCAAGTTTCACCCAAGTGCGGGCATGCTAACATTCAAAATCCTATCTAGATGCGACGCAGGCTAATGTTCCCAATTCAATCTAGGTGTGGGCATGCTAACATTCACAATCTTATCTAGACGCTATGCAGGCTAATGTTCACAATTCTATCCAAGTGTGGGCATGCGAACATTCAGGTTTCACCTAAGTGCGGGCATGATAGCATTTAAAATCCTATCTAGATGCGACGCAGGCTAATGTTCACAATTCTATCTAGGTGTGGGCATGCTAACATTGGGCATTCTAATTTAACTAAAAATTATGTTACTTCTGACTAGAACGATTCACCTTTTTGTTTATCACCCCCTACTTTTGATTCCCTTGGTAGACCTTTATCCTCCACTGGGAACAACCTACGTTGGAAAGTCCCCTTGGATGAAACCTTGAGAGATTTACCAAGTTTTATGCATTATGGTTAAATTGCATGATGGTTTGAAAACAGATACAACACTTCTGAATGTGGCATTGTGGAAATTGGATGAATTAACTAACTTAGATAGGGAGTCTATTACTTTGAGCCTGGAATCGGATCATCGAGAGAACACTTGTGTAATGTTGGGGGTGGCTGAAAGGGATATTGAGGATGATGTAATTTTTGTAAAAGAAGGAGTCCCCTTGATGCCTACTCAGACTGTAACAGGGCCCTCAAATAAAAACGGAAAATGGGACTCCCACAATATTTACCTCCATTGCATCAAAACAGGTAAAGCAAGAAATGGTAGATTCTCACAAAGATCAATCTGGTGGGAACAAGAAAAGGTTGGCACAAGAAAAAGAAAACATCCTAAGCAATCTAAACAGTTTAACTACAATTTTTAAGCAGCCACTTGTTATGGATTTGCTTTCAGAAACACCAAGAAAAAAAAAACCCCGACCAAGAGTTTGAACCTTCTTGCCATCCCTCCTGAGAGTAAAACTGCGGGGGAGGTTGACAAGTCGGTGGACCTGGAGGTCCCACTAAGGAACCCGGGTTTCTCTTGGACAGATATAGGATATAGGTTATTCTTTTTAAATTTTTTTATTTAAAGCATATGGTTAAAATACAAACCTTTAGCCAATTTAATATGTAAAATATGTATAGGAATAAAATAATTAAAACAAAACAGACGATTATAAAAGTTAAATTCACAGTTCTACACAAGGCGTATAAGGTATATGTTCGATGGATTTAAATTCGATATTTGCTGCAAAGCCACATTTCATACGTGAAAAGCTTCTGTTATAACAATGGAATCGGCACTATATAAAGTGCTCCAAAATTGGTTGCCCACAATTGCTGCAATGTTATGTACAAATTCCTTATAGCCAGCATAGTAATGTACGCTGAGAGCCCGACATTGTGTTAGCAGATGACGTGCAGTCTCAACAGGAGCATTACAAAGTCGGAGAAGTCTACATCGGGCCAATTTAATGCATTTCCCCCTATGTTCTTGTGTCGGCAGTATATTGAACCGTAGGTAAAGTATGAACCACTGTATGTTAGCAGACAGTATTTTTGTCAAATAATTACAAGGCTGTCCTCTGTAAGTGGAGTACACTCGATACATGGACTTCGTACTTAAATATTGGATGTTACCCAAAGAGTGCATTACTATTCTTCCTTTTTAAAACAAGGGAAGAATTGGCCAATTCAAATAGATCAAAGATGTCAATGTGAAGATTATATAAGTGTTCAAATGCAGTCACTTTGAGCTGTTCAAGAAATGTATCGGAAGCAGTCCACCTATATATACAGTCACATAATATAACTATACACATTCACAGCCACAATAGGAGAACAATTTATCTCAAGAAATAGCTTGCACTGCTGATGTGACCAAATTGAGCGGATAGATTGAACCCCAAGTTCACAACGAAGAGCCTCGACAAGAACTGCGGAAGGCACCACTAAAATAGAATGCAACAGCTGGGATTCCTGTTACGTTCTCTCCATTTGATGATGGATTTAGGGAAAATGACAGCCATACAAAATCACAGTAACGATATTTTTACGGTAAATTACAATCATTCCCTCCATATTATTTCCTCCTTTCTCCAGCATGGGGTCTGGCATGGATTCACATGCTCATGAATATTCCCCGTCGTCAGGCTGGGAATCCTTGGTAAAGAAAAAAACAGTATCAGTTTCGTTTCTGATCTGCCTTTCGTAGTAGTAACCAATCACTGATCTCTGCGTCATACTGACCACAGCCAATGACTCCCCTGTACCTAAGCCCAGTCTCTGGCAGCCATCTTCAGATTTTTACCGCACGTTCAAGTGTTGGGATCCTCGTGCTATTGCTCTCGAGCGTTAGTGCTATTTTTCACGTTTTTTTCTCAAAAACTTCGATTTTTCGGTCAAAAGAGCCTCAAGCTCCACCGTTTCTTCATCCGATCAACGGGGACCCGTGTCGGATTCGTCTACGCCCCTCAAGAGTGAAGATTTCGTCGAGCCACGCTTTTGGAGGACTCCAGAAGTTTCTCAGGCCCATCTCGGACATGGCCCAGGAGAAGGGAAGCTTGACGCCCGGAAAGCTGTTCAGGGTCTGCCCTGGATGCCAGCTTCAGAATGTCTTTAAGGAGGACGAACACTCCTTTTGTCTGTACTGCCTACATGAGGACAAGACGCACGTGGAGAAGGACTGTGCGTTTTGCGGCAATATTTCGGAGCGGACCATGAAGGACCGCCATCAACGTCTCGCCAACTGGCTGGAAGGGAAGAGCCCGTCAGGCGAGAAGAAGAAGAAATCCGAGCGGTCTTCGAAGACCTTTGAGGACGCCCCGGCGACGGGGGTCCAACACAAGGCCAAGCACCGCGAGTCCGCTGGCACCGGGAGCGCCGAACGGTCGGGCTCTACGGGCGCCAGGCAGGGCGCATCCTCCCCGGCACCATCAACCACGAGCCAACGCTCTGGTTCGGGTAAGAGGAAGGCCGAGCACCCGGCGAAGCTCCTGGAGAGGCCCCGGTCGAGCTCGAAGGCCCCATCGGAGGGAGAGCGAGGCAGTGACCCTCCCCCCAAGGAGAAGGCGGTGAGCGCACCTAAGGTGGTGAAAGCCTTAATCCATCCAGCCAAGGCCTCTATCGAGACAGTCGCGGCGGCCCTGGCTCAGCCTCTGGAGGCTACACCAGTGGTGGCGACCTCGGGGCTCAGAGTCTCCCTGCCACCGTGGAGGGAGTCCTCTTTTATGCCCATCGACAGGACCCCCGTGAAACCTCCGACGGAGAAGAAAAAGGGGGGGCAGGTGGTCGTCGTGGATTCAGCCTCAACCTCTGAGGAAGAGCTGATCGAAGTCTTACGCCATGGCGTTGGCGTGGAAGAAGACCAGCCCGTCGGGAGGGACCCCGACGTGGGAGACGACGATAACGTCGAGGGTGCCGACGGGGCCCCTGACCGCCCGTCGGAATCCCCTCAACCAGTGCCGCAAGACAACTCGGCGGCCATTTTGTTGGCTATACAGTCCTTATGCTCGGAGATAAGGACGAGACTGCCGTTGCCACCAGCGGAGGAACCGTTCCCGACGGGGGACCCAGAGCCAGGCCCTTCTGGGAGCCCTCCCCCTAAGAGAAGGATTCATCCTCCACCTCCTTTTCAGCCATCGCGCCCTGTTCAGCCCTCCTCCCCGTCCACGACTCGTGGGGATGATACAGGGACTGACACGGCCGCGACGGGTACGGACGATGAGGTTTACGACGAGGATCTGCCGTCACCTCCACCCGGGCTTCCCCGCCCGACTAGATTGGATCGTTTCACTCCATGATCGCCAGGGCATCCGAGCTTTTCCAGCTCTGCCCGGAAGAGAAGGAAGGTTTCCTTTATCAACGGCGCGAGGCCAAGAGGAAGACGGTCCTCGCCGTACCTCTACTGGATGATATTTGGGATGAGGGCCTCGCCCTCCTCAAGAACCCATCCACGACGCCGGCTAGAAGGGATCGGTACAAGAAGTACCGGGTCCCGGACGCGGCCCCCTTGTGCCTTCGGCACAGCCGACCCCGGACTCGGTCGTCTCCGCGGCGGCCAGGAAGAAAGCGGGGGGGGGGGGGCGCGGCCTCTACGTCGACCTCCCCGCCAGACGGCGAGGGAAAGAAATTGGATACGATGGGACGCAGGGTCATCTTGTCAGCAGCGACGACGATTAAGGCGGCCAACGCCTTGGCTATCGCAGCCCGCTACGACAGGGAGTTGTGGTACAAACTGGCCCCCCTGCTGGACTTCCTACCGGACGACAAGAGGGCGGATGCCCTAGAGATCTTGCAGGAAGAAGAGGTGGCGTCGGACCATGCCATTACGATTGCGACAGACATCGCTGACACTGGATTTTGCCAGTTGGGCAACGGCGTGTGCCTTAGGCGGCGCGGATGGCTCAAGGCTACTGACTTCCGTCAGGACGTGCAGACCAGAGTCCTGGACATGCCGTTCGACGGAAACAACCTGTTTGGGAAAAAAGTGGACGATTCCCTTCAAGCCATCAAGGCAGACACGGAGACGGCCCGGGCTCTTGGGGTTCTCCAGCAATGGCGGCCGCCCTCTCGGCGCGGCGGAGAAAAACGGGGTGCCTCCAAAGGTTCCGGCGGCGGATTTTCCACCTACCGTCAAGCAGCCCGTTCGTCGTCGCAGGAAGCGTACAGGGGACGAGGCAAGTCAGGCGGACCCCGCCGTCGTCGCCAAGAAGGTCAAGGCGGCAAAGCCTCGTCGAAGCAGGACTGAACCGGCCATGGGGTCGGGGCCCCACCGAAGCACCCCGGTGGGAGGCTGGCTGGCGAGCTTCGTCAGCGTGTGGGAGTCCATCTCCACCGACCGTCACGCGCTGGACGCCCTAGCCCAGGGTCACGTGCTCGAGTTTCTAAAGAGGTGCCCGCGCGTCCCCCCTGTGGCCAGGAAAGAACATCACGTCCCTCAACTTCTCTTGGAGGTAAAGGCGATGCTCAGGAAGGGCGCCATCGAGCTCGTCCCAAAGAGGCTTCGGGGCTCCGGAGTTTACTCAAGATACTTCCTCGTGAAGAAGAAGACGGGAGGATGGCGTCCCATCCTGGACCTGGACGACTGAACAAATTCATCAAGGCACAGAAGTTCCGGATGGTCACCCTCCAACACGTCCTGGGTCAGCTGGAGGAGGGCGATTTCCTGTCGTCGTTGGATTTGGAGGATGCCTACTTCCATATTCCCATCCCAAAGGGACACCGAAAGTTTCTCAGGTTCGTGGTCCAAGGGCGTTATTATCAGTTTAGAGCCCTTCCCTTCGGACCGAGGTCGGCACCCAGGGTGTTCACCAAGTGCCTCGCACCGGTGGCGGCGCAGCTGCGCTGAGAGGGGATCCACGTCTACCCCTACCTGGACGACTGGCTCATCCGAGCGAAGACGAAGGAGCTCGCCGTGGAGCACACGGCAAGGACCGTCCAACTTCTCACGGACCTGGGATTCTCCATAAACTACGCCAAGTCCCACCTGGTGCCCGCGCAAGACGCACTGTTTCTGGGAGTGAAGCTCGACACAGTGTCGCTTCTGGCCTATCCGTCAGAGGAAAGGACGAGGGCCATTTTGGGCAAGGTGCAGCGGATGCTGGTTGCGGACGCGGCCAGAGTGAGGTCCATCAAGTCCCTCCTCGGAATGATGTCTTCTTGCATTTACCTCATCCCCCTGTGCAGGCTCCGGATGCGCCCGTTGCAGGAGTTCCTGGGCACGCGCTGGATCCAGACGACGGGCAGCTTCGAGGAGAGGATCACACTCGACGAGAGTTTCCGACGAGCGATCCGGTGGTGGGGCACCCGCGCGCATCTGACGGCGGGCATGGACTTCCAGACCTCCGGCCACCAGGAGACAGTGACCATGGATGCCTCCCTCGAAGGGTGGGGAGCGCACACCGAAAATCTGCACGCGAGAGGCCTTTGGCTCCCGACGGAGAAGTCCCTCCATATCAACATCATGGAGCTCCGTGCAGTGTTTTGGGCCCTTAGGTCCTTCCTTCCGTCCCGCAAGGGCAAGGTGGTGAGGATCTTCACCGACAACACCACCACCATGTTCTACATCAGGAAACAGGGCGGAACCAGGTCCCCAGCCCTGTCCAGGGAGGCGCAGGATCTGTGGCATTGGGCCGTCACCCAAGGGATGTTTCTGGTGCCATTTCATCTGGCAGGGATAAAAAAACACCATCGCCGACTCACTCAGCAGGGAGCTGCGCTCGTGCCACGAGTGGGAACTACGACAGGATCTAGTGGATCGCCTCTTCTGACGGTGGGGCACATCCCAGATCGATCTGTTCGCGACGGCGACAAACTCCACGTGCCGGAGGTTCGCCAGCAGGTTTCCCCAGCCGAGGAGCATGGGCGATGCTTTCTCGTTCCCCTGGGAGGGCCTGTTTCTATACGCGTTCCCTCCATTGCCATTGCTGATCCGGCTCATCAATCAGCTCAAGAGATCACGGTGCAGGATGATCCTCGTCGCACCTGCGTGGCCGAGGCAGATATGGTTCCCGGACCTTCTGGACTTGTCAGCGTCCCCGTCAATCAAGCTGCGAGTGGACGCGGATCTCTCTCCAGGAAGGAGGCGCCATCCTCCATCACGACCCGGAGTCGCTGAACTTGCAGGCCTGGCTGACTGCAGAGAGGTTCTTGCAAAGGCCAGGGCGTCCTCAACTCTTAAATGCTACGGACACAAATGGAAGAGGTTCTCTGTCTGGTGCCACGCACAGAAGATTAACCCTCTACGGATTACGGCTCCCCAAGTACTGCCGTACCTACTGACGCTGGCCAAGGCTGGACTGGCGCACGCGTCCATCAAGATTCATCTTGCTGCGATCTCCCGATACACCAGAACCACGGGGCGGACGTCTTTGTGGTCTCATCGTCTGGTGCAAGAGTTCATGAAGGGACTGTTCAGATCGTTCCCGCCGGTGAAGGCTCCGGCCCCGGCGTGTGAGCTCAACTTGGTGCTGACCAAGCTCATGGGACCTCCGTTCGAGCCTCTGCACTCGGCTCCGTTGAAGTTCTTGTCGTGGAAAACAGCGTTTCTTGTGGCCATCACCTCCGCACGACGGGTGGGAGCGATCCAGGCCCTTTCCTGCAAGGCCCCATACTTGACTTTTCACGACACGAGGGTAGTGCTCAGGATGCACCCCTCCTTCATGGCCAAGGTGCCGTCGGACTTCCACCTCAACGAACCCTTGGTGTTGCCTGTTTTCTTCCCGTCGCCTTCGTCGCTGGCTGAAAGGACTTTGCACTCGCTGGATGTGGCTAGAGCGCTGAAGTTCTACGTGGACCGCACAAAGTGTTTTCGGAAGACGTCACAACTCTTTGTGAACTTTGGACCTGTCAATCAGGGGAAGGCTCTCTCGAAGGCTTCCATTTCCAGATGGCTCTCCGGCTGTATCATGTACTGTCATCGGTTGGCAAACCGACCGCTGCCTGGCCATCCGAGAGCCCATTCCACCAGAGCGATCGCAGCTACCACGGCGTTCCTATCTGGTGTGCCCTTGCTGGACATCTGCAGGGCTGCTACGTGGAGGTCGACGCACACCTTCACGAAATTCTACTGCGTCGATCGGGATTCCAGGGAGGAGTCCAGGGTCGGCCAAGCAGTGTTGCGCAACCTGTTCGCTTAAGGTGAGGCTGGTGAGGAGGTAAGATTTGCTTAATGTTGAGTTTGATGTAATGCTTAATGTTGAGCCTTTGCCACCTCCCATGGTTGTGCATGTGTGTACTGCTATGTATTCTTTATTCATGAGCATGTGAATCCATGCCAGACCCCATGCTGGAGAAGGAACAAGTTACTTACCTGTAACTGTTGTTCTCCGGCATGGGTCTGGCATGGATTCACATGCGAACCCTCCCGCCTACCCCTCTGCGGCTCTTCACTTGGTCATACTGCCACTTCACGTGCTACCAAATCTGAATATGGCTGCCAGAGGCGGGGCTTAGGTAGAGGGCAGTCATTGGCTGTGGTCAGTATGACGCAGAGATCAGTGATTGGTTACTACTATGAAAGACAGATCAGAAACGAAACTGATACTGGTTTTTTCTTTACTGAGGATTCCCAGCCTGACGACAGGGAATATTCATGAGCATGTGAATCCATGCCAGACCCATGCTGGAGAACAACAGTTACAGGTAAGTAACTTGTTCCTTATTACATACGAATTTCCTGGTCGCAAGCCATTTCTTCATTGTTTTCATAGATATATAATCACCATACTTTTGTGTTGGAGTGCTGAAAAGAGGTACACCAAAATATACATAACTATCCACTACTTCCAATAGGTCCCCACCATAATGTCACTTGTGCTTCTGGATTATTTTTGCCTCAAATACCAGAATCTTTGTTTTGGTGCTGTTGACAAAGGTCATTAGCCTGAGCATACACAGCCAGTACGAGGGGGGAAGTTATGGACACCTTCAATACAGGCACCCATATCTGCCACATACAGATTATATAAAAAAGAGGCCAAGCCACAACCCAGTTTTAAACCCGTATTCGTTGGTATATCCTTGGTGACTTCACCCAGCTGGCTCACCTCAAGTGAAACCGTAGTGTTGTTGTATAATTCAACAATAAAGTATAACAGGGAGCGATCGATCTCCCCAACCAGTTAGTTTAGCCCAAAAACGGTTATGGGAAACTGGATCAAAAGGTTTAGAAAAATCAACAAAACAAAAATGTTCACATAATTTTCTTCCTGGCAGTGGCGAATGATCTTTGTAGGGTACAAAGATTATGCAGCGTGCCATGCGATTTACGGAATGCCGTTTGGAATGGGGACAATAAATTCCCAGACAAAGCCCAGTCAACTAATTTTCTCTGCAATATACTAGCGAATACTTTAGAGCTAATGTCTAGCATGGCAAAAAGCCTATAACCATCAGTGTTATGTCTATCGCCCCTTTTAAACACAGGGATGAGAATGGATTTATGCCAGCTGGAAGGGAGTAAGACAGTGTTTAGGATTTGTTGGAAACGATTTGACAATACCATTCCTCAAAATTCCAGATCGGTTTTAAAAAATACATTTGTCAGCATGCCCAGACCAGGAGCTCTAGATCCATTGAGGGACTTGATAATGAGTATTATGCTATCCATCTCAAATCCCTGAGCAAATTCAGAGCTATGGGCAAAAGGTATTAGAAACTAAAACCTGGCTTATTATACAATTCTAAGGTAGGTTCTGTCCAACCTGCCACACTAATAACATTCTTTTTGCTTCCAATAGAACCATTGGGCAAGGAACAAAATATTTTCTGTCACCATTGCTACACAGCAATTGGAAAAGTCCTTTCCAATCGGCATTATTCTTGGAAAATGTATGAGTCCTATGCCAGTGTTTATATCTAGTGCTCACAAGAGTCAGGAGTTTCTTTTTACATCCCGGACTGTGCCGCTTCGATTTCTTGATATATTTACGTTTGATACAGTTTTGTCTCTGCCTGTACTACAATGTCAACATTATTGGGATGAGGAATAGTTTCCATTGTTGCCTTATAGGACAAATGCAGCTGCTTATTTAAAAAAACATAATCCCAGATACATCCCAACCTTGATTAACAAGAAACTAGGTTAATATATGAGGTCAATTCCTAACAAATTTACTAATCTTTCCAACATTGTGGCTATTCAACCCTATTCGATTGCCTTGGGTATTAACCGATACCGAGAGCGGTAGGCACTTCGGGCCGTCGACTGGGAGGAACATTCAAAATCCATCTAAGGGTGGCAGGATCACTGATGGGCTTGAAAATCATATTGAATGCCTCACAGTGTTTAGTGTTAGATCTATCTACTGTTAGATCCATCTACAAACACAATCCTAATGGGAATAACTAGTACCATTAGACCATGTGTTTTGAAAACACCCATTATTACGGTCACTATCATTCATACACACAAGGTCTTGTGTCAGGACCAGTTGCAGCCAAATAAGAGTTGGAGGCAGTGCAAAGATTTATGTCTCCAGATTTTCCCTCCTCCCAGTCAGTGACCATAATACAGCTCCTGTATCAAACTGGAAGCATTTAGGTGACAAGTTAGAAAGACACCACAAAGGATAAAGTATGGTGTACCAACATCCCAAATGCTTTATCTAACAAAATTACCACCCTTCAAAACAAATTTGCAGCCAATAAACTTAACCTCACTAAACTAGATACCCATGACAACCTACAAAAATACTCTCCCAAACCCATACAAGAAATTAAATTCTCTCAAGTCACTACCCAAGAGGTGGAAAAGATTATCGCCTCGCTTAAACCATCAAGGTGCCAGGGAGATATCTGCCCAGCACAAATTATCAAAGAGGCTGCCAGAGACCTGGCAATTTTTTCCCTCCCAAATAAATAAATGCCTCATTCCGTGCTTCCAATGTCCTCACTAACCTCAATGTCCTCACTTTACCTGTGCTAAAGAAAGCATCATTGGACCCAACCATTCCTACCAACTATATGTCAGTCCAGAAAAAGTAGACATCCCCTCGATCGGAAGGCAATGTACATTGTTGGCCGTAGTATTAGAAAGGTGGAGCCATAAGCTTGACTAAAGTGCAGCCATTTTAAGGTGACTGAAATCGCAATTTTGTTTTCTCTAACGTTTGCTTTTTGCCTTCTGTTACACTGCTTCGCTGAAATATTATTCTGCTTTACTAGTGCATAACGCAAGGCCACGAGAGACATGTTGAAACATAATGTAGCAAACCAGACATAAATGCCCGGTCTCCTCCCTCGCACTATCCTTGGAAGAGAGCAGCGAGGCATCCTAATCAGTCCACAGGTGCCAGCTAGTCTCGAAAACACAGTAGAAATGCTAGAAGCGAACATTAAATGACTTGAATTATGCTCTTCTTTGCAGCCCCCCTTTCTTGAGCCCTGTAGAGCCGTGGTGAGCAAGTTGACCCCCAGTACGCGAATAGAAACTAGGAGATAGCGAGGCCTGGAATGGGTTTCTCCCCTACGCGCAGCTTGCTTGCAGAAACAGAAGCATCGTGTTCTTTAAAACAAAGACTTGTGTCTGTGGGCTCACAAAATTGCAAACTGTTACTAAATGAATGTTTGAAGGTGTCATACTCGTCACCATTGTCAATCATCGTGCCCAGTTCAAAGGAAATGTATTAGGGGCGATATTGGATGTGACACTACTGATTACTAGATGCTTGTTTTGTATATATGTAACTGTTGTACGATCTTCGCTCTCTTGCGTCCCCTGAGGTCTGGTAGACACGTCGCGGGGCGGGGGACCCAGTTGGCCAACAGACTATTTGCTTTGCAATAAACCCTAGATTTTGGGAATACAACCTCGTGTCTGGCGTATCAGTTCGTGTGTGGTGATTGTGCCTTGTTTCCACACCCGAGGGTCCCTCAGGGGCCCCTTCATATAGGCCCATCACCACTGTTCTGTTTTTACTCAAAATAATATATAAAGCTGCATACCTTCAGATCCAGGTGTATCCAGAGTCCAATAACCTCTTAGGACTAAGACAATCGGGTTTGAGACCATTCCACTGCACAGAAACTGCCTTGATTGATTTGAAAATGCAAATTGACCAACTCAGACAAAAGACAATGCGCCCTACTTCTCCTACTGGATTTATTGGCCACTTTTGATTTGGTCGATCACAAAGTGCTTTGCAAACACTTGTCTACTGCTGCTACCTTCTCACAAGAAACCACTAGATTCAATCCTTTCTCACCAATAGGACAATGAGAGTGCCCTCTCCTTCGGCCGCTGCGGACCCTTCTCCTATTACATGTGGTGTGCCGCAAGGCTTGTGTGCATCACCGACCATGTATAATATATTTACGAAGCCATTGTTCGACGATCCGGATCATCTGGGTGTTACCTACACTAATTATGCAGATGACATCCAGATATTATGAAACAGACTTGGCTTTAGTCAATAAAATATATTTAATCATTCAGGCATGGATGGCAGCCAACGTCCTATGCCTGAATGATGACAAGACTGAGATCTTGAGCCTAGGAGCCCCAGCTAACCTCATCAAACTTGGAAGTCAATATACTTCATTTAATATTGATGGCATCGACATCAAAGTCACCAAGGAGACTAACACATTAGGATTTTACCTGGACTCAGCTCTGAACCTAGGGAAACAATTTAACGCCATGGCTTCTGATTCTGCCTTGCACCGTTGCCCTGTTTGCTCATTATGCATGACAACTACTGTATTTTATTTGGATTGTTTTTGTAATTGTGTGGAACTGCATCACTTGTGAGTCTGCCGTGTACTGTTGACTTATTATGCATGTTAACTACTGTATTTTATTTGGATTGTTTGTCGTTATGCAGAACTGTAACACTTGTAATTACATGCAATGCGCCCAGATACCCACGGGTTTGATGCGCAATACAAATAATAAACAAAAAACCCCAGCAGGATGCTTTTCTTGCCAAAGTGCAAGGGTATTCTCAATATTGGCAGCAATGTCCCTTGTCGCCACTCAACCCGGAGAGTCATAGGCATTGATGAGTAGGTGGTATCAACCATTAGTCAAAGAAGCGGCCATGGCATAGGTGGAAGGCCTGGCCATGGTGAAATTCTTAATGTGTACATTACTGAGGCACCACTACGTCTACCCTTGGAGCCAACTTGCAGCCGTGTGTAATATATTCTATCCATCAATGAAGAACGCCTTTTTTGTCCAGGTCTCCTGCAAGATAAAAATGTCAGAATTTTATCTAAATGACTCTCCCAAGGGGTGAGTCAGAAAAGAACAAAACCCTTGGTTATTCCAGTACAGCCATTTCATCAAGGTGACCCACGATTTAGGTCAATGAATATTCTGGGAATCAATGTGTTTATCATTGGTGCTAGCTACATAATGGTACGAAAGTTGGGCATGCACACATTGTTTGGCAGAATTAGCTATCATACTCGAAATTAATATAGGCTTATCGTTCATAGTCACAATAGTGCTGGCTGTATTTTTTCCCATCCGATAGATTACAAACCAGGAGCTTAAAGCCCATCCCATGCAGATCTTGTGCACATGCCCCTAACAGAGATACAATAGCTAGATGCACTCACCCATCTGGGCAGTTCAAGCCTTTATATACAAGTAATACTTGCCAAACAAGAAATAGATTTAAACAAGTTCAATACATTCGTATGATTTAAAAACAGACTTTTTCGTGGGGTCGATTTCATCAATCTTTACCATATATCCCAAGGTAGAAAAAAATTGAGCATTCCATTTTTGTTGTGTCATAGGGTTTGCTTGGGACTGAAGTGAATGAAAGAGCACAACCTGCCAAATTACGAGAAGATGTTGTAGAGGCTCCAGTGTAGATACACTAGGATTTCTATAAAGCCCTTGTGGATTGCAGGGCAATCATCTCCCAGTGGGCAGACTTCTGTTAAGCCACAAGGGAGCATTGTTAGATATTGGAGCGACTCATTTGTCCATAGGCCCATGTAGCACCGTCTGTCGGCGCGTGCCGTCGCTCTGTATCTTAGTAATCCTCTTTGAACCATCAAGAGGAGATGTCAAGGTAACCAAATCCATATTTTCAGTGACGAATTTGCAAAGGAAACCCTTTTACCACTTTTGCTTTTATCAATGCAAGAAGGAATCTCATGGCTGTCATAATTATAAATTATACGACTATCAATCATGGAAAGCTCATTACAGAGCGCATCCATGGCATTATCTGATGCAGCTATTTTAAGGGTTTCTGCTTGATTTAACATATTAGTCTTATAACCTTCAACTTTCACAGATCTTAATTGCTGAAGAGGGGCTACGTTCTCTCCAGGATGCCAGAGACCTGGCTGCCCATTAATCTCCATACACAGGTCTCTATGTCAAGGCAAGGTTACCAACTCCGTTAGCAATAACTTCATGGCTCTCTGCTCAGACGCAATGTTGGCACACAACGAAAGGACAGCTTCAATGTTTGCCTCCAAGTTCTTATTACGACAGGATATAGAGTTCCTCCTTTCATTTATAATATGAGCTATTGCAATAGACATATCCTCCTCCTCGTGACGTTTGCAGGGTTGTTGCAGTGGCAAGACCAGTGCTGACAAATCAGGAGTGGCATAAATGTCTAGCTCAGGTATACAAGAGGAGGGGACAATACAAGGAGCTGCTGGCAGATTTTCTAAATTGTGGCATAATTTAAGCAATTGTAATTGGTTATTTATGACGTGCTTAATACCCAGAGGTTTCTAAGCATGGACCCGGGGATCTAACCCGTATTGCACTGCGTCTTGCTTACAAGGCAAGTTCGTTGCCCCAGAGTTATCACCTGCCATGGTCAAAGCCATCATTGTATATAGTAGTTGAAGATAGGGACAGACTAGTATTGCAGTCAGCCGTCTGCATCACCGGAAGAGATACAACAGATTTAACAGACGCCATATTGACAGCAGTGGAAACAAAGCATTGGGTAGCTACCATACTCGCACAAGCATTCATCGTCATAGGATGCCAGAATCTGGTGGGTTTTTTCTGAGAGGGACCAGTCGTGTCAGGCTGTTTATCTATTTTGCCTTTATTTTCCCGCTGGGCCTTACTGTGCGATTTGAGAGTACAAGTAGGACTACGTACTCGCTTTCCAGGTTTGAGCGCCTCACTCCGTAAAATCCTTTTGGAGGGCATGATTGAACTAGAGCACCCAACCGACGCAAGTGAGTCACAGTAGCCCAAAAGGGTAACAGAAGAATTGCGACTAAATGGAATGGCTTACAGTCGAAAGTGGCAACCGGATAAGCAAAGCAACCGCTGAGACAGTAATATGTGGACAAGCAGACAAAGGGAAGCAGGGAAAGAGGTGCATGCCCACGCAGCAGGTCACTGCAGGCCCCCACATCCGAACACCAAAACACTCCTGCAGCACTCTGATTTGCTCCACGAAGTATGTGGATTAGTCTCCTCGCACAAACTCAACAACACAGCAGAAAGACGGTGTACAGCATTCCAACGTTCGAACGTTAATGTTGTAGCAGACTGCTTTCAACAAAACACTCCGGCAGCACCTCAGATACAGGTTTTACGCACCATCAGGTGGTGGGATAAGAGGCAATATTAACCTTAAAAAAAAGAGTGCAAAGAATCCTTAATTATTCATTGGGGTTAAATCAGGAGTTCACTGTGGGAGCTCCCATTGCTTCAAAGAGGATTGTTTGACGCGAAGTGGGACTGGCAAATGGGTTGAAATTCCCCAAAGAGATTGAAGGATAAATACTAAACCTCTTGAATCGAAATGATCCTTGATGAAGCAGATAACTCCCCTTAAGATTGGAAGTGATTAGCTAGGACTGGGTGCAGACTCAATTGACCAGCACAGCTGTGGTGCGTGGCCTATGTTGGGGCAGGATACAAGTAGAATGAATGGCCCGGGTGTGAGCCAGTGGAAGGCTCCAAAACAGATTCCCCCTTGCCCCCAACCCACACACTACACACCACACCCCCCCCAGTCAAAGGAATATTGGGGCTTGTTATCCAAGGAACAACAGGATAGGTTCCCAAAGAGTCCACTCCTCCAGGGTGGGGAGAACATGTTCAAACGAGAATGCATATAGCCACAGAAAGAACCAAGATGCTCTCCCCGGAGAGAGTCGACATCCCCCTGACCATTAAACTAGAGTGCATATTTCCAAAGGATAAAAAAACTATTTTGAGGAGCTCAACGATTCTGCAATTGTTAGCAGGGATCGCAAACTTGATTGGTATCTCTTCAAACAATTAAAAAAAAGGTCGACTTTGCTGAACATGGCCGGACGGAAAAAGCAATCTTAGAATTTAATTCTAGATTGGTCTACGACTCAATTCTAAAAGAAAGTGATAATCTACGAATCCTGGGGTTTGAAATTACTAGTTAGAAGATTCAAGGGTGGGTAACCTGGTTCCATGGGCCGAGATTGCGTACCTGAAACAAAAAATGCAACATTCTGAAGCCATTAATAATTGGGCGTGGCTATTTACTGCATCAACTAAGAAATTAGGTTGCGCAGACAGCTGAGTGTAGAATGAACAACCAATTGACCCCAATAACATGGAATACTCTGGGTCATAGGCACTTGTTCTCAGAACCAGCCCTGGGGCTAAATTACAGTCAGCTCACATAATCTACAAGAAACATGGCTGACACACCCACCTATATTAGGCGGCTACGTAGTTAGAAGCCAATCGGCAGTGCAAGGCACCTTGGGTCGCCCTTCTGGGGAACTTCTAACTCTGATTCGATATTCAGTAGAGGTTACAGTAAAGGATACTTTTAATATTATCACAAGCTTTAGCAACCCATATTATGCTAGGGTGGGTCACCCCACTGTATTTGCTGGTGGGGAACGTCTATTGGCATAAAGGGATTGGTGATATGGAAACATTTCTCACCAAAATATCGTCCTGAATGCTACAATGGCGTGAGGTGGCTCCAGGAAGACATTGCGCTTGTGGGGGATCCCAACTCAATTGTATCCGTTCCAGAAGAGGAAATAAGAGGTTTGGATGCCATGACCACTCCTCAGGGGAAAGACTGAGCAAGATGGTTCTCTACCATGGGAGATATGGGGCTCTAGTCTTTGAATAAGGCTTGTTACAAAGCCGCGGCCCGCCCTACATGGACAAATGGTGTTGCAAGTTCAACACTTGATTATATATTTGTGGATTATGGGTTAGGTACTTTTTGCGCAAACTTTAGTGTTCAGTTTACCCCATATAGTGACCACGCCCTATAGAAGCTGACTAACATCAATCGCAGCACTAAGACTCGGAGGGGCTGCTTCTAAAGCCAAATGTGCCTCAGATCTGACAGCCAATGGTTAAGGTACCCAGATACGCTGGAACTCGAAAAAGGTTGTGAAGGTGAACTCTGTTCTTAACGACTATTTGAATTTAATGGACCAGTCTTGAAAGTATGAAACCCTTATACTTAATGAATTTGGAAATTTTATAGCCCGCCTCTTAAAGGTGAGTGGGGTTAGTTGGGGTGGGGGGGAGGGGAGTCATAATGCGAATAACAAGCAGGTCTACAATAAAGAGGTGGGTATAAGGACTCCCTCGGCAGGGAGCTGCGCTCTTCCCACGAGTGGGAGCTTCGATAGGATCAAGTGGACAGCCTCTCCCTCAAATGGAGCAGACCCCAGATCGATCTGTTTGCAACAGTGAATTCCAAATGCCAGAAATTCACCAGCAGGTTCCACCAGCCGAGGAGCATGGGGGATGAATGTTTATTCCTGTGGGAAGGCCTCTTCATTTACGCATACCTCCATTGCCTTTCCTGCTGCGAGTCATCGATCAACTCAAACGGTGCCAATGCAGGATGATCCTCGTCGCCTGGTGTGGCCGAGGCAGATTTGGTACCCGGACCTTCTCAGCCTGTCAACTTCACTCCGGTCAAGCTGCCAGTGGTTTCAGATCTGCTCACCAGAGGAGGAGGCGTAGTCCTGCATCACGACCCAGGATCGCTGAACCTGAAGGCTTTGCTCCTGCAGCCTTAGAGTTTGGCGGGTACGAGTTAGTGACGGACTGCATGGAGGTCCTTGCCAGGGCCAGAGAGTCATCGACTCTTGCTATGGGCACAAGTGGAAGCGTTTCACTACGTGGTGCTGGTTGCAGAAGATCAACCCGATGAGGGTCACGGCCCCGCAGATTCTTCCTTACTTTGCCTTGGCCTAGGCTGGGCTGGTGCATGCCTCTATCAAGGTGCATCTGGTGGCTATCTCCCGCTACACCAGATCTCCAGGGCGGTCTTCTCTTTGGTCCCACCATCTCGTCAAGGATTTCCCCAAGGACTGTGTCGAGCGTTCCCCCAGTGAAGGAACGTGCCTCGGTGTGGAAACTCATTGTGGTGCTGACAAGGCTCTTGAGGGCCACCTTCGAGCCTATGCACCAGGCCCCTCTCAGGTTTCTCTCATGGAAGACGGCTTTTCTTGTGGCCATCACCTCTGCCAGGAGGGTAGGCGAGATCCAGGCCCTATCCTGCAAACAGCCTTATCTGACTTTTCATGACAAGTGGGAGGTACTGCGGATGCACCCCTCCTTCATGCCAAAGGTTCCGTCGCAATTCCACCTCAACGAGCCTTTGGCGTTGCTTGTGTTCTTGCAGGAAACCTTTGTCGCCAGCTGAGAGGTCTTTGCACTTGCTGGATGTGGCTCGTGCTTTGAAGTTCTATGTGGCACGCACAAAGTTTCCGGAATACGTCTCAACTATTCGTGAACTTTGGTCCTGTGAACCATGGGAAGGCCTTGTCCAAGGCTTCCACCTCCTGGTGGCTCTCCGGCTGTATCACACACTCATCGGTTGGTAAACCGACCGCTGCCCAGCCGTCCAAGAGCCCATTCTACCAGAGCGATCGCTGCGACGATGGCGTTCCTGTCCGGTGTGCTCCTGCTGGACATCTGCGGCCTGAGGTCCACACACCTTCACAAGATTCTACTGCATCAACAGGGATTCCAGAGAGGAGTCCGGGGTCGGCCAAGCAGTGCTACACAACCTGTTCGCTTGAGGTGAGCCTGTTCCAGAGATAAGGGTGAATGCTTCTATTGAGCCTTGCCACCTCTTGTGGTTGTACAATCCTGTACTGCTATGTATTCTTTATTCATGAGCATGTGAATCCATGCCAGACCCCATGCTGGAGAAGGAACAAGTTACTAACCTGCAACTATTGTTCTCCAGCATGGGTCTGGCATGGATTCACATGTGAACCCTCCTGCCGTCCCCTCTGATGCTCTTCTTGTTCATACTGCCACTTTATCTGCTTACCAAATCTGAAGATGGCTGCCAGAGGAGGGGCTTAGGGAGAGGGCAGTCATTGGGTGGGAAGAGTCTGACCCAGAGCTCAGTGATTGGTTTAGAGCAGAAATACAGTTTGTAAGTGAAAGTGAAACTGTTTTTTCTTTTACTGAGGATTCCCAGCCTGACTGGGAATCTTCATGAGCATGTGAAACCATGCCAGACTCCATGCTGGAGAAAAATAATTGATACAATGTTTGGCAGATTCTTCCTTAAACTTGTGATTAGATATTACAAAGCAAAACTTAAATAAAACTTCTTTATGGAATTGAGACGCATCCATTTTCTCTTCTGGAATACCTTCCTGTACTGGAGGGAAGAATTTGAAAACTTATACTAAATACACCAATGGGTCTCCCTGTAGTAGCTATTCGCTATGATTTGGGTTTAGTTTTCCTTAAAGCGTGTGTACAATGGAAAGTCTCGTCCCTATTGAGAAAACTCCTAATCCCGGTAGAGGGTTCTCTATACGTAGACTAAGATATTTTCTGCAGCACAGTGCTGCACTAGAATGTGAGCCTTGAAAGTTTTAGGCAACTCGATTTTGGACAAGATTAGATGTTCTTTACAGGACTTGGTAGGCCACCCAAGTAGGGTAAAATCATTATTATACCAATATGATTGGATGAGGACAACGGCACAACTACATTCAGACCCATCATTGGACCATCTGAGAAAAGATCATAAAAAGAGCGGAGTTTTGGCCCCTTTTCTTAGCATTTACCCACATAAAGTGATACGAGTGATCTTTACCCACTTTTGTTGGAACCTGCATAATTCTAAACAAATTATGTTAAAACATAACAAGATTTCTGCGAATCTAGTAGCATGCAGGTTCTCCCAGACAGCAGACATCATTGAAACCTCTGAACACTGGGTAACAAATTGTCCCGAGTTAAGTACCCTAAATAAGCTTACTTGGACAAGTGGGCTTTCTTGGCTTTTGATTCTGACACGCACACATTTTATAATAGATTGTCTGGCTTGTAGAACTACGTTACTAGTAATTGGAATTACATCCTTAATAAGAGCACTGAATTTAGATGAGTTTTTAACTCAATATCCAATGAATGTTAATGTAAAGAATGAAATGAACACCAAGTATGATGTTTTTCAAGTTTATTGATCTTTTGAGTGTACCTATTGTATTATGTACTGAAACTAATGCCGATTAATGTTTCAAATTTCACTTGTTTCTATTTCAAGTTTTATTAAAGGTTGAGTTTTCTCAACCCTAAAAAAACGTTTAGGCACTGGTGGCAATGTTATAAAATCACCTGCGAGGAGAACACCGTCCAAACGATGAACCACTTCAAATGCATCAGCATCTACGTCCTCCCACAACACCACGAAAGCCATAGTCACAATAAATGAACACAAGGAAATTCATACAGACTTGGTGCTCCTAATAAACGGGCAGACATTTCTGAAATTTTAAAGAACAGTTCCACTCATTATGGGATTTCTGAGGGCGCAAGTATTTCTATTTGGGCGCAAAATGTTTTAATTTCTCTCCGGCTCAGGGAGGACACAGAGGACAGCCGGAATTCCCAGATGCACATTTCGGCAGACCTGCATTGGAAGGAGGCAGACACAGAGCCCCAGCATTTTACTTCGCCTGGGAACTACAATAAGGGGGGGGGGAAGAGGACCCTGACCCACACAGCAAGTTGGGAAACACAAAGACAACCCATTACGAACCAGCATGCAGAGACCCAAACAGGCAAGAGATGGCCAACGCCTTATCCCTGAAAGAAACATTACTCCTGGAATGGGCCAAAGTAGCGGAAGCCGTCCATGGCATGGACGTGGTGCAGGAAAGAATGGCAGAGCTCGCATCCACCGGCCTCAACGAGGATGATGCAGGCGCCCTGGAAGAGGAGGTCGACGGCGATGAGGAGCCAGCAGAAAGGGAGCAGCCAGCTAGGAAGAAGCAGCGCCTTGACGTCCGCAGCATGCCCGCCTCTTCAGACACCCACCCAGGCACCAAAAGGAAAGCAAAATCAGGTACTGTGAAAAGCAATGATTTGGGGCCTATGCTTGAACAATTTTTAAAATGGCATAAGGGTGCAGGTGCTGGGAAAAAGAGGCGGCACAGGGATGACTTGAGCAGCTCCCGCAGCGAGAGTGACAGCACAGACACAGAGTCGGAATCTGGGGGCGAGGATGACCAGGGCCACCTTAAAGCATGGGTTGGGCCTAGCAATGATGTACCGTCTCCAACCCCACATATGACTAAATATGGGAGGCGCACTGCCGGCAAAAGTGTAAATAGAAGCCTAAAAAAGACCATTGCATGGCACATTGAGCGGAAAATTAAGAGAAAGATCTGGAAAAAGCAATTTATTGACATTTTGTGCCTATTGGAATATGAAGAATTAGGTTTTGCATTTCAAAAAGGGATAAGAAAGAGGAAGAAAAAGAGAGAGCAAAGAGGCCCACACTGGAGAAGAATATTCAGAACTGGGAGGCCTCTTTTCAAATCCTATCCACAATAATTCAAGAAAAATTCCCAGAAGAGGGCACTGCACCGATTGCATACCACCACAGAATTTTGGAGATTCATAATACCTTTCGGGGGGGGGGGGAGGGGGGGGGGGAGTCTTGGCTGAACTATGATAGAGAGTTCAGGAAGGAGATGCAGAGATTCCCTGACCTGGGCTGGGAGGAGGAAGACCCTAAATTGTATCTTTTTCATGTATTAAAAGAAAACTCAGCTAAGAGCGCCCAAAGCGGCAAGGACTATGAGCATCAGTATAATAGAAGGGGTAGAAACAGGCAACATAACCAGCGCAGGCCTCAACAAGACAGTATAAATACTAACAAAAACAAACCCCCCCTTTCGAAGAACGCCCTCAGGGGGGCACAAAACAGGGCCTAATCAGGGGCAGTCTGGCAACCGCAGCAACGGGGGGGGCCAAAGGGAGCACACCGGGGCCTGCTGGTACTTCAACAGAGGGTCATGTAACAAGGGCAACAAGTGCAGATACAAGCACCAATGCAGCACATGCAGTGGTGGCCACAGCAGCAACAACTGCACAAAAGCCTCTCCTTCCAGGCCCAGCCCAAAAGTCACTGAGGGCAAAAACATGCACTAGCTACAGAATAGGGGCCTCTCCAATAAAAATTGACAAACTGCTAAAAATGATAGAGAACTACCCTGACCCAGCAGATAGAACATTCTTGGCTCAGGGTTTCAAAGATGGCTTTCAGATCTCATTCAAGGGCCAGGGATCTCCCACCATACCCAAGATCCTACTATCTGCCTCATCCCTAGCTACCATAATAAGCGAAAAAATTGATAAAGAGCTACGACTAGGGAGGATTGAGGGGCCCTTCCAGCACCCCCCCTTCACTGAGTTTTTATGCTCCCCCCTGGGTATCATGCCCAAAAAAGAGCCGGGGGAGTTCAGGATGATCCACCATTTATCACACCCACCTGGTAGCTCCTTCAACGACGGCATCCCTGTCGCGGATGCCGCTGTCTCTTACAGCTGCGTGCAAGATGCTGTCGACTTAGTAAAACTGTCAGGTAGACACGCTCTCATGGCAAAAGCGGACATTAGGTCAGCTTTCAGGCTGCTGCCCGTGCACAAGAGCACTTACCAGTGGCTGTGTTTCCACTTTGACAATAAATTCTATTTTGACAAATGCCTGCCCATGGGCTGCGCCATCGCGTGTGCCTATTTTGAACAGTTCAGTTCTTTCCTACTGTGGGCGTTCCAACAGGCCATGCCCAGAGCCAGAACGGTACACTATTTGGATGATTTCTTCTTCACTGGCCCAACAGGGTCTCTCTTAATCAGCTCATCCCTAAAAACATTCAGTGAAACCATGTAGGAATTAGGGGTTCCGCTGGCACCCGAGAAGACTGTAGGACCCACCACCACCCTGTCATTTCTAGGAAATGAGATTGACTCTTCCATGGGGGAGTGCCGCCTGCCCAGGGAGAAAATAGAGGACCTCCTATAGACAATAAGGCGGATGACAGGCAGGGACAAGGCGACGCTTCGTGAAATACAGTCCCTTGCTGGGAAGCTGAACTTTGCTACCAGAATCATGCCCCAAGGCCGGGTCTTTCACAGGAGCCTGGAACTAAAAATGAGGGGGGTTACGAAGCCACACCACCACATCAGATTGGGCAAAGAGATAACACAAGACCTGGCCATGTGGGAATCATTCCTTAACTTCAATGGCCAAGTGATATGGCGCAAACCCATGAATGGGGCAGACAAAAGGTCCCTGTTCACGGATGCGACTGGCAGCAGAGGCTTTGGGGTATGTTTTGGTAACAAGTGGTGCGCCGGCCACTGGCCGCCCTGCTGGCAGCAGAGGGGCTGGACCAGGAACATCACATTTCTAGAGATATTCCCCATATGGCTGGCACTCTACCTATGGGGGGACTTGTTGGCCAACACAGAACTGGTCACATGGTCAGACAACATGGCGGTTGTACACATTTTAAACAAGGGTGCTGCCTCCTGCCCTCTGGTGCTAAAAGTGTTGAGAGAAATGACGAAAGTCACCCTGAAAAATAACATTGTAATAATTGGGCGGCACATTGCAAGCAAAGATAATAAGGCCGCTGACGCTCTGTCCCGTTTTCAGTTCTCCACTTTCAAGGCACTAAACCCACAGGCAGAAGCCAGGAGGACAGCAGTTCCAGAAGAGGTGTGGGCCATCATGGACACATCCAAGACAGCCCCCGCCAGCCAGCCGGTCACAGCTCTTCCATGAGATGCCCACGCCCAACTCTACCCTCACCCCCGGGCCCGGACAAGAGGGGTTGCCCTTCCCGGCACCACACTCCTACAGGTGAGCCTAAAGGTGTCTTAGGGGAACTGGCCAAAAAGGCGCTGGCACATAAAACTGCCAAAATGTACAATAAGTGCTTGACTGAGTTTAGAAGGATCACAAAAGTCACCAACATCAGGGATATACAGGAGTGCCATGTCAATGACTTTATGGAGTGGGCTTTCAAACAAAGCAAAAAGAAGGCATGGGCTTCATCCCATCTGGCAGCAGTTTCATATTACACTAGATTAGCGGGGGCACCCGACCCCACCCACGGCGCACTAACCAGATATGCGCTCAAGGGTTGGTCCAAAATGGAAGGGGTCAAAACAGACCAGGCGCCCCCTCAATTGTGCCAAATTAAAAATTCTGCTAGACACCCTCCCTGCAGTATGCAACAATGCCTACGAGACCTCACTACTTAGAGCTGCCTTCACACTAAACTACTTTGGGGCGTTCAGGATCAGCAAGATAGCCTCCAAAAACACAGGATCAGAGGAAGGGCTGGATATAGGCGACATACACCTGGGGAAGGACTCCATGGCTGTGAAACTGTGTAGGTCCAACACTGACCAGTTAGGAAAAGGGAGGATCATCAACCTGTACTGCATTGAGGAAACAGAATATTGCCCCATTTGCACCACCAGGGCATTCATGAACAAGCGTCCCAGCCGGGGGGGCAATTATTCACACACAAAAATGGGTCTGCCCTCAGTAGATTCCAGGTGAGGTCTGTCCTCAAGAAGACTATAATAGCTATAGGATGGAATCCTACTCAGTTTGGATCCCACTCCTTCAGGATAGGAGCAGCCACTTCAGCCTGGATGGGGGGGCTGCAAGAGAAAGCCATAAAAGGGATTGGAAATCGGGGGCTTACAAAAGATACATCAGAAAAGACTTGATCTAATAGTATGTCCCCCCCCCCCCGATTATCTCATCCACCCATCTCGGGGCAATGACTTGCCTCAGCTGGGCAGGAAGTTTTTCCTGGCTTAAATCTGCACCTCCCTCAGATCCCTGGCACGCATGCTAAGACTTCGAACAGAAGGGATGATGTCAGAAATCATCCCTCGCCAACAGTGGCATGGGGCAGAGTGCAGCAAAGCCATGGAGATTTCTAGGCGCAAACTGAACAAAGCCGTGGCCAATTTCTGCCTTTTATCAGGCCTCAAATTTATTAAACATGGGATCTCGGTACACAACCAGGCCATGTTCTGCAATGACAGGGTTCACCTGTCCATTGAAAATATGGACATTTCACCAGGAATATTTTCTGGACCCTGGCAGCCAGAGGCTGTACTTCATTCATAATCTCTTATTTTGGGGGGACCTGTGAGACGCCGGTCAGCATCCCCTCAGGGTGGCGGCGGGGATCAGCCTCGAGCGGGCCCCTAATTGGGATTAGGGCCTCCCGCTCACCTGTTCCCTCTGTCCCCAAAATATAGTATTGTTATCCTTATGTGATGTTATGGCTGGTTTTTCTTTTGCACCATGGCTGGTACTAAAATAAAGCTTGTGGCCAAAGTTTTTTCCACCTCACATCCTGGTCGTCAGTCTCCTCATTCCTGCAACTGTCATTACTGTATTGCCTGTCTTGTCACACTTGTCATCCCATCCGGGTCACCCGCATGCCACTCCCCAGCACAAAAACACTTCCAGGCTTATACACCCGGGCCCACCCGGATGGGAGGCCCGGGGCCGTAAGCTGGGAGGTGGGGGATTTGTGCGAAGTCCGGTGGGGCAGCGCCTCTTTGGCGCTGCCCCACTTAGCATGCACATGGTGGGGTCGGGCTGCTGGGTCCCTTAACAATGGGAACCCAGACAGTGCGTCTCCAAGACAGGAGGGAGAGGTGAGAGGGGCAGGTGACAACCGGTAGTCGCTGCCCCCTGTCACCTTGCCCTCCATACTTCAAAGGCCCCCCTTCCCATCCTGCGGATGCTGAGCGGGGGCCTTTTGAAGTTCAAAGAAAGGGCCGCCTTGCCCCCAGGCCGAATTTTGCCTTTATCTGGCGGGGGCAAGGTGGCCCTTCTCATGCTTCCTCCCCGTCAGCCACGAACAGCAGCAGGACGGCTGCAGGTCTAAAAAACCATCCCTCCCACCCTGCAAATAACTAAGGAAAAGCTATAGCGAGGGCCAGGTAGAAGATGGAACACAATCATATCATTAGGGGAGGCTAAAACGCCTCACTTTAAAAAATAAACATAAAAAATTCAACTCCAAGAAGGGCCTTTTTTTAAAATACCGGGGGGTCTTTTTGTCTATTAGTTAATCTTCTAGGAAAATACAGTTATAGAAGACCCAGGCGCTCAGAATCCACCAGAGATCATCAATACAGGTGGGAGCTCTAGGGGTATTACAAAACTGAAAAGGAGAGAGGAACTTGAGCAGAAACATGTACTAGTAAGCCTCAAGTATCCACCTCCATGCATGCAGAAGGGGGGGTCTCACCACAAGTGGATCAGGAGCAGGGTAAGTTCCTAGTAAGGCTCCGGAACCCACCCCCTCGCATTTTTTATGCAAGATAAGCGCACTGGGGTACGCAAGTGGATCGTGGGCAGGGGAAGTTCCCAGCTAAGCCCTTAGAACCCACCCCAGCAGCGAAATAGTACAACACAAGCACTGAAGGGGTTTCACAACACAAGTGGATCGGGAGCAGGGAAAATTCTAGTAAGGCTCTCCTTTTGAACCCATTCCAGCTGTAAAAACAGGCAGCCTTAAACGCTGAGGGGGTCTCGCAACGCAAGTGGATCGGGAGCTGGGTAAAAACCCAGTAAGGCTCTTTGAACCCACCCCGGCTGTAAAAACAAGCAGCTTTAAGCACTGAGGGGGTCTCACAATGCAAGTGGATCGGGAGCAGGGTAAAAACCCAGTAAGGCTCGTTGAACCCACCCCGGCTGTAAAAACAAGCAGCCTAATGCGCCGAAGGGGTCTCGTAGCACAAGTGGATCAGGAGCAGGGAAGACCCTAGTAAGGCTCCTAGAACCCACCCCCGAGGAAACAACTAGCCCGCAAACGGAGCGTAGGGGCTTCAAAAACAAGTGGATCATGTGTGGAGAAAGTGCCAAATTCATCTCCAAAGAGTGGACAAAGAGGCTAAAACGCCTCCATCCATGGAAAAGTACAAAACACATGACCAAATAAATCAAAATGGCTCCAAGAACACATCCCGCGGAGGATCAAGTGAAAGGCTTCACAACGCGGGGTTTTGTTTTATCAAAAAATACAGATCAAGAGCCATAACTTCAGCGAAAATCACCCTGTGAGCAAGAGAGGGCGCAAGTGCTAAACCTGGTCAGATTGGACAGCAATGAAAGGCACACAAGCGCACACCTCCCCACCTCACTTGGAAAGGACAAGAGAAAGCAGGATGAACCTGCTCCAAAGACAAGCAATTATGAACATGTCACAGCTCACACACTGGGGCCAAACAATTGTCACAAGCTTTCATATGAATGGCGGCAGGGATCAGCCTCGAGCGGGCCCCTAATTGGGATTAGGGCCCCCCGCTCACCTGTTCCCTCTGTCCCCAAAATATAGTATTGTTATCCTTATGTGATGTTATGGTTGGTTTTTCTTTTGCACCATGGCTGGTACTAAAATAAAGCTTGTGGCCAAAGTTTTTTCCACCTCACATCCTGGTCGTCAGTCTCCTCATTCCTGCAACTGTCATTACTGTATTGCCTGTCTTGTCACACTTGTCATCCCATCCGTGTCACCCGCATGCCACTCCCCAGCACAAAAACACTTCCAGGCTTATTGGCGAGACTGTCCCCTTTGATCACTTATGGGCGCTGGAAAACAAGGACCATGTCGAGATTCGGGGGTGTGCGCCACGAAAGGAAACGGATGATTTCTAAACACACCTCGCACCATGCCTATGTATTTGTCAATGACCCCTGACATATGCCGGTTTTGCTGCTGAGGGGGGAACACGCCGAGTGAGGCTGGACTGCTGCACGGCTCTAAAAACACACTACCTGCACATGTGGTCAATCTGTGCATTTCAACAGTTTAGCCACTACCCCTCCACCCCCTCCAACTATTTGTTTACAATGCCCGCGGCCAGTACCCACGCCAAAACATTCTGGCGCCAGAACATCCCAGCGGTGAACTGGTCGTGCCGAAATGGGCGCGCCAAAACGGGCTCTGCGGCCAATTAGCCGCACCAAATCGTCCGACGCCGAAACGGCCGCGCCAAATCGTCCTGCTCCGCAATAAGTGGAGAGAAGACTGCATCACAGCACAGCAACACCCCCAACAGAACACCAGCTGCACAATGCCTTGTGTCCAATATAAAGGAAAGCTTGTCCCATGGGATAGCAAATCCTGCAGTTCACTCCACACATGCCAACAATCGAAATGCAATGTCTGAATTTTCTTTCCGTAGCCCTCGACCTTGGTAGGTGGGAACAGGGGAGGTACAGCCATTAAAGGACAGGACCGGAGAGTCGACCTCCTCCCAAATTAACAAATCAGTGCTGGATAAACACGAGGATATCAGGACCCATTATTACTTCACAATCTATTATTATGGCCAGGAGAGGTAATTCAGTGGGCAAAACAAGCAAGATGGTCATCGGAGACTGTATAGTATAATTACCTTTGCCTCTACAAATCTGTGGGATTATGTGCTGTAATCCAATTTGGGAACATTACCTGCAGCAAATAGACCCTGGGTCGCCCATTGTCCTAATGCTATTCAGACAGCTATAACATTCGGGTGGCATTACGTGACCAAGATAGCTGGAAATTTCAAAGTGTAATTGTGTTATGTCAATTCAGAGTCATCCTCACAAAATGCTGAATTCCACCCACAATTTATGTGGGAACCCTACACTCAAGTCTCATGGCCATAAAGCCAAAGTCTGCCCCATCGGGCTACCTTGTGACAATAGATTTGAAGCCTTGTCAACAATAGAAGAGATCAATTGACTATCACTCATCTTCACATAATAGTTCCACTAATTCATATGGCGACAATAAGAACACCCGATCTGGAAACGGAGTGCCCATGAGATCCAACATGATAATAGAGAGGTAAATTGTGAAGTGGTGCCCCAGATCCTAACAATCGTCTGATGGAATAATGCGGGTGCGCTAGGAAAGTTTACTAACAGTGACATCAAGGTGCTTTTTCCCCCCACATGATATATTTCTACAAGAAACGTGGGCTGGAGAGGATTTGATCCTGGCTGGGTATTTTTCCGATAAAATGAAGGCAAAGAAAAAGGCCAAAGGGGGTTATCATGGGGGCATGGCCACATTTTTGAGACCTCGCTAGAATGCAAAGTGCAAGACTGTATAAGTGAAAACGAGACATGTTTCCAAACATTTGAAATGCACTTCACACAGGGTCATCTATTATTCTGAATATATACAACAGTCCACACAAAGATCAGAGAGCATCTTTAATCAAAAAGTAAATTTACAAGTTCTCTCCAAGGCTGTAACTCAAAATTGTTCTCTTAAATGTGAGGGTGACTTTAATGTAAGGGGCCTCCATCTGACCTATATGATATGTAGGAAGACATAGCGATGGGACTACACAAACCCCAAATGACAGATCCTCGAGTGTGCAGTGTGGGACTAGTATTTTGCAATGGGCTCATTGAAAGCGGGACAAGATCCGTTAATAGCCGTACTCGGGATGACTGCCCAGGTGCTCACCTTCCAGAGCCAAAAAGGTACCTGAACCATTAACTACTACTTAATTCTCACAAGTCAGTGGCATACTAGAAGTCAGTTTCTGGTAGTCTTTGACTTATTTAGTGACCACATGCCATACATATACAATTCAATTGGAACATGGGCAACAAAAGGAGCGATTTAATACCTCATATCGGATTGGAGGATAGAGGGTTCAACTAAAAGGCTCAAGTGGGAATCGACAGATAAATCCTTGCTACACAAGAGCATAGTAGCACCACATCTTTCCCTATTTGTATCTATTTTAAAGTAAGGGATAGGATCCGATGAAATCTTAACCATCTATTCTCTCTTACTCTCAAAGACCACAGACTGTTTCATAACCTCGAAACCGTCAAACACAAAGTAAATCAGGGAGAAGAATTGGTTTGAAGATAGTTGTAGAACAGCAAAAAGTTACCTACTTCATGGTCTAAAAAACAGGGAACCATTGAACACCAAAATGAAAACTGCCAGAGCTGCTTATAAGAAAGCCATAGCGAACCGGATCGTTTGACAAGATTGTAGCCAAGGTCCCACTATATAATCAAATGACAACAGACCTTGAGGTGATGTATTTGAGATCACTTATGGCTGGACCCCTTTACTTATCTGTATAAAGAACCGGATGCTCATATGGACTTTCTTTGGATCTTTTCCATGAAAGGCTTGTAATTCTAGGATTCATCTGCACCCACACACAGTTGAGTTTTACACACAAGGAGAGGACTTGGGCAATCTGCCTCCCACCAAGGTTCTGTGAGCACAGTGCTCAGAGGGGTGTTCTGGCAGAGGGCAAGTGTAAACCTGTCTCTCCTTGTTTCTGGGTAGTTTGACCTCTTTCCCCTTGGCCAAAGAAGGAGTAATAATGAAAGGACCACCCTCTCCTGGCCTGCGAAGGCGGGTGTAGTTGCGGTTGGCGAATCGCTGCATTCAAAGATTTAGCTGCAGCCTTTGAAGCCTGTAAGCTCTCTAGACTATCGTCCGCCTTTGGGTCAAATAGGTTATACCCATCAAAGGGCATATCTAGTAGTTTTGACTGGACATCCGGTGTAAACACAAACTAATGCAGCCAAGCAAATCTCTAGATTTCTGCGCTAGAGCCCATTTATCTGTCGATGCATCTAGGCCTGACTGAAGGGATTGACAAGAGGCCTCTTTACCCTCAAGTTGATGTTCGCGCTTGTACGACCAAGCTCTCTGGTATAGGTGTCTAGAGAGCAAATCGGGATCCATAGAAGGTGGCCTATATTTTACCAAATCTTTGTTAATAGCCATTGTGGTGTCTGGTTTTTGCCAGGTTTCCAAAATGGGATTTCCTTTGTGTTGTAAGGAAGGGCAGCATAGGCTCCTTAGGAGGGCCTCTATCTAAGATGTCCGTCGGATCATCTTGGGTAATGTCATTTGCAGGATGCCCCCATCCCAAATATTCAAACACCTGTTCATGATGTCCATCTGGTATGTCAAATTCAAGCAAAGGGGAGTTATCCAGACTGCTAGCTTCATTTAAACATGAAGCTACGTCTTCCAGTTGAGATTGATCTGAAATCAATTCTTCAGGAACATGAGGAGTTCCAAAACGTTCATAACCAAAGGGTATGACAGTGTCTTCCTCCTCATGTTTCTCGAAAATAGACCCAAAATATTAGAAAAAAAATCAGTTTTAAATTGTAGTTTGAAATTCAAAGTTGGCTCCGAGGTCGACATCGAAGGTCCCTTCAACTCTGAGGAGGAATTTACAGAGTAGGAAGTTACAGAACCTTTTGGCTTTTAGGTTCTCAGCTGTTGACGCCACTCGAGCAAACATCTCGGGGGTCTTCACTTGATACCCTGCCTGTCTTGGAAAATGAGGTGGGATCAATAGACTTTTTTGGTTCTTTCGAGGGACAAGGAGGGGCAACCGTCGAGAAAGGTTTTCACAGAAATGCTGCCATTCTGTCGCTGAGACATGTTTTGCGGAAAGCATAGTTGACGTCCGTCGAGTGAGGAATCTGAAGATGCCGAACTCTGTCTTCGTTTCTTAGCCTGCTTAGTCTTCTATCGTGACAACGACAGGAATCACTTCTGGATCTTGATTGCTTCGAATGTTTGGATCAGTTTTGTGGCTTTTCTGGAGACTTGTCTCCATTGGAACTCTACCGTTGGAAGATTTCCCATTCAAAGTTGTTGAAGACAGATTTAAAAACTGACCGATCTAGGGTAAGCTTCAACCTTCTCTCCTTCAAGGACGTACTGGTCATTGATTCCCAAGAGCTGAATTCATTGGCTTCATGTTCTTCACCGAGGCACTGGAGACAAGTCCTGTGTGGATCAGGGATCAGCATCCAAGAGTCACAGTCCGCACATCTCTCAAAGCCTGTTTTCGGCATAGACATTGTGATAAAACACAGAAAGAATGATGTTAGTTGAAGAAAATCTGAAGCCAACCAAACTGTTGATAGCGTGCTGTGCATGCAGATAAATGAAACTGAGGCAATGGGCGCAGTGCATCCTATTTATAACACCATCAAAGTCACGTCTGTATGCAGGAATGGTTACAGTCGAGGGAATATAGATAATATCGCACAGCGCCCTCTGCTGTCGAAAGAAAATCAGAGACTGCAAAGCAGGATACGAATATAACAAACATGAGGAATCTGTGGGAGGACAAAATCCATTAGAAAGGCAGTATTAACAGAAGAGTGAGAAAGGAGATACAGAAATGGAAAACTGTCAACTTGGTGTACCTTAGAACTTGCCGTCTGCTTACGAAAGTGTTATTTTAGGTATGATCAATTAGCACAATTAGGCAAAATATCTGATCATAAAATGTTCGGTCTACTTCGTGTCACTAATATATTGGCTAAGTAAAACCTAATAAACTTATATAAACAATTATAACAAAGATTAACCTGGCATCTTTAGGCAGGCAATAACTAGCAAATTACACAAGTATCAATCTTAAAGTGAGTAGGTTTAATTTGCGATAAAAAAAAAAGCAAATCGAAATCCGCAAGCCAATACTAAACATGGATGCACATGCTCGAGTTTCGCCTAAAATAAGGCTTTATCAAGCCTAGTACACATCTTATTCTTCCCATATGATGTAAATCATATCATTGTTTCATTCGACTTTGTACATGCCATTTACAAATGTTCTTAATTATGTTGACATATAATTGTGTGCAACAGTAACCGTTTTTCCCAATATATCAGGCTATTTCATGTGATTAATGGTATTGCACAGAATAGTTCCGTTTTCTCTTAACAATTGTGTTGGACAATAATGGCTTTGGTGGTTAATGTTAGTCACAATGAACACATGATCTATTGCTTAGAATTGGTGCGCATATATGTTTCAAAATGTAAACATGTTTAACATCAAGTTAAAAAGGTTGTTGGGTAGTAGTAGCTGTATTTTTAATGATACGTATTCCTTAAGGTTGGTGCAATTCTGTGTGGACGAGCATTTTCTACAAGTGCAATAAATAATTTGAAGCCACATAACTTATTTACAACTGTTTTGTTTAAGGTTTTCAAAACGGTTTTTAATTGTATGCACACATTTGATGGAAGTCTCATACCGTTTACTCTCTTGCAAAGGAGAATACTAATTTGTACTCTTGAACTTGGATTTACTCAAATTCTAAAAAAAGCAAGTAAACCACTCCCACCTTAAAATCCTATCGGGAGCACTGAGAAAGCCGAATTATTAGATCCTGCAGCACTGTGAAAGCCGAATGATTAGATCATAAAATAGTGTAATAAGGACAGTCACTTGCCTGATATGGTTAATTATGTGGCATCAGGGTTTTGTTTCTTGAAAGACTGGGGAGATCCAATAATGTATGTATCCTTTTCTCTTAAGTCAGTTTGCAGTAAAATGCCACCAGTTAACCAAGATTCCTCTTAAAACACTACAGACTTATCCAAAGTGCCTTTAAGCAAACTCAAGTGCATTTGTAACACTACATTTGTGTTCTTCCGTTCAAAAGATTTACGTAGAACAGAGTGCAAGACATTTTGAAAAAAGTAGCAAAATCAACACCAACATTATTACATCACACAAACAATGTAAACTGAAGGCCCAAGAACCTATTCTGTTAAAAAAAAGGTTTACCTTATTAGCTTATATTTAGAGATGAAAGCTTTGGTACATCCCTGGTGTGAACAACGGCATGGGCGCTCCCCTGTGTGCGAGTAAGTGTGAAATGTTAGCTTTTCAGAAGTGCAGAAGACTTTATCACAGAAGTGACAGGGATAGGTATCTAAATGTTGGGCGTCCTTTCCCTTTCTTCCAAGCATTGGAGACGGTTCACGTTTATATGCAAACTTAACAGATGGAGCAACCCCGCTTGCTGGGTTGGAGCAGGTCCCCTTAATGGCAGAAGAATTGGAAATGCTGCCTGCAAGGTTATCACCAAACGAAAAATCGTTTTGCTTTACTTTGTTTTTGGCCTTCACTTTCATTGGCCTTAATTTTGGCAACAAAGGGCTGGTGGCCGGTGTTCTATCTTTATTGATGCATTGGTGAGATTCTAGCAACAGAGGGCCGCTGAAAACAATGTGGCAATAGGAGCACTGCCATTCATCCAGAGTCTCGATCTGCGAAAAGAAAAGAATCAGTCATTTGTGGGCATATCTCCAGACAAACTACATCTCCATAACCAGAAACTACTCCAGGAATATTGGTTTTTCTGTAGGGAGGCAACAGACTTCGAAGATTTCATCTTTTCTCATGGCAATCTAGTGAAAATAAAGAATTGCGGCTAGTTCTTTCCATCCATAGTTGCATCAATAATCACCAATAATTAGGGCTGCTTAATGTCCCTTTATGTGATGTCTTACTGGCAACAGTACTGTGACATGCACTAGATGAGACCTTATAGAACACATTGCATTGATTGAATTCTTAAGATTTTCATAGTAGACATCTGCATGGGAACCCTATTAATAGGCCAGTAGGGGGGCACCATGCTAGCTTACGAAGTCTGAGGAAACCAAGGTTCTCTGGGTGATGATGATGCTGATGAAGAAAATAACTATTTCATTAAAAAAGACAAGCAAGTCAACCGTTGTTTGACCAATGTTGGTAGTACAGAGGTCCAGTAATGATTAGATACAGTGGTCTGTTCATTACCACCAATGGCCTTAGATAAATTTACCTCAAAGTAACATTTAGTAGGAAACCAATTAATATATGTACATGGTGGATCAAAACAAATTCATTGCTTGATTTGGAATTGGAGAACATGTTCAGGTGTGCCCATCTGGCGATTCAGACATGTGAAGTAATGGCATGCAACTTTTGACTCTTCATGCGTCCACACACGTGGATCTGACAGGAAATCCATACCACCAAAGGAGTGAGTGTGGCAAAATGCGAACATGTACTGTCGAAATGTGGACTATTTACTATAAAAGAAAGATGTATGCAATACCAGTTTACAAAAAAAGATGCGATTATCATACAACTCTTTACTGCTAGGTTTTTACTATTGTGCAAACAAAAACAGAGCACATCTTTGGCTATACTGTTTGAAAGATTCTTTAGGTAACAAACATCTGATCCTTAAACTTGACGACTGAAATACCTTTTATGATGAAGAATAGAAAGTCACAAATATTTTCAGTGAGTCCTTCAAGCTAAGGTTTTTTTATTCAGGTTTAAGGACCAGCAGATGTGACATAAGTAATTATTTTTCTATACTAAATGACCAAGCCCCATCAATTATTGAGATTTGTGCCGTGCAGTGAGGCCTTTTCATGAAGATCAGCTGTTTGGTTGAGTGGACCAAAGATATGCACACTATGTGTGCTAGGAAGTGGGGGGGTTGAAGAGGATTATGCGGGTGGGACCCCATAGGAGAAAATAACACGGCCTACTAATGGTCAAACAAATTTGACCAAATTGCACACCTTCAAATAGAGATATTTAAGCAGAGCAAATATTCGTTATGTGATTCTAGGCTGCAAGAATAAGAATTCTTCAAATGTTGGAGTACAATTGCATTTCAAACAATGCAATTGGCACCCTATGAGATGCCTCCCATCAAACTGTTTCAGGTTTCAGAGCAGTAGGGCATATTGGTGTGAGCTGATGTAAATCAGCTCTGCCAGTGTTAGCGGAAAACAGGCAAACAGCTCATTTAACTGACGCATTCATTACAAGACCACTTGTGGGACTGTCAAAAATAATTTAATTGAATTTTAAAAAATTGCATTTTGAATAGTTTACATTATATTTCAATGCAAGTCCAATGTTCTACATAACACGGCCAAGGGCTTTATTCAAAATCAAAATTAGCCAATACAAAAAGGAACTGCTGTATTTATGCCGACTTAAAAAGAGAATATGGTGAATGGTGCACTTGTATTTAAGTAGTCTGCAAGTAAATTATTGAATGCAATTGCTAATCATACGAGACATTAAGGCCTGATTCACAGAGCATTCTTCAATGGGATTGTGCCATTATAATAGGCTTCTGTGAATCAGGCCCTAATATTCATGCACAGAACAATTTATCATTTGAGTATTATACATAACGATATGGTAAATATTGCAATTTTGTTACACGGAATAGAATACCTCATTTAGCTTTATGTACTATGAAGCAAAGCTGTGAACTCTGCTTCGCCAAAACTGTAGGTTTATGCAATACTCAGCCTTCTTGACACCAGAAATGCATACAACCATCACATTGATCCAATTTAATGGCACACCTATGCGACTCAAAGACAATGATCTGTGTGGAAAACACAAAAAAGCCATTAAGAATTCCAAATCCAGGTTTTCATGGTCCTATTTATATAAGATGATCAGAAGGTCAACAAGTTCAGTGTCTGGTGGAACAGTAAGGAGTACTCTCAATAGCAGAGGCCTTGAAAAGATCCTGAACTGTGACCCTGCCACAATTCATCAGCTCCAATAAGGCAGCATGTTAAAATGAAATCTTTGTTTCACAAAATATCTGTCTCGCAGATGCAGTCAGCTGATAGAAATGGGCCAAGACACACACGCAAACACGAAATTAAAAGCTGCATTTTACAACAGAAATGTGTATCGAATAATGCATTTAAAGGTGTTACCCAATTTGATGAATTTAATTGATCGAATGGTACATCTGGCAGAATTCGGCCAGTACCATTTGATCGATTTCATTCGATCAAATTGGGTAATCAATATCGAACATGGGGAGCGGGGGTTGCAGGGTTGTTCCCCGCTCCTCATGTTCGGTATTGATGGCCTTGCGGGGGCGGGGTAGGTTACAGGGGTGTCCCCGACTTCCTGCGGATTAGAGGGTTGGGGAAAAAAAAAAAAGAAAAAGGAAAGGGGTCCCTGCGGCGTCAGATCCGACCCGTGGTAGAGGGACGGAACTGACGCTGCAGCATTAGGAGAGGCAGCGAACGTGTAAAAAGTAAGTGGGGGTGTACTTTAAAAAGTAGTTTTGCTCCCCCAGCCCCCGTGCGCTCGACGTGTCACAGCCCGTGTGTTTCCCTTCCCATATCCCGCCTCCCTTCCCTCCTTCCCTCCCTCCCTCCCTCCTCCCCAGATTGGCAAATGGGTCCGATAAGTATCATAGTGCTAGTGCAGCTCACTGCCCATTGCAGCCCCTGTAACTAATGGCCCAAAGGCAAAGGGTGGACCCTACAGGCAGCCCCAAGAGGTATCTGCAGCTGTCCGCAGTAGCAGGGGAAGCAGGCTGCCAACCACTAAGTACCCACTTACACTCTTGCGCATTTGCCCGGATGCCACGCAATGCAAACAAGCAACAGGTTAAGAAGTGCCGGCCACCCTACACCCGACTGCAGTGGCAAGCCCCACCTACTCCCAAAGCGGCTGACAAGTTCCCCACTTAAACCTCAGCTCGCCCGTAAACAGCATAAGCACCGCTGGACAGTATCCACACGTGCCTAAAGAGGAACAGACAGCTGTCAATCTGCGTCAACAGACAATATAGGGAGAACTACGGGTAGCAATTGCTACCACCGCATGCAATAAGTAATCTAACCACTAAACATACACACTGAGGACATTCTCTGGGAATCCAATGTGAACACAACGTACATGCTTACATTGAACTACTTATTGTATGGTGAAACCTGGGCGTCTTTCTCACACTATTTAGGGATCTCAATGCGAAGTGTATTTTGATCACTGCCTGCCATTCTGTGAAACCTAGGCCTTTCTCCCACTATAGACTTATCTGAAATCTGGGTGTATTCTATCATTGCCCGCCATCATTGAATCATAGGCCCTCCAGTTACCAAACACCACCCAGCAATCACAAAGCTAGTAACTATAACCAGATCCCAACCCAAGTTAAACAGGAACCCGCAGTCTCCCCATACCCAACTGTGCTACCCCTTCCAACGTGTAGTACTCCTCCTAGACAGCCCACCCATAGAGGAACACCTAAACCACTAAGTGGACAGCCACCCACAGAGGGCCTCCATCTATACCACCACAAGAGGATAAACTCAATATCATCCAAACGCAAGGCCCAGCTGGGGGCTTACTGCCCCTGTAAAGTCAATTCCCTAACCATCCTACTACCAAGGACACAAAATACCCCAACACAGAATTGGACGCTGCCAAAGAGTATCGGAACAAGGATCAATCCAAACGGATTCAGGACCCTCACCCGCCCCCAATAGAAGCTGTAACAAATACAGAATGCACACCAGCAAACTATATAACCAAAAGAACAAACATCATAAGAGAAAAATACCTATACCTTACATCGTTACCTCGCAACAACCCCAGAACCTTGACACTTCAACATTGACATGTCCAGACAAGCGACAAGCTAAGAACCTTCTGGAACTCTGCAAAAAAAAAAAAAAAAAAAAAAAAAAAAGGAGGTTCCAAGAAGAGGAAGGTACGATACCAACGCCCTTGCTCCATATAACACTAGAAAATTGTGAATTGGAGGTTTGCAAATAAAAAGGACAGTATCACATTTACTCCGATTTTGTGTAGGAATTACTGCTAATCGATACAAACCATCAACAGTGGCTATTAAAAAAGCTAAAGAAAGCTTGCTTTTACTTCCTTATTTTTCACAAAAACATTAATAGTAATTGTAGTCAATAGCGCACTGATGTACAGAGAAATGTTGATCTGTAACGCACATCTTAAATAGACTAAATTCACCAAGTGGACAGACACGGACGTCGCAGTTTTTTTAAATTTTATTTTTTTTAATCAAGGTTGCAAAGCCTCAGTGACCACCCTGCCCCAGTAAATTGAACCAAATTAGGCGCTGTTCTTGGAATGCTGGTAGCCACTTTCTCTACGTACCTGCTCCCAGCTTCCCTTCCAATTGCCTGAAACATCAGATCACATGGGCGAAGAAAGCAATCCAAACTACTCCAGGTGCTCCATCTGCTCATTTATAAAGTCAGAGAACAGAAGTAAGGACCCTGCACTGGTAAGGCAGAACAATCGTGTATTGCTTGTGAAATGGTGGCATTCACGTTTACCCCCTAACTGCTCCCAGCTACCCTTTTAACTGGCTTAAAGGATAGTTCCGGGACTTTTTTTTTTTATTGTTCCTACGGTTCGGCCATGTGTTTCTAAGCATAAATCGGTAGATCGTAGAAAACTTTCCTATGGACCTTACCCGACTTTTCGTCCATTAACGCACTCGAAATCAGCCACCATTTTCTGATAATCCTATCATTTCCCCCCATCGACCTGGCTCACCTGCTTTTGCGGCACTAAATCAAATCCCCCGCCCCTGAGCCTGACATCAGCAGACGCGTACCGCCCATTTCCCAACGCCAAAGCACGTTTCGTGTCAACAATCGCTGCGCCTCAGCTAATGACGTGTCGCCATGGAAATGGCAGGACGCCTCTTTCCTCAATAAGTATAAACACACCGTTTCACAAAACACAGCAGCAGATTTTCGATTCCATTACTCTCTCTGTGTTACTTTGAGTATTCTGTGACTCGTTTCTGTGCTCTGGTCAGCTACCTTCGCCGCTTCTAGGCCTTGTGAACACCTGTACCATCTCTGTAAATTATTTTACTTTCTTTACCACACAATGGCTACAATAATGCCGTATATGTACGAGCCCGAGTACACCGAGCAAGAACTACTGGAAAGGCAAGCACGCGAAAACGATGGGGATTCGGACGGCAGTTGGGAGGACCAGTCAACGGATGAAGAGCCTGGACCATGTCGCATGGACGGCGTCTCTACCTGGTGCACGTGCAATCGGTGCGAGCTAATGCCAACTGAGGAGGAGAACTGCTGCTGCCGTGAAAATTCCGGGTGCTTGGCCTACATTTCGGAATGCGTGCCAAGTCCGCAATGCATCACCGAGCTGCCAGAGTTCAGGGAAGCCTGCCTCTCACGGACCGTGTTGAGGATGATGATGGTGCTTATGCACGAACTTCGCGGCACTGTTCGTCCGCGTAATCCGAGTAACGAGTAAGTATACCCTGGTTGTGATGTCAGTGATGCTACTACTATTTCATGGTCGTCTCCCACATATAAAATTACATCTACATATCATTCGAACGCATGTAAATTGGTTCCATATTGTGCATTTTCTAGATAGAATTTTTTTCAAAGCAGAATGACATTTTTTACCTGAATCGACATTGATAAGAAAGTTTTGTCATTTTAATACAGTTTGCATCTTTCTTTTTCACAGGTGGTACAGGCTGGTGGCCTATCGTTGCTTCACTTGGTGGCTTCACGGTAGGCTCGGACACCGCGTTCGGAGAGTAATACCTGCCTGTGCGGTACTTGCCATTAGACAACATTTCCCCAGCGACAGTGGACAATACCGCGGATTTTCCCTGGATGTGCTGCAACCGGAACTTTACAATGTGTAATGTTTATTATTTATGTTCAATTGTAATTAAGATCTAAAATAAAACCCAACATATATTTTAAAAATGGTTGTTTTGATTTTTTAAATGAATCTAGTGTGTCTCCATTGAATAGTCTTCCTGTGCCTTGTCTTGTCACACCACATGTCTCCGGCCAGCATCCTCCCTCACGCTGGCCGCCCACCTTCAATCCACATAACCGTTGAACCCATATGCAGCAGACATACATGTTATTTTGCGGGTTGGCATCAAGCCTCCCGGCCTTGCCTCCTCCCCCAAAAATACTTACCACACCACTTTGTTCAAGCGTTGGCAATAAATGGCCGTTGGATTTTATTGATACAAAACATGGTTATAGGTAAATAATCCATATGGTTGATCATAATAAATCATCCTTTTGGGCACCGGGTACAGAGATGACCCCCTCTGGCCCGTGCCGCCTTGCCACCACAGGCCAGCCTGCTGCTGACTAACTGCCTAGGCATCCAGGGTCTCCAGGGTGAGCTGCACCCATATATTCTCCTGGGAGGGTGAGGTATTTATAAACTCACCCCTCTGCCTTCCATGTACTAGATCCTGCAGCCTGCCTCTTACATGCAGTTAGATGGCCTCTCCTTGGTGAGGCCCTGCGGCAAACGAGTCTTGTTTGCACGACCACCGCCCCAATCCACCCCCCCCCGCCCTATCAAAGGCAGTTCGCACCGGGGTACTTGTGCTGGCAAGTGGAGCTGTCAGGGAGCGATAAAGGCCAAGAGGTGCCAAAGACCATGTACACTTCAAAGTGGTCTATAGAGCATGGGTTGTTGTTCCCATGTCTACCTCCAGACCCCGTGTCTCCTGCCAAGCATCCCCCCTCACGCTGTACGGCCCCCTGCAAACCGCATAATGCCACGACATATACACGTCATTCATTCACAAACACACCCCTGTTTCGAATTCTTTATAACCCACTTCATATTTCTAATGAGAACTTCTTTGCGCTTTGCTAGTCAACCCGTGAAGGTGCTGGTTATCTGCTCTTCGTCTCTGTGAACTTCCGTGACCACTTCGAGGAAACTCGTCAGTTTGCAAACCTGTGAACTGCTCCCTGTTCTACGACAAGAAACTACTCTGATCCCTGCATCTAACTGTTTGTTCGTCAAGGTAAGGCCATGTACCATAATCATTTTGCGTCCAATTTCTTTTCGTTCAAGACAGTACATGCAAGGAACTAGTCACATGTTCTGAGTTTAGTCAAATTATCTTTCTATTTTTTTTAAGTTATTCAAATACTTATCCGCATGTGAATAACGTGTACAGTTCCAAGAACCAAAAAGAACCTTGCATTGAACCTTTTATGTGTCATTTAATTTTTTAACACATTGGTATTCATAGAGAATTGTTGATCTTTACTTTTCAGAACTTTCCACAATGCCTGCCTGTTCCATTGGCGGTTGCCCTTCGAAGACCCATAATAAATCTGAAGGTACTATAATGCATGTTTTCCCTAAGACAATAGATCAGATAAGAGAATGGGTCCGATATTGCGGATATCCACCGTCTGAGCTTGAAAGTAGAGTCCTAGAAGTCTTTGCGGACAAGAGGGGTGATCGATACCGCATCTGCAGCAGGCACTTTAGCTCAGACATGTACTCCACATCATTGTTAATAAAGAAGAACACACCGCGAGCGAGGCGAAAATTGCTCTCAACCGCTATTCCCACTCTATTCGTCCACATCCCTCCACTGGCGAGTCAAGTTTACGTATTTATCTCTCGGCCTTGCGGTAGTGTGTAGCATTAGCTAACAATAATTTCCCCATTTATGTATCCACTCAATATGAAGGCGGAAGATTCTCCATCCGTGTCGTTATTGCAGTCATCAGCCACTTCAAGCGCCTATCGGGTAATCTTACTTAGCTATTCTGCCACTGACTTGTTTTGGGCATGTAAATCAATAGTTTTAATTTATCGTGTTATTATTTTACCTAATGGTACACCCTTGTACTCGTCCTCTAGTCTTTGTTTTCAGTTATAATTATTGTTATCCAAAATAATGCAAGTACTGTCTTTCAGGGAGATGCTGAGGAGTCCAACGTATTGACGACAACCGTTGATGTCACTCAGATGCTCGAGGTACGTTTCCGGACAGTTCCATCGATGGAGATCATCAGATCTTGCATTCTTGTAGCGTGATTGTTACACACAATGTTTCTTTCGTTTTTAGCCATTGATATGTCCTTCTGTCGTCGCCCTCCTATGTGTCTTCTTTTTTCAATATTGTGTTCATTACTAATGAAAGTCCTATGTTTCAGGGAGTCGATGGAGCATTAGTCCAAGAAGAAGGGGGAGGCATGTAGTTATGGGTCGGCGCAACAGCTTGCAGAAGTGTGCACCGCAGTTACATCGTCCCTTGATGTTCTTATGCATTTCGAGGTATGGATACTGACATTTCTATCAAGCGAAATCATATGACGTGATTACATCCGCTATACTTCCTTCTTTATTAACGCAAGTACTATGTTTCAGGGAGATGACGGAGCTTCTTCTACAAGAACATCACCCCTAGTAGTTGATGCAGATCTCTGGGTGGTGACACTTCCAACGATCGAGCAAATCGAATCATATTTACATATCCATTATTTATTTTAGACAACTGATCATTTGTGCAGGTCTATTTAGATGAGCCGTTGACGCCTGCACAAAGTTTATGTTCTTTTTAACAAAATAGAAAACCATACTAATGCAATTACTGTGTTTCAGGGAGTTACTGAAGCATCATCTTCAATAATATCATCAATGGAAGTCTATGAGGAGCCCGAGGTATGGATCTTGACAGTTCCATCTAACTAGATCAACAATGCGTGAATAATTGTCGTTTGAATGTTCTACACAAAGCGTTCATTCGTGTTTTGCTATTGAGATGTACGTGGGTATTGGCCCCCAAGTACATTTTGTGTTTTCAATATTATTATACATACTAATAAAAGTTCTATGTTTCAGGGAGTCGATGGAGCGCCAGTGCGTGATGGATGTGCTTATCATGAAAATATAGTCGTTGCAGCGCAAGAGGAAGTGGAGACATGCTCACACGAGTCGGAGCAACAGCGTCCTGATGTTGAAGTTCGAGGCAAGAAAGTTTCAAAGAAAAGAAAGCAAAAGAAGGTTAGTGTCCTGGTCACTATATTATGTTGTTTTTCACTGTTAATAGTTCAATACTGTAAGTTGTGTTTAAACTGAACATCCCTTTTCCAATCTGTCCTCTAGTTGCGAGTGGGTGTACAAACTAGATCTACACAGACAGTGAAGCGAACGAGAGATGTTGCTTGTCAAACCTTTTGGCAGGGACTTGAGACTGGAGATGCATCGTGCCAATGGGAAGAATATGAAGTGATTGACAACGGAGCTATACCACCACCAGCCATTGATAGTGAATGTCCTCCTGGTAGTTCGGATGCAGTCGGAGATCAATTTACAGAATCCACACCCGCAAAAACTAAGACCGTGAGAAAGTTGAAGAAATTGTTTTATTCACCCATCGCCGGAGAAGGAATAGATGTTGCAATGGAAGAGAATGAAGTGGACGACAATGAAACACCATCAATATCACTGAACATAGCGGAAGACGATATCAGAGATTCTACCTTTCATATGAGTGACATGTCCTCAACGTTACAGGCCGAACCAGCTGGGATGCAGAGTGACAGTATAAGGAAAGAGGCCAAATTCATTGTATTCGATAGTTGTTTGATTGATATTATTATTCGGATGAAATGTGGGCATTCGGTTGGTGGCGAAGTATGTGGGGAGCCATTGATTAATGTGACTCGTGCAATTCGAGGCACTAACCTTAAAATACATGCCACCTGTACAAAATATCATCCTTTCTCATGGTCTGCACAACCCATGCTGGGGCAACTGCCAGCAGGCAATCTACTTTGTGCAGCGGCTGCACTTTTTAGTGGTTCAAGTTTTAAAAAGTTAGAGTCTTTCTTTCAGTTTGTGGGAATCCATTTCATTGCGAAAACTCAGTTCTACAAATACCAAACCAATTATTTATTTCCAGCCATTAGCGAAGCTTGGAGAATGGAAAAAATGTCTATTGATAGTACATTCGCGGGCAAACGGTTCAGGCTAGCCAGTGATGGACAGTGCGACAGCCCAGGATTTTCAGCCAAGTACTGCACCTACCACTTTCAGGACATGGAAAGTAAGAAAATTGTGAGTTCCGTGGTCGTGCAGGTGTCACAAAGTACATCCTCAGTTGGCTTTGTAGCATCATTGCAAAAACTACAATCGCGGGGAATGGTGATCGACCTGATAGCCACGGACAGACACGTTTCAATTGCCAAGACAATGAGAGAAGAGTACAAAAATATAAATCACCAATTTGACGTTTGGCATCTTGCAAAAACAATCAATAAAAAAATGTCGGCTGCAGGTAAAAAAAAGATATGCAAGGTATTTCACAGTGGTCCAAGTCAATCAGCAACCATCTTTGGTGGAGCTCAAAAACATGTGGAGGGTCGTTGGAAATTGTACTGGAAAAATGGCAGTCAGTAATGCTACACTGTAGCAACGTTCACCGCTGGACCACAAACCAACATTTCCACAATTGTGAACATGGCCATTTGTCCACAGAGGAGGCACGGAAGAATAAGTGGTTGATTCCTTCATCACCCACTCACAAAGCCATTGAAAAGATTGTATTTGATAAAACTATAACAAGAGATTTGAGGGGACTCACGGAATTCTGCCACACAGGAGATTTGGAGGTGTTCCACAATATGTGCCTAAAGTACAGGCCAAAACGATTGCATTTTGGCATGGAGGGCATGATAAATCGGTCTCTTCTAACGGTCTTGGCACATAACCATAATGTTGGCCGTCAACAAAGTAGGACGACCGGAACTTTAGGGACGCTTCGCTACAATAAGGCCTTCACTAAAAGAAGTAAACAATGGGTGATCAAACCAGTGTTTCAGGATATGCAATATGAGTTTATTGAGAGACTTATTGTTGATGTCCTAGATAGGCACATACATGGAGTTGTGAACGAACCTGTGCAGGGGACAACTGCATTGCCACCCAACATTGCCTCTGTTCCATGTCCACCTAAAGAAGAGCTCATTGAGAAATACACATCACGGTTTAAATGATTGTAATTTGATTGTCTGTTCTCTCGAGTCTCCTCATGTCGCAGGCCCATTGAATATGTGTATCTCTGTAATGTGTAAATAAAAGTGATTGCTCAGTGTACATGCAATGTGTCTCTCCACCGTTGCCCCTCCCTTCACCGTGCAGTTGTGCGAACCACCTGGGTGTCACCTGTGACTTTGCTCTGGAGTCTCCTCATGTTGCAGGCCCATTGAATATGTGTAACTATGTATTGTGTAAATAAAAGTGATTACTCAATGTACATGCAATGTGTCTATCCAACCTTGTTCATTTGCGCATTAAATTAAACCAAACAGTAATATAAATCATTTTTCAAAAAATATAGAATGTCTCCGTATTTATGGTTCTCTGGGGCTGCAAATGCATGCAGACAAAATGCAAAGATGGAGTGTAAATTTCAAGTCCTGTGAGATGGCCTTACACTGAATGTAGCTAACTAGGAATGTGTGCTTGTTCAAAGTGAAGGTCAGCTGCTTTGATTTTTTGCTTGGGTGCCGGAATGGCCCACGACTCAGTATAAGGTTCTATTGTTATTTGACCTTGACAGGCCGGGACCATCCCGAAAGACTTCTTTTTGGGGGTGTGGAGCAATAACGTAAGAAACGATAATGAATATAATTTCAGAAACGAAAGCCATTTAATGTTTGTTCATTAGAAGAAATAACGTCGGCATAGAAGGAGTGGTATTTCGGGGCTGCCCTACGCACAGACACAATGGAAAATGCAAATATAATGTAAGTAACTCTTTAGATGAGTTTATACCGCAATTTAATTACTATACAGTAGCTTTAAAGACGGGTTAAGTTGTACTTGTTCGTTCTATGTGGCATATTGTTTTGTACCGCGCACTATCTTGAGGAGAACCATCTCCTTTTTACGGAAGCACCTCAAAACCTTCCTCTTTGCTTCTGCTTTCTCTCCCTCTCCCCTGCTACAACTGGTCCACTGTCTGCGACCTCGGTCCTGGGCCCTTCCACTCTCCACCTGCACTGCCTCCCTGTCAACCCCTGCACTGGGGGACTGTCTCAGTATCCTACAGCCCCCCCTTGATGTATAATACCCAGTTGCACTGTCCTAGCTATGAAATAATTTCCCGACCTAATATATAAAATGAATAATTTTAATAAAGATCTGATGGTGAGACTAATTTCATTTTTTATGTTTTTAAAACAGGTACATCCTTCATTATTGTATGTGTCACGAGTACCAGACACCGGCGGATGGCTTTTTCAACCGCCAGTTGCTTCTCCGCGTGAACAACGTTACCACCCTGACCATTTTATGGGACGATCGCCAAGTACAAGTATGCCCTTACGCGGTACTAACGGCTAGATGCAACATACAGACCGTTGTGGTGGCCTAGTGCCTCGTTGTTGGAACAGCCATGCGATTATCAGTGCGACCGAAGAGCTTATTTTATCGTAAACCAACACCCTGTGTACTGCACACGAACATCGCTTGCCTCAAGACGAACTATTTTGGATCGAGAGCAAAGAAAAATGCAAATCGCTGAATATTCTCTAAACATTTGATGTCCAATAAATGTACTTTGCCAAATGTACAATCTTGCCGTTTGCTTTTAAACCACAGTTTCATATTCCGAATTGTGGCGCTGTATTGTGAGATGATCTAAGACCCTGTGTACAGCAAAGGAACATCGCGTGCCTCAAAACAAACTTTTTGGAACGTGAGCAAATAAAAATGAAAATCGCTGAATATTCTCTAAACATTTGATGTCAAATAAATGTACTTTACCAAATTTACAATCTTGCGGTTTGATTTAAAAGTACAGTTTCATATTCCCAATTGTGGCGTGCTGTGTTGTGAGCTGATCTGTGTTGATTTCCGGGTTCTGTGTGGAGTCGCGTAGAAGACGCCTGGGCGCCTTTGCCTACGCAGCACAGTCACGTCACGGATAGAGGCGGGGAATATGAATGTTTTGATAAAGTCTGTTTCAGGGGCGGGGGATTTGATATAGTGCCGCAAAAGTAGGTGAGCCAGGTCGATGGGGGGAAATGATAGGATTATCAGAAAATGGCAGCTGATTTCGAGTGCGTTAATGGACGAAAAGTCGGGTAAGGTCCATAGGAAAGTTTTCTACGATCTACCGATTTATGCTTAAAAACACATGGCCAAACCGTAGGAACAATAAAAAAAAGTCCCGGAACTATCCTTTAAGTGCTCATGTGAATTAGACCTACCTGCGCAAATGTCGATTCCCCAGGACAGCACTGCTGGTTAGCTGGCAAATGGGGATGCTGGTTTGTCAATTTCGCCTTGGCATCCACACCCTGTCCTGCTCCCGAGCCCAGACAGACCGCTCTTCAAACAGATGACTAATGTCACCCTAAAGTTCACTCCCAAGGTCACAGTCAAAATATAGCAGATGCATTTCTGCTTGTAGGTACAACAAAATCGCTTTTCTTCTAGGTGTTCATCCATTGTATTTTATTCTAGGGGCCCCCACTGTATTTTAAACCCAGGCGTTCACATCCATGCATTTTTATCCCAGGTGCTACCCCACTAAAATGTTCTTTTAAATGTTGCCTCGCTGTGTTTTAATCTATGTTGCCCCACTAATTTGCATCCTGGTGTTCACCCACTTTATTTTGCATCATTGTGTTCCTCTTCCCCACACAATAGAATTTGAACGCTGGTTCTGCCCCCAATTTACTTTGTTCCCGATGTCCGTACACTGTATTTTGCGTCTGTTTGTTTCTGCTATTGTATTTTTGGGTCCGTTTGTTTCCGCTATTGTATTTTGCTTGTCCTGCGGACTGTATTTTATTTTACACATTTCAATTGTAATTTGCATCATGGTATTCCCCCACAATTTTATTTCAGTTGTTCCCTCGCTGCACTTTTTGTATTGTCATTCCCCCGCTTTCTCTTGCTCCAGGTGTCCTCCCACTGTAATTTGCTTTCAGGTGTAACTAACTGCATTTTATTCTAGATGTCCTGCACACAGTATTTTGCATCTATGTGTCCCCCGCTGTATTTTACTATGTGTCGCCCATAGTATTCCAGGTCTACCCCCAGCCACATTTTGTTTCAGCAGTCTCCTTCACCGTAGTTATTCCATTACTTGATTTCCCTCCAAGTGCTCCCTCACTGTATCTTAATGGCTTCCCCCTAAATATTTATTCCAGGTGTAACCCAAATCTTTTGTACTTCTAGGTGACCCCCCCCATAGTATGATTCTAACTCCACCCGCTCCACCACCCAACTGTATTTTAATTCCAAGGTGCTGTAACAAATCCCTTGGTGGCGTCACTTCTCCCCAGGAGGGGGACCCTTCCCATGGGGCCAGGGAGGTGAGGCTGCTACCCGGTAGTCCCCCTGGGGGTGGTACTCAGTGGAAGGATCCCATTTTGGAGGGCCCTCTGCAGGAGAAGGGAAGACTTAAGGGAGAACGCAGTAGGTCAACCACATTACCGCCATATATTGCTCACCCAACACCACAGCTAGGGCCCAAGCAATCCCCCACCTTCTACATCTCCTCTTTCTTCTGTTAGTTACTTCATGCATAGTAACCCTTGTCTATCACAGACAATTATGGGTTAAGGAAGAGTGAGGAACGAGTGAGGGTAGAGGGCTCCAGAAGCAATGACACAAAGATGATCAAGGAAATGAAGAGCCCAAGATAAACATATTACCGATCCGAGAATCGAAAGACGGCATACCATAAAAACAGACTATGGACTCTCCTCAGAGTCAGTCCTGCCCCTGAGCAGCATCGAGCTGGGGAGCGAGGACACACTGCAGACCGGACGCTGGGAGAAGAAAGTCGGCATCCGAGAAGGCTGAATGGAGTGAGGGCTCACCTGAATGCTGGGAAACCAGACGTCCGGTGGCAGAAAGAAAGCCATCTGAATGATCCAGACAAGACCCGACGTATGGCTAGAACCAGTGTGGCGGAGCTGCCGAAAGCAGACCACAAGAGGCCAGGGTAAGCCAGAGAAGCTTGTTGAGGACCGGGACCCTCGCAGACCAAGTCAGAAGGTACGCAGAGGGGGAACAGGAAGGCACTGGGAAACCCTAGGGGCTGTGGTCAGGAAAAAGTGCAGAACCATCTTCCTTGTCCCAGTGGAACCAACGGAGAAACAAAACACACTGGGTCAGATTGCACCCCAAAGGAGCCAGAAGAGAGATTAGGGTCTGGGATCCCGAATGTTGAGAGGTTGGAAGAATTGCACATGCAAGACCATTCACATACCCGCCGAAGGGAACCTCGTTGCAGCTGACACGAGGCTGCAGGAGCCTCATCACTACAAGGGCACATTAGGTAAGCCCTGCAGTTCTTGGGCATCAATTATTCCATTTCTTCACAGCGTGCGTGACGAAGAGCGCTCTCTGTGCTCTGCCTGACCTGAAGGGTATCAGGTAAGAAAATCGCAGCAAAAAGGTCGCTGGTAAAAAAAAAAAAAAAAAAAAAAAAAAAAAAATGGCAAAAATACTGTGGTTTGACCCGGTAAAGGTGTACCCCATTATACCATTTAAGGGAAGCTGGGGTTGCTCGGGTGCCCCAAGCTTCCCTTAAACGGCATAATGGGTCCAGGGGCTGCAGAGGTGTCCCCCGCATCCTTTAAATGATTGTGGCGGCAAAACCACAGCATTTTTGCAGCAATATTCTGTAGACACAGCCATTTTTGCCACAATTGTAAGACATGGAACCCCCTGAAGGGCATTACTTTAATGATTTGCTCATTTCCAACTTACTAGGCTGATGCCTGTAAAACATTGTTTTGGCCATTTTGGCTACTGGGTGCTTTGAGACCAGCACCTTCTAAGATGGCCGTCCACCTCCCCGGAGCACTGGCATGCTCTGTTCCCTGCCATACGCTGCTTGGCCCGCGAGGGGAACCAATCGGAAGCCGGGAGGCTGTGCCGGCCCCAACATCAAGGCTCACTACCTAGGCCCCCGTTTGTGCCTGTCCAGTCCTGGAGGGTTGGGGCCCCTTGTTTGTACACCCTTATAGCACCACATGGTGCCTGTTCCCCCATGACTTAGGCCTCGAACTTTTTGCACCCCTAAGAATACTTGCGAGTCATGGCTGGACATTGTTAGCGCTTTTCTTTTTTCTTTTGTTTCGCCACTAACAAACAACTGTTGAAGCAAGGTATGCATATTCTACTCCGTGCCTTACTTAATTCTTCCTCACACTGCATTCTGTGTCTCCTGTGCACATTTGAATCCTGGTGTATTGAACATCTAGGCACCCATCTGCTGTACTAAAGTATTCCCATTGCATCGGTTTGATTACTTCCCTTGGGTACTAGTGCGCCTGGTGTGTTTGTGCTCATACTGTGCAGCCCCTACTTTTTCTTCCTATCCGCCGCCCCTATGGCACTCACCATATCCCCGATCTTTTCTTATTGCTATACTATCACCTATGCTCCCTCTCTCACGAAGTCTGGAAAACAAAAGCTTAAAAAAAAAAAGACATCTTGACCACTAACCCTGGCCTACCAATCGGAGACACCCTTGTCAGTGCAATTTCCAGACAGATCTTCACTGATATCCTCTTTTCTGTCCCCTCTCGAAATCTATGGACTCATCTCACCTCTTCACCCATTAATGGTGGCACTAGAAGCAAAGTACTTTTGGCAGTCTTTGCATCATCCAGGTGTATCAATGTCCATCACACCGACACTATCTTGGTTCAGGGTCCTCAACCCAACCTCCTCCTCTTTGACCAGCACCTGCTGTCCCTCAACTTCCTTCCCGCACCTGCTACTGCTCCTTCCACTCTCTCTCTGCCCCCTCCGACTGGTGTACCACGCCCCTGTACCCCCCCTTGGAAAACCTTCAAAGGTGATTACCTCTTGCATCTAGCCATGCTCCATGCTTGTTCTGCCATCAAACTCTACCAATATCTGCCTCCTCCTTGAAGACCCGGATGTCCTTGCTCTAACCGCGATGTGGTTCAATGCCAGCTCAGTCAATGCTTTTGACTCCCTTCTCCCTGATGGCTAGAAGATCATCTCCAAGCCTCACCCTAACTGTGCTGGCGGTGGGGTTGATCTGATCTTCCCCGAATGGGTCCCTTCTTCCCTCAGGCCCACCCATCCTTACTCTTCCTTTGTGAGCCTGGTTTGAAAGCGGTCATCTCTCCCACCTCCTCTCTGACCATTGCCATCTACAGGCCACCTGGCTCTACCACCCTGAATGGGCTAATTTCTCCTCACAACCACCTCTAAACATCTTCTCCTGGGTGACTTCAACATCCACCTGGACTCCTTCAGTCACAGCATCTACCATCTTCTGTGACCACTGCACCTCGCTCTCCCTCTCCCTCTCCATTCTCCCTTCTGGTCCTACCCACTCGGCTGGACACTCCATGCCTTCATCCACACTCATCTTTTACGATCACCCCATTCTCCTGGTCAGACCACCCTCTCCTCCCACCTGGGTCCTCTCGTTCCTCTGACCGTACCTCCCCCAGCCCAGTCAGCCTCTTTCATGAACATCCGTCCGATAAAATGAGTGTCAGCTGCTGCCTTTGCATCAACCTTCATCCCTTCTCTCCCCACTACCGACTCTACCTCCGACTCTGCTCCCCGGGTGGGGCAGATTGGGCCAGATTGGCCAGGGAGTCACTGAATCCTGAGAGACGAAGGGGGATTAAAGCATAGAAGAGGAAGCAGACAGTGTTGTGTTTTTGGATGCGGTGGAGGATGACCAATAGACCAGTAGGAGGAAGATGGGAGCAGCAGAGTGTGGAGTCAATTTATTGACTAGGAGCGCAGAGTGAAGGAGGGAGCAGCAGCAGCAGAGTGGAGGAGGGAGCAGCAGCAGAGTGGAGGAGGGAGCTGCAACATCAAAGGGTGGAGGAGGAAATCAAGAGGCGTGAAACATTGAAGTGACAGAAGTAGTGGGAGGAGTGAGAGTAAACAAGAGGAGAGAGTAGAAGAGCGAATGGTGAGAGTGATCGTTTTAGAAGAAACTTTTAACACACTATACCCACCCCTGTAGCTCATTAAATGTTAGGGATAGAGTAGAGACAGTTAGGAAGCGCCCAAGAATTTTAGACAGCCAGGCTATTAGTTTACCATCTTTGGCATAAAACCGTGCTTTACAAAGAAGGGGTCAACATTCAGTGGCACTAACCTGGGATTTAACGACACCTATGCTAGGGAGGAGGTTCATTACAAGATGAGAAAATACCGGTTCTCGGGCCCTTCAACTCTTTAATAAAAAGCCTTTAACCGCCTAAGAGTTGGAGTGATTCCTGTGGTATATAGGAGTCGTCCAAAAGTAGTAGTTCTAAATGTGGACGGCAAAAACAATTTATAGTACTCAAACTGAAGGTATAAATCATCATAAGAAGCTGCTGCTTCTAACTCAACAGGGTATGATGCCTTACCTGACCTTCCCTCAGAGAACCATACCATTCATTTCACTAGAACTTAAGACTAAGCCAACAGCTTCTGCCTGGGACTGTCCAATTCACTACTGAACAGATTACAGTGTCTGAGATGTGACCCCTAGACCTCTCATGAGTGATATCCACAAGCACAAAACAATGGCCATCTAAATGGAAAATTCTGTTAACAACCCCACAAAGCGTCTTCTGTGGCAGGAGTCCATATTCCACCATGAAGAAATTAATCCACTACAAGTTAACCAGAATGCTACAATCACTTAACCCAACCCTACAGGACCAACCTTTAATTGAAGCATAGTAGAGGGTCTACATTCTCTTTTCAACACATCTGCGTTCAGAGGAAAACCAACTAGCCTTCAGAAAAGCTCTAAAGACCTGCCTATTCAAAGGACACCATCACAGCAGCTGTAAAGAATACACCTAAACTAAATACTTTTTTTTTTACTTTACTCAGTAAAAACTAAGTTTTGTCAAAACTAAATACTTCAGACTAACCAGACAGACTTCCTGCTTCTAGACACTTCGGCCAGATGGAAACCCTCTCTACACTCACCAACAAGCCACATTCCCAAACACACAAAACACGAGTCAAGGAATGCAGGCAATGGGACAGTTTCTTTCCCTGCACCTCTTTAAAGAAATTGGAACCGTAAACATTCTTCATCTGGAGAGTGCTTCTGCTCCAAATAATTCACCCCAGTTCCAATAGATTGGAAGCAAAAAGTTGAATTCTCGCCATCCCGATCGCCTGCTCGTACCCCCACTAACTGACATGCATCTTCATAATAAACTTTTGCACACGGCGGAAGCTTCCTACAAGAGAACATTAAGAGAGAAATGCCAATACTCACCTCTAGCCCCATCACCAGTCTTGCAGCACTGACTGCCAAATGACCCCCTGGGTCAAAACACACCCAAGTGACACCACTGCAAGCCATGTATAATCATTCTACTACCCAGAAATCTGATACTTCTGGCCTGCATCCATCAACACCCCAGGCTCTGCATCAGTCTCCGCTATAACTCATTAACAATTAAACCTACCCCCTCTTTTCTTGCAGGGCCACACGCAACAATACATCAAAGATGGCATCTGTGCACTATACAAGACTACTTTCCATTACATTTTATAAACATACCGATTTGTATAATATATTTGGGAAACTAATCACATTTGGCAATCCAACCCAGATGTAAGCTTTCGAGTTAGAACAGACGTTATTTCATATAAAATTGCACAAAGACAGACTTTTTAAAATGCTCAATTGGATTTTTACTCTTTCACTGATGTGGATTAATAGTAGTAAGGAAATAACCTTCAAGTAGAAATGCTTTCAAATAAGTCACTATTCATGCAATCTGTTTTTACTAAATAATGAATGGTGAAATACTTTCATTCCACGGGGTGAAAGGATCAATGGAAACATGGCAGGATAAGTCAATCGATTTCTACCACTATCCGACTCTGTACTTAATGGAAGAAAGATGCCCATGTTATTCTTGATTTTCAACAAGGGCTCTGGCAGGGTTTCACACCTAAGGATCAGACTGCTCCTTAAGAAGCCCAAGTTAACAAACATTAGCTATGGACCTAGTTCCAATATCTTGGAACGGGCTGTGTGGCAACTTCAAGTCTAAGTCGAAGCCCATAGTATAGTCCAAAAAAAAAAACTTAGTGTTTACTTCAAGCTAAGGCAGAGCGTGTCCTCATGTACATTAAAGTTACTTTTATAGGTGCTGGAAAAAGGTGGCAGCAGAGCTTTATACTGTTTTTGTTGCCCCGCCTTCCATGGATCGCTCAATAATATAACAGGTGGAAGATACAGTACTTGTTCCTTAGTTAGCATATATAGAAAACGTAGTACTCTCACTGCCCATAATATTGTATCTGTAAAAGCTTAATAGAAGTACTTTGATATTCTCTTATCTTTAAGGACTTACATGGATTCAAAACAAATTACCTATTCTGAAATCCTGATGCTACTTACTAGAAATGCCCCATGATTAAAAACAACCAATTAGGCTAATCACACATTAATGTGTTGCAATCAAATCACACAAGCCTCTAATAGCTGAAAGTGACAGTCTGAATAATGAATATCACCCTGCTGATATCTACCAACATAAGCAACCTTGATCTAGGCAATGATCCCAAATACAGATAACAGGAAATTTGCTCAGTTGACAGCCCAGTCTCAACTTATTGCAGGATCGAAAGATGCTATGCCGGCTTAAGGTTGGAGACCTTCTCAATTTTAATAGTGTATGCACTATACACAGACACTCGGCAAAGGGAATTAGAAGATTGCATAATTCAAAGTGAAGGTGCTGCTAGAAAGTACAGGGCCTGGTATTATGGAACACAACACCTGACCCCATGAATGAGACAGGGGAGCACAATAAATTAAGCAGTCAACTAAAAATGCAGTTAAGAAAATGCTACAGTAGCTTTTTAATACGCTATATTAGCCAGTTATGATCGCTGAACCAGCTTCACCTTCTGTCAAAACGTAGAATTAAAATAACTGATTAACAATACCAACAAGAATCCTAAAAAGGTTAACAATGCAAGTGCCCAAGAGGAAACATGTGGTAGCACTTGAGGGAGAAGGGTTTGTGACCAAACTAAGTGCCAGAAGGACTAGGATCATACATTTGTTAGTGATATTGCAGAAGGAGCGGAATGTACGATTTGTTAGACATTAGAATAAATAAAATGCAAAAACAGGGGAGGGGCTCCAGGAACAATTTATGAAAATTCAAATAAAAATCAAAAGGGTGACAAAATAGATGTAATGCTACTCAGTACAAAAGTCTAGCATTTGTGGAAATGAACTTGGGGAGCAGAAACTTGTGAGGCATGGGTTCTCAGGATGGATCAACCTGGAGAAGAACCATGTGGTTTTGTTATTGGGTAATAATATCCCCACCAAAAATATTGCCGAATATATGGTCGTCAGGAACGGCCATATATATAATAGGCAATATTTTTAGTGGGGATAATATTTGGGGGTTTTGGGAACGGGGGTTGCGGGGGTCCCACGCAGGTTCCATGCCTTAATATCGCTGCAAAAATATGGCATTTTTGAATGGCGATATTTTTGCGGGAATATTAACAAATGGAATAGTGGTTTTCCTATATAGTCACCTAAACATTTTCAAACAGGATGGTAAGGCAGTATGAAGAACCAGGTCAATGCAGGTGTCCACAAGGGAAAACGTGTAACATTGAAAAAGGGAACTTAACATGGTTTAAATCATTGATGAGGCCTCACCTAGAGTATTCTGTCGAGTCCTGAAGACCATAGCTCCAAAGGGATACTGATAGATTAGCTACAGTCCAGGGGTTAGCTGCCAAGATGGTTTAAGAACTGCATCAGAAATCCTTTGGACAGAAGAGCAAGGACTTAACTCTGTAGAGTCTGAAAGAGAGATGAAGAGGGGAGTTATGAAAGAAGAGAGATGTTTATTTATCTATGTAGTTTAAATACAGTAGGTGATGCAAGTGTATTGAAACAGATGTGCCTCTAAAACAAGGGGGGGGGTCGATAAAACTTCACTAGGGAGGCACAGGAGTAACAACTGTTCTTTTTACTAAACAGGGGCTAAATGCATGGAGCCACCTTCTACCTGGATTGGTGGGTGTAAAATTAGAACAGAACAGATTTTTAAAAAAGGACAGAATAAACAGCACCAAGTAATCATCACATAAGATGCGACGACCAAAAGTGAATGCTAGGAATAGTCTCTAAGGGATGTAGCCAACAGGGAACAGAAAGACAAGATGGGTTTGGCGATCATCATTAGTCATCAATGTGAATGTAGCATTGTGACCTTCCCTTCCGTGCAGTAGATGATCCGCAGCCCTTTGCATTGATGCACTTTACTGGACCATCTAAACATAAGCTAAGTAGCATTTTACCCCACAATTGGACATGGCATGTATATAAGGCACCTAAATTGTGACCAACACCTACCTCGGAAGTCAAGTATACTTACAATCTCTAGAGCTTAATTTTGTGAAGCTTTTTAAAGTGTGCTTTTACTTAGTTACACTTTTATGTCCTCTCTTCTAACTTTCATCCAGTGGTCCACTCTAAGCTTTGACCCTTCTCCTAAAAGCAAAGCCTGTGCATAGTATGGATGTGGCCTTAGGGACCACAGATTACAGCCACGGCTAACAAGCTTAAGGGAACCTCAAAGTACAAAGAAGAATACTTCACTTCCTTGCTTTTTCTCAAATGCACAGCTAATATTCCAATAGTAACTGCTAGATTGAAGTAAGGGAATATCTTACACCTAGGTACCACATCCTACTTAACTGCAGAGAGCACAAAATCCTGCACCCCACACTCTAAGACAAGAATTCAGGGCGCACATCTCCCGCAGCCCTTCCATTGTTGCACTGGTTCCCAGTTGGTCAGAAAATAACCTTCTAAACCTTATGCGTCCCTTTCAAAGAACTCAAGGGAGAGGTTTGGAAATCCAGCAATCTAAAATGGAAAGACATCCAAACTACTTGAACTCTATTCTTCCTTCCACCTCACACTTCTTGCCCTTAACGCACCGTCCCCCACTTCTGTAAAGAGTAGTTTTTGGATTGTTCTCTTTATCTTCACAATTCTGGTATTCCCTGACCAAACTACACAACAGCCATCACAGGTGTATCTGGCTTTTAAAAAAACAATACCAACCTGACATTTTTACTGCCTTCTATACATTTAAACCAATTATTAGCCATAGAGGCTTGAAGAGCATCTCCGTAAAAACCACCTTGGTGAGAATAATGCTACTAGATTAACCCTAGACAGACAGATCTGCTGTAATTCCAGCACTAACCCCATTATCTCTGCCTCTTCCCCTTACATAGTCCTTTAATTTATGGTGAACGCAGGATTAACAACCTAATGACATTCCACTGGAGGCCATTCTACCCTGAACTTCCATATTTTCCTATAACTGTTGTGACTTGAACATTACTCTTACATCTTAGGGACATTTGTACCACTACACAACCTATAGAGTTTTCAAGCTACAGCAATCATGTTCTGTGCTTCTGTTCTTGGATTAGTTGAAGAGAAGCCAGTTCACTTTACTGCAAATTTGTTTCCGTAGGCCGGAAACAAATAAAGGAAATAAAATGAGTCTCAGGGGTCCCCGCCGTGCAATGAGGGGGATCCAGTAGGCTGAGAACTAGCCCACTAAGGTAGAGCAGGAAGAGTGAGAGAAGGAGCATCCGCCGACTACGATACCACAGGAACATGACCCGTACGGTGCAACAGGAACATGACCCATGAACAAGTGACCTCAAATTATTTCCTTTCCCTTATGTTGCAATGTTTGTTCTCTGGCACACATGTTCTACTTTCTAGACATCCAAGTTTGTAATAGGTTATCCCCACTAGCAGTGAAACAGCCATTCTCCTCAATCAGTTTAAATGCTACGTACTGCATCAACCTCAGCTGTCTTGGAGCTCTATTAAATTGGCATGTGTTCAACCACAGTCACTCTTTTCTGGTGTTACTATTATTCTGGCCTTACTATTAGCTATTCATAGGTTTGTGAATATGATCTCAACATGGTTTGCAAAGTGTGCACAGTCCAAGCTTCAAAAGGTATTGAACATTGTAGAATGCACTGCTTGGCCTCAATTAACTAAGAAACGCGTTCAATTTTTTCAATGCATTGTAATGTAGAATTAGTGTAGTTGACCATACAACACAAGGATGCAAGGTACAAGGATGCAAGGTACAAAAAGTACAATTAACGCTAGTTTATAACTGATTGTGACTGTTCTCTTACAAATGAGGGGTGAGCGCTGCACATCAATATTGACTGTTTCAAAATACACTAGAAAAACTACTGTGAACACATTAGTATTTACACATTTTTTCAAAGTGGTAATTTTTAAATTTGTTAGGTGGGATTAAATTTTAAGGTTTATATTCCTATGCTTTGTAAATGGGAAAGAATGACTACTTTTTAAAATCTATAAGAGCACAAAAAGAATAGGAGACAGACTAACAATTGATGTCGCTTGTTAAATTGGTATGACTTGGCAGCAACTATTGTGTGAAGTTGCTAATGCTCGTCCAAGGCTTCAGAATCGGGATGCCGATGTGCAGTGCACGGAATTTGAACTTAATATCACCAGCGAGCCATGGAAGGAAACTGTATGTAGTTTCCACCTTATAAACACGTATGTCCACTGTCAGTACAGGGGGAAACAAATAGCTAGTTACAGCTGTCATTCAGTGCTCATTCTCTGTTTGCTTTACTGCCACGGATGCTCCTCGCTTACTAACTGCATAACACTGTTCCACAATAGGAGCGCTGAGTCCTGGTGGTCCTGTTAAAGAATCTACCAGCACAACTATCTCTCCAAACTTAATGCCGCGAGAATAACAAATCTATGTAATGTCATCACGCACAACAACGTTCCAACATCCTTTCCTCCAAAAACGAGGATAATGTGACGTTACTAGTCATTCGCCAGCATAGGGTTTGTGAGTTGAAGTCGCAGGATGAATGTTCTGCAAAAGGATTCAATGCTCACCATTCCCTCCACCGTGCACATGTCATCATTCTTCACTGGGGTCGTGGAGCTGGACTGAGCTCTGCGCTCTCAAACGGCCACCAGGTGGCTCCAGCTTACCAACAGCCGCTGGACACTTCGACACTGGGGCTGCTCCTCCCTACATTGTCCCCATCGGCTGAAACAGCACAACAAAGGAAAGACCAGGAGCGCGCAATGGAAGCGCTCGAGGGAGAAGCATTTTATTTTTTATTCTCACATCGCAGGACCGCTCTGAGCAGGAAAACTTTTCAGGGCCAGCATAATGGCCTGCATAACAGAGTCTAGGCCATGCAATAACCTATGCACCGGGCCACGAAGGATCAGGCCAAGAGGCATTCACCCGGTAAGTGACTCCAGGACATCATTTGCATTGCCTCTTTTGGGTCCTGGACTCAACCTTCACAGCTCTCAAGATCCAGGACATTGAATGCTTCTATACAGCACTGGATGCTGGCAATTCATCAGGCCTCCACTGCTCAATCCATGCTCCCATTACCAACATTCAACATTTCCATCATCCACTAAACCCATTCTTGGAAAAGGACCATTAGGAAATGTAATTAGTTCTTGTTCTCCGTTATTCAGTGGATCAACGTTTAGTAATATAAGTTTCTGTAAATAATGACTTAATTACTAAAACTGCATACTACAAATAGAGACAGTAATTGTTCCTCGCTAAAAGTCAGGCCTTGAATCTCGAACAGGTACCAATTGACAATGCTCTAACATACAAAAGGCTCAGGCTTGCTGGTGATGGACAGTGTAGCAGTCCTGGTTTTTCAGCAAAGTATTGCACTTACCAATTCCAGGACATAGCCATCCAAAAAAATAGTATGATCTGTCAGGGTGCAAGTGTCAGAATGTTCATCCTATGTTGCCATGGAGAAATAGGGTTTCATTAAATCCACCAACTTCTGCAATCAAGGGGATTGCAAATACAATTGATAGCCACGGACAAGTATGTGGGCATAGCAAGGGATCCGAGAGAGCAGTTCCTTGACAAAGCATTAGTCTGTTTCCAGCCTTATTCTTAGACACGCATTTAAACTGTGTCAGTTATTCAGCAGACGTTTAATCATCTGAGTAAGGTTTTCATCAGGACACATTAGCCCAAGATGTCAGGGTTTTGGACGTCGTGTTAGGAATCTTATTGCATTCTCTCCCAGCGTATCTGGTGGGCTGTGGTCTTAATTCAAAGTTCACTCGTATGATCCATGCGTGTCAGCCTGGTGCAGTTCACTTGCTACAGCCGGAATTCAAATCCCATAATCGTAATCTGAAAGAAAAACCGCAGCGTTTTCCAACACAACCGCGTTGTGTTTCTGCCTACAGCCGATTTCCCATTTGGGGCTCTCGAGAGCCCCAAATGGGAAAGCAGATTCAGGCAGAAACATGTCATGATGCTTGCCTCTAAGGAGCCAGGCCGGGCCCAGCAACCCCAGAGGCAGACATCATTTTCCCCTGGGAAGTCCCAGCGGGCCCAAGTCGGGGCCCTTTGGACTCAGTCCTGGCGCCTTAGGCGCCAGGCTCATAGGGGCCCCCAGTCCTGGCGCCTTAGGCGCCAGGCTCATAAGAGAGGATATGTGTTTAAGTGCTTGGGTGCACACTTACCTGATGCAGACCATGCTGCTTCATTAAGGCCCTCTTGAGGCCTGAATGGGACTACTTCACCTGTGGGACTACTTCACCACCTGGGTGTGGTCGGGGAAGGATACATACCTGATTGGTGGAAGGATACATACTAGGAACTTCTTCCAAGGCTATTTAAACCACACCCGATCAGCCACACGTGCTTCGCGTTGTTCTGCACCTAGCAGCTGGACGCTCACCCTGTCTGCTCCTGCATCCTGACTTCAGCCACGCCTGCCAGCACCCTGGAACACCTGCAAGGGGAGAAGGGGAGAAAGGAGAGATTAGGTGAAGAAAAGCCCTTTCCTGCTAAATCTGCATTCCGGAGTCACTTCACCGACGATCCTGAAAAGGAAGACATCTTTTTTAAAGCATTTCGTTTCGATCGCTGCAGCGCTGCATTTCACTCACCTTGGCAAGGCGATTCCATCTTCAGCGGCGATCTTTCGGATTCAGCTACGTTCCGGTGCCTAGAGGAAAAAAGACAAGAACAAAGGTGAGAGGGAGAAAAGGAATAAGGAAAGCTCAGTTTCCTTTTAAGACTTACCTGTTGGATATTTCCCTCTGCATTTCGGGTCCTGCCGCTTCCTGGCATCTCTGGACCCCGGCCCCTATGGGGAAAAAAGACAAAGTCATTGTTGAGCGTTTGTAAAGACATTACCTGAGCGCTCATCCGGAACTTACCTGCCATTTACTGAAGCGGCACGCTTCACTTCGGGTCGGCGCCATTTCTCCGGCATCCGAACCCCGGCCCCTAAGGGGAAAAGGACATGAGCATTAGCGCTTGCTGCAATAAGACAACGGACATAATTAAAGAGCTTGAACTTTTGAACAGAACTATTACAGCGCCTTACCTGAACAGTCAAGCTTACCTGAACTCCATCAACCCTCAATCCAGTGAAGTAACTGGGTTTCAACGCGCCCCTGCATCTGAAGCAGGACGGAGAGCTCACCATTCCAAACCCTAAGGTGAGGCTTCACGGGGAACCGTGGAAGAGGTTTCGTGGAGGGTTGGATGGGAGTGGGAGGCTTGAACATTATTTCCGCCAGTTGGTAATACTCCCTTTCCACGTACAGGAGGGCATTCTTGCGAGCCAGAGAAGCCAGAATAGAGGGGCCCTTCCAGTCCATCTTCAGAGCCGCGCCTCCGTGGGAATCAGGTGAGCGTTACAGAACGCGAAGCCTTACCACAATTTCCCACCCGGGCGCTATGGAGACTTCCGAGACAGATCAGCTGTCACAGCTTTTAGGGGAAGTACGGGCAGAAGTGCACTCAGCCCGCCAGGAGACTAACGCTCTTAGAAGAGAATTAATCCTATCCAAGGAAAGAACTGATGATCTGGCCAAAAGGTTGTTGCAGGGCCAGGCAGGGCACACTCCTTTACCCGATTCCGGGGGTACTTCTACATCAATGGGTTCGACTAACCCGGCACAAATCAATCTACCTGGACACATGCCTTTGGCCCCGCCTGAACGTTTTGCGGGGGATCCCAAGAAATATGCCGTTTTTATGAACCAATGCCGTTTACACTTTTTATGCAGGCCCGGGGCCTTCCCCAACGACCAGACCAAAGTAGCCTTTGTACTATCTTACCTCAGTGGCTGTGCTGCCGATTGGTCTATTCCATTGGTAAATCAGGATGATCCCATTCTACGGGATTTCCAGGGCTTCCAGGCCAGCATGGAAAGATTGTTCGCTCGACACTCGCAGGGACAGGCCCTTGACAACGAACTGTTATCCTTACGGCAAGGTAATCAGGATCTTTTGTCCTATATCGCCACCTTTAATAGACTGATTGTGGAAACCGGATGGCCTGAAAATAAAAGGATCACCTTGTTTCATCGAGGCCTGCGCGGAGAGCTTAAAGATGTTATAGCTCAGATAGTAGATCCACCCCAGGCCTGCACAGACTACATAGACTTAGTGGTTTAACTTGATCACAGACTTCAAAATAGAAAAGCATATCGGCTCAAGTACGAAACCAGAGTACCCATCAAGACCCACGTTAACTCCAAGAGTACTGACATTTCCGAACCGATGCAAATAGGCAGTGTTAAAGGACCATTAACGCAGAAAGAACGTAAGAGAAGGCGACAAATGCAACTTTGTCTGTATTGTGGGACTTCCGGTCACTTTCTCCAAAGTTGTCCAGTAAAACCACACAAGAAGGTGGTTGGAGCCACTGATAACGAGTTATTGACACCTGGTTCGGGAAACGACCTAGCCCGACAAGCATAGGGGTCCGCTTGCCGAGCTTGAAAACAAACTCTTTGACCTCGCATTTTGTCATGCCAATGGTGCTAGTGAATCCAAAACAGCCTCAGCAGTTGCATGCCATAAAAGCATACATAGACAGTGGAGCTATTGGAAATTACATAGACCATGAATTGGCTTCCAGGATTAAGCTTCCTCTCCGTCCAAAAGTAACCCAAGATGTAATTAACACAGTTGATGGAACCGAAATAGCCTCAGGGCCTGTAACGCATTCCACTGTTGAAATCACACTGGTGGGTCAAGATGGACACCGGGAAGCAATCGTGTTTGATGTGATCAAGGCCCCACAATTTCAAGTACTTCTTGGAATCCCTTGGTTAGAAACACATAATCCAAGAATAGACTGGCGAGCAAAGATGATAACTTTTCCTGATTGTGAACCAACCTGTTATCCAAGGAATCCAGTTATGGGTCTAGCCTCTGCAACTGCCACCCCTGTACAGCTACCATCCGAATACCAAGAATTCCAAGACGTTTTTCAGAAAGAGCAGGCTAACACTTTGCCTCCCCATCGATCTTACGATTGCCAAATCGACTTGGTACCCGATGCGCCACTACCTTGTAGCAGGATTTATGCTCTTACTGAACCTGAGAACCTGCATTTGCGTCAGTACTTGGATCAATACCTGGCCAATGGCTTCATTCGTCCGTCAAAGTCTCCAGTCTCTTCCGCTTTGTTCTTCGTACCTAAGAAGGAAGGAGACCTCAGGACCTGTATTGACTACCGCGCCCTGAATCAGATAACGATTAAGAATCGGTACCCTTGCCCCTGATACCTGAACTCATCTACCAAGTAAAAGATGCTCGTGTGTACACCAAGCTAGATCTCCGAGGAGCTTACCACCTGGTGCGTGTAAAAGAGGGCGACGAGTGGAAGACTGCATTCCGCACCAAATTTGGGCTCTTCGAGTATCAAGTAATGCCCTTCGGTTTGTGCAACGCACCTGCCGCCTTTCAGTACTTCATGAATGATGTTCTTCGGGAACTTATTGATGTTTGTGTCATTGTTTATATTGACGACATCCTGGTGTACTCTTCCTCAGAATCTGATCACAGAAAACATGTTAGGGCAGTTCTTGAGAAATTGCGCCAGCACAAGTTATTTGCCAAGCTTGAAAAATGCGTTTTTCATACCACAGAAGTGGAGTTTCTCTGATTCATCCTGACGCCTCAAGGAATCCGAATGGACTCGCGGAAGGTGGACGCCATTCTCAAATGGCCATCTCCTAGCTCAGTGAAGGGAGTGCAAAGCATGCTTGGCTTTGCCAATTTCCATCGAAGGTTCATCCCGGAATTTTCTCGAACAGTTCAACCCATCACAGCTCTCTTAAAGAAAAATAAACGCTTCGAATGGACTCATGAGGCCGAACAAGCCTTTCAGGACCTGAAAACCAAATTCACCTCTGCACCTGTATTAAAGCACCCGCACCCAGATCTCCCTTACATTGTGGAAACCGATGCATCCAGTTCGGCCATGGGAGCTGTCCTGTCGCAAAGAGACCCAGAAACTAACCAATTACACCCTGTAACCTTTTGGTCGAGAAAATTCTCTCCACCTGAAATCAATTACGCAATTACCGACAAAGAACTACTGGCTATTAAATCGGCTTTCAAGGCTTGGCGTCACTATCTTCTTGGGGCTAGACATACCATCACCGTAATTACGGACCACAGAAATTTGCAGTATCTAAAGACTGCCAAAGCTCAATCTTCACGACAACTCCGATGGGCTTTATTCTTTGCGGAATTTGATTTTGTAATTACCTATCGCCCTGGCTGCAAGAATGGTAAAGCAGATGCCTTATCCCGGATTGGCATGGAGGAACCCAATTCGAGTATAGAACCTGTGCCAATCATACCTGAACAAAGGGTTTTGGGCTTAACTTCATTGCAAACTATTGAGGACATCCAAACTCAAGTAAAACAACTTTTAGACTCTTCAGCCTTACAGGAATGGAGTCAAAAGGGTCCTCACTACACCGTTAAGGATGATTTACCCTATTTCCAGGAGCGGTTGTTTCTGCCAAGTAAAGAATTACAGGAACTTGTCATCACCCGTCATCACGAATCATTAATGGAAGGACACCCTGGTATCGCGAAAACAGAAGAAAAGATCAAACGCCACTTCTGGTGGCCTTCTTGGAGAAAAGACAAAGTCTTTTGTGTTGTCTTGCGGAATTTGCGCCCAAAATAAGAGTCAAAAGAAAAGGCCTGCCGGTTTACTTCAACCTTTGGACATTACACCAGCACCTTGGCACACCTTGTCAATGGACTTTATAACTGACCTGCCTCCTTGTGGAGGTTACAACACTATTCTCGTCATAGTGGATCTGTTCTCCAAGATGGCCCATTTCATCCCTCTAAAAGGATTGCCGTCAGCTTCCACCTTGGCCAAGGAATTTTTGGAGAGTATAGTGCGCATACATGGTTTCCCCTCTATACTAGTCTCAGATCGTGGAAGTCAATTCATCTCCCATTTTTGGAAGAAATGTTGCCAACTGGCACAAATAGATGTGCGGTTATCCACCAGCCACCACCCCAAGACCGACGGACAAACCGAGATAACCAATCAGACTCTCGAACAATATCTTCGGTGTATGTTACACCAATCCGAGTTAAATTGGAAAGACATCCTTTGGATTGCAGAAAATGCATACAATAATTCAGTGCATTCTGGAACCGGACAGACTCCTTTTTATACTTTGTATGGTCACCATCCTCGGACTTCTGACCTTGATCCACCTCTGACCCTGGAAATGCCAGCGGTAAATCACCTACATTCCACTATCACCCGAGCCTTCAAAGATGCTACTACGCACTTACAACAAGCCAAGAAAAGGTATAAAGAAAACGCTGATGTGCACCGAAGTAAGACTCCTCCTTACCAAGTAGGAGATCAGGTATGGCTAGCAACTAAACATTTACCCCTCAGGGGCCCGCGAACTTTTAATCCCAGATTCATTGGACCTTACCCCATCAAGGTTATAGTCAACCCAGTGGCCTTTAAACTCGATTTACCATCTAACATGCGGATTCATCCCGTTTCTCACGCATCTCTTCTGAAACCAGTGCAACCTGGAACCAGACTGTCTAAGCCTCCGGATCCTGTCCAAATTGATGGAGCATTCGAAGTGAAAGACATTTTAGATTCCAAGATAGTTAAGTCGAAACTTTTCTATCTTGTTGACTGGAAAGGATATGGACCTCAGGAAAGATCTTGGGAACCCAGTGACTTTATTCATGCACCACGACTGGTACAAAGATTCCATCGGAGATTCCCGCACAAACCAAAACCCCCGGAGGAAAAGACCTTGGGAGGGGCCTTGAGGGGGGGTACTGTCATGATGCCTGCCTCTAATGAGCCAGGCCGGGCCCAGCAACCCCAGAGGCAGACATCATTTTCCCCTGGGAAGTCCCAGCGGGCCCAAGTCGGGGCCCTTTGGACTCCGTCCTGGCGCCTTAGGCGCCAGGCTCATAGGGGGCCCCAGGCTCATAAGAGAGGATATGTGTTTAAGTGCTTGGGTGCACACTTACCTGATGCAGACCATGCTGCTTCATCCAGGCCCTCTTGAGGCCTGAATGGGACTACTTTACCTGTAGGACTACTTCACCACCTGGGTGTGGTCGGGGAAGGATACATACCTGATTGGTGGAAGGATACATACTAGGAACTTCTTCCAAGGCTATTTAAACCACACCCGATCAGCCACACGTGCTTCGCGTTGTTCTGCACCTAGCAGCTGGACGTTCACCCTGTCTGCTCCTGCATCCTGACTTCAGCCACGCCTGCCAGCACCCTGGAACACCTGCAATGGGAGAAGGGGAGAAAGGAGAGATAAGGTGAAGAAAAGCCCTTACCTGCTAAATCTGCATTCCGGAGTCACTTCACCGACGATACTGAAAAGGAAGACATCTTTTTTAAAGCATTTCGTTTCGATCGCTGCAGCGCTGCATTTCACTCACCTTGGCAAGGCGCTTCTATCTTCAGCGGCGATCTTTCGGATTCAGCTACGTTCCGGTGCCTAGAGGAAAAAAGACAAGAACAAAGGTGAGAGGGAGAAAAGGAATAAGGAAAGCTCAGTTTCCTTTTAAGACTTACCTGTTGGATATTTCCCTCTGCATTTCGGGTCCTGCCGCTTCCTGGCATCTCCGGACCCCGGCCCCTATGGGGAAAAAAGACAAAGTCATTGTTGAGCGTTTGTAAAGACATTACCTGAGCGCTCATCCGGAACTTACCTGCCATTTACTGAAGCGGCACGCTTCACTTCGGGTCGGCGCCATTTCTCCGGCATCCGAACCCCGGCCCCTAAGGGGAAAAGGACATGAGCATTAGCGCTTGCTGCAATAAGACAACGGACATAATTAAAGAGCTTGAACTTTTGAACAGAACTATTACAGCGCCTTACCTGAACAGTCAAGCTTACCTGAACTCCATCAACCCTCAATCCAGTGAAGTAACTGGGTTTCAACGCGCCCCTGCATCTGAAGCAGGACGGAGAGCTCACCATTCCAAACCCTAAGGTGAGGCTTCACGGGGAACCGTGGAAGAGGTTTCGTGGAGGGTTGGATGGGAGTGGGAGGCTTGAACATTATTTCCGCCAGTTGGTAATACTCCCTTTCCACGTACAGGAGGGTATTCTTGCGAGCCAGAGAAGCCAGAATAGAGGGGCCCTTCCAGTCCATCTTCAGAGCCGCGCCTCCGTGGGAATCAGGTGAGCGTTACAAAACAACGCGGTTGTTTTCCGCAATGATGCGTTGTTTGTGCCTGAATCTGCTTTCCCGTTTGGGGCTCTCGGGCTCCCCTTGGGGAGTCCGAGAGCCCCAAACGGGAAAGCAGATTCAGGAAGAAACAACGCGGTTGTGTTGGAAAACACGGCGGTTTTTCTTTCCGAGTTTCTCAGGCTCCTCCGAGCCAGAGGAGCCTGAGAAACTTGGAAAGAAAAACCGCAGCGTTTTCCAACACAATAACGTTGTATTTATGTTTGCGGTCGCTTCAAAAGCGACCGCAAACTTAAATACAACGTTTTTAAAGCTGCAGGTTTATTTCTAAGTTTTCCGGGCTCCTCCAGCCCGGAAAACTTAAAAAAACGCAGCTAGTGCTTATTTTTCAAAAAAAATAAATAGCACTTACCGAGATTCAGCTGCAGCTTTCCTGCTCTGGTCTCCGGTCCCCGTCCTCCACGTACAGCACTAATGAAGGGAAAGCCACCCAGCGGTAGCTTTTGTTTACTACAGCTGGCTGGCTTTTCCTTCATTAGTGCCGCAAAAGCCAGCACAGGAGGGCATCCATTTCACAAAATGGATGCGCCCATGTGCTTGCTTTTGCGAATTTTGAGCTTGAATAGCTCAAAATTTTACATAGGAAGTTTTAAAAAAAGAGAATGCTAGTATTTTTTTTATGTTGCCTATCTATTTTTTTAAATAAAATGTTTTACTAGACCATGCCTTTAACTTTTATTTCTCAACTTCGCTAGGCCCCTGCGGATGTCTTCGAGTCGGTCCTGTTTTTTTTTTTTCCAATTGCATGGTGGAACTTGTAGTATGTATTCCCTATTGTATGGTTGGGCTTACAAGACCCGGCATGCAGTGTGGAAAAAAAAAAAACAGGACTGGGTCGAAGACATCAGGATGCAACTGGGAAAGTTACGCGACATGCCGTAACCGGGAAACATCTGTGGATGAGGTATGGTGAGACAAATTAAGATAAACCTTATAAATGTACGCGAAACCATCAACAATCAAGATCTGATTCAGTTACATAATACCAGTGTATTGGCAAAATTTATACAAAGTAATGTAGACTTTAACTATAAGGAACAATGTTGCATCTATCCACAGTGGGAATTAACTAAAGTCATTCCTTTTCTTGATCCCTAGTTATGTCATAAAAATGGGCGTCCGTTACAGAACCCATTTTCCTGTGGATGGAATCTTCACCCAAAACTGGATTATCACCATCACAAATAGAACACTAACCTCAAACTTCTGGAACAATCGTGCAGCTCCTGTTTGCCCATTTGCTGAAGGAGTTATCGGGATAAACATGCCTGCATTTCATCTATAATTACAACTGGAGAGTATGGCTTATTTGTGGATTTTGAATTAACAATTTTTTCTAAACCACGGAACGCAATGTGGTTTGTGGTAACAGTAGGTGAAAAGAAGACTGAGGATTTTGATATGAATCAATGGAAAATTTTACATTTATGAATAAAGTACTTGGAATAAACAAACATTACAGCAAGTCCCTTTTTTGGGGGGTGTCTCAAAGAACAACAATCTAACAAAGATTTGAACTAAAATTTCGGAATGTGACAGAACAGGACTCCTATAGCTTGGACTACCGAAGATCCTATTGCTGGAGGATCTGTTCTTTCAATGATTATGTACGTAAACAGTTTAAATGGCTTAGTTATATGTAGTTAAGTATTTTCGTTTTGTGTTCATAAACGGGATTGTGTAGATGACGACCGTGAGTGTTTGGCTACATTGTGCACTAGCGTCATGACAAGGGGCATAGAATATTGGTTGGACATGCAGAGGTCAGCTAGAATGGCACGAGTTACGATTTATTGCCATCAAAGCTGGCGTAGTTAGGGCGATCGATCATCTGATGGCATCACAAGATGACGGTTTTTGACCTATGCAGTTTGCATGTGTAAATGTCTGAAGATCATAGGTAGGTAACCTCTCCTTTAAACGCTGCAGAGATGCTCTGAAATGTTAAAAGTTAATCCGTTTCTTGCATAGCGAGTAATGTACAATATACCCCCATAAATAACAAAATATACTCTAACAAGCCACTCAACAGAAGTCATGCAGCATGTATTCAACACAACCAGAGACACGTGGGTTCAAGCATATTTCCTTGTACTATTCGCATCAGCATAGCTCTGGCTGCAAGAATCTAGGCGCCAACTGTAAGGTGGTAGTAAAAGAATTCAAGATGAACTTACAGCTAAAGGTGGCGGAGAAACGCAAAGATCAGATTCTTCTTTTATGACAACTGTGGAAATTTCCATGAACTTTAAATATTCAGCAGCATACCAGAACTTTAATTCTGTATGCGGATCGATATTCTGTGGTGAAAAGAAAACACACTTTAATTTAATTAGCCTCTCTGTTGACATCTCACTTCATTTCCATAAACATTTAGAGAGTTTTTACGTTCGGCACATGTACCTTAAACTCCAGCTGACCATGGTACACACGTGGCACTGACAGCCCTACATGTAAGGGGTGTATTGGCCACTTTTACTCCCTAAAAATAGTCAAATGCTCCCAAAAAATGAAAATAGCGAGTAAAAATACTCTTAACAAAACTGGGAAACAGACACATCGGAGCATGCCCACCTCCTTTCATCCACACAGCTCCATGGATATCTTTGGACCAGTACTAAACTTCAGGCCACAGAAAGAAGCTCTATTATTACTGCCTGGTCGGAATAGGAGTAAGTGTACCTTTTAGAAATAGTTCTTGCAAAACATTTCTGTTTTACAAGTAAAACACATTTTTACTTGCCAATTAAAATACTGCCAGTGGGAATGGACCTTACTTTTTTACTCCCAAAAAAATCATTTTATTCCCAACTTAATAGAGAGTAAAAAATTACCTCTTTAAAATCTTATCTGGAGCACTGGGCACTGATATTCATTTTTAATTATTTTGTGTCTGATCTTTCCTCTCTGCACAGACTTCAAATGTATTAAGTGCCACTAAAGATCTTGAAGAACAGGGCTTCACTTCTCTTACAAGGAACCATACCCCAAAGGCAAATCATGTTGCTCATTGCATACTATGTAGGGTTATATGGCACGAGTTCAGTTAACATCAACAATTAGCCTAAACAAACTACATATCATCCTTGGAGGAACCATTCAAAGCAGAGGACTAAAAGTGGAGGGATGAGGATCTTTGGGAAAGCACCAATTGCCCTTAACAGAAACATCTTTCCATAGCCGGTCCACACATTCATTTGGAACAGGACATGAGAAATAAGTTACTTGTCAATAGCAACCGTTTGTTTTTTTGATGGATTCTTAGAATGCAATGTTCTGTACATTAGCATACCATCTAGAACTGCGTCTGGAATGAATGTTAGCAGTTTTTAAAATTGTTTTGTTAAAGTAAATAAATAGTTGCTGTTGGTTCGGGAGTGTCTAATCAAAACCTCTCCGTGTGGAGGACCTGTAATCCACGAAGCCCCATCCCAATTTTGTTTCTATGCCAAGCTCTTTCCTTTATCAAACAACTGTGACCAAGGGAGACACAGGCCATGTGGAACTCTCATATTCTTGGCTTCAAAATGCTTTACTTTGGCCTTGAAAAAGTAAAAGTACAAGTGTGCGACAATTGTTGGTTGTTCATCTTGAATGCAGAACAACTGTATTAAATTACAGATTAAACAATTTGAAACCAATTAATACTTGCATAAATACAACGATTTGGATTGCTTCTGCTAGAGAACAGTTTGGAATTAATTTGGAGACACATTTTGAGGATATATAACGCACAACTGTTTTCTTACAATTTATCACCGCACACTTTTAGGCTTCTTTACAGCTAGCTTAGACGCTTCAGCAGAGCACCATGCAACAGGTTGCATTTTAAGCTGCTTTTAATAGCCCAATTGCCAATGTAACACCAACCTTTGTTCTGATGGGCAGGTACATCAAGCGTGCCCGTTTACCAGATATCAACCAGCACAACATTTATCACAGTTAACCTGCCTTTTTGACAGTGGAAATTTGATAAAGGTTTGCATGCTTGTCAAATATTTCCACGTAGAACTGTCTGCACAGAAAGTGAGCAAAGATGTCTAACCACTTGTCTAGAATCTTAGCAGCACAATCATCTCCTGCAAACTTATGTAAGTGACTCCATGCGGCAACTACACTACAAAGCAATACACTGATAAGGCACAATGGCACCCTTCCTTTTAAAGGAATACGCTAATCTGATGCATCTGGCTGCATTCTACAATCCATCTATTCAGCCCTCTACTGATGATTGCTTTGCTTTTTGCCAGCATGATCAAATTGTGCAAAAATGCTGTCAGGAGATTCTATACGCTTGTGTCTTTTCACACCTCATGGTGTCCCAAATGTGCAAACGTAACTTTTTTAAAGTAAAAGAACAATTGTATAGTTTAAATGTAACAAAAACTGCATTGGGTAAATTGGAACGTGTTTGTCTTACTATTTCCATAGTATGAAACGGCATAGCTCATCTACCAACTGTGCTAGAAAGGACACACTACAATGATGATACATCAAGAAAGCAGCCTTGAATGACGGACTTGTAATATCACAAGTATGCATAGGTCACGCCACATAAAGATGGTTCATTTGAAATTATATTCCCATACCACAGCTGGTGCTTTAATTGGTGAAAATGTCTTCTATAACACTTATTAGCAATCATACATTGGGCATCCTTAAGACCAATATGCTATGCAGGCATTACTGAAGACTTTTAAAATCAACCTTAATCAAGAGGCATGACAGCCCCATAATTGCTAGTTCTAAAACGGCATGATGGACCCACGTTAATATTTCTTTAGGCTAGGTTTCTATTTTTAGACACCGATAGGACACCATTTTCACTTTTGCTTGCAAAATAGGGCTGGAGACCATCTCCTAGTATGTGCATAGATTTCCGCTAAAGACTTGAATGGGCATTCCATGGTCAGCGGCCAATACTGGCAACTTGAGCCGACTTGGGTTTGGATGATACAAACCCCCTTTCCCTCTCGGGGTAACAGCTGGGCGACTGGAGGTTTTAACATCTTCCATAGGGGCAAAATCTAGATTGGCATTTCCCACAAAGGTGCAGTGTGGATCACACATCGAGGGACCTCAGATTGTTTGTTTTCTGACATGAGGGAGTTTGAAGGGTATTTTGCGAGTATTTTGAAAGTACAGATGGTGTGAAATATCTAGGATTTGTCCATGTACCTTCCACTCCAAGAGGGGAGGAAGGGTGGGCGCATGTGGATCCAAGCAGATACAAGCCTCAGAAATACGATTATGGTAAGTAATGTATGCCTTCGGAAGCTTGTGAATCCGCATAGTTTAGCAAGCAGTACCTGGAGAAGGTGGTTGGTTCTTTGAAGGTACAGCAGCAAAAAGAGGTTTAAACACAGCTTGACATACGTGTGTCACATCTTGAATGGGTATCTAGACAGTAGTGTTGTGTAAAGATGTGAATGAAACTCCCAAGTAGCAGCTTTGCAAATGACATCTAAGGGTACTTTTGCAATGAAACTAGAGCAGTCCCCTGTGTCCAGAGTTCTGAGTACTCTTGGCTCGAGAATAACAGTTGGGTGCATCCGACAATCCATTTAGAGATGGCCATTTTAGAGATAGGGTCTCCTCTCCCTGTGGCTAGAGACAAAAAAAAAACCTTTTCTGAGTGGCTTTGTCTTTTCTAAGTAACTACATGATGGCTCTTCCGACATCTAATATATGGAGGCTCTTTTCTGCTGAATACTTTGGGTTTTGGAAGAAAGCAGGAAGTTCTATAGATGGGTTGACATGGAACTTGGAGAAAGATTTAGGAGGAAAGAGTGGATTTGCATATAATACCACTTTGTCTTTGTGAATAATGACAAAAGGAGCTTGCAGTTCACTTGCTTTTATTGATGTCATGGCTACACAATGTCCTGACCAGTTCACCAACAGTGTGTTTCCCTTGGACTGTGTTTGGGGATCCCTGGCTCCGAAGTTTTGGCATTGTGTGTCGTCTTGGAAAGAGATCAATATCTGGATGTCCCAACTTTGTGAAAACGCTGTGTAGGACGTTGGTAATAATTGTCTTGCCCTTTAGAAGGTTTTCTTTCGTCCACCACAGTAGTGATGGAACAAGAGGATGCACAGCTACTACTCGATTGTCCAATAGATAGCTTTCCTGCAACCATTGTTTCGCTAACCACTCTTGTATTGGACGCATCCACAATCAGGTATTTGGCACAAGGTAAATGCAGGAAGCCACCATTTCTAGAAGGCCTTTTGCACAGTTGCCAGACGACCGGCTAAATATTGTGATTTGAAAGAGCATGTGTTGGGCCTGCTCGTTTTGGGGGTATACTTGTGTTTGAATCAGGAAATTGTTTCACTTGACTAGTAACAAGACGTGATTTAAGAACCCTAACTGGAAAAGTATGTTGATTGTTAGTTGTGTGTTATGTTTACACATTTGAGGGGTGTGATTAGCCAGTTGTCCAGGCAAGGGTACACTGGAATGGACTGCCTTTGCAGGTGTGCTGCAACTACTCCCAGAACCTGAACATCCTTGGCGCTGAGGTTATGCTGAAGAGTAACACTTTGAACTGGTAATGTGCTTCACTTACTTTGAGCCATAGGTATTTCCTGTACGCTGGCAACATTGAAATATGTAAGTATGCATCTTTCATATCCAATGTTGCTAAGTAATCCCCTTGCTTTAGACATCCAATTACCTCCTGCAGTGTTGTCATCCTGACATTTCACAGCTTGGCATACGTGTTTGCAGGACTTCGGTCTAAGGCAGGGTGCATGGTTAACTCCTCCTTTGGGACAAGGAAGTAAACTGAATAAATACCTTGGGTTAGCTATAGCAGTGGAACCAGCTCTATGGCTCCGTTTGGAAGTAGCCTCTTCACTTCTTGTAAAATCAAATTATGTTCTTTTGACATTTTCCTTGATCTTGGAGGATAGTGGCAAGGTTTTTCTAGGAATTCTATTGAATATCTCCTGACCACTGTCAACACCCAATTATTTGAAGTTATGCCCTCCCATGTGTAGGCAAAAAGAGTGATGGACCCCCTACTCTGGTAGCATGGGAGGGAACGTGGACTAGGACATCATTTGGTGTCAGGGGCAGTGGAGCCTCTGGAGGCCACACTTCTGCCCAAACCTTTGCATCTTTTAAACCCTCTGTGCTGTGAAGGGAGGCGGACTGACCTTGAAAGCAGTACCATGTGGATGAGGAAGACCCAGACTGGCTTAACAGCAGGTATTGAAACCCTCCCACCTCTGAATAAATGGTTTGAAATTAGAACCATTGTCTTTAGGGGCTCATGCTCTTTTTTTTGCGGTCTCCAATGTGTCGTCCACCGTCTTCCCAAAGAGGACTGAAACCTCTATAGGCATGTTTATGAGGGTTGCCCGAGTTTCAAGCTTGAAGCCTGAATTACGAAGCCACAAATGGCATTTAGCAGGGTTTCTTCAGCTATCATTCTTTTAGCAAAACATCAAGATTTCCAGACCAAGTGTCAATACCAAGAAGCCTTTAAACCCTGAAGTCCGTCTCTCAATGTAGGATCAAACATCCTGGCTCTGGGGTATTTGTTGTTGTAATCTGGTGTCCAAACAATTCTTACATTTTTTTTACTGTTGCTATTATCAGGGCGGTATTGGCTGTTAGCAACTGACACCACCACTCGTCTGGAGACACAACTCAGTATTTTCCAGATATTTCTCAAAGTATAATCTTTCCTGAGTTAGTGCCGTACAGGTGGTATACAAAATGGAAAGGTTTCCAACAAGTCTTCATTCCCACAGAATCTACACATTTTTCTCTCATTTTCCATTTTTGTAGTCGGTCTTCCAGATGTCATTTCTATGGTTCTGCAGAGATTGAATCGAATCCTCATAAAATGGGATCTCACGGCCGGGTTTGAGCATTTTTTGAGGTAGGGTTGTATCTCTCCTTGTTTTCTTGTTTCTTGTGCCACTGCCTTGTACAGCGTATATTTGCTGACATCTTCCATGGTGTTGATCCAATCCAGTGCCCACAGATTTTTCTTTACCTTCACAGGATTAATCAGGAGTTCCTCTACCGTGCTCTCGGCTGATAGTAATAGGCTTCAGCATTATTCTTCCCATTTAGTCAGTGCAGCGTTCTTATTTCTTAGTTCGTTTTTTATCCAAGTCATGATCGGGAGGGTATCATAACACATTATTTTATTTATTTGCATTTATAAAGCGCCCAACGACCCTGAGACATTGTGGTGCTGTTACAGACGGCTTACTTGGTTACATAAGTGCTTAGCGTGGGGTGCATGGTTAGGTACAGTCAATCAGGTATGTGCAACACATTGAAAGCCGCACCTCATGTTACGGGAGGCTCAGAGCATAGGGTGCAGGTAAAATCAGGCGCAACATATTACAGTCAATCAGATGGGTGCAACACATTACAGGCCACCCCTCATGTTATGGGGGGCTCAGCAAAGGATGCAGGTGTGACAAGGAGCAACGTCATACAGTCAATCAGGTAGGTGGGTGGGTGCAAAACATTACATGCAACCCATTATAGGCTGCCCCTCATGTTATGGGGGCTCAGGCAAAGGATGCAGATAAAATCAGGAGCAAAATATTAAAGTCAATTAGGTAGGTGAGTTCAAAACATTACAGGCAGCCCATTACAGGCCGCACTTCATATTACGGGGAGCACAAAGCAAAGGATGCTGGTAGAAACATAGCATATTTCAATCAGGTGGGCACAACACCTTACAGGCCGCGCCTCATGTTACAGGAGCTCAAAGCAAAGGAAGCAGGAAAAATTAGTCAATCAGGTGAAATTGGTTTTGGGCAACACAGGCAACCGGGGGCAGGGGGACACAGCATCACAAGCGACCAAGGGGAGGGGGTGGGGGGCACATAGCATCACAAGCGACCAAGGGGAGGGGGTGGGGGGCACACAGCATCACAAGCGACCAAGGGGAGGGGGTGGGGGGCACACAGCATCACAAGCGACCAAGGGGAGGGGGAGGGAGGGCACAGCATCACAGGAGACTGGGGGGAGGGAGGGCACAGCATCACAGGAGACTGGGGGGAGGGAGGGCACAGCATCACAGGAGACGGGGGGAGGGAGGGCACAGCATCACAGGAGACTGGGGGGGAGGGAGGGCACAGCATCACAGGAGACTTGGGGGGGAGGGAGGGCACAGCATCACAGGAGACTGGGGGGGGAGGGAGGGCACCGCATCACAGGAGACTGGGGGGGAGGGAGGGCACCGCATCACAGGAGACTGGGGGGGAGGGAGGGCACCGCATCACAGGAGACTGGGGGGGAGGGAGGGCACCGCATCACAGGAGACTGGGGGGGAGGGAGGGCACCGCATCACAGGAGACTGGGGGGGAGGGAGGGCACCGCATCACAGGAGACTGGGGGGGAGGGAGGGCACCGCATCACAGGAGACTGGGGGGGAGGGAGGGCACCGCATCACAGGAGACTGGGGGGGAGGGAGGGCACCGCATCACAGGAGACTGGGGGGGAGGGAGGGCACCGCATCACAGGAGACTGGGGGGGAGGGAGGGCACCGCATCACAGGAGACGGGGGGGAGGGAGGGCACAGCATCACAGGAGACTGGGGGGGAGGGAGGGCACAGCATCACAGGAGACTGGGGGGAGGGAGGGCACAGCATCACAGGAGACTGGGGGGGAGGGAGGGCACAGCATCACAGGAGACTGGGGGGGAGGGAGGGCACAGCATCACAGGAGACTGGGGGGGAGGGAGGGCACAGCATCACAGGAGACTGGGGGGGAGGGAGGGCACAGCATCACAGGAGACTGGGGGGGAGGGAGGGCACAGCATCACAGGAGACTGGGGGGGAGGGAGGGCACAGCATCACAGGAGACTGGGGGGAGGGAGGGCACAGCATCACAGGAGACTGGGGGGAGGGAGGGCACAGCATCACAGGAGACTGGGGGGAGGGAGGGCACAGCATCACAGGGGACTGGGGGGGAGGGAGGGCACAGCATCACAGGGGACTGGGGGGGAGGGAGGGCACAGCATCACAGGGGACTGGGGGGGAGGGAGGGCACAGCATCACAGGAGACTGGGGGGGAGGGAGGGCACAGCATCACAGGAGACTGGGGGGGAGGGAGGGCACAGCATCACAGGAGACTGGGGGGGAGGGAGGGCACAGCATCACAGGAGACTGGGGGGGAGGGAGGGCACAGCATCACAGGAGACTGGGGGGGGAGGGCACAGCATCACAGGAGACTGGGGGGAGGGAGGGCACAGCATCACAGGAGACTGGGGGGAGGGAGGGCACAGCAACACAGGAGACCGGGGGGTGGGGGGGGCACACAACATCACATGAGACCATGGGGAGGGGGTGGGGGGGCACACAGCGTCACAGGAGACCAGGGGGAGGGGGGCACACAGCATCACAGGAGACCAGGGGGGAGGGGGTGGAGGGAGGTTTCACTGGCTAATGTTGGCATGTCGGAGCAAAATGGCATATTTGGCGGAAAGTCACATAGCAGGGCGCAAAAGTCCATAGCGGTATTGGCTGATAGCATATCATACACAGATGGAGGAGGGGTTTGTTGCTTACCCTACAGTAGGATTAATCACTGGACGGGGGTTGAATGAACAGCATGTGAGGGCCCCTCAGCCCGAACAGGCCCAGACATGATGTGGCCTTGGGCTATTGGCCTTCGGCGTAGGGCCGGCTTCCGCCTGCCGGGACCTCAATTAGCCTATAAGGGCTTCCTTGAGAGGTTGCTAGGCGACCAAATGCAAACAAAATGCAAACGCTCTTGCGGCAACCATCTTACGGCTCCTGCTGCAAGAAAGGTGCTGCCTGTGCACACATGTGTCGCAGGGTATGGTGATGGTGGGTTGTTGGTGCCACGGCCTCCCAGTGAGGGTAACCCCTTTTGATGAATCTCGCAGATGAGAATGCAAGTGTCATGGGGGATCCGAGGTCTAGCAGCTCCTGCGGCTAGTGCGTGCGGCGCAACAGCAAGGATGATCAGCTGCTCCAGCAGCTGGGAGATGGTCGGGGCTCCTGCCCCTGTAGAGGGGGTGTCTGGAATCCATTTCCCAAACAGGCTTCATGTTTTCCATTGAGCTGCTGTCTTTGATATCAGGCCCAGTTCTTTCCTGATCTGTATTGAAGCGATCTAGGCATATTAAGAGCTTTCTTCCAAAAGATGCCTTTGAGAATTGGGCGGCGCTTTTGTGGCGAGTAGGGCATCTGCACCGTAAGTAAGGGTTGGAACTACTTTGAAGAACTCAATGAGCGGGAGAAATGAGCATTTACCGAATTTGTTCCTCAGGATATTGGCTTCTTTGGCTACAGCCATAGCTTTCCCACTTAGGAAGTTGATTGAGTACACTTCTCATACACTATTCGAGATCTGGATCCCCAGGTATTTGAATGATTCCACTGATTAGATTTCGGTTTGATTTAATCGCCATTTGAAGATCATCTTTCTGGTCCTCTGGCTTTTTTTGAGGTTAAGAACCTTTGTTTTATTGGTGTTGATTTCCAGGTTGTTCATCTCTTCATAGTTTGCAAACCGGTTTGTCTTTGAAGGCCAATTGTGGGGAAATCCATAAGGACCAGGTCATCTGTGTACAGCAGGCGAGATCTTAATTTTGCCAATTTTCGGGGGATAGCTTCTGATGTTTTCCATATATTTACCAATGTCCGAGATGTAGAGGTTGAACAGGGCTGAGGCAAGGGAGCAGCCCTGTTTTACGCCCCTACCCGTCGGGATCCTCTCACTCAGAAGTCCTCCTGCATTAAGCCGGATTCGGATCAAGGTGTTTGTATGCAGTTTGTACAGTTGCTCAAGCATATCTGGTGGACTGTTCTAGTTCTCCAGCTTTTTCCATAGGCAATGTCTGTTGATGCTGTCGAAAGATTTGGAAAAATCGACAAAGGCCAGATGGATCTTTGACTTTGCTATCAAGATGTTTGCTTTTAACAAGGCTGCTATCAAAGGTCGGGGGTGGGGGGGTAAGGGGGATGGCAGGTTTCCAGCCCCTTTTCAAAGCCTGTCTGGAATTTCTATATGACCATTCGCTGAGGACAATAAATTTAGTCTTTTTAGAAGTAGCAAATCATCTCCGAATTCACCAATCCGGCTTGCACCACGACCGTTCCGACCCCCTCACAATCACTGTGCTACTCACTCTCCCTCCACTTTTACACCACGGCTCTTGAAAGAACAAATACTCTAGCCACTAAACTAGCACTCTTACATCCAACAGGCAATTCTTCCCTCGTACCGGCCAGCCCACCAGCTGCGACCACTACGCAACCAACGTTTGAATCCTTTAGTCCAATATCCCCAGAGAAATTTCTGAAACTTCTATCTGCCCACAAACCATCGGCTCGCCGCTGGACCCTTGCCCAGCCACAACCCTCAAAGAAATGTTCGCTTCCACCTGCACAGGAGAACACGCAAGATCCATCATAAATGCCTCACTTTCCTCTGGCATCTTTCCAGACGCCTTCAAAACAGTTCATGTCAAACCCCCAATTAAAAAAACTTCGCTCGACCCTCTCGAGCCCAAAAACTACCGCCCCATCTCAAACACCAGGTTCCTTGCCAAACTCATTGACTGAACGCCCTACTCCCAACTAAATGCCTTTGTCGAAGCCACGATCTCCTAGACCCTGCCCAATCAGGTTTCAGAGCCCGTCACGGAACTGAAACCACCCTAACCTCAATCTGGGATGACCTCAAAATGACGGCAGACTCAGCAGGATGCGCCGCACTAATCCTTCTTGACCTATCTGCAGCCTTCGACACAATCAACCACTCAATCCTCCTAGACCGCTTCCCCTCCCTAGGAATTCGTGTAACCGCTCTTAAATGGATAGCTTCATTCCTCAAAGATAGGTACCAAATAACGATACTTTCCACCTATACCTCCCAAGCCCGACCAGTAGACACAGGAGTCCCACAAGGAGCATGCCTATCCGCCCTTCTGTTCAATCTCTGCCTGATCACCCTCCCACCAATAATTTGTTCACACAATATCCTGTGTTACAACTACACCGACACTCAACTAATTCTAAAACTCCTGAACTCAAAACCAAACTCCCGGCCTGACCTGGCCTCCTGCCTCCTTGACATAGAACTCTGGATGACCCAAAGCCACCTCTTGCTAAACCCCTCCAAAACAGAAATCATGGTATGTGGCAACTCGGAACTTCTTCCGCACCCACTACCATGGCCATCCACCATGGGCAACTCACCGACCCCCTCCAACTCAGTGAAAAATTTTGGATGCACCCTTGACTCTGACCTAGCACTCTCGCACCAAGTCAACAACGTCTCAAAGTCCTGCCACTACCACCTCAAAACCCTTAGGTGCATTTTCCATATCTCTCCTTTCCCAACAGACTCTTCACGGTCCAATCAATCCTTATATCAAGACTGGACTATGCAAACCCCTTATAACTTGGAGTCCACGCGTACCAACTGAATAAACTCCAAAGAGCACAAAACGCAGCAGCCAAATTGCTACTTGCGCTTGGCCCAAGAGACCACATCTCCCCAGCACTTAAGACGCTGCACTGGCTTCCAGTAGCCCGAAGAGTCACTTTCAAAACCTTATGCATCTCCCATCGAGCACTGCATAAAACCAGACCTCAATATCTTCAAGACAAGCTAAAACCCTATCACCCTCCACGCACCCTAAGATCAAGCTCAGCAGGCCTCCTAGTCATACCAAAGACAAACTCGGTCACATTAGGCGGATCATCATTCTCAGCCTTGGCCCCCACGCTGTGGAACTCACTCCCACCCCACATCCGCCTAATTGGGGATTTAATGTCTTTCCGCAAACTTCTGAAAACCTGGCTCTTCCCCTAAAACCAACCCAAACAGACTAACAGCATCTCAATGGTACCAACCGAACAAACTACCTGATGCGAGAGATTGATAGCTAATAACCCCTAATATAAATTAGAAGGACAAACAGAATCAAACGAATGAAGTAGATCAAAGCAATGAAATGGTTAATAAGAGTAAATCATACGGATACGGTAAAGAGATTTAAACTCCTGAAATGGACCCAATGCATGAGGAGTGAACGAAGTAAACGGCGTGGAGCAAATAGTTAGAATGGATGAAGCAAGGGGAACAGATGAATGCGCTGAATGGACGAATGCAGATGACTATATAGTTCGAATGAGTGTGGAAATCGAAGGTGTATGTAGATCGGATGAGTGTATAAAATGGATGAACATGTTCAGCGGATGAGTGTGTAGAGCGGCTCGTGTGTAGAGCGGACGAGCGTGTAGCGCGGACGAATGCGTAAATACAGAGAAGCGAGTAGAACGCAGGAGTGCGTAAAACAGATGAATGTGTAGAACGGATGAGCGTAAACCGGATGCATGTGTAGAACAGAAGAGTATGAGTAAGAGCGGATGAGAATGTAGAGCGCATGAGTGTGGATAGCAGATGAGTACGGAAGTGCGGAGAGTGTGTAGATCACTGGAGCAGATGAACGTACAGACCTGGCGAATAGAATGGCGGATGCGTATAGAACGGATGAACATGTTGAGCGGATGAGTGGGTAGAACGGCTGGTGTGTAGAGCGGACGAGCGTGTAGCGCGGATGAATGCGTAAATACAGAGAAGCGAGTAAAACGCAGGAGTGCGTAAAACTGTTGAATGTAGAACGGATGAGCGTAAACTGGATGAGTGTGTAGAACAGAAGAGTATGAGTAAGAGTGGACGAGTAGGTAGAGCGCATGAGTGTGGATAGCGGATGAGTACGGAAGTGCGGAGAGTGGGTAGATCGCTGGAGCAGATGGATGGATAGAGCGGACGAGTATACAGAGCAGACGAGTATACAGAGCGGACGAGTATACAGAGCGGACAAGTGGATAGAGCAGATGATGGTATAAAACCGATGAGTATAGTGATGAATATATGCAACATGATATTGCTGTTGAATGCGTGAAAAGCACGAGTGCATAAAGCCGATAAGTGCGGGGAGCGGATAAGTGTCGAGAGTGAATACGCGCGAGGAACTGTTCGTGGGGGACTATTGAGCTTAGGGAGTGGGTGAGTGCGGGGAGCAGGCGATTGCGTAGAATGGGTGATTGCGTAGAGCAGATGGTGTAGTGCATGCAAAGGGATAAAGCGGACAAACACCTGGAGCGGATGAGTTACAGAGACCGGATGATTGCGTAGAATCTATAAGCATGTAGAACGGATGGATGGGGAATGCATGCTGAGTGCGGGGAACGGATGAACGAGCAGAGCGGGATGGATGAGCTGGGCAGAAGAATGGGTAGAGTGGAAGACAACATAGAACAGACTAGTGGGTAAGAGCGACAAATATATAGAACAGACTAGTGGGTAGGAGCGACAAATATATAGAACAGACTAGTGGGTAGGAGCGACAAATATATAGAACAGACGAGTGGATATGAGCGAATGAGTGCCCATGAAAAAAGGGGTACGTAGAAGGGGAAGAGTGTGTAGAGGAGATGTGTGCATAGAGGGGGTGAGGGCGTAGCGGGGGTGAGGGCGTAGCGGGGGTGAGGGCGTAGCGGGGGTGAGGGCGTAGCGGGGGTGAGGGCGTAGCGGGGGTGAGGGCGTAGCGGGGGTGAGGGCGTAGCGGGGGTGAGGGCGTAGCGGGGGTGAGGGCGTAGAGGGCATAAAGCGGAGGAATGCCTGGAACGAACGAGTGCCTGGAACGAACGAGTGCCTGGAACGAACGAGTGCCTGGAACGAACGAGTGCCTGGAGTGAATGGATGTGTTGCGTAGAATGGGCGAGTACGTAGAACGAACAAGCACAGATTGCATCCAGCACTGACGAGTGCACAGAATGGATGAGTACGTAGAGCTACTGAATGCGTTTACCATGGGGCAAACAGGAGTGCACGCGTGGAGCAGACAAGAGTGCACGCGTGGAGCAGACAAGAGTGCACGCGTGGAGCAGACAAGAGTGCACGCGTGGAGCAGACAAGAGTGCACGCGTGGAGCAGACAAGAGTGCACGCGTGGAGCAGACAAGAGTGCACGCGTGGAGCAGACAAGAGTGCACGCGTGGAGCAGACAAGAGTGCACGCGTGGAGCAGACAAGAGTGCACGCGTGGAGCAGACAAGAGTGCACGCGTGGAGCAGACAAGAGTGCACGCGTGGAGCAGACAAGAGCGCACGCGTGGAGCAGACAAGAGCGCACGCGTGGAGCAGACAAGAGCGCACGCGTGGAGCAGACAAGAGCGCACGCGTGGAGCAGACAAGAGCGCACGCGTGGAGCAGACAAGAGCGCACGCGTGGAGCAGACAAGAGCGCACGCGTGGAGCAGACAAGAGCGCACGCGTGGAGCAGACAAGAGCGCACGCGTGGAGCAGACAAGAGCGCACGCGTGGAGCAGACTGGAGTGTGCATGGCAGACTAGAGCGCGCAGGAGGGACAGGAACGCATGAGTGCGCGGAGCGGACCGGAGTGTGTGGAGCAGACTGGGGTGCACGGGGGGAGGATGGGAAAGCCCGGAACGCATATAATTGCGCGACGTATATAGTATGGCTTGGAATGCAGAGAACGTTTGAAAGAGCATTTAACCCATCATATCATACCACCATGCTTACTCTTCTCCTTTACATCACCACTCAGCTAGAACACAGATAATATGACACCATTCGGTATAACTGTTCTCATACCAACATCCGCCGCTCACTCCACATCATTCTAACTAAACACTGCTGGTTACACCCCCCCCAGCCAGGCGTCCTCCTCAGGCCTAACGCAGCCACATCCGGTCTGGATAAATCCAGAAGTATGTGTTCATTCTGGCAGATCTCTCAACCACCACACTTACTGCTAAGAAGCAGCTATTACACGAATAACCACCAGCTGCACACATACCCAGTGCTCACACGGACCTTTTGACTCTCTACTGATCTGAACTTCGGTTCCCAAGGGCGTTCAACCTACCAGCACCTTCAGACCATACCAATGGTATATAAGGCGCTATATAAATGCAAAATAACAATATAGTTTCCCCATTATGTCCAACAGGGCAATTGGACGATAGTCCTTATGGTCATTCCTGTTCCCGTTTTTGAAGATTGGAATTACGTGGGCTGTTTTCCACGATGGTGGTATTGATTTAGATCCTAAGACATTCAATAATACCATATCCAACAGGATCGCCCATTGCTCTGGATTTTCCTTCAGAGACATATTGAATAGTCCACCCGGACCCGGTGCATGTGATGGGTTTAGATGTTTGATTTTGTTCAGTAGGTCTTCACGGTTGTATGGCAGCGTCCAAGTATTTGGAGGGCTCCAAATAGGGGGTGTGTCTTTGAATAGTGATCCAAAAAAATAAGACCCCTCCCCCAGATGGAGCCCTTTAAGATTGACCAGTCGCAGGGTGCGGCGCCGCTGCGGTTGCGGGGAAGGCTGCCGATCATAAAGATAAGCAGATTTCCATCGAAGTTTGACGGGTCCGTTGGTGCTTTGACATGCTCCAACAATACTGCCGAAACAGAACCTTGGGTCGTGTGTTTGGTGTTATGATTGTGTACACCCCTGCCGCCGGGTGTTTTCCCCATGGCGTGACTCACGTCAGGCCTGGTGGGGTCGGGGACGGGCATCATGGACCGAGAGCTGTCTGCCGTTAGGTCAATGGTTTCCGACTCGCAGGCCTGGTCATCGCTAGTGCCCCCCCCCCCCCCCCCCCAATCACTTTCGACAGTTGAAACGGCGGAGGGGGTGGGGGGTAGGGGGAGAACATTCGGCCTGCAACATGCAGCTTCAAGCGGCGCTCCTTAAGCATCTTGGGGCGCAGGAGTTTACACGCCACGCAAGAATCCTCGTTGTGGTCGAGGGGAAAGACAATTGTTGCACTGAGAGTGCTCGTCCTTCCACCGATATTTGGCCCTACACGAGTAGCAAAAAAACAAAATGGCATCTTTTCCATAGCGCGAGACAGGTATAGCAATGACAGAACGCAGGGAGCAAAGAGGGTGAAAGAGGAAAGGCATACTTGTAAAGAATATGGCCACCCCGACCCCAATCTCCCTACTGTATATGCCGGGCAGAAGGCCCGGCCATATGGACGGCAGCGGCGGCCGAATCAACAGGCGTCGAAAGTCCTTAGCAATCTTCAGCGTTGTACAGGATTCACCCGTCTAAGTGATTTAACAGGAATTACGATAAAGTCGATAAATATGACAATAACGCTATCTCTATGTAAGAGCTCTGCATTAGGGCTACCAGTAATCTGGGCAGAAAAAAACGATCTGAGGGACCTCACCGCGTGAGGTATTTTGGGTACACTACACGTTATGTTAGGTATAGTGTTACAGACACGCCTATGCCGACATACTCTTGAGATCCTCGAAAGACAAGATGCAATACTCTGCAGTTACTACTGGATGCCAGACCATATGCACAGCATGTGATTCGAAGCAGATTAACAAGCATCAGAACAGTAGTTTCACCAAGAGAAGGTATTTAAACCTTTGGGAAATCAAAGACACTTACCTGTGCCACTGCACTGAAGGTACTGTGTGTTACAATGTAAACATGATGCCTATGGAGTTTGTCCGACTCCAAAGTTAAAAGAAACAGAATCCAAAGCAAAGAAAATACGAGGCAGTGGGAAAAAGGTCTCTCTCCAGGTTAAAAATGAAAAGTCCACAAGTCCAACAAAAAGAGCTGGGAGTCTCTAAGGTAGAAGGGAATTAGCACATTTCTGAAAATTCTCCCTAACAAAGGGTCACGTTAACAAAATTGTTTCTACATCAGCATACCATCTCAAGCTGCTGAGTCAAATCAGACCCTTTCTATCCAAGGAAAACTGCCCTTGCTATAATAGCACAATCATCAGAGCTAAAACTGATTACTGTGATAGCCTGTTGTATGGAATGAGCAAGGGTACTATTGCTAACTACAAGTGATACAGAATAGTGCTGTGTGAGTAGTTGAGTGACTGGAAAAAGATAAAAGCGCTCAGGCCAGGTGGCCACTTCATTGGTATCCTGTGGAAGATTGGATAACCTTCTGACGGCTCACCCTCACAAGTGCCTATTCGGTAATAGTCCTAGCTACTTATCAGAAAGGATTTCTTGGCTACCTGCACAGAGAATATTAAGGTCCAACTTTACCAAACTGCTGATTGTGCCAAGAAATGTGGTTTTAGATGGGCATTGTACCTTTGATTATGCGGCTCTAAGCTCTGGAATGCCATGGCACCTGTACTGCATGTGCATCGTAGTTGCTTTCTAGAAACGTTCATGTGTGCCTTTAAAACATACCTTTTTGCCCTACTAGTTTTCTTTAATTAGCTTCTTCCCCGTAAGCTATTTTGACCTATAGTAGGTATGTGTCCTTACCCTTTGTCTTTTCTTGCTGTGTATGCGTATTTAAGTCCGTGAGCGTTGTGAGGCCTCCTGGCTAGCTTTTGGCGCAGGATAAAGAAAAATAAATAAGGAGAAATGGGAAGGGTGAGCGAGGGGGGGGGGGGGTAAAAGCAATTGAGGGGAGCAAGACAAATGAACGGGGCACGTTTGATGCCCGTGAGGATCAAAAATACTTTAATTTGAGCGTTTTTCAGGTTATCAGGGGTATTCCGGGGGAATCTTGCAAGATTACTGTGGTAACGTCACAAGGTGCAATCAAACATTAATGTGCATCATACAAACTAGCGTGAGGTGGGTGATGGGAGATGGTCAGGGAGGTAAACAGCTATTGTTGGCATGAAGCGCACAAAGAAAAGAGGAGGTGGACCCACGATGAGTGCCTGTGAGGACAGCGAAGACTTCTTAATTTTCTGTTTTTTTCACAGGAATCGGCATATCGCTAAGCTACCACAGGCATTGGAAATTAGGTCTGCAAAATTATCTCAGGAAGATGGAGCAGGAAAAAATAAAACACCTGCAGAGATCACATCTACTGGGTCATATGCATTATTGACGCATAGCGCAGCGGCTTAAAATATTGGGCGTCCCATGTGGTTATGATTGTTTATCAAATGGAAAAGGCAAAATAATTTTTGCTCGCAAAGGAGAAATTACTTACCGTAATGTTCTTTCTATGGATTCTTCTCACGCAGATTCCTCATCAGATAGATATCCATTCCAGCGTCAGCTGCTCAGAAAACTTTACAGGTGGCATAGTGCACCTCAACTCTGCCACGATCAGTCTTGCCACAATAGTCGTTCATATACTGCGTCACTACACCCCTGTACCTCAGTTCCTACCTTCCTCCCCCTCTAACCCCCCCCCCCCCACCCAGCTCAGCCCCGGCTGAGGAAAACCAACGATACGGCCAAACAGCCAAAAGTGATAACGAAAATGAAAACCCTAAACTGGGCTTTTTTGTGGGAAATGGAGACTGCAGAAGGAACGCGGCACTGAACCAAAACAGGCCCATAGCCCCTGAAACCATAGCACACTTCTTTCCTCCCAAGAGAAAGACAGCAACTGTCTGTAGACATGTTCATAGAGGGGGTTGGATGGGAGGGGCGATGAGAAATCTGCGGGAGACAAATCCATAGAAAGAACATTAAAGTAAGTAATTTCTCCTTCAATGAATTCTCTTTCTCCTGCAGATTCCTCATCAGATAGACGCACCAAGCAGTATTGATATTGGAGGCAGGATGAAAGTAGTTGCAGCAGAAGATTCTGCCCTTCAGAGATGCACAGTGTGATCCACAATGAGATGGTCTGTTTTGAAACGGCTAAGCCTTTTCTAGCCACAAAGGCTGCCACAAATAACTGGCCCACCTTCCTGAATTCCACCGTTCTGGGCACATAAAAACTCAATTTCCTCTTCGGGGCTAGCCTGTGAAAGCGCTCCTCCACAGAGGGGTGCAGAGGTAGGTAAAAACAGGAAAGTCAATTGCTTGGGACAAGTGAAATTCCGACACAACCTTGGTCAGGAATCCGGGCCACACCTTTAGGGAAACATTTTCTTAGAAGAAATGAAGGAAAGGTGCCTTGCAATACAAGGCCTGCAGCTCACTGACCCATCTGGCTGATTCAATGGCCATTAGGAAAGTGGTTTTCAGGGTGAGCAACTGCAAAGAACAAGAATGGAAAGGCTCAAACTGAGCCGCCATGAGAAACATGAGGATCAACTTAAGGTCCCAGTCAAGAGCGACAAAAGGAGTGGGTAGAAACGTATTCTCAATTGGGCCATAACCGGGATCGTAAAGAAAGACCCTTGATCCAGAGACCTTTTGAATGCAGACAAAGCCGTCAAGTACCTTTTGACTGTGGTGACCTGAAGGCCTGACGAGGCCACTGACAGAAGGAAATCCATCACTGTAGTGGTGGAGCAAAAGATTGGGTTAGTGTTCCCTGCACCACGCCTTGAATCTTCTCCATCTGCATGCATACAGCGATCTTGTTGACAGTCTGCGTGCAGCCAGCAGCACTTCTAGTACGTCCTCAAAGAGGTCCCAGTCTCATCTCATCCGCTCAAGAGTCACGCATGTAGGTTGAGGGATTCTGGGCTCGGATGGAGCACCAGACCTTCCGACTGAGATAGGAGATCTGTCCGACGAGGCAACCAGAGTGGTGGGCAGATGGTCAAGTCTAGAAGGTCCGAGTACCATGTCCTCCTCGCCCAATCAAGATCAGGGTTGCTCGAAGCCTCCTCAACAGCCTGAAAACCCACTGAATGACAGGAATCGGAGGGAAGGCATAGTGGAGGGTGAAGGACCAGTCCACTAGAAACGCACCCCGTAGCCCGTCGTTCGCTGGGAATTCCCTCTTCCAGGACTTCCTGGCACACCTCACATACATGTGAGAACCTGCTCACTCAGAGCATCTGCCAAACCGTTATGTCCCCGATTCCCCAACAGCCAAAACCAAAGCTGCATCACCTCTGCAAAGGGGGAGGGAGCGCACACCACCCTGCTTGTTCAGGTAGTGCATAGCCACTGCATTGTCCGCCAAATACTAGGACATGCTTCGCCTTCAGAGAGGGTGCAAACAACTTCAGGGCGAACCCGATGGCTTGCAAAACACCAGACTGTTTATGTGTCACCTGGTCTCCATCGCTGACCGAAGTCTGCTCACCTGCAAGTCTTCGAAGTGAGCACCCCAACCTTTCAAGGACGCATCCATGACCACCCTGACCAGGGGCCACGGAGGACAGAAGGGTTCCCGCGTCAACATGTTGCTGCTGCTGGCCCACCGAGAGCTCATCGACCACCGACCTGGATACCCTGAGAATGTCCCTCAAAGGGACGAAATACTGGGACCACTGACCCTGAAGGAGCCATTGAAAAGACTACATCCGCAGTCTGTCCTCTGGCACCAGAGAAATGCAGGAGGCCACAAGACCTAAGAGGCAGAGGAAGGAAGCCGCTGGTAAGGTGCATGGTTCTGGAAGAGCTGGACCATCTGTCCGACGCTGGCGACTCTCCTCAGGAGGAAAAGCCTTCCCCACCGATTATCTAGGACTACTCTGATGAACTGGAGCCTCTGTGCTGGTGTCATGTGTGACTTCTGCCCAGCCTTTGGAGTAGCGAGCAGATGCCCTGGCGATGGGACAAAACCTATCGAGTCGACCTCATCTAGGTATGGAAACACATGAACGCCAGATCTCCCGAGGTAGGTCATTACAACCGCCATGAGCTTGATGTAGACATGGGAGCGGAGGTCAACCCAAAGAGGAGCGCCTTGAATTGGTAGCGCTTTTCCCCTATAAAGGAATCACAGAAACTTCCTTTGCTTCCAATAGATTGGCACATGAAAGTACGCTACCTGGATCTATAGACACCAGCTACTCTTGCAACTCGAGAGTGTGGAGAATGTCTCTCAAATTCAACATCTTGAAGTTGTCTTTCCTCAGGAACTTGTTCAAGGCTCGAGGTCCAAGATGGGAAGGGGTCCTCCATCCTCACCCATTCTACCTTCTTGGGTACCAGAAAATAATGGGAATACCAAACCGATCTCTTTGCTTGGGAGGTAGCTCTTCCATGGCAGCCTTGAAAAGCAGAGCTTGCAGCTCTTTCTGGAGCTCCTGCTCTGGTGGGGGTGGTGGTTGGTTCGTTGTCTTAAGAAAGGCCATCAGTAACCCCACCGCACGAGCTGAAGAGCCCAGGCATCAGAGGTAATATTCCCCCAATTGGGCCCAGTGCTTGGTTATCCTCCCTCCAACCGGCGAATCGTGGGGGGAGAAATCAAAGCAGCTTTGAGGGCAGAGCCGCCGCTGCTGCTGCTGCTGCGGGCCCCCAGAGGCCGCCCTTCCCCTAGCACAGAAAATGTCTCTGCCTGGCTTGCGGGAGCTGAGCCTTCCTGTAATTGGGGACATAGTCCTGGTAGCCCTTGATGCAAAACTAAAGGCAGGCTTGGCCAGCTGTTGCAGCTAGGCCCAACAACGTTGTGGCTAGCTTGGACTCTGAATTTCTCCAGAGAGTCCAAGCTAGCCACAGAGTCGCTGGGCCTAGCTGTGCAAGCCTGCCTTTAGTTTTGCATCAAGGGGTAGAGGCTACCAGGACTATGCCCCAATCGTAGGAAGGTTTAGGTCCCGCAGGCCAAGCAGAGATGTTTTCTGTGCTCGGGAAGGGGAAGGGTGGCCTCTTGAGGCCCGCAGCAGCGGCTCTGCCCCAAAGCTGCTTTGATTTCTCCCCGCCCATAATCGCCGGTTAGAGGGAGGATAACCAAGCACTGGGCCCAATGCTGGTATGCTTAGGTCACATGCTATGTATAGGCCAACATCTAGTTGTAGTCGCAGAGTAGCATATGATTTGTTTTCAAAACTCAAAAAGGGGCATTGTCTAGTCGTGTCGGTAATACTATCCCTAGTGTGATGTCCCTGGTACCCACAGTCCTTCACGCGTCGAAGTCCCTCAGATTGTTTTGTTTCTGACATGAGGAAGCGTGAAGTGTAACTCAAGTACATATGTAATAAAGCAGAAAATAGTGATAGAGCAAGAAGATCTATGCACCTCCGACTCCAGGAGGCAAGGGAGGTTGGCGCATGTGAATCTAAGCAGATACAAGCATCAGAAATACGATTACAGTGAGTAATGTATCCCTTCTGAGGCTTATGGATCTGCTTAGATCACATGTTATGCATAGATTAGCAAGCAGTATCTGGAAAATGAGGTGGGTTGTGAGAAGGTACAGCGGCAAATAGATGTTTTAGCACCGCTTGTGCCACCTGTGAATCTGCTTTAGTATGTGTGTCAATGCAATAATGCTGAGTAAAGATATGTACGGAACTCCAAGTATCTGCTTTGCAAATAGCGTCTAGGGGACGTTTGCAATAAATGCTAAAATAGCCCCTGTGCCTCTGGTAGAGAGCAATTGGTGTGAAATGCAGTATCTTTTTTGACAATGAATAGCATAGTTGTATGTACTTGACTATCCATCTGGAGATGGCGTTCTGTGAAATGTGATCCCTTCCCTGCCAGCTGATATGAGAGTTGATTTGAGAGTTGGCCTGTTTTACATAGACTTTGTTTTATTTATATAGTCCAAGACCACCCTCCTTACATCTAGTGTATGGAGGTTCCCGTCATCCGGAGTTAAATGCATTTTGGAAAAAAGTAGGTAGTTCAATGGATTGGTTGACATGGAACTTGGATATGAATGTAGGTGAAAACCTAGGAGGTGTTCTAAGGACCACCTTGTCTTTGTGGATCATAAAGAAAGGGTCTTGTACAAACAGTGGCGTAGCTCACTAACCTGTCTAATGGAAGTGATTGCTACTAGAAAGCAGTCTTGTAGGTTAAGTGTTGTAGGCTGGCTTTGTGCATAGGCTCAAATGGCAGACCAATATGTTTTGAGAGCACAACATTAAGGTCCCAACCTGGTGGAGGGCTCCCTCCATGAAAGCCTTAATAACCAGAACTTTCCACCAAGACACCTCGTTTTGTGAAGTGGTGTACGTGGACAGAGCCACTAGGTGCACTTTGATGAGTTAAATACTAGGCCAGAATCTAGTAGTTAAAGCATGTAGTCTAGAATCATGGAAGGGGAATATTCAATTGGATTTAAGAAGGATGTGGATTGAGTGTTGTCCCCCCGTGTTGGGGCAGAGAGTTTGGTTAGTTTGCACAATGCCAGTTTGAGCAGGTGTGGAACCATGGTTTTCGTGCCCACATTGGAGCCATCAGGATTAGCGTAGTGTGTTCCTAGTGCATCTTGTGCACTAGTCTGCTGAGTGGTGCTGGGGGTGGGAGGGACTAATTTGCATAAGCCAAATTCCCTGACCAACTCATCCACAGGGCATTCCCCTTGCACTCTGTTTGGGGAAACTTGGATGCGAAGTCTGGCCATTGTTCTTTTTGGCTTGTGGCAAACAAGTCTAAAGGGAGAAAACCCCACAGGGAAAAGACATTGTCTAGAATATCTTTGTTGAGCTGCCACTTGTGTTCTTCTGGAAGAGGAAGATTTCTGCTCAGAGAATCTGCCAGAGCAATGAGTTCCCCTGGAACATGTGGAGAAATTAAGAACATATTCCACTTGAATGCCACTTCCACATTTTGGGACAGTCTGGACAGACTTGGAGAGTGCGTCTTACCGTTTGTTAGGTAGAAAGGGGTTGCCTTCTCTAAGGACTTGTTCTGTCTGGCCTAGCAGATGCTTCTGAAAAGATTGCAGACCCTTGAGAACTGCTAGAAGTTCTAAAAAGGTTGATGTAGTCCACTGCCCATGAGATGTGGGGGAAGAAAATGGGCTCCCAATCCAGGGAGCGAGGCGTCGGTTGTTTGCATCGCTTGAACTAGTGGGTTGTGAAAGGGTTTTCCTTTCAATAAATTGTCTTTGGAGCACCAGCAAAGAGCCGGTACAAGGGTTAGTGAAACAACCAATAGATCGTCCCATTGTCCGCTTGCTTGAGACCATTGTTTTGCTAACCACTCTTGCACTAGGCGCATGCGCAGCCGCAGGTGTGGAACTAGGTAGATGCACGAGGCCATCATCCCAAGCAGGCGCACTGCTTTGCCTACGGTTATCTGGCAACCGGCTAGATAGGGAGGTATTGGTAGCAGCATCTCTCGTTTGAGGGGAAGACCAGACCTTCCCTTGTCTTTATAATTGCACCCAGAAATTGTTTTGTTTGACTAGGTACGAGACTGGATTTCTTCTTGTTGATGGAGAAACCTAATTGGAACAGAAGGTTGATTGTTTTCTGTGTGTTGAATTTGATGATTTGAGGTGTCTCCCATCAACCATTCTTCTAGATAAGGGTACACTGGGATGGACGCTCTGCCGCGACTGCTAGCACTTTTGTGAACACTCTTGGAGCCGGGGCTAAGCTGAAGGGAAGCACCTTGAATTGCTAGTGTTTGCCCGTTATCTGGAAGCACAGGTATGTGCTGTGGGCTGGGAACATAGAAATATGAAAGTATGCATCTTTCATATCCAATGTTGCCATGTAATTCCTCTGCTTTAGAAGGATAATCACTTCCTGAAGGGCTGTCATGCAAAATATTTGTGCCTTGACATACGTGTTTGCTGGGCGCATTGTTGGGTCTTTCTTTGGCACAAGGAAGTATGTTGAATAAATACCCTGATTTACCTGGTTTGCTGGGACGATCTCTATGGCGTCTTTCTCCAGCAGGGCCTTCACTTCCTCCAATAATATGCAGCTCTCTTCCGGTGTCATCTTGTGCTTTGGTGGGTGGCTTTTGTAGAGGTTCTATACAATATCCATCCACTACAGTCTGACATGATCTCCCCTGTGTAGATGAATTGTGAGATACAACCTCCTACTGGAGGGGACCTGGAGCGGGGCGTCATTGTTTGGGTGGGATGGAGAATCTGGCCAAGAAGACTTTACCCCTGCTCATGAACCTTTAATAGCCTCTTTGAAAATTTGGTGAGGATTGTCCCTGCAAGTTGCCCCAGGATGAGGATTGTTAAACTGGCTGTAACCAGAAGAGAATTGAGGGCCTTGCCCACAAAGCCTTCTTGTGTTGGAAAACCCCTATGTACAAACTTCATGTTGGACACCGCCTAAGAGATTTTAGGGTGTCAATCTTCTTTGCAATTTTAAGGGCATCCTCAACCGCTTTTACAAACCGTGCATTTGGTTCAATAGGCATGTTGACTAAGGTGTCCTGTGTTTCAAGTTTAAAACCCGATTGGCTAAGCGATGCTTAATGAGCATGCCTTCAGCTATGATATGGCCAGGTTGTTCTTTAGGATGCAGTTGGCTACCGGCTTGTCCGATCCAGTCTTGAATCTTCCTGCAGGAGTGATGCTGGCCCACCAGACCCGCCAAAGTCTGCCTGCCTAACAGACTGTAAGCAGATAAAACTACCAAGCTGGCAAACCCAAGGGAAAAGGGGAATGGAGAAAAAAAATGCAGATCTTCACTGGCTTGTGCTGATGCTCTTTGGAACTGGATTGAAACGCCTCAGTGTCTGTGATTATCTAGGGGAAGGAGAGATTATATATATATATATATATATATATATATATACACATACACACACACACACACACACACACACACACACACACACACACACAGATTAATCATTCTACTCTTGTTCTTTTTACTTAATTACAGCCACCCTCCTTAGTACCAGCTGCCTATGCTCTGGTGCCGATAGGCTTTCCTTACTTGTTGCAGTTGAAATAAGAGTATTCTGCAGTTCTTTATTCTTTCTCTCACAATATCTTCACAGCTATTGTTTCTTCCATAGAATACTGGTCCAGATAAATGTCAATGCTGACAAAATCTATCTTTTTCTCTCTTCAGCTGTAAATTACTATTTTCTGAATCAACTGTATTTTTCTCTGTTGGTTGCTTAACCTAATATCTCATTTTCTTTCTTTGTAAAGTCTTTCATTTTATTTCTGCTAACCAAAAACTGATGCACTTTCTGTTTTTAATCTTACTTCTTTTGAGCGCCTCTTGTTTTACTGAAACTATTCAGCACAACCTTTCGACGCTTTTCGTTGCTTTAAATCAGCTCAGCTGACCGGCTCCGACGCAACGAGTCTGATTCAAATCCTCTTCCTGCAATGACACGACGCACGTGCACGCGGCTGCACGCAGACCTGTTTAGGTCATTTACTCTAATCTTACTCGAACAAGCTTAGCGCGAGATGAAAAAAGATACGCTCGCGACTGGCTGAATTATTTAATAACAAATACTAAGTTAGTACTTATTTATTTACAATTTACTTAAAAGATTTCACGCGCGTCTGTTAGTTTGTTAACATGCGCATAAACACAACAATTCAGTTCCATAAATCACACGCAACTTGCTGTATTCAAGATGACTCACAGAACCTTTTCAGTTATAGAAAGTCTTAACTTTTAAAAATTTAGATATTCAGATTAACAACTCAAATTACTTTAACATCTAAAACTGAATAATAAACACTCCTTGGCTTTTAAACTTTGAAGTATGAAGAAACTGCGACCTGCCTCTAAGGCAACTAAAATGAAGGGCAGTTTAGAACTCTTGTTAGAATTCCAAACTACCCCACAATCAATTCCCTCCAATTACTGCTGCTGAAAGGAAACTCCATCTTGCTTTGGGAAAACAAATGATTCCTGCAAGTTTCATTTAGGAATGTTTCTTTTAAAATGCTCAAATCAATCCAAACATTACCCAAACACCACTCTGCTAAAACTAACTTCCATTAACAGTGTTTTAAAATGGTGAACCTAAAAATGAATAACTACATGAATCTTTAATTTAGTGCCTTTTAAAAGTGTGTGCTTTTGAAACTCTTGAAATGTCCCATGGAATCCTGACACAGCATTCCTTCTGTTAGTCTTTAGGAGCTGAGATTTTAGAGGCTCCGGGAATTTCTCAATTTGAAGTTGCAGTCCGTCGCACATATGGCGTTTGTAGGTAGCCAAAACGGTAGTATTGTTGGTTATCTTCTGAACGGCAGTAGAGGAAGATTGCAGGAGGGGAATGAATCGAGTTGCAGACTTCTTGTCTCCAGGAATGTTCTCCACAATGTCCCCATCAACTTGGGCCTCCTGGGTGTCTATTTTGAAATGTTCTGCGGCCTTGAGGAGAAGCTCATTGTATTAGAGCTGGTGGTCGACTGGAGAGTCAGCCACTGGTTGATCTTGATGGTCTGGGGACTGGATAACTTAGAAATCGTCATATTGGTCTTGTTCACCCTGATCCTGATCATACTGATCCCCTGGATCTCGAGAGCCAGGATCAAGTGAACCTGATGTGTCTACAAAATAGAAGACTTGAGAGGGGAGGTGGAGTCTGGCACTGGGTGTAGGTGCTGGGTTGAAAAGCGTCCAGGCGTGCCTTTTTGGTTGCTGGCTCATCCCTAGCTACTACTGTGTGTGATAGGCCCTGGAGGCTGAACAGTTCTGCAGGGTCCATGAAATCTACAAAAGAGGACATCTTCCTCATTACCCTATCAAAGCTCTCTGGGGTCCACACAGATGACCTTGGAAATACTCAAGTAGGAGTGTCCTACAAGGGTGTAGGCTCCTTGTGGTGCACGATCCCTGAATGTGTGTCTAAAGGTGCGGGGGTTTCCTTAGATGTAAAGGGGCCACTATCTTGGGAAGTGGAGTGCTTAGATGGTAAAAATGTTAATGGATTTCGACATCTTGGATTTTAGCAGAGGGCCCGGAACGTGTTTCTTAATGAGTTCTCTTGTTTTTGGAGGTAGTGGACCGGGCCATTGAAGCACCTTTCGGCACTCCTTTCGGCGCACAAAAGGGCGTCCGTTTATGCCCAGTGTCAGAAACAGACTTGTGGGTCTGTTTCGGAAGCCTGTCGTGCGGCGAGCGTGATGGCCCAATGGACAGAGAAGTTTTAGGACCTTTCCTTTGACACTACATGGCTTTCAAACGCTGACAGCGCGGCCAACGGTCGGCCGTGGGTTGTGTGCTTGGTGTGGCATGAAATGTGTGCGCATAAGTCTCCAGGAGTAGACTCCGCAGCAGGGCATCGGTCATGTTTAATGGAGTCAGGGGCTCGCACGTGGGAGTCTGTTGAATCCCATTCGCCCTCGGCATCACTTAGGACACCAACGTTGCCATCCCTGGAAGCTCCATCCACGTCAATGGAGGCCTCGGCCTGCATGGAGTGGGCGGCCCAGTGTTTTGTTGCACGGTCCTTCCCTAGAATCCCCCACCCCCTCCCTTCCCTCATCACTCACCCTCCACAGCACGCCACCCACTCTCTAGCACCAACCTTCTCGAGCCCCCCCATCATTCCTCCCCTGAGCACACACCTAGAAACCCTCCCGACCACTTCACTGCAGCCTAACGCCACTCGTCCACTCTCCTACCCCCACCCTGCATCCAACTAAAAAAATCAGAGGTGCACTCTGGTTTGCCAACCACCTCGCTCTGCAGAAGCCTATTCCCCTCCCCCTTTCCACCCAATCTCATCGCCCCCCACACTCCTCTGACCTATTGAGAACTCCCTAATACCCCACGCCAAGACACCTCGCCCCTTTCAAACTCCCAAACCAGAGGAGCCCGCTGGCGCTCCAAAAATCCCAAACACTCACCCTCTTCCACTTGTTCCTTCCACCCTCCAACAAACATCCCTCCCTCCCTTTCGCCCCCCCATACCTCAGAGTCCCTCTCCCCCAACACACCACAGAACTGTCTCCCCTCTCACCCACCCCCCCGCTCACCCCTCCTTATCCACCCCTCGACCTCTGCCAACTACCCCCCTCATCATATCCCTTGCCCCCTCTAAAAGCAGCACGTCTCGCCCTCGCAAGAACGGTAGCTGTATCTCCCATCACCCACCGACCCCTACCCTCTCTCACACCCCTATTGCACCTAAACCCTGACGATCTGTCCACTCGCCCGCCCCTCCCTAACTCTAACTCTACCCACACCCCTCACATATCCTTTCTCCCGCCTTCTCTTCCCAGCCTCCACTGATCTAAACCCATCCCCCGTCACTCAGAACCCACTGACACCCTACCCCCCTCACTACACCTCCTCTCCCTGTCCCAATGACCCGGAATGTCCCCCCCCCCTAGAATCCCCCATGCCCCTCCTGCTCACACCCCAATTACCTCCTCCACGACCATATCTCACTCCGAAGTCAAAAGCATCCTTTTTAATACCCGCTCTGTAGCGAAAAACAGACACTGCATCTTTGACCTCCTCTTCTCTGACAAACCAGACCTAGGATTCATCACTGAAACCTGGTTCACGAAGCGTTCAACCCCCAGCTACTCACTCATTCCGCTCAACAGACCTTCCAGAGGTAGTGGCGTGGCCGTCCTCTTCAAATCTCATTTCTCTGTTTCACTCGTTGAATCTCAGACATGTATTCTATCATGTGAATCCCTTCTATTTAAACTCTCCGGTTACGACAGACATTTCTCAACCAACCTCTGATTCTGTAGCCACCATTCAAGTAAACCACCCCTCTCTGACTCTCCTAGGAGACTCCAATATCTGGTTAGACATTCCCACTAACCCCATGACCCATCCACTGGTCGGCAGTTTTCATGCACTCAACCTCTCCCTCCATATGAACGGTCAAACCCACTGTAGAGGGCACAACCTAGATGCTATCTTAAGCTCCCCATGACCCGATTCATCTATCCACCCCCACACCACTCATCTGACCGCTGTCATCTTTCTCCAACCTCTCCCCTGCCCCTCCCCTTAGACTCCCCCTCCCCCCGTCCTCCCGACAAGACTTCAAAGGCTGGAACAAAGTAAAGATCCTTCCTGACCTTTCAGAAGCCCTATTCCTTAGATCCCTTACAACGCCCCCTCCAGACAGATCCTTAACCATGGACCTATTTCACTCTTGGCTCAATGAATCACAAATTCCTCATCCCCTCATGCCCCGCTTTTTCACACCATTCCCCAGATGGTTCACACCCGAACTGAGAACGCCAAAAAAAAAAATTGCTGGAGCGCAAACGGAGGGCACCCTTGCAACTACAAAGCTGAAAACCGGACAGCCAAAAAAGCCTATTACAACAATTGGATTCTCATCTGTGGAAACCGTAAATCATATCTGAATTCATCAAACCCACTTGCACCTCTACCCAATCGGCCCCTTCGCAATCGCTCTGCGACTCCCTCTCCCTACACTTCTACACCACCACTCTTGACAGGACGTCTTCCATTAACAACAAACTGCCTCTCCCCTCCTCCCCACCACACCCCACCCCACCCACCAACCCAACAACCCCTGCACCCACACCCGCCCCAACCCCCAATTCACCCACCTTCGACTCATTCAGACCCATCTCCAGAGAGGAGTTTCTTGACCTATTATCTGCAAGCAAACCGTCTGGCTCCCCCCTTAACGCCTGCCCCGCCTCAGTCCTAAAATAAATATTCTCGTCCACCTGCGCAGGAGAACATGCAAGAACCATACTAACTGACTCCCTCCGTTCTGGCATGTTCCCAGATGCCTTCAAAATTGCGCATGTCAAGCCTCTTAAAAAACCATCCCTCGACCCCCTTGATCCCAAAAACTACAGACCCATCTCGAACACAAGATTCCTTGCAAAACTCTTCGACTTGATAGCATGCTCCCAACAAAGCGCCTTTGTTGAATCCAACAATTTCCTTGACCCTGCACAATCAGGCTTCAGACCACTACATGGAATTGAAACCACTTCAACCTCAATCTGGGACGATCTCAAGATCACTGCAGACTCTGAAGGACGTGCAGTACTAATTGTCCCCGACCTCTCTGCAGCCTTTGACACGATTAACCACTCAATCCTCCTTCACCGTCGCCACTCCCTTGGAATCCGTGGCACTGCTCTCAAGTGGATCGCCTCCTTCCTCAGCAACAGAAAACAAATAATCCTCCTATCCCATTTTGTCTCAGGTGCTTGCTTGGTTAATACTTGAGTACCGCAAGGAGCATGTCTATCTGCTCTCCTATTCAACCTCTATATGTCCACCCTTCCTGGGATCATCCGCTTGCACTATATCTTGTTCGACAACTACGCTGGCGATACCCAAATTATCCTTAAAATTAACAACTCAGACTCCTACCCGCAGCGCGACCTCGAAGCCTGTCTCCTCGATTTTTAACCGATGGATGACAATAAACCACCTCCTCTCAAACCCCACTTAAACCGGAATCATGGTGTGCAGCAACACTGTGCTTCTACCTCGTCCACTCCCTTGGCCCACTTCCCTGGGCCAACACCCCCCCACCGCACCTGCGTCAGAGTAAAAAACCTAGGCTGCACTAACCCTCTCTCGACATATCAACAATGTGTCTAAATGCTGCCACTACCATCTCAAACTCTTCAGACACATTTTTCCCTACCTCTCCTACCCGAACAGACTTGACGCTGTTATGTCTATTGTAATGTCGAGACCGGACCATGCCAACTCCCTATACATAGAAGTCCTGGCATACCACCTCAAACTTCAAAGAGCGCAAAACACTGCTGCTAAACTGCTCCTCGCCCTGGGTCCAAGAGACCACACCTCTCCAGCTCTCCAAACCCTCCACTGGCTCCCAGTCAGACGAAGGGCCACTTTCAAGACCCTGTGCATCACTCACAGTGCAGTGCACAAGACCGGCCCATTATACCTGCGTAAATTAAAACTTTACATCCCACCCCGCAGCCTAAGATCAAGCACTGCCTTCCTTTTAGTGATCCCAACCACTAACTCTGTCAGGCTCGGAGGATCCGCCTATTGAGCCTTGGCCCCGACTCCGAAACTAGCTTCCACCACACATTCGACACACCCAAGACTATATGACATTCTGCAAAGTACTAAATACGTGGCTCTTTCCCCAACACCAACCACAATCTTAAAAGATGCGACTGAACTTCCAACAACCCAACAACCATATCCAAAATGGGACTCCCAACCATGTCACCAACGAATAAGCCCATTGATCTGGCTATAGACAACTGTATCCCTGAACACTGAATAATCTTTTTGGATCATAACCCCTCCAATTCCCATGAGGCCACTATGCCCCCAGCCCGTAAAGAGTCCCTGTGATGCTGATGTGTGCCCCTTTGTGCCCAGTGTGTCGCCGTGTACACGGCCCTCCTGTTCCCATGATGTCGATATGTATCCCTCTATATCGCCCTCCCCTCTAGCCCCCGTGATGTCGCTGTATGCCCACTGTGCCCATGTGTCGCTGTGTACCATGCTGTTTGTTCCCCATGATGTAACTATGTATCCCTCTGACCCCCCCCGCCCTGACGCTGTGAGCCGACCCTTCTATCGCTGTGTGCCCATTTAAGCCGGTGTGTCGCGGTGTACCCGTTATGCTTGAACTAAAATGGCGCTGGTGCGCAGTGCATTCTGGGAGCGCTCGGAGCCATGATGGATATTTACTTCATGCCGCAGTGAAAAGCTGAACACATTTTGCTGAGTTAGATTCACGGTGCTGAAGAAAACATGCTTTCCAAACCTGGTATGCAGTCAAGGACATTTCTGCTGGGAAAGCTAACTTTGTTATGGTTTGTTATGAGTGTGTTTTTAGAGGAGGCACTCTGCTCCTTGAGAGTGGCTGTCGATTGACCCAGCTGGCAACCAACGGCTGCTCATCAATGCACAAGTGCCATTTCCAGAAGGTTCGAGAAATCGCCACCCCTTTTTGGAGTGTGCATTTATGTGGGGCCCCGGGGTGGTCAGGTGAGACTTCAGCCGGAGGAGGATGCTTACGTCCGGCATTCCTGTGAGCTGTGGTGCTCTCTGCCTGGCTATTATCGGGGTCCACCAGCCGCTTCTGGCGAGATGAGGAATCAAATTACGCTCACGGTGATGTATTTCCTTTTGAATTCTTTGCTTCTTCTGTGATTTATGTCTATGTTACTTCTGTGAGTTATTTCTATGTCATCACTGGTTGCTTCTAATCTTTGAATAAATAGCCGTATAAGTGCTTATTATTTTCTAAGAGTGTGTGGTTGCGAGTTATTGCGTCTTTCTGCATTCAAAGTATTGGCTCTATAATTGCATTGGTGATTTATGATTTTCCGTGCACTCTGGGGAGAGCAATACATTTTTGGTGTCACAAACAGGATACTTGTGATGAGTTGTTCCGAGTATTCAAGAATCTGTTTGAACGTAGATAGGAGTCGGTTATCTTGCAAGTGAAAGTAAGTGGGTAGTGAAGTTTTTTTTTTCCTTTGCCGGTGTGTGCATGCTTGTGGGAGTGATTGCAGTGTGGAGAGAAAAAAATATATAGATATAAAGAGGTTCCGTTCAGGAAAAAGAGCGTTACCGCTGGCGGTGACTGTTCTGATGTTGTTATTCCAGGCTGGACTAAGAGTCTGTATGATAAGTTGGCCCAGGCGTGGGCATGTGGGGCAGGGCTAAGTGAAACATGGGATCAGGGATTGGGAGATGCCGATCCATCTGATGTAATGGCATGCTTGCAACAAGTTCCAGTGGAACGTGGCAGAGAATGTGCGGCATTAGGTAGGCGAGGTTGGGTTCTTTTGCATGCTTATAGGAAAATACATCAAATGAAGGTGGAAATGAAAAATGAGGTTTTGCGATTAGAAAGAGCTGGCTGCAGAAAGGCAGACTGCATTAATGCAGCAGATTCAAATGAAACTGTTTAAAGATAAGGCTGACACATCAGGCTGTGGCCGAGAGGGCAGCAGTCAGAGTAGCCCGGTATAAGTATAGGAAAAGACAGGGAGGGGTCAACAAAAGAAAGGTGGCAGCTGTAATCGCTACCGCTGGTGTGGACTGGGATCCGGATAAATGGGATGGTGATATTTTTGATTCAACCAGTCTAGAAAGTAGTTCCGCAAATGAGTCTGACCCTAAAATGGAAGTGAAACAGAATACAGTGGCGGCTAAGCCCGTTAGAAGACGGCGAGCTGTACCCCACCTGCAGAATCCTACTGGCAGAATGGTGGATTTAACCACGCTGGAGGATTACACACAGCAGGAGGTTGGGGAAATTATTACCCGTTTGAGGCAAAAATCAGGGGAAGCTTTATTGACATGGATGGTGATATTGCTAGATGGGGTGCTGCAGGGTTGTTGGTAGATTTTTCGGATTCACTGCGTTTTTTACCACTGTCAATTGACACCAATGTACAGGAGGTCTTAAGGGCAGGACCGCTCTCCGACGGAAATGGTCAAGATACACAGGTTTTGTTGCACCTGATAGCCCAAGCATGTAACCGTAAATACCCCATTACCACAGATTGGCCTAGCAAAGAAACAAAGTGGTATATGTTGAGAGAGGCAATTCAAAAAGTCAGAGAGCATGCCATGAAAGAGGCTATTCACATAGATGCTCCTGATCACATGGGAGCCGTGCCGCTCTCAGTTTCAACTCGAAACATGGTGATTAGAACCGCGCCAACCGCATACAAAAGTGTCATTATGACTTTGCTCGTAGGTATGATGGGCAAAGCTACTGATGAAGTAGCGGATGCCATTCAGCAACATGCAGATTTAGGGGAGTGGGATAAGAGCGATAAGCCACAGGAGAGAGAGAGAGGGGCGTAGTGAGAGAAGAACCGAAGGCAGGCAGCAAGATAGCAGAGACTCCCGAGTGTCCCGAAAGGACATGTTTCTGGCTTTGTTAAAAGAGGTGTGCCACACGAAGAAATTGATGGAATTGAAACCAGAGTAATGTATGAATTATACAAAAAACGAGGACTTGCAGCCAAAGAGCACTATCAACAGGTTAAGAAACAGGTAGTCACCACGCCACAGGGGGATACCTCACCTTCCGCCCCCCGCTGCAGGAGAAAAAGAAGGGTCTATGGGGACACCTTCCCGTACCAGCCAACATACGCTGATTTGAGAAAGGTGGTGAGTGCAATATTAGAGGCGGAGTCGAGTCACACTCATTCGAAATTTGACTAGGACTACGGCCAAATTCCGGTTGCGTCTGCCCGCATAAAAGTTGATAGGCGGCCCCATGTTGATGTTAAGATTTTTTGGGGGCCAGGAAATAAATGCGAGCATTGATAGACACCGGGCGGAGGTCTCTTTGATTCATGGCAATCCAGCACGATTTAAAGGCAAACAATTTACTATTACAGGTCTAGGGGGAAAAGAGACCCCCGCAGTACAAACGAAAGTGGAGATGAAAATAGGCAATTTGAATAGGCAGAAATACCAAGTGTCGATTGTCCCGATACCTGAATATATAATTGGCTTTGACATTTTGGAAGGGTTAACCTTGGGACTTGGCAGTAAAACGTAAAAGTTTGGGGTGAGTGCATTGATCTGTACACCCATTACCATAGGCAAATTGAAGATGCCCCCAGTGCAAGTGCTGGTGGGAACCAAGCGGGTAGCAATGAAACTGTCATGAGCGCTACTCCCGAGGAGCCAAGACTGGCCCAGCGTCCCCGGAAGCAGGCTCATCATCCACACCCCCGGTTCCAGCAGACCCCCTACAGGGGCCCTTTGGACCATGTCCTGGCGCCTCTGGCGCCAGGCTCATAAGGAACCACAGTCCCGGCGCCATGGGCGCCGGGCTCATATTCTTAAAGTGTGCAGTAGTAATTGGGTGGACTTACCTGTGGCAGACCATGCTGCATACTCACCTAGAACAATCCAAGCTGGGTGAAGTCCCAGCCACTGGCTGGGAGGGACCAATCCTCTGTTACAGGAACTCTTTTCTTACCTGGGTGAGGCTGGAGGAAGAATACGCACCAAAGCACTTCACTATTTAAACCACGCCCGATAGAATTCACGTGCTTCGTGTTATTCTGCAACAGCAGCAGGACGCTCACCGAATCGGCTCCTGCATTCCAGGTCCAGACACACCCTCAGCTTCTCGAGCAGCAACCTGTGGATGAAGAAAAGGCACAGGAACATCTACTCACCAGAATTCAGCCACAAGAGTCCAGTCTCTGCCAACCTGCAAATAAAGACATAAGGTTAGAAAACGGGCAACACGCTCGCAGCTGCGCTCGCTTACCTTATCCATCCGTGATCACACCGGAGTTCACCGCGGCCTTCGCTTCGGCAGCATCCCAGCACCTGGAAGACAAAAGACATTGTTAGTGGTGTCCGAGCCAAAGGGTTTGCAACTCCGTTATACTTACGCGCTTCTTCACGCGCAGCAGCGGCAGCATCGCCCTCAGCATTTCGGCACCTGAAAGGAAGGAAGAGACATTATCAGAGGCGCCCATTTGGAAACAGCCACAATTCAGTTATACTTACGTGCCACCGCACGTGCAACAGCATCGCCCACAGCATCTCGGCACCTGAAAGACAGAAAAGGACATTATAAAAGGGTGCTCCTTCAGAAGCGGCCTCAGATCTTCTATACTCACGAGCCTCTTCTTGCACAGCAGTGGTGGTGTCGCCAACAGCTCCTCAGCACCTGAAGGACTATTACAAGCCACAAAAGGACACAGTCTAAACACTGAAATCATCCAGTGATGTAACTGGATTCCACGCGCCCCTGCACCAGAAGCAGGATGGAGAGCTCGGCTTTACTAAACCAAAGGTGAGAGTTCGTGGAGACCAGTCGAGAACCAAGAAGTGGGAAAAGCAGAAGATTGGTGGGAGAACTTATCCAACCAGCTTGTAATTACCCCTTTTTCTTCCACCTGCAGAAAACTCACCTTACAAGCCAGACAGTCAATATTCGGAGGTCCTGCCCAGAGCGTCTTCCGAGTTCTACGCCTCATCATAGTCATAGAAGCAACTGTAGCAGTCCAGTTTGGGTCAGGGCCTCTGTGGGAATCAGGTGAGCGTTACAGAAACAATACCGCATTCCTGGGGGGCACAAGGAAATTTCAGACACCATCAAAGAGTACGTGGAGGCGGGTGTGTTACGCCCTATTACCACTGCATGAACAATCCTCTCTGGCCTATTAAAAAGGGGGATGGGTCGTGGAGGATGACGGTGGATTACCGGGAGTTGAATAAACACACTGCTCCCTTAGTGCCCGCAGTCCCAGATGCCATTACTTGATTGAGAATGTCCAAAAGTTTGAGGGGACTTGGTATGCAGTGATCGATTTAGCCAATGCATTTTTCTCTGTGCCAATTGCTGAAGTGTGTCAAGAGCAGTTTGCATTTTCGTGGAGTGGACGTCAGTACACTTTCACGAGGCTACCTATGGGGTGCATACATAGCCCGACTGTCACCGGCTGGTGGCAGAGCACTTAGACAAGGTACCGTGTAAACCTGACATACAAATCTCTCATTACATTGATGATATTTTGATTCAGGGCAAGGATGAGCACAGTGTGCAAAGCCAGTTAGATGTCATTATGGAAGGATTGAAGAAGGAAGGGTGGGAGATTAACCCGAGTAAAAATCAAGGTCCAGCTATTTCTAGGGATTCAGTGGCATCATGGGCATCGAGAAATGGTGCCAAAGGCCAGACAGAAAATACTTGAATTCACCACTCCAATGAAGAAAAAGCAAGCTCAGCAGTTTATAGGGCTGTTTGGGTTTTGGAGACAGCACATTCCCCATTTAGGGCAGATATTGGCCCCCCTCTACAAGGTGACACGAAAGAAATATGAGTTTCAGTTGGTGGGGGGGGGGGGTATGGGAGAGCAGCAGAAAGTCTTTGAGCTGGCGAAAGACACCGTGCAGCAGGCGCTTGATTTATGGCCATTGAAGGAAGGCGAAGTGGAATTAAATGTGTCTGTACAAGACAATTATGCTAATTGGAGTGTGTGGCAGAAACAAGACAGGAAGCGTGTGCCATTGGGGTTTTGGAGTCGTAACTTGCCCGATGCTGGTAACTCATACACTCCGTTTGAGAAGCAATTGCTGGCGTGTTATTGGGCCCTTGTTGATACCGAGCAAATGACGATGGGCCATGATGCATTAATGAGACCAGAAATACCAATCATGCAATGGGTACTGAGCTCTCCTAAAACGCATAGAATAGGACATGCTCAAGAAGCCAGCATAATTAAATGGAAATGGTATATTGAAGACAAAGCCAAATCAGGAAAGGGTGGAGTTGCAAAATTACATGAGCAAGTAGCCAACATACCGCCCTCAGATTACATACCACCGGAAGTGCCTGAAAAACGTGAGTCTCCTGTGAAATGGGGAGTACCTTACAGCGATTTGACCGTGGAGCAAACAGAGCATGATTGGTTCACGGATGGCTCAGCTCGATATGTGCGAACTGAGCGGTACTGGAAAGCAGCGTTGTATAATCCCAAGACAAAAAAGATGTTGACAACGTCAGTTTGCAGAGCTTTACGCAGTTTACCAAGCATTGAAACAAGAGACCCCTGGTCAATGTTATGTGTACACAGATTCATGGTCAGTGGCGAATGGATTGGCAGTGTGGTTGCCAACCTGGCAAAAGAATGGGTGTAAGATTCATTCAAAAGAGTTGTGGAGAAAAGAACTGTGGCAAGATATTGCAGAAATGTTATCACAAAGTGAAGTCACTGTATATCATGTGGACTCGCATTGTGCCAAAGACTCATTAGAACGCTGGTTTAATTCTGTTGCAGACGAACACACAAAGATTTCATCTGTGGATGCGGAGGCTCAGGAAGACGATTTGGAGGGTTTGGCCAAATGGGCTCATCAGAAATGTGGGCACCTTGGAGAAAAAGCTACTATCAGGTGGGCACAAGCTCGAGGAATCAGTTTTCCTTTAGAAGTAGTGAAAACGATCATTTTACAATGTCCAGTGTGCCAACACCAACTGCATAGACCTATCCCTCAGATTGTTCGAGGTACATTGCGAAGAGGAAAATTACCAGGTCAAATTTGGCAGATTGATTATATCGGTCCCATGCCAATCAGTAAAGGTTGTCAGTATGCATGCACTATTGTGGATACATACTCAGGATATTTGATGGTTTTGCCGTGCAAGCGTGCAACACAACCGAACACCATCAGGTTGTTAGATCAGATCATACTACATTATGGAGTGCCTTTGCAGATTCAAAGTGACAATGGGTCACATTTCAAAGCCAAATTAATCCAGAAGTACTGTCAGGAAAAGAGCATTGAGTGGTTGTAGCACGTACCGTATTACCCAGCTGCTTCAGGGTTAATTGAACGAATGAATGGGTTATTGAAAGAACAGTTGCGCAAATCTGAAGATGGCAATTTGGCAGGCTGGCGTGATCGTGTGTTTGATGCGGTGCAATTATTAAACAATAGACCTGTGAATGAGCATGAAACTCCTTTGATGCGACTAATGACTCCTACTTTACAGGTTCAACCCAACTCAGTCAGAGAAACCCTATTGTACTGGGAAATTACTCCGGGTTCTTTAGCTCCCTACCGAGCAACTCCAGAGTCAGCAGGGCTAGACTTGCATTCCCATGAAGAAATCAGATTAGACCCGAGAGGGATGGTTGTAATTGAAACAGGGATTGGAGTACAAATTCCCCCAGAGCATATGGGATGGATTGCCCCTAGATCTGGCCTAGCATTGAAGGGAGTTCAAGTGTTGGGAGGGGTAATTGATGCGGATTACCAAGGCGAGATTAAAGTCATCCTGATGAATAGTGGGGACCAATTGTTATCGATCCACAAGGGTGATCGAGTGGCCCAATTGATCATTATTCCCGTTAAGTTGTCCATGATTAAGAAGGGGGAGCCTCCTACAGTGTTAACTACCCGTGGGGATCGCAGTTTTGGCTCTTCAGACAGTATGGTACCGGGTGCAAAGCCAAGTGGCCCACCAGTGCCCCCAGATGTCATTGCATCAGGCAAAGATCAAGTAGTTTTAGTCATGGAGCCTGGTAAAAAGAAATGGCAATATGTGCCTGCAGACAAATGTTACCCGAGAGAGTGATGTACAACACTGATATCTCTTTTCTGGGTTTGCTTTGTGGATCCTGTGTCTGGCTGGTGTAATTGTGGTACTAAATGGTCTCCATTTGGGAGAGTTAAACAGCCTGCTGCTACCAACGAAAAATGTCACATCTGTGCCAGTGATTAAAGGGATACTGATAGTGATGAATAATGTTGTCCCAAAGCAGCCTTATGCCGATGCCGAAAAGCCAGCCAGACTGAAGACATGGATTCATGAAATGCGGCAAACACGTCAGGAGCAAGTGAAAACAACCTTGATGCCAGTCATGCGAGAAGCATTTTCAGGACGGCGAAAACATTCTCCTATGGTCACCCAGACGGAGAATATGTGGATATATCTGGCACAGCAGGTGCTCAACATATCGCACTTCTGTCTTACTGATGTACCCAATGCTGAAGCTTTACTGACTACGTGCTTAGTAGCAGTGCCGACGCCTGTTCCGGTTTTAAAGCATATCTTCGGCGTCACACACAATGATTCTTTGGTTCAAGATTCTGATATTAGGCAATCTTTTTCCGTTTATGAGTACTGTAGGTTTTGCCAAGAAACCGATCGCAAATGGAGAAATCTGACACGTGTTGTTACTTATAATATAATCCAAGGTGATGTATGCTACTTTATGACCTGCAACGCACAAAAAATTGGCAAATGCCAACAGATCGAGTTAACCAAACAGCGCAATCACACAATGTTTGAGAGATTGTGTTCGCGAGTGCCACGCACATGCACCAGTGTAAATAATACTATGTCTTGGAATCATACAGTGATAGTTGCCAGTCATTTGATTCATGTCAAACTTCCAACAGGATGGCTCTTTTCATGTGGCAACATCACATACACATATATTCCAGCTAATATATCCAGAGGTCCATGTGCTTTAACTCGATTAGGACTAATGATGTTTCCTTTACACCCAGCGATAACTCGAGGTAAAAGGTCAACTTTCGAATTTGTGGGTCTATCTCCTGATTGTGATTCACAAGTACACTTGTTATCAGAAACTGAGGTTCTAGCATTAACCCTTTCATTAGTGGGAGTTTGGGGTTTAGCTGCTGGGGGTTACAAATCTTTGATGAAATTAGCATGTTTAGTAGTCAAAAACCTTAATCTTACTTCTCAGGCATTAGAAGAATTACTCCTTGATAGTCAAGTTATTAGAAAAGCAACTTTGCAGAACAGAGCTGCTGTTGATTATCTATTGTTAAAGCATAATTTAGGGTGTAACTCATTTGAAGGTATGTGTTGTTTCAATCTAAGTGACCATTCACGATCCATTGAAAGTCATATTCGAGGTTTGAGGGATCTTATTTCTCAAGTGTCTCAAGATCGTACTGGGAATTGGTGGGATTGGTTATTTTCATGGATACCTGATATTAGGGGTACACTACATTATGCTTTTGCTTTCATTTGCATTACATTAGCTATCATAATAGCTTGTTGTTGTTGTATTCAATGTATTCCTAATTTAGTTTTAATGTTTCGTCGGGTTCAGAGACCGGCTCCTCTGCCACTGGGCTATGGAAGGTAAATATCCAAGGGTGGAATTGTTATGCTTGAACTAAAATGGCGCTGGTGCGCAGTGCATTCTGGGAGCGCACCGAGCCATGATGGATATTTACCTCATGCCGCAATGAAAAGCTGCACACATTTTGCTAAGTGTTAGATTCACGGTGCTGAAGAAAACATGCTTTCCAAACCTGGTATGCGGTCAAGGGCATTTCTGCTGGGAATGCTAACTTTGTTATGGTTTGTTATGAGCGTGTTTTTAGAGGAGGGAGGCATTCTGCTCCTTGAGGGTGGCTGTCGATTGACCCAGCTGGCAACCAACGGCTGCTCATCAATGCGCAAGTGCCATTTCCAGAAGGTTCGAGAAATCGCCACCCCTTTTCAGAGTCTGCATTTATGCGGGGCCCCAGGGGTGGTCAGGTGAGACTTCAGCCGGAAGAGGACGCTTACGTCCGGCATTCCTGTGAGCTGTGGTGCTCTCGGCCTGGCTGTTATCAGGGTCTTCCAGCTGCTTCTGGCGAGATGAGGAATCAAATTACGCTCACGGTGATGTATTTCCTTTTGAATTCTTTGCTTCTTCTGTGATTTATGTCTATGTTACTTCTGCGAGTTATTTCTATGTCATCAATGGTTGCTTCTAATCTTTGAATAAATAGCCGTATAAGTGCTTATTATTTTCTAAGAGTGTGTGGTTGCAAGTTATTGCGTCTTTCTGCGTTCAAAGTATTGGCTCTATAATTGCATTGGTGATTTATGATTTTCCGTGCATGGGGAGAGCAATACAGTACCCTGCACTCCTGTTCCCGTCATGTCACTATGTATCCCCTGTACTACCCTACCCTCTAGTCCCCGCAATGTCACTGTGCCCGTGTGTCACTGTGTACCCTGCTTCCTTGTTCCCCATGACATTGCTATATATCCCTCTGTCACTGTGTGCCCTGTGTGTCGCTGTGTACCCTGCCCCCCTATTCCTGTGATGTTGCTATGTATCCCTCTGTAATGCTCTACCCTATAGTCCCTGTGATGTTGCTGTGCCCGTGTGTCACTGTGTACCCTGCCTTCTTGTTCTCCATGATGTTACTATTTATCCCTCTGGCCCACCCGTCCTGTCGCTGTAAGCCCAGCCTTCTGTCATTGTGTGCCCCTTTGTGCCCTCTGTCATTGTGTGCCCCTTTGAACCCCATGTGTGGCTGTGTACCCCTGCCATTCTGTTCACCTGCCTAGTCTCAGGCTCTTTAAGGATAAATTATCATATCACTACGCTCACTTTCTACTATACACCATCACTCAACAAGAGTACAGCTATACCCCTCGATAAATTCGGCCTAGTTGTTCACATACTAACAATGACCCATGAACACCTCATCACTCTAATAAAACGCAGCTATATCCCGAGACAAACCGGCCTAGCTGCTCAGATAAGCGCCCTACAGGCCTAACACAGCCAAAACCCAGTCTGGGTGTCCACCCACCAGACAGCACACATTCAACCGATATCTCCACCACCTCATCTAACGCTAGGATGCAGCTACCATCAGGCAATTACATCAGCTGCATACATAACTGGTGCTCTCACGCACCCTCTGACACTTTTCTCTACTGACCTGGACAGCGGTCCCCGCAGGCGTTCAACCTACCAGTGCTTTGAGATCATACCAATGATACATAGAGCACTATATAAATGCCAAATAACAATGTCTTTGGTTGAAAGAGCTTGCAGGATTTGCAGTTCTCTTCGGGGTGATCCCGTGGGAGACTGGTTTCACACCATGTGTGCGTCTACCCAGGGGTACTTTCTATTGCAGTACAGACAAAACTTAAAAGGTGTATTTTCCATGATAGTGGAAAAAGCAGCACAGTGAAGAGAAGGAAAGGAGGGGTAAGGGATTAGGCATTCTCTAAAAAGGAGAAGAAAGTATGACCCCCCCCCCCCACTCTCCCTACTGTGATGGGACAGGCCCGGAGAGGCCCAAGTAGGAAATGGTCTGTGTCCGTCAAGACAATTGTTTGGTCCTAGTCCACGATGGCTCGTCCGTCGAAATCCTCTGCAGATCACGCGGTGGACAGTTAGCGAAAGAATAGTAAGAAAGTCTATAATAAACTTTTTCTAATCAAAGACATCAGCCTGAAGAACTCTGCAAAATAGCGTCAGAGTACGATGGCGAAAAGAAACAATCCGAGGGACCTCGATGCGTGAAGGACCATGGGTACAATGGACGTCACACTACGGATAGTATTACTGACACGCCCAATCGACGAACCGTTGAGTTTTGAAAACAAATCATGTAATACTCTCCGCGACTACCACTAGATATCGGCCTATGCACAGCATGTGAGCTAGGCAGATCCACAAGCCTCAGAGATAGATTATATATATATATATATATATAATCTAATTTTTTTTAAGTAAAAAAAAACTTGGTTAAAGGGACGTTATGGTTCCAAGTAAAACCGAAAAACCCTTGGAATTCGCTAGTTATGGTAAGCTAAGCAACCATAACTCACGCCACAACCGTGCACTGCTAAGACTAACACCCAGGACATCAAAGATGACATCACAAATGTCATTGATGACATCACTGATATGTCTGGCTACCCCTTTTTTCGTTTACTGACATATCTAGGCCACATGGTTTTCTTCAATAACAGTCAGGAACTAAAAATTGAAAAGGTACTATATTTGTAGCCTTATCCTTCAAGTATGTTCTTACAGTAATTCCCTTAGGGTCCAATTACATCTTGAAACATATACATAGGGGAAGACAAAGGGTTGAAAGACAGCAATGCTTTCTGTGCATGAAGATAATCAGTAGGGTTTTCACCACTTTGATCGTTTTTTATTACTGTACTTTCCCTGTATATGCTCATATTTGTATACATTGTACTCACACTACTTTCCTTAGGATCGTATCACATCATGTGATACATATACATAGGGGAAGTAGCAGCTTTGAAACAGAGAAATAATTTCTCTGCATTAAGATAATCAGTTAGGCTATGAACACTTTCTGCTACTACTGCTGCTTTTTTCCTTACTTCACTTTCCCTGTATATACTATATTTGGATGTGTTGCTCTCTCTGTGTTTAGTCTGTAATAATGCAATCATGTTACATAATGGGTTTTATTAGCTACTTATTACATGTTTCACAGTACGCAAAACTCTAATAAGAAAGCAGTTAATCATTTCACTGTTCAACATGGCAAGATTATGAATATTGATTATGAATATTGCAGCTCCATCATGTATGCTGCACACAATGCCTATGTTTCTACATGAATAGCTTAGTATACTGGATAGAACTTCATAATAGTAACTCATGATATTTATTCTAATGACCCTTGACACTTTTGTCAACATTATAACAATCCCTTGTACACACTTTTCATGAAAAGTAAAATGCACATGTGAGGTCATCAGTGATGTCATCAATGACATTTGTGATGTCATCTTTGATGTCCTGGGTGTTAGTCTTAGCAGTGCACGGTGGTGGTGCGAGCTATGGTTGCATAGCTTACTATAACTAGCGAATTTCAGGGGTTTTCCGGTTTTACTTGGAGCCATAACGTCCCGTTAGCAACTTTTTTTTTACTGAATATACATTTTCATAGTGTTAATTTGATAGATGTTACTACGATTCCCTTACTTTATATACATGTAACAGAACACACCGAACAACCCGCTAATGATTTTGATGTCCGTGGACGGTCACGGACGACATCAACACTAACCAAACACTCAGGGGGTATCTAAAATTGTGATATCATACCATAAAAACACTGCACAAGTTCAAAAAGCAGCACATAAACACATGATATATAATAATAAATAAGCTGTGGAACCTACATATTTAACACATCAACCATCCATTTAAATACCATATGTAATAAAATGCATTATACCATAACAAAAAAGATATGCCTTCAACATAATTACCTTACAGAAACTGCAGAGTTAGAAGCAACAGTAGACCTACACAACACTACAAATACAATTTACCAGAAACTAGCAAGTAAACTTCATTTTTCTTATATATTTCTAAACTTTTTGTATGAGGTACACTACAATTATTATATTTTTGTTTTTCACACAGAAATGTGAAGTACTTTGGAGTTGCTTGAGGACAATTTTCCACGTGAGGAAATGTCTGAAGACAGTGATAATGGTAGACACTTCTCTATATAAGCAAATTAATAATCATTACTTTATGTGTACTTAACATATATATTTATTTTTAACAGGCCATACAAGCACTGAAAATATTACACCAAGACACATTGGAAAAGACTCTGGAACGCATGGAACACAAAATAGACTTGCTCAAAGAAAATTTCAATGGTTTGAAACAGTTAGTGGAGGATCACATAAAAGAAAAAATTAAGTACCATTGCCCCACCTGTGCCCCCTCTCTATGTCCCAGTGAACTATCCCCAAACCCTCAACATCAAGATAAACGTTTTGATGAGACTTCCATCCCTTCATCCCCTCCCATCCATCCTCTCCAAACCCCTAATTCCCCTGAATTTTTATCAGTTTCTGCTTCCGCCTCTCTTTCATAAATTGTGAATATGTATAAAATAAATAAAAAAATGTTTCTTTTAATGAAATTCTGTGGGCCTTTTTTTTTATATCAGCTAAAATTTCCATAGACAGCGCGCCTGTCCGTAACAAAACGGGGGTGTCCCAAGAACGCTATACCTCTCTGTACCGTTCGCAACCAAGATGGAACTGTTCGTAGAACACGTGCGGTGTCCGGGATTTCCGTAGTCAAACAAAATAGAGGTGTCCTAAGGACACTATACCTGGACATACAGCCTACAGAACATCTATGCACATGTGCACCACACCCCGTAAGTCCTGCGAACATCGCGTCTGTCCGTCTAACTTGTGTCGCACTTTTAATTTGTTTCAGGACCCGAATACTGTCCGTAGAACATCTGCGCGCATGCGCACAACCGTTTCTGTGCATTTGGTGTCCTGCGGACACCCGTTCCCTTCGCGGACGTGTTCCCGACGTCATCATGTTACCTTTCGAGGGTCACAATATTGTGTATGTACTGAGATGCAGTACTCTGCAGGGGAGCCGGGGGGGAGAAGAGTCTTCGAAGTGCTTTCGAGACTACGGTCACGGACCACCAGAAGACTTGCTACGTACCTAAATAAGGCCCATCCTACATCTTCCTCTCTCCATCTGCCCTTTCTTATCCCTGTGGTTGGTGTCCCTTCCTTACCCTCCTTTCCCCTCCTCTCCTAGTGTATTGTGTGTAAAAAAGCAAAAAAAAAAATACAAAACAAAAATCCAAAAAAAAGGCTCTTTTCAAAGCAGCCTTTCACAGGTTAAAAATAGGAGTGTCAAATAAACAGTGCAGGGCCACGTGTATTTTTTAAAAGTCCGCGGACAGTCCTAGGACAGATAAAATTTTGGGGTGCTACCCTAGCAAAACCAATACACTTTTCTCTGGGAGGAATTGGTGGGTCTGAAAAGAGCATTTTGGTGGTGTTTTTGTGTTTCAAAAACTTGGAATCGTCAACATCTACTGCAAAATAGATTACTAGAATTCCAAAAAAGGTCACAATGCATTTTGTACATTTCTCAGAAAAATCTGATTGCCACCATATGTAAGATGGACTCCATCGCAAAAAATGTATGTGCTACGAAACATAATATTTTCATTGTGAAAAGAGGACATGTCAACATCTCTTAGAAAGGCACAAACAGCCTTATTGACATTGCGCATCGCCTCCATTTGTGGACCAAATTAAGAAGAACGCAGCCACATTTGTCTTTGCGCAATACGAGAAAAAATTACTTGGGAATTTGGAAACATGTCCATGACCACCTCAAGTCCTTCTTTCATTGAAAATTGCAAAGAAATTCCAGACATGTCCTAAACTGTTCCCTCCACAATGAATTATAATTATGTCTGGATGATGCTCTGTCTCTAAAGTAGCACAGAGAGGTACCAAGTCCAGCCACTTCATTCCATGCACTCCATGCCAGTGCACTTCCACATGAGGGAATCCAAGATCTGCAGCTACTCCACAACGTTCTGCATGCACCTCCAACCAATGTATCCCTGAGTCTGCCAAAATCCAGATAATCTGTTTTCGAAAACACACAGCCATAGCTCTCTCTTCTCACAAAATCTCTCATTACACAACACACCCACAAAACTTTACTGACCAATCCCTAGCTCTGCTCATTCTCATGCCTCTCCACCCCAGAATCCCCGTCTGTAATACGCGCTGTCCGCAGACTACCGCCATGTCTGCGAACATATCGAAGATTTGAGCGTGGTGAATGTACATTTAAATAGTGTGCCCCATTTCCCCTTTGAGGTGGGCTCTGAAAAGAGCCGTTTTTTGGGGGTTTTTTGCAGATGCCTCACAGACACCTGTTATTTTATATTTTTGAGGGTTTTTTTCTTCTTAGTTTACAACTTAAATCTTCACATAACCTTCTCAAAAGCAACCCTTAAATACCAAAACAGCATGGCATTTCCCAAAAAAGATAAAGAAACACCATCTTCTTCAAAATAAACAGCATTACTCAAATCAATATTCTCATTGTTACAGAAAAACATACCAGCTCTAAGCATTAAAGCACGCATGCCTCGATTGATTGCACACCTAACAATGTTTTGCTGAGGACAAAAAAAAAACAGAACTATTGTCCCCTATTGCCCTAGGTAGTAATCCAGAAAAAAATACTTTTGCATTTGGAAGGATATTCATTATTCCTTGAACCAACTATTCCAAATCTGCCAACAAAGTAGGGGCACTCCTGTAGCCCAAATGGAAAGCACCATAGTGCAAAACTACCAGATGAGGACTGTTCATCCTACACATATCTTCACAAACTTGGAGAATTGCCTCTACATTGCAATCAGGCAAGCGCTCCATACCACCTCCACTCCTTTAACATCGAAATTGTTTGCCACATGCCTGCATTGATAATACTGCTGTAAACCATGGACAAACATATCTCTGAGCACCAACACCCTGACTTTCTCCACCTGTACCATCCTCACTACACACACTATCTTTCTACACAATTCCACAACGTCAACATCTCATTGGCTGATTCCTACAGTCCCCTTTGCATACTGGATTTGCTGAAAACCAGGATGTGGCACGCCCTACCCGCGGACAGCTGCGGTGTCCGTGCGGACCGTAACACTTGTCCAGCCCTTCTACACTTCCCAGATCACTCTCGGTGCCATTCCCTCATTGGATACAGCTAAGCAGTCACACAACCATCCACCAATCACATCCAAGACCTCTACATCTAACTCCATCATCAGAGTTCTGCACTTCAAATGTACTGTTGATCACTCGGAGTACAATTCTCATATCATTGGAAAGCACCTACTACAAACACTACTGTACAAGTCTCGAAGATTTCTACTTACAGCTCCATGCATATCCACATGCATGATTACAAACTACAGGTATGCATATTTTATTCAGAGTACATGTACAACTCTTATGAATCCATATAAACAGTAATGCCACTAAACCTGCATAGCCTATACATACATGCCAATAAAGTGTTTAGTTTCAGTACAACAATTCAATTCCTTTCCCTGTAATATTACGTGAGGAGACAATAGTTGTCCTTTAAGGTTACCTAGCAACCTCCCAGAGTAAACATTTTCACTCCTGTGCCAATGTAGCATCTAGAAAATGAACTATGGCTACTCTTACAGCTAATTTCGTGATAATAAATAGCTTTTGAAATATTTGTGATCTTTCAACTGGGCACAGAGCGAGAAACAGACCCTTAAAGAATAAGTTATGTTTTTCCACCAAAGCCGGGCAGACAACAATCAAATGTTCAAGCGTTTCTCTTACATCAATATTTCAACAAAAGCAACAATAATTCTGTGCAGATGGAATCTGTTTGCGTCTCGCCAATATGTCCCTGGTCGGCCAAAGATTAAATCGAAACCTCATATATTGCGATCTTATGTAAGGAGAGGGACAAGCCACCAAATAATCTGCAGGTTCTCGATAACGCTTGGCGCCAAACAATGCTGAATCAAAATCCTTATACTGAGAGCATTTAGTCTGGTTTGTGCACCAATCGTATTGATAGATTTTGATCTTTGCTCGACCAGGATTATACAAGACCATGTGTAAGGTAACTGCCGCCTCGGGGAGAGCTTTCAAAAGAAAGATACGCCACTGTGTGGGGAGTCGTTTGATGTCAACAAATAGTGGGCCATTATGCACATGCCTGCCGATGCTCCAACTAGACATTTCCTCCACAAAGCACACATACCAAATGACCTGTGATCTCAGGGATACTAGACCCAATTCAAAACAGATCATTGGAAGAGGCACGGACCTTGGTAGACAAAACCTTTTTCCAAAAACAAGCCTCTAATCTGTCCCAATTTTCATGATCTTTTGGAGCCCGTGTCTCTGCACCATAGACCAAAATAGGTGTTATTTTCTGATGATAAAAAGAAATCACATGTTTAAGGGAAAATTTGCCATACTTATGGGCCAAGATTTGTGCCAGAGATCGAAGTGTGCGCAGTTTATTATCCAAGTCTGCAAAATAGCTGTCGTGGGACATCTTTGCACAAAACCATGTACCCAAGTATTTACACTTTGGGACAACTACCAATTTTACTTCCTGTAGGATCCAGTTAAATTGTGTAACTGATATTTCCTTGAGGGTTACAGATGACAATCTGAGTCTTTTCGTTATTAATGGAGAGGTAATTTACCAGAACGTAACTTTCTAGCTGTGACAGGAGATTTTGCAGGCCACTCGGAGACTGAGACAGAAGAACTAAATCATCTGCGTAAAGTAGCCAAGTACATTTTTGATCTCCCAACTTTGGCGCATCTCCTATAGTCTCCCTTAGAGTTTCCCCCATGTCCAAAATAAATAGATTGAACAGGGTAGAAGCTAAAATGCATCCCTGCTTAAGACCTCTCAGAGGAAAACACTTGCAACACAACAACTACATATTGACTCAAGTTATTAGCATCATTGTTAATCAGATGACAAAAGCCCCTAGTATTCCAGCTTGCTAAGGACAATTCTTGAAGATCTTGTGTCACATCTAGTTATCGGGAATAAATAACATTAGCGAAAAGACCCTTGTTTTTAATAGGACGAATAAAGGATTTTTGTTAGTTTGTTTTTCGGTGCAAATACATTGAAAGGTAAAATATCAGTTTCTGTAAGCACCTCAAAACCCAAACTAAATAGCTGATTTTTTGCCGCCCATATAGTGTTCTGTATTACTCTCGAATGAAGCCATAGTTTAACTACATTAAAAGAGGGTTTTTTGATAAATTCCACCAACTTTATGTCGGAGGAAACTATATCCTCCAGCGTGTATACCTCAGAATAAAATTGCTAGAATTGCTTGCCGACTTAAATCATACTGCGTACTAGGTGGAGATTTGCAGGCCACAATCAAGGAGTATGAAGTTGGACGGTTTTGATTAGGAAGGATTGGGGGACTTGTCTTTGGGTGCTTTCACATTCCTTCTTAGTGGGCACAGTCTTCTCACTCACACTTTTATCAGTGCTGATGGCATCATCAATGAGTTTCAGTATTTGTGGAGTAAGGGCATTCAAGACTGAGCTGTTAGATCTTGTTGATGTATTGGCCAGACTGCTCAGATGTTTCAAAATGCACTTTTTTTGGGTCGCTGGCAAGACCAAAATACTTGCATCGGTCTTCATCCCCCCTCGGTTACTTCCCTGGGAGGTATTACTAAAGACATACCCCACAGTACCAGTCGCCCGTTCAGCTACTTCAGACTCCTGGTTAGCCCCCGTTTGAGCCAGGCACTGTTGGTCACTGCATTGGGCGCGATTTGTCTGGCACGCTCCCAACAAAACTGGCTGTGACAAACCCGCCATATAGGCATCAACAGCCTTCCTAATCTCCTGGCGATGGTCAGCTAGCGCTATGGTCTGATCAAAACTTTCAGAATGAGCTACTATAGTGTTTTTATTCTTTTCACTCTTGAGACTAGCCGGGAGCGGAGGGTTACTAGAGATTTTAGTTTTAGCTTTATTTTTCTCATCCCCAGCTAGTTCAGTCAAATCATCCAAAGGAGCATAGGCCGAATCCCTCGCACATGGGAGACATTCAGAGGCTGCTGCTTTCAACTGATTTAAAAGTTGTTTTTTTTTTTTATTACTGCAGATGAAGCCAACAGAAGATTTTTTGATTTTGGATGAAGCTTAATGCTCTTGAAGAATTGTTTGGCCGAGGAGTTTGAGTTCGATATTTTTACAGATTTTACATTTTTAGTCAATTTGTTCTGAACCCCTTTCTTTAGATGATCTTTCAGACCATGCGAAGCAGGCTGTCCCACTGTAAAAATCGTGTACGCACCCTTTTCCTTATTATGCATTTTTTCTGCTTGAACATTTTGAGGGGCCACATTTTCTACCTCCACTTCCCTTATAATTGTACTAATACAGGAAGAGGGTGTAAGGCCTGGCTGTGTTTTTCCAAACAATTTTTCTCTTCATTATCATAGTTAGTTATTGGCTCCACCACTTTTGTACAGATACTATTTGCAGTTTGGGAGCCAACTGAGACAATTTCGCTGTATGTAATTGCTTGACAGCATCAGTGCCATTAATTTTTTTTAGTTTTGAAAAGGTTTCTGTCAAAGTCTTTTGCCACACTAACATGTTCTCCCATTGTTAAGCTTGAGCTGTTATTTTGGCATCAAGGGAAACAAAAAGATTTAAAGATTGCAAGGCCATATTCATGGCCTCTAAGGTAATTTCTAGAAGATTGCTAGTACTAGAATCTTGTGTGTTTTGTCGAGGCACCTTTTCACAAGTCGCGGGTCTTCTTGGAGTTGGCGAAATAAAGGAAGCAGAGAGGTTTGAATAAGGATGACTAATTTCCGTGAAAAGGATTGGAGAACCAGATAGATTTTCTGACAACGTATTAGCAGAAAAACGGGAGTTATTCAAGTCTATGTCAATCACAGCCTGATCATCGGACGGTACAACCGAAGGGCCTCCCACAGACATCACATTTGCCGTGTTGGGAACCGCCCCTAGACACACACTATCTGAGACAGAGATGGTTACTATAGTGTTCATTTTGTTAACACAAACTGGCACATGTAAGTCCTCTTTAGCAACATTCAGCGGCAGTATAACACATTTCTCACTCTGCTTAGTCGCCGGGCAAACCCCTTCGCCACCAGCCACCTTCTTTTCCCCTACGCCCTCATTTATTGAAACATCTCCATTCACTTTATCCAATACCGCCATTTTCGTAACTTCCGTGATTACCTTCTTTTCTCGAGAGTCTTTAAAAAAAGATAGAATATTGCTGTTTCTTTCCGTCCCATTACCTTTATTTTGCAAATTATCAATTTTTAGAGGTGGGCACCCAGTCGGCGTGGAGCATGAAGTAATAATTGAGTGCTTCCGTGTATGCATCGTGGATATGGAAGGTTCATTGTTCAATGTGGGACTTTCAAACGGGAAAGGCATACCAGTTCTTAAAGAAAAGGCCATAAAGGACAAGATTTCACACAATTCGGCTGCACTGAGGAGAAAGTTTGCTTACCGTTTATATGGAAACTAGACAACACCCACGACAACCCTGTACTGTAATAAGTACCCGTGTCACCGCAACGATGGCTGCGAAGCGGTACTTCTCGGTGCTTCACTAGGTGCGCGCATGAGACCGTATTTATGCATGTGATCGCCACTGTGGGCGAGGCTTCAGTGAAAACACTAAAGCTTTCTGAAATAAAACAGAAATCGAGTTTAGCACTCGAAGTTAAAAAGTAAATGAGTTTTCAATTGAGTCCAAGCTAGTATTCAGGTACCGTTTTCTTCAAATAAGGGTCCAAACACGTCCAGACGCACAAGAGAGCAGAGAGCACCAGTAGCAGTCCCGGCACAAACACACAAACTTACTAACTTCTTTCTTTTACAATTGTAGTGAAGACCACCCTCCTGAAAATCAGAAGCATCTAAACTACAAACATATCCGAAGAAACCTGCTCATTCCACACAATAAAAGAGTAAGTATTCTTACTGTTCCTCAAAGACACTGTGGTTCATTAATGTAATTTGTGCACCAAAAAAAAAAAAAAACAGCGATTACTGAACCATTCTGCCCACAAATCCCCATTTGTTAAACAGGGATTTGCAGGCAGAATGGCGCACAAATCCCCATTTGTTAAACAGGGATTTGCAGGCAGAATGGCGCACAAATCCCCGCTTTTCGGCGCACAAATGACATAACTCAGCCCCTAGAATGTTAGTATTGCAGAACAAAAAACTGTTTAATTCTACACCATTAGATTTAGTATTAGTGCTTCTCCTCACCACTAGCTTACTTTCTACTGGCATCTGAACCCCAGTACAGGAACACACAAATACAATAGCCTTCCAACTCATTGTAACTGCCCAATGCACAATCGCACACCACCACATACATCTTTCCCCATCATACTCACGCACACAGCGCACATACATTGCAAAACAGCCCAACCCATACCTTTTTTCTTCAACAGACCCCAAAGAATGCCTACCAAAAAGCAAGTCCATAGAAAAAAATGCAGAAATAGAGCAAATGAAAATAAGTGTCCAAAATAAGCATCCATCTCTACCAGTTTGTACAAAACGTTCAAACAAAACAGCTAATATAGTCATTTAGCGAAGCAAAACAAGCTTCTAGTACAGAAACTTTGCCTCCTCTATCAAAATGTAAAACGAAACAAAAAATGCTTAAGAATTCGACTACCACTACTGCTAAAACTGCTCCTATAAATCTTAATATACTAGCTAGTAACCATACCAAAAAAAGTACTTTAGCAAAATTGTTCCGCCAGAGTCCTTCAGAATCTTATAAAAACAGGAAAGAAATCATGCACAACCCTCAAAACCCACAGCAGAAAATTAGTCCTAGAAGCTCTCGTAGACAGTGCAATCCTTCTCAAAAGGAAGTTATTTTAGTTTTAAACAACAGGGTGAAACACTACCAAAACTAACTACTAAACTACAAAAAAAACTTCTAAATAAACGGAATGTCAACAAAAATAACTTCAATATCTGTGGAGGTGAATGGAGTCACACCACGACCACAGAACCCTATTTTAATGAAGCATACAAACAAAACCAAACAAACAATTGCCATCCATAGCAGTGGACGAGGTTATGAAAAAACCATAATGGAACACGAAATAATGCTTACAAAAATATCCCCAGAAAACTCAGAATTACCTCTCCATTCGACTAAACCAGAACGTCCAGTATACAAATGGCCATGCACATCAATGTGTAACATTCCCAAAAAATCTTTCAAATCTTTACGCCACTTCCTCAATCAATATGTGAAAGGTAAAGACAAAATCAAAATGAAAGTGCTGCAAAATATGGATACCTGTCCAGTGCACAAATACACAGGACTACAAGGACATTCATTAGCCTGCATTTCAGGGCCTATTTGCAAAAGCACCTTCCACAATATCAAAATGATATCAACACATCATTCAACTATACGAAATCTAGTCTATAAACTGTACTATGTTAAAGGTCCTGCTTTAGAACTAGCCAATTTAAATACTACTCTTCTACATGGTACAACCAAAGACCTACAAGAAGAAATCGACCGTATCCCGAGAAAATATTTTGGAAGTGAAGGCCACTTACAAAATGCAATAGCTTTACAACAGACTAACAACAATTCTGCACATGGCAACCTTCTACTAAACACATACAAAAAACAAATACTAAAATATAACAAGTACATCCGCTGAAGTACCAAACCATGTGTGTGTGGGTGTGTGTTGCAGCAGAACTATTTACAAAAGTAACACAAACTACAGACGTAACATACGAAATCGAAGACAATGAAGATTCCAAATGGTTTGAATTAGCCCTCTACCTTGTAACAGAAAACAAATACGAAATACCTGACCCCTTAATACTTTGCAGTTACTGCACTACAAAACTTAACAACCAAACTCCTTCACATACCATCACAAATAGCTTGGAATTATTCCCACTACCAAAACCCCTCCAACAACTCAATGTATATGAGAGCATCATAATTCAAACAGTGCACCCATTTCAAGCAATAATACACCTTCAACCAAAAACAGCAAAATGACCTCCCTCTGAATTAGTGAAAAGCATTCATGGCAAAGTAGTTTATTTACCATTAGATCTGAAAGAAAATGTGCACACTCTAGGAGTGCAACGTCCAATAGAGCAATCTTTAGTTGTCTTAGTAAATGGTGTACCAACAAAAGACAAACTTTGGCAACAACTTGTGGACTTACATAAAGTTAGACAAGCCTTGCAATATCTAAAAGACAATAATGAATACTACAAAGAAATAAATATTGAAGAAAACGTAAGGGAAACAACTGAAATAATTCAAGAGTCATCAGAAACTGGTCAATTTGAACTTCTAGATCCTGCTAAAGTATCCGATATTTTAGTCCATTATACAATTCATCCATTACACTCTAAAGACACCATACATGATGCACTAGAAATGTACCAAATGCGACCAACCAAGGGATCACCAATGAGCATATAGGAAAAAAGTATAGAAGCATGTGCTTTTCCTCTACTATTTCCTACTGGCAAAGGAGGAAGGTACGATGATAGACCCACTCAGATAACAGCATCAAAATACCGCTCATTACAAATGTATTCTGAAGATCCACATTGAATACATATTCTACCTACTCTTTGAAAGTGAGCTAGCAACTCTATGTTATGGAATTGCACACATATTGAAATCAGGAACCCACTTTCAAAATATGTCAGCTACCCAATTAATACAAAAAGTGCAAGAAAAAGATGGTTTTAGAATCAAGCATTACAAATCTGTTTGCAAACATGCGTGGTACAAAAGAGTACTGGTTCCGACGTCACAGAGATGTACTTTGTATGATAAGAAACCTTGGCCCACCCACTTGGTTTGTTACATTAAGTTGTGCAGAATATGCATGGGAAGATTTACATGATTTCCTACGCATACCAAACAAAAACAAAACAAACATAGATTTACCAACACCTGGAGAACTTTGCTCTCTTGATCCTGTTAATGTTTCAAGATATTTCCACCATCGTTTCATTGCTATGCTACACTTTATTTGCAATAAAACTGTTCCTCCCCTCGGAGAAGTGCAACACTTCTTTTGGAGAAAAGAATATCAAGTGAGAGGAGCACCACATATTCACATGCTGTTATTGATCAAAGGTGCACCGAAATTTGGGCACGACAGTGATAGCACTGTTTTGCAGTTTATCCAAAAATATGTCACATGTGAACTCCCTTCAGAACAGACACATTGAGCTGCATGGGCAGATTTTACAATTTCAAAGACACAAATGTGGCAAATATTGTCGCTGCAAATACAAAAACAAAGACAAATACTACACCAAATGCCGCTTTGGTTTCCCTAGACCAGTTACAGAAACAGGTGAAGTAAACAACTTCATGTCTTCAGTTCGACATAGTGTCAAAGGTAAATCACCTAAAAACACATATTACATAAAAAGAAGGGAAGAATCAAAATATATCAATGATTACAATGCAATCATTGTCCTATTATGGAATGCAAACATAGATGTGCAGTACATTGCAGACAATTCAACTGCTGTTGCACGATATGTTCCTACTTACCAAAAGCAGAAAAAACAGAGCTTCAAGACCTCTGGTATGACCTAGCATCAGACAAAACATTATCACAGAAATTGTACAGCCTAGGCATAAACATGCTCTCTAAGAGAATGTGGGGCCTATGAAGCAGCAGATCGTTTAACCGGCACTGCTTTGTATGGCAAATCAGACAACATAGTATGGCTCCGTCTTGGTCCTGCAAAATCTAGAAAAAGTGCTAAAATCATATGAGGACATAGAAACAATTGCCAGAAATGATCCCAACAGCCAAGACATTCTAAAAAACAATTTACTGGACACATACTATCCGAACAGGAGTACCACTCTGGAAAGCATGCGTCTATACCACATAGCGCAAAACTTTGCATACAAAAATAATGTAAAACCCGATGAAAGCAAACGTAGATACAGAGTGACCAATTGTGAAGGGATTTTAGTGAAACTTAAACAAAGCTTAATTAATCATGTGAAATTGTCATTAAATACTCCTCAACAGAAAGAACTATATTACATGTCTCTGTTACAACTTTTCAAACCATGGAGAAGACATACTAGATAATTATGAGTGCTATGAAGATGCTTTCAAAGCAAATGAAAACACTATCACTGATGTGAACTTTACGCAGTACAAAACAATGCTACACAATGAGCAGGAAGAAGAACTTCAGGCCCAACTAGATAAAGATTCTTCCGACAGTAGTCAACCTTCTGTAACAGGAAATCAAGGACCATTAGGACAACCACTAATAGCAAATGAGGCTGAAGTAGCTATAAGTAGAAAACACCATGTATCTGTATCAAGAAGATACAGAAGACTTAACTGTACAACAAGCAAAACTTAACGATCAGCACACCATTTTTGAAGACGTAACAAAACAAATTGTACATGTGTACAACACGAAAAATAAAGAATGTACCTGCCAAAATTACAAACCTATACTGCTGTACGTCAGTGGTGAAGCTGGATCAGGGAAAACATTCTTAATCAAAATCATCAGCAAGTTCCTTCAAAAATTGACAAACAACAAACTGTCAGCTGTTGTAACAGCCCCCACAGGTTTAGCTGCCTACAACATAGGCGGTGTGACCTTACACCGATTACTACTGCTTCCAGTAGAGCATCAAAATAAATTAGACTACTACAAACTTTCTGCAGAAGCTGCAATGGAATTACGTAGAGTATTGAAACAAATGAAAATGCTACTATGGATGAAGTGAGCATGGTCTCCAAACTAATGTTGGCTTTGATTCATCTCAGATTGCAAGAAGTACTTAAAAATAATAACAAAGAACTCTTTGCAGGGAAACACATTATCATTTTCAGAGATCTTCTACAATTGACCCCAGTGAAAGATGAACCGATTTTTAAAACCTTAGGCCACAAACTCTGCCGGAAAACTGTTGGTAGCACAGGTAATGTTAACCTTTGGCAACATTTCCAATACAGAGAATTAACTGAGAACATGCGGCAATCTGCAGATCTCACTTATGCCAACATCTTTAAAAGTATTAGAGTTGGTGTATTATTGCAAGAAGCACAAGCTGTATTAAAAACCGGCATATACATGCACTTTATGGCGATAATGCATGTGCAAATGATGTTATGGAACAAATAGCGCACAGAAATGTCAATTGTATGGCCTTAATGCCAACTCTTGCAAGCGGTTTCAAATTCAATGAAACAATGTCAAAGAAAGAAATGCAAGCAATAATAGAAATTAGCGCCACAGACAAACTAGACGTACATGGTATGACAGTACCCATGTGTGAACAAGCCACAACAAGATAAATAGTTTAGAAAATTCACAAGATAAATAGTTTAGAAAATTCAATATCCAACACAGCTGGGTTTGGAAAAAATATTGAAATTATCATTAAATTGTAGTGTAATGCTTAAACGTAACCTTGACGTAGAGGTAGGGCTAGTTAATGGAGCACTGGGCACAGTTGTTGGCTTTCAATCATACCCACGTGATAGCAACTTTTAGTTTGTAAATATTCGCTTTGATAAAGTTTCAGAAGTGAAAAGGATAGGGCGCTCAATTGCTCGATTCCTTCTCAAAGACATGTATTTACGTAGAGAGCAATTTTCTCTAACTCTAACATATGCAGTTACCATTCATAAATCCCAAGGTCTTACACCTAGAGAAAGCATGGATAGATATAGGAAACAGTGTTTAAGGAAGGCATGAGCTATGTAGCATTATCACGCTTACGTACACTTGACGATCTATTGCTAATAAACTGATTCAAGTAAAGTCAAAGCTGATATTCCTTGCATTCTAGAATACAATAGATTGCGTTCACTGTACACCCCTCATCTGAAACAATACCCTGTTCCAGATAAAGTGAAACGTGGTAAAAGAAAAGTAAATGAAACAGAAATGCAACAGAATGCAACAGCAAATTCCGCAAAGAAAAGAAGCTAAAGTTTCATCAATTGCCGCAAACATAGAAGAACCTATTAGGGAATGTAAACCAGGCACGTCGGCAAAGAAGCAACAGGAAAACCGAAAAATGCACTCAGATAAAGAACCTGTTGGCCCATTCAAATTTACAACTGAAAGTGGGGTAAGTTGCTATGCAAATGTAGCAATGAATATTCTATTTCAATTGCCACCAATTGTTAACAAGATTTACCTGCACAGTACAGACCAATTGTGTTTGGAAATGTTAGTGCTGCATAGAAATGCAACAAGCAATCCTGACAACACATACAGTGTTCATGGAGTAAGGCAACAATTGGACAACTGTGCTGGAATGGTGAGATTCACGATGAACTCACAAGAAGATCCACAAGAATTTCTAATGTACATACTATTAGTATTAGAAAACAAGAGCATACCTGTAAATGAAATCTTCCAAATTTTGTACATGTGGAAACATACATGCACTCTCTGCAGTAAAGTGATTCAGGAAGAAATCCCAAATGAGCGATTTGTGTATGTTTCCATACCAAATAGTGAAAGCATTCCATTTCAGCAACTTGTACAAAATGCAAACCATGGCAGATTATGTAGTATTTGCAATTCAGACAATCGCTCCACCTTACTGATACAATCACATAGTGCCTACATAATACTTCTGCTTCTAGGTTATAATGCAGATGGCACCAAAAACAACTGAAAACTGACTGGATTCACGCACGGTCAAGTATCACTTGGAAAGAAAACCTTTACAACAGTAGGAATAATCTACCATGCAGGAGCTACAACCAATGCAGGTCACCACACTGCATACATTAAAAGATTTCTTGATGGTTTGAATTTAATGCTAGCACCATTACTCTAAAGCAGAGGTTGCCAGCTAACCTAACAAATGCGTATTTGATGTTCTTGAAGCCAAAATTTACGAAATAAGGTCTACTTCAAGATTGTCAACAAAGTATGTGAAAGACTACAAACAGTTAGAATACGCCCACAGGTATTAACTACCCAACAGGATGAAGAATGACACAAATAAATGATTATCACAGATCGTTGGAAACAAATGCACAGGTAGAATACGTCTAGAGGTATCTAACTTTTAAAAATCGGCAGGAAGGCAACAAAGAAAACATTGATCAGAAAGATGAAGAAAACACTGAAAGGAAAACATGAAGTAGTTAGTACCATAGGAAATGAAGGTTTTTTTTAATCCGACAAGGATTTTTTCCCCCAGAACCAAGGATTAGAAAAGCAAACACAGAAACTGAGCGCAATGCACAGTACACTGTTTTGTAAACTAAAAAGGAGGGTAAAAAAAAAAAGTTAACTGTCTATTATGCAATGCAGTAAATTAAAAAAAAAATGCAAACACTAACGCACCTTTTTATTTCATCACAGAAATGGAAAAAAGGATACTTCCACCAAGTACGATAGCCAATTAAAAAAAAAGTATGTGGATTCTGAACAAAGTAAGGAGTATATTGGCAGGTATGTTCTACACATGGGAATCTACATGTCTAATCTATGGTATCAATATGCTGCAGTGCCTGTAGGCTGCCCTTCCATCTTCGGTGAGTAACCTACCACCTACTCCTTACAACGAAGGTACAAGGAGTATAGTTCCTATCCACAACCATCGCTGCATATGGAAACCATGGTCCTTGTAAATTAGCTGCTTACAAATGTACTTTTTGGACCTTCGTCTGCAGCCATGAAGTGAAGACACTAGGGCATCAACACAACTAGCACATTCCACCACACCCATATTGACTTGTAACTCAAGTGCTTACGACTTCAGTCTTGTGTGCATTGCCTTTAGCCAGGCACCCAAGAGTGCAGGGTCTCCCCACAACCACCTTGGTGATGTGTGGTAGTGAGGGTTATTCTATAGGTGCTTTATCCTTCAGTACCTCTGCCCAGAGGCTTCCCTCCTAGCTGTATGTCTGTACATCTTACATGGAATGAGTGTGCAGTGTCTTCCAAGTCTAATACTTACCACTTTGTCCTTGGTTGCATGGTCTTTGGCCATGCACCGAAGACTGCACGCACTCCCCACAACTTGCCAATCAAAAACACTACGGGCGTAAGCATGGGTGGCACATGCGGCGGTGGTTGTGGCCAGGGCCTACTGGTCTTATTGGACCCCTCATTTTCTCTGCGTACAAGGAGACAATAGGACATACGTCAAGAGTGCAGGGTCTCCCCACAACCACCTCAGTGATGTGTGGTAGTGGGGGTTATTCTGTAGGTGTGTTATCCTTCAGTGCGTCTGCCCAGAGGCTTCACTCCTAGCTGTATGTCTGTGGATCTTACATGGGATGGGTGTGCAGTGTCTTCCACGTCTAATACTTACCACTTTGTTCTTGGGCGCATGGCCTTCGGCCATGTACCCAACACTGCACGCACTCCCCACAACTTGCCAATCAAAATGCAACACTATGGGTGTATGCATGGGTGGCACATGCGGCGATGGTTGTGGCCAGGGTCTACAGTCTTGGAAGTAAGGCCTTCGGCCGACGGCCATCCATCCAAGACTCTAGGCCGTGGCCACAACCACCGTAGCAAGTGCCACCCATGGCGACGTACTAATGAATACAATAGCCATTGGAAAAAATAATGCATTCACTGCATATTGTCAATTTCAATGTTGCCTAACACCACACGTGCCCTTACAAATGTAACAACTCCCCCATGCACTGCAGGGGCTGAAATACTGGCCTTATTGGACCCCTCATTTTCTGTGCATATAAGGAGGCCATAGAACATATGTCATTAAGTAGGTATAAGTGTATTGTGCGTACAAGATGTCCATAAAAATACATCATGACGACCGTCCCCCAGAACAAATACATTGATCACCCATATCTTAAGACTCTAGCCCCTGGCCACAACCACCGTATCATGTGCCACCCATGGCGGCGTATTAATGAATATAATAATAGCCATTGGAAAAAATAATGCATTCACGGCATGTTGTCAATTTCAATGTTGCCTACCAATGCGCGTGTGCTTTCAACAGTTACACATTTCCTGCCCACTACATGGACTGAAGCACATTTAATGTGCGTACAAGGTGTCCATAGAAATTACATCATGACGACCGAAGAACAAATGCATTGATCACTAATGTCTTACTGTCTGAACCTTTCCCAATGCTCTGACACACCAAAATAGTTTCATGAAAAAAGCATGTGTACACTGGTTGTTGCTCCGCTTTCCGCGGATCCAAGATGTCGGGCGCATCCAAACCATCTGACGCAGAACACGTCTCGCAGCAGCCAATGGGCAGAGACGTCGCGTATCTGGTCATGACGCCAGCCCCTTAGCCAATCGGTATCTTGTTCGTCGACCGAACAGGGAAGTGTGACCACGGAGCGAACAAAGATATCACTAATTATTTCAGACCTACTTTTTGATAATTATAAAGAAACATACTGCACAGATGGTGACCAAATTTACAAAAGCACGCTTTCTGGACCAAGCCCCTGTATCTGCCGCAGATTGTCAAAATCCTTCCAGCGGATTGACCTGTGTGCAAAGTTCCCCCCCCCCCGGCCCAAATATCTCCAAACTTTGGCCCATATACTTTTTTTGCAAAGTTTGGTGAGGATTCGTCCAGGTGGAGCAGAGTTATAGAGCCTCTTCCTACGGAAACAGCAACTTAACCATAACTACACGGCCACTACTGTGGGCGTGTAAAATAAAATATTATATATATATATATATATATATATATATATATATATATATATATATATATATATATATATGCACCACACACACACACACACTACTCGCCGTAATCTTATGTCTGATGCTTGTATCTGCTTAGATTCACATGCTGTGCATAGCCCGCCATCTAGTGGAAGCTGCGGAGTATTACAGTTGTTTTCAAAACACGAAAAGGGACATCGACAGGGCGTGCCAGTAATACTATCCCTAGTGTGACGTCCACTGTACCCATGATCCCTCATGCGTCATGGTCATTCAGCTTGTGTTTTTTCTGACATGAGGTAGCATGAGGTGTAGCGTGGGTACAGCTATATCCAAGCAGATACTTATCAGACAAGCTCATAAGCATCCATGCGCCTTTTCTCCGAGGGGAGGAAGGGTGGGTCGCATGTGAATCTAAGCAGATACAAGCATCAGAAATACGATTACAGTGAGTAATGTATTCCTTCTGAGGCTTGTGGAATCTGCTTAGATCACATGTTGTGCATAGATTCGCGAGCAGTGGAAGAAGGCGGTGGGACGCGAGAAGGTTCATGAGCAAATAAGTGTCTTAGAACCACTTGTCCCACTTGTGTATCTGTCTTGGAATGGGTGTCGATGCAGTAGTGCTGAGTGAAAGTATGTATAGAGCTCCATGTAACGGCTTTGCAAATACTGTCTAAAGGAACATTTGCAATGAAAGCCAGCGTGGCTGCAGTACCTCTTGTGGAGTGGGCCCTGGGCGTAAAAGGCAGTGTCTTATTTGAAAGGGAATAGCACAGTTGGATACATCCGACTATCCACTTTGAGATGGCGTTTTTAGAAACGTGATCTCCTTCTCTGCCTGGTGCTATGGAGACAAACAGCCGATCTCTTTTTCTTAGCGGTCTGGTCTTGTCTACATAGTAGAGGACCGCCCTCCTCACATCTAGTGTGTGGAGTTTTACCTCAGCAGAGCTTTTGGGTTCTTGGAAGAAAGCCGGTAGCTCAATAGACTGGTTAACGTGGAATTTAGATAGCTGAAGGGGGCCATGAGATTTCCAGATTGTATGAAATGCTGATGTCTAAAGTGGGGAAGGAGGTCACGCAGTTGAGACTAGATTGGGAAACGGAAGTTGGAGCCCCGATGGAAGACGGTATGTGGGAACGGGTGCAGGGGTATAATAAGAAGGTGCCTAGAAACGTGAGGCTGAAACAGAGTCAACTGTACATAACGCATAGGGCATATATGACGCCTTGGAGGATATTGAGGTTTGAAAATGCAGGACGGCAAGCATGCCCCAAGTGTGATGAGAGCGCGGGCATGGTGCATATGTTCTGATCATGCCTGATCATAGAACATTTCTGGAGGGGAGTGAAAGGGAAACTGGAAAAAAAGGGGGTCAAGATTGTAGTGGATACAGTGTGGGCCTGTCTGCTGGGGGGGTTCCCAAGACCACAGAAGCTCAGGCACATGAGTAAGCTGAGGGATCTGGCTTATGTGCTTGCAAAAAGGAGAATTGGCATGGGATGGAAGACATGCCACGTGCCAAATGTGGAGGTGTGGTGGAGAGATTTGCAAAAATGGGCGGAAGCCGAAACCATGGTATGGCAAGAAGCGAGTAGCACAGGGGGGGAGGAGGAGACTGTGTCCCTGATGGCCTGGAAATCATTGATAGCTGAACTGTTTGGGTTAATGGGTGACCCGGCGGAGCCTGTAGAAGAGGAGACCTACCACAGGATGTGGAAACTGAAGGTTTAAAGTAATAGACTCGTAGAGGGGGTTGGGATAAGGGAAGTAGTGGCTAGAAGTTAAGAAAGTGTAATGAAACTGTTGGAACATGCACTGTTTGTTTGGTTTGTATTGTTTGGTTGTGTTTATAACTCAAAATGTTTTTAAAAAATAAAAAAAACGTGGAATATAGAAATGAATTTAGGTGAGAACCTAGGGTGAGTTCATAAAACCAGTTTGTCCTTATGTATAGTAAAGAAAGGATCCTGCACTGACAAAGCTTGGATTTCACTGACTTCTTATGGAAGTGATGGCTACTAAGAAGGCAGTTTTATAAGTCAAATGTTTGAGACTAGATTTGGGCATGGGCTCAAAGGGGGGCCCCATGAGCTTAATAAGTACCACATTGAGGTCCCAACCTGGTGGTGGGTTAGAAATTGGAGGGTGAAGTCTCTTTACCCCTTCCATAAATGCCTTGACCACTGTCACTTTCTACCATGACACCTTGTTCTGGGAAGTGGTGTAGGCTGATAAAGCTGCCAGGTGCACCTTAAGTGAGTTGAACACTAACCCTGCATCCAATAGGTGGAGCATATAGGTGACGACATTAGAAGGAGTACAATCAACTGGGTTGATTTGCTTATTCTGGCACCAAATAACGCATCGTTTCCATTTATCATAGTAACAGTGCCTTGTGTTAGGTTTTCTTGACTCTTTCAAGATATCCATACATCTCTGGGGTAAATTGAGATGTCTGAACTCTATAACTTCAGGAGCCATGCTGCTAAGTTCATTGAGTTGGGCTGAGGATGCACTGTTAGCCCCTCGTGCTGGGAAAGTAGGTCGTACCGGCACGGGAGTTTGATTGGGTTGCACACCGCCAGCTTGCGTAGGTGTGGAAGCCATGGTTGTCTCGTCTACATAGGAGCAACTAGGATGAGCGTCATCGGTTCCCTGTGGATCTTGTTCACCACCTTCCTCCCCAGTGGAGTTGGTGGAAAAGCGTAGGCAAACATCCCTGACCAATTCATCCATAGGGCGTTCCCATTGGAGCCTGGTTGGGGTAACCTGGACGCAAAGTCTGGGCATTGACGACTTTCACTTGTAGCAAATCTGTCCATAGTTGGAAAACCCCACATGGAAAAGAGGTGTTCTACGACCTCTTCGTGAAGACACCACTCGTGTTCTTCTGGCAGGGGGTCTCTGCTCAGCGAGTCTGCTAGAGCGTTGAGTTCCCCCTGTTTGTTGATATAAAACATTGCTGTGGTGCTGTCCGTTAGGATCTGCACTGACAGACTTGTTAAATGGGGTTCAAATGCTTGGAGGGCTTTGAACACTGCTAGAAGTTCCAGCACGTTGCTGTGGTTCTGCGCCGTGGAATGAGACCACAGACCCTGAGCTGTGTGGTGCAGGTAGAGCGCCCCACCACCCCACCCCACTAGTGAGGCATCTCTTGTGATCACTGCTTGTATCTGTGGATCGTATAAGGGTTTCCCGTTGGTTAGATTCTCTCTCATCCACCAGCAAAGGTTTTGTACCAGTGTTGGCGAAACGACCACTAGATCGTCCCACTGACAGCTTGCCTGAGACCATTGTTTCGCGACCCACTCCTGTATGGGACGCAGGCGCGCGTGGGGAACCAGGTAAATGCAAGATGCCATCATGCCTATTAAACGCATTGCTTTGCGTACCCTTATCTGGTGGCCGGCCTGATAGTGTGGTATTTGCAGGGACAAGTTCTTTACTCCCTCTTCTGAGGGAAAGACTAACCCTTCCTCTGTGTTTACAATAGCTCCTAAGAACTGTTTGGAGGTGCTGGGCACCAGACTTGATTTTTTCTCGTTGATCGAGAAGCCCAATTGAAAGGGGAGGTCGATTGTTGTCTGAATGTTTTGTCTGCAAATCAGAGGCGATTCCCCTGTTATGAGCCAGTCGTCCAGGTAAGGGTACACTGGGATTGCATCCCTGTGCAGGTGCACTGCCACCACCAGCAGTACCTTGGTAAATACCCTTGGAGCCGAGGCTATTCCGAAGGGCAGCACCTCGAATTGGTAGTGCTGGTTCGCTATCTTGAAACACAAGAACCTTCTGTGCACTGTAAACATTGGAATATGAAAATAGGCATCTTTCATATCCAGTGTTGCCATGTAATCCCTTTTTAGAAGTGGGATTACTTCTTGTAGCGTGGTCATGCAGAACCTTTGTGGCTTGACATACTTGTTTGCAGGCCTTAAATCTAATACAGGGCGCATTGCTAGATCTTTTTTGGGCACAAGGAAGTAAGTTGAATATATGCCCTTGTTTACCTGGTTGGCTGGGACCACTTCTATGGCGTCCTTTAATAGAAGCTCTGTAATTTCCTGTAGAAATATCCGTTGATGTTCTTCGGAGTGTACTTTTTGTCTCGGGGGATGATCGCAAGGTTTTTGAAGAAGTTCAACACAGTAGCCCCCTGCTACCGTTGACAGCACCCATCTGTCTGATGTAATACCCTCCGATGCGTAGGTGAAGTTGGAAATTCGTCCTCCTACTGGAGATGCATGGGAGGGTACCTGGAGCGGAATGTCACTTTCTCTGAGGTGGTGTACCACCTCGAGCTTGGCCTCTGCCCAGAGTACCACAACCTCTTCTTTGTCCTCTTGGTTAGCCCTGAAAGGACTGTCCCTGGTTGGTATTACAAGAACTCTGGCCCTAGTTGTATCCCGAACCACTCTAGGAATTCTGTTCACGAAAGCGGCGAAAATTGCCACTGCCCCTCTGCCCTGTGGGTTTTTTCGTGAGTTTGCCTAAAGACTTGAGTGTTTCATATTCGTCTTTAGTGCGTCTTCCACCGCCTTGCCAAAGAGTACATCTTTTTCCACCGGCATATTTATTAAGGTGGCCCGAGTTTCCGGCCTGAAGCCAGATTGGCAAAGCCAAGCGTGTCTCTTGATGATAGTGCCCTCAGCAATGATTCTACCCGCGTTGTCTGCTGCGTCAAAATTTGACTATAGAAGACAAGTCGACACCTCTCTACCATCTGCTGCCACCTGGGCTAATTGGGACTTAAGTGGCTCAGGTGCAGATGAAAGTAATGCTGAGACCTCATCCCACTTGTGGCAGTTGTAGCTTGCCAGAAGTGTAGTATTTGCGATGCGGGTTTGGTAGGCTGCAGAAGAGGCTACTTTCCTGCCCATTGCGTAGATCTTTTTGCTCTCCTTGTCCAGAGGAGCCTCGGAGGAAGCAAGAAGGTTGGATCTACTCCTTGGATTCACCCATTAATCGGGATCCTCCAGTAGTAGACCCCCCCCCCCCCCATAGATGACCAACGTTTACTCAACGAGGTTCTAACAAAAGCGGCAGAACACTTCCGCATAGATACCCAGGAGATGGTAGAAGACAGACTTTGCTGAGCAATTGTTGGGAGATAAAAAAACCAGTGGGCCAATTTATTCCAATTTTGAAGTCTGTACAACGCAGAATCCAACCTTCTTTGGAAGCACCAAACCTCACACGGGCCGTCAACCCACGTGTTGAAAAAATGCTTAGACCTGCACCTTCCGACCCTCGTTACATAAGAGGCCAGTTAAGACCGGACTCCCTGGTGGTCACTACCACACGAAAGAGAGCAGGCACTCGCCTTGCTTCCTCCGAGGCTCCTCTGGACAAGGAGAGCAAAAAGATCTACGCAATGGGCAGGAAAGTAGCCTCTTCTGCAGCCTACCAAACCCGCATCGCAAATACTGAACGGTCTTTCAACATCTTAGGCTTGAAGAGCCTGCAGGCTCGACAAGACGTCTCAACGTGATCTCTCGGGAGACACAAGTTACACACAAGCTGTTTGTCTACCCAGGGGAACTTACAGTTGCACTTAGGGCAAAACTTAAATGGGGTATTCTCCATAATACTGGGTAAGTGTGATGGCAGCTGAGCTAACAGTGTAGAAAGGGGAGAATATGCATTCTACAAATGGCCTAACAATGCCCCCCCCTCTCCCTACTGTCTGGGCACCGGGGCCCAGGGCGGCCTTCCAAGGCCGTTCAGTCCATCGCGATTATTCTTCAACGGTAGCCTTCTTTCTGATTCTTCGGCGTAGTGTAACGAGGTTGAAAGGATAGAAAGAGAAACTATCTTATTTCAACAAAGTCAGTGGCTAATTTGCCAAAGGGAACTCCGCTATACGCATCTGTCTAGCATGGCGAAAAAAACAATCTGAGGGACCTAGACGCGTGAGGGATCATGGGTACAGTGGACATCACACTAGGGATAGTATTCCTGGCACGCCCTGTCGACGTCCCTTTTCGAGTTTCGAAAACAACTGTAATACTCCGCAGCTTCCACTAGATGGTGGGCTATGCACAGCATGTGATCTAAGCAGATTCCACAAGCCTCAGAAATATATATATATATATATATATATATATATATATATATATATATATATATATATATATATATATATATATTCCAAAAGCTCACAGATGTGCAGAGCACAGGCGAAAGTGAGCCGCACACACAGTCAGAGGATTTGAATGAACTAAACAGCTTTCCAATCCATCAGACCATCAGCATCCAAAAGGTTGAATATACACACACAGTTCTATTTTTTACTTGTGTAATGATTGATCAGACTAAGTCTGCTGTAACAGCGCCACGATGCCCCAGGGCAGTTCTGTGCGCTTTATAAATGCAAATAAATAAATAAATCAATAACATCGATTATTTTTAATGTAACCGTTTGATATGATAAGACACATAGGAGTTGTCGGATAACATGACAAACATTGTTTTGATATGTATATTTCAGGGGGTTTAAATGATTTTAGATTATTGCTGTGGGATTGTTATTGCGACTGTACTATTGTGAAAGTTTGATGGTAAAACGAATAAAAATAATGAATGCTTAACTTGGAGGTTACATTCTACTTTATGTAGGTTTACTCTTGACCACAAAAATGGATGACCAGTGTCCATTTTATAAATACACATGTTAAGACGGTTTTCTGAACTCTGTCCTGGAGGGGCAGAGGTTCAGAAGGCCAGCCTAGTTTCTTGGAACAGGGTAACCTCTGGACAAGCCAGACCAATCAGGGTAGCGATCGCAGCGGTCAAGACTAGGTCTCAAGAGGGGTGGGGGTGACTGAAAGCCCGCAATGAGCACACAAAGCAAGGACACTTACAAATTACTCCAAGCAGGTGTTATATTAAAAATATATACACATTTATTACAAGGCCTTTGTAACATTGATCGTAGCGAGAAATCACAATAAAACTCAAGTAAACCAACACATACCAAGCCAATACAATACATATACACAAATACAAACGAGTCTAAAGAGTTAGACGCACAAAATGTGTAGACCACCTAGATGGGGAGGAAAACAGGCAGTGCAAATAATAATTAGACCCAGTCCGCCTTCAGAGGCACCTAACTAAAAGGAAGTCCAAGCCCTACGAAGAGTGGAGCCTTGTGCTCAAAAGTACCTGCACACGCTGGTGCCAACGGGCAAAAAGGGGAGTCTCTGCGAGGGAATCAGACAGTTTAGTTCGGTGAACAAATTAAGATGAACAGAGCTCCGCGACTCAAGCGCAGCCTCCACTGTGGGCAGAAGCAGAGCGTGAGTACGGAAAGGCGGGCTGTTTGACACAGCGAGGAAAAGCTATGGGCTCATGCAGGAGGGCGACCAGTTCCTAGCGATGCTACTCACCGGTCCCCGATGCAAACAGACCCAGGCTTCTCCGCGTCAGTTTCAGTGCTGGCAGGTTCAGATACGAGCAGGGGACGTCTCGGCATTGTGTAGATTCCGCAGCAGCAGAAGAGTTGAGGATGTCCCAAATGCAGTGAACCTGCACAGTTTGTTACCACAGCAGGGCAACGAAGCGGCCGTGTGTATTTCAGCCCAATGTACACTACTCACTTCAGCCCTGGGAATGCCAAGTGTACGAATCGTGTGAGAGTGACAAGGACTCATAATACAACACAACCTGACGGCGATTACAGAGCAAGACTCCTGGGTAGGCTGGTCAGTCTGCTGGATGGCCCAGAGACACTTCCGGAGGCTTACGTGCAGGAGATGGTGAAGATGCCGAGAATAGTTGTTCCCACTATTCCAAGGGTCGAAGTACCAGTACAGGCCTTCTCGTTCGATCCGAGGTAGAAAGGGTTTCACAAAGTGACAGCAGGGCAGAGGAGCAGTCCTTCAGCGGGTCACCAGCGTTTCCTCGGTTCAGCCTCGTGGTTGCAGGATACTTGGCTCCTGTATTCCTTGGTTCGTGAGAACTCAGGAGATCGACATGGTAGTGGTGTTTCCAGCCCCCTCTTATCCACGGTTCCCTTCGCGCCAAAACGGAGGGGACCCAATGGGAGATCTGCTCCCAAAACACGCACACCATACGTGGACCTATCACGGACCACGGAGGTCCCAGGCATTCACACCACCCTAGACTCTCTGGCACCCAGGATGTGTATTGGGACCAGACATCCCAGCCCACATCCTGGAGGCACACACAAGGCCTGTAGAAGCCCGCGAAAGCATCTGTGTTTCGCAGGAAAGTACATGCCCAAATAAGGAAGGCTCCGGGTCGGCTCGACCTGGGGAAGGTGAAGGGGGCAAGACGGTCAGCGGACAGGACAACGAGCCTCGTGGGTCTGGCCATTTTGGGAGCCAGGCCACCATTTTGGGCTAAGCGCGAGAAACGCGCTTAAACGCCAAAAGGAGCTCAAAAACACAAAGATACGATCGCTGCCACCAGTCCCGTCTGTGATTCACTTGCACCGGTCGATATCAATCCCAAGAGTATCTAGGGCCTGTAGTAGACTAGAGACCCGAAGAGAGCAGTAACTTAGCTTACAGTGCCCTCTAGTGCCATGTTGCGCAAAAGCTGCAACATGATAAAGAAACTACGGAAAACTACGTTTCCCGGTACTGACTGTCTTAAGGGCATGTCAGTTTCCCCATAAGAATGGAGCGAAAGCCCAGAGGAGTGCGGCAGAAGGCGGCACTTCTCTGGCAAAGTCTAGATCCTGGTGAAAACAATAGCAAAAAGTTTAGGGGTTGCTACATGGAAGGAAAATTACCCACAATTCAGAAATCTTTCCTAACACACACAAGAATATTTCTAGATGGAGGCAGCACAGTGCAGTATTTGAGCTGTGCAATTGTGGGAGATGTCAAAGGTGGATTTAGGATACTATGAAAAACAATTAATTTGTTCGATGTATATGTATGGACACTGTATAGTTAAAAACATGAAGCTCAATTTTTCTGTGACGGGCCCGAAACTCATTTATGAAATTGGAACATTTTGGAACTGCAGTTATTGAACCCGCTTCCCTCTGGTTCTTCAAGTTGGCATCACCGAGTGGACAAAAAAAGAAAAAAGAAAGGTCAACAGTAATTCAGGTGCCGATTTGAATTTCTTTAAATTAGGCTATGACCGAAAATCAATCCATACCATACCAACAGCTGCCTTTCCTTTCACGAAAGAGTGATATGCCATTTCCGACATGCTTTGTCTAACATGCTTTGTATTTTGTACAATAATCTATTAAATGGACATATAGGTGTCCATCTTCTTTTTTTGCAAGTTACATTTTATTAAAAGTCCACATTACAAGTGTTAAGAAGAGGAATGAATTGTCACATATATACTCTACTGATCATATATTGATCTCATTAGGGAGTTAGGAAGAGAAATTCACTGGGTAGGCTCTGACCGATGCAGATTTCACAAAATACTGGCTGCAGTATTTTATGAAACAGGCCTACATTCTTTTTTCAAAATTAGTTTCAACCCTCCTTTTGAGGATGGAAATGGAATGTGTACCATTCAGGAAGATGTCCCTACTGCACATGAAAAAAGGCAAATTCTGACCCTTTTGGGCATCATAGTACCAAGGCGTTATCAGTTCCGCTCACTGTTGCCCTCGTTATGCTCACTGTTGCCCTCGTTCCAAAGGTGTTTTTCTACATCAAAAAGGAAAGCAGTGCAGGAAGAAACTTGGTTGGGGGGGGGGGGGGGGGGGGGGAGGAGGAGGGGTGTGTGTTTACTGCTCAAGAGATATTTTGACTCATAATTAAGTGGGCAATGAAATCCTGTGATACCTGCAAAATCCACCTCTTATCCGTTACCACCATACAGATAATTAGGGTCCAAGTAACACAATAGACTACCATGAACTATAGCACAGATTTGATAAGATGCAGGGACACACGCTGGCTCAAGCTACCTTAACAGTTGTGAAGAAAACCTCTCCCTGGTACTGATGAGCTACAAGGGTTTGTTCTTTTTCATTTCGTGCTGGCTGGACAAACATCATCCAGTTCCCAAATTCTTCATCCGGAGCATTCAGGAAGTACCTTTTCCCATCTTTCAAGACCTGAAGTATTGAAATAAGATGTTAAGAATCTGGTTTTGAAAAAGAACAGCAATGTTTCTGTAAGTATCCATTACCACTGGGTAACTTTTCAACTACTATTCCCTATATTGTAACAATGCTTTCGTAGTCAAGTCATTTTCCAACACACCACACACACAAGGTCATGTATTTGTTTTTTTTGTTTTTTTAGAGATCAAAAATAAACCTTTTAATCAAGGCATCAAAGTATCTGTAACTTACGCTCTTTCTTCACATATTCTTTGATTTCCACAAAAGAACTAAAGCGTTAGGGCTCATGAATGACAATGTTCTTTTAAAAAAAGTAAGAAACCCTGTATAAAGAATAAAATCTATTTGACTAGAACAAGGGGCCAATCAGTGTTCTATAGGTGCCAAAGCAAAACTCAAATTCTGTCTGCCATGTTTCTAAATCTACCAAGAGCTGGCTTTACATAAACTGCAATGGGTGGTGCAAATTAAAATTGTAGTATTAAACTGCACTCATATCACACATACAATGAAGTGCTAAACTGCAGAAAACAATATTGCACATGATTGTAGTAAACTGAGTTGCGTGCCATGTTCCACTTGTAAAACGTGTGTTTTAATGTCAAGCTGATGTGTACACACATGTAGTACAAATTTAAACTACAATAAAAGAAAAATGTATTGTGTTCATGGTTTATAATCAAAACAAACCTTACACAAAAAAACTTAACAAATCTTTCTAAAAACAGCAATAATCAATACCAAACAATCATATCAAACCAATTACTTTCACAAATATTAAAAACTACTGAGATTCCCTACAGTACGTGAAAAATTATTAAAATCTTGCATCAAACTATCCACATAAAAGAAGTTTATAGATCATTTTTATTTCATAAATGCAAGTTCAAACATTTTATTACTCCTGATACTAAGCTAAGAGGAGTAACTTAACAGTAAATTAGGTTAATTTGGGGCAACAATTGTAGATGTGTGTATGTAAGGGCTGTAGAGTCTAATTTATGTGACCTTTCCCAGAAGGACTAACTCAGCACGAAGGAGGGAAGAATCGAGCAAAACAAAGACCACGTAAATTGTGCTCGACTGCAAACTATTACCAAGTGCTTCAAGTCCTCCGTAATATTTGCACAATACCTACAAAATGGGTTAAAGATATGCTATCTCTCCCTTATATGCTAGTGATTTCCCTCGTCTTTAGAAGGTACAGCCTAAACCTCATCAATGCACTTCCAAGCCTAGGGGATGGGAACCGCATCAGATATAGGGCTCTTGTACCTATATGCTCCGTTTGTCTCTTATATTGGTAAACAGTTTACATTTCTTGATATCAGAACAAGTCTCACACCAATCCCTTTGCCAAATAACGATTCTTATAACCCCCCAGATTTAGCTTTATTTTAGTAAAGGAAAAACACTTGGCAGACAAGAACTCCTCGGGAAGAGTAGTCCCATATGTAGTTTTGCTACATATGGGACTACTCTCCTGGCTAGTGCATCACAAAGTCCCCATAAAGTAAATTAGAGGGTGGCTGGACAACATTTTTACAAAAAGCAATCTCTTCCAGGAAAGCTGCATGTACAAGGAAACTAAACAGATAAACGACGACAGACCCCAGTTTCAGAGGGACACCACCTTTCTCCATAGTAATCCTTCAAGAGAAGATGAGTCAAAATCATTCAACAGGTGGTAGATTTCTAAACCAGAAATGAGAGAAGGAACCACTTTCCCCGCATATAACTAATTTAATTAACAATAGATCGACGGTTTTGGGGTCCTGTGAAAGGAATCCAGTTCTAGTCATGCTGTGTTCACGCAGGCGAATGGAAGTGAGATCCACGGCTCCGAGACGGCTTTTGATCTGTGTCCAAGAACTGAGGCAATGCCGCTAGTTCGATTGGGTCTCATGAGAGTGTTCATGTTGCAATTTAGAGATTGGCTCCGTAGTGAAGATTAAAGGTTTTGGAACGAGGAGGGTGACTTGGAGTAGCCAGTTATGAAAAGAAAAAAAAGAAAAAACTTGATTCTAGGAGTTTTCTGCTATTGGATGGGACAGTGTCCCTAGCACTACTTACCATCAATCATTGAGGCGACTCCTTTGTTGGATTACCTTACCCTTTCACTCAGGATCACATGGTGGTGAAAACCTATGCAAAAAGTTTCTCTCCCCTGAAGAAAGTTCTAGCATTTGGCAGCCTGAAGAACTGAAACATGTTGGGATATGTTGTTAATCGACACGTTGTTTAATGTTTAGTGGATGTTAATCGTCATGTGTCTGTGAATTTTGTAATGTTGTAAATATTGTGGTATATTTCATCCCATTAGATTGGTGTTATACGCACCATGTAGGTGGTTATTTTGGGTTTCGTAGTGTGTTTTAAAACAAGTTGTTTTAACAATGTGTTATCAAATTTTGAATATAAAAATTAAAATGATTTAATGTATAAATGTGTGACACACCAAGTCCATTCTTTCAGGACTAATAGGTAGGGGTGATTACTAATCATCTTCATTTAGACAGATGAGTAATGGAATAGACTAAAGGACGTGTACCTTTTCTCCTTTGTGTAGATATATAGTTTGTCTCTTGTACTATTAATTGTTTCATTTGCGCCATTGTTCAAGTGGCCTTTTTTTTAGGTTGTTCATGAATACCTTTTTGTACTATCTACCAGTAATTATGAAGCCTAAGTATTTAAATGCATCCATGATTTCAAATTATTGGCTGTCCAAACACCACAGAAATCTTGGTGTTTTCCTACCAGATGTAAACTGTGCAATGAGTTTTCTTGGTGTTAATCACCAGGTGGCTACTGCAAATGTGTTTGTGAAAAGAATTTAGTAGTCTTTGCAGACCTATATGGACAGAATAGAGTAAAATCACATTGCCTGCACAAGAAATACAATGAAGCCTGGGTCCCATTAACTTTCGGGTGATAAATGCTGAATTGGCTATTGCTGTGTTCATATCGGATGTGTTTAGATTAAAAATGCATAGAGCTAGTATGCATCCTTGCCTCAGGCCGCTATGGGTTTGGATTTTACTTGAGATCTCACTGTGTAGGTTAAGCTAAATCTTTAAATTGATGTCTGTGTGTATATGGACTAGTATGTTAAGATGATTTGGGAGACCCCATTGCTTCAACTTTGTCAATAGCCGATTTCTATTGCATTGTCAAAAGCCAGCTACCCATAAATACCAGGTGCGGCATTCCTTTTCCAGGTAGTTCTTTGAAATTCATTTATGATGTTACCATTCAAATGCGTGCCAACGCCGCGACGAGAGCGCGTTCTATATTTTTTCAAGATGTCAAAAGGTAGTCGCCCACCGATTTAGTTCCCTCCAGATGAGGGCTGCAAAAATGTTGCCGTCTGCATCCGGAAAATGGTATTGCCCAACAATTCATAGGATTTAACTTAGCTCCATTTTATATATTAGAACTATATATGAGGTCTTCTAAGAAGGAGGAGTTTGCCCTTGGTTCAGGATTTTGCAGAATACATTGAAAACATTGGCCCAAAACCATGTTCCATTTAAAAGAAATAGTATAAGCCATTTGGTGCATGTGAATTTCTACTCTTTCCGATTATGTTCACAATGCCATCCGATTATGTTCACAATGACATCCACATAATAGGTTAGAAACCATGCGTCATCGCTGGAGTCAGATGACAAATTCTTGCGCGGTACCGAATATAGTTCAGTATAGTTGTCTATCCAGGCAGATTCTAGGACTGGATATTTTGGGATAACTGGCTGGGGTATGTTCGTGGACTTTACCATCTTCCAGAAGTTCACATCAGACTTTCTGAAGATACAGTTCAGCATGTTCTATCTGTCATTTTTAAGGTGCTTACTACAGAGTGTTTTAAGGGCATTCTATATTTTTGGTGTATTGAACTAATAGATTCATACTTCTGCTCCCTAGTAACATTAATGCTTAGATACTGTGATGAAAATCTGCCTCTTTGTCCTATCTGAGATAACAAATGCAGCCTCAAGGACTTTTGTTATTGTTGGCATGTTGTGATCAATAACATTTTAAATAAAAGTAGGAAATCCTAGAGGGGTTTTACTGTGGGCGTTTTGTAGTGTTGCATGTGGGGAGAAGGGAGACAGCCTCAGAGTATCAGTTGGTGGGTGGAGATATTGAAAAACAGAGGGGAGGCAGAGCATCAGGACCAAAACTGGTTTCGAAAGCAGGACAGTCATCGGGAAGGTTGGAGAGCATCATTATTCAAAGCAAGCCTAGTAGCTGCATTCCTAAAGATCCAGTCTCCAACAATTTGCAAATACAGAACATTGTAATGTTCATGCTAAGGAACAGTTAAAATGAGGGAGTAGGACCATGATAGGCAATTCAATGTTCAGGTTTCTCTTGAAAGGAGAGGCGATGGATTAGGCGTAAACTCCCTCCACATATATTCTATTCTGGCTAGGGAAGTCACGTAAGGCTTAGAAGGGTTGCAAGTGCTTTTCCGTAGAGGCAATTCAGAAGGCTATAATTCGGTCAGGGCCAAGTATGGTCAGCCTTCTACCACTGCCACCACTCCATGCCCTTTCTGAGAGTGTACAAAGATTGGGGATCATTGGTTCTTAGATGGGTGTCACCATTTAAACTCATTCATCAGGTAACTTGGAAAAAGTTACAAAATGGCACAATGAGTTGCAGCACTGATCAGTTGAATTTAAACATTATGCGTTGATCAAAACCATTTGCACTTTTTCCTTTTATGGAGTATTTTTAGCGGGTTTATTTCAAGGGGGTGAGGAGGGGGGTGGTCCGGTTCATTATCGGCACTGGCCAGACAATTCGCTGCACCGATGACTAAGGCCGTGCCTCACCACACATAGAATTGAAAAACAAAAAGCTATTCATATGTCAAATCTTGTCCGAGCTGGATGAGGTTTCACTTGCTGCACAACCAGGGGCAATGGAGGGCTTTCAGATCAGGCACAACCGCCAGTATCTGCTAATTTCCCCTGTGAAATAATGTACCACCTCTGGAGTAAAACACAAATGCAAGATTACACAAATCTTAAATTACACCAAACTCCCAAGTTGCGCAAGGCAGGTATGTAGCACAGGTGTTTTATGCAATAGAACATTGTTGATGCTGACCTGTGTGGGACTGTAACTAGGTTAATTGCTTGCTTAATTTGTGAAGATGTTTTGCGAAGGGAGGAGGATTGCAGGACTGGCAGGGGGCGGGGTGGGGGGTGTCACGAGAGGGAAATCTGTCAGAATAGGCAAGCCAGGAGGCTCAAATGATCTCCTAATAGACACAAAGTTCAGCAAACAGACATTAAATGGGGGGAAGAGGTGAACATGAAAAAAGTATTTTTGTACAGTGAAAACAGGGCTCTATTTAATTGCAATTCTTCCAGCCGTTCTCTTATTCCAGGTTAAAGGAGAGCAAGACCTTGCTAACATTTGTACAAAGGCCTGATACAGGATTGCTAGGATCATGATATTTATGGACAGTAAGGTTTGTCTTCAATTTTTGAAAGACTGGGAAAGATTGTGTTTGATTTTCAAATGCATCATCCAATAGCCGATTGAAGAAATGCCTTCGATTTCAAGGCAGTTGAGAGTGGTGAAGCTAGTGTTATTTGAAAAGGAAAGAAATAAAGAAAAGAACAATATATTGTGAAAGTTAGGTTAATTGTTTTGTTAATAAAAACAATAAAATATATTTGTAACCAGAAAATATTGTGAAAAACGATTGGTGTACTACTTCCAAATTAGTCAGACCTCGCCACCATTGTTCATCTGTTTCATGGATTCCTCAAATGTATTTGATGTGGTTAAGAGGACAAAGTCGTGGACCAAATTACCATCTTGGGGCATTTCAATTGGCCGCTATCTATCGCTAGTCCAGCAGGTGAAATTACACATTTGGACCAGAGTTTGGATGACTTTGCAGAAAGCAAATTGAAGGATTGCAACCGATACGGAGATAAATCAAGAATGAGTGCTGGCTCCATTAAATTGATCTTTGTATATGGCAGATACATCTACCGCCTTTACCAGGGCTCTTTCCCACCAGGAATGGGGATTAATCACATTCCCCACATAGCAAGCTACCAATTGCACGCCAACGTTTGTGGGCTGCTTTCCAGAAGTACAGTAATCAGAATGACCTAGGCAAACTACACACAAAAACATGATCTTGTGGGTTGGACAATATGGTGCAACGTTTCCTCAGCTAAAGGAAGTACAGAACTCAAAGTGGCAGTGGAATAAATGTACCTATGATATATTGATTATAAAATATCGAAAGCCCTTGATCGAGTTAAAAAAATATATAATGAAACAGCCTCACCTTAGTCAGTTTGATTCCAGGAGCTAAAGAAGCTCTAATTCCTTAAATCATTAAGCATATCTGTCAAACTTTCCAAAATGGCGCTGAATTGATTCACAAGAGTTTCCTTTTAAAGCTGCCCACAAATATGTGGCTGTTCATAACATGTATTCTTCGGATGTCCCTTTAAATATACTTCAGTTTGTTATTGTGCAAAGAGTAGACAGAAACAACTATGATGATAGGTCGGCAGTATATGAATAGGGTTGAAGGCAACCCAAACTCCATATGGAACGAAGAGACGGAATACCAACAGCTAAACAAAGTGTCACACAGTCTACATTTCCACAAGGTGAATCTTGTTAGAAAAAATCTATTTGAATTGATCAAAAATCATGCTTCACTAACAAAAGATAAATTGTTTCAAAACCTCAAAGTGAAATTCAGTTTGAATTTATTACCTGGAAAACTAGCTTCCCATCTTGACACTGGGACGCATTTAAGGACAGGTTGCCAACATAAGGACCAAACTGAGTTCTCTTCTGTATTGGCTTTTTAGCAAAAACTCCAAGGACTGAAAAGAACGGGAAAAAGACATAAATGTGTGCCCATAAAGTGAAACATAATTCTTTACTGGTACAGGGTAAAATGTAAAAACTGCTAATGTGTTACACACAGCAAACATTACTTCCTAAGATACAGTGAAGGTCATATTTTTCACACTTTGCTTTCTATAGACTGTCAAACGGACCACATCTCAATGACAAGGACAAAACTAGCTTGCATACTTTTAACAGATGACAGCTTTTAAAAACCCTGCTTCTTGGCCATGTATAAACCGTGTTCTTTCTATGTGGAATCTCTGCACCATTCCTGTTTAGGAAAAATCAATTCAGATCAAGAGTGCCTCTTCCTTTTGGTTGTGGATACTGGAGCATCACAAGACACAACAAATGGATTGTCTCTAGAGGCTGGAGGTGTACAAACGACCAAGAGGTAATTGAACCATATTGCTGTATAGCACAGGATAAAAGTGGTCAATTCTTCTGTGAACTCAAAAAAGGTGTACAGCGAATGTTATTAAATTTGGGCAAACTCTGCCTGACAATCCTACAAAAGTGAAGTCCTTGATAAAAGCATTTGACTGGGTTGGTAACAATGTAATACTTCTAAATTTGCCACTATATGCCCAAACTGTGTCATTCAGGAAATGGTTTCCGGAACTCGAATCATACATTCTCAAATATCCAGCTTGCATGATTCGCAATTGTACTATGAGATTTAGATTTAATGTGATGAATACTCAGGAAATAAGAAACATTTGTTATCCTGATTTGTGTGAATACAAATTTTGCAGGCATTGTCTTACTGCTGAAGAAAAATAAACTCTATACCATCTAATATTAATGTGCACAAAATGATTGCCAAAAAGAATCGACTACTTTCAGCAATTCGCGATTGACACTTCTTGTGTAAACCGTGATCTGCTATGGTGTGAAATGTTACACAGAAAATCAATGACTCTAAAAAACAGAACTCTCGCTTTCTTAAGAAATGTTTGTGCGCTGGACTAGTATAAGGTCTGATTTTCTTGAGGGGATTTCATGAACCCATATTTGTTTACTTTTACCTTTTTCCTTCTCTTTTTCCTGTCTTTTCGCTTATGGTCTTTATTTTAAATAACTAGGTGATTAATTTGAATGCTATGTATTATGTATTTTAAAATGATTTTGGTCTTTTTGTTCTTTTATGATGTGATAAGTTCAGAAATTGCAAAAATGTGCAATTTTGTATACTCAAAATTTTGTAAAATTGCTGTTCTTTATATACTTTTGTAGCAGGATTCAGTAGATTTAATGAAAAAAAAAAGTATTAGCAAAATAGAGTTTTAACACATGCTCACAAAAATCCACATTGGTAACAAAAACAAAAAAAACAAAAACATAACCAGGTGTGGAAGAGGAAATAGTACAGGATATTGTGGGAAGCAGGATGGGGCCAAAGAAAAACAGGACGATATGGGTGAACCCTACCATAAAGATAAGGACAAAAAGACAGATTAGTGATGTGGAGTATTTATAACTCTGCTTCATGAACCATAGAGAGATGCAAGAATAGCGCTCTATAATGCAGGATACAATTCAACAGGTAAGTGACCTAGATGCTTCCTAGTTGAGTTTTAAATAGGTGTCACAGAGTGCCCATAAGGACTTCAGTGGTGATTTTGTTTTTAAAACCACGGACCCCTCAAATGTAGATTTGAACATGCCCTTCTGTGGGCTATTTTAATTCCTCCATCAATGGTTTAGCAAAACAATACTGTCATAAAATAATGGGGCGGCTGAAACATTTTAGCAAAGTAGCAAGGGAGGGAGCCTTTCATGCTTGGCGTCTGAGCTGACTAGATGAAGGCCACAAATTCCTTTATCAGTGACAGTTTGTCCTCGGACCAGAAATTGAGTCTAATGGTTCATGAAGTTGGTTTTCTGAACAACCTCCACTTTGGTGGTGCCTGGATTCTACAGGGGATGGTGATAAAAAGGATGGGCTCTTCCATGGCCATCAACAATTGATGGCAATATTCTGAGCCTTCAAGAGGAGCAGGTGATGCAGCCTGCAGGATTGGACACCTGTGGCTATGAATCGGTACAGAGATCATGAATAGAGCAAAGACCCTGGACTTTAAATTCAGGAATCTCTTCAGGTCAGTGGGAAGATTTGGCAAAGCTCCAGAGACAGTTGACCGATGTTGATGCCAAGTATTTCCTGCACCACTGTCCCCAGTCCATAGCGCTCTGAAACATCCTATATGATCCCCAGGCACCCTAAATCTGGGACAGGCTCGATTAGTGTGATTCCCCCCACCCCCCTCCGCACCGTGCCACCAAAAAGAATGTACCTGCAGCCAGAGAAGTGCCATACACTGGGGCATTCTCATAGGCAAGGATTCCAAGGAAGCTGGTGGGGCTGGAGAGGATTATTTTTTGTTCGGTCCATTCTCTTGGCCAATGTTGAGTGGGGGTTGGGGGAGAGTTTAGGCAGACTTTTTTCACATTTCCATTGAGATGAAACTAGATGCAACCTTTCTTGGACAATGGCTGACAATGTCAGGGGTTTCAATTCTTCAGGTAACCGCATGAAGCTGCTCAGATTCTTAAGTGCTAGTAGTGCACATTGTCGGACATTGTCAAGAATTCCCACTTTCAGGTCTTCCTTCTCAAGGGAATACTGCCTTGCCTCACCTTCCCCCAGAGACTCAATGTTACCCTGCCCCTGCGTCTCTCCAGGCTTGAGTATTGCAATAGCCTCCTCTGTAATCTACGTTTGTCCACTCTGCGAGCCCCCCTCCAGCTAATTCAGACTAGGGCAGTGAGACTTATCCCTACCTCAAGCCCAGGGACAACATCTTTCCTGCCCTACAAAGTTTTCACTGGCTCCCGATCGCAGCACAGATTAAATTCAAATCCCTCTGCATCATCCACAAGGCTGTCTGGGGCTGGGGACCACCATCTTCAACTCTTCCTGACCAAATACTCCCCCTCTAGACACCTACATTCCTCTGGCACCAACTCCTTGCGTGTAAAGGGTTTTGCTAAATAGAGAGCAGGTGGTCGATCGCTTTCCTCAGCGGGCTCCCTTCTTTGGAACATCCTCCCCCTTCACCTTGAGCAGAACCTCCTTAAGTTACAGAAAAGCCTCAAGACCTTCCTCTTTACCTCTTCCTTCACTCCACTGTTAAATCGCACAGTTGCTTGACAGGTGTGCAGGGCCCTTATGTATACTCAGGACCCTGACCTCCCACATCTCATCATTCCAGCCGCTGTCTATACCCTGCACTTGCTTAGGTGCACCCCATCACTGGAGGTTGCACTTCTCTTTTTCCTCTTAGCGCTTCACCTGCTGCTCTCCATCAGCATCAAAGCACCCATCCCATTCCCCTCTCCCCTTTGCACTTTCACGTTCTGAACACTCAAGTCATAGTAGGTGTGTCTTTCCCTCCCCACTGTCTTTTTATTTTGTTGTATTTAAACCTGTGAGGGACACCCCCGCAACACCCATACTATTTTGAACGGACCAGTAGGGACACACCCGCAACCTCTGCTCCCATTTACCCCAAAAATTATCCCCACTAATAATATTGCCTATGGCCGTTCCCAACGACCATATATATGGCAATATTATTGGTGGGGATATTATTACCCGATACCCTGGTTAGCCGTCAAAACGTGCAAAATGAATATGTCCAAACCTAGTTCTAACTGAACCTACCACTACTTTAACTTAAATTAGACAAGGAGACATCTCTCCTCTCCGGGTATTCGCTTATGGCGCAGTCTCTTCTTCAGTCAAAGGTTCTCATCAGCAAGATCTTCAAATCATCTCTTGTCACCTTCTGGACAAGTGTTTGTAATTCTTTTACAATGCACTTGGGACAGTTGTTACCCAGTTCTTGTGATCAATCTATCTTGTACTTTAATCCAAACTTGCATGCCTTTATGCTGCTTTTAACCTAGGCCTTTTTAGGTTGGGTATTCTTTATAAGGACTTGACCTTCCACCCTCTCCTGGGGTTGGTCAGTTAGATTTTCTCTGCACTTATTTGGTTCACTTGACTTCACTTCCCATTCATATTTATGAACTTCTCCCTCTTCCCATGGTGTTTGTGTCTCAATACTTCCTCTTTCAGGCTTATTTGTTAACCATTTACCACAGTCACACAATTCCACTTAAATGGCTTAGTCGTTAATATCTTGTCAATTTCACTGGGACAAGTTCCCCCTGCTCCATAACGATGCCCTGGTGGCCTGCCGGTTCTCCAGTCCACCCCGTTACCGCTGCATCTGCATCTGCAGGGGAACGCTATCAGGCTTGGCACTCAATCGGGTTCGTTCTCTCTGCTCCAGGTTTCGTGCTTCTCCTTGTTGTGATGTCTTGATCCTCTCATTGCGACCGGGCCTTGATGCGGTTCGTAGGGTCTCATGCACTCCTCAGCTGGGTGATAAGGCAATGTCGTGGTCACGCCTCCACCGGGATAAGGATTCCCCTTCTCCTCGGGTCCCTGCTACTCAAATGCCAGGCCTCCAGCATTTTCATCTACTGCTTAGGACTTCTCCAAAAGTCACAGGATCCTCGACTTCCCTCGGCTCTGCCTCCTCCAGGCGTCACATCATCAGGGGGCTTACTCTGCTTACGCTCGTCTGGATCGGTGCTTCGCCTCTCCTCAGTATGCTCTCCTTGTTCAGCCACCTCATCTCCATTAAATGTAAGTCTCTTCTTAAAGATACAGATCCTCCTTGGTCATGATGGGGTATTTTAGTGCGTCTTCAGCCAAGTCTCTGGATATTATAACGTTCTTCATATCCGATTGTCTCATGTATGCTACTATGGGGGATTGTCTAGGGAGTTCCTCACAGGAACGGCAGTCCTTGTGCCCCAAGGTGGAAAGTATCTCCGAGTGAAGTCCCACTTGCCCTGACCCCTAGGGAGGGTTCACTCCCTAGTCTCAAAGGGGACAGCTCTCATTTGGAGAGATGGGAAGAATACCCTTAATTTGTCACACAGTTCAACTTCCATAATCTATGAATTGAAGTTTTGGTGTGCTTATGTTGAAATGCTTGGAAAGGTCTTCATTTAAGAATGTAAATATAGCCACTACATACGCTTTTTCATTTGAAAAAGTTATTCAAATAAAGAAAACTCAGACATTGGATTGTTTACAAAAAAATGTTTATTTATACAAAAATATGCTTCTTCGGTGCACAGAGGCAGAACTATGTCTAAATGCACGTAGAAAACTATTGTAAAAGACAAATATAGGAAAGATTGCAAGAACAGCCATTCTGCATTAATTTATTGTTTGCTTATTAGGTGCTTACACAGCAAATAAAATAAAGTTTTTAAAGCGCCCACAGGGTGAGGGGAGGAAACAAGGGGGTGAAATACATTACAAAATACAAAAACACAATAAGAGCAGTAGAAGGGGAAAAAGGAGGAAGGAACAAAACTACTATGCCTTGTGAGTATTCAGAACGTGCAGGTTCTGAATACTGAGCACCAATGATTGCTTCATATGAAAGATTAGGCAACTGCTAGAACAGCAGTCTGCCTAGGTTACTACAGCAGCAAGCAAAACGATAACCGTTTTGGTGGTTTTTTTACCAAAAATATTGATGTGGCGGGTAGTGATGGTAAGATTGCACTCAATACATAAACCTTACACTTAACTGGCATAGTCATTAGTTGCCTTCTGTGCATTTAACAATTTATAGTGGGTACCTTTGCTGGGACTCGGATATTAAAGCCTCTAAAGAGGAATCTGAATCTACAAGAGAATAAAAAGACTTCCTCTCATTCATTGGCACATTAAATAGATTTTTGGCAGGCTAAAAGGCTGAAGAACCTGGCCAAATATTTTACTTTTTTGGGTGATTTAACAGCTATGAGAAACAATAAATGAATTGTATATTTAAAAGAAAAAAAGAGGTAATTCCTCAGTTCAGTGGACTGTAAAAAAAAGCATCGGCAAAGTTAAAGGCTTTGGCTTTAGTCTACGTCTGAAATGACAATTTCAAGTCTTTTTTGCGCCTATGCAATGGTGAATTTTAAAGTTTTGTAGTGCTTTACTTCTAATACAGACAGGGGTTTTCTCCTCAAAACCCCAGTGAGAACCCGGGAAATCATTGTAAATAAACGGTAGTGGTACCTTGGGCAATTTTCAAACTTTCCATTCAGGAGCATTAATAGAATTAATCAAATTCTTTGAAGTGGGCAACAGTACATCTTAAGGAAAATAACTTTATACTATACTTGAAATATCATATTTTCAGTTTATTCAACATACAACTATACAAAGCTTAAAACACATTTCCATGTACATATTTTTTCACAATCAGTAATATTGTTAACATTGACAACTAAAACACAACAAACTTCCAAAGTAACGTAGCATGATACATCTTCATTTAATTACAATTCTGCAAGTTTAATTACATATCTTGCTAAAATCAAGAGGTCAACTATATTTTATCCAAGGCAGGTCCTTTCCATAGCCCAGCCTTTTCCAGGGCCGTAAAATACTGTGCCAGTCAACTGCTCTTCGACACAACCTAAAATAAATATGAAGGCAATCTAATGGTCATCACACAGCAGGTTGGTCACTCATTTTATACATCAATTTTGCAATTTCATGTAGCCATGGATTCCCAAAGTCAGGGATTCCTCTAACTTTATTTATCTTCAAGACTTTACTACGAAATGTTTAGTATCAAGTGCCATGTTGTCGACCTAAAATAGTTCCAGGGTGTTCGCCTCTAATGACAACATCCCAGGCAGCCCTACTAAAATAGGCAAATACTTGCTAAAACAACAGGAAGTAACAATACTCTCAAAAAAACAAATTGTAAACAGACACTTATGACCTTGTGCTTCTGTTCTCACCCACACAGTTGGTTCCATGCAAACGTTTGGACCAAAGTAGAAACAATTATTACTGCCCGATTGGAAGAAGTAAACTTGTATCTTTTTTAATGTGTAATGTGTATGAATAGCTAGGTGCAAAGGAATATTATTAAAACAAAATTCAATTTTCCAGTTAAAACATTTGTACTCGCTTATAAAATACTCCCATTGGGAATTGGACTTACATTTGTACTCCCTAAAAAATCATTTTACTCCCAACTTTAAAAAAAAAAAAAAACAGTAAAATATTCCTGCTTCAAAATCTTATCTGGGACACTGATGCCATATATCATGTCAACTATCACAATAATGTAGTGTTACTGTTAATATTACCCAATGTTCCTGCAAGTTCCTCAATTTTGTAGGAAGTATTGCTTATTGACATTTGTATATAGACGTACGCTTCTGGCCAAGATACAAATTAAATGTATGTGCCACAGTTTAAATGTAGTACAAAACCATGTTATTAGATATTCAAAGTTGCATTATATAGCAAAGCATACTTTCTTGGTCTCTCCATTGCAAACCCTCGACAGGCTGCCTTTGCACAGGGGATTGCCATTTGGGTTGACCAATGCATGAGATGCAATGCTTTTGGCACACCAAAATCACCTCATTTCTTTCAAACTATGTCTCCGAGTACTTGTTTGGGATAGTCTTAAAACTCACCAAAGTGGTAAAATTGTCATCCATATTCTCATAAAGGAGGCTCAATTGATAATGCATCACCAGCCTGAACAGTTGTGAGCCCTGCATATTACATGCCGATATTTTAATGAGTAGGTGCAGTCTCTATTGGGGGCCAGGATGTATATAGCAGGCAAACTTGTCAAATACAAATACCACAGTGCCCCAACACACTGTACAAAGGTTTTGAATCCGAAAGGGTGGACCTGGAAGCGGTGTAAGCCAATAAAACACCTTTACTAATATAGCAGCCTTCATTCTTTGGTATTAAACAGATAATAAAACAATGCTTCTTGGTTGACGGTTGATTGTATGTGTATGCAGTGTTCAAATACTATTAAAGTGGTCGCTTGTCGCTTTGTTCTAAGAGAACAGTCATGGGACTTTTAGGGGTAGTAGGAACATCTTCAGACTTTTCATTAAGCTATTATTGGTGTTTATTGGGCTAGCATCTATGTCTTAAGCGGTCCAGAAATTATGAGATGGACATCAATGGCAGAAGGTTTTAGAGAGTCTGGCTGCTGCAACCAAGAAAGTAAATTGGTCTACACTTTTAGACAACTTTTATTCCTGTCCAGAGTACCAGCACAATTGTCCAAGCCATGGTAGCAACACCTTACCTCGCATGAGTGCCACATTTCACATTGGCCCCTCTGAAAACAGTCCAACATGCTGCAGCACAGGATTCGGAAATGTAATCTGCATCACCATTTTAGCTCGTGTGTGCAGCCCTCCCACCACCCACCTCATTGGTTCCCGAGACCCATCAACCACCTAGGGCATCCCTGTTTCCCCTGCCCTTTGCCCTTTGCCTTGTGGCCCAGTTGAAGGCCAAATCCCACCTACTCCACCGGGATCTTTCATTCAGTTGGCCGGGGAAAGGCCATCACTTTTGGATCCCAACCCTGGGGGTGGAAAAGCGAGGCTGGAGGGCCACGGGAGATTGGGAGGAGAATACCCAAGGCTGAGACATGGTATTGCCCCTTTCATAATTTTACCCAAACCTACTCTCCCTCCCCATTAATGGGGTATTTCCAATCACACCCATCTCCCCCTCCACATTTCCAAGTACTTGGATGAGGAAGAGGCGATCAGGAGCAATGAGTATTACCTATGGAGAACCCATTAAGAAACAGGGGAAAGACTACCAACTACCAATGACTTGTCCCAATAATAGTCAGGCAGAGTCAGGCACCCTACTATAATCATTCACACCTGACTCCACTGAGGACTATAAAAGATGTGGTTCTGCATAGGTGAAAGGGCGCGCTGAGGATGCTGACTGGACCAAAGGAGCTAAGCAAGGAGCTGCAGGTAGAGAAGCCTGGAGGATCCAGAGGGGAGCGGCGTGCCGAGACACGGGCCCAGTGTTTGTGAGGGGCTGCAGCGTGGCTAAGGAGCCATGTCTCCAGGGAGCCGGAGCGAGGCAGTCTGCATCCTGCTGGCGCTGTTCAGCAAAGTACTTGTTCCCTTGGGACGTGTGCCAGTCCCAAGGTGTCCGAGGGGCAGGTGGTGAGATCCTGACCTTAACACAATGCATCAAGGAAAGAACGCTCGCCAGCGCTACGCAAGCCAGTGAATTTCGAATAAGTGAGAGGAACTCAGAAGCGTGCAGTTGGCTGGAGCAGAAAGGGAGGGTGAAAGCATAAAAGTGAACAAGGAAAATGGAAGGAAGGAGAAAGTGCGCTACTGGTCCACAGATAAAGCAAAGTCCAGAGTAAAGATATTTAAAGAGATATACAAGAAAAGGGTAAGAACGACCCAAAAGGAGGAAAACATAATACAGAAGTGTGAAAGAAGTGTGCAAGAGGCACGATAAAGAAAAGGACAGGTGCAAGTGTGCACAATAGAAAGAAGGAAGTGTTTAAGAGGCACAACACAGAAAGTAAAGTCAATGAAGAAGCAAGTGTGCACAACGAAGTGAAAGAAACAGAGCGATAAAGGGTGCAGGAAACACTTGAAGATAAAAGGTTAAAAGCAAAGCAAGTACAATAGAGAGAGGGGCTGAAGATCACAGTAGTTGCGCTTAAGAGAAGCAAAGAGCCTGGTGTTTTTTGAAATTCTCCGATTCTACCCCATGAAGAATTGCATGTAAAAAACTGTACGCAAGAAAAATATACATCCTGACAAGCTGAACTTCTGTGTGAAACTAGAGGTCCCTAAGCTTGGGGAAGGGAACCCTGAGAAGCCCAAGAAGAATTGTGTTATAGTATGTTTTGTGTTGAACTTTGTGAAGAGAGGCCTAGACTTGGGGAAGGGAACCCCGAGAGGCTGAAGGGAACCCTGAGAGGCCTAACAGGAACGTTGTCTTTTTGTTGGGAACCAGAGGAGTTCGAGCTGAGGGAAGGGAACCCCAAGAGACACAGACATTGTGAACCTTATTGACTTACTGCAAGAGCCCTACATGGAAGGTTCCAAGGGCAACCCTTTTGAGTTGAACTACTTCAAACTGGCAGAACTACACCCACTGGTAAGACTACCTGAAACCAGCTTTGGTTTACATTTCCTTTTTCTTGAATTCCTATTTTTCTTTAAGAAGACTTCCTATCACATTCTATCAAAGAGTTAGGGCAAGTATAGGTTTAGACACAGACAGGTTTTGGATTTTGAAATTGAACCAAGGGCCCTTAGAAACATCAGTCAAGGGAGCAAGCCCTTTAGAGTTAGCGCCAGTTCAGTATTACACCAACCCCCGAACTTTATTTAATAAAGGTTTTGGAAACTGTTAATTTTGAGTCTGTCTCTCTCGATACGATGCCTGTCTCACAACATCCAACAAACAAGGAAGCAACCAGTACATCCCATGGCCAACAGAACTCGGAACATCACCCACACCATCCACAGTTGTCAAAAACCTTGGAACCTTAATGGACTACGAGCGAACCCTGGAACTGCAAGTAAACACAATCAAGGAATGCTTCTTCCATCTACACAATCAAAAGGATTCTACCATTCCTCGCCTTCATGCACAAAACACTCGCCATCATCTCCCTTATCTTGTCCAGGATAGACCACGCCAACAGCTCATAGCTCGGAATGCTGGATCATTTTTTGGAAGAAACTGCAACGTGTACAGAACGCGGCTGCCACACTTCTCAAACTCTCACAAAGGGACCACATTACTCCACCACTAAAGATGCTACATTAGCTCTGGCAAAAAACAAATCACCTTCAAAACAGTGTTCATAACACACCAATCCACGGCCTGGGATGGGAATTCATACAAAAGAAAACCACAATCTACCAGCCAACTAGAACACTCCCGATACAGCGATGACAACCGCCTAGAATCTAAACCATACACGAGGAAAACACGTGGTGGATCAGCATTCTCTTGCTTAGCCATAAAACGTTGGAACTCCCTCCCCAGAGAAATAAGAACCACAAAATTCTGAAAACTTCTAAAAACCTGGCTTTTTAGCTCGGAAAGGGAGGAAAAGGAACACTGATGCCCCATGAAATACATACACAATTGAAATGGATATGGTAAAACATTTATAATGCGCCTGTACACAGGTGTTTCTAGGTGCAACAAGACAGGTTAGGGTAGACGGGAGGGAGGACAAAAACGATCTTACTAGGCCTTGCGTCATTCAGCTCATGCAAGTGCAGGGGGGTAGGGGGAGCGAAGTGCCGGGATGAAGGTGGCAGGGAGGAGAGTGCAGTGGCAAAACGCAGTAGGTGCTGCCAGGGTGGTGGCTCAAGTAAATGCAGGGAGGCAGGGGACTGTAGGGTTGCAGATACAGTCCCTAAGTAGGTGTGAGGTCCGGAGGCAGTGCAAGGGGCTACTGTTCGTGCAGGAGCCTGGTGCCCAGGAGGTTCAGTGGGTGGCCAGCTAACCAGTAAGCGCAGCAGACAGGAGCATCAGCAGGGGAGTGTGAGAAAGCAGAAGTGACAAGGAAGGTCCCGAGTTGCTTCCGGAACCTTGGTAGTCCTGCTCTGGTTTGAGAGAGGCAGGGAGGCTGTTCCAGAGGGAGGCCCCAGCCGAGGACAGAGATCTGCCCGCCACTCTCTGCTTGGAGAAGCGTCTGACCGTAGGAGAGTTGGAGGCGGATGAGCAGAGGGCTCGAGAATGAAGATGATTAGGGAGAAAGAGTTGGATGTAGTGTGGTTCCCCGACTCCAGAAAGCCTTGTGGACGATGCAGAGGGTCTTGAACTTGATCCATGCAGTCACCAAGAGCCACTGGAGAGATTTCAGGGCTGGAGCGATACCATCCCTGGGCTTGAAGCCAAGGACAAGTCTCACAGTCCTGTTCTGGATTAGTTGCAAAGGGCAACAAGTAGAAGCAGGGGAAGGGATATGTGCCGCGGGCATTCAAAATGGAGGGGGTAGGATAGGGACTGCCACTAGCCAATTCTACCAAAGGGTTCATTAAACGAGAAATGGAGGCATATATATGCTCCTCAGGTGATGCCCATCAATCAGTTAAAAAATAGTTCACCTACAGCAGTACGGTATATATCATGAGGTACCTTAAATAAGTGGCCCGATCTCAATGGGCTTCTACATTCTGTCCAATCCGTTGTGGATCATGTGCACAAATGCTCCCGCCAAGTAATTTGTCAACAAACGTACAAACAGTGGCTCCATGATAACCACACCAAGGGAACCATACTGTTTATTTATGGCATATGTATTGTCGTCTGATATTACTGTATGTTCATTTTGTTTGTGTGTTGATATGCAACTTTTACTCCATATTGTTGGAGACTGTATGTCATTAGAATGATCGGTGTGTTTATAGTACAATATGAATCATTACAGGACATGACACTATAGAGTAGTTTTGGAATCTCTATCAATCTCGTCTCTGATCCCCCTTAGCTGATGGTATCCCCAGTGCCTTTGCAATTTTGTTGCACCATGGGACAGTTATGCAGGACGGTGGCTTTGGGCTGGAAACATGCAAAACGTATGGGACTCGAACGGCACCGGTAACATTTCCTTATAAATAATTTTTTCACAATTTGCGGTATTAGTAGATTTGTTCAAATACATTTGGCCGAACGGTGCATTTGACTGAATTTGGCCTGTACCATTCGACTGAATATATTCAAACAAATTGGCTAATACACACCGATCATGGGGCGGGGGGGCTGCAGGGGTGTCCCCCCGCTCCCCATGTTGAGGAAGGCCCCCTTGCGTCTTTCCAGGACATTATTCCAAATCCCAAACAACCCACTCATAGGGGATATTTGTAGCAGCCGATCTATAACTTTTGATAGTGTATCATACACTTGAACCCAGAATTCCAATAGCTTAAAGCAGCTCCACAACATAAGCAAATAAGCAGCATTTTCATAATTATAATCGCGTGCATCTTCTAACTTCGTCTGGATTTATTTTTTGATTTTATTTGGCGAGTAATGGGGCCTATTCAAGATCTTAAACTGAATCAGTTTAAACCTTGTAGTCAGAGAACACATTTTTTCCCAAATTTCATCTGTAATCTCTATCTCCATTCCCCCAGCCCATTTCTCTCTTGCTTTAGTTCCCATTACTGAAATGTTTCCCACAACCAATAATTCATTTTCAGGAGGCTCAAACGGGTAGCATTCCCACCACTTTTTGCTGCCCTCAAACTGGAAAAACTATTATCTCTGTGGTCGTACCCCTATGGCCTTCTTTCCAGGTGTGCATAGTTAACAATTTCCCCTCTGGAAACAGGTCTTCTAACATGCGGTACCCCAGCTGTTCCCTGTGTGTGTGTGTGAAGTGTATTATCCCTTGTGAGCGTGAGGTCTGGGAATCTCCATAATGGTAGCCATTTGTAATATGGGTTCACACCAGTCTTTACGAATATAGATCTCCAGGTCACCAGTGTGGATTGTACCGTGTCATATGGACAGTCGTCTTTGTATGGGGCGTTCAGTAGTAGCGTTTTCAAGTCTGCATTATCGGCAACATGTGGCGGGGCATTTTTCGTTGCCATACCAGGTGGTTGCGTATTGCGCCTGGGCGGCTAGCCAGTAGATCTCAAAGTGTGGCCCAGCGAATGCCCCACCCTCCCTTCCTCGTATGGTACTACCAGCTCCTCCAATTTCTTACTGACTGCCCTGTGTTGCATAGGAATTGGGAGAATGTGCCATGCATTTTAATTAAGTATCCCTTTCATGGGCACATTCCCAAATAGATAAAGCAGCTCAGGCAGGAGCATCATTTGACCAGAGCTAGTCAACCAGCAAGTGACAGCGGTATCTTCGACCATTTGCTCAGTTTTGTAGTAACAAATTTTTTGTGTACGTAGTAATGGTCAGTGAGCAATGAATCCCTACGTCGGATACTACCACCTCCAAGTATTTAATTCTATTGGGTACCCATTTCAGGGGCTATACTGTGTCACTCCTTTTTCATTTGTATTTTCTGATGCCATCAGATAGGACTGAATTAGGGCATATAAATGCCCATCTGATCATCAGCTTTTTCCCTACCAACACCAATCGTAGAACTATGTATGTTTCATCAAACAAGAAAGCAGTGTCCATGCACGCACGCCCCAATTGATGGGCACAGCAAGAAAAACAAACATAATATATCTTAGGTCACTTCCCCTAGAATCATTCGGTCAGGCCATCAGTCCCACTGACTTTTAAAGTCCACATTTTAACAGAGGCTCAGTCTTCCACTTGAGAGGCTTATAGTCAGGGAAGTGTTACACTGGACTCGCTGTTGAGAGGGCAGAATATGGCATGGAGCCCCTTCCCAATACTACATTGAGTGGGTGCCCAGAAGTAGCCCCTCAATGGGGTGACGCCCCTTTCCTGTAGGATTTTGCAGAGTCACTCCCTACCGGCCCTCCCAGCTTCTATCACGAAGCATCAACTACCGAACTATTGTCCTGGCTACGCTCCCTATGGAACACTTCTCTCAAAACGCAAACTACTCCATGCGTGTCCCCAATGACCTTCTCTTTCTGCATGTTTTCAAAGGAAACTACCCCATCCCAAGGTCGCACAGATCTGCCTTGCAAAACAGGAGGGGGTTCTGGGAGTCTCTCTACCGGTCTCAGTCGCAGAGGAGTGTCGACCAGAGTTCTTAGCTCACCATCACAGAAGAGAAATATCCACAACATATCAGTCTTTGTCCTGCCCAGGGGCAGTCCAGCACCGGAATGCTTGACAATTCTCTTCTGAACAAGAGTAACAACAGCAACCCCAGACACGTGTTTCGGCCTGGCTGAGCCTCATCAGTGAGGTGGAGCTGTGCCTCTCGAAGAACAGTGAGCAAGGGGTCTATGTCTGGATTACCCTAGTAATTTAGGGTGAGACCCAGAGTTACTTTTTTTGTTTTTTATCGTTTTAATCAAAAGAAATAGGATGTTTTACAATAGATTCTTCAAGATCTGATCTACCCTCTTATCAGTTTTGTAAGATCACAGATGCGTCTCATTTAACTAAAGTGTCTCGTTTTGCGTTTTGTAAGGGCTGGCAATCCTAATTTGTCGGTACAGGTAAATTTGTCAAGGTTTCCATTATGTATTGCAAGATTTTGAACATTGCTGTTTGCCAAGTGGGTTTGTCTCCACTCATCCTGGACCACCATAAATCTTTGTCCGCTAATAGTGGGTTTTCAAAAAGGTGCCTCACATATTGAGACCTGACCCTTGCCGTGCTAGGGCATGACAAGAGAAGGTGGCGAATAGTCTCCTTTTTATTGCCAGCCTTAGAAAGTCTGCAGTTGTTTGTCGTGGAGAGGGCCTGATTGCCCAAATTTCATTGGTGTCTAAAAGATTGAGCCATGCTCTTAGTAGGAAATTTTGCGCTGATCTGCTGGGAAACTTCCTAATGAAACCCTGCAGTTCATTCCGTTTTTGTGTGTTTGGAGGCAAATGTGTCGTCAGTTTGTTAACTGCAGTCACTACTAGTCTATCAATCCAGTCCAGCTCCTTCAGTTTTTTTAGGACCTTTACTGGGTTTTTAACCAGTTTGTCCTCTCCACTCTGAATTGATTTTAGAGTGTGTGTTGTCATCTCTCCAAGTTTGTAGCATTTTGCAGTTTGGACCCTTAATTTCGCTGTTGATCAAGCGGGATAGCAAGGAACAATTTGGCATCAAGCATTTCCTGAATAACAGAGTTGCCGTCTAGGGACCCTAGTAGTGAGAGGAGGCTCAATTTGCATCTAATAGGTGCCACCTGTGTGGATTTTGGCAATCCTAGCACTGTCCTCCAATAGTATGCCTCTAGTCTCGGCCATAGGGCTCCATGTATTGATGGCGTAGCCTCAGCTCTGTATATGATAGATGGAACAACTTTCATTTTGTAGAAGTTTATAGCTGGGATGGTGGAAAAAAAACAGCCGTATTTCCTATTGATAGCCTTTCCTTTAGTTGCCAGTTTCCTGATTTTTACTTGAAGAGTATCTTGCATTGCAGATTCCTGTTTTGAACTGTCCAAAGTTATGCCAAGGTACTTGAAGTTTTTGACTTTGTCCATTTCACAGGTTTGAAAGCACCATTTTAGTGTTTCCGACTTTTTGGCTTATTTTTCAAGCACCATGATTTTGTTTTTTCTTTGTTCATTTCTTGATTGTTTTCTGCTATATATTGCATTAGGTTGTCAAGTTAGCGCTGCAGCCAGATAGGCGTCAGATCGAATAAAATTAAGTTGTTGGCGTACAGTAGTCTACTAATTTTCAACTGAGCTAATTTAGGAGGAAAAGATCTGAAAATCTTTTGTGAACTTGTAGTCACCTAAATAGGCCAAAAAGAGGGCAGGGGCCAATGGACATCCTTGCTGGACTCCTCTTAGCGTTGGAATAGCTGCTGATAAAGTTCCTTGTTGGCTTAGGCGGACTCATGTTAGTGTTTGTACAGAGAACTTTTATGGGCTCGAGAATTTCACTAGGATAATTCCATCCTTGGAGCTTATCCCAAAGGCAAGCCCTGTCGACCCGGTCGAATGCCTGAGTTTGATAAATGCCACAAAAAATCTTGGACCACCTTCCATCACCTTACTTTTTAAGGTGCTTAGTAGTAGGATGTTGGTTGTTGTTCCAGTGTTCTTTTTAAAGTCTGACTAAAAATAGTCGTTGCATAGGGCATCCATTGCCCATACTTGGAACTTCCTCAGCAGGAGCGAGTCGAATACTTTCCCAATTGGGTCCAACAGTGCGATCAGGTGGTGATTTGATGGATCGCTGTTTGCCTTCTTAAAAATAGGAACCACAATGGCGGAATTCCAAGATGCCGGGATGGATTTTGTCTCTGTACATCTAGTGAAGACTTTACTTATGAATTTTGCCCATTCTTCCGGGTGAGTCTTTAGATCCAAGTTTGTAATGCTGTCAGGACCTTGTTCCCTCGAGCTTTTCAATTTTTTTTTACTAGATCAGCGATTTCCTCCTGATCGTCAAGTTTCACCCAATTTGTGTCGGTCGTTTCTGATCTTTCTATTACCAGGCAAGCTGGGAGCTGGAAGAGTCTTAAAATGGTTAATCCAGGCAAGTTCACACATGCCGTTCAAAATCGCGTCCCCACTTTGTGGCGTTGTCGTGTTCAGGAGTGACCAGAATTCCTAGCGTTGTTTGTACAGATTTCTTTAGCATTATTTCCGCGTCTTGCTGGTATGGCTTGCATCGATGGGATCTTACCCACGATTGGTAAGTTCTGCTGGCTGCGCGGATTTCTGCTTTGGCCTGCGGCGGTTCAAGACCAATCGCTCTCTTTTTGATTTTGCGAAACTCACTTCGCTTGAGTACGAGGAGATTGTCATAACTGTGCTTCTTCTGAGTGAGAGGAGAGTGTTTCCTGTAGCCTGTTTTCTTATAGGCTGTTAGCAAGGGACCATAATCGACCGGTTTATGATGGCCGTTTCCTTCTTCTCTGTTGTATTTACTAGTCAGCTCTCGAATGCAGTTTTCTGTCAGTTTTAGTCTGTTTCCTTGATTGTTGACTTCTATGCCGATAGTTTATTCTTTCTGCAGGTTGGCAATTGTTCTTCCAAGTCATTAACAAAAGGTTATGATCACTGGCATTGGTTTGAACAACTCCAAATGACGTAATCAATTGTAGCAGCAGCCTAGAGACAAAGATGTGGTCTATTGTAGATTGAAATTTGCTGCTTTTCCAAGTTGGAAGACAACCTTGTTTTTCAAAAAATGTGTCCAAGCTTAACAGATTTCTCGAATTCATCAACTTTAGCCAGAGGTTATGGTACCTCTGTGTTCCGCTGTGGATGTTGTTTGCAGATAGTATTCAGGTCACCACACACTAAGATGTGGAGGACCTGATGGACCGCCAAAATCTCATCGATCGCGCTCTCCACTGCTTCCAGATACTGCTGGGTTCCAGTAGGTATTGAGAACTGCGACCGGAGTGGTTTATTGGACATTTTTAGAACTTCCCTTGTGGTTCCAAGTCATTATCACTGCCAGCAGCGATTGGTTCGACACCAGAATTTTTCCCCACAGTAAGACCCTGTCCACTGCAGCAAGCCGTGAAGAGCCCTGGTGAGGGACGGCCCAGAGTTCCCTTTTTGGCAGGGGCTAAGATTATTTTGTATCCATCTAAGATGTTTTTTTTTATAAGCCACGATTCTTGGAAACATAGGATGTCGTAAGATCCTAAGTTCACGTCTCCTGGGGCTGTGAAGTGGAGGTATCCCTTGTATTCCATGAACACAATCTCTGGTCGGGCCAGAAGTATCTTTAGTGTGGCCCCTCCTGCAAGGCGTGTTCAATGTGCTTGGGTTGCTATTTGTTACGTTTGGATGCTAATGCTTTTAGTAGCCACAACCATAAACCTCGTATAGCTGACTGCTTTAATTTGTGTTGTCACCAGGTCCCTTGTTGCTGGCACATCTTGCATAATGGTTCTTTTCGTGGCTGAGTAGGCTTTTATCGCGTTGCTTTGTTGGCGTTGAGCAGCTTTGATTGAAGCTAAAGTTTGAGATTTTCGTTGACGCAAGGCTGAAGCTGTTTGCTGAAGGTCAGGCAGATGTTTAGAGTCTTGCCTACAGACTGGGGTCTTGGACTAATTTTGGGCTAAACAACCCATAGAACGAGCTTCATCGTGCGTTTGCTTTGTTGGTTTTGCTTTTTATCATGGTGTATACAAACATCATGAATAGTATATTTCGCCTTGATTCTGTTGGCCATAGACCCCTGTATGGAACTCTGAATTCGAGCCCTTGTCCTTTGGTTCAGTAAGATCATAGCCTAATCTTAGGAGTTCTTTTGCCTCCTGTCTTAAAAGATCTTTAACCGTTGATGAAGTGGCTTATTGCTTTTCCGTGTCTGTGGCTAGGATCCACTATTTTTAAGTCACCAGTTTTTAATCAGGGTCAATTTCAGGATGTAATGGAGCAAGGTCAATACCGATCTTCTGTTGAGGATTACTTTGTCATGATTACCCGATATCTGCTCCAATTTGAAGAGCCACTTTGGCTTTGATTTGCCAACCAGCGTCCTCTCTGTTCTGGATCTGTAACGAGTTTCCGAAGACCTCTTTCGACGAGAATCGTGGAGGGAAACTTGAGCAGCATCTCGTCTTCGTAATAAGGTTGTGCGAGGCACAATGGGCTCAGGACTTTTTTATAGCTACCCGATTGTGGTGGCTGTAAACTTTGAGAGAGGTCGGTTTTTTGCAGGGCACCTGGTGTCCTCTGCTTTTTTGTATCTTTAAGAAGTCGCAGCGAGTCAGACGACCTTGAGTTTCCTGCCCGAACTGTTCTTCCAACATATAGAAAGGCGTTGACGGGTCTTCCTCATTTACATTGATGATTGGATCTGTTGCGAGTGTGACAAAATGTACTTTCCTCTGAAATTATGACATTGATTTGTTAGGTACTAACAGAGGAGCTGCGTAATTTAAATGTTGGCTGATATTCATAAGAGTCTAATTTGCCAAGTCGTTGTCTGTAGTTTTAGGTGAAGAAAGTGGTCTATGCTGCAGAATCGCGCTGTAGTTTGTGCTGTTGGGCTCTTTGTTCTCCAATGTTCGATGTAGTGAAGAAGTACTTGTTGCTCCTTTCTGGATTAGAGTTAGTTGGAGAAACCAGAGAGGTTAGAACCATCCCTGCATTTTGCTTTGTGTTAGAATGTTTGTCTCTTCTTGGTCTAGAGTTTTAAAAAATTGAGTAAGCTTGATCAGGGCACCCTAAGGCTGTGGAATTCACGACTCGCTCCAGAGTCCGTTCATCAACGATGAGCAATGTATTCTTAGCATTTATGGCAGCTCCAGATAAGGAAGTCACTGTTGTGTTGGCTTCATTTTTCCTTCTGGTCGAAGAGTGTTGGTCTGTTGCTGTTAAGTCAATAGTTGTAGAAGTTGTTGTAAATGCTTCCAAGTTATGTTTGGAAGCGTTGTAACTGGCTTCAAGTCGAGCCTGATCCTTTTCAACGGCCTGTGCCCGTAATTTAAGATGGGTTGGATCCTGGTTTGGATCTCTCCTCTAGCGCCATTACGTATCCTTCCAGGTAAATTAGTTTAGTATGTATCATGGCCTGGATCATTGTGGGGTCTTTTAATGTATTTTTTAATGTGTTGTTTATGGATTCGTTGAGCTTAGTAAATGACGTCAGCGCAATGGTAATGTTAATGGCCGACATGATTGAAAAAATGTCCAGCTTTTTTGAAGGTGTGTCTTTATTCATTGTTTGGAGACGGTGAAAGCAGAGAAGACACGAAAGAGGGTCTCCGTTGACTGACTCAAATGAAGGTCCAAGGAGTGTCTTTGATGGGTACCAGAACGCGGGATGGTAGTGTGTGTCTGAGGTTTCCTGTCCGCTGCTTCTCGCGGACTGGAGAAGTTCTTGATATCAAAGCCATGGAATTGTTTATGCTAGCACGACTGTCTCTTGAGGGAAATTCCTGCAGGCCTTTGTCACTGAGTTCCCGGCACTCCTTTGCATTATAGAGGTCTGTGGTGGTATCTTGGATCTTTACCAAGTTGGCTGTTTGGGGCGAGGAAGAACGTGGGCTTAGAGTTGGGCTGCATGGTGGTGAGCACTCTGGAATGATTTGTAGATGTGGAAGGCTAGTGGCACTGTGGTCGAAATTTGCCTGTTAGGTCTTTTGGGCAAGTACACATTGGTTCAAAGTTCTCTTGTAGTAGATTTTCCGGAGTGGGAGAGTCGACGGAAGAGGCTCTGATTAAGCTGGACCGTTAATCGTCACATGCCTCAAGCACTCGGGCGTCCTCGTCTTCCCAAAAGACCACTCTGAGAGGTCAGGGCGTTTCTTTGAAGTGGTTTTGCTGGTTTTGGCTTTTGGTTCAGCCGTGACATCAAGCCTTCTTTGCTTAGAAAACGGCTGATATTCCATTACTGCTTCAAGTATCTGCGCGTCGTATAGTTCTGCTTCACTACCTGTGTGCGGATTGGAATGAATATTAAAAGAAGTTTGTCAGGAGGGTTAATCACATGCTTTTACCGACTTCACTTCTCCTGGCTATGGCTCTTTCTCCAGGCTATGGTTCTTTCTCCAATAAGACTTTTGTTTATGAATGGGTTTTTTTGTAAACCAGTGTTTCGGACGTTGTTTTTCCTAGCAGCTTTCGACTCAGTGGATTTCTTTGTCCTCAAAGGGGGAGTGATCATCTGGTTCCTTGAAAGCTTCTTTAAGTTCAAGGCTGAGTTTGTTTCCTTATTACCCGGCGAAGTTGTCGGCATATAGCGTTTGACATCTTCATGGCTGCAACTGGAGCCGATTGTTTCTTCTTCCTGGCCACAGAAGGGGGCAGCAGGCACAGACGTGGCCGGGAATTCTCTGTTGCTGGATAGACGACTCCTCTCTCGGGTTGCCGTGAACCAACACCCTTACTGTTAAGAAGTTCTGTGCTCCTCCGTTCGACGGGGTCGAGTCATCGGCAGCTAATGTGGAGGTCTCTCCTCCGCAGGCAGTGTGTGCCTCACCTGCACTTTGATCGAAGCCGCTGGCCGGGACTTTCTCCTTCCCGCCTCTCACAGCAGCACCCAGCAGCTCAACAATGGAACAGTCCTCCGAAGGTCTACTCTCCTCCGGCGCCACGGACTCCCCCGCCGGAGATAACAGGTAAGCGGGCCGGGGAGGAGGTGTCCCCGGAATGTTGATATTCAGGGCGTTCAGAGTTTGTTGAATTTGAAGGATATGATTCGGATGCCTGAGGAAACGTAGCCTCACTATCTGTCGACTGTGCAACGACAGCTAGAAGAGAAATCTGCACATGGCTCGATCGTCCGCGAAAGTCCCAAATCCTTTCTGTTTTCAGCATGTCGCACTTCCCATTTTTGAAGTGAGAGGGGAAGGTTTTCTGCTGGTAGCCGCAACTCAGCTGTCAGTCTCAGAATCTGGGCGCAGGCGAGTACTTCGCAGCCAATGTCCCCCTTCCTCATGGGGCAAAGTTTGAGGGGGCGCAGCCAGGACTGCAAGACTGCCACTCGCCGCCACTCTGCGTCTGCTGCGCGGACTAAAACAGTCTTTATGGAAGTAATGAAGGCTCCTCCTCCAGGTAGAGAATGACAGGGAAGACAGACCCAAGCAGAAAGGTTCCTGCAAGACTGCCATTCGCTGCAACTCCGCCACTTACTTCTTAATATGCAAAACAGTGGGGTACTGGGAGTCTCTACCGGCCTCAGTTATGGGGGAGTCTCAACCAGATTGTTTAGCTCACTATCCCTTTCACAGAAGAGAAATATCCACAACATGTCAGTCTTTGTCCTGCCCAGATCTGCCACCTAGTGCAGCAACGTGCTCACCACAGTTCTTTCACAGAGGGTGTTCAGCAGAAGACAACTTTTGACATTATCTGCCCACTGCAACTTGAGGAATTAGCTCTTACTGTACCAAACCTCATCCATACATCCAACATGCCCCATCCCATTCTGGACCGCCAGTCCGGGTACTTTTTCTTTGCATCCTGGGACTTTTAGCCCTGGATTTCCTCATTACAGATCCAGAACTACCAGCCACAGAAATCAAAAGGAAAAAAAAACATGACTGGAATAGCACCTCCAGAAGGGAGTGGCACATGCGGCATGCATGGTCCTCCAACACTCCATTCAATACCATTAACTGTTTTTTTGCATTGAAAGGGTCAGACATAACCGAATAGTAACCCAGCTATGTGTTACTTATGGCAGCAATAACAGGCAAATGATGGGTCATATGAGTAGCTGGCTATATTGCAATACCAGGTCACATGGTGGCAAAAGCTGGCAAATGGCATGCATTTGGTGCCAAGGTAGTGCCTTGTAAATGCCTATGCAGTGCCTGTACAAAAGATAAAACTGTTGGCTTTGGCAACGCATATAGGTTTTGGCGGCAGGTTTACTGGCGGAGAGAAAAGAGGATCCAAAACGGAACCCTCCCGTCCCGTGCACACCTTTGGGTTGCGTCAGTGTGACGCCTTGAAGTTCAGTTTCATACAATAGTCGATTAGATATATATTCAAAACATTTTTTTTTATAGTAACGCAAATTTGGGTAAATGCAGTAATGACATCCAGTATAAAGAGTACAAGATTCTTTATTCCAAACGCAAAGTCCAGGGGGGATTCAATTAATTTGATAGTGGCTGACGCGTTTCGAGAAATTCATTCTCTTCATCAAGAGCCCAGAACAATGAATCATTCACTGAAAATAGAGAAATATATACAATCAGATATTTTAGAGCTCAAGTTATTTGCATCATACATTTGGAGTTAATGTTGAGTTAATAGTGTGTTCCCAGAGAAATCTGATCAACAAAATCTTCAAACTTTTTTGATAGGAAAACAAAGATGAGGTAACTACAATAGGTCAACATGACCAGCAGTTATGATTCAATTATATCCAGAGTCACAAACAATCGAAACGAGGGATGGCCGCTAATCCAAAGATCTATTAGGAATACATAATAGATTACAAGGGCACTGGTATACTACCAGAAAAAATATAAAGTAAAGTATGTTGCTTACCAAGACTAGAAAAGTCCCGTCCTTCAATGGATAAAGAAAACCGCTTCGTATGTGCGTAGAAAAAACTCTGAGTGGAATTCAAACGAGAATCATCCAACGGAGAGTAAGGAAGTCAGGTACACTATAGAAGATAAATAATAAGTGCAGCGATAAGTGTAAAATGCCATAAGTGGCACGTCAAGGAGAGTGAAACAGTAAAAGGACAAACACTCACCGCTGAGGGATACCCAGCAGGCTCACACCATGACAAGTGATTTCGCGTGGCAACGCACGGGTGGCTCGTAGTCTAACTTTTAAAGTTCTAGGCAGTCTGGTGTCCGGGCCTATAAGAGAAATAGCGGCCGCTGTAAATTGGTGTCTGTGTGACACGTATGCAGACAGCACTGCAGTATCACGGCAGTATCACGGCGAAAATCGCCTCGTATTATTAAATGCTGCTTACTTGTTTTTGTAGTTAGTGTGCCATCGGGAGACGAAACGTAGAGTGCGGAGTGAATGGAGGTCGTCCAAGCCCATCCAAGAGAAAAGACGTCCCCGGAGATTGTTGCTATGCGTGAGACGCTCATCCGCCAGTGCAGGACCCTCAGTGCAGCGACGGTCCGTGAAGCGTGGCCGATGTGCGTAACAATAGTTGTAGGACTATTGGAGTGAAGCTAAATAGTAGACTGTTGGTAAAAAGAGGCGGCCATCTTAGAAGATGAACAATGTATGAATGTAGATGAAGACAAGATTAGTGTAGGTGCAGACTGAAATGGTCTAAAGTTGGACAAATTGGAATAAATCAATTCGGAAGGGAAACTAGCCATCTGGGTTACAATGTGGTGACTCTGGATTTACATTATTTAATGAACAAATAATTGTACTTGGGATAGTACTTAATTCACGTATGATGACAGTATTTTTCCAAAATGGACACCATGTGATATTGAATGGGGGAAGTACAATCATATAATGATGCAGGGAGAACAAAGGTCAATGTTAAATGTTAGTACTGAAACAAGGTAAAGAGATCCATGAGGTGCATACAGAGCTGAGGTATATTGAGAGACAACAGTACAACATATCAGATAAAGCATTTCAAAGAAAATTCCTCATTAAGACCCGTTGGTAATGTGTTGAGTGTGTGAATCCAATATTTCTCTCTCCGTGAGAGCATTGATACATAGTCACCTCCCCTGTAGGGTTTATTGACTATTTCAAGGATTTGGAATTTTAATTGTGCAATTGTATGATTGTTTTCCATGAAATGTCTGGAGAGGGGGGATTTAGTGTTTTTGCATCTAATGTTCGATTTGTGTTCCGCAATGCGTTCTTCGACAGGTCTTGTGGTTTGACCAACATATACTTTGCCACAAGGGCATTTAATCGCATAAATTACCCCAGATGACATGCAAGTGGCATAGTGTCGTAACTTAATGTTCTTTCCAGTATATGGGTGGATAATCTTGTCACCTTTTACGACGTTGTTACAGTGAGTACAGCAGAGGCATGGGAAGGTACCCATGTTTTTGGTTTGTAGGACCCTCTGTCTTTTGGTGGTATTTCTGCTCTGACCAAAGTGTCTCTAAGGTTCCTACCACGTCTGAAGGCCATCATGGGAGCTTTAGGGAAAAGTTCCTTCAAAGTCTGGTCATTATGGAGAATACTCCAATGTTTCCTGATGGATTTGCTTATCTGAAAGCTTTGTCCCCCGCACCCTAAAAATCCTCAATTGTTGTTAAATTGGCACATGTAAGCAATTACTCTAAATTTTAGTGTGTGCACCTTCCATTCTTTCCCTTGCAGGTCTACTGGCCTCAGTATTATTATTCTATAGTGTGGGCTTTCCGAGTTGTGCAAGGATAATACTGTACTTTGGTTTTCAGATTTCTTCCTGTACAGCATTCATTCAATCAAGCCTTTGCCTGACCTCTACATGACAGCACAAGGGTGACCTTGAGTGGATGAATAATCCTGTCACTCTATGCATAACACTACCTCTGCACGCTCCTCCCTCTCCCAGCTGATACTTAGAAAGTGCACCATCATACCAAGTAATCAAGCTTGCCAAAACGCGACTGCGCCATTTCTTGTACATCTGGGCTACAGAAAACAATGCTGTGTGGCAAAAGTCAGACATATGGGTTTTCTGACGTCTCAGGCTACTTTTTGGTCTTCAGCGCGTCTTGTGTCTATTTGTAAATCAAGGACCCCGAATTACTCACGCTGCCGAGGTGGGGAAGGATAAAGGCACACAATGGAAGTGTAGGGTTGGTGGTGGTTCAATTCAAGGGGATGGATAGCTGGGCGGATGACTAAACTGAAGGGGAGAGGAAGGGGGGGTAGTGGGGAGTAGCCCTACAATATCAAATCTTCCAAGTGTGATCTCCTGCGGGTTTAAGGCTGCAACAACGCATCAAAGGATCGTTACCTCGCGACAGTCATTTTAGTATTTGGTCTGCCGGTTTTCTTTTTCTGGTTCATCGATCCAGAGTGGAGAGGCGTTCACAGTGGCATGTGTTGAGGGGAATGTGTAGAAAAGTAGACCAAAAAAGCTGGCTGGTGCTATATTTCAAAGTCGCAGTAAAGCGCTGTAAACATGCAACCACCTCTAGCCTAATACCAAAGTACTGTGCATGTGCAGAGTTCTCAAAATGTTCCCTGGCGGAGAGATTGGCTCGTGTAGTCCTAATTTTTTTCCATTCTTGTAATTATTTGTTTATAAATGTCTCAGGCTGCAAACGGGAAAACCGGCATGGATTATATTTGGGGGTGTTTGACCGTATGAAAAGTGACCGTGGCAAACTGACCGGAAAAAAAAAAGAAAAAAAAAAAAAAAAACAGTCCGCATGCGGTCCCTTTGCATTTGGTCGAACACCACCACCCACGCCACCTCGCCTACTTACCTGCTCACTCGCTCGCCGCCTCATCTGCTTCAACCCAGCGGGTCGGATCCAACGCTGCAGGGTCATTTTCTTTTTTTATCCCCTGCCTCCGAAAATCGAGGAAGTGGGGGACACCCCTGCAACCACCCAGGGCAATACACACCGAACATGTGCACGGGGGACACCCTCACAATCCCTGCTCCCCCGTGTTAGGCATGTCTCAGCCAATTTGACCGAATATATTTGGTCGAATGGTAAAGGCCAAATTCGGTCAAATGTACCATTCGGCCAAATGTATTCGATCAAATATACTAATACCGGATTACCTACCTGCACGTGATGTGGGACCTCCGGAGAGCTCTGCAAAGGTCCTGCCCATGTGATTGCTATAAAACAGAACAACTTTTTCCTAAATAAAAAACATACTGCATGCTCACATTGGCCTCAAAGGGGGTGGCTCCGAGGGGGAAGAGGGGTTAACAAACTTCCCCCAATTACATCCATAACACCCACGCCCCCCACCCTTGTGTTCCAGAAATACCTTTTGCTATAATTGTTTATATTTAACCCTTTTCCACCGTGGTATTGATGGTAGTAAAGGGTAGTGTAGAATAAAAGTGCATCATACCACTGCTGCCTTTTTAGTGAGAAAGGGGGGCAGTTCTACCCCTTTCATGCAGTACTTAAAAAACAGCGGTGAGATGGTACGTCTCAGAGATGCACACTTTCACAAAGCTCTTACTTTTTACTACGGTCCAAAAAGAACATTTTAAAAACAATTCTTGGGGGGCATTTTACAATGCTGGCATATATTGTAAGGGTAGCAGGATCATCATACAAGTTTTACAGTGGCAGTGGCAACTGGGCACGAAGGTCATGAATATTTTCGAGTGGGAATGCAGGCATTTATTGTAAGCACTTGTATCATGAAAATGCTGTAAAACGCTCCTGTGTCCTGGTGACCCAGGGTCTTTAGGATTTTTTTCATGCGTCATCCTGCTGAAGAGACGGCATAATGTGCCTCACTACGAGTTAGGCGGAAATTCTGCAGTAAATCTGCCCAAAAACAGCCCTGAGGAATTACTGTTACCGCCACTTGGGCAGGCGGAATTTACGCCCTATTACCGGTGGTGGCGGTGTAATTCCCCATTTATTTTTGGTCCTTTGGACCCAATGGGGCCTTTTTTTGCGGAATTACAGCTGCAGAATTACTATAGGTATCACACTGCTGTCCCACACACATTCACCCATCCTCAATTATTTGCCAAACCTCACTCCTGTATCCACACCTACAAGCTTATTCAATAATCAATTTGCCCATATAACAATCACATATCTGTCAAAACAATCTCACACTATCATATGCAACCATTCATTCATGCATCTTCAAAATCTTCCATCCATCCATTAGAACCCTACCTTTACCCATTCACATTCAGTCTTTCATTCCTAGATCAATCCTCATTCATTCATTCACCCCTCCTACAGAAACAACCCTCCCCACCCCCATCAGCTTTTCCATCTACATGTCTTCCCTCATATTTCCAATTGTGTCTGCATGCATTAACTCAGAAAACGTTTTCACATACGCAACAGCCAAAACTATTAGCTTTGTCAATGCGTGTTTTTCTACCGTGACTGGCCATAAAGAAGACTAGATGTCAGGTCACAAGGGGCAGCAAAAAAGCCGAGCAGCAGCCTTACCTGGCCTGCCCTAATGTGACGGTGCAGCTTCCTCGGCTGCAGCCCCTCGCCCTGCACACAGAAGATAGCGTATCTCTGCAGTAAGTGTTACCCGACCACAAAGGCACACCCCAACGCAAAGATTCTGAATAGCAAGGAAAAGTTAAAAAGGACATTTTGGCAGCCTGGGTGAGGAAAACACAATACTGGAAATTGCAGGATCCTGCGCGACAACCTTGTGGAAAACTGAACCAAACTGAAGGAAACCCAAACGTAGATTGGCAATTATGTGCTGCGGGAAGGAACATCTTGAGCTACAGAGCTGTTTTTTTCACACAGGCGCGGTTTTGATGCTACAAACGTTACCTGCATAACACACGGGTAAGCTTAAAAAAAAGTAAAATGCTCCATCGTCGCTCCGAGTTCTTTATCACAATTAGTGTAGACTTTTTACAAATATATATTTTCCTCTTTGATCTATTGGAAACTGGCAGGTGCCTAAGAGAGGTCACAGTGGGGTTATCTTCTGTAGCAACGAGAAAGCTTTCACCATGGCTTGTGACCCAATTCACAAATGGTGCTTCAGCTTCACCACTATGCCCAAAACCACCGGCAACAATAAAGCCTACAAAATGCCTTCAATGCAGTCCTGTGTAGACGCCAATTTACTTCTCATGCAATCTCATGACTAAATCTTACAGTAAATTCACCAATAAAGCACGTAGTGGATGGTGTTGACCCGGCTCGGATAGAGATTTTTCTCCCATGGAGCACAATCAGGAATCGTGAAAGCGAATAGCTTCAAGTATACGTACGCCCTGTTGGCATTAACCAAATAGAGAAAATAGGCGCTCTCTGTGTTCAAGTCACACCATGAGCCACGAGCAGATCGGCCTCACATGGAAGTCGGAGAAACACCCTATCCGTGTTATCGAAATTATTGCATTAGAGCACAGCTACAGCAATAGCATATGCGGAGGGACACAAAGCTTGGAGGTTATTTATCCAGCCATTGACTACTACCCATGGCCACGCCAAACCCTACGGCCATTCCCACCCAAAACGCATCCTCCTGGAGCCATCAACCTTTGTGCTTGGAGTGCCTGCCAGTGTTTTTTCAAAGCAGTCAGAGTTAGTGGCTTAATCGGAGCTGTAAACGCGTTACTGGAGTAAGAATCTCTTCACCAGGTCTGCCTTCAGCCACTTAATTTTTATAAGCACTATGCCTATTCTTCACTGAAGAAGTGTTAATAACAAGCATTGACAAAGCCTGATGTTTTGGTTTGTATAAGGCATTTGCCCTGCACTGCTATCATATACCCAGGTACTCGCATCATTGTGCAGCTCCTACCATTGATGGCCCGTTAATGCCACTACGTCAGTACCATGCAAATGGCTTTCCCACGCCTACACAAAAGCTCAAACTGTTGGCATTGCAAAGACTTGTTTTATGAGGTGCAGAGGGTTGCGGTATTGATTTCGTCCAGCTGCCACACGAAGTGCCTCCCAGAGGGTGGATGTAGTGGGGCTTCATGGGCTCGACCTGCTGTCAGAGACCTGGAGGACCAGGTATTCTCAAAGCCACTTTGTGGAGGTCACCCTCTTTTGAGATCAGATCAGAAGACTACAAGACATATGCCCTGGGAGCTTTCGACTCAGACTATGGATCAGTGATGAATTTTAGCAGTTCAGTAAATCACACCCAGATGGCAACATTATAACTTTTATAAATGTTATGGATTTCTTAATCCAAAATCAATTTAATCAGGATGAGGATTGTGAAATCACACTTAGAAAGGGGAATTAAAACCCTGAAATTAAAGTAACTTTAATTGCATAGCAAAAGCAAGCCACATATTGTTACCATGAAGAGTAGAAATGCAAGTGTTCCACGAACACCAAATATGGCAGAAAAACAAAACGCAAAGGATACGTTACCTGCCTTCACGGCTGGTCAGGTAGGAAAGTGGGTCCTGCTGTTTAGGGTCAGATCAGACAGCAGCAGAACACAGAGGAACCGCTAATTGGGGCCTGGGCAGCTCAAAATAGTACTTGTGGCTCGGCCCACATTTGAAGCATCTGAGCAGGCCCAGAGGCCAAATAGCACCCAACTAAATTCTGACCAATACCTGAAATGGGATGCTGTGGGAAAGAACAAATCCCAGGCTGAATTTCATAGAGACCCAGCAGCCGATAATTAGGAAGGAGGCTACAGACAGCTACACTAGGGAGGAGGCTGAGAAGAAGCAGGCAAGCTATTCACCGCTCCCTGGATACACAGAAAGACTACATGGGAGAAGGTAGTTTGCCTGGTCTCCCCAGACGCAGGGATGTTCTGGCAGATCCAAACCAGAGACCAAGCCATTTAGACCAGTGATACCTTGCGATTGGACCCAAGAGACAAGTTCCTTTCTAAAAAAGAGTTGCAACCAACAGGAGGCCTTACAGACTGGGCTTTTCCTGAAGTAGTCCAAGAGGAATAACCCCTGGCCGGAAGGTGAGATTATAGTCTGCCTTAAAAAGACCCTGAATGAAAGGAGAAATACCCATCACTTTAAAGAGTGCTGAACTGATAATCAGAGGTCGGAGAGACCTTCGAGAATTGCATGCATAATCAGGTCAAGGAAACACTAAAGAACTGTATTGGGAACCATAGGTTGTGGAGAGATTGGAAGAAGTCTGTTTATAAAGAGACAGTCTTATGCTGAAAGCAAGAAGCCACAAAAGATCTAGGAAAATTGGGCTAACTAGGAACCTATGACAATTTGAGAACCAGAAATCACGAAAAGACCTGAGAAGTGTTGTGCTGAAAAGTCTGATGTTGAGGAGACCCCAAAGAAATGTGTTGCAAGCTCAAAGGTCTTGAAGAGACCTATGAAAATTACATAATGTGCCAGCAATTTAAAGCAGACCTAAACACAGTAAAGTGAAACCATGAGGTCAGAGATAGACATGCAGGGTGGTGAAAACTCACATTTGAGAAGGTCTACAAGAGAACTATAGGCTTGGAAATATCTAAAAGCAGTGTGAATGAAGAAAATGATGAGGGGATCTAAGAATCTACAATGTTGAGAAAAAGTAAACCCAAGGCTGGGGATAGGCCGGAGAGAAAACAATTGTAGAGGAAAGCAACAAAGAGCCTGTAAGTCACCATAACCACCATTACTGGGACATCAAAAGGTAATATCAAAAAACGTCAAGTACTACAGAATAGTGCAGACCGAGCAGTTTGTGGGCTTGCTCGCCAAACTCACGTCTCAGAATACTAAAGGAAGTATTCATTGGCTTCCTATTGAACAGCAAATACAGTTCAAAGGTGCTGTCATAGTATTTAAATGTTATTATCTCTCTACTAGAGTAAAAAAAAGCAACCCCTCATCAGACCCTACATTCGAATAACAAATTGTTGGTGGAACACCCTTGTGTTAACTTGAAAAAACTTGGCGGTGCAAGCTTCAATGCCTGTGCCCCATCACTTTGGAACCTGCTTCCATTGGATATTAAGGGATGCATCTTGCTTATTGTTGTTCGTCGCTTGAGCGCCCCCGAGACCTTCGGGTGTGTGGGCGCTAAATAAAAAACCTGTTCGTTAGTAATTACTTCCTGGAGGACATTATCCAAAGGAGCACTGTGGTTATTGGTTTTTAGAACAAGGATAAACTGTGAAAGCTTAGATTTATATACGCTTTTGTTGGCCAAGATTGGAGCATATTTTTGTTGTAGCTTAGGTTTATCCAGGATGTTAAACGATAAAGGACTGATTATGTCCAAGTTTGAACTTTGCTCTTGGACTTGATTTTTTGACATTGGTTTCTAGAATAGGGTGTCCATGGAGTGATAGTTGTAAGAATTTAGTTAAAGCCTTTCGTGTTAAGAGATCCTTATCCTAAGGTACAGGGAGCAGCTGTAGGATGGCACTATGTTGTCCCATCATTGACACGGCTTTACAGATTGATTCCTTGTTCGTTTTCGAGTGAACTCCTAGTTCCTGTTGGTGTTTGTCCAGACCCCACCTTAAAAAGATAGCAAATATACTCTGTACTCCCACTAATTGCCGGGTATATCCATCAGGAGTCCTAGTTAATGTGCCCTGTTATTTCCACAATAGGTCTGTCGTTAAATACTCAGTTATACTCCTCGTAGGCCAGAAATCCCCCCTCCGGTACTACTAGAATATGCCTTGGTCCTTCGATGCAGGTTTTACTAAATCTCCTTGCCCACTTGTATAGTCAAGGAGATTTTGTATGTATGGGATTGACAAAGTGCAGCCCTAGCTGGGAAGCAGCAGAGCGCTCCACATAGCTGATGCATCCGGGGGTTACAAGTAAGGGGCAGGCATAGCAGAGGAGCTGGGATGGATAGGGGAATAATTAGGTTTAGGGGGGTCCTTCAATGTACAATGGACAGGACCAGTCCTATCTGCGTTGGTAACTTGTTCCAGAGAGGGCATAGCGGAAAACGGGCTGTTTTGTCTTCCCCCCCAAGAACGAAGAATGCACAATATTTGTAGTACCATGACTCTGCAGCATTTGCAGAACTATTTCGATCTAGGACAAGGTTTACTTGTAGGAGAATGGGGAGCCAAGGAATCTCCCACATAGTGCATCAGTGGTTGCAAAGATGCCAGATCAAGCAAGCTCAGCAGGATGCAGATTCACACAACACCAGGTTGTTACTGGAAGTTCCAAGATGTTACCACCAACCACGCCCTCAGCCAATTAGCCAATGGGAACAAGAGGCTAATGACTGGCTAATCGTGGGGAGTCACTACCAAAAGGGGGAAAGCCAGTCAGATTCCCACACTGAAAATCTATGGCGAAAGAAGGTGGTGGGGCGATCTAGCCCTTTTGGGAGAAATATAAAAATGGTTAGCAGAGTCCAGTCAGAGAGGTTCCTGAGGGAAACAGACTTGCTCAAGCAAAAGACCCATAGAACAATCTGTAGCCTGAGGTCTAAAAAGAGACTGGTTTAGAAAACCATCAACCAAAGAGCTTTTTAAAAAATCTGAAATCCAAGGCATAGCACAGACCCAATTAAGAAGGCTGAGCTCAGCAAAAGACCCATACAGAAGTCTGAAAGTCAAGGTGAAGAGAAGAATCGGTGCAAAACTTAAATCTAGAGACGGTGTAATGAAGTGGGATGGCAGGCAAGTAAGACCACACAGTTCTTTGGGTAACTTTGTCTCTTACAGCAAGCTGGTTACATAGGAGAGACACTGGCAGCACCCCACCCCGGCAGGCATAGATCTCCAACCTTCAACTCCGAGCACCTGCACGTCATCCCTCACTCCAACATTCCAATATCTGAAACCATGCGTGCACTCCCACCAAGATAACATTACACTTGAGATACAACACTTCTCCCCCCCGACAGTATCTTTGAGAAATACAATAAAAAAATAACATGTGGTCACCATGCCATACACCCAACCTCATACAGAGAAAACTCAAAAACACCCCAACACTCATAATGACCCACAGGACAGAAAGCTGCAAAGAACACCGCTTTTAGAAAAACCAGAGCGCCTAATCACCCCTGCCATGTATCCATGTACCCAGATGTTACAACCTCCTGACTACTAACCATGAACAGATGCAACAAAATCCACCTGCCCCAAAGCAGCCATCATAACTACTATAAAAACCACCCACAATCTGAAAATCCAACAAAGTTGAAAACCCACAAAACACCAGCCAAACCAACCTAATCCAACATCAGCAACATCTACGGGACCTAAAACCCTCGAGGACAAAAACAACAAAAAGGAAGCACTACCACCAAACCCTGAGCTGCCCCTCGGGGCTCAGGCCTGCCACACCTTACACACCCTAAATAACCACGCTTGCCAACCAAAACCATCCGTGCACACTACACCTTCCGCCCCAGGATGCCCCCTTGGGCCTCCGGCCTTCCACACCGAAGCACTAACCCAACCGGCCAGTGGACCCTCCCGGCCATCCACGACCCACAACAAACAAAACCCGGGATCCACCAACCAAAAAAATCCACCCGACAAGTACTACCAACACACACACACACACACACACACACACACACACACACACACACACACACACACACACACGTGGCCCCAGGCCACTGCCACCAACACCAACTCACTGTGGCCCCAGGCCACGGCCACCAACACCTCAACTCACTGTGGCCCCAGGCCACGGCCACCAACACGAACTGTGGCTCCAGGCCACTGCCAGTGAAAACCTAGAACACCTTAAGATGTGAACGCCAGAAATGGCGCACATAAGACACCAAAGATAGGCCCACCCGGCTGCCCACAGTGTTCCAATTACAAAGCCACCTAACCAACCCTAAAAGTAGCATCACCCGGTCGCCACCTATTGGCTAAGAACTAATCCGGAACATACTGAAAAACCAAGTCCCTAGCCTAAGTGTGTGCGCCTAAATTTAAACGCCACTATAACCAACCAGAATGCAAAGCTAAGGAAAAACGTACCACTCACCCAGTAGGTACACAGGTCCTCCACACACACAAACAATGCGCATAATAAAACATACTATCACATACCCCAGAATTCCTAAACACATAATGCATTCACCATGCAAGTACATCAACCTTGAACTACAAAGCTTGCATGGTGAACAAACCCCCCCCCCCCCCCACCCACCCAAGGAAAAAGCCACATCATTGTCATGGAAAACAAGTGGCCCAACAGGTTTGGGAGACCGTGGCCCCCAATCCATGTGCAGTCCAAATCCACAGTGAGGAAGTAAACGCATTACAGGAACAGTTCCAAAAATACATAAATCTCAAATATCATAAGACCCTACCCCCCCCAACCCCCTGCAAGGAAAACAGGTAATAAAACATTGTCGTTAAGTTACAATCCAAGTCGTTGAGAGGAAACAAACGCATTACAGGAACAGTTCATAAGACTCTTCCCCCCGCCTTCAAGGGAAAACAGGGAAAAATATTGTAGTTAACTTGCAACAAAAATGCACACATGACAGGGCCACAACACGTACATACAGTCACTCACGCCATACAGGCCCAAACAAAAACAAATACAACAGAGGCCACAACAACACTCTCACGCACCCATACTGGCCTCACTCAGGACAATTTCATTAATGCTCAACCAGTGTGAGATCATTGATCCTCACATAGAAGTCATGTAAATCAGGATAAAATTCCTTCAAAATGGAAAGGAGGGAAACGCATCTGTCACAGTAACGTCCATCGTGACACCCTTCCGATCCACACGACATGTGTGATCAAACTTCCTTTTGGAATGCAAACAGTACTTGCCACAGTCTACTTTCTGACGCCTCTTCCATGAGGCATGATGGAAGCCGACAGCCTCTTCAACGTCGCCTAACTGAGGATCTTCATGTCCACTCAGATGAGTTGGCTGCCCCAGGTCACCGTCCCTGCGCCACCCGACCGACAACATTTGAGACGAAAGTTCCTCGCCGCACACTGAAACCTCTGAGGAGACTGGAACGTTGACGTCACCATGCACCTGCAACGAAGACTCACAGTCCTCGGAATTCATAGTCTGCTTTGCCATGAAAACAGTTCCAAGTTAAGAAGGCACAGGAACCAGAACCCGAGACTCTATTCCCAAACGGACAGGAACTTCACAACAAACGTCCGCAGGTAACACACGGAAGAGTCTGATCTCTTCCTGGTAGCCGTGCACCAAAGTGCCACCCCCCGGACACCAGCGCCACCAGTCCTGTAACGAAAGGCTCCGCTGCTCACCGCATCCGTTGACAGCACAGGACCCACTGCGCTGATACTGGACTGTAGGACTCTGCCAAAGGCCGCAAGGCCATTCCAAAAGCACCCAGTCGGGCACTCCAAACCCCTTTAAGAGAACACTGCTAATGGCCCTGGATCCCACCAGCTCCCTGCGGTCACAGCACTCCGGATGAACGTCCGGCCCTGGACTCTCCGACCCAGGACTCTCCGGCCCTGAGCACACCGGACTTGGACTCTCTGGCTCTGGACCCAGGGGCGCTCGACACAACACCCCCGCTGCAGACCACCGAGTCCACTCGCAGGCGCTCCGTTTCCAGGCTCACCTCAAATGTAACGCCAACACTGGACCCAGACTGGAGACAGCAAAATTGCCACCGTAAACGGCAGCTAACACTACGCCAGCCGTCCGTCTGACTGGCCCAGTGCCCCGCCGGGTGGGGTGATTACGTTGGAGGGCAGTGTCACCATCCAGTCTGCTGCCTCCTCCGCAGCACGAATCCTCGTCAACAGTGTAACGAAGTGGGATGGCAGGTAAGTAAGACCACACGTAGTTCTTTGGGTTACTTTGTCTCTTACAGCAAGCTGGTTACATAGGAGAGACACTGGCAGCACCCCACCTGGCAGGCATATATCTCCAACCGTCAACTTAGAGCACCCGCACGTCATCCCTGAATCCAACATTCCAATACCTGGAACCGCGCGTGCACTCCCACCAAAATAACATTACACTTGAGATACAACAGACCGTCATGACAACTCAGTGATAATCATGAAAACTACAATGCTGGGCGGTGACCTCCGTAGGATCCTGAATCGGTGATCACAGGAATAAGGGGTCAGAGGCAAGGTTCTACAAACACCATTTTAAAACAAAAGTCTGAGGCATAATGACTGCGACAAAATTCTGACGCATCCTGACCAATATCGAAGCAAGGCACAAAGTGACATGAAGAAAGCCAAAGGCCACAGGGGCCAGTCCAACAAAGGACGGAGGGATTTCCAACTCCAGAAGGGGGACCTGTAGGAGCACTATGAACAATCAGATAGGTCAGAGAGGGTGCTCACACCAAGTAACCTGCACGAGCAAATTATAGATTGTTGTTACATTAGTATAGTGAGGGATTTAAGAGGTTTTTAACTATTTGCATGTCAATCCATTGGACTTCTGTTATTAGAATGAGAGAGCCAGAAGCCCAAGTACTTAAGGACATGTTTATTGGGGGGATTCCAAGATGGCGGCCGGCAGAGGAGGATGTGTGTAGGCGTCTCTCCCCGCTGGGTCACACAAATAAGCACCACTATAAAGCGATTCCATCCAACCCCCCCACCTCCAGGCAGCACTAGCCAGCAAGCAGGGACACCAACGAACAAGAGAACCCACAGAACCCACAGAACGTTTTGCCGCCCGAGAAAAGCAAGTACTGGGAGCCGTGGTACGGACCAGTGATAGATGCTACCCCTGTAGAAGGCAGGGGTGAGGTGCGGCATCAGCTAGCTGAGCGACACAAGAGGGAACAGCGGTGGCTCCCGCCCACTCACAGCACTGATCGGAGCGGGAAAGGCACCTTCCGAAGGTAGCATTATGCTCGACCGCGCGGGCGAGCCCCTGAGACACCCCATCCAGAAGAGGAGAACCAGCGCTAGGACCCAGAACGGGACCGAAGCATTAGGGTCCCCCTGGGAGATTGAAAAAAAAGAAAAAACGCCAGCAGGTAGCAGCCCGGACAACCAGGAAACGCTGTGCCAAGACTCCCCCTGCGTCGTGGGGACAAGAGCGCGCGCACACACACACCTCCATGGTGAGAGCTACGATGCGGGATACGCAGCAAACGGTCCTGACCCTGCACCACCGCCTCTTCCCCCCCCCCTCCAAGGACATTGGAGAGAATCACGCATGTAAGGGAACAAGGGGGACACAGAGCAGTAGGTGGGGCAACAACAGTACAAACCGCAAGGCGGGAGGGTGTGGCATTAACGCCGGACCAGAGAGGAAAACTCTGCAAAAGCATACAAACGCCGGAACACAACGTACCGCGGAGACAGACGCACAACGGGAAATGGCTGCCGTCATCATCATAAAGGAGCCCCGCCGGAGGACCGAGTTGACTTTCAACGCTCCAAGCTGATAGGAACTACCATCTGAGACCAGCACACAGAGGAAAAACTACGAAACCGCTACAGCAGACTTCACAGGACACACAGCAGAAGGCCTTACGTGGTGATAAACATTTGCAGCAAGTAGAGATTGCAAACTGCGCATGGGGGCATTCCCAGAATCAGGCTCTATAAAGAAGGAGCAAGCAAGCCATGCAGCTACATAAAAACACATCCCCTAATAAAGAAGGTTCAAACCTGGGACCGCAGGAGAGCGCAACTGAAAGGTCAATACCTACCATCAAGAAAGGGGGGAACCCCAAGCAAAAAACATAGGCAAGGCACGCAAGAGAACCACCTCCATTATACAAGTCCGAGCAGACACCACAGACGCCATCCTCCCTCCCTGCAATACAAAAGCATCAAACCTCCACCCAGTGAGGGGGAAATAACCACAGTGGTGGGAAAGACCAGATCTAAGGGCAGTGCAAAGATCTAGGCCTTCACACGACCTACGGGAAAGTCCACAGGAAGAGAGAATCACGAGGGACCCCTCTCATACATAACCTATTAAGCAAACAGGGGAAAGAAGACTTTAACCAACCATACACCATTGCCCACCATGTCAAATAGAGCAGAGGACCGGAAAGGCCTACAAGAACAGGAGTGAAGTGGGTAACTACAGCCAGACAAACACTAGGAGGGTGAATCAAGAAACACAGCAAGGATAGCATTAATCTCAAAATCCACACTGAAAATCATGACCCCAGCACAATCATCCCCCAGAGGGAAACGCTCAAAAAATCTAAAACAGCTCTGGAACACAGACGATACGGCATAGACAGCAAGACGGGGGATCCCAGTTGCGAAACTCCCACCAAAGACCGACCGGAAATGGGAGAGAAGGCTATGACCAAAGAGGACATGCAAAATTGCTTTAAGGAAATCCAGAACCAATTTCTACTTTCTACCTTCCAGGAGCAATTTAAAACATTGAAAGAGGACATGAAACAATCCTTACAAGAAGTAGAAGTGGACATTGCAAAACTGGAAGAAAGAATAGACACCCTGGAAAAAGTGGTGCAACAAATGGAAGAAGCCACAAAAAAACAAAAACACAAAAATCAGATGAAGTGCTAGAACATATATCCCGCCTATCCAGTAACCTGGAACTCCAATGTGAGGATTTAAACAACGAGTCCAGAAGCTCCAACATTAGAATTAAAAACCTATCGGAATCAGTAGAAGACAAAGATTTAACAGACAAGGTCCTCCAACCTTCTCAGAAATCCTTACAGGGAACACAGAAACTCAAGTCCAGGTCGACAGACTGCACCGAGTAGGCCCAAAAAGATAATCCGAGCCAGGGGCACATCCTAGGGACGTCCTAGCCTCACTAACATTTACCCAAAAAGAGCAAATCTTGCGTAAAGCAACAACAGCTGGCCCACTGAGTCTCAATGGCCTGGAGGTACAACTATAACAGGACCTAGCTCAATCGACCCTCCAAAAAAAGACGAAGAATGCGGCCCATAGTCCAGCATTTAACGACCAAGCAAGTGAGATACAAATGGACGTTCCCGTTTGGGCTATTTACATGGGAAGGGCGCCAGCCTAGGATCACAACATGCGAAGATGGGAAACAAATTTTACACATACACCAAGACGTCAACAGCGACTTGGCACAGTCTCAGGCACGAGCAAAAGGCCCGGGCAAACTGGAAGGCTGGAAAACAGTGACGAAAAGAAATCGAAGCAGGAAAAGATGAAGACCTAATATCATCTTGACAAGCTACAATGTGGTACTAAAAACAATCACACTATGTCAGGGGTGGGCCCATTTGGAATCATGCAACTCGCAGCCCAGGGGAAGAAGGAGGGAAGGCGATGTTGGAATCCCAAGTGGGGTTTAGGGACCCCCACAACTTTAACCGGAGGTCGTTTGGGGGCCAGGCGCGAGGTACACGTCCTCCTGGCGCACTTAGGAACCTAGCCCCTCCTCAGGGGGGAGGGGAAGTTGGTGCAGGAACGGGAAGGGGTGAGGGGTTGGCAGAGGACAGGAAGAGCGGGGAAGGAGAAAAGGAGCAGGTGGTAGAGTTATTTGGTTACAGGAACAAAAACAACGGGATATGGCTAGCAAAACCACTGAAAGTCCTGACACATCAATTAAGAGGAAGAAACTAGGACAAGCGGGGAGATACAATGCTGACATTCTCATGTACCAAGAACACATCAAGATGACTGATTGGAACCAAGTTAGAATTAGAGGAGCATCTCACATCTACCAGGCAAACTCGTGGGGGAAAGGCAAGCGGGAGTCCTAATAGCTCTACAAGACAGGTTAAATGCAAGGGTACAGAGCTTCCTTGCAGACAAAGAGGGGCGATATATATTCCTCAATATAAACATAAGAGGCAAACTGTTGACACTAGCCTTGATATATGCCCCCAATACGGGCCAAGACAGTTTTATAAAAAGGAAGTTTGATGACTTTGGAGTGGTTTGCCACAGGGGAAATCATACTAAGGGAGACCTCGACTTAGCGTGGGAACCCAAAATAGACATAAGCGCCAAGGCACAAATGCCCCCTCAAAGGCCCTTAAAAATCTTTGATACACTAGCGCTCCACGACCTTTGGCAAGTCAAGAGAGGGGCAACACGTTTCACCCACTTCTCGCACATGCATAGCTCCCAATCATGGATAGACTATATCTGGGCCTCCACAGGTCTAGCGGGAAAGGTGGGCAATATTGAACTGGGACAGACCGCCCTATCATACCATGCGCTGATAACAGCAACATTCAACATAAACAAGAAGCAGGGAGGGATCTGGACATGGAAATTCCCTACGATCTAATACAAGACAACATAATGGCAGAAGCAATAAAAACCATGATTGAACAATATTTCATCAAAAATGAGACATGTGGAACAACCACATGTCAGAGGTACGAAAACTGAACGCTTGGACCCAGTGGGTGAGGGCGGGGATAACCATGATAGGAGATATTGTTACCGATGGCTCCATCCTCTCCTTTGAAACACTCCAGAAGAAGTTTGGAATCCCAGCAGCCGAACACTACCATTATACACAACTAACGCACGCCCTCAATGGTTATAGGCAAGCACTTACCGATGCACCAGATTGCACACCGCTGGACCGCAACCTACTCACACAACATATCCCCACCAGGGTAACAACGATCCTATACAAAGCCATTAATGCATTCGCTACCCCGGAACTGGTCGGCCTCAAAGCCAGATGGGAACAGGATGTTGGGGCCATTGATCCCGAGGACTGGATCCAGGCTCTCATGCACTCACGCGAAATTGCAATAGACTCCAGAATAAGACTGATTCAGCTCAAGATTCTCCATAGGGTATACTACCCCCCCCTCACCCCCGCCTGAGTGGCCCAGCAAAAAAAGGAGAGAACACCATAGGAAAGTGGCTGAGGGTGCGGTTGAGAAATGGGAAATCAGATACATCTCCAACGCTTGTATATTCCCATTAGTGGAATCTGCATGTTGCTGTGCGGCCATTGCCGTTTAGGGATCTGGGATGGTGTGCCTGATGGGTGCGTGGTAGATTTGGCCATGGGGACACAGCGTTCGTGCTTAGTGTGGGCGGCGAGCACGGTATGTTTGGCGGCGACTTGATAGACATTGACATGGTGCGACCTCCCGGAAAAATAACTGACATGAAACACTTTGCCCCCCAACCCAATACTCCTCCCCAGCATGAAGTATCTGTCATCCAATCTCTACTGGCGTTTAAAACTATATCGCCAGACTAACTGATATGAACTGTTCCTCCCTTTCCCAACGACTTAGTACTCCTCTGTGGGTTTGGTGTCTCGAGTCGGGGATGTGGCGTCCGCCGATGGCATGGTGTGTTAATAGCAACCGCATATGGCTCATATGATCCCTTATACAGGGGTAAAGGCAACTCACTACTACGGTCGCCTCACGTGGAGTGTTGCATCACAGGTGGTTGCCAGGAGAAGGGTTAGTTCTTGAGTCCATTAGTGGTTAGGTTTGCTCCCGCATCCGGCCGGTATTTCCAGTTTTAGGCCATGCTAGGGGTTGGGGTCTCCGTCTGGCTCAATTGGGATCTCCGGTATAGGTTGCTGGGCTGGTCTTTCTCTGCTGTCGGGGTCTTGATCTGCCTCTGCAGTGTTGGTCCTGTCTGGTCCAGTCGCCACTGATGTGGGTTCCCACCCATTTTCAAGCTTCCTGTGGGTCGGTGAAGTGTACAGTTCTGCCTTCATGTTGGATTTTTAACTGGGATGGGAACAGCAGCCCGTATCTCACGTTCATAGAATGAAGCTTCCTTTTTAGGTGCTCAAAGGATTGTCTGGCTTTCTGGACTTCGCGAGTATAATCTGGAAAGAAAGCAATTCTGGCTCCATTAAATGTCATTGACCCTTTCGTTCAGGCCATTTGTAGGATGGCATCTCTGTCACGATAATTGAGAAGCCTCGCAATGATTGTTCTCGGGGGGGGGGCGCAGCACCTGGGACTGGGCGACCCGCGGGCATACGGTGTGCACGTTCCAATGAGAAAAAGTTTGAGAAGGTCTTTGGCGCAAAGAGGTTTGCCAGCCATTCCTCCAGAAATAGTTCCACACTGGGTCCCTCCGTGCGTTCCGGCAGTCCCAGGATGCGAATATTATTGCGGCGGGACCTGCCTTCTCCCTCGTCAACTCGGGCTTCAAGGGTTTTCAGTCCGTTTTATTGCTTGTGTAAACTGTTGGTGCACCCACCTCCCATGGTCATCCTCCACACCAGAAATTCGTTGTTCCACCTCCCCGGTCCGAGATGAGAGTTTCTGGAGGTCAAGGCAGAGGAAGGAGACCTCTGTGGAGATAGTGTCCATTTTCTGTTCCACCGAGGCGCGCGAGCTGGCGATGGCGGCCATTACGTCTTTTAGCGACAGGGCCTCTTCTGGTGGGGGGGGGGGTCCCCCCCGGGTCCTTGATGCTTATTGCTGTAGATGTAGACGTCGAGGTTTTCTTGCTCTTTTCTTTGTCCATGATGTTGCATTGCGTGAGTCGTCTGGTGCAGGTTGGAGGAGCACTCCTTCTCGTGGCGTTGTTCGGTCATTTACCAGTGTTTGCAGCGTGTGTTGTATCGCAGTTTTGTCGCAGAAGCGTTCCCCTCCGGGTGCCTCGGGGCTGCGTATATATCTTAAGTTCAGCCTGAGAGTCCCCACTCGGCTCACTCGTTGCCGTCTCTCACCGGTCGTCGGGAGGGGAAATATGGCGCAGAGGGCGTCCCTGCTCGCGTCGGCCTCACCCACTGGAGGAGTCCCGAGCTGTTCCCTTATCTGCAGGTGATGTCACGCTACTCCTGGTGGAGATCTGGCGGTCAAGGGTCGCTATCCGCCTCTGCTCATCCCCGCTGCGGTTCAGCGCGTCTTGATGGTGGCCATCTTGATTGGGCCCAGGCAGAGTTTTTCCGCCAGTTCCCCTTCACGGATTCGGCTCCTTCCACCGCGAGGCGTTGCCCTGAGGTTCCACCGGCACGGGATGTCGTTTTTAAGCGTTTTCGTTTCCCTTATCACAGAATATTGCCGGATATTTCAGGCGGCCGCGGAAGTGCCGAAGAAAAACGTCTCCATTGCACGCTCGCTGGCCACGCCCCCTAGATAAAACAATCTTGACCGACTTAACACCCGGTTTCCGTTATGTCCAAAAGCGAGTGCAATTGCAGCTGAAACAGTAGCTCACACGCAGCACCATGAGCGATCTTGTGCGATGGGTCCGAGTCGCCAAGAAATGTCTCTCATTCATTGATATGGGAATCTACTTCTCGAGCGTAATCCCGCCCCAGCCCATTTTACTACAGCTAGCGAGATCTGGTCTTACTAAGCTGCTATAAATCTGCCTGACCGCATATGCACCCTGCCAAACCATGGTAGCTAGAAGTGTCTTTCACTCGCATGCTGAACCCTGAAGCACTTTTACATACGTTCGTCGTCTGAGGCCTATCTAACTGCTGTAGCAGAGGAAAAATGAGGTGCGTCTATGCCGGTTGGCCTATTGGTAATGAAGCCTAACCCTGAAGCACTTTTACATACGTTCGTCGTCTGAGGCCTATCTAACTGCTGTAGCAGCGGAAAAATGAGGTGCGTCTATGCCGGTTGGCCTATTGGTAATGAAGCCTACCTGAATTAATACAACTTTTCTGACTCGATCATGTAGCCCTACGCTGCCCATATGCCCGATTTATCACATTGCTGTGTGCTTGCTGCAGCCCCTGCAACATGAGGTGCACCTCTGCCAGCTAGCCTACCAGTAATGTATCCTACGCGACTACTTGGTAGCCCTGTGCTGCCTACATGACTCAATATACCTGTAATTTACCTGATTCGTCACATTGCATGTGTGCTTGATGTAGCCGCATTATCTTGGTGTGCATCGTCCAGTTGGTCTACATGTAATGCAATTTTTGTAGCACTGTACCCTGTAACTATTGTAACCACATCTGTAACCTCATAAGCATAATCTGTAACCAGTAGCACCTAGATGCCTTATGGCTTGGTGCGCTATATAAGTGTCAAAATAAATAAATAGCTGTCAGGATGGACTGGACAATGGCAAGATAAAACAATGGTTATGGGAATGGGACTGGATTTCTACTTGTTCTCAGCTATCATGCTGTTGCAATAAAATATGGCACAGGAACACAGAAAGAGAGGAAGCCTCCCTACATACCTAGAAACATTTCCAAATTCAAGACGGAGGAGCAAATTGATGAGGTTGCGATGCGACCTGGTGCAAACTAATGAGATTCTGAATACATCGGAGTACCCAAATGCTATTTGTCATTTTGTAATAAGGCGAGTGCATTGGCGACAACAAGGCATGCCATTTTAGATTGCCCTGAACCAGTGGCGTCGCTAGGGCGGGCTGGGGGGGCCAGGGCCCCCTCCCCTGTGAAACCCTGTGCCCCCCTACCTAAAACAAGCAGTGACCATGTTCTCCCCTCACTTTTGTCTGTGCTTCCCTACTTTTGTCTTTGGCCCCCTCTGTGCCCCTCCTAAATTTGATTCCTGGAGACGCCACTGCCCTGATGGACATCGATGATGCTCAGTTTGGAAAATGTGTACATATGATGGACTTTATAGTGTCAGATTGTGTGTGCCATTTCTGCCAGCTCGGTCTCTAGGACCATTGCATTTTTAAGATTCTTGAAACAGATACAAATGTTTACCGATTAATTGATACCATCATGAGAGGAAGATTTGTATTGAAGAGTAAATGTAAATATAGGAATGCTGCTATGCAAAGTATTAATAGAAGGAGTTGGATTAGTAGAAACTAAACTAAATTTGCACCAGTGTGAAATTAATTGAATTACTGTTTAAGAGTAATGACCCTCAATTGAATATTATGAAACGAAAGATCCGTAAACGCTAACGTTCCTTCATGTGTTGTCACGCATGTGTTTATGTATATAATATTGATATGTGAAACCAAAACAATAAAACTTTTACATATATTGCGAGCTGTCTTGTGTGCACTCCAGGTTACCAAGTTACTTTTTTTTTGTATTTTTAAAGAGCTTGCACAGCCCGCGGGCATCGAGGCGCCGTTACAGCAATTGTTTTAGTTGCATAAATGTTTTTTTTTTCTTAGTTGCGTATTTATAATGCGCCTAAATACCCAGGAGGTTTCTAAGCGCGGACCCAGGGATCGAACCTGTGTAGCTTCAGGTTGTCTTGCTTCCAAGGCGAGCTTGTTGCCCCCGAGCTATCCTCCCAGGGCTTGTTTGTGGGCTTGTCTCTGAGGGGTGCTTAAGGAGTGTGGGCGTTGTGTTGGTGTATACGTGGTGGGTTAGTTTGGTGTTTAGAGAAATTGAGTGCATATATGCGAGTTCATATGATGTGTGCTCCATTTTGTAACCAGTTTGTTTTTTTGTTTTGGTGCGCTGGCTGAGTGCTGCAATGTATTTCCAGTTAGGGTGGGTGGTAGAGTGATTATGAAGCCGCTATTGTTACCATATCCTTCTCAAATTAATGGCAAACTGGATTGTATGAACACATCAGGCAATAGTGGAAATTTGAGACTTTAAACATAAACAGCACACAGAAAACAGAATGCTTTTGCTTCAGGTTGTTTGACAGCGGCTCAAACGGGAGTCAAGGACCAGTCAAGGGGTGGACTAGAGGAGCAGCTTCTAAGGGAGGCAATGACCAGAGGAGAGCGACTCACTAGAACAGAGGGGCGAAGTTCAGAGGGACACGCATCCACAGAGCTTTGCTTGTACCAAAGTTTTACTTCAGTAAATGTTTAGTTTTGGCTATTCGATGGTGCTTGTAAGCCAAAAACATTGCACTCGAGTTAAGCTAAGAAGGAGAGGACATGTGAAAAGTGACTCAATTTGAGTGTGTGATTTAAGTGATTTGCCAACCCACTGACAGCCCACAGGCATTTCGGGTCCCCGTGGCTATAACCACCCACTACTGGCTCATCACTCCCACAAATAAAACATCCTCCTAGGATGTCTTTGAGCTACCTCTTTAACAAGCGGTAACATCAAAATTTGGCCTGTCCGTATTATTTCTAAGTAGTCTGCTGAGAAGAGTTAATGGCTTAATTGAGGCTACCAAAGTGCCAAAGGTTTAATAAAAAATATCCTTAACAAGTGTGCCTTCAGTCCCATGATTTATACAAGTCCCTTGCACAGGAGGTCCTCCCTAAACAAACGTTGACAAAGCCAACAGTTTGGCTTGTGTACACGAATTAGATATGCACATGGCAGACCATTATATTCCTAGATAGTCACAACAAGTTCCAGCCGTTGCATCGTGTGGTCAGCTAGCAGCATTATGACAAATGCCTATACCATGCCTACATAAAAGCCAAATCTGTTGTCTTTGCCAATGTTTGGATACAATCAAAGTGGCTGCAGCCAGATGATTACTGGCAACTATAAAGAGCATTGAATTTAAGGTATGGGTACTGGCTTGCTCCAAGTACTGAATTTCTGTTTTGTTGAATTACTGTTATATACAAATAAAAGTATTCTTTAAGAGAAACAAAGTAATTTAAGATGCACATTAAACTGTCAACAGTCATTGATGGATTAACTTCCTATATTATTCATGTAGAAAAATTAAATATTTACCTACTGATATAGTCAAATAGTATCTTGCTTAACTTGCATGCACAGTTGTACCAAAGAGCTCCATTTTTGTAAACAACTTGGACAAGACCCGTAGGCATGTTAGCGCTAAGACAATAAAAACAAAGCAAAAAAAAAAGTAAAACAAGGACAAACTAGTAGGCATAGCCAAACGCCTGCATCATGGGTTCAGGGCAGCCAGTAACTCATGCAAAGAGCAGAGTTTTCAGTTCCAGTTTGAATTTAGCAAAGGCGGTGCAAGCTCTTATATCCAGTGGCAGAGCATTCCAGCACCTGGGGGCGGAATAAGGGAAAGACCCCTTAGAAACAATGGTCAATTTGGACTTGGGAATTTTTAATAGATGAGTTATTAAAACTGAGTATTCTACGATCCGGCAGCCAAGTAAGTCTATTGGAGAGATAGCGTGGGCTCTTGCCATTGAGGCACTTATGCTACGGAGATTCGTGGGCAGCCAATGCAGAGTCCTCCTTGCTGTCGATACGTGGTCTTATCTGTGCAACACAAATCGCATTGTTCTGAATAACTGGATGTGTGTGATTTTGCCTTTACCAATACCTTGCAGGAGACTGGACCAATAGTCGAGTTTTGCCCTAATAATTGCCCTAGCGATGGTAGCACAGTTTAAAGGGTTAAGAAAGGGCCTTACTTGTGCAAAGAGTTTAACGATTGTATGACGTGCTATAGATAAGGCTGTTAACATGCACCCTCATATTCAGTTATTGATCAAGAATCATACCCAGTGTTTATCTTGGGCAGTGTGCCAAAGGCACAGCCTGCCATCTGAAATAGCTGGTACTCACTGCTATGCTTAGGAAGCTGCTGTGCTGTGCCGGCGATCATAAACTCTGTCTTTGCGTTGTTAAGTGCTAGACCATTTTCAACCATCCAGGATTCAATGAGGTTGTAGATGAAATTAACAGTGATGGTGTCGATGTCATGATCCCCTGAGAGTGGAGTAAGGCAATGTGTGACATCATAGTTTGCATAAACCACTCCTTCTGCATCAAGTATCTTAAAAAGTGGCAACATGAAGATGTTAAAAAGTGTTGGTGAGATCCATGATCCCTGTGGCACTGGAAAGAGCAGGGTCTAGGACAGGTTTCTTTAGTAAGGGTGAAATCCATGCCTGCTTGATGGAACGGGGGACAATGTTTCCCAGAAACGAGTTAACAATCGGAGCAGGACAAATGTCCCCTGTACAGTAAGTTGGTTTGAGTTTGACCAAGACCTTTGCAATTTCTGTTTCTGTGACCAGCCTGAATTTCAGCAAGGTAGAAGAGCATGTGATGACACTTTCCCTGCTTGCCCTGGTTCTTTCCAGGGTGATCCATTTTGCAGCAACGTTCTCTTTAATAGTCTCGATCTTTCTCATCATGGTGTCCTGTATGGAGAGACACCAATTCGTGCCTTTTTTGCAGTAAACGTGATGGGACAGTGATTTTCAAGCTATTGGTATTAACAGTTCTCTGGCATTCGAGGTGGCATTCTCATTTCTTTGATCATGGCAGCGTTGTGGGCTTTCATGGCGATGGCATAATTGGCTTTATTCTCAACTGATTCCATTTGTTTCCATTGTTGGGACGCCCTATTCTTAGCTACTTTCAGCTTCTGTATTTCAGCCGAGTACCATACTTTTGAGGGTACTTCCGTAATAGGACACATTTTTTCTGGCACCAAACTATTAAACGAGCTAACCATCTTTTGATAGGCTTCTGCAATGTCATCAGTGCTGTTAAAGGTAGCCAGATTATCCAGTGTAGTTGCAAAAAGGGGTGCAAGAGCAATGGGCGATAATTTACGCAGATTAATATATTTGGCCAAACATTTTATTCTTGTCGTTTTGGCGGGTTGTGTCATACCTGGGAGGTTGAAATGCACAAAGTTATGGTCTGACCAGGGACAGGGTAAGATGGCAATGTCATTTAAAGCAACATTGTACGTGACAACTGTTGGGAAGGGCGTGACCCTGTCACATCCCCCTAAGCGCTTTAGAGTAAGCATTCGAAGCACTATGATGGGCCAGGGATATGGTGGGGGTAGGGTCAGTGGTAGGACCTCATCCCAATATAATAAACCCACATAGTGTAGCGCAGGGCGCAAGCAAGACTGCCATTTTCCCTAGATGTTAGTAACCATAGTTAGGAGACAAGAACTGGGCGGCAAATGCAGCATTTCATGCGCTAGGCCCCAATTGCGAGACGAGGGAAACTTCCAGCATGCCCGACCTCCCATGAGGACAACCCACACCGCCAACTGCCATAAAACTCATTCATTGTTCCAACAGTGTTGCAAAGATGTTTTTCTACCCATAAGGAATTTGCCCTACAAGGTCACAATCATAGACCGGCGCCTGGTGTGCAGTAAACCTCACACTGGCCAAAGCCTGACCCGCCCACCTCCAGGCGACCACGAGTTCTAGCCCATATAACTGACTAAGCCCCAAGATCTTGGAATTCCATGGCACCAGGTGACCTCGACCATCACCCCCTAAAGTAAGTCTTGAATGTTCAAAGAGAACAGACATTGCACATCTGTGAGCTACGATCATATGATTTGTTTTGCTAGTTAATGGGAGGGATAAATTATAGTTCAAAATGAGGGTGGAGACCGTTGTGCCGGATGGCGCAACAGGGAGTGAGCAAAATGTGTGTGTGGAGGTCGGAGTGCCCCAGAACCTCCTCTGTGCCAGTCTTAAAGCCTGCCAGGTGCACAGTATAATGATGAAGTAGCATTGTGTTAGGAGTGTATTTAATTTATTCTTCGACCTTCATCAGTGAAAAGATAATCTCTGCAGCACCCACGTGATGGAAGACGGACGACTGGGCCGGAACTAATGATCTGGCATCCCTTATGGAGCAGGCAGATCCTGTATAGGCGCACACCAACCAGCTGCGTGAGATTTTACTGTAGGATATTGTGTCACAATGACAATGTGTCTCGTCTTAATCCTCTGCTTGTAACCTTTTTCGGCAGAACTTGTGGCAGCAGAGGCTGTTGCGGTTATCTTTGTGTGAGATTAAAACGAGTTAATCTTACAAGATCGACTTGTGATCTTACTTCCCTAGAGGATTGTATTATCTCAGGTTTGAACGTTCAGGGGCGTGCCTTCACAACCCAGTCCAGTATTCTGCCCTTATTATGCGTCGCTAATTTGACATGTTGGTGGAAGGCGAGATCAGCCAGAGTGGATTTAACAGCGATGGCTATATTGTCCAAGGGGTCTAGACCTAAATTCTTGTCTCCCAGAATAAAAACTCTAGAAAGTGGTTTTAATAGAGGGAGAATAACATAAGTCAGATGGAGCAAGAAGTCTGGCATTTTGTCTGGAGGGTGGTAAAACAAAAGTATGTTAATCGTAGTGTTAGGGTCTACCAATAATTTCGCCAGTATAACTGCGCAGCTCAGAATATTTACACCATCAATTTGATGGATTTGGAGTAAGGCATCATATATCGGAGCTACTCCAGCTCCCTTTCCATTTATACAATCTGCTCGGAGAAGCTTATACACTGAAGGCAAGGCTAAGTAGAGTGTAGGTCCGGTGGCTCTGTGCAGCCATGTCTGTACGACTGCACAGATGTCAATTCTATGATCCAAGATGTGGTCTGCCAGTTGCGTAGCATGCTTAATGAACATGTGTGAATCAACATGCATTTGAGAATTATAATTGGTCTCTGAGACAAAGACTGTTGGGGCATATACTCCTCTTATACTGGGCAGCATTGGGTCTTCCCTGGTAATTACATCAGACAGAGGAGACAAGGATCTAGTGTTGTCGCTAGTAATACTGGCAGGGTTAATCGCCTCATATAATGTAGCTAATAAAGTAGTTTGTGAGGTATCGGGGTGACAACCTTTATAAGGTCAGAATCTGTCTTTCAGCTTGGCCCTGGCATAGTATTCAGGCGACATGTGTTTTAGCAGGAGGTTTTGTTTTATTGACGTCAAGGTATTTATTAATATATTGTTTTGATATTTATGTCAGGGATAGATCTAATGCCCTTAGTTTATTATTACAGCCAACATCTAGTTTGGCCTCAATACAAAAAGATAATTGAACATTGCAAACCAAAGGCCAAACCCTGACCTGCCCCGCCCTGTCCCTCACCCTCCCAACTCCCTCCCTCACACCTGTCCCACCCTCAAGCTCCTTCCTTTTTGGAGTGCCATTAGTTCCCTTTTTCCACTTCCACCACTGTATATGATGGGGGAGAAGAGCAAGGATTTGACATGACCAACCACAACTTCGCGCCTCTGGCGAACTAGATATAATTGTAAATGTCAGTGAAATTATGTGCATACATTGTGATAGTGCATCCTGTCCCAGTTTTAATGTTTCTACTTCCTCCTCACAGATGGTCTCATCTTCACTCTTTCACCACTGGATCTTTCCCCTTTCTCCTCAAACACTTCCTTGTGCACCCTCTTCTAAAAAAAAAAAAAAGCCTCTGGTCGATCCCTGTCTGGCAAACTATCTCCCGATCTCCATCACTCCTTTCCTGGGCAAACTCCTAGAAAAGCTGGCCATCTCCCAGCAAACCCTCCAAACTAAATCTGTTGGTTGTCTCCATGAGCAGCAGTCTGGCTTCAGTGCAGCCAGAGGCACGGAAAATGCTCTTCTGAACAACTGAAAATCTGCTCTCTAACCTGGACACCAGCTCTTCGACTGTCCTCATCCTCCATGACCTTTCCTCTGCCTTTCAATATGGTCAATCATGCCATCCTGATTAATTGACTCTGCGAGAACCTAGCATCACAGATCAGTATCTGGCCTAGTTGACCTTCCTCTTGGACCAACCCTTGAAGGTCCTTTCTCTCCACTACCACTCTCTCCACTTGTGGTGTCCTCCCCAGGACTGCAACCTCTCGCCCGGCTCTTCAATGTCCGCTTGGCCCTTTCGGCTCACCTGATTTCCACCTTCTCTTCTAACTTCAAGTATTATGCGAATGGCACACCACTCTTTCAGGCTTCCCTCAGCCTCCTTCTTCCTCGCTCATTCCGGTCTCTCTCAGTAATACTGAGATTCTTCTCATTTCGAAAACTGCTCCCGCTTTCCCTCTCGCACTCTGGCTGCCCTCCTTGGGCCCTCTGCCCTCACCCTCCTCGGAGACTAAAAACCTTGGGGTCATCTTTGACTCCACTCTCCTCACATTACATCCCAGACCTTGCCAAGAAGTCCCACTCCAGCTGCACCTCCTCAGAGGTATTCTACCTTTTCAGACCTTTGCCCAGAGGCTCACCATCTCCAGAGCTCTGTTTCTCTACAGGCTGGACTACTGCAACAGCCTCTTTCTCCATCTGCCTAACTCTACTCTTCGCCCCCTTCAACTAATGCAGAAAAGAACTGCAAGACTTCTACATGGCCTCAAGCCCAGGGACTGCATCGCACCAGCCCTGAAATCACTGCACTGGCTCCCGGTGGCTGCAAGGATCAAGTTCAAGACCCTTTGCTTCATCCAGAAGGCTGTCTAGGGCCGGGGTCCACACTATATCCAACTCTGACTAAATACATTCCTTCTAGAGCGCTTCGCTCAGCTACCTTGAACTAGAAGGGTCAGACGATTCTCCAAGCAGAGCGTAGGGAGCAGATCTTGTTCCTCTGCAGGTGCCTCTGGAACAGGCTCCCTGCCCCTCTCAAACTTGAGCTGGACCATCTGAAGTTCCGGAAGCTGCCCAAGACCTTCCTTTTTTCCCTCTGCCTTGCTAACCTTCCTGTCGCCTTCCTGCCTTGACTGGTTGCTGGGTACCCTCAAGAATCTCACAGGATATCAGGCCCCTCAATGACCAAACTTCCTACCCTTCCTTTGGGCCTAATGCACACTTAGGGCCTGTAATCTAACTCCTACTGTAAGCGCTACGCACCCCACAATACTTTCACGCAACTGGAGAAAGTAGGAGTTCCTCTTAATCCGAAGCCTGCCGCTTTCACGGGTTACGCAGCTTACCCAAACTCATCGTCTTTGACTCAAATTGCCTATTTTGCAATATATACATAACGCGCAGGTTTACGCCATCTCAACCTAGTGCTTACCTTTAACGTGCAGATGCTTACCGATTCTGACTTCTTAGCCAATTGCTGTATTTGTAATAGGTTTGAAATGCACCTTATCTTGCAAGGTCACTTTGCTCCGTCACTCATACTTATTTTGTCGCTTGCGTTTGTCTGGAAACCTGATGTAGCCCCCGTACCATGAGGCAAGGCTTTCCAGAATGTACTCGTACTCATTACCTACCTTATCTGGCATTATGCCACATTTCTGCTGCAAATGGACTTGACCTGTAACCTATCTAACGTTAACTTATGTAGCATTGATGTTGTAATTGGATTCTGTATGTGTCGTCGCCCAACGTGCCTACATTCTACCCAACCTGGCCCGCAGGCTAGTGCAGAATATGTATCCTACTCAGCTGCAACCTACCTGATTTTTTTGTCTCTCGCATATCTGTATACCTGATGTAGCCCCTCGTACCAGGAGGCGTGGCTTTGCACCATACATTTCTGTATTTCTCATACATTTCTGTATTTCTTCTATACCCGTACACCTGCAGTGCTCCCCGCACCATGAGGCGTGGCTCTGTCAAATTATGCTTTGCAAGAACACTTATGTTGCAATCTGTACTCATGGTCTTGCGCATTGAAGAATATCATTTAAGACTTACTGTAACTAGCGCCCTGATGCCTTTGGATTTGGTGCACTGCTATAAATGCAATAAATTAGTACTTGCAGCATTGATGCTGCTCCTTCGCCGAATCTGGATATGGATAGTTCTGTCTCCCTTGTGGCTTTGTAATGAACACTGAAAATAGTATCCGGATCGTGAGAGGGAGAAATCAACACGTCCTCAGTTAAATACTTATAACCCTGCCTGCGCACCGTGTTTATTACCGGCCCAAATGGTAGACACCACCAAGCCTTGGTTAAGCACCATTGCATATTTAAGGACCTAACTTAGGTGGTGGGTCACCAAGTTCATTTCTTACACTGAAAACAGCATTGCACTATTCAGGTTTCCGAAAAATGTGAAGATGGGTTAGTAATTCAACAAAGTGAAACCCCTTGCGTCTGGCTATATTAGCAGTGTAAGATTAAGGATCAAATTAAGCCTTTAGTGATTGGATTGGTTGCAACAATGAACAATTCCTAAAGCCCCAAGACCAATCAAGATTGGCACTAAAACCACACACTTCCAAGATACGTAAAACAATGCTGAAGGTTCTCTCTTTGGAATTGTCAATGTCATAGGCCAAAGGTAAAACCGTTACTGTTAAATGGAATGCGACTGAACAGAGTATCGTAACCTGGGTATACAAGTAGTAAAAAATCTGATTATCTTTATTAAAAACACGTTTATTACTGTTGACTTTTATTTTCCATAGGTTTTCATTGTTTTGTGAAAGGTCTTTTTTTCCTGTAAAAAACATATCGCAATTAATAAATAAAAACATATGGTCCGAGACTTGGGAGTCATTCTTGCTAGTGCTTCAACCACAAATACCTTACATTCTGATGCACATGATGGCAATGAAAAAAGGCTTCATGGCACGGCTCTTTCATCCTTGTGATCATGTGGTAGGCCACAGACTTACCCTGGTGGTTTCCAGCTCGCATCTCCAGTAAACGCAACGTGAGGTAGTGAGGTAGAGTGAGCCGGGCACGGCTGGGGATGACTCGATCTTTAACTCTGATGAGCGGTCCATGGAGTTTGCAATCCCCCTGCAGGCTTTTTCCACAGTCTTCGCACCCTGCAAGTCAAGACAAGGCACTCAGCATACAATCATGGGTAGACACAGGTTACTGATCTTCAGGAACAAACCAGCATGCTCAGAAACATAAAATAATCAAGTGCACTCGGGAATGGGCGAGTTGAAGTTAAATGCATATTTACATATAGTAAACTCCACTAATTTGATCCAAGTCCCCTGCACTGCCATGTACGATAAATCCTATGTCACCTTGAGTTTGAAGAGTTCTTACGCATTTCCTGAACCACCAATTGCTAATGCCCCCTTCGTGCCTCAGCCTTCTGTTAAGAAAAACAGACAACTTAGTCAAAACCACCTACCAGGCCTTTAGCAAAGCTAGCTTTGGTGGGGCTGTGTTGCTGGGAGCTAGGTTTGGTGGGGCTGTGTTGTTGGGAAGTAGAGACTACTCCACAACAGAAGTGGAGTTAATGATGTCAAGTAACTTATTCTCATGTCTCACTGCTCTAAGTGAGAAGAAAATGCAGTCGACCAATCGAATTCTTTATAATGAAATCAATAGATTAAGACGAGGAGAAAAAAACCTATGCACGTCAATAGCCACCAATGGGATCGGCTACCAATGTACTGGAAACCTATCGGCTGTGTATATGAATTCCTTCAGTAAGATCAATCATGAGGAATCAAACAAATCGCTATTTCGTTAGGTGCTTTATGAAGCGCAAAACGTACAGCAATAGAACTACTTTACAGAGCTTGGTGGCAGAAGGGGGGATATCGTTGGGAGGGTGAGAGCTCAAGGCTACAGGCCTGTAGTTCAGCCGGTTAGTTTAAGTGCCACTCAAGTGAGGGGTCACCTCGAAGGACTGCAAGGAGGTGGTGTTTCAGTTTTTCCGCCAGGTACCATAGCTCACATTTTGCAATGGTTTGGCAGAAGAACAAGTTACTTTCTTACCTGGTAATGTTCTTTCGATGGGATGGTCCGACGACGTATTCCATATCTATGACATGTAATCACCACAGCTGTGCTGCTTCGGAAACTTTTTTCGGCGTCTGCGTCCTGCGTCGATGACGTTGATGCGCCGTCGTCGAGGACCTCGTCCGACGTCATCCGATGTGATAAGTAGGACGCACGACGCCCGTAGCCTCAGTTGTAGTTTTTTCTCCCAGAACGTGTGACATTAGTCAACCTCCAGTCAGACACAAAGCCTTGCGGAACGTAAGCTGCAATCGCAAAAGAAATTCTGCAGCGGGGAAGGCAGGGCGGGAGCGATATGGAATACGTCGTCAGACCTTCCCATCGAAAGAACATTACCAGGTAAGAAAGTAACTTGTTCTTCGAGGGGATTGGGTCCTCCGACGTATTCCATATCTATGACAGACTCCCAAAGCAGTACCAGAGCAAGGTGGAGGGAAAGAATTTAGAATCAAAATTTAGAATAGTCAATCAAATAGCAGAGCAAAGGACCGCCTTGCCAAAGGCCAGATCCTGTGCTCGGATGGAATCAAGGGAATAGTGACGTACAAATGTATGTACCGAAGCCCAGGTGGCTGCATCACAGATGTTGCGAATAGGAACACCCCTCTGCAGGGCAGTAGATGCAGCCATACCCCTGGTAGAATGGGCCCGCAAGCCAGCCGGTGGGTCCTTACCCGCCAAGCGGTAGCACTCCGAGATGGCCAAAATAATCCAGCGAGACAAAGTCCGTTTCGTCACAGCTTGCCCTAAACGCTTTCCAGCGTAACCAATAAAGAGTTGATCGCCCACTCTGACCCTGGACATGCGTGAAACATAAAAGCTTAAAGCTCTCCTAGGATGAAGACTATGGAGCCTCTCCTCTTCCTTACCAGGATGCGGAGGAGGATAGAATGCCGGAAGAACAACCTTCTGGGCCAAATGAAATTCCGTCACTACCTTCGGAAGAAAAGAAGGACGAACTCTAAGGACAACCCTGTGCTTGTGAAATACAGTGAAGGGTGGCTTAACTGAAAGTGCCTGTAACTCACTCACTCTGCGAGCGGAAGTAACCGCAACTAAAAACACAGTTTTCAGAGTTAACAGCCTCAAAGGGCAAGAATGTAAAGGCTCAAACGGAGCACCCATAAGAAACTTAACAAGGTTTAAATCCCAACCGGGCACCAGGAAAGGTGACTGAGGGAACACATTAGTGAGCCCTTTCAGAAACTGTGAAATTAAAGGGATTTTAAAGTAAGAACACTCTTCAGACGAGCGCTTAAAGATGGACAGCGCCGCCAGGTAACCTTTAATGGTACCCACTTGCAAGCCCCTGTGGGCCAAAGAAAGTAAAAAGCACAGAACCATGGGGATGTCACATGCAAAAGGATCCACATTCTGAACTCTGTACCGTTGGCGTAAGTTCTGCGACTGGTGCCGAGACTTTGTTGCTGGCCTTCGGGCCGAAAGAACACCTCCATCACGTCTTCAGGGAGGTCCCAATCCCTATACCTCAACCTTTCAGAAGCCAAGCGTGAAGGTTGAGGGATCTGACCTCTGGATGGAGAACCTGACCCCCCTCCCGTGAGAGCAGATCGTCTCGGTAGGGAAGACGACGCAGAGGGCAGATGGACAAGTCGAGAAGGTCCGGGTACCACGTCCTCCGAGCCCACGCCGGAGCAATGAGGATCATCCGGGAACCGAACCTCCGTAACCTCCGCAGCACTTGCGGGATGATGGGGACTGGAGAAAACGCGTACAGCAGCGGGAACGACCACTCCACCACGAACGCGTCTCCCAAGGCTCCTTTTGGAGGGAATTCCCGCAAGCAAAACCTTTCGCACTTCCGGTTGACACTGAAGGCGAAGAGATCCACTTGAGGGGTCCCCCAAAGGGCGAAGATCTCCAGGAGAATCTCCTGAGCCAACTCCCACTCGTGAGAGCTCGTGCTCTGCCTGGTCAGAGCGCCCGCCGTCACGTTTTCGTCTCCGGCCAGATGAACTGCCGAGATCGAAACTTCCTGCTGGATGGCCCAGAACTCGAGCTGCATCGCCTCCCTGCACAGAGGAAGTGACCCTGCCCCCCCCCCTTTTTGTTGAGGTAGTGCATGGCCACTGTGTTGTCCGTCAGGATCAGGACACTCTTTCCTTGCACAGTCGGCAGAAAAGCCTTCAGGGCTAGCCTGACGGCCCCCAGCTCCAACAGATTGATATGGAGTCTGGACTCAGACGGAGACCAACGACCGCTGACTGTCAGCCCGTTGGCATGAGCTCCCCAACCCGTGAGGGATGCATCCGTCACGATCGTCACCTCCGGCCAGGGAAGCCAAAAAGGAGCCCCCTTCATCAAGTTGCCTTCGACGGCCCACCACAGAAGGTCCCGGGCGACCGAGGGCGGCACCTGAACCGGGTCCGACATCCTGCCGGAGGACTGCGACCATTGCGTCTTGAGCGCCCACTGCAAAGATCTCATCCGCAGGCGAGCCTCTGGCACCAGAAGAATGCAGGATGCCATGAGGCCGAGCAGCCTCAAGAACTCGAACGCTGGGAGCGTCTGGGCATGCTGAAACTTGTGGACCATCTGCTGAATGTGAAGAGCCCTCACCTGGGGAGGAAAACACTGCCCCAGGGAAGTGTCGAGCACTGCTCCGATGTACTGGAGCCGCTGCGTTGGCGTCAAATGGGACTTCTTTAAATTGAGGGAGAAGCCCAGCCTGTGAAGGGAGTGGCAGGTGACGGACAGATGATCCAGGACTTGCTCGGGAGAGCTCCCCCTGATCAACCAATCGTCCAGGTAGGGGTAGACGTGAATCCCCCCTTGCCTGAGATGCGCTGCCACCACCACCATGAGCTTGGTGAAAACCCTCGGGGCGGAGGTCAATCCGAACGGCAGGACCCGAAACTGAAAGTGCGAGTCGCCAACCGCGAACCTCAGGTACTTCTTGTGCTTGGGATGGATCGGCACATGGAAGTAAGCATCCTTGAGGTCGAGTGACACCAACCAGTCCTGAAGCTGAAGGGCCTGGAGGACTTGAGAGAGAGTAACCATCTTGAACTTGTCCTTCCTGAGGAGTTTGTTCAAACCGCGCAAGTCCATGATGGGTCTCAATCCCCCCGTCTTTCTTCGAAATCAAAAAATAAAGGGAATACCATCCCATGTTCCTCTCCGCTACAGGCACCAGTTCTATGGCGCCTTTCTCCAGCAGGGCTTGAATCTCCTGCGCAAGGAGCGGATCCGGACTCTGCAAAGAGAGGTTCCCCGGTGGATTGTCGCGAGGCCTGTGCCGAAAGGGAAGACAGTAGCCATGGGTTATGATCTCCAGAACCCACACATCTGAAGTAATGGCTTGCCACTCTACAAGATGCTGCGCCAGCCTTCCCCCAACCTGCGAACCATGGGACATGGCCTCATGACTGAGTGGGAGCGGCCGCGGCGTTACCTGAGGGCAAAGAGGCAACTGCCCGAGCGGCCTTGGCACCACGGGTACCCTGTCATCCACCTCTGGTACCCTGCGTTGGCCTCTTTGACTGCCAGCTCCTCTCGCTTTACTGAAGGACGAGTAATAGCGAAAGGAACCACCCCTCCACTGCTGTCCCCTAGGACGAAAAGGCAGAGGTTGGCAAACTGCAGCGCCCAACGACTTCGCTGCAGCTTTCGAGGTCTGCAACCTCTCAAGGCTCTCGTCAGCCTTGCAGCCAAAAAGGTGTTCACCGTCAAAGGGCATTTTGAGGAGCCGAGACTGCACATCAGGAGCAAACCCCGACTTCCGCAACCACGCAAACCTGCGTATCACAGTGCTCGCCGCCATGGACCTACTGACGCATTCAGCTAAGTCCAAACCCGACTGAACGGACTCACACATGGCATCCTTACCATCCTGGACCATAGCAAGGAAACCATCCCGTTCGTCCCCTTCGGGAATATGTTCAGCCGCTAACGCAACACAGTTCCACAGAGTGTGTGTGAAACGAGACAAGGCACAAATGGAGTTGGCCGCCTGAAGCGCCATACCACCAGAAGAAAACACTTTCTTCGCCCAGCCATCAAAACGTTTGTCGTCCCTATCAGGAGGGATGGTAGGGTACGACGCCTGCTTTGCCGGGGCCGTGGCCGCCTGCACCACCAAACTCTCCGGAGTAGGGTGCCTGGTCAAGTAGCAGGGGTCGTTACTGGCTGGACGGTATTTTCGCGACAAGGATCTGCCCACCGCCGGGACGGAGCAGTCCAAGCCGCCGCCACCCTTCTCTGTAAAGCCATATGGAACGGCAGTACCGGATCAGTTGGGGGACCAACATCAAGGATGTCCGTCAGATCATCCTGCACAAACTCCCCTGGGGGAGCAGACCATCCCAGGTACTCAGAAACCCTAGCCATAAGGCGCCGGTACGAGGAATCGGCATGAGAGCCAGGCTCAGGCCTACAAAACTCCACCTCCGGAGAGGTGTCCAGTCCACTGGCATCATGCAGTGACTGTCTCAAATCGTCAAACTGACTATGGCCCGAGACAATTTCATCTGGAACCTGACTAGGAACCAGGCCATCAGAATCCTCATCCGCCTCTGAAATATAGTCCAGGTGGCGAAAAGAAGGCACCCGAGAGTGCTTGCTCTTAACCAGAGCCTTCCTAGGGGGTTCTCCCGTGCCATGGGGTACCTCCGACACGAAAGGCGTTGATGGCGTCGAGCGAATCGACGCCGGCGTCGAGAGAACCGGCATCGGTGCCGAGAGGATCGGCGTCGAGGAAATCGGCGTCGACGTCAGATGCAGCGCCTCCAGCAACGGCGGCGTCGACACAGCCCTCGAAGCCGGAGCCCCGAGCGTGTCCCTCGACGACCTGAGCGTCGACGGCTTTGACGACTTCCTCGGAGCCGGAGCCTCGAGAAAGCCTGTCGACGCCTCAGACGTCGATGTCTTCCTCGAAGACCTCACAGGTGCACGTGGTCTCGAACGCGTCGAGGACCGGGACATGGAACGGGTACGTCGAGAACGAGTCTCCTTGTCTGAACGGGACCTCTCCCGTGACTCGTGCCGACCACTCTTGCGAGCGGTGTCTCTCGACCTCTCACGACCGACCCCACTCGGGGGCGCGGACGGCATAGTACCCTGCGACTCAAGAATCGCCAGCATTTTCTTCCCAAAGGAAGCCCATTCCTCCGGCGTTGCACGGCTGGTAGGGTAAGCGACGTGCCGGGCAGAGTCCTCCGAAGAGGACCTGGAAGACGACCCGTGTCGGCGCTTCCGAGAATGCCTCGAAGAGGCTGAGGAGTGGCGAGACCGACTCCTAGAAGCAGACCCACGAGACTTCCGACGATGACGCGGAGAGTCACCCCTCGAATCATCCGTCGAAAGCCCCGCAGACTTCGACTTCCTGGGCTTGGACACCCGACCTACCGACAACTTCTTCTTATGTTCGCGTAAGGCTTTGGACGTGAGCGACTGGCAGTCGATACAGTCATCCCTGTCGTGGGCCTCCCTGGGGCACCAGAGGCAGGCGTTGTGCCAGTCAGTCACCGACATCTTGGACCCACACTCCCCGCACTTCTTGAAACCCGGACGCGGGGTCGAAGACGTAGTAGAAGACATCTTCACATGAAGGATTTTCACAAAACGAACAGGTTCGAAGAACCGAGAAGAACAGAACTCTAAAGAGTCGAGGCGTGAACCGAGAATCACGAAGCAACACGTTCGCGGAAAAAACGGAACTGAGGCTACGGGCGTCGTGCGTCCTACTTATCACATCGGATGACGTCGGAGGAGGTCCTCGACGACGGCGCATCGACGTCGTCGACGCAGGACGCAGGAGCCGAAAAAAGTTTCCGAAGCAGCACAGCTGTGGTGATTACATGTCATAGACATGGAATACGTCGGAGGACCCAATCCCCTCGAAGAGCTTCAATAGGGTGTTTATCTCCTAGGGACATGTCCTTTGCACGAGTATTGCAGCCAACATGGGAATGGTTGGCCTTAAACACAGTGCTGCTCCCATGTCGATGCTTTGCAATACATTTTTTGAGAAAGAAGCACTGAGGAAGTTGAGAGCCTGGATAATTCCAAAGATGGGCAGGTCTTTGATTTATGCACATTTGTTTCAATAAAACTCTTAAATAAAGAGAATAAATCACAGAATTTTGGAACCCGTTCAGTGTCACCCAATGGACTTCTAGTGTCAACTTATATCGATTTATATGTAAAGTAGACCTTTGGCAGAGAAAAAAAGCTTAAATGAGTGCCTGTAAGCCAAACAACTAAAAACTTTAGTATATCCAAGGAGGACACTCAGAGATGCAATCAATCGTTTGAAAATACAAGTTTAATCACAAAGTGAGGCATTCAGAAATGTTGCAGCTTATGTCTATAACAAAGTGTAATACCAGTCCAGGAAACCATTTTTGTTTCAAAACTTCAGCATTTGAAACTTTAAATGCCCACATAGTGGATTTCTTCTACAATGCCATTGCATTATAGCTATATTTTAAGCTTTTGAAAATCTGTTTTACTTAACCCTCATGCTCAAAATCAAACAAGCTAACCTGCTTCAAAATCATTTTATTATTGATAAAAGTTATGATCCAACATTTGCTTTAAGCTAATTTAGCACTCTGTGTGGCAATGAGTTAATACGGTGAGAAATCCTAGCTTGTAATGGTTCATTAAACATTTTGTTCTTTTAAAAAAAATCTCACAAATTGGTTAAAACATCTGGAACACTATCATTGTCTTATACCTGGTTTCACTGACTGCCATAGAGCTACTTGGCCTAGATAAAACATTTTTGCCATCTCATACTCAATTTAGGTGAAAAGTATAAAAACATCCCATTTTATTTGTTTGCAGTTACTAAGCAAGATAATGTTTCCTTTTGTTTCTGTGAAAAATGTACAAATATTGTAGGCACTTTTTAAACATAGATTCTCTAGTAAACTGGCTGTACATATGATTGAAGACTGCTTGCATTGCAAGAAAAAGGAACACCCATTAGCGGGTTTGCTAGTACGTGTATTCTTAGAACAGGCTTCAGGAGTAGAAATAGTAAGTTGACAGCTGCACCAACGAAAGCCGAAACTCTGGCCTGTGTCCACAATTAACCTGCGAGTCAATGACCGATTATTAAGTCATGTTTACCAAATGTATAAAAGGCTGTTAGTTTTGAGAATAACTTCAGATGTAGAACAAGCCAGCAGCTGTCGTATACTCTCCGCTTGAAGCGCATTAAAATAAACTATGTTTGGAAATTAGTATGGGCACAGGAAAATTATATCCCACAAATTGGCTACCCCAGAGGGGACCTCATTGCAGTTGAAATCCAGTTGGACTGTGCTGCCACGGTCGGAGAGCAAGCAGAGGTTGGGAGAGGGTCGTGGGACGTACTGTTATTTGGACAAGAGTTTCCAGCAGCCACACCTTCACTCGCCAGCTGATCTCCGACACAATCTCTGCAAGTGAGAATCCCCGTCCTGTATGTGAAAAGGAGATTTACGCTCCTGGTGAAACGCTGGCACAGACGACTGCAGAAGAAAGGGTGAGACTGTTTCATGCACAGAGTGTGATGATTTAAATGCCAAATGGTGTGGTGCGGTCTGATGTTATAAATATGAAATGTGTTCCCTATGGAAGCATAATGTTTATGAACAATAGGGAAATGCACTTGAAAATGTAATTATGTGTTTCTATGGAAGAATACCGTTAATAAATCATAGGAAATACACTTGGTGTACACTAGTTGAAACCGTGGGACGGATGAATCGTGAAATAAGAGTTCAGTTTGCATTGATTGTGAGCGCATTGCATTAAGTGGGACATCATCAATGCAACTTTGTGATCACAAAGAAAATAGGGCAGTGATGGGAAATTCATGCGCACAAAGGGATGGGGAATTCATGCGCAAAGGGATGGGGAATTCATGCGCAAATGGATGCTGTGGATTGCAACGTTGTAGACCGGAATTAGAAAAACATGTGTCTGCTCCCCTAGAAAATATGCCAGGATGGGAGATGATGATCAAGAAAGGCTTTGGGGTAGTGTTCTTTGCAAAAATGGCATGAATACACTGCCAACAACCCCGATTTGCAATTCCCAGTGCGTGGTTCATTTGACCTGGAAAAAATAGGCTACTTAAGGGAAATATAGACCCCTGGGAAACATAAACAATGGGAAGATTTTGCCAGGCCAAAAATCTATGAGGGAAGCACAGATTAAAAAACGTAAAGCACAATCTGAAAAATATAAAAGCGCGCTCATGTGTTCATGCTAAAAAAGAATTGGGGAGAGGGAGACCGTGAAGATATCAGGTTAAGGGTGTGTATGTAGCCAAGGCTTAACCCTCAGCCCCGACACCTGAATCAAAAGGGAACCTAAAGGATGAGACAGATCCGTTGTTAGAATGTTTAATGATTAAATGCCTTACCCACCCCCCTATCGGGTACCTAATAACTTTCTGCTTCCAAGTTTAAACTAGCCGTTGTCAAAGCCAAATCTGATAGCTACAACCCTAGGATTTCTTCTGCAAAATCTAACAGCCGAGAACTTTTTACAATTCTAAATGAGTTTGAAGGTAAAACTCACCCTGGAATCTTGGCTAATAAAGACTCGAACTGGGGTCAATAATTACACAATGAATTTGACTCAAAGACTCTAGGTCATAAAAAATGTATTGATTCTTAGTTAACTCGTATCCCTCTTACATCTGGCCAGCTCGATCCCTGCAGAAATTACCACTGTGACAACGTGTTAGAGCAAAGTTCCTTCTGTTTTGAACCATTCTCTGAGGATCAAATACACAAGATTGATTCCAGCATGCAACCCACGTCTTGTCCAGGTGATTTTTGCCCTGCTAGCCTTTTCAGAGTCTGTATCGACACCCCGGCGCCATGGGTGACCTGCCTTGTCAATCTGTCCATTGAGGGAAGCAAATGTACCATCAATACTCAAGGATGCGTGGAGAACTTCATTATTGGGAGAAAAAAAAAGTACCTTGGATCCTCTTAATTGCAAAAACTATCGACCAATCACTAATGTGCCATTCATTCTGAATATTCTTGACCGTGGTGCAGAATTTCATAGAAACCAACCATCTCTTTAACCCGAGACAATCGGGGTCGAGGTCAAAACATGGCACCGAAACTGCGTTACTGGAGCTCAAGTCTAACATTGCAAGCATTGTGGACAGAGTGCAAGCCAGCATTCTTGATGCTACTCGACTTGTCTGCCTCGTTCGACAGATAGATCATTCTAGGTTGGTCACCACACTAGTGGACCAGGTGCACTGCTCCCGGCCATGCAACCGATTGCATCCTTTCTTGGTCCCAGATATGCAAAAGTTGGGCTAGACAATGCTAGTTCCACCCCCCCGCCTTGTCGCATGCAGGGTACCACAAAGTTCTTGTATCTCGCCCACCTTGTTTAATGTATACACTACGCCCCCGTTTGAATATACGGAAGACATGGATGTCCAATTTACCAACTACGCCAATTTATTTATTTGGGCATTTATAAAGTGCACGTACGTAACCCAGAGGTATTTAGGCGCTGGAACTTAAGAGATTGGTTACATAGGTGAACTTCATATACAAGTGCAGTACTGCATATATTCACATCATAAAGGTATACATATCGGGCAGGAAATCCATAAAATTACGAGGCTCTAATGAATCACACTGAACAGTTGTGGCACATCAGGAGTTCTTATCAGTCATAACATATGAAACTGGCAGAACATGGTAATTTATTAGATTTACCTACTTAACTTATTTGTGGGAGAGGACACTAGATTTGGCTTAGGGTGTCTAAGCTAGGGCCAATGTTTATTGCTGGAAATCGGGGTTGAAGAGCCGTGTTTTTAATCTTTCTCAGAATGACCACAGTGAAGTGTAATTTCTGAATGATGGGGCAGAGAGTTCCACAGTTTGGCCGCTACCACGGGGAAGCTGGAACCACCTGCTTTCTGTCTCCTGGATCTTGGTGAAACAGTGAGCTTAGAATATGAGGCTCGTGTCGTTCCATTAGATTGGGTTTTGACGATTTGGTTGCTAAGGTATGCTGGTGAGTTATTGGCGAGACATTTGTGGGTGAGAGAAAGGATTTTAAATTTGATCCCGTCTTGAACCAGAAGCCAGTGAATGAGTCTGGTTAACGATATATGTTCATTTTTAGGTATATTCAAGGCAGCTCTAATAGCATTATTTTGTACTATTTGTAGAGGTCTGATGTTTCGGGAACTGGATCCAGCAAAGAGAATTACAGTAATCGATCCTAGAGAGGATCAGAGCTCTAGTAAGGTAATGCTATTATCTGCTAATAAGAAAGGTCTGCTGGGTCTAATTAGTGTTGATGTATAGGCAGCAGACGAGACAATGGCATCAACCTGTCTCGTTAGGCTGAGAGTGGAGTCGATGTAGACCCCAAGAGTTTATTTCTCTGGCTACTTTAATGGAGTTGCCATCGATGTTAAAAGATATGTATTGTTGTGATAGGTTAGATTTACTCCCAATTAAAATGAACTCTGTCTTGTCATCGTTGAGGCACAATTCATTTTGGCCCATCCAAGCCTGGATAGCGAGGTACATTTTGTTAAGATTATTTGTGCCGGTGTCATAGCAGCCTGTGATGGGTACAGGTACTTGCATGTCGTCCGCATAGTTTGTATACGAGACACCCATCTTGTCCAACTTGTCAAAAAGGAGCTTTGTGAAGGCATTGTATAATGTGGGCGACACAGGAGCCTTGTGGTAGGCCACTTGTTACTGGTGCTAGTAGGGATGCTGAGGAGGCAGAGAAGATTGGAGAGAAAGGATTCATGATGGCTTCGGTGAGAAGTGAACAGCAGTTTCTAGATGGTGGCATAAAATGTTATGGTTAACCAAATCAAAAGCTGCAGATAGGTCTAGCAGGAGGAGCTTGCACAGGTCTCCTTTGTCCTTGAATTGGTCCATTTGTGTTTTTAGGTCCAAAAGGGCCATTTCCGTTCCATGGCCGGGTCTAAAACCCGATTGTCTCGGGCCTAAGAGATTGTTAGATTCCAAGAGTTTTTGGATCTGCAGATAGGCTACACAGTTGAGGATTTTTAGATTTTTAGTAAGAATCCTATTGTGGTGATAGGTCAAAAATTAGTTGGAATGTTATGGTCCAATGTGTTTTTTTAGAAATGGTAGTACCTAGGATTCTTTTAGGTCATCAGGTACTGAACTAGAGGCAAATGAACTGTTGGAGTTTAGTGATGAAGGGTGCCAACTTGTTGCACATTCTTTGATAAAGGTGGCCGGACAGGCGTCACCTTTACATCTCAATGGTTTTAATCCTTAGATAATATTGATAGATTCAAGAGTGGACACGGGCGTGAACGCAAATTTAAAAGGCAACTTGTAGTTCTAAAGTTGGAGCGGTGGGGGGGGCAGGGGGTGTCGAGGTTACGTTTCATTTTCTTAATTTCCATTTTGTTTTGTACAAGAGTGATTTTGTCTGAGAGATAATTTTGTACATTGGTGCACAATTGTTGATCTTTGATGGAGTGGTCTGGAGTGGGGGCTGGCGATTCCAGCTCACGGAGAATGGCAAATAATTCTCTGGAGTATTTTTTGGGCGTTCTGGACTCTCTGGTTGTAGGAGTCACTTTTAGCTTTAATGATTGCTTCCTTGTAGTCATTGGCTAGTGCTTGAAAGAGGGCTTTGTTTGCAGGAGTTGGTGATTTTAACCAGTTACTTTCGGCAGACCTTTTGATCGCTCCCAGGGTTTGGTGTGAAGTGAACCAGGGGTTTGCATGCGCTATTGGTTTTGCTTTTTTAGCTTTCGGTGGAGCTACTATGTCAAAGGCTGCTAACATGGTTTTATTGTAATGTCTGACTAGTAATGACGGATCAACATCTGGGTGAGTAGTATTCGTTAATGGCGACAAGAGGGGTAGCATTTCACAAATTTTTTTTTTTGCCTTTTGGACGGTAGAGTAGGTGTGAGGAGGGTATGTTTGATAGGATTAGTCATTATGGTAGTGGTGAAAATAATGGTGTTGTGATCCGACCAAGGAGATGGAGTATTGAGTAGGATGTCTGTGGCACAATTGTTGTCAGCAAGGCAATCTAGGGTGCGCCCTTTTTCACAAGTCAGGGAGGAGATACAATGTGCCGGGGAGGAGATAAGATGTGCCGATAACACCAAGGTTATTAACAAGGTTACTCACCGTAGTGACCAGCTTACTCCTAGTCCATAGTCCCCTTTCCTCCATACTTATGGGACATTCCTCCGTCCTGTGGAACGGGACCGGAGCACTTTGTAAAAGCATCAAAATTTTGCAAAAATGTTATTCCTTCCTCTATTTCGACTGCACGACTATACGACTGCACGCGGCCGTAACCCCACCCGTCTTAGCTCCACCCCACACATCGCCCATCAGTCCTTTTCTATCGCCAGGTAGGAGACCTTTAAGCAACAAGAGAGCAACCGTATTTGAGGCGACGGCGGTCGGGGGTATGGAGGAAAGGGGACTATGAACTAGGAGTAAGGTGGTCACTACAGCGAGTAACCTGGTTATACTCCTACGTCCTGTCCCCTTTCCTCCATACTTATGGGAGATTACCAAGCACTCCTTACAGGAACTACAGGTGCATGGAAAACCCCTTACTGAAACCGGTTCTTCAGCACAGCCTGGCCAAACTGAGCATCAGATCTGGAGCTCGGGTCAAGACAATGTTTACAAAAAGCAGATGGGGAGGCCCATGTAGCCACTTTTGCGATGGTCTCCCAGGGAACATACTTCTGAAAGGCAACTGCAGCTGCCTTGCCCTGCACTAGGTGTGCATGAATACCTTTAGGAGGCTGCATCCCTTGGACAGTATAAGACTCTCTGATGCAAGCAGCGATCCATCTGGAGATAGTCGCCTTAGAGGCCCGTCTACCTTGTGGATTACCAAAGGTCACCAATAGTTAAGAGCTCCTAAATTCTGATGTTCTGTCCAGATAGACCTTAAGAGCCCTTCTAACATCCAAACAATGCAGAACCATTTCCGCTTCTGAAGCAGAGTTCGGAAAGAAGACTGGCAGGGAGATTGACTGATTCAGATGGAAATCAGAGACCACCTTTGGCAGGAAAAAAGGATTTGTCCGTAGGACCACCTTATCCTTGTGGAAAACCAAGAAGGGATGCTCCACCGACAAAGCCTAGAGCTCACTCACGCCTTGCTGAACTAACGGCAACCAAGAAAAGACACCTTCCATGAAAGGTGCTTAAGGTCCACCGTAGCCATTTGTTCGAACGGTTTATGGCACAACGCCGTAAGGGCCACATTCAGATCCCACGTCGGGTGCGGTTTGCAAACTGGGAGATAAAGGCACTAAAAACCCGCGAAATGTCTCCTAATCACTGGATTAGACAGAGAATAAGAGCAGTGGTCCGTGGATAGGTAGGCGGCTCCCGCCGAAAGATGAGTTCTGCATGACAGAACGTGGATGCCCGACTCCGCTAGGTGGGATACGAAGGACCGCACGGTGTCAATCGTAGACTCCCTTGGGTCCAGCTGCTTGTCTAAGCACCAATGACAGAACCTAAGCCATCTGCTTCTATACTGAGACCTCGTCGAGGGATTCCTGACTGCCTGGATAATGCGCATGTTATCAGCAAACAGGTTGAGATGTTCGAAGGACCGGAACTCAGGCACCATGCTGCCAAGCTGAACGATTGCGGGAAGGGGTGCCACAGCTGTTGATCCCCCTGGTGAAGCAGATCGGGACTCACCGGTAGCCTGATCGGTGCACACACCGACAAGTGTTGAAGTTCTGAGAACCAGAACCTGGCCGGCCACCACGGGGCTATGAGCAGAAGCGAACAGTTCACCGTGTTCTTCAGCTTGCAAATCGTCCGATGAATCAGAGGCCAAGGCAGAAAAGCATATGCCCTCATGTTGTGCCAAGGAATCTTGAGAGCATCCCCCAAAGAGGAGGCTCCCAGACCATTTCTGGAGGCATACAGAGGAAGTTTGTTTGCTGACGTTGCAAAGAGGTCCACCTCCGGAGTGCCCCAATGCAGGAAAATCCATAAGATCTCCGCCTTCAGTTCACATTCGTAGAGGACCATTGTCCGCTGACTGAGGGCGTCTGCCGTAACATTAAGCAGGCCCGCGATATGTACTGCTACCAGCCAGACACCATGACGAACCGCCCACTCCCAAATCTGGATGGACAGGACCACAAGAGGGGGGGAGACTTGGTGCCCCCCTTGCTTGGTGATGTAATACATCGACACCATTTTGTCCGTGCGGATACGGACCACTTTATTGGCAATGACCGGTCTGAACGCCTTGAGCGCTAGGAAAAGCACCAGAAGCTCAAAATGATTTATGTGAAGGAACTTGTCCTGAGGTGACCAAAGGTCCAAGACCTGAAGAAGATCCAACGTCATACCCCACCCCACCCCAGAAAGGAAGAGTCTGTCGTGACCGTTACCATCGGGGCTGGGTCCTGAAACTCCGCACCCACCAACAGGTTGCTGAGAGACGACCACCACTCCGGGTCCGCTCTCATGGAACCCAGAATCAATATCAACTTGAAATCCGGATCCACAGCCTGATGCCAAAAACTCCGAAGAGCCATGTGAGACCGCCTCATCTTGAGACGAGCGAGAGGCAGAGCCAAAAACCCACGAAGCCATGAGGCCCAGAAGCCTCTGGAACCAGCAGGCCGACATGCTCTCCGACTGCACAAACATCTGACACGTGGCGAACAGATCTGCCATACTGTCCCCGGTCTGGTAAACTCTGCAGTCGATAGTGTTCCAGCAAAAACCCAGGAAAATCAAGTCCTGAGAGACCGTCATGGAAGATTTCTGCCAGGTCACCGACAGCCCGAGATGGAACAGGAGCTGGAGAAGAGACTGAAGATTGCACGCGGCTTTCAGCGGGCAAGGGCTGCGTAAGAGCCAATTGTCTAAATACGGATACACATGGATACCCTGCAGACAAAGATGAGCTGCAATCACCGGCACCTTTGTAAAAACACGCGGTGCCGAGCTGAGGCCAAAAGGAAGCACTCGGAACTGGAAATGCTCCTCTCCCACAGAGAAACAGAGGCATCTCCTGTGTGGATTCCAAATCAGTATATGCATGTACGCATCCTGAAGGTCCACCACGCTGAGCCAATCTCCCATCTGCAAAGAGATCTTTATCTGGCCAGGCGTGATCATCTTGAATTTCTCTTGGGGTAGTAAAAGATTGAACTGGAAAAGGTCTAGGATGGTGTGCAGGCTCAGCCTGGTTGGGTTTGGGCACCGTAAACAACCAGGAGTAGAAAATCTCCCCTCGCTCCCCTAAGGGAACGGGTTCCACTGCTCTGAGGTCCAGCAACTTCTGAACCTCGGCTCTGAAGGAGGGCGACCACAACTGCTGGAAAGGAGGGTAGACGGGTGGGGTAAGGGTAAGTAGAAGCCCGCCCGAGCGACTGACAAAAGCCACCGGTCGGTGATGGTCTGCCACGCCTCCCAATGAGACGAAATGCGTCCTCCTACCGGGGTCTCGTGCGAGCATGACGAACCCTCATTTGGCAGGTTTTTCGGTGGCGTTACCACCTGAACCTGAGGAGGAGGCTGAGGAGCAGGAGAAAAACAGTCTGTTGCTGCCGGCGGGAATTTCCCGAAGGGGTGTCTGCTCTGAGGGATTTTCGATCTAGAAACCCCCCTGAAACCAGAGGAGCGCGGGGCTTGTGACAACGGCCTCTGCGTCCTGAAAGGCGGTTTCACCAGGACGGACAAGGACTTGGCGGTCTGGGAGCTATCCTTAGTTTTGGTCAGCTCCACATCCATTGAGGAATGAAAATGCTCCTTGCCGTCAACCGGCATATCTAAAGCCTTGTCCTGCACATCCTTGGAGAACTTGGTGGCGTGTAGCCAAGCCAGCCGAGAGGTATCAACTTCAAGCATAAGGCCCCGGGCCAAAGTGTCAACGTGATGATCCGCGGCCTCCAGCAGATCCTGGGTCAGGACCGTGGCATCCGACAGTCCCACCTTAAAGTCCTGACCTTGAAGTGAAAGAGCGCAAACCACGCTAAGCCACAATCTGAGTGACCATCGTAAGGCCAGAGATAGCACCTAGATATGAGGGGGGGGGGGGCGGGAGAGAGACCATAATTGCACCCTAGACCGCCGCAAAGACAGATCAGACAGCAAACACTCCCACCCTTCCCCACCTGCCAAAATAGTGTTTGCACTGACACAACAGCTCGCGCTTAACCCTTTAAGTGCCATGGGTATTTCCCCCCCAGTGCCAGGGCCTTTTTTGGTGATTTCGGTATGTGGCCATTCAAAGCCTTGTAACTTTTTATTACACGAGATATCTCGGCCAAATTTGGCTACTTTTTTCCCCCCACATGTAGGCAGTCGTAACGCCACCCAGGAATCCTAGCTTGCTGTAGGCGGGTGAGAGAAAATAAGCAAAAAGGGCGAACATTTTGGGTTTTTATAAAAAATGCCTGTACAAAGAAGCCTGTGTTTTTTTCCCCTGAAAGAGCTAGGAACAAATTCTTTGCTGTGCTGAATTCCCCAATTTCCTGGCTTTCAAGAACAGGTTGAGTGGAAACGAAAAATTTTTATTTTGATGTGGTTATCAACTGTTTTGTGAGAGGTAGGCTATTATGGCCATTTTTGCCAATTGGACATGCATGGAGGGATTGAAGAAAAGGGTAGGAAAGCTGAATTGGAGGACAGAAAGGCATATTTTCTGAAAAGTAAACAAAATTCCAAGTTTAGGAAGGGGCGATTTGCGTAGGTCAGGCAACAACTAGGTAGGGGAAAATGCCATAGATTGGGGGAAAAGCGGGAAAAACAGGAAAATGACAGAAAAAAAAGGTATGTGTTGGACATGGTTGGCTTGGTACGGCAATGGCTTCTATGAATATTGAGAAAAGCAATGCTCCGCTACATTCTCTCACCCACCGTCACCCCCCCCCACCCCCCGACTCTTGCACACATTTTTTTTAGTGTTGTACAAAAAAAGCAATACCACAAGCCAAACACTGAGCCATGGTACACAGGAGTTTTACGCTCACGGCCTGAACAGACGCACTTAGCATGTGTAAATCGGGAAAACCAATGTGGTGAGGAATGGCAGGCAGACCTTTTCAAGGGTTGGTGACTTGTGCAGGTTAGGAAAGTGTATGGTACCTAAAGCAGCGACTAAATGTAGGTCACATTTGGGAAATGAAAGGGTTGTGTGACAAAGGGCACCAGCCAATGGGTCAAAACGTTATGAAAACCACACAAACACAACAAATGTTATACCTTCCCGCGTTCCCACAGGTGTCCCATTGAAAACGGTACCTCACATGTGTGGGTGCACGTACCTGGGCGCCAAGGGGAAAGCCTAAAACACAAGTAACCCCCAAGTCTGTTTTGACACCTGAATTTCAGACTCTCTGCTACACAAAATACATTGAAAGAAGTCATGCCCTCGGTGACAAACCAGGGAAGCTCCTAGCCTGGCTCTTCAAATGAGAAGCCCCCATAAAGCCCATCTACCAAGTCCGTAGACTGGACAGCGCAGCAGTACACACAGGGCGAGATAAACTCGGCGTTCTCTGGGTTCTACCAGGACCTTTATACCAACACCCCTGTCACCCACATACACTGAAATAGAAGACGTCCTGGACACTATCAGGCTACCCAAAATAGATGCACTAATGGCGGATGCCCTGGACGAGCCCATCACCCCAGATGAGGTGTTGGTCACCATCAGATCCCTGCCGTCTGGAAAGGCCCCAGGAACTGATGGGCTTCCCGGGGGAGTTTTATAAAACATATGAGGACGCCCTGGCACCACTCCTTGCCCAAGTGTTTAACGAAGCATACGAAATAAGGCACCCTCCCAGACACCATGAGAGAAGCCCTAATCATTCCACTATTAAAACCTGGCAAGAATGGAGAGAAGTGCAGTTCATACAGGCCCCTATCCATGTTAAACTCAGACAACATGATCCTGACGGTGCTGCTGGCGAGGAGACTACGTAAAGTGATCCCACTACTGATCCACCAAGATCAGAGGGGCTATGTGCCAGGGAGAACCATTACCGAGAACCTCCGCAAATTACACCACCTCATATACAGCACCAATAGCAGGCCTGAGAAATGCAGTGGCGTCTTTGGATGCCACTAATGCATTCGATTCAGTCAGGTGGAACTGGCAGTACGCCACCATGACCAAGATGGGAATAGGGCCGGCCTTCTTAAAGTGGACCAAACTCATATACACCGACCCCACGGCCAGGGTGCGTACGAACAATAACTACTCAGACAAATGGCACGCGGAAGGGATGTCCACTTTCCCCCATGCTGTACATCATAGCCATCGAACCTGTAGCAGGATACATAAGGCATGAGTATGGAAACGGGGGCATAGTGATAGACAGAGTGACCAATCTGGTCTCAATGTATGCTCCTATACCTAAACAACCCAGAACACATATTGCCATGCATCCTAGAGACGCTAGACGGGTTCCATAGATACACGGGGATACAAATCAATCACGAAAAGTCATGCCTCTTTACCCTAGCAGCTCTAAGCGTGGCCAGAGAAGAAAGTCTCCCCACTATGGTCTTTAAGTGGGGGACCACCTCCTTAAAATATTTAGGAATTACCATCCACCGAGACCCCAAGACTGAACACACCTTGAGCACGGTAAGAGCAAAAGAAAGCCTAGAAAAATCAATGGCCTTCTGGGATAGACTCCCGCTCTCAGTAGCAGGAAGAGCTGGACTTCTTAAAATGGTGGCGCTGCTCCGACTCCTACACTACTTCACTAACGTCCCATTCAACATCTCCCCGCAGTTCTTCAAAGATCTAAACAAACTCTGCAGACGATTCCTCTGGCAGGGAGGAAGGCACAGAGTAGCGCTAGAAGTGCTACAGAGACCCTACGACAAACGAGGCCTGAAAATCCCCAACTTCGAACTATATTACTTAGCAGGTCAACTGAAACACGCAGTGCAATGGATGGCAGATGAGACCACAACTGATACCCGACTCCTACAACCGGCGATACCCTACATGCTACTCTGACTTATTCTGGACCCCAGCAGGCGCAACACAACACAGCCCATACTTGGTGAAACTAGGGATCCAGATCTGGAAACTAGGGATCCAGATGTGGAAACAAGCCTGCAAGACAGTGAAGATAAACGACCCATATTCCGCTTAGATCCCAATTGCCGCCATTATGACGAACAGACCTGGGGGACAGAAAGAGGTGAGAAACACATGGGAACCCTGCGGAGTCGCCACACTGGGGGACCTGGTGTATGACCAAGGGATCTTAACATTTGCAGAGCTGCACGAGACCTCGGGACTGCCAACTGGACAGTTCCTTCTCCACGGAGCGGTGGTAAGAAGGCTTAAAGAGCGATGGCCAGAGGTTGAGAACCTAGAAACAGGGCATGAGACCATAGAGAAGATGCTAAACGCAGCAGAGGGAGGACACACAACCTCAAGGCTCTATGAAACCCTGTTAGACAGCACAACTAAGCAAGACCTTACGAGCAAAGTGAAATTGGAACATGAGCTGGGCCTGGAATTCGAGGATAAGGAATGGGAATCCATGACCCACTATCATAAAAAGGTATCCAGAAATGCCTGATTGCAACTTCTACAGTTCTACATCATTAATAGAGCATACCTCACACCAGAGGAAATCTCCAAGTTCAGGAATTGCGGAGTCAAAGAATGTCCAAAATACATGTTTTGGGTATGCCGGACAATACTATCCTTTTGGTCACAAATCGCTGCAAAGGTGGCCGAGGAGACATCGACTTAGACGTACAGTCCCCAAAGGCATGCATCCTGGGCAGATATAAAAAAAGCAGGCAGAACAAACCCCTGAACAAGCTCAAGGGCCTGATTACATTCTAGCGAAGAAACGCATAGCTGTGGGTTGGAAAAGCCCCTAAAACCCAAGTGCAACACTGGGGGGAAGACCTCCGAAATTGGGCGACGGCAGAAGCTGGGGCATGGGAGAATGCGCTACGAGGACAGAAACTAGATACCAATGAAGACCTACATCAATGGGTGGCGCTCACAGTGTCTTCATTCAACCCAAGAGAGGAAGCTGCTTCCACTGATGAAGCAAACAACCCTATGTGGGCATCTGGTAAAGGCTGAACTGAACAACAAACTGTGGTCTTGGGAAGAAGGGGAAGGGGGGGACACACACGCCATCACAAATGATGCATTGATACTAAATGTTTCTGTTGATGTTAAAAACCCAATAAAAGTTTTTTTTTTAAAATGTGTTAGGTGGGTTATCATCACTGGAAGGTTATGTAGTGCTGTCCTTGTTTGGTAAAGGAATCAGTGTCCCCAATGGCACCCTGTCACAGATCACAGGCAATTTCAAAAACCACCACAAAATGTTTTATTATGCAATAGAAGGTCATTAGAGAGATGATGGCCATAGACACAGATTGACTTGCTTGTAATTATAGAACTATTTTTTTTTTAAAAAGGACATATTGTAAAATATTAGGTACAAATAATGTATGCACTTTTTAAAACATAGATTACCTAATTAGCTGGCTGTACACACGTTTGAAGACTGCTTGCATTGCAAGAAAAAGGAAAGCCCTTTTCCAGTTTGCTGGTACACTTGTATTCTTGGAGGAAGCTTCAAAAGTAGAAAGAGTAAGTTGACAGCTGCATCAACGAATCCCGAGACTCTGGCCAGTGTCCACAATTAACCCGAGTTAATGACTGGTCATGAACTTGTGTACCAAATGTATAAAAAGCTGTTTATTTTGAGAAGAACTTCAGATGTAGAACGAAGCCAGCAGCTGTCATCTACTTGAAGCAAATTAAACTAAAAGCTGTGCCTTTGAAAAAATATCCCGTGCTGGTGTTTCCTTCATGGAAATTAATATGGGCACATGTGGATATCAATACAATTATATCCCACGCTTCAACAGCACGCCGTTTAAGTACGGAGATGGACAGAAATTCTCCCTCACGCAGTACTCTTGTTCAATAAGACCATCTGTGAGAAAGGAACCTGTGAGGGCAGGTGTGATCATCATATTCATCCTAGTTAATCTGTCTGCAGTAGAATGCTACCTAACCGAACCATATGCTACCGTGTCTGCAAACTGCATGCGTTGAGGATGCAAATATGAAGAGGTCAATGGAGACTTCCCACAGCCCAATCAAACCGGTTTAAAATATGAATGGACAGGGAGGCAATCTCAAAGCCAGCACTTGCACCGCACACTCGCTATTTTCAAGACAATTTACAAGACATCAAACTCCAATGAACTTGATCATTCTGTGGATATATTTATCACATTTTCAAGTATAAAAAAGTGCCATGTGCGCCAAAACGGATTTTATCTGTGTAATACTACTGAATGATTAGCAACGCATTATCAGGATATCCCTCCATCATATTATGGAAAAATGTGCATACATTTAGAATCATTTTGCAAATGTATCTCATGAATAATGAGGGGTATACTGAAACCCCAACATGGATCAGGCCCTCAAGGCCATTTGTGATACTGACAGTACTAGATCGTCATTTGTAAAAGTATCACTTGCAAAGCGCCCAGTGTCTCTAGCTAGGATATTCCTTCCTTCCAGCTGTCCCTTGTGAGCCACAAGCAGAAGACTTGCCACCCTGCAACTCCTACCAAAAATAATCAAATAGGCAGCACCACCCCGCTTTTCTCTGCTCGTTCTTTCCCTACCAAGGATCAGATTCATCATTATCACACAGAATCCACAGAAAACTCTCCAAATCCCGCCATCCCGAGACCTCCCTGAGAAGCAAAACGTCTGTAGCACCCAGCTCTGGGAGCAGCACCAGTCTTGGGCTGGAAGGATTTAGAAGCATGCCTCTGCATTTGTGCCAATGTTCAGAGGTTCCTAGAGCAGAACCAGGCACGAGAGTAGTGGTGATGGTGGCCTAAAGAAGGGTCTCCAGTAGAATATGCCATTTACTTCCAAGGAGGTGCCTTGGTTGCAGCAGATGACCCATGAGCATTCTGCTGGCAGATTGCAAGAAGATGACCTGAAAACCATCAGGTCAGCTGGGGGGGAGGGGGGATTTATTCGAGAAGCAACAGTACCCTGTGCATTTGAGTGTAGGAATTGGTTGCTGCTTTGAGCAGTGACCATAACCAAGTGACTGGGTCCAGTGGTGCCGTTTATTGGGTTTAGACGAGAAGTGGCATGGAAGATTATTTCCTACACCAATGCCCATGGGTGGCAGCATTGCTTTAAGTGGGATGCTAAATCGAGGGGGAGTGGTGGGGGGCTTTAAGGGCCGTGACCCAAGTACTGGTGTACTAAGGTTAGCCACAACCCTCAAGGAGATCCCCTCTCACCCAAGTGGCAGTGCACCCAAAGTGTTACACCAGTGCGCCCCAGCTCTCCTGTGTTTCGAACACCCAGCATGAGTCCCTTTCATTCAAGGGGCCGTGTGGTTAAAGAGTTGCATGCTGGGCTCGCGGACCCTGGCAGGCACCGCTTTAACCACTACACTCCACGAGTGAAAGGACCGCCTGCTGCGTGCCAGCTCTTAACTCAGAAACAGGAGACCCAAAGCTCAACTGGTGGCCCTTTAACAGAGCAGCGCTGCATGCTGGGACTAATCCGGCGTGAGCCTTGGCTCTCAGCCCTTTCAGAACCTGGCTAGTCCCAGCCCAGTTTGCAGATCGACTATGCAACCCAAACTTTTTTTTTTTTTTTTAAAAAAGGCGTGTATGCAGTGGAAGTAAGACTCATAAGCAATACAATGGCCGGCTCTCCTGCAATACCTACGCATAGGCACGTTTTACATGATTTCCACTTAAAGACGCACACAACAGAACAAAATTGGCAAGGCAAAAACATTAAGAGCCTCACTATGAGTGTGGTGGCAACATCCAAAATGTTGTGCTACTTTAAATGCCACTTGCTGTTTAAAAAACCAAGTAGAAGCTTCGAATGGCCTATTAAATGCTGTGTAAAGTATTACCGTAAATACGTATTTTTCTCCCCATTCAACACTTTCAATGTGGCATTTTTTTTTTTTAAAGGAGCTTTTTGAAATAATGGGTTTTTACCCTTGCCACCACATTCGCAATACAACTGTTAGTCGATTGTAGTAAAAGCCTTAACGAGAACGGTTAAAACTCGCACTTGTTCGAGTTTATTTCGAGGCTCGACGGTTACTGGACAACGGTTGGGATTGCGCTCATAAACTTTGCCCCAAACGCAGCTGGACGTTTTTTCAGTGTGCAATGCTCAGGAAGTTGAAGTGCACGTGAAGCTTCATTAGGTTGACAAGCAGGCATTAAGTTACCACACAGGAATCTCAGAACGGTGAACTTCATTCAGAGCGAGGCGTGTTAGAAAAGACCCCACAGCGCAAAGTGATCCATCAATCTCAAAGTCTCGTTTAAAAAGCCCCGTTTTGTTTGGGTCAGGCATCGAGTTCGGTTTTGGCTCAATTACAAACACGCGGAAGTGTTAATTTACAGGGGAACGCTGCCGCGTTATTCTCGACTTCTCGCGTGAGCAGGGACTGACGTGATATGCTGCAGGGCCGAAGACCACGTTTGAAACCGTTGGAAGCATAACAACGTACCACCTCCATCAAGTTGTTCTGTTATATACTGTTTTTCATATTGCACTTGCTCGGGGCAGGGTCACCACATTTTAGATCTGCACCTTCTTTTGACGCTTTTTTTGCTAGATGATCGCCCTTTACCCCTCTTGGGAAGCAACAAGAGGCTTGTTATTTGCGGTGACAGCAGCTTACCAGGGTGCAATTTTGGTTTCCAGAGTTATGTGAAGTATTGTAAAGTTTGTTCCACATCAAAAGGCACGGCTGAAACGGCCGTTGTGGGCACGCTCCTGAGACAACATTGCCTGCAGCAAAACCGAGACAAAGAGGCGCTGTTCCAGAGAGGATGTATCTAATCGCAGCCATTGACCCCGCCAATCTGTGCCATTCCCAAACATGATCCATCAAGACCCACCCCAGGAGCAAACACCAAAGAGTTTTCTTTCACAAGTGCAAGGGATTTGCACTGGGCCATTGCGAAGATATAAACAATTTAGGACGTTAAAGCAGGGCTGCCCACACACGTTCACTTAGCGACAGGCCCATAGTTTGTCACTCCCGGATCCCACAAACGTTATTATATAAACATCTGGACAGCAGCCCTTCCAATACCCTTCAACATACCACTCAGCCACAAACTCGCCACTGTCATTTTCATAGTGTACAAAAATAAAAGCAGCTGCTTTATTGTCAGGGTTCAAATGACAACATAGCATCTGCTTCCCAGCCTCTCATTCTGCCCCTCTAGTAGCCACTGTTGGCACCCCAGCTGTTCCGAGCTGGCGCCATAGCTGGAGGGAATCCCTATGCCTTTGAGGAGGTGCATTCCCAGTTGCATACAAGGTATCCCATCCACCTTTCTCCCTTCTCTCCATCATGTTTCTGTTGAAGCAACTTACTTTCTCCATTACCAGCTCCCCTGTAGAACATTAGTTTCTGTTAAAAAGCTCCCATTTGAAGCCTTCACTGCCGTCCCTTGAATTCCTTTCAGGCATTTCCTCACCGCAGGTGTCCCTAAAGTATATGTAGGAGTGACGGCTGCAAGGCTGCCGTGGCCCAGACAAAGTTTTTCATCTGGATGGATATACCATGTAGCGCTCTGCCTGAGCTCTACAGTGGCTAGGACTCATTAAACCATTAGGTCGGAAGGATGTACCTTGTCTGTAGCTAACACCGCACTCTCCAGGTTCTCAATCAGCGTCAATTAAAACCTATAATGCATCTTTGCCCATTGCTCTATCCGGACATTTTCCCCAGTCTTCCTCTTCCTTGTGTGACCTGGCACCTTTGTCACACAAAATTTCACACAAAATGATGAGTGCAACCTCGAACACCTGCCCCAAGCACATCATTGTGCCCTGCATCAATTTTAACAATGGGTCCCTGACCACGACCAAAGCCTCCTCAGTAGTAAGTAACCAAAATGTGCGACCGATATTTACTTAAGCTACTCGGATCCTAATTTCTTCATAACACACCCCACTGCATACCCCCCCCCCCATCTAAATACGGCATATTCTTGTTTCCATTACTGCCAAGTCCCACATCCTTTCGAATACGTCGCACCCCTTGTTGCTCATGCCACAGAGGAGAGTCATATCACCCAGGTGGCCTTCAATTATGAGATTCAAACCAAAATGGTTTGAACGTATTTATTGTATCCCAAAACTCCATACACAATGTATCATCAACAATGCCCCATCCATGCCCCATTCCAAGCCTTCTCCCCCCCACCCCCCTTTATATGCCAACACTTCATTGACTGTTGTGTGTATGGAAATTCTACAATACAAGATCCCACCAACCCTTTCTTTGCAGCTGAAGCATTTGTTACAGTACGCATATACCACAATAGTTAACTTTAGCATCCCAAAACATACCCCACTACCTATATCCGCTCTACCCGCACACCATCATGCTGCTTCATTCTTTTATTCAGTGTGGAGGCATAACAGTCTCACACATTACGTATTGTTCTATTGGACTACTTCACGTACCTGCCTCCTAACAGCATAAAAAACCTTGGTTTGAGGGGGACCTGCCAATCCATCAAACCAAGCTTTAAACAGGAGCCTCTTGCAGTACACCGCTTCAAAGCATACGTTATGCGAGACGGAACAGTGGTAGATGGAAGGGGGGGGGGTGTACAGTAATCAATCGCATTATCACTACTCTACATGTTTACAAGGTTTACAGTCACAATAAAATAAACAGGAAACAAGTGCTAGAGGACTTCGCTTGGTCCAGCTCAGAATTGGAGTTGGCATATGTAGGATTTGTTTGCTCCTCCGAGTAGTAGATTCAAATTGCTGGTGAGATAGATTTTTGGGCTATTTCGAGATAAGGGATGATTTTCTCTAGCATAGAAAGTTGGAGGTGAGCTTTGTACGTTATTTCATTGAGAGGAGCAGGATAGTATGGGTCAAGCATAGTAATCCCCACAAAAACCTAAGAGTAGCCTCAATTTGACATATTAAGAGAGGGGGCATGCAAGTGTACAGTTCCTGCTATATGGGCTTTAGGTAATGCTTGTTCTTTAGGTAATGCTTGGTTTCTTTATGACGTGGGATGTTACTTCATTTTCTATTTGGTTCTCTTCTTTCACACTTTACTACAAAATGGTTTTCCGGTGCCAGAGTACTATTCTGCCCTTTTGTGCAAATAAAGGTGCAACAACCTTCTGCCTTTTGAACCCTCTTGTGCCTCAGAGCACCAAAGATGTACCAATCAGTTGTTTTTATTGCAATGCATAATACCGGTCTGTCCTTTATCAAGGGCCGAACAGCATCTGCTCGGTCTATTCCTTGGGCCGCCACTTGCACCTCATCTTCATTTACTTCCTGCACCATCAGTTTGCTCTACCATCCGTTTTTTCTACTGCGCGTCTCCTCTAACAACTCAAATGGCAAATGGTAGCCAGTTTCCTTGGCATGCCAGTATGCCCCCCTCCGCCCACTCCCCCAACAAGGGAAAATAGCTTGGAGGGATTCGGCCCCGCTAAGCCAGCTGAGGGCTGCCAAAATTTATTATGCAATCAATCTTTTTATTGACCATATGGATGGAGTTGGGATTAACTCCTAGCTGTGTAAGGGGGCTTTCCACAACCAAAAATGGTACTCGTCTCTGAGAATTGGTTAACTGAATAATTGAGTCAGGATGGGGTTAATTTATGATGCATCAAGTTTTCCAATCCAAGTGGTGAATACTTGCATTGGAGCTTTAGTCTCTAGCACAGTTTTGGGCTAGTAGCATCCAAAAAACTTCTCAACTCCATTACCACTTGGCATGGGATTCGGAAAAATCACCCATCAGGCATGGCTCCTGACGAGTACGAAATGGTGCACTGTGTGTATGTGTGGAATTGAGGTGGTAAGTGACGTTATGGCGGACTAGTAGCTAGCAACTTTAACTGCCCCCCCCCCCACCACCGATATAGGGTTTAGGCAATTCACATCAGAAAAATAATATACTTTGGTAAAGCCGCAGTGCTTAATTTGTGGGGGCGTTTGCCAGGGCTCAGCCCTGGCCCTTATTGCTTATTGTCTCAGACGGATTATGAAGTATTGATAGCCAGAGCATCAATCAACCACATGTGCAAGCTGTAGTTTAACACCAAATGTGATGGCACTACGGGGAGCAGCTGTGGGTGGTGGCAGCAATGGTGGGAAACTGCCCGCCTGCAGTGTCACAAGCGTGCAAGAAAATATTTGGGCCCTGGCACTCATTTTCCTACAAATTAAGCACTGGAAGGTCCACAGTTGGGATAACAGGTTGTTTCAGTGACCAACTATGGGAATGTTGCTCTTACATTCATGAACGCCGCACTCTAGTAAACATTTCCAGGGACACAGAGTCCAGCTCACTACTATCAAGCATTTCTCCCGTTTCCTCCGAGTGCATGTTGGGAATACTCGTCATCAGCCTAAAGCCATGGTTTCCTCCTGAGCCAGCAGCAATACTATTACAGACACTCCAAAAGTGTCTCTCCCCTCACCACCCAATTGCTTATGGTTTTTGTAAGGCTGTGCTATTCACATCCACCAGCCACAGGCCCGGTCATTCCATGGGTCTGACTTTCCTGCTTTGGTGCACACACTGTTAGACAGGAAATGACATCCAAAGAATTTTCAGTGGGAGCTCCCCTGCAGGATATCATGAAGCCCGCCGATTGGTCTTCGAAAGACACTTTTAAGACATTTTATTTCAAAACCCAGATCGTCAGTGGCGGTAGTGGTTTTAGATCGCTTTGAACAAGCATAATGCTCACCTCCGGTCTTGACATAGAATGAAGATTACCCAGGCTTATTGCGCCAGGTAGTCTTGATTATATTAAAGACACAGAGGCAAGCATTATCCCACCACAAATATGCAGGTAGGATGGATCAGTCTAAGGGCTAATGGAGCTGTTAATGAAATTACATGTTGTATTTAATAAGAAATGAAGAGACATGCATTTTGGCTGCATATTCCCCCTCGCCTAATGGTAAGCTTTCATTTGGTTTCTAGGTGAGGACCATAAAACAGCTCAAGTAACCATTCAAAGCTGGAGCAGATCAAAGGGAGAGGTCATGGTTCAAGGTGGTGCGAGTTCCCGCATCAAAGTGGTTCTGTGTGGATGTTCCACTCAGTTGTGTTATCAATTGGACTGTTTTTTCTACTGGAGGATCAAAGAAAAAGGAGAAGCTATGGACAGAATATGACATGGGAGGTGTACTGAGGCAGGATTGGCTATTCTCTCAGGACACAACTACAGAAACAGAGGCCTTCTGCAGATTTGTAGTCTTTGGTGATGAGTTTTGTTTGGTTTGTTGACTAAAAGAAAATAAAGTGATGTTTTGAAAAAAGGCTGCTGTGAAGGGTAGCATTAAAGAGTAAAGCATAATGCTCACCTCTGTGTCTTTAATAGAATCACGACTACCTGGCGCTATAAGCCTGGGTAATCTTCATTGTGTTCTCAGCAACTCTTACTACTCTTGTGTATATTGGTACAAGATTATAGCAAGGTTTCACAAAAGACAAGCTAGGTGTGGCCAATGCCCCATGCCTAGGCCTCGTCAGAAAATAGGTCAGATCCTCCAAAATCAATTTATGCATGTTAAAGCCAGTTATGGGAATTTATAAGGCTTGAACTTTGTGTGTAAAATGGACATTGATTCGCGCGTTTGGGTGTTCATGCAAGCGGAGGACAGGGTTTCAGCTGCTAAATCACCTAGCTGCCCAGCTGGTAGGTGAAGCTAGCATTTGGGGTGATAAATCCTATAACATTTTGTACTAAAATAATCTTTTTTCTTTTAGTTACGCTTAATGTAAATGTATGTAGTCAAGTAGGGAAATTGGCAGGGTTTATGAAAAGAAAAATAAAACAGGCCTCAAACTTTGCATTCACCACTAGCAAGTAAGAAATGGCGTGCTCTGTGCACGTGGAGAACTGATGGGGCAAGTGACTGGATGCCTGGCTCATAGCTCGCAATGTAACTTTGTTTTTATAATAAGACCTTGGTCGTGGTCTGCACTGATAGGATTTATTCGCAGTTACCCAGGCAGAAACATCCTCCATCGCTGAAACCTATATAGCTAACTTTTAGGGATTGTGGAGACTACAATGCTTGGAATTTGGTGTATCCACAGTATGGTTAGGTGCCCATTTTTACCCACTGGCTAAATAGATTTAATAACCAAGTAAGTTTCAAAGATAACATTAGAATCTCATTCTAAAGCCAAGGATAGACAAAGAAATATATTTTAGGCAGTTATTAACTACTTAAGTCCTACAGGCTTTGCATTAATAAAGCCATCGTTACAAAGAAAGCACATATCAAAATCGAGATTATGTAGAAATTAATTAACAATGAATTTAATATTTCACTACTTTCTCAAAGCCAGAGACAAACTGAATATAGATATAGATATATCAAATGTATTTTGAAACGCTGATGCACCATGTTCAAGTCCCTACCTGATTCACCTTCAGGGCTAAGTAGTGGCCTGCTTTCCTATCGTGGGTTGGATGTGTAGTTCCTACGTTTTACCGTATGTGCCTTTTACGTTTTTAGCCTTTCATGCGCATGCTTGGTTTTTCAAGAACTTTGATAGATGTGTGCATCTATGAAACAACTGGTTTGCTGTTTTCCATTAATAAAATAACTTTGTTTGTGGAGGCTACAGAAGGTGGCGTGAAACTGGATACAGTGCATTCTCCCCCCGCCCCTCCCCAAGACAAGGCTGCACAGCTACACAGTCACAACACACTCGGCAACAATGCTTTAATACAATTGTCAGAATGCTTTTTATCTTGACTAAGAATTTAGAATTGGATTAAAAAAAAAAAAAATCTCAGCTTGCGTTTTTAAATCTTTACTTTGAAATAAGCAAAACCAAATAGATTGAAGGAACCAGTGGGATGCAGGGTGCACTGTGCTCAGGAATAGGGAGTGCTAAATGTATTTATTTATTGTATTTGTAACATGCTGGAATGAGGCCCTTGGGCATAGAAGCACAGACAGGAACATACAACAAATAACACAAGGGGCTCGTTATCAGGGGTGAGTTAATTGGAAGAAACAATTCATTCAAACGGGAAGGTCTTAAGTTAGCGTTTGAAAGACACCAGTGCGGAGCAGGACCTTAGGCGAGGAGCTGTTATTGGAAAACATCCTTCAAGTACAATAGAGAGTTTAGCCTTTGGTGTCAGTAGTAGGCAAACATTGTTGTACCTTAATGTGTGTCTAACTGGGATCCAACTCAGAAGAGAGGAAAGGAAAACAGGACTCTTGCCAAGTGCGCGATACAAAGGGTACAAAAGGCGATTAGTTTCCAAATCGGAAGCCAGTGCAGAGACTTCCTTACCACAGATACGCAATCTGATTTGTGCAGTCCACAAACCACTCGGAGTGCGTTGTTTTGAACCACCTGGAGGTGGTAAAGTTCCCCCTGCCCCAAGCCCTGCAGTAGGCTAGAACAGTAATCAGTAGGCTAGAACAGTAATCTAAGAGTGACCCGATAATGGCACGAGCCAGAGTGGCAGAGCTGCTTGCGTTAAGAAAAAAACCGAAGAGCTTAAAATATAAGAGGAGCATGAAAGAAGATGGTTAATATCAGCTTTCATAATCGGCTCTTGATCCATAACACCTAGGGTCTTGACTTTTGGTATAGATTGGAGTGCACTTTGAAGGACTGGTATGAAGGGTTTAAATTAATTAAAAAGCCTGTATGTGGTGCCCACAATCATGATTTCAGTTTTTGAATTGTTAAGCGCTAAACCATTAAGAAGCATCCCTTGTGTATATGGTTATAGGTGGTATTGATTGTCATGGTGTCATCTGCATAATTACCCATAAAGGGAATAAAACTTTAATCTGCATAATTTGCATAGATTACACTTTTTGATGCCATCCTTTCAAACAGAGGCAGAGTTAAGATATTAATAAGGGCAGAGGATATACTTGATCCCTGTGGAACACCACAGGGAAGCACACAGCCTTCTGCAGTCACCTCTTCACTATAAACTCCGGCCATTGGAGCGGCATAATCTTGGAGCCTGGTGACTAATGTTGCCTGATCAAATGCCGCCGTCAGGTCCAGAAGCATCAGAAGGGTGGTCTGTCCTTTATCAAGATGTTGCAAGATATTTTTTCTCAGGTCCAACAAGGTGGATTACGTACTATGATTGCTTCTGAACGCTGACTGTTTTAAGATGTTATGACGGCCCAAAAAAATCTTGAATTTGTTGGTGAGCAATTTTGTCCAGGATTTGCAAAAGAAAGGGGTGCCGGTTGTGGGGCGATAGATGCCAGCCAAGGTTGGATCCAAGGAGGGGTTTTTTTGCCAAAGGGGTGATCCAAGTATGTTTAATAGAAATGCGAACACAGCTTTCCTTGAAAGATAGGTTGACATATTTAGTAATCATAAGGACGAGAAGACTAGCACAAGATGTGATAATCGCTGCAGGGCAGATGTCACCTTTACAATTGGTTGTCTCCAATGTTTCAACGACTACAAAGAAAAAACAAAGCAAGGTAGATGCGCAGTATGCTTTTCTGTGCTCAATGCGGGAGTATTATCCAGCAAGGAATTAAAATGAGCAGCAATATCAGTTTTGACATTCTCCACCTTGAGTCAGAGTTTTGAATGCCCAGACACCACTTTGCGTCTTTTGTGAGAGCGGAAGAGGGTGGACAAGGGTCCTCTAGTTTTTAGGATCTTGATCTTGAATAGCTCCCTTGAATTTAAAGAGGGCCCCCTTAATCCTTTTTTCATAGAACAACTTATTTGCCTCACAGATAGCCAATGTATGGGTTTTAACTGCTGCCGTGTAACAATCCTCAGCTTCTGAGGATTGTTACACGGCAGTAGGCAAAGTGAGGGATTTCCACCATCTCTTAAACGCGTCATCTTTCAAGGATTTCAAGGATAGGTTAGACGGCTGTGTCTTCACCAGCCTTTGCTTTAATGGTGCCAAGCTATTAAACGCTAAAGACATTGTTGTAGGCTGACGCAAGTTTAGACGCAGAGTCCAAGCAGGAGGGGTTTTCCACCACAGGGGCTAAGAGTGGACGCAATGAGGAGGGAGCCAGTTTGCACAGATTGCGGCACACGGTCTTCACTGGTTCAATTCTCTTTTTTTAAAGAAACGTTATCCTGGGCAACTGAAAAATAATGAAGTGGGCAGACCACAGTCAAGGATTCACTATAATGTTCTCCACCATTAGTCCACGGGAGGCCACCCAATCTGGGATTCTACCCACCAGTTTGTGAGGGCTGCTTGTTGTGTTGACGGAAGTTCAGACCCTACACGGTTGCTTGCACAGATTTTGCTGAGGGGTCATCAAGGTAATTAAACCCTACATTTAGATACTCAATTAAAAGTACCTTAGATTGAGGTTTTATTGATGGTCAGATCCAATCATTCAATTGGAATAGAAAATCGGGCATGCTCCAAGAAGGGCACTATATCAGGAGGATATTAATTGTAGTGTTGGGTTCAATCAGCATCTTTGCATACAAGGTTTCACAGTCAGCGATACACATGGTGTTAATAAGAATAAGGCGGATGTTCAGAGATTCACAGAAAATAAGAGCCATGCCTCCTCCCTTCCCGGATGACCTATCTGCTCTTAAAATCCTAGGCAAGAGTCAAGGGGGCCCACGCTGCATCATGCAACCAGGACTTAGCTATGGCACAGAGGCCAATATCGTGCTCAACCAAGGAGTCAGCGACTTCAGTTCAGTGCTTTATCAGCTATCTAGTGTTTAGTAGCAAGTATTTGAACGCTTTGTTTTTCTACCTCTGGATCCTCCACACCATTCATGGTGGAGGTGTCCGACTAGGGCCAGCATGGTTTAAACCTAGGTTCTCTGCAGAATTAGGCTGACCAATGCTACTAATGTAGGTGCCAGTAATTAGACTGTCTTGTGAGACATTAGGGCGTGAACCAAACGTCTTTTCTTGTGCATAGACGTTAGGAAAATTAGTAGAAACTGGGCACTCAACATCTTCTGACTCGATGGAGTTACCTTGAGAGTCGTTAGTGCCAATATTGCCCAGCTATATGGAGGTTACTATTGATATACCAATCATAGGCGAGGCTAAGGCTTCCGTAATGCTAGGATGTTGTTCTACGATGGCAGTTGACAAAGGCTTGTCGGTATAGATCATATTTCTGATACAAGTAGGTAAAGTCTCAGATATAAGCGCAGACAATATAAGGAGTGTGGGCTCACGGACCAGGTATTCTGCCGGATAACCAGACATGCTGATGATTGGGGTAGTAGATCCAACCACTAGTGGATGTTTTATAGTGAAATGACAAACTGAGGTTACCTTCTAACGTGCCTGGAAGGCCAACCATAAAATGTTCTGCAGGCTGGAAATTGCAATTGGGTAATGGGGTCACTAAGCTGTGTGTCGCAAAGTAAAACATCCTTAAACAAGATTTCAGGGGGGCGGGTTTGGGGGGTGTGCTTCACTCAGGTAGAAATAATTTAATATCACGATGTAAGATTGGCAGGCACTGGTCGTTGGGCAACCAAGTTTCAACAAAGATCTTCAACTATCAGCCAAGTCAGTGGAAGGGAAAAAGGAAGTGCAGGTACTCACCAAGCTGCGAAGCCGGACATACCGCTGCAGCGCTTGCGGCACAGCAGCTTGGACACAGGTTCCTTTTAGACACACCCCTTTTGCAGGCAATTCCCAGTGCGATACAATTATGTGCCAAGGAGCACACACTTTGGTAAAGCAGTGAATCTGAGATCCTTTCACACAAACTTCCAATTTGTTGTTAAGCATTGCGTTAAGAAAGTTGGAATATCCATATACATTTTTTTTGCATATCAAACTAGCAGATACCCTAGCTGTAAACTACGCTTTAGAAGGGGAGTTTTATTATTGCTCGCTTTCATTGCCCAATAAGAAATTTGGCCGGTAACTGGAGCGAAAAAGCAGTCGAAAACGTTCCATCACAACGAAAATTACTTAAAAATGTACATATTAGAATAGGCACTGCTAGTAACAAAGAAATATCTTTTAAAAAGTAATTTCAGGGGCGCAGGCCTGCCCGAGTGTGCTACTCCGTCCCCTTTCCAGTGGTCATGAGGAGCTAACACAGGGAATATACTGGTCCAAAGGCTGAACAGCCCCGCACAGGTTTAGGAGTCTGTGGAGGAGCCATGCATATCGTTTTTGAATCCGGCAGAGCCGTGGATGGTGAGGTCCTGAGGTGCAGTTCTGTGAGCCTGCCAAAAGACAGGAGCTCTCGAAGTGCAGGATAAGGCCACGGCAAGGAGCCCCCCAGGGCACAGGAACTGTGCAGACTTGGGCGAGGAGGTAAGCGGACTCCCCACCCCCACTCTCCCAAGTCGTTCACGGGACATAGAGGCAGCTGCAGAGACCTGCAGAGGAAGGAAACGTGAATTGAGCGCCTCTGCAGCGAGCCGAGGTCTGATGGGGGCGCGGCTCTCTCCCCATGGCGTGCAGTGAGAAGGCCGAGGGGTTTCATAGAGCAAAGAAGACCCAGAGCCCCTGTACGCAGTGAAGTGCTTGTGGCAACAAGGTGCTGGGCGGCCCTGTGGCAAGGGGGAGAGGGAAGCCGACCACAGGTCGCCCGGTGTGGGGAGGCTGCCCAAGGAAACCGAGTCTGTGGCTGGTGGAGAGCCTGGCCCACAGGGAGCGATTTCAGCAGTGACATGGCCCATGGAGCAGAGGAGCTGAGTGGAGGAGGGGCATTCAGCTGACTGGAGTAAACATTAGCACCCTCTGAGGACACCTGGTGCTAATGGCAGGGAGACTTGAGGACCCCTGAAAGCGGAAACCAGAGGACCCTCATTGGGGCACAAGCTGCTGGCTGGCGGTAGCAGTGGAAGAGCGGGAGCTTGGTACACCGCTCCAGAGAGGGAGGTGCAGAGCCTAGGACCCTGGGGTGATGCTCAATGGACTGCAGGGAAACGCTATCAAAATGTCAATACCAGGCCGGCGCACAGATGGGAAAGGCAGAAGGTGACCCAGCGGCGTTGCCCATGAATGCACGGATTGGACCCATCAAGTCAGAAAAACAGGTGATTCTGGAGGAAATCAGGGGCAAGCAGACGGATATTGGGGCCAAGGTAGCCAATCTCAGCAACAAGGTGAAAGGCGTGGAGGAGTGGCTGCCCGGGTTGGCTTCCAACCCATCAGTAGGTACGTAACATACTGGGTGAAGGTATGGACAGTGAGTGGGGGCAGGGCAGCCTGTTGGGAGAATGGTGCACTGGGAGAAAGACAAGGGGGCTTATGGGGAGTGAAAGCATATAGGCACAGTGGGGCTCATTGAATGTCAGTCGGAGGACTCAATTCCCCCTATAAGCGCGCTCTACTTATGAGAGAGCTCAGGAGACAACAGGTTAGATGTGCTGTGTGTCCAGGAAAAACACTTCTTGAAAGAGGGGTTGGGGGGCCTGAGGCTGCGCAGGAGTGGAGGGATAGCAGACTCCTTTTTTGCTTCAGGGCATGAGGGGAAGAAAGGGGGTGTTGCTCTCCGGTTGGGACCGGCAAACCGATTTCTGAAGTGGGACACTGACGAAGGGCAGTTTCTGTTCCTGAAGGATCTTTTGCAAGGGGTGGTAGTAACAGTTGCATCCATTTACTGCCCCAACACAGGCCAAGGGCTTTTTTTGGTGGGGAACAGGTGGTGAGCAGGCTATGTCAGTTTGCGGAATGTACCCTCTTGGTCGATGGGAGATTTCAATATGGTACTGGACCCAGTGATGGATAGGCTAATGATATGGGGTCAGGGAGCATGGCGATAAAATGGGGATTCTCAGAAATGTAGGACGTCAACTAAGGCCTAGGCCTTATTGACGTGTGGGAAGCCAAGACAGGAGAGACAGGGGAGGCAAGAGATAAACGGGCACCATTTACTTTTTCTCCGCGGCATATTTGGCCTTGCCGAGGATTGACTGATGCTTGCTGAACGGCAACGCAGGACCAGAGATTCGGGAGGAGCTTAGGATTGCAGTCCCTTGGTATTACCACGACCAGGTGGTAGCGGAGGAAGGGGTAGGTACGGAATAGGGATACCAGGCACTGGTTTTGTAACAACTTTCTCCTCAAAGAGGGGCGTGGCTACGAGGGCGATGTAGGAGGACGTGATCTGGAGGAGCTCCCGAGATCCTGAAATGATCCGGGCGAAAAAGTGCGCAACGATGGGCCGACGACCGCTGAAAATACACATGCCGGTGTGTGAATGATTGGGCCACGCTTGGTGAACTTCTGGAAGGTGTAGGAAGAACGGCGGCAGAGATCTGTGCGGAAAGGATAAGGAGCGCCAGAGACAAAAGACACAAAATGGCCGACTAATGTCCGGAACAAAGGAAGGAGCAGGCCGCACGGTGACCGAGCGAAAGAGGCGTACTGGGTGCGCATTTGTCATTTGTGCAAAATACAGGTCCCCTGGGTCATGTCGAATAGAACGGTGAGGCCGAAGGCGAAACAGCCCACCTTAGACGACTTCGCCAAGACGTCCCCTGGTCAAGACAATACCAAGAGCAGGGATAAGCCGCCTGCAAGCGGCATGACAACGGGCGCTAACCAAGAAGTCCTAGCTGCGATTGCAGACCTAAAGGCGGCCTGGGAATCTAAACTCGAACTAGCCGTCACTGAACTGAACTGAAAACGGCACTGGACCTCAAGGTCGGAGAGGTGCAGGAGGATGTTAATCTACTCCGACAGGACGTCAGGGCCTTGGCGGAGGACACGGAGTCCCTTGAGAAGGAAGTTAGCCCGAATACCGCGGATTGTGCCTCCTATAAGGCCGAATTGCATGCCCTGATACAAAGAGTGGGCAACTTGGAGAGCAGAGCGGAGGTCGCGCCTGACGAAACAACATCCGCATCGTGGGCCTGCCGGAGGGATTGGAGGGCCACAATGACACGGAATTTATTGAGTCCATGCTACTGCAAGAGATACCCGGTGGAGCCCTATCTCAAGGATTTGCGATGGAAAGGGCACATAGAGCTCTAACAAGGAGGCCGCCGCCGGGAAACCCGCCTAGGCCGGTGATAGCCAAAATTCTTAATTACTGAGATCGGGAGAGGATATTGGAACACTTTCGCAAGGGAGCAACTATTACACGAGGAGCGGCAAACATCACGGCCTACCCGGACTATACCCTGTCTGTGCAGCGTAGCCTGCATGAACTTTGGGACGGTAAAGCGGAGATTGAGAGAGGCGGGCCACAAATATATGTTACTGTATCCAGCAAAATTGAAAGTCATACATAAACACAGAACTTTGTTTTTTGAGACCCCGGAGGATGCCATGGGATGGTTCGATGCGCAGGGATGTCCCCAGGAGTCAGAAGTTCGGACGGAGAGAGAGCACGGAAGAGATAAGTAATGCACGAGGAAGGTGCCACAAGATGGCGCGGCATGTGGGACTTGAATTTTGTCATTTGCGCAGCCTTCAGTAGAGAAGGTCAGACTATTGCACTAGATGTTATGAGCACTGTAATTATTATTGAAATAATGGGAGCCTTACAGAGCTGATCTCTTTACCCCACAACAATTTTAGTTAAGTGGCCATTAGGGCGACTTCACCCTACTGAGCTCTGTGCATTGTTTGGTGCTTGCAAGGCTAGATGTGGGGGTGCCCGAGTTCCGAGAACGGAGCTGGGCAGCAGTTGGGGTGTGTGGTGTTGGGGAAGGGACGGGTGGAGGGAGGGGAGTGAAGTTGAGAATTTGCTGTGTACATAGTTATGGATAGTTTGAGCTGGTACAAGAAGCTACAAGTAAAGATGGAGTGCTGTATCTGTATCACGTGGGCAAGGGGGATTCGCTACACGGAAGGCAAGAAGACACTCATGAGCCATGGGGGACCTTAAGATCGTAACATGGAATGTAAGGGCACTTTACAGTTACTTAAAGAGAAACAAAGTCATGATGTACTTGAAAAGACAGAAGATTGATATTGCGTTGTTGCAGGAAACACATTTGACCCGGCAAACATTGGAACTGGTGGGGAAGAAGTGGCGAGGTACTGTAGTAGGCTCTGTATTCTGCCTACGCTAGGGGAGTGCTGGTCTGGGTGGCACCGCACGTTCCGCTCCAACTTACACAAGAAGTGGTGGACACGGAGGGGAGGTTGGTCATATTGAAGGCTTTGGTAGAGAATAGAGAGGTGTGCATTATAAATACGTATGCCCCCAACCAAAACACTGCGGCATATTTTAGAACCCTGTGTACTCATCTGGGCGCGTGTATGGGAGAAGCGGTTATCTGGGGAGGGGATTTCAACTGCGTGCTCAACCCAAAGACAGACAGATCTGATGGGAAGATTGATAGGCCCACCCCAGCGGCCAGGGTATTGCAGACATTACTAGACGACTTTGGGCTGGCAGATGTTTGGAGGCTGAAACACCCTAATGAAACAGTACTCGCATTACTCAGCTCCGCAGCAACTGCACACGAGACTGGATTATTTTTTGCCACGCCAGATGTGGTGATAGAGACCACCCAAATAGACTATAGAGCGAGGGTCCCGTCGGACCACTCGCCTCTGGTGCTGAGTTGGCAGTGCTGCCGCCCCAGGGCGCGGATACCGATATGGCGACCCCGGGCAGAGGCGCTCCGGGACCCGGTCTTCAGGGAAGATATCAGGGATGCGATCACACAGTACTTTGAGGTAAACACAGGCAGCGTAGACTCAGAGTGCACGCTCTGGGAAGCCTTTAAGGTAGTATTGCGGGGTGCTGCTATTGCTAAATCAAAAGGCCTACAGGGTGGGGTCCTAACGGAACTAGAGGAAGCGGAAGAGAAACTGGAGCGGGAAAGCAACAGGGCGGGAGGGGATGCGGAACTTGTACTCTAGTTACAGCAGAGGTGTGCAGAGCTTTGGGAAAGGGTCTGCAACCTTAACTATAAGAAGTATGTCGAGAGGCAACATGTAGAAGGGGATAAAACTGGCCGCTTGTTGGCGTGGTTATATAAGAGCGAAACCCCCAGGCCCCCGATTAGGACAATAACTAGAGAAGACGGGGAGGTGGTCGACACCCAAGAGGGAGTCAACGAGGCATTCTTGGACTATTATAGGACATCATATGAGGACAGAGGAGGGGACAATCGAGAGGAGTTTAGAGAAACTCTAAAAGACATGGAATTACCTAAGATTAGTGCTGAAGAAAGGGAGGAGCTGGACGCACCGATTACCTTAGAGGAATTGGAGGAGGTGGTGAAGCAGCTGCCCACCTGTAAGACCCCGGGCGCGGACGGATTCCCTGGCGAGTTTTATAAAACATATAGAGAGGAAGTACTCCCCCCTATGCTAGAGATGCTCAATGAGTCTTTTGAGATGGGTCGGCTGCCGGAATCGCTTAGAGAAGCGTTAATTGTGCCGCTCCCTAAGCCCAACAAGCCAGGGCATAGCTGCGGCTCCTATAGGCCGTTGTCAATGTTGAACCAGGATAGCAAGATATTGACGGCGGTCCTGGCCACTAGGCTGCGTAGAGTTATTAGCAAGCTGATACACCCGGACCAGACAGGTTATGTCCCCAACAGAAATATAACCCACAACCATAGGCGACTCCACCGGGTGGTTGAAGAGGGAAACAGGAGCGAGGGGGAAATGGCGGTGGTGTCCCTAGATGCAGTCAAAGCTTTTGATTCAGTGAAGCGGCCATGGTTGCTGGAGGCCCTGGAAGACTACGGGATGGGGCCGGGTTATGTTAGGTGGGCAAAATTACTATACAGTGAACCACTGGCCAGGGGGCGCACAGGATCGGTGATATCTGAGAGATGGCAACTCAATAGAGGCACCAGACAATGGTGCCCCTGGTCCCCGATGTTATAAATTCTAGCCCTGGAGCCCCTGGCAGTGTACCTCAGACAAGAGGACATGGTTGGTATTGAGGTAGGGGGCGAGAAACACCTAATATCCTTGTATGCTGATGATTTACTACTATACTTGAAATATCTGGAGGAAAATCTTCAGTATATTCTAGAGGTTATGGAAAGGTATGCAGAACTGTCTGGCATAGCGGTGAACCCCCATAAATCAAGCATGTTCCCATTGGGGAGCTACATAGGAGCCCCTCTGGAGCGGTTGCCAGTGTTGTCCGTACCTTGGGCGGCTGATTCCTTCCGCTACCTCGGAATAGATGTGTATCATACGGTGGAGGGGAAACACTTGCATAATACCGAGGTGGCTGTGAAAAAAAATACGAACAAGTATGAAGTTTTGTGAGAAGTTGCCCCTGGCGATGATGGAACGGGGGGGGGCGATGCTCAAAATGGTGGTCCTGCCCAGGCTGTTACATTTCTTCAGTAATATACCATACTTGATACCCAAAAAAATGTTCGTCAAACTGAATAGCATGTGCAGGGACTTCCTATGGCATGGCGCTCGCAATAGAGTGGCACTATGGAAGCTGCAGAACTTCCATGATAGAGGGGGCATTAAGCTGCCAAATTTTGAGGCCTATTATGTAGCTAGTCAGTTGCAATATGTAACCAAATGCCTTTCTGATGAGGTAACTCCTGAATTTAGGCTGTTTGGGCAGGACTGCACCCAGTTTTACCTAAAGGAGATTATCTGGGTGCCTAGACTTGAAATGAAAGAACGCCCGGGTATGATGTTGCTTGGGTGGAAGATGTGGCGCAGAGTATGCCGACTGATGGAGAACCCATACCCGTGTTCCCCACAGGTACCGCTATTAGCCTTAGCTGGGGGAGACAACCAACTCAGAATGATAATTAGGACCTATTGGGAATCGGTCGGGCTGGTCACATTGGCAGAGGTATGGCAAGAAGGGATCATTAAAGATTTCGAAGAACTGATAGAAGAGGCAGGTTTGCACAGAGGCCAATATGTCACGTATCTTAGGCTAGTGCAGATTATTCGTAAAACCTGGCCAGAGACTGTACTGGCGGAGGAGCCAGACGTCCTAATGGGAACAATATATGACATATCAGAAGGAGGGCATGAGATCTCTAGACTGTACGAGATGATGATGACCCGGTTGGGGAAGGATTTGACTCATTTGAGGCTGGACTGGGAAGCGGAGGTGGGGGTACAGATGACCGATGGGATGTGGTAACGTGCTATGGGATACCACAAGAAGGTGTCCAGAAACGCCAGATTGCAGCAGATACAGTTATACATAACGCATAGAGCCTATTGGACCCCGAAGAGAATATCTAAGTTTGTAAACGCAGGAAGACAAGCATGCCCAAAATGCGATGAAGAAGATGCTGATATGACACACATGTTCTGGTCTTGCCCAGTGATTGAAGCTTTTTGGGGGGAAGTGGCACGAAAACTAGCGGATAAAGGAGTCACGCTCAACATAGATACGGCCTGGGCCTGCCTATTGGGAGGGTTTCCCAGACCACGGAATACTAAACATGTTGGGAAACTGAGGGACCTGGCATATGCGCTTGCTAAAAGAAGGATTTCCATGGGCTGGAAGCAGTGCCACAAGCCACGGGTTGAGGTATGGTGGCGGGATTTGCAAAAATGGGCGGAGGCTGAAACGGTAGTGTGGCAGGAGGCATGTAGCAAGTGCGGGGAAGAAGAAGTGGGTAACCTGATGGCTTGGAGAGTGTTAATAACAGGACTGTTTGGCACAATAATGGATTCTGCAGCTTCGGAAGAAAGCGATACCCGGCCACACGCAGCAGATACAGAACGAGAAACGCAAACAAGCTCTTGAGCAGGGAGGAATTTGGGGAGCAGTAATGTGCGTTAATTGATGTTCACGAGATTGTTGTAAATAATGCTGCAAGTTTGGTTTGCATTGTTTATTTGTTTTCAAAATAATAAAAAACCTTTTAAAAAAAAAAAAACTTTCCTCAAAGAGGAGGAGGTGGTGCACCAAAGTATTAAGGATTAATGTGTTTCAATGATGCAGGGGAGGTCACTACGGACATGCTATGGGACGGGTTTAAGGCCACGATTAGGGGAGTATTGATAGAGCGGGGTGCGAGAGCCAAGAGGGAGCACGGGGGGGGGCGCGGGGATCTGAGGGATCAGATTGACTATCTGCAACCCAGGGGAGGGGTGGACAGGGAAGTTAGCAAGCCAAGGATGAATTAATTAATTTCAGAGCTGTTGGCGTATAAAACCGACTGGGCACTGTAATACCTCAAACAAATACTATGAGAAGGGGGAACAGGCGGACACGCTTCTTGCGTGACAGAGACAGAGGGCTCAAACCAGGAGTAGAACAGTCACCTTCATACAGGATGCAGATCGTAGGGTCACAATGGGTATTAAGGAGATGGAACAAGTTACTTACCTGTAACTGTTGTTCTCCAGCATGGGTCTGGCATGGATTCGCATGCTCATGAATATTCCCCGTCGTCAGGCTGGGAATCCTCGGTAAAGAAAAAAAATCAGTATCAGTTTCGTTTCTGATCTGTCTTTCGTAGTAGTAACCAATCACTGATCTCTGCGTCATACTGACCACAGCCAATGACTGCCCTCTACCTAAGCCCCGCCTCTGGCAGCCATCTTCAGATTTGGTAGCACGTGAAGTGGCAGTATGACCAAGTGAAGAGCCGCAGAGGGGTAGGCGGGAGGGTTCGCATGTGAATCCATGCCAGACCCATGCTGGAGAACAGTTACAGGTAAGTAACTTGTTCCTTCTCCAGCATGGGGTCTGGCATGGATTCACATGCTCATGAATAAAGAATACATAGCAGTACACACATGCACAACCACGGGAGGTGGCAAAGGCTCAACATTAAGCATTGCATCAAACTCAACATTAAGCAATTCTTACCTCCTCACCAGGCTCACCTTAGGCGAACAGGTTGCGCAGCACTGCTTGGCCGACCCTGGAATCCCGATCGACACAGTAGAATTTCTTGAAGGTGTGCGTCGACCTCCACGTAGCAGCCCTGCAGATGTCCAGCAAGGGCACACCAGATAGGAAGGCCAGGGTAGCTGCAATCGCTCTGGTGGAATGGGCTCTCGGACGGCCAGGCAGCGGTCGGTTTGCCAACCGATGACAGTACATGATACAGCCGGAGAGCAATCTGGAAATGGAGGCCTTTGAGAGAGCCTTCCCCTGATTGACAGGTCCAAAGTTCACAAAGAGTTGGGACGTCTTCCGAAAACACTTTGTGCGGTCCACGTAGAACTTCAGCGCTCTAGCCACATCCAGCGAGTGCAAAGTCCTTTCGGACGGCGACGAAGGCGACGGGAAGAAAACAGGCAACACCAAGGGTTCGTTAAGTGGAAGTCCGACGGCACCTTGGGCATGAAGGAGGGGTGCGTCCTGAGCACTACCCTCGTGTCGTGAAAAGTCAAGTACGGGGGCTTGCAGGAAAGGGCCTGGATCTCTCCCACTCTTCGTGCAGAGGTGATGGCCACAAGTAACGCTGTTTTCCACGACAAGAACTTCAACGGAGCCGAGTGCAGAGGCTCGAATGGAGGTCCCATGAGCTTGGTCAGCACCACGTGGAGCTCCCACGCCGGGGCCGGAGCCTTCACCAGCGGGAACGATCTGAACAGTCCCTTCATGAATTCTTTCACCAGACGAAGAGACCACAAAGACGTCCGCCCCGTGGTTCTGGTGTATCGGGAGATCGCAGCAAGATGAATCTTGATGGACGCGTGCGCAAGTCCAGCCTTGGCCAGCGTCAGAAGGTACCTGGGGAGTTGTAATCCGTAGAGGGTTAATCTTCTGTGCGTGGCACCAGACAGAACCTCTTCCATTTGTGTCCATAGCATTTAAGAGTTGAGGACGCCCAGGCCTTTGCAAGAACCTCTCTGCAGTCGGCCGGTATGTCATATCCTCCAAACTTTAACGCTGCAGGAGCCAGGCCTGCAAGTTCAGCGACTTCGGGTCGTGATGGAGGATGGCGCCTCCTTCCCTGGAGAGAAGATCCGCGACCACTGGCAGCTTGATTGACGGGGACGCTGACAAGTTCAGAAGGTCCAGGAACCATATCTGCCTCGGCCACGCAGGTGCGACGAGGATCATCCTGCACCGTGACCTCTTGAGCTGGTTGATGAGCCGGATCAGCAACGGCAATGGAGGGAACGCGTATAGAAACAGGCCCTCACAGGGGAGCGAGAAAGCATCGCCCATGCTCCTCGGCTGGGGAAACCTGCTGGCGAACCTCCGGCACTTGGAGTTCGTCGCCGTCGCAAACAGATCGATCTGGGGTCTGCCCCACCGTCGGAAGAGGCGGTCCACTAGATCCTGTCGTAGTTCCCACTCGTGGCACGAGCGCAGCTCTCTGCTGAGCAAGTCGGCGATGGTGTTTTTTATCCCTGCCAGATGAAACGGCACCAGAAACATCGCTTGGGCAACAGCCCAACGCCACAGATCCTGCGCCTCCTTGGACAGGGCTGGGGATCTGGTACCGCCCTGCTTCCTGATGTAGAACATGGTGGTGGTGTTGTCGGTGAAGATCCTCACCACCTTGCCCTTGAGGGATGGAAGAAAGGACCTGAGGGCCCAAACACTGCACGGAGCTCCAGGACGTTGATATGGAGGGACTTCTCCGTCGGAAGCCAAAGGCCTCTCGCGTGCAGATTGTCGGTGTGCGCTGGCCACCCTTCCAGGGAGGCATCCGTGGTCACTGTCTCCTGGTGGCCGGGGGTCTGGAAGTCCATGCCCGCCGTCAGATGCGCGCGGGTGCCCCACCACCGGATCGCTCTTCGGAAACTCTCATCGAGTGTGATCCTCTCCTCGAAGCTGCCCGTCGTCTGGATCCAGCGCGCGTCCAGGAACTCCTGCAACGGGCGCATCCGGAGCCTGCACAGGCGGATGAGATAAATGCAAGAAGACATCATTCCGAGGAGGGACTTTATGGACCTTACCCTGGCCGCGTCCGCAACCAGCATCCGCTGCAGCTTGCCCAAGATGGCCCTCGTCCTTTCCTCCGACGGAGAGGCCAGAAACGACACTGTCGAGCTTCGCTCCCAGAAACAGTGCGTGTTGCGCGGGCACCAGGTGGGACTTGGCGTAGTTTATGGAGAATCCCAGGTCCGTGAGTAGTGACGCCCTTGGACCACGAACCTGAGAAACTTTCGGTGTCCCTTTAGGATGGGAATGTGGAAGTAGGCATCCTCCAAATCCAACGACGACAGGGAATCACCCTCCTCCAGTTGACCCAGGACGTGTTGGAGGGTTACCATCCGGAACTTCTGTGCCTTGATGAATTGGTTCAGTCGTCGTAGGTCCAGGATGGGACGCCATCCTCCCGTCTTCTTCACGAGGAAGTATCTTGAGTACACTCCGGAGCCCCAAAGCCTCTTTGGGACGAGCTTGATGGCGCCCTTCTTGAGCATCGCCTTTACCTCCAAGAGAAGTTGAGGGACGTGATGTTCTTTCCTGGCCACAGGGGGCACCTCTTTAGAAACTCGAGCGCGTGACCCTGAGCTAGGGAGTCCAGCACCAAAGGGTCGGTGGAGATGGACTCCCACACGCTGACGAAGCTCGCCAGCCGGCCTCCCACCGGGGTGCTTCGGTGGGGGCCCGACTCCACGGCCGGTTCAGTCCTGCTTCGCCGAGGCTTTGCCACCTGACGAACAGGCCGCTTGACGGTAGGTGGAAAATCCGCCGCTGGAACCTTTGGAAGCACCCTTTTTGCCTCCGCCGCTCCGAAAGGGCGGCCGCCGTTGCTGGAGAACCCCAAGAGCCCGAGCCGTTTCCGTGTCCGACCTTGATGGCTTGAAGGGAATCGTCCACTGTTTTCCCAAACAGGTTATTTCCATCGGACGGCATGTCCAAGACTCTGGTCTGCACGTCCTGACGAAAGTCAGTAGCCTTAAGCCATCCACGCCGCCTAAGGCACACGCCGTTGCCCAACTGGCGAAATCCAGTGTCCGCGATGTCCGTTGCAATCGTAATGGCGTGGTCCGACGCCACCTCTCCTTCCTGCAAGATCTCTAGGGCTTCCACCCTCTTGTCGTCTGGTAGGAAGTCCAGCAGGGGGGCCAGTTTGTACCACAACTCCCTGTTGTAGCGGGCTACGACAGCAAAGGCGTTGGCAGCCTTAATCGTCGTCGCTGCCGACGAGATGACTCTGCGTCCCATCGTGTCTAATTTCTTGCCCTGCCGTCCGGCGGGGAGGTCGACGTAGAGGCCGCGCCCCCCACCCCGCTTTCTTCCTGGCCGCCGCGGAGACGACCGAGTCCGGGGTCGGCTGTGCCCGAAGGCACAAGGGGGCCGCGTCCGGGACCCGGTACTTCTTGTACCGATCCCTTCTAGCCGGCTTCGTGGATGGGTTCTTGAGGAGGGCGAGGCCCTCATCCCAAATATCGTCTAGTAGAGGTACAGCGAGGACCGTCTTCCTCTTGGTCTCGCGCCGTTGATAAAGGAAACCTTCCTTCTCTTCCGGGCAGAGCTGGAAAAGCTCGGATGCCCTAGCGATCATGGAGTGAAACGATCCAATCTCGTCGGGCGGGAAAGCCCGGGTGGGAGGTGACGACGGGAGATCCTCGTCGTAAACCTAGTCGTCTGTACCCGTAACATCCCCACGTGTCGTGGACGGGGAGGAGGACTGAACAGGGCGCGATGGCTGAAAAGGAGGTGGAGGATGAATCCTTCTTTTAGGGGGAGGGCTCCCAGAAGGGCCTGGCTCCGGGTCCCCCGTCGGGAGCGGTTCCTCCGTTGGTGGTAACGGCAGTCTCGTCCTTATCTCCGAGCATAAGGACTGTATAACCAACAAAATGGCCGCCGAGTTGTCTTGCAGCACTGGTTGAGGGGAGTCCGACGGGCGGTCAGGAGCCCCGTCGGCACCCTCAACGTTCTCGTCGTCTCCTACGTCGGGGTCCCTCTCGACGGGCTGGTCTTCTTCCACGCCAACGCCGTGGCTTAAGACTTCGATCAGCTCCTCCTCAGAGGTTGAGGCCGAATCCACGACGACCTCCTGCCCCCCCTTTTTCTTCTCCGGAGGTTTCACGGGGGTCCTGTCGATGGGCATGAAAGGACTCCCTCCGCGGTGGCAGGGAGACTCTGGGCCCCGAGGTCGCCACCACTGGAGTAGCCTCCACAGGCTGAGCCAGGGCCGCCGCGACTGTCTCGATAGAGACCTTGGCCGGGTGGATTAAGGCTTTCACCACCTTAGGTGCGCTCACCGCCTTCTCCTTGGGGGGAGGGTCACCACCTCGCTCCCCCTCCGATGGGGCCTTCGAGCTCGACCGGGGTCTCTCCAGGAGCTTCGCCGGGTGCTCGGCCTTCCTCTTACCCGAGCCAGAGCGTTGGCTCGTGGTTGATGGCGCCGGGGAGGATGCGCCCTGCCTGGCGCCCGTAGAGCCCGTCCGTTCGGCGCTCCCGGTGCCAGCGGACTCGCGGTGCTTGGCCTTCTGTTGGACCCCCTTCGCCGGGGCGCCCTCAAAGGTCTTCGAAGACCGCTCTGACTTCTTCTTCTTCTTCTCGCCTGACGGGCTCTTTCCTTCCAGCCAGTTGGCGAGACGTTGATGGCGGTCCTTCATGGTCAGCTCCGACATATTGCCGCAAAACACACAGTCCTTCTCCACGTGCGTCTTGTCCTCATGTAGGCAGTAAAGGCAAAGGGAGCGTTCGTCCTCCTTAAAGACATTCTGAAGCTGGCATCCAGGGCAGACCCTGAACAGCTTTCCGGGCGTCGCGCTTCCCTTCTCCTGGGCCATGTCCGAGATGGGCCTGAGAAACTTCTGGAGTCCTCCAAAAGCGTGGCTCGACGAAATCTTCATCCTTGAGGGGCGTAGACGAATCCGACACGGGTCCCCGTTAAATCGGATGAAGACACGGTGGAGCTTGAGGCTCTTTTGACCGAAAAGAGAAATTTTTCTGAGAAAAAACGTGAAAAAAGCACTAACGCTCGAGAGCAATAGCACGAGGATCCCAACACTTGAACGTGCGGTAAAAATGAAGATGGCTGCCAGAGGCGGGGCTTAGGTAGAGGGCAGTCATTGGCTGTGGTCAGTATGACACAGAGATCAGTGATTGGTTACTACTACGAAAGACAGATCAGAAATGAAACTGATACTGATTTTTTCTTTACCGAGGATTCCCAGCCTGACGACGGGGAATATTCATGAGCATGTGAATCCATGTCAGACCCCATGCTGGAGAATGTAGGAAAGTTTGAGACATTCTACAAAGCCCTCTATACTTCAGATAGAGCCGGGCCTACTTGAGGGGGGTGGGGGGGGAGGGTGGACGTGCCTCGGCTTTTTGGGAGGATGTAGGGACTCTGGAAGACCCTACAGAGGTGACGGAAATCCTCACCTCTATAAAGGGAAAAGTGGGAAGTCACCGGGAGAAGATGGCCTGTCAGTGCGCTTCTATAAGATGTTCAACCCAACTCTGGCCCTCATCCTTGCTAGGGTGTTTAACGGGGTGCTGAGAGGGGATCCTCCCCACTCCCCTGAACGATGCTTAAAGTGCTTATAACTGTTGTCCCGAAGGAAGGGAAGGACCGCAGTAAGCGTGCATCATACAGGCTGAACTCCCTTATAAACACAGATGTTAAGATCCTGGCAAAAGTCTTAGGCAATAGATTGGACCAACTCATCCCGAAATGGATTCACAGGTATCAGGTGGGGTTTGTGAGGGGTGGGCAGGGGGCTGCAAATGTGCAAAAGACACTCAAGCTTGTCTATTGGGCAGGGAAAGATAAGGCCTGTCTCGTTTCTCTAGACACAGAGAAGGCCTTTGATAGGATGGAATAGAGCTTTCCGAGTGAGGTTATGGTTAAGATGGGGTTTAGGGCCAACTTCCGGAGGTGGGTGGGAGCCCTCTACTCCAACCAGACAGCAAGGCAGTGAGGCCGTTCAGTGTCAGAGGAGTTCCCACTACACAGGGGGACCAAGCAGTGTTGTCCTCTATCCCCGCTCACATTTGCCCTGGTTAAAGACACCTCCCCCCCTGGTGGAGGCTATGCGGTCCAACCAGGAGATCAAGGGGGATCATGGTGGAGGGGGCTGAATTCAAGGTATCCCTTTTCACCAATCTTTTATGCTACCTCCGGGACACAGGTCAATGGTCACATTGACGCAGGCCCTCAGTGAGGTTTGTGGGGTTAAACGCCAACTACACCAACTCCTACCTCCTCCCTCTGGGAGAGGAGGGTCTGGGGGTGGATGAAATGGCTGCCGGGGGAATGCCTACCTGGGGGTTGTAATCCCGCGCTGCCTCGGCCGACTGCACAGCCTGAACTTTGATCCACTCCTGGTGGAAGTGAAGAGCAAACTTAAGAGGTGGTCGGAACAGACTGTCATTGACAGGGAAAATGACGGTGGTGAAGATGAATGTGCTCCCGAGGTTTTTATTTATTTTCCATATGCTCCCCACCCACCCCCGAGGGCTTTTTTAGGGGGTGGAGAATTTGTGCCTTAGCTTAGTGTGGGGTAAAAAGAGGGTCCGGATACCGAGGGAGACACTAGGTCTACTGAAGTCCCGGGGGGGCTGAGGGTTATGTTGGAGCTTATGTCAGAAGGTATTAAACTGCGTTACCTCCCCAAAGAAGGTGAGGAACTTCCTTTGGACGCCCAGCAGGCGTATTCCTCCGGAGATATGCAACCACACCACGCTGGCAGTGTTGTGGACACTATGGTTTTAACTCTAAGGTAAACGGCGGTTTAGCCACATGGCTCTCCCCGTTGGGGTCCATTTGGGGTTACCCGTTTAGTCTGGGAAATAGGAACGTTTGGGGGGGCGCAGAGGAGGTCAGACATAAGCTTGGAGAGGGTAGCGCACCTCCTGCACGATCGAAAGTTTAAAGTGTTCAAGAAGGTAAGTGATGCTGGGCAGGGAGACCTTAGGGATCTTTGAGTACCTGCGACTCAGGGGGCTCGTGCTGTACCCAAAATGGGCTGAGGAGTTGTTACGCAAACATTTGAACGCGTTAGAGACGTCGACCTCGAGGAAGGGTATTATCTCCAAACTATACCAAGCCCTCATAACCCCCTCGTAGGAAGGCTGAGAGGGAGTTTAAGGTCTACTGGGACAGTCTGTTGGAGAATCTGGTGCCAGAAAAACGATGCGAAAAAATATGCCGGGTAACATTTCATGGGAATCTCTCCACCTGAGCTATAGAACATAACTAACATGACGCAGTCCGGGTCTCCAAGATGTTTCCAGGGGTCTCACTGCTGTGTACAAGAGGATATGGGGAAATGGGGACCTTAACACATGTGGTGGGGTTATCCTGTATGAAGGTCTTCTGGGCTGAACTGCTTAGCTGGATAAAGGACATTGCGGGGATCCCCATTCCTAGCGAACCCCTTACAGTACTTCTAGGTGTCCCCCAAAGGGTTACGAGTCTCATCGATTTCCAAGGATGTGGGAGGCATTGCTACACGAGGGCAGGATAGGGGTGGCACAGAATTGGAAGATGCTGGAATAAGGGGACTGGCTCAGGAAGGTGTGGGATGTGTACCTGATGGAGAAACTCACATTCATGGCCCATGACAGCTTTCATGGAAGAATGGGTAAAGCTCACTGGACTAGATTAAGAGGGGGCACCAAGATTTCATTGTGTATATTGGCACAAATATTTTCAATTGTATTGGCAAGAATTTGGTTTTAGGAATGCAAGAAATTGTGAACAATTGAACATCATTCTGTATGAATACAATACAGAACTTATCAAATGTAAAAACGGCAATACAAGGACAGCAAGATTTCCTTAAAGATCGTCAAGAACTCTGAACAACTGTATAAATATCCTGTATGAATGCAATACAGAGCTTAAACAAAAATATAAAACTAAAAACATGTTTTTGGAGCGCACCAAAGTGTCTTTGTTGTTTTTTTCACTGACCTATATGGCCTGGATAAAGCGAAAGCACAGATTCCCCCAGACGTAGTGGGGCGTGAAGTGGACAAACAACCCGGGGGTGGGGGGGTCTGAGAAGTCTGATACGAGGCAGCAACGAACATCGGCACGCGGCTGGGGGAGGGGGCCACATTAGGCTACACTCCCCAAATTGAGACCACCCACCTGGGAGGGTAAACGCGTCAATATTAGATGTACGTTACGGACCTGATAGGTGAAGTGTTGCGATGACCCATCCTATTGTGTCTCGTGTGGTCATCTTAGTCTTGGGTTTGTCTTTCTGCTAATTTGTTATGGTGGCACCCGGGGTGCGGAGTATGCTCAATGATACAGAGGCTGCTGGGGCGCATGGGCAGGAGGGACTTGGTGCTGCCATATGGGCAGTCTGTAATATTGCAATCTCGCCAGCCTCGTTTCTCCTTTTTTGGAATTGCATGTGCTTTTTCTCCACTTGTGCACGAAGGGTGTCATTTTACCTGAACTTTTGTTTTGTGGGTCATAAAATGCCAATACAAATTCAGTAAATAAAATAAAAAAAATAAAAATAAAAAAAATGTCTTTCCTAGGCTTTCCTAATCAATCCCTGCTCCGTCAAAGGGCACCAATAGTAAAAGGTCAAGCCCACTTAGCGAAACAGTGTTCTCCCACCTAGTGTGCAGAGCGCTCAGTAGATGCAGGTTTGTCTCTTTTGTTCTGCAGGGTGGGCCCTGAAGGAGACATAATGGGCACTGCGGGTGGTGGAGGGAGAGGGCTCCGCTTTCCCCAGCAAATGTTTAAGTTGCAGTAAAGTGAAATGAAAAGCTTTCATTTTCACCTCGCCACATAGTTGAGTACTGGTACTCTATTTCAGGTATTGAGAAGTGCACGTACTCAAATGCTCAAAACTAAGAACAGGTACTGAGGGCCGGGTAGCACCGGCCCATTTAAAGCACCGAGCCAAGTCATAGGTGGGATCCTGAGCTTTAACATGTTTTGCCGCTAATTCAGAGTTACCCTCTCCCAGCTTCTTGGTCTAGATTGGCAAGCAGTGTGGCACTGCATATACACCAAATTGCACCCAATTTCGCGGAAGGGAGGGACCCTTAAAAGAATGAATTTGAGTAGCTTGCTTGATTGGCCCAGTCCCATGGCCCAGTCCCATCCTCTGGTAAATAGAAACTTGAGCAATGGAGCTAGAAATAAAACAATTTAAAAAATAAACGTTTTTTTATTTTTATTATTATGTTTAATAGACAGCCCTTCACCCTGGGAGAAGCGGCTCTCTTAGATATCAAGGTGATTAACTGCACACTGCTACAAATGCTACCAAAAAGTGAATGCAGACTCCAGCTGGCTCTTTGGGGGCGAACTAACCCACCTTATCCTTCATGCTCCAGGGATAGGATTATGCTGGTGTTAAGGGGCCTAACCCTCTAGGTATACAACGTCTGCCTCCTTAAGAAAGTCAATCACAATTCGTGTCAACATGACTTGATGTGCACAAAAGACCCAACTCTCCTTGCAGTTGTAACAAGGGTCCACTCACCCCCGCCAGAGGCCACAAACCCTTGGGTTGGATTGGGAGCATACAGAAAGCAACACAGACCTGTATGCAAGAACAGATTGGGCAAAGACAAAAGCAATCGGTCAGGAGGACCACCATGGTTTTGCCACTAGGCACTGCGGTGGATTGCCCAGGGGAGACACTTCCTTTGGCTTCATGATGCACAAATGCAGCTATGCCAGCCTAGAGTCAGGTTTGACTAGAGAATCAGCAGATAGCAATCATGATAGTCCTTTTCCACCATCATCACATTCTCCTTATGCAGGGCCATCTTTTTCTTCTTTCCTTGGGGGCCCAGCACCAAACACTTCCAGGTTTTCTTTTGCCCATAAGAAGCAGGTAGGGCTATGGCTCCACAAGGAGTCAAAAATCAGCCCCCATCGTCATAGGTATAAATGCAGGTGGCAAAGCAGTCGAGCCCCCTGGCTGTGACCATGATTCAATTTCTTGCTTCTTACTCACGCAGCACCGCAAGGGTCAGCAAGGTGAAAGTCAGAAAATCTAGCGAACCACTATTCATACACGGGGAAAAAAAAACATAATTGGGATATTACAGCCAGTGAAATTTACCTACAGAAATAGCACATTTGTATGGTGGTAACGATAAAAAGGTGGTATTTTAAATACTACATTTTTAAAATAGGAGATTGGATTTCATAGAATATTTCCAATGGGGAATACACAGAACAAGGTGTTAAATAAATAACTCCCATCTATCCCATGCCATAAATATTCCATGCATTCCCAATTTAAGGGCATTTTCAAAATGTGGGGCATGTAAAAATACTGCATGTTTTTTCAGTTCCCACCATCCTATACTGAGAAAGGCATGTTAACAGTCTCAATTCCAATATACGCACAAACGCTAATCCAATCACAGGCCTTCACTTCGACTAACCTACAAAACTAATTGGAGAAGTGAAATATTTTGCTGCACACAACTGCGGTTTTTTCAACGGAAATATTTTTCTACCCTTGGCGGTATAAAACACTTCAAAGAATGCATCAATACAAGCCCCAAAGAACGCACCAAGTACTGAAAGGCTGCCCCCTCTGCCACTACTGCAAAGACTTGGCCGCCTCTTTCACAACATATTGTTTTTGGTAGTGGTTCAAAGCACTTAAATTGTGAATGGTTCAAACCCCAGATTTCCCCTCCCTTTCCCTGTATGTGGGACTGCAGACCGACGCTTCACATTACAAACGAAACATTCAAAAGGTAAAATAATACTTAACATGTGCTAAACTCTCGCCGTACTAGCCAGACGAACAGTAATGCCTTTTAAAGCCCCACACACACAGATTATACCTTGATTATTAGGTGGGTCATTCAGAATGTACAGTTACAGAGAGTAAATGACCAACCATCATTCCTTTCAGTAGTTCGCATAGCTGGTCATGGGGGTTTCTGCCATTTCCTGAAATGTGTAAATCACGTGACCTGCCAATCCATGACTAAATAAAAGGTGGGCAGTTGCCTGTGAAATTCAGACCCTTTCGGTGCAAGAGCACTAGCTCATCATGCATTGCAGCTGCAGAGCAATTTCCCTGCAAGTGTTTGCTTCAAGTAGCCTCTTACAAAGGAGGGTGAAAGGTTTTGGTTCGTATTTAGTTGCCAATAATCTGAATGCTAGACCCAATAATGTATTGGTACTACAGGGCTGCTAAGCTAGTCTGAGAGCAGTAATGACAGAACTAAAGGTGACCCTAGGCGATGATTAAACAGAATTTTGAATCACCAATTTATTAGATTACTAACTAGTGCGTCTTACTGAGCAAGCTCACCTCCCTAACCTTACAAGTGGAGTCTCCTTGGGGAGAAGGAAGGAACGAATACTTGCCATTCGTCGCAATACGTAGACTTTGGAGTGCAGGGTTATGTAAGAACAGAGAGCAACTTTACAGTTAAGGTACTCGCTTTTGTTTTGGTCAGCTCCTCGTCAGTTGAGCTATGAAAAAGCTCCTTCCCTACTAAGGGGAAGTCCAGGACTTTCTCCAGGACATCCTTAACGAACTTAGTTGCACAAAGCCATGCCTGGCGACAGGCATCAGCACCAATCATAAGTCCTGTAGCTGATGTAGCGATATAGTGGGCCATGGATTCCAGCAACTCCTGGGCCAGCACGCTGGTGTCAAAAAGACTGAGGCGATAAAGCTCATCATGCCGAATGTACTGCTCGTACTCGGAAAGTTCTTTCACAGTTTTAAATTGGCGTCAGCAAGCAGGGCTTCTGTGTTGGATGTAGGTGATCTGCCTGCAAACCTTTTATTCGCTGGCAGACTGCTCGCAGTGAAACTGCCCTGGGCCCCGTTATATGACCACTAATTGAAAACAGGGGCCCAAGCAACTTGTCCTCCACCTCCATCGTTAAGGATGTAGGGGACACCCCTGTAAACCCTGAGGCCGCAGATACCAAACATGGGGAGCGGTGGCCACCCCCGCTCCTCATGTTCGGTATTTTCAGACCCAATTGTTCAAAATAATTCAACTAATGGCAATGAGCGAATTCAGTCAAATCTACCAAGCGTTCACATTTTTTCAATTAGCGTAATACCTCTGTTTACACTTTAGTTTAGTTTATTTGATAATGCGCTTCAAACCCAGGGGTAGCCGGGCGCAGCAGTCGCAAGAATACTTAATCTTAGGTTACATACAAAGGATATATACGGAAGATGCATTACATGTATTATTAACATGTTTACAGTACATATATACAAGGGATACAGGATGTGGGTACCTCACATCACGAGGGGCAATGAGAGTCTCAAGTCCGGTTTCAGAAGTATCATGTTGATGGTATGCAATGATCCAGGGCCTAGAGCAGGGGGATCATTTTGTTGGTCATTATTGGTCGAGAGCCAGTTTTTCACATTACAACTAAATCTAGAGTAGGGTAGATTAGCTCTCAATGCAGTAGGGAGTGCATTCCAGGCACGGGCAGCTTTGACAGAGAAGCTTGCTCCACCCGCTTTTGTTAGTCTGAATCTGGGAGTTTCAAGGAGGAATTGGTTAGAAGCTCTGGTGTGGTGACTAGAGGATTTTCTGGTCAGTCTGGCCGCAATGCATGGGGGTGTTGTATTGTTCAGTCCTTTATGAGTGAGAGAGATAGCGTCTTGAGGAGAACTCTGTCACTAATTTTGAACCAATGATGGTCTTTCCTGATGTTGTATATGGGTGCTCTACGGATATGTCCAAGGCTGCTCTAAGAGCATTATTCTGCATTATTTGCATTTTATTTATGACAGTTTTACTGGCGCCCGCATATAGGACATTGCAGTAGTCCAATTTAGACATTACTAGGGCGTTGGCGAGTGTAATACAGTTGGTTTTGGAGATGTAGGGTCTGCAGGCCCCGATTAATTTGCAGGTGTAAGCTGTGGAGGAGGCCAGGGAGTCGACTTGTTTTTTGAGAGATAATGTGGAGTTGAGGTAGAAACCTAAAGTTTTTACCTCAGTTGCCACTTTAATTATATTGCCATCTATGTTGAAGGCAAGATAATTGAGGCTGAGTTTTTGGAGGTTAGAGTCGGAACCCAGGATCAGTATCTGTTTTGTCGTCATTCAGGCAGAGGCCGCGGGAGGCCATCCATACCTGAATGAGGAGGTAGATCTCGTTTACTAGAGCTGTGTCTTCAACAAAATTGCCAGATAGTGGTATGAGGATCTGCGTATCGTCCGCATAATTAGTATAGGTTACCCCCCCAGTCTGGTCAAGTTTGTTGAAGAGTGGCTTAGTGAAGATAATATACATTCTGGAGGAGACACATGAACCTTGTGGTACGTCATAGGTGATTTGTATTGGGTCCGCTGAAGCTGGGGGAGGGGGGGGTGGAGGGGGTGGGGGGGGGGAAGCACTCATCGTACCCAGGCTATAGCTTAGCTTGAGAAATAGGCGGCAGACGCTAGGTGGTTGCATAACACTGCATGGTCCACCCGGTCAAAGGCTGCCGATAAGTCAAGAAGGAGGAGCATAGCTGTTTTACCTTTATCCTTCAACTCGTCGATTTGTCTCTTAAGGTCAATTAAGGCCGTTTCAGTGCCATGTAGTGGTCTGAATCCAGATTGGCGTGATCCTAGTAGTTGGTTTGTCTCCAGATAGTTTTGGATCTGGAGGTAGGCTACGCTGTCAATGATTTTAAGGAGAAATGGGACCGTGGTAATGGGCCTATAGTGGGAGGGATAGTTGGGTCGAGAGTCTGTTTTTTAAGGAGGGGCAGTACCCAAGATTCTTTGAGGTTTGTGGTTGCAGTGCTGGATCTGAAGGAGGCATTGATTAATTTAGAAATGAAGGGTGCCAAGTCTCTGGCTGCGTCCTTAATAACTTGTGCTGGGCAGCTGTCACCTTGGCAGTTAGATGGTTTCAGGGATGATATCACCTTTTCAGTTTCCAGTATAGATATGTTGGTAAATCTGAATGGTTTGCAGTTACTTTGAGTAACTGTTCTGGGTGTATCTATCAAGTGGGTAGTATGGGTTCCAGTGGAACTCAAGGACGCTTTCTTCTTTGCAATTTTGGATTGTAGGGTTGTGGTTTTATTGGCTAGGGCATTTTGGATACTTGTGCACCAATGTTTGTCCTTGGGGACATTGTCTGTGGGAGCAATCAGATTTTCCATTTCCCAGAGGATGGAAAAAGAGTTCTTTGGAGTTAGAGTTAGCTTTACTAATTCTCAAAATTAAATGTGTCTTGTTTGGTTTGCCGTAATTTCTTTTTTACTTATGGTTGGCATGGGTGGTGCTATTTCCGGATTATCTAATTTAGGAGGCTCTATAGTAGATGAGAAATGGATGAGGTGGTGGTCGGTCCAGGTTTGTGGTAAAATATTGGAGATGGTAGTAGCACAATTTCGGTTGGCTATCCAATCTAATGTACGTCCTTTCATATGTGTAGGGGCTAAAACGTTTTGGGTAAGGCCATGATCGACTAGTATTGATTGGATGGAGTGAGCCTATTTGTCCTCATCATCATTGAATCCCAAGTTAAAGTCACCTAGTAGTAGGAGCTGGGTGGAGTCTTTGATGTTATTAGTGAGTAGGCTGGATAGGTCTTCCTCAAAGTTACCTAGTGGGCCTGGTGGTCTGTACACCAGAAGGACAGTTAGTGTGCTGGTATTGGAGATAGGTATTTTAGCAGAGAGAGGTTCGCAAGATGTAATTGCTGGGCGTGGGGAAAGTCTTACAGCTAACTTAGTTTTGGCAATGATGGCCAGGCCACCCCCTCTGGAGTTCGACCGATCGACTCTTAGTATATTGTAATTGTCTGGTATGGCAATCATGAGTGCGGGACCTGCAGCATCGTGGAACCAAGTCTCGGTGATAGCGAGACGATCTAGGTTATCCATAGCCAGTATGTCAGCAATTTGAGTATTGTGTGCTATGAGGGATCTCGCATTGATAAGGGCTCCTGATAAGGTAGGGGTTGTGATTTTTTTTTTCTTGGATAAGTCTAGGATTGGGGCGGTTGGGGCTCTTCTGGTTATGGAGAAAGTCAATTTGTGTTTTAGGGAGCCTTTCTTCAGCTAAGGCAAAAGGGTTAGGGTCAGAGGCAATTAGAGTCAATATAGAGCCTGATGGTCTGGTTCTTTTGTTTTTGAGGTCATAGAGACGTGGCAGAGTATGTATATAAGGCAAGTCTTGGTAGTGCACATCTTAGGAGACAGATAGGAAGGGGGCATCTAAATTTGGCAATCCCAGCAGCGACTAAAATGCAGACAGCAAAAGGGCACCTAGATTTGGCATTTCCAACAGTGACTAAGATGCATACAGCAAAAGGCGTCTCAATTTCACAATCCCCGTTGAGACTTTAATGCATACATGCAACAGCAAAGGGAGTAATTGGCAGTGGCAGGCAATTTACTTAGTATAAATGCATAGACAGAACAGAACTGCAAGACTTGTCCTTGGCCTCAAGCCCAGGGACCGTATCTCTCCAGGACTGAATTCTCTACACTGGCTCCCAGTGGCTGCGAGGATTAAGTTCAAAACCCTCTGCATTGTCCACAAGGCCTTCTGAGGCCTGGGGCCTAAATACCTTCAACTCTCTCTTCCTAAATATCTTCCTTCCCGAGCCCTACGCTCATCCGTCTCCAACTCCCTCAGGGTCAGCCGCTTCTCGAAGCAACGAGCTGGGGGTAGATCTCTCTCCGCGGCAGGGGCCTCCCTCTGGAACAGCCTTCCTGCCTCCCTGAAACTTGAGGAGAACCATCTCCGGTTCCAGAAGCACCTCAAAACCTTCCTCTTCACTTCTGCTTTCTCTCTCCCTCTCCCCTGCTAAATTCTTCACCAAAACTGCACTGATTCTGCAACTGGGCCACTCTCACCGACCTCGGTCCTGGGCCCAGTCACTCTTCACTTGCACTGCCTCCCTGGCAACCCCTGCACTGCGGGACTGTCTCTGTATCACTACAGCCCCCCCCCCAGCACTTGTCTGCACTTACCTTGCACTTGCCACCAGCTGGCCCTATTTATTTATTATTTTATTTCTATTCTACTTATTTGTACTGCACCCCCTCCCCGCCCTCCCCCTGGCACTTTTTCCCTTCCCCCTACCCCTGCACTTCCGCGGTCTGAATGACACCTGGCCTAGTAGGATCGTTGTCTGTCTTCCCCTTGTTCCCCCCTCCCTGCCTCGTCGCGCCTTGAAACACTTGTGTATAGGCGCGTTACAAATGCCATATCATAGATTGGCATGGCGCTATAGAGGCATTAATAATGGGTACTGTAAGGATAAGTGGGGTTATAGCAGTTGGAAGGCGACGTTAAATGCGTATTAAGAGGTCAAGCTGGCCGTGTATACACGAAGAGACTAGTAACGGGACTGGAGTACAGTGTCAACTGGATAGTCAAGGCAGGGTTACCTAAATGCAGGCTAGGTGGCAAGGTCAGGAGAAGGAGCACCGAGTTTGAAAATAAGATTTTGGAGGGAATTGGTAAAAACATATCTTCCTTCGTGAGGAGAGATGAAAGGCTGTAGAATTGGATGCTGAAGATTTTGAGTACAGAGTATTCACAGCTTTGACTGTAGAAAATGGGGACAAGTGGTTAAGGGATATCTTCTGAAGATCAAAGCCTGTAACAAGCATCTATTTTGCATTCATGGGGGAACCAGAGTGCGGTTTTGCCCACACCCGCTTGGCATCCGCCAAAACATCCTTTTGCAGGATAAGGCCTGAACAATCTGGAGCTTTCAAGGTTAGGGCTCCCGACAACCCTCCGTCGAGTCCACCCTAGGGCTAAAAGGGTCTATTATCAAAGAGGCACTAGGCATCATCATGGGCCTGTTGTCAACTGATGTAGCGGTTGGATGAGTTGCCAAAAGGGCAGACAAGGTCACTGTATGACAACAGTATTTTGAGGCCTTCTGAAAAAATGTGCGTCACAGACCTTTCTGAGGTCATAAAAGTTTTAGTCATTAATTTAGGAGCTTTCAAAATCTCTCTAGCCCTCCTGGAGGAATCCTCAGCAACGCCGGTATTTCCAGTCTTTGGGCAGTCCACCAACCTCTTAGCCCCGTGGCGGGGTCGGTGCTTTTCTTAGATCCTTTTTGGAGGATCCTAGGATTTTATTCAATTTTCTTTGCCTCAGGAAGGGAATCCTCTGCCTTGCCGGTAATTGAATTAGCCCCCATTACGGGGAGACTTGGGGTTGCCCCCAGAACTGTTCACCTCAAGGTGAAACCTCAAAGGGACCTCAGTATCCAGCTTAGTCCCTAAAGTGTTCCCTCAGGGTGAACCCTGGTGGTACTAGTGTGGACACAAACCCTACCTGAACCCAATGAGCCCAGGAAGGTGTAACCCAGATGAGGTGCCCTAAAAAATGTAAAGTTCCTGTGTGTTCTCTCGTCTTCAAAGAACTCGGAGGTGTAACAAACCACCTCCTGCCTGACGAAAGTTCTTTCAAGTGCCTGAACCAAAAGAGTAGCAGTAGAAGCTTAAGTCCAACAATGTTTGGCTCATAACAACAAATGATAAAAAGGTGATGATGGTCTGCCCGTAGGGATGCCAACAGGAGCATACCATGCAAAACCCTTATACTCCGGCATAGGAGAAGGAAAGGAACTGGCAGGAAGTCAAATTTAATGGACCAAAAAAATAGACAAAAAATAAATAAATAAAATAAATAAAAAAAGAGTTGAATATCTCTTAAGGAGATACAAGGAAATCTGCAAGAAGTGAAAATCATACTGCTGCACTAGAATGTAGTCTACTGTTGAACATGATCCTCTAGAACGGTTTGCAATGACTGTTTAGGCATATGCTATCTTAAAGAGTGATATTGCCAATGTCCTTTTGTTGCTAAACAGTTAGAATTGTTCTTTTATAATGCGCTTAGTATCAGCGATTGCTTTCTAAGCGAGGGATCGCGATTCAAACCTGTGTTGCGCTACATTGCCTTGCTTCCAAGACAAACCCCTGAGCTATCCCCCCCCCCCCCCCTCTCCAGTTACACCATACTCCTACATCCCATCCCCTTTACTTGGGGGACATTCATTCACCGGGACAGAACCAAAGCGATTTTTGTAGCACCCAAAAGGGGCAGCGCGGGTACACCTTTAACCCCCCCTTCCTGAGCCAAACCTTGCACCTCGCTCTCCAATCCTTTTCTTTGTTCGTTTGCGATGAGGATGAACAAATAAATGAGTCTGTAGCCTTGTTTTACTTCTTCCGATATGAAATGTTAAACTATAAAATCCAAAACTCTTGGTGTGAGCCATCAAGGTCTATGGAAACTCACCATGTAAAGCTCACTGTTACTTTAAGGTCTTCAGCACCTTGATGATTGCGGAGGACAGACAGTGCAGCATCTGTTAATGCATTACTGTATCGGCAGGTCCAGAATACTGTTGCTAGAAAGGTAACCAAAACCCCAAGCTTTTCAGCTTGCTTGAATATCCACAATGCATTACACAGTGGCTCTGAAATGGAGGTGAACCTCCAGGGATGGCTACTTTGATATGTGCGACTTGTTGTCAGAAAAGGCCTTTTCGTGTCTCACGTTTAAGGTTGAAAGGGGGTTTTAATGCTTTTTTAAACCCAGCATAACATTGATGGTTTTTTCTAAAATAGAAATGTTGTTTTTTTGTTAATTCTCGTTTTTCCTGTAAAAGAACATCCATATGAATGCTTATGGTTTGGATTTACTATGTACATATTAATTGAATTAAATATGGAGTAGGTTTCTCTTTTTAAATAATGTTATGTGATGACATTTAGGATTCTTTTGTGTGAAAATTTTAATGTAAACTAAAACACACAAAACATTTTAAAAAAATTATATATATATATATATATATATATTTTACACACACACACTCAGTCGAGTGCGAAACGCGTTGTGTGCAGGTCGTGCTTACGGGCGTCCTGCCTCTGTTTTTGTTACTGCTCTCCAGCTGTACTATTTACTCATGTTTTTTTGGTACCATTAAATATTTTCAGACCTACACTACGTTGCGAGCTGTGCCAACTTTTTTCTTTGACCTTGGTATCTCAACCAACCGCGGAGAGTGCAGTTATATATATATACATACATATATATACACACACATATATATATATACATACACTTCTTTTGTTTCAGCACCCTTAACGTAAGCAAGCGGTTAGCTTTGCCGCGAAACGCGTCGTTGTCCGCACACTCTTTTGTCCATGGCATTTCATTAAAAGAATATTTTGGACGTTTGAAGGACTGCTGGTCTTTTGTAACTCTGGGTCCAGTGTGGAATCACCACGTGGGTTCGTTTTCTGGAGTGCACTCCGAAAGCCTTATACTGTGGTACGAGAGGCAATAGGTATAGATATATATACATATACATATACATATACATATATACACACACACACACACACACAAATATACACACACACACACACACACACACACACACACACACACACATCCCACCCCCCCACCCCCCCCACCGGAATGATCCGATTTGTTTGTTCCAAAGAGCCTGTTTAAAATAGTATTAGAATTAAACAATGTATTTTTTTAATAGTCGCTTTTATGAACAAAAAAAGCGACCCCTTTAGTCATGGTCATTTGTTTCCTCTGGGCACACAGCTGTCCTCAACAGCTCGCACAACTCTAGAAAAGGTAAACCTGGCAACGCGCCTAGCACACCACATAGGAGACCGAGACACTGAATGAGAAAGAATGTTAGAGACGGTGCTAGATCGGCATACGACATGCTGGGTTCAGCCAGTCATTACATATTGTACAAATGTAGCCCCCTTTTTTCCAGGAGCATTTTTGTTGCAAGGTACATGGGTAATGTGATTGAGGAATTAGAAGGGGATTTACAACAAAACAATCCATTGTAAACCACAGAAAAAGTAACCATCACTCAATTAAAATTGTTTTTTAAAATTCATACAATTGTTCTTGAAGGGAAGTGAACATTTAACAAAAAGAAAATGTTCGTGCAACCACATATTGGGAGACAAGCCGTCCATGAAGCAATTATTACATTCCTTGCAACAGCCTGTGCATGTCCATGAGAATGTGTACGCTTCAGCAGTCCATGAACCTAAATGTCATGAAGGTGTTGACAAGGTGCAGAGATCAACCTTGACATAGGAGTGAAGATTGACAGTGAAGTACAAAAGGGAACAACAGCACCTTACTAGAATTACAATGTCCTATTTAGAGAATGCTCAGTGTACAACCAACAAAATATCACTGGCAAGCTATCCGAGAACCTATACGCAAAGGTCATGTGATAAAAGCACATACCGTTTACACAAATAAAGGTGTTCTTGCACAGAGCCCAACAGATAAGCAATGCAGCAGCCGCTTTGACTCACTACAACAGTAAAAATACGCCAAATCGTCTGCCCACTGCTTTTACACACACACACACACACACACACACACACACACACACACACAGGTATGTTTATATCAGCCGTACCACAGAACATAGGAAGGCGCTTTATAATAATGAAGAGGAACTTTAAGGTAACAATGCATAGTTTAATTTTCTTCAATTATTAGCTGCAAAGAAGTATGGCTTATCAAAACCTCAGATTTATAGTAAATATATATTTTTATTAAAAAAATATGGAACAGGAATTACATTCTTCCTAAAAATCATTTAACTCCCAAATTTAAAAATAAATCAAAAAAAAAAAAAGGTGGCGAATAAACTACTGCCAAAGTCAATTTAATTTTCCATTTCAAGATTTAGGAGTTCCCAAATTGGAGCCTTGCAAAAATCCTACAGCAGGATAAGCATGCAAACTAGCATTCTACAACTAGACCACTAGCTTGGGAACTATACATTGGAATATAACAAAAAGGGCCAGACTTTCTCCTAACTAGGACAGAAATATTGCAACAAATTAATAGAACTTGGAACACTACCCGCAAAACTGTCTCTTAATAGTTTTTTTTAATCAGAGTGTTTTGGGTTCTATTAATGACCAAGGAACAGATGATATAGAATGCTGATCAAAGTGATTAAATAACTAAAAGCCCAGAAGAAGCTTACCATAAGGCAAAACCTATGCAGTGAAAAGACATGTTGACAAACCGACATATCCTTGTCAAGGGGTTGCGGGCAGGGTGTGTGGGGGAAGGTGGGGGGGCTGAACGATCTAACCCCCCCCCCCCCCCGGATGACTTAGTATGGGCAGGCCCCCTCCTAGCCCCTCTTTACCTGCAGCTGAGGTGTTGCCACTGAGAACACCGCCAGGCAGCCAGACCAGCAGTGGACTGCGGAAGCGCCGTAGGGGAGACCTAGGTAGACGGCACGAGGAGCTAGAACAAGGCGCAGGCCGCAACAAATTCCACCACAATCAGGAAGACCAGTGTGGCAGCAGAACGCTGGGTGCCGCACTAGTTGTAGTTGGAAGTAGCCGACAGTAAAAGTATCAGAGTAATAGTGGGAGAAAGGAGGTAGTAGTAAGAGAAGTAACCGTAAAGAGTAGACTGGGGAAAGAAAAGAGGTAGTAAAGTAGTAGAGCGATAGTGGTAGTAAAGAGACCGACAATGGTAGTGAAAAGCGGTAACAAGGAGACAGGAGTAAGAAGGCTGTTGGGGGAAAACAGCAGAGTAGCAGCATGGTAGTTGGAGGTAGAGGAGAGAGGAGTCGAGCAGTTAAGTAAAATCGAAGGGTGGAAGTAGGAAGGCAGACTAACATTAGAGGGACAGTAGAATAAGGGGAAGCAAACTTATTGAGACACAGTAGGTGAGACTGTGTGCGAGTGATGAGCCGGTGGAAGGAGGCACCATCTCAAACTTCCTTAGAAAACTAAGCAGGACTAAGAAAGGGACATCTAGCAGGCACCTAGGGAGTTCGACAGGCACTGACTAAGGGAGAACACCAAAAGACTAAGTCAGTATTGAAAAAGATAGGAGTCACTTAACAGTCCTGTTACAGATGCCAGGACTAGGGAGGCAGAAATAAAGATCAGGGCAGTCGAAAGAGAGGTAGGGAGGGAGGGAGGGCTGGCTCAACTGCCAGCTTCTCCAAGCCCCCTTAGAAGCGACGCTTCCAAAAATTCTCAAACTATCTGAATTATTCTAAACAAACACCCTTGGCCTGACAGAGTCGGAGTGGTTATTTGTGGCAGACACCGTCACACATAGAATATCACGACTTTAACTGAAGAAGAAATACGGTCTTTGATTACTGCTTTATGTATCTGATCCTTGACAGAGAAATAATAGGATCAGGCTACAAGTTTATAAGTATGGTATGATTTGGTTTTATTTTGTAAGTGTAACCTACAGTTAACTTCGTTTTGATATACATAACCAAATGGAAAAAGAGCTTTATTCATAAAAACATTAAGCACAACAAGAGCTTACCTACCTTCCGATTGAAATGTTGGTGGCAGTCAACGAAATAGGAGCCCAATACGTGGAAATGCAAGAAAATCTGCATATCAGCATATTTCTCAAAGGAGACCAGGAGACTATTCTTGGCATTGTGGCCGGAATTAAGTAGTACAGATTACTTGAACGTGCCAGGTTGATTAACAAAGAAAGAAACAGACTTTACAGATATAAATGAACTATAGGATTTTTTTACAGATCAGAAGATGAAGCAATGGATGTCTTCGTTACAAACACATTCTAGGGCATAAAATAAGCAGTGTTGCATAGCAATTTGCTATGCAATTCTGTAGGTTTGCTATTGACACATGTGCAGCAATGCTAGCTATTTAGTGTTCAATGAAAGCCCAGCTCGCCCGGAATGCCTCTTGCCTTCAGGGATCTTCCCACCCTCTTGTCTGTTAACTGCAAGTTCAAAGGGGCTCATTGAGAGAGAGTGCAGCAGTAATCATCTTCTCCACCTTTAGTGCCAAAGACCTGTGTGGGAGTGCTAGGAAAGTTTGTTTTGTTTTTTCTTTCTTTCTTCAAACAATTGCAAACCAGAAGAAAATCAGACTAGTACTTTTATTAAGCTAACTAACTACATCCTGCCTGGCAAAGACCAGTATGTGTTAACTTTATTTATTTTTTAAAAGACAGTTATGCAATGCCATTCCTAAAAAATCTAAGTTGTTACGGAATGCATAATTAAAGTATTGCTACTGTAAAAGTGTAGGTTAGTGTACCTAAATCTCATAGTGTCAACTATATTTAAAATTTGTTGGGGAAGATGCATCAGATTGACAAGTGAACACTTTTGAAAATGTACATTATCATAAGGCAAAAAGCTTTTGATGGCAAACCTCACTGGGCTGGAATTAAACGGGGAACAGTTCAAGATCTCCTTATACGCAGACGATGTGATGATTTCTATCACCAACTGCCAGGCCTCCCTACCCGCCGTTCTATCTGAATTGGAGACTTTTGAACAAGTAGCAGGATTCCAGGTGACGACTCCAAATCGGAGGCACTGAGCATCAATCTAGATGCCCCCCACATAGCCACCCTCCAAGCACTTTGCCCACTGACATGGAGCTTTGATTCCTCAGCTTACCTAGGAATACGCCTCACAGCAGACACAACATGGTTATATGCGGCCAACTTACCCCCCCTTGTTCAAGGAGTTGGAGAATGATCTGCGACACTGGGACAGCCAAGAAACCTCCCTGCAGGGGCGTGTCACGGAGTGCAAAATGAACTTACTCCCCAGACTGCTGTACCTGTGTTACGCTCTTCCGCCCCCCTTTCCCCTGAAACAAGCCATAGAGCAGCTACAGAAGAAGCTTACGAAATTTGTCTGGAAGGGGCGCAGAGCTTGAATACCAATGAAAGTCATGACAGGAGCAGCTAAATGGGGTGGCCTTCGTCTGCCCCACCTAACAAACTATTTCTTGGCAGCTAAACTAGCTAGCACTTCCGCCTGGGCGGAGCAAGAGTCAACCCCAAAATGGGCCCAGATCAAAAAAACTAAATCTCAACCGCAGCTGCACTCTCTACTGCACATCCCGGGGGCCCTCCGGAGCCATGGACCAAGGTTGCCATTAACCACCAAAGCTACTCTGGAAGCATGGGCGTGTGGCAGGCGAAGGAAGAAACTGCCCAAGGGTTTGGGCCCACTCTCCCCAATCATTTGGAACCCTGACTTTTTTCCAGGAATGGGGGCAACGAACTTCAGCCGATGGACCGCAGGGGGCTTCCAATCCCTCTCGCAACTCTACGAGGGCAGCTCTTCGCTCAGCTTCGAAGAATGTAAAGGACGCCTCCAGTTGACGGAAAGGCAAAGGTTCACATATGCTCAATTACGCCACTGGATCTCGCAACCGGCGGTTCGCCAAGGGGCGACTCGAGACCTGCACCCCCTTGAACATGTGTTGGGGGAAGGCTCACATCGTGGGCAGATCACCAAGCTGTATTGCCTCCTCCAAGAAGATATCTTGGAGGTTAGACCCCGTATATGGCCGGATGGGAAACAGACCTGGGAAATCCCACCGAGGACCAGACGTGGGTGGGGATATGGACAAGGATCAACTCAACCTCCAGATGTGTCACGAACAAAGAATGCACCCTTAAACTTCTCCACCGCTGGTATCTCTATCCAGTCCGCCTACACTATTGCAACCCATCCATATACCAGAGCTGCTGGAGATGCTGTGGCGAACGGGGGATCCTTCTTCCATATGTGTTTGGGTTGCCCAACGATGCAGTCCTTCTGGAAGGGGATTATACAAGTCATTCAGGACATTACCCAACGCAGGCTGCCGATGGATCCAGAGGTGATTCTCGTGGGCGTGGCGAGCCGGGACTGCTACCCCAAAACAGAACGCTCCGCTATACTGACGCAGCTATTACTAGTAGCCAAGATCACAGTGGCGGGCAAATGGAAAACGGAAGAGGGCCCCATACTGCCCCTCTGGTGGATAAAGGTCTAGGAAATACTAGTGGCTGAGAGTCACAGCAGCGAGAGAGAGAGGGCCCTCCACCGCTTCACCGACTGTTGGGCTCTAGTGTTGGGACTACCATAGCAGATTCCCAGCGTTGACTTTCCAACCCCGCCTGGTGACAAACGTTTTAGGACCCAAGAACCCCAATGGGTCCCCAGACCGTCAGAGCATTAATGGCACGATGGGAGCTGCTGAGGGGGGAGATTGAACATATTTCATGCATACCGCTAATGATGGGGTTTGTTCTAAAGCAAATAAATGGTTTGTTATGCTGTAACCAATATAAATAAAAGTTGTTAAAAAAAAAAATCTCTGCCCAGGATATGCCCTTATCTAATCAAAGGCTGAACTGCTGCACTTGACTTTGAGGGGACGTACTGCAACAAAATTGCATTTTACAGTGGCTAGGCCTCTACATTTTCACTCACCACTTGCAAGTGAGAATTTAATCCTCGTCAACTAGAAACGGATTGATATGTGCATGTGAAGAACTAAGGGGCAAGGAAATTTTCATGGCTGCCTAGATTCAAGCAACTTCATCTTTTTAGCCCTGCTGTAGTTGTGTCCTGCTGTGGTTATGTACTCTGGGATATGGGGTCACCTGGAACAATATTTTGTAAAGAGTATGGCTTCAGAGGGTATCCCATCCTCCTTTTGTCACTGTCGCCCACTGTGGTCCACACTTTTTCATTTTGGCATAATGGGGCATATTGTAATGAAAAATCTGCCCTGAGAAATGATTCAAGTAAAAGCGCTGAATCTTTAGTTCCATAATTGGGCCACCAATTCTATCTTTAACCCCTTGTGATAATGTAAGATTTGGAAGCCATCCATAAGGGGGTTTTCGCGCCACCCAATTTAGGTTTCTCTGAGGGGTACAAATCTTTGTAAAATGTTCTAAATTCATTAGTTATTGGTTTCGGCTCCTATATCGACGCGTCTTCTGGGTTACTAATCTTAAATTATGTTACCAGTTCTCTACTGGCTTTTTCACCTTGTTTATAAATTGAATGAAATCATAAAAAACATTTCATACCTTAAGGCACAGGGCATCAGAATGTATCATTAGTGCACCTACGTATTCTATAGAAGATAACCCCAGATCTTGCTGAAAATGTCCTAAAAATTGAAATTGCTGCCGATATAGTTGAAATAACCTTAACAACGACTGTGTGTTTAAAGTTACCCCAAATGTAGCTGAAAAAAAAGAAAACATGCCATTTTAGTAATACATACTATTCAGTGCTTAGCCTTTGATTATATTTTATAGGGAATTATACAGAGGGGTGGGGGGGACGGGTACGTGGATAGGCAATACAATGAAAATGGAAAAGAAAAAAAAACAAAAATAGTTAATTTAAAACGTCTTGGGTAAGGTAGGGAAACGGGAACTCTCTAGTCTATGTCCCAATATAAAGATCAGGCGTCTGGGTTCCTAGAACACCTTGGAAAAGTTACTTAAAGCCATCATTTTACAACAGTAATCTTTGTAAAGAGGCACTACAAGGTCTTCTTGTTAGAACTGCGACTCAAAGTAGTAAAATGGCTGGACTAGGTTCAAGCTCATCATTGGTCGCGAAGGGCAGCTCAAATGTAGCAGTAGTGGAAGGACCAGCCCAGGCATCTCCATGTGGAAAGCATCTTGAAATGATGGGCAGTGGGCAACTTAGAACAGGGCGTGCTTACTGACTTTCTGGGCAGACTCCAGAAACATACCAGGGCTCAACATACAGAGGGCATCAAGAATGTAAAGAAAGTGGAGACAATCAGCTAGGGTTTAAAGGCAGCTCCATGCACCTAACACGTCTTGAAGCCTTCTTGATGAATGAACAGCAGTGCCATAGGTGGTGGGTCTGGACTTAAAATGCTAGGAAGGTCTATAAAAAAAGAAAGCTCCTTCACAGCTGGTGCTCGGAGCTGTACTTTCCACACCAGTGAAAATATGCTGTGGAGCCTCCATGCAAACCCTCACCACTCGAGAGACACAAGTGTATTGGTTGAGGGGTCTACAGTGTAGACAGGATCCATTCTTCTCACACAGCAGTGCCCCTTATGTTCCTCAAGGACCTTAAAAAGGTAGTGTTTCTCTCCCTCTGGTCAAGTGTATGCATCGTATGGAAGGTAACTGAGCATCCCCAAATCCAAGTACTCAGAATAGGAAATGCTCACCCTGTTTAAAGGTAAATCAGAGAAGGAGATTACTGGCTTCCAAGCCTATACTGTAATCCAGTGGGGACAAATCCCTAGAGAAATAACAACCTACTTAGCAGCAATTCCCTGGGGCCACAGCCCCAACTAGGCGTGCAGGTGTGGTGTTGGAATGGTTGAAGAGATCTCCTGGAGCTGTGCTGCTGCCTCAGTATCATCCATGTCCTGCCTCTTTGAGAACGAAAAGGTGTCCGCCTGCTGCAATTGACCTTCTCTTGCCTACTCGCACTGTGTCGGGCAGGAAGTTGGTATGGGATCAGCAATCTCTTTAAAAAGCATTTCCCCCAACCCTGTTCCTGTCATTTGGAAGTCTCACTTGAGAATTACAAAGGATTTCCAGGGTGGGACTGAAACCATACGCAATCAGTTCAGAGAGGGGAAAACTTTCTCAACAGCTGCCGCTTTCATCTAGAGAACCAATGAGAGGGTGACAATTTTGTCAACTTCAAAAATCAAACAAAATTTGAAATGGGTGGAACTACTTATTTGTAACAAAATATTCTCCTTGGGCAGAACATGGATATTCAGTTTTACCTGGTGTCCATTTTTAGGGCAGTAGGGGACTTCCACCAGTTAGGAGAGGCAAATGGAAATGTCAATATTAAAAAGAATTCAAATAAACCCCATTTCTGTGAAGTTACGTGTGTCTTAGTCTGCCTTGATTCATAACATGCCGTTACAATATCTAGCCGTTAGTAATGGGAAGGCATCATGAAGCAAGACACAGACAACAGATTCACTTTCTTAATAAAAGACTTTATTGGTCTTCATATGTGACATGATGGAGTAAGGCCTAACTTGCCCTAAGCTAAGGTGGGATCTCCCTACCTAAAGAAACTAAGGACAGTCTGTGTCATCATGTTCAAATAAAACATGTGTGTCCAAAACCTACACTTGCCCTCACATCTATAGATACAATGTGTACGAATGTCAGCACTAAAAGAAACAGTGTTCAAAAGAAAAGGTCCAAGCTTCTTTCAGCTCGGGCTTGTTTTCAGCTTCACCTTTCCCAGGTTCAAAATAGTTCCGACAGGTCTCGGGGTTCCCTTCCCCAAGACAGCAGCTCCTCTATCCATCCATGAGCCGCTTAACATTTTTATTTCTTTTTAAACTGTTTTTTATTGATTTTAAGTTACGAACCATACAACACAACAAAGCCCCCATTACATGGGGCATAAGACCAGCCCCCCATCCCACCCAACCCCCCCCCCCCCCCCGAGCCCCACATATAAACCACATTAATGCATCAGCATGTCCGAGTCACAGCAAAAGTTCCAACAAGACGAGACCCTATAGTGCACTATTACTAGGAGGGCGATCGCCCCGAGGACGATCCACACCAAAGCCAAGGGAGCACCCCAATTCAGTGATCAGGCACCTTCAAAGCATTATCGGATTAGTTTCCGGAGCACCTTGAGATGAGACACTGCTACAGCGTAGGCCGTCAGATATGTAGCTCCTGAAGGCTCCCCAATAGTCCGTGGGTCTGCCACTGGAAGGGAGTGACTGGTTGTACTGCGTTTCTCTTCTTTCACACAACGACATGGAGTTCACCCAATGGTGTAAGGTAGGGGCCACAGCTGCCCCCCCCCCAGGCACGGGCCACCAATGACCTAGCGACCACAGAGGCCATGCTTGCCAAGCGTTTATCACAGTTAGATTGCAGTTCCACCAATGCCAACAACCAAGTTTCAGGCGTGAATGGGATCGGATCCTCTATTATCTTTTCCATAACTTCTGCGATGGCCCGCCAAAAGGCTTGAATAAGAGGACAGAGCCAAGCCACGTGATAGAAGTCAGCCAAGGTCTTTTGACATCTCTTACAGTTCGAAGACCCAAGTGGGAATAATTTGTGCAAGGCTGAAGGAGAGTAATACAGCTGGTATAGAAACTTGTAATGAATCAGGCGAAATCTGCTGATTTGGACTGGCCCAGTATCGCACCCATTGCGTCTCCGTCAGAGACCGTGTTAGACAGCCCTCCCATTTAGACCTATATTGGGATGAAGAGGGGGGGCACCAACAATCTAGCCATACCATACAGAGATGAGACCGCCCTTCTAGAGGACGCCCAGCTTGTGACATATTCCAAGATTGGGGAAACCACTGGCGCTAAGGGAAAATCCAGCCAATCTCGATCTTCGTACCTCACGAAGACGGAAGTACAGCAGCATAGTGAGCGGAGACCAGTCACCCCTGGACTTAAGTTCCTCCCAGGTTATGAATTTACTATGCGGCGCAACATCCCCCAACGTTTAGACATGCAAAGTCTGGAAGTGCTGAATAAATATATGCTCGAATGTGAGGGGATCCCACAAACCCTATATATGGCCAGCAGCGGAGAGTACCACGGACCCAACCCTGCCCATTTCGCCAGTTGATCCCAGGCCCTCAGCGTGATCTCCAGGGGTTGAACCTCCGCCTTTACAGGACGCTCCGAGACAGCCCAAAGAAAGCCCCGCAAATCGTCTGTCTGAGCGATGGCTCTCTCGAGGTGGGAATGGGGACAACTATCCGTGGGCGACCACCACCAGGTCAAATATTGGATCTGAGCAATAAGATAGTAAAGAAAAAGATTGGGGACCTCCAGCCCTCCCTGAGCATATGTGCAGCACAACGTGCATAGATATATGCGAGGACGTTTCCCTGCCCATATCAATTTGGACATCAGAGCACTTACGCGTTTCCAGAAAGATGTAGGGGGCCATACGGGTACATTATTGAAGACTATAGTAATTTCGGCAAGATAACCATTTTAGATAAAGAGATGTGGGCCGCCTGAGACAGAGGAAGTCTTATCCAAACATCTACCTTATGTTCCAAGTGTTGCAGAGCCGTGATGTAGGCTTGCAGGGAAAGTGGACACCCTTATGCCTAGGTAGCGGATTCCCTGTGGCCACCAAGCAAAGGATTCTCCGACATCCTGCGCGGAGACCCCAGAAGTGATTGGAAGAACTTCATATTTAGACCAATTTATTTGTAGGCCAGAGATGGCCCCAAATGCGGATATTTCCTCCATCACCGGTGGTAAATTAGATCGAGGGTATTTTAAGTATAACAGCATGTCATCCCATAGAGGGAGACAATAGATACATGAGAATGGATCATCACTCCACGGTGAGAGTGGAACTCTCTCAGGACACAGGCCACCAGCTCGATAGCTAGGGCAAACAAGAGGGGGGGGGAGAAGGGGCACCCCTGCCTAGTTTCCCCCGAGTAGGGTAAATAGGAGAGGATTAAATAGTGTGTGTACCAGGGAACGAGGGGCTGAGTAAAGAAGCTTGGTCCAATGGAGGAACGCGCTACCCACGCCCGTACGCCGGAGGACTTCGAACAGAAAAGGCCACTCAACCAAATCAAACACCTTCTCCGCATCCAAAGCCACCGCAGCGATGGGGACGTCCGGGTTCACATTATGAATTAATGTAAGTAACCTACACAGATTATTTTGTATCGATCGGCCTGGAATAAACCCTGCCTGGTCCGGGAGAATCAGAGCGGGCATATGTGGAAGGAGCCGGTCCGCAAGCACGCGAGCAGCTTCGCTAAGATTTTATTGTCCTCGTTTATCAAAGACAAGGGACGATAGGATGAGCATTTCCTAGAGTCTTTGTTGGGCTTAAGCAGTACCGTGATCAAGGCCGTCCTAGTGGATTCCGGCAAAACCCCAGAGGAGGCTGCCTCCTCGAACAGGTTACATAAACGAGGGATGAGTAAATCAGGGAAAGCCTTGTACAGCTCAGCCGTGATCCTGTCCGTACCGGGGGCCTTGCCATTCAGGAGCAACTGTATCACTCCACGAAGTTCCTCTACTGTGGGGGGAGGGGGGGAGAACGTTGAGAAGCCCCCCCCCCTGACCTCTGAATCAAGCCAGCCCAGGGCCACCCTATCAAGATATTGGGCAATGTCATCGTGCCCGGCCACGCCACGGGCGGTGTACAGCTCTTCATAAAACTGTCGAAATACCCCATTTATCCGATCCATGTCTCTGACAGCCTCCCCCGTGGGGGACTCCACTTCTAGTATGGGTTCCATACAATTCTCCTGCCTTACAGCCCAGGCAATGGTCCTACTCGGACGATCACCCTCCCCGTATCTCACCGCCAACACCGGGTCACCCAGAAACCTTGCTGTCCATTAGAGAATGGATTTCACGTTTTTTCGCCGACAAATCGGCTTGAAGCGCGGGGGAGTCGGACTCTCCCAGAAGAAGCTCCATTTTTTTTTATATCTTTCTCCACGCGGGCGATCGGCCAGCGAATGCATTTCAGCCCCCCCCCCTCCTGAGATATGCACCAACCCCACAAATAGACCTTAAAACTCTCCCATACTCTCCCATAGGACACTGGGACTAGAGACTGAGCCCTCAATTCAGCAGAAAAAAAATTCTGTAATGGGCCGGTGCAGATCTTCCCGAAACGCTTCATCTTCCAGAGCACGAGCTCTGAACCTCCAACGGAGTTCTTTAGCGGGGGATGAAGGACCCCTAAACCTCACCAATACCGGAGAATGATCCGACAAAGTGTGAGGAAGAATCGCCGTTCTATCTACCACCCGCGAAAGCTCCGGGACAGGAAAATATAGTCAATTCTAGAGGAACTCCCATGAACACCTGAATGGAATGTGTATTCTCGGGCATTTGGATGATGCCAACGCCAAATATCGACCAAGGAGTAGTCTGAATCTATAGGAGTGCCATGTTTGAGCTGTCTAACGTGGCAGAAAGGGCTAGGTTGAAATCTCCCACCCAAACCACTTCGGAACACCTCCGGACATTTCCGGGGTACGAGCATGACAGAAAAAACTCGGAAGAGTCATAATTGGGGCCATACATACTTACAAATATAACAGGCCAAGCCACGATCTCGCCAGCCACTAGAATAAATCGACCCTCACCATCCGAAACCTGTCTGTGCAGTTTGAATTCCAAGGTTCGGTGAATGCATATTGCCACCCCCCTGGAATGAGACGAGTAGGAGGAGCCATATCTATGAACACCCCACCCAGACAGGGCGGGGGGGGGAATTGTGATCCTTGCCTATGTGAGTCTCCTGTATACATAAGACATTGACATGGTGATTCTGAACAAAGTTGGAAATGAGACGTGTCTTTTTAGCATTGGTGAAACACCAAATGTTCCATGCAAGTAGAACAATTTCAGAATTAACGGGGTATGAAGACCCAGTGGAGTAGTCACAAGTGCAAATCAGAAGCAATTGGGAAAAACCAGCGACATGAGGAAAACACCCAGTAACGGACTGCAGACATTTTGACAAAACTTGATGCTGAAAAAAAGCATACATGGCCCAGAAGGGAAAGCCCACCCCCGTCCCCCTATAACTGGGAGCCATCATACACAGCCACCGGCCAATTGAAAAACCAAAGAAAAACCCACTCCACCCCCACCCACGCCAGAAACCCCAACCTACCGGCCAGCAGACCCCACCCTCCTACAAACATACAACCTCACAAAACTTGGGTGCCGCTGGCCATGGGGGTTGCCGGCGGCCACTGTACCACCCAATAGCAGAGGCTCATTTACCACATTAAACTAACATTGAAAATAACTGTGTAACTGGGACCAAGAACTGCACAGCAAGGCCCCAAGGCTCGCCAATGACCCTGCAAGGGGGCACCGATACATAAGAGATGTCTCTGGAGGGCTATAGACTAGGATGGCTGACGGGAGGTATGGGTGGGGGGGGTCCCCGCATCCGGAAGCTCTGAGGCAAACTCGCTATGCCGATTCCGGTGTTGTAAAAAAATAATGTCTTCCCCTGATAGACGACCCTTAGCTTTGCAGGATACATCATAGAATAGCGGATGTCTTTCTTTCGTAAAGTACTTTTCACCGCTAAGAAAGGCTTCCTCAATCCTGCACTTGCTGACTGAAGTCTGGAAAAAGTCAAATTCTAGCAGAAGCCCACCGGAGTGACTTTCTCCCTAGCGGCATGAAGCAGGATATCCCGGTCCTGACAGTTGAACATACGGGCTATGATGGCTCTCTCCAGTGCCCCCATGGGGGGTTTCGTCACAGGGAGCAGTGGGCCCGCTCCACCATGAACATGCTTGTGACAGGAGGGTCGTCGCGGATCTCACGGAGCAGTTTCTCCACAAATACCTCATGTTGTCGATGGGGGTGGACTCCACAACCCCTGTGATCCTAATATTATTCCTTCTGGACCTGGTCGAATAGTCCACAATAAGCCCACCGAAGGGACTGCCCCAGTTCTAACAAATTCCTGATGATGATTATTTGGCGATAAGTGGGCCGCCCCCGCTCAACGGCACCAACCGCCGATCACGTCCATGGAGTCTCCAGGTCCAAACATATCGACAACCACACAAACTCCCAGGCAGATGGGACACCTACTCCCCACCCCCCGCAATACACAGGGCCCCACACACAATGCCCCCTTCGTGCAGTACTACAGTCCATCTACCATAGAACCATAGAAGGAAAGAAGAAAAAAAAAAAAAAAAAAAAAAAAAAAAGAAGGGGGGGGGGGGGGGGTGCAGGCCTACAATGAACTCAGTAAAATTGCCCACGCGTGGCGATCCGGTGGTCCAATGTCACAAACCATCAGCCAATGGGAGGAAGGGAGAGGCGGTGGGGGGGGGGTGGGGGGAGGAGGAGAAGGAGCAGGGCCGCACCTGACACAAGCGGGCCACTCAGTGCTTCAATCCACCGGCCCAAACCATAATGTCTCTAGGGCAATGATATGCTCCACCAGTCCAGCACCGCAGGGCCTGGAGTGCGCCGCAGGCTTCCAACAGATCAGGCGCAGGGCCCCTCGCACAGTGCCCCCCCCCCAGCTCACTGCCACAACACGACCAAAGAGGGGGAGGGGCGGGGACCCGCAGATACTTCAATAGGATTACCCAAGCGTGGCAATCCTGGTCCGTCCACCCCCACAGCAGAGTAGAGGTGCACCCCAAGCAGCCACCCGACTCACTGCACACCAGGACGTCAAACCAGCAGGGTTGGGTGGCGAAGGAGGGCCCTGCAGGATCCCAGCCGCACTGATCCCAGCGGCCAGACGGGGTACGGACGTGGCTTCACCGGGACAAATGATGGGCTCTGGCGAAGGCGGGACTGCTTGTGCCGCTCCACTGAAGAGGGGGCCACCCCTCCAGGCACCGATGAAACAACGGCCGGTGTCCCACCAGAGCGCGGCCAGGACTCGCGGACCCCAACGCCACCAACGGGGCTCGCACCTCAATCCTCCCAGCAGCAATCAGCCAGGCCACCCAGGAGGAGACGAGCTGGGATTCACGCCGCCACCGCCGACAAAGGGCCGAGCAGTAAGGTAAATTCCGGCAGGGGAGGGGGAGCCCGCCAAGAAAACAGCTGCGGTGACTGCAATGAAGACCACCCGCTACACAGAATCCACAGGTCCGTGGTGGCAGGCAATGACAAATCCCCACTCCGAAAGTGTTCCGATGCCTCGCTGTGTCAGTCCTCCGCCCCAGTCAATGTCGGGACTGCAGGATTTTCACCATATTTGCGAGCCTATGCAGGAGAACTCTCAGGCCGCGGCCATCTTGCAGCGCGAGCAACGGCGCCCCCCATGAGGCGCTTAACTTTTAAGAATGTTTCCAGTTTATCTTTGTAACCCTTTTGGCTCTTGAACAGCTCAAACAGATATTTGCTTCACTTCAGTAATTAATATGCAACCCTGTCTTTGTATTGTGGCTTTCCTTGGTTCTCTCGCAAGTAGGGGATACTCTGACAAGGCGCAGTTGTCAGACCACACGGTCCACTGATAACCCTTAACACTTTGTGATGCTCTTGGTTTTCCTGGGCCAAAACAGGTTTTCTCCCTGGACCTGTGTCAGTGATCCACATTCACTGTAGCTTTCACAATGGCAGTCTTTTAGCTTTGCCACAACTTGTATTCCAGTCAATCTGTGGTGTAAATTCCTTTTCACACTTTGCTTTCACAATGTTCATTCAAGTTCATCAATTTGCCTTTCCCTCTGGCATTTCAGCATAATTCATAAATGTTAGTCAGGAACATTCACTTTTGTTCATAAAATGCTTCTGAACGGGTTTTCACTATGTTCACAACTGCACATCATTCGCTTTTCCACTTGTGCTGTGTTTTCACATGATTTTCTTCTCTTCAGCTCAGTGTGCAAAAACTTTTGGTACATTTAAAAAAGTAATTTGCTGTTTGTATTGTATTCAATATTCTTCCCTTCGGTTTCCAAACCGCACTCTTAGAAGGTTAAGCTTGTTCGTTACTTGCAATTGTCCAATTCCCACCCGGGAGCGCCCTGGCACCAGTGTTCCCTCTCTCACACTCCGTACTCGGCAGCGCCTCCGGGCGTCTCAGATCTTCTTCGGTTTCCACTAGCCTCCTGGGTACGCGTCGGGAGTCCCAGCGAGCAGCACTTGCCACCGATGAACCTCGCTGCAGCGCCCCACGGCGGTGTGGTGTTTTCCATGTTCCCCAGCTCATGCTGAGAACATGGCTCGGGGACTTGCAGGGGCTCCAGGCCGCTCACGGCCCACAGCACCTTTCCCACCCCTTAGCAACACAGCCTCCTCTCCACCTGCCCTTCTCTAGCCTGCTACTCGCCTCACAGCTGCGTCGTCCTCACCAGGCAGGTTCCCCCTTCTCCATTGCCGGTCTTCCATTTTATGCACTTGTAGCCTTTCAATGGGTTGCAGGAGCAAGTCGTTTGCCTGACCACAATTGTACCAATTAACAGGATATGCCGGACCATAGTGCTCTTCCTCGTCCCTCTACCACAGTGGTGAAACAGACTAGAAGTGTGCATTACTCCTAGTCGCTTCTTCCTCATCCCAGTTTTAAAGACATTTGATTGTGAAACAGTCAGTGTTTAGGGAATTCATATGTAAGTGTTTTACTGCGCTCGTCGTATGTATGTAACCATTATATAGAAGCCACAGATTAGATTATACATTCACCGAGCCTCAGGACAGTTTAGGTGCAACCACTCGCCACTTTTTAGAAAGGGGCTAAGTATATAGGGCCCGATTTATGGAATTTGTTATATGGTTAAAAGTGACTTTGCACTGCCGACAAACCCTCATACATGCAACTGTGCAAAGTCTATTATTGTAGTGCAAAGTCGGTGCAAAGTCATTTTTGCAAAAATGACTATGCACTGACTTTGTACTACAAAAATAAACTTTGCACAGTTCCATGAATCAGCGTTTGCATCGGAAGTGCAAAGTCACTTTTCAGCGGTGCAAAGTCAGTTTGAATGGTGCAAAAAAAATTCATAAACAAGGCTAAAAGTGTTTCTGGTCAGCAGAGCACACTTTCCTACTGAAACACAACTTGAACTTTGTCACAAAAAAGAAAAGTCTCAGGGCAGTACACTCACAGATTGAATTTGTCACAACGAAAGATACAGGGGAGCAGAATTTAAGTGTTTCATAGTGTTAGTTCAATACATATTGCTCACATGGCCACATTTTATGTTAAAGGATATTTATACCGCACACTATCACCACCGTAGTGGTCCCCTGTCGCTCTGGCGGATCGCAGAGGGTGGGGATGGGTTAGTAAGGTTGAGCGGGAAAAGAGCAAGAGAGCTGTGATGTTCTGTTGGAAGCCTCAGTTCAAGTTCAACCTAATTCCTTTTCTGAGCCCTTCCTTCACTTAGCTGGCAGTGTAAGTAAGAACAGCACTGAACAGACTTCTGGGATATCCTATACCAACCAGAACTCGGATTGCCCTTCAAACCCCCCCAACCGCTCGTTCAAAACACGTCATCCACGTTTTCCGTCTCGTAGGTATTAAAGAACAGAAAAATTAAACGTTTAAGAGATCAGAAAATATGTAAAGTTTGCAACATTTTATAACCACACGTATTCCACAACCGGAGGGATAGTGATCACAACATTTGCAAACGCAGAGCTCTAATTTCACTGTCAATTGTAACTCAATCGATTCCCCAGGGAACAAGACAATGCAAATGAACCTCGGTGTGGCTCAAATTCGATTTTCCCAAATTATCTGAATCATTACTTTGAAGAATATTTTGCTGAAGTATTTTAGCAAAAACAAAAAGGTCATCAAGATGTAACTTTATTCCAAACGGTACGAGCTCTGTCATTTGAACCTGTGTCAACTCAGCTGTGACGTGTCATCTCACAAAACATTCTTGTGCTAAGCTTTACTGGCAAACTTCTACGTGTGCACACGGGTTAAGTTACAGTCTTCATTCAACTCTGATTCTTCGCTTCCATTTCTGGAAAACCACTTGCAGCACGCTGGTAACTTTGAAAGCAGGACCTTCATCTCCTGGGTCTTAATGCCTTGGTAGTTGATAGGTAGGGGCGGGGTTAAATGCACGGAATCGTCGTGGCTTTATAAGTATTATAGCTTAGAAATGTACTACTCAACTACAAAGAGTAAATGGTATTTATTTTTGGAACTTTTCCCTCCCTCAAACTGGGCAATAAAAACATTCTGCAAAACAGATAGTTTCAGGTTCCAAGATGGGAATAAACCCATCTACTTGCACGTATTGCCTCTTGTGCGATAAGCCTGCTTTGTCTTAAGCGGGCGCTAAACATTTTTCTAAATGTTCATACGTGTGATTTGCTTCACAAGCTGCCCAGTCTACAGATTTTAAAGATGGACTTCCCTACATCAGGCCACAAAGTTGGCACTCTCCATTAGCCATGGTCTTCACTCTTGGGGGGCAAAAAATGGTGTGCTTTGTGAATGCGAAGTACGAAGTACTGTTATTCAAGCTAGTGTGAACTCTATGTATGGCTAGCAGTTGCAACTACCAACTACATTTTATTTTCTACACAATTGTCGAGGGTGGAACACGCAATTTAGTCGGGGTTAGAAATTAGAAGTGTAGCAAAAAAAATAAAATAAAAAAGCATTGAAACCAAAACCAGTGAATGGTGAGGGAAGGAGTAAACATGGAGTAACAAGTCTTAAGGCCTGCCCTGTACCCTAGGGGGTGTCCAGCGCAGGCGGCTCATCATCCTAGTCCAAAAGGGGGTGGCTCCCCCTTGGGGAGAGGGGACCTTGCCACAGAACACGGCCTGGAGGCAGGTGTCCAGAGATTGCTCACTTACTTTGATAATCCACATATAAGATGCTTTTACAGCATTCTTACTACAAGTCTTCTGTGTATTTATGCCACCTTTTCAAATCAAGTGGGGGATGGCGGAATAGCAACTTGAGGTGAAGTAAATCAAGAGACCATCCATGACCCGAAGCTCGCCATTATATGCAGCAAGTTAATAATGTATCCAAAATATAAATGATGAGCCAGAACATCGGGGCTATGGAAAATAAAAAAAAAAATACATGAGCAGACTGGCAATCAATGGATCATTAAAACAATGGCTGCAGTGTAAGGCACTTAAATGTGAACAACGTCATGAAGTATTGGACGCACCCCCCCCCTTGTACACGCCATCCAGCTTGAACTAATGGGCTAATCTTCTCAAATGTGAAATCAACAAGTTCTATGCAGCTCTGAGCGAAATGTGTGCTGCCACTGGCATGCATTGACTTATCTACCTTCGACTTATGCATTTGGCCAAAGTCATGTTGAGGCAAGAGTATAAAAGAGAGCATTTAAGTCTTATCATTTGTATTGAAATTCAATTTGAGTGTCATATGCTCCCGATTAATCCTTTTTTGTCTTTAAGGCAACATTTTCCCGAATTTCAGGGATCGAAATAAAGAGATTTGATGAACAAGACCAAATAGCAGCTTCTGGCCCTCTGGCATCACCTACATAGCAGGAGGTGCACCACAGGAATGAGAAGCGAGTACATTGCAGGCAACAAATGTAACTTCCACCTGAGATTTTATACGCTTTACAGCAGAGCGCCTCTCGATCCTCTTGTCCATCCAAACAATACATTCATTATATCCATCTTTCCAGTCACGCTTTCCCACATCTCGCGCTCCTTTTCTTGTTCTACACCCTTCCTTACATGTTTTTTGTCACTCAACCGTTTTTCATTTCCTCCAGTAGATCAAGGTCTGCCGATCCCAAGGCGGGGACACAATACGCTCACAACTTGAGCAAGGATAGGTTCGTTGAGACTATATGGGGAGACGGCGCATTATACAAGCTCAATTGAGAAGCAAACTACAATGTTTTGTTCATTACATATGGCCCATTATGCTTTAAATGTCTTTAATATGTGCCCTACAACTTCATGATGCAAGATTTAATATCAAAAGTATGTTTATATGGCACCAGTTGGACTGTCGAGTCAAAAGTAGCTCCTGGTACTTTCTGGTATCAAACTAACCAGGCTCCTAGGCTAGGAGCCACACGGCTCCCACCCTCCAGCAATTGCTGGCCCTTGGAATTGCGAGAAGCGTAAACAATTCGATCTGCATTTCAAATGACATTGCTCCAATTGGACTGACCAATCGGTTACTTTTCAAGCAAGTACCCAAAGCAAACACCAAATCTACAAACACACATTTAATGATTGTTTGTGGACGCTGCAGCCATACAGCAAGCATCAAACTCATCGGGTGCAATGCGAAGATGTAACCAAAAAGTGGGGTGTGGGGGGGGGGAATAAAGTGAATATTCTCTAAAGCAAGCAAAAGGGCAAGAAATAGGTCCTTCAGTGCATGCTTCAGAACATCATGAAATTAACATAAAAATAAATGAAAAACGATCCCTCCCACCTTCCCTTTCCTACATCATTACTAACATCAGGTCAAGCAAATGCACTGGCCGGTCGCCATGTGCTCCTTTTCATCTGTCAATGAACAGAAGCGGTGCCCTCCCTGCTGCTTTGCAATGCTAGTTAGTCTTTGCCATTCACAGCTCTGAGAACCCCCTTCCCCCACTTTCCTACTGCCCCCCCCACCCCACGGACATCTTCGTGCGCCCCCCCCCCTTAGAGAGAATCCAAGGAAGCGATGGCTACAAATACATCAAAGGCGCCCCTCCTTCATGACTTTCAGAGACAAGCGAGAGTGAGAGGGGCGAAAGGGGGGGGCTGCCCATCACCAGGCTTCAATTCAAGTCCCCTCACTCTGCATTCCAGCTCAGCACAGAATGCGCACCATGGCAAAACCCTGCACATTCGAATGGAATAACGTCACCGAAGTTTAGAAATACAAACAACTTCCGAGTGAGAAGCGGCTGGCTTTCCTTGTCTTTCAAGCGGAGACTGCCCTTTGAAAATATTCCTTCGCGGTTTCCAAAACGTGCTGTAGCTAGGATTGAAGGTAGTTTTTGCTGTTATGTTTAAATTTCGGACTAAAACGTACATTATTAGGCAACCAAAAAATAAAAGTTTACTACAGAAAATAATTTCAAACCGCGCAAAATATGTAAACGTGGTTATGGGTGGTATTACGATACAAAAGTTACTAAAAACATGTTTAGTACGATCTGTGCCCCAAGGTTATTTTACCTCCCCCTGCACCCGGGTCTAACGGAACTCTACCGAATTATTTATACCGGTTTTGCTCCAGTTGTGCATTTGAACACTTGTCTCTCATACTAAAAAAAATGTCAACATACCGCAGCTGTCAATGCATTTTAGGAGACTGTTTCAAAAGAAACCCAACTCAAAATTAAACGGACTCCTTCAATCAATTCAATGGGTTGCATATTGATTATTTTCAGAAAGTAGGAAAAAAAAAACTTCGATTAAAAACAAAAAACGTTGCAAGTGTAAAGAGTCGAAGATTATTCAAAGAACGCTAACTTTATGAAAATAAACGTTTTCCCACCAATTTGCAGTATGCAAAAGTCTACTTTTTTGCACTCTTCAAGAAAGTAGGTGTTTACAACACAAATTGAGATTCTTATTTTCAGGTCATCAACATTTTTATTCAGGGACTAAATATTATAAGGCTGGGCTAAGGACACAAACGAAGTTCATAGTTTTGAAATTGAACTCGGAGAGTAAGCCCACTTTCAACATTCACATTTCTTAAATGCAGTAGTAGAACTGCAGAACGCAACCAACATTCCCGCTTCCCGCAAGAGTCAAGGGTTACAAAGTTTGGAGCGCAAAACGGTAATGTGATTTTACCTTTAAGCTGTAAAAAAAATGAACCTTGGACAAAATCCAAGAAAATGTCATGTCTTGGGGAGAATATCGCATAACACAACACAAGCTCGCAATTGATCAATTTTTTCCAAAGCACGGCCACCCTAAATGATTTCCTGCCCGGGGTATGCAGTAATGTGTTCCAGCTTTAAAAAACCTTTTCAAAATCCAATGACCCGGGCAGAGGGAAACTATAATACGAGCGTTTCATTCCGACCCAATTACCGTGATGACTGACCACCCTACACACAGTGAAATTCATAATTTTACTGTGGGAATGCGCATTTGATTAGCACTGAACTGGAAGGCAAAAGCAACACTTTTTTATGAGCCCTAGATAAAAGCTAGGAGCGTTTCGACATTTTGATCATTTTCAGAAAGGGGCATTTACCTATCAAACTTTGAGAAAAAAATAAATAAAAAAAAATAAAAACATATGGCTCACCAAGCTGTAATCCCAGATAGCCAGATACAGAGAGATAGTATACCTTACTCATAAGTGTAAACCCGTTTTTTAAACAGGGTTCGAAATTGAGGGGAGCTGGGAGCCAAAGTCCCGCTTCTAGCGTAGTAGAGCCTGGTTAACTTGAAAGCAACAGCTACCAGGCGCTACTTTTGGCTCCTGGGGTCAACTGTGCCTTCCAGACATGTACATGTGACATTAACTGAGTATTTGAGAATGTTAATAGAAAAAGAATTACACATTTAATCACAATTGTTCATACAAAATGGATACAAAGTTAAAGAAGCATCTCTGGTAGCTCCTGGTTCCCCTGCAGTAGCTCCTGCCTACTGGGTTAAGCCAGACACCTAGGAGCTGGTTTTAGCTCCTATTCTTTGAATCTCAATTTCAAGCACTGAAATGAACAAGTAGAATGTCGAGTACACACACACAAACTTTTAGACAGCCTTAAACCTTTTTGGTAGCAGCAGGATTAATTAGTATACAGGAGTAACCAGGACACAATTATTTGCACAGAGCACAACCAAGTGGAGAAATAGTGAACATTCTGTAGATACACCAGTTCACAAAAGGGAATATGGGTACACAAGTACCTTTGTACACAAAGATGTACTGCTGTGAAGCAGTGCTCTTGCAGCATGCAGGAATATACATGCTACAAGCAATGTACGATTTGCAGAGGGGTGCATCTTTAACTGTGCCATCGGCTGGTGTCATTACCCATGTGAATTGAATCCTGCTGCAAACCAAGGTGCAGGCAAAATTAACAAAATTATCCAAAATGAGGGTGGCGTATCAAGTTAAGATCACACCTGATTTCACCCGGAGGGAAACGCAAAACATTCAATTTAAAGGCTCCAAAGTCAGAGTTCTGATACTACAGGCACAACCCCCCCTCATTAATAAAGGTAACAAATTCTAAAGGGCTGGGGAAGTAACACAATACATCAGTTCTGCCACGCCAAGAATTTCAAGTCAAGAATTCGTGAAGACTTTGCCAACGCAATAAGAGTGGGCCCACTGGGAACTTGGAAAAATGACGAGCCTGGAGATTGCCTGCTGGTAACCTTCAAAATGGTGCCATGTAGTAGAGGAGTTGATGATGTTGGACACAAGATTTGTAACATTTATTTCAGCTAGCACAATTAAAATTAGAATTTGCCCAACTGAATGTTTCTCCCTCCTAACTTTGAAAACTACAAAGCAACTGGTCAAGACAAAAGTCCAATCCCATTTAGTAAACCTCAAGTATAAGAGAGCTGGGCCCATGCATAAGAAAGTCAGGAAAGGGCCCATGTGTGGCAGTGTCTCATGAGTGTGCTTTGAGGAAGGCAGATTTCAGGTGGTATTGGTTGTAGGAATAGAATATTTTTGCAATACGTAATTGGGCGCAAGTTTTTTTAATACTGTAAATTAAACTGAATGTCTAGGGGATCTAATTTGAGGTAGATATGCCCAGGATCACAACATCAGATTTGTGCCCACACATGCTGGTTTCACAAGCTCCAGTTTAGCAAGTAAGCATATCTTCTCCCATATCATCTTTAGTTTTACACCAAAAAACAACGATTCCTACATTGTCGTTGGCAATAGTAGACCATGTGGTCTGTGTTTAACAAATCTGCTTTGAAAATTTCAAAGCACTAAATCACACGCACTATTAAGCAAAAATATACAATAAAATCATTATGGAAATATAAAAGCATGATCGTTTGCTCCATACAGCACTTGCCAACACATGTTCCATCCTGTAACATTGGAAAACTGTATGGTCTGTTATTTACAATGTAATGGCACTCAATACAACTACAAAGCATTCGTGAAAGGTTGAATCAGCATGGATCGAAGCCCCTGACCGACTCTAGGAGGAATACAGTCACTATTAGCATTTGAGTCAGCGAGCCACTTCTACGCACTCAAACAATGGTTTCTTCTGAAATAGTAATATGCAGAATAGTGCTTTGCACAATTCGCAATAAGTGCCGTACATTACATATGGAAACATGCCAAGTTTCTTATGCCAATACATGGATGGATGTAGCTCTCCCTCGAACATGGGTTCCGTGTTTTGGCGACTCGAAGTATCATGCTTTCGATTAGAAGGAACAATGTCAGTCAAAGCATTCACGATTCAGGCCATCACGTGTGTCACAAAGCAAAAGAAGTTCAGCTGAAATTAAATCGCTTTACCCCTCATGTGAATGGTCCGGTAGTCAATGGCTTGGCCTCTGTGACTAGGGGGTGGCCAAGTCATGCCAAGGGTACCAAAGGTGGATAACAAGGGGGGGGAGGGTTTGGTGGAAATCATTGGTCTATGTTGTTAACAGCATCACTGCTCTATCAGTTCCATAAAATAACATTAGGGACACCAGGGTTTGCCACTTTACACAACTGGATGGCAATTGCACCCCAGAAATCATGAAAAGCCCCATGTCCGGATGAAAATGCCAACAATCTGTAATAAAATGATCCTCATTCTTTGGGTACCTTTGGAGCACAGATTTATTGAAGCTGCTCTGAACCGTGGAATGGGTATCCAACACTTGGCGCAGGGCCACAGTTACCAAGAGATATAGGGGCACAGCTACAGGGACTGCTCCTTTCAATCTTCTGGACTCGTTGGATAAAAACTTTGGCAAACTGGTATACTCTTGACTGAAGGCCAAAATGGAGGAAACAAAAAGATCATATCCAGTGCACAGGCTCGTTACCTTCAGGGCAAGGGAACTACTAATCAATCATTCAGACCATACCGCTTCTGGCAGAAAATACATGGCAACGAAAAAAGGGTTCCTGTACCTGGCCTTTAACAACCTCAGAGCTGCCTTTTTACTCAAATGGGCGAAGCTGTGGAAAGCCTCAATGAATAAGGGTTTTGATAAACTTCTCAGGAGCACCATTCAAAAGCTCTGTACATAAAATGCTGCTTTGTGGAGTTTAGACATGCCATTATTCTATACACAGCGTCAGGGCTGCATATTTGCCCCGGACCTCTTCAGTCCATTTATGGAGTTGCTGAGGAGCCAGTGGCTGCAAAGGCAGATGTACCTAGGATGACAAACCCTGACCTATTCTTCTCTACATAGATGATGTAGTTATTGTGGTCCGGAGGGAAATTTTGTAAACAGAGCTTTTGCCCATTTTCCATTGTTTTGTTAATCAGGAAATTTGGTCATCAATACAGGTAAAACAAAGACCATGAAAAGTTGAGGGGGTGTACAATGCTACTAAACAGGCACAAGGTCGGAAGTACATACGTGGAAGTCATCAAATATGGTTTCAGCATAATGAAAGGGCAATCCCTGGCCATGTCAGGTTAGCCATCTACGGATTCCAAACACGGCTTGGGAAGCGATCCTTCTCGGGTGCCTTACAAGTTCACACATTCAAGGCACTTCCAGTGGCAACATATGGAGAACTTTGGAGCCAATGCAATTTACAATCTTTGATTAAAATTGGGAAAACATTTTTGCAATCACTAATTTTGGGCCCTAAATCATCCCCATAGCTCCAACTCCAAGCAATAGGCACAATATTGTTGGAGTTTGCAGAGTTAACAGTGAACAGTGTTGCAAGATTCTATTAGTTTAATCATGCGAGATTAGGTTTTGGGCAAGGTGGGTTTTCACAACATTGATAGCACTCCGATAAGATTACTGGCCGTGTCATCACCACAGCGAGGCAGACGTCATGAGGAACGATTAGTGGTTTCAACACTGGCAACACGTTAAATAAAGGTAACGGACGTTTTTCCATTTTGTAACTTTCCCTCGAGTCATTCTGCTCGAACCTTCCAGTGTTTTTGTTCCTAGAGTTTGTATTCTCGTTGCTTTATTTTTTTTTTAGCGCCTTCCCTCACCTACTCAACTAGCATATTTTGGGGATACTGGTCAGTCACTAAGCGTACCAGTGCAGGTAGGGTCTCCCCCCGCCCCCCAATTTACTTTTTGGTGCATTTTTAGGCTTGTTCGAGAAAACTGCCTTCCTTTTGTTGAGTGTTACAGGAACATTCTGTGTCCCTTTTTCTTGATCCCCTCGCAACAGGTTTGCTATAGGCATGATGCGTACATAACAGGCTGGTGGCCGTGAATCGTGTTTTGCACGTTTTTCCAGTGCACTACCATGCACCATTCGTTTCATTGCAATAATGCTATTTTGGGTACTACATACTCACAATGGCTGTTCACTGTGGTGCAAGACCTCCAGACATGTATCATCTCACTTTTTTGCCCATCTTCCAGCCCTGCAAGACCGGGTACTTCCAAATAAGTGCACGCACTTTTTCCAGGGTCCAGCTCTGGTCTCCTAGTCAGTGCTTGGTGTGGCAGAAACTAGGAGGGGCGGGGAGTCTGGTCCCAGTCCACATTCCAGAAAATATTCGTCTGATGCTGGGCAAATGTTGGACAGCCACGGCCTGTTTTAATGGTGCAGATCGTTTCCACCGGAGGACTGGGGCAGCCCAGCCAGGATTCTGGCTAAAAAGAGGGCGTGGACACATTCTGGTCACCCACTGAGATCAAGAGTCCGAAGACTGAAGATAGCTCAGGGGAGGAGAACTGAAGGACTGCTCCTGAGGTACAAGCTTTGCCAAAGCTATCCACTGGGGAACCTGTGGGCCTTCGGGTGACCAGGGAAGATCTTCATGAGGTGCCTTCCTCCCCTAGACTTGTGGGCCTGATCAGTCTGTGTCCTATACGGCTATCCTCCCCCCATTGGTGGATGCAAGTGTCCCTAGAGCATTGCTGGGGGCTGAGCATCCACTAAAGGGGCATGGTCACTGCACCATGGACGTCTCATCTGGAGGCTTACCTCTTCTGTGGGACTCTAATCTCTTCCCCTGCAGCAGCTGCTCTCCCCGAAAAGTGGGGCCCATCAGGGGTCAGTGTTGTAGTGCATGCAAGATCAGAGCCTTCCTTACCCTGACCAGGGTCACACTACCAACTCACAGTGCCAGCAGAGTCCTGGGGTTCTTCCTTCAAGGTGGTAGCAAGCCAATCATTTTTATCTTGTCCCGTCCAGCTGGTGGATCCCTGGAAGCAGGCCTTCTTTGAGAGTTTGGAAACGCGGCTAGTCAGACCCAAGCAACAACCTTTGAAACTGCGATCTCTGGACCACCGGCATGAGTAGCTCAGCCGGGAGGGTTGAGGGGTTGGAGGATTGAACACTCAGGAGGACTCAGGAGACGATAGAGAACACAACATCAACATCCGAAACCAACACAGGCATACATTTTCAGAGTAACCTAACCACCGCTATCTGGAAGGGGGTCTACATAAGTTCAAAGAGTAGCATGTATATATCATTGGGAGACATGGGATCTGACAGCGAGCGTGAAATTTGCACGATTACATGGAATGTTCAGGGGCTTAACTTTCCGGGCAAACGGAGGTCAATAGAACGGAGGCTAGGCCATCTCTCAGGAGACATTGTATGCATACAGGAGACACACCTGCTAGAGGCAGATGAGCAGCGAATCAAATTCAAAAGATTTAAGAAAACCTACTTTGCCACGTCTGGGGATAAAAAAAAAAAAGGTGGGGTAGCCATAGGAGTGTAATAGGGCACCGCCTGCATGGGTCTCACGGTGCAACCGTTTACTTAAACTGGACGCTGTGGGGTGAGGTTACAGCGGATTGGGTTGAGCAGTAGAACTGAGAGGGAGCGGGGGGGGGGGAGAAGAGAGGGAGGGGGGGAGAAGAAAAGAGGGAAGGAAAGGGGAAAAGGTTGGACGTGGGGAGGAGGGAGAGAGGAAAGAGATGATCAAGGGGGGAGAGAGGAAGGGGGGAATGGGGGAAGGGGTTTCATGGTGGAGAATGGAGAAGGAGAGATTTAAGGGATGTGGGGAATGAGAAGGAAGGAATAGAGTGGATAGAGAGAGGTAAGGAGTTCCAGTGCAGGGGGGCAAGGAGCTGGAAGGAACGGAAGCGGGAGGGGGCACAGGGTGATGGAAGGACGGTGTGAAGGAATGGGTCAGCAGAATGAAGGGAGCGGGAGGGAGTGTAGAAAGAGAGGAGAGATGAAGGAGGAGCAAGACCATGGAGAGATTTAAAGACTAAGCAGATTAGTGAAATTTAAGTTGGGAGTGAAAGGGGAGCCAGCCAAGGGAGGAAAGGGAAGCAGAGATGGAGTCTCGGGAGGAGAGGAGACAGAGGGTACGGACGGCAGAGGTAGATGGATTTGAGAGGGGGGTGCGGGGGGGCGAGATGGGAATTAGGTAGTCCAAAGAATAAGGAGGAGCAGAAGAAGAGGCGAGAGAAGATAAGGGAGGAGATTAGAAGTTTAGTAGCATGGAATGATTGAGGGGCGGACTTTGCGAATGTTAAAGAGGTGGAAGCGACAGGATCGAGAGGTGAGAGATATGATGGGAAAAAGAGAGGCGTCAAAGTGAATTCCTAAATTGCGAGCGTGGGTAGAGATGGGGAGATTAGAAGGAGGAAAGTGAATTAAAGGGGGAGAAGAGGGGGGGGAATAGAGTTGGAGGGAAAGAAGACGACTTCAGTCTCGTCAGTGTTGAGAGAGAGAAAGCGGGAGGACATTGAGTTTTTTATAGCAGAAAGACAGGAAGAGTGTTTTAGGTGGAGGTAGGGAGAGAAGGAAAGGAAGAGCCGAGTATCATCGGCATAGAAATGGTGGGAAATGCTGAACGAGGAGGGAGGTGTAGAGTGAGAAAAGGAAAGGGCCAAACACTGAGCCTTGGGGTACACCGTAATCCAGCGGCTGGGTTGGAGAGGACCGCCCTCCCCAAGAGACAGTGAAAGAGCAGGAGGAGAGATAGGAAGATAGCCAGTTAAGAACAGAGCCTTTGAATCCAAAGGAAGAAATAGTGTTGAGAAGAAGGGGGTGATCAACAGTGTCGAAGGCAGCAGATAGGTCAAGAAGAATAAGGACAGAGGATTGCTTAGAGTGTCGAGGAGGGAGTTAAGGATGTAGGTTAGGGCTGTTTCAGGACGGAAACCAGATTGAGAGGGGGGGAGGAGAGAGAGATTGGAAACAAAGGTAGAGAGCTGAGAGTAGGCAAGACGCCCGAGAAGCTTAGAGAGAAATGGAGAAGAGAGATAGGGTGGAGGTTAGCAGTAAGAAGGGGATCAGTAGAAGATTTCTTCAGATTCGGAATGATAGTGGCATGCTTGAAGGCAGAGGGGAAGGTGGCAGAGGAAAGGCAAGTGTTGAAGAAGGACGTTAGGTAAGGAATAAGAAGAGGATAGAGCTTGGGGATAAGAAGGGAGGGGAGAGGGTCAGTTGGAGCAGAAGAGGAGTGGGCTTTTGAGAGGAGGATGGAGACTTCGGAGGGAGAAACAGGCGAAAAGTCAGACATGCAGGAAAAGGGGGTGGGGGGGAGAGAAGAGGAGTTATTGATTTTTTTGCCGAAGGGCAAGAATCTTGGAAGAGAAGTTAGCAAAGTCAGAAGGAGAAAGGTTGGAAGAGGTAGAGGGATCAGGGGAAGGAGGGGGGAGAAGACGAGTGAGAGTTTGGAAGATGCGGCGAGAGTGAGGCTTGGGAGTGAAGAAGGTTAGAGTAGTAGGAGCGTTTAGCCGAGGCATGAGTCAAAGAGAGTGGTAGGAGAAGTAAGAGGTTTGGTTGGAAAGCGTGGGAGATTTAAGCCAGAGTCTCTCAAGACGTTGGAAGAGACGTTGCATAGAGAGAAGTTGAGGAGAGAGCCACGGTTGAGAGGGTTTCCGTGTGGGACTGAAGGAGGAGAGGGGATAATGTAGATCAAGAGAGCAGGAGATAGAGGAGGAGAGAGTGGAAAGTGCGTCATTGGCCGTCAAGAGAAATCCTGGAGAGAGGGAAGAGCAAGTTTTGAGAAAGAGGGAGGGATCAAAGTTGCGAAGGTCATGCCGTGAGAAGATGGAAGGCGAGGGCAAAGTGGGAGGTTGATGATGGGGAGATCGGGAGAAGAAAAGTAGTGCATGATCAGAGAGATAGGAAGTGTAGATACAGAGAAGGAGGGGTGGGAAGAGTTGGAGATGAGGTCAAGAGTGGAGCCAGAGGAGTGAGTGGGAGAGGAGGGAAGAGGGAAAAGGAGATAGGAGTCGAGGATTGAGAAAAGGGGTGAGGAAGAGGGTGAGAAGGGAGGTGAAGGTTAAAGTCACTGAGTACAGTGAGAGGAGAAGGGGAGGGAGAGATGAGTGATAGGAGGTGATCAAGGTCATCTTAGAAGGAAGAAAGAGGATCAGGGGGACGAAAGATGATAAGAAAGGAGATGGAGTGAGGAGAGGAAAAAGATCTGTAAAGAAATTCGAAGGAAGGGAAAGAAGGAAGAGAAGGCGAGGGGGTAGAGGAAAGGTATCTAGGGTGGTAGAGGAGGCCAATACCTCCACTGCGGCCAGTGGCACCAGATATGTGAGAGAAGGAGGAGGAGGAGGGGGAGGAGGAGGAGGAGGAGGAGGAGGAGGAGGAGGAGGAGGAGGAGGAGGAGGAGGAGGTGGTGGTGGTGGTGGTGGTGGTGGTTAGGGAAGCGGGGACAATAGTTTTGTGAGGGGGGAATCCAGGTTTCTTTAAGACTAAGGAAACTAAGGTTGAGACGAAGGAACATGTCTAAGTCTGCCGCAGTCTTATTGCAGATGGATCTGGAGTTCCAGAGAGCAATGTTCATGAGATTGGCGGAATGGGCAGTAGGGGAGTAGAGAAGATTAGGACGGTGAGAGAGGGTAGGAGTAGGACGGGAGGAGTGGGGGAGGGGATTGAAGGGGGGAATGGACATAAGGAGGAGGGAAAGAGGAGAGAAAGGGGGAAGAGGGGGGAAGAGGGGTAGGGAGGAGCGGATGGAGAGAAAGTTAGAGCAGGACGCATAACAGAGGGGGATGAAACGGGGAATGGTGAAGGAAAAAGTGGTAGGAGGGGAGGTGGGGGAAAAGGCTGACTAAAGAAGGAGAGAGAGAGGGGTCAACGGGAGAAGTCCGACGGGAGGGGGAAAGGAATTAATACAGTCATATTGGTGGCAAGAGTTAGGCGTGGAGCGTAGCAGGGGGAAATGAGGGGCAGTTAGCAGGACCTGGAAGCCCGGACCAGTGAGGGAGCTGGTAGAGGTTTTGCAGCAGGGTCAGGATGGTAGGAGGTAGAAAAGAGGGCAAAAAAACTCAAGAAGGGGGAGGGAAATCAGGCGTAGTAAGAGGGTCTTACTTGATTCCACGCAGGAGGGAGCGGGAAGAGGCTCGGCTATAGGTGCCGATTGGTAGGAGGCAGGGAGAGAGGGGGCTAGATCAGGAGCAGACAGGGAAGATTGTCAGATCCAAGCAGGTTAAGAAGCGGGGAGGCTCACTGGGAGGTAGCAGGTAAGGAGCCAGGAGAGGCAAGATCTGGAGCAGTCTGGAAGTTCCAGGGAGAATCGCTCGGATGTAGGAGCAGGTGGATGGTCAGCAGCAGAGACTGTACAGCAGGTGGTGGAGTCACAGTATAGGAGCCAGGCAGGGCACGACTAGGATCCTTGTGAAGGGTCAGGCTGAGCCCGCAATAAAGAGTAAGTAGGGAGAGGTCCAACAGCAAGGATTAAGAGTCAGGAACGATCCTGGCTGAACCTGCGTGAGGGGGCGGGGGTGGGGGAGGAGGCGCAGTAGCAGAGAGTGCAGCAGGTGACAGGCAAAACAGGGAAATGGTTGCACCTGCATGATTTGGAGACGGGGTTAGGCCCCGCAGTAGGGACTGTGAGCCGGGAGGTGAGAAGGCGAGTACCAGACAGAGCCTGTGAGAAAAGGAGGGGGGAGGGAGGTTCAGCAGCAGGGTCAGTGCGGTGGGTGGTAAGAAGGTAAGCACCTGAGTGATAGGGAGGAGGCGCTTCAGCAGGGACTGTGCAGCAGGTGGCAGGAGGGGCAGGGAAATTGGTGGCGCCTGCAGGGGAGGAGCACCAGCAGTAGGGGCTGATAGGCGGGAGAGGCAGGCAGGGGGCAGGGGGGGACCAGATGCTGATCACCTCAGTGCCGAGGAAGCAGGTGAAGGCCCAGCAGCTGCCCCAACCAGGGATCAGGATGGGGGGGAGAAGGCCAGAAGAGGTCCCGGTCCTTGGAAGATGGTGGGAAGACCCACAGCGGACCAGAGAGCACGCCCAAGAGAGTCAAAGGAAGTCTGCCGATGAGGCTCCTGCGCTGAGGAGACATGTGGGGGGGGGGGTGGGGGGAATCAAGGACAACCTTGGCTTAGATGGAGGGAGTCAGGAGGACCGCTGATGGAGCTGCAGGTAGAGGCTAAGACAGGAGCTGGGCGCTTGAAGCAGTGGTTCCTGACGTAGCCAGATGGATTCTGTGAGCTGGAGAGGAGGGGAAGAGGAATCGCCAGACTGGAGAGCCCGTGCAGGCAGCAGAGTAAATGGAGGCCGCACCGGAGGGCGAAGGCGGGCGCAGCCAACGAGGGCCCGCAGTGTAGAGGAAGCGCGCAGAGGCACCAATGAAGGGGGGCAGCGGTCCAGCAGGAGTGAAGACAGGACCAGAGAACTAGCTGCTGTGGCTCCTACCTCAATTAGAAGGAGGACCAGAGATGCGGAGGACAGCTCAGACTTGCTGAGGCCGCACTAGAGGACCTAGCCAGGAGCTGCCGACGAGGACCAGCAATGAGGCGGTGGTAGGCAGAGGCACTGCCAAAGGGGGGGGGGGGGGGGGGGGGGGGGGGGAGGGGGGGGACAGCATGCCTGTAAGTGCGAAGACGGTCCGGAGTGCCAGAAGCAGCGGCTCCTGCCGCAGTCGGTGAGAGGATCGGAGTCATGGAAGGGTGGCTCAGAAAACCGGCGAAGAGGAGTGCAGGGGCTGCAATGCAGGGCCGAGCTGGAGACTGCCGAAGAAGGGCCCAAGTTGGGGCTGGAGCAGGCGGAGCTCAGTCGCAGGGCCTAGACGGGCCAGGAAGCAAGAAGAGATGGCTGACAGCGCCTGGAGGAAGCACGGATCCAAGGAAGAGGGCAGAAGAGCCGCAACGCTCATGCTGACTGGAGCGGGAGGATGCCCCAGCCGAGGTCGAGCCCGAATCAGCAGAGAGCGCGTCCGATTCCGGATGGGAAACCAGTCTGAGGAGCCCCAGGGCTCAAGGAGCAGGAACAGAGAAGAGATAAGTACAAAAATTGCTGTTAAAACTGATTTATTTAGATGGATTCAGCCTGGTGTGAGGAGGCGCCGGTACAGGCAACCGAGCTTCTGCGCCCCCTGCTGGTATTGGTATTACTGGGGGCTGTATTGGACTTTGTGCACAAGCCCAACCAGAGGGATTTGCAAGCTGCTGGTGCGCCGAGGAGCGCACAGGTCTAATATCTCGTGTGTAGTATGATATGATTGGTTATTAAGCATGTTATAAATAACCTGAGGTTTCTAAGCGCGGACCCGGGGAATCGAACCTGTGGTGCTCTGGGTCGTTTTCCTTCCAAGGCGAGCACATTGCCCCTGAGCTATCCTCCCGAGACGTTATGCCGAGGGAGCCCCCCGCACCACCTTGGGTGTCTGATTGGGGCTTAACTCCCCCCAAAGCCCCAGTCCCGGAACGTGACTTGACCCCCATGGGGCTCTCTTCAATTCTGCTGGTGTCTGTTTTTAGCCGCAATCTCTGGCTGCCGATGCCTAAACCAGGAGAAAAGGCAAAAGCACCTGATAACACTATGTTCCTGACCACTCAGGAAGTAGCAAAGACCTCAGCAATGCAATCGGTGCAAGCAGAGGTCCCTTCTACGCCGGCCCGCACAGACTCTGCATTCAATAATTAAGACTTTGAAGCCATGTTGGCGGCCTTTAAGCAAGACATCACCCAGGAGATTAAGTCCTCAAAAGAGACCTCGGACAAATCAATTGCCGACCTGAACTCTCACCTAGTAGATCTTGAATCCCAGGTGAATGGACCTGGAAAGCAGTGTGCGAACATCCGCATGACCATGTGGAATTGGTGAAGCGGGTGGGAGGCATTGAGAAATAACAAATAGAAGAAATCTGGGCAAAGCAAGCAGACTTGGAGAACAGGTCGAGAAGAAACCATATTCATCTGCGGGGCATCCTGCGCCACATCCTAGACCAGGATTTAGCTGGCTACGCGAGAGATCTTTTAGGTCTTTGTTAGAGCTCCCGGAGTCTTCAGAGTTGGTCCTGGACAGGATCCATCAGGTATTCTTCTCCGCACAACAAAGGCGAAACTTGCTCACAGATGTACTCTCCCATGTGCACTTTTTAAGCCAAAAAGAAGCGACCATGGTGGCAGCACGGAAATTGAATCCTGTAGTCTTCCAGGGTTCTCCTCTTATATTATTTGAGGACCTCTCCATTATACCTTGGCCAGTCAGTGGAGCTTACAGAGGATCACATCCTGGCTGCAGTCGCAGAAGGTTCGACATCGCTTCGTATTCCCCTGCAAATTGATATATATATGATTACCAAAATCGCCATTACATAATTGGCTCAAAAGAAGAACTGGACTTCCGGCAGCCTGTTGACGGAGGGTGGGTAGACCCCCGCCTAGAGCCCACTCCCCAGGACAGGAGGAAGCACCAGGGAAAGCGTGATCCTGCGAAGTCCCCCCTGTGACCAGCGCTTGAGCCGTCCCCGGACAGCCCAGACTAATGGGCAATGAGCTGCTGGCAGACACCCCCTCGGGGGAATACCATTTTTGGTCGTGCAGTGCGTCCGGGATGTCAAGCTTCTGCTGGACACTGGCTGATGTGGGGCCCCTCATCGGAGTGTTCATTGCTTTGGCATACTTACACATGGTTATTCAATGATGAGGAGGGAATATGAAAAGGTGAAACGGGTGCCCCGAGTGGGTGACGCTCAACACCGTTTGTGAAATTGTTTATTTGGTAGTTTTTTTTCAATGTTCAAGTTTTTATTATCCAAACTTGAGTTTGACTTTTTATTTACTTTATATCATGTGACTAGATTTGATTCCATTGCCTGATGTGATACTCTTTGGCCCATGTTGGTGGGAGGAATGGGGCTGAACCTGCAGTGTCTCACGATGGCGACTCCTGACATTTCTTGTGTGTCCTTGAATGTTCAGGGTCTGAACTGCCCATTAAAACACAAGGCACTATTTCATAGGCTGTCCTCTTTGAATGTTTCCCTATTGTTTCTCCAAGAGTCCCACCTATTGCCCTCCGATAAGTTTCACCTTACTTTACCCCATGGCCTATTGCGCTTACAGCTGCGCTAAGGATCCAAATGATCCTCTCTCCCCCTAACCCCCGCAATTACGGAGGAAGGGGAAACTCTGCGTCATGCAGGAATTCTTTCGAGTAAACTCAACAGCACATCGGGGGGTGGACCATGATGAAATGCGAGACTTCATGCTCAAGTCTCATCTCCCCCAACTTTCTCAGGACCAGCGGGATCTCTTAGAAGGGCTATGAAGTGTTAATGGCGATTCATTATCTCTCTTCAGGGAAAGCACCAGGGCCAGATGGCTTTTCTAACAAATACTTGCGTGGCGTACCTTCCGCTGCTTGCTTCCCACTCTGGGCGGCTATGACAGCTCTCCGGCTTCTCCCGAGGCTCTGAACCTGCACGCTGGCTTCGCTTCCATTTCGGTTGAAAAGGTTTTAAGAAAAAAGGCTCAATGCGCTTTTAGTGCACATTCAGCTTGGTAAAAAATGAAACGCTCAAAATGCTGAACAAGGGGAGCGGGAAGTGTCCCCTGCATACATTAAATGTAAAGCGGGAGGACAAATATAGACATTCTGAAAAGCTAGTTACAAAATACAAGCAAGTCAGCTTTGCCATTTTGTAACTCAAGGAATGCGTTCTTTTCATGTAGATCCTTCTCGCTCCCGATAAGGACAATGCTGCTTCTCCTGGCTGCCGGATGCCCAGGTAAACTCTTGTGGTCTCTGGCATCTCCACGGCAGGTCTTGCTCGCACCACATTTCTTTCCATCTTTGCCAGTGAGCTTGCGCTCTCCGCCCCATCTGCTTGGCCCTCCAGCTTCCGCACACCGACTCAGGCCTCCAGCCTCGGTCCGCCTTCACTGGAGAGGTCACATCTTCTCTTGAGCTCTCTCTCATAATTGGGTTCACATTTTTAAAGGTGCTGCACAAAGGTGCTTTAATACGACAACTAGCATACTCACCACGCTGGACACTCTTGCTGCCCTGTATCAATTCCTTCATTGAGTCTCAGTACTTAGGCAATTGTAGGAATTGAAGTCCGCTGATATTGGGAAGTGAAGTCTGCCGATATTAAGCGAGAATTTAGGTGGTTGTGGGAATTTAAGTCCATTGATGGTTTGTGGTGCACAATTCTTGGAGGTTTTTTGCAATGATTCCACATGGAAGATCAGTTCTACATAAAAGAAAACTGGTTATGGATGGGAGCTCGGCCTTAAGGGTGTTGAGAAAAGATTTATTTACCTTCCCTTTAGGAGGGAACAGATGCATGGCAACAAGCAATTGGGTTGTTGGCCAACAGTCTTCCTCATGAGAAAATGGGGGGGCTCTGCGTCTTATCCAATGGAGCCATGACATCTCCCCGGTGGCCACCTCCTCCCAAGGCCTCCTGCTCCCTCATGTATATGCCCCCAGGGTCAGGATCAGCTGGTGGCTGCGGCCCACATGGGAGGAGGTTAGCACCAGGGAATACAGGACGACTCCATTGGATTAATCACAAGGGGCGAGAGGGATTATGACAGCAACATGGACTGTTTCCTATTTTTTCCCCTCCTTTATACTATTAAAAAAATTAATTAACAAAAAAAAAGGGTTTTATGAATCTTACCCGAAATAAACAAACATTCATAAATATAGTTGCTTATATGTGCTGGTTTAACACAGGGTTTTAGACTTCAGTAGTTGTATCCTTAGTTAAATTAATGAATTAGCCTTTTATTATTGATGTGCCCCTATGTAAATTGTTATAGCCTGTTAGTTTACATGAATGACCAGTGTTTTGGTAAAGCTGTAGTATGCCAAAAAAGAATTGTACTAACACACACGCATACTCTGAGCATTAGAAGATAAGTATGTTAACTTTTATTCTCCAGTTTGTGTGGCTGCAAGAACTGTGCAAACGTGAGCACTACTTCTTGTATTAACCCTTGATAAAAGTTCATTAAATCAAATAAATGAACAAATATTTTTCTAAATGATAAAAAAAAGACAATCAAATGGAATTGAAAACTGTCCTAATGCAGACCAGACACCAAGTTTAAAAGCCAATGCTGAATTGGGCCTATGATAGTCAAACATTTTATTGTACATGGAAAGAGAAACTTTGCACACACAAAAGTACAGCTACCAAAAAACAGGCAAAAGTCCAGCCCTCTTCAATGGTGGAAATAACTCCATATTATATTTGGCAAAACAATCATTTGTTCTCCAATTTTAGCCAATGGCAAAATGTTGATTTTGGAGTACAAATCTACAGCAGTGAAACCAGTTTGTATGATCAAAAAGAGGTACAGACAGTTCAAATGTGTTATGGCTAGCCAGTCACTCTCACAATTGGGAGTCCCCACAAAATAAATAAATATATACATAAAAAAAAAATCTTATAGATTTTCTGCATCCTTTTCAAAGATTGTGGACTCTTCGAAGCCTCAATGTAGTGCGACATGTAATTTTTGCAAACAATCTGGTATTTTTCCTACTGATTTTAAGAAAGGGAATCGTAGTAGTTTTTAAAGACATCCTTAAATCCTTCCAACCGTACACCTTTTCAGCAAATTCTTCACGCCAACGTTTTTTGAAAGATTCGTACTTTCATGGCCCTCAACTTATCTTACTCTCCATAACTTGTGGTCGGTCAGGTCGGGCTTCAGTCAGACTTCCAGCAGGCCACTCAACAGAAACTGCACTGCTTACCGTTTCATTTCATCTTGCATGATCGCCATCCTTAAAGTTCTCTGCTGATACGGCTTTATATTTCTGCCGCATTTGATACAGCCAGTCATTTAACATTTCCATCCCTTCTTGTCATTACAGGATCAGCACCATCATGGTTTACCTCAGACCTGTAAACATGTTAATTTAAGGTCTCCTGGAAAGGCTTGTTTTCTTTGTATAAGTCACTTAGGGATGGCCTTCAACACGGTTCTGTTCTAGGTCTCAGTCTCTTTATCGAATATACCCCATAGACGGGGATTTAATTTTTAAAACCCACCCTCACACTTCAAAAACCACTCAATCTTGTAGTTTTCAATTATTTAATATAAAGAAGATCTGTCATTTTCTCACCTTTTCTGCCTCCAAGTTTCTTATGTAAGCATTAGTTCTCCCTTGTGTTCATTACTTTTCTTCACGTTCTGCTGGTTTCCTAAAATACAGTCTCCTACTGTTTACATCTATTCTTTAGTCTGCTTATTGGATTCCATAAAAACAGATCGGGCTGATCTACAATGGCTCCCATTCACCCTTTGGGGTTGTGCCGACCCAGGTCACAGAGTCATTAACTCTCCTCCTTCGCTGCTAGACTCTTCTCAATGTCTACTTTCTGTTCCCACACCACACTGTGTTGTATCCCACTTTCGCTCATTTCAACAGCTTACTTTCTAATTTGGAACACCCTCCCTTTTGACTTACATCTCTGTTCTTAACTTTATCACTAACAAAAAATGCTTACAGGACTATCTGCTTATCCACCTGCTTTGAAAATGTGTAGATCTTGCTCCAACTCATGTTTCAATCGGTTTCTGATTAACTTGTACCGTATATTACTTTTTAACACTTTGGATAAAGGCGCAATATAAATGATAAATAACATTAATTGCATCTGACAAGTATGTTTAGGAGGAAACAAGAGATCTATATTGTTAAGAATAAAGAAAAAGTGTCACAAATACGATTTATGGCTTCCCTCAACAGCAAGATCATGGTCTGCTTTGGCTAATAAGATCGCAGATTATGGTTAAAAATAAAAGTGCACCTCAAACCCCACATTTTCTATTTTATTGTACTTACATTCACACACCGAGAAGATCAGAGATGGCCAGCAAGTGGAGAGCAACATAAAAAGGGAATACTCTCTCCCCCCGGGGGAAATATAACAATAGCAGAAAGCATAATAAAGCCTTCCCCAGGCGAGGAAGCAGACCACGAAGCAGTGGTAGAGCAGCGGCAGTACTTGTGCTAAGTGAGAAGTGGAGAGAGCAGCAAGGCTTGAGGGCCAGCGTTCCGGGGCATCTGAATAGGCGGGGGGCCAGACCTGGCTACAGCACCGACGCAGAGAGGAGGTGGGCCTACAGACGCCCAGGTCCTGTACAGCTCCCGGCGGGCACAGAGCGTGGAACAAAGAGCAAGGAGGCAGCCCCTATCTCTCCTCACGGTGCAAGAGCCTGTGGCGCTGAGGTGCTTTCGGGTGACCCAGGGGAGGGAGGGGGGCCCGGGATCAGGAGCAGCGAACAGGGTAGGGGTGTGGCAGAGGGGGGGGGGGCAGTTTGAGTGCTGCTCCTTCCGAGATCAGCACTCAGGGCGGCAACAGATGTCCGGTCCAGACCCAGGGGAAGAGATGGAACAGGCAGCCACACACCTCATCAGAAGCACATGGTGAGGAGCAGGAGAGTGGGCAGGGGGACCCACTAGCCATATTAAGCACGACAGCCCCGGCACAAGGGAGTAGGAGGCCCGTGAGAGGGAATATCAGCCCAGGCCTTTGTGGTGAGCCCCTCCTCGGGCTATACTGTGGGAGCATACACCAGTTAAAGGCTGCAATGGCACAGAGTAAATCATCCCCCAAGAAGAGGAGGTGCGCACTGAGGGGAAACAGAGGGGCCCCATTCACAATAGTCGAGGCCTTGACAAAGCTCCTGGAGTCACAGAGGAGCAGTGGTTGGGGGACCCAATGAGGAACATATCTGCGGGCCCAGCTGTGTTGGGAATGGAGAGAAGCAACACTGCCGAACGACCATCAAGGTGCAGAATTAAGAGCGGGTCCGAGTGATGGAGGCTCCAAGGCCCTGAAGTGGTAGACGGGGTTGGGGGGGGGGGGTGTTTGAGTAAACTAGCCCCACCCCCTCCAACAGAGTCCAGAACATTGACTGTCTCAGGGTAACAAAGCTACAGAAACCAGGATAGAACCCTGTTGTAGCGAGGTGGAAGAAAGACAATGTCCAAAAATAGAGGAAAATATTCCCAAACCCTGTCAAAAGAAGCAAAGAAGCCCCAGGAAAGTAACATCCAGAAGGAGAAGTGACGCAGGAATCAGAGACAGGAACGCCACCAGAAGGCGAACAGAGCCCAGGAAAAGTCTGATAACGAGGGGCCTCAAAACGTTGCCAGACCAGACCAGGCAGTGAAGCAAGAAATCCTGCAGCAATACGTCCAAGACTTTGGCGATAAGATTGCAGGCACTGTTCAAAGACAAATGAACTAAATGCGGGAAGAACTGGCATCAGCATTACATGAAATCAAAGGGGACATGAATAAGCTCGAGGAGCATGTGGACACAAGTGAAAATGCACTCCAGGAGCTAGCGGAGGACGCTCAAAAAACAGGAGTGGTGGAACTAGAAAACAACTCATAACCTGGAGATACAAAAGGAGGACATCAAAACAGGTCCAGAAGATCCAACATCAGAAAAAAAGGGCCCATCGGAGGAGGGGAATGACAGGGAACTCAGAACAGCAACTACACAAATATTCACAGATCTGATGGAAAGGGACAGTGTTCCAGACCTTAAAAATCGATAGAGTTCATAGAGTGGGCCCTTGAGGAAAGAGCCAGGGAAAAGGCCAAGAGATGTCCTGGCCGCCCTTAATGACTACACTCAGAAGGAAGCAATTTTAGCAGCAGCAAGGACAATGAAAGATTACATATAATGGCTCGGAAGTACACATTTTTCAAGCTCTTATGCAAATAACCCTGCTTTATCGGTCCGATAGTGAGCTTTTTCCGGGAAAAAGACATTCGCTAACTCTGGTCATTTCCCTTCGACTTGGTGTTTGATTGGGAAGGTTGTCAGTACCATATCTCATCTTGTGACAAAGGAGCAAGAATCCTGGGGAATTGATGCACAAGTACAGGGTCTGAGTGAACCACCAATGAAAAGTCCGAACAAAAGGAAGGCATGGGAATGGGCCACAGCAAGACCAAAAATATCCAGGAAGGAATGTGCCCCTGCAGATCGAATGGGCCCAGAGATCGAAAGCCGGAAGAGCAAGGGATTCTTTCAAACAACGTCACTGTTACCCGAGTCGGTAAAACATGGATTCTTAGAACGCAAGACTAGACTAACCTGGGGAGGGTGGTCAGTAATCTATAGACTCCGGGGGTGGTCTTGGATCTTGATATGGGGTTGGGAGAACCAGCACTTGACAACGCTGGAGGCAGTTTGGGCTCAATTACCATGAGGGCGAATTGGGGGGCTGGGTGGGGGTGGCTATAGGCTGGTTGAGCCCAGGGGGAGGAGGGAAGAAGTTAGGAGGGTTTCCGTTCATGTATCCTTTGTAGATATGGGTACCACCGAGAACTTGAATTGTCATGACAATGGATAGTACCAACAACCTAACGATTACCTCATTAAATATCAATGGATTAAACTCTCCAATGAAAAGGAAAAAACTTTAACGATTCCTAATAAGAGAGTCCGAACCTGCTAACCCTACAGGAGACTCATGTACAAACCAGAGATAAACATAGGATACAGGGATACCGACAAATCTTGCAGTCCAACGACACAGGGAAGAAGGGAGGAGTGTCGATAGCTATAACAGCCTTGAGCTCATGGTGATGGCCTAGGAGAAGGACACTAAGGGGAGATACCTGGTCATAGTTCTGCAGGGACGAGGGAGAAGTGTACACACTAGCTACCATATGTGCTCCCAATTCCAGACAGGACAGGTTTATTCAGGCAATGCTGGTCAAATTAGAGGGTTTGGCCAACGGTCAAATATTATTATCCTGAGACTTTAATATGGCCTGCAACCCGGGGGCGGACAGGAGCTCAGGGACGGTGCAGTCCCAGGGCAAGCCCTTGAAAGAACTGAACAAGAGGATTGCAAGGCTCCACTTGATAGATGCATGAGGGACACCACAAAACGTTCTACCTACTACTCACATGTTCATAGGACCTCCTCCAGGATTGACTATATGTAAGGGTGTCTAGATCCTTGTTGGGTCTGGTCATCGATGTAGAGGTGGGAGCAATGGCATTATCGGATCACGCTCCAGTGTCACTGAGATTGGAGGAAAGCAGGCTCTCCTGGACTATGGAAGTGGCGATACCCCACATACATATTTAAAGATGAGACTCCGAGGGAGAAAATATACGAGATGGTATAGGGGAGTTCTTTCATTATAATGAAAAGGGGGATACAAGCCAGTCTATGCTGTGGGATGCGTGCAAGGCCACAATTATAGGAAAGATTATACCCATAAAGGCACGACGAGAGAGAAAGTAGACTCATGGAAAGAGAAATTAAAACAAGGTATGACCTGTATGGGGGTAGGGGCTAGTGTGGAATAAGGAGGGAATATAGGGCGGTTAGAGGACAAACAGAAATTTTACAAACCAAGGCAGCAGACCATTCACTGTTATACCTCAAACAGAAGTATTTTATAAAAGCGAATAAGGCTGACCCTCTCTTAACAAGACTACTAAGAAAAGAGGAAACATCTAGAAAAACATAATCTGGGAATTCTCCAATTATTACAAAGAACTCTATAAAATTCGGCAATCTTTCTGAGCAGTGCCAAATAGAATATTTGGATAAATGTGAGCTACCTGGAATAGCCAGACATGAGAAAGATGAACTAGAACAAGATACTACAATAGAAGAGGTCCGTAAAGCTATAGTGTAATTGCCAACCAATAAATTGCCAGGACCCGATGGCTTTACACCCAACTTCTACAAAACCTTTAGAGAAAGTCTAATCCCTCATCTGGTTCAACTCTAACGAATTTGGGGAATGGGGAGGCTCACGCCAACTATGGAGGAGGCAAAGGTGATATTACTGCCAAAACCCAGTAAGAACCTGACCATTTGCGGCTCATATAGGCCGACTGCACCAATTAATATAGATGCAAAGTTATATACAAAAATCCTAGCATCTCGCCTGGGCCATCATCTTCCAGAACTCATCAACAGACCAAGTAGGCTTTATTTGAGGTAGGCAGAAGGGCGATAAAACTCAAAGGATTACAAAAGTCAACAAAAAGAATATCCCTGCACTTCTTACTGCCCTGGACGCTGAAAAAGCTTTCGACAGGGTGGAGTGGCAATTTCTGTTTCATACTTGGGGAAAATGGGAATTGGGACTAAATGGATAGCTATGATAAAGGCGAATTACGCCAACCAATCGCTGCGCCTCTACATAAACGGCCATCTGTCGGGGTCAATCAGGGTAACTAGAGGGACAAAACAGGGCTGCCCTGTGTCCCCAATATTATACGCTATTCACCTGGAACCGATGTTGGCCACAGTGAGGGCAAAGAGGGAAATAAAAGGAATCCATTATTGGGGGAAGGGAACAAAGTAGGCGCATTTGCAGATGATATGTTATTAACTCTCACGGACCCAGAACATTCCCTTAGAGCAATGACCAGTGAGCTATGTCAGTTTGGGGCCGTGGCAGGCCTGAGAATTTATGTGCACAAATCAGAGGTGCTAAACCGGACGATACCAGAGGATGAAGAACGGGATCTTACAAAAATCCCTCCCATTTAGCTGGGCAGACAACTCTATAAAATACTTGGGGGTCAGAATCACCAAAAAGATCGAAACTCATTTGCCGCCAACTACCCCCCTCTACAAGAGGCCATTAAGGAAATGTTAAACGAATCGGGCCCGTTAATGATATCCTGTATAGGAAGGGTTGTCCTGAAGATGGGGAGCCTCCCGAAGCTCCTATATCAATTCATGACACTCCCAACAAAAGGTGCCCAAATCATTTTTCCGAGCCATCCAAAGACATACGTCACGTTTCATATGGAGCCATAAAAAGCCTAGAGTAGCGAGACGAATGAGGACTATGACAAGAAATAAGGGTGGACTATGATAACCAGACTTTAGGGCATACTATTTAGCCACACATATTAAAAGGATAGACCGAGACCGGAACAAGAGCTGGAGAGACACGTAGGGGGACATGTAGATGAGGTGCTCTGGAAACCGGGCCACATATGTATTGCAGTAAAATAGGGTCCTTGGTAGGAGATTCCTGGGACAAAGCGGTAAAACAAGCAGGGCCAACTACCTTTCCATCACCGTTCACCCAGATATTCTACAATCCTCAATTCTCCCCAGGCACCAAGGGGTTGGGGTTTGGTAAATGGCAGGAAGGCGGATGTCATAAGGTAAGGGACATGTTTAATGGCAGATAAATTAAATCCTTCATACAATGCAAAGCAGACTCTGGAGTGGGAGAGGGGGAAGGGGAAAGGTTGCGATATACCCAAATGAGACAGTCGCTCAAAATTCCAGACATTAAGAAGGCTGCGATTGAAGAGTTAACACCCTTTGAGAAATGTCTTATGGCACACTTGGGGGACAAACACCTGGTAGGGTTGATCTACGGTCACATCAAAGAAGGAGAGGAACCAGGGACTAGGCGCTATATGGCAAAATGGAAAGACTCAGTAGGTCACCCGATCGAGGAGGAACAGTGGTCACAATTGTGGGCAAACATCCCGAAGCTTGCTAGGTCGGTACAATTGCAGGAGTTAAGTTTAAAGATGATGTGCCAATGGCATCCAACCTCAGTGAAATTCCATACTTTTTTGATACAGTCCCCCATGAACTGTTGGAGGGAGTGCAGAGCAGAAGGGACATGGAGCCATATCGGGTGAGAATGTCCCCTTATCCAACCGATTTGGAAAAAGATCCATGCAGCGATAGAGGAGACCAGGGGGGTGTCAAGGGTAAGGGCAGTAGGGATCTCACTATGCTAGGTCTAGAATAATTCTAGAAGAGTTACCATCGAAAGCGCAACACAAAGTATATGGGATCTTAACGATGGCAAGTGGAAAGCAAGGGACCCCCGCCCACAGAACATGAATGGGTGGGAAAGGTCTGGGACTTTGCATCGCTAGAATGGGTTACTTATTCTATACAAGGAGATCATCCAGGATTTCTGGCAAACTGGGATCGAGTATTGAATTTCCTACAGAAAGACTCTAGAGGAGCTTAGTGTCTGAGGAAAATGAGACTGTTGGGAGCGATACGACTCAAAACGCACACACCCTCCACAACGATTTGGCCGCTTTGGGTCAGGGCAACAGGGGAAGCAGCAGAGGGACCATGAAGAGGACAATAAGGGGACAGAGGGGGGTGGCGGGAAGCAGAGAATGACAATTCAAGAGGGAAGAGGAAATTAAAAGGTCACAGGATCAAGGTTAAGACAAGACGGGCAAGGGGAGACGAATCAGGGGGGTGGTCAAAAATGTTAAGTTGTATGAAAGTCAAAAACAAGTGAAAAATAAAATCACGCTCCGACACCATTACCACCCACTCATCCCCATTGACAGTCTGGCCCACAACTTGTGTGGTACATTCAGCCCTCAAAAGAAGTTGTCCACCCTGTGGTAGGTCAGACGGAGAACATGGTCTCCGGTTAGACATTCACTGGAAAGTTCATAAAAGAAAATAAATACAGCGTATCTTTCCCTATATCACAAGGCTTCCCTACCTTACGAAACTAGCTATGGTGCTCGTCAGTAGTCAGTTAATGTAAGAAACAAAACTGTCCATTGTCCAACCGTAAGCATGTCTGACCCTGCCAGTAGCGTAATAACTAGGAGAATGTCTCCTTTCTCCTGGAACCCGCTGGTCCCTCACCAACTGCTTTTCAATAAATGATATATAGATAGTCTCTAGTATGTACTTATCAGTTCATACAGTTCGTTCACTGTTGTCTTGGGCTTTTGTCTCTTCTCTTGTTTTCCTCTACAAAGAGGAATTCTTTTTTTCTTACGCTGGCAAACTTATCCAGCAAGTATTGGTTTCCTTCTAGACTACATCTTATTCTTCTTGGCAGTTCATAGCCTTAGCTTCTTGCTGCTCTTTGCATTGGTATATATTTAACAGGTTCACCTTGTTCTCAGGTTTCCTTTTTATAACTAGATTCTCTATTGGAATTAGGCCTTCTTGGTACAGACTAGTATGAATTGGGTCACTCCCACAATGTTTCTCATTCACTTCCCTTAGTACTAGTTTTACAAGACTTATCTTGACTGAGACGAGTAGGAGCATTCAAATACTGCTACTCATTCACGCTCCTTTCTGGTATTGTTAGATTATCTCTCGCTTGACTGAAGAGTACAAGCATTCCAATAATGATGCTCATTCACTCCCCCAGGTCTCCCGTTGTCCCAATTAACTTCCGTTCTTAGGGTCAACGGCACAAGGGTTTTCGGTTCTTGAGTTTCAGCTTGCTCTCTTGATGGTTCATGGCTTTTCGGCCAGCTCCTCTTCCGTCGGGTCATCATGGGTGGTTGAACGGTACCTGGTACTCTAGCTCATCCTGTGACTACCGTGGCAGAAAGGTTTTCAGAGTTGTTGCAGGGACCGTTGGTCCACCACGAGCCTCCTGATCTCTCATCTCCACTTCTCCTGGTTCCTTCGTTACCGACTGTAGCGCATCTGGTACTTCTCTTTCTCTCACGACTGCAAGACACGATGCATCTTGCCCTCTGAGTCTCCTCCCTGGAGTTAATGCTCGAACCCTTTTCAAAGTCTCGGGCTCTCTCCTTGGGTCTCCAGGTTCCTCCCCTTTTTGGGTTTACACAGCCATGGGGCTTGCTGTGCACAATAATGTGCTTCATTCTTTGCTTTCTGACTCTCTTCACCTCCATACATCCTCTTCTCCATTCCAGAGATGTGGGGGCTTCTATTTCTGGTTGGCAACCACACATACTGGTTGCTTCGTCATATATATTTTTACCAGAAAGGTTTAAAGATGTTCTTTTGGAAGGGTCTCGGAAGGTCCTCTATATAGTTCCTCGTGGGAACAGGCGCCCTTGTCCCCAAAGGGGGTGGTGGGGTGGAGTCTCTCCCGGCGAAGTCCCTCTTTTCTCTACCCCTAGAGAGGGTTTTGCGGAGCGGGCTCACCTCCCTAGCCTTAGGGGAGGGGGGGAAACAAGGGAAGCATTCCCACGATTCATCAGAACCCCCAACCGTAGTCAAAGAATACTTGCTTAACATTTCTCAAGATATTGCAAGGTTTACAAAAATAGTTCCAAGCAATGTTAAACATGTATCTTCTTTCTACAAGCCATTCATTTTATTTTAAGCATCAAGTAAACATTTTCGAGAATGTTCACCGACTGTTTAGTTAGCTTATTTATATTGTTCATGCTGAATACATGCCTGGGTAGCTCTTAGTAAATACTTAACTAAGATATTTTTGTAGTAGATTGGTTGCTTGCTTAACACTTAAGAAATTGTTTTCAGTTTGACTAGCGAAGGTGAACGGATGGATAAAGGTGGCTGTGAAGAAAATCAATTCAGAATATAAAGTTTAAAAAATATGTCAAAGTTTCCAAAATGGTCACCGGAGAGAGGACGCACTCCAAGTTCCTGGCTAGGCAGAAATAAAAGAGAACAATATAGGAGAACGACAATGTGGCGAGAGTAGCATGGAAGCATATCCCTCAAAGAAAGGTGCTGGAGGAAGATACAGCAGTAGACGCAGTAGCAGGAGCATTTAACTGAGGAAAGTGTACAGAACGGAGGCCTGGCGTACCTCAGGACATCCGCATCGAGAGACAGCAAAGGGAGGACGGGGTTCAGTGACATGGATAGTGCGGAGGAATGATCAGGTGAAGGAAACTGAGTGGAGGCTGGAAGCCGAAAGTAGAGTGGCCGCAGGAGCAGTAAAAGTGGTGGAGAAGCTCCAGACCCCACGCGAGGCGTGAGCGACGAAGCGAGGAAGAGCCTCAACGCGAGTGAAAGAAGGGGCAAAAAGGAGCTCTGGCTTGCGGGAGAAGCCTAACGGAGAGATCGGGAGAGGCGGAGGAGGCCTATAACCAGGGAAACGAAGACATGCAAAAGGCAGCAGTGAGGGTGAGCCGGGAGGCGTTGGAGCGGAGCGGGGGCAGGAGCATACGCCAGAAGCACAGCAAGCCCAGTGGACTAGAGGCAAAACATGACAGAAGCGCTGGCTGCCCCCCTGAAGTAAGTGCAAATGTGCGCAGCAGTGCGGCCAGATAGCAGGGAAGAAGCAGGCAGTCCCCAGGGAACAGGAACACCGGCAAGGAAGCCCCACTGCGCAGCACGATACCCAGTGCAATCTGCCAGTTCTAAAGAGCCGGGCAGCATTGAACGCTGACAAGAGCTGGATGTTCCTCAAGAAATAAGGACGTAACAGTCTGGAAACTGCAGGCCGCCCGGGGATACCTCCAATGCGTACCAGACGACCTCGGGATACGGACAAAAACACCTTTTTGGAAAGACCACAAAGTTCATATCACGGAGGGCCCAGCAGGAGCACTAGGAAACATCCGGAACACGGCCCATAGCGCAGGTGCCTAACTGGACGCTTGGTCCATAACAAGGTGCATGAACATTGCCTGAACAATATAAAAGGGACAGCAGGGAACCCTATGAGCGGTGGAAAGGGCTCAGGAATCTGGTTAAAGAGCAAAGGAAACCCCTAATCCACATAGAACATAAGAAGTTGATTTCTTATGATCCTCTATACTTGGAAACAGCGGCAAAGAGGAAGGACTCTACAAAGTATCAAGGTAAAAAAAAGCAACCCTGTATCAGAGGGGGAAACATACAATGGGAAAGGAGACCTGGGGAACAAAGACCAGCAGGGTCAACGGCACCAGAGTACAGAGCGAAAAAAACACAGCTCCCGGAAGAGGAAGAGAGTCAGGGACTGCAGAAAATTGGGGCACGGGAGACCTGAAGTAAACCACCGGAGGGGCGAGCGCACGGAAGAGGCCAAGTAAGGTAGACATAGGTCACGGAGACAAGCAGGAGTGCAAGACCCTAAGCAGATGCCAAGGCCAAAAGGGACGGGACAGAGAGCTATGAAAAACGATGGCTTTGGTTCCCCTACTTTTCTTTGTTTTATATAGACCAACTAATCCTTTGCTTTGGCTACAGAACAATTCACAAATTGAAGAAATGATGCATTATAAAGCAGTCTGACCCGGTCATTCGAGGCGGAAGAGTGAACAGAACAGTAACAAACTACAAAGGATACATGAATGATCAATTTAACTACTGGGACAGATGCATTCAAGCTGCATGGGTTGTCCAACTCAAGTCCTTGGAGACCGGAATCCTGACAGGTTTTCAGGTTGTCCATCATTAATATTCATGAGAAGAAATGCGCATAAATGTAGCTTATAAATATTAATAAGGGGTATCCTGAAAACGGGCGTGTTTCTGGCCCTCCAGGGTTGGAGTTGGACAGCCCATAAAGGCACCACTCCGAGAGGAATGTGCACCACTATGGACCGTCTTTTAAAAAAATAATAATAATTATATATAAAGGAAACAGAAGTAATTCACTGATTTCAATATCTCTGTTTTGCTGTACCTGGCAGTCATGCGGAGCCACAAAGCAAAACAATATTTGAGACTAATTATTTTCCTCATCAAATCATGTTTGTTCAATAAGCGGATCCATGAACAGTCACACTCTTATTAAATAAATACAAAAGGTAATGTTGCGTTACTGAAAAAAACATAACTAGGCCACCCACATTTTAATTTGTTTCTTAAACATGCACACCCGCATTGACTTGAAAAAACAATTTTGAAGGGGAAAAGGGCCATGGCAGATTTACAAATAAGTCATCAGAAGCAACTTCTTTGGGAATTAAGTGAATGAAATAAAATGTATAAAGTGAAAACCTTGCTCGAAAGCAACAGTATTGTAAATAGGGAATATACCCATAGAGTTAAAAAGTAGGGTGAAGTAACAGGAGAGGAGTTGGAAAGGGTAAAAGGAGCAGATGTGGAGGGGTGGGGGAGAGCGAGGAGGGGGAGGTGCTCTGCAGGAGGAAAAGCAGGACGGAGCGTAGCGATTGGTTCTTTGCGGAATAGGGCCTTCAGGTCCTAACTGAGCTGTAGGATGGAGGGGGGTCAGTCTTATCAGCTTTGGCAACCTGTTCCAGAGACAGGACGGCTAGCAGGAAAAGTCCTGTTTCTGTGATACAGTGGCTTCTGGGGTGTGCTGGCCTCTGGAGATGGTGGATTTCTTGTCCCGGTAGAAGGGTTTTTGGTTGCGACTGCTTTGTAGGCGATGCTGACTGTTTTGAACAGCTCTTTTTAGGGGTTACCAGTGCAGCTCCGAGGATGGGGGAGATGTGGTTTAATTGTCTTCAAACGCATCTTTTCTTTGTTGGGATGCCATATCTGGAACAAACTTTTGAGAACTCTGTGGGTGCGGTGGGGGGGGGGGGGGGGGGTGAAAGAGGGCAGAGAAAAAGTATCAAATATATGCCAAAAGGGGAAAGTAATCCCATTCTAAGTTAAAGCTTCAAGTGTCTTTCTTTCACAGGGGCAACATGATGGTCTTGGAAGGAAGCGAGACTGCGCAGAGCAACAGAGGTTCGAATCCCGGATCCGCACGTAGAAACCAAACTTTCGTACGGTATTAGGCATGTTATAAAACACAATAAAATAAATAGTGTTAAGGCACAGATTAGTTTAGCATGGGTTTTGACGGAGGACTGGGCTTCATTTGTTAGACATTCTGCTGAACAGCAGTTTATTATTTACTAAGTTAGGAAAGTCCTTATATCATTAGGGATTACAGAAGACTTTCTAGGATTTAACAATATAACATTCTGCTTTCAACACTTCATTGTATCTGTGCCCTATCTTGGACTTACCACAACGGTCAAACTTGCACATTTCATGCCTTCGTCTATTCAACTCCCAAGTTAGGTGTCCAAGTTAATCAGTAGCAAGATATGACATTGAAACCCTACAGGCTTAATGAACATTTTAAAATGTAAATCTCCATGTCTTTAAGGTACGTAAATGCCCCTATCGTGGCATAGGAGAGACTTCTCCCTCCATTGCACAAAAATCATGTACCCCACTAAGCTTCAATTTAAAAATAGGGGTCTGCTGGTCTGAACGTATAACAGTGCTAAATGAAGTTGGGATTAAAGTTCATGTGCAGAGAGTGTATTAAGATACAAATATCACATAGGCAGTGGGTGTGAACTGCCAACTGGGTGTGTGTTTAAGTACAAAGTGCAACCACAATTACAATGTTTTCCATGAGGCTAGTGAGGTGCGGCCACTAACCAATAGTACCCCTAGGGGTGATAATATGTGGGGGCACCTCATGGAGAGGAACTCCCCTCCTAGGGATAAGGACACAACTCTAGGACATGGCCCATTTAACTCCCTGCCCCATAAAGGTAGTAACAACGCCCAAACCTGTTCCTAGGCATATCAAATGTGCTATTGTACTGGGTCAGACAATCTTAATGCGAGCAGTAAAGGCACGAGGAAAAAAGAGAACGCGGCAGTAAAGCAGGAAAAAGCTTGACCAGCTGCTGTCAATGGAATGGACGTTAGCACAAGGCAGACACAACTACATCAAGATGCCAGAAACTAAACAGGGGAAGAGAGGGGAAGAGTGAGGAGGTGCGGGGGGTACAGAGGGGATGGAGAGAGGGGGGGGCGGGAGAGAGAATTGGAAAGCGAGATTGAGGTCAAGTCAGAGGTAGAAGACAAGGAAGAATCGAGGCTTGAGGGAGCGATGTTGAAGGTGTGGTTCAAAAGAACATCTCGCAGGCCGTCTAGGTGCGGCCAGTAGTGGAAGCAGAATGACAAATGTTTTACAAGTGAAACCTGTTGGTCAGTGCCCAAGAGTAAGGTTGAGAAAGGAGAATCGGCATAATGCCCCAGCAAAACAAGTACGTTATCTGTGAGATGCCCGGAAAGCATCATACCATTTGGCCGGGATCCGGCCCAATAGAAGCACGTAGATGGGTGGACTGTGCGGTCCAACAACTGTGCCCAGACTGCTAACCCCAGCCTTTTGCAAAGTCGGACTTGAGAAGCATCCAGAGTGGTGGTGGCTGAACAACCCGTACAGAAGGGCGGTCTAGTCTATTACCAAAAGCAATATAACCAGCAGTACAGGGCACAGAAAATATGCCCACAATGAAAGAAAAAAAACTATTGATCATCACAAGATGCCAGGTAAAACTGGTTAAGCATCCCAACTGCAGGAGCAGATAACAGGCCTTGTTAAACATCTTGGAGGGAGCTGAGGGAAAGCTAAGAGAACCTTGGAAAGCAGGCAACAGCAAGCTAGTATGAAAAACATAAGCAAAACAAGTAAAAAAAGAACCGTCAACTAACAGATAACTCTCACCTCAGCGGTTGTGAATCGAGACTTTATAAAACGCAACTCGCTACCGAAACTTTTGTTTGAGGGGTCATCTTCCCGTCCAGGGGTCTTCGGGAGAATCATTGGTGAAAACAGAGTTCTTAAGGGAACTTTCAAGGACAATCCTCAGAGAGGTCACATCCCAAAATGCATGGTTAATAGAAGCCCTACTGAGCACACCCCACGATCGTCTAGGGTTGGTCTTCCAAGCAAAATCCAATCACCCTCTATCAAAAGGCTATCCCAAGCTTATGATTGGTCCACACCAGATCCTGTCAAGAGTCCAGTCCTTTCAATCCAGAAGAAAATCATGGTCTTGGTCTTCTTTTTTTTTAAAAGTTGAGAATCCAGCCTGATAACACGGAGAACTGAGAATACTTGAGACTGTAAATGTGAAGAAACCAGAAAGTAGTGAATCACTTTGAACAATAATTACCTGGCTAGCTCCCAAATGTGTGGCCATGGAGAGTCAAGAGGAACTCGGGGAGCATTTTTGTCATCCCAGTGGGGCAGAATAAAGAACGATTTGATTTATATAGCGCACCTAGCCCTCAGGTATCTAGGCGCATTACTTAATGTTACATAATTACAAGGTTGCAGTACATAGTTACAAAGTGAGTAGTATGTAAATACAGTGGTATACAAAATATGTAAAAGCATGAGGTGGAAACATGGTAAATTCAGGTAGAATGTAAAAGTTATATACAACAAATATACAGGTATGCTGCTGCCCCCTGATTTCTGTAGGTTGAATCTAGAGGCTCTAAAGCAGAGTTGTTGTGAAGATCTAGTGGGTCGGTCCGATTGTCTTTGGGTAAATGTGTTAGTCAGGTATTTGGGTGCTGAGTTAGACAGGCATTTATGGGTGAGAAGAGGGTTTTAAACGAGATTCTATTCTTGACTGATAGCCATTGGGAGTTACGTCTGGCAGCTAATATGTGATGAGATCTCGGTATACCAAGGGCAGAATATAAAAGGAAAGGCAAACGTGTAAAAACCTCTGTAGAGGAATGACTTTTGCTGAAACCATAAGGAACATTGGGGAGCCAGCTAGGAGAAGGGAGTCATTCTCCTAGCCCCACGAGGATCATGTAGAACTGTTTTGGGGTTACAAAAATACTGGAACTTATGGAACTTTTAGTTTCAGCAACCTGGGCATCATTGCGACACTTTACATCAAGGAGAAGGTAGTCATTCTCCTGGGTTACGAGCAGGACCAGAACTACTTATGTTTTATCATAGTGACCGGGATAAGAGTAGGAGCCTTTTGACTGGGACAGTGCCATTTGATTTGGTTTTTCGCTGACTTTCTGACTAGCACCAGAGTTGCTTTAGTTTAGGCAGGGAAATCCCATTTGCGTTCAGGACAGATAGGTTGATCTTGCTTTTGAATAATAGAGGATAGCAATCATCGCGGCACCACTTGGTTAGTCTCTTCATTCCACGTCACCACAATACATATAAAGTGGAAGCTAGAAAGAGCGGACACGTCAGTCAGATGTCAAATGGAGTTCAGGCGAGTTCAGGCTGGTGAATTTCCCTGCACACAGTTGAATGCTCTTTTAAGCCATGCAGAGTTTAAACGCTATAAATTGCACATTCAAAAATTGCTGGTGTAAATAGATTTCCAATATTCCGTAGCACCACAGAGACGTATAATTAAAATATTGCAGCACTGTTCCTAATGCTGCCACTTCATAATGATTGCCAAATCACCAAATTGTTAGGTCAGCATCCTCTTAGTATTTTAATTTGTGACCAGCAAGTAACATACAATCTTCAGAAATCAGCCCAGTCTCATTTGCATACCCATGAATGCTAGTTGTTTTGATGATTCGAACACCCTAGTGGTGTTTCCAGGGAGTTGATTAGTTAATCTGCGGGCTATACGCACTGGTATAGCCCGCAGATTGCTTACAGCCCGTAGTTCGGGTTACATTTACGTACCTGAACATCCGGGGATGTCAGCAGGCGGGGAAGCCTGCAAAAGTGGACGCGTTGATGGGTGTATTATTTCAGAATGGAAAGAATTAACGTTCCGTTCTGAAATGTACGTTGCAAGACCAACGTGTCCACGAAGGCACGGCCAGGGAAATGAAACTGGGAAATGACAGCAAAGGAAACGTTTTCGTAGCGTTTCACATTAATAAAAAATGGGCTGACATGAGCTGCACTGCAGCGTTAGAGGGAACGTGTGAAAAAGTTTATTTTTGGCAGTGAAATGAAATGTTGCGCGCACTTCTGGACATTCGTGGAGCATGGGAGTGCCAATGGAGATGAAGGGCACAGAAAGGTAAGTGAATTGCCTGTTAATTTAATGTATGTGCAGATGTAGCTGGACTGCATGTTGAGTAATTGGCAGCTAACATTTGTGTAGTGGGGGGGCACACGCAAAGTAAACTTAATTAGAGAAGGGGGCAGGCATACCCGCACCCAATTCCACTTTAGTACGATACCCCTCCCACCCTAGCACCTTCCACCACCATATAAAAAAAAAATGAAACAGGTTTAATTTAAGTACAAAAAAAATGTCTGCAACATTTACCATTTTGCAATTTTTGTTACTTAAATTAAACAGGTTTCATTTATTCAACTTTTAAAACAGTAAGGGTGTTCTAATAGCTTTATAGAGCTGCAGCTCTTGCTGTACCGGGCATTATGGTCCCTCATAAATATCTTTAAGGCCCAGAACGGCCGGTACGGCCCTCGCTGCAGGTCCATAAAGCTATATTAATAGCGTTTCTGATCCCAAATGTAATCCAATAATGTCTGAAAAATTTGAGGCGAGCAGTGTTTTTCCTGAAATAAGGCTCTTCGATTTGGTAACTTTTTGATGTAAAAACATTTTTAATTAAACATGCTCCCATGACAGTTTTTTCTTCCTAGACACATGCTGACAATTTGTCCGAAACCTGCACATTTTCCCACACTTACTAAGGATCAAGTGGGGCAGGAAAATAGCATTCACCAAACGTTTGTGAAGATCAATGCAAGGTCCCTCTAAGTGGATGTTCACCAGCATTTGTGCCGCCCACCCCTTGTTGGGACGCACCCTCTAAACTGCCCTCTCTTGTATGTGTGGTAACAATTAACAGTTCAATCGATTGGGCACGTTTGCATTTCTTGCTCATGGCCAATAAGCATAAGTTCGTGCGTCTCTCTGATTTGCAAAGGCTTCAGGATCAAGGCATATTTATTGCGTGGGAAAAACTTTGTGCATCTGTGGTTTTCTATCATGTGCCAGCCTGTCTGTTCCATCTCCAGAGATCATTCAGCAGGACGAAGATGATCAATGGAAAAGTCTCTTCTCGTTAATATGGAAATGAGAAAAAAAAACCTTTTGCAAAAAACAAAAACAGCAAAGCGGAGAAGCATTTGATCTGGAAGAATTCAACTGCCTCAGACAATTTACGGATTAGTCCCCGCAAGACATTTCACACAGAAATAAATTCTGGTCACCTGAGAAGAGAGCGATTTTGAGAAATGTATGGAAGATCCGAAGACAAAAAGATGGTCATCACAGCAAAACAAGTTATTCCAAAGCGGTCAAGGACACACCTAGATATTTTTTAAAAGATGGTCCTCTCCTCCACCAGGTTAACCAAAATCCCTAACCGTTGCTACTGTAGCTGAAGGGAAGACCCGGAATGCACCCAAGTGACTCAAACGAAACAGGTGCCAAAGAACCAAAAAACAGAATCACACTGAAAAATAGTGTTTCTCTCGCACCATTATGTCCCCAAGCCCTGGTATTGAATCATTTTTAAGAAGGCAACGGGTTCTCAGACTGAAGGCATCCATTGTTACAACCCAACTCAACGTGAGAAAGATACCCTCTACAGCATACATTCCAGGCGCATCCACTGCAATCTTTGACATGAGCAGAGACTGAGCTTACCCTGGCTAAATACCCTAATATTTTATAACATGACATGGCGGCTCAGGGCTGAAGCACTGAAAGACACAGAGTACAGAGAGGACCTGAGAGAGGAGATAATAGAATACTTTGAAAAGAACACTGGTAGCGTAGGAAAGCACCCTGTGGGAGGCATTTAAGGTAGTGATGAGGGGGGCAGCAATATAAAAATCCAAAGGGCTCCAAGGGGACATAATAAAGGAGCTGCAGAAAACAAAGGAAACTCGAAGAAATGAGTAAAGGGGACACCTCACAAGAAGATGACAAACCTATGAGCCAATTGCAACAAGAATGTGCGGGACACTGGGAGAGACTACACAACTTAAACTACAAGGAATACATAGAAAGGCAACACGCTGGGGTAGGTAAGCCAGGAAGGCTGTTGGCATGGCTATTCAACAGGAGATGCCTAGACCAGTGATAAGGGAGATAAGGGGAGAGGGCGGTCAAATATTGGATACCCAAGAGAGCGTAAATGAGGGATTCCTTAAATTTTACCAACACTTCTACGAAGATGCAGGAGGGGCAGATGAGAATGAGATGAGGGGGATATTAGAGGACATCGGGTTACCTAACCGGAGCACTGAAGAGAAAGAGAGCCTAGACATCCCCATTACATTAGAGGAGTTAGATATGGTGGTCAGACAATTACCTACTGTCAAAGCCCCGGGAACGGATGGGCTCCTTAGTGAGTTTTATAAAACATACAGGTCAGAGGTGCTCCCCCACTGCTGGCAATGCTAAACGAGGCCTTTGAGGTGGGGAAACTAACGGAATCCCTGAGAGAGGCAATAATTATCCCGCTTCTTAAACCAAATAAGCCTAGCACAGATTGTGGGTCGTACAGACCGCTGTCCATGATAAACCAGGATAGTGCAATACTCACGGCGGTGCTGGCAAACAGACTCAGATGGGTTATAAGTGAATTGATACATCATGATCAGAGAGGATATGTGCCAGGCAGGAGTATTGCCGACAACCATAGACGGCTCCATCACGTTATGGAACGGACTGAAAGCGATGCAAACGTGGTCGCAATTGTCTCACTAGATGCAATGAAAGCCTTTGATTCAGTAAGGTGGCCATGGCCGATGGCGGCCTTGAAGGAATACGGAATGGGGCCTGGGTACATGAGGTGGGTGAATCTGTTGTATAACTCGCCGCTTGCTGGGGTCAAAACGGGAGAGATTATCTCCCACAAATGGCAGCTCAGTAGGGGCACCAGGCAAGGCTGCCCATGGTCCCCGATGCTGTATATCCTCGCACGGGAACCCCAAGCGATATATTTGATGCAACAATAGGAAGAGATAGGAGTCCACACCAGGGAGGGGCCGCACCTAATATCATTGTATGCAGACAACATGCTGCTGTACCCGAGGTATCCGGAAGAAAACCTGCAATATATCCTTGAAGTAATGGAACGATTTGCGTCGTTCTCCGTCATCGCGGTTAACCCCAGGAAGTTGTGCATATTCCCCCTTGCGAGATACAAAGGAATTGCGCAAGATAACCTGCCGGTACTACAAATACCCTGGGAAACTAGCACGTTTAGATTCTTGGGAATTGATATTTACCATGAGGTAGAAGAGGAACATCACAACACAGAGAAAGCAGTAGCTAACATCGAAAACAGCATGAAGTTCTGGGCTAAACACCCCCTGGCAATGATGGGAAGGGATGCACTGTTGAAAATGGTTGCATTGCCTAGGCTGTTGCACTTCTTTGTGAATATCCCATATAAGTTGCCCAAACGCTTTTTTGGTAAACTACAGAGCATATGTAGAGGTTTCATCTGGCACAATGCTAGAAATAAGATTACCTTATGGAAGTTACAAAACGCGTATGAGGGGGGCATAAAATTGCCTAACTTCTAGATATACCACCTAGCTGGGCAGTTACAGTATGTGACCAAATGGCTAGCTGAAGACACAACAGCAGAGTCCAGACTGTTGGGGTCAGAATGCGCACCCTACTTTCTGAAAGAACTAATATGGCTGCCCAAATCAGAGCTAAAAGGGCGATCGAAGCTGCTAGAACTGGGTTGGAAGACATGGAGGAAGGCATGCCAGGTCATGGAGAACCCAACCCCGTGCTCCCCCCCCAAGCGCCGCTAGTGGCGCTGAAGGGAGTGGATGCACAACTAAGAAACACGATACGTAGATACTGGGAACCAGTGGGCATAGCAACACTGGGAGATGTGTGGCGGGATGGGAGGGCATTGGAATTCACAACACTAATGGAAGAAACTGTAGTACATCCTGGCCAGTATCTTACCTACACCAGACTGGTAAGGCAGATATGAGCCACATGGTCAGAAATAGCACTAGAAGACCAACCAGATTCGGCCATAGAATCAATATATGATATTTCGGAAGGAGGGCATGAGCAATCCCGGATTTATGAACTGGTAATGTCCAGGGTGGGGAAAGAGGTGACCCAGTTGAGACGGGAGTGGGAGGAGGACGTGGGGGAACCTATGCAGGACGGGCAATGCGAAAGAGCACAGTGGTACCACAAGAAGGTGTCCAGAAACGCGAGATTACAACAAATACAGCTATATGTAACCCACAGAGCATACATGACCCCTCAAAAGATAGTCCGATTTAAGAGCACAGAAACACAAACGTGCCCCAAATAAAGTAAACGCAGGGATGATGCACATGTTTTGGGCATGTCCAGAGATTCAGAAATTCTGGGGAGGTGGGGAGCTTGGGGGGGGGGGGGGGCGTTACCCAGCGCTTCTCTGAGAAAGGCATCAAGCTAGATGTAGAATCAGTGTGGGCGCGCATGATGGGAGAATTTACCAGACCACGTAAAATGAAGCATATGTGCAAACTTAAGGACTTGGCTTATTTTCTGGCAAAACGCAGAACAGCTATGGGGTGGAAAGCTTGTCAGAGACCCAGGATAGAAGTGTGGTGGCATGACCTTCTGAAATGGGCTGAGGCAGAAACAGCAGCATGGTATGAAGCTGCTTATGGGGGGGGGGGGTGATGAAGTGGGAACACTGATGGCCTGGAGACAGCTAGTGGCCACATTAACCGAGCCCACCCGGGCCAGTTCAAGCGAACAGGATACCTCTGGGTGCATGGAAGGAGGGGCGTACTTGGAGGAATAGGTCCAAAGGTGCAACGGAGTAAACTCGAGTTATGGGGGGAAGGGGAAGGGATGGCAGTGGTAAACACATGTTGATGTATACGATGTTTAAACATTATAAGTTTCACTGTCGAGCGTGCTGTGATGTTTGTAAATTGTTAAATAATAAAAATTGTTAAATAAAAAAATATATTTTAGAACATGAGACACCGAAGATGAAAGCCGCAACTGAGCCCAGGCAGTATCAAACAGCCACTTCCCAGCAAAGATCCTACTACAGCCAGAGACATACACAGAAATAATGGTGATTAACTTTGCAGGCTGATAATTTGAGTTCGATTTTCCTAACCCTTCCGCTGACCAAAGTATTGATGGGTAGGGACAATTTTATGTCCTTTTGCCAATTACTGGTAGCAGGGCGAATGAACCAATCAGGCGGGAGAGACACCACTTCTGCTGTGAAGAAGGCAGACCACTTTAAGCTTAAATCACAAAACATGCGAAGCGCACTTATGGAATAGAAAAACCTGGAACTGTGTGTGAACTCCAGCCTGAATCTTAGGGAATGTAGATATACAAACCTATTTTAGACTCAGAATCCAGCATCATTGACATCCATAACAGCAGATTTACCTTTCTATATACTCAAACTGAATGCTTAAGTATTCAGCTAAGTAGATTAATAAATAGCCCTCCCCGCTACCCCCAATTGCAGCAGGCCGTATAACACTGCTGTCTGCCCGGATATTGAGCCCTCAGAGTCTGAGCCAGGAAACAAAAAAGTACTCATGAATTGTTACCGGCTTACAAGAGAACAGGTGGTTTCCAAGTCTGTTGTAAAAGCAGACGGTATCAAACAAAACCTCTGCCCCCTTTATCCACTGTCACAGTAACAGGAGCATTATTCAGCCGCTGCAGGCCACCCCAGGCCAAAGAGTACATCTTGTTCAGATTTGGAGGCCAGAGTCAAAAGTACACTGGAGTTAGGGGTAAGGGGGGGTGGGGGCGAGAAGAGGGGGTGGTGACGAATTAGATATAACCTTGACCGATGACAGGCCACAAATTTGCATTAGACACTTGGGGAGTATGGTGTGATGTGTGCTTGTGGCAAAAAGAGGGGGCAAGCAACTTCTTAAACTTGGCTAGTAGCTTGCAACTTGACATTTTTAACCCTGCTAATATTCACTACTGTGGCTGCCATATTCGTCCCCTCAGTTTTTCATGTATACACACCATTTCTTACTGGACAAGAGTCAACTATCGAATGCACATTTTCAGGCCTGTTCTGGTTGAAGGAGCAGATCCATCTAAATCCATGAATGCAAGGTCAGACAAGAAAACCTTTAAAGGAAGTATTAAAAAGCTTCAAGATCTACTGGCATTAGGTCCTTGGGGGATAGAGCTGGGCAAATATTGTGGAGCAGTGGTTACCCTGGATTTAAAAAAAACAAACAAAAAAATAAAAGCGCATCATGTCTCATTCAGACAAAGCAGCAGAAATACATTGTGAAGGGTGGCAGCCTGCTGATTTCAGTCCACAGCTCAAGGTCAATTGTGCAGGTAAGGAAACGACCACCTATGGCACCAACACCAGTCTAACCCGGATAAACACAGCCAACATACAGCAGCATTGAAAGGGTTTGCGGTTGACTTGTGTTGATACAGTTTAAGGACTCTGATTGAAGCTTATAATCAAAGGGACCCCTGCCTTATTATACAGTTGTGAACGATGGGTATTTACAGATATTTATCCCATCAACAAAATAGGGGGCCATATTGTGGTAAACCTTGCTGCATTTGCCCTCTAGCAAACACATACCTTACATCAGAACCGATTTAAGGATACAATCTGCAAAAATGTTTGCTAAAAGGCCGAGCCATATAATTTTAAATTAAAATAATAGAAGCAAGGGGCATAGCAAAGATGACCAACGGAGCAGTCACTTAAATGCCAGCTTAGATTTCCCATACCCAATGCACTTAAAGTACTCCTGTGTATTCCATCGCCGAGAGCGGAGTCCCGCTCATGTGGTGGTGAGGAGATGGAGTTACCTATTGCAACCGGGAGGTGCAGAAGGCACAAGGGAGGCTCCTCAGGCAAGCAACACAGAGCCCTGCCAAGATGAGTGAGGAGCAACAAACCATTGGAGTACTGAGAATTCAAAGGTTCCCAGTAACCGAAGAAGGCCTGAGGTCTAGAGGATAGGCAACCGTACACTGGAAGATTGGTGGCGCTGCAGACTCATCTGGGGGAGCCTCTGTGCCGTTGCGCTGAGGAGACGAGCCCTCACCGCCCTCATTCACCAGGCCATATGAATGGCCTTGCGGAAGAGGCAGAGGTGCCCAGTGCAGCCTCACACGAAGAAGGCCCTATGAAGCAGTGCAAGCAAGAAAGGAGGTGAGCCACATCGTGAAGAAAGGGGAGGAGGGGTGGACTGAGGACTAGGCGAGGGGGGCTTTCAGCACCCTCGAATCTCATGTGCACAAAGGCCACCATCTGTGAAGTGTAGGGATGAGAAGGCACATGAGAGTCTGTAGGGGGGGTGACGCCACTCGCACCAGCGGAGGGGTTGAAATCGGACTCATTTAATGGAGACAGCCAAGACAACACACCTCCCAACACCAAAGACAATGACGTAGCAGGTCAAGGCCCTCCAGATCCCGGAGAGACAGATGGGCACAGTAAGAACAGAGCCTGTGGATACACAGAAGACGGTGCAGCAGCCGGGACCGGGATAGCCAGGCACGGGCCTGTGTTAAGAGAAAGCTGCATTAAGGACCCAGGAAATATGTTGAACTGATAGAAGACACATTGACGAATCAGCAATATGGCAAAGTAAAACAAACTTATGAAAACTGCGACGCTCATTTCTCCAGGGTAATACCCCCTCAGAAAAGTGTGCTGAAGGAAGGAGGTAGTCCGGGGATGGGGGGGGCTGGTTCGGTGGGGTGAGGGAGTGGACAAAGACCCGTTGACAAGGGGCATGATGCGCTCCATGATTAAAGACTGCAAGGGCGATATATCCAATCTTCTCAAAACGGAGGTTGCCACAATCAAGGATGAACTCTCAAAAGCGATATCTGACAATAAAAAAAAAAAAAAAAAAGAGAACAACGATCTGGGAGACACGGTATCCGGAAACTAAAAGGTATTTGTAACTCTGGCAGTGGCACTACCCATATAACCCAAGAAATCCAGATCAAATACTTAAAAGAGGGAGTGGAGGAAACCAATAGAGGTTTCATCTCAGATCCGTTTACTCTGCTACTCGATAACCCTAAAGAAGCTCCAATAAAGACAGGGTGGATATTAAAAAGAGTGTGGGATGGAGAGCATAGATATGTCCTGGTTAAACTCCACAAACAAAAAGGCCTACTCACAGAAGCAATAAAAGGGCCCATCGATCTTAAATGAGCAAAGGTGCAGATTTGCAAAGATGTCACACAGCTTACCTTAACGATGCAAAGGAAAATGAAGCCCATCACAGAAACAGTGGCTGAAAAATAAAGGGGTTAGATATCGGTGGACATACCCATTTAGATTGCAATTCTGATGGAAGGATAAGGTGATTTGTTCAATGCCGACCAGGGAGCATCCCTTCTCCGGATCGAATTAGGGTGAGAGGTGGGCCAGAGGAATCTGCGATGGGCTCCAGGAAAAATTTGGACAATGACTAGGGGAAGAGGCAGAAAGGAAGGCAGCGCTGAGAAATAAATTGTAAAATGTTGGCTTGGCAAGTGGTCAAGAGTGCAAGAAAGTAACACTACATTGGGCCATTGGCTTCCGGGGGCGGAGAGTTTAGCCGTTGATATCTATATTTTGTTTGCCCTTGTGAGGAGGTGGGACTGGCTCTGTTATGGTTACACATTAGGGGGAATGTTTGACTCGGGGCAGAGCTCTATATTTTGAAACGTCAGACAAATAGGCATAGGGGACCTGCCAATATAAGAATAGGGCTTGGGACAATCTTGTGCTTGAAGGATGCACCACACCACCAGGTCTAGGGGCACAATTGAAGCAAGAAAGCATCTGGATAGAGAGCTTGAAATGCTCATCCATGGCCGTTAGGTGGTTTATTGAAGTTTTGGTCAGGAAATATACATGGGCTCAATACCCCAAATAAGAGGGTCCAGTTGAGAGAGCAAAGTGATAGCATTACACGAGACTCATGTAACAGCATTACACGAGACTCGTGTAACACTTAAGGATCAATATTGATCGATAAACGAGATGTATCCGATTCAAATTCACTGTAGTGCCTCATCCAAAAGGGCAGGAGTGGCTATAATGATGCGTAGGAGGTTTACCTTTACATTGGCTGACTCTACTAAGGATAAGGAAGGCAGATATGTAATAGTGAAGGGAACAATAGAGGGTAAAACACTCAAGATGGCCTCAGTTTATGCACTGAACACAAGACCGGAACAGTTCCTTCCAGCCTTCCTAGAAACCCTCAATAGTCAGAGAAGGGGAATGTTTCATTGCGAGTGATTGGTACACTGTCACAGAGAATGACTGGGACAGATCACCTAATCTCCCTCCTCCCACTGCAGCCAGATTTTATCCGCCATCTGTGGTCTATTGCTGCCTGCGATTACAATGTGGGTCAAGGAGTAATGCTAGGTTATACCTTGCCTTCCTTCCTTCCTTCCTTCCCAATTGATCGGAGGATGTTCTTTGGTATGATCTGAGGTGGTCTATCTTTCAATTGATAAGTGGATATGTTGTAGAGCAGTAGATCCTTACTTCTTTTAAGGGTCCAGGCATAGGGGATAGGTTTCTCCCTCAGCCTAGTTCCGCTGTGTATCACCCTATGGGCATTCTTTCTAGTTATGTGGTGAAGAGCCAGGATTTGAGGAGTTTCCTGAATTGTAGATGATCTCATGTTCCGTATGTTCTTTGGTAGTTGGTTCCAGGTTTTTGGTGCAAGGTGGGAGAAAGAGGATACTCTGAGTTTTCTATTGGTGTATGATTTGGGTTCCAAACTGATGTCGCTACTGGATCCGAGTGGCCTTGTAGTGTGATGTACGTTTATTTTACTTCTAAGGAACTCTGCGCCTTAGTCGTGGATTGCTCTGTGGGTTATGCACATTGATTTGAACTTGGTCTGCTGTTTGATGGGTAGACAGTGTAGCATATTCAGCGCTGGTGTGATGTGTTCTCTTCGAGGTAGTTTAAAGGAGCAGTCTGGCCGCCACATTTTGGATGCGTTGGAGTTTATTTAGGAGTCGTTCAGGCACGCATAGATATAAGCTATTGGCATAGTCTAATCTGTATACGATGAGAGCGATGACGGTAGTTGTTTTGTTGGTGAATGAGAGGAATGGGAGGATCCTTTTAGCCACTTGAAGGCGAAAGAAGCATTTTGAATGGAGTGTGTCCTCCAACGTATTCCTCATCTTTGACATGTACTGTCCAGCTTCAGACAACTTTTCTGGCAGACGGCGATGTGCATCGAGTCAATGTCCCTCAAAGGCCTAGGTCGAGGGTGATGTAATCGGAGATCATATATTACACTTACAGCGCCGATTGGCCTCAGTTCCATTTTTCCGATACAGCTATTGCTTTGTCTAACGAGAATCGGCAAGCCTCATCGTCTAACGACCTGTTTTTGATAAATTCTTCGAAAAATCCTTCGAGAGGTCTTCATCCTCGATGCCTTCAACACCGAAGACCGGTTTAAAAAAATGCCGGGACTGTGGGTCCAAGATGTCCCTTACCGACACGCTCTGTCTGCTTGTGGTGCCTTGGCGAGGACCATGACACGGCCAATTGTTCAAAATGTCAATCCATGACAGGAAAGACCTCGAGGGAGCAGAAGGGGAAACTCCAGGTAGAAAAATTACCCAAATCCCCTAAGCCCCGACCTGCTAAGCATTCGGCCGACTAGTCGCGAGGAGACTCTCCTCGTAAAAAGAAGGCAAAGCAATCTAGGTCAAGGAGTGACTTGTCGGCTAAAAAGTCGAAGAGGAGGCACCGGAGGGCGCCTTCGTAGACATCTTCCTCCGATGATTCACCCGAAAGCCTTACACGTCCCACCTTCATCCACTCGGTTTTCCATTACACCACTCATTTGGCATTTAATGGTTTTGAGGGTGTCCTCAGAGCCCGATATGCGCTGCTCGGCCTCGATTGAAGATTATTTGTGCAGGTCATGCTGGTAGGGATACCTCTGAGCGGAGGCCATCGATTGTCCCTTCCTTCCATGACGGAGCCCGTAATGGCGGTCATCACGCCTTTCAAAGAGCCTCCCAAGCCATCGTAGCCCTCTACTACACATCCATCGTCGCCTGGGTGATGGGACGGCGGTAGTATTCATTGTATACTGCTCCATCTTGCTCCGAGTCCAGGGTTTCCCAGGTTTATCCATCAACATTAGAGCAGAGGGCCCAGCGTGTGTGGGGCCAATAAAGATAGTCCCAACCCAGAGGGTGTCCCTTGCAAGCCTCCTACACACCAATGCTATAGTGTCAGCAAAGCAGAAGACAGGAGGAGCACAGAGGTGCTGAGGGTCTACGTTGGTCAAACGTGGAAGCGGCCTACAACGCCGTCTTAGCAATCATGCTGGTGTGTACTGTTTACCAAGGGAGTGAGGCCACTTCCTTCGTGGCTCAGGTGCACCACTTCCTGCCCCACTCCTCACCACATGTGTACAGTGCCTAGCATTGAGATCCCGGCACCCTCTTCAGTGGATGTTGGTATAGCGACTTCCTTGTGCAAAATGCATCCTTCCTCCTTCAGCAAATGATGTGGGCGCGAGTCTAAAACGTTCCCACTTTCAGGATCTTCATCCAGTACTTGTGTGGCTGGAACGCTGCAAGAGTGAACTTGACTGATCACTTCGCCTCGGTCGCTCCATGGTCATCACTTGGGAAGTGGGTCTGTCGACATCCTGGAACCGGCAAGTGGGGTGTGGAAGGGGAGGTTGCTAACCTCTGTTACTGCACCACATCAGGTATTCCCCCCCACCCTCCCAGGCCGTCTACACGCCATGGGCAAAACACAGTCGGGGGTCGGGCTGGAGAACGCCCATCCACCGTCACTGCTCGGGAATCGCACAGTAGATGCCACTTCCACGCAAGCCCCGGTTTGGAGCAAGCAGGATTATGGCGCCAAGTTCTCAGAGCGCCTGCCTCGGCGGTCTCTCCTCCTACTGCACTGGTAGCCCCACTGCTCAGACAGGCTGCCACCCCACCAGGACCCCCCCCCACCGCACCTGGATGCAGCGTGAGCAGGATGTGATACAGGATGCTAGCAAGCGCTCCTGGGGATATGCCCGCTAGCCGCAGTGGGCAAGTGCCAAAAATGGCACAGATCGTCCAGGCACACGATCTTCCCCAGCTCCGCCACTGCCGAGCCAAACTCCTCTGAACCTCAGACCCCCACCGGGGTGCGCAACATAGGTCCCGCAACCCAATAAGTGCAGGATCTTGTATTAGACATCGGTTCAACAGGATATATTTCCCATGATGTTGTAGGCCATAGAGGAGCCGAGGTAGCACATGTCTACATGCTCCACTGGCAGGCCACGCCCCCATCCATGTAGAATGTTGACCTGTATCTCCTCTTGTTGCATGCAGATCGAGCCTTTCTGTGTATTTCAGTAAATGCCTCTCAGTCCCCAAGAGCAATAACTCTCCCCAATTCCTCCCATTTCCGTTTGAAGGGCCAATCTTCCTCTCCCAGAGAATCCGTGATACACCTGTAATGCTTCTCTATCAATCCCTTCATGCTGTCTGTATCTTGCAGTGTCTTTTCAAATGATGTAAGTGGTCTTATAACACCCTTCTTTACAGACGGTAGTGCAACTAAAGCCGTACCTGTTGGTGTCTAAACTGGTCATCCTCTTGCTGACCGTAATCACGTTCACAATTTTCAAATGTCTTTATAGTGTCCTCCCTCACCATGTCCCCAATTTTCCTTCATCCCCTTCTTTGCCAAAAGTCAAACTCTTGTCTATGAGAGCCGGTGTGAAATGTTATCAAATTCCCCTTCTTATGTACCAAATCCCATGCCACCATTGTGCCCCTAGAGATCAGATTTAAGTAAATCCCCTTAGCACGCTGTTGCTTATTTAACCATGTCTGTTTCCACAAATGCAGACCTGCTATGGCTTGCTCTATGAATGACCAGCGTTTGTCTGATTCTGGTTGCAGCCATTCTGCCATTATCCTTATTTGGGAAGCCAGGTGGCAATTCATAACATCTGTACACAATAGTCCTCCCATGCCTTTGGTTGTAGCCATCCATCTCTTACTTGCTCTAGAGCCTGCCCAGATGAACTCTAGAAGGGACGTATGTATTTCCCCCGTAGCCGTATTGTGGGATTGGACAAGGGAACATTTTGGAATCTGCATAGTAACCTGGGTAGGTTGTTCATCTTAAACCAGCCACGTAAAGTACAATTTTCTTCATCTATTTAAATCGTTAGAAATTTCTTTAAAAAGGGTGGGATAGTTTGCTCCTTCAATATCTGCTCCTTCCTTTGTGATATTAATGCCCAGATATTTCCTGCGCCATATGACCAATCGAATGGCACTATCTGTCCGATTCTCTTTAATGTGTTATCTGACCCAGTTATGTTAATTTCTGGCTTGTGGAAGTGAATTCCCAATTTGCTCCAAACCTAATTTTTCCATTAGTTCCTCCACTGACTAATGGGCCAGTAGTTGAGAGTACTGCCTCATCAGCAAAAGACTTATACTCTGCTTCTCCGACTCTAAACCCTTTAATTCGGTCAGTTTCGAATACGCTTTGCGAAAGGTACCATTGCAGTGGGTATCCCTGCACCATCCCCGTCCCAGTGAGATGGTGTGTCACTTGGCCATTAACATAGATTCTGGCCTTGGGGGAAGCATAGCCAACCATTACCATGTTAAATCCCATTTTACCAAAAATCTACCATATGAAGGACCAGCCTACAAAGGCTTTTTCGGCATCCAAAGACCGGAACAATGCTTGTTCTTTAGCCCTATTTGCCCATCAGTAGGGTTAATTTCCGGATGTCTCCAGTTGATCTGTTTGCTACGAAGCTGATTCGGGTTGATGAGGGTTTGCATAAAGGGGCCCAATCTATTAGTTATAACTTTGGTGTATATTTGATTATCCAGATTGAGCAGTGAGATAGGCTTGTACGATGCACATTTGGCTGCCTCCTTTCCTCGTTTTGGTATTGGCTCTATATACGCCTCAGTCATTGAGTTTGCCACTATTCCTTCCTTCAGCGAGTTAAAAAGTTCTAGCATCGAGTCTATGAGGGTGGGGGCCATTGCCCTGTAAAAAGCTGGTGAGAAACCATCCGGCATGAACTCTTGCCAGTCAACAACCCGTTGATTGTTTAAAACACTTTCTGCCTCTCTGTTGGTCTGTCCAGCCAATCTCTATTCCTCCTGGGGATGATGGTAGCTCCATTGATGGGTAAACTCTCCACCTCCTGCTCACGTACCCTTTCCGCTCACGATTAGGGTTTTAATTCCCAGAAGGCTTTCAGCTTATGTTACACTCCCTCCCCCCCCGACCCACTTCTTTCCCAGTATCGTCCACTAGCCTTTGGATAAAGGCCCAGTCTCGCCGAGCGCTAAGGCCATTTGCTAAGAGTCTTTCTGCTTTATAATGGGGTTTTCTTTGTTATCCCTGACCACAGCGCCCTTTAGAGTGATCTCATTCAGTTTCCACATGTATTGGTTGTTTTGTCTCCCTTCTAGTTGTGTTGCCAGCAGTATCACAGAATGGTCTGACTTTGTGCTAACTCGAATGTCCAATACCTGAATGTGTCTGAAAGTTGTAGCCAACAGAACGATGTAGTTCATGTGGGAGTATTTGTGCACAGTGGTGCAGTCCCTTACCCCGGATGTAGGTGATAACATTTCAACAAGCCCCATCTCTGCCAATTCATCTTTCATTCTCTTTGTGATTTCGCCTGTCTGGAAGAATTTGGATGGGGTTGATCTGTCCCAGCTGTTCTCCATGACCGAGTTCCAATCACTCACAATAAAACATTCCCCTTCCCTGACTATCAAGGGTTTGTAGGAAGGCTAGAAAGAACTGTTCCCGTCTTGTTTACAGTGCATTAACTGAGGCTATCATGAGTGTTTCACCCTCTATTGTTCCTTTCACTATTACATAGCTGCCTTCCTTATCCTTAGTAGAGTTTGTCAATGTAAAGTTAATCCTCCTATGAATCAATATAGCCACTCCCGGCCTTTTGGATGAGGCACTGTAAAGAATGGAGGGGGGTGTTCTGTATTCCTGCTCTCTATATGGCAGAGTAGAGAGACGGAGCACCCCAGCCAAGATTCTCGATTCGGAAAATGTGAACAAGCAATCAAGGCTTAAGCTCTCAGGAGGTTAAGTACAGTGTAGTCCCCAAACACCCAGAAAGGAATGTACACACACTACGTTAGTGAAAACACAGTTCTTTATATAAATAAGGCTTTTATTATGTACACATGCAATAACACACTTTGTGCTTGTCAGGATTGGGTCCCGTCTGACTCGTTCATCAACAGGCAGGAACGAGAAACCAAGGTTAAGCCAACGTTTACCTACTTTAAGGGGTCTAATGTCACAACCATTCAGAAATGGTCCCCATTCCCGTCCTCCCTGACCTCTAAGGTCATGTGGATGCGGGTTGCCGTGGCAACTATGGCATCTATTACACACCCGCTGCAGAGCATTACGTGGGGAGGGCGGAGTTTAATGATTCCATGACAACCCTATATAACACTTGCAGGTTGCCGTGGACGCCGCTTCTGATTTTGTAAAATCGCGGCTTTGCTCATGTTTTCACTTTGTTCTTGTCCCGTACTCCTTACCCTTCGCCTCTGCCTCCTGAACCTGGTTGCCCAAAAAGAAACCCCGGGACCTATGCTTCTGCTTGCCGAATTAAACCCTGAACTTGCTTACACGTGAACGGACTCAGTACGTTACTGGATTGCTCTTCTGCCTGCCGAATTAATCCCTGAACTTGCCTATACATGAATGGACCCAGAACGGTACTGGACAACTCCTCCGACTGCCGATTGAAATCCTGCATTCAGCCTGCACAAAGCCAAACCCGGACAGCTACCTGACCTCTCTCATTACTCATGAAGAACACCTGATGGAAATACTCTCCACATTGCTACAATATTCACAGATTGTTTTCTTGCTGCTCAACTACCAACACCACGCTTAAAAAACACCAGTCCAGACCGGTCTTACAGCCATTCTCAAGATCTGTCGGGAATCAGGGGGTGGAAGTTGTGGAGCCGCTGGAAGCAGTGCACCACGCTCTAGTCCTCATCCAAGATGGCAGAGTCATCTATAAATGCTGACTCGGCCCCCGAGATCAGTGCGTTGTATCTGTTTGTTTTGCATGCTAAACGCTCCGTTACTCTGTGTATACTTTCCTTCCTTGGGCTTCTGAGTCGCCTTGCCTTTCAAGTCCTTTTCGGACTCCTCAACTTTCCTCTCCGTTATTCCCTTCTCGAACAGCCTTCTAGTGTCGGCGTGTTCGCTGTACTTACTTCCCCGAACAGGTCCTTCTGTTCGCGGCTGCAGTTTGCCTCGTTGTTGCTTCAGCTCTTGCTATCTTTGCTTACCCGCGTACGCCGTTACGTATCTCGCTCTTCCTTGCTCTTTCGGCTCGGCTTCTCTGCCGCTCCATTCATCCTGCCTGCAGTCTCCTTCTGTGCGCGGCAGCGTTTTCTTACTTACTATTCCTCTGCGTTCCCTGCTGTACTTGGTCCACCGACAGTCGGAACGCAGCACTCTCTTCTTGACTCAGGTCTAACTCATCACCGCTATATCTAGCCATTCATCTCTCCACCGGGTGTACATTCTATTTTCTCCTTCGGTTTACTTATCTTTCATCTGAATTTCCTTCCTCTTTCTGTTATCTATTCTTCTTGCATCCTTTCTGGGATTCCTATCTAAGATTCCGTTTCATACTTGCAGTACTCATTTACCGGAGAGAAGGGTTCTGGTAACCGCTTCCTTGTACAAATCGGGGAGTTTGTTTTTCGGATACGCAATACCAGACCACTCTACTACTTCATCCATCACCATCCTTCATCTTCAGTGCCAGCTGCTGTTAAATCCTGCAGTAGAGGCGATTCCTACGCTCTGCCTGGATTTCCTTGGACTGACCACCTCGTCTCCTACTATCAATATCTACAGGGTTTTTTCTGCCTTTGGCTTTTTCCCCTGGATGAGAGGCTGGCCCCCCTGGAGGCCTCCAGGACAGGTTCCCGCCTCTGTCAGGGTGGCCTCCGGAGGGGATAGACCTTATCTGCATGAGAAGAAGGTCCAGACCCCTAAGGACAAGACCTCCAGTAAGAAAAGGAAGTCTCCCAGGACCAAGATCCATCCCGAAGGGCAAGTCCCAGAAGAATCAGGTGAGGAGCAAGGGGAGGTGGAACCGGAGTCTGACAAGATCCACGAGAAAATCCGCACCGCAACAGTGTATTCCATTAAGCGCACAGACTTGAGACTTTCTTTGCTGGCGCTTAGACCGCTAGACATCCTCGTTCCGTCGGGGTAGGAACCGGGACTAGAGACTTGCTGCCTACCGCCTAGGCGTCCTCGTGCATATTGTTAGAATCTAAATACACTGTGTGCCCAGTTGGTTTACATGCTTTCCTCTTGTCCATCTTGGTAAGTCCCTTTTATTGACCCTCACTGTTTCTTGATTCTCAGTCTTGTTCTCTAGTCTCATTGCTCTCGTTCTCTAGTCTTATTGCTCATGTTCTGTTTTCTTAGAGTACCACCTTGAAAGCCCTACCCAGCAGGACTTAAGAGCTAGCCTCAGGCCAGCTAGGAAGAAACCATATTTTCACTGGCCAGTGTTCTATTAGTATTTCTGGTTCATTGTGTCTCGGACAGCTCTCCAAATAACCTGCCTTTTGTTCCCTTGCGACTAATTGAATCCTCTGTATTTAACGTGTTGTGTCCAGAGGGGTACATTGGTAGAAAGAACTCAACGGCTACACTTTGGGTTCAACTACCACAGATTCTGACAGTGCTCAGGCAATTCTAGAATGATAAATATATACAGTCTCTATGTGGTACCACAATTACTCCTTTGATTCCATTAAAATACATCAACTGTAGACAGTTTCAAATGGCATACACATCAATTAATAAGTGAACCACCAATAGACATAGGAGGAAAGCAAGGGGGTTAAACAATTGGCAGAATACTTGGTCTTATTACCTAGACACAGTTCCGAGTGTGGATTCCCCCCCCCCCCCCGCCACCCCCACCTGGTGAACCTGTAAATGTAATAAACAAGCCCAATCCATATATTGTTCAGCAGTCTCATTTCCCTCTACAAATGTTCTACTACCCCAATGTACCGGGTTTAGCAGAATTCAACATTGGGTCGTCGACAGATGCTTGAGTGAACTCCCTTTAAGACAGGAGCAATTGATTGTCGAGATCCCTCAGAGAGAAGGTTGAACAATGGCGTTGAGGCAGCTGCTTCGGTCCTGGCGGTGCTCGTTGAAGTCCTGCGAAGAGGAGGCATGCGGTGCACCTCTACAACAATAGTTTGTTGCCGCAAAGAGTCAATGAAGAACGTAGGTCCAGCAAGGGTGTCGGGTCATCAGCGTTTGGCGTCGGCAATCGGGACTCAACCACTGTTGGCTTTCGGATCTTCTTTGGCGTCTTTGAGGACTTCAGGTGGCGTGAAACCCACTGGCGGATTCTCATCGGTCCGGCGGCGACCTTGACTTACTCTGACAGGACAAAGCAGTCGACAGTGAGGAGCAAAGGAAACCTTGATTCAAAGTGTTCTTAGGCAATGCAGCATTGTGGCTCCGGGCGACGAGATTGCATCGTCCTCCGAACCTCGGTCGACAGCGGCGGTCGTCAATGGCCTCAACGTCTTGGCGCTTCACTTCAGATTCCTTGGCGTTCCCAGTCTCCGGTCGGCATATCGATGACCGACTTCCAGGGAGCCTTGGTGAAGGTTAGCTGGTGCACAATGGTCCCTCGTAGCTCAGCAAGAGGTCTCTTAGCCAGTTCCTCTCAGTCCTCAATGGCAAGGCAGCTTTCAGATTGCATCGAATGGAAACAGCAGTTAACCTTCTTCCTGGTCGGCTTTGAGATCAAGCATCAAGTTTCGACTTCAGCTTCTGAACAATTTCCATCAGTGAGAGTTCCCCAGATATACTGTTTGGTCTCTCATTCAGTCTGCTGGGCCACACTCAGGCAACCAATCATCCAGAAGGGCATTCATGCAGGCAGGCAATCCGGCTCACAGTGCCATTCTCCTCCATCCAGACACTCACAACAAAGAATGTGGATTGGGACAAGTACCCAGCATTGAGCACTCCACATTGCATTCATACCATTTTCGGGCAGGGCTGTCTCAGTCTTTGTGTCACATACCAGAAACCAGACACCCATAACATGAAATGCACGTTGGTCACACACTGCATTCACCAAGGGTGTACCCACAACATACAGTCACTGGGAAGGCTCCAGCCAGTCTGGCCTGGACTTCCACCACAATACCATATATGGAACTTCCACCCAACAGCCAGTCAGGGGAAGGGACAGAGTCAGGGCTTCCCAACACTTTGGGAAAACAAGGTAACCGGCAATAGAAGGCAAGAGGCCACGGGGGCCATCTTGTCTTCTATCAGGAATCACCGATTCCAATAGCAGTGCCCGAGTATCCCAAAATGGAGGATACTTGGAGCAACTGTCAAATTCAGCATGGAGCTGCCACCAGTCCATACCCTGCTCTGTGGGCCACACAAGTGCCCAGAAATATACACCAGGGGGTGGGGGGGTACAAGGTTGTACCCCAACCTATGGGTACCATAAGGGTATCCCAAGGGTCTGTTCACCAAACCAAAAAGAGGAAGAACTGCACTGCCAGGAGTCCCACATGGGCTCCTGTGCAAAGTAAATACAACAGAACACACATGATCGAAGTACCAACAGGACAAGGACATGGAGGCCCTGTCCCTCCAATTCATTTCCAGCATCACAGGCACTATAGTGAATTTAAATTGGATACATCTCGTTTCTCAGTCAAAATTGATCCTTAAGTGTTACATGAGTCTCCCTTAATGCAATCACTTCTGCCCGCTCAACTAGACCCTCTTATTTGTATATTTCCTGACCAAAACCTAAAAAATAAACAAACCACCCAATATCCATGGATGAGCATTTCGAGCTCTCTACACCTCTCTGGTGGGGAGGGAGTGGGGAATCATCCCTTACAGTATGTGATATACGCGCAACCGTTGACCGTATAATTGTCATGATAAATGGTTGGTCACAGCAAGGTAAAATTATTTGTTGTGTTATGAAATTTTTTTTTTTTTTAAAAATGACTTTCTACATAGATCCTACAACCCAGATAAACTACACAGATCCAATACAGACACATAAAACATGCTGAAGCAGTGTGGATAGGAGGGGACTTTGACTCAAATTATGGTGTGCTGCTCAAAACTGAACGGACAATGGAGAGTCATTGAGAAATTGATTCATGAAGTAGGGGAGAGGCTCAAATGCATGCTTAAACCGGACTTTGTTATGATGGGGCTCTATTCAGAAGGTGAATGGGAGGGACTGGATATCCAACTCAGACTGACTGGGACACGAGCGGCAAAGCTAGCGATTGGCTCAATGTGGGGCAAGAAACCCACCAAGGAGAAACGTACAGTTCTGACTATCATCAGAATTACAAAACTCTGCGTAGTCTTTGCAATGCTCTAGAATACTTGACATACTTCGCCAAATAAAAAATGGACTCAATATAACATATAATAATCTTCAATTAAGACTCAGAAGAGATTATAGGGGTCCTCGCTTCAACGTACTACCTTTGTTAGGAATAGCACGAGCATCAAAGGGTATTGTATTGCGCCTCACTGTTAGCAAACCTGCCGATTTTGCTTGATTAAATGCTGCTGCGAAATCACAAAACATTTGTAGATTCACTGCCCAGAATTTGCACAAGACTACTGTAGATATTTGGGAACAATTTGGGACACAGATCATGGTAAGAGGAAACTTTTAAAATGGATGACATTGGGGTGGGTGAAGCAGCAGTGCGGAAGGGGGGGGGGAAGCAGCAGCAGTGCAGAAGGGGGGGGAAGCAGCAGTGCGGAAGGGGGGGAGCAGCAGCAGTAGTGCGGAAAGGGGGAGGAAGCAGCAGTGCGGAAGGGGGGGCAGGAGCAGCAGTGCAGAAAGTAGTAACATGAAAGGGTGAGGGGGAGACTTAGGAGCAAGAGAGGGATAGAGGACAAAGATACAGGGAGGAGAAAGGAGTCCAGAAGGAGGAGAGTAGTGAGAAGAGAACACCAAGATGTGAGGGGAAGAGGCGTACAACAGCACAGTCTGGACTAATGTCTATTAGGCACCATGCATTTCCCCAATTAGACCACTAGCTAGAGAAGGGACAGATGGGTAATCCAGATAGAGAATGCCTTTAGGTTGTTACTCCTATTATTAGACAGTAAGGTGGAATCGCCTGTATATACTAACCTGAGGGAGGAATGCCATAGGGCCCATCTATTTTGTTTTTTAAAACCTTGAACAGTCAAGAGTGTTGATCAGTGACAGTATACACACACACAAGTCTACTATTGCAGCAGTACTGTACTTAATTTTTTTTTTTTCAAAACAAACGAGAAGAAAAATTGAGGCCCTCTTTGAAGTTCAATATAGTGCCTTTGGGAACAAAACCATCACCACTGTAGTGGAGGAGCCTTACACACCCGAAAGTCACTAGAGTCATCCCCTGCCTGGTCCACAACGTACAAACTGAATACCAAACACAAACCTTAGTACTGAACGCAATGACAGAGGTATTTCTATAGCATGCGCTGCCCAAGTTTGTAGCCCCAAAGTATTAAATCAGCATTGTCACCACTATCCTGGCGCAGATTATATCTACAACACAAAATATGCCTAAAGATTGCAGAAGTTTGGCTCACAGAGACCAATAAAACTGCCATAAATGACTTACTCCCAGATAACTACCAACTACCAACTCATTACCGAAGGTAGAATCAATTCATTGGTTGGTGGAACAGCATTCATCTTAAAATAATTAATACATTTAAAAAAAAGAACGTCTGCCTAATAGTCAATATTCACCCCGAATCAGGAATTTAATTTTACATGCCACTTTTCAGATTCCATCTCATGTAATTTCGGTCTCCTTTGGGGACCTACTAAAAATTTGTAAACATCCTTCATTTCAAAAGTAGTCAATACATTTGCTTTGACAATACCATAAGGAAACTCATTTCTGGCTATAGAACCCGTGACCAAATCTTACTAGGTTGTCAGATTTCGAAATTAATCAAATAACAAATGAGAATTCTGGGTGGAATATTGATTGCGGCCCTGCCAATCAGGATGGTGTAACTTCAGGCTCTAATCTTTACTAGTAGCCAGACCCTTATCAACGTTTCTGCTCCTCTGCAAATCGGCTATCTTTATTTTGCTGCCATGTGCTACAGTGCCTTGACTGAAACGCACACGGACGCATGTTTCGCGCTCTCCTCAGACAAGAACTACAGAATATTATCAATACGTCACTCACAATATTGTGCCTCAAAGCTTAACAGGTGCAGCTGTCCTCCCATGTCTGAAGAAAGCCACCTTAAACTTTGAAGATCCAAACAGGTCTCAGATCAGGCAGAGACACAGAATCTTTTTTGGTGGCAGAGGTGATGGAAGGAGAGTGGCAGATGCTGGGCTGTGTCACAGTGTTTAACTGGCTAGAGTCATCAGCTGACTAACAATGCCCATAACCCCATAATCCGGGGAAGTCTTCCTAAAATTGGCATACACCCTATGGTCATAAATTGGCTCCAATCCTTCCTTGGAAAGTGAACTCAATCAGTGGCTCTGTCACAATTAGAATCACCTTCTAAGGCCCCCTTTTGTGGCATCCAGCAAGGCTTCATCTTGTCGAAGCTACTTCTTAAAATGCACCTTTGTCCTCTGGCCACTCTTTCAAACTCATCTGCACACTTCTGATTTACCTAAGCAGAGGATATTCAGAACCTCAGACTCAAGTAGGACTTTGGTTCAAGCGGTGATCCGCTACATGCACACACAAACTATTATAGACCGATTGAAATTGTAAGGCATTTTTTATTCTAATCCATCACTTGGGGATGATCCATTATGGAGTCAGTCCTAAATTGCTAATTTGACATTTCAAAATTTCCTGTTAATGAGTATTTTTTTTTTGGTGCAGCCACACTTTACACCTACAAAATTACAGAGTGTACACCTCCTTTATGTATTGCACACCAGTATTTTCAAGCACATACAATGCATCTGGGTCTTGTAAAGCGTCTTGGCATTGGGTCCTGCAAGAAAAGGGGTTTGGAAAGTTTGTGAAGTAAAAAGGAGAGGGGTGTTTGCTATTGTGTTGGATACATATCTGAAAATAAGTCTTTGTGTACTAGTCAATCAAGTTATCTTTATTTCAAAAGTAGAAAAAAACATTAAAAAGACCTGCACAAACACGTTGATTACACCATTTAACAACAAAGCAGAAGTAAAATTAACAGCAATCAAATTAAAACACACAAATATTTTAATATAAACCCAAAACTTAAACATTACGTGGCATATCTTGGCTACCTTAATCCCAGTAGGCTTGCAGTAAAGGCATACAGTGTGAATGCAGTATGCCTCTCTGGTAGAGAGGTTTATTAGCAGTTCCTATATGCTTGAACCCAGAACACTCGGGACCAGAATTAAATATTCCCTTTTAAGAGTTTAAATGTCGAAAAAAGAAGAAAAAAAATATGATGTACCATCACACTTACAACTGAAGGACATTGCTGAGAAGACGTTGCTCTTCCAATTTATTGTCACAATGGCCAGTGTGAGACGAGTAGTCTGAGATTATAAAGGACACTCCGTTGGCTAGGGTTAACAAACCACCTCAAATGACCTTTTGCAGAAGGCCCCATACCAAACTCCTAGTAATGGCACACTAAGAATTTAACTTGCTCGGCACACACAGTGTACGTTTTTTCGGGCAGGAAGTTTTTATGTGCATGTCAGCAGCAACCGCTGACTCTAAAAAGGGCATGAGAACCACCCAATTTGGCCAGTTCTTTCTTAAAAATAGCACAGCAAAGGGATGTGCGAGTAAACTTCCGAGTGCAACAGGTCCACTACGATGCAGTGGGTGAAGCTGCAGTTACTCTATTTCCACAGTTGTGCCCACACCTGTAGAGGTCTTAAAGTAATTAGATCCATTACATAGCCTAAGCCAAACTCCAGATGCATAGGATATTCTGGGAACACCCTCCGTCAGACCAGAAAGGGACTGAAATAATGGATTTTCCTTGGACCGGGCACCATAATTGTAAACCGAGACTGATTTTGTGGGATAAATAGAAAGCATCAGATCCAATGTTACACCACCTATGTGCCTCCCAAACCTAAGCAGGGCACCATTTACCCGAGCCAAATTTTAGGGCTGGACTGTTGATATGCAAACCTCAATTGAGGTTGCTAGAGAAACTGATCCCTAAATAACAGAATTGCTGAACCCATTTCAGTTTAGTTCTGACTAAGAGCTTCACCTCTCTAACAGAGCTCTTGCAACAGTATGTAGATTGAAATACACCAAGATACAGAAATGGCGAGATGTACAGCTTGCTAATGCAACTGTGTAAATTGAATATTGCTTTCAAGTTTCAAGAGAATCTTTCGATCCATGCAGCTTAGTAAATTGTTTTTTAACCGGAATGGTGCATTACATGTTTTATAGTATTATTACAAATTATGCTGCTTGCAACATTCATTTTTTTTTTATTAGAACTTCCCTTTTGTCTATGGCTGCTACTATTGGGGTTAAGGAATATAATAACGGGGCTCCCTAGCTCTAACAACCATTACTCCATTATTGAGAAGGTGCCCATCACTGGTTGCTTGATTAATTAAAAGCAGTCATTTCATTAGGAGCCATCTTGGAGTGTCTGTTTTAGGATTACGTTTCAATTCAGGGCCCGATTCCGAGGACATAAATATAGGCTTTGCGGTAGTAAATGCGCATAAAGTATTGCTGCACTTCAGGACATCTGTTGTGCCTCCTTTCTGAAAGCAGAATGGACACAGATGCTTGAAGCTGTGGTGCAAACGGCACAAGCATATTCTTAATGTGCGTTGTGGGTTTAATTAAGAGGACTTCTAATTTACTGAGCGTTTCAGCGCCTTTTATTTTTGAACTATGTTACTCAAGATTCTGCATTTACACATTTGATAAATAATCACGGATGTTGCCTTTGTATTGTACAACTGCTGCATAAAAGACTATAAAATAACATTATAGTCAAAAGAAAGGTACGCAAAATGTATTGCAACTGTAGTTTCGGTCCATCACTGCCACACATTTGCAAGGGTTTCATGCGTGAATAAAAAGGTGTTATCTGAGGATAATAGTACCTTTAACATTCATTGAACACATTTCATGTTAACTGAGTTTCCAAGCCATGAAGCATGGCACGCTGGACGGTCTTCCGTTTGTTCGAAAAAAAATGGTTTTAAGTCATGTCTACTGCCTTTTCAATAATTAGGAAGAATAGGTGAAAACGTATGCATTGCAACGACACTTCTATTTTGCACCAACATCAGATACAGGAACTTGGTGTAAATGTTTTTTCTCGCGTGTGAAAACGCTGAGCATCTACCATTATGCAACATTTTTCTAACAGATTTAGCATTTTCAATAGTACTGCAATTGTTTCGATTAAGTTGTAAAAAGCTGCCATCATCGCAGGGCTTGCATGTGCATTGCTTCACTTAAAACCAGCTTACCACATATCTCTTGCATGGATAACATGGCTTCAAGGGTATGGAAACGAGACGAGTAGACTATGAGGCATAGGTAATGAGCAGAGAAAGTAAAAGAAGAATGAGGCTACAGTGCAACAAAGGACTTTGGCAATCTGACAGACATTTTGAAGGAGAAACATTGGGGGATACTATGGCAAATCTACCGTTCGCATCAGACTCGCACCTACAATTTAGAAAATAACAAGACCCACCTCTTCAAGGAATCTCTCTGCCTCAACACATCGCCCCTCGTGCCACCTGACTCGTTCGATGCCCGCCCCTCTACTCCCCGCCACTCAGTAAAGCTGTACCCATCCACCTCGGTATACCACCCCTGCTGTATATCTGTTCTCTTACCTCTAAAAAGCACTCCGATATGCATCTGTGCTGTTGTATACCTCTGTATAGCACTCTATTGCTTCTCGGAGCTAGGCTCATGCTCTTTAAATACCATAATAATACTCCCAACTACGGGACGCCAGCAGTCCTGGCTTTTGAAAAGGTAGAGGATAACACAAAAGTAGTTTGTGGCTTGGTGAAGAATTGCTGTATGGTAGGCTAAGGTGTATGGGAGGCGACCTGAGAGGTGAAGGCAGGTAGCGTTCCACAAGTTTCCAAATTGTTGCTATTTTAAAAAGGAGGTGTGACAGGCATTTATGTTACTGTTACAAGTTACTCTTGCGACTAGAGGTAGCTGCCCAACATAACTGAAGGGACAGTGTTAACAGGGAAAGGAAAAGAAGATGTATTCATCCTGTGCATTCCGACAAACGTGCTGTTCACTTCAAGCGCCTTCAGTTCCCGGACAGGCTGTCATTCGGTATCACGATCAACAAGGCACAGGGCCAGTCAATCAAGTGCATTGGTATCAACTTGAAATCCCCATGTTTCCCCCACGGGCAGGAATACGTCACATGTTCTAGTGTGGGTACCCCAAATAGGTTATATATCTTTGCTCCAACTGGAAAAACAAAAAATGTAATTTATAAACAAGCCTTGCAATGAACATGCACTTTGGTAATATTAAACTTTAGGTCCATAGTTGCTGGCACCGTCGGCATCACACCACCCATCACGATGCTCAGGAATCTGTTCACACGTGCAGTATACGTTTCAGAATGAGTTTTAAAGGAAACATTTTTTTAAAAAGTGTGTTGTGTAGTCTTTATAAGAAAACATTAAATGATCAAAAATATTTAGCAAATGTTTCTTTTCACCTTTCTTAAGAAGCTTTTCCGGAAAGCGTAAAGCTACCTTAAGGTATTTCTAACAAATAGAACCTGTGAGAAAATGAAATCCCAGACAATGTCGGGTATATAAACTAGTAGGTTATAAGAGTGATTGCTCTTAAAGATATTCCCAACTTGATGAGATGCAGAGGAATCCCTGTTCATTTTTTTAATGAAAGGTGAGAGTGCATACCGCTGCAAGTGTCCATAACACTATTGTGTAGCCTCATTGGCAGGGCATATGAAGCAGCTTCTGATATTCAAACAATTGCCAAAGCACTGTACTTTGCTAAACACTCATGCAGTTTTGTTTCAGCATTTGCTCCAATTTCATTTCAGTGGATTATTCAACAAGAGTCAATACTTAAAGTGCCATTCTTAGCCCCCTTCATCCTCTGGATAAGCTTGATAACTCTCCTTCTCATGTGCAGACCTTGGTCACCTTTGCTCTTTGCCTTCGGACGGGAACACCCAGCACAAGGAAATGAGCAGATAGTACCACATACCAAGGACAACTGCAGTTTTGAATCGGGATCCAACGTATTGCGACTCTGATGGAATTTTTAGGCATTATACCAAGCTACAAGATTACAAAACCCCCTCAACATGAAAGTTAGGGTACAATCCTCGGTTCACGTAAAAAGGGAAATTTCTGTTTTTAGAAGTTCTATGTGATCACCTTGTGATTTAGGGACATTTAAATGCTATGAAACATCACTAAAGACCATACCTTATTCTACCCTACAAAATGTAGCCCAACTAATTAACAATTCATAAACCCCCGACCCGCAAACAAAAAGTATATATATTTTCAACAACTTTTTTTTAAATGATTAGGTGGCAACCCTTCATGTGCTGTCAAAATGTATTTAATCTGTAACACGGTCACCACACAAACCAGATATAGTTATTCTGAAATACAACTGGGCAAGACAGCCAGCAACTATGTTAGACAACTTCACAACCTAATAATTGTGTGAAATAACCTTAGCTGGGCTTCAGCTAACCTTATTTGGCGACAAGGCATTTCACAATTGGATCTGAAATTGTGTCCAACTGCTGCATAGCACATACAGTCAAACCTTCTTCAACTTAATTTATTTTATCTTCACTGGACATACTTATCATAATTCTAGATCGTTGCCTTTGATGCTATAGGATTCCTAGATGTCGGTCAAAGTGAAACAATGTCAATTTGATTTACCGGTGCCAGCTAAATGTTTTTCGGATGCCACAGTGCTTTAAGCACACATTATTGTTAACTGCTTCAAAGCGCCAATTGAAGAAAAAGTAAATGAAGATGTCACATGGGAGATGTGGTAAATATAAACCTAAGAACTAAAGCACAAACTTTACTATTGAAGAAATGCAGAGAATCCTTTACATGCGCATACAGAAAACTCAGAACTATTGAAACAAACACTTTCGGACAAATATATTGTTTGCACTTCCAGAAGAAAGAAAAAAAAAAAAAGTGTAGTACATCCACTATTTTATTGGACCTGTCATTTCAAATAGCCTTTCAGCATGTATAAACCTTTCCCCAACTGAAATCTGGTGAAGTACAATATACATTGTTAACCAAAAGTCTAATTTAATATTTATGGATCGTGCTACAAAGAACAATGAACCTAATGTTTGAACAATATTTGCAAAAAATACTCAGCAATTGTGTTGTGAGACAAGTCAGAATAGCAAATAATTGTGCTTCAATACATTTGCTCATGGTGTAGCAACAATTGCTATTACAGAAATCGAAATAACAGCAAGCTCATTTGTTCCCGCAAAAATCTTAGAAGAGCTTGATTAGCATAACACCAACTACTACCTGGAACAACTGTTTGTTCTATGTTAAATTAACCCACAAAAAAAAGAGAAGAGGTCAAAACGAATTTTACATTAAAATAGTGTACCTTATAAGTACATTTACATGTCATGTTTAAGTACTTACATGTGAACCTTGTAAATCAAGAAAAAATACAAAAGAACAATGCAATTTATAATAATACTTCAAATTTGCCAATGATTTTCTGCCCCAACCAGAACACTAATTGTGAATGGGAACATGTTTTTCGGCAATCTTCATTTTGAACAAATGGGTTAGGCATGAATAGAAACGTTATTTTTTACATTGGGTTATTTATCATTCGTTGTTAAAACTGTTTAATCTTTTTTGGACTCCCAAGACAAAACGCGTGCATGTGACATTACACCTATGAAGGCTGTTTATTAGAAATGCGATTTCGAATACTATTTAGTTATTTTTTGCATTCAGCGAATATGATAAAGGCATCAATCTTGTATTTTTTTTTTTTTAAAAACGTACAACAAATACCTCGAAGTCAGGGTTTGATTAGGCTTGGTAATAAAGTTGAAGAGAATTTAACTTTTTCAAAAAGAAACTTACAGAGACAGCCACCTCCTTTTGCTGTTTGTAAAGATACCGGACTAAGAGTATGTCTCTTTCGTAATACATTTTAACGTTTTCAAAAACCTGATGATATTGTAACCGGAAACATGATACAAACATACACACAGGGCGATCAATAGATTTTAAAATTAATGCAAATGTGCCGCTCTGCCTATAATGTGTAGCAGTACACATCAGTGTTTTTTTCAAAAAGGTTTACTTTTACAGTGAACACAGAAGTATATATTCTATATTTCTGTGTGCAAATAATGGTCTTTTGAAATGTAAACGAATTAATAAACATGCAATGTTATTGGCACATGACGTATCAATGTTCTCAAATAAAATCGAATTCTGAAATACGAAACACTCAAGTGAATTATGAAGATGGTGGTGTGTGGTCTCGAAAGCAAAATACAATCGGTCGGTCGAACTTAAAAGCATCAACACAACATTCTTTCCAGGAACCGACACGGCGAAAAACAACCCGTTCTAGTGAAACCTGAAACGTTTTTGCACAACGAAATCAATTCTCGCGGTGAAGGAACGCTTAGGGGTTAGTGTACCGCACGCATGCTGCCAGGGTACTTTAAACAGGTCTTGCATTCTAAATGCAGTTTTTATTTTTAAAGTTGATAGAGCACCAACTAATTTTTGCAGCCAAAATAGAATTTAATTCTTTTTCAGTAATACTACAACGTGGCAAGTGCATAATAACCCAAACAACATCAGGTTCACAGGTCTTTTCTACTCTGTGTGGGAATTTACGCCTGCAAACACAGCGACGCCCTAAACGTTCACCCAAGTTACGCAAAGCACAGAATTGACTCATTGCACCGTCCAACACTGATCACGAAACCGCAGCAAAGTAGCGTCGGACTTTGTGAGGAGATGAGGGATCGGAAAAACGGGGGCCACGGTTAACAGCAGACAAGTCAAATCAAATCAACAACATAGACATGCAAGCAAACGTTACCGCAGGACTTTAATGCACTTACACAGCAACTCTGTGGACATGTTTGTGTGCTCGCGGTAGGGGCTGCGCAGGGTGGAGCTCGAAGCCGAGCTGGTTTCCCCTCTCCATTCTTCAGCAGTCAGCGCTGCCTGGCCCGCCCCAGTCCTGCGGGTCCATGAGACTGTGGCTCAGTCCTGCGCTGGTCATTCAATATACTTTGCCCAAGTTCTGCGCCTGCACCGTGCTGTGGGCCAGCGCGCCTGCGTGGAAGTATGCAGCGTTTGGCGGGAAGCAAGGGGCGGGGCCCGGATAGCCATTGACAAATTCCACGGCTCTCCTGTCAGTGGCAGAGTTCTCGATTGAAAAGACGGTCAATTGGCAGTGGCAGCACCAACGCCAACGTAAGAAAGAGAGCCAGCCAACGTAAGAAAGAGAGCCAGCCAACGTAAGAAAGAGAGCCAGCCGTTGGCGTTGGGTAGCTTGAAGCCATGAGAGTTACAGGAGAACACATGTGCTCTTTGCTTTAGTTTGTCCTTGTCTCCGTTTATCCTTCGGCAGAGGCTTTATTGCTCAGATTTAAAAATATTGCGCTAAAACGTACAACCCTTGTCACCCATGTAGTGTAAAAGGTTGCTTTAATGTGACAGGCCACAGCTTACAATACTGATCATTAACAACCGAAACAATTAATTAATAATTAATTTAGACAGCTAGATTCCTTGGGGAAGAATGTGGAGACGAATGGCTTAAAAATGAATGTAAAAAAATCAAGGATATACATTTTTGGTTGAAAAAAAATAAAACCGCTGTAGCAAAGGCATGGTATATCAAAGTGTCGGCACTTGCATTTTTGGGTCTTTGCTTGAATGACAGCACAGCTGACTCTCAAAGGGAAGCAAATTTGTGGAGTAAAACTAAGAACTTAGCTGCGTTATTGCAAATGTTTCCTGAACCCAGTAATTGAGTTTTGTCTTCTAAAAGTGACCCTGATTTTAAAATACAGTGCCGAAGCCTCTTTCGCTTTACCAGCTGCGGTTTGGAGAAAACTGGAAGGCCTATTTTGGAGGAAAGTTTTGTGCCTGCCTAACTATTCCAATTCAGGTCATTAGGGTCAAACTGGGTTTGACCTCCCTTTACTCCATCACAGTGTGGAAAACCCTCTCGTTCTACAGAAAATGCTGCACAAAGGAGGTGGAAAGAGGTTTCGCAGCAATCTGTAAAGCAACATTAAGCCTTTTGAAAACCTGGAGCTCAATCTGCAAAGAGATTCTGGACGACCTGGGAGAATCAGATGAGTCGCTATGGATAAATCTGGCTTGGGTCAAGAGAAAGCTCTATGATGTAGATTGGATCCATTCATTGGAATATAAGGCTAAATCAAAGATCTACAGCAACAACTTCAAGGATACCAGAGCAAGGGGCTCATTGCTGCCTTACATAGCCAAATTTCCATGCATGTATAAGTGTGCCAACTTCCTGCGGGTTAGGTTGAATCTGTGTCCAACTAAAAAAGTTACAGAAGTACGGAAACCAGCTGATCTGTGGAATTATCAATGCAGGTTCTGTAACTGTAACAGAGAAACATTATTCCATCACACCTTGAATTGTCCGGGGGTGAAGGACTTGGGAACTAAATGGTTGGCTAGTTTCTTCAGCAAATTCTCTACAATGTCTCTGGTGGGTAAGGCTGATGTCAAGTTCTCCAATTTCTTTAACTCTGGCTTTGTTGGCCTTTCTGAAAGAAGTTTTTGACTTGACTACAGAGAAGCAGGAGACTCTTGCATGATTCATGGGAGGGACTGGGAGAGAATTTACAATAAAATGTGACTGTGCTTTTGTTTTGGACTTTATACCATGTTAATGTCACAACCCTCACCCAAAACCCCCTCTGGCAAACCCATTGGCCAGGTGGAGTCAGGACTCGGGCCTCTAGAGCCTGGCATCCTCTTCAAAAGCCCTCATGGGGCCAGTCCTGGCGCCTATGGCGCCAGGCTCATACACCATAAAAAACAATGTGCTTGGGAACTACTTTATTGTATTGTCAGCCAACATGGAGGCATCCACATAGCTTGGTTCCTAAGAACCAAGCTATGCGGTCTAGTGTTTTGGGTGTGGTAGCCTAGGGACTACTTTACCTAGACTATTTTGTTGGGGCTATTTAAACCACAACCGAGCAAGACAATACGCTTTGCGTTACTTTGCAGCTTGCAATGTGACGCTCACCGTGTCCAGCTATTCCCTCGAACCTCGGAGAAGCAGAACCTGCAAGGAGACAAAAGGAACATCATTAGCAGCAGCATCTTACCTGCAGTCTTCATCTTTAAACACTCACAGCTACTGAGAACAGCTTCCTCGAATCTGCACGCCGCCCGGACAGAACGACCTGAAAGAGGAAGATAGGGGCAACATTAAAGAAAGCAGTAACGACATTTACAAATTACGAACTGCTCAAAAGGCTTACCTGGCTGGTCGCCTCTCGGCTGGCACCACTCCGGACATTCTACTCGCGCTGAAGAACACTGCGACCTACAAGGAAGGAAAACACAGGTTAGCAAAGGCAAGACTTTGCAGCACTGCACATAGCGCTTACTTACCGCATCTTAGCGCTCTTAATGCGCCATCATTTACCGGCGGGGCTCAACCAAGCCAGTTCGCCGCACTGAAGCTGCATACCTAAGGGAGAAAAAAGAGACATTTTAAACAAAGAAATGCATGCAGGATAGCAACAAAACTAAAGAACAGCAATAAGACCTACCTGAACAATATCAAACGGGCCGGCGTCAGTGAAGTGACTGGACCGCACTCGCCCATGAAAGACAATGCCCCCCTGCAAAGAAGGCAGACGGAGAGCACGCCAAATTCTACCACAAGGTGAGGAGAGGGCGCCAGAGGGACTGAAATCATACGGGGGTGGAGGGAGGATACTTACCCCAGTCGGTGAGTCTTGAACACAGTCCTCCTGTATTTTCAGGCTGAACCTTCCCCGCAGACCACATCAGGGAAAGCTGAGAAGCATTCCAGCGAGTAATCCGGCTGGGTGGCGTCCCTGTGGATACCAGGTGAGCGTAACATTTAATGGTTGATTCACTGTAATAGTATTACCCCATGTTCTTGAATTTACGTACTTTAAAATTAAATGTTTTTTTTTTTACACTTCTTGCTCTTACGCTATAGCTGTAAGGTTTACTTTTGAAACCAAATGCTAATACATTTTATTTAGATAAATAAAATAACTCCTTCATTAATTTCTCTCCCTTATTCCCTCTCCTCATTCTTAATTCCGCTCACCCTTCTTCGTCCCTTTGTCCCCATCTTCTCTCCAAGTCCGCTCCCCCATACGTGCCAACCTTTTGCAGCAGCTGGGAGGGAAATTGTCTCTGAGCAATCAGGAGAGTTACATTTCCCCATGGGGGTCAGAATTATTTTAGGAGGGAAGAAGTAAAAACTAGTAAGATTTTTGCTAACAAAATCAGGGGTCTCCTGCCTAAATCTATGCCCCCCTCCTCCGTCCATATCTCATTCCCGTTCTTGTATCCCAGGCTAGCCTGTCTGTGCAAACAGCGCTACCCCCTCCTTCACCATGCTAATACCCCTTTTTGCTTCTCCCAACTATCCTCCAAAGGACCGTGTCCGCGGTGCTCAGAAAAACCCTCCAGAGGTGTTTTTTCTGCCCTCCCCTTGCTTTCCCCCACCTTTTTATCAGTTCTTCCGCTGCCATCCTCAGATCCATCAAGTAATATTGATTACCCATTACCGACAGGTGCACGCCATCCTCCTTAAATAAATCAAAACTCTTCGTACTTAAAGGGGTAGTTCGTTCAGAAATGTTATTGTCCCAATAGATTGGGCATGTATTTTAGATCATACATCAAACTTTCTTAAAAAAATGTCACTGCAACTTACCCACGTTTTTCTCACTTTAACACTTGTAAAAACGATGTATCGGGTACCGCCATCTTGTCCTAATGTTATCCATTGATCCATCGCCATAAGTTCAAGTGCCCTAGCGGCACTAATTCAGATCACTGACATCACTAGATGCTCACATCCCCTTTCACAATGCCACTGCACGTCTCACGTCAACGTCCTCTGTGCGCAATCTATTGACATGTCTCTATAGAAATGCCAAGATGCCTCGTTCCTCGACAAGTGTCAACAAACCCTTTCTGATCACACAACGTTGGATTTTCTTTTTCCTTTGTGTCAGTGTATTTAATTTCGAGCCCCCCTGACTTGTTACTGCTCTGTTCAGCTATGTGCCAATACAACACATTGTGAACCAGTACTTATACTGCATAAAAAGATTGACCTCAGTAGTCGATTTTCATTTCTTATATTATGGACAAATGTCTTTACCAAACCATATTTAAACATGTGTCCTTGCAAACTTTTAAAGTTTGAGCCTAATAATCTTTTCTTTTCACAATGTGTTTTTGTAACATGGCTGTTTCTTCGCTTGTATTTCTTTAACATTCAATGTTAATGAGAAAACTCTTTTTACTGTATACAAACAAAAAAAATGTTTTTTATTTACCTCACTGTTGATTCTTCACTATTCAGGAACTATGGCAACAATTCAGCCATACCTATACAATCCCGAATATTCAGAAGAGGAAATCCTTGAAAGAGAAAAAAAGTTGAGATAATGTGGAATCAGATAAAAGTCATGAGGATCAATCACCGGAGCCCGAACCTAGTTGCATGGAACACGTTTCCACCTGGTGTACCTGCCATCATTGTGAGCTTATGCCTACTCTAGTGGAGAACTGCTGTTACAGAGAAAACTCTAGCTTCTTGGCCTACCTTGCTGAAGAAGACACACCACCGTTATGCGTTACCGAGCTGCATGCCTTCAGGGCCACCTGTTTTACAAGATCTGTGTTGCGAATGATGATGGTCCATATGCACAAACTTCGAGCTACTGTTCGCCCTCAAATCCAAGTAACCAGTAAATTCACTCTATATATGTTGTTTGTTTGAGAAACGAGACGTCTAACATAATATGTTGCTCCCCTACATCAATATAACTTCAATGGATCACTGACGAAAGATTTTTTACTGTAAATTGAATAAATTACTCATTCTAATCTTAAACCAACGTATTCATCTTTAGATTTATCGTCCGAACAATTACGTTTCTTTCACCTGGAAGTATCTCCCATACTGTTTTTGCTGGAATGTACGTTCAAATTTCTAATTGACCCCTACTTGGAATCATAAGTACTGTCAGTACTTTGCATGAAAAGGTACTTTTTAAGGCATAACAATGCCTTACGTTTTACTAGGTAGTGCAAATTAAACTGATGCAGTTATTGGGTTAATTCAAGTAAACTATTTCTGTAACCATGGACAATACAGTGAATTTATACAGACAATACCTCGACCGCATCAGTATAATGTGTAGTGTCATTGTCATCCACTTTACCAAAGGAAATAAAACAATAATTAATTAGTTAATCTGAACAGTTGTTAGACTTTTTTGTAAGTTCACAACACGTCCAAACATCTAAGAGTATCTTAAAAGATTGGTGTGCTTTAACAAGTTTACTGGCCTATCGCGCTCCACTCTTCCACATCCATCCCCCCATCCGCTATCACTGACAGTTTGCACCTGTGGGCGTGCGCTCGCAAGGGGGCTGGGAGGATGGGAACGTTCAAGGTGCCGAATACCATGCACATCACAAAGGGTTCTTTCACATGGGCACCCATTTCCACATGGTCACCCCATACCATGTGTCTCTAGACTCCCGTTGAGGACCCCGTCCCTGCAATCAACATATGTCTGTGTCCAGGGGAGTTGCTAGGTCTGGAAAAGACCCGGGGCTAAACTGATGTGGGAACTGTTGGGACTCGGGGCTAGCTAGTCTTTTAGATGTAGCTCCTGAGATTCTATCCGGGGCTACAACCAAAAGATCAGGGGCTATAGCCCCCTTAGCCCCCCCCCCTAGCAACGCCCCTGTCTGTGTCCTTTGACTGTGTTCAGGGCCTATTGCGCTCACCTCATCCACATTCATCCCCCCTCCACTATCAATTAGAGTTAACACCCAAGGGCCTGCGCTTGCAAGGGGGCTTGGAGGATGGGAACGCTGAAGGTGTCGAATACAATGTACACCACAAAAAGTTCTTTTGCATGGGGAGCCTCAGCCACATGGCCACCACAGACCCAGTGCCTCCAGTCTCCCCTTTGAAGACCCTGTACGTGCAATCAACATGTCTATGCCCTTTGAATGTGTTCCGGACCTATTGCGCTGGCCTCATCCACATCAATTTCCGCTCCGCTATGAATGACAATTTGCACCTGTGGGCGTGCACTCGTAAGGAGGCTGGGAGGATGGGAACGCTCAAGGTGTCGAATACCATGTACACCACAATGGGTTCTTTTGCATAGGCACCCATATCTACATGGCTACCCCAGACCCTGTGTCTCCAGACTCCCCTTTAAAGACCCCGTCCCTGCAATCAACATTTGTCTGTGTCCTTTGACTGTGTTCCGGGCATATTGTGCTCGCCTCATCCACATCCATCCGCCCTCCGCTATGAATGGCAGTTCGTACCTGTGGGCATGTGCTCTCAATGGGGCTGCTCTGGCGGGATTGGGGCGGTCAAACATTGTCATAGAGGCCTGGTGAATATGAACGAACACGTCAGACATTCACATACACAATGTAAGGGTGGCATGGTATCACAAGTGAATACAGACACACAAGATGCAAGGTTCAAGGGTGTTTATTAAACAAGTGTTGGAAAAACTCTTATCTGGCCCTATATCTAAAGATAGGAACATGTTCAACCATCAAATAATAAATAACCCAGTCTTAGTCATGTCGGTCAAAATAAAGCAGCCTATACTAAATAAACCTATGGCCTGCCCTTATGCCATTACAATAAATGGGCTCATGGAAAAAGTTGTATGTAAAGGAAAATCAGTGTTATAACATAAAAGATCAAGATGGCTGAGTCAGCTCTCCTCCCCACGTTGGACAGCACAGAATAAGGTGGCCCTGTAAACAGGATGACACACTCTGGCTCGGGTTCTCAAAATAAAGGCAGTTCAAAACATGGATCGAGGCCCACCTAGTCTTTCACGCTAAAGTCACTTATTTCAGCATTCCAAAACTTCTTTCACAGTTCAACAAAAAGTTTACAGTTCAACAAAAGTTCACTTAGGTCTCGCTCCGTCGGGCTCGGACCTCTCAATCACAGCACGTGCAGGGGTTTCCTTCCACACGCTTAATTCACCTTCATTAGGGGTTCCCTTCCCCTAACCTATCACACTTCCGGTCTCCCTCAGTCGGTCTCAGACCTTTCCCTGATGTCAAAGACATTTGAATGTGTAAGGCTCTTACTATAGACCTCCGCAGGACCACTTCGACTTTCTCAAAGTTCGCTACAGGTCTCCCTCTGACGGGCTCGGACATCTCTCTTTGTAACTCAATGTGATTCACTTTCCTTAGGCTTCTCTTGCCTTGAAACCAAACACCATTAATATCCTTTAGGCTCACATTAGTACTCGCTCAACAGAGACTTTTGCTTGGGCACTGTTGCTATGCCGGACCACTCTGTTCTCTTTTCCTCTGTCCTCTCCGGGGTCTCCCTCAGCTGGGCTCGGACCCCTCAAAGTTGCTCACATGGGTCTCCCTCAGTTGGGCTCCAACCCCTCTTGCAGAGTTTTAAAGTTTTGGACTTCATGTCCCAGAATGCACTTTTCTTATTTTGCTCCCACTTCGCCAGCTCCCCTATACAGCATTCTGAGATTTTGGGAGCTGCAGGAGGTAAAGGGGATAACCTGTTGACCACCTGCCCCTCAAAGGCCTGGGCTTTCCTGTTTTGCCCAAGGGAGGAGCTCTGGTGTGGGCACTGCCAGGTAACCCCCAGCTGCCCTTGGTTTGGCTCCCTGGAGTTAGGCCTCCCTCTCCACACTGCAGCCTCCCCTGTACTCACAGGCCCAGTAGTTAGGAAGTCCGTCTTCCTCCAGGCCTTCCAGGGTCTCTCCATCTCAACTTCTCTCCTCTCAGCCTCTGTGCACCATCCAGCATCCCCAGCTCGCTCAAAGTGTGTCTGTGTGTTCCACCTTTTATGATATGATATGATAGTTTATGTATATAGTGCCTATACACAATGTGTTTCAAAGCAATTCAAGGCAAGGGAGGGAACAAGGGAAATACAATGACATTCTTACATGTTATGAACAGTAAGGATGTGAAATTAACTATCGTACTCGGCCTGACGGCATTTCAGATAGTGCTGAAGGGGGGGAGAATTAAGGTGAGGGGGAGGAGACAGATGAGGTTGCTATCATACTAGGACCAGGGACAATTCTGATAGAGTAAATACATAGAAGAAAGAAAGGCGAGGAGGGGAGGAGATAGGAAAAGAGAGAAATGGAGAGGAGCAGAGAACAGAGAGTAACCAGTCAGAAATAGTGGAGAAGCAAAAGGGGAAGAGCAAATACAATTGCAGAAGTCAGTAGTAACACATAATGTTACAAGCCAGGATACAAGATGAAGATGGGAACAGCATGATTCAGGGCCACCATGAGTACAAGATGCAAAGGAAATCCAGCATGAGAGTTGAGAAAGGGTGACGCACTGTGAATCAATGAAGTCCATAAAAGTCAAATCCAGCATTGGCCAAAAGACAGTGATGGTGATATGATATTATGATATGATATTTTATTTATATCACGCTCTTACACAAGTGTTTCAAGTGAAACCAGAATGTATCAGGACAGACTCCTGCAGAAATAGGCTGGAGGGTGGGGGGGCAGGGTAGAAGAATCAAGCAAAACAGGCAACATCTGTGTGCGAGAGAGGGGGCACAAGGTAACATCACTGGGGGGTATAGGGGGGGGTGGCCCTGTGGGGACAGAGGGAGTAAACACATGTTGGTGCATGCTTATCTGCTGTCTGACCAGGGGGTCGGGTCCTGGATCCTCCTGGTCCAAACAGGAATTGCTCTTTTGTTCATCTGCCCTTCGCTACAGACGCCCTTGATCTAAGAGTTAAGAGCAGGAAGGAAGAGGCAGGGATAAGAAGGTGGCCAGGTGACCTAGATCAACTTGCAGCTGCTCCCCATCTGCAAAGGAAAAGAGGCTAGAGGGCTCCTTAAGTAGGGAAAAAGAGCAGCAACCAGGAAGGCACCAGATGGCCGGGGCTTGCTAAGTGGGGGAAAAAGAGCAGCAACCTGGAAGGCACCAGGTGGGCATGGCTTAGGCCAGGTGACCTAGATCCACTTGCACCTGTTCCCCATCTGCCTTGGGAGAGTTAACATATTTCAGGTGGGAATGTTTGTAAAGGGAGGGCTGACCTTGCCTGGCCTCCTTACCGGGACAAAATGGTGACTGCCCATAGGAATCCCTGGTGCATTGGTTTCTATGGGTAATCTTCATAGCTGCCTCTTGCCTCTTCTTCGACAAAGTGGTTTGGTAAATGGAATATCTAGAGTGGAGTTGGGAATTGTGGGAGTTGTAGTTTAGTCGAGAGGTGGTAAAAATATTGTCAGAAGAAGGCTAGCAAATTTGTTGTTGTGAGATATAGGATGTTAGGTTTGTTCTCCTACGCCACCCTTGATGTGGGTACCTGTTGGAATTGGGGAGGGGCAACGGGACAAGACTTACAACAATCTATAAAGGCGGAGGCAGTGTTGGGTAGGGGTGTGTTCTGAACAGGGGGACACCGCGTCTTGCCTTCGGAAGTCTCAGCCCCACTCCTAGAGGACCCCTCACCCAGGTGATCCTCCCGCACTTGTCCACCCCCAGGGTCTGGATTCAAAATTGATGGCCGTGCCCAAGCCACCTGAGCAAGAGATCCTTGGGGTCTAGATAGTGAGACACTCTTAGGTTTTTCACAACACCCACTTCTGTAATCCTTTATATAAACACTGTTGGAGTTAACAAGAAAACATCTGTGAGATCGACAACAGATATCGTCCAGCTCTCCACTTTTTACCTTGCCTACTGAGTTGGCTCATCTGTTCTTATTAGTAACAGTTAGTCAACTTTTACCATTGTCTTGTGTAGTGTCAATGTTCTCTGCTAGGCCACTTTCTATTGTTTTATACTCAATGTATGGTACAACATTCATTCATCGCCCTTTTTTTTGCTGAAAAATGTCAGTTGAAAAAACCTCTTAGGAAAATTTGGGCGGTTGGGGGGTGTATGGATAGAATTAAAGTGAAGGGGGAGTTTGCGGGAGTGACACCCACCCCAAATTAAAAAAAAGTGAAGAGTTTTTTTTGGGAAAAATAAAAGTTTGGCAAAAATCCCAGCAAAAATAAATACAGGCATGAATGAACATAGAACCCAATGTACATCCTATTCTCATTTTATTTGATTCAAAAAGTCTACACCATTATCAACCGTCCTATGCATTTTAATCTCTGTAATTAGCACATAACATCACAGAGTATTGTTTCCAAATGTAATCTTTTGTAGTGCATGTTTTCAATGCATGTTTGCAGAGTGTCTGGTGTGCTGCACTGTCTGCTATCACTGCTGGAGTTTGGACATTGAAAAACATTTACTTTGAACTTTTGCTTGGAACTACAGACTACAATAGGTGAAAGAACTACAATTCCAGTCATACCCTGCTCTACTTAGATCTGAAACTCCGCCCCAATCATGCTTATTTTTTTGCCACAAAATGTGCACCTTGAGCGGAGCGCGGCGTAGTGTGTGTCGAGTGTCTAGTGCGCTGCACTGTCTGCTATCAATCCTGGAGTTTGGACATTGAAAAACATTTATTTCGAACTTTTTGCTTGGAATTACGGACTGCAATAGGTGAAAGAACTACAATTCCAGTCATACTCTGCTGTACCTGGATCTGAAACTCCTCCCCTAATCCTGCTAATTATTTTCCCATAAAATCTGCACATGGAGCGAGGCGGAGTGTATGCAGTGTGTCTGGTGGAGGGTGGCACCTAGATGGAATCTTCTACCCCAGTAATCCACACAGTAAGAGTGCGTAATTCATTGAGAGGTGGGCAGGACCTAAACATCACATGGATATGAGGGAACCCAGCCACACATACCCCCAACCCTTACTCTCACCGTCGAAAGTGTCCCCGACCCATACAAAGTGCCAATTTTCTCCATTGAAGAACCAGGAGGTGGGGTCCATCACGCGGAGCGCCGAGTCACTGATGGCGGTACACCAGCTAGGAAAAGATAGCCCTCTACCTACGGCAAACGCCTGCCTGAGTTCCGAGGTCCCGGAACTAAGTGAGAGACTGGAATTTAATTCAACTGGCTCGGGTATTCCGCTAAACGTTGTTGTATAGGTTGGGCGGTGCATAGCAGCAAGCATGGGAAACCACACAATTGAAATGGAGCCTTTGGGTAAGGAGGCAACACCCAGTGCACACAGAGTGAAAAGATTTGCGTGCTGGGATGGCTTGTGTGAGGTCTCATACCCGAGCGTTCTAAAGGAGGGGAGTGGCCTTGAAGAGGGGTTGAGGGGACAAACCCCACCCCCAACAGTCTCCTTGGAAGATGAAGAGATCTCGCTGATCTTGTCATTGGCTGATCAACTTCGGACCAGAAAGGAAATAGGCATGAAGCAGGGTATACGTACAGAGAGTCTGTGCGGCCCCTGGAAACTGGCACAGCTGGAACAAATGAGTAATCTGGATAGGGGGCAGATAGGGCATCCAACAACGCGAGTGGAGACCGCAGAAGAGATGGGGTCCACTCGGTCCCATTCACCCTTAAAGCAAAATCCGGAGTCGAATCGGCGAAGTGGGACGGGGTCGGAGTGGGTAACCAGTACCCCCACTCTGCAATGGCAGAAGAAGGAAAATAAAAATGCCGGAAGAGCGGGTTGAGGTCAAATTGACAGGCGGGAAGATCCACACAGACACACGTCTGAAGTCAGCCCTAGCAAACCGGGGAGAGGAAGGAGGTAACTCAAAGGAAAAAAAATCAAAATTGTATTTACAACAAAATGCCCAGATTGACACAAACTCCCAGAAAGAATGGGGAAAGCTTGGCTTTCGGCATAGCAATTTCAATATGGGTACCTCAGCAAACAATAACACAAGGCGAGGTACCGCTGGTTCTAATATATAGAAACCACCCATGTTAGCTTTAGGCGAAGACTTAAGCGGAAGGCGATTTTATTTCAACTCAAACCGGCAAAAGTCAGTGAAAAGAATCAGGGAGCCTGAGGTTCACTGCAGCAATAGGACTGAGAGTGAAATACCAGATGAATTACTCTTAGAAACCTCTGAGATTATGGCAAAAGACACCCACAAACTGCCAGCTGACAGCAAAAGGTCCAATTGCACAGACAAGGGGACAAATACCTCTGTGACTGCTAAATCCTTAGGTACTCAAACCCTAGAGGGGGAAAAAGATGAAGGTGGCGATATGGAGAAAAGGCTGCAGATGAAAGAAGCAGCCTCTATGACTATACACCCACAAGAAGAAATCAGGACCCCCCCAAGCCAAGCAAAGACTTCTGAGAGGACCAAGGACAAATAATTCTATCTAGTCTCAACATTAACGGCAATCCTGTCATGAAACTTTATGAGTCATTAGATGAAACTCTTAAGGACCATTCCACGATGTTGGCGATGGTGAACACTAAAATGATTTTTGTGGCGGGTTTCATCACTGCCATTGTCATGATTCCTGCTCCTCATGTCCCCAGCCCTCCAAGATGTCAGGCTGGAGCCAGGCCACGATCACCTATATAGACCTCAAGGGCCTCTCCATCCCTCCAAAGACCCACTTGGAGTCAGACTTGGCGCTTGTGGCACCAGACTCACTCACTCCCATAGGATAACATTGGGGATTGGACTTGTAGTGCATTGATGGGGACAAGATGGATGCCCCCACATATTTCGGTTCCTAGAACTGCATGTGCGATCTAGTCTTTTCGGTGTGGTCCAGCCCAGAGGCACCTGGGATATCCAGAGACTATTTAAGCCACACCCAGGCTGAGAAACATGCTTTGCGTTTTCTGCACCTGCAGCGTGACACTCACCATGTATGGATTGGTCTCCAGTAGGCCTGCATCTTTCTTCTGCGCTCAGCTCCTGCAAGAACAAGAACACCGTTAGGAACAGCGTTACCTTGCGGCGAATCTGCCCATCAGTCATCGCTCCTTATGTTCTGCGGGCATCTTCGGCGGTGTCATTCCCATCCCGGCACGCCGCTTCCTAAGGAAAAGGGAAAAGAACAGAAAAAAGGCATTAGTAAGCATTCTGCAAATCTTCGCTTATTTTTAAATACTGTACGAGCTTCAAACGCTTACCTGAATCCCAGCCGCTCTGGGGAAACTCTGTCTCCGGAACTTCTAATCCATCTGCAAGAGGGAAAAGACACTCCAGGTTAGCGTGGAAACATCTAGAGGCGCTGCATACCGCGCCTACCCACCGCATTTGTTCTTCATAACCGGCATCCACGCTGAAAACGTTGCGGCACCTAAAAGACACGGAAAAAGAACTCAGTTCAATGCAAGTATGAAAGGGGTGCATCGCGCTCTCACTCACCTTCAACGCTACTCATCTCAGCAGCACGCCGCCATCCCCGGACGCCAGCCATCATCTAAGGAAGGAAAGGAACAAAGTTAGAGAACTGTTCAAAAGACTCATTATACTTACCCGTCGGACTCTTGCCAGTGAAGTAACTAGGCAGCAACGAGCCCACATCAATCAACGTGCCCCTGCGCTGAAGGCAGGGCGGAGAGCACACTATCCAAGAAAACAAGGTGAGCTGTGGATCAAAGGGAAGGGTTGGACCCCGGGGACAAAGGGTTTCAAGCACACAGAGACAATAGGGAGTTAAACTCTACCAATCCTGTGTTTCAGGCCCAGTATCCATTCGAATAGCCTCCAGGAAAGGGTTTGAAGTCGTAAGAGGTCAGAACAGGCTGAGTGACGTCCCCATGGATACCAGGTGAGTGTTACAGCCATCCAGAAAAACATGGATAATAGCTTGGCGGGGGTGACCCAATTGTTGCATGACATCTTAGACCCGATCATAAAATGAAAAAAACGAAAAAAGAATGTCCAGATCATCAACTGGATTAGGATTGTTTAGGTCAGAAGGGGACACAAATATCGAGGTTGTTGATGCAGATAGACCAATTATGGCTCAAGCGAGGTCAGTCAATCAAGGGGCAGAAGGTGTCCTGAGACCACCACAGCCTGGCTCAAATGATAACAACACGGTGGACCAACTACAATTCATAGATCAAAGACAATACAAGGCTGAGGAAAGAGAACGCTGTGAACCAGATGCCATCGGGGAATTATGGTGGGTAACCAGGCCTCCAGATTAATAGGACCCCAGATGAGAAGGAAGTACTGGAAGAGTTAACACCCCAAAGCTGCAACAACGATCCTGGGAGATATAAAGAATATACAGGCACGGCCCCATACTTTCAAAAGGATTCAGAGGCTTGGGGAACCACAGATGCCAATAAATATGGGTGCAAAGTCTTCACTAAGAACCCCAAAGTAAATGGAAATGCGCTTGAGGGCAGGGTGGGAACAGAAAAAAATAGTTGAAGCAGCACAAAACAAAGAGGGGACTGGCAAAAAGTTAGGGATCACGAAGAAACCAAACAACCAAATCAACCCTCCTAAACCAAAGTCTAATAGTAGCCTATCATTTATCGAAAACCTTTTGGTCCCTAATTTGGCTACAGGGGCACCAACTAAGCCCGATAAGCAGACAACAACAGCAAGCAGGGAGACAATTATAATGGACAACAGAAAGGAGCAAGAAGAGATACGCATTGACGATTCCGGCGAAATTTACCTAATGGATCTTCTAACTTACAGCATTTCGGAAGAAGATTGCAGTCAGTTGGAGAACAGCGCAGCATCAAAAAAATGTAGTGGGTTTGAGGACTCAGAAGCAGACACCTCAGAGAAGGATGATGACAGCTCGAATGACCAGGTCATAAAGGCCCCACAAGAACTCGATCAGTCAGAAAAGATGATTGGACCAATCCAAAAGACCTATAACCACCAACAAGGGTGGTTAGATTTTACAAACAAGTAGCAGTGCAAGAAGCCATTAACAGCATTAAAGCTAAAAGTGAACCCATATGAGCAGAGGAAGGCGCTCACAAAACAAAGGTCACCCCAAAATAGTGCCCAGCGTGGCCTATATTCAGAAAATGAAGAAGGGCTCTTAGATGCGGCACTCAGGATAAAAGTCTGCCTAAACCTACCACCTAAAATAATAGCCACTGTCAAGAAGGAGACGGTAATGAACCAACTGATACATCTAGGAAAGAAGATCTAATGCTATGTTTACAGAGAAAATTCCATTGTGATGACAGACTAATAATGAACAGGGCAAACGTGATAAGGCTGTTCCAGCATGTTGAAACACTTAGTCTAGTGTCCACTAAAGATCTTAAATTGGTTGAATTTTCAGAAGAGTGGCAGGCGGACAAAGTGATTATACACTTAGCCTCTAGACTAGTCAAACAGCGGCTGCTGGAAGAAACCTTCCACTTGAGACGGATGGGGTTCGACTTGAGAGAAGAAAACCAGGAGGTGGGCAACAAATCATCTGAGGATAAGTTTGTGGGAGATGAAAACAAACAAAAAGCTAAACAGGTTGGAAAAGGTGCAAAACAACTTGCCAGCACCAAGACAACAACCGACGGGGAAGGAGCCAACTGGAGATGGTTAGCCGGGCTTCTGGCGGAGAAAATGCAGAAACAAAAGCATCAAACACTGAGAAGAAAAACAGAATGGTCAATAATGAGCTGGAACACCAGAGACTCTTCTCACTTATTTCAAGAGGGCGTAGACCTAAAATTAGAAGCGGACATAGTATGCTTCCAAGAAGTATGGCTGCTGGAGCACCCCTATTAGAGGGTTACTTGGTGACGTTAAACCTAGCTTTCAAAAATCAGCTGGGACGCCCGATGAGTGGCCTTCTACTAGCAGTGAAAAATGACCTAGAATGGGAGTTAATGTACAATCGCCACCGTACACCTTTTGTACAATTGGTTGCATTAAAACTTTCAAATACCCAAATGCCGGCATTCAGAATTCTGAAAATTGTGAACATTTCTTGGAACCCCGCTGACTCAAGAACAAAGAAGATACCAGAAGATGTTGCGTTGCTGATCGATGAAGAAAGATCAAAGTGGAGTGTTCCGCTAATAATAATCGTAGGTGACCTGAATTGTTCATGTCTTGACAGCTGTAATAATCAGATTACAAAAGAAGGTCCAACATCGTCCAATAAAGAAAAAAGAGGGATCACTTGGAGACAAGCTTTGCAATATCGAGATTGCGTAATCTTGAACGGGATAATTAAGGGAGACATCCCGGGTAAAGCCACTTGGAAAGGAACCATGAGTGAACAGATTTTAGATTACATATGTGTTTTATCAAGGGGAAGAAGCAGAAGATCCCCGAAGTTACATCATAGATTCCTCTCAGTTTGCTAGCCCGGGTACAGAAGATCATTTGCTTGATATTAAAGCATCAAAAATTGAAGATCTGATAAAGAGGCTCAAAAACTCGAGAGCACCAGGCCCAGAGGGGCTAAGAAACGTTCAGTTGAAACAAAACCCGGGACAATGGACCATTTTTCTGCATCAACTGTTTAGAGGGATTTTAGAATCAGCTCAAATCCCCTTGTCTTGGAAGACAGCGGTAGTCGTCCCGATATTCAAAAAAGGGCTTCGAACAGAACCAGGCAACTACCGTCCAATTGCTTTACTCGATGTGGCTGGAAAATACTCAGATCCATACTGTTAAAATCTCTTTCCCAATGGAGTGTAAAAAACGGAACACCAACATCAATGACAGCCTGGGTTTGTTAAGGGCATCGGCACGACGGTTAACATCTTTATCTTAAATCTTTTAAAAGCTAAAGCAATACAGAGGAAAGGGCACAAAGTGTATCTAGCATTCATAGATTTGTCAGAAGCCTTCGATTCAATCAAAAGACCTTTGCTATGGGAAAAACTTGAGGCTTGGAGAAGCACCCATATTATCCTGAACAACATCAAAAACCTGCATAAGGATACCTCGATTAAAGTTAAGTTGGATCAATCGGGTGCAATAGCGATAAAAATCGGGGATAAACAAGGATGTCCGTTAGCGCCTGAACTTTATAATTTGTTTATATCCGTCATTGACAACGCCTTTTTGCAAACTCGCTTTTTCCCACCCAAGATAGCCGACACCAACATAGGGAGACTATTTTATGCTGATGACATTGGGCCTCATTACACGGTAGGCGGTAAGGGATCGCTAACCGCTCCTGCCAATTACAACCCGCTATTAGCAGCACCGCTAAGAACGGTGCCTCTAATAGCGGCACGGTCGCGGGCACGCGACCCCTCATGGCAGCAATAGCAGCATGGCGGAAATAGGAGTCCATCACAAGACATGAGGACATGCAAATAGCGGCATGGAGCAGGCTCAAAAAGCCCATACCTGCATGGCGGAAATACCGGCATCGCGAACCACCCGTAAAGGGCCATGTGCAGTGTTCCCAACTTCCACAGGTGCCCACAATCAGCACAGGTGGAGGCAATTGAGACTGGGCCAGCACAAAAGGAGCACACCCCTTCCCACCCCTTCCCACACCCATTCACACACCAAAATTATTCCAATACTAGTAGCATTACATGGGCTGGAGGAGATGATTGCATTGCAACAGCTACAACAACAGGCAGCACAGAGGAGACGCAGGAGGAGGAGGAGGGCGAGACAGGCCCAGGAAGCCCCACCAGTGCACCTAGTTGTACCACAGAGGCAGTCACCAATCCCCAGGATCAGAGCCAGTCCATTCAACCTAACCCCTGAGCAGATACATACCCTGTACCGTCTGGACTGGGATACCATCACCACCATTGTGGACATGATACACAACAACATTGTCAGCCTCATAGACATCCGTACTGCCATCCCCCTCTACTGAAGGTGGTTACTGTGCTCCATTTCCTGGCCACAGGCACCTACCAGCATCCGGTAGGGCAGATGCATGGCATATCACAACCAGTATTCTCACGCACACTGAACCAGGTGCTCGATGCCCTCCTGAAGCACACAAGTGAACACATATCCCTGCCACGGACTGCCCAGGAGATCTCCAACACCAAAGTTGGCATCCATTCACTGGCAGACATCCCAAGTTGCATCGGGGCCATCGACTGTACCCATGTGGAATTGGTGGTCCCACATGCCAATGAGGCAGTCTACCGAAACAGAAAGCAATACCACTCCATCAACGGCCAAATGGTATGTGACTCTAACAAGATCATCACACATTGTTGTGCCAGATATCCCGCATCAACCCATGATTCAATAGTCCTGCGGAACTCGACGATACCACGCTACATGGAGCGACATGCTGGACAACGTTCATGGCTACTTGGTGAGTAGCATGGCAAATACATGGCAGTGTGATGTGGGGAGTAGATTTGGGGGGGAGATGCATATTTCAACTGGGTGTGCTTGGGGGGGGTGAAATGCATACTCCAACTGGGTGTGATTGGGTGGGGAGATGCATACTCCAACTGGGTGTGATTGGGGGGAGAGATGCATACTCCAACTGGGTGTGATTGGGGGGGGGGGTGAAATGCATACTCCATCTGGGTGTGATTGGGGGGGGGGGTGAAATGCATACTCCAACTGTTTGAGAATAGTTGACAGGATAAACAATGCTCATACAGAAATACCCCACTGTCCCCCAAGGCAGCCCAGACTGGACCTGACACATGTAAACCACATGCAAGTAGTAAGCTGCACAACAATGAAATGAGGCCATTACCCCAACCATGCCATATCCATCCACATGCACATTGCACATCAGACTGTACCCTCTACAACACAATGCAGCAACATGCAGCCAATATGGACAATGGAAATGTACGCTGAACAGCATCACAACGGAAATGCGACCTTGAGTGCATACAAAGTCATCACCTGTAGCCATTATACTGATTCACACCCGTACACCACTACAGAAGTGCCGCATGACAACATGGGGACATCAACTTTGGAATGGCAGTTCACTAGCAGTGTGGTTCAAACGGTGCGAGGACCAAAGGACACGAATGACTGGACCTCACCCAGTACATGGCAATAACTGCCGTAGGCATGCACAGTGCATGTACACTTGCAACGACTACATCACCTTCCCACATTACAGTTACTTTGATTACCACCATGCATGTAGGGATTTGTGGATGTCATTCACAATGCTAAATTGGCTTGTGTGATATGTACTGGTTCCACTTGATGTAATCACTTACACATACCCATTGTTGCACCCATGCAGGTGATGCTGGCTATCCCCTGAAGAGGTGGCTCCTTACCCCTGTACGGAACCCACAGAACAGGCACAAAGAGGAATACAATTGTGCACATACCCGTACCCGTGTGGCAATTGAGCAGACATTTGGCCTTTTGAAGACACGGTTTTGGTGCCTCAGCAGGTCGGGTTGGGCACTCCTGTACGGCCATAAGAAGGTGGCCAAGATCACCATGGCATGTGTCATGCTGCACAATATGTGCATCAGACAAAATGTGCCACTGCCCCCTGACATTGAACTGTAACCACCTGGTGAGGATGAGGATGAGGAGACAGAAGATGGGTCTGCACGTCATGCAGGTGGCGATGCACATGAGGGACGTGCTGTGCGCCAGCATCTGATAGAGCAATATTTGTAACACACATGGATGAAAAGGGTGCAATGGATGTGGGTATTGGGGCACTGGGTTTTGTGGTGAAATGTACACTGTGCTCTGTCCACCAGTAAAGCACACATACACAAAGAAAATTGTCCACTCCTGTGATTTGTCATGTCACCAGTGTGTATAAAGTAACGTAAGTAAATGAAGTGCATGGACCCGACAATACGAACACCCTTTGCCACCTCCCCCCACAACTCTCCCAAAAACCCTTTGACCCCTCCCCCCACAACTCTCCCAAAAACACCTTTCCCCTCCCCCACAACTCTCCCAAAAACCCTTTACCCCTCCCCCACAACTCTCCCAAAAACCCTTTACCCCCTCCCCCCACAACTCTCCCAAAAACCCTTTACCCCCTTGCCCCACAACTCTCCCAAATACCCTTTACTCCCTCCCCCCACAACTCTCCCAAACATGGCTTGCACATCAGTGCAGCATTGCAGTACACGTGTCACCAACATTAGGCTGGCCCTACTTCCCACCCCCTCTGCCACCATTGGGGGGTTGTGAGGTTGTGCGCTGCATAGCCCACATGGACCTGCGCAGGGGACTGGTCTGCCTTGAGCTTGCAGAGGAGGAGGTGCTCGGTTGGTCCGGTGCCGGTGGGGGTGTTCTGCGATGCGTGTGAGGACCTGCCTCACAGCTGATATTTCCTCACATATGCGGTTGGTGCTGGCTTTTATGGCTTGTTTGATGCCCTTGGCATGTTCCCTGCACTCCTCCCTCGCCAGGGCAGCCTCGCCCACATGCTGGCCGACCAGCGCAGTGATCTCTTCCTGGCGCTCTCGGATGATGGCCATGTAATGGCCTCTGTGTCTGCGTTGTGGTGGAGAGAGCACACCGAGCATTAACAAGGAGGCCTGCAACAGGGGCGCCCCAAGGCCGATCATCGGCAAGATATTAAACTATCGAGACATGGAGAACATCTTCGCATACTTCCGAAAGGGGGACACAATACTAAGGGCATCCGCGTCAATCATGGCGTACCTGGATTACACACTCCAGGTGCAGGGACGGCAACTAAACTACGGAACAGTGAAGATAAGACTACGCGAAGCAGGCTACAAATATATGCTGATGTACCCGGCAAAATTGAAAGTATTCCACAGAAACAGGGCACTGTTTTTTGAGACCCCGGAAGAGGCTATGGAATGGTTGGATGCACAGAATCGTCAGTCGGGGAAAGACGACCAGCGGGAAGGCGGAATGGACAAGTGATGCAGCGATTCCAGAGACCAAGGTGAGGTATAAACTGTGACATTGGGACTTGACTACAGATCTGTACAATAGCAGTAGGGAGAGGAGCTATGGACAAGGGCGGGCAGGGCATGAAATAGCATGAACGTGGGAGATACAGAGAATCCAAACTCACGCCCCATTAGATATGTTAGGTTGCCGGTAGTGCGGCAACCCCCTGTTGTGTTCCTAGCACCGGCATAGCCAGGTTAGGACTAAATACAGGGTAGCCTGAGATCCAGGGATGGAGCTGGGCAACAGTTGGGGACGTGGAGGGCGGGGGCTTGGCTAGGGAGTTGAGGAGTTTGTAGTGGTATTTGTTAGTGAACAAGCTTACATCCACATGCCGCTGCACATTATGGGGAAGACAAGGGAGGATATGCCAGGGGGTGATCACTTGGATCGCGCCACACATACCCTTTCAATTATTGCAGTCCATAGTGGAGTCAGATGGGAGGATGGTTGCGATACAGGGAATGCTGGAAAATAGAGAACTGTGCATCATTATCACATATGCCCCGAACAAGGATGCAGTGGCCTACTTCAAGTCCCTGTATGGCAAAGTCAGCCCGTACATGGGTTATATGGCGTGGGGATTTTAACTGCACGTTGGACTCTGGGTTGGACAGATCAGATACGAAACTAGACAAGCCTACTCCTGCAGCCAAAACCTTGCGGACCCTGATTGTTAACTTCCAGCTGCACCACCCACACGATAGACATTACTCACATTACTCCGCCCCACAAAACTTGTACACATGGCTAGACTACATGTCCGCCAACCCGGAACGGACCGGAGAGATGGTGAGGTCGGCATACAAAGCTAGGGTCCTATCGGACCACTCACCTTTGATGCTAACATGGCAATACCTGCCTCCCAAGGCTAAGATTCCAACGTGGGGCTCAGAGCTGAAGCATTGAAAGATACAGTGTTCAGAGAGGACCTGATGGAGGAAATAGTAGAATATTTTGAAAATAATACTGGAAGCATAGGATCGGATGACACTTTGTGGGAGGCATTTAAGGTGGTGGTGAGGGGTGCAGCTATATCCAAATACAAGGGGCTCCAAGGAGGCATAATACGACAGTTACAAGAAGCAGAAGGAAAACTAGAAGCAATCATGAGTAAAGGAGATACCTCACAGGAGGACGCCGAAGCCATGAGTCAATTGCAGCAAGAATGTGGGGGGCACTGGAAGAGACTATGCAACTTAAATTATAAGAAATACACAGAAAGGCAACACACAGGTGGGGATAAGCCAGGGAGGCTGTTGGCATGGCGATATAAAAATGAGACACCCAGATCAGTGATAAGAGAAATAAAAGGGGAGAATGGCCAAATATTGGATACATAAGAGAGCGTGAACGGATGATTTCTCAAATTCTACCAACACTTATACGATGACACTGGGGGGGGGTAGGAGAATCAGATAGGGAAGATATTAGAGGCTATCGGGTTACCTAAACTGAGAGCAGAGGAGAGCGAGAACCTAGATGCCCCAATTACACTAGAGGAATTAGAAGCAGTGGTCAGGCAATTACCTACTAGCAAAGCTCTGGGGGCGGACGGACTCCACAGTGAGTTTTACAAAATGTACATGTTGGAAGTGCTCCCCCCGTTATTGGCAACGTTAAATGAGGCCTTTGAGACGGGGAGACTACCGGAATCCCTAAGAGAGGCAATAATTATACCGCTCCTTAAACCTAACAAGCCAAGCAGGGTCTGTGAGTCGTATAGACCGCTATCCATGCTAAACCAGGATAGCAAGATACTCACGGCGGTGCTGGCTACCAGATTGAGACTGGTCATAAGCAAACTCATACATCCTGATCAGACTGGATATGTTCCGCACAGAAGCATATCGGACAACCATAGAAGGCTCCACCGCGCCATAGAACAGACAGAAGGGGATTGAACTGGGACATGAAGTAGCAATTGTTTCACTAGACGCGGTGAAAGCCTTCGACTGTTAGGTGGCCTTTGTTGATAGCAGCCCTGAAAGAATATGGAATGGGGCCTGGGTATCTGAGGTGGGTGAAACTGTTGTATAGCTCACCACTAGCCAGAGTCAAAACAGGAGCGATCATTTCAGATAAGTGGCAACTAAGCAGGGGCACCAGACAAGGCTGCCCATGGTCCCCGATACTGTACATCCTCGCACTGGAACCCCTAGCGATATACCTCAGACAACAATATGAAGAGGTAGGGATCTACACTAAGGGGGCGCACCTAATATCACTGTATGCAGATGACATGATGATGTACCTGAGGTACCCAGAGGAAAACCTGCAATACATCTTAGAAGTAATGGAGTGATTTCAGTCACTCTCTAGTATAGCAGTTAACCCAAAGAAGTTGTACATATTTCCCCTAGGAAGATACAGAGGGATCCCGCAAGAAAACCTACCAGTTTTACAAATACCCTGGGAGACTAGAACGTTTAGATGCTTGGGGATTGACATCTATCATATGGTAGTGGATGAACACAAACACAATGCAGAGAAAGCAGTAGCAAACATTGAAAACAGCATGAGGTTCTGGGTAAAACTCCCCCTGGTCATGGTGGGGGCGGGGGGGTGGCATTGTGAAAGATGGTTGTATTGCCTAGGCTGTTACACTTTTTTGTGAATATCCCATATGTAATGCCCAGACCCTTCTTCGGTAAACTTCAGAGCTTATGTAGAGGCTTTATTTGGCACAATACTAGGACTAGGATTGCCTTATGGAAACTACAAAACATGCTTGACAGAGGGGGCATATAATTGCCTAACTTTGTGATGTACCATCTGGCCGGACAGCTACAGTATGTGGCCAAGTGGCTAACTGAAGACACAACAGCAGAGTCCAGATTGTTGAGGTCTGAATGTGCCCCGTTCTTTCTGAAAGAATTGATATGGCTGCCAAATCAGAGCTAAAAGGGCGATTGAGGCTGCTAGAACTGGGTTGGAAGATATGGCGCAAGGCATGTCAGGACATGGAGAACCCGATTCCGTGCTCCCCGCAGATGCCGTTAGTGGCGTTGCGGTGAGTGGATGAGCAATTGAGAAAGACGATTCATAGACACTAGGAACCGGTGGGCATAGCAACACTGGGAGATGTATGGCGATATGGGTAGGCAATGGAATTCAAAGCACTGGTGGAAGAAACTGGAGTACACCCGGGGCAATATATCACCTATACTAGATTGGTACGGCGGGTGAGGGAGTCATGGTCTGAAACAGTAGTAGAAGACCAACCAGACACAGCCATAGAGACGATTTATGATATCTCAGAAGGGGGGCATGAGGTATCCCGGATTTATGAACTGGTGATGTCCAGTGTGGGAAAAGAAGTGACCCAGCTGAGACGGGATTAGGAGGAGGGAGCTGGGGAACCCATGCAAGACGGGCTATGGGAGAGAGCACAGGGGTATCATAAAAAAGTGTCCAGGAACACAAGATTACAACAGATCCAACTATATGTAACCCATCGGGCGTATATGACCCCTCAAAGGATCGCCCATTTCAAGAGCACAGAGATACAAACATGCCCCAAAGGTGGGGAAGTGAAGGCAGGGATGATACATATGTTCTGGGCATGCCCGGAAATTGGGAAATTCTGGGGTGAAGTTACCCACTGCTTAGCTGAGAGAGGAATCAAGCTAGATGTGGAATCTGTGTGGGCCTGCATGGTGGGGGGATTTACTAGACCAGGTACCCTGAAAAAACATGTGAGAAAACTTAAGGACTTGGCTTACAACCTGGCCAAGCGCAGAATAGCTATGGGTTGGAAAGCGTGCCATAGACCCAGGATAGAGGTGTGGTGGCATGATCTCCAGAAATGGGCTGAAGCTGAAACGGCAGTATGGTATGAGGTGGCCAACAGGGGGGAGGATGAGGAAGTGAGAACGCTGATGGCCTGGAGACATTTAGTGGCCTTACTGTCTGGGTCCAGGTGAATACGACACCTCTGGGAGCACGGAAGGAGGGGGGCCCCCAGAGGAATTATAACTGAGGGTGTAGTGGAGTAGGCTCGGGTTAGGGGGTGAGGGAGTGGGGATGGCAGTGGCAATTTCACGATAATGTACAGGATGTTTGAAAGTCTATAAAATCCACTGTTGGGCGTGGTTTGTTGTTTGAAGGTTGTAAAAATCAATAAAAATTGTTTTAAATAAATCAAGAAAAAGTGGCAGTGTCATTAAAACATCTGGTGCTCAGCTGCCCAATGCTAAACGAGGAAAGAATACAAGAATTGGGAGCTATAATTGCAAACCATGGACCTAGGTCACCAGACGAATGGTGGGCAATCTTAATAGAAGGAGATAAAATGCACATCATATAGGCGCTGACTAAATTATTGCTATTAACATCTGCAAAACTGGATTAAATACAAGAAAGAGACAGGCATAGTCTAGGAAGAAACTATCCAAGGTTCACAAAGATGAAGTGGACGGAAAAGCTGCTGGCAAAAGTATAATACTTTGGATAAAGACTGAAGATCAAGGCAGACGCTAACCATCGAAACGATGTGGCCTGGGTCTGAGATGATTCACCGCTGGGAGGTTGTTCACCATTCTCCAATGTATCCAGCGCAGACGCTTCTTATTTGCGGTGGTCGCCCTGACTCTGCAACTTCTTTGTAAAATGAGGAACTTTGATTTACTTTTTATGAGACAAGTAGTTGACTAGTTCTACGTTAGATTTTGCACATCATGACTAAAGGTTTTCAAATTTGTAAACCGTTGTAAGTCATTTAATTTTTTAAAAAAAGCATTTTTACTTTAGGTGCCATTTTTTATAAAGTAAATACTTCTTTTATTATTAACGGAATATGATGCCTGATTTACTCACTGTGATACTTTTTTAATAGTAATATTTATTTATAGTTCTTTAACAGATTATAGGGACAATCCAACAATGCCTTCTTGTATCGTTTTGGTTTAAACTAACAACAGCCATGCTAAAAGTCACAGTACATTCCTGCATGTATTTCCAAAGGATTTAAATTTAATAAGAAAATGGCTCTTGAACTGCAGATATCCAGTGTCTGAAATTGAAAGCAGAGCCAAGGATGTCTTTGTCAGGAATATGGGATGGTGGAGGCGAAAGAGATGTGTAAAGCTGAAAAGAGCTTAGTATTGGTACTTGGGCTGGAAAAACTACATTTCCCAGCAGCCCTTTGTCATATCGTAGTCCTTGCCGTGTGTGTTGACCAGCTGTCTGTAATTAACAACAGCTTATCAAGGGCCAACAGCGCATGGCAGGTGTGGCTTATTGTTTCCAAGAGGCCAAGCCATGCCGGAGGTTCGTACAGTCCAGCGCACGCTTACAGCAGGATTCAGGAATCTTGGCAGCACACCGAGAACTATGCGGTCCTAGAAAGTACACGCGGCTAAGCACATGAAGCAAAAAGACTCGCGCTACTTCAGTAAAGCTCCGCTATTCTCCCGGCGCCGACATTGCAAGCGGGGTCGCTCTCATTTCCATCAAGGCGTCATCGTTTCTCGACGGCTTGCGAGTCTCCCAGACGCACAGATAAGTGCCCAATGCTTTTGTTGCTTTTCGTGAATTGACGTAGGGCAATGTTTGCAGGACTTCTTTGAGCACATCATATGGGTCGAACTCTTGATTAGACCAGGTCTGGGAATTACTGAATGTTTGACACTAAGGAGGCAATCAGAGGTCACGCTGTACAACATACAGTTTATCATTAGGGGCCTGCTACCTCATTATATATATGTGTTGGAGTTCATTCTATGTGGGTGTTGAAAATCACACCTTTGGTCCCACATGTTTTATGAGTGTTTATGTTGCTTTTGCTTGCTCAAAAGGGCCATGGGTCATGTTCTTCATGTTGGGCAGTCATAGCCCCTGAGTTTGTTTCATTCACGCTTGCTTATATGTATTCCATGTCCTAGTAATAACTACATGTGCCTGTATCAAGAGGCTATTAGAGAGAACAGTTACACTATCTAAGGTCCTTATTCAGCCTGTATTAAGGGGGCACACTGGTGATCTATTTGTGTGTTATGTTTCATGGTTTACCATATTAGACAGTGTAGGGTTTTTCCCTGTTTATTCCCCCATCCTATCCACTGTAGGTTTTTTCCTAACCCTCTATCCGGTTTTCCTTAACCTCCCCATCCCCGTCCACAACCTCTCCCTAACCCTCTTCCCCCCATTGGCTGCCACGTGGTATCCTGTGTTTTGAATATCAGATATCTGTGCCACCAACGGGTGGAGGGTCGACTTCATTTGGCTTCTGGGATACGGGGGAGAGTGTCGACACTTTCCACCCCTATGGTGTTATGGTGTTTTTGACAGTCTTGGATTACGTGAGGGGCAATCGATTCCGCGTCTGCAGCATGCACTTCTCAGAAGATATGTACGTACAATCACAATACACTAAAAAGCATGGCCCCAGAATCCTTCACAAATTACTTCCCAATGCTGTTCGAACAGAATTTCAGCACACACTGACTCAGGTGAGTAGTGGATGCTGAAGTTTTAAATGTATTTTTATCATTTTCTAAATTTGCTTGTATAATATGTCTTATAAATGACCAGGAAATATATTGAAACATTCTGTGAACAGGTAACATGATGAACGGTTTTCAGTTTTTGGGGAATATTTCCATTGATATTTTACTACACAAGTATCCTTCGTGACACGATGTACGGTGGTTTGTACATTTTGAACTTCAGATGACTTTGTGTAGCCCTACTATAGAGATGATCCAATAGTTCAGTGCAATGGGAACCTTTCCAAACACATACTCACATTGCGTCCTTTAATAATAGGTAATTTAAAACAAATTACCATGTCTGTCTTTACGTAGATCGCACTGATGGAATTACAGACCGTTACCATGGAGGAAAACGCAGACACGTCCAACATTCTAATGGTGAGGCCAAGCTACCTCCACACAAACCTTTTTAAATCGTTTTTGATGTGGTCTAAATTATTATAATAATGTCCATTTTCTATTGAACAATGGTATGAATATATACATCGATTAAAGGACTGGGATGCTACATGAACCACTATTCGCGAGTCAACAGCAACCTCACTCACCTTTCAAGTAATTGTTTCTAAGAATATTCCTTCAGATGAGACTATACAAAATATTTATTTGTTCAAGTTCAATTTGCAACATATTGATTATGGTTATGTATAATATTAGTTTTTGATACAAACTGGCTTGCAGGCTTCTTTCTCAATATGGACCATCTTTTACATGTCATTTTTGTTTTTTAATGTTACATCTTTATTATTACAATTACTGTTATATAGTCAGAGCCTGGAACTTCAACAACGTAATATTCTTCTACTGCAACCGGTCTGGAGGATGAGGTCTGACAAGTGATAATTTATTGATTGATAATATCTTTTTTACATTTAAGATAACTTATTTTTTTGATAATTTGCAAAACTTTCAGCAAATTGCAAAGCATTAGATCAACAACGTTGATGTATTTATAGCAAAAACACATGCAACAAAGAAAGTCAACCTTCAGAAAAATGTACTTTGTCACTTAATAACATAGATCATTTCACTATATGAATAGTGTATGTTTTTGTTTATAAACTTTAGCTGCTTAGCGAAAAAATTGAATTGGTGAAACAAAATAACATTACAATGCATTAAAGGGGCCACAGTGTAATCAATAGGTTTTGTAGGATGATCTCGCTCCAACTCCCTGCAACATCTCTGAAGGTGTCACGACTTGGCAAAACTGGCGACTCTGGAGCCGATGGAAACTGCATGCTCCATTACAATTTCCATCACATTCCGTACGTTGCTAGTGCAGGTCTAGTCTTTCCTGTGGCAGCGTGTCGGACGCCGGTTGTTTTCTTTCCGCACTTCTGGCTTTCGGGCGCGTTGCAACGTCCTGTGTTCCAGTTCCTCTGCTGTTTGCCCGTGCTCACTTTGCTACTCGTAGCTTCCTCTGTTCTTCGCCCTCAATTCCTTCCAGTCCCTGTCTCCGCCTTTCTCTCTCCTCTTTTCCTGCGTTTCACCCTTCCTCTGCTAGTCTCTTCCCCCTCGCCTTTCCTCCCGTTCCTCCCGTCTCCTGTTGTTTCTTCTGCTTCCTCTTTGCTCGCCTGTTTACCTTCCCTTTTCTGTTCCTTCTTGCTTCCCCCTCTTGCTCGGACTTCCCGTGTACCGACCCAGCCTGTCTTTGGATTGCTCAGCCTTCTCCCTGTGTATTGTTGTGGCTCCCTTGATTCCAGATCCTCACCAGTCACTGGACTGCATCTGATTTTCCCGGTACTGTGTTTTCAGTCCTAGCCGCGACTTCTTCGGCTGTTTACCTTACCGTGGTATACGCACGTGGTCTTCACCTTATTAACATCTGTACATTGCCGGTCTGGACCGCAGTCCACTCCACGTGGAACATCCTCGAGAACTGCCGGATCCCGATCCTTCAACCTAGACTGTGAGGACTTCCTTGGGGTTTTTTGTGCCATTGGCTTTTTCCCTGCACTCCGGTGGGCGCAGAGGCTAGCCACAGTTTACCTATAAGGTGACACTGTGGCGTCCTTCCACAGCTGCCCCTATCTACACAAAAAAAGGAAAGGACCAGACCCAAAGGAAGACAGAAGCCGACACTCCTGTGGAAAAACAGAGGTGAGGAGGAAGGGGAGGTGGGAGAAACGGAGTCTTCCGTGGAGCAAGAAGACAATACAGCCTATCCTGACAGAAGGTTATCAGGTTCAGTTTTCAAATATGTACTTTTTAAATGTTACATGTACACAATGTTTGACATTATGTCAATACTAATTTAAACATTTTAATCGAAAGATTAAACGTATCTATTTACATAGTTTAACTTATATTGTAAAGTCAACAATCATTAAATTAACTTTCTCAAGATGTACTTTGTGAAATCAAAGATTTTAACATTAAAAATTGTTTAACAATTTAATCAATTTGAATTTTTTATGTACAAGGAATGTACTACTGAAGTGGTCAAAATTGAAGAGAAACATGGACAAGAGTTATACATGAGATATTGTAAAATATCAGTTATCCATTTTAACTGTGATGTAATATGCAATATGCTTTAATGGTTTCCATAATTACATTTTGTTATACATGTATATATGATTCTTTAAGTGTAAGAGCAAATTTAAAGGTTTATACAATTTCAAAATGCTCTTTTTCAACTTGGTCTGGTGGTCAGCAAATCCAATTTAACTGTTTCACAGAGAATTCGGAAAACAAGGGTACATAATAGAAAGGTTTTTAAAAACATAAGTTATTAGTTATTTCATTGATATTACATTTTATTTTAAAAAAATCCTTTTAAAATTTAAGTCAGCATAACATGACCATACAGTTGCAGTTGATCAGCAAACACATTTGTAATAGAGTACATGATACATAAACACTGTCAGCATTTCGTTTTCTCACTGTCAATTCCAAAACAATATTGTTTTCCCAGTGTTTCATCTTTAGCCAGATAGTCCCTACATTCACCCCAGATATCCTTTGATTTGGACCCGTGGGGCAGTCTTAGTATATATTGTTCCTTACAGATGTTGACCCATTTTAACTATGTAAGCCATTCACTAAAGGACAGTGCATTTCGGGATTTCCATTTCTTTAGTATACACCTCTTTGCAACCACAGATCTGATATTTAGGAAGGCTCTCAGTTTTTTATCCATCGCCCCTTTCCACAGACCACACGTAGCTGACAATGGAGATACTGGTATCCGTCTACCTATCATGCTAGACAATGCAGTGTATATTGAGTCGCAATAATGTCGCACAGCCAGACAACTCCATAACATGTGTAATATGCCTGCATCTTTTGCTCTACATCTCAGGCATTTCCCGTCACAGCCTGGATATATTTTTTGGAGTCCGAGGGGCATATAGTCTAACATATGTAATATTTTGTATTGGATCAGCTTTAAGAGCATATTCATAGACACTTTTGTAGTAAATGTACACATGTCTTACCATTTTGTATCTGTTACTGTCACATTTAACTCTGCATTCCATTTTTCCCCTGAATGGTCCAGTTCTCTGGGGCATGAGCCCAGAATCTCCTTATACAGGGTAGACAACATGGGGCGGCAGTTCGCTGAATTGGCAATGTATGCCAGTATTTTAGTTTCAAGGGGTTCTTTTTGGTATTTAGGCCGAATCCGAGTGATCCGACCGCGGCTGATTTGGCCACAGTCGGAACATTCGCATGAGAAAGGTGCGAACTACCAAAAGTTTGCACCTTTCTCATGCGAACACACGTACTACGGGGGCTACAGGGGGTGTCCCCCGCAACCCCTGTTTTTTTCATTTTATTATTTTTTTTACTCGTGTGCTCCGGGGGTGTCCCCCGCAACACCCCGCTTAGTATACCAGTGAGCGGGGTGTTGCGGGGTCACCCGCAGCCCCTGCAGTCTTTTTCTTTTTTTATACTTACCTGCAATGCTACCACCGAAGGTACAAACCTTTGGTGTTCGAACCTTTGGTGGTAGCAATTTTAGAACTTTTGGTCATTACGACCATTTGTTTGCGGTAAAATCGACCTAAACCATTCAGGCCATTTATTACGTACTATGGCTCGAATTCTGTAATATTGTATTACATCCGTCGGCAAGATTACATGTTTGTTTTTACAGCAATCTAACGACATGTACTCACACCCTGAAAAAAAGTCGCCAATCAATAATCCAATACCCACTAGGTTCCCATCGTTGTTTAATCAGCAAGTTTTTCACAGGAGGTAGTTGGGGATAATTCCACAGTGGCAGCCAGCAATAATACAGGGCCTCAACCTCTAGTCTAACAAATATTTGCTTCCATGCTTCCAGTGTACACCGCACTGGGTCGTATTGGCAGTCATCCTTATAGGATCTGTCAAGTACAAGGGTCATTAGTTCTGCCCCACCAGCAGCTTTTAACTCTAGTTTAACATGCAGCGGGGGGATATCCACGTTGTACCAGTGTGTAGCGTGTTGAGCTTTGGCCGCCAGCCAGTTATACCTCCATATTAGGCCCATTGAATCCCCCTAAAGCATATGGCAAAGCCATATCCAGCCATTATTTTTGTACCGCCCCAGCGTGCCAGAAAAACTGAGACATGTTTCCATGAAGCTTAGTAAAATATGTTTTCCCTACCCAGACAGGTAAATTCATAAATGCGTACAGCATCTTGGGTATTAGTACCATCCTTATTAAGGCCATTCTCCCCACTAAGGACATAGGTATACAGGCCCAGGCATGCATTTTTTTTTGTAAATAATTTTATTAATTTTTATTAAAAAAACATAACCATCACACCCGACAAATTAGTTTTCAAGCTTCTTCAGCGTACATTTACATGTGATTCTTATTGTCTTCCTCCTCCCCCCCCCATTCCAACTCGAGCCTTCACCTTTGTTTATCAGCTTGCTCTCTTTCTGGGGCTAATCCCCTTCATCATTCTCGGACGTGTCTTGTTCACTAGAATTAGCGTGGGAGGATCTCGACAAATTGGCTACCAGTGTTCCCCATGCCATCAGAGGTCCCACTTCCCCACCCTCCCCTCTGCTGGCTGTTTCGCACCATACTGCTGTCTCAGATTCTGCCCATTTCAGGAGGTAGTTCCACCATATTTCAGGCCCAGGCATGCATCTTTGCCTCTGCATAATCTTGAAGAGAGTTATAGTTATGTACAATAACGGTTTCTTTAGCTGTAGACACCATTACTCCTAGATATTTCAGCCTATCGAGGGTCCACCCTAATTGGGACAGAGTTTAAGAACGGTGAGCATTTTTTGTCCGGGGGAATATTTCTGACTTACTATCATTTACTGTGAATCAGAGTATGTACCAAAACGTATAATATCTTGCATTATTGGATCTAAATTGTGCTGCAGGTCCCTAATATATAGTAGTACGTTGTCTGCATAAAGTGAAATAAGCTCTGGAGAGCATGCTATTCGGATACCCCTATTTCGGTGATGGGATCCGAGCAAATCGGCCATTGGTTTTATGGCTAGGGAAAACAATAGATGCAATAGAGGACATCCCTGTCGGGACTGGGTACAATTTGTACGGACAGCGGCCAAGGGTATCGTATACAGTAATTTAATGTAACTTATAAATGCATTCCCCATCCCACATTTCTCTAGGACTGCAAATAAGAAAGGCCATGAAACCATATCAAATGCCTTTTGGGCATCTATGGCTACCGCCACTGCATTTGCCTCTGGGGATATACGTGCCATGACATTAAATAGCCGTCTTAGGTTTGGAGATGTTGCCCTGCCAGGAATAAATCCTGCTTGATCTTGCTAGATCAGAGCAGGCATTAAAGGGAGCAGTCTATTGGCTAGAGCTTTGGCATACAATTTTGTGTCAACATTCATTAATGACAGTGGCCGGTATGATCCACACTCGTCAATGGGTTTCCCTGGTTTAAGTTAAATTATCTCTGAAGCTTTCTGCAAAGATAATGGTAGCTGGCCAGTGCAGACAGATTCTTCCCAAAGTTTCAATAATGATACCAACAGAGTGTTGAATTCCCTATAGAATTTGTCAGTAAGCCCGTCCGGTCTAGGCGCTTTGTTTCTTGATAGATCTCAAAATACTTGCATACATTCTGTGTCTGTCAATGGTGCATTCAATTGAGCTCATCCCTCAGGGGACAGCATAGAAAAAGCAATGTCATTCAATAGTTCACTCAATTCACATTCATCTATTTGTCCATCTGTATGATACAGTGAGGTATAGGAGCTTGTAAACACTTTGGGCCCGATTCATAGGATCTTGTGCAGAAAATGCGTAAGCGCTGGGCGCCAAGAAGGAGCGTGCATCAGCTGTGGAACAGAGAAATTATTCATGGATTCCCTGATGCATCAGTACCCGTGGTACAAGGAACATCAATCTGCGCCAGTAACGCCCCCAAGCGCAGTAAAAAGCAAGTGAAAATCCTAAAACAGCGCAAGTCCCTGCGCCATCCCTGGACCAGCATACAGCCCCCCTAGTGAAATCGTGTGAAAACACAGATTGATCCCCGGCCGTACCCCAGCCAAATCGTGTTAAAATTTTGCGCGATTCCCAGGCGCACCCCAGCCAAATCACGTGAAAACTTCAGACGATCCCCGGCCACACCACAGCCAAATCGCATGAAAATTTTGCGCATTCCCCAGCCGCATCTCTGCCAAATCGCATGAAAACTCCATGCATTCCCCCGGCCGCACCCCAGCCATTTTGCGTGAAACTTTGCACTTTCCCCAGCCACACGCCAGCCAAATAGCTTGAAAACTCCATGCATTCCCCCACCCCAGCCAAATTGCGTGAAAACTTTGTGCGTTCCCCGGCTGCACCCCAGCCAAATTGAGTGAAAATTTTGCGCGATCCCTGGCTGCACCGCATCCAAATAGTGCGTCTGCACTTCGCAATCCTCAGGAAGCAGATCCCTCCTGATGGGACACCCACACCTCAGCCCCCATCATCCATCACCCCACCCTGCAGGCAACCCCCTCCACATGGGATACCCCAGCCCCCATCGCCCCACCCTGCAGGCAGCCCCCTCCACATGGGACACCCCATCACCCCACCCAGCAGGTACCCCCTCCAGACCGGACCTCACCTGCATGCTGGATGCTGACATAGTGACACATCATCACTCCATCGACGGTGTGTCATGTGCCGTGACTGCCGTGTCCTGACACCACCACGAAAATCCACTGGAAAATATAACCTGCAAACAAAAATAAAAGCATACACGCGTCCCACATCCATGAGTGTGACAGCTGCTAAAACACAATTGCTGTCCACAACCATCTACCAACATACAAATGTAACAAGTGAATTTAAAAGTTAGGCCATGCGACAATGTCATGTCACAAATCCCCATGGACTAATATTCCGACAATGACAGAATAATAACCAGCCTCAATGTGTGCCACATGCACAGACGTTGCCCAAGCATGTCACAGCTTGAGACTCAATGAGCTGCTTTACCAGAACATACAGAACAATAAACACATAACTGTTCCTCCCATGTGTGAAGCACATGATATGAAATCATGTAAAATTATATGTCATTCATAATGCGCATAAACACCAGAGTACGAAGGCGTAAAGAGTCAGGGGAGGGGGAACAGAGTGAAGACAGAGACAATGATCTTGCTAGGTCAGGTGACGTTTAGAAGGCGCTAGTGCATGGGAAGTGTGGAAGGTGAAAAGTGCGTGGGGAAGGGGGAGGGGCAGTGCAGTACATGGGAAGGACATCATAACAAATACAAATACAAGGAAAACCATCAAAGTGTGGCCAGCTGGTGGCAAGTGCAAGCCTAAGTGCAGACATCAGGTGTCAGTGCAGGTAGGGGGCTGTAGGAATACAGAAAAACAGTCCAAGTGAAGGGATGCCAGGGAGGCAGTGTGAGGGTGCAAGTTGCAGGGACTTTGGCCTGAGTTCAGAGGATAGCCAGGTGACCATCGAAGATTCAGTCAGGAGTTCAGCAGGGGAGAGGAGGACAGAAAGCACAAGCAAAGAAGAATGACTTGAGTTCTAATAGAGTAAATGGCAATCAGACAGTGCGCCAGGCACTGAGACTGTTGCATTGGTCTGCCGATGTGTCAGTACAAAGTAATACCAATATTGCATGGCAGTGCAAGAGGTAGACCAACACCAGAGACAATGATAACTGCACAAACACATGCTGGCGAAGGGGAAAGCACGACATGTGTGTTAATTAGCATCAAGCAAATCATGTGCCAATAACCTGAACATGTAACAATCCCACAGTCACCCCACCCACCTCCCTCGCAAACACATTGAGGGCCAATACACAGTGATGCTGCACATGTGAAAGCAAATGCCATTTTACTGTGCACACACAAACTCACCCTTCACACTCCTCCACCGGTCAGCCAAATGTATATATTCATCACGCAAATGGATACCAAACATGACACATGCATGCAAGTAACCACACACATGACTAACGCTGGTCAGAACCAGGGACACTAAACGGTATAACAAACTGGCACACTGCAAAAAAGAAATGTGAGAAACAATGACTGAGTAAAGAAAATAAATTATATTAATAAGTTGTATTTTCCTCATACACACTGTAAATAAAACTAGGAAAATGGAAATGAAAAAAAATGAATAATGCCAGAATGTCCATAAAAACTATTTACAACAAAATCGTTAACAAATAATATAAACCATTATCGACGGTGAACACCCAAAAATATACACCAATAATACTATTTACACAATAAACATGGAGTAATGTCCAAAGTCCACTCCAAAATAAAAAAAGAAAAATGGAAAACACACAAGAAGAACTATGTACAAAAAATGGCGTAATGTCCCAAAGCTCCAAAAATGGGCACAATCAACAGAAACCTATGCCAAAAAAACTATTTACAAATGCAGCGGGCTAGTCCTCCTCCTCACCGATATTGCTCAATGTCTGGGCCAGGGCATCATTGAGCACTGCGTCTACCTCCACGATGTGTGCCTCTGTTGGCTCCTCGAGTGCGTGCAGGTCCACCAGCATGGCCCTCTTCCTTGCCTCTCCCAGTCCCAGCAAGCCTCCTTGAGGAAGAAGCGACACCGTCTTGCCCGATGCATTTCATTCTCTGCCCTGGCCATGGTGAGTCTTTGTCAGGAATTGGGGCTTGAGAGCGGTAAGAAAGCGTGTGGGGCTTTAGAGACTTCAGTTCCCCACATGCTTGGTAAAAAACTGTAGTCATTTGCACTTTGTGTGGATTAACAGCTGAAGGCTGATTGCAGTTCCTCCTTTAACCGCCGGCCGATGAGCGCAGATGTGGCTTATTGAGAGTATGCAGCACGGGCGGTCACAACGGCGTGTAGGAGAACTTTTGGAAATCGGAGGAACGCCGAAGGAATGCTGCACTACATCCATTCCAGGCGGCAGCGGTGAGCGCTCTCTGGAGGATTCAACACGCTCCTACGTCTGGTTCGGATTATTAAGTTCTGGGAAATCAGATAGGGGCACGTTATTTCTTAGTTCATTGTAGTAGCTGTGGCTCAGTAAGAAACTCGTCTTACCAATTGCCTACAGACTATAATTTTGGTATCACGCTCGATTTGGGAGCACTACGGGCAGCATAAATACACTCTCTTCCATGTTCTGCTTTATGTGTGCTTACGCTCGCCCACAGGGGCATGTGTTTGTCTTCTTCATGAAGGAAGTCACTCCCGTGTTTGTTTCATTAACGCTTTCTTAGTGATTAAGTGTGCCAACGTCCCAATATGTTACATGTCAGTTTACTGTTTCAGTGTGGCAATATGTTTTGTATTCATATGTGAAATGTTCACACGCTTTATGTTAAATGTATATGTTTCATGTGACTAAGTTTGCTAAAGCATCAGGTTGTGTTAGGAGGTATAGGGCAGGAGTTGGTCGTAGGAATTAAGAAGGGTGCCTGCAGGAATCTACTCCAGTCCTACATGTTACAGTGTATATGGGTTGCTGCAGACTGGTGTTAGAAAGCAGTTCTAAGTGTTTTGACTTTTCCCTTTTAACCCCCTTACCCTGTTTTCCGGTTTTCCTAATTTCCCTTCCCTATCCACAACCTCTCCCTAATCCCTCCTTCCCCCATTGGCTGCCACGTGCTACCTTGTGATTCTAGTATCAGGAGCCTGTGCCAACCACGGGTGGAGGGGTCGATCCATTCGGCTTCTGTGGTTCAGGGGAAGGTGTCGAACCATTATCCCTCTAGGGTTAAATCTTGACAGTCTTGCCTCCCGAGCCGGTTGCCTCTCTGCCCCGATTCGCTGCTCATATTGCTCCCACACAGAAGACATCCTCAACCGTAGGTCCACATTTGTGTCCTGCCTAACGCCGGATACCTGCCCCCTTTGGATGGAATGCCCCGAGTCATGAAACCTCATACTCAGAGCCTGCTGCTGCCTTATTGCCCGGTGCCTGCGTTGCATGGCCACCCTCCGGGCTGATGAAATTACCCGGGGGGGTCTGGCCCGTGCCCTGCTCCTGGGTGCCTGCTCTCCCTCCATTGCCAGAGATCCTGTCATAGCTGGGATCGGCGTGGTGACCACCTCGGCTGATCCGATGTTGACTCCCACCTCAGGCAGGGATGTGATCTCCACCAGACGGGCCGACATGGGTGAGACAGGTACACAGGGGGCCCTGGTGGTATCTGGGCCGGAAGGCAACTGGCGCACAGAGGAGCAAGATGAGAGGGGGGGGGGTTCATATAAGTGGCCAGACCACATAGCCATTGCGAGACCAGAAACATTTCTAGCCAGATCAGGAGATGCCATACCTCATTGTGATGATGTGCAAGCCCTCGATTGTGAGCCTTCACACCATCACGAATGACAGATGTACGCCTCGCGATACCAGCTAGCAGGGGTTCTACTCTGTCTCGAATGGCCAGATCCGCAGGCATTGGGGTGTCGGTTTGTGTGGAAACATCCGACACCTGCAGATAGGTCCGGCCTGGGGCATGCTGGCATGTGCATACTGGTGCAGACGCTAGCAAAGGGACATGATTTGGTACAGGCACCTCCACGGCGACCTGCACTGCCTCCTGGCCCTGAGTCAGGACTGCACCAGTCACACCCACCTCACCAACCCCGCCGAGCCCCATGTAGTGGGCTAATACAGCCTCCTCCCCCGCCAATCTGGATGCCTCCCCAGCGTCTTCCACAGTGGATTGCCGCTGTGTGAGCTCACATGTCCCTCCCGCTGTCGAGGAGTCCACGTCCGCCTTCACGCTCTTGGACCTCCCCTCAGCAGCAGTGGCCGATGTTTGGGATGTGGCACCAGTCTCCTCGCTCACCGATGATGTTGCTTCCAGAGGGCGTGACTGGGCCTTGCGTCTCTGCCTGGTGGAGACATCCCTGCTGCCTTGCTCCACAGCACTTTCTCCGCCCTCTTCTTCCAACGCTGCTATGGATTGGGAGACATAGAACACAAACATCAGTGTACTGTACCTATCTGTGCTTTGCACAAAACATATGCACATGAAGTGCACTTGCAAAGGTCCCAACAATCATCGCCCTCCACAACACACAGGTACATGCAATGTACATACATGCACATATGCTACTGTGAACACCTGGAAATTGTGCATGCTATACACACATGCAACATGGAATATACACATGTCATGCCCAAACATCACCTGATATACCCTTCCCTTCCCTTTATTGTGAATTTATGTATCAGTGTGTTACATTCTGTTCCATCCAAGGGCATCCACTGTTGGTTTCCGGTTGGACCCATACTGGCTTGTCTCGTGTTTGTACACTCCTTGTTTGTACCTTAGGGTCCAGACACAGAAGCCACTCCTGCTTCCTCTTTACATGGGCTTGCAAGGCGTGGTGCCTGTAAAAGTAACTTACACAGAGGCATTGGGCTTCCCTTATATCTGTGGGCAGTCTGGAGTCCAACCTCTGTGTACACCCCTAGTGGGATTCATCATTGTTTGTCCAGTGCATGGTTACCATACCTTTTAGGTTGTATGTTGAGATCCATCCTTTGTTCCTGTTACGTCGTTTTGAATTACCTTACCTACCTCCATTCTTGTTTGACGTCCTGCTGTATGCGCGTACCTGCCCCCTTAAATTAGCGGAGCCACAGTATGTATGAGTGTATGTTATTTCTCAACTTGTTCCATACATCATTGAGCGCTTTGTGACAGTTGTGTTATGTGTTGACCATTTATGTATCTCTTTGGTGTGGCTATGTTTTTACATGACATTTAGGAGGGTTTATGTGATACACCGGCATTTAGATGTGAACTTTGACATGGTGTTTGTGGCATACTCCCTCTTCTATGTATTCCTTTTGTACACACCAGATTTAATTATTTTATGTTCTAAGGGATGCACACAATGTAGCATTTACAAGGGCACATTCTTAGGGTGGATTGGTGCACACAGATGATTGTACCTTTGTCATCATTAAATGGCACCTGGAATGTGCCAGGGCTGTGTGCACTCTGCAGGGGTTGGATTTTAAGTGAAAAACGTAGCCACAAGCTGGGTACGGGCAGTCTCGCCACGTGCCCTTTCCCCTGCCATGCGCAGCCAATGTGCATGTGGTTGGGTATGTAGGGGCACCACCATGTCCACCAGTACACCACGCCGTGTTGCAACATTGTACAGGACACATGCTGCCGCAATGACCCTACACACTACTGGTGGTGCATATAGTAGCTCACCACCAGAGTGGTCAAGGGAGCGGAAGCGTGACTTTTGTAGTCCGAATGTGCGCTCCACTATGACCCGAGTTGCAATATGGACTGCCTTGTATGTTACCTGGGGTGGTGTGGTAGGGTTCCGTATTGGTGTCATCATGTAGGTGCTCAGAGGGTAGGCACTGTCCCCTGTAGAGTGACATGCATGCATGTGCAGCGGCATTTCTACTCACCAATGAGCCATGTGTTACCATGCCTCCCAACTTCCAGGGCCCGGTGTAGGGGTGACATTCTGAATATGAAACTATCATGGGTGGACCCTGGATAGTTTGCATACACAGAAATAATGATTCCCTTGGCATCACATGCAACCTGCATGTTGATGGGATGCCAGTGCTTGCGATTGCGATAGATGTGCTCTGTGGCCCTAGGAGGACGTGGTGCCACATGGGTGAAATCGATGGCACCAAGCACTTTAGGGAATTGCGCCACCCCGTTAAAGTCCTGGACCACAGCCTGCCTTTCTGCCGGTGTTCTGGGCATGTATATGTGCCTCCGGACTGAGGGGCGTGCAGTCATTATTGACAACACCTGGTGTAGGCAGCTTGCCTGCGTGGGCTGTGAAATGCCCACAACTATGGCAGTTGTCCACTTGAAATGACCCAGTGGCCAAAAAATGCAGTACATGGAACACCTTTTCCAAGGGGCTCAGTGCTTGGGAGCACAGGGTGGGTGATGTAAGGTCATCCTTCCACTCCCTGTCCAGGTCTAATATGATATGAGGTGGAAACCTATACCTGCCACAGACCTGGTCATCAGGCATCCCAAAAAGGTAGGTCCTGGGCAGAAAAATGCAGGCTCTGACCATCCTCCTCCTGCGGTGCCGCACGATCACTGCTGCGAAAAATGGGACATTCATCGTAGCTGTATACGGGTGTTGTTTGTTCGCGCAACATTTTTATGCATTTTATTTGGTGTGTGGTGACGCTTACGCCAGCTTTTACGTGATGGACGTGTTTCTAGATTTGCGCATCTTTTTCCGTGCACTGGAGGGCCCCGTTCAATTCCATGAATACGTGTTGTTAGCGCGGTTATGGGCCTTGCGAGGATTTTACTGTGGCACTTCCCTCGTTATGCCCAAATTTTTTGCTTGTTGTTCCGCCCCCTTTTAGGTGACTGCGCAAGAAGGTACGCCCCTTCGCTAGGTGTCTCGCGCAAGGCGTTCGTAGTGTCGCAGTGACGTGTTGGACCCACGCAGATTCCTCGCAAGTCTCTGGTAAGCCCTGCGCATTGTGTTCCATGAATCCACAAACGGGAGCTTGCGAGCGTTTTTGCCAGCAAGTCCCCCTTTTTCGGCACAATTAATTCCATGAATCGGGCCCTTCGTTAATCCATTGCTCAGTATAGAACACCACTGATTTTCATCCTTTACTCCCACTATGTGATTCTGCCCACTCTCAGTCTTTACCAAATTGGCCAACATTTACCCAAGATATCACCCTCTCCATATTTCCTGGCTGAAGCCAGCCTAGTGAAGTTCTGTATTTCCCTATCCGCTAGTTTCCTAAAGTTTTCAAAGTGCCCTTGTATTGTCGCTAGGCTATTTCGATTGGGCGCCACAGCGTACTGCCGCTCCAGTATCTGAAGTGTCACTTCGCATTTCGCCAAGTACCTACGTACCTACGTATAGTCCGAAGTACTCCCATTTCCTGTGACATCACCATTCCTTTTATGTATACTTTAAATGCTTGCCACAGAGCGGCATGTGAGACTTTTCTGTTATCATTGGTTAGAACATATGTGCAGATGTCTTCCTCAAGCTCCGACCTGAAAACTAAATCTTGTAGCACCAGTGATTTAAATCTCCCCACCCCATGGTCTATTAGAGCATTGACCCACTTGAAGGATAACAGAATTGGGGAATGGTCAGAGTATGTGCGAGGGAATATATCCACCTCCGTCACTTGTCCCACTAGGTAGTCTGATATAAGGTACATATCTATTCTTGAAGCCTTGTCATTTACTGTAGAGTAATACGTGTAATTCCTTTCACTCAGATGCAGCGTGCGCCATATATCGTACAGATTTAATCTCTCAAGCAATTTGTTGATACATGTGGCTACCTTTGACAACGGCCGATTGCTAGAACCTGTGCGGTCAAGTGTTAAGTCTAATATGGGGTTCATGTCTCCCCACCAGATCACTTCTACAGGCATATACAACATTATCAAATCCGCTATCGTGGAGTAGAAAGTTGAGTCATCAACATTTGGCCCATATGCATTTACCAGGAGAATCTCCTTGTTCAACAGTTTACCATGTACTATGACATAGCAACCCTCAGGGTCTATATGCGTATGTAGCTGCATAAAATCAGTATTCTTGTGTATCAGAGTTAACACCCCCTAGATTGGGATGAGTACACTGTGTAGTACCTATTTGGGCCCATAAGCAGTTCTTTTCCTTTCCTAAGTGTAATTCCTTAGCCCCCTAACATGCCAGCTAAGGACTCTAATAATCTCCAGGGTAACACATGTTAGTAGTATAAGCCATGCTGTTGTGTGAGTACCATTCTGTTTCAATTGTCTTTTGCTTATTTCTCTGATTTTCTATCTGTTTAGTGCTGAACATTTTCCCCAGCCCATCGTACATTCCTGCCCCGCTCCTGCATCGCCCTCTCCAGAGCCATGTATCCCACCCTTACCCCTGCCCCTCTATTCCCAACAACTGTGCACCACCCTAACTTGTGCATTTGTGTCCTAACAAAACAGGAAAACCGCAACCTTGTTAAGGGGGAGGTGGAGCACCGGCTAACTCTCGAACCCAACTAGGTCCGTCATCGTTAAGTACTCTGTTACAGGAGCAACAGACTAAGACAATATTAATGCTAACTTGCTTGCATTGTGTTGCAGTCCAGTTACTAGCTTGAATACTCTGCTGCTTGTACAAGGCATTACAGGTCGAGGAGTTTGAGGAATACACAACCACCTCTGTTATAAAAACAACAGTGTATCTCTGACATGCTCAAAGCGGAGGCGTGGAGATCGCCTCCATATCTTCTTCAGTTAGTCTGGAAGTGGTTGTTATGTTCCCCTCTATATTGTTCACGGCCTCCTCTGGAATGGTGAAGAATAGATTTTCTCTGGTGTATAATTCAGCGAAGCAGTCCTTTTTCACTTGCAAGGCATAATGCTTCTCACGGTCCCTACATTTAAGGCATTTTGCAATAATTGCCCTATGGGGAGCTCCCAGATTAGGCTGTGTCGGCAGTTTTCTGTGCACTCTTTCCACCACAAACATTGTAGAGAAGTTCTGCTTAGCTAACAGCTCTGCTAGGAGGTTCTCTATGCACTCCTCCATGGGTCCTTTTCCAAAATGTTCCAGCAGTCGAATTATGCGTATATTGCTCCTACGCGAGCGTGACTCCAATTCATCACATTTTGACAGGGCCCTTTACAGGTCAGTGGTGCCTGTTAGCATTGGGCTTTCAAGACAATGAGGTCATCTTCTGTCGACCCAATGCGTGTTTCTGCCTCCATCATTCGAGTGCTGATTTTCTCCATTTTGCCATTTAGAGTGTTAATATTGGTCATGATGCCATCCAGTTTGGCTGTCATGGCTGCAAATCCAGCGTGCATATCTTCCATTACTTGTTTGAGGCTCAATGTCTCCTCGAGAGTCTCACAGGCAGCCATGTCAGTTTGGGTGTCAGCAATCTTTTCTATGCAGGGTGTACTGGCTTGTCTAGCGAAAGCATCCAGCGGGTTCTGCTTTTTTTCACTGACTCCCCCCTAGGCATGGTTGTATTCACCCCCTCTGTATGAGGATGGGGTTTCTGTTTGCAAGTAACAATAGAGTAACCGCCCCAGCACCTCAGGCATAACTGTGTCTTTCCTATGTAGCAAAGACTTAACTCTGTTGACAGTACAACTCCGCTGAATTGCCAAGTCAATTATGTGCAGGCTAAAACATCGCTTTTCATCAATCCCAGATCCATCAGTTGGCCCGCCCCTGGGTTTTGCAGTATCAGTAGGAGTATAGGGCCTGCACATATAGGGCCTGAGTATACTGCTGAGCTGGCCATACACGTGCGCTACAGACAGAAAACACGGGAGCCATTCTGCTCTCCAACCTTCCCTTTATTCCTCCGTAACATGACTGCCTTCTCCCTTCCCTTGCCCCTCCCTTTCCTCCCGCTTCCCGCTCCCTCCCATAGTCTCGAGCTCCCCTCTTAAAGGGGCTCTGTCCTTTTTCCCTTGCAACACCTCCCCCTTGCTTAACATGAAACTTCCCCGGTTACATTTGCTCGATGAGCCGTTGGGGTCTCTTTGTGGTTCGATGGGGCCTTCTTGGTTGCTCGTGGGTCTCTTCTGCACTCTCTCGTTGTGGCGTCTCATGAGTCTCCTCTCTCTCTTTTTCCTCCATCTCGATCACCTTCCTTTCCGTTGGTTCGTGTTCTTCAAAGTATAACTCATGGAGGAGGGAGTCATTTGGCGTCCTTTTGCCATAGTTCCTTGTCGTACTTGTCACTTGTTCTTTGTTCCCTGTCGCTAGGGTGGAATCTGCGCTGTTCATCTGTCCTTTGGCTTTGCTTGTCTCTTCAGCATCTTGCTCGGTCACATGGTCCTTCTTGTGGGTTACTTTGAATGACCTATAGTGGACATTGATGAGTGCGTGTTGTAGTGCTGTCCGGTTACTGAGACGACTGTGTCCTCTGGCGGGACTCGGTATCATACGGATGGTGTTCAGCACTCTGCGTTCTCCTTGGGTTGGGTCACGTTGTGGCCATCCTTTTGGCTGCTCTGTTTGTGCCGTCCTCCATTGGATGGCATTGTCTTGGGGTTTGTCTAGGGGGTATTCTTCCGCCCTTGTCTGGTACTGTTGCCTTGTACTGACGTTTTCTGTGACTTCCATTTCCCCCCCCCCGTACAATATTTCAAAGGGTACTGGGCGGTTGCAAAGCTCGTAGTTCTCTCGCAGGACGTGTGGCATTTGTGTGCCAAGTGTCGGTCCGTCCCCTTTGCAGTGGGCAAGCTCAGGGTAGAGGGGGTGTGCCTGCCTGAGACCTCTGGGTGGGCTGGTGTCCATGTCCTTGACGTCTTTCCTGATGTCTAGCCGTGCTCTCGGTGCACTCGGGTGTCTTTCTTGGGGTGTGGGTTGGCATGCCGAGCTTGTGAGTGGTCCTGTTCTGCACATTCTCTGAAGGTGACCTTCCTGGCCACAGCGCCAGCATGTTCGTCTAAGAGCTGGGTATGGTTGTCTGTGGGTGTTATTCCACCCTCGCCCGTGGCATTGCTCTCTGCTCGGGCTTTCTTGCCAGTGTCTTCTCTGTTTCTTCCTTCTCCAGGGTCGAGTGGGCTCGGAGTGTTGCGATTGCTTTTCCGTGAGGGCCGCGATGGCGTCGCGTTCAATTTTCCTCTCAATGGCGGCTGCCTGTGCGTCAATTCTCTCGTATGTTTTTGCCATATTCAGTATTTTCGCTAGGGGTAGGGGCTTGATGAGAAGGTGTTTCCTGAATGTTGACGAGTTGCACCCTTCTATGATCCTTAGTCTTATAGCTTCTTCATCATTGAAGTTGGCGAAGTCGCAGTCTCCTATCTTCTGCTGGAGACGTATGACAAACTCTCCAATTGTTTTGTGTGAACGTTGCCTGTGTTGGTTGAATGCAAGGCGCTCGTAGTCTTTATTGGATCCTACTATGAGTCTGTCGTTTATTGCATCGAGGAGACGTTGGTACGTGGTTTTGTCTGTGGCAGGGATTGTCTTGATGATGTCCTTTACCTCTTTTCCTACTAAATTCCTAAATATGCTGAGTTTGTTTGGCGGGTCTACGTTCCCAATCGCACCTAGAAAGTCTTCAAACTCTTCGATCCACTCTTCCCATCTTGTTCCTTGGTCATGGTGCGGATTCAAGGCGAATGGGTCGGGTCTTCTCATGGCGGCGGCATATGATGTGGGGCCCAAGTTTGCCAGGGCTTGCGTGCCTGCGTCGGCGTCTGCTTGTGTGTGGTCAGTCATGGTGTGGGCGCGTCGTGGTGCTCCACGTGGAAGTAGGATCTCGGTTGTCGCTCTAGGCTTTCAGGATGGTCAAGGGCAGTTGGTTGTCCTGTGGCGTGGTTATTCTCGTGTTAGGCAGCGGCAGTTCAGGCGCAGCTTTACTCTCGTGGGCTGCTGGTAGTATCCATATGGGTTCTCTTGGTCCTCTGCAGTCTGCAGGGGTGTGAGTTGGCGTGATGGCTCTCCACCTTGTCGTTATCCTCGTGGTGATGCACAAATTGTGTTGGTGTTGTCCTTCTGTGGGCCTGTCACATTTCGGCACCGGTGGCTTGCGTGGTGGAGGCCACTAATGTGTGCCCAGTCTGTTATAGAGCTGCATTGGTGTTCCAATAACATAGGTCCACTGGGTGGGTGGCTCTGGGTTTCTGGCGTGGTGTCGGTGTCCCAGTTAGTGCTCTCTGTTTGCACTTGTCAGGTTGTTTTGGTCCCGGGGTGGACCCCTCTCTCTGTATCAGTCTTTTCTGTTGGTGGTGCAGACATAAGCGGCGGGCCTCTTATATCTTGAGGATTGGTGGTGGCGCTGGCCGCGGGTGCCACTTTGTGAGCTGGCTCTGGTTGGTTACTTTTGTTGCCTGTTGCTGCTAGGGCGTGGTTCTGGGCAATTCTCGGGTCACTGTCGCTGGTGTCGAGGCGATGACGTTTGTTCCTGGCATCGGGGTGTGCCTTTGGTAAGTGGGTGTAAGCACTATGGTGTCACTTAATTCATGCACAGCATGTGTCCTTGCTGTTGTTTGGGTCTGGTACGGGCGCTCATGGGTCGTGGTTGGGCCCACTCTATCTTTCCTCCTTTTCTCTATTTCTGAGGCAATGTGACGTAACAGGAGATGCAAGATGCACTTTCCTGCTTGTTTTTATTTGCTTGCACTATTGTCACACTGGGAAACACGGGATGTGAATTCCCCACGTATCTTTATTATTACGGAAATGTTTTTTTTTTTTTTTTTTGGTGTCACAAATGGGAGACACGGGGTTAATCTCGTTCGGTATTGTTGCTTTAATATAGATTGTCACGTTGGGGAGACACGGGGTTCCTTTCTCTTTCAGCCCCCATCCCTGCTCCTTACTTGAGATGTTGCAACCGCAGCGGCGGTCGGGTGACTCCTCTTGTACTGTGCGAGCAGGCGTGGTGTATCAGCTGGACTGCCGGGTCTGCCGTGCGGTTACAGACGTTGCAGACGCGGTCTTCTCTTCCCTTCCTCCAACGCTCCGCAGCTGTTGGGGCTTCCTTCTCGGATGCGCGGGCCGCACGCGGGCGGTTCACTTCGGGTCGCTGGTGCAGGGCACACGGGCATCTCCTGATGCGCGGGTTGCACGGACCTTCCGGCAGGGGCGCTCGGGCCTCTGCTTAAATCCAGGGCATACGCAGGCCCACCTGAGTTGTTGGGCACACGGGCCCACCACAAGGCACCCCGGCCCGTTTACTCTGGGCGCACCGGCCCACTGTAGGGCTCACAGGCCCACCTCCTATTTCCGGGCACACGGGCCCACCACGAGAGCACACGGGCCCAATTGCTCTGGGCGCTCGGCCCGCTGCAGGGCTCACAGGCCCACTTCCTATTGCCGGGCGCACGGGCCCACCACGAGGGCACACGGGCCCAATTACTCTGGGCGCTCGGCCCGCGGCAGGGCTCACGGGCCCACCTCTTATTGCCGGGCGCTCTGGCCCACCGTTGTTCCGAGCACACGGGCTCACTGCAGGGCACACAGGCCCATCATTACTGCAGGGCACACTGGCCCTTTCTTTGTCGCAGGCGCATGGGCCTCTTCTGTTTCATGGGGCACACGTCCTCCACGCTAGGCGCACGGGCCCTCCTCCTCTTCTGCCGCTGGGCATTCGGCCTCCCCTTCACCGCGGGCACACGGGCCCCCGGATGCTGCTGGGCACACAGGCCCTATCCACTGGTGCTGCTGGGCTCCCCTCCGTCATGGCACAGCAGGGGATCGTTTCCCTTCGTCGCCAGTTGTTATACTGCTGAGCTGGCCATACACGTGCGCTACAGACAGAAAACACGGGAGCCATTCTGCTCTCCAACCTTCCCTTTATTCCTCCGTAACATGACTGCCTTCTCCCTTCCCTTGCCCCTCCCTTTCCTCCCGCTTCCCGCTCCCTCCCATAGTCTCGAGCTCCCCTCTTAAAGGGGCTCTGTCCTTTTTCCCTTGCAACACCAAGAGTACCAGCCAACCAGATAAGAGTGCGTGGCTTTAAATGCAGTCTTGTAATTTGTCACCTACCAGAGTCTTTATGCACCCTGGTTGGTACTGCCCAGCAGTACTTGATGTTGCTTTATCCTCTGCCGCAGCTACGGCGCCCTTGCTGCCGTCCCTGCCAGTGGGGGAGTGTCTCAGGGCCACTCTGCTGGTAAGATCAGGGCCAGAGAGTCACACATTCTGTACATTACTTTGCACTGTATATATATGTTATATCCCCCTTTGAAAAGCCCCTCTGTCAAACGTAATGCAGGCCATGTGCCGATGCTTCCCGTGTTATGGTTTCAGTCTACTCAAAGGCAGGGTTCAGCCTCCAGTCTGGGGCGTACTTTTGCCAGTAAGATCTCATCCATCACCCCCCTGGCTTGCCAGCTGGCAGTGTGCACGAGAGAAACTCTCTACCCTTTCGGGAGCAGGGGCAGCATTGCATGCAATGTTACTTTGACAGTAATTCCTCCTCCGTCCCTCATGTTCCTTGCCGACTAACGCAAGTATGCAGACTGGCAGCCTCCCGTTCTTTGCCGCCTCACTCAGCAGTGTTTAGCTGCACTGGCCATCCCTCATAAGCACCTGGTACAGCCTGGATTCCCTGCACACATGGGACTCTTAGTTGCTAGAGGTGTCATCAAGAGGTCGCGCAGTCTCGTTTTCAAGTATTTCCTCGGTAATGCCCCGGGAGCTTGCAGGCACTACTGCAGTCGGCGCGCTCTGTCCAATACACCACTTCCCCTGCTTTGCCGGATCAGAGGGAACACTCCCTCGCTTCAGCACGGACCAAGCAGGCCGCAAAGTTTGCAGCCCCTGAATCCCTGGGAGGTTTCCCACAGCTCACAGACAGGTTGTGGCAGGATACTTCATACGCTGTTGTACACTTCCAGATCCAGGCAATGTTGTCAGGAAGCGGGTTAATTTATTTACACAGCAGCGTTTCACCCGGAGGCGCAAAGTGGTGCAGCCATTTTGTGGCTGCTAAACAGTGCCCGCCCCATTAATATTACATTGTCATGTTGTAATTCATATATTCTGTATGTGTGCTGTAAATTAAGCATGTTTTTTCTCTTGGATTAGAGGCCTAGGAAGAAGAGGAGCATAAAGACTCCGACAACTACACAAACTAATGATCTTGCTTGTCAAACTGTTCTTAATTGGGAGCAGCTACATTTTGAGGCTCAGCATGGTCCTCGCAAGATTCAGTGTTGTGATGCAGATGTCCAGTGGCCGGAATTTGAATTGAATGTCAGCAGTGACCCATGGGAAGCAACCCTGGATCATTGTTACAGCACACAACGTCACCCAGAATAAACAGACAACACAGACGATGTTTCATATTTGCTTGCAGAACCGCTCGCATAAAACACACCTTCTTTAAAAAAATGCTATCTGAGAAACAGACAATGTTCCCTGTTTCCCCAATCCATGTGGACAAATCGAAAACATCACACACAGAAATAACCGAAGCATCTTTGCTACTGATTGTGCTTGTGATGTGGACTTCACTCTTCCTAGTGTTGAGGACCGATCCAGCACCATGGAATAGCAAACCTCTATAATTATGGACGATATGCCATTAAAGGAACCAAAATACATTTTATTTGACTGCTGCCTGATTGAGATTATGAAAATGATTAAATGTGATCATAAATTGCGTAAGAGGATTTGTGGGGAGCCATTGGTGAAGTTTACTTGTGTAGTCAAAGGGACCAGCCTGGAAAAGTGCCTGCTTAAAATGTACTTTGTTCATCTGCTTTGTTTAGCGGATCAACGTACAGTATAATTTCAAGTTTTTATAAGTTTTATAGGTCTCAAGTTCCTTTAAAAAAAAAAAAACAGTTTGTTTAAATATCAGAAGGATTTCCTTTTCCCCGCTTTTAGCCAGGCATGGACACTCAAACAGATGTCAATGGACAATGTTCTCACTGGAAAAAGACTCTGGCTTGCTGGTGATAGACAATGTGATGGTCCAGGTTTTTCTGCTAAATACCACTTCCAAGATATGGAAACCAAAAAAATTGTAAGTTAAGTTGTTGTGCAAGTATCTGAATGTACATTTTCTGTTGCCATGTTAAAATATGGTTTCATTAAATCCATTCAACTTCTGCAATCCAGAGGAATGCAAATAGACCTGATAGCACCGACAGGCACGTTTCAATAGCCAAGGCCATGTGAGAGCAGTTCCCAGACATAAAGCATCAATTTTTTAAAACATTTTTTTATTTACTGTATTTTACTGTTATTAGCAGTTTTTACAAAAGAAGCATGTCTGTTTCCAAATAAATTTGTCCAGGTAATTGTCCGAAACGGGCTAAATCCTTTAGTGCTCATTCTAGTTGGTCGCATATGACGTCCAGCTTCAGACTATGTACAAAATTTGCCACTGCGATTACTGGTCTTCGATTTAGCCCGTTCATTAGGTATGACCACCAATAGTCCTCATCCAATTTAGAAAAAGTGGCTGGAGGTGGCCCAAGTGGGTTTCCCTTTTGTCACTGGTTCCCGGACACTGGAGGATCACATTTTTTGGGCTCTCCTTGGCCTCTTGGTTCCGGCAGAATCGGCACGAATCCGATGCTGATTTCCTCTGATTTTCAGAACCTCATTGGTTTTTAAAGTATTCATTCTTGCTCTCAGGAACGTCGAGCGGGCAGATTTGTTCGGGAATTTCAAGAGGTAGCTCACTGGCTCATTTAGTTTTTGGGCAAAAGGTGGAAGAAGTGCCGTAGCCTTGTAATTTGCTGCTTTCAGTTGTGTTTCACACCAGTCCAGCTCTTTCAGTTTTTTTGCGTTTTTTTTTGGATTATCCAGGAGCTCCTCTTCTGAGCTACCTATTGTCTTTAGCAGCGTTTGGTTTTTTTCCATCCAGGCTTTTAGCGTTTTGTTTGACCCTTTCACGATTTCTTCCTGAATCAGGGTGTAGATTTTTTCCACAGATGACCTAACTTCTCTATAGAATATCAGGCTGTTTAGAGATATTGAGCCTTGGAGTGAGGTAAGACCCAATTCCCTTCTGATGAGGGTTATCGGAGTCGAGATAGGCAGTCGCAGGACTTTTTTCCAAAGTGAGCCTTCCAGTTTCGGCCAAATTGAGTCTGGAATACCAAACATTGCGGCCATGCCGTAAGTAAGAGCTGGGACTGCTTTCATCCTGTAGAAATTTATCGCCGCCTTAACCGAAAAGCGGCCATATTTTTTGTCCATGATGATCAATTGGTTTGACAGGGTATTGGTTTTGTTGATCAAGAAGTCTAGCATTGGCTGCTCGTTCTTTTTATTACTGAACATGATTCCCAGGTATCTGAAGGCATCTACCTCTTCAAGGCGGGTGTTGTTAAAGAACAAGCCTCTGGAGTTTTTCGTTTGGCCACTTTGGTTAGTTGCATCACTTTGGTTTTTGTGGTGTTGCTTTCTAGGTCATTTATTTGAAGGTATTCGTTTAAGTTGTCCAATTTTCGTTGGAGCCCAATATTCGTTTGATCTATTAAAATGATGTTGTCCGCATACAGCAGTCTGCTCACTTTTTCCGACCCTAGAGAGGGGGGGAAAGCCTTTGCCTTCCTTTCTGTGTGTTGAAAATTACCTATATAGGCGTTGTAGAGTGCCGGTGCCAGGGGGCAACCCTGCTTTACTCCACCAGTTGTGCTGATTAAGGAGGAGAGTTGCCCTAAGCTGTTAAGTCTCACTCTCATGGATGTTTCCGAGTAGAGCTCCTGTATTGGTTCCAATATGATGCCTGGCACATCACAAAATCAATTTTGAAAAGAAGTACAGCAACTGGGGAAAAAAGGCTAAAGAAAACATTTTACATTGGTCACAGTCTATCAGCAATCATCTTTGGCGGAGCTCAAAAACCTGTGATGGATCTGTAGATATTCTGCTTGAAACATGGAATTCATTGATGCACCACTGTTCTAACATACACTCTTGGAAAGAAAATGAACATTTCCACGAATGTGCACATGGACCATTCAGCAAGGAGCAGTAGCATAGGAAAAGGTGGTTGTTTCCAGGCTCCCCTCCTCACACAACACTTGAGAATATTGTGTATGACAAAACACTTTCAAGAGACATGAGGGCACTCTCCAAGTTCTGCCACACTGGAGATTTGGAGGTGTTCCATAATATGTGCCTAAAGAACAGGCCTAAAAGGCTGCATTTTGGCATCGACAGTATGGGGGCCAGAACAAGACTGGCTGTACTTGCACACAACAAGAACGTTGCAAGGGAACAAGCAAAAACTGCAGGCAGTTTCAGGATGCCTCATTACAAGAAGTTTACCAAAAGAAGCAAACAGTAGGTGCCAAAGCCAATCTTCCAGCAGATGGATTTTGAATGTGTGAAAGATCTGACATTGAATGTGCTGGCCATGCAAACGCATGAAATTGATCCAGATTTTGTTTCCAGGGCCCAGTCTATGCCACGGAACATTGCAAAACAGGTTTGCCTTGCCAAACTTGAACTTGTTGAAAGGTTGACTTCAAGATTCAAATGATATGTGGCTCTCTTCACAATGTTTTATGAAGCGAGTTTCAAGCTTTTGCTCAGTTTTTGGAAACTGTTTTCATTGTACAACAAATGGAATAGTATGTCATTTGAGATGTAATTGTTAAATAATACATGTTTAAATCATTTACTGTTTGTGACGTAATGTCATTAGATAGGCCTTAACATTTCTATTTTTCTTTGATTTTTGTATTTATTACCACCACTATAATTGATTTATATTACAACAATAAATTATTCCTCCTCCTCCCTAACATTTTCCCTGCTTCCCTGTCCTACACCACCTCCTGCCTGCACTTCTTGTTACTGCTCTTGCATGATCCACATGGCACAAAGCTTAGTAGGGCCGTTATTGTTATTTTTTTACTTCACTGCCCCCACCCTGTTTTGTCTTGTGGCGCCTTGAAACACCAATTTCTGTATAGGCACTTAACAAATAACCAATAAATAAAATAAATGAAGGCTAACCTCATTGAAAAGTCAGAATCATGATAAGTGGCTGCAGATAGCGGTTTATGTGCCACAACATTGAAATAATGAGGAAAGGAATATGTCTTGTAAATGTGCACTATGAACATGCACCTGTGGCTTTTGCATATTTATTTTATTGGTTTGGCTGATTTCAATTCAACCTTATAATTTATCATATTTACATCTTACTGTGGAAGCCCACATGTGGAGGACAATCAGGCGCGCATGAATCAATGCAGAAATCAATACTAATTGCTGGAATAGATGCACACAGTAAACCTTTCAAAACTGCACTCATTCAAGCAGTGCTTAAATTTTAGTGATGTAAACGTTTTTTTCTTTTTATTGTTGCTCATTGTACATGTTGCTCTGGCTGCAACAGTCCATCCAGCCTGGTGCGAAATTTCCCATCCCCCCCCTCCTTTTCCGGTACCTTTGTGCCATATCTATATATTAACCCACCGCTTTTTTATTTGAATTCTGTTTATTTCAGGAAAAAAGTGGCCCACTTTAGCAACAAAAAAACTGTCCCACACCATTAATTTGGTTATTGATGGGGGTATTGACCTACTTTAAGTATAGGGACATTCCAAGCCTGTCTGCACCTCGCCTAGGGCCATATTTGAAAGAATACGTAAATGTTGTGGGACCAGGCACATTGATACCATTCAAATGGAAGTAAATATTTTCATATTCGGGATACTTGAAATATTTAGTTTTTCACTAAACAGCTTGCCATTAATATTGTTCAATTGTGTGGCAATTGTTCCCAAAACAAAACTCCCTCTAACATGCTGTGAATGCTGGATGAAGGGTTGCATTGTTATGTGTCGTCAAATCCGCCGCCCTAAACAATTTGATGGCAAAAATGTGTCGAATATCCACAAAGAAGAGATAAGGTTCACTATATTGAAAGCTTACATAGGAATGTTACATTTCTATTACTGAGATCTGTCTTTCGAAGCGGTTGTTCATACGTCACATAGGGAGAATGGAAACACACGACACAATGTAAGCAACATTTAAATAAGTGTGGCAAGTGTGCTGTATGCTACATGGTTAACATTGTGATGGATGAATGAATGTTCAATTTGATGCAAATAATAGACATTGCATGTGCTAATTGTAACTTAAATTGATAGTTCACATAAATAAGTACTGTGTATATACAATTATAAATTGGGTGCTGAAATATATTTTTGCATTCTCGATTTTACATACCTAAATTATACCTATGTGCGCCTGTCATGGATACAGTTTACCAGTCAACGTGCAGATGTGAAAGTGTTGTATTTGAAATTTAAACCACTAATTTCTTCTCTGTAATGGAACGCCATGTGCATCGATCAGAAATATGCGATGGAAGATAACTTTCTGTGAAGAATGCAAAGACTGGGATTAATCAATCGATGAACGGAATCAGCATTCTAAGATCACTGTTCACACTTAAACAAAAAATGAGAACCATTTATATAGAGAAAACTGCAGCTAATGGTCAACAAATTTGGTGAGTCCAAATTCATTTTCTATATATTTGTGCAGCTGTCAGCATGGGGATGTCCCAATATTCTGGCTGCCCAATATAAATGTAAAGGTATGTTACTTAAAAGGGTCATCCAATATGCACCAGCTTGCTTTGGTAAAATGAAACATTTGCAGTTATATGGGTGAGTTCAAATCAGTTTAATTCTCAAAGTCTTATAACCCAAGTGTTAGGTCTCTTGGTTTTTTGAGCATTGTGATGACCTTCACTTAAATTATTTCAACATCTATTTACGTCCTCTCGTTTATATCAACATCTATTTGTAACCTCTACACGTGTTTCTCAACTGTGGTCCCAGTGGATCATCAGGAGGTTTTGCACAACTTTCAAAATATTGTCATCTAAAGAAAAATTTAAAAGAGAAAGCCATGAATCAAAATTAGTATAGTAAGGTTTATATACTGTAACTCAAAACAGCAATTAGTTCAGCTTTATAACATCAGTCATTATGTATTATCCTCAATAAAGAATGACTCACCCTTAGTAGATTCTTGTATGCAATAGGTTGCTTAGTTCTTGTTTCCAATAGATCTAGTTGGTTTGGATAGTATTTACCATGAAGGCTGACTGTTAGTCAAAGTTGTCATCATCACGCGATTATCGCATCACAGCCATCTTAGATTGGGATGAGGATTGTGTTCTATCTAGGTCGAATATATAAAGACCAAGGTCCTTATTTCTGCACATATGTGGTAATTAGTACTAGAAATGATGCAGTGTCTACAGTTGCTATACTATTGAGATAGTTATAGGTAATTACAGATAATAGCACATCTCATTGTCCTGGTTTAATCCAGAGCTACATGTGTCCATCAGATTGATCCATTTTGCTTTTTTTCTTCTCAATAGCAATTCTTTGTTTCCAACTCTAGGTGGTAAATTTACTTTCTATGTTCCAAATAATTTTATCTGGTCAAGATTCTCGATCAATTGTTCTATGTGAAAATGGTGGGCCATCGGGTATTTTGGGTCTTTGTTTTTGATGGCTCTTAGGTGGTCCATTATTCTTAGCTTAAAAGAATGTATCGTACTGCTATATATTGTTTTGTGCTCAGGCATTGTATGCCATATACAACAAATTTGGAGTTGCAGTTGATTAGCTCCAAGATCTTTTTAGTTTTACCATTGAGTAGCAATATTGTATCTTTTCCATTCTTCATAAGAGGGCACATTTTACAGCTACCACATTTGTGGTTGCCGTGAATTGGCTTTAGATTCCATATTATCTGTAATGTTTTCAGTCCTTTTGTTGGTGTGAAGTAGCTAGGGCTAATTAGGTTCTTGATGGTCGGTGCCTTTCGAAATGTCACTACTGGTTCTTCATTCAGATATTTGCTTATATCTTGGTCTAGTCTAGGTACGTGCCAGTGTCTGCTGAAAATCTTCTGTATGTTTTGTGCATCTGAGCTATAAGTTGTGATTAGTTTTTGTTTGCGATTGGAGTCTTGAGGTGTCAATGATTTTGTTGGTAAGTAGATCCTTCTTGACTTTAAATTTGCTTTTGTAAAAGATTTCTTCAATTGCTTTTCTTCATAACCTCTTTGCATGAATTTTTCCATCATATGTGTTGCATATTTTAAGAAATCTATGTTGTTGGTGTAATTTCTTTTTATTCTGAGCTGTTCTCCATATGGGATATTCTTGATGATGTCATGTCGATGGTTCCTATTAGCAAGTAGGATGCTATTTGCAGCTGTGGGTTTTATGTATAAAGTGGCGTGGATGGTGGTGTTCTCCACATAGAGTTCTATATCCAAAAAGCTTATTTTTTCACTACTCTCATTCATAGTTGAATGTTTTATTTGTTGGTATTCAGAAAGTTAACAAAATCAAGGACAGATGTTTTGTCTCCATCCCAGATGATTAGGATATCATCAATATAATGCTGGATGTTGCATTGGATTCTTTTTTAAGAACGATCAATGTAGGATTTAAAATACAAGCCCGATCGATTGGGACGATACAATTTCTGACAAAACTACCCCTTTAATGTCCTGATGTGTCACTGTACGCACCCCCAGGGCCTGCAGAATGTTTCCATTTCCCTGCTGATCTTTTTCCAAGTGTGCTTAAAAGCGCCTCTTAAGACCCTCCTAGGAATTAACTCTGTCCAATACAAAGAAACCGTCTGCCAAATCTCCCTAAACCAGCTCAAATCCCTCTCCACTTTCTGCATCAGCGCCACCCCTGGCTCCCTGACCCAGTCATTCTCCCCCACATGCAAAAACAGAGTCACTGGCACCCCATGCTGCTCCCTCAACCCATATAACATGGGCAGCAACTGATCCCACTTCAGACCTCCCCCCCCCCCCGACCATCTCAACAATGCAACTGCATATCTGCACCCCAGCTAGGTACTGAAAATTCTATTGGCTGCCTGTCTCTGGCCCACTTTACCATGGAATGGCTGCAGATCCATATTTGGGGAACCTAACTGCTCCCTCGAGCTGCATCTGCAAGATAAAAGACAGTGAGCGCCCTGGTTTACAAACGGTCTCCCAATTTTTCCCCTCCCATCTCCCTAACTGCTCCCCTTCCCCAGTTCTGAAGTAAACCTTGTATTTTGATGACTTCCACCGCCCTAATCTTTCCATTCCCCTTTCAGTCAAGCCCAACATACTCCCTTCCAATGCCGTTCCAATCCTGAACGAATGAGTCCCAAATTCCTCCGCCTGCTCCCATAATGCTTCCTCATCACCCCAGAACCTGCCCCACTGCCACCTCTTCCTCGTTCTCATGTTGGAGAAACCAACCCTTCCCTGCCTGGACATTTTCTTCACCATGTTAAACTAGCCCCGACTGGGCACAGATTCTGTCCTCCCCTGTTCAAATGAACCCAGAGCCCTTTGCCCTTCTGATCCATTTTTGATTTACTGATCTTATTATCTAGGTGGTGCTCCAACAGTACTACGTCCTCTCACCTCAAACCACCCTCTCCCTGCCCTTAACACCAATTCTGACACTCGGAAGGCCCCAAAAACAACCAAGTAAAGCATGCCCTGAACATGTCCCTTTCTTACCGAGACCAGCATAACTCCCCAACTGCTTGACACAACCTCCCCAACAACTGTTCTCTTACCGCCCTTCTCTTATCCTTCACCTGCCCTTTCTCCTTTGCCCAACCCTCCAGCACCATATACGCCATTTCCGCCTTCAATGCTGCCCTAGACCACCCCTTATCCATGCAATCCAATATAAAGATCACCACGTCCTCATCCACATCACATCTTCCTCTCCAACTCTGTGCTCCCCCTTTTGAAAATCTAACAAGATCTGCTGTAGGCCATCCATGAACTTGCAGCCAATGACCTCTCCAACAACTGCAATGCTCTCACTCTCTTAGCTGCCATAGATGATCTGGGATCCGGTGGCCTTCCAGCTGCGCTTCCGGAGCCAACGCATGGAATCTCTGCCACTGAAAATGAGAAAATGCTTCAGCAATGCCGTTATCCTTTCCCGGCACGTGCACAATATTCCCCTCAGGCAATGCAGCACAAACTCCTTCAAAAGCCTGGACACCATCTGATCCTTGGCAAACAGTCTGTTCACCACATTGACCACTGCCGTATTGTCCAAATGGAAGTTCACCTTGTTCTCCAGCTCCTTACCCCACAATGCCAAAGTTATCAGCAATGGAAAGAACTACAAGAACACAATGCTCCTCCCCCTTTTTGCCAATGTGGTCACCATCTCTCTGCACACCATCTCCCCCGCTCGTACACCTCAAAACCTCCTGCTCTTGATGCATCAGTGAATACTGGTACCTCCCGAAGCACAAGGACACTGCATTCAAATACTCCAAGTAACCCAACCATACCCTGCAGTCCTCCCTCAGAGCCCCTCACAGCCTTATTCTGTGGTGTGGTTGTTTCACCCCAGCCATAGACCTCACCATGTTTCTGCAAAATGTGTGGCCCGAAGCCACTAAAGGCACACAAAACTCCCAACAACCTCTGCATGTCTACCTGCATCATCTTGCATGCCCACACCACCTTCTCCAGGAACTGTGCGCTCAGAGGCCTATGAGCGATGTAGTGCATTGTAAAAATTAAACTAAACTAAACTGTACCAATTTGCTCACATTGTCATCCATCAAGCATGAGGTCATTACCATCAAGTCCACTTTATTCATTTATTTATTTGAACATTTGTATAGCGCACAAAACCCAGAGGCATCTAGGCGCTTAATCTTATAAGATTGGTTACGGACATATAATTCAGCTTATTACAATGCAGTGGTGAGAGTTACCATTTTATCTTGTGTTCAAACAATATAATTCACAGTCATAAATTATTTACAGAGTTCACGCAATTTACACAGAAAATAAAAGCCCTGATTTATTGCAGGATTTACAGGAGTTGCTAGTTTCTGCATGTGGAGTCCTATGCTGGGCGTAGGATCATAGACTAGGTGACAGTTGGTTCAAATCTTGAACAGCAGAGTTTTGAGGCTTTTGCGAAAGGAGCACCAGGATGTGTCAGTCCTCAGTGTTAGAGGCAGGGTGTTCCAGAGTTTGTCTGTGATCACTTGGAAACTTGAACCGCCGACTTTCTGTCTACTGAATCTCAGTGTAGAGATTAGGCTGGCGTAGGAGGACCTTGTAGGTCTGTTGGATTGGGGTTTGGCAATTTGATTACTGAGGTATGCTGGGGTGTTATTTGAGAGGCATTTGTGAGTAAGCGAGAGCACTTCGAATTTGATTCTGTCTCGTACAGGGAGCCAATGGATGTTGCATCTAGTTGATGATGTGTTCATGTTTGGATATGTCAAGAGCTGCTCCGATTGCATTCTTTTGCACAACCTGAAGTTTACTAATGTTTCTGGCATTGGATCCTGCAAGAGAATTGCAAAAATCGATCTTAGAGAGGATCAGTGCTCTTGCCAGCGTGATACATTTATCAGATAAGAGGAAGGGTCTGCTGGTTTTAATTAATTTGGACGTGTCTGCTGCAGAAGAGACAATGGCATCAACCTGTCTTGTTAGGGTAAGTGTTCAGTCAATGTAAATACCTAGTGTTTTTATCTCCTTGGCAACGTTAATAGTATTGCCGTCAATGTTGAAGGATTTGTGGAGTTGTGATAGAATATTTAGTTTAGATTTGCTCCCTATGATGAGTAATTCAATTTTCTTATCGTTGAGACATACCTCGTTTTGCACCATCCAGGCTTGGATAGTGAGGTACATTTTATTGAGAGTGTTTGAGTCAGTGTCGTAGGAGCCTGTGATAGCTAAGAGTATTTGGGTGTCGTCCGCATAATTAGTATACCTGACACCCAGTTTGTCTAATTTGTCAAAGAGATGTTTGGTGAATACATCATATAATGTGGGTGACACGCAAGAGCCTTGAGGTACACCACAAGAGACTACGGTTGAGGTGGCTGCTGATGAGGCAGAGAAGACCCTCATAGTGTGATTAGAAAGAAAGGATTCAATCCACTTTATGGCTTCAGGGCAGAATTGAGCTGCCATTGCTAAATGGTGGCATATGATTTTGTGATTGAACAGATCAAATGCTGCAGACAGGCCAAGCAAGAGGAGAATACAGAGGTCCCCTTGGTCCTTGATCTGGTCCATTTGTGTTTTTAGATCAAGAAGTGCTGTTTCTATTCCGTGGCCCAGGCGGAAACTGGACTGTCTAAGGACTATGAGGTTGTTGGATTCCAAGAACATTTGAATTTGTAGATAGGTTACACGGTCTAAGATTTTTAGTGGAAATGGCACTGTGGTGATGGGTCGGAAATTAGTTGAGATCTTAGGGTCCAATGTTGTTTTTATAGCAGCGATAGTAGTAGTACACAAGCTTCTTTTTAAGTCATCAGGCACTTTGCAAGAAGCAAATGAGCTGTTGATAAGTGTGGTGATGAAGGGGCAATGGCACAGTCTTTAATGAAGGTGGCGGGACAGGTGTCTACTTTACATCTTGAAGGTTTCAGACCTTTGATGATTTTGATAGTTTCAGATGTCATCAAGGGTGTAAAGGCAAATTTGTGTATAATTTGCTGCCCTATGATGGGGGCCTCAGCAGGGGTCAAGTCATGGTTAAGTTTCGTTTTCTTTACATCAATTTTGTTTTGAAGGAGCATAATTTTGTCCGCCAAGGCGTTTTGGACATTGGAGCACCATTGGTGATCCTTGATGCAATGGTCAAGGGTAGGGGCAGACAATTCCAACTCCTGAAGTATGGCGAAGAGTTCTCTAGAGCTAGATTGGGCATTCTCCACTCTCGGGTTATAGGAGTCCCCTTTAGCTTTAATAGTTGCTACCTTATATTCATTGGCTAGGGTATGGAAGTGGGCCTTATTTGCAGTTGACAGTATTTTTTTCCAGTTGCATTCAGCTGACCTTTTGGCTGCAAGTAAGGTTTTAGGTCTGTTGTGAACCGGAGTTGGCGTGTGCTATTGGTTTCGCTTATCTAGCGCTTAACGGAGCTACTTTGTCAATACCTGCTAGGATAGTTTTGTTGTAGAGGGTAACTAATAATGCAGGATCTGAATGGGGTGGTTGAGTGCCAGTTATTGGGAGCAGGAGAGGTAGCATATTGTCTCGGTTGATGTTTTGCTGTCTTCTTGATGGCAGAGACAATGTGAGGAGGATGGGTTTGGCTGGTTTGGTAGTTATGGCGGTAGAGAAGAGGCTGGTATTGTGGTCCTACCAAGGACAGGGGGTGTTGGCAAGGATGTCATTGACAGAATTGTTGTCAGCCAGCCAATCTAAAGTGCATCCTTTTTCGTGAGTCGGCCGGGAGATCTGATGTGTGAAGCCTTGGGATACCATTGAGTTGGCAAGAAGATATGCTTGCGAGTTGAGGGGGTCGTTCAGGCCTAGGTTAAAGTCACCCAGCATGATTATTTCTGAAAGGGGTTTTGTCTTGGCGGCTAATAGTGAGGTGATGTCATCTTCAAGGAGGATATTGGGCCTGGGGGTCTGTAGACGATTTGGAGAGTATGGGTGCAAGTGGGCGTAAGGGCAATTTTCAAGGAAATAACTTCGCCTGATGGGAAGATGTGTTCTGCAGATATCCTTACATTAAAGGTGTTTTTCACCAAGAGAGCTACTCCTCCTCCTTTAACGGTAGTTCTGCTTTCCTGTAAATAGTGTAACCTTCTGGGATGGCTAAGGAGATGGCAGCTCCTGAAGCTTCATGGAGCCAGGTTTCCCTGATAGCGAGGCTGTCTAAGTTGTTGGTTATAATGAGGTCTGAAATGTCTAGGCTGTGGGCTGGGAGCGATCTCGCATTGATAAGAGCACCTTTTAAGTGCATCATGGTGTGTATCCTTAGAGTTGGATTTTGGGGAATTCAATTCTTTCTGCTTGTCTCTTAGGTGTGAGGGTTGGTCTGGTAGGGTTTCAGTGGTCTCAGAGGTATTACAATGATTGACCTGTTGGCGGGTTGAGGATAAAGGTGTCTGGTGACTATGTGAAGGCGATTGCTTTCTGTCACTAGTGGGTATGGTACATGGTAATGCCATTTTGAAGTGCGGGTGAGCATGTGAGGTTAGTTGTTTGTTCCTCAGAATGGTGGTGCATGGGGTTATGTGGGGAGTAAGTGGTTTGAGAGGATGTTTAAGCTGGTCTACAATGGTCCCAACAAAGAAGTACAGTGGCAGGAAGGGGGGCTGCCTTCGGTAAGAAGTGGGTTGGAGGAATTTTATGTGGATTGTGAAGTGCAGTGACAATTTTTCAGACTACGTTGACTGCGATGAGTGGCAGAAGTACCTAGTTGTGTTATGCTCATCTTCCTGAATGTGGCCAGGAGTAGTGGTGGATTTGTGGGAGATTCAGTATTGGACATGTTCCTAGGCTGTTCTAGTTTGGAGTGAGGTTAAGGTTAAGGACGCTGAGCGCGTGGTCACTGTATCTGGGCATAGAATGCAGCAAACAGACGTGGGCACATTAACTGGGCACAGGAAATCTATACATGGCCACATTATCTAGGCAGAGAATAGAGCAAACAAATGTGGGCACATTAACTGGACATAGGGCACAGGAAATCTATACATGGGCACAGTATCTAGGCATAGACTGCAACAAACAACCGTGGGCACATTAACTGGGCATAGGGCACAGGAAATCTTTACATGGGCACAGTATCTGAGCATAGAATGCGGCAAACATTAGCTGGGCATAGGGTGCAAAAAATCAAGCCTAGGCATAGCAACTGGATATAGGGCTCACAGGTCAGGCATGGATACTGTATCTGGGCATGGGGCACAGACAGCAAAACATAGTGCACTCAGTGTGAGATCAAAGAAGCGCAGTTAGTAGGTAGGTGTGTCAGTTATGAATTAACTATAATGGAACATTGTATATAGTATGGTATTTTAACATTTAGCGCACAGTAGCTAAGGCATGGCAGTGGCTCAATACAACAGTAAACAGCAAAGCATTAACGGGGGCCAGTACAAGCCTGGCAAGCACAAACCGATATTCTTGAGTTATAGAAATGTTTGCACCAGTAGAACGCATTACAGATGCAGGCCGCGTAGCCAGATAGCTGTATCAACGTAAGGGGTTATACCTGGGTGCCAGGTTTGCAAGAACTAAGTTAGGGGCTGGAACGCGGACGGGGCTCACAAGTGGCAGCGTGACTGCTTGTGAGCAGGGACCAGACGACAGTTATAGAAATCTTCTGTTTAGACAGGGAGGCCAGCGGCAGCTCGTACTCAGGAGGTCAGTCAACAAAAGCGTGCCAGGACCGCACTTGGCCACAAGTTATTATTTAAAGTATGAGGGCATACTCAAATGAAAAAGCTTACCGCCTAGCTCCAGCTGGTCCCAGCTCCGAAAGGCTCGGGACAGGGGCCTTGAGCGAGGGCCTTTGGTGGGGGCCGGCGTTCACCTGCCAGATCCGATTGGCTGGCTGTTAGGCAGAATCCTGTACAGTGCCCTTAGTGACCACTGCACACAATTAAGACTACAATTGGTAATACAAGTTCACCTTTAGCACAAGCCTGTACTACTATGTTAAAGTGGTAGCAGTAGCAGAGCAGCCAGGCTTATCTCAAGAGTATATGAGCAGTAGCAGAGATTACGCAAAGGGACCACAATTACTGTGACTCAATCAAACACTGACTCAAGGTTTCAGGTAAAAAATATAAGTACATTTATTTTTAAACCATTTGTTATAAACACAACACTTCTATTAATTCAAAACCACACGTAAAATACACTACAACCAACCAATTCACTTGGTAAACTCTAACTCAAGGTAAGTACCCTATGTTTTAACGGACCGGTGTTGTGAAACAAAAGACTTTACCGGGAATACATATGCGATCACTTTTTGACAGTCATGACAGTTCGGTCTTACTAAAGATACACGTATCCGTGGCAAGAAATGTTACCGCGGCAAAAACACACTTAGCACCTGAGTTAACCAGAGGGAGTTGGGGGCAACAATCATATGCAATACTTTTGTCAAGGCAGACAAAATCATAGAACACTCGTTGACAGAAATTCAAGAGTCAATAGGCCGGAGCCAGTGTCAAGTGGAACCAGGTTCCTGTTGTCGAGGATCACACAGTCGGACAGTTCAAGATTCAACGTAGCCAGGAGTACTTAGATATTGTCAATAGAGGAAGCAAAATGTATAAGAAGGAGAGAAGACAAGGGCAAGCCTTGGAGGCGAAGAAAAGGGATTCACCCTAATTGCTCAAGCAGAACACAGTACCTTATTCAATGAAGAAGCTGGGGCCACGGCAGTTGTTCCTGGTAGTTTCCTGCCGACCCACAGTTCATGGAGCTTCGGTACAAAGGAGGACGTCGGGAGGGGTCTGCACCACACAGGGATGAAGCCGGCATCAGCGACGGTGAATAAAAGGTGCACTCCTTAAAACAGGAGAGGCTCTTCAGGTGGCTATCCGGACCACAAAAGCAGTGTGCAGCAATTTCAACCAAGAAGAGGATCCTCTGGCTGTGGAAGATGAGCTGGTTATCCCCACCACGCTCAAGCGAAGACAACCCCAGACTGGATCTTCTCTGGTCGTCGAAGGGTAGATACCTCCGGACTGCAGCAGCGCTTCACCGGTACAGGGTAGTTGGAGCAGCGGTCTTCTTCTCTGCTTCTCTTCAGTTCCTTGTAGTTCCAGTGGCGACTTTGACTTCTAGCCCAAGAGACCTGCCTTTTATGCAAAAATCTCCCATTCACACAGCCTGGCTGTCAATCACGTAGCAGGGGGGTTTTCCAGCCCGGACAACCACCTCAGCTAATCATGGCAAAGTGGGACTTGGGTTTCCTAGGATACCCTGTGCAGTGGGTGACTACACCCCTCCCTCACATTCAGCCCAGGCGCCTGGAGGAGGGCTTCTTGGTAGAAGCCTGCCAAAGGACAGTGAACAAAGAAGGCAAACCTGGTTTGCTGCGCAAAGTAAAACACAAGAAGGACTTTAACAAAAAGAAATGGCGAATAAACCCGACCGGAACCAAAAGAAAGTATTTGGTCAAGCGGGTTTATGTTTGAGGCTAATATAATAGTCTAAAACAATACCACATTTATATAGTATAATCACAGTAGAAAAGTTAGGGTAGTTACCACTGCCACCAGCCAAGTCTAAATGTTAAAAGAGCGAAACAATGCTCTAGGAGGTACAGATAGAAAGGGCTAAGGATTAACCCTTCCCAGTACTCCATGTAAGATGGGGTGTACTAGATCTGTGGTTATTTGACTAACTAAAGTAAATGGTAACTTTAACCTTTTCTGGGGGACTGTAGTCAGCCCCAGAAATGGAGTCGGTGGGAAGTCTAAAAGACAACCCTGTGTTACTGCACTGAAGGTGCTGTGTAACACACAAAAGAAGGGGGATACTGAAGTGGTGTACTCCAGAGTCCACAATCACAAAAACAGATGAAATACACATGGCAAAACACAGGTAAGAGTGAGAAAAAGAGGCACACTCTTACTAAGTGGAAAAAATAAACTCCAGAAATCCAGCAAAGCTGCTGGGGGACTCACTAGGTGAGGGAAATTAGCCACTTAATGAGAATTCACCCTAACACTGGCTTAAAGCTGATGTCTATCCAATCAAAGCAGCATCAAGCTACAGCTCAGAAGCACTTCAGTGCTATGGCATGGGGGCCATTGAAACCCCAAAATATATTTTCAGACGGTGCGGCGGAGATCATCAGTAGTAGCTTTCAATTTTGCAGAATGGCCCAGGAGGGCTTACCTTGGAAGTGACGCTGAGGCTAACACTGGCTCCAGCCATGTGTGCCACTGTGAAGGTCAGGCTGCTGCTTCCTGAAGCTGCCTGGCTGTCAAAGGTGGATGAAGACGGGGCCAGAGCAAGGGCCTGCCGGCTCCCTGATTGGCTGGCTTAAAGCCGATTCCTATCCAATCAAAGCAGCATCAAGCTGCGGTGTAGAAGCATTTCAGTGCTAATGGCATGGTGGCCATTTTAGAGAAGGCTCTCCTTCTCAATCAGCATATGGTTGTAGTACAGCTTCAAAATAAAACTGTATTTTGCAGCGCTGCTTGTGGTACTCCCGGTACCTGCGCAGAGATATGTTGATAAAATGAAACACCAACATTTATTTTCAGACGGTGCAGCAGAGATACTCGGTAGTAGCTTTCAATTTTGCAGAATGGCCTGGAAGGGCTTACCTTGGAAGTGACGCTGCGGCTAACACTGGCTTCAGCCAACTGTGCCGTTGCGAAGGTCGGGCTGCTACTTCCTGCAATCCACCAAACAAGGTCATGACCACTGCAAGGCCCCTTTGTCTTGTCTTCCGCGATGGGTACTTTGAGAAACCTGAAGATATTCTCACTCCTACTCCCCCTGGATCCTCTTCTCTGGTGGCCTGGGAAAGGCCCACACATTTGGATCCTGACCCTGGGGGTGGAGAACTGAGGGAGGTTTACCTGGGTCGAGGGTCCTTGGCAATGTGGTGTTCACACGCGAGACATGGTATCCCACTTTCCCTTTTGAAGACCAACCTAACCCTCCCCCGACCTTTGCGGACTACTATAAAATAGTTCCCCTCATTTCCCCACATTCAATATTTGATAGTACTGGGATGAGGAAGAGGTGACTAAGAGTAATGAACACTAAACCTTAATTTCACCACTTTGGTACTGGGTACTGGGACGAGGAAGATACCTGCAGATTACTGTGAGGGCCAGGCATGTGCCTTTAACTATGGTCAGGCAAGACTAATTATGAGTCCACACCTACAACCTGTCAAAGGGCTGCAGGTGTATAAATTGGAACAGTGGAGCAGCAGGGAGGTCAACAAGGAAGCCTGTGTGGCAGAGACCAGCAGGGGACCCGTGTAGTGAGGAGGCAGACGTGCTGGGACCTGTAGAGGAGCAAGGAGGCCGACCGACTTCCCAGAGCACCTGTGGAGCCGAATGCAAGTGGGCCGAGCAGGGAAGAGAGAGAATGCTGGCCCCGTCCATGTAGAACCAGTGGAATTGCCGGAGTGCACAAGGCAACACCTGGCAGGCGAGCAGGGCTCGCAACGGCTGGCCCACCGGTCTGAGAAGAAAAGAAGTAGCGGGAACCACCAGAAAGGAATGCCAAGGACTGGTTAGTGTCAAGGGAAGCTACTCAAAAGCTGGGGCGCTCCTAGCGCACCGCATATAGCCAATGTCATACCGAACTGAATGCAAACTTGAAATTAAGCTGGTCTATGCATATTGAATACTGAACCGAATACAAACTTTAAATCTAAGTTGAATTATGCTTCTTGAATACCAAACCAAATGCAAATTTGAAACTAAGCTGAATAACACATATTGAATACCGAATTGAAAGAAACCTTGAATTTAAGCCTTCTGAACACTGAAATGAAATACAACTTTATGGGCAAACCAAGTAGCTGATGAAAGCCAAAAGAGAAAGTGCCCAGGTGAAAGTAGCCTACGTAAAAGAGCGCGATTGTGAAAGAGTGTAACAGAAAGGTGGGGCATGAACCAGACCACCATAAAGTGAATTTTTATGAACAGAAATAGGGCCTGATCACAACTTTGGCAGTAACCCTTAAATCCGGCGGTAGCACTATTACCGCTGGATTTAAGGGTCTGCCAAATCAGCACTTCGGCGGATTTCGCCCCAGCTCTGAGCTGGGGGGAAATCTGCTGAAAATTTGCGCTATTACCACCGGCGGGAAATCTGCCGGCGGTAAGAGCACGAATTTTCCCCATTGAGCCCAATGGGGAATGGGGCATTACCGAATGGGCTCAATGGGGAATTACATTACTGCCGAACTCGTGACCCGGCGCTATTAGCGCCGGGGAGTTCGGCGGTAGGGCTAATACTGCAGGCGGTAATACCGCCGGCGTTACCGCCAAAGTCGTGATCAGGCCCATAGTGCGGCAAGGCCAAAGACTGGCAAGAGATCTGAGACATATTAGGGCAAAGCCAAGAGGCTAACCAGGAGAAGCTAAGGGAGTGTAAAATTGTATATAAAGCCAAGAGGCCGACATAGGGAAACCATGAGAATGTAAATCTATGAATGGAGCAGGTACAGAAGACCCTGTCTTGGCACATGAGCCTAGGGATCCTGGTTGCTCGACCTGTGAAGAGTGGACTGTGTGGTCTAACAACTGCACATAGGCCAGGGAGCCCTAAACTGTGAAAGCCACAGATAACGTGAAACCAAGGGGAAGCCCTGTAAGCGAACTGGTGATGCCATTCAGAAGTAGGGTCGGGTTGACCAAATGTTGTGTTGAACTTTGAAAGACTGAAACAAATACTAGTTGTCACGTTAAAGTCTTGGGGAAACACACCTGCTTTTTATGGGAATATGCAGTGAAGTGCAAGCTTCAACTTATTCCTACACTTTTCTTTTAAAACTACAAAATTCCAGAACAGTTTTTTTATTAAAATAAAAGTATAGGAACAGTGAAACTTAAAAATAAAAAGTATGGGAGCACCGCTCCCGCCCACTTTGACCTCTGCTTCTACTATCCTGACATTTGATTTAATAAACCAATTTATTTTAAAGTTTTAGTCTATTGTCTGTGTCTGCTTCATGGTGCCTTCACAGAACTCTCAAATCCTTCATCAACTACTGGAAAACCTCAAGCATCTCCTCACACTCCTCTTTGCACCCCGCCCCTCTGATAAAAAAAAATCATCCAAGTAATGCAACACTCCTTCAAAACCTGATCTGTACATGAAACCCCACTGCAGGAAGGAGCGAAAACAACATACATGACACTGCACATCCCATAGGCAGCGCCATATCCACAAAAATCTGATCCTCATACTGCATCGTCCATAACCATGTGCAATAGCACCTGGAGCATTCCAAGTGCCGAATGGGATTACCAAATAAATGATCTCCGGCCCAAATAACCGGACAGACTCAAGGAAAATGGCAAACCACTACTTTATTATCAGTTTAAAAAAAAAAATAGGTTTTTATTGGCAATTCTTTAAACATGAACATCGGGACTCAACATTGTCCCAATCCTCCCTCCAACACTCCCCTTTGTCCCCTCACTGGTTCCAGTGTTCTTATCTATCCCACTGTTTCTCTTTTTTTCTGCTTCCGTCTTATCCTGTAAACATGTCCAGTATGCAGATTTTATGTGGGCACCATTGCATCATATAGTCACTTTGTAGATATTCTATCGCTCCCCCCAGTCTGTTGTGAATCTCTGCCGCTCCCCTTGTATGTTTTATGTGAGTCTCTCCATTGCCACATAAGTCCATATCCTGTATAGCCATTCTTGATCGGTTGGGGGTATCTTTTGCTTCCATTTTTGTGCTATTGCTAGCCAAGCTGCTATGAGGAACCCCATGAAATTTCTCTTTTCTGTCTTTGTGAGTGTCTTATCTCGAGGATCCCACATGCCACACATCCATACTTACTCTCCTAAGTTTTCTGCTCCCTTGAAGATGTTTTGCATTTGTGTTTTCACCACTGACCAGAATGGTTGCAGTTCCTTACAGTCCCACCAGTTGTGTCTCCAAGTTCCTATTGTGTCACATCCCCTCCAGCTTTATTATTAGTTTAAAAAAGTAGGGAAACCTGGTGTGCAAACTGCAGCTCATACACTCTCAATGCATTTTGGTTACACAAAAGGGTTTCTACCTTGACATACGTCAGCCTTCGTGGTTAACAGTGAAAACCCACTGGGTTGATGGATTGGTAAAGGGAAACATGCATATAGTTTGTAAAAGTGTTAGTATCATCATTGGATGCCTCTAATGTGGTAGGCACGCCTTGAACCACGTCCAACTACATAAAATACAGATAATATCATAATACCATCAGCGGATAGGCCTGTGCAACAATGTATGTTCCACCATTACATAGACCCTCATGATTGGTTGGCACTCTTACCAACTATGGACATTCGGCTCGTTAGCACCCCATAAGCAGCAAATACAAGTTGCAAGGGAACGTCAGCCAACTGTCTTTCTTAACTAATTAGCCTGCCATCTCTCATCAGTTAGGCCCCAAGGCTTCTTCTTTGTAATTGACCTTGCTGACTGTTCTCTTCCTCTGAACGTTAAAGGGAGTGAAGGTACATTGCTATCTTCGTCTGGAGCTTTATGAATAAGCCTTGTTTTCCGGTACTGAATAACGTGTGAGACCACCACGATTTTGTCAATTTTACCCATCTATTTAATACTATTTGATTCAATTATTTTGGGCGTTATTGCTCTCCTCAGCCTCAGGCGACTTGGTTGCTCCATTCTGCATGTGCTTTCTTCATCTTCAATTGACCCATACTTGGCATTCGCAATTGTTCACTCCTTTACTTAATCTAAGGGAAATATGTCCTGCGTACATAGCTTATCCTCTTCGACTCCTTTCGAGCCATGTTGTTGCTCTTGCTGCAGCATCCTTGATCCTGAGCCAAGCAAATACCCTTTGTTCTTGCATGAATTTATATTCCTGTACATGTCAGCATTGCAGCCTTGGGTTTCCTTCTCGAGGCTTCTTGCTTACTATCGTACGATGCTGACGTCCATTTTCCCAACATGGCTGCTTTACTCACATTCTATTTCCTATGCTAGCAAGTTTCTATATTGTCTCAACTACCTTGTGTTTCTGCGTGTATATATACATATACCACATCTCTTGTCACTTATCTCATTAGTTTAGATGGTTTTCTTCATATTCACATATATGTTTACTTCATCACTTCAATCACATCTTCATTCTTTAGATATTCATAGAACGATTTCAGTACATCCACATATCTTCTCTCTTTAGTGGAGTCACTTTACATGTGTCAGACTTCTCTTATAGTCGTTCTGTGGTGACTGCAGGCACATCATTTGACGAAAATGCTATAAGAAGAAGGAAGTAAAGACTTCACACTGTGCAAAACGTAGCTACAAGAAATATTGCAAAAGAATCCATACGTCTTACTACATTTGGTATATTAAGCGGTGTTCTTGTCAACCAGGTGTATTTTATAAAATGAAAGATTGACATTCTCTTATCAACATTCAGTTTTTTTTACCTTTTATAGTAACCACACCGTTTTATAACAGGAATTGTAGTTGTATTGCAATGATGATCCTGAGGATGATGGGGGCTGTTTTAGGTTTTCCAAAAAAGGTGACAATATTAATGTTTTGTCTACTAGAGCTGGATGGGATCGAGGTATATGTGTAAAAACAGCATACAAGAATGTGTGAAACAGTGTTGTGTGCTCTTCTTTTCTTCAAAACATTGTCTCTTTTACCTAACAGGAATAGTTCTGTGAACATGAAAAGTTAAATCTTCTTCAACCCTTCCCTCCCTCCTAATGTTTTTGCTACACTATGGGCATCAGTTTTTATTCGAGTGGGAGGTGCAAGGAGTGCTCCCATGCAGCGTCCAGTCACCAACTCATGAAGAGTCAAGTGGTGGTCTGAGCCAGGCTGGTTTCTCAATGCAAATAAAGCCAGTGGGTAGGCAATATAGCCATCTTAGTTATCATCTCTTTCAGTAGTCCATTTATATGCTCACAAATATCATTCACCTGTGGGTGGTAAGCAGAGGAAAACGTATGCTTTATGCCTAATAGAAGGGTTATTTGTTCAAACAACTCATTTACAAAATGCAGCCCATTATCCATGCGTATGACTTCACAAACACCCCATCTAGGAAATACGTCATGTACGAGAAACCTGGCAGCACATGTGGCACCAGGGTGCAGGCATGTACCTGCCTCAATCCATCGGGAAAAGGGATATCCTACTATGCGCATGTATCTGTAGCCATTGCATGTTTGCATAATATGTATGCAGATGCTAAAAAGGACCATTGGAACAGGTTTTTGCTCCTCTCAATGTTCGCAAGGTATGCCCTGCTGTCAATTTTTGACAAACACTGGAATTCACAATACATTGTGCCATGTGTTCCATTGAATTTGGTGAAAAACAGTCTTCAGCAATCGTGGCTGCAAGACTCTCTCTAGTTGTATGTGTGGGATAGTGAAGCAGATCCAGCAAATTTTTCAATAATGCTAGAGGCATAACTGGCTTTCCAGTACTATCTTGTGTGACAGGGCCAGCTCTGTGGCCTTGTCAGAAACAGGGGGAGGGACCACCCCAACCCCACTGGTGCGTGAATGTGGGCAGGCCCCTCCCACCCCGCCTTGCCTGCAGCTCTGGCGGTCTCCAGGCCCGAAGAGAAGATGCCGGTGGGGGCAGCTGCAGTGCCGCACAGCAGAATGCTGGCAAACGCGAGACATCCACAGTATGCCTTTAACAGGATGCTGCCAAGCTGCACAACACCGGTCAGCAATGGAATGCAGCTCCAACTGACAACTATCTGCTGGAGCTCGTGCGGAGACGCCGCCACTAACCCACCAAGGATTTTTCAATTAAAGTGAAAGCACAGGAAGGCCTAAGCCACTAACTAGGGATTATATTTTGACGAAAAGACCCCATTAGGCCTCAACCCACTAAACCACCAGGAATTTGGGCAATTATTATTTTTAAAAGCCTACACACACTTAAGCAGCAGTCCAGCATCCCGGGACACCAGCAGGGTCCATTTTGGAAAGGGGGTGGGGATTAACAGCCCTTTTGCCCTGCCTTGGCCTTCCGCTGTCACACCCCCTGGAGCCAGGTACAGGTAAGCTATTGGTTAAGGTAATTGGCCAATCCTGGGTGGGGTATTTAAGCAAGTGTGTGGCAGTATGTAGGTGTGTGTTAGTTGGGTGAGGACAGGAGAGGTGGAGGACTTCCGAGAGACCAGTAAAGGCGAGAGCGTTTTGGAGTGCGGAGGATATTGTTAAGGAGGGGGTCTGTAGAATGTTTGTGTGAGAGAGGAGAGTAAGCAGTACAGGTAGAGTAGAAGTAGTAGTAGTGCCAGAGGTGGTAGTGGTTCGGAGTAGAGGCAGTAGGTGGAGGGAGTAGCGAGCAAAGGATATTAATGTTAGAGTGCGAGTTAGTAGAAGAAGGGTGAGCAGGGCACCATATCCCTGGGAGTGCCTGAGGGTCAAACAGGGGCTAGTACAGAAAGTGAGCAGGGCACCATATCCTTAGGGGTTTGTAATAGTCGGAGAGGTGTGCAGGCCACCATATCCCTGAACAATCTGGAAGGTGGAAGAGAGGTAGTGGTAGTAGCAAAGTGGGAACAGTATTATAGGTAGTAGCATGAAGAGTGACAGTGAGTGGTAGAATAGGAGTGGTTTTTGGTACAGAATTGAAGAGGAGTTAGGATTAGAAGAATAGTAGGAGGCAAAGAAGTAGAGAGAGGAATGAGAGAAAAGGAATAACGGAGGTAGGATAGTTGGGAGTACAAGCGTTAATAAAGTTATCAAAGGTTTGCCGGGGCTTGATCGGGCCCTATTAACATATGCATTCTCTCCTCGATTCGTGAAGCCAATATCTTGGTGTGTATTTTGGCATTAATATTCATTAGCAATTTCTGGAATACCACTAGCTTAGCCTCGTCCATTGACCCAGTAATGTGCCCAGTCTTTTCGAATGAGATATACAGTCATGTTAAGTGGGAGGCCAAAATTCGCCGGTATTTTTTTATAAAATACAGCTGTAGAGCCATCAGATATCGCAGCCTTTTTTGATGGACGTTGGCTTATGGCTGTAATAACTTCCTCTTCTGTAATGTCCCCCTCCAGCTCTTCCCTATCTGATCTTGGTAACTTCGGAAGAGATACTTCCGCTAGGTATGTTATCAGTGGGCCCTCCTGAAGCCTATCGGACGCATATAGAGTGCCATAAAACCTTTCAAAGCACCTGATAATTCCCTCCATATCTGTCACATCTTCCCCTTCCCTAACTTTTAGAATCGTTTGAGTTGCTGTCTTCTGTCTTAATTGTCGCGCTAGTAACCTACCAGCTCTATTCCCATCTACATAATGGTATTGTTTGGTTCCAAGTGGGGTCCTTTCTGCTTTTTTCCCCTTAATAATTCTAACTGTCCTCTAACTGCTCTATGAGTTTTCATTGTAGTCTTCGTAGGGTAATTACCCTTTTTTGGCATTATATTCTTAAATTGAGTTTCTAAATCTTCCTCAAGTCGCTTACTCATTTTTTCCCTCTGGTCTTTGTGTGCTAGCAGTTCCTCCTAATGACCACTTTGAAAGCATCCCTCCCGGGGAGGTGCCAGCCATCGCATTTGTCCCAAAATAGGCTTGAATTCTCTCCTATATCTCCATGAAAGAACTGTATCCGCCAGGATCCATTCCGGCAAAACCCAATTCCACAGCCCCCTATTTCAAGTTACTTACCAACTGGTAACGTTCTTTCGACTGGATGTTCCTCCAACGTATTCCACATCTTTGACATGTAATGTCCACAACTTTGCTGTTTTGGATATTTTTCGGCAGAGGGCATCCTGCGTCTAAGGCGTCGGGTCGATGTCCCTCGACGAGGGTGACGTCATCGGATGTTATAAGTAGGACGCACTGCGCCTGTAGCCTCAGTTCATGTTTTTTCCCCTCCACAACGTGTGCCATCACCGCACACCAAGCCTCCTTGACTGCACATAGCCTTGTGGGAACGCAAGCTCCAATAGCATAGGAAATTCTTCAGAGGGGCAGGCTGGGAGGGTGATGTGGAATACGTTGGAGGAATATTCAGTCGAAAGAATGTTACCTGTTGGTAAGTAACTTGTTCTTGGAATGGATTGTGTCCTCCAACGTATTCCACATCTTTGACAGACTCCCAAAGCAGTATCAGTGAGAGGCGCAGGGTGAAGAATTTGGGTATACCCAATCAGATGGCAGAATAGAGCACTGCGTTACCAAAGGCCATATCTTGATCATGGTAAGTATCCAGGGAGTAATGCTCGACAAAGGTATGGAGGGAAGACAACGTCACAGCATCACAAATGTTTTTGACAGGAACTCCCCGTTGCAGGGCTGTGGATGTAGCCACGCCTCTAGTGGAGTGAGCTCGCAATCCCTTCAGGAGGGTCCTTTCCAGCCAATCTGCAGCATTCAGCAATGGTGAGCATAATCCATCTGGACAAGGTCCATTTGGTAACAGCCTGACCCAATCGGTGTCCAGTGTACCCCACACAAAGTTAGTCATCCACTCTGACCCTGGACATCCTAGAAATATTAAAGCTTAAAGCTATCCTACGGTCCAACCTATGGAGCCTCTCCTCTTCCTTACCGGGATGAGGAGGAGGAGGATAGAAAGCAGGAAGAACCACCTTCTGGCTCAAATGAAACTCAGACACTACGAACACTAGGAAGGAAGGATGTACCCTCAGTACAACCGTATCCCGGTGGAACACAGTAAAGGGTGGCGTAGACGAAAACGACTGCAACTCGTTCACTCTGCAAGCAGATGTAACTGCACCCAAGAAAACTGTCTTGAAGGACAACAATCTCAAAGGACAAAAGTGCAAAGGTTCAAACGGAGCACCCATCAAGAACTTCAAGACAAGATTCAGATCCCAAACCGGCACCTAAAAATGGGACGGCGGAAACACATTTGTGAGCCCTTTTTAGAAAGTGGGTAATCAAAGGAATCTTAAAATAAGAACATTCTTCAGACGAGCGCTTGAAACTCGACAGCGCTGCCAGGTAACCTTTACTGGTACCCACTTGCAGCCCCTTGTGGGCCAAAGAAAGCAAGAAAGAACCATTGGAATGGACCACTGAAAAGGATCAACATTGTGTCCTCTGCACCAGTCACAAAACTTACGGCAACAGTACAGGGATTTGGTTGCTGGATGCCTGGCCGAAAGCAACACCTCCATCACGTCATCCGGGAGGTCCCAATCCTTATATCTCAACCGTTCAGAAACCAAGCATGAAGGTTGAGAGTCTTGACCTCTGGATGAGAACCCGACCTCCCGCTCGCGAGAGAAGATCCTCTCTGTGGGGAAGACGGCATGGAGGAAAGATGGACATTTCGAGAAGGTCCGGGTACCGCGCTCTCCTGGCCCAATCCGGAGCAATTAGGATCATGTGTGACCCGAACCTCTGCAGCCTACTTAGCACCTGAGGAATGACGGGGACCCGAGGGAACGCGTACAGCAGTGGGAATGACCAATCCATGACGAATGCGTCCTCTAAAGCTCCTCTCGGCGATAATTCCCTTGAGCAATATGTCTCACACTTCCGTTTGGCACCGGTTGTGAACAGATCCACTTGAGGGGTTTCCCAAAGGGCGAAGATCTCCTGAAGGACTTCCTGAGCTAACTCCCACTCGTGGGAGACTCGTCCGCTGCGCATTCTTCTCTCCGTCCAGATGAACCGGCAAGAGAGAGATTCCTTGCTGTATTGCCCAGAACCAGAGCTGCATCGCCTCTCTGCAGAGCGGGAGAAACCCCACACACCCCTTCTTGTTGAGGTAATGCATGGCCACTGTGTTGTCCATCATGATCAGGTCACTCTTCCCGCGTACATAAGGCAGAAAAGCCTTCAGGGCCAGCCTGATGGCCCTCAGATCCAAAAGAATTATGTAAAGTCTGGATTCCGATGGAGACCAACGACTGCTGGCAGTCAGCTCGTTAGCGTGAGCCCCCCATCCTGTGAGGGAAGCATCCATCACTACCGTCACTTCTGGCCGTGGTTGCCAAAATGGCTCCCCCTTCATCAGATTCCCTTTGTTGGTCCATCACAGAAGATCCAGTGAGACCATAAGCGGAATCTGAAGGAGATCCGACATCTTGCCTGAGAATTGAGACCACTGCGTCCTGAGGGCCCATTGAAGGGACCACATCCTCAGTCTGGCCTCTGGCACCAGAAAAATGCAGGATGCCATGAGGCCGAGCAACCTTAAGAATTCGAAGGCCGAGTGACTCTGGGCATGTTGAAACTTGTCGACCATCTGGACAATGTGATGAGCCCTCACCTTGGGTGGTGAGCACTTCCCCAAGGACGTGTCCAACACAGCCCGATGTACTGGAGCTGTTGGGAAGGTGTCATGTGCGACTTCTTGAAATTGAGGGAGAAACCAAGCTTGTGAAGGCAGTGGCAGGTGAGGCTGAGATGATCCAAGGCCTTTTCAGGAGAATGCCCCTTGATCAGCCAGTCATCCAGGTAGGGGTAGATGTGAACCCCCCCTCTCCTGAGATATACTGCCACTACCACCATGAGCTTGGTGAAGACCCTCGGTGCAGAGGTCAACCCGAAAGTGCGAACTGCCAACGGCGAACCTCAGGTATTTCCTGTGCTTCGGATGGATCGGCACATGAAAATAAGCATCCTGTAGGTCCAATGACACCAACCAATCCTGAAGTCAAAGGGCCTGAAGGACCTGAGAAAGAGTGACCATATTGAACTTGTCCTTCCTGAGGAACTTGTTCAAGTGACGCAAATCCAAGATGGGTCTCAGTCCTCCGTCTTTCTTGGGAATCAAACCAAAAAATATGGGGAATACCATCCCTTGTTCCTCTCCGCCAAAGGCACTAGTTCTATAGTGCCTTTCTCTAGCAGGGTCCAGATTTCCTGCACAAGGAGCAGATCCGGAATCTTCAAAGAGTTTCCCTGGTGGATGGTCGTGAGGCCGATTTAGGAAGGGTAGGCAATAGCCGTGGGCAATCGTCCCCAGAACCCACGCATACGAAATAATGGCTCGCCACTCTTCTAGATCCTGAGCAAGTCTGCCCCCAACCGGCAAACAATGAGACCTGGCCTCAGAGCTGTTTTGGAGTGGCTGTGGCAGCACCTGAAGGCAAAGAGGCAGCTGCCTGAGCAGCTTTGGTACCTCGTCCTCTTCCACCATGAGGACCTTTACGGCGGCCACTTTGAGCAGCCGCTCCTCTCGCTCTACCAAAAGAGGAGTAGTAACGGAAGGAACCCCTCAACTGCTGTCCCCTAGGACAAAAAGGCAGAGGTTGACGCACAGCTACGCCCAAAGATTTAGCAGCTGCTTTGGAGGTCTCCAACCTCTCAAGGCTCTCGTCAGCCTTGCTGCCAAACAAATGAGCCGTCAAAGGGCATGTTGAGAAAATGGGCCTGCACGTCCGGTGCAAACCCCGACTTCCGCAACCACGCAAACCTGCGTATCATGGTGCTCGCAGCCATGGACCGGCTGACGCTATCCACCGTGTCCAACCTAGACTGAAGGGATTCACACATGGCATCCTTGCCATCATGAACAGTAGCAAGGAACCCATCCCTTTCTTTCAGCTCGGGAATATGCTCAGCCCCCAGAGACACAATTCCACAGAGTGTGCGTAAATGTGGCCAAAGCACAGGTGGAGTTGGCCGACTTAAGGGCTGAAAATACCTTGCGTGCCCATCCATCAAAGCGTTTATCGTCCCTATCCAGAGGGATGGTAAGGTACGCCGCCTGCCTTGAGGTGGCCGTAGCCGCCTGAACCACCAAACTCTCGGGAGTGGGGGTGAGTGGATAGCGGTCGCTACCGGATGGGCGGTATTTCTTAGTCAACGACTTGTTGACTGACTGAGGAGACTCCGGGGCGTTCCAAATAGCCACCACCCACTTCTGGAAGGTCATGTCGAAAGGCAATACCGGGTCAGTGGATGGACCCTGATCTAAGATGTCAGTCAGGTCATCCTGAACAAATTCAACTGGAGGGCCTGACCACCCCAGGTACTCCGTGACCCTCAACATCAACCTCCGATAGGAGGATTCAGCATGAGGCGCAGGCTCTGGCCTGGCAAACTTCACCTCTGGAGACATGTCTAGGTCACTGGTGTCATTTAAGGATTGACGCAGATCCTCCAATTGACTGTCCTCAGAGAAACCTATGTCAGTAGCTTCAGGAGCGTCACCAGGATCATCAAAGGTCTCCAACTCCATATCAGACCTCTCCTCATCCTCGTAGATATCTTGGAGAGAGTGAAAGAACTCCCTCCTGGGAACAGGAGTAGACCTAAAGTCGACAAGGGGCCTCCCATACGCAGACAGAGCCTTTCTCAGAGGTTCCACAGCTCTAGGGGCCTCCACCGTCAAAGTCAGACCTGTAGGCCCTGATGGCGTTGAGGGCGCTGACGGCTTCGGCAACGGCTCAGAGGGCCGGACCGAATGCAAGGCCCCGACAGCCGCACTCGATGGGCACGACGGTGAGGGCATCGACCCCTTCCTAGACACCTTCACAGGCTCCAGCGGTCTCAACGGGGACGAGGACCGCAACCTGGATCTGGCATGTCTCTGGCGATCTACCGGAGCCTTGTCCGAATGGGACCTCGACACTTCCAGATGCTTATTGCGCCGACAGCCGGGCCCTAAGGCGTGCGAACGTCGGACTGAGACCGATCCCCGCAGGCTTCCACCAAAGGTGCGGAGAGGGCAGTGCCCCGAGATTGAAAAATCCCCAACATTTTCTCCCTGAATGCTTCCCACTCCTCCGGAGTAGAGGATTTAGTGGAGCAAGCCACTTTCCTCGCAGAGCCATCATCCGACAAGGACGGGGAATGCGACCGGTATTGCTGCTTCCGGGAGTGCCTCGACGAGGCCGACGAGTGGTAAGAACCACTCTGGGACCGAGATCCCCTAGATTCCTTCCAATGGGGATAGTCACCCCTCGAGTCGTCGGTGGAAAGACCAGTAGCTTTAGATTTACAGGGTTTGGAAACCCGACCTACCTGAAACATCCCCTTACGCTCCTGCAAGGCTTTGGCAGTCAATGACTGGCACTTCGAGCAATCGTTGGTGTCATGGCTCTTACCCAGACACCACAAGCAGATACAGTGCGGGTCTGTGATGGACATTTTGGACTTACAGTCCCTGCACTTTTTAAAGCCCGACCGCGGGGTGAGAGGGGTAAAAGAAGACATAGCAAAGGTAGTAACACGAGGCGCGCCAAGTTCTCGAAGCAAACACGTTTGCGGAAAAAACTGAACTGAGGCTACGGGCGCCGTGCGTCCTACTTATAATATCCGATGACGTCACCCTCGACAGAGGCCCTCAAGGGACATCAACCCAATGCCATCGAAGCAGGACGCCTTCTGCTGAAAAATTCACGAAGCAGCACAGCTGTGGACATTACATGTCAAAGATGTGGAATATGTTGGAGGACACAATCCATTCGAAGTGCATAGTTCAATAGCGTGATCGATCCCACTGAAACTTCCTGAATTCACCCTGCCATTCTAGCAGTCATCCAAATATAATCTATTTGCGACTGAGTTTTATGAATGTGCAAATGAAACATGAATCCGGCTTCCTTTCTCCTCTTAGCTCGCCACACATCAACTAGCCCCAATTTTGTAAATATTTCTTTAAGCTGTTGTGATGGTGTGCCCCGTGGCGTAAATCCCACTCTGCTTGTGTCGATTTCCGCGTCCCATATCATTTTGAAATCCCTTCTCAGTATAACTTGACCCTCAGCTATATTTTCAAGTGCTGCCAGTGTTGCCTTTTAAAAAAATAAAAAATAAAAAACACACTGGTCCGGTGTTGGGGGTGTACACAATCGCAACCATAAATACTTCCTTCTGAATGCAGAGTTTCACAAATGGGTATATCCCCTGTTTATCACTCATCGAGTCCAGGATCACTAAATCAGTTTTATTTCTGAACGCTGTCAGGACCCCCCGCTTTTAACTCATTCATATTGGTCTTTTCTACATATGTGGGTTTCTAGAAGCGCAAGAAAATCCAGTTTCTCGCACCTCGGGAAAGAGGCCAGCTTGCATCGTTTCGCTGGCGAGTTGAGCCCTGGAATATTATATGTGAGAACCTTAAAGCCCATTATGAGTACCCACTCCAACCAGTCTCATTCCCTTCCACTGGACCTTTACTGCTAATCCCCATAGGGGGTCCCTTAAATTGACGTGGACCATATCTACTTTGAAATAAAAATGCACATATTGCACGTATTAGGGCCTTTGAGTCACGTCTTTTCTCACCCGCCTCACCTTTTTTTTATCCTACCGATTCCCCACCCCCTAACCCCACCTCCTCCCACTCCGCCCATCCCCACTCTTCCCCAAACTCCCCTCTCCGAAACTTCAGCCAAGGCCATATGACAACCATGGAAAATCCAGTCTATGCAGTGGTAAACTACTTGGGAACACCCAACTGGGGAGAGATATACTAACCACCTCCAAAAGATCCCAAGCCGGTCCCCGTTGAAACCCCCAATCACATCCTGACCTTCACCCACCAATTCTGTTCTCCCTCCCTATTCCCTTGTCAAAAAGTCCCACCAACACCCTCCCTGTACCTGGTTTATCTGGTTCCCCCCACCTTTACCCCTCAGGATGTGGGGAGTCCATTAACTTGTCCCAGCCTTTCGGAGAACAGGCTTTCCTGTTGTCTCGCTTCGCCATGGACCTCTCTCATTGTTGCCTCTGCTGGGTGGTCTTGCCTCCCATTTCAGATGTCCCAGTCTGATCTCTACTTTCCGGTGCTACTACATCCAGACCTTCCTCGCATGTCACTCAAAACTGTCTACCCTTCCAAGAGACTAGCAAGCCGAAGAGAAAGGTCCACTGGTAGCAAATTTTCCCCTGGTTGAGAATGCTAGTGACGGATTCATCTGCCACATTTTAAGAAGGGTAGAGAAGGCCAGGTCTTGATAAAGCGGAACTTCCCATCCATTCATGGTTAAGGATGTCCCTTTACGTGCTGCCCTCAGAACTCTTTCTTTCTGCAGATATGATGTGAAAGCAACTAGCACGTCCTGGGGTCGAGCCCCCGACTCTCTTCTAGGAGGGCCCACCCTGTGAGTTCTATCTAGAAGACCACCGTCCGCAGGGATCTCCAAAAGCAAATCTGCACAAAGAGTTTGTATTGAGTGCTTAAGGTCTTTGTCTGCGATCTCCTCTGGAACGTTCTTGATGCAAATGTTTGATCGCCTTGATCTGTTCTCGAGATCCTCGCACTGAATTTCTAAATTGTGCGCCATCCGCGCTAATTCTTCCCGGGTCTCATAATTTTTCTGTGAATCATCTGACAGATCTTGTAGAGCTTGTTCAGCAAAGTCCATGCGTTCTCCTAATTTTGAAATTTCCCCTTTTATTTCTTGAACTGACGCTTTTATATCAGATCTTACAGCTGTAATCTGTTCTTGAAGCAATTCCTTAAGCGTTTCCTTCAAGCGATGTTGGTGACCAGCTAAACATTGCATTCGTTCTCTGGCGATTGCCATCGTGCCTGAGTTTGGTAGTCACAATGTGTGGTGACGATAGAGTTGGAGATCAAACCTCACTGAGCATGCCTTTCCCCTCTCATTGGCCGGACTTAGTGATAGTCCCCTCTGCCCCTCTTGTATTCATCTTGGAGGGCACCGGGGTGCCTTTCGTACATCCTCTTTCTTTAGCACTGAACATATGCTTCTTTGGGGGGTGCACCACTTGACTGCCCACACTCCGTTAATCAACTGAATCGCAGGAGTTACCATCTCCACTCAGCACTGTAATGCTCAGTGCATCTGCTTTCACACCTGGCGTCAGGGTCCGCTACCTTCACCAGCCAAATTCTGCTCCAAACAATGGCAAATACCATTAGTTTTCAGTCCTCTGTCTTTCATTCAGAGGGGGACTGCATGCGCCCCTGTAATGTCAAATTAGCCCAAAGTTTCTCAGTCTCCTGTGACCCGATTTCCAAGATTACCGCCCCAGCCCTCCTGACTCACGCGAGATGAGGGGTCTGCCTGTGATCATAAACTTGAGAGGTTGCAGTGGATTATGTAGCTGTCTATATAGCCCATAAAGCCCCAGGGCCTCCTCTCCTCTTTCACAGCCTGCACTCAGACTTGAATTCACCCGATCCCCAGTGCCACCTCACCTCCACCATTTGCCACACAGATGCTGGGTTAGGGGCTTGGCTGGCACAACATTTCTTAAGGCTATATTGGCCATACAAAAATGAGGTTATGGCCCGCCCACTTCTGCTCCGTGGCTGTCATCAAATCGAGGAGTCTAATGCTGTAGCACTCCCCTGGCAGGTGCCGTCCCCGTCGGCCTTACTCACATCATAGGATCTGCCAATCTGGCACCAGGGGCGTTGCTGCATTGCACAGTGGTACCTCCTCCTGGGTGATATGATAGGTTATTTATAATGCACCTAATACCCAGAGGTTTCTAAGCGCGGATCCAGGGATCAAACCTGTGTCGTCTTGCTTCCAAGGCGAGCACGTTGCAGCTGAGCTATCCTCCCGGGACAAAGCTTCTCCTCTGCTATTGCACACCTGCCGCTGCCACACCCACACGGGGGAGGGCACTTCTTCCTCTGTCGCTCCCAGTCTTCCTACTCCACTCCGTTGTCCTGTGGGCACCGAATCCCGTTCACCATCTACCTCTAAGGGGTCCCACCCCCTGCTCTTCCTGAGGTCCGCCGTCTCACAGCCTCCGTTTTTCCTTCTTTCCCTCGGCCTTTCATGCCATTCGGGCCTCCACCTTACTGTTGGGGTGGAAGGGGATCAAAAGCTTGCATTTCCATAGGTGGGGGAGCGAGTCAAAAGGTGTAAAACTCCCTTTTTGGTGGGGGTCGGCGACAAGCTATAGTTAGCACATCCTCCCCGTGAAGGCGTCCATCTTGGAATCCTGACAATTTAGTTTAATAAACACCCCTAAAGAGTCAGCATGGTTATTTGTGGCAGGCCGCCCCATCACACTTATCTCCATATAGCCCCAGTCTTTTCCTAAATCTTAGTCCTCCTGTGAAGCTCGAACCTGCAGCTCAATTAACTGTACAATGGACAACATATTGAAGTCTTCTTTCATCATCATGCATTGTTCTGACAGCTTGAGGGTTCGCCTAATTGTTTGCTAAAGGTTCAAGATTGAAAGAAGAGGTGGAATAATGTCCATAATTTTGGGACACTCCTGGTTTTGGCGAACAAGCAAAACCATTATAATATTCACATTGAGCTTTTCTTTTGTATATTTTGGTTTTCCTTATAAATTGTTATATCGTAATGGTATGCATGTGGATGATAGAAATGTAGAAGGATTTGTATAGACACCCATGAATGTGTGGGAGCAGGTTTTTGCTCCATATTATGAATATTGATATATGATTATGAGCTATGATTATGTTATATTGACAATGAATTTCATATATAAAAGATCTATGAATTAACAGAAATCATAAAAATAAAAAAGCACTGATAGATGTTGCATAAATGAGTCTATTGATTAATGCTTAAGGGTATTTTGTCAGTGTGTTTAGAGGAGGATGAGTTGGCAGACCAGCCAGAAGGAGAATCAGAGTGTGGAGCCAATTTCTGGAGCAGTCGAGATATTGGTTAGTGTGCGCAAGGATACTGCATTGTGAGTGTACATGAGAGGGTAATGAGTGTGGCAAGAGATATGTAGGGAGTGTATGTGAAGTGTTTGCGTGAAAGGAGAGTGCTCGAGTAGGAGTTGGGGTGGAATGATGGTAGATGTATGGAGGAGGGAGTTGGAGTGGGGAGGAGGGAGAAGTAGTGTGGTGAAAGGAACAGTGATTTTGAGGAGGGAGTAGAAGAGGACTTGAGGGAGTAGTAACATCAAATGGTAGAGGCGAGGCCTAGAAGGAGTAAGAGACATCAGAGGGGTGGAGTAAGAGTAGATGTGGGTGGAGTTAAAGGAGGAGAGTATTATGAGAAGAGGGAAAGGTACAAGTGGGCATGATAGCAAATAGTCAGGCAGAGTGTCTTTAAGGCACAACTGCATACCTTTTAGAACACTAACCACTGGATAGAGTAGGGCCAATTTAGAAAGTCCTTGAGGGAGTTTAGTGTCAGGGGTCAGTAACGCGAGGAAGGGAACTGCTTGTAGATTAATCAAAATATGCCATTTTATTAAAGAAATTATATAAAGAAAACACCTTGCTTGCCTTACTCTACCGAAGTATTCCCTACCTAGTCTAGAGGATAAGAGGACATTCTCTAGCATGGGTAAACTGGCCCTAACACTAAACAAACATACAAAGGGAAATATATAGCAATACAATATAATCATTGGTTCTTTAGAGATCATTTGTTTAGGTTCCGACTGAACTGAATACAAATCAAAGAAACCTCATGGTGTAAGACTCTAAAAGACAGTCCTCCCACATGTCGTTTATGTAAAGAAGAGAATTCAATTGAAAATCTGCAACATTTAGTCATGGATTGTACAGCTTTGTCATCTCACAGAGGGTTATTAATGACTGATGTCATAAAAAAGTATGGGCACAGATCAAAGGAATTATGGTGGAAAATGATGCTGTCAGGTGAAAAAATACCAATAACTCTGGCCCTAGTCAAATTATTAATTGTCATTAAGAAAAAACTAGTAGATGCCAGTTTAACTGTATTCTTGTTCCTCTCCTCTTTTTCATGATTTGTTCTATTCTTTTTCACTTTCCTCTCTCCCTTTTTTTCTCTTGCTTGCTGTTCTTTTTAATGTTCTACATTCTTACATCAAAGGATGACCCTGTGATTTAAGGTTGTCAATTGTATAACCATGTAAATCACGTTAAATTAAAAAAAAAAAAAAAATATATATATATATATATATATAAAATAAACAATATCAACACAATATCTGAATGGCCTTCTCCTGTCCTGGGTAAGATCCCTTTCCCAGGATTCAAAGTCAACTGCAAAATGTTCAACCAAAGAAAAGAAAGGTTCTGACCAAGTTGTTGAAAGTTCAAAGTCAAAGCAAAAGTTCAATAAACAAACATTCATTGGTAACAACTCTTTTGTTCCTGAATAATGAAAAGATTCCTGTTAGGAAAGATTTCGTAATTGTAGGTAATTTTCCTTCCATGTGGCAACCCCTACACGTTTTGCTGTTGTTTTACACCTTGTTCTCGACTTTGCCAGAGAAGTGCAGCCTTCTGCGCACTCCTCTGGGCTTTCGCTCCTTTCTCACGGGGAAACTGACATGCCCTTAAGACAGTCAGTACCGGGAAACGCTGTTTTCCGTAGTTTCTTTTATCATGTTGCGGCTTTCTTGAAACATGACACAAGAGGGCACTGTAAGCTAAGTTGCAGCTCTCTTGGGTCTCTAGCCTTCTACAGGCTCTAGATACTCGTTTAGGATTGTAACTGATCGGTGCAAGTGATTCACGGACGGGAATGGTGGCAACGATTGTTTCTTGTGTTTTGAGCTCCTTTTGGCGTTCTAAGCGCGTTTCTCGCGCTTAACCCAAAATGGTGGCCTGGCTCCCAAAATGGCCAGACCACGAGGCTCCTTTGTCCTGTCCGCTGACCGTCTTGCTCCCTTCACCTTCCCCAGGTCGAGCCGACCCGGGGCCTTCCTTATTTGGGCATGTACTTTCCCGCGAAACACGGATGCTTTCGCGGGCTTCTACATGTCTTGTGTGTGCCTCCAGGATGTGGGCTGGGATGTCTGGTCCCAATACACATCCTGGGTGCCAGAGAGTCTAGGGTGGTGTGAATGCCTGGGACCACCGTGGTCCGTGATTGGTCCACGAATGGTGTGAGTATTGATGAGTGGATCTCCCATTGGGTCGCCTCCGTTTTGGCCCGAAGGGAACCGTGGATAAGAGGGGGCTGGAAACACCACTACCATGTCGATCTCCTGAGTTCTCACGAACGAAGGAATACAGGAGCCAAGTATCCTGCAACCAAGAGGCTGAACCGAGGAATCGCTGGTGACCCGCTGAAGGACTGCTCCTTTGCACTGCTGTCGCCTTGTGAACCCTTTTCACCTTTGATCGAACCAGAAGGCCTGTACTGGTACTTCGACGCTTGGAATAGCGGGAACAGCTATTCTCGGCATCTTCACCATCTCCTGCTAGTAAGCCTTCGGAAGCGTCTCTGGGCCATCCAGCTGACTGACCAGCCTACACAGGAGTCTTGCTCTGTAACCGCCACCAGGTTGTGTAGTATTTCGAGTCCTTGTCACTCTCACAAGCTTCGTACACTTGGCGTTCCTAGGTCTGAAGTGAGTAGTGTACATTTGGCTCAGATACACACGGCCGCTCCGTTGCCCTGCTGTGGTAACAAACTGTGGGGGTTTCTTCGTTTGGGACGTCTTTTACTCAACTCTGCTGCTGCAGACTCAACACGACGAAGAGATGTTCCCTGCTCTGCTGAACCTGCCAGCGACTGAAACTGACGCGGAGAAGCCTGGGTCTGCTTGCATCAGGGACCGGTGAGTAGCATAGCTAGGAACTGGTCGCCCTCCTGCAGGAGCCCATAGCTTTTCCCCGCTGTGTCAAAACAGCACCCTTTTCCGTACTCGCGCTCTGCTTCTGCCCACAGTGGAGGCTGCGCTTGAGTCGCGGAACTTGTTCTTCTTCATTTGTGCACTAAACTGAACAGCCCGATTTCCCTCGAAGAGACTCCCCTTTTGCCCGTTGGCACCAGCGTGTGCAGGTACTTTTGAGCATAAGGCTCCACTCTTCGCAGGGCTCGGACTTCCTTTTAGTTAGGTGCCTCTGAAGGCGGACTGGGTCTAAGCATTATTTCGCACTGCCTGTTTTCCTTCCCTTTTAGGTGGACAACACATTTCGTGCATCTAACGCTTGAGACTTGTTGTATTTGTATATATATTGTATTAGTATGGTATGTGTTGGTTTACTAGAGTTGTATTGTGATTTCTCGCTACGGTCATTGTTTTAAAGCCCTTGGAATAAATGTGCATATATTTTTAATATAACACCTGTTTGGAGTAGTTTGTAAGTGTCCTTGCTTTGTGTGCTCATTGCGGGCTTTCAGTCACCCTCACCCCTCTTGAGACCTAGTCTTGACCGCCGTGATCGCTACCTTGATTGGTCTGGCTTGTCCAGAGGTTACCCTGTTCCAAGTAATTAGGTTGGCCTTCTGAACTTCTGCGCCACCAGGACAGAATTCAGAAATCCGTCTTAACAATTCCCTTCCAACTTCCAGAAAGAAATAACACCAATGGTAATCCTGGTTATGATGATAAATACTCCAAATGTCAATAATACACAATTCTTTAACACTTCATCATGTAAAAGCAAAAAGAGACATATCGAGGCTGAGTACTACAAAAGGAAATACATCGAAGATAGGCTTGTAAAGATTCTCAGATCTTTATTCAAATAACTGTACAGTTTTACAAAGAAACAAAGTATCAGATAGCTATCTGGCCCTCAGTACATCACACCGAATACCAGCCCTTTTGCTGTGAGAGGTACTGGACATCTACATATTCACATCTTTTATACAATTCTCAATCGCTATGTACAGCCCCTCTGCAAGTCAATCATTCTCGGACAAGGGCTCGTGCCGAGTTCGCCCCTAGTTAGTCCAACTATATGCATGTGGATTACATCTAGTTTATAAAACAACATATCACAATGGCAACAGTGTAGCTTAGAAATTTGACATTAAGCCTTAGTACATGTTTTATACAATGTAGTTCAATAAGTGCTCACATTCAGTATTTAAACAACATTGTATTCAATATATGCCCACGGATCAGACTTGTTGGCGCGAGTAATCCTTTGATCTTCAGGCCAAACATAGGACATGGTCTTATTACACGACCCAAACATTTAGCCTACAGGCAGTTTAGGCATTAACCTGTGTAAAGGTCAGGACAGCTAAGGTTACGAGCAGGAGAACGCTGTACACCATTTTAGAATACAGAGTGACTTTGAGGTGGAAATCAAATTGGCGAATGTTCCTAAAATGGCGGCTAGGTCGATCTAAGGTCGGGACCTTGCAACACGGATTTCTTTGCAGAGCGACTGGGCTTAGGCCAATATATACAATAAAGAAAGCATAATATGATATCCCGTTTAACAAACCCTCCTTTTGGCCTAAGCCAAGCGCTAAACTAATTATAGTCACTTTACGAGTAACTTCACATCTCAATGTCCATACATCCTGAATCAGTATCGGAAATATCAATTGCCATGAGGTCGGATACTAAGATTTCTTTCAGCACAAATTCATTGGAGATCTTCTCTGGGGCGCATACTTTGTGCCCTAATGCACCCATCACTTGTGCACAACATCCTCCCGCCATCGAACGTATACCAGGAAGACATTGTATACAGCAGCAGAGAAACAACAGAATACCTAAAATAATCAGCAAGACCGAAAGTAACTTCCATCCCCAAGATCGTAGGAGGTCCTAGAACCAAGCGCTAAGTTCCCAGTTTTCCTCAGGAACATGCACTTCTGAACTAAGGACATGCAGATTTTGGATTGCTCTAAAGATTGTTGGGGAGGAATCTGGCATGAAAACGCAGCAAGCGGACCCCACTAATTTACATACCCCACCACGTTCAGCTAGGATGACATCTAATGCCATCCGGTTATGAAGTGCCACTAACCTTATTGGTTTCTGTTCTAAGAGAAGTATAGCAAGCAGTTGTCAAAGGTAAAGAATGAATATACCAACCCAGCCCCTTATCCACGTGTTGTGGTAAATGCGAACAAACCCAACAATTAGACCTATTAAGAATGGTATGTGCCGCGTTCATGATGAGTGATAGAGTGTTGTTGTGGTAACTCTGTCTGTGCCGAGAGTCTCTCGGAGATAAAGTGTGCAGATGGACAAAAGGAATAGGAACAGTGGGTACATTTTCAGTGGGTAACACATTTTCGAGCGGATGTATTTCTTCCAGATACCAAAATCCTAAGGCAATGACTGTTGTAAAACCAATCAACATTATCACTAAGCAAAAATACGTTTTTGGGGCCCACGCATTTGAATGTTCATTTCCGTAGCTGGTCACACAGTCTCTTATCCTTTCCATACGAGTGGGAGCGGTTGCAGGAATTGTTCTTCAAACGGTCTGTAATAACCGTGACCATGTGTCTTGCCCCTAAGAGATAGTGTCTCCAAGTCTTTAGGGCCCCTTTAATTGCCAACAATTCCTTATCAGTGATTGCGTAGTTATTTTCTGGTGCTGAGAATTTGCGGGACTAAAATGCTATGGGATGTAACTGCCCCGTCTCTGGATCCCTTTGTGATAGTACCGCCCCCATGGCTACAATGGAGGCATCCGTCTCCACCACATAAGGCAGGTCAGGTCGAGGATGTCTAAGAACAGGCGCTTAGGTGAATGCTTGTTTCAACTCCTGGAAGGCGTTCTCTGCCTTGGAGAACCAAAAGAATGTTCTGTTCTTTTTAAGGAGGGAAGTGATTGGGTGGACAATCTGTGAAAAGTTTGGGATAAATTGGCTATAAAAATTAGCGAACCCGAGCACACTTTGCACTCCTTTAGTATGTTGGAGATGGCCATTGAAGAATGGCATTCACCTTACATGTGTCCACATGAACTCTTCGTGGGGCAAGCATGAAGCCCAAAAATTCGACTTCTGTGACATGGAAGAAGCATTTTTCCAATTTGGCAAATAGCCGATGCTGACAGAGTTTTTCCAGGACTGCCCTTACATGGTCAACATGCTCTTCCTTAGATTTTGAGTAAATTAGGATATCGTTGATGTAAACGAGGACACAGATGTCCAACAGTTTGTGAATCACATCTTTCATGAAGAACTGGAACGCAGCTGGTGCATTGCATAACCCAAGGGCATTACCTGATACTCAAAAAGCCCATATTTAGTTTGGAAGGCTGTTTTCCACTTGTCGCCCCTTTTAACCCTGACGAGGTGATAGGCTCCTCGTAGATCCAGTTTGATTTGAGCATTCTTCACTTGATCAAGTCATTCGGGAATGAGTGGCAGAGGGTATCTGTTTTTCACAGTGATTTGGTTTAATACTCTATAATCTATGCACGTTCTAAGATCCCCCTCCTTCTTAGGTACGAAGAAGAGAGCCGAGGAGGCAGGCGACTTTGACGGGCGGATGAATCCGTTAGCTAGGTATTGATCTAGGTAAGTCCGTAGATGCTGGTTTTCCTGCTCTGTTAAAGCGTAGATTCGGCTGCAAGGAATCTGTGCTCCAGGAATCTGGTTGATCTGGCAGTCGTAAGGCCTGTGCGGAGGCAGGGTATTTGCCTGTTCTTTTTGGAACACGTCCTGGTAGTCCAGATACTCGGGAGGTACGGTAGGAGAGAGCCCCAGGATGGGTTTAACTTTGACATTTGGACTCTTTACACTCTTGTGGTAGCAACTCTTGGTGCATTCTGGAGGAAAGGTCAGCACTCTGGTTCGCCAGCCAATCCTGGGGTTGTGAGTTTCTAGCCATGGCATTCCTAAGATCATTTGGAACTGAGGTGCCCCAATAAGATCAAAGGAAATGTCTTCCCGATGACCGTCCTGACACATCAGCGTAATTTTTATCGATATGTTGCGTTACTGTGCCGGATGACAACTGATAGCCATCCAGTGCAGTGACGTTTTCCGATTGTTGTTTCCGCTGGAGAGGAAGGCCAATTTGTGCAGCCAGATTTTGATCGATATAGTTTCCAACAGATCCACTATCAATATACGCTTCCAAGGCATGAACTCTTGATGGTTGCTGGTGATGAACTACAAGGACTGGAATGACCAGGTGTCAGGTCTGGACAACTTTCTTCTTTTCGCTCGACAAGTGGACCCCTACGCTTGTCGGGCATTGGAGTTTTCCGGGGTCTGATCCTTTTCGTCCATGCCGTTATCCGTTGCACCTACTATTCTCTTGGGAGGTTTTATTGGGCAATCCCTAAGAAAATGTCCTGTCTTGCCGCAATACAAAGTTGTTGCCTCCTTCTTTCCCTCTCAGCTTTGGATATAGGGGCCCGTAATCCCCCAATCTGCATAGGTTCGGTTGGTTCATGAGTTTTAGTTTCATTGTCTCTGGGTTGCATATAAACCGACCTCCCTTCAGATCTTGTGGGGTCCATTTTCCGGTCTTGTAGCCTATGGTCCAGTTGTACAGTCAGATTAATGTATTCTGCACAACACTCCGGAGGGTTGACCACTTGGGCTAGTATGCCCTTTAATTCCCCACGTAACCCTCAATAGAACAAAGTGGTTCTCTTTTCTTAGGGCCAATTGGTTTGTGCAATGAGGCAATTAAAGTTGGAGATATATGTCAGCAGATCGTGGCTCCCCTGTCTAAGAGATAACAATTAGTTGTCTAGGGCTTGCCCTTGGGTGTGCCTAGCAAACAACGTTTCCAATTCCTGTTGAAATGCACTGTAATTGTGAAGTACTGGATCATCTTGGTTAACTAATGGTATGGACCAATCTGCTGCGTTGCCTCCCAGATATGAAAATACAAAGGCAACTCTGGCACTGTCATTAGGTAAGGCCCCAGGGCGGCACAGGAAATGGAGACGACGCTGGATCATGAACATAGCATATTTGTTGGGATCGCCGGTAAAACGTTTTGGGCGGGGCCAAAGGCACAGCCCCTGGGAGGACCACTTGGACTGGTGGTGATGGCTGCGGCGAAGTGGTTGGTGCGCCCCCGGGTAAAGGAACTTGCCCAGCATGAGTTTGAAGCATCTGTCTTGCCAGATCATTATTTCGTTCTCGAGCGACAATAAGATCCTTTCTTAGGGCATTAGTCTCTTGTCTGGAGGCATGCACTTCAGCCCGCAGTTCCCCCAACAATTGGGCCAACTGGTCAGGCTCAGAGGTTTCCATAACGCCCAGGCAGAGATTCGGAGGGGCTTTGCGTTCTGTTATGCTCACCTGGTCTCTGCGGGGACATTGGGGCACAGTTGGAGGCCTCCCTGGATTTGGCTTCCCTGGATCTTGCTTTATCCCCAGCTGCAGCGATTTGGTCTGGTCAGGTTGCTAGCAATGCCCTTGGGGAAAGGTAAGAGGCAGTGAGATTGCTGTGACTGAATTGATCCCCCTTGAGCCCCTCGTGCCAGAATGAGATGCGCAATCGTTTTCCCAATGGCACTCAGCTTTTATTTTGCAAAGATGAGCTCTACGTCCTGCTTCTCTTCAGCAGGGGCGCTATAGACAGACCCAGTTGCTTCACTGGTCTGTATGCTGGATGGTCCAGACCGGCTGCGACCAATCCTTGTGGGAGGTAAGTGTTGATAACAATGATTATTGTCCATATGCTTCTGTAAAGTCTTTCCCGATTATTATTGTCTGTATTCTTAATAATGTCGTTCTTTCCCCCAATAGGTGTTGAAGATGGCTCCGCTGAGTCGCGTTGCTGACAGTGTACCTACGCAGTGTCAGAGAGGAATGGAGCAGACCCCACTAGAAGGTAAGCAGGGTTTCTAAATGAAATGCTAGGTTTAGGTGTTGCGCAGCCAAGCGTGAAATGTTTAATGCGGTTTCTAACCTTGTGCTGTCTTTATTTCTTGCAGGGATGGCCTGGTGTCGGAAGATGGAGAACGGCTATCCGGGAAGCTGTTCGCAGCTGTGAGATGGAAGAACCGCGTGGATGCCTGACAAGAAGAAGAAGACTTCTGCGTGAATGAAGACTCCGTAAGGTGAGGAAGAGGCGCCCAACAGAAGATGGATTTGAGGAGACAGGTAAGGTGCGCAACAAAGATAGTGACATGAAGCTCGTAGTACTTCAAGCGGTGGTATGGCTGGTTTCAGGTAAGGTGCGCACTGCAGATGCCGGATCGAGATGGGATGCGCTCCGGGCAATGGTATAACTGGATCCAGGTAAGGTGCGCGTTGAAGATGTACAGCTGGAATCAGGTAGGTGCGTGCCAAAGATGTGAAGCTGGAATCAGAAGATGCAGAGCTGGAGACAGGTAAGAGCTTCAGATGGTGGTAAGCGTTACGCTGCATTCAACAGATTAACATGAAGCCTCCACATGTGGGTGGAGCCGGCTTAAATAGTCTGGCCCTAGCCACTCCCCTTTAGTTGCACCTTGTGGCCCCACCTCGCCACTCCCATAGATGATTGAACGTGCCTTCCAATGCTTTCTAATGGCCACGCCCAGCCTGGATACAAGTGCCTTGGACCCCCAGTATGCAGAGCACCCTTTCTTATGAGCCTGGCACCAAAGGCGCCAAGACAGGGTCCATTTGGACCCTTTGGAAGGAGGAAATAAGGGCCCTTGGTTAGTGGCCATGACACCTTCAAGTAGATTTTAAGGTTTAAAGTCGAGTAATGAATTATATTCCCATGCAATGATAAAAAGGTGAGATTCTGACTTCCTTTGGGAATTATAATTAGGTACACGCAACCTCTTTTCAAATAGTTTTCACTCTCTGTATCTTGCAACTTATATATGGACAATGTTCAGTATTCGGCAATGGTTTAGTAAGCGCTCCCTTGTATAATTAGAGACACGCAACCACTCTGTTACACGGCAACAGTCTTCAGATACATCAACAATAGTTTTCAAGTACTTTTGCTTCTCACACAAAGTGATCTTCAACGTTATGCGGGAGTGTTACAATTGCATAGTTTGTATGACTTCTGATATAACAAACATCTTTTACTCGCATTTCACAATTAGCGACTCTGTCAGGAGCTGGCTACAGTTACCAGCAAGGTTTGTGCAGTGTATCTGAATGCTGTGCTTCACTCACCGGCTTCAATGACACTGATTTTGCTGGTTGCACTGCTTTGCCGACTTCCTCTGTTTATACTACTTCTGGCTCGCTGGGGAGCCACACCCCTCTCCAGCACGGGTGTCTCTGGTCCGGCCAATTGATTTGGGAGTTGCCCTTTATCCCCGAGACCCATGGCTTGCCTTCTGCTTCTGGCAACAAGGCTCACATGGGAAAGCTCAGCCTCCAGCACACCTTCTGTTGTGCAGCCTCTGCACTTAAGAGTTTGGGAGAACAGGACTCTCTCAGAGCTTGCATGTGAAATCTGCTGTCTCTATGCTCCGGTGTACTTTCTATACTTCCACTTTCTTGTGATTTGCTAGCCTTGTGCTTCTCCTCTACTACTGCTGCTACAACCAGTCTTCCAGCTCCCGCTCCTTCTACTCCTCCTTTCCTGCTGCAGCCTTTTATGCCTCATAGGTTACATGATTGTCTTCAGGTATGGGCAATTAGTCTTAATTGCCTGACTACTGCAATGGTTACCAGGCTTAATTCCCTGCTACATCTGCATGCCACTTCAACCCTCTTCCTCATCTCAGTACCTCTAGGATTCTGGGACTTGTAGTTTCTTCCAATGAAGTTAGGGTTTCCAACTTCTACATGATTTGTAAGGGTAGATTTTGTTCCCTTAAGTTTTTTAACAGAGGGAGAGGAAGATGGTTTAGTGAAGACCACATTTCCATAATCCTTTACATTGTACCCTTAGGTTTGAGAAAGGTGTTTAGTCTAGGATACCAAAAAGGATCTTTCTTTCGGTATAGTTTGTTCTGAATTTATAACCTTAGATCTTATATGAGGTTGAGACATTCATTAAAATGACAATACGCCACACCCTCTTTGGGTACAGTGATACAAATCTTCCTGTCAGAGGAAAAATACTGTGACTCATCCCACAGAACCTCCTCACCACGCTGGGCCTGGTCTCCTTCCAGGTGGTCCTCTCGCAGTACACCACCCCCAGGGTTGGGATCAGGAAGTGCCTGCCTTCCCCTGGCCACCTGGGAGGAGACTTTATTTAAAATAGTTTTTATTATTTTCTGAAAACAACATATCATACAGACTTCCATATATAATTACAGGATCATATAACAGAGTGTGTCTGCTTAGCCAACCCCCCAACTCCATTCCCCCACACCCCAGCCTATTTCTCCCATCTTAATCTTCTCTGCATCGACTACCACATATGCGCACTGACTTCATCTTCCAATCATGGCAAGGTTTCTACTGCCCCTTGCATTTCGGGGTGCCTGAAGGCCAACAGTTCTGCTTCCATGACTAAGCCCACATTTCATTCCCTTTGTCCTCCGCGGGCTCTCTCTTGCCACATTGTGGTTTCCACCAGTGACCATTTCTGTAGGTCGCTCCACCACCTGCTTATGTCGAGACCTTTGGGTGCTTTCCAGCTCATTGTTATCTGGCGCTTCGCTAGGATCTATACTAAGTGTTTCAGCTAATTCAGTTGTCTTGCTCGCTTTGGGCGTGCAAAAACACTTAGCATTAAAGCCTTGGGGGATCCTGTGTCCAAAGTTAGACCTGCCTTGGCTAGGGCCTGTGCTAGATCATCCCAATATGGGCGTATTTTACCACGTGCCCAGAACATATGTACCAGGCCGGCATTAATTAATCCACATTTAGGGCAAGATTGTACAGAGACATTGCTAAATTTGGCTTTTCTACCCAGGGTTAGGTACATCCTATGTATTATGTACAATTGGATTAGCTGAAGTCTCGCATTCCTGGACACTTTCTTATGATAAGCCAATGCTCTGCTCCATTCTGCATGTCAACTTCTCTTGCAGGTCTGCCTCCCATCTATGCCTGCTCTGCTCCTGCATGTCCCCCTTCTGGGCTATTAATAGCTCATATATTCTCGACATCGCGTGCACCCCTTCTGAAATATCAAAAAAGGTTTTTATCACTTCATCTTCTTGCAGCACCCGTTCCGTTCCTGGCCATTTTTATTTGAGCATAGTGAGGAGTGAGGCATGTGGCATGTGAGCGCTCCAAAGTCCATAGACTTGTCCACCCGTACTAAATCGCCCACCGTTACAACTCACATGGGCCCCCAGTACCTCACATTTAACCTGAGTTGGCTCACTTCCCCTCTTAATGTCACTGGTGGAATCTGGGGGAGTAGGGTATATCTTCCTCTAGAAAGTGCAAGGCCCTCTGCCATACCTTCTTACTGAATGTCAACAACAGAGAATTTCTAATCCCTCTGCACCTCAGTCCATATAATTTCCTTCAGACAAAATGGGGTACATGCTGACTGCAGCAGCCTCGTTTCTTGGGTCTGCTCATCAGACAACCAACTCGTAATGTATTGCAGCTGGCACGCCAACCAATATGCCTCATAATTGGGTACTTTAATATTGGGTACTTTAATACCTTCCTGATCAAACTATCTCTGCAATTCTGACAGTGCCACCATGCATCTTGTGCTATGCCATAGGAAACTACAGCATATTCTGTCGAGTGTCTTGAAGAAACCTTTAGGTATATTGTACGGGATGTTAGTAAATAAATGCAGTATCCGAGAGAGTACCACCATCTTTAACAATGCTGCCCTGCCCATCACTGAGAGTGGTAGTTTGGCACAGAAGATCATAGACTTCGCTATATTTTCGACCGCTTTCATCGTGTTTTGTGTGTATTCTATTTTAGCATCATGAACGATGTCTACTCCCAAATATTGGAATGAATTCACCTACCACTTGATCGGTAGTACTGGTAACGTGTTCAGAGATTTCCTTCTATACCCAGTGCTAAGGGGAACAGACAAGATTTCTGAGCATTAATCGTGATACCGGATACATCCGCATATCTCTCGAGCACATCCAAGTTATACTGCCAGTTGGTTTCAGGGTACTGCAAGTATAATAACATGTCGGCGGCGTATAGAGAAAGGAAAACATTCTCAGTGCCCCTCACTGTTATACCTGCTTCCCGATATTCTTTTCATCAATAAACTGCTAATGGCTCCATGGCCAGAATGAATAACATGGGTGACCATGGGCAACCCTACCTCGTGCCTTTCTCCAACAGGCAATGGTCCGAGATGTGGGTTCCTGTCTTGACCCTTGCTATTGGGCTGTTGTGCAGCAGCCGCGCCCACTTTATGTATGTGTGCCCCATGCCAAACTTTTGTAGGACCACAAACAGACATGGCCATTTGACTCAGTCAAATGCCTTGACCACATTTAACAAGGCCACTGCATACTGGCCTGAACTGTTTTGGGTGCGATCAATGATATGGTGCAATCTCTTTAAATTGCTTGCGATATATCCTGACTGGTCTGGGTGTATTAGCTTAGATATTGCCGGCTTGAGTCTGTTGGCTATTAAAGCCGTTAATATTTTCCCATCTTGGTTAAGCAAGGAAAGGGGTCGATAAGATCTGCATACTGCCGCTGGCTTATTAGGTTTCAGTAGCGAAACGATAACTGACTTTCGTAACGACATTGGTAACTTGCCCATTTCCAGTGCTTCATTCAACATGGCCAACAATGGGGGGCACCACCTCTGTTATGTATTCTTTGTAGAATTCACTGGGTAATCCGTCCATCCAATGGGCCTTGCCTGTCGGCAGCCCTCTAATGGTAATTTCCAGTTCCTCTTTGGTTGTGGGGGCTTCTAAATGGCGTGCCAGGTACAACAGCATGTACTTGAGGTTCGCCTCTCGCAGCCTCCTCTTTACCAATGTAAACTGCATCCTCTGTTTTTGCACTTGCTGGGTGTAGTCTGGGTATGCAGTAATAGCGGCTGAAGCGCACTGTATCGTGCCACCCCTACGGAAGTGTTTGAGAATCCTTTATCTATCTTTGTGATTGAGAATCTGTGCTAATATGGGTCTTGGCGGAGCTCCCAGTGATGGTTACCTCGACAGGGATCTATGTGCCCTTTCTACAGTGAAGCCCTGGGTGAGGGTACCTTGGCCGGCTTCCTGTAAAACAGCATAGTATCGATGAAGTTGGTGGGGTTCGAGCCCTCCTCTTCTTCTGGGAGTCCAAAAATTCTGAGATTGTTACGTCTGGCTCTACCCTCTGCATCTTCCACTCTGCCTGCAGGTTCCTCACTTGCTGCTGCAGTGTTGACATGTGTTGCAAGGTGTTCTCCAGGCTAGCAGAGTGCACTGCGACTTCCTTTTCTAGGGTGCCAGTACGTACATCCTGCCTCAGGAGGTTGACATCCAGGCTGATGGCATCCATTTTGGACTCCACTGCTACTTTCAGGGCTGCAATGGCATCCAGAACCTGCTGGTCTCCTCTCATTTGGGACGGTTCTCCTTGTGCAGCTCGGGAACTCGGTATGGTGTTTCCTGTCCCACTTGTAGGTTTAGTAAAATTGTCTAAAGTAGGTTGCTTCGACTTGTTCTTCTGCGCCTTGAACGCCATGCTTGTTTCATCCATTGCTGGCTCTACTGTCACAATTTCTTTATTCCACCTTTGTTATTAGCCGTTCCGCTGGTCAATTCTTATCTTAGGGTGAGGCAGCCTCAAACCACACATGCTGTAATGTTATTGTCCCTGATGTATACCACATAATTTGCCCCTGGTCGGTGCACTCTGTACAGATCCACAACTGGTGTAGTAGTTCCCTGCTCCAAGGTGGGTTGTCGCTCAGGTGCGTGTCACCACCTAGGCGGTATCCGTTGTAATTGATATCACCCTGTCTGTGGATCTTACGCCCTGTGGGCCCCCTGTTGCACTTCTGGCCAATTCACTTTGCTGCACACTCCTACTGTCTCATTATAGTGTCCTGCATGCCACTGCTACGTAGCAAGCACTATGCTACTTGCTCTTGTTCCCAGCGGCCTTGATACGTGGTCCAGTGTTTGCCTCTGCTGGTCCTCACCTTCGGTTCTTGTCAGCGGGGATGTGGATTGCAGCGCTTCCAGCAGCTTATCCTACGAGGACCCTTTGGTACTCTTGCTGACAGGGGTATTGTAACGGCTCCAGCCCTCAACCCGTCCAACTCAGTTGGCGTCCTCTCTCTATAAACCATTTCAATGTGCCTGGTCAGCAGCGGGAAGGAAGCCGGGGGAGGCACCAGGTGTCACCCTTTCCACTATGTGCACCTTAAGACACTCACAGTCTTTCAATCCACAGCCTCCCTCTAAGACTGTACTTCCTTATAAGTTCCTCATGGGCACCCTTCGCAGTCCCACCACATGTATCACTCCCACTTGTGTTTGCTGCTCCTGAATCATGCCAGTCTAGAGTGGACTGCAATGGCCCATCGTACGCAACAGCAGATGAATGCCAATTTACTGCAGTTGTACTTTTTGCCAGCAGGGGGCCTGCTTAAGGCCATGTGTACCAATGGCCTCCTAGACAGCCCTCCTTGCCCACTTCCTTTTTCAGTGGATAAATGTACTTTCACATGCAGTCCTTAGACCGCAATTCTGGGCCTGCTTCACTCTTGTGCCTTGGTTGTTCCCCCCGTGGTCCTACCAGCACCCTGTGCATGTTAGCAGCCGAGTGCCTGGTTGATCACTCCTTGCTTCTTAGGCTTGGGCCCGCTTCTGTCCATGCGCAATGATGGTTCCCTCTATGGTCCAGCCCATATGCTGTTTTGTGTCTGCCAATGGGTTTACTTTCTGTATTGACCCTGGTCACAAGCCGGGGCCTGCTTTCAACTTCATGCGCTAATGGTTCCCTCGGTTGTCCACCACTCGTCTGTACGCATCAGCGGCTAGGCTTTTCCGTGAACATATTTCACTTCCAGCGAACCAGGGTCGCCTCTGTGTACGCATATCAACGGATCCCTCCTCGGTCTGCCTCTGTATTGCTCAGGATCTAAGTCCAGTGGTAGGGTCCGGGGGTTTCGTACACCACATATTTCTTCCCATGTATTAGCCCTGCCCCTCCGCTACGTTCCTCTGCCGTACAGCTCTTCCTCCAGGCTAACACCAACTCGCTGCTGTCACGGCGCTCCTCCGGATGTCTGGTCACCCCACTCTAGTCTTCTTTGTCTGCCATTGATGTTGCGTTACTCTGCTTTTTTAGAGCCTGTGCCGTCCCCTGCTAGCCACTCAACTCAGAGCTGCTCATCTCATGGTAGATTCACAGTGGGACCAACAAGCTCCTCATATATTGGCTCGCTGCTCCCCCATTGTCCTCATGGCTCATTCACCTCATACACCGGCTCCACCCTAGTATCCGCCATCTTGTGTTCATCACTGTGGGCCGGCTGCCAGTTCTTCAAGCCAATGCACAGGTCTCTGCAACCTCTCGTTTTCATTCCCAGCTGTTCCAGCCCATTTCAGACGGCCAATATTGTATTGGCTAGGAGCTTCCCATGATAATGCCACTATTACTGGCCAGGATCTTTAAGGATCAGCAGGAGCCATCAGAGAAATGCTCTTACAGCAGGGCTGCAAGTTACACCCTCTCACCTGGGAGGAGACTTTAGGCAGGTTTCAGTGAGGGATCCGTAGGATTCTTCACATTAGATAGTAAAGGAAAAAACATTTACGTCTTTACTTCTATTTTAAGTAAGATCTTAGACAGTAGGGAAAAATACTCACATGGAGCTTGTGACGCCTGGGTTCGGGAGGAGTTGCTTTTCAAGATGAGAGAGAGAGGGCTGGCCACAGGGCACACTTGAATCTTAATAAATAAAACAAATAAACCTTGAATCGGCATTGGAGTATTCTTTGAGCCATCTTTGACATTCCCTTAGGTCTCTCTGCCACACCCCACACACACGTTATAAAAACCTACTTCGCTATCATCTTCTACTGTCCATTCTATCCCTATGTAGTTACAACCGTTTGTTTATTCTAAACATCTAATGCACCACCTGGCCCCTTTTCTCTGTCTCCACCCTCTGCTTCTTTCACCACCCTCCAGTCTTCTCCAAATATCAGGATCATGCTCCTACAACCAATATTGAGCAACTCAGACAGGGTGCTTTAACATTGTGTTTCTTACTGCCCCTGGGTGGATCTTCCAGTGACGCTCTGCACCGGGGGCTTGTAACTGGGTGAAGGCGGGGATTGGTTGTAATTTCTGAGTGCACCTGAGGCTTCTTTGGGCTCAAGGGGCTGGCATAACCTATAAATTGGTTGGTCTGCATCTTGTTTTTCTTTTTTAATATGGGTCCCCTAAACCTCCCTGGTGTTGCCTGTGCTGTTCTCTTCAGTTTTCTCGGCATTCATTTTAGAGGCTCACAATAAAATTAGTAAACTTTCAAAGCAGTTTGTTTTATTAAGCAAGTGAGGCAATAGAAACATTGCTTTCATGGTGTGAACAACTCTTTCTTTTTCACAAAGCTTGCAAAGTCATGAACTGGCAAAATTGTTTCAACAGAGTTCATTTTATGATATAAGTCCAGCAGGTGAAGCTGCAACAGCATTCAAACACTTGCAATCATTTTGGAGGGCAGAGAAACAATTTCCTCTAAAGGGAAAGCTTTGCTTCTCTGTGTTCAATGTTTGGTTCTGCACACAAAGCGCTTCAGGCTATTTCAGATGGGGGATTGATGTACTGGTATGGACACGGTCAAGGCTTTGAAGGCTGGCAAGCCTGCCCAACTAGGTTAATGGATGTAGGAAGTCTAGCACTCCATGTCCATCCTGTGGGGTGGCACTGTGACTTTTCCATGCCATGTCTATGGGGCCAAGGTGGGTTGACCAGCAGATACCCCCCATACCACCACTGGGACTAACATCCACTGGCTCGACCACCACTTTGCTGGTCACCAGAACCAGACAGGAGACTACATCAAAATAGCCACATCTTAAAAGTAAGATGATGCAAGGTCAAATCTGGTTGGCAACAGTCAGCTGAAAAGTAATGATCCATTGTAATATAAACTAAAGCAATACAAGGTGGCCGAAAATAGAACATATGCAAAATAAAATTTTTACCCATACTTTTCTTCAGCAGCTGCTTACTACTCCCATCTCACTGGAGTAACTTTCACACTTTCAGCCTTTTTTTCCTGTGATCGCCAATATGATGTACATATCTAATTGCATGAAACAGGCATGCTCCAACGCTCTACATTTTTAACACAACTGACATAACATGTTCTAGGAATTCTTTAAATGTATACTATTACATTTTGTGCCATATGTTTTTAAAAAGTGAATCACTCAGAGAAATGCTGGTAATAGAAAATACAAATAAAGCAAGAAAACTGAAAGTGGTCCCTTCTTTACCAAAGCCAACTGAGTATTTCTAAGGATTATAAAGATCATGGTGCCTTTGTTCTATTATAATTGTCATCTGAAGATGGTCACAGAGTTGGACTATCATTTTGCACAGGCATGCAATGGCAGGGATTGGTTTAATTATTGGTTGAAGCTCAGCTGGTATATATGCATGAAAATGATCCCTCAAAATAACTGCACAAGTTCATATCAATACTATAGAGAACAGAAAGTATTCATTTCTATGTCACACAAGAAAAAGAGAGCAAAGGCAAATAGTTTAAGTCTTAGAATCTTCATGCATATGATAATTCGTCTTTGCCCCCTCCTGAAAGAAATGTTCATTGTGAAGAGACACTGCTCTGCGTGTTGGCCGTTCTGATATGGATTTGTTTGTAGTATGCATACTAAGAGAGGATCAAACCTTATGCTCGAGCCGAGGGAATCATAGGATAATGACATACTTCTGTGCTTTTGTTGTTGCTAAAAATGTCCAACCTTGAGTACACTTTTCAGGGCTATCTTTGTTTTACATTTTTTGGGTAAATTCACAGCCGCTCAGATAATATTACATATATGCATATTTAATTAGTGATAAGAGTCTAAAAGCATAATTAATGTTTGCATACATTCTGCGACAAACCTTATTTTTTAAATCAGGATGGGTTTGGCTATGGATAGGGACTCAAACTGACAGCAAGTGTGTTTTGTCCCTGTACTGGGCCAAAGGAGAATTATTTCTGGAAAACAGTGTTAGATATACACATTTGGAGAGTTTATTTGAAAGCCCTGTTTGAAATGAGGCGATTGCCCCTGTTTCAGTGGCTTTCATTTGACTGTGTCAAAACATCACATTTTTCAGAAACATTTACCCGGTCATGTTCTAAATACTCATATTGATCATTAACTCTTACAACAGAAATTCTTTAAACCAATGTGGACATTTTTTAATCAGCTTATATTAAGATATCTCATTATCATAACACCAACATTTCCTCACGCATGTGCATTCGCTGATGTTTGATAAGGTGTGGCAGCTGCCTGAAACTCTTCCCGCACAGACTACATGTGTACGGTTTCTCACCAGTATGTATTCTTTGGTGCCGGATTAAATTTGCCATCACGCTGAAACACCTCCCACATTCCCCACATGCATGAGGTTTCTCTCCAGTGTGTACTCGCTGGTGTAACCTCAGCGCTTGGGAGTGTTTGCAAATCTTGCCACATTCTTTACATATGTGGGATGCCTTTTCAGTTTGTTTCCTCTTACATTTGTTCAGGTTGGAGGACTGGGAGAAACTCTTCTCACATTCACTGCATATAGTGTGATGTTGGGTGTTCACATTTGAAGGTTGTCTAAAATAATTTCCACATTGACTACAAATATACAGTTTCAAGCAAGTCTGTGTTTTCTTAAGTTGGATTACATCTGCCAATCCCAAGTTTCTTTTTAGATAGTCAGTATGCACTGTTCTATGACCAGCCTGGGCTTCCTGATGTTCCACAATGTTTGGCCTCTGAGTAAAGTTGCTGTCATCAGTATATGTATACTCTTTTTCTACATGCTGACTTCTGTTCTCTTTAATTTGATCTAATTTGGGACTGCATCTCTTGAATTCGTTTTCCAGGCATGTGCTCTCCCAGCTGCTTGCATGCTTTTGATTTGTACACATAATAGATGCATCAACACCTAAAGCATGGAAATAGATGAGAATCATGTTAACATGAATGCAATAGGTACTTAAATTCGACATTAATTCTGTACTAGAACCTTACAAAAGGCAGTTTAACATCAAGAGTGCAAACAGAAGAACATTGTAATTTCCATAGTAAAATTAGTACTCCAAGTCCAAAGGATTACTGTTCTTAACTACTGGAACACACACCCGAGTTAAATCAGCAAAGCCTTCTTGACCTGCATTAGCAAAATGATGACAAGGGACCAAGACCATGTGAACTTCACCCACAGTCTGACAACTCTGCCCTGTTATCAATGCATTGTAGCTGTTAAAATACCTGGTCAGGTAGTCCTAGATCTAAACAGCCCGCAAAAAGCCCCAAAAGATGGTGGGTGTTGATGTTTAGATTACTTACCCAATGTTGTTAATACTCATTACTCTGGCTAAAAAGACAATCAAATTTACTTTATACTCAGTGTGACGAATCGTTGGATGTCTTCCCTACTCCCCTAGGGGGAGCCCCTTCCCATGAAACCAGGGAGCTGAGGCCACTACCTGATAGTCCCCCTGGGAGTGGTACTCAGCGGGAGGATCTCATGGGAAGGGACCACAGCCCCCTTTGGGGGCAGGGAAGACTATACAGGGAGAATGTGGTACACTCCTCTCCAGTCCCCATCACCTAACCCTCCTTTACACCTTGCCATCCTGAATTCTGAATGGCCAAGTCCAATACAAAATAGAAGAGGGAACACCAGACGGAGAGAGAGGCCCGCCCTGGAGGAACTGCAAGTGCAGACGCCAACCGGAGTGTAGAAGCAACAGGCTTGGTAGGTGAAACCCAGAAGGACACGCAGAGGGGTTCCAATTTGGCCAGCGAGGAAGGACCAACCGGCAAGCGAGGAATTCCTATATCCAGGTGAAAGCAGCGGTGGAAACGTGCTGCCAAGGGAAGCAACACAGCCCCAGAGGAGCCGCACACTGCAGAGCCACAGCAGCTCCCAGAGAGCCATAAGAAGTCGCAGAAAACATGGAGAAGCATGCGGGAAAGCCCAAGACCAACCAGAGAGGACTGGCAAACACCCTAGAGGTATCTGGGTGACCGAGACGGTGGGTGGTGGTGTGAAGTGGAGAGAAGCATGGGTCTGGGACCCGAACCCAATTGAGAAGAGTATCACAAGTCCTCTTCTTCATGCAGTACGTAGCAGAGGTGTGAGCCAGGACTGCCAGAGCAATCAGAGAGAGAAGCACAGGTCTGGGACCTGCACCCAATTGAGAAGAGCACCACAAGCCCTCTTCTTTGGCGCAGTACCTGGCAGTATAGTGAACCAGGTCTGTCAAAGAAAAAAATTGCAGAATTCTAGGAGTTTGGGTCCCAAACTTACAGGCCAGTAAAGGAAGGAGAAAGGAAAGCCAGGGCAAGGGAGTCACTTCCCCTGGTGCTGTGAACTACAAAATAAACCTGAGAGAAGGCTGGGGGAAGGTAGACATTCCTGCTGGTGTTGTAAACTACAAAGTAAGCCGGAGATAAGGCCAGGGGAAGGGAGTTACCCTGGTTTTGTGACCTGTAGAGTAAGTCAAGGAAAAGCCAGAGAAGGGAGTAATTTTTATGGCGTTGTGAAAACACTCAGAACAAGATAAGCAAGGAACCCAATAGTGAAGAAACAACTATGGGCAATAAGGAATGTTGATGTTTGAATTGGAACTATACCTTTTCGAGTTTGAACTGAGAACCTTGTCACTTGTTGACAGCTTAACCTTGAACTTTGTTTTGATACCTTGGAAAAGGATTGAGACCTGGGGAAGGGAGTCATTCCCTCAGGTAAAGGTCCCAACTACAGTTGGAACTGGAGTCTGTTATCCAGAAGAAGTGAATCATTCTTCTGGCCCAAGAAGATCCATTACATTTGTAGTTTAGTTTTCAAGTGTAGGGGATAGAAGTTTTGACACAGGACGGTGTACTCTTAATTTACATGGACATTCTGACAGCACCCTTAGTATTTTTGGGTGAGGTATGGAAACACCTCTTAGAGTTAGGGAGAGGTAGGTTTTCTCTTTATTTTTGCCTGATTACAAGTTTATGCCAACAATCACGCCACCTTTGCATCAGTATCCTCCTTCAGCAGGTGAGCATGCTTAAAGTCAATTTAATACTCTCAAAGCATTAGCATTATAGGTTCACCTCCAGCTTTGAAACTGTATTAGGAAAGTCAAGATCATTATGTGTCATGCCCGCCTTGCATCGGACCACTAACCTGCAGTTGGGTGGTGGCTTTATCCGCAGTGGCGTCTGCACTGTAGGATCCTGGGGCCACACAGACTCATGCAGGCTCGACACGGGGATGCAGCTGACTGTGCTGCTAGCCGAACAGGGTCCACCATGTTTGTGCGGACACGTCACGTTGCTCCGCCACCTGCCAACGTGCTCCCACTTTTGGCTGGGCGCTCTCGGTTGCCATGGCTGCATGGCTTCCCTACAGGAAGCAGGAAATCTTAACTGCCAGCAGCTGGAACAGTTTGGTGTGTCAACACTGCAAATGTTCTTTCCCCCGTGGTTTGCCATTCTGCCTTGTGTCCTCCTTCTAAGACTTAGGTTCTGCCTTGCTCTTATCCTTGGCCTCGTTATTCTGTATTATTCCGTGGTCCTCTTCTTCCTACTAGTCCATGTTCTCTTCAAGTACCTTGTCCTTTCTGTTTGCTGCTGACACCTGCTCCTTGCATTCCTGACAGTTTTCTTGTCAATGCCTTGCCTTGCCTTGCCTTGCCTTGCGCTGCATCTGTCTGCCTGTTGCCGGACAATCTTCCCGTTACCTGTTAGCGCCTTGCCTAGCCCTCTACCTGTTTGCCTGCTCCTTGCCATTCAGCCTCTTGTCTGTCAGTATACTGCCTTGTTCTGCATTCGTCATCCATTTACCAGCTTGAGGCAGTATTCAGAAAACCACCACCTGCTTTACCTACTAGTCTGCAGCTTGTTGGAAGAGTCAACCAATCTACATCACCTTCCAGCAACGTGAAACAACTTGTGCCTCCCCAGCCAGTGTTTAACACTGTCCCGATACCACGTAAATCGGGGGAAGACAAACTGGGTTGCTGCAAGGGGTTTCAGAGGATTCCAGAGTATTCATTGATTCGTGAGTCTTCTGCGACGTCTCTTTGTGTCATCCTACATGACGACAGAGTCAGACAGAATTCTGGAGAACCGGCGCAAGAGGCACAAGTTACCAGCACAAACGTGACATACTCCTTGACAGAAAGGTGAGAGGAAGATTACTGGAAAAACAACAATTTTCATGATCATGTTTGAAAACATGCGACTTACTTTAAAAAGAACTGTGCATTATTCATAAAAACACAGTTCTATAAATCTGCAGTTAAAAAATGTAGAATTTGACAAAAAATGGGGTTCAGAAAAGTAACCTGGAAGGTTTTGTTTTGCTATGACAAAAGCAGAGTTTGAAATTGAGGGGAGCTACTTAGCCCCTGCTTGCAGCGTAAAATAGCTTGGTTAGCTTGACACCAGGAGCTACTTTTGTCTCACAAGCCAACTGACGCTCAACAAATATAATTATGTGACATTTACTCTGTGCGTTCGGGACAATCTATAAATAATAATTAAAACACATCTATATGACACTTCAAGCCCAAGGGTTTATAAATAATGGAAAAAATGTTAAGTCTTGCGCTTATGCATAAGTTACATTTGTCGAATGATATGTACTAGCTCCTCGTTCCCCAGTGGTAGCTCCTGCTCAATGGTTAATTACATATATCCAGGAGTTTCTTTTAGCTCCAGCTTATCCAATTTGAATTTCAATCCCTGCAAAAGTGAAATCAACATATAGGAGGAAGGGGTTTTATGACTTATGGCAAGTCAGAATCAGGAGACGGACAAGGTGGAATTGTAACCAACTTTTCTCGCAAATGCAATGCTAACCCTAACTCTTTCTTTGCCCTATACCACAAAGAAAATCACAAAAGGGTGCTGTTCAGGATGTCGTTAAAAACCATAAAGTCCTCCATCCAAAATCCTAACCAGAGTTCTTTCCCTACCATTTACGAAAGAAATACCAATCCAACAAAAATATACATAGGCCAATGACCCTTATGAGTGAATGATGGTTCCTGACCCTCACCCAGTGTATTTCTAGATAAGCCTCCTGGCTCTAGGCACACAGTTTAAGCAAGTATCCTTGAGTGTCTCTTCATTCACTCGCTCATTGGTACAGTTCAATCAAGTTTCAGTAGTGTCTATTGTCTTCACATGGAAAAGTTTGATCAGGTTCCTCCCCTTGTATCAAGGTTCCTGGCATTTTCAGCCAGGGTTTTTTTTTATATCCGACCATGGCTTATGGTTTCTCTCTCCCCGCCTTGGGGTCTGGTTCCTGTCACCCAACTTCAGGGTTCACTTCTCTCTTCCTGCTTTGGGGTGGTTTTCTTACATGCCACCTTGAGATTTTCTCTCTCTCTCCTGCCTCACCTTGGGACGTTCTCTCTATTCACTCTGCCTTGGAATCTTTTCTCTTCCTCCCCACCTTGCTGCTTCACCCCCAGTGGAATCCTGCATGTCCTGACCCCTAGGGAGGGTTTTGTGTAGAGGGGCTCAAAGGCCGCGGCTCCCGCTTGGGAGGAAGAGAAGAATTCCCTGGATTCATCATAGAGCACACAAAGAAATCCACCAATCAGTATTTTCAAACTATTGAAAAAGGTATTCTGGCAAAAACAAACTGTGGCGGAGAAAAGGGACCTGAATCTCTTCCTAGTCAGGACTGTCCTAACCACCTACAGAAAAAGTCTTTTTACAGAAAAATATACTTTTCTTTAGAACCAACTTGATAGTGTCATAATACCTAAACAACGTTTTGTAGGAAAAATTGCATACATTCAGGGGCGCCATGGAACTTCCTCTGTAAATCCCGTGCCTTCACCTTCCACAAAAAGCTCCTCTCCAAGGCCATTTTTGAGCATTCCTCAGTTCAGGCCTACCCCCTATACTTTATTTCAGATTATATATAGAGAGAAAAATATAGATAAAATCCTTGCTGGACCATTATTCCTTCCATTATGCCACCACATTGCTGGACTGCTTTGGCCGTAAAAAAATATTAAAAGGATAGGGACTCTGCAATTGCAATAATGCTTTGAAAAACAACAGCTTCACGATCCCTACAAGTCCAGTTTTTAACCAAGCCATGGTACCAATATGTCACTGGTGACAGTATGGGACAATATTTTTACATGTTCCGATGAGGAAGCATCCACCCAGTTGATCAAGCTGGACCTCTTAGCAGCATTCGGCACAGTTGACTGTGATATCCTGTTACCAAGGCTAACGCAAGTCGCCTGTGTGCGAACTCTGAGATGATTTTTGCCTGTTCTGTCAAATCGAACTTGAAAACAGATATTCTGATCCCATTCTCATCACTTTTGGACGACTTCTGGGTTCTTCTCTATCCCTACTACTGTTTAATATATTGATATATTCGGCCCCTCATGAGTATCTTTTCTAAAGTCAAGCATTACTACCATTGATATGCAGACACACAACTTTATTTGCGGGTCAAAAATCTTAATGAATCTCTAACACATTGTGGACTTTGCATCTGAAGTAAGACAGTGGATGAGCCAGAAGCAATTACAACACATCCCCTCAAAAACCAGAGTTTGTCCTAGTTTGCCCAAAAATTCTGTTAAGCAGCCATTCACGACATCCATCTTCTCCCCTAATATTAGAAATCCCACCTTACTCTCTCCTAGGTAAAAGAAAACTAGGATGTATATGGCAAGGTAATTTGGGCCATAAATCCCAGGTCAGTGAAATAGTGAAATCCATCTATTTCCAGATCCGCCTTTGTCCAATTCTCCCTTTCTTTAATGCAACCAACCGGAAACCTGTTGGCCATATAAGCTGGTATCCTTGAAAAGCAGATGTCACGCAAGCAGGTCACACAAAATGCAGCCGTTAGATTAATCTTCCATGTCCCATTATCACCCCAAATCTCCATCCCTCCCTCCATTGGTTACAAGTCAAGCAGAGAATCCGATTTAAGATACTCTGCCTGGTATTTAAATGTATCAACAGACTAGCACCAGCATCAGGTAGTCAAGATCGTCACTCATCGGCCAACTCAATCTCTCCGCTTAGATAAGCGACGTCTGCTTGTCATATTGATGTCCTTTCATACCCATAAAGAAGACACAGTTTTCGGTTCTGGGGCCCTGTATCTGGAACTCATTACCTGTCAATCTGAGAACTCTGGACTCATTTCCACTATTTTGTAAAACTCTAAAAACATACCTTTATCGAATAATTGAACATTGCTTTGTACACAATATTTATAGCATGTAATTCATAATAATATTGGCACCCAAATGCAGTTAAGTCTGCCCAATTTCCTTCAAGGAAGCTATGCACAATATAAATTCAAAATAAAGTGAAGGGCACCTTAAAGGAACTATGGTAAGCAAATGTTTTAAAATGGCTTGGGCCACCTGTGAAATTGCTCATGTTTGCATACTCAAAGTAGCGTTTTGTAAAGATCTGAAATGCGCTCAATGCGGCAGCCTTTCATACGACATCTAGAGGAACATTTGCAATGAAAGCTAATGTGGCTTGCAAGGGTGTAGGAGTAAGAAATCGATACAATAGTGGCCTTGTTGATTGTTACAGACTTACAATAAGAGGGGTTTCCTTACCTCAAAATAATAACTAAGGGTCTGCCAGGATGTCGAAAGAAAGAAAAGTCCACCACTGTGTCAAAACCTATTTCCAACCCTTACACTCGTAACTCATACTAGAGTGAATGGGGATCTTCCTCTGGACGTGTGATTCAGAAGTTCTTCTCCAGTTGGTAAAAATAAAGTTCAATAACTGGTGCCAAAATAAACTTCCGAAGGACCAAGAGAATGTCTCCTTTCCCCCGGCCTTTTTATAGTGTTCACAAACACCACAGGATTGACTCCCTTCCCCTGGATTCATTTCAGCTCCTTCAAAGTGCCAAGAGAATTCCTCCCTTCTCTTGGCTTTTTATAATGACCACAAACACCAGGAAGAATAACTCCCTTCCCCTGGTTTCTTTATGGGTGTGGGTCCCAGAATCACACTTTCTTCCTTCTGTATTTTAGTCCACTTGGTATGCTAGCATGCCAGGTATTGTGACTGCCATGGTTACTTGAGAGGCCCTCACTGCTTTTATGGGTGCGGGTCACAGACTCGCACTTGCTTTCTTCTGTATTTAATCTACCTGGTATACTAGCCTGCCAGGTGCTGTGACTATGATGATTACACTGGAGGTCTGGATTGCCTTTCCAACTGGTTCCACTTCGATAGTTAGGGTGCCTAAACCTTAGCTTCTGCTCTCTTCCTTGCACCCCACATCTGCTTTGGGCCCACTGTACCTCCCCTCACATCCGTGTACCTTTTTCCTTGGTTCGGGGTGCTCTCAGGGCTCTTCTGATGCTTCCGGGATGCCAAACTGCTTTCTTGCTGGTCAGTGCTTCCCTGCAGTCTCCGGCAGCTCCGCTAGAGAAACTGACCTTCAGCTCAGGTGTTGTATGCTCCACACGCTTGCCGGCTACTTGGGACACCAGGAACTTCTCCTGACTTGCTGGAGTGGTCTCGCCCCGCTAGACCCTCCTTGCAGTGGCGTGTTCCTGTCTCAGCATCCCAGTCTGCATTCTCTTTGCTTCCTGCTTCCACGACCTCAGGGTTCCTGGTATTTATACATACATATGGTCCATATTGACTAGACGTTCCTTCAGCTTCTGCACAGTGATCGGTATTGCTCTGCGCCTCTTCCTCGTTGCAGTGCGTTTGATATGACTTTCTTCTAGGTTGTTCTCACTCTTGCTCATCTCAGTCTTACAGTCTTGTAAGGAAGGGGCATGTTCTATCTTACACAGACACATATAAGAGGGAAGGACTTTGAGGGCGAGGGAGTGGGCAAAGGGGTATTCAAATACCACGTTCTCCTTATACCATCGTCCCTCGTCCCATTAGGAATTTCCACACCCATGTGATCCTCCTTTGATTCAGCAGCCCCAGTGCAACTATTGGACTGTGGCTGCACCACCCTGACCCTATGGGACGGGTCCTCCCCTATGGGAAATGGACGAGATTTAAGGGCTCGTAGGAGACTCCTGTACCTCTTGTGGTAGGGCTTTTGGATTGAAAGGCAAGAGTTTGTGTGCTAATTTGTAACAGTCCTGCATTCCTCTCTGTGAGGGGTCAGAAATGTTCGGGAGACAACTTTGTAAAGAGTTTTCAACTTTAGCCATTTTATTAAATAAAAAGGTTGGATAAACGCCTCACTGTCCCTACCCGGACAAGGATTGCCGCACCTTAAATAAGCCAAAGGAACACTAATAAAAGGATCTCTGTCCCTCACACTTGTACAGTCAATAAAGCAATAAGGAAATGCATGGCAGTTCAATTCAACAAATATATAGAATATATGATCGAATTCGCAATGTAACCAATGTCTCTTCTCATAGCCTGGGTGAATTCCCCTTTCCCAGGTCTGAGCAAGGTTTTGCTTCACAGTTCAGAAGAAATCAGGAAATTCTGGTTTGCCACAAAGTCCCAACACAGTTTTAAAGGTGTAACCTTGATAACACAAAGTTCTGTTGTCTCAATGATGAACCAGAAGAAATAGGATGCTCCAGCTCCTGCTGGATTAAGAACAAGTCTCAGATTAGTCTTCTTCAAATAACCAACACATGCCTGTCAGGATGATTTGTCACCACTTTGATTTAAAAAATTATATGTTTCAACTCCTCCTAGAGCAAGAACAGGTTTATACAAGTTGTCTTTGTTAGAACCACAGTTCAGCACTTTATCTACTACAACCAGGCTTACACTCATGCCAGGCCTTCTTCATCAGTAACTTGCCATACAGGGTTACTTGCCTGCCAGTCTAGTACTTCACAAAAGAATAAAGTGTGCTTCAGTGGTAACTTCCAATTTAGGACAACACCAACTTCACTAGGTTTCTTTGGCATTAGTCTTTAAGGCACTTACGGGAAAACAAGAAATCACATTAGTGCTCTTTAGGATTCCTTGGCAACTATGCTCCTCTCCCTCTGGATAATTTTATCCAGAAGGGCAGCCTGTGTGCCACCATTCTTTCTACTCTACACCAACAACCAAATAGTGACCTGGATATGGTATCACTATGCTCCTGTCTTGGCTTTGGCAATGTGTGTTTGTCAATTAGTGATCTGTACTTCACAAGATATGAATAGCAAGTCTTACAATTATTGGGTTCCCCAATGTCCCCCTCTCGCCTTAAACAATGTTTATTGTATTGATATTGTTGAGTTTTAAATACTCTTGGCTTGGGTATTGTTTGTAGGTTCTTGGTTTTGATAAAGGTTTCCTACATGGTTTTTGGTCCTTCCACCCTCTCACACACTTGCTTGCATATCCATTTTGGTTCAACAAATCTAACTTTTGTTGGTTTCGCACAGTTCGGTATTCAGAATTGTAAACCGTACTTCTTTCACTCGCACATGAGTGAATCTGCCTGCTGTGAACACGCAGACAGCATCGGAGCACTCCGGAGTCACTCGCACATCGTGAACTGACCGGTAACTCGCTTGCTCCTGCTCCGCTTGGTGTTCGCAGGTCTTCTGGTGTTGTGGCTTCCGGCAGTCAGGCAAACAGCCTCTTCTGGCCGACCTCCGTGCACACCACTCGAAATTGGAGCTTCTGCTACTCCAGATAGGTTCAGGTGCAACCCGGCCACCTGGAACCTCTAGTGAAGGAACACCTTCTGTTTCCTGCTGCGCAAACTCTGTAAAACAAGTCTTCAATGGGGGATTGGGGTTGAAAGCCTGTGGCTGAAATGTTCGAGGGAGAAAAGACAAATTATTTTTCCAAAAATAACTTTCGGTCTTCTCTCCCCCGAGAATTTCAGCCACAGGCTTCCAACATAACCTCTGCACCGGACACTGACAAATCCTCCTAATTCACAAACCTAATCTCCTCCCTTCACAGTCGCAGCCACAAACATCTACTCTCCAATCTTTGCTTACACCTTCCTAGCCAATATCAAGTGCCTCCTTCCTTTCTGCTAATGACTTTGTTCACTACCTTTGCTCTAAAACCTCTAAAATGTCTGACACTCAGAGCGCCCTCCCCTCTCTCCCTCCTAAACCCCCCCCCCCGGTCCACCACCTATCCCCACTCCCTCTTCCACTCTGGACAACTTCTCCCATTGAATTAGCATCCATCCTTCGCAGTGCCAACCCGGTTTGCACCCCTATTTCTCCTTTTGCTCCTCTGATGCTCAAAGACTTAAAGGGCTTCATTACAAGTACGGCAGTGTAGTAAAAAACGTCAGTAACGGAGCAGTAATTCCATGACTGTTGCATTACCGCATGACTATACTACAATTTCTGTGGTGAAGTGGAGGATTTACCTCCAGCAAAAAGCTGGAAGTAAATCCGCTGCTTTACTGCTGAAAATCGGAAGAATTACGGCCAGTGGTAATTCTGTTGAGATCCCCATGGGGTCCTATGAAATCCAATAGATGGAGACTAACACCGCCTACCACCATTTGTAATCTGGCGGTAAATCCTTTGGACCAAGTGGTGGAGACTGTAATTCTGTTTGGCAGTATTCAGGTGTATTTACCGTTGGAAGACCACCAAATATGTAATGAGGCCCTTAGTCTCAATCACTTGTCCTCATCTTGCTGAGCTCATTAACCTCTCAGTTTCTCCATGTCTCTGCAAGACTCTTCCTTGCTTCCTCCCAATCAGCAACTGTCTTACAACTACTGAAGACACCCTCTGCTGACCTCAACGTCCCAGCAAACCATTGCCCAGTTTCCCTCCTTCCCCATTATTCAAAAGTCCTTGAGTGGATGTCTTCGACCGGATCACTAAGTTCCTTGAGGATAATGGCATTGGCGATCCACTTCAATCTCGCTTCCCTAGTAAACAATCCACTGAGACTGCATTCATGTGGATTTCCAACTTTCTCTCTATTGTTTAACACTCCAAACTCTTCTATACTCATCCTTTTGGACCTTTATGCTGCTGTTCACACTGTCAACCACTCCTCTTTCTCTCGTCCTCACTCTCCAGGATGTTGGGTTCCACAAATCTGGTGGTCTAGATCGCCTCCTACCTGAAACATGGATCCTTTGAAATCTCCTGGAACTCGCAAACCTCTGACCTCACACCTCTCTGTCAACATCCCACAAGCATCAGTCGCTACCCTCTGTCCTAGGAGGACTTCTTTCATCCTTCCTAGGAGGACTTCTTTCATCCTTTGTCTTTCACAATCACCTTTTTGCTGATGACTCTCATATGTTTCTCATTTGCCTCCTTCACCTCAGCCATCTTGGAAGGGATTATGAATTGCCTCACTGCAATTAGTTACTGACTGGCTCTCTATTACCTCATGCTGAACTCTCCAAAAACAGAAGTCATCTTTCTCATGGCTTCCAATGCCATCTTTCCCTTGACCTCCCCTCTTCTATCACCTTCTTGCATGACCTTCTTGCTCCCTCACCCAAGGCTTGTAATCTTGGGGTCCTTTTTGATAGCAACCTTTGACTGCAACAATTCATCAATATCACTGCCTCTGCTGCTTGTTGTAACCTGAACATTCAGAATTTTTTTTTATTTTCTTACTACCCACTCTACAAAGACTCCACTCATGCTCAGCAAACCCGATTACTGCTCAAGCCTACTCTTTGGCATTCCTCTCTACTCTTCCCTCCCTCTAGACAAAGACCTCAACTTTGCTACCCATACTCTCTACAACTTACCCAGATCCTCTCCCCCTTCTTCTACCTACTGACAACATGCTGGTTGGAACTTCATGCACAACCGCTCTCTTTTCAAGTTTCTTCTCCTAGTCTACAAAGCTATCAATAGTCTTGCCCTTTTGTACATGTATGAGTGTACCTTAGTTTACTCACCATCTTGTCCTCCCTCAGACCTCCTCTACGCTCAACCTCACCATCCCATACCCTTCCTAAACCTCCTCTCGCTTCCACTCTTTCTCCCTATTCGCCCCGCTCTACTGGAACACACTGCCCCCAACAATCAAATCTGGCCCAAATGTGGATCTCTTGAAAGCTTGACTTAAACTTGACTTACTTGCAAGAATGAACTCACCCTTCCTTCTCCCTCATCTTCCCTACCTGACCCCACATCTTACTACAGTGATTAATAACGTAATTTTACACATTTAAATAGTGATCCTCTTTAGTTTGAAGCACTTGCCCCCTTAGGTTAATGTGCCACCTTTATAAGTTATCTGTGTTCTTATATATCACTTCTTTTATTTAGTTTATTGTGTTTTGGTTTACAGAAAACCTTACACAAATTTACAAAGCATTAGAAGAGATAAAACAAAAAAACATGAAGACAAATATTGGTTTACACATAACATACAGAAAAATTGGAAAAAAATATAAAAGCTAATTAGCCTTCCTCAAGTTCATAGTAGATAAAGTACAAAACACTGTCTTCAGTTCCACAGTACATAAAAACAGATAATTAAAAATGAAAATCTATACCATTCAGAAAACGTACAAGCACAATAATCAAGGATATATTCGTTCCCCACATCAGTCTAGATGAAAACAGTTCTCTGGAATTTTCAGAGGAAAAACTCTCCTTTTCCTTAACAAAAGCAGTAAGTCTAATTATACTGAGAGCTTCACAGTCCAGTATCCAATGTTTGAGAGATTCAGTGACATCTTGACACTTACAGTAACGACAATTTAGTAAGGGACCCACTCCGGTGCCTAGTTCTCTCTCTAGTGTGGAATTGGTTAAACTTGAAGCGTAAGAAAACCAGTCGGGTGCTATGACAAGGAAAACACTACAAATATATAGGTAGACCCTCCCATCGCCTTTTTCTGGGGAACTTGGCATATTCTCTATAAAGTGAATAACTAAAGTGATAGCTTCCAGTCATCGTGGCCTAGTTTAAATGTCACTTTATCGGGATTCAACGTTAGTTCCATATCTGATGAACCAGTTTGTTCCAGTAGTTCCCTCATGCAAATCATAAACACATTCACAGAGGGAACTGTACCATATTCTGCCATAAATTGAGAATCCACAAATAAGGAGTTAGTTGTGGGCCTCAAGAAACCGAGAGTTGTTTACATTGCTGTCGATCGAGCATGAAGCGATACACGAAGTTCATGGCGAATGACCACATTAGGGATCGATGATGCCATGCCCATTACATTCTTCCACAAAAGCCCTTGCAGGGTATCAAAAACAGGCCGCACATCAACAGACGCCAATAGAAGCCTGAACAACAAGGCTGGTTCTACCTTCCACCGGTAATATTTGAGTGCAGGTAGAAGTGGAAAAACCACACACTCTCCTAACTATGCGCTTCATATGGGACCTCAAAGGGATTAGTTTGGCCTTTAACACATCTTTCCACATCTTAACTGAAGATGTACAGGTCAAATTATACCCCATATAGCAAATTGTGGCCAACCTCTCCTCGAGACCAGTGCCCAGTGACCATTGCTTAACCACAGACTTCTTGCCACTAGAGAACACAACCACCTTGGACTTATCACCATTTACCATCACACTGTTAGACACGGCATACTGATGAAAATGATTAAGCTTGAGTTGGAGGCCTCGCGCCCTTCTGTCAAAGATGACAATAACATCAGTATAAGCGAACCAATGAATGTCAAGATGGCCCAGCCTCGCAGGAATCAAACCATGAGCACGCCAAATCTTCTCAATATCACTTAGATATGCGTTGAAGAGGGTTGTAGCTAAGATACAACCCTGCTTAAGTCCCACCTTAACCAATATACGTCTTGTAACAGCACCATCCTTACTAAGGCGAACTCAAAGCTTTGAATCATGATGGAGTGAAGCAATAGGCTGAACCATTTTCATGGGAACCTTTAATCTAAGTAGTTTATCCCACAGACATTCGCGTACTACGCAGTCAAAAGCCGCAGATAAATCCAGGGAGGCCATATATATTTCCACCCCCTGTGTGGCTTTTACTTTCTGCAGTAAGTGTTTGTTTCAACAGCATAGCATTTAGGAATGTACCATTTTCTTGGCGAAAATCCACCTGAAAATGTGAATGTTTTATTTTGGTTCAGGGTGTTGTTGAGATCCCTTAAGAGCAGTATAGAAAACACTTTACATGTGGAGTCAGTTGGAGCGAGGGGCCTATAATTCCCAGGGTCCACGTCATTACCTCTTAAATATGGGAACAACAATAGACTCATTCCAAGACAAAGGAACCCTATTAGTAATGTATATTTCCTCAAAATAGGGTTTAAGGAAACGCGCCCAAAGTTCTGGGTCCCGTTTTTAAGAGAAATGGCGGCAGACCATCCGGACCGGGAGCCCTAGATGGTTTGAGTCTATTTATAGCCCATACTATGTCATCCAGAGCCCATGGGCAGGGCTCATCAAGAATTGGTCGTTCAAAGACACTAGAATATCAAGCAGCTAAGGGGGTGAAGAGTACCAAATATATTAGCATAATAAGAAACCCACGTGCTTTCTCGTATAGATTCCACCCTAGAATCATAGGTGGAATCCTGTATTTTATTTATACAAGACCATAATTGTCTATTATCGGAATGAAAAAGAATCTTCATCATAAACTGATTGTCTTGCCGATAAAGGTCATATTTGAGTACTTTAACCAGGTTCCTGTTTCTAGTAGCTTCTGCAGTCCTACGTCTATTAATATCATTTTTTCTATTCGGTTTGTTTTTTTCTGGTATACGTCCCCCTTTTTTTAAACTCAAACAGACTCACAACTTGTTCTCATCTTTGTGCTATTGTAAAGGCACTGTTCATTGGAAGGCCTCCACCATATGCACGTGTGTTATTGTAAGTAATTTCTGATTGAAATTGACATCACTGTTCTTTAAATAAATACAAATTAAAAAATACAAATATGCATTGCAAAATCCAATGTGCTGTAGTGGCCTGGGTAGCTGAGTTACCCTCAGGGCATGCGGCAAAAGACACAAAGAAGTGACTATTTTTATGCCGAGACATAGTCCTGGCTATGTCCATCATGACCGCCCTGCAGACTTCCAGTGAGTAAAGAGCCCTTTCCACTGGTGTGAGATGGTATGGGAGTAATGTTAGAAGTTCAATGGATTGGTTGATAGGGAACTTAGATATACATTTTGGTGAGAAAAGAGGCAGAGTCCTGAAAACAACCTTGTTCTTACAAAGAGCCACACGAAGGGCTCAGCAACTGAAAGTGCATGCTGGTTACTTACTCCTGAAATAGTAGTGATGTGCACCAGAAAGACCACCAAGTACATAAGGAACTTGGGGGAAGTCTTATGGATAGGTTCCAAAGGAGGCCCCATTAGCCTTTATAGCAGTATCTTAAGATCACAGATGTGCTACAGGAGGATAAATGCATTTAAACCCTTTCATGAGAGCTTCAATCTCTGGAAACATTGACCATAGTCTGGTCCCCTCTTATCTACCCGAGCAACAACTGGACATCCGGGATGGTTCCATGTTATTCCATCGCATGTTTTTTTTCGCTGCATTTTTTGCCGCAAAACCTCATCTAATTTTTTTCCCACTGATTTGAAATCTAGTCCTGACACACCCAGAAACCTTATATCCCTCTACCCACCCCCCATTTATTTTGATGGGTTGTTTTGCGGTAAAAAATCTGCATGAAAAAATGCAGCGAAAAAAAAACGGCGGTGAATGGATGTCGTACCATCCGGGATCAACCAGATCAATTCCCAGCTGTCTTCAATAGCGAGCCTGGGCAGGTGAAAGGGGTTAAACATGACATTCGCACACCGCCAGGTAAAGTGATTAATCTGCGGCCTTACCGAATTCCGGAGGCAAGAAAGGAGATAGTCCTCCAGGAGGTGGAGAAAATGCTAGCCGTAGATATCATTAAACAATCAAAGAGTCAGTGGTCATCACCAATAGTCCTTTTAGTCAAACCACATCAGTCATGGAGATTTTGTAAAGACTTCCGGAAGTTGAATGCCATATCCCAGTTTGATAACTATCGGATGCCTCGGACTGACAACCTCATTGACAGAATGGGTCTGTCTATATATCCACGATTGATATAACAATGGGCTATTGGCAGGTGCCACTGCACCCCTCTGATAACGAAAAGAGGGTTTTCTCCACCCCCAGAGGACTATTCACTTTAAAGTCCTTCCCTTCAGACTTCACAGGGCCCCAGCGACCAATCAGAGGCTAATTGACCAGATACTGCTACCCTTTTCCCACTTCTGCAGTGCATATCTGGACGATATATTGATCCACAGCAAAACCCGGGAGGAACACCTGTTTCACTTATTTGAAATCACCCACGCTCCAAGGCAAGCTGACCTTACAGCTTATCCCCAAAAGTTTCACCCAGTGTCATAAAGTGTCAGCGGTCAAATATCTGAGTTTTCGTGTGGGAAATGGATTAATCCAACCCCAATTGAAAAAAGTCAGGGCTGTGCAGAATCCCCCCGCACCCCCAAAAACCAAGAGAGACCCCTTTTTGGGGCTTACCAGGTATTAACAGGGGTTTATTCCTAATTATTCAGCATCTTGCCTCACTGACAAATTGAATAACGCCTAGCCACAAAAACCTTGCTGGCAAAAGGAAGATCAGGCTAGCTTTAATACACTGAAACACATCTTATGCAGTGAGCCTGTCTTGAAGGTTACCAATTTTAATAAAGAATTCATCCTTCAGGCAGATGCTTCCAAGATGGGGATAGGAGTTGTTTTATCCCAAGAATATGATGGGACAGAGCATCCAGTTTTATACATCAGTCGGAAGCTCTTCCCAAGGGAAAACAATTATGCAACCATCAAGCTTGAGGTGCTGGAAATCAAATGGGTGGTAGGTTACTTAAATTACTTTCTTTTTTTTTTTAAACTTCTTTTTATTGACTTGACAGCAAAACAAGGAAAAAACAAAAACAGAGGGAGCCACATGGCACCAGTGCAGAAAAACACGCAGAGAAAATTTTTTAGGCAATACAATTCGTATCAAAAAAGTGACCTTTTAGGAGAACAGTGAATACAGGTTATTAACATATACATTTTAAGATGACATCCACTATGGGGGACCGCCTGGGGAGGCAGTGGCGGAAGTTGATGGTGAGGCCAGGGCAGCAATGTAGTCTCGAAATTTCGGCCAGACATCCCTCGGCCTGGAGCGGGAGCACTGCATCGCACTCCAGGACTGCTCGGTATCGTGAGCCCATGTGACCGAATCAAGCCATTGTGTATAGGTAGGAGCTCTAGGACGAAGCCAACATAATAATATACAGCGAACTGCCAGCAGCATACAGAGACCTGCCAGTTTCCTAGAGTCACGAGACAACTGAGGGAAATCATGGAAAAAACAATGCAGTGGGGTAGGGGTTATCGGGTGTTCCAGAATGTCAGACAATGTAGAGCAAATATCTAGCCAAAATTGGGCTAACCGGGGACAGAGCCACAGCATGTGCATGTAGGATGCTTGGTCTGCGCCACACCTGGGACAGGAGGGGGGGTTAGTGTCGGAGATACGATGAAGTCTCATAGGTGTATAATGATATCTGTGCAGGATTTTGAATTGGATGAGTTTGAATTTAGTGTTGTAGGAAACCTCGTGAGTGCGGGCGCACATACGAGTCCACCTCTCATCGGTGATCTCCGAGCCGAGATCCCTCTCCCATTTGTGACGAAGCTCGGTGAAGTGGGGGGCCGCTCTGGACTGAAGTAGGGTGTAGAGCCTTGACACTTTACCTTTGAAGGAGAGGTAGGAGCAAAGCTCCTCTACTACCGGTTCATCGGGAGGCAAGGCGGGGAAGTCTGAATATCTGGCTTTAAGGTGTCCACGGAGTGAAGAGTACTGTAGCCACACCGAGGGTCGGCGCTTAAGTGAGGGGGGAAGGTCAGACCATTCTATAAAGTTCCCCTGCTCAAAGGCATCGCGCAGAGTCAGGAAGCCTGCAGTAGCCCAGCGGTTGACGACGGAGAGAGGAACGTGCGGGACACCGGGCAGGAAGTTCCACAGTGGGAGGTCCCCGTGGAACGGGCTGGGAGTGTCAACCATGGTCCAGAGTTTGGAAAGGGCCAGGGATGTGCTGATCACTGGATTCGCAGAGTTCGGATCGGTTGGAGGATCAAGGAGCCTATCACCCGGTCACAGACAGACAGCTTCTCAAGGCGAACATGTGGGGGGGGGGGTCGACAGTGTTGAACCAAAATGCCGCAAACTGTGACTGGGCCACCACCCAGTATCTGACAAAATCAGGAGCGCCGAAACCACCTAACGCTTTAGGGGCGGATAGCGTGGAGAATTTGAGACCGACAGCTCCGGAGTGCCATAGGAAGGTGTTACATATGCTGCGAAGCATTCGGAAAAAATTATCCCCTGGCCAGAGGGGTAGATTAGTAAATCGGTACAGTAATTGGGGTAATACAATCATTTTGAGTATACCAATCCTACCCGCAAGTGAGAGGGGAAGTTAAGTCCAGCTGGTGGCCTTAGCCTGAAGGGTAGTTAGATAGGCGTGGAAGTTGTCATCGCGCAGTTGGGGTGTATGCCGGGAGACCACCACACCTAGGTAGGTGAAACTATTGGGACACCAGTTGAACCCATGCAGCTCGGGGGGAGCCTGTGTGGAGTCTGTGAGCGGAAACAATACAGATTTAGAACAGTTAATCCTCAGACCGGATATGTCACCGAAACGGGCCACATCACTCAGTATGGGCGGAAGGTTGGCTGCAGGGGATCGGACATACAGGAGGGTATCGTCTGCGTAGAGGGAGATTATGTCAGTCTGGCCAGACGTGCGCAACCCTCTGTGCGAATGCAACTGTCTAATCATGTCAGCAAAGGGCTCCATGGCAATTGCAAAAATAAGCGGGGAGAAGGGGCATCCCTGGCGTGTCCCTCTAAAAATCTGAAGAGGGGAGGAGCACCTGTCTTCTGTGCGGACTTTGGCGGACGGGTTAGTGTAAAGGAGCTTTATCCAGGTGCAAAAGTTAGGGCCGAAGTTACATTTCTCTAGGACACACCATAGGTATCTCCATGAGACCGAATCAAAAACTTTTTGCATGTCCAATGCAGCCGCCACAGCCTGGGTGGCAGGGTCAATTCTAGTGATCACATTGAAAAGTCTCCTCAAATTTAGGGAGGTGGATCTGCCGGGGACGAAACCGGCCTGATCTGGATGAATAATGTGGGACATGTATGGGGCTAAGCGGTTAGCAAGTAGCTTGGCAAATATCTTAATGTCACTATTAATCAGAGAGAGGGGACGGTACGAGCCGCACTGCGTAGGGTCTTTTCCTGGTTTAAGAAGCACTGTAATCAATGCTTCCCGGAGGGACGGTGGGAGAATGCCCCGGTCGCATGATTTTTCCCAGAGCATTAGTAGGTGTGGCGCCAATTGGGTCTTGAATAGCTTATAGAAGTCCATCGGGATCCCATCGGGGCCAGGGGCTTTACCGGATGCCAGTGACTCAATGGCCTCTACAATTTCCTCTAAGGTGAACGGCCTCTCGAGGGAGGCGCTAGCGTCGTCCGACAGAACCGACAGAGGAAGACCCTCTAAAAAGGAGTTAATGTCGGAGACCTGGGAACTGTCTACCTCTGAGTACAGGGAGGTGTAGAATGCGAGGAACTCGGAATTGATGTCTTGAGGGGAGGTGGCAAGTGTGCCATCTGGTCTGGAAATGGCCGGGATATGGGGGGGCCCCGAACTCGCGGCGCAATAGTCTAGCCAGCATTCTGCCGGGTCGTTCACCCTCGCCATATTTTCTCGCTGATTGGGGGGGAGTCTAGGAACCTGACCTCGCGCTCAGCAAGGCCACGAAACCTGTCCAACTCAGAGCCCAGGAGCGCAAGTGTGGCCGGAGAGTGGTTATCAGCGTATCGGGATTCATAGACGGAGAGGGCCGATTCGCAAACAGCGATATCGGCCCGAATGTCCCTGAGTATGCCACTGCACTTGGAGATGGCAACCCCTCTAGTGTGTGCTTTAAAGGCCTCCCATAGCACCGCGTATGTTGGAACAGAATGTAAGTTAAACTCGAAATATTCCTCGATAGAGGTCTCAAGTTCAGACACGAAAACTTGGTCAAGAAGTGAGTGGGGGCTCAGCCTCCACTGTCTAGTTTTGTTGGGGTCTAATCCCCAGTTCAAAGAGATTAGTACGGGTGAATGGTCCGATAGCGTCCTGGGGAGTATGGCTAAGTGGGTGATGCATCTAACGAGTATATCTGTGACGAGCCACCTATCTATCCTAGAGTGGGAGTCATGCACTGAGGAGTAGGAGTATGTACGGTCATCGGGGTACATCAGGCGCCAGGCGTCTACCAATGCCAAGCGGGGGAGCGAGGTGAGGATAGAGTATGCTGCCCTAGAGAGTTGGCGGGGGCGAGAACCCGATCTATCCAGGTTGACATCTAGTATCGTGTTGAAGTCACCGCCCCATAAGATGGGAATTAGAGGGTAGCACTCGAGCAGAGTGGCCAGGTGGAGGTAGAAGTCAGGGTCGTCGACGTTGGGACCATATATGTTCAGAATGGCAATTTCCTGTTGCTGTAATATACCGGTGATGAGCACAAACCTACCGAGTGGGTCTATGTGAGAGTGCTGACATGTAAACTTCAGGCTTTTATGTATTAGGGTGAGGGTGCCCCGACTTTGGGTGGAGTAATTAGTATAATACCTCGGGGGGCCCCATTGCTTGGCGAAACGCTCACAGTGTTCAGAGCGAGCGTGAGTTTCCTGCAGACACAGGATCTTCACTCCGTGGCGCTCAGCGTGAAGCTGAATCTGTCGCATCTTTTTATGATTGCCGAGACCCCTGACGTTCCAGCTCATAAAGGACAGAGTTGTATCAGCCATACTTGAAGGGGTGGTGGTGGGATAGACAGGAGTTGATTCCAGTAAGGTGAACGGTGTGTGCCCATGTAGTATGCGGTCCTCTGACCATATGTGTGGATTGATGGCACGTGGTGCCTGTGGTGCCTCTGAAAGCTGTCAAGAGTTTTATAAACCATGACATTCCCAAATTACCCCCCACCCACATCCCTCCCCCAATCGGAAGGACGAGACCCAAACAAAACCACAGCAAACGTAAACTTATAGGCATCAACGCCAGGGGGTCTGCTTGCGGCCGGGCAATGGCGCGCCGGACCGGGAGAGCGTAAGGAGAGTTATGCTACATGGTAGGATTAGGCAGGGCATTTAGAGTGTGTGCGGGTTACTTCGGGTCCAAATCTGTGAGAAAGTGGGCCCAGCAGAGCTTGGGGTGTCGCCGCGCGATAGGACGTGGTAACCACATAGTTGGGTGTGTATTTAGCTAGAAGGGACATGTGTCCCGTGGTCACAACGAGCAAAGTGAGTGGAATGAAATGTCGGGTGACTCCAGGAAGGGACCCCTGAGAGATTGTGATTACAGTGAGCGGGACAGTAGTAGGGTACGAGATACGCCGAGACAGATTGGAGATGAAACGACATCAACAACATGAACCACTATAAAGTACGATGAATAGGGGCCATCGCGGGGGGGGGGCGCCGTGGCGGCCCCACCCCGCAGGGCAACCACACCAGAATCATTGAGAAACCATACAACCCATATCAACACCGTCCACATCAACCCGGAAAGTGTTCATCTATAAATTTCGAGGCTTCTTCGGGGATAGTGAAAAAGTGTGTTTGATTAGAGTGTACAATCCTCAGTTTGGCGGGAAAGAGCATGGAGTATTTGACCCTAGGTCCCGGAGTCTCCTCTTCACCGCAAGGAAGGTCTTACGTTCTTGCTGCACAGCCACAGAGTAATCCGGGTACAAGTGTATCCTTGCAGCCCCCAGATGGAGCTCGCCCTTGGCCCTGGCCGCCCGGAGCAGGGCATCGCGGTCACAGAAGTTAAGGATTCCGGCAATGATAGGGCGGGGTGGGGCACCAGGCCTGGGTCTAGGGGCCAAAGAGCGGTGAGCTCGCTCCACTGCAAATTGTGCCGAGAGGTTGGGGCTATCCAGGAGGGTCAAAAGGGTGCGTTCAACGTAGTCCTCCAGGGGCTCCCCGATATCGTCCTCGGGAATGCCAACAATGCGGAGGTTATTCCGCCTAGAGCGGGATTCAAGGTTGTCGTTTTTCTTTTCGACCATAGAGATCCGGTTGGTCAGGGTGGACACAGCTGTGCGAAGGGAGACCAGGTCGTCCTCTGCGGTGCTGACCCTGGTCTCGATCTCAGCAACCCTGCTGTCTGTTTTTTCGATATGTGCCTTTATGGAAGAGATGGTCCCGTTCATATCGTCCAGCTTAGTGTGGAGTGCAGTAAAACCCTCTCGCATGTATTCCATCATTTTCTGCGAGTCGTCTGAGGCAGAGGGCGTTGCGATGACTGGTGCCTCATCAGCTAGCGGCCTGGAGGGAGTTTTGGCAAACATATTTAGCGAGGCCTGCCTCTTATTTGAGCCGGCTCCCTTGGTCATGGCGAAGGGGTGCGTCTGGTGTCCAGGATTAGGTACAGGTGTGGCAAGAGGGCCTCCAATAGTCGACCCGTTAAGCGGCTAGGTGGAGAGGAGGGAGGGTATGAAGAGCAGCTGAATGTGTTCGGGGGAGAACCAAGTAACCCCAATAGAGAATAGCGGGTGAGACCGCCGGGTCCAGGACCAGTGGGGTAGGTCGGAGGTGAGGCTGCCAATGGTGTGCAGGGGGAGCTCAGAAATTGTAGGGGGTTAGGGCCCCTCCTCTAGGAATGCTCCGAGTTAATGGCGGCCGCCAGCAGAAGCCTGGGGGTGTTGGGGAGCTAGTAGTGGGTCGGCTGGTAAGTAGGGCCAATTGTTCGTGGGCCAGAAGTAGCGTTGAGGGGGGCATTCAACGAGGGCCGCCCAGTGGGGTAATCAGATCCAGAGTTGGGGGGGTGGGGGGGCAGGTGAGATGGAGGCCGGTGAGAGCCTTGGAGTCTCAAAATAAGTGTCCGCCGGGGCCCAGGGACCAAGGTTGGTGCAGGTCGAGATCGCAGGAGCTGGCAGGGGGCAGCACCGTGGTAAGTGCGGTCCGAAGGCTTGGCTCCAGTCCAGGCCCGCAGCAGATGGGAGCAACACCAAGTGCCCCCCCCCTCGGACCCCCCTACCTTGCTCTGTCGCGGCTCAGAGAGGGCGCGCCCCGCCGGGGGGGGCGCCGCAGGTAAGTAGCTGTCTGGTGAGCAGGGGTCCGCGGCGGGGGGTCCGTTCCCCGCGACTCGCGAGAGGGAGCAAGGCAGTACGGCGTCAAGGGCGCCACAGGCAGGGGGGGGGGCCGCAGGCAAGCGGAGCGGAGACGCGGGTGTCCGCCGTGAGGGGTCCGCTCCTCGCGGCCCACGGCAGGGATCCAGGCAGCTCGGCTTCACGGGCGCCGCAGGAGCAGGAAACCCAGGTTACCACAGGTCCAGGCATTGTGCGCGTAGTCCCCAGGAGAAGCGATGCGGCCGAGGATGAAGCGCGGGTACCGGCCAGCCCGGCCGGCGAGGAGTGCTCTGGCACCCCTCCCCCACAGCGGCCTGCGGCGCCGCGTCCTGACGTGGATGGGAGAGCCGCAGCTGGTGGAGCCGTGGGCGGGCAGCCAGGCGTAGTAAGAGCCCGGCAAAGTGGAGGGCAGCAGTACAGTCCACAGAAGGGGCAGCAGGGGCCAGAAATCAGCGGGAGTGCAGCGGATGTGTTGCAGATGAAGCCCCGCACGCAGACGGGAGGACAACCAGCGTAGAGGAGCACTTTTCAAGTGGTCGTACGCTCTCCCGGCTCGGAGCTCCGAAGTTAGGCGGCCATCTTGCTTCGGCGCAACAGCGCCCCCCACTTAAATTACTTTCTGATGGGTAGAAAAAGTATGTTAATAACTGACCACGATCCCACTCACCTGGATCAGTCTGCTAAAAGAGACAAATCCACAAATAACACGCTGGTTACTTGATCTCCAGCCTTTCTGTTTTAATGTATAACACAGAAAAGGCAAAGAAAAGGGAAATGTTGATTTTCTGTCCGATTTCCCGTAGAGGGAGATGGGGAAGCCAGCAGCATTGGGGGAAGGGTATGTGACGATTTGCAAGGTGTCGTCACTTCTCCCCAGGGGGGGAGCCCTTTCCCATGAGGATAGGGAGGCACAGTTGCTACCCAATAGTCTGCATAGGAGTGGTTTAATGCGTTAGGACCTCATGGGGAGGGACTCCCCCCCCCCCCTTTAGACAAGGATGATCACCTAGGGTGTAGCCCATTGAACCACATCACTCCCCAACATTCCATACCGAGCCATTTCATTAAGAGTAAGTCCATGTATTTTTGTAACACATGGGATAGTGTCAGAACAGTACATACGGAGATGAGGAAGAACATAGGAACCATGAAAAGAAACCAACTCTTGAGTACTGTCACGAGGTGGCTCACCAGCGGCATGAGTAATGCCAAAGAGACATTATCTACTTGTGTTGATGTGCCAGAGCGGAGTCCCGGAGATAGAGAAGAGGGACTAAGTAGAGTCCGGTCGCAGGGAAGCCGGAAGCCCAATGGTGATATGCTTAGGGAGAAGCCTAGACAATGCAAGATACTGATTGCTGTCTGAGTGTTCTGTTGACAGTAAATGGCACTGTCCTCGGTTATGAGCAAGTTGTCCAGATAGGTGTGATAGGTATGTACCTGGTCTGCCTACACAGATGTTTAGCCGACACTGCTGGCACTTTTACTAACATACAAAGTGTTGATACTATTTCAAAAGGAAGCACTTTTAATTGATCATGACAGTTTCCCAAATTGACGCTCAGGTAATTGCAACGTGCGTGGAACTGAAATGAAACACTGGTCACGTGGGTCCTGAGATGCTGTTCCCGCTCTTTCAGGCTCTCCTGGCTGCCTGCTCAGGAAACTGGCTGTATGGTGTCCTGGAGGGCTGTGTGAGAAACCTAGGGGTACTCTCCCATGTAGATCCTGAGAATACTTTATTCAGGTGGCCAGGATAGGGCCATCACTTTTGGATCCTAACCCTGGGGGTGGACAAGTGAGGGAGGATCACCTGGGTAGGAGAGACCAGGGACCCCCTGAGGAGAATACCTTAGGAGAGACGCGGTATCCCAATGGGATAATAGGTGGAGAAATCCCAGAAGCCTTTGTGGGCTATGCAGGCCCCATTATCCCGAACCCAAAAGAGAGACAAACTGATTTTCCAAGAGGCACAAACTGGAAAAGGTGAAACAAAAACCGAACCTCAATACCAATGCTTCTTGGTCCATGCCCCATTCAGATCATGGGAAGGGTTACACAGGTCAGTGCGCGCATATCCGAGTGGGTAACATAGGGAATAATTTAATATTGAGAGATTAATCTTTTGTTTACCAAATTAGGGCCGAGGGGTCGTCCTCTATTCTTTAACAATCACCTGGTAATGACATAGCCTGTCAATGTCAAATCCCGCTTCCCGATTTTCAGCAAATACTGAGACGGGCAAGACTAAGATTAATAAGGATTACCCATAGGAATAACATGGGGCAAATGAGGGCAACCTATCATAGAAACAACTCAAAGTGTCCCACTAATAGAGTCAGGCAGGGTCAGGCATTTGATAGTAACCATTCACACTTGACTGGTCTTTTCACTATAGAAGGTGTGGTCTGACCAAGAAGTATGAGCAAGTAGGAGAGCGAGTAGGAGAGCAAGCAGGAGAGCGAGCTGAGAGGAGAACCGAGACACCAGAGTTGGCCAGGACCAGAGGCCAGAGATCGGGAAGCTGAGACACTGTGGAACTGCAGTGCAAGAAAGCCAAAGTGTGGCAAGGGAGCCGTGTTTCCAAGGAGCCAAGAAGGGTCCGCACATGGGAACCGACAGGCGAGCTGGTCCGCTCCAGAACCTATGTATGTGAGTGCTCATTCCCCTGAGCCGGCGAGAAAGCCCAGGAGTGTCCGAGGGGCAGGCGGCGAGACCCTGACATCGGAACGAAGTGCCCCGTGGAGCCAAAGAACAGAAGTCAGCTTGGTGAGTCTGAATGCATGGCAGAGCCAACTGTGAAGAGCGCGAAACATAGTAACACTGGAAACGCACAAGAAAGAGGATCGCGTTTGTGGGAGTGTTCAATTGAAGTTAACAGGAACATTTCAAAGAGTGCAAACACATTGACACAAGTAACAGTGTAAAGTATAAGCACGAAACTGGGAAGAGGCGCGTGTGTGCAAGAATAAAGAAAGTAAAATTAGACAGTGAAGTAATGTGAATGCAAAGGGGGCTAGAAGCCAGTGAAAAAGGTGCAAGAGGCACAAAGGGAAATGAAAAAGGTGCAAGAGGCACGAAAGGAAAGAATAATGCAAAAACGGTGCGAGTGACCCGGAAAGACAGAAACAAGCACAGATGTGCGTGGTAAAGTCGAAGAAGCATGCAAGAGGCATCACACACAAAAGCAGTAAAAGGACAGTACAAGCCTGCACGGCAAAGGCAAAGCCTGCACATGAAAACAGAGAGGGGCAAGAGGGTCAGAGTGGTCGCGCCGAGGAAAAGCCAAGGGCCTGCTGTTTTTTGAAAAAGCCTGTGATTCTACCCCATGCAAGGATGGCATGTAAGAAAGGACACTTCAAGCAAAGCCGAATGCACGAGGAGACAGCTACACCAAACCAGCAGTACAAAGGGAGAAGAAAAGTGGCGAGACCTGGAAGGACGATGAAGGGGGAATTGTCCTTGCCCTTTTCAACTCAGACCCGCAAAGCCTCCAGAAGGGAAATCGTAAGACTGGGAGCCATTGCTGGCGTGTGGAGCAACAGAGTCCAATGGAACACAGGGGCCGCCCACTTTGATAACGCAGGCAGAGAGGCAAGCTGGCTACCGTGTTACTATCCTTGACTCCAGAGAACAAAGAAGCCAACGGGTTCAGCACAGCCAGTGAGTCTGAGGAAGCTGACATCAAACCGAACAGTGTTAAGCTCAAGGTTGGGACTAGCAACATTTGGAATGCAAGAAGAAAGATATTTTGTGTATGTTTGAACTTTAAAGTGGACTTATAAGGGTCACGTCAAATCCCTTATGCAATAAAAAGACTCTGACCTGTTGGCAGAGGAAAGCTAGGGGAAGGGAACCCTTCTGATAAAACTGAGCAATGCATAAACTGTATTAGGAATACATGAACAGTGTTGAAGAAAGGTTGTAGTGAACCCGACCGAGGTCCTGGGAGCGAAGAGAAATCGCCCAGAGAACTTATTGTTTGTCTTTGTGAAACACCACAGGTCTTCTAAGGCAAGAGACTTTTTCTAAGAAGGAGATTTAGCCTCTGAAGGTTTTCGATTTTGTTGAACTGAACTGTGAACCTCGTGCTGACTAGGCCAAGGAGTGTGCTGTGCTCGAGAGTCCCACCTTGTCCCGTGCCTCAAACGTGTGGAAGGGAGACCCAGCCTTACCATCCTGACTTATCATTTTGTGAACACTTCTTTCTTTTCTGGTGAACATTATCCCACACTCTTTTTGTAATTTAGTAGTAAGGATTGGCAATAGGTTTGTTTTAGTATATGCCCTTTTTATTTGACAAGACGCCACTAGGACTGCCTTTTTATTATTTGAAGGTCATAGCTTGCTCATATCATAGATTTAGGCATTTAGCTCACCCATTATAAAGTTCAATAAACACCTTTGAACTGTGATCATTTGTGTCTGCCTGCTGAGAAAAATAGACTGTTTTGTGTTGAAAGGTGGAAGAGGCCTAAGCTTGGGGAAGGGAACCCCGAGAGGCCCACTGAAGAATGTAAAGTGAACAAGTTGAAACTTGGGGAAGGGAACATCAAGGACGTCAGAGACATTAAACTTACTGTAATTCACTGTAAGGGCCCTGTGGAGAACGTATTTCGAACAGCCCTGTACAAAGACTTCCTATTACATTTTTGTAAAGCATGAGGGCAAGCATAGGTCACACAGACTTTTTTATTTTAATATTAGATAACAACGGCCATTAGAAACATCAGTTAAGGGAACCATCCCTTTTGAGTTAGGGCCTGTCAGGCATTCCACCTACCCAGGAATCTTAGTAAATAAACCTTTTAAAACTAATACTTCTGTGTCTGTGTCTCTCTTGATACCATGCCTGCCTCACAGTTGCTTCTGTTCAAGGATGTCTCAGCCTGTGTTGGTTCATTGCTTCGTGGGGCGCTAGTTGGGGTTTAGTGCTGTGCTGCTCATCTGTTTCACAGGCTCTACAAAAGATAGACAAAGACTGGTGAGAAACTTGAAAAAGAGGCATGGTGTTAGACAAAGTTGTACTGCACCACATTACTCTGCCACAAGGGGAAGGATAGAGCTTTCCATTTTGGTTCCTCACATCTCCAAAGTTAGGACAGGCTGAAGAGTTTTTCAGAATACTTCCCATCCTTATTTGAGAGGGAGTCTCTTCCCCCTTGGACAAGGTAAGGTGACACATACCTATGCAAGACAGTTTGCCACTATGCACTGGCTGTCTTCCTGTGTTCTCTGTTGTATCCAGACAGCTTTCTTTTAATACCAGTATTGGATGCTAATTGGTCTTCTTCACTGCTCAGACCTGTACTTTAATGGCTTGAGGCATGACCTTGACAAAGCTTTCCAACTGGTCCCCATGAGCCCTGCCATGTTATATGAAGGCTGTGGGCTGCCTTAGTAGTCATCTGCAATCAATGATACATAATCTTGCTCTTTTTCTGGTGGATCTTCTGATGTTGATGCAGATGCACCACACCTTTTCCTTGCAGTATAACCACTAATGAATGTAGGACTGATTGAGCCTTAACTTAGTTCGGCTCCTCTGGTGAGGGTTATGTGACAATCAAAGGGTGTCTCACCTACTAGTCTCCAGGGATCGATCTCTCTCTCAGGTGGCCAGGGCATGGCCATCGCCTTTAGATCCAATCCCTGGGGGTGGACCAGTGTGGGAGGATTACCTGGGTGAGGGGTCTTTGGGGATTGGGGGTGAGACAACTGATGGTGAGTAGTGGAATTCCCCCTTCCCCATACATTTACCCTACTCTATTTTATAGGATGTTCCTATGTCCTGAACCCCACCCCCCGTTCTACACAAACATTGGGCAGAGGAAGAGGACGACAGAGTAAAGAGGCTAAACCTGCCATATATCAGTGGACATGTCCCGCTAATCGGGTCAGGCACTTGACTTTAATCACATACACCTGATAGCCATTAGCTCTCCCCACACAGACAAAAGGTGGATAATAGAGAGACACTCTGAGCAAGGTGGAACATGAGAAGGAGCAGAATTTCTGGGGCGAAAGCAAACCTACTGGAGCAGAGCCACAGACAGAGGGATGAGAGCGAAGAGTAGAGAAACCCAGGGGATCCCTGCATAAGGCTGTTGCCTCTGAAGAGCCGTGAAAGATACAAAGAGAAGGCCAAATCCCAGACAAGAAGACTGCATTGTGTTTCAAGGACACCAGCGTCTCTACCAGGTGAACGACAGGGTTGGGGAGGTTGAGGCCAAGCTTGTGGTATTAACCTTGACTTGTGAATTAAAACTGCAAAGACAAGAAAGGAAAGCACACAGTCGGTGAGTTGGCGAGCGACATGAATGGCTGGTGTATCTTAAAGAAAGATTTCAGTTTCAACAGTTTATCTCACAATTGAAGGCTGCACGCGTGTTGATGCGAAGGAAGGCAGACCTGTGGTGAAATTTAAATTACTGATAACTGGAAGCCAGTTATACAGACCAGCAGAGTGGTCCGGCGAAAGGAAGTAGCCCACTCGAAAGTCTCCGCAAAATATGTGATATCTTGTTATAAATAAGCAAAGTGAACAAACTCTGAAATGCAAAATGGTTAAGATTCCCTCCAGCGAAAAGGAAAGTTGAAAAGTGATTACTTTAAGATAAAGATTTCTAGGAACATTTGTGGTTATGGTGCTGAACTACCAAGACCAAGAGACACTGGGGCAAATAAACACAAGCGTGTGAGCTGAAGTAAAAGGCAAAGTGGTCCTGCAGAGGTTTATGAAAAAGCCTTGCACATTCGAAAGTCTTCGACATCAGTGAAGGAATGTGAGTAAAGCTTGGGGAAGGGCACCCCTGCAAGTGCTGTGATTAAGAGGTCTGAGCCCGACGGAGAGAGACCCACATGTACATTTTATTAAAATGTTAAAAAACTTTTTCTGAACTGCAGTAAGTGACTAACGTGGAAGGCCAATTGGGCCTCGACCCATGTTTTGAACTGCCTTGTTTTCGGAGAACCTGAGCCAGAGTGTGTCATCCTGCTTACAGGGGCCACCTTACTCCATGCTGTCCACTGTGAGGAGAAGAGATGACTCAGCAATCTTGATTCTTTGTTACAACACTGACTTTCCTTTACATACATATTTCTCTTTATACATTTTTTGTATAAGTGATATGGCAGGCACTAGGTTTTGTTAGTATAGGCCATTTTGATTTGACAAAGTCTGACTAGCACTGTGTTTTCTTTAGTATTTGATGGTGGAGACTACTCCTATCATAGGTATAGGGCAAAGCAGGTGATTTTCAAACCCTGAAAAATTGAATAATGGTTTTGAAACTTGTACCTCTTGTGTCAGTGTCATACCTGTGATACCATGCCTCTCTTACAGTTAATACCTATTTTCAATGTTGACACTGACTGACCCATTAGTAGCTGTTTTTTCTACATTAAGCTTAATTTGTCTCTACTGACTTTAGAATGGGAAAACAGTGTGCTAAAGGTTGCTCTAAAGTATACCTCAAAGTCTGTCTCTTCTTCCTCTTCTTCAGTAGCGATATCAAAATTAGCAGCTGTTCTCTTCAGTAACACAGTGTCTTCCCTGATCATCAGTAGGAGAATAGGAAACTGGCGGCTCAGTTTTATGGGCAATCCATAGGGTAATCATCGGATCCCTGTCCTTCCCAGCTATAGGATCTGGTTTATCCTTGTCTACATCAATAAAGCCATGTTGTAAATAATCTAGATGGTTATCACCTCTAGACGTCTTCACCTTCAAGTTAAAGTGCTCTCCTTCTCTTTAGAGTAAGATGCTGATCTCTAATAAGTAAAATGGTGTTCCTCTTCTCTAGTGTGTCCAGGAGATAATGTCTATTGATAGGTGTGTTGGGAATAAGTTCAATGTGTTTTTCCAGAAACTTTTTTTCTCATCTCGTTCTGACCGTTTTTGAATAATAAAATCATCATCAGCGGATGTGTCATAAGAACGAGTCGATTCATCTTATTTGGATTTCGAAAGAATCTTCATGGAGCCTTGTGACATCAAAGAAGAATACATGGGTGCAGACCCCTCTTCTGCCGGCGTAAGCATTGGGGCATGGGATTGTGTGCGTTTCAGTGAGATATGTTTGGATGGAGCATGTACCTGAAAGATCACAACCTTCCGAGACGCTTGTAGCGTTTTCTTCAAGAGTTTTGTGCCATGTTCTGAAGTTGTCTTCTGTTTGTCTGAACCATCTTTGGATGCCGTCTTCGAATTAGCAGTGACATGTTAGTGGGCTGGCTTCACAGTGCTTCCGTAGCTAGCCTCTGTGTTGAGGATTTACTGTACTCTGCATGTTTTGGCTAGGATTAAGCTATTTTAAGGGTGAAGCCGTGGGATGCTTTCTGGACACATTTGCCCGGCCCTCTGGAAATTGGGCCGAATGGAAGGGTGCTTTCGACGTACCCTCTTGTATAGTCTCTTCTGGGCTGGAATCGACCATGGAACCCAGGCTGGGATCAACCACCTTTTTGATGACAACCAATCGAATTTGATCTTGTGTCTGGGCTCCCATAACAAATGCAGTCCACCTTTTCTCCCAGATTCCCTTCAATGTCTTTGATATCAATTTCTGACACGCTGGACATGTGTCTTATGTATTGTTACCGGGCAGGCCACTATTATACATTTGAAGGGTATCCTGCACTACCAACTTGCAAATGGGACAGCGTTCAAAAGGAGTATGTTCCATAAGTATAACTTAGCCCAGTTAGGCAAGGGACACAAAGAGAAAAGATGGAACAAGTTACTTACCTGTAACTATTGTTCTCCAGCATGGGACTGGCATGGATTCACATGCTCATGAATATTCCCCGTTGTTAGGCTCGGAATCCCCGGTAAAAGAAAAAACAGTTTAACTTTCACTTACAAACTGTATTTCTCCTCTAAATCAATCACTGTACTCTGGGTCATACTGCCCCAAGCCAATGACTGCCCTCTCCCTAAGCACCTCCTCTGGCAGCCATCTTCAGATTTGGTAAGCACGTACATGGCAGTATGAGCAAGAAGAGCTGTAGGAGGGAGGGTTTGCATGTGAATTCATGCTGGAGAACAATATTAGCAGGTAAGTAACTTGTTCCTTCTCCAGCATGGAGTTTGGCATGGATTCACATGCTCATGTATAATGAATACATAGCAGTACAACCTTACACAACCACAGGAGGTGGCAAGGCTCAACAGAAGCAATTACTCTTACCTGCGGAACAGGCTCATCTTCAAGCGAACAGGTTGGTAGCACTACATGGCCGACTCTGGACTCCTCTCTGGAATCCCTGTCGATGCAGTAGAATCTTGGGAAGGTGCCCGTGGACCTTCATGTAGCAGCCCTGCAGAGGTCCAGCAGGGGCACACCAGACCAGAACGCCAATTTCGCAACAATCGCTTCAGTGGAATTGGCTCTCGGGCTGCCAGGCAGCGGGCGGTTTGTCAACTGATGACAATGTGTGATGCAGCCGGAGAGCCACCTTCAGATGGAAGCCTTGGACAAGGCTTTTCCATGGTTCACAGGACCAAAGTTCGCAAACAGTTCAGACGCCTTCCGAAAACTCTGTGTGTGCCACGTAGAACTTCAGAGCACGAGCAACGTCCAGCGAGTGCAAGGTCCTTTCCGCCGGTGACAAAGGTTTCAGAAAGAACACAGGTAACACCAAAGGCTCGTTGAGGTGGAATTCCGACAGAACCTTTGGCATGAAGGAGGGGTGCGTCCGTAGCACCAGCCTCGATTTGTGGAAAGTCACATACGGCTGCCTGCAGGACAGGGCCTAGATCTCCCCACACTCCTGGCAGAGGTGATTGCCACGACGAAAGCTGTTTTCCACGAGAGGAACTTGAGAGGGGGTTGATGCATAGGCTCAAAGGGGGCTCTCATGAGCCTCATCAGCACCACGAGGAGTTCCCATGCCGGGGCAGGAGCCTTCACCAGAGGGAAAGATCGAAACAGTCCTTTAAGGAACTCCTTGATGAGACAATGGGACCACAGAGATCGTCCTGGAGACCTGGTGTAGCTGGAGATAGCCACCAGATGCACCATGATAGAGGCGTGCACCTTAGCCAAGGACAACTGTTAGGCAGAAACCTGTGCAGTTCCCTCTGGGACCACTGCAAAAGATTTAAGACTACAGGTGGTTGGCAGTAAACCCAATTGGTAGCAGTCTGTACCACCCAGATTTACCTGGTAGCTGTGGCTGAGCAGTCAGACTTCTCTCAAGAAGAGTTAGGCAGTATACAGGGTATTCATAATAGGTCAAAAGAACACAGTAGAACAAGCAAACACTGACCCGAGCTTGGTGTAAAAGAGATATAATTATTTATTTAAAAACACATCTAGTTAAACAAACTGGCACTAATATCAAGCAGTTCAAAAACACTGTCACTAAAAGATATACACTCCCTTCAACGATTATTAGACAAGTCTTAAGTAAAGCAACACTTATTTTCAGACAGCGGTGAACGCTTAACGAAGATGGCACTCTAATCAATCGGTTTAAAAGGGAGAAGAAGGCAGAGCAAAGATAGAAACAGATCCCAACACTTTCAGAAGAACACAGTAGGAGAAGAAGGCAGGTTAAAACCGTAAAGTCAAAGTCAAAAAGGCCGGACCCACTTTAAGAGGCTCCGAGGGAAATGTGTCCAAGGTCACACGGTTGAAAGTGCCCAAAAGTCTTGCAAAAAGTTCAGAAAGAGTTGGACCAAAAAGAAAGGGACCAGTTAGATGGTCAAGGCGGCCAGCCCAGTCCAGAAGGTTAAGGGATTATTGTTACCTTGTAGCAATCTTTAGAAAAGGAGGCCTGGCGGACACGGTACCTTAAAATGGTGAGCACGCTCCAGCGGGGGCAGCTGTTCCTGGCAGCGGGTGCAAGTCGGTGCTTCGTCCGGGGGAAGAGAGGATCTCGTCGGGGAGGAAAGCAGGAGTCCGTTGCACTGCCAGGGAAGAAACCAGCCGCGGAGTTCTCAATTAAAAGGAGCGGTCCTTTTATTCGCGGTCCAGTGGTAAGTGGCTATCCGGTTGCCGGGGTGCTTGGCACGGGCAATTCGACCACAAGACGTCCTGGGATGCGAGAAAAGAAGGTATACTGGTTGTGCCCACCAGTCAAGGGAAGAAGACTCTCCAGCCGGGAGATCTCCTCTGTCGTTGGGAAGTGGTGAGTCGGTTCAGCAGGACTCCACCCGCGGTGTCGTCATAGCAGGTTGGCTCAGCTTCTCCCTTGTCGGATTTTCAGGTCCTGTGGCGACTTCTGAAGTTCCAGTCCCAAAAGCCCTGCTTTTATGCAGCACACCCCCATTCACTCAGCCTAGCTGTCAATCAAACATGCTAAGTGGTGAGCCGGCCGGCTCACCACTTGGGCCAATCACACAAGAGTGCGACTTGAGTTACCAAGGTAACTCAGTCCAGGGTGCCTAAACCCCTGCCACACCCCCTGTCGTACCCAGACAGAGTGGCACCACTTTTGGAGGCTTCTGTGGAGAAGCCTGCCAAAAAGTGGAACAAAGGCCTTGACCTTTGGTTTGGAGTTACAGAGGCGAACACAAACGCCATTTTAAAACCGAGTTCTGGCAGAAAATACCAACCGGTGAATTAATATTAAATAAATAAACCGGCGGTATGTTAGAGGCTATGTTAAAAAGTATTAGCCTCGGACAATGGGAAAATCCCATAGAGATATATTCGCAGTTGAATATAAAAAGTAGTATCAACTACCACCAGCCAAAACTCGACGAGGGGGGACGGGACAGTGCCCCCTCGAATAACAGACCCAGGGGCAATCAAATTGCCCCTACCAGTACGTCCACAATATGATGGTTTGTACTGGTTCTGTTAGTAATTTGGGACTAGTAAAGCCAATGGTGACTTTACATGCCCTGGGAGACAGTAGTCAGTCCCAGGGTATGGAGTCTATGGTGGGGGGTCACTATGACACCCCGGTGTTACTGCACGAAGGGTGCTGTGTAACACACATAAAAAAACATATGAGACCCTATGGAGTAAAAGACCCCATGGCCCATGAAACACATTAACATTCAAAGGAACACCATAAATCATGCCCAAGAGTGGGAGAAAAAGAGTCTCACTCTTGGCAGGAGAAAAATACAAACTCCAGAAATCCAGCAAAGCTGCTGGGGGACTCACTAGGTTAGGAAATTCAGCCTAAACAGAGAATTCTCCCTAACACTAACAAGTATGGAAGAATCTGCGGGGTCGTGACCCTCAGAGGGTTGATCTTTTGCAACCGGCACCATGGAGCGAAATGCTTACACTTGTGACCGTAGCACTTAAGAGTTGATGCTCTGGCCTTTTGCAGATGTCCCGTGTGGGCTCCCCAGCCCTCTGTGGTGACTGTCTCCTGGTAAGGGGGGTTTTGAAACCATGTGCTCCAGGCGATGATTGAGTGTGCGCCCCACCATTTTATGGCTCGACGAAACTCGTCGAGAGGGATCTTGTACATAAAGCTTCCTGACACTTGTACCCAGCGGGCGTCCAGAAAATCTTGAACAGGTCTCATCCGTAACCTGCAGAGCCGGATAAGGTCAGGCACTTGACTTTAATCACATGCACCTGATAGCTATTAGCTCTCCCCACACAGATAAAAGGTGGATAATAGAGAGACACTCTGAGCAAGATGGAACATGAGAAGGAGCAGAACTTCTGGGGCGAAAGCAAACCTACTGGAGCAGGGCCACAGACAGAGGGACAAGAGCGAAGAGTAGAGAAACCAGGGGATCCCTGCAGAAGGCAAAGATACAAAGAGAAGGCCAAATCCCAGACAAGAAGACTGAATTGTGTTTCAAGGACGCCAGCGTCTCTACCGGGTGAACAAAAGGGTTGGGGAGATTGAGGCCAAGCCTGTGGTATTAACCTTGGCTCAGGAATTAAAACTGCAAAGACAAGAAAGGAAAGCACACAGTCGGTGAGTTGGCGAGTGACATGAAAGGCCGGGGTATCTTAAAGAAAGATTACAGTTGCAACAGTTTATCTCACAATTGAAGGCTGTACGCGTGTGGATGTGAAGGAAGGCAGACCTGTGGTGAACTTTAAATTACTGATAACTGGAAGTCCGTTATACAGAGCAGAAGAGTGGTCCGGCTAAAGGAAGTAGCCCATCATGACATCATGCCGACCAGCGACTTGATAGTCCGCACTGTGGCGGTCTTCATTGACAACAGTCGTTGCACCCTCCCCAGCACAGCCGCTACACTGTCCTCCGACGGTGATGCCAGGCAGGAGACCGTGCTAGCCTGGCTCCCAGGACAGTACTTACAGCGAGGGTGTCAAGCAGGATTTTGGATAATTGATGGAGAACCCCAGATCAGTCAGCAGTTGGACGGGCCTCTACGTGTGTTCAACTGCTACCTCTCTTGAGTTGGCCCGGATGAGCTAGTCGTCGAGGTACGGCTATAACAGGTATAGCCCTCGTAGATTTAGATGGACCGCCACAGGTGCCCGGCACTTCGTAAACACCCTGGGGACCAACTTCAGGCCGAAAGGGAGGGCCTTGAATTGGTAGTGTCTTCTCTGCACTACGAAGCGCAGGAACTTCCAATGTTTTCTGTGAATGGTGACGTGGAAGTATGCGTCCTCCAGGTCCAGCGAAGTCAAAAAGTCTCCTTCCTTCAGTTGGCCGAGCATGTGCTACAATGTGACCATCCTGAATTTTTGGGACTTGAGGTACTTGTAGAGACGCAGAGGGATAATTTTTCTCCAGCATATCTCTCTTGTCCAGGGCCTAGCAAGGATTCTTCAGGAGTGCGAGGCCTTCTTCCCACACGTCATCCAGGAGGGGCACTGCACCTTCCGTCTTGGTCTTCTTGGTCGTCAGCTGGAAAAGCTTGGAAGCTCTGGTGCCCATGGCATGGAAAGACCCCACCTCATCTGGTGGGGATGCCCTCGGCTTTAGTGAACCACCCGCTGTGACGATGCGTTGTCCGTCATCGCCATGGCTGTGTCCGTCCTGGTGTCCTGGTCCCTCGGGGGAATTTGGGGGGAGGGGCACCTGGCACAGGTGTGAAGTTTGATTCATAGGCGTTGGATGGTGCTTCCTCTTTTTCGCTGGAGGCTGATCCGGGACCGGGGCCACCAGGGCCCGAGCCTGCAGCATCCATTTCTGGATTTCCGACACGAACGTGTATAGGGTCAAAAGGATGTCCAGTAACATCTCTTGGTGGAGTTGGAGTATAGGCCTACTAGGTCCCACGGCGTCACTGCCATTTCTACGTCACCATCCCCCATGTTCTCGTGGGTCATGTGCATGGACTCCTGGTCCTCCTCGTCCGAGGAAGAAACATCCATGTCTTGAGGTACGCCTTGTGGCCCTGAGGCCCCCTCGCCCTCCAGTTTTTTGCATCCTGAGGAGGTGGAACCGGGCCGAGTGATGGCATCCTCTTCCGGTGTCTTTTTCACTGCCCCGGCCAAGACCTCCCACCTCGGGGGTAGGGATAGCCTGGACACAGTCGGGCTACCTTCAAAAAATTTAAGATCAATAATAGCTAGATTGAAGTATCGGATCATGTTACAACTGAATTATTATGGATTCGCACCTCTCTTTCAAGAGACATGTCTTATTTAAAATCAACATTTCTCTTCTTACTCCTCATATGCGAGATGGGTATGCATTCTCATCCACATCACTGTAGCGTTCAATCTGATCACTGTGGTTAAAAATCAGGAGGGGCGGGGCCTAAAAGTGCGGGGGAATGATCCAAGGCCAACTGTACACTTTAATTAATTACTATGGTCCGAATCAGGATACTGTGACAACCCTGGAGTGGCTCACCATTCACTTGGGGGGCGTCCCACCAGGAGACATAATTTGGGCCGGGGATTTCAATGCGGTAATGGACCCGACTCTTGACTGCACTGCAGGCCCCTCCCGCCTCGCGACTAGAGAGACTGACGAGCTGAGAGGAATGTGCCAGACTTGGGAGCTAGAAGACATTTGGTGGCTTAAGAATCAAGAGGCCAGGCAATGCACCTTCCACTCATCGGCTCATAATTCTACATCTCGCTTGGATTTCTTTCTGGTCTCCCAGGCACTAATAGGGGCAAATACAGAGGTGGAAATCCTGGCTCGCAGGCTCTGGGAGCATGCCCAGGTATTACTGAATATGGAACAGATGGGTAGGGGGGAGGGAGAGAAAACCCTGGAGATTTAGAAGTGAGGCCCTGCTGGATACTCTGTTTCGAGAAGGCTTAACAGGATCAATGGACGCCTTTTTTGGGACCCTATGGGAGAGCTTTAAATGTGTGATAAGAGGGGAGGGCATTTTGAGCTAAGTACGGATGCTGAAACAAATAAGACAGGAACTAAACGATACTGAGATCTGCATAAGCACACTACAGGCAGCCGGGGCCGCAGTGTCTCCCATTCAACAAGCAGAAATTAAGCAACATTTGGAGCAGTTTAAATTGTTGGCGCAACAGAGAGGCCAAACTGGTTGGGTAGGGGGCAGCAGTGAGGCAATATGGGGAAGAGCAGAAACCTGGTAGACATCTAGCGAGGGCTATGAAGCTAGATACTCACAGGGAACAGGTTTTGTCAATAACGGACACACAGAGAGATTTGACGACTTAGGGATAACGCAAGAGTTCTGCCGATTTTATAATAAACTATACTCCTCCCACACACACACTTCCCAGGTGGAGCTAGATAATTACTTGGACCAGGTGGATGAGGTGTTAATTGCAATCAGATCTCTTCCCTCCGGGAAGTCCCCTGGGCCAGACAGCTTTACGGCACAGTTCTACAAATATTACGCCGCAAAGATTGCCCCCTATCTGCTGCAAATGTACCACCAGAGTATCCGTAAGGGTAAACTCCCTGAGGCCATGGTCACGGTACTGCTTAAATCTGGGAAACTGTCATATGACTGCGTATCGTGCAGACCAATCTCTCTCATTAACCTAGATAACAAAATTCTGGCTAAGATATTAGCCTCTAGGCTGGCGCCCCTGATGAGCACAATGCTAAGAGCCAACCAAGCAGGATTTATCCTGCAGCCCTCCACCTCTTTTGGGATACAGAGAATGTTTGGGCTGATTCCAGCAGTGAACCAGGAGAACCAAATAGTTGGCAGCACTATTAGGTGCCACTAAAGCATTTGACTCTGTGGAATGGCCTTTCCTGTTTACAGTTATGTGTAGAATAGGGTTAGGAGAGTATTTTATAACCATGATGTCAGATAGAGTCCCCACAATAGGGTGTTCACAGATCCTACTGAGGAGCTTGTTTCTCGGGACTCATAACCATTCCCCAACTGTGGCCGGATGCAGCTGTAGATTATCCAGCGCAATCCAGTGCAGGTCCCGTTGAGAATGGGGGTGAGGTATTAGGACTATAACAGAGCTTAATGTCTGGCAGGCCCGCTCCCTGAAAATTCGCCTCAAATAGATTCCTGCTGGTCCTTATGTCCAGGTATTTCACCGTGTTCAGGCTGATCTGAATCCTTAGTAATGTGAACCTTTCTATTTCCCCATCCCTTCTGCAGTCTAGAGGCAGAAGCACCGACTTGGATCTTTTGATTTTCAGTCCTGCCATGGAGCCGTATTGCTCGATCAGTAGGAGCACTGCAGGTATGGAGTTCATTGGGTCCCTAACGTGTAGGAGCATATCTTCCGCATATAGTGCAACTTTGTATTCAACCACCCTGATCAAGAATTCCACACCCGTGGGTAAGCTCTAACCTTTTGGGTGAGAGGTTTTATAGAGAGTGTGAACATTGTCGGGGAAAGGGGGCAGCCCTGCCTAGTTCCCCTTCTCAATTTAAACCGACAGGAGTACCCTCCATTGACCAAAACACACGCTATTGGGGATGAGTAGACCGCCATTATCCCCCGAAGGAGGTTTTCCCCATTCCAAATATTATGAACACTGTCTTAAGAAATCCCCATTCCACCCTATCAAATGCCTTTTCAGCATCGACTGACAAGAAGTACGGGTCCCCACTAATCTCTTGGGCTGCATGAATTAGGTGGAGGGTCTTACGGTTTGTGTATGCTCCCTGTCGGCCCTTAATGAAGCCCATTTGGTCCGGGTGGATTAGCCCCGCCATGTATCCCTCTAGTCTAGTCGCTAGGACCCAAGTGTATATTTTGCCATCTATGTTCAGGGGGGAGATCGGGTGGTAAGATTTGCATCCCCGGGGATCCCTACCTTCCTTGTGTATTAGTGTGATGAGCACCCTGCCAAAGGATTCGGGGGCCTTCCCCATGTTTAATATGTCATTGAACAGTTCTGTCATGAATGGCAGAAGGGCATGAATAAATGTCTTATAGAACACTGGAGAGAAGACATCCTCACCCGGGGCCTTTCCCAGTGGTAATCTTCCCCCCACATTCTTTTTTTCTTTTATCAAACTTTTAGACAAAACAAAAAATTCAAAGCATGGTCAACATGGCGAACATTGAGCAGTCAACATTGTCAGGTCACATTTACTGGAGTACGTCATAACATCTAGAACTGGGTGCACCCGGCGCGGGGGCGATGGGGGCTGACTCGGTCAGGGGCAGTCCTTGTGTGCCAGCAGATGAAGCCCAGGTAGTTGCTGCTATGGATCCTGCGGTTTCTGCTCGCCAGTTCAGTGCCTCCCTATAGTTATGAATCCCAGACCTTGAGGTATTTCCTGGGGCATCTCAAGGGAGGTGCAGCGATTCATTTCGTTCATCCATCTGCTGAAACTCAAACCCTCAGAGGAGCCTCAGGTGGTGTCAATTAGTCATTTCCCCAGGCCCAGTGCCACCGCAAAGAAGGTCTTTTCATATCTATTGTGATCAGCTTCTCCCCTGATCCCCAGTATAACCAGTTTCGGGTTGTGTGGGACGGAGGATTCCATCACCCGGCTGATCCAGTTGATGCACTGGGTCCAGAAGTCCTGAAGAACCGCACAGTCCCAGATCATATGGAAAAAAAAGTCCCTTCTCTGCGTCTGCACCGTAGGCAGGTACTATTGTCTATTATCCCCCATTTAAACATCATGGCCCTGGAATGATAGGCCTGGTGTAGTATTTTGTATTGGATCATGTGGAGTCTGGTATCTATACCAATCTCTCGGGGGAACATTAGTGCCTCAACCCACTGCTCCGGCTCTAGTAGGCCCAGTAGTCTCTCACATTTCTCCCGAAGCTTGGTGAGTTCCAGGGCCCCCAAGGCGGAAATCCCTTGATAAAGAGTGCACATAACCTTATTGGGGATCATCGTTTGGAGCATGTTTGCTTCGAGTGGGGAGCATTTTGGGATGACTGCTGGCTCGGGGAATTGTGTCCTGATGGCGTGTGGGAGTTGCAGGTATCCATAGTTGTCTCTGGCCTGAAGTGGAAATTCTGCAGGTCTGTGAATGCGACTAATTGGCCATCCCGGAGTATATCTGTTAGTGATCGTATCCCCATTTCCACCCAGTGTGTAAAATGGCCTATTTTAAGGACCCCGGGAATGTATAAGTTATTCCATAGAGGTTGGTCCGCTGTTTGCCTCCCTCCCCAGCCCATGTGATGCGTGGCCTCCCCCCAGACTTTGCGGTCCTGACATATTATTCTAGAAAGGTTGGTCAAATCATTTTCTCTCCCATACAGTACCTGGAGTGGTGTGATTGCTCCCATGTATCTGATCTCCCCGTTTATGTACGGGAGGTCCGGGTCCCCATGTAGCCAATCGTTCACTACTCCCAGTTGATCAGCCCAATAACAGACCCAGAGGCATGGCAAGCCTATCCCTCCCTCCCAGAACGAGCGTTATAGGGTTGTTAGCACTATGCTTCCCACCCCAGAGCATCCTCCTAAGGGTGGTTTCTATGGGGCCAAAGAACTGCCGGTTGATGTGGGTGGGAGCGTTCTGGAGGGCGTACAAGAATCTCGGAAGGGCTAACATTTTGAAGAGGGCAGCTCTGCCCATGAGTGTCAGCGGGAGGGTTTGTCAGTGGTTAGCATCAGCTTCAAATCTGTCTATCACCAGCTGTAGCTTGAGCCGGACATATCCATCTGTGTTAGGGGTGACCACAATACCCAGGTACCAGAAGCTCTGTATAGAGACGGGATAGGGGCAGTGCTTCGGGAGTGCTGAGGCTCCCCCCTGTAACGGGAAGAACATAGTTTTCTCTTTGTTCACCTTCAGACCGCAGACGGCTCGGTATTCAGTAAGGATGTTCGTTACTATGGGGCACGTAACCCGGGAGTTGCCCATATATATATATATATATATAAGGTGATCATCTGCTTAGAGTGAAACCTCTCCTCCCCTCCCCAAGGCCACTTAAAGCCCACCCATTCCGGCGCGGTCCTAGGTCTGATTGCTAGTGGCTCGATAGCTAATGCGAAAAGGAGGGGGCAGAAGGGGCATCCCAGTCTGTTTCCCCTCCCCAGCTTGAAGGCCCTGGATGGAAACCCGTTCACTCTCACCACTGCCTGCGGGGAGTCATATAAGAGCTTGACCCATGCCATATAGTGTGGCCCAACACCCATGCGTTCCATGATATCCCAGCGAGCCGACCAACTCACTGAGTCAAAGGTCTTTTCAAAGTCCACCACTAGCAACGCAAGTGTGTCGGTTATCGCCGCTGCTCGGTCGATAGCAAAATGGACCCTTCTTAGATTCATGCGGGTAGATCTGGACGGCATGAATTTGCATTGGTCTGGGTGGATTAGGGAATGGATGGCCCCTATCAGTCTATCGGCCAGGACACGGGCGAGGACCTTGGCCTCCCAGTTGATAAGAGATAACAGCCTGTAGGAGGCGCATAGTTCTGGTGGCTTGCTGGATTTGGGTATCACTACTATGGCTGCTTGTCTCAGGTCTCGGGGGAGCTTCCCCTCTTATCGGGCTCGGCAGAGCATGTGTGTATGTGGGTTACAATTGTGCTCCCGAGTCTCTTCCACGTCTCCACCGGGAACCTGCTGGGGCCTGGGGACTTCCCTGATTGAAGCTGGGACAGGGCCGCAGAGATCTCCTCCTCTGCGATCTCCGCCTCTAGCGTGCCAATTTGTTGTTTGGAGGGAATTGTGGACCCGGCGGTCTGGGCTATGTCAGGAGCTGGGCGTACAGATATTCATAAAAGGCTGCAAATGTGTCCGCAATCTCTGCGTCATCTGTATGCAGAGCTCTGGGGCCTCGTATAGCTCGTATTTACCCCTTGGTTTGGGCCCGCCGTTCTAGCCATGCAAGCGTCTTACCGGCCTTATCACTGGTGTCATGAATCTGGCTGCGTGTGGCCCAGTACGCTGTTCTAGCATTGTCTAAGGTCAGATTTCTAAGCGCTTCCTGAGCTGTGAGTAGCGCGTCCTTGGACCCTTCTGACCTATCTGCAAGAAACACCTCCTCCGCCCTTGCTGCTTGTTCTGCAGCTTTGGCGATATCTTGGATGGGTCGTTTGCAATGGGCGGACACCAGGGGAAGGGCTTCCCCCCCTGAGCACTGCTTTATAGCTCCCCCACAGTGTGATGGGACTGTCTACCGATCCCTCATTGTTGGAGCTTCTGTAACTTCAGGCCTCCCGAAGTAGTACGTACTGCGGCGCCAAGTGGGGCAAGGGGGGCTTCCTACCTTGTTTCAGTGTCATGATCAGGGGGGAATGGTCTGAAATGCCCCTGGCTAGGTAGGTGGCTTAGAGCAGTGTGTGCGTCATGTCTTGGGGAAACAAAGAGGTAGTTAATGCGCGATAGAGATTTGTGTGCACCCAGAGTCGGAGGGGTGTATTATGCGCCACGCATCCGCCCATCCTAGTGATGAGACAAAGGAGTGAAGTTTCGTCAGGGGGGTCGGGGTTCTTGTTCCTGGCGTGCCTTCTGTCCATGGCTACTTCCATCACTTAGTTGAAGTCCCCTCCTATCGCCCAGTGGTCCGCTCATGTATCCAGGAGGTCTGTAAAAAGTTTGTGTGCGAGCGGGGGGGCAGAGGGGAAGGCATAGATGGCAGCTATCCCCCATGAGTTCCCATGTATGTAGCCAGTGACCACTACAAAGCGTCCCCTCTGGTCTACGTGTATTTCCCCCAGCTGGAATGAGACCCTTTTGTGTATGAGGATCATGGCCCCCCGAGAACCACTGTTAAATCCTGCATTGTAGGCCCTGTTGTAGTTGGACCTGTGGAAGAGTTTGCAGTCGGTCCCCTGAAGGTGTGTTTCAGTTAGGAATGCGCCATCCGGGGAGTGCCTGTTTAGGTATTGGAGTACTAGCTTGCGCTTGATACAGGAGCCCAGCCCATTGATGTTCCATGTGAGGAAGGTTAGACACCCCTCGTGCCACTGTCGTCCCCAGGAATGTGAGTCCACAGTGAGTGGGTGTGGCCCCTCTTCCATGTCCCGCTCCCACCTCCCCTGTTCAACTGTTCAACTGTTTGTGCGACCCTTCAGGCGGAGCCGTGACCCAGTGATCATATGGAATTAATCAAACATAATCAACAACAAAAAACATGAACCCCTCTTCTCCGGACTGGTCCGCAGACCCTTTTTCTCCAGTCGAGTCTTGTGTCCAGATCCCTCCCTGTACTCCCTCCCCCCCCACAGCCAGAAGCACCCGTAGCATGAACTGGGCACCAACTGGGCGCAAAACAGTAAACCTAAACATTGGGCCTCATTACGAGTCCGGCGGTAACCTTGCTGGAAATTCTGGCAGGTTACCGCCGGACCGTATTACCATTCCGCCTCCGTGATTTCTGGAATTACCAGGGCATTACGACCCCGGTGACCCGGGGATTCCAGAGGCGGAATTCGGTAAATCCCCATTCCCATTGAGTCCCGTGGGACTCAATGGGAATGGGGAAGTGGAAACACAGGCACCATCTCGTGATGGTGCCGGTGTTTCCACATCCGCCTGCAGGCGGGTGGTGTTAAACCCGCCAGGTCAGACCTGGCAGGAATGACATCTCCCGCCTGCAGAACTCGAGATTACATGGTATAGAAACAACGGTGGCGGCGGGTTTAACGCCACCGTTATTTCCATACCGGGTGACTTGTAATGAGGCCCATTGTTTGAGAGTTGCGCCGCGTTCACGTTGTCTGTGCATAAATCCTGTCATCTTCCCCCGGTTGCTTCTGTGTCAAAGGCCTCTGGATTCTCAAGCAGTTTGTCTGTTTCCAGGTCTCTGATGTCAGCCCTAAGCCTTTCTCTGCGCCATTCTCGTTGTCGTGTGGGGGCCTGGGTGAGAGATGGTCCGGCGTGCCCGTTTGTGATGGGCAGTGATCCGCCCTGGGTTGTCCAATCGAGGTTCCACTTGGGGAGCGCTGCCGTTACAGTCCGTTAAGGATTTGAGTCTCCAACCAGTCCCAGGCTTCTTTCGGTGAGTAGAATAAATGAGTGACGCTATTGTGATGCACTTTCAGGAGTGCTGGGAAGAAGAGTGCATATTTGATAGAAGGGGAGTGTAGCTTCTTCTTGACCAAGTCGAAGGGCTGCCTAGCCCTCTGCACTTCTCTAGTATAGTCGGGGTAGAAGCCAATGCGGCGGCCGTTATAAGTAATGGGGCCGGTGGCTCTGGCCATTTGGAGAATGGCGTCTCTGTCCCGGAAGTTCATCAGTTTGGCGATGATTGTACATGGTGGTGCATCTGGGACTGGGTAACCAGTTGGGACTCTGTGGGCGCGTTCGATGGAGAAGAACTTAAGAGTTTCTAGGGGGCGAATACCTCAGCCAGCCAGTCTTCCAGGAAAAGTTTGACGCTGGGCCCTTCTTCCTTTTCCGGGATCACGAGGATCCGGATGTTGTTCCGTCTTGCCCGTCCCTAGTTAGTTAGTTTATTTGTAGAGCGTGTCCGAACCCTCGGGTAGCTGGGCACATAATCATATGGACAACATAGTTACGTATCGTTGCGCACAGCAAGAAAAGTACATACATTCAATGGTACAGACAGATGGGTGAAGTAAATAACAAGCAAAAAGAAAAAAATACAATAGATAATAGCGGACCGGGTTACATGGAGATCCGTTTCAAGGTATAGTTAAGACCTAGAGGTGCGTGAGTAAGTAGCACAGTGTTAGGCGGAGAGCCACGATTTCACATTGGCTCTGAATGGCCAAAAGGAAGCTTCCGATCTGATTGCAAGAGGCAGGGTGTTCCAACATTGAGCTTCAAGAACCGGGAAGCTGGAACCTCCTGCTGTTTTTAGATTGAATTTGGGGACCTTGAGTTGGTGCAAGTAGGAAGTTCTGGTGGGTCTAGAAGTGCTGTGTCTAGTGAATTTGTCGGATAGGTAGCGCGGGGCAGTCAATGGCAGGCACTTGTGTGTGATGACAAGAGTTCTTAGCTTGATTCTGTCTCAGATTGGGAGCCAGTGGACATCATTGCTAGCCGTGGAGATGTGTGCCTTGCGCAGGAGGTTAAGAGCGCATCTTAAGGCATTGTTTTGGAGGATCTGGAGTCTGTACAGATTTTTGGTGGTGGTGCCTAGGAAGAGTGTGTTACAATAGTCTAATTTAGACAAAATCAGTGCTCTGGATAAGGTGAGACAACTGGAGGATGATAGAAAAGGTCTTGAGGCATTGATAAGTTTGCTGGTGTATGCGGTTGATGAGATGGTGGCATTTATTCGTTTTTTCAACGATAGGGTGGGGTCGAGGTACACACCTAATGTTTTGACCTCTTTGGAGACTTATGATGTTGCCATCAATGGTGAAGGATTTGTACCTAGAATCTAATTTATTGAGGAGGGCCTGGGAGCCTACGATAAGCAATTCCGTCTTATCGTCATTAAGGCAGAGACTGTGTGTGGCCATCCAGGCTTGGATTTCTAGGTAGATTTCGTTAAGCTTTGCAACATCTTCTTCGTAGCAACCGGTGAGTGTGATGAGGACCTGGGTGTCGTCTGCATAATTAGTGTAGCTGACACCCAGTTCATCAAGACGGTCGAAGAGAAGCTTAGTGAAGATGTTGGAGAGTGTGGGAGAGATGCAGGAACCTTGGGGAACTCCGCATTGAATTGGGATAGGGTCAGCAGCCGCTGAGGGGGCGAAGACCCTAGTCGACCTATCAGACAGAAATGACTAAATCCAATTGGTGGCATTCTGTGAGAATGCAGCAGCCGAGGAAAGGTGTGTAAGGATCTGGTGGTCAACCAGGTCAAAGGCCGCAGAGAGATCTAACAGGAGCAAGATGGCCAAGTTGCCCTTGTCTTGATGTTAGCTATCTTCAGCTCTGTTCTCAAGTTGGGAGAACTTTTGAGTGATGGCCACCAGGAGTTTCTCCATTTGTTTGACTGCGTCCTCTGTGCTTGAAATCCTTTCTTCCGTCTCCCCCACTCTCTAGGATAGGTTGCAGAGGTCCTGCCATAGGAATGAGAGCTCCGCAGATAGGCCACCTATTTTCCCCTCCAGGGACGACCTTGATTCCCCAATGGCTTTCATAGCATCCGTGAGAGAGATGTGAGGGTCATCCTCTGTCAGCTCGCCACCCTCTGGGGCCTAGACGGAGGGTCTCTGCAGGGGACCAACTGTGTACGAGTCCATTTTGCTCTGAACGGTCTGTCGTTTAGCCTTGTCCTTTCCTATTGCTTCTTTGGCGACGGCCCGAAGGGGGAACACCGGCTCTACCACCAGTCAGGTCTTTGCAGGAAGCTTGTCAGGGCAGTTGGTGGCTCAATGTCTGGTGCAGGCTCGTGCCCGGAGGTTCGTGGGGTAGTGTGGGTGCCTGCGAGTGTGCTGTTGGGAGTCTCCCCCACCCCCGTGCCTGGTGATGCCTTGTTGTCTAGGAGTCGTCTGCAGGCGTGGCCAGGCACGGTGCGATTCAGTGCTGGGGGTGGGTGCGGGGGTGTTCTCTAAGCTGCTGTTCTTGGGGCAGGCGTCTATGAGGTCTGTTATCTTCGATGGCCAGGGCTGCCTGCCCACTCCCAGCCTCATGGATCCCGGTCAGGGCCAGTTGCCGGCTACTTCCCTCTGCGTGCGGCCTCTGCACCGTGGATCTGTACTGCCTTGTCAAGGGAGGCTGCACATGCTGAGTATATCAGTAGCCTTCATGGTGTAACTTCTATTGTCTCGGCGCTGGGGTAGGGCGGATATCCCCCACACTTGTTTGCTCCTCCAGCTTGTAGGTGTTGATTGTGCCCCTGTGCCCTGTCTTTGTAGGGTTTTTTGCGCCCCCCTTATGTCTCCTATCCACTTGTTCCTGGTTGTCCCTGTGCCCCCCGCGCAAGCCAGGCCATGTTAGTGTTTCCGGTACCTGGTGTAGTTCAGTGTCTGCAGGGCCGTCAGCCCGGGGTGGCCGCCAAGTATCCGGGAGGATTGCTGCGCAGAGCGGCCTCAGGGTCAGTGGGGGTGCGGATTCCCAGAGGGAAGCACGTTTGCCGGAGAGAAGGGGGTTGATGCGCAGGGGTATCTTACCTCCGGTCCAGTGGATTGGGGCCGGGTCTCTTGTGGGCGCAGTGGGATCTGTGGACGTCTGCTTGCACCTTCCGGGCTCCGGTCACTTGTCAGTTGCAGCCCTGCCTGCCAGGCAGCTGCTGTCTAGACGGTGTCCATGCACCAGCAGTGGGTCCGCGTTGCTGCCAGTAGGGTCCACCCCCAGTGATCGGATCAGAGGGCGTGGCAGGTTGTTAATATGTCAGGTGGTTGTGGGGGTCGCAAGGTGATAGTGAGCTGCGGATTCCGGTCGCCACTGAGTCCGTCAGGGCGAGCAGGTCACGGCTCCTTATTCCCCGCTTTGTTAATCCCAGCACTGCGGGCTGGGAGGGGGGAGAGCTGTCACTGTCAGCGATCATCGCCTGTGCAGTGCCGTCAGTCCGCCTTGGGTCTCCTGCGCCAGCCCTCCGTTCGGGCAAGAAGGGGGGGGGCGGCTATCCGTAGATGTGTGTGAGCGCCCTTTCACTCCAGTGCCTCTTGGTGGTCCTCAGCACCCCAAGGTGATGATTTGCGAGGCTCTGGCAGGGCTCATCAAGTCTGGGTGCCCAAGGAGCTGGTGGGCTCGGTGTCTCCTCCAGGCACCAAGATGGCGGCTCGCGCTCCTCAGGGAGTTGCCATTCTGTTCATCGGATTGCCCTTCACCGTTTGGACCAGAATTGCGGCCAGATTAACGCTGAGGCGTTCCGCTGCCTAGTTGTGTCGGTGTCCCCACATTCCGACTCCGGAGGGACAGGATAATCATGTAAAATGTTGGCGGCCACTGGGAGCAGTTTCCTATTAGCTCCTCATGAGACGCTCATGCATGCGCTCTCTTTCCACCGCATTCTTGACTTCTTCCTCTGTTATGTATGCATCTAATACACTAGACTCTGCAGGGGAGGGTCTGGGTAGGTAGATGTCTCCCAGGTACCTGTCTATATCGCCCTCTTTGTGTTCCACCCCAGCCATATAGTTTCTCATAGAAGGCTGCAAAAGCCTCCGAGATCCCGCCCCCGGATGAGTCATACGTTCCATCAGCCGCCTCGATTTCTGTGACCCATCTTTCGGCCCGTTGCCCCTTAATCTAGCCGCCAGTAATGCATCTGCTTTATCTCCTTTCTCGTAGAATGTTTGTTTAAAAAATTGTAGGTTTCGGATTATTTTCCCCTCTTCTAATAGGTGCAGTTCCTCCCTTTCCCCCTTGCCACCGCTATATATTCCTCCCGCCTCCCTGATGGCTCATACGTTCTTTTGTCCAATTGTTTTATCTCTTCCCTAAGCCAACTTTCGATTAGTGCCCGTTCCCTCTTTTTCCTCACCCCTTCTCTAATCAGAATTCCTCTCCAAGTGGCCTTCCCAGCTTCCCACACGACATCTATCCCGACCTCCACTGTATGATTTGTCTTAATGTATTCCCCGATTTCCTTGCTCATCTCAGAGTAAAATACGGGGTCGCTCCACAATGATTAGTTACACCTCCATTTCGTCCCTCTGGGGGTCAAACCCATCCATTGTAGTTCCACCGTAACCATATCATGGTTGGACCAAGAGATCGGAATGATTGTCGAGACCTGTGCCTCTACCCACAGGTCTCTAGATACATAGAGGTAGTCTATTCTGGTATATGTTCCATGCAGGGGTGAGTAGAAGGTATATCCCCTTTCACAGGGGTGGAAATGTCACCATGTGTCTCTGAGCCCATATCCCTTGAGTGCCTCCTGGAATTCCTGATAACCTGGTCTACGCGGGTCCTGTTCCCTCTCCTGTAGTGCTTGTCTGTCTAATTCTATTGCAGCCCATATATTAAAGTCCCCTCCTGTGATAAGATGTCCCATGCTTTCTACTAGTATTTTTGCGAGTCTATTTTTCAAAAATCTTATCTGACCCTGGTTTGGGGCATAGACCATGGCAAATGTGAAACACACTTTCCTTATGGTGCACGATACCAGCAGGGACCTTCTCTCCACATCCGACCAGACCCTGATCAGTTCCATCTTGAGTGCCTTATTGACCAGAATCCCCATTCCTGTCTTTCTCAGACAGCCCGAGCCCTAGTATTCACTGCCGATTTGCTCACTTGGAATCCTTCTCTCTTCCACTTTAGCAAATCTGGTCTCTTTTAGGACCAGGCTATCCAGTCCTGACCTCTGGAATTCCCTTGTCACCAATGATCTTTTTGTGGGCGAGATCAGCGCTTTTACATTCAGGGTGCCTACCCTCAGGATGTCACCCCAGGATCACATGACAACTGAGGGCATCACGTTTTTCCTGTCTGGGAGCTCGATTCTTGCAACCTAAGAGGATTATGTATGTCAGTGTGGGTTGTGCCATCAGAGCTAGAAAATAGGGATAGAGCCTGTACCAAGGGTCCCTCCTCTCAAGAATCCCTTCCCCTCGCCCCTGGGCTTCCGAACCCCCCCGGTTAAAGGCACCAGGTTGAAACCAAACCACCTACGACACCCGTTTAGCTGTGTCCCTTTCTCAACAAACCACTTGTTCTATAGCCCTTTCTTTTCACTCCCCTCTAACAGTTTCTCAAAAGAACAACAAATATCCTCACCAGAGTTGTTCGTACCCCTCAATAAACCGTTCACAAGATAAACAGTGGGTTTCCAACAACCGACAACTGAAAGACACCTAACGTGGGTGTCTCTTGAGATTTGATCACCATCCATCAAGTGATGGCCATAGAGGCGCAGCCTAGTGTTAGGTCAGGTCGCCACCCCGAGTGGGGTGCCCAGCTTCCTGTACTTTCGGGAGCCTGGAATACATCTCCTTCTCCAGCCCCTTGCCTGCCATTGTCCCTCCTCTGGTTTTTCCCCTCGAGGTGTGTGGGTTCTCTGCATCACCTGTGAGCTCTCTGGTGACCCTGTGTATGTCCTCCTCCGTGGTGAGCCTGTGTTTGTAGCCATCAATTTTGAAAGAAATGGAGAATGGGGACCCCCCCACCTATATCTGATCCCTTTCTCACTTAGCAACTTGGTGAGGGGTGAGCAAAGTCTTCTCTTTGTGAGGGTGAGCAAGGACAGGTCCTGAAACACTGATCTTCGAAGAGCCATATCGCACCGGGCCCTTTTTCCTCACCCTTTCAAGGATGAAAGGATGTCCCCGTAGTTATGAAAGCGGGTGAGGACCGATCTGGGACCTCCAGCCATGCCTACGGCCCTGTGAATCCTTTAATGTTTGCCTCATTTATCATGTCATTGTCAAAGATGAGTTTCGTAATTTCATACAGGGCTCTCCTTAGGTCTTTCTCAGTCTCTCCCTCTTTGTCCAGGATCCCAAAAATTCTGAGGTTGTTGCGCCTTTCATGATTTTCGAGATCGTCCATTTTGAGCATTATCTCTTCCTCTCTCCTCTCCACTTCTGAGAGGCAAACATCCATCTGGGTCTTCAAGGTGTCCAAGGAGGACTGGTTGTGCTCTACCTCCTCCAGTCTTTCCTCCATTTTGTCGATCCTTTGGGTGATTTTGTCGACTCTACCGCCAAGGTCCGCTCTCATATTCCTGATCTCCTCCATTGGCGCTGCCACATCTTTTTTGGTTGTGGCTGAGACGTGGTGTTCAGTTTGTCTAGTCCTCCTTCGTTTATTCTTGGGGTGTACTCAAAGTTAGCTAATATAGCCCTTGCGTCCACGCGCCCCCTCTCTCCTCCATATATGCATTTGAGTGAGGGTAGTCCCCTGCTGGCGTTCACTAGTCTCTTTGTCCCCCTGTAGCTCAGAGCTCTCCTGGGCGTCAGTGGTTTATGGGTCCTTGTCTGGGGTTTGGTCTCTGATTTCCTCTGAAGCTTATCAATTTATGGAAAACTCCTTTTGCCCATTTGCCTAGAGCAGACCGACACTTCCGTTCGTGGGCGTAGGGCCTCTCACCGTTTCGGGCCACCACTCCAGAGATCGGGGTCTTCCGTCCTGGACCGATCTGCTCAGATTCACCTAGCACTCTTTCGAGTGGGGAGGCAGGCACACGCCCCTGGAAAGGGGGCCTACACCTCCTTGTTCTTCCTCTGGGTCCACAACCTTGCTGGTTCTTCTGGATTCTTCCAAACTACTTTGGGCCTCCACTTCTTCCTGGTGGCACTCTTAGCTTGGCTGTGGGGATCTGGGATTGTGGGGCCCCAACCTTATTCACTGTGACTCCTCTTGGCGCTGTTGGCCTGGGTTCAGTACATCTCCCTTAGCATGTACGAGTGTCCAGTTCCTTCTTTGCAGCAGTCTCCAGGGGGGGTCAGTCTCCTGCTCCTAGCGGGGGCAGAGAGAACTGTGTGTGGCTTCAAAGTCCAGTTCCTCTCGGGCCGCCCGAGTCACAGGTCAGGTAATGTGTGGGGTGCTGAATGCCCAGCACTGTGTTCAAGTGTGGTCTCTAGTCATACTGCGATGGGAAAGGCTTTCTCATCCCCCTCTCCCTAACTGGGTCTGCTATGGGGCCCGGGTGCATCCCCCAGTGTTCCAGTGCGGGTCCCGAGGGACTGACTGCTGAGGAGGGTCGGGGGGGCTCACACACCTCTTTTCTGTTACGCAGGCCGCTTCTCCGGTTCCAGAGACCTCCTTGCTGGCTGGGTGGCCGCTCTCCCCTCCAGTGGTCCCCTTCTGTAAGGATGCCAGATCTGGAAGATGTAGGGGCCCAAGGTGGGCTGCCGATGGGGGAGTGGGGGTGGGTCACAACCACCTCTTTGTCCTTCTCTAGCACCGGCATGTGTGTAGGCTGGGCAGCTTCCCTCCCTTCCCATTAGCTGTGCTCCGCGTCACAGGCGGGACGGAGCACTTTCATTTTCGGCCTCGGCTGCAATTTGGCCGGTCTCCAGTTTCGCTTTGCCTTTTCACACCGCTCTTTCACCCTCCTAGGAGAGGGGGAGGCAGAGTCCTCCCTTCTCCCTTACCACAGGGTTAGTAGCTGGGGGTGAGGGGCAAAAAATGGGGGCTTCCTTAACTTTTCGGGACCGCTACGGGAGAGGTGCAGAATCAGGGACTTACCATCAGCACGCTGGTGGCCTCCAAGAGATTACATTTTTATTACATTTGCACTATGGAATTGTAGGGACCCCACTTTGCCCTAGAATATCCTGCATGTCAGTTCTATACTTTACAAGGGACATGGTGTTCCATACAGTACAGCAGTGGCTTACGTAGAATCATACGATCAATGCTTTGAAGGTCTTCGTCCAACAGCAGCATTTGGGTTGGTAAGTTTAAAGCCTGTTTTAAAAATCTGTTTCCAGTTAGGGGAAAGGTGGTACACTGTCGAAAACCCCCACAGTTCTGCCCTGTAGGCTACTGCTTGTCTAGATTGCAGTCCATACACTTTAAGGGCTGGGCTAATTGCCCCTTTGCAGCGCCCTTTTGGAAAAAAGAACAGTTTTGTTCAAAAAAGGCACTGTACCTTTAAAGCTTCAAAAACAACATTGGTGTCTACTTTGGCTTGACACCTTTGAATCTCATTCTTTTAGCTCCTAGTTTGAGATCCCTAACCTGTTGAGTTTTGATTATAAAGTTGCCCTCAGTCCTAGGGCTTTAAAGTGTACCCTGCACCTCGTTCTTGGCTTGCTATGTCCTTCCAGCAGAGCAGTCTTGAGATGGAGAACATATCTGAGGTTTCCACAGCCCTAACCTGGGAATTAGCGGCTTCCCCACTGGTGCTCCGTGCCTTTATCTAACTCGCCACGTCTCGGGGTCTTGGGGTCTGTTTCTTAAACACTGGTCCCAGTCTGCATCCAAGATGAGTCGCAACAGTCTTTTACCTATAGGAATCTCTTCTCTCTCCTTTCATCACCCCTCCTTTAATTTCTCAGGTTCCATCAAAGGTTTGCCAAATACTTGTACCTCCAGCCGACTCTAGTCCAGCCTGCAACTCCTGCCTCCTCTACTTTCTTTCAGATGTTCTTCACCTCCTCAAATCTCACTTCCATATCATCCTTGTAATTCACTCCAACCATTTCATACCTCCTCCTTGTAATTCACTCCAACCTACTGCTTAATGCTTCATCCACAACTTGCTCTATTGTTCTCGCCACACTCCCCTTTCTTGATGATTTTCCCACCATCGCCTTAGTAACTCTTGTCCCTAAAATGCTCCTTCCCGCCTCCTCAGTCACTCGCCCTCCTGCCACTTTCAAACTCTCTGTTCTCCATCGTCTCAAATTCTCTCCATAACCTCTCCAACTTTTCTCTCCGCCTGCAAACTCCATCTCTTATTCGTCAAATTCAACCAAGCTGTGAACTTCCAAACTCCCTTTCACTGCCCATCTGGCAACTGTCCTTTATATATAACTGGTGCAGAATAGCTCCTCTAAAAGTGGCTGGAGGGATCAGGTGACCTGTCTTAAGCATGTTCAGTGGCACAGATTTCTAATTCTAGGACCATGAAGGACGTCGAAATAGGCTAGCCACCCTTTCAAATCTCTTTTCTGTGTTCTTTGCTGCAGGTTAGTTTGCATCTGATCTCCCCTTGATTTAAAAATACCTCTCCCTCTGGGCTCCAATCTAGGGAAACTGGAGTTTTCCATTTAGGTAAAATCAGACCATGCTTTGTGAATATGGTCTTCTAAAAAGGAGGCATACACTTCCCATTGTCCCTGTGGGCAGTAAATGTGAAAGAGGTGTAGGTTTCCCATAACAGTTATTTCTGTGGTGCGGGTGTGCTAGTATGGGCTAAGATTTGCGCATACACTTTATTCAATAGAATCCATAGTTGCACTTCTCAGTACCACACTGGGTGTTCCCTCTGGGATAGAGTATGATTCAGGGAGATGCAGTGCATCACTGGTGATTCCTTTCAGAATGGCCTTAACGTCTGGGGCCTGTGAAAGGTTTGTCAGGGTCCTTGCTGGCTTTAGGCACCCATTTACGGTTTCCATTTATGGTCTTCCACCTCCCGGATCCATTCTGGGTTTTCCTTAAGACAAAGGGGTAATTTTTGGAAATGTATATCTTGAATATTGGGATTTTCCAAATATGCGGGGTCGGCTTTGTTAAGTATTAGAGAGGTCCTCAAGGAGCTGGGGATGCCATTCCCAGGTTCATGTGATAATCACAAGGCCACTTCAACAGACTTCCAACTTCAACAGGCAACCACGGAATCACCTGCAAGTGAGCTCAAAACAAATTACAGAGATGCCAAGAATAATCTGTCCCTATGCAGCCTACACAGAGTGTATGAGGATTTGTGTATGGAAAAATGTCCTTACAGGACAGGGGGCATTTGCACTCCTACTTGAAGGTCATCAGAGGTAAAGCAGGTAAAGACCCAAAAAACAGCACAAATAGACCAATGCCCATAGAGTACTCCTGTCAATTTAGAGAAAAGAAATGGATGTTGCTGCCAGGGCTATTGAGGAGGGTGAGTGCGCATGTGCGTGTCCAGTACATTTTTCATTTCAGGACTATGCAAATAAGTGCTCTGATCCCATTCCTCTCGGCAATATCCCAAACATTTGGAAAAAAGGGGACAGAATGGAGATTACTCAGTAAAGTGGTAAATCGTAATACTACTTGTGGCTGACATGCATAGTTAAGCACCTAACAGGGGAGATGCAGAGGTTTTGGATGTGCGATTTTAACAGAAAAAACAATATTTACTCACCATCGAGTTGAGTAATGCGTTTCCTTTTCCCAGAGACCTTCTCATCCATACAAAAGGGATTCTTCTCTTCTTTAATCCTGGACGAAACAACTGAGACAATGTCCACAGACAGGGTTACTTTATGAACATTAAAACGTTCAATTGGCAGTACACTATTTTGAATCAAACTTAAAGGAAGCAAAACAAGTACTACTACTGAAAAAAAGTAGAATATACGTATACAAATGATGGATATTAGGTCACCTTGATGGTCCTATTCTGCCCCAAATTCATGATTTGGTTTCTTTCAATTAAGCAATATTCACCAGGTCCATAGGCTGCACGGAGTGGTAATAGCCTGGGGCCAGAGTTATCAGTTAATATAATCGTGGGTCTGCAGGTCTTTCCTACGTGATAGATCCTGTAGAACGAGTGATTATTGCTATTAGCACCTTGCGTTTGCTATCAGGTTGCTGACAGTTATCTGTTTCAAATAATAGGCTGTGGTGAGCATGAAACCCATTGGTTGAGAGTTAAGAAAAACATTGTAAAAGATGATACCCATAGAAAAGGAAGGCTTGGCTCCTATCAGAGCCCATTTTTACTTACATGGCTGGAACTGTGGGCCGCTGTTGGGGAAACAACAAGCACCAAGTAAGTGTAGCCAGGGAGCTGGCAGGACTGGGGGAGTGACGGAGAGGACAGCAGAGGAGCATTTGTTGGGTGAGCAGGAGAGGCAGTGGGGGGGCAGCAAGAAAGCGCTAAAAGGGCGGGCAGCAGGAGAGTGCTGGGTGGGAATGCAGCAAGAGAGTGCTGGTTTCAGCAGGAGAGTGATGGTGGATGGCCTGGAGAGCGCTTGAAAAGCAGGCGAGCAGTGTGTGGGCGTTTGGGCAGCAGGAAAGCTCTGGGTGGACGAGTGGACAGGCAGCAGTAGAGTGTTTAGGTAAGCTGGCAGGTAGCGCATTAGGTAAGGGAGAATGCATGTTGCTCAGAACCCAGACTTGGATTGTCAGATGCAGCCTGGATTATGAGCAGCCATATGAAACCATACAATGGATCACCTGGATGCAGGGGGCACGAGCTGGCTGGGTTGCTTGAAGATGTGACCATGTGGAGCACTACTGCAGGTGCCTTTACTGGGGCCTAAATAAAGGGAACTGAAGAAGCCTAGTGATACACCTATGGATTGGTAACCAGCATCCACAAACACAATTAAAACCATGGTGATATTCTGCTTTCACTGACACTCAGAGAGCACACAAGATGGTGCCTGTGTTGGATGAGGGTAGATGCTGGCGATTCATTGAACAGCATAGCTGCCTGCAGGAGCTGAAATGCATGAGGGGGAGCAGGCATTCACCATTGAGTGGTAGTGGTAAAACTGGGGCTACAAGCCATTACACATTTTGAGGGGAAAGGGAGTGGCAAAGGAGGTTTGGTAGAATATGGCAACCCACTTGGCGATTTTACAGGAGTTTTCCCCAACAACAACTAAGAGGAATCTATGACGCAGCCATTGTATGCAGGACGTTAATGCCCTCAGTAACTGAGGAACCCCACATGAGTGGCCTGGAACCCAAAGGTCTAAATGCAGAGGGAGAGCTGTGGAGCAGGCAGTGGAAAAGCCAATACTCAAGATGACAGACAGCCAACCTTTCCTAACTGGAAGGCAATTTGAAAGAAATGTGGGGGTGAAAAAAGTTCAAGAGACCAAAACAGAGGGTGATCAGACTGATGAGTCTCCAACACAAAGAGATCTGCAGACATGTATTATAATTACAGATGGAAGTGTAAAATGATTTGAGAATCTAGAAAGAAACGGCTGTAAAAGAAACGTCTGATCTTTGATTGGCAGATAAGGCACAATACAAGCATTTCTTTTAAAACACTTTTCCCCGGAGGCCATGCCATATTCCTCCTGCTTCTAAGCACTGTACTGGTAAGTATTATGTTAATAAGAAACGTAAACTCCAAACCCAATGATTACTGAATGCTGTGGTATGCACATCTAAAGAGAAATATATGGTAAGATGGCACAGTGGGTTAACTGCTCACTGATGAGATCTGTGTGTGTTCTGCAGGTCACAGGTTTCACTCTTCGCAAGGACTACTTAAACTTTCTTTCTTCTGAGGGCGACAAACTAATATTAATTTTGGTTGCCGAATAACATTCTTTTTTGTGCGAGAGTGTTTCATGTAAAGTGCTTTGGCGAAAGCGCTATATTTCGCTATATTTATTAAAATAAATGCCTAAGGGCTACCATCAATTAATCGAAGCATAGTGTCAGAATAATGTCAGTTATAAATTAGTGTTGCTTTAAAACGTTTGCTTTGCTTCCTTGAAATATGCTTGAATATTATTTTCTACTGGCATATCTGATACCGATTTAAATATACACTATAACTAATACCACTTTTGCCTCTCCTGATGTTTTGAACTACATCCCTTATCTTACAGCATAGTCGATTGTGAGGGATCATTAGAGCCAGAGGCCAAAGCATCCGATTAGCCACATATAGCATACCCCTGATAGTAAAGATGCCATGCATATGGGGGACTAAGCGTCATTTTGTTGGCCTATGATGGCAGAAATTGGGCATGAGGTTTTACAATACATGCAGTGATATACCATTTGCATGAGGCATTCATTGTCATTTCTTGGGGCATTTGAGGATGCAAGCAACTCATGGTTAACATACCATTCATGCAATGAACTATGATGTTAATGGATCGTTTGAGGTTCAGCATGGCACACAATGGAATCAATTACATGTGGGGCTGCACATGCGCTGGGCACAGCATGGCAACAATTAGACATGTGAGGCTCTCCACTACATTTGGTGACCGTACCCGGGGTATGAGGCATTAACTGTCACTGGGTAGCTTTACTGGACATTTAAGGATCCATTTGACATATGATAGAAGCAACTAGTAATGAGGTTTCCAACATATTTTGTAGGCTGTAAGTCTAAAATAGACAAAAGATGGCAGTAACCTCAATTAAAGGCTACATTTGGCATACTGTATTATTATGACAACACCTGGCATGTGCAGATATAAATGGTATAAGATGGCCATATAAGGCTTTGGTGGCATATGCATGGCAGTGCCCTTGCCCCATGTTGGTTCTACTGGGTCTCCCCCTGTCATAATATGACATATCAATGCAGTACCCTAGTTAAAATGTGGTTAGTGTGATTCCAAGATGGCCGTCACACCGTGAAGAAGTGTTTGCGAGCGCTCGCTTCTGGTTTAGCCACATCCTTGCCAGGGAGTGATCTGGAGTGGGCGTCGACCACAGGTGGAACCACGCAGGGACCGTCGGCAGCCCCATGTGGTGGGAATCCCCTGGCTGTCCAGCACAGGGTGTGGCATGCCGGCAGCGAGACCCAAGGAGAGAGCCTTTGCTATTCCAGGAGCGACAAGTAGATGGACGCTGTCTTTCCCTCCCCAGTGAAGCGCACCAGGCGCCTGGGTGGACTCCGCACTGGAAGCGCTGGTAACTTCAAAGGAAGGAACGGAAAGCCCTGGTGCAGCACGATAGGGCTTGCACCCTACCACTGGCAGCAAACCATGAGTGCCTAGTTCTCGTGTCCGGAGTGTAGGGAGCAGGGCGCCTTTCAGAACTGGCCCTACATGAGTCTCACGCATCCAGCTTTAACATGAAAAAGGATGTGGTGGGGGGCGTGACTTGGGCAGCCATGGAATAGGCTGCGATCCCGTGGAGCTCCGAGATCCGGCGAACAAATCCGACAAAATACGCGTGCTATTTTATCTTATGATAGCTATGGAACGTATGCAGAGGAGTGTGAAGACAGCGTGCAGAATATGAGTGGGCTGCCTGCACGCCTGAAGTTGAGGAAGAGCCAGAGAGATGCATTGTATTTCGGGACCGTCCGTGAGACGAAAATCAAAATGGCGGCGGCAGATTAGAACAAAGAGATACCGAGGGGCGTGTCTCTGCAATCGAGTAACGACTCTAGCAGACGGATATAATTGCATATACAAAAGACACAGTATAATGAGTAAAGCACTGCTCGTAGCTGGCGGCTGCTAGCAGCGTGTGTCCTCTCTTGACTGAGCGGAGAACATTCACGCACCGAAGAAGAGCATCGGCGGTGTGTCCCTGTTGACATTTGGGCGCAGAACGGAGGCTAGCCGCTGCAACATTTATCTAATGCGAGCCCGGGGTGCAGGCGGAGAGCCCACAGCACTGGTGTTGAGAGCTGAGAGCACCGCAACGTAATCCTCGACATATAGACTGAGGTCACGGACCATATGATGCAGTGAGAGGCTGGGGGACACGAGCGGGCAGACCCCTTGCTGCGCCGCTTCCTGGGCTACGATATAGGAGAGCTCAGCGCCGAATACAGTATATTATAATTACAAGTAATTGACTTTGGGGATTTAAATTGATCTGTGGCCAATACGGGAATAAAGCGCTATCAAATCCCATGACATGGCAAAATGGGAATAATGGAACAAGCTGCTGGCTGATGATAGCGAGCGTGAACCATGTCACAACAGGAACACACCCTGCGACCAGGCAGTCAACGAAGTAAGGAAGGGGGGAAGAAGTAAAATGGGGGGGACAGTGAAGACGAATGCAAGATGGCGTTATGGCTGGACTGGTGGGGACCCATGATGTTGTGAATGATACAACAGGAGAAGCGGCCCCACGAGGAGTGAAATACTGACAGCAAAACTGTGAAACAGGAGAAGAACAGGACAGGCCTGACTGGCTGCTAGAGGATCACGACACAGCGAGTAAGCAGTGATCAGGCCAAACACAAGCGCTCAGGATAAGCTTCCTTTGATGTGGAGGTGAGGAGCTGGACTACCTGTGGGCCTGGTGCTCCGGGGCAGTAACGGAAAGGCGAAGTGAATGACTTCTAGACACGAGCTGGCGGAGCACGAGGACTGTAGGTGGAGAATAAACGTGGAAGGACACAATCCACTTGAAAAGCAATTTCATGCGCCATAGCACAACGCAAGTTGCAGAGGTAGTAACCCCAACGACTGGAAGACCTGTTAGTGCCACAACAAAACCACATAGTCGGAACCATACACGCAAGTAGGGTAGCGCAATGTCAGTGAAAGGACTGAGAGCTAAGTCTAAACAACCTACAATGGAGGTCTTTGCAAAAGCGCAGAGGACCCCTACAACGGTGGCACAAAGCATGGTAGCAACTCCCACAGAAGAAGCCTCAGAAGGTGACAAGCATCAGATCCTGGCAGCCATAACGGAATTGAGCACCAAATGGGGCTCAGCGATGGCGGACCTACGGACAGCCGTAGAGACCAAAATCGATGCAGTAGGAACTGAACTCAACCTGCTACGACAGGATTTTAGGGCGCTGGCAGTGAGAACGAGTGGTCTGGAAAGCGCAGTGAAGATCAATACAGATGTCAGCGCAAATAACGCAAAAGAGGTCCATGTGTTAAAACAGCAGGTTGCCAATTTCGAAAATAGAGTAGAAGAAGCGGAAGGAAGGGCGAGAAGAAACAACATACGGGTGGTCGGCCTGCCGGAGGGGGAGGAAGGTCAAGACCCCACAAACTATGTGGAGAACATGATCCTCCAGGAGATGGGGGCAGACAAGCTCTCTCGGGGGTTCACTGTGGAGCATGCGCATCGTGCCCTGATGAGGAAACCACGACCTGGGGCCCCGCCGAGACCGATAATCGCGAGGATTATTAACTATAAAGACAGTGAGAAGATCCTGGAATACTTTCGTAAGGGCGGAACAATAGAGAGAGCATCCACCAACATAACATCACGGCATACCCGGATTACACAATGCTGGTGCAGAGGCAGAGGTATAGCTATGTGGCCGTCAAAAGGAGGCTGCGTACGGCTGGCATCAAGTATATGCTTCTGTATCCCGCGAAACTGAAGGTGCTGCACAAGAGCAGAGCGCTTTTCTTCGACACCCCAGAGGAGGCGGTGTCATGGCTGGACCTGCAGGGCTGTCCGGAATAAGAGGCGGACCAAGATCGTCAGGAGCATGACAACTGAGGAGCCTGTGTCATGAACATTGAGGGGGTAAGTGGGAGGGTGGCCCTGTCAGGGTGATAAAAAGGAGATCGGACAGACATTATGTAGCCTTCGGGTCTTGTGCCCCAGCCGGACTGGAATATAGTGGATAAAATGCATATAGGAGCTGCATAGTGCTAACATAATAAAATGGTAAATAGGAGCAAAGGGATGGAAGCAACCCACCCTTGAGAATTAGTAGTTAAGTGGCCACTAGGGCGACTTCACCCTACTGAGCCCTGGGCATAGGTTTGTGCTGGACAGGACTAGATGTGGGGGTGCCTGGGACCCAGGGATGGAGCTGGGCAACAGTTGGGGAGGGTGTTGTTGGGGAAGGGCTGGGAGGTGGGTGGGAGTTTGGAGGGAGAGTTTGGTGTGTATATAGTTTTGGGGAGTTTAAGTTTGAACATGAGCCTATTTAGAAGAGTTGGATGGTTGAATCTGCGCTTTGCGGGTGGGAGGGTCTGTTTGAGGTAAGGAAGGGGAACTCTAACAAGCTATGGGAGATCTTAAAATAATCACATGGAATGTCAGGGGACTTAACAGTTATCTGAAAAGGAATAAGGTTATGTTGTACCCGTGAAGGCAAAAGATAGATATTGCATTGCTGCAGGAGACACATCTGACACGGGAAAAGATGGAGATGGTGGTAAAGAAATGGAAAGGGTTGTGGTGGGCTCGACATACTCTGCTTATGCTAGAGGAGTACTTATCTGGGTGGCGCTGCATGTCCCATTCCAACTATTACAGGAAGTGTCGGAAACGGATGTGAGGATGGTCATATTGAGAGGGCTGGTGGAGAATAAGGAGATAAGCATTATAAATACTTATGCCCCAACCAGAACACGGCAGCATATTTTAGAACTCTGTGCACCAACCTTTGTATGTGTATGGGTAGCGTGGTGATCTGGGGCGGGGATTCTAACTGCGTACTAAACCTCAAGGTGGATAGATCAGATGGCAAGATTGATAGACCCGCCCCAGCGTCTAAAGCATTGCAGGCACTGCTAGATGACTTTTGCCTGGCAGATGTGTGGAGAACGAAATACCCCCAAGAAAGGCAATATTCACACTATTCCGCCCCGCAGCAGCTGCATACAAGGCAGACTATGTCTTTTCTACGTCGGATGTAATAATAGAGATTACTCAGGCAGAATATAAAGCGAGGGTCCTCTCGGATCACTCGCCCCTGGTTCTCGGGTGGCAATACTGCCCCCCGAGAGCACGGATTCCGATATGGCCCCTCTGAGCAGAGGCGCTTAAGGACCCAGTTTTTAGCGAGGACATAAGGGAGGAGATTACTAACTACTTCGAGACGAATACGGGTAGTGTTGACTCAGCAGGTACATTATGGGAAGCCTTCAAGGTAGTGATGTGAGGGGTTGCCATAGCAAAATCAAAAGGCCTGCAAAGGGGGCTAGGGGGTGTGGCTGACCTACAAAGAATGGAAAGGGAACTAGAGAAGGCATTAAAGGGTGGAAGTGAAGACATGAAGTTGGTACTTAAGCTGCAGCAGAAATGTGCAGAATATTGGGAAAGGCTCTGCAACCTCAACTACAAAAAATATATAGAGAGACAGCACGCGGGAGGGGATAAAACAGGACGGCTCTTAGCATGGTTATACAAGAGCGAAACTCCCAGACCTACGATCAGAACAATAATGAGAGAAGATGGTAGTGTAGTGGACACCCAAGAAGGAGTTAACAAGGAGTTTGCAGAGTATTATAAGTTGCTATATGGGGATGAGGAGGGAAGTAGCCAGGGGGAGAAAATGGAAACATTAGAGGATTTAGGACTGCCTATGATAAGTGTGGAGGAAAGAGAGGAGCTGGATGCACCAATCACTCTGGAGGAGTTAGAAGAAGTGGTGAGGCAGCTGCCTACTTGTAAGACCCCGGGGGCGGACGGGTTCCCAAGTGAATTTTATAAAGTATACAGAGAGGAAGTGCTCCCCCGAATGTTAGAAATGTTAAATGAAGCGTTTGAGGTGGGACGGTTGCCGGAATCACTCAGAGAGGCGATCATAATACCGCTTCCCAAACCCGACAAGACTGGGCATAGCTGTGGTTCTTACAGACCTTTGTCGATGTTGAACCAAGACAGCAAGATACTGACGGCTGTCTTGGCAAACAGATTGCGAAGAGTAATTAGCAAACTAATACACCCCGATCAGACGGGCTATGTCCCGAATAGAAATATAACGTATAATCACAGGCGACTCCAACGGGTTGTCGAACGGGGAAGTAAGTATGAAGGCGAAATTGCGATCGTGTCCTTGGACGCAGTGAAAGCTTTCGATTCGGTCAAGTGGCCATGGCTGCTGGCGGCCCTGGAGGGGTACGGAATGGGGCCCGGTTACACAAGGTGGGCGAAGATGCTGTATAGTGAGCCGCTGGCCAGAGTTAGAACGGGATCAGTGATATCCGAGAGATGGCAACTTAGCAGAGGCACCAGACAGGGGTACCCATGGTCCCCGATGCTTTGCATATTAGCCCTTGAGCCCCTAGCAATATACCTCAGACAACAATATGATACAATAGGTATCGAGGTGGGAGGGGAACGACACCTGATCTCCTTATATGAGGATGATTTGTTGTTGTACTTGAGGCACCCGGAGGAAAATCTCCAGTACATCCTGGAGGTGATGGAGAGATATGCGGGGCTGTCTGGGATAGCGGTGAATCCCCAAAAATCTAGCATTTTTCCGTTGGGCAGCTATAAGAGAACCCCTGTGAGACGGTTACCAGTGTCACAAATACCATGGGCGGTTAGTTCTTTCCGGTACCTTGGGATAGACGTGTACCACACGGTAGAAGAGGAACATAGGCACAACACCGAGGTAGCTATTGTGAAAATCGAGAAGTGTATGAAATTCTGGGTGAAGTTGCCCCTAGCAATGATGGGATGAGGTGCAATGCTGAAGATGGTGGTCCTACCTAGGCTCCTGCATTATTTTGGTAACATTCCATACATGATACCCAAGAAGTTCTTTTCCAAACTGAATGGTATGTGTAGGGATTTCCTGTGGCATGGAACTCGGAACAGAGTGGCGCTATGGAAGCTGCAAAACCTTTATGAAAAAGGGGGGATAAAACTGCCTAATTTTGAGGTTTATTATGTGGCGAGCCAGCTGCAATATGTGGCCAAATGGCTCTCGGATGAAGCGACTCCCAAATTCAGGTTGTTTGGACATGATTGTGCCCCATTTCACTTAAGAGTGATGATCTGGCTGCCCAAGACAGAAATGGGAGAGTGCCCTAGGATGATGATGCTTGGGTGGAAGATGTGGCGCCGGGCATGCTGGATGATGGAGAACCCATTCCCATGCTCTCCGCAGGTACCACTGGTTGCAGTGGCAGGGGAAGATAAGCAGCTGAGGATGATAATCAGGAACCACTGGGAATCGGCGGGGTTGGTAACTTTAGGGGACATCTGGCAAGAGGAGACCATTACGGATTTTGAAGTGCTTGGGGAGGAAACGGGGTTGCACACGGGCCAGTGCATTACATATCACAGAATGATGCAGAGAATCCGGAAAACATGGCCTGAAACAGTATTGGCAGAAGAACCAGATGCTACTATAGAAGCAATATATGGTATATCGGAAGGGGGGCATGAGATTTCTAGACTGTATGAGATGGTGATGTCTAAGGTCGGGAGGGAGTTGACACAATTGAGACTAGACTGGGAAGCAGAAGCAGGAGTCCCGATAGAAGACAGGATGTGGGAACGTGCCCTGGGGTATCACAAAAAAGTGTCAAGGAATGCGAGATTAAAACAGATACAATTGTATACATGACACCTCTAAAGATATCACGGTTTGAAAATACAGGACGACAAGCATGTCCCAAATGTGACGAATAAAAGGCTGACATGATACATATGTTTTGGTCTTGCCCAGTAATTGAGCGTTTCTGGGATGAAGTGGCACAGAAACTAACGGAAAAGGGGGTCACGATCATTATAGATACAGCCTGGGCCTGCTTGCTGGGGGGGTTCCCTAGATCACAAAAACTTAAGCACGTCGGTAAACTGAAAGACCTAGCATATGTGCTTGCAAAACGAAGGATTGCCATGGGTTGGAAGACATGTCACAGGCCACGGGTGGAGGTGTGATGGAAAGAGCTGCAGAAATGGGCAGAGGCAGAAACAATGGTATGGCAAGAGGCAAGTAATGTAGGGGGAGAGGAGGAGGCAGGAACCCTGATGGCATGGAAATCATTAATAGCGGAAATTGTTTGGAACAATAAAAGATATGACAGAATCCACGGGTAGCGAGACCCCGCCATGTACGGCAGATATAGAGTGTGAAGAATGAATAGGCTCACAAAGGGGGGTGGGATGGGGGGAGCAGTGCCCAAAATTAAGTAGTGAATAATTGAACTGTTGATATATGCACTGCGTGTTTGGTTTGTATTGTTTGGTTTGAATAAAATTAATTAAAAAAAAAAATTTAAAAAAGGATGTGGTGTACGAGATCAGGCCCTAATTAGCCGGAAGACTGTTCTACAGTGGCATTATGTCAAAAGGTCCCATAACATCCAGTGGCGCTCAAATCTGGGGCTAACTTAGGTAAACATTGATTCCACATCGCTCAAGTGATGGATTTCAGTGACATCTTGCAAGATACACGCAGGAGATTTGGAACTAGGCATACACATCTTCATTACTGATTGTATATCCTTATCACAGACTATGCCAAGGAAAGCTTGCAGAGAAGGGACCTCAGTGGCATCATGCTTGGATACCGGTAAGAAGCTGTTATCAGCACATAATTTAAGCTTCTCTTAAGTAGCTGCTTCTCCCCCGGTGAGAATAGTAGAGTAAACAACAGAAATGCATTTCCCCACTTGGAAGGTACAGGCAGAACACTGGACTTTTCGATGAGGGGAACAAATAGGCGTGAATAGGAAATCGAAGAGATAGACAATAGAGAACAGTGCCACACTCGGTCAGTGAATAATCATTGATTTGCTGTCCAGTCTCCCTTTTCCGCAAATAGGAGTCGCATTTCAGGTTGTATTATCCACGTCCACCGTGTCCAATATGGCATAGTACGATTGTACGATAGAAGTACGATTGTACGATAGATGGTGGTTCTTTCTTTTTTTCCATTGTTTGATTATACAAGTCTTTGCGGCCATCATTAAGTTAGCCCATAGCCTTTCCGCTCCCCTCGCACCCATCTCCTGCTGCTCCTGCAACATTACAGCCAGAGCACCTGTGTTGCACTGAATTCCCTATCAATTCCCAATATTGCATGCACTTTTGTCTTCACTTCTTGCCAGAAATGTCTAAGCCATTGACATCCCCACCAGACATGTTCCATCTTTCCCACTTCCTCACATCCCCACATCCCCTCCAGCACTCTGCTGGCACCGATGGAAACATTTTATGAAGCCTCTACGGGTCATAATGCCACTGGTGTAGCACCTTATATTGCAGTTCTCGGGGCTGTACTGAGGTGTGCGAGATGAACCAACTCTTCAGTGTGACGTCCCATTCCTCATCTGTGAACGCATTTCCCCTCACCTTCCCCCATTTGTCCCTCAGCAATGTACCCCCCCCTGTAGAATCTTGTAAATTGCTGATATTAGTCCATTGTTATCCTCTGAGGATGATGTTAGCTTTTCCCATTCTGTGTATTCCCTTGTAGCCCCTTCCATCATTGTGGGGGTGCCCACCCAGTGTCCTAGTTGTTGGTACGTAAATAGATCCTCCTGTTTTAGACCCAGATCCCTTCTGCATTCTAATGTATGACTTGAAGTGCGTTCGCTCATATAGATCTCCTAACCCCCCCCTTAATCCCCTGTCCATCCACCGTTTGAATCTGCTTTATTCTCTACCTGGTGGGAAGGCCAGATTGTCGAAGATGGGTGTCTTCGGGGACATCCAGGGAGATAGCCCATACCTCTTGTTTAGTTATGATATATGATACAATATGGCATTTAAACGTGCCTATACACAAGTGTTTCAAGGCGCGACAAGGCAAGGGAGGGGGAACATTCACCATGGATGTTTTTAGTGGAAAGGGGGGTGGCCCTCTCCCCCCACCCCAAATGGATGGGGGGCATCTCACGTAGACCTCCCTCTGGCAGATGGTAGTGCAATCTGCCCCTAGGAAGGATTACATGATATGCCCCCATCCATTTGGGGTGGGGGGGCAGCAGAAAACATTGGAATGGCCCCCTAATGCATGGGGCAGTACGTGTAGCCCACCCCAGGGGCAGATGGGCACACTAATGTGTCCATCTGCCCCTAGAAAATGGGCAAAAAAAGAAAAAGAAAATTATAACGTGTTTTGGGTGGGTGTGGGCAATGGCGCAGACGGGCTAAAAAACGGTGGTGTGGAAGGTTGCCCAGAGCAATTGCCAGTGGTTTAGATTCATTCGAAACCTTCCACCCATCACTTTTGTGGTCAGTTTGTTTCTCCTTGTGAGAGAGGGTATGCCCAGACGTGGGTCTCTTGCTCGCTGCGCCACAGGGAACCAGGCTGCACCTCACTGAGGAGGTCCAACAAGGCCGAAACATGTCTGGGGTTGCTTGGTTTTCTGTGCAGAGGGGACCTGGCCTAGCAGTTCGGGCTGGGCTGTTACCTTCGGTGGTGGCAGCTGCTGACTGATTTGCACACTGCTGGTCCCCTTTTGCAATGGCGCAGACGGGCTAAAAAACGGTGGTGTGGAAGGTTGCCCAGAGCAATTGCCAATGGTTTAGATTCATTCGAAACCTCCCACCCATCACCTTTGTGGTCAGGGTGTGGGCACTAAACCACCATGGATGTTTTTAGTGGAAAGGGGGTAACCATGGGTGTCTTCTTTTCAGGAGTGCATGGGATTCCTGGTTTTGCTTGGTGGCTTCAACACCCTAGGCCGAAATCTGTAGGCTGTCTACAAGAGTAAAATCTGCTCTGCCGAAAGACTTGGGGTTACCAGTGGTTTAGCCTTTTCCCTTTGCGCCAGCTAGATGCACCCACACATGTGAGGTACCGTTTTTGTCGGAACACCTGTGGGAACGCAGGAGGGTAGGACATGTGTTGTTGGCGGTGTGTTTCGGTGGGTGGACAGAGGGAAATGTCTGAAAATTGAGTTTTTTTCGCCACATTTCGGACTTTGCCGGGGATTGTGGATAATAAATTCTGGGGCGATTCACCCAAGTCAGACCTCTGTGCATTCCCACAGGTGTCCACCTTTCAGAAATGCATGGGGTTCCCCGTTTTCATTGGTGGCTTCGACACCCTAGGCCCAAATCTGTAGGTTGTCCACAAGAGCAATATTCCTCAAAATCTGCTCTGCCGAAAGACTTGGGGTTACCAGTGGTTTAGACTTTTCCCTTTGCGCCCAGGTAGGTGCACCCACACATGTGAAGTACCATTGTCGTCGGGACACCTGTGGGAACGTGGGAAAGTAGGACATTTGTTGTGTTAGCATGATTTTCATAACGTTTCGACGCATTTGCAGCTGCACTTTGTCACACAACCCTTTCATTTCCCAAATGTGTTCTACATTTAGTCGCTGCTTTAGGCACTATACACTTTTGTAACCTGCACAAGTCACCTACCCTTCAAAAGGTCCGTCTGTGCTCTTTCAAAAAATGTATGCTTGCCCTTCTTCACCACATTTGTTTTCTTTATTTACATATGCTAAGTACGTCTGTTTAGGCCGTAAGCATAAAAATCCTGTGTACCTTGGCTCAGGTTTTGGCTTGTGTTATTGCTTGTTTTGTGAAACATTACAAAACATGTGTGATTTCCTAACTGGAATAGTCTGGGAATGTAGCAGAGCATTGCTTTTCTCAAAATTCACAGAAGCCATTGCCTTACCGGACCAACCATGTCCACCACATACCTTTTTTTCTGTCATTTACCCAATTTTCCCCTACATAGTTGTTGCCTGACCTTCCCAAACTTGAAATGTTGGCTACTTTTCAGAAACGTATACCTTCCCATTCAGCATTCCTACCCTCCTATTCCATTCCGTCCACGCATGTCCTATTGGACATAAAAGTCCAAAAACGCCTACCTCTCACAAAACGACTGGTAACCATATCAAAATATGTTTTTTTGATTTCCACTCAACCTGTTCTTGAAAGCCTGGAAGGCGAATTCAGCACAGCAAACCATTTGTTCCTAGCTCTTACAAGGAAAAAAACACAGGCTTCTTTGTACATCATTTTATTGGCATTTTCTGAAAAAACACAAAATGTTCTCCATTTTTGGTTATTTTCTCTCACCTCCCTATAGCAAACTAGGATTCCCCGGTGGCGTTACGACCACCTACATGTGGGAAAAAGGGGGCCAAAATTGGCCGAGATATCTCATGTAACAAAAAAGTTACAAGGGATTGAATGGCAACATACTGAAATCACCAAAAAAGGCCTTGGCACTGGGGAGGGGAAAACCAGGGCAGTTAAGGGGTTAAAGGGCCATGCTGTTCTCAATAGCCATGGCTGTACACGGCCCTGGCAGTTGCAAGCGTCCTTGTCTCTATGGAAACAGTAAACGGCACATCGGTCCACACCAAGATGGCTGCCGCATCCTGGGAGTCCTAGTGTTTGGACGGCCTCATGGCAGGACGAAGCTACACAGACTGGGACAGCTACAAGGAGGGCGACACAGTAAGCAGCTCGTCGCAATCATAATTGCTCCCTCAGCAAGGAAATATAGATCCGCTGAGGCAAAGGCCAGAGTGTTTTTGGCTCTGGTTCTCAAAGCATGTAATGGTAGATCGCCCGGCAAGTATCGCCCGGCAAGTAGCACTTTTGGTTCATTTTCTAATCTAGTCTGATTGACTACATCATGATAAATGTCGAATCTTGGCATTACCTGCAGGACTTTATGGTGATGAAGAGGCTGGAAAGTGATCACAACCCTATTGTGGTTATGGTGGCAGGGGCACTGTTTGGCTTGAGGGGTGGTGAGGGCGGCAAAAAAGGGAAAACTATAATATCTGAGTCAAAAGGCGGCGATACATTTAGAAACTAAGCTACCCATCATCTATGCAAAGATGCAGTGTTCATTAGAGATGTTTTGTTTCTGCGATGCTGATAATGTGGGTTATCTGTTAGAATCCCATGAATCAATCACTAGCATCTTGGGAAATGGGTTGAGCAGGTCTCGATCAGCTGGAGGAACCAGGCCAGTCCACAAGACTCTCTGGCACGACGCTGAAAAAAGGTCCTGATTGAGCTTGCAAGGGCACCTGGGAGAGGGGCCACTTGGCTCTGGTTGTCTTCAGGGCAGTTTACCGCAAATAGCTTAAAACCAAAAAGACAGAGCATTGTGATCACTTGTGGGCCAATCTCCTCCAAGCCTCTAAGTGGGAGACTCCAGGGGTTTTTGGCAATATGTTAGGTGGTGGGACACCAGGAGGGAACAACACCTGATCCAGAATGACATTTCTGAGGACGTTTGGCTATCCCACTTTGCAAACTCTATAAAGCGGGAAATTATGATCCCTATGGGGAAACCAAGGACGCCCTTGGCAGGTTTAGGTTGAGTGATGATGCGCCCCTGGTGTTGTCCTCGCACGGCATTGAGGTGGCTCTGTTGTTGCAGAAGTGGGGGAAGGCCCCTGGGACGGATTTGGTCCTCATTGACTGGTACCGACAGGAGGTGGTTATATGGCTCCCTTACTTTTTTTTTTACTCTTTAATGCCTTGTTAAAAGCAAACAGAGTTCCCTACTCCTAGACCCAGGCATTGCTTGTCCCCATAGACAAGAAGGGAGACAGGGGCCGCCCAGAAAAAATTATCGGCCTGTCTACCTCTTGGATGCTGGAGGCAAGACTTTTGCCATGGCAGTATTGAGCCACTTGGATGCATGGAGTTGACAGAGGGGGGTTTTGCATCACCCCCAGGTTGGGTTTCATCGTAACACTAGTACGGTGGACCAAGTGCTAAGGCTCCGTCTGATTTTGGATAAGTATGTTTTAAAGGCAATGAACATCTATGCAGTTTTTGTTGATTTAAAAACGGCATTCGATAGTGTGCCAAGAAGCAACTTGTGGAATGCATCGATTAAGTTGGGGGTACCACTTGGCATTTTAAGAGCAAACCATCTCTCTAGTCTAATAATGGGGTGAAAATCACATATGGGACAAGGGGGGAAACCACTGCTGGAATAAAAATTGATGTTGAGTCAGGCAGGGCTGCGTCCTGGCACCATATCCGTTTTGCCTTTTATAAATGGGATTACTGACCTACTGATGGCCGAGAAGTCTGATGCCCCATCGTTGGGTGGTGAACATAACCCAATCCTTTTATTTGCTAACAAAGCAGTTCTTCTTTCTCTGACATCCAAAGGCCTGTGGAAGCAACTTAAAATATTTGGGAGTTTCTGTGAAAGTAATGGACTCTCAATAAATGTAAAAAAAACCAAGACAATGGTGTTCAGTAGAAAATGGGCCAGGAATACTCCTAGGTTAACAATTAGCTCAGGCAGTGGGGTGAATGAACAGGTCACAAGCTACGATTAACTGGGGGTCTGGTTGACTGGAAACGGTCTGGAAGGACCAGGTGAACAGGGCAGGCTTGAAGCTGACTAGGCACTGTGGGGCTATGTCTAGATTTACGAAGGCCCACAGGACAGGCCCGCTAAGCGACGTTCTACAGATTCATAAGTGCCAGGCCAGACAGGCCGCCCTGTATGGGGCGGAGCCCTAGGGTGCCCACAATTCAGACACACTCCTGTTAATTATGCAGAAATGTCTTAAAGCATCTCTGGGCTTGCCCGCAAGCACTTCAGTTTTCTGGGAGTTAGGCTTGCAAAGCATCGGTTTCTTATGTTGTCAGAGGCCAGTGTTTTACTCAGTGAGACTCTGCACTAGTGACAATTTGAGCCAGTACAGAGATGCTATCAACAATGTTTTGTCTGAGCCAGGCGGAGCCGATTTACCCTGGTTCTCCGGCCAGCAAAAAACAGTTGACTGGGTTCGGATGGCGAATTATTGGTCTCGCCCGACACTATTCTGGAAAACCCCAAAACACTGGTAAAAAAAACCTATGAAAGTAAATGGTTGAGAGAAACCCGAGCGAAACTCGCAAGGTCTGCCAGTCTGGCTCTATATCAGTCCAGGAAAGAATATCCTGGTCTTGAACATTATTTGGACAGAATGAAACTGAAACTAATTAAAGCACTGTTTATGAATCTGCGTATGGCGATTCTTCCCTTAGTTGAAGTCAAGACACTTAGGAATATACCAGCAATTTGCCCTTTCTGCCCACATGAGGTTCAATGCGTAGCACATTTTATTTTGTTTTGTCCAAAGTACTCTCACATTAGGAAAAGATTTTTAATACCGCTATTTAATCAGTTTTGCAATAGAAGAATTGATGTAGCGCTTGATCTTTGCTTGACGGGGGATTGCAAGCTGGCAACCAACTGTTTGGGTAATTATGCTCCAAGCTTGGAGGGTGAGACATAAACACGTCAACTTATTATAAGCCTTGCATCAGTAATTCTGAGTTTTTACATTTTGCTTTTAAACTTTCGACCTCTGATCTTTGGAACAACAGCACTGCATTTTATAGTGTTTTATTAATGTCTTAATTATTTATTGCAATGTATTGTGTGATTTGTTATGTTGTAAAATCTGTGTTTTACTCTTATGATCTATTTATTTGGATTGGAATAAAGTATTTGAATTGAATTGTTCCCCAGATTGCACAGCGCACATTTCCCCGTTTCTTGCATCCATTATTTTCCCTGCTTCCTTACAAACTCGCCTTTGCACTTTCCTCCTGCATTTCTCCTGGAGCTTGCCATTTCTGCTCGCTCGAAGCCTGCTCCTACTTCTTGCTCCAATTTCCTCCAACGCTCGCCTTCCTGGCTTTTCTCTTCTTCTCGGCACAACCCTTTTGTTCTCCGGATTAAGTCATCGTTATACCTGGTCTTACTTTGCCTTCACGGTCATCATCTACGCTATTCTGCTGCATGATTCATCTACAGGAGGTTTTTTCTCTGCAAGGTTTTTTTCCTCCATTTCTGAGACAGCCATCCTTTTAAGTAGCCTCCACATTGACTAGTAATTCTATTCAGTTGGCAGTGTGGCTACCAGGGGGGGCAGGCTTTAACTGTACAACTCCAAGTTCCACAAATCCTCCAAGGTAAGGCCTGTCGCATTATGGTACGGATCAACCCCCATATATCCAACAAAGATTTGTGACACTGACTTAAATGGAGGTGTGGTAACAGATTTACTTGGGGATTCCGTGTCCCTATAAGGGGGAGGTGGGCCATCCCTGGTGATGTCTAACTTGCCGTGTCCCCTAGAGGGTGTTAAGCTGAGCAGACTCACCTTTCTTGTCCCAAAAGGGATGGATCCTCTCATCAAATAATATAAACTGCCCATCTTATTCAGTTCATATTAATAAGAGGCATTTCCAAAACATGTCCACCTCATCGGGCAGGTTAGTAACCAAATAGTTCTAAAGTTGTAATGGCCTGCACAATCCTTTCGAGTCATGGCAAAACGTAACATCTCGCAGCCAGGTTCCCACTCTTGGGATAGGGCCTCTCCACCAAGCTCTTGCAACACATCTTTTGGTTAGTAGAAACAATAACACCAAAAATCTTTGCAAATGTGTGGCCACCTCCCTTGTATATCCCAGCAGATATGTTATCTCTTCACCCAGAATCAGATTGATCCTCTCAAACATATCCACAAAAATTCAGAAATAGCTTGAAAAAAGTGGTTTGAGCCTTGAAACATCGCAGATATGCTTGAAATACCCCGGGGTAAAACCTACTCAACCACATGGGTGAGTGATGCAACTGATGCAGAAACATAAAATGAAGGAACTTCAAGTGCATTGACATATATCCTTTGGCTATCCATCAATGTATTTTGCAAGGTGTTTGCCTGGCAGCCGGTGCACACTCTTTACCCCATTTTACAATTTTATTGTACAGATTGAAAATGGTACATAACAAAAGGTGGTGGCAGACCTTGAGGGCCTGGTAGCGGCGCTCCCTGATGTACCTGCATGCTCATCCTCCTCCTCCAAAGCCTCTGGCAATGTGTGAGTGCCTCTAGAGAACATAGGAAATGTCAGGTAAGGTTCCCCCACATGTGTTGGCATGCAAGGCACAATTGCTATGGTACAGAGTGTGACCCCACACATATGGGCGAATGGGCATGGTTGGACATTGGAGGATGTGGACATTGGATGATATATGTGGGGTCAGCGTCATGGGGTTGCTTGTAACGATAGGAGTATGACCCATGGCCTGTTGGTCTTTGGCTTGTGTGTGGGTAGGCCAGGGTGTCCATGCCGGGGCAGCTTACGTTTGGCACGCATGCTTCTGTTTCTTCATGGCCCCACATCTCGTACCCGGGTGCCACTCACATGGGGGGTGGGTGCGTAGTCCACGGCACTGTCATTGCACTATGGGGTACTGTTGTGCAGCCAGCAGGGCTGCACTGTGGTGCACAGTGATTGGCAGGCTGGATACATGTCAGTGTGTGGGACATGTACTTCCCTGTGTCTTGTTTGCCATGCTGAGATAGGGCAGGCCTACTGGGGCCGCAACATGCTGGTGTGATCGCTCATGCAACTCGATCCCGCTGGCACAGGGTACGCCAGCAGGGGTGTGGTGCCCATCCCATTAATTTGGTTAACTTGCCTGACCTTCCCGCTGCTGTGAGGCTCAGGTGTGCCCTTGGTGGCCTGCCCCATGGATGATGTGGAGCGTGGCTGATGTGCCAACCCGTCACTCTGCCCTGTTGGCTTGCCCAGCTTCCGGGTCTGCCGACTTGTGTCCCTATCCACTTGGGCACCTAATGCTGGGTTGCCATTTGTGCATGCATTGTGGGGATAGGGGGTTGACTAATCTCCTGGCTGCTGGCACCCGCCTCTGCAATGCCCACTCCCTCGATCCCTTCAAGATCCAGCACTACGCTACATTTCTCCTCCCAGTTGGTGAGGACCAGTGGCTCTGGAGTGCCTCCTCCTGTCGCCAGGGACTCCTGGCAGTGTTGTGACAGCATTCCCCGCACCCTAACCCTCCGGTTGTTACACTGCTTGCGGCAGTCCTCTCCGTCGCAGGGCAAACTGGATACTGCTGTCACCTTCTGGGAGATGGTAGTTCAGATGGCTGTCCTGCGCTGCCAAGTGGTTTTGCGTTGGCAGTTGCCATAGAGTTCATTGCAGTGTGAGATTATCTCATCTATGAGGACAAGCTCACCCTCGCTGCATTTGGGTTTTCAGAGGTGATTTTCAGCCATATTGCCGTTTATCCTCTCCTGGTACATATTTGTTGCTTACCAGGACCGGATAGCTGCAGGAAGTGGAGATATTTAAGGGATTGTGTTTTTCAAAATGGCCACCCATTCCAACAGTGACGCAATTTCCCCCGGTGCTGATAGCACTGGGATGGGCGGCGGAAGCGCTAATAGCACTGCTTTCTCAGTGGTAGCCCTTATTTCGGTGTAATGACCACCGGGGGCTGATAGGGTTACTGCTGGGATCGGGGGCGCATTCACGCCAGGCTGTGATGCAGTGCTAATTCTGCTGCACGACCCAGCGGTAACGCTATTACCACCGAGCGCTAATTGCGCTGGATTACTGCCGGACTTGTGATGAGGCCCCAGATCTGGTGATTCGTATAATCAGTTCAGCCTTACAGACATGGAAACAAGGCCAAAAGACAAACGTAAGATGCAATTGAAATCGTAGGAAAAGGAACCCAACCCATAATTTCTGGACTGTTGATGCACATAAAGCATTTGACAACAAAGACTGGAGCTTCCGTTTCACAACACTAGAATAAATGGAATTGGGTCCAAGCTGCATTTATGGTTCACAAGTGCTGTATAGATGCTCCATGGTAAGCTGCGCCTGTTACCTCAGTTCTTTTTTTACGGTGTTCATGATCGCATCAATTGATCAGGCTTTTAAGTCCTCAGTCTCTTAAGGAAGTTGGAGTGCAGCTGGCATAAATTGTACGGAGGGGTAGGTTGGGAGGGTCGATGAGGAATAGGTTGGGAGGAACATCCAATCGAAAGAACGTTACAGTTGGTAAGTAACTTGTTCTTCGAATGGATTGTGTCCTCCCACGTATTCCTCATCTTAGATAGGCTCCCAAAGCAGTAATAATTTGGAGGAGGGAGTACCAAAAATGTCAATCATGGACTGAATGGACAGCTTTTGCATCCTTGATATGATGTAGTGTCCAAGCAGTAATGCTTCACTAAAGTGTGCATTGACGACCAGGTGGCCATATCGGGACACCCCTCTGAAGATCCGTGGAAGTTGCCATGAACCTGGTTGAATGAGCTCTTAACCCATCTGGAGGCTCTTTCCCAGCCAATTTATAGCACCCAGAGATTGCTAGAATTATCCATCTGGATACAGTTTGCTTAGACACTCCAAGGCCCAATTTGTGTCCAGTATACCCAACAAATAGTTGATCACATTGTCGAACATTTGCCAGTCTAGAAATATAGAAGCTAAGAGCCATTTTTGGGTCCAGTCTGTGCATTGTTTCCTCTTCCTTACTAGCGTGTGGAGGAGGGTAAAAAGAAGGTAAAGTGATTTTCTGTGACAGATGGAAATCAGAAACTATCTTGGGCAAGAAGGATGGTTTGACTTTTAGAATAACTTTGTCCCTATGGAAAATGGTGTGAGGAGGCTTACAAGAGAGCGCCTGCAATTCACTCACCCTGCGGGCTGACGTTATTGCCAATAACAAAATAGTTTTTAGTGTGAGAAGTCTTAATGGGCAAGAATGTAAGGGTTTGAAAGGGGCACACATGAAATTTTAAGACTAAATTCAAATCCCAGATGGGCACCTGAAAAGGTGTCAGAGGATACACATTTGTCAGCCCTTTCAAGAATTGAATGACCAAGGGCATTTTAAAATAGGACACCTCTTCCGAGGAGCGCTTAAAGATAGATAGCGCTGCCCTTTTATAGTACCAACTTGGAGCCCCAAGTTAGCTAAGTGTAAGAGGAAAGAAAGTACTGTAGGAGTGTTACATAAAAACGGATCCAGATTCTTATCCCCGGACCAGTTACTGAACTTGTTCCAACAACATGGATACAAGGATTTTGTTGCTGCCACCTGGCCAAAAGATCTCCATTACGTCATCCGGGAGGTCCCAAAACTTATATCTCAGCCTCTCCGAAACCATACGTGAAGGCTGTATCATGACCTCTGGATGGAGAACCTGACCTTCCTCTTGCGAGAGAAGATCCTCTCTTTGTGGAAGACGTATTGGAGGGCAGATGGACATGTCCAGAAGGTCCGGGTACCGCGTCCTCCTGGCCCAATCTGGGGCAATTAGGATCATGGTTTTCCTGAACTTTCTCAACATCCTGATTACATGAGGCTTCATGGGGACTGGAGGAAACTCGTATAGGAGCGGAAACACCCAGTCCACCACGAACGCGTCCCCTAAAGCTCCTCTTGGGGGAAATTCCCTTGAGGAGTACAGTTCGCATTTCCTGTTGACCCTGGTTGCGAACAGATCCACTTGAGGGGTTCCCCAAAGGGCAAAGATCTCTTGAAGCACTTCCTGAGCTAGTTCCCACTCGTGAGAGACTGTGCTCTGCCTGCTCAGAGCGTCCACCGCCGTGTTCTGTTCTCCGGCTAGGTGAACTGCTGATAGAGAGATTCCTTCTTGCATTGCCTAGAAGCAAAGCTGCATTGCCTCTCTGCACAGTGGTAGTGATCCTACACCCCCTCTCTTGTTGAGGTTGTACATGGCCACTGTGTTGTCCGTCATTATCAGGACATTCTTTCCCTGTACAGAGGGCAGAAAGGCCTTCAGCGCTAGTCTGATTGCCCTCAGCTCCAAAAGGTTGATATGTAGTTTGGACTCCGATGGAGACCAATGACTGTCAGATCGTTGGTGTGGGCTCCCCACCCCGTGAATGAGGCATTCGTCACTACTGTTATCTCCGGCCATGGTTGCCAAAAAGGTTCTCCCTTGAGGATATGTTCCTTACAAGCCCATCATAGAAGATCTTGAGTCACTTTGGCCGGAACTCGCAGAAGATCTGACATCTCCCCGAAAATTGGGACCATTGAGTCCTGAGGGCCCATTGAAGGGATATCATCCTCAATCTGGCCTCTGGCACCAGAAAAATGCAGGATGCCATGAGGCCTAGAAACCTTGAAACTTTGTTACCATCTGTAGAATGTGGTGAGCTCTCTCCTCGGGAGGCGAGGCTTTCCCTGAGGACGTATCCAGGACTGCTCCAATGAATTGGAGTCTTTGGCTTGGAATCATTTGTGACTTCTTGTAATTGAGGGAGAAGCCCAGTCTGTGTAAGAAGTGGCAGGTCATGGACAGATGTTCCTGAGCACGTCCAGGCGAACTTGCCCTCATTAGCCAATTGTCTAGGTAAGGGTAAACGTGAATCCCCCCTCTCCTGAGACTCGCTGCCACTACCGCCATCAGCTTGGTGAAAACCCTTGGGGCAGAGGTCAGCTCAAATGGCAGAACCCGAAACTGATAGTGAACCCGAACCTCGGGTACTTTCTGTGCTTGAGATGGATTGGCACATGAAAGTAAGCATCCTGAAGGTCCAATGAAACCAGCCAGTCCTGAAGCTGAAGAGCCTGTAGCATCTGAGAAAGGGTTACCATCTTGAACTTGTCCTTCCTGAAGAACTTGTTCAAATCTAATCATCTGTCCATTTTGGTGATGAGAAAATAAGGGGAGTACCAACCCTTGTTCCTTTCCGCTACATGTACATGTTCTATTGCACCGTTCTCTAGCAGGGTTGAAATCTCCTGCACGAGGAGCGGGTCTGGAATTTTTACAGAGTTGGCTCCCAGTGCATGATCTTGAGGTCTTTGATGAAAAGGAAGGCAGTAACCATGGGTCACTATCTCTAGTGCCCAGGCATCTGATGTAATGCCCCGCCTTTCGTTCAGATACAAAGTGATTCTGCCTCTGACCGGGGTCTTGTGGGTGAAGACCTCAAAGTGGCTTTGTAGCGACTGCAGCAGTAGCTGAGGAGGTAGTAGCCGCTGCTGGGGCTGATTTAGCACCTCTCCCCTATGCACCACAAAGGGGTTTTCTCTGTTGGCATCTTTGACAGGCCTGCCCCCTTCCTCTTCCAAAAGAGGAGTAGAAACAAAAGGGACTCGTCCACCAGGAAGATGACCCTGCGTAGGAGTGTTTCTGAGGCTGTTTTATAGCGGCGCTGAGGGATTTTGCTGCCGCTCTGGAGGTCTGCAGCTTCTCCAAGCAGCCTCAAGCCATCAAAGGGCATATTGAGTAATCTGGACTGCACATCAGGTGCAAAGCCAGATTTTCCCAGCCATGCAAATCTGCATAGGACCGTGCTAGATGCCATCGACCTGCTTACACTATCAGCAGTGTCCAGTCCTGACTGGAGGCATTCCTCCATAGCTTCTTTCCCATCTTTCACTATCGGCAGGAAACCATCCCTTTCCTCACCCTCCGGGAATTGTTCAGCCGTTGATGTCATACAGTCCCACAGGGTGTATGTAAATCTGCCAAAGTGCAAGCTACATTAGTCGATTTAAGGGCCATGCTGCCCGAAGAAAAGACTTTCCGGGCCCAAGCATCAACTTTTTTTTATCATCCCTGTCTGGTGGTATTGAAGGGTAAGCTGAATGTCTAGTGGAGGTTGCCGCTTGTACCACTATACTTTCAGGAGAGGGATGTTTAGCTAGATATTCAGGATCTGATGAAGATGGTCTGTACTTTGCCACACATTTTCTATTTACTGTCAGACCCGAATCAGGGGTATCGCAATTTGTCATCACCCTTTTTTGCAGTGCCTTATGGAAGGGGGGTCAGGATCTTTTTGAGGTCCCTCAGTCAGGATATCAGTCATATAATCCTGGTCAAAACTTGGGGAAGCTGCTTTCCAACCATATGACATCAATGACCCTTCCCATGAGGTTCCTAAACCCAGGATCTGCATGATCTGCAGGGTCTGGTTTCCGAAATTCCACTTCAGGGGAAGTGTCTAGGCCACTGGCCTTTTGAGGACAATCAAAGATCTGTCATCTTGGTATTCAGGTCTACTAACTCTTCAGGAACCGCCCTGGCTCCAAACCTAACCCCAGCTGAAGTTACATCCTCTTCAGAGGACTGCTCTTCAAAAATAGATGTCATAGATTTGAAAAATTCTTGCCTGGGTTGAGGCTAGAAAACCTTTTCTGTTAAAGGGGGTGGCACCAATTTAGGCTTGGACAATGGCGTCGACTTTGGCATCGGTATTAAGGAATGCTTTGATAAAGGCGTCAAAGGCATCGATGGTATGGACGCTGGCTTCAACATCTTCAAAGGAGGCTTCGATGCCATCGAAGTAGGCTTCGACACTGTCAAAGGTATCAACGCCATTTTCATTGGCGGCTTCAATGTTATTGTCGTGGGCAGTTTCGAGTCGGATTTCGACTTCAGAAGTTGATTCCGTTACTCCGGATTTATGCACCGCGTTTTGCTTTTACATGAAGTGCCAGAGAACTTTCCCTTGATGACACCCTTGAATGTTTGTCGGATCTCGCGTGGCTGGTCTTTGATCTCCCTCTGTCACTTTTGGAGTGGGCAGGGGCATGACCCCCACGCAGTTTTTTTTTCGAGGGGTTCTGGGCTGCTTTCTCGAAGATTTTAAGCATCAAGGCCCTAAAGGCCTCCCATTTTTCAGGGGAATCGTACTTGGAAGGATAAGTCACCCTTCTCTCAGACGAGGAGGAAGAAGACCTGTGACGTTGCTTTTTTGACTTCTTGGATGAAGATGAGGAGGATTTCCACGAGCGACTCTTGGACCTCGACCTCCTCGACCCATGTCGAAATTTTCCTGAATCTTTTTGTCTTTTCAAAGATCTACAAGATTCCTCCCCCACCGCCAGCTTACCTTTCTGTTCCCTAAGAGCCTTATTGGACATGGCCTGACCGGAACCACGTTCATCAACCCAATAGTTGGGGCTGAGACACCAAAGGCAATTCGGATGGGGGTCGGTAATTGACATTTTCCTACCACACTTCAGAATTTTTTTTAAACCCGTCTTGGGTGTGGTTGGAGTAGATGACGAGGACATCGTCGAGAAAAAAACCTGATGCGCTGTTCTGTGACACGAAGCAGTGCTCGGAAAACCGGAACATAGGTAACAGGTGCGGCTCGAGCCCTTTATACAGCGGAAGACGTCGACGCTGGACGGCGGCCCTCGAGGGACTACGACTCCGCGGCCTCGAACACAGCACCCTCTGGTGAAAAAAAAACATTCTGAAGCAGCAAAGCTGGGAGACAAGATATCCAAAATGAGGAATACGTGGGAGGACACAATCCAATCGAAGACATCACACAGATGGTGAAAATCAATGTGCAACAATTAGTTAAGAACATCAATCAACACAGAAAAATTTAAGCATCTCAATCTAGGAGATTGGGGGTGGGCACGGCTTAATTAAAGTTAATTAAATCTAGAGTAATCTGTGTCAGAGCGCACCGTGAGGCCTTGGCACAAGGTTACTTTAACTGTAAAAAGAGAACCAGAAATTAATCTCGTTCCAGATGCCCTCACTTTAAGCTCTCCTATAGTGGTGTAATGGGATTGTTCGGTAGTATCAAGTGTTCAAAGTATTGGTCTAAATCAATAGACAAAAGATTATGATGGTTTAGCCAAATTCCAAAATTTTATTTAGAGGCTTGAAGTACGCCCAATAATTCAGTGCCAATGCGTTTGTATGCCAATGCAATTCAGACTATGGCCGTCTTCAGGGTTTAGGGCACTGTATAAGGTTAATAAAGAGATACAATACCATTTACCACATTTGTGTCAACATTCCAATGAGAGCACCATTATAATGAAAATCAGTAAAAGCAGTGGATAAACAAACAGTGGGTAGACAGTCAAAACACAAATTATTGGCAACAAAACAAACAGAAATTGCACATACCATTTGTTGATAAGTTGCAGTATTGTAGGACCCGAAAAGATGGGCGCAAAATCTAACAGATTGTTAAAACCTATGGTTCTACCCTTAGTGTGATAGTAAATACATCATTGATTACAACAAGTAATGAGACAATCAATACCTGAGCGCATTGCCACTAATTGTGATGTTGGCGTATGCATCTTAGAGAAACATACATCTAAAATTACTGAAAGCATTTTTATGATCAGTTAATTCTCGTTTGGACATTTGTAGTATCTCGCAATTTAAAGAGGAGATTCTGCCTACCTTCTTGTGCAACATCTGCTAACCGTATCGTGACGCTGTGTAAAAAAAAAAAAAATCAAAAGATCTATCAAATATTCAGGTAGATGCCATTGTGTCTCGTGCATTCTCCCTCGTGCTGTAGTATTAATTCTCTAACTGTATGCACTTACCTATTGTCAGGCTTAGCAAAAGCTGCATACGCCGCTCCGAGAAGCCAGTGTTTCTGTTGGAAGACCCTGATATCTGTGTATCAGGGCATTGCTAAGTGACACGACGCATGCGTCCTCTTGCATGCTGATGTGTCGGGTTTCATTTGGTGTGCAATCAGATTAAACTACCTAACTTAATCGAGTCTAAATAATAAACAAATTGTGAAAGGAATAGATAGCAATTTTGTGTTTCAACCACGCTCATTCGGACAAAAGAATAAACTGTTTCTGAAGCATGAATGTGACTCTGCAAGGCGTTGCTAGGTGGTGCAGCACACGCGTCTGCAGGTGTGATGACATATCAGGATCGCTCAGTAACATCCTTGGTAACCGTACTTCGTTATGTCAATGTCGAAACAGCGTCTGTTGATCGTACCGCATCTGTGATGCAAGTCGACTTCAAACATTGTTGGATATCGGCAAAGTATAGCGAGACAGAAGCACACTATGCTGCTCTCGCCTTACGATGCACAGGTTACTGGTACCATGGCCTGCGGCATCCAAAATCTTTGTTATTATGAGGGCATATCATATGGAGCTGTATATTGAAGTTACCTTTGGAGCTCTTTATGATGGACATCCAGTGATGATGTGTTGGACGTCGAAAAACAAATGTTTATTACACAAGAATTTCCCCTGAAGAAGTTCTAAAAATTGCTTTTGATTCAAACAAAAATTAAACATGTTGGGATTGTTCTCACTGCTAAAAATGGCAGGGTGTTAAAATAGGAGATTCTTTTCTATTTTAGCTCCTAGATATAGGTATCCGACAAGTGTAGGAATTTTCTGGTGCTAGACATATGGATGTTCCATCTAACCAAATGCTAGCAGTTATTATTGTCATGTTTAGAGTAACTGAACCCCTTGTGATGTTTGTTGTTGAAAGGAAATTTTTTAGGATATGTCTAATATATATGGTATTGCACAAGTCACTTTATTCGATTTGATATGTTTAACAACACTGAATTTTTATATTTATTTTTTAAATAAATTAAGAATTTAATAAAGAAAGTATTGTTTATTTATTTGGGTTGATGATCCAATGAAGTTACCCATATTTGCATTTGTAATATTGTATGACGGGTTATCTTGCAAGTAATACACATTACCCTTGGATGTTCAGCGGATAGAGGGATCTACCAGGGGTAGTCTTTCCTGGTAAAGTTTTATGTGGAAACAGATACGAGGTGATGGGATCCTTTTGTGTATATTTGTAGTTGCTTTAAGGCTGTGATCCCATCCTCTTTAAACACACTTAGTTCTTCTAAAGTTGGTTTGGGTGCAAGCCAGAGCCATTCCAGTTCCAGAGGTGGAGAGGGGAAGTTGGGGAGGGGACTCAGTTCTTAAATGTGTCATGAATGTTAATGCCAGTACCACCATCTGTCCCATGGTGCCTCCCAATATTGTTGCTGGAGAGAATTCTTTAGTCTTTTTTCAGAACTGCAACTTCCAGGGTACACATGTGAGCAACTATGAAAATCCAGATCGGAACCAGGGGAATGGAGTCGAGAACAGGAGCAGAATTTACTGGGATTTTCTTGTCAAGGAGAAATGGAACAACTAACATTAACCCGCCGACCCCAGAAGGAACTGAGTCAAATGGTGGGACAACAGAGAACAAACAAGGAGTGAGGAGAGGTTGTAGGGGAATAGGAGTGCTACAGAAAGCCTCCAGAAAAGTGTATTTGATACAAAAAACAACACCAGATAAACTAGGAGCCTGAGCACCTGGTTGCTACCCTGCAACTGGACACTTCAAAGCGGAGAGGAGGGGGCGGCTAAGAGTTTTCTTTATGCTTTGCACCTGAAGGACCTGGCTCCTGGAGAAAAAAACAGTTTTAGATTAATCACTACGGTTGGGTTAGCGCTGCGAAAGGGGGCGGGTGGGAGTGGAGTCAGAACAAGGCAAAGAGCACTATAAAAGGGAAAGTAATACAGTGCAGAGTCAGCTGCAGAAGTTAAGTCAGGAGGTGTGAAGGTGGACCAAAAGACCAAACAGAGGACGGACGTGGAGTGCTTAAGAGTTGGCGGCAGAGTTGGAGCATAGTACAGGTGCAGTATTGATTGTGAGAGAGAATGGTCTCAGTTGTATGTAGTGTAGAGCAGTGTGAGAAGGGGCGTGGTGTAAAGGGTGAGAGAGAGAGAAGGAAAGAGGGAGGGGGAAGAGAAAACATAGGGGGACTTAGAGGGAGTGCAAGTGATAGGGCAAGTGTATGGTAGGAGGACGGGAAGAGATTGCAAGGTGATAGTGGGAAGAAAAGTGAGAGAGGGTTGAAGCAGGAAGAGGTGGTGCTGTTGGAAGAGCTAGGCAGCGAGTGTGTCAAACATAGGGCACCGAGGATAGACAGGGGATTAGTTGTGGAGAAGGTAGAGGAGAAGTATATGTAGAAAGGTTAGTAGAGAAGGGTGAGCAGGTAACCATATCCCTGAGTGAGTGAGAACAGAGGATAGGATAGTAGAAAAGGAGTGAGGCGGGTTGAAAAGAAAGGAGGGGTGAGTGTAAACATCAGAGGGGAAGGAAGAAAGAGTGGGAAGACTATCAGAGGTAGGGAGACAGGACGAGGGAAAGGGGGGGAGAGAGTGTGTTAGGGAAGAATAGAGAGAGTAGTAATATTAGGGAAAGGAGAGAGTGGGAGAGGCAGGACCAGAAGGTCTGTTATTGGCTCTCCCAAAACACTAGTTCTTGTTGGGAAACATGGGAAAGTAGTAGGTCAGGGCGCCCCTAGGAAATCCCCAGGGAGAGCTAGATAGATAAGGCATTTGTATTTAGGTTAGGCCATCACCAAGAGCTAGTATTGGACAGTACGTGTTACCAATCCCTAGTTGAGAAATGAAGGGATAGGGAAGCCTGGGTTAGTTTGATGGGAATCACATGGGAGACAAGAGAGGGAAATCAATTAGTCTAGGATGTCTGCCTCCTGACCAGAGGAACAAAACACACTGATTTTCAACATTATGAAAATGTTGGTTCTGTGACTTATTCGGCCCAACCTTGTGAATATCGATAATAAACTCCTTTTGAGTTACATATCATATTCTCAACCTGTTGTTGATCCTACTCAGCTTTGTAACTGAAGGAGTTAGTAGTTAGATCAACGAGAGCAGAATAGAAAGCCTGAATATGTCCCTCACCCCACCATTGAAGGTTGTCAGAATCTCAAGGAGGGCCAAACTCCCTTTTAAGGCAACACCATGGTTGGCAGGGCATGACCTACAAAGTACTGATAGCTCAAAGAAACTATCCATCTCTTAGGCCCGCATTTAACCAAAGTATATCAATAGAAGAGGCTCAGAATAAAACTAGGCTATAGATTATGGAGCAAGGGGGGTGGTCTGTCGAGCTGAGAACAATGTAAATGGACAGACCAGATAGCAACTGTTCGTGCCACCTCTTTTTAGGAAACCTGTGTTAGATTTAGCTCATTCCCATCTAATCACAGAGCACCAGCGAATGGCCAAATGTCAGCACTATGTTCTAGTAGGTTCTTGTGGCCGGGATATATCAATAGTTAAAGCAATATTGCAAGGATTGTGCCATTTGCCCGAAGGCATTCCGGGTAGATACTGGAAGAGCACCCCTACACTCTTTACTGATCTTAGGTGTACCCTTTTGGCTGTTAGATATGGTTACCATGGGATTCCAGAGTTCATCTAAGAGAATGGGGACAAGTACATCCAGGCGATTGTGGATTCTATGTCAAGACCGGAGGCTCCCATTATGCGTCTCTTTCTTTATTTACATATTTAAAGAAAGGCTCAGCAGCAAGGTATTTTTGTGCACCAAGTGTCGTATGAGTAAACATAGAAAAAGGGGGTGCACTAAATATACAATATAACAAGTAAACATAATATAACAGTAGTATTTCCAGAGTTCTGAATGAAGCAAACTCCATTTCCCAGAGTTCCCTAGTGTCACCAAAGAAACATCAACATGTGACTTAGTCCTCCAATGGGTGTCCTGATCCCTTCATAAACAGTCCTAAACATGATGCGACTTCCTCTTTCTTTGCTGCTCACAGCAAGAGATAAGTACCTTCATGTTTACCACGGTTTATGACACGTTATTTCATTTTCATAGTAATTGACATTGCTATATATGTTTAATTGTTATTAAGAGTGCACTCTGCCTCAAATTGAATTGATTTCCTTTTAATCATTACCTTCGTTATTAACTCCGACGCCAGCTGCCTTCTGCTGGCGTCGGAGACTGCGTGATTCGAAGCTTCGCGCTAATACAATTTATCAACTGTTTCTTCCGCTTCACAAGCGGACCTCTCGGCGGGCTCGCGTCGGCTTCCCCGACCCATCGGTACTCTCCTCGGGCACGGGGAGGCCGGCGCGGCATTACTACAGCCCGCAACGCCGCCCACTAACCACCAGGGGAGCTCCTGCTCTTCCTGGTCCTTTCCTCTGTATTCCGGCGCTCGAGTGCGCATGACCGTTAAGTTATAACGGTCTTTGCGAACTCGAGCGCCGGAATCTCTCCTCAGGCGACAGCAAATACACACTTTATTTCATCGCGGATCAACAAGAATTTGCACGCGAGTGCTTGAATATATATTTAAATACATAATCTACATAAATTAAAAAAAAAAAAAAAAAGAGGAGAGAAAATCTCCCGTTCAGCATTCTCTAAAGACTATAACACTAAGCTGAACTGATTTTACTGGGCAGTGAGAGAAGGCGTTCTAAAACCCAGAAGACAAAAAAAAAAAAAAAAGTGAGTAAGGTGCTTTAAACTTTATTATGGCAGCGCAGTACTCACCTCAATCAGATCAGGCCTGGTCTGAGACTGAGGAAGATCACTGCTATATAGATGAGGTGGGGATGGCTAACAGCTTACAAAAGGTACTGGGATCCTTTGTGGAGACCAGTATTAGAAATGCAGTAACAGACATGCTCTTTCCCATTCAACAATGCCTAGAAACTATGGAAGAGCATTTAAGAGGGACCTCCCCTCCTGGGAGGAAGAGAACGCAAAAGAGGAAGCACCTTACGGAAGGGGGATGTATACCGGCTCGCAAGAGCAGAAGCTCTACGGCCCCCCCGAGCCAGCCAACAGATGCCACAGCTGCCGTTTCGGACGCCTTCTCCAGGCTGAAACAAGCCTTTATGAACAGGAAGGTAACCTCTTCCCATGAACCCTCTTACCCAGAGGAAGAAATGAGGGGAAATGTACCCTCAAGCCCGGAGAGATATGGACAGGGCACAGAGGACGACCAAAACAAGAGCGTCTACGACGCTGATCCTTCTCAATCCTCATCTGAAGAGGAAATTCAAATAGAGGGTTCAGAGCCCTCAGGTTCTGGGACTGCGGCAGACCCCATCCCCAAGAACACAACCGGAAACAAGCCTCCTGCAGAGGGGATGTTCACTCCGGAAGACCTTATGCACCCCAGATCCACAGACTGGGAACCGTCTTCAAAGACATCAAAATACATTCATTTCAGACTACGTAAGCCACTGGATAAAGAAGTCAGAGCTAGACTTCGAGCGGAATGTCCACGTCCAGATATTGCGGACAAAGTGGCTCTAACACCAGAGCTAGATTCAAAGATGATTACCTTCCTAGGTAAAAACGTAAAAGACCCAAGGAAAGGCATAGACCGTGCCTGGAAGTCCTGTCAGGACAAAGTACTAGACGTGGCGGGGCCACTAGCCAAGATTTCAGATCTAGCGGAAGAAGCAATAAACTCTTCTAATCCCATTGACCCAGTAATACTCTCTGGTTGGGTTCAACGGGCAATTTGCCTGTTAGGTAACGCCAGTTGTGCTATTTCGACAGAACGCCGAAAAGGCATCCTATATAAAATAGACGCCAAACTGAGCGAACTGGCAGACACAGAGTCGGGTCCAACAGCACAAGGCCTGCTTTTTGGAGATCCTTTTATGAAGGAAATGGCGAAATTCGTGGGAACATTTACAGCATTGGACAAAGCACAGGCCTCCATAAAAAGAGTCTTCGCGTCCAAGGTTTTCACCAGGGCCGGACGAGGCAGAGGTCGCTCCTCCGGCCGTTACTTTTTCGACAAAAGATCTCAACACTCCAGAGGCCAGCATAACTCCTGGCAAGAGCGCTCCGACACTTTCTTTCCCTCAAGAGGTCGTGGAAGAGGGCGCCCCTGGAGAAGAGCGGCCAGATACCCAGCCCAACAACAATCTACAGGTCAGTGTACTTATAGCAGCGCCAGCGCCACTGACTCCTATAGGTGGGAGGTTAATGATGTTTATAAATGCTTAGGATACCTTATCAGGAGACGCCTGGGTCAGGGACACAGCTCGAGGCCTGCGCCTAGAGTTTTTCGAGCAGCCCATCCAGACATGTCGCCCTACTCCAATAGTAATGTCTCAGACAGATCAAATCGCCTTAGACAGCGAAATACACAATCTTTGTCTGAAGAGAGCAATTCGCCCCTGTCAAAGCCAGGGAGGGTTTTTCAGTCCCATATTCCTAGTTCGCAGGAAAGAAAAAGTACGACCAGTCATAAACCTCAAAGCTCTCAACGAATACATCATTTACCGCCATTTCAAAATGGAAGGTATACATATGCTCAGAGATCTTCTGAGACCGAACGATTGGCTCATGCGTCTAGACCTGAAAGACGCCTACTTAACAATACCAATTCATCAGGCACATATAAATTACCTGAGATTTTCCTGGAAAAATCGAGATTGGGAGTTCACAAGCCTACCTTTCGGGCTCTCTTCAGCGCCTTGGGTTTTCACCAAGCTTCTAAGGCCTGTAGTAGCTCATCTAAGAGAGCAAGGTGTTCGTCTTATTATTTATCTAGACGACATCATTTTCATGGCACAGTCGCAAGAACTAGTTCAGAAACAGACCAAACTAGCCATAAACTTGCTACACAGTCTCGGTTTCCTTATAAATTGGGAAAAGTCAGTTGTTCTTCCATCCAAGAGCATGGAATTTCTGGGCTTTGTTGTGGACACCCAGAATTGTCAGCTCCGACTCCCATCAGCCAAGATCCATTCTACCAAAAGGGAGATAAGCAGGATCTTGCAGAAGGACCTGTTCTCTCTTCGAGAACTGGCAAGAGTGATAGGGTTATTATCCTCCTCCATTCAGGCGATATTTCCCGGCCCTCTTCACTATCGCGAATTGCAAAGACTGAAAGGCCAACACTTAAGACACAGTCTTTCATACTCTCAACTCCTAACATTATCTCCTCAAGCGAGGACAGAACTCAACTGGTGGCTCACTCACATGGAGGCCTGGAACGGCAGAGCCATTTTCGGATCTGCTCCAGATATCATCATCGAGTCAGACGCCAGCCGCTCCGGATGGGGAGCGAGATGCGGCTCCATAGCCACAGGAGGGACCTGGTCTTATCAAGAGCTAGGCCTGCATATCAACTGCCTAGAACTTCTGGCAGGTTCCTTTGCAGTACGCTCCTTTGCCAGAGGCAGTTGCTGTATCTTGCTAAAAATGGACAACATTTCCGCGGTAAGATACATCAACCATCTAGGTGGCACCAAATCAAGACCTATAGCAGAATTAGCCAAGGACTTCTGGCACTTCTGTCTGGCACATCGAATCTCAGTTACAGCAGAATACCTTCCCGGCCTATCAAATGTGGTAGCGGACTGGTACTTCCGCCACTCCACAGACTACAGCGACTGGAAGCTCGACAGAGGAGTCTTCCTCCGCCTCCAGGAGATTTGGGGCCCAATGTCCATAGATCTTTTCGCCTCCAGACTCAATACACAGCTACCAATGTTTTACAGCTGGAGACCGGATCCAGCAGCAACAGCAACAGACGCTTTTCTCCAACAATGGTCCCAAGGGGTACTCTATGCCTTTCCCCCATTCACCATGATAGCGAGGACCCTGGCGAAGGCCCGTCTGGAACATTCAGACTTAGTCCTCATAGCACCGGTCTGGACATCTCAGACCTGGTATCCAGTTCTTCTGGAACTTTCCTCGGATTTTCCAATCCTACTACCCCAATTTCCGGATCTTCTTCTAGATCCTTCGGGGCAGAGGCATCCCCTTCTTCTCAACGGTTCTCTGACCCTGGCAGCATGGAGGATTTCAGGTCAAGATGGAGAACTCCAGGCATGTCACGCAGGGCGATCAGTCTCATCGAGGAAAGCTGGGCCCCTACCACCCTTAAGAGATATTCCAACTCTTGGGGCGCCTGGAGCACCTGGTGCCGGAGAAAAGGCTTACACCCAATTTCAGCACCTGTAGAGGAAATCTTGAATTTCTTAGCATCTCTAGTAGAAAGAGGGCTCGCCTACAGGACAGTGAACGCATATCGTTCAGCGATCTCAGCTGGTCACGACCTCATTGAAGGAATACCAGCTGGTGAACACCACCTCGTCTGCAGATTATTAAAAGGAGTCAGACTTACAGTCCCGCCCCTTTCCCGCTATGACAAACTTTGGGACGTTAACAAAGTATTGAATCTTTTCCTTTCATGGCATCATAATGAGGAGCTATCACGTACAGCCCTCTCGGGCAAGCTTACTACTTTACTCTGCTTAGTCTCCTGCAGGAGAGTCTCTGATGTCAGAGCCCTTGACCTAGCGGGCAGAACTTTTTCTCCTGACGTTATTGTATTTCACATACACAGAAGGACGAAATGTAACTCTAGGGTAATTTCTTACCCCGCCTTCAAGGACCAACCTAACCTTTGTCTGGTGAAATGCCTGAAAGTTTATGAAGAAAAGACAGCCCCCCTTAGGGCCTCCCCCAACGGGCAACTACTGATAGCTCTGCGTAAACCACACAAACCGGTTTCCGCTCCCACTTTAGCGCGCTGGGTGTGCTGGACACTAACTCAAGCCGGGATAGATACCCAGCACTTCGGAGCTCACTCTGTGAGAGGAGCTTGGCCTCCAAAGCCTTTCAGGCCGGAGTTCGACTAGAAGACATCATGAGAATGGCAGACTGGGCAAGCGAATCAGTATTTAAACAATTCTACTTGAAACCAGTAGATCAACCGGCATCTATTGTGGTGAGTAAGCTTTAAACAAGCATAATGGGAGCCTCCGGTCTTGACATAGAATAAAGATTTTCCATAATACCTTACTAGAAAGTCTTGATTCTATTAAAGACACGGAGGCGAGCATTATCCCACCCAAAGAGAAAATAATACTGTACCTCTCTCCTAATTGTGACAATGTATTGTTATAAGTTACTAAAACTCACAAAAGAAATGATTGCATTTTATAAGAAATAAATAAATAAATAACCCAATGACATTTTCTCCCACCCCGATAAGGGAACTAGGGTTGTTATATACATGAAGTGATTTTACTTTCAATCTCCTTTTTCGACAGCGCCTGCCGACAAATCCGCTTGATCAGCTGTTCAACAGATCTACCAACTACAAGTACTACCTTATCATGGACAGCCAAGTTCGCAGCTTCGAAAGAGGAAGTCGCATCATGTTTAGGACTGTTTATGAAGGGATCAGGACACCCATTGGAGGACTAAGTCACATGTTGATGTTTCTTTGGTGACACTAGGGAACTCTGGGAAATGGAGTTTATTTCATTCAGAACTCTGGAAATACTACTGTTATATTATGTTTACTTGTTATATTGTATATTTAGTGCACCCCCTTTTTCTATGTTTACTCATACGACACTTGGTGCACAAAAATACCTTGCTGCTGAGCCTTTCTTTAAATATGTAAATAAAGAAAGAGAAGCATAATGCTCGCCTCCGTGTCTTTAATAGAATCAAGACTTTCTAGTAAGGTATTATGGAAAATCTTTATTATGCCACACAAAATCGGGAGGCATTTTCCATGAGGAATAATACTAACCAAGAGATCATCAAGCACCTGGTCCCACCGTTCACCAAGGTAGTTTTCCCAAAAGAGATCCTTACCAATCAGGGATCAACATTTATGTCCAACCTTATGACAGATTGACTGCATATAGAGACTCTCAGCACCCCCATTTGTAGACCTCAAACTGAAGGCTTAGTTGAGCGGTTCAATCAGATGCCGAAGAACCCTTTGAGCCATCTCTTCAAATGAAAACACAAGCATCTACCAGATTTTCACAGCTCAAATTGATTAAAGAGCAAGAGGCCAGATATGTCTGATCTGCTCAAAGAACAATAGGAGAACCAAGAAAAGACCAACCAGAACCCCATTCAGTTTGTTCAATCCATCAGGGAACAAACATACATATGATAAATCTGGTGGATCAATACATATAAGCCAGCTAAGAAAAGCAGAAGTGCCCATAAGATTGTCAGGCCTGTTAAAGTGCTAGATAGGAGATCAGGACCTGGTACTACATTGATGGCCAAAACTGTAGTGGGTGCTACGCCAGACCACACCACCAGCCTACAAAAGATGATTCAGACAATTTAAAGACATACCAGGCCCGATTTACAGGACTATCTTGACCATTTTTCAAAAGTCTTCATCGAAAAGTGAGTGTATATCACTGGTTTCATGCACCACAGCAAAACCTCTACAGGAAAGCATCGGGCCTAATGAGCTACAACAAGCTGAATGCCAGACAGTCCAAGTAGAAGGGGAAACTATGGTTGAAATGGGAGTCATTGACCTGACTCAAAGCCATTGGTCTTCAAAAAACTATCAATCACTCCTTTTAGGTATGACCATTTGCTCTACAGTAGGATGCTTCCAGGTAGGGCTGGGGCAGGGATCTGTAAAAGGACAATAAAGGCTTGAACAACCTAAATTAAACATCAGCTGGAATCTTATTGCCCTGGAAAAGGAATAATGCAGTCCGAGAATTTGGAGCGTCAGTAACATGCTCAAATGGCTAAATGGGTGAAGGTTTAACGTAATCATGGATCATGCACATCCCCTTAACATGGCTCACACAAAAAAGGCACAAAAGCCTGTTTTATAAGATGGTTCCTTACACTCCAGCCCTACACCTTTTTGGTTTGACATGGGAAAGGTTGATTACTAGTGTGGCCTTCCTTGGCAGGAAACCCATTTACACCTTTTCAGGGGGCTCGGAGGGAAGGGGGAGATATGTGACAAAGCACACTTCCAGAGGCTGTATGTGGGGGATCCCTTGGCTCACCCAACCAGATCCCAGCAGTGTGGCAGTAGACTGTCACAAGTATGTGCCGTGAGATATGTGTCCCTTTAAAGGATCCCCCAGAGAAGTGTGCAGTGATCTGCTCTGAACTCTGTGATAGTATTTCAGTAACTCTGATTCAGCTTGCAGAACTTGGGCGCCAGATGAGACTTACTTTTGTTGAGAGAGTGTGGATGTTTACTTTGGCAATCAGGAGAGCAGTGACGGTGCCACAGTAAGTTGCCGGAACAGTGCAGGAGCCCAGCCATCTGACCAACAGCATATGTCCCATTAAAGATTAAAGCTTAGCCCATGTTCTGCCAGAGTCTTGCATGGCATCATTAACTGCAGGTGCGCTGAAACAAAGTTTCCCAATAGGCCAATCACAGTTCTCAACCACTAACTCACTGCTGGTGGTCAAGCGTAGTAGAAACCTGGATCAGGGCGAGGGGCTTGGGCCAAGTAAAAGCCACAATTCTCACAGTCCAAGTATGATATTAGTAGCAGATGAAAGAGGCAGAGAGATTGCAGAAGAAGTGTCTAAGCTGAGACCAGGAAGGAGATGGCAGAATTTAGGCGGAACGACGATGGGTGCAGGCATGCAAAGGTAATTTTAAACTTGTTGAATGTGAGAGGTGCAATTTCCTTGACCCTTTGCAGGCCAAATGTGCCAATAGGAAAAAAGTGTTTACAGTCGTCAGGATGGGTGCCAATTCAAAATGAAAAATGTAGGTGTGATGCTGGAAATGCATCAGAGGGACAGGGCCTCTGAATCCTTGTCCTCTACTGCTTTGTATTGTGTGTTCTGTCATGTTTTCTGCCCAGGAGTCCAGGTGGGACTCCTGGCAGTGCAGCTCTCTCTTTTGGTTTGGTGAACAGACCCTTGGGATACCCTTATGGCACCCATGGGTAGGGGTACAACCCTGTGCCCCTAGTGTATGTTTTTGGGCACCTGTGGGTGACCCAAAGAGCAGGGTATGGGCTGGTGGCAGCTCCATGCTGAATCTGACAGGTGCTCTGGGTGTCCTCCATTTTGGGATACCCAGGCCCTGCCATTGGGATCAGTTGATTCCTGATAGAAAACAAGATGGCCCCTGTGGCCTCTTGCTTTCTATTGCCCGTTATCTTGTTTTCCCAAAGTCCTGGGAAGCCCTGACTCTGTCCCTTCCCCCTGACTGGCTGTTGGGTGGAAGTTCCATATATGGTGTTGTTGTGAAGGCCCAGCTAGACTGACTGGAGCCTTCCCAGTGACTGTATGTTGTGGGTACCTCCTGTGGGTGGGACCTGGGTGAATGGAGTGTGTGACCAATATGCACTCCTCGTTGTGGTTGTCTGGTTTCTGGCATGAGAGACAAAGACTGAGACAGCCCTGCCCGAAACTGGCCTGAATGCAGTGTGTAGTGTTGAATGGCTGGGTACTTGTCCCAATCCACATTCCTTGTTGTGAGTGTCTGAAAGGGAGGAGTGTGGCCTGAATGCACTGTGTGACTGATTGGCTGACTGGCTGCATGAATGCCCTTCTGTATGATTGGCTGCTGAGTGTGTGCCAGCAGTGTGGATGAGAGGCAGAATAGTATATCTGGGGACCTCTCACCACTGGTAAGAGGTTCAGGAACGTTCAGGAACGTTCAGAAGCATCCTGGAGCTGAGTCTCCACTCTAAGAGTAACTGGAACTGCTGATCCTCGACATCCAGCTGGAAGATGAAGACTTGCTGTGGCATTTGCTTCGACCGATCGAAGGCTGCCGAAATCGTCGAAGGCTGACCCGAGAGAGGACCTGGTAAGGCGCCCTCTTCCCGTGCTCCGAGGGACCATCGAGCACCGCTTCATCTTCGCCGAAGCGCCCTGGAAGACAGACCCTCGAAAGGCTGTCGACCCGAGACGGGACCGCCGAGTAGATCGAAGTGAAGCACCCGGACATCGCCGCCATCGAAGTCCATTGCCGTCGACCAGGGTTCGCAGGTTTGTGTAACCGCTGGAGGCCCGTCGAAGTTGTGTTGCCCAGCCGTGGGAACCACTTGATGCCGTGCCGCCGACGACGACCGGAGCCGTCCGCTCCTTTGCCTAAGAACATTCGAATCGAAGGACTACCTCGTCCGCACCGTCGACCGCTTTACCCTGCCGGAGAAAGTCGGGGACGACCAACGCGCCGAGGAGAAACCTGCCGGTGGGTTTCCCGCCACCCGAAGATCACAAAGACTCGAACGACTCGACGCCCTTGCTGGGCCTCCGTCTCCACAATCTTTGCGGTCCAGAACTATTGTCACCGAGGTGCCCTGCACGCCTCTGCCTTGCAGGACGCCGACGCTCCGACGAGCACCGCTCGGACCAAGCTGCCGCCTCATCGACGCCGTTTTACCCTGTTTGTCGACAGACGTTCGACGCCCCGTGCCTCCCGCTTGAAAGGGAAGGCATTCAAGAAGGGCCGTCGATTCCCCATCGCCGAACGCCGAGTTCCTCGACGTTTCTCGACTCCCGCTTGAAAGGGGGTCGCTCAAGAAGGATCTGTCGACGCCTCTTCGAAGAACTCGACTCCACCAGGTACATTGGGGGGGTAAAAACATTATAGGAGGGAATAAGACTTGCAGAACAATATATGGACTGGGCTTGTGCTATATCTTTATTTTACAGGTTGCCCAGGTGGGGGGATCTCCACACAGAACTGTGTCTAGTGGTAGGGGCCAGTATTCTGCCTATTGCTCAACCATCTTATTCTCTCTCCTCTCTCTATTGCTGGTTTCACTCTATTGATCTGTGTGACATTGTTACAGTATTGTTCATGCACTTTAATGAGATCTAATACAAAGGGTGGTACCACTTTAGAATTGTATATATTTGCCATTGTTGATTTTCCGGAGTACAAAGTGAGTTATTATGATAAGTGTACATAACCTTGAATATTGATTATATAAAGACTGTGTTCTAACCAATACAGTGTGTGGACATTCCTTTGTGGGGGCTTGGGGACTACACTGTACTTAAGAACCAGCCTGCATCACCTCCTGAGAAGCTAGGCCTTGATTGCTCGACCATTGCTACCGTAATAGAGAATCTTGGCTGGGGTCTTCTGTGCCTCCCCTCTACCATATAGAGAGCAGAAGTACAGACGCCCCCCACCGGTCTTTCTTCACACTGGTGGCAGCGGCGGGATGCATATGGTTTTAAGAATCAGTGTATAACCGTGCCACTTACAAAGGATATCTGCCCTTTATTAAATTAAGGTTTAGTTGTGTACAAGATAACTGCATTACAAACAATGGAGTCCATTGCAAATGGCAAGTTGACTCGGATGAGCTTGGAGGCTCTCCAGAGTGCTTGTGAAGCCAGGGAGTTAGACTTTGTGGATAAGTCTAGGGCTGAGCTGATAGCTGCCCTGGTGGACTACCAGACTGATAGTGAAACTCTTGACGAGGGGGGGAATGCAACCAATGAGGACTCTGCCCCTGGGGTTTCTGCTGAATCTGTTTCTGGGAATGCCGCCATTCCTGCTGCCTCGGTTCCAAACCCCAGCAATTCCTTGGAGCTTGAGTTATTAAGGATGAAATTGGCCTTTGAATACCGCAAGTTGGAAATAGATGCTGAACTTAAGAAAGAGGAGTTGGCTCAACAAGTGGAGCTCAAGAATAGGGACCTTGAACTCAAGAGCCAGGACACTGAATGTCAGAGAATCCAGCTAGAGAAAGCTAGAGTGGAGACTTCAGCTAAAACCAGTGAGAGTGTCAGGCCCCCCGCCACCAAGTTTATGAAAGATTTGGTTGGTGTATTTGTGGAGGGTTCAGATATCCTCCAATGGATTGAAGCGTTCGAAATGGCTTGTGCAATTCATGATATTGATAAAAGAGATTGGGCTAAGTGTTTGTCAAGCAGAGTGCCTCAAACCGGATATGACTGTATTCTGAAGCTGAGTGTGGAAGAAAGGGGTCAGTATGAGTGTATGAAGTCTGCTTTGATTGCCAAGTTTGGCAAGACACCTACCCAATACCTTAGAAGGTTCAGGGATTTTAAGAAAAGAGAGAATGTGTCTTGGGTTGACTGGGTGAGTGCTGCGCACATGAACATGATGGGGTGGATCAATGGATACAAGGTTAAGACTTTTGTTGAATTGTCCCACCTCTTGTTTTTTGAGCATTTTTCTGAAGCCTGTTCACCAGAGCTGCGTCAGTATGTGGCTGACCAGAACATTTTGGACCCCTTTAAGCTTGCTAGGTTGGCTGATAAGTGGGTCTCCCACTGGGTGTCCCCTAAGGACTCCAGTGGGAAGGACAAGGACAAAGAAAAGGGGGCCTCTCAGAAAGCTGAGGAGTCCCCCAAGCAGTCACAGTCGGGTAAACCAAAACCTTCCTCTCCTAAGACCCAAAAATCTAGTGGGGATAAGTCATCTGGGAGTGGGAATAAGAGTAGTGGTCCACCTGCTGCAAAGCAGGCTCCCAGTGGTTCCAGTACCGTACCCCGCAATCCTGGCGCTTGTTGGGACTGTGGAGCTCTGGATCACAAAAGGGGTGACCCCAAGTGTAAAGGTAAGGCACTTGGAGTACAGGCTGTCAGCCTGACCTACCCTTACCCCGTGTCTGAGGTGGAGGCCACTGTCCTCCCCTCCTCTGCCGGGATCACATTTGGTGCTCCGGTAGAGATTTCCTTAGTGTCCCTTGGGGCCTGGGACCAGTATGCAGAAGTACTGGCGACTATCCCACAGAACACCCGTAGGTTTTTGAGAAGTGTCCTCTTGAATGGCCAGCCTTCTACTGGTTTGAGAGACACTGGGGCAAGCATGACAGTGGTGGACAGGACCCTGCTCAAGCCAGAGGACTATGAAGGTGCTCCTCTGCAAACCACCAGGTTAGCTGGTGGGCCTCCCAAATTATCACCTCTAGCCTTAGTCACACTCATGATTGGAGACAAGACAGCAAAGCTTCCTGTCCTGGTTCAGGACAATGTCCCTGCTAACATTTTGTTAGGAAATGATCTAGTAGAGTTGGGGTTGATCTCGGATAGTCTTCCCATGACTGCTGCTGCAGTCACTAGGTCACAGGTGACCCCGGGTCTGGCTGTGGGTCAGGTATCCGAGCCAAAGGCGAGGCCTAAGGCAAGAAGAAGGAAGACCAAGGAGGTCACCTCTGTGGAAGGAACACCTTCTCTTCCTGCTGTTCCGACAACACCCATTGGGATCCATGCTCCGGACGGGCTGGGTCCAGTGGAAAACCCAAACTCAACTCCTGTGGGAGAGGAGACAGAAGACTCTCTCCTGTGGGAGAGGTTCTCAACCCGGAGGATCATCCTGACCTTTAATGCTTGTTAGCTGAAGGGGGACCCTCCCGGGCAGACTTCTGTAAGGGACAGAGAGAGTGCCACTCTCTCGAGGGACTGAGGAAACAGGCCCTGGCCCAGGCACAAGGAGAAGTGCCTAGGACATTCCGGATTCATTGGGAGGGTGAGCTCCTTGTTAGTGAGCCCACTAAGCCTGAACCTGGTGCCCTCAAGAGGTTGGTGGTACCCCAGGTTTACAGGCCCTTCCTACTGCAGTTGGCGCATGAGGTGCCCTTGGCTGGTCATCTTGGGACCAAGAAGACTAAGCAGAGGCTCTCTGCCCATTTCTACTGGCCACGGATGGGAGTAGAGGTGGAGTCCCACTGCAGGACCTGCCCAACTTGTCAGTTGTCTGGCAAGACTGGAGGCAGTGTCATTGCCCCACTGCAGCCATTGCCAGTGGTTGGCACACCATTTGAGAGGGTGGGCATCGACATCATCGGTCCCCTTGACCCTCCCACTTCAGGTGGACATCGGTTCATCCTGGTCTTGGTAGATCATGCCACCAGGTACCCTGAGGCGATACCCCTTCGGTCTGTTACTGCCAAGGTGGTTGCCAGGGCTCTCCTGGGCATTTTCACCCGTGTTGGATTCCCCAAGGAGGTTGTCTCTGACAGAGGATCCAACTTCATGTCTAGTTACATGAAAACCATGTGGAAAGAGTGTGGGGTAACCTACAAGTTCTCCACCTCTTACCACCCCCAGACCAATGGTCTGGTTGAGAGATTTAATAAAACTCTCAAGGGCATGCTAGGGGCTTTGGAAGAACCCCTAAGGAGGAAATGGGATCTCCTCCTACCATGCCTGCTGTTTGCTTACAGGGAGGTACCTCAAGAGGGTGTTGGTTTCAGCCCCTTTGAGTTACTCTTTGGACATCCCGTGAGGGGGCCCCTCGTCTTGATCAGAGAAGGCTTGGAAGCCACCCCTTCAGGTCCCGCCAAGCAAGTGGGGGACTATGTGTTAGGCCTCAGACGGAGGATGACACAGATGATGGGTCAGGCAACAACAAATCTCAAGGCCAGCCAGGAATTGAATAAGTACTGGCATGACCTTAAAGCCTCTCAAGTGGATTGGACTCTGGGACAGGAAATCCTTGTGATGGAGCCTACCAAGCCTAGAGCTTTAGCAGACAAGTGGACTGGACCCTTCAGGATCATCTCCAAGATGGGCGAAGTCAATTATCTGGTTGACATGGGAGCCTCTGGGGTAGCCCCTCAGATATTCCATGTCAACAGGCTCAAGCCTTTCCACCGGCGAGCAGAAGTCTCATGTCTCTTGCTAGCTTCCGGGCAAGAAGAGGATGAGAGTGAGCCCCTTCCTGATTTGCTGCATAGCAACCCTCAGGATGGCTCAGTGGAGGGAGTACATCTCTCTCCAGATTTGACAACAGAGCAACAGAGGGCCTGCAGGGCTTTGCTCCAACAGTATGCCTCTCTGTTTTCGCTGACGCCAGGCCTTACACCGTGGTGTAGGGATGAAATTGAAACTGGTGACAGTATGCCTGTCAAAAGCAGGTGCTACCGTATGTCAGATACCGTCAAGACCCACATCCAGGCTGAGGTCGCCAAGATGTTGGATCTGGGTGTTATTGAGCCCTCAACCAGCCCCTGGTCCAGTCCATTGGTCCTTGTCCCCAAGGCAAGTTCCCAGGCGGGTACCAAGGATTGGAGGTTCTGTGTGGACTACCGAGGAGTCAATGCCGTCACCAAAACTGACGCGCACCCATTGCCCAGGGCTGATGAGCTCGTGGACACCATAGGTGCTGCCAAATTTGTGAGCACCTTTGACCTTACCTCAGGCTATTGGCAAATAGCTCTGACGGACCATGCCAAGGAAAAGACGGCCTTCTCAACACCTGAGGGACTCTACCAGTTTAGGGTCATGCCTTTTGGGTTGAAGAATGCCCCTGCCACCTTCCAGAGATTGGTCAACCATGCGCTCAGTGGGCTGGAAGCCTTTTGTGTGGCTTACTTAGACGACATTGCCGTCTACAGTTCCACCTGGGAAGAGCATTTGACACATCTGGACAAGGTGTTGCAGGCCTTGAAAAGGGCTAACCTCACTATCAAGGCCACCAAGTGCCAGATGGCTCAGGGGAAAGTTACCTATCTTGGTCATGAGGTAGGAGGGGGTCAAATCCAACCTCTCTCCAGTAAAGTACAGGATGTACAGAACTGGGAGACTCCCACTACTCAAACCCAGGTGAGGGCCTTTTTGGGCCTGACTGGGTACTATCGCAATTTCATGGCAGACTATGGGACCATAGCTGCACCCCTGACAGCTCTAACCTCACCCAAGCAGCCTAGGAAGGTTACTTGGACCGAAGACTGTCAGAGGGCCTTTGATGGCTTGAAAGAAAGTCTGTGTAGGGCACCTGTGTTGAGTGCGCCTGACTACAGCCGACCCTTTATCGTCCAGACGGATGCCTGCGACACCGGAATTGGAGCTGTCTTGTCCCAGTTAGATGACAAAGGGAGAGAACATCCTATCATATTCATCAGTAGACAACTCAAGGGTAGAGAACTTAGGTGGGCTACTGTTGAAAAGGAGTGTTTTAGCATAGTTTGGAGCCTTAGGCGTTTTAGGCCCTACCTTACGGGGTCTACCTTCAAGGTCCAAACAGATCATAAGCCCCTGAAGTGGCTTATGCAGATGAAGGGTGAGAATCCGAAATTGCTCAGGTGGTCCATTAGCCTGCAAGGGCTAGACTTCACCATAGAGCACAGGCCAGGGAAGAGTCACGATAATGCAGATGGCCTTTCCAGAAGGTATGTTGACCGTCTGGATGAGGGTGTCTATCCCGTGGGAGATTAGACACCCTCCACCTCAGTCTGGGGGGGGCGACTGTGATGCTGGAAATGCATCAGAGGGACAGGGCCTCTGAATCCTTGTCCTCTACTGCTTTTTATCGTGTGTTCTGTCATGTTTTCTGCCCAGGAGTCCAGGTGGGACTCCTGGCAGAGCAACTTTCTCTTTTGGTTTGGTGAACAGACCCTTGGGATACCCTTATGGCACCCATGGGTAGGGGTACAACCCTGTGCCCCTAGTGTATGTTTTTGGGCACCTGTGGGTGACCCACAGAGCAGGGTATGGGCTGGTGGCAGCTCCATGCTGAATCTGACAGGTGCTCTGGGTGTCCCCCATTTTGGGATACCCAGGCCCTGCCATTGGGATCAGTTGATTCCTGATAGAAAACAAGATGGCCCCTGTGGTCTCTTGCTTTCTATTGCCTGTTATCTTGTTTTCCCAAAGTCCTGGGAAGCCCTGACTCTGTCCCTTCCCCCTGACTGGCTGTTGGGTGGAAGTTCCATATATGGTGTTGTTGTGAAGGCCCAGCTAGACTGACTGGAGCCTTCCCAGTGACTGTATGTTGTGGGTACCTCCTGTGAGTGGGACCTGGGTGAATGGAGTGTGTGACCAATATGCACTCCTTGTTGTGGTTGTCTGGTTTCTGGCATGAGAGACAAAGACTGAGACAGCCCTGCCCGAAACTGGCCTGAATGCAGTGTGTAGTGTTGAATGGCTGGGTACTTGTCCCAATCCACATTCCTTGTTGTGAGTGTCTGAAAGGGAGGAGTGTGGCCTGAATGCACTGTGTGCCTGATTGGCTGACTGGCTGCATGAATGCCCTTCTGTATGATTGGCTGCTGAGTGTGTGCCAGCAGTGTGGATGAGAGGCAGAATAGTATATCTGGGGACCTCTCACCACTGGTAAGAGGTTCAGGAACGTTCAGGAACGTTCAGAAGCATCCTGGAGCTGAGTCTCCACTCTAAGAGTAACTGGAACTGCTGATCCTCGACGTCCAGCTGGAAGAAGAAGACTTGCTGTGGCATTTGCTTCGACCGATCCGAAGGCTGCCGAAATCGTCGAAGGCTGACCCGAGAGAGGACCTGGTAAGGTGCCCTCTTCCCGTGCTCCGAGGGACCATCGAGCACCGCTTCATCTTCGCCGAAGCCCCCTGGAAGACAGACCCTCGAAAGGCTGTCGACCCGAGACGGGACCGCTGAGGAGATCGAAGTGAAGCACCCGGACATCGCCGCCGTCGAAGTCCATTGCCGTCGACCAGGGTTCGCAGGTTTGTGTAACCGCTGGAGGCCCGTCGAAGTTGTGTTGCCCAGCCGTGGGAGCCACTTGACGCCGTGCCGCCGACGACCGGAGCCGTCCGCTCCTTTGCCTAAGAACATTCGAATCGAAGGACTCCCTCGTCCGCACCGTCGACCGCTTTACCCTGCCGGAGAAAGTCGAGGACGACCAACGCGCCGAGGAGAAACCTGCCGGTGGGTTTCCCGCCACCCGAAGATCACAAAGACTCGAACGACTCGACGCCCTTGCTGGGCCTCCGTCTCCACAATCTTTGCGGTCCAGAACTATTGTCACTGAGGTGCCCCGCACGCCTCTGCCTTGCAGGACGCCGACGCTCCGACGCCGATGAGCACCGCTCGGACGAAGCTGCCGCCTCATCGACGCCGTTTTACCCTGTTTGTCGACGGACGTTCGACGCCCCGTGCCTCCCGCTTGAAAGGGAAGGCATTCAAGAAGGGCCGTCGATTCCCCGTCGCCGAACGCCGAGTTCCTCGACGTTTCTCGACTCCCGCTTGAAAGGGGGTCGCTCAAGAAGGATCTGTCGACGCCTCTTCGAAGAACTCGACTCCACCAGGTACATTGGGGGGTAAACACATTATAGGAGGGAATAAGACTTGCAGAACAATATATGGACTGGGCTTGTGCTATATCTTTATTTTACAGGTTGCCCAGGTGGGGGGATCTCCACACAGAACTGTGTCTAGTGGTAGGGGCCAGTATTCTGCCTATTGCTCAACCATCTTATTCTCTCTCCTCTCTCTATTGCTGGTTTCACTCTATTGATCTGTGTGACATTGTTACAGTATTGTTCATGCACTTTAATGAGATCTAATACAAAGGGTGGTACCACTTTAGAATTGTATATATTTGCCATTGTTGATTTTCCGGAGTACAAAGTGAGTTATTATGATAAGTGTACATAACCTTGAATATTGATTATATAAAGACTGTGTTCTAACCAATACAGTGTGTGGACATTCCTTTGTGGGGGCTTGGGGACTACACTGTACTTAAGAACCAGCCTGCATCACCTCCTGAGAAGCTAGGCCTTGATTGCTCGACCATTGCTACCGTAATAGAGAATCTTGGCTGGGGTCTTCTGTGCCTCCCCTCTACCATATAGAGAGCAGAAGTACAGACGCCCCCCACCGGTCTTTCTTCACAGTAGGTAACAGGAGCGTAGGTCGGAGGTCATAGAGGTAAGTTGCAGAAAGAAGCAGAGGAGGCGGGATATGGTAATAGTGTTTCAAATGGTTATGATCTTCAATAAAAAGTAGTAGGCAAAGATATTAGCAGATCGGGAAGAAGAGATTGGATGAGAGTGAACAGGAACTAAAATGGCTTGTAGTGCAGAGGAGAGTTTGCGAAGGTTGGGAACAAAGAGTAGCAATTTGATTGATGAAATAGGATGACTTTGCAGAATTAAGGGCTGTCGTGAAGGATAGGGGGTATTTTATTTTTACATTTTAAGTTTATTGGTTCATATACACCAATGCGTCCATTACTATAACATTGATGCATTACAAGTCAGGGTTGTAGGTATTACAAATCTTTTCTCTATTAGTAAAATCATATCCGACTCTGGCATTCCGCTAAGATAATATTGTTCAAAATCTGCCCAGTTTATTAACACTTCAAACAAATCATATCTAGAAGCACATATCTTATAAAGGTCAAGTAAAACAAAACAAAGCAAAAACAAAGTAAAACAAAGCAAATTTGTGAATACATCCCTGTTCAGTATGAGTAATTAGAGAGGTATGGCTTGTCGATTAGGTCACCTACTCCCCTTACAATTGTGAGAATGAAGACATCTCAGGGGGTTTGTGGTGGATGTTAGGATAATCAGAATGATTTAAAATGCGACTAGTGGGGCCCAATCCGCCAAAAACATTGACATTTGACCCCCGCATTGCCACCTCAATTTTGGACACGGCATCCACATACCACACTTTGGCCCACCATTCTTTTATACCCAGCATATTTTGTGAATTCCAGTGTTGTGCAATTATGAAGCGTGCCGCTAATAGGAAAAAAGTAATTAGTCTGGAGCTTCTGGCTGTTACCTTTAGTGTCCCTGTGCGTCTTCATTTCCCAGTAGTAAAACCAAAGGGTCCATCTCTAATTCAAACCCATATATTTCTTTAATCTGGGAGACTACTTCCTGACAGAATGTTTGTACTTGTGGGCATTCCCACCACATGTGAAAAAAGGAACCCGAGCGTGGGTTGCAGCTCCAGCAGCAGGGGGTGGGGGGCAAAGGGGGAGGGTCAGGGTGATTTCATGCTTGCGCATTGGAGTAAAACACCATCGGAGCAGTCTCTTGAAACTATTTTCCCTGAGATGAACAGCTTGCAAAGTCTTATTGGCTCTCTCCAAATATTGAACTATGTGAGATCATCTATAGGTTTCCCTGTATCTTCTTCCCATCTGGACATGTAAGCGTGCAGGGTTTAAACCTGGATCCATTTAACATGTTAAGAGCCGCTAACTTGGCTCTCGGGGGGTGACCTATGAGCACATATTCGAAAAGAGTAGTCTCCCGCTTCCCTGGGGATGCTACTTGTGGTTGTGTTGGCCAGTGGCGAAGCTGTAAATATTTAAACCTATCCCTCTCCTCTACCATGTAGGCCTGTCTACACTTTTCAAATGTGAGAGGATGATTGTCCCTGTATAACTGGCTCAATGTGTGTAAGCCTCCTGCTTTCCAGCGAATAAATAAGCCCTTGTCCAATCCTGGGGGAAATTCTTCATTATACCATAGTGCAGACCTAGGTGAGGGAAACATCCCTGCATATTTACACGCAGCTTTGTCCCAATAGTCCAACGTAGCTCTAGAGGTTATATGATCCCTCTCACCTCTTTTACGGACCCTCAGAGAAACCCAATATATTTTGTGTAAAGGAGTTCCTATGGTGCTCTGTTCAATATTTACCCAGAGTTTAGTGTCCTGTGCCTGAGACACTTTCTGGCTCTCTAGTACAGGTGTCTGGTAGAGCCAGCCCCCCTACCCATTTGAACGCCATCAACGTACTTCTAGCTACTCTTGACATTTTTTGGGACCATATAAAACAAAATACTTGTGATTGCAGTTCCTTCAAGGCCATTTTGGGTATCCAGATCGTCAAGGCATGGAAGACATATAGTAAGCGTGGAAATAGGGTTATCTTGACCGCTGTTATCGTCCCAGACCAAGAGATTTTACACTCACCCCATCTTACTAAATCCTGTTTGGCCCTGGCGAAAAGGGGGATAATATTAGCTGTGTAGAGGTCTGCATATCTTGCTGTCAAGTTCATCACTAGATATTTTAGGGTCCTCGACGCCCATGAAAAGGGAAAAGCTCTCATCAGAAGTGTAACCTCTCCTGGCGATTCTGTAATATTAAGTATAGTTGATTTTGTGAAATTCATTTTAAAACCTGAGACCACCCGGAATTGTTCCAATACTGAAACAATGTGTGGTAGTGTAGTTCTGTAATACTGCATATAAAAGAGGAGTTAGTCTGTGTATAATGCCAGCTTGTGGTGATAGCCTGCTATTTCTAACCCTTTCATGTTTCCCGATAGGCGTAACTTTCAGGCTAAAGGTTCCATAGATAGGGTGAACAACAATGGGAACAGCGGACATCCATGGCGAGTTCCTCTATATAGGCGCACTGGATTGGAGAGAATCCCATTTACTTTAATCTTCCTTGATGGTAACAGAAAGTTGGCCAGTATTAATGTACGAAACCGTACACCTAATCCGAACCCCTTCAGGACCTTAGACAGATAGGACCAGTCTACACAGTCAAATGCTTTCTCAGTGTCAATTGAGAGTAAAGCGATTGCTCGTTTATGTTTTTGTGCCCAGGTCAAAATATCTATTGTGCGCCGGATAGTGTCATATGCCTGGCATCCAGGTATGAACTCTGTAGGGTCTGCCGGCACCAGCTCCAGCAGGATTATGGCTAGTCTTGTAGCTAACACCTTTGAGTAGATTCGAGTCATAGTTGAGGAGAGCGATCGGTCGGAAGGATGAACACAGGGTGGGGTCTTTATCTGGTTTAGTGAGCGGAGTCAGAAGTGATACCCCCATAGAAGGTGTGATTGCACCGGTCTCTGCGAAGGAGTTAAATAAATCTGCTGTACGGGTAGGGAGGGGAAAGAGGACCACTGAGAATTTATTATAGAAAACGGCTGTGAAGCTGTCCGTCCCTGGTGCTTTATTGCCCGGGAGAGACCGAATGGTGTATGCTACTTATTATGTTGTAATAGGTGCATCTAGGGATTGTCTCTGCTCATCCATAACTTGGGGGAGCTGAGCTTCACGGATGAACGCCTCCTGTTGTGAACTCGTGGCGGTGTCTGCCGCAAATGGCTTGCAGTAGTATTCGGGCAGAATTCGTATTTTCTCAGATTCATTAGTGTGTAGCAGCCCATTAATGTCTTGCAGGGCCCCTATAATAATGCTATTTTGCTGTGCTTGGAGTTTATAGGCTAGCATCTGGGATGCGTTATTGGATGTGCTAAAGTAGAAGTGTTTAGTCTGAAGTAACTTATGTGAGATATCGGCCGCCCACAGTGACTACATCTCAGCTCTGGCTACTTGGTGCTGTCAATATGTTTACCTAGCCCCATCTCGCTAGTATTGGGATTCCCATTTGGTCAACCGCTCCTCAGCTTGGACTCTCTGGGAGGATAGTAGCTTTTTAACAGCCGCAGCTATGATAATCAGTTCTCCCCTCAAAGTTGGTTTAAGAGGCTCCCATACCTCTGTGATGGACACGACCCGAGTGAGATTTTCCTGAAAGTACAGAGTAATCCTTTCTGCAATGTCAGAGCATATGACTGGGTCTGTAAGTAGTGAATCGTTCAACCTCCAACCCATGGACTTCCGGCCTCCCAGGCCGTAACCGTTTAAGTATACCATGACAGGGGATTGAGCCGATACCAGGGCTACTTCTATAGTGGCTGCTGAGATCCCAGGCAGTAAGGAATGAGATACCAAGAACTAGTCAATTCTGGAGTAGGTACGATGTATATGTGAAAAGTGGGAATAGTCTCGGTGCTGGGGATGAAGATTCCGCCATACATCAATCAGATTCAAGTCGGCCATGAGACGTTTAAGAGGGGCAGCCCTTGGCGCCTCAGCAGGAAATTCTAAGCCGGACCTATCCAAGCTGCCACCCAGCACTAGATTAAAGTCCCCTCCCACTATTAGCTCCACCTGTAGGAATTGTGCTAATTGGGGAAACAATTGGGTGTAAAACTGATCTTTGTGTTGATTGGAACCATACACAGATACCACTGAGGGCTCTCCCTGCTATGTGCAAAATCACCCCTATATATCTGCCCCTGGTGTCCCTTACCACTTTCACTTGTTCAAAGTGTAGCAACTAAACGATTAAGATGGCTACTCCCGCTTTCCTAGTTGATGAGGAGGCGAAGTACTGATGCAGGAACCAGCGTGATCTCAGTTTCAGCTCGTCTCTTTGCAACAGATGAGTCTCTTGGAGCAGGGCAATGTCTGCCTTGAGCTCTATTAATTTGGAGAGGACTCCTTTCCTTTTCCTTGGGGAGATTAGCCCTTGGCCATTTATAGAGACAATTTTTAAATCAGACTACCGGTTGAGTCACTAGTACTGCTAGCAGTCTGACCCATCACCCAGGGCCATCCCGCTCAGACAAAAAACAACTTTCGTCCCGTAAAACATTGACCTCCCACCCCCCATGAGCATATTGTATAATGTTCCAACTCTCAGTCCAATAATACCGCCTACTGAAGTTCTGGATGTGTAACAAGACTTCAAAAAGCAGAAAGGAAAGAAAAAAGAAAACCAAAACTAAAATAACCCCATGGGGGGGTCAACATCAAAAAATCTGCTTGAGAAAGGGCACCTACTCCTAATGCCCCTAGAAATGTATAAATGATTGCACAATAAACAGCTTCCTGCAGCCTTTACAAGTATTTTCATTGGTACTTAACTACTTGGTATCATCGTTCCCTTGTGTTCATACACCCAAGTTCTCCATGGGGCTCCTGTGGTAGCTAAATTGAATCAAACCAAACAACCTTGCAGTTCAACCTGGAGCCTCTGAGTCCCAACTCCTTTATGTTTTGTCCATTGAGGGCCTCCTATGTTCTCGGTGTCTGTTCTTTCTTGACTTTGATTGTGACCATTGAGTTGCAGAGGTCTTGGAGGCCTGATCATCTGGCAAGTGTATGTCTGCTTCAGGGATCTTCAGGGTTTCCACTGCCGCTTTCAGAGATTTATATTGGTGTTGGAACCCATCCATTTGGAATATGATTCGGAACGGATAGCCCCATTTATAGCAGATCCCCTTTTCCGAGAGCCAATTGGTCAGTGGTCTCATTAGCGTTCGGCGTTGTATTGTCCCTTGGGAGAGATCTTAAAACAGCTGAAGAGCTGATCCCCTGAACAGTAGGTCACACATTGCTCGAGTCTTTTGGAAAATGAGGTCCTTCGTTTTGAAGAAGTGGACCCATACAAGGACATCTGGGAAGAGATTTTGTCTCATCTGGTAGTTGGAGAACACCATGTGTGCGGTCTAAAGTGAGATCAGCCGTCTCATCCCAGAGTACCTGCTGGAACAGATCTTGGAAATGCCTTTCCAGGTTGCGTCCTTGGATGTCTCTCGGCACTCCTCTGATGTGTACGTTATTCCTACGAGAGCGATTTCCTGTGTCTTCTTGTTTTTCTTCCGCTATGCGCCGTTAGGTTTCTAGTGCTATCACCCTTTGCTCGAGCTAATCATGCAAGTGTGATTGTTCGCAAATGGCAGATTCCAAGTCATCTAATTTAGACTCATTTTGCTGCACGGTGGGAGACAGTTCTTGAAAGAAGCTCTTTAGATCTTTTGCCGTCAACGCCATCTCCTTATGCAGGGACTGTAATAGGCACAAGATGTCTCCTATAGAGGCGGTTTGGGCTTCCTCCTCCAACCCTGGAGATAACTCTGGTGGTGGCTTTGGGTGTTGAAGCATGTCCCTAATGGAGGCCCCTGTTTTCTCTTTAGCAATACTAGACTTCATCCTGCCCATAAATGATTTCTTCTAACAAGGGACGTACCAAGCACTATCTGGGTGGAGTGGGAGGGCCTCACAATTTCTTTTAGTTCCGATTATGCAGTTTACAGAGCTTTCCACTAGAGGGGAGTAGTTTTGCGTGTGCCAAGCCCCCTTTGGGAGACCCCAAAGTGCTGTTGAAAATTGACAGCTGTGCTTGTTCGCTCTTTATTCAGCTTTGGCCCCAAAACAAGCTTCCATTGGTCCCAGTATGCTTGAGCCCCTTGCCTCTCAGCCCCCAGGGTTTTCAGTAGGTGGGTTTTCTGTAGCTCCGCTGTCTAGATTGGGTAGGCTGGTATGCCCCAGTTTGCTCCTAGCATAGATCAATTAAAGGGTTGCAACTAGGCTTGATCCGTGGGCCAGAGGTAAACGCCCTACTAGTCAGTGCTTAATGCGCAGTTCACAATGCTTTGACTATCTCTGGCTGCTTTCTGTCCCTCTCACAATCAACACTTCCCCAGTAAGATGTCTGCCTTGAGAGCCTGTGTCTGTGGCGTCCTTTCTTATCGTACTAGCATCTCATAGAAACAGTTAGCTTGGGTGTGCGTTGCAGCGTCCGGGTAACGTTTGCTTCTGCAAGGAGGGATGAGGGACAGATAGGTCTTTCAGCACCTTGGGCTGGGTGTTCCCCATGAGCCTGGGGCACCAGCTGTGCTGTCGCAGGTCCCTCAGCGTCAGGGTAACGCTTGCCTTCCCGATGAGGATTGAGGGACCGCCGGCTCTTATATCACCAGCTAACGTGCAGTATGCCCAGGGTACCTGCTGTACTGTCGCAGGTGCCAGCTAATGTAGTCTGTTTCTAGGCTCCCAGCCGAGCTGTTCTGCGGGGAGTTATGTTCCGCTCTCACTGCTGGGCTCGCCTACGTGTTGGCAGTCCTTCAGGGGCTAGGTTGCTGCGTCCCTCATTTAAACGTTGTCAGCTCTCCCGGCCCAGCGCTGCGCTGAATAGCGGCCACCATTTTCTTCACTTTTATTGGTTTGGACGCCAAGCGGGTCAGAGCAAAAAAACACAAAAATGTGAAACTCTACGAATCTGCAGAGGTCAGCTTCTCCTGGGCGGCATCATCCAATACTATAGTCTTTGTAGTTTGATTTCAAACAGTGGCCTAAAGGGCATGCAGCAGGCTGGCAAACTTCTTGGGGCTTCTAGACCTCCATTAGTCTCCAGCGAGGCCACGCCCCTCCAGGGGGGATTTTTTAAGTCAAGGAGGAGAAAGTGGCCTGGTCCTTGCACCACTTAAAATGGTGGCTTGCATGTGTCCATTTTGTAATCCAAGTGGTGAGCCAGGATTGAGGGCTACATGTAGGAGTGAAGGAATGAGTGGGATTGAGGTGGTCAAAGGGAGGGCGGAGAGACAGGTCAAAGACATAGAAGACCCATTCCGATAGAAAAGGCCTATGGAGGAGCAAGAAAGAAAAAGGAGGACATGACTTCAGCCGTGAAGGGGGTATGTATCAGGTTTGAATGTTAGTTTGTAGATGGGTGACATGGGCGAGAGAGAGTAGGGGAGAGTAACAGTCAAGTGGAGGATGGTGTGATCAGAAGGGGAGGGGTTGACAGAGAGATTAGATGTGGAAAGTGAGACTCAAAGAAGGTCAAGAGAGTTCACCTGGGAGAAAATGGGTAAATTGTGAATCGAGGTAAGAAAGTAGAGTTCTAGTTGGTGTATGGGGAAGCCACCAATTATTGATACTTAAGCTTTGGAGGGAATGCAGTTAAGGAAGAGGTTTGGTTAAAGAAGAAGGAATTGAGAGGGTCCGGTTTCTGAAAATTCATCATAAGGATGGTGTGGGTATGAGGTGTTGAGTGGAAGTAAACCAAGGCGAGTGGTAGAAAGTCAGAAGGTTGAAGAGGAGCAGAGGAATGAAAAGGAAGTGAAGTCTGTGTGCAATGCAGCAGGTGTGGCAGAGGCTTGTGGGGTAATCCATTTCTTGATGGTGCTCATGGCCACAAGTGGGGTGTTATGAGAATCAAAGTGAAAGTGACAAAGGGGGTTTCATTTTAACAGGTAGATAAGGCATTGCAGAGGCCAAATGTAAGTGTAGAGAGAGACGCTGGGGGTAGGAGGGAGTACCGTAGGGGAGGGGAGAGGAACCAATGGGATTTGAGTAGGTCAGTAAGCCTGGAGTTCTTTTGTTCATGGGGCACATGGCAGAAACACAATCATAAGTTGGGTAGAACAGGGAGGAAGAGATTAGAGGGTGGTCAAGCAGGAGACGGTCCGTATGGAGTGAGAGAGAGGCAAGGGGAGAGTGAGTAGTAACAGTAATGGAGTGAGGGAAGCATTATGGAAAGAGGAGTATGAGAGGAAGGGGCATCGAGGGGAGTGTGGTGGGGCAGAGTAGTGAATGAGGCCGGGAGAAGGGTGGTCAGTGGAAAAGTAGTATATCAGCTGGTTTTACAGGGCTATGCTTATCCTATATGAAAGTAGTGCAGGGCTATAGACAACCAAGGTGGATAACCAGAGATAGAAAAGGCCATAAGCAATCACAGCTCAGTTGATATGGTTAAGCAAGGCCACAGACGACCAATATGTAGGTAACCAGATTAAAGAAGTCCGCAGGCGAACAAAATGTTGGTAATCAAATTAAACAAGGCTATAGGTGACCAAAATGCAGGAAATCCATTTATACAAGACAATAGGGGACCATAATGCATGCCATCAGATTAAACAAGGCCATGGGGGACCAGCATTAATGTAATCAGATCAAACAAGGTCATAAATGATCGCATTAAAAGTTATACGGGGGTGAGATGGTGAGCCAGTGTATGTGGAGGAGTGCTCTATGTGCCTGACAGTGCTCACTCACTGAGAAAGAATGAGCAGTGGTTGAAGGATGACAAATTAATGGTAGCACTCACTTTGAACTTAGTTTAGGTCCAGGCACATGCAGGTAGTGGTGCTGGGAGTAAGGGGAGAGGCCCAAGGACCTGACAGGCCCAAACAGAGCTTGTCCTTAAACTGGACACCACTTGTCTCGGACACCAGGTATGTAGACATCTATGGAGATCAATGAGGATATGTCATTGCTTCATCCATTAAGTACATTAATGGATAATTGCATGACATTCAGGACCAATTATCCAAGACATCATAGAAGGCTACCAACCAAAAGTAAAACAAAGAAGCTTATAAAGACCACTAATTCAATTGAAAGAAAGGGATTGATTGCATCATTGTTTAAAAAAGCAGCAGAGATGAAGTTGCGAATATAGAAGGGGACGTGCAATTGATTAACTCTGATTTAGATACTGAAAGGGAAGAGGAAATGTAAACATGTCCTCCCTGTTGGAGGTTATAATTTTGGACGTCTCTTACAACAATAGAAAGAGCAGCCTCTTAAGACAAAATGAATCCAGGATGCCTAAAGGGCTGTGCATCGATAAGCACAATGTTTTCAGAGAAGTCTGTGGGTAATCTGAGTCGAGTAAACGCATCCTGCAAGTCTTTATTTTTGAAGTTCATCGTTAGTCACAACGGCCCTTCGATCATTCTAAACCACACATGTGCTGAATTTATTTCATAACGTACCATCATTCAGGTCAATTGAATCTTACGGTGCAGACCTTTTATAGACAAATCTTGGTTTTTTACATATACGTTCATTTATAGTATATGACTTATTGGTACAGGCTGAAAAGTTTCTTCTTTTAGAATATTATCACCTGTCATGTCACAAAATGGTAAATGGGTAGAAGGGCAATCGAGAAAGTATGATAATGTGGAAAAGGTTGGAAGGAAATAAGCTGTTAGCAATGAGAGAAACCGCCTTATCTCTTGCATGGTAACAGATTTGGGTGTAAGAACAGTAAATTACCATGTATTTCAAGAGGCAAACCAAATTGAGGATTGGTTGCAGGTAGCAGCTGCTCTGAATAACAAAAAAAGACAATATGTTATGTTACAAGAATTTATTGAGCGCACATACGCCAAAGGCATCATGGCGCTAGAGGCAGCTTGCAGAAACATAACAGTGAGGAGAGCCATTAGAATAATAATGTTTTCAATTTACGTTCAAAGCAAAAATGATCAGAAGTGCTCCGCAGAGCATGCAGAAGTTTGTTCCAGGCATTAGCGGCTACAGTAGAAAAGGCACGACCATCTGACCGAGCAAGCCTGTGCCGGGGAACCACAAGAAGAAGGGCTGATTGAGAACGTAGGGGGCGGGCAGGTATGTAGTGCACAAACCGTAGAAAGCTCATTGGACCATAAACATAGATTTAAACATGACACAGACCTCTACGGGGAGCCAGTGCAGTTGCCACAGTAGCAGGGATGATAAGGAAGGCATAACCAGACCCATGGCCTCTAAAGCTCAGCTTCAGAAATGATGAGTTTACTATCATTACATGGAATACACAATGTTTTGCCCATTTATTTGCAAATCAATTTAGAAATTTGAAATGATCTAACTCTGCCATCATAATGCTACAATAAGTATGGCTCAGAGATATCCTGCCAACTGACGGATACACAGTGTATATGCAAGAAGCCCAGAAGGGCAATTCTTGGCCACTCTTATAGTGGATCACTGACTGTCATTAGAAATTACGGTGGGTTGGATGCACAAAATACAGAGAAATTCATAGAGACCTTAAGTGACCTGATGGAGTGGTGGTACGCTGGGAGCGATCCTAAATCGGTTACATTCGGAGGTGATCTAAATGCAAATTGCATTCACCCAAACCCTCTGCTAAAGGACAGAGTCAATATGGGGAAGTAAATAAATCTGAGAATTCTGAAAGAGTGAGTATTATGAGCAAGATCTTAAGAGACATAAGGTTTACAAATGTTGAATAGTAATGCCAAAGGAGACATACCACTGAATCCGACCTGGCATAGAGGTGCTTCCTTGCATACAATGGAATACATTTTTCTTTCTGAGTCTCTGATGAATTTATGTTTTAAATTAATTATTATACTGATGGATTTGAGTAGTCATTCTATACTAATATGCACTTTAAGAGATATGACATGGAAATTGACCCAAAAGCTGGGTTATAAAAAATGTATCAGTATGTGTGGCAGATATACTTATTAAAAGGTCACCAAACTCTGTCTTCAATCAAAATAGGTTTAATCTAAATTAGTCACATCACAAGAACACATCCATGACCTGATTTCCCCCAGAGAGTTCTCGAATTTCGTTTAACCACTTAACTGCCATGGGTATTTCCCCCCAGTGCCAAGGCCTTTTTTGGTGACTTCGGTATGTCGCCATTCAATGCCTTGAAACATTTTTGTTACATGAGATATCTCGGCCAAATTTGGCCCCTTTTTGCCCCACATGTAGGCGGTCGTAATGTCACCCAGGAATCCTAGTTGGCTGTAGAGGGTTGAGAGAAAATAACCAAAACGGGAGAACACTTTGGGTTTTTTCAAAAAATGCCAATAAATGTTGTACAAAGAAGCCTGTGGATTTTCCCTTGTAAGAGCTACGAACAAATGGTTTTCTGTGCTGAATTCGCCATTTTCCAGGCTTTCAAGAACAGGTTGAGTGGAAACCAAGAAAAACAGTTTGATATGCTAATTAGCCGTTTTGTGAGAGGTGGCGATTTTGCCCTTTTTTGCCAAATAGGACATGTGTGAACGGAATGGAAGAAAAGGGTAGGAAAGCGGAATGGTAAACCCGAAAGGCATACATTTCTAAAAAGTAGACAAGTAGACAAAATTCCAAGTTCAGGAAGGGGCGATTTGCGCAGGTGAGGCACCAATTATGGGGAAAAGATTCATAGTTTGGGAGAAAATTGGGAAAATGACAGGAAAAAAAAAAAACACAATTTCCGCACATTTCACTCTGATCACCCACCAAAACACGCAGTCAACAACACATAGCCTACCTTCCCTCGTTCACACAGGTGTCCCGACGAAAACAGTACCTCACATGTGTGGGTGCACCTAGCTGGGCACAAAGGGAAAAGCCAAAAACACTGCTAAACCCACGTCTTTTGTCAGAGTAGATTTTGCTCATGTGGACAACGTACAGATTTGGGCCTAGGGTGTCCAAACCACCAAGGAAAACAGGGAACCCCATGCATTTCTGAAAAGTGGACACCAGTGGGAATCCACAGAGGTTTGATTTGAACGAATCGCCCCAGAATTTATTACCCACAATCCCCCTAAAGTCCGAAATTTGGCGGAAAAACCCGACAATTTCCGCATATTTCACTCTGGTCCCCCACCGAAACACTGCCAACACCACATGGACTACCTTCCCGCGTTCCCACAGGTGTCCGGACGAAAACGGTACTTTACATGTGTGGGTGCACCTACCTGGGTGCAAAGGGAAAAGCCTAAAACATTGGTAACAGCAAGTCTTTTCTTAGAGCAGATTTTCAGGAATTTTGCTCATGTGGCCAACCTACAGATTTGGGCCTAGGGTGCCCAAGCCACCAAGGAAAACTGGGAACCCCATGCATTTCTGAAAAGAGGACACCAGTGGGAATCCAAAGTGGTCTGACTTGCGCATGTCGCCCCAGAACTGATTACCCACAATCCCCGGAAAAGTCCAAAATTTGGTGAAAAACCCCACAATTTCCACACATTTCACTCTGGCCACCCAGCGAAACATGCCACCAACACCATATGTCCTACCATCCCGCGTTCTCACGGGTGTCCAGACGAAGACGGTACCTCACATGTGTGGGTGCACCTACCTGGGCGTAAAGGGACAACGCTAATATTTTTTATTATTATTGTTTTGCCCCTTCCCTAGGGGGAGATGAGCACATTGGTGTGCCCATCTGCTCCCTGGGGGGCAAAATGTACTGCCCCAGGTTTGGGGGGGCCTGCAGCAATCTTTCTGGTGGCCCTCTCCCCCCACCCTAAGTGGATGGGGGCAACTCATGTAGCCCTCCCTGGGGGCAGATTTCTGCATGAATTACCCCCCATCCACTTAGGGTGGGGGCGAGAGGGCCACCCCCCATGCAAAAATGCCTTGTGGCTAGTGACCCCACCTGCACCCACCCCCAATTACGTTTTTTGTTGTTGTTTGTCCCCCTTCCTTGGGGGCCATCTGCCCCCAGGGTATTGCCCCCATGCTTGGGGGGCAGTGGTGGGGGGAGAGTGCTGCTTACATAGTAAGCACCCCCCCACTTCAAAAACAAATCCCTGGTGTCTAGTGGGCATTGCTAGGCGGCAGATCGAGCGATCCGCGCCCAGCAATGCTTCAAAAAAGGTGTCCTTGGAAAGGGGAGAGTCGCCCCTTTCCAAGGACACCTCCCTCGATCTGAACGGCACAAGTGCCGTTCAGCTCGAGGGACATAAAGGTGTAAACACACCTTTTATTTTCCCTGCGGCAGCCATTTCGTCTGCCGCGGTGAAAATTACTTTCGGTTTCATGTCGGCGTGCATTACGCACGCTGACGTGAAACTGAAGGTAATCCAAACCCCGGGTTGTGAGCGGGGACTTCCCCCTCACATAGCCCGGGGGTTGGATTACAGTTTTGTGCGATCCCTGCTTTGCAGGATCACACAAAACACAATGCCTAAAAGGACGAGCTATCTCGTCCTTGGCACTACGGAGGGAATGTCACGGACGAGATAGCTTGTCCTTGGCATTTAAGGGGTTAAGAGAATAAAAGGATGGGTGTGGGGCTATCTAGCAATATTTTTAATAAAGGATGATCTGATAGGCTGCAGGTTTTCGATAAAGTGCAGTAAAAAAAAGGGAACCAAGAACTTTGCGGTCTGTGATGAATCCTGTGTAACCTCACAAAGCCCCTGCCTAAACTCTCCTCCCAGGTGGCAAGGGAAAGGCAGACACATTCTGATCCTGACCTACCTTGGGGGTGGTGTTTTACTGGATTATAACATGGGAGGAGAAAGGGCCCAGGGGAATGAGAGGACTCTATTGGATGAGACGCAGTATTTGTCTTGCTCTAGGGAAGACATCTCCTCAATGCCAAAGTATGTAAAAAGGGTGAAAACATTGATTTGATGAAGCACCAGGCAGTGGGAGAAATGAAAACCCTTCTAAAGCTATGGAGACGTACAGAGCTAGAGGTTCCCCCAACTCCCAAAAGTAAAGTGAAAAAGGAGTCTGTGAATAGTAACTTAAACTCTCAAAATCTTTATTCCTCTATACAATCAAATCTTGTGGTTGCTCCTTTTAATATTCCTGTAGAGAACATTATTGTGAACAGTAATTAACATGAGAACAAAATCAAGTTAGAAAATTGATTTTTGCATTAGGGGCTTCAAGTGCTATAGTTCCCGAAGTACTGGGACGAAGACGAGGGCTGAAAAGGAACAAGACTGCAAGTGCAGCTTGTTAATGGAAATGACCCACATCAGAGAGACTGGGAAGCTTAAAAGACCCCCTCAGGTGCAGGCCATTAGGAGGCAGAAGGAGCAGAGCAGTAGTCGTGTGTGGAGGAGTTGGGAACCATCCACGATGCAGGAGAGGCAGAGACCGGGGGAAAGAGAAGATGCCGAGACCACTGTCGAGTGGCGAGCAGTAACGAGTCCTGAGAGGGTCTTCGCCTCCAGAAGACTTGATTGCAGAGGTCTTGCAGCGGTAAGCATCAAAGGAGGAAGCTTTCCCCGTGGAGACCTGGTTTGCAGAGGCTGTGCTGCAGACGCTGTGCAGCAGGAAGCGAAAGTGTGGAAAGCTCTCCTTTCCATAAGGCCATCTCCGATGACAGGCAAGCACCAGAGAGCCTCTGGAACAAAGGAAAATCCATGTGCAGGTGGCACGGTCAGCGGCAGACTAAAAGCAGCAAATTACCGGATTGCAGTGCGTCCACCAACTGATTGTGTCACTGGAGCGCTCCAAAACTACTCGCATGCCCGCTGCAGGAACTTTAATGGTAAAAAGCAATTGCGTATGTGCAAAAGAAAACCAGAAGGCAGTTTTGAATACCAACTGACAGAAACCAGATAAAACCTTATTGTAGATATCTACTGACTCTGACTAAGCAAGAGAGGTTATTTAAAACCCAGCAACCCAATGGGGCCATACTTCTAGAACTTAAGGCAAACTACCATTACCCAAGCCAAAAGAAAGTAACAGCAAGGCAATTTAACACCAAAAAACATTGCCAAAGTCAGGAAGGGTCAAATGAGGGTTTCAAAGTTGGTAAAGCTTATTGCTCATATTTGAAGAAGTATATAAGAAAAGCTGGTATAAACCCACATTGCCAACGTTAAGGAAAAAGCAGATTTAAACCCCGTTATTGTCAGTGCTTAGTTGGGGAATCAAAAGTGCAAGAAGGCTGTCCTCCTGGAAAAGGTTATTCAGAAGGAGAGGAGCATAACTTAGAAAGGTGTTGAAAACTGCAAAAGTGTACTAAAGAGCACCAATGTGAATCTTGCCTTCCCTGAAGAATTGCTTAAAACCGGATGTTGCTAAGTGAGAAATACTGCAAAGTTGTTGCAGCTGATCTCAACCACAGAGGCACTTGTTTGTAAATTATACTGTTCAGGCAGGGGAGTTTATCTAAACAGAGAACTTTGAAGTAGTATGCCTGGCATGGGAGTAACCAAGGTGTGATTGAAATAGTAGGCCTAGCATGGAAGTAAACCAGGTGTGAGTTAAAGTTCTGTGAAGTGGTGTTAACTAATCATCCTGACAAACTTTCATTGTTGAAGCAAGACTTGCATTAAACTACTGCAGAAGTGTTATATATTTTCAGAACTAATATTTTGTTGCAGAGGCATCCTGACAAAGACGATTTATGTTAAAACTGACGATCTAATGAAATATCTTTGGTTTATGCAAAGAAGATTACTTTGAGTCTTTCTATTACAAGGCGAAGTGAAAATACTCGTTGCTGAGCAATTAAGTGTTGGAACATTTTGTTGTCAAGTTGGAGTCACAAAGAACTGTGTTGGAACTGTTGTTACAAAACAGGATTTCCTTATTTCTTTTAGAACTGTGGAACAGAATCCTGCTTCAATCGAGGGAAGGGAAATTCACCCAGATTAGAAGGAGAAACTGGTATCATATGGTGAACTCAATTGTTACGTTTTTGTTTTTCTGAACTGTTATGGATTACATTGTTGAGTTACTGTACGTATAAGTGTGAGGGACAGAACCCTTTTGTTAGTGTTTGCTTTAGTTTGTTTTAGACTGGGAAATCCGCATCAGGGTAGAGATAGTGAGGTGTTTATCCAACCTTTTGTTAATAAAATGGCATCTTTTGAAAGACCTTCACAAAGTTGTCCGCCTCACATTTCTGACCCCCCTCTGCTGGAAAATAATTCTGTGGTATACACTTAACAAACAAGAGTTAATGAACACTAAGAATTGGATAAAATCCCACAAAGCCATCTTATCCTATAGGGATAATAAAATCATGGTACAATTATTGGTTAAAAGTAAAGTAAAATATTTCTGGGGTCTGATGAATGATAATGGAAAGATTCATGCCTCAGCCCAGTTAACATCAATACCAGAAGATATATGGATATCTTATTTTACTTAAATGTTCCAAAGCCCTATTCCCAGGGAGAATGGTCATTCGAATGAACCCGAGAAGTAATATCGGAACGTAGGAGAGGGCGCTAAAAAGCCCAACAAAGATGGCCGCAGGCCCGTGCGCTCCCTGCACACCTGAAAAGATCCGGCAATAATCTGGTGGTTTCCCCTGACAAAACCTATTCCTTTAAAGTGGTGCTTTGCAGAGCGAGACTGTGGCTCCCATGGGGTGCAATCACAGAGAAAATCGGTCAGGGGGGCCATAGAACCAGAGGACACGCAGAGACCTACAGTCACGATGTCAAGGGCGGGGAGAGGAGTCGTCTCCTGCGCGGGCCCTGGAGCTTCCCGCCCTGCAACAATGAACTCTCACAGCTGTGGTGGAAACCTGTGTGAGATGCCACAGAGCAGAATATCCCTGGCTATTGCCAACCAAACCCCAGTGAAACAAGGGGGCCATCGGCGTCTGGGGCCAGACAAGAAATGGGCTGGTGAGCTGAAGAGTCTCGCATGCGGAGAATGCGGTCAGCTGACAACGTTCCCCTGGGACCTGACATTCTACCAACGAGGGACCCTAGAGAGGTGGACACCCCCGCAGTGACGTCTCCGGCTGAGGGGCAAGAGAACGGTGAGACCTGTGCAACGAGGCAGCAGTAGGTGGGGTAGCCAGGCGGGTGGCCCCCCCCCCACTGCATAGCACACCAGAGGCTGGAGGCTGCATGAGACGGCGAAGAAGACACCTGGCAAGCCGATGACTCTGTTGGACCAGGGGAGAACCCTGCAAATCCTATGTTCACTGGGTCGGTTCCATGCTATTATAAGGAACTCACCCACCATTGTGCCCACCAGACTACCCTGCGGCAGCGAGGAGCGTGCTCCACACCAACGATTACATCTGGATCAACCACGCAGGATGGATAAAACAGTAGGGGGGGCAACCGTGCCGACACAGCGCTCCCGACATTGCATTATTTAATATGAGGATCCAAGTAAGTGTGCAGGGAAACGCAGGCCAGCCTATAATTGCATTACAATCTTGGTTTACACCATTCCCCACAACACGGGTAAACGTCAGGAGTAAGGAAAGCACACCAAAGAAGGCATGTGCCTCTTGAATCTGGATCTCACGCAGTGGCCGGGCTGGAGGCATGTGGTGGCGACTCTAGAGGCCTATTGAGTGGTGACTGTGGAGCCGCGGTAGTCCCCCCCCATCGCAGGTGCGGGCGACTGCAGCCAACGTCCATTGAACGTACAGAGGTGAGATCAGGGCCGTGTGAGAGGAACCAAACGGAACAACTCACCCACAGTCTGCACCCCACTCCCAAACGCACAGGTGAGCACTTTGGCCAGGGCCACATAAACCTGAGGGCACTGGACATCAGGAAGGGCAGACACTTAGTTGGTACACGCAGCTGCCCGAAGGCAAACTCGCGGGGAGACCGGTGGTCCGCCAAGTCTGTGGAGTGGGACACCCCTGTGAGCAGGGGCACATGAGAGGTGTGGCACCTGTATCACCGTGGCGAGAACTTGAACTCAGTTAAGGGCCCTTGCCTCTGTTACATAAGGTGGCACACAGTGGTTGGGGTCGGGGGTGAGAGAGTCGTCTCAGTGCCCCGCTGAAATCAACAAAGCTCATACTAGCCAAGTCAGTGGCCACTCATTAACACCGCCAGCATCAGAGGCGTCTGATCGGTATTAGGCAACTGGAGGGACAGCTCTTTGAGGACAAGCCGTGCGAGCATAATTTCAAAAGCCCATAAAGAGAACGTTTTATTTTTTTAAACGGTTTTTATTAATTTTTAAAACAAACAAACAATACAAACCAAACTGGCAGCTCTTTTTGCAACAATCACATGAACATCAATTAGTCAAAAACACTGCTCCCCCAATCCCTCCCCCCTCAAGAGCTTGTTTGTCCTTCACTTTCCGTATCTGCTACGTGTGGCAGGATATCACCTCCTTCTGAGTCTGCAGAATCCGTTATTGTTCCAAACAGTCCTGCTATTAATACTCTCCATGCCATCAGGGTACCCACTTCTTCCCCACTCATGCTACATGCCTCCTGCCATACCACCGTTTCAGCCTCCGCCCATTTCTGCAATTCCCGCCACCATACCTCCACCCGTGGCTTATGACACTGCTTCCATCTCATGGCAATCCTCCGTTTTGCGAGCACATATGCCATGTCCTTCAATTTCCTAACATGTTTAAGTTTCCGTGGTCTGGGAAACCCTCCCAACAGGCAGGCCCAGGCCGTATCTATAATGAGCGTGACCCCTTTGTCCGCTAGTTTTTGCGCCACTTCTCCCCAGAAACTCTCATTGGGCAAGACCAAAACATGTGTTTCATATCAGCGTTTTCCTTGTCGCATTTTGGGCACGCTTGTCGTCCCGCATTTCCGAACTTAGATATTCTCATCGGGGTCATATAAGCTCTGTGGGTTATATACAACTGTATTTGTTGTAATCTAGCATTTCTTGACACCTTCTTGTGGTATCCCATAGCACGCTCCCAAATCCCATCCTCCATTAGTGCTCCCACCTCAGTTTCCCAATCCAACCTCAAATGCGTCAACTCCTTCCCAACCCGGGTCATCACCATCTCATACAATCTAGAGATCTCATGCCCCCCCTTCTGATATGTCATATATTGTCCCCATAATGGCGTCTGGTTCCTAAGCCAATACAGTCTCAGGCCAGATTTTACGAATATTCTGCACCAGTCTTAGGTACGTGACATACTGGCCCCTATGCAAGCCCGCCTCTTCCCCTGGTCCTTCAAAATCCCTAATGGTCCCCTCTTGCCAAACATCCCCCAATGTAACCAGCCCGACCGACTCCCAGTAGGTCCCGATTATCATCCTTAGTTGCTTGTCTTCCCCTGCCAAAGCAACCAACGGCACCTGCGGGGAACACGGGTACGGGTCCTCCATCATTCGACATACTCTACGCCACATCTTCCACCCCAGCAAAATCATTCCTGGGTGTTCCTTCATTTCTGAACTAGGCAACCAAATAATTTCCTTCAGGTAAAACAGAGTACAGTCCTGTCCAAACAGCCTAAATTCGGGAGTTGACTCATCAGAGAGCCATTTGACCACATACTGCAACTGACCAGCTACATAATAGGCCTCAAAATTAGGCAGTTTAATACCCCCCTCTCATGGAAATTCTGCAACTTCCATAGCGCCACTCTATTCCGGGTGCCATGTCATAGGAAGTCTCTGCACATACTATTCAGTTTAGCAAAAAACTTCTTAGGTATCATATACGGAATATTGCTGAAAAAATGTAAGAGCCTAGGCAGGACCACCATTTTAAGCAACGCCCCCCTATCCCATCATTGCCAACGGCAACTTCCCCCAAAACTTCATGCTTTTACGGATTTTTCCCACAGCCACCTCAGTGTTATGCAAGTGTTCCTCCTTTACCGTGTGATACACATCTATTCCGAGGTAGCGGAAGGAACCAACCGCCCATTTTTTTATTTTTTATTATTTGCACAGATTATTTGGTTTCCATATATGAAACCTTTAACATCACCGTGTCCAGTTTTTCGTTGGTTGTCTACAGTTAGATGAACGTTGTCTAACTCTCCAGACTTGGTCTAATGTTTCTGGGCCTGTTAATGTTTTCCAAGCGTTGTCACGCTTTTTAATCCCTCCAGTTTCTTGAGTATTAGGATCACCAGTTTTATGAGCGCTATGTTCATCTTCATTTTTTCTCCTTCAACTAGAGTCCTCCACCACTCTTCAGCGCCCATTGTCGTCGAGCTTCTCAATATTACCCCCAAGCACTGCGTACGCTCTTCTCTAAGTCCTACGCAATGTAGGGTAAGGTGTTTCAGAGATTCTTTCTCTCCTTTTATTGTATATATTCTACAACTTTCGAGACTGTTCAACTTTTTTCTCCTTTGCAGTATTTCTCCCGTTGGTAAGATGTTCAGTCTGAATCTCAGGAGAAGGTCTCGGAAGTACCAATTCGGGAATAAAGACAGGTAACGCGGAATCTTGTTCAGCTTGCGTGGTTGTGCCCACAAGTCTTCATAGCCTTTGTATTTACAGTTGTTTTCCTGGGTTTCTATCCAGTCGGTCATGTATAGTTTTTTTCTTTGTTTTGTCTGGGTTGATCCATAGGTTGTCCTCTGACTCGTTAAGATTTGCTAGGGTCGCTCGACACGTCTTTTGCCACTCTGTTAGAATTGTGTCATATTCTTCTTTTAGGGCTTTGTTCAGCGCTCTGAATCCTCCAATTGTGGTGTCCTCGAGGCATTTTCGGTAGAAGCTTAGTGTTTTCCATACCACTATGGTTTTCAGTGAGGTTAAACCTAGCTCTCTCCTTATTTGATGTATTGGCACCGAACTGGGCAGTTGTAGTACTTTTCGCCAAAACTGGCCCTCCAGCGTTGACCATGTTTGGGGCAATAAGGGCATTGGTGATTCGACACCATATGTCAGTATGTGCACAATTTTCATCCTATAAAAGTTAACCAGTGGTGTTAAGGTGAATCTGCAGTATCTTTTAAGCAGTATTTTCCCTTGAGCAGATAAGTTGTTTACTTTCCTTTTTAGCCCTTCTATTCTAGGTATGTTGTTTTTCGTATTATCAATGCATGCTCCCTGGTATGTGAATGCATCCACTTCCAATTTTTTTTGTTTTTCATTGAGCAGCTGGTTTTTTTAGATCTACTTTTACTTCCTCCTGGATGGAGCTTTAGGATCCTAGATTTTTCTGGATTTATTACCAGGTCATTTGCGTCTACATACGATTGCAATGCAGTAAGCTGTCTTTGTAAACCAATTTGAGTCTGGTCCATCAGGACAACATCGTCTGCATATAGCAGTCTTCCTACTGGAGTCCCTGCAATTTTAGGTGGAAAACAGCGAATAAACTCAAAGCCTTCGTCGATGGCTGATGTAAACAAGTTGTAAAGTTCTGGCGCCAACGGGCACCCTTGTTTTAGGCCCGTTCTTATCGAAATTTGGTCTGTTAGCGTTCCTGCTTTGTCCAGCCTGACTCTGATGCTTGTGTTTGTGTACAGATCTTTGATGTTCTCCACCAGTGTCTGCGGACATTCCCAGCTCTCCAATTTCTTCCACAGTTTAGCTCTTTTTATTGTGTCAAATGCTTTTGACAAATCTACAAAAGCTATGTAGATTTCTTGATTTTTGTTCCTTTGTGTTCTTGCTTTCATCAGGTTAATCAAAAAGATGTTAAGAGCAGTACCTCTCCCTCTCACGAAACCCGACTGCCAAGGATCACATCGTCCGTTTTGCTGTGCCCAGTTATTCAAAGCTTTCAGCAATGTAGATGCAAAGACCTTACCCACGATGTCCAGTAGTGCGATCGGTCTGTAGTTGTCTGCTGATGTTCTAAGACCCTTTTTAAAAATCGGCACCACTACCGCTTTCTTCCAGGAGTCTGGAATTTTTTCTGTTTGGAGTATGTATTTAAACAGATGATGTAGAAACTTTGCCCACTCACATGTGTTGCTTTTTTATGTAACATTCGTCAGCCCATCAGGGCCCGGGGCTCTTGAGTCTTTTAGTTTCTTTAAGATATTTTCAATTGCCTCAGTGCTGATGTCTATTGTTGACTCTTTTTTGTTTGTCAATGGTTTCCTCCTGGGTACGGTGTAGTTTTCCCCTTGCTGCTGTGTGTAATATTCGCACCATGTTGTAGCATTTATTGGATTCATTTGGCTTATCTCTTGAGGCTTCTCTACATCGTTAATGATTGTCCAAATTTCTGCCGTATTTTTGGTTCTTATTTTTTTCTAACATTCTTTCTGCATCCTGATTTAGCATGGTCTTATGTAAATGGAGCCAGTTTTGGTACCTCTGTTTTATCCTATGTATCTCTTTACTAGGGTTATTGTATTTAATCTTTTTTAGTCGTCTGATGTTTCTCCTTAGTTCTTTTTTCCTTTCTCGTATTCGACTATCATACTGGTGTTGATGGTTCGTGGTTGGATAGTTACTTCCAGGTTTCCTTTCTGTGACAAAAGCTCTGAATAGTGGTGTGTAGTCAATCCTTTGTGGATCTTGTTCGTTTTCGAGCGTCAAAATCATTTGTTTTAATTTCCGATTTAGTTCTTTGATTTTTTCTGGTCTGATCCTTAGTTTCGTACCTCGTTGCTCTGTCACTAAGTCCTGGTTATAAATAATAATTGTCTTGTTGTTGCTGATATTTTTATATGTCAATTTCATCAAGTTATGGTCGCTTTCTGTTGTTGTTCTTACTTCCAAAGTCTGGATGTTCTCTGACAGATTGCTTGAAATACAAATGTAGTCCAGGATCTCTGCTGATTGTACCCCCTTCCAAGTTGGGCAATCCCCTTTCACCTTTCCGTTTAGTATGACACAGTCTCTTGATTGCAACATGCAATTCCACATTGTTCCTCTTTTTTCCTTCGCTGTTGCTTTTATTGTATCGTGCTCTGGTTGGTTATCCTTATTCAGGCAGGTGCAATTTAGGTCACCAACTAGTATGTAGGTTGGATCTGTCCACTTCTCTCTGTTCGTCTATTATTTCTGCAATTTTATCCGGTACATTTTCGTGCAAAGTGTTGGCAGGATTCCAGTATATATTGATCAATATTAATGTTCTCGTGACTTCTTTGCCTGTCTGTATCACCACCATCTGGATAAATGGATTTGGGTTTACCGCCCCCAGCACTTGCCAATTCAGGTCGTTTTTAATAGCTACTAATAGACCTGACATAGGTCTTCCTCTTAAGCCTTTTACTGCTGGGTTCAGTAATACCACGTATCCTAGTGTTGGTGGTTGCAGCAGCCATGTTTCCTGTAAGCACAGCACTTTAAAGTTCTCTTTTTGAAGCACTCCATTAGTAAAAAGGTGGTTGAAGCCTCTTGTGTTCCAACTCCCAAGGCTCCACGAACCCACACTTTTTACTATTTTAGGTTATTGAGGATTCATTTTATCATCAATCATGTTTTTCAACCATTTCCACCTCGCCGCTTCATTTTCTTCTCCTTGTTTTTTGATTCTGCTGTTTGAACTGCCTGTGCTCTGGTTATCACTTTTCTCTGATATTACTCTGTCTGTCCTGGAGCTGCCAGAATCTGTCATTTTTATTAATCTGTCTCACTGAATGTTTCCTTATTTTCTCTTGAGTTCTTAGTATTTCGTCACTTTCTTGAAGATCAAAGCCCATTGGTCTCAACTGAGGTGCTTCTTCCAGAAGCAATTGTCTCACCAGGTTCGACCTTGTATGCAAGATTACTTTATCGGTGCGGTCCTCATCAACAAACTCCACGATTACTAGATCGTCTATGATGATTAGTCTTAGTGCCGGGATATGATGTAGGAGTCTTATTTCGTTGGTTCTATTGAGAATTAGTCCGTCCTCATAATGGAGGATACGTTCTAGGACGAGCCCTGGGAGTTTATGGGTGTCTGCAGCACTTTGTTTTGTGTTTGTCGATATTGAAGTTCTTTTTCCGCTTCTTTTGTTTTCGACTGTTCTCTTCTCTCCTCTGTCTCAGGTCGGTTGTTATTGTTTCTCCTTTCTCTGTCACGACGGTTTCCAGTCTTTGGGATCGCAGGCAACCTCGAGCTCGTTCCTTGCACTCCGTGTTCACTCTTCTGCTCCCTATCTCTTTTGTCCATAGTTTTTCTCAATTGTTCTTTGTGTATATGGGTAGTCGTTGTTCTTCCTCTTTCTCTTTGTTTTTCCTTTTCTGTAAATATTGTCATTATTGTTGAGGAGTCACTCTCGCTGTAGTCTGTATTCTCCTCACTCACAGACTCGTTGGCCTCTGTGTTCGTTTCTTCGAGGGGTCTTGTACTCTGTTTCTCTTCGTCATCGGATACCGTATATGTCGAGAGGACCAGGAGGTCCTCTTCATAGCTGTCATCGTCACCAGTTTCTGGTATTACCTGTTCTTCTGTTCTGACCTTTTTCTTGTTGTTTCTTAGCTGGTCTATTATACTTGGCTGTTCCTTTGGTATTGTCAATTTTTTGATAAATGCCCGGCATTTACTGCTGCCCGGTGTTTTGGTTGGTAGCTGTTTTTTTTGTTTTTTGGTTGGGTCACTGTTCTTTTGGTGCCCATCTTATTTACTATCTGCAGACCCGTTTTTCTTCAGTTTTATCTGTCTTTCGTGTTTTTTGTCTCCTGCTTTTATGTCTCTTATTTTAAAAATCTCACAGGCGTTCCCCGTTCTTTTTATCTTTCTCCAGGCACTTCTCTGTGTTATTGGATTCCTCTGTACCTGTTGTTGTTTGCCTAGTTGTGGCCTCATGCATCTGTCTTGTGTTATTTTGACGTTCGCCGTCGGTTTTGTTTGGGGTTCTTTCCCTTGCCATGATCTCGGGTGACCTCATTGACTCTTTTATCGATCCTAAGCCGTTAGATTGCTTATTTGATTCTTCTCCTACTGGTCCCCTGCCAGTGGTTCCTTCAATTATTAGGATACTGTCTTTGCTTTGTTTTGCCTTCACCAGTTCTTCACTGTGCACAGCGAGAGTTCTCGTTGAGGCCTCACTTTATATTTCTCTGTTTTCTTGCGTTCTTTCCTGTGCTTCCGGCGGCCTCCTTCCTTTGTTTTCATGTTCGTTGATTCCTGCCTCGTTTGGATTTTCTGCTACTGCAGGTGCTCCTTGTGCAGTCGTCGTGCTGTTTTCTTTACTTAGGGATTCTTTTCCTCTTGGGTTTGGCCTCCCTAGTCTTCTCTCTTTTAGTAGGGGTTCGATTATGTCATGTAGTAATTGGGTGACGTTTGCTGTACTATTGTCTAAATTGTATTGTATTGCTGAGATGAACCCTTCCACGAATATTGTTTTGGTGTGGACCATTGCCAGTATTGTGGAATGGTCCCTTAGGGTGTCTGCAATGTCCTCGTACAGTTTCATAAAAGGGGCTAGTATTCCTGACAGTGTCATGACCATTAGGAAGTTTTCATCGGGTGCTCGTTTTCCACTTGGTTTAAGAGTGTAGTCTGTGTCGTATGGTCTTGGTTAGCGACTTTGCCAGTCGTCCCACTCCACTGGTTGCCTTGGGCAGTTCCTGTAATCTTTCCCCTTATGGCGTTCTCTATATCCATTGACATCTCCAGCAGTACTGTGTCTGATATTTCGACCCCAGTTGTTCTTTTTGTTTGGAGAGCACTGGCTGGACTTCCACTGCCGAAGGTGAAGCTTGATGTTGGTCGAGCTTTTGTTAAAAGTGATGATTTTTCTCCATGTGTGATGTTTGGGGTTGTTGGGACCCGAGTCACTAAATTTACTGGTGCTGGCCCTGCCGTGAAGGGTCTCCATGTGACGGTATTGGCCGCTCCTTCCTTTTGGTTGTTTGGGTATTTAGTCCTTTTGACTGTGTATCTAACTGGGGGGGCAGGTTTGAGGCCTCAGTTTTGCCCCTTTGCTGCTTTGTGTGTTTCCCGGCTTCTTCGACGGTCCTTCGTCTTCTGTCAGAGTTAGAATTTTTCCTTTTCAGGACATTCAATTTATGAGGCCCCCTGTTTGTGGAAGGCATTGGTTTGTCGGTCGTATTTGGTTCTGTCACTAGTCTTTCGTTGTTGCCTGTTCTCGCTTCCTTTGGACTTTCCCAGTGCTCGATGGTTAATGTGTCAATGTTGGGTCCGGTGAACTGGCCAGGTTTTGTGTCTGGTCTTCCGTTTTCTTAAGAGCAGTCGTTTCCTGTACTTTTTTGACATATTCTGTGCTTTTGTCTGTATGTTGCCTGCAACAATCTCTATTTCGTCCATGACTGCCTCCGTAAGTATGGGTATTTCCCCTCTGTTCTGTGCATCCGACTGATTGTCTATATATTGAGTAGTGCTTGCTCCAATTTTTACTTGTATATTGAAGGGGCACAGCATTTGGATTGCTTGGGGGTCCTGGGCCGCCGTCTGTAACTCTGCCTCCGCTGCCCAGGAGGGCGTAGAGCAGGTTATGTCTGGGCCCCCTTCTTCTCCCACCTCCCCTCTGTCCTGCTCCTGGTATCTCCTTAGGAGCATCATTTCCTTGTACAAACTATATTGGTCAAATTGAGTCTTGCAAAAAGGTCTTACCTTCTTTTTTCTTCTTGCGCACTTTTGCCAATAATAACGTCTGGCGCTCTGCTCCCTGCACGTTACTTGGCGCACTCAAACTTTTTCTCGCGGTCGGGATCAAAGAGGGAACACCTCCGCAGTCTCCCGTCCAATGGTCACTCCGTCAGCGCGCCAAACAGCCGCACAACAGCCAATGGGCTTGTCACCGCCGGGCTTAACGGGGCGGGTGGCAGCCTCAGACTCTTGAAGGAGTCCAAGATCACGTGACCACTGCACGTGATGGATATGCCCCGCCTCCTCCAGGAAGCGTGCTGGTACGCTGATGCCGGCAAGAGCCTTCACTGCGCTCGCAATGCCGGGTAAGTAATGAGCAGCTTGCTCTTCATGCTGAATAACTGTTCTCCAGGGAAAAAAACACACCGGCCATGGTATCGGCAACACTGGCAACCACTCCGGAAGGGTTCCTCGGTAGCTACCCAATGGGAATATGCTCGATTTTTGGGGGTTCACCGCTATGCCAGACAGTTCCGCATACCTTTCCATTACCTCCAGAATATATTGAAGATTTTTCTCCGGATATTTCAAATATAATAGCAAGTCGTCAGCATACAGGGATTTAGGTCTTTCTCTCGCCCTACCTCGATGCCTATCATGTCATATTGTTGCCGAAGGTATACTGCCAGGGGCTCCAGGGCCAGAATATATAACATCGGGGACCAGGGGCACCCTTGTCTGTTGCCTCTGCTAAATTGCCACCTCTCGGATATCACCGCTCCTGTACGAACCCTAGCTAGTGGCTCACTGTACAGCAACTTCGCCCACCTAATGTAGCCCGGCCCCATCCCATACTCCCTCAGGGCCTCCAGCAACCACGACCACCTGACTGAATCGAAAGCTTTGACTGCATCTAAGGACACAACCGCCATTTCACCCTCGCTCTTGTTACCCCATTCAACCACCCGGTGGAGTCGCCTATGGTTGTGGGTTACATTCCTGTTGGGGACATAACCTGTTTGGTCCGGATGTATCAATTTACTAATAACTCTCTGCAATCTATTAGCCAGGACCGCCATCAATATCTTGCCGTCCTGATTCAGCATTGACAAGGGTCTGTAGGAGCCACGGCTATGCCCTGGTTTGTTGGGCTTAGGGAGCGGTATTATGATCGCTTCTCTAAGCGATTCCGGCAACCGGCCCACCTCAAACAATTCATTAAGCATTTCTAGCATGGGGGGGGGTACCTCCTCTCTATATGCTTTATAAAATTCGCTAGGAAGTCCGTCCGCTCCCGGGGTGTACTGGTGGGCAGCTGCCTCAACACCTCATCCAATTCCTCCAAAGTAATCAGTGCATCTAGCTCTTCTCTTTCTTCGGCACTAATCTTCGGTAATCCAATATCTCTTAAAGTTTCCCTTATCTCCTCTCGGCTGCCCTCCCCTTTGTCCTCATATAGTGCCCTGTAATAATCCAAGAATGCTTCATTGACTCCTTCTTGGGTGTCCGCTACCTCTCCATCCTCTCTGGTTATCGTCCTAATCGGGGGCCTAGGGGTTTCACTCTTGTATAGCCATGCCAAGAGGCGGCCTGTTTTATCCCCACCTGCATGCTGCCTCTCAACATACTTCTTTAGTTAAGGTTGCAGAGCCTTTCCCAAAGTTTGCACACCGCTGCTGTAGTTTAAGTACTAGCTCTGCATCCCCCCTCCACAGTTGAGTTCCCTTTCCAATTCATCCTCAGCACCCCCTAACTCCGTCAGGACCCCACCCTGCAGGCCCTTTGATTTAGCAATGGTAGCACCCCGCAACACCACCTTAAAGGCTTCCCAGAGCGTGCCCGCCGAGTCCACACTGCCAGTGTTCTCTTCGAAATAATGTATAATCTCATCTCTGATGTTCTCTCTGAAGACCTGATCCTTGAGCGCCTCAGCACGGAGGCGCCACGTCGGTATCCGCGCCTTGGGGCGGCAGTACTGCCACCCCAGGACCAGAGGCGAGTGGTCCGACAGGACCCTCGCTCTGTATTCTATTTGGGTGGTCTCTACCACCACATCTGGCGTGGCAAAAAAATAATCAAGTCTCGTATGCAGTTGTTGTTTGGCTGAGTAATGCGAATACTGCTCCCCATTAGGATGTTTCAGTCTCCAAACATCTGCCAGCCCGAAGTCATCGAGCAGCGTCTGCAATGCCCTAGCTGCTGGTGTGGGCCTATCAATCTTATCAGATCTATCTACCCTGGGGTTCAGCATACAATTAAAATCCCCCCCCCCAAATAACCGCCCCACCCACACACGTACCCAGGTTGGTACACAGAGTCCTAAAATATGCCGCTGTGTTTTGATTGGGGGCATACGTATTTACAATGCACACCTCTTTATTCTTCACCAGCGCCTTCAATATAACCATCCTCCGCTCTGTATCCACCACCTCCTGTGTAAGTTCGAGCGGAACGTGCAGTGCCACCCAGACCAACACTCCCCTAGCGTAGGCAGAATACGGAGAACCCACTACAATACCTCTCTACTTCTTACCCACCAGCTCCAACTTTTCCCGCGTCAGATGCGTCTCCTGCAACAGTGCAATATCAATCTTCTGTCTTTTCAAATACATCATGACCTTGTTCCTCTTGAAGTAACTATTGAGTGCCCTGACATTCGACGTTACGATCTTAAGATCCCCCATAGCTCATAAAATATCCTCCCCCCTTCCGTGCAGCCAATCCCACCTGCCCACAAGATCCAGATACAACCCTCTAGCTCTTTCTTGTAGCCTCATATACAAACTCGTATTCCCTATAACTATGTACACCCCAAACTCCCCACTTCCCTCCCCACCCTCCACCCATCCATTCCCCAACACCACACTCCCCAACTGCTGCCCAGCTCCTTCCATGGAACTCAGGCACCCCCACATCTAGCCCTGCAAGCACCACCAATGCCCAAAGCTCAGAAGGGTGAAGTCGCCCTAATGGCCACTTAACTAAGGTTACTAAATGGGGTAAAGAGATCCGCTCTGCAAGGCTCCCCTAAAAAACAGCAATAGTCACAGTGCTCATAACATGTTGTTTAACGGTCTGGCCTTCTCTGCCTAAGGCCGCTCAAATGACTATAATCAAGTCCCAGAGTCCTATTCCGCGCCATCTTGTAGCGCCCTCCTCGTGAACTACTTATCTCCTCCATCTCCTCTTCCCGTCCGAACGTCAGTCTCCTGGGGGAATCCCTGCGCGTCGAGCCATCCCATGGCGTCCTCCGGAGTCTCAAAAAACAAAGTCCTGTGTTTATGAAAAACTTTCAATTTCGCCGGATACAGCAACATGTATTTATGGCCCGCCTCTCTCAATCTCCGCTTTACCGTCCCAAAGTTCATACAACTACGCTGCACCATCAGGGTATAGTCCGGGTAGGCCGTTATGTTTGCCGCCCCTCGTTTAATCGTTCCACCCTTGCAGAAGTGTTCTAGTATCCTCTCCCAATCCCAGTAATTAAGGATTTTGGCAATTACTGGTCTAGGTGGGTTTCCCGGCGGCGGCTTCCTTGTCAGAGCTCTATGCGCACGTTCCACCGCAAATCCCTGAGATAAAGCTCCTCCGGGTATCTCCTGCAACAGCATAGATTCGATGAACTCCATGGGATCGTGGCCCTCTGATCCTTCTGGCACGCCCATGATGCAAATGTTATTCCGTCGGCGCGTCCTTCCGCCTCCTCCGCCCTGTTCTCCAAGTTGCCCACTCTCTGCACCAGGGCGTGCAATCCGGCCTTATGGGAGGCACAATCCGCGGTGTTCGGGCTCACCTCTCTCAGTGCGCTCCACCAGAGACCTGACGTCCTGTCGAAGTAAATTCACCTCTTCCTGCACCTCACCGACCTTAAGGTCCAATGCCGTTTTCAGCTCATTAACGGCCAGTTAATGTTTAGCCTCCCAGGCCGCATTCAGGTCCGCAATCGCAGCCAGGACCTCCTGGTTAGTGCCCGTCACAGGCATGCCGCCTGCAGGCGATTTATCCTTGCTCTTGGAACTTTCCGGACCAGGGGACGGCTTGGCAAAGTCGTCCAATGTGGGCTGCTTCGCTTTGGTCTCACTGTTCTATTAGACATGATTCTGCATCCGCTGGGCACGTTCCAGGGGGCCACTCTCGAGACACCCCCAGGTCGAGATCAGTCCGCTACCATGGGTTGTGCTTTCCCATGTAGCCGCATAAGCCCCACTCCGGCAGCTCCACGGGGAGGGGAGGGGCACGCACAGTCCACAAACTCTGTGAGCTTCTCACGCCGAGCTTTCCATGCACAGTGTCTCGTTACTTCGATGCGTCGTAGTGCGGCCTCAGCCCTCCATCACATGCCCAAAGGCCTACGCCAGTAGTAGAACACTCTAGAAATACAGGCCGATTCGTGCTAGTATCCCAACATAGGGGACCTGCATTCCGCGCCAGTTACAAATAGGCACACAGTCCACTCTTGTCGCCCGACCACTGTTCGGCCTGCTCCTTCCTTTGTTCCGGTCTTTGATCGGCCATTTTGTTTCGTCTTCCCTCTCAGGCGCTCCTTATCCTTTTCGCACAAAACTCCACCGCCATTCCTCCCACGCATTCCAAAAGTTCACCAAGCAGAGTCAGTCCGTTCACACACCAACATGTGTGTTTTCAGCAGTCATAGGCACGTTGTTATGCACTATTTCGCCAGGATCATTTCAGGATCTCGTGAGCTCCTCCAGATCGCGTCCTCCTACATGGCCCTTGTAGCCACGCCCCCCATAAAGAGAACGTTGGTGTGAAAAAAACGCCAGAGGAGCGGAGAGACCAGCATTGCAGCAATTTGCAGCTGTGGGACTGCATCACGTTGGTGGGACCTCCGCCTCTAACAGGCATCATTCTAATAGAAATCCCTGGGCTTGAAGTGAGGAAAAGGGCCACAGACACTTCCCTCATAGACACTTTCTAACCACACGAAAGCGACACACCGAGACAGGACCGCTGCAGACACTGTGGGCCCGAGCGGCAAGGACCTTGGAACAACGGCAATGTCTAAAACTGGCAAAAGGGGCAAACAGCAATCAAAATTACAATTCGATGCACCCTCACAAGCAAAACCCAGCAAGAGAATGGAAGATTCTCCAAAAGCACTTCCCCAGGCGCAGCCCCAAGATCCGGCAGAAGCATTCCAAGACATTAAACAGATGTTCACTGAGCTACAAACTAGCATACAATCCTTAGATGCGGACCTGGAGTCTCTCACCTGCAAGGTTCACAACATGCAGTCCGCCCAGACAAACATGGCGCCTCAGTGGCCAGAGAAATGAGAAGGGTGAAGAGGGTGCTGAAAGATCTCACCGACAAATAGGAGGACTTAGAATCTAGACCGAGAAGGACCAATCTTAGAATAATGGGAATCCCAGACTCGGTGAAGCACAGAAACATGGAGCCCCTTGTGGGGGAAATCCTGCGGGAGGCGCTGGGACCTGACGGGTTCTCAACGGTGGGTATAGTAGAAAGGGCACACTGGATAACGAGTGGGGAAAAAGCCGATCCTGGGAGCCAACTCACCCGATCATTGCACGCATGTTGAACTATCGTGATAGAGATGTTGCCCTGCGCAAAGTGCGGGTAAAGGGGACGGTGCCCTACAAAGGTGACACAATCAAGTGTTTCCCGGACGTCTTGGATGAAGTGCAAGCAACTAGGAGGACATTCACAGAAATTAAGTAACGGTTGCATGATAGGGGCATACGCTACGCCATGTTGTTTCCGGCCAAACTACGGATAGAACACAAAGGGCGTGCACTCTTCTTTCAAACTCCTGAGGCGGCCACTGCTTTTCTGGAAATGAAACCAAGACACCCCCGGCTGTGGGGGGAACAACGTATGATATTGCACCCAGGGAGAGATATCCTTTACTAAGCACAGCAATAACGTCTGATTGGGACTGGTGGTCAGGGCAATCACGTATCTATGCAGTTGCGATGGAGGGTTGGTCTCAAAGCTACCCCTCAAGCTGAAGCTTCAGTTTGTATATGTTTGGGGGAAGGGGAAGCAGAAGAGTTGGGTCTATTCAGCGGAGTGGGGGGAGGCTGTCCAAGTGCCTGGTATGAAGCGGTTCTTGGCAGGGACCTGGGGGAGGGAGGGTGGACACGATACTGATGAACTGGGGTTGTTAATGGGGGAGGAGGGACCCGGTACAAGTGAAACAATACATGTGGGTGGTAAGGTATGGCTCCAGTATGCCCGGGGAAATGCCAGGAGGTCAGGACAACGGTTGGGTCAACTACTGGGGACGGCACACACTTTCCAGACACTCAATGGCAACACTTAATTATACCACCTGTAACGTCAGGAGGCTAAATTGCCCTTCCAAGATCCGGAAAGTCCTGCAATACCTACAACGTCATAAGGTAGGGATTGCCTTTCTACAGGAGACCCATTTAACATCGGAAGTGGAGTCTAAACTTGGGAGGTGTTGGGGTTGTCACAGATACTTCTTAATGTGCTCTTCATACGCAAGGGGCGTTTGCACTCTCGTACACAGCTCTGTGGGGTTCCGTCAGACTAATGTCATCAAAGACCAGGAGGGTAGGGCACTTGTGGTGCAGGGTATTTTCAAGGGAAAACCTACACCTTGGTCAATGATAATGGCCCAAACCAAGACACGAGAGAGTCGTTGGATGGATAGAAAGGCATCTGGGGAAATTACCCGAAGGAGAGGTAATTTGGGCTGACGATTCCAGCGCAGTGATGGACCCTGCACGTGATCAGACGGAAGTGGCCCAATGCCCAGGAAGTAAGGAGACAAGCAAACTGCAGGGCATGTGCCTCGCATGGGACATAGAAGATGCTTGGAGGGTAAGGAATCAAGAGGCACGACAGTACACACATCACTCTGCACCCCATAACTCAGCATCGCGGCTGGATTTCTTTTTGGTATCACAATCACTCATGTGGCAGATCAACGGGGTAGATATCCTGGCTCGCACACAGTTGGATCAGGCTCCTGTACAGCTGATTATAGACTTGGTAGGACACGAAAGGGAGAGACCTCCCTGGAGATTAAAAAGCGAAGGACTTACTGATACGGTGTTGAGAGAGGGGTTGACGGTGGCCATAGATACTTATTTTGAGACTAAGGAGGGGTTAGTGGAGTCTGTGGGAATATTGAGGGAAAGCTTTAAATGCGTGATTAGGGGTGAATGCATAGCTAGAGAATCTGGGATTATAAAGCAAATCAGAAGGGAACTGGCCGATGAAGAAATTAACATTCGAGCAATGCAGGCGGCCGCCCCTTCCACATTGAATACTGAACAAGACGGGATATTGCAACGGCTTCAGGAATTTCAGGACCTGGCGCAGAGAGAAGCCAATTATAAGTGGGGCAAGGTAGCCACTTCGCCAGTATGGGGCGGGACCGACCGCAGGCCAAACGTTCGCTAGAGCAAACAAAATGGACAATCTTAAGGGCCGAATCCCAGCGATAGCAGACAAACAAGGGTAGGACCGATTTGAAGATCGGGAGATAGTTCAGCAGTTCTTTAGGTTCTATAAACAATTGTACTCTACCCAAACCTCTGTTTCTCAGGCAGAAATAGACTCATTTGGATCAGGTGGGACTACACTGGTGTACAGGGGAGCAAAGAGTGGCTGAACCGCCCACTGACGCTGGCGGAGGTGCTGGGGGCAATCAGATCCCTATCATCCGGGAAATCACCGGGACCTGATGGGTTCATGGCTGAAATTTATAAGCACTATGCTGATAAGCTCCCCCCCCTATCTACTGAAGGTGTATCAACAAAACGTGGTGGAGGGACAATTGCCAGATTCTCCCAGCGAAGCGTCCGTGGTTGTATTGCTGAAACCGGATAAGCCCGGTAATGACTGCTCCTCCTACCGCCCAATTTCACTCATCAACATTGACAATAAAATGTTGGCCAAAATGGTAGCGGCTAGGCTATTGCCTTTAATGCCAACGATGGTACGTGCAGATCAAGCAGGCTTCATCGCAGGATGGTCCATTTCATATGGACTCCGGAGGATGTTTGGGTTGATGGCGGCAGTACCACAGGAGGACTTTGCAATAGCAGCTCTGCTTGATGCGACTAAGGCGTTCGATTCAGGCGAGTGGCCGTTCTTGTTTTCATTACTATGTCGAATGGGAATGGGGGAGCAGTTTATCGCCCTCGTGTCCTTGCTATATAATAATCCGGTCGCCAAAGTGAGGGTGAATGGGCAGGTAACACTCTATAGCACTGGAGAGGTGAACGCATCAGGGGTGCCCACTCTCTCCTCTACTGTTCGCTCTCGCAAAAAGTATAAGGGATATGCACATAACACCGGGGAAAATCCAGCTACACACTCATAAGGTGGTGATATCACTGTACGCAGACGATATGGTGCTGTTTATACAAGACCCCAGTACTAACCTGGGCCCGGTCATGCAAGAGGTACAACAGTTCGGGGATCTATCAGGGCTAAAAGTGAACACCAACAAATCGGTCATATTCCCATTAACAAAGTGCGACAGTATCAGGATATGTGGGGGTTTCAATGGCACATGACCTAGAACCGCTACCTAGGGATTAACATAGCTAGGGATAGCAAGGTAGTTTATAGCGGTAATTATATAAGGGTTCTGAAGCAGACAAAAACAGCTATGTTCAGATGGAGGGCCCTCCCTCTCAGTTTATATGGCAGGATAGCTTTGATTAAGATGACACTGCTCCTTAGATTTCTGTATATCGTTCTAAACACCCCTATAGTGGTACCCAAGGAGTACTTTCGAGAATTGAAATCTGCTGTACTTCAATTCATATGGGCGGGTAAGCAGGCGAGGGTCTCCTGGGATAAGCTAACTGCACCTATACGGGAGGGGGCCTAGCACTACCAGAGTTTGAAACGTAATATAATGTGGCAAAGGCAGGGCCTATACTGGTACAGTGTGCAAGGGGAGCGACGGCACGTGGATGTCGAAAGGGCAATCGCAGCACCAGCACTGCTGAGGTCCATAATTTTCACGGCGCCAAGCAGGGCACATACAATACACAACATGGTGGATCTTACCTGCAGGGCGTGGGCTTGCATAGAACATAAAACCAAAGGAGAGGTTCTCCATTTGCCCAGGCTCACTGTTACGTACATTCTTGCGGACCCCCTCACCAGCGAGGCAGGGTTTGTGACCTTGATGAAAAGACTGGGGGTGACAGACTTCGTTGAGCTATTCCCCGTTGCAGTGGTCTTCAAACTTTTTTGGCCGGGGCCCCCCTGAGCAAAATTTGATCAGGTCGGGACCCCCCAGAAATGCCAAATAGACAGTATGTATTGCGCGCCGTCACCTGCTCCCATCACAGTCGCTGGGCTCCCTCATCCCACTCCTACCCAGTCCCTGGTCTCTCCCCACCGCATAACACACCCTGGGCTCTCCCCACTCTGCTCCCACCACTATCCCATGGTTACCAACCATTGTGCTCCCACCTTAGTCCCTGGTTTCCCCCCCATCCCGTTTCCAACACAGTCTGAGGGCCAGTGGCGGCTGGTGATTTTTTTAAGTGGAGGGGCATAACTATTTCCCCCAAAAATGCCATAGCAACCGGGATGATGTGTACAGAAGACATTTTATGAAATTGCGTTTTAATCTGTACCCCACATTGGAGGTCTTGGCAGCCAGATAGGGGTTGTGCATAACAGACCGAATATGTCAGCCATGTAAAAATAATGAGATTGAATCTTTGCAACACCTGTATCTAAAATGCCTGTGTTTAACACAGTTGAGAGGAAAGTATTTTGGACATTTTGTGTATAGTTTTAATGGCATTTTAGAGAATGTGTTTTGGATAAGGATATTAGAAGGTACTCCGATTTATCTCGCCTTAGCTGTTATTCATTTCGAACTAATGATTTTTAAGGCTAATTAATTGAACATTGGTGTAATTTTAAAAAGGATGATGTAAATATGTATAATGTGCTAGTCAATGAAGTGTTAAGTTGTCGATCTAGAAAAATAAACACCTCTCGATCATAAGGCTATGTATTATGTTGGCCGAAGACCAACCGTCTCATGTATCTAGTATTAGAAATAGATAGCCATAAGCTTGACTAAGGTGAGGCCATTTTGAAGTGACTGAAATCACCATTTTGTTTTTCTCTAATATTTGCTTTTTGCCTCATGTAAAACTGCTTTGCTGAAATGTTCTTCTTCATTGGTGAACAATGCAAGGCCGCGAGTGGCATGTTGAAACATAACGCAGTAACTCAGACAGAAATGTCCGGTCCCCTCCCTCGCATATCCCTGGAAAGTGAGCAGCAAGGCATTCTAATCAGTACTGCAGGTGCCAGCTGGTCTCAGTAAGCACAGTAGAAACGCTAGAGCGAACATTAAATGACTTGAATTATGCTCTTCTTTGCGGCCTCCCTTACCTGAACCCGGCACAGCCATGAAGAGCAAGTTGACCCCCCCCGGCACACGAATAGAAACTAGGAGATAGCAGGGCCTGGAATGGGTCTCTCCCTACGCACAAGCTTGCTTGCAGAAAACTGAAGCATTGTGCTCTTTAAAACACAGATTTAATGTCTGTGGGCTTATAAAATTGCAAACTGTTACACAATGAATGTTTGAAGGTGTCAAACTCGTCACCATTGTCAATCATCGTGCCTAGTTCAAAGGAAATGCAATAGGGGCGGTATAAATTGTGACACTACTGATTACTAGATGCTTGTTTTGTATATATGTAACTGTTGTATGAATTTCGCTCTCTTGCGTCCCCCCCGAGGTCTGATAGACACACGTCGCGGGGAGTGGGACCAGTTGGCCAACTGAGACTATTTGTTGTGCAATAAACCCTACATTTTGGGAATACAACCTTGTGTCTGGCGTATCAGTTTGTGTGTGGTGATTGTGCCTGGTTTCCACAAACGAGCGTCCCTCAGGGGCCCCTTCAAAGTGAGTATGTTTTATTATTGTATATTCTTCACTTGGTTAAGTATTTGGAAGATAATGAATTGAACTTTATGAAATGTGTAATATTAATCGGGAAATATGTCCTGTCACTATGCTTTATATCTATTAAATGTGTAGGGTTTGTTCTTCAAAGAAACTCACATTTAAAAAAAAAATATGCTCCTTGCGTTTCTGTGCTGCAGAAAAAGGTCAGGCGAGGATGAGGGGCAATATCAATGGGTCCCAGTGCAGGGCTCCAGCTCCCTCGCGAGAGGACACTAATGTCGCTGCTGTGGGACTGTTGAAAAGATAGCAGGACAAGCAGATGCTGCATAGTGATTTTCTCTGTGTCTCTGATAGTAACAGTTAAATTACACAGAAGAACAGTACGCCCAACTGATCTTAATGACAAAAGTACAATTTTCTGTTTATTTTGCATTTTTAAAGCACTCACACAGCCCGTGGGCTTCGAGGCACTGTTACAGGAATATTTTTTTTACTTGTGTAAATGTTTTTTTTTGTCTTAGTTGCGTATTTTTAACGCGCTTAAATACACAGAGGTTTCCAAGCGCGGACCAGGGGATCGAACCTGTGTTGCTTCATGTCGTCTTGCTTCCAAGGCAAACACGTTGCCACTGAGCTATCCTCCCGGGACAATAAATACAATACAATACAATCAATGTTGTATGCTGTTAAATGCATAGCATGGCAGCATGATATTAAAAAGATGTCAGAGAGGGGGAGTTGTTCTTATTTATAGCAAGTACCATCATTTAATCAAGGGTAAATCATATATTCAGAGCTCTCTGTATGAATGGGGCAGAAAGGGCACCAACCAACACTTGGAAATTGTGAGATGCATTGTAGTACATCCTTGTGATCCAGGGCAAAGATCATAGACACATGGAGATTCTGTTCCAGGAGGCGAAAAGGAAAAAACTATTTGGAGATAAGAGACCCTACTAATAGTATATGCTTCTGATCTTTGGCAAGAAGTGTTTTGTGAGCTGTGATGTTCCATGGTGTGGGAAGAAAAGCATTTGTCACTGGGATAGAAAAAGATTAATTACAAGACAGTCTTGGGATCATGTGCAATCAGTATATTGTGAGGGCAAACCGTTACATTTAGAGCTCTTGTACTGCAACCAAGGGAAAGAATGGAAGCAATCAGCACTGAAAAATCACTATATTTGTGAAGAGTCACATTGCAATTTTGGGTAATCCACATAGTCTGTCTCATGTTCTAATAAACATGACACACAATAACGTACAGGAGCCTCTCATTCGTATTTTGGGGTTCCTTAACGTACAGGAGCCTCTCATTCGTATTTTGGGGTTCCTTCACAATCTCACCCACCATTTCCATTAAAGTTAAAATAGAGCGTTCTAGATTTTAACAAGTGGTTTCCCAAGCAAAAGGCCACTAGACCTCCACTTGGAGATACAAGCCTTATAAAGGAGACTCCCAGGGTACCTTCGGCCTTCCAGACAAAACACATGTGCACTACTGAAGTAACGGTTTCCTTGGAGTTTTACACTGCTGCAGGAGGAGAGGGGAATAGGCTTTTTACTTTTGTTAAAAACCCCTTATAATATGTCATGTCGGTGCACTGGAGTAAACAGACTTTTCTAAAGTAGAACTAATTTTTGTGTGTATAGATGGATATTAATATACATATACGTATAAGCCCACACACTCATAGAAACACAAGACTATGGGCCTCAACACGAGTTGGTCGGTATCCCGGCGGTTTTACCGCCGGGATACAGCCCGGGCTATTAGCGTTACCGCCAAACCCCCCAGCGTTATTAGCGCCGGATCACAGGTTTGGCAGAATGGTAATTCCCCATTCCCCCTTAAGCCCATTTAGGAATTCCCCATTCCCCTTTGGGCCCAATGGGGACTTTTCGGCGCTACTAATGTCAGTGGAATTACTGTGCGGGAATAGCGCTGAAATTCATCAAATTTGCAAGGGATTTACCCTCTCAGAGCTGGGGTAAATCCAGCCAAACCTGTGATTTGGCGGACCCTTAAATGCAGTGGTAATAGCGTTACCTCCGCATTTAAGGGTTACCGGCAAACCTGTGATGCCCCTGTATATCTAAAAAAATCCTGTTTATTCTCAGAGCACTGCCCATCCACTAAACTCTTCACTCAACCCTTTTTCAGCTATCCTATGTGAAAGTAGAACATTATTTAACACAAGTGTAACCTAATTTGTAGCATTCCCTTAGCCAAACAGCAGGGTTTCAGAGTATGAAAACAACACCTGGCTTATTTCTGGAACTGAGATGATAAACGCTGGTTGAGGAAATGAAAACACATAAGGCTGCCGATCAAAGAGGGGACAATCTTGCAGACCTTATGAAGTGGAAGCACTGGGAATACCCTTTTAGGGACAATCTAAAATAATAACCAATTCAAAGAAGTTAGGTTTGTCTTTGAAAGTGTAGCGGGCCCGGTCCTGTGGGGACTTCAGAAAATTCCTACATCCAACATTTTCAAGCATGCAACTATTGGCTTATTTGGACCGTAAACAGTCTGGAGAAAATCCCATCCCTTGATCTGAGAATGGGACTGCCTCAATGTGTTCTATCTCTATGTGTTTCTTAGCCTTTGAAAACCCAAGAGAATGAATCTGTCTGACAAGGAGAAGGTGGAATGGGTGGCATGGAGAGTGGATAAGCTCTGACCACTAACAAAAGTATTCACAGATACATTGTGATGTTAATTCAAGTCAGTTACATGTCTTTATAACGAATGCACATATAATGAAAAGTATATAACTACAAAACCTAACTAATTTCTTTTTCTTTTTTCGCCCCCCCAAAAAAAACATTTTCCACCCCTATAAACCCACCCAACAGTTTCCGCACAAGATTTAACCCTTTACCCCACATACATTTTCGTTATGTTTTTCGTTATATAACTTTCATTATAAATTCATTTGATATAACATTTTTGTAATAAAGACTGTACAACATTTAAATCTTCTAAAAGCATTAAATCCTCACACTCACTAGTGAACGTTATTACAGGAGCACAGAATCATTGCTTGGACTTCCCGTCCCCCACTGAATGTGTACATGAAACCCTGTTGGGCTGAGCTCAACTGTTACTTTTTCTGTGAGTTAAGTGACATGTCCTGCAGACAATGTTTCCTTTTGTGGAAGTCATGAAACCACTGAAAAAAAGACTTATCTGCTGTAAGGATTTCTGGAGGCTCTAATTAAAAAGACAAGTGATTTTGCAGTCTGTGGCAAAGTCATTTTTTAAAGGAGATTGTCCTCTGTCGGAGCAGTGAAAGAACTTGATACCATCAAAGTCAAGTTGAAGGATTTTATCCTTTATGTCCTTCGTGAATTGGAAAGACCTTACCAAGGGCTGCACCCTCATGCCGATCCCATTCACATACCCCATGCTACTGTGTCGATATGGAGTTTCCATCATGTCACTAGCTATTAGTATCAGACAGGTATAAGGGTACAGGAGGAGGACACTGACACAAAGGTGGCATATTTGTTGGCAAAGACTTTTATTCAGAAAAAAGAGCAAGGAAAACCTGCCTATCCCTAGCTCTAGGAGGGAGGGCTTTCCTGCCCCAACTAAAAGATCTAAGGTGACTGTCAGTATGTCTGTTAACTCAAAATGTCCACCGTCCTGTGTCATGAAAAAACTGCTTCTGACCCTCAAACTAAAAATTATATCTAAAGCAGTATCACTCTTGCTGATCGCAGGGGAATGACTCCTTTCTCCTGGGTTCAAGTTCCTAGTCTTTTGTGACAGTTGTATTCAGTTCAAAACAGTCTTGTGTCTCACATGTTATCAAGGGGAAGAGCTCCCATCCCTTGTTAGTAAGGTTCCAAACAATTCTTATCACATGTTATCAGGGGGAATTACTCCCTTCCCCTGATAGTAGAGTCCCAAACACTCCTCCTTGGTGGGTCAGAAAAAGGACTCCCTTTACCTGACGTATATGTTCAGATATCCTGGGGGAATGATTCCCTTCCCCGACCTTACTGCTGGTCTGAGTTATCTGTCCCTTCAAACAGCCTGGAGGAATGACCCCTTTCCCCATGCCTTCTTGGACTTTAATGCTGTTTTTTCAGCTACCAGGACAAAGGAACAAGTTACTCATCTAACTATTGTTCTCCAGCATGCTCATGAATATTCCCTGTCTGGCTGGAAATCCTCAGTAAAAGAAAAAACAGTTTCACTTTCAAACTATATTTCTCCTCTAAACTAATCACTGTACTCTGGGTCATACCACCCCCAGTCAATGATTGCCCTCTCCCTAAGCCCCTCCTCTGGCAGCCCTCTTTAGATTTGGTAAGCACGTACAGTGGCAGTATGATCGAGAAAAGTCGCAGAGGGTAGGAGGGAGGGTTTGCATGTGAATCCATGCCAGACCCATGCTGCAGAACAATGGTTAAAGATAAGTAACTTGTTCCTTCTCCAGCATGGGGTCTGGTATGGAGTCACATGCTCATGAATAATGAATACATAGTACTACAACATTACCTCCGGAACAGGCTCACCTTCAAGCGAACAGGTTGCGTAGCACTGCTTGGCTGACTCTGGAGTCCTCTCTGGAATCCCTGTCGACGCAGTAGAATCTCGTGACGGTGTGCGAGAAACTCCACATACAGCCCTGCAGATGTCGGGCAGAGGCACACCCGACAGGAACGCTGTCGTCGCAGTGATCGCTTTGGTGGAATGGGCTCAAGAAGAGCCGGGCAGCGGAGGGTTCGCCAACCGATGACAGTGCGTGTGATGCTGCCGGAGAGCCACCTTGAGATGGAAGCCTTGGACATGGCCTACCCGTGGTTCACAGGGCCAAAGTTCACAAACAGTTGAGACGTCTTCCGAAAACTCTTTGTGCGTGCCACGTAGTACTTCAGAGCACAAGCAACGTCCAGCAAGTGCAAGGTAATTTCAGCCGATAAAGGTGGTTTCGGAAAGAACACAGGTAACACCAAAGGCTCGTTGAGGTGGAATTCCGATGGAACCTTTGGCATGAAGAGCACCACCCTCGATTTGTGTAAAGTCAGATACGGCTGCCTGCAGGACAGAGCCTGGATCTCACCCACCCTCCTGGCAGAGGTGATGGCCATGACGAAAGCCGTTTTCCACGAGAGGAACGAAAGGGGCCTGATGCATAGGCTCGAATGGGGCTCCCATGAGCATCGTCAGCACCAGAGTGAGTTCCCACGCCGGGGCATGAGCCTTCACCGGTGGGAATGATCAAAAAAGTCCTTTTTGGAACTTCTTCATGAGATGGTGGGACCATAGAGAAGATCGTCCTGGAGACCTGGCATAGCGTGAGATAGCGGCCAGATGCACCTTGATAGAGGCGTGCGCCAGCCCCGCCTTGGCAAGAACAACAGTTAAGGAAGAATCTGAGGGGCTGTGACCCTCAGAGGCTTGATCTTCTGCAACCGGCACCACGTAGCGAAATGCTTCCACTTCTGACCCTAGCACTTAAGGGTCGGTGATGCGCTGGCCTTGGCAAGGACCTCCCTGAAGTCCGCTGGCAACTTGTATCCTCCAAACTCTAGGGCTGCAGGAGCCAAGCCCTCAGGTTCAGTGATCCTGGGTAGTGATGCAGGATTGCGCCTCCCTCTCTAGTGAGCAGATCCGCGACCACAAGAGGCGACGCTGACAGGGTGAGAAGGTCGGGTACCTAATCTTCCTCTGCCACGCTGAGGAGTATCACACTGTAATGTTTGAGTTGATGAGTCGCAGCAGGAGAGGCAGCGGAAGAAACGCGTAGAGGAACAGGCCATCCCACGGGAAGGAGAATGCGTCCATGTTATGCGGCTTGTGGAACCTGCTGGCAAATTTCTGGCATTTGGAGTTTGCCGCTGTCGCAAACACATCGATCTGGGGTCTGCCCCACTTGATGAAGATGCTGTTCAACTGGTCCTGCTGAAGTTCCCACTCGTGGCAGGAGCACAACTCCCTGCTGAGGGAGTCAGCGATGGTGTTCTCGACTCCCCCCAAGTGAAAGGGGATGAGGTACCTCTCTTGGCCTCTCTGGAGAGTGCTGGGGATCGAGTGCCCACCTGCTTCCTGATGTAGAACATTGTGGTGGTGTTGTCTGTGAAGATCCTCACCACCTTGCCCTTCAGGGAGGGAAGGAAAGACTTGAGGGCCCAGAACACTGCCCGCAGCTCCAGGATATTGATGTGGAGATCCTTCTCCTCTGGCAGCCACGTGCCTCTGGCGTGCAGACGTCCCATGTACGCCCCACCATGTTATCGTTCGATGGAACTCCTCGTCGAGAGGGCTCTTGTCTGTGAAGTTTCCTGACACTTGTATCCAGAGTGCATCCAGGAACTCTTGAAGAGGTTGCTTCCGTAACCTGCAGAGCCGGATAAGGTAGATGCAAGACAACATCATGCCGAGCAGCGACTTGATGGTCCGCACCATGGCGGTCTTCAGTGACAACAGCCGTTGCACCCTTCCCAGCACAGCCACTACCCTCTCGTCCGAGGACAATGCAGGCAGAAGACCGTGTTGAGCCTGGCTCCTAGGAACAGTGCGTTCTGCAATGGTGTCAAGCAGGATTTTGGATAATTGACAGAGAACGCTAGAACCGTCAGCAGCTGGACGGTCCTCTCCGTATGTTCGAAGACTACCTCTCTTGACCTGGCCCCGAGATAAGTGTATCCCTCGTAGACGTAGATGGGCCGCCACAGATGCCGGGGACTTCGTAAACACCCTTCAGGCCGAAAGGGAGGGCTTTGAATTGGTAGCGTCTTCCCTCCACTACGAAGCGTAGGAACTTACAATGTTTTCTGTGAACAGGGACATGGAAGTATATATCCTCCAGGTCCAGCGGTGTCAAGAAGTCTCCTTCCTCCAGTTGGTCACGCACGTGCTGCAATGTGACCATCTGAATTTTTTAGACTTGGGATACTTGTTGAGACGCTGCAGGTCTAGAATGGGCTTCCAGCCCCTGGTCTTTTTTTTTTTTAACTTTTCTTTATTGGCAAGAAGTAGAGACAGGCACATTACAAATTACATCAACAGCTCATAGTACATATTTCAAGGCTCGGATACCAATGAAAAGGTTCAACAGAAATCACAAATATCAGCAGGAACAGGGTACTTACAACAAGGACCCCTACAATTCAACCCTGGTCTTCTTTTTGACTAAGAAATATCTAGAGTAGACTCCGGAGCCCCAAGGTCATCTTAAAACTAGCTCTATCGCCCCCTTTCTTAGCATGGCCGTACCTCCTGCAGGAGCTAATGGGTGTGCTGCTCCTGCCGGGTCACTGGAGGGATCGGCAGACACTTTTGCTGAAACTCCAGGGTGTGTCTGTGGGCGAGAGCAACCAGCACCCATCTGTCAGTGGAGATGATCTTCCACTCGCTGACTAGTCCCACCAGCCGGCCTCCCACTGGTGTGCATGGGTGTGGGCCCGACGTCCTGCCCGGTTCAATCCGGCTTCGGCACCTGTTTTCCGCCACCTGTTTTCCGCCTAGGGGGCGACAACAGCAACGATCACCTCAACCAAAAGCCTTGGAACAGCCCCAGTAGGCCTCCTCAGTCGTGGACCGGGAGGGCTGACAGTTTGACGGGGAGCCTCCACTAAACCCCTTCGTCGATCCGCCAGACTTTCCGCCTGAGGCGCAAAAGGAAGAGCAGTGCTGTTGGAGTGCCTGGAGCATGAGCCATATCCATATCAGTCTTGATCGCCTGCAATGACTCGTCGACGGCCTTCCCGAAAAGGTTATCCCAGTCAAAGGGCATGTCCAGTACCCTTGTTTGGACCTCCTGGCGGAAATTGGTGCCCTTCAACCAGCTTCGGCAATGGAGGCAGACACTGTTCCCCATCTGTCGGAAACCTGTGGCTGCAATGTCAAGGGCCACTGTGATGGCATGGTCCGAAGTCACTTTCCCTTCCTGGAGGAGGCAGATCGCCTCCAACTGCTTGCCGTCGGGTAGGAACTCCAGAATCGGGCCCAGCTTTACCACAGTTACCCATCGTACCTGGCCAGGATTGCCAATGTTTTGGCTGTCTTGATGGTCGACACCGGAGTAGATGACCTTCCTCCCCATGGCGTCCAACTTCTTCCCCTCGCTGCCTCAAAGCGACTGTAGGCACTTGGGTGTGGACTCTGGCACCCTGTACTTTTTCTCCAGACTATCCTTCTCGGCCAGGGCAGAGCAAGGATTCTTCAGGTGGGCCAGGCCTTCCTCCCACACGTTGTCCAGGAGGGGCACTGCCATAATGGTCTTCCTCTTGCCCTTGCGCCACTGGTATAAGAGACCCAGTATTACAAAAGGGCACCTGGTTGATGCCTCGCTCTACCTAGGTAAGTAGACTCATATAACAACACAAATGAGCAAGGACATGCGAGTCCAACTAGAGATTAGACCATCTCACTCCTGAATTTCAATAAAGTCAAATTTGATTACATTGTATGCAGCAGGTGTTATAGTACAAATTAGTATTGAAACATAGGATATTCAACATGATACATGAAACATACATGGTGTAGTACATGAATAACAGTGTACAAATCCGCAATATTTGAATTTAGAAATTATGCAATTACATTGTGTGTGTCCTGGCATTTAGTGCATTCCAACTTATATGTTTTTCCCGACACACTCCTGACACTTTCTTCTGTCTACTTACTCCGACAGATTACATAGGATTCTTCACGCATAAGAATTGATCGTCCTGATGAAGGCCTACTAAACCACAGCTTCTCAAATTTAGCTCAATGGCCGAAACACTGCTGTGTTGACCTGTTCTTGTTGCCTTTCAACCTTTATTGTTTCACATATATGTGCATTTTATTTGACAATTACACTATTCACTTCTCATGTCACCCCCGCCAGGACACAGAGAATGTAATTGCATAATTTTTTTATTCCAAATATTGCGGATTTGGACAATGGTATTCATGTACTACAACATGTATGTTTCATGTATCATGTTGAATATCCTACGTTTCAATACTCGTGTATTATAACACCTGCTGCATACATATTAAATAAGAATTGCAGTAGTATTCAATTTAATCAAATTTGACTTTATTGAATTTCAGGAGTGAGAGGGTCTAATCTCTTGTTGGACTCACATGACCTTGCTCATTTGGGTTGTTATATGGGTATAAGAGACCCTCCTTCTTGGTCTCCTTGGTCGTCAGCTGGAAAAGCTCTGAAGCTCTGGCAACCCGCTATGACGATGTTGTCATCGTCCGTCGTCACCGTGGCCGTGTTCGAACCAGTGTCCTGGTCCCTCAGGGGTGTTGGGGCGGGGTGAAAGGGGAGGGCACCTGGCGCGGCTGTGGAGGTTGATGCAGAGGCGTTGGATGGCGCTTGCTCTTTTTCACTGGAGGCTGATCCGGGGCTACCAGGACCAGAGCCTGCGGCATCCTTTACTGGATTTCCAACACTAACGTGCGTAGGGTCAAAACGATGTCCAGTGGCGCATCTCTTGGAGTTGGAGAGGTAGGCCTACTAGGTCCTTCATCATCATCATCACCGCTGGCGTTTCTTCAGTCGTCCCCCACGTCCTTGTGGGTCATGTGCGTGGACTCCTGCTCCTCCTCGTCCGATGAAGAAACATCTGTGTCTTGGGGTACGCCTTTGAGCCCCGAGGCCTCCTCACCCCCCCCTTTTTTGCATCCTCAGGGGTCGGAACCTGGCTCAGTGACTGCATCCTCTTTTCTGGTGTCTTTTTCACTGCCCCGGCCGAGGCCTCCCACCTCAGGGGTAGGGATACCCTGAACGCAATCGGGGCTACCATCACTGGGTCAGCCCCTTTAGCCTTCGTGAGCGCAGCTGCCACCACCGATTGTCGACTACAATTGTTCTTGCACCACCTAGGCTTCTTGGGCAGGCTGGCTGCCTTTTCTACCACCCTTTGCTTCTCTGACTTCTCCCGCAGCTTAGCCGGGTTGGCCGATTTCCTCTTGGGGGAGGAGCTGGATCGATGGCTGGAGTTAGAGGCAGATGGTGAGGTTGATCGGGCCGTGCCCATTGCAGGACCCATCTGGGCGGCGACCCCAATGGAAACAGACTTGCAGTGCTTAGCTTTGTCTTGGGCCCCCACAGATGGAGCGCCCTCAAAGGAGTTAAAAGCCTGCTCCTCTGACCGGCCGTTCCTTGGTGAGTCATGACCCTGTTTGGGGCACGGGGCAGATGCCTTGGCGTTGATCCACGCCACCAATCAACTGTGACGATCCATCATTGTTCTTTAAGATGAACCAGAGGCAGATTTCGCAATCTGCTTTTTGTGGTCCGAGTGAAGACAGTAGAGGCACTGAAGGCGTTTGTCCTCCACAAACACGTTCCACAGTACACATCTGGAGCAGAGCTTGAAAAGGGAGCTTCCCTCTCTTCTCTTCCGACTTGGTCAGTGGTGCACAGTAGGCCTGATTGCCTTCTGGAAACTTGGACTATACTCGACGATCCTTGCCCTTGAGCGGCACTGAAATTTACTGACAAACAGATCCCCCGCTTGTCGGTCAATGGGGAGAAGAGCATACGGGCTCTGTTTGACAAAAATAGGACTTTCTCAAAAAAGCGCGAAAACACATAGAATAGCTCACAGAGCAAACTTCGAGGACGCCCAACACTTGAACGTGCAGTAAAAATCTGAAGATGGCTGCCAGAGAAGGGGCTTAGGGAGAGGGCAGTCATTGGCTGGGGGCAGTATGACCCAGAGTACAGTGATTGGTTTAGAGGAGAAATACAGTTTCTTTTTGAAAGTGAAACTTTTTTCTTTTACAGAGGATTCCCGGCCTGACAACAGGGAATATTCATGAGAATGTGAATCCATGCCAAACCCCATGATGGAGTAAAATGGAGCTCAACCCAGTGGCAGGGGAAATCCAAAGCAGCAGGACCTGGAGGTCAGTGCAGGTAGCTGAGGACCAGACAGCATTGCGTGGGAGTAGGAACTCTATGGAGCAGACTAGGAAGGTTGAAGGGCACCGTGCAGGAAGGCGGCCTGTTCCTTTCCAATCAACGTGCTTGCTCCCCTGGGTTGGAGGACCACCCCAGGAGTGTCTAAGTGGCAGGAAATGGGGCCTCAACACAGAAGGAAGAAGGCTGTGTGATCCGTGCTGCAGCACAAGCATTCAAAGCGTCCAGTGAGTTTCTAATGCTTGAGAAATCAGGTGCGCGTGTGTTAGGGAGAATTCTCTGTTTAGGCTGAATTTCCTAACCTAGTGAGTCCCCCAGCAGCTTTGTTGGATTTTTGGGGTTTATTTTTTTCTCCTGCCAATAGTGGGACTCTTTTACCCTCACTCTTGGACATGATTTGAGTGTGTTCCTTTGACTCTAGATGTGTTTAATGGGCTATGGGGTCTTTTACTCCATAGGGCTGCATGTGTTTTTGTGATATGTGTTACACAGCACCCTCAGTGCAGTAACACAGGGGTGTCCTAGTGACCCCCCAGTATAGACTCCATACCCTGGGACTGGCTACTGTCTCCCAGGGCATGTAAAGACTTTACTAGTCTTAAATTCTGAACAGAACCAGTACAAACCATCATATTGTGGACGTACTGGCTGGGGCAATTCGATTGCCCCGGGGTCTGTTAGTCGAGGGGGCACGTCTCCGTCCCCCCTGATCGAGTTTTGGCTGGTGGCAGTGGATACTACTTTTTATATTCAACCGCGAATATTTCTCTATGGGATTTTCCCATTGTTCAAGGCTACTATCTTTATTTATTTAATTACGATAGCCTTGAACATACCGCCGGTTTATTTCATTATTATTAATTCTCCGGTTGGTATTTTTTGACAAAACTCGGTTCTAAAATGGCGTTTGTGTTCTCTTCTGTGACTCCAACCCAAGTCGAGCCCTTTGTTCCACTTTTTGGCGGGCTTCTCCACAGAAGCCCTCCAAAGTGGTGCCACTCTGTCTGGGGTACTTAGGAGGGGTGGAGGGGGATTTAGGCACCCTGGACTGAGTTGCCTAGGCAACTCAAGTCGCACTCTGTCCTGACTGGCCCAAGTGGTGAGATGGCCGGCTCACCACTTAGCATGTTTGAGAGACAGCTAGGCTGAGTGAATGGGGGTTTTCTGCATAAAAGCAGGGCTTTGGAGGTCTGGAACTTCAGAAGTCGCCACAGGACCTAAGAATCCGACGAGGGAGAAGCTGAGCCGACCTGCCACGACGACACCACCGGTGGAGCCCTGCTGGACCGTCTCACCACTTTTCCCAACGACAGAGGAGATCTCCCGCCGGAGAGTCTTCTTCCTTTGACTGGTGGGGATAACCAGTTTCACCATCTTTTCGCCTTCCCGACGCATCTCGTGGCCGCCTTGCCTGTGCCAAGCACCCCGGCAACCGGAATACCACGTTTTACCACGGCGAAATAAAGGGTAATACCTTTAACCGGAAAACTCCGCGGCTGGTTTCTTCCCTGGCAGTGCAACGACCTTCATCTTTCCTCCAAGTCGAGATCTTCTCTTCCCCTGGACGACGCCGAGACTTGCACCCGCTGCCAGGAGCAACTGCCACCGCTGGAGGATCCTTCCCACTTAAGGTACCGTGTTCCGCCTGGCTTCCCTTGCCACTGACTGTACGGGGTAGATTTAGCCCAAGCTTTCGAACCTGGGTTAGCCTGGGACACCCTGGCTAAACTTTTCTGAGCCTCTCTAAACTCTTTTCGAACTCTCTGCAAGACTTTCAAAGCCTAGGGTAACTGTGATCTTGGGCGCATTTGTGCTCTGCTCTCTCTAAGAGTGGGCCCAGCCTATGGACTTTGGCTCACAAGTGACTTTTGCTCTTCTGCCTTGCTAAAAGTGTTCCTAAATCTTAGAGTGGTGTATCTTTCCATATTCTGTCTTTTTCCCTCCCTTCTTCATGAACTTATTGGAGTGCCATCTATAGTTAAGCGCTCATCTCTGTCTGGAAATGAGTGGTGTTAACTAAGACTTATCTGATAAGGAATAAGGGTTGTATATATTATAATAGTAACTGTGTTTAGAGTGTTTTAGAATAAGAGTGCTGGAGTGTTTCAGTGTGTTTTTACATAAATAATTATATACTTTGATACCAAAGCTCTGGTCGGTGTTTGCTTGTATTAATGTATCCGAGTGCCTATTCTGTATACTTTGCATACTGCCTAACTCTTCTTGAGGGAAGTCTGACTGCTCAGCCACAGCTACCAGGTAAATCTGGGTGGTACAGACTGCTACCAAGTGGGTTTACTGCTAACACCTGTAGTCCTAAATCTTTTGCAGTGTTCCCAAAGGGAACTGCACAGGTTTCTGCCTAACAGCGTGTTAACTGAAGCGTTTCCTGAAATACATTGTATTGGAGTGGTCGCGTGTAGCCTGAAACATGTTTTCGAAGGTCTCTGATCTGTGAGTTGCTCAATTAATAGGGAAACAACCAACTTTATCTGTTAACAATACAACAAAGGGAAATACCTTGTGTCAGAGTGGTCACATGTGGCAAAGAACACACTTTCGAAAGTCTCTGAACACCGAACTATTCAATTAAAGTACAACAAACAGTTACATGTGTTCAATGTTAAATAAAAGGAAATATCTTGCAACCGGAGTGGTCGTGTGGGGGTAGAAGCACATTTTTGAAGGTCTCCGTACATTGAACTATGCATTTAATGTGAAATGAACAATTATTGAACACCGAATTGAATTAAGACTTTGCTGTTAAACAGAACTAAGAAGGTGAAATCTAAATGAGGAAAGAAAGTTTAAATCAATATGAACAATCATACAATGAAGTGCTAAAATGAATATAATTATAAACCAATCACTGTATGCTGCAATATAAAAGGACATGAAAAGCACAGACAGAGCAAGGATACTGAATCCTGATCTACAGTGATGTTTTCAACATGTGGGAAAGCTACACAGTTATCTGAACTGTACATTTGAAAACAAAATCCAACTATATTATAGAAGTCAAGGACATTTGTGTGTTTCTTTTGGAATTGTGACATTAGAACTTGGGGAAGGGAACCCCGAGTCGTGACTAGAAGGCTTTCATTTCAAGCTCATTTAAATTGTGTAATATGGAACTTGGAGAAGGGAAATAGGAGTCCTAACTTGGGGAAGGAAACCCAGAAACCTGAAGAGACTATTACATTCTAATTCTCAGAAAGGGAATTTTGAGATTTTACTTTGTTGATCCATTTTATACTTGGGAAGGAAGCTGAAAGAGAGCTGCGAGGTGGTAGAAGCTCCGGATGTTTCGCTGAACACCGTTTTCTTTTTGGTGGCTGTCATTGCTACACATATATAGTTACAGTTGTGAGGGAAAGAATAGGTTTTGGACACAGACAGATTCCGAAGTTGAACTCTTTGACTCAGACTTTCCTTAGTTTTATTTAGGTAGGTAAACCCCACCTTAGTATAGGAAAAGTTAGGCCTTTTTCCAACCTGACATTTAAGTTAATAAACATGGTTATTTTGAATTCGGAAATCTGTTGTCTGTGTCCTTCATGATGCCTTTACAATTAGCTCATCGAAAGACTGACCACTAACTTCCCCCTTCACCCACATCTCCCACTGAAAAGACATTTTGATCGTAACAGATGCATATATTGGTGTGTAAATGGAACTCAGCATTTCTGCATCTATAAAAACTGGAATGGTGACTGAAGTCCGAGATTGCACCCATCCAGGTGGGGACCATAAGTCCTCCTTTGGAAGGGTGTGGGGTTCCCTGAGCACACTTCTGCCAGAACAGCAGAGTCACCACTATGAGTATCCAGAGGGTGCAAGAGAATGCCCACGCAATTATATTATGAAAAGGTGCAAAAGGACTCCTGCTGCCCCCACTGCACTGATGCATGATGTCGTGTCTCTGTAATACAGCCTTCTGCTCCCAAGACATTACAATTCTTAGCCTAAGGAAGGGCTGTTGAGTAAACAGGCTAACTATTTGCCAAACATACTTTTTAACACAGAGTAGATTATGAAGCAGTAGGTTTTCTGAGTTCAGTTGTCCATAAAGAGCTTAAGGATAGCTGTATTATTTCTTCTAAGTTTTATACATTTTTGAGAAAAGGGGAGAAAGGCAGTTTGAGATCAAGTGGTTTGCGTAATGTGACGAAATGACTACTACTCTGTGCAGGAGTACAGGAATGAGTAGTGGCTAAAGCATTTACTTAACCACACACTTCTAATAATCCCAATCATAAAGGTGAAACAAACAGAGCCCAACAGGTATACCTCCTTTACCACATTTGGTAATGTGGGCCACAAGCAGGCTATACTCTTCTGGAGGGGTGGGAGCTGGTACAAAGGCAATCCCAACCAGCAACAGATCTGAGGAGTCAAAATAAAAAAAATGTCCAACCAAGGGTCTATAAAAAGATCTGTACAAAACTAACATAAATGCACACAACTCATAAAACCACTGTCCCACCCCCTGCATTGACAAACACAGATTTCACACTAAAATGAAAGGGCGCTCCGAGTTGGCAGACTGGGTGCTCAGGCAAAATATCTGCAGAAAAATTTCAAAGATAATGCATATGTCTTTCAAAATGTGAGGAGGGGGACTTAAAAGCCACACATGCCTTTAACGTGGACCAAGTGGACAGGGGCCTTGACAAATACCTTTAGCTTCTTGTGTTTGGAGCTCAAAAGCATCGAACCAGGTTTTTCAGAGTCAAACCTGAAGTATGGGTTCTTTTGACAGCAATGATGCAGTTTTGTTCGGCAGCAATGATGGCTAGCGGGCCGAAGAAGCTGGGAGAAAAGGCAGTCAGTGTTAGGTTAGTGGCACTGGAAGACTCAGCAGCCTCGGATGCACAGAAGTGGAGACTTGCTTTTGGCGAAGGGTCGGCTTGGCTGGCTTAACACAGCATTATTTTACTGCAGTGGCAATGTCTTGGATCTCGAAGAAGCTGGTAAACAGGCCAAAAGTATCAATTTGGGGATCCTGGAAGACACTGCGAATCTCAGATGCAGAGACTGCAAAGTTCTGGTGCCGGGCGAAACTTAGAGATTTAGAGGTTGTCGAGCATTAGAGCCCGCGATTACTCTGGCAGTTCCCTTGCAGCAGCTTGGATGGCGTTGGAAGGTGCCCAAGACAGTTCAGAGATGTAGGGAGAGCCAGTGGGTAAATGCTTGGTTTTGTGTGTATGTGAGTTTGTAGAATCCAATGTGTAGAAGGTGTTGGCTGGCTTATCTGGTGTTTGTGTGGGTGATGGGTTTGAGCTTGTCATAAAAGTAAGATGGAGTTTTGAGGTGGATGGCTTTGATTACAATTCAAAGTCCTTTGAAGGTCATTATCTGTGTGTGGGGGGCCAGTGAAGTTGGCTAAGAGCGGGGATGATGTGTGAATGCTTGGGTAGGTGGAGGATGATTCTGGCGGCTCCATTTTGTATGGCTTGCATAGGAGCAAGGGTGCCGTTGAGGAGTCCAGCGCACAGCATTGCCATAGTCCAGCTTAGAGAGAACCAGTGCTTGGATTGCAATCCGTTAATCATCAGGAGGAAGGATATGTCTGCTTTTGATTATGAGCTGTAGTTGTACATTAAATGTTTTGAGGACAGCCGCTATGTTGTGTGTGAAGGAGAGGTGGAGGTCAATAGTGAAGCAAAGGGTTTTGACAGGTGTGGAGAGGGATATGTGTGGACAGGGGTGACGTTGGGTTTGTACTTGAGGGGGTTGGTCAGATGAGGAGGTAATCTGTTTTGAAAGGGTTGCGTTTTAGGTAGTGGGTGGCCATCCAGTTGGTGATTATGGTGAGACAGGCTCTGAGGGCGTGGAGCTGTGAAGGGGGTGACATTTGGAAGTATATTTGTGTGTCATCTGTGTATCGGTGGAAATGAACCTTGTGTTTACTAAGGGTTAGTCAAAGGGATTCAAAGAACAAGTTAATTACCCGTGGTAACGTTCTTTCAATTGGATGTTCCTCTGATGTACTCCGCACCCTTTGTTATATCCATATCCAGCTGCTTCGGAAATGTTTTCCAGCAGGGGGGCGCTTCATGTCGATGCCTGTTGACCAGATGTCCCTCAAGGGCCTCCGTCTCGATGTCGACGTCACCACTGGGACGTATAGCATGCGCAGTGACTGCTAGCTTCAGTTCTGTTTTTATGCATACTTTTCTAAACTCTTTTTGGGTGTACCTTACGTAAAACTGTGTTTCAACCTGAAAGAACTGCAATAACAAGGAAATTCTACTGTGGGGTAGGTTGGGAGGGGCGATGAATACGTGGGAGGAACATCCAATCGAAAGAACGTTACCACGGGTAAGTAACTTGTTCTTCTAATGGATTGTGTCCTCCCATGCATTTCCCATTTTTTGATAGACTCCCAAAGAAGCGTTGCATTTTTGAAGAAGCGAGTAAGAATTTAGGAGTTTCTTGTTGGCTTGTGTGAACTGAATGCAACACTGCTTTCCCAAATCCACGTTCCCGGCCTGAGGAAGAGTCTAGACAGTAATGCTTAGTAAAAGTATGAACAGAGGACCATGTGGCCGCCGAACAAATATCTTGAACTGGGACTCCAAGCTACATGCCCCTGGTCAAATGAGCCCTTAGACCCTCAGGAGGATCTTTTCCAGCTAATCTGTAGCATTCAGAAATTCCTAGATAAGGTTTGTTTTGTCACCGCCATACCCAATTTATGGCCTGTGTAATCAACGCAAAGTTGATCATCCAGTCTTAACTTAGACATCCTGGAAACGTAGAAGCTAGGTGCACGCCTTGGGTCAAGCCTATGTAATCTCTCTTCTTCCTTCCCAGAATGAAGTGGAGGATAAAAAGACTGTAGTATAATTTTCTGAGTTAAATGAAAATCAAACACATTTTTTGGTAAAAATGTGGGTTTAACCTTCAGAACCAACTAAATGGAAATTCTGTAAGGAGGATTGCAAGACAAGGTTTGAAGTTCACTCACCCCACAGGATTGCGTAAGAGCAACCAAAAGAATGGTTTTGAAGGAATAGGTTTGAAAGGAGTGCACATGAGAAATTTCAAAACAAAGTTGAGATTCCCAAACTGGAACTTGAAAGGGGATCGGACGAAACACATTTGTCAATCCTTCCAGAAATTGAATCACTAGTGACATTTTGAAGAAAGTTACCTCTTCAGAGGAGTGCTTAAAAATAGACAGCGCTGCCAGATACCATTTAATTGTGTCAACCTGGAGCCCCAGATTAGCCAGGTGTAAAAAGAAAGTTAAAACCATAGGTGTGCTGCAGATAAAAGTGTCCACATTCTTCTCCCTGCACCAGCTCAGAACTTGGTCCAACGTCAGCGGTACAAGGATTTATTTGCTGGCCTTCTGGCTGAAAGCAAAATCTCCATTACGTCATGTGGGAGGTCCCAATCCTTATATCACTACATCTCAGAAACCATGCGTGAAGGTAGAGTGTCCTGACCGTTGGATGGAGAACCAGACTTTCCTCCAACGTGAGAAGATCCTCTCTTTGCAGAAGACATGTCCATCTGGAGGGCAGATGGACATGTCCAGAAGGTCTGGGTACCACGTCCTCCTGTCCCAATCCAGAACAATTAGGATCATGGATCTCCTAAACATTCCCAACCTCCTGATCAAATGCGGAATGACGGGGACTGGAGGAAATGCGTATTAGAAGTGGACATTTCCAGTTCACTAAGAACGCGTCCCTGGGAGCTCCTCTTGGGGGAAATTCTATGGAGCAGTACAGCTCTCACTTCCAGTTGACAATGGCCACGAACAGATGCACTTAAGGGGTTCCCCAAAGGGTGAAGATCTCTTGAAGGACTTCCTGAGCTAGTTCCCACTTGTGGGAGACTGTTCTCTGTCTGCTTCGAGTGTCCGCCGTCGTGTTCTCCTTTTCCCAAGGATGCATCCAGGATTACTCCGATGAACTGGAATCTTTGAGATGGTCTCATGTGGGATTTCTTAAAATTGAGTGAGAAGCCCAGTCCGTGCAGAAAGTGGCAGGTGATGCCAAGATGTTCCAGGACTTGTGCGGGAGAATGTGCCCTGATCAGCCAATCATCCAGGTAGAGGTAGACGTAAATTCGCCCCCCCCCCCCCACCTCTCCTGAGAATCACTGCCACCACCGCCATCAGCTTGGTGAAAACCCTCAGGCAGAGGTCAGCCTGAATGGCAGAACTCGAAATTGATAATGAGAACCGCCAACGGCGAACCTCAGGTACTTCCTGCGCTTGTGATGGATAGGCACATTAAAGTAAGCATCCTGAAGGTCCAAAGACACCATCCAATCCTGGAGCTGGAGTGCCTGAATGGTCTGAGAAAGGGTAACCATCTTGAACCTGCCCTTCCTGAGGAATTTGTTCAAGTCTCTTAAGACCAAGATGAGTCTCAATCCTCCGTCCTTCTTGGGGATTAGGAAGTAAGGGGATTACCAACCCTTGTTCCTCTCTGCTACCTCTCTCTATAGCACCTTTCTCCAGCAGGGTCAAAATTTCCTGCAGAGCAGATCTGGAATTTTGAAAGAGTTGCTCCCCGGTGGATGATCCTGAGGCCTTTTTAGAAAGGGAAGGCAGTAACCCTAGGCTACTGTTTTCAATGCCCATGCATCTGAAGTAATACCTTGCCATTCTTGCAGATGCTGTAAGAGTGCCTCCCACTGGGGTCTTGTGGGTTAAGGCCTCAGAGAGGTTTTGGGGCGGCTGATGGAGCGGCTGAGGGTAAAGCAGCCGTTGCCTGGGCAGTTTTAGCACATATCCCCCGTCCACCACAGGGGAATCTTCTCTGACCTCTGACTCGCCAGTTCTCTGGCTCTTCCAGCTGAGGAATATAAATGAAAGGACCGGCCCCTCCAAGCTGTTGCACTGGGGCGAGTTTGCATTTGTCTGCTTGCAGCACCAAGGGATTTGGTGCCACTTTGGGGGTCTGCAGCTTCTCCAGGCTCTCACCAGCCTTGCTGCCAAATAAGTGCGTGCCGTCAAAGGGCATGGTCAGAAGTCATGATGGCACATCCGGAGCAAACCCAGTCATACCTCTGCTGATACTATCCACAGTTGAGATCAGTCTGAAGGGACATGCACATGGCGTCCTTCCCATCCTTAACAATATTAAAAAAGACATCTCTTTCTTCCCCTTCAGGGATATGTTAAGTCGTCATTGCTATGCATTCCTATAGGGCAAACGTAAACTTAGCCAGTGCACATGTGGTATTTGCCGACCTAGAGGCCATACTCCCAGCAGAGAAGACTTTCTTTGCCATGGCATCACAGCGTTTGTCATCTCTGACTGGGTTAAATCATCGGGTAGGCAGTTTGTTTTGATGTAGATGTGGCAGCCTGTACCACCAGACTTTCTGGAGTGGGATGCTTGCTTAGATAAAAGGGGTTAAAGTCCTATATTTGCTTGTCAATCATTTATTTACAGCCAGAATTAATTCCGGCGTCTCCCAGTTGGCATTGACCCGCCTCTGTAAGGCTACATGCAAGGGAAGAATAGGGCCCTCCTGGGGTCTTTTGTCCAAAATATCTGTTAAATCATTCTGCTCATAATGTGGTGCAGGTCAACTCTATACTAGATATTCAATTACTCTAGACATCAATTGTCTGTATAACCCATCAGCATGTTCGGAGGGATCTGGTCTTCCAAATTCAATTTCGGGAGAAGTGCCTTCCCCACTTGCAGTTTGCAGAGTCTCATATAGATCCTTCATCCATGACACTTCTGATATCATAGCCTCTGCAACACCTTGTGTCTGATATTTGAACCCAAAGGGTCGTGCCTCATCAGATGAAGGCTCATGCTCCTCATATATAGAAGAAAGTGACTTTTCTTGGTAGTGGAAGAAAAAATTCCCTAGTTTTGTTCAACCTCCTTCAATGATTTTGTCACTTGCATCGATGACGGCGTTAAAATCTTTGACGCCGTCAATGGCTTCGACAATTGCAGTGTCGAAGATTTTTTCGACAAGGGCTTCGACGCCTTTGGTGTCCATGATGTAAACGCTTGAGTATCTTCTCGACTCGATCGAACCTTCGAAGGTTCTTGAGGAGTTTTCTCCTGGACACCTGGGCTCGAGGGCGCACAAGGTTTGCCCTTTCTTTGTTGTGGTGTCCACCGACAGCGGCATGACCCTTACTCTTCTTCTTCAAGGGGGTCAAGGCTGCATTCTCGAAGACTTGAAGCATTTTCTGCCAGAATCTCTCCCATTCAGCCGGTAAAGCTGATTTCGTCCGCCAAGTAACCTGTTGAGGGGAGGAACTCGATGATGAAGATGGCGACTTGTGATGCCTTTTCTTCGTATGTCATGAAGACGATGAGTGGTGAGATCCACTTCTAGATCGAGATCGTCTTTTATCTTTCTTCAGACGAGGAGAGTCGCCCCTCGACTCATCGGAGGATGGCTTTTTCGACTAAGTCGTCGAAAGGGATTTATGTGACCTATGTAAGGAACTCATGGTGGCAACATTAAAGACAGACACAAGTGATCACTGTTTAAGGGTGTTTAATGACCTTTATAATGGGTGAGATAAACACCTAAATCTAAGATGGGAGCAAGCTAAGACCATCAAATAATAATAAGAGTGTGGGATAATGTTCACCAGAAAAGAAATAAGTGATCACAAAATGATAAGTCAGGATGGTGAGGCTGCGTCTCCCTTCCCCATGTTTGAAGCACGGGACAAGGTGGGACTCTCGAGCACAGCACACTCCTTGTGTTTGTCAGTACGCGGTTCACAATTTAGTTCAATGATATCAAAAACCTTCAGAGGCTAAGTCTCCTTCTTGCAAAAGTCTCTTGCCTTAGAAGGCCTCTGGTGTTTCACAAAAAACAAACCAGCAAAAGCTCTCACAGTGATCTTGCACCTCAGGCGATTGTTCTTCACCCCCAGGATCTCCCTCTGCCGGGCTCGGATCCTCCTCACAACTTGGGTATCCCTCCGTCAGATTCACTATGGCCTCTCATTAACACAGTTCATGTATTTCTAATACAATTCATGTATTGCCCATTCTCTTCAGAAAGCAGGGCTTTCTTGCTCCTAGCTTTCTTTCGGCATCCCTCTGTCGGGTTCACACTTGCCTGTATTCACAGTTCACAATCTTATCGGAAATCAGGGTTCTCTTTGCCTAGCTTTCATCTGGCACCGGGTCAGAGACTTTCGAGTGTACAAGGGATTTGACGTAACCCTTGTAGGACCACTCTGTCATATTACGCCACCCTTTTCTAGGTCCTTGTCATACTTGTAGTTTCAGAAACAGGTCCGGGTCAGAGTCTTTCGACTGAGCGCCCACGTGGCGCCAGACGCCTCTGCATCTGGACCTCAACTGGTCTTTCTTTAAAGTTCAAACAGATACACAAGTTCTTCCTCTTGCAAATTTGCTGAGTTCAAAATGTTGCTACTTGCAACCTTGGGCTCAATACTGTTTGGTTTTCTATCAGCTTCCTCCGACTCACCGGCTGTGCCTAACAAGGTGGCTTCTTTGTTCTCTGAAGTCAAAGATAGTACCACGGTAGCCAGCTTGCCTCTCCGCCTGCGTTATCAATGCAGGAGGCCCCCGTCTACTATAGACATCTGCTGCTCTGCATGCCAGCTGTAACTCCCCGTTTTATGATTTCCCTTTCGGAGGCTTTGCGTGTCTCACTGCCTTTCTTCTCCGTTTAAACTGCTGGTTTGGTGTAGCGGTCTCCTCGTGCATTCGGCCTTGCTCGAATTGTGCTTTCGTGCTCCGCCTTTTATCCCTGCTGGGAAGGTAAAGGGCCCTCAGGTGTGCGTGATTATTGTCACTTGCCTGACCGGTGTGTTGGGTTATGTCAGGTAAACAGCTCTAGTGTTAGTCTGTTGTCTCTTACAATGTAAAAGTGTTTTTGCAGGAAAAGAGGGCAAGGGCTAGCGCTTCTAAATATCCTACAGGGCAGGATGGGGACAAGGTGTTACAGTGAATGGGATACTGTGTCTCAACCCTCGGTTTCCCACATCCACTCCCTGAAGACCCCTCATGCAGGTGATCCTCCCCCACTGGTCCACCCCCAGGAACTGAATCCAATAGCGATGGCTGTGTCCTGGCCACCTGAATGACAGATCTCCGGGGACTAGCGGGTGAGCAACCTTCAGGTTTCTCACACCTACCTGCAGCTAATTTCCCTTTACGTTCTTTCAGGGCTTTCACTGTTATCGAAAGGCAGGATCCACACTCGGATGTCTTATGATCGGATCCCAAACACCACAGACACACCCGATTGGGGCCCATAAGGGACATCGTCGCCCTGCAGTCAGGGCATTTCTTAAACCCCGATTTGGGAGTCGATGATGCCAACGAAGATGTCATATTTTTTCCCAAAATAACAACAGGTTTCACAAAGGAATCGAAAGCGCGCTGATCTTCCGAAGCAATAGCTCACGTGGAAAAATCGAACTGAAGCCAATGGTCGCTGCGGTGCTATATGTACCAGTGGTGACATCGAGACGGAGGCCCTCGAGGGACATCAGGTCATCAGGCATCGACACTTGTTTCGGCCGTTGGCCTTTCTCAAATCAGGGCATAGTTGCCCTTTTGTAACTCGATTCAGTCGGAAATTTAATGGGGTCAAATCCCTATTGGGCAGAGTTCTGCAGAGAGCCGACGCGTGGGATTAACAGAACCCCGCTCCATAGGGATTTGAACCCATTAAATTTCCGGACCAAATCGAGTTACAAAGGACAAAAGGACAACTATGCCCTGATTCCAGAAAGGCCAACGGCCGAAACATGTGTCATCCTTTAAAGGGCAATACTCGAAGAAACAGAAAATACCATGCTATGCAATAAATAGTATTGTGTAACAAAAACCTTGTGGCATTTGCCTACTTTTGGAGTGTCAAATATTGCTATTAACCTAGATATGTAGATACCAAGGGGTCCATTGTTCTGAGAGACCCATGAATTTCTGATAGAAGCAAAAGAAAAAACAAAACCTCCCTGGTGATACATTTGAGCATAAACTCTTAGGTGATAAAACTGTAAAAAAGAATAGTATCCAGGCATTAATGAAAAAAGGAACTAATGTGACGGACTAAAGAAATCAAAGCAAAACACTCTGCTCTTGAATAAAATCCAGAACCAAACTACAGCAATTTTTCCAAGTTATGCAGACTTCTGTCCAGTGTTCCATTAGCTGGTTCAAGGGCCCAGACTGCTAGTGTAGTGCCATATCGATTCCAAAGCACTTAACCTAGTCGCTAGCTTCACTTGGAGCAGAGCCTCTATCATTGCATAAAGCACTGCATGCAATAGATTACTAAGAATGTCTGTAAAGCTACAATCCAAAAGCTTATGTAGTTTACCCAAGATGGAGGTGCTGCTACTTTCTTCTTTTGCATCATGATGATCCATCACATTTTCCTTCAGTTCTTGTCCCTTGTTCATAACATTGACAGAAATGATATCTGAAAAGCCCAACAGAGAATAATGTGTATTATATATATATATATATATTTTTAAACAATTTTATTCCAACAAACACAAACCAAACTTGCAGTACATGTAATAACATTTTGGATATACATCGCTTCATCATGTCCACTGCTTCTCCCATTCCCCCCGCCCTTCCGAGTCTACTCTCCTTCATGTCCTATCACTGTGCCTTGTAATAGGGATTCCTCTTCCATGGTTTCTGTTGGATCCCGATCACTTCACCCATCTTGCGTGGGCCCAAATAACTCGGCTATTAGTTGTTTCCAGGCTATCAGGGTCTCAGCCTCCTCCCCCCCCCGGAATTACTTGCTTCTTGCCATACTATAGTTTCAGCCACGGCCAATTTCTGTAGGTCTCTCCACCATACTTCTATCCGTGTTCTATGGCATGCCTTCCACCCCATAGCAATTCATCTCTTTGCAAGTACGTACGCTAGGTCTTTTAGTTTACTTACATGCTTCAGTTTGCGCGGTCTAGGAAATCCTCCTATCAGGCAGGCCCAGACTGTGTCCACCACTATCTTAATCCCTTTTTCTGCCAGCCTATGTGCTACTTCACGCCAAAATCTCTCCATTACTGGACATGACCAGAACATGTGCACCATTCCGCATTTTCTTCATCACATTTGGGGCATGATTGTCGGCCTGCGTTTTTGAATTTGGCTATCCTCTGGGGTGTCATATATGCCCTGCAAGTTATGTATAATTGTATCTGTTGTAGCCTTGCATTTCTTCATACTTTTTTGTGGTACCCTTCGGCTCGTTCCCATATCCCACCACTCATTGGGGCACCCACTTCCTCTTCCCAGTCCCGTCGCAGCTGTACCACTTCCTTCCCCACTTTGGACATCATCAGTTCATATATTAGAGATATTTTGTGTCCCCCTTCTGCTATGTCATATATTGTGTCTATGGTGGCGTCCGGTTCTTCTTCTAGTACTACTTCGGACCATGTCTCCTTGATCCACCTCACCACCCTATGGTATGTGATATACTGGCCCGTGTGTAATCCGGTTTCCTCCCCAACACCTCAAAATCCCTTATATTCCCCTCCTGCCATATGTCGCCCATTGTCGCTATCCCCACCGGTTTCCAGTGTTTCGTGATCATCATTCTTAGTTGCTTTTCTTTTCCCCCCAGCGCCACTAGTGGCACCTGCGGGGAACACAGGGATGGTGTCTCCATTACCTGACAGGCTCTGCGCCACATTTCCCACCCAAGTATCATCATCTTTGGGCGCCCTTCCATATCCGATTTGAGCAGCCACATCATTTCCTTTAGGAAGAATGGGGCACAGTCAAGTCGGAACAGCCTGGACTCTGAGGTTGGCTCTTCAGAGAACCATTAAGCTACATATTGTAGCTGGCTTGCTATGTAATAAATTTAATAGTTTGGCAGTTTTATACCCCCTTTCTCGTGTGAGTTTTGTAGCTTCCAAAGGGCCACTCTGTTCCTCGTCCCATGCCAAAGGAATTCCCTGCATATGCCATTTATTTTAGCAAAGAATCGCCTTGGTATCAAGTATGGGATGTTCCCGTAATAGTGCAAAAGTCTTGGTAGGACCACCATTTTCAGCATTGCCCCTCGCCCCATCATCGCCAAGGGGAGCTTCACCTAGAACTTATTCTCGATTTTCTTGATCGCTTCCTCAGTATTATGTTGGTGTTCCTCTTCCACCGTATGGTATATATCTATCCTAAGATATCGAAACGTCCTAACCTCCCATGGTATCTGTAGTACCGGCATCTGCTCTAACGGGATCCCTTTATACCTGCCCAGAGGAAATATACAGGATTTTTGGGGGTTCACGGATATAACAGTCAGCCTTGTAAATCTCCCCATCACTTCCAGAACATACTGGGGTTTTCTTCCAGGTAACATAAGTTTAAAAACATTGTCAGTGTACAAAGAAATTAAATGTGGTTCCCCTCCTATGGTGATGCCTATCATGTCATACTGTTGCCTCAGGTATTTCACCAGGAACTCTAGGGCTAAAATATACAGCATGGGAGACCACGGGCATCCATGCCTGGTGCCTCTACTGAGTTGCCACCTCTCTGATATCACTGCTCCTATTTTAACTCTGGCCAGCAGCGCGCTATATAACATTCTAGCCCATTTGAGATACCCAGGTCCTATTCCATAGTCGGCCAGGGCCGCAATCAGCCATGGCCATTCGACTGAGTCAAAGGCCTTTATTGCGTCTAGCGATACTATTGCCATTTCACCCGCATCCTCATTTGCGTGCTCTATGACTCGATGGAGTCTCCTAAGATTATTGGATATGTTCCTGTTTGGGACATAGCCAGTCTGGTCGGGGTGTATTAATGTAGCAATGATCCTCCTCATTCTGTTTGCCAAGACCGCTATTAATATTTTGCTGTCCTGATTCAGCATTGATAGGGGTCTGTATGAGCCGCAATCATGTCCAGGCTTATTGGGTTTGGGAAGCGGTATGATAACCTGGTAGCCTTCCTACTTCATATGCCTCATTCAGCATCTCTAGAAGCGGGGGGAAGCACCTCATCCTTGTACGTTTTGTAAAATTCACTAGGGAGTCCATCAGTCCCCGGGGTCTTGCTGGTGGGCAGTTGCCTCACTACCTCTTCTAATTCCTCTAGAGTAATCGGAGCATCCAGCTCCTCTCGCTCTTCTGCGCTTATCTGCGGCAGTCCTATGTCCTCCAGTGTTTCTTCTATTTCCTTGCAATCACTTTCCTCATCATCTCTGTAGAGGAGTCGGTAATAATCTGCAAATTCCTGATTAACTCCTTCTTTGGTGTCCTTTTTATAGTTGAGGTTACACAATCTCTCCCAGTGCCCCGCGCATTTCTGTTGCAGCCCGAGTATTGCTTCATTATCTTCTTTGGTATTACCTCTCCTTAGCACTGTTTCTAGCTCCTTCTCCGTGTCTTGTAGTTCGACTAAGATCCCTCCTTGTAGTCCCTTGGACTTAGCTATAGCTATCTCCCTCATTACCACTTTAAAGGCCTCCCAGAGCATGCCCGCCGTCTCTACGCTGCCAGTATTGATCTCAAAATAGCTTATTATTTCCTCTCTCATGTTCTCCCTAAAAATGGTATCTTTCAGCGCCTCTTCTCTGAGGCGCCATGTCGGTATCTTTGCTCTCGGGGGTCGGTATTGCCACCCAAGTATTAGCGGCGAGCGGTCTGAGAGGACTCTCGCTCTATATTCCGTCTGTGTTATATCTGTCATTAACTCCTGTGTGGCGAACATGTAGTCCAGCCTGGTGTGTAAATTCTGTGGAGCTGAATAGTGTGAATATTGCCTTTCCTGTGGGTGGTACGTCCTCCATACATCCTCGAACCCGAAATCCGCCAACAGTGACTGCAACACTCTGGCGGCTGGGGTGGGTCTATCCATCTTACCATCTGATCTATCTATCTTGGGATTTAATGCGCAATTAAAGTCTCCTCCCCAGATCACCGCCCCCCCTAAACATGTGCTGAGTTTATTACATAAGGTTCTAAAATATGCCGCTGTGTCCTGGTTCGGGGCATACGTATTTATAATGCTCATTTCCCTGTTTTCCACCAGCCCTCTTATTATGACCATCCTCCCGTCTGCTTTGACTGTAGACTGTAATAGCTGAAATGGGACATGTGGCGCTACCCAAGTAATCACCCCCCCAGCATAGGCCGAATATGACGCACCTACGATGGTCCCCCTCCACTTCTTCCGGATCATCTCCATCTTTTCTTGTGTGAGGTGAGTCTCCTGCAGCAGGGTTATATCTATTTTCTGTCTATGCAGATACATCATGCCCTTATTCCTCTTTAGATAGCTAATGAGACCTCTGACATTCCAAGTAATTACTTTAAGGTCCCCCATGATGCGCTAGGATCCCACTCCTTCCACCACAAGTGCAGCCCATATCTAAGTGTATTTTCATTTCGTGTAGGCTTGTTCCCCAACATAAACTTCCCCAAACTATAAACACCTCAAATTTCCCAACCTCCCTACCTCCCACCTCCCTTCCCAGCACCAACTCGCTTCCCCCCGTTCCCCTGCACCCCAACTCCCTCCCCAACTGTTGCCCAGCTCCATCCCTGGATCTCAGGCACCCCCGCATCTAGCCCCTTTTTGGCAATAGCCCGTACTCATGGCTTAGCAGGGAGATGTCACCCTAATGGCGATTCTACTACTCTAACTCCTGGGGGTAGGTTGTCTCCATCTTGCTGCTCCTATTTTGTGCTTCAAACTGAGCATGCTTAATGCTACCCAATTGACTTTGTATTTTATATTCTAGTCCAACAAGTCCAAGTGTCCCACGTTAGAATTTTCGTTATTATCTTTTCTAGCCACGCCCCTGTTATCTGTAGTACAGTCTCTTCCCCGGGCCCGCCCCATCTCTTTATCATGCATGGTGTATCCCTTTCACTTATCGTGTTCCTCGCGATCTTGCTCCTCGTCCCGCTCCGGACAACCCTGCGTATCCAGCCATGTCGCTGCGTCCTCCGGGCGTCGAAAAAATACACCTTGCTTTTGTGTAAGACTTTAAGCTTTGCGGGGTACAAAAGCATGTATTTGATCCCAGCTGTGCGCAGTCTCCTCTTGATCACCACATAGCTATAACGCTGTCTCTGCACCAGCATGGTGTAATCAGAGTATGCGGTGACGGTTGCAGACGCCCTTTTTATCGTCCCACCTTTGCGAAAGAACTCCAAGATCTTCTCTCTGTCCTTGTAGTTCAGGATCTTTGCTATGATTGCCCGAGGGGGGGCTCCGGGTTGTGGTTTCCTCATCATGCGCCCGTTCAACTGCAAATCCTTGTGAGAGCTTGCTGGCTCCTATTTCCTGTAGAATCATATTCTCTACATAGTCCGTTGGGTCTTGGCCCTCCTCCCCCTCCCGCAGACCGACCACATGTTATTAAGACTCGCTCTCCCCTCTGGCTCCTCCGCACGGTTCTCCAAGTTGGCCACCTGTTGCTTCAGTATGTGGACTTCCTTGGCATTGTTTGTGCTGGTATCCGTGTTGGTTTTCACCGCACTCTCTAGGCCGCTCGTTCTTTCTGCCAGCGCTCTCATATCTTATCACAGCAGGTTGTTCTCTATCCCTACTGCATCTATTCTGGTTTCCAGAACGGTTCTTAGGTCTGCCATTGCTATTCCCTAAAAGGTTTTCAATTCCGTGATGGCTGTTAGGATCAGGTGATCCTCTCTTGGCGAAGCTGCTTCTGCGGGCGCAGCTGCCACACCCTGTGCTCGGGTGGTGGGGTTCTGTTGCGACTTGGCAAAATGTCCATTGTGGGCTGCTTGCCCTTGGTCTTGCCTCCTCTTACCGACATTATGCCGCCCGCCTTTATATCGGGGTCCAACTCTTCTGCAGCGTGCAAGCCCTGCCCCCCTCCCCGCTGCTCCTGCTGCGTGGTTGTGGCCTACTGTAGCACTGCCTTGCCTGTATTTCACTTGCGCTCTGTCCCAGTCCGCTTTGTGGGGGACTGCAACTCCTGTTTTCTGAGGGTCTTGCTTATGGGGTCAATGTGTGCTCCGGCGCAACCAATTCCATGGCGCAATTCTTTCCAGCATTCCCTTGGCTGTGCCTGTGCGCGCCGCATACATCATGTGTCACCCTGTATGATGTGCCTTGATCCGACTTTCGGCCTTACCTTCCCAGGCAGTGTGGCCTCATACTGTAGCAACTTTGTTTGGGGCAGTTCACACCTTTGGGTCGTTCCAATCTGACCGGATCACCAATGTCCTTTTATGTACAACTTCGGTCGTGGGCCGCTCTTGCCCGCCTCTCCCATGCAGTGTGTGTTGGTTGGGTACACTGCAAACTGCAACTGCTGGTCCTCACTTGCCTCGTGGGGTGGCTCCACTATTGCTGCCGGGCCCCTCTTGTGTTGTCTCCTGGGGGGATCTGCTTGCACCACTTAATTGTCTCAACCCCCACTATACGTGGTTTGTCCTCTCTCCTCTTTCCTCCATCTTTAGAACAAGCAGTTTCCAGTAGACAGTTAACAGAGGATTGTCACACAGTGGGCAATGTGGCCTGTCCAAGCAAACATGTACTCTCACTCAGTCACTTTGAGGCATAACGCTCCTCTGCTGTTTTGCACATTCCTCCCGTGGGAGCGTTCACTATGTGGGGGGGCGGGGCACTACGACTGCACTGCGTGTCAACAGAGGGGCCACGCAGTCCAAAGCTCTTTCCATGCATGGGCTTATATACGCCCTTATCATCCCCCACAGTCTTTTGTCCTCCCGCAGCGGTGTGCCTCCGCCGCCCACTGTCACACGGAGGACCACGCTCCAAAATCGTGCTCCCAGGTCCTGGGACCTGCGGTGCACTGCGCTTCCTCGTAGGCCAGCAGGCTACTCCAGTTCCCGCATCACCGCCAGCTCCGGGTGCCTGAGGGATCTCTCCAGTGCCCACAGGGACACCCCGAACTTTCTTCTTCGTTCCCCAGCGACACCCGGGCCGCTAGTGCGCCGCAGGCACATGCACGCACGGCACCACCCAGTGCGCTCCGTCCCCTCACAGCTACCGCTCCTCGCTCCTTCTTTCTGTCTTCATCGGCCCTCACTTCGGTGTACTGGACTCGGTCTCTTGTATCAAGCCGCGACCTCTGCCATGGGAAACAATGTTGCACAAGTCTATCAGTCTGCAGTCATTTTCCAAATGGCTTCGCGCATCAGAGGCTCCTCATGTTCATACTGCTCTGATGTCGTTTTGGTGTTGGTTCCTTGCTTTTATTCAGCGCGCTGCTGCAAATGCCTTGACGGATCCACAGAGCTTCTTAAGAGAGCAGGCTACTCCATGGCTGCTAGACCATGCCCCCCAAAAAAATTGTATTATATTAAACTTTTTAATTGTTAGTTATTTGACTGAAATATCATTGCGATTTGAAAATCTAAACTCTGCACAGACGGTATGCTTTACAGGATAAATGTATGCAAGGACTGTCAATACAGCAGTCAGTTAAATACTAAAATCATAAGTGTTCTGGAGTTAACGTTTGTTAAACTTGGAACAACCATGTTTTCAGATTCCAACAATAAGGCTGATGGTTGCTGGCAAATGTGACGGGTCAGAAATGTGAGGCGGACAAGTTTGTGGGGCGTTCTCAACTTTTGCCATTTTATTAACAAAAGTACTTTGCACAAATACCTCACCATCTCTACCCTAACAAGGATTTTCCTGCCTATGATAAACTAAAGGGGAAAACTCTAACCAAGGAATATCTAACTCTGACACTTATACAATAATCAAAGTAAAAAGAACTGTAAAAAACCTGAAGGTATTCTCCCAAACAGATCTTGAGAATCCCTTATTCAGGTGGCTTGGGAAGGGCTGGCCCTCTCAGATCCCAACCATGGGGGTGGATGAGCAAGGGAGGATCACCTGGGTAGGAGAACGATGGTCTGGAGGGTTGCCCCGAGCAATGCCAGTGGTTAAGATTCAGTCTAAACCTTCCAGCCATCACCTCTTTGTTTTTGCTTTGTCACCCTGAGTGGGACGGGTATGCCCAGACGTGGGTCCCGTGCCTGCTGGGCCTAGAGACCCAAGCTACTCCTCACTGATGAGCCCCAACAAGGGTGAAACATTTTTGGGGATGCTTGTGGTCTTGTGCAGAAGGGATGGGACCTAGCAGTTCGGGCTGGACTACCCCTTTTAGGGTGGGGCCAAGCCTGATTTGCATATAGTCTTTCCCCTTCTGTAATGGCTTGGCAGGCGAAGAACGATGATCTGGAGGGTTTCCCCAAGCAATGCCAGTGGTTAAGATTCAGTCTAAACCTTCCAGCCATCACCTCTTTGTTTTTGCTTATATACGCCCTTATCATCCCCCACAGTCTTTTGTCCTCCCGCAGCGGTGTGCCTCCGCCGCCCACCGTCACACGGAGGACCATGCTCCAAAATCGTGCTCCCAGGTCCTGGGACCTGCGGTGCACTGCGCTTCCTCGTAGGCCAGCAGGCTACTCCAGTTCCCGCATCACCGCCCGCTCCGGGTGCCTGAGGGATCTCTCCGGTGCCCACAGGGACACCCCGAACTTTCTTCTTCGTTCCCCAGCGACACCCGGGCCGCTAGTGCGCCGCAGGCACATGCACGCACTGCACCACCCAGTGCGCTCCGTCCCCTCACAGCTACCGCTCCTCGCTCCTTCTTTCTGTCTTCATCGGCCCTCACTTCGGTGTACTGGACTCGGTCTCTTGTATCAAGCCGCGACCTCTGCCATGGGAAACAATGTTGCACAAGTCTATCAGTCTGCAGTCATTTTCCAAATGGCTTTGCGAATCAGAGGCTCCTCATGTTCATACTGCTCTGATGTCGTTTTGGTGTTGGTTCCTTGCTTTTATTCAGCGCGCTGCTGCAAATGCCTTGACGGATCCACAGAGTTTCTTAAGAGAGCAAGCTACTCCATGGCTGCTAGGCCACGCCCCCCCAAAAAATTGTATTTTATTAAACATTTTAATTGTTAGTTATTTGACTGAAATATCAATGCGATTTGAAAATCTAAACTCTGCACAGACGGTATGCTTTACAGGATAAATGTATGCAAGGACTGTCAATACAGCAGTCAGTTAAATACTAAAATCATAAGTGTTCTGGAGTAAACGTTTGTTAAACTTGGAACAACTATGTTTTCAGATTCCAACAATAAGGCTGATGATTGCTGGTAAATGTGACGGGTCAGAAATGTGAGGCGGACAAGTTTGTGGGGCGTTCTCAACTTTTGCCATTTTATTAACAAAAGTAGTTTGCACAAATACCTCACTATCTCTACCCTAACACGGATTTTCCTGCCTATGATAAACTAAATGGGAACACTCTAACCAAGGGATATCTAACCCTGACACTTATACAATAATCAAAGTAAAAAGAACTGTAAAAAACCTGAAGGTATTCTCCCAAACAGATCTTGAGAATCCCGTATTCAGGTGGCTTGGGAAGGGCTGGCTCTCTCAGATCCCAACCATGGGGGTGGATGAGCAAGGGAGGATCACCTGGGTAGGAGAGGCCAGGGTTATGTTTGGGGGAATGCCCCAGATGAGACGTGGTATTCTACCAGGGATGAAGTCCTTGAGTTTTTTTTTGGTTATTCCACATCTACCTCCCTTCCACCCAAAAAAACTCCCTTTATAAAATATAATCACCCCTATAACTCTGGTAAATCAACTAGAAGCCCAAACCACGTTACACTCGAAGACCACAACTCCCAGAATCCTTGCTTTCCTGTTTTCCACCCAAATCCTCCCCATCCTTCTCCAGATCCCTCCGATTATTATTTTCTGAACACCCATTCTACTCTAACAACACACTACCAATCCCACCATCCCCCATTCAGGTCACGATAAAAACTCTGGCCATTTTCGTTAATTCCACCAACCCTACCAAATCCCTAGGATGAGAGCTATAACAGCACCCTTTTCCCATCCTACCCCGTACGATTTCCGGAAACATCAACCCCCTCCTTTTCCAACATAAACACTTTCCCCCCCGACATGAAAAACCACGGACCAATCCTAGAGCCGTTGACCCACCTGACATGTCCCGACACAAGGGTTAGGCAGAGTAAGGCAATTAATCCGATTCATTTTGGTTCATACTCTACCAGTACAAATGCATATTGATGTTCCTCAGGCATGTGGTCCATAGGACCAATAAAGTCAACCCAATGGGAGGTATGCGAGTCATGAGATGTTTGTCCCCTTTATTGCAGGCAGAGCTTGACTCTATATGCCTTTCCATTTGTGTGTCCATTCCTGGCCAGCAAGAACGCTCTCTTAATATACTTTTTGATAGGGTGCTACCAAAGTGGCCTTCATGTGCTAAATTGAGGAGCTTGATGGTGTGAGTGACTGGTGGAGTTTGTCATTTCTACGTATTAGTTCCTCCCCTTCTGTGAATGCTTATTGCACCTTGTGGTATGGACGTAGACTCTGTGGGAGGTTCCTTTCTAATGGCAAACCAGATTTTATGAATTTTGCAACATGATGGAAAATGTTGGCCTCCTTTGTGCGTTGTGTCCATTGTCTTCCTATGATCCTCTGTTGTGTCTGCTCTTCTGCACCCAGCATCAATGGCCCCAAACAGTCGTTGGCGTCCCAGTCATTGTTGGGATTGTGTGGTACAGAAAGTCTACCTAAACATTCAGATTATGAGTTCTGCCAATTCGGAACATATTCCATCATGAAGTTAAACTCTTGAAGCTTTGCCGCAAGATGGGCAAGTCTTCATGTTATTTTGTTTGCACCTCCTGGAGTTAGAATGTGGATGAGGGGGTTATTTCTGAGCAAAGTGTGAATGGTATTCCCCCTAAATGATTTCTAAAATGTTTTGTTGACCAAAGTGACGAATGCAGGGAATTTGTCTCCTCCTCTCAACGGGGAGCTACACTCTTTAGGCTTAAGGGAAGTGAGCCTGCTAAGTCGAACACCTCCTAGAGGACAGGGCAAGTGGGATCCCACTGGGGGTCACCTCTCCTTTGAGAACGGGCAATCCCTAAATAGGGATATATATATTTATCTCTCTCTCTATATATATATGATCCTCCCTTATCCCAAGAATCCACTAAACCTATGGCTTATATGGGAGTTAAATCACATAATGACTTACCTTGTCACACACCAAAGGGTGGTATGGTTTCTGAACTCTTTCAGGCACCTGCTTCAACCCAAGATGGAAAGTTAGCAGAAAGTCCACCCCCCTTTGCTGTATAGAAGATAAGAGACCAATCAGCCATGAACCATGGAAGAGAGTAGCCGGAAGAGCTAAAGACCGGCACAACACTCGCAGAGTGATGCAGGAAAAGAGCCCATGTCCTGGAAGGAGAGAGAGTGAGAGAGTGAGAGAGAGAGAGAGTGAGAGTGAGAGTGGGACCGACACACACGGCATGGTGGCGCAAAGCAAAGGCAAGCAAACCTGTAGAACCCCCGGCTCCGCTGCCTAGATATGGACCACAGAAGCCCAGACCCGGAGGATCTTCAGCAGCAGGGATCGCCTGAGCAAAACAGCACCACAATGAACCAATGCTGAAAACCAGTAGGAAGCTAGCATGAAGGGAGCAGGAACAGAGCATCAACTCTGACACGCTTGGAACCATCAGAAGATGCCGCAGTAGATAAGCCACATTAATGACCTGAATGCCGACTGTGAGGAGCACTGTTAGCACAGAGAAGCGATGTGGTCATTCCTGTGAAGCAGGTGGAGGACAGACAAGCCAAAACAAACTCCAATTCAGAGAGGGGCCCACCAGACCCCAAAACAGGGTGAAAATAAACAAACCCCAAGTTAGGGTGAGAGCATCCGACCGCAAAGAGGGGTGAAAACAGAGAGACCCCAAAGGTGGGATGTGAGCAAACAGACCGCAAGGAGAGATTTGAGTAAACATACTGTAAGGTGGGGTGCAAACAACCAGACCCTAGGTGGGGCCAGAATTAACAGACTTCAAGCCGAGCTGCGGATAATACACCTAGCTGGGGAGGGAGCAAACATGCCCCATGATGGGGTATGAGAGACCTGACACCCGGGTGGGTTGAGAGAAACCGAATCACATGGAGGGGTGTGAAACCAGAGACCCCAGGGAAGGGTAAAAACCAGAAAGCAATGAAGTGTGGAAAACATCACAAGGTTCCCAGTAGGGTAACCCGAGAAGCACTGGTTTGGGTTTACGAGCCAGGAGGTTCCCAGAGAGGGAGAAACACTGAGAATTATAATTTTAATGTTTTATTTATAAAGCGCTTATACACAAATGAAGTGCGCCAAAGCGCTTCAAGGCGGGAAGGGAATAAGGGAAAACAGTTGTCATTCTTAGGCCTTGAAGTTTCCGAATGATCTAACAAAAATAACTAGCATAGTAGGCCTGAGGCATTTCTACTAGTGCAAGTGCATGGCTGTCGAGGGAGAAAGACTAACCAATGGTGGACAAGCTATCCCAGGAGGAGAAGTTGGAGGAGACATTTGCTGGGCTACAAACAAGACTCCAAGCTGGGATGAGAGAAAACAGGCACCAACACGGGGTATGAGAGATCCAACCCCAGGGTGGGTTGAGAAAAACCAAATCACACAGAGGGGTGTTAAGCCCGATACCCCACAGAGAGGTCTTACGTTAATGGAATGTAAAGTTTAATCATGATGTCTTTCACTTCCTCCATGATGAGGATAAGACATAGAATTGCCCCACCACCATTCACGTACCTAGGTGTATGATGCAACCACCAGCAAGGGACACAAAAGTTCCTGGTGGGGGACAGACTATTCTAGAACAGGAATTCACCTGGACTTGGAATGAGCCTCTGACATACTGACTAAGTTTATGGAGGGGGCACTGACATGACTCGATGTGGCATTTTTCCCTGCGACATGCTCTAAAGGCATGTGGGCCACATGGCCCTACCCACCAGAGACTTCCTTGCTAAATGTAAGGCTTCGCTCAAAGTTCCTCATGCAGACAACATCAACCCTGGGCTGGCTTCGACACCCCTGTGTTTTTAGTCATCCTTATCTACTGACTGCCATGAGGCCTGTCACTAAGGGTCCTCCATGAGAAATCCCTGATTTCTAGGTGTCATGCTGCGCACCTTTCTGGTATTCAGGTGCAGGGTGGCAGCCTGTACCGGGACAATAGAGAGGACAAGCTTGCAGGTCCATAGAACATATGCGGCAGTACCATTTTCTTGGTTCATTCCTTGATTATCGTGCATGCAGTGTTTTTTTTCTGCCTCTCACATGCCCCACTCTGTTGTAGCTGCCAATGGATATTTGACTTCCTTTGTTGGACAAGATGGTGTGCAATTCAAAGATCAGAAGTAAGAAGGGATCCAATGGACAACCTTTAAGAGAAATGAGGAAAGACAATCTGCAGGATTCACAAAATTATTTCCTCACGTGTGTGCCCCAGATACGAAGAACATGTTTGCATTCTGTGAGTGGCAGAATTCACAAAAGTGAAACTGGCAACAGAATTGGGGCAATAGGGCACTGACTGAAGTACCTTAGACCCACCCCAGACTGAATGACTAGTTCACATGACGAAGCAAAATTTTTTCTGCAGCATTTGCACCCCCACCTGTTCCCTATCGCAGACCAGCAGCAGGGGGGAAGGAAGCACAACAGAGACTTAGGTCAGCACCAACCCCTGCCAGCATTTCTTAGCTTCTGAAATAATTCCAATGAAATGCCTCTAATACAACAAGCCGCGCTTAATAGGCTGGTAGGAGTCTGAGATGATGTCCATATTGTGACAGCATTGCCACAAACAATCATACCGGAGGCTCGAATGACATTCAAAGGACCTAACTGGCTGATGACTAGAGTATGAGATTTTAGGGCCCACCAGGGACTAAAGAATTTGGCCCTAGTGCCGTCCTTCTCTCACTGTCTGTTTCTTACTGATACTCCGGTGGCGTCCCTGAATGCAGGGTGACTGACTCCCTAAGGGCCTTCTATCTGCCCCTCTCCGAGCCCCAACTTAGTTGTCTAAGGGAGTTCAGGGATGTTGCCTTCTTCTGCACTGTTAGAGATCCTCGGGCAACTACTACTGACTCTCTGCTGCTAATACCACAACTACCTCTCTTGTGTTTAGCCACGTTACAAATGCCATATCATATAATATCATATCTCCTTGTAACACTATTCTCTCACTACTACTGCCACAGCTAGCGTTCACCACTACCCACTCACACTATTACACCTCTACTCTCACTACGTCCAATTACCACAACCTACTACCCCTCTCTACCCCTGTTTTACCACTACTTCACTTATTCCTCACATCCACACACAACCACTGCATAGACTCTTCTCTCAGACAACCTCCATACCCCTTCCGCTCTGTCCTCCTCTGGTCTCTCGGACATCATCCTTCAACCTCCCGTCCTCACCCATCTAACCCACATCAAACAACGCCCAGGCTACCTTTTAAAAAGAAAAACACTCAGAGAGGCACAGCCCCACCTCACTGATGCTGACCAACAAGGCTGAAACACGTGTATGAGGTTTCTGTTGGTACTCTTGCTCAGAGGAGAATTGCCTAGCATTTCGGTGCTGGACTGCCCCTGGGCAGGACAAAGACTGATATGCAGGTATATTTCTTCTCTGTGAAAGGGACAGTGAGCTATAGACTTGGTTGAGACTCTCCCAGGGGCCATCCACCCAAGAACAGGTCAATGGGCTGTGTTCGTGTTGGTAGAGAGACTCCCAGAACCCCCTTTGTTTTGCATATTAAGTAACTGTGGGTCTCACCCTAAGTTACCAGGGGAATCCAGTCGTGGACCCCTTGTTCACTGTTCTCAGAGAGGCACAGCCCCACCTCACTGATGCTGACCAACAAGGCTGAAACACGTGTATGGGGTTTCTGTTGGTACTCTTGCTCAGAGGAGAATTGCCTAGCATTTCGGTGCTGGACTGCCCCTGGGCAGGACAAAGACTGATATGCAGGTATATTTCTTCTCTGTGAAAGGGACAGTGAGCTAAAGACTTGGTTGAGACTCTCCCAGGGGCCATACACCCAAGAACAGGTGAATGGGCTGTGTTCGTGCTGGTAGAGACTCCCAGAACCACCTTGGTTTTGCATACCTTTTAAAAAGGCAAACCCCTTCCAAGATTGGCCAACTACCCCTATCCAATCACTTATTTTACTTGGAGGGGGGTGGCAGGGGAAGCTCTTGGGGAGGCTTAAAAAGGGCTTGCAATTCCTGCCCCCTTCTCCACGTGGACTTGCCGCGTTTCTATTAGGGGCAATACAATGAGCCCCAGAGAGCTGTTGATCCCGCTATTGTTATGGCCCATCTGTAGGCCTTTTCTGAATATCATTCCTAATAGTTTAGTGGGATTTTTCTGGTGCGCAGGCATCAGCTGACACTGCCAGCTGGAGCTTTACTTTTCATGAATAAACTGCATCGGATTATAGCCTTTCTGCAGCGTTCTCCTCACTCTTGGCACTGCCATCTCTGCGGGCCCAGCATTGCTGCAGACTGTTGCATCTCCTCATAAGGCAGCGCGCCAATTCTTTTTGCCCGCAGCTCCTGGCGCTCCACGTTCATATTGTGCTGGTGTGGCAGTCCAGTAATTCCTCGGTTGCCGCCGGAGTCTCAGCACCAGCAACTCTACGTTAGGAGGGCCTGGCAGCAGGCCTGCCTACAGGCACTTCGGCAACAAGCAGGCTGGCCACAATATTCAGAATGCAGAGATCAATGCACATGCACATTTTTAAACCCCCTTGTTTCCTTGTCAGGATCACCAGGCTGAGCCCCTCTGTGGCTTCTCCTGGCTCAATGTAACAGAAGGGTTGCAGGGGCGCACAAAGATTCCTAAGTTCCTCAAGTGATTTAAGAAATTCAAACTAATTTCAGGTGCAACTGCCAATATTGTCCTTGGCTAAAAGGACAAAGCAAAAAGCAATGAATACAAGAAATGTTGCCTAAAAATAATTAGGCAAATGGAAGTGCACTCATGGAAGGGGAAGAAATCCCTCAATGAATCATCCAAGAAAATAATCCTTACTCAATTGGTACTAGTGAGTGTACAATATTTAATAAGAATATTAATTCAATCAGAAAACAAAAGAAGATTACATTCTTTAAATGAACAAAGTGTACAGCGTACATGGACTGTGGATTTAGGGCTCCATGATACATATGATTTGACATACAAAAATAAAATATATTTAACCCACTTTTCTCAAATAAGATTCTCACAAAAGAATACATTACACAGTTCCATAGGATGTCAAACTAATTATGAAGAGTTAATTAGAGTTCAAAAATGTGTTTCCTTTCAAGATAGATTCTGAACAGTGTGTAGTTTTGCTGAAAAGTACGCTGACCCTACGCGTTTCAAGTCTATGACTATTCTTCAGATGTGGGGGATTCAATTAAATTTCTATAATTAAAAAATAAAATGCTGACATTCCAAGATGGCGGCTGGTAGAGGCTAGACGTACCAGCCGCGCGCTCCGGCTCCCTCGGGGGAAACTGTGCGGTCCACCACCCCGCTTCATGGAAAATTCCCCCGTAACCTGAGGGAGAGCCCCCCTAGTGCGTCTGGCGTTGGAGGAGGAGACCTTGAGGCCATCGCCACGGAGAAGACTGAGCCCTGGTGTCTGGCCCCGGGCAGGATTGGCCTGCGCTGCCGCTGCGGTGCGGGGCCTGCAGAGAGGTGCCGGGCAGACTCCGGGAAACGGGCGGAGTCAGATCGGGGCTGCCGCCGCATTCGAGGATAGCAGTCGGGGTGCCGAAAAGGAGAAGGAGAACCAGCTGCCCCCCCGCCCGCGAAACAGGCGTTGGGGCTGTGAGCCCCAGGAGGAGGAGGGCCTCTCCCCAGGGGCATTGTGGTGAGTCGGGGACCCCGCAGGGGAGCCTGTGGTGGAGCGTGTGGGTCCCCGGTCACGGGTCCCCGGCCGCCAGGGAGAGTGCAGCTGTCGGAGGCGGCAGGGGAGCCCGGCTGCGCCGTGCTGGAATGCCTGTAAGGGGGGGGGGGGGCGGCTGTGCTGGAGGAGCTCGTTGCGCCCCCCCTCTCCCTGCTCGGGACTCTGGAGGCCGATTGAATACGGCTCTGGGGCGTCGGGAGCGGAGGCGGCGCTGGAGGTGGCAGTGAAGTTCAGTTACATCTGCGTTGGGCCCTCCACGGGAGGAGGGGGCTACACTCGAGGAACCCGCAGTGCCCCTTCAGCTCACGGCCATGGGGCTACATGACATCTCAGCCGGGGCTATGTCTGCTGATGAAGGAGTGCCCCAGGCGGACCGGCACCCCACATTGCCTATAGAAGTTGTGATTGGAGGCTACAGTATCCCCCACAGCCCCCCCCCCTTTTGCGGTTTACTGAAGAGGGGACTCTCAGGGCACAACAGCAGCGGGCTCGCATTTACTGGGGGGCCCTGGTGGGCGAAGCACCCGGGGGGGGGGCCGTCAGGGTCGTGTTGGCCCGCGCTGAGAAGCGGGTGGGCAGGCGGACCCTCACGACGCTGCAAGGGGAGGGGCGGCCGCACCAAGAGGCTAAGACTTGTGGGGGGAGCAGATACTGGGTCTCGCCCCGAGAGCCTGCAATCGCGGCGATGGCGTCACAGAGCAAGGGGAAATGCGGCAAGTCGACATAGGACCCACGGGACCCGCAGAGTACCCTCGGTTCCCTATGGTCGGTGCAGGACAGAGTGGATAGTTCGGAGGGCAGTGCTGAGGGGCCCGAGGGGACGGGAACCGCAGAGGAGATGAGAGCCCTATCCCCAGTCAACCGGCAGGACTTGGTGGGGGAGATTCATGCCCTCCACACCAGTTTGGCCAAGACTTTTCAGGAACAGTTCCAGCTTATGCGGTTGGACTTAAACGAAGCTCTGGGGGAAATCAAGAGAGACTTAAGGCAGCTAGGGGAAAGAACTGATCTCCTGGAGAGGGGGCTTCAGGAAATGGAAAAGGACTCTAATGCCAACGGTGAAGCCATAGAACGCCTTGATGTGGCAACCCAAAACTTAGAGGTGCAGATAGAGGATTTAGAGAATAGATCTCAGAGAAGCAACGTTCAGGTGAAGTTGCTGCCGGAGTCGATATTGGATAAGGACCTAAAGCAAGAAATCCAGAGCCCCTTTGCGGGGATACTAGGGGAGACTGCCCCGAGCGATATTGAGCTGGACCGCGTCCACAGGGTGGGCAGGCTGTCCGGGGGGCCCTCCTCCAGACCGAGGGACGTGCTCGCGGCCTTCACCAGATATGCTCAGAAAGAGGCAGTCCTCCAGGCCGCAAGGAAAAAAAGAGTCAATAGAATTCAGGGGCCACCAAATAGCGTTCTATCAGGATCTGGCGAATGTCACTTTGATAAAGAGAAGGCAAATGGCACCGGTATTGAAGATATTGAATGAGCGGAGGGTGTGCTATAGGTGGACCTTTCCTTTTGGCCTTGTCTTTGACTAGGGGGGCCGCCAGAGACGGATAACATCGGTCCAGTAGGGGGCAGGTGTGCTGCAGATCGACCTGGAGGGGGGTCCTCCGGCAGTGAGAGTTTGGTGGCAACCAATAAACCAAGGCAGAGGGTGTGGGAATGGTCGACAGTGGGGGATAAACGGCGGAAGGGAATGAGAGGGAACGGCGGTTCACCTAAGGAGGGCCGGAGGTTTCCTGTGTGAAGTCTGACATTGGTGGCAAGGGGGCTGATGTACGTGTAATTCAGTGGGCAAGGGGTGGTGGACCCGTAAAGGTGGCAGACGAGCTCAGGGACTGGGGCTGCAACATATTGGGACCAAGAAGGGCGATGAGGCCCGGGTGGGGGGGGGGCAAAAGGGGAGCAGAGGGGGCAGCTGCTCTGGGGAGTAGGGAGGGAGGGTGGAGAGTGGACAGGGGTCTCACCCTGAGTTGGGGCTTCGGGGGGTGAGATGGGTGGGGGAAGGCCGGTGGGTAGGTTTGTGCTTTAAGGGAGTAAGATTTGAAGGTGAGAGACATGGGGGTGAAGGAGGCCCAAAACATTTTGGCGAGCAAAAGGGAGGGGGGGTATAGGGTTTGTCCTGACGCGAAGGGCAGGCTCCGAGCAAGAGATGCGCGTTAGTCATCAACCCAGCGCTCAAGTGGTTAACACATAATGTTAGGGGGTTTGAACTCCCCTCTTAGACGTGCGAAATTGGAGCAATTCACCAGATCCCATAGACCTGATGTTCGGGCAATTCAGGAAACCCGTTTGTTGAGGCAGGACCAACATCGCCTGTGGCTGAAAGGGTTCTCACAAATATTGTTTGCTACGGGTCCCACTAAGAAAGGGGGTGTGGCCCTGGCTTTCGGGAGGGAGATGGACTTCCGTGTACGTGACACCCTCCGGGATAAGAATGGCAGGTTTATCATGGTGAGGGGGGAATATATGGGTAACCCATACACGAATGCTTCAGTATATGGTCCGAATGCGGGGCAGGATCCGTTCCTTCGAGAGACCCTGGGCATTTTGCAGGATTTTGCGAGAGGGCAGGTGTTCTTAATGGGGGATCTCAATATAGCCTGGGAAAGGAGGGGGAAATCGCAAGCAGCTGGGGAGGGGGAGTGGTGGAGCAGTAGCGTCGCCTCAACTAAAGGTACGATGGGAGGAAGCGGGGCTGAGAGATGTATGGAGGGCGCTGAGGGGAGAGGAGGAGGGATTCACTTTTCTCTCAGAGGTACATAGATCACAGTCACAATTTGACTACATTTGGGTTTCGGCAAGCCTGATCGGAGGGGTGGAGTCAGTGGAGGTAGGTCCCGTGGGGATCGCGGATCACAAGGTTGTCCGAATGGACCTCCGTCTGGGGGGGCGCAGGTCAGGGCTATGGAGCTGGAAATTTCCGGAAACGCTCCTGAGGGATCGGGCGATGAGGGAGGAGATAGAGGGTAAGATACCGGATTTCTTTGAGCGAAACAATAGGGTGGATACGAGCCTGGGGACTAGGTGGGATGCTTTTAAAGCAACTCTGAGAGGTGAGATGATTGCCCTGCAAGCGCAGAGAAATAGGTTATTGAGGAGACTGGAGGCACAGTTGGAAGAGGAAGTCAAGGCCGCCAGAAGGCGCGTAGAGGCGAACCCCACCAGAAAGGTGTACAAGGAGTATAGGGCGGCGGAGGGCCAGTTGAGAATCTTGCGGACTAAAAAGGCAGAAGCGGCTATGCTTCGAGTCAGACAAAAATTCTATGCAAAGGCTAACAAAGCGGACTCACTCCTGGCGAGGTTACTGAGGGGGAATAGGGAATGGAATGTCATCACGGCCTTGAGGGATAAGAGGGGGGTGCGGCTCACGCGGATGGAGGAGATTAAGGGGAGGTTGGCGGAGTTCTATACAGAATTATACTCCTCACAAAATGCGGCATTGGGCCCGCAGAGGGAGTTTCTCAGGACTCGCCCCCTCCCGCGGTTATCCAGGGCCGAGAGGAGCGAGCTAGGCCAAGACATTACGGAGGATGAGGTCAGAGCCACTATAGCGGCTCTTCCCAGCGGAAAAGCCCCGGGTCCTGACGGTTACCCAGCATCGTTTTATAAGACCTACTCCCATCTATTGGTCCCATACCTAACACAATTATTCAATTCATTCGGGTCGAGAGGTGGTATAACCCCTTCGATGGAGGAGGCTAAAATAACACTCATACACAAGGCAGGGAAGGACCCGGGGGAGTGTACATCGTACCGGCCTATTGCCCTCATAAATACGGAGGCGAAAATGTAAACTAAAATATTAGCCTTGCGGCTGGAAAAGCTTCTGCCCTCGCTGATCCACCAGGATCAGACAGGATTTGTGGCTGGGAGGCAGACGGCTTATAATATTAGACGGGTCGCTCACATAGTCGAGAAATCACGGAAGACGACCACTCCGGCGATCCTCCTGGCGCTCGACGCCGAAAAGGCGTTCGATCGGGTGGAGTGGTCGTTTCTATTCCTAGTCATGGAATCGATGGGCCTAGGATCCGACTTTATCAATAAGGTTGTGGCGAATTATAAAAATCCTTGCTCACGGATCCTAGTTAATGAGGAGGTATCGCATTTGATTAGGCTTCGGCAGGGAACTAAGCAGGGATGCCCTCTGTCTCCCTTGCTTTTCGCTATATACTTAGAACCCCTGTTAATAGCTATAAGGGAGATGGACAGAATTTGGGGCGTACCATTTGGGGGATATCAGCACAAGGTTGCGGCTTTCGCGGATGACATGCTTCTCATGTTAACGCAGCCGAAGGACTCTGTCAGGGCATGTATGGAACTGCTGGCCGAATTTGGGGAGGTGTTGGGGTTGCGGATTCATTAGCAAAAGTCTGAATTGATGAATCTTTCTTTAGGGGATAATGAAGCGAAGGAATTGAAGGCACTCTCTCCGTTCAAGTGGAGCCCTGGCGGGTTACGGTATTTGGGGGTCCGGGTGAACCCGTCCCAGGGTGGCTGGTATGGCGGGAATTACCCTCCCATGTCAAAGGCAATCAAGAGGGATCTTAACAGGTGGGGTTACCTCAGAATTTCGTGGCTTTGGAGGGGGGCTGTATTAAAAATGGTTGTCCTTCCCCGCACACTTTATCCGTTCCAGGCGATTCCTCTTTCTGTCTCCGTGCGTTTCTTCAGGGAATTGGACCGGGTGGCCAAACAATTTGTATGGGGGGGGGGGGAAGAGGCCACGTGTCTCTTGGCGTCTTCTTACGGCGTCCAGGTGACGTGGGGGTCCGGCTTTACCGGACTTTAGGCGGTATCACGAGGCGGCACTTCTTCGGGTGATCAGGGAATGGTTTGCAGCGAGCTACGAGAAGCATTGGGTGAAAATGGATAGGGCAGTTGCCCAACACCACCTGGGTGAAGTACTTTGGCTCCCCCGAGGGTTGAGACCGCCTCATGTATACATGAGCGACATTACGAAGGGTATGGTAGACACCGGGGACAGGTCAGTGGTGAAGCAGGGGATCTCGACATTCCCTTCCCCGTTCACTCCGATATTCAATAATAGGGACTTCACACCGGGGTTGGAGAGAGGAGTGCTCCGAGCTTGGGAAGAGGGGGGATGTAGGGCCCTTAGAGATGTGTTTCGGGCTCAGGAGGAGAAATCCTTTGAGGAATGCAAGCTGGAATTTGGAGTGGGCGAGGGGGAAAGGTTGAGATATTTCCAACTTAGACATTGGGTCTTGTCAAGGGATATCACGGAGGCAGCAACACGTGAGCTGACACACTTCGAGCGCTTTCTGCTGACCCACGATGGCTCCAGAGGTCTCATCTCGGACCTATATAAGCTATTGGAGAGTGTGACCCCCAAGGTCATTTGGCCGTACATGAAGGAGTTGGTCCGACGGGTGGGGGGGATGGAGTGGGATGACAGGGTGAGGCTGTGGAGGTTAATTCCAAAAGTAGCCCGGGCTTCTCAGCTACAGGAAGCCTGGTACAAATATATTTATGGATGGCATTACACCCCCGCCCGGTTACATGCAATGTACTCAGGGTCTTCTGAGGCTTGTTGGAGGGGATGCAGGCAGACGGGTACGGCGGCACATATATGGTGGGACTGTCCGCGTATCAGACCCTTCTGGCGCGATGTTGCGCGTGCCCAGTCCACAGTCTTGGGGACGGGGGGCGGCCAAGACCCTTGTGAGATCTTGCTGCGGAAAAAAGGAAAGGGTAAGGAGCAGTGGAGTCCGGGGAGTCATAAGGTGAAAGTAGTCTTCACCCTTGCGGCAATGGGGCTCATCGCTCAAAAATGGAAAAGCCCGGTGATTCCCATAGAACAGGACTGGCTTAGGAAAATGTGGGATATTGTTTTTCTGGAATGGGCCACGTACGCAGCAGAGTGGAGGTTGGAAAGCTTTGCTGCCAATTGGGGTGAAACATTGGATTTTTTGAAGGGGGAGCTCAGGGAGCAATGGTGCCCACAAAGACTAAAGTTGCTGGACTTCCAATGCTGAGGAGGTTGACGAGGGTCCTCGAACGGTAACTCTTACTTACGCTACGACTGCGGTTGGGGGGCGGTAGGGGGGGAGGGGAATGTTCCTGGTTGTTCTTGATTTAGCATTTGTTATGTTTATATAATAAAATCGATAAAGAGATGTTTAAAAAAAAAATGCTCAATTAAGTATTTAAACTTATCAATCAGTTGTCAAATCTAGATATCTGTATAGGAGTTCATTACTAACCTTGTAGTAATGGAAAACATCATACACTTCAATGGGAGTAGTGGTGTCCCTTGTTGTGAGATAACCGCTTAAGATCTCAAGAATGTGGAATATGGATTCCTACCTGGGAGTAAACGCAGGAAAATGCGAATAAATATTGCCTCAAAATGTGCATCAAAGTATACAGTATTGTAATGATGCCACACATAACCATTTGTTTGGTGCCACTTAGTTGATATGTCAAGTAGTACGTAGACAGTAAATTGTCTAAATGGACAGTGTTCCCTCTCCTGGCTCAATGACACCTTGTTTGAGCAGTCGGTCAAGTAGTCATCCAAGTCCTTATGCACAGTCAAAGGAACTGTGGGCATTTTACGCTTCACAGTTATGGCCTCCGAACACAGCACAATCTAGTGTACATATTGCTTCAGCGTACCTAATGACTATGAATATTTGGAGAGGTCAGAAATGAAAGAGGCGGATAACTTTGTAAAGATTTTTCAAAAGATGTCATTTTAAACGCCTCGCTATCCCTACCCTGAAGAGGATTTCCCTGCTTATCAAAATAAACTAAACAAAACACTCTAAAATCTCTAAAATGGTTTCTATCCCTCACACTTATATACACAATAAATCAATAAGGATATATATGGCAATTTAACAACAACATCAAATATAACAGTACAATTTACACCAACAATAGCTGCTTCTACTAATAACCTGGGCGAACTCCCCTTCCCCAGATTAAAGTAGGGTTTAAAAAAAAAATCACAACAGTTAAATCCTGTATTATAACAAAAAGGTACACTTCAGTTCTCTTTCTAAATCAACTTGACAACACAAAGTTCCTATTTGGATTCCAAAAGTAATTCATAATTGTTAACAAAGCTTTCCTCTTTCCACTTGTAGTCAAGGTCTTGAGACAGCTTCTCATCAACAATGTATACTTCAATAAAGATCTTGAAATGTTTTCTTGTCATGAACAAAGAATATTTCAGAACTTCATTAATTTCAAAACAAATGTCTTTGCCAGGATATTTTGGCACCACTTTAGCTTCAGTACTACGTCACCAAAAAACGCCAGCGATTCTCCATTTACTTCGTCATAACCTTTACCCCAGCTCAGTACTTCATGAGTTTCCACCTGGTTTACTCTCTAGACAGGTTTACTACTACCACCACAACTCTCTGCTCCGGTTTACTCCTGCCAGAACAGAACCAATGGTTACAAAAAGCTTTTAGTCTGGTATACTCTCCAGCCAGCCAAAACAAACTACTGCAGTTCGCTGCTAGGGTATGCTCTCCTGCCCGAACAGAAACAATTGGTACAAAGTTCTAGGACCTGGTATACTCCCTTGCCAGGCCATGCTACCGACTCTAAATACTTCTGTGCTATGGATCAACTTCAAAGGTTTTAACAATGTCATCTGCTTCACACAATTAGGTTTGAGAATTTCTTCAAGGGAAACAAGTATCACACTAGTGCCATTTACTACACTTAAGTGTTTGCCACATGCAAGACAGGCAAGGTTTCCTTCCTCCTGAACCTCTTATCAGAAGGGAAGCCCTTCTGCCAATCTTGTTCCACCTTTGCAATTCTCTCCTTCACAATTCTTTGGCTTTGGCAATGTGGATTTAAGACATTCTCTACCCCTGGGCAATATTCTTCACACACATTATTACGCTCAGTTATTGTCTTTTGGCTTAGGCAACCCTGGTTGTTTGTCAATTGCCTTAGTGAGCGTCCCTTTTGGCTTTGGCAATAGTGGTTTGGGTTCCCTTCTCGAGATGTTGCCCCTTCGAGTGTTTAGCTATTATAATGACCCACTATATAACAATCACCTCCTTCAAGCGGGATCTTTAACGTCTCTTTATGCCAACTGCTTTGGTTTATATCAACTTAGTATGTGTAACAATCATTAATTTGGTTTACATCATTTTGGCATTCAAAAATGAGTCTAGATTCAAGAAACGGGCAGTCACTGAGCGCTCTGGGGGTCACAATATAATAGTGAACTCACCATGTTTAAAGTGCGCGTCCATGTACCTCACTGCTTCCAGCTCGTCTGCTTCAGTTCTTCTACGCGGCCCAGCAACCTCTCCTGCACGGCTTCCTGCTTCTGCTGCTTCCAGAGCCCTCACGGCTCCCCCAGTGATCCGGTGCTCGCCTGCCACTGCTGGACGCTTCACAATGGGGAAAGTTACAAAAAGGTGCACTTTCCGCACTGCGGCTTCTGCTGCCGAAATCTCGAGCCCATATGACCCTCTCAAGACTGGCATCAATTTGTCTCGCCACTCAGGTCCCAGCGTCCTGGCTCTTCCGCAATTTCTTCCCTTGCTGCTTTGTGGAAATTTCAAAACTCCTCTACACGCTACTCTACTACTGCCCTCCTGCTGCTTCGGCTTCCTCACCTTCTTCTGCGGTGGTATTATTGCCTGCACCTCAAAGGTCCTTTAATGCCTGTCAGCCATCCTCAAGTGTGGGGCATCAACCTTAATTGGCTGCACATCGCAACCTTGTGCCTCTTATTTATTTATTTTGACATGTGTATAGCGCATCAAACCCAGAGGCATCTAGGCGCTGTACTTCAGATGGTTGGTTACGAAAGTTGCTCACATTGTAGGATATATACTTGGTTTTGGTAGTTGCATACTTTGGTTACTGGGGTTACAACGTGCGTACAGTTGTACAGAAAAGGTGCCAGTGGTCACAGTGGTTACATCTTATATACAGTCAAACAGTAAAGGATGCAGGCTTGGTTACAGTGGTTGCAGCATGCATTTAAGTTACATTAGCATATTATGTGCTGAAGAGGCAATTTTAAGTTGTATAGAGTACCGATAGGATTGGGCGTAGTTGTTACCACTATGGAGGCATGGGGGGGCAGATATAAAGGGGGTGCTGTGGTTCCCCTACCTGTCTTGAGAAAAGTGACAGGTTTTGAGGTTTTAGGACCAGCGGGTCGGGGTCTGATATCCGGGATAGAGCATGGAATTCCATTGTTTTGCTGCAATCACAGGGAAGCTAGTTCCTCCAGCTTTTTGCAGTCTGTATTTTGGGACGACCAGGAGGCAGAAATAGGGTGATCTGGTGGGTCTTTTAGAGTAGGTTTTGGAGATCTGTCTGGCGAGATAGGTTGTTGCACTGCAACCTATTTGTGGGTTAGTGATAGAGTTTTAAAGGTGATGCAATCTCGAACTTGTAACCAGTGGATATTTCGTCTGGCTGAGGAAATAGGTTATTTTTTAGGGATATTGAGAGCAGCGCTTACTGCGTTATTCTGGACTATTTGTAGTTTATTTATGCTTCGGGCACCGGAGCCTGCAAAAAGGGAATTGCATTAATCAATCCTGGACAGAATGAGGACACTGGCGAGGGTGATACAGTTATCAGTGAATAAGAAGGGTCTGCTGGCATTGATTAGTTTGGCAGTGTAGGCAGCTGCCGTCGCAATGGCAGTGCTGTGTTTGGTTAGGGAAAGTGAGGAGTCTAGGTATACTCCTAATGCTTTTACCTATTTTACTACCTTCATGGTGGTGCCAATGATGAGTAGTTCTGTTTTCTCGTCGTTAAGACAGAGCTCGTGTTGTGTCATTGTTGGGAAGGAACTAGGGTCATCCCGCACCCCCAAGCGCTTTAGAATTAGGGAAGCGCTCTTCTAGGCATTATAAGGGACTGGAGAGGAGGGGCACTGGGAAGGCTTTTTTCATGCAAATATAATTATATACACAGACATGGGTAGGCACTAAAATAAGGCAGTTATTGTTTAAATATAAGGCGCACTTAACTATTAGCTGAATATATTTGTAAAATGTCAGATTCTATGCATTTGTAAAACCTTAGCACAGTAGATGCAAGCTCTCTCATGGAAAGAATGCAGCCTGTGCTAAAAATAGGACTACAGGCTTCCGCAGTGTTCGTGTAGCACAAAGTGACTCCCCAGCTGTTTACTGTCCACCAAGGGTCTAATAAATAGGGGATTTACATGCTCTGTGGACAAACTGCATAATTATGAAAATAAGGTTTAAAAAAGATTACTGGTCCAGATACAAACAGGAGTAGAATGAGTGAAATAGGGAGAGAATGAAAGGAAAATGTTTTTATATATAAATGTTCATAGGTAGTAAAATTAAGGAGAGCATGAGCTACAGTATATTTTTGCATAGGCTGGCAAAATGTACAGTAGCATGTCCTGACATGGTGAGGGACAGAAGACGACCATTCAGGGAGCAGAGTTCTTTGCTACCCATCCTCATTTCTGTAAAGATTGCATTTGTTATCCAAACAAGATAAGACTCTTGGCCTTATTTCCCTAGAGGGGTGTATTTATTCTGGTGTGAGCGTAATTAGGAACACCCTTAATTAAGGACACCCTTCCACCATTCAGGCTTGGATATTCAGGTAAATTTTGTTCAGTAAATTTGAGTCTGAGTCATGGTTCCGTGATGGGAAGGAGTATTTGGGTGTCATCCGCATAGTTGGTGTTCGAGCCTCCCAATTTGACTATGAGGTCGAACAAAGGCTTGGTTAACACATTGTACAGAGCTGGCGAGACACAGGAGCCTTGGGCACTCCATAGGTGGCTGTTAGACAGTCACAGATGTAGAGAAAACGCTCATGGTTCGGTTGGCTAGGAAGGATTCGATCCAATTTATGGCATTGCTTGAGAAGTTGGCAGCTAGGGCAGGTGTTGGCAAAGTATCTTGTGGTTTACAAGGTCAAAGGCTGTGGATAAATTAAGTAAGAGGAGAATGGCCATGTTGCCTTTGTCTTTGATTTGGTCCATTTGGAGTTTAAGGTCCAATAGGGCGGTTCCATTCCGTGACCGGGACGGAAGCCTGATTGGTGTAGACCGAGGAGGTAATGGGTGTCGATATTTTTGAATTTGCATGTAGGCCAATATCAAGTATTTTCAGGAAGAAGGGAACTGTTGTGATGGGGCGGTAGTTGGTCGGGACACTCTGGTCCAGTATAGGTTTTTTGAGCAGTGCGATTACCCAAGCTTCTTTTAGGTCTTCTGGGACTATGCTGGATGAGAAGGAGTTGTTGATCAAGGACTGCAGCCCTCCTCTTTATTCTGTGAATTCTGCGACTCAAAGTCCATAACACAAAAGTCACTCCTTTCAACAGCTTCTATTTTACAATAAGCTATTAGGTGATTGGGGCCTTGGGGGAAATTATCTAAGGGGGTCTCCCATTCCTTCTGGCATGTTTCCCCTCCCATGTGATTCTCCCGGCTAACACCGCCCCCAGGGTTAGGATCAGAAATCCTCTGCCTTTCCCTGGGCAAATGAGAGGGGTCCCAGACCAGTTTTCCTGGGTGAATCACCTTGATTCAACACAATGTTCTTGTGGCAATAAAGTAGGCTCATAATTGGCACTCTGTACTGTAAATACTTGCTCCAAGGAGCATGGTTCAAGGCCCCTTTTCAGAGACATATACTGCAGCAGTGCATTCCTTGAATGCCACAGAGCTTCGTCGAATCCCAGCAGGTCTATTTTGAGTACTCTGCAGGCCCCTGGATTAATGTCAGGAGCATGGAGGCATCCCTTGCATGGTGGGAAGAGCTGGAAGTGGGACTCCTTAGGATGATGGTGTAATCAGATCCTAAATTCACCAGTACCTTGGTGTTTGTTCTATCGGGATGTCGCAGAACGGATTGTTGTGCCCATTTTGTCATGCCATCTACGCATAGTACCAGTTGCTTAAATTGATCGTGGGGCTCGTCATCTTCGGAGATGTCTAGACCCGCTGCAACTTTGCATTTTGTCCTTGAGTTCCAGATTGCCACAAAATTGCCTATTTTGTGACCTTCTGCAGACTCTTTTCCTGTGGGTGGTGTGAGGGTTCAGAAATGAGAGGCGGACACAAAGTTGTAATGTTTTCAACATTAGTTTTATTAAAATAAAAAAGGTTTGGCTAAAGGCCTATCAGTCCCTATCCTAAACGGTTTCCCTGCCTAAAAAAAACTAAAGCAAGATGACCTTGTGTCAAAAATGTATCTGACCCTCACACTAAAACACGTGATCAAAAAGGTGCAAGGTAAATGTCTCTGCTTCAAATTCAGCAAAATGTGTGAAAAAATAATCCTTTTATCCAGCAGATGATTCCCTTCCCTGGACTGTCTTGGGTAGAATGCTGAGTGTTCGGTTCAAACAAATTTCCTTTAAGATTAGTGGAAATGTCTCTCTCACATAACACTTTAAGGATAATGAAAACATTGTCTTTTCCAAGCAATGGTATTGGAAAGGAAGGCAAAAGTGTCTTTTCTACACAGCAATGTACGTGACTATGTTTTCACACTTTAAGGATTATGAGAAAAAGGTCTTTTGCAAATAATGATTCTTTAAGATAATTATGGTAGAAATGTCTCTTTTACACAACACTCACTTAAAAATAATGAAAGGGTGTCTTTTCCTAACAATGGTGGTTGAAAGGGTGGAAAACGTGTCATTTTTTAAACAATTTCTTAAGATGGTCTCCTGGTATACTCTCCTGCCAGGAACTTTTTCACAATGTCTTTTCTTTTCACATACTCTACATGGATTACCTGGTGCACTGCCCTGCCAGGAATCCCCATCTGGGCTTTGTAGATCCTCTGGTGTACTCTCCTGCCATGTATCTTTTCCCCAAAGGCTCACTGCCTGATATACTTCTTTTACCAGGTCTAATAACTTTCTCTTTAAGTATACTACAATTGTACTCCTTCACTGTTCATAATTTATTTGCTTCAGGTATTACTTCCCCCCATATAAGCCTCCCATATATGGAGACTTGGTAAAGCTTGTTGGTTAACTTCACTATTAGTGTTCATTGACTTGTGGCAATACTTGTTCCAATCTTGCCCATATTGAACTCTCACATATGAAGAGTTGTACAGATCTTGCCTTTCAAATGCTTCATTAATGTTCACTTGCTTTAGACAACATTTACTCGAGCTTTCCCCATATCGACATCTCATATATGTAGATTTGTGTAAACTCTCGCTTTCTTCATTGTGCTGATAGTCATAATAAGATCCCAACTATTTATATGTTTGTCGGTATGCCCCAGGCCTTCCAATGCTGGATGCAGAGATGCTGTTGGGCAGACTGCCCAGTGTTTGCTGGTGTTTCCAACTCGTGGCGTATGGCTGCAGTGAAGTCTGTGCTTTGGGAAAGCTTTTCCCGCTCTGCGGACCCTCCTGCGGTTCTCACTCCAGTTTCACCGTCATTCGCTGGTGGAAGTGCTGCACTTTGCTGTGCCCGAGTCCACGACTGCCTCTCCACTGTTATCAGCTCCTCAGCAGTTCACCTGCAGCACCTGCTGTGCTTTTTCCCGGTATACCGCCTTGCCGGTAGGAAGCACCTGCCTCCTTCCACACAGTCCACTCTTAAGTGTCTGCCTGCAGTTCCGATTCCCGCTTCGTCTGCTCTGCATCTCCCTTCTCCTTCTTTCCCCTGAACTTGAAAAGGCACATCATTTTTACATGTCCCGCGCAGCCGATTGACATTCCATCAACTAGTCTGCACATTTCACTTGGGGTTGCTTCTGCTCCACATTAACTTCTTTCTCCTCTTCCTCGCACTGGAGTTTTAAACCCCTCGAAGTTGCATTGCTTTGTGTTTGAATCAAAGCTATTAGAAATAGAAGGTATCAAGAGAACATTATGTGTAATGGTATTTTGTTTGGGGGCCCATTAGAAACAATGGATGTTAAATGTGAATCATGTGTATCCGAGGTGTGGATGTTATTCTGTCCATGGTATTTCACAGAAAGGGTTCTTTGGGTCATACAAGAGGAGGGACTTGTAAAGTGGCAACATGCCATTAGGAATTTAGGAATCATCTGGTCTTGATCATTATTTTGAGTAGAATATTGCGTCCCTCCTGATGAGGTCATTACATCTCACTGACAGCCATCTCCTCCCATGTGATCCTCCATCATAATACCACCCCATGGTCAGAATCAGGTATTGGCGCCTTCCCCTGGCCACATCAGAGGAGATCTTATGCTGGTGATCAGCGTTGACTCCACAGGATTCCTCACAGTGGGCATGATCCATCGCTGGCGAGGTGATTTTGATTACCACATCTGAAGCATTAGTGATTATTTTCACCTCTACGCCTCTCGGGGTGTCTTTACACAGGCTCTTCATTTGTGAAGACTCTTCTTCTGTCATATCGATCTGATTTCCTTCTCACTGTTTAAACTCCCTCCTTGACATTGACTTGATTTACTACTCTGATGGAACGAAGTGAGCACTCTTCCACCTTGGCAATAGTAATCACTTGTTCCAATGTCAGATTTCTACTCAGCCATAATGCTTCATGGGTTTTCATGTCATGGTAATGTACAGTGTGTTGGTCTCTGATGAGGTGGTCCACTGTGTTGCCAAATGCGCATGTGTTAGCAAGCTCCTTGAGCGCCGTCACAAAATGATCTATGTAATCAGTTGCTGATTGTAGCCTGGTATAACATCTCTTGCATTCGAATACAATGTTCGGTCTCTTCAGAATCTGGACTCTAATCTTGCCAGTGTCTGTACATATGAATTATCATATGCTGACCCACCTCGTTTATTTGCTACATCTGCCAATTCAAATGGTCTTTGGAATTCTGTGTCAAGTGCATTCCAACATCACAGATTGTTGTTCCAGGGCCAATTCTATGCCATCTATTGCTTTCAAAGTGTGGAATTGAGACCTCCGTCAGGCCTAGGGGATGGCTGGCTCATCTGCGGTTTGCACAAATGTAGCTGGTGGATCAACCCCTTGCATGTCTACGTGAAGCAATTTCTTCTTTTTTTTCTTTAGTGTGTTGTTGCTTTTGTCTCCCCACATGTCTGGAATTGCCCACGAGTGTTGAGAGAGACTGCCTGATCTTCGTGTCCCTCTTTTGCACCACTGTAATAATAGGAATTATGCACACCACTCAAATGATGGTCTTAGCATGTGCTTACAGATAGTATTGATTTTATTGATATTGTAAAGTTTTCTCGCAGACACCTGGAGTTTAAAAAATGTATGTGATCTGAGCCAAAGGGACAGGCATCCATCTCTCTCCCGCTCCATGTTTCTCCTCTGTGCTGTGCCATGCTCCCGCCACTCTGTGCCGCACAACCAACAGCATGATGATGCGGGGTGGAGCGGGATGCAGAGCGAATGCTACACTGCATATGGCCCTACCTGATATACCCCCAATAACCGTCATCTTTTTCTCTTCATTTTTGCCCACCATGAAGGGGATGCAAGACTAATTATGCCCGGGTCTCAGCAACGAGGTGTTACGCTCACCTGGTTCCCACAGGGGCGTTGATCGGACCCGGACAGCTACGGTCTCCACCAACGTGATGCATAGTGAAGAGATGACAGTCTGGACTGACCCGCCTAATCCTGTCTGCTGGACTCGTAGAAGTATTCTCCTGCAAGTGGAGAAAGGGATTTAGCCACCCGTGGACTTTAGGGATGGCCTCCCAACAGTTCTCGTTCTCCCCACTTATCACCTCTGATATTCCCTTTTGGTAACCTCACCTTATGTTTTTAAATGATGAGCTCTCCATCCTGCATGGCATGCAGGGGCGCGTAGATACCAGTTACTTCACTGGGTTGAAGGTACTGGAGGAGTTCCGGTGGAATATTGACTCTAGTGTCTATAAAGTTCAAAGAGTTCAATATGTCCGATGTTCACTCTTGTTCCATTCCCTCGTTAGGTTGCAGCTGGGTCCAAAAGAATTTTGCCTGGAGGCAGCTGATGGCGTTCAGGTAAGAGTCTGTATTACCAAACACTGTCTGGTAAAAGTTGCACGAGTTTAACTTGCTGTTTTCTCTCCCTTTATAGGTGCGGCATAGGAAGATGCAGCGAATCAAAGAATAATACCTCCGGTGGTAAAGCAGGTAAGCCTATGGTGGCAAAGAGATTGTCCTTGTTGGTTTTCTCGGCTCACCTTGTTATTCCTTTTGTTTTCCCCCCAGGTGCTGGGTTTCGACGAAGAAAATGATGGCGAAGCAACGCGTGCTGAAATAATGTCCTTTCCAGGCTCGGAGATGGGCTGGGTCCGGAATCAGGTAAGGAATCAAATAATGTCTGTGATCTAACCTCTTCTCCTTTCTTTGCCTTTTGTCTAGGAGCTCTGGATTCGAGGCGGGTGTGGCAGAAGACTGGATGCTGACTTGCAGACACGGTGAGCGTCACGCTGCTGGATGCAGAATAATGCAAAGCATGGGCTGCTGTTCGGGCGTGGTTTAAATGGCCTGCAAAGTAGTCCCAGGTAAGAAGTTCCCCAGAACCATACCCGAGTGAAAAATAGTCCCTGTAATAAATGAGTCCCATCCAGGCCTCACGTTGGCTTGGACTCATTTGCAGCATGGTCTGCATAAGGTAAGTAAAGTCTATGAGCCTGGCGCCTACGGCGCCAGGACTGATTTCTATGATGAGCCTGGCGCCTAAGGACTGAATCCAAACAGCCCCCAGCCAGGGCTGTTGGGGTTTTAATGAGTAGCTGGATGCTTGCTCCCGGGGCTGATAGACTCGATCCGGATGACCGGGGGTAGGCATCATGACAGCACTCCCCTTCCCCCAAGGCCCCTCCTAAAGTTGTTCTTCCCCTTGGCCCTGGCTTGTCTGGGAAGTCCCGATGGAATTTGTTCACCTATCGAGGAGCATGAACGTGGTCATTAGGTTCCCATGACCTTTCTTGTGGTCCGTAACCCTTCCAGTCGATTAAATAAAAAAGTCTTGATTTAACCATTTTAGAGTCCAGGATGTTTTTTACCTCAAATTCAGGTTCTCCATCTATTAGGATGGGGTCAGGTGGTTTGGTTAATCTTGTCCCGGGTTGAACTGGTTTTATAAGTGAAACATGAAAGACAGGATGAATCTGCATATTAGAAGGTAATTCTAATTTGACGGCCACCGGGTTGATAATAGCCTTAATGGTGAAGGGTCCCAAATATCTAGGATTAAAAGTCTGAGTTCCTTTCAGAGGCATATGTCTTGTAGCCAGTCAAACTTGGTCTCCGATTTGATATGGTGGGGTCTCACTTCTCTGTTGATCAGCATTTTTCTTGTATTTCTCTTTTGCTTGTTTCAAATGTTTTGTTGCCTCTTTAAAGGCTTGTGTAATAGTAGAATGCAGATGAGTTACTGCCGGCATTTCTAAATTCTGCGGCAAATCGAGTTCTGAGGTTCGAGGATGATGTCCATATATGGTATAAAAGGGGCTTTGTCCAGTTCCTGAATGTACAGAGTTATTGTATGCGTATTCAGAAATCCATAAAATGTCCTTTCAATTACCTTCAGTTTGGTGGAGCATACAACGTAGGTATTGTTCAAGAGTCTGGTTGGTTCTCTCCGTCTGACTATCGGTTTGGGGATGGTGACTGATTGATAACCTTACGTCGATTTGTGCCAACTGACAACACTTCTGCCAAAATTGTGAAATGAATTGACTACCTCGGTCAGAGATCAATACGGAAGGAAATCCATGTATTCGAACAATATTTTCGAGAAATTCCTTGGCCAAGATTGAAGCAGAAGGTAATCCTTTTAAAGGAATAAAATGGGTCATCTTGGAAAAAAGATCCACGATAACTAGAATGGTGTTGAATCCATTACATGGCGGTAGATCTGTAATAAAGTCTAAAGACAAAGTGTAAATTAACAAGGGGGGTCCTGGGAGTCCCTCTGCCAGACATTAGTCCTGGTTACGAGAGACTTACCCAGAGTCTTTAGGACCCCCCTTGTCAATTTGCAAAGACAAAGTGTGCCATGGTGTGGGTGGAATATCTAAAGGTTGTAAAAGACCAGCTGGTTTCTTCTTTTGGCTTTCGTTCTGGGCGCAGGTGCCACAAGACAGTACAAATGACTTTACATCTTTTCGCCAGGTGGGCCACCAGAATTGACTTTTAATTTTAGCTTCAGTTTTTGCAATACCTGAGTGCCCTTCCATCAGAGCTTCATGGTAACTGGAGATGACTTGGTCTTGTAGTTCCTTGTGTGGTAGAAATAGGCACCCTTGATAGTAAGGTAGGTCATTGACAACTGAATAATCTTGGCCCTTTTTAACTCAGTCCAGCAGGGCAGCTGAATCGAAAAGTTGTTGGATCTTTAAATGAATATCTCCTAAGGTCTGTAGAGTAGTTATCCCAAGAGTTCCTTCTTCAGGAATTATAGGCACCGGTTCCGGGTTCGAAAATGCTTCTCCCATCCCGATTCGGGATAACGCGTCTGCCTTACCATTCTTACAACCTGGTCGGTAAGTGATCACAAAATTGAATTCGGCAAGAAATAAGGCCCATCGAAGTTGACTGTGATCGGTGATTACAGTAATGGTATGCCTGGCACCGAGAAGATAATGCCGCCAAGCCTTGAAGGCGGATTTGATGGCTAACAACTCTTTATCGGTAACTGCATAGTTTAATTCGGGGGCCGAGAATTTTCTGGACCAAAATGCTAATGGATGAAATTCACCGGTTTCTGGATCCTTCTGGGGCAGGACAGCCCCCCCCCGATCTGCATTGGTTCTGATACATCTGTTCTTTTGGGAGTAACATTGGGTTTAACCAATACCCGATTCTCGAACTTAGCTCGATCAGCTTTTCTATTCTGAAGTCGGTGGTCTAGCTGGACCACTAAGTCTATATATTCTGCGCAATCCTGAGGTGGGTTCACAACTTGGGCCAAAACATCTTTGAGTTCACCCCGAAGTCCACGATGAAATAATGTAATTCGCTTTACCTCTGGCCATCCGGTTTCCACCACCAACCTATTGAAGGTTGCGATATAAGTTAGCAGGTCCTGGTTTCCTTGTCGCAGGGATAGAAGTTCGTTATCCAGGGCCTGTCCCTGTGAATGTCTGGCGAATAATCTTTCCATGCTCAACTGAAAATCCTGAAGAGGGTCATCCTGGTTGACTAATGGAATTGACCAATCCGCTGCGCTGCCACTAAGGTATGACAGTACAAAGGCTACTTTTGCTTGGTCGTTTGGAAAAGCTCTTGTTCTGCATAAAAAGTGCAAGCGGCATTGGTTCATGAACACAGCAAACCTTTTCGGGTCCCCAGCAAAGCGTTCGGGTGTAGCTAAAGGAATGCTCCCTGGTAGAACCACTTGCACAGGGCTGCTCGATGAAACGGGGGTTGAATTCCCCCCAAGTCCAGGTAGTGGTGTTTGCCCGGCTTGGTTTTGCAGCAGTTGTCTGGCAAGATCATCAGTGCGCTCCTTTGACACAATCAGTTCTCTCCTGAGGGCATTAGTTTCTTGGCGCGCGGAGTGCACTTCTGCCCTAAGTTCTCCTAACAATTGGGCTAGTTGGTCGGTTTCTGAGGTCTCCATTGCGCCCAGGTGGGGATTTGTAGATAGGCTTTATGTTCTGTTACGCTCACCTGGTTCCCACAGGGGCGTCGATCGGACCCGGACAGCTGCGGTCTCCACCAACGTGATGCGTAGTGAAGAGATGACAGTCTGGACTGGCCCGCCTAATCTTGTCTGCTGGACTTGTAGAAGTATTCTCCTGCAAGTGGAGAAAGGGATTTAGCCACACGTGGACTTAAGTGATGGCCCCCCAACAGTTATCGTTCTCCCCACTAATCACCTCCGATATTCCCTTTTGGTAACCTCACCTTATGTTTTTAAATGATGAGCTCTCCATCCTGCATGGCATGCAGGGGCGCGTAGATACCAGTTACTTCACTGGGTTGAAAGTACTGGAGGAGTTCCAGAGGAATATTGACTCCAGTGTCTATAAAGTTCAAAGAGTTCAATATGTCCGATGTTCACTCTTGTTCCATTCCTTCGTTAGGTTGCAGCTGGGTCCAAAAGAATTTTGCCTGGAGGCAGCTGATGGCGTTCAGGTAAGAGTCTGTATTACCAAACACTGTCAGGTAAGTAAAGTCTATGAGCCTGGCGCTTAAGGCGCCAGGACTGAATCCAAACAGCCCCCAGCCGGGGCTGTTGGGGTTTTAATGAGTATCTGGATGCCTGCTCCCTGGGCTGATGGACCCGATCCGGATGCCCGGGGTTAGGCATCATGACACGAGGGGAGACTAGTGACGCCATCTCAAACCAACATGGGTGGAATAAGGTCAGAGTGGGTCTATGATTTGACAAGGATTTGCCAAGCTTTTTTCATGTTTGACAATTAGGGCCGTTGATGTGTATTCCCCCCAATTATATTTGATCGATATTTGGTGCTTCATGTTGTCTCCATCTTGCCCTTAAATAAACATTGAATGTAAAACATAGATGATATTTAAAATACTACATTTTGAGGTGCAGCCAAGATTGTGGCTGGGTGAGACTGGCCACACCCTGACATAGTTGCAGAAGATATCAGCATCCCAAAAGACAACATGAGCCACAGGGCCAATAAATGCAATTGTACGGTCCAGAGGAAGCTTAGAGAGCAGTGGGGTCTGGGCGGCTGGCAACAGGCCCAATTGTGCTCAGGAGAGCGCGCTTGTACAGGGATCTCATGCTGGTTCCAGAGAGGGGAACCAGCAGTGTCCAGAGTGCAGTGTTCCATGCTCTGGAGGGGGCAGAGGCCAATACACTGACCAGTAGGGTGGGGTTGGAAGACACAAGCGCACTGATGAGAACCCCTGTGTCTTTGGTGACCAAAAGCAATAAGGAGTGCCGAAAGGGCTGGAACAGCGTACTGGAGATACGACCCATTGTCCTTAAGGCTTTGGAGGCCTGTTGAGGTTTGGTAGGCTTCCGGTGCCACAGATGTTGGGGAAGCACCATCTCTGCTTGACCTGAGAGGACTAATCAGCAATTAGGCCTCACAGAAAAAGCAGAGGGTTGCTTTGTGGGCTTTGCCAACAATCTAAGGGAAATTTTGCCATCACAACATACAGAAGAGCAAAGGTTCACTGAAGGCTTTTCCAAAGCTGAGAGGTTGGAGTTCCACTGTGGCTGCTGAGAATAAGACCACCCATAAGAAAATGTGTCTGCTGAGAAAAGCAAAAAAGCAGATTGCCAGAGCATTAGGCATCTGCTTGAAGGTCTGAAATCCACAATGAATGAAGAGTGGCTGCCAGCTGCTTGAAATTCAAGTTGTCACCTCTCAGCAGACAGAAGAGTGTGAGGGGGCGGGGGGCGCGACATATTTATTTATACTGCATTTGTTCGGCGCCTATATACAACAGAATGGTGTTATCAGGTGCCACAAGGCAACAGTGGGGAGGGAACAAGGGGAGCAAATAACAATGGCAAGAAAAGAACAGTAATATACAAGTGTGGTCTTACTGGGCTTTGTGGCATTAGTACGTGCAAGTGCAGGAGGGCAGGAGGGAGGGAGAAGGTATGGGCAAGTGCTGGTGCCCTTGCTGGAGCCTGAGACGGCAGTGCAAGAGGAGCCAGGGAGGAGGCCACTGGCTAAGTGCTAGGGCAGGCGAATCCCAAGCGTGGGATGCATTATCCGCCAGGCAGGGGGCCCGCAAGGTCAAGGCTGAGGGGAGTGGGGTGCTGGTGTTGACTAGGTAGAGGTCCTGGTAATCTGTGGGATTCATGAAGGGCCAGGCTGCCAGTCTCAGCAGCAGTGGGGTGATTAGCAGCGAAGGGAAAGGAGGTAGAGAAAAGCAGAGTTTTGCGAAGTTTCCAGAACTTAAGGAGGTCTGGCTCGAGTCCGAGAGGGGCATGGAGGCTGTTCCAAAGAGCGGCACCAGCCGAAGAGAGAGAGACCTGCCCCCCACTCTCTGCTTGGAGAAGCGTTTGACAAGCAGAGAGTTGGAATTAGAGGAGTGGAAGGCTCTTGCAGGGAAGTATTTCGGGAGGGAATCTTGGAGATAGCGTGGTCCCAGGCCCCAGAAAGCCTTGTGGATGATGCAATGGGTCTTGAATTTGATCCTCGCGCCCACCGGGAGCCAGTGGAGGGATTTTTGGGCTGGAGAGGTACGGTCCTTGGGCTTGAGGCCAAGGATAAGTCTTGCAGTCCTATTCTGCATTAGCTGAAGGGGTGTAGAGGAGAGGGGGAGATTGAGGAAGAGGTTGTTGCAGTAGTCCAGGCTAGAGAGGACCAGAGCTCTGGAGACGTTGAGCTTCTGGGGAAAGGGGAGGAAAGAGAGAATGCCTCTAAGGAGGTGAAGCTCTAAGTGAGCCTTATGGCAAGGTCCAAGATGTGAGAGGTGAAGGAGAGAACAGAGTCGAAGATTAGCCCAAGGTATTTGGCCCCACAGGATGGTGAGGGTAGAGGGCTCAAGGAGGGCGGCCACAGTGTTGAAGGGAAAACGGGTGCAGTGTCCCAATGGGAAGGCTCTCTGTCTTACTGGCTTTAAGACTGCCATCTATGCATGTTGTGCAGCTAACGATTTCAGTCAGACAATCGGGGATATGAAAGGAGGAAGAGGAGGTAGTAGAGGGACGTTTGAAGGAAAGCTGTGTCTTCAGCATAGCACTGGAAATGAGGGGAGAAGGAGGAGATCAGGTGAGCAAGGGGAGGGAGGGGACAGATAGATATGGAAGAGCCACAGCGATGTGATAGAGCCCTGGGGACACTGCAAGCAGAGAGTGAGTTGGTGTAGGAGAAAGGACCCAGTTGTAACTGGGAAGGGCAGTTAGTGAGGAAGGAGGTCAGCCAATCCAGTGCCGGTCCATGATGCCGAGGGTATCGCAGAGCTGTTTTATGAGGATAGAATGGTTGGCTTTGTCAAAGGCAGAGGGGAGGTCAAGGAGAATGAAAACAGCAGGGAAATCAGAGTCAAGATTTGCAAGCATGTCTTCGTGGATGTTCACGAGAGCAGTTTCCGTGCCTCTGGATGCCCGGGATCCAGATTGATGCCCATGGAGGCAATCAACAAGTTCAGTATGATCAATTGGGGGAAGACCAACTTTTTCAAGAGTTTACCCAAGAAAGGGGTGGTAGAGACAGGGTGACAGCCGGGCAGGAGGAGTCAGCAGACTGCTTTTTAGGAGAGGGTACACATTGGAGTGCTTGAGGGATAGTGAGAAAGAATCAATGGCGAAGGAGTGGATACAGAAGTCGGCATGAGCCGGGCTGAGAGAGAAGATGCTGTCCTTAATGGTTCTAGAAGAGCAGGGGGTTATCTATTTGGATGAGACCTTCAAAGAGCGAACAACTTTAAAAACCTCATAAGGTGCTATGGGCAGGAGGGAGGAGAATGGGGGATGGAGGAAAGGAGGCCAAAGGAGGCAGGGGAGCAGGAGATGGAGTGGGGATGGGGATGGGGGTGGTGGAGAGTGAGGACAGGATATTATGAGTTTTAGATGAGAAATGGGAGGCCAAAGCAGTGCAGAGAGACTGGGAAGGAAGGAGAGAGTTTGAGACTGCAGTTGGATTGGCGAGTTCCTTGCAGTTTTTGAAAAGTTCATCTGTGTTGTTAGTGGATCCAGAGATGCAGGCTTGGATGTGGGCCCTCCTCTTGGAGCGGATAGAAAAATAGGATTGCCTTTGGAGTAGGCGACCGGCCAGTTTGTCAGGGGGTGAACCCGAGGTTTGACATTTTCGGTTCAGCAACTGCACATGTTTCAGGGAAGCTAGATCAGAATCGTACCATCCGTTGCTCTTGGATGAAGGCTTCAGGCGGATCCTCATGACAGGGGCAAGGATGTCAAGAGGGTTATAGATGAGTTAGAGGGAGAGTCAGAAGCAAGGGTGGGAGGGGGGATGAAAGTGGAGGCAAAGGTAGCGACTGACACTCGCTTCATAAGTCGAATGACGGTGAAGGAGGCTGGCAGTACGGGAGGTGGCTCGGACAGAGGTGCCCAAAGTGAAAGGAGAAGAGAGAGTGGTCGGACCAGTAAAGGGGGTGGTGATTGGGTTATAGATGGGGATGTCGCCAGACATGAGGGCATCCACAGTGTGTCTGGCTGAGTGGGCAGGACCGGGAAGAAGAATAGTAAGAGAAAAAGTCACAGAACTGTACAGTAGCTGATTCAGGGGAGTCGAGATGGATATTGAAGTCACCAAGGAGGAGTTTGGAAGTAGAGGTCAAGAGGGAAGAGATGAGGTCGGCCTATTCAGAGAGGAATCGAGGGATAGGGTCAGGGAGCCTGCAGATGGTTGCAACGGTGAGTGAGTGAGAGAGAGTAGGTGAGACCCCGAGCCTACAGACAAGGCATTCAAAAGAGGTGTAGGATTGAGTAGAGTAGGTATAATAGAAGCAGGGACCCACTCAGAAAAAAATCAAGGCCAGTCCATCTCTGGGTCGGTTGGACCTGGGTTTGGAGAAGAGTTTGTAGCCCTCAGGAAGGAGAGTTTCAAGAGCAGTGACGGAGCTTGCATTGAACCACATCTTAGTAAGGGCGAGGACCTCGAGGTCAAAGTCTTCAAGAAGGAGACATATGTCAGAGGAGTGTTTGACAGCAGAACAAATGTTCAGAGTAGTTAAGTGAAGCTAATTACCACCTTGGAACATTTTCTGAGGAGGGGCACAGGGTCATGGGTACTCCCGTTGGTGGAGGTGGAGAGGTTAGTGAGGAGGAAGGAGGAGCAGCAGGGGAAGGAAGGAAGTTAATGAGAGAGGGCAGGCACCGGACAAGAAGTAGAAGAGTAGGTTGAGAACCTTGGCCCATGGTAGTGCCATTGTGATAGACATTAATGATGTATCTAGAGGATGAGAAGTATGCCAAGAGTACTCCCATAGAACGTAGCCGAAAATACTGAAGCCGAACACAGCAAGGCTGAAATGTTTGCATTTATTAAATGGCTTTCTTTTTTATATAAGTCCCCCGCTTTTGATGTTATGTAAGCGGGGGACACCCCTGCAACCCACAAAGTGAATAATGCCGAACTGGGTGTGCGGGGGACACCCCTGCAACACTGTTCGGTATTACTGGATTTGGCATTTTCTACTACCCCAAATACGGCACAAACGTGCATGCAGTTTTTTCCGATCATTTCGTCCGAACCGTTTCCCATCTAGTGCCACCATTAATGGGTGAAGGGGAGAGAGTGGAGACCATGTGCGGAGTCCATAGGTCCAGGGAGGGGACAGAAAAGAGGATGCCAGTAATAGTCTGCCTGGAAGGAGCATTGACATAGGTGTCACCAATAGGTAGGCCTGGTTTAGCAGCCAGGAGAGCTCTTTTAAGCTTTTCCTTTCAGACTTTGTGAGAGATATAGGATAGGTGATAGAATAGCAATTAGAATAAATGGGGAGAATATAGAGCACCATGTGGGTGGTGGAGGGAAGGAGGAGGAGAAGAGACATACAGAGGAGCTGCACAGTACATGAAATAAGCTCACCAGGCGGCATAGCAGCCAAACAGGCAAAGATGAAGGGGGTGCTTGAATGGGATATGCACAAGGTAGCAGAATTTTAAGTCCCCAGACTGTGGCAGCACTAAAATACAGCAGAAACAATGAATGCCCAGGTTTAGAGGCACATCAAAATTCAACTTTCCAACAACAATATTGAGAGCACCAATTGAAAACAGAAAATACATGGAAGTAACAATGTTTCAACAGGACACCAGAATGTAAAACAGCCCTAGATCCAAAATATAGTCTAATGCAACTATGAGTAAGGCATGGAGTTAAAAACACCCTTTAAAGCATAGACAGCTAGTTAGAAAAGCAGCTAACTTCGATTTTTACCCAATGTAGTTAAAGCACCTAGATTTAAGATTCAAAAGTACATGTAAAAACATACCTAGATTTGAGATTGCGAGTAAAAGTGAAGAATACCCAGCTTAGAAATAAGGTCAGATGCAGTAATGAGTGGGCCAACAGCACAAGAGGACTGTTGCCTATGTTACATGGGTTAGGCCGTTATCGGGGACACAGATTGCATTAGGAGACGAGGCAGAGCAAAGACAATGGGTTAGAGAACCCCAGGGAACAATGGAAGTGAAGTCCCTGAGGCATGAGGGAGAAGTCAGTGCAGGAAACCTTTAGCGTTCTAGCGTGTTGAAATAATAACAGTATTTGAGTGAGGCTGATTGTTAGTGAGGCAATCTGAGCTCCCAGGGAAAAAAATAAAATGTGCAGAAATGTGTTCAATCGCAGAAGCTAGAGACAAAGTAAGGGGGCATGCACGAGGGACGGAGAGTGGGGAGGCTTACCAGCTATGAAGCGCTGGAGGATCCGGAGAAGGCAGCAATGTCAAGTGTGAGGATGGAGTCCCTCAGGACCCTCCAGGAAGGAAGCACTTGCCCAGATCTGTCTGGGCCATACCCTAAGAGGCGGCCTTTTGAGAGGGCTGGTGATTGCCTGCCAGCTCCGCGGTTCACAGGGAAGGAAGTGGCTGCCCCAGCCAATCAGGCGCTCCCGGCTCTGGCAGATGAAGATCAGCCAGCAAGAAAGGCCGATCCAGGCCTCCATGTTTAAATGGCTGGTGCCGCAGTAAAATCAATTGTGGCCCCACGCGGCATGCAGACCTCTATCTGCAATCCCTCCACAAGAGTGGGCTCAGAGGTAATGAAGAAAGACCCCAGCAGGGGTGAGCAGACCCTTAAGAGGGGCAACCCCTTGAGGGGGCTGCGATCGCCTGCCGGCTCTGGAATACACAGGGAAGGAAGTGACTGCCCCAGCCAATCAGGCGCTCCCGTTGTGAGATGAAGATCAGCCTGCAGGCTGATCCAGGTGGCCCTGTTTAAATGGTCCACGCCGCAGTAAAATCAATTGTGGCCTCACACAGGATGCAGACCTCCATCTGCAATCCCTCCACTAGAGCAGGCCCAGAAGTAATTAAGATTATTGCCTCTCTAACAAGGGGATTGGGTGGTAACTGTACAATCTGGGATGAGGTACCCGTTAAGAAAGGCTTCACATCATTTCTGTCTCCATTCACTCCGATACTGGGTACCTGCTTTTACCCTAGGGTAGAAGGCAGTGTCACAAGATGGAAGAAGGGTGGATGTTACAAATTAGGGGTCATGTTTGTGCCGGAGAGATTAGGATGTTTCAAGACTACAGTTTTTTCTGGAGCTCAGGAAACAGACTTTTAGAGTGAACATTGGGCCTTGCAGTGGGTAGTTAGACTGGGACGATCAATTACACAGACACCATTTAATAAAGTTTTGCAACAAGCCACAGGGATGAAGGGACCCATCTCCAAAACCTATAAGACTGTAAAATTCCGGGGATGTCACCAATACAGATATATGTTAGCTTGGCAAAGGGATTCATCCACAGAATTTGATGTTGACACATGGCATGAAAAAAAGAGGGGTGCCCATAAGACAACCATATTGGACCAAGCATTTGATGTCCGGTAAAGACTCTGCTATTGCTTATACCCCAATACCCTAACCAGTTGTGTCCGTTTGGGAGGGGATGTGGGGAAAGAGGTACGTTTGACCACATATGGTCAGAGTGCCACACGCTATCCGAGTTTCGGCTCAAGGTTAGATCAACTATAGCTAAAATAGTGGGATGTAATGTCCAAATGACATGTTTTCACTGTTGCCAACTGTGAAGAATCCTGCAGATCCCTCATCAAACCCCTTCCTAAAGTCTCCTCCCAGGTGGCAAGGAGAGGGCAGATGCTTCCAGATCTGAATACTGGTGGTGTAGTAGTGCAGGAGGATCACCCGGCTGGAGATAAGGACCAGGGTAGTGAGGAGAGCCCGTGGGACGAGACAGTATTTTTCCTCTGAAAGGGATTCCTTTACCATCATGCCAGAGAAAGTAATGGCGTATTGTCATTTTAACATCTCCCTCCCGTCAAAGCTGAGATGGTAAATTCTAAGTTTGCAACATCTGAACTTATTACATCAAGAGAACCAATACCTTTTATCCCTAAAATCAAATGCCCTGATAAATACCAAAGGTGCACTCCTGGAAATAATGGAAATGTTGCTTTATCTACATCATCTTCTTCTAATAAGGTTAAAACCGACAATCCCTCTTTTGAAAATACTAAGGGAATTAAATCTGCCCATAATTCTATAAAAGAAGTAGAAAAACATAACTTCACTAAAGTGAACTACATGTCCCATAATGCCATAGGGACTAACACGAAGAAGAGGGCTGCAGAGGCATGCCGAAGTGAAGGACTGGCAAGTAGGCCTAACCACCTTTGCCAGGGTCAGGCAATTAACAAGTACCTGCATCTGAAGCTAATTGCCCCACCTGAGAGGCACAAAAGGCTGCAGCCGGTGGGGGAAGTAGAATGGAGCTGCAGCAGGTACCGGAAGGCTGGCAGTAGTAGTGGAAGAAGGAGGAGAGCACGAGGCTGGCAGTTCATGAGGAAGTGTGTTCACTTAAGGGACGACGGGGCAAAAGCAAAGCAGATTTCACCAGCAGGTCCTGAGAGAGTCCTGTGTTCATAAACCCTGCTGTGACATGGCTGCATGTGTCGAGGTTGTCGGTCCCAAGAGTGTGCAACGTAGCAGCTGAGCCCGAAGAAGTCAGGAAGTGGACGCAGCCTGAAAGCATAAGGGTTCCTGGAGCCGGTGACTGAAGCTCTGCATGCAGGTTCACTTTGAAAAGCATGCAGTAATTGTTAACAACTTAATGATATCTTGCGTAAGCGTGGAAGCAAGGAAAAGTTGTTCATTGCTTTGAAGAGGTCAGCTAACAATGAGAATGTATCATGCGTAGCTAAGGCCAGTCGGAGTGTTTGTGTACAAAAGAAGTCTTTCATTTTCATTGTTGAAACGTTACTGGAGTGGTAGCGTGTCTCCACTTAAGAAGGGAAATGCTTTCCTGGATCACAAAGAAACAAAATGCAAAGAGCAAGCATTGTCCAAGCCAGTAGATAAATCCTTCCTAGAGTGAAACTGGCACAGTTAAGAACTATTCACCCTCATTTTGAGAGTGTTGAAGTTGTTAAAGGTTCAGTGTCCTCTGGATAACAAAGTTTGACTTTGTTATCCTAGGTTGAAAGTGTGGCAATACAGCTTAAGGGTAACTACTGGAACCATAAAGGTGGGAAGGGAGCTGGGTGCTGTGAGAAACCTAAGGGTATTCTTACTCCTACTCCCCCTGAATATTCTTCTCAGGTGGCCAGGGGACAGCCACCGCCGTTGGTTCCAGAACCTGGGGGTGGACAAGTGAGGGAGGATCACCTGGGTGGAGGGTCCTTGAGGATTGGGAGTGAGGTAGCCACGGGTGAAATGCAGTATCCCCCTTTTCCTACTGATGGCCAATCTACCCTTACCGCTCCCACAACCTCTTTAGGTTGCGGTAAAACATCTTCCCTCATTTTCCCACATCTATCATCTACTGGTACAGAGACGCAGCATTCCCCCTTCCCAGTTATACATCATCACACTCTTCTCTCAGCCTTTAGGGGATATTTTCAATCTCATCTCGTTCCCCTGTCCCCATTAACAACATGTACTGGGACGAGGAAGAGGTGACCGGGAGTTATAGATATTACCCATAGGGACAACACTGCGCAGGGAGAAGCTTACTACACTCCCCCAGTAGGCTGCCCCTTTAATAGAGTCAGGCGAGGTCAGGCACTTAACAATCATACACATGTGTACTCGATTAAACATCACTCCAGGATTCACCAGGAGAGAAGAGGTCGTAAGGGTCAGGCATGTCCGATTAATTGGCCCAATAAAGGTTAGACAAGGGAGGCCAAGGACTCGCACCTGAAGCCCCTTAACAGCCCTCAGGGTTTATAAAAGGTGGGACATTCAACACTGCACTGAGAAGCAGTTTGGAGAGCAGAAGGGTGGCTGCCTGGCTGCGTCCAGCAGGGGATCCCTTCTCAGTCGCAAGCCAGATTTTGAAAGTAAAGCAGAGCGAGCTGGGGATGCTGACTGGACCACAAGAGCCAAGGAGCAGGGAGCTGCAGGAAGTGAAGCCTGGAAAATACTGTAGACGCTGACCCAGTGTTCGTGAGGGGCTGCCATGTGGCTAGGGAGCAGTGTCTGCAGGGAGGCAGAGGGAGGCAGACTGTGACCTGCTGGCAGAGTCCAGAGAAACGCTCGTTCCCTTGGGACATTTACTGGTCCTAAGGGTATCTGAGGAGCAAGTGGTGAGACCTTGACACAGTATCCAGAGGAGACAACTTGCCAGCGCTGCGCTTCACGGTGAGTTTCGTGAAAGTGAAGAAAGAAACTCAGGTGCGTGCGGGTGGCTGGAGCAGAAAGAGACAAGATTTACAAGTGGCACAAAGGTAAAGAAAGCAAGAGAAACTAAAGAGAGCGGAAAGCAAGATGCGCTAGCAGCACGGAACTAAAGAGATAAGAGGAAAGTGAACTTTAAAGAATATAAGGTAAAAGGGTGCAAGCGACCCAACAGACTGAAAGTGAGAAAGCGAGAGAAAGCCAAGAGAGGGTGCAAGCGACTCAAACAGGAAAGGGGGTGCGAGTGACCCGATAGACTGGAAAAGTGAAAGTAAAAGCAAGAGAAAGCAACAAAAGGTTGCGAGCGACCCAAAAGCAGGAAAGAGGGTGAAAGCGACCTGAAAGCAGGAGAAGAGGGTACGATTGACCTAAAGGCTGAAAAGGGAATGTGCAAGAGGCACGACAAAGAGAAAGGAAGGTGCAAGGGTGCACAACTAAAGGAACAGAGTAACAGATTGTGCCAGGGGCACTAGAAAGACAAGAGGAGTGTGCAAGAGGCACAGTATATGGCTGGGTTAGAAAATAAACTGCTTCTTCTAGAAGAGAGAGTGATGGACGGCCCTTAGCGGCCTGACAACAATTTCAATAAAAACCCTTGAACTACCTCTGGCAGTTGGTGTGTTCTTTATGCCATCTATGACAATTTGGAATTTGAAAAAAGGGCAATAGTGGAAATATTGACGACTGATATTTCAAAACTTTCATCTCTCAAAAGAGTAACTAGGAGATTACAAAGCAGGCAAAATACCTTCAGCTGCATGCTAAGTAATAATCTTACAGCGTCTCATCACTCATGTAGCAATGAAACCGGCTTTGTGTTCAACCAGCAATCTAAAGTACATAACATGTTTCAAAAAGCAATCATATAAAATAGTAATACAAAGACTTTCCACGTAAAAAAGCCTAATTTACAAATGCTAAATTGCCCCTTTACCTTAAAGAGATTGGTAACGTTATCAAGGCAATACATATTCACTAACCTCTAGAATGAAGTATGCCTGTTTGTCTCTCAGAATGCTGTCTTTTCTCAGAATACACTTCACCCTCATTCTTTATGTTTAACGAAACACCTTGAGTTATTAACAATGACTGAGTATCCACAGGCTCTGCATTCAAAAGAAATACTAAGTGAAACATTTCAAAGACATCACATTGCTTGTAAAATCGAGTTATCTTGCATGCAGCAAAAGTCATATTTGTTTATTCTTCTTGTACAATTACTCAATTACTTAAGCTGTGAAAGGGGGGCTTAGTTTGTGTTATGCCAGACTGCTCCTTCTATTTTTACTTTGCTGGTTTTGTCGTACGTAATGAATTTCCTACAAACCCCAAATTGTTTTAAAATATAGAACATGTTTTTGTGTTGTCGAATAGGATCTAGTTTCATCTTTGTCTCCTCCTTTTAACCATCCCTGATCCAGGTTTGCTTGTGTAGATCGTAAAGCACTGCTTTATTACATGACATTCATTGGCGGCTGGCGATTCTTTTTTTAATTGGAGGGGCACAAACATTTTTCAAGAATGTGTGCGAGCGACCAAGCCATTATCCCTACGTGACAACACTCATATTGGCTTTGTTCACAATGGCAGTAAAAATGCTAGGCCACTGTTACATGTCCACACTTGCTGCACCAATATAGGCAGTATCCCCATGTAACACTCATGTTAGTTTTACCCACAATGCTAGTAAATCACAAACTTTCAGTTTGAGACCAAGAGGAGACCCCCCTCGCCCATCCTTCAGTGGCTCTCATCTCGCGCCCAGAAGCACACAGATTTATACACATTCAGGCATATGCTACAAGATACACACCGCACTTTCATTCACATGCACACAGCCACACTGACACAGACACAACCACTTTCATGCATGCACGCATACATACAAAGTTTTTGTTTTTCCTTACCTGCGCCAGTTCTGAATTCCAGAAATTCATTTACACGCTGCTCCAGAATGGCCTTCAGGCTCCCATGCACCCGGCAGTCAGGAATCAGGAAGCAGGGGGGTGTGTTAAGCAAACCATCCTTCATGGATGGTGGTGTCGGGGTGCAACTAACTCATGCCCTAGGCCATCTGAAAACAGGAGTCCCCTACATACTTTCGGACATGTAGTTCCCCAGGCTGCATTCCCATCGGCCCATGAGAGCCAAAATGCTCCGGGCTTTACCTGACGTATTGGGTTTGCGGGCTGGGATACTGTAAATCAAATCCAGTCCAGAAAGTTGTTCTCAGCTGTTTGCTGGGTTCTGAATCGGCAAGCTTTGGATGGCTTCTCCATAATGCAAGGCAGGTCAACACTCCATCGCTTATTACGGGTGAGGTGCCCCTGTTGGTCGTCCATGTAGTTTGTGATATCATTTTTTTTAAAAAAATTGCATTTTTTAAAGCGCTCACAAAGCCCGAGGTCATCGAGCCCCTGTTACCGAAATATGTCTTAGTTGTATAAGGCGCTTAATACCCGGAGGTTTATAATCGCGGACCCGGGATCGAACCTGTGTTGCTTCGTGTCGTCTTGTTTTCAAGGCGAGCATGTTGCTGTGAAGAACTCTCAGAACAGTGAATATCCATTTCTATGGCACAATTGAAGGTGTATGCATGTATGGGAAATTATTCAGCTACATAGAACCACTGGCAAATGCACTCCATTGCCTTCTAAACTTTAATGTTTAAGCCTGTTGCGCCATTACAGGATGGGAAACACCAAATGCAAATTGAGCTTGGCCCACCGCAAAATCGAAGTCCAGTCAAGACTGTTAGTTCACATAGATTCTGTATGGGACCACAGTAACCCCAGAAATGTTTCAACATAATTGGCAGTCAGACACATGCAGCTTGGGTCTCTAGGAGCAGCACGCTGAAGCCCACATCTGGGCATACCTGTGCCACTTGCCACGTACCAGAATTAAACAGTTATGAATATAAAATTCTGAAGCCCATTGAACAAGGGACTTACCATTAATATTACTGTACCCAGACCCCAGAAAAGATTTTGAAGTGAGGGAATGGTACTTCCTCCCTCGCCCCCCTCCCCCCAAGTAATTTTATTATTTTACACAGCACTGGTCCTTTGTTCAGATTTGTTTGCACCTAGTAGTTCATGGAGATTAAAAACATGCATTTTTATTTTAAAGTTTTTCTTAAAATCAATCATTACTATTATATCTCCTTCCTGTGCCACTCCTGTGGTTATACCTCTGATCCGAACAGATCTGTGAAGCTATGTGGGGGGAAGCAGGTAGCAGCATCCTCTGTCTCTCTGGTTTCCTATTTTGATGCTGGTACTGGTTTTGCTTTCTGGGAGAAGAAGCGGGTGGGCTGGTATGCTGCTTGTCTGTACGGCTGACTACACTATTGATATATGTTCTTTCAAATAAAGAGTTGAGAACATCAAACTGCAGAGGAAGACTTATTTGCCAAAAGACTTGGCTGTGCAGTTCATAGAGTGCACTCCCCTGGAGCTCCATGAAGTGCGTATGCAACCAATAGCATTGTGACAGCGTCTGGGTGTAGGTGCAGATAATGCAGAAGGATGCAGCATGGGAAACATTTGCGTGAACAGGGTTTAAGTGGGGAACCAGAAGAAGGCCCCTAATTACATGCAGAAAGCCAGTAAACCTATCCGCAGTTGTCTGGCCAAAGCAGTGGGGACAAATTAAAAATTGGGAATTTGGGAACGTGGGGTGAGCCCGAGTTAACTGGAGCATCATGAACAGAGGGGGCCACACAGGCGCAGGTGATAAGAGGGTAAAGAAGACCAGAGTAGTATGAGCCTTTAGTACAAGAGTATTAGCTTGGAGGCCAGTTCTTTGAATGAGCAAGGGCACCATCCACAGGAACACATTTGGGGCTCACGTGACGAATCTCCCGATATAGTCGCTTCTCCGTTGGAGGGGGACCCTTCCCAAGGGACCAGGGAGGTGGGGCCGCTACTCGATAGTCCCCTTGGGGGTGGTACTCAGTGGGAGGGCATCCCATCTGTGGGAGAAGTGAGGACTATCAAGGGAGAAAGCGGTATGTACACCATCATGCTGCAAGATATGATTCATCCAACCATAGAATAGGGCCTAAGCACCCCCACCCTCTGTCTCCTCTTTTCTCAACTAATTTCCTCATACACAGAAGCTATGTATGTCAGTCAGATGATACTGTGACGAGGAAGAGTGACATAAGAGTGAGTATGGATGACTCAAAAGTACCAACACCAGGAAGAGCAGGGCGATGAAGAGCCGTACGTGGATCCGATATGAATGTACTAGCTACTTGAAGCTAGAAAGTCAATCCGCCATAAAAACTAACAGAGGACTCAACGTCAGTGCTGCCCCAGAGGAGAATTGCGCTTAGGAGCGAACAACGCGCAGAAAGGACACGCTGCAGACCCGAACACCTGGAGTAGGAAGGTGGGGGATGAGAAACCAGGGAAGAGCCACGACTTAACTGAAAGCAGGGGAACCCGACGTCTGGTGGCAGAAAGGCGCCACCCGAGTGGTCCAGGCAAGACCCGACCTGTGCGGAGAAACCAGTGTGGTGGAGGCGACGAAGGAAGACCACAAGAGCCCAGGGAAAGGAGCAGAAGCTTACTAGTGTTGCCGAAGCCCGGAACTCTTGCGGACCAAGTTTAGAGATACGTAGAGGGGCACCGGGAAGGCACTGGGAGACCCAAAAAGCTGTGGTTGAAGGATATTCCCCTATTATTTGGGAACTGCCTAAAACATCCCAAAGGAGGGAGTCATCTTGTTAGAAGCAGGGTGTAGTCTACTTTATAGGTTTCTTTTGAAGTGTAAGGGACGGAAATAGCTTTGGGACATAGGACTATTAGTTTTTGACAGACTTTCTGACGTTATCCTTCGTTTTGGTTGAGGCAGGTAAATGGAAGTTATAGGGACTGTTATGGATTTTCCTCATTTTCGGTTCAATAAAAGTCTGTACCAACAAGCATGACCCCTTTGTCTCCCGTGTCTACTTCTGCACCCTTACACTCAACCTCAGACCCAGGAGGAAAGGGGCAGGAGTATTATGTGTGTCCCACTGTGCTGATCAGAGTGGATTATGAGAGTCTAAGGATGAAGTGCTGTCCTGAACCCTCAAACATAGCTAGAAACAGCAGAGGTAATTCCAGGCATTGTGTGCCAATTTACAATTGTCAAAATCTGAATTGGAAACAACCCAATTATTGCAGCACTTTAGGACAGATCTGTTGCCTCCCTTTTGAACAAAAAACAGATCACCTAACAAGAATGACATGCACAAACGCCATCACAATTCCCCCCGTTGCAACTAATTTTCCTTCCATGTGCTTGTAGAATCTATTTTTCCACTTTCCCATCATCTTATCCTCTCGTTTCTCACTTACTTTCATCCAGCAGATAAGGTCTGGACGCTGCTGTGTGAGGCACAGTACGCCATGCCAAAGACAGGCCAGGCACTCTAAAACAAATATGGTGGTGATTTGCTGCATTATAAATGCAAATTACCTTCCCATACCAGAACGCAGAGGACAAGCAACTGATTCCTAAGAAGGAGTTCTTCCTCAAGATGGGACTCAAGTGGGGACACTGGTGTGAATGAAAGCAAGGATTCCTTTGGGGAAGAAATGAGTGGACTAACTAAAGTAAAATAGCAAATTACTTACCCCTGGTAATGTTCTTTCTACCTGAAGTTCCTTCCACAAATTCCTCATCTTTGATAGAACGATATCCTGCTTGCAGTCTCTGAACATTTATCGACAGCAGAGGGTGCTGTGTGGCATTGAGTCAATGTCCGTCGACAGTTTCCATTACCACGTCCGAAAGGGACATCGAAGATCGTATAAATAGTGTGCACTGCGCACGTTGCTTTAGTACAGCTTTTCCACATGCACAGCAAGCTCTCAATGCTTCGAAGTGCCTTAGCTATTCAATCTACGCATTTGTTTTTGAATCATCAATAAGGTCTATGCCGAAATCAGGCTATAAGATGTGTGGACGGTGACTCGAAGATGCTGATCACGGATCCGCACAGAATGTGTCTCTGGTGCCTCAGCAAAGAGCATGAGGTTATCGAGTGCGGCTCCTGTCAGTCGATGACCAGCCAGGCCTTAAAAGAGAGCAGGCTGAAACTCACCCTAGGTCGGTCAGTTTCTAAATCTCCGTCCTCCATCCCCTCGAAGAGGAAATCTTCTGAAGGCAGGAGTTCTACAGGGAACAAATATCCAGAAAGTTCTAAAAAGAAGCTCCAAAGACTACAAGCGGTCGAGATCTAGTAATTCTTTGTCTTTACAAAGAAAACTGAAGAAGCAGCATCAATGATCCTCGTCTTCCGACTTCTCATCTGACAAGAGACAGGTACGTTTTCTCGAGAAGACTGACTCGGCGGCCGAATGGTAAAAGTTCTGTCGGAAAAGGATGGCTGTTTTTTTTTTAAAGCAGCCCCTTCTGGGCCCTCGAATGAGCCAAAAAAGGCTAACGAACTCACATCGCCCATTAAGGCCAGCAAGGAATAGTCAAAGGCTTCGACCTGCGTGCCCAAAAGCCTGAGTTGTAAAGCCTCAGGGATGCCTTCTCAAGTACCGTCAACATTGTCGATCACTAGGGCAGCATCAAAGCCAAAGGCTTCAGTAACTTCTTTGACGAATGACTAGACGTCGAATAGTCCTTCGATGTCGACCTCGCATCCAACTGCAAGCTTTAAACCGCAAATCGAAAGGATTTTTTCAGATCCTCTTGGATTTATTTTTGAGGAGGATAAAGTAGATGACAGCGTTGTACCCTTCAGGTTGTAACACCTAATGTCCCAGAAGAGTTGATCTCTGATCAGTCTTGGCACCAGTGGTTCGCAACACCTCTCCTGAGGCGGAATTTAACACATCTGACATAACTGGAACAATAGGGATCCTACTCATTTTTATTAACTGAACTTGATGTAAAATAAAAGTATAAAGCATTGGTTGAATATTTCACCCTGAGAAAGGTAGTGCCATTAACCACCCAAAAATAAAATTAGTAGAAGGAAATTGATGAAAGTTGTAAGTTGTACTGTCAGGACCCGTTACCCTCCTCAACCATTATGGCAGCGGTGGAGAAAAAGAGGAAGACTGATAAGTCCCACATCCAAGATGGCGCTGGATTGCTCCTCCATTGAGATATGGCAACTGCGGTCTAGAGTATTTCAAAATGTCGAAAAGCAAAGCTATCAGTCACTCAGAAACACTCAAGCAGCAGTATAAGTAACATACCCCCATGAGGCTTGTCCGTTGTTTCTTCCTTGATCCAACGCTAGTTTTCCTCTAAGCTTACTTTCCTGAAATTCTCTGTGACTTTTCCTTTCTCCCTACCGTCTCGCTATCTGCCCTTTTGTTCCCTTTAGCTTCTTTCTCTGTTCCTTCGGGAAGATTCCTTCGAGAGACGTCAGGATCTTCCTTCCTTTTCCAGAATGCAACTCGTTCACCACGGCCTTCCAAGATCTTCCTTTTGCGCAACACGTTCCCCCACATCCATGAGACCTTTGACTTCTCCCAATGATCTCTTCCTGGACTGCCTTTTCCTTTTATACGCCTTCCCTGCGCCACGTCTTCCTTTTCTGTGTCATGCCGCGATATCCCTCATTGTAATCCGTTTATTTCCAAAGTGCTACAGTATTGCAGCTCGTTGGCATTGCTAGTGAATTACACTTGGTATTCAGCCTTCAATCCTCTCTGTGCGCTCTCTGAGCCAGTCAGTTATAACACTTTTATTTGCTTCTATTCATTCATTTAACACCGAGTCCTATTAACCAGGGCCTCACGTCAGCTCTTACCTTTCCCTCCTTTCCTTCTGATTTCTGGACAACCTTGCGGCATCAGATTCCGTTCTACAAAGAAAACACCTGCCTGGGAACTGCTCCAGCATTTTCCCATTAGGCTTTATTCCCTAAGAGGGTTTCCCAGACCCCCCCACCGGGCTCTGATTCCACCACTCAGAAACCGGCGAGGGGTGTGGAAGACTCCCTACTCTCATCCCAGACAGTATTTCGACATCCAGGTAAGGTCCATATATTTCTGTATAATCATGTGTTACATGGTTATAACAGAAAGCAACACCATACATACAATGGTCCAGCAAATCAAGCAGTTGCTTACTGGGATGCAAAACTTGACTGCTGAGGTAAAAACACAAGGCAGAAAATTCTGTACTAAAACGATGGCGACCTATCCTCAGGTGCCTTTAGGTGTGCTTCCATGCTCCTTTCCTTGTGGGAAATATGATGGTAATCCCCGAAAACAGAGTTTTTAGACTCCTGCATTGTTCAGTTTTCATTCAAACCCGCATATTACCCAACAGATAGGGCCAAGGTTGGCCATATCATATCAATCTAACGGAGAGTGCTTTGGCATGGGCCACACCGTTGATGACGACTAAAATCCACATACGATTCCTATACTGGGCTCTCCAACAGTTTACAGGCTATGTTCGGAAGGCAAGAAATCATTATTTCAGCACAAGAACGATAATTAGATTTTAGGCAATGACCAATCGAAACTTTGATGTACATAACCCAATTTAAACAATTAGCACATGAATCAGCTGTGCCCAATGATGCCTTAATAACTATTCGGTCATGGACGCAATGAAGAACTGAAGGATGAGGTGTCCAGAGTACCACGTCCAGGAAATCGAGCGGAAATTATTATTTTAGTTATGCAATTAGGCTACAGTCTCCAAGAAAGACATGCTGAGAAAAGAAAGGGAAAGACTCTACGTAATACAGTAGAAGCCCAAATAATTCCCTAGAGTATCGAAGAGGATGAGTCCATGCAAATAGGAGCGGCTAGAGGACCATTATCTTCAGAAGAAAGACCAAGACTACGCAATCTAGGTCTTTGCGTGTATTGCGCAGCTAATAACCATTTAGTCAAGGACTGTCCCATTGCACCACCGAGATGAGCGAGAAGGGAGTAGTTTCTTACCTGTAACTCCATTTCTCCAGCGTTGGTATCTTTCATGGATTCACATTCTTAGAATATTCCCCGTCGTCAGACTGGGAACCCTCGGTACACATATATAGTCGTTTCCTATAGGAAAAACTTCCGACACTTGTGTGTCCTATCCACATCTACGTCCTCTCCGGGGCCGTCCACGCATGCCCCATAGGACGTAATGGTATAAAAGCCCCGCCCCCGCGGGTCCCGTCAGATTTCGACCCCTCCAAAGTAGAAGGGGGGAACCTGTTTATGCACATATCTTGTACATTGCATTTCGGGGAGGCTGGTGGGTGCATGTGAATCCATGAAAGATACCAACGCTGGAGAAATGGAGTTACAGGTAAGAAACTACTCCCTTCTCCAGCATTGGATCTTTCATGGATTCACATGCTTAGAATAGATTGTATAGCAGTATCCTAGAAGGAGGTGAGAATGCAATGCAACATACATCACAAAAACAAACCACTCCCAGTCCAAATATATATATATATGCACGTAAGCAGCAACATATTTTCTGATATAATCATATTCATAATACATACATATATATATATATATATATATATATATATATATATATATATATATATATATATATGTATATTTAAAGCCGACACATCAAGGAAAAAACCAACGTCGGCAAGGTAAAAGACAACAGCTTCACCATATTTGGCTTACCTCATTGAAAAAGATGGCGCAGCACTGCCCTTCCCATCTGTACTTCATCCGCATGCTGCCTTTCCAGGCAGTAATGGCGTGTGAACGTGTGTGGGACTGACCATGCCGCCGCCTGGCAGATGTCTGTCAGAGGAATTCCTGCCCATAGCGCCGCGGAGGAGGCTGTCAATCTCGTGGAATGGGCTCTAGGGTGCCCTTGTAGGGGTCTCCCGGCCTTGGAGTGACTAAAAGCGATCGCCGACGAGACCCATCGAGCCAGTCCTTGCTTAGAAATTGCCCTTCCTCTCGTCGACGGACCATATGCGATGAACAGCTGTCTGGTAGTTCTGAGTTCTTGCGTTCTTTGCAGATAAAACTTTAACGCTCTTTTCACATCAAGCGTATGAAGAGCCTTTTCCGCCGTCGACGACGGGGTCGCAAAGAAAGTAGGGAGAGCAATGGTCGAGTGTTTGTGATAGACCGTCGGCACTTTCGGGATGAAAGTAGGATTAGTTGATAGTATCACTTTGTCCTTAAAGAATCTCATATGGAGGGTCTATGACTAATGCCTGGAATTCCGACACTCTTCTAGCTGACATAATGGCAATTAAGAAAGCCAGCTTCCACGATAGGAACTGCATGGATGAAGAGGGCATTGGTTCGAAAGGAGGCTTCATTAAGGCCGCCAACACCACATTTAGACTCCACGATGGTGGGAACCGCTTCGTAGGGGGAAAAGTTCTAAAGAGACCCCTCATGAAATGTTTCACCAGTCCGTCGCTGAATAACGGTGCAGACTGTCTCCTTCTCGTGAACCTTGAGATGGCCGCCAGGTGCATCTTGATGGATGACGAGGATAGCCCACTCTCTGCTAGGTGAAGAAGATACGGTAGAATTTGTTCAGGAGTTACTTCCAAAGGCTGTATTTCGTGCTGTGCTTGCCACCACATACAGAACCTTCGCCACTTGCATATGTATGACTTGTTAGTGCAAGGAGCCCTAGCCGCCTGTAGAATTCTCCGGCAATCCGACGAGACTTTCAAATTGCCAAATTCTGCAAAGTCAGGAGACAGGCCGTCAGGTTGAGGCTGTCCGGATTGTGATGCCACACCGTTCCCTTGTCCCTGGATAGGAGATTCGGAACTTTCTGGAAAGTTATCGGTTGTTCCAACGACAGATGTAGTAGGTCGGAAAACCACGGTTGTCTCGGCCAATACGGTGCCACTAGAATGACCCGGCATTTGTATCTGCGAATCCACTGTATTGTCCTCCGTATAAGGGGAAATGGAGGGAAGGCGTACAGGAACTTGTCTGTCCACGGAAATGAGAACGCTTCCCCTAGGGATCCTTTCTGAGGCCATCTGCTCGCGAACTGCTCGCATTTCTTGTTTTCTTTCGTTGCGAAGAGATCGACTGAGGGGTGACCCCACCTTTTGAAGATTTTTTGCAGCTGAATGGTGTCCATCTCCCACTCGTGTATCTGAGCCATGCTCCTGCTCAGGGAATCCGCTTGTACGTTCTTCACTCCTGGGAGATGGTGAGCCACTATAGATATGTTGTGTTTCAAAGCCCAATGCCATACCTTTTGAGCCTCCACAGAAAGGGTCCTGGATCTCGTGCCACCTTGTTTTATCAAGTAGAACATGGCTGTCGTGTTGTCTGTCAGCACTCTCACACTCGACCCCTTGATATGTGGGAGGAATGATTTCAAGGCCCATCTCACTGCCCTCAGTTCCAGCACATTGATATGTAGGCGTGATTCGGTGGGAGACCATCTGCCCTGGGTTTGGTGGTTGTCCATGTGTGCTCCCCAGCCTGTCAGGTATGCGTCCGTGATGATGGTATTCTGAAATTCTGGTTCTTGTAGAGGAACCCCTCTGTCAAGGTTGTGAACGCTTTTCCACCACTGGAGGGCTCGGATGATACCGTCGTCGTCGACGGTTATCCTGTCTGACCACCGGCCCGTGGCCTGCTTCCATCTGTCCGCTAGGAATTCCTGTTGAGGCCTCATGAACAATCGACAGTTGGCTACTAAGTGGATGCAAGAAGCCATAGGACCTAGGATCGCCACATAACTCCTCACTGAAAGTGTGCCATGTAAGCGTAGTTGACTCGTCAGTCGATTGATCTTTGATATTCTGTCTAGGGAAGGTTTCAGTATTCCCGACTGGGTTACGAATTGAGCACCCAAGAACTTTAAGTTCTTTGATGGCCTTAGCGAGGACTTTTCGAAGTTCACTGCGAACCCCAGTCGTTGCAGAAGCTGTAAGGTGGTCTATACGCTGTCGTTGGTCGACGCGGAGGAGGATCCCCTCACAAGCCAGTCATCGAGGTACGGGTATACATGATGCCCTTTCTTTCGCAGCCAGGCTGCCACGGGTGCCAAACATTTTGTGAACGTTCTTGGGGAGGATTTGAGACCAAACGGGAGCACTGCGAATTGGTAGTGTGTCTGACCAACCATGAACCTCAGAAACTTCCTGTGTTTTTGACACATAGGGATGTGGAAGTACGTGTCCTGTTGATCTAGAGATGCCAAAAAATCTCCCACTTGAACGGACCTGATCACTTCCTGCAGCGTGAGCATTTTGAATTTCTTGCTCTGTAAGGTCTTGTTGAGGTCGCGTAGGTCGAGAATGGGACGCCATTTTCCGTTCGGCTTTTTTACCACAAAACACCGTGAGTATACCCCTTGGCCTTTCTGCGATGCAGGGACTAACTCTATGGCACCTTTTTGCAACACAACATAAGTGCTACTTCCTGCAGCAAATTGTCCAGAAGTGGTTGGGGTAGGGGTATCGGTGGACACTTTGGAGGTTTGCATTTGAATAGTAGAGAATGTCCGTACCTCACTGTGTCCAACACCCACTGATCTGTTGTGATGTTTTCCCATTCTTTGGCGCAGCTTGACACTCTTTCTCCCAAAACGGTGCGCTTCCCGTCATTGCTGGTCTTTCTGTTTGCTCGTCGACGACGAATAGGTCGGTCGTCTCTTGGATGACTGGAAGTTTCTGCGCCGGCTTGAGTTTTGAGAGGCGCGTCTATATCCTTGGGAAGGGTATGCCGATCTGCCAAAGGATCTATCCCTGGGTGTAGAAAATCTTGAGTTGCCAGACGCCCCTCTAAAGGGACGAAAGGATCGAAAGTGTTTACCACCCTGAAGAGCACCCAACGAACGGTATCCGAGTCCTCCTTCATGCCCTTCAAGGCCTCGTCCATCTTTTCTCCGAAAAGAAGGTCACCTTCGAAGGGCATGTCCAATACTTTATACTGCACCTCGGGCCTGAAGTTGGTGCACTTAAGCCAAGCCTGGCGTCTTAGAACAACTCCGTTGTTTATCTGCTTAAAGCCCGAATCTGCCAGGTCCACCGCTATGTTAATAGCATGATTCGACGCCTCTTCGCCCTCTCGTACCAGAGACATCGCCGTTCTTCTATGTTCCTCCGGAAGGTGGTCCACATCTCCCTGTCGTACCTGGCCACAATAGCCAGAGAGTTGGCTGCTTTCACAGTTGCAGCACCCACAGAAAGAACCTTCTTACCAAACACGTCTTGGCGCCTTGCCTCATTATCCGGAGGGGTAGAGCACTTGTGTTGGGCCTTCGCTTTCCTCGTCGCCGCTGCCGACACCACTGAATCAGGTGTAGGTTGGGACGAAAGACACTTCGGGGTAGAGTCCGGCACTTTAAATTTCTTTTCAATGCGGCCTTTGACGGCCGGTTCAGAAAACGGGTGACGCATGGTTTGAACACCCTCTTTCCAGACATGATCTAAAATGGGTATTGAGAATATTGAACATCTATTCTTACCCATATGGTCGAATAGAAAGCAGTCCTTTTTCTCCTCCTGCTGGGCCAGGCCAAACTCCTTGCATGCTTTTTCCATCATTGAATGAAAAGCGCCAATATCGTCTGGTGGCGATGGGTGAGTGGGGCTCTTTGGTGTTTCCAGTTCCACATCCGAAACCCAGGATGGATCCCTAGATGGAGACAGGGAGATATCCGATGCCGACCCACGGTCAGATAAAGAGTCCGAAAGCTCACCCTCCTCCTGGACTACTGGAATCACCGGAACTCTGATCGTTTTGGTTGGACGGTGTGACGGGCCGGGTTTGTCGACGGGGGGAGTCGACGCCACAGGTGGAAGCCTTTCATCCAACGATTTTAGCAGCGATTGTAAGGAGGACAGGACCTCCATGGACAGGGCCGATTGAGAGTTTGGAATTTTGGTAAACACCTGAGAGCAGGTTGCTCCTGATGGCGACTTGGCTCGTAGCCCAAGGTCTTCCGGGCCCGCAATCCTGAAACCGTCATCTTCCTTAGAGGAAATCGACACTGCTTGTTCCTGCAGTAACGTGTCCAGCAACCCCAGATCAAAAACTTCTGGTCTCCAGGCCAGAACTTCGGTCGACGAGGACATCGTCGCCGTCGTCATCGGGTTGATGACGGGGGAAACCAACTGCGTCAGAGGCAGTGAGGACACCGACTGGTTCGTCGTCGTCGTCGACGGTGGGCCTGCAGGTGGCTTAGGCGGTCCCGCCTTAACAGTGCTCTCCCTGCGTTTATCCGATTCTCTACTCGTGGCAGATCTATGAGGATCGCCCGAGGAGGATTTTGGCCTTTCCTTTCCTTGTTTTTTCGACGATGATGATGATGTCTTTTTTGAAGATTCTTTTGAAGAGTCCTTGGAAGAGTGGCTTCGTGGAACAACCTTTTCCGCCGGTCGAGTCTTCTTCGCCGGTGGTTCCAACGAGGTTGAACGGCGCGGGGCTCCCGATGTTTTCGTCGAGGCCACTCTGCGCACGGAGCCCACTTCCGACTGAGGGTATGCTCCCGCCCCCTTCATTTAACCACGATACCAGCCGCCGACTCCGATCTTTCAGGGTTTTCTGGGAAAAACCCTTACATATTTCACACTGGTCTGCCGAATGGTGAGGGTGGAAGCAATAAATACAATCTAGATGGCCGTCCCCCTCGTAAACCTTCTTCAATCCGCACGTGGCGCACGGGCGAAAAAGAGGTTTGCCCGACATTCTGGTAAGACCAAAAAAAAAACCTCAGGGGCTCGTTCGGTCAACCCAGCGAGTAATTTCAACGATAGCCTAGAAAGTAGAGACTACGCGAGGAGATCCCACTATCTTTGGAGACGGTTGAAATCTGACGGGACCCGCGGGGGCGGGGCTTTTATACCATTACGTCCTACGGGGCATGCGTGGACGGCCCCGGAGAGGACGTAGATGTGGATAGGACACACAAGTGTCGGAAGTTTTTCCTATAGGAAACGACTATATATGTGTACCGAGGGTTCCCAGTCTGACGACGGGGAATATTCTAAGCATGTGAATCCATGAAAGATCCAATGCTGGAGAAATGCCCCTTCCCGGTTGTAAAGGGAACTGCGATCTGGCAAGGTGCCTTATGCTCCCTCAATCCCACATTGATGGTTGTAGTCCATGTTGCTCTACAATTCCATGATTCCATCTTAGAAAACATACTGTATGTTGGCTTGTAGGACCATCTTCCCACAAGCTGACGCATAGAGACCAAGACAGGAAGTTTATGAAGGGATTTATCCCATTAACTGAAGACCCAGTCCGAACTGACTATGTATGCTATCACCCAGAGGAACTAACTAGCCCTGATTTGAAAAAGACACATGCTGTGTCGAAACACGTGTCTCACATAGGGCAACACGAGCTAACACCTAGCTAATAAATGATATTTTCATTCGAACTATATTTGTGTGGCTCAGAAATCTTTGTGTGAGGACAACCCTTTGGATCAATCTTAGAAAACATAACTGCCCTGATTGACTGCGGAGCGACAGGCTTGTTCTTGGATGACGAATGGGCCCAAACACATAAGATTCCTCGCAAAGCCCGACCCAATGTCATTCCAGTAGAAGGGGTCGATGGTACCCTTTCTCTTCAGGCTCTACAAAGGAAAATACGGATCACCTGGTAATGACTTTAGTCTCTCATAACGAGATGATCTGTTTCGATCCGATAAAAGCTGCACACTATCTTATAATTTTAGGCCTTCCATGGTTGCGCCTTCAAGATCCATTTATTAATTGGACGGCTGGTTACTTTTTTCTTGATTCCGAACATTACATTCAGCAATGACTAACCAATGGTTCAGTTGACATACATTCGCCCTCATCTGTCATTTCTAAGACTACTCAACCGAATTCGGTCGATTGCATCAGGACTCTCCCTTAGCCAGTACTACAAGTTTCATGAGGTATTTTCCTATCAGGAATTTAAAGAGCTTCCCACTCATAGGCGTGATGATTGTACCATTAAATGAGTGCCTGAAAAACGAGTCCCTTTTGGCCTGATGTATATCCTATGCAAAACCGAGAAGTTGCACTCAAAGAGTACTTAGATTGAAATCTACTTAATGGCTTACTTAAGGAATCCCACTCCCCCACGGGTGCTTCGCTATTTTTTATACCCAAGAAGAATACAACCGAATTAAGGACATGTAGCGATTATCAGGGACTCAAAATAACAATCAGGGATAAATATCACATGCCACTAATCCTGGATATCCTGGAAGCGGTAAGAGGAGCCACCATTTTCACTAAGTAAGATTTGAGAGGTGCTTATCACCTCATTCATATCTGCAAGGGGGATGAATGGAAACAGCTTTTAGAACACCATTTGGACATTAGAATAACGTCTAATGCCCTTCGGCCTTTCCAATGCCCCAGCCGTTTTCCCGAGGTTCATGGACCATGTATGCTCATACTTGTTGCTCCATTCTGTATTTGTATATATCAACAACATCTTGGTTGTTTTTAAAACCACTGATTGATCATGTCGTACACGTACAAGAAGCCATTAGACAATCACAATCTCATCACCTTTTTGACAAATTGAAAAAATGTGTTTTTCACCAAACACAAGTCCCTTATCTGGTTATATCCTTTCGGCATAAGGTACTCAGATGGATCCCGACAAAGTAAAGGCGGTGGTGGAATGGCCTGCTCCCCGCACAGTACAAGTTCAATGTTTTTTAGGCATTTTCAATTTGTTTAGCGGAAGTTCATACCTCAATTTCCCCAATCCATTCTACCCATTATCAGCCTCATAAAAAAGGGAAAGAACTGTCTGTTATGATGAAGGCCAGGCTGCCTTTCAATCATTATTTTATTTATTTTATTGATCATTTGTTAGGCGCTTTTACAATTAGCAAAAACTGTTTCAAAGCGCCCACAGGGCAACAGGGTGGGAACAGGGGAAGATAGACAATGAAGTACATGAAGATGAATAATGGAATTAAAGTACAAACAAATAATGAGAATAAAATGGAAGGGAGGAAAAACTAGTATATGATATATTTTATTTGTATCGTGCCCATACACAAGTGTTTCAGAGCGCGACGAGGCAAGGGAGGAGAAATAAGGGAGAACAAAAAACAATCTTACTAGGCCCAGTGACATTGAGAACGTAAAGGTGCAGGGGAGAGGGAAGGGATAAAGTGCGAGGGGCAGGGGGAGTGGAAAGTGCTGAACACATGTTAGAACAACAGGTAGTGCGGCCAGCAGGTGGTAAGTGCGACAGTAAGATGTAGACGAGAGTGTGATAAGTGCTGGAAGGGGACTGTAGGGTTGCAGATACAGTCCCAAGTGCAGGGATTGCCAGGAGGCAGTGCGGGTGTGTGGCTGGGAGGGCAAGGGTCTGGGCCCGAAATCAGAGGGTAACCAGGTGCCCGGTGCCAAAGCGGACAGATTAGCAGGGGAGAGGAAGAGTGAAGGCAGAAGCAAAGAGGAAGGTCTTGAGGTGCTTCCAGAACCGAAGATGGTTCCCCTCAAGTCATAGAGAGGCAGGCCCCAGCCGAGGAAAGGGATCTACCCCCAACTCGTTGCTTGGAGAAGTGACTGACCCTGAGGGAGCTGGAGTTGAAGGTATTGTGGACACAGGCCCCAGAAAGCCTTGTGGACAATGCAAAGGGTGGAACAAGTTACTTACCTGTAACTGTTGTTCTCCAGCATGGGTCTGGCATGGATTCACATGCTCATGAATATCCCCCGTCGTCAGGCTGGGAATCCTCGGTAAAGAAAAATCAGTATCAGTTTCGTTTCTGATCTGTCTTTCGTCGTAGTAACCAATCACTGATCTCTGCGTCATACTGACCACAGCCAATGACTGCCCTCTACCTAAGCCCCGCCTCTGGCAGCCATCTTCAGATTTGGTAGCACGTGAAGTGGCAGTATGACCAAGTGAAGAGCCGCAGAGGGGTAGGCGGGAGGGTTCGCATGTGAATCCATGCCAGACCCATGCTGGAGAACAACAGTTACAGGTAAGTAACTTGTTCCTTCTCCAGCATGGGGTCTGGCATGGATTCACATGCTCATGAATATAAGAATACATAGCAGTACAAACATGCACAACCACGGGAGGTGGCAAAAGGCTCAACATTAAGCAATACAACAACCCAACATTAAGCATCTCTTACCTCCTCACCAGGCTCACCTTAAGCTAACAGGTTGCGCAGCACTGCTTGGCCGACCCTGGACTCCTCCCTGGAATCCTGATCGACGCAGTAGAATCTCGTGAAGGTGTGCGTCGACCTCCACGTAGCAGCCCTGCAGATGTCCAGCAGGGGCACACCAGATAGGAACGCCGTAGTAGCAGCGATCGCTCTGGTCGAATGGGCTCTCGGACGGCCTGGCAGAGGTCGGTTTGCCAACCGGTGGCAGTGCATGATGCAGCCGGAGAGCCATCTGGAAATAGAAGACTTCGAGAGAGCCTTCCCTTGATTCACAGGTCCAAAGTTCACAAACAGCTGTGAAGTCCTCTGAAAACTCTTTGTGCGGTCCACGTAGAACTTCAGCGCTCTAGCCACACACAGCGAGTGCAAAGTCCTCTTGGCCGACGACGAAGGAGACGGGAAGAAAACAGGTAACACCAGGGGCTCGTTAAGATGGAAGTCCGACGGCACATTGGGCATAAAGGAGGGGTGCGTCCTAAGCACCACCCTCGAGGCATGGAAAGTCAAGTACGGTGCTTTGCAGGATAGGGCCTGGATCTCTCCCACTCGTCGTGCGGAGGTAATGGCCACCAGGAATGCAGTCTTCCACGACACAAACTTCATCGGTGCAGAGTGCATCGGCTCGCATGGTGGCCCCATGAGCCTGGTTAGCACCACGTTAAGTTCCCACGCCGGGGCCGGGGCCTTCACCGGCGGGAACGACCGGAACAGTCCTTTCAAAAAATCTTTTACCAGTCGATGGGACCACAGGGACATCCGTCCTGTGGTTCTGGTATATCTGGAGATCGCCGCCAGATGAATCTTAATGGAGGCATGGGCTAGCCCAGCCTTTGCCAGCGATAGCAGGTACGGCAGCACTTGAGGGGCCGTAATCCGTAGGGGGTTGATCTTCTGTGCTCGGCACCAGATAGAGAATCTCTTCCACTTGTGACCGTAGCATTTGAGAGTCAAGGACGCCCTGGCCTTTGCAAGAACCTCTCTGCAGTCGGCTGGTATATCGTACCCTCCAAACTCTAGCGCTGCAGGAGCCAAGCCTGCAGGTTCAGCGATGCCGGGTCGTGGTGGAAGATGGCGCCTCCTTCTCTGGAGAGAAGATCCGTGTCCCCCGAAAGCTTGATGGGTGGGGATGTTGACAAGTCCAGAAGGTCCGGGAACCAGATCTGCCTCGGCCACGCCGGTGCGACGAGGATCATCCTGCACCGGGATCTCTTGAGCTGGTTGATGAGTCGAAGCAGCAACGGAGGGAACACATACAGGTATAGGCCGTCCCAGGGGAACGAGAACGCATCGCCCATGCTTCTCGGCTGGGGAAACCTGCTGGCGAACCTCTGGCACTTCGAGTTCGTTGCTGTTGCGAACAGGTCGATTTGGGGGTTTGCCCCATCGTCGGAAGAGTTGATCCACCTGATCCTGGCGCAGCTCCCACTTGTGACACGCGCGCAGCTCCCTGCTGAGCGAGTCGGCGATGGCGTTTCTTTCTCCTGCCAGGTGGAAGGGAACCAGGAACATCCCCTGGGCGACCACCCAGTGCCACAGATCCTGTGCCTCCTTGGATAGGGCTGGGGATCTGGTGCCTCCCTGCTTCCGTATGTAAAACATTGTCATGGTGTTGTCCGTGAAGATCTGCACCACCTTGCCCTTGAGCGACGGGAGGAACGATTTGAGAGCCCAGAACACGGCTCGGAGTTCCAGGATGTTGATGTGCAGGAGCTTCTCCTCCGGGAGCCAGAGGCCTCTTGCGTGGAGATCTCCGGTGTGGGCACCCCAACCCTCTAGGGAAGCGTCCGTCGTCACCGTCTCCTGGTACACCGGCGTCTGAAAGTCCTTGCCCACCGTGAGGTGCGCTCGAACGCCCCACCACTGAATCGCCCGCCGGAACACCTCGTTGAGGGGGACCCGGTCTTCGAAGGTGCCCGTCGCCTGCATTCAACGGGCATCGAGAAATTCTTGAAGAGGGCGCATCCGTAGTCTGCAGAGGCGCACCAGGTAGATGCAAGAGGACATCATCCCCAGGAGGGACTTGATGGACCTCACCCTGGGCATGTCCGTGACTAGCAGGCGCTGCACTTTGCCCAGAATGGTCTTCGTCCGTTCTTCCGACGGTGCCGCCAGGCGCCTCACTGTATCGAGCTTCGCTCCCAGAAACAGGGCCACCTGCGACGGCACCAGGTGGGACTTCGGGTAATTTATTGCAAATCCCAGGTCTGAGAGTAGCTGGACGGTCCTCGCAGTGTGTTCAACGGCGAGTTCCCTCGTCCTTGAGCGGATGAGCCAGTCGTCCAGGTAGGGGTAGACGTGAATCCCCTGCAGGCGCAGCCGCGCCGCCACAGGTGCTAGGCACTTGGTAAAGACCCTGGGGGCCGACTTCAATCCGAACGGCAGTGCTCTGAATTGGTAGTGGCGTCTCTGGACGACGAACCTGAGGAACTTTCGGTGACTTTTGAGAATGGGAACGTGGAAGTATGCATCCTCCAGGTCCAACGACGATAGAAAGTCGCCTTCCTCCAGCTGTCCCAGCACGTGCTGGAGGGTGACCATCCTGAACTTTTGTGACCTGACGTATTTGTTCAAACGACGAAGGTCCAGGATGGGGCGCCAGCCGCCCGTCTTCTTCCTGACGAGGAAGTACCTTGAGTACACCCCGGAGCCCCGGAGCCTCTTCGGGACGAGCTCGATGGCGCCTTTCCTGAGCATCGCCCGTACTTCCAACAGCAGTTGCGGGACGTGATTTTCCTTCCTGGCCACAGGTGGAACGTGGGGGCACTTCTTCAGGAATTCGATAGAGTGTCCACTTGCCAGGGTATCCAGCACCCAACGGTCGGTGGAGATGGACTTCCACGCGCCGACGAACTCCTTCAGCCGGCCTCCCACCGGGGTGCTTCGGTGGGGGCCCGAGGCCACGGCCAGTTCCGTCCTGCTTGGAGGTGGTGGCCTTTGCCGCCCTGGCCACCTTGCCGACGGCGGCGAGGCTCTCCCTGCTTGCCGCGACCCCTGTAGGCCTCCTGAGACGAGGAGCGTGCCGCCTGGCGGTAGGACGAGCCACCGCTGGATCCCTTGGAGGCCCCCTGTCTGCCTCCAGAGCTCCGAAAGGGCCGTATTTTGCTGAAGGGCTCCTAGGGCGCGGGCCGTCTCCGTGTCGGTCTTTATGGCTTGGAGGGATTCATCCACTGCCTTCCCGAACAAGTTGCTGCCATCGAACGGCATGTCCAACACCCTGGTCTGAACGTCCTGACGGAAGTCGGTCGCACAGAGCCAACCCCGTCGTTGTAGGCAAACTCCGTTGCCCAGCTGGCGGAACCCGGTATCGGCAATATCGGTTGCCACCGTTCTGGCGTGGTCTGACGCCACCTCGCCTTCTTGAAGTATTTGCAGGGCCTCGGACCTCTTGTCGTCTGGTAGGAAGTCCAATATGGGGGCCAGCTTAAACCAGAGCTCCCTGTCGTAACGGGCCACGATCGCCAGGGCGTTGGCCACTTTGATCGTCGTCGCCGCCGACGAAATGACCTGTCGCCCCATGGCAACCAACTTCCTTCCCTCGCCGTCCGGAGGGGAATTCGACGTTGAGGCTCCTGACCCTGCTGCTTTCTTCTTCGCCGCTGCCGAGACGACTGAGTCTGGCGCTGGCTGGGCCCTGAGGCACAGGGGAGCGGTCTCGGGGACCCGGTACTTCTTCTCGGTACTTTGGTCCCGTTTGCCTGGTGCCGTGGAGGGGTTCTTGAGTACCGACAGGCCCTCCTCCCAGATGTCATCGATTAGAGGCACCGCAATGACAGTCTTCCTCTTGGCCTCCCGGCGCTGATAGAGGAAACCTTCCTTTTTCTGCTCCTCCGGGCAGAGTTGGAACAATTGGGACGCCCTGGCGATCATGGCGTGGAATGAGCCAATCTCGTCGGGCGGAGAGGCCCGTGCGACGGGAGACCCGTTCCATCGTCGTCGCTCTCAGAACCCGTCGTCGAGCCCACCGCACCGTCATCTCCCGACTCGTGGGAGGATGAGGAGGGAACTGCAGGCCTTACGGGGGCGAGTGGAGGAGAGGGTTGGGTCCTCCGTCGTTTGTTCGGAGGACTTCCGGACGGGCCAGGTTGCGGGTCCTCCGGCCTGGGCCGTGGTAATCTCGTCCTTATCTCAGAGCATAAGGACTGGATCGCAAACAAAATGGCCGCCGAGCTATCCTGAGGCCTAGGTTCCGGCTGCGCCGGAAGGGAAGGCTGCTCTTCCTCGCAATCGTCGTCTTCCTCAGTTATCTCCCGAGGATCTTCCTTGCGGGATCGAACCTTCTCGAATTGGACTTCGAGATTCCTCACGACCTCGATCAGTTCCCCCTCCGAGGCTGACTCCGAGCTCGAGGAGGCTAACGTGCCCCCCCCCCCCTTTTTCCATCACGGGGGCCATGACGATGGGCTGAAAAGAGGATTCCCTCCTTGGCGGCAGGGAAACTCTAGTCCCGGAGGCAATCTCCGCTGGCGGGGTCTCGGCCGGCTTGGCCAGAGTCGCCGCGATCGCCTCGATAGAGGCCTTTCCCTGCTGGGTAGGGGCCTTCACCACCTTAGGTGCGTCTTGGGCCTTCTCCTTAGGGGGAGGGGCGACGCCTCGCTCCCCCTCTCGCGAGATCGGACGGGGCTTCTCCCAAACCTTACCCGGGGTCTCGGACTTCCTCTTCCCCGAACCGGAGCGCTGGCTTGTGGTTGACGGTGCCGGGGAAGGTGCGCCCTGCCTGACGACCGAAGAGCCCGACCTTTTGGCGCTCCCGGAGCCAGCGGACTCGCGGCGCTTGGCCTGGTGTTGGGCCCCCGTCGCCGGGGCCCCCGCACAGGACTTAGAAGCCCGCTCGGACCCTTTCTTCTTCTTCTCACCCGTTGAGCCCTTCTCCAACCAGCTGGTGAGACGGGATCGACGGTCCCTCATGGTCCGCTCCGACAAGTTCTTGCAGAACTGGCAGTCCTTCTCTACATGAGCCTTGTCCCCATGAAGACAGTAGAGGCATTGCGAATGTTCGTCCTCCTTAAACACATTCTGCAGCCCGCATCCAGGGCAGCTGCGAAACAGCTTGGGTCCGAGTGGCGAACTCACGTCATGGGCCATCTCGAAGTAGGCCGCAAACCTTCTGGAATCCTGCAAGAGGTTGTTTCGACGAAATCTTCACCCTTGAGGGGCGTAGGAAAATCCTGCAACGGGTACCCGTTAACGGAAGTAGAAACGGTGGAGCTTGAGGCTCGATTAACCGAAAAAATGTGAAAATTCACCTGAAAAAGCGCGAAAGACGCAGCAAAAGCTTGAGAGCTAAGCACGAGGACTCCCAACACTTGAACGTGAGGTAAAAATCTGAAGATGGCTGTCAGAGGCGGGGCTTAGGGAGATGGCAGTCATTGGCTGTGGTCAGTATGACGCAGAGATCAGTGATTGGTTACTACTACGAAATAGATCAGAAACGAAACTGATACTGATTTTTCTTTACCGAGGATTCCCAGCCTGACGACGGGGAATATTCATGAGCATGTGAATCCATGCCAGACCCCATGCTGGAGAACTTGAATTTAATCCTTGCAGCCACACAGAGCCAATGAAGCGATTTCAGGGCTGGAGAGATACAATCCTAGGGCTTGAGGCCAAGGATAAGTCTTGCAGTCCTGTTCTGGATGAGCTGCAGAGGGCAGAGAGGGGCTGCAGGCAGATTTAGAAAGAGGCTGCTGCAATAGTCCAGCCTAGAGAGAACCAGAGCTCTGGAGATAGCGAACTTCTGGGGGAAGGAGAGAAAAGGAAGAATATCTCTGAAGAGGTGCAGTTGGTAGTTAGACTTTTTGGAGACGTCGGAGATGTGAGGAGAAAAGGAAAGTGTGAGTCAAAGATGACCCTGAGGTTCTAGCCTCACAATTGGGAGAAGGTAGAGGGCCAAGGGAGGCCGACCACAGTGACAGGAAAGGAAGGTGCAGATGTGCCAATGAGGAGGACCTCTGTCTTACTGGCATTAAGGCAGACGTCGTTGGCGGCGCACCACTCCTGGATTGCAGACAGACAGTCGGAGATGAGAGCGAGAGAGGAGGTGGCAGAGGGGAGCTTGCAAACATTTTAGTTGTCATCCGAAAAGCATTGAAAGTTTGAGCAGAGAGCAGCAATGCAGTGGCAGAGCTGTGGCAGGTATTGGTTGAAGAGCCAGGGAGAGAGGTTAGAAACCTGGGGAACACTACAGGTAGAGAGTGAGATATAGGAAAGGAAGGACCCAAGTTGGACCTGAGAGGGTCGGTTGGAGAGGAAGAAGGTCAGCCAGGCCAGGGTCTGATCAGTGATACCCAGATTATCATGGAGGCGATTGAGCAGGATGACATGGTTCACCGTGTCAAAGGCAGAAGAAAGTAGGATGAGGACAGATGGGATATTAGAATCAAGGTTGGAGAGCAGGTCCTCACGGATGTTCAGGAGAGCAGTTTCTGTGCTTCTGGCAGCTCTAAACGCAGACTGATGGTCATGGAGACAACCAACAGAATCGGTGTGAAGATTAAGCTGGGAGATGACCAGCTTCTCCAGGAGTTTGCCCAGGAAAGGAGTGATCGAGATTGGGCGATAGTTAGCTGGGCATGAGGGGTCGGCTGTAGGTTTTTGTCAACTTTCTTTTCTTGTTGAGGCTGAATGTCCCACTTTCCCTCCTCCACCTCCTCACCTGAGGAAATCGTGTCCTCTTCCACTGGGCTCAAGGATCGATGGGATCTGTAGTCCTTCTCCTTTTTGTTTTGAAGTTCGAGTCACACGAGAGGAAGCCACATTGAAGGCTACTAGAGAGCACTTCCCTGAGGACCCCCCTCCCGGGAGGGACAAATTAGGGAAAAATGCCAAACAAGGCAAAAAAACCCTCGGAATTGTGGCAGCTGGACTGGAAGATGCAGGATTCGAGTGGAAGAATGTATTCATCCAAATGTGGGCACAGGAATCCGAAATAGTTGAATTGGAGTTCGGACAACAACGAAAGCCCAAAGAATAGGCAGCAGGACAGAAAGTGAAAGGAAGATGCGGCGAGGCCGCTAGGAAAGTAACCCGTATCAAGGTCCACTCACTGAAAAGTAGCATAAACAGGAAGGAGTACAGGTAGAGAGGGAGAGAAAGATAACAAGGAAAGAAAACTGGAAGAGACCGGAAACAAAGCGTAGCGCAACAACGGCAGCAAAGGAAAAACACAGCTGACCGAAAGGTTGAAACGTGCAGATGTCAAGAGGAGGAGTACCTAAATAGTACTACGTACATATGACGTAAAAGAACTAGACCGCTGCATGTACGTAGTTGAAGGCATGCTGGAAATCAGGAAATGTGGTAGCGACTCCAACGAGGCCATAGACGCCAATATCCAAGGCGTTGCATGACAGTTTTCTGAGAAGAGGGTGCACAAGAGAGTGCTTTAGAGGAGGGGCGAAGGAGTGGTTGCAGAAGTCGGCCAGAGCAGGAGCAAGGGTGTCAATGTGGACCTTGACGGTTTTGGACAAACAGGGAAGAACCTGTTTTGGCGAGACTTTAATAGATCGGACTTGTCTGGAAATCTCGTCAGGGGAGAACAGAGGGAAAGATGAGAAAGAGTGAGGAGAGGCAGTTGAAGGGGGGCCAGAGGTAGCAGAGAGAAGGGGCCGGAGGAGGAGAGAATGAGAGGGTGGACAGGATGTCCTGTTTTTTTTTTAGATGAAATGAGAGGCAAGGGCTATGTAGAGGGCCTGGGAGGCGACAGGAGAAGTAGAGACTGCAGCAAGGTTGGTCAGCTCCTTGCAGATTTTAAAGAGTTCGGCTGAATTGTTAGATGGTGCAGTGACGCAGGCTTGGATATGGGCTTTCTTAGTGCGGACAAGGAGCCAGTATTGCCTTTGGAGCAGGCAGCAGGCCAGTTTGTCAGAGGATGCACAAGAAGCCTGTCATTTCATCTCAGCCGCCCTACACTTGCGTTTAAGGGTAACTAGGTCAGAGTCATACCAAGAGAAGCACTTGGCTTTGGGCTTCAAACGGATCCACATGACAAGTGTAAGAACATCAAGAGTATCAGAGATAGAAAAGGAGAACATGGAAAGGGTTGTGTCAGGATGGGAGTCAGCCAGAGGTGAATGAGGTGGAGAGAAAGTGGTAGCGAAAGCCTCGACTGACAAACGCTTCGTGGGTCGGATGACCGAGATGGTAGGTGGCAGTGTTGGAGATGGCTTGGCCTGAAGAGTAGAGAGGGAGAGTTGGGAGGAAAGGAGGGCGTGATCACTCCAGGAGAGAGGAGTGGTCAGAGGGATAGAGAGGGGGAGGTCTGAAGAGATCAGAACACCGAGAGTGTGTCCTACAGAATGAGTCGGGCCAGAGAGGAGAAAAGAAAGAGAGAGTCACTGAGGTCACAAAAGAGTCCAGAGGAGGGACAGGAAGCATCCAGATGGATGTTGAAGTCTCCAAGAAGGAGGAGTTGAGTGGTCGAGGTCAGGGGGGAGGAGGAGAGGTCCGCCCACTCAGGGTGGAAGGAGGAGATCTGACCAGGTGGCCGATGGATAGCAGCCACGCCAGGAGAGAGAGAAAGCCTGCCGACAAGACATTCAAAAGAGGAATAGGCCTACATAGGAATGACAGAGACCGGAATCCACTCTCGGAAGATCAAGGCTATACCACCTCTTGAAAGGTTGGGTCTGGTTGAGGAGAGGATCTTATAGCCATCAGGGAGGAGAGTGTCGAGTGTCAAAGCTCGTGACAGAGCTGGCCGTGAACCATGTCTCAGTGAGACCAAGGACATCGAGGTCAAGTTCTTCCAGGAGGCGGCAGATGTCAGAGGAGTATGTGACAGCTGAGCGAGAGTTGAGTGTCAATATGGAGAAGGTTGCCATCCTTGAAGGATTTCTGGGGAGGGATACAAATCAGAGGTCTGCCCCGAGGAGGTGTAGAAGGAGCCCAAGGGGGAGCAGAGGGGGACCAGAAGAGGAAGGAGGCGAGGGCAAGGTAGTCAAGGAGGAGGCAGAGGGGTGTGGGGGTGAGGCAAGGATGCAGAAGGGAGAGACGGGACACCAGGAGAAGAAAGGAAATTGATGAGGCGTGGGAAGCGTCTGTCAAAGAGGAGAAGGTTGGCCTGAGGGCCTTGGACCATGATAGTGCCATTAAAGTAGAAATTAATGACTACCTTAGAGGAGTGGAAGGGGCCCAGGAGTTCCTCCCACCGGGTGCCACCATTAATGGGCGAGGAAGAGAAGGGAGAGAGCACAGAGACCATATGAGGAGTCCAAAGGTCCAGCGAAGGAACGACAAAGAGGATGTCGGTGAGGGACTGTCTGGAGGAAGCGCTGGAGTCGGTGTCAGCGATAAGGAGACCAGAGTTAGAGGCCAAGATATCCTTTTTGAACATCTTCCTACCAGATTTAGTAAGAAGGGTAGGATAGTCAATGGAGAAACAGTTATAAAAAATAGGAGAGACAAAGAGTGCAATAGGTGTTGTGGAGGAGGGTAAGAAAAGAGAGTAGTGGAGGGCAGGATGGGGTAGCACAGGGTAGTCACTGGGCACAGCTATATTCAAAATAGCAGCAAATGGTACAAACAGCTAACTTTGAAGTAGCAACAGCGTGGGAACAGGGCTGAGATGGGGTGAGGGTGGAAAAGTCAGGGGTGACTAACCAATGGTTGCAGAGGTGATAGTGTCACGGTAGTTCAGGGTTCCAGGAAGAAGTGAGAGCACCATCCTCAAGGTGCTTGAGAGGGGTCCAGGGAGACCTCACGCCCGAACCAGCAGCATACAGGGGGTCTTAGAAAGTGGCCCTGGAAGGAGTGGGCCGGCTAATGCCTGGCAGTCCACTATAGGCCAATAAGATGATGCAGGTAGTCAATAGGCAGGCAAAGAGGCAGTTGCTGGAGGCCACAGGGAGCCTTCAGTATTAAGAAAATGCAGCAGCCATGTTTAAAAAGCCACAAGGCCCCAGGAAAGGCTTTATGAAGTATCTCTCACCTCTGCAATGAGGAGGTGGGCAGCAGGCAGGAAAACAGGCACAGAAGGAAATTGTGCAGGAGATTAAATGAAATGCTCCTGTATACTTTTTTTTATTTTTTTCCCAAATTTTGAAAACTCTTTTTTTTTACAAAACCATTTTCATTTTTCAATATTGCTGCTTGGGAACCTCCTACCTCATGTGCGAGGGTGATGTACGGCCTGTAGATACTGCATCAGCAGTCTTCTCTTCTCAAAGGCAGATAGCCAAACGGAACAGGCTCTAAGAGGAAATGAGTGCCTTGTGAGTGTTCCGAACGTGCAAGTAGAAAGGGGAGGGGGGTAATGGATAGGTCCTGTGGTGCTCATGGGGAGTGCCAAGAAGAGAAAATAAGTGCAACCAAGCTTTCACTTCAGCACCTATATTACGTCTCCCAGATCAGAACAGGCCCTTTATTGTTGAATCTGATGCATCCTGCAGTGCCCTTGGAGCGGTGTTAAAATAAATCGGGAAGAACGGGGAAGAATACACCATTACTTATCTCTCTAAAACACTTACCGCCTCTGAGAATAACTATACAGTTCTAGAGAAAGAATTGCTGGCAATGAAAAGAGCGTTACAAGAATGGCGACATCTATTATTAGGCTCCCAATTTCCCCTGGAAGTCGGGACTGACCATCATAAACTACGGGTATTACAACATACAGAGACACAAAACAGCAGGCAGGCTAGATGGGCATATTTGTTCCTCCTATAAAATTACTTTAACATTTGTCCCAGGGAAGAGTAATGTCATGGCGGATGCCCTTTCCCGCAAACACACAGAGACACTCTGGATTCCTCTCATCTTTTTGGTTGTGGATTTTCTTACAATTCTGAAAAAAGAAACCCAACACAATCTCTGCAATACACACAATCAAGTTAACAACTTTAATCTATCCTTTGTAAAGGATCTCTATTTTCACTAGCAACAAGTATTCGTCCCCACTGAAACACTAAGACAGGAAGTTCTGCAAATGGCCCACGAAATAGTAATTTCTGGAAATCCAGGAATGAAAACTACCCAGGTCTTTATTTCTAGACATTGCTGCTGGCCCAACCTAGTGCAAGACATTAAAGATTACGTAGCAGCTTATATCAGTTACATACAAAACAAAAACCCCTGACACTGCTCCATTGTGTTATTAGTACAATCCAAATTACCCAGCAGACTGTGACAACAGATATCGGCAGACTTTATTGTGGATCATCCCCCTTAAAATGGTCATACGACTTATGGTGACAGTTGATTCACTTACTAAGTTAGCACACTTTGCATCTATTCCCCAGGTCTCTTCAGCTTCTCAGATGGCCAAAAACGTTCTACAATCCATCTTCACCTTACATGGTCTCCCAGATACCACAATATCCGATAGAGGGACACAATATACCTTCAAATATTGGACATTTGTTTGTAAAACCTTAGGCATACAACGTTCCCTATGCTCCGGCTTCCAACCACAAACCAATGGACAAACAGAACAACTTAAACGCTTGAACATTATTTAAGATGTTTTGTGTCTGCTTTACAAGGTAACTGGAGAGATCTTCTCCCCATAGCTGAATTCGCATACAACAATACACATCACATTTCTATAGATAACATTTAGTTCAAGCTATCGTAGGTCCAGTAGCATATCATATCATACTCCACAAAACCTGGTCCCGAATCCATCCTGTGATTCATATCTCACAGTTGACACCACAATTTCAAAAGGAGTCCCACTAGACATCAACCTCCTGTGGACCCAGCGTCAGGTCCAGAATAAGAGGCATCCGGAACATGCAATTATCAATATTATCGGGGTAGATTATAGTTCCTCGTAGACTGGAAGGAATAGTCCCCTTCAGACCGCACATGGGAACCTGTGACCTCAATTCACACCCCTGAACATTTTCATAGGGTTAGACCTTGGAAACCCAGACCCCTGTCCGCACGAGGTAGGCATACTGTTATGACTCGTTACCCTCACTGGTCATTATGGCATCGGTGTAGAAAAAGAGGAATAAGACTGATTAGCCCCACATCCAAGATGGCGCCGGATTGCCCCTCCATTCAGATCTGTCAACTGTGGTCTACAGTATTTCAAAATGGCCAAGAGCAAAACTATCAGCCACTCAGAAACACTCAAGCAGCAGTATAAGTAGCATCACCCCATGACGCTTCTTCCTTGACCCAACACTACTGTAAGTTTTCCTCTAAGCTCACTTTCCTGAGATTCGCTGTGCCTTTCTCCCTACCCGCCTCACTATCTGCCCTTTTCTTCCCTTTCAATTCTTTCTCTGTTCCTTCAGCGAGATTCCTTCGAGATACTTCAGGACTTTCCTTCCTTTTCCAGCACGCAACTCGTTTACCACTGCCTTCCAAGATCTTCCTTTTGCACAACACGTTCCCCACATGCCAGAGACCTTCGACTTCTCCCAACAATCTCTTCCTGGATTGCCTTTTCCATTTAAACCTCTACCGGTGAGAAGTCTTCCTTTTCTGTGTCACGCTGTGCTAGCCCTCCTTGTACTCCCTTTATTTTCAACACGCTCCAGTATTGCAGCTCGGTAGCATTGCTAGTGAATTATACTTGGTATTCAGCCTTCAATCCTCTCTGTGCGCTCTCTGAGCCAGTGAGTTATAACACTATCTTTTGAAGCTATACATTCCTTTAACACAGAGTCCTATTAACCAGGGCCTCACGTCACCTTTCCCTCCTTTCCTTCTTTTTTCTGGACAACCCTGCTGCATCAGATTTCGTGCTACAAAGAAAACACCCGCCTGGGAACTGCTTCAGGATTTTCCCATTGGGTTTTATTCCCCAGACCGCCCACTGGGCTCTGGTTCCTTCATTCAGGATGAATGACAGTATTTCGACATCCAGGTAAGGGCCATATATTTTTGTATAATCATTTGTAATGTGGTCATAACATGTCCTTTGTTTTATGTATGGTGTGAATATTTCTCAATTGATCAAATGAGTAAAGGTAATTTTTTGCTTTTTAAACGGAGAAATTCGAAGGAAACATTATTTAGATATTTCATAAAAGTCCTGGTCAGATATTTCAGATGCCCAACCTAGTTGTGTCAAAACAATGTTTTCATCAAGTTCTTCCAAACCCTCTGAACTGGTGGTGTTGAAGAGCAGCAAGATTTCACTCTTGGATAGGAGGGGTCTTGTGTGTGCGTCTGGGGGACGGACACGGACACACACACACTCCCCACCCCCTGTAAAAGTACAAATTAATTTCCAGATATGCTCTTTTTGATGATTCCTCCCACAGATTCCTCATTTTATGAAATACTTCCTGGGCGTTGTCTGCTCTGGAAAGGTTACCCAGCCACCAAGCCAGCTTAATCACCTCTCCTTGGAGCTGTCTTGCATTTGTTGCAATGTCATCTTTGTTAATACTTTTTTTTTTGTAACTTTTTTTGGGTTTGCAAATCACATCACGGCCGTTCAACATTCTCCTTTACTTTGATACATACAATATGAAAATATATTGACCCAATATTACATATGTCTGGACAGCAATTTGGTACCTTTATGCGTTTACAGAGTTCACCGTATAAAAAAGGATACTGGGCTATATGATCCTGGGCATAGTCTATTCCCCATCAGAGTTCTCTTCATCGGATAGGATTCCCTCCGTATATGCTCTAAACGGAGCCCATGTCTTTTGGCCTACTTGTTATTGGCGTCATTCTTATATAGGTCTCTTCACATTCGTTGACGTATGTTAATCCTTTAAGGAGATGGTCTGTGCGGGGGGCGTGCTTGCTTTTCCATGCTTGAAGGATACATTTCTTCGCTACTACACATATTACATTAAACAACCTTCTGGTTTTCTCTGATACTTTCCCTATGTCCCCGAATAGGTATTTTTGGGGGCTGAGCTGGGCAGGGATCTGTGTGATATCTCCCATCAATCCCGCAACCTCCCGTCAGAACCCGGCGATCAGGGACCATGCCCAGTACATATGTAATGCGTCTGCTCCGGGGTATCCACGACAATATATTGTAGAATTTCGCCATTTTAACAGGGGTGTAATTTCATATTCTGGAACCCATGTCTTGTGTATACTAGTATCGTATGAAGGTTGGATGCCTGGGAAGTTCCATAGCGGGGCTTGCGAATCATAGGGTGTATCTATTTGCAGTGTTTTACTGATCCTGGCCGTGATCATGGAGGTTCGCCGGGTCAAATCTGCATTCATCCCTATGGGTCTTTGAGAATATTGCAGCGCATAGATCAGTGGGCCGGACTGAGTGGCGCTCTATGGGAACATGTGGTGTTCTATCTGTTGGGTCCTGCCAGTATTTTGCGTATTGTGCTTGTGCTACCAGGTAGTACAACTTGAAATCAGGTGCAGCGATGCCCCCCATTTTGTATGGCTCCACCAATTTCTCCCACTTCATCCTATTAGTGCCACTGTTCCATATGAATGTCGATGCCATGGATCCTAGGTTTTCAAATAAGGGTTTGCCTGGCCATATTGGGACATTGCTGAATACATATAGGAGCTAAGGGAATATCACCATTTTGAGTACCACGACTCAGCCAATGAGTGATATGGGAAGCCTAGTCCATATTTACAGTTTAGTATGGATCGTTTGTAGTAGGGATTCACAATTGTTGATGTATAGGGACGTCCTACCTCTGGAGACAAGAATCCCAAGATATCTGATATGGTCAGGGGACCATTTAATACCATATGTATGTGTAGGAGAGGGGGTGGCCGGGGTTACTGGGAATATCTCAGATTTTGTGGTGTTTATTTTGTAGCCCGTGAATTCTTCCATCACTGCTATTGTGTGAGCCACATTTTTCTCTGGTTCACGTATATACAATAATGTGTCGTCCGCGTATAGTGAAATAGATTGGACAATGCCGGCCATCCCAATGCCCCTATGTTCTTGTTCTAGTCTGACCGCTGCTGCGGCTGGTTCTATCATGAGAGCGAAGAGGATGGGAGAGAAGAGGCATCCCTGCCTAGTTCCCCTGTGTAATCCAAGATGGTTTGCTAGGTTATGATTCGTGAGGACCCTGGCTTTAGGGGGAGTGTAAAGCAGTCTGACACATTGTGTGAAGTATGGACCAAATCCAAATTTGTCCAGGACCTCGAATAAATAAACCCAAGAGACCGAGTAGAAAGCTTTCTCGGCATCCAGTGTTACTGCCACTGCCTGCACCTCTGGTTTAATTTGTGCCATGACGCCGAATAGCCTGCGTAGGTTTAAGGCCGTAGACCATGTCGGGATGAAGCCGCATTGATCGGGGTGTATGAGGGTTGTAATTTTGGGTAATAGTCTAGTTGCCAGCACCTTTGCGTAAATCTTGGCATCTGTATTAATTAATGAGAGGGGCCTACAGGAGGAGAGTTCGTGGGGAGGGCGTCTAGGTTTTGATACTATAATGATTGCTTCCGTCATAGAATTGGGGAGGGAGCCGGTACTCAAAGCAACTTCCCATACATATGCCAATATCGTGGAGTACTCTAATAGTTCTGGGCATACATCGTCTGGGCCTGGGGCTTTTCCGGATGCCAAGTATTTGATTGCGATTGTGTTCTCATCGCTAGTTATCTGCTGTTCCAGGGCCCAGTTGTCTTCTAACGAGAGTTTAGGGAGTGTGATCTTGCTTAGGTACTCTTTTACGTCTTCCAGAGTGCATGTGTCATGGTTCGCATACAGATTGTTATAGAATTTGGTGAATTCAGAATTTATGTCATTTTCCCCGTTCACCGCTTCCCCATTTTCCGTTACAATACTTGTGATGGGTGTGTGGTTAAATTCAGACTTATGTAAGCGTGCTAGTAAATGTCCAGCCTTATTACTTTCCCCATATCTGCGTGCCCTGACTGGGATAGCCATGTATTGTTGGTCTTGTGATGCCAGGTCATTGAATCTCTGAAGGGCTGCATTAATCTCTGCTAATGTTTGTTTGTTATATGTTGTATTGTAGTCGTTTTAGCGTTTTCAAGTGCGTTTCCGTTACAGTTAGTTCAGTTCTAACGGCCTTAAGCAGGCCAGTTGTTTTAGACATTATATTACCCCTTATCCACACCTTGAATGTTTCCCAAATGGTCGACCATTTCTCAACTGATCCTTTGTTTTGTTGGAAGAATTCCTCGATCTCGATGTGTAATGACTCCACTAAATTCGTGTCTTTAAGGATATTTGGGGGCATTCACCACCTTCTGAATGGTGGTCTTATGTTCTGGATCCTCACATCAAGTGTGACTGGGGAATGGTCCGATAATGTGCGGGGGAGTATGTTGCAGTGCTGTACTGAACTAAACAAGTGGGATGAGATAAACCAGTAGTCTATTCTTGATTCCGTGTCATGGACTGAGGAATAGAATGTGTATTGTCTGTCCACAGGGTGTGTCCCTCTCCAGGCATCAACCAGGCCTAATTCCTCTAGGGCTTGACATAGGACAGTGGCCGATCTAGTGAGGTTCCTCTATTTATCAGAAGATCTGTCCATGGCGACATCCAAGATGGTATTGAAGTCACCTCCCCAAAGTGTAGATGTGCCCACTGTCAGGCCGACTTCAGTCAGTACGTCTATGTAGAATTCGGGGTCATCTGTATTTGGCCCATAAGTGTTGACTGGGATTAATTTCTCTCCTGAGACAGTGCCCCACACAATCATGTACCTACCCTGGGGGTAAATTTTGCTTTTCTCAGTCACAAACCCCAGTGATGGATGCATCAACGTGAGGACCCCCCTATTGTGGGATGAGTATTTGGTGTAGTGTCTGTTGCTCCCCCATTGACGTAGAATGCTATGATTGAGTTTTTGTAGTGCGTGGGTTTCTTGCAGCATAGCAATATGAGGGTGATTGTCACAATACTCGCCTGCCACCTAGCATCGCCACATGCGTCTCTGATTTTATTTCCCTTGCGTTATCGCTGCAGTTTTGGACTAATCTAATTGCATGTTCCATTCCGGCTTTTGGGTTAAACCAGCAGATGCATTCTGGGACATGTATGCTGTCCAAAAGGCAGAGGGCTAGCGAAGGCATACTTAATACATTTGTTTGCAGCAAGCTACTAAGAGCGGTAGAGGGCCTGATTACATTCACCTGTTCCAAGCTACTGCAGGCTAGGCTGCAGAGAGCTGTAGAGCAATTGATTAGAAACCACGGCTGCTACTGCTGCAGGCTACTGAAACCAGTGCTGGGCTTAATTGAACACAGCTGCCAGAGTCTGCAATCAGCTCCACCTTGTGTGTCCGGCTGGCTGGGAGGGCCTTTATAAGCTCACTTTGAACAGAAGCAGTTGTCAGTCAACTTCTTTCACTGGGAGTTTGTGCTGGTGCTCCCGTTACCAGTTTTTGACCTTTCCTGGAAATCCTCTTTTGGCCTTTTGATTCCCGCTGCTGTTGCTTGCAGCTCCCTCTCCAGTCTGCTGCAGCCTTCTGCCTGCTCCTCTGGGCTCGCACCTGGCGGCTCTGCCGCACTCCGCTGCCTTCCGCCCTGCTGCTCTGGGAGCCCGCCTGACGGCTCTGCTGCACTCCGCTGCCTTCTGCCCTGCTCCTCTGGGCTCCCGCCTGATGGTTCTGCCACACTCTGCTGCCTTCCACCCTGCTCCTCTGGGCTCCCACCTGACAACTCTGCCGCACTCCGCTGCCTTCTGCCCTGCTCCTCTTCCGCACTCTACTGCCTTGCGCCCTGCTCCTCTGGGCTCAAACCTGGTGGCTCTTCCACACTCCGCTGCCTTACGCCCTGCTCCTCTGGGCTCCCACCTGTACCTTCTGCCGTGCTCCTGTGGGCTCTCACCTGACAGCGCTGCGGTTGCCTTCCACCGCGCTCCTCTGGGCTCCCGCCTGACGGCTCTGCCGCACCCCGCTACCTTCCGCCCTGTTCCTCTGGGCTCCCATCTGACAACTTTGCCGCACTCCACTGCCTTCTGCCCTTCTCCTCTGGGCTTCCCTGCCTGGCAGCTTTGGCACACTCCTCTGCCTTCTGCCCTGTTCCTCTGGGCTCCTTGCATTGCTTCCTGTCTGTTCCAACTTCTGATATCCTATCCTGTCCTGTACCTGGTTATTTCTTTCAACACTGCTTTCTACTTGTATACATCTTGGTCCACTGTGGTGTCTCCACTTGAATCCGTTTTACAGTGTGACCCTGGGTTGGTCTCCGTTCAGATCAGATAAGGGAAGACTTCTGTTGCCTTCACCTAGTCCGTTGAAGTCGTACCTGCCTCAGTATATGGTCTTTCAGTTTTACCCTTGCACTGAGTACAACAGGTTCCTCAGCACGCCTAAGTCATGACGTTGCTGTATGACTGTTTTTAAGAGTAATCTGCTGGTACCTATCCCAAGGGCTTTCCTTAATCCCTGGAGACCCTTTATCATATTCCAGTACACCCTTATTTCTGATCAATCCAAGTTGCCCAGCATACTTGCTTGGCTTTGCTTTTTTTCGGTCTCTTTGTTTACAGCCTGCTCCTGCAGTTTCTGTGAATACCTGTTTCAACTAACAGCTTGGTATGTACCTTTAATCTGTTATATTCTAGCATTGTCTCCGGAATCTCCCTTAATCTACTTGCATATAGTGAGAGATAGCCTCTGCCCTGTACTCTCCGCCTAGACTTGTGACAGAGGTGTCTGTTGATGTATGCTCCTACTTTGCAAGCTTTTTCTCTATTGTTTAGCCCACGGATGTTCCAAGTGAGCAGTTTAAGTGTCAACCCTGCGTGTAGATTTGCCTGTTGTGCCATTTCATTGCATATGGGTGGTTCAAGAAGAAGGGGGTCGTTCTCTGGAGAAGTTTGGCTTGTGTTAAAGTGATTGCAATTTTAAAACTATTGGTAACAGTTAAACTTAACTCGCAGCGCCGAACAGGGGTTCTGTCAAAAAGATATAACATTCTCGAGCAACCAAGCAGTTCCTTGCGCCCCACACCCACCATCGGCCCAAACATGATGATGAGCCCTAGTTACAAACTTGTGGTTCTTCCCAGGGGTGACGAGTGCAGCAGCACAGTGCTTGCAGCCGAGCGTAACTCATCCGGCAAAATCAAATTATGAGAGCTGCCCCCTCTGTCTGCCGCAATAGTATCAAACAGAATAAAGGATATTGTGTGGCTCCCATCAGTCATTGGAGTTCCCTGGTTCTTCCACCGGTTGTTGTAGGTTGTTTCGGTCATATTCGTTTCTTCCAGGAGGGAGGGGGATTGATGCTTCTACATACGCCATAGCTTCAGCAGGGATTTCGAAGAAGTGTGCCCGTCCCCCATGTTGTACACATAGCTTTGCAGGGAACAGTAAGGGGTATGGTACTTTCCTCAGCCTGAGTTGGCGTTTGATTGTTTCGTAGGATCGTCTTTGGTACTGGACCCCAGCAGAGAAGTCAGGATAAATGTGAATGTTATTGTTGCCGTGTCTTAGGGGTCCCATTTCTCTTCCGAGCCTCAGCGCCGTTTCCCTGTCTCTGTAGTTGAGTAATTTACCGATGACTGTACGAGGCGGGGCACCCGGCTTGGGGGCCAGAGCCAGAGTACGATGCACCCTTTCAACCAAGAACTGTGGGGAGAAGGAGTTAACCGAGCAGGGATTTCAGTAGGTTTTTAATACGGGACTCCATTGGTCCCTTGCCAAAGAACTCCGGTAGCCCAACAATCCGTATATTGTTACGGCGCGATCTTGATTCCAAATATTCACATTTGCCCTGTAGCTTTGTCATCTCCCCTTTCAGGAGTGTTATGTCGTGGGTATTTTGGTGAACTGAGTCTTCTCTGGCGCCGATTCTGGTTTCTGTAATGCGGGCACTTTCTTTGTCGACTCGGGCTTTGAGGGAGCCTATTGTTGAAAAAATGTCATCCAGTTTGACATTGACTGCTAGGAACCCATTCTGTACCGTGGTAAGGAGGTGGTCGAATTTCATGTCGTCTACTGACGCCGCTGTGGTTGCCTCTGGCGGGTCCGAGCTTCCTGTGGACACTTGTGAATTAGTGTATGAATCCATCGGGCCTGTCTTTCTGTTTTTCGTGATGTTCTTTCCAGGCATCTCAAGAGTGACTATCCTGTGTGGATTTGTTCAGTTGGTATAGTTGGATGACCAGCCCGTGCAATGTGCGTCAATGGCCGGCTCTAGGTCGTCGTGGAAGCCGCCAGGAACGATGGCATCAGGAGAGACTGTCACGGCACCGGTTGGCTGTTGCCCTCCCACGTTTAGGTGGTTTAATGGTGGTAGGGACTATGTCCTCCGCTGGGCCAAGTGTAGGATCGCAACGCACAAGTGATTGCAGCAGCCTGGCTGGGGGTTTGCTGAAGGTTGTTTATGTTCTGGAGTAACGGATATTAGCAGGTTGGATGTCTAGTTTATGTGCCACACAGTTGTTACAAGAGTGGACTGTGTCCTCTCACGTATTTGCCTTCCCTTATCCTGCGGCAACGCCAGAGATTCTAATGATTGCTTGTGGGCCCATCTTCTGTCTTGTTCATTCAGGCTTCTGCTGAATTCGGAGCCGATATGTGTCAGTGTAGAGCTGGCGTGCGTGCACGCTGCCACGAGCGATGGTATCAGGAGAGACTGTGTAAAGGCAACAGTCGGCTATGCCCTCTTTTCGTCTAGGTGGTTTAGTGGCTGTAGGGCTTCCGTCACCCGCTGCGCTCCGTGTTGGATCGCAACGCACAGGTGATTGCAGCAGCCTGGCCGGGGTTTGCCAAACGTTGTAGATGTTTTGGGGTAGCGGATATTAGCATGTTGGATGTCTAGTTTATGTGTCACACAGTTGTTGCAAGAGTGGACTGTGTCCTCTCACGTATTTGCTGTCCCTTATACTGCACCGCCGCAAAGGAATCTAATGATTGCCTGTGGGCCCGCCTTCAGTCTCATTCATCCCGGCCTCTACTGGACCCGGAGCCGATATGAGCCTGTATGGAGCTGGCGTGACCAGGTTTAGCTGTTTGCGGCGGGTGAATTTGCCAATGGTCAGGGCTGTCGGGCCCGTATAGCAACTGATGATAGTGTGTCTCTCATAGTTAGGCAGCCCCACCGATCCCGTGGATGAGCATCACCGTATGGTTGAAATGGGGCCTCGGAACTGTTTGTTTTTGCCTTTATCTTCACCCTTTCCCCCCCAGCACCCTCTATTTGTTCCTTCCTTCTCCTCCCTTGGGGGGTTGTCGGACTGGTGTCCTCATTGGGCGGTCCTGCTCAGTTGTTGCAGGTAGAGCGCATTTTCCCCATCCCGCGGTGAGTGTTGGGGCTCCTTATGACATGGCCCGTAGTATGGGGGGGAGGTGGGGAGCAGCCAAGGTTACTTGTGAGAAGCACAGAAGCTGTCGTTTGGTGTGGGGCGCCACCGGAGCCCTTGCGAGCCCTGGACAGGACGGGGTGCAGCGTCATCCTTAACGGATGGCCCTCTCAGTTCCGTGGGCTCACGGGCCCGGCGTCCGGCTGCACTGCTGGTGTTTTCTGTCCACTTCCACAGCAGGGTATGCAGGAAACGGCCCTGGGAGCTGCTGCGGCGGCTGGTGTCTCTATCAGCTCACTCCACGGCCCGATTCACTGGCCCCGTCTCTGCTGCAGCATCCACTGCGGCCTACACGCTGGCTGGCGCGCGGGCTCTGCGCTGGGATCTCTGGTTCTGTAGGACGGCGTGCCGTCTTACCCACGCAGCCTCGAGCGAAAACGGGGTGTTCCGGCTCTGATTTCCTCCGTTCTTTTTTCCTGGTGATGCAGGAGTAGTTGTGCAGGCAGCTCTGCTAACGTGGGCAGTTTGGGGGCAGCAGCTTCTAGGTTTATTTTACATAAGGATTAATGCCGGAGAGGAGCTCAGCATTCAGGCGGCCATCTTCGTTGCGCAACAGCGCCCCCTCCTCTTTGTTAATACTTTAAGTCACTAGTGCCATTCCCCCTTCAGTTCTGCTCTTCTGACTTCAGGAACTCTAGAGAAACAGCAGCACTGTGCTCCTTAAACATGTTTTTGAAGGGAACGCCCAAAGAAATCCCATTGGGGACTAACTGTAGTGGGGTTGGAGCGAGGGCAATGAAGAATCTGTGAGGTTTATGTCTATCCATCAGAAAGAACATTACCAGAGGTAAGTAATTTAATCTGCTAAAGGATAATTCCTATAACATTTGCTCATTTTATTAAAGACTATGCACGCCATACAACAAACAGAATGCAAGAGCTGTTCTGATACAGCATACCAACTGTGGCATCCTCTCCAAATATCAAGTGTGTTGTGAAGTTGTGCAGTGAAGTCAAAGTAGCTTCCTGACAAATTTGCAGAAATGAAACATGTTGCAGAAGGGGATCGCAAAACCTCTAGTACTTCCTTTGTAGGCTGCTTCATAACATGTTGGTATGCATCTGGACAGGCTCCAGAGGTTGAAGTGGGCGGGAGCGGTGCTCCTATACTTTTTATTTTTAAGGCTCACTGTTCCTATACTTTTATTTTAAAAAGAAACCGTTCTGGAATGCTTTTGTTTTAAAATAAAAGTGCAGGAAGGAGTTGAAGCTTGCCATTCAGTGCACTGTACTGCACATTCCCATAAATAATAGGTGTGTTTGGGCGTTTGGATTGTGTGTGGGAGGGGGCGCAGCAATGAGGTTTGTCAAGAGCGGGGGCAGACCAGCAGGGAACATAGTTCCACTATTTCTTGTTGTACACTTTGACCACTGATAGGGTCTGCTTGGTGAATGCCTTGACTCCACCTCCCTTTGACCCAGCAAATGCCAGAAAGAGTTGATGGTCCAGTCTGTACTCATCAGAACTGGAAAGAAAAACTTGAGAGCTCTTCAGTGATCCAAACAATGAGATCTCTCTTCCACCTTGGATGGGCGAGGTAGGGAACAAAGATAAACGCTGGTAAAAGAATGTGTGGTTGCAAATACATTTCTGTAACCAGATTTTACAAGACAGAAGGCTCAACTCTTCTCCTTTAGATAATTGTAAAAAGGGTAGAGAAATGGAGAGCCTGCAATGTGATACCCTTCTGATCAAAGTAAGAGCTATCAAGAAGGCTACCTAAAAGTAAGGCGCTCCAGAGGACAGGAGTGCATGGCTCAAATGGAGCTGCCATCAAGTGTGGAAGAACCACATTTATGTCACAAGGAGGGATCACAAATTGTTTGGGGGTAAGCGTTTGTAATGCCTTAGGGATTTTGAACACCATGGGCAGAGCAAAATAAGAACCTTGTTCAGGAGACCTCTTGATAATGGAAAGAACCAGCAAATAACTTAACAGTGACAACATACAAACCAGATTTGGCGAAGGATAGCAGAAACTCCAACAACATGCTGATGGAGCACAATGAGTCAAGCTCTTCATCCCAAGACCAACCTAAAAACCTGTACCAGCAGCAAGCAAAGAGGGACCTACTGAATGGGAGCCTAGCAGAGACCATCACACCAAGACCACCTCAGAGAAATTCCAGTCTTTATACCTCAGCCCCTCAATCAACCAGATCTGAAGGTTAAGCACCCTAATAACTCTAATTTGTAATTGTCAAAGCAGGTAAATACTATTGCTTCGTTGGTGGCCTACACCACGAAGCTAGGCCTAACGCCCCCCTCCCAGCCCCCCGGACAGTTGCACCACCATTGTCAGAGCTCTTCTTGGGTCCAGAGTTGATTATTGAAACTCCTTATTTGCTGTATGAGAAACCTGAAGATGTCTCACTCACTAGTCCTCTGGGATCTGTCATCCAGGTGGCCAGGACACGGCCATCGTTATTGGATCCAGTTCCTGGGGGTGGACCACTGAGGGAGGATCCCCTGGATGAGGGGGTCTTCGGGGCGTGGAAAAGGGACACCGAAGGGCAAAATGCGGTATCCCCTTTCTTATGACACCTTGTCCCCATCCTGCCCAGTAGGATATTTAGAAACTCTACTCCCCCCCTTTTCCAACACAAACACTTTCTCACACCATGAACGACAACAGACTAATACCAGAGCCGGTTACCTGACATGTCTCAACACAAGGGTCAGGCAGAGTCAGGCAATTGCCGACAACTACACACACCTGACGGCCCTTTCCCTTCTCCATAGGGATAAATGGCGGAGCACAAGAATACACTCTGAGCAAGGTCGAACACACAAAGAAGCACCTATTACAGGATGGCGGTTCAAACGGAGGAGAAAGGAGACGAGACCCGAAAGGACATCAAGGATGGAGTGGCCCTTGCCCTTTTCAACCCAGACCCGCAAAGCCTCTGACAAAAGAAACAAAACCAGGAATCGCAGCTGGCGAATGGTGCGACGGATGTCCTCGGTACATGGAACCCTCCCTCACTGATAGACAAGGCGGGGAGACGCAGTTGCCATCGTGGTACCATCCTTGACTCCAGTGGCAAAAGAAACGTCAATGAGTTCCTCACAGCCGGTAAGCCGGAAGAATCTAATACGGACTGTGTTGAGCTCAAGGTTGCAGTGTCATCATTAAGAAGTTTAAGATATAAAGATTTTTTGAGAACTCATTCAGAGGTCTCTGGATGGTACCCCTGTCCTGAACCACGTGTTGAATTAAAAGGGTATTGAAACTACAAGTACCAAAAGGCCATAAGGAAGGCCGACGTAAGGCGTCAAGGAAGTCATACAAGGGGGTGCCAAACCCCTTGTACAATCTAAAGTCCTTGACACATTGCTAATATTTTGATGATTGGGAAAGTCTGAACCCGACTGAGGGAATTGTGAAACAGGCGTTTGTGTGAAGCCAGCACTTGCCATAGATGTTAAGAGTGACTCAGCGAGATGTGATCGCTCTTCGGAAGTCTCTGTTTAAAATTGGCAAGTGCTTTGGAAGGTCTGAGCAAGGATGAGGGGGACCTAACCACAACTAGCTGGTTGTTTAAAAAGATATTGAGACTTTTGAATATTATAAGTGAGGAGATTGTGATTAAAAGGCAGCAGTGAACCTGGCTGAGGGACGTCAACAGCAAAACTAAGGCAAAGGAACCCCATATGGTGAAGAAGCTAAGTGAACTATATTGTGACAAGCATGTACCCGACTGAGGGATTTCCACAGTGAGTGGTTGGTCTGAGCCCGGTTGAGTGAGGCTGATGACAGAGAAGGATTGGAGCCCGGCTGAGGGTGATCCAACGGTGAAGGGTAATCACCCGACATGAAGATTAGCAGGGGGGAACTTTTGTTTTGTTGTTTTTGCATATCAGGCCTTCTGAAGCAATAGACTTTGCATGACAAGAGACTTGGGCACAGAAGGTCCTGATATAGAGAAAAGGAACTGTAGACTCGTGCCAGAGAAGGCCAGGAGTGTGCTGTGCTCAAGAGTCCCACCTTGTCCCGGGCTAAAAAAGTTGGGAAGGGAGACCCTGGCCATAACATCCTGACTTATCATTTTGTGAACACTTCTTTCTTTTCTTGTGAACATCATCCCACACTATTTTTAGTATAGAACCTTTTTATTTGACTAGACTCTACTAGGACTGTATTATTATTATTTGATGGGTCATAGCTTGCTTCCATCTTAGATTTAGATTAGGTGTTTATCTCACCCATTTTACAGTTTAATAAACACCCTTGAACTGTGATCACTTGTGTCTGTCTTGCTTTGATACCATAAATACCATGCCTTCCTTACAGCTGGTACTAGTGTCTGAGTTGCAGATCATTCAGAACAATGCTCTACGTGCTGTCCTGAACATACCTAAAAAAAAGACCATGGGCCTCATTACGACCCAGGCGGTAAGGGGTTTACGGCAGCGTAAACAGCGCCGACCCTTACCGCCTGATTCCGAGGTCCCTTAGCGCCATGGAGGATTTAACACCTGCTTTTAGCAGGTGTTAAAATCCATGGCGCTAAGGGACCTTGTTGTTAATTACGCCACCGTAATTTACGGTGGCGTAATTAACGCCTTCCCCACTCCCATTATGCCCTATGGGGCAAAAATGGGAATGGGGAAGGGTAAATGGGGATTGGGACTTACCAACCCGCCATCCTCGGAATGGGGCGGTAAGTCCGCCAACCACCATGGCGTAAACGTAGTTTAAGCCATGGTGGTAAAGGTACGACCCAGGCGGTAACTTACCGCCTGGGTCGCAATGAGGCCCCATATCTCCTGAGCCAGAAAGAAGGTGCACTGGCTTCCCATTATTTCGGTGTAATCAGACCCGTCTCAGTCAAACACTGAACATATGAAACATAGATTGAAGAGCAAGGTGGCAAGAACGCACCCCTGCCTCAGTCCTACCTTCGTCATAATTCTACGAGACATGTCCCCTTCCAGGTTCAATCTAATACGCACAGCCGCGTTCTCATAAAGAGCCATGATAAGTTCAATAGACCCCCCAGACCCCTCAATTAGCCAGCTTTGGCCAAAGTGGACTACAATTGAATATCCTCTTTTAAAAAATTGCAGTACAGGGGCAGTTTGCTAAGACAAAGGTACCACACCCGATAGGGAAATATTTTTAAACAACATGCAGAATACGTCTGACCATCTGACAGGGTCACCCTTAAAAGTATTACTTGTCAATCCATTGGGTCCAGCAGTACTTAATATCTTACATTTTTTTGTTCAATTTCAGAACCACATCGAAATCGATAATCAGCTGCCACTTCTTATCGGCCCCAGCAACAAGAGAGCCGTTGTTGTTGCTAATACCCATAGGGTCTACCCCATAAAGATCCGTAAAAAATGTGACCCATTGAGACCCGCCTCCCCACTGCATTTAGTTCAGAGCGAGCCACAGAAGGGTCCTGTGCATTAATCATAGCCCAAAAAGCGCTCAGATCCCTTTTTGCCAGGATACACAGCATGGCTTCAGCATCCCTTTTAGACTTACAAAGGTTTCTATATTTTTGTCTTACAGTCCTTATTCTAGTTGCTTTAACTACCTGGCCCGAACTGGAGAGCTTTATCTTCTTAACACTCTGGTGTATTAGCGTTTTTTCATTTGCCAAATGGTCATCATACAAATGTTGATATCTAGAAGTAATATTAGTCTGTCTAATCAAAGGATTAGAATGGGCTATTTCCATTAGACTACCCACAAAGATATCAAAATGCTGCGAGTTAAACATGTGTAACTGCCATTCCAAAGTCATAGATTTCAGCAGCCCCTCAAATTCCCGTTTCAATATCCCGATATTATGTGGTGACCAATGGATAGCTTTACCCCCTCCAGCTATTCTAAGATTAACAGAATTTTCCCGGACAGTCCGGGAAATAATATTAAAATCTGCTTTTAGCAAACTGTGATCACTCAAAGTATTTCGAGTAATGTCAAGGCCCAAACAACAGGTAAAAAGAAAGGCGCTGTCAAAGATGTAATCAAGAGTCGAGTTGCTAGCCCCTCTAAATCATGTTGGCTTTATAGACTCCATCCCATCTCCCCCCAAACCCCTGTGCAGGCCCACAAGACCAATGGATGACAGGGCCAAATGCCATTTTCAACCCGACTGTTGCTTGTAATTAGATGGACATTTCTGACAAGGTCTCCCACGGGTCAGCCTGCAAACAGAGCAAGGTAAAGTTCGACTCTCAGAACACTCAGGACGATGAAGATACGCTCGGAACACCAAAAGGCAAAGCGCCGAGCGGAAGATGAAAGTACATAGCCAAACACCACCAAGTGGACACCAGTCGCAGGCATGGCATCCCGCCCACACACCTTCGCCCATACTGATATGATATGGCATTTATAACGTGCCTATACACAAGTGTGTCTCTTGCACTCTAATACACAAAGCACAATAGCCATCAAAATGCAGCTATGACCTACGATAACATTTGGTCGAGCTGCACGCATAAGGAGTCTCCAGCACTAGAATGCAGCATCGACCTATGACAAAATTAGATCAAGCTGATCACATAACACATCTCTTGCACCCATTCATATGCCTGACTTCTCGGGTTGCTTAACAGAGCACAGCCAGCCCACCTAATTCCCTATCTCGGCATAATGTGCACCCGTATTCTACTCATTCTAACCACATCCGTACTTGGACATCCGGTCCCGAGGGTGTTCACCCACAAGCGCGTTGAAGTCATACTAATGGGATTAAAGTGTTATATAAATTACATACTATTACCACTACTACTACTCCTCCTTCAAAGGAGTGTGCAATGAGGCCACAAGGTGCGATGCATGTAATAAGAAATACATGAATTAAAAAAGGCTTCCTTTTTCTTCCCTTTCCCTCTTTCTCCACTCTCCTGATGTTTCCCTTCTCCAATACCAACCTTTCCTTTCTCTTTCCTCTAACTGCCACACTCATCTAACTCTATCGATAGGACTTCATGCTATCTCCCAACTGTCTCATCCTTGCTTAACTCTGGTTCCCTTTATGCCTCTGCCCTGCCTGTAAACTGGTGTTTTAAGGGCTGCAGTGGCGAACGACACGTGTGACCGGTTATTGGCCTCACCATGAGATTCGGTGGGAGTCCGGTGATCCACCCCCTCCCTATGTGTAGATATTAGTGTTTGCATTTCTGATTGCTGGCTGAGTGCTGAGAAAAGGGTGCCACCATTTTGGAGTTCCGTGGCTCTTTCATGACAGTTACCTGACTTTGCCATGGCGTGTCTTTAGCATGTAGACCTCCAGTATCCCCTTGGCTGCTGCCACTAGTTGTAACAATTCCCTTCACCAACCTGTCTGATGTGAAGAACAGATGAACTCGGGAACACAATCACAGTGCAGATCACAATTGTATCCATTCTTTATCACCAGGGTCGGTAGCCACAATTGTGATCTTTGCCTACGAACCACAGGTGCCCTAGCTCCCCTGACTGTATAAGCCTGCCTCCCTGAATAGGTGCAGGGAGCAGGAATGGTGTTGTCACAAAGTCAGGATTAGAGTGAGGCCCTGGAGAAATCTCAGTTTGGCATCACTTAGTGGGTGTCCTCCCGCAGGCCTCTGGCTCCCTGTAGCCACACTTTCAGACCTCACCAAAAGGACGGTCACAGCACCTAGTCCAGAGTTCCTGCATACACAACAGTGGTTCACCTGCCTTTATTACAAATCTACTGCCTTATGAGGCACTGCAGCGTTCCTTTCCATCTGATATACTGTGCATGGATTTCAAAGGATGCAGTGATGGCTGCAAGCTGCTCAGAGGAAATTGTGCAATAAGGCCTAAACATTAGATCTAGGAGAGAATGGGGTAATCTACAGATAAACGATGCTGACCAAAAACGTGCCTGTTGCAGCTATCCAAATGTAGGCTTTATGAATAAACACAAATAGCACATTGAAAAGATTTGCGGAAGAAATATTTGGGTTGAGTTGGCCGCTGCTGCGGTGGTAAATGAATGAGTAGAGGGCATGGTATAATGTTTTTCGAAGCTACATATTTAACTTCTTTACCCGTCATCTGGTCTAGTGTGCGGCACTAAACTGTTCAAAATGGTATTTAGGGCATTACAGATACTCAAAGCAAAAAAGGTCTCTCTTTAGCTTCTGTTCAAGGCATCATCTCATAATGCTGTGGATACAATGTATGCCAATTTATTTGACAAACTACCTGAAATGTGCCTTCTATGACAACTTTCCTTTTTTGTCAAATGTACTTTAAAGTTTCTTCAGTCTCATTACCCTCCACACCCACCCTGTAACATCTTCTCTCCCATACCGTTATACAACATTGTTTTACTGTCTCTTAATCTCGTTTTAATTCCCTTCCTTATAACCCTATGTATTTATGTGTAAATATTAAGGACTCTACAGTCCTTTTCAGCCTCACACAACTCTTTGGCGAGCCTAATATATTAACAATTTCCAGTTTTTTAGATAGATTGTTTTTGCTTATGGCTGCACTGCGGTTCCCCTTGTCTGAGACTGATTAGACAGTTGCATAAGTCAATACTTAGTCCTTTGGAAAAAGCGAAAACCTGTTTAGTTGCGCCCTAAACTCTTCTCTTAGTTTACATTGAATGAAGAGAGGAACTCTGATTGGCTAAATAAATGAATATTTTCTACTGTTGTTTTTTGTTTTCAAAGCTGTAAGAACGAGCTTGTTAGAACCCACGACATGTGTTTCACTGTCTTTAAAACATTTCAGACAGTTCTTCGGGAGGGAAACCTTTTTGTAACATCAACATATGTCTGAAAAAACAATAAATATACCATTTTGTTCTTTGTAACCTTATATTTTGTAGTAGACTCACACACCTAATATCTCCCACAGTTGCTAGCACTGGTTTTCAATTAGTATTAGTACACATTGCATTTATGTAAAAACTAGTAAAGAATCAAAACTTTTGCATAGGTTAAAGTATCTGTGTAGTTAGTCTAGTTGAAGGCACTGGAGTGTACGAGTATTTATTTATTTTTGTATTTGTAGAGCGCACTGCAGCCAACGGGCATAGAGGCGCTATCAAGGATACTTAAAAAGGCTTGCTTGAGGGTTACAATAAGCGGCCCAAGGAGAAAGTATAAAACATTTGCACAGTTACAGAGAAACAGCATTATACATTGTAAGGTGGGACACATTCAGTGAGGGAGCATGTCAGGAATCGTACATGGGGTAGGCCCTCTAGACAAAGAGCCTAGTTTTTAAGGCCTTACGGAATGCAGCATGGGATTCGATTGATCTGATCTGATCTCGTTCGGGAGGTTGTTCCAAAGAGAGGCTGCCATTCTTGGGAAGCTCGAGCCCCCAGCACGTACTCTGCACGTGTGAGGAATCAGCATGCGGTTGGCATGGGCGGCCCTGGAAGGTCTGGTCGCTGTTTGTTTGGAGATCTTTTGTTCGAGATACGTGGGTGCGAGTCCGTGAAGACATTTATGTGTTAAGGCAAGTGTTTTGAAGACCACCCCTTCTTTGATAGGTAGCCAGTGTACCTGCCTCCTAACCAATGAGATGTGTTCCCTGTGTGAAATGCCTGTTGTGACCCTTAAGGCATTGTTCTGGGCAATCTGGAGTTTAGCCAGGTTTCTTTGAGAGGTACCGATGAAGAGGGCATTGCAGTAGTCAAGTCTGGAGCCAATGATAGCTCTGGCTATGGTAATGCAGTTCTATTGGGTGAGGAATGGCCTAATAGCATTGATCAACTTGGAGTGGTACGCTGCCGAGGAAGCTATGGCATTGACCTGCCTGTCCATGGTCATGCTTGGTTCTAGGTATACGCCCAAGGTCTTAATGGTTTGTGATACTGCGATGGAGGTGTTGTCTATATTGAAGGCCTGGTACTCCCTGTCGAGTTTGCTCAATGTGAAGGGAGACCCAATCAACAGGAGTTCGGTCTTTTCACTGTTTAGACAGAGCCAATTGTCTGCCATCCAGGATTGAATGGTGGAGTAGATGAGGTTGAGGGTGTCCGGATCAGTGCAATAGTCCCCCGATAGGGGTATGAGCACCTGGGTGTCATCTGCATAGTTGGTATATGAGATGCCCAGTGAGTCCAGAATACGGAACAGAGGTCTGGTGTAGAGGTTATATAGAGTAGGGGCAATGCAAGAGCCCTGAGGGACTCCACATTTGATCATACTCGGTGTGGCATTAGAGGATTCTGAGAAAACCTTCATTACTCTCTCCTGTAGGAACGAGTTGATCCAAGCACAAGCCTTTGGGGAGAAGTCTGCAGTGGTTACAAGATGGTGGCAGAGGGTTTTGTGCTCTACCAAGTCAAAGGCCGCAGAGCGGTCTAGGAGCAGAAGGAGCGCTGGTTTGCCTGCGTCTCTTATGTCATCCATTTTATTTTTTAGATCAAGTAGCGCAGTTTCCGTGCCATGACGAGGACGAAAGCCGGATTGGCGTAGGCCAAGAAGGTGGTTGTCCTCAATTAATTTTTGAACTTGCAGGTAAGCTGCTTTGTCCAAAATCTTTAAGAGGAAAGTGACCGTAGTAATGGGTCTGTAGTTGCCAGGTATCAGCGGGTCAAGAGATGTTTTTTTTTTAGTAGTGGTCGGACCCAAGCTTCTTTAAGGGAGCTGGGTACAGTGGATGATTGGGAGGAGGAGTTTATAAAAGCAGTCACAAAGGGGGCGATGGCTGGCGCACAATCTTTGATGATGTGAGCTGGGCAGGCGTCTCCCTTACAGTTGGAGGGCTTAATGGACTTAATTAGGGCAATGACTTCTGATTCGCTCATGGGAGAGAAATCAAATTTGGGTACCTGGTTGAATGTGTCCAGTGTAGAGTGTGCCGTTTGGGCTGCTAGTAAGGAGGAGACAGCTTTTTGATGGGCTAGAATTTTGGTGTGAAGGGAGTCGAGCTCGTCAAGCATAGCTCTTTGAATTTGGTTACACCAGGGCTCGTCTTTGACAATGCTGGGTGGTGGAGCTGAGGGGGATTCAAGTTCCCTGAAAATAGCGAAGATTTCTTTAGTCCCCGAATCTGCATTATTAATTCTTGTGTTGTAGGATTCAGCTTTGGCATGTATGGCAGCAATTTTGTTTTCTCTCGCAATGGCCTTGAAGGCAGTTTTGTTCGGTTCAGTAGGGTTTCTTTTCCATGTGGTAAGTGATATCCATTTTTTTGATCGAAGATCCATGAGTGCTTGGGAGAACCAGGCATTGGAATCCTTAGTTTTCTTTGATTTTTTGGCCGTCAGGGGAGCAATAGTATCTACTGCAGTGGTTATGATATGGTTGAAGGTGTTGGCTAGTATTGCAGGATCATTGGGGAATGGTGGTTGCAGGGCTGGAACCTGTAGGTGGGGAAGCAGGGTATCTTTCGTTAGTTTCTTGGAGCTCCTAGATAGTGCAGCGGGAGCAGGATGATGGGTTTCGAAGGCTCTGTGGAGATGTCAATGTGAAAGTTAATACAGAAATGGTCTGACCAAGGGATGGGGGATATGGTAGAGTGGAGAATGGGGCAGTTATGTTACGCAACCCAATCAAGGGTCCGACCATTAATGTGAGTAGGTTTGGTGATGGCTTGGACAAACCCTAGGGTGGTTAGTCCTTTTTGTAGGGCAATGGCATTGGTGTCTTGGGGGTCGTCGAGCCCTAGGTTGATGTCACCCAGTACAACTACTTTGGTCGTTTTTTTTCAGGTTGTGGGAAAGAGAATGGATGAGGGTTTCTTGGAAGTTGGTGGGAGGGCCTGGGAGGCGATCCACAAGGTGAAAGGCGATGGTGGAGTTGGAGACGTTTTGAGTTTGATGAGGAGGTATTCGGCGTTGTGCCCTAGTTCACCCTGAATTCTTCTGATGTCAAGGGTGTCCCTGGCCATGATGGCCACACCACCCCCCCTTTTTGGCCTGTCCGCTCCTGCCTAAATATGGTGTAACCAGATAGGATAGCGAGCGAGAGTGCATGTCCGAAGGTGTCTTGTAGCCAGGTCTCACAAACAAAAAGAATGTCGAGATGATCCCTGCTGATGAGATCATGTACATCAAGTGTGTGCGCTGGAATAGAGCGGGCGTTTACCAAGGCGCAAGTTAGGAGTTTGGAGGGGGGGGCTACAAGGTTTAGGAGATGTGGCTGAGGTGCGTCTTTGGTTGGAGGTCGTGGCAGATACAGATTTGGTGGTGTGCGGAGCATTAACCAGCCTGTCGTTGGCCATCAGGGCAGTGGGGGCACAACTGATCAGGGTCACAGCATTAGTAGCATTGCATCGCATATCAGTGGGGACATCATTGACCAGCAGGGCAGTGGGGGCAGCATCATTGCATAGCAGTGGGGGCATCATTGACCAGCAGGGCAGTGGGGGTGGCATAATTGCATAGCATAGCAGTGGGGGCAGCATCATTGCATAACATAGCAGTGGGGGCGACATCATTGCATAAAATAGCAGTGGGGGCACCATTGACCAGCAGGGCAGTGGGGGCGGCATCATTGCATTGCATAGAAGTGGGGGCAGCATCACTGCATAACATAGCAGTGGGGGCACCATTGACCAACAGGGAAGTGGGGGCAGCATTATCACATTGCATAGCATAGCAGTGGGGGCAGCATCATTGCATAACATAGCAGTGGGGGCACCATTGACCAACAGGGCAGTGGGGGCGGCATCATTCCATAGCATAGCAGTGGGGGCAGCATCATTGCATAACATAGTAGTGGGGGCAGCATCATTGCATAACATAGCAGTGGGGGCACCATTGACCAGCAGGGCAGTGGGGGCGGCATCATTGCATAGCATAGCAGTGGGGGCACCATTGACCAACAGGGCAGTGGGGGCGGCATCATTGCATAGCATAGCAGTGGGGGCAGCATCATAACATAGCAGTGGGGGCACCATTGACCAACAGGGCAGTGGGGGCAGCATCATTGCATAACATAGCAGTGGGGGCATCATTGACTAGCAGGGCAGTGGGGGCGGCATCATTGACTAGCAGGGCAGTGGGGGCACCAATGACCAACAGGGCAGTGGGGGCGGCATCATTGCATAACATAGCAGTGGGGGCATCATTGACTAGCAGGGCAGTGGGGGCGGCATCATTGCATTTAGAAATGTACCCAATAGACACTCTGGAATGCTCCATTAGAAGTGTGCCCAATAACCTCGCTGTGAATTTAGTAGTGTTCCCAATAACCACTCTGTGAAAGTTGCTTTCAGAAGTGTGCCCAACAACCCCTCTGTGAATTTAGAGGTGTACCCATTAGCCGCAATGAGAGTTACATCTAGAGGTGTGCCCAATAGCCTCTCTGGTAAATTGAATTTAGAAAAGTTCCTAATAGCCTCGCTGGAAAACTGAATTCAGAAGTATCCCCAATAGCCTCGCAGGAAAATGAAGTTAATAGTGCGCCCAGTAGCCTCTCTGTGGAAAATTGAATTTAGATATGGGCCCAATATCCTCTGTGAAAGCGGCATTTAGAAGTGTGCCCATTAGCCACGCTGTGAAAGCTGCATTTAGAAGTGCTACCAATAGCATCTGTGAAAATTGATTATAGAAGTGCATCCAATAAACACCCTGGAAAGTCTCAAGTAGAAGTTTGCCCAATAGCCTCTCTGGAAAATTGAACTTAGAAATGTAGCCCAGTAGACGCTCTGTGAAAATTTGCATTTAGAAGTGTACCCAATAGCCTCCGCGAATGTTACACTTAGAAGTGTGCCTAATAGCCTCGCTGATAAACTGAATTTAGAAATGTTCCCAATAGCCTCTGTATGGAAAATTGTACTTAGAAGTTCGCCCGGTAGCCTCTCTGGGAAAGTGATTTTAGAAGTTTGCACATTGAAAGAGCATATAACCATTCTTACCACACCCCACGCTTACTCTCTCCTTTACATCACCACTCAACTAGAACACAGAGATACTATGACACCATTCGGTATAACTGTTCCCATACGAACATCCACCGCTTACTCCACATCATTCTATGTAAACACTGCTGGTCTCACACCCCCAGCCAGGCGTTTTCCTCAGGCCTAACGCAGCCACATCGTTCCGGATAAATCCTGCCAGAACGAACACATTCTCCTGATCTCTCAACCACCACACCTACCAATAAGAATCAGCTATTACATGTGTACCGCACGAGCTGCACACATATCCGGTGCACACACGCACCTTTTGACTCTCCCTACTCTCTCTACTGATCTGAACTTCGGTTCCCAAGGGCGTTCAACCTACCAGCGCCTTCAGACTATACCAATGGTATATAAGGCGCTATATAAGTGCAAAATAACAATAACAATAACAAAGCAGTGTGAGCAAAAACAACATCTTGGTTTGTGCACAATGAACTTACATGTTATGCTGCAGAGAGTGCATCAGCAAGAGGCTCTGAGTCCTGAGCGCTTATGGCCTCATGAGGCGGTGGATCTGCAAGGTCGGATGGCGTAGAGTGTGCCTTGCAGGTGCGATCCGCTCTACTAGCCGGACGGCAAATAGCGAAGGTGGCATTCCGCGCACCTACGTGTGCAATACAGTACTGGAGATGAGGGTTATGGTCTGCTTGTGGGTCGGGCATCCCAGCAGGGTTTTAAGATGATGCGGCTGGTGAGCACGCATGTGGGGCGGTGTATGCGGCTTTGTGCAGCATACCTAGTGCGCAAGCGACCGTTACTCAGAGCAAGACTGGGCTGGTAGGGGTTGGATTCCGTGTGCCAGTGCGCAGCGAGAGGACTTTATTTCTACGTCTAAGGTCAGGTGAGAGGGCCGTAGGGGCTGTGGAGCAGCCAAAGTAAACAGTGAATGCATGGATTCCGGCATCTAGCAGCTCCGAGCAGCGGAGAGCTGCAGAGAGGGGCAACGGCCTTTCCCGTTGGCCTCCCCTCGGCGGCTTTGCCTCGCGGCGCGCCTCCCCTCCATTCAAAGCAGGAGGGGTGAATGCATGGATTCCGGCATCTAGCAGCTCCGAGCAGTGGAGAGCTGCAGAGAGGGGCAACGGCCTTTCCCGTTGGCCGTCCCTCGGCGGCTTTGCCTCGCAGCGCGCCTCCCCTCCATTCAAAGCAGGAGGGGAGGTCGGCGTGAGGTGTGGGACCCAATCGGGTCGGACGGATTTCTCTGTTGCTGTGGTTTCCATGGCGACAGAAACGGCCGCGGCCATATTATGTTGCTTACGCTCCTCGTGGCCTGTAATGGGCACAGAAAGTGCACAGGCAGGCATCCGGAGGCCCTGGAGCGGCGCTGGTGTTGCAGGCACGGCGACTGTGGCTCCTTGCAGTTCCCCTCGCAGCGGAGCTGCAGAGAGGGGCGACGGCCTTAGTAGATAGTTAAATTAAAGAATGGGCACTCACTTTTTCATTTCATTATTCGCAATTGTGGTTGTTTTATGAGCAAGGAAGACGTGCCTTAGTACGCGTGTCTATCACTTTCTTCAATATGTTTTTGTAACGCGGGCTAGAGAGAAGGAAACAACCGAAGGGTTCCTAATTTAAATAGAGTTCTTATCTCTGTATCATATGCAAATTCTTTGGTTTAAATTTTGCTTGCTTCTAGCGTTTGCGCTAGTATGTGTATGACTATCGATATGGGACTTATGTTTTGCTTATCTTAGTTATTCTCTAGCGATCCTTTCGGGTACAGGATCTCGCGGCATGTTAACCTGCGTTCAGAGACAATCGCTTCCGTATTTCTGTTTCTTTGAGGTTGCGGTCACATGAGAATAAATATCACATGACCGCTACTACTCCATTTTGGATTGGGACAGCGTTCATTACTGAATTCTGTTACTATTACAACATTTAGTTTCCAATTTGACTACGGATCACATAAATTATGTTTTTCTTGGCAAGTGGATTGTTTGTTAATCCACATATAATGTCTGAATAATTATTTTGATTTAAATTTAACCTTTCAAATTGAAAATGTATTGGCGAGCGCTCCATTTTGGATTGGGAACTCATAATCCCTGATATTTTCTCGTGAATTAATGTATTACATCTAACCAAGATTATTACCAATTGTAAATTAGTTGTGCTAGTGTTGCAGGATCAGGTGTTTGTGTGGTGCATAACGGATTAGTTTTGACTAAACATTTGTACATTATACCACCTATTATAAACACTCAAGTCTGATTACTGGTATTTACATATTTCCTCTCTGACTGAACAAATGGTGACAGTACTTCCTTAAAGAAGTTGTATAAGTTTGGTAACCGTGTTTAAACCCGTATGGCAGCTATCCAGTGTGCAGATCCAGAACGCTTCTCTGGACCTAAGGATTTTCTCCAGGTTGCCACCTCTCTTTTTCTCTATTCCAAAGAACTTAATTTCTTTTTTGGGTTGATTGGCATGTTCTGTCATATGGTGATAGCCCAATTGACATATAATATCATTCTTGTTAATAGCTCTTAGATGTTCTTGTATTCTTGTTTTTAATTTCCTCACTGTGCTTCCCACATAAATTTTGTTGCACATGCATGTGATGACGTACACCACTATTCTGCTGTTACAGTTTATGAAATCTTTGATTTTATACTTTTTTCCATTTGGCAGAATGATGCTTCTTTCCCCATTTTCTAAATGGGGACAGCCGATACATGTCCCAAATTTGTAGTTTCCTTTGAGGGGCGTTTGTTCCATAGTTCAGTTAGTCCTGTTTCTTGTTTCTTGAATGTGAAGTATGAGTGACTCAATATGTCCTTTAAACTTTTTGCTTTCTTAAAAGTAATGTGAACGTCATTCTCAATGTGTTTTGCTATGTCTTCATCAAGTTTGACGATATGCCAGTTCTTCGTCAATATATTTTGGATTTGCTTGGCATTTGCACTGTATGGGGATATAAATCTGTTGTTCATTTCTGTTGTTGCTTGCTTGTTCATTAGAAGTTCTATTCTTGATTTTATTTTTTTCATAGGTATTTGTCAAATGCTTTCTCTTGTATCCTCTTTCTTGAAATTTAGCTATTGCCATTTTGGCAAGTTTTTCATATTCTAGTGGTTCCGAACAGTCTCTCTTTATTCTTAATATTTCGCCATAGGGTATGTTGTTGATCACATTATGTGGGTGATGGCTTTCCGCATGCAACACTGTTTCCAGCAGTTGGTTTAACGTACACTGTAGTCAATATTCTTCCGTTTTTGTATGTATATTTCCAGGTCCAGGAATTGAACAGAATTGGAGCTTTGGTTAGTTGTGAATTTGAGGTGTATTGGTTTGTATTGAGGTAGTCGACAGTTTTTTTAGTGTTGATACATTTCCATTCCAAATCATGAGAATGTTGTCGATATACCGACCCCAATATATGATGTTGCTTGATGTAGTGAAAGCTTCATGTGTCCAGGCATGTTCTAGTTCAAAATGGCCAACATATAAGTTGGCATTAGATGGTGCAAATTTGGCTCCCATGGCCGTCCCCTGTTTCTGTCTGTAAACTTGATTGTTGAATAGAAATATTTTATTGTTTATGTGAAGTTGAGCATTTCCAATATCTCATTCTGTCTGTAATAGAAAACTGATCTTGTTTTCAGGAAGCAGTTGGTAGTTTCCAAACATTTATTATGTGGTGTGCTTCTATAGAGGGAGGAGACGTCCAGTGTGACCAAGGTATAGTCTTGTTCCCAATTGATTTCTTCTATTTGTTGAATTACGTGTTTAGTGTCTCTTATGAAAGAGGTAAGGCCGAGTACTAGAGGTTGCAGGTGTGTGTCAATGTATTTGGATATCGGCTCTGTGATAGAGCCTATACTGTTGATTATTGGTCTGAAAGAAGGAAACATTTGGTATGGCTTATGAATTTTTGGAATTCTTGTGTATAGGCGCATTACAAATGCCATATCATATCATTTCATATCATATTGTTCCCAAGATGGGAAAATGGTTACTAAGGAAGTCTTTTTCCGTATCTGACAATAGACTTTGTTCCGACCAATTTGTTAGCATTGATGTCCATTCTGCGACAAGTTCTGTTGTCGGATTTGTCTGTAGCTTTTCGTAACACAGTTCCTGATTCAAGTTTTCCTCTGCTGCTGCGATATAATCTTTAGTATTCATCAATACTATGTTTCCTCCCTTGTCTGCTGTTTTTATTGTCATTTCTGGGTTCATTCTTAATTTTTCAATTGCCGTTTTTTCTTTCAATGTAAGATTGTGCTTTTTGTTGGATAGTTTACCTGCAAAGTACTGAGATCTTAGTTCACACAGAGTTGCTTTGTGGAATAGGTCTATTACATTATCTTGTGATAAGGCCGGTATAAATGTTGATGTTGGCCTTAGTTTGGTTTCTGCGCTTAAATCTATTTCGATATTCATTTCTACCGTGATCTTTTCCAAAGTGTAAGGGTTTTGCTCTTCTGCTAAGTTTCGAAGGTTGGCTGTATTTTCCATATGCGAGATTGTTAATTCTGATGGAACTTCGATGTTTTGTTGTTGCTTAGTTATTGTTTGTGAAAAATATGTCTTCAATTTTAGCCTTCTGCAGAATCTATACAGGTCCGCATTGAACGTAAAGTAATCTGAGTTTGTCGAGGGGCAAAAGGACAGGCCTGTATTTATGTTTCCTGATATTTTATTGATTTTATAACAGTATAAACAGAACTATATACAGCAGGTAGTCATATAAAAACACAATTAGAACATCAAGGCATCAGGCCTGACACAATCCAAAAAAAGACAGAAGCAAGAGGATTAAAAGTAGAGAGAAGAAAAGAGAAAAATTAAAGGGCGGAGGAAAGCTAGTTTTATAACTCATTGAAAGCCTTCCAGATATCTTCGTACGTATAATTTTTGCTGCTTAAGTTGGAAAGAATTGACACGCTGTCTAGCCATTCATTGACAGCAGGTTTAACATCACTCTTGCAGTTTCTCAAAATATGCATTTTGGCCACCAGAAGAGTTTACCAACAGGCAAATTCAAATCAGCCGGGAGCAAACCCAGCGCACATATCAAAGGTGTTTGATCGCTGGGAAGACCCAGCACACCCTCTATATGCTGGAAAACCTCCGCCCAAAAGAACCTGACTTTCCTACACAGCCAAAACATATACAGAGTGCTACCCACCTACCACCAATTCCAGCTAAAGTTGTCTTGACTCAACTTATAGACTTATTTGTAGAATCCACATGATAGAATACATATGCATTTATAGATCTCATTGCAAAGCATCAAAAAAGTTGTAATCAAAAGTATTAAAGTGACTTCTGGCATACCTGAGCTTTGGTGGTTTCTGCAGTTTCCCTCTTTTAAACCCTGATAATTCATGAAATTATCTTCTAATTCTGCTGTAGTACTCAAAATCGTGTCAGAAGTGAACGTTGGAAGTCCTGTTGAAAGAAAACATTTGAAATCGGACCTGTTGGTATACGAACATCTGTGCAGAACCATGACGTTTCTTATAATTAATCAAATTGCTTAAACAGTACTTTCATAGTAAAAAAACTCAAGAAGTAATGGTTAGCCGGAGCCAACTGGTAACCAGGAGAGAAAGCCAGGACATGGTAGAGGCTGAGCGGCAGTGGCAGATTTAAGGCAAAGGCCCCTGTGGGCAAAAATGACAGAGGGCTCCAGGTAGGCGGGTCATCGAGGCAGGGTTTAGAGTGGGCAGAGTTTTGCAATGATGAATTTTATTGACAAGTGCTAAATTTTGTGTAAATTGTGTTTTTTAGTTTTTTGTGTTTGGGTGTCTGACTCTAGCTAGACAGCTCGGCCTCCTTGCAAGGATTTGCTGTCAATGGTGGGGATATTGATTGATCAAGCCTGCACCTAATGTTGGAAACAAAAGGATTCAAATCAATGGGCAATGGGAAGGGATATTACAGGAGGTGATATCACAAGACAATTCATACAGCATGCATATCCATTTTGTGCATGTCACCGGTGTTCTTGCCCAACAAACTTGAAATGTCACTGAACATCACAGACTTAAAGGAGCTCACCTTTTAATAGCAAAACATACATGGGGTTACTTATTTGTGGGTGCTGCTTGTGACACTTGAAATACCCCTTAAATTCAACCCACCACCTCTAGAGGGCATTGAATGGAAATGGCGAGGAAATAAGGGCAGAAAGTGAGGGGGAAAAGTAGAGAAGGAGCAGTTAAACACTGATGGTATAGGAGAGTGGAGAATGAAGGAGGCCAGAAGTGTGAGGGAGAGATTGAGAGTGAGGGCAGGCAGGAGATAAGGTGATTCAACAAAACCAGGCAAGGGGAAAAGGGTGAATAGGTGCAGAGAATGAACAAGGGCAATAGAATGGGGCAATAGTTAATGAGGGACACGAATGAGGGGAAATGCAGAGTAAAGAGGATTAAGGGGAGGGGCAATAGAGAGCAGGGGTTCATAAGTGTAAGGAGAATGGGAAATAATGGAGGTCTAAAGAGTCGGGGAGAAATGAAGAGCGAAGGAGGGCGGGAGAGAAGGGAGGCAAGTGAGTGAGGAATGGGGAGTGAAGGAGAAACAATGTAAAGGCAAATGGTGTGACGTGGTTAAATGAGGCAGGGGAGTATGCAAATACAGCAAAGAGGAAGAGAGCAGGATCTTTATAACAAAGTCTTTGGCAGAAATGGAGAAAGAAAAAGGCAGGAGGATTAAGGGAATGAAGCAAGAACAGGGGGCGGTCGTGTTCAAAAAGAGCAGGAAAGAGTGTAATGGTACAGAGAAAAAGGAATGCTGTATTGGAGAAAGGGAAAGGAGTAAAAGGGGAGCATATTTGTGACACGAGGTGGGCATGTGCTTGCCCTAGTTGCCCACCTATAAGCAGTAACAGCTGCAATAGATAAATGAACAGGGAAACAATTAAAATGCAGGCACTTTTTCCCAAGCCCGGCAAGGACCCGGTGGAATGCGGCTCGTATGACAATGCATTACTTACCGTAAAAGCATTTCTGATGGTTGTATCTGCTTAGATTCACATGCTGTGCATAGGTCCGACATCCAGTGGTCTCTGCGGAGTATTGCATTTTGTTTTTCGTAGTCGAAAAAGGGGACGTCGACAAGGCGTGCCTGTAACACTATCCCTATAGTGACGTGCGTTGTACCCACAATCCCTCACGCGTCGAGGTCCCTCTGGTTGTATTTTTCTGCCCTGAGGGAGCCTTCTAGACATGAGTGAGTACAGAAAAGAGAGAAATATAGAAAAGGATGTCTATGTTCCTTCCCTCGGAGCGGGGAGAAAGGAAGGGCGCATGTGAATCTAAGCAGATACAACCATCAGAAATGCTTTTACGGTAAGTAATGCATTGTCTTCTGATGTTTGTTAATCTGCTTAGAATCACATGCTGTGCATAGACTAGCGAGCAGTACCTGGAGTTGGCGGTGGGTTATGAGAAGGAACAGTAGAGAAAAGACGTCTCAATACTGCCTGTCCCACCTGGGAGTCAGATCTAGAGTGTGCGTCTAGACAGTAGTGTTTTGTAAAGGTGTGCACAGAACTCCAGGTAGCCGCTTTGCAGATGGACTCAAGGGGAACATTTGCAATGAACACTATGGAAGCCCCAGTGCCTCGAGTGGAATGTGCTCTTGGCTTGAAGGGTAGTTCTCTCTTAGCAAGAGTGTAACAGAGTGATGCATTGAACAATCCATCTAGATATAGTGGACTTTGAAACTGCATCTCCTTCTCTTCCTGCTGCCACAGAGACAAAGAACTGATTAGTCTTTCTCAGTGGTCTGGTTCTTTCCATGTAGAACATGACAGCTCTGCGTACATCTAGTGTATGCAGACTTTTTTCTCCCAAGCTGGAAGGGTTTTGAAAGAACGTTGGTAGTTCTATTGACTGGTTTACATGAAATTTCGAGATGAATTTTGGTGCAAACCTTGGGTGTGTGCGTAGAACCACCTTATCCTTGTGAACTGTGACGAAGGGGTCTAGTATAGAAAGAGCCTGTAGTTCACTTACTCTCCTAATGGAGGTGATAGCTATTAGGAAAGCAGTCTTAAGAGTGAGGTCTTTAAGAGTTGCCTTGTGCATGGGTTTGAAAGGAGGGCCCATGAGTCTAGAAAGTACCACATTTAAGTCCCATCCGGGAGCTGGGTTAGCTATCGGAGGGTGTATTCTCTTTACCCCCTCCATGAAGGCCTTGATAACTGGTATCTTCCACCACAACACTTTAAGTTGGGAAGTGGTGTATGCAGAAAGTGCCGCTAGGTGGACTTTAATGGAATTGAAGACTAGACCTGAATCCAGTAAATGGGTCAAGTACAGAACAATGTTAGTGGGAGAGCAGTCAACCGGGTTGATGCTCTTACCTCTACACCAGATGACAAATCTTTTCCACTTGCTAGAATCGCAGTGGCGAGTATTAGGTTTTCTGGCTTCCCTGAGGATGTCCATACATCTCTGCGGGAGTTGTAAATGTCCAAATTCTAAGACCTCAGGAGCCAGGCTGCTAAGTCTGAGGGCATGGATGTCTTCGTGCAATTGCCATTCGTACTCTTCGGGCAGGGGGAAGTCTCTGCTGAGTTTGTCTGCTAGCAGATTGAGTTCCCCTGGTACATGTTGTGATAGTAGGAACATGTTGTGTTTGAGAGCCCACTTCCATATATTCTGGGACAGCTTGGACAGTCCTGGAGAGTGAGTGCCCCCTTGCTTGTTGAGGTAGTACATGGCTGTGGTGCTGTCTGTGAGGACCATCACTGTCTTTCCTTGTAGGTGTTCCTGAAAGGCTTTCAGTGCTTTGAACACCGCTAGTAGTTCCAGCAGGTTTATATGCTTGGATGCTAAGCTCGGAGTCCACGCTCCGTGAGCAGTCTGATGGGATAGGTGAGCCCCCCATCCTGTAAGGGATGCGTCTGTGGTTAGAGTGGCTTCCACTGCGGGTGTGGCAAAAGTTTTCCCTAATAACAGGTTTTCTTTTGTCCACCACCGTAGCGAGAGAACCAAGGCCTGCGAGACCACCACTAGATCGTCCCATTGTCCGCTGGCCTGACACCACTGGTTGTAGAGCCACTCTTGCATTGGGCGCATGCGCAGGCGCGCGTGAGGTACCAAATAAATACATGACGCCATCATCCCTAGCAAGCGCATTGCTTTGCGTACCGTCACCTCTCGACCTGCCACATAATGGGGGATCTGAAACAGCATGTTTTGGACCCTCTCGTTGGAGGGGAAGACGAGGCCGTCCTTTGTTCGAATTAGAGCCCCTAGGAATTGTTTGATTTGGCTGGGGTCTAAGCTGGACTTCTTTTCGTTGATGGAGAAGCCCAGTTGGGACAAAAGGTCTACGGTCTTTTGGGTATTGGAGAAGCATGTTTCGTAAGAATCCCCTGTTATGAGCCAGTCGTCGAGGTAAGGGTATACCGGGATGGATAACCTGCGCAGGTGGGCCGCTGCCACTGCCAGTACTTTCGTGAATACCCTTGGTGCAGATGCTATCCCACAGGGTAGTACTCTGAACTGGTAGTGTTTGTTCTCTATCTTGAACCTGAGGTATTTTCTGTGCGCTGGCAACATTAAAATATGAAAGTATGCATCTTTCATGTCTAGTGTTGTCATGTAATCCCCTTGTGATAACAGTGGGATTACTTCCTGCAAGGTCACCATACGAAACTTTTGGGGTTTGACAAACTTGTTCGCTGGGCGCAGATCTAATACAGGGCGCATGGTCCTTTTTGGGTACAAGGAAGTACACTGAATAAATACCTTCTGTTACCTGAGATAGGGGGACAGCCTCTATAGCCTCTCTTTTCAGTAGCTCTTCTACTTCTTGAAGAAGAATGGTGAGGTGTTCCGGTGTCATGCGTCGATTCCGTGGGGGTCTGTACTTCGGGGAACCGTTGAATTCGATGCAGTATCCGTGGGCTATGGTGGATAATACCCAGCGGTCTGACGATATTCCCTCCCATGCTGAAAGGAACGATGTTAGCCGGCCCCCGACCGGTGATGCATGGGAGGGGACCCGAATCTTCGGGTCATTTGTTGGTATTGGGCATGGAACCTTTGGGGCTGGAGCCGCGACCTCTTCCTTTGCCACGGCGTTGGCCTCTTTGACTGAACTGGGTGTTGTTACCCTGGTTAGAGGGCCAGTTGGTAGCAGAGTAAAATTGCTGTTGGCTTTGCTGCTGGCGTTGGCCACGAAAGGAGCGTCTATTGCCATAGCTGCGTCTGTTAGGGGGCCTAGAAATTTGGTCAAGAGTCTTGATGGTATCAAACTCTTTCTTCGCATGTTCTAGGGCCTCATCAACTGCTTTCCCAAACAGATGTGTTTGTTCTATGGGCTTATTTATCAGGGAAGCCTGGGTTTCCGGCTTAAATCCCGAATTGCGCAGCCAGACATGGCGTTTGAGAAGTATTCCCTGAACCAGGGAACGGCCAGCCGTCTCTGCGGCATCTAAGGAGTTCTTTACGATGCCCTGGTTTACAAGAGTTCCCTCTGAGATTATAGCTAACAGGCGTGAACGCAGGGGTTCAGGTGCGTCCTCTGCTTCGCTGCGCAGCTTGCTCCACTGTGCATCTGCGTAGCTAGCTAGTAGGGAATTGTTATTTGCAATCCTAGTTGAGAAGGCGGCGGAGGTCGTGATTCTCTTCCCAAGTGCATAGAACTTCTTGCCCTCTTTGTCAGGTGGTGCCTCACTAGTGGATAGTGGTACCCCCGCTCTTTTTCTTGTATTAGTAACTACGAGGGAGTCCGGAATAGAATGTCCTCTGATGTACAAAGGGTCAGAGGACGAAGGGCTGAAGAGCTTTTCTATCCGAGGGTTGACCCCTCTGACTAAGGCAGGATTGGAAAGGGAAGGAGTTATTCTTCTCTTTATAGAAGCCAGGAGCGGAATAGACTGACTAACAGGGGCTTTTTCTTTAATAACTTTCTCTACAAAGTCTATGTCAGGAAGAGTCTCCCCTGTGTCTATTTCAAAATGCGCTGCTGCCTTGTGCAATAGTGCATTAAGTGAAGGTTGGTCATCTATGTGAGAGGTGTTTCCAATAGGTGAATCCTTGGGAGGAGAAGGGTGAAAGACATCAGGGTCTGAGTGCACTGATGGGGATTGCCAAGGCTGCACTGATGGGGATTGCCAGGGCTGCGAGGTAGCTGTATCGTCTTCTAAAGCTCCTGCACTAGTGTAAGGATCTTCTTCAAACCCCTCTTCCTCATGTTCTTCCTCTCCACCCAAACACTCCTCATCTTCCTGGAGGTATTGCTCCTCTTCAGTGAGGTCATATACGTCTGTAGAAGGGGGAAACAGCCTAGGAATCTTGACCCTAGGGTCATCCTGGGGCCATTCTCTTGGTCTTTTGGGTGTGGGTGGGTTTTGGCTTCCCAAAAACCTTTCCATTTTCTCCATACAAGAATGGAGTCTTTCAAGGGTCTCATGGGGGACCCCTGAATAGTCTACAGGGGGAAATCAGTGCCTTCACCTTCAAAACGCTTAGAACGCTCCCACAACATCGAAGAAAGGTTTCCGTCGCCCTCTGAAAAGCCCTCTGGTAGTTCAGAAGTGCCCTTAGATGAAGGGGGCAGTTCCTGGCTACTCTTGCGCTTTTTCGGCATTTCCATAGCTTTTTGTGCGGTATTCGACGTTTGTTTCGTCGTCCGCTTACGTTTGTCTTCGGAAACAATTCTCGCCAGGCTCTCGACAACGAGTTTGTCAGTAGAGGGCTCTGGTGTCGACGTTGCCTGCGTTACGCGCTGTTCCTCGACGGCCGCTCTATGGAGCGTTACGTCGGATTATTTTGAGGTAGCGCCCGTGTTTGATGAATGCCCAATCGCTGGTCGCGGCTGCGTTTGCGGGTGGGGCTTGAGACCTTTACGGTCTGAGGTAGACGCCGGAGTGCCCTGCGTCCCCTTCGGCGCTGATGGATCCTTCGTCTTCGACAAAGAAGAGCCATGGGTTGTGTGCTTAGGCCTATGGGGTCTATGTGCGTCCTTGTCGCCGGGGTGTTCATCCCCATAAGCAGGGCGTGAGCCGAGCCCGTCGGGGCCGGGGACGGACGTCGAGAAGCGCGAGCGCTCCTTCTGGGGGTTAATGACTTCCGTAACGGACGTTGAGTTATCACCCTCCTCGTCACTTTCTGTAACAGCGGCGGCGGGTGAGGAAACTGACTTCGACATAGCGTAGTCCGCCCACCTCTTAACTTTTCGTTCTTTAAGAGTTCTTGGTTTCAAGAGCTTACAGGCCGCGCAGCTGTCCTCCTTATGATCGAGGGGCAAGCAACGATTACAGAGCTTGTGTTTGTCCTTCCAAGTGTATTTGCCCCTACAGCGTGGGCAAAACTTAAAAGGTGTCCTCTCCATAGCTGAGGCAATAATAACTGGTGATAACAACCCCAAGGGAAAGATAGGGGAGAAAGAAAGACATTCTCAAAGAGAAGATAAAAGTTCGAACCCCCACTCTCCCTACTGTATGTTGGCCGGCGAGGCCAGGCCACGTGTTCGGCAGCGCCGAAGGATCTCCTCCGTCTCTTCCCCTCCGTCGAAAACTTGCTTGGCGGAGAAACAGCTTCACAGCTAACGTCGAGGGGAGGGATCTTTAACAATATAATAAGTATAATTAAGGACCGAGGTCCGTAGTAAGTATTTGCAATGTCTCTCTAGGAGCTCCGCGTAAGGCGACCAGAAGCTGGGAGGAAAAAAACAATCCGAGGGACCTCGACGCGTGAGGGATTGTGGGTACAACGCACGTCACTATAGGGATAGTGTTACGGACACGCCTTGTCGACGTCCCCTTTTTCGACTACGAAAAACAAAATGCAATACTCCGCAGTGACCACTGGATGTCGGACCCATTCACAGCATGTGATTCTAAGCAAATTAACAAACATCAGAAAGGCCCATTACGCTTCTGAACACGGATGCGAAGAACTTTACCAGGATCCTAGCAACATGCCTAGAAAAATGCCTCCCCAGACTGATCCACCCTAACCAAGTTGGTTTTGTAATGAACAGGCAGGGGGCTGACAGTATGCGCAAAACCCTGCATATACTGAGTTCAAAAGGAATTAGAACAGAGGGTGCCCTTCTCCTGTCCTTAGACGCAGAGAAGGCGTTCGATAGGGTGAACTGGGTCTTTATGGAGGGTGTCTTATCGTTCTTGGGGATGGGACCTAAGTGGCATGGTTGGATGACAGCTCTCTACTCCCACCCCACCGCAAAAGTGGTAGTTAATGGGGGCAAATCTGAAGCCCTCCCTTTGGAAAGGGGCACAAGACAAGGGTGCCCACTATCCCCTCTCATATATGCGTTAGTGATGGAGCCCTGGGCCATAGCGATCAGGGGAAATGATAAGATTCAGGGCATCAAAATGGGGGAAACAGACCATAAAATAACCCTATTTGCTGACAATGTTTTACTATATCTTTCTAACCCGTCCCAATCAGTCCCTGAAGTGCTGAATAGCTTAGAACAATACGGGACCCTGGCGGGCTACAGGGTAAATTTAGACAAATCAGTCGCATTCCCGGTAGGCCAACTCAGCGACACAGAAAAGCAATACATTAAGCGCCTCCCGTTCTGTAAACAGCCCGAGGGATTTTGTCACCTGGGGATCCAGATACCATCAGACATAGCAGATCTCTTTAGGGCAAACTACCCTCCCCTCTGGTCGGCGATCAAACGAGACCTTGAGCGTTGGACAAAATCTGGCCTCTCATGGATGGCACGCCTTAACTCCATTAAAATGGTTATCCTCCCTAAATTCCTATATCTCTTTCAGATGCTTCCAACCCAGATACCAAAGCCATTCCTCCTAGAGATCAAGCGGACCCTCCACCGCTACCTTTGCGCGGGAAATCTCATAGAATTGCCTAGGGCATTTTGATAAGGCTCAAAGATGAGGGTGGAGTCAACTTTCCGGACCTAGACACATACTATAAGGCATCACAGTTGCGAATCCTGGTGGACCACTTGGCGATGGGCCAGAAGAAGCAGTGGGTGGGCTTGGACAACTTGCTTTTCTCCCCGGTCACACTAGATGAGTGGTTATGGGTCCCCAAGGCAAGTGCCCCGAGAAGAATTTTGAAGCACCCAGTTTTGGGGGTGTTATGGTCTATATGGAAGGAGGGGGGTTACCTGAGGTGGCTCACAACATGGCCCTCGCCTCTGAGCTGCATTTGGGCTCCTCAACTTTGGGAGGGAATCAATGAGCCACTGGCCTTCCAGCAATGGTACCAGATGGGCCTTTGTAGAGCGGGACAACTCTGGAGGGAGGGGGTGTTCATATCATTGGGAGATTTGAAGGACGCCCTGGGCCTCCCCAACCTCTCTCCCTTTCGCTACCTGCAGCTCAGGGGTGCCCTTACTGAGGGCAGATGGGGAGACACTTTTAGGCGAGATCTAACAGATTTTGAGAAATTCCTCATCACATACAAAGGGACCAGAGGGGTGATATCACGACTCTATAGTTTTCTGCTGCTCTCCACCCCGCGGGAACCCCCATCCTCCCAAGTACAATGGGAAAAAGATCTGGGCACACCCATTACCGAAAAGAGATGGACCAAGATACTGAAAAGAGATGGACCAAGATGTGTAGACAGGCTAATCGCTCCACAGCTGCGCCCCAATACCGCCATCAGGCCCTTAAACTGATCCATAGATGGCACTACCCCCCACAGAGGATAGCCAGGATGAGAAAGGGCTACGATCCACACTGCTGGAAATGTCACACTAAAAAAGGGGACTATGTACATATGTGGTGGAAGTGTCGTGTGGTACAAACATACTGGAATGAGGTCTTGTCTTGGATAAAGGAGGTGGATGGAATGGAAAGGACCTTATCCCCCCTTGGCTAAAGTTGCTCGGCATTGAGGTGGAGGGGGGTCCGAAGGTGAAACACGACCATATGCTGCATGTTATGCTAGTTGCAGCCAGATGCTGTTGGGCCCAAAAATGGAAATCACCCCAACCCCTTGGGGAGAGGGAATGGGTCTCTAAAACACGTGCAATATACGATATGGAATTTTTGAATTTTTTTTTTAAACTTGTCTTTATTGGAATTTCACATATCAAAGTACAACAAACAATATAACGCTCTCCCCCGACCCCCCAACTCCCCCAACCCTCCCTTAGGGGGCTCCAATTGCCAACGCTCGGGATTACATTATGCAACAAATATGTCCGTTACTTTAATGTTGTGTGGGCACCATTGTTCCATAAAGTCTGACTGGAGATACTCCAGGATTCCTCTCCATTCCGCAGCAAACTTGTCCCTCGTACCTTGTATTGTGTGAGTGACCTTCTCCATTTCCAGATACGTCCACACTTTTTGTAGCCACGTGAAAGTCAGTGGGGTGTCTTTCCTTTTCCATCTCTGGGCAATAGTTGAACATGCTGCTATGAGAAGTCCCATGAAACCTCTCCATTGTGTTTTTTTGTATTTTCTAGCGGTTTCATCTCTTATTCCACACATCCATACTCCCTCCCCCATTTGTCCCACATCTGGAAACATTTTCCCCATCTCTGCCTTCACTTCTTCCCAAAACGGCACAATCCCCCTACAATCCCACCACGTGCGTTTCCACGTTCCCACCTCTCCGCATTCCCTCCAGCATTTGTTTGTCGTTTTTGGGGAACATTGTATGCAGTCTTTCGGGGGTATAGTGCCATTGTGTTACTATTTTGATCCACATTTCTCTTGCCTGCGCAGATCTAGTCATCATGGGGATCAGTGTCCATAGATCCACCCATTGCTTTCTTGTTGGTTCCTCCCCCAATGTTCTGGTCCATTTGATCATGTATGCCCATTTGACCTCTTCCTCCTGAGAGTTTATGAAGGAATAAAGAGTGGACACCCATTTCTTTTCCCCTGAGTTGGATGTGACATAATTCTCAAATGGAGTGAGGGATCTCGTCGCTGCCTTAGATATTTCCAGGGTTTTTAACCAGTGTTTGAGTTGTTCGTATCTGAATTTGTCCCTTTTACGGGGTGATGTGCGAGGGTAGCACGAATCATGAGTCCTGACTTCGTTGTCTATGAACATTTCCCCAATTGTCGTTATTCCCACTTCCTCCCAACTTTCGTAGGCCCCCTGTTCCAACCCTGGTGGGAATTGCGGATTCCGTGAAATGGCAGTGAAAGGGCCTAGTGCGGTGGTCATTATCCCCTTTCGTGTTTGGGTGTCCCACGCTTCCATTGTTGTCTTCATTATTTCGCTAATCCCCATGTTGGAGTGTCTGGGTTGTTTCTGTTTCCAGAGTAATTCTACCAGCGGGGTTCTTGCAACTGCTTTGTCTTGTTTCACGCAGATCGGTTGCAGGTTTTCACCCATCCATTCCCTAAGCACCTTTAGCTGTGCCGCCTAGAAGTACTTCTGGAAGTGGGGGAGCCCCAGTCCCCCCTCCCTGGTTGGTGCGGTTAGGGTCGCCCCAGCCAATCTCGGGGTCTTCCCTTTCCACACAAAGGATGTGATTACTTCGGATAAGGTTTTAAAGAAAGTTCTGGGGACCCCCACCGGAAGAGCTTGAAAGTAGTACAGTAATTTTGGGAGGATGGTCAACTTGACGGCTTGAATTCTGCCCCTCCAAGAAATCATTGAGGGATTCCATCTTTCCAGATCTCTGCGTAAGCTTGCGATGAGCTGCGGATAGTTTTTACCATACAGTTGCCCTACCTTGTGTGTTAATGTTATGCCCAGATATTTTATGCCTTCCTTTGCGATCTTAATGTTCAGTACTTTTGCTTCCCTTTCTATTCTCCCTCTGTCCCCCGCCAGAATTAATATTTCCGATTTATTTCTGTTAATTTTTAGGCCAGAGATGGCCCCTAAGTCTTCCAGCTCCCCCACCACTGCCGCTAGTGTTCGGCCCGGGTGTGCCAGTGCGATTAACATGTCATCTGCATATGCAATCACCTTGTGTTGCATGCCTGCCATGTCTATCCCTTTGATGTAAGTGGACTCTCTTAATTTCATCAGTAGGGGTTCTAGAAAGATAGCATAGAGTAGCGGGGACAGCGGGCAGCCTTGTTTTGTACCTCTTGATATTAATACCTTCTCCGTTACCTCCCCGTTGATGGCCACTCTACTGGATGGGGAGTTGTAGTTCGCTCTTATTCTTGCTATAGATTGTTCCCCAAATCCCATACACTTCAGAGTTTTAAATAGCATGGACCATTCAACCCTGTCGAAGGTCTTCTCGGCATCGACTGCTAGGAGGACCGCTGGGGTATGCGTTATGCCCATTTTTTCCACTAGGTGAATGAGCCTTCTCAGGTTGTCGTGGGTTTGCCTACCCGGGATGAAGCCCGATTGGTCTGGATTAATGAACTTTGGGAGAAGCGGGAATAGTCTTGCTGCTAGTATTTTAGTGTAGATTTTTGCATCTATATTTATTAGGGATATGAACAAGTTACTTCTTACCTTGTAACATTCTTTCGACGGGATGTTCCTCTGACGTATTCCTTATCTTTGATAATACGTTTCCAGCTTGCTGGCCTCGGAAATTGTTTCTGTAGAGGGCGCTGCGTGTCGATTCCGCCGAGTCGATGTCCCTCGACGGCCACCGTATCGGCGCCGACGTCACCATGCCCATAAATAGCCACGCGCTGCGTCCGTTGCTCAGTTCTGTTTTGTAGCATAAGAAAAGTCATGAACTGAATTGGTTATTGACCTTGAAGGAGCGCAAGCGGCAACCACAAGGGAAGTATCACTGCAGGGATGGATGGGAGGGGCGACAAGGAATACGTCGGAGGACCATCCCGTCGAAAGAACGTTACAAGGTAAGAAGTAACTTGTTCTTCGAAGGGATTGTGTCCTCCGACGTATTCCTTATCTTTGATAGACTCCCATAGCAGTGGCATGTAATTGGAGGTGGGAGTGAGAATGTTATGTATCCCTTTAGGGATGGACCGAATGTAATACGGCCTTGCCAAATCTGGTCTCTTGAGTAGTGGAGGAATCCAAGTTGTAAAATGTTGTGAATGTATGTGCGGACGACCATGTGGCAGCCGCACATATGTCTCGGACCGGTACCCCTCTTTGGAGAGCCGAAGAGGCTGCGATACCCCTGGTTGAATGAGCCCTGAGATTTTGGGGTGGCTCTTTCCCTGCCAGTTTGTAACATTCCAGAATGGCCAAAATAATCCACCTGGAGATGGTTTGTTTTGTTATGGGTAGTCCCAACTTGTGACCTGAGTATCCTACAAACAGTTGGTCTGCTTGCCTGATTCTAGCCATTCTGTTGATGTAAAAGCTGAGAGCTCGCCTTGGGTCCAGCCTATGTAGCCTTTCCTCTTTCCCCGGATGGGGAGGAGGGTAGAACGAAGGTAAGGTAATTTTCAGAGTAATATGAAATTCAGAAACCACCTTTGGGAGGAAATTAGGCTTCACCTGTAGGACAACTTTGTCCTTGTGGAAGATTGTATGTGGGGGTTTACAGGAGAGAGCTTGTAGCTCGCTCACTCTCCTAGCAGATGTTAATGCTACCAATAGGACAGTTTTAAGCGTGAGAAATCTCAGCGCACAAGAGTGAAGTGGTTCGAATGGAGTGTCCATTAGGAAGTTTAAGACTAAATGTAAGTCCCATAAGGGAACCTGGAATGGTTTTGGAGGAAAACATTAGTTAATCCCTTGAGAAATTGTACCACTAGAGGAAGTTTGAAATACGATGGTTCCTCCGCAGTGCACTTGAAGATAGAAAGCGCTCGAGATAGCCTTTTACAGTGCAAACTTGAAGTCCTGAGTTTGCCAAGTAGAGTAGAAACGATAACACTGTTGGTGTACCACATGAAAAAGGGTCGATATTCTCTTCCCGACACCAGCTGCAAAATTTGTTCCAACGGCAGCGGTATAAAGACTTTGTTGCTGGCCTTCTGGCCGAAAGCAACACCTCCATGACGTCATCAAGGAGATGCCAATCCTTGTACCACACCCTTTCAGAAGCCAAGCGTGAAGGTTGAGGGTTCTGGTGTCCGGATGGAGAACCTGACCTCCCTTCTGCGAGAGAAGATTCTCCTTGAGTGGAAGACAGATTGGAGGACAGATGGACATATTTAGAAGGTCCGGGTACCACGTTCTCCTGGCCCAATCCGGGGCAATTTGGATCATGGTTTTCCGGAATCTTCTCAACCTCCTGATCATTTGAGGAATAACAGGGACTGGTGGGAACGCGTAAAGGAGTGGAACCTCCCAGTCCACTACCAACGCGTCTCCTAGAGCTCCTCTCGGGGGAAATTCCCTTGAACAGAACAGATTGCACTTCCTGTTGGTGCTTGTGGCGAACAGATCCACCTGAGGGGTTCCCCAAAGGGCGAAGATCTCTTGAAGGACTTCCTGAGCTAGCTCCCACTTGTGGGAGACTGTGCTCTGCCTGCTCAGAGCGTCCGCTGTCAAGTTCTTCTCTCCGGCTAGGTGGACTGCCGATAGAGAGATTCCTTGTTGGATTGCCCAAATCCAGAGCTGCATCGCCTCTCTGCACAATGGCAGTGACCCTACGCCTCCTCTTTTGTTGAAGTAGTGCATGGCCACCGTGTTGTCCGTCATTATCAGGACATTTCTCCCCTGTACTGATAGCAGGAAAGCTTTCAGTGCTAGTCTGGAGCTGGAGGGCCTGAAGGATCTGAGAGAGAGTTACCATCTTGAACTTGTCCTTCCTGAGGAACTTGTTCAATTCTCGTAAGTCCAGGATGGGTCTCAGTCCTCCGTCCTTCTTTGGTATGAGAAAGTAGAGGGAGTACCAGCCCTTGTTCCTGTCCAGGGGCGTTGCTAGGGGGGGGGCGAAGGGGCTATAGCCCCTGATCTTTTGGTTGTAGCCCTGGATAGAATCTCAGGAGCTACAGCCAAAAGACTAGCTAGCCCCCAGTCCCAACAGTTCTGCCATCAGGGTAGCCCCGGGTCTTTTCCAGACCTAGCAACTCGCCTGTTCCTGTCCGCTACAGGTACCGGTTCTATGGCACCTTTCTCTAGCAGGTCTATAATTTCCTGCAAGAGGAGCGGATCTGGAACTTTTAGAGAGCTGTTCCCCAGTGGATGACTCTGAGGAATGTGTAGAAAGGGTAGGCAGTAACCGTGGGCAACTGTCTCCAATGCCCAAGCATCTGACGTTATAGCCTGCCATTCCGTCAGATGGTGAGTTAACCTGCCCCCTACAGGTGTATTGTGTGGAAAGGCCTCAGAGTGGTTTGGGGGCGGCTGATGCAGATGCCGAGGGTAAAGAGGCACCTGCTGCTGCTGCGGCCTTAGTACTTTTGACCCATCCACCTCAGGCGGATCTCCTTTGGCCTCTTTGAGCCGGCTGTCCTCTGCCTTTCCCGAATGCGGAATAATAGCGAAAGGACTTTCCTCTCCCAGAGGTTCCTGAGGGGTGAAAAGGAGTTTGACGGATAGCAGCTCCTAAAGATTTTGCTGCTGCTTTAGAAGTCTGCAACTTTTCCAGACTGTCATCAGCCTTTTTCCCGAATAGTGAAGAGCCGTCAAAGGGCATATTCAAAGGTCTGGCCTGTACATCTGGAGAAAAGTCAGACTTTCGCAACCACGCATGCCTGCGGATTGTTGTACTTGCCGCCATGGCCCTGCTGATACTGTCAGCGGAATCGATGCCAGTTTGAAGTGATTCGCACATGGCATCCTTGCCATCTTTAATAATGTTAAGGAAGGCTTCCTTTTCCTCTCCTTCGGGTATGCAGTCAGCCGCTGATGAAGCACACTCCCATAGTGTGTGACTGAACCTGGCGAGCGTACAGGTGGCGTTGATGGTCTTCAACGCCATACTACAAGCAGAGAAGACTTTCTTCGCCATAGAATCGTACCTCTTGTCATCTCTATCCCGTGGGACAGTAGGGTAAGCGGTCCTACTGCTAGATGAAGTTGCCGCTTGAATCACCAGGCTCTCTGGAGTCGGGTGTTTTGATAAGTATTCAGGGTCAGCAGCCGCTACCCTATACTTGGTTGACAATCTTTTATTGACCGCAGGGATAACTTCAGGAGTTTCCCAATTAGATGTAATTTTCCTTTGTAAGGCTGCATGGAAGGGGACCACAGGGTCCTCCTGTGGACCTTTGTCTAATATGTCTGTTAGGTCATCCTGTTGAAAAACAGGTGAAGGCGCAGACCAACCCATAAATTCAATAATTCTTGCCATAAGGGTTCTATAGGGTGTTTCGGCATGTTCTCCTGGGTCTGGTTTAACAAATTCCACTTCTGGGGGAGTGTCCAGCCCACTTGCCTCATGTAGTGACTCCTGTAGGTCCTTCAGCCTTCTTTCCTCAGAGGTGAAATCCTCTGAAATAGGCAGTGTGGTCCTCTGAAAACCAAATGTTTCCTGGTCAGAATCTTCCCCCTCTTCATAAATTGAAGATAGTCCAGGGTACTCTGACCTCTGAAATGGTGTAAAACCCATCTCTAAGGCAGAAGGAGCAAAACTCGTCATTATTGGGCGATAAAATGTCGGTCGTCGACGCCGATGTGACAGGCTTCGAAGGCGCCAAGAACGGCGTCGAAAAAACTGGAAGGGGTCTCGAAGAACTCGAGAGGATCGGGATCCTACTCGAGGACATCGACGACAGTCTCGGCGTTGTGCCGGAGGCCCTTGGAATCACCGTTGGCTGTGGAGTGGCCTTAGTCTTCTCTTTCATCAGCGTCGATGTCGGTGTCAAGTCGATCGACCGATGCGTCGAGGAACCCTTCGACAACAGCGTCGATGGCGCCGATCCGTGCGTCGAAGGAATCTTCGAAGACGGCGTTGAAGACGTTGCCTTCTTACCCGATGGCTCGTGGCGCTCTCGGGTAGAATGTTTCGCCGGGTGCTGCGACTCGCGGCGTTTTTTGGTTTTTTGGGTTTTTCACCCACCGGGGGGGAATTCCGCTTGTGGAATTCGTCTCACCTCCCGGCCGCGTACTGGAGTTGGATCGCCTGCGCCGCAGCTCCCTTTGTGTCACGGCTCCTTTGCTTCGCGGTCCCTTCTGCTTGCGGAGGATGGTGGGCGGTGCCTCCGCTGCGTCCTGGTGGCCCCGCCGAGGTTTGTCTCTGTGGATGGGGCGGTGGGAGGGAACTCCCGCCCAGACCCCCGGCTCAATTCTTTTAGTACTCCGCCCCGCTGGGCGCTTCTAACCTGGATTGCCCATCGCAGGGCCCGACCACGATCACCTCCTGATGGGGGATGGGCGGACTCCACACCCCGCACCTATTCGCCGCGCCTGACCCTCTTGAGGCCCGATGGTCCCTCCTGGGGGCCCGGGAGAGTGGCGGGGAGCGATCCCATCGCTCGCCACGTCTGTTTTGCCGCTTAATGGTGCTTTCTTCGGCGGCCCGGGCAGAGCGCGTTCTAATCGCGTCCTAGCGCTCCGGCGGCCATCTTGGAATCCACGATATGGAATTTTTGACCCACCTGATTGACAAATCTAAGTCTAATATTGGGGGCCTATGGCATCCCTTCTTTGACAAGTAAGGGAGAACAGCATAAAACACAAGATGCATCCTGGACGGGTTCCCAGGTCTGAACATAGTGGTTTGGTCACCCCCGCCCCCTGATCATGAAGATATCGGTCGGAGTGGGAGATGCTGCCTACATGTGTTGGCCCTTGCGTTTTGAGTGACCCACACCCATTTTAAGAGTACCCTATGCCTGTGACACGTCTTTGCCAGACAATGTGTTGGACCCTATTGTTATTATCATCCTCTGAACCATGGTATGGGAGAGGGAGGGAGGGGGGAATAAGTTGTGATTATTTTTTTTATTGTTCACTTTGTTGGTTGTATCATTGCATCATTTATGTATGTCATAACCACAAAAACCTTAATAAAAATTGAATTTAAAAAAAAAAAATGCAGCCACTTTGACAAGGTTGCATTGAAATGGGCCAAAAAGATCCACATGGTTGACGAAAATCCCCTTTGTACAAGTTCTCTCTGTTCACCTTATACCAAGTTAACAGCTAAACAAACCCAGATGAAACCCAAGATCGGGTAACAGGGCTAGGTGAGTCTCTAGGGTGGCCAACTATCTTGCATTTTGCGGGACTGTCCCAATTTCATGTGCCATGTCACACACACAGCCAGCTCATCACAGGAATAAGCCCCGACTTTTCTCCTCTGAAGCAGGATCAACTGTCCAATGTCTTCCCAGACTATGGTTTTGTGTGACAGTTGAAAGCGCAGGGAAGCACAGAGCCTTTATCACTGATCCCCCCAACACCCCCAGGCTCAGCGTTGTGTCAACCTCATTTCATAAACCGATTAGAGGTTGATGACACACGCAGGGGTGCCTGGGTAAGGACTGCTGTCCCCTAAAAGGTGCAATTAGTGGGTGAGAATAAATGTGAGGGGAGTATAATGCTGCATGTTGTGTAAAATAATGGCTCAAACAGATTACCTTATATTGAATTCTCTTTCAATGTGAATACCTTTTTTTTTTTTTTAAACCAAATGATATTTTTTTTACGGTCCACATTCTTTTGCAGGCTGCTACTGCAATCGTGAATTCTGGGTGTCAAAAATGAAACTATTCATGTCTTTTTGCGTGACCTATTTTCGATAGCAATATATATAATGTCAGGTGGGATTCTTATGTGGTTTGTGTACTGTTCAAGGCATCGATAGGAAAACCAATTATTTTGTCTTTGGAAACCCAAACCTTAAAAAATATTTATGACCTATCACTGGGAAAATATGTAGTCAAGTGCTTAAAACTTTAACGAAATGTGCTATCCTGAGAAAATCATTTAATCTTACTGTACCTGATCTGCTGACATTGGGTGTCGCTAAAGGGGATTTTGTTTTCAGTTTTTGCTTTGAAGAAAAACCCTCATGGGTCACTAAACTATTGAGTTGTTGCATATTAATACAAGTGAATATTTATATATTGCACAGCACATTATTCTCTTAACTTCCACATGAAATCCTCTGTTGATGTCTTTACCAATGGTGTCCTAGAGTATTGAAGACTGATATTACTGCTTGCTTATAATGTTATTTACTGTGATGTTGCTTCTTATCATGTCAATCTATATCTTGCAAATTAGGGTTCTGAAAATCTCTTGTTGGGTAGGTCCGGAAGACAAATTAGAACAGATCAGTGCCTTGTATGCCCAACAGTCCCACAGTGCTGTGATTCTGTTGTTCTGTGTATGTGTTAAAGAGCCTCTTGGAGGAGGGTGAGAGCAAGCATCGGCCCCTGTTGGCAGTCTTACTACACAGCAACATATTTCTTTCTTTCATGGCATTAAATGTGTACCTGTTACAGGCTGCCCTTTGCTGGCTGCTGTCACCTTAACTGAAGACTTTAAATGTGCGCTTTGCAGCAAGTGACAGACGGCCTTTGATATGACACAGCATCCAGCAGTGTTATCCCCTCTGTCTTTTACTCTGGTTTCATCTGTGTTAGCACCTTGCCGACAGAGCAATTATTCACTTTTCAGTGGTAGTTTAGTGTTTCAGCTTCCCTCTGGATGTCTGCCCCTAAAGAGCAGTCCTTTATACTGATTTTTATTTAAGCAGCCCAAGGGTGCCACCGACTATGTCCACCTCACTAACTGCAGGCAATGGGGGGAGGGGAGGAATCATATTGAAATGGACCTCATGAGCCCAGACAATTGTTTAGCTCAAACCTTTGAGCGAGCCTTAAGACCGCTCTTTATTTTTTTTTAATGTGCCTGACTGCCAGCAAGCAGAGATGAGGGCATGTGTTGTGTCTGATGTGAGGAGATTGGAAGGGTGATGGACCAGGACACAACAGGGCCCTTCTGTTAAAGCTTGCCGGCCCTCCCGATCCTGCAGTTGCGGGTCTGGAGGCTGTATTCGTACTGGAGGCTGCCCGCGCTCCGCTCGATTTACCTGGGGATGCTTGGCCTCCACTTCTCTGCCACCGGGTGCATGGCGGTGACTCGTACCCCCTCGGTTGCCCAGGGTCGCGGGGCGCTGCCATGTTGTTCCTGTGCTTCACAAACATCCCAGCGTTCATCACGTGACCACATATGCCAGCACAGGCATTGCCAGGCAACCGGACCCAACAACCTCGTTATGGCGCCGGGGCTTAAAAGAACTGCAAGCGTCTAACTCGGCACGTCTCAACTTTGTTGTCCACGCTTCCTCCTTTTCTTCTGTTCTCCGTTCACCCGTGCTGGGTGCATCCTAGTCCTGACTTCTTTCCTGGCCTTGCCTGCCCTCTCTTCCTTGTGGTCTCATTCCCTCTGCCTTGCTCCTTGCCCCTTGGCTGCCTCCTGGTTTGCTGGATCCTGATCACCTTTGCTGTTTACACCTGAACCATCCTACTCTGTCGGTAACAAGGTCTGGCTCAGTACCCATGATATGCCTCTACGTAACTGTCCCCGGAAATTTGCACCTCGTTTTATGGGTCCTTTTGATATCATCAAGAAGGTGTCTTCTGTGCGCTTTCCATCTGGCATGTCCATCCAGTGTTGCACGTGTCCCTTTTCAAACCTTTCCTGCCAGACTCCTTTCATCGGACTTGTCCGCGTCCAGCGCCTATGCCTGTCAATAGGGATCTTGAATATGAGGTCAAGGCCATATGTGATGCCTGGTTATCCCGAGGCCAGCTCCAGTACCCGATCTTTGGAGCGCACCTCGCATATGCATTCCCAATGTTTGCTTCAGTGTTTTTATGAACAGTTTTCCCTGGAAGCCCGGTGCCCCAGTTCTTTCTGTGGGGGAGAAGGGGTAGAGTGTTACACCTCGCCGGCCCTCCCGATCCCACGGTCTCAGGTCTGGAGGCTGTATTCGCACTGGCGGCTGCCCGCACGCCGCTTCACTTAGCTGGGGACGCTTGGCCACCACATCTCTTCCTCCGGGACCACAGCAGAGACTCATACCTCCTCGATGGTGGTTGCCCAGGGTCGCTGGGCACTACCAAGTTGTTCCGGTGCCTAACGAACATCATAGCATTTGTCACGTGACCGCATACACCAGCCCAGGCGTTGCCAGGCAGCCTTTTTTTTTTTTTTAATTTATTTTTATTTTCAATAAAACCAAACAAAATAACACACATTACAACTGTTTAGGACGTATATAATCAGCATCAAACCATCACATTATACAGTATATGTCTCGGTCCTCCTACTCCCACCCCACAAACTAGAGCCGGCACACTCATGTCATCTATGGGAGCATTATCAGGTATCGCAGTGCTTGTGCACTCAGAGTCCTCTGATTCGTTATTGTCTTGGTGAGGATTTGGCATAGAGGTCACCAATTGCCGCCAGGCCAACAAGGGCCCTACTTCCTCCTCTCCACCCCTAGTAACCACTTCAAACCAAACTACGGATTCCGCCTCCGCCCATCTGAGGGGGTCCGTCCACCATAGCTCCACCTTGGATCTGTGGGCCGCCTTCCAACCCATTGCGATCCTGCGCTTGGCCAGGATGTAGGCTAAGTCCTTCATTTTGCTTATGTGCTTTAAATCCCGTGGCCTGGGAAAAATCCCGAGCATGCATGGCCAAGCTGATCCCACGTCCAGCTCCACTCCCCCACCAGCCAATTTAGTTTTAATCTCATCCCGAAATCTGTGCACCTCAGGGCAAGTCCAGAACATGTGTAGCAGCCCCGCTTCCACCTCCCCACACCTGGGACATTTTTGCGTAGCCGAGCCTCCAAACCTTGCAATTTTCCCGGAAGTCAAATAAGCCCTGTGAGTGACATACAATTGGAGTTGTTGGAGTCTCGCATTCCGGGATACCTTTTTATGGTACCTTTGGGCTCTCTCCCATTGCCCATCTGTCATGGGTCCTCCTACTTCCCCCTCCCAGTCCTGCCTCAATTGAAGCAGCTCCTTCCCTACCTTTGCCCTTAGAAGCTCGTATATTCTAGATATCTCGTGCCCGCCCTCCGAAACATCATACATCGTTTCCAGGGAGGCATCAGGGTCATCCGCTAGCACTGTCTCCGGCCATCTCTCCCTTACCCGTTTCATGAGCCTAGCGTAGGTTATATACTGGCCTCTATGCACCCCTGTCTCTTCTTGCAACCTCTGACATTCCAATGCCTCCCCTTCCTGCCATATGTCCCCAAGGGTGGCCAGGCCCACCGGTTCGCAATATCTACGGACCGCTTTGAACAGTTGTGAGTCGTTCCCGCATAGTGCCACCAGCGGGGCCTGCTGAGAGAACGGCTCTATGTCACCCATCATTCTCCACATTCTGCGCCAAACCTCCTAGCCCAGCCTCAACAGCCGCCCTCTTCCCACCAGTTTGTTCTTTTGTAACCACACCACTTCATTAAAAAAGTATGGGGCCGAGTCTTTCCGCAGAAGCCTGGCTTCCGCCGAGTCTTCAGTCGATAGCCACCGGGCCACATACAGCAGCTGCCCCGCCAGATAATAAAGCTCAAAATTTGGCAGGCCTATGCCCCCCTTGTCACATGGGTTCTGGAGTTTCCACAGGGCCACTCTGTTCCTGGAGTTACCCCATATGAACCCCCTGCACACGCTATGAAGTCTCACAAATAGGCTCCTGGGAATCAAAAACGGACATTCACAAAGAAGTGCAGGAGTCTGGGCAGCACCACAATCTTAAGCAAGGCCACTCTCCCCATATTGGTCAGGGGCAATCTGGACCAAAACACCATGCTGTTCTTGACCCACTCTATTGCTCGCTCTGGATTATGTTGGTGCTCCGCCTCGATCCTGTGGTAAATATTTACTCCCAAATACGTAAATGTCTCAGTCTGCCATGGTATCGGCAGGCTAGGCAGCCTCTGTAACGGGACATTCTTGTATCTACCCAAGGGGAACAGACTAGACTTCCTAGGGTTCACCGATATGCCCGAGAGGGTGGCATATCGGTCCATCACCTCTAGCACATACTGCAAGTTCTCCTCCGGATAGCGCAGATAAAGGAGAATGTCATCTGCGTACAGCGATACCAGGTGTCTACCACTTACTGTACTAATCCCCACCTCCCTGTATTGTTGCCTCAGACATATTGCCAGCTGCTCTAATGCCAGAATGTATAGCATGGACGACCAGGGGCATCCCTGTCTGGTCCCCCTGCTGAGTTGCCAGGTCTCTGAGATTATGGATCCTGTTTTAACTCTCGCCACTGGGGTGCTGTATAACAACTGGACCCACCTGATATACCCAGGTCCCTTTCCGTATCCCCTCAGGGCTGCTTTCAACCAAGGCCATTGCACCGAGTCAAAGGCTTTGACCGCGTCTAGCGACAGGATGGCCAGCTCACCCGTATCTTCCTCAGTGTGGTCAATGGTCTGGTGTAGCCTCCTATGGTTATCTGTGATGTTCCTGCCGGGGACATATCCCGTCTGGTCTGGGTGTTTCAGCTTACCGATCACCCTCTTCAGCCTATTGGCCAGCACTGCCGTAAGTATTTTGCTGTCCTGATTCAGCATGGACAAGGGTCTGTAAAACCCACACTCCGCGGCCGGCTTGCCTGGTTTTAGGAGTGGGATGATCATCGCCTCGCAAAGGGACAATGGCAGTTCCCCCTGCTCATAGGCTTCGTTGAACATAGCAAGCAGTGGCTGAAGCAGCTCCCGTTTGTATGTCTTGTAAAACTCGCTAGGCAACCCGTCCGTCCCGGGTGCCTTACACGTGGGCAAATGTTGGATCACCACCTCCAGCTCTTCTGAGGTGATAGGGGCGTCCAGTTCCGCGCGTTCTAGGTCATCCAGGGTGGGCAGCTCTATGTCCTCTAACGTGTCCAGTATGTCCTGGCTCCTATCCTCCCCTGCGTCCTCTTATAAGTGTCTGTAAAACTTGAACTCCTCGTTCATCCCCTCCTGGGTATTACAGATGCGACCTTCCTCATCCCTTATCTCACTGATCACTGTGCGGGGGGTCTCACTCTTATACAGCCAGGCCAGCAATCTGCCCGGCTTATCGCCCCCTGCGTGTAGCCTCGACGTATATTTCTTGTAATTTAGTCTACATAACCTATCCCAGAGTCCACTGCAGGTTAACTGTAGGTCTTTTATCTCATCGCTATTCTTCCGGGCGGTATCCCCATGTCTCGTGAGGCCCTCCAGCTCCCTTTCCGTTTCCTGAAGTTCCCTTTCAATGCCCCCCTGGAGCCCTTTAGATTTCAAAATGGCTACTCCACTCACCACCACCTTGAACGCATCCCATACTGTTCCAACCGAGCACACACTGCCCATGTTTATATCAAAATATTCCTCGATGGCCTCCCTCAAATCCTCCCGGAACCCCTCATCTTGTAATGCCTCAGTCCTAAGTCTCCATGTCGGGATCCGCGCTCTGGGGGGTTGGTGTCGCCACTCTACCACCAAAGGCGAGTGATGCCTCGTGTGCAGGTCATGTGGTGCTGCATAGTGCGAGTATTGCCTATCCATTGGATGCAACCTTCTCCACACGTCTTCTAGGTCTAGATCTTTTAACAATGTCCCCAGTGCTTTGGCCGCCGGCGCCGGCTTCCCCGCTTTGTCGACTGACCTATCTATTTTGGGAATCAGGGTGCAATTAAAGTCCCCTCCCCACACCACCGCACCCCCAACCAGGGGGCTAATTTTGCTGTAAAGGGACCTAAAATAAGCCGATGTATCATGGTTGGGGGCGTACAGATTTATGATATGCACTTCCCTATTCTCCAGGAGTCCTGTCACCGCCACCATTCTGCCCTCTGGGTCTACCGTTGAGCTAAGCACCTGGAGCGGCACGTGCGGTGCCACCCAAATGATAACCCCTCTAGCGTACGCAGAATACGTAGCCCCCACAACATGTCCCCTCCATTTTCGCCTGACAACCTCCAACTTCTCCCTTGTGAGGTGAGTCTCCGGCAACAGGGCCACATCAATGTGCATCCTTTTTAGATACAGCATCACTTTGTTACGTTTCAGATAGCTGTTAAGGCCCCGTACATTCCAGGTCACAATTCTGAGGTTACCCGATGCCATCTACTCGGTTTGTTCCCAACCCACCTATCCCTTCAATGCTTCCCTTGATGGTTTGTTTTCCAGCCCTCTCTCTCCCCCCTCAACACTTTCCCCCCTCCCTGTTCCCCAATTCCCATCCACTGCATACAACCCAGCCCCTCCTCCCACCCTGCCCTACCCCAACAAATGCCCAGCTCCATCCCTGGATCTCAGGCCCACCCGCGTCTGGTCCTGTCCTGTCGCCGAGGACTAGGACTCCGCGGGGCGTCACCGATCTAACAGTGACCTAACTAAGAATATTACTATTGGGTACAAGGGATTCCACCTAGGGGCTCCCAGTCGTCTATTTTAGGATTGTAGCGTCCAGCGGGTCCAGCCAGTTGATACTACAACACACTCCCCACCAGCTTAATACAACTCTATAATCAAGTCCCAATGTCTTGGCCATGTCACCCTAGGTGCCACAGCCGTCTGCTACTTATCTCCTGCAGCTCCCATCTGGACATCCGGTTCTTGAGGTTGGCCCTGCATGTCCAGCCAGTCCATTGCCTTAGTCAGCGTCTCGAAAAAAAGGGATCTGTTCTTATAAAACACTTTCAGCTTGGGTGGGTAGAGCAACCTGTAGCGATGGCCTGCTTCCTTCAGCCACCTTTTCACTGATCCAAAGTTCATCCTACTACGCTGTACAAGCAGCGTATAGTCCCGGTAGGCCGTGATTTTTGCAGAACCCTTTTCGATTGTTCCTCCCCTCCGGAAAAATTTGAGGATCTTCTCCCGATCCCGATAGTTCAGGATCTTTGCGATCAGCAGCCGCAGGGGGGGCTCCAGGGGGCGGTCTCCTTGTCAAGGCCCTGTGCGCCCTTTCAACCGCGAACCCCTGGGTCAGCACCCCGCCTATTATCTCCTGTAAAAGCATGGATTCCACGTATTCTGTGGGGTTTGACCCTTCCATTCCTTCCGGCAGGCCCACTATACGGATGTTATTGCGTCTGGCGCGCCCTTCTGCTTGCTCAGCTCTGTCCTCCAGATTGCCCACCCGTTGCACGAGGGCATGGAGCTCCTTTCCATGTGCGGCGCACGCCTCCATGTTCGGGGCCATCTCCTTTTCCAAGGCCCCAGTGCGCTCCGCAATCGTTCGCACGTCCTGTCTCAGCAGGTTCACCACCTCCTGGACCGCTCCGATCTTGAGGTCCAGACCCTCCTGCAGCTCTTTCATTGCCTGGCCCAACTTAGTCTCCCAGGCCACCTTTAAGTCTGCGATCGCTGCCAGCACCTCCTGGATCGTGCCCGGTGTTTCCGCCGTTGCCGTGGGGGGGTCTCCTTGCTCTTGCCCCCCTCCGCTTCTGGGGGCGACCTGACGTAGGTCTCCATCGTGGACTGTCGGATCCTGGGTCTAACCAGTTTAGAGGACATCCTGCTATGTTAACTGGGCGAGGGCCTGCCGTGCCTTCCTCCACACAAAGGTCTGCGTGGTCACGGACCACTCTCAGCAGGCCAAGCATGTACTTGTATGTACTAGTCTCTTCTCTCGCGCCCAGAGTGGGCCGTCTCCTCCCATGTGCTCGTACCCTCTTGGTGTCGTGGCCCGGTCTCTGTCGTGTTCCTTCTGTGGCCAGTGCTCGAGTGCGCTCACCTATTCGCCGCACTCCCTTTGTTCCCCCTCTTCCGCGATCACAAGGCCATCCGGCCCACAATGCCCAGGCCCAGAGGGGCCGCTTTAAGTGCCGGGGATCAGCAATGGTCTCACGTCGGCTTCAACCACTGGCCTGTGCCGATGTTTCGCTGTGGAAAACTGCAGCCACCACCGCCCGCTCGTTCGCGTCGGCCCCAGGATCCGCGGCCACCTAATTGGTATGCTGCCACAATGAATCCTCCTGGGTTCCGCCCGCGTTCGATCCGATTACGCCACGGGCCCATCGTCGGTTACCAATGTGAAGCAACAGCGCATTTCGGTCAAGTGCCGCAGTCTGCTTCTAATCGCTGGTCTTGGAGTTCGATGCAGGGGCTTTACAGGACCTATATCTCGTGACCCCTGTTGTCCTCTTTGTCTCTGCCGCTATTTTGTTCCACTCGCCGATCTGGGGCCCGCGGCTCGCAGACGATTATAACTCAGTGTCCTCACCCTCCACTCGCATCAAAGTTTCGGCGAGTGTAGCCATCATCTTCACACGCATGGGCATTATTTTTCAGTGCTGGCCGGTTCCCGTGCAGGCACTTCTCCAGGATCATTGTAGGATCAGCGGAGCTCCACGAGAGCACGTCCCTTTACATGGCCGTCCAAGCCACACCCCCCCGACCCAACAACCTTGTTATGGTGCCAGGGCATAAAATAACTTTCTTGTTGTCCACGCTCCCTACTTTTCTTCTGTTCTCCATTCAACCGCCCTGGTGCTTCCTTGTCCTGACTTCTGTCCTTGCCTTGCCTACCCTCTATTCTCTTCCCTGTGGTCTCTTTCTCTATGCCTTGCTCCTTACCCCATGGCTGCCTCCTGGTTTGCTGGATCCTGGTCTCCTGTGCTGTTTACATCTCCTCCATCGTGGTGCCCCAGTCCAGTGACTTGCACTGCTCCTGCATCACGTTAATCTGGGGCACCCTCTCATGGTGCAGGAAGACCAACCCTGCACCTGGCTGCGATTCATTATTCATAGTCAGTTGGCAGATGTAGGGGGGGTTTTTGGTACCGCCTTTTCTTCACTAACACTAGAGACAAAGTGGCGACCCTGGCTCAACGGCCTTCATGCTCAGGTATGCGCCCGTGCACAATGCTGCTTGACACAGTCGTCTAGTGCTAAATCCACCTCTGCTGAGTGCTTGATTCACTGTATTTTAGTGCAGCGGAAGTGTTGGTGTTGGTGCATGGAGGAATTATCTTTTGCTCGCCTGGAATTGTGCCTGGTTTGATACAGAACACTGCACCTTTAAGAATTGGGTCACCTGATTTGAAGACTGCTTATAGCTTCCACCCTTCACGAAAGCGAAGCGAATGTGCAAAAGAAGTGTTCATTGGTGTTCGGTGGGAGAGCCGCGGAACATCCTGCCACCGACGATGACATTGATCTAGAAGAAACAAACAGCAATAAACACAGTAAGCCTAACTCTCTCCGTCTCTCCGTCTGGGGCTTCGGATTTCTTATTTATTCCACCGATCAGAGTACATTGATATTAAGCACACGGTATTCCATTATTGACTCTATTGCCCGTAGCGACCGCAACACGGCAGGTGACTGCGGAGGATGTGGCCTCTTTCAACACAATCTGCGATCTGAGAAAATATAATATACATGAGCATGCGAGAGCTTCTATTGATCATTGCGAGGCAACTGCAGAGGCTGTTGCCTCTTTGAATCTTGCCATACTCTGAGAATGGCTGAACTGCTTCCCAGCCGAAGTAACAGTGTCTCAATCTTTAACATCATTTAAACCCAAGGAATCCCTGAACGGTGGAAATAACGACAAGGTGAGCACCCTTACAAATGACTGACAAGGGGCCCCAAGGTCTGTCTAGACCTTCAACGAGACTGGCGATTAAAACTGCTTTGGCTTCCCTACCGTCGCAAGCCTTTCCCCGCAAGCCCTCCCTCAGTCTCACACACAAACACCTATGATACAAACACTGCGGCGACTATAAAACAAGCCGACATGCAAGATGTATCGCCAAAGGAGAACCATGACTCCCAAGCATGGCATGTTGCCAACATAATTACAACTATGGGGCCAGAACTTGCTGACAATGACCAGAGGATTCTGGCTCCCGGATCCCTGGCACCACAAGCATTTGGAGAACGATTACTGGAAACAAATGACCACGTTCATGCTGAACCAGTGTCACTAATACGGGAACTACGGACAGTACCATAACTAAGAAAAAACAAAATTGGGACATGCAAACAGACGCTTGATAATGCGCCAATTTCCCACTCATCACTCCTCAAAGCACAACACAAGGAGCCCACAATGACACCTGTTGAGCACCAGGAAAAAGCAACAACTACACCAGCAGAGCTCAATATCACTCTGAAGAAAACAGCGCAAAAAAACAAAGCATTGCAGGCAAAAATTAAGTGGGAGGCCAAATTTTATAAAACAAAAAGACACTTGCTACAGATGGAAAATCACAGAAGCAAAAAAGTGGAAAGACTGTCGCTATATATCAAGGAAATTGAAGACATAATGGAAAACCAAGAAAAAAGAGCATTAATATTTGATCTATCTGATGCTCGGCATCCCCAAAGCCAAACGAGAATGACATCAACTCCTCTACTGGAACCTAACACGATGCCTTGTAAACAGAATTTAGGAATAACCCGCAAACCCTTAAAGAACTAAGCAATTATTTTGTACGATGATGAAACAGAACCATTGCAACTGGAGAACGCGCATAAGACCACAACTTCTAAATGTAACAACCACAGTGAATGCCCGCGTGAAGCCCTACCAACTTCGATGATGGAACTGCAAAACATTATGACAACATTTCGACACATGCAATACTCCAGTCTCTGAAACTTTACAAAACCATTGCAGAAAACATCAGAGACCAAGCAACCCTTTTAGCAATGATCCAGACCAAACTTAATCGAATGGAGTGTTTAATATCCAAAATACAAACCAGAATGGATTATGAAGCAGAAGCCTCCCACCAATGGTAGACAAGATTATTCGACATTGCCTGCAAGGATAGAGCAGAGAAAGCCCAAATCACGGCAACAATCCTGGATACCTTGGCTGACAAACAACTGAAAAATACCCCAAGCCCAGATACTGAAAATGGGAATGCCAATAATCCTCATTTGTCAACTGAAGACGCCAAATTAGATGTCTGAATGAAATCACTGGACGGAAATGGCAATACGCGAACATCTGTAAATCACCCGGGACAAACTAATGAAGAGATACTGGATACCCTGAATGATTTTCCAGCACCAACTTTACAACACAATCTGGCTCCATCACAAACCAATACAAAAGGATTCCAACAAGCCCAGAAAGCGGATGCATGTATAACAAACCTGCCACAAGACTTTGCGATCTTCAATCGACAGATCCATGATTTCAAACGAACCGCATCGCAAAAAAAAGAGAAACAAAAGAACTCTATGGCACAATCAAAGAACAAAAACACAAAAAAGGAGTTTGCAGGCTTTCCGGAGGAATCTATCGCTACCAGGGAAACAACAAACAAATCAACATTGCGCGACAACACCCCCAACCACGGTAAAAGAAAAATCCAAACAGCCTGATCTAGACACCCTTCCGCACAAGAAGTTAGATACAGATGAAGAGTGATCAGATCATAATAAGATGGACATGTCCATACACATGGAACATCCGCAAGAAATTGAATCTACACCTCCACAGCAAGCAATAATTCCACGAACTAAGACAATTGACAAATAAGTAGTACAAGAGGTGTCCAACCATGAAGAATCATCTCTAATTCTATGACAAGACCGGAGGCGAGCATTATGCTCATCTCCTTTATTACTGCCAAAGACAGCAATTCAAATAACAATTTTTTATTTCAAAACTTTTCATTTTGTATTTTTTTTTTCAAAGAACTTTTTTATTTTTTTTATTTTTCTTTAAACAGCATTTGAGAGTAAACAGTCTCACAGTGGGGCTCCACTACAACTCCCATGAGGCTCTCTGCAATCTGTAGTCCCTGCCTCAGTTTCACCCTCCAATGATAGTGCCCCAACTGGTATAAACTCCTCCTGGCTAAAGGTGCCTTCCTGTTCTTTTTTTCTGCCAGGCACAGATAAGTGGCATTTTGCTTTCATTCCCTATTGTTAGTTTCTTAGCGTTCTCAGTCAGGACGCGCGTGTAGTAGACACTTCTAGACACGTTATGCAGTTGCGTTATTAATCTTCAGTGACCGTTGTTTATTTAAGCGCAGCGTCTGGGTCACGCGTGTAATCCGAAATTCCAGTCAGTGCCACTTGCATTCTCGAGCGCGGTCCGCGCGAACAAGAATAGATATATTAGACAAGATACACGGAGGGGAAACAGCCCACGAGCGTCATCGCTAGCGCTTGGGCTAGTTTCCCCTCCAGTACCCCTCAGCCGTCATACGCGATCATCCGGAAGCGAGCCGCCAGCTGAACACGATTGCGGCGTCGCTCATTGCAAGCCCTGCGCAAGCGCACGCATGCGCATCCGCATGCACAGAGGCCATTTCGGTTTGCCTTACTCATTAACGGCCGCGCAGTGCACGATCTCCTGAGTTTCACCTCGTAAGATTCGCGCTCCCAACCAGAGGCATAAAAAAAAAAAAGAAAAAAGTGTTGAGAGGGGGATTAAGACCGAGTAGCATATAGAAGTGCTACATACTGACCCTTTCAAACGGCTGCTGAGCTGAGAGGTCAGGAAAGTTTCCCTCCATTCCCAAGTGACTTCCACTCACTGGAATTGCAGAATGGCGTCAGACAGAGGCCAGGAATACTGGGAGGAATACGAGGAGCAGGAGGAGGAGCTGCTGGAGGAAGAGAGGGATCTATCCCTCAGTTTCAAAAAAGTCCTAGGGGACTCCCTTGCCAGAGCTGTAGCTCAGGGAGTACAACCCATTCAGGAGAGACTGTTAGCTCTTGAGAATATTTTGGGCAGTAACGCTGGCTTACAAGATCCTGATAAGGGGACCTCCACAAAAAATAAGCCTCTGGATGACTCTAATAGGGGGTGTAAAACCACTCGGAAGAGGAAACACGCTTCTACCCCCCGGGTTCAATTAAGGGGACTAGAGAGGAGCCCCTGGAGGCAGCTGATGCGTTCCTCAGACTAAAAGAAGCCTTCATGGCCAGATCAGCTATGCCCAGCCCCCACACCCCCTACCCAGGGGAAGAAAATATAGGGAATGCTGCTTCGTCATCAGAAGAATTTGATCATGAAGAAGAAGATGACGAGTCCCAAATCATAGAGAAGGTACCAAATCATCCCAAAGCAGCAGGTATCACTCAAGCCAGCATAGTGGAAGGTACCCCCGAAGACGATATCTCTGATATGTTTGAACCGGACTCAATCCGTCATCCACGATCCACTAAGTGGACCCCGTCACCTAGAGGGCGACATACATGGCTAAAAGAATAAGGCAGCCGCTAGAGAAGGAGACAAGGTTTAGACTCAGAGCCGAGTGACCCAGGCCTGAGCTGAATGGCAAAGCATCTGAGAGGCCCGAGCTAGACCCCAAGATGCTCTCCTTTGTCTCCAAAGCAAGTAAGGACCTCAGGGAAGGCATGGACCGCGCATGGTGGTCCTGCCAAGACAAGGTTCTTGACCGATCAGGTCCCATTGCTAAAATAATGGACTTGGCAGAAAGGTCCAAAGACACGGGAAGTCTTGATTCTATTAAAGACACAGAGGCGAGCATTATCCCTCCCTGAGGGAATTCAAGTAAGAAATTAATGACAGATGTGACAATCTAACATATTTCTTTCAGACGCAGGTAAGAGAGAACGAATTCCGCTCCGTAATGTATCATATTTCTTTTATTTAAGGGGAAGAACAGAAAAACTCTCGAGAGTAGCGTGAAGGAACGACAGGGCTGCAGTTCAGAGAAGGAAAGGACAGGCAGCAAAGTATTCATCAGACTAGGACTTACACCAGGACACTCAAAAGTTTAAGTCATCAAAAAAGAAGAGGAAGGCACCTTTAGCCAGGAGGAGTTTATACCAGTTGGGGTACTATCATTGGAGGGTGAAACTGAGGCAGGGACTACAGATTGCAGAGAGCATCATGGGAGTTGTAGTGGAGCCCCAGTGTGACACTGTTTACTCTCAAATGCTGTTTAAAAAAAAATTTAAAAAAATAAATACAAAATTAAAAGTTCTGAAATAAAAAATGGTTATTTGAATTGCTGTGTTTGGCAATAATAAAGGAGATAAGCATAATGCTCGCCGTCCGTGTCTTTAATAGAATCAAGACTTCCTGCGCTGTGCGCTTTGGCAATCTTCATTATCTTGGATGAATACGAAGAAACAGCAAAGGACGATACATTAAATCAGTCAGTATTAGGAGAAACAATCTCAGATGAGGATTTCTCCATGCTGATCCCTGAGGAACTCCACAAGAGAGGGGGGCAGGGGCACAACAGAAAGGAGGGAGAGAGACTGATTGAGAGTGATCCGCCAAGAAAGCTATGAACCAGTCAAGGACTTGGCCAGAGATCCCGGCCTCAGAGAGCCGGGCGATGAGGAGAGAGTGGTTGACCGTCTCCCTCACCTCCACATGTGTACTTGGCAGAGACTTATCACAAAGGCAGCAGGGACTGGTGGAAACGTGTACAGGAGTGGAAACTCCCAGTCCACTACGAACACATCCCCTAGAGCTCCTCTCGAGGGAAATTCCCTTGAACAAAACAGATCGCACTTCCTGTTGGTACTGGTGGCAGACAGATCCACTTGAGGGGTTCCCCAAAGGGCGAAGATCTCCTGAAGGACTTCCTGAGCTAGTTCCCACTCGTGGGAGACTATGTCCTGCCTCCTCAGAGCGTCCGCCGTCAAGGTCTTCTCTCCGGCTAGGTGAACTGCTGATAGAGAGATTCCTTCTTGAATTGCCCAAAACCAGAGCTGCATTGCCTCTCTGCACAGTGGCAGTGATCCTACGCCTCCTCTTTTGTTGAGGTAGTGCATGGCCACTGTGTTGTCCGTCATTATCAGGACATTTTTCCCCTGTACAGATGGCAGAAAAGCCTTCAGCGCTAGTCTGATTGCTCTCAGCTCTAACAGGTTGATATGTAGTCTGGACTCCGATAGAGACCAACGACCGCTGATGGTCAAGTCGTTGGTATGGGCTCCCCACCCCTTGAGTGAGGCATCTGGGACTACTGTTATCTCCGGCCATGGTTGCCAAAACAGTTCTCCCTTCAAGATGTTCTTCTGGCAGGCCCACCACTGAAGGTCTCGAGCCACCTTGTCCGGAACCTGAAGGAGGTCTGTCATTCTCCCTGAGAATTGCGACCACTGAATTCTCAGTGCCCACTGAAGAGATCTCATTCTCAGGCGAGTCTCTGGCACAAGGAAGATGCAGGATGCCATGAGGCCTAGCAACCTCAAAAAGTCGAAGGCTGGGAGACGTTGGGCATTTTGAAACTTGGTGACCAACTGCAGAATATCTTGAGCCCTCACCTCTGGTGGCGAGGCTTTTCCCAGGGAAGTGTCCAGGACCGCTCCAATGAACTGGAGTCTCTGTGATGGCATCATCTGTGACTTCTTTAAATTGAGGGAGAAGCCCAGTTTGTGAAGGAAGTGGCAGACATAATCTAGCTGAATCTGAGCTTGTTCCGGGGATACAGCTCTGATCAGCCAATCGTCCAGGTACGGGTAGACGTGAATCCCTTCCCTCAGACTTGCAGCCACTACTGACATTAGCTTGGTGAAGACCCTCGGGCAGAGGTCAGCCCAAATGGCAGAACTCGAAATTGATAATGAGAGCCGTCAATTGCGAACCTCAGGTATTTCCTGTGTTTGAGATGGATTGGCACATGGAAATAAGCACCCTGGAGGTCCAGAGATACCAGCCAGTCCTGGAGCTGGAGGGCCTGAAGGATCTGAGAGAGAGTTACCATCTTGAACTTGTCCTTCCTCAGGAACTTGTTCAATTCTCGTAAGTCCAAGATAGGTCTCAGTCCTCCTCCGTCTTTCTTCGGTATGAGAAAGTAGGGGAGAGTACCAGCCCTTGTTCTTCTCCGCTACAGGTACCGGTTCTATGGCACCTTTCTCTAGCAGGTCTATAATTTCCTGCAAGAGGAGCGGATCTGGAACTTTCAGAGAGCTGTTCCCTGGTGGATGACTCTGAGGGATGCGTAGAAAAGGCAGGCAGTAACCTTGGGCCACTGTCTCCAATGCCCAAGCATCTGATGTAATAGCCTGCCATTTTGTCAGATGTTGAGTTAACCTGCCCCCCTACTGGTGTCTTGTGAGGAGAGTCCTCAGAGCTGTTTGGAGGTGGCTGATGCAGATGCCGAGGGTAAAGAGGCACCTGCTGCTGCTGCAGCTTTTGTATTTTTACCCCGTCCACCTCAGGTGAATTTTTTCTGACCCCTTTGAACCGGCTGTCCTCTGCCTCTTCCGAATGCAGAATAGAAGCGAAAGGACTTACCTCTCCAAGAGGTTCCTGAGGGGCGATATGGTGTCTGACGGATTGCAGCTCCCAGGGATTTTGCTGCTGCCTTTGATGTTTGAAGCTTTTCTAAACTGTCATCCGTCTTCTTACCTAACAAGGAAGAGCCATCAAAGGGCATACTCAAGAGTTTGCTTTGCACATCTGGAGCAAAACCAGACTTCCGCAACCAAGCAAATCTCCTGGTTGTTGTGCTTACCGCCATGGCCCTGCTGATGCTGTCAGCAGAATCGATGCCAGTTTGTAGGGATTCGCACATAGCGTCTTTACCATCCTTGATGATGTTTAGGAACGCTTCCCTTTCTTCTCCCTCAGGGAGGCAGTCAACCGCTGATGAAGCACACTCCCAAAGTGTGTGGCTGAACCTTGCGAGCATACAAGTAGCATTGATGGATTTCAACACCATGCTACATGCAGAAAAGACTTTTCTGGCCATAGAGTCATATCTCCTATCATAGCTGTCCTGTGGAACAGTAGGGTAAGCCGATTTACTACCTGATGAAGTAGCTGCCTGAACAACCAGACTATCCGGAGTTGGGTGTTTGGATAAATATTCAGGGTCAGCAGAAGCTACCCTATATTTAGCTGATAATTTTCTGTTAACCGCCGGGATTACCTCAGGTGTTTCCCAGTTTGCCAATATTCTCCTTTGTAATGCTGCATGAAATGGCACCACAGGATCCTCCTCTGGACCTTTGACCAAGATGTCTGTGAGGTTGTCTTGCTGAAAAGCAGGTGAGGGTGTATTATCCTTGCCATCAAGGTTCTATAAGGGGTTTCAGCATGTTCCCCTGGGTCTAGTCTGGCAAATTCCACTTCTGGGAAAGTGTCCAACCCACTTGCTTCCTGTAAGGATTCTTGGAGGTCTTTAAACCTACCTTCCTCAGAGGTAAATTCCTCTGGTACAGGAGTTGCAGATTCCTGCAACTCAAAAGGTCTTTCCTGATCCGAATCCTCCCCTTCTTCATAAATAGATAAGACTCTGGAGTGATCAGGTCTTGAAATTGGTATAAATCCCATTTCCAGAGCAGAAGGGGCCAAATTCGTCATGATTAGCTGAGAAAACGTCATTGACGCGGATGTTAAAGGCTTCAAAGCCATCGAAAAAGGCGTCGAGAAAGGTGGTAGAGGCCTCGATGAACTCGAGAGTATCGGAATTCTACTCGAGGTTGTCGACGACATTCTCGTGATCGAGGCTCTGGGTATGGTCACTGGCTGTGAGGTGGCCGTGGGTTTGTCCTTTCTCGGCGTCGACTCGACTGACCTGTGCGTCGAAGAACCCTTCAATAACGGCGTCGAAGACGCGACTTTGCCTTTACTCGAGGGTTTGTGATGCTCTCGAGTGGCTTCTTTAGCAGGTTTCTGCGACTCGCAGCGTTTGGATTTTTCGGGTCTTTCAGCCAGAGTATCACCCTCATCAGTCTTCGAGGGGGTCAAGGCCGCTTTCTCGAAGACGCTCAGCATCTTTTTCCTGAATTCCTCCCACTCAGCCTGAGAGCTATGTTTTGTGGGGCAGGAGACCCTTTTTGGGGAAACGGAAGAAGAACAAGACTAGGAAGGAGATCTTCGACGTCTCTTTTTTTAATGCTTAGCTCTCAAAGAGTGATGGTAACTGCTTCGAGACCTAGAACGAGAATGTCTTTTGTGATGGCGAGGAGACGCAGGTTTCGACTCTGCCGAGGAAACTTTCGAAGAAGTTTTAACTGCCTTACCTCTCTCGAGCTTCCCCTTACGCTCCTTCAAGGCTTTCGCCATCATGGACATGCAGTCCTCGCACTCCAAACAATGGTGCTCGATTCCCAGGCACCACAAACAGATCCTGTGAGGATCCGTCAACGACATTTTCTTTCCACAGTCTCGACATTTTTTGAAGCCGGACCGTGGAGTCGTCGGTTCGGATGAGGAAGCCATCGAGTACGAGTCGGTATTCACGAGAAATAATGAAGTATATTTGACTGAAGAACTGAGCAACGATACTCCGAGGCCCCACGAAGCGCGGAAAAACGGAACTGAGCAACGAACGCTGCGCGAGTCTATTTATATGCGTGATGACGTCAGCGCCGATACAGAGGCTGTCGAGGGACATCGGCTCGAGGGACGTCGACGCGCAGCGCCCTCTACTGAAAAAAATTTCCGAGGCAGGCATGCTGGGAGATAATCTATCAAAGATAAGGTATACGTCGGAGGACAAAATCTCTCCGAATGAACATGCCAATTACAAATCTACCAGATCATATGTTTACAAGAAACTTGGGTCACACCCTCCACCCCTATCTGTGAGGGATATGATGTCCACAATAATGCCGCTATCAAAACAAATAAAGGAAGACCAGCTGCAGGTCTATTGACCCAAATAAAATAAAGTGGTTCATTTGAAGTATTGAAGTCAATGAACCCCAATTCATGGTCCCAGATTACTATGTTCCAATATCAAACGCCAGACAATCACAGGCAGAACCTCAACAAAATAGTAGGAATTTTCAATATTTACTGGAATTCTATGGCCATAGACACTACAACTTTTATTGATACGATAGCAACTGCTATCGACGACCATCGATCTAAACATCTGAAATCAGAGATCATTGTCTGTGGGGATCTGAATGTCCATTTGTATCCCCCTGATGGCAGAACACTAGAAACTCAAGAGAAAACAACTAAAGCACGTATTTGGTCAAACGAAATGCATAAAAGACAGCCAAGGCTGATCAATGAAAATACATTGGACAATTCACAACCCAAACCCACCTGGAAAGGCCATGCGTCGGAGGTAATTCTAGACTATGTCTATGTATCTGAAGGGATATTTTTAAAAAATTATGAATTTCACAAACTCAGCAAAAGTGAATAGCGACCACAACAGACTTGCCAGAGTATGGACCGAAAAAGTATGTGCAAACAAAATAATTTATTTACCGAAATTGACGCTTAATAGCGCCATGACTCGTTTAAGAATACCGGAAAAACATCTTCCCGCCCTCTCGGACAAATTCAAGTCTGCTCTATGACAGCAAGATGACAAGCTTGACTATACGGATATCTTAACACCTTTTATATACGTAGCCCACAATCAACAGAAACACAAGCAAATACACACATGCATATAACACCATGATAGCATCACATTTTTTTTTACTAAATACAAAACGTCATAAACGAGATGGAGGTAATTAAAAAGCTAAAACAGTCCTATAATTGGATAAAAAGCATGAGAATCATCACTGCTCAGAAAGATGCAGAAGAGATGCTGAAAGCCCTAAAGGACCACAACAACAGGAATCTATGGGCTCTATTGAATGAAAGAAACAACCACTCTACTGCACTGATCCAAAATGTACCAGGGAACATATGGAGGCATTTTACTGCCCTTTATAAAAAATTTGGACTGCAAAATGAATATAATGGTGGGATGAACTGGAATCTAAAATGGGAACACGCAGACATAATGCATCAGATCCAAAATTTCAATCCATCTCGAGCTCCGGGGCCCGATGGGCTAACTAATGCCCAACTAAAACAAAATCCAATAGTTTGGGCAGACATGAAATCTTCAATACAATTGAGAGAACCAACATGATTGCTGCATCATGGAAGACGGCCATACTGATCCCAATCTTCAAGCGCGGAGATAGACATCTGGCTATACATTATCAACCTATAGCGTTTAGATCCGCTGGGTATGGTCTTTGCTTCACTCGTGTTACAGAAGCTAGTAAAATGGAAAAACGATGTAGGGAGATTAGATCAGAGGCAGACAGGATTTGTCAAGAATACCGGCACAATGATTAAACCCGATTATACTAAATCTCCTAAAACTAGAAGCAATCAAAGACAACACTACAACTGTTGCGTTTTTTTTTTTTACCTTGAACTTGCATTTAATGCAATAAACAGAGGTAAACTCTGGGAAGAACTCAGAGCATGGGAATGCCCTGATAACATCTTACAACCAATAATAGCTCTGTACACGAACACATCAATTAAAGTAAGACTAACACAAAGTGGCCCCATAGCCTCCGCAATAATGACAGCTAACGGATTAAAACAAGGATGCACGCTAGCTGCAACGCTATTCAATCTATATATATATCGGATTTACCTGAACATCAGGCAACCTTGATAGTAAACCCACCTATATTGAATCAAACAAAAGTCGCACATATATTATTTGCAGATCTGGTATGCTTTGACAAAACAAACATTGGATTACAAAGGACTATTGACCACCTAATGGTATACATAAAAAAATTATCTAAAAATAAATGTGGAAAAAACCAAAACTATGAGGCTAAAACAGAAAGGAAGAAAAAAACCTTTACCATTATTCCTCAATAGATCTAAGATTGAAACAGTAACAGCATTCAAATATCTAGGCCTTACGATAAACCAGTCGGAAACGGAAAAAGAATGGATCGAGAAACTAAAAGAGAAAGCTTCATGTCTTGCGTTTCAAGGAAAGATCATACACAACAAATACGGGGCCTACTCCCTACAACCAGTGATAGCGTTTTACACGCAAAAAATAATGACCATTGTAACATACGGAGCAGAAACCATGCTGAATGAGACCAATAACATCTGGACTTTGGTAGAAAGCTTAATATGGCGGAAAATATTGGCCTTACCAGCAACTTTTCCAGCCCCTCACATCCGACATGGGCTAGGCCTCCAACCACTGGAAGCTATGAAAAACTGGTAGACACTGATGTAATCCAGAAACAACCATCTAACAGACAAGATCCCATCAATTGATATTCTTCGTAATAATCTGAATGCTATCAAAGCAAGAGCCCTCGGAATATGGAAAGAATCTTGTAATAAATTTTTAGAGCTTGAAGAAATTCAACTAGAAATGTTGATAAAATCGCCCCCAAAAAGTCAAAATAATGATAATGATGTATTATTTATATAGCGCCTTAATCCAAAGCGCTTTACATAGCACATATTTACATACAATATCACCCATCTGAAATTGGTACTCATTTATCGACCTCGGAAGGATGAAAGGCTGAGTTGGCCTTGCCAGGATTCAAACCTGCGGCCTGCAGATCACGCTCAGATCGCAGCAGCGAGCGCTCAACCCGCTGAGCTATTTTACCAGCATAATAAAGCACAATACTGGCAAAATAAAGCTCCAAAGAAACGATTGGATCAGAACAATCCATCTAAACTCCACATACAAGTTGTCACTAACACATAATATTGACATAAGACTACTGCACCACCTTCCTCAATACCTGCATCAGTTTCCGGATCGTAGGATTAGAGACCAATTCCTCAGATTACTACTTAATTTACTGCCGGCACGCGAACGATTAGCAATGACAAAACAAATTCCTGAATAACTCTCCTTTTGCCGATTCTGTTAAGATGAGACCCAAACGGAGACCTTGTACCACATTATTATGGTCTGTACTGCATTACAGAACAAAAGAAAACATTTCAGAGATATGTGGCTGCAACAAACCATTTAATTAGATCCAGCCAAACGACGTGCCACCATTTTGATTGGAAATGACAGGAAACTCATAACGATCATACAGTTTTGGGAATCGATCGACTCAGAAAATCAAATAAAGCTCTTACCTTGAAAACAACAAATGTAAAGAACTGCTGCGATCTGGCTACCCTAATGAATTTGATAACCTATTAATTTTTACTCTTCTTTGCTAATTTTAAAGAGAACTGTGAATGAGTGAAAAGGTTTTCAAACTAAAACATTCAATAAAAAGAAATTACATTTTTTTTAAAGTATTTTATTAAGATGTCTGTTTTTTTAACAATGTGTATACTGATTAAAATATCTTTTTTTCACTGATCCCTGTCCCACAGTCTAAATAACGTAAGACAGACACCTATAATCTGACTTGTTAATATTCACAGCCCTTGTGCGTGAAAGTAAGGTAGCTACTTTGTGGGTGGCAACCAACAAAAGGGCAACATTTTTCAAGGAAGGGGGAGACATGGAAGGACCCGACAGCCAGGCAACCACAGTATGGCTGTCCCAGTATAGACGGCAGGTCTAAAAAAAAAATATATTGGTCATCGGAGAACGATACAATGTTTACGTTTTCCATATTTCTACTTAATAGTGCTCTGCCAACCAAATGGGTTGTCCTTGAAAGAAAATAATACAAATGAGCATAAAAGTCCTCTTTTTTTTTATAGGGTCCTGTTGGTTTGTTTGTTTATTAATTAATTTAGTAATGCACACTGAATCCTTAGGTAGCTGGGCGCAGCAGATACAAGGATACTTGAAGCTTAGTTACAACATGTAAAAGGTACAGTGATAATACAGGTGAGTCCTGAAGGACGGTACAATGGGTACAGTAAAACATACATGGTCAGGTGCAGAGGTAAGTACGGCATAGAAACCAGGTATCGGATGTCATTGGCTCGTAACCAGTTCAGCATGTTGCGTCTGAATCTGAGGTATGGCTGATCAGTTCTAATGTCACAGGTTTCCCACCTTCTCACCTGTCTATGTTGTTTGTTGGAGTTCTTCGATGGAGTCTTCTTTCGCACAGTTCGGGTCTTGTATAACCCTGTGCATAGGTCCTCGGGTTTCAGCGTGCGTTCAGCGTCCCGTCTTCTGGGAACGTTCAGATGTCCGGGAAAAGTCCAGGAAAAGGTGAAGAGTGCGCTCGGCGAACGAGTGCACGGAGATCCAGGAAGCAATCGAGGACAAAAGGAGGGGGATTGGAGGAGGAGGAATATCGGGCTACCGGGAGCCAGGAATCGAAGGATGTAGCAAAAGCGAACTACGACAGCACACGTCTAGCCACGGCAAGCGGTAGCGTTGAGACGCGCAGGGCCGCGGGGGCGTGTCCGCTTTATAGAACGTAGTGCGCACAACGTGGAAACTGGTAAACAGCGTTCTGCGTTCGGTGGCCATGTTGGGAGTACTGCTGAGTGCAAGCCCCTATGGGTCAGGGATCAGGAAGTCCAGAAAGGGCGCGTCCGATGGTTCATGACAGCATGCCTCCTCCGAAGGCCTAATCCTCCGGGTTTGCCCGGGTGTATAAAATGGTACCTTTGAAGTAGTCTGGGGCATTTAGGTTCGAGACTGGTTCCCAGGTGCGTTCACTGGGTGGGTACCCTTTCCATTCAACCGGATACTGTAACTGACCACGTCTGTACCTGGAGTCACATATTCTGGACACTTCGTATTCTAGCTAGTCATTGACAACCACAGGAGTAGATCTTGGGGCAGTCCGGGAGGTCTGGACGTATGGTTTCATTAGAGACGTGTGAAACACTGGGTGGATCCTCCTCCAGGAGTCTGGTAGTTTGAGTCAGAAGGCCAATGGGTTAATGATTTCCTTTATGGAAAAGGGGCCATAGTACCGGGGAGCCAACTTATTTGGTCGTAAGTGTCGAGGCAGTAGTTTCGAGGTAGCCAGACCTTATCACCTACTGCATAATAAGGTCCTAGTCTTCTTTTGGAGTCCGCATAGTGCTTGGTGTTAGTTTGGGCCCTTTCGAGGTGTTCTTTGGCTTCCTTGTGTACGTTGATGAAGTTTCAATCCAGGAGTCGTCTGTAGGAACTGGTGTAGGGTGTGGGAGAATGGATCGTAGAACCAAAGGGTGGAATCCCTGGCTGCAGAAGAAGGGGCTGGTCTTGACAGCTGAGTGATCAGAATTGTTGTAGGCGAATTCAGCCCCAGGTATTAACAGTGACCAATCGTCCTGGACCTTGGTGGTGAAGCAAGGAAGATACTGCTCCAGGGCTTGGTTCACACGTTCGGTAGCTCCGTTGGTCTGTGGATAACCTGAGGAGAGGGCACGTTGGATACCTAGTATCCGGCATAAGTGTTTCCAGAATTGTGATATGTATTGAGGTCGTCTGTTTGATATGATCTTGGAAGGGAGTCCATGAAGTAGGAATATGTGTTCCAGGAAGATTTCAGCGAGTTCTGAGGAAGATGGTAATTTATACAAGGGTGTAAAATGAGCCAGGTGAGTGAATAAATCAATGGTAACGATGATAATTGTGTATCCCCTGGAAGGTGGTAGTTCCACAATAAAGTCCGTAGCGATGAATTCCCTGGGTCTTGTTGGTAGCATTGGTTGGAGTAGGAGACCCGCCAGCCTCTTGTTATCATGCTTGTTTTGATTGCAGACTGCACAGGCTTGGATGTACTGCTAGACGTCAACTTTCATTTTCGGCCACCAAAACTGTCTTTGTATTAAACGGAGAGTGTTGGTAATGCCACAATGTCCTGAATGAAGGGTATCACGACAGAGGCTTGTAATCCTTCATCGCAGTCTCTGTATGGGGATGACCAGGCCATTATCCTTGAACAAATACCTGTCCTTTGTTTTAAGATTCCATCGATTCTTCCCAGTAAATTCCTTCCAGATCTCAGAGGACTGGGTTTGAATCCAAATGTCTTCCAGGAGAGTGATTGCTTGGGCTATAAAAAATGTATGGGGAAACATCTTTGGGAAGGATCGATCTTCAAGAGTTTCATAGTCGGGACGTCGGGATAAGGCGTCAGCAATTATGTTGTGTGTTCCAGGAACATGATGGATTTGGAACTGGTACTAGGCAAAGAAGAAGGCTTAACGGGCTTGACGACTATTCCTGCATTCCAGGGATTGTAGAACTTGAAGATTCCGATCTGTACGGACCTGAACAGGAGGTTTTGCTCCCAGGAGTAGATGACGCCACTCTGTGAAGGCTTGATAGATGGCCAACAGTTCCTTTTCCAGAACAGAATAATGGGTCTCGCTAGGAGTTAGGGTTCGTGAGAAATAAGCGATGGGGTGTTCTAACTTGTCCTCGAATTCCTGCTTTAGGACTGCTCCGGTGGCGTAGTTGGAGGCATCCGTCTCCACTAGGAAAGGACGATCAATGTCAGGTTGAACCAGGATGGGGGCTTGTGTAAACTCCGACTTCAATCATTGGAACGCCTCATCCTGGGCTGCTGTCCAGAGGAAGAGAGTATCCTTCTTTAACAATGTAATGATCGGTTGAACTATCTCCGAAAAGGAAGGTATGAATTCCGGTAGAAGTTGGCAAGCCACAGGAAGGATTGAATCTATTTCACAGTAGTTGGAACAGGCCAGGATAGTATGGAATTTACTTTTGAGTGGTCCATTCCAATTCCTTCTGGACTAAGGACAAATCCGAGATAGTAACAGTAGAGACATGAAAAAGGCATTTCTCGGGTTTAGTCAGGAGCTTATGTTCATGTAGCCACTGTAAGACTGCCTTAACATGCTCTTCATGCTTAAGATGATCCTTGGAGTATCTCAGTATATCGTCCAGGTAAACTATGACGAAGAGGAACAGCATATCAGAGAATACCCGGTCCATAAAACGTTGGAAGACTGCTGGGGCATTGGCGAGTCCGAAGGGCATAACCAGGTATTCAAAGCGACCAAAGGGTGTTCTAAAGGCGTTTTTCCATTCGTCACCTTCCTTTTTACGGATCAGATGGTAGGCACCTCTGAGATCGAATTTCGTGACGACTACAGCTCCTCTCACTGCTTCCAGGATATCCGAGATTAAGGGCAATGGGTAGCGGTCCTTGAGGGTGCATTGATTAAGACCACGATAATCAAGACAAGGCCTAAGCTCCTTAGTGTCTTTCTTGGGAACGAAAAACAACGAAGCTCCCGCCGGGGATTTGGATGGTCGTATGGTACCATTTTCTAGGTTGGTATCCAAGTATTCTCGGAGGGCCCTTTTCTCTGGTTCTGATAGATAAACATCCTGCCAAAGGGAATCAATGCTGAGGGTTCAGTATCAATAGCGCAGTCTTCAGGTCTGCGAGGGGGTAGGGCTTGAACTATGGCAGTTGAAAATACATCAGTGTAATCCTGATAGGCCCTGGGGACCTGTATAATATTTGAGACCGTGAATGGGCCTTGCTGGTCTGTCAGTGTACCTTCAGAGGATATTGACGAGGAATCCAGGGATAGACAGTGAGACATACAATGTTCAGAGAAAAAGAAACAAGGATCGTGCTGCCCAGTTGATGTATGGGTTGTGCTTCTGTAACCAGGGCATGCCCAATACCATTGGGTAATGGGCAGATTTTATGATGTCAAATTTGATCGTCTCTTGATGATGGTTTATCGAGAGCTGGATCTCTTTGGTTTGCAGGGTTATTGGTCCTGAAGAGAGAGGTCTTCCATCGATGGCCTCTACAGGTTGCATGATGTCTCGAGTTTCATATGGAATGTGGTGGGTAGTGACCCTATCCTGATCTATAAATATCCCCATGGCCCCACAATCCACTAATGCCTGAATGGGGTAAGTTTCTTTCTTGGACGGCGATAGAAAGGCCTGCAAGATCACAAGGTTGTTTTGTCCAGGAGAGTTCAAGGATGGAATAGATGTGGAGCAAACATCTCTCTCCCGAAGCTGTGCTCCATCTAGGATCGGGAGCTGGTGTTTCCCGAACGCTGTGGAGGGGCCAAAGGACATTCTCTCACAAGATGTTTATCTGAGGCACAGTACATACACAGCCCGGTGTGGATCCGTCGCAATCTTTCTTGCAGGGATATGGGTCCACAGGAGGCCCCCAGTTGCATGGGTTCTGGGTCTGTGACGGGGCAGGAGGGGGCTCGGGTTTAGAGGAAGATTCTATAGAGGTTTTTTGGTAAGGCATTTTTTTTCCTTCTTTTCCGCCTTCCTTTCCTGGATACGAAAGTCTATTTGTAAAGAGAGGTCCATAAGAGCCTGGAAGGAACCTGGGCGAGCTACCCTGGCTAGCTCGTCTTTTATCTCTTCATTTAGTCCTCTCCGAAATAGGTTAAAGCAGGCCTCCGAGGACCAATCTGCTTCCTTGGCCAGTTGCTTAAAGCGTGTTACATAGGTAAGCATATCCTGGGACCCTTGTTGAAAATCCAATAGACGTCCTTTGGCACTGTAAACCTGTTCTGGGCGATCAAACATGGTCTTTAGGGCCCGTACGAACCCTTCATAATCGTCCAGGAGGGCATCTCCAGAATTAACTAAGGGCGTAGCCCAGGTTAATGCATTCCTGGAAAGATGCGGATTCATAAAGCCCACCTTTGCCCTGGGGGTGGAAAAGGGCTTAAAGGTAAAGTGCACTAAACACGAATCAAGGAAGCCACAAAGGTTCTTTGATGAGCCATCATACTTATCCACTAGTCCGCCCAGCAATACACTTTCCTTGGTTGCGGAATCACGTGACAGGACTATTTTTAATGCAGCATTCTCGGCCTTGAGATTCTGAATTTCTGTGGTGAACTCTTGCATGCCGCGCATGAGGTCTTGAACTGCAGTCTCCATGTCCGTATCTGTATCAGTTTGTTGGCGTCTCAATCTGTCACAGGTTTCCCCCCTTCTCACCTGTCTATGTTGTTTGTTGGAGTTCTTTGATGGAGTCTTCTTTCGCACAGTTCGGGTCTTGTATAACGTTGTGCGTAGGTCCTCGGGTTCCAGCGAGCGTTCAGCGTCCCATCTTCTGGGAACGTTGAGATGTCCGGGAAAAGTCCAGGAAACGGTGAAGAGTGCGCTCGGGGAAAGAGTGCATGGAGATCCTGGAAGCAATAGAGGACAAAAGTAGGGGGGATTGAAGGAGGAGGAATATAGGGGTACCGGGAGCCAGGAATCGAAGGATGTAGCAAAAGCGAACTACGGCAGCACACGTTTAGCCACGGCAAGCGGTAGCGTTGAGACACGGAGGGCCGCGGGGGCGTGTCCGCTTTATAGAATGTAGTACATACGACGCTGAAACTGGTAAACAACATTCCGCGTTCAATGGCCATGTTGGGAGTACTGCTGAGTGCAAGCCCCTATGGGTCAGGGACCAGGAAGTCCAGAAAGGACGCATCTGATGGTTCATGACATCTAAGGGCTTGAGGTAAAGCGTTCCAGGTTTGTGCAGCTTTTACCGGGAAGCTAGAGCCGCCCGGTTTGATTAGTTTAAATCTAGGGATTTCTAGGCAGTGGGAATTGGCTGATCTGGATGGGAAGGGTCGAGGTTCTCCCGATCATCCTCTCTGTGAGGTATGGGGGAGCTGCATTATTGAGGCATTTGAAGAAGAGCGTCATCCATGCCTGAATGAGATGAGGAGGTATATCTTGTTTACCAAGGCCGTGTCCTTGTCAAAATTGCCCGAAAGGTGTATGAGGATCTGGGTGTCGTTCGCATAGTTAGTGTAGGTGACACCCAGTCTGTCCAATTTGTCAAATAGGGGCTTGGTAAAGATGTTATACATAGTCAGTGATCTCTATGTAATGCTGCAGGTGGTTTGGATCGGGTCTGCAGATGCTGAGGGGGAGGAGACTCATCGTACGATTAGCTAGGAAGGACTGGACCCAGGCTATAGCATCACTCAAGAAATGGGCAGCTGACTGACGCTAGGTGTTTGCATAAACCTGCGTGATCCACCAAGTCGAAGGCAGCTGACAAGTCGAGGAGGGGTAGCATAGCTGTTTTATCTTTGTCCTTGAGCTCGTCGATTTGGGTCTTTAAATCAATCAATGCCGTTTCCGTGCCATGTGGCCTGAATCCGGATTGTCCGGAGCCTAGTAGATGGTTCGCTTCGAGGTGGTTCTGAATTTGGAGATAAGCTACTCTGTCAATTATTTTAAGGAGGAAGGGGACCGTGGTAATGGGTCTGTAATTAGTCGGGAATGGAAGGGTCTAGAGTCTGTTTCTTCAGCAGAGGTAGAACCCAGGATTCTTTGAGGTTGTTAGGGACGGTATTGGTCTTGAAGGAGGCATTAATTAGTTTCAAAATAAACAGCGCTAGGTCTCTTGCTGCATCCTTGATAATTTGCGCCGGGCAATTGTCACCCTGACAGTTTGATGGCTTCAAGGATAGTATGATTTTCTCCATTTCTTGGTTGGAGATTTTAGTGAATCTGAATGGTGTGAGAGTGCTGGAAACTTCAGTGGATGAGGAGGGTTGCAGTTCAGTGGAGAGCAAGGAGGCTTTTTTGTTAGCCATTTTAGTTTGGAGGGATGCTATTTTGTTGGACAAGGCATTCTGGATGCTGGTGCACCATTGCTTTTCCTTAGGTACATTGTCTGTGGGGGGAAAGGGAGCTTCCATTTCACGGAGGATGGTGAATGACTCCTTGGTGTTGGAGTTGGCCTTGGAGATTCTATCATTGAAGATGTTTTTTTTTGGTGATAATTATTTCTTTTTTGTACATGTTGGCAAAGGTAGTTTTTTTTTTTTTAAAAAAAAATATTTTTATTTTATTCAAACCAAACAACAATACAACAAAACATAAATAAACACATTAAACAACATAAACACCGCAATCCCCGTCCCTCCCCCCCTATGAGCCTGTATGTTCTTCGCATTCAGCATCCGCTTCGTGTGGCAGGGTATCGCCGTCCTCAGATTCAACAGGAGCCGACACTGCTCCAAACAGTTCAGCTATCAATTTCCATGCCATGAGTGAGCCCATTTCTTCACCACCCCCCCGCGTTACTAGCCTCTTGCCACACCACTGTTTCAGCCTCCGCCCATTTTTGTAGGTCCTTCCACCAGACCTCCACCCGTGGCTTATGACACTCCTTCCATCCCATGGCGATCCTACGTTTCGCAAGTAGATATGCCAAATCTCTCAGTTTCCCAACATGTTTGAGTTTTCGCGCTCTGGGATACCCCCCCAGCAAGCAGGCCCAGGCCGAATCTACTTTGAGCGTGACCCCCTTTCCTGCTAGTTTCTGCGCCACTTCACCCCAGTAGCATGCAATTACTGGGTACGCCCAGAACATGTGTATCATGTCGGCATTCTCCTCGTCACACTTAGGGCACGCCTGGCGCCCGATATTCCGGAACTTGGATATTCTCAGAGGGGTCATGTACGCCCTATGCGTTATATATAGCTGTATCTGTTTGAACCTGTCATTTCTCAACACCTTCTTGTGATATCCCAAAGCACGTTCCCACAGCCCATCTTCCATCGGGGCTCCCATCTCGGTTTCCCTTTCCAATCTCAAGTGCACAAGGTCATTCCCGACCTTAGTCATCAACATCTCATACAATCTAGAGACCTCATGCCCGTCCTCCAATGTGTCATATATTATCTCAACCGTAGCATCCGGTTCATCCGCCAGAATAGTTTCAGGCCACCTACTCCGAATCTCCTGCACTACCCCATGATAAGTGACATATTGGCCTCTATGCAATCCCGCCACCTCCTCCAGTTCTTCAAACTCCATAATAGTCCCGTCTTGCCAAATGTCTCCTATAGTGACTAGTCCCACTGACTCCCAGTATGTCCTGATGATTACCCTCAGCTGCCTGTCTCACCTCGCCAGTGCGACCAGTGGTATCTGCGGAACACACGGCAAAGGGTCCCCCATCATCCGACAGGCTCGGCGCCACCCGTTCCGCCCCAAAGCTAGCATTCTAGGGCGCTCCATCATGTCTGCGCTGGCCACCCAGATCATCTCCCGCAAGTAAAAAGGGGTGCAGTCCCTCCCGAGCAACCTGTGTTCAGGGGTCTCTTCATTGGAGAGCCACTTAGCCACATATTGCAGTTGCGCTGCCACATAGTAGGCTTCAAAATTCGGCAGTTTAATGCTGCCTTTTTCGTAAAAGTTCTGCAGCTTCCATAATGCAACTCTGTTCCGGGTACCGTGCCACAAAAATTCCCTGCACATACTGTGCAGCTTTACAAAAAACTTCTTGGGTATCATGTATGGGATATTGTTGAAGTAATGCAAAAGCCTAGGTAATACCACCGTTTTAAGCATAGCACCTCGGCCCATCATCGCTAATGGCAATCTCTCCCAGAACCTCATGCATTTCCCGATCTTCCCAATGGCTAATTCAGTATTGTGCCTATGTTCTTCCTCTGTCGTGTGATACACGTCGATTCCTAGGTAGCGGAAAGAGCTCGTCGCCCACGGAATCTGCAACACCGGCAACCTCTCCACAGGAGTCCCCACATAGCTACCCAGCGGAAATAGAACAGATTTCTGGGGGTTCACCGCTATACCGGACAGCCTGGCATATCTCCCCATCACCTCCAAGACATACCGCAGATTTTCTTCCGGGTATCTCAGATATAGTAGCATGTCATCAGCATACAGGGATATAAGGTGACACTCCTCTCCCACCTCGATACCGATCGGGTCATATTGCTGCCGGAGGTAAATTGCTAAGGGTTCCAGGGCCAATATGTACAGCATCGGGGACCAGGGGCACCCCTGCCTAGTGCCTCTGCCCAGCTGCCATCTTTCCGACACCACTGCACCCGTGCGGACCCTGGCCAGCGGTGCACTGTATAACATCTCAGCCCACCTAATATAGCCTGGCCCCACTCCATACCCTCCTAGGGCCGCCAGCAACCACGGCCACTTGACAGAGTCGAACGCTTTAACCGCGTCCAATGCCACTATCGCCATTTCGCCGTCATCACTGCACCCCCATTCGACCACCCGGTGGAGGCGTCTATGGTTGTGAGTGATGTTCCTGCTCGGGACATAGCCCGTCTGATCAGGGTGGATTAACTCTCCGCATTCTGTTGGCCAGGACAGCTGTCAGTATCTTGCTGTCCTGGTTCAGCATCGTCAAGGGCCTGTAGGAGCCGCAACTGTGTCCCGGTTTATTGGGCTTAGGGAGCGGTATTATGATCGCCTCCCTGAGTGACTCTGGCAACCGTCCCACCTCGAACGCTTCATTAAGCATTTCTAGCATGGGCGGGAGCACCTCCTCTCCATACACTTTATAAAATTCACTAGGGAACCTGTCTGCACCTGGAGCCTTGCTGGTGGGTAACTGCCTTACAATCTCTTTCAACTCTTCCAGAGTGATCGGAGCATCCAGCTCCTCCCTCTCCTCGTCACTGACCTTAGGCAGGCCTATATCTTCCAGTACCTCGTCTATCTCCTCCTGGCTGCTCCCCTCGTCATCTTCATATAATGCCTTATAGTATTCCACAAATGCCCTATTTACACCTTCTTGGGTGTCGACCTCCTCGCCCTCTTCATTGATTACCAATCGAATCGGGGATCTCTGGGTTTCGCTCTTGTACAACCACGCTAGGAGTCGGCCCGTTTTGTCTCCTCCCGCATGCTGTCTCTCTATATACTTTTTATAATTTAAGTTACAGAGCCTTTCCCAGTATTCTGCGCACTTCTGTTGTAATTTGGAGACTACCTCCGTATCGATCCCGTCACCTTCCAACTCTCTTTCCAGCTCAGTCTCAGCTCTATGCAGATCAGCTAGAACTCCACCCATCAGTCCCTTTGACTTCGCAATGGCGATCCCCCGCATTACAACTTTAAAAGCCTCCCATAAAGTACCGGCCGACTTTACACTACCAGTATTCACCTCGAAGTAAGCAATAATCTCCTCCCTTATGTCTTCTCTGAAGACTGGGTCCCTGAGCGCCTCCGCCCTGAGGCACCATGTTGGTATGTGCGCCCTTGGGGGGCAATACTGCCACCTCAGGACCAGGGGCGAGTGATCAGAGAGAACTCTTGCTCTGTAGTCTATATGGTCACACTCCGCGACTACGTCCGGAGTGGCAAAGAAGTAGTCAAGCCTCGTATGTAGTTGATGCAGAGCCGAATAGTGCGAGTATTGCCTCACGTCTGGGTGTCTCGCTCTCCACACATCTACCAAGCCAAAGTCCGCTAGCAGCGTCTGCAATACTTTAGCCGCCGGGCTGGGCTTGGCCGTCTCATCATCCGACCTGTCCACCCTAGGATTCAATACACAATTGAAATCCCCACCCCAAATCACCGCACCCCCCAAACCTGCACTGAGCCTGGTACACAGCGTCCTAAAGTATGCCGCCGTGTTTTGGTTGGGGGGGTATGTATTTACAATGCATACTTCTTTGTTCTCTATCAGCCCCCTCACTATGACCAACCTCCCGTCCGCCTCCACAACCTCCTCAGTTAACTTAAATGGGACATGTGGCGCCACCCAAACCAGTACTCCTCTTGCATAGGCAGAGTACATTGACCCCACCGCTGTCCCTTTCCATTTCCTCCCCACCAACTCCATTTTCTCTCGCGTCAGATGCGTCTCCTGTAGCAAGGCGACATCTATCTTCTGTCGCTTCAGATACAGCATGACCTTGTTTCGCTTCAAATAACTGTTGAGCCCTCTAACGTTCCACGTTAATATCCTAAGGTCCCCCATGGTTCATCAATAGCTCCCCTTCCCCCTTCGAAGCAACCCTCCCCCCCACACTTACACACCCCAAAACCCCAACCCAACCCACTGCCCAGCTCCATCCCTGGATCTCAGGCATCCCCGCGTTTGGTTCTCCCTTGGAAACCCAATTAGAGAACCCGACAGGGTGTCACCTCACTAACAGTGACTAAACTGAACTCTAAATGGGGGTATAAAGATCGGCCCCTGGAGGCTCCTTCCTCTCGCAACCGTATCCGTGCTCACGGACCATGTTTCCTACCAACTAACGCATACATGTTCTCCAACTGCTTCAATGACTATAATCAAGTCCCACCGTCCGCAGCCCAACCAGGCCCGCAGCTTTACTTATCTCGTCCTACTTCATCTGCCTTCTGGATATCTGGCTCTTGAGGGCAGTTTTGCACGTCCAGCCACTCCATAGCATCCTCTGGAGTGTCAAAGAACAGCATCTTGTTCTTATAAAAAAACCTTTAGCTTGGCCGGGTAGAGCAGCATGTATTTGTACCCGACTTCCCACAATCTCCTCTTGACCGATCCAAAGTTCATACGACTGCGCTGTACCTGCAGGGTATAATCAGGGTAGGCAGTTATGTTCGCCGCTCCTCGTTGTATTGTTCCTCCCTTGCGGAAGTGTTCAAGGATCCTTTCCCGGTCCCGGTAATTGAGGATCTTGGCGATCACCGGCCTGGGCGGATTTCCCGGCGGCGGCTTTCTCGTTAAGGCCCTGTGCTCTCTTTCCGCCGCAAAACCCTGCGACAGGGTGCCCCCAGTGATCTCCTGCAGCAGCATATTTTCAACGAACTCCGTAGGGTTGTGACCTTCGGCCCCCTCCGGTAGGCCCACAATACGGATGTTGTTCCTCCGGGTGCGTCCTTCCGCCTCCTCCGCCCTACTCTCCAAGTTGCCCACACGTTGCACCAGGGCATGGAGCTCACGCTTCTGTGCGGCGCAGTCTGCCGCAGTAGGGCCCATTTCTTTCTCCAGAGTCTCCGTGCGCTCCGCCAGAGTCCTCACGTCCTGCCTTAGGAGGTTCACGTCTTCCTGCACCGCCCCGACCTGGAGTTCCATTGCAGTCTTCAAGTCCGTCACAGCCAGCTGGAGCTTGGTCTCCCAGGCCACCTTCAGATCCGCGATCGCCGCGAGGACCTCCTGATTCGCGCCCCCCGCGGCCATTTCCCTTGCTTGGGATTTGTCTTTACTTCTGGCTCCGTCCGGGCCAGTCGGTGTCTTGGCGTATTCGTCAAGCGTGGGCTGTTTACTCTTCGCTCTCAGGGGCTTATTAGACATTTCTTCCGTCAAATGCAGCCTCCTGTCCGCGCTTGGATCTGCAGCAGGATGTCCCAGTGCACTCTTTTGCTGTCCCTTCGCTATCGTTGCATTCCTGTCACGAGGCTCCTTTGTTCCCTGGCCCCTCCGGCCATTCTATCTTCTTCCTCGGACTCTCACAGCCCAATGATAGGCCGAACTGCGCTTCTCCTCCCTTTGAAAAGTTCTGAGGGCGCTCCCAGCACTTCCAGAAGTGCCCATGTATGTTTCCAACAACCTCTGGGATCTTTATCTGCACTTTAGTCCCTTTGCGCTCCTACAGTTCCGCCATCCAATACCGTATTGCAGGCTCTCACCTCCTGCTAAGCCCGGCCTTCACCTCATTTATCTTCAGCTGTATGCTTATTGAAAGCCGGCGCTTGGGCTACAAAAGGTCAGGGGCCTCGCTCCATGTCCAGACGCACGCTACATTTGTAGCCTTCTAGTCCAACATCCACGTTATTGTACGGGCTCAATGCCCCAGCTGTCCACTGGCCATACTGCCGCTCCCGCTTTCCTCGTGTGCCTCTATTTTGTTGCTGTAGCTCGCGCCGTACAGGTCTGCTCTCCGCCTGATACTGTATCTTTTCGTTGGAGCATTCTATGTATCCATCCCGCTTTCCGCTCCGCTTCACGCAGCGCCTTCACTTCGGCTGCCGTCCGCTCTGCATATCTTGTCAATTTCCTATGCTCAAAGCCCGCAGCCCCTCCAGTGTATGGAAGCGCTACGGATCCCATACACACAGATCCGCTGTGCGGCCAGCTCTACCCTTGCTCTCCCAAGGCTCTCCTTTCCACTTCTTCTGTCATGGGGAGCCCCGGACTGGGCGCCGCTTCTCTCGGCTCCGTTTCTTTGGCACTGCGCGTCGCACAGGGGCTCACTCACGTGGTCGCACTGCTCAGGGCTCCAGCTCCGCTGTTCTCCCCACGGCGGTCCAGTCAGCTGGGAGACAGCTCGCCGTTCACGTCCCCTTGGCCCCGGCTTCCCTTTGTCCTTAAGCCGCCATCTTGGGATCTCGCAACGATCTCCAGACGGGAGAACATGCTCAGTCTGCTCCCAGTTTCTCAGGCGTCCATAAGCTTGTATGCGCTGCATGCCTCATGCATTCATACGTCCTTCCATGTCGTATGAGGCTTCCTTGCGAGCTTTAGATGCACTTTATTTCCAGGATAATGACAGGATCTTCAGGAGCTCTCGGGAAGCACCACCTCCTACGTGGCCATGTAGCCACGCCCCCCCTGGCAAAGTTAGTTAACTGAACTTTGTTCTCATCCAAAGGGGAGTGTCGCCAAAGGGCTTGAAGTTTTCTTTTTTGAAGTCTTAGTTCTTTAAGGTGGGGTGTAAACCAGGCATTCAGTTGCGCCTTCCGTTTACTTTTGCAGAGTTTGACTGGCGCAATGATGTCGAGGGCCTTGATCATGGTGTTATTAAAGACCTCCACTAGGAGATTAGGGTCAGAGTTGCTAGTTAAGGAGTTGAGGGAGGGGAGAAGGTGAGGTCATTTGTATGGTGTAATGTTTTTTTTTTACTTCGGGACGGGAGGGGAGGTGTCATAACAAACACTTTTGGCATTTGTGACTCTATTGTGGAGGAGAAGCCGATTAAGTGGTGGTCCATCCATAGTTGCAGGACTATTTTAGTGATTGAGATGGTACAGTTCAAATCGGCAACCCAGTCAAGAGTCCTTCCTTTGATATGAGTAGGAGCAAGGACTGTTTGTGTAAGACTGTGATCCGCCAGGATAGCTGCTACTGTCTGGGCATGTTTGTCCTCAGGGTCATTGAAGCCCAGATTGAAGTCTCCCATTAGGATCTGCAAGGAGTCTTTAGTATTGTTTGCGAGAAAACTGGAGAGGTCTTCGTCAAAGGTAACCCCCTGTGTGGATGAGGACCAAAGCGCACAATCAGCATACAAATTCCACAAAGCAGCTACCCTACTTTCACACACAAGGGACGTGGATATTCACAAGTCAGAGTATAGGGATCAGTGAAAAAAAAACATATTTTAATCAGCATACACATTGTTAAAAAAACAGACACCTTAAAATTCATAACACACAATTGTGTCTAACACAAGTTGTATCCGACTGACATATGAACCTCTTCTAAATGTCTATTTATAATTAGAAAGACAAAAGGCGAGGTTAGGATTAAGAGTGAGAGGCTTATTTGCAGTACATGCACACATTTTAACCCTCTCTATTTTGTGTCTACACAAAGTTGTGTTTCTGGATCCGAGCCGAAGAGCACACCCATGAATCAATCTAATTTGTGGGCTTCCTCAGAACCGTTCAGGACACTGGATGTTAAACACACATGTCTGACTTCCACATGTCTTCAAACACGTGTTGACATGTGCGTAGGGTACTATAGAAAAATCAAACAATACCAACAATTACAAATCAATAGATACATCCCTGTGCTGTCTAAACCTAAATCTAAGATGGGAGCAAGCATCGACCATCAAATGAAAAATAAGGCAGTCCTGGTGGCGTCGTGTCAGAATAAAAGGGCCTACACTAAGAAAAACCTATTGCCAATTCCTTACAACTAATTACACAAAGTGTGGGATAAGGGTTCAATAAAGAAAGAAGTGTTCACAAATAATAAGTCAGGATGTGATTTGCCAGGGGTCTCCCTTCCCCACATTTTCAGCACGGGACAAGCTGGGACCTTAGAGCACAGCACACGCTCAAGCTTTCTCAGCACAAGCTAATAGTTCCGTTCCAGCTATCGGGTTCTTCAATGGATAAGTCTCTTCAATAAAAAGTCTCTTTCCTTCGAGGGCCTGATTTAGTGAACAACAAACAAAAATGTCCTTTCTCAATGGACTTTGGGTGAGGACCTTTCACCCTTGTATCTCCCTCCACTGGGCTCGGACCCACTTCACAAGGAGGACCATTCACTTCCCCATGTCTTCCAGTGCTTCTTACTTTCACAAGACTTAATGTCTTTTTAAACAGTTCTTCAGGCTTGGCCTCTGATTGTCGGCTTCCCTCTGCCGGGTTCACTCTCGCCAACTTCTACAGACAGTTCACTATGGGACTTCAGACTTCGCCCCTTCTGGTTAGCATCCCTCCGCCGGGTTCATTCTTGCCAACTTTTAACAAACAGTTATTGTACTAGTTTTCAACATGTGGGGTTCATTTTCCTTTCTTTCACAATCACTGGTCAGTTGAAGACTTTTGACGATACATAGGATTTAACAAGAGCCCTGTATGACCACTTTGACCTCTCTTTGTCTCTTCCCAAGGCCTTCTGGTTACGGTAGTCTCTTATTATCAGGTAATCGCCCAGAGTTTCCTGCGTAAACACCCACATGGTGCCGGTCGCCTCCGTTACGAGTTTTCCCACTCTTTTCCAATTGTTCCTTTCAAAGTTCCAATCAGCTCTTGCTACTTTCCGTTCAACACAGTTCGGTTTCTTTTCGACTCTCCCCTCGACTCTCTGGCTGTGATGAACTGCTTGGCTTTCTTCTCCTTCGAGTCAAGGTTGGTACCACATAGACAAGCGTCTCTCCCCGGCTTGGTTATCAGCGGAGGAGGTTCTCACACACTGTAGACATCTGCTGCAACACACGCTAGCCTTTGTTCGCGGTCTTATGTTTCCGATTGCAGAGGTTTCACGGGCCTAGACAGGAAAGGGCAAGGTCACGTCTCGCCTTGTCACCCTGTCGGTATTCAGCATCTTTCACCTCCACTTGAACTGCTGTGCTGAGTAAGCCTTCACATTGTGCCATCTGTCTTGCTTTCTGTGTGCTTTCGTGCTCCACCTTTTATCTCTGTGGGGAAAGGAAAGGGCCGTCAGGTGTGCGATTTAGGTTTAGTTTAGGTGTTTTTCCACCCTGCATTTGCATTTACAGTTTAATAAACACCCTTTAACTGTGATTACTTGTGACTGCCTTTACTGTTGCCACCATGAGCTTCTTACACTTCCTAGCTTTACCTGGTACAAATATTTAAGTTTTGAATTTCAAAGCATACAATAATAATGTCTTATAGAGTTTAAAACAAACCAATTGCATAGCAAAGCCACAGCACAACATGCATACCTTTAAAGCAATATGTTAATGCAAAATAATATTGTCACTTTAATTTTCACATGCTAAATGGTAAACTAGGAGTTCCAAAATGCAAGATATTGCAAACCTGAAAAATCTATTTAACCCCACTGTACTTTCAGTTATTTGAGACATGCAATAAAAGAAGTTGTGTAATAAACTCGATAGATATGGAGTTTCTTTGTTAGAAACCTTCAGCTCTGGGGTGTGGCCAAGCGGCAATGGAGATGGCAGCGTAGTTGTGGAGCTCCGAGAGCAGCCATGCATTTACAACATTAATATGGGAATCTTTTCCTAATTATTTAAACTTTAAACACTATTATACAGTGTTTCCAGCAACAAACTATAAATGTAGAGACTTCTCTGTGTCTCAAACAGCTGTAAACTTTCTTATCTCATTGCCGGCTACTGTGTGTGAAACGACATGTACACCCACGCCTCTTCAGGTGTCCTCCATGTCGCTTGTCTCCAGATTCAGCTGGTGGGCATACCGTGTTGTCTGGAAGGGGAGGCTTGCCGATACCCGGGCCGGCCACGTTGTACACTGCATACCGGTGAGAGCTATGACTTGCCTTGAGGGTGGGCTCCCTGTGGCTGTGGCGCAGTACATTGATTGCAGCCCTTAATCCCCCCAATACCACTGAACTAAAAAAACCTTTTTTCCCGGCATTACTGTCACGTGTCTGGCCCGTTGGTTGCTGCGTGTGTCCTTCGGTGGGGGCCCTATCCAACTCATGCAACTAATTACCTCACGTCACCAAGCCCATAAATTACGTTACTCCCAGGCTTCTTCTGAGCAGTGAAGGCCTGCTCATTTGCTGCCGTCCGGTAGCCAAATGTAATATTGCATTTTGCCTTATATTCAATTTTCCTTTCAGCTTACTTCAACTCCTGGCACATAATAGTTGCTTTTACTTTCTACCATAGCGGATAATACCAAAACTACGCCCTAATCTGATAACTACCCACTTAATGCTTGTATGGAGAAGATTTTAGAGGAACTCAGTAATATTTGTTCCTCCATTTCCACACCTGATTCTAGTTCCTCCAATATACAAGAAAAACTCAAAGGTTTTAAAAATGACATCCATTTTATTTCTGGTAGATTAGATGAAGCAGAAGAGTTGCTATCGTCGAGGACAGGGTGGAACGCCTTGAGAATATGCAAATGAGGCTGGCACAACTAGAATGTGATGTCACAGAATTGTAGGACAGAAATCATAGAGATAGCCTACGCTTCTATGGGAACCCTGAGAAATTGAAAGGAGACGACCCCATACATTTTCTTATCAAATGGATTCCCTCCACACCAGGTATCACCTTTATGCCTCCATTGGAATTACAGCGTGCTCATCGAATAAGACCTTATTTCTCTAAAAACAACACTACGCCCAGACCCTTAATCGCTTGCCCCCTAAGACTTCAATAAGCACACCAAACACTATTAGCTGCCAGGAAGAATTCCACCCTTTCTTTTTCAAGGAAATAGAATCTTCATCTCTTCAGACTTCTCAAAAATTACTCAAGTCAAGAGGAAAACATTCCTGGATATGCCACCTCTTATGAAGTCCCTTGACATCAGATATGGATTGCTTGAACCTGCAAAGATGATTATTACCATTCCTGATGGACCCACTAAATATTTACTGAACCCAATTATCTTTTCAACTTGCTTCAATCCCTTCAAACTATGCCGATGGATACAGCCTCTCTAGACTCTTCATTCAGTTCCGATAAGTCAGACCCACAACTTCAAACACCTTCCTCAGAAGACCAAAGAATCAACATATTAAGTTCACCCCTAAACGCAGCAGATCTGTTTCATCAATACCTCATGATTCTCCGTCTACTTCTACTCATTTGAGAGATAAATCTAGATCTCCCATTAAAACCACCGATCCTGGTATTTCAGCTTTATCTTTGTCTCTTGTTCTTAAGCTCTTCTTCACTTACACTCCGTCCGTCTCTGTACTCTGGTATCCCCGTGATACTCTTTTTTTTTGTATTCCTATTCTGACAAAACGTACCTAATTCCTTTTACTTTTACACTTGCCTATCGACACTAATATATCCCTTGCTTACTCTTATTTGTCTTCCTCTCTTTTGTCATGCCCCACACCACCCAATGTTCCTCCCTATATGTTTCGGTGATGCCACAACTTTGGGATGTTATTGCTCCACTGGCTCATTGTTTTGCTTAAAATCATTTATATCTGCTTACGGGAATGCATTAACTTTCATTGCACTCTTCACTTTTGTCATTTACAACCCCTTTATTGCAAATGTCTGTTAAGTTTGTTACTTGGAATGTCAGAGGGTTAAATCACCCAATTAAACGTAATATTACCCAATTTACGAAAATTAAAACAGATAATGCATTTCTTCGAGAGACTCATTTGAGCTCTGATGGCGAAAACCTGAAAATCAGAGCCTTTTGGGTCAGCCATACTTTCTTCTCCAATGCTCTAGGCAAAAAAGGTGGTGTCTCTATTTTGATCAATAAACCCTTAAACTTCACATTAATCAATGAAGACAAAGATCCCAAAAGTTGTTCGATCATTATATAAGCTATTATTAACAATTTACCAGTAACTATAATCAATGTCTACAGTCCAAACACCCCCAAACCCCTTTTCAGGTGCAATTCTAACCTAAATCTTGCCCGGAAGAATCCAGATAGACTTTTCTTATGTGAAGATGTCAACCAAGTTTTTGACTTTACCCTTGATTGCAAATCTACCTCCAATTTTGTCAAATCCAAATCCCGCAATAGTTTTCTAAATTTGATACAACACCTCAACATGATGGATTCCAGGCGTTTTTGTCACCCAGATACAAAAGATTATACATTCTATTCCCCCATCACTCCTTTACCAGATTATATTATATTTGTGTTCACCCTTCACTAACCTCCACTATCATTAATTCTGAGATCGACCCCATAACCATTTCTAATCATTCTCTTATCTCAACTACTCTAGAATGGATACCTATTCCTAAACTCTCCCCCAGATGGAAATTTAACTAATTTCTCCTTAAAGACAGATCCTTCATTGACAAAACCAACTATTTTATTGAAGAATTCTTTCTCTACAATCATCCAGAACATACCTCCATGCACAACAATTGGGATGCCTTCAAAGCCTCCCTTCTGTGGGTTTACGATTCAATTCGCTGCCGCCAAAAAACGACAATCCGAATCCACTCATAACACACTGTTAACATCAATTAAAGATCTTAAAAGATCGTATTATGCTAACCCATATCCTAAAATTGCAAAAGCTCTCATGAATAAACACATTGAATTTGACAAACTATGGACGGATAGAGCTGCTAACTCTATACTTCGATCCAGGTCCAAACCATACAGTGGATCCAATGAAGCCGGAACAATGTTAGCATCCTATCTCAAAAAGAAGAAAAAAAATAATAATCCCTCATCACATCTCTCCCGATGGGAATAGATTAACCAATCAAAAAGACATAAATGGGGCCTTCTTAGACTTTTACTCCAACCTATATTCCTTTGATATCTCTATTAAGAGTTCTGAAATCCATTCCTTCTTTTAGAAAAATAAGAAAAACTCTATAGATCTCGTAGACCTATCCCCTCTTAACACACCTGTATCCTTAGCAGAAATCAAACAAGCTATGTTGGATCTTAAACCCAATAAATTCCCAGGACCCGATGGATTTTCTGTTGACTTTTATAAAACGTTCATTGATTCCATTGCACCAAGACTCTTTCAATTATACTCTTACTTTGCTGAAATTGTTCAAAGCCCCCGTTCCTTTGGTGAAGCACTTCTTGTATTATTTCCCAAACCTGATAAGTATCCCTCTTTAGTTAAAAACTACAGACATACCTCTCATATCAACTCTGACGCTAAAATATATGCTGAACTTCTGGCTAATGTTTAGAAAAATATCTTCCTAAACTTATCCACATAGACCAATCTGGTTTTATCAAAGATCGTTATGCGTCATCTAATATTAGGCTTTTGTTCAATACCCGGTCTCATTCCCAGAAATCTAATGCCTCTTTATCCCTCTTGGCCCTAGACGCCGACAAAGCTTTTGACCGCATATCGTGGACCTTCACGTTCCATTACTTAAAATGGCACGGATTCTCTCCTTATTTTATTAATTTTATCTGTGTCTTATATTCCTCTCCTACCACTCAAATTCTCATTAATAACTCCCTCTCCCCTTCCTTCCAAATTAAAAGAGGTATGCGTCAAGGCTGCCCCCTCACCCTTATTATTTAATCTGCACTAGAACCTCTGTTACGGAGTATCAGAACTAACTCCAACATCAAAGGTATCTCCATTAACAAAATAGAAATAAAACTATCTGCTTACGCGGATGACATCAATCTGCCTTTCAAACCCAGTCTCTTCCATCCAACATTGAATATCTACTATACATAATTTCTCCATTGTTTCAGGCTATAAGTTAAATCTTGATAAATCTAGATTATGCCCCTCACTAACGCTTGTAATCCAACCAATACTCCATTATTTGTTAAGTCTTTGAAACCTTTGCATATTAAACATTTAGGACTTCTTATTGCTAAAGATATTCACACCACCATAACCCTCAACACCAACATCATACTAGGAAAAGTAACAAAAATGGTTTCGGGATGGTCCCCTCTTTTCTTATCTTGGTGGGGTCATCTTGATTCCATTAAAATGATAATCAGCCCCATTATCTTCTACTCTTTATCCACGATCCCTGTAGCAATTCACACCAAATTCTACGACTCCTTACTTGTTAAATTCTTATGTAATCATAAAACACAGAGAATCGCCATCAACAAACTAAGACTCCCTAAGCTTTTAGGTGAAGTTAAATTTCCCAATTTTCAATTGTATCAAAGCCTTTGTCCTAAAGCAATTAACTACCTTTAAACACTATGAAACTCATCTTGAGGACACTCCTTTATGGATCAATATAGAAGCCTGCATTATTGCTCCGCTCTCCCTTTTTCACTTCTTAACTACATCCTCGTGGCCTAATATTACTTAATTTCCTTCACTGCACTTTTTCAAATCTATCTGGAATAAACTCCCTACCAACTCTTTCTCCGAAACCGAACCAGAAGACATTTTCCTTTGGTTTAATAAGCACTGCTATAACAATTCTAACTCCACTATTATTTATAGATGGTACTCATGAGGCATCAAATTTGTCAAACAATTACTCCGCAATTCCATTGGAATCCCTTTTGCACAGATGCATACACAATACAATATCCCTGAATCTGATCACCCCTTCCACACATCCCTCCTCAAATCATTAATTAAATCCCTACCCTCATTAACTCAAAAATCTCTGCCCCCATTCCTGATTTTTCTCATAAGTAACCCCTCCATCAAAACAAACAAGTAATATACGTTTCTAAAGGATCCCCTTCCCCAATCTATTAAATGCTAGAATTATCAGGCAATGGGAGAACGATTGGAACTTTCAACCTACCCCTGGATTATGGGCCCAAATTTGGAAATTGTGTCACTCAACATCTATAGCTGCCAATATTACCCAAACCCACTTCATTCTACGCTGTGCCTTCCTTACACCCCTGAGAATTGCCAAAGTTATGGATAACTCACCCAATAATTGCTGGTCCTGCCATTTATTTATTTCATTTGTTATACACGCCCAGGACCCAGAGGTATCACAGTGCTAGATTACATACATAGTAAAGCACAAGTAGTTACAGTACAGTAAAGGGTTTAGGTTCACAGCGGGTACAGTGATGATCATGCATATTTGTTAAAAAGTGAGGTTTTGACTTGTTTACGGAATGCAAGGTAGGATGGTTCGTTCCCGATTGCGGGTGGGAGCGTGTTCCATAATTTGGGAGCGATGACAGTGAAGCAGGAGCCCCCTGATAGTTTTCTGGTGAATCTAGGTGGAGTAAGTGAGATGGAGGAAGTAGTGCGTAGGGTTCGCAGTGTGAGTTTTTTGGTGATACAGTGCGTGAGATGGGGAGCTGTGTTGTACAGGCAGCTGTGAGTGGTGGAAAGTATTTTAAATTGAATGCATGCTTTGACGGGAAGCCAGTGGGCTTTGCGTCTGATTTGGGAGATGTGCTCTGAGCGTTTGAGGCGCCAAACTGCTCTGAGGGTGTTTGTAAAGCTCACCTGGCTCCCACGGAGACGCTGGTCTGGTCTGGGTTGCTGTGGTCTCTTCAAGTGTGATGCGCAGAATTCGGACCACAGATTGAACAGGACCCCCAAATCTTGCTTGTCGGGCCCGTAGGATTATCCTTCTGCAGATGAGAAAGGGGATTAACTGTCTGCCGAATAGTGTGCTTGCTCCCCCCGAACCCCCTTCGTTCTTTTCCGATTCCTCCAAAACCCTCGGTTTAAGCTCACCTTATGGTTTGGAAGGATGAACTCTCCATCCTGCTTCTGGTGCAGGGGCGCGCGTTCGTCCAGTTACTTCACTGGTTTTCAGAATGGCGCTGGCACATCCACTTGACTTTTCTGAGCGATACGCCGTAAGTATGAAGATGCAAAAGTTCAAGTGTGAGCCTCCTTTTATGTTGTCTTTTCTGTCCTTTATTTCAGGTGCAGAACAAAGGCGATGCGCTGAGGGGTTAAATTGCTGGTGGTAAAATCAGGTGAGTTAGTGATGAGGGCGACCCCTCTAAATGTCTTTATAATTCCCCAGTAATGTCTTTTGTCCTTTCCCCACAGGGGCCGGGGTGCAGTACCTGCCAAAGATGCGGCGCCGACCCGAGATGTGGAATGGTTCACCAAGAAAAGCTGGTAAGTAATATGGCTGAAAATGTCCTTTCCCCATAGGGGCCGGGGTGCGGTACCTGCCAAAGATGCGGCGCCGACCCGAGATGTGGAATGGTTCACCAAGAAATGCCGGTAAGTAATATGGCTGAAAATTCGGCTTTCCTCTTGTGTTCCCTTGCTCACCTTTTGTCTCTTCTTCTCTCCCCTAGGTGCAGAGATGTGGCGACCGGTGCCGAGAGCCGCAATGGAGCCGGGCGGCATCTCGGGAACAGGTGAGTGAAGCGCGGCGCTGCAGCGAGCAACGCGATGCTTTTAAATGGAAGTCTTCCTTCAGGAATCCTGGCGTGAAGATTCGGGATGCAGGTACGAAGGTTGAATAAGTTCTTGGTTTTCACCTTTCTCTTCTCTTATTCCCTTACAGGTGTTCCAGGTTCGAGGCGGGCGTGGCTGAAGTCCAGGTGCAGGAGCAGACAGGGTGAGCGTTCAGCTGCTGGGATGCAGGACAACGCGAAGCACGTGTGGCTGTCCGGGCGTGGCTTAAATAGCCTTGGAAGAAGTTCCAGGTGAGTATTCTTCCACAGCCCCACCCAAGTAACAAAATAGTTCCTTCAGAAAAATAGTCCTTCCTAAGCCTCATTTGGCTTGGTTCTTCATGCAGCATGATCTGCATCAGGTAAGTGCACCAAACACTTCCCCTTATGAGCCTGGCGCCTATGGCGCCAGGACTGATGTCCAACATGAGCCTGGCGCCAACGGCGCCAGGACAGAGTCCAAAGAGCCCCAATAAAGGGCCGCTGGGCTTTTACCCGGGGGCGTGATGCCTGCTGCCGGGGTTGCTGGGCCTGACCTGGTGCTCCGGGGGTAGGCATCATGACAGTGTTATTCCGTGTGAGTTGTAGTTTATTGAGGTTCTTGGTGGAGGTCCATGCCATGAACCTAATGCCGATTTTCTTCATTTAATTTTTAACTGTAAATTTGTTTACACTTTTTGGACAAATATCTGGTCATGTCGGCAAACAATCTTTCATTTTACAGAACCTTTGTCACTCCCTAATCTTATGATTGGCTCTATGGTCAACCCATTTATACGACAAGTTGAATCTCCTACATCGTTTTCATTTGTCAGTATTGCTTTTCATAACATTACTTATAACTGGAAGAATACATATAATTTATCCTATAATATCTGGTGGAATTCTATCTGCTCCACTCATTGGATTGAAAAATGTCATGCATTCTCTGTTGAATGTTTACATAAATTTAACAAAAAAAGGAATGTCTTTATTCAATACCTTAATCCTGAATAAGTTCAATCAATTGTTGATCACTGATGTCCTCTCCTTCCCTACTGTCTTGTTTTTGTCTCCCCCCGGTTTCTCAATATTTATTAATGAAAACAATCGTATCATATGTAGTTTATTAACTTGTCTCAAACTTTATAGTTATAATGCTCCAAGATAACATAAAAGTTTTAATGAATTTGCCTAGTAAAAATTATTAAACTTTAACAAAAAAATAAACCTCCAGCGCGTTATTGAGGATGTTGAGAACATTTGATTAGTGACAAAGCAACTTTATTTTTTTGCATGTCAGGCTAACAGACATCATGTATATAAACAAATATATAAAAGGGTGCTTTGTGTCGCTCACTTTAACTATCATAGATTTTCAAGGTTGTTCAGTTGGAAATGTGCCATAATGCATATGAAAGGTTCTGCTGCTGATAAAAGAAATGTGTTTGCAGGTCGTTAAGGTGCTTAGGCTGCAGAGCCAGAGAAAGCGAGAGTGCATGTGTCTGGCCGTGACTTGGGAAATTGTCAGTGCTTCAATGTATGCTCCGAGCGGATTCTATATTTGGCTTGGGAAAAAGAAAAAGCAGCCAGGACACCTTTCTGGGCTTTCAACTAAAGGTACGCTCAGCAAAAAAGCCTATGTGACTAACACTTGACAGTAGCAAGAACACACATTGCGGTCTTTGCAGTGCATTTCCTGAATGAATGTGGAGAATAGAGGGACCGCTATTAAAAAACTCAGTGGAAACGGAGTTCTGGGAAGGGGGAGTGGTAGGGGAAAGAAGAGAAGCATAGCCCAGGACAATTAAAAATCCACAACCGCTTCTGGCCTCACCTAAAACCACCTTAGCTTTTGCATCTCCTTCTCCTGCTATCCAACGCATGTGCAGCGACGACAACACAATGGCAGAAGATCGTTCTACAAGACCACCTCTGGTTGTCATATTAATTTTGAGAATTGCTCACCTTAATTGGGAAGACTTTTTGTAGAAACTTTGTCGAGGCCTTTCACATTCAATACATTTCATATTTCTTTCTTATATTAGTTTATTTTGAGTTTCTTCCTCTGACAACGTGCAGTTATGAATCTGAGTCCCTAACTAAGAAATGTAGATGTGCAATAGGTGCTGTAGATTTACAAATACAATAGATGTGAGTGCATTAGTATATTTTGCAGCTTTTTGCAGGCAAAAAGCCTCTCTTGTGGATCATTTGTGGCACTATTTTGGCTACTGAAATTCGTCACTGGGCTGATGCTACACTCATCCGAGAAGTCTTATAACCTTTGGCCATTAGGTGTAGACCTCAAAGTTTGCATTAGCCATTGGCTAGTGCCAACTTAATATTGGAGAGTAAGAAATGGTGTGCTGTGTATATAGGGAGAAATGAGGGGCGAGTGGCTTTTTATGCCTGGCCAGTGGCTTGCAACTTGAACTTTTACCCCTGTTTCGTTGAACCTTTCCCTTAACTGAATTGCTGGTGCCTATGGTACAATTTTTGGTTTTGAAGAATAGGTGAACAAGCCACAATTGAGGCAACAGTATAGGTGTGGGCTTTTAGGTATATAGTGATGGTTTTTGGCTGGGGAGATGGACCACCCTTACTGAATACAAACACAGCCAATTAAACTGAAATTGTGGGAGTGTCACAGGTTTCCCCCCTTCTCACCCGTCTGTGGTGTTTGTTGGAGTTCTTTGATGGAGTCTTCTTTTGCACAGTTTGGGTCTTGTATAACCCTGTGCGTCTGTCCTCGGGTTCCAGCGTGCGTTCAGCGTCCCGTATCCTGGGAACGTTCAGATGTCTGGGAAAGTCCAGGAAATGGCAAAGAGTGCATTCGGGGAACGAGTGCACAAAGATCCGGGATGCAACAGAGGACGAGAAGGGAAGGTAAGAAGGAGGAGGAATTTAGGGGACCGGGAACCAGGAATCAAAGGAATTAGCAAAGGCGAACTACAGCAGCACACGTCTATCCACTGCAAGCGGTAGCGTTGAGACGCGCAGGGCTGCAGGGGCGTGTCAACTTTATAGAACGTAGTGCGTACGACGCAGAAACTGGTAAACAGCATTCGGTGGCCATGTTGGGAGTACTGCTGTGTGCAAGCCCCTATGGGTCAGGGACCAGGAAGTCCAGAAAGGACGCGTCTGATGGTTCATGACAGCATGCCTCCTCCAAAGGCCTGTTCCTCCGGGTTTGCCTGGGTGTTTAAGGTGGTACCTTTGGAGTTGTCTGGGGGCATTTAGGTTTGAGACTGGTTCCCAGGTGCGTTCACTGGGAGGGTACCCTTTCCACTCAACCAGATACTGTAGCTGACCACGTCTGTACCTGGAGTCACATATTCTGGACACTTCGTATTCTAGCTGGTCATTGACAACCACAGGAGTAGACCTTGGAGCAGTCCGGGAGGTCTGGACGTATGGTTTCATTAGAGACGTGTGAAACACTGGGTGGATCCTCTTCCAGGAGTCTGGTAGTTTGAGTCGGAAGGCCACGGGGTTAATGATTTCCTTTATGGAAAAGGGGCCATAGTACCGGGGAGCCAACTTATTTGGTTGTACGTGTTGAGGCAGTAGTTTCGAGGATAGCCAGGCCTTATCACCCATTGCATAGGAAGGCCCTGGTCTTCTTTTGGAGTCTGCATAGTGCTAGGCGTTAGTTCGGGCCCTTTCGAGGTGTTCTTTGGCTTCCTTGTGTACGTTGATGAGGGTTTCAATCCAGGAGTCGACTGTAGGAACTGGTGTAGGATGTGGGAGCATGGATGGTAGAACCGAAGGGTGGAATCCTTGGCTGCAGAAGAAAGGGCTGGTCTTGACAGCCGAGTGATCCGAATTGTTATAGGCAAATTCAGCCACAGGTATTAAGAGTGACCAATCGTCTTGGACCTTGGTGGTGAAACAACAAAGATACTGCTCCAGGGTTTGGTTCACACGTTCAGTAGCTCCATTGGTCTGTGGATGATAACCTGAGGAGAGGGCACGTTGTATACCTAGTATCCGGCATAAGTGTTTCCAGAATTGAGATATGTATTGGGGTCCTCCGTCTGATATGATCTTGGAAGGGGGTCCATGAAGTCGGAATATGTGTTCCAGGAAGATTCCAGCGAGTTCTGAGGAAGATGGTAGTTTATATAAGGGTGTGAAATGAGCCATGTGAGTGAATAAATCAATGGTAAACATGATAGTTGTGTATCCCCTGGAAGGTGATAATTCCACAATAAAGTCCGTAGCGATGAATTCCCAGGGCCTTGTTGGAAGCGTTGGTTGGAGTGGGAGACCCGCCGGTCTCTTGCTATCCTGCTTGTTTTGATTGCAGACTGCACAGGCTTGGACGTATTGCTGGAAGTCAACTTTCATTTTTGGCCACCAAAACTGTCTTTGTATTAAACAGAGAGTGTTGGTGATGCCACAATGTCCTGAATGAAGGGTATTGTGACAGAGGCTTGTAATCCTTTGTCGCAGTCTCTGTGTGGGGATGACGAGGCCATTAACCTTGAACAAATACCCATCCTTTGTTTTAAGATTCCATCGATTCTTCTCAGTAAATTCCTTCCAGATCTCAGAGGACTGGGTTTGAATCTGAACGTCTTCCAGGAGGCTGATTGCTTGGGCTACAAAAATTGTGTGGGGAAACATCTTTGGGAAGGATCGATCTTCAAGAGTTTCGTAGTCGGGACGTCGGGATAAGGCGTCAGCAATTCTGTTGTGTGTTCCAGGAACATGATGGATTTGGAACTAGCACTGGGCAAAGTAGAAGGCCCAACGGGCTTGACGACTATTTCTATGTTCCAGGGATTGTAGAACTTGAAGATTCCGATGGTCCGTACGGACCTGAACAGGATGTTTTGCCCCCAGGAGTAGATGATGCCACTCTGTGAAGGCTTGATGGATGGTTAACAGTTCCTTTTCCAGAACAGAGTAATGAGTCTCGCTAGGAGTTAGGGTTTGCGAGAGAAGCGATGGGGTATTCTAACTTGTCCTCGAATTCCTGCTTTAGGACAGCTCCGATGGCGCAGTTGGAGGCATCCATCTCCACTAGGAAAGGTCATCAATGTCAGGTTGAGCCAGGATGGGGGCTTGTGTAAACTCTGCCTTCAATCGTTGGAACGCTTCATCTTGGGCTGCTGTCCAGAGGAAGGGAGTATCCTTCTTCAACAATGTAATGATCGGTTGAACTATCTCCGAAAAGGAAGGTATGAATTTCCGGTAGAAGTTGGCAAGCCCCAGGAAGGATTGAATCTGTTTCACAGTAGTTGGAACAGGCCAGGATAGTATGGAATTTACTTTTGAGTGGTGCATTCCAATTCCTTCTGGACTAAGGACAAATCCAAGATAGTGAACAGTAGAGACATGGAAAAGGCATTTCTCGGGTTTAGCCAGGAGCTTATGTTCACGTAGCCACTGCAAGACTGCCTGAACATGCTCTTCATGCTTAAGATGGTCCTTGGAGTATATCAGAATATCGTCCAGGTAAACTATGACGAAGAGGAAGAGCATATCAGAGAACACCTGGTCAATAAAACGTTGGAAGACCGCTGGGGCATTGGCGAGTCCGAAGGGCATAACCAGGTATTCAAAGCGACCAAAGGGTGTTCTAAAGGCTGTTTTCCATTTGTCACCTTCCTTTTTACAGATCAGATGGTAGGCACCTCTGAGATCGAATTTCGTGAAGACTACAGCTCCTCTCACCGCTTCCAGGATATCCGAGATTAAGGGCAATGGGTAGCGGTCCTTGAGGGTGCATTGATTAAGACCACGATAATCAAGACAAGCCCTAAACTCCTTAGTGTCTTTCTTGGGAACGAAAAACAACGAAGCTCCTGCCGGGGATTTGGATGGTCATATGGTACCATTTTCTAGGTTGGTATCCAAGTATTCTCGGAGGGCCCCTTTCTCTGGTTCTGATAGATAAACATCCTGCCAAAGGGAATCACTGCTGAGGGTTCAGTATCAATAGCGCAGTCTGCAGGTCTGCGAGGGGGTAGGGCCTGGACTATGAAATGTTGAAAACACATCAGTGTAATCCTGATAGGCCCTGGGGACCTGGATAATATTTGCGACCGTGAATGGGCCTTGCTGGTCTGTCAGCGTACCTTCAGAGGGTCTTGACGAGGAATCCAGGGATAGACAGTGAGACATACAATGTTCGGAACCAAGAAACAAGGATCCTGCCGCCCAGTTGATGTATGGGGTGTGCTTCTGTAACCATGGCATACCCAGTACAATTGGATAATGGGCAGACTTTATGATGTCAAATTTGATCATCTCTCGATGATGGTTTATTGAGAGCTGGATCTCTTTGGTTTGCAGGGTTATGGGTCCTGATGAGAGGTCTTCCATCGATGGCCTCTACAGGTTGCAAGATGTCTCGAGCATCATATGGAATGTGGTGGGTAGTGACCTAATCCTGATCTATAAATATCCCCATGGCCCCACAATCCACTAATGCCAGAATGGGGTAGTTTTCTTTCTTGGCCGGCGATAGAAAGGCCTGCAAGATCACAAGGTTGTTTAGTGCAGGAGAGTTCAAGGATGGAATAGATGTGGAGCAAACATCTCTCTCCCGAAGCTGTGCTGCATCTAGGATCGGGAGCTGGCGTTTCCTGAACGCTGTGGAGGGGCTAAGGGACATTCTCTCACAAGATGTTTATCTGAGGCACAGTACATACACAGCCCGGTGTGAATCCGTCGCATCCTTTCTTGCGGAGATATGGGTCCGCGGAAGGCCCCCAGTTGCATGGGTTCTGGGTCTGTGGTCGGGGCAGGAGTGGGCTCAGGTTTAGAGGAAGGTTCTATAGAGGTCTTTTGGTAAGGCGCTTTAGTCTTCTTTTCTGCCTTCCTTTCCTGGATACGAAAGTCTATTTGCAAGGAGAGGTCCATAAGAGCCTGGAAGGAACCTGGGCGAGTGACCCTGGCTAGCTCGTCTTTTATCTCTTTATTCAGTCCTCTTCAAAAAAGGATAAAGCAGGCCTCCGAGGACCAATCTGCTTCCTTGGCCAGTTGCTTAGAGCGTGTTACATAGGTAAGCATATCCTGGGAACCTTGTTGGAAATCCAGTAGGCGTTCTTGGGCACTGTAAACCTGTTCTAGGCGGTCAAACTTGGTCTTTAGAGCCCGTACGAACCCATCATAGTCATCCAGGACGGCATCTCCAGAATTAACTAAGGGCGTAGCCCAAGTTAATGCATTCCCGGAAAGATGCAAAATCATAAAGCCCACCTTTGCCCTGGGGGTAGAGAAGTAGTAGGGCTTAAAGGTAAAGTGTACTAAACACGAATCAAGGAAGCCACGTAGGTTCTTTGATGAGCCATCATACTTATCCACTACTCCGCCCAGCAATACACTTTCCTTGGTCGCGGAATCACGTTACAGGACTAATTGTTTTAATGCAGCATTCTCGGCTTTGAGATTCTGAACTTCTGTTGTTAACTCCTGCATGCCGCGCATGAGGTCTTGAACTGCAGCCTCCATGTCCGTATCTGTATCAGTTTGTTGGCGTCTCAATCTGTCACAGGTTTCCCCCCTTCTCACCTGTCTATGTTGTTTGTTGGAGTTCTTTGATGGAGTCTTCTTTCGCACAATTTGGGTCTTGTATAACCCTGTGCGTATGTCCTCGGGTTCCAGCATGCGTTCAGCGTCCCGTCTCCTGGGAACGTTCAGATGTCCGGGAAAGTCCAGGAAACGGCGAAGAGTGCACTCGGGGAACGAGTGCACGGAGTTCTGGGATGCAACAGAGGACCAGAAGGGAAGGTAAGAAGGAGGAGGAATTTAGGGGACCGGACTACGGCAGCACACATCTAGCCACTGCAAGCGGTAGCGTTGAGACGCGCAGGGCCGCGGGGGCCGGTCGGCTTTATAGGATGCAGTGCGTACGACGCGGAAACTGGTAAATAGCGTTCCGCATTCGGCGGCCATGTTGGGAGTACTGCTGAGTGCAAGCCCCTATGGGTCAGGGACCAGGAAGTCCAGAAAGGACGCGTCTGATGGTTCATGACAGGGAGGGGCTACACTGATACGTAAATGGATATTTCTGCTCTGGAATGCACAGAAACCTAAACTACGATTGTAAGCCCCAAAAAGTGGGTACCAACCTAAAACAAGTTTTTGACCTTGCTTTTTCTCAATAAACAGAGGGGGGATGAGGGAGGAGTTCTCTCATATTTTTGCTGTTCAGGGGAGGATTGCATACCATTTTGGTGGTGGACGTTCCTTGTGGGAGGAACTGGCTATATGTAAATGCATATTTTTCATCTGATATGGCAAAAAGATCTGAAATGTGATTATAAAGTAGACCATTCACAACTGACATCATCCCACAGAACAAGCTACATGCCCTTGTTTGCAAATAGTGCAGGTTTTGTCAAACCATGACTAAAAGCAGGTGGCGAACTGCCAAGCTCCTCTGGGATGTGAAAGTAGTCCGACCTATATAAGATTTCAGAGCAAACCTAAATTGCCCCATGTCAGGCCCAGTTTGCAGGGTAACATATTACATGCTGTTACTTGTAGCCATTCATTTGTAATTTAGAAATACACAAATTCAAAGTTGCATGCATTAAAGAAACAGGACTTGGAGGAATAGACCCCTCAAGTTATGTGCTGTATGTGTGTAATAAACCAGTGTGAATCAAGTACAGATACTATGTGGGGAATGTTTTCAGATAATTGTCCACATTTATCGCTTTTGTGGGTTTTGGAATAGTCATGATGCGAAGTAAATTTGCATGAAGGTTACGGTTGGGTGATAGAAGAGCAAACATTTCCCTGTGCCAATTAAGTAGGTGGAGTTCATGAGATCAGGTACAGAGAAAGGCACATAGTAGAAACGGGCAATGGACTACTCTGTACCTTAGCAACAGGACAATAACCTCACTTTGCACTCGTAAAGACGTTTCCGGTTCTCACTGTGCACAGGGTCAATGTTGCTCGAGATGAAACACCATTCAAGTTCAAGTCCTTTACAGGAACAGCTCAGTTGGTAATGCTGTGATATTGACCGGTATAAGGGGATCAAAATCTGATATTTATTTCTTTGACAGTTAAGTGATGAATCCTGAGACATTTAGCTCTGAAGGTATCCAGGCAGTTTAAGTGATGTGCTCACAATGGCATGTTCATCAAATTAATTTTTCCCGCCAATTTGGACTGAAAGATTATGTGTAAAATGCACCATTTGGATCCATTATTTAAAAACTAGTGTATAGGCCTGTGTAAACGGGCCAACGTGCAGGTTTTCATTAACACAGTAGGACCACTATATATCCTAAGCCTACAGCTCCCTCTATCGGTAAATGGCGAAGCTATGCGAATTGGCATTGTCTCTATATATCATAAGGCAACGGCTCCCTCTAGGGTGACAACAGGCGAAGCTACTACATCGGACAAACATAAAGGGTCAAATGTACATCTGGCCTTTTATTATATTTTTCTATTAGACTAAAAGTTGGTATCTCCAGATCTCTTTGTACTTACTACCTGTATACCTATGTTGAAATTCTGGCAGGGCTGCTTTGCATGTGCACCATTTTGTTGGCTAAAAGGGACATCTGCTGTGAAGCTACTGTCATCCAGTGTGATGCATTGAAGACCACAACGGGTGTTAGGTCATCTCTTGACCTTAGTGGTGTTTTCAGAGGGGGACCCTCTTGGTAGTTTTTTCTAAATACCACTGGTGTGGAGTGAAGAGGGTACAACTGTCCACAGCGTGCAGAGCGTTCCTTCAAGTGTATACCAACTCTCATTGGTAAACGGGAATGAGCAATGAGGCACCACACTTAAGAGAGGGAGTAAGTACTGTAAGCCATAGATGACATGCACACAAAGTGAAAGACAGTGTAGGCAGCAAGTGCTAAAAATATGTAATCTATTTATTACAAAGCAGTTTGCGCATAAGTTAAATTTGCAATATGCAAGCATGCACCAAGTACATATTTAAAACAGTAAGGATGTCCGGGGGTGCTGTCGGGCAGCCAAGGAAGATGGCCACCTAACCTCAGAGCTCCGTACATCGGCACTGTGATCCTTATAATTGTGGCAGATCCAAGACCTTCCAGTGCCTGAAAACGCACCCCTAAAGCCACTGGGAAGCTGGGTGACACCTACCCCTAGCTGGGACCCCGAGACCTGCCGAGTCCCCACCTAACGGACGGCGTGGCCCCGGCTTGCCGGGCCCGGTGCCAGATGGTGGGACCAGCTGTGCAGCAATGACTCGACAGTGAAGGAGCCGTGACCCTCCTGGTTGCGCGCCTCTGGTTGCCAGTGATCTCCCCTGGAGTGGCGCGGGGGCCGTACCTGAGGAGGGAGGAGTCCTTGCAGAAGGCTGGACACCCTCAGCTGCGTAGCACCACATGCTCCAGAGTCCGGATTTCAGTGGGTGGGACATCTTGCCCGGTCCTAGCAGACACTACCTAACAGGACTCAGCAAGGACAACAATGCCCCTCGACCCACCCACCCGAGGGATGCCGGACTCAACATCCTGCTTGCAATCGCGGGAACATCCTTCTGCGCCACTGGTGGGCCCGCTTCGTAACGCTCGCCTGAGCCCTGCCCCTCATCCACACTCTACATCCTGATACACCGTGTCGTAGCTGCGTGGCCTCCCCCCATTGGTGCCCCATCTACAGCCTGTGCCCGGGAGGGCTGAATACACACTAAACAAACCAAGGAGGCTGCTGGCTGCCTTTGGATTTCCTGCGGCTCCCTGCTCTCCCCTGGGGAGTGCTGCGTGATACTCCCAGAGGGTATAGGCTTGCCTGCTGGTCCTCCAGCGTCGGCGCTGGACCCCTGCTGCTGGGGCACCTTCGAATCCCTGAGGTCTCCTTGGGAGAGGCTGTAGGCGCTGCGGGGAGGGAAAACTGGCCGCCGAGATATAACCCCTGGTCCTCCAGCCTCCGCTACGTGCGACTGCTCTCTCTCAGATCCCTGCCTCTGGAGACGAGCCCTTAACCTTGCCCAGCCGTGGGGGTGGTTGCCTCACGGAACCTTGGCAGTGGCTACCCCCGGTGACCCTTGGCTCAACGGCCTGCCCTGCAACATGGGAATCCCTGTCTGCTCAACTGGATTGCCCCCCCCTCCCATGGCTCGCCTCATCTTAACCCTAAAATTGAAATATCCCATCGCCGGAGTCACATGCCTCCTCACCTATGGCCCAAATATACCCTACGACCGGCCCCCCTGGAGGGCCGTAAACACATCATATAATCTATTGGGGCTGCTGGCCACCTGCTGTACCCGCCAACCCCTTTTACAGGCGAGTCCTGTGTGGTCCCTCCCCAGAGGTATAAACTTGTTTGCCGCACTTCCCACCTTGACCTCAGCTGCACCAAGGGAACCTTCCTTGTAATTCCCTACAAGGTTCTGCAAACCCCCAAATCACCTGAATCCCAATGGTCTGCTTTGATTAGCTGGGGGGCTACTTTCAATGACCGGCTCAGAGTTCCTTCCAGGGAACGCTAAGCTTCTTGGCCCGTGGCCGGACTCTGGATAATAAGGACTACTTTAACTGGCAGGGATCCTCCTACTCCACCTCCAGTAGACCGGCCATTTGAGGCATCTGCTCCTGACCTTAAACAAATGATAGAGGCTATGACAAGGGGTTTTGCAGCGGTACACGAAAAGGTAGACGACATAACAGCAAATGGTTCATTTATACGCTCCCAACTTGCTAAAGAGGTCCAATGTATTAATGAAGCGGAGGAATGAATTGGGACGACTGAGGACAATGTGCAATCCCTCCAAGCTGCTGTGGTCTCCCTTAGTAAAGATATGAAACTGGTCAAACACAAGTGCGATGATATGGAGTCCTGGTCGAGAAGAAACAACTTTCGCATTGTGGGGGTGCCTGAGGAAGTGCTGTTGGGGAGAATGGAACTTGCGGCGGAGCACCTGCTTAGGGAGCTCCTAGATGATCTAGAACTCTCTCCATACTTCGCTGTGGAGCGGGCGCACCAAGCACTCACTCCAAGACCTAAGCCTGGTGACCCCCCTGTCCCCCGATCATAGCTAAAATCCTGAGTTACTGTGACAGAGACCAAATACTCAGGCATGCCAGAGGCAAGAAAGAACTGATTGGCGTCCCAAACCATTTGATCTTCCCTGACCTTTCTGTTGAGGTCCAACAAGAACGCTGTTTGTTCATTGGTATCAAGAAAATGCTGAGAGACTGCAATATTAAATACACAGTGTTATTCCCAGCCCGCCTGCACTTTCAGTTCCGGGGGAAGTTCTACTTTTTTACTGTCCTGAAGGAACACAAGACATTTATTGAATGATTCCTGTAGACAATCCTGAGGGTGCCCCCCATGAGGAACAGCCTCCTGGTTGAAATATCCTCGTATTTGCTCCATATGTGAAGTCATGTAACCTTCTTTGGTGCAATACACATTTATTTGTTCCGCCACAATGTTTAATATGCTCATAGTAACTTGGATAGTGTGCCGACACAGAGACAGCTTACCCCTTAGCAACTGCTCTGTATCTGTTAACGTTCAGGGGTCTGTCCACTAGATGTTTGTGGGCTGAAGGGGGGTGGAAGGGAGGGGAGGTCAATACACTGCTGTTTGGGGGGTGGCAGTGAGGGTGGGGCAGTGGGGAGGGAACCTAGCTGTTGTTAGGGGCTGGTTATTTTGGGGAGAGTTGGTTGAAAGTTAAAACCTTTTGGCATGGGGGCGCTGTTGCGCTCTGCGAAGATGGCTGCCTGATTCACAGCTCCGTCCCGTGTGGCACTTTCTTCCCGAAAATTCTCCTGTTTGCCCCGACACTGCGTATAGCTGACCCGGAGCAGGGGTTGCTGGCGGGACCGGGAGTCTACCACGCGAGTTCCGCCCGCTGAGCTGTGCCTGCTGCGGAGTTACAGCCCGCTGTGAGAGGTGCGGGCGCCTTCCGGCCCCGCTCTCGGCTCCAGGAGTTCCCGCCCGAGTCCCGCGGCCTGATGTGGGGGAGGGGCGCTCCACTCGCCCTGCACGGCTCTCTCCGGAGTGGGCTGGCCTGCGGCGCGACCTCTTCCTCCTCACCGCACTGGATCCCAGAGCGACCTGCTCCGCTGCCCCGTCCTGGGCGGTGTGCTGACCGGAGGTCGAGTGCGCATCGATCCGGCTCCGGGTGGTGAGTGGTCCTGGCCCGATCTCCTCTATGCCCGCCATACAACAGCGGACCCTGCCCTCCTCCTCCTTGACTTCGGAAGCCCTGGGGGAGGCTTGATCCCCCCCTCGTTACAGTAGGTCCTGAGGTGCCCCTCGCTCCGCACTGGTCCCCTGCCCTTGCGGCTGACTGTGGGCGCTCCACGCGGGCCTTGTTGGTCGCGGCAACCCCATTCCTTCTCCCCAGGAAACCGCTGGAGCTGGTGCGCCAGCTCGGAGTCGCCCCCCGGTGGGTCTCTCCCCCAGCCACCAGCTCCATCCTGACCCCAACGGGGGGCCCCCCTCCAGGACCTTGTGGCCAGTTCCTCCTTAAGCCTTCTGGCTGTGGCAGACGGTTTGACTATCTTCTATACTGACACGGAGACAACCTCAACTGTCTCCCACCGAACCACCCGGCTGTTGGGCCTATTGCTACGGTTGTTCCAGGGCCCCGGGCCCCTCCACTTGCTCTCAACGACCTGCACCGAGTGGCACCCGTCTTACTGCCTCATACAGGGGGTGTTCCCCTGCACTACATCGACACCCAAGACTCCGGCTCCTTCTGCCTCTCCTGCTGATCATTGCTTCTTGGGCCCTGACCCCCTACAGAATTTCTTGAGAATTTCCTGGGACCGCTTGCTGTTCACTGGCTCCTACATAGATTGACTGGCCCGGGAGGCCCCCCAGTGGAGACGCCATATTCCTTCCTTCCTGGTGCTCGGCTCGGCCTACGCTCATACGCCGCCTGCTCGATCCTGGTGCCTCCCCTTGTGGCCCTATCCACTCTCCTGTTTGGTCTCCCCCCACCGGCAACATGTCGACACGAACCGGCAAGAAGCAATGCTCTATCAATATTTTCACTAAACCCTCAGGAGGCCCCGGGACGGAGGCATCTACACAGGAACCTTCTGGCGCTGGAACCTTCCGACTCCCAGAAAATGATGGAGTTTATCCGAGAGGGGTTCGCCACAATTCATAGCAAACTGGATGACATGAACGGCACGATATCCGCTATTAAAGCACATATGGAGAGAACTGATGGTTGTGTTGCCGAGATTGAGGCACGGGTGAGCACCGCCGAGGACGGAATGGGGTTCCCTCCGTGCGGAGGTCTCCACACTATCCGCCCGCGTTACTGAGGTGGAGAAGAACAAGGACCTTGAATCTCGCTCGAGGCGCAACAACCTCCGCATTGTCGGGGTGCCAGAGGATGGTATACAAGAACCCATGGAGGATTACGTGGAGGGCATGCTACTCCAACTCCTGGACTCCCCAAAACTCTCCCCACAGTTTGCGATCGAGAGGGCCCACCGTTCACTCACGGCGAAACCCAAACCTGGAGCACCTCCACGCCCGATCATAGCCAGGGTCTTAAATTTTCGCAACCGTGATGCCCGCCTCAGGGAGGCGAGGGCCAAGGGGGGCCTTCTCTTAGGCGCAGCCAGGATCCACCTATATCCCGATTTTTCGGTGGCGGTTCAGCGTGAACGCAAGACCTTCCTGGCGGTGAAGAGGAGACTACGCGACCTCCAGGTTAAATATGCCATGTTATATCCCGCCAAACTGCGTATTGAGCATACAAACCGTGTGTACTTCTTCACGCTGCCTGTGCAGGCCTCCAGGTTCATAGATGAACACTTTCCCGGCTGAAATGTACTCGTAACAGGCACTGCCATTGGCTCGCCACAGTTTAGGCTAATTGTTGAATGGATGCCGTTCTATCCTGCCTCAGAATTTATCTGGACTTCTGACATTCTGACATTACCTGAGGTGGTTCCCATGAGGCGACTTGGTCACACCTGTAACAAATAATGTTATTGTCTCTGCTATTTCTCACTGTTGTTATTGCTCCCTGACTCATTGACCTATCACAATGTGGTCGGGCTGCTGGGCGGTCGTTGGTGCGGTCTGATCCCCCTTTGATGTGCTCCAGGTACCCGCCACATGCATTTTTTGCTCTCTTGATTGCCCGGGGGGTCCTTTGAAGCCCCTTGGTCCCAGTGTTCACTGTCTTTTTGTACTACACTACGTTTAATGCTATTTATCCACTACCATTTTATCGATTGAGATAATGACGTTCCAGGCGATCACCTTTCATTGGGAGACCTTACTGGACGCCCATAGCCCACTAGCCGATTGGGCACCCCTGTGGCCCTCCCGAGCAGCTGCGGCGTACACTCGACAGTCCCCTGTTAGGCTGTCTGCTCTCGCCCTGGGCTCCCCGCTCGCTTCTGGGCACTCCTTGGCTCAGTCTCCCCTTCCCGGTGCTCCTATATCATTAGGGCACTCTCTCGGTTTCTGTAGCTGAGCCCATACACTATCTCGGTCCAGTTGATCGGGTATTTAGTTCTTACAATCCCGTTATATTGGTTCATTATCTGTTGACCATGCCCGCCGCTTCCCCCATGGGACCTCCCCTGGGTGGGAATAGATATTATTGTCGGGCATTATGTTTATCCTAAAATTGCCTCATGGTTCGGAGCATCACCGCCAGGCCAGTTCGCAGGCCCCCCAGGCGTCGATGCCATTGTGTTGGTTTTGGTTGTTGGGCTATGGGGTGATCATCCCTCTGTTTGGGGGAGGGATGTGGAAGGGGGAGGAGGGAATGGGGTTATACGTTAAAAAAAGCTTGGTATTCGCAGAGAAGGTAGAGTCCGAAGCACCATGGTCCCGTCGGCGTTACAGATCTGACCGCACTGGGCACCGTCCATGGGGGGCACATTTCCATCCACCCGTATTCCTCTATGGCTACCCCTGGAGGGTTGAGTGAGGAAACTTTGACATTTATGAGCTGGAATGTACGGGGGCTGGGTAATTACAAGAAAATGAGGCTATTACAACTTCAAGCCGAGCGTCACAGAGCTAAAATCCTGTTCCTTCAAGAGACGCATGCATGCACAGAGTATTGTGAAAAATTTGCTAAAACATGGGGTCCCCAAAGGTACTTTACCACCTACTCTACCCAGAGCCGCGGGGTTATGACCCTTATTCACAGGAGCCTTAGATTCATCCCCATTGCTACGATAATTGATCCCCTGGGCAGATACGTGCTACTTCATGGTACCGTACAGAATAGGGAAATTGTCCTGCTAAATATATACGGCCCCAACATGGACGATCCTGAATTTTACACACACCTTATAACTCTCTTAGATGGCTTCCCTCTGATACTGATTCTCTGGGGAGGCAATTTCAACACGATATTCGACGTGGATCTTGACAGATCTGGCTCCAGACCCCGTCATCTCTCCAGAGCTGCATATACTACACTTTCCTCCCTTCCCCGCTTGGCCCTGTTTGACGCATGGAGGCTCCTCTATCCCGACTCCCGCTCTTATTCCTTTTATTCCTCGGTTCACGATTCCTTTTCTCGGATTGCCAGATGGTTGATATCCGATGGTCTGATAAGGAGCGTATCTGGTATGGCAATCCTCCCTAGTACCCTATCTGATCACTCCCCAGTGACTGTCACCCTATGTTGGGGTCCAGACCGGGACCGAACCAGACACTGGAAAATGAAGCCACTTTCTCTCCTCGATCCGGTCTTTAGCTCAGAGATGGAGTCGGCGATCGAGGAGTTCTTCGAGATCAACACCAACTCCGTGTCTTCACAGGCCACCCTTTGGGAGTCCTTTAAGGTCTATATCAGAGGCATTGCCCTTTCCAAAGAAAATGGTATCCTCAAAACTATTCGTAGGGAAATCGCCAAGAGCGAGGCCACATTATCTGCGCTGGAAGCCCAGTATACTCTAGACCCAACCCCTGAAATCCTTGCGTTAATTGGCACGGAATTGGACACCTTTCGTTCGCTCGCGGAACGCGAGCTGAGGTTTCTTGACAATCCAGGGCGGGCGAGGAGGTATGGTGAGGGTGAACGCCCTAGCCGTCTCCTAGCTAGACTTCTCCGCCGCGAGTTTGGTGACCCACCCATTCCCGGAATTGAGAGACCTGATGGATCCCTGGCCACCTCCCCTGGAGATGTCAATGCCGAATTCCTCTCCTTCCATCAATCCCTATATGCACACTCAGACAACGCCACTACGGCAGAAATCGATGCTTACCTTGATAAACTTCCCCTTTCGGTCCTTTCTCCCGATACCATTGGATCCCTCGAGAATCCATTCACCCCTGAGTTCTCGGAGGCTATAGACTCCCTATCTTCAGGCAAATCCCCAGGATCGGATGGTATACCTGTCGAGTTTTATAAGCATTTCAAATCACTCCTACTCCCTCGCCTGGCTGCTCTCTGGGAGGAGTCGGTGGAGGTAGGCCAGTTCCCCCCCTCACTCCGCAAAGCCACCATAACAGTCCTACTAAAACCCAATAAACCCCCCACTCAATGCGGCTCTTACCGCCCACTTTCATTGATCAATTGTGACGCCAAGATTTATGCAAAATTACTCGCTCTACGTCTTGTCCCCTTCATGCCACATATCATCCACCCAGACCAGGCGGGGTTCATCCCGGGCCGCTCCACCTCCTTGAATTTGAGACGCCTTTTCAACATTATAAGTAGAGTAAGCCTGGGTGTGCACGCGGTAGCCGCGATGCTTGATATGCAAAAAGCTTTTGATTCGGTCTCGTGGAGCTATCTCTGGCGGGTACTCGACAAATGCAAATTTGGCCCCACCTTTGTCTCCTGGGTCAGGCTACTTTACTCCAACCCCGTTGCCAGAGTCCGTACTGAGGACCGTTGTTCCCCCCTCTTCCATATAGCTAGGGGCACTAGACAGGGTTGCCCCTTCTCACCCTTAATCTTCGCTGTGGCAATGGAGCCGTTTGCGGACATGCTTCACCAAAACCATGCGCATAGGGGTCTACGTACAGCCGGTTCCTCAGATATAGTCTCTCTGTATGCTGATGATGCTCTCCTCTATATTCGCTCCCCCGAAATTAATCTGGCCCCAATACTGGAAGATATTGCTCTCTTTGGACGTATCTCTGGTCTCACGGTGAACTGCTCTAAATCAACCCTCTTTCCGCTCACTCCCAGCACACTCCCCCCTCCCGGTACCATGGGATTCGCATGGGCCCAATCTAAATTTACTTATTTAGGCGTAGTGGTGTCCCGTCACACTGAACGGGTCCTGGAAGATAATTATCAGGCATACCTTGCAAACCTTATGATAAAAATACAGGGCTGGAACAAACTTCCGATTTCACTGGCGGGTAGGATAGGGGTACTGAAGATGGTGGTACTTCCCCAACTCCTGTATAGATTTGCTAATATCCCGCAGTGCCCGGGAGCTGACTTCTTTCGGGCATTGACACGCACCCTTAACACCTTCCTCTGACACTCTGGTGCGGTCTGCCTTAAGCTCAAGACCCTTTCCGCCCCAATGGAGGCTGGCAGCTTTGGGGCACCAGACTTCCTCTAGTACTGGCTGGCGGCACAACTCCAGCACAGTGCGTATTGGTTCAATATATCGGACTCCCCTCCCCATGTCAGACTAGAAAGGCTATCAGTCAGTGACCGCGACATTCGATCTCTGGTGATCACACCAATGCCAGTGGTATCGGACTCACTGGATCCAGCGACATGCACATCCTTGGCCTTATCCAAATCTTGGCAAATATTGGGCACCGCCCATCCCTTCCACGGTAACTTCCCAATTTGGAATTTCCTTCCGGAGGTCCCACCAGTCCCTTCCTCTGTGGTTCGTACATGGGCCGAGGCGGGTTATGAATTGCTGCGTGACATATTCGAACAGGGTAATTTCATAGAATGGCCTGACCTCCCGGCTCCCCTTAGACGGAGACTCTCCGTTTGGCTTCAATATTCGTCCCACCGTAGAGTACTCAAGCACAAGTACACGTGTTTCCCAGCACTGCCACCTGATGAACCTGCAATCATCGAACTGTCCTCACCTGTCCCTATGAGGGGCAAAATTTCCAGACCATACACTTTGCTTCAAACCAGATCACCCCCCACATTCTCCAAACTGCGGCGCTCCTGGGAGACAGATCTCAGCCTTGAGATGTCCGATAAGCGTTGGACCCATATGTGTGCACGTATCCAGGGGGTTTCCTTCAACTCCCGATTCAAATTAATTCAATTCAAGGTGCTCCACAGGTACCACTACACCCCGACCAGGCTACATCGCATCTCGAGCGACTCCTCCCCTAGGTGCCGTAGATGTGGCTATGATGATGCTGATTATATCCACATGATCTGGTCTTGTCCCCGACTCACTGAATTCTGGACCTCAGTGTGTTCCACTATGTCATCCATCCTTGAATCCCCCCATCCCCCCATCCCCAATGAAATGCCTATTTCACGATTTCCCCCGAGCTCCACCGTGACTCTAGAAAACTGGCTGGCCTCTGTATGCTACTAGCTGCGCGTACAATTCTACTTCGCTGGCTTCGGCCTATCACCCCTACTCACGCACAGTGGCTCAGGGCAGTTACGTGGGCCTCCGACACCGAAGAGTCCTGGGCGATACAACAGCCTGCCCGTTCCAGACCTAGAGATATCTGGCTGAAGTTCCGCTCATTTATGTCCTCCACTGACACCGACTCAGATCCTGCATCCCCACCTCCCTATCCTAGTTCATCCTTAGTTGGTCCTTGATTTATTTTCCATCTGCCTTCGTTCCGTCCTATGTGTCCCCCATGTGCATATGTTGATTCCTTTTCCTTTATGTACTTCGTTTATATGTACTATATGAATTTGTGTCGATTGCACTGTTTTGATTTCATATGCTTTATTGTTACTCACCTGTATCTGTGTTGCCGAGCTGAATAAATAAAAGTTTTAAAAAAAAAACCTCTTGGCGAGTGGGCGGTGTGCCATGTGTGGGATGGGTGCGAAGATAAGGCAAGAATTTATGAGAAATACTCACTGGTCGATAATCTGGCAGGATGGGTGGAAAGCACGTCACTATAATGAGCTGGAATATTAGGGGATTGAGAAACTACAACAAATCGAGGAAAATAATGGTCTATGCCGTTAGACATGGGGTTAATGTTCTTATGTTACAAGAAACCCATGCTAGGGCCGACATCTGCCACCGTATTGCTCCCACATGGGAAGGGAACAGATACTTCACCCCTTATTCGACCCAGTCCTGCAGAGTGTTGTTACTGGTGCATAAAGCTATTAAATTTGTTGAAAAGAAAGCACACATTGACACGGCTGGGCGATATGTTATTGTACACTGTATCTTTGAGGGGGTTGAAACCCTGCTGGTAAACACATATTGCCCCAACATTGACTCCTCAGAATACCTTGATGGGATTAGAGATATTGTCATCTTATGTTGGAGTTCTCATCTTATGGACAGGGGATATGAACCTTATTCTTGATCTCGGACTTGAGAGAACGGGTGTGGCTCCCAGGACCCTGTCCAGGGTGGCTCGCCACCTCATACTGCATATGAATGCATTGTCACCAAGGGATGCCTGGAGCTCTCTCAGCCTCAGACACGTGAATATACTTTTTATTCTGCAGTGCACAATATGGCCTCCTGCATTGACCTTTTTCTGGTATTCAGCTCACTCTCGGGCAGGGTGCTCGGGGTTCAGATCCAGCATTGTACACTATCTGATCACCCCCCAGTGATTTTAAATATGAGAACTGATAGACCCCCGTACCACAGTTCTACCAGGAGATTCAAGTTCAAAGCTTTGAAGGACAGTGTTTAAGGCCGATATTACATCTGACATAGAAACCTGCTTTGCCTGTAATGCTGCTGGAGACACATCCTTAGGAACTAGGTGGCAGGCCTCCAAAGACTTCATAAGAATGATGTCTATATCCAGAGAGGCAGGTGTCCTAAAGTCGATCAGGAATGACCTTAGCCATAGTAAAGCCCGGTTTACAGCCCTAGAGACCGAACATGCCCGTTCACCTGAGCCAAAAACTCTAGCTCTGATACGTACTGAGCTGGAGAATTTCTGTTCACATGCCACGCGCAAGGTTCATCTTCTCGCTAGGCCGGTAGCTACCAGAAAATATGGGGAGGGAGAAAGACGCGGCAGGACACTTGCTAGGGTGGTGTGTGCCGAACGAGAGAGAACCCAAGTCGACAGTATTCTCAATGCGCATGGGGAACACAAACGGGAAGAGATAGATGTCCTGGAGGTGTTCCGGCACTACTACAAGGCCCTATTTGAAGCAAACCCACAATATGACCCCATTGCCATCAATGCCTGGTTGGAGGAAGTGCCCCTCTCAAGGCTGAGTCCACAAGCTAACAGCCCGCTTACTGTAGATGAAATCCTAGCCGTCATCAGGGACTCCAAGGGGAAAGACTCTGGGCCCTGACGGTCTGATCGGCGAGTTCTATCGGCAGTTTGGAGCTCTCTTGTCCCCATATCTCATTGAGGTCTGGGAGGAGTTGTTAGCTAACTCCCTCCTACCTGAATCCATTTGTGAGGCTGTCATAACCGTATTACTCAAACCGGGCAAATCCAGTAAAGAGTGCAGGTCCTATCTACCTCTTTCACTCATGAATGTGGACACAACAATCTTCGCTAAGGCCCTGGCGAACCGTTTGTTACCATTAATACCCCACATTGTCCATCAGGACCAAGTGAGGTTCATCCATGGCAGAGTGACTTCTCTTAATATCTGTCGACTGTTTAACATGATGTCTAGACTGAACAGTGAAGTAGAGGCTGTGGCCGTGACGATCGCCGCCCAGAAAACATTTGATATGGTGTTGTGCAAATAGCTATATCTGGTACTGAAAAAATGGGGGCGTGGTGCCTGAGATGCTCGGATATATTAAATTACCGTACACTAGCCCCCTGGCACGAGTCCTCGTTAACTCCAGGGTATCCGATCAATTTTAGTTGGGTAGGGGTACCCCTCAGGGATGACCCTTGCCCTCTATCCTATTCGTACTTGAGACTGAGCCAATGGAGACTTTATCTGCTTTTATCACAGCAGTCGTGGACTGTGACTCATGGTCCCCCTGAAATAATCTTGTTATACGTGGATGACGTCCTGCTCTTTATCCACGACCCACACGCTAATTTAGACCCCATCATCCGCGGCATTATTCTTTTTGGCGAACATTCAGGTTTTGTTATTAATTATACCAAATCCGAGATCTTCCCCCCAATGCCCTGCACAAAAGGCCCTTGCATCGACTCCCCCCCCCCTCTTTTATGGGCTCCAAACAGCATTAAATACCTGGGTGTGAAGGTTGCCTGTGAGAGTGCCTCCCTCCTCTGCGATAACTACACGGCCCTCAAAGAATACGTCAGAGAGAAGACCACCAGTGGGAGGTTGTTTCCAACATCATTGGCGGGTATGCTTGCCCTAATCAAGATGATTCTACTTCCCACGTTACTCTACACATTTGTTAATGTCCCCCTATAGCCCAGCAAACCGTTTTTTTATTAAATTACATGGGACACTATTGCAATTCCTAGGGCATGCTGGGGCGGTCTGGAAAAAGAGGTTAGACCTGACTTACCCATACTCAGCCAGCGGACTGGCGGCTCTACATTTTGAATTATGCTGGATAGCTGGCCAAGCCCAATTTGCATTCTACTGGTACGGGGAGGACCAACCCCCTCCTTATGCGAGGCTGGAGAGCCTGGTTTTCGGGGAGGAATAATCTTCGGTCACTAATACTATAGGATAAATACACTGACGACTGCCCCTACAACCCGGTGGGGACAACCTTGACCGCGTGGTGCTCAATCTTTGTAAAAACTGGGATCAAACACCAGTACTATAAACAGCTCCCACTATGGAATTTCCCCTGCATTCCAACAGATCCTTTATCACTCCACAAACTAGGAGGCAGGACGACGGGGACTCGGCCATTAAGCAGATGCAACACTACAGGATTTGCGCGGCTATCGCTGCCTGGTGGCCAGATTACTCACATAGAACCCCCTGAAAATGCTAAATTGGCATATATAGCAAACGCCACAAACTACTACGTCCGACTTTCCACACTATACAAGATGATATTGAATAAAATATCTGTGAGTACAACAGCAATCAGGTTGAAATGGGCAGAGAGCCTAAAGGTGGAACTGTCGGACACCCAATGGAAAAACATGTCCCTCCATACACGCAACGTATCCCTGACCTCCAGATTTACGGCCAATGCGATTTAAATTGTTAAACAAGCTTTACTATAAGCCCAGAAAACTGTAAAATGCTCAAGTCTGGGATACAGCTATGCCGGGGGTGGCAAACAGGTGGGGCCGGCCACATCCATATGTTCTGGAGCTGTCCCTCCCTGGTAGAGTTTTGGGGATCAGTTTTGAAAACGCAGTTGGAAATAGCGGGGACAGTGCTGGAACACTCCCCAATTGGGCGCACTATTTGGAGGTTGGTACACACCGTCGCCAAAACGCCTCAGACCGTTTGTAAATATGGGGTTCACGATGGCTAAAAGGTGCATACTGCTCAAATGGAAGGACAGAAATGCCCGTACAACCAAGGCGTAGCTGGTTGACCTTACATGGGCTCAGAACTGTGAAGAAGCCTACTTCGATAAACTTCCTATCTCCTCTAGACCTAGAGACACCTGGGCAGAATTCCATTTATATCTTGCCAGCGCTACCCCTAACTAACCACCCGGCTACCCTGTTGAACTATCCCTCAATCCCCAATGCTTTCCATCCACAACTGCTGTGATTTTGAATTGTAAATTCCCACTGCATGTCATTTTGTATCTGTATTATCGTAATACTATGCATGTCTACATCCGTATGCTCATATGCACCCTTATTGCAGCTCATTTTTCATTACATGTGTCTTCCGCAGTAAATAAATACAAATTTAAAAAAAGTTAAAAATAAGGATGCCCAAAGGGGACACCAAGAAAACTCTACACAAGTAACACACTCTCTGCAACAGTCACAATGTTATACAACATTTGCCATTTTAAAGTTGGAGAAAATGTTTTAAATGCAAATAACAGCCTTAAAAAAGTAAAGTATTTCAAATGCAATCAACGGTTTTACAAATCCCAACCCAGCCCCCGAACAAATGTCTGAGCAAAGTGCACTGAAGGGATTTTTAGCGCATCTGTCAGTGTTACAGATTTCTTTCAATAGGAATCAATGGGACAAAGACTGTAGTTTGGCTGCAGTGAAGGTCACAACATGGGTACGTTTTCACTTACATGCTTCTTTGTCAGGAAGAGGGCAGTGTGATGAATCCTACGGAGTCCCCAGAAAAACCTTACCTAAAGCCTCCTCCCAGGTGGCCAGGGAAAGGCAGACTCTTCTTGATCCTAATACTGGGGGCGGTGTTAGGCGGGAGGATCACCTGGGTGGAGAAGGACCCCAGGGAAGTAGGAGGACTTTGTGGGGTGAAACGCAGCATGGGTTATCTGTAATGTCGGAATATGTAATGGTTTGCTGTCAGAGATTTTATATTTTCCCAACATGCCTGTGTAAGGGAGAATTCTCTCTTTAAGCTGAATTTCCTAACCTAGTGAGTCCCCCAGCAGCTTTGCTGGATTTCTGGGGTTGTTTTTTTTCCTCCTGCCAAGAGTGAGACTCTTTCTCCCACTCTTGGACATGATTTATGGTATTCCTTTGACTAGTAATGTGTTTTATGGACTATGGGGTCCTTTACTCCATAGGGTCTCATGTGTTTTTCCTATGTGTTTTACACAGCACCCTCCGTGCAGTAACACAGGGGTGTCATAGTGACACCCCACCATAGACTCCATACCCTGGGACTGACTACTATCTCCCAGGGCATGTAAAGTCACCATTGGCTTTACTAGTCCCAAATCATTAACAGAAACCAGTACAAACCATCATATTGTGGACGTACTGGTCGGGGCAATTCGATTGCCCCGGGTTCTGTTAGTCGAGGGGGCACGTCTCCGTCCCCCCTGATCGAATTTTGGCTGGTGGCAGTGGAAACTACTTTTTATATTCGACCGCGAATATTTTCCTATGGGATTTTCCCATTGTTCGAGGCTACCAACTTTAATTATTTAATTCTCATAGCCTCGAACATACCGCCGGTTTATTTCATGAATATTAATTCGCCGGTTGGTATTTTTTGCCAAGACTCGATTCTAAAATGGCGTTTGTGTTCTCTTCTGTGACTCCAACCCAAGTCGAGCCCTTTGTTCCACTTTTTGGCGGGCTTCTCCACAGAAGCCTCCAAAAGTGGTGCCACTCTGTCTGGGTACCACAGGGGGTGTGGGAGGGGGATTAGGCACCCTGGACTGAGTTACCTTGGTAACTCAAGTCGCACTCTTGTGTGATTGGCCCAAGTGGTGAGCCGGCCGGCTCACCACAGCATGTTTGAGTGACAGCTAGGCTGAGTGAATGGGGGTTTTCTGCATAAAAGCAGGGCTTTGGGGACTGGAACTTCAGAAGTCGCCACAGGACCTGAGAATCCGACGAGGGAGAAGCTGAGCCGACCTACCACGACGACACCACCGGTGGAGCCCTACAGAACCGACTCACCACTTCCCGACGACAGAGAAGATCTCCCGGCTGGAGAGGCTTCTTCCCCTGACTGGTGGGCACAACCAGTTTACCTTCCTTTCTTCGCACCCCAGCCCGGTTTGTGGTTGAACTGCCCGTGCCAAGCACCCCGGCGGCCGGATAGCCACTCACCATTGAACCACGAATCACCGGACCGCTCCTTGTACCCGAGAAACTCCGCGGCTGGTTTCTTCCCTGGCAGTGCAACTGACTCCTGTCTTCCTCCACGACGAGATCCCCTCTTCCCCTGGACGAAGCACCGACTTGCACCCGCTGCCAGGAACAACTGCCCCTGCTGGAGCGTTCTCACCACTTTAAGGTACAGTGTCCGCCAGGCCTCCCTTTCTAAAGATTGCTACAAGGTAATAATAACCCCTTAACCTTCTGGACTGGGCTGGCCGCCTTGACCCTTGGTCCCTTTCTTTGGTCCAACTCCTTTTTGAACCTTTACAAGACTCTTGTGCACTGCAACCGTGTGACCTTGGACACATTTCGTTTGGATCCTCTGAAAGTGGATCCGGCCGCTTGAACTCTAACTTCACGGTTTTATTTTGCCTTTCCCTCTTGTTATGTTCTGATAAAAGTGTTGGGATCTGTTTCAACTTGTTCTCTGTTCATCTCTCCCTTTTTAAAATTAACTATTAGAGTGCCATCTACGTTAAGCGCTCACCGCGGTCTGAAAATAAGTGGGGCTTTACTTAAGACTTGTCTAATATTCTTTTAAGGGAGTGTATATCTGTTAGTGACCGTGTTTTTGAATTGCTTAGTATTAGTGCCTGTGTGTTTTTCTAGATGTGGTTTTAAATACATAATTATATCTCTTTTACACCAAGTCCTGGTCAGTGTTTACTTGTTTTACTGTGTTCTCTTGACCTATTGCGAATACTCTGTATACTGCCTAACTCTTCTTGAGGGAAGTCTGACTGCTCAGCCACAGCTACCAAGTGAATCTGTGTGGTACAGACTGCTACCAAGTGGGTTTACTGCCAAACACCTGTAGTCCTAAATCTTTTGCAGTGGTCCCAGAGGGAACTGCACAGGTTTCTGCCCAACAGCCTGTCGGACCATAGATGAGGATAACTAGAAGCAGTCATATTCTGAAAGCCAGAAGAACCCTCACTGACATTTATAAACAAAAAATCCACTGAGTCACAGAGAAATCTAATTCCTGAAAACTCATACTCTTAAGCAAACTAAAATAATACTTGGAATCCTCATAGTACTTTGTGGAAAAAAGTGAACATGATACTTTCTATATTATGGACTAGTCCCATAAATCCCTAAGTACTGGGACGAAGAAGAGGACTGCAGAGGCACAGGATTGCAGATCGCAGTCAATTAGAAATAATGACGTATACCTGAGGAGGACTGGGAGGCATAAAAAGCCCCCTCAGGTGCAGGACATAGGAAGGAGCAGCAGTAGAAGGTGGGGTCGTTTTCCTACTTCCACGTGGCTGCAGCAGAAGCAGAGGTTGTGTGGGAGCAGAAACGCGGGGACCACAGTGGTGTGTGAGGTCGATGTCGGTCCTGAGAGGATCCCGATTGCTCCACACCGTAATTGCAGAGGTTGTGCAGTAGAAAGCATTGGGAGAGATGACTCTCTCTCTGAGGAGCGCAGCTGCAGAGGTCGCGCAGCAGAAAGCACACCTTTTGATAACTTTGCCCCTTGTTTTCTAAGCACTGTTGGAAGGCGAGCAGCAATGTGTTGTTGGAGCCAGCAAAGCCCTGCTGGCGGTAGACGCCAGCCGCAAAGGACCTTGGAGAAGAGATTCCCGGACCGCGTGGGAAAAGTGAAGCAGAAGACCTGGAGGCAGCGAGGCGAACAGACGTGCACGCCAGACACTGTAAATTTACTGTTAGGTAGTGACACTGGAGCGCTTCGTATCCGCTCACTGGCCAAGTCCAGGGGCCTCAACTATTGTAAAGTAATAAGCGAAGTAAAACAAGTGGAAAATAACCCGTTTGTATACCGAACAAATAGAAAGCCAGTTAATTCCTATGTTAACCAAGCTGATTTAAAAGGACATCGATGGCAACATAAGAATCAATGCCATCTAAGAAGTGGTTGATTGTTACATTATTTGGCCTAAGGAGAGCCAGCAGCGAAAAGGGGCAATATCTATGATAGAAAAGATTAACACTCATTGTCAAACCAAAAGAGAAATATATCAAAGCAATTAAGAAAGAAACATTTCTGCCAAAGCCAAAAGACCACCACTGGTGTTTTCAATATTAATAACAATTATTGCCCATTAGAAAAAGAGGTCCTATGAGAGAAGGACTTAAACCCACATTGCTGAAGCCAAAGAAGTGTGGAATTGAAAGTGAAAACACACCAGCGATTGGTTAGTGAGAAAGGGAAGCAACAAGAGTGCCAGGAAGGCTGCCTCTCTTAGGGAAGACGTTCAGAGGTAGTGGAGCATAACCTGCAGAGAATGTGGCAACCACCTGGGTGTAACACATAGCATTAATGTGGTTCTGGTTTCCCTTGAAGTGGTTATTTTTGAAGTTGTGGAGCAAAAGACATTGCTAATTTTTTTTTGGTCAAGTTCAAAGTTTACCACAGAAGTACGGACAAGCAGTAGATTATTCTGGCCTGGCAGGAGAGTACACCAGGTTAGAGATTGTTGTAGTAGATACATCTGATCTGGCAGGGGTGTACACCAGAGCAGATAACTGTTTTATTAAGTCTGGCAGGCAAGGAGACCAGGTGGAAGCATTTGAAGTACTGTGGTATGGTTATCAACCTTGAAGAAGTTGAAGAACCACTAGAATGCTTTGTTAATTAATGCAGAATCATCCTGACAAAATAATAACATTGACGCAAGTGTTATGTGAACTCATACTGAAGTCCTTAAAATGATCAAACAAATGGTTTTGTGAATTGGTGCAGACATATCCTGACAAAGACCTTTTTGCTGAAACCAATGAAGTAAGTAAATATTCTGAGTTGCTGCACAGAAGTTATTTTCAAGAACTTGGTGTTATCAAATTAGAACTGTGTGTACTTAAATTGGAACCAAAGAGAACTTTAAGATACAGGATTTCATTAACATTTTTGGAACTGTTAACAAAATCCTACTTGAATCTGGTGAAGGGGAATTCACCCAGATTAGAAGGAGAAACATTTATTAAGAAGTTAATTTAAATGTTATATGTGTTGCTGTTGAATTGCCATATATATGATATAGATGTCTTGTTAAGTTGTTCATGATTAAGTGTGAGGGACAGAATCCGTTTGTTATTTTCATCAGTTTATTTTAGGCAGGAAAATCCTCATCAGGGTAGGGATAGTGAGGCGTTTATCCAATATTTGGGTTAATAAAGCATCTTTTGAAAAACCTTCACAAAGTTGTCCACCTCACATTTCTGGCCCCTCACAGCAGCCACCAGCACAGGAGTCAGAAGATCCCCCAGTGAAGAGTTGCCATGCTAGATTCCAAAAGCGGACGGAGGAATGGCTGAGGCACAGGGTCTCAAACTCTCTGGAGAAATGCTGCTGTTAAGTGACCCGACAAAAATGCCAACTGCCTCCAGAGGCCCAACAATAGACAACCAACCACCTTCAGGAGTGCTGAAGGACCAGGAGAAGATGGTTAATGTGGAACTCCGACACAACTTTGCTTAAAGAAGACGGCCTAACTCTTAGTGTGGATTCTCTTTAAAGAACTGGAGAAACAGGGCCTTAAAAGTCATCGCTTTTATCTCACTCACATGCATGACTGATGTGAACGCCACCAGGCACACTGTGTTCAAACTATGAGGCCTGATTTACACAGCGTGTAAAGGCTGAAAGGTAGCCGCCATCAAGTAAAAAAGGACAAGATTAAGGTTCCAAGCTGGGACCAAAAATTGAAATGAAGGAAAGTCATTAGCAAGCTCCTTAAGAAACTGGCCAAATATAGGATCCAAAAAGAAAGAACCCTGGTCCTTCAGCCTCTTAAACAGAGAGAGACGCAAGTACCATTTAATCGTGCCGTGCCGTAAACCCTGTTGGTCAGGGACAACAAAACTCCAAAACCACAGAGGTGGGCCATGACACACGGTCTGTGTGCCCCTCTCCCTACACCAGGCCATTAACTTTCTCCATCAACACGCATATATGGAACTCGTACATGACCTTTGTGCAGCCAGCAACACCAACAAGTCATCATCCGTCAAGTCCCAGCCATAATACAACAGTCTCTCAAGCATGCCTGTAGACAGAGAAACTGGGATCGGATGAAGCACCCACCTTTCGATTGGGACAAGACAACTGCCCATTGAGGAAGACAGCGAGGTGGGCAAATGGCCAGCTCTACCACGTTGTACCTGCCCAGCCCAAGGTGATTAGGATTAGGCGACCCCGAAAACTCCTCAACCTTCTGAGAACCAACAGATGATCAGAAACGCCTGGTGATGTTTAAAGGTTCATTCCACCAGGAAGGTGTATCCCGGAGCACACCTCTGGGGAAATTCTCTGCAGAACAGTCTGCACTTCTTGTTGGGTCTCACTGCAAACTGGTCCACTGCAGGGATTCCCCAAAGCTGGAAGATCTCAAATGACTTCTGGCAAATCCCCCACTTGTGGGAGACTGGGCCCTGCCTGCTCAGGGCATCCATAAACCCGTTCTCCATCACTGCCAGATGGGCTGTGGATATTGAGATTTTATTCTCTCGTGGCCAGAATGAAAGCCATCTCGCTCCTCTGCATAGGGGTAAAGACTGGATCCCCCTATTGTTGAGGTAGTGCATGGTCACTGTGTTGTATGCCAGGACTAGAACATTTTCCCCAATAAATTATGACAGAAAAGCTGTCAGCGCTAGTCTGACAGCTTGCAGCTCAAATAGACTGATGTGCCATCAGCACTCTACCTGGGACCGAAGGCAACTCACCTGCAGATCCTTGCAGTGAGCATGCCCAACCCTACAGAGAAGTATCTGTGATGGCATATGTTCTGTTGATTTACACCACGCACGGTTACCACCCAGGTGCAGTCTCCAGGCGCTCACATGTGCCTCTGGCCAAGGCGTCCAGACCACAACAGATCGCCTGAAGACATCCGACATGTTGCTGGAAAACTGCAACCATAGACTGGGAAGCAGCCACTGTAGGGAGTGCATCCTCAACCCGGCCTTTGGCACCAGGAAAATGTAGGAGGCCATGAAGCCCAGGAGGCAGAGAAAGGTTGAGACGGGTAGCTTGTGCGAGTTGAGGCACAATGTGACTATGTGCTGAATAACAGTGACCCTTTTTTCGGGGTGGGTGAAAGCCATCCCCACCCATGTGTCTAGGACTGCCCCGATATACTGGAGCTTCTGTGCTGGTGTCGTGTAGAGCTTCTGGAAATTCAGGGAAAACCCCAAGCTGTGAATCAGCGAACAAGTGCCCTGAGGTGCCTCAATACTTGGTGTGGTGAGAGGCCCCAGATGAGCCATTTGTCCAAGTAAGGGAAGACATACTCCTCTCCTGAGGTGTGCTGGCATCACTGCATCAGCTTGGTGAACAACATTGGTGCGGCGGTCAACCCAAAGGAAAGCAGAGAACAAGTTACTTACCTGTAACTGTTTTTCTCCAGCATGGGTCTGGCATGGATTCGCATGCTCATGAATATTCCCCGTCGTCAGTCTGGGAATCCTCTGTAAAAGAAAAAACACTTTCACTTTATTTTACAAACTGTCTTTCTCCTATAAACCAATCACTGAGCGCTCAGGGTCATACTGCCCCCAGCCAATGACTGCCCTCTCCCCAAGCCCCTCCTCCGGCAACCATCTTCAGATTTGGTAGCACGTAAAGTGGCCGTATGATCAAGTAGAGCCGCAGAGGGGTCGGCGGGAGGGATCGCATGTGAATCCATGCTGGAGAACAACAGTTACAGGTAAGTAACTTGTTCCTTCTCCAGCATGGGGTCTGGAATGGATTCACAAGCTCATGAACAAAGAATACATAGCAGTATAAACATACATGCACAACCCCGGGAGTTGGCAAGGCTCAACAGAAACAATTACCCTTACCTCCCACCAGGCTCACCTTCAGACGAACAGGTTGCGTAGCACCGCTTGGCCAACTATGGCCTCCTCCCTGGAATCACTGTCGACGCAGTAGAATTTCGTGAAGGTGTGCATAGACCTCCACGTAGCAGCCCTGCAGATGTCCAGCAGGGGGCACGCCAGACAGGAACACCATTGTAGCAGCAATCGCTCTGGTCAGCTTGGTTAATGGGCTCTCGGATGGCCAGGCAGTGGTCGTTTTGCCAACCGTTGACCATGAGTGATGGAGCCGGAGAGACACCTGGAGATGGAAGCCTTGGACAAGGCCTTGCCATGGTTAAAGGACCAAAGTTCACAAAAAGCTGAGAAGTCTTCCGGAACTCTTTGTGCAGGCCACTTAAAACTTCAGCGCTCGAGTCACATCCAGCGAGTGCAAAGTCCTTTCAGTCGGCGACGAAGCCGTCGGAAAAAACACATGCAACACCAAGAGTTCGTAGAGATGAAATTCCGACAGAACCTCGGCCATAAAGGAGGGGTGTGCCGGAGCACCACCCTTGTCTCGTGGAAAGTCAAATAGGGCCGTTTAGAGGACAGGCCTGGATCTCACCCACTCTCCTGGCAGAGGTGATGGCCAGGAGAAAAGCTGTCTTCCAAGAAAGGAACTTTAGAGGAGCTTGATGTATAGGCTCGAAGGGGGCCTGCATGAGCATAGTCAGCACCACGTTGAGTTCCCACACCGGGGCAGGCGTCTTCACTGGCGGGAACGAGCGGAACAGTCCTTTAATGACTCCTTAACTAGAGGCTGTGACCAAAGAGAAGACCGTCCCAGAGACCTGGTGTAGCAGGAGATGGTCGCCAGATGCACTTTGATGGAGGCGTGAGCCAGCCCCGACCTCGCCAATGACAACAAGTACGGAAGGACTTGGGGGGGCTGTTACCCTCAAAGGGTTCATCTTCTGCGACTAGCACCAAGTCGTGAAATGTTTCCATTTGTGCCTGTAGCACTCAGAGTTGATGAAGCCCTGGCAAGGACCTCCCTGCAGCCTGTCATCAGCCTGTAATAACTGAACTCTAACGCTGCAAGAGCCAGGCCTTCAGGTTCAGCGATCCTCGGTCATGGTCTAGGATTGCGCATCCTTCCCTGGTGAGTAGATCCACAACCACTGGAAGCTTGACCAACGGTGACGCCGACATGTTGAGAAGGTCTGGGTACCAGATCTACCTCTGCCACGCTGGTGCGACGAGGATCATCCTGCACCGGCACAGTCTGAGTTGACTGATGACTCACAGTAGGAGAGGCAACGGAGGGAACACGTAAAGGAACAGGCTTTCCCACGGGAAGGAGAATGTGTCACCCATGCTCCCCGGCTGGGGGAATCTGCTGGAAAACCTCTGGCACTTGGTGTTCCTCGCCGTCGCAAATAGATCGATCTGGGGACTGCCCCACCTGCGGAATAGGCTGTCCACTTGGTCCTGCCGAAGCTCCTACTTCGTGGCAAGAGCGCAGCTCCCTGCTGAGATAGCCGGCAACGGTGTTCTTTACTCCCGCCAGGTGAAACAGGACAAGATACATCCCCTGGCCACAGCTCCTGCACCTGTCTGGAGAGTGCCGGGGACCTGGTGCCCCCCTGCTTCCTGATGTAAAACATTGTGGTGGTATTGTCTGTGAAGACCCTCACCACCTTGCCCTTGAGGGACAGAAGGAATGACTTGAGGGCCCAAAACTCAGCTCACAACTTCAGGACATTGATGCGTAGCTCCTTTTCTTCCAGCCGCCACGAGCCTCTGGCCTGGAGAAGTCCGGTGTGGGCTCCCCATCTCTCCAGAGAGGCGTCTGTCATGACCATCTCCTGGTATGGGGGACTCTGGAAGTCTGTGCCTCCGGCAATGTTGGAGTGCATGCCCCACCTCTTTATCGCCTGACGGAACTCCTCGTCGAGCACAATCCTGTCCTTGAAGCTTCCCTTCCGGACATTTGGATCCAACAGGTGTCCAGAAATTCCTGGAGGAGTTGCATCCGTAACCTGCAGAGCCTGATCAGTTAGATACACAACGACATCATGCCGAGCAGCGACTTGATGGTCCTCACCGTGGTGATCTCCAGTGCTAACAGCCATTGCACTTTGCCCAGAGTGGCCACTACCCTCTCCTTCGAGGGGGCCCCCAGGCAGGATACCGTGTTGAGCCTGGCCCCAGGAATAGCGCGTCCTACAATGAAATCAAGCAGGACTTTGGAAAGTTCACAGAGAATCCTAGACCCATCAGCAGCCGGACGGTTCGCTCCATGTGATTGACTGCGATGTCCCTTGGACGAGCCAGACTTCGAGGTATGGGTACACATGTATTCCCTGTAGGAGCAGATGGGCCGCCACCTGAGCCAGGCATTCGTAAATACTCGGGAGCCGACTTCAGTCCGAAGGGGAGAGTATTGAACTTGAAATGTTTCCCTTGCACGACAAAGCGCAGGAACTTGCGATATTTTTCGTGAATGGGGACGTGGAAGTACGCGCCCTCTAGATCCACCAACGACACAAAGTTTCCCTCCACCAGTTGGTCGAGCACGTGCTGCAAAGTGATCATGCTGAATTTTTGGGACTTGATGTACTTGTTGAGTCTTCATAGATTGAGGAGGGACCTCCAGCCCCTGTCTTCTTTCTTACCAAGAAGTATCTGGAGTAAACTCCATAGCCCCAGAGGCGCTTTGGAACTAGCTCTAGCGCCTCCTTGTTTAACATGGCTCGAACCTCCACCTGCAGCGGAGGGACGTGTTGTTCCTGTCGAGCCACAGGTGGCATCCGTGGACACTTTGCTGAAACTCCAGAGTGTGTCCATGGGCGAGAGCGTCCTTCACCCATCGATCGGTGGTTATGTTTACCAACGCGCTGACAAAGTTCGCCAGCCAGCCTCCCACAGGAGTAGGGGCCCAAAGTCCTGGCTGGTTCAATCCTGTTTGGAGGTCTGTGCGCCAACTTGGGGCCCTTCATGACAACGGCGGCCACCTCCGAAGGCCTTGGAGTGACTCCAGTAGGCCTCCTGGGTCGAGGAACAGGAGGGTTGGCAGTACGAGGACGAACCTCCTCCAAAGCCTTTGGTTGATCTGCCCGACTTCGCTCCTGAGGAACGAAAGGACGGACGGTGCTGTTGCAGCGTGCCCAGGGCACGGGGCGTCTGTGCCGGTCTTGATGGCCTAGAGTGATTCATCGACAGCCTTTCCAAAGAGATTGTCCCATCGAATGGCATGTCCAGGATCCTTGTCTGCACTTCCTGCCTGAAGTTGGTGTCCTTCAGCCAGCCACGACGACCAAGGCAAACCCTGTTGCCCATCTGGCGAAACCCTGTGTCCGTGATGTCCAGGGCTACAGTGATGACGTGGTCCGACGCCACCTCACCCTCCTGAAATATCTCCAGCGCCTCGACCCGTTTGTCTTCGGGGGATGAATTCCAGCAGTGGGGCCATCTTATACCACAACTCCCGGTCATACCTGGCCAGGATTGCTAAGGCGTTGCCTGCCTTGACCGTCGTAGCCGCCGAGTAGATGACCCTTCTACCCACGCCGTCCAACTTCTTCCCCTCGCTGTCCGGGGGAACGGAGGCTGAGGATGACTCGGTGGATGACTTCTTCCTCGCCGCCACCGAGACCACGGAGGCTATGACCGCAGGACCAGGCGCTCATCCCAGATGTCATCCAGAAGGGCACCACCAGAATGGTCTTCCTTTTAGCCTCTCGGCGTTGATACAGGAACTCTTCTTTCTTGGTCTCTTCCGGCGTTGGCTGGAAGAGCTCCGACGCCCGGGCAACCATGGAGTGGAATGAACCCACTTCGTCCGATGGCAATGCTCTCAGCAGGAGGAGGGGGGGGAGGGAGATATTCCGTCGCCTGTGTCTGTCATCTCTGACTCCGATGAGGTGGCTGATGCAGCAGTTGGTGAGGTGGCGGCGGGTGCCTCTTCCTCTTCTGGGCCCAGGGTCGTGGAGAGTGGCTAAAATGTCCAGGGACATGTCTCTGAGGAGGAGGAGGGGAAGGAGTAGGCTTGCTGGGCCCAGCACCTACATCTTTGTTGGCTCCACCGTCATCGTCGTCCCTCTCGATGGGTTCCTCGCTGTTGTCCCCAGCGTTTCTGCCATCATTCTCCACGACGGTGTGAACGGATGCCATGTCCTCATCCGACCAAGAAATATCTGTGCCTTGGAGCACCGTGGAGGCCTCCACTGCCCCCCCTCCTTTGCATCCTGAGGGGTCGCAGCTGAGCTCAGGGCTGACATCTTCTTCGCCGGTGTCTTCTCCACCGGTTTGGCCGAAGCCTCCCATGTGGGAGGAAGGGCCACTATGGGTGTAACCAAGGTCCCTTGGACCGGGTCAGCCCCCTTCGCCTTCGAGAGGGCAGCTGCCACAAGCTCGATCGACGAGGACGATTTCTCCTGGGCCACCTAGGCCTTCAGGGGCAGGTTGGTCGCCTTGGCCTTCTCTGGCTTCTCTCGCAGCCTCCCGGGAGTAATCTACTTCCTTTTCAAGGATGAGCTTGAGCGTTGGCTTGCAATGCAAGCAGACAGTGATGTTAATCTCGTCGTGGGACCTGCTTGCGCGGCGACCCCGACAGAAATGGACTCACGGTGTGTGGCCTTGTCTTGGACCCCCACAGATGGGGTGTCCTCAAACGATTATGAGCCCGTTCCTTGGACCGGCCGGTCCTGGGTGAGGCATTCCCCTGCTTGCCGCCTGGGGTAGAGGCCCTGACACTGAGCCACACTGCCAACCTGCTGTGCCGAACTTTCATGGTGCACTTGGTGAATCCCACGCAAATCTCCAAATCTGCCTCCCTGTAGTCCGGGTGGAGACATTAGAGGCACTGGGAGTGTTTGTCCTCCACAAACACATTCCTTAGCCTGCAGCTGGAGCAGAGCTTGAAGAGAGAACCTCTGTCCTTCTCCTCCGACATGGTCCAGGGTGCGGTGTAGGCCTGATGGCCTTCCTGAATCTTTGATGAAACTCCACGATCCTTGCCCTTGAGGGGCAATGAAAATGGTGACAAACAGATCCCTGCTTGCCGGTTGAAGAAAGCGCAGACAGGCTCTTATTTAACAAAAATTGAACTTTTGATGTAAAAAGCGTGAAAACTCGTAGATAAGCTAAAGAGCAAAACAGAAGGGCTCCCAACACTTGAACGTGTGGTAAAAATCTGAAGATGGCTGCCAGAGGAGGGGCTTAGGGAGAGGGCAGTCATTGGCTGGGGGCAGTATGACCCTGAGATCAGTGATTGGTTTATAAGAGAAAGGCAGGTGTAAATGAAAGTGAAACTTTTTTTCTTTTACTGAGGATTCCCGGCCTGACAAGGGGGAATATTCATGAGCATGTGAATCCATGCCAGACCCCATGCTGGAGATCTTGAATTGAAAGTGTGAATTCCCGATGACGAACGTCAAGAACCGCATGTGCTTCTGGTGGATTGACACATGGAAGTAGGTGTCCTGTAGGCCCAATGACACCATTCAGTCATGGCTCTGCATAGCCTAGAGAATCTTGCACAACCTCAAAAACCTGACGTTGCCTTTCCTAAGGCATTTGTTTAAGCCCATCAGGTCCAGGATGGGACAAAGTCAGTCCCCCCCTTCTTGGGTACCAAGAAGTAACATCCTGTTCCCCTCTGTGTCCTTTACTGCTCCCTTTGCCAACCAGGCGGCCAACTTCTCTCTGAGCCCCCGTTACAGGTCTGCTGTAGGAAGCGTAGGAGGTCTGTTTGGGATTCTACAAAGGAACAGAAGACAGTATCACTGATCAAGCAACTGTAGAACCTAAGCGTCGAAGGTGATGACCTGCCACCTGCTGCGGTGCCCAGACACCCTTCCTCCAACAGAGTAGTGTGAGGAGACACCTCAAAGAGGTTTCAAGGTGGGTACCACCAATGGTGCCGAAAATGCAATTTTACTTCTTGATGCTCCCCAGCCCCTGCCGGGGCGTGAAAACCTCTCGTGGGTTTGCTGAGCCTGAGGCAACTGCACCTTTCTGACAAAGGAAGTGCAGCGTTGGAAACTCCTTCCCCTTGACACGTAGGTGAAGGAGGAAGATAGGGTAGGCGGTTGGACTGCCAACCCTAAAGATTAAGCTGTAAGCTTTGACGTCTTTGAATTTTCTAGAGACTCATTGGCTTCAAAGAGATGTTCCCAGCTCTACAGAGAACTGTTGATGTCCCCACGGGCCACCCAACACAGAATGCTGTGTCTAATCCAGCCTCAAGGGCCCAACAGCCTGCCACCTTCCCATATTTTACCCTGTCCAGGATGCCCTCACTTATCTCCCCCCTTTAGTACTTGTGCCTATGCCCTTGAAACCACATTCCACAGAATCTGTGAGAACTTAGCAAGGGTACAAGAAGCGTTCACTGACTTCAGTGTCATGCTTTCAGATGCAAAGATCTTCTTGCCTAAGGCGTCTGTTTTCTTCAACTCCTGATCTGTCGGAAGGGTTGATGTTGATGGACCCAAGTTGACTGTGGCAACCTGGACCACTAGACCTTTGGGACTCGAATGTGCTGAATGGTAGGGTTGATTACCCTTTGCAGACTTGTATTTTTTGCTAAGCTCCGCGTCAACATCCAGCAAGGCAGCTGCCACAGTGCCATAATCGAGTCTGTGATAGCCGCATTAAACTGGAGAGCAGTCTCCGAATGGGGATATCCCTCAGTTTCCATCGTACCAATTGCTTCGAAGGGGCACCAAGACCTAGGGCCGCCACCACATTCTTGACAATGTTCCAAAATTGCACATTAGAGTGTGTGCATGGAGCTGCCTGCTGGAGTTCAACGTCGGGAGACTTATCTATCCGCTCGCAATGTGAAGCCCTGATGCCAGTTCTATAAGCTTTTCATGCTCCATCAAAAAAATACAATACAGGTTTGAGCCCTGTTCCGGCATGTGGCTGGAAGCGGAAGGGGATTAGATCCCTGTCGAATATCGATTGCATCGACTTAAAGTACACCATGCTTGACTCAGGGAAATAACTCCCGGATTGAGGAGCAGCCGGGGCCAAAGTAGTGCCAGGGGGGCACCAATATTGACGGCAGCAGCATTCGACATTGGTGGCCACCACAGTAGGGGTGATACTTGATGTACCAAATTTAACCAACTTCAAGGGGGCCAAGCTCGCGGGCATGAAACATGACGCCATTGCCTTCTTAAAGGCACTGTCATGTGTCCTGTGCAGTCGTTGGGAGAACCACTGACAACACTGAGGTCGGCTTTGGCAAAGAGGTCAAACATTTGCTGCTTTAATTCCTCCTACTCTTCCCTAGAAGCCCCCCTGGATGGGTATTACTTACTGCCCCCCACCACCTCCAGACAACGAGCAGCTATCGTCCTGCATGCAGCTTCTTTTCTTTTTCTTGTGGGACGAGGAAGAAGAGCAGTGATGGGACTCACTATGCGAGTTGGATGGCTTCTTTGACTTTTGACTCTTACATGTGTGACAGGAATGGTATCAAAAGGTGATACAGACATCAAGGAAAACAGTTTCAGAAACCTTTATTAAAGAATAGTCAGGATGGTGTAACGCCTAACTTGTCCTATTACTAAAATGGGATTATCCCAGCCTAAATAAACTAAGGAAAATCTGAGACCGCAAGTCCAAAATAAAAAGAGGTCTGTGTTAAAACATATGCTTGCCCTCACATCTAATATTAAACACAGTGTAGGGATGTCCTCAGCAAATTAAATAGAGTCCAAAAGCAAATATGGAGCCACCTTTGGCTTTCTTCCCAAGTTCAGGATACAGTTCTGGTGATGATTTGTATTGGCTATTTTACCAAATCTCTGGGCTCCCTTCCCCAAGGCCAAAACACTTGTCATGAAAACACAATGTGCCACAAAAAACTCAGGGACCCCAATCAACCTTCTGTTGTAATATTCAATTAGTTCATGACTCAACAGAAAGTCTAAGGTTCTCTTCCGCAAGTTATAGAGGCTTTTGCTTTACTTTCACTTGCCACAAAGTTTATCAGAAGCTCAGGGTTCTCGTCCCAAGCTAAAAGCATTTCCATCTTCAAAGCACAATGTCCATCAAAAGCTTGGGGTTCCCGTCTCCAAGCTAAAAGCACTTCTTTCTTTATGATGCAATTTGTTTTCACAATTTTCCATTGGTTCCTTTTACCTTGCCTTACCTTGATGTTGGCGCCCCTGCTGGTCGTGGCACAGTTAATAGACCGCATGGCCCACCCATTACACGTCACGCAACCAGTGGCCCTTGTAGCTTTCACAGTTCTTTCTCACATTTCTCTTTTAGGTCTGTTGGGACTTCCTGGTCTAGGCGCATTTGTCAGGCCAAATGGCCCACACAATCCAGGTCACACATTGCCCTGGCCCAGCTTTGGGCCATTTTGGCTTAGATTACTTTTACGATCCACAACCAAGTTCCTTAGTTAATAGCTCTGCACTTCTTGCAACTTCTGAAACTTACTTTCATATGGTTGACACGCAATTCTCTTGATAAGCATTCATTTACAGCCTTCACTTTGCTTTGTTCGATTTCATTGTTTCGTCATTTAGTTCACACTTCACTAGCTCGCTTCTGCGGCTTGATTCGATTTCTATAAATTGTCTTCATTAGCGGGCTTTCTCTCTCTCTTGGCTCTTTATAATACTGGTATTTTCTTCCACAATATCTCATCTTACACATACCGTTTTCTCAACAGTTAACAAAATCATATTTCCAGTTTAAAACTACTCCGAATATGAAGATTCAAGTTGATTGTAATGGGAAAGTGTATTCGCAAGTGAAGTTTCAATTCACAAAGGTCCTTTGGTTACTTCAACCAACGATGGTGTGCTACTTTGTATTCACGCATGTGTAAGATTTCTCAGTAGAGAACTGTTCAATGCTGCTTTCAGGTTACTGGATACAGTTTCTTTAAACAATCACTCGCATGCAGAGCATTCCGGGGCTCCTTACGCGACTCTTTCTGCCACAATATTCTTTCAGGGTCTTGCTCCCTGTTAATTCTAATTCCACAAAGGGGTTCCACACTGCCCTTCTGATACTTCAGCATACTTGTAACGCTGAGAGCTAATGAGCAGCTTCTTTCTGGAATTGGGGAGTGTGTCAGCACGGCTTTGCTACCCTCTGTGAGGCCTCTTCCCCGAGACCCGCAAGGGCCCAGGCCCTGGAGGTAGAAGTCCCAAGCACATAAGCATGTGTGTGTGTGCAGGCAGGAAGGTGATGTCACCCAAAACAAAGAAAGGGCCTGACAGATGGCCCATTTGCCATGCCACCGACACCTACGTGGTGGGTTTCGTGACAAAAGTGGCAGCTGTGAGAAACTCATGATGACAACAAGTAAGACAGACAAGTGATCACAGTTCAAGGGTGTTTATTGAACAATGAATGCTGGGTGCAGGTTGGAAAAACGCCTAATCTAAACCTAAATCTAAATCGGAAGCAAGCATCGACCATCAAATGAAAAATAAGGCAGTCCTAGTGGTGTCATGTCAAAAAAAAAGGGCCTATACCAAGAGACCTATTTCCAAACCTTACAAGTAATACCAAAAGGGGTGTGGGATTGTTCTCAAGAAAAGAAAGAAGTGTTGTCAAATAATATGTCTGGGTGCAGTAGCCGTGGTCTCCCTTCCCCACGTTATGGACACAGGGTAAGATGGGAGCTTGGAGCACAGTACAGTCTCGGGCTTCTTCAGCATGAGGCGACATTTCTATTGGCAGCTCTCAGGATATTTGGAGCACAGGACAGTCTAGGACTTCTCAAGCACGAGACAACATTTCTGCTTTTCACTCTCAAGCTTTCAGTTACCAGGGCCGTTGTTGGCCAAGTCTCGTTTCACTTAAAAGTATCTTGCCTTGGAGGACCGGACGTGTTCAAACAACAAAACAAAAGTTCCTTTAACAAATGAAAGTTCTTTTCCAATGCTCGCTAAGAGACGGGTTCACCCGTGGGTCTGCCTCTTGTGGGCGCTGACCCTTCTCGATTCGTATTCCAAAATATACCACAGTTCCTTTATCAAACAACTTTGGGTGACAGCTTCACCCCTGGATCTCCCTTGGTTGGCCTTGGACCCCTCATCTCTTTATAGTCTTCGGTGATCGCTTCACCCCTGGATCTCCCTCCCTCGGTCGGGCTTGGACCCTTCTTACCTTTTTATATTCTTGGGTGATTGCTTCACCCCTGAATCTCCCTTGGTCGGGCTCTGACCCCTCTTGACTTTTAGCGGGATTCAGTTCCCCGGGTTTCTCAATCTTTATTCTCCATGTGGGATTCACTTCCCTTTCTTTCACAGCGTTTGTAGATCAAAGTCTTTCGATTGTACGGGGATTTTGCTTGACCCTCTGTATTACCACTTTGACCTATTTCACTTGCCTTCCTACGGCTTCCTGGTAGTTGTAGTTTCTCTCATATGGGGCTCGACCAGAGGCTCTCGAGTTAGCACCCACGTGGTGCCGCTTTCCCTCTGCAGCTGGTCTCCCCTTCACATTTTTAACAGTTCATTCAGAGTTCATCCGCTTTAGTTCAAAACTTGCCACTTCGTGATTCTCATTCATCACAGCCCGGTTCTTATCGGTTCTCCCCTCGACTCCCCGGCTGTGTCGAACTGCTTGGCTTTGGGCTTCTCTGGAGTCAAGGCCGGTACCACAAGCGCGGTAGCTTTCCTTGCTCCTGTTCATCGGCATAGGCATGCCCTGTGTACCGTTGACATCTGCTGCAGGATAGGATACTTGTTCTACTGTTCGCGGTCTTAGTCTCTCTTCCACAAAGGTTTTGCGGGCCTGGGACGAAAAGGGCAAGGTCACTTCTCTCCTCGCCACCCTCTCGATTCCTGAGGCTTTTTTCCTTCTTTTGAACTGCTGCATGGTAGCCGTCTCTTCGTGCTGTCTGTTGTACTCGCCTTGCTTGTACTGCGCTCGCTTGCTCCACCTTTTATCCCTATGAGGAAAGGAAAGGGCTGTCAGGTGTGTGTGTGATTCAGGTAAGTGTCTGACTTTGCTTGACGCCAGGGTTGGAACATGTAATGTTAAACCTGTGAACCTGACAAGTCTGTAGTGTAAAGGAGTTTGTGTCGGAAAGGAGGGGAAGTTAAAGAATTCGAATATCCTACAGGTTATGATCGGGAAGGTTTGTGAAATGGATGAGAATGAACGGGATGAAGAACAGAACATAGGGGATCGTGTGGACGGTAGTGTTATAGTAGAGTCGGTGTTCGGAAGATGACAATCAGGCGGACAGGATTGGTAGGTTTTGTGGGGAAAAAAGAAATGACCGGGATTATTAGTATGAAGTGGACAGGGGGAATTGTGGGAATGGTAGTGTTTTGTCTGAACAAAAGGGGAGTGCAGGAAATGGTGACCAGAGGGGCGTGGAAAGGAATGACCAGGTGTATGCGGGTACGGCACGGGACTACAGGGGTTTTGGGAGAGACGGTTTCTCAATGGGACAGGTTTGATATCCTATGCAACAGGTTATATATAGAGGGGGGGTGGATTTGGGTTAGAGAGATTGAATGGGAAGAAGGGGGCGCAGATGTGGCGCAGCCCATAACGGTCTCAGGAGGAATCTCACTCTCCTCATCTTCTCCCCTGGTAACCATACCGCGTCGCACCTGGGGCATTACCCTGAGCATAACCCCGGGCACCCCTAGCCAGGTGATCCTCCCTCGTCCACCTTCATGGTTGGGATCTGAGAGCACCTGCCCTCCCCAGGCCACCTGAATAAGGGTTTCCCGAGGTCTACTTGGGAGAACACCCTTCTGTTTCTCACACAGCAGACTGCCGGGCACCCGGGTACTGAGGGGGGCCTACAATGGTTAACACCTACCTAGCAGTGACGCACAGGCTCCAAAGAACAAACAAAGACCATAGGAAGGCCACCCACTGGACAGGTTGGGTTCTCTGGCCTGGCAGTTACCTCCTGGGGCGTCTCTCTGCTCTCAGTCATCTTTTTTACTATAAGAGAATGGGCAAAATCAGCCTAGCCATGCTTCCTCTGCCCGCTGCACGCCGTGGGAATACACGTAAGGGTAAGAGAAATACAAATCGCCCCCCCTTCCCGCCCATATTTGGCCAGGCACTGGCACAAGAAAAGCAAGTTACAAGAGATGGAAAACTGGCGGTCGCATTGGAGTAAGAAAAAATGTTGTAGGTAGGCAGAAGAAAAGGCGGCATGGATCAGCCTCGAGCATCTGGGCCCCTGCTTGCTCACCTGATCCCATGATGCCCAGAAGCACATCCTTACTTATTGCTTATTTGTTTTTTAGTATAATAAAGCCTACGGCCTATGTTTTCCCACTGATCTCTCGCCTCTGGCCCTTTTTGCAAAGCATACTGCATACAGTAGGAGGGTTGTTTTGAGATTCTTACTGCTTTCCACATACCTTGCATTATGCCACTTCTAGGCTTATGCAGGAAGGGATTCCAGCTCCCTTGCTACTCATGAGACAAGACTCCAGCCTCTCTGGTTCAATCTCAGCGCCACCAGCGGTCCACTACAGCTCCAGCCCCCCACCACGCTCCTCCTCTTCCTCACATGTGCTTCAGCTGCTCTTACTGCTCCGTCTCCATCTGCCTTCTGACTCTCTTCTGTCTCACCTTTTCTACACATGACCCTATCAAGGGGTTCAGGTGTGTGACTTGCCTGGTTTGCCTGACTCCAATTAGGCCAATTACTGGGACATGCCTGACTTTCAGCTCTATCGTCTCACGGATCTCTCTTCTTCGTCCCAGAACTAAAGTGGTGTTTCCTATAGGTAATCTGCATTACTTTTTGAGGCATCTTCCTCTTCTCAGTACCTCATGTAATGTTAGGGGGGACTTAATGATCTGAACTGCAATATCCTACTAAGGTTGAGGGAGGGTAGGATAGGATAGGATAGGTCATTATCAAGAAAGGGGGAATACCGTGCCACGCCCTCTGGCATCCCCAAGGACACTCCACCCAGGTGATCCTCCCTCGTTTCTCCACCCCGGGTTTGGGATCCAACATCCTCACCCCGGTCTTAGTCACCTGATATGGGACCCCAAGAGGGATAAATGGGAAGATGCTCTCAGAAGTCTCACAATGTCCTCTTGCTCATCCTTTTCTGCGGTTGGCCCTTTGGTTTTGGCCCCTGAAGATTTCACAATAGAGCGGGCCAGCGACTTTGGAGGGGGTTGTACCAACGCCAACTTTGCCACACATTCTTTCATTATGGACTGGCACAAGCCACAGTGCTCTATGTTGTGGTCTACCCCCAGATCCGACACACATATTGTGCAGGTCAGTGATGGACATCTTGGAGCTGCAGTCTCGGCAGCACTTAAAACCTGATGGCTTTGGTCTCAACATAATGGTGTTCACTGAAAACATTTTTTTAGATCATTCCAATACAGTGTGTGGAAAAAAAGGAACTGAGGTAGAGGGGTGTTGAGCCGCACAACACCCTCCTGTCGAGATTACACAAGAGGCTGAATTTATAGCTCCTTAAACCAGGCATGAATGGTATTACCAGGGAATTTGAGGCTGCACTTCACATATGATGGAAGCAATTAGACATGTCAGGGTTTCCCTTACATACGACAACCATACCATGTGTCTGAGGCATTAACTGACAACGGGTGGCATTACGGATCTATGTAGGTCGCCTAACAAAAAGACAATTTCTTTCTGGCCAATTTTAGGTGGCATACAAAAATTTTACATTATGACATTCCTTCGCCCCCCCACCCTCTCTAGCAGGATTTCTTACAAATTGGGGGTTTTCTTCACCCCAAAGCTCCCCTCTCTCAGCCCCCACCACCTCTCTCCCCACCCAAGTCTCCTCCGTGGCAAAACGCACACAAAACGCAAAACACACACACACACACACACACACCCGTTCTCCCCCAATGGCGCTTCCGGGTCCTGTTGTGCCTGTCAGCCCCTGCGTACACTCCTGTGCGTCATAGGGGCTGGCAGTCCGATTTAGAAAGACCGCTCTGTGCGGTCACATAACGGTCTTTCTAAATCGTTTTATTTTTGGGTTTTGTTTTTTAAAAAAAGGTCTTTTGACCTAATACCAGCATTACTGGACATTTGAGGATGCACTTGGCATATGATAGAAGCAACTGGGTATATAAAGCTGTAACTAATGTATTTTGACTGTAAGGCTATAACAAACATAAGATGGCAGAATACTCAGAGTTTACATTTGGCATACTGTAATGTAACGTGGCAACACCTAGGAATGTGGCATTAACACATGATTACTAGACCTAACATGTGCAGGTATAATTGGTATAAGATAGCAGTAAATAGCCTAATAAGGCTGTAGTAAGCATGGCAGTGTCCCTGGCCTATGTTCGTTCGAACAGGGCTACCCTATCATAACACACTCACGGCATATCAAGGTAGCACCCAAGTTAAAATGTGGTTGGCAAACAAAAAGACCTTCTATCTGTGTTAATATTGGTCTGGTATTTTATGAAATGTAAGTTTATGTAGCTTTTTTTATACCCATCAATCACTTCAAGTAATGTCAGTACGGTTAAATATTGTGTGATGTTATTCCATGTGATGATTTCAGGGTCAAAGGTAGTATGACATCCCTTCCGGTGATGTCATCAGGTGTATGATGTCACTTTCGCTACCTCTGGCATTTTGGTGAATTGATGTCCCTGCAAGGCCATGACATGAGGGAAGCACCCTCGGGGAGGAGATGTGGAGTGTAGAGACAGAAAATAAGAAAGGCGAAGAGAGTTCCACAAGAAGAAAGTGGCAATGCTACCGTGTATGACTATAGCAATAACATCCAGAGGTGAAAGGAAAGCTGAGGCAGCAATATCAGGAAGAGAGAAATGGAACCAGGGGATGAGAGAAAGCCAACATCGAGCTAGTAACAGCAGACATGTTCTGGAAGGATTAGATGGGAGGAGGTACACGCTGGGGTCAGGGAGATTACAATGAGTTTAGAAACCAGGAGGAAGTCTAGGCTGTCCTGAGAGACCCCTCTCTAGGTATTCTTACAGGTTACGTCCACTGAGCTGCCTGCACTCACGATTTTAACATAGAGGGAGACATGGAAAGCATGTAACTGGCTGCAACCAAGAAGAACGGAAAATGTTTTTAATTTGAGTTACTGAATCTTGTTTAAACCCACATACAAGACAGTAAACTGACGCCTGGTCTTTGTGCCTCTTGGTGCCAGGTTGAAACCTGCAACAACACTTGCACTCCTCTGAAGTATTTCTTTTTGTTTGTATTGTAATATGGTTTGTGGCATCAAACAGGCAATAAGGGCAGCAACGTAATTTCACCAAAATGCCAGGGGTAGCAGAAATGACACCATACAACCCTGGACCTCGGGTGACATCACAGGACGAGGGTTCTGTAGTTAGGATCGCTTGAGCTGGTGGAGCGCAAAAAGGTTTTCCTTTTAACAGGTTGTCCTCGGACCATCAGCGCAGGGCCTGAACCAGGGTTAGCGAAACAACCACTAGATCGTCCCACTGTCCGCTTGCCTGAGACCACTGTTTTGCTAACCATTCCTGCATTGGACGCATGCGCAAGTGCACGTGAGGTACTAAATAAATGCAAGAGGCCATCATCCCTAGCAAGCGCAATGCTTTGTGTACCGTTATTTGGCGACCAACCTTGTATTTTGGTACCTGACGCAGCATATTTCGTACCATATCGTTTGAGGGGAATGCCAGCTCCCTTTTTCAGTTTAAGATAGCCCACAGAAATAGTTTTGTTTGGCTGAGGACTAGACTTGACTTTTTCTCATTGATGGAGAAACACAGATTGAAAAGAAGGTCAATGGTTTTATTGCATATTGAACTTGCAAATTTGAGCAGATTCCCCGGTGATCAGCCAGTCGTCCAGATAAGGTATACCACATAAGGATGGACTTTCTGCGCAGGTGTGCTGCCATTACTGCAAGCACCTTGGTGAACACTCTTGGTGCTGAGGCGATGCCGAATGGGAGTACCTTGAACTGGTAGTGTACTTCCACCTTCTTGAAGCACAGGTATTTTCTGTGCGCAGGGTGCCTTCAAATATGAAAGTATGCCTCATGTCCAATGTCGCAATGTAGTTTTCCCCGTTTCAGGAGTGGAATCGCCTCCTGAAGCGTGGTCATGCAAAACCTCTGTGGTTTGACATATTAGTTTGTGGGGTGCAGATCTACTAATGGGCGCATGATAAGGTCTTTCTTTAGCACAAGAAAGTACGTTGAATAGATACCCTTGTTCACCTGGTTCGCTGGGACGATTTCGATTGCGTCCTTTTCAAATAGTGTCTATTTCCTCCAGGAGTATGGCTGTTACTTCTGCTGTTAGTTTCTTTTGTCTTGGCGGGCGGTAAGGTGGTTTCTGAAGCAACTCGATGCAGTAGCCTCGTGCCGCGGTGGACGACACCCACTTTTACTATGATATCTCCTCCCATGCGTGGGTGAATTGAGTATTCGGCCTCTCGAGTGGCATGGGAGGGGACCTGAAGCAGCTTGTCATTGTTTGGGAGGGGCTGCGCCTCTCCTATGTGAGGTTCTGCCTCTACGGCTGCCTCTTTTATTTCCCCATTGAAAGCTAAACAAGGAACTTTGGCCTTGAGACTGGTTCTAGGACGAGGACTGTCCTCCTTGAGAGTAGCCCGATGAACGTTGACCATTTTGGCTCCGAAATCTCGAGTTCGGGGAACCCTCTTTGGGAACAAGGTTGGTTAGTGAGTTGCCCAAGGGACTTGAGAGTGTCGTACTCGTCCTTGGCACTCTTTAGGGCGACCTCTACGGCCTTACCGAATAGGACATTTGATTCTACTGGCATGTTCAGGAGGGTTGCTTGGGTCTCTAACTTAAACCCTGACTGCCTAAGCCAGGCTTGCCGCTTAATGAGTGTCCCTTCGCCTATGAAGCGTCCTGCGTTGTGCGCCGCATCAAGGTTGTTCTACAGGACGCAGCTTGAGATTTGCTTGCCTTCTGAAAAAGTCTAAAGCAGTCAGGCTCTAAGTGGCTCTGGGACGGCCTGTAGTAGTTGTTGCAGCTCTTCCCATTTGTGGCAGCCTTAACCAGCCAACATGGCTGTGGTGTTTGCAATTCTTGTTTGTTACGCTGCGGAGGAAGCTACCTTTCTCCCAAAAGTGTAAATCTTTTTACTCTCCTTGTCTGGTGGGGCTTCTGCCGATGCCAGGGGAGTGTCTGCCCTCTTTATGGTGGTGGTAACTACCAAAGAATCTGGTTTGAGCTGGCCCCTAATGTTAAGTGGGAGCGGGGGTCTGAACAGCTTTTCTATCCTTGGGTTGAATGGCCTTGTAAGACTAGGAGTTAAGAGGGATGGTTAAATATGCCTCTGGAATGACTGCAGGAGAGGTATGAATTGTGTGGCTGCCTTTTTGTCCCCCAGGATGTTTTCCACAAAATCCTTATCGACTTGTGTCTCCTCAGTGTTAATGTTGAAATGCTGCGCCGCCTTCAGTAACAATTTGTTAAACTGTAGTTGGTTGTCAACTGGCGAGTCTCCACCCGGCTGGTCCTGATGGTCTGGTGACTGCACAATATAAATATTATCATCGTAGTACTGGTCTTGATCCTGGCTCTAGAGATCCCCCCTGAGACCCTGCTTGGTCATCATAATACGAGTCTTGCCATGGGTCTTGGTACTGAGTGATGTTTTGGCATGCTGAGGCCGGAATGCCTAGAGCAGAGGTGCTGGGCTGTGGCTCAATGCAAGACTTTTAGCAGGGGGTGGCTCTGCTGATGCCCCTGGCTGTGAGGCTTCTCCGAGTACTGTTAATTGATACGGGTGTCTGTCCATTAAGTCCACGAAACAGTACATTCTCCCTAAGATCTTGTTAAATTGTTTTGGAGTAAAACGACATTCTGGTGGGAAGCCCGAGATGGCAGGGCCCTGAGAAGGGATGACATCCTTAGTAGGGGTGGATATTGTGGAAATACTAGCCTTATGGTGCATAGCCGCCGAGAGGGATTCTAAGGGAGTGGAATACTCTGTCCGGGTGACCTTGGGGGCTAAGGGTGTCTAAATGGTGTGTTTTTCTACAACCTTGCCTTTAGTAGAGGGGCGCTAACGTGTTTTTTAATTAGCGCTTGTATTTTCAGCACTTTTTTTTTTTAGGAGACTCCGAAATGCATTTCGACGCCTGTTCTTCGGCGCACGAAATGAGGACGTTCTTATAAGCGGTGTCCGAACCAACCTTCGCTTTCGGTTTTTGGGAACTGTCAATAGGCGAAAGCGTGCACAATGGCCCAGAAGGCAGTGATGAACCTGCGGCTTTATCCCCGGTCACCGCATGGGCCTGGACGCTCAACTGCGTTTTCAAGGGTCAGCCGTGGGGTATGTCTTTAGCGTGTTTGAGCTTGTGGAGTTAGTATAGAGAACCTTCCCCCTCTCTCCCTACTGTAATGGGGCGAAAACTAAAGAGGCCCATAAGGCACATCTGTCGTCGATCGACCAGTCATCAACGCTGTGGGTGTTCATCAGGCGCCATCGAGTGGATGAGCAGTCATGGAGTGAGGCGAACAGTAAATGAAAGGAAGAAATCCTACCAATATAACTTTAGTAAATCAAAGGCATCAGCTTACAAGACAATTCTGCATTTGCGACCGACTTCGATGGCGGAAAAAAAAACAATCTGAGAGGCCGCGACGGGTGAAGGACCATGGGTACAATACAAGTCACACTAGGGATAGTATTACTAATCACGCCCTGTCGACGTCCATATGTTCGAGTTTCGAAAACAAATCTTAAAATACTCTGCGACTTCCACTAGATTTCGGACTATGTACAGCATGTGATCTAAGCAGATCCACAAGCTCCAGAAATATATTTGTTTGAGGAAGCAACAGATGGTTTACTTTTTTCATGTAAATTATCTCACCTTGTGCTTGTGATACAGGTCTGGCAGATCTGGGTCAGGTCACACAGTGCCCAGTCCAGATTGGTGGTAAAACCCACTGAGGCACACCCCTCTCATCACAGGCCCAGTGGCTCACTGGATGTGCACAGCAGACATTGAGAGACACTGATGAGATGTGCGTTCATGCTGTGCTGTCACAGAGTACTGCAGACTGCGCTTGCCCATTCCCAGCTAGCTTGACCTAGCCCCACTACCCTTTATGTTGCTACAGTACTGGGTATGAGCTGCACAGACAGCCCCACCTCTGAATCCAACCATTCAGGCATTATTAATGAATGGACTGCTAACCTGCGAGATTGTGGCTTCATTGTTTCTCCTGCATCCCTGTTATTTCTCTAACTAACAAGATGTAGATTCCAGGTGAAAAAAGCTGTAGCACATGTGGCTGCATTTACAACTGCCTTATAATTGCTCTTGGCACTGCCCCTTTGTCCAGGGGCCTGGGGTAGCAAGGACAGGTCTAGGGGTAGCATAGGTTGAGCCAGGAGTAGCAGATACTACCCTTGCAAACCCAGAATGACTTCCCTGATTAAGGGGACTTAAAAAAAGGAAAACAATCTACGAAATGCCCTACCTTGTTAGATACCACAAGTCTGCGACCGTTTTGCAAGTGCGCATGTGAGCTTGCCCAACTTCCTTCTGGGTGCCGCTCAGAAGAATTGTATCAACGCACACAGACTATTCCCACCTTGTCAAGAATCAATAAGGCACAAACCACATCAGTTACTTTAATAAAGCTAAATTATACTAACTAGTCTAAACATTCAGGTCTAGACTTCAATGCAAACATGACCTTAAAGACCCTAAAAACGGAACACTCTCTCGAGGTTAAGAACGAATATGGAAAAGTGGCTCCAAGAACAGAAGATTTCATTCAGATAAGCCTGCAGACAGTAAACAAATATCCTTTATTTTTTTTATTTTATTGTTTAAAGCATGGGCCTAGCTTGAGAGTAGCGGAGCACTGCACAGAGTGAGGGTAGCCAGCATTTGGGCTGGTGGGCTGGCATCTTAACAGTAGCGTAAAACTGAGTTGAGCTCTATGCTTCGGTATTTGCGTCCATTGGAATTAGTCCTTGGTCAGGTGGTGTTGAAAAAGCCATGCTTTGAGAGGTTTTACGGAATTACTGAATTGTGAGGGCATTCCGAGCCGACACTGGGATTCAGTTCCAGACGGTGGGTGCCTGACGTGAGAAGGATTGTTTGCGGGTCCTCTCTTTGCAGGCGAATTGTGATTCAAGCTGGTTGTTTTGCAGCGCGAGAAGCATGTGCCACCAGATATGTGGAGCTTAGCCACCAGGTACGCTGTTGTGCTACTTGTGACTGCTTTGTAGATGAATACATGCAGTCATGAACAGTATCCTGGCCCTGAGAGGAAGCCAATGTGTTTCACATAGGATGAGGATGATTTGGCAAAAGTTCCATTCACTGACAATAAAATGTGCTGCAGCGTTGTCAACTGCTTTTAGGGGTGCTAAGTGAGCAGCTGGGCTCCTTCCCTCCCTGCTCAGGACTCCGAAACTTGACTCTACCACTTTGTACCTTATGACTCTCACTTCCACCTCAGGCCTTATTTAGATACGAGCCAACCTTGAATCTGCCTACTTTGTCTCTGCAAAAGGTTACCAAACTTGTGCCTACATCCACTTGTTTTAGGTTTGTTGCAATATGAATGACGCTCAAGAAACAGAATTTGTGTTACTCATGGTGCCTTAGCAAAAGCATCACCCATACTATGTAACCCAAATGTCAGTTCAATAATCAAATACTGACTGCAAGTAAGCAGGCTACTTGGATGTGTTACCTTATCCCCATGGTTCCTAGTTTTTGTACAAATGTCACACTATCACTTTGAATCGTTCCCCTTGCAAGTTAACCATTTTAAAGCTCAAATATTATTTTCCTTCTAAGGATTTCCAGTAGGTAAATGTCATGCTCAGCGTCACCTATTTTAGCATTGCTATCATTACAAGTGGAGAGCAGCATTACAATATAATTTACGTAGCCTGCAAAGGAATATGGGTATGGGCTATACCTAGCATTACTCGTACATAGTATTTGGACGATGGATATTTAGACAGCTAAAATTATTTTCTCATAATCTGCATTTTTTCAGAGTTCCATTGCGTACATATCTTAACAAATGATATGGTAGCTTTCTCCAATCCAAAAACGGTTTTGCTGAGCACTTGTGTAATCCTACCCAACAATATTAGGTTGGGGTATATTGAAAACAATTTTACATGTACATGAAAATTATTGTGTACATGCACATTCTTGAAATTTTCTTAAATTGCCCAAAATATCATTGAGAAGTTTTAAATGTTTTGCTTGCAAAGTATTGTGGGTATGAAAATATCCGAGTGAGAGTTTTACTGCTACAATCCCTCACTTTTTACAGAGCCCTATCGACTTGTATTGGAGGCTAGCACAGGAGCCTGGCAGGGGTACGAAGGGAAGGGCACAGGAGAGCATTCCTTGGTGGTGAAGAACAAATCAACAATTTTCAAGTCACATTTTCCTACAGTACAGTGAAGGACATGTGTGGGTTTGCTAAAGGATTGGAATCTCTAGTAACAGGCTGGAAACTACACCTTATGTGTCTTTCTATGCTCCGCTGCTGACAGCTTTTCAATATAACCTTGTATTCTGCGTTTATTGCCTCTAGCATTATCATGCATCTGGTTTAACTGAAAACAGTGAATTGCAGAAGAGGTGTCCCTAGTTATAGAAGTCGTCACTCAATCTGTTGCACCTCTTGCTGATATTAACTTAAAAGACAAATGTATGGGAATATTCTTCAAAGGGGCTCAACAAGAAACCTTAGTAAGGCTCTTGTTGCTTTTTGTCTAGGATGTGTTGAGGAACATTGGGCAAAATGATAGGCTGTATTGTGTGCCCTGTCATTTCACTTCCTATGTCAGTGTTACAAGCAGGGCCCTGATAAGATTGTCCTCCCTACTTTTGATTTTTCAGGGAGTAAAAAAGTTATTAGCTTTGTCAATAGGGATACTTTATGCTTATTACAAGATGTTCTTTTGCCTTAACACTCCTCTAGAGATAGGGCAGTAATATTAGATGTTCTTCCTATGCCGCTGCTCTGCTAGTCACTGATTCAAACATATCAGTGGAGCATTGTGGATAGGAGCAGTGGGTTAAGCTCCCATATGTTCATTGTTTCCCATTTATGTTGGGCATATTTTCCTGTTTTAGGGAGTAGAAATAGTTTGTGCATATGCCTCTTAGCTATACGCCTAGTTTTGTGTAAGTGTCTGTTCACAGGACAAATGCAATGTGGATAATAAGCAGAGGCCCAGGAATTCTGATCATCATATTCTGTGATGCAGTTATTCTGATGCAATTTTCATCCTTAATCAAAGTATAAGAGGCTTGCTCTACTGCCCCCTGAACTACTTAAAGTGGCACATTAACTCATATTGGCAGTTTTCTGAAACATTCCCTTTAGTTGTCATTATTCCACCTGCAAATACTGTACCCAGTCTGATTTTTTTTCTAGCCACGTCAAATATGATAAGCAATATTTGTTTTTAGTAATACACATGAGTGTTTTCTTCCAATGACATAAAACACTTTCTGCATTGCTCTGAGCAGTGTCAAAAAATGAATAGCCACAACTAAATCGATTGTTCGTATTGAGCATACAATGATTTTTTTGTGCCTATGCAGATTTTACTCTTACGTCCCCGTCCCCGTCCCCTTTCCTCCATACTGTATGGGCATCCCTTCCAAGGGACGGGAGACAAACTTTTTCACCAGAAAAAACCTTCTTCCCCTTTAAATTTAGAGGCACGCAGGGGCGCAGCCCAGGGAGCATGCGCTGCCCTGACTCTGTCCTCCGGCGCCACACCCCAGTCCCCTTTTCCGCGTCGACGGGAACGGGCCGAATTCACCAGCGCTCCTGGGTTTGGCTTCGACCATGTAATTCCACGCGCGGATACTTCTTCTCTTTGTCATTTTTTTTTTTTTTTGCCTTGTCCATCATTCAGGTACTCTGTCCTCAGGCATCACGCTCCTCCCCGGCGCATGTCGACTTCTACAGGGTTCAGCAGGTGTCCATCCTGCAACGGGCTCATCCCAACTTCAGACCCCCACGCCCTCTTCCTACGTTGCCTTGGCCCAGAACATGGTTGGCAATCATGTTCGGCGTGTGACTTGCTGTCCTCGAGGGCGCTGAAGAACAGACTAGCCAGGTGGAGGGAGCTCTTCCAGAAGTCGCCTCCAGAGGATCTCAAGAACTTTGCGACGCATCATGCCATGGCAAAGGTCGGGCAGATATTTTTCAGCGCACCCTGCAAGAGAGACTCCTTTCCAGGGACTCTCCCATGCAGAAGGGACCTAGCAGGTCCTTCCACGGGCACGTGCACCGAGGCTGCTACAGCTACTGGCCTTGGGCTGATGGGTCCTCAGATCCTCCCGGACGCAGTGTCGAGGGACCGGAAGGTTCTTGTACTGGGGCTACGCCCTTCTACCAGCGCAATAGCCGAGGTGCTATGCCCTAACACCGGCAATACGTCCGAGGGGCTAGGCCCTAATACCGGCATTACGTCAGAGGGGGCGCCTAAACGCAGTTCTACCGACCCCGGGTCGAGGGTGTCGCACCTACCGGGCCGAGGCCCGAGGAGCAGGGTAGGCATTGTGATCCACACGCAAGAGTCTTGGACGAGGCTGGACCCAGCAGGCTGGGCAACACATCGCAGGCACGTGGCAGGCATCTCAACAAAATGGCTAACACGCCAGACAGGAGCACCCATCCAACGCCATTCCACGAACTCGGCGAAGAACAAGTGTCAAGGTGTGCCTAGTCGCAACCAGGTACGTGGCCTACAGTCTACCCTTCATATGCGCAGGGCAAATTTCCCATGCATCCATACGGACTGGGTACGCACCTGCTCCATCAGTCCTCCGCTACCCAGTCGGTACCCCCTGCCACCTCTTCGGCCAGTGAGCAGGTGCTTTTTGACAAATTCCTCAGCCTCATGGGGGTCTCCTCAGATGGGGGTTATCAAGGACGCAGTCAGGGAAGTCCTCCCCGCCACGCTAGCAGCTTCACAGAAGCCGCCATCGGGCTCCCTGACCCCGGTGCAGCTGCCTCCTCCGGCTCACCAGCCAACTCTGCAATCTCCGCCGCCTCCTCAGCCTCCGGCTGCAGTCTCTGTACCCCAGCCTCCGGCGCCATCTACCCTTCCTCCTCCACAAGATCCTCCACATCCACAGGACACGGACGAGGAGGAGGATCCAGACACGCCATCCTCAGCCAGGGCCTTCCATGAACGTCTTACTGGCCTGGCGGAGTACCTAGGCCTCCCTCAGCCTGAGGTCGAACAGCCGGCAGAGGGGGTTCTGGCTGAAGTCCTCACAAGACGCCCCTTTGCCAGCACAGGGATTCCACTGCAAGTCTCCATGGCCAAAAAGGGTTGGCTCAAGCCCCACTCAGTCCATCCGGTAAACCGACGCCAAGTACAGGCAGATGGAGGGGGGACACACTCTTGCTCTCAACCCATCCTCAGTCACACTCACTCGGTGATCGCTGCAGCATCACTACACTCTAAGCCTCAGTCGTCCTCAGCGGCTCTGCTAGGCAAGGAGGAGAAGATCTTGGAGGCTTACGGCAAGAAGATGTACTCCAACACCTCCTTGCACCTGCGTCAGGCCAACACAGATGCCATGCTGGCTACCACCAACCAACGATTATGGTGGGAAATTGCGGACTTCCTCCCGGAACTCCCCCTCCCAATGCCAATCACCCTTTAAGGCGGGGCTGGCAAGGCCAAGCTCGTGGCGCATGACCTCATGGAATCCACAGTGGCGCATATCGATACCTCGGCCATGCCATCTGCATTGCCACGGACATGATGCGCACAGCCTGGCTCCGGGTGACATAATTCAACCCGGACGTCCAGGGGCGCATTCTAGATCTACCGTTCAAGGGGGGCTGGAGGGGGACCTCTTCCACTCCTCTACGGATGAAGATCTGGACAAAATGAACAGCTCACAAACGGCAAAGTCCTTGTCCAATTGTTACAAAGACCACCCCCAAATCTTACACCCAATCTCAGCAGCGCTCAGAGAAGAACGCAGATCCAGGCAGCCGGACCACTCGCCGTCTCAGAACCGGTGCAAACAACAAAAAGGGGTTGGGGGTAAGGGCTTTTTCCAGTCCCCCTCCTCACCCTCAGCCTCCGAGGGAAAGAAGGCATGACACGCCCCTTCGGGTCCACATGTCTCCGGTGGAGGGCAGGCTTGCTCTCCATGCACATGTCTGGCGCCAGAATTTTGCGGACCCCTGGATCCTCTCCGTAGTATCCACGGGGTACCGCCTTCCCACTCCACTCCACTCCACTCCACTCCCACAGGTTGGGACAGCAACACTTCTGGCAGAGATCTGGTCGCTCGTAGAGAGCCAGGCAGTGGAGAAAGTTCCAGCCTTCTAGCGAGGCTTTGGCTTCTACTCCAGGATGTTCGCCATTCAGAAGAAGAACCAGGCGGGCCTGAGAGTTGTGCTGGACCTTTTCACCCTCAACCTCTCCTTACCCCTACACAAATTCAAGATGGTTACACCAGCTTTTTTTTTTTCTTTTATTTGTATTTAGTTACAAAGAAAAATTACTTTGTAGAACCTTTACAAAAGCAATTACATAAAAAAGGAATAAAATATTTACATTTATCATTTAAATTCATATTTCAACATAAAACTTTACATCCTATTGTTCACAGGTTACAAAAATGGAGGATATTGTGTCATACACTATATATCCTCCAAGTCTTAAAATTTAAGCAATTCTTTTTCGATATGCTTACACAGGCTGACCAATTCAAATATCATCGGTTTGTGGGTGCCTTGCATCATGCGTGTCCACAGAAATTGCAAGCAATCTTCAAAATTTGTATTCACAAATTTCGAGAACCGATTTGTCCTCATTAAACTAAAATGTGGACATTCTAGTATAAGATGTTTCATTGTCTCAATCGGTTCCTTGCACGATGGAAAGCGACACTTCATTACCTTGAGTTCACCAGTTTTAGCCCAATTAGCAATACGTTCTCTTGTATAGTATAGATTTAACTTGCACCTAATATAGGCTTGTCGGGTATGGTTGTATGGAAATAAAACCACATGGTCATATCTGGGCATACGTCGTTTTAAGAACGCACCATACTCCCTGTACATGTGATATGTTGATATAGTATCGATTGTGTTCCTCCAATCTTGTTCAAAAAGTTTCTTTTTTGCAAAAGCAGGACGTTGATATAAGTCTTCTATGGTAATACCTAAGGAGTTCAAGATATGTTGCATGTTGCTATGGTATTCATTAAAGGAAGCAGAAGAGGAGGACTTCAGCATGCTGTTCAAATCACCGTACAAGGAGTTTTTGGGTGCAAAATGAATCTTAACGTAACCTGATATTTGACGCCATTTCCAGCGTGTGGATAGTGCAACCAACCCGAGCTCGTGACGTATCACTGCGTTTGGTATATTCAAGGGAAGGTGCATGGCAGATTTTATCAATGATCCTTGCGTGGTATTCAAAATTGCAGTAACATCTTTTAGACACATGTCAATGGAGTATAAGATGACCGATTCAATTTTTAGTGTCAAAAAGTCAATCAATGGAGTTAGTGAAAATTTGCAATATTTTGCATAGATCATTTTTAGTTGAGATAATAAAGACAGCGACTTATTTTTGATTAAGTCTGTCCAAGTATTTAATGAGTTTTGATCTGTCAGGTTATAGCCGAGATATATCGCACTACAGGTACATGGGATTTGAGTTTTCATAATTTCCCATTTGTATCCCTTAATATTTTGTTCAGTACCACATTTTATAATGGCTGTTTTTGCAGGGTTTGGAGTGAGGTTATGAGCAACTGCAAAATCTTGAAAAAGCAAAAGCTTAATTTGCAATCCAGCAGGCGTAGGATCAAAGACTATGATGTCGTCTGCGAACGGAGTCCATTTAAGTCTTAAAGCACCAACTTTAACTGAGAATAAATTACTGTGATCCCACTCCTTGTCAAGATCAGAAAGGTAAAGATTAAAGAAAGTTGCGGCTAAATTGCACCCTTGTTTAAGACCAATGGATGTGGTGATGGGATCGGTTGTTCTACCATCTGCAGAGATTTTTATTTTATACGAGGTGTTAGTATGTAATTGAATAAACCAATATAGTAATACTGTAGGAATTCCCATTGATCTCAATTCATTCCATAATACGTTTCGTACGACGTTATCAAAAGCTGATGTCATGTCTATCATTGTCAGGGATGGCACTCTATTAAGAGTGGCACAGGACACCCAGGAAAGGTTTGGGTGGTTGTGCCAAAGTAAAGTGGACAGATAAGTACACACACAGCTGAAAGGAAAGAGAACGAAGAGTAGGCAAGAGTAGCAAGGAAAAAGGTACAGAATTAATTCCCTCTTGGGGTGTATGCAGATATAGGAAAAGAGTATTCCACGAACCTTAGGAAAACTCTAGCCTCCTGCACAGTTTGCTATAACAGAGGCCCTCGCTGTTTGCTCATAGCTTGGAACAACAGCTAAGGGTGTCTGTAACGCAGAAACAAGACAAGGGAAGGGGCAGAGGTTGCCTGACGGAAACCAACGGACAAGCTCTGTACAAGGGGTCTACAAACAGTACAAGAGAAGACACTGACTGATAAATCCAGGGAAATAGGGAAGTCGATAAGCAAACTAGCAGAAAGAAATGAAAGGAAAACAGTATAACTGAATTGGACAGGGATAAAGAACTGAGGGTTGAAAATGAGAAAGAAAGCAAGGGGGCAGCAGTCAGGAAACAGGGGGGCTGCAATAACTGAATGCAGGTAAACTGTTGTGGATTGCTGAGGGCTGTAGGATACAAGGTAGAGAGCTCAGAGGAGCAGGACAGCAAGGAGCAGGCCCAGAGGAGCAGGGCTGTAAGGAAGGGAGCCCAAAGGAAAAGGGCTGTAGGCAGCGGAGTGAAAACAGGCCGCAAGGCAAGGAGCCCAAAGGACAAGGGCTGAAGGCAGAGGGGTGTAGCAATCTGCAAGACAGGGGTACCAGAGGACAAGGGCTGTAAGCAGCGGAGAGATGCAGACTGTAAGGCAGGGAGCCCAAAAGGCTAGGGCTGTAGGCAGCAGGGTGTAGCAGGCTGCAAGGCAGGACGCCCACAGGAGCAGGGCTGAGGCAGGGAGCCCAAAAGGCTAGGGCTGTAGGCAGCAGGGTGTAGCAGGCTGCAAGGCAGGACGCCCAGAGGAGCAGGGCTGAGAAAAGGAAGCCCAAAAGGATAGGGCTGTAGGCAGCAGGGTGTAGCAGGCTGCAAGGCAGGACGCCCTGAGGAGCAGGGCTGAGGCAGGGAGCCCAAAAGGCTAGGGCTGTAGACGGCAGGGTGTAGCAGGCTGCAAGGCAGGACGCCCCGAGGAGCATGGCTGAGGCGGGGAGCCCAAAAGGCCCAGGGCGGAAGGTAGAAGGCAGCAGAGCGTGATCGGCTGCAAGGCTGGAACCCGCCAGGGCACTGGAACAAAAGCAGGTGTAAGCAGGAAACAGCATACAAAGTTTGTGGCTCGAGGCAAAAAGGAGCTGGAAGGACTCTCAATGCAAGAGACTGAGCTCCTGCAGGCAGCAGCTTTTATACCGCCCAGTCCAGCACAGAGGCAGGCTAATTGGTTGCACCTGGCTCAGCACACCTGCAGACAATCGGCCACCTCCCTCTCTGTTCCTGAGCTGGTGGAAGCAGAGCAAATCCCTAGGGCTTCTGGGGATTGTAGTTCAGATGAAGAAAAATAGGAATAGCCAGGAATAGATGGTTATAGCCAAGTGCATTCTGGTAAGTGTAGTTTTTTGGGAAAAATAAAAAAGCACCAAAGTCTCGCAAATGGGAAATAAGGTCCAAAAAGTGAATAGCGGTTGATCCAAGAGTTTTCTGTAGATAAATGAATAACAATTTGTCCTTATTGATCGCCAATGTATGCGCCCATGGCGCAGGCATGACAATCATAGCCATATATACGGATTGAGAGTTCTTGCCTTTTGTGCCCGCGACAAGATGAGACATGACATAGCAGCGTTGAGCGAGGTACTCGTTCCTTTCCTGAAACCTGTTTGGTATTTAGAATAAAGGTTGTTCTCTTGAATATATTTTTCAAGGTCGTGCAGGAGAAGAATGGCAAAAAGTTTTGCATCTGTGTCAACCAATGAGATAGGTCTATAGTTCTGTGGAAGAGAAGAATCGCCCTTTTTGAATAGTGGGACAATATTCGCTGTTGTCCATGAGGGAGGAATTTGACCAGTACTAATGATTGAGTCAAATTTAGGTTTCAAAATTTCTATCCAAAACTCAGGATCAGCTTTATAGAGGCAGGGAGGAATCCCATCGGGGCCTGCTGATTTAGAATAAGATGTTTTCGATATTGCCCATTTAAGATCATCATGTGTCCATTTCAATCGGGCGATCCTGCTATAACACAATTGTACATTTGGCACAGATTCAAATCTCAAAGGGATGCGAAATTTAGCTGATATGTAATCATACCATACTCCTTCAGATATACAAGAGAAGGTAATTAGGGGAGTCCTTTTATCATCCTTTTTGATCGTGCGCCATATAGTTCTAGTGTCATGCATAGTTATGGCTCTTATTAGATCACAGTTCTATCTGCAAGCGTGTTTCAGGTTCCTCTTGTATTCTTTCAGAATTTGTGCCTGGATAAACCTGAAGTGGTCTACTCCCAAACCCGATGTTTTGAGTTATCTTATTGCTTTGTTTTTTTCACGTTTTAGGATCTTACAGGTGGAGTCAAATGGATGGGGATGAGCACTCTCTGTATACTTTTTACTGAATATGGATAGGGCTTTCTTTATCACCTCAGAATAACCATTTATCCTTACGAATTCAGGCTTATTGTCAGAAAGTCGAGATGATTGTATTTGTTGAAATACATAGTTAACAAATTGCTGACATAAGCTTTGATTCCATCTGATGGAAATTAGGGGACGGTCAATCTCTACTAAAGAGAGTGTGGGATCGATAACCAAAGGCCTGCATTCCCATTTCAAAATGCAATTTATATGTGCATGATCACTGGTTAGGATACGGCTACAGTGCGTAGACGATGTAATAGTAGATAGAGTTTGAGTAACAAAAATGAAGTCAATTGTCGAAGATTTGGATCCACGGGACCATGTAATCTGAGACTTCACCTCATTACTTGCAACTGTGTCCCTATCCCTATTTTCCAGTAGCTCCCTGAATTGCGAGCCCCTTCCCCGGGAAAGGTAAGAGGGCTTATCTAGTCCACATTCACTCAGTTCTCTACAGTCGCAATTGAAGTCACAGCCAATGATAATTTCTAAAGGTTGGTATTTACTGGATATATTCTCTAAACATTCATCCAATTCATCAAGCATCGTTTCAATCAAGGATGTGGCGGGGGTTCCAGTATAAGGAGATAATTAAGATTCAAGGGATCGTTTTTGACAAAAGATTCTGTACAAGTACACCCAATAGGTTTGCAGATTCCCATACCCACTTTAACTGGAGATTGACCGAATTATTTATAACAATTACCAGGCCACCGTTGGGCCGGCCTAAAAAAGGTCTCGTTGCAAACTTGCAATACGTGGTAAACCCTGGGATGGTAAATTTGGTCAGTTTCATGGTCTCCTGTAATATGAGAATCGTTGGTTGTTTTTCGGGAGTTAAAGAAGCATTCCATCCAATGAAGTTAGCATAACCACAGGTATTCCAAGAAAGTATCTTATGTGAGCTATGTTGTGCAAGCTATGAGGTGGTCGATGACATTTTAGATCCTAAAATAGCAGTGAGCATTGGTTCAAGACAAGGGATATCCTTTGGTATGGCTATATGCGCTAGGAGTATGTGGAAGTCACCATCAATGCTACCCTTGGTTTGTTGAGCACTAGTTTCACTTGCTGCTTTTGCAGTGACAGCTGGGTCATTATAGGCAAGGAAATCGTTGGCTTGCGATTCTAGTTTGTGGGTGGTTAGATTTAGCCCATGGTTTTTAATCTCTTCACGATTAAACCATATAAATTTCAATATTGTTTTAGAGCTCAGGTAGCATACTGCTCTACAGTTGTCAGTCTGTGAAATCGAGACTCTAAGGATGTCCTCTGATTTAACCATTCTGAGTTGAGGTATGCGAGAGAAAAGTGACAAAATAAAAGATCGATAAATCCTCTTCCCTGCAGTCGAATCCCTATTGCCTTCGAGGACCACAAGATGAAGTTTGTTCACGACTCCAGGTGAGCTCTCGGGGTATTTCAATTCACTTTGCACAGGAGGGGGAAATTCACTTTTCAACATCTGGAATGCAGATGTAGATGTTGCTTTACTCGATGTTTCATCATACAAGTCGTGGGGGTGGTAATTCAGCGTTAGTATTTAGAAGGCTCTCATTTTCAGGATATTTTAAAGAATCTAGGTCACTGAGTGGTTGTAAGGAGGGTCCTCTGGGACAATTTAGGAGGACCATATAAAAGAGGGGTTAATGTGCCTACAGCACAAGATACTTGATCATCAAGGGCAGCCATGTTTTTGATAAAGAGGTCATGTTGTTCACTAGTGGGACGAATAGGAAAAGACCTATCTAAGAGTTCCTGAGAGGGCATAGGTGGGGAATTATTAATATTGCTGGTGTCGTGAATATGAGTAGGACAGAAGATAGGTGATGAACTTGTTTCGCTAGCATGTATCATGACTGCAAGTGGAGACAAATTTGAGCGATTATTAACTTCTCTACTGGTTCCTGAAGGCAATGCGTCTAAAGCAGCAGGTTCAATGTATGCCGAGCGGCCAGGACAAACCAGTGAATCAATGCTAGAAGATTTAAGTGTCGTGATACCCAAGTCATTGCATTTGCTCCGTAAGCCTGCAGCCATCACTAGCATGGATGGATTTGGTATAAGCTTCTACAAGTAGAGGCACAGAGCAACTTTTTTGGTAAAACTAAATCACTGGGAGTCAGACAATTAATAGCAAGCAATTGTTAATTGGTCAGCTAGGGGCCACGTTTAAACTATGTTGGAACACCAGTGTGGCAAGAGTAAGAGAGAAAGTCCTAATCGGGCTTTAAGGAGTGCAAGTGCTATATATGAACTTACTAAAATGTAATCTTACCAGGTGCCGTAACTTAGATCAGGCTCAAAATGACAGAACATCAGTCATAATCATTTTGTCAATCTTGGCAAAATAGCGAAACAACAAACAGCCAACAGTACTTCTTTGTACTTCCGTGTGCGTGCGCGCGAGTGCGCTGCACACAGTGTTTTTGAAAGAAGGAAGGGGGCGGAGCCAGAGGCGTGGTAGGGAGGGCAGACCCAATCAGGAAACAGACTGAAAATAAATGAAAGGGAAAGCTATTACTATGAGGTGTTTAAGGGTGACTGCATGCGATCGCGCTAAACGTGAGCGCGCTGGTACAGCGCTAAACGTAATGCCCCTTTAACAAAGTCCACAATGTGCAATATTTACTTCCAAAGTGAAGGTCAGGCAATCGCCGTGGACTCGGCGAAGACGTCCGCTCTCCTGCAGACTCGCTGGGCGGTAGAAGGAAAACGAATAAGTCCGAAGGCAGGGAAAGTCCAGAGAGGTTGCCTTCAACAGCCAACAGTACTTCTTTGTACTTCCGTGTTACGCCAGCTTTTATAGCCGAGACATTGGACAAGGCAGACTGGATGTGCTCCCTGGACCTGAAGGACGTGTACCTACACGTCCTGATCTGGCAGCCCCATTGTTCTTTCCTACAGTTCAGGATCATGGGCTACCATTTCCAATACAAAGTCCTTCCGTTTGGCCTCAACTTGGCCTCAGGGTCTTCACCAGACTCATGAACGTTGTGGCGGCCCTCCTCAGAGCGCAGGGCCTCCACATCTACCCATACCTCGATGACTGGCTCATCAGGGCTACTTCTCCGGAAGCGGTTCACCACACTTCCCAGGCCCTCATGAACACACTGCACGACCTGGGCTTTTCGCTCAACCTCAAGAAGTCACAGCTGCTCCCTACGCAGTCTCTGACATTCCTGGGTCTAATTTGGGACATGTGCTCCGGGAGGGATTTTCCCGTCGGAGGACAAGATCTCAGCCATCAAGAGGGCCACCACCCACTTCCTCAGCAGAGAGGTGACCTCGGCATGGTGGTACCAACATCTCCTGGGTCCACTAGCGGCGGTTCTGCTAACCGTGCCGCACACAAGACTAAGGATGAGAAGGATTCAGCTGCACTTCACGGCCTCATGGAATCAGGAGCGGGGCTCTCAATCCGAGATGATCAACGTTCCTCCATCGCTCCACCCGGACCTATCTTGGTGGTCCATGGACTGTAACCTACGGACGGTCAAGCCCTTTCTTGCGCGAGGGCTGGGGAGCACCCTGGACGATCTCTCGGTCTACGGCACCTGGACTCGGCAGGAGCAGGAATACCACATCAATTGGCTGGAGCTGAATGCCATTTGGCTAGCGCTCAGAGCATTCATACCATTTCTCAAGCGCAAGGTTGTCCTCATCCAGACAGACAACTCGACCAGCATGTACTACGTCAACAAGCAGGGAGGCACCTGATCCCCCTCCTCTGTGCAGAATGGCGATCAACATGTGGAAGTGGGCCCTGGAAAACGACATCTACCTCAGGGCAGTCCACCTCCCGGGCGAATCCAACCTGGAAGCGGACAGGCTCAGCAGGCCGGGAGCAGACGATTACGAGTGGCAGCTAAACAACCTCGTTATTCAGGAGATCTTCAACAGGTGGGTCACCCCCAAGTGGATCTCTTTGCCACCTGGCACAACAAGAAGTGTCCCCAGTTCGCATCCTGGCAAGGTCAGTGCCCCGGCTCTCTGGGCGACGCATTTCACCTCCAGTGGACCGGCATGAAAGCCTACGCCTTTCCGCCCACCCCTCTGATCCACAGAGTAATTCGCAAGATCAAGGAGTCTCGCCAACTCCTCATCATCATCCTGATATCTCCATAGTGGCCGGCCAGGCGTTGGTTTTCGGAGCTACTCAGCCTCTCGGAGGTGCCCCCGATGCACCCCCCGACAGGCCCAGCACATCTTCTGGCGCAGCAGGGGGGCAGAATCATCCACCTGCGCCAGGGAAATTAGCCCTCACAGCGTGGTACCTGAGCAGGTAACGCTTCGGCACCTTAGCCTCTCACCGGCCAATCTGGAGATCATACAGGGCGCCAGGAGCAAAGCCACCAGAGCCCTGTACAAAAGCAAATTGACTAGATTCTGCCACTGGGCAGACTCCAAGGGAGTTGACTCCTTGGCTTGCACCTTGGACGACGTGCTCTCCTTTTCGGCACACCTCGTTCATTCAGGCGTGCAGGAGGATACCTTCCACACATACCTTGCAGCCATTGGGGATTACAGGAACTCGGAGGAGGGCATTTTTTCCTACTCCAACGCCATCATCAAAAAACATGTGATGGTCTCGCTAGGCTCTACCCGCCTGTCAAGAGACTGCACCCGGTGTGGGACCTTAACATAGACTTGGACGCACTGGCACACAAACCATTCAAGCCAATGGCGTCCGTGGACATAAGGATGGTCACCATCAAGACGGCCTTACCTCGACTCGTAAAGTCAGCGAGATCTAGGCGCTTGTCGCCTCTGAACCATATACCACCTTTCACAAGGACAAGGTAGTCATGCGGACGCCCCCGGCTTTTCCACCCAAGGTTCCGTCTGCTTTCCACCTAAACAAGGAAATAGTCCTTTCTTTGTTCTTTCCCGATCCCTAGGACTAAGCACTAAGGGCGCTGCACTGCTTGGATGTCAGGCGTGCTCTGAAATTCTACTTGGACAGGACCAAGGGCTTCCGCAAGTTGGAAGGCCCTGTTTGTCACTTTTGGAGGCTCAAGACCAGGCTATCAGTCTTCCAAGGCCTCCATATCCCGCTGGATGGTCTCTGCCATCAAAGAAGCGTACGAGGGCCAGCACAAGCCACTTCCGGCCAACATGCATGCCCACGCAGTCAGGGCCGGCTCTAGATCTGATGCAGCTTTCGGACAGGCGGTTCTCAGGAACCTATTTGCTTAAGGAGGGTCTCCTCTCCACCCTGGGGCTACAATCAGTTGTAATCGCCCATACAGTATGGAGGAAAGGGGACGGGACGTAAGAGAGGTTATAAGTTACTCACCGTAGTGACTAATGTACTCTTAGTCCATAGTCCCCTTTCCTCCATACGTCCCACCAACCTCCCCCCTAATAATACTGGTGTCATTAGACAATGTTAAATCTATTGTCGACGCGTCAATGGGGACTGAGGAGTGGCGCCGGAAGGCGGAGTCAGGGCAGCGCATGCTCCCTGGGCCGCGCCCCGCGCGCCTCAAAATTAAAAGGGTAAGAAGGTTTTTTTCTGGTGAAAAAGGTTCCGTCTTCCGTCCCTTAGAAGGGACGGCCATACAGTATGGAGGAAAAGGGACTATGGACTAATAGTACGTTAGTCACTAAGGTGAGTAACTTATAATTTCTCTGCACAGGGTGCTTCTGCTAGGTACTGAGGCAGATCTTGAGGTTGATGAGCTCTCTTTCTAATAACAAATTAAATATTTACATATTTATCTTTGGAAAAAGTGCTGCAAGATGCACCTTTTACACTGATTCATTATGACTTGCAGTTGTTGGGAACTGTAAAATTCCCTTCCAAACTATAGCTCACTAACTACGCATGCTCACTGTTAGTCCGTTGCGCATGTGGAAATGAATGTGTGCACACAGGCCAATCATTTCCGCACTTTCAGAAAAATAATTAGAGGGAACATTGCTGGTGATACCGACAATTGCTTTGGAAACGTCACTACCCAGCCATGAGGCACTGTATGTAAACTTCAAAATGTGCACTCACCACTAGCCTTTTGCGTGAGATAATGGACTCTTGGCGAATAAGAATTGGTATGTAATAGTTGATGTGCCATGTGTATTTGAAGAACTGAGGGAACAAGTACATTTTTATTCCGGCAAGTAGCTTGCAAGTTGAAATGTTTACCCTCCCCTGAAGTATATCTTTTCAACTTCCCTCTTGATTTCATGAACACGATTCTGGAGAGGTGAACAAGAAGCAATCAACAATAATTTAAAGCGTTTTGAGATTATTTCTGGTAAAGAACTATGCAGAGCAGACAGGGGGACCCAAGATATCAACAAACAGTGTCAGTTTGTACAACACACCCACAAATAGGATGCCTTCAAGGCTCCAGTTAACGGCAACCCTCCAAGACGTGATGAAAGCAAATAGCATTAATAGATTCCCTCCCCCTTAAGATAAATGTATTTTGTGTAGAATGTTTATGTGGATAATGCTTGACATGCTAAAACGACTTGAATTGAACTCAACATTGCTATTTTTCTGCATTTGCCCATACAAAATATTTGTGTAATAAAAAAACATACCAACAGTGAGTATCTTCAAAAACTGGCAAAAGCCTGCCAATGCACAAAATCCAGAGATTACTGGAAAAGTACATACAATTAAAAATGTCTAACTCAACTAATGGAATACAAGATGTGCAAATTATTTTATAAAAGAATGATGCACACAAAGATTTAACAACTTCTTCTGACCTGTGCCAAGAACATCATTGCTTCGCCTTCTGTCTGCATCTGGATTTTTTTCTTGGCTTTTCTTTCTTCTGTCGTTAAATTGTACACTGGAATTGGAAACCGGATCACCTTTTAAAGGCAGAAAACAAACGAAAGTGCACGATTTACATATGCTCAGTATATATACTCCATAGCCATCATTTTGTTATGTCTCTCTGCGAGATAAAGCAAGTCAGCAAATACAACATCATGCCTGTGTGTACAGCAATTAGGGCAGATGTGGGCTCTCCCGAGTACAGTGGCTTACATATTGTATAGCAGTTTTGAGTAAAATTTTGGGGTCACATGCAGAGGTACTTATGGACAAGCAAAAACTAAACCGAATGTGCAATATCAAAGATGAATACATTTTTGCCACATTCCGAAACAATATTAAGCTGCGCTGGGTGAAAAACAAAAAATGTTTGAAAGGGTTTTTGTGACAGAACTGGAGACACGTTTTGATTTCTTTTAAAATGCCACTAAACTGTGTGGTGCGAGATTGTAAAAGAAAAAGGAAAACGTTGCTATCAGGAACAGACAGTCTGCTAATATCTAGGGATGGCCCTCAAAGATATGTACTGCTTAAACCTTCTGCATTCTTACAGTTGTGCAGACTCCCCCTTTAAACATGTGCCTTCACTGTACTGCATATCCCTCCCTTTAACTCCCTATTTGTTCAGGGTCCTACACCCACTTCTGCTAGTCAAATGGGAACCCAATGCCTGAATTTTGTCGTGGGTTCTGATCAGGAGATATTTGTACAGCACTGTGGTGAGGGGTGTGAGAACATCTATCCTAAGGATAAACAGGGACCCAAACACAAGACAGATCAATATCATTATATGTCAGAACAGTCTTGGCCATAGATGCCAAGGATGGCAGGTAGGTACACACTTAAGCACAATAGAGTATTCAAGATAAGACACTACGAAGATATACTCAAGTATAGCCAGCGCTACAGATAGTTATATCAGCCACTTTTACTCTCTGAAAATAGTCAAAAACTTCCAAAAAATAAAAATAGGGAGTAAAAACACACCCAATATAAAATAGTAAACAGGCAGGTAAGGACCTTGTGCCCCTGATTTCACTCACACAACTATATGGATATGTTTGGACCAGAAGTGCATGTAGTACCACACGGAGAGATCACGGTTATTACTGCCTGATCAGAAGAAGTAAACATGTATCTTTTAATGTGTATGAATAACTAGGTACAAATGAATAATTATTATTACAAAAACATTTCAGTTTCCACTTAAAACATTTTTACACGCTTATAAAATACTTCCATTAGGAAGTGGACTTACATTTTTACCCCCTAAAAAATAATTTTGCTCCTAACTTTAAAAAGAAATACTCCCACTTCAAAATCTTATCTGTAGCACTGAATATAGCCATATACTCTATTACGGATTAGTTCAATATGCAACCGTAAGTGCCAATAACTACTATTTGTCACGTGTGACTGACCTGAAGAAAAGGGCTGTCACTCAGACGGGAACAATGCCTTCCTGTCCACACAACATCCACAAAAAACAAAAAAGCTGAGGGTGATTAGGTGAACAAAAAAAGGTCAAGGGGAGGTTGCGACTTAACAGTCTCTGTGAAGCAGCCAGAAAAAAAAACAAGCAAAATCAGTAGGATTCTCTCCACCTACCCCCAATGAGACCAACAAACCCCAAACTGTGAGAGACCACCAGGGCAACGAGGAACAGGAGTGTAGGAAGCAGTAACCTCTGAGGAGAGGCTCCAGAACAATCAGTGATCCAAGATCCATGGGTTGCAGAAGTATCCGAGCTACACAAGCCAAGGGAAATCCAAAAAACAATGTCCAAAAAAATAAAAACAGCATTCAATTGTGGCAAAAAACAATCAATCCAACAATCAATCCAATGTAGAGGGGTAACCCCCAAAGCAGTCCGAAATACAGGTGCAAATGAATCCACAAGATGACAAAGCAGAGGATAATCAACGGGGGTTGTATAGAGTCCATCCAGTCCAGGTCCAATAAAAGCACAGGAAGAATAAATCCAGATGCTACACTCGCTGGTTGAAGGTTTACATTGAGAAGCACAGTGGCGAGAAAGGCAGTGTCGCAAATGCATCAGAATGCCGATGTAACTGCAGGCATTGTTGAAGTTGCCAACAAGCAGAGCTCTGGGAAAGAGAATCTGGAACGTGCCGCGGAAGAGCAGGCGCCAAGGCAGACGCCATTCAACCTGTTGCTGGCGCGCCCTTCATTAAGGTGGCCTTGGGCCCCTGACATTATTAGCAAGAACACAACAAAGTAAAAGCAGTGTATCTATAAAAACAGTAGCATAGCCTTAAAGCAGACCCTTTCCACTCTTATTTATTTTTATTGGTTATTTATACAGCGCTTATACAACAAGACAGTGTTTCAAGGCGCCGCAAGGGAAGGGAACAAGAGTGCAAATAAACAAAGGAAATATATATATTTTTTTATTTATTATGTATCGGTTTATTACAAACCTTTCATGAAACAAAACAAACCTTACAATTTCTTTACATCATACTATTTCAAATACTTCCTTACATCATTACAACAACATTAAAACAACTTCCAAGAATTTTAAAGAAGCAAGCATCATCGAAAGATTTTCCCCCACCAGCATCATATTCCACCATTCCTCCCTTGTTAAAGACTTAGATTGTGCACCAACCTCCCTTAGATGTTTGACTCTCCGCACAGTCAGGTCAGGGCATTTTATCATGAGGTGCTTAGAAGGCTCAATTGTTCCTTGCATTCTGCAATACCTACATACTGATCCCGTCTCATCGGATTGCCTTCTGTTGTTTATACCTCATTCGTCGGCAGGATGTTAAATCTTAGCCTCATAAAGAGATTGCAATACTTGGGACTGGGGAATTTTGCTAGGTATAGTGGGGCTGGTCTATTATCCTGCTCCAATTTCAGGGACTATTTTGGACGCTAATCTTTTGGTTTGAGTTGCAATCCAATCAAGTCTTAGTATTTGCTTTTTGACTTTTCTGAGATTTCCCATCAAAGTATCCCAAGTTAGATCTCGATCACTCAGATCCATCATACATTGTTGTTTCCAGGCATCCACCACACAATCATTCCCGCTTCATTCTCTGTTCTACAAAATTTCCCAGGGGCCAATTCTATCTGTCTCAATAGATTTCCGATACAATGCAAGTATCTTCCATCGCATCATGGAGCTAATGGATTGGAGGCCCAGTTCGAACCTAATAAATGAGATTGGTAGGCAGTTAGGCAGCCCAAGGACCCTTTTCCAAAAGCAAACTTCCATCCTGTCCCAGAACTTAATCCGGATGGCAGTGGCCATTTCAGCTCCATATATAAGAATAGGGATCACCTTTTGTTTATAAAAGGTGATCGTAGGAGCTAGGGAATATCTCCCATATTTCTTATGGAAAATCTGTGCATGAGAAGTTAGACTATCGCACTTAGATTTAACTACCTCTGTCCATTTCTTCTCATTTGAACTCGAGTTGATGACTACTCCCAGATAAGAAATTGAATGAGCCCACTCTAATTTCACAGGGCCCACATTCCAATTGAATTTCGGTCTTCTGCTGCCCTGTCCACGGGACAATGTCATCAGCTTAGTTTTTTAGACATTTATCCTTAGAACGTTTCCTCTAGGAATATCATCAATTGGTTCAGACTACGCTGTAGGCCCACCGGACTCTGGTCGATTAAGACCAGATCATCGGCGTACATTAGCCATGGGAGTTATTCTGCATATATCTTTGGGGGAAAAGAATGAATCTCTCCCTGAGAGACTGCCAGATCAGATAGACACAGATTAAACAAGGAGGGCGCCAACAGGCACCCCCGTTTCAGACCTCAGAGAGGAAATTTTACCCGCGAGTACCCCTTCTTGGATAACCTCCCTGGACAGTGGTATCTGAGTATAAGGCTCTGATAGCGTCCAAGAGATCCTCAGGACAATTCCAAAAGGCTAGTTTAGCCCAAAGCCTCAAACAATGGAAATAACAATGAATAAATAGAAATGTGTGCAAGTGCAGTGAACAGAAAGGGGGGACGAAAAGGGGGGTGGGGTGGGGTGAGGGTAAGTACTATTAGGGTCCCGTAGGGGAGGAAGTAACAGAGGTGCCTGTTGGGGAGGCAACAGATAAGTGCATGGGTGGGGATTCCACAGGGGAAGAGGGAGGTCTACTGCCCAACAGGCAAGTGTGGGGTGGAGGCAAACCACCTGACAGGCAGGTGTGGTTCCAGAGGGCTGTGCAGGGGGGTTTCTGGGGGGGATTGGGCAGAAGGCCAGCACCATATTGGACTCTTGAGGGACCAGGCCGGCAATCTCAGCGACAGAGGGGGATAGTTAGTATGGGATGGGGAGGGTGAAGGGGGAGGAGACGAGAACGTTCTTGAGTTGTTTGAGTAATTTGAGGTGGTCCGGTTCAAGACTGAGACAGAATTGGAGATTGTTCCATAGGAGGGAGTCAGCTGAGGAGAGAGATCTGCACCCAGCTCTCTGCTTGGAGAGGCGTTGGTCAGCAGAGAGTTGGAGCAAGGGATCTGGAAGGAGAGTATTTAGTATAAGAGAGTTGCAGGTAGTGTGATCCCAGGCCCCAGACAGCCTTGTGGATGACGCAAAGGGTCTTGATTTTGATCCTTGCAGCAACAAGGAGCCAGTGGAGAGATTTATAGCTGGAGAGATATGGTCCCTGTACTTGAGGACAAGTATTAGGATTGCAGCCCTATTCTGGATTAGTTGAAGAGGACGGAGCCAAGAAAGAGGCATGTTGAGGAAGCGGCTGTTACAGTAATCTAGCGAGGACCAGAGCTCTAGAGACATTGAGCTTGTGGGGGAAGTGAGGGAAGGGAAGGGGGAATGCCTCTAAGGAGGTAAAGTTGTAAGTGGGCCTTCTTGGCAAGGTACAAGATGTGAGGAATAAAGGAGAGAGAGGAGTCAAAGATGTCACAGAGGTTCCTGACCTCAGTGGAAGGAGGGCCCATAGAGGGCGGCCAGTGTGCAGAAGGGAAACAGGGAGCAGGTGTCCCGATAGGCAGGATCTTGGTCTTACTGCCATTGAGACAGAGATCGTTGGAGGTGCACCAAGACAGAATAGCAGACAAGCAGTCAGGGTTGATAGAGGAAGAAGAAGAGGAGAAAGAGGGGAGCTTGAATAAGAGTAGTGTGTCATCATCGTAACACTGGAAATGAGGAGAGAAGGCAGTGATCAAGTGAGCAAGAGGTGCTAACTATATGTTGAAAAGCCAAGGCAAGAAGATAGAACCCTGGGGACCTCCACATGTAGAGAAAGTGGTGGAGGAGGAGAAGGAGCCCACAAGCACCTGGGAAGGGCATTCAATGGGTAGGAAGGTCAACCAATCCAGTGCCCGGTCTGAGATACCAAGTGTATCTTGGAGACGCATTATGAGGATGGAATGGTTGACTGTGTCGAAGGCAGAAGAGAGGTCAAGGAAAATGAGAACACCAGGAGAGTTGTCAAGATTTGCGAGCAGTTCTTCATTGGTGTTCATGAGAGCAGTTTCTGTGTCTTTGGATGCTCGGAATCTAGATTGATTGTCATGTAAGCAACAAACGAGCTCAGTGTTGGGTCAGGTGGGGATGACCAACTTCTCCAGGAGTTTCCAGAGGAAGGGCCTAGTAAGATCGTTGTTTTTGTCTTCCCTTGCTCCACTCCCTTGCCTCGTCCCGCTCTGAAACACTTGTGTATGAGAGCAATACAAATAAAATTTATCATAAGGGTGTAGTAGATTTAGGGCAGTAGTTGGCCAGACACGAGGGGTCGGCAGAAGGCTTTTTAGGAGAGGTGCACAAGGCAGTGCTTTAGAGAAGCAGGGAAAGAGCCAGATGCTAAGGAGTAGTAAAGAATGATCCATCGACCATCTGCGCTAGCTACACCCTTAAATCATATATATTGGCTATAGTAGTTAGTGCAAAGAAACTGACAGCTCTTGATCAGATTTCAAAACATGAAGTCTTATTGTACTGGTATTCCACGACACATGTTTCGACCCTTTCACACTTGTCCTCAGGGTTTAGCTATACCATAAATTCAAAAGTCAACAGATATTGACAACAAGGAATAATAAATCAAACAACAGTGTATCAACATATAACAGAAAAATATAGATTACCACATAATGTACATGATCCAATTGAGCAGTTAAATCCATTAAAATGTGTGTATCACATAATTGGTATGTCAATTCCCAACGTGGATTGCAACAAGGAAGAAGCAGAAAAGAAGACAATATTGCCATGAAACAAGCAATGACATACTTAAATAAATGTCATCCAGTAGCAGTCGCGTGCATTAACCCATGAGGAACTTGCACCAACAATTATACCCAAATGAGCCCTGCTGAACCTAAACCCCATATGATCATAAGGGTTTTGGTCTAAGTTCATGGTTATCATATAACTATGATTTTATCATCATTCGAGAATTTAGTTAGGATCATCTTACCATCATGGTACCCGTTGTCTATGCACAACATTAACTAACTACACCAATTAGTGACTTAATAAGTTCAAGAATGCACTCCACAACTGTTACCTTTGAGTTGAGAGATTTATTGAGAAATACTTCCAACAGCCCCCCAGCACTGAGCCACAATGTCTGCTTCTCTGCTTCTCTCAACCTCTCTCCTGGAATCTGGAACCCTTGCTGAATAATCACAGCAAGGATTCCTTTGTAACTAGGTTACAATGCAAGGAATGACAATGATGGTAAAACTAGACATCTCCTAACACCTCCCTTCCTTTCACACAAAATAGAGAACAAAGTATAAATGATATGATATCATATATACATATACCACAACAAAATTTTGAGACACCTGCGAAAAATGCAAAGGATGGAATAACAAGGGTGTTGAAGATAGTTGGTTACAAGACAGTGATGTTAAGTTACATTGGTGCTATTAACATTTCTTGCCAAGTGCTATCCTCTCCTTGTTCCAAACCCCACCTCCTTTGACAAGAACAGAAGATCCTAGGTCTTCCACAACCTGTTTAGGCTGACAAAATAGTGATGCACCTTTACACACTTTGTGGGCAGTTTGATCTTAATCCAGTCTCCTTCCTCAAGATTGAAAACTCTACAAGCATTTTTCTTATCATACCACTCCTTAGATTTTACACCAGACTCAAATATCCTCTCTCTCACACCTTCCAAATCTACTCCTACAAATGTGGATTTTCCCATCCAGCCCGGACGCGTGTGTGTGTTGGGCTTCCTTTCCCTTAGTACTTCAAAAGGAGACACACCCGTAACACTGTGCGGAGCAAATCGATACTGAAATGTCCCCTCCATTATGGTCCTTATCCAGTCACCCCCTGTGGCCACAGCAATTCTAATGGCATCCATGAGGGTGTGGTTGAAGCGTTCTACGCACCCATTGGTTTGGGGATGATATAATGAAGTGTTCACTTGTTCTATGCCATGGTTACTCAAAAACTCTCTGAATTCCCTGGAAACCAATTGGGAACCATTATCTAACAAACATTTCCTGGGGAATCCTTCTCTCCAAAACAATTGCTCCAAATATTTAATGATGCCGCTACTAGAAATATCCTTGAGTATAAATACCTCAGGCCATTTAGATAGTAAATCTATGACAACCAACACATAAGTATCTCTCCTCCCTCTGATATTAAAAGGACCTAACAAACCCAAAGCAACTTCATCCCACGGGACCAAAGGAGACTTCCTCACAGTCATAGGCACTTTCTGTATCCTGAGTCCCTTATTCCCTTCAATGCAATCACTACAACCGTTGACCAATCCTCTGTGTCTTTATCTACAATCGGCCACCAAAATTCTGCCCTAACCAAACCTTTGGTCCTGGCCAGTCCCAAGTGCCCAACATGAGATAGATCAATTATTAACTTCCTCATCTTGAAAGGCACCACCATCTGATGTCCTCTATGTAGATACCCCTTATCAATCCAAAGTTCTTCTTTGACTTTGGAAAACCCACCTAGATCACCAAGATAATTTCTTATTTTGCCTTTGGCTACCAATGTCAACACTCTCTGGTACAGCTCATCCTCAGAACATGCATTGTCCCACTCATCTTTCTTTACTGATTCATGAACTTGAAATATTTCAACACCACTCTCACGAACCATAAGACTTTCCTCAGTCCCAATTTCTCTCAGTACCGACCTGGATAGGGCATCAGCGACTACATTGGTTTCACCACTAATGTGAAGCATGTTATAGTGCAATCCTTGTAAAGAAGTCCCCACTTCATGATGCGCCTGGAAACACCCTCCAGACCGCCTTTCGTGACTATCCCTATCAAAGGCTTATGGTCCGTGCACAATGTGAATTCTCTGCCCCACAAATATCTTTTGAATTTTTCCACTCCCCAGACACAAGCCAATGCTTCCTTTTCTACAAATGAGTATCTGTTCTCAGGTCCTTTGAGAGATCTAGATGCAAATGCATTAGTGTGCAGACCTTCCTGATCCTCCTGCATTAAAACTGCTCCAATACCATAATCCCTGGCATCCACAAATAGTAACAAATGTTTACCTTCCTCAAACGTTCTCAAAATGGGTGCGTTGGCAATGGCATCTTTAATCCTTCGGAACTCCTCCTTACATGAGTCATCCCACTTAAAGTAGCACCTTTCTGAGTCAACATCCTCATGTTACTTGACATATTTGACAGACCTCTAACAAACTTGCCATAAAATTCAACCAAGCCAAGAAAAGACAGTACATCTGCTTTAGATTTTGGTGCTTCCATCCTACAAATGGCTTCTATGGCCTTTTCCTTGGGTTTGACACCTTCCCCCGTGATTTCATGACCTAGATATTCAACTTTGTCAGCTTTGAATATACATTTCTCTAAAGACACTGTAAGACCCGCCTCCTTGAATATGTTCAACACTCTCTCTAACCTTTTATCATGCTCTATTTCGTCCTTTGCACACACAAGCACATCATCCTGGTAGCACGTGACACCTCTCTCACCTCCTAATAACCTGTACATTATGCTCTGAAACGCACTCGCTGCTGAAACCAATCCAAAGGGCATGCGTACACATCTGAAAAGACCAATTGGAGTGATGAATGCTGTGAGATCCCTGAAGTCAGGATGTAGCTCCACTTGATGGTATGCAGATTTTAGATCAATAAGGGAGAACACTTTGGAACTAGACACACCTGCTAATAGATCATCTATCCTGGGTAATGGAAATTGTTCAGCTACCACCATTTTATTCAGATGTCTGAGATCAATACATATCCGTAGAGATCCATTACTCTTTTTCACTATTACTATGGGGCTGACCCACTCTGAGGAATCAATATTTTCTATCACTCCTTCACATTCCATTCTTTTCAATTCACCTTCTACATCTTCCCTAAGAGCCAGGGGAAGAGTGCGCAACCTGGCTATTTTAGGGATAGCATCTCTCTTCAATCGAATCTTATGCAAAAATCCTTTCAAGCATCCTAGTTTATGAGTCGTGACATTGGTTTGCATTCTGGCACCACCTGTGACAGTACTAGAGACGGAATTTTCACTTTCAACAACTAACACCTGATCTGGGTGACTTGCTTCAAGCCGGATCTTAGTTCTGCCTGATCAATCCAGGACAAACGTTCTCCACCTCTATTGGTCACATGGACAGTCCCTGTAGACTTCCTGTCCTTGAATTGTAACTCGGCTTCAAAGCAACCTTTCATTTCTATAGGCACATCTCCATGAGCATTCGCCCTCACCACGTTCTCCCACAATGTGCAACATCCAAACTTCTCTCTCCACACATGCACACTTATCAACGTATAATCTGCTCCACTGTCCATGAGCATTGATACCAGCCCCCCCCCCAATTAGCACTGTTGCATATGGTTTCTTTTTCTTGACTTTACCATCAATAGCATTGACTGAGAACACCACTTCCCTACCAGCATCATCCATTGAATCATAAATCATGCTCCACATTAACCTCATGTACTTGACCTGAGGTGGTATTGAAATTCCTACAACATCTGGCCATGTGTCCCCTAACCCCACACTCGTTACATACAATGTGAATTGCATAACACTCTTTGTCAGAAGCTATATGAGACAAACTTTTGCATCTGAAACACCTCCTTGCCGGAGCAACCCTCGGATAACCAGAGTCTCCACCACCTCTATATACACTAGTCTCACTGGGCGGTCCTTTGGTCACCTTCATGGATGACCATTGTTGGCCCCATGCTCTGGTGATGGGACCTTGACAACCCTCAGGACTCCTGCCCACTTGCCAAGAGCGACGTGAAGTCCCTGCCACACTTCTCTGCATCACTTTCGAAACCTTTTGTATGGCAGCCTCATTGTCATCTGTTTTGGGCTTATCCAGAGATGGATTATCTAGCTGAAGAACCTTTATACATTTATCTGTATGTTCTATCATCTTCGCAATCTCAATTGCCCTGTCAAGAGAAGGGTTTCTTTCCTTCCATAACTGCTTTCTGATATTGTCATTCGAACACTTAATCATCAATTGATCCCTACATTCTCGTCTTGACAATGGTCAAATCTACATTTAATAGCCAAGCCTCTAAGAGCAGTTATAAACTCTTCAATACTCTCTCCAGTTTTCTGGGACCTCGTTGCAAACTTGTACCTTTCTAGAATTATATTCTCTTCAATACAATAATGTTTATCCAATTTCGCTAAAGTCTTTTCATATGGTCCCCCATCAGGAATGTCTGGAGGTTCTGGGAGTTTTTTTAACACTTCCTACGTTGCAGCACCCAAACAATGAAAAAGAAGCGCCTCTTTGCGCTCATTTGAAAAATTGGGTCCAAATGCTGCAAGCACATACTTGTAAAATCCCTCCTTCCAGTCTGACCAACGCACTCTCGGTTCACCTGGCGTTGGAAGGAAGAATACGGGGCTGGTATGTTTGCCATGTACCAGCCTGAGCTATGTCACCCCCAAGAGACAAACAAATTCCCAAGGAGCAGTGTTCCCACAGTGACCAGTAAACAAATCCCAGACAACTCGTGCAGTTATTCAATTGCTACCATATATGCACCCACCAGGTTTATCTCCACCAGATTTAATTCCACGTTCAATAGCAGGTCTAGATGCCGGCATCTAAGTGCTTTGTATAAATGCACTTGTGTTCCAATGTAAACAGGATCGCAACGTGGTTCCAAAACACAGTGATCACCACGGCACAAAGATGGCCGCCACACTCCAAGGTCCTTTACTTTAACAGCGTGATGACGCGACGCGCGGCCGCATCATCAGGGAATCCAATGCGGAAAGGCAACCTTTTTCGGAGATTCACTGGCTCGGTTCGATGTGACGCGCCAATGCATAAACAGGTAACGTGGCGTTCTGTTCAAATATAAACATATGCAGCGGTTGCATGCAACGGCGAGGCAGTTTAATATCCAGGCATGTGCAAACACAAATTAGTAACAGACCTCGGTGTGGGTCCTCTGCCAGTACTGTCAAAGCCGACTCTTGTAGACTGCCTCACAAATCCCAAATCAGAGGTTCTATGGCATCTTTGCTCCGCTCCAGGATGCGCATCAGTGGCTCACTTCGCTCCGGGACACAGACCAGGTTCACTTCACTCCACTCCGGGACACAGACCAGGTTCACTTCCCAAATCAACCAGGACACTCTCCTTGTGCTCCTGTGCGCCAAATAGCATCCAGCTGGATGATGAATTACTGTTGTTGCCGGGGGCCATAGCTCCTTGGGCCCAATCCTCGTCGCCAATGTTAATAAGTTCAAGAATGCACTCCACAACTGTTACCTTTGAGTTGAGAGATTTATTGAGAAATACTTCCAGGAGAACGGCCCCCAGCACTGAGCCACAATGTCTGCTTCTCTCAACCTCTCTCCTGGAATCTGGAACCCTTGCTGAATAATCACAGCAAGGATTCCTTTGTAACTAGGTTACAATGCAAGGAATGACAATGATAGTAAAACTAGACATCTCCTAACAGTGACGCTTAGAATTATCACCACCATGCTAGCATTTGATTTATATCCCAACCACTGTGTGTAGCTGGTCCAAAAAGCAATGTCCCAATTATAATACAACACACCTTTGTTATGTATCCTTTATATACAATTTCCTTCTTATCCCAAAGTGATAAGGAAAAACTAAAATAAATCAGAAAGCAAAATGCAAAATAATGTAAATCTCGCTTACTGCCCAACTCTGCAATCTATCTTGCTCAAAATGCAAAATATGGCTGTGTGACCACTACACTCCTTATGTCAATACTCAAAATTGGTTACCAATTCTTACCTCTATACTGGTATTGATACCATGACTAATCAGTAATTCCTGCAGAACTGTTTTTCTCAAAACCTGCAAACACAAATGATTGTGGCTGAAACCATACCTGCCTTACGTCCAGGTTTAGCCAGGAGACTTTTTAAGCTCTTCTCCGGCTCTCCAGTGAAAAGCACAGAGTCTCTGGGTTTTCCACCCTAGTCCACAGTAGTCACTTTGATGTCCTTCCCTGAGTCAGCATCACCAGACAGAGACCCCTGTGCTTGCTACTGCTAATCAGCTGCTCTTCAACCCGAGTCTCTTGCTTTGCACTCATTGCGGGCTGCGGCGCTGACCCTATCTGTGTGTATGTACCTGTTGTGGCGTGGTGCTGGCCCTGCCCTGCTGTTGCTGAGCTGACAGCTGAGGCACAGCGCAGAGGCACTGGAGACATCTATCCATCATCCGGCCCCCCTCCCTCTGAGTCGGCCCTCATTTTGGCTGGATATCTGCAGGCTGCTTCTTGTAGCATGTGTGTGTGCTGTGTGAGCCAGCCCAGGAGCCCCTAATTAATGCAGCCCGTACGGCGATTTCCCAAAAACTCAGAAATAATCCTTACACCTTTTACTGCATTCATTTATATATTCTTATATTTGAATACAGGTTGCATGTAATGTAGTTGGTTTGTTCCAATGACCGGAACAATAACTGAATGTAACTTTTAGACATGTGCGTGGGGCATGGGGGCAGAGTCGTGTGTGGCTGTGGGCAGGGCATACATCACAGGGTTTTTGATTTTCAAAAGTATGCAGGTATGGCTGAAACTATGTCTGTAAAGCTACACAATTGCCACCTTCAAAGTTATGTCCTATGGCAATCAAAATAAATGCTCCCTCACTTACATATTATTGAAGGTTGTCAGACTCCAAAAAGGAATTTGGCTGAAAGTTGCAGCACTCCACGGAGGAAAAGCAAAAACACGGTGTCCCTTGCTCTCAGAAGCCGCCTCTTAGCTTTTGTGGCAAAAATAATGCTATTTGCTGCACTGCATGTGACGTGTGAACGTCACTATCCTGTGCACAATGTAAGTAAACACAATGACAAAAGAAAAACTGAAAGTTTCGATAATTCAATTAATTGAGTTACTTCTCAAAAAGTAACTCATCCAGTGAAGCTCAAAGACTCTTCAGCTTTGCCTAAACATACTGAAACATGACACTAAAAAAGCCATATGAATTCAAGCCCTTAATAAAAATTTGATTGTTAACTACTGAACAAAGAAAATGTCTTCCAAATCACTTTTTGCCTAATGAAAGCATGGCTGGTTCTCCATTGACGAGCACACGGTCCCGTTCGCTGCCTGGAACTGACAATACTATGTGGACATAGTGAACTGTAATTATGATGATTACATGACATCATAAATGCTGCCATATCGATCTCCAGCAATATATATTGGTACATTGAAATTCACAAGACTCTTCCATTTGATGGTCTATTTGACTACCCAGATTTGCAATTCAGCCTGTAACGCGTGGTGACCTCCAATTCCTCCCCTAAAGCCTCTTCACTCAATATTTGCAATTGACTCTAAAATGTTCAAACACCTCATGAACCTCGATACCTATCAATGTTGTCGAACAGGAAACTCAACATTATTTGTGGAATACACACGAAACCCCACTCGATGTACTGCGTCCATGATCTGCATAGTAATCTGGCATCACAGGAAAGAGCTAATTTAATGTTCATTGTTGAGCCCCTGTGACACTGTTCTATATTTGCATACGAGTTTAGCCTCCGGCCTTCAGAGTTTCTTCTCCCTATCACCCCATCTGGGATCTTTGGATATAGTCATCCACCATGTAAATTTGATATCTGCCTTGTTATCCATATCATGGTATTACAACCAGTGTATAGATAAAGATAACCTGGGATCTTTGTTTAGTGCCGAAATGTATTTACTGATTGGAATTCTTAATTCATGGATCGTGCAGCCAATATTGTACAGGCCACACGGACAAATGATTGCTTATACAACAAATTTAGTTCTACAATTAATGAACTCCTTAATTTTGTATTCCTCCTTAATATGAATCTTGATTGTTTTAGATTCTTGTGTATGCTTGCACATCCTGCATGTCCTACACTTAAAAAAACCAACAATTTTCATGTTGCAGGTTCATCAATGGCTTTCAGAAAGGAAGGGCTTAATCACTCTAATGTTGGAGCTTTTGTAAAAATCAAATCTGGTCTATTTTTAATATAGGATTGTTAATCGTGACCCAATGTTAATATTCCCAAATTTTTGCGCAATATCTTCTCAAAGAATAAGTATACTTCCACAGTTCATCGGTATCAACAAAAGTGCTTCTGTCAGGATGATTCTATAACAATTCACAATGTACTTCGTGACCTTGTCCCCTCTTCTTCACCGTTTTAACCACACCTAGTTCAATACTCTTCACCTGGTCCACTCACCTGCCAGGTCTACAACTACAAGGTCCCTTGCCCTGGTGTACTTGCCTGCCAGGACTAAAAGCTATTAAAACTACTAACACTATTACAAGTACTTCTGTGGCACATTTCTACTTCACACAACTAATAAAGTATTTTTACTTTGCGGAACATCAGTTTTGACCACTTCTTCTGGGAAAACATGAGACACATTGGTGCTGTTTTTTTCCACAAGCAGTGCAGGTTATGCTCCTCTCTGCTTGAATGCCTTCTCCCAGAAGGGCAGCCTTCCTGCCACTCTTGTTTTCCCACTCTTGGATTACCCAGGTGCTGATAATGATTTTCTCTCACTCTTGCTCTTCTTTGGCTTAGGCAATGCTTGTTTAGGTCAGTTCCCCCTATTGCATTTTCTCCCTCTGACAATAAGGGACACAAACAACTTGCTTCCCCTCTCTTGGCTTTGGCAATGTTGGTTCTTTTTAACCTGATTGCTTATTGCCCTCATTTGGCTTTGGCAATAATAGTTTATATTGGCTTCTAGTAACATTGCCCTCTTGTGTTGTTGACAATTATTCTGACCTCAAAAACACAATGACACTTTGCTGGCCAGTTCGCAGAGTTCTTATGTTGCACTTTCTCTACTTCGTATCAGCTTGGTATTCAAAAGGAGTATTGTTCTGCTTTACATCAGTACAATATTCTAAACACTTGTTTTTCTGCTACTTTACTCTTTTTAAATCAGTTCGGTATTCAAAGTACCCGGACTTGGCCAGCGGGCGATCATGGAGCACTACGGGGTCACAATATGCAAGCAAAATCACTGGGTTTGGCATCCGCTCGCCCCGCTGCCTTCGGTCATCTGCTCGGCAAATTGCTTCTCTCTCTTTTCCATGGCCCACGCCGGTCGGAAAATGATTGTTGCTCGCTCCAAAGGCTCTCTGGTGCTCGCCTGCCACCAAAACCTGCCTTATTGTGGGACAGCCCCAGAGGCTGTCCCAGTGTCCTATATGCACCTGGGTGCCTGATGGCATACTTCGCACCTTCTGCGTCTCTCGCAAGACGTGGAGAAAGTGAAGACATCTGAACGGAGGCTCGGCTGCAGGAGCTGGGATACCCCGCCCGCTGTAGAAGCCAAGGAGTGCCAGCTCTTGGAACGTACCTGATCGTAGGCAGACGGGGAGAGGAGGCCACTCTCCCCCAACGTGAATTCTCGGCGAGGCCGATGTGGGAGCAAGCCTCCTCCAGCACTGCACGCAGTGGCTGGTAACCAGGGCGGCGACCCGGGGAGAGAACTGCCGGTGAAAACAGCAGGTGAGGGGGCAGGAGGAACCCCGGCCCCACGTGAGGGCAGCGGGTGCGGAGCTGCGGCACCCGCGGCCTGTGGGGGATTGAGGCCAATAACACATGAGATCGTGGATTCACAGAAGAGGGGGCCTGTATCTTGGGAGGCCCTGGGCGCCCTGTGAGACACATCGCAGCCCAGTTGGACATTAAGGCGCATTGTAGGCCTGCAGGGCAATGCTGGAAATTTGAAGTATCCCCCCCACGCAATACCTGGGGTAATAGACGGGTCCTGGGGTTGGCATCCCCTTTCAGCAGTGGAGGAGGGAGGCACAGGAACCACGGGGAAGGACCCATAAGGAACCACCTAAAGTGCGCAGTTACTACATTCTCCCAAGTACAGAGGCAAGGATAGCAGCCTGCAGTGTTGGCTGTGGGGGCGGACCCCAGAGGCCTGCGGTGGCCCGAGGGGCTAGGATACACCGAGCCCCAGGGGTTAACAACTGGGCACCTGGCCGAGGGGGGGGCCCAACTTCAGGGGAACGAAATTCTCAGGTGGACTTGACGTGTGCGGGTGGCCGTGTCCTCTGTGACTGATAAAAGGTCAGGGAGACCCCTCCTCCCACGCTGCCAGCAGCAAAGGCGCAACTTCACTTGGAGACCAGCACTGTGTGGAGGGGGAACGGGGGTGATAGCCCCTGGAGGGGGTGGAGTGCCCCTGGATGACTTGGTGCCCCCCCCCCTCTTCTTCTGGTGTTGTACATCTGCAATACCCACAGATGCAAGACCCAGCATTGGGGATTGGCAGGCAGGGAAATAGTACTGTGCCCGAGACCTCCAGCACTTATGGGAAGCGTTGGGTGGGGCGGGAACCCCATGAGCTGGAAGGAGGCCTTGGCAAGATATCAATACAGCATGAAAGACCACGCAATGGAGGCTGGGGGTCTGCCACCAGCACTGGCAGAGCTTGGCTCCATAAAAACAGACATACAGACCATCCTGGAGGAGATCCGGGGGATGAGGAAGGACATGGGGGCGAAGCTGGCTGACCTCACGGCAAAGGTGTCTACGTTGGAGGAAAGGATGAATGGGGTCGAGGTCACCCAGGCATTCACGGGGCTCCTGGAGACACAGATGGAGGCTCGCTTCATGGAGATAGAACTCTGCGAAGAGGAGTTGCGCCTCAAGGTCGATGACATTGAAAATCGAGAGAGAAGGAACCATCTCCGATTCTTGGGGCTGCTGGAGGCAGAAGGGGAGACCCCCGGCAGGCCTTAAGCAGAAGGTGCAGGACATAATAAAGACCGTCCTTGGAACTGAGGGCAGAGAAGGGGTCATGATTGACAGGTTGCACAGTGCCGGCAGGGGAGCCTGTGGCCCCTGCATGGTCTTAGCGCGCATGCACTATTATGGGGACGAAGTGAGGATCTTCGAAAAGGCCAAACGTCTAAGGGAAATACAATATGGTGACTCTAAGGTGGCCATTTTTCAGGATCTATCGGCCCACACACTGCTGAGGCTGCAAAAGTGTGGAGCCCTTACCAAATGGCTGTAGGAAAAGGGGGCCCAATATCGTTGGGCTTAACCTTTCTCTCTGGTGTTTGAGTGGGAGGGTGGAGAAGCATCATCTGGTGGCGGAAGAAGACATACAGAGGATTACAGAAGACCTGGTCAACAGTAGAGACGGCCCTTCATCGGAACATGGAGGGTGAGGCCCGGACCCCCCCCTTGGTGGCCCAATACTCAGCCCGAAGGAAGAGAAGGGAAAAGGGGGGCTGAAAGTTTCAAAAGCGGGGACTCATGAGGGGGTAAAGTGAGAATTAGTGCTGTTTTGTTCGCACCCTCTCTTCAATGCTCCGGATCCGTCCGGGGGACCCAGGCGGAGATAGTTGCTTATGGTATTACCAATGTTTGACTGTTTCATGGAGTAGTACGGGTAACCAGTGTTGTTCTTTGGTTCGAGGCATCAGTTGTTAAAAAGCTTAGAATGTTTTGAAGGTTGAATATGTGCAGTTGGGGGAAGGACAGCAATGTTTTGGGGAGTGGGGCCCGGGGCCCAACTGTGAGCTGGTGGGGCCCACTTACCCCCCAGCTGGTTCAGGGATACAGGATCGATAGATCTGCTGCAAATGATACCCAAGGCAGGAGACAAATCCCTGATGGTTCGTTGATCATGCCCAGCATGTCTGGAAGATGGGGACGGATGCCTCAATTCACGGTAGGCGAGGGAAGGAAGGGGCATTGGGGGTTGGATAGATGGAACATGCCATGGATTCCACACAGCAGGGAGGCCACAGACCTGGTTCGATACATGGGGAATAATGGGTGAAGAAGGGTGATGGTTGAGGGGATGGTTGGTACAGTGAACGCCAAGGGCTTGAATTCTCAAAACAAGCAATCCCTCACCAGTAATATGTTTCGCAAGCAGAAACTCATGATCCTCTTTTTGCAAGACACACATTACCGATAGGGGTGGAATCACCAATAAAAGGCAAAGAGAAAGGTGAGAACTTCTGGGAGGAGGGGTGGGTATGTTGCTTGGCATATCATTTCGTTTGGAGGTGATTGAGACTAAGAGGTGTTTTGGGGGAGGTTTCTGGGCATAAAAGGCACATGTGAGGGGAGGTGGATCACGCTGGCCAACCTCTACGAGCCAAACATTGGCTGGGGGGGGGGTTTACGTCAGGTGTTTGGAGTGCTAGACGGGTGGGCAGAGAGGGCGACCCTCCTAGGTGGGGGTGGAGGGGGTTAATTTGATAATGGATCCGCAGCTGGATTGGTGGTCATCAAAGGGACTGGTGCCCAAAGGGGCGACGTGAGAGAACCTTGCCCTGAGGGACCTGTTGCATGAATGTGTGGTGAAAGGCCTGGCCGGGAGGCTATACTTTTTTCTCCCCTCCACATCAATCATACACAAGGATTGACGTCCTACTGGTCCCAAAGGAACAGGAGTGTGAGGTTGGTGTCCCAAGGGTGCCCATGAGCTTTTGACAGTGAGCTGAAGGGTACCGGAAACCCTGCTGAGCTATAGGTGGAGATGTAATGACAACTTGCTGAGGGATCAGGTGTTTCGTCAATTTTTGAGGAAGGAGATCTGGGCCTACTTCGAAACCAATGATAATGGGGAGACTACCATGGCGACGGTCTAGGAGGTGGCCAAGGCCACCTTTCGAGGGCTACTCATTGGTGAGGGGGCCAGTAACAAGCGCAAAAGGGCTCTGATAGAAAACAAGCTCCGTGAAGACCTGAGACTAATGCACATGCAGCTTAATCAAGGGGATGATAACAGGGAGGCTCTGCTGAGTGAAATGAGGGACAAGAGACAGGAACTTCACACGGTCCTAATTGGGGAGGTCATAAAAAGGATGAGGTACACCCGGCAGAGGTACTACAAGAGGGGGGACACAGTGGGGACTCTCCTGGAAAATAGAGTGAGGGGTTGCAGAGTGGAAAGGGGGGTGGAGGGCATTCGGATTGAGGGGGATGGGTTCAGAAAGGGGAGAGGGAGATAGCGGGCTGCTTTGCTGAATTCTACAGAGACCTCTACGCCAGGCCGATGAAGTGTCCTGTGGCAGACATGTGACGATACTTGGTTGACCGAAAACTCCCCAAGCATTCGGTACTGGAAAGGGCAGCTCTGGAGGAGGAGGTGACTAGGGAGGAGGTGCTTGAGGCTATCAATTGGTTAAAAGGTAGGGAAGGCCCGGGGAAGGCCCCGGGAAGTGACGGCTTCACGACTGATTTTTACAAGCAGTACCAAACTTTGCTAGCAGGCCCCCTGGCCAAGTTGTTTAACCTAATAGAAGGGCATGACACGATACCACAGTCTTTCCTCCAGGCCGTGATAGCGGTCATACCTAAACCGGGGAAGGATTCAACTGAATGTGCCTTGTATAGGCCTATACCCCAGCTCAACATGGACGCCAAGATTTTTTGCTAGAGTCATGGCGTCGCGTCTGGAGATATACCTCCCTCGACTGATTCACCTGGACCAGGTAGGCTTTGTATTAAATAGGCAGGGGTCGGACAGCATGCAAAAGACCCTTCATGTCATGCACTCTCAAGTGGTACAGGAAAGGGGGCGCTTCTGCTTTCTCTAGAAACCGAGAAGGCTTTTGACCAAGTGAGCTGGGCCTTTATGGGGAGGTGTTCACGTACCTAGGGATGGGACCCAGGTGGTTGGGTTGGATAGCGGCCCTGTACTCGGAGCCAGTGGCCAAGGTGGTGGTGAACGGGCATGAATCGGGGTCCTTCCCCCCCAAGTCGGGGGACGGTCACGGATGCCCTCTGTCCCCATTGATTTATGCATTGGTAATGGAACCCTGGGCCGCGTCGGTTAGAGAGAACAGGGAGATTAAACGGGTTGAGGGGGACACACTTTAAGATGAGCCTCTTTGCAGATGATGCCTTATTATATGTCTTTGACCCTTCACAGTCGGTCCCCTCATGTGCTCAAAAGCCTGGAATGCTATGGGAAGTTGTCAGGCTTTAAGGTAAACCTGGGGAAATCAGTGGTATTTACAATCGGGGCACTGTCAGTTGATGAGAGGCAATATGTGGCCGGGCTCCCCTTCAAGGTGCAAAATGAAACGTTCCGCTATTTGGGAGTACAGGTGCCCCGTCATCAGGGGGACCTCTTCTCTGGCAATTTCCTCCCCCTCTGGGCGGCTGTGAAGCAGGATATAGAGAGGTGGGCAGGGACGGGGCTGTCGTGGATGGCGCACCTGAACGCCATAAAGATTGTGTTTCTCCCCAAATTCTTGTGCTGCCAATAGCCATACCTGTATCCCTCTTAAATGAGGTGAAACAAACCATGTTGCAATTTCTCTGGGCGGGAAAGAAGCATCGGATAGCTTATGAGATATTAATTTGGCCAAAGGAAGATGGGGGAGTGGGACTCCCGGACCTGTCAATGTATTACAAAGCAACTCTGATGCAAGGCCTGGTAGATCACTTTGACCCAGGGTCGGGGAAACAATGGGTAGCGATGGACAATGAGGTGATGGCCCCAGTTACACTGGACGGATGGCTATGGGTGCCCAGAGCTCGCATCCCGAGCAGAATGCTGCACCATCCGATCCTGGAGGTTGTGTGGTCTTTCTGGAGGGAGGATGGGGACAACAGGTGGCTTACCACATGCCCGTCAGCTTTGATTTGCATCTGGGTACCCCTGTTGCAGGATCCGATTGAAGAACCCCTTGCATTTCAAGCATGGTATGAAGCAGGACTTAGTAGGGCGGGACAATTGTGGGTAGAGATGGCTTTCATATCTTTGGGGGGATTGGAGGAAGCCCTGGGCTTGTGTAAGTTCTCACCCTTTCGCTTTCTACAACTGAAGGGGGCCATGTCCGAGGAGATGTGGGGGGAAAACCTCAAGAGGGAACTGACAAACTTTGAGAGATTCCTGATTACACAGTCAGGGTTCAAAGGGCTAATAGCTGGATTATACTAACTACCTCTCCTGGCAATCCCGAGGGAACCTCCCCCCCCTTTGAGGGTTAAGTGGGGACAGGACCAGGATAGGGACATTGACGATATGTTGTGGGCTCGAATGTGCAGACGGGCCGGTCGCTCTACCGCCTCCCTCTGATATAGGCAAAAGACCCTTAAATTGTTGCACAGGTGGCATTACCCCGCAGTCTTGATAGCATGGATGAGAGAAGGATACGACCCGCATTGTTGGAAATGTCATTGTGCAAGGGGAGACTATATACACATGTGGTGGGGCTGCTCTAAGGTGCACACGTAACTGGGGAGAGGTCTTGTCCTGGATCGGGGGGGGGTTGAAGGATTCAAAGGGGCCTCTCCCCATGGCTCGTTCTCTTTGGAGTGACCATTGAGGAGGAACCTGAAATGGAGCAGGGCCATATGTTTCATATTATCTTGGTGGCAGCGAGATGTTACCTGGCCCAAGTGTGGAAGAGTCAGCGACTCCCTACAGGGCAGGAGTGGGTCGCCAAGATTCGTGCTATATATGACATGGAATATGTAACTCACATTTTGGCTGAATCTAGGTTGAGTATTGAAGGTGTCTGGCTCCCCTTCTTTGAGACCTACAGGAGGTAGAACGGGTGGGATGGAGGAGGGAGAAGGGGCTAGGGTGGAAAAGGAATATGGGGAGGTAATGTGGTCGGCCTGGGGACCCAAGGTGGGGGTCGAAGGGGACGGAGTAATCCATTTGCCTTGGGTTCAGGGATACCAACGAAGTGAACCCGAATGTGGATAAGAGTTATCAATTATGGTCCAACTTGTTTTGATGGGGATAAGGATGGGAATCCACGGCATGGGCGTTCGGGGGGGGGGTTAGGAGGGTTGGCAATGCAAAGGAATTGTATTGATGTTGTTCTGTGTTATTATAACTTAAATGCCAATAAAAATGTGATTTTCAAAAATAAAAATGCTTCCCGGTGTGCAGCCTCTGCAATCAAGCTCTCTGACGGTAGAGGCCCTCTCAGAACCGGCATCCATTCGGCAACGAACGGCGGCTCTTGCTTCGCTGCTCTCCTTCAGCTGCAACTGCAATTTGGAGTTACTGCAATCACTCTACCTCCCACTACTGCTCTCTATAGCTTGGTCTTTTTATGCCTCCCAGTCTCCCACAGGTGTGGGTCTTTAACACTGCTGCAACTTACAGTCTTGTGCCTTTTCATCCCTCTTCTTCATCCCAGTACTTTAGGCATTGTGGGACTTAATTCTGTAATGTTCAAATCACCTTTTCCACAGATTCAATTTCACAATAAGCCGTTTGGATGGTAGGGTCAGTTATTAAAGGGGGTTCCCATTCCTCCTGACCTGCTTCCCCCCCATGTGATCCTCCCGCAGAACACCACCCCCCGCTCCCTCAATGGCTATTTTGGACAATTTCTTCTGAACTAACTTTGATTCCTCCTGCTTTCTATTCTCTGCTTTCTTCTTATTTTTCACCTGCATTAATCAGCATTAATGCACGATTGTCACTTGTATTTAGGTCATGGCTTCACTTCCATTCCAATCTGTTTTTTCAATTGCTCTTGCACTGGCTCAGGCAGCCCCGGACACAAAATGTGGTAAAATAATGCTATCGTTTTATCCCATGGTTCACGAGTTTCCTGCCCACATCTGTCCTGAATATCTTTAATATATAAACAACAGGATCTTCATCCTCTCCCATCTTCCTAGTCATGGTCACACCCATGTCCGATGCATTAGGATATTGCACTCTGAGCGCTCCCCATATGTCTGCTCAGGAATTATTGAATGGCGCTCCATCTTAAGTCGTGTTTGGCGCTGTCACACCTGCGTATCCTGCTAGTTTCCCAATGTCAGCTCTCTCCCCTAGAATAGCTGCTAGTAGCCCTTATATGTCACCGAACATCATTCCTGACTGATGTCATCCAGAAGTTGAACTCTGGAATTTACACCTTAAATTATCTTTATCCATTTGTGGCCATGGTATATATGTGGTCGTCCTCCAGCCCCTTCTCCAATAATGGGAATTGTGAAAATCCCGATTCATAATCGTATTTACCTACGCTTCTTGTCAAGGCAGAGCTAGCCTCGCCCCTTTGTTTCCTTCTTGGCATTGGTCTTAACCTGATTATATATGGCAGGGATATATCACTGCACTACGCGATAGTGCTGGTGATCACTCAACATAGGGTGTTGAGATTCTGGTGTCCTCCTTTTAGGGTCCTCTAAATCTGACCATTATATCCCTTTTTCTGCACTCGGTTCTTTTGAAAACCTGCATGCGCGTCCTCTCTTTGCGCCCTTTCATTCTCTTCCCTTTCTTCGTCTGACAACATTATGCCCCAGCTTGTGACTATTGTCTCCTTCTGCGTCGTTGAGGTTTAATCTGTTTAAAGACAATGTTACATACTCATTTGTTATGATGTCACCTGATCTACCTTCAGTTCCCTTTAATAGGTATCCTTCTATATTCTCCTGGGTTCCGAACCTTCCTCTGTCTCTCATTTGTCTATGTAGCTTCCTAAGCCTTTTGCTCTTGGTGTTCTGTATCCTGCCCCCCAGCCTATGCTCATTGCAGCATTCCTTGCAGCTCCCTATGGGGCTGGTGCGACCCTCTCTATTTCCAGTCGTTCTTGTGCCTCAATCGGTACAATGCTCCTATGGCATAAATATTATTTTATTCCCCTACTCTTATTCATTTCTTCTTCGCTTCTACTAATCTCCCTCAATTCATCTTACTCTCACCTTTGTTGCAACCTATGTACTTCAATCTTTGGGCTTCTATCTCTTCCTATTTCTTCTCTTCTAAACTCTCCTAGTCTTGCCTCATATCTTCTTCATTATTCCCTTTGCTTGCATTCTTTGACCCTCTCTTCCTTGTATGCTCTTTCTTCTTCCTTCTTTTTCCAACTCTTCTCTCTCCTCTTTCTTGAACCCCATCAATGCCCTTATTGTCTAGCTTAAGCAATATTTGTCCTCCCATCCATTCTTTCTGTACTATCGTCATTTCCTTAACTTTATCTTTTATTTATTTCTGTTTCCCTGCTTCTTCCTCTATATCCATTTGTCTATCTTGTCTGTCCTTCCTCTCATCATGCTGTTTACTTTCATTGCATGTTGATATATCTTACGTTCACTGCTCTTGCTCTCTTCCACATTATCCTTGTTGCTGTAAGCAGGGGGCACATACATTGGATTAGCATACCCCGCCGTTGCTTTTAATTCCTTCAAAAGGGGTAAAATCCCTTCTCCTCTGTGTCTGTACTCTTCTCTTCAGGAGGTGAAAAGGGAGCCGAAAGTGTTTTATCCTCCCCTTTATGCTGATTGAGCATCCACTCCCTATACGCTAGATTTTTCTCGCATTGGTACATTTTCCAGAGTTTTAAAATGGCTAGTCTTGTCTGCAACTTTTTTCCCTTATATTTGGCATGCAAGTATGTTGTCATATGCCACAATACATCTTTTGACAGCGAAACCTCCTGAGGCCACGGCATGAGTGTCTTATTAGTCGTGCCTCAAACCCATTCCGAATGATATTTCCTTATTTTCACTGTGTATCTTGTTAATGTCCTACATAAATCGGTTTCGATCGGCGATACTTACCCATTGTTTTATTCGATTCTTTATTTTGTCAAATATACCACGCTGATCAATTGGCGCAGACACCATCAATCACTGTTTATAATCCCACTCGGGATATATTTTTTAACTGCTCACTATTTTAAAAAACTATGCAATGATATTTTGTTTCCTTCTTCATTTACACTTTCTATCAATTTTTATTATATCGTTCTCTTATTATTAGTATATTAAGAGTCTCTTCTTTACTTATATGTTACTTTCCTTTGATTTTTCCCTTCCTGATTAACGTCAATCTCTTGGTCAAACTTTTCACCAGTCCCTTTAATTTTTTAATATCATTTTATATTCATCAGTCTAAACACAACAAAAAATGTATTTTAACAGTTTTATAACCCCACACATGCACTTTTCATTTTTTTTACTGTTTGCGCCTTCCTTTTCTATCTTCTTAAATGTATCCTGTCACCGTTTTACTCCAATCTGGAGTTTGATATGCATTCTTTTCAAAAGACTTTATAGGCTATACTGCAACTGCCTCACCTCCTCCCAGTAAATCTATCCTACCCAAACCCACTAAACCTCCAGGAAGAACCAATCCTCTAGGATCTCAAACCCTGTTAGGTTCAGAAACCGTCTCTCACAAAAACCATGTCATCCGGTTCACTGTCCTAACACTCTGAAGCATTCTTCTTCCTATCCCTTTGATTATCCTTTCCCTCAATCCCAAACTGCTCAGGTAACATACAGTTCCCATAATCCCCCATGTCTATTTTACGATCCCTGTTATTCCAGTTTCCTTCAACATTCCCGGCACTCTGATTATCATTTTGTGAAATTCCAATCTACTGTGACAGAATACTCTAATTTCTTCAACCCTCTTTTTACAATAGCACTGTTTTTACATCCCATCCCATTGGACAATTTGGTAAGAACTTTGTTTTGCAGGATTGTAATGACACGGTTTACTTGACATGTCCCGACAGAAGGGTCATGCAAAGTCAGGCAATTAACTTAAACCACACACATCTGACGGCCCTTTGGTCTCCCCACAGGGATAAAAGGTGGAGCAACAGAACACAGTACGAGCGATACTTCTTACTTTCACAAATATTTAGTTTTATTGTTTTAATGCTCAAGGCCCGAAACTTTCAAAGGAAAGGAGATTTGGCCATCGACGTCTTGAGAACTATAATTGGAATTATCATCTCAGGCTGGTGCAGCCGAGACCATCTGGCCTTGGAACTGTTGTCTTATGCTAGTGAAGCCCAAGATCATACTGTGCTCCAAGCTCCAGCCTTACCCCTTGCTTAGAAAGTAGGGAAGTGAGACCACAAACCCTGCATCCTGACATTATTTAAGAAAATGTTTTCCTTTCGTTCTTGAAACTGAGTCCAACACCCTTTATATTTAGAGTAAGGAGTTGGCAATAGGTGTTCTTACTATAGGCCTTTTTAATTTGACATCACTAGGACTGCCTTATTTTTATTTGATGGTCAATGCTTGTCCCCATCTTCGATTTCGGTTTAGATTAGGCGTTTTTCCAACCTGTATGGCATTTTCATTGTTCAATAAACACCCTTGAACTGTGATCACTTGTGTCTGTCTTACTTTTGGTCACCATGAGTTTCTCACATAGCACCTTGAAGCGTCTTTTGTGCTAGATGGCATTACAATAATGGTTATAAACCAGATATAACACGACAGACTCAAGGAATATGGCAAAGTACTACGGCCAAATTCGTCAATGACACAGGGGATGCCGAACATTATGTGTGTCAGATTTCAACAGAATGACGACTCCACCACTGTTGGTACCTTCAGAATTACCAATTTTTCAGTGGGTCGTTGTTAAGATTGATTTCTGAACTCTGACCTGGTGGGCTGAGGTTCAGAAGGCCAGCCTAGTTTCTTGGAACAGGGTAACCTTCTGAACAAGCCAGACCAATCAAGGTACCATTGGTGGCGGTCAAGACTAGGCCTCAGGAGGGTTGCGGGTGACTGAAAGAGTAAAGGACACTACAAATCACTCCCAGTCAGGTGTGTGTATATATATATATATATATATATATATATATATATATATTTCACTGAAAAAACACTGTTAAAGGGACGTTATGGTTAAGTTGCACTAATAAAAACCTATGAAATTCACTGAAAAAACGTTGTTAAAAGGACGTTATGGTTACAAGTAAAATAAAAAAAACCTGAAATTCACCAGTTATGGTAAGCTAAGCAACCATAACTCGCGCCATCACCGTGCACTGCTAAGACTAACACCCAGGACATCAAAGATGACATCACAAATATCATTGATGACATCACATGTCTAGCCCCTTCTTTTTTGTTCACTGCCATAAACGAGGCCAGGTGGTTTTATTTACTTACAGTCAGAAACTTTACTTTCAAAAGGTATTACATTTATAGATATTACTATTCTCACATGTTCTTAAACTACTTTCCTTAGAATTTAATCGCATCTTATGATGTACATATATAGAGGAAGAAGCAGGCCTGAAACACAGCAATCATTTTTGTGCGTGAATACAATCATGTAGATTATACTCAGTTGCTAACCATACTACCTCTTGTTTGCTTACTTTACTCTCCGTATATAAGCCCATATTTTTATGCATTGTAGTCTATTTATGTTTTGTGTGTTTTAGTAGAAATATGTAGTCAGTGATGCATTATTAGCTACTTAGTACATGTTTCACAGTACAGAAAAGTCTGATACAGAAGCATTCACTGTTTTATTATATAACTTTGGAAAATTACAAATATAGCACCTCTGTGGTGTATGCTGCAGCCAATACCTACATTTCTGTATGACTAGATTCCTGTACTAGAAAGAACACTGTAATGGAATGTTCTTTAGAATACAATATTGCGCAATGAACTATGCAGTTTATTACACATTTCCCGATAATCCCCGATACTTTTTTGCCAACATTACATTCACAACCCCTTGTATGAAGAGTAAATGCACATGTGATGTCATCAATGATATTTGTGATGTCATCTTTGATGTCCTGGGTGTTAGTCTTAGCAGTGTACGGTGGTGGTGTGAGTTATGGTTGCTTAGCTTACCATAACTGGCGAATTTCAGGTATTTTTTATTTTACTTGTAACCTCAACGTCCTTTTAACAATGTTTTTTTACTGAATTTCAAAGGTTTTTATTAGTGCAACTTAACCATAACGTCCCTTTAACAAAGTTTTTTAATTGAATTTCACAGGTTTTTATTAGTCCAACTTGACCATAACGTCCCTTTAACAATGTTTTTTCAGTGAATTTCATGAGATTTTTTACCAGTGCATGCAATTTTCCTACAACTTACTAATATCATACTTACCTATATTTGGGTTCAATTTACTAAGTGTCACCTTAAAACTCTGCCATTTCCCACCTTCTAGAATAATTGTTAACACTTCTATACACTTTTTGCAACTATTTCAACAAGTTTTGCATCCGTAGACGTCTACGAACATCTGACTTCATTGTGGACCTTCCGGACAGTGCCACATGACCATACGCTGGCGCGTGGCATGATGACTTGTCCGAGAACCCGTCCGCACTTCACGATAAGATCCGTCCTTCGCGGACAGTTCTGAACTGCATTTTCTACTGATCTAGGAACTTTCAACTTCAAAATTTCCCTTGTACACCTCCTACACCTTTTCATACTCATTATCCATTACCAATCTAGTACACAGTACATACTTGGAAGAATTTTATCAAAACTGCTATTTATCTTAAAAATGGCATCAGTTATTGCCGTCCCTCCTCCCCAAGAGCCACCATCACCACCAGCTGGAGGACCTTCACAACAAAAAAAGCACAGTACTTTCAAAGACAATGAAGAGGACCAAGAAGATGAGGTAGAGGAAGTACCTGCCTTTAGCACCAAGATCGAATCATTGGTGTGCCAGTTCTTTGCTACTGTTGGGAGTGTACCAAAGGCTAAAGCTACCAAATCGAAATGCACTGAGTGAAATTTTGTACTCAGTCGCAGACTACCTGGACAGTACTCCTACGGGACCACCTCCATGCGCCGCCACACCAAATCCAATGATCGCAATGCTCTCAGAAAGGTTGTTCCTTTCTCAGCAAGTAGTAAGCTGTCTTCCTCCATCTCATCTTCCTCAACAAATACTGTAACCACACAGCCTGATGTCTGCGGGCATTGGAGCGTTATAAATAAATAAGGACGGCTACGGGCCATTATCACCCATTGTAGCCCCTGAAATGGGGGTCAAAGGCCATTAGCACCTCTGGTTCCCAAAGCGGGAACCCAGGGTGCTAAAACATAGATTTTTTTTCCTATAGCGGGACGTCTATATATACATGTATTGAAGGACTTTGAGTTTCAACACACAGTAATGATCAACAGTAATACTTTTAAAGCAACAGAATCCTACAAAAATACATATATACAGTACACCAAGTGGCCTGAAGGGTTAATGCAAGAAATGGGTCCACAACCTGTAAAGGAAAGGAAGCAGGCGGTGCAAGTAGTCTTTAGGCAATTCTGCAGTAATCACAATCCTAACTGAAAGGCAGTCCAGTCCCTATGAAGAGTGGAGCCTATTTCTGAAATGTACTTGCAATGCTGGCGAAAGCGGTAGTGCAGAATGGCAAAAACAGGGCCTCTTGCAGGGTCTGTAGCAGCTCAGGAAGGTGGGTGAAATGACGCAGAATAAGTTCCCACTATTCATGGAGGGTCTCCCCAAAAGGGAAGAACAGGTTCCAGGATTTGGGAAAGGAAAGCAGAGTGGCCCTCAGGGGACACTTGTGCGTAAAAACGGATGGATGCGCTAGTGGCCACCGGTAAGGGTTGCTAGTACTCACCGACCCCCGGCAGACTCCAGACCAAACCTCGGCAGTTGAGTCCACTTCGGTCGCAGGTTCAAATGCAGCAATGGCGCAGCTCTGCTGCTTTCAGCGGCTTTGTTACAGCGTTGATACCCAAACGGGACAGTGTTGATTTCTCCACTCCTGGTGGATGTATCTGGCCAGTTTCACTGTAGCAGGCTTCAGGGCAGAGAGGGACGCAGCAGCAGGCATCTGCTAAGTTTGTCGACATGGTAACCACGTGTACTTCGGTTCGTGCACTCTCTCGGTCCTCCAGACCTGGGGATACCAAGTATACGAAATTCTATGTGAGAGCTTGTGATGTACCAAGTTGTAAGGGGCTCCTCGAAACGACAGCGGTGTCAGAGCAAAGGTCCTGTGCAAGCTGGTCAGCCCACTGGTTGGCCCAGGGACATTTCTGAGAAGGCTTACTTGCAGGGTTTGATGAAGGTGCCGAGAATAGTTGGCCCCACTATTCAAATGGGTCGAAGTGTCTTCGCAGACCTAGTTCGATCAGATGAAAAGGGGTCCAGCGGGCTTCAGGGTGCCACACCTTCCAGCAGGTCACCAGCGGTTGCTCAATTCCGCTTCTTAGTTCCAGGATGCTTGGATCCTATCCGAGGCTCAGTGAGAACTCAAGAGATTGACCTGGTATGGGTGTTTGGAGCCTTCCCTCATCCAGAATCTCCTTCGCGCCAAAACGAAGAGGACCCAATGCGATATCTGCTCACATACAGGCATACCAGACGTGGACCAATAGCGACCATGGTGATCCCAGTCATTCACAGCACACCAGACTCTCTTGGCACACAGGATGTGGATTGCAACTAGACAGTCCAGCCCACATCCTGGGGGCACACACACAACGCATGCAGAAGCCCGCGAAAGCTTGGCGCTTCGTGGGGAAATGCATGCCCAAATAAGGACTGACCCGGGTCGACTCGACCTGGGAAGTTGAAGGGGCCAGATGGCCAAAGGACATGACAAAGAACACCGTGGCATGGCCCTTTTGGAGCCAGGTCACCTTTATGTGCCAACCGCAGTAAAAGCGGTTTGCATGGCAAGAAAGGGTTTTAAAAATACATGAAAAGATAAGCTGCCACCAGCCCTGTCCAAGGCACATCTGCACTTCTCTTAAAAAAATCCTCTGGTCTAGGGCCTTTGGAAATGACAGGAAGACCCAGGCACACTGTACTGTAAGGTACAATGTGCAGAAAAGTTGCAACATAGACAAGGACTAAGGGGAAACAATGTTTCCCAGTACTGACTGTCTTTAAGGGAATGTCAATTTCCCCATAATAAAGTGAGCTAAAAGCCCAGGGGAGTGCAGCTGAAGGCTGTGCTCCACTTGCAAAGTTAGACTATGGTGTTTAACAGCAGAAAAATTTGGGGGTATACAACTGGAGGGAAAACTTCACATAAATGGGAATCTTTCCTAACAGTCGAGTAAGGAACTCATGGTGGCAACAGTAAAGACAGAAACAAGTGATCACAGTTTAAGGGTGTTTATTGAACTATAAGTGCAGGATGGAAAAACGCCTAACCTAAATCTAACATGGGAGCAAGCGTTGACCATCAAATGAAAAATAAGGCAGCCCTTGTGGCGTCTTGTCAAAGTAAAAAGCCTATACTAAAAAAAACCATTGACAATTCCTTACAACTAATTACAGAAAGAGTGTGGGATAGTGTATTCAAATAAAGGAAACAGTGTTCAAATAAGTCAGGTTGTGATTGCCTTGAGGTCTCCGTTCACCACCTTTTTAGCATGGGACAAGGAGGGACATTGGAGCACAGCACACGCTCGAGTCTTCCCAACACAAGCTAACAGTTCCGTATTAACAAATAATGTTCTTCGATGGTTAAGTTTCTCTGCAATAAAAGGCTCTCGCCTTCAAGGTCTGATGCGCTCAACAACACACACAAAAGTTCCATTCTACGAATACCTTGGGTGATGGCTTCTCATCTGGGTCCCCCTCTTCTGGGCGCAGACCCATCAGTAATTGTATTCAACAAATTCACATGACAGTTACCTTCTCAGTGACTTTTGGGTGACAGCTTTCCACCCTTAGATCTCCCTCAACGGGCTCGGATCTCAACTGACAAGGCGTTGGGGTGGCACTTCCCTTTCCCTTGCAATACTTCTTGCTTTCAGAAATATTTTTAAACAGGTTTTCAAGCTTTGCCCCTCGTTACTGGTTTCCCTCGACCAGGTTCACTCTTGCCACCTTTTGGTTGGCGGCTTCCCTCTGCCGGGTTCACTCTCCCTGACTTTTACAGACAATTCATCACAGGACTTTAGACTTCGCCCCTTCTCATTAGCATCCCTCTGCCAGGTTCACTCTTGCTAATCTTTACCAAATAAAGTTCATGTATTAATTGTCACCATGCGGGATTCACTTCCCTTAGCTTTCACAATCATCAGCCGGTCAAAGACTTTCGACAGTACAGAGGATTTTACAAGACCTCTCTATGACCACTTTGACCCTTCTTCGCCTCTTCCCAAGGCCTTCTGGTTACGGTAGTCTTTACTGTTGGGTAATCGCCCAGAGTTTCCTGAGTGAGCACCCACTTGGTGCCGGACTCCTGTTGCTGGATTTCCCCCTCCTTCGTTACTAGTATCGCTTGCTTTTCAAAGTTCAATTTAGCCTTCGGCTACTTTTCGTTCAACACAGTTCGGTTTCTTATCGACACTCCCCTCCACTCACCGGCTGTGATGAACCGCTTGGCTTTCTTTCTCTTTGGAGTCAAGGTTGCTCTCTTGCTCCACCTTTTATCCCTGTGGGGAAAGGAAAGGGCCGTCAGTTGTTTGTGATTCTGGTCAATTTCCTGAATCTGCCTGGCCATTGGGTTGGGACATGTCAGGTAAACAGCTTTGGACTTAGTCGGTGGTCTTTCGTGGTGTGTGAAAGTGCTTGCGTCGAAAGGGGAGGGGGTTAGAGTATCTGAGCATCCTACATGGTAAGATGGGAAAAGGGTATTATAAAACAGGGGTTGGTTGGTTAACTCGGAAGGATGAGACAGATAGGGTTTGTGGAATGAATGAAAATGACTGGAGTTTTTATCGTGACCGGGACGACAGGGGGAAGTGTGGAGCTGGCAATGTTTTAACGCAGTATACTGGGGTTTCGGGGAAAGACTAATCAAAGGGATGAGAAGAAGGGTTGGGAGTATTCGGGTATAAAACGAGAAAATAGGGATTCTGGGAGATGTGGTTTTCGAGTATAATGGGGTTTATGCTCCTAGGGAATTTACCAGGGTTGGTACATTTTGATAGGGAGATCTTTCATGAGGAAGGGAGGATGATTTAGAGTAGCCCATAATGGTCTCTGATATTTCGTCTTCCTCCCTTGTGCAATAGCGCATCTCACCTGGGGCATTCCCCCGAATAGAACCCCGGGCTCCCCCTACACAGGCGATCCTCCCTCGCTCGTCCACCCCAAGGGTTGGGATCTGAGAGCGCCAGCCCTTCTCTGGCCACCTGAATAAGGGATTCTTGAGGTCTCCCTAGAAGAAAACCCTCCGGTTTCTCACAGCCGCGAAAGGACCAGTGATCAGTCATGGGAAGTTTTGCTTGACTCTGCATTAGAAAGAAAAGGATGTTCTCTGAAATTCATGTTCTTCAAGGTGCCATGCCAGGAAACAACCTGCTACAACGTGCGACCACCATAGCTTTGAACATTACAGCAATGATATATACCAGGCATTGTACACATCCCATAGGACAGCAATTTCCCTCTCTGTTTCAAGGGCTAGGACACCCTAAAGGAGACCCAGTGAGACTTCACAATGAAGAGTAGATCACTCCGGTGGCACAACATCCGGAAGAATACCCATTGATCTTCAGCCATAAGTAGAGAAACAAATCAATTGTCTGCTGGTAAGTGACATAATCGAAGTGGCTTCTGGTCCCACTCCATGGGTGTCCCACATAGTATCGAAATAAAGTGGCTGTCAGAACCTATAGAGCTGCGCCTCTCCTAAGTATGGTATATGGTAGGAAAGATTTCCACTTATGTGCAATTTTCCCTCCACTTGTGTACCCCTCATATTTTTTGCTATTGTCTGACCACCCTAACCTGACTTTTGCCAGTGGAGCCCAGCCTTCTGCTGTACTCTGCTGGGCTTTTGCTCATTTTGTTGGAAACGGACATGCCCTTAAAACAGCCAGTACTGTGAGACTTTGTTTCCCCTAGTCTTTCACTTTGTTGCCATTTCTTAGCAACATTTTATCAGTGCACAAAGTACCTTACAGTACAGGGCACTGGGGTCCCTTTTTCATTTCTAAGGCCCTAGACACCCTCAAAGGATTTTTCTGTGAGTTTACAAGTGTGCCTTGGACAGAGCTGGTGGCAGCTGTTGCTTTCCATGTGGTTTCAACTATTTTTAAGGATCCATACCCCGTTTGGCCCAGGACCGTGGCCAGTGCCAAAAATGGCCATGCCACGAGGTCCTCCGTTCTGTCCTTTGGCCATCTTGTCCCTTGGCCTTCCCCAGGTTGAGCAGACCCTGGAAATTCTGTATTTGGTCATGCAGACCCCCATGCAAACTGACGCTTTCGTTGGCTTCTGCATGCCTTCTGTGTGTGCCTCCAGGATGTGTGCTGGAGCGGTCTAGTTCCAATACACATCCTGAGTGCCAGGATGTCTGGTGCTCTGGGATGACTGGGACCACTGTGGTCCGTGATTGGTCCACGTATGGGATGGCTGTATGCGAGCAGATCTCTCATTGGTTTCTCTTCGTTTTGGCACGAAGGAGATTTTGGATAAGAGAAGGCATCTTACACCCATTCCAGGTCGATCTTCTCAGTTCACACCGAACTTAGTAAAGGAGCCAAGTATCCTGAATCAACGAAGCAGATCTGTGGAATCGCTGGTGACCAGCTGGAAGATTTGGCACCCTGAGCCCGCTGTTGTCCCGCCAGACCCCCTGTTTCTGATCGAAGTAGAAGGCCTGCAAGGGGCGCTTCGACCCATTGGAATAGAGGGACCAACTATTCTCGGCATCTCCAACTTAACCTGCAAACAAGCCGCTTCAGAAGTGTTCCTGGACCGCCCAGTGAACTGACTAGCTCGTATGGGACCTTTGCCCTGGAACCTCTGCCGTCTTGAGTCGACACTTAAGACTTTGGAGACTGTAAACTCTGGGTATAAGGCACTCTCCCAATGAGTTTCTTACACCTAGCATTCCTAAGTCTGCAATTAAGAGAGTACGCCTGAACCCGAGCATACGCGGTCACAGTGTCGGAGTGCGATAAGGGTCGGTGAGTACTTGCAACCCTTGTCCCTGGTGCATCCATCCATTTTTATGCAAAAGTGTCCCTTGAGGGCCACTCTTTATCGAGGTAGCCTGTGCTTTGAGCCGACGCATCTACTGCTTCCTGTTGTGGGGACCGCGTGATTGGCTGTTCCTCTACATTTCCTGGACCAGCGAATACCGGTCCACCTAAAAGGGTCAGGGACTCTCCCTGTCTGGCCCTGTCCGGGCCTGGTAGAGCCCCCCATAATCACAACAGTGCACCAGAGTCTTCACGTGCAGATCGATTCGCCTGATAAGGCCTTTACGCATTTGCCATCAAAAGCCTCACTGGTCAAGCTCACAGCGCCTCCTGAACCCATTCACTTTATTCTCAATGCTGGTCTCTCTCCTGCCACTACTCAGGCAACCTGCCTTCATCACTGGCCTTGTCTACTATTAACTTTATCACTATCCCTGGATCTATGGCCAATCCTTCTTAAGACTCTGCTTGCACATGGTGTCATGGCCCATCGGACGCATCCCTTCAGGACTTCCTGGTCCCGGACACATAGGGGCTTGCATTCAGCAGTACTCCCGACATGGCAGTCAAACACGTAATGCTGTTTACCAGTTTCCGCGTCGGACGCATCACATTCTATAAAGCTGACACGCCCCCGCGGCCCTGCGCATCTCAACGCTACCGCTTGCAGCGGCTAGACTGTGCTGCTGTAGTTCGCTCTTGCTAACTTCTTTGATTCCTGGTTCCTGGTCCCCTAATTTTCCTCCTCATTCATTCCTTCCCCTTTTGTCCTCTCTTGCAACCCGGATCTCCGTGTACTCGTTTTCCGAGTACACCCTTCGCCATTTCCTGGACTTCCTGGACATTCTGAACGACACCAGGAGTCGGGACGCTGAACGCAGGCTGGAAACCGAGGACACACGCACAGGGTTATACAAGACCCGAACTGTGTGAAAGAAGACTCCATCAAAGAACTCCAATAAACAACACAGGCAGGTGAGAAGGGGGGAAAACCTGTGACAGATTGAGACGCCAACAAACTGAAACTGATACGGACATGGAGGCGGCAGTTCAAGACCTCATGCGTGGCATGCAGGAGTTAACAACAGAAGTTCAGAATCTCAAAGCAGAGAATGCTGCATTAAAACAATTAGTCCTGTCGCGTGATTCCGCGACCAAGGAAAGTGTATTGCTGGGTGGAGTAGTGGATAAATATGATGGTTCGTCAAAAAACCTTCACAGATTCCTTGATTCGTGTTTGGTCCATTTTACCTTAAAGCCCTACTGCTTCTCTACCCTCAGGGCAAAGGTGGGCTTTATGATTTCGCATTTTTCCGGGAATGCATTAACTTGGGCTACACCCTTAATTAATTCTGTTAATTCTGGAGATGCCCTAATGGGTGACTATGATGGGTTTGTACAGGCTCTAAAGACCATGTTTGACCACCCAGAACAGGTCTACAGTGCCCAAGAACGCCTACTGGATTTACAACAAGGTTCCCAGGATATGCTTACCTATGTGACACACTTTAAGCAACTGGCCAAGGAAGCAGATTGGTCCTCGGAGGCCTGCTTTACCCTTTTTCGAAGAGGACTAAAAGAAGAAATAAAAGAGGAGCTAGCCAGGGTAGCTCGCCCAGGTTCCTTCCAGGCTCTTATGGACCTCTCTTTACAAATAGACTTCTGTATCCAGGAAAGGAAGGCAGAAAAGAAGAAGACTAAAGTGCCTTACCAAAAGACCTCCAAAGAACCTTCCTCTAAACCTGAGCCCACTCCTGAGCCCACTACAGACCCAGAACCCATGCAAGTGGGGGCCTTCCGCGGACCCATATCCCCGCAAGAAAGAATGCGACGGATTCACACCGGGCTGTGTATGTATTGTGCCTCAGATGAACATCTTGTGAGAGAATACCCCTTAGCTCCTCCACGGCGTTCGGGAAACGCCAGCTCCTGATCCTAGATGGAGCACAGCTTCGGGAGAGAGATGTTTGCTCCACATCTATTCCATCCTTGAACTCTCTTGGACAAAACAACCTTGTGATCTTGCAGGCCTTTCTATCGCCATCCAAGAAAGAAACTTGCCCTATTTTGGCATTGGTGAATTGTGGGGCCATGGGGATATGTATAGATCAAGATTGGGTCACTACCCACCACATTCTATATGAAACTCGAGGCATCATGCAACCTGTAGAGGCTATCAATGGAAGACCTCTCTCTTCAGGACCCAAAACCCTACAAACCAAAGAGATCCAGCTCTCGATAAACCATCATCGAGAGGTGATCAAATTTAACATCATAAAGTCTGCCCATTATCCAATGGTACTGGGTATGCCCTGGTTACAGAAGCACAACCCATGCATCAACTGGGCAGCAGGATCCTTGTTTCTTGGTTCCAAACATTGTATGTCTCACTGTCTATCCCTGGATTCCTCGTCAAGATCCTCTGAAGGTACACTGACAGACCAGCAGTGCCCATTCACGGTCTCAAATATTATCCAGGTCCCCATGGCCTATCAGGATTACACTAATGTGTTTTCAACTGCCATAGTTCAGGCCCTACCCCCTCACAGACCTGAAGATTGCGCTATTGATACTGAACCCTCAGCAGCGATTCCTTTTGGAAAGATGTTCATTCTATCTGAACCAGAGAAAAGGGCCCTCCGAGAATACTTGGATACCAACCTTGAAAATGGCACCATACGACCATCCAAATCTCCGGCGGGAGCATAGTTGTTCTTTTTTCCCAAGAAAGATACTAAGGAGCTTAGGCCTTGTCTTGATCATCGTGGTCTAAATCAATGCACCCTCAAGCACCACTGCCCATTTACCTTAATCTCGGATATCCTGGAAGCGGTGAGAGGAGCTGTAGTCTTCATGAAATTGGATCTCAGAGGTGCCTACCATCTGATCTGTATAAAGGAGGGTGACGAATGGAAAACAGCCTTTAGAACACCCTTTGGTCACTTTTGAATACCTGGTTATGAACTTCGGACTCGCCAATGCCCCAGCGGTTTTCCAACATTTCATGGACCAGGTGTTCTCCGATATGCTGTTCCTCTTCGTCATAGTTTACCTGGATGATATTCTGATATACTCCAAGGACCATTTTAAACATGAAGAGCATGTTAAGGCAGTCTCACATTGGTTACCTGAACATAAGCTTCTGGCTAAACCCGAGAAATGCCTTTTCCATGTCTCTACTGTTCACTATCTAGGATTTGTCCTTAGTCCAGAAGGAATTGGAATGCACCACTCAAAAGTAAAAGCCATACTATCCTGGCCTGTTCCAACTACCATGAAACAGATTCAATCCTTCCTGGGGCTTGCCAACTTTTACCGGAAATTCATACTTTCCTTTTCTGAGATAGTTCAACCGATCATTACATTGCTGAAAAAGGATACTCCCTTTCTCTGTACAGCAGCCCAAGATGAAGCGTTCCAACGATTGAAGGCAGAGTTTACACAAGCCCCCATCCTGGCTCAACCTGACATTGATTGACCTTTTCTAGTGGAGACGGATGCCTCCAACTACGCCATCGGAGCAGTTCTAAAGCAGGAAGTCGAGGACAAGTTAGAACACCCCATCGCTTATCTCTCGCGAACCCTAACTCCCAGCGAGACTCATTCTTTTTTGGAAAAGGAACTGTTAGCCATCTGTCAAGCCTTCACAGAGTGGCATCATCTACTCCTGGGAGCAAATCATCCTGTTCAGGTCCGTACGGACCATCAGAATGTTCAAGCTTTACAATCTCTGGAATGTAGGAATGGTCGTCACGCCCATCGGGCCTTCTTCTTCGCCCAGTACCAGTTCTAAATCCATCATGTCCCTGGAACACACAATATAATTGCGGATGCCGTATCCTGACGTCCCAACTACGAAACTCTTGAAGCTCGGTCCTTCTCAAAGATGTTTCCCCACACAATTTTTGTAGCCCAAGCAATCAGCCTCCTGGAAGACATTCGGATTCAAACCCAGTCCTCTGAGATCTGGAAGGAATTTACAAGGAAGAATCGATAGAATCTTAGAACAAAGGACGGGTATTTGTTCAAGGATAATGGCCTGGTCATCCCCACACAGACTACGACAAAGGATTATGAACCTCTGTCACGATACCCTTCATTCAGGACATTGTGGCATCACCAACACTCTCTGTTTAATACAAAGACAATTTTGGTGGCCAAAAATGAAACTTGACGTCCGACTGTGCATCCAAGCCTGTGCAGTCTGCAATCAAAACAAGCATGATAACAAGAGACCGGCTGGTCTCCTACCCCAACCAATGTTACCAACAAGGCCTTGGGAATTAATCGCTACAGACTTTATTGTGGAATTGCCACCTTCCAGGGGATACACGACTATCATGGTCACCATTGATTCATTCACTCACATGGCTCATTTTACGCCATTGTATAAACTACCATCTTCCTCAGAATTCGATGGAATTTTCCTGGAACACATATTCCGACTTCATGGACTCCCTTCCAAGATCATATCAGACAGAGGACCTCAATACATATCTCAATTTGGAAACACTTATGCCGTATACTAGGAATCCAACGTGCCCTCTCCTTAGGTTATCATCCACAGACTAACGGAGCTACTGAACATGTGAACCAAACCCTAGAGCAATATCTTCGTTGTTTCACCACCAAGGTACAGGACGATTGGTCACTCTTAATACCTGTGGCTGAATTCGCCTACACAATTCGGATCACTCGGCTGTCAAGACCAGCACTTTTTTTTGCAACCAAGGATTCCACCCTTCGGTTCTACCATCCATTCTCCCACATCCTACACCAGTACCTACAGTCGACTCTTGGATTGAAACCCTCATCAACGTACACAAGGAAGCCAAAGAACACCTCGAAAGGGCCCAAACTAACACCAAGCATTATGCGGACTCCAAAAGAAGACCAGGGCCTTCCTATGCAGTGGGTGATAAGGTCTGGCTATCCTCGAAACTACTGCCTCAACACTTACGACCGAATAAGTTGGCTCCCCGATACTATGGCCCCTTTTCCATAAAGGAAATCATTAACCCAGTGGCCTTCCGACTCAAACTACCAGACTCCTGGAAGAGGATCCGCCCAGTGTTTCACACGTCTCTAATGAAATCATACGTCCAGTCCTCCCGGACTGCTCCAAGGTCTACCCCTGTAATTGTCGATAACCAGCTAGAATACGAAGTGTCCAGAATATGTGACTCCAGGTACAGACGTGGTCAGCTACAGTATCTGGTTGAGTGGAAAGGGTACCCTCCCAGTGAACGTACCTGGGAACCAATCTCAAACCTAAATGCCCCCAGATTACTCAAAGGGTTCCATCTTATACACCCGGGCAAACCCGGAGGAACAGGCCTTCGGAGGAGGCATGCTGTCATGACCCATCGGACGCGTCCCTTCTGGACTTCGTGGTCCCTGACACATAGGGGCTTGCATTCAGCAGTACTCCCAACATGGCCGTCAAACACGGAACGCTGTTTACCAGTTTCCGCGTCGGACGCATCACGTTCTATAAACCTGACACGCCCCCGCGCGTCTCAACGCTTCCGCTCGGCTAGACGTGTGCTGCCGTAGTTCGCTCTTGCTAACTTCTTTGATTCCTTGTCCCCTAATTTTCCTCCTGATTCACTCCTTCCCTTTTTGTCCTCTCTTGCATCCCGGATCTCTGTGTACTCGTTTTCCGAGTACACCCTTCGCCGTTTCCTGGACTTACCAGACATTCTGAACGATCCCAGGAGTCGGGACGCTGAACGCACGCTGGAGCCAGAGGACATACGCACAGGGTTATACAAGAACCGAACTGTGCGAAAGACGACTCCATCGAAGAACTCCAATAAACAACACCGACAGGTGAGAAGGGGGGTAACCTGTGACACATGGAGCTACTGTGTCCTGAACGCCCCTCTGAATACCGTCTCCTTACCTCATTCCCTTCCTGCTGTTTTCAGTTCTAACCTAACCGCCACATGTTTCAGCTTCGTTTTGCTTTCTGTTGCTGGAGCTGTTCCTAGAAATGTGCCTCCAGAACTGCCTAGTGGTAAATCGAATCAAGGTGCAGTGATCTCTGCTTCTGGTCTTACCTCAACTGCTGCCACTGTATGACTGCCATAAGAACTATCTACTGTCTCTGATCTCTGCTTAATCCACCACTTTTGAATTGAGGTGTGCGCTACATCTGTGAAACCTCCATTATGTACCGCATTTGGTGCTTTCTGTCAATTTCGAATTGAGGCGTGAGTACATCTATGCACCCTCCATTTTGTACTGCGTTTGTGTGCTTTCTGGCAATTCCGAATTTAGGTGTGCTTTACATCTGTGCATCCTTCTTGCCTCCCTCATCTGCTAGGCCATCTGGTGAGTTTGCTCGTGCAAAGTGCAGCTTTTCAATCTATCTCTCTTTTCCTCCACCTCTATCTCCACCATCTATTCTGTTACTGTACCACTTATTCCACCTCTTTCACGAAGTCTGGCAGAAAAACGCTTTAAAAAAGATCGCTCTCCTCTTCTCCCCCTTTGCCCCTGCCTCCCTTGGTCTCTCTTCCACCCTCTCCCACTCTCTCTGCCTTCTCACCTATCATCACAGTTGAGATCTCTAGAGTCTGCTCTATGAAGGTCTCATCCAAACAGGTGTCACCCTGTTCTTCTAGAGCCATTAAGGACATCATCTCCTCCCTTGCTCCGGCTCTTGTAGACTTCTGCAACCTCTCTCATGCATCTGGCTCTTTCCCATCTTCTATCAAGCACTCCCTTGCGCACCCCTTCCTAAATAAAGCCTTCAGTCAACTTCATATGCACAGCCAACTACAGGCCTATATACTACACCCTTCCACACTGAGCTTGTTGGCGGTTTACATGACCATCAATCTGGATTTCAAGCATCCAGAGGCTCGAAACTGCTCTCCTTAACACCTATGAAGAAAAGCTTGCAAATCTTTGCTCTAACTCTCCTGCTCTTCTCATTCTCCTTGACCTCTCTTCCGCCTTTGACATGGTCAACCACTCTAACCTCCTAAAGCGGCTCCAAGATACTCTATGCATCTCAGACCAGGGAACTGGATTGGTTGACCTCCTTCCTCACAGACAGCCCTTCCCAGGTGCTACTGGGCTCCTTCTCCTCCTCGACCACTTCCTCGACATGTGGTGCTCCCCAGGGCTGTAGCCTCAGCTTTTTGAACCGTTGTACCAGGGTACTAATTGGTATTTTTCTCGAGTTGAGAAATGGCGCTGCAACCGTTTCTCGGCTCGAGAAGAAAGAAAAATGGCCGCCCGGTATGGGGTTAAGGGACTACACGTAGTCCCATCTCCCTTTCCATGGGGGCTGAAGCGTTAAAGACGCAATTGTGGAAGTGGGATTACCGTCGAGGTAAGGCTTGGAAATGCACCACTGGCTGCGCAGAAATACTTACAGGTACGGAGAGACGGGTACTAATAGTACTTGCCCCCACCCTACTCCCCCCGATCCCTTTTTTCACTGCACTTGCACGCTCCAAATGTCACAAGGCCTAGTAGGACCACTATTCATTGCCAATTTCATTGTTTATTTGCTGTTATGTTCACTCTCCTTGTGCCGCTTTGAAACACTGTCTAGTTGTATAAAAGCCTTATAAATAAACAATAAAATAAAATAAAGCCTGGGGCTAAATAATCAAAACGAATAGTGTACTCTCTTACACAAGCGCTCCTTCAATGAACAAAATCAATGAGTCACTTTGTAGTTATTATAAAGTATACTGAGCTCCAAAAAATTGACAAGAAATTGTCTGCACATCAACAATTATGTTTTATTTTTAACTTAAGGTGTGTTAGTAAAGGTAACAATTCCAACTATATGTTGCTGACTGACTGGCCATCAGTTTCACCCACACTCTGGCTTCAAGGCAAAATATTGTAACATTCCTGTCCAATATGCTCTATGATAAACTTAGTTTTTTTTCATCATGCAATTCAATAGCTCTTGCTAAAGATTCGATGTGTTAATAAACCCAAAGATTATCAAGCACTGGGTTGGAAGGAGAGAAAAGAGGGAAGAGAAAAAGAAACAGCATTAACTGTTTGAAATTGTAGAACATATAATAAAATAGTGATCCATTTCCACTAAAGAACATAAACTAGTTTTTAAAAAAGTCAACTTAGTTGAAAAGTATGCAGTTGCCACATATTTGCATATCGAATTCACAAAACTATGCATTTATCGCCAACTACTGCACTAGTCTATTATGCTGTATAATTATGCGGTTTGTAATGTGTGTCGAATGCTGATGTTGATAGTACAACGATATTCTTCAATGCGTGGTCACTCACAACTAGTATTAATGTACCTGAACAGGTTCGTTCCCTCATGTAAACATTTGATCACGTAGTCCTATTATCAAAATCGTCCTTCATAACAACCGACGTAATTAAAAGGTGCAAATCAATCACTAAATCTGCTAATATAAGTGAGTCCATCATAAAGATTGTTAGAACACTCACTAAACACCATATATCTTCCGGATATCTTCAAGAGGATTATTTTCTGCAAGAAAAGGCTATTTCTATGTGTGTCGTTAACTTCGTATCAACCTGCAATTAGTGTATTGAAAAACAATAAATCTATTGCCTTTACTGTCTATTCATAGTAAGTAACCAATGTGAAACAAACCCATAGCCAATAACTGTGGTGCCTCGATTGTTCCAAGTGTGTTTCTATCCGTAACAGGTTAAAATTAACATCTAAATCAATGCACCCACGAATAAAAAACTAACTAAACGCGTAAAAAGAAGACATTACAGCCGTATATGCATATACAAGTATACAAGGGGAAGTTATAATTCGATATCATTATCCGTTTATGACAAAAGAAGTTCGTGTACGCGAGTCAGTAACCTATTAATGCGGTACCTTAACTGTTCCATGTTACCACCTTCAACATTGCAAAGGCGCGCCCGATCAACAGTGCATGTTGTCTTCAAGTTTCCATCTGAATTGGAAACCCCAAAATAAAACAGTCTCTGCCATAGTCCAGATTACATGTGCTGCAATGTTCGTATTTAAAGAATGAAAAGTTATTTCTGTAATATATTACCAATAGTTTGACGGGATGCTTCCCAGTATGTTACAATTTAAGTTGCGGTTTTCCTCGTGGTGCCGCCATCTTAAATGTATATTTATACTAAGTGGGAACGTCAACACGTATCAGCGTAACCCTGCAACGACGGCATGCACAAACACACTAACCTAAAAAAATCCACGTACCAAGGTGTTACGTGATGTTAAACAATGCAACATTGAATTCGTGTTGTAGCAAAATAAGACCATATTTGCTCTCTGTGATCCATTTTATAATCTTTATCACATATTGAGATGTCCGACTATCAGAGAATAGATGCCAACTTCTTTTTCCCGATTGCTTGCAGTGCGCACTGTGCGGATTAGCTCTTACATATTGCTAGAGTAGACTGAATCATGAGAAAAATGGTCAAATTGAAACCCTGCATTCACTATAAGCCATCAAAATCACATGGTGCTATTCCCCTATTCCAACTCTTGCGGAACACCAAAGCATAAAACTCGTTTTCATACTGCTTAATGAATAACCAGTCCTATGTGTGATATCTTGGATTCTATAGCCTAAATGGCAAACTGAAAAATGCTATTCTGGTGCCATTATATTTAGGCAATATAACCTGAGGAGGGGGGACATTACCGGTTGGGTAATGCCCCCGGGGCCATAGTGAGAAGCCTGAGTGAAGCCCGGGATACTAATTGGTATTTTTCTCGAGTTGAGAAGCAGCGCCATGACCATTTCTCGACTGACCACATTTTTATTTTAAAAAATGGACACCAGAGATCGGGGAGAAGGGATTACACATAGTCCCTTCTTCCTTTCCATTGTGTCCAACGCATTCGACATGCAATTGTGGAAGTGGGATTACTGTTGGGGTAAGGCATGGAAAATGCGCCAATGGGTGTGCAGAAATACTTGGAGCGCAGGGTAATAATGAATCACAACATCTGCATGGTAAAAGCCAGATTTCATTCCAAAAATCTAAAAAAGTTGTTTATCCTCATGGATGCGTTGTACAGTACAATGCTGAGCTGGTGGAGCCCTCTGGTCCTCTTTGCAGATTGAATTAAGGTATTCTCTGATCTCAAATCTAAAGTCCCGTATTGTACTACCCACGTAAATTATCAGGCAAAGACAAACAATGATGTACACTACAAATTTACTATGGCAATTTAAAATTTCTTTAATATAAATACCCACCCCTCCTGTAGTGAATACTGATTTTCCATACTAATGTTCTAGAAATTCAAGATTCTATTAAAGGAAGGGGAAGCCAGGGAAGGTATGAGTTGCCCATCGAGGAAGGGGAGATTCTAGGAGCGACAAACGCGATGCATGCTAACAAGGCTCCAGGGAGTGATGGCCTCCCGGTAGAGTTGTACAAAACATTTGCAGATATTTTAGCCGCCCAGCAAAAGAGGGTTTATGATCACGCGCTCCAGAGTTTCCCAACTGGATTCAATGATTGAGGCAGTGATCACAGTGTTGCTAAAAAAGGATAAGGACCCGACACAGTGTGCCTCATATAGGCCTATTTCCCTATTAAACATGGACGCAAAGATCCTGGGGAAGGTGTTGGCGTCTAGACGGGCGGGAGTAGCTTCTAGCCTGGTACACCTGTATCAATGCAGATTCATATTGAGGGGTGGGATACTGGCAAGAACTTACGCAGACAACACCACGTGATGGATCTAGTTAAACACTCACATATGTAGATGGCATTGGTGGCACTAGACGCGATCAAAGCGTTTGATTCGCTAGAATGGACATGGCTGTTTAAGGAACTGGAGGCCTGTGGGCTCGGGCATGGGATTCTGAAATGGTTACGCCTGTCGTACAACAGCCCCACTGCCAAAGTAAGGACAGGTAGGGGGGTGAGTGTCGCGGGGTGGACTCTGGAGCGGGGACCGCAAGAGGGGTGCCCAGTCTCTCCGTTTTTGTTCTCCCTGGCGCTAGAACCGTTGACAAGGTACTTTAGAACATACATCTCAGAGATTGGAATCTGGGAAGGGGGGTGGCTTACAGTATTTCACTCTACGCGGATGACTTGTTGCTCTATGTAGACAACCCACTAGAAAATATGCTAGTAATATTGGAGGTTTAGGATCATTTCCGTAAATTGTCAGGATTTCAGGTAAATTGGGAAAAGCCGTTGGTATTCCCACTGGCAGGCCTCAGGGAGTGGAGGGAGGGTGGGGGGGGCGGGGAGATCTTCCGGATTGGGGATTCCGATGGGAACGGGAATCCTTTAAGTACCTGGGGATTCAAATTTTCCATGAAGTGGAGGAAACATTTGTGTATAATAAAGGGAGGGCACTCTCACGCATAGGAGACAGTACAATTACAACACGCCCAACTCTATTATTTGCACAGGGCATATTTGACACTGGAAAGGTTGCATGTGATAAACCAATCGGTTCCCCATACCTGTCCGAGATGTGGGGGAGATCACACTGGATTCTGGCATATGATTTGGGACTGCCCAGTCGTAGCTAAATACTGGGAGGAAGTTACGGAACGATTGAACGCTCTGGTGGGAGGCAGGTATGACTGTACACATGAGGTGTGCTTGTGGGGGCTGCTATCGTGGTCAAAAAGGTATAAAAACCAGAACAAAATCGCACAATTCTTGCTGACCTTAATCAAACGACAGATAGCAATGGAATGGAAGAAGCCAGCAGGTGCGTCAGTGAGGCAAAGGCTTCAAGATGTACGTAGATGGGGCCTGGCCAAGGTGGTCTACTTGAATAAACATGGGGACTGGACCGGGAAAGTGTGTTAGCATTGTATTGGGGACAACTGTTCAATGAACTGGCATCCACTCAGAACTTAACACCTCTGTGATTTGGCTCAATGCCAAAACTATAAAGGTGGGAGGGAAAACCTAAATCAGAGGGCAGTGGTGTCTACCCTGCGAGGTGTGCAGAGTCAGCGGGGGCTGTGAGAAGCAAAACTGGGATGAGATGGTACCCGAGGGGGGAGGGTTGGGGGTTAAGGGGCTGGGAAGGGGGGGAGGCAGGGGAGGGTTATGTTGTGGATGGAATGTTTAACTGTTGTAAGAAAACTTAATGAAATATTAAAAAAAAGATTCTATTAAAGACCGAGGCAAGGAATTATGCTTTCTCTCTTTACTTAAAACTCGAGCAGCATATAACAATTACAACTCATAAAAATATTACACATCCAAAAACGACATTTCCCAGAAACAGTTTTATTTGTGTAGTCTATTTTTTGATATGTCCATAAAACCATGTGACACCTTTAGCCAATCACATCACACTATGTTCCTTATCGTGCTCTACATTCCTTTGTCCTTCCTCTTTCTTTGTCTGTCTCCAACTTTACCTTCTGCGCTCCAACCAGTAAACGCTATCTTTATCCTTGGCTTTCTGTTCCTACTCATGCTCCTGTACTCTTCACCTCCGTTCCTAAAGTAATCAAACAACAAGCTGAGTCTAGCTGTAATAGGGTGCATAATCGTTAAGTCACCATTAAACTGCACCACTTTAGTATCTCGTAGGTGATGAGTATTACAAGTCTGCCATAACTTCTCAATAACAAATACCAAACTACATTAAATTTCCATATAACGATTGCTCGGGTGGGATAATCCTCTGCCTCCATCTCTTTAATAGAATATTGACTTTCTATAACGTTAGTATGGAAAATCAGTATTCTATATCAATACCGTAGGCTCGGATTATGCTTGTTCAAAGCTTACCTATCACCAACTGAGATATCTCCTCTATCGGTCTGAAATAAAATTGCTTTAATGTTGACTCCTTGGACCAGTCTGCTGCCCTTAAGATGTCCTCCAATCCAACTCCTGCGTTATAGGCCTTAGACGCCATCACTCCTCTAATGGAATGCGCTCTGTATGTTCCAATGTCAATTCCTGCCTGTAGCATAAACCATCTAACCCATCTAACTAGGGTTGCCCCCGCAACTACTTTGAATGGTTTCCTCAGTGATATAAACAGTTGTGTCACTCCTGCGGTCCTAAGCTTACTCGTCATCTCTTTGTATTGTTTTAGACACTGGACTGGGCATAACTTAGGTTGGTCCAGAAAAGCAGAGTATGAAACTGTTTTGATACCAGTCTTAGTTCTCCTGCTAATGTGAAACGTGACCCCTGAAGGGTTGAATGACTTCCTAGCTATTTCGAGTGCTCTTACGTCTGACACACCTTTCCAAGATATGACGCAGAGCAGTGTGGTGAGCTTTGCCGATACAGCTTTCCTTGTCACGTGATTGTTGTCTGGCCAGTTGATAAACATATTCAGGACTGTGTTTGCGTCCCATGTCTGTGTGTATTTGGGTAACGGTGGTATTAGAAGTCTCACTCCTATAAGGAGTCTACATATGAGTGGGTGCTCTCCCCCAGCCACGTTCTCCATCTTCAGGTGGCCAGCCGATATGGCTTACCGTTCTATATGCCTTACCCCGAGCTGCCAATGGTGCTAAGAAACGTATCTGAGGTACATCAACTCTATTGGGATGTATATGCCGTTCCACACACCAGCTAGTCCACCTTGCCCAGGCCAGCATGTATGCCTTTCTGGTACCTGGTGCCCACGCTTCCTCGATGAATTTTGAAGCATCTCCCAAAAGTCCTGGCTTCTGCCAGGTTGTCCAGAAATTGCCCATGCGATCAGTCTCAATTCCCCTTCCTGGTTCAGTGGGTGATAATCCCCCACTGGATTCTGAATCAATTCCCTGAACTGAGGTAACACCAACGGATTGTCGACTGACAGTTCGAGACGGTCCAGGAACCATACTTGACTCCCCCAGTCTGGTGTCACTAAAATTACCGTCACCTGCTTTCTCCTGACCTGTGCTATCGTTCTCTGAATCATTGTAAATGGAGGAAACGCGTATTCCTTGTCCGGCCGCCACACCTGTAGGAATGCGTCTGTTGCCTCTGCTACTGGATTGGGCCTCCATCTGAAAAATCGCTTCAGCTGAGTGTTCAGCCTGGATGCAAACAGATCTGCCCTGCATGGAGCTCTCATTTCCATTAGGGACGCAAATACTGTCCTGTCCAGCTGCCAATCGCTGGCATCTCTCAGGTGTCTAGAGTTCCAGTCTGCCACTTCGTTCTGCAAACCCGGGAGATACTTTGCCGTGATGCTGATCTTGGGCTCCAGGCACATATGCCAGAAATCGTTTGCCAGCTCCGCTAGCATCCTAGACCTCGTCCCGCCTAGCCTGTTTATGTACCGTACTGCTGAGGCATTGTCCATCTTTCGTAGTACGCAACAGTTCACCCTGTCCTGGGTCCAGCATCTCACCACAAAGGACCCCGCCAGTAGCTCTAGAAAATTTATATGGTGCTCCAGCTCCTTTCCTGATCACATGCTGCCCGCTGTCATCTCTCCGCAACGGGCTCCCCAGCCCCAGCGGCTGGCATCCGAGTCTATGATGAGGTCCAGGGATGAGCTAAATATCACTCTCCCATTCCAGACCTCCATGTTTATAAACCACCACCATAGCTCCGTCCTCGCCTCTGCAGAGATTGGCACCCTTTGTTCGTACAATAATCCTTTTCTTAGGTGCTGGATATTTAGCCATTGAAGAGCCCTGTAATGCAACGGCCCCATGCAGATCGCCTGGATGGATGATGCTAGTCTTCCCACTAGTCTGGCTAGCTCCCTGAGCGACAACTCTTCCTTCCTTATTATTGAGCTGATCTCTTTCTTGATCGCATTCACTTTGTCCATCGATAGACTGAGCATGGCTGTCTTTGTGTTTATCACGAAGCCTAGGAACTCCATTGACTGTACCGGTTCTAACACTGATATTTCCCTATTTATTGAAAAAGCCAGCTCCTGTAATAACTGGATTGTCTTCTCCGATTGTTCTACTAGTCTCTTCGTGTCCTGTCCCATCAGACAAAAGTTGTCTAAATATATTATCAGTCTGATGCCTTGTTCTCCGAGGGGACCCATTACTGTCCGCATTAACTTTGTAAATGCCCAAGGAGCTGATGCAAGACCAAATGAGAGGCATGTGAATTCCCACTTGTGGCCTCCTGTAACGCTTACCTGGACTCCTCGGGAGCGTAATGCCTTCTTGGCCTGTGGACCTGATACCTTGGCACTTTTAGGATTCTCTTTCTGTTTAAACAAACAATGACAACAATAGCAATGCTATAACATCTATTAACTAAGATAGTACTGCATGAAATGTATACTCTTAATCTCTCCCTTCTCACCTGTGTGTATTTATTGTAGAGCTCTCCATCCTGCTTTTCTACAGGGGCGAGTTGAGAGGAAGAAACAATGGTAACTTGGGTAGCTGATGTACTCTACAGCTTCTTGCCTCGAAAAAATTCTATACTTTTAAGAATTAGTCTTTTTGGGTAAGTAAACTGGTGGAAAGACTAATCTTCAAGGACTTGAATTGATTCCTACGTTGGAGATATCTCTCTTTCTAATAATTTGCTTTTCTTTTTTCTATTTTTTGCAGGTTCTTAGAATTCGGGAAAAGAATTATGGCTGCGGCTCAAACTTAAGTTGGACAATACAGAGTAACTGCAGTCTTCAAGAAGAACGCGGAAACAACTGTGAGGTGAATACCTGAAGAACTTTCCGGTACGTAAATGCTTATTAAGCATCTTCTTTTATTTACTGTTAAGTTTGTTTGTTAATTAAATACCTCTTATGTTGTCTACAGGTTTTTGGAAAGCTGAGGAAAAATACCTTCGGAAGATGCTGTGACTGCAAGTGAAAAGTGCTGATTGAAGATGCTGCGGCCGTGAGTGAAACCTCTGACAGAAGATACTGTGGCTACGAACGAAAACTGCTGACTGAAGATAACTGCTTCAGAGATAACTTCGGTCAGGTAAGTCTTTTCTATAACTATTGTATTCTCTAGTTTTCTGTAAAGCTAATGTCTCCATTTTCTCCTTTTACAGGTTCGGTGAGGAGAAATGCCAATAGCGTTACAAGCTGTCAGCGAAGCAGACGCGAAGTGCGCGTTCCAGCGGAGGTGGGGCTTAAGTAGCTCCCTCTGCAATATGAGTGGAACATGCTGCAATTTGTAGATCTTGCGGTGGCCATGTTTAGTGTATGAACTTACTGTAAAAGATCACGACAGTCTATGGAAGCATATGCTGTGAATGGTGTAAATGCCATATGTGCCAGGCTAACACCCGCATTTGACCTGCTAACATATACTGTTCCTTGCCTAGCCTGAATGGCTGAATGAGGACTATGCTCACTAACTGGAATCATAACATTTCTCCCCCCACCCCCCGCCTCCTCCCCCACAAGACCCGTCCCAAGGATGGACCATCTGGCCCTGGCTTAGTGGGATGGTTCTGATGAAACCTCTGAAGCAATTTGGGGGCATGAATGTTTGAACTACGTTCCCAAGTCCTGTCCTGTGGACCAAACCCTTTCCAATCCACTTGATAGAATAATTTCCTTTTGACAATCTTGGAATCTAAGATTTCTTTCACTAAGACTTCTGGTTCACCTTCTATGATTAGGGGTTTTGGAGATGGTTGTAGTCTGGTTCCCGGGTTAACTGGGTTTAACAAAGAAACATGGAATTCAGGCGGAATTTGCATGTGAGATGGTAGGTTCAATCTTACTTCTAAAGGGTTGACAATGGTTTCCACAGAGAATGGGCCCAGAAACCTAGGCTGGAATTTACGTGGGACCTTAAGTGCAATGCATTTAGAAGACAACCATACCTTGTCCCCCACTTTATACTCTGGAGATTTTCTTTGAAGTTTATCTGCAAATTTCTTTTGGTTTTCCTTTGCTATAGTTAAATGTTTGAGGACCTCTCTCTGTACCTGGGTAATGTTCTCATTAAGATTCTGTACTGCTGGCATCTCTTTGGATTCTGTTGGATCGAAGGTAGATGTTCGAGGATGTGAACCGTTAAGGATGTAGAAAGGGGTATAACCAGTGGAAGTGTGTTCAGAGTTATTATAAGCATACTCTGCTACCCAAAGCACATCCATCCAAGAATAATCTATCTGGTGGAGAAGACATTGAAGGTATTGTTCTAGAGTCTGATTGGTTCTCTCAGTTTGACCGTCAGTTTGTGGGTGGTGGCTCGTAGATAAACGTACTTCAATTTTAGCCAACTCACAACATTTCCTTCAGAAATGAGAGACAAACTGACTCCCTCTATCAGAGATCACTGCAAATGGAAATCCATGAAGACGCACAATTTGTTCTAGGAACATTTTAACTAAGACTGATGACGTGGGAAGCCCCTTAAATGCAATGAAATGAGCCATTTTGGAAAACAAATCCACCACAACAAGGATAGTATTATAAACCGAACAAGGTGGTAACTCAGTGATAAAGTCCATAGAAATGGTATCCCATGGTGCTGGTGGGACAGGTAACGGTTGAAGTAGTCCTGCCGTCTCTGCTTTGAGCTTTTGTTTTGAGCACAAATACCACAAGTTTGAATGAAATCTATGATATCCTTGCACCATGTTGGCCACCAGAAATGTCTTTTGATCTTGGCTGTGGCCTTCTAGTGTGGCTCCATGGTAATCTGCCATGACCTTCTTTTGTAGCTCCTGATTTGGTAGGTAAAGACTGTGGAAATAAGGTAAACCTTCTTGAATGCAAAACGTTGGTCCTTTTGACTTCCAGGCCTCTAATTCTGAAGTGGTCATGCTGAAGAGAATCTGTGACTTTAAGTCTTCTTCTGAAGATCCAGTGACCCCCAACACTTTCTCTTCTGGAATTATGTTTACTGGATCTGAAGTACTTTGGACCTCTTCTTTCTCTCCAATCCGTGGCAACACATTTGCTTTACCATTTCATACTCCTGGGCGGTAAGACATAAGAAAATCGTATTCCACAAAAAACAACGCCCCGCGGAGTTGTCTGGATGATTGAGCCTTTGAACTGCGTAAATATTGCAGGTTTCGGAGGTCTGTGAAAACTGTGATGGTATACCGGGCCCCTAATATACCGGGCGTTGTTTTATTGCTCGTAATTCCTTATCTGTGATACTGTAATTTAATTCTGCTGTTGAGAACTTCTTTGACCAGAAGTCCACTGGATGCAGCTGTCCGGTTTCGGCATCTTTCTGAGATAATGTAGCTCCTATTGCAGCACTGGACGTGTCAGTTTCTACTACAAACGGTATTTCGGGTTGTGGGTGTCTCAAAATGGGAGTGGTGGAGGGGGCGCCTAGCCTTTGTGCTCTGTGCTGAGCTGACAAAACATCACGAATCACAGCGATTTTTCGTGACTGCTGACTCTGGAAAGCAAATCACTTGCTGGTGAAGGTGCTGAACAGCTGCTGTTCAACTTTTGTGCAAATTGCCTCTGCTCCGCTGCAAAGATCGAGCTGCTGCGTGGAGCAGCAGGGACCGCCGCAGCTGCCCTAGACTGCGCGCCACAGGGAGAGCTGAACCGACTGCATGCCCTACGGCCTGGATCCTAGAGGCTGTCGTGTTGGAGGCGAGGGCCCCGCATTGCTGATCATATAGCCCCGACTGGTACCGCGGGTATTCTTGCCGCTGCCTGGGCGAGAGACGACTGTACAGGGGTCTCTGTTGTCGGGGACCATGTTGCGGCCTGGAGGCCTGGTCTGCCTGCGGCCGCACGGTAATCAGATGAGACCTCCTGCTTCTGCCCACAACCGAGCGGCGGCTGGTTCACTCTTCTGCCCCACAGGCCTCCATCTGCTTCGCGGCTGTGTCGTGGGGCTGCGGGTGCGCTGGCGTTCCCCTTGTACCACCTGGACGACACACCCTGGCGGCGTCTCCTTAACGGTGGGGCTGCGGAGAGTCTACCGACTACTGGCGCCCTGCACCACGGCTGTGGACCTGCTCTGGAGTGCCTCCACTATCCGGGCGCCCACACCTCGACGCTGCGTTGGCGCCGGGTAGAGTGCTGAGCCCTTCCATTTTGTCCTCGTTGTTTGTGTCTGGCCTCCCTGCTGCCGCCGAGGGCGCAGATACGTGGATAAGATCTCTATGGGGGAGCGAGGGGGCCCTGCACTGACACCCCGCAATTCAAGTCAACGCCGGACAGAGGGCGAGGTGCTCAGTAACTGCTTCAGGTACGTGCAGGGGTCTGGGAGAGGTCGGGTGACCCAAGGACCCCATGGTTCTCTGTGGGCTGGTCAGAATTGAACGCAGTGGGCCTACTAAACTCTTCATGGCTAGGGTGGCTACTACCTGCACCCCTGTGAAGGGAAGCATTTTTGGACTACTACACAATAGCTGTATCCACTATGTGCCCGCACCTAGTGCACTGCCTGGTCCAGCGCAGCGATCAACGCCATACTAAATCAGTGACCTCGCCCTCATCATCACTGCACTCATAACCACATTAGTAAACTCTGGCTGACTGCTGAGGGCCACTCTACCAGAGATCCGGCCACATGCGTTAGATCTACTGGGCACATCCTCAACTACCACTGGGTCCCGTAGCCGTTGCCATCTGATGCAGTTCTTCCAACGTGGAGTAATAAATGGTGTGCTTCCACAGTAACCAACATACCAGTACAGTGGTGATTAACCCTGCTGCGTCCCTCTAACACTCCATACCGCCAGCGCTCAGCTGGACAACACGAGCCTGTCCTGCCCTGATCTCCTAGAGGCGACTGGAACTGATGCCCCAGCCACTGTAGCACCGCTGGACTCTCCCCCCTGCCAACGGCCCAGGCTGTGATCATCCATCTCTCGTAGTCACAGAACTACTAATTTACTGTTCCTGGGCCGCTCTTCTCCTTTGCGGGTTGACTGCTGTGTGACCTAGGCAACAACCGGACACATGCCGATCTCTTTTGCCTGCACCAGGCTGATGGCCCAATACGCGCAGGAGCTTCAGGTGAACCACCTCCCTGAACAAAGTCTGTACACTACTGGCTGGATTGTAACCACCGAGCCACACGGGCGGGCTGAGCGTGGGACACGGACCGCGGTCCTCCCCCTTCTGTGGCCGGGTCCTGGTGTTGTTGTGTTGAGCAACCGACTTAGCCTGGGGAACGACCGGCCGACTGAGTGAACACACCTACCTGCCCCTACCATGTCCAACAAATCTCGAGGGGCCAGCAAGACTGGAGCCATGGATAAGTACGTCAAGGCGATACCCAGGCCTGACCAGGAGCGCTCTACTGCGGACCAGGAGGATACAGGCACATTGGCGAACCCCCCTCCCCGATTTAACTGCCATGATGGAATCCATGGGCAAGAACTTTGCATCCTTTCATGACAAACTTGACAACATAAATGCTAATGTGGTATCGCTCAAAACCAAACTTGTCCAACCCGGAACTAGGATCACTGAAGCAGAGACCAGGATTGGTGCGAATGAGGGCGGGGTGCATACACTGCAAGACACTGTTGCCACACTCGCTCGTGATATGAAATTCTTCAAAGCCTAGTGTGACGACTTGGAATCTAGGTCACAGAGGAACAATATTCGCATCGTGGGTGTCCCTGAAACAGCGCTCAAAGGGCGTATGGAGCTTGCCCCAGAAAACCTTCTGAAAGACCTACTCGATAACCCCGAGCTGACCCCTCGTCCAAAGCCCAGTGATTTCCCAAGGCCGATAATAGCAAAGATCCTTAGTTACAGAGACAGAGACCACATACTTCGGCTGGCACGTGAAAAAGGAGAACTCAGACTGGACTCTCAAGTCATGAGAATCTTCCCAGATTTTTACACTGGGGTACAGCAGGAACAACAGCAATTTAATGGAGTGAAGAAGATGCTTCGGGAAAGCAAGGTTGACTATGCTATATTGTTTCCTGCTCGCCTGAAGTTTACCCACCGTAATAAGCTCTACTTTTTTACAGTACCAGAAGAAGCGGTGAAATTCATAGAGGCGCATATCCCACTGAACAATCCAGCTGTCGATCTGATGGAAATGATTAACGTTGATATTACCCAGCGTCTACATTGGGGCTCTGCTCCTGCATTCCTTAGCCCCATCACGGGCTGATTGGTGGACGCCATTGACCCTTTTACTGCCCTACCATGGGTGGAGGCGGCACTGCTGGGTAACGGGAGCAGGCATTGGCCCCTGTGTTTACATTTCAAATGCCATGTATTTTTTGTATTCCGTGGTTTATCTGGTAACCTAAGATCATATACTGCTTGAATGGGTAATAGATAGGGGTATGCATCAAATTGTAGAAGATCGAGGCCTCTCACGGCGAGTGGTCCTGTAAACGGGGAGGAGTTCTACATTTTCATGTGTTCGTGGTATCTCAAGCAGATGGAACCTGCTCTCTAGATTGCAAGTTGAATGTTGGTTGTCTTGTCTGCTCCTGCCGCAATGCCCCATTGTTGCTACCCCAGAACAATTATGTGTCAAAAAGATATATGGGGCATATTCCAGATAGCTTATACCCTGCACCCTGAATCTGACCCGCTGTGCCGTCTGTGCGAGGGGTATCAGGTAATAATATCCCCATATATATAGTCGACGTAAATAATATCGCCGGGAAAAATTTCCTGGCAATATTATTTGGGTGACCATATATATGGGGGCAGGGGCAAAAAAACAAAACAAAAAAAAAGTAAAATAAATATATAAATAAATAAAACATTTGGGGTTTGCGGGGGTGTCCCCCGCATGTTCCATGCAATAATGTCGCCACAAAAAACAGCAATTTTTCGGCAATATTTTTGCATGGCGACATTATTACATGGAACCGTGGGAGGGCTTGGGTCAACATTTATACTCTTGGCGTCTGGCATCCAGCTTGTATGGTCCCACTAGACAATAGGGAAGCTCAAAATCGCCAAAGTGTACAACACCTATTGGTGCCACTATGCCACTTAGTAGTCGGCTACACGGCAGCGGCGCACCCCATTGCGGCTGCAATGGTTTGTTTGGAAGTTGTACTGCGTCCAGGCCCCTGTTGGGCATTAGACGCGAGTGGGCCAAGTTGGGGATGGCTCACCAGTATAAGGACAGGGAGGGGAGCGAGACGCACTGCTAGTTGGGAAACGGTGGTGAGGGACGAGGGTGGGAAAGTTGGGGTATGTTATGCAAAAATTGGCAGAAGTGTGGTGGCATTACACATAGCGGGCAGACTTCCTGCTCATACTGCTTGCACAGTCTTGTTCATACAATGTTGGTGCGGTTGTGCTGGGAGCGATGTGCACTGAGATAGAGACATGGCTGTACGAATAATGTCCTGGAACGTCCGGGGGATAGGGAACTATACTAAAGCTTGTAGAATCACGGCATATGCCCAGAGGCACAGCGCGAAGATATTACTATTACAGGAGACCCATGTCCAAGGCCGCCTTGCATCATGTATAGATGCTTCCTGGGGGACCAGTAGGTTTTACACCACTTACTCCACACAATCTAGAGGGGTTCTGACGCTAGTACATAAGTCAATTAAATTCACGCTGAAGAGGAACCACATTGACTCTGAGGGGAGGTATGTCATTCTACACTGCATTGTGATGGGTGTGGAGTACCTATTGGTGAACACATATTGCCCAAATATGGATACCCCGGATTTCTTTGATACTGTGGTCTCGCTGCTGATGGGATACATCGGGGTCCCAATAATATGGGGAGGGGATAGGAACTTGATATTGAACACTGATCTGGATAGGACGGGAACAACACCCAGGGCTATTTCCCGTGCTGCTAGGAGACTACACTCACATATCCAATCACTTGGCCTGCAGGATGTATGGAGGACCCTCCACCCCCTTGATCGTGAATATACCTACTACTCTTCGGTACATGATAGCTCCTCGACGATAGATCTTTTCCTGGTGACAGGGGGTGTGGTGGGCCGAGTGGTAGATTCTCAAATACTCACTCGTACATTGTCCGACCATGCTCCAGTGATGGTTCTGGTTGAGCTGGGGCCTGCCCCGCCGTCCCACCCCACCTTGCACTTCAAATCAGAAGCTCTACTAGACTTTGGCGGTAACCCTTAAATCCGGCGGGCCTCATCACGACTTTGGCGGTAACCCTTAAATCCGGCGGTAGCACTATTACAACAAGATTTAAGGGTCCGCCAAATCAGGACTTCGGTGGATTTTACCCCAGCTCTTAGCTGGGGGGAAATCCGCCGAAAATTCGCGCTCATACCGCCGGCGGGAAATCCGCTGGCGGTATTAGTGCGAAATTTCCCCATTGAGCCCAATGGGGAATGGGGATTAACATTACTGCCAAACTCGTGATCCGGCGCTATTAGCGCCAGGGAGTTCGGCGGTAGGGCAGATAGCGCCAGCGCTAATAGGGCCGGCATTACCGCCCAAGTCGTGATGAGGCCCATAGTCTTTAAGGCGGAGATACTGTCTGACATAAAAACTTTTTTCGAATACAATGCTGAAAAGGATACTGCCATGGGGGTCCGCTGCAGGCCTTTAAAGTGTACATAAAGGGCATGTCCATTTCCCGGGAGGTGGGAGTTTTAAAAACCATTAGAAGGGACCTACACTGCTCCAAGGCTAAACTCAAAGACTTGGAATGTGAGTGCGCGACTGCTGCCAGCCCCCTTAAGTTAGCGCAAATTAGGGAGGAATTAGATGTGTTTGAATCACATGCCCTGAGGGAGATACGCTACCTCACCCACCCCTGTGCAGCGAGGAAATATGGGGAAGGTGACGCTTGCAAGGTTGGTCCGGGCGGAAGGGCCCAGATTGACTGTATTCGAGATGAACACGGTACCCTACAATGGTCGGACCAAAAGATTTTAGAAAGGTTTTCCGATTTCTACGCCAAACTATACACGCCATCTCACGAACATAGCACACGAGACATTCAAGAACTCCTAGGCCAAATCCCCATGGCATATATCTCCCAATCTACTAGGGAACAACTTGATATGCCAAACACACTGGATGAAATAGTCACCGCTATAACTGACCTTCCAAAGGGTAAAGCCCCGGGTCCAGACAGACCCACCTCCGAATTCTATCAGGAGCACGTGGCGCTGTTGGTGCCCAGGCTACTGGAGGTCTGATCCGAGACGCTTGCCGAGTCCATTCTTCCTCCAGCACTGCGCGAGGCGATTATAACCGTCTTACTCAAGCCTGGAAATCCCGGCAATGATTGTGGATCCTACAGGCCACTGTCACTTATGAATATTGACACCAAGATATTTGCTAAGACCATTGTGAATAGGTTTCTCCCAATCATGCCGCATGTCGTACATGAGGACCATAGCGGATTTGTTCCGGGCCGATCGACTGCTCTTAACATCAAACGGCTTTTCAATGTCATGTCTAGGATCGACCAGGGGGCCTCAGCCTCGGCGGTCACACTCAATGCCCAGAAGGCATTCAACATGGTTTCATGGCAATACATGTGGCACGTCCTGGAGAGGATGGGAGTGGGCCCTTCCATGATACAATATATTAAATTGCTGTATAGGTGTGCCACCGCCAGAGTACTGGTCAACTCCATGACCTCGGCATCCATCGCACTACTTAGAGGCACCCGACAGGAATGCCCTTTCTCCCCCATCCTATTTGCAATGGTCAACGAGCCAATGGCGGACTATGTCAGGGCGAGGCATTCTCGGAAAGGGGTATGCTTAACAGAAACCCCGGAAATAATCTCTTTGAATGCAGATGACGTACTATTATACGTAAGGGACCCGGCCACTCATCTGAATGCTGTTCTTCGGGACATAACAAAAGTTGCCACTTTTTCGGGCTTCACTATCAACTATTCAAAATCTGATTGCGTGGCTTGGACGGCCATGTAAGGGGACGCGCTCCTGTGGAGCTCCGTCGATCCTGCACTGATCCTGGAGGAGAGGTGCGTCTGCGGGGGCCAGCCGATGCTGGAAATTGATGTCCCTGCGTGTGAGTGCCACTACCACACTCGCTGAAAGTTTGCTGTGTCTGGGAGGCTCGGATGCCGAAATATATGCCTTTGACCGTCGCGAGCCCCGAACCGGCAAACAAAGACAAAATGGCGGCGACACAAAGCGAACATCGGGGGTCGTGAGAACACCGCCGTGATCGCAAACGCAGGACCTGCTGGGCCCCCTGTACTGGGCGCCTGGACCTGTGAACGGAGGCAGACCGCGGAGCTGAGTGAGAGAGGAACACTTGTCTGCCCGAGACGTGCTGCTGCCTTGCGGGCTGGAGGACCGAACGGATGCAGCAGACATCCGAGAGTTTGTGCGCCCGCTCGCAGGTGTTATAGTCATCTGATTGCTGCTGGAACACATTGAGCGAGCTCGCTGCTGGCGCTGGGTCCGGGCTGTCGCCCGAATGTATGCGGATGATGGGAACATTGTGGATACGTTGTGGCAGCGTACTTCAAGGAGGAGGGTGCGCAAGCTGAACTTGGAGCGTGCCTCCTTCGGACGGACCAGCAACAAAGTAATTATGGGCCTGGATGCTGGCGTGTGCTGGGGAGTGGGGCGCCCCGCGGTGTGGGGAACCGGATTCTGCGCTCACAAGGAGTGGGAAGGACTCCCATAATGACTGTTGGCAGCCTGTAAGGAACGCTCATATGCTAAATCTCTCCTGAGCTGGGCCGCCTGACGGGAGGGCGGCCCTGGGCATTGTAAGGAGCGCAGGACCCTCCCCTGGTGAGACGGGGTGCAGGGCATCGTGAGGCCCAAGAGAGACCCAGTACATTGTGTTGGAACACCTGGGCCTGACCATGGAGGGCCCTTGTTACAACAGGCACGGGCCTACATGTGACATTTGCGGATCCCTTGTCATTTAAAACGACCCCCCCTTGACCCGGGCACGTGTGTGCACATCTGAATCTGCTCTGGTGGTGGGGTGGCCTCGTGTCCGCGGAAGCTGGGAAACGGAGGGAGTGTGGCAGAGCGGTGTACGCTGGCCATAAGGTGAACACAGCTGATCATAATATCGTGAGGCCACGAAAACGGGGGAGGACACAGCCCACTCTGAGTGCGAGAGGAGAGGGGAATACACAATTGGACTGCCGAGTGTGGTTTGCGGCCACGTGATCTCCCAAGTGGCAGGAGGCGAGACAAGCTTCCGCCCAGCCAACATAACAGAATGTCCTCGAAAGTGGTGAGACCCAGGGCCAAACAGCCCACGATAGAAGCCTATGCCAAGTCTCGCCCAGGGGCGGAAGGGGGCAAGAACAAGGATACTCCCGTGGCAGTGGCAGAGTCGCCGGGTACGATCTAGGAGGTGTTGGCGGCGATAGCAGACTTAAAAGTGGCTTGGGAGACCAAGCTGAGCCTGGCTATGAAAGAGTTGTAGGAAGGCCTGGACCTCAAGATCGGAGCGGTCCAGGAGGAAGTGAACCTGCTGAGACAGGACGTGAGGTTGATTTCAGAGCGCACTGGGACCTTGGAGAAGGAGACGGCCACAAACACGGCGGCGTGCGCCGCACATGAGAAGGAGCTCCACGCCCTCGCGCAACGGGTGGGTTATCTGGAGGACAGAGTCGAGCAGGCAGAGGGACGCGCCAGACGCAATAACATCCGTATAGTGGGCTTGCCAGAAGGAACGGAAGGGTCAAACCCCACAGAATTTGTGGAAACCATGTTCTTGCAGGAGATAACTGGCGGGGTGCTGACCCAGGGGTTCGCGGTTGAGAGGGCGCATAGGGCCTTGACCAGGAGACCGCCTCCATGAGCCCCCCCGCGGCCGGTGATCGCAAAAATCCTGAACTACCGAGACCGAGAAAAGCTACTTGAATTTTTTTCGGAAGGGAGGAACGATTGATAAAGGATCGGCAAGGATTATGGCGTACCCAGACTACACGCTAAATGTACAGCGAAGCAGGATGAACTTTGGGTCGGTGAAAAGGAGACTAAGAGGCAGGCCATCGCTATATGCTGCTCTACCCGGCCAAGCTGAAAGTGTTTTACAAGAACAGATCCTTGTTTTTTGAAACGCTGACATAAGCGATGAATTGGCTGGACATGCAGGGCAGACCTCAAGAACCGGATATCCAGGCGGAACGTGCGGGAGATAAGTAGCTCGTGGCTATGGCACCTAGGGTGATAGGGCCACGACATTGGGACTTGAATATAGTGGGGTACTTGGCCTATGGGGCGTGTGTTGTAGTACTGACAGGCTGGACCCATCTGGCGCACTAATCACTGATTATACGACTAGGAGCTCCTGATAGACTTCCTTGAACCCAATAGTAATATACTTAGTTAGGTCACTGTTAGATCGGTGACGCCCCGCGGGGTCCTAGTCCTCGTATACGGGATAAGACCAGACGCGGGTGGGCCTGAGACCCAGGGATGGAGCTGGGCTTTTGTTGGGGTTGGGTAGGGAGAGGGGAGGGTTTGGGTTGTGTGCAGTGGATAGAAGTTTGGGGAACAGGGAGGGGGGGGGAACTGTTGAGGGAGGGAAGGGGGAGAGCCGGAAAACAAGTTAGCAATGGGAGCATTAAGGGTAAAGCTAAGAGGGTTAGGATGGGGATGGTCAGAATAGATGGCGTCGGGTAACCTCAAAGTCATGACCTGGAATGTACGGGGCCTCAATAGTTACCTGAAACGGAACAAAGTGATGCTGTACTTAAGGAGGATGCGCGTAGACATAGCCCTACTGCAGGAGACCCACCTTACTAGGGAAAGGCTGGAGGTGGTCGGGAGGAAATGGAAGGGCACTGTTGTAGGTGCGGCGTATTCGGCGTATGCTAGGGGGGTCATCACCTGGGTAGCGCCGCATGTGCCGTTTCGGGTGCTTGGCTCTACAGTAGACCCAGAGGGTAGGATGGTGGTGGTAACGGGCCTCCTGGAAAACAGGGAGGTGCACATCATAAACTTGTATGCCCCCAATACTGACACAGCGGCCTTTTTTAGGACCCTTTACGGTAAACTTGGGCCCCTGGCAGGGGGTACGGTGGTGTGGGGGGGAGACTTTAATTGTACCCTGGATCCCGGGATGGATAGGTCAATGGACAGAGCAGGGAAAACGGTGCCGGTGGCTAAAGCGCTGGTAACATTACTGAAGGACCTAGGCCTAGAGGAGCATTGGAGAAGATTGCCTCCTGGGGATAGGCAATATTCACACTATGCGGCGCCACAGGATCTGCATACGAGGCTAGATTATATATTTGTAACGGCCGAGATGGTCGGAGACATAGTGGGAGCTGAGTATAAGGCTCGAGTATTATCTGACCACTCGCCCCTGGTGGTAGAGTGGAGACATCAGCCCCCGAGATCGCGGATCCCAACGTGGAGGCTCAGGACCGAGGCACTGCAGGATGAGGGGTTCCGGGAGGGTCTGTGGGATGCCATTGAAGAATATTTTGATATAAATACGGGAAGCGTATGTTCTGTGGGCACTCTGTGGGAAGCGTTTAAAGTGGTGAAGCGTGGGGTAGCCATCTCCAAGGCCAAATGGCTCCAGGGGGCGTAGAAAGGGAACTCCAAGAAGCGGAAAGGGAGCTAGAGGATCTCACGCGTTGTGCAAACACCGCCCGGGACAACAGAACCAAGATAGAAGAGCTACGGGTGTCCTGCAGTGCACTCTGGGACAGGTTGTGTAGACTTAATTATAGGAAATACACGGAGAGGATACACACAGGGGGCGATAAGCAGGGTAGATTGCTGGCCTGGCTTTATAAGAGTGAGACCCCCCGCACGGTGATCAGTGAAATTAAAGATGAGAGTGGTTGCATATGCAACACTCAAGATGGGGTGAACAATGAGTTCCTTAAGTTTTATAGACACCTGTATGAGGACACGGGGGAGGATATGTGTCAGGACATGCTGGACATTTTGGAGGACATTGGGCCTAATTCCGAGGCTGGCGCTATCCATGGAGTAAAGAGCACCATGGTAAGCAACCATGGAGCTATTTACTCTATGGAAATCTGGCATGGTGAATGGAGTAATTACCGGTCCATTCCAAGGTTGGAGGGACCGGTAATTCCCCATTCACCATACCGGTTCCCCATCCCCATTCCTGCCCCCATAGGGCTCAATGGGAATGGGGAAGGAGTAAATTACGGCACCGTAAATTACGGTGCCGTAATTTACTCCAAGGTCCCTTTGCGGGTTGGATTTTTAACGCCTGCTAAAAGCAGGCGTTAAATGCCAACCCACAAAAGGGAACTCGGAATATGGTGGTAAGTGTTAACGGTCACTGTTGCCATTAATGGTGACCGTTAACCCTTACCTCCAGCCTCGGAATGAGGCCCATAGAGTTGCCCACCCTGAACGACCTGGAACGCGCAGTATTAGATGCACCTGTCACCTCAGATGAGGTGGTTATTCAGAATTTGCCCACATGCAAGGCACCGGGTTCAGATGGGTTGCCTGGCGAGTTTTACAAAACATATAAGCAGGAGCTGCTTCAGCCACTGCTTGCCACCTTCAATGAGGCCTATGAGCAGGGGGAACTTCCTTTGACCCTCCACGAGGCCGTGATCATCCCACTCTTGAAACCAGGTAAGCCGGCCGATGAGTGCTGGTCTTACAGACCGCTGTCCATGCTCAACCAGGACAGTAAGATACTTACTGCAGTGGTGGCCAATAGACTGAAGAGGGTTATTGGGAAACTGATACATCCAGACCAGACGGGATACGTTCCAGGCAGGAATATCACCGATAACCACAGGAGGCTACACCATGTCATTGACCAAACTGAGGAGGATGCAGGCGAGCTGGCCATAGTGTCGCTAGACGCGGTCAAAGCTTTTGATTCTGTGAGATGGCCATGGTTAAAAGCGGTCCTGAAGCGATACGGAATGGGACCCGGTTACCTCAGGTGGGTTCAGCTGCTCTATAGCACCCCTATGGCAAGAGTCAAAACGTGCTCCACAGTCTCAGACACTTGAGGGACCAGACAGGGATGCCCATGGTCACCCATGCTATACATACTGGCATTAGAGCCGTTGGCAATATGCCTGCGTCACCAATATGGGGAGGTGGGCATACGCACTGCCAGCGGTAGGCACCTGATATCACTATATGCGGATGACATGCTTCTTTACTTGCGTTACCCAGAAGAAAATCTGCATTATGTGTTGGAAGTAATGGAACGGTACGCCACCCTCTCGGGCATATTGGTGAACCCCGGAAAGTCCAGTCTGTTTCCTTTGGGCAGATACAAGAGTGTCCCAACGCAAAGGCTACCTATCCTACCAATACCATGGCAGACGGAGACATTCAGGTATCTGGGGGTAAATATATACCACAAGGTCGAAGCGGAACACAAACATAACACGGAAAGAGCGTTGGAAGAGATCAAGAACAGCATGGTGTTTTGGGCCAGATTGTCCCTGACTATGATAGGTAGAGCGGCACTGCTTAAGATGGTGGTTTTGCCCAGACTTTTGCACTTTGTCCCGTTTTTGATACCCAGAAGCCTATTCGTGAAACTTCATAGTATGTTCAGGGGCTTTATATGGGGTACCTCCAAGAACAGGGTGGCCTTGTGGAAGCTTCAGAACCCATATGACAAAGGGGGTATAGGCCTGCCGAATTTTGAACTCTATTACCTGGCAGGGCAGCTGCTGTATGTGGACAGGTGGCTGTCGACGGAAGACTCGGCAGAGGCTAGGCTTCTGCGGGGAGACTCAACCCCATACTTTTTAAGGAAGTGGTGTGGTTGCGCAGGGACAAATTGGTGGGCTGGGGGAGGCTGTTGAGGCTGGGCTGGGAGGTCTGGCAGAGGACTTGGAGGATGAGAGGGGAGACGGAGCCGTGCTCCCAGCAGGCCCCATTGGTGGCGCTGTGTGGGAACGACTCTCAACTACTTGAATCGGTCTGGAGATACTGGGAACAGGTAGGCCTGGTCACCCTCGGAGACATTTGGCAGGAAGGAGAGGCATTGGGCTTCCAGAGGTTGCAAGAAGAGACGGGGGTGCACGGCGGCCAATATATAACTTACGCTAGGCTTGTGAAAAAGGTTAGAGAACGATGGCCCGAGACAGTGCTAGTAGAGGATCCTGATGCCTCCCTGGACACCATGGATGATGTGTCGGAGGACGGTCACGAAATATCAAGGCTACACGAGCTCCTGCGAATGAGGGCGGGGAAGGAGTTGCTCCAATTGAGACGGGACTGGGAAGAGAAAGTGGGAGGACCCATGACAGATGGGCAATGGGAGTGGGCTCAGAGATACCATAAAAAGGTGTCCCGGAATGCGAGATTCCAGCAACTTCAACTGTATTCACAGAGCTTATCTGACCCCCGGGAAGATTGCAAAGTTCGGAGGACCGGCTATGCAACAATGCCCTAGGTGCGGGGAGGTGAATGCAGGGCTGCTACATATGTTTTGGGCTTGCCCGGAAGTGCTTAGGTTCCGGGATGAAGTTAAAACGAAACTGGCTGGTAAGGGAGTGGTGTTGGATGTGGAATCGGCTTGGTCATGCATGCTCGGGCTTTTCCCTAGACCCAGGCACGTGAAACACATAAGCAAGATGAAGGACTTGGCTTATGTTCTGGCCAAGCGCAGGATTGCAATGGGCTGGAAGGCGGCCCACAGACCTAGGGTGGAGCTATGGTGGGCGGACCTTCTGAAATGGGCGGAAGCTGAATCGGTAGTCTGGTTTGAAGCTGTCACCAAGGGGGGAGGGGAGGAAGTGGGACCCCTGCTAGCCTGGCGGCAATTGGTGGTCTCTATGACAAATCCCCACCATATCAACAGCGGAGCAGAGAACTCTGGTGAAGATTGTTAAAGTAATGTGCTACCCGAAAATGCTCCAGCAGAAGATACGTGCGCAGTGGCTCTAGTTTAAGGGGGGGTTTGGGGAGTTTCAATGGAAACACAATGGTTTAATGATGTCTTTTTTTGCGTATTGTAACAGTTGTATGCATTCTTGTTCGGTTTTGAAATATAATAAAAACATTTTAAAAAAATATTCAAAATCTGAGATATTGCCTCTTACCACCTCGATGCAACAACCACCTTGTGAATAGCCTTTCTGCTGGTCCCCAGATGGCATCAAGTATCTGGGGGTACAGTTGTCGCTGTCCAGATCGTTCCCGCTTACCGATAATTACACTGCAACTGCACAACATCTCGAGTCTAAGATGCTGAGATGGCGATCCCTACCTCTATCGTTGGCTGGGAAGTTGTCTCTGATCAAGATGATATTGGTCCCTAAGCTCCTATACATCTTCGCTAATGTCCCGGTTTGGCCTGGGAAAAAATACTTTGACGATTTACACAAGAAGAGTGCACAATTCCTGTGGCACTCGGGCGCGGTCCGGAAGGTAAATTCATAACTCCACAAACGTGGCGACCTGCACACTCCGGATCGGCACTGGAGATGCTGCAGTACTACAGACTGCGTGCAGCGGTCCATGCCATGTGGTCTCCTTACCCGGACGAGCCCCCAGAAACACCTGAATTGCAATATATAGCCAACTCTAGTGGCAGTCGCAGGTTGGTCTCCTCCATATACAAAATCCTACTGACAAAGTCACCTGACCAGCCAGTCTGAGCCCGTGACAAATGGGCAGGCAAAGCTTAGCCTTGAGATCACGGATAGCGTATGGAAGAGGATGTGTGCACACACACGCAGAGTCTCCCTTAATTTCAAATTCCGATGTATGCAGTATAAACTATTGAACAGGGTATATTACACTCCGCACAGACTAAATAGGTTCGCCAGGCTCCAGACACACACCTGCCCAGATAGATCTAGAAGTGGCAGATCATATACACATGTTCTGGTCATGTCCTAGGCTGAATACATATTGGACTGAGATCTTGGGGGCTCTTTCCGAGACAGTGGACATTGAGGTGGACCCTGACCCGCTGGGTGTGTTGTTCAGGGTTTGGGACAACGACGATGCCAAGAAAGTGTCTACATTCTTAAATATAAGCATTATGGTGGCCAAGAAATGTGTATTGCAACTTTGGAAACGTCCCTCTCCACCTACCTTTGCAATGTGGTTAAATGCACTTACTTGGACGCAAACCTGTGAGCAGGAGTACATTGCTTTATTACCGGCGACTTCACGCCCCAAAAATGTATGGACTGCATTCTGTAGCTACCTTCACAAACGAGCCGAAGAGGCCCTGGACCCCCCCACTTCCCCTGTTAAGAATAATAGAACTGAGCCATGAAGTGGCTAACGCACCCCGTACCTGTTTTATGCTTTGCTGTGTATCCTTTACCTTTGTGCAACGAAATGTAAAATGCTGTTTCCTGTCTGTGATTGCTTACTGTGTGGAACTGCTACTAACCTTTGCCAACTAAAAAGAAAAGTAAAAAAAAAGAAAAATGGGAGCGGTGGTCTGGAAAGCCTCTTGTGCTTCCTTGGTCCAGGAGAAGGTCTTGTGCTTTTGCAATAACGAAGTTATTAGATGGACTAGTTGGGAAAATCCTGCAACAAAGCTTCTATAAAAATTTGCGAATCCTAAAAAACTTTGGACTCCTTTCACCGACGTAGGGGAAGGCCAATTCAGAACTGCTTCAACTTTTCGATTATCCATTTGAATTCCCATTGTTGACAGGATGAATCCCAGAAATTCCACTGAGGTCGCATGAAAGGAGCATTTCTCCAGCTTGACAAATAACTTGTGTTGACATAGTTTCATAAGTACTTCCCTTACATGAGTTATGTGCTCTTGGGCCAAGTTTGAATCAATTAGAATGTCATCGAGGTACACTACGGCACAGACATCTAGTAATTCGCGTAAAACATCATTCATAAAGTTCTGAAAAGCTGCTGCAGCGTTGCATAAGCCGAAGGGCATAACTTGGCCGTATTTTGTGCGGAAGGCAGTTTTTCATTCATCTCCTTCTTTGATTCTCACTAACTGGTAAGCTCCTCGAAGGTCCAATTTGGTAAAAACGTTTGCATCCTTTACTTGGCCCATTAACACTGGAATGAGCGGAAGGGGGTACCGATTCTTAACTGTGATCTGGTTTAGGGCTCGATAGTCTATCCAAGTATGAAGGTCCCCTTCCTTCTTGGGCACAAACAAAGGAGGAGACGCCACAGGGGACTTAGAGGGCCGAATAAAACCATTGGCGAGATAGTTATCCAAATATGTCTTCAAATGAATATTTTCTTGTTCGATTAGGGCATAAATTCTACTGCATAGGGTTTTTGAACCAGGGATTATATCAATTTGACAATCATATGGCTGATGTGGAGGCAAGACGTTGGCCTGTTCTTCAAATACTTCTTGAAAATCCTAATATTCTGGTGGAAGGGTTCCTATTAATCCTAAAGTGGGTTCTTCTCTTGACATCACTTGAACTTCTTTTCCAAAGGTTCCACCTTGAACATAGCAAGAGTGTTTGCATTCCTCAGTAAATATTAAGGTTCTGGCACACCAATCAATCTGTGGATTATGTTTCTTTAGCCATGAAATTCCTAAGATTACTTTAAACTGTGGAGCACTAATTAGGTCAAACGAGATCTTTTCTCGATGTCCCTCCTGGCAAAGCAAGGTGCAAACTTCAGTACACTTCGTCACTGATCCGGATATCAGTTGAGTACCATCCACTGTGGTGGCATTTTCTACCAACGCCTTTTGGTGCATACCAATACCCTTCTTGCTTGCTAGTTCGTAATCCATGTAATTCCCAATCGCACCACTGTCCACATATGCTTCCAGAGCATATATCTTGGAAGGTTGTAGGTCACTACTTAAGATAGCTAGAACAACGAAATGAGAGATCTGAATTTCCTTCTTTTGGCTCGACAAGTCGACCTCTACACTTGTCGGGCGTTGGAGTTTTCCGTCAGTTCATTTTTTATTATATTCCTGTCCACCTTGTCTACGGCTCCCACTGGTTTCCACTGTGGTTTCACTGGACAATTACGCAAGTGATGACCGGCTGAACCACAATAGAGGCATACATTCTGTTGTCTTCTTTTGTCTCTTTCTTCTTTAGCTAACTGCATTGGCTCAGAGTGACTTTCAGTCACTTGATGAGTTCCACTATCTTTTGAGCAACATAGAGTGATCTAGTCTCTGACCTGGCCCGATCAGAGCGCCAGTCCTGAAGTCGGTGGTCCAGTTGTATAGTTAGGTCAATGAATTTGGCACAACCTGTAGGAGGGATCACTACTTGCGCTAATAAGTCTTTGAGTTCCCCTCATAATCCTCGATAAAAGGGTGTTCTTCTCTTCTCCTCAGGCCAATTAATCTCTGCTACTAGTCGATTAAAGGAAGCTATGTAAGCTAACAATTATTGGTTACCTTGGTGTAAAGAGAGCAGCTCATTATCTAAGGCCTGTCCCTGAGCATGATGGGCAAAGAGTTTCTCTAACTCCTGCCGAAAACCAGAGAAGTTTCTTAATAATGGGTCATCTCAATTGACTAAGGATATGGACCAGTCGGCAGCATGTCCACCCAGATATGATAACACAAATGCCACTTGAGCCTGATCTGAAGCAAAGACCCCGGGCCTACACAGAAAGTGTAAAAAGTGTAAATTACATTGGTTCATAAAAACTGCAAAACACCTTGGATCTCCCGTAAACCTTTCTGGGGCTGCCAGTGGAATTTTCCCTGGTAAAACCATCTGTAGATGAGGACTGGGAGCAGAAATTCGACCCTGTGGGACACCAGTTGGAAGTGTTGCTTGTCCAGCCTGGGACTCCTAGTAATTGGCAACCCAATTCATCAGTGCGCACTCAACCACCAACTCTCTCCTGAGAGAATTGGTTTCTGACCTAGCTGCATGGACTTCTGCCCTTAACTCTCCCAAAATCTGGGATAAATTGTCTATTCCTGCATTTTCCATTGCGCTCAGGTGGAGTATTTTAAGTATGGCTTTGCGTTCTGTAACGCTTACCTGGACTCCTCGGGAGCGTAATGCCTTCTCGGCCTGTGGACCTGATACCTTGGCACTTTTAGGATTCTCTTTCTGTTTAAACAAACAATGACAACAATAGAAATGCTATAACATCTATTAACTAAGATAGTACTGCATGAAATGTATACTCTTTTAATCTCTCCTTCTCACCTGTATTGATTGTGGAGCTCTCCATCCTGTATTTCTACAGGGGCGCGTTGAGATGAAGAAACAATGGGAACTTGGGTAGCTGGTGTACTCTACAGCTTCGTGCCTCGAAAATGTCTATACTTTTGTCTATATAATATTCCCTGCCTAGCCTGAATGCCTGAATGAGGACTATGCTCACTAACTGGGATCATGACACCTCCCCACTGTGATGCTGGCAATACATCAGAGGGACAGGACCTCTGTATCCTTGTCCCTTATTGCTTTATCATGCATGTTCTGTATATGTTCCACGCAGGAGTTCATGTGGGACTCCTGGCGGTGCAGCTCTTCCTCTTTTTGTTTTAGTGAACAGACCCTTGGGATATCCTTATGGCCCCCATGGGTGGGAGTACGACCCTGTACTCCTAGTGTATGTTTTTGGGAACCTGTGTGTGGCCCGCAGAGCAGGGTACAAGCTAGTGGCAGCTCTGTGCTGAATTGACAGGTGCCCTGAGTATCCTCCATTTTGGGATATCAAGGCCGCGTCATTGAAATCAGTGGATTCCTGATTGGAGGCAAGATGGCTCCCATGACCTCTTGCTTTCCATTGCCCATTACCTTGTTTTCCCGAAGTCCCGGGAAGCCCCATCTCCGTCCCTTCCCCGGACTGGCTGTTGGGTGAAAGTTCCATATATGGTATTGTGGGGGAAGTCCTGGCCAAACTGGCTGGAACCCTCCCAATGACTATGCTGTGGGTACGCCCATGGGTTGGGACCTGGGTGAATGGAGTGTGTGACTAATGCGCATTTCATGCTATGGATGTCTGGTTTCTGGTGTATCACAGAAAGACTGAGACAGCCCTGCCTGAAACTGGTATGAATGCAGTGTGAAGTACTGTATGACTGGGTGCCTGTCCGAATCCACATTCCGTGTTGTGAGTGTCTGGATGGAGAAAAATGACCTGAATGCATTGTGAGCCTGATTGGCTGTCTGCCTGCCAGAATGCCCTTCTGAATGATTGGATGCCTGAGTGTGAACCAGCAGAGTGAATGAGAGACCAACAGTATATCTTGGGACCTCTCACTGATAGAAATCGTTCAGAAGCTGAAGTCGAAACTTGATGCTTAACCTTGAGGCCCCTGGAAGAAGAATAGCTGCTGCTGCTATCCTTTGCTAATCTGAAAGCTGTGTGACCGTCAAGCAACTGATCCAAGGGAGGACCTGGCTAGGAGACCTCTTCCCTAGCTACGAGGGACCATTGTGTACCAGCTGATCTTTGCCAAAGCTCCCTGGAAGTCAGACCCACGAAAGGCTGCTGACCGCAGAGGAATTAGAAGTGAAGCACCCGGACATCCAAGTCCATTATCATTGGCCAGGGTTCGCAGGTTTGCTATAAACGCTGGAAGCCAGTCAAGTCGTGTTGCCCAAAAGCGGGGACAACTTGACGTGCTGCTCAACGACCAGAGCCGCAATGTTCCACTGCCTAAGGCATTTGAATCAAGGACTCCCCTTGCTCATCATCGTTGACCACTTTGTCCGGCTGGAGAAAGTCAAGTTCGTTGACGACCCAGGACAATCCGCCGGTGGGTTTCCCGCCAACTGAAGACCTCAAAGACGCCAACGAAGATTAAAAAAAAAGCTGTGGTCACGTCCCGATCGCCAACGCCAGACGCCGACGACCCAACGCCCTTGCTGGACCAAAGTTCTTCATTGACTCTTTGCGGCAACAAACTCTTGCCATCGAGGTGCACCGCACTCCTCATCTTCACAGGACATTAACGAGCCTTCGTCAACGAGAACCGCCAAGATCGAAGCTGCTCCCTCGACAACAGCGTTCACCTTGTCTACACCGAGGAATCTCGACGACCCGTAGCTCCTGCCTTAAAGGGAGTTCACTCAAAGAGGGCCTGCTGATGACTCATCGAAGAACTCTAAGAAACCAGGTACATTAGGGTCGTAGAACCTTTAGAAGGAATCAAGACTATATTAAGCATATCTGGACTGGGCTTGTCAATACGCTTTATTTACAGGTTGCCTAGGTGGGGGGATCCTCACACAGAACTGTCTTTAGGCAGACGGGAGTCAGTAGTCTGCCATTGCTAATTTACCTTGCTTTCTTTCTGTATCTATCGTTGATTCATCTTACAATCCGATTCGTATGACATTTGAACTGTTAGCAGTTGATGTATTTCAAAGGAATCAATAGTTAAGAGTGGTACCACGTAGACCTGTATATATTTTCCATTATAATATTGCAAGAGTACAAAGTGTGTTATTGTGATTGTGTATATAACGTGAACCTTATTTATATAAAGAACTGTGTTATCACTAACATAGTGTATGCACATTCCTTTGTGGGTGCTTGGGGATTACCCTGTACTTAAGAGCCAGCCTGCATCACCTCCTGAGAGCTTAAGCCTTGATTGCTCGTTCACGTTTTACCAAATAGAGAATCTTGGCTGGGGTGCTCTGTAATTCGACTCTGCCATATAGAGAGCAGGAGTACAGTAGCCCTCCCCATCCAGTCTTTACACCCACCAAAACTGTAGGAAGCTCTGATCTTCCTTCGTTACTGGGATCGTCAGATAAGCATCTCTGAGGTCTATCCTGACTAACCAGTCTTCCCTCTCTAATACGTCCCTTAGAAGATGGATGACCTCCATCTTGAAATGCCTGTATAATATGAATTTGTTACAACTTCTCAAGTTGATCACTGGTCTCTGCTTCGTTTTGCCCTTGACTAAGAACATGTTGCTCACAAACCCGTTCAAGGAGTCGGACGCCCGAGCAATGGACCCTTTCTTTTCTAGCTCTGCTAATTCTTTCCCTAATAACTCTGTCTTCTCGGGTGAACCTTATGGGCCTCAGGGATTCTCTTTGTACTGGTTCCTGCCAGAATTATAGGTGGAAAACCTGTACTGTTTCATGTACCCCATGTATCTCCTGATAACTCTCTCCACTGTTCTAAGAACCGTGCTGTTCTCCCCCCTACCACTGGGGTCCCTGCTGCCACCAGGTGTTTGTCTAAGTCTGTGTTCAGTCTCACCTGTGTTCATCTGTTGGCCTCTGTTGCTGCCTCTCCAACCTCTGCCTCTATGCCTTCCCCTTGACTGGAAGAAGGGGTTGAGTCGGCACTCTTCTTGATTTCTCCAGTCATTTCTAGTATGGAAGTTCGACCTGTAAGAGGATAACCAGCTGGCCGAGCGGCCCCTTCCTCTGCCAGCCCTACCCAAAAGGGTATGGCCAAAGAAACTCTCTTCAGTGATGCCTGCGCCTTATCTATTGCAGCTAAGTATTTACAAACATAATAAAAGCATCCTGAACAGTTTTCCTCTACTACTGGCTGTTGATTCTGCAGTAGCTAGTTCGCTCATCTTGGGGTCTATCTTGACGAGGATGGACCTCCATCATTCAGTTGTTAGGGGGTTGTTAGCATTGCAGAGCAAGCATATTGCTCTCTGCGCCCAGCCCGCTAAAATTTCCAGGTCTACTTTCTGTTCTGGCTGTCTTGCTTCTTCTCCCATCTGCCAAATTTTTGTCAATGGGCCCAGGACATCTAGGAGTTTATCCTGGCACGATCTCCAGGATCTTTCTATACCCTTCTTGATGTACCTGCGTAGCGCCCCATGAATGATAGCATCTTCTCATCAATTTCTGTAATTTCCACCATGCTCTCCGGCATCTGGGGTCTGGGGTATCCTGCCCGTAGCTTGCTCCTGGCTTCTTTAGACGGGGTTCTGCGGATTCTCTTTTTTATGTAATTGGCAATCTTGGCGGGGGGCTCACACTCCGCCGACCTGGGATGTATGAGACAGTCTGGGTGGAATAAACGTTACAGCCTATCTCAGGGATTTGAAGAATTTTGCAGAGACCCATAGAGGCACATTAAGGAAAGCATACTGGAATCTTGGCAATATAATCATTTTAATTAAAGAGATTTGACCGAATATAGACAGGGGGAGGTTCCTCCACCTATCCAGTGCTCTCCAGCTTTGTCTCATAGTTTTTCTGATACAGCAACTCCAGAGATCTGGCCACTGTGAACCCCAGATAGCAGGTCTGGGCAAGGTGCCACTGAAAACCAAACCCATCTTGGAACCTACCAGTTCCATCAGTTAACGGGAACAGCACCGACTTTGAGGAGTTAATATTAAGCCCAGAGAGCCAACCATACACCAAGACGTCCCTCATGATGGGTTCCTGATAAATAGTATCATATTATCCGCGTAAAGAGAAATTACTAACATATGCATAAATAAACAAACTCCTCTTTCAATGTTCCATGCACAAACCATTTCTGCTAGGGGCTCCAACGCAAGTGCGAACAGAGGCGACAAAGGCCACCCATGTCTAGTCCCCCTACCCATTAAAATGCCACCTAAGAGCCATTTGTTAACCCTGATGAGCGTCACTGGGTCTCTATACAGCAGGGAGAACATACCTATAAAGTCCTCCCACATTCCCATACGCTTAAATACAGCAAAAGGAAATAGCCACTCCACCAAGTCGAATGCCTTTTTTGCATCTAGAAGGGCCGCCACGGCTTGCATTTGCGGCTCAAAAACCGGCATGAGGCCAAATAATCTGTGAAGCATGTAGGATGTAGATCGCCTACGTATAAACCCTGCTTGGTCAGCCAGCACGCATCACGGATCAGCGGGGTAAGCCTGTTATCTAATACTCATGCTAGAATCTTATTATACAAGTTAGAGAAATTGGATTATAGGATGAACAGTGCTCTACCTCTTTGCCGGATTTCAAGAGGAGGATAACCACTGCCTCGCGCATAGTTCCCAGAAGTACGCCATCTTGTAGCACTTGTTGGTAGATATGGAGCATATGGGGGATGAGCACTTCTGCATAGGCTTTGTAAAAGTCAGCTGAAAGCATGTCAGAGCCAGCAGCTTTCCCCGATGGTAGTGCCTGAATTGCCTCACAAGTCTCTCGCTCCTCCAGTTGTTTTCCCACCAAATCTCTCTCCTCCTTTGCCAACCAGTAAAGGGCCACCTAGTCCAGAGATTCCACCACCCTACCTAGCTTCCAGCTACACCTAGATGAGTACAATGTCCTGTAGAAATCTGCAAGGCCCCCAGTATCCCTTCAGTACCCCTGATCGGTCTAGAACCCTGCTAATGTGTGACTTACAGTTTTCGGTTTTAACAAGTCACACCAACCGGGCTCCAGTCCTCTAACCCTCCCCATATCGCCACACCTGGGATGACCTGCTAAGAAATATAGCCTCCCGGTCTGCCGCCTCCCTAAATAGGCACACCTCTTTGCGAAACCTAGCCTGCTTTTCCACGTCTGTCTGGAATCCAGGTTCAGATTCCAACATATGCAAATGAGCCTTGTGAGCAGCTAGTTCGGCTCAAATAGTTTTCAAAATTCTGGATTCTTCAGCAATACATAGACCCCTCATCACGCATTTGAATGCTTCCCACAGCGTGGAGTACGAGGATACAGGACCAGAATTCTCTTTCAACAATCGAATCAGACCCTCTTGTACCTCTTCCCGAAAGACCGCGTCCCGGAGACTATCATACTTGAAAAACCAACTCCTACCTCTGCTTCCCTATCCTGGCACAGCAAAAGTAGCAACCAGTGGGGCATGGTCAGAAAGCATGTGCGCAAGGATTCTACACTTTGAAAACCAGCACAACACTTCAGTGAAAATAAGAAAGAAGTCCAATCGGAAGATAGAGCTGTGCACCGATGAACGAAAGTGTACCCCTTTTCCTCGTAGTGCCTACTCCTCCACAAGTCCACAAATCCTTAGTTGGCGCATATTTGAAATTGCTTTTCAGTAGCTTTGGATGCCATTCTTCTAGGCCCTCCCGATCTATCCAACGAGTTGTTCATAACCGCATTCAAATCTTCCGCCCAGCATACCAAATTCTTAGGGTATTCCCTAATTTGTCCCTCAATTAATTCCAAAATTCCAGTGGAGTCTGTGTTGGGGCCTAGATAATTTGCAAAGGTGAACCCCTGCCCGTGTATCTGACCCGTGACTATCAAGGCCATTCCCTCCTCGTCCCTCTCCACCCCAGTGCTTTGAAGCCCCATTTTGTTCCTAACGATTATACAGACCCCTCAGGAATAACTTGAGTATGACGAGAAGTACCTATGGCAGCCACATGTTTTGGCAAAGGCGGATTCACATTTAGGCATTAGGTGTGTCTCTTGGAGGAAGGTCACATCTACCAGATGACGTTGCATGTAGAGTAAGACCCTCCTAGCCTTTTAGGGACAGTTCAATCCCCTAACATTCCAGGACATAGATTTGGTCCCCTCACAAACCATTACGCCTAGTACCTAGGTGCACAGGAAAGCTCCTCTCATAAAACCAGACCACAGAGGAACCAAGGTCTTAAAGATGTGTGCCGAAAAAAACAAACTAACCCCCCAATACACTAACTACAACCAACCTCTGATCCCACTCCCCGTATCCCCAAAATTCCCACCCCACCAACAACCGCTATCTGCTAGTTATAACCCCACCCATTCCCCAATTTGTGATCACTAAGCCACTGAATGGGGGTTTCACAAGGCTTAGCAAACTCCCCACCCACCTCTACTACTACCAAGCCTTAGCAGTGGGGCATCCCTATCAATTGCACTAGCCCCTATGGAGTGGAGCGCTAATCCAGTTCCAGCGCTCTTGCCTGGGTTTCTGGTGAGGATCCACCCGACCCCCCTGCTTCTCATCAGCCCATTGCCACCGTCCACCGTATCCAAGAATTTGATTGTCTCCTCTGGCGACTGAAAGAACATGGCTTTACCCTTATGCTCCACTCTTAGTCATGCCAGGAATAACATGGTGTATCTATATCCCTTTGTTTGGAGCCTTTTTCCACTGCTATAAAGCACTTACTTGATACTTGCAGTAAGGATGGCATGGTACCAAAGTAAGACAGACAAGTGACCACAGTTCAAGGGTGTTTATTGAACTTTATCAAGGGTGTGAAAAACTCCTATCTAAACCTAAATCTACAGAGGGGAGCAAGCTACGACCATCAAATAATAGCAATGCAATCCGAGTGGAGTCTTGTCAAAATAAAAGGGCCTACACTAAAAAACCTATTGCCAATCCTTACTGCTAATTTACAAATAGTGTGGGATAATGTTCATAAAAAAAAAGTGTTCACAAAATGATCATTTAGGATGTTCGAGCCGTTAGCCTCCCTTCCACACGTTTTCAGCACGGAAAAAGGCAGTTCACTCGAGCATAGCACACTCTCTGGCTTCTTCAGCAAAAGGACACAGTTCCATTACCAACATCAGGGCCTTTTGTGCCCAAGTCTCTTGATTCAGATGGACCGATTTTCTCAAAACAAATGAAAAGTTCCTTCACAAATACTCAAATCAGATGGGTCACTCTTCACCCTGGATCCCCCTCTTCCAGGCTTAGATCCTTTTCTAATAGAATATTTTTTGTCAGGCGATTCACGGTTCACCCCTGATTTCACTCAGCCGAGCTCAGATCCCTTTTCACTTTGAATTAGTCTCCCTCAGCCAGGCTTGGACCAATTTTAGCAATATGTTTTTTTCGGGTTACTCACGGTTCACCCCGGGACCCCCTCAGCCAGGCTCAGTTCCCTTTTCCACTTTCAATTAGTCTCCCTCAGCCAGGGTTGGACCAATTGCAGTTCACTTTATTCTTACCAAAGACTTTCGAATGTGCACAGGGTTGAACTGGACCCGTCGCAAGACCCCTTCGATACAAAGTTTCTATTTTACAATGAAGTCACCATTCAGTTGGATACCTAACAGAGACCTTTGAAAGCGCACCCACATGGCACCAGACCACTCTGTACACGGTATCTATTTGGCTTTTTCAAAGTACATTCACTTCTTTAGTTTCCAGTTGTTCGCGCCTCTCATTACATGCGCTTGAAACACGGTCCTTTGTGGATTCCTTCATACAATGTTGCTGCTTGCAGCCTTGGTTCAAACACAGGCTGATTTTGTATCAGTTTTTTTCTAACTCACCGACAGTACTGCTTTTTCTGGTGCGGCTTTCATGCAGGAGCCAAGGACAGTATCACGGCGGCAATCGCTTCTCCTGGTCTGGGTTGTCGACACAGGAGCTTCCCGGATTCCTTTGATGCAGTGTAGGATTGTTCAGCTTCCAATCCCGGTTTTAGGCTTCTCACTTTCCAAGGCTGGTGAAAATAATGGATTCTAGAGGTCAAGGGTACTTCCCTCCTTGCAACCCTCTCTGGTCTCGTCGCCTTTCTTCTTGTTTTAAACTGCCATCTTGGAACTGCTTCCTCGTGTGCTTTTCCTCGCTCACAGTATGCTTTCGTGCTCCACCTTTTTTCCCTGTGGGGAAGTGTTATGGGAGTCAAGTGTGTGTAATGATCAGTAATTGCCTTACCTTGCCTGACCATGGTGTTCGGACATGGAATCGTCCAAAAAGACTGAGTTTAAAAGTCCGAATGGGAGATTTGGTCAAATTCCGGCCATTTGAAAATACCGAACGAGCGAAAAATTCGACCAAATCCCGCATTCGGTGATGGGCTGCGGAGGAAAGAACCATGTGGTGCTGGTTCCCGATCACAGAAGTGAAAGGGAACAGGCGTCGCAGGGACAAAGCGAGTCGGCTGCAAGGTAAGTATAGGGGTGGGGATGTGTGTAGGAGCGGGGGCCAAGTTGCAAACGTTCAGGGTAGAAAAGACTGAAAGTTATTTTGGAAAAATAATCTTTGTCCTTTTCTCCCTCGAACATTTCTATTTTGGGCTTTCAACCCCGACCCATGGGACATGTCAGGTTCATGTCAGGCTCTGGTGTTAGTCCGTTTTGCTCACAATTAACTGTCTGTGAGAAAGTGTTTGTGTCAGGAAAGGGGGGGGGGGGGTTGAGCTCCAGGTATCCTACCTGGTAGGATGGGGAAAAGGTGTTAGAGGGAAGGGGATACTGCATCTCACCCTTCGGTGTCCCACTTCCTTTCCCGGAGTACCCCCATCCAGGTGATCCTTATGCACTGGTCCATCCACAGGAACTGAATCCAAAAGTGATGGCTGTGTCCTGGCCATCTGGATGACAGCTCCCCGGGGACTTGCGGGTGAGACACCGCCAGGTTTCTCACACCTCACTTTGGTAGAAAAGTCTGGGAAGAGACTGATCTGTTCACCCCTGTAACTGAGGGCGCCCAGCTCTCGAACGACATAGCGTGAATTCCTGGTCTCGATAATGGAGTAGTCTGGCAATGATGGGTCTGGGTGGGGCCCCCAGTATTGGCGGGCGACCGCTCGGTATACGATGTGCCCTTTCCACCATTAATGTTGTCGAAAAGCTGCTGTCTTCCAGCACCTCGCGCAGCATCGACTCAACCCATTGCTCCATAGGTCCTTTGTCCATTGCCTGCGGCACTCCAAGTATTCTGAGAATAATCTGCCCAGACCTGGACTCTAGCTCATCTTGTTTCTCCTGCAGCTCTTTAACCGTCTTCTTCAGTTGAACTATTTCTTGTGTTGATGTTGAGGCTTCATCTCCTACTGCCGACAGATGCTGCTTCGCTTCATCCAGCCGGTCGACACGAGAGTGAAGCTGAAATTGCATATCGTCTTCTTTGCAGGTGAGTGTGTCCAGCTTCCTGTCCAGTGAATTGATCCCCAATTGCAGCTGGGTTAGGATTCCCTTTATATCCCTCAGTATACCTGAGGAAGGCTCAGCTCGGTTTTCCATCCCCTCCTAAGCGCCCTGCAAAATGTTTGGTGTCTAAACAGACTGGGAAGGTGTGCCAAAAGGGAGCCTAGACTGCGCCTTGTCCCCTTTCCCATCTTACTTGCCGCTCCAGAGTCCAATGGGGCTCCCCATTCCCTTTTTAGTTACAAGCCAACTGTCCCCGGCCCAGTGATGCGCTATGGCCACTCCGGATCTCACCTCCTCTCCCTGTGGTGAAGTTGCTGCAGGTGCCAAACCCTGAACCTCACCCTTATCTTCTGCCTGAGCACTGGGTGCCTCAGGAACCCCAAGTGTGTGCACCCAAATGTAGTCCAATCTGGTACCAGGAGGATGCACCAACATGCTCACCAGGAGAAGTACCTACCCTGATGCCTGTCCCGCAACAGCAACTGGGTATGTCCTTGGCTAGGCTTTGCTCCTCAGCTAGTGGTGCAAAGCCTTCTGGAAAGAGTCCCCCGACCCATCCTGCTTCACTGGGGGTAGGGGGGCACACATTCCCCCCTCTGATTGCCAGTCACCCCCTGGGATCCCGTGCCTTCAGTGCTCCAAAGTCCAGCCCTGTACCAGGTCGCCCCCACCAGTGTACTTCAGGGGCAGATATCAGGGGGCCCGGACCACACAGTTGCCACCCCTCCTCACCCCCCGCCTGACAGGCGGGATTACTGTTGTTTAAATCAGTGGGATTACCCCAACCATCAGTTTAATCCAAGCACCTGCGGGTCCTGTGGACGCAGGGTGTATAGTCAGATATGACTATTGGCTGTCCGGCTCCCCCAGCCAGCTGCATCATAGATGTCGAGCCATCTGCAGTCCCTGGAACCCAACTAGCTCGCTCCACCAAAGGACACCAACCAGGGTAGGGCTGCTTTGTTCCTCTGCCTCTCCACTTTTTTGATGGCGACGAGCTCCATCGCAGGGCTAATTGGACTATTCCTCAAGCTTGGTTCTCCCGCCTGCTCACCCTTCGGAGGCTGGGCGGCTGTTCAAATCAACTTATCAATGCAGGGGCCCGCTCACCTCACTCCTCTCCGCTGCTTGCGCCCACCAGGCCGGTGCCGAGGAGGGGGGCTCCAGGTGGCCGATAGCCATCTCCAATTGACCTCTCAGCCGCACACTGCTAGCCTGGACTTCTGTGGCACTGACTCTCCCGTCCCAGCTCCTTATGCCGCCTCCGCCTCCTCACCTTCCGCGGGCCCCAGCCCCTCAGATTTCACAATAGGCCCACTGGCCACCACCCCCTCACCAGTGATTCAGAGCCAGGAAAAAGCCCCGCCCGCAGGCTGAGGAGATGTGCAACAGCACCCACACATGCCTTTTAGGGGTTCCAGATGCCGATGTGGAGGATATTGCCAGGATATTCGGTGGGTGAGCCGTGAGCTCACAGAAGAGCTACCATCATGGCTCGGCTCTCAAGTGCCCCCCCCCTTATTGTACCATACTTAATCAATTCTCTCTTGGTTTGATGCGCTATTCAATATTCTGTATAGATGGCCACTATCTCTGCTATATTGCGTAATGAATGTCACAGTCTTGTCAGAGTACCAGGTTTGCAATTTCTTTTTTCTCTTATTTATTATAAGATCATCACTCAAATTGATATTACATTTCTGGATGTCTTGTTTGATACAAGAAAGGTTGTAGCCTCTTAAGGAATCTGTCCTTGACCACATCCAATTTTTGATTGAACATAAAATCTTCACTAAAATTGCAACTTGCCCTTATCTCTCCAACTGGTATATTTCGTACCACGTCTGTCTTATGATAGACAGACGACTATCATAAAGTAGGGTAGAGTTAACCTCAGTAGCTTTTCGAAATGTGCGTGTGTGACATAGTTGTTCTTAATATAAACAGGTCGAGAAAAACAATGTTATGTGCATCAATATGTCCTACTAGCTCGAATCCAAACATGTTTCGATTTACGTATTGGGTAAAGGAAGTAAATTGTGCAATGGGGCCATTCGAAACCACAAATATGTAATCTATATTAGGGTACCCTTTCTGTATGTGACACATGAATTGATTATTTGAGAAAATATGTGCCTGTTCAAATTGTGCCATGAATAAAGTAGCCAACGAAGGGGCATAGCAAGCCTCCATCGCCACTCCTTTGATCTGTCGATAAAACTCACTATCGAAGGTGAAAAATTCTATTATTATTATTTGTTTGAATGGGCGACTGGATGCCACTAATTCAATAATACCAACTTGGCGCAGAGGAGATAGCCTCTCAACCATAGACTATATGTTTGTAGAAGTGGTCTCATCTAATTCCAATACAGGGGTCAATATTTCCCATAGTCACTGGAGTGACCATAGTGTCTTGAAAGTGGACTTTGATATATTAGTATCTAAGTCAATTAAAGGCGACTTAACTCATTTTAGAACAGTGGGACAGGGTAAAAGGATTAGATAGTCCCTCTAGAATATAGAGAAGCTCAACAATTAACTGTCCACAGTTATGAGTACTAGTACCCTGGAAGGGAAATTTCACCCCTACAGAATTTTATAATTTTTTGGGAGTACTTGATTGATAGGGCTAGCCCAAATTTGAGGTTAGGCTCATCATGCCATAAGCACAGGCACATTTTTAATGATCAGCTAGCCGATGTGAAAGCATCTATGGATGGACACCCGAGGTCGATTCGCTGCTCTAGATGGGAGCAACTTAAAAAAATACCAGAATCAGATTGGTCAAACAACAGGTATACAAACTATTGTAGACTCAGAAAGGCAGCGATGCTGCAAAAAGATGCAGGAATCATGCTGCGTACCCTAGCTAAAAGAGCTTTCTACCATTGTTAACCAATTGAATGTGGTCTCCGAAACCCAATGAGTCAATTTCTTCACTGATTTGTATGGGGTCACCCCAGAGGATCGGCCTGAGGACTTTAGTGATCTGTCCCAATATAGAGGGTGAATGGTGAACAATTATTGACTGAGATGGTGTTAAAGCTTATCAAGAGTGGGGAAAGTATGGTGGGGAAATCTATGTGGCTTCAATTGATTAGTCGACTGCTTTCAATCTTGTTATTCTGAGCCACTTGTGGGCTAAGCTTGCGAAGTGGGGACTTCTGGGCGGTCTGTTGCTGCTCATTATGGCTCTCTATGATAATGCAGGGATCCACTCTAGACTCAACCTCAAAGGGAATTCGTCCTGTAGGCTAGTAACCCGGGTGGGTTTGAGACAGAGTTGTGCCCTTGCCCTGTCTTTTTAATTTATATGTACCTGATATAGGGGATTATCTGGCTGAAGTTGTCCTGGTTATCGCGAAATTGGGAGAGTTGCATATTCCCTGGCTGCCCCTATGCCGACGAATTTCTGCTCCTCGACTGCACCAAAGTTTGGCCTTCAACGTTTAATTAACAAATTCGCAATGTATGCAGCAGAGAATGGATTGATTGTTAACCCCCAGAAGACAAGCATTTTGGTGCTGTTGAGGGGACGAAAAAGGAAAAGAGTTGGAGTATGCAGGGGGTACCCATTGCAAGCACGTCTAGCATGCTCTATTTGGGGTTCCCTCTGCTGTCCCAGCCTTCGGGTTCGGGACTTCGATTGTTCCTCAAACAGAAAGCCTCTGTCATATCCAATCAAATGACCAAATTGGAACAAAAATGTGGATGCTTTTCTATTTAATCCTTGATTTGCTTCTACGAAGGCAAGGTTGTGCCTAAACTAGTATATGGGATGGAGATACATTATCAATAGCTGATGAAATTCTGGGAAACGTTGGGAGGATTGGAGCTTAAGCTGCCTAATAACGTTACAGGTTTGGCTATCAAATACGAATTGGGAATAGCATCCTTGGAGGCCCGGGTGAGATGGAGATCTATATTCCTATTTTGTAGTTTGATAGCCCCACTATTGAATATGCTCTACGTTGATCTGGGTAAATTGGTGCCAATATGTGGATCGTGGGGCACGATTCTAGTAGGTTTTTCAGTGTAATTTGGGATATTTGTGGCCAGTCTCTGTGTGACCTTAATATGGTTAGGGAGACATTGGTCACAAACCCCGAAAGGGTGAAATTATTATTATACGAAAAAGACTGAATCACAACCACAGATAGAATCCACTCGTACTCCTCCTCGAGTCATCTACAGTGCGATCATAAGAGACATGGGGTTATTTCACCCCTTCTATTACAGTTTCCAAACCAATATTATGGAATTATTCTCTTAAAAATATGTTGGAACATTTTGCCTACCTGGGATGTGTTACTACGCAAGAAAATGATAGGTTTGGAGGATTCATATTGCCAATTTTGTGAGAAGGAGGGTGAAACTGAAACTATGAGGCACTTACTACTCTCTTGCCCCGCACTAGCCAAAGAAAGATCTACCCATATGACCAAATGTGTAAATGGGGAGTAGGGGGGGGGGGGAGTTGATAAATATATATGGTCCCAGTGTATTAACATTCAGAACAGTGGCAGCCATGGTGTTGGGCTGCTTTGAGGAGAGCGCCTGACTGATCCGATGAGTAAAAGCCAAACACACTGTACTACATGGACCTGCAAGGCTACAAAAGCTGAGGGAGTGCTAGCAGAACAGACGACTGGCTCTGGGAGCTGTCATTTGTAGCGTAATACCAATGAAACGCTGTGCAAAATTGGAAGCCATGCTGCTGGCAAGGAAACAAAATGGTGACCGGAGCAGAGTTGCAGCTAATACTATTATGTGAGCAGCAGTGCGAGGCCAGGACCACTGCCTGTGCCAGAATTAGCCTCACGTCTGAGGTGGGATCCGAGAGAAAAGACCAGAGGGACACAGCCCACCGAGAAATACAGTGGTGCTGCGAGAGTGAAATCATGATGGCATAGGGGGCAGAGAAGTGATCCATCCAGGGACCTGGGGTGCTGTTGCCGCCCCGAAACTCCAGTGGCGCAGAAGACATACCAGAGGAGAGCGGCCAGTGAGTGCATGTCGGCCGGACGGGCAGGAAGAAGACAAAGATGAGCCAGCCACTCACGCTTGCTAGGATAGCAAGAGTAATGCGAGGGATTAATGGTGGACATATGAACCGTTCCGGCGCTGACAACCCCACTTGCGCTGCATGCACCCTAGACTGCTGGGAGAGAGCGGGGAGGCCCTATGAGGCAACCAAACACCCAGCGCTCTAAATACAGTCATCGATATAAACGTGGTGTCCGCGAACCCGCGACGGCAGTCAGCGAAGGCAGCCCTGAGAGGATACACGTGACAAACGTTGGGCTCCCGCAACAATATAAAGCCTATACCGCGGGATGGTCTTGGCCTCCTCAGGCCGCCATAAGGTAAGAGTGAGGTCCAAAAGAACCATTGAGACTCTTCTCCAACGCTGTCAGCAGCAAGAATGAGGGGGTGCATGTCCCCTGTGAGCACAGAACATACAAGATACATCGATCATCTCAAACTCCTATATAGCAACCGATATCACCACAACACCTGCGAGCACATGCAGGCAGCCACCACTGGCAGGCAGGAGCAGAGAAGACAGGATGAGAGGGCAGCTGCTGCATGCAAATAAGGTGCCTTTTACTTGACATCCTACCTCCTCCCACTACCGTCGAACAGAGTGCCACCTACTGGAGCATAGATACCTGTGCACTGAATTATACTAGAAGGAACCAGAGGTGTGTATCCCCGCTTTGCTGCTCCACTGGGAGTGCACCTGATTCTACCCGAGGAAAATGTACCCGTAGTAACCAGAGGTGCGTAGCCCTTACTTGGTGATCCATTGGGAGTGCCCCCGATTCTCCCCGATGGGGGCATCCCCTGGACACTCCACGCCTGCATCCCCTCCTTCTTGCCCCACAACGAAGACAAGGCAGTGGAAGTATGGCCATGGGAGGTTGGGGGGCACAATGGGGCACATGGCCCCTTCAAGGTACTCCTAGAACGCTGCTATCAGAGATACAGTTGAATGGTCTGTCACCAAAGAAATAATACCATACAGCATTAAATAAGCTGAATGCCTCCCAAGACGTCAAAAGTAAAGACCAAACACTGACAGCTATGCTGCAATCCAGCCACAAATCACCACGTGACAAGCCCAAGGAAGCGGAAGATGCAAACAGCCAGATTCTACTGCCCATTGCAGAGCTGAAAGCATCGCTAGGCTCCAAGATAGTCGCAAGTTATAGTCGTTGAGGGACTGCTGCGTCAAGATGTTAGGAAACAATCAGAGAGGACTTCTACTGTGGAAACGCAACTGAAGGAAAACACTGCAACGACACAGGAACACGATACCCAAATCGACATTTTGCAACAAAAGGTCAACCTACTAGAGAGCAGGGCGAAGGACGCTGAAGGGAGAGCTTGACTGAACAATGTCTGCATCCTTGGCCTACCAGACGGGAAGGAAGGTACGGATCACACAAAATATATTGAAAATATGTTTTTGCATTTTGCAAGACATTGGGCCAGGGAACCTCTCACTTGGTTTCACAATAGAAAGGGTGCTGAGGGCTCTCACCAAAAAACCACCTCCTGGAGCTGCTCCGCCACCTATAATTGCAAAAGTCCAAATTATAGGGACAGAAAGAAGATTCTATCCTACTCAAGGCAAGGGGGCATGTTACGGAGAGAGTCTACAAACTTATCTGTGTACCCGGATTATACCTTTCAAGTTCGGAAAAACGGAGCACAATTTGTATCAGCCAAAAAAGACTTTGCAATGCAGGCTTGAAGTACATGTTAATGTATCCTGCCCGCCTGAAGGTCCTGTACAAAAACTGCGCCATATTTTTTTTTTAACACCCCTGAACAGGGAGAGGATCAACCCACAGACTGAGGATAGTGCACCCGCGTTAAGCACAGGGACACTTTGAACGCAGACGCAAGCAAGAGGGAATGATCGGGCTGCAGAGAAACGCACATGGACCATATGTGTACATCGAGAAGGGCCGCCCTTCGTCCCCCGGGCCAAGGACGGAACAAGAAGGGGCTGATATCCCTTTGGATTCACAGTTTTTGCCTAGATTGCCCAGGTGGCAGGATTTACACCCTAGTTCCACCCCGTAATCTCGAACGAGGAGACCTCTCCTACCGCTGCCACAAACCCACCCAAAAAGTTTTCCTTTCTTGTTTTTTTCTTTTCTTGGGCACTTGTTTCTGTGACCGACCGCTGCGCACGACTCTTAGGGCGACCTCCCGGAGGTAGTTGCAAAGAGAGAATATGCCTGAGCTTGGGCAACTACGCTGGGCAATTGTTGTTAGGTAGAGAAGTTAGGGAGGTTAGAAGGAAATTGGGGTTGCCGGCACTAAACATATTGCAAAACATTTCCATAGAGCTACAGCACACCTCAGGGAGTAATGAGAAAAGATGGTCGGAGGAACTTGGTGACCGGTCACATTTGATGAAAATGTCCGCTGATGGCTAAAGGGATAAAACTGTTGACCTGGAATGTATGGGGCCTGAAGAATTACATGAAAAGGAATAGAGTGTACTCTTATCTTCATAGACACCATGTTGATATAGACCTGCTACAGGAGACTCACCTTATGGCATAGAAGCAAGCGCTGCTTGCCAGAAAAGGGGGAGGACAGATCATAGGCTCTACGTACTCTGTGTATGCTTGCGGAGTACTGACCTGGATCGCACCCACAGTGCCCTTTAAAGTAAAGCAGTTTAAAACAGACAACAAGGGCCAAATGGTGCTTATACAGGAACTTTTAGAGAACGTGGACACCTGTCTGGTAAACACATATGCACCCAATCACAACACAGCGGCTTTCTTCCAGACTTTGTATCGGAGGCTGGGTCCGTACAGAAACAGTAATGTTATATTGTTATATGGGGGTGGGGGGACTTTAATTGTGTCATGAATCCTTGCATGGACAGGTCAGACTCTAAAATTCTGAGACCAGCTTGATCCCTACAGATGCTGTTAATGTCATTTGAGCTGGTAGATATCTAGAGGGTGCTCCACCCGCACACTAGACATTACTCCCGCTCCTCATCCTCACACGCTGTCCAAACTAGGCTTGACTACTTCTTCGTGGGGAGTAACTTGATGGACGGATCGATGACTGTAGAATATAAGAGTACGGTTCTATCTGACCGTGTCCCCTTGCTGCTGCAGTGGCAGTTCACGCCCCTGAGGTCCCCTATCCCAACATGGAAACTGAGATGAGGCCCTACTGGACACAGTGACCACATTAAAGATGGTATTAGGGAATACTTCCAGCATAACAACAGCAGCGTGAACAGCACAGGTACCCTATGGGAAGCCCTAAAGGTGGTTATTAGAGGCAATGCAATTGCCAAGGCAGGGGTCATCCAAGCTACACTTGCAGGGAATTGTCCTCCGCTGAGGATGCAGTGCAAGCACTGATGCAATCCCATGCTGACCAGGGGGATAGGGAGGCAAAGGAAACAGCTTTACGGCAACAATGCGTGAACTGCCGGGACCGCTTGGGCAAGCATAGCTATACCAAGTAAGTACATAGAGTGGCAACAGGCAGAGGGGGACAAGCCGGGCAGGCTTCTAGCATGGCTATGCAAAAAAGAAGAACAACGCACACTCATTTACTCAATACAAACTCAACATGGCACCAAATGTAACACCCAGGAGGGTATCAATGCAGTTTTCTACAACTTCTACCGCAGTCTATATCAGGACACACACACGCACACTCCCACAACTACAGAAGAGGTCATGAGTGAAATAGATCCTCCTAGATTGAGCGAGGAGGCAGTACACAACCTAGACACAGCGATCACTGCAGAGGAATTGATCAAACAATAAGGTTGCTACCCACGGGGAAAACCCCATGCTCGAATGGCCTGCCGAGCGAGTTTAAGGAATTTGCAACAGAATTGGTACCCCCAAATCCTGAATGCTCTGACAGATGCATATGATTCCGGCATCCTTCCGCCTAGCCTCAGAGAATCAATAATAGTAACCCTACTGAAATCCAATACGCCACCACAGGATTGCAGCTCATACAGAACCATGTCTAAGCTTAACCAGGATAGCAAAATCCTAGCGGCAACGTTAGCCAACAGATTGAAAAAGGTAATACATACATACGTGTATACATACATACACGAGTGCACCCCGACCAAACGGGATATGTGCCGGGCAGAAATATGTCCTGGGTACCTAAGAAGACTACACCATATTATGTATAGCACGGCCTCTTGGTATACACTGTGCGCCATAGCAGCTTTGGATGCCATAAAATCTTTTGATTCCATTAAGTAGGACTGGCTACACACCACCTTACGTAGGCTGGGCTTCTGCCCGTACTATTTACGGTGGGTGGAAATATACAAAGATCCAGTGGCAAGAGTCAGGACAGGCAGGCACTTCTCGAAACCCTGGGTGCTGGAGAAGGGCCCTAGACAGGGCTGCCCATTATCCCCACTGCTGTACGTTTTGGCAATGGAACCAGTGGCTACATATTTGCGAAAGGAATACGTGACAGCGGACATCCCGGTTCTAGGGACACACCACCTGATCTCTATGTATGCAGACGACACCCTCATATATGTGCAGAACCCGGAAAACAACCTAGAACTCATAATTGAAGTACTTACATGCTTCTCACAGATCTCGGGCATTACAGTCAGTATGGACAAGTCGTCTCTGTTCCCACTGGCTGGACTAGCTAGAACACAACCTAACAAACTCCCTGCGTTGGCCCTAAAATGGAGCACCACCACATATCAGTATTTAGGGGTCGACATATACCACGATCCGGCCGGGGAACATGATAATAACACGCAAAAAGCTCTAGTGGGGGTTAAGAACTATATGGCATTCTGGACCAAATTGCCTCTTTCTTTGATCAGTATGGTGGTACTGTTAAAAATGGTCGCCCTCCCACGACTCCTACATTACTTTGTTAATGTTCCATATAATATACCCAAGGCCATCTTTAAAACTATAGATTAATTGTACAGGGAATTCTTGTGGCATAACAGTAGATGCACGATAACACTTTCTTCACTACAGAGACCCTACGAAGTAGTAGGCATTAGGGTGCCTCATTTCGAGATGTATTACATAACAGGGCAACTGCAATTTGTGATGGGATGGCTGGTGGACAAATCCACCTTAGATACTGGGTTACTCCAACCTGCAGAGCTGCGCATCCTTCTGAAAGAAGTGTTGTGAAACAAACGGCCGAGAGTGGGTTGTCACCCTTACTTAGTAACACTGGGCACTCAGTTGTGGGACAGGGCAATGGCATTCCTTAAAATGAAAGACCCATTCTCGGCACAGATTCCTCTGGCTTTGCTAGTCCCAGATGCAACTCAAGTGTACCTGGGTATTCTGATACATTAGGAACCAAAGGGCATTGCCACAATAGGGGACGTGCTCATGGATATGGCTTTTACACCCTTCCAGGAGCTAGCTGACAACCCAGGCCTACATCACGGACAATTCCTGCTACATCGATCCATTAGCAATGTGATTGTACGTAGATGGCCTACGTATGGGGAAATATCGGAAGCACACTCAGTGATAGACACCTTGTATGACATTGCTGAAGGCACACAGTAAATCTCTAAGCTTTATGCCTGTCTCCTTACGAGCAGACCCTAAACTGAGACAACAATAAGAGCTAGGTGGGAGGAAGATCTGGGAACCCCGATTCAGGACACGCACTGGGCTCATATACTGCGATACCACAAGAAGGTATACCGGAACGCAAGATTGCAATTGATCAAATTGTATGTAACACAACAAGCATACTTGATCCCTAACATGATCTCCAAATTCCCTGGAGCAGTGGCACAACACTGCCCTAGATGTGTGGCCTCGGATGCTGGCATACTGCACATGTTCTGGTCCGGTCATATAATAAGTCAGTTCTGGGAGAATATAGTGGACAGATTAAAAAGAGGTAATCTTAATATACACCCACTATCGTCCGCAGCCTGCATGCTTGGCCGGTTTACACACCATGAACATTTATGTTCTGATTCTAGGATGAAAGTCTTGGCATTTGTACTAGCTAAACACAGGATAGCGATGGCATTGAAGTCCCAGCGAGATCCCCACATAACAGACTGGTGGCGGGATCTCAAAAAAGGGGCACTGGCCGAGACAACAGCATGGAGGCGAGCAGCACACGTAAGCCTCTCAGACACCAACGTGGATGGAACATGCTTGTCCTATCGCCGTTTTCATCAGTGACACTAGAAACGGAGATGAAACAAGTACCCTGAACAACCATACAAACAGACTAACCTAGAATAACATGAGTAGTGAACTAAACACCTGCATTACAGGCAACATATGGGGGATGGTGTCCCGAGGGGGGGGAAGTTTGTTGGGGGTTAAAAAAGACAAGTTGGTCATTTTCATATGTTATTACTGTGACAGTGTGGGAGAAATGCCTGATTTTACATGATTCCTTCCCTTTTGTTGCTTTGAAGGCTGTGTATATGTGTAACGTTAAAACTAATAAAAGCTGTTAAAAAAAACATTCAAAACACCTCAGAGGGTCTAGCGATTGCATCATGTATTAAATCCCTGGACTTAAATAATGAACGGGATATAGTATATTCTTCTACCCGGAAAACACAGTAAATAAAGTGTAGGCTCTTTTTATGAAACCTAATTGGGGCAGAAATACTGTTGTAATCTGATCCCATGACTTTTTTCTCTTATTCTACCTTTTACTGCTGATTCCTTTGCAATTTGTGATAGAATGGGCAGAATGTAATGGTTTTTAATATCTGGTTTTATGAATGTCTATTGTATGATATGGTTAAAATGGGTGAAATGTGTTAATCATGCAATTTACGATAGAATAGATAGAATTTAATGATTTGGTTGTATATATGTTGATTGTGTGATATTGATATAATGGGTGAAATATGTAAAAGTTGTAAGAGGAAATTGAGGGTTCTTACGCTTGGTTTTATAAATGTTGATTGCATGACATCGACGATATGTGCTAAAACCGTCCATTTGGTGGAATAACGTCTCCTATTATGATTGAGATGTATGCAATTGTTTTAGTATCCAGGTCCTACAAATTGGCAATATTTATAAAAATGTTTGTATTTGTTTTTAGGGATTACAGCATGCTACAGCTCCGATTGATGCAGCTTCTTGCAATTGATCGACGCATCTTCTTGCAACTGGCGTGTGCTTTGCGTTTACAAAGCTCCATTTTGCTGATATGTCCAATTTGAAAAACCTGTTGAGGTTTCCTTTCACTTATTTTGCTATGTGTACTCCACCCTTCATCCTGAATTGGTATGTTCCGGTTGCCAAGACAACATCACGTTTGTCCCGACACGTTGATTGCACTACACGTCACGTCGCGTAGCGAATATAACCAGACGTTCGAAACCACATGACTTTACGCTAGTCCTGCGAGCAGGTAACCTAGACAGCAGTCCACTACGAAGAGCATTCAGTATCAGACGGTGAGAACCCTTTGCCCGAATGTATCCTGAATCCACTCTATTCTTTGAACGATTGCGGGAACTGACTCCCATCTTCCACTCGTCGTTTATTATACTAGGAATACCGCTTGCTAACTTGGCACGCGGTGCCCACTTTACAGACCTTACTGATCCTGAACGCTGACCGCCGTGCAGCGACGACTCGGTATCGAACTGATCACTGAACCTTCTGATTTGCATCCGATTGGTAGGTACCTGCACTAGAGCTGCTGTACCAGAAGTACATTGAGATTCTGTATGTGTGGTCCTACTAACTGGGGCACGTTTTGCTTTTCGTTTCTTGCCGCGCAAATTAGGATGAACTCCGCCTGGATGGTCCTTTCTTGCTGGACGGCCACTCTTCTTCGCGATTAATGCTTGGCAGCAGCCCTTTAAGACTAAAGGATACGCTTTACCATCGTATCTTTCTATGTGGTACATTCTACGATACAAGTAAGCAGTAACTCTTGCACCTTCCTCAGCGTGTTGACACGTTTATGAACATAGAATCATTATACTTCTCTCTTCTTCTTGATCTTTTCCAGCTCGGAGGAGAAGTAGACTATACCACTGATAGAATTTAGAATAAGCACAGACAGTCTCTCATCACTGAGTGGACTGCCTCATGTTTGATTCAACCACCGAATACCCCATACTTAGGGGTGTTTGTCTCACATCTGAAGTGGTGAGTAATACCCATCGAGAACTTTAACAGCGAGAGGACTCTAAGATTCCCTCAACGATTTATCTAGTTATTATGAGCACAAGTTGAGTTCAGTTCCCCCACGACATGGACTAGACTTCTCCCCACTCCACCCTCCTTATTTGGTTGTATCCCCTTATTGTTGATGAGTAGTAGTTACGTTTATTGTTGCTGTCACTACAAATGAAGGAGTGCCCCCAGTTTTTTTTGGTGGGTTCTCGCTAATTAGAATTGATCATCTATTTATCTGCTCTTGACTGATTTATAGGAGTCTACCGAGTATGGGTTTAGTAATTGACGCCCTTTATACTCTCTTTTCAGATGTGGAATTACTCTGCTGGTCAAGCATAAAATAATTTTATACTCTCTTTTCAGATGTGGAATTACTCTGCTGGTCAAGCATAAAATAATAAAAACTGACCCCTGTTAGGAGTTGACCTTACGGAGGCTATTTGAATACAATACTCTCTGTTGTATCTGGGAGTGATTGTATATGCTCCCTTTTTGCTGTTTTGCGTAAATTTGTATTACTGTATGTCTAATATTGTTTTCTTAACCAACTCCGAATAACATATGTTTGGGTTTTGTGCAGGCTTTCCCCTGGTGAATTTCTGTTCAATTTCTTTACGACACACTCCAGAATGAAACATGTTGGGACGAATTTGAATGAGAATGAGTTTTTTTGAGTGATGGGTCAGTACGATTGAAGTGACAACGTGTGATAGATGGTTCAATTTTCACAGCACATGACACATTTTCAATTGATGGGTATTTACCGATTTTGTCCATAAGCTGAGAAGGTATTGTCCATTATTGCCTGCCTATCCTCTTTTGCATATGTGTATGTAGATTCTGTTATTTGGTGATTTGTTTTTTTGCATTTCTTTAAAGTTTGGTGTTTCATTTTAATGCTGTAGTGTACTGAGCACTATGACCTTTTACTGTGGTTTGATATTAATAAAAATGTATTGATTTATTTTTGTACAATGGCAGTCTTGAGTGTGTTTATAGAGACTTGAGGTGCACCAACTTGACCAGCAAGTATAATTTCTCTTGTTTGAATTGAGATTCTCTATCTCCTAGTGGTCTGTTGTCTCATGTTCAAGGCTTCGCCTATGTTGAGGATACACTAGAATTGGGATTGTACCCTCCTCTTACCTCCCTTCTTGTGTTTAATTTGTATTTGTTTGTTAAAAAGGTCCTATGAATTGTTAATATTTATGACATTTTTTATTTCGGTGTAATAACGCTAACTATGATGAATTGAGATGTATGTAACTGCTCTAATATCCAAGTTTGTCTCGTAAAATTGTGTAATGTATTTTATTCTATTCCTTTTATGTATTTCATTAGATATTAAATGATGTAAAGGTTTCTTTTGTAAATCATATACAATAAAAAAAAGAAAAATAATTATTCATGGTGAAAATCAAAAACTCTTTCATACATTGCGAATGTAAATAGTAGGTCGCAGACAAATCTTGTGTGATATTCATATGCTTTGATTGCTAATGTGTGTTCTATAGACTTACAAAGCCTTCTCAACAAAGCTTGTGAAATAATAACAAAGTTGCCACTCAATGATATTCAATATTTGAATTAAATGTTTAGAGTCTCTTATATATATATGATGTAAGTTTGACCACTAAAGGTTGTAAGTATTCATTTTCAGTTTTCCACCCTATACCGCTTCGTATCGGTCTCACCTCTGGTAGTTCTTGAAATGGTTTATGCATAATACATTGTAGGGGTAATAGGATTCTTCTGCCATAGAAAAGCGCAGTCTTTGTCCAATAAGATTCCTTGTTCATGCCAAGTTTGTTGTATTCTTCAAAAATTGCAATGCATGGATTTGTATTCAATTGAATGTAGCAATCTGGTGTATGAGATGTTTAAGTGCCATTTTATTATATAATCAGTCCTGTTTAAAATAACAATGTTGCCTCCCTTGTCGTCCTCCTTAATTACAATTGATCCATGGACAGATTATTAAGTGCAGTGCGTTCCAGTGGTGATAGGTTGTCATATATTCTCATTGTTTGTTTAGACATGTACCCATCTATGAAGTGATGCAAATCTGAAAGGGTCGCCTTTAGTGCTATTCTGTGATGTCGCAGGAGAACATTTAGATCTAACCTTCAAACTAGAATTTTCTATGACATCCAAATCTATCTCTAAATCACGTATAATCTGAGTGCCTGTGATTTGAGTATCATAATGTAGGGACAAATGTAGCATAGTGTCTTCTAGGTTTCCCAACTGTAAATGTGCTAGGTGTGATCTTCGTACTCTGATTTGCTGTTAAGTTATGAAAATATTTTTTATCTTTAAGCTTTCTTACAAACTTGTACGGATTGATCTAAGTTTGACATAGCCGCTGTCCCAAATAAAGGTGTAATGAACGACATCCACGTATGTGTGGAAATGAGGCAGGCCAACAAATCCATAGGAAGAGAATGACAGCCAGGAATGCATCTGGATGATATGGTCAGCCTGTTGAATGGGCCTGTGAAGGCATCATGAGTCAGAACCAGACAACAGGTTCATGTTCTCTTAACACAACCTTTATTCAACTTAAAAGGCAAGGTGGATGCATGCCTAACTTGCCCTATGCTAAGGTGCGATTTCCCTACCTAATGAAAACCAAGGATACTCTTTGTCAGGAAATCCAAAGTAAAACATCCATCTGTGTCCAAAACCTATACTTGCTTCACAACTAACTCCCTACAATGTGTAGCGATGGTAGCATCAAAAAGGAATAGTGATCAAAGTAAAGTTCAGAGCTTCATATAGCTCTCTGGGTTGTAATCCACTCCCCTTCCCCAAGTCCAAAGTAGTTCATCAAATGCAGGGGTTCTCTTCCCCAAGTTCAAGATAGTACATCAAATACAGGGGCTCCCTTTCCCCAAGTACTTTCCCAGCTTATAAAACAGAAACAGAGGGGTTTCTTTCGGCAAAGTTGAATTCTTCCAGCTTCCAAAACAACACTTGACTTAAATATCACACCAAAGTCTTTGCACAGCCCAGGCTTATTTGTAGGTGGTTTCAGAGGAATTCCATTCAGGAGTACCTGGTCCAGGCGCAGTTGTCGGACCACACAGTCCACCCATTACCGGTTACACAACCGGTACACTTCCTTGATTGTTTTTCCTTCGACATCAGTACACTGCTTCTTCTCAGCAATGAGGGTTGTTTCAGCTTGTATTTGATGCTCAGCCAGCCAAGCTAAAACTTGGTCTAAGGATAGCATAGTGTCTGGAGGTGATACGGTTTCACTTAAACTTCCTTCAGAATCGGGGATAGAAACAAATTCTGAGTCCCTTTCGGTTTCAGGACGGGACTCAATTTCGATTGGACTGGTTAAACTCTTGCCCTAATTCGGGAGTCAGGTGGGGAGGAATAGCAGGGGAAAAATCGCTTTCCAGGACTAAAAGAACCTAATGCCCTGGGTTCAATAAATACTTGGGGTTTCCTGATCTAAAATAACCTATCGTATCATATCATCATATCATGTTCAAAATATTTTTGTCCCAGTGTTTCAAATGATAGGTGGCCAAGGGAAGAGTGTCAAGAAGGATCTGTGATCTATATACTAAGTCTTGACACTTAATCAGGATCTGCGATTGGGTGGAAATTAGCCTCTTGATGGTTGCCACTTTGTCCTGGGCCTGAAATCTCAGGATTGTTTGCTTCCTAGAGGATTGTTGGACTATAAGCAACATAAGGGTTCCCCAATTTGTACCAATCCAGAACATCCTACTACTGATGCCATTTGTGAAGGCATCATGAGTCAGACACAGACAACAGGTACAAGTTCTCTTAACAAAACCTTTATTCAACTTAAAAGTCAGGGTGGATGAATGCCTAACTTACCCTCAGCTAATATGACATTTCCCCATCTAAAAGAAAACTAAGGATAGTCTATGTCAGGAAGTCCAAAGTAAAACATCTGTCTGTGTCCTAAACCTATACTTGCCGTCACAACTAACTACATACAATGTGTAGGGGTGTCAGCACCAAAAAGGAATAGTGTTTACTTTAAAGTTCAGAGCTTTTTCTAGCTCTCTGGATTGTAATCAGCCCCCATTCACCAAGTTCAAGATAGTGCATCAAATGCAGGGCTCCCCTTCCCCAAGTTCAAGATAGTGCATCAAATACAGGTGTTCCCTTCCCCCAAGTTCACATCTTCCACTTACAAAACAATTTGATTTAAATATCACACCAAAGTCTTTGCAGAAGACAGGCTTCTTTTTAGGTGGTTTCAGAGGAATTCCATTCAGGAGTACCTGGTCTAGGTGCAGTTGTCGGACCACACGGTCCACCCATTACAGGTCACACAACCAGTATCCTACCCTGTTGCTTTTCCTTTGACATCAGTACACTGCTTCTTCTCAGCAATGAGGGTTGCCTCAGTCGGATGTGTCACACTCTCCTGACACAGTATTGTGGCTTGTTTTACCACCTTGCGCTTGTTAGACCTCCTTATATTTACTTGACTCTTGCCAATGCTTGTTTCCTTATAATGCAAAAATGAAAGGGGTACCTGTTTTAACGTCCCTAGTTCTACAGGTCAATTAATCAGAAATATACAAGAGACAGAACTAGTAGACAGGGTTAGGGATGACGAGGTGCACAAATAATTTTTAACTTGGTTTGAATTCCCAAGATTTTTAGTTTATTTTATTCCAGCATAAATGCTATATCTAAAAACATATTAAACATTACTTACAACACTATGGCACATTCGTTTTACCATTCATTCACATTCATACAATTCTCATCACTCTTTCATTCCACAGTTCATTTTTTAGAAAAACGGTTTATAAAAAACAGTTGACATCTGCTATAACTCGAGATGATTATAATTCATTATAAACTATCCCCACACATTTAGGGTATCATAACAGTCTGTGTTCTCTTATTTACACAGATCCACGTCGACACGTGTTTCAGTTGCTCTCTGCGAGAATCACCATTGGTACTCTCTCTGTACGGCAACCTTCTTCAGGACAAAACAACCCATTTTTCAAGCAGAAATATTGGCATGGGCCACACCATCTATAAAAATACATAAAACACCCAATGAATATAGTGCACTATCGTCAATCCTTTTCAAATTATTTGATTACATATTACTATGGTGTGCTATAGACCATCATCCCACTCACCTCCTATCCAATGGAGTCAGGAGGGGCAGGATGTAGAATTCAATTTCAATACAGCGTAGTTACAATCTCGGGATGTAGTATTCAATTTCCATACATCAAGGTTGGAATCTGGAGGATAAGTGTCCTCTGATCTAGAGAGTTAAGGCATATATCTGTTACCATCTATTATAGCCAATTCATTAGGTCATAAAAGCCAAATAGTTTATATATTAGCACATTACGATTGTTACCCATAGATGTAAGGAGGGTTCTGTCACTTACTCAAAAGGTAGAAACAGCCGTGGATTGCACTGTTGATTTATATTTAATGGAGCAAGTGGTTTATATTGCCCAGGCTTCTCTTTTTTCACAGACTTGTGTTCGGTTCACAGGCACGTGAGTCTGTAAAAATATAGATATAAAGAGCTTAATTAGTTTATGTAAGCTCATTGAGACTAACTTCACGTTTAGACATTGTCCCCTTTTAAAATGTGTTTCAAAACACACTAGTGCTCTCAATAAACAGAGTAAAGGGTGAACACACGCATTTAGTAGATGGTTCTCACACGCGCTAAGAGCGCATGGATCTCTAATATTTCGATCACGGAGCAGTCTATGTAATTAGTTGGGGAACGTCACACTGTAGTTGTCCCCATCAATACTCATGTTCAATCATGGGGGAGTTGCTTCCTCTTATTCTTAGTTTGTGAATATGGCACATGCCCTTCCATGTTAAGAACCGCGTAATTGTCACTCTTGCATTATTTTAACTAATCTCATCCAGCGGCTGTTACATCTGTTCCAGCTTACCTGACTCTCGTCGTCCGGGGGATTTGTCTACCGGGTGCACTGCAGCGTTCGAGTAGCAGCCGGCGAGTACGCGCTAAGCAAAAAGCCACGCCTCCGCGTGCTCGTGCTCATAGAAAGAGGACTACAGAGCACACGCGTACGTGAGGGAGATTTTCCTCACTTCCCGAATTTTACGTCAATTTCTCATTTTGCGTATTTTATTTATTTTACTTCGTTTTGTTTGCGGCCGTCCCATTCTGATATAATAAGATTCTCTAACAATTATTATTCACCGGAGGCGCGGGTTTGTAACGCCTCTATGTTGGTCATAGAGATCAAAAAAGACTGTTCATCTGTCATATGTCAAATATTTTCATTGCCTTCGTACTGTGGACACACACGTTCCACTTTTGAACATACAGTTAGTTTGAGTATGGGTGCGGACAAATGTAGAATGTATAAAAAAATGTGTAAAAAATGTGTAAAAAAAATGCAAAGACACAGATGTTGAAAAAACACGACCAGAAATGCAACAATCACTATCGCATCTCTCAAGTGCACTTAAAAAGTGACATATATATATCAGGAAACGTTTATGGGAAGTGTTCTCCTTATTTTTAATTCCTTATCCAGTGTCACCTGCAGAATATTTTACATATTCGTAATTAGGTGGTTCCACTCCACTGTTAGATTCAAACCTTGTTTAACTATATCTAAAGTATGTATCCAGCGTTGTTCCTTTTGGTGTAGAAGGGTGCCCTTATCGCCACCTCTCTTGGAGGGTTTTATTGTTTGTAACACAAACCAAGTTAGGTCTGTGTCTTTGTGCCCATATCTCCAAAAATGTTCCACAAGCGACTTGTCCGCCACTTTATTCCTTATACATGATCTATGTTCCGAGATGCGCTGTCGTGCCTCCCTGATAGTCTTACCTATATATAATAGGTCACAAGGGCATCTGATTACATAAATGGCATTCTTAGTTTTACAGTTGGTATGTGTTTTAAGTTGCCATTTCATCTGTCTGTATTCAAAAAACGTTCTTCTGCCATTGGACAAGCTACACATCCTCTTATGATGGCCTATCACTGGGGGCAGTCCCCATTGGTTTAGTATCGTCTGGTTATTTTTTGGCTCCACATATGTGTGTACCAATTTTTGCCCAAGATTTTGATTTCTTTTGAAGGCAAACATAGGTCTCCGATATAATGACCCCTTTTGTTTTACAAGCTCCCAATTGTGATTGACTATCTTCTTAATCTGGTTGCTGATTGGATTGTAAGTAGTCACACACACAAGTCGTTCTTGTTAGAGAATCTTATTATATCAGAATGGGACGGCCGCAAACAAAATGAAGTAAAATAAATAAAATACGCAAAATGAGGAATTGACGTAAAATTCGGGAAGTGAGGAAAATCTCCCTCACGTACGCGTGTGCTCTGTAGTCCTCTTTCTATGAGCACGAGCACGCGGAGGCGTGGCTTTTTGCTTAGCGCGTACTCGCAGGCTGCTACTCGAACGCTGCAGTGCACCCGGTAGACAAATCCCCCGGACGACGAGAGTCAGGTAAGCTGGAACAGATGTAACAGCCGCTGGATGAGATTAGTTAAAATAATGCAAGAGTGACAATTACGCGGTTCTTAACATGAAAGGGCATGTGCCATAGTCACAAACTAAGAATAAGAGGAAGCAACTCCCCCATGATTGAACATGAGTATTGATGGGGACAACTACAGTGTGACGTTCCCCAACTAATTACATAGACTGCTCCGTGATCGAAATATTAGAGATCCATGCGCTCTTAGCGCGTGTGAGAACCATCTACTAAATGCGTGTGTTCACCCTTTACTCTGTTTATTGAGAGCACTAGTGTGTTTTGAAACACATTTTAAAAGGGGACAATGTCTAAACGTGAAGTTAGTCTCAATGAGCTTACATAAACTAATTAAGCTCTTTATATCTATATTTTTACAGACTCACGTGCCTGTGAACCGAACACAAGTCTGTGAAAAAAGAGAAGCCTGGGCAATATAAACCACTTGCTCCATTAAATATAAATCAACAGTGCAATCCACGGCTGTTTCTACCTTTTGAGTAAGTGACAGAACCCTCCTTACATCTATGGGTAACAATCGTAATGTGCTAATATATAAACTATTTGGCTTTTATGACCTAATGAATTGGCTATAATAGATGGTAACAGATATATGTCTTAACTCTCTAGATCAGAGGACACTTATCCTCCAGATTCCAACCATGATGTATGGAAATTGAATACTACATCCCGAGATTGTAACTACGCTGTATTGAAATTGAATTCTACATCCTGCCCCTCCTGACTCCATTGGATAGGAGGTGAGTGGGATGATAGTCTATAGCACACCATATTAATATATAATCAAATAATTTGAAAAGGATTGACGATAGTGCAATATATTCATTGGGTGTTTTATGTATTTTTATAGATGGTGTGGCCCATGCCAATATTTCTGCTTGAAAAATGGGTTGTTTTGTCCTGAAGAAGGTTGCCGTACAGAGAGAGTACCAATGGTGATTCTCGCAGAGAGCAACTGAAACACGTGTCGACGTGGATCTGTGTAAATAAGAGAACACAGACTGTTATGATACCCCAAATGTGTGGGGATAGTTTATAATGAATTATAATCATCTCGAGTTATAGCAGATGTCAACTGTTTTTTATAAACCGTTTTTCTAAAAAATGAACTGTGGAATGAAAGAGTGATGAGAATTGTATGAATGTGAATGAATGGTAAAACAAATGGTCCATAGTGTTGTAAGTAATGTTTAATATGTTTTAGATATAGCATTTATGCTGGAATAAAATAAACTAAAAATCTTGGGAATTCAAACCAAGTTAAAAATTATTTGTGCACCTCGTCATCCTTAACCCTGTCTACTAGTTCTGTCTCTTGTATATTTTTGTTTCCTTATAAGACACAGCTTTGTCTCCATTGTATGCGTCAACCTTTCCTGACAATATATGATGGCTAGTTTAACCACCTTTATTTATTTGTTTTATTTTTTGCATTTATAAAGCGCACATGCAGCCCTAGTGCATCGTGGCGCTGTTACAATAGACCTACTTAGTCACAACATATAAACAGAAGACAAGCTGGGTGATATATATCGAGCAGTAAGAAAAAGACAAGTGGTAGAGGGTTACAATGAAGAGTTACAAGATTACAGTCAGTATTACACGGAAAGTGATTCTACTGGATTTGAGGTTACAGAGGAGCCAGTTAGGTCGAGAGTTGTCCTGGGCTGGAAGAGCCGGTGAGCTGGTGTTGCTGTGTTTTTAATTAAAGAGCTTTGTTTTAAGTAATTTCCGGAAGGCTGTGTGGGAAGTTTCATTCCTTAGTGTTGTGGGTAGGGCATTCCAGCTTTTTGGAGATAAAAATGGGAGCCTAGCCCCTCCAGTTTTAGCTCTTTTGAAGGTCGGGATGATGAGCTGGTTAGAGTGGTGGGATCGCTTCGGTCTTGCAGATGTGGCTGGAACTATTTTTTCTGACAGGTAAGGGGGGCTGTATTTGAGGCACTTGTGGGTAATGGCTAGGGTTTTAAAGAGTATGCGCTCTTTTACTGGGAGCAAGTCGGCATCCTTTCTTGCATGGGAGATGTGTTCCCTTTTTGGAATGCTAAGAGCCGCTCTGAGGGCATTGTTCTGAATTATTTGCAGCCTGTTGAGGTTTTTGGCTGATGTGCCCAGAAACAGGACATTACAATAGTCCAGTCTGGCCCCAATGGTAGCTCTGGCTATTGACGGGCAGTTTTTTGCAGCTAAGTAAGATTTGACTGCATTGATGATTTTGGTGGCGAGTGCAGCTGAGAAAGCGATGTCGCTGACTTAGCGCGTCATGGAGAGAGCAGAGTCATTGCAAACCCCCAAGGTTTTGACTGCTGGTGAGACTGTGATTTGAGTGTTCTCTATTTTGAAGGACCTATATATAGAGTGTCTAGCCTATTGAGCGTTTCTTTGGGGCCTATCAAGAGAATTTCTGTTGTGTCTCCATTGAGACACAGTCCATTAACTGTCATCCAAGTTTGTATGGTGGCATACGTTTTAGGTAGTGTCGCAGAGTCTTTTTCATAGGAGCCAGTGAGAGGGAGGAGGACTCGAGTATCGTCCGCATAGTTTTTGTATGCTATGCCGCTGTTGTCCAAGTCATTGAAGAGTGGTAGGGTGAATATATTGTATAGTGTGGGCAAGGTGAAGGAGCCCTGTGGGACTCCGCAGTGAATGGTGGTAGGTGCAGTACTAGCCTGTTCTGAGAATACTTTCATGACTCAGAGGCTGTTGCTTCGATGGAGAATCGGGCAGCCTTCCTAAGTGGTTTGCAGAGATTTGTGTGATCAACGAGATCAAATGCTGCTGACAGATCGAGGAGCAAAAGAAGCGCAGGCTTGCCTTCATCTAGTATTTCTCCTAGTTGGATCTTCAGATCCAATAGGGCAGATTTGGTTCCGTGATCTGGGCGGAAACCTGATTGCCTTTAACCAAGGATGCTGTTTGCATCAAGGAAATGTTGTATTTGCATATGCGCAGCTTTATCTAGAATTTTCAGTAAGAAAGGAACGGTGGTGATGGGTCTGAAGTTTGGAGATTCTGGGTACAAGGAAGGTTTTTTTTAGCAGTGGGCGCACCCATGCTTCTTTCAGGCAGGAGGGCACAATCCCAGAAGTGAAAGAGGTGTTAATGAAAGCCGTCAGGGAAGGAGCTAGTGTGTCTGTGCATTCTTTAATGAGATTAGCCAGGCAGACATCACCCTTGCAATTAGAGGGTTTAATATGTTTGATTTGGGCTAATACTTCAGTCTCAGTTACTAGTCTGAAGGAGAAGCCTGTTTTATCATTGGTGTCCAGATTTTTTACAGGTGAAGAAGAATTTAGGCAAAGCCTTATAGTCTGATTAAATGTTTCCCTGCAGGTGCTCTATTTTATTTAGCATGGCACTTTGGACGCTCGAGCACCAGGTTTTATCCTTCACAAGTTCTTGCGTGCTGGTGGCTGGAACGGTGAGTTTTTTAAATATAGCGAACAATTCTTTAGATTCTGATTTAGCATTAGCGATTCTTACGTAACATGCTGTGGATTTAGCTAGAGTTATGGCTTTTCTATATTGGGTGGCAAGTGTTTTGTATGCCTCTAGTGTGGAGTTCTGAGGATTGGATTGCCATTTAGTGAGGGCCGAACGCGTAAGGGTGCTCCAGTAGCTCTGTAGTGAACCAGAAGTTGGCAGGTTTTTTCCCTTAGACTTTTTACTGGTTAGCGGGGAAATGGAGTCTACCGCTGTTTTGATTGTGTTGTTGTACAGTTCAGCTACGGCCAAAGGGTTGTTGGAGAATGGCGGCCTTAGTGCCAGAACATCTAGAAACGGGAGGATCCTTTCTTTAGTAAGGTTGCTTGTGATGGTGTATTATATTTGGTGATGGTGGGAATGGAGAAGTAGATGACGTGATGGTCCGTCCAAGGGCAGGCGGTGTTGGAGCTGATGTCAGCTGAACAGTTATGGTCTGCTACCCAGTCAAGGATTCTTCTTTTGGAGTGGGTTGGGTGAGTGACTCGTTGCACAAAACCCATGTCAAGGAGTGCTTTTGTTTGAGCCTGGGCTTGTTTATACTTAGGGTCATTGAAGCCAAGGTTGAGGTCCCCCTGAAGGATTGATTTGGTGTTAGTTTTCAGATTGTCGCCTAGCAGATGAAGTACGTTTTCATGAAAGTCCAGGAGTGGGCCAGGTGGGCAGTAAATGATATGGATAGTGATTGTGCAGTTTGGAGAAAGGCAGAGTTTAACTGATAGGGCATCTGCATTCCCTTCTAAGGGCGTGTTTAGTTGCCTAATTGCGAGAGACTCCTCCACCTCCTTTAGAGAGCATTCTGTCCTGTCGGAGTAGGGTGTATCCCTGAGGGAGTGCTAAGGAAATGGTGGGGCCCGCAGCATCGTGCAGCCAAGTTTCGGTGATGGCGAGAGCATCCAGATCCAAGTTGGTGAACATGTCGTGAATCTCTGTGGCATGGACTGGTAGAGAGCGAGTATTTATGAGGGCACACTGGAGTGGGATGAGATAGGAAAGTGGTTCAGACTTGAGCACTTTAGGCTTGGGGATAGGTGGGTCTATGCTAGTGTTGGGTGCCACTGAGGGCATATGGTTGGGGGCGTGAGGGGGCAGATATTCTCGCGCACGTAGATTCGGAAGTAGCAAAGACCTTGGTGCATGCCTAGTAGTTTGTTTCTAGAGGACGTGGGTCTAGGACAATTTGCATGCTGGTGAGGTTCGGTTCGCCACCTCAGGCTAGCTAGTCTGACTGCCAACTGGTCTGTTGGGTGGTTGCCTGATGGGGGTGTTGGGGTGTGGGGTATGGGGAGGATACTGAGGAGGGGAGGAAGGAAAGGGATGGGGGAATGTCTTCTGAGTTTGGCAGCCTATGGGTCATGGTGAGCGGCAGTGACTGCTGGGAATGGCAAATATTGAGGCTTGGTCGTTTAGGCGGTGCCTTAACGGATGAAAGAGCGCTCTGAACCATGTCGGTGCGAGGTGCTGGATGTGGATTAGCTAGGTGGGGTGCAGCGGTAATGCTACCTTATGTTGCTTATCTGTGTGAGATCCCTAGGTAGGTAGAGCTAGGCACAGAGTGCCGATAGGAGAACACTGCAGTATCCTGTGGTCTGAGTGGCACAACTTAAAACAGACGTAGTAAAGGTGGCAAATACAAGAGAATCAAAGAATGACTGTTGATAAAGGGCAGTTCCTCTAGGGATGGTATCTCGGTGGCTAGCACTATGTTGTGAGCCCTTTGGCAACAGGTCAACAATACATCAGGCTAAGTGGTGTGCGCTTTACCAACAGGTTAAACAGTACAACACGTTGTGTTGTATGCCCTTTGGCAACAGGTCAACAATACATCAGGCTAAGTGGTATGAGCGTTACCAACAGGTTAACAGTACAACACGTTGTGTTGTGTGTCTTTGACGATAACAAGTTAACCACGCAATATCAGGACAAGATTGCAGTATATGCATGGTATGTAAAGCGGATACAACGTATCCGCAATATCAATGATTTAGTGAGAAACTATCTGCAACCATGGGCAGGAAGGCTATTGAGGGAACTGCCGGACATAGGTACAGAGCGGGCGAGAAGCAATCTCTGGTGTGACAGGGCCACGTGTAGCTATAGGAAAAACAACAGTTACACCTTGGGTTATTGGATGCTTAGTTGGCACAGAGCAGAAGGGTGGGGGCCGGGCTACTCGGTGGGAGAGTTCTGTTATAGCGCGCACTAGCACCCAAACTGCATCCTTATCAGCGGCGCCGGCGACCAAGCGTGGTCCAGTGAGGGAGGGTCGCGGTAGAAGAATGCGGGGATTAGCAGTGAGTTTCAGATATGCTCGAGCACTCAAGGGACACGCTAGAATCAGATGCGACTGATCGAGTGAAGTTAGAGAATGACTTGATAGTACTTGGAGGTCTTGAGGTCCGGGGATAGAGAGATTGTCTGGGCGATGACAATGGCATACTGGGCAGAGTAACTGGCCCACCACCCTAAGGCCTGGACAGGCACAGACAGACCCTTACGCTGAGACCCTTGAGCTGTGCGGCCAGTATCCGCCTTTCGGTTGTGCCGACTGGGCAAAGAAGATGCCGTTGACCAATAAGGGCGTAGGACGTAGTAGGCGGGCAAGCCACTCAGCAGGGCTGGAGGGGCGGCTGCCATTACAAAATAATGCTGGGGTTACGGTAACAGCAGGTATCTCAACAATGGAAGCCGTATAACAAGCATAGGTTCCCTGCAATGTGCACACGGCACACAAAGATGGAATATGGCAGAGATCAAAAGGTACTATAAACCTAGGGGGCAACGGGCGCTTCCCATCTCACCGTCAAGTTGTCAGGTGAATCTAGAAGCTCGCTTCTTCAAAGTGAAGTGCGGCGACAGTCCGGAAGGTGGGAGAGGGCTTCTGCCCTCTCGTGACGATCCTGTAGCAAGTGCGCTTGTTCCACCTTCAGTGTTTGACCGTCGCCAGAGCTGGTCTCCTTATAATGTACCGTTCTTTGCACTCTCTTTACTATGAACAGTGTTAGTTTTCTCATGCCGTGCAGTCAACTCCTTTTGCTCTCTTGGCTTTGCTAGCACTTGATTCAGTTAATGCAATTCATTATATTCATGTGATTCAAAACTTTACTTTCAGTAAAGTTCACAATCTTTTTTCAATCCTTTCAATGTGCCCACGTATTTCCAACTTGTTTTCAATTTGTTGGGTATTCAAAATGCATTTTAACATGCTTTCAGCACCACAGCTCAATGTTCCCCACTCTCTCTGATTAAACTCACCGGTCGGTCTTACGGCTCCTCGAGATTCCTTCCGCTGCCACGAGTTCCTGTTTCTCCTTGTGGGTGCTCGTGTCTTCTCCCTGCGGTCTCCTCGTGGCTAGCGCACACCCAGCAATGCTTCCACAGCGAAGCAGGATACTTGGGACTGCTTCCTTCGGTCCAGGTCGGCCTCCTTTTCACGGCTTGCCACCGGCCTCCAGATTCTTCTGCTACCGCTTCCTGCTGCATATATTCTGCACTGCTTCACGGGCCACAAGCGCTGCTCCTGCCACGCCGCCACACCGGAGACGTCTCTGCACACAGCTGTCTGTGCTTCCACAGCTGGCCATGCCACAGCTGACTCCATTTGCATCGGGGTTACAGTTTTTAAAGCTCCCGCCTCCATTTCGAGTACAAAAAATCTAGACCGCTCATCAGCAAAGCCGCAGTCCTGTGCTGCTCTTGTTGTCTCCTCCTCGTTCCCAGTACTTGGTTGGAGCTGATGTTGATTTGTTGTCATAAAATGAGGATGTGTTTAGTCTCGGGAGTATAGCTCAGGGGCAACGTGCAGGCCTTGGAAGCAAGACGACACGGAGCAACACAGGTTTGATCCCCGGGTCCGTGCGTAGAAACCTCTGGGTATTAAGCATGTTATAAATAACCTATCATACCATAGGTGTCCTATTCTTTGATACAATTTGGGGGAAACTTTAGGGGAGTCACAGTAAACTAACAAAAACCTATGAAGGCTTGCGGGATGGAGGGTTCGTAGTGAAAGGGAAATGGGGGATACCATGTCTCACCTAAGGATGTCCTTTCCCTACTCCCCAGGTCTCCTCCACCCAGGTGATCCCCCCCTTACATATCCACCCCCAGGGTCCGGATCCAAAAGCGGTGGCCTTTACCTGGCCACCTGAGAAAAGGATACCTGGGAAGAAGAAGTGAGGACGTCCTCAAGTTCCTCAGAGGCCCCAAGTCTTTTCAAAGCTTGACTTAAACAAAGGGTACCACCAAATTGAACTGTATGTGCATTCTAGATACATCACTACATTTGCACTCACATAGGTTTGTTCAGGTACAAATGGCTTAGCTTTGGCATCTCGTCAGCTGCCAAGATATTCCTGGAAAGAATACGCAAAGTGATGCAGCATATACACAATTGCTTTAACTATAGTGATGATATGCTAATCTGTGGTTCAACATTTGAACAAAATGATCAGGCACTAGCGCAAGAGTGTGCTGTACTGACGGAGGCAGGTGTCACTCTAAACCTTGAAAAGTGTGCGTTTCACAAATCGTATATGAAATTCTTCAGACACATTTTCTCCCAAATGGGAATGAGTTCCCACCCGGGAAAAATGAAAGCCATTGCTGAAGTGTTACCTGCTGCTGATGTTGCGAAGTTCAATCGTTCTTGGGGATGGACAGCTATTGCAGTAGATAGATAAGGAATTTTGCCACCACAAGCACACAGCTGAGAGACATTACGAAGCAAGTTGCCATATTTCAGTGGCCTCTAACGAGTGAAGAGGCGTTTTGTCAAATCAAGCAGGACATTGTGTCAGCTGATCACATGGCATATTTTGATGCATCCCTATGAACAGAACTGACGGGAAATGCCAGCCCCGTGGGATCAACACAAATCAGGGAGAGAGAGTCTTTGAGAGCAGTATTAAATATGCCAGCAAGAGTGTTTCAGACACAGAAAGGCGATATTCGCAGCATAAAAAAGAAGGATTGGCCATAGTCTGGGCTTGCAAACATTTCCATTTGTTCTTGCTCGGCAAGTTGTTCACGATAGTTACAGATCATCAGGCATTTCCCACCACTTAAGGCAACCCCAGATGCCAGATGCCGCAGAGAATAGATGGGGCCTCTGTCGCCAAGACTATGATTTCAACATTTTTCACAAGCTGGGCAAAGGTAACAACCCATCAGATTTCATGTCTCGTCATCCTTTTCCCAATCAGACATCGAACAAGTTTATAGTGGAAGAATATGTCAACATTCTCACTCAAACACTCCTGGTTTGGCCAAGAACTATAGCCTTCATTGGAGAATGTACACAGCGTGATGACACCTTACTGAAGATGCAAGAGCTGATCGAGTCCAGAAGATGGGGAATCAGTGTTTCCAGAAGGAGCACAGGTGACACATGTTTCGATGACTGATTTGTGCGCATTCAAACAAGTAAAGGATGAACTCTCTAGGTCAACAGATGGGTTAGTCATGAGGGGCACCCCGGTGGCAATTCTCTCTGAACACAAACAGCAAGTCACTGACTTGACACATCACGGGCCTCAGGGTGTGGTTCCCACCAAGCAGCAGATTAGAGATGCGCTTGTTGAACGCACGATTGGAGAGTCACCAGTGTCAAAGCACGATATTGCTAGACAGGCCCAAATTCCTTTAAATGTCTGACTTACCGGATGCAGTGCAGAGCCATGTAGCGATTGACTTTTTTGGACCGTTGAAAGATGGCAAATACTGGCTGGTAGTCATGGACGAGTACAATTCACTGTCGTATAGATGCTTTCTTCTACTGCAGCCAGCACTGTAATTCCGGAACTTGATAACATTTTCAGCATGGGGGATTCCCGACGTGCCCGAGTCAGTTAATGGACTTGCATTCAGTAATCGAGAATTTGCTTGATTCATGCAAGACATGTGAGTTCACCACATGAAGATAACTCCTCTATTGTCTCAGGCCAATGGCATAGCCAATCGATTCATGGGCAGTCTCAAGATGGTGCTTCAGCGAAATGAGTTACGTTCTACATCACACAACCAGGCGCTGTCCAACATGCTGCGGCACTACAGAAACTCGACACACGGAACCACAGGAAAGTGTCCAGCCGACTTGAGGTTTCGAAGTAAAGTGAGAATGCGGCTTCCGCATCTACCCAGTCAGGAAACATTCCTTGGGACAGAATTGTCTGCAGCAGGTCAGTGCATGCAGCAAGACATGAAGCCATATGTTGATCAGCGGCGACATGCTGTGGGATTTTGGATACAAGGAGGAGGTCGGGTGCAAGACTGTCACAGACAATAGAGAAAATCAGACTCCAGATTTGATCCGGCAGCATTCACAGTCTTGCATGTCAAAGGATCAACGACAACGAGGTCTCCTGATCCTGTAATTACCCTGAACGTGTCCCACTTAAAAAATATTTTGAGAGGATGATGGGTGTGATAAGGAGCAAGGGAGTGAAGTGGTGGTGACTAGACGAGAGACATTGGAAAAAGGGAGTCACCACCTGTACCTACCAGAGCACTCAAATGCATCAAAAGGCCTGTGTGCCTTATTGAAGAATTGTAGAGCTTTGGATAGTCAAAAGGAACATCTCCAGTTTGTTTGGCCGGGGGTGATGTGTCCTGGCGAACATACTTTTAATGCGTGGCATGCGTTACTGACGCGATCAATGATGTGACGGATGAGATGCCAAATGAAATGGGGATGTTGGGTGCCTGTGCTGGAAGGGAAATGCAGCACGCCAGGATTCACACGCCGAGAATGACAGCAGTTCACTTCACACTTGGCTCTGTGTATTTTTCCCACCGAATGGTTACCATCCCCAAAAGACTGGGGTGCTAAAGCTGGAGACTAGATGTCTGGGTGGCACAGGACATAAAGAATCCCCAATTTATTTTGTTTTATTCTGTCCCTTATATGGGTCGCCAATACTTCATTTTGTTTTAGGCCAAGATTAATGGAAAAAGATTGTTAAATCAGCATTGTTATTATCAGTTGTGCAAACTTGTACCGCGGTAGCAAATATTTAAATTGCACTACACATTTGAATTAAGATTCTGTTATTAAAGTGTGGTCTGGTAAGCAGTATTTAATATGTTTGGAGTTTTTTTCAACATTCCGATTATACCCGATATTACCAATGAATGAAAAATGAAATGTGTATCTTTGGCATTATATGAGTTTATGACACTTGCCAACAACAAAGCATTTTACTTACAAGGGGCTGATGGTAGGTGTTGCCCACATGATGCTGTAACGTGCACCATTAATGCCTGAGCGCTATGAATGAGCAGAGAGTGGGGGACATGGACAAAGAGCGAGAATATGTTTAACAATATCTGAATGCCATAAGCTCCTTTCAACAATCATGGCATTCTTTTTTGGCTCCCACTAGTTAATGATCTAGCCAAAACTAAAAATGAGATTAGTTGTACACGCATATACACCAACGTGTATTCATAGAAGCTTGAAGTAATAATTTCACACCAAGGGTAAAGGGAGTTGGCAGTATTGGAGAAGCTAAGAATGACAGACCAGGGAGGAGCAGTTATGCTGCAGTTAGTTATCCTTCCCAATGCCCTAAAGTTTGCACCAGATGCATACCTACCTAAAGCGATGAGGGTGAAAGAGTACACATCAGAAGTACCCTAACAGGATAAATAGTGCAATACATCAACAGTGAGAATACTCAGGCAAGGGAGGAGAAGTGACACACAAAGTATGGGCAAATGGGAACAGCTGCTGCATGGGGGATTAGTCAGGGCGCGTGTATGAGAGAGTTAAGCGGAAGCGTCTGATGTATTACTACAATGGTGTGCTTTGGGGCATTTACCACTTACAATTAATTATGGAATTAAGAAGAATGATACAATGGACTCCTGACATTAATTATCTCTTCCTTTTTATTGTTAATCGTCTCTGTTTAATATGGCAGATAATCATGAATTGTTGAAGACAGTCGGGAGTATGAGCATATGAAAAAATTGCCTTTGTAGTTCTTTTAATGCTGAATATGAAATGTGGAGTTATTCTAAAGAAAGCTGTAAATGTCACCCTCAATGTAATTAGGTCAATAAACAAAAGTAAAACTAAACAAAAACAAAATAGGTTCATGGAATTCACTTTCTTTTTGGCCACACAATTAGCAACCACAAATCGAAATGGGTAGGTAAGCGTTGGAGTGATTTAATTTAAATATTAGTGACCATTCGAGGCACTAGTTAACAGTTATAACATTAGCAGTTCGTATCTGCTTTCAGATCTTCATTTCCACTGGACGTTTTATAGAGATTAGGAGAAAACTCAATTAAACACTGTGTGGGACTTTGCGCATAATCAGCATTCTGCCTACAATTTGCCAGGTACTTTCTAGTAAAATGCACTGTCACTTGGGATGTGGATATGCTCACCAAGTGCCATTTATGCAAATCTGCACTTGTATTTAACAATATTGTGGACCCTTTACTCATTATATATTATTTTCTCTTCCTTTACCCCATCCCCTCTCTCCCTGCTCTTTCCACTTTGGATTTTGGTTTTGCATTGAAATGCATTAATATAAATGGACAAACAACCTTATTTCATGTTTTGTTGTATACATCTCACCAATGTTAACTCTTTGGACAACTAAAATGTATTACTGGGTTTTACTTAGTCAATTACAGACTTATACGCCCTGAGGGCGGCCCGGTTAGGGTTGAAACACGTGTTGGCGTTTTTTCTAATGTAACTTTGTTTTGTGATTTTTGTTGTTGCAACTTCGCAAGAAGGCGATCTTTCTGATGTTACTTGGCATTTTTTTTCTGATGCAACTTTGTATTGTGGTCTTTTCTGTTGCAACGTCGCAAGAAGGCAATTTTTCTGATGTAACCTCATATTGCGTTTTTTTTTGCAAAATTCCAAGGGTTGGAATAAGTGTATGTTATATTTGCATATGATTTTTGAACAGATTGCCTAATAACACAATTTGCAACCAAAAAGTGGCTCTTTCACAGTTCTTTTGCACCATTTACATGCTGACAGTGAGGACTCTCAAGTGTTTTGACACTAAACAAAAATAGGTTTGTTGAGTCTGCTGGGAGAACTTTCTAAACCAATGTGAAAAACCACTGGGATATAAGGTGCTTCACAGAGCTGACCTGCATAAAAGGAGATGGGAAACTAAGGTACCTGCATTCTTAAGGAAAAGACTATCAATAAGGGGCAAGCAGTTACCAGCGGCGAATACAGTGCAAAGCAATTGCCTCCACCTTTGATGCAGCAGGAACCTCAAACATTTTATTCTCACGCATACAGCATGCTTACATTACGATCCAATGCATACAAGGGAAAAGAGAAAATGAGAATGTGCTGCACTCCAGATATTAAAAGTTAGAGGTTATGTAATGGTGTAACCATGTGAAACTACGCACTAGCCATGCATTAGACAGAGGATATGGAATGTCAGGTGGAAAAATCATAGATGCACGCTAGTATGGCCAAAGGCTTTCAAATGTGTATCCAAATATCCTGAGATGTACTGATAACAAACAGCAGTTTTAATTTAGTTTATGAAGGGGGCTAAATTCTACAAGAACATGCCCAATGCATTTCGGTGTATTACCATTGTTTGGGGGCAGATTTTTTTCTAAACAAAAACAAAAAAGGGACTCAGTATTAGCTGAAGTGCAGTACAAAAACTCTCAAAGAGAGCAGAGCAGTAGAGTCCAACTTAAAAAGAGCAAAAGCTGAAGCATGGAGTGTGCAGCCAGATGTGGTTTGAACACCTGCATCGTTCGAGAGCCACGAGGGTTCGCGAAAGATGTGGGAGAGCAGTTAGCACCGGTGGTTCCAGGCGCGGTAGTGCAGCCGTGCCTGGGGGTCGTCCACGATCTGCTGTCCGCCTCGTCATTTCCTATCTTGGTGACGAGCGGCCTGTCGAGAGGCGCAGCGTTGGTGGAGACCAGGGTAGTTGCAGATGCACTGTGCAGCAGCGCAGAGTGGTGGAGGCCCCTGAGTGGCCTTTCCGAGGTCTGGGGCTGCAGCTCTCATGGCGTGTCAGTGTGGGTCCCTCTCGACACAGGAGTGCCGTTTTTGGGGCACAGTTCGCGCTGAGGCGAGTCTTCAGCTGGTGGCCATTCAAAGGTATGACACGCACTGGAGGAAAGGACCCTCGAGCGTGCTGTGCATGTGGCCATCTTTGTGGTGGCAGGCAGTTCATCATCACTCTCATCTTCCTTGTCCCAGTACTTTTGGCAGTGGTTTTGCATCGCATGCATCTTCCTCATCGCAGTACTTTTGCAACAGTTTTGTCTTAAGTGGTGTGCAGGGGTGAAGCGGAGGAAACAATGCAAAATGTGCCTGCCCACTGTCCTTTCCTCAACTCCCCAGGAGATCCTTCAATTCCGTGGGAGCAGTGAACAGATTACTTTCAAGTGTATCTCAGGGCCATTAGGCTCCATATAAATGTTATGGCAGGCGAAAGACCCTACCCTGGCGCAGGCCATTGAAATGGCTAGGTCGATGGAATTGCGGGCCAAGTGTATGAAAGCAGTCCAACTTGAGTCCACTGCTCAGAAAGTAAAAACGATAGAGAATGGAGACAACGATAGCGATGACATCACTGAGGCTTTAGTCAAGGAGGGATCGGTGTCTGCACCACGACACAAGTTGAGTTCACATGACAAACTGAAAAGTGACAAGTCTACTCCTGGAACTTTACAAGGGGCAGGTGCTTGTACTCAAGGAACTCATCCTCAATGGAGATGTCATAAGTGTGGGAACACCAGTCACCGGAATTGTGAAAGAGAGTAGCCAGCTGCTACTGCAGAGTGCTTCTGGTGGGGCACGATCGACACTATGGTAACATGTGCAAGAGCGCCAAGGGGAGGAACAGTATTAGAGCCCTTGGAGAAACAGGGGGGCCCAGCAGCCTACTTACGATCTCAGATGTTGACCACGTCCAAATACTTACTGTCGGCTCTCCAGGTAACAGAGGGCAGTGGGTGCACATGGATACTGATGACATTCATTTGGATGAAATGGTAGATACTGGTTCACCGTACACAATAGTAGATGCCCACGTATTTGTGCATGAGTTGAAAGGACAGCTTCATGAGTTCAGACATTCTCATGTGAGGGACACAGTGTATGGCAAGAGTCAAGTTGCAAGCTACTAGCCAGCCAAAAAAAGTAATTTGCCACCTCAAGTATATACATATGTACAGCACACCATTTAATAACCGTCAAGAATCAAATATCACTAGCAAATGGATAGTGGCAAGTGCACACTTTGCCCCCTGATACAAATATTATAATGCTGATGTTTTCAAAAGTAAACATTATTTTGTATATATTTGTTTTTTAACTTGGTGGTTTAGCAAAGTTTATATAACAAAGGTATGGTGACCATTTACTAAAAATCAGTCGAAAAAGAAAACACATCAAACATTTGTAAAAATAGTGCAACTAGGATTGTGGACATCCATCGGAAGCAAACATATCTAAAAAAAAAAGACCCATATTTTGCACAGCTTGGAGGTGAGGGATTCATGGGTTATTCTGGTCAGTGTTGCAGTCACTCACCACGTTGTTTGTGTTTGGTGGCATGTTTAATATAGTGCAATACTATGCATAATCTTTACTCATGGTTTAGACAGAGGTTTAGTGCACAGCTATTCTATTTAATGATCAAATTAGTACTGAATAGACTTGTTTTTGAATTCCAATGTTGGCCAGTCCCTCTTTACTATTTATCGTAGTGTATTTGTTTGTTCGATGCGGCACGCATTTTAAAAGATCAATGTCTCTTAGTGTAATGTACCTGCATGAGTTATAAAAATAGTCTCCTGACAGTTCCTCTACGTCACCAGTTCCAAATGGATCAGCATGTTAAAATCGGATTGTTTGCAACAATGAGGACCAATATCATTGTTGTTCTCTAAACTGTGGCAACACGCTAAATTGGTTTGCATAAACAATTCAGTACTTGTAAAGAAATCTGTCAACTAATCCAAGCATAACTTCGCTGTATGATGCCCTTCTCTTCCTGCCATGTTTGCATTCTCTTCTTAAATCTCGCATTCTCATGTATTCTCATGTGAAATACTCGATTCACGCTGCAGAACTACGATAAATACTGAGACTTCTGAAATAAAAAACACAGTAAAGCAAAACTCTTCTACACAAATGTCAAGCCCCAAAAGAGACAACGTGCAGAATGACAAATGTTTAACTACTCATTAAGTATTTATATTAGCATTCTATTATGCTTTAAATGAAAGATGGGTAAGTTGTACATCAGAAATTATGCCCATTTATTCATAAATAGGTCCAACAGAACACTAGAGATTAACAGATATAAGACCTCATTATGAGTGTGGCGGTCCAGAATTAAGGGTGCAGGTAGCAGCGACCGGCACTCATTCCGGACTGCCACACTACAAGTCCGCGGGCAGAGGCCATTGCGCCCGGTAGATCAGACCTGCCGGGCGCAACACCACTCGCCCGCAGAGTTTTCACGGAAGCACCAGCACCATTACCAACATCGCCTGTGCTTCCATCTCCCCATTCCCATGGAGTCCTTGTGTACCGGCGCATTATAAATGCCATGTCATATGGGGCTCCATGGGAATGGGGATTGACATTTACCAGCGCTTGACCTCCCGCTGGGAGTTGTAATGTCCCGGTGGCACCGGGAAGTCAGACGCCGATGAAGAGTTACGAGTCTGGCGGCAACCCGCCGGAAGCACAAGCAGGGTTACCGCTGGACTCGTAATGAGGCCCATAGTCATGCCTATACCAAACAATGCATGCATATGTTGAGAAACAGAGAGCGAGTGTTCAAAAGCAAGATGGTGACCTAGATGGTCCTATAGACAAACAAGATGACATGCATTACTCCCCGTAATAGCATTTCTGATGGTTGTATCTGCTTAGATTCACATGCTGTGCATATAGTCCAACATCTAGTGGTAATTGCAGAGTATTGCATCTTTCTTTCGAAGATCAAAATGGACGTCGACATGGGCGTGACTAACACTATCCCTAACGTGACGTGTAGTGTACACAAAATCCCTCACGTGTCGAGGTCCCTCTGATTGCATTTTTTCTGCCGTGAGGGAGCCTTCTAGTCAGCGTGATAGAGAAGGTGTAAGAAGTCTACGTTCCTTCTACTCCACAAGGGGAAGAAGGGTGGGTGCATGTGAATCTAAGCGGATACAACCATCAGAAATGCTATTACGGTGAGTAATGCATGTCTTCTCTTGTGGATCTGCTTAGAATCACAAGCTCTGCATAGACTAGTGAGCAGTGCCCAGAGATGGCGGTGGGATGTGTCAAGGAACAGTAGCAGAGAGATGTCTTAGCACTGTTTGTCCCACCTGAGAATCAGACCAGAGTGTGTATACAGGCAGTAGTGTTGTGTAAAGGTGTCTACAGAACTCCAGGTTGCTGCTTTGCAAATGGAATCTAGAGGAACATTTGCAATGAATGCTATGGTAGCCCCTGTGCCCCGGGTAAAGTGTGCGTTAGGCATGAAGGATAGATCTCTCTTGGCAAGAGTGTAACACAGTGTGATGCATTTTACAATCCACTTGAAAATAGCTGATTTAGAGACAGGGTCCCCTTCTCTACCAGCTGCCACTGAAATGAAGAACTGGTTTGTTTTCCTTAGTGGCTTTGTCTTTTCCAGTAAATAACCACCCTCCTTACATCCAGTGTGTGGAGGCTTCTTTCTGCCACGTTAGTGGGATTTTGGAAAAAGGTGGGTAGTTCTATGGACTGGTTTACATGGAACTTTTGAGATAAATTTGGGCGCAAAGCATGGATGTGTGTGCAAAAACCACCTTGTCTTTGTGATTGCGACGAGTGGGTTCTGAACTGAAAGGGTCTACAGTTCACGAACACTCCTTATAGAGGTGATTGGCACCAAAAAGGCGTTCTTGTAGGTGCGTGCTTTAGGGCTAGCCTTGGGAATTGTACAATCGGACCGAAAACAAAAAGGTCTGACCGTACAAAAAGTCCAGAAAATGCTACCACCAAAAGTTCGAACATCAAAAGTTCGAACATCAAAAGTTCGAACCTTTGGTGGTAGCATTGTAGGTAAGTATTAAAAAAAAGACTGCGTGGGTGTCCCCCACAATACCCCCCTCACTATACTGCGTGGTATAGTGAGCGGGGGCTGCGGGGGAAACCACTGCAGCTCCCGAAAAAAGATAAAAAATAAATGACCCTGAGGCGCCGGTTCCCAATCACGGAAGTGAAAAGGAACTTTCGCTGCAGGGACACAGCGCGACGCAATGACAGGTAAGTGGGGTGTGGGTATGTTGGGGGTGTGGGTGGGGGGGCGTGGGGGGTGTGTCATGGGTGTGGGTATGTAGGGGTTTTGTACGTGTGGTCGCATGGGAAATGTACAAACCTTTTGTGGTTCGTACATTTCACATGCAAACTTTTCGGCTGTGGTAAAATCATCCGCGGTCAGATCACGTAGATCCTAGCCTTGTGCTATGGTTCAAAGGGAGGTCCCATTAGTCTGGTAAGAACAACATTCAGCTGTCATCCGGGAGCTGGGTTGGAGATAGGGAGATGAAGTCTCTTTACCCTTTCCATAAAGGCTTTAATTACAGGAATTTCCCACCATGAAACCTTGCTCTGGGACGTGATGTACGCCGAAAGCGCGGCTAGTGGACTTTTAAAGAATCGAAAACCAGTCCTGAATCAAACAGATGAGTTAGGTAAAGGACAATATCTTTAGGTGAGCAATCAATAGGATTATTGCGCTTGGCATTACACCAGATAACAAAGCGCTTCCACTTGCTGGAGTAGCAATATCCGGTGGTAGGTTTCTGTGCCTCGCTGAGTATGTCCATGCATCTCTGAGTGTTTGAAGGCATGATATGGTATGATATGATATGGCATTTGTAACTCGCCTATACACAAGTGTTTCAAGGCGCGACGAGGCAGGGAGGGGGGAACAAGGGGAAGACAGACAACGATCCTACTAGGCCAGGTGTCATTCAGACCGCGCAAGTGCAGGGGTAGGGGGAAGGGAAAAAGTGCAAGGGGAATAAGTAGAATAGAAATAAAATAATAAATAAATAGGGCCAGCTGGTGGCAAGTGCAAGGTAAGTGCAGACAAGTTCTGGTGAGGGGGGGGGGGGGCTGTATTGATACAGAGACAGTCCCGCAGTGCAGGGGTTGCCAGGGAGGCAGTGCAAGTGAAGAGTGACTGGGCCCAGGACCGAGGTCGGTGACAGTGGCCCAGTTGCAGAATCTGTGCAGTTTTGGTGAAGAATTTAACAGGGGAGAGGGAGAGAGAAAGCAGAAGTGAAGAGGAAGGTCTTGAGGTGCTTCCGGAACCGGAGATGGTTCTCCTCAAGTTTCAGGGAGGCAGAAGAGATCAGAGCATCAAGAGTGTGCCCTGCAGAATGAGTAGGCCCAGACGGGAGAATAGAGAGTGAGAGAGAGTCGCAGAGGTCACGAAAGAGTCCAGTGGGGGGACAGGAGGCATCTAGGTGGATGTTGAAGTCACCAAGAAAGAGGAGTTGAGTGGTAGAGGACAGGAGTGAGGAGGAGAGGTCAGCCCACTCAGAGAGGAAGGAGGAAATTTGACCAGGTGGCCGATAGATAGTAGCCACCGTAAGGGAATGGCTAGGAGAGAGAGAGAGAGAGTCGGCAGACAAGACATTCTAAAGAGGAGTAGGTCTGCGTGGGAGTGACAGTGGCAGGAATCCACTCAGGGAAAATAAGGGCAACACCCCCCCCTGCACGGTTGGGCCTGGGCACAGAGAGGATCTTGTAACCTTCAGGTAGCAGTGTGTCAAAGCTCGTGACAGAGCTGGCTGTGAACCATGTCTCAGTGAGACCGAGGACGTCAAGGTCCAGTTCCTCAAGAAGGCGACAGATATCGGATGAATGCTTGATGGCAGGGCGAGAGTTAAGAGTGGCAAAGTGGAGAAGGTTGCCATCCTTGAAGGACTTCTGGGGAGGGGTACAGATCAGGGGTACGCCCTGCGGAGGTGTAGAAGAAGGAGGTGAAGAGGGAGTGCGAGAGGGGGCAGAGAGGGAGGGTAGAGGCAAGGTAGCCGAAGACAGGGGGGGGACAGCAGGGGAGGAAAGGAAGTTTATGAGGCGAGGGAAGCGTCTATCAAAGAGGTGAAGGTTGGCCTGAGGGCCTTGGACCAAGACGGTCCCATTAGCGTAGACATTAATGATGGCCTTAGAGGAGCGGAAGGGGGCCAAGAGGACATCCCAATGGGTGCCACCATTAATGGGAAAAAAGGAAAAAGGAGAGAGCACAGAGACCATATGAAGGGTCCATAGGTCAGATGAAGGCACGAAAAAGAGGATGTCAGTGAGAGTTTCCTTAGAGCAGGCACTAGTGTAGGTGTCAGCGATAGGGAGGCCTGGGTTGGAGACCAGGATGTCCTTTTTAAACTTTTTCCTACCAGATTTAGTGAGGAGAGCAGGATAGTCAATAGAGAAGCAGTTAGAGAAGATAGGCGAGATAGAGAGCACCATGGAGTAGGAGGGAGTGTGGGGGCGGGAAGACAGACGATACGAGAAGCACGCAGGCAGGACGTGAGCGGCAAGCCCAAGTTTACCATATTTCAGAACAGTAAATGAGTATTAGGTACAGAGGCCACCTAAGTTAGAGAATCCTGCGAGGGGAGAAAAAACCCAAGTTTACCTCAACTGTGGAACAACGTGGTAGTGGAACAACATAAATGTAGTGTCTCTCCCTGATCTTGGGACAGCATGTTGTGCGTGCACAGCAGCTGCTGGGGAGCGGAGACTGACATTGCCATGAGATGGGAGAACCAAGGCTGGCTGGCCCAGATAGGGGCTATCAGGATCATTGTGACTGGTTCTTGGTGCATCTTGTGCACTATTCTGTTGAGAAGGGGAATCAGGGGGGGAAAAGCGTAGACAAATCTCCCAGACCATGTTAGCCAGAGACCGTTCGCCTTGGAGCGGTTCTGTGGGTAACTGGAGGTGTAATCTGGGCATTGGGCATTTTCCAGAGTGGTGAATAAGTCGTTCTCTGGGAAGCCCCATTCTGCGAAGACGTTGAGTAAAATGTCCTCTTCTAGCCGCCACACATGCTCTACGGGTAGGGGGGGGGAAGTCTCTGCTAAGTACGTCTGCCAGAAGATTGAGTTCCCCTGGAACATCATGTGAGAGAAGGAACATGTGTTTGAGTACCCACTTGCAGATGTTTTGGGACAGTTTGGACACCCCTAGAGAGTGAGTGCCCCCTTGTTTGTTTATGCAGTACATGGTCGTAGTACTGTCTGTGAGGACTAGGACAGTTTTCTCCGGGAGGTGTCTCTGGAAGGCCTTCAGGGCCTTCAACACCGCTAGCAGTTCCAACAGGTTGATGTGATTGGACGCTACAGCTGGAGACCACACGTAGTGCGCCGTCCGTTGAAGGAGGTGAGCCCCCCCCTCCCCATAAGAGATGCACCTGTGGAGAGTGGCTTCTACTGCGGGGGAGGTGAAGGTTTTCCCCTGCAGGAGGTTTACCCTTGATCACCACTACAGAGTCTGACACCACTGGCTCGAGAGCCACTCTTGCATGGGGCACATGTGAAGACGAGCGTGAGGAACTAGGTAGATGTAGGAAGCCAACAACCCCATCAGTCGCATGGCTTTGCGTTCGGTCACCTGGTAACTGGCTACATAGTGAGGTATCCCCTCCCAGACATGGATGAATGAAGACAAGCGACTTCCGAACGGGGAAGTGTGGGAAGGGACCTGTACCGGCAAGTCACTTTGAGGTGGAGGTCGAGGAGCCTCTAGGAGTAGAGTTTCTGCCTATACCCCTGCCTGTATGAGAGCCTCTTTGCTGGTATTGGAAGTTACCGGAGGTAGCCCCCTGAGCTGTATTGCCCGTGGGGCGAGCGGGAGAAGGATTGGCCACGAAAGGACCCGTGTGCGTTAGACCCTGGTAAACGGGTTTAGCCGTTATCTGGCTAAGTGACTTAAGAGTCTCGTGACCTTTCTTTGCATCTCTAGGGCGTCATCAACCGCCTTCCCAAAAAAGGTTGGAATCCTCAACTTGCTTGTTAATTAGAGACGCCTGAGTTTTGAGTTTGAACCCAGAGTTTTTCAACCAGGCATGCCTTTTAAGTAGGGTTCCCTGGCTGAGGTTGTGTCCAGCGGTTTCGGCCGAGTCCAGTGTGTTCTTCAGTATAGTTTGGGTTACGTGTCTGCCTTCAGCCACGGCCGCCACCAGGCGTGATCGAGTGGGTTCTGGAATATCCTGAAGACCATCCTGCACTAGGCCCCACTGAACATCATTGTAGCTCGCCAGGATCGTGGTGTTATTTGCGATCCTTGTGGAGTAGGCCCAGAGGCGGTGACCCGCTTACCCAGGGCATAATGATTCTTGCAGTCTTTGTCCAGAGGGGACTCTGCTGAGGACAGTGGAACCCCTGCCCTCTTCCGAGTGGCTGTAATGACCAAGGAGTCTGGTGTGGCATGACCCCTGATGTAGAGGGATTTGGAGGGTGTTGGGCAAAATAATTTCTCCACCCGGGGGTTGACTGCCGTTTAAGAGACGGGACAGCAAAGAAGGGGTCAGGTGCCTTTTTATAGAATTTAGTAAAGGGATGGCTTGGCTAACCAGAGCCTTTTCCTTGAGGATGTCCTCCACAAAGTCTGTGTCTGGAGTGGCTCTGTGCATTGCAATTTTAAAATGGTCGGCTGCTCTTTTTAAAATGGAGTTGAACAGCATCCGGTCATCAACAGGAGACAAATCTCTTTGTGGAGGAGTAGTAGGGGGATATAGACAGATGATGCTCGGGTCAGCGGTATGCGTCAGTATATGCCAAGATCCCCGGTCCTCCGCCTGATCCCAGTCTGGGTCCTGATCGGCTGGGTCTTGATCAAAGAGGTCAAACCCTTCATAAGACTCCTCCTGGTTCGGGTCATCTGGGACATCCAAGATTGGGGTTTCTGCAATTTAGAGGGGATGGGGCAGGAGTATACTTCCCTAGGTCTCTTCAAGGGTACATTATATTGGTCTGAAAAGTCAATGAATTCGGCCATTTTGTCCATACATTGCTCAAACCTTTCCCTAGTCCATAGAGAGGAAGCTGAATGGTCAGGAGGAGGGAATGGATGCCTAGAAGAGGGAGAATGTCCTAATAAGGCCCTAAAGAATAGTCCTCCCGGCGAGAGGGGGTGCCCTTGTATTCTTTGGCTGCCAAAATAATGTCCAAAAGCTTCTCACAAATCTTCCTCGACTTTATAGAGGGTTTCAATGCGCCTGAATGTGCAGCTGCGGTCGGTGACTCCACTGGGTTCGTCGGCGCTTGCGCGCTCTTGTATGGCGGGTGGACGACACTGTTTCTTTAGGGGGAAATGACCATTCCAGAGGGAGCATTATGCCCAGGTGCATGCCTTGAGTGCAGTTGCATTGAGGGCGCCGAACTGCGAGGTTCGGAAGGTACCGTTGAAATCTTTGGCAGTCCTGCAGGCATTGAGCGCTTCTTTGATGAATCAGTCGAAGAGGCCTTAGGGGTTGTGTGCCTGAGTACACGTGGTGCGTGGGTGCCCTTGTCGCCGGGGTGTGATTTCCTCATAACAGTGCCAGTGGCGTGTCTGTCCGAGCTGGGGATGGGCACTTGGGAGTGCACTGGCTCAGCTGATAGTTTAATGGATTCCGATTCTGAGCCATGGCTTCCGACGGATTCCTCGTTGTCCGAAGCGCCGGCAAGGTTTTCGGCCTGCATAGCGTAGGCCGCCCACCGCTTAGTCCGCCTGTCTTTCAACGTCTTTGGTGGAAAGAGTTTGCAGGCCTTGCAACAAGCGCTCCTCGTGGTAACGAGGAAGACACCGATTGCATCAGCAATGGGTTTCTTTCCAGGGAAATTTGCGGTTGCACAACGGGCAGAATTTAAAAGGAGTCCTCTCCATAGCAGAAGTTAGCGGCAGCCAGACCAAGAAGAGAAAGAGGGGCGACTCCCCCTACTGTAAGGGCCAGCAGTTGCAGAGCAGTTGCAGATGGCGGCAGCAGCAGGAAACCCACGAAGCAGTTGTTAAGAAGGTTGTCTAAGGTGACTAGACGACCGTAGGCCGCGGGAACATATTTAGCAATATAACCTCTTAGGAGCTCCTCATAAGGGACCGACTATGTTGGCGGAAAAAAACAATCTGAGGGACCTCGGCGCGTGAGGGATTTTGGGTACACTACACGTCACGTTAAGGATATTGTTACAGTCACGCCCATGTCGACGTCCCTTTCGATCTTCGAAAGAAAGATGTAATACTCTGCAATTACCACTAGATGTTTGACTATATGCACAGCATGTGATTCTAAGCAGATCCACAAGCATCAAACACCTTTACCTCCACACTTCTAGTCTACAAGTAGGAGTATGTATGAATGCCTGCTACCGCGGGCAAGTACTGTATATGATAACCGTAAACATTACCATGAGAAACCCCTTCGAGAAGGTCTCCATTCACTCACTTGGAGAATAATTGTTATAGTATCTTCTTTCAGAGTTCATATGGCAAGCAACTTCTTTTTCTGTAGGTTTCAATGAAAACACAGAGGCTGCTATCAGAGGACCTAGGTAAGAAAAGAACATGCAATTAAAGTGCATTATATTGGCAAGGTGGAATATAACCATCAGATATACGAATATCACCAGATTTTCTTTCTTTATGAATGTTAGAGAGAGCATATGTTTCTTGCTGTAACCTTACTGTGGAGAAAAGTGCACTGTGTGACAAATAACATTCAACATGTTATCTAGTATACAGCGCACAAGTGCCAGCAATTCACACCAAGGCATACATTATTTTTAAAAAAAATTATTAGCAGAGTTTGCCAATTAATTTGTTCTTGGCTAGCAAACAAACCTATTTAATAAGCAAATTTGTACTAATATATTTTATTTGTCACTAGAAGTTAATTGTATCAAAGACATAAAATAAGCAACAATACAACATTTCTGTGTACCTCTGAAGAAGACATTAGCGAGATTAATGGCAATAAAATGTAAAGATTAGCTGCATGAACGGACACAAATAAATAGATATGATGCAAAAGGCTCTGAAAACAAGTTTTCAGTGCAAGCCTCTGTGCAGCTGAGTGCAGGCAGTGTTGCACAGGGCAGTGTCCCTTATGCTGTATGCTTGCCACATCATTTGCTGTGTAAGGAGATGCTCAGAACGTTCATAAATCAAAGCTCACAATGTTACAGGAAGTCATGGCTGGAGACTAAGTACGTAGTATGGTGTTGCGTCAGGTAAGGTAGTGGTCAATTTCAAAGAGAAAAGATGGCCCTTGTCTGTCATTTATATCAACTGTTCAATATAGCTTTAAAGATCACTTTCAGTGACGGGCAGGGCCAGTAACAGCCCGCCAACATGGGCCATGTAGGCCCAAGTGCAGCATTTCAGCCCTGCAGGCCCATTAAAGTGGTATTTATTGCCATTAGCACCCTGGGCGGCCATCTAGCATGCCAATACGTTTTTGTTCGTTTTTAATGGAACTAGCCTTTGCACAATTCATGCTTCCCTTAAAAATAAATTATACATAAATCCATGATTGAAAATAACTATTTCCAGGATCTGGACGTGGGCCAGGCGATGCACAATTGAGTGGGTGGGGGGGGGGGGGGATTTTGTGGGCTGAGTGGTCGAGGTGTGACACCCCAGTGGACACAGGCCTGGGGCACTGCCTCCAAGAACTGGGTGAAGGCTGGGCAGAGACGTGGGCAGAGACGTAGCAGGCCAGCATGAAATGTGGGCGGCTACATGCACATTATGCTTGTGTTCCTGGCCTCCATACTGGCCAGCTCTCTCCCACAGGTGATAATAAAGCAATCACAATCATAGAGCAAAATGAGCTCTGGATGCTAACTGCAGCGTATAATATTTCAGTGGGTCTGTAGATGTACAAGCCGGATGTAACTATTCATCACTACTTTGCGGAAATCTCTAGTTAGCTCTGTGGATTCATTATATAAGAGGAAAGAAAGAGACTAAGCAGAGTTAATGGTGTACGAGGCAGAGAACTGGTACAACTAGTTGGAATATTGTAGTTTGCAGACACATACTATCAAGGTAGCTGGCAGAAAGCAGCAGGGCTCTAGGACAATGTCAATGAGTTTCGTTCAGCTAGTGGGTTGAGCAGCAGTTGCATAGATGTGTGCAAGCAGCAGGTCACAGAACTACGTTTTCGATCGAAAGCATTTGGCCGTGTGATCATGAGCATTTTTAAAAAGACAATATTATGCGCTTTCCCCAACAAAATTGAATATAGTTGACCCTGTGATTTAGATACAATAACCTAAACTTTACTGAAAAACATGGAGACAATGCAGTGGTTTACAGTAGGAATATTCGAATTATGCATTACACATAGCAGAATGTAGTAGCTTAATGTCATTTAGAATTACATTTTTTGAAAAACACTTCGAAGAGTATGTTTATGTAGATGTGCAAATTCCATGGGAAAGTATTTTTCATATAAAATCCAAATCATTGAGTTATGGAACTGTACATTTCTTGCAAGAATTAAAACTGTGAAGCGAAGAGACAGAACAAACGCAAATGTAAAACGAGATGTACAATGTATTTGAATAATTGTTGGAAGAGAACATTTCTTCTTTTTTTTAATTTTAATAATTGGTTTACTATTTTATGAATGCTTTTATTGTAATTGCCAGTGTTCTTATCTCCTCTATTTTATGTTTTATATTAATTGTGAAAGATTAATCATGTTTTGAATATTAATGTGTTTGTATAATAATGTTGAAAGGTTGAATGTTTCAGCCAAATCAATTAAATAAATAACCAATTATGCGTTATGTAACAACTTTCATTTTTAGTGATGGGATTGAGGGCTGTCTTTAGTAAACACATAGTGGTTGTTGCCAAACACAATATAGTTAGCGTAATAAAAGTTTCATCCTGATTACATTTAGTTTGTACTTAGTTGAAAATGAGAGCTTTTCTTGGCAAGCAATCACATACAGGCCTTTGGCACTTTTAAGAGTGGAGGGGAGCATTACTGCTGTACTCTCCCTACTAGTCCATTTAAACTTGCAGTGAACAGAGACAAGAGAGAGAACCCTCAGGGCAAGAGAGGAATGCAGGATGAGCGGAGTTTTCATTCAAAGGTTAATTTAAATTGGCAGCTGTGCTACACACGTTTCAACTTAATTCTCTCTTTCTTCTACAAAAAGAAGCAGTTTACATAGTCTTGGAGCAGTGGAATTTCTAAGCACTGTCCAGTAACCGAATTGAACTCCAATCAGAAGAAACTATACAGCAAGTGAAGTTCCTTCCGCTAAGGTAGCCAACACCCATTCATTTTAAATTTATTTTCAAAACGTTCATAACAGAGAAACAGTTTGTGCATAATATAACATCATGTGATAATCATAACAAAGCCAACAGAACTATATACACCAGAAAACCCCCTCCCCCCAGGAGTCACAAAACAATCAAACTGGTCTAGTATAGTAAAAGAAATGTACCCCAAATCTTGTTAAATAATGCACTTTTCTTATCTCTCCATTACAGCACCTTCTCCATATCCGCTAAAGAGTGCATCTCCGAAATCCATTCCTCAATAGTAATAGGGTTAGATGCTTTCCAATGTCTCAAAATTAGTTTCTTCCCCACCATTGCCCCTCGAAAGATCCATTTCTTCTGAGAAGTACTCAGGTCATCCAACAAATCTTCACTACCCAACACTATTGTCTTATAATCCATACGAACCTTCTCCTCCAAAATCTTTTCACAGATATGGTCAAACTCAAACCACAAGCCTCTCACCCTCGAGCATTCCCACAGCATATGTTCCAAGGTGCCCACCTCATGTAAACATGCCCAACATTCAGAGCTGTCACTCATCCCTCTTTTCATCATTCTCTCAGGTGTCCAGTATGTTCTATTCAAAATCTTTATCTGATGATAATGATAAATGAGCCAACACCCATTCAGACATCAGATGCACACCCCACGTTCCTATAACAATTGCAAAGCACGCCTGCTTCGGAAACACAGTTAAGTTTGCTGCATCCAAAGCCCAGAGAGCTGAGAGAGGAAACTGACGCAACATTCAAAAGTGCTTTTTCTTTGCTCATCTTCCGTAGACTCTTGTGAGGAGTGTGATAACAGGATCCAGATCACTGGCAAATAAAAAGAATGCTCCGGACAGCCCTGAATGGCAGCATCCCCACAATCAGTGAAAGTTAAATAAAAAATGGTAGATTAACATTCTAAAGTCTTAGCATGACCCTAAAGTCCAAAAGGAAAAACAGGTGAATCATTTAAGTGCAGCCAATCACTACCCATCACGCATTCACCTACACAGGTGTAGACCCTCACTGGAAGGGCTATACAGTCTTGAAGCCCCAGTCGTGCATCGTGGATGTCTGGTCTAGGAACTTGTGCAGGGAGTTTGAAGGAAGTTGGAGAGCAAGAAAGGAGTTTGGAGGGAGAGGAAAAGAGAACAGGAGGTTAGAGACCAGACGGGAAGATATCTCACCAGGGGGAGGTAAATTGGAAAATTAAGCAGAGTTTCAGTTAAGACACCAGAAAGAGTTGTTTGGCTTGGGCAAGACTCCCAGGAGTTGGTGGGGGGAAATTCTTGAGGAGAAACTAAGAGAAGGTTGGTTCGCAGAGACAACAGGAGGAGGTTGGTGTGGTGGGGCACATGGAGGAGGTTAGTGGGCGGCACATGGAGGAAGCTGGTGTGGGGGGCACATGGAAGAGGTTGGTGTGGGGGGGGCACATGGAAGAGGTTGGCGTGGGGGGGCACAGGGAGAAGGATGGTGGGAGAAGACACTAGGAGGATTTTGGTGACGGGAGACACGAGGAGGATTTTGGTGGGGAGGGAGACACTACGCAAAGGGGGGGGACACCAAAAGGAGGCCAGTTGGAAAGACCAGGATGAGGTGGGTAACAGACACTAGGAGGGAGTGGCAATGAGACATCAAGGGGTGGTGAGTTTAAGAAATCAAAGTGTGGTGGATTTAAGGCACAGGAGGAGCATGGTCGGAGTCTAATAAGGAGATTGGAGGAATGGGAGGTAGGCTGGAAAGAAGAGTTAGGAGGAGGTGCAGGAGGCTAGCAAGTTTAGCAAGGCACTTGGGCGCATACGTGGCCTAAGGAAGGAAGTATACGGCACCAATGTGACGCAAATAAAGCCCACGGTCGGAGGATGAACAAGCATGTGGTGGGGAATCAAAGAGGAGCATGACTAGAGTAGAATTTGATAGGTGGAAAAGACGGAATCAGTCATGGCTCTAAGGGAGGGGTGACAAAGGCCCTTTTAAAGGCCACCTCTATGTAAACAAAGGGAGACAAACCAGTTGACGTAGTACTGAAGTTGAAGAGCCAAACAAAAAAACCTTGAGAGGACCATAGAAGAAGGCTGCAAGTACCCCTTACCACTCATGACTGAGAACCAAGGGGCAGGGGTGTTGAAGGCCCCAAAAGGAACAGAGAAGGGTTCAGGAGACCCTTGTAAGGCCACAATGAGAGAGACAGAGGATAAATTGTTGGAAAGATACAGAAACCCCTTTAAGTCTGACATATGCAATGCTGTGGGTAGACCAAGAGGGACTCTAGGGCATAAGAACAATCAGCTTTCTTAGGTTCATATTTTCTGTCCACGTTTGATGTTTTGGTGACTCTATATTATAATCCTGAAATAAAAGAAAGCAGTTTTTAATATATTTCCATCTTGGCCTGGTCATTTATCCCAGTCACCTTTGAGACAGACACCCACACACGATCATGAGAGACAGGCAGTGAAAGAAGGGCAGACTGAATTTAGAGACACAAACACCTACCTTCTCACCACAATCACTACTCACATACCGCAAACCTAGAGAACGGAGTATGCATGAGTTAGAAAAATTTAGAGAAAGGAAGGTTATCCACAAACCATTCCCACCCACCCCAGCGCTTATAATTGAAATCTAGAGAAATCATGGCATAGACAGACCATACACGTGTGCACAGGGATGGATATGCGCAAAATAGAGATACATGTAGAGAAAGCTGGTGCTAACAGAAATCGCTGTGAACCTATGTTTAGAGTGTGGTTGATACTTTACTAACGCTAGGGAAACATCCCTCAAGTTTTCCTTTTTTCACCTAGCAAAAGCTGTGATCAAGCGGTTAAGGCCAACTCTAGGATGACAGTGGGGTAGACGAGGATACAGAGCAACAGTATGATTTTGAATAAAGGAATGTACGTACACACACACACACACACGAAGTAGGATGTTTATGTAGGTTGTAGATAAGTTATTTGGGTGCAGACGGTATGACGCTGTAAAAGGGAATCAGTCTTCCACCTTGGCTAAACTTGTCATAGTCAGCCGGAACATTAGGGAACCAAGTTTCACAGGAGGTACACCGGGGTGCCATCGGAGTCTCATTAAGTGTGAAAAGCTTTAGATAAGCACACTACTATTCCAGATGCTGAACAGTTCCCAATGGTAAGTATAGGATTCAAGGTTAAATATATGGCCAATGATATAAAAAGGACTTTACTTCAAGACCACTCAAGTGATTTTCTGAAAAATGGTTAAGTGGTGGTTGGGCTGAATGGTGGGAACCTTGATTAGGAATATTTGGCCATTTCTGTAGCAGGCCATCAACCCTTGAGCCTTCACAAGGTGAGAAGTTAAGGGTAGCAGTTCCTGTGTTTTGCTGGTGCAGGGCAGCTGAACAGCAAGAAGAGCTGTGTGGCGCCATTAGTGATGCTGCGGTGCCAAAGAGAAGAATCATTGCTGGAAGAGGGGTATGGTGCATTTGTCTGGTTCTTTTGAGATGCATGGTGTAGACAGTGCCCACCAGAGGCAGTTCAAGCAGAAAATCTACTCTACAAAGTCCTGCCATCACATCTGGGTTATAGCTTACTTCTTTTACTCTAAGGTGCAATCACAGGCCTCTAGCTCTACAGTTGTCGGGGCTCTCTGCATCCAGCGATTCAATCTCTTCGCGTTCAGTCTTGGTAGAGAGTGGACAGCAAGGTTTTCCTGTGAGCAGGGGCTCCTCTGGAACTTGGGACTCAGCTGTGCACATCAGGCCAAGGCCGTAGATCACTAGCTTTCTGTTCCTTACTGTAAGTAAAGGTGCAATGACAATAAATACCATCCAGTAAGGCACCATCAGCCCTTATACAAGTGGATGGACCAGCAGAGCTTCCTCAAGATTCATCTGTAGTGGAGCATCTTCTGTGCTGTGGTCTTACCTCCAGATACAATCATGTAAGGATGGAGACCATTGCATTGGTTTATGTGGAAGACTGGGAGTTCAGGGGGTAATTCCTTTTCCAACTTTGTGTATCCTTCCAAGCTTTTGAAACCACCCAATCATGGAGGGCTGCCACATTTAACTTTTGGTGGTGATTTTCCAAGCTCTCCCTTCAGGGGCAAATGCAGGCTTGAATCCTACACACCATACACCAAGAAAAAGGTAATATCTGGTTCTGGTAACTGCAGCTTTCGCTTTTCAAGGCAGGCAGAAGACATAGCCATATATGGCCAGGCCCACATGCCACTCACTGTAGTGTAGGAATAACATCTGACTGTTGGATGTGTTACTGGATTTACAGAGGGGTTCTCATTAGAGACACCCCTCTGGAAGATTGTGGTTTCCGCAATGTCTAAAGTCATACTGATCATTTCCCCTTAGCATTGTCATATCTTCAGCCCTTCAAGCATTTCACTTGTAACACAGAGATATCCTGAAGTGGCCGGTCTACAAAAATAAAGTTGGTATTGTTGCAATGTATTGTATACAGCACCAAAATACCCTCAGCTCATTCGCTATACAAGATACGTTGACATAACATGGTATAGCGGGGTTGAAAGCATGGCAACTGCAAATATCAGTGTTTGAAATTGCTGATAGCTATTTAGCTTCCGATTGTAGCATAGAAGAGCCTGGTTAGAAACAGCTACCGGGCACTACCTTTGGCTTCTCAGGCCTACTTGTAAAATACAGAGATACCTATGTGATATTAACTTTGTGAATTTGGCAATGTGTATAAAGAAGCATTCGGGCAGAAGTAGAAGACATTTAAAGCATTAATGTATCATATGTAATGGACAGAAATGTGAAGCCTGCATTTAATGGGAAGAAAGATGTGTGGAGTGCTATGTACTAACCTCCTGGTTGCTCAGCGATACCTCCTACCTACTGTGATGATGCCCAAGAGCCAGGAGCTGGTTTTGGCGCTTGTTCAAATTGTAATTTACAAACATGTAATATTAAAATGACAATATTCTTGATTCCTAATCTTTACTCTAGACACACTCTTTTGGATCTTGTGCAAGGCATAAATTAAGCAGTGTATTGTATAATTGCAAATGGCAACGTTCTATCACAGATTTGTTCATTTCTTTCACACTTTTATTTAGCACTGTGGGCTATTCAGTTCCAAACATCAAAGAAAATGCAGCATACATTGTCATTTCATCTTCCATAGAGGTGTTCAAATGGGACCTCTAATTTTATTGGATCAGTTGAACTTTTTCAGAAAAAGTCTAGCTTTGCAACTCCTGAAAATGTGGAAACCGCTCTATTGTATATAACTGATGCACTTATTTCATGTTTATTCAGTAAAGTTCAAGTTGTGTTTAGTTAATATCAGTAGCAGCTGGTAATTATTTTTTGAAGAGGCTTGTGGCATCCCAAAGAGAAACCCGTTTTTGCCTGCGGGGGACATACGTGGGTCCCTACTCGATTCTTTCTTGCATTGTACCTCTCTTGTCAAGGTTAATGGGAGGTGCACTGGCGACGATCCTCCGAAAACTACCTATAGTTCAGGCACCAGAGCATCTGGGATTATTGCCTGATGGATTGTTGCTCCTTTCAGAGGGTGGCAGACATCGAGGTTAATGAACATCCTGAAAGTGACCACAACCCATTAATTCTTCTTTGGAATATGGACCAGAAAAACTTGTATCCAATCTCTTGAGAATTCTGAAGATTTATTTGCAGTACCATCTGTGATGAAGCAGTCTAAAGGACAAACTAGTGTGCTTGATGCTTTGGAGACTGAAAGCTGCACTGAACTTTTTTGGATAGGCCTTCTCAAAGGATCTGGGTGTTATTCTAATGACACATGGGCAACTAATTTCTGCTGTGAAATTGTGCGTGCATTCCAGCACTCACTTTCCTGGTTGTCGACAGGGTGTGCAGAAGACCACCTGGTTCGATGGTGAATGCTGCACAGCTAATTTGTGGTCCGCCACTAAGAATAAATCTAATACAGGGGGTACTTGTATATCCTTAAACATGACTATAAAAAACTGCTGAAGCCAAATAAAAACACCTTTACAGAGATTCAATGGGATTGGTTGGAAGACACAATTGGGGATAAAAACATCAACGCATTTTGGAACCAAGTGGCCAGCACTTTTCTTGATGGCTTACAGGACATTGTTTGCCCAATATTGCCCTCTGAATTTGAGTCGCATTACAGAGCTATTCTTTAGGATTCAGACAGATTGTTTACTCCGCCATCTTAGAAATCTTGCTGCGCCAACTCCAGGTTTATCTTCCCAATCCAGGAGGTCCTCGTGCTATTAATTCCTCAAAGTCAGGTAAGGCCACGGGGCCAGATGGTGTTAGGCCAGACATATTCAAGTGGTTCCCGGGATGGTGGACTCCAGTTTTATGGAAGTTGTTTAATGGTATTGCCTCTTATCTGACTCTCCCGTCTTCTTGGGATTTGAGTTACATTAAACCAATCTTCAAGTAGGGCTCTCGAGCATATCACCATTGTTACTCTCCGATATCGTTACTAATCAATGCGTCTAAAGTCTTCACCAGTTGTCTGGCGGTTAGGCTTGAGCTATGGGCGAGGAAAAATAATATATCACCACCGTTCCAGGCAGGCTTTAGAAAAGTTGACCATGTGTGTCCTCACAACTATAATTGACAAATACGTGTGGATGAGGGGGTGCACTATATGCTGGCTTTTTAGATTTAGCAAAGGCCTTCGACAACCTTGATCGCTCTCTCTTGTGGAGCAAACTCTATAAACTAGGTGTTTCCGCATAGGGTTCTACAAAGTTGTCTCCCACAAGCCCTGAAACTTTTCTCACACAGGCCAAAATGACATTCTTCCCCTCCCCAAACTGGAGCTGGAATAAAGCTCTACTTTGTGACTTATCAAGAACCCCAACTGATGTACCAGTTTTATGGTGCCACGTTTTGCTGCATTAGTTGGAGCTGTTCCCATTTATGAGCCAGTCATCCAGATACAAGTATACTTTTATTCCCTGCCTGTGTCGATGGGCTGCTATGACTGCCATTACCGTGGTGAACAGACGTGGTGCAGATGTTGTACCAAAAGGAAGCACCTGGGACTAGTAGTTAGTCCTTCCCTCCTTGAACGGGAGATACATTGTGTTTTGGGAACTGTGTTGATAAGGACTGACCAAGTGGTGCCATGATGGTTGCTATAGACTTTGATTTTACAGAATAATAAATCTATCTGTCCCAACCTAGTCTAAAGAAACGGGTGCTCTTCACATCAGGAAGTCCGTGTAAGTCCAAATCAAAAGGCACCATCTCAGTCAAAACGGCTCCTATGCTATCCCTGTCACTACAATAAACCATATAAAGTTCTGTTACTGCTCGTAACCCAGGAGAATGACTCCCTTCTCCTGGATGTAAAGTGTCCCAAAGACTCTCACAATGTTCAAATCAAAAGTTACATAACATGTCTGGGCTTCTGTAACCTGAAAGAAAACAAAATGTCTCTACAGGCTCCTCGTGGGACTAGGCAATGACTCCCTTTTCCTAACTGGTTCCCTACTGCTTACAGTTCTCAACAATACTCGTAATTCCCACAGACTCCACTTTCTTTGCATGCTTTATTATGTTCCTGCAGGGTCGACAAAGATGCTCCCCAAATCCCTCTAAACTTTCCAGCACCACACTCTTGTGGAACTGCCCAGGAATGTGTGTTACAAAGTGGTTCACTACTCCATATGCTGCTTTACCGTTTACAATCTCGCATCTACCCACTCCCCCTCCCGGACTTATAACTGTTCCCGTTACCTTCTCCCGGGAAACTCTTGACCGGTTTCACCAGGGGTTGCGGTTCCACTCTCTCTACTTCCAATTCTTCCACTAGGTTTTTTCTGCAGCCTGTTTCTCTCCATGGCCAGTTACTGCTGGCTGTCTCGGCACAGTTGTCAGACCCCTTGGTCCACCCATTATAGGTCGCGCCACCACCTTTCCGTCTCTCCAGGTTCATTATGATGGTACCAAACCAACTCACAAGACACTTTTCGGACATCCCGCTGCTATCCCTCTGCAGCTTTGGAGACGTGCCTCACTGCAGTCTCCCAAGCACAATTTCGACAGGTCTCAGCATACCAGAACCGTATGGGCCGTCGCCAGCTGGTCAGTGGATGACATAGAACACAGTCCTTCTTTTCTGTTCAGCTTGAATAGCGGGGACGGCCCCAGTGTAATGTCAGTCCAATTGACAGCAGATGATCAAGCCTTTATCCTGCTCGATTGTAGCGTTCAAGCTCTTCTTTGTCCCTGTTGCATCAGGATGGTTTCATATTTCACAATAACACAGTTTCAGACGTGAGCTCATGTGTATAAGATTCAGGCATTAACAACAGCCTGCATTGTTGGGGATAAAAAATGGGGCGTGCCTCCCAATCGCGTCCCAGGAGCGGAGTCCCTCTCCATGAGATTCTCCCATATGTTACCACCCTTAGAGGGACTATTGATTAGCGGCCTCACCTCCCTATCCTCATGCAAATGGGTTCTCCTACAGGGGAAAAGTGACGCTATCTGAAGGATCGCAACAGAACATGGAAAAATTTAAGTATGCATCTTTCAGGTCCAAACTTGCCATATAGTTAGACATTTTGAGCAATCAAATTACCTCTTGTAATCTAGTCATCCGGAACTGCTGCACCATAACAAACTTCACCAGGCGAAGTTCGAGGACCAGCCACATTGTTAAGTCTACTTTGAGCACAAAGATCTGGGTGAAGTAAATGCCCATGTTGTGCTGTTGTAGAGGTACCTTCTTTGTGGCTCCTTTTTTTAGTAGGGCGGCTACCTCTTCTGCTAACAGTTTCCTATAGTCGTGTGTTGTCTTTCAGTGGCTTGGAGAGATGGTGTAGAAAATGACTGGAACTATGCATGGAACAACCCGCACTCATGGTTTTGATGTCGGCGCCACCCATACGTGTGTGAAATATTTTTCTTCTCCCCCCCCCCACCCGACTGGGAGGGCATGGGAGAGTACTGCCTGTAGGTAGTAACTGGTTTGTGCCCAGCCCTTGGTGGGGGCATCTCTCTCTCAAATTCTTCTACCTCACTGCTGGAGGTACTGAGGTTGCCAACTATGAGTTTGCTGGTATTCTTGGTGGGCCACGAGTAACGTCACCTGGGTGGATTGTACAACGTGGTAGCGCTGTGATGAGGAAAGGGGTGTTCAGAAACAACTGTGTTGGCCCCGTGTTCCTCTGCATGGGCATCATCCTTTGATGAGCTGGTTTAATTACTTTAAGACTTCTTCAAATGGTTATTTTTCAGCATTTCCAAAAGAGTTCTACATCTAGTGGTTTATTTATGAGCAATCACTGGATTTCTGCTTTTATCCAGTTCCCTACAGCCAAGGATATCTTGACAACAGTTGCATGTGCCACTTGGCATCCTGCTGTTTGTGCATCCTCTAAGCTGCTCCTGATGAGTGCATTGGCAGCTAGATGACCTATTTTACGATTGGCTAGACCTTTGCTTTAAGGCTTCTGGCCTCCCAATGTTTGAGTGGGAAAACCTGATGGGAAGTGGCGCTCCTAAGTTAATGTTCAAATTATCACATCCACAGATCGAAATCATGATTGAGAATATGGCTGACATCCTGGAGAATAAAAGACATTACTACCATTTATACAATATATGGACTCTTATTATTCATGCTTTTTGATTTAGGGCATAAGTGCGACACGCTTGCCACACCATATTTACTGTTTTACACTTAGTAGGTGCTGATGGGTGCATCTACCTTGTGACATTGGCGACGCAGCTAGGCCAATTTACAACAGTACTCGGTGGGCATAGCACACACCACTTGGTCCTGCACCTATACCCTAAACTTCAGATGAATGAGAATATGTGCTATCATCTAAACTACGGCTCAAACTAAAGATCATTGTCAAATCCTTCGGCCATCCGATGTCTGAGAAAAAAAAGTATCTTCTACCCTCAAGGGGCTGCTCTAATTTGGTAGGCTATGCTTTGGGTTTCATTCTGCTCTCTCCAGTATTTAAATGTCCAATGGATCACGATCTATGCAAACACTAGGCCTATTGGAGGGCCTATGTAGATGACACTGCAATACACAGCAACACCTGGAGAGAGCACATATAATACTTATTTTTGGTGGAGTAACTGCTAGAAAAGGTGGGGTTAGAGCCCAACCTCAATTTACTGTTGCTTAGCCTAACCTAACATCATGTACCTGGACTTTCAGTTCACAAAAGGACTCACTGAGCACCAAAAAGGGAATGTTGAGGCGGTTTAGAAGATCCTACTGTTGCCCAACATGAAATAATCTAGTAGGACACTACCGAAGATTAATTCCCTGATTTTCAAGTACCTTTGGCCACTAACTGACCATCTCAAAGCACCATAACCTAACCATTTAGAACAGATCAAAGGCAGTTGTCTTTTCAGGAATAAATGCATTTGCTATGCCACCCCCCAGCAGCATGCCCGATTTCCCCCAACCTGTTTATCTTCTAAGCAAACACTTTGCAAAGGGGTAGGATGGGAGGCTATTCGCTCCCAGGAAAGAGGGGATTGTGGATGTCTCATTTTATGAATCAGCTGGGACCTCTCTTCCCCGAGAGACAAAATGCGCCGCGATTAAGCAGGAATGTCAGGGCATTGAGTGGGATGTAGATCGACTTTAAAATATTGCTCATATAAAGGAACGTCCAGCTAATTAAACACCAATCCCTTTTAACCTGGCTAGTAAGGAACATGAGCTCCAAACCTTGTATCATAAGGTCCTTAGTAGTGCATATTTACACTTTTTCCATTTAGCATAAGCAAGGACAGATACAGGAGAAGGTTGATTTTCTGAGCTAGTTACCCATAGTAAACACAGGAGGGGTTCTACAGAAGGGGGAGGTATGTGATGACATGGGCTAGATGTTAGTAGATGGGGAGTACCACCTGCTCCATGGTGCAGGCACTAGAGGAGGAATACAACAGATCTCCTGGTTCCCTCATACCAACTCTAACCTGTGTACTTAAAATGCATCCCTGGCAAGAACTACCTAGTATTAGCTAAAAAATAGGATGATATAGTTTTGATGCACAAATGACTGCAAGTTGAAGAAAGCCACTTGCAGACCTGCTGGGGAAGGAGCCCATGAGCCAGGTTATGACCACATTAAAAGAATAATAATGCAGGAGGAGACATTTGCGAGAACTGTTAGCCGAAAATGTCCCAGGCCCCATGTTACCTGATTGCAGGACACTGATCAACAGGGATACATCCCAAGTTGTAATGAAAAAAAGTCACCAGGACAATCCAGCAACTTTTGGAGAAGGCTTCACTATCAAATTAGTATGAACCACTATCATACTAATTTAACAATGGCGACAAGGACTACTTTAACATTGGGAAGCAAAGCCCAGGAGGTCGGTCTACTTTTTCAATTGAAGCCATATGGAGAAGTGAACTTAATTGCAGACATTCTCACACTGCATCCACACCTGCATGCAATCACACAAGCATATGGCCAAGACCCACAGCCCTACTTAAGCGAATATCTACAGAGGTCTAGTGTGAAGAGTTGGGAGTATGGAGTGTTTGGTGTGGAGGACAGTGCAGCAGAAGAGAGCATGGAGGAACGCTAAGGAGGTGGAAGAAAAAGAAAGAGGAGGAGAAGGGGATTTAAAGGAGAGAAGGAGAATACGGCTGTGCAGCAAGGAGGCAGAGAGGAAAAAAGGAGGAAAGAAGGTTAAAGACAGTGAGAAAGAGAGCAGAAGAGAGGAAAAGAAACCACAGGATCCAGGACCAAAATGGCAACAAAGTGAGGCAGTGAGGAAGAGCAAAGAAGTGAGCAGTGAAATAAAGTGAAGTTGAAGGAAGGAAGCTAGGGGCATGAGAGAGATATCCCGGACCCTCACTGGGAGGTAGGTTTAACCACTCCTGAAGTGGCTGGTGGTCACAGCCAAGGATCTTGAAAGCCAGCATGTCCACCAGTAGGCGACATGTGATGAGCCCTAGGCATTGCCGGCATACGATCTAAGAGGACCCAAGGGTACCAGGTTGGGTTATCTGGTAGCAGCAAAATGAGTGAGGCTATTAATCCCAGAAACTGTGAGCGACTGCTTTGCTGTCAAGAAGGCAGAACTGAATTGGGGAAAGAGGGAAGGACTAGGGACCATGGTCCTAAAGAAAGCCCGACTGCTTTTTGAATCCCTTAACACATCTTGTGTGGTCATTTAACCCCATTCCCTGTTGTGTTGTGTATGTTTTGGCAAAATAAAAGGAAACTTGAATAAATATATGGTCTTAAATCATACGCTGATCCCTGGGCTGTGACAGGTTCAATACTCAAGGTCTTGTTCTCACTCATAGTACCATGAATTTGTGTACAACACATGACAGTCCAGTCACCACTGTGTCAGTCCCCACCCTCCAAAATTCACCTCCATGATTATATGCTTGGACTGTAAAGTGACCTCAAGACTAAACCTACTCCTAATGCCTTTTCTAAGTTAAGAAAAAAAATAAACTTAGTTTCACAGAAAACCAAATGTGACGAATCCCAGGATGTTGGCACTGCTTCCATAGGGGGAGCCCCTTCCCATGAGGCCAGGGAGGTGAGGTCACTACCTGACAGTCCCCCTGGGGGTGGACTCAGCGTGAGGATCTCATGGGAAGGGAAAACCACTGTGGGACAAGTGACGACTATTTGGGGAGAATTCAGCATACACACAACACTCAAACCTCTCCTTCAACACTGCTCTCTCTATCCCCAACCTTCTCTCCCATGTGTTTCTATAGAGCTACCTGTGAGAAACCTGAAGGTGTCTCACCTGATAGTCCCCAGGTATCTGTCATCCAGGTGGCCGGGACACAGCCATCGCTTTTGGATCCAGTTCCTGGGGGTGGACCAGTACCAGTGAGGGAGGATCACCTGGATGGGGGCGTCGTCGGGGAGTGGAAGTGGGACACCGACGGGTGGGACGCGTTAGCCCCATTTTTCTAATACCTTTTCCCCATCCTGCTATACTCTACCCCCCTCTTTTCCAACAGGAACACTTTCGGACATCACGAAAGTCGACGGACAAACAGCAAAGCCGTTTACCTGACATGTCCCAACACCAGGGTCCGGCAAAGTCAGTCAATTGACCAGGATTACACACACCTGATGGCCCTTTCCCTTCACCACAGGTATAAAAGGTGGAGCAAAAGAGCACAATACGAGCAAGGCAGACCGCAAGGCGAGAGCTAGCCAGGCACGGCAGTTCTAGAGGAGAAGAAAGGCAGCAAATATTGAAAGGCTGACGAAGAGAGAAGCGACCTTGCTGTTTCCGACCCAGACCCGCGAGACCTCCGCAGAAAGAATAGTAAGGCCGCAGACAATAGCTTAAGTGTGTTGCAGCAGATGTCAACGGTACACGGAGCGTGCCTACGCTGATAAGCAAGACCGAGGGAGACTCCTGCTACATTGAAGGAAGGAAAGACAAGCGGCTCATCACAGCCGGTGAGTTGAGGGGAGAACCGATAAGAAACCGAACTGTGTTGAATGAAAGTTGCAAAGTGGCACATTGAGAAAAGATCAAACAAGTGTAAATGGTTAAGGGAAGACCAGCTGCAGATGAAATTGCCACCACATGGGTGCTCACTCGAGAGACTCTGGTTAATCCCATGTTGATTGAAACTAGTGATACCAGAAGGCCGTAGGAGAACCGTCAAGAAAGGTCAAAGTGGTCATACAGGGGTCTAGCAGAGAAATCAAGAGAAGTGTCATGCTCACCTGGTCTCTGCGGGGACGTTGGGGCACGGTTGGAGCTCCTTTGGACCGACTCTCTCCCCCAGCCGCTGCAAAGTTGAAGACCCGGAATGCTGGCACTGCTCCTGAGAGAAGATGAGATGCAGTGAGAATGGCGCGGTGGTGTCATGATCCCCCTCGACCCTTTCGTGCCAGTATGTAGTGAGCAAGAGTTTGCCCATGCAAGCTCACCTGTTTTGATGTAAGTGCGAGCTTTCCGTCCTGCTTTCTTTCAGCAGGGGCGCTGTAGATGGACCTAGTTGCGTCACGGGTCCTTAATGTGGAGGTCCAGACCAGCTGCGACTGTTCCGTCTTGAAGGTAGGTGTTTATAACTATGATTATTGTCTGTATCTTTATATTGTCCTTTCTCGCTCCTCAGGTATGAAGAGGGCCCACAAGCCCGTGGTGATGGTAAAGTCTATTCCGGAGGACCCACAAGTGGTAAGTGGACTTTTCCAGAGGCTGCGCCGAGTTCGTGAAAAAGTCTATGCAATTGCTAACCTTGTGTTTCCCTTTATCTTTGCAGGTGCAGCAGGTCGGCGTTTGATGGTGAGCGGTTTCTGAACTCCTGCCGGCTGCCGGGATGAGAGGATCCGCGAGGATGCTGCGCCGGAAGATGACCCCGTGTTAATGGGAGTTCGGGACAGGTAAGGATGCTAGGCGGCACCCGCGGAGGACTCGAAGAGACAGATAAGATGCGTGCGGTAGCTGCAAAGTCAGAAGAGAGTAGCAGTGCTTCAAGCGATGGGGTGGCTGACTCAGGTAAGAAGCGCGCAGAGACTTCTGAGTTGGAAGCAGGTAACAGGATTTCCAGCGATGGCGTTGCTGACCTCACGGTAAGATGCGCGCAGCAGCTGCAGAGTGGAAGCGGATAGCAGTGCTTCCAGCGATGGCGTGGCTGATTACCAGGTAAGATGCTGGAGGGTTCCGGAGACTGAAGAAGCTCGTGCTGAATCAGGTAAGGATCCTCTAAACGGTGGTAAGCGTTAGGCTGCTCTAGCATACTAACGCGAAGCGCCAGCATGCGGGTGGGGCCGGCTTAGATAGCCTGGCCCCAACCACTCCCCTTATGCCCCGCCTTGTGGCCCCACCTTGCTACTCCTCCTGTCTTCTGCACCTGCCCTCCATGCATCGGTAGGGCCCCGCCCGGCCTAGGCGCACGTGCTTTCAGCATTCTGTGTGCAGAGCACACTTTGTAATGGACTTGGTGCCATAGGGGCCATGAATGGGTCCATTTGGACCCTGCAGTATGTGAAGTAACTGGCCCTTGACCAGTGGCAATGACAGGAAGTGAATCCCGCATCAAGAGAAAGCAAAAGGAAATATGAAGTGGCAGGAGCGAACCCGAAGGAGGGATGCCAATAAGGAGGGACAAAGTCTAAATTCCCAAGTCCCAAGAAACAGTGTGTTGACAAAAGTCAATCCGGCAGAGGGAAGTCCACAGGAAACTGTTTAAGAAGACATTAAGATTTGTGAACGCCAAGGTGAAAATACCTTCGCAAAAACCAGAGTGAACCCCACGAAGGAGGTCAAACAGTCGAGAAGGGTCTGCGCCCGGAAGAGAGGGAGCCAAGGGTGAAGGCATCACCCACCGAACATTTGAAAGGATCTTTTTGTTTGTTATTTTGGAGCCTATCAGGTCTTTGGAGGCAAGAGACTTCATGGCAAAGAGACTTAACCACCGATGTCCCTGATACCTGAAGCAGAACTGTCGTCTCGTTCTGGGAAAGCTCAAGCGTGTGTTGTGCTCACCAGTCTCACCTTCTCCCATGCTCAAAACGTGGGAAAGGGATACCCCCGGCTTGCGCATCCTGACTTATTATTTGTGAACACTTCTTTCTTTCTTGTGAATCCTATCCCGCACTCTTTTTGGTATTTAGTTTCAAATGATTGGCAATAGTTTTTTTTAAGTATAGGCCCTTTTATTTTGACAAGACGCCACTAGCACTGCCTTATTTTGATTTGATAGTTGTAGCTTGCTCCCATCTTAGATTTAAGTTTAGTCTAGGCGTTTTATCCACCCTACCTATACAGTTTAATAAACACCCATAAACTGTGATCACTTGAGTCTGCCTATTCCTGATACCATGCCTTCCTTACAGTATAGCCGTTTCATCGAAGTGAAAACTTTGTGGTAATTCACTTCTATGCATTTACTTTGTGGGGAAATAATTTAAATATGTATATTTGGGAGTAAGAGGTAACAGGATGGGATGGAAAGGGTAGTGGGCAGTAGGTGGGTGTGGGGGAACCCCACATTATAAAAAAAAAATTAAAAAAAATATCAAAGTACACGCATTGAAGTGAATTACAACAAAGTAATTCACTTCAATTAAAGAATGTAGAACCTTTCTCAAGTTCATGATCCACAGTGTGCAATGTCCAAAACATTTTCAAATTGTTTTGGAACAAACTATGGCAAGATGTAGGTCAAATCCAGTGGCATTCTATAAATCACAGAGCTCAGAGAACAAAGATCTTTATAATTCCTTGCATCCTGAGCTACACAGATCAAACAGGGGATATATGCTGACATGACCACCCACCAAGCTGGCAGTCTTTGAGGATACAATGGAACTTGGGGGATGCGTGGAGACAGATGACAAGGTTAAACAACACTTTCTTTCTGTAGAAGCCCTCCACAATTTCCAAGTTAGATTAATACTTCCTTCCACAACAAGAAATGCCTATAGTGGGACTGAATGGCAACTCAGCCTTCCTATCACAGTAAAGTTAGACTAACTGAAGCAGTATGGCAATTGGACGCTTAATCCTTTCCATCGACTGAACCAGGAAGTAGCAAATGTGCTTGAATTAGACACATAGGATTATTTTCATATTAATGTATCTTTAGTTCAGATCAAACTGATTTTACTTGAGGCTTATAAAGTAGTGCTCCTAAGGAGGACTCTGACCCTTTTGCGATCATGGTATCTGATAAGGAGAGGCGATATGGAAAGTATGGGTAAAGAGTGATGGAATTAGAGAAGGACAAATTACTTACCCGTGGTAGTGTTCTTTCTGATGGATGTTCCTCCCACGTATTCCTTGTTTTTGATATTCTCAGATATCCTGCTTGTAGCTTCGGAAATCTTTTCTTAGCAGAGGGTGCAATGTGTCGTCGACTCGATGTCCCTCAGCGGCTTCCATCGCGCTCCCGACTATGATGTTGACATTGGTATAAGAAGCACGCACAACGCTGTTGCCTCAGTTCTGCTTTCCCACTACTCTACGAACAGCCGTCTCAAAGTTTATCAACAACCTAGAATTTGAAAGAGGAAGTTTGAAGAAAATGTAAAATTTGCTCAAAGAAAGAGGGGTAGGTTGGGAGGGTGATGAGAAAGACGTGGGCGGAACATCCACCATAAACATTACTGTGGTAAGTAACTTGTTCTTCTAATGGATTGTGTCCTCCCACGTATTCCTCATCTTGGATATACTCCCCACAGCAGTATGGAAAATGGAGGTGGGGATAGGTCACTTTATTTTTGATTTTTGCTGTGTAGAACAGGCATTCAAAACTTCTCTTCCTGACCCGATACCGAATCCAGACAGTAATGCTTGGTAAAATAATGAAGTGTAGACCAAGTTGCAGCATTACAAATGTCCTGCATTGATAATCCCCCGAAGAAGCAGCCACTCCGATAGTGGAATGCGCTCTCAAACGAATAGCCTGCTAAATTGTAACATTCACTGATAGATAAGATAATCCAACGGGATAAGGTCTGTTTGGAAACAGCCTGTGACCAGTATACCCAACAAAGAGTCAGTCATCCGTTCTGATTTTAGCAAACCTGTAGATGTAGAATCTCAATGCCTTTTTTGGATCCAGGTGGTGTAGCCTCTCTTCATCTTTAGTAGGATAAGGAGGAGGATAAAAAGTAGGCAGAACAATATCCTGCGCCAGTTGAAATTCTGAAACCACCTTAGGCAGCAAAGAGGGGTGTACCCGTAAAATCACTTTTTCCTCGTAAAAGGAGGTTTGCTAGACCAGGCCTGAAGCTTACTTACTCTGCGGGGTAAAGTCATCACTGTCAAAAAGACAGTCATAAGAGTCAACATCCTTAAAGGACATATATGGAGAGGCTCAAAAGGAGCTCCCATCAGGAATTTAAAAACCAGATTAAGATCCCAAACCGGGACAATAAATGGAACAGGAGGGAACATGCTGGTTAGTCCCTTCTGGAACTGAATGACAGTGGGAACTTTAAAATAGGACCCCTGTTCCAGCAAGCAGTTAAAGATGGATAACGTCGCCAGAAATCCCTTTGCATTAGAAACTTGCAGCCCTTTATGGGCTAAATGTAGTAAAAAGGACACCATCAAAGGTGTATCAGAAGAAAAAGGTTCAATATCTTTCTCTCTGCACTAGCTGCAAACCATATTCCAACCTCAGTGGTACAGAGCTTTAGTTACTGGTCTTCTGGCCGAAAGCAACACCTCCATTATGTCTTCCGTAATCTCTGTATTTTAACCTTTCAGAAACCAGGCGTGAAGGCTCAATGTTCTGATTTCAGGGTGAAGAATGCAACCTGCCTTCTGAGTGAGCAGGTCTGCTCTTTGTGGAAGACGAATCAGAGGGCAGATGGGCATGTCTAGAAAGTCTGGGTACCACGTCCTTCTGGCCCAATCTGGAGCAATCAGAATCATGGATCTCCTCAACTTCCTGATGACATGAGGATGACGGGGACCGGTGGGAAAGCGTACCGAAGTGGAAATTCCCATTCCACCAAGAACGTGCCCCCCAGAGCTCCTCTCTGAGGAAATTCCCTGGAGCCGAACAGGTCGCATTTCCTGTTGACACTCGGCGCAAACAAATCCACTTGAAGAGTATGCCAGAGGGCAAATATCTCTAGAATGACTTACTGAGCTAACTCCCACTCGTGGGAGACTGTGCTCTGCCTGCTCAGAGCGTCTGCTGCCATGTTCTCCTCCCTGGAAAGGTGAACAGCCAGCAGAGATTCCTTCTTGCAGTGACCAAAACCAGAGCTGCATTGACTCTCTGCACTGTGGTAGTGACCCTACACCTCCTCTCATTTAGGTAATGCATGGTCACTGTGTTGGCTGTCATTATCAGGACATTATTCCCCTGCACAGAGGGCTGAAGGCCATCAGCGCTAGTACGATTACCCTCAGCTCCAAAAGGCTGAAGTGTAGTTTGGAGTCCGATAGACACCAACCACTGCTGATTGTTCGTATGAGCTCCCCAACCTGTGAGGGAGGCACCCGTAACTACGGTTATCTCGGCCCATGGTTGCCAAAAAGCCTCTTTCTTCAGCACATTCTCCTTGCGGGCCCATCACAGGAGATCCTGCATGACATGAAAGTCTGTCATCCTGTCTGAGAATTGTGACCATTGGGATCTGAGGGCCCACTGAAGGGATCCCATCCTCAGAGGGGATTCTGGCACCAGGAAAATGCATGATGTAAAAAGACGGAGCAACCTCAGAAAATTGAAGGCAGGTAGACAGTGGGCATTCTGAAACTTCATGACAATCTGCACAATCTGCTGAGCCCTCACCTCGGGTGGCAAAGCTTTCCTAGAGGAAGCATCCAGTACCGCTCCAATAAACCAAAGCTTTTGGGAAGGTATGTTGTGGGACTTCTTGAAATTGAGGGAGAAGCTCAGCTTGTGGAGGGAGAAGCAAGTGATGCTGCGATGTTCCAAAACCCATTCGGGAGAACAAGCTCTGATCAGCCAATTGTCCAGGTAGGGGTAGACGTGAAATCCCTCCCAAGACTTGCTGCCACCACCACCATCAACTTGATGAAGACCCTCGGGGCAGAGCTGAGCACAAATGGCAGAACCCGAAATTGAAAATGAGAACTGCCAATGGCGAACCTCAGGTACTTTCTGTGCTTGGGATGTATAGGCACATGAAAGCAAGCATTCCGAAGATCGAGTGACACCATTCAATCCTGGAGCTGATGGGCCTGGAGGATCTGCGAAAGAGTAACCATCCTGAACTTGTCCCCCCTGAGGAACTTGTTCAAGCCTCTTTAGTCCATGATGGGTCACAGTTCCCCGTCTTTTCTGGGAATTAGAAAGTAAGGGGAGTAACATTCTTGGTTCCTCTCAGCTGCAGGTACCCATTCTATTGCACCTTTCTCCAACAGGCTGATAAACTCCTGTAAGAGGAGCAGATCCAGATTCCAAAGGATTGACTCCCTGGCAGGTGATCCATAGACCTTTCTATGAATGAGCATCAAACAGTCTGGTCTACAGTTTGTAGTGCCCAATCATCGGAAGTAATGCTTTACCATTTTTCCACATGCTGCGGTGGTCTCCCCCCACTACTGTCCTGTAGACAAAGGCCTCACAGAGGTTTTGGTGCTGCAGATGTCATGGATGGCAAAGAGGTTGTGGCTGTGAGAGTGGGCTTATCCCCACATCCTCATCCACCACGAGGAAATCTCCTCTGGCCCCTTTGTGAGTTTTGGCATCTTGTCCTTCCAACAGATGAATAGTAATGAAAAGATTGGCCCCTCCAATTCGGGGAGGTCGCTTAGGTCTGCTGCGGTTGACATATCGCTGCACTCAGCGACATCCGCTGCCTTGGAGGAATGAAGCTTTTCCAAGCTCTCATAAGCCTTGTATCCACAGAGCTGGGAGCCATCAAAGGGCATATCTAGAAGTCTTGCTTGAACATCTGGAGCAAATCCAGACCTATGCAACCAGGCAAATCTTCGTGAGACAGTGCTTGTTGCCATCACCCGACAGACACTATCTGCAGAGTCCAACCCGGAATGTAATGAATGGCACATTGCATCCTTGATGTTCAGGAAACCACAATTTCTTCACCTTCAGGAACGTACGTGATCTGCAGCCATGCCATTGCTGCCACCTCCCACAAAATAAATGTGTACTTTGCTAAACCACATGTGTTGTATTCATGGACTTTAAAGCCATGCTGCTTGCTGAAAACACCCTCTACACTAAGGCGTCAAATTTCTTGGGATCATAGGGTAAGCAGGTGCCTTCCTTAGAGCTAGAAGTAGCTGCCTGAACCATTAGACCTTCAGGAGTAGGGTGTTTTGATAAGATGTTGGTATCCACAGCAGAGGGCCTGTACTTTCTAGTGAAGTCCTTATTAACAGCTGAAGTAGTGTCCAGTTTCTTCCAATTCTCCATCACCCTGCTTCCTCAGGGTTGTATGGAATGGACGGACAGGGCCCTTTGAAGCACCTTTATCCAATACATCTGTCAGGTCATACTGTACATATACAGAAACAGGTCTTCCCCAGCCCAGGTATTCTGTCACCTTACCCATGACAGACCTGTATGAAGCATCTGCATGTGCAGAAGGATCTGGGGTGGCAAAATCAATTTCAGGAGAGGTATCCAGCCCACTAGCATCCTTCATGGAATGTACAAGGTTCTGTAATCTGAACTCTTGAGAGATGAACTCCTTTGGCACATTGGGAGTTCCAAACTCCAGGCCAAATGGAGGACTATCTGTATCCCCCTCATCCTCCTCAAAAATCGAACCTATGGGCTTACAAAAGTCCTTTCTTGGAAGAGGTCTGTAATCTTTTGGCAAATCCAAAGATGTTGATGGCTTAGACTATGACAGTTTTGGCGTCGAAGGAGGTCGATGCAAACTCCCTGAAAGGAGTGGAGGCTTAGGATTTGGTACATCGCGAAAATTCAAGACGCTTGCCCCTTCTTGAGGAAGCATTACTTTCTTGCGTGTGCTCGTAGTCGCACAAGCAGATACTTGATATGATATATAATAGGATATTAATAATTCGCTTAATACCCAGAGGTTTCTAAGACAGAACTTGTGGTGCTCTTTGTCGTCTTACTTCCAAGGCGAGCACGTTGCCCCTGAGCTATCCTCCCGAGACAATTAACTCCCTGCCGGCTTTATGAGGTGTAATGGTGTCCGAAGCATTCTTCGACTCTTTTGAAGGGGCAGCAGGAGCCGCCTTCTCAAACACCATAATTTGGAGGCAAAATCCTTCCCATTCAGCTTTTGATGCCTACTTACCTGGGAAACGTGCCCATTTTGTAACAGGTGAGGAGTTAGAAGAAGAGCGGGATCTGTGATGCCTCTCCTTTTACTTTTTATGGGAGACCGACGAGGACTAGTGTTGAGAAGCATGACCGAGAGCGCTTACTATGTTTTGAGTGCATTTTCTCTCGCTGAGGCGAAATACCCCTTGAGCTTCCCTCGTCAGAAGGCCTTTTCCTGGATGGAGTTGTAGAAGGAGATTTGGATGGGGGTCTACACATCATGAGCTTCCCCTTCCTCTCCTTCAAGGCCTTAATGGTCATTGACTGGCAAGAACCGCAATCACTGACCTTATGATCGGTCCCAAGACACCAAAGGCATGTCTGATGTAGATAGGTGACATCTCCAACCCGCAATTGGTATACCTTTTAAATCCGGTCTTCAGAGTAGACATCCTGGAGGATTGGATAAACACAATAAGAAAAAACCCACTGAGGCAATTTTGAACCATTCGAAGCATGCAGAAAAATGGAACTGAGGCAACGGGCGCGGTGCACGCTACTTATACCAGTGCCGACATCCTAGTCAGGAGCGTGATGGAAGCGGCTGAGTGACACCGAGTCGACGATACACTGCACCCTCTGCTGAGACCAAATTTCAGAAACTGCAAGCAGGATATCGGAGAATATCAAAGATGAGGGATACGTGGGAGGACACAATCCGTTAGAAGGAAGACTTTTAGAGAGGTGGAGTAGGTAGTGAGAGAGAGTTAAAGAGCACAAGCAGAGGTTTAGGCATGAAGCCTAGAGAGAAGGGTGTAAAATATGTACTTGCCACTAGCCGTTTACTAGTGATGATTGACTCTGGGCGAGAAAGAAATAGTGTGCCGTCTGTATGTTTAGGATTGAGGTGGTTTGTGACTTGTTTAATGGCTGGCTAGTAGCTTTCAACTGGAAATGTTGCACCCTGCTATACAGTACCAAGGAAAGAAGTTGAAAGACTCAATGTAAACTGTATGACTTAGGGGACAAGTCAGGAAATATCATGTACAAGTGTTTTGCTTTTCAGACGCATGTAATGACCTCAGAATTACTCACCCTATTACACGGACTAAAAGTTCTTGGACTCAGGAAGGCAATAATGTACACTTAGACCATTAGTTAGAAAATAATTGCCTCTTTACATGCCCTCAATTCACATTTCAAAAGCATACATATAATTATAAAATGAATGCAACTGGTTACACATGGATACATGAACAAGAATAAACAAAAAAAGTATACATCCGCGTTAGGGCAGTTGTAGGACAAAGTTTCATATCAGCCACTGCAACACTACCCAGTCCCAAGGCAGGTAGGCAGAGAGATCACGCATCAACAAATGGGGTTTGGAGCAGAGCGTCCTCCCTCTCAGTAAGAGTTCAAAACCCGGGGTTCCAATTCTCTGTCACCTCATTGGGACCTTGGTCACCTCATTGGGACCTTGGGACCTTCTCCTCTTAAGGGGGGCGAATGCCCACCCCTCATAGGTTGAAGACTGCCCCCGGCAAACATGGGAGGCAAAAATACAGAGTGGAAAAACCCAGCTCATCTCGAGCGCCTTCGTTCCCAGCATCCCTTATCAATGCAACTGCACTTCTCCAACTCCTCTCTCGGCTCGTTCTTGAGAGAACAATACACAAACTCTCCTACAGAGTGAACTCATCTACTTCGCACTAAAATATTGCAACTGCTGCAGAAATCATGTCTGCCTCCTAACTGAGCTCCCAGAAACCTAGACTTTCATTGCGGTTTGGGAGTGAATGTCCAAAATGGCTGCACACCAGCGCCATGTTATTGAGCTCAATTTCGCACACTCACTACACTGAGTTGGCAAGAAAAGACACAGGGCAAAGACATGTGTTGGGCATAAGGGACAGGGAGGGAGAAAGCGGGTATATTTGCATGTGACTGAGAACTTGTACTCAAGTTCTTGATCTCTCAATTAAATGATTACATGGTGTGGAGGGCGAGAGGGTGATCTCAGAAGCTGAACTTGGGGAGATAATTTATGTGCAGGAGGGGTGGACAAGAACCGGGCCAAATATGTTCCCTGCACAAATCTAGAAGTGGTATAAGAAAGTGGCTGGTACCTTGTGTAAGATAGGCATTGTACCAAGAGAGACACAGACTCAAAGATGTTAGTTTCAAAACATTTATTTACTAAGGTTCCTGGCTTGGTGTAATGCCTAACTGGCCCCAACTCTAAAGGGATGGTTCCCTCAACTGATGTGTCTAAAGGCCGTCTATGTCTGATAGTCCAAAATAAATGTCTCTATGTGTCTAAACCTATGCTTGCCCTTACTCTTGTAAATGTGATGGGAAGTCTTTAAAAAGGAAAAACAGAGGTTCAACAGAAAATAGGAAACCAAGGTTGGTTTCAGGTGGTCTTCTCACCAGTGTGGTCAATGTCACAAAAATGAGTTCAATCAAAAAGGGCTGTTCGTAAAACCTTCACCACAGAGCCCTTGCAATATTCTCAAATACATTTGGTGCCTTTGGTTCCTTTGGGGGTTCCCTTCCCCAAGCTTCAACTTATCCAAGTTCCAAACCCCACAAAAGAAATATAAAAGTTCCTTTTGAAACTTCTCCCCCAAGATTTAATCCTTTCAACACTGCAAAACAATAAGTCTCCAGTGTGGTTAGGCCTCTCAGGGTTCCCTTCCCCAAGCTCAGGGCCCCTTTCATTTCCCAACACAAAAGTCAGTTTTGTCAAGATTGATGTCTTCAATATCATGAAATAATCCACTTAGTTGGGCCTCACAGGGCACCTTCCCCAAGCTTAGGCCGCTTTTTGGTTTCAAACTTAAGTTCAGCTTGTCAGGATGTACCTTTCCTTTTATGTACAGTTCTTTCACACACACTTCACTTGTGGGGTACAATCAGAGACTTTCGAAACCGCCTGGTTCTTTGCTCCTCCTAGGTGTGACCACTCTGATCTGTAACCCCTCTCTTAATTCATCAGTCTTCCTTTTAAACCTTTCCCCTTCAGGTGCTTCCTGCACCCCTTCTTGTTCTCCTTTGCTTCTTCCTTGTGCACACTTGCACCTTCCCTTTTCTGTTCCTGTTTTCACTGTGCACTCTTGCATCTTCCTTTGCTTTATCGTGCCTCTTGTGCACCTTACAAACGTTTTCACGTAAACGTGCACCTTTTCACCTGTCCATTTCTTTCTCGTCCTTCCTGCACACTTAACACACTGTCCTCTCTTTACCGTGCATGCTTTGCCCTCTTAAAAGTCTTTTATTCCACTTTTCCTTCTTTGCACTCTTCAAATGGCTTTCTTGCACTTTCTTTTCTTATGTGCAGCTAGCGCAACGTCCTACTTTCTCTTCCCGTGCCACTAGTGCTACTTTGTTCTTTCTATTTCTCTTATTCTGATTATTTCTTACACTTTTTGTCCTTCGTACACTTTATCTCACTTTCTGTTCCGTGCCGCTTTAAAACTGTGTCTTTCTCCCGCTCCACTTCAGTCAAATGCACGCTCCCGAGTTCCTCTCTCTCACTCACCGGGCAGCGGCACGTTGACGAGCAGACTCTCTGGATACACAGGGTTGAGGTCAGGGTCTCACCATCTGCCCTTCAGACACCCCTGGGACCGGTACACGTCCCAAGGGAGCAAGCATTTTACCGAACTCCACCAGCAGGATATACAGGCTGCCTTACTCCGGCTCCTTGGAGGCACAGCTCCCTAGCCATGCTGCAGCCCCTAACAAACACTGGGTCAGAGTCTTAACACAGCGTTCTCCTCCAGGCTTCAACTTCTGCTGCTCTCTGCTCCTTGGCTTCTCTGATTCGGACAGCATCCCCAGCTCGCTCTCCTTCCTGCGAAAAACCACACTTTCTATAGTTGAAAAAACAGTCAAGTGGAGTCAGGTGTGAGTGGTCATTATTAAATGCCTGACGCAGCCCGACTCTTAGTGGGACAACTTGAGTTCTTCCTATAGTAGGTTTCCCTTACTTTCCCCATGTTGTTTCTTTGGGTAATCTTCACTGCTCCCGGTTGCGTCTTCCTCGTCCCAGTATTAGTTGGAAATGGGTAAGGGGTAATGGAAGGGTTTTGAAGGGTAGATCTATTTCCTGCTACTCTAGCAGAGAATCAACACTGGACATAAGGAAATCCTCTAGCCTGGTTTTCCCTCAAGGGCATGATTGCCCTCTTCCATATTCCTGATGATGGATTATACAAGCATGGGGTTTGATAGAATTCTTTGTGATCTATACTGGTAGAGGATGCATGGATATTAATATCAGACTTGTGTCTTTGGTTTAGTTGTTTTTTCTTCCTTCCCCACCCTGGGCAATTGACCCTTATCCTCCTCCCCCTTGGGCCATGGATGACGGGATTGGAATTAGGGAAAATGGACCTGGATTAGGTTTCCCAAACCCCACTTGAGTTCCCAAGATGTGCCTCTGACCTCCCCTTCCGTCGGCCGCATCTGTATGAAATGTGTCGGGGTATCTTTTGTACATCTTTCCTACCGTGCCTTGTCCTTCCCAACCGGAGTGTTGTTCTCTCTTTCCTATTAGTTGCAGTAAAATTTTGCCACGCCCTTCCCCTTTCCGTGGGATCGTTTTCTATTAACAAATGTTTTCTGCGGCTTGCTGTATGGTCTTGCCTTTCGCTGCTTCCTGGCGTGTCTTCCTTCTTTTGAAGGCTCAGAATCCGTTCGCCTTCTTCACATGTGGTTATCCTGCGAGTCTGGCATTCCCATGTGAACAAGAGGCCAAACAGGAACGTACTTTTGTATTTTATCTTCTTAGTTGCACGGGATTGTACCACTGGCCCCATATGTCTCCTTTTTAGTAGGGTTGTTTCCGCTAGGTCTTGGTATTACTGCACTTGTTGATTCTCACCTGCCCTGCCTGTTGCGCTTTCCATAGGATTTGTTCTTTTTGATTATATGATGTCATTGCCGTTAGCACGTCTCCCGGTCTTGCTCCCGGCCCCCCAGTCTTTCTAGGTCCTACACAGTAGATTCTTTCCATTTGTATTTGTTCCTCTTTGTCCACCGCTATGATGTCTGAAGAGATGCTATGCCGCCTCTTTTAGATCTTTGTCTTCAACTGCTTCCAACAGGTTTTTTTATTCGTATGTTTGCCCGCCTGTAGCGGGCAAACATCTAAGTCTTTGCACTGGATTTCAAGATTTTGTGCCAGTCGTGCTAACTATTCCACTGTTTCACCCATTTTCTGCGTTTCCTCTTCCATATTCTGGACTATTCTTACTAGCATATGTGTCCTTTCCTCTATCTTGGTCACGTCTGTGCGTCGCTCCTACAGTGACTGTTTCATTTCGACTTTCAGCATGTCGAACTGCGTTTGAAAGGGTGACATGAATTATTTCTGGAATTCTTGAAACCAACCTTACATGTCCCCTTTGCTTGCCATCCCACCTTCTTTTCTACTCGCTGTTGTGGGCTGGATTAGAGCTACGGCCCCCTTCTTAGGAGGTATTGAGGTGCCTGTAGACCACAGTTGACAAATACTTGGATCTTGTCTGCCCAGTGGGGTTTGTTGTGTTGTTGACGCCGCTTTTGCGCATGTTTTTGACATGTGGGTGCTGCTGGGGCCTCTTTTGTTGAGTCCCTTTGTAGCTGATGATTTTAAGCCCTTTCTTGCCCTGCAGTTGCTTCAGCCGTCTTTGCTCTGATCACCGTGGGCCCCCTCCCTCTATTTCTGTATTTTTGTGGTTGTCTGTTTTTTTTCTTTTTGGGGGTGCGGATGGGGGGGAAGTTTCTCTGCCAGTTCTTACATTGTTCGACCGCCCTTGAGTTCTGCTGGTCTTACTCCTCACTGCCGGCCCTGTACACTTGGTGCTATTAGTGGGCTCTCAGTGGGGGGTATTTGTTTGTACCCTGTTGTTCCCCTTACTTGCTAGGGGATATTCGACTTTCTTTTTTTTTTTTACTACTGTTTCCTGCCAATTTTCCTTGGCTTGCTCTTTCTTTGAGGGGTAATCTTCCTGCCTCTTCTCCTGTATACCCTCACCGAGTCCATTGTGCTCTTACCGGGGCGGGTAGGGGGGACCCAACTTCCTAATGTGCCTCTGGTCTTGTTGCCCCTCTCCGTTTGTTCCTCTTAATGTGGCTTTACTTCCTCTGTTTTAACTGATCACCATCTCTTTGGCTGATTTCACCCTTGTTTGCTGGGCCCTTTATGGCTGTATGCGCCCCCCCTGCTGCCGTCCCAGTGTTTGATTGTACCTCCCGCCCCCTCCTTGCGTGAGCCTGGTCCTCTGCTATTTACTATATGCTTGGATGGAGAGGGGTGAGGGGGGCGGCTTACCTTCTCCAGTCTTCTTTCCAGGGACTGGCCTCCGCTACTTCTGTTCCTTCATTGCCCGCCAACCAGGGGCCTTCTCCTCTGCCTCCCGCTCCGATATGATATTCTGTGTTGGCAGTCCTGGGAGTGGCAGGGGGGGGTCATTGCTGGGGTGCCGCTCCTCCGTCCCTCTCGGTCCTCCGCTTCTCCTTTTCTGGCTGTAGTTCTAGTTTGGTCTGAGGTCGGCCGGTCCTCCTCTGCCTCTCTGCTCCTTGGGGTTGTTGCTCCGCTGTCCCCGCCACGCTGTCCTCCTTTCCGGGTTGGGCACCACGTTCGACTGGCTGCCCACCTCTCCGACACTTCCCGAAAGCTGCCTCCCCTGGTGCTCTGCTGATAATCGGGCACTTCGAGCCCTGCGTATATTGTGTATCTCGGGTGATTTGTATGAACTCCAATTCCTTGTATGTCCAGTCTTTAAGACCCCCCAATGCGGTTCAAATTGTTAACCGCATTGGCGGTCTTAAAGACTGGACATACAAGGAATTGGAGTTGATACAATTCACCAGAGACAGGGTTTATAAAAAGGAATCGACTTGAGCCTGGAAGAAGACCTGTGGTCAAAACAAGTGTTGGCTGTTTTTTGCTACAATTGAAAGTGGTCGTTTTGTTAAAAACTGTAGTCAGCGCAGTGTGTTTTTAAAAAATCTAAAGCATAGTCTAAATTTAGCAGGTTTGATATTTGCATTCAGTTTGATGTTCAATGTAATAGTCTTCGCCTTTTTCAATAAATGCAACTTATCTTATTTCATTCAATTCGGTTTCAATAAATGCATCTTTACTTGTTTCATTTAATGTGGTATTCAATAGGTGCAGTTTTGCTGGTTTCATTCAAATCGGTAATCAATAAGTGGAGCTTTGCTTATTTCATTCAATTCGGTGTTCAACATAGGCAACTTTGCTTGTTTCATTCAAAACAGTATTCAATAAAGGCAACTTTGCTTGCGGTCATGGGCAGCTATTGTATTTATGGTCCCTTGGAGCGACCAATTGGTTTCAGCGACCCTGACAGTTACCAGGACGTGGCAGTTCCTCTGGGCCGCTTCACCCCCCCAAGTTGGAAATCCTGTTTGCTGCGTGATTCGTTCAGCACACGCTGGCTTTCGTGCATAACTCTGCATCCGCACCATGGTAGCGCCTGCTGCCTACATTCCTTTTCGAGGGTTCTTCGTCCTGCAAGGTCCCACCAGTAGGGCTCGGGGGATCTTGGTCAGCGTCTCGGCTTCTCACGCTCCTGCACGGTTCTATCTATAGTGTCTCACTCTTCCCCAGCTGCTGCTTCTTCTGCTCTCTTGTGCTTCTGCAGTCCACCTCCTATACACCTGTGGTCCGTTAATGGGCTGCAGGTGTATTCCATTAATTAAGGCTACCTGACTGATTATAAGGAAATGCCTGACGTTCATGCATCTTCTTCCGCCCAGTACCAAAGTGGTGAGAGTAAGTGGTGTTCATTACTCTCAGTTGTTTCTTCCTCGACTCAGAAACGTTATGTAACCCAAGAGGGGAATAAAGGGGAACTGCCTTACATTTGACCATAAAGGTCGGGAGAGGGCTTGGTAGGTTGTTACTAGAATAAGGGGGATACTGTGTTTTGTCTCAAGGTACCTCACCCCTAATCCTTGTCCTCCCTCTTTCTAAAATGTCTGGAACGATAAAATCTCCTATCCTTCTCATAGAACAGGGGACATGGTGAAAAATCTCCTATAACTACTTCCGGGATAAGGGTTCCCCTCCTGACAGGAGGATGTGCAATACTGTGTCTTACCTAAGGGCACCCCACTTCCAATCCCCACGGACCCTCCATCCAGGTGGTTCTCCCTCGCTTGTCCACCCCGAAGGGCGAGATCCAAAAGTGATTGCCTTTCCCTGGCCACCTGTATAGAGGATCTAAGGGGAGTAGTTCTGAGAACACCCCCAGGTTTCTCAGATATGGACCCAACTCTCAGTTCTAAGAGAGTTTTGGGAGATTCCCTGGTAGACACAGTAGCCAAAGGGTGTGTCCGCCTCAAGAGAGACTAGAAGCACAAGAATGCTTAATTGGGGATGGCCTCAAGAAGAAAGGCCCCGAGACAGATGACTGCATGTCCTCTAGTCAACCTGGCAAGGAGATGGCTCTGCAGGGGAGTGATCAGACCCGTAAGAGGAAGACCTCTTCAACTCCCCCGGGTCCAAAGAAGGAGGGCAAAAGAAAGCCTCCTGAGGCTGTTGATGCGTTCAAGAAGCTTAAAAGGTGCTTACATGAAGCGATCGACCGTACCAAGCCGCCTATCCACCTAACTCAGGGGCGCAAAATATAGAGGAATGAGGATTACTCAACAAGTCCGACTCCAAATCCTCAACGATATCAAAGAGTGGGAAGAGGAAGTTCAAGGAGAAGCACCTGGTGGTGCAAAGAGTAGCTGACAAACATGTTGGACATGGACTCGATTGTGCACCCCAGATCGAACGACTGGTTACCATCACCAAGAGTGGCCCTATACATGGCCCAGAGACTACGCAAGCCGATCGAGAAGGAAGCAGATTTGCCAGGGAAGGCGGCAGAGACCTGTGCGGGCATCTCGGAGTAAGACACAGAAAACAGATTCAAAGTAAGCACTTTTATTAACTTAATGTCAGGATGGAAAAACGCCCATATTGCCCTGCGCTATGGTGGGATTTCCCTACCAAACCAAAAAAAGGCAGGTTAAAGTCCACAAATTCAACTTAGGAATCGGTCTATGTCCAAAACCTATACTTCTGTAATCGATCTAAAACAAAATTCCTATGCATCTAACCTTAGTTTTCCTCACCTTTACAGATGCGAAAACAACGTGTTGGGCGTGGCCATCTTGTGCTAATCTTATACGTTGATGCATCGCCCTAAATTCAAGTGTGCTCGTGCCAGGAATACAGAACACCCGCCCCTCAAACTGACATCGCTAGACGCTTAAGCCCCTTTTCACATTGCCAATGCACGTCTCGTATCAACCTACTCTGTGTGCAAGCTATTGACGTGTCTCCATGGAAATGCCAGGACGCCTCTTTCCTCAACAAGTATAAACAGACCATTTCTGATCAGACAACATTGGAGTTGCTTTTTCAATCGTTTCACTGTATTTAGTTTAGATTGCCCATAACTCGTTTCTGCTCTGTTCAGTTATCTTCCAATTACAAAGCCCTGTGAACAGGTACTTGCACTGGCAGAACTGATTTAACTTGTTACTTGCGTCTTATTTAAATATTTGTCATATAACATAACAATACAGCCCTACCAGTACGAGCTTGAGTATTCCGAGGAGGAACTACCGGAAAGAGAAAGAAGCGGAAACGATGGGGAATCGGACGATAATTGGGAAGATGAATCACCAGAGCATGAGTCTGAGCCTAGTCGCATGGAAGACGTTTCCACCTGCTGTACCTGCAACCGTTGCTAAGTCAATGCCAACCGAGGTGGAGAACTGCTGCTGCCAAGAAAACTCTGGATGCTCGGCCTACATAGCTGAAAAACACACACCACCACTATGCGTTACCGAGCTGCATGACTTCAGGGCAGCCTGCCTCACAAGATCTGTGTTGAGGATTATGATGGTGCTTCTGTACGAACATTGCGCAGCAGTTCCCCCTCGCAATCCAAGTAACGAGTAAATATACTCTAGATGTGTATACTCTAGATGTGTTGTAATTTTGACCACTGCGATGACTAACATTTCATTTTGTTCTCCTACACTGTTGTAACTTTGATCGATCACCGACGAATTTAGACTGCAAATTAAATACATTTCTCTCACTTATTGGAAATCTGAGTGTTTATCGCTTACGTGTCCTTCACTTTCAACTAAAAAGCAATATTTTGAATGGATTGCGACCTCCTCCGTATTGCTCATCTTACATATATTGGTATCTTCAGCTTTGCTGCTTCGGAAAAAAAATGTCACACCACGGGGCGCTGTGCTCAAGGTCGCTGTGTCGATGTCCCTCGAGGCCTGCCGTTGAGCGTCGACGTCAGCCGCAGTATAAAGTGCTCAAGCCGCGCCCGTTGGCTTCAGTTCCATTTTTCCGATAGTTTTTGCTTTGTGCAGAACGAAAACGGCGCTTCAATCTTTCGAGATGCCTTCCTCACCGTATCCATCTACCCCCCAAAACTAGTTTTAAAAAGTGACAGAAATGTGGGAAGAAAATGTTTATCACAGACCCCCAACAAGTTTGCCTCTGCTGCTTGGGTCCGGACCATCAGGTTGAAGAGTGTGGTTACCGTCAAGCCATGACCAACAAAGCTCTCAAGGAATGAAGAGGTAAAATTGCCGGTGGGAGAAGAATCCTTGAAGTCCTATTGAGAAAGAAGAAAGACTACCGAGTCTAGTGGTAACTCACAACTTAAGTCGAAGAAACCTAGGTCGAGGTGTCGGTCTAGAAAATCGCCCTCTTCTTCTTCGAAGAAGAGGCGTCACTGATCTCCCACTTGTTCTTCTACGGCATCTTCTGATACAGGAGTTATCACCTGCTCTTCAAAGCAGGATTCCCCTAGAAAATGGGAGGCTTTTTGAGACTCGATGATGCGCATCTTTGAGAACGTGGCCCAGAACCCGTCAAAGAGATCGCGTGAAGACCATGCCCCTGCTCGTTCAAAAGTGACAGAGGGAGGTCAGAGACTAGACGGTTAAAATCCGGTGAAAAATCGTCAAGGGTGTCGTCGAAAGAAACCTCCTAGACACTTCATTAAAAAAAAAGCAAGGCGGGCCTACCGGTGCATAAATCGGAGGCACCACCAGACAAAATGGCATCAGGTGCCAAACAGCCATCGAAGTCGGTGTCGAAGATTTCCTCGAGGCCTCTGGCGAGGACATACTCGACGCCAGTGTCAAAGGTAACGTCGACTGCTCCCTTGACAGCACTTACATCGAAGGCTCCTTCGACCATGTCCAGGCCAGCGTCGACGACATTGACGCCTTTGTTAAGGCCAACGCAGATTCTGGCGCCAATATCGATGCCTTTGGCAAATCCAAGATCCATGCCTGCACAATCCAAGAGTAAAATATATCACCCTGTGCCTATACAAGATTCTTTCAAATCTATGGCTTCTATTTACGAGGAACAATCCTCCTCTGAGGAGATTTCCCCTTCTGGGGTAAGATTTGGAACAAGAGATGTTCCTTAGGAGCCAATTGATCCCACTCCAAAATGGCTGACCTCTATGAATGTCTGCAGACAGCCAGTGGTCTGGACACATCTCCTGAATTGGACTTTGACAAACCCGATCCAGCTGACCATGCAGATTCGGGTTATGGAAACCTTATGAATAGGGTGATTGAATTCATGGGGTGGAATAGAAATTCCCCTATTTACGAGCAGGATGACATGACAGACATTCTCATTGGAGGTCCTCAAAAGGATCCCGTCCTGCCTTTTCACCCAGCACTTCAAAAGAAGGTTATGGCCGCTTGGGAAACCCCAGATTCTGTACCAGCAGTGAATAAAAAAATTCACTGGGAAGTACAAGCCTCCTTCTTCTGACCCAGAATACTTAACGAAACATCCTTCACCTGAGAGCTTAGTGGTCCAGGCAGCCACATCCACTAGACATTCAGCATACCATTCAATTCCCCCAGAAAGGGACGATAAGAGAATTGATGCCTGGTCTAGAAAAATTCTCTTCAGGCAGCATGGCCTTAAAGTCGACAAATGTGACTTGCACCCTGGCAAGATTCACATACACCCTGTGGGATTGTAGGACTGCAGCGGCTGAACAAATTCCTGAGGGCGATGAGCGAGAAGGCTTCCTTGCGATTGTGAAAGATGGAAAGGAGGCTATGGGGGAATGCCTTCAATCAGGACTGGACACTGCTGCGAATATAAGCAGGTCCATGGCATCTAGCACAGTGCTACGCAGGTTTGCGTGGCTGAGAAAATCGGGCTTTGCACCGGACGTGCAGGCCAGACTACTCAATATGCCATTTGATGGCTTGAGATTGTTCAGCAGCAAGGCGGACTTAAGTTTAGAAAAGCTGCAGACCTCAAAGGCAGCGGCTAAGTCACTTAGCGCCTCCATACGACAACCTCAGCAACACTCCTACTCAGGCTCATCTTCCTGGAGGAGGAGTCCCTTTCGATTCTACTCCTCATTTGGGAGAGGAAAGGGGAAGGCTAGTCAAAGAGGACAGCAAAGAACATTTCCTCTGGGTAGAAGAGGAAAGAGTGCTAGATCAGCCCGAGCAGCGGAAACTACCCCCTCAGCCGCTCCTGAAGCCGCCCTTAGACTGCCCTGAGGCCTTATCCCACAAAACCCCGGTGGGAGGCAGAATCTTACAGCATCTGAAGGAATGGCGGTGCATTACCTCAGATGCTTGGGCGCTGGAAACAGTGGACCAAGGTTACTGCCTTCCTTTTCTGAAAAGGCCTCCGGATCATCCACTGGACCCACTCCTTGTGCAGGAGATTTTAACCCTGCTAGAAAAAGGTGCAATAGAACATGTACCTGTAGAGGAGAGGAACAAGCATTGGTATTCACCTTACTTTCTCATCCCAAAGAAGGACGGAGGATTGAGACCCATCTTGGACTTAAGACACTTGAACAAGTTCCTCAGGAAGGACAAGTTCAAGATGGTAACCCTCCTTCAGATCCTTCAGGCTCTCCAACTCGCAGACTGGTTGGTATCATTGGACCTTCAGGATGTTTACTTTCATGTGCCGATCCATCTCAAACACAGGATGTACCCGAGGTTTGCGGTTGGTGGTTCTCATTATCAGTTTCGAGTTCTGCCATTTGGGCTGACCTCCGTCCAAGGGTGTTCACCAAGCTGACGGCGGTGGTGGCAGCGAGTCTCAGGAGAGGGGGGATTTCAAGTCTACCCTTACCTAGACGATTGCCTAATCAGGGTGCGTTCACCCGAACAGGCCCAGGAACATCTAACCATGACCTGCCACTTCTTACACAGACTGGGCTTCTCCCTCAATTACAAGAAGTCACAAATGATAGCATTCCAAAAGCTCCAGTTTATCGGAGCGGTCCCGAATACTATCTCGGGGAAAGCCTCGCCTCCCGAGGTGAGAGCGCTACACATTCATCAGATGGTGATAAAGGTCCAAAATGCCCAGCATCTGCCGGCCTTCAATTTTCTGAGGTTGCTCGGCCTCATGGCATCCTGCATTTTTCTGGTGCCAGAGGCCCAATTGAGAATGAGATACCTTCAATGGGCCCTCAGGACTCAGTGGTCCCAATCTTTGGGGGATATGTCAGATCTTCTGCAAGTCCCGTCCAGATTGGCTCAAGATCTTCTATGGTGGGCTTGCAAGGACAATATCCTCAAGAGGGAATATTTTTGGCAACCTTGGCCGGAGATAATGGTAGTGACGGACACCTCACTCATGGGGTGGGGAGCCCACGCCAACGTTCTGACAATCAGCAGTCATTGGTCTCTATCGGAGTCCAAACTACACATCAACCTGTTGCGGCTAAGGGCAATCAGACTAGCGCTGAAGGCCTTTCTGCCCTCTGTATGGGGAAAGAATGTCGTAATAATGACAGACAACACAGTGGCCATGTACTACCTCAACAAGAGAGGGGGTGTAGGGTCACTACCACTGTGCAGAGAGGCAATGCAGTTCTGGTTCTGGGCAATACAAGAGGGAATTTCTCTATCGGCAGTTCATCTAGCCAGAGAGAAGAACACGGCGGCGGATGCTCTGAGCAGGCAGAGCACAGTCTCCCACGAGTAGGAGCTAGTACAGGAAGTCCTTCAAGAGACCTTCACCCTTTGGGGAACCCCTCAAGTGAATCTGTTTGCGACCAGTATCAACCGGAAGTGTGACCATTATTGCTCAAGGGAATTTCCTTCAAGAGGAGCTCTAGGAGGCGCGTTCGTGGATGACTGGGAATTTCCTCTTCTGTATGTGTTTCCTCCAGTCCCCGTGATTCCCCACGTAATCAGCAGGTTGAGAAAGTTCAGGAAAACCATGATCCTAATTGCCCCGGATTGGGCCAGGAGAACGTGGTACCCAGAACTTCTGGACATCTCCATCTATCCTCTGATACGTCTTCTACAAAGAGAGGATCTCCTCTCACAGGAGGAAGGTCGAGTTCTCCATCCAGAGGTCAAGACACCCAACCTTGACACATGGTTTCTGAGAGGCTGAGATATAAGGATTGGGACCTACCGGACGACGTAATGGAGATTTTGCTTTCGGATAGAAGGCCAGCAACAAAGTCCTTGCACCGGTGTCGTTGGAACAAGTTCAGAAACTGGGGCAAGGTGTGTACCAATTCCTATGTAATACACCTATGGTACTTTCTTTCCATTTATACTTGGCCAATTTGGGGCTCTAAATTGGCACAATAAAAGGATACTTGCAGTGGTATTATGCAGTAGTCTATTTTTAAGCGCTCCTCAGAAGAAGTGTCCTACTTCAAAATGCCCTTGGTTGTTCAGTTCCTGAAGTGTCTCACAAATGTGTACCTTCCAATCCATTTTCAGGTACACGTTTGGGATTTAAATTTAGTTTTAAAGTTCCTTACATGCATTCCATTTGAGCCCTTGCACTCCTGCCCACTAAGGCTCCTTACACTAAAGGCAATCCTTCTAGTGGCAATCACATCAGCCCACAGGGTGAGTGAGTTACAGGTCTTCTCTTGTAAGCACACCATCTTTCATAAGGACAAGGTTATTCTTAAAGTCAAACCCGCATTTTTGCCTAAAATAGTCTCTGACTTTCATCTGTCTCAAAAAATAATGTTGCCTTCTTTTTATCCTCCTCCTCATACAAGTAAGGAGGAAGAAAGACTACACAGACTGGACCCAAAAGGGCTCTCAGTTTTTATATCTCCAGATTGGCAAAATTTCAACAAAGTGACCAACTGTTTGTTAGATATACTGGACATAATTTGGGCCTACCAGTAACGAAACAAATATTATCCAGATGGGTCATTTTGGCAATTACCGAATGCTACAGGTAGGCTGGGAAAGAACCTCCAGATGGGCTAAAGGCTCATTCAACAAGGGGCATGGCAACTTCAACGGCTCTTCAGAGGGGTGTCCTGGTGCAGGACATTTTTTGCCTCGGCCACCTGGTCATCTATGCACACCTTTGTGAAGCACTATTCTCTAGATTCAACCTCATCACAAGGGTTTTTTTTTTGTTGCTAAAGCCGTCCATCATACTGTCCATGATTAATATTAACTATACTCCGTCCTCCAAATTCATACTGCTTTGGGAGCATATCTAAGATGAGGAAGACCTGGGAGGACACAATCCACTAGAAGAACAAGTTTCTCTAGTTCTTTCGATGGGATGTTCCTCCGACGTATTCCTTATCTATGATATTTGTATCTCCAGCTTGCTGGCCTCGGAAATTTTTTTTCCCAGTAGAGGGCACTGTGCGTCGACGTCCGTCGAGTAGGTGTTCCTCAACAGCCACCGTATCAACGCCGACGTCATCATGCCTATAAATGGCCACGCGCAGCGTCCGTTGCTCAGTTCCGTTTTGTAGAGTAAGGTAGTTATTGCATGAATGGTTACTACCCTTGAAGGAGCGTAAGCTGCAACCACAAGGGAAACGTTACTGCGGGGATGGATGGGAGGGGCGATAAGGAATACGTCGGAGGAACATCCCATCGAAAGAACGTTACCAGGTAAGGAGTAACTTGTTCTTCGAAGGGATTGTGTCCTCCGACGTATTCCTCATCTATGATAGACTCCCATAGCAGTGGTATGTGATTGGAGGCGGGAGTAAGAGATGCCATATTACTCTTTAAGAATGAACAGAGTGTAACACGGCTTTGCCAAATCTAGTCTCTGGACTAGAGGAGGAATCCAGGCTATAAAATTTGGTAAAGGTATGCACAGACGACCATGTGGCAGCCGCACATATGTCTCGAATTGGTACCCCTCTTTGAAGAGCTGAGGAGGCTGCGATACCCCTGGTCGAATGAGCCCTTAGATTTTGAGGGGGCTCTTTCCCTGCCAGTTTGTAGCATTCCAGAATGGCTAAAATAATCCATCTGGAGATGCTTTGTTTGGTTATTGGTAATCCCAACTTATGTCCTGCGTAACCTACAAAGAGTTGGTCTGCTTGTCTAATTTTAGCAAGTCTACCGATATAAAAACTCAAGGCTCGCTTAGGGTCCAGCCTGTGTAGTCTCTCTTCCTCTTCCCCCAGATGGGGAGGAGGATAGAATGAAGGTAAAGTTATCTTCTGAGTAATGTGAAATTCAGAAACTACCTTTGGGAGGAAGTTAGGCTTCACCTGTAGAACGACTTTGTCCTTGTGAAAAATTGTATGAGGAGGTTTACAAGATAGGGCTTGTATCTCGCTAACCCTTCCAGCAGATGTTAATGCTACCAATAAAACAGTTTTGAGGGTGAGAAACTCCAATGAACAAGACTGGAGTGGTTCAAATGGAGCATCCTTTGGGAAGTTTAAAACTAGATTTAAGTCCCATAAGGGAACTTGGAATGGTCTTGGAGGGTAAACATTAGTTAGACCTTTCAGGTATTGTATTACCAATGGAATTTTAAAATACGAAGGCTCCTCTGCAGTGCGCTTAAAGATCGATAGCGCTGCAAGATAACCCTTAATAGTGCCAACTTGAAGGCCTGAATTTGCCAAATAAACTAAGAAGGATAACACTGCAGGTGTACCACATGAAAAGGGTTCGATATTCTTTTCTCTGCACCAGCTGCAAAATTTATTCCAACGGCAGCGGTATAGAGTTTTAGTTGCTGGCCTTCTGGCCGAAAGCAACACCTCCATGACGTCATCTGGAAGGTCCCAATCCTTGCACCTCAACCTTTCAGATACCAAGCGTGAAGGTTGAGGGTCTTGATGGCTGGATGGAGAACCTGACCTCCCTTCTGCAATAGAAGATCCTCTCTGTACGGTAGACGAATTGGAGGATGGATGGACATGTCCAGAAGGTCCGGTTACCACGTTCTCCTGGCCCAATCCGGGCAATTAGGATCATGGTCTTCCGAAACCTTCTCAACCTCCTGATCATTTGAGGAATGACAGGGACCGGAGGAAACGCGTACAGAAGTGGAAACTCCCAGTCCACTACGAACGCATCCCCTAGAGCTCCTCTCGAGGGAAATTCCCTTGAACAAAACAGATCGCACTTCCTGTTGGTACTGGTGGCAGACAGATCCACTTGAGGGGTTCCCCAAAGGGCGAAGATCTCCTGAAGGACTTCCTGAGCTAGTTCCCACTCGTGGGAGACTGTGTCCTGCCTCCTCAGAGCGTCCGCCGTCAAGGTCTTCTCTCCGGCTAGGTGAATTGCTGATAGAGAGATTCCTTCCTGAATTGCCCAAAACCAGAGCTGCATAGCCTCTCTGCACAGTGGCAGTGACCCTACGCCTCCTCTTTTGTTGAGGTAGTGCATGGCCACTGTATTGTCCATCATTATCAGGACGTTTCTCCCCCGTACAGACGGCAGAAAAGCCTTCAGTGCCAGTCTGATGGCTCTCAGCTCCAACAGGTTGATGTGTAGTCTGGACTCCGATGGAGACCAACGACCGCTGATGGTCAAGTCGTTGGCATGGGCTCCCCACCCCGTGAGTGAGGTGTCTGTGACTACTGTTATCTTCGGCCATGGTTGCCAATACAGTTCTCCTTTCAAGATGTTCTCTGGAGAGGCCCACCATTGAAGGTCGTGGGCTACCTTGTCCGGAATCCGGAGGAGATCTGTCATCCTCCCTGAGAATTGTGACCACTGAGTCCTTAGTGCCCACTGAAGGATCTCATTCTCAGGCAAGCCTCTGGCACAAGTGATATGCAGGATGCCATGAGGCCTAGCAACCTCAAAAAGTCATAGGCTGGGAGACGTTGGGCATTTTGAAACCTGGTGACCATCTGCAGAATATCTTGAGCCCTCACCTCTGGTGGCGAGGCTTTTCCCAGGGACGTGTCCAGGACTGCTCCAATGAACTGGAGTCTCTGTGATGGTATCATCTGTGACTTCTTTAAATTGAGGGAGAAGCCCAGCTTGTGAAGGAAGTGGCAGACATAATCTAGTTGGATCCGAGCTTGTTCCGAAGAAACTGCTCTGATCAACCAATCGTCCAGGTAGGGGTAGACGTGAATCCCTTCCCTCCTTAGACTTGCAGCCACAACCGACATTAGTTTGGTGAAGACCCTGGGGGCGGAGGTCAGCCCAAATGGCAGAACTCGAAATTGATAATGAGAGTTGCCAATTGCGAACCTCGGGTACTTCCTGTGCTTGGGATGGATTGGCACATGGAAATAAGCATCCTGAAGGTCCAGAGATACCAACCAGTCCTGAAGCTGAAGGGCCTGAAGGATCTGAGAGAGAGTTACCATCTTGAACTTGTCCTTCCTGAGGAACTTGTTAAATTCTCGTAAGTCCAGGATGGGTCTCAGTCCTCTGTTTTTCTTTGGTATGAGAAAGTAGGGGGAGTACCAGCCCTTGTTCCTGTCCGCTACAGGTACCGGTTCTATGGCACCTTTCTCTAGCAGGTCTACAATTTCCTGCAAGAGGAGCGGATCTGGCACTTTCAGAGAGCTGTTCCCCAGTGGATGGCTCTGAGGGATGCATAGAAAAGGCAGACAGTAACCTTGGGCAACTGTCTCCAATGCCCAAGCATCTGACGTAATAGCCTGCCAATCCGTCAGATGGTGAGTTAACCTGCCCCCTACAGGTGTCTTGTAATGGGAGACCTCAGAGTGGTTTGGGAGCGGCTGATGCAGTTGCCGAAGGTAAAGCGGCTCCTGTGGCTTTCTTTTCTTTACCCCGTCCACCACGGGTACATTTTCCTTGGCCTCTTTGAGCCGGCCGTCCTCTGCCTCTTCCATATGAGGAATAATAGCGAAAGGACCTTCCTCTCCAAGAGGATCCTGAGGGACGAAAATGAGTTTGGCGGATTGCAGCTCCTAGTGACTTGGCTGCTGCTTTAGATGTTTGCAGTTTTTCCAAACTGTCATCCGCCTTCTTACCAAACAGGGAAGAGCCGTCAAAGGGCATATTCAAAAGTCTGGCCTGTACATCAGAAGCAAAGCCGGACTTTCTCAACCACGCATGCCTGCGGATTGTGGTACTTGCCGCCATGGCCCTGCTGATACTGTCAGCAGAATCAATGCCAGTTTGAAGGGACTCACACATTGCATCTTTACCATCTCTGATGATATTTAAAAATGCGTCCCTTTCTTCTCCTTCCTGGAGGCAGTCAGCTGCTGATGAAGCACACTCCCAAAGAGTGTGGCTGAACCTAGCGAGCGTACAAGTCGCATTAACAGATTTTAAAGCCATGCTACAGACCGAGAAGACTTTCTTAACCATGGCATCATATTTTTTATCATCCCTATCCTGTGGAGCAGTGGGGTATGCAAATGTACTGCCTGATGAAGTTGCAGCCTGGGCCACCAGACTCTCTGGAGTAGGGTGCTTAGATAGGTATTCAGGGTCAGCAGCAGATACCCTATATTTCGCTGACAACTTCTTGTTAACCGCAGGGACAACTTCAGGAGTTTCCCAGTTAGTTAAAATCTTTCTTTGTAAAGCAGAATGAAAGGGAACCACAGGATCTCCTGTGGACCTTTATCCAGAATATCTGTGAGGTCATCCTGTTGAAAAGCAGGTGAAGGTGCAGACCAACCCATGAACTCCATAATTCTTGACATTAGGGTTCTCTAAGGGGTTTCAGCATGTTCCCCTGGGTCTGGTTTGACAAATTCCACTTCTGGGGAAGTGTCTAGGCCACGTGCTTCTTGTAATGCATCCTGAAGGTCTTTCAACCTTCTTTCCTCAGAGGCAAAAGTCTCTGGTTCAGGAGATGTGGTCCTCTGCAGCCCAAAAGGCCTTTCTTGATCAGAATCTTCCCTTTCTTCATAAATTGAAGTTAAGGCGGAATGCTCTGGCCTGTGAAATGGTATAAAACCCATCTCTAAAGCAGAGGGAGCCATCATCAGTGGCCTTGAAAAGGTCAATGTCGTCGACGACGATGTAAAAATCCTCGAAGGCGCCGAGAAAACTGGAAGAGGCCTCGAAGAACTCGAGAGGATCGGAATCCTGCTCGAGGATGTCGACGACGTTCTCGACGTCGTGTCGGAGGCTCTCGGTGTAACCGTGGGTTTTTCTTTTATCGGCGTCGATGTCAGCGTCGACGGATGCGTCGAAGAACCCTTCGATAACGGCATCGATCTATGCTTCGAAGGGGCTTTCGACGATGGAGTCGAAGATGCTTTACTTCCTGATGGCTCATGGCGCTTTCGGGTCGACTCTCGCCGGGTGCTGCCACTCGCGGCGTTTAGATTTTTTGGGCTTTTCACCCGGGGTATCACCCTCAGCTGACTTCGAGGGGGCCGAGGCCGATTTCTTGAAGACGCTTAGCATCTTTTTTCTGAATTCCTCCCACTGAGCCTGAGAGCTGTGTTTTGTGGGGCAATTTACTCTTTCAGGGGAACTAGAAGACGACGACAAAGGAGATCTTCTACGTCTCTTTTTCGAGTGTCTAGACCTCGACGGGTGGTGGGAGCCTCTTCGAGACCTAGACAGAGAATGCTTTCGACGGTGAGGAGACGAATGTCTCCACTCTACCGCGGAAACTTTCGAGGAAGTTAAAACTGACTTACCTCTCTCGAGCTTCCCCTTACGCTCCTTCAAGGCTTTCGCCGTCATGGATAGGCATTCCTCACACTCCGAACACTGGTGTTCGATTCCCAGACACCACAAACAGATCCTGTGAGGATCCGTCAACGACATTTTCTTCCCACAGTCTCTGCATTTTTTGAAACCGGGCCGAGAAGTCGTCGGGTCGGAGGAGGAAGCCATCGAGTACGAGTCGGTTTTCTCGAGGAAATATGAATATATTTCGACTGACGAACTGAGCAACGGTATTCCGAGGCACACGAAGCGCGGAAAAACAGAACTGAGCAACGGACGCTGCGCGTGGCCATTTATAGGCATGATGACGTCGGCGTCGATGCGGTGGCTGTCGAGGAACACCTACTCGACGGACGTCGATGCACAGCGCCCTCTACTGGGAAAACATTTTTCCGAGGCCAGCAAGCTGGAGATACAAATATCATAGATAAGGAATACGTCGGAGGACACAATCCCTCCGAAGAACAAGTTACTTACCAACTGTAACGTTCTTTAGATTGGATGTTCCTCCCACGTATTCCTCATCGACATTCCCACCTACCCTGCTGTTCAGTTTAAGTCAATCGCACTGCGGATTCCTTGAGAGCTTGAGGTCTAAGAACGCCTGGTCAACTACTCAGCTGGGTATATCGAAAAAACAGAACTGAAGCCAAAGGACGCGGCTCGAGTCCTTCATACTGCAGATGATATTGACGCTCGACGGCAACCCTCGAGGGACCTCGACACCGTGACCTCGAGCACAGCGCCCCCTGGTGTAATTTTTTTTTCTGAAGCAGCAAAGCTGAAGATAAGAATATATCTAAGATGAGGAATACGTGTGAGGAACATTCAATCAAAAGAATGTTACAGTAACTTGTTCTTCTCTATAGCCCAAGCCGTTCTGGCTTGAATGGGTGTTCACTTTTGTAATGTGTCGATACTTCAAAGCCTAAGTACATTTTTCCAGAAAATTACTTTTCTAAGGGCAACTATGCCATAGAATTTAGGATGCATTTTCATCTAAGGTGGTACACTTATCAGGCTAATTCAATTACAATATGTATGTTTCTCTTTCACAGGTGGTACAGGGCGATGGCCTACTGTTCGTTTACATGGTGGCTTTATGGGAGGCTTGGAATTCGCATTCGACGAGCAATACTTGCCAGTGTCTTTGGAGCCATTTGCGCCAAACGCCAGTGACAGCGGACGGTACAGAGGATTTTCACACACTGTGCTGCAACCTTAAGTATACAATTTGTAGTTTGTTTGTGCCATCAACAAATTAAATAAAATACAAATGGGCCTATAAGAAGTTGTTTGGATTTTTCAGTGAGTCAAGAACACGCTCAATCGTCTATGAAAGAATGGATGGTGCCCTTTCGCACTCACCTCGTCCCCATTCATCCCCCATCCAATGTCCCCCCTCCGGTATTGGTGGGAACGGCCAAGGTGGCAAACACCATGTACAACTCAAAGGGATCCTCCAGACTCCCCTCTTCAAGACCCCGCCGCAGCAATCAACATAAGTTTGTGTCCCTTGCAGTGTTTGGGGCCTTTTGCGCTCGCCTCATGCACATCCATCCCCTCTCCAGTATCAATGGCAATTCATACCTATGACTGTGTACTCCCAAGGGGGGTGGATGGGTGGGAACGCTCAAGTTGCCAACCACCATGTGCACCTCAAAGGGATCTTCCGCACAGTGACCACTGTTCATATGGTCTCCCCAGACCCAGTGTCTCCAGACTCCCTTATTCAAGTCCTTCCATCCATCCCTCTCCCACCCTCCCCAGTATCGATGGCTGCTTGCACCCAATACCATGCGCTCGGAAGTTGGGTGGGTGCGGACGCTCAAGGTGCCACAAGATGTTCAATAGCTAGCCTCTGTGTAGCATTGAAAACATAATTTACGCAATATACAAAATTATGTAGACTCTCTGATTTTGTGTTGGCAATAAAAGTTTGTGGTTTTTATTAAACATAACACTAATAAACCAAACAAGATTACTGTGTTTATGTCACAAATCAACAGGTGTGCAGCGTTATCATAGTTCTGTATTTTTTGGGCACTTGGACTGTGAAACAGGAACTAGCCCTCCTTATCTCACCGACTGCCCCCATTGTGGGATCTCAGATCCATGTGTTGGGGACCAACATCTTGTCTGGCGAGCACTCTTGCGCTTGCTGGCAGCTTCCTTCCAGGCCCATGCCGCAACACCTGAGTGGGTGCAGGGTCACTTGGGTTCACCCAAAATACCTTTGTTCTCCTAAATCTCTATTCGCACCCCTTTGTTGCTAGTATGTTTAAAATCCCTGTATGGGAGAGGGCGCTAGAGAGCCAACCAAGATGGTCGCATCTCTGTGAGCTCCAGCGCGGCCCCGAATGAATCCTGCAAAATCCTCCTGATTCCGTGGGAATACCACATCCATCCTACAATATTTCACTCACAAAAGGTGAAATAGCAGCAAGCACGAAGGAAAAACAGACCGAGAGGCCCTGGGCACCGAAAACGATCTCCGCCGTCAAGATCCGGGTACCGCGCATGCAAAATAGCAAGTCAATAAGCAAGTCAATAAGCCAGGCAAGTGCACAACATCTTGAATCCGCAAAGTCCTTAGCTCTCATACACCTGCCCAGCGAGCATTAAACCTTCCTAACCACCATTATCAGCAGCACCATATCCCGCAACACTCTAAGAAACAGTGCATAGACCCCCCTCTAACTCTAAACACCACAATCAGCCAGAGCCCCCAAGCCGTAAGAACATTTTTCAAAAGGCGATACAGGAGATAAGCACAGAAAGGCGCCTAATTCACTGGCGCAAAACACAGCAGGACTGCTGATGCCAACACACTACGCCGAAAAACATCACGAAAGAAGGAAAGATTAGCTACCAACAAGCCCAATGGTACGCAACAAGTTAGACATCCATACCCAACCGGCGAGTGATCAAACACTCTGTTGAGAACAAGCACCAATCCTCGCTTACACTGAAAAGACTAGCTAACTCACGAGGTCAGCCACCCACGCAAAATGGGGAACATGGATAAATCTCTGAGGAAGCTGAATTTCGAGGTGGGTTCAGTCCCTAAAACCCCCAGATTGACCAGTGACCAGGATCCATCGGTAAGCAATATAAACCAAGAAGAAGACAGCCCCCGCTCTACAGACATTAGAGAGCTCCTTCTCAACCTAAAAACCGGGATAGGAAACCTCAACAACAAAATGGATGGCCTCTCCTCCAAAGTCGACCAGCTCCAACATAGGCTTGATAACCATACCGAGCGCCTACAAGAAGTAGAACAACACGCATCCATTTTAGATGACGCAGCAGTGAACATGCTAGCCAGAGTGACAACGCTAGAAACGCAAATGAAATCGGCTAATGCTCGGAATTACGATTTAGATCTAGAGAAAAGGGAAACTTGCAGCATGATGGAGATCCGATTCCCTTCTACCCAGACTTCTCGCCCATGGTACAGGCCCAACGAAGATACTTTACAGGCATCAAACAAAGGCTCAGAGACAATCAAATAACATATTCAATGCTCTTCCCAGCACGGCTAAGGATACAACACAAGAGGAGGCTCCAATTCTTCCAAACACCTGAAGAAGCCAATTCATACCTCGACCAAGCTGGATGCAGCATATCAGCTTACCAAGCATGCCCCCAGAGAGACAGAGCCCAGAGAAATCCACCATAGATAACCGGCCAAAAACATAAAGCCTAAAGATCCGATGGCAGTCCCAACGGAACACACAAATAGAATTTAAGACCACAGGGCCACGCACCCTGGGAAGCTCCCAGGGCTTCTTGCACAGCAAAGTTAACACTCACCAGTTAAGGTTAATGTGAGGGTAAATGAGAAACAAGCAAGTTGGGGGTTTCTCGTGTGTTAGGAGGGAATCAGTTGTTTATGTTGTTAGACGTCAAGCCAAGAAAAGTCCACCACCTCACACATGTGCTGGCCGCGAACGAACCAGCCCGCACAGGACCCCACCCTGCGCCTCCTTGTCGAAACATCCAGCTCAGAGATCTGGCCCACATCCCGAGGCCAGGAATTGGAGAGTCCGCCTCAAACCCGGCAAACATATAATCACAACGAAAGCAAGTTCAAAGTAGCCACGTGGAATATCAAAGGCGGCAATCAACCAGCCAAAGTATGGCAGATGACACAAAACCTACGCCGCCACAAAATCGACATAGCCCTCATTCAAGAAACACACCTGCAACCCACCTCTGAAAATCGCTGGGCCAAGGACTGGGGATGCCATAGATACTTTGCATCCTTCTCCTCTTACGCCAGATGGGTAGCGATCCTAATCAGTAAAACGACACACTTCAAACTCATCTCAACCCAGAAAGATTCAGAAGGTAGATCCTTACTAGTGCATGGAATGGTCAACGGAGCAGAAATGTTCCTGGTGAACTCATGTGGACCCAATGTTGATGGCACCAACAACTTCGACTGGGTAACAACTCATCTAGAAACAGGACGACGACCCACAATGATATGGGGAGAGACCTTAATACCCCTCTTGACCCTAACAAAGACAAAAACGCACAATAACAGGCTTCCATGCTCCAAAGCCAGCCAATCAAATCAAAAAAATATGCAGAGCATACCACCTCACGAACATATGGAGGGAAAAACATCAAGACGCCCGCGATTATACCTTTTATTCCTGGGTCCATAAATCAAGCTCGAGACTGGACTATAAGCTGGTGTCAGATGGGGCTCGCTCACAGTGGGGAGACTGCCAAATTCTTCCCAGATCCCCTTCTGATCACTCGGCAGTGACCCTGGAATACATTCCAACTCGAATAACTAATGCCAGACCACAATGGAAATTCAAACCTAGAGCTTTGCAGGATCAAGTTTTCGCAGACGAACTCCTGAAGGAACTAACATCCTTCATAGAGACCAATCAAGGATCGGTATCCTGAGCAGGGACACTTTAGGAAACTCTAAAGTGCTACATTAGAGGGGTCTGCTTAACTAAGGAAAACGGTATTCTCAAGCTAATATGGAGGTAACTAGACTCAAGCGAATCTCGTCTCAAAGACCTTGAACAATCACTCACACCTACGGACGATCCCCAAACCCACGCAAAAGTAAAAGAAGAACTGGGAACGTTCAGGGCCGCCGCCGAGAGGGAAATAAAATTCCTGACTAATAACCACAGAATCTGACAATATGGAGAGGGGCAAAAGCCTGGAACACTCTTAGCCAGGCTTATATCCACGCACAGAAAGCCCACAACTGTCGAGTCGATCAAAGACCACAATGACAGACCTGTCTACGAGACGAAGGACATTGTCGAAACATTCCGGCAATATTACCAAAAATTGCATAACTCACACTTTACAGCTGACCCTCTGGAACTGAAGCCTTACCTAGATTCAATCGTACTGTACTGGTTGGATGCAAGACTCAGGGAACCAATTAACACACCCATTGCCCTTGAAGAAATCCTCGAAGTGATCAAAGAACTGTCTACAAAAGCACCAGGCCCAGACGGGCTAACAGGAGAATTCTATAAACACTTCGCAAATCTCCTTGCCCCAATACTACTACAAGTATATGACGAAGCTCTAGAAAAAGAACAGCTGCCACCCACACTGTATATGGCCAACATAATTCTCCTCCACAAACCGGATAAACCTAAGGACGAGGGTGCATCATATAGACCAATATCACTAATAAACCTGGACAGCAAAATTCTAGCCAAAATATTAACCAAATGACTAATCCCGCTAATGCTTGCCTTAGTCCTGGCAGACCAGGCAGGGTTCATCCCAGGAAGAAATACCACCTTTGAAATAAGGAGAATGTTTGGAGTAATTGAAGCCCTCGACCCGGAACAGCAGGCTGCCGCAATACTACTAGACGCAGAAAAGGCATTTGACTCTGCCGATTGGCCGTTCCTATATGCAATCCTAGAATGCCTGGGCAAAAGATTCATAAAATTAGTCTCCATCTTGTACAAATCCCCCACGTCTAACATTATTCTAGGAGCCAACCAATCTATGAGCATACACTTGCACAGAGGAACGCGGCAAGGGTGCCCGCTATCTGCCCTGCTGTTTGCCTTGGTGATGGAACCTCTTGCTTCAGACCTCAGATTACACCATATCCACCAAGACCTAACCTTCGGCCCTCACAAATTGATCATATCGCTCTACGCTGATGATGTCGCACTCTTTCTCCGTGATCCCAATGAAAACCTAAACCCAGTGATGCGCGCAGTACTAAAATTTGGACACTACTCAGGGCTAAAAATTAACAACTCCAAATCAATAATATTCCCCCTAACCGCCTCAACCAAAGAACTTGACAATGACTTTGGCTTCCGGTGGCAGCACACGAAGGTGAGGTACCTGGGCATCTTCATGTCAAGATCCAGCGGGGACATTCTACACGATAACTACGAAAAAGTCATCGATACACTACAAAACAAAATTAACAGATGGAAATCACTCCCACTCATACTCTGGGGAAGAGTATCACTAGTTAAGATGGTCATCCTGCCCAAGCTGTTGTATCTCTTCACAAATATTCCACTGATTCTAACGCAAAGATTCCTGCGACGCTTCAGGAGCATAATCCTTGACCTAATTTAGTCAGGGAAGGTGGCAAGGGTAGCCTACAACATCCTAACCCTTCCGGTGAGACGGGGAGGCCTGGCACTACCAGACATGGAGCACTATTACTGGGCAGCCCAGGCTCAATTTCTCAGCCACTGGTACACCAAGGACTTTGTCAGGCCGCACGTTCAAATTGAAAGGGCTTTGGCAACTCCACACCTACTGCGCGCTGTCATCCTTGGCACGTACCCAACGCCCCGACCACCTCTGAATGTGGTGTACGCGACACACTCCATCTGGAAGAAAATGGCGAAGGAGGGAGCAATACAGACAAGATACTCCCCGCTCTTACCTGCGAAGTTCAACCCAGGAATCCCCATCATGGGGGAAAAAGTTTACCAACAATGGGCAGAAAAGCTGCATATCAAATCGATGCACGACTTATTTCCAGAAGGAACATTTCTTTCACTACAACAGGCACAGGCTATGGGGGGAGACAACGCACTAGATATATTCATTTACTTCAGAATGCGGCGCACATTACAAGCCTTCTTCCCTACATTCCCGCAGCAACCCACTGTATGGCCGCTCTTAGACAACATGATACAGGCCCAAGGTGAAGGCCGTCTAACAGCCAATATTTACAAATCTCTACTATCAAACTAAGACTCACATAACACGAGATCCAAAAAAAAGATGGGAAAAGTCACTGAACACTGAGCTCACTAAAGATGAATGGATCTACATACTGAATCTTACCCAAAGGGTGGCGATTAACACCAAATTTAAGCAAACTCACTTCAACTATATCCCACACACCAGCAAAACTCCATTCCATGCACAAATCGGTCTCAGCTGAATGCACCCGATGCAAATACCCGGAAGCTGACTTTTTACACCTGACATGGAGCTGTCCCGTAGTTACCACATTTTGGAATGCAGTCCTGGAAAAAACCTCTGTAATAATCGACGTGGTGGTACCCCCTGATCCAAAACTGACAATGTTGGGGTTGACAAAAGATCTCCCAAATATTACCCAGAAACTAACAGACTTCCTGTTGGACCTTGCTAGGAGGAGGACCGCATGCACCTGGTGGAGGGGCCCACCACCGACCCTTCAACGCTGGCTAAAAGACATAACGTACTGCCAGGACACAGAAGCAAGCTATATAAAAACATTACCCCTCTATGCGCGTCCTCCGGACATCTGGGGACCATAGATAACCTACTTGATTTCATCCGCAGATGAGACGGATTCACAAACACTGTCCCAGGCAAATAGTCAAGGACCCATAGCAGAGTAAAAACCTAACGAAACAGAGAATATACGTATTGGACTTTCCGGCCAGATGCCAACTATCGGCCAGATGAGAGGAGGACACGAGGAGGAGGGGAGGGAGGAATGGGAGGCGTGGGGGGTGAAGACTGCCGGAAGAAACCGGTGACTGGCTTGTACCGTTTTTTTTTAATTTTTATTTTCTTCTTGAACGGTATGTTAACCAAAATGCCAATAAAGAAAGTTAAAAAAAAAAAAAAAAAAAGGAATCCCTGTATGGAATAATTTCATCCCATTTACTGATAGGTGTGTTCCATTTTTGTGGAAACACTCTGGGTCAGAATAGACTGCTCCCACCAGGATGCGATTGCGTTTTTAAATGGGAGTTTGCTGCTTGACTCTTCGGTCCACTTTCCTGTCCTACCCACAAAGGAATGTCCCACGATACATGCTGATTTGTAGGGTTTCTCTTATCTGTTAAAAGATAATGCTTATGTTAGCTATGGTCTTGTACATCTTGTGAAACAATGTGATTTCCAACCTCAGACCTTGTTGACTACTTGTGTCCTCATGTCTCCATGCCTTGCTGATGTGGCTGAGACTATCCTCAAAGAATGCATCCCATATTCTGCGATTTCCGTTGCCCACATGGCCTGGCAAGACCCTGTGTCTCCTGACTCCCCTCTTCAAAACCCTGTCCCGGCAATCAATATATGTTTTTGTCCGTTGAGCAGTGTTCCGGTACTTTTGCACTCGCCTCGTCCCCATCTATCGCCCCCCCCCCCCCCCCCCAGTATCAATGGCAGTTGGCACCTATGAACAGGGTCATATTGGGCCATAGGTTTGTCACGTTGCACACAGTTCAAAGTCACTATTCATTCCTTTTCGGACACCATTTGAATATTACCCAAAAGGTGAGCATTTTGATGAAAAGGTGATGCAAAATGTGCATTAAAAAAATATATATTCAGAAACAGTGTTCACTACTACTAGCCGCATATTGAAGTAACTCATCAAACTGGCACACATGGCCCAAAAATGTTGGCCATTTTCATTAAAGAAAATGACCCAAGCAAGCATTTTGCGTTTGTGGTTCAACCCTGGCCCTATTGCCCTATAGGCAGTACGAGCAGGCCTATGCCTGTGCGCTCGCAAGGGGGGTGGGTGGTTGAGTATGGTAGATGTGAAACATTGGCATCGAGGCCGAGTGGTGTCAACAAACACGTCCCACATTCACATACACACACTTTTCTAAGCCTTTATAAACACCTTGACATTTACCAGGAGAACATCTCTGCAATCTACAAGGTACATCGTCATCGAGCTACCTGTGATCCCTGTTCCATGGCTGCTTGTTCCCCTGCTTGCTGAATCGGCTCATTTGTTCGTCCAAGTAAGGGTAGGTCACCTATTTGCGTCTCTATGTTCATCGATCGCTGCTCTGAAAGTTTCCACCAAATGTACCAAGTATTCTAATGTCCCTTTATCTTAAAGACTTCACCATTATCGAATATTTGATGTATTTTGATCTCGGTAAATAGCGCATTGCATCACTGTGCATTGTAATATAATCACATTTTTCGTTATCCATGTTCGAAAGCAGGTTTTCTTTTGATGCTTGAAAGTTCATTCAATGGACGAGTAATACGTTACAATTTGTGGTAGAACAATCAATTCTGTAAGAAAGGTAGCGCAGTGTTAATTAGACTAGGTTACATATGTTTTCGTTCTTCATTTAAAACAAGAATTTACAGACAAACCACCTACTATTCAGGAAACTACTCAAAACCTGGCTCTTCACGTCATAACTAGAAAGACCAGCCACAGGGGCACGCACACAACTAAAACACTGATGAACGTAGAGAGAGATCCAGATCCACATCAAGCAATCAATGGGAAAAACCCTCAGGAGAACATCCCACGACATACTAAACGACTAACCGGGAGACAGCTGCAATACGACCAAAGACCGAATACATAGCAAGACAAAGACAGAAACACTAGGACGAATCATCAAGGAGGACCATGACCTTGAACTATAGCCATTACCAACAGACGTAAGGGCAACAGGTAGAGAGGGAAAAAAAGCACTACACCACGATCCACAATCCAGTGGGTGAGAAACAGAATGTTTCATCACTACACACTGTCCACCTACTACACAGCGGGAAGCACAATGCCCCATCACACAAAACTACAACTAAATAGCCCCAAAGATGTTCACCCCACAGTAACCAAAGAACCAACGAAACGACAGTCATGACAGGAGGAAACAAACGACTGAATACACGGGCTCACCAAGACGGAAACACTAGAACGCCACATCAACACCACTACGACCCTGAACCATTCAAAACCTCAACTGACCAGTGTCACACTGGATAACAAGAGAATAGATATTACCAACCCAGTCCCACACCCGAAGAAAAGGTTCAGACGCACCTATCAATCCAAAAAATAATCACTATGATACAGCAGGGTCAGCACAGCACCAACAAAGCGAGTCGGCCCATGAGGAACCAGAATCAACACAAACCACAGGGACACAACTATAACGGAATCAGAGGTACCTGACCAGGATACAGACCCCACCAACCCAACCCCCATCTTTTGCATACTTAAACCACACAAAGCCACACAACCATCTCTCTCCCAGCAATCCGCACACACTTTGCCACACCGCAACAACAACACATAAACATCACCTACAGCACTCGAGCTCTCATCCGATCCGATACTAGCACCAAAGCCCAGCATTCGGTGTATACAGAGCTGAAGCTGCCAACAGCACATCACTTCTCCCACTCTCCTGCTCCCCTCCTCCAGACTAACCCTACCTGTCCTTCCTGTTTACAGATCTGCCAGAGCGCCTGGGGACCAATTCCGTTGGTGACGGTGCGCTATATAAGTACCTTTAACATAACAAAGCTGTGTAATACTTGGTTTATTGACATTCATACAGTATTACTTGTAATAATTATATTTTTGTATACAGATCTTACAGCCTTTTCAAGAATTCCTTCATGTATCTTTATCGGTTGCCCTTCTGTGAGCCATGCCAAAACTCAGGGCACAGTCCTGCATGTGTTCCCAAAGGATAGTGATTTAATAAGAAGATGGATTACAAACTGCATTTTTCCAGTGAACGAGACTGAAAGTAGAGCTCCGGCTGTCATGGGAGATGTGAGGGCCAATCGATTCTGCATCTGCAGCCTGTACTTCACCAATAATATGTACGAACAATCAAAGTACACAAAAAGGGTTTTGTGGGTAAAAAAAGGGTAAATTGCTTACCAATGCAATTACGACTCCATTTCGGCACAAGCTGGCTCAGGTGAGTAGTGGACGATGAATTTGTCATGTTTGTTGGTATGTAGGACAATGCTCTGTATAAATATGTATTCTCTATGCTCTCTCGATTTATTTAAAATAGTGTATTGAAAAGGTAACTTCATGAACGGTGTACAGTTTTCGTCATTTTCCATCAATGTTTTATTACTCAAGTTTACATAGTTACCAGAATCAAACACATTTTTTAATGTTTCACTTTAGCATACTTTATCCCCACCTTTGGAACATTCTTATAAATCAGTGAAGCGTGACTCTTATTAAACCCTTCCATACTGCCCTTTAAAAGTCGCCTGATGTTTTCAAAATGTGTTGGTTGACATGTCCTTCTTTACGCAGAGCACACTGATGGAAGCACAGATCATCACCAGTGAAGCAACCACCGACAAGTCTAGTATCCCAGTGGTGAGCCCTACCGACTTGCACAAAGTGATATTTTAGAGCGTTGGATGTGGCCACATTTCTAATTCTAATTTACATTTTTCCATTGTACTCTTTTCTGACAATGTACTGAAAATGAAAGAGCAAGATTCTGCATCAGTTACTTTTTCAGAGTCAACATCAACATCACTTGCATATCAAATAATTATATTGTACTAGTCCTTTATATACAAATGAACAATACATGCATGTGTTATGCTTGGAATGTCAACATATTGAACATTATTATATATAGTATTAGTTATTTACACAAAGTGGCATGTATGAGTCTCTCTGTCTGTACCATCGTCTTCATCTAATTTTTTTCGGTTTAATTTCTTTTTGCTTTTTCATCCGTATTAAAACAAGTACTATTTTATAGGGGGATTCTGGAAGTTTGACTACAATCACTTCCTCCTTTGCAACAGGTCCAGAGTATGAGGTGTGCGTACTTACAGTTTCCTTGATAGAATGAAAGTAAATCCTTCAAGCTTGTTGGGGTTTATGGTCTCTAACATGGTTGCTAACACACTGGCTTCGGCAACATCCCTAGTAACTTCTGCAAACCCAGTACTGCAGGATTATTGAGCCTTTATCTCTCTTTTGAGACAGACATTCGCGAGATCAGAGGTGGTTTATGCGGCCTGTGAGACCCTTTTGGCCATTCGTCAGGGGTCCATGGATCTTATGACTTACATTAGCAACTTCAAAACGACGGCTACCGAGGCAGGCTTTCCAAAGGAAGCACAGTATTCGGTCTTCAGGTGAGGTTTGCATGAAAGACGAACTAGCCTGTATTGCTCGTCCAGCTAATGTCGCAGACTTGATTTTGTTTGTTCTCCAGATCGATTATTGGTTAACGTTAAGAAGAGCCAAATGAAAGAAACAACTCAGTAAATGTTATCCCTCCTCATCTCCGGCCCCTGCTCTTCCTCCATCCGGTGAAGTACTCAAGGGGGAACCTATGCAGATAGGCACTGCCTGAGGTCCTTTGTCTACGTCTGTAAATAATATCAACTCTGTCCATGATATCCAAATCACTTTCCAATTCCGTCTCCTCCCCCTCGTCCTCACCTGATGAAGGAGCCTTAGTAAACTTCTTCTTTCTATCCTTGATGGAGGATTTCTTTTTTAGAAGGTATGCTCTACCGCATAAAGACGCCACAATTGTTGTCAGAGGGTTCCGGAAACCAGTGGCCCCGGATCCGCAATAGCCAACGGGGAAAAAACCAGGTAGGTAAAAAACCCTGATAATGTCTTTAAAGCCGGAGTGTGGAAATCCTGATGGCGGCTGAGAGATGGTGAGTATCTCCGAGTATCCGGATAAACAAAGGTAAGTGACAGTGTCAGCAGGATGCCGGTCGAGAGATGGTGAGGTCCGCAGAGTATCCGGGTAAACAAAGATGAATGGTAGTGTCTGCAGGAAGCTGGTAAGGTAGTACCCAGTATCCAGGAAAGGCCCACAGGTAGAGAAAGAATACTCCAAGGGAGTCAGGGAAGAAGGAGAGGAGAGAGAAGAGAGGCGGGAGAGTATCCAACAAGAATGCCGAGAGCCAGAGGACGGAACAAAGGTAAGGCACGGAGAGGAGCAGCCCAGAGCGGCGAGGAGAATAGCCAGAGGAAACAGAGATAATATGAAGAGAGGCCAGGGGGCCAGGTCAGGAAAGAGGGGGCTCAGCAAAGCCAAGAGAAATCACGCAGAGCGCCACAACAAAGCAGAGGAACGAGCACAGTTGCAACGTGGCCGCCGTCTGGAAAGAAGCACTAATATCCCGGGCGGCGGACATTTTGAAAAAGACTAGACCGCAGCCCAACGTTGCATTCACAACGTAACGGAACTCTCCCATGGCGGTCAAGTTTCCTTCAGTCCCAATGCCTTACATAGAAGGGACGCATGACAAAGTCAGAGAGAAGAACCCAGTCTGTGTTTGTATTGCTGATCTGTATCTCACTAGCTTCATGATTGTTCCCAAGTTCCACAAAGAAGATCGTGAAACTTAAGACCCTGGTCCTAGAGGGGACCTCGAGCTGGGCAAGTAAGGAAGGTGCCTTGATCGCCACTCAGGCTTGTTCCGCCAAACAAGACTCCCGTCTTCTTGTGGTCCGTTTGATTCTACACCTGCCCGAAAGTACTATAAAGGCTCTGGCGTTGATTGATGGCAGTGCCGCAGCTAACTTCTTGGATACCATCTGGGCAGAAAAGGTAGGTATTCCTTTGTAAGAACATACAGAAAAGCAGGCTTCTTGAAGGAGTTGAAGGAAAACCATTGAGTTCTGGACTCATCACTCATATCTCTGTACCCATAGGGGTCTCAGTGTTCAATCATAGCGAGGCACTATGTTTCGATATCATCCAGGCAGCACATTTCCCAGTAATAATAGGAATACCCTGGTTACAAAGGCACCACCCTCTTATAGATTGGAATAAAAACACCCTTCATTTTCGTTTGGGTTATTGTGTTACCCATTGTCTGTGGGTTTCTGAGGAGGACTCTTCACTAGCAGAGGGAACTGCATCTTGGTCTTCCATTGCCGGGGTGCATTGTATACCGAAAGAGTACCAGGAATTCGGGAAGGTCTTCTTGCATAAGGTCCCCAAGGAACTTCCTCCTCATCATCCGGAGGACTGCGCCCTGGACTGGATACCGGATGCGTTGGTGCCATGTGCTCATTGACCATCCCAGAAAAGAAGGCTCTAAGGAACTACCTAGAAAAGAACCTCCAGAACAGTCTTATTAGGCCTACCAAATCACCGGCCGGGGCATCATTGTTCTTAATACCAAAGAAAGAGTCACAAGAACTCCGGGTGTATATAGATTATAGGGGGCTTAACCGGGTCACGATACGGGACAAGTATCCCATGCCCCTGATCAAAGACATCCTAGAGGCAGTCCAAGGAGCTATAATCTTCACCAAACTTGACTTGAGTGGAGCCTACCATCACTTACGATCCGATCGGGTGATGAGTGAAAGACAGCATTTAGGATCCCTTATGGACTATTTGAGTACCAACTTTTGCCTTTTGGCTTGGTAAACGTCCCCGCTGTCTTTCAGCAGTTGATGGACCGGTTGTTTCCTAACCTGCCGTTCCGATTGGCAATTGTTTACCTAGATGATTTCCTGGTCTACTCAAAGTCAAAAAACTCAATCAGGTTCATGTTTCGGAGGTCTTGGACAGTCTACAAAGGAATCAACTTCTTGTGAAACCAGAAAAGTGTATTTTCGATGTGTCATCAGTTCCATATCTGGTTTTCGTACTTTGACAAGGGGATAGAAATGGAACAGTGCAAGGTTTCAGCAGTGTTACAATGGCCCTCGCCATCCTCCAGTAAAGGAGATCCAGTGATTTTTTTGGTAACTTCTACCGTAAGTTTATCCCTGACTTCTCCAGAACTTGTAATGACTGTGTTTTTAAAGAAGGATGTGCCTTACACCTGGAGCCTGCAGGCGGAAGAGGCGTTCAGACATCTCAAAACCATGTTTTGTTCTGCCCCAGTTCTTAAACGGGCTGATCAAAGTCATCCAGTCATTGTGGAGACTGATGCCTCAGTAGGAGCCTTCAAAACAGTCTTGGAACAGACAGGAACATCATATTGCACATCTCTCAAGGACCTTCAGCCCTAGTGATCTAAACTATTTAGTCATCATGAAGGAGCTGCTAGCAATGAAAAATCCTTGTACTCAATGGCAACACTTACTGCAAGGTGCCACTCACCCCTTTGAAATCAGGACTGACCACAGCAATGTATGTGTCTTGCAACAGATGGACTGTCTTAATGCTAGACAAGCCCGATGGGCCTATTTTTTTGAACAGTTTGATTTTGCCATCATGAACATCCCCGGCTCAGAGATGTGTGTTGCTGACGGTTTATCTCGAAGTTCTCCTGTGGGGACCATGACCTTAACCAGGACAGAGTACCACTCTTTCCAAGGAACAAGCTCCTGTGCACAGCAACGTCCTTTCTTCAGAAGGTGAAAGAAGCACCTAATGGCTTCGCCCCTACCCAATCTAACTATGCACTTACCAAGAATGACAGTCGGCTTTTTCGTGACAAGTTCTTGGTTGTTACGGTCTTAAACTGGAGGGTGGACCCCTACTCTTTATGGGACTGGGCTATGTAACAAACAATAAAGGATAGGTCCAAACAGGTATAAACCACAGTGGAATAACTCACTGTAAATTGTCTCCATAAATGACTTTAAAGTGGGACACACTATATCCACTGTATTATAACTTATAGCTAGTGCGGTGTCCTTTTGTAAATGCGCAAAAAATTTGCAGAGAGCTATAACCTACTGTTAGTGATTAACATGTGGTTGAATATCTTTGTGTGAACTCCCAGAAAGGTCAGAGAGCTACAACACACTGCGCTAGATCCATTACATTAAATGAAAATCGTTTTATTCTTTCTTTATGTTGTATCCTAAATTGTAACATACTCCTAGTATATAAATGGTTACAACAATTCATAAAAACATAAATCCGAAACAGTGTTGAAAGGGTTAGAAAAGGCAAGGGTAAAAAGTATAAACATTAAGCCATTCATGTTATGTTATGGTAGCAGGATTTATAAAGCGCACGTACGCCCGAAGGCATCATGGCGCTGAGGGAGCCCCGAACAGTTTGATACTAAAGAAGAGCATTAGAATAGCAGAGTTTTCAGTTTACTCCGGAAGGCAAGGTGATCAGCCATCTTCCGAAGCTCGAGAGAGATGTCATTCCAAGCCCTGGCTGCCACAACTGAGAAGGCATAATAATAATCAGAATACATTTCTTAGTACATCGTAAATTGCATCACGTAATACATACATGACAGTATATTACGGTCCAAACCAAGTCTTTACAATGAAGCCAAGGGTCCCTTTGTGTGGATTATTTCTAGCTAAGAAGCAGAAGACTCTCCTTGTGGCCGAAGCCAAGAGGGATGTTTGTATTATTTTAAACAAACTCTAATGTCCTTTGGTGAGTCTTAATCTTGGTTTGGGGAAATACGGGGTCTACGTATGGCGCTGGTGGTAGTCTTGAGCAGCGCCCGCCTCTTGCGTGGTAGGTTGAGGACGCAAGGGTCTTTACGTTTCGGCGGTGTGGGGTATTATCTGCCTTCCTCAGGACTGGTAGAGTAAGTATTCGTAGATTGACCCCTATGGAAATGATAGAAAGGGACAGGAGGCTTGTAACATCGAGTCTACAGTCCAATATGAGACCAAGAATGCAGGAGTACAAAGATAGAGGTTGTTCCTGAACACTCTTGAGAGGCGGGTTAAGTCATGGTGCCATGAAGGATGGACAGCAAGTCACAAAGGATATGATGCAACCTTAGATCTTCTTTGACGCTCATTCTGGTGGCTTACCATATGTAAGGATGTCAAATCCTTTATTCATACTTGCCCTGTAAATTCACAGTGCAAATACAGCACTGGCAGACCAATAGGCTACTTGGACAAAGCCCTACTCTCATCAGACCTTGGAGCCATGTGTCCACCAATTTTGTGGTCGATCTACCTCCCTCACGGGCGTGTACGGCGGTGATGGTGATGATAGATTCTTTCAGCAAAATGGCTCACTTTGTTCCCCTTCCAGGATTACCGACCGCATCAGAGATGGCTATGGTGTTCTTTCGAGAGAACTTTCGCCTTCATAGAATTCCGGAATCTGTCACATCTGAACGGGGTTCGCAGTATACATCTGTTTTTTGGAAGACCTGCGACCTTCTAGGAACCGAACGTGCCCTTTCCGCGTGTTACCATCCCTAAACTACCGGGAAAACAGAGAGGCTAAATTACACCATGGAACAGTATCTCTGTTTTATAAACCCTCAACAGGATAATTGAGTAGACCTATTACCCATGGCGGAATTCACTTACAACACCAAGCACACCGCCATAGACATAAGTCCCTTCTATTGTGGGAAGCTCCCACGGCACCTGGACGGGTGACACCGGATAGACTGGAACTCAGACGACACGCACGGAGAACGAGTCAACTACCCCACCTGCCCCTTAGTTACCACCAGGTACCACAGTGTTGTGGAACTACCGAGATATTGGCAATTAGCACACAACCTGACTCATTGACATTGGCAGGTGCACTGGCCACAGGAGTATGAAGGGAGGACAGGTGGGCTATGAGAGAGCCTGATAGAGGCAGGGACCAGAGGAGTAAGGAACCTTCAATGTCAGAGGGTCCCAGATCAGGACAGGCACATCAGGGGAGACTACACAAGCCCAGCGCCTCAACTCAGGATAGAGATGGCAACTAACCAACTCCACTAACAATTTCCCCTCTGCATACACCTCTCACATTCCAAACCAACACAACCAAAACCTACAGCACAACAAACCGCACAAACTTCCCTACAATGCAACAACAAAACAAAAAAGACACAGACTCGCACAACAGTACACGACGACTACCGGCCGGAAACACCCCAGGTCCAACCAACGGACCCACCGAGCTGTGGCCGCCAACAGCACATAGCTGCTCTCCGGCACTTTTCCTGCTTCCTCCCACTAACTCAACCTCCCCTCCTCTTTCAGAGCCGCCAGAGTGACAGGGGACCACTCCGGTGGTGATAGTGCACGGTACAAATGTCTTTTGACATGAACATTGTACCTATGGTCTTCATCCACGATTCCTTCCGAGTTTGGTCTTCCCAGCTTCGGCTGTTCCCTCGATTGGCTCCTTCCTAAGCAACATCTCATGCACAGAATGAAGCATACAAAAGCCTCAAGAAAAGGAACAAAGGGTTTAAGAGGCAGGCGTATTTGCACAGAAATCCTTCCCCAACTGGGAGATTGGTTCTATGGTGCGGCTGTCGACTAAGTATTTGCTCAGACGGGTTCGATCTTCTAAGCTTTCTCCTAGATACATTAGACCGTTCGACATAGTGGCCAAGATCAACCCACTGGCTTTCAGGTTGAAAATTACCATCTTCCTTAAAGAGGCTCCATCCTGTATTCCATTCCTCTTTGTTACGTCTGTTTACACTGGACCCTTTTTCTCACAGCAGAAGACAACACCTACCTGCACCGTCTTCAGCACCTGAGGAATATGAAGTCTCCAACCTTTGTGATTCATGATACAGCAAAGGCGTACTTCAGTACATAGTACAGTGGAAGGGGTATTCTGCTTTAGAAAACACCTGGGAACCTATGTCTAATATCAAGGCACCTCTGTTGCTCTGGCACTTCCATCGCCTACATCCAGAAAAACCGGGAACATTCAGGCATAGAAGGGGGCATTCTGTCATCAGACGTCCGCCCAGGAAGAATTGCAATTGTTTATTAGTAAAGCGCTTATACACAAGTAAAGAGCTTCAAGGGAACAAGGGAATAGAGAAGACATTCTTAGGCCCTGAAGTTTCCGAATGATCTTACAAAAAGTGACTTGCATACTAGGCCTGACGGCATTCCTACTAGTGCAAGTGCATGACAAGAAGGAAGGCGACAAGGGAGGATGGGGGGGTTGGAGAGGGAGAAGACCATACAATTCATAAACTACCATACTAGGCCAACAATGTTTCAAATAGAGCAAGTGCATGACAAAGAGTGAGGTGATAGGGGACTCGGGGGAGAAAGAGCATACAGAACAAGAAACTACCATACTAGCCTTGGCAAACTAGGCCTAATAAATTCAGGACATGCAAGTACGCAGACAGGGAGTGCAAGGGAGGGGAACAAGTGCCCCCAGTCCAGCTGGCCCCTGGCTTAAGTGCAGAGAGGTTACCTTCTTATGGAACGAATTCCGAAGTGCAGTAGTGCTGAGCAGAGTGCAAAGGACCGGAGGCAAGTGCAAAGACCGGCGGGGGAGCCTGGGACCTGCGAGGCTCTGGAGGTGCACCAGGTGACCAGTCAGCAAAACCGGGCAGAGTTAGGGAAGAGAAGGAAGAGGGAATTGGGCAAGAAGAGAAAGGAGGTTAGCAAGGTAGAGGGAGAGAGAAAGAGGAAGGTATTGAGGAGCTCCCAGAACTTAAGGAGATCTATCTCAAAAAACAGAGAGGCAGGGAGGTTGTTCCAGAGGGAGGCACCTGCAGAGGATAAAGATCTCCCTCCAATCTCTGTTTGGAAAAAACGGCTCACCCGCAGTGAGTTGGAGGACGAGAGGAGGGCACTAGAAGGAGAGTATTTAGGAAGAGAGCATTATGGATAGTGCGTGCCCCAGCACCAGAAAGCCTTGTGGACTATGCAGAGGGTCTTGATCTTGATCCTTGCAGCCACGGGGAGCCAGTGGAGAGATTTCAGCGCCCCAAAGATGCGGTCCCTGGCTTGAGGCCAAGGATGAATCTGTTCTGGATGAGTTGTAGAGGACGGAGCGTAGAAGTAGGAAGACTGTTGCAGTAGTCGAGCCTAGAGAGAAGCAGGGCTTTCTGAGACGGTGAGCCTCTGAGTGAAAGTGAGAAAAGGTAGAATACCTCTGAGGTGGTGCAGCTGATAGTGGGACTTTTTAGAGATGTCCGATATGTGAGAAGAGAACGAGAGAGTGGAGCCGAAGATAACCCACAGATATTTTGCCTCACTATCAGGTGGGAGCGCAGGGCCAAGGGAGGCCGGCCATAGTGAAAGAGGGAAAGTGGCAGCAGGGTTCCCAATGAGGACGATCTCTGTCTTACTGGCATTGAGGCAGAGATCATTAGCCGCACACCAGGACTGAATTGTGGACAGACAGTCAGAAATGAGCGAAGAGGAGAGGGGGGGGGGGGGGCGAGGGTAGCCTGAAGGAGAGCTGCGTGTCATCCGTATAACACTGAAAGTTTGAGGTGAAGGTAGAGATCCTCTGGGCCAAGGGGGCCATGTAAACATCGAAGAACCAGGGGGATAGTTCAGACCCCTGGGGGACACCACAAGTAGCGAGAGTTACAGAGCAGAGAAAGGTCCTAAGTTCCACCAGGGAAGGGTGGTCAGAGAGAAAGGAGGCAAGCCACGTCAGGGCCTGATCTGTGATGCCCAGAGTATCACAGAGATGGGAGATCAGGATGTTGTGGTTTACAGTATTGAAAGCAGAACAGAGGTCAAGAAGAATGAGGACAAGAGAGTTAGATTCAAGATTTGAGAGCAGGTCTCCATGGGACTTCAAAAGAGCAGTTTCTCTGCCTCTGGATGTTCAAAAGACAGACTGATGGTAATGAGACAACCAACAGATTCAGTGTGGGAGGCGAGTTGAGAGATAGCCAAGTTCTCCAGGAGTTTGGCAAGGAAAGGAGTAAGAGATCGGGCGATAGATTTCTGGAATAGAGGGGTCGGCAGAGGGTTTTTTGAGCAGATGGTGCACAAGAAAGTGCTCGAGAGAAGTGGGAAAAATTCCAGTGGCAAAGGAGAGATTGCAGAGGTCAGCCAAAGTTGGAGCGAGAGAGTCAATGGTGTCCTTGATGGTTTTGGAGGGGCAAGGGTCCACTTGTTTAGAAGAGGCTTTCATAGACTGGACTTGTCTAGAGGTATCCTCAGGTGTGACACTGGAGAGGGAGGAGTGAAGGGAGAGTGGGGTAAGCCGAGAGGGGCCCAATAGATGTTGGTGTAGGAGGGGGTGCAGGAGAGAGAGAGGACAGGATGTCCAGTGTTTTGGCGGTAAAGTGTGCAGCCAGGGCCGGGCAAAGGGCCTGGGTGGGTGCCGTGGAGGATGAGGCTCGAGCAGGATTGGCAAGTTCCTTGCAGACTTTGAAAAGTTTGGCTGTGTTGTTAGATGCAGCAGAGATGCAGGCGTAAATATAGACTCTTCTTGGAGCAGATGCAGAGTCTATTTTGCCTTTGGAGCAGACGGCAGGCCAGTTTGTCAGAGGGAGTGGCTGAATAACCCAATTTCTGTTCCGCTGCTCTGCTCTTGCGTTTAAGGGAAGTCAGATCGGAGTTGTACCAAGGGTTGCACTTTTTGGCAGGCTTCAGTCGACCCTCATGACAAGGGCAAGAATGTTGAGAGTGTTGGAGATGGAAATGTGAAAGTTAGAGAGGGCTATGTCAGGGTGGTAGTCAGCCGCAGGAGTAGAAGGCAGAGAGTAGGTGCAGGCAAAGGTAGCCACTGATACTCTTTGCATGAGTCCAAAGACCTTGAAGGCGGTCGGCGGTGCAGGGTGTGCCGGTGCTAATGGGGAAGAGATCAGTCCAGGAGAGTGCGGTAGTGAGAGGGATAGAGAGAGAGATGTCTGTGGCGATTGGAGCATTCAAAGGTGTGGCCAATGGTGTGCGTCGGACCCGAAGGTAGAATGGAGGGAGAAAGCGAGTCGCATAAATTGTAGAAAAGTCCTGAAGAGTTGGGAGAGTCAAGATGGATGTTAAGATCCCCAAGCAGGAGGAGTTGGGGAGAGGAGGAAAGGAGAGAAGAGGCCAGGTCTGCCCATTCTGAGAGGAAGAGGGTGGACTGGCCTGGCGGCCGATTGAAGGTAGAGGAGACAGAAGAGAGAGAGATAGAGCCTGCAGACCAGGCATTCAAAGGAAGAGTACGCCTGAGTAGGAATAACGGAAACAGGGATCCACTCAGGAAAGATAAGTGCTACGCCACCTACTGGCCTATTGGGCCTGGGCTCAGAGGATCTTGTAGCCTTCAGGGAGAAGTGTCTCGAAACTCGTGACAGAGCTGTCCTTAAACCATGTCTCAGTAAGAGCAAGAACATCGAGATCCAGGAGTTAGAGGAGGTGGCAGATGTCAGAGGAGTGCTCGGCAGCAGAGTGTGGTAAGCGTGGCAACATGGAGCAGGTTGCCATTTTTGAGAGACTTACGGGGGGGGAAGACAAGAACGTGCCCCCCCAATAAGCGGCAAGGGTGCCTGAGAGATAAAGGTGGGAGGGGGCAGAGGACCTGAAGATGACAAGGATGTCAGTGCGGAGAAGGGAAGGCAAGGGAGCCAGGCAGGTTGAAGATGGCAAGAGAGCCGTAGTGAGGCGATATGGTCAAGAGGAGGCAAGGTAGAGAGGGGAGCAGAGCTGGAAAGGGAGCCAGGGAGGACGTGGATGCAGATGGCAAAGGAGCCAGTGAGGAGGAAGGTGGAAAGTTGATAAGGCGAGGGAGGAGCCTATCAAAATGTAGAGGTAGGTTGGATTGAGGTCCTTGTAAAAGGACGGTACAATTCTGATAGACATTTATGACGACCCTGGAGGTGGAGAAGGCAAGAAGGACCTCCCAGCGGGTGCCACCGTTAATGTGTGAGGAAGAGTAGGGAGAGAGCAGAGCAACCATATGAAGAGTTCGTAGGTCGGGTGAAGGAACGACTAAGAGGACGTCGGTGAGTCTCTCTCTGTCAGAAGCTCGGACGTTGGTGTCAGCGATAGGCATTCCTGGGTTGGAGCCCAGTGCATCCTTCTTGAGATTCTTTCTCCCAGACATAGTGAGAGGCGAAGGATAGGAGATAAAGAAGCAGTTAGAGAAGATAGGAGAGATAGAAAGTGCCAATGAGAAGAGCACAGAGTGTGGTACACTTAACCAGGCAGAGCAGTTTAGGTATGTGTGGGATGGGAATGGGGAAGGGGAGTAGGCAGGAGGCCCACAAAGGAAATACAAACAGGGCTCGGAAAAACAATGGGAACTGAAGAGGGTAAGGGAGCAGAAAATAGACAGAACAAAGGGCAAAGGGAGTGACCAGCCTACAGGCATACAAGCAATGCAGGGTGTGAGCACAACCTAAATTCGATTTAAGCTACAGGCATACAAACAATGCAAGGTGTGAGCACAACCTAAATTTGATAGGTATGGAAGTGATGGTGCCAGCTCCATTAGTGTGCCATCATGTTTTCATCCCTGTTCTAGTCTTTTTTCAAGATGGCTCTGTCCCATTTTTTCACATGCAGCCTCCGGAGTGAACGCTGCGCGTTGCAACCCACTGCTCTCACTACTGGGTTAGATGCTGTTTTACTTTGTGTCCTTTTGGTCTTTCATCCGTCTTTGCTGCCTCTTCTCCTTCCTTTTTTCCAAAGCTCCCGCTACCTAACGCTGCTGCTCTGCTCTGCTGACTTGCTACTTTAGCATGCTTGTGCTGGGTTGGTATCTCTGCTGCCATCCCCTTTTGTGGCCACTTTCTGCTCTGCTCCTGCTATTTCTCTGGTGCCCCTTTCTTTATCAGCTCTACTCCGGCTACCCTTAGCTTTGAAAGCATTCTCTTCCACTACAGCTACTGGGATTCCTGTTGCCATAATACCAAGTGTGACAGTTGCTCTGGAACAGAGGCTCTCCCCACGGATTGATCATTACTGGACAGACCTTTTGAAATGTTCACGGAATCCTACGTCACTGATACCAGTGAGCATGCCCTACAGAAAATTAAAGTTTTTTTTAGCCTTATTGGATTCTTCCCTTCTGCTAGCCATTTCCGGGCAGTCGTCACTTGCCTCAGCTGGTTTCTATGGCGGGCATCATGGCTTCCCCTCATGATCGGCCTTACCTCAACAAAGACCGAAGATCCACTCAGAAGAGGAAGACATCCATTCCTCTAAAAGAATCACCGCGCCCAACTTCGGAAGAGTCAGATGAGGAGGAATTTGCCAACCTTAACAGCAGAACAAGTTACTTACCAACTGTAACTTTCTTTCGACTGGATGTTCCTCCCACGTATTCCTCATCTTAGATATCTTGTCTCCCAGCTTTGCTGCTTTGGAAAATAAAATTCACCAAAGGGCCGTCGTCGAACGTCGACGTCATCCACAGTATAAAGGGCTCGAGCTGCGCCCATTAGCTCAGTTCTGTTTTTACGGTGTTAATGGTTGCATCAGTTGATCAGGCTTTAAAAGACCTTAGGCTCTTAAGGAAGTTTGAGTGCAACTCGGGTAAACTGTACAGAGGGGTAGGTTGGGAGGGTCGATGAGAAATACGTGGGAGGAACATCCAGTCGAAAGAACGTTACAGTTGGTAAGTAACTTGTTCTTCAAATGGATTGTGCCCTCCCATGTATTCCTCATCTTAGATAGGTTCCCAAAGCAGTAAGAATTTGGAGGAGGGAGTACCAGAGATTTCAATCATGGATCGAATGAAGGATGGCTTTTGCAAAGAGGCCTCCTTCATAAGATGTAGAGTCCAAGCAGTAATGTTTTACGAAAGTGTGCATGGACGACCAGGTGGCCGCCGCACAAATATCCTGCACCGGAAAACCCCTCTAAAGAGCCGTGGAAGTTGCCTTGTCCCTGGTTGAATGAGCCCTTAGCCCATCTGGAGGCTCCTTCCCAGCCAATTTGTAGCCCTCCAAAATTGCCAGAATTATCCATCTGGATGGAGTTTGTTTAGACACGCCAAGGCCCAATTTGTGTCCAGTATATCCAACAAACAGTTGGTCACTTTGTCAGAAATTCGCTAGTCTAGAAATACAGAAACAGAGCCCTTTTTGGTTCCAGTCTGTGCAATCTCTCGTCCTCTTTATCTGCGTGTGGAGGAGGGTAAAAAGAGGATAAGGTAATTTTCTGAGACAGGTGGAAATCAGAGACTATTTTAGGTAAGGATGGTTTGACCTTTAGAATGACCTTGTCCATTTGGATAATGATGTGAGGAGACTTTACAAGAAAGCGCCTGTAACCCACACACCCTGCGGGCTGATGTTATAGCCACTAGCAAAATTGTTTTCAAAGTGAGGAGCCTTAAAGGGATAGTCCAGTAAAAAATGTGATTTAAAAAATAGATAGGCAATATAAAAAAAATAATACTAGCACTATTTTTTTTAAAACTTCCTATGGAAAATTTTGAGCTATTCAAGCTCAGAATTCGCAAAAGCAAGCACATGGGCGCATCCATTTTGTGAAATGGATGCCCGCCTGTGCTGGCTTTTGCTTTTGCGGCACTAACGAAGGAAAAGCCAGCCAGCTGTAGTAAACAAAAGCTACCGCTGGGTGGCTTTTCCTTCATTGGTGCCGGTGTCATGATGCCCGCTCCCGGGGAGCCGGTTCAAGCCCGGCGTCCCCGAAAGCGGACATGCAGTCCCCAAGGAAGGACCCAGCAACCCCATATAGGGGCCCTTTGGACAGTGTCCTGGCGCCTATGGCGGCAGGCTCATAAAAGACATCAGTCCTGGCGCCATAGGCGCCAGGCTCATTATGGGACTGCTTGGGTGCACTTACCTGATGCAGACCATGCTGCAGGATCCTGGCCTCCTTGAGGCCTGAAAGGAACTACTTTACATGTGGGACTAATTTACCATCCGGGCGTGGTCGGGGAAGGATACATACCTGAAACTTCTTCCAAGGCTATTTAAACCCCACCCGAACAGCCACACGTGCTTTGCGTTGTTCTGCATCTAGCAGCTGGACGCTCACCGTGTCTGCTCCTGCATCCTGACTTCTGCCACGCCTGCCAGCATCCTGGATCACCTGCAAAGGAAGAGAAGAAGAGAACAGAAGAAGGAAAGGTCCTTACCTGCTAAATCCGCATCCCGGAGACATCTCGCCGACAATCCTGAAAAGGAAGACTTTAATTTAAAAGCTCATCGCGTCGATCGCTGCAGCGCCGCATTCCACTCACCTTTACAGGGCGCCTCCATGTTCAGCAGCGATCATCCGGATTCGCAGTCACGCCCCAGCGCCTAGGGAGAAAAAGACCAGAACAAAAGGTGAGAGAGAGAAGGGAATAAGGAAAGCTAAATCTCCATGTTAAGACTTACCTGTTGACTCATTCCCTCTTCATTTCGGGTCCGCGCCGCATCCTGGCATTTCCCGACCCCGGCCCCTAAGGGGAAAAAGAGACATCAGCGTTAATGAGCGAATGAAAAGACATTACCAAAAAAAACGCTCATTAAAGACTTACCTGATTTCTACAAGGATTTCACCTCTCATCTCGGGTCGGTGCCTGTTCCCCGGCATTCCGTACCCCAGCCCCTTTGGGAAAAAGACAGTAGCATTAGTACATTAATGCATGGACACAAGGGGAACCTCTTATCAAAAAACTTACCTGGAAGCCAAGCAAGTTTGGTTCTCACCAATCCGAAAATCCAGTGAAGTAACTGGATACCAACGCGCCCCTGCATCAGAAGCAGGATGGAGAGCTCGTCCTTCCAGACCCTAAGAAGGATACTTCTGCGAGCCAGACAAGCCAGATTTGGGGGCCCGGTCCAGTCCGTCTTGCGAACCCTGCGCATCACCTTAGAAGAGGTCACAGCAGCGCGAACCAGGCCAGCGCCTCCGTGGGAGTCAGGTGAGCGTAACAGCTGGGACTCGGAGGACGCGGACCGGAGACCAGAGCAGGAAAGCGGCAGCTGAATCTCGGTAAGTGCTATTTATTTAAAAAAAATAAAAATAAGCACTAGCTGTGTTTTTTTTTCCCCAAGTTTTTCAGGCTCCTCCGGCTCGGAGGGGCCCGAGAGCCCCAAATGGGAAATGCTAAATGCTGCAGTGTTTCTGCCTAAATCCGATTTCCCATTTGGGGCTCTCGGGCTCCCCACGGGGGGCCCGAGAGCCCCGAATGGGGAAGCAGATTTAGGCAGAAACACAACCGCGTTGTGTTTCTGCCTGCCTGGGCTTTCACTTTGGGTCTCCGGTGCTCCCCTCCGGTGCGCCTCTGAGCCGGAGGAGCCTGAGAAACTTGGAAAGAAAAACTGCAGCGTTTTCAAACACAACGTTGTATTTATGTTTGCGGTCGCTTCAAAAGAGACCGCAAACATAAATACAACGTTTTTAACCCTTTAAGTGCCAAGGGCGAGATAGCTCGTCCTTTTCGGCAACTTGTTTTGAGCGATCCCTGCAAAGCAGGGATCGCTCAAAACTGTAATCCAACCCCCAGGCTATGTGAGGGGGAGGTCCCCCCTCACTGCCAGGGGGCTGGAATACCTTCAGTTTCACGTCGGCATGCGTAACGCACGTCGGCGTGAAACTGAAAGTAAATCCACCGCAGCAGCCATTTTCGGCTGCTGCGATAAAGAAGTTGAGTGCCCTTCTTTGTCAGCCTCGATCTCCGGCTGTATTTCAAGCGGATCCGCGGGCAGCAACGTCACGGATCAAATGAAGATCCGTTTGTGATGCAGGGGGAGGGGGCGCTGCTTACTAGGTAAGCGGCCCCCTTCCCTCGTGGCCCCAAAGCATGGGGCCACAGCGCCAGGGACCCCTGGGGGCAGATGATCACTGCCCCCCAGGGGTGAAATAAAAAAAAAAAAACAAAAAAAAAAACAAAAAAAAAATCGAGGGATGGGAGGGAGGTGGGAGGGGTTTTGGGGCCCTGGGGCCCACTGGACCACCAGGGATGGAACAAAAGTGGTGTCCCTGGAAAGGGGACTTTCTCCCCTTTCCAAGGACACCACATATGAGGCATTGCTGCCCGCGGATCGGGCGCAGGGCGCGCGATCCGCGGGCAGCAATGCCAGTGGATCAATGCAGATCCATTTGTGACGCAGGGGGATGAGGGGCTGCTTACTAGGCAAGCGGCCCCCCTCCCCCAGCGGCCCCAAGGCATGGGGCCACAGCGCCAGAGACCCCTGGGGGCAGATAATCACTGCCCCCAGGGGTGAAAATAAAAAAAAAAAAAAACACAACAAAAAATCGAGGGGAGGTGGGAGGGGGTTTGGGGCCCTGGGGCCCACTGGACCACCAGGGATGGATCAAAAAGTGGTGTCCCTGGAAAGGGGACTTTCTCCCCTTTCCAAGGACACCACATATGAGGCATTGCTGCCCGCGGATCGGGGGCAGGGCGCGCGATCCGCGGGCAGCAATGCCAGTGGATCAATGCAGATCCATTTGTGACGCAGGGGGAGGGGGAGCTGCTTACTAGGTAAGCGGCCCCCCTCCCCCAGTGGCCCCAAGGCATGGGGCCACAGCGCCAGAGACCCCTGGGGGCAGATAATCACTGCCCCCAGGGGTGAAAATAAAAAAACAAAAACACAACAAAAAATCGAGGGGAGGTGGGAGGTGGTTTGGGGCCCTGGAGCCCACTGGAGCACCAGGGATGGATCAAAAAGTGGTGTCCCTGGAAAGGGGACTTTCTCCCCTTGGAAAGGACACCACATATGAGGCATTGCTGGTCACGGATCGGGCACAGGGCGCGTGATCCTAGGAAGGGGCATCTGACCCCAGGGAGGGATCCAAGAGGTGGGGGCCCCCCCTATCTGCCGCCAGGAAGGAGGGCCCCCAGGGAGGGTTGCATGAGGTGGGGCCTTCCATTTGGGGTGGGGGCGGCTGAGGGCCACCCCCCGTTGCAGTACATCATTCGCTGCCAATTTAGGGTGCCCCTCAGCCCCCCCTAAAAAGCAGCCTATGAATTTGTATTTTTTTTTTGTTTACCCAACTTCGCTTGGTGCAGATGGCCACATTAGTGTGGCAATCTGCCCCCAGGGTGCCCAAACCCTACTGCCCCATCTATTGGGGGTCCTGCCCCACCTTTTATGGTGGCCCTCTCCCTCCCCACCCCAAATGGAGGTGGGGTGTACCTCACGCAGCCGTTAGGAGGAAGCCCAGGGAGGCCTGCATGAGGTGTGTCCCCCAGCCATTGGGGGTGGAGGGGGCACCCCAAAAGGTGGGGCAGGACCCCCAATAGATGGGGCAGTAAGGTTTGGGCACCCCGGCGCCAGATTGGCACACCAATGTGACCCTCTGCACCAAGGGGCGTTGGGTAAACAAAAAAAAGAATACAAATTCATAGGCTGCTTTTTAGGGGGGCTGAGGGGCACCCTAAATTGGCAGCGAATGATGTATCGCAACGGGGGGTGGCCCTCAACCCCCCCCCCACCCCAAATGGAGGGCCCCACCTCATGCAACCCTCCCTGGCGGAAGATAGGGGGGGCCCTACCTCTTGCATCCCTCCCTGGGGTGAGATGCCCCTTCCTAGGAGCAGATATCAGCCCCCAGGGAGGGTTGCATGAGGTGGGGCCCTCCATTTGGGGTGGGGGGGGGGTTGAGGGCCACCCCCCGTTGCAATACATCATCCGCTGCCAATTTAGGGTGGCCCTCAGCCCCCCCTAAAAAGCAGCCTATGAATTTGTATTTTGTTTTTTGTTTACCCAACTTTGCTTGGTGCAGATGGCCACATTAGTGTGGCTATCTGCCCCCAGGGTGCCCAAACCCTACTGCCACATCTATTGGGGGTCCTGCACCACCTTTTGGGGTGGCCCTCTCCCCCCTCACACCAAATGGAGGTGGGGTGTACCTCACGCAGCCGTTAGGAGGAGGCCCAGGGAGGCCTACATGAGGTGTGTCCCCCAGCCATTGGGGGTGGAGGGGGCACCCCAAAAGGTGGGGCAGGACCCCCAATAGATGGGGCAGTAAGGTTTGGGCACCCCGGCGCCAGATTGGCACACCAATGTGACCCTCTGCACCAAGGGGAGTTGGGTTACCAAAGGAAAAAAATGAAAATGGTGGAACGCTTTTTAGGGGGGGCGGTGGGGCACCCCAAAGGGTCAGGGAATTTTCTAATGGGATGGGGCGTTGACCCCCTCCCCCCCACCTGCAATGGAGTGGGTGCCAAGTCATGCAGCCCTCCCTGGGACCAGATATCTGCTCCTAGGAACGGACGCCTGAGCCCAGGGAGGAGTGCAGGACAGCCCCCCTCCTTATCTGCCCCCGGGGAGGGCTACATTTTGCTGGTGTGACCGTAGGTTACACATGTTCTTTGTTTTGTTTACAGCTTTTTCTACCCGAGCAGCTGCAACATTATGTGAGTACTGTTTTTTATTATTCTATGGTTAGGGCCCACTGTCAGTGGGGTGGGTGAGACTGGGGCTGGATTGTTGGTGGTGTGGGTGGGAATGGCCCGTCTGGGCAGATCACCTCCAACTGTCCTGGAGTTGCGGCTGGGCTGCATTACAGCTTTTCCCTTCGGGGAGGTATTGGCACACTGCCGAGACTCCTTGGTGCGGAGAAGCTGTAACGCAGGGCAGCCAGGGCTCCAGCAAAGTCGGCAGTAATATCCCTGGCCTTGGGCACCCTTCTCCCATGTGGGTCTTTGCTGGTGGTTCTGGGTATTACATTCTGGGCCGATTTGCGTAAGTCAGACCTCTGTGGATTCCCACGGGTGTCCTCTTTTGGGAAATGCATGGGGTTCCCCGTTTTCCTTGCTGGCTTCGACACCCTAGGCCCAAATCTGTAGGTTGCCCACATGAACAAAATGGGCAGTGGCGAAAGGCTTGGGGTTCCCAGTGGGTTACCCTTTTGCTTTTGCGCCCCCGGTAGGTGCACCCACACATGTGAGGTACCGTTTTCATCGGGACACCTGTGGAAACGCGGGACGGTAGGCCATGTGTTGTTGGGGGCGTGTTTCGATGGGTGCGCCGAGCGAAATGTCTGGAAAATGTTTTTTTCCCCACATTTCGGACTTTGCAGGGCTGTCTGGGTAATAAATTCTGGGGCGATGTGCGCAAATCATATCTCTTCGGATTCCCACGGGTGTCCTCTTTTCGGAAATGCATGGGGTTCCCTGTTTTCCTCGGTGGCTTGGACACCCGAGGCCCATATCTGTACGTTGTGCCGGTCGGCAGAATGTCTGAGATTTCGCTCTGAAAACAGACTTGGGGTTACTTGTGTTTTAGGCTTTCCCCTTGGCGGCCAGGTCGGTGCACCCACACATGTGAGGTACCGTTTTCATCGGGACACCTGTGGGAACGCGTGACGGTAGGCCATGTGTTGTTGGGGGCGTGTTTTGATGGGTGCGTCGAGCGAAATGTGCGGAAAAAGCATTTTTTTCCCCCACATTTCGGACTTTGCGGGGCTGTTTGGGTAATAAAATCTGGGGCGATGTGCGCAAATCATACCTCTGCGGATTCCCAAGGGTGTCCTCTTTTCGGAAATGCATGGGGTTCCTTGTTTTCCTCGGTGGCTTTGACACCCGAGGGCCATATCTGTACGTTGTGCCGGTCGGCAGAATGTTTGAGATTTCGCTCTGAAAACAGACTTGGGGTTACTTGTGTTTTAGGCTTTCCCCTTAGCGGCCAGGAAGGTGCACCCACACATGTGGGGTACCGTTTTCATCGGGACAACCGTGGGAACGCGGGACGGTAGGCCATGTGTTGTGTTTGTGTGGTTTTCATAACGTTTTGACCCATTTTCTGGTGCCCTTTGTCTCACAACCCTTTCTTTTCCCAAATGTGACCTACATTTAGTCGCTGCTTTATCTACCTTACACTTTTGTAACCTGCACAAGTCACCTACCCTTGAAAAGGTCTGCCTGTGCTCTTTAAAAAAATGTATGGCTGCTGTTCCTCACCACATTGGTTTTCCCAATTTACACATGCTAAGTGCGTCTGGTCAGGCCGTGGGCGTAAAACCCCTGTGTACCATGGCTCAGTGTTTGGCTTGTGGTATTGCTTGTTTTGTAAAAACACTAAAAAAATGGTATGCTCTCCTAACTGCAGGAGTCGGGGGAATGTAGCGGAGCATTGCTTTTCTCAAAATTCATAGAAGCCATTGCCGTACCAAGCCAACCATGTCCAACAAATACCTTTTTTTTCAGTCATTTTCCCACTTTTCCCCCATTCGATGGCAGTTTCCCCTACCTACTTGTTGCCTGACCTATGCAAATAACCCCTTCCTAAACTTGGAATTTTGTCTACTTTTCAGAAATATATGCCTTTCTGTCCTCCAATTTGGCTTTCCTGCCCTTTTCTTCCATTCCGTCCAGGCATGGCCAATTGGCAAAAATGGCAAAAATCGCCTACCTCTCACAAAACGGTTGATAACCACATTAAAATATTTTTTTTCCATTTCCACTCAACCTGTTCCTGAAAGCCACGACATTGGGGAACTCAGCACAGCAAACCATTTGTTCCTAGCTCTTACAAGGAAAAAACCACAGGCTTCTTTGTACATCATTTTATTGGCATCTTTTGAAAAAACCCAAACTTTTCGCACTTTTTCCTTATTTTCTCTCACCCCCTTACAGCAACCTGGGATTCCTGGGTGGCGTTACGACCGCCTACATGTGGGAAAAAAAGGAGTCAAATTTGGCCGAGATATCTCATGTAACAAAAAAGTTACAAGCCATTGAATGGCCACATACCAAAATCACCAAAAAAGGCCCTGGCACTGGGGAGAAATACCCATGGCACTTAAAGGGTTAAAGCTGCGGTTTTATTTCTAAGTTTTCCGTTCTCCTCCAGCCCGGAAAACTTGGGAAAAAAAACCGCAGCTAGTGCTTATTTTTTAAAAAAAAAATAAATAGCACTTACCGAGATTCAGCTGCAGCTTTCCTGCTCTGGTCTCTGGTCCGCCTCCTCCGAGTCCCGGGCACCAATGAAGGAAAAGCCACCCAGTGGTAGCTTTTGTTTACTACAGCTGGCTGGCTTTTCCTTCATTAGTGCCGCAAAAGCCAGCACAGGCGGGCATCCATTTCACAAAATGGATGCGACCATGTGCTTGCTTTTTGCGAATTTTGAGCTTGAATAGCTCAACATTTTCCGTAGGAAGTTTAAAAAAAATAGTGCTAGTATTATTTTTTTTATATTGCCCATCTATTTTTTAAATAAAAATTTTTACTGGACTATCCCTTTAAGGGGCAAGAATGTCAAGGCTCAAAGGGGGCACACATGAGAAATTTTAAAACTAAATTTAAATTCCAGGTGTTGGAGGGTACATATTTGTCAGTCCTTTTAGAAACTGGTTTACTAAAGGCATTTTAAAATAAGAAACCTCTTCAGAGGAGCGCTTAAAAATAGATAGCGCTGCTAAATATCCTTTTATTGTACCAACTTGGAGCCCCAAATTGGCCAAGTGTAAAAGGAAAGAAAGTACTGTAGGAGTATTTCATAAGAATCGATCGACATTCTTATCGCTGCGCCAGTTACTGAACTTGTTCCAACAACACTAGTACAATGATTTTGTTGCTGGCCTTCTGGCCGAAAGCAAAATCTCCATTACATCATCCGGGAGGTTCCAATCCTTATATCTCAGCCTCTCAGAAACCATGTGTGAAGGCGGAGTGTCTTGACCTCTGGATGGAGAACCCAACCTTCCTCTTGCGAGAGAAGATACTCTCTTTGTGGAAGACGTATTGGAGGGTAGATGGACATGTCCAGAAGGTCCGGGTACAACGTCCTCCTGGCCCAATCCGGGGCAATTAGGATCATGGGTTTCCTGAACTTTCTCAACCTCCCGATTACATGAGGAATCACAGGGACTGAAGGAAATGCGTATAGGAGTGGAAATTCCCAGTCCACCACAAACACGTCCCCTAGAGCAGTACAGTTCGCACTTCCTGTTGACACTGGTCGCGAACAGGTCCACTTGAGGAGTTCCCCAAAGGGCGAAGATCTCTTGAAGGACCTCCTGAGCTAGTTCCCATTTCGTGAGAAACTGTGCTCTGCCTGCTCAGAGCGTCTGTCGCCGTATTCTGCTCTCCGGATAGGTGAACTGCTAACAGAGAGATTCCTTCTTGCATTGACCAAAACCAGCGCTGCATTGCCTCTCTGCACAGTGGTAGTGACCCTACGCCTCTCTTGTTGAGGTAGTACATGGCCACAGTATTGTCCGTCATTATCAGGACATTCTTTCCTGTAAAGAGGGCAGAAAGGCCTTCAGCACTAGTCCGATTGCCCTCAGCTCCAAAAGGTTGATGTGTAGTTTGGACTCCGATGGAGACCAAAGACCGCCGATTGTCAATCGTTGGTGTGGGCTCCCCACCCCATGAGAGAGGCGTCCGTCACTTCTGTTATCTCCGGCCATGGTTGCCAAAAAGATTCTCCCTTGAGGATATTTTCCTTGCAAGCCCACCATAGAAGATTTGCTTCATTGTTGAGTCTGTGGCCCACTATACCTTTCACTAATTCGGACATAAACCTTACTTTGTTTTGCCTGTTATATTATGTTCTCTAGCGTCTATACAGCGCCAGACACAACCATAATGGTCTTACAGTGTAGAGCATTGTCCCCATAATGGCACACTGTGCCTTTGCCAGGAGCCTCCAAACCTTAGTCAACCAAGGAGTGGAAAAGGAACGAAGAGGAGAGGAGGAACTTCAATTACAATGACAATCCCTTCTGGAGGCTTTTCATGAAAACGAAATGCACATGTGAGGTCATCAGTGATGTCATTAATGCCATTTGTGATGTCATCTTTGATGTCATGGGTGTTAGTCTTAGCAGTGCACAGCGATTGCGCGAGTTGTGGTTGCTTAGCTTATCATAACTGGCGAATTTCTGGGGCTTGTCGGTTTTACTTGTAACCGTAATATGGATAGGTTGTTATTAGTGCAAACTAAGTATAATATCCCTTTCAAATAGTTTTAGCACTGAATTTGATAGGTGTTTCTTAGGGCAACGGAACCATAACACCCCTTTAACAATGTTTTTTGTCAGTGAATTGCATAGGTTTTTACCAGGATACTCTTAGTTTGTATAGATGTACCGGTGGCTTCATACTAATGGCCACAGTGGTGGCGAACTGTCTGTTTGCGGACATACGGTGGCATCCAACCTGCTGAGAAAGGCAGGGGTGCTCGTACCTAGTGGTACCATGCAGCAAAGACAAAAACATATATAAACAGCAGCAAGTACGTGGAAGGGAAAATGCAGTAGGTGTACAAACGCTGTACTTTTGAAAGAAACAGAGCATATGTATAGGGTATGCAGCATAATGGAATGCACCAACAAGACAACTAACTCTGCCTGGAACAATCTTACCGCACTGCTGATTTACATAGGAAGGAAGAACGAAGAGGCAGATTTAGGGCCACAACGTACTGAGAGCAGAACGTCACTGCAATGTGGTAAGTACACCAAAGTTTACCATATAATTGCACAGGTCCTGCAGTGTTCAATAGTAGGAAAGCATGTTTTATTTTTTTTTTTGGCGCAGCAATGGCAAGCACCCTAGAGTGGCTGGAAGAAAGTTTTCCGCATTACGAAATGAGCGAACATAGTAACCCCATTGGTAAGGAAGGCAGTGTGAAAAGTAACTGAATTACCATATATTGCTTCATGTATAGCAAACACATTTCTTTTTCTTTAACAGAACATATGGGAATTGAAAGGAATACACCACAAGCGGCAACTCTTCCACAACAACATACGGCCACAGGAACTAAAGGAAACGCTGTAAATAACACACTGGACAGCCTAAACGCCAGAATTGATGAATTGCTGAACACTTTTTCCGCCTTGAAGGATTTCATACAAGGACATATTATAGAGAAAATAAAATACCACTGCCCAACCTGCACGTGCCCCCATTCCCCATTTTCCAGCCCGCCATCCCCGCAAATTCTGTGTAATGAGAGACGCTTCAATGAGACCTCAATCCCTTCCTCCCATCCCGAGCAACTTGCAGAGATGCCGAAATCCCCAGTATATGTATCCGTTTCTGGTCCCCCTTCCCTTTCCAAACAGTGGTTATGAATGTGTGGAAATAAAGCTTGATATGTACATTGTTGCTGAATTTGTATGTGCTTTTTACTTTGTTTTAACAAGCCCATTATGACTCCGAGGGGCACAGTACTGGTGGGGATGATCTCAAGTAAGCAAAATGGAGGAGTCCTACGAACGCTGCAGCTGGCTGGCCTGTGCGCAATCACAATGGAAGCATCAGTAGGACGCCACTACGGGCCGCATGTGCGCATCTACAGAACCACCTGAAAGTAGTTGGAGGACTGCATGTTTGTCGGTTGCACAACTTCACACATGCGTATTTCTTCCTCTGAGGCTTGGTAACACCGCCCCTGGCCAAGATATGCAAAGAAACGTGTGACGTACTTTCAGTAGGTGGAAGCGGTCACCCACGTTCAGTGGGTACTTTTGCACCCGAACATCCCACCTATTGTACCGTACACACACTCAGCATGTTCAGAGATGTTTGGGGTACGTATGCCGTACTTTGAAGTAGTCAGAGGATCCCAAAGGGTATCCGTAGGACATCTATGCACATGGGCACCAAGTATTCCAGCCAATATGCGACCTGCGGACAGCTGTCCCAATGGAGAGCAATCACGGCGTCACCAGAGGAACGCAACCACTCTGCACGTGTGTTAGGGAGAATGCTCTGTTTAGGCTGAATTTCCTAACCTAGTGAGTCCCCCAGCAGCTTTGCTGGATTTTTGGGGTTTATTTTTGTTTCTCCTGCCAAGAGTGAGACTCTTTTATCCTCACTCTTGGACATGATTTGAGTGTGTTTCTTTGGATCTAGATGCGTTTAATGGGCTATGGGGTCTTTCACCCCATAGGGCTTCATGTGTTTTTATGATATGTGTTACACAGCACCCTCAGTGCAGTGACACAGGGGTGTCATAGTGACCCCCCAGTATGGACTCCATACCCTGGGACTGACTACTGTCTCCCAGGGCATGTAAAGTCACCATTGACTTTACTAGTCTTAAATTCTGAACAGAACCAGTACAAACCATCATATTGTGGATGTACTGGCTGCGGCAATTCGATTGCCCCAGGGTCTGTTAGTCGAGGGGGCACGTCTCCGTCCCCCGTGATCGAGTTTTGGCTGGTGGCAGTGGATACTACTTTTTATATTCAACCGCAAATATTTTCCTATGGGATTTCCCATTGTTTTAGGCTACTACCTTTATTTCATTATTTACGGTAGCCTTGAACATACCGCCGGTTTATTTAATTAATATTAATTCGCCGGTTGGTATTTTTTGCCAAAACTTGATTCTAAAATGGCGTTTGTGTTCTCTTCTGTGACTCCAACCCAAGTCGAGCCCTTTGTTCCACTTTTTGGCGGGCTTCTCCACAGAAGCCCTCCAAAGTGGTGCCACTCTGTCTGGGGTACTTAGGAGGGGTGGAGGGGAATTTAGGCACCCTGGACTGAGTTGCCTAGGCAACTCGAGTCGCACTCCATCCTGATTGGCCCAAGTGGTGAGCCGGCCGGCTCACCACTTAGCATGTTTGAGTGACAGCTAGGCTGAGCGAATGGGGTTTGCTGTATAAAAGCAGGGCTTTGGGGACTGGAACTTGAGAAGTCGCCACAGGACCTAAGAATCCGACGAGGGAGAAGCTGAGCCGACCTGCCACGACACCACCACCGGTGGAGCCCTGCTGGACTGCCTCACCACTTTTCCCAACGACAGAGAAGATCTCCCGCCGGAGAGTCTTCTTCCTTTGACTGGTGGGGATAACCAGTTTCACCGTCTTTTCGCCTTCCCGACGTACCTCGTGGCCACCTTGCCCGTGCCAAGCACCACGGCAACCGGGATACCACGTTTTACCACGACCGCAAAACAAAGGTACCACCTTTAACCGGAAAACTCTGCGGCTGGTTTCTGCCCTGGTGGTGCAACGACCTTCATCTTTCCTCCAAGTCGAGATCTTCTCTTCCCCCGGATGACGTCGCAACTTGCACCCACTACCAGGAACAACTGCCACCGCTGGAGGATCCTTCCCACTTAAGGTACCGTGTCCCGCCTGGCTTCCCTTGCTACCGACTGTACGGGGTAGATTTAGCCCCCGGCTTTTGAACCTGGGTTAGCCTGGGACACCCTGGCTAAACTTTCCTAAGCCTCTCTAAACTCTTTTTGAACCCTCTGCAAGACTGTCTAAGCCTAGTGTAACCGTGTGATCTTGGGCGCATTTGTGCTCTGCCCTCTCTAAGAGTGGGCCCAGCCTTTCGACTTTGGCTCACCAGTGACTTTTGCTCTTCTGCCTTGCTTATAGTGTTCCTGAATATTAGAGTGGTGTACCTTTCCATATTCTGTCTCCCCCCCCTTTCTCACAAACTTATTGGAGAGCAATCTAGTTAAGCGCTCACCTCTGTATGAAATTAAGTGGTGTTTTACTGTGACTTATCTGATAAGGAAAAAGGGGTGTATATATTACAATAGTAACTGTGTTTAGAATATCTTACAATAAGAGTGCTGGAGTGTTTCAAACTGTGTGTTTTTAAATAAATAATTATATACTTTGATACCAAAGCTCTGGTCAGTGTTTGCTTGTATTATTGTATCTGAGAACCTATTGTGTATACTTTGCATACTGCCTAACTCTTCTTGAGGGAAGTCTGGCTGCTCAGCCACAGCTACCAGGTAAATCTGGGTGGTACAGACTGCTGCCAAGTGGGTTTACTGCCAACACCTGTAGTCCTAAATCTTTTGCAGTGGTCCCTAAGGGAACTGCACAGGTTTCTGCCTAACACTGGTGTACAGCGGTGGGATTTGTATTGAGTATACAATTTAGAGTCCATGAGGATACCTTAGTACAACTATTTACAAGGTATAGCAGTGAAAACGTAATATTTCTAAAATGTCAACTAAGGAATCTTATAGTCAAGAGTCCCTTGCTACAAAAACTGCTGATTGTTTAAGAGTAGTGTGTAAGCATAAGAACCTCCTGACTAAAGGTAAGAAAATGGAATTAATAGAAAGGTTGTTAGCTAACCAATCTCTGAATGATGGTTCTGAGGAACCTACCATCACAGAACATGTAGACAACAGTATAGAAATTGATATTGATCACAATGTTGATAATCTTGAGGAAGAGTCAGAAGAGGAGGGTGAGGCTGCTGTGACTGTCCCCCGTAGGCCTCTGCCTGCTCCACCTGCTGTACCTACTGGGCATTTGCCAAGTCCCACACTTAGTCCTCAATATCTCGAATTAGAGAAAATGAAACTTGAACTAGAGTTCAAGAGACTGAATACTCTGGCTGAACAGAGACATCAGGAAATTAATCAAGAACTAAGGCTAAGGGAAATGGAGCTCAAGCATGAGCTAGAAATGAAGAAATTATCTGTCGAAAATGCTTCTCTCTCTGGCTCCTCTAGAAGTTCCAGTCCTAAAAGACCCCGGATGCCTAAAGAATTGGTTGGTATGTATGATCCTAAGTTGGATGTGTTGGATTGGTTGTCCTTGTTTGAATATAATCATGGGCTCCAGAACATCACAGGAAATGACTTACTCACCTGGTTGTTCTCTAGGCTTCCCTCTGTTGCAACTGATGTGGTAATGGAGTTGGGGGGAGGAGGATCGGAAAGAGTATGAATGTGTGAAACTAGCTCTGATAGCTAGGTTTGGGAAGACCCTTTCCCAGTATCTTAAGAGGTTTAGAACCCTCAAAAAGCATGATGGTACCCCTCGGGCTACCTTGGTGAGTGAAGGGTTGAAAAACGTAGAGGGATGGATTAAGGGTTACAAAGTGAACACTTATGAAAGTATGAAGAATCTTTTTATGTTGGAGTCAATTTATGATGCCTGCTCTCCTGAGCTCAGACAGCACTTGGCTGATTCAAAGGAATTAGATTCCCGAAAGTTAGCTAAGGCTGCTGACTTGTGGGTTGCCAACAGGGCCACTCACAAGGATTCTGGGGTAACTCAGAAAAAGGATGAGGGGAAACAGCCTAAAAAGGACTCCAAAGAGAATTCTAATACTGCAAATTCCAAAGAGGGCCCCTAACAAAACCAGAAGGGTAAGCCACCAGGGAAACCACAACAGAATAGTGTCTCCTCTGGTGCCAAACCAGAGGGAGGTCAGAACAAGCCTCCATTCCAGAAGGCATTTGGTAAATGCTTTTTTGTGGCTCTACTGACCATGTGAAAGGAGATCCCAGATGCAAGGATAAACCTTCAGGGATCCAAGTTGCCTCCTTAGCCTTCGCTCCAGAAGAGGAGGTCCCCATGGCAAGTGGAAACTTTCTACTGCTGGCTGATGAACCCATTGGTGTCTCAGCCAGTGTTTCTTTAGTCTCTCTGGGGTTGTGGGAACAACAGAATTTAGATGTGTATAATTCTATCCCAGATAATACTAAAGATTATTATAAAGACAGTGTCCAGGTGAATGGTCAGGAGACTCCTGCCATTAGAGACACTGGGGCCAGCATAACTGTGGTGGATGAATCATTTTTCAAGGCAGTGGATGTTGCTAAGGCACCCAAATGCCTCACCAAGTTAGCTGGAGGGCCTGTGCAGATGTGTCCCCAGTTACCAGTTCTCATCCAGTGTAATGACATGGCTGTAAAAATACCTGTCACTGTACAATATGAAGTGCCAGGTAGGGTTTGTTGGGTAATGACCTAAAAGCTCTTGGAGTTGTGTCACATACCCCCAGACCACCTAGTAAAAGGTTACAGGAGCTCACAAAACCTGCAAGAGAGAAAACCCCGAGAGGGTTATCTCAGGAGATGATGACAGAGATTACTCCTTTACTACTGGAGCAACTCACTGCATTAACTACCAGATCAGGAGCAAAGGGGCAACCCAAGACTCCTAGGAAAAAGTCAGGAGCAAGCACTCCAGTGCTTCCAACAGTTACACCTGTAACTCCACCTCCAGCTGAGGCTGAGAGGGAGGTACAACCCTGTATGGTTGAACTAGACTCTGAAGAAGAGCTAGTGGGAGGCCAAGAACTTATTGGAGATCTAGACCCTGAAGACCATCCTGAGCTGCAGTCTTTACTGGCAGAAGGTGGGCCCAGCAGGGCAGCTTTCCGTAAGGGACAAAGAGAATGTCCAACTCTGGAGGGTCTCCGCCAACAGGCAGCTGCTCAGGCTGATGGGCAAGAGCCTGGGAAGTATAGGTTGCACTGGGAAGATGGCCTCTTCTACAGTGAACCAACTGAGTCTGAACCTGGAGACTACAAACGCCTTGTAGTACCTCAAGAAAACAGACAACAGTTCTTGCACTTAGCCCACGAGATTCCTTTGGCTGGTCTCTTGAGTTTCAAGAAGATCAAGGAAAGGCTCTCACTCTACTTCTATTGGCCAAAAATGGGGGCCGAAGTAGATAAGTTTTGCAATAGTTGCCATACCTGCCAAACTTCTGGTAAGGTTGGCGCCAAGAATGTGGCACCCTTAGTGCCTCTCCCAGTTGTGGGAGTCCCATTTGAGACGGTAGGGATTGACATTGTTGGTCCCCTTGATCCCCCTACCTCCTCAGGCAACAGGTTTATCCTTGTTGTAGTAGACCATGCTACTAGATACCCTGAGGAAATTCCTATGAGGACTGTTACAGCTCCGGCTGTGGCTAAGGCCCTCCTTGGTATTTTTACCAGGGTTGGGTTTCCTAAGGAAGTAATATCCGACAGGGGGTCAAACTTTATGTCCCACTACATGAAAGCCATGTGGAAAACCTGTGAAGTTACTTACAAGTTCTCAACCGCCTACCACCCCCAAACCAATGAATTGGTAGAAAGATTTAACAGAACCATGAAGAGCATGATAGGTGCTTTAGAGGAACCTCTGAAAAAAAAGTGGGACCTTCTACTGCCATGCCTTCTCTTTGCTTATAGAGAGGTCCCTCAGGAGTGAGTAGGTTATTCTCCCTTTGAACTTCTCTATGGCCATCCGGTCATAGGTCCATTGGCCCTGATTAAGGAGGGGTTGGAAGGCGCTCCTCCCCTCAAGCCAGTCAGAGTGACTGACTATGTGATAGGTCTCCGGGGGAGAATGTCACACATGATGGCAGATGCTAGTGATAACCTGAAAGCTGGACAAGCTTTGGTCAAGCATTGGCATGATCAAAAGGCTAACATGGTTGAGTTCACTCAAGACCAGCTAGTTCTCGTTATGCTACCAACAAGGCAGAGAGCCTTGCAAGACAAATGAATGGGACCCTTCAAAGTTGTGGGAAAACTTGGAGATGTCAACTATCTGGTGGATCTGGGCAGACCTAGGGAAGCTCCTAGAGTCTTCCACACCAACCGACTGAAAGCGTACATCTCCAGGCCTGAAGTAGGAGCCTTGCTTCTAGCTTCAGCAGCAGAGGAAGAAGAGAGTGAGTCTCTCCCTGATCTCCTCAGAGGTGTACCTTTGGATGAAAAAATTGAAGGAGTCAATCTCTCTTCAGATCTGACACCTGAGCAACAAGAGGAGTGCAAATCTATGTTAAATCAGTTTGCCTCCCTGTTCTCACTCTCACCAGGCTTGACCCCCTTGGATACTCACTGGTGACTGTCTGCCAGTCAAAAACAGAGGATACCGAATGTCAGAAAATGTGAGAACCCATATCAAGGGGGAGGTCAAGAAGATGCTTGATCTCGGGGTAATAGAACCCTCTACTAGTCCATGGTCTAGGCCAGTGGTGTTAGTACCAAAGGCAGGATCCAAAGACTTGAGATTCTGTGTGGACTATAGAGCTCTTAATGCAGTCACCAAGACTGATGCCCACCCTTTACCAAGGACAGATGAGTTGATGGATAAACTTGGCGCAGCCAAGTACCTCAGCACATTTAACCTTACGTCAGGCTATTGGCAAATAGCCTTGACAGACCATGCCAAGGAGAAAACTGCATTTTCCACCCCAGTTGGCTTGTACCAGTTTAAGGTCATGCCTTTTTTTTTTTTTTTCTTCAAATTGTTGTTTATTAGTTCGATCAACAAACTTTTACAACTTTCATGAATCAATCATTATATATATATATATATACAGTTAAAAGGAACATAGATTATTGCTATCATCTTTCCCGTTCATCAATCCACATTTTTTGGCATATACAATTTTATGCAGATATATGCACAATTAAGCAATGGTTTCTTAAAGTGCTCCTCTTGTAATAGATTCCAAAATCTATATTTTTACCAACTTCAATTTTCGTACAATTTGATACATTATTAGGCGTCATTAACTATGTTTCCTTTTTATAGCTTTTCGTCACATAACAATTGCAGAAACAAGAAGAATTATCATTGATGTGGTAAATTACATACAGTTTTAATGGTAATTGATATATCTACTAGGCTACCACTGGTTCTTTTTGGTAAAGGTTCTCTAGTTCTTGATTTATACTTTGTAGTAATGTACATAAGGATAGTATGAAGCTCGTTCTAGTCCCCCACATACAAGCTAACCATATCCATTCCTTACCTGCCCCAGGAAGGACACATGTTTTTTCAATTGTTAGTGTTCGTGTTTTAGTAAAATATGGGCAGACTGTGACCAAATGTTTTAGAGTTTCTTTGGTTGAACTATCTTTGCAGAATCTGCATCCCAACTCCCCCACTGCTCTCCAATAAGAACTCCAACTTTCAATCCTTTCAAGTGTTCAGGATTGATTCAGTTTGAATCGTAAGTAGGTTTCCCTGGCTTTAGCACAGGGAATCTGAATTATATAGGGTTTATGGGGACGTCTTGGGGAACAAAAGCGAGCTGCTTCTTTATATCCTTTTAGTTCTGCAATTTGAGCTAGAGTTTTGCACCAGTCATTTTCCATCAAGCGTAATTTTACATGATTCGGTCTCAATTCTAAGTCTACTGGTTCAAGTGCTATTTCATCCAGTAGACTGATCATTTGTGAGTAGTATGTTGTGAATGAAGATTTTTCGGATCTGATCATTAGTTTACCCAGATCTTCATACAAACAATTAGGAGGGGGATATAGCATTTTTGCGAAGTTGGACAATAACCGCCAATTTCGACGTGCGGAAAGTGCGGTAAGGCCAAGTTCTTGTCTTAATACCGGGTTTGGAGTGGATTTGGCCAGACGCAAAGCCCCCTTCCACATACCTCCTTGAAGTTGATCAAGATAGCTGTTAATGTTTACCGTACAAGTATCCAAGGTAAAGAAAATAACTGATTCCACTTTTAATAGATAGAATTGTAGCAGTGGCAACAATGAAAATTTACAAAATTTAAGATACACTATTCGCATTTGTGTGGCAAGAGGAGCCGCTTTCTTTTGTAGTGACTCTTTCCACATTATCAAGGATTGAGAGTCGGATATAGTATATCCTAAATAACGGATAGTGGGGACTATTGATAATGGAAAATTTTCAATTGTCCAATTTCTAGTATATTTTTTCTTCTTAAGGTTTCTGAATATCACTATGTTGGATTTTTCAATGTTGCATTTTAAATTATGTGTGTAACAGTAAGAGGCAAATAGGTCTAGTTTGATTTGGAGGCCTTTGGGTGTGCGGTCAAAGATTACTATGTCGTCGGCAAAGGCTAACCAGTGTATTTTTAGATGCCCCAGCCTTGCCGGATAAGATATCCGTTTGTGCCAGATGTCATTAAGACCACATAGATACAGATTGAAAAGCGTTGCCGCCAGGTTACATCCTTGCTTCACCCCGACCTCGATTTTTATTGGATGCGTTGTGGAACCATCATTATTCACTCTTACCAAGTAGGTGGTTTTTGTGTGCAGTTTGGAAATTAATTGTATTAAGTATTCAGGTATTTTCATATCGGCCATTTTATTCCAAAGAAGTGCACGTATTACGCAGTCAAATGCGGAGGTGAGGTCAATTGATGCCATGTATAATGGTCCAGAGTCCCTTATTTTATGCTGAGCTATTAGATGAGCCATAATAGTTGCATTCAACGGTGTACCCATTCTTGCACGAAAGCCAATTTGGTATTTTGACAAAACTCTAAGCCGCCTGATGACTATCTGTAATTCTCCCAAGAGCAGACTGGCAAACACTTTCGCCGCAGTGTCGATTAGTGCAATCGGGCGAAAGTTACCAGGCTCTGATCTTAGTCCTTTTTTATATATTGGGACAATGATGGAGTTTGGCCATGAGACGGGAATGATGGCAGTTTCTAGAATGTTGTCAAACAATTTCTTATAAATTTTGGCCCACAAGGCTGGATTTTGTTTAAGTACACATGGTGGGATACCGTCCGGGCCAGCTGCTTTAGAGTATTTTAAGTTTAATATTGTGGACTCAATGCTCGAGATATCCCATCGCGCAAAAGAAGGCGCGGCTAAAGACAACCATTTGTACTCGATTTTTGTGAAGGCTGTTGGGAGAGCAAATTTGTTTTCAAAAAAAGTTCTCCAGACCTGTGAAGAGATCATTGTAGACTGACCGGTGGAAACTGTCAGTGTTTCAGCTCTAAGTAAGGCCCAGGTTGCTCGTCGGTCTCTGTGGCAAAGTGTGTTAAAGATTTCTTGATTTAACTTGTTATGGGTAAAAAGTTTATGATCTCTGCATTTATTCCGATAGGTGTTTAGAATTTTTTTTTTTTCACTCAGAAAAGCTTCCCACGTAAGAGGAGCTTTTCGGAGTTCACGCAGAGCCGCATTTTTTACTCTTTTAGCTTCATTTATAAATTTGGAGTATGGAGGGATAGATTCAATATGAGAGTGCGGCATACGTGACGGTAATAAGTTTAATACCTCTGTTATTAATCCCGGTAGGATCTCAAAATCAAGATTTGGAAAATTTCGATGTTGGTATGATGTATAATATAAGGAAAGGCGTGCAGAGATCATATCATTTACCTTATCGCACAATTTAGTTGCCCATCGAATAGATAAACCTGGACGATCCCCTTCCAAGAATTTTTGTTGAATGTTCTTATCTAGTTCAGTTAATTCTAGCTTTAGGTTTAGTTGTATCATGCAGTGATCGCTCAACCCAGGATCATGTATTCTAATCTTGTCGGAGAGTGCTTGCAAGCCCCGAGATATTGCGAAATAATCAATGCAAGTCGCAGTGCCCCCTCTTCGCCAGGTAAAATACTGAGCACTTCTTTCAAAGGGGAGAATATCCAGTTCCCATGATTCGAGAAATTCGTTCCACAATCGCCCTCGGTGCCGCGCTTGGTGGAAAAATCTACCAAACGGCACGTTGTCCTTAGCTTGTATACAATATGCATTGAAGTCCCCCCCTACAACAATGTCACATGCGGGATAGAGTGTTAAAACTTCTCAAATACTTTGTTTAACTCCTGAAACACAAGGGATTGGTTACACATTGCTGGATTGTGATATAAGCATACTATAAGAGTAGGAGCAAACTGGAAACCCTTGAGCATGATGAGTGCAGCTAGAGTTGCTGTGGCATTAAACACATGTAACACATCTACATTTAGATTAGTATTTAGGCAGATTGCAAGACCTCCATAAGGTCTGCCACTTGTGCCTCGTTTTGCTTTTGATTGAATAACGGTGTATCCGTTCAAGAGAAGTTCATGCTCACACATTGTCTCCTGGCATAGCATAACATCACACTCTTTGCTTGCATTGGCATTGCCTAACCATGATTTTAAATTGCTAAAACCACATGAATTCCAAGACAGGATAGATATAAGAGAGGACGGGTTTATGGGGAGTGTTATTCATGGCGGGATTCAGCGTGTTTTGCAAGGCAGCTAGCCATGACCAGTCCTTGGAGGCGTTTGATAAGCTCACTAGTTGGGCAATTACCTCTGCGTTCACCCCATTCTTAGCAAGTTCAGGGGCTAAATTGGGCACTTGCACCGACGGAGATATCAAAGGTGTTTCATTAAATGAGATGGCGTCATCAATCGAGTCGAATGGATATGGTATTAGGCCAATTGAGCGCAAATCTTCTGTGTATTGCAGAATAAGATTTGTAATAATAGCTGATTGCACCTTGCACACCATACGATGGTTTTGTATTGGCGGCAAGGTGATCCATTCGATATCAGTCGTGTGTAAGGTGCGTAGGCCTGGAATGCGATTAAATGCTTGTAATAAAGCCGATCGATTTAGTCGCTTGGTACCATTCTTAACCATAATTATTTCCCATCCTATAATTGTGGTGGACTGTTTATTCATGTCCCCCGTCTCTTCGCTACGTTCTCTTGGTAGTTGTATAGCTGTTTCATGATGATTAGGGTTTGCAAAGACTCCCTTACAGTCTTGCAGAGGTGAAAACTTCTTATAAGACTTTTTATCGTTGTCAGGATTTTGGAGCTGCTTAAACTCGTCATTTGATGAGACATCCACAGGCGCAAGATTTTGGAGCTGCTTAGACTCATCATTTGATGAGGCAGCCGCAGGAACTGGGTCCAGGTTCTGTTCTGACTCGTATGCAACAGCGGCTGTCTCTGATGTCGTTCCTTTTTGCGTGGACTTTTTATCAATAAGTTTAAAAAAATTGGGAAGTTGCGTCTGGGACGATGAGTGGATTTTTTCGTCAGTAGAGACATGCAACTTTTGTAATGGGAGTTTTTTCAGGTGATTAATAGATAAAGGTTCCTCTGGATTTAGATCCATGTCAGGGATTATTAATAATTCTGGATTCGATGGAGGTATATATGAACTACTTTTAACAGTTTTTTTCATAGTTTTGGGGTTTGGTTTGGGCTGGGTCACTGAGTCTTCTTGTATACCTTGGGAAGCTTTTTTCCGGTCAGCTTTTCTTTTCAAAGCACGGAAAAAGAGTCTTTTATCTTTCCGTGATATGAATGACCGCTGGGGAGGGGGGGATAAGATTTCATCATTTACAACTAGGGTATCAGCCGGAGCAGAGACAGCATCATCGTTGTTTTCTAATAAAAGCGGTCAGGGCTGAGGGTCTGTTTGGATGTGAATCCTGCTCCCCCTCCATGCAACTAGCGGAAACCTCCACTTCTTTTTTCCCCCAAGTTCAGTTTGTATAAGCAGTAATAACTGTTCCAACTTGTCACCATGTGAGGCAACTTCCATACATAATTGTGCGTGCGTGAGTATTTGACAGGAGCTCGCGGGTTTTTGAGCAGTAAGTGTTTGCGCAAATGAAACCGGGAATGTATATGTAGGACAAGGAATATTCTTGTTAGTAGGTTCAGTTAGGGAATGATCTGAGTCATCCGTTTGTGTAGTCACAGAGCTATTTTTAAGCTCAGCAGTTTGAGTCTGCTTCTGTACTTCAGGTCCTCGTCTAAGAGTATCAGCAAGTATGAAGCCCTCCAGCTTAGAAATTTTTAGTAGAATTTCAGAGAGTACTGATTTAACGTCCCTTAACTCATAATGTGTGTATTCGTGGCCACGATCTAATAGGTTGAGTATTCGTGTTAGTACTGGATAGGATGCTTCCAGCGAACGCATGTCTTCCGTGGGTTCTAAGATGTCAAAGCCTAATGGATGGTTCGATGTTTTTAATTCGGGTGAATATGTGAGATCAATCACTGGTTCAATATTGCCACTTTGAGGATGGGTTGGAGACGATGGCCGGGAGCTAGAAACAGTGAAGATGGAAGGCTGAGAATCATGTGCCAGGGGTGGTGGTGAGCCGTTTATGTCCTTCCTATGTACCACATCTTTGCAGTGTATGTGGACATCAGCTTTTGCACAGGTGGAATAGGAGGCGGGCGTGGAGGGCCCAACAGAAAGCCGTACTCGTTTTTCAAGGGCGGCGAGGACTACAGGAGCTAGTATAGAATTATCAGATGGAGATGAAGGGAGATCCTCAATGGGAAGTTCCGGATCAGGAGAAACAGTGTCCATACGCATGCTCAAGAAACTTTTGCGAGAAGATTTGGGCACGGGCGTGCTAGGCAAAGATTCTATGCCTGCAAATGAAAGCTCATTGGGAGATTTTGCAGGAACTTGAGCATGCGCATATGAAAATGGGGCCTCATGTTTAATTAGATCTTGATCAGTAATGGAACTCCAGTGTGCCGCGAGACCAGTAGTTTCACTCGGGCCTGGAGTAGCACTATTTGCGGTTTCCTTTACAGTTTGCATATTTTTCATATTTTTTCGATTTTTTTTTAAATTGAAATTTTTGGCTGGAGGCGAATTTAGAGATCGACCGCTACGCAGGCATAAAACCATTAGAGCCTTTTGTGCTCCGTTCTGAGGGAGAACTCATTTCCAGCCCCCCAAGAGGAGGGAATATTGATTCCTCCGAAATGGGACCTTACAAATCCGGAACACACAACACACCACCTCACCGCCTAACAACCCAACAGCACTTAGAAGGCACTTCGGATGCGCGCGCGCGATGCGCGCGCACCGGAGTAGTTTTAGGAAGTGACGCAGGGTGAAGGGCGGGCTGGGAGGCGGCGAGTGGGTGGAGACTGTAGGTGCTGCAAAAGAGAAAAAGAAAGGATCCAAGTAAGTATAAAGGGGACATGCTCTATACAGCACGGTGAGCCGCGGTAGAGCCGCGGCACCAAAATAACAGTCCAAAGTCCCAAGTCCAAATGAGGGAATTACTTGCTAGTGAATCCAAACTGGAGGAAGCAGTGTTGCGGCAACAGTGTTCTTCCACTCGCGGACGGCGAGTTTTCCAGGGGACAGCTAGGGAGGCTTCCAGCCAACAGCCCAACACAGCCCAACAGCACTTAGAAGGCACTTCGGATGCGCGCCTTGCCTTTTGGCCATGCCTTTTGGATTAAAAATGCACCTGCTACATTCCAAAGGATGGTGAACCAAGTTCTAGCTGGGATGGAGGACTTCTGCATGGCATACTTGGATGACATTGCAGTCTTCAGCCACTCCTGGGAAGATCATGTGAACCACCTAGGACATGTTTTGCAGGCTCTTTGACAGGCCAATTTGACTATCAAGGCAAGTAAATGCCAGATAGGTCAAAGTAAGGTGGTCTACCTTGGGCATGAGGTAGGAGATTGAGAAATAAGGCCTTTGCTCAGCAAGATTGAAGCTGTGCAAAATTGGACAACACCTACTACTCAAACCCAAGTGAGAGCCTTCCTAGGCCTCCCTGGGTATTACAGGAATTTCATTGAGAACTATGGGACCATAGCTTCTCCACTGAATGTAATCTCCTCTCCAAAATTCCCTAAAAAGGTCAAATGGAATGAGGAGCGCAATCAGGCCTTTGAAAACTGAAGAAAGCTCTATGCCAAGATCCAGTATTGAGAGCTCCTGACTACCACCAAACTTTCATTGTACAAACTGATGCTTCCAATGTAGGTATAGGTGCAGTTCTGAGCCAACTGGATGAGAAGGGTAGGGAACACCCCATTTGCTTCATCAGCCGTAAGCTGAAGGATCCTGAGACAAGGTGGGCAACAATAGAAAGAGAATGCTTTGCTATTGTGTGGGCACTGAAGAAGTTTAGGCCATACTTGTATGGTTCTACTTTTGTCATTCAGACTGACCACCAACCCGTGAGATGGTTAATGCAAATGAAGGGAGAAAATCCAAAACTATTGAGCTGGTCAATCTGCCTGCAAGGGTTTGATTTCACCATTGAGCACAGGTCAGGGTGTCACCATCAAAATGCTGATGGACTCTCTAGGATGTATGTCATCGACTAGAGGTATGAGGTTCATCCAGGAGTGGATTAAATCCTCCTGTCCCTTAGTCTGGGGGGGGGGGGGCGAGTGTTAGGGAGAATTCTCTGTTTAGGGTGAATTTCCTAACCTGTTGAGTCCTCCAGCAGCTTTGCTGGATTTTTGGGGTTTATGGTTTTTCTCCTGCCAAGAGTGAGACTCTTTTACCCTCACTCTTGGACATGATTTGAGTGTGTTTCTTTGGATCTAGATGCGTTTAATGGGCTATGGGGTCTTTTACCCCATAGGGCTTCATGTGTTTTTGTGATATGTGTTACACAGCACCCTCAGTGCAGTGACACAGGGGTGTCATAGTGACCCCCCAGTATAGACTCCATACCCTGGGACTGACTACTGTCTCCCAGGGCATGTAAAGTCACCATTGACTTTACTAGTCTTAAATTCTGAAAAGAACCAGTACAAACCATCATATTTTGGACGTACTGGCTGGGGCAATTCGATTGCCCCAGGGTCTGTTAGTCGAGGGGGGCACGTCTCCGTCCCCCCTGATCGAGTTTTGGCTGGTGGCAGTGAATACTACTTTTTATATTCAACCGCAAATATTTTCCTATGGGATTTCCCATTGTTTTAGGCTACTACCTTTATTTAATTATTTACGGTAGCCTCGAACATACCGCCGGTTTATTTAATTAATATTAATTTGCCGGTTGGTATTTTTTGCCAAAACTTGATTCTAAAATGGCGTTTGTGTTCTCTTCTGTGACTCCAACCCAAGTCGAGCCCTTTGTTCCACTTTTTGGCGGGCTTCTCCACAGAAGCCCTCCAAAGTGGTGCCACTCTGTCTAGGGTACTTAGGAGGGGTGGAGGGGAATTTAGGCACCCTGGACTGAGTTGCCTAGGCAACACAAGTCGCACTCCATCCTGATTGGCCCAAGTGGTGAGCCGGCCGGCTCACCACTTAGCATGTTTGAGTGACAGCCAGGCTGAGTGAATGGGGGTTTGCTGCATAAAAGCAGGGCTTTGGGGACTGGAACTTGAGAAGTCGCCACAGGACCTAAGAATCCGACGAGGGAGAAGCTGAGCCGACCTGCCACGACACCACCACCACCGGTGGAGCCCTGCTGGACTGCCTGACCACTTTTCCCAACGACAGAGAAGCTCTCCCGCCGGAGAGTCTTCTTCCTTTGACTGGTGGGGATAACCAGTTTCACCGTCTTTTCGCCTTCCCGACGTACCTCGTGGCCGCCTTGCCCGTGCCAAGCACCCCGGCAACCGGGATACCATGTTTTACCACGACCGCGAAACAAAGATACCACCTTTAACTGGAAAACTCCGCGGCTGGTTTCTGCCCTGGTGGTGCAACGACCTTCATCTTTCCTCCAAGTCGAGATCTTCTCTTCCCCCGGACGACAACGCAACTTGCACCCACTACCAGGAACAACTGCCACCGCTGGAGGATCCTTCCCACTTAAGGTACCGTGTCCCGCCTGGCTTCCCTTGCTACCGACTGTACGGGGTAGATTTAGCCCCCGGCTTTTGAACATGGGGTAGCCTGGGACACCCTGGCTAAACTTTCCTAAGCCTCTCTAAACTCTTTTTGAACCCTCTACAAGACTTTCTAAGCCTAGTGTAACCGTGTGATCTTGGGCGCATTTGTGCTCTGCCCTCTCTAAGAGTGGGCCCAGCCTTTGGACTTTGGCTCACCAGTGACTTTTGCTCTTCTGCCTTGCTTATAGTGTTCCTGAATCTTAGAGTGGTGTACCTTTCCATATTTTGTCTTTTTCCCCCCCTTTCTCACAAACTTATTGGAGTGCAATTTAGTTAAGCGCTCACCTCTGTATGAAAATAAGTGGTGTTTTACTGTGTCTTATCTGATAAGGAAAAAGGGGTGTATATATTACAATAGTAACTGTGTTAGAATATTTTACAATAAGAGTGCTGGAGTGTTTCAAACTGTGTTTTTAAATAAATAATTATATATTTTGATACCAAAGCTCTGGTCAGTGTTTGCTTGTATTATTGTATCTGAGTACCTATTGTGTATACTTTGCATACTGCCTAACTCTTCTTGAGGGAAGTCTGGCTGCTCAGCCACAGCTACCAGGTAAATCTGGGTGGTGCAGACTGCTACCAAGTGGGTTTACTGCCAACACCTGTAGTCCTAAATCTTTTGCAGTGGTCCCCAAGGGAACTGCACAGGTTTCTGCCTAACAACGTGGGCCCTTATTTGGCAGATACAGTACAGATACAGATAAAGTACTATTTCGTGCAATGCATGCAGGTGTTACTGAGAAAGTGCACCCTTACAGAGGTACTACACTCTCCCTTCGACATCTACCTATTTTTGGGAAACATGTAGGGCCGCTTTGCGGTTGGACGTGCTCCACAACAGCCTTATAAAAGGCCACACCCCACAGCTGCGCTGCAGTCTGTGCTTGGCTTTCCAGAACAGACAAGCGGTGCACATTGCTTCCTGCAGGAATTGCTTTGTGACCAATTCTGTGCCTCGAAAGTACCTTTGCAACTAATGGCCACCAAAGCTGCTGGTACTGGCTCTGACTCTGCAGCACCCACACCACCACTACCACCACCACCACCACCTTCTGAAGGGCGTGGACAAGGGAACAAGTGTGATAATGTACATGGAGATCAAAAAGAAAATAAGCGTGAGTCGTGGGTGTCGCTAACCAGTTGAAATGCACTTCAGTCACGGAAAACCTGGCTTGTACAGCTAAGGCACCACCTCCATGTGGCGGCACCTGAAATCGACCCACAAGGCAGAAGTTCGGAGGGTTGTCCCCTTCGAACAAGGCAGTAGGTTCATTTCCTCTACAGCATCCTCTGCATCTGCTCCTGCCACCACTAGGGACAATCCAGTGGGGCAGCGGATCCCTGAACTAGCCTTGCAGGCCATACACACTGCAGCAGACCCTTACCTTTCAAAGGTCAGTGTGTTGTGCATGCACTGTAACGCAGTACTCTGTAGGGGAGAGCAACTTCGAAGTGCTTTCGAGGCTTTGGTGCGGGAGCACGACAAGGAGTGCCCCCTACCCAAGTAAGGTGCACGAACATGTTCCGCTCTCCACTTGCACGGTCTCATCCCTGTGGTTGGTACCCTTTGCCAAACCTCCCTTCCATTCCTTTCCTTCTGTGCCGTGTCTTACAAGAACAGGACACATGCAAAACAACCAGAAGGGGGGGGAGGGAGGGAGGAGGCACTTTCCAGAGCCACCTTTCAGTGTTCAAAAACAGAATTTCAATGAAAGCATGCAGGCCCTCCTGCAGCCTACAAGCTCCGTGTATAGGGTGGTGAGCAATGCGCGGTACCGCTCCGTCAAAGACATTCCACGCATTCCCAAAACGAAGTGGTGGCTCTGAAAAGAGCCTTTTTGTGCTGTTTGTGTTTGTAAGGTTGGAAGTGGTGAACACCCACTGGGGAAATGTTTGCTAAACTTGCAGGAAGCGCTGCACTGCATTTTGGATATTACGCAGAAACAGCTCCTTGCCAGCATCAGATGAACTCCATCTGAACGAAAAATGTTGGTACTTCGAAAAGTAATTTTATAATTGTGGAAGGAGAGCATGCCAACGTCATGCAAAAAGGCGCAAACAGCCTTGTTCACATTGTGCCGCGCTTTCTCCATTTGTGTCCCACACGAGGAAGAACGCAGCCACATTCGTCTCTGAGCAATGCAAGAAAAAATGATCTGCGACTTTGGAATTCCATGAGTTGCCGAAATGTCTCCTTCATCGCAAACTGCAGTGAGATGCCACTAACATGTCCTAAACGGTTCCCTCCGCAATGAACATAATAATGTCTGGATGATCAAGCGCCACCAAACTGGCACAAAGAGGACCCACATGCAGCCACTTTATCCCACGCATTCTGTACCAGTGCATATCGACATTATGGAACCCAAGGTATGCAGCCAGTGCACAGCGTTGTGCATAAACATTTAACCAATGTATCCAGGAGTCGCCCAAAAGCCATACAGTCCACCTACAGAACGGCACAGCCATAACCATAGCCATGTGCATTCCTATTAGCAAACACACCTTCTTGCACAATCTGTTCTTACACAACATACCCAGGAAATGTTATTGACCAATCCCCAAGCCTGCCCATTCCCATTTCCATGCCAGCCACCCTGAAGAGACCCGGATGTGGCATGTGCGCACCTCCAAATGCCGCGGCCTTCGCAACCATATCATCGTGTGTGGGGGGTTGCACAAAAACATTTAAAGCAGGATAGAGAATCCCCTCCTTGTTGATAGTTGTGAAAAGGGTTTTTTATTTTTTTAAAGCAACTTGTAAAGAAACACCTTTTTTGGGGTATTTGTTGGGCATTGCTCTCTGCTTTTCCTCCTTACATTATTACTCAATCTTCTGCAAATACCTTCGACATTGTGGAACACAAGACTATTTTCAATGGGGACAAAAAAACAACTCCACTGACAAATGTCACATTAGAAGCACTAAGGTTCTCATGGGGACAGAAGAACATCGCAGCATGGAACAGACACGCAGACATACACCTGATTTGATGATCTGCAGTCCCATTTCCATGGCAAGCATATTAAGGAGGACAGCATGTAGCATGTGCACTTTCCCAACTACCGCGAGGGCCTCGCCCCAGTAAAGCAGGGGCAGTCCTTCATCGCTTTTGTCTTTTTCCAGCACTCTCTCATTGGCTACTGTAAAACGGTCACAGACGCGGCCATCAATCACATCCAGGATTTCTGCATCAAACGCTATCATCTCTCTCGAACACGCCATACTAACCGTTACACACGCATAGTAGAAGTGTCCTATGAATCAAAATCACCTGCACTGGAAAGTACTGTAAAACGATCTACGAGTTCTGCATCCACATTCATCGACATCGCCACCCATCACCACGCCCTGCAGGTAGCACTAGTTTTTGTACAGTACATTTCCAACAGTGTTATAAGTCTGTTGCAACTGGGTACCTGGCACTAAATCTGCATAACGTACTGAAAATGCATACGGTCATTTGTCCCACCACCTACCATGAAATGGCTCCTACGGTGGTAGGTGCTGCCAAAGTTGCCATTTACCCACAGCCACCATTGCTATATGCAAACGGTTACTCTCTTCCAGTCAATTTTACAATGTTTTCCCCGCATTAACACACCTCCTATAAAATGTGTAAATATCGCACAGAAAAGGATCAGTGAATGTATCCCACCAAACTAAGCCAAGTGCATACATTGCATGCATTCCAACAGGTTACATGCCACTTATTGGCAAATGTATGTGTGCATTGACACCAGTACCATTCATAATTGTGCATAAGGAGATGAAAGAGCGAAACCAATTAACCCACTCATGTAGCAAAGTACATGCAAATGCGCACACACAAAATCTCCCTCTCTCTCCCTCCCTCCCAAAACTTTTAAAGCTTGTATTGTACCAATGCAATCACTATGCCAGTACAATACCATCATAGTGTTTTGCATCTTACTGCAGGAGTACACTATTTGTGTATTGTACAACATAGATTTGCGGCAACCCACCAGTATGTACTTCATTGTTACTTATGACACCTCTGCAGGTGATCAGTGTTTATCATGTCGCCACCATAACACTAATCCCCACATGGTAAGATAGTATCACCAACCAAAAGGTACAGGCCATTACAGTGCCACACTTCCATTTATATGCCTACCCTCATATACAACCACTCATGCACATTGCAGACATACGCATTTGAAAATCTCCACACCCAAACTTCACTTTCTTCTTCAACAGCTACTGCACAATGCCTACCAAACAGCAACTCAGTAGGAAACAACGCAGAAATAGAGCCACACAACCGAAAACCATTCAAAGTGGCCATCCACCCCAAACAGAAGTTCTACAGAAAGTTGAAAGAGAAGATCTACTATAGTCATAAACCAAAAGGGATTCACCTACCAGTAAAGAAACTGTAATTCCACTAACAAAATGTGAGATTGAAAAGAAAAACACTAAAAAGAGTGCAACTCGCACTACTGCTAACAGAGCACGTGCCAATGGTTATGTAACCACAAGCAAGCATTCCAATAAATTTATTTTACAAAAAATGTTCCCGCACAGAGACCTTCAAAACCTTATAAATAGACTCAACCCTCAAAGCTTACTGCAGAAAAGTAATCCTGGAAGCTCTTTTAGACAGTGCAATGATCTTTAAACGGAAATTGTTTATAGTGATTTTAAACAGAATTAAACCACCACCAATAACATTAATTGGTAAACTACAAGCAGTACTTCGAAACAAACGTAATATCAGCATAGATAGCTTTGGCCACATCCGTACAGGTGAGTGGAGTCACAACACCACCACAGAGCCATACTTCAATGAAGAATCATACAAGAGCAAACAAACCAAATTGCCTTACACAGGAGTGGACGAGGGTACGAAAAGATACACAACACTGTAATGGAAGAAGAGACACTGCATTCACAAATATCCCCATCAAACTTCGATGTCACTCTCTATACCACCAAACCAACACGCCTCACCTACAAATGGTCTTGAACATCTATGTGTAATGTTTGCCAATCCTCAATCAAATCTTTGCAGCTGTTCCTCAATCGGTATGTGAAAGGCAACAAGAAAAGAAAAATGAAAATACTACAAACTATGGACTCCGGTCCAGGGCGCAACTAAACAGGAATACCAGGACATTCCTTAGCATGTATTTCTGGACCTACTTGCAAAAGCACCTTGCACCATATCAAAATGTTAGCAACCCATCATTCAACTGTCAGAAATCTTTGTTTACAAACTGTACTATGCAAAAAGTCCAGCTTTAGCACTGCAACATTTAAATGATATTCTTCTACACAGTACAGCCAAGCAAGTGCTCAAAGAAATAGAGCATATCCAAATGAAATATTTTGGAACTGAAGAGCACTTACAAACTCCAGCATTTTCAGACAACAGTAGTGACAACATTGCAGATGTCACCTTTTTATATGTCACACACAAAAAAGAAATACAAAAGTTCAAAAGCACAATTGCTGAAATGCCAAACCAAGTATGTGTAGGTTGTGGTAGAACTTTCTATAGACAGAGCACCAAAACGATAGACATAATGCACAAAATAGAAGACAATGAGGAATCGCAATGGTTTCAATTAGCTCTGTACCTTATAGCTGAAAACAAATACAACATTACTAACACCTGCATACTGTGCACATATTGCACTGCAAAACTAGACAATAACCAAATGCCTTCAAGAGCGATCAGTAGTAATTTGGAAGTATTTCCGCTGCCAAACGCACTTCATCAGCTTAATTTGTATGAGAGCATTATAATCCAAACAGTGCACCCATTTCAAGCAATAATACGACTTCAACCCAAAACTGAAAAATTGCCTCCCACCGAATTACTGAGAGGCATTTGTAGGAAAGTAGTTTATTTACCATTAGATCTCAAAGAAAATGTAGACACTCTACCTACAAAAGACCAAAAAGAAAATTTGGCAGCAACAAGTGGACTTAAACCAAGTTAGGGAAGCTTTGCAATACCTTAAAAAAAACCAATAAATACTACAAAGAAATACAACGTTGAAGAAAACCTGAGAGAAATCACGAAATAATTCAGGACTCCTCAACAACTGGCCAATTTCAACGTCTAGATCCTACGGCAGCCTGCAATATTTTAGATCACTATACAATTCACCCACTGCACTCCAAAGACACCATAGATGATGCACTAGAAACATATCAAATGCGCCAAGCCAAAGGAGCACCAATCAGTATATGCGAAAAAAAGTGTAGATGCACGTGCCTTTCCTCTACTCTACCCGACTGGAAAAGTTGGAAGATACAATGAAAGATGCACACAAATAACAGCATCAGAATACTGCTGTTTTCAAACGTATTCTGAAGACCCTAGATTTAGACAGAACGTGGAGTACATATTTCACCTCCTCTTTGAAAGTGAACTGGCAACGCTATGTTAAGGAGTTGCACACACATTGAAAACTGGTTCCGATTTTCAAAACATGTCAGCTACACAGTTACTTCAAAAAGGTACAAGACAAGGATGAAGTTTTACAGTCAAGTATTACAAATCACTTGGCAAACATGCGTGGTACGAAAGAATACTGGTTCCGACGTCACGAAGATGTACGGTATATGCTACGCAACCTTGGCCCACCCACATTGTTTGTCACTTTAAGTTGTGCAGAGTATGCATGGGAAGACTTGCACATTCTTACGCATAGCAAACAAAAAGCCGGTGGCGCAAGCTTCCCGGTGCTTGCCTCGAAACTATGGAATAGCCTGCCCAATGCCATTAGAGCTGAACCGTCCTTCCAAGTTTTCAAAACAAAACTAAAGGTTGGCTCTCAGCACAAAACATCTGATAATACGATTTTTTCCTCTTATGCATACTTTCTTGTTGTACCCTCTGTATTCCGATGCACTATTGTCTTGAAGAAATGTCTGCATAACTCTTCTGCCCGTATTTACCGCATACTATGCTAGACTGTATATATTGCATCACTCCGGAGCCGTACCAGCATGGCTAGTGTAAACTGGTTGAGGCTCCTTATTCCCATGGATGTAAGGATCAGTTCTGCCTACGACAGGCAGCCAAGAACCACTTGGACAGCCACTCATAGCAAATGAAGCAGAATTAGCCACGACGGAAGTTACCACCACCATGTTTCAGTATGAGCAATATGCAGAAGAGTTGGCTGTACTGAAATCCCAACTAAACAATGAGCAGCGTACCATTTTTGTAGAAGTGAAAAAATGTAACATGATATACAGCACAAAACTAAAACTTGTACCTATGACATCTACAAACCTGTACTGCTGTATGTAAGTGGTGAAGCTGGGTCAGGGAAAAGATTATTAATAAAAATGATCAGTAAATACCTCCAACAATTAACAAACGACAACCTTTCAACTGTTGTAACCGCCCCCACAGATTTAGCTGTCTACAACATAGGTGAAGTGACTTTACACTGATTGCTACTCCTTCCAGTAGAACACCAAAACAAATTAGAGTACTATAAACTTTCAGCAGAAAGTGCTTTGGAGCTACGGAGGGTTTTGAAACAAATGTAAATGCTCCTAATAGATGAGGGGAGCATGGTTTCCAACCTAATGTTAGCTTTGATTCACCTCAGATTGCAAGAGGTTCTCAAAACAGACTATGAAGAACTGTTCGGAGGAAAACATGTCATTGTTTTCGGAGACCTCCTTCAATTAACACCAGTGAAAGGTGAATCTATCTTCAAAACCTTATGACACAAAGTGTGACGTAACAGTCTTGGAAGCATCGAGAATGTAAATCTCTGGCAACATTTCCAATACAGAGAACTAACTCAAAACATGCGTCAGTCTGCAGACCTGACTTACGTCAACATTTAAAAAAACATACGGATTGGTGTACTATCAAAGGAGGCCCAGTCTACCCTAAATACGAGACTCATCCATGAGCTGTACAGGCGTAACACATGTACTAATGATGTCATGGAACAATTAGCTCACAAAAATGTGAACTGTATGTCCTTAATGCCAACTCTAGCAAGCTATGCACAATTAAATGCACAAATGCTGAAAAAAGAGAAGCAACCACTAGTGGAAATTCACACCACAGACAAACTGGATGTACACGGTATGACAATACCGATGTGTCAACAAGCCATAGCACGACTAAATACCTTAGAAAACTATCTCTAACACAGCTGGTTTGGAGAAAATGTTAACATTATGTTAACTGTTTATTTTTTTTACCAACTTTATTTTCTTCTCATGGACTCAAGTAACAAGCATACATGTGAGAAACCGTATACAGAAATATTATCATCGTTCTATTTTTTCCCTTCCCCCCCCCCCCGGTTCTCTTTTCAAGTCTGTAGGAAGTCCATGAGTTTTATTTTTTATAACTCCCCCCCCCTTTGCTTACAGTTGAGCTAATAACATTTATCCCCCTTCGATCCCCCCTACCCCAAACTGGGCTGGTTCTGTTTTCTACACCATTGGCCAATGCAATTGCAGTTCGGGCGTTGTCTGCCTGTGTTAACGGTTGTTGTGGGCTCTTTCACGTTTCCGTCATGCCAAGGGGCTTCAGTTCAGAATCGTTCTGATGAGGTTTGGTCTGTGGAAGTAGGCTTCCCTATCTGCAACATAGTCTATAAATGGGTCCCATACCTCCCTGAATTGCAGGTATTTGTTGTCTTTTATGGCCCCTACCTTTTCCATTGCCAGTATGTGCCATATTTTGACCCACCAGCATGCGACCACTGGGCTTTCAGAGTTTTTCCATCCTTGGGCCAGGGTTATTTTTGCCGCGTTTAGTAGCTGCGTGATCAGGGTTGCATTATTGCCTGTTTCTACGTAGATCCCTTCAACTGCAGTTCCCAACAGTATCACCTTTGGGTCGTATGGGAGTTGTCGCCCTGTGATTTCTCATGTGTCCCAGTATTTCCTTCCAGTTTATTTCAGCTTTAGAGCAGGTCCACCACATGTGGTATAGGTCCCCTCTGATGCCACATTGTCTCCAGCAATTGGGAGGGCGGGGGGGGGGCTGGGTTTATTTTGTTTAATCTGTGTGGGGTTAGGTACCATCTTGTGTATAGCTTGTATGAGGTCTCTTTGATTGGTTTCTCCCTGTTCAATTCCCACCCATCCCTTATGTGGGTTTCCTCCCATCCATTTCATCATAGGGGCTATCTGGGCTGCCAGTGCGTATATTTCTACGTCGGGGAGTCCCAGCCCCCCAATAAGGGCGGCCTAGTTAAGATTCCTTTTTGGATTCTGGGTTTCTTCCCATTCCAAACGAAGGATACCAAGTCCTTTTGTAGTTTTCTGCACATTTTGGGGGGGGTCTCTATTGGGAGGGAGCTAATTACCTATAGGACGTGGGGTAGAAGGGTCATCTTGAGTGCGGTTATTCGTGCGAACCATGAGAGTTCCTGGGCATCCCATCTCGAGAGGTCTTCCTTTAAATTGTTTCCAGAGCGGCACTATGTTCTCCCCATATAGGAGTTTATATTCCCTTGTCAGTTGGACGCCTAAGTAGTCTATGGCCTTGGGTTCCCAGGTTATTGGGTGCTGTGCCGTCATTTTTTGGGACATTTCTTCTTCTTTGGTTATGTTTAGGGCTTTTGATTTTGCGTAGTTAATCGTGAACCTTGAGACCGTGGCGAATTCCTGTAATCTTTCTAGGGTTTTGGGTAGTGATTTGGCGGCGTCTCTCAGGAACAGTATGATGTTGTCCACGTATAGTGCTATTCTTTTTTCTATCCCTCCTTCTAATATCACTTTTATTTCTGGGTCTTGTCTTATGGTTTGTGCCACTGGTTCCATTGCCATCGCAAATATAAGGGGGATAGTGGGCAGCCCTGCCGCGTGCCTCTACAAATTTGTATTGTTGTAGTGGGTCTGCCATTGATTATGAATATTTGTTGAAGGGAGTTTGTAGTTTGCCAGGACCATCCTTATAAAGGTGGGGTCACAGCGGTATTTCTTCAGGGTTAGGTTCAGGTACGCCCAGTCTAGGCTGTCGAAAGCCCTGCATGCGTCTAAGGCCGCTATGGAGAATTTCTGTTTTATTTTGTTCCCTATATCTATAATGTCCACCGCCCGCCTGATGTTGTCCTGTGTGTGTCTCCCTATGATAAATCCTGCTTGATCTTCGTGGATTATTTAGGGTAAGAACTTGGCCAGCCTGTTTGCCAGGATTTTTGCATATAACTTGGCATTGCTGTTAAGTAATGATATTGGCCTGTAGCTTGCGCAGTCTGTGGGGTCTTTCCCTGGTTTAAGGATGACTACTGTGGTCGATTTCCCCATGTCTGGCATGACTGCCCCGGTTTCTCTGATGTGGTTGAAAAGGTTCGTTAGTGGGCCTAGTCGCTGGTTCCTGAAGGTTTTGTAGTACCCGTTCCCGAACCCATCTGGCCCAGGTGTCTTGTTATGTGGGAGGTGTGTTATGGCATTGCTTATTTCTTGGGCCGTTATGGGAGCTTGAAGGTTCATGTTGTCTTCTTCTGTTATCTGGGGGAGGGCTATTTTGGCCATATACTCTAGTTGGAGTTGTGGGGATAGTTCCTCTCTTTCGAGGAGGTCTAGGTGGAACTTTTCCATAATGTCTAATTTTTCATCCTCCGATGTGCTTATCCCCCCTTTTGGGTTCTTCAGACTCACTATGTAGTTGCAGGTGTTTTATTTGTTGAGTTTAGCTGCTAGGAATTTGTTAGCTTTGTCTCCATGGGCGTAGTAGGATTGTTTAGTGCGTAGTATGGATTGTGCGGTATGAACTGCCATGTGGGTTTCTAGTTGGGCTCTCACTATTCAAAGGTTTCTTACTGTTTTGGGCGTTTGTTTTGCCTTATGTTGCGTTTCTGCTTCCTTCAGTTCTAGCTCAAGTTTCTGTTTGAGTAGCTTTCTCTCCCGTATATACGCTGTCGTTTGTGATATAAATTCCCCCCTCATTACTGCTTTCCCTGCGTCCCATATTACCCCCCAGTTTGTGTCTCCGTTGGCGTTATCCTGGAAATAGTTATTCAACGCTGTTTCCATATGGGCTCTAAGGCCAATGTCTCTGAGTATGATCTCATTCAGTTGTCAGGTCCTGTTAGGGCGGGGTGTCTCTTATCGAGATCATTTTTAGTATGACTGGGGCATGGTCAGTGAGGTATTGTACTCCTATGTGTTTGTCTTCAATTTGTGGGATGAGGGTGGATGAGGTCAGGATCATGTCTATCCTCGAGTAGCCCCTGTGTACGGGTGAGTAATGGGTGAATTCTTTTTCTGTTCTATGGAAGAATCTCCATGTTTCTATTACCCCTAAGTCCCTGAACAGTTTGTCTAACGCTCATCTGTTCCTGTTGTCTGCCGCGGTGGGGGGAGGGTCTTATCTAGGGCGGGGTCCATTACGCAGTTAAAGTCTGCTCCTATTGTCCCTCACAGCGGCTACCCAGGTTCCGCAGGATTTCGCCCAGGAAGATGTCTGGTCTATCATTTGGAGCGTATAGTGCTAATAGGGTGTATGTTTATTCGTACAGGGTCCCTTTTAGTAGCAGGAATATACCCTATGTGTCCCTATATACAGACTTTTTTTTTTAAATGGTAAGTTAGCGTTTAGAAGGATTGTGACTCCTCTAGTTTTTCTTTCCCGCTTCTCTGGAGGTGAAGTATTGTTTGGGGAAGGCTTTATGGGTCATCTGTTCTCATCTATAGCGAGCAGGTGTGTTTCTTGTAGGAATACTATTGCAGCTTGCAGTTCCATCAAGTGTGTTAGTATGCTGCGTCGTTTTACTGGCGAGTTTAGGGCCTGTACATTCAGGGTCATGACCGTTAACTCAGGCATGAGTCTTGTGTGGGGGATTCTTTATCCTCCGTGTGCCCTCTTTCTGCGATGAGTGGTGTACGGTGTGTAGTCGCGGACCATATCTTGAACAAATCCCAACATAACATAACCAAACCAAAAACATTATAAACTCGCAAACTTGTTTTCACCCTCATGGTGGTGGGACCAAGGAGTCTTTGCGCCTCCTCCGGGTTCCCCTCGGAGCGTTGGGTCCCTCGATTCCCCCAGCGTCCCATCCGCCAGGGCGTATCTGGGCTTGTCGTGGGTTCCAAGATTTCCACCCCCCTCTCCGCCCGGGCTTAATTCAATCTCCTCTCTGATTTTACCTTACGTTGTATACATCTTACTTAGATTTCTCCTCCATTCCGTCTCCGGGTTGTGCAGTGTTTGTTCGTTGTTATTATGCGGAGCCTGTTCTCTTATAGTTTATCATGGTTTGGGACCCTCTGGTACGGGTTTTCTTCCTTGGTGTCGCCTGGTGTCGGTGGACCATTCCTATCGTCTGGGCACCCCCTCCTTTCTTGGTTGGTGTGTTACCTTATCTTTCTGGGGTTCCTCTTCTTCTTCCAGTTGCAGCAAATTTATCCCTTCTTCGCATGTAGAGATCCGCTGTGGTTTGCCTTCCCACATGAATTGTCGTCCGAAGGGGTATGCCCATCTGTATATGATGTTTTGGGCTTTCAGTGCTCTCGTGACTGGTTACATCAGTCTTCTTTTGTGCAGTGTGGATAGGGCTAAGTCCTGAAAGAGTTGTATCTGGTTGCTGTTGATGGCGATTGTTGCTTGCGGGCTGCTCGTAATATTTCCTCCTTCATTAAATATGAGGTCATTGCCATGAGCACGTCTCTTGGCCTGGTTCCCGGGTCATTTCGCTTAGGTCCCACTCTACGTATCCTGTCGATGGATATGGTATCTGGTTGAGTGTCGTTGAGCATGCAGCTGAAGCACATCTGGAATGTGTCCCTGAGTTCTTTTTCCCCAATCGTTTCGTCCAGGCCTTGGACTCGTATGTTAGACCTTCATGAGCGATTCTCAAGGTCCTCCGCTTGCAGTTCTAGATTGTGTGTGGCTCTGGAGATCTGTTCTAGAATGATGCTGTTCTGTTTTAGGTCTTCTGTTGTCTCTGAGAGGCCCCTCTCCGTGGTGTCCACTCTATCTCCCAGTTCCTCGATGTCCTTCCTCACCTCCTGCAGGGAAGATTTTAGTTCTTCGTGGATAGTGCCCAGTTGGGTCTGGAGGGATTCCATCATTCTGTTCTCCATGCCTCTGAGGCATTCCTGTAGATCCTCCTTGTTTAGCGCCATGGTGTCGGTGACCGCTATGTCCGTTTCAGTGTTTGAGTCTTCTGTCTTACTCCTGTGTTGTTTTTCCTCCTGGGGGTGTTTCCAGTATAGTTCCAGCTGTCCGTTTCGACCTTTCGCTGTGAATCTGGTTCTTGCTGGGGTGTTCTTTGGTTTGGTGCCTGACATCTGTATTGTGCGTCTGTTGTATGGGTGGAAGTATAGCTCCTTGTTGTTGTCGTTCAGTGTCTGTGGCTAGGGGGAGTCACTCCTCGCAGGTTGGCTCTTCCGTAGGGCGTTATCAGTTTGGGATCAGGTGTGTTCTGGTCCTGCTCTCAGACCTTTCAGGGGCTCTTGTCCTTATTCCTTTTGCCCTCCTCTGCAGTGGATGCAAACGTGTTGGTGGGGGTTCTCCCCCTTAGGGCTAAGCTGGCACAAGGCCGTGGCCATCTCTCTGTGTTACTGTCGAGCCCTTAAGTACAGTCTAGTGTCCATCTCGCACTCGTTCATATAACGGGCGTGTCAGGTGTTGCTGTGTATTCACTATCCCTTCCCAGCCACTCTCCCCTTGCAGGTTGTTACCGGAGCTGAATTCTTCCTGTTCCTTCCGAATGGGCCAGGGGCTATCTGTAGCTGCGTTTTCCCCCCAGCTGATCTATGCGCCCGTATTAATTGGTGGACCCGAGGCTTGCTCTCTCTTCTTACCGGGTAATTCCGGGCTTGTTTGGCGTTTGGGATCGGGAGTGCGCAGTCCTTATTTGCCCGTCAAATGCCTTCCTGTGGCTCCTTCCCCTGCCAGGGGCTTCTTTACTCGGGCTCGCCATGGGTTCCAGCGGGTCCTACCGCTGCCAAGTGACTTCCATGCGAGGAGTCCACGCTCAGCTAAATTGTTCAATTTTGTGGGGGGCTGATGATAACGGGTCCCCACCAGGTCCGCGCCGCACCAGGTTGGTCCTGCTGTCTCAGTGGTGCGGTCCGTGGTTATTGCCTCGGTCTGTCCAGCGCGGCTTTGGTCCACTCCCCCCCCCTCCCACCCACTGTGTCCTCTGCCTCCGATCTTGCTCCGTTAGGGGGGGGCCTCTTTCTCGGGGGTCCTGCGTTCTGGGTCAGGAGTATCGCCGTCGCTTCCTCAAACACTCAACCTCTGTGTGCTGTGGGCAGTGGCCTCTTCGCTTCGCAGTTCGTCCCGAGGTCCCAGCCCAGAACGGGTCCTCACTGCGTTCGCCCCGCTACCTTCGCCACCGCAGGTCTCCTACAGGCGGGCACCGAAGTGACGACACCCCCCTCGGCGACCCCCGGGTCCTCCGCCTCTGGCCAGGGTCCTTTAGAGGGGACCTCTTTCACAGGGGTCCTGCGATCCCAGTTAGCAGGGTCTCCGTCTCGTCCTCCCAACACTCGAAATCTGTGTGCTGCGAGCAGCGGCCTCTTCGCGCCGCAGTTCGACCTGAAGTCGCAGCTCACAACGGGCTCCGATCACATCCAGGCGGCTTTGTGTGCAGGGTCTCGGCTCCCGCAGGGAATTCCGGTATCGGATGTCCGATTTATGTGCTTTTTGTCTTCTTTTTACACCTTTCTTTTTCCCTCCCGGGTGGAGGACGGTGAGATGCGTCCTCTCTAGGCGGCGGCCATCTTGGAATACATATGTGTCAGCTGTAGAGCAATGCTAAAGCGTAACCTTGAAGTAGAGCAAGGTTTAGTTAATGGGGCACTTGGTACAGTTGTTGGCTTCCAGACATACCCACGGGACAACAGTATTCAGTTTGTCAACATCCAGTTTGACAAACTTGCAGAAGTTAAAAAGATAGGACGCACAACAGCTTGATTCTTTCTTTTCAGAGACATGTATGTACGCAGAGAACAGTTTTCTCTGTCGCTAGCTCATGCAGTAACTATTCATAAATCGCAGGGTATAACCATAGGTCACGCATTGATTGATATTGGAAGCACAGTCTTTAAAAGAAGGCACGAGTCACGTGGCACTATCGCGGCTAGGTACACTGGAAGGACTATATCTAGTCAATTTTGATGCAAGTGCAGTCAGCGCTGACATTCCTTGCATCACAGAGTACAATAGACTGCATGCAGTCTACACACCCCATCTGAAAATGTACCCTGTTCCTCAAAAACCCAAAGGTTTCAAAAGAAAGCTCATTCAATCAGAAGTTCTAAATGATTTGGCAAAAGCACCACCAACGAAAGTTAAATCAGCTCATAGTAAAACTACCAAAAGCACAGACAAAAGGAGTAAAAAAGCCAACACATACCCAACTACACACACAAAGAGAAATGCCTCTTCAAACAAAGCAGATGTCCTTCCATCAAAGTACTCAGACACAAAAGCACCTGGTCCATTCAAATGTTCTAATACAACAGGTGTTAATTGCTATGCTAATGTACCAATGAATGTTCTATTCCAAATGCCAGCAGTTCTTGAACACATTTATTTAAATGCCTCTTACCAGTTGTGTGTGCAAAATCTCGTCCTTCACAGAAATGCAGTAAATAATCCTGACACATTTACAGTGTCTCAGGAGTAAGGCAAGAATTAGACTACTGTGCTGGAATGGTGAAATTCACATTAAACAGACAAGAAGATCCACAGGAATTTCTAATGTACTTACTTCAAATACTGGAAAGGAAAAACATACTCATGTACATGTGGAAACATACATGCAGTCTCTCCAACCATGTCATTCAGGAACAAGTCCCTAATGAATGCTTTGTGTATGTATGAATACTTAACTGTAAATCCATTCCATTTCAGCAACTTGTGCAAAATGCAAACCATAGCATATTGTGTACGTCGTGCAATTCCGATAATCGTTCGATGCTACATGTACACTCACATAGTCAATATGTAATTGTAATGCTTTTAAGCTACAATGCAGATGGACCAAAAACAACTGCAAACTTCCTTCACACATGGGCAGGTATCACTTGGCAAGAAAACCTTCAGAACAGTAGCCATAATCTACCACACAGGAGACACAACCAGTGCAGGCATTATACCGCATACATTAGAAAGCAATGCTCATGGTGGGAATGCAATGATACTTCCATTATTCCAAAGCAGAGATTACCTGCAAATCTTACAAATGCCTACTTAATATTGGGCATTGGGAAGAAAATAGGAAGCTTAATAATGTTTTATTGAATATTTTTGTAATAATTTTTTATGAAACAATAATAACATTCAATAATGATTGATTAGGATTGCAGTTTAGTCTCTTCTCCTAAACCCTCTTTGAACCCACAGGGCACCACATTTGTTTAATATATAATAGTTCTACCCCTAGGTGACCGTGAAGTAGGGGCCTCCCACCACTTGATTTTGGTTCATTTTATGCATGTTGCCATCTGTGCATTCAGTGCAGCATGTGTACAGCACCATCATCTCTCCCTGTACGTGATATTAACTGCAACTGAACGACACTGCCAACATTTGGAAACGTATGGTTAAATCGAAACTCGTTGCCGCCTAGTTCTCTTCTTTTTTTTTTTGCAGCATGGTCTTCCGGAAAGCGAAACCTAACATACCTTTCCCTCAACACGGCAAATGCTCATTGTAAAACAGCCTTCAGTGTGAAGCATGATTAGCTCCAAGGGCAGACATTGTATGCAATTGTAGAAAAAAGGAAAGATAAATTACAGTGCATTGCTGCGCCCATATGCCCCAAAGGTAGTGTACAACGATTCCATACGACGTACACAGCAATTTGTCGTCCACCCAATACAAGCATGGAATTTGCAGATGTTCTGTAAGTAAACTTGTCATTACGTGTATATTAGGTTTACAATTTAGTAGGCTGCAGTTCTGTATGCGTAATTATGAAGGTACCTTACCGCTCACTTTGTCTATGTGCATTGTACAGTGGTTTGCAATGTCAGTACTCACGCAGCGTTAGAGTGGCATGTCTCCACCATTCAGCGTACACGGCAGCTATGATTGTTGTTAGTTTTGTTGCCATGCTTCTCCAGCCCCTGCAAATCCATTCATAAAGCACAAGACAGAAAGGGAACACAACTCCTGCAGTGAAACAGCACACCATATGCTCACTCGTGCAATGCTACATTGCCTATTCTGTCCTTACTATGCCCTTTCATATATTTAACATTTCTACGCACCCTCATTGTAGTGAAATTAATAACGGCTAGAGGAGCACCTAGCACTCGACTGGCACACAAACGTCGACAGGTGATATTTTAGTATTGCATTTTTCACCAAAACAGCTCCTACATTATCCTGCAAATGGAGGGGACCCCCACGAGGACTTTTTTTTTTAATGTTCCTTTGGACACACACACACACAGATTATGCTGTGGGTCTAACTACACTCGCCAGCACTGTCATCTTTTGTAAAAAGTTTGCAACACATTTTGCACGTGTACAGCGGTAGGACAGTATCACCGACAAAGCAGAGAGCAAGGCAGTGGGTGAACATATGCCGCTACTCAATAACACACAGTACATCACCCAAAGGTCCATGAGGCAGCCACCTAGAGCCCATTTACGTCATCCTTCCCGCAAACTCTTGTCCTGTACGTTGCCACTAATAACGGCTAGTTACATGTATTCATATTCCTGTTTATTCTCAGATAAATTGCACCTTACTGCGCGTGTCACTCCTTCCACATTCCAACAGACGGACGGTGGACGAATAATTGCAAGATTACCACAAGCGATGCATTTTCCTTCCACATTATCTGTGTCGACGAATATGGGCCTGCGCTTCCAGCAATAAGAACCAACCTGCTAACCTTCATGATGTAAGGCATCACAGAGACAACAGCAGGTACCTTTCCTACCTTGCAAACAAAATGTGTTCTTCCACACGGTCCACCAAGGACCATAAAGTAATCTTTCTCCCTCTGTCAGATGACAAAAGAAGTACAGAAATACACATACGGCATTGCACACTGGAATTTATTTGCAAAATAAAAGAGCGGTTGTTGCAGCCAATTTACACATTTGCGTCAACATTCTCTAGCAAAATAAATCATGTGCAACAATTCACAGTGTTGTTCGTAAAGTATTGAAATGTTCTCCGACTGTACGGTCTGTGTGCGCATGTCTGCTTTTGCTTCAGTTTATGTTGTTGGTTTCCGTACCTAGGTGCTCACATGACAGGGTGCGCTACGCTGGGCACACACGTTATGGAAGTACCTGGAGTGCACGGCGTGAGCTACGACTATCCACAACTAATGTCAGCTACGGAGGTCAGTTTGTCATGGTGTGTCGCGTCCACACATAACAATTGCACACAATAGGAACGCCAACCACGTTCGTTGGCCATCTCAAAAAGTACACAAAAGAAAGCTAACAGTGAGATGGCCTGCCGTCCTGTATATGGCGGGACTTAACCGCGTAGATAGTTTTGTCCAGTGCAAATGTATGTGGGTCAGTCTGTACATTATCCATATTTTCAATCTGTGATGCTAAGCAACTTGTGTCGTGTCGCAATGTCTTCCTTCACTCCCAAAGCAAAGGGTATGATCAGGGGCACACCATACCAAACACAAATGGTGGCATGTCAGTCCGTGAACGGCAACAAGTCGCAAGGCATACACCATATGCAAGTCCAGGCACTTCAAGGCAGCTGTGGTGGTTTACCAAATCTAAAATGTCCTCCACAACCATTCTGTAATGGTGACCACCAACAAGAGAGATGCATACTTACAAGAGTGTACGCTGCAGTTACGGATGGGTACAGGAATGAACCCAAAGAAGGCAACAATCTGCAACCTACTTCTAACCAGTGCCCAGACTGTATAGGTCCAAGGGCTCTAGCCATGCACACAAGGCAGTAGGGGCGTGGCACTGACAACAATACATTGTACACCGAATGGAAATATCCTGATATCACCTGCAATGCATATGTGTGCAATTCATATACCAGTATCACACTGATCCCATGCATGGCCGCATTGCGTTGCAGGTGTTGTGCCCAAAGCCTAGCCTCTTGAGTACATGCGGATGCCTATGGCCTTCGTTCATCCACCCAAGACCCCAGTCCTTGGCCACAACCACTACAAGGCAATGGAGCCATTCATGGGAACATGTGGCCACATACCATAACTGACTGGAGTTACGTATGGTTGTAGGAATTGACCCAACCAGGGCAACAATCTGAAACCTACTTCCAACCAGAGACTGCTAGCTCCAAGAACCTTTGCCATGCACACAAGGCAGTAGGGTCTTGCAAGTCACAACACGGTGCACCAAATTTAAATAGCCTGATATCATCTGCAATGCACTCCCCATCCCCAATGGAGTCTGCCTGCGCTCACCACAGAAGGTAGTCTCCTGTACAGCTAGCCAACAATGAAGTATATGCGAGTAGCTGCATAAATGGTCCATATCGCAAAAGTGTGTTGCTAACAAAATCCTTTCATGTCGCAATGCTTAGTCCACTCCATGCAGCAAGGCTGTGTTGACGACCACACCATTCCAAACGCAAATGTTGGCATGTCTCATCACTGCTGCTCTAACAACTCTAACATTTCCTCCACAATGAATCTGCAAAGGTGAGTACCTTAGGACAGTTGCATATTTCAAAATGTGTGGGATGGAGCAATGTATGGTTATAATAACTTACCCTAATGAGCGAAGGAAAAGGGAATGCAGTGTGTATACATGTGTCTGCAATCCACATACCACTATCACACTGATCCCATGAATGGCCGCATTCCATTGTGGGGGATGTGCGCAAGGCCTAGGCTCTTAGGTACATGTGGAGGCCTATGCCCATCTACCCACGAGCCTGGGCCTTGGCCACAACCACTACAAGGCAATGGGCCACATGTTCCCATGCACTGCTACGTACCGTAACTGACTGGAGTTACGTATGGGTGTAGGAACGGACCCAAACAAGGCAGCAATCTGAAACCTACTTCCAACCACTGAACAGACTGTTAGGTCCAAGGGCCCTAGCCATGCACACAAGGCAGTAGGGGCTTAGCAGTCACAACACACCATGAGACACAAAAAGGAAATATCCCAATATCATCTGCAACATACTCCCCCATCCCTAATGGAGTCTGCCTGCACTCACCACAGAAGGTAGTCGCCTGTGCAGCTACCCGACAATGAAGTATATGCGAGTAGCTGCGTTAATGGTCCATCGGGCAAAATGCGTGGAGTGGAGCACCGTATGGTTATAATAACTTACCCAAATGAGCGAAGGACAAGGGAATGCACTCTTTATACATATGTGTGCAATCCACAGTATCACACTAATAGCATGCATGGCCGCATTGTGTTGCGCCCAAGGCCTACGCTCTTGGGTGCATGCAGAGGCCTACGGCCTCCTACCACTACAAGGCAATTGAGCCATGCATGGGAACATGTGGCCACGTACCATAAAGGACAAACGCACCACAGTCACCGGCACCCCTACTCAATGCCACAACACAATGGGAACCCACAAAGGCAACATAACCACCGGCACTCCTACCAACGCCCACAACACATTATCAATATCTTCCTATCATCTGCAATGCAGTCCCCATTCCCAATGGAGCGTCCATGCAGTCACCACAGAAGGTAGTCGCCTGAGGAGGTACCCGCAAAATGCTGCAGTGCTCGCGGATACCACTCGCACACCACAGTCTTCTTCGACCTAAACAAGTATATCATATGTTTCGCTTTTCACTCCCCCAAACTTTTCATCCCCTCTTTCACCCACCCGATCCTGCAAACCATGTTTTGCGGCCCCTTCCGGCACCGCACTATCCTCTGATACACCATGGCGGTGTTTCCCAAAAATGTTGACACACAGCACGCTTCCCTCCAGCCAACCACTGGCTGCGTCCAATGTTCGCCGACATCACGGCATACTACAAGCCAATGAGACTTGTGACCGCAGAGTGAACAGGGAAATGCGTCTGCGGAGCGCAGCCAGATATCACTAATTTTTTCAGACGTACATTTCAGTTCATTACACCAAAAGTACTGGTCGGATTTCCATCAAACATACAAAAGCCTGCTTTCGGAACCAAGGCCTCGCTCCTACTGCAAATTTGGTGAAAATCCGTCCAGCCGTTTGGGCTGTAGGTGTGAGCAAAGTTTTTGCCCATTCAGTCTATGGAAAAAAATGTGGGACCCCGCCTATAACTTTGCACCCCCTTGAAGAAACCTCCCCAGACTTGCCAGAGGGATTCAGAGTGGGCCATATACTTTGTGTGCAAAGTTTGGTGAGGATTTGTCCAGGGGGAGCGAAGTTATAAGCCGCCAAATAAGAGGTCTACCTATCGGTTTAGCAACTTAACCATAAATACACGCCCGCTACCGCGTGCCGTGTAATATATATTAGTCTTCGAGCCTGCTTGACATTTTGCTCTCATACAACTGGTTTCCATTGCAGGTCTTTTACAGTTTTTTTGGATTTATTAGCAATGGAACGAAAGCCTTGTCTTAAAGGAGGTAGACAGAACTTATCTTCATTTAAAAAATGTAATCAATGATGCAGCACTGTTGCCTGGAGAGTGACCAACAAATTCAAAAGTAACCAAGAGAAACTTCAGTACCCGTGGAGAGTCAAACAAAGGCCCATCCACCAAACAGCAGCAGCTAAGGAATCAGTAGTTCTGTGGGTTGCGAGCCAATCACAATGTTCTCTGCACAGAAACGAACAGGTAAAATCATCCATACAATTGAGAGGCATGGCCAGGAGGTGAGCAGCGGAGATGTGATATCGTATCTCTCCAGGACTGAAATCTCTGCACTGGCTCCCAGTCGCTGCGAGGATTAAGTACAAAACCCTCTGCATTGTCCACAAGGCCTTCTGGGGCTTGGGCCTCAATACCTTCAACTCTCTCTTCCTAAATATCTTGCTTCTCGAGCTCTTTGCTCATCCGCCTCCAACTCCCTCAGGGTCAGTCACTTCTCTAAGCAACGAGTTGGTGGGAGATCTATTTCCTCAGCTGGAGCCTCCCTCTGCAACAGCTTCCCTGCCTCCATGAAACTTGAGGAGAATCATCTCCGGTTCCATAAGCACCTCAAAACCTTTCTCTTTGCTTCTGCTTTTTCCCCTCCTCTCCCCTGCGACTTCCTGGCTCAAACTGCACTGGTTACCTGGCCACCCTCTGAACTCGGTGCCCAGGTCCCCTCCCCCACCAGTCGCACACCTGCACTGCCTTCCTGGCAACCCCCGGACTTGGGGACTGTTTTCTGTATCCCTACAGTCCCACTATCAGCACTTGACACCTGATGCCCGCACTTACCCCTGTACTTGCCACCTGCTGGCCTTACTTGTACTTCTTGTTATTTATTCTATTTTTCTGATGTACTGCACTGCGCCCTCTCCCTTCCCACGCACTTACGCATCTGAATGACACCTGGCATAGTAGGATCGTTGTCTGTCTTCCCTCTGTTCCCCCTCCCTTGCCTTCTCGCACCTTGAAACACTTGTGTATAGGCGCGTTATAAATGCCATATCATATCATCATACCAACATTGTTTCTTAAATAATTTAAGACTGTTGAACAGTCTAAAGCATAGGTTTGGAAGTGGAAGGTTTAGAATGAACCTTAACCTCTGGCCCAGCTCTAGACAACCCTCCATACCACCGCTCTTCAGCCTGCCAAGCCATTACAGGAAATGAAAAGACCATATCCAAATCAGTCTTGGTCCCACCCCAGAAGGAGCTGTCCAGCCTGAATTGCTAGGTAGCAGCTCTTCTTCACAAGACCACAAACATTCCCACACATGCCAATTTCAGCCTCATTTATGAACATTCTAAGACAGTACTGAAAATGTCACATAAACCTGTGTCATACGTTTGGGAAAGGACACCATTAGATTGGGATGGGAGGATAGCTCAGGGGCAACACATTTGCCTTGGAAGCAAGACAACGCAAGGCAATACAGGTCCGAAACCTAGTCCCGCGCTTATAGACTTGTCTCCGGTATTAAGCGCGTTATAAGGTTTAATTAATTAGATGTGAGAAAATAAACTGAAAGAACTTTGAATAGGGAGAATGCACCCAACCCTTGGGACATCAAAGCTCAGGATGACCAAACCAAAGTGGCAAGTAATAGAGGAATTAACACATGGAGTTGTACATGGCATGTCCAGTCATATGCAGAGGGTGTCGAGTAAAGATTCTATAAGGAAATTAAAGGCAGGTTTCTGTGTAGGTTTCTATACTAAGATTCATCCTGTGTTTCACCTCACGTAATCTGCATGTCCAGAGAAGAAATTAACTGGGAAATCTTGACATTCTTGAATGCATTAAATCTGAAAAATATAACCGGAAAGCATGCCCGCATTCATCTAATCAACTGTGTACACACTAGCACAAAGGACATATTAACCAAAAAGGCATTTACATTTCAGAGCTTTTTCAAGTTTCTATTTCAAGACAAATGCAATTATTACTATCGCAGCCTGACCAGAAAAAACACAAATTGGAGGAAGAGTTGAGCAGCCTCTGCTCTTACATTTCTTCGCAATTTGCATGTTGCATTAAATATAAACTCTTTCACCAGAGACATAAATCCCAGCATTGGTGGCGGAGTTGGTTATCGTCGAAAAGATATCGGGTCTTAAGGTTAATATGCACAAGTCAGAACTTTTGGGCTTAGTTTTAACACCAGAGACGCACACAAATCTGGCGCAGCACTCCCCTTTCATGGTTGCTGTAAGTGGTAGTACTTAAGAGTGAATATTGCAGATACTATCTCATGTATATATGATAGAAATGACCAAGAAGTGTTTCAACAGGTCCGGATGGACCTGGCAAAATGGGTGTGCGCTGTGTGTTTCTGTGGAAGACTGGGTACTGAGAGATTACTCTACTGCCTGCTTTTTATATTTACTACATTTGGACCGAAGAGTCTTTTTACTGTTTCTACCAAGCAGAACACTGCTGTCTGTGAGGCAGGACTCAAATAGTCTCAGACACGCAGAGAGCGTGGTGTGCGCTGTGTGTTTCCGTGTTCCCGCTAAGCCCGTCGAGACTAAGGAGCCAAAGAACACGAATGCAGGAAATTACAATCTCCCAGTTACCCGGACGTGTGTCAAACTGTATGCAAGAGTCTGTCTGAGTACTAAGCAGCGAAGGAGTGCCCAGGCAACTACAGGAAGAGTGCCTAATTTGTATCCGGACACAATAATCTGGATCAAGTCACAACAGAATTGGGAGTGTGCTTCGCATAGTCCCCGCTGAAGTTAATTTGCGCGGATCCCTCTGGGAGTGTGGTTCTACGAGAATAGTTCCATAGCCTGTCGGCCCGGTGCTTCTAATCGTGAGCCGGAATGTTAGAGCTTGAAGCTGAAGGCATCCGCATAGTTGGGCTGCCGCTCTGATACGGATCACCGAAAGACTTCAAACGCCAAACTAACCTCCCAGTCCTACGGCATTAAGGATGCCATTCACAACACGACCACAGAACTCCTGCTATAATTTGTGGAAAGGCAGTGAGATACCATTGTACGCACCTCTCCAGGTCACGGCTAATAAAAGTGGGGAAAAGAACTGTGGAAAAGAGAAACACCAACATATAAAGAGGGACAATCCCGGCCTTCTTCCAGGGGGCCCAAGGGGTCACAGAAAGAGTAGAGATGGAATCTAATGTGGAAATACCGTAGGCGTACAGACCGACCCACGAATGCTCCAATTATGAGGTTATCGATAACTCATTACTGGACTTATGTCTTTCTATTCAGCAAAGCATGGCGTCGGCAGCTGAAGGACTTTCAAGACCAGAGATTGAGACTGTGTCGGTCGAGGCCCAAGTTATCTGATGGGAACTCACCACCGGCGATGGTCATCTCCCATCTTTCAGCCTCACCAAATCTTGTTTTAGACTCAGAAGAAGCCGTCCAGGTCGAAGAATCAGTCTTACAAGACTCACTCAAACACCCAGTCAGTGTTTGCCGACCTACGGTCCTTCATGTTTTCCACACAATTTGCTATGAAGATCCTACTAAAACTCTGTGGGGAAGATGCATGAAAATCAACAGCTAAAATATGAAGCCAAATATTTTGACCAAAGATGTGGTCCAGGATATATCAGAAACGGGGGGAGACCCTATTGAGATGGAGGAGCTGGGGCTTGGGAATGCGAATAATGAACTAGCGCAAACCTCTGCAACCCTCTTCTCCAGAAAACAGCATCGCTTAGCGAGAAGAGCGGCGGCCTACAAAAACACCAATGAGAAGGCAGCCCCTGTGCCCCCAATCATTACATCAGCAAAGAAAACTAAGAAGGCCCGGAAGAAAGCCGCACACAACAAGAAAAGCCAAAGTAAGGGAATGGGGAGCCTGACTAGTTGGGTAATTGCAGATAAAACAGCAGAAAGCTCTAATGTTTTGCCGGAGGATGATGATGATAATAGCGATGCTTCGTTACTGATATAGCCCAGACCGAAAGAAAGCAATATATCTTCCACACCCAATAATCAGCCAAGGTCTCCAAGTAAACCCATTCCATTGGTGCCCCCGCCATCTAAACCCTTAAGTGAAGAGTACAATCCCAGAAGCAAGAACTGTACCATTAAAAATCTAAAAACCAAAAAAGCAGGAACAAATGGCTGACACGGACAGAATTTTTGGCACGTTTACAACTAATTCCACAACTGCAGGTACTAGTGTCAGATGACTTCCTTTGTGGAGACATTCAAATGAATTAACCCCAATGTGTCAGCGATCCATTGCAGATATGCAACCACGATCGAGCTGATGCGGAATTTTCATATACAACTTGAGGGGGGGCACTGCGTTGGACGTTGATCCAGTGATGGAAGATCCTACTCGAATAGTTAGAGGAATACCCAACAAGGTGACTTCAGTGGCCCATCTACCAGGAAAGGATAAGGTGCAACTTGAAGACATACAGGCGATGTTAAAATGGCTGGCCGAATCTCTTCCCCTGGCCTTACAGAAAAAATTAATAACTTTAATGTCCTGGAATACCCGGGGCTTTTATCATATCCTATCAGCAACTGGGTCATTGTACAACAGACTTTATTTTTTCTACAGGAGACTTGGTTGGTATCCCCCATTTTTATAGATGGCTTCTGTATTTACCAGTCCTATGCCAGGAAGGGCACCAAGGGGAGACCCTATGGTGGTCTAATTACGGATGGTAAGAATAACTTAAACACCCAATTGATATTTTCATCCTCACATATGTTGGCAGTGGAAGTTATTAGGCCACCAGGGAGTAGTTCTGCTAAACTCCTATTAATAAATGTATATAACACTCTGGGGACCACATACAGGGAACAAATACAGGAAGAGCTACAGGAAACCTTTGTGAACTGGAATAGTGGCCCTAGTCCTGTGGGAATATTGGTAGCGGGGACCTGAATTGTCGCTGCATGGAGGCCCTGGGTACTCGGGTGGAGGGAAAACTTATGGGCAGCAGTATAATACCTATTAATACAATGGATTTAGACCGGCACACAGTACGGAGACTGCCATGATAGACATTCAGACAAAGATGCCCAGCATCATGGATAAAGGGAAAGCAGGTCTTCTTATCCTACTAGATCTCAGCGCGGCCTTCGATCTGCTAGACCATAATCTGCTTGAAGTGGCACTGGGTAAAACGGGCAATTGTTCATCAGCAGCAAAAAAATTGATAATGTCATTTCTAAAAAACAGGACATCTCGGGTCCATTGGGGAGACAAATTCTCTACAGAAAGAGAAATTCTTTGCAGGGTACCACAGGGAGCCAGAATGTCACCTCTACTGTTCAACCTGTACATTAGATTCCTATGCCACGTATTAGATCACGCAAACATCTTTTTCACAAACTACGCTGATGATACGCAGCTAGTGATGGAACTCCGTGGGGACCACAAAAAAGATAATGATAACTTACTCAGGATCTACGCCATCATAGAACAGTGGATGGACATAAACTGGATGTGGCTAAATGGCAGGAAAACCGAGTTGATGGTCTTCGGATCCCATCAGGCCAGAAACTCCCTCTCTCCAGATTACTGCTTGTTCCAGATTGAAAATACACAGATTAAGATTCTGGATAAAGTCAAAACATTAGATATGATGATAGAAGCATCATTAGGGGCCAAAGCGCGGACGCAATATATAAAAAGAAAACATGCAACTACTACCTTAAACTTCTCAAATCCATCACACGATATATCTGTCGGAGGGCAACTGTGTCACTGTGGCCAGGGCAACCATTCTATCCTGCCTCGACTATGGGAACGCTCTGATGGTAGGGGCAAATAAAAAATGCCTCCAAGTCTATCAGATCATACAGAATGATGTGGTCAGGATTATTAAGTACAAATCTAAATCCAACCATATCAGTAATTCCAGGAAGGAGCTGCACTGGCTTAGAGTTGAAAAAAGAACCCAATTCAAGGCCCTTGCCATAGCCCACAGATGCATCCATGGGAAAGCACCAGGGTACCCGAAATCTGAAATACACACATAAGCACCCATCCTCAGATTAATATCAGCGGAACAAAACAGGATTGCGGTAGCCACGCACAAACGCAAGCTTGGACTGGGCAAATCCTTTACGATCATCACAGCAGGCCTATGGAAAAATCTGCCTATTAACCTAAGAAAAGAAGCTAACTACCTACGCTTCCACAAACTGGTGAAGACTCGTCTCTTCAATTAAAACCTGCATATAGGTTCACTCAGACACATGCACTAAGCACCCAGATTTTGTCTCGTTTATTCATGTTTCTTTCACGTGTCCATGTATCTGCGCCCGAGACTTGCTAGTTACAGGCGCAATAGAAATGAATAAATAAAATAAAATAAATGGACAGTGAGGGGGAGGGCTGGATGAGGTTTCTCTAATGTTGGGAATTGAAAATGATTAATGGTCGCTCTAGAAGTGATTGCCCGGGTAACTATACTTGGAGCTCAGGTAAAGCAGTGGCCATTTTAGACTACATTTTTGTGAACACAACCCTGGCCATCGGGGTGGAGGAGTTTGGTATAAGCGTGAACCCTTGGCGTGATCACGAGGCAATACTTCTAAAGCTTGACTCTGAGTTTACACAGCCAGATATTAAATACACATGGGAGATGAGAGTAAACCACAGTGGCAACAGACTAAAATGGTCTGATAATAACATCATGAAGGCCAGACGCGCCACAGCCCCTCAGGAGAGGCTTGACACTCGAATTTTCCAGGAAATGACAATGAATGACATTGAGGACTGGAGACGGTCCTCATCAGTTTCACACGCAGGAGTTAAGGCTCCGGCTTTACTCAAAAGTCTAAGAAATGTAGGCCTTATGATAAAGTCATCTAAGAAGCCAAACGCAAACTTAGACGACACTTGCACAGCCTAGAAAAAATTAATTTATCAGTAGAGTCTCTCCTTAAGCATAATACCAAAATATGGCTATGATTCTTATCAGTGGGAACACATGTAGCATTTGGGCTATTCTGGGTCAAGCCAAGGGGGATGCGTGCCATAATAGGATTAATCCCAGCAAATGCAGTAAATGGGTAAAACCTTTGGGTGAATGTAATATAGGCACTCAGTTACCAGCGTCCGCCAGGGTGGAACAAATGCCACCAGGTACAGTTATAAAATACACCAAGGAGGGGACATCTACATGAAAATGAAGGGCTTGAAATTCTCCTGCGCCGTGGGCCCTAATGGCTTGGCCAATGTGGTGCTGCAGCACAATTCCTTTTTCTGGTCCTCCTTATTTAAAATCTTATTTGATAAGGTGCTTAGTGGGGGTAAAATTCCCATTTCCTGGCAAACTACCCACTTGGTATCAATATTGAAGGAAGGCTCCCCTCTAGAACCTGGTAATTACCGGTTATTATCCATGCTGGATACCTCGGTGAAGCTGTTTGCCTAATTTATGCTTAAAGAATTGCAGCATTGGGTTGAGCATGAAAACATATTGGATACATTCCAAAGCGGCTTTCGGGCCAGGTATTCGACTTTCCACAACCTCCTTCTTCTGGACCATTTGGCTGACCAGGCAAAAGTGGCAAATAGACCTCCCCTTTATGCAATTTTTGTCAACTTTAAAGCAGCCTTTGACACCGTTCGGAGATAACTTCTATGGAGGAAATTAGATCTCTTGGGCTTCCCCCTCCAGGCCTCCTATACTTTTTGAAATTGCTACACAGTAATTGTAGGATTTCCCTCAGACTAGATAATAGTGGCACAATGACCCCTCCAGTTACGCAAAGCATGGGAAATAAACAGTTTGCGTTACTGCACCTAATCTGTATAATCTCTTTGTCTCTGGCCTCACTGACTATCTAGCCTTCCCACCGAAGATTGGTGACTCTCATTGTCGGGTGCTAGCATACGCCGACGACCTGGTCTTGCTAGACCATACATTACATTCAATGGTATTCCACGTACTGCCAGAGGCCTGTGGGACTACGCAGAGAAAAATGGTTTAGTCATCAATGAAGCTAAAACTCAAATGATGCTATTTTTAGCTAAGCAAGTGGCAAGACCAAGACTGATTATACAAAACATTGAGATTACTTATACTCCGACGTATAAATACCTGGGGATAGAGTTTGAGGCCAAAAGGGAATACAAAATGCGCATTGAGAACCGGATAAGAAAGGCGGTACAACTCACAGCACTGATTAACCAGTTTGCCAGGAAACGGGCTGGATATTTCTTACTGGGTGTTAGACAACTGTATATGCAGTGTGTGATTCCATCAGTCAAAAAATGTGAAAAAACAAAAAAAAATTTGATCATTTGACCTGTCGACCTTTTGGTGTCGACCATTTGACCTGTCAACCCTTTAGATTCGACCATTTGACCTACAACCTGAAAAGATGCAACCCTGCCTTGCACTTTGTCCATCTAAGGAATTGAGGAGGTTTATACTACTCCTGCAAATTAATAGGTTGCCGGTATTGAGCATAACGGGCCCTGCCATTGTCCTGCCAATAACAGAACGCTCATGCCTGATTTGTAGAAAGAGCACTGAACAGGAGACGATCAGACATGTTCTTACTAGGTGTAGTAACCTGAAGATGGTGAACCTGAAATAACTCGACAAATTTGTTCACTATCAAGACTCAATAAAAAGCTCCCTATTTTGGAAGAGTTGTATAAACTCACAAAATAGGGGCAAGTTTATTGCCCATTTTGGGGTATGGAAGGTGGTGGAGTTACATGTGAATAAGGCCCAGAGTAGTAATTAGTATGATAGACTAATATACTGAATACACTGCCTTCATATGCACTTTTAATATGTCTAATATGATTGATAAAATGAGAATTCCCCAATTAGGGTTTCAATGGGGACAGATGTTTTAGGCATAGTATTGTCAATAGTTAAGTTTGGACATGAAAGTGATGATATCAACTATATTCTTTAACCATAGGAATAGGAACAAACATGGGATGCCATTGTCTATTTGCTCGTTCGGCTTATTTATCTATCTATGTAAGGTGTATGAAATGCAATGTCTATGTAGGTTTGTGTCAATGAGCTTGTGCATTTGGTAGGGCATTGTGTGCTTTCCCTGCCTGTCCTGATGATTGATTATATGATAAGATTTGTATATTTTCTTAATCAACATTGTAATATTATTTGCATAAGAATAAGTATGTATGTATGCATATATTTATGAATACTGATTTGTAGTTTTATATCATGGTACTTAAATGTTTAATGTATATGTGTAAAGTTTTATTTTAAACATATAAAACATTAAATTATTTTAAAATGGACTCATTGAGAATTTATTGGCTCGGCCGCATAGCAACAGTGAAAATGGTTATGCTACCTAGACTCATGGTTCGAGCATAGCACCTAATCTACCTAATCTACGTTTGTTGGATTTGCCTGTTCCTGCTACGAGTCTCTCTACCATCTCCACTGAATTGGGAGGAGCGTCACATTCAAGACACCAGGCGCAGGGCGGCGCGGAGTAGGTGCAGAGTCTTGAGCAGTCTTGGTTCGAGCAGAGCACCTAATCTACGTTTGTTGGATTTGCCTGTCCCTGCTACGAGTCGCTCTACCATCTCCACTAAATTGGGAGGAGCGTCACATTCTAGACACCCGACACACTGCGGAGCGGCGCAGAGTCGATGCAGTCTTGAGGAGTCTTTGGGAGTCGCAAGGAGGCATCTCCACCTATCTTGCAAACTCCCAGTATGGCTTCCCCATCGGGCTTACAGACGCGCGTGTGAGCGAAAGCCCTATCAGCGGCAGAAGCATCAAAAGCCACGGACTCGACATCACTGTGTATCACAAGCCACACACCTATCAAGTTGGATTTTACCCCATTGGAAAACAAACAAGCCTCACACACTATTAAAAAGGTAAGTGGCGATTTGCAGCGATCTGAGACTGAACCTTAAATTGATCTTTCAATGCTGGAACAAGAATCACGAGCGGTTAATGCCTGTGGCGACCGGAACTATTCCAGACAGAGCCAGTACTCTCACACTGTTCCGAAACCCTTGCTACTAACTCTGATCAAAATAGAAACAAACACATTAACGACAGTCACTAAAACGGTTACAAACCCATTGCAGATTGTGCCGCATGACAATGCCACTGATCGTGAAGATGGAAAATCCCAACTTAAGAGGAGGACCGATCACAAATTGATTGGGACAAAGTATTCCAATCCAAACTTGAGAAATACACCTAGTTAAAAGAGGATTCCACTCTGAACGGCAAATTAGATATATCTGTATTGGAAATATCAGAAGAAGTATTTTTCTGCGTCAGAAATTACACCCAGGACGTGACCACCGTTGTGAATGCTGATGAGAATCCTATGGGAGAAACTAATGTTGCTACTGATTTAACTACGCTTACCACAAACCAACAGCACACAGATTCTCAATCTACGCCATCATTAACACAACGTGAATGGGCTGCTCAAGCAAAGCGTAGGTGGCAACAGAACTTCCATAAGGATTTGATTGCCAGCACTAAGCCGAATGCAACACACATGGGAGCGAGGCAAAGACTGGCTAAACTGTCACTAGATATAACGGAAATAGAGTCTCTAATGCTCAAACACGAGAAGAGACATGCGTTATTCAATAAGATAACAACCTCTGGAACAACAGAACATAGACAGATGACATCCACACCAATGCATGATCTCAACGATAAGCCACGCCAGACTACAGCCAAGAATCGGAAATCCAAACCCAAACAAGAGCAGGATAGAAGGCTTCCTAATCAATCTTTGCAGAAAGAGAAGAACAAGTTACTTACCAACTGTAATGCTCTTTCGATTGGATGCTCCTCCCACGTATTCCTCATCTATGACAATTCGTATCCCCAGCTTCGCTGCTTCGGAAAACAATTTCGGCAGAGGGCGCTGTGCACGAGGTCGAGGCATCTATGTCCCTCGGAGGTCGCTGTAGGCTGTCAACATCACTCTCAGCATAAATAGCTCTTGCCACGCCCGTTGGCTTCAGTTCTGTTTTTTCGTTTGTTACATAGAGGAACAGATAGGCGTGCTCCAGACGGAAAGCTCTTTGCAGAAACGCAAGTGTGAACACATCAAAAGTACTGAGGGGTAGGATGGGTGAAGCGATGAGGAATACGTGGGAGGAACATCCAATCGAAAGAACATTAAAGTTGGTAAGTAACTTGTTCTTCGAATGGATTGTGTCCTCCCACACATTCCTCATCTATGATAGACTCCCAAAGCAGTAAAAGAATTGGAGGTGAGAGTACTATTTACCTTCATTCATGAACAGAATGGAGTACTACCTTTGCAAATAGACCCTCCTGAGAGGATGAGGAGTCTAAGCAGTAATGCTTAACAAATGTGTGGATTGAGGTCCAGGTTGCAGCTGAACAGATGTCGGCCACTGGGACTCCCCTCCTAAGAGCCGCGGAAGTAGACATGCCCCTCGTGGAATGAGCTTGAAGCACTTCCGGCGGATCTTTCCCCACCAATCTAGAACGCTCCATGATAGCTAAAGTAATCCAACGGGATATAGTTTGTTTTGTAACTGCTAATCCCAATTTGGAACCTGTATAACCAACAAAAAGCTGTTGTGACCTACGCGTAATATAAAAACGCAAAGCCCTTTTAGGATCGAGTCTGTGTAATCACTCCTCTTCTTGACCCAAATGAGGAGCAGGGTAGAAAGTTGGAAGTATAATTTTCTGCGACAGGTGAAAGTCAGAAACTACTTTCGGCAAGAAAGATGGCTTAACCTTAAGTATGACTTTGTCTTTATGAAAAATAGTATGGGGCGGTTTACATGAAAGAGCCTGCAACTCGCTTACCCTGCGGGCTGATGTTAATGCCACAAGAAGGGCAGTTTTAAATGTTAAGAGCCTTAAGGGGCAGGAATGTAAAGGCTCAAAAGGTATCCCTGTCAGACTTCTGAAAACAAGGTTTAAATCCCAAGCCGGGACATGAAATGGTGTTGGAGGGTACACCTTAGTGAGCCCCTTGAGAACCTTGATGACCAATGGCATTTTGAAAAATGAAACCTCCTCAGAAGTGCGCTTAAAAAAATCGAAAGCGCAGCTAAATACCCTTTTATTGTACCAACCTGGAGCCCCAGATTGGCCAGATGTAAAAGGAAATAGCACTACAGGAGTGCCACATTGAAAAGGGTCCTCATTCGTATCCTTGCACCAGTTACTGAACTTGTTCCAACGACACCGGTACAAAGATTTGGTTGCTGGCCTTCTGGCCGAAAGCAAAATCTCCATTACATCATCCGGAAGGTCTTAATCCTTGTATCGCAACCCCTCAGAAACCATGCGTGAAGGTTGAGTGTTTTGACCTCTGGATGGAGAACATGACCTTCCTCTTGCGAGAGAAGATCCTCTCTTTGTGGAAGACGTAATGGAGGGCAGATGGACATGTCCAGAAGGTCCGGGTACCACGTCCTCCTGGCCCAATCTGGAGCAATTAGGATCATGGTTTGCCTCAATCTCCCGATTACATGAGGAATCACAGGGACTGGAGGAAATGCGTACAAGAGTGGAAATTCCCAGTCCACTACGAACGCGTCCCCTAGAGCTCCTCTCGGGGGAAATTCCCTTGAGCAATACTGATTGCACTTTCCGGTTGACACTAGTGGCAAACAGATCCACCTGAGGGGTTCCCCAAAGGGTGAAGATCTCTTGAAGGACTTCCTGAGCTAGTTCCCACTCGTCAGAGACTGTGCTCTGCCTGCTCAGAGCATCTGCCGCTGTGTTCTGCTCTCCGGCTAGGTGAACTGCTGACACAGAGATTCCTACTTGGAATGCCCAAACGCAGAGCTGCATTGCCTCTCTGCACAGTCGTAGTGACCCTACGCCTCTTCTCTTGTTGAGGTAGTACATGGCCACTGTGTTGTCCATCATTATCAGGACATTCTTTCCCCGTACAGAGGGCAGGAAGGCTTTCAGCGCTAGTCTGATTGCCCTCAGCTCCAAAGGGTTGATGTAGTTTGGACTCTGATGGAGACTAACGCCGCTATTCTCAGATCGTTGGTGTGGGCTCCCCATCCCGTGAATGAGGCGTCCGTCACTACTGTTATCTCCGGCCATGGTTGCCAAAAAGATTCTCCATTGAGGATATTGTCGTTTCAAGCCCACCATAGAAGGTCCTGAGCAACAGTGCTTGGAACTTTCAGAAGATCTGACATATTAGCCAAGAATTGGGACCACTGAGTCTTGAGGGCACCAGAAAAATGCAGGATGCCGAGCAACCTCAGAAAATAAATCGAAGGCCGGTAGATGCTGGGCATTCCGGAATTTTGTCACCATCTGCAGAATGTGAAGAGCTCTAAGTATCCAGGACTGTTCTGATAAACTGGAGTTTTTGGGATGGTATCATATGGGACTTCTTGAAACTGAGGGAGAAGCCCAGTCTGTGTAGGAAGTGGCAGGTGATTGTGAGATGTTCCTGGGCTTGCTCGGGGGAACGAGCCCTGATCAACCAATCGTCCAGGTAAGGGTAGATGTGAATCCCCCCTCTCCTGAGACTCGCTGCCACCATCCCAATCAACTTGGTGAAAACCCGCGGGCGGAGGTTAGCCCGAATGGCAGAACTCAAAACTGACAGTGAGAACCGCCAACCATGAAACTCAGGTACTTTCTGTGCTGGAGATGGATTGGCACATAAAAGTAAGCACCCTGAAGGTTCTATGATACCAACCAGTCTTGGAGTTGGCGAGCCCAAAGGATCTGAGAAAAAGCAACCATCTTGAACTTGTCCTTCCTGAGGAACTTGTTCAAGTTTCTTAAGTCCAAATGGGTCTCAATCCTCTGTCCTTTTTTGGTATGAGAAAATAAGGGGAGTACCAGCCTCTGTTCCTCTCCGCTACAGGTACATGTTCTATTGCACCTTTCTCTAGCAGGGTTAAAATCTCCTGCACATTGAGCTGGCTCGCGGTGGATGATCTGAAGGCCTTTGCAGAAAATGAAAGTAGTAACCTTGGTCCCCTGTTTCCAGCGTCCAAGCATCTGAGGTAATGCCCCGCCATTCCTTCAGATGCTGCGAGATTCTGCCTCCCACCCGGGTTTTGTGGGATAAGGCCCAGAGCGGTCTAGGGGTGGCTGCAGTAGTGGCTGAGGGCAAAGATGCCACTGCTGAGGCTAATTTTGCACCTTTTCCTCATCCACCTTGAGGACATTTTCTTTGTCCTTTCTGCGCGGCCTGTCCTCTTCCTCTACCAGATGAGGGGTAGTATCTAAAAGAACAACCTCTCTGTGAAGATGACCCTGAGTAAAAGTGCTGAGATTGACGAATGGAGGCACTAAGAGACTTAGCCGCCACCCTGGAGGTCTGCAGCTTCTCCAAGCTTTCATCCGCCTTGCTGCCGAACAACATCGAGCCGTCGAAAGGCATGTTAAGAAGTTTGGCCTGCACGTCTGATGCAAAACCAGACTTTCTTAGACACGCAAATCTGCCTAGAACTGTGCTCGCAGCCATGGATCTGCTGACACTGTCAGCTGTATCCAACCCTGAACGGAGGCACTCTCCCATCACCTCCTTGCGGTTCCATGTAATAATGGTGCCACAAAAATCTCGCCATACAAAAATATCGCCAAAAAATGGCCGTTTTTTGTGGCGACATTATTGCATGGAACATGCGGGGGACACCCCCGCAACCCCCAAATTTTTTTTTGCCCCTGTCCCCATATATATGGTCACCCATATAATATCGCCACGACCTTTTCCCGGCAATATTATTTACGGCGACCATATATATGGGGATAATATTACCTGAAACCCTCCTTGCCGTCCTTCACAATATTCAGAAAGCCATCCCTTTCCTCGCCTTCTGGAATATGTTCAGCCACCCCTTTTATACAGTCCCACAGGGTATGCGTAAACCTGGCCAGGGTACTAGTGACGTTTGTGGACTTTAAGGCCATACTACCCGAGGTAAACACCTTCCGGGCCCAAGCGTCTCCTTTCTTATCCTCCCTGTCAGGGGAGATAGATGGACACGCCGACTGCCTAGATGCAGTCACAGCTTGGATGACCAAACTTTCAGGTGTACAGTGTTTCCTGAGGTAATCGGGATCTGAAGACAATGGACTGTACTTTCTGGTGAGGTTTCTATCTTTAGCCGAACCAGATTAAGGGAAATTAAGTTTGCCTCTACATTTCTCTGCAGAGCCCTGTGGAAAGGGAGAACTGGATCTTTCTGCTGTCCCTGGTCAAGTATATCAGTTATATCGTCTTGTTCAAATGTAGGTGAAGATCTACTCCACCCCATAAAACTCATCACTCTATTCATGAGGTTCCTTTACCCAGAATCAGCATGATCCGTAGGATCAGGTTTAGAAAATTCCACCTCTGGAGATGTGTCAATACCACTGGCCGAGTTGAGGGAGTCGCAGAGATCTTTCAATTGTGATTCAGGATCAACTAGTTACTCAGGCACATCCCTAGAGCCATAACTGACCCCTAAAGGGGAAATATCTTCTTCTCCCGAGGCACTCTCCTCCTGAAAAATGGAGGACATTGACTTAAAAAAGCCAGATCTTGTGACAGGCCTGTAAACCTTTTCTTTTTCTACAAAAGACGTTGAGGAACTAGACGGAATACCGGGACCTTTGGCGTTGAAGTTATCGGTGCGGATGGAACTTTTGAAGTCTTCGGCCTTCAAGTAGTCAACGAGGATGACGTTTTCGAATTCTTCGATGGGGATCGGAGATGTACTCGACTCCCGGGTCGAATTTTTCGACGCCTTCGAATTGGGTCGATGATGTCGAGACTCCGACTTACTACTTGCCGAAGTAGTTTTCAACCTGCCTGCGTCGTCCATCGGAGCGACCAGGGTTTTACCCTTGCGAGGCTCTTTTGAGGGGGTCGAGGCCGCGATATCAAAGATTTGTATCATCTGTGAATGAAATTCATCCCATTTTCTGGGAGAATCCGATTTGGTCGGACAACAAACCAGTTCTGTGGAGGAGTCGGAAGAGGGACCTCTTGGAGGAAGTCGAAGAATGTTCTGATCGACTCCTCGATCTGGATCTTTTCCCATGTTTTTGTCGAGCGGAATCCTTAGATTCCTCCGATCTTTTTACCTTCTTCGAAGTGCCCCTCAAAGCATCCCTACCCACCGCAAGCTTACCCTTACGTTCGCAAAGAGCTTTTTCCGTCATTGACTGGCATGAGCCGGAGTCGCTGTTCCGGTGGTCGGGACCCAGGCACCAAAGACAAACTCGGTGGAGATCTGTGATGGACATTTTTGCCCCACAGTCCTAACACTTCTTAAACCTTGATTTTGTCATAGGTACTAGGTTAGGTCGAACTGTCCAGTCGATTTCATACCCAGTTCTTGATGGCACGAGGAGAAATCAGTCAGGAGCATTATGGGTAAGAGCTTGGAGGGCAAGGTCAGGTTGATATCCATGTCTCCATTAGGAACCGCCTACCCCCATAGAATAGCAAGGGACTTCCTGTTCCATTTACATGGATTCCTTTTGTGCCAATCTGGACTTTATGCAACCCTCTAGTCTTTGGGCGAGGCTCTCTATAAAAGCCACGCCCAAAAGCAAGACTTGCTTCGTGTGTTTTCTCTGTAGCAGTGAGCACGCGCTTACCTGGTTCAGCCTCCGGAGCAATTCCACAGCTTTCAGCAAACCCGATCCCCGGCCGGACGGCATCCTCGTTTCTTCGAGCTCCGCATCTGAAAGGAGGAAACAACAGAAAGCATTAGCGAACTTCGTTTTTCTACTCACCTGTTTTTTTGGCGGGTCTGAACGTCTTTTCAGCTCAATCTTCATCACACTGACCATCTGGCCTCAGCAGCTCATTAGATTTCCTTTCTGCAGAGGTATTTCTTGACAAAACCTGTTAGGAAAAAGACAAGAGAAAGGCGCATTAGTCGCTAAAGACAATTCTGGGTTCAAGTACCCAAAGGACATACTTTTTGCCTTACCTGCGCCTAGTGAAGTAACTGGGCCTCCGAGGACACTTGGACATTGAACTCTCACGTCCACCATATAAGAGCCAGTGAATTAACTGTCCCTGAACTTATTTCGGATCGCCTGAACTTTCCAAAAACTCAAGGAGGCAGTCTCGTCTTTTCTTTTGCCGCAAACCACACAAGTGGGGACAGCTTCCATACAGCACAACAGCCATCCGGCCCCGCACCAAAGCGCCCCTGCAGAGCCAGGATTGTGAGCACGCCTTACCAAAATAAGAGGTGAGCCCCTAAACACCGCGCTCACTCAGGAAGTTGGGAGGGGGGTTGTTATCAGGGCCAGGCACAGTACTTAACCTGTCCTTTACCTACCCTTACAGGAAGAACCCCAGGAGAGGGAGATAGAACAGAATTCTGAGGATAGGAGAGCAGAGGTCGAGAGAATCCATCGCCCCTGCAGAGTTTTCAGATGAGCATGACAGATTTAGGGGTCAAATGGGTAGATGAAGACAACATTTTCTTCTGAAGAAAAGACAAAGCGCACCGTGTTCTCGGAGCAAAGCTTGGAAAAAGGGAACTGAGGCCAATGGGCGCGGCACAAGCTATTTATGCTGAGAGTGACGTCGACAGACTACGGTGTCCTCCGAGGGACATCAATGCCTCGACCTCATGCACAGTGCCCTCTGCCGAAAATATTTTACGAAGCAGCCAGCTGGAGATACGAATGATCATAGATGAGGAATACGTGGGAGGACACAATCCATTCTCAAGACTTCATCTGAACAATAACAGCACAGGCGGGATATTGAAGCAAATGAGGAAGTCCCACGACTATTGTCACTGTCTTAATGAGCATCAGCAGATACATCCAACAATTCCAAAAACGATGCCGGACCTACAAAATGTGTTAATGACAGCCTCAATGCATGCTCAACTTCCCTTCCTAAAGTTATACGAAACCATGAATGAGTCACTTAAGGACCAGGCTACTTTGCTGGCTTTAGTAGATACGAAGCAAATATTCCTTGAAACATTGGCAAACAAAGTACAACAAAGACTCGATATTGAGGCAGAAGTCTCCCAACAATGGCAGGCGCAGCTAAAGTACGTATGGCTTCAACACTGAACTAGATGATGATACTAACCCATAAAGAAAAACAACTACAAATAGAATTAAGGAATCAACGATTGTGCTGAAATATAAAAGCAGAAAACCTGAATAAGCAAACATCACATAACTGCCATGAGGATAAGGCAAAACATCCGATCCCTAATGGGGCTATCAGCCATATGCACGACAATCATCAGACTTCAATAACTACGTCTCATGCAATTCAAAAGAACACAATACCTCAGGTATTAATGGCAGAAGGTACGAAAGAGGTCCCTGCAGTGACAAATAACGGACCACTTGAGGATCCTAAAAAAAAGGCAAGACAAGAAACAGAACAATTTTTTTTAAAAAAGGAAAACCCTCAAAGAGGAGCTCACGTGCATTCTTGCGGAATTTGACTCTTCAGATAAAACAAAGTGGTCCACAACAATTGAGATGTAAACCTGAACATACAACTGAAGCTATGACCAGCACTGTGATCCCCTTGACCAGCCAAAAGAACATGAAATTCCAACGACGAATAGCAAAAACCAGGAAATTCAGGATGCACTAATGAATCTATGTACTTACACCGAAGATGGTGAAAATACACTGATTGAATTTAAAAACGATCAAACACACCATGAAACATATGAAGATTCATTATACATTGTAGACGAATACGAACAACGACACTCTGTGATTACAGAGAAAGACATTCTCTCATGCGAAGTAGTATCAGACTCTGACCTTGAGGTAACAAGAATAACAACGTCATCAACTACGAAGACAAGGCGACAGAAAGATACAATTTATAGGAAAACAACATTACACCATGGGGCAAACTGCCATCAGGAAGCCCCAATTTGAAGACAAAAGCAAGAGGACTTCACAACGTATCCTTAATACACCTCTTGTAATGACCTAAAACTGCTTACCTTTATCAATCTAAGGCGCAAAACACAGATCTTTAAAGTGAGGATAGAACGGATAGATCCAAAAATGACATCTTGATTCTCAACATGACTAATACCCAACGTCTATTGCATGCGATTCCAATTCTTCAGAACATTCAATCTGTGGACATTCTTGTAGTAGAATTTCCATTTGAAGGAGAAACAGATGTAGTAAGTCCAATTTAACACACACAACTGCGAAACTTGGGATTCCGATGTCTTGCAACCGTCTATAACTTTCGACAATCGAGAATGCAACTGAACTCAAGTAATCGACATTAAGATGTTATCTTTGCTGTCCAAAATTTGACAACTTTGACTCAAGATAGCATCAATACTCAATATTTGGCAGCAAAATCGATCACTAGGAGGGATACAAAACGATCTGATCAACCAACTGATCGAATTAGATCCCCAGGACGACACAACAAAGAGAAGCAATCATATAAAAACAACAAGAAATTGCTCGACAATAACAGCCACAGATAATTTGACTCTTTCTTCATGTTCGTGGGATACGAGGGGGCTCAGCACATTTATACAGAAATGACAATGTAGATCTACTGTCCTTTGACATTATATGCTTAAAAGACACATGGATAGCGCATGAACTGACATGTGATGGATTTATAATTAGGATAAATCCGGCAATCTCAAGAACAAAAGGTTGTCCTTCATCTGGTCTCTTAACGTTTGTCAGAGCGGAAGCAAATTTTAAAATCATAGAGTCATATAACCCTAACTCATTTACTCAAATCACCCTATTAGAAGCAGGTCAATTAAAGACCACGCATGAAGACCAAAAAACCTAACTAATGAGGCCTGAACTATTTGCCCTCATAAATCTATATGGGAGTACAGCTGCAATTAATGACATTGTATTCATCGATACAGTACTATCGACCATCGATGCTTTGCAACTAAAATATAGCAAGATAGATTTAATAGTATGTGGCAATCTAAATATAAAATGATTTGCTCAAGATGGAACAAAGATTCCTTCTGAAAAATTGGAATGTAAAGCACTATTATAGGCAAACCAAAATCTAACCCTTGCTAATGGATCACTTTCGGATGATGTACCACCAAGAACGACATGGGGAAGTTGCGGTTTAACAGCAATTCTAGATTATATCTACATTTCTGATATAATGAGAAATAAAATTAAACTGCTAAAAGTAGTTCCGTCACAAACGAGTGACCATCATAAGGTGACAATGACCTGGGAAAAAAAATCAGGCGTTCGAGCACAAACACATATATTACCACGGCTGGAGCCTACAAATGGCCAGAACAGACTGCGATTAACTTACTTACAATTGGAGTTGTTTAAAGATCTATTTACTGACTTGACCACGACAAACAAACAAAAACTAGAGTATGAATGGCTACTAACACCCTACAGAACAAAGGGTGAAGTTGCTCAAAAGCCGAGACTGAAAAATGTTCATGCATATAACTCCCAGATAGTACAGAAGAAAAAGGAACTAAGAATGAAGATAAAAGCGACAACGTTTCTGACTCCAGCACAACGGATCACAACAACAAAATATCATAAGCGACAATATAGAAACTGGATCAAGAACTGTCGAGCACAGATAGTGCAAACTGACGCAGAGAATACGTTGATTGCACTAACAAACAGGAACACTAGAGACCTATGGAACCATGCTGATCTCTTAATATCTGGTGTTTCCGACGCTGACTGGGTATCATACTTCTCATTGCTATATGCAAAACACATGCACACAGTAGAAGAACAGAGTATACAACCCACAATGAAATGCGAGTTAATGTGGGACTATGATCTGATTTAAAATCTCATCAAACACCTAAACAGCTCAAGAGTCCCTGGCCCGGATGGGCTCAGTAACGTAGTCATTAAAAAGAACCCAGAAATGTAGGCAGGCATATGTCTACATCTTTTTAACAGCATTAAAAAACTATGTTGACCCAAGGCAAGCAGGATTTATAAAGAACGTGGGGACGAATGTTAATTTGTTGCTCCTAAACCTCTTAAAACAGGAAGCTCTAGGGAAATAAATCCTGATATGTGCAATTTTTGTTGACTTGCAACTAGCATTTGATACGATCAACCGCCAGAAGCTTTGGAATAAACTATCAGCATGGAACTGTCCGAAAAATGTGATGGAACCGATAAAAGCACTGTATTCACAGACTTCCATTTGTGTCAGACTGTCGCCAGATGGTCTAATGTCAACTACAATTTCAACGATGAATGGCCTGAATCAAGGCTGTCCGTTGGCTGCCACGTCGTTCATTCTACATCAGATCTTGGAGAAACTCAAGCGCGAACATCTGCGAACACTCCAAAACTGAATAATACCCTAATTCCATATATGTTATATGCTGATGATATCGTCATTTTTGACAAGATTCAAGTCGACCTCCAAAAGAGCCTGAACAACTTAGTTCAATACATTGAACAGAACAATTTAACGACTAATATAAAAAAGACCGAAGTAATGGCCCTATCACAATGCCCTAAGAATAAACCTTTTCCAGTCTACATCAAGGGAGAAAGAATAGATCACGTAAGAACAGTCAAATACTTAGGAGTCTGGCTAAGCCAATCAGAAGTTGAAAATTAATAGACTGTACATCGAAAGGCTAAGTCACTATCATTGGCTCGACAGGGATTTATAATACATAAAAAGTATGACAAATATTCCCTGAGACCAGTGATGGCATTCTATCGCCAAAAGGTGATAGCAATTCTAACTTAGAGAAGCGAGACAATGCTTAATATATCGCAATCAATATGAACCCAAATAGAAGTCATCTTTTGGAGGAAAATATTGTCTTTACCGGCCTCCTATTCAAGGCCAAGTATTAGATACGAATTGGCGATACAATCACTGGAATCGATGGTTAATTGGAAATACCTAGATTTGTATAGAAAAACAATTGTGGATTACATAATTCCCTCAATTGAAGTCGTATGTGATAAGTTGAATAAATCAAATGATACAGCGATAAAAACATGGAAAAAAACATACAGAACCTTGTTGGGAAATGCAGAAGCAACTACTGAAATGCTGATCAATCGACCCCTCAACGTAAAGAAGAAAATACAACTCATGGATTGGATAACTACTAGCTCCAAAAAGGCAGAATATGAACTGGACATTACTCCAACTATTGAGATGAGAGCGTTAAACCAACTTCCAAAATATCTACTATTATTCCCAGATCGTCGCATGCGGGATACGTTTTTAAGACTAAGACTGAACATTCTCCCAACACATGAATACTTGCTGCAATCCAAACAAGTAACAGTGGCTGAAGCCTACTGCAGATTCTGTAACCAGCTGGACCGAAAGGACCAAAGAGAATCACTTTTCCACCTTCTTATGAAATGTCTGGCACCAACAGAAAAAAAGACAACTTTTTGTAAACATGCTGCCACAAGTAGAAACAAAGATGGTTTGTGATGAGTGATGGGCCCATATTATGTGTGGCAACAACAACGTTCTGACATTCAGAGTACTTCAATTTTGGAATGCAATAATGACAATTAGCACTTAAACCCAAAGATGACAAAATTATAAAAGGAATAAGGCTATGAAGAGACATTATGGAGTTTCTACTAACTGCCATATCTAAAACGAATTAGGAATGTAATGCTGTTTTCTAAATGTATAATGTAAAGTTTGAAACCAAACTAAATCATTTAAAAAAAATAATAATAATTATATATATATATATTATTTCCAGGCACTGCCACTGTTCCACTGTTGGTTCTGCTCTGGGTATGAATGGATAGGGTGGTGATAGGGAAGCCCCTAGAGGAGATTTTATGGTTGAATAGACAAGACCGGCCCTAAAATACCTGATCAAGCCAAGTTTACACCGGGGATGGAGCAAGGGTCATTCTAACAATGGCAAACTATGGGTTTCAGGAAATTGGGAGATTTGATGCTGAGGACGACAATACGTTCGTTTGAGGAATGCAAGCAACATATAGGGCTCACAGAGGGAGACCTGATGAGGCATTACCAGGTGAGGCATTGGATAATGAGGCCAAGAGTCAAACAGGTGGCGAGAAGGGAACTCGCTACATTTGAAAAGCTTATTACAACCCATTCTGGAACCAAACAGATGACATCCATGCTATAAATAATATTAATGTAGAGGAGACGGTAGCACAATGGGGGTATATGACATGGTCGGAGGGCACCCAGGGAGAGAACATCCCCCAAGAACATTGGGAAAATATGTGGAGGACTATCCTCAAATTGACGCGCTCAATACAATTAAGAGATACCTGGTGCAAGGTAATGAGGCAGTGGCATTATACCCCGCAAAGATTGCATTAAAAAAATGTATTTGTTGATTAGTGTTTTGGTTCAGACATCACTGTATAAACCTTTCACTACTATACAAAAAAGTAAGAGAGTCAAAAGAATTTACAAAATAAAACAAAACATTCTTCAACAAGATTACAAAATATGGTTTCCTTTTTCACACTTAAAAAGTGTCACAAAATGGCATTATTCAACATCAAATAGACAGGCAAGTTCGTACAGTGGTCTTTGCAAGTTAAGGTTTCTCATCCTGAAGCCCCAACTCGCCCAATTATTTCGTTATCAAAGCAAGGAGACCACTTAAAGCCAAAATGGAACTCTGTTGGCCACCCATCAAACCAGACCACATGAATTTGTTGACAATTTCCATCCCCATGTGTCTTTTCCTTTTGTGGTGCAGTGCCGGACACTCTGCTACTAAATACTTGATGGTTTCTTTGGCATCTGTATTGTTAGAGTCTACATGACTGATCACCCAAGCCCTGACCCCATTTACTTTTCCTCTCCAAGGTGGGAATTTGATTTAACCTGAATCGAAGATAGTTTGTTCGAAGCTTAGGACAAGGGGACATTGAGATGTACTTTTGGAGCTCCTCTCATTTATTGATGAACTCACTATATTCGCCATACGTACTGTACGTTCTCACCTGATCAGAGGACGGCGCCCAGTCCTATTTGTATAACTTGTTCTTTACTGTAACCAAGCTATACGAAAGCTTTTCCTTCATTGATGGTATCAGGGAGAGTGTTTCATTCATTTGCTCTTTGAAGTTTGTGATGGTGACCCCCCCACCCCCGATTCTCTGGTCTGTTCCACACCCCAACTCTGATAGAGAGACATAGAAGGCGGATTCAGAGGTTTGCATACTCCGCCATCTTTCTCCACTTAGGGAAAGATTGCATCCAATGTATATGGGAAGCTCACGAGAATTCTGGAGCGGGTGTTTTAGTGAGGGGAAGTGGAGGCATATATGGTGGGACTGTCTAGTATCAGTCTCCTATTGTGCTAATATTTCTATCCCTGTGAAATTAATGGTACCACTACTAGATCCGGGTGTCGGACTGCCTAACAAATTTCAGAAAAGGCACTCATGACGATGATCATAGCAGCATGGCAGGTTCTAGCGAAACGTTGGAAATAGAGACAACCCCCAACAAGTAGGGAATGGCTCCAGAAACTATGGGGGTTATTAGCGATGGAGTGGGCCACCTATCGGGTTCAAGGAGATGGGGGAAGTTTTGGCAGGAATGGGAGGTAGTAATGGAGTATTTACAAGGAGACTATATGAAACAATGGTGCCCACACAATTTGAGAATATTGGACTTTGTGAGACAACGAGAGGTTCATCGAAAAGAGTTGGGGGTGTAGTAAGAAGGAGGAGGAGTAAATGGAAGCTGATGCCAGGGGACAAGGGGGAGAGGGGGTGTTATTTGTTATCCATATTTGCAAAAAGCCAATAAAAACAATACAAAATATATATATATATATATATAAATAACTGTTTCAAAGAAATGCACTAAGAACGTTTACCCAGAGAGATCAATGACTGATGAATTTCATTCATCAAAGTCTGATAAAGTTCCTTCTGCCATTGGTGTAGTAGCTTCCACTCCTCTTCAGAGAAACATGCAGCAATATCATCGAATGTAACTGGTGCCTGGGGGAAAATAAATAGAACAGGATATAGTCAGCAAAGTCATGAAAAAGAATATACGTAATGAAGGCTTACCCATATACAATTGTTTTTTTCAGTGTACTCTCATTGTCACAAGTCCTTTCATAAGAAGCAATAGATGCGATGGAGACTTTATGGTTTGAAACCTGCAATGCTTTTTATATGTAGACAGAAGTAGGTTTACATTTCCTCAGAAAAATACACTGTAAAGAAGCCCTTCCTACATCATATAACTTGGAAGGATTCAACAAAACAAGAAACCATAGCACCAGTATAAATCTGCAGCACACGACACCAGGTGCATCATGCAGCTGGAAGGGCAGAAGAGAAGTGCTGCGTAACTGCCCATTATGTAAAGTCAAATTATAACATGAATAGTTAGGCAATGTGCACTTATTCCTGGATTTATAATAAGCAATGTTCAAAAAGTATTACACATTATGTATCTATTCACCAAATGCACCCGTTTGTTTATTCACAGAGTGCTTGTATCATGTCCTTTTCACAAATAATAATTTACAGCCTCTGTGCAGAGAGACTACACTAGCAATCTGACATAGGGAAATTGCAGTCTTCCATACTACAATTACAGACCCTGCTAGAGTACAAAAAGCAGACCTGTCAGATGAGGAGTGTGGGTGTTTTGTATTCATTTGGGAAGCAAAGGAAGTCAAAGGTGGACAGTAGAGAAGAGAGGTTGGAGCAGGGTAAAGGAAAGGACACAGAGTGATTGGCGTGAAGGAAGGTGGAGAAAGGAGAGTGGTAGAAGGTAAAGCGAGGGATGAAGAGGAAAAGAAGGTGAAGCAAACGGTGAGAAATTGAGGAAACAGTGGTGCGACCAAGACCCCTGACTGGCCCTTAGAACGAGTGTGGAGCAGTGCAAGAGAGCTCAGCCTCATCACCAGCTAGATGATGTGGGGGCAGGATGGGGAAGAGTCCATGGTCCCCTTGCAGCATGGTTGGGGGAAGGCAGGTGGCATCACGCTGAATTAAAATCTCCTCTAGGAATGGCCCCACAAAATGTGTGGCAATTTCACAGGCCCTTGCTCCCACGACCTGTAGTAGTGTGACCATTCCTTTGTTGCAAATGCCCTAGTCGCAAAGAGAGAGTGAGTGTGAGTCAGTCTCCCTCTCCCTCTCCCCCTCCCCCTCCTCCCTCTCTCTCTCTCTCTCCCTCTCCCTCTCCCTCTCCCTGGCTGAGAGAAATTATCATGCAGATCTGAGTCAATTGCCACACTAAGTAGCAATTCTTGTGAGAAACAAGCACGCATTCCAAGTGCCACGCATTAGTTCAAATGCAGACCACGTGGAAATGAAGGAAACGTAAAACGACAGGGAGGATGAAAGGGAACAAGCATACTGGTGTTTACAGTAACAAAAGCAAGGAGACAGGGTTGCATAAAGACTGGAAGGTGGTGGAGGAGCAGGAGTGGATAGTGCAGGAAGAGGTGGGTTGCAGAAAAAGTGGAAGGTGCAAGAGGAGGTAGAAGGCATGTGTAGTAGTGAGGGGGAGAAAGCAGAGGAGGGTGGAGGTGATGAAGACTCAGAAAGTGGAAAGAGAGCAGAGGGAGGGAGAGGAAGTAGAAAACTAGGAAGGACAGACAATAGGAACTTGGAAAAGTAGGGACAATAATAGATAGAACAGTAGACAACATCAGCCAAAGCACTGTCTGTGGGAAGTAGGTGGAGAAATAAATAGGTGGGGGAAGGGTGAGGAGGTTAGCAGACAGTCAGCTCGAGGGCTAGTGGCAGAGGCTATTGAGGTCCATAGGTACGAATGAGCTTTGGATTAATAAGGAGTGACGCAAACCAGGTTTGGGTGATAGGTTCAGAATCCTGAGAGAGGGAGGGGAGATCTACCCAACCAGGTGCCCAACAACCCTCATAATCTGCCTCACCTCTGGGAGACGCTAATCAACTTGCAACAACAATGTGTGTGGCGACAGCAACAATCTACAGTAACCACAGGCCTACTGGCAAAATCAGTCAATGAATAACCTGGCCTTCCTTTGAGCAACATCCAAATCAAGACTAACAGGGACACCAGAGAAAACCCTTTGGGTCCTTGGATAAGACTTTTCAAGCCTGAAGATTTTCAGTTGCAATTATAACCCCAATTGTTTTGTTTTGCCCAAAGATTGTATATAGTCACAAATAAAGTACTCCTACTACATCCAGGCGCTGGCCGGGGGGGCTGGACAGTGAGATAAAAGCTCCAAGAAACCGAGCTGGTTCTCAGTAGGACTGGGGCATGAAGTGGTTTCCTCTAGAGCGGTGTCAGCAACTAGACCCCACCTGGAAATCTATGACAGGGTGAAGCCAGAAAACATATTCCCAGATAACAAAAAACCTTTAGACTATTGTAAGCAAAGAACTAACAAAGCATTCTAATGCATGCAGAGAATGGAGAAATAAATGTGACACTGGTGTAGGTTTGAGGTGTGCAGCAGATGGGAGGGATTTGCCAAATATTTAGCAGTATAACAATCAGCCACGGTGTGCTGGGGTGCGCTTTATAGGTTTTAATCTGAGATTGATCATCCTAGTGCTGGTAACATGGTTGTTTTTGTACGATTGGCGCAGCCATGACAGGAGGTAAGGCTGCAAATGGAGTAAGCAGACTAGGCTTCAGCGTGGCTAAAATGGCAGAGTTGTGCACAAGGAGCAGTGTAGAAAATCCAATGGTGCACTCATTTGAAAAGGAAATACTGCAAGCAATACATTTATTTATTTATTCATTTGTAATGCGCCGTAAATCCGCAGGCATCAGGGCGCAACAATAAGACCAGGACAAATGCTGGGAGATAACCAGCTTACGTACAGATCGGAACACTTGGCATGCCAAGACAGAGATGGATAGTTAGTACATTAACGTTCTACTTTCATTTAAAACAGGAAGGTTTTCAATGTTTTTCTGAATTTGAGATGATTAGTTTCAAGTCTCAGACTCAGCGGAAGTTTATTCCAACTGACGGCAGACCGGTTGGGAAAGGCTTTGCCTAGGCCGTTCCATTTTTTTGGGGTTCACTGATGTGATCTGTCCTCGCTTTTTGCTTGATTATCCGTACTGCATGGTTTTGGATATGTTGGTATTTTATCAAGCATTGTTTGCTTGCACCCAATAAAAGTGCATTGCCATAATCCAGATGGGAAAGTATGGTGGCTCTAGCTAGAGAAACACAGTTGGTTTCGTTGAGTAGGGGTCTAATCGCTTTCAACAGCCTCAAGCAATATGAGCAGTTTTCACTGACATATGCGGCTTAGGCGTCTGAGCACATGGAGGCTTCTAGGGTCATGCCCAAGGTTTTAACCCTGCCCACTACTTTGATGGAGGAGTCTTTTATCAGGAATGAGTCATAGTCGGATGGTAATTCGCCCTAGCTTGGTTGGAGCCGAAAACCATCAGCTCAGTCTTTGATCCATTCAGGCACATTCAGTTTTGATTCCTCCACAAATGAATGATGTTATAAAGGTCATTTATCGTTTCATTGTCTTTTTCATAATCCCTGCTTAATTCCACCACCAGCTGAGTATCGTCAGCATAGTTGGTGAAGAAAGCATTTATGTTGTCCAGAGCTTCGCAAAGGAGGCGTAGGTAGAGATTAAAAAAAAGTGGTGAGAGGCTAGCTCCTTGAGGGACACCACAGAAGATGTTACTCATGTGAACATTTGTCACCCCAGTGTGCTCAAGATATTGGGCCTCATCACGAGTTGGGCTGTATTCCCGGCTGTAATACAGCCGACTGTAATAGCCCTAACACCGACCAGTCCGGTGGTATTACCACCGGATCACGAGTTGGGCCTTAACAGTAAATCCCCATTCCTGATTGGGTCCATTGGATCCAATGGGGAATTTTCGGCGCTAATTATGCGGGCTAATACAGCCGGCTGTAATACAGCCGAAAACAGGGATTTTCACCTCCAGAAAAAGCTGGAGGTAAAACAGTCGATTTAGCGCCCAACTCGTGATAGGCCAGCCCTTAAATGCGGCTGTAATACCGTTACCACCGCATTTAAGGGCTACAGCCAAACTCGTGATTAGGCCCATTCTATCAGCATGGAAAGATGTTAACCAGCCGATAGCCTCTTTAGAGCCGTTAGCGATATTCTCTAGGGGCTGCTGTAGTAATTGATAGTCTAGCAGGTCAAAGGCTGCACTGAGGTCAAGTAACATTAGTATACCTGTCTTGCCTTTGTCAATGATGCCCAGCATTTTAGTTTGTAAATCAAGCATGGCTGTTTCAGTACTGTGTGCTGTACGAAAGCCTGACTGTTGGTGATGCAGTATCTCATTAGTCTCAACATATGCTTGTAGTTGTGCTGTGGCAATCTTGTCCATTACTTTCAGGATGAAGTTACTATTGCTATTTGATAGGTCTTAAATTCACTGGTTCTTGTTGGTCTGGATTGTTTTGTTTTTTTTTACCAGAGGGGTAATGGTCACCCTTTTAATGTTCTTGGGAACTGTTTGGTCCAGAAAGGAAGTATTGACCGTTCTCGTGAGTAGTGGTGCAAAAATGTCTGCATTCTCAAGAATTATTTTGGGTGGCAGTTTATTCTCTGCACAATGATGGTTTCATAGATGCTAATGAGATTAGCATGTCCTCCGTCGTGATCTTGTGGAAATGAAATTTGTCTACATGTTCCATTGGCTTACTAAAAGGTATTTGGTACTGTTCAGTTTTGTTGCTTTGGGCACTAGCTAGTAGTTCTCTTGCTATAATACAAGAATGTAGAACAGCCCAAGACCATATCATTGACATAGTGGTCATCCATTTGGCCCTTATCCGGAAATATTTGAGAAAGTGGCCAACAGAGTGACTTCAGTGGAAGTGTCAGTTGGTGAAACAGCTGAAAAAGGAAGGATACTGGAAACAACCTGGCAGGCCAACCTCCCAGCGCACTCATCTGCTAGAGTGCCGTTTGGAAGAAGCAGAAGGTAGAGCCCGAAGATCCAACATTAGAGTTGGCAGCCTCTCTGAGGGTGAAGAGAAGAAACACACAAGTACATTTCTGGTGAAACTCATTCTGAAGACCGTTGGCGCTGATAAACTCTCCCAATGTTTGCGGTTGAGAGAGAGCACAGGGCCCTAGTGTGTTGGCCGTCACCTGCTGCGTTTATAGCCAAATGGCTGAATTACTAAGTGTCACAGATTGCACAGGAATCACTCCAGAGTCTCAAAGAAAGTCCAAGGGCATTAAAGCATTGTGAGCTCTAGAGTCATCACACTCTGGTGCGTCTCCCGTGGGATATTTTTCCTAACCGAGGCTTCAGTAAACCCAGGTTAGTACCATTGAATGGTAATCCCGACTGGCTATTTTGGGTCTTAGGCTATGAATGACTCTACAAGATGCTGGCACACTAAACTGCCTCAGGAACTTTGTATATGTCCCTTCTCTATCCAGTTGTTCGTGCCCTGAGAGAATTAGGAAAGTGTCTTGTATGTGCTCAGTTGGTGTCAAGGCTTGTTCACTCATGCCCACACTTACCTTTGCACTTTTACTCTCACCATCTCCCTCCCTCCTCCTCCTCTTGCTCCTCCCACCAATTCTGTCCCTTCGATGTTTCACTTTCCCTAGTTATCGCATCCACCCTTTGATATTACCTCTCCTCCCTCCTCCACTCTGCTGCCCACCCCTCCATCATTCTACCACTCCCTCCTTCACTCTACTGCTCCCTCACCACTCTACTCCGCCCTCCAAACACTACTCCTACTCAAAACCCCTCCTTTAAACCTGGTGTCATGTGTCACATACACTCTAGCCTTTTAAGGCACTTGCCACACAAACGCGCACACTGCAGTACCCTTTGTGAAGGCATCATGAAGAAGGACACAGACAACAGATTCCAAATTCAAACAATCAATTTTTATTAACTTAAATGTCAGAACGGAAAAGGGTCTAACTTGCTCTACACTAAGGTGGGATTTCCCTACCTAAATAAAACTAAGGAGAGACTGAGTCAAAGAGTTCAACTTAGGAATCGGTCTGTGTCCAAAACCTATGCTTGCCCATACAACCATAACTATACAATGTGTGGCAATGTCAACAACCAAATGAACAGTGTACAACACAAAGTCCTGCATTACTTCTAGCTTGTAGCTTCCTTTCAGCTCCCTTCCCAAAGTATAACAGAATTCAATAAAATAAAGCCTCAAAATATTCTTATTTAGATTTGGAATGCAAAAAAGTATCTTCAGGTCTCGGGGTATCCTTCCCCAAGTCCCAAATCACACAAAAGGACCTTGAAATTAACGATTTCCAGTTCGGACTCCGGGTTCCCTACACCAACTTCCAAGTTACACCATTCCAAAAGAAACGCAGAATGCCGTTATCTTCCACAGTTTGGTTAATATTATATTTAAGTGCACAGTTCAGATCATTTTAGAGTTTTCACACAGGTTGAAAATGTCACTGTGTATCAGGCTGCAATGTCCTTTGTCTGCCTGTTCTTGTCACCTTTTGGTTTGAAAGCGTTGGCTCTGTTTAACAGCAAAGTCTTAATTCAATTTGGCATTCAATAAGTAAACCTTTGGCTTAGGGGGTTGTTTTCCCTTCATATGGAGTTCAATAATGGTTATTTTCACTTTAAATGCATAAATCACTGTGCATAGACTTTCGAAAACGTGATTCTCATCACACGTGACCACTCTGTTGCAAGTTATTCCCTTTTATTTAATGGTAGACAAATATAACTGCTTGTTCTGCTTTAATTGGATAGTTCAGTGTTTAGAGACTCGAGAACATGCTCCTTGCCACACGTGACCACGCTGATACAAAGTATTCTCTTTGATTGTATACTTAAGTATAAATGTTGCATCCACTTTAATTGAGTTGCTGACTGTTCGGATACCTTCGAAAATGTTCTTCTTGCCGCACATAAGCACTGTGATACAATGTATTTCATAAAATGCTTACGTTCACAGACGCACACAGTGTTTCTCAAGCCCCAGAAACCCACTAGTCACTTAGGATGTTTCGGCTGCAGTGCGGATCACACAGCCTTCTTCCTCTAGTTAGGGGGCTCCAGTTTCTGCCCCTCAGACACTCCTTTGGTGGTCCTCCACCACAGGGGAATGAGTTAAAAAAAAAGGAATGGTGCAGTATTCCAGCACGGCTTCCTTCACCTTTCCTGGTCTTCACCGGGGTGTCCTCACTCCCACGCCATGCTTAATGGTCCTCTGATGCATGCACCGGCATCCTGGTCCTTCTCCTGTCGATTCTCTCTGCCACTGGTTTGGGCTACATTTGTATACCTGCAGCCCCTTGACAGGCTGCAGGTGTGAAGGATTATTCAGTTCTACCTGACTCCCATTAAAGGGACATGCCCGACCTTCACTACTCTTAGCAGGCATCTTCCGCTTCCCAGTACTAGAGTGGTAAAAGAGCATAGTCTTCATTGCTCTTAGTTGCCTCTTCTTCGTCCCAGTATTGTCAAGTGTCAATGATGGAGAAATGAGGGAAGCTGGCTAACAACAGCCTATAAAAGTCGGGGAGGGGTTGGGTTGGTTGTCACTAGGAAAGGTGGATACCATGTCTTGGCCAAGGACACCACACTCCCAGTTCCCAAAGAACCTCCACCCTGGTAATCCTCCCTCGCTTCTCTGGCAGAGTCGGGATCCAATAGCAATGGCCTTTTCCTGTCCATCTGTGCAGAGGATACAAGTGGATCAGGAGTGAGAATACCCTCAGGTTTCTCACACCTTCCACTCACTAAACCAATTCCACATCTTTTCAAATAACAGCCTCCACAGTCTACTGCTGCCTCCTTTTTTTCCAACTGGTCTCTTGGACTGCCTCCTTCTCCTCCTCCGACCTCACCCTTACAACCCACAATCTCCTGTTTTCCGGTCTACTTCTTTATACTTCCCCTCTTTCTGCCATTAGTTAGCTTTCCCTAGCCAATTTGCTATCCTCTTTTCCCTCCCAGAGTGTGTATGTGCAACAAAAAAAAAGCTTTAGAATGTGACTAAGTCCTGCCCACGCGCTCCACTGCGAGTCACAGTGAATCAACCATAGTGGGTCTGCCATCCAAGTATCCCAGACTGTGTGGGTGTTTTCATGGCGGGCATTCTCCATGATAGGTAAAGTCTCTGGGGGATGTTTGTGCCTTATTTCATGTACTTGTTGGTCGAGGATTGAATTTAAGTCTGTGGCGGTGCACCCGCCTGAGTGCTGAAGCGAGCTGCTAATTGGCACGCACTCGCGTAGGTCTGTCAATGCCACCATCTCTTCCTCAGGCTCTCCTTGCTGCTGCAGTGGAAATCTAGATTTACGGTGTCCAGAAGGGTTGCTTCTGTTCATAGGCATCTTTGTGTCCAATTCTGACATGGACATGGGCCTTAGTTGAGGTTTAGTGCTCTGTTGCTGGTCTCCTTCATCGGCTCAACAATAGGTAGAAAGAGAATGGCGAGTATCTAGACAAAGAGGCATGGCGTGAGACAAAGGTGTACTTCTGATTTGTAGATAGGCAGAAAGGAAAGGGGTAAGGGTTACATTCTCCACAGGTGCCTTTGCCCTTAGTGCCTGTGAGTTTCGGTGTGGCAGGCCTCCCCCTATCTTGACAAGAGCAGGGTATTGGCCTTGTTACATATGATAGGAAAGCCATTCTGATCTGCTCACAGATAAATGGCAAAATTGCTTATGTATCAGCTTTTCTCTTGGTGTTCTCGGATAATACGCAGGTCGAAAAAGCACGGGGTTCCTTCATGGAGGTCAAGAAAGCATGGCAAAAGAGTCACATAAAATAGATGCTACTGTACCCAGTAAAGGTGGTGCACCAAAATAAGACGTGTTTCTTTGACAACCCCAAGCAAGTAGTGAACTTGACTGCAAGCCAGGGGATGCATGCACATATTGTGATGTAGGGAAATGACCAAAAGGGTGGTTCTGTAGATTTCCTACTGGATGGCGATGCTGCAGTAATGCAGTGAGAGCTGCTTTCAGTTGGTGCGAGTTCTGGGAGCAAGATGCAGACACTGCTAGGAGAGAGAGGTTTGACGTCCACACTTGAGCATGGAAAATGAAACCTTCATAACTGGTGGCTGAGAGCATTCATCTACTGGGTGCTGGAATTATGGTACAGTGATCAATACTTGTTTTATTCCATTTTCTTTTGAATTTTTCCAATACATTCAATTACGCACTTGCGTTACTTTACAGTAGTGATTACATCTAAACCCCCCGCACATCAACCCCAAAACACAATCCCCCTCCTACTAAAACCCAAAATCTGACTTGCCCGTCGCTGCTACTCATTACAAGGTACACTTAAAGTTGTCACATTGCATTCAAATGACACGACCCATCATAGATTGGACTGTACATTAAATGGATATACATCACTTTCCAATCATCTACTACAACTCACGTCAACTCTGGTCCAACATATTTGCTCAGTTGAGTCGTAGATTCAACCAAATGTCCTTGGGTCAACACATTGGGTGTGATACACTTCTATACATCTCCTCAACTTCATTACAAATACCACATCTATTATCCATTGCGTGACATTTGATGTAGTATCTTTCATCCAACCCAGCAATATCCTCCTCTTCGTCAGCAGTAATGCCAAGTTCACAAATCTAGGCTGAATCGGGGGGAGATCTAGCTCTAGTGTCAGTAGGATTTGCAATTGGGACTTGGGTAGCTTAGTGCCAATAACTAATGCAACTTCCTTGGTTACTTTGTGCCAGAACTCTTGTATTTTAGGACAGTCCCATAATAAATGAAGCAGTGTGCTCTTACCAGACTTGCATTTCACACAGAGCTAACTTTTCTCAGGAGATATTTTATGTAACCATTCATGAGTCCTGTAGAACCTGGTAAGTATTTTGAAATGTATCAGATGATAGCAAGGTCCCATGTAATTGCCCCCCAACCTCCAAAAAAATCTTACTCCCACTATCCTCTGGACTTTAGCAGCTCAGCAGCTTTAATGTCTAATGTATAGTAGTTATTAAATGACAACACCCTAATGCAGACAAAATGAATGCATTAACTAAGTAGTCACTGGGGCTACACAGAGACTATTCAACCAAGCCTTTATCAGTGCTCCGAATTGTGAATATCCGATTACATTTAGGCCTGGACATCCTATTGCAGCAGTAAACTGTTCCAGTTTGATAAATTGCAGTTGTGTGGGACCAGATTGATATGCAAATGGATATTTCTCCTAAATGAAAGGTACAGTGAGCTAAAACGTGGTTGTAGGCCCTCCCAAGTGGGCACCTTCATAGAGAACAGGTTAATTGGCAGTGTCTGTTCTCGGTAGGGGGGCTCTTAGACCTTTTCGGGGTAAATGCATCACATATCGTCCACACTTTGCGTTGCCCTTGCCTATTAACAATAATACCTGCTGCAATAGAATCCGTAAGTGGCATCCCTTTCAACCTTAGAAGCGGTGAGTATGGCTTCATAATACCTACATATATCAATGTATTACAACATACCATAAAGGTAAGATTTTTCGGGCATCACAATCTTCCATCCACAAGTAAGCCAAGCCAAGTATGATCTGACTTCATAGGGTCCGGGCCAGTTCACGTTCAATCTGCACACGTGGGGCCAGTTCCATCTCGACTATCCAGGGAATAGCATGCTGTAGCTGTGCTGCTAAATAATATGCATATATGTCAGGTACTGTAGCCCACCCATATTCACTGGCATGGTTAGGGTCTCCATAGCCAATCTTATCTGCCTATTTGCTTATTTAATAGTGTTCTGCAGTGACTAAAGAAAGTGTATGGTAGCACACACTGTATATTCGCAAGTACATGTAATAATTTAGTTAGTACTGTATTTTTGACAAGGGCCGCCCTGTCTACTGATAAAACAGTTGTTGATGGATGAGGACTAAGATTGTCATGATGTGTTGATTGTTTGCTCACGTATAAAGCGGTGCAGACACATGTAGTAGGTTACACCTTGCTGATAACATGGCAGAATGTACTCAGGACTTCATTTTTCAAGTTATTGATTACACAGAGTTATAGCTGCATGACGGGTTGTGGGAATTGACTCAGAAGAGAAGACATATTGGTGGTTACTCAGACAGCCATTACCTATTTAGTGGACATCATCTGTGGCTCTAGCTGCATTCTGCAGCCAGACACAGATTTTAGTTTACTAGTCATAACACAGGTGAAGTAGGGTGGTGTGGGACTGTATGCGTGGGGCAGTCATAGCACTGGTTGGATATAATGCACGTTCTAAGAATGACAGTGATATTGCTGGTTCCCAGTTGGGGGAAGGCCCAAAAGGTGGAGGTTGGAATTAATAAAGTTACAAGTTGTTATTGCTGTTCACTACACAGATGATATAGTAAGCAAATTAGAGGTCAAAACTGTGGGAGCTCTTTGAAAGGGGGGAACTGAACATACTTATTTGGAACATTCGAAGGTTATATTGATATGCTATGAGGAAGGTCGAGAGTTAGGACCTTCCACACGGCATGGTGTGAAAATCACCTTCCCGCAGGAAGCTCACTTATTGGCTGAGGAACTTCTAAAGCTTTGTAAACTGTGAGATGGTAGAGTATTTAGCACTACATACTAGTTTGCTAGAGATACCCTGGTCTGGAATGATTATACTCTGCTGAAGCTCAAGAAAGAAATGTTAGAGGGTTGGTGTGTTTGGACTCAATATTTGCACTTGCTAATAGTCAATGAAGAGTGATTGACTTTTGACGAGTACGAAATGGCGTGCTGTGCACTTGTGGATGTCACAGGTTTCCCCCCTTCCCACCTGTCTATGTTGTTTGTTGGAGTTCTTCAATGGAGTCTTCTTTCGCACATTCGGGTCTTGTATAACCCTGTGCGTAGGTCCTCGGGTTCCAGCGTGCGTTCAGCGTCCCGTCTTCTGGGAACGTTCAGATGTCCGGGAAAAGTCCAGGAAATGGTGAAGAGTGCGCTCGGGGAACGAGTGCACGGAGATCCAGGAAGCAATAGAGGACAAAAGGAGGGGGATTGAATGAGGAGGAATGTAGGGGTACCGGGAGCCAGGAATCGAAGGATGTAGCAAAAGCGAACTACGCAGCACACGTCTAGCCACGGCAAGCGGTAGCGTTGAGAAGCGCAGGGCCGTGGGGGCGTATCCGCTTTATAGAACGTAGTGCGTACAACGACGAAACTGATAAACAGCATTCCGCGTTCGGTGGCCATGTTGGGAGTACTGCTGAGTGCAAGCCCCTATGGCTCAGGGACCAGGAAGTCCAGAAAGGACGCGTCCGATGGTTCATGACAGTGGAGAATTGAGGGGTCACGGGATGTATGGTTATTAGCTTGTAACTTGAAACTGTTACCCTTAGGTATGCCATTTTTATTGGGGAATCAGAGAGGAGGCAGATCTGCATAGAAAATGTAAATGCCCATAACCAGTGTAATGATTTTTTTTCCAAGACTACCATAGAAGTGTAATCCCTACCTGGATGTTATTTTGTGGGCGAGTATATCAATTGCACAATTTCATAGGACTCGACTGCTCCAAGCCGGGCAAGGTACGCAGAGTCAGCAATGCTTTCTCCCTGAAATAAACTTAAAAGCGCATAATTATACTGGCTCCAGAGACTTCAGCATGCTCCCATTATGCAGCAGTGTATGATGTACATACTAGATTAGATTATATCTTGGTTAATGGGGCGCACTGTCAGAATTTCACAAATATAAAATTATCTAGCCTCTGTTATTTATGATCATTCACATTGCATGATCACCTGAAATGGAAATGCAGCAGCCCTAGAATTCAGCTGCAATGACTGAACCTGAATATATAAAGTAATGAGGGCTTCAGGGATGAAGTAAGCAAACATATTAGCTGATATTTTAAGCAAAACATAGAAGAGGCAACCAGTAGAACTGCAGAATGGTAGGCATTTAAGGCTGTGCTAAGAGGAAGGTGTATTTCAAGGACAGTGGAAATGTGGAGTGCCTTATGTAAAAAGCCACAAACTTGAGAAGAGGCTGAAACTTCCAGACATAGATGAAGGTTCCTGAAGAACGAGACGATGTGCAGAACTACTATAACGAAGCCACTTTTAGAAATCTTCGGGTCCTTGCAGAAAAAGGAGGTTGCGGCCTGTAGGACTAAACAAAATGAGTATGGGGACAAACCGGGCAGTTTATGGTGACATTGGTCCGGGATAAGGGTAAGCAGCAGATTATGACCATGATGCATAACACAGATGCAGGTCTAGCCAGAACACAAGGCGATATAAATGAGACCTTATTCAACATTATTGTATTTTTCATGTGCAATCTTTTGTGGTAGACAGGGAGTTCATGGTAGATATTGTCATTCATTATGTCGGCATTAAACTATGGCAAGCTTCAAGGGAATATCTGAAAGAAAGCATTAGGGTCAGGGAAACATGCTCTACAACCTTTGCTAGTGGGACTGTCTCGCAAGGAACCCGTTTCTTTGTGTGAACTTCTTTCTGCATTTAGGGGGACCTCGAAGGACACATGGGTGTATTGTATGCTATTTAAATGCCATAAATGAATCAATCCATGGATGGAACATCTAGAGTAGTATAATACATTGCATAAACGTTGTATACGTTTTTTTTTATTACACAATTAGTTTAATACACAAAACCTTTAGCAAGACGAAAAAGGAAAAAAATACTCTAGTTTATGATCAGGGTTATCCGAAAATCCGAGAAGGATCAAGTCGAAAAGAGACCTAGAACTTGATATTTTCATTGTTGTAAAACAAGTCTTTTATGAAATGTACTGTTGCAATAGTGATGCCGACCTTTTCGCCTCCCAACACTATAGACCACCATTCGTCCGCTGTCAGTGACATGGGGGGTCTCTAATAACCGAGCACAGTATTTGGACCTTAGTTCAGTCATGGTGGAGCCTTGTGTAAAAAGATGTTGTAGGTTTTCCAGCAAGCCAGCATTTCTACAGAACCTGCATGCACGTTTCTGAATGCAGAGCCCTTTCCTTACCGAGATAATCTCCATCGTAGGAAAGATTAAACCTAATCCTCATTAACTGTGTTCTGTAATATGAATCCGGGAATGTCTTTATGTGAAGTGGAGTATGGTCATATGCTCTAATCTTGTTTGAAAGCTGCTGAAATAGTTTGAATTTATTGGGCGCTTCACAAGTGGAGATCCAGTCTCTTTCACAGAGCTTCTTCTTTACCCTTTTGTGATTTGCCAAAAGTTGTTCACACAATACGCCTAGACCTTCTAAGAGGTTTATACAGGCTCCATCCCCCGCTGCGTTTGTTCCACTTGCTATCTCGGCTTTAATTATAGCAAAGATCGGCGCTGGGTCAGTGTTTGAGTATTTTCCAAAGAAAGACAGTGATTTCATTCAACAGACACCTTTAGTGAGATTAACCCCAACTCACTTCTTACGATTTGGATTGGTTTAGAACTAGCAGACAAGTACTCGCTTTCAGTATTGCCCCTCCAGCCCTGTCTGCAGTTTTCCAGAGATGCCCATCATCGGCTCTGTGCCGTACGTTACTGTGGGCACTACTTTTGCCCTGTAGAATTACATCACGGCTGTAAGGAGAATCCGCAAAATCTTCGTTTTTAAAATAATAGCTTGGTTGGTCAATGCAGTCATTTGTTCTTTCAGTGAGCACATGTTTTCATTTTCCGCTCGGTTTGTAGAGATCTGGAAACCCAGGTATTTAAAGGAATCCATACAGTATAGTGTCTTTGGGGCTAAATCCAAGAAAATGTCTCCTTTTTCGTTCTACGCTTCTGGAGTTTGACGATCTTTGTCTCCTCTATGTGCATCAAAAAGTCGTATTTTCAAACGGTGTACTCCACCCGTCGCCTCAATTGTCTCTGTAGACCTATGGGAGTTGTGTCTAGCAGGACTAGGTCATCAGCGTACAAGAGGTGGGTAATTTCCACACCTCCAATTTTTTGATCAAAACTCCCACACAACTCCATGAATGTTGCCAGGTCTGAAATATACAAATTAAAAATTAAAGGAGCCAAGGGACAACCTTGTTTTACGCCACGCTCTTTTCTAATCCTTTCGTGTAAGAGCCCAGATGCATTTAGTCATACTCTAAAGATTTGTTTCAGTGTGGAGCGCCTTTATCTGGGCTACCAGGTCTGCTGGGCAGTTCCACCTCTGCAGTTTTTCCCAGAGCAGGTGTCTTTTGATACAGTGTCAAAGGCTTTAGACAGATCCACGAAGGAGAAATAGATTTACTGAGTTGTGTATAGCAATTTGCTCTTCAAGAGCGAGAGCAAGAATATTGGTGATGAGGTCCCCAAGCCCTTTACAAAACCGAACTGCAAGTGATCCTAGCAACCGTTTTCAACACCCACTCTTTCAGTCTCTGCAATTCAAGTGTTGCATATAGTTTCCCCAACACATCAAGTAGGGCGACTGGCCGATAGTTACCGGGATTGTCTCTGTCACCGCTTTTGAAAATCGGACAACAATCGCCCCCTTCCATGAGGAAGGGTATAGTCCTTGTTCCAAGAACTATTTTCAAAATTTAATAAGGTACCATTGCCCATTCCTCTGGATTTTCTTTCAGAGTCATATTTGAAAGACTGTCGGGTCTTGGTGTGCGGGAGTACTTCGCTTGTTGAATTGTAATAAGCAGGGCATCTCGGTCGTACTTCGGGGACCATAGTCATGGGTTGTCATGCAGATTTTTTCGCTTGTTTGATTTTCTGCATACAGGGTCTTAAAGAATGTTATTCACTCTCCTTCTGCTACCCCATTTATCAATGACACGTTTTAACTCATTCCTGTGGAATTGATGATAGACCACATTTGTTGTGCGTTTTTTTTTCTCTACGGCGCTCAGTATCCTTTGTGCGTATTTCATAACCATCCCTTTCTTGTGTCTTCTCAGCCAATGTTTGTGAAATGTCTTCAGTCTATCGATGGCTTCTCAGGCAGATTTAGTTTGAGACCTTTTCAGTAAAGATACTGCTCGTCTTAAGTCTGTCTTTTTGGTGGCTACAGGTTTGTCATAGCCATGTCGATGGTTTCTTGCCCTATCGTGGTTCTTTATGTTGGTTTTCATATGGACAGCTAACAGCGGAAAATAGTTGACCATAGATGTTTGGGCAGAGGTGATGAATGTTTTAGCATGTATTTGGAGAGTCTATCCCAGGATTTCCACATCTTGCTTAGATATCCTGAGTCGGCTCCCCTTATTTATGGGCTCTAGAGCAAAAGGGTGTTTCTGCCTCATTACTTCCCTTTCCTCAAGCCATTGCATTTTAAGCAAGTTATGATTGTTTTGGTCAGTAGGAAGAACTTTGAATGATTCAATAGCACTAATCAAGTCTCTAGAGACAAAGACAAAATCTATTACTGAAGACTGTGGCCCTGGATGCCAAGTATGTAACATCTTTTTCCCCCTTTTCAAAAAAGCTGTTTAATGAAATCCATCAGCTCCACTCAATGCCTCTTTGTTGCTTCAAACTGGATGCTTTTAACACCTCTCCTGAGTATCCCCTATGATCCGCCCCACAGAGCAGGTTTAGATCCCAGCCCAGCCCAGGATAACTGAGGCATTTTCTAAGTTATAAGCCTCATAACCCCATCATTTCAGCCATCATTTTCTCCACTCTGACCAAAGTCACAAGTCCGGCCGAAGGGTGGCCCACACCCGTTGAAGTTGCTGGATTAAGAATCGATGTGAAGCCGTTCATTGTCGGTTTTTTGGTCAACCATACTTCTTGCAGGCATATAAAGTCTCAGTCATCCCAGCCAGCATGTCCTTTTACAGTCAAATGAGAGAACCCTCTTGTGTTCCAAGACACAGGGGAAAGCCGAGAGGTTCCTCCTTCCTCCACGGCTATCTGCTAATCTTTCACTTCATTCGACAAGGCAGAGGCTAGCCAGGACCATGCTCATCCTCTGAAAAGTCAGAGGGTTTCATGGGTTTCGTTGCCACCTTCTGCCCCATGTGGTTTATTGTCAAAGTTACATTTTCTCTTTCCTCTAGATTTGTAGTTCCAGAAAACCTCAGTCCTCTCGGGTATCTTTTCAAAGGGGACGTTTTGACTGGTGTCCTCAGATCCATCCAGCCAACCTGATCGCTTTGGCCTTTAGTCTTTTCGGAATAGGCAGTCCTGGATGGATTGCCCAGACCCAGATTTTTCCAGGCAGCAGCTGCCTCCCCTCTCAAGTACGATAAATGGAAATCTAGGGACAACAGTCTTGCAGTTGAAGACAAAAGTAAGTCATTTTATGACGGATGATCGTATGTGGAGGAAAACTAAGTCCATGCGGTCCTCTGTCTGAAACTCAATTACAGAAAAGTCCTCTGAAACAATTTGACGGAGGGGACACACACGGTAGCATATTGTATCTATTTAGTATACATTCCTGACCTTGGTCCACCACTCTCTCCAGCCTCATACATCAGTTAACGTCTCTGCAATAATCGTTTCGGCCACTGAGCAATCCAACTGATGGAAGTCTTTTAGGGGCTTGGTCCTCTTTATTACAGCTCTTTGATTTAAAAAGGTTTGCTGGTCTCAAGTGAACGGGGTCCGCGCCCCTCTCTAGCCGTACTCTCACAGGCCTGGAGATCTTTGAACTTGGAGGTGAAGCAGAGGAAACTCTTTCCTTATCCATAAGTAGCACAGGGGGTACAACATCTGTAGTTTTGATCGATTTGCAGTTTGTGTACTTCCTTTCTGCCATTTGTCTTTTTTCCTCCAGTGTCAGGAATGGTCTACCCAACGGCAAAGCACTTACATGGTCCTGTTTAGAGTCGCCTAGATCGTCTATCTGTTGGCAAGGTAAGTATGTTTGCGCTTCCATCAGACCTTCCATGTCGTCGTCCAAGGAGTAAGTTGATAGATTTGATAAGGAGATTCCATCTTCTTGATCGTTATTTGAACCCAGCTTCTCTCTTCAGGTGTGTCAAGAGATGAGCATCCCTTAAGTGATCACGCTCCATCCCTGAACTTGGTCTTTAGCTTGCTTTTCGATTCGTACCACGTCCAGTTGTGTTTGAATTGTCTTTCAAAAGACTACAGAAATCTCTCAAGATTTTGCAGTTGGAATTGATTTTGGTTGTTTAGGAGACCTGCTAATTAAGATGAGACCAGTTTGAGGGCTAACAAAGAGCAGAAACAACTTTTATAGGTGGTATGTCTATCGAAGGATTAGGCATAGCAACTACCTCCTGTACAGGCACAACAGCAATATTCTGGGGGACTATTCCTTCGACGGGCTGTCGGTTGTTGGCTAAGAACGTGTTGGGTCCAACAGCAGATCCGTCGCCCCCTTCTCCCCCCCACCCAACGCCGGATCGCCTCCGCTCGCCTGCGGGTGTATAAACTGTGACTTATCAGGTAAATCTGTTACGCAAATAATTTCTCGCTCATTCTCGTTGCTTTCTGTCTCTCCTTTAATAACATCAGTTTGCGTTATAGGGACATCTAGTTGTGTTCCACCTGCGACGTAGCCTTCAATGTAGATCATTTTGTGTGTAACATAGCGAGCATTGTCGTCTGATCTTTCAGAGTATCGTTTATCGCCTCAGATTCATAAACGGAGACATCGCTATTGTCACTACAGACAGCTGGGCAAAAGGGTCATAGCTAGATTTCCTTGACGACTTCTTTTCCTTGTTAGGCTCAAGGTGTTCAGCATTCAGAGATAAGTGGGCTCTCAGGGGCCCCCCCCATCAGGTTTACAAAGCTGTTAGACTGGAATTCATCAGGGAAAGGATTATCCTTTCCAAACAAAAGGTCTTTAAATGTTTGGATGCCCAGGCTGTCCGTACGGCGAACGGACCGGGCCAGGCTGGCAGGCTCTTCTGCAGCATCTTGTTTCCTGCCAGTCCCAACTAAATTGGTCGAAACGGTCTTGGTTGACCGCTGGTTTATTTCTTTATTTCGAGTGTTAATATCTTGAATTGAAGCAGGGATTCTAGAAGGCAGATTAGGAGGTATTTCGAGAAAGTTGGAACAGGAACATTCTTTTGTACTAGTTGGAGCGAGGTCTTTATGTAACTGCAGGTTTGGCAGGCCCTCGTCTAGCCCAATGTCCGTATGGAAAAATGAGTAGCTTAGACAAGGCCTTTTTGCGTCGGAGTTCTCAAGTTCATCCTTTGATCAATTTGTGGGCCGGCCATCGACGTTGAGGGACTAGCATCAAACTCTACCAAGCCTTCCAAGATCTCGCATCAGTCGGTTCTTTAACCCCTGTTTGATGGGCACCCCTTAAGCTCTTGTTCGGCTCAACAGCCAGACCGCACTGCCCCTTTTGGAGCAAGCCGCCCAAACAGCTCCATTTCACACCAGGCTTTGGGGGTGATGCTTTGAAACTAATCAGGGACCCTTTATTTTTCATATCAGTGACGTTTCATCGAGTTTGTGAGCCCGTTTGATGTTGAGTAACGGAGAAGAGAGCCAACTCCATCAGTAGGCAGGGGCCGTCCCTGACCCACTTGGTACCTCGAAGGCTCGGTCTCCTGGCTTTGTACAGATAAAGGAGGGACGTGTCTCATTTCACTGTTCTATCCAAAAATGGGACTTTCAGAGAAGTTGTGACCTCTCGTCCCCCACCCGCCTCAACATACTCTACAGGGAACATCTGGGGGACGGTGTTTGTCTAACTTGATAGGGAAGTGAGCAAGAAAGAAGACCCCCACAGTGAACTCACGTTTGATGAGCCTCGGCACACGGGCTCCTCGATAGTTTTAGGCTCTCCATGTTCCTCCACACCCAGTACCGGATTGGGCCCGGGGTCTATCGGTCCCTCTGCTTCTGTAGCAAGGCCAGGTCCAAGACTGTTGTGGAGACAACCGGTGGCACAGCACAAGTCCAGTGGGCTACTACTAGGACACTGTGATCAGCATTTTCAAAGTCCCGACGGAGAAGGTCTGTTTCGTCTAATACCACCTGACCCACCTGAATCTCGACACCCACAACTTTAAACGCCACAGAGAAAGAGAAGAGCGGCAGGCACACACGATCGTGGAATGGATTGAGGTATGGAAATCAAAGTCTTACCCACCGCTTTCGAGATCTACCTCTGCTCATTTGAGGACCCCAAAGTTGGCGCCAAGTGTGAGTGCTGGGGTATGTGTGGAGGTGCTGGTACTGGTATAGACAGTGACATAGCCGTCATCAAGGAGTAGTTTCCGGCTGGGGAGAGGACACTGCAGAGAATTCTAGTCCGCACCTAGATTTGCTTTTGGTCTTTTAGTTCACCTCTGTCACTTTTCATCGGTCTCTGCAATGTTTTGCGAATGAGGGAGTCCGTCTCAGTTGAGCTCATGTCACTCGCCACTCAACTTAAGTCGGCCGACTGGCGAGTGACTGGACTCGTCGCAGGACTCCGAGCAGGCACATCGCGGCTCGCCACACCAGATATAGCTTTCATTAAAGCTGCAGAGCAGTGATTGAAGTAATGGCAGGTTTTCAAAAGGCTTTCAAAGTCAAAGCGTGAATGTATGTTTATTACAGCAGATATTGAAGGAAATGTACAGATTACACAAGAGTATAAAAGAGTACTGTACAATATTGTTTTTACTAATACAACCTTAGTATGACGCAACCCACAATTTACTGTAGTATTCTTGGAACAAATGACTGCACTAACATAGCAAAAAACACACATCGTGCAGTGGTACTCTCAGAGTTAGACTATTCACGTTTAACTCAAGTTAATTTGTAATCCATTATGACAGAGGTCACGCACGTCTGAAGAATGTTTTTTACAATTATGTTTTATTATACAGTACAATGAAGAGATTTAATTTTAACATCAATCGTTATAATTTCTGCTTATAAACAGTCATGAAAACCTCACTGTGTGGGATCAGTAGTCAAAGCAAACATTGTGACTATTTATAACCCTAAGGGGCCAATTTTGTCTCAAAGATTCTTTACACAAAATTCCACATATATTGTAGATCTTATTAAACATCAAAGTAAGCAATTAATATGTGACCCGATCAGGGAGATTATGGTAGGCATGCAAGCTTCAGCCACAGGTTGTGCCCTTACATATCTAAACATGTTGACACTTAGCCACATAACTCCAATTTAAAGAAAACATTCATTAAATGGCCTTCATCAGGACAAACAACTATAATCTGTCTTCAATATTTTGCAAAGTTGGCCATCTTTTGGCAAAATACTCCCAAAAACCTCTGGGGCAGTGTTTTCCAATGAGAATGCCTCTTGAATTTCATGTGAGCAAGACCTAATTGCACAAAACGGTACTCTTGTATTGTTAATAGTAAATATAAGCAGCATCTGCCACTTACTCAGGTTCCTACTATGATCTTCAGTCAACTCATTGATTTCTGAATTCATTGTATTATTTTGGTCTTTCCAATCCTCTTACACTTCAAAGGCGAGTTTCAACTGCCATCTAATGTCATCAAATGGCCAAGACACCAGTTTCACCACAAGCAGCGTTTCCATCACTCTCCCACCTAAATTTGTGCACCGATTGCCTATGCTTTTTCTAAGTAATACATATTCTTTGTACAAACACTACCTGTGCTCATATTATCTTGATGTATGGCCCTGTTATCTATATAATAGCGAAAATATAATGGCAATAATAAAAATGGTAAAAAGTGAACCGTGTGAAGGGACATGATTATCCCTTGAGTCAATGCATGTTTTTGTATGTTACTGAACTGAAGGAGGAGGGGTACATTAGTTAGGTCATACTTTATTAAAATATGCACTACTTAGTGTATATGCAGTGTTAATTCTGTACTTTTCTTACATGGATCAGTTGGTCCCCTTTTACTCCGCAGCTTAGGTGTTTTTAGCCTGTGTATGGCTGGGAACATTTTAATGCCACTACAAGGTACAGGGAGTCCTTAACCGCTGTGCAGAAGTGCATCATGCAAGGCAATGGGCTTGCTGTTACATAACCTCTTTGGCAAGAAGCTGGCCTAGGGAGAATCTTACATTGCAATTTGTAGATAAATGATAGTGCCTTTAAAGGTAATTGCAAGTATGACTGACTGATGTACATTGCTATATCCAGAAAAAGGTTCAGGATTTACAAATTAACACTTTCCAGAAGGAACCTGTCGCCAGAAACCCGATGTGGGCATCTTCCAGTGTATCCCGTTTGCCTTTACACCTGGAGCAGCCCACTCAGGAGTTGGACACGCACAAGCCCCTGCATATTGACTGGTTGGTCCTTGCTGTGACGTATGGGTCTAGGCAGGACATGTATGTAAAAGCAAAAAAGTTAATACAGCCTCAGTATAAAACCCTTTGTGGTGCGACTTTTAACATCAGGGTGGCCATGTTTAGAGGCAAAGCCTCCAGAGTTTGGAGTGGCAGCGGTAGGTAGCCTGTCTCTCAAGTGTACGTTCCTGGGGGTTGAGAACTATTTATTTGAAAGGTACAGCTTCAGCGATGGTCAAAACCATCTGGGTAGACAAGGACATATGGCGATGATCTAAAATGTATGTATGTATTTCATAGAAGTTGATGAGGTTGGAGACAGAAATGGGAGAAGGGATTTGTAGGGCAATTTAATGAAAGGCAATGGAATCATTTTAACTCGGAAATTCATGGTCTATTACTTGGAACCAATCATCATAGAATGTTTTATTATAACAAATATAGGCTCTACTGAGCCCACGTTAGTTTAAGAATATTAGGATTAATTAACTGATGTATGTGGCTGGGTTCTCAATAAGACACTAGAAAATGCTCAATTTTTATTATGATAATATATACAAAAAGAGGCAATTGGGGCTCAAAGTCTAGGGGTGGTCTGTGTACCCTTTTTCCCTCAAATGCGAAGAGAGCTTCCACCGAACTAGCCCACGTTCCCTACTCCAAGAGGGCTTGCTACAAGGTTGTTTCCCTTAAGCCAGGGCACCCCTGCGGTCTACGGTGCATTTGATCTTGGCAGGCCTAAACGCAGCAGCCTTGTCTATCCCCCGCAAGAATTTCCCAGATTACCTAAACTGGGTCATTATTAAACAAATGTATAGAGCGCACTTCCACCCAAGGGCTTCTTGGGGCTGTGAGAAACCTGACGGTATTCTCACTCCTCGACCCCTGTGATCCTCTACGCAGGTGGCCAGGGAAAAGCCTGGGTGGAGGATCCTTGGGGACTTGGAGTGGAGTAACCCTTGGGCGAGACATGGATCCCCTTTTCCTAATGACATCCAACCCAACCCTGCTCCAACCTTTATGGGCCATCATAATTCTGCTCCCCTCATTTCTCCATCATTGACACGAGAGTACTGAGACGGAGAAGAGGCAACTAAGAGCAAGGAAGACTGTGCTCTTTTACCACTCTAGTAATGAGATGAGGAGGAGGCCTACAAAGAGTAGTGAAGGTCAGGCATGTCCCTTTAATTGTGGTTAGGCAAAGTGGAACAATCATCCACACCTGCAGCCTGCTAAAGGACTGCAGGTGTATAAAATGGAGCCCAACACAGTGGGGAGGGGGGAACGACAGAAGGAGGACTAGGAGGCGGGTGCAGGAAGCAGAGGACCCTCCAACCTGGCATTGAGTGGGGACCCACAGGAGCAGAGCGGGAATGGTGAAGGAAGCCCTGGTGGGAGGCTGCCCATTTCCTTTCAAATTAACGTGCTCATTACCCCTGTGGTGGAGAGCCACCCCAGGAGTGTCTGAGAGTCAGGAACTGGAACCCTAACACTTAGAAGGCCATATGATCCACGCTGAAACAACTTCCAAAACGACCAGTGAGTTTCTGGAAATAGGGAAGCCCGGTGCACGGGTGTGAACTTAAACGTTTCGTGAAGTACTTTGTTTCGGAGTGGTCGTGTGTAGCGAGACACACGTTTTCGAAGGTCTCTGAATACTGAATCGCTCATTAAAGGGAAACGAACAAATATACTTGTCAATTACTTAACTGAAGAAAGTACTTTGTATTGGAGTGGTCGCATGTGGCAAAGAACACATTTTCAGAAGTCTCGCTGAAGAAACCAATTAAAGTGAAACAAGCACTTATATTTGTGAAATATTAAAGAAAGGGAAATGTTTTACATCAGAGTGATTGCATATGGCAAGAAACACATTTTCAAAGGTGTCCAAACATTGAACTAGCTAGTTAAAGTGAAAAACAATCATTGAATCACAAAATGAAGGAAACGAGAACTCCAAGCTAAAGACTTCATTATTGAATACCAAACTGAATACAAATTTTACTACGGGGGTGCTATTGAACGGCCGTAAAATGGCTGCTGCTTTCTAATCTCCCGACTGGCAGGCTCTAATGTGGTTATAAAGCGCCTGTTTTCAGGGCCCCTTGCTGGGTTCTGTCATCATATACCGGCGTTGGAGGTTGCACACTACGACTCAGTGCGCTTTCATTCGGATTTACGCCTGAGGAGCGGAGATCAAGCATAATCCTTAGAATGCAGCTGATAAGTGATGGTTACCATGGACGGGGAGGCCGACGGCTAACTGCGAGGCGCGGTGTGATTTCCGCTAATGATTGTGACCGCTGGAAAGGGGGAAATACTAACTGGAAATCTACAATCGGACCCTGGGGCCGAGACCAGTGGAGGCGTTTGCTCGTGGCATGGATGCTGAGTGGCTGGAACCCATGTGCATCGACTGTGGAAGGTGAAGCTGCACGAGACCGGGGACGCGATCCCGATTATCCTGCTTGGGACCCTGTGGAGAACCAGAGCACTGCTTGGATGCGCACTTGGGCGCTTTGATACTGCAGGGACGGACTATGCACCTGCTGACGGCGTGGCGAGATCCTTGCCCCACCCATGGGGATTCTGAAGAGTGGGACGTGAGGGAGGACCGGAAAATGATGCGAGCGCTATGGTTGTTGGGAGGTCCTTCAAAGCGGGCCCGCACAACACCCTGCTGCATCATATGACAGGCATTGTGCAGCACTGATGGCGACTACATTCCCCTTCTTCCCGCTGGACACGGGCTGCTAAGTGTGACCTGTATTGGATCCATTGGTTGTAGAGACTGCGCGGCTAGGGCATACTGATATGCTATTGTTTTTTATTCCGGATTGTGCCACGTCTGGCGAAGTGTGGGGTCACTGATTGAGCACCCCCAACCCTTCTTCCTGAACTGTACTGGTGTGCAAGTCATGATCCAACACCTGGAATACACGCTTGGTCTACTATGCTGTGGTGGCAGCGCTGCTGCCACATAAATACTGCCTGGGAAGCCCCGGGAAGCCCGGCAGTGTTTACACCCGCAAAGATGACTAAAGGAGGGAGCAGCCGGAGGAGGCAGAACATGCTGGATGCATTTACACGCCTGGTAAGCCCGCCATGTTCGGAGGTGCCCTCTGTGCCCTGCGAGGTTGTGAGTGCAGAGAGACCAGCTGTTGGCCCCCCCACACATGGCAAGTATGCAGGCCGGATTCACCTCCATGATGGACAAATTGGATGGCATTACAACAAATATCACCACCCTCAATGGTAAAATGGAGCGGGTCAGTTCACGGATGACGGAGGCCGAGACACGCATTGGCACACCATTCACACCCTTCAATCTCAAATAAAAACAGTAACCACAGAATTGAAGAGAGCTTTGTCTAAGTGTGCCAATCTTGAGTGCAGGTCTCGGAGGAGCAATATGCGCACAGTGGGCCTTTCAGAAAGTTTTGGTCTGGGCCTAATGGAAGCAAGTATGGAGAACCACGGAGAAACCATTTGACATCCATAGCTTCTCCTCCATGTTTGTTGTTGAACGGGCTCACAAAACCCCACCTACTAGATCCAAACCTTGGGCTCCTCCTAGAGCAGTCATTGCAAAGCTACTTCACTATCGTGACCGGGACACCATTATCCGCCTCGCAAGAGAGAAGCCCCTGCCATGTCAATGCAACGATCCACATTTATCCTAATTTTTCAGCGGCTGTCCATTTGGAGCGGCAATCATTTATTGGTGTCAAACGTATGCTGTGCGAGAGGGCCACCCCATATGCCATGCTTTTCCCGGTAAGGTTGCGTATCCAGCACCAGGGCAAGACTGTTTTTCACACTTCCGGAAGAAGCTGCGACGTTCATGGAGGCCAATATAGCACTCAATCCCCAACTGGAGGCTGGTGGTGTGGGGGATGCCACCTCCCTACCAATATGACTTGATCCGATATGTTACTGATGAACGTTCAGCCGGATTGTTATGTTACTTGCTTAATGTTGGCAAACTGGCAGCGATTACTGTGTCCTACTACCTAAACTTGTATGTGCTACTTGCTATAAGAAGCCTGAGCAGGCGTGCTAATCCTATTATAGGATATAATTTTATTAAGAGCACTGGCTGGGCCTGGGCGATCTGAAAGCTATAACGACAGCCCCCTAAGTAATGTTGCAGTTAATGGTGGTTTCTAATGTGTATGAGTTGGGGTTGTGCAGTAAGCGGGCGTTGGGAGGGGGGAGGGAGGCTCCGGGGAGCAGGGAGAGAATAAGGCTAACATGGCCCCCGATTGGGAGGGCGATGAGGGGGTATTGGGGGAATAAAGTTCAGTTAAAATTGTTTGGGCAATCAAACATTTACTGCACGAGCAAGTGCAATTGTTGGTGGGATGAAGCAGGGGTACGAGCATCGGCAGCGGGTACCTCTATTATGAGTGTGACACTAAAATCTCTTAACGTCTTAAGCTGGAATGTGCGTAGCATTGGGAACTAAGCGATAAGCGCGGAGGATTCTGGCGTATATAAACCAGCACAATGTTCATATGCTGCTACTGCTACGTTTGCCAAGACATGGGCTCCTAATAGATTCTTCAGCAACTACTCAACACAATCTAAATGGGTGCCAATACCAATACATAAAAGAGTAGCTTTTGCTTTACTTCACTCACACAGACCCCTGTCGAAAGAAGCAGTCTGTATTCGTGATTTATTAGGCAAGCTCAACTTTCATGACATCTAGCGCACACTATACCCAACGGTAAAGGAGTTTACCTACTACTCCACCGCTCACGATATGCTGTCTACGAATAGATGCCTTTTTCATATCGGACATATTGGTGGGACAGGCAATGAAAGCTACCATAGACCCCGCCCCGTCCCGGCACGTATTTTGACCACTCTCCTATTACACTGCCTCTAATGTGGGGAGATAATAGTACTCGTACAGGTAATAAGTAGCGATTTAAATCATTGGCACTGCAGGATTTGGTTTTTCAGACAGAAATGGAGGACGATATACATACGTATTCTTTGCTAAATGATTCTGGCTTTGTGCTGCAGGCCACGGTGTGGCAGGCATTTAAGGCCTTTATTAGAGGTATGGCTAGGTTGTGTGAATTCTGTGTACTCCGAACCATACAACAAGATACAGCGAAGAGTGAGATGGAGTTGCGCAGACTAGAGACCGTCTATGCACGGCTTCCTGATCGCACCGTACTTGCTGCCATTAAAACACACATGGAGCATTTTAAACAACTTTCACACCGTGAGGTGAAATATTTTGCCAAACCTGCCGCAGCTAGACAGTATGGGGAGGGTGAGAGACCGGGGAGAGCATTGGCCACACTTGTGAAATTTGAAGGGGACCGTAGACATAAAGTAGGGGTGAAAGATGCGCGCCAGGTGCTGCAGTGCTCAGAGCGCCAAATCAATGAGGAATTCACACACTGTTACAAATCACTCTACCAAGCGCAGGAACTCAGTGACGAGCAGGAACTGGAAGCCCTGTCAGATGCTGCCCAATTATCTGAATGGTCAGCGGAGGCAAGAACTCAACTGAATGTTCTGTTCACAGTTGACGATATAATACTGGTTATAAGAAGCTTGCAGAGGAATAAAGACCCAGGCGCGGATGGGCTCACTGCAGAATTCTATGGAATTTGGGGCCTTGCTGGCACCCTACCTATTGAAGCTGTGGGAGGAGGTGGTTCGTACATGGTAACTTTCGCACTTCCTTTTTAAAGCTCTGGTGGTGGTACTATTAAAGCCGAATAAACCTATAGACCGTTTTCACTGATGAATGTCGACACTAAAATATACGTAAGGTTTTGGCAAATAGGCTGCCATCGCTGATGCCGGCATTAACACATACCGATCACGCAGGTTTCATCCCAGGCAGGTCGATATCTCTAAATATCTGTCAGCTGTTCAACACTATGGTCAGCATATCCCCTGAAGCCAATGTGGTGGCAGTTGCGTTAGATGCCCATAAGGTGTAGATATGGTGTCCTGGCAGTTTTTATTCACTGTTCTCCGGAAATGTGGGAAGGGGGACAATTTTGTAAATTACATTAACATTTTGTACACAAAACCATGGCTATCGTCCAGACAAATCCAACACAATTGGCCCCCTTCAAACTTGGCAGGGGGACAAGACAGGGGTGCCCTGTGTTGCCGTTGCTCTTTGCACTGGCGATGGAGCGCATGGCAGACTTCATACAGGCTCAACAGAGGGGAAGGGTTATCTGTATAACTGGACTACCCGGAATTATATCCTTATACACGGACAATGTCCTGCTTTATGTCAGAGAGCCGAAGCGCAACCAAGACCCTATAATGCACAATATTGCTTGGATAGGGGCACACTCTGGGTTTGTAGTGAAGTACGGGAAATCTGAAATGTTCCCACTAACCAACAGCATGCCTCAATCTCAAGTGCAGACTCCACTGGCATGGGCACCTGACAAACTAAAATACCTGGGGGTGACAGTATCCAGAGCTAAGCATACCCTAGTGGTGGACAATTATGAACGCCTACTGACATATACTGGGACTAAGATGTCACATTGGGTGCAAGCTCCTTGGTCATTAGCAGGCAAATTGGAATTACTTAAAATGGTGCTGGCACCCAAGGCATTGTACACGTTTGTGGATGTACCTGTATACCCAGGCAAACAATATTTCGTAGATATGCATAAAATGCTGTTCCAGTTTCTGTGGCATGCTGGGGCAATGCAGAAAAATAGGCAGAAATGGCACAGCCATATGATAAGGGTGGTATTAATGACCCGATCTACTGACATACAGGCAAGCAGCTCAGGCACAATTTGCTACGTACTGGTACGGCAGTGGGGAGGTACCGCTGCATATTAAATTGGAAAGGTTTGCGGCAGATAGCCGGGAAATGAAAACATTGGTACTTGATAAGACATATAGAGATGAGTGTCCATATGACCCTGTTTCCACCACACTGCATGCCTGGAGGATTACTTTCAGCAGACAGGGTGCTGGTGTCTCCTGCTATCACTTGTTGCCACTATGGAGGTCCCCACGTATCCCTCTTATGCAGGGCATCACTATTCAGAGGCGATGGGAGGGGCTGGGATATAACGCCATAGGAGACTTGTTCCGTGACAGGAAATTCCTGACGATGGGGGAATGCAAAGAAAGACATAGTGATGCAGCAGTGACACTGCTACAGTACTAGAGTGCGAGCCGCTATACACGCTAGGTGGGCATCCTATCCAATGAACCCTTGGAGTGCAAAATACTATATCTCCAACTCTGGTGGGTGCCAGCACATACTTACCACCCTATATCAAGAGAGACTGTCGGGACCCCAACACGACATGACCCGTCTTGTGAGAAGTGGGGGTGGGTCGAGCTTAATCGTATAATTACAGATGAACAGTGGTTGGCGATGTGCAGATTCACTACTATGGTCTCTTTGAATGCACAACTCAAACTCATCCAATATAAGATTCTGCACATGCTGCATTATACACTGCATAAACTTAGTAAAATATATCCTGATTGCACGTGGCTGTGTCCCAGATGCAGGGCGGCAGAAGCTGGATGCATATATTTTGGGGCTGCCCTAATCTATGGCATTTCTGCGATCGAATATGTACTATAATGTCTGAAATTGCTGGGATTCACCTGAATTTCACTCCAATGTCGGTACTGTTTGGGCTATGGCAAGGTTCTCTGGAGATGAAAATGAGAGCTGTACTGAAGGTGGGCTGTATGGGGGCAAAGCGATGTGTCTTAAAACATTGGAAATCCCACAGCCCTTCAACAGTGAACGAGTTGCTGAAAGACTTAACTTGGGTCAACGAATGTGAGGACCTATATATGTGTCAATGCAACCACGAACATCACGGCCTAAAGACATATGGCCTGATTTCAGGACATACTTAGCTGAAAACTTGATGTTTGGATAATGCACGAGTAATATGTTGTATATGTAAAAAGGAGATGCACTATTCTGTACACAAACATATGCTTATTACACGCTATGTCTATAACTAAAGTGATTGCTGAAAAGTTTTTTTAAACATTCTTTTTTTACTACTAACCACATTAAAGCCAACAAGAAGAGAGGAAGTATAACTCTACATAAAACATCATACATTGAACATGGTTGTGTAATAAAAAGGCAAGTTCTACGCGGTGAACAGCTGTGCACATATCAATTGCGAGAGTAGCACTGTAAAAGGGGAGGGGGCTCCTTTTAATCGTTATACAAGTCAGCCCAAAATAAAAGTAACTTGCATATAAAAGAAATGCAGGGGCACAGGCAAGTATATCCAAACTTGGGGGTAGGCTGAAACACGGTAAATAGGCCTGAAAGCATGGTTTTGCAGAAAACATGCGTTAGTTTTGTATTAATCTACAACGAAGCCGTAGTGGATGGTAACACATCGCAGGTCCCACAATCCCAGGCTGGTATGGTAAGTAGCAAACAATAGTTGTTATTTTTCGAGGTCACAGATTAGAACCCATGGATCCCCCCCGACAGGCAAGGAGGTAATAACCATTTTCTAATTCAAACTGATTTGCAAAACGTGATATTTAAATTGAGTCAAAGGAACCATGGCAGTTTCAAATTGCCTGTTTCGCCTGGGAAAAGGTCAAAGAGTTCTTAATATGCAAGATTTGTATAGCATTATGTCTGTGGCACAAAGCACTGTAGGAAGCGTTTCTTGTGTGAACTTAGATGAGATGACCAGGACAGATGAATAAAGTTCCGCTGGTCATCTCCTATGTTTCAATTAATTGTCATTGTAATGTGGGAAGTGGGGGTGGGGGTGGGATTGCAACGTCACATATTATAAATGAGGGCGTGTGGGAAGGATTGTGGACCCAATTACAGAATATAATATATGTTTTTCTTTAAGGGTATGATGTGCGAGCACCAATCAGCTTGGTGTGGGGAGATTTTTTCATGTTGCAAAGTTACTGATGTTAATTTACTTGATAGTTATAAAAATCTTAGATTTTGGGGTGTTTCTTTGACAGCGCCTTTTCATGCTTGTCTGTTCCGTAATCTGTTTGAATATAGCTGTCCCAGCTGTGTCTGGGTCCTGAACAAACCTGCGTTACTGCTTGCCTGCGTACACTCATTTTGTGACTACTTTTGTAATTTTTTATTACTGAGTCTCGAAGTGACCCCCGACACATTTTTGGAGGCCCCAGCAAGATCGCTCAGCCTTTCGACTGAGGTGTGGAGATTCCAGCCATGCTCCTGGGTGCGGCACAGCATCCATTTGCCAGTACTAAGATCTCAAGCAAGAAGAGGTCAGGTGATGCCAATTTCCCAAGGATCCGCCTGGTTCGGCGCCGCCTTCACTGCGACTGAAGTAGAGGGCTCTAAAGGGAGACTCAGAGGTCGAGAGAAGTGAAGAATCTCTTAAAAGGATACTCGTGGATTCCAAGATGGCCGCCGGTCCGTGAAGGCGCACAACTCCTGTGCTCCGCCCGGGCGGGTATTCAAAGGTGACATATACAGCGAAAAGATTGGAGTTTCTAGCGATTCCTCACCCCTAGAAGTAGAATACATGGTGACTGAGGTAGTGATACGAACAGCAGCTGCTGCGAGGCTCCATCCAGCGGCCTGAGGAGCGGGAAGACAACACGGAGAAGGCACTGCAGGGAGACCCGTGTGGACCACGAGGCCGGGGAACAAACAAGAGATACTGCGCCCGATCGTTCGCGAAGCAGTGAGCCGGTGGCAAACGGCGTGGGACATTGCTGACAGCGTAAGAGCCCCCAAACACAACATTACCCATGTAGTGACCTGCAGCGAAAGCAGAGCCGAAGGCCAAGGATAAGGTAGCAGCAGCGCGGGGGACCAGAACGGAAGATCTGCCCACGTAACACAGAGGGAGTCGGAGAGTAGGCAGAGAGGTGACAGGCGCCAACACGGACTTGGCAATACCAGGTGCGGCAAAGTGGAAGCAACAACGGGCTTCAGCCTGCCCCAAGTAAGGCACAAGAATACGGTGGACGTACTCCCCGATCCGTAGTACGGCTGCAAAGTACATGGAGCGCGGGCGGGAGACACATTAGCACCAGCTGAGCACGCATCTAGCTAACATGCAAGGAAACTCCAGCTTCGAGCGCACACAGAGAAGGGGGAAGCCCGACACTGTGCATAATAACGGTCTCTGAATCACAGCCCCTGACCCCCCCAGGAGGCAGACGGTGAATAAGCAGAAGAAACATGCAGAAAACAGAATGGGGACAAGCTGGGAGAACCTCGCAGCAGTGTTGTACACCAAGGGACTTCACATAAAGAGCAAAACTATATAAAGAAAGACCTGGAGGCAAATAGAGTGACAGGACCCGGAACATAGAACATTAAGGGCAAAACTGGGGGATGCTAAGAAGAATGAGCCCTAAGCAAATATACAACGCAATGCGCACGCAGTGAAGTAAATTACATAAGTCCATACCAGGTCTCCAACACACCGGTATTTAGACTAAAAACAAAAACTCCATTGATACAGAACCAATCTGTAAGTAAGGAACTTAGTAGCACCCTGACGAGGGACAGCGGGGGATCCTGACAAAGGGTGCGACCTGGGTCCACGGCTAATGAACACAAATGGGCAGTAAGCCGGGCAAGAGCCCAGATACATCCCAACAACGGACTCAGAACACCTGGACAGGGTCACACAGAGATAACTGAGACACAGCTGCCCCTCACCCGCACAGGGAAGCACAGAAAGGACACATTGTCAGCACCAGCCAAACAGATGCAAGGGGCCAAACCCAAGAGTACCCCTGCAAGAACTAAAGGCACAGCTAAAGCACAAGAGGGACACCTGAAACGTTGCTGGAGGCAGCACAGACTGGAAGAACTGCAAGGGGAGAATGCATCAAAAAAAGGAGGAGCGAATTCATGGAGGAGGAAGAGGTTACGATGGTTCTAAACAAGGATAAACTACAAGAATGCCTGAAAGGGATGGAGGGTCGAATGATGCAATCCTTCCAAGAACAATTTGGGAAAATGAAGGAGGAACTAAAGACCTCTTTACAGGAGGTCAGAAAAGAGATTACTGAGCTGGGGAACAATGTGGACGCTACAGAAAGGAGCTGTCAGAGATCTGAGGAAACGAAACAGAACAGCGTGCTCCTCAAGCAGGTGGCCAGAGCAGCACATAATCTGGAAATCCAGGCAGAGGACCTCGAGAGCAGATCCCGTAGATCTAACATAAGCGTCAAAGGCCTGGTTGAGACAATCACGGATAAGGACCTGAAGGACACAATGCAGCACTGCTTCAGCAGCCTACTGACTGGGTGCACAGAGTGAAACCGAAGAAAGGGGACCTGGGAGCAAGACCCAGGGACATCTTACTAGCTATGACGTCATATGCCATGAAGGAGGAGATACTCCGAGCAGCAAGAACACAAGTGGTCTCGATCAATGGAACACAGGTCCAACTATATCAGGACCTGGCATTATCCACACTACATAAACTAAGAATGATGCAGCGATCACGAGCATTAATCGCAAAACAGATTACTTACAAATGGACATTTCCCTTTGGGCTGCTGTTCACCTGGTAAGGCAGACAACAGAGGATCAGTACATGTGAGGAAGGGTTGACCCTGCTGCAGATAGAGGAAGATGAAGCCCAAACAGACAGAAGACCAAAACAAAACTCAAAAGGAGACAGGCCCAGACCATGGGAATGGTCAACCGACAGGAAGACGAGACGGGGAAAGACGCCTCACTAACAGGCCCCCGGTAAAAATGAGTTGCGTGAGAAGAAACAAACGTAAGACATTATCATATAATTATGTCCCACTGTTGGGGCCGAAAGAAAGAATAGAGAAAACTAGGGAGAAGGATTCATTGTGAGATGAGATAGGAGTGCCCGGGCGGGGAGGGGAGAGGGGGCACCTTGGGATCTAACTCAGGGTATGGAAATATCCTGGCGTAGGGGAAGATGGTGGACATATGGGACCCAACTCCCCCGGGAAGGGTGTGGGGGAGGTTCTAGAGAACCTTGGTCGGAAGGGTAGGGAGCGAGGGGGGGGCTAGGTGGTTCAGGGAGGGTTAGACGAAGTTCAGAGGTATGGGGCAGCATCAAGGTATGGTTTGTGAAACTAATGGGGGAAAGGCAGAGGGAGGTGGCAAAGTGGATACACAGAGAATCCCAGATGTAAAGGGTATGGGCTGAACTGAACATTGTAACCCTGAATACACAGGGCTTAAATTTGCCGACGAAACGGCTCTCTATACTGAAGAGGTTAAGAGACCTTCAGGCATCAATAGTCTTTACAGGAGACGCACCTACTCCCCGCAGATGAAGGAGGATGATCCATAAGGCATTCCCTAGACAGTACTATGCCACAAGTGCAGTTGTAGAAGTGTAGTTGCTGTCTCGCTGTGTTCGCTGGTCGCGCTGGATGTGGACTTTGGTTTAAAAAGTACACTTGCAACTCTCATTGGTGGATTGGCACGCAAAAACTATTCATAGACTTTAAGAGTGGATTTTTGTGCTCGACAACGGAAAACAGTGTATATTAGCTAACCTCATCTACCTTGTTCCTTTGTTTGTGTTTCCAGCGTGATTGCCCTGCCTCAGCTCCCAGTATTCCTTACCTGCAACTTGCACGGGCATTGGCGCGAATGCATTTCAGCAAGTGCAGTTGTAGAAGTGTAGTTGCTGTCTCGCTGTCTAGTGTGAGAGCGTGAGGCGGAGGCAGCGACCGGACACGGTAAGCATATTTTAAAGAAAAAAAAGGGGAAAATCTTAGTGCCGCTAGATTGTTAAACAGCCTAATAGTTTACATGTCTTTGAACAAATATCATTGAAAACTGGTATGCCCCGGATTCCACCTTTGCCGGTGGCCCCTGAGATTCCAAGTATAACTGTGCTCCCTCCAAAAAAGGTCTCATTATCCGCTACTTTGAAATCCCGGATTTCGCAAAAAATACAATTGTCAGTATCCATTTCCTCAGATATCCGGTCATTTTGTGTAGCGGATGGTAAACAAAATGTTAAAGAACCAGCGGCAATGGCTCAGTGGGTGGATTTGAACCCGCTAAACGGCGAAACCAGTGGGCCCCAGGAACTATCAGATCTGGTCAGAGGGCGTACAATTGTGTTGTCAACAGAAGTCCAACAGAAAACGAAAGACATTCTGTCTTCGTCTGAAGTCACTGATACTACTCTGAAAACCGCATGCATCGCAGGGGATTTACAGTCGTAGCAATGAATGCCAGAGATCTAAATGTTTTATTGGAACCCTTGGCAGCTGTACCATTGATTCCACCATTGTGTTCTGTCCTAGCCCAACATAAATTGCATAAAGCGCCCGAGGCTTTGACCTTGGCTGGTGAGATAGATGATGAAATAGATTTTATGAATACTTCTAATAATTCATGTGCAGACTCCCAAGATATATTGTATATTTGTTCAAACACAGGGGATCTGATCCAATTACATGAAGAAAAAGACATTGGTGATATGACAAATCAGGTGAAAACTACACTAGCACATAATGGGTTTGGGGATCGAGGGCATGGTTCTGATATGTCCAAGTCACCCATCTTGTTGGACAAATCACCTATGCACTCCTCGGACGAGTTGTTATCTTTCATCGCAGCGCTCGAGATTTAGCAAGCTGACTGAGGAGCGTGAATTTTTTATTTGTGACCGTCAACAGAAGTGCTTCTCCTTCCCGAAAGCTCCTGCACTGAATAATACTTTAAGCGCAATGAATACTGCACTGTAGGCGGTTGCAAAATTGGATGAAACTCTAGACGATAAAATGAACAAACAAATGCTAATGCTGGATCAGTTGTAGAAACAAACTAAAAAAATAGCCACATCACCCGAGGAGGTAAAAGAGCTACAAGTAGGTATTGAGTTAGAGAAGAATGCACAACACCGGGCTCACAAACAGGAGGAGGAGTGGGGTGCAGGAAATCTTGAGGTGGTAGATGACATTTTGAAAATCAGATAATTAATAAAAAGGTAATATCTGTCGATCCTATGCAAACCGTAGGCCTCGTGGTATTTTCTAATGACAGCGTGGCACAAGAGATTGTGAGTGATGATTTGACAAAACGTACAATGTATGCAAATGGCCCAAATGATTCTAGTGCATCTGATAATACATCCGCAGTGAAAGGAGGCAACACCTCTGACATGTTTGTTAGTGGTCCAAAAAAGCTGTTGATTAACAAAAAGCCACAATTATGTAGTGCAAGAGGCAAAAAAACTACATGCTAATATGTCCAAGACGAGGCAATGAGATTTATAAAAATCATCACTACGACCGGGAAATCCAAGGAGTCGGCGCAAGTGAAAAACAGAATGTCATCTGAAAAGGATGGCAAGTCTTTTTCTCTGACCTCCAAACCTTTAGATGACCTAGTAGCGCTAACTTCAACAATCACGTCCTTGGAATCTGTAGGAAACCAGACGAGTGTAAATTCAATTAATGAAATAGATACGGTAGGCAAAGATAATGTACTGGTAAAAACGAAACAACCATGTTTTGAGAGTATAGCTCCTCGAATGATGCAATCATCACAAACTCAAATTGGAGTAAATAATAGTGAAAATAATCAAATAATGCAACATGCCACGGCCAATGTAGAGCAGATTGCAATTTCCACCTTAAAAGTAGATAAGATGCCTTCTACTGCGGCCGACCTGATTGTAAAATCTAAACTGGTACTACCTTCCATGCAAGAACTGCGAGAAGAGATAAGAGCCTCAATTGCGCTCTACATATCTCAAAATCAGAATGCAGTACAAAATCAGAATGCAGTACACACCAATGGCAATAATCAGATAATGCCAACAGCAATTCCAAATCTCTCTACTCTTTTAAAGGGTCCCTCCGCTACTCAAAAGGAATTTCAGCGGAATTCATCCCACGTCTTCCTCAAGTAGCATTGAGCATACTAGTATAAATAGAAACGTGCTGCGTGTAGTTAAACCAGTGAGAGAAGTCAATATTATAAGTGACGCTAGTGCAGACAAATATAAAAATCACCATCGCTTATTGCTTGCCTGTTGGGATCATCCGTTCATAAAATATGACCTCAACAGAGCAAGCATTCTAAATATATGTGCGGAAATACCCAGTTTAGCTGATTTATCCTCAATAGATTTGATCTGGTTGAATACAGGGACCATCAAGATCTAACGGAAGCCAGACTTTACATTCAATCAGGCCTGACATTTAACATTCTTTGGCAAGCCAGAATGGCATTGTATGATTTGGGCTTTATATTGAATCAAGAGATAGCCCAAATTAAACAAGCCGATGAGGGATCCAAAATGAGGATCTACACTACCATAAGAAATTAACAGCAGGGTGTACCGCCGGGCCCAGCAGCCTATGCCTCATGGCAACAGGCACAAGGCAGAAGATCGTAACAACCCCGGGACGATGACACTATTGTCCTGATCTCCTGGAACACAAGAGGGCATAGACAGTTTATCAACTCCCCAGCGTGTAAGATATTTGCTCATGATATCATTGTGCTCAAGGAAACCTGGCTATTATGTACGCCGGTGTGGGATCTGTACACAATATTAACAGTTCCAGCTACAAAGAAAGACAGGGGGCGGCCAATGGGGGGGTCTTTTGATCGCTATCAAGAAAGCAGGGAATTTTGTAAGTCAAATGTGTGAATCTCCATCTCCCCGTTTTCAGATTGTAAAGTTAACTAGGGGGGTCATGACCATTGCCATTATTGATATATATTGGGACAAATTGCTCCTGCCGCCCGAGTTATTTTTTGAACACCTGACGTCCATATTAGATAACCTAACTTTAGATATCTCGATGGATCATAAATTTATCCTAGGAGATTTGAATCTCCATTTGTTGTCTTTCATAACTGATGAGCCAACAGCGGCCGAATTATATTGGAATACAGGAATGTCAGAAAGAAATGTCATGTTGAATGAGGCAGTGCCGGGTTATAAACCACCACATCTCACGTGGCACAGAGACCAGCAACAGGCAATTATAGATTACATTTATGTAGATAGACAATTTTTGTTTAGGGTCAAGACAATGGTGTTCAACCCGTCTAATCGAAGTGATCATAAGCAATTATGCCTTACGTCTATGTCACCGAGTTCAAAACAGCTAACCCAGATAAATCAGTATGCAGCTAACAACATAGTAAATAATGCAGGTAATCACATAAAATGGACTAATGAAAGACTAGATCAGTTTGAACAAGTACTTGTAAATACTTTTGAGACAACAAATAAACAAGAGGCTGGATGTTATGTACAGGCCATGTAAACTTTTAGACAGGTGAAATAGTCTGATGGCCACTGCTTGTTTAGGCATTGCCATGCATTTGAATTGGATTTGAAGATAAAAAAAAAGGCACAATTAAGGAAAGACATCCACAATTTGAAATTTGAATCCCATCCGGTAAGACACACCCGAAGAAAACAAAGTCAGCCTATAAAAACTGGCTCAGGGCGAGGAGATCAATTCAATATCAGAAGGATGGGGAGAGGATGTTGAATTAGATTATACATAAATCTTCAGGTGGAATCTGGGCCCTCGTGAACAAAGTCTCAAATAAGACTCAAATTTCTGTGCAAATTAATCCTATAACTCAAGAGACATGGCAAGCCTATGTGTCACCCTTTTGTGACTGGAATTCACAGAACTAAGTCTCATTTCCAAATCATATTTTTCCAAACGAGACAGATGATATTTTACACTGCATATCTAAGTTGAGTCGGTCACGGGCGGCTGGCCCAGATGGGTTGCATAATTGCATGTCAAAACAGCATCCAAATGCATGGGCCCAGATTCTATACCATATATATATATATATAAGAACATATTTGACACGGGCTGTATTCCAGTTTCGTGGAAGAAATCAATTATCCTTCCAATCTTTAAGAAAGGAAATAGAGAAGATCCGAAATCCTATAGGCCTTTAGCGCTTTTGGACTGCCCAGGAAATGTTTTTGCCCAATTAGTCTTGGCAGAATTTAACATGTGGCTAAACAACATGAACTTACAAGATCCTTTTCAGACAGGGTTCATCCCTGGTTTAGGAAGAGCCATAAATTTAATTACACTTAATACTATTATACAGGATGAACATCAACGTAAGCAGGCAATCTATGTTGCATTTATAGACTTCCGCAATGCATTTGATGCAGTTCCCAGGGAGATGCTCTATAAGAAATTAACGGAGTATGGTTGTCCGTGGTTCATTCTTAAATGGTTAATTGAATTTCACACAACAACTACTATTCAAAATTCGACTAAGAAATTATGCCTTGTTTTCCAAATCTATTAAGACAGAACGGGGCCTGACACAAGGATGCCTATTGGCATCTGCTTTATTTAATTTTTTAAATTGCAGACATAAGGCACCGTTTCAAAAATATGGTTACAGATACCCCAAGACTTAATGGTTCTCAAATAAAGTGGCTATTATATTCTGACGATATGGTTTTAATTTCTAAAACGCCAATGGGTTTAAGTATTATGCTAGGGGCCCTCGGTACATATGCACAAAAAACTGCATTTCGATCAATACAACAAAAACTCAAATTATGCAGTTTGGTAATTGTAAGCAGAGAACAACGTCACATGTGTGGAAATTGCAAGATGTACATTTACAAGTAGTCACATCCTACATATATTTGGGGATATGTGTCAATAATCAGCCCAGGGATACCCCTTATGAAGATCAGTTAAGAATGAAGCAGCATACAGCCCTATCGCAAGCATGAATTATAAAAGCTAAATTCTGTAAATTTACGATAATGCTGCTAATTGTCTATTATAAACAAAAGCTAACACCTGTCATTTTTCTATGGAATAGAAACAAAAAATTGGAAATCTTACGCCTATTGGTCGAAAATAGAAGACCATTATTGGAAAAATGTTTTGAACTTACAAATGTCTGAGCCAATGCCCAACATAAGACCTGAATTGGGTTTAATTTCATTGTACGCGTTGTATAAATGGAAAGTGTGTTCGCTTTATGAAAAATGTATAATGAGCGAAGCCGAGAGTGGCCTTTTAAAAATAACAACGGCTGGCTATTTGTTAACATCATTAGATGCTTTCCCTAAAATCTGCCGTACTAATGCGCAGAAAATCATGAACGGTGCAGGGATTTCTGAAATATTGCCAATTGAGAATCCAGTCAAACTAAAATGTAAAATTTGAGAATATTACTGTATCCAATCAAGGTTAAGATGTATGCAATATCAAAAGTTCAAACAAAATCCATTTGCATTAAAAAGCTATGGCAAATCTGAAGGTGATCTTATTGTTTGTTTGTTTTATTGTGTATAATGTGCGCCAGACCCAGGGGTATTAGGGTGCAGAAAGCAATAAGGATATTTTCAGCTTGGTTACATTGCTGTACATTGATATACATATACATACAGATGCAAGAATGCACAGTACAGAATACAAAATAATTGCAATTGTCAGCAATTTACAATATGTACACAGGCGGGAGGGAACTTCAGGTCACTGGATGGGTAGGGACAGGAAGACAGGAAATTAGTTAGCGGTCGTTTTCCTTGATCCAATGAATGTAATTGAGCCTAAAGTGTGGGTATATTTGGTCTATCCTTAAGGCGGGGGGGAAGGGAATTCCAATGTTGGGCAACTTTCACCGGGAAGCTATTTCCTCTGGTTTTTGAACGTTTAAATCTAGGCACTGTAAGGTGGTTAGAAGTCGCGGTTCTAGTGGGTCGTTGGGGGAGTATGTCTTGAATCTATCTATGAGGTATCATGGGGCGGCTTTGTTAAGCCATTTGTATGTAAGTGAGGTTACTTTTAATGAGATTTTGTCTGTACTGGTGAGCCAATTGTTGGCTCTCCTTAAGTAGGAGATATGTTCTTTTTTGGGGATGCTCAGTGCTGCTCCAATAGCGTTGTTTTGTAAAATCTGGATTTTGTTTGTAATATATTTGTTGGCACCTAGGTATAGGGCATTACAATAATCCAGTTTTGACAAAATTAAGGCTCTGACCAGGGTGGTGCAGCTATTAGTAAATAGAAAGGGTTTGGCTGCTCTAATAAGTTTGCATGTAGAGGTTGTAGAGGAGGCCACGGAGCTGACCCGTTTGTTGAAGGAGAAGGTGGAGTCTATGTAGAAGCCTAGAGTTTTCACTTCTTTGGCTACATTGATGGTGTAGCCAACTATAATAAAACCTGTGTAGTTGTGACCAAGTTTGTTAATGCTGAGGGCTGTGCCAAGGACAATGAGGTTGGTCTTGTCATCATTCAGGCATATACCATGAAAGGCCATCCATGCCTGGATGATGAGGTACACCCCATTCACCAAGGCCAAATCCTTGCCGTAATCTCCCGTCAATGGTATGAGGATCTGGGTATCATCAGCATAGTTAGTGTAGGTGATACCAAGACCGTCAAGATCATCAAAAAGGGGCTTTGTGAAAACGTTGTACAGAGTGGGGGAAACACAAGATCCCTGAGGCACCCCGCAGGTGATGGGAATGGGGTCAGCAGATGCTGAGGTAGAAAAACACGCATGGTCCTGTTTAGGAAAGATTGAATCCAACCTATCGCTTCTTGCAAGAAATGGGCTGCCGAGTCTAGGTGATTGCAGAGTATTTTATGGTCTACTAAATCAAACGCCGCTGATAAGTCAAGGAGTAGTAATAGAGCGGCTTTACAATCGTCTTGAGTGTCGATTTGTGCCTTTTGGTCGATCAATGCTGTTTCAGTCCCATGTTGTGGTCTGAAACCAGACTGACGGACTCTCGGGAGGTGGTTTTGTTCTAAGTATTGTTGTATTTGAAGGTAAGCTACCTTGGCTAAAATTGTAAGCAGGAAGGGGAAAGTGGTGATGGGTCTTTAGTTGGTGGGTATAGAGGGGTCCAAAGATTGCTTTTTGAGTAGTGGGAGAACCCAAGACTCTTTGAGGTTGCTGGGGATAATTCCCGTAGAGAAGGAGTTGATAAGTTTCGAGATGAAAGGCGATAGGTCTCTAGCTGCATCTTTGATGATATGCGAGGGGCAGGGATCACCTTGGCAGTTTGATGATTTAATGGTGAGAATGACTTTATTAAATCTCCCCATCCGCGTCATTATAATGACTTTCTGCGTTTTAGGTTCAATATATGGCCAACTTGAGAAATATTATGTAAAAGGCAAATTCTAACTCATTAAGAAATTAAGTGCCGATTGTCATGAAAAAAATGAAACCTTGAGACATTTGCTTACAGATTGTTCTATATTGCTAATGCAAAGATGCACATATTTTAAATGCCTTCTTGAAGAGTATGAAATTATGACTAGAGATAAATTGTGGGAATTTTTATTTTATACTAATAAAAATAAATCTGTAAGATATGCCATAATTAACTCTTTGATAAATCTAGGTTTGAAAGAGATAGGAAGGATAGATGGATAGAGAGCCATCTGAATAGTCCTATGAAGGTAATGATATACTTTACAGTGGCTACCTGTTTTCTTATCCTCAGATTTTAAGTAATGAAAGGAGGCCAGATCTTTCTATGTTACGTATGACAAAAGTAGTGAATTTAAATTGCAATCATTGATATGAATGGCTTTTAATTTTGTGGTTTGTTACATTTTATTAGTGTATTATTTCTTTTTGAATTTATAAACAGACATGCGATGTACATTTTTTGTTTTTATGTTGAACGGTTGAGATTTACCTTGACCATATCAACTAATAAAAAAAACAAACAAAAATAAAAAAATAAAAAACTATGCCACAAGTGGACATAAGACCAAAGGCATTGCAATATTATTGAGCTCCAACGTGAGATTTAAAAAACAATCCCTATACAGGGATAAGGAAGGCAGATATCTGGTCCTCAAAGGCATGCTGGAGGGACAGTTATACACTCCGGTTGCAATATATGCCCCCAATGAGAAACAGGACCTTTACCTTGGGGAGTTACTACATAAACAGGGGGTGCGAAGGCCAGATAGTGATTGGCGCAGATTTTAATTGTTTGATGAGCCATCCCTGGACAAAACATTGCCACCCACTGTTGCGGACAGAAGAAACAGACAATAGCTGGGGAAGCTCTTTAGAGATTTGGGGGTAATCGAAACGTGGAGATTGTTCCATGAACAAGAAAGGGAATTCACCCACTACTCAGCGGTACATAGGGGGTACTCGAGAATTGATATGTTACTAGTCTCTGCCACATTGATTCCCCAGGTGGAAAAGGTACAAATAGGAGTTAAATATCTCTCCGATCACGCTACAGTGATAGGGCAAATCGAGATGGCAAAAGATACGACTAAAACTCGCAAGAACTGGAGACTGAATTAAATTATATTGAGAGACATAGCTCTGAAGGAGCATATGGAGGAGGTAATAAATAACTATTTTACAGATAACGACAACGGGGAAACGAACTGCAGAATAATTTAGGATGCGGGAAAAGCGGTAGTTCGGGGGAACTCATATCGCAGATCACAACATACATGAGAGAAAGGGGGCTTATCAGAAAGAAACTTGACTCAGAGCTACGGGAAGCAGAAAAGCAGCACAAAACCAGGCAAATGCAAATATCGCCGAGAGCACTCCGTAAAGTGAGAGCTCAGTTAGGAACACACATGGCAGATTGCACAGCACAGACACTATTAAATATTAAAACAGACATATTACACTCAGGGGGGGAAAAGCCAATAGATTTTTGGCAGCCAAGTTAAGAAAACAAAAATCCCGAAACTATATTGCACAACCTAAAAACGAAAGAGGGGAACCATGTATATCAGAGGAGGGGAAACTGGAAATAATGGAAAAATGTCATCAGGGTCTGCTGAAACAAGAAGACCTGGACCCACACTCCCAAACAGAGACTATGTCAAAATTTTAGCTACCCCAGATTACTAGGGAGGATAATCTCATATTACAGGGCCCCTATAACAGTTATACCCCCTAACAAGACACCGGGCCTGGATGGGCTCGGGAATGGATACTACAAGACGTTCCAAAACGAACTACTAGGTCCATTAACAAATCTCTTTGACCACATAAAAGAAAGCAGTAAGGTCACGGATGACATGGGAAGATCAGTCACAATGGTAATACATAAGCCGGGCAAAGATCCCACAGAATGCACTAGCTACCGACCATAAACCGGGCAAAGATCCCACAGAATGCACTAGCTACCGACCGATCTCATTGCTGAAAAGCAACGCCAAACAATATGCTAAAATTCTGGTAGCAAGATTAACAAAGGTATTGCCTGGGATAATCCAGCAGGACCAGGCAGGCTTTATAACAGGGAGGCATACGCAAGACAACATAAGACGGGCGGTGGATGTAATAGACCTGGGAACCAGAATGGGGCAGAGGGTCACTATAGCGGCTTTAGACGCGCGGCAGGCCTTTGATAGTTTAGATTTGGCGATGCCTGAGACTGGGCCTGGAGAAATTTGGCTGTGGACCCATCTTCATTAGGATGGTACTGGTAAACTTTCAAGTGCCAACCATGACCTTCATGGGCAACGGGAGAACCTCATCTCAGATCAAAATACAGAGAGGCACACACCAGGGATGTCCCCTTTCCCACTAATATTTGCCATGGAAAAGCAACCTATAGTGGAGATAATAAGACAGGACCAAGGGTTTGTGCGGGTGGCCTGTGGTAAGGAGACACACAAGATTGCGTTGTATGCTGATGACATTCTGCTCTATCTAAAAAACAGTAAGGATACACTACCTAAAGTAATGGAGAGGTTACAGGAATTCGCCATGATTCCGGGGTTCACCATAAATTATAACATATCCAAGGCAATAAACATAAATGAAGAGAAGGGAGAGATCGATAAACTGAGTGTAAGATACCCGCTGATATGGGGAAGTGGAGCTATAGAATACCTGGGGATACAATTAAAAAAGTTTTACAAGGGGCTGTACGGGCCAAATATATGACTCCTATGGAAACACTGAAGGAAGACTTGCACAGGTGGAATACCCAGGAACTCTCCTGGTTTGCACACATCGTGGCACTTAAAATGACACTGCTGTCCCGAGTGTTATATGTGGTGGGATCTCTCCCAGTGGATATACTCCCCAAGATGTGTAAGGCTTTACAGAAAGAAATAACTACCTTTGTGTGGCATGGGAAAAAGCCCAGAATACAAAAGGGAAGTGCTGACGAGGCCACCGCTTCTGGGAAGATTGGGGGTTCCCGATATCGAGAGGTATATCCTGGCAGTACAAATAGCAACAATGATGAATTGGGTGGGGCAGGATAGATTAAAACGCTGGATGGCGATCAAACAAGAGAAAACATCCATTCCTCTAGGAACGCTACACACTCTGAGAGCAAGGACCAGAGGGGCTGAGGAACAACTACTAGAGGCCACCAAAGTAGCGCTCAGGGGATGAGATTGAGCACTTAGGAGGAGAAAAACAACACCAGAATTGGGGCCCTTCACCCCAATGGCACACAACGCTGATTTTACCCCAGGCAAGCAGAAGAGATGTTGGGACAACTGGTCGCAGGCGCAGATCATTTATTTAAAGGAATTCTTCCATAGGGGGAACGCCCCTTCTTTTCGAAGAATGCAAACAGAAATTTGGCATTCCAGAAAAGGAGCGATATAAATATATACAGAGCAAGTACTGGATATCCCAGAAAGAGTTCAGGGATGCGGGCACAAGATCTCCGATAGGGATAGAACTGACACTGCAGGATGGTGCAATGAAAAGGGCAAGATCAAGGTTGTATAGGGTGCTAGATAAAGCACAAGGGGAGGATAGGTTTCCATACAAGGACAACTGGGAAAAGGACCTGCGTACACCAATTACAGAGGAGGAGTGGGGGCAGATCTGAAGGAGGGCGCAAAAGACATTCAAAAGTACAGCCATTAAGGAAACTACATACAAAATATGTTACAGATGGTATATGCCCCCCTACCAGCTACACACAATTAATGCTAACTACCCCCCTACATGCTGGAGACAATGCGGTGGCAAAGTGGATCTACATCATATGTGGTGGTCGTGCCCCAAAGCTACTATATATTGGAAGGAGGTCCTAAAACATAAGAGATTACAGGGAAACAACTGCCAAACACACCAAAGGTAGCATTGCTAGGGGTAGAGGTGGAAGGGGCTTACACAGCAACTGGTAACAACGCCGCCCTCACTACTCATTTACTAATGGCACAAGGATGACCCTAGCACAAGGGTGGAAAAGCGTGGAAGATCCCATAATAGCATCCTAGTGGGTCGAAATCTGGGGAGTGATGGCCATGGAAAAAGTAGGGGCGCTAAAAGAAGGCAAATACCAGAGGTTTCTATCAGTGTGGAATCCCTTTTTGGAGTATCTAAAAGGAGAGGGAAGGTTGGTACTATGGACCAACATTACTGAGAACTCTACACACCTGATGGGCAACGAACTGGAACAGAGGGAACTAGAACCATGTAAGGAGGCCGTAGGAGTACCTACTTCTGGGATATTCAATCTGAACCATACCTGAAGGGGTTGGGGAGGCAGAGGGGGCTTGACATGTTTGAAAGAGTTGTAGTTAAAAGTTGGACTGCATCACGTAAAACCCACAATCACGGTGCCCACTCGAAGCACTGTGTGAGTAATAAAAAGAAGAGAACTTGAGATACTCATAGGAGCAACAATGTCTGCAATGTTATGTGAACTGTGATTGTGTATGAATAAATAAAGTTTTGAAGAAGAAAAAAAGGATACTTGTGCATGAAAAGCTCAAGGGGTGGGGGGGACTATTTTATGGTGTATAGCGACGCACCCTCAGAGTGGTGGTGGTCGATTGACCGTAGTAGTCTTAGATTTTAGGTCTGCTGATCCGATAGGGAGCAGGTAGACAGTGGCACATCTGAGTTAGAGCAGAGGGTTGCACAGTAAGTGGTGGACCTTGTTAGACAAGATTTGTGCCTAGTGCAGGCAAATGGTACAGTTGCATCATTTTATTTTTATTGGGGAAGAATTTCTTGAGGGTCATACACGCACATATTTTGTGAGTAGCAGCAGTTTGTTCTTTTTTTTCCAGAAATGCCATAGCCAAAAAACATGTAAATATTCACAGAGCAGCGTAGCACGAGTTAAAGGTGCAGTCAATTGAAGGGAAGAGTAACTGCTCTTTTAATGTACTAACATAGGGCATTGTTGTTAAAGTGTTGGGCCTGAGGAGAACGTCATTCGTGTACTAATACAACCTGACAAGACAGGCTGGTGGAGAAGGCCAGTGTATGTAAGTGTGGAGTGCGAAGTACGAAAGGGCGGGCCCATGGAGAGGGTCATACTGATAGAAAATAGGGCAAATTAAGTACCAAATTGAGAGAGTGGGATTGATTGAATAAGGTTTGAGAGTTTAAAGGTTTAAATTATCAAGGAAAGGAGGAAAAAGGGAGGTAAAAGTATTGCAACAATAAGGATTAAGGTACGATAATGACGTCCTATTGGATATCCATCCAATAGGACGTCATTATCGTACTTAATCACATGTGTAGGAAACTGCCACAGTATCGTGACACAATAAAGTACCATTTTGAGTGGGTAGATGGCACAGTGGGGAAATGTTATGAAGAACGGCTGGGAGGGGGAAGGTTCGATAAAAATATCATCGATAGTATGTATGGATATTGGTCAGCTACCTATAAAGGTTCAAAGCTTAAAAAGAGGCAGGACATTTTAGGACTTTGGAAGTTGTACGAAGAAAAGGATAAGGAGACGGAGAAGGGGAAGGAGGAGGAAGAGCAGGGTAGAGCACCGCCCTATCCATATATGATATACTGATTACTAAAACCAGCTGCAGGATACACAAACCTAAACAAGTGTCTCAAGATAAGAAAGGAACACATGAAAGGAAAGACGAAGGTGAAGCAAGTACCAGTAGTAAGGATGAGAAGGGGAGGTGGAAATATTTAATCCACATTAAAAAGGAGCACCCAGCACAAACTTGACTGTCAGGGAAGCCAAGAAAGCCATGGAAAAGGAGATAGGAGTTGTACTCAGCTGTGTAGATCGGTCCTTGTTTCTTGAGTTTTACGATAAGTCCTGTTCTAAGAAATGCACAAAGGATTTCTTCCAAAACTCACAGCATTAGTTACTTTGCATTGTATGTCACTGTTTGAGGGAGGATGAGTCTGTAGACATAGATAACACTTTGAATGAGAGTTAATTCTGACTACAAGATCTCTTTTCACATAACAACTAGTGTTGACATAGGCTCAAAGGTCAGTCTGCTTTGGCAGCTGAAAAAATGGTTAATCATTTCTGAACAGTGAGCAAGAGTCAGAATCAAAATGGAAGATGTTTTCCAAAATGGCGGCAAAGTCAATTCTGTCTAGATCTAGTTAAGCATAGGTTTTTAATACAAATGCAAAATGTTTATAATCAGGCAGTATTTATGCAAATATGGTTTAACAAATTAACCACATTTGTTGTCTTTTAACAGAATGCAAAGCAGTACACCAGAAGCGGCACCTTTTCCACAGGAAGATATGGCCACCGAAACTGAAGTGAACGCTGGGCCAAAATGGATCAATTGCTCCTCCAATTTGCCCCCTTGAGAAATTTTGTCGAAGAACATATGGGGAAAATAAGAGATCACTGTCCAACTTGCACATGCCCGCCTTCCCCATTTCCCAGCCTCCCTTCCCCGCAAATTAAGTGCTATGAGAGGCGCTTCGATGAGACCTCAATCCCCTCACCAGCACTTGTTGAAAATCCGCAATATATGTTTCTTTTTCTGGTCCCCCTTCCCTTTCCAATAGTCGCTAGGAATGTGTGCTAATAAAGATTGATATGTTAATTTGTCCTGATTGTGTATGTCCCTTTTCTTTTCGTTTAACAAGTCCACTGTAAGTGTGAAGGGCACAGCACTAGTGGGGATGATTACAAGTGAGAAAAATGGCGGAGACGGACGACCGCCGCATCTGGGTGTCGTATGCGCAATCACAATAAAAGCATCTTTAGGACATCACTACGGGCCGCATGTTTGCATACACACACCCGCCTGAGTTGCAGGGGCGTTCGTTTATCTGTGGCGCAACTGCGCACATGCGTATATCGTACTGCAACGCCTGTTAACACTGTCCCTGGGGAACATAAGCGAATAAACGTGTGATGTAGTTGTAGCTGGAAGCGTGCACCCACGTCCTGCGAGTATTTTTGCATGTAAACATTCCACCTACTGTAGTGTGCACACTGGAAGCTAAGGTAGAAATGTGCAAAGTACATGTGTCCTACATTTAAGTAGTCCGGGGATGGCAAGAGTATCCGTTGGAGAACTATGCACATGGCCACAAAGTTAACGGCCAATATATGTCATGCAGACAAGCGTGCAAATGGAGAACAATGGCAACGTCACCATGGTAACAGATGAACGATGCGCGTCCCTTATTTAGCGCACACTACACAGTGTGCGCTAAATAAGGGACACATCAACAGTACATTTTTCTGCAATGTATGGAGTGTTACAGTGATAGTGCACTCTTACAGAGATCCTACACTCTTCCTTCTACATGTAGATATTGTAGTGAAAGAGTTAGTGCCACTTTGCGGTGTCACATGCTCCACACCAGTCCTATAAAAGGGCACACCCCACAAGTGGTCTGTTTGGCTTTCTAGAGAAGAGCACCGGTGCACATTGGGTCGGGCAGAAATTGCTTTCTCACCAATTGTGTACCTGCAAAGTACCTCTCCAAGTAATGGCCACCAGAGCTTCTGCTACTACCTCTAACTCAGGAGCACCCACACCCTCACCACCAATACCTCCTTCTGAAGGTCCTGAGCAATGGGACAGGCGTCATAATGTGGAGGGACATCAAAAAGGAAATGAGAATAGAAGTAGAAGGAATCCCCATTGCCTGCAGCCAATGTCAATCCTGGGTGTCGAAACGATTTAGCACCATTGGAGATGTGCCAAAATCTCGTGCAAACCAGATACAGTGCAGCATATTACTCAGTCGCGGAAAACCTTGCTTGTACAGCTATGGTACCACCTCAATGCAGCGGCACCTGAAAGCGAACCACCAGGCAGTTATTTGGAGAGTTGTCCCTTTTCAAGCAGGCAGTAGGTTATTGTCCTCTACAGCATCCTCTGCATCTGCTCCTACCACTACTAAGCCGCTCAAGTGGCACAGCGAGTAGAGCGCTCGCTTTGACATCTGTGCAGAGCCTGCTAACGCAGGTTCGAATCCCGGCAGGGCCAAACTCAGCCTTTCATCCTTCCAAGGTCGATAAATGAGCACCACACACCGTGGGTAATAATAAGCAGCGCTCAGATACCCGAGGGTTCGTAGCGCTATATAAATGCCAAATTAATTATTATTTTTATTAATTATTATTATTATTATTATTATTATTACTAGGGACACTACAGTGGACTACCGTGTCCCGCAAGCAGCCTTGGAGCACATATGCAGCGCAACAGACCCCTACCTTTCAAAGGTGACTGTATTGTGCATATGCTGCGATGCAGTACTGTGTAGGGAAGAACATTTGCAAAGTGCTTTTGAGGCGTCAGTCCGGGAGCATGACAAACACTGCCCCGACCTAAGTAAGGTGCACCCCACATCTTCTGCTCTCCAGGTACGATTTATTATCCCTGTGGTTGGTACCCTTTCCCAAATCTCCCTTCCACTGCTGCCTTTTCTGGCGTGTCTTATAACAACATCAAACATGCTACACAGCCAGAAGGTGAGGGGGGTGGGGGAGACAAAAAGGCTCTTTTCAGAGCCACCTTGCACTGTTGAAAAATAGAAGTTCATTGCCAGCAAGCAGGCGATGACGCTGCCTATAAGCTCCACGTACCGAGATGGCAACAATGGGCGGCGGAACGCTGTCAAAATCATTGTACGCATTTGCAAAATTAAGTGGTGGCTCTGAAAAGAGCCTTCTTGTGCCCTTTGTATTTGCAACGTTAAAAGTGGTGAACAACCACTGGGAAAATGCTTCCTACACTTGCAGGAAGCGCTGCACAGCATTTTGGATATTATGCAGAAAATGCTCATTGCCAGCATCAGTCAGATGAACTCCATCTGAACGATACATTTTCGTACTACGAAATGTAATGTTTTCAATGTGGAAAGAGAACATGCCAACGTCACGCAAACAGTCTTGTTCACATTGCGCCACGCTTTTTCCATTTGTGGGCCACAGAAGGAAGAACGCAGCCACATCTGTCTCTGGGCAATGCGAGAAAAAATGATGTGCGATTTTGGAAACATTTCCATAAGTTGCCGAAATGTCTCCTTCATTGGAAACTGCAGTGAAATGTTGGTAACATGCCCTAAACTGTTCCCTTCACAATGAACAATAATAATGTCTGGACGAGGAAGCGTCACCAAACTGGCACAAAGAGGATCCACTTCATCCCACGTATTTAGTGCACATCGACATTATGGAAACCAAGGTGTGCTGTCAGTGCACAGCGTTCTGTGTAAACTTGTAACCAATGTATCCACGACTCGCCCAACAGCTATATAGTCTGCCTACTAAACGGCACACCTGTCCCCATAGCCATGTCCACTCCTATTGGCAAACAGACGTTCTGGCACAATCTGTTGCTACACACCACACCCACGAAATCATATTGACCAATCCCAAGTCCTGCACAGTCCCATTTCCATGGCAGCCACCCTCAAAACACCTGGATGTAGCACGTGCGCACCCCCAAAAGGCGCGTCTAGCGCCAACATAATGCCCTGTGTACGGGCTGCACAAACACATTTTAAGCGTCATAAAAAGTGGGTGTCTTCGTATAAATTGTGAAAAGTTTTTTTTTTCTATTTTTGCTAAAGGCACTGTCATGATGCCTACCCCCGGGCATCCGGATCAAGCCCAACAGCCCCGGGAGCAGGCATCCAGATATTTAATAAAACCCCAGCAGCCCCGGCTGGGGGCTGCCTGGGTTCAGTCCTGGCGCCTTAGGCGCCAGGCTCATAATAGAAATCAGACCATGCTGACAACGTGAGGCCTGGATGGGACTATTTTACTACAGGGACTATTTTTTACTCGGATGTGGTTCTAGGGACTTCTTACCTGGAACTGCTTTGGAGGCTTTTTAAACCACGCCCGAACAGCAGCACATGCTTCACGTTATTCTGCATCCAGCAGCGTAACGCTCACCATGCCTGCAGTCAGCATCCAGTCTTCAGCCACGCCCGTCTCGAATCCAGAGCTCCTAGCAATAGAAGAAAGAAGAAGGAATGGTTAGAAAACAGACATTAATGCAATCCTTACCTGAATTCCGGATCCATTGCGTCTTCGAACTGAAAAAGACATTATTCTACACGCGTCGCATCGCCAACTGCAGCGCCGCGCCATACTCACCAGTACTCACAGCATTTTTTGATCCGGCGCAGCCTCCATCATTTTCTCCGCCGAATTCAAAAGAAACAAAAGGTGAGCGAGAGAGCCAACAAATACAACCTCTCCACCATAGACTTACCTGATTAACAACCGGAGGCATTATTCTGTAACAAACCGCAACTTCTTACGCCGCACCTGTAAGGAGAGAGAAACCAGCAATTTAAACACATGCATCTTTGAACGGACAGTGTTGGGTAATACAGACTCTTATCTGAACACCATCAGCTGCCACAAGACAATCTTCCCTTGGACCCAGCTGCAACACAAGAAAGGAATGTACAAGAGTGAATATCGGATATATTGAACTCTTTGAACTTTATACTTACGGGTTACCAACTGGAACCTCAGAGTCAATATTCATCCGGAACTCTCCAAACGCCTTCAAACCAGTGAAGTAACTGGTATCTACGCGCCCCTGCAATTCACGCAGGATGGAGAGCTCATCATTTACAAACATAAGGTGAGCTTACTGAAAGTGAATATGGTGGTGATTAGTGGGGAGAAGACTGGGGTGCCATAACTAAAATCCACAGGTGGCTAAATCCCTTTCTACACTTGCAGGAGTATACTTCTACGGGTCAAGCAGACGAGATTAGGCGGTCCAGTCTAGTCTGTCATCTCTGCACTACGCTTCACGTTGGAGGAGGTCGCAGCTGTCCGGGTCCGATCGACGCCCCTGTGGGAGCAAGGTGAGCGTGGGGAAAGAGAAGAGGGTGGATGTTCCCAAAAATGGGGAACTCCCGTCCCCTGCACACTATCTGAGATCTGTATATACAGAAAAATAATTTGACAATGAGGTGTGCTCTAAGAAGACAATGATCTCCCCTGCACCTCAAATTTTCTTAAAATCAAAAAATCAAAATACCTAGAATTCTAAAAAATAATCTGGATACAATTACCATCCCAAATAGAGGTGTGCATAGTGTTGTACACACTGAGCGAGGTGAGCGTAACAGGCACGTGTAAAGAAACCCCCTTTTGTGTGCTCCTTGTTGTTAGGGGTTGCTCTCGGCTTGTCCTCCGTACAATACTACACGTGTGTTTGCAGCATACATTGTACATAGTGCAGAGATTACTAATTGCAATAGGGTAAATAAAATTTGCTGCCATTGACAAACGTCACACTGCAAGCACCAACGTTCTCATGGGCACAAAAGAACATACTAGCATGCAACACAAAAGCAGACATACACGTAAATCGCTAAACCGTAGTCCCATTTCCATGGCAAGCACATTACAAAAGACGGTATGTAGCACGTGCGATTTCCTCAACTACTGCGAGGGCCGCGCCCCAGTAAAGCAGGGCCAGTCCTTCTTCCCTTTCAAGTACCCTTTTAGCAGAACTCCCTGATTGGCTACTGTTAAAGTATTACATACGCATCCACCAATTACATACAAGAGCTGTGCATGTAACGCTATCACCTCTATTGAACAGTGCATAACAACCGCTAAACACGCAGAAGTGAAATGTCCTGTAAATCAAAAAAACCTGCACGAGAAATTACTGTACAACGATCTACGTGGTCTGCACCCACAAAAATCAGCATCGCTACCCATCAACATGCCTAGTAGGTATTACTATTTTTTCTATAATACAGTGCCAACTGTGTTATAAGTGCATAGCAACATGGTACCTAAGTGTGAATCTCTGTAACGTATTCAAAGTTTGTACTGTTATGTCTCCCATCACCTACCATTAAATTGCTCCTATAGTGGTAGGTGGTGGCAAAGGTACCATTTGCCCACAACAGCCATTGGTGTACAGAAACGGTTACTCTGTTCTTTTGTTCCGTCATTTTTACATTGCTTTTCCCCATTGAAGCACCTCCTATCAAATTTGTTCAAATCGCACACAAAATTATCAGGCATCCTTTCCCACCTAACTATGAAAAGTACATACATTTCAAGCATAACGACAGTTTCCACCCGCAAGTCATCGATAACAACAGCAGTTAACCAATAAAAAAAGTAATGTCCACATTCACAACAGTTTCATTCGTAAATGTGTATACTTAAATTAAAATCCAGAAGCAATGCCTGTACTCATGTAGTAAGCATGCATATGCAAATAACTGCATGCAAATGGACGCCCAAAAACATTCTGCTTTGCACTCTGTATATCTTTCTGCACCTTGTGTGTCATCCTTCCACAATGCGCAGTACTACATTTTGCAAGTAAATAAGCCTACACTAATACACACACCTAAACTTCCAAATAGCCCACCTACTCCCTTAACAAATATGCTTATAATAATTATAATTTAGCATTTATATAGCGCTACAAACCCTCAGGTTTCTGAGAGCTGCTTATTATTACACACGGTGTGTGGTGCTCACTTATCGACCTCGGAAGGATGAAAGGCTGAGTTTGGCCCTGCCGGGATTCGAACCTGCATCAGCAGACTCTGCACAGATGTCAAAGTGAATGCTCTACTCGCTGTGCTATCAAACCGGCACCCAAGTGCCTATTCAGATTGTAATCCTTCCTTTTATACATACACACACACACACTTCGTCTTCCGGCAAACACATCCCCCATATAGTTTTCAAGAATGTAATTTTCAAATGTAAGCACTATGCCATTAGCCAACATATTTTCTTACAATCTTCTTATACAGGAGCAGTACCCACCTGGGTCTGGAAAACCACTGGAGTGTACACTTCAAAATACAACCTACAATAAACCTAGTTTTAGAAGAGCTGGCTATGTTGGTCAGGTCTAATATGGCGACATCTTTAATGAGTAAAACATGCTCTTTTCTCTACAACTGTTTCCCTTTGGTCGCATCCCCTTGGGTGGTGGTTTAGCCAAGCGAGAACCACATATAAATGGTTAAGTAAAGAGAAAAGATCCCAAGTTGAGACTGCGCCCAGTTTTTTCAACAAGTGTTTTATTATATTGATGCCCTTAGTGATGACAGGTGTTTCGGTCCCTCTTGGACCTTTCTCAAATCAAGGCTAGTTTAATCAATCAAAAGAAAAGGTCACAAAGTTATACAGATATTTACAAAATAATATGAAAGCCAAATTAAAAAATATAATATATATGTTCATTCACATGTTTAACCAATTATTACAGTATTTGATGGGTTAAAGCAAACCATAATAAATAACAACAGTTATTAAATCAAAGTAAACCAAAATGCCAGACAAAAAAATGGAATGGGGAATAGGGAGGAATGTCGGGGGTCAGGAGGTAGACAAAACCACATTTTTGTTATTCAATGCTACATGTAGTGTCACATCGAAAATCAAGGATAGTTGGATTCAAGTTGTCTCTTTTACCTTATTTTCATCTACTACCCCTTATGGGTTAAAGCAAATAGTAGTTTCTCTTCGAGTCTCGGGTTAGATCCCTTCGAAAAAATACAAATCAAAGAGGTCACCTCCAATTGTGTGTGCTGGCTTACCATAGTTATCACCTAATATTGCAAGATAGTAATTCTGTAACTCCTCAAGGTAAATGTGTTTCTTTTAACTCTTAAGCGTTAAAATATTGTGAATCCTGTGCGTTATCCATCAATTTCATACATACATTTTCGAGAGAATAATGCCCTTTTATTGCCTTTCCATATCTTATTCCTTCTATAGAAGTATTAATTGAGGTTTACAAATCATTCTTAACTGACTATGTATTCTGGCTTTTATAAATGCTCTGATAGTAAAACCTGTGCACGCGATAATGCCGCGCACGGCAAGACAATAGTAGTGCTGCCGGGCGTTTATAACTTAGTCCCGAAGGGACGGCAGGCCTTTCTATCAAGCGCAGCGTGTGCTGCACTTGCAGGACAGTCTTTTACCTGACAGCCTTATTCTCGCTCTAATCGCGTGCCGTAGATTCTCCTGAGGGGGCTGCCCGGCGCCCAATCCCTCATTATTGTGTTCGTGTTGTCATGGAAACGGATCCTAGCCCTGGTCCGTTTTCTAAATGAATGACAGCATTTCTCCTATGTTCTCGTGGCGGCCATTTTAAGCTAGTGTTTATAACATTACTCTGGTGTATTTCGGACATGTTTCGTATTAAATTTCATTCGCCATATCTTTTAATATGTTTTCTGAAATTACTAAAACTTACTATGCCATGTACTGCATCATTCAGAAAATAAATTAACAATGTTAAGTACTAACGAAACTTTTTAAGAAACCCGTATTCTTTACAATTACGTAATGGTTGCATGCTTGTCAATAATGGGTTCTAGTCTCATTAAATGGGTTATTATTTAGGCAAGTAACTGCTTAAGGTCAGTTGTATAATATTATATTAACTGTTATCATTCCCCATCAGTGCCAGTAGGAGCATTACAATTCTCATATGAAAATACATTACTAGAATGCCGTACTGAAACCTGTCCAGGGAGATAAGTACAATTATACACATTACAAAATATTCATGATAGTTCATTGGAACAAATAAAGTTATGCAAGAGAAATGGGTCCTCTAAAGAAAGGACACCATTTCATTGTCCATGTTTAATCCAAGTACTGTAGAGTTCAGTTTGCAAATTATTCTCGCTTCTGCTTGTCTTAGTTTCTTTTCTTTATTTCCATCTCTTTTGCCTATTGAGATCTTCTCAAGGCCAATAAATCGTAATTCAGCTTTGTTAGCCATCTGATGTTTTTCCGGCCAATGGTAGTCTCGGATCTTGGCTGTCAATTTTGGCTAGATGTTCTCTGACTCGTATCCTAAGTTCTCTGATTGTGCTACCAATGTAGACCAAATTGCAAACACATATAATTCCATATACTACATAGTTTGATCTGCAGTTGATTGGTTGTAAAATCTTCAGTGTTTTATTATTAGTGCCAGTAAATGTATCCGTTTTGTTGTGTGCAAATTTGCACATTGTGCATGTACCACACTTTCTAAAGCCATTTGTAGATGTTTTAAGCCAGTTTGTTAGTTCTTCCCTAGTCAGGTCTAGTAGATTTGATGGACTCAATTTGTTATTTATGGTTGGTGCCTTTTTGTATATAATCCTTGGTTTGTCGTCCACATTATTCGCGATGTTCTCGTCCAGTTTAAGAAGGTGCCAGTGTTTTGCTAGTATTTTGTACAAATTTCTGTGGTCACTAGTGTATCTGTTGATCAAGCCTATCGTTGATTGCTCCATCCCTTTAGTCTTTGGTGTTAGTGTATGCTCTTGAGTTAGTGTTAAGCTTTTTTCTAATGCTCTTTTGAGACATTGTTCTGAATAACTTCTTTCCAGAAACCTGGATGTTAATAGAGTGCATTCCTTCTCGAAGTGTTCATTTGTTTGGCAATTTCTTCTTGCTCTTATAAATTGACCTGTAGGTATGTTCAAGATTGTTGGTCTATAGTGGCAGCTCCCTGCGTGGAGAGTTGAATTCACTTCCGTTGTTTTCCGATATGTACGGGTTCTGATCTGATTGTTGTCAATGTACAGTGTGAGATCGAGAAAATCTATGCTTGTCTCATTGCAGTTGCCCGTAAATTGTCTTCCCATTTGATTGATTCTGTCTTTAAAGTGTATGAAGTCTGAGGTTGTACCTTTCCATATTATTAATACATTGTCAATGTATCTCATCCAATGCACAAGTTCTCTCTCATATGCATTGTCTTTGTAGATGATTGTATCTTCAAACAGGCCCATGAAGATGTTAGCTAGGGCCGGGGCATATTTAGTGCCCATAGCTACGCCCTTTGTTTGTCTAAAAAAGTGATTGTCGAAGTTGAAGATATTACTTTTAAAAGGACAATTCCAACATTTCTTTCACCCTTTGGATTTGTAGGTACATCGATGCAGAATCCTCCTTAAAGGTGTGATCAATTGCTTTCAAGGCCCATGTATGCTGGATCGATGTATAACGTGCACATACATCCAAAGTCGCAAGTTGATAATTGCTTTCCCAATTTATGCTCCTCAACTTTAGGATGACATCAGTAGTGTCCTTTATATATGACTTCAATCTCATTGCTCTTGGTTTTAGGCTGTTATCCAAATATTGAGAAATGTTCTCTGTTGCCCAGCCTATTCCACTGAGGATAGGTCATCCTTCTGGTATATGTTCGTAACTCTTATGTATCTTGGGCAAAAAAGACATGATTGGTATCGTGGGTTCTTTAATTGTGAGAAAGCTCCTTTCATCGTCCGTAAGTAGACCTCTGTGGTCCCAGATCTTAATTTGTTGCTCCAAGTTAAGTACTATTTGTTTCGCTGGATTAGAAAGTAGTACTTCATAACAATCTGGGGTACTGAAATGCTTTCTTGCCATTTCCAAGTAGTCTTCTCTATTCATAATGACAATGTTTCCGCCCTTGTCTGCTTCTTTTATCACAATTGAGCGGTCAGTCTCTAGAGTCCTGTGTGGTCAAGTTATGTTTGGTTCTCGTTTGTTGTCTTTTCCAATCCGTCTGATACAATTCTTGTGATACCGCCTTGTAGAAGGTGTCTATGAAGTTATCCGCTGCAAATTGTGGTACAAATTTGGAGACAGGTTTAAGCTCTTTAGTTGATAGTATGTCTGATTCCACATTAAGGTCTCTTAGTACTTCATTAATATCATAGTTCGTGGGCTCTGCAATGGATCTGAGTAGGTGTATCTCCTCTATTTCCTTAATACTCAAATCGCTCCGTTGTATCTTAGGTTGTGATTGGTAATTCCCTGGTGCTTTGGTGGCAAAGAATTTCTTCAATTTCAATTTACGTACAAACTTGAATAGGTCTATATGTAAGTCTGTTTCATTATGTTTCGCCGTAGGGGCGAATGACAATCCTTTATTGAGTAACTGTTTTTCTTCAGGTGTTATCTCTCTTCTGGATGGGTTCAGGACAAGATTTGGTGTTATTTGGTTCTGTTTAGTTCTTTCGTGTTTGCTCTGGTAATCCTTTTGTTTGTGTTTCCTTGTAATCCTGGATTCGTTGGATCTTGCGCCCCCCCCTCCTTCCTCTCCTCCTGGTGTACTGATAGTTGCTTCTGTGTTCCCAGGTAACTGAAAACTGACTAGTTTGGGTGCAAAGTTCCTATTACCTTTCTTGTATCTTTTTATTTGATTCATGAAGCCTGAGGTCGTTTTCCCACTTACATTTGTCTTCTCTGTTGTATCTTCCGCAGTAAGTGCTTCCCCTTCTGAATCTGTTTCCGAACTTACAGATGATGTGTTATTTAGTCTGGAAGGTATAGACCCTGTCTTCCTAATAATCTGATAATCTCTCTCGTCTCTGTAGTGTTTTCTTAGTTTTCTAAGTTTAACTTCATTCTGGTAAATCTTAAGAATGTTGTGCATAGTGTTACAATAAACCTACTCTCAGCAATCAACAAAGTAAGTACAATACCAGCATACTCTTGTATATCTTACTAAACTAGTGCACTATTGTTGTACTGTAGCATATATGTGCGCCCATCCACCAGTATGTACTTCATTGTTACTGATCACACCTCTACAGGTTTTAAGTGTTTGCTATGTCACCAACATTAGAGTAATGCCCACATACTAACATACTGTCCCCAGCCTAAACTTACATACCACTGCACAGCGACACACTTGCAGTTAAATGGCTGCCTACCCTCCCATTCACCCAATGACGCACAGTGCACACATATACATGTGTAAATCTGCATACCCACACTTCCCTTTCTTCAGCAACAGCTACTGCACAATGCCTACCAAACGGCAACACCGTAGAAAGCAACAGAGAAAGAGAGCCATGCAACCTATAAACACAGAAAGTAGCCATCCACTGCAAGCTCAATGTGAACAGAAAGGTGAGGGAGAAGAGGTAATTTAGACATTAAGGAAAACGGATGCATCTACCAGTAAAGACAGTGTAGGTGATCAGGCTAAATGCGAGAATAAAATGAAAACCACTAAGTACAGTGCAACGCACACTACTGCTAAGAGAGCACGTACACATGGTAATGTAATCACAAGCAAGCATTCTAAAAAAGTAATTTTACAAAACATGTTCCACCACAGAGTCCTTCAGAATCTTAGGAGTAGAGGGCAAAAATCACGCTCAACCCTCAAAACCTACAGCAGAAAAGTCATCCTAGAAGCTCTTGTAAACAGTGCTATAAGAGTGAAACGTAAATTGTTTATAGTTATTTTGAAGAGAATGAAACCACTAACAAAATTAATTGGCAAATTGCAAGCACTGCTTCGAAACAAACGCAATGTCAGCATAGATACCTTTGGCCAGATCTGTACAGGTGAGTGGAGTCACACCACTAACACAGAGCCATACTTCAATGAAGAAATCATACAAACAACAACAAATTAACCAAATTGTCTTACATCGGAGTGGACAATGGTATTTTTGGGTGCGGTACCATAGGAACTATTTTACCCGGACTACTTTCTTGAAGTTCTTTAAACCATACCCGACTGGGATAACACGCTTTGCGTTACTTTGCAATTCTGCAACGTGACGCTCACTGTGTTCAGCTGCACCCTCGAACCTCGGAAGAACAGCATCTGTAAAGGAGAGAAAGGACATTGTTAGCAGCAGCAGCTCACCTGTAATTTCTTCGTTAACTGTCCACGGCTCTTAAGATCAGCATCCTGGAACCAGCGCTCCTCCCGAACCAACGGATCTGCAAAAAAGAGAGAAACAAGGTTATAAGACATTTTAACAATTTAATGAACGGTGCCGACAAGCTTACCTCGCAACCCGCTTCGCGACCAGCATCGCCTCAGGAATTCCATGCACCGGGTGAGCACCGCGACATGTGGGAAGACAAGACAACAGGTTAGCAAGAGGCAAGGCATCATAGCGCTGCGCTTAGCACCTACTCACCGCATTAAGGCGCTCTAAAAACGCCATTACTTACCGGTGAGACCCAATTCAGTCTATGCCACATATTGGGCTTCCGTGCAACGAAGAAAGAGAAAAGACATTAGTTAAACCAAAAAGGCATGCAAAGACAATAATATAGCACAGCAATATGACCTACCTAAAAGACGCAAAGCAGCGCAACGCGCCCCTGCCAAGAAGGCAGGACGGAGAACACACCGGCATTAAAAACAAGGTGAGGAGAGGTCCAGTGAGGCTGCGGGTATACCGGATGGTGGGAGACTGTTTACCCCAGTTGCACAGTCTTGAACATTGCCCATCTGTATTCCAGGCAGAACCCTCCCGCTGGTCACACCTGGGAACCGCAGAGAAGGATACCTGAGTCCCAATTGCTGGGTGGCGTCCCCGTGGAACCAGGTGAGTGTAACAGAAATGGGCCCTGCAGGCTCCACTGAGTGGCAGGTAAGTGTGTACCACAAAAGAGTCACCAGAGGTCAGCAAAAAGCGGCTTGTCAAGGTAGGTGAGGAAACCAACAAGTACCCAGGAACAAGACATACGGACCACTAAGGCCCGAAAGTAGAAAGAACGTGGATGCGGGTAAGAGAGAGAGAGAGTAACAGAAGAGCGAGTTAGGAATAAACAAACCTCTGGAAGAGGAAGCCAGAGCAAGAGGAAGAGACCGGCACACCCAGAGGTACGCCGCAGAGAAGAAGAAAGCGGTGCACCGGGAGGCACGCCACGGAGCAAATAGGGAGAGAGATTGAGACGTCCCGGGAAGGGAAACAGCGGGACAGGGGAGGAAAAACTAGCATGAGAGCAACTGAGGAAAAGCAGGGGCAGCAGCACAGCTGACAAAGCAGGGTTACAACGCACAGTGTTCCGGGAGGGCATGGCTAATATGCCTCCCCGGACGCTGTAGTTGCAACACGAGGGTCGCCATCCCATAATGGCCGCTCTGCTTCACTAAGGTGCTCCTCACCTGTGTTCAAACCAGCCTCTACAAGGTTGCTCAGGATTGCCCATGCCCACAACAGTTCAACAGGGAGCTATAACGTGTTATCCCTTTCGCCTAGCCAGCGATCCGGTCAGTTTGTAAGACTATATGATTGCTGCATTCCAGTTACCCACTGCCCACAAGCCTCGCAACTGAACTACCACACCTACCATGCCCACCAACCAGTCACACGTTTCACCTGGTGCATCCTACGTCACCATGTATTCACTGTCAAATTCACTAATAGTACTAGTTATCTTATATGTTTGAAATCTTATGGTCCTGTAGACGCCTAACTGCATTTTGTCTGCCTATGCCTCTGCCCTTGCTCTTGCTCTTGCTCTTGCCTTTGTTGCCTGCCCTGTGTCAATGCCATTTGAAATGTAATCATTATAGACCATTGTGCCTATGCTACTTGAACCTTATTCATTGCAGCCCATTGTGCCTATGCTACTTGAACCTTATTCATTGCATCCCAGTGTGCCTATGCTACTCGAACATTAGTCATTGTAGCCCATTGTGCATATGCTGATTTCTGCCCATTGTGCCCATTTGAAGTAGCCTCTTTCAGCTTATTGTGCCTATTGGAATTTAGCTTCCACATCATGAGTAGCACACCCTGTAGCCTGCTATTGTACTCACTCCTAATCATCACCCACCAGAGCTTCCCCACAGCGCTCCCCAGAGCCCTAAACAAATCTTCCATAACCTCCCTAGCTACCGGTACCACTATCGAACAGCCGGATCTGAGTCCCTCAATGGAGTTTCCTAGTAACACATGTAGTCTACTCGTCAGAAATTCCAGGCTCCGAGCTAGACTCTCGAGACTTCATGAGCTCCTGACTAGAACCCTACCTCCCACCAACAAAAGATCTAACATCCAGAAGGCAAATATCTTAAATCTCAACAGCCTGAGACCTCTCCCCACCCTTACCAAAAAAGAACCGTCCCATCCGACTGCCTCCCTCCTCAAAGGAGGACTAATAAATGCCAGATCCCTGACCGCACATGCCACAGACATCTGCGATTTGATAGTGCTCGATAACGTGGAATTCCTCGCTATCACAGTGTCATGGCTGCATGACGCAGCAGGACCCCTACTCTCCCTAGCAATCCCGGAAGACTACACGATATTCAGGCAAGATAGCAATGCCGCCACAGCGCATATTGGTTCTATCATCTCGAAGACTAGCTTAGGTATGAGAATTACGCCTACCATAGCATCCGATTCATGCGAAATGCTCACCATCAAACGTCCTTTAGCTAGCTCCCAAACACTGACTATCCACCTCATCTATAGACCACCTGGACCCGTAGGGACATTTGAGGAGGACATCCACAACCTTCTTTCTAACAACCTTAAAACCTCTTCCCAACTACTTGTCCTAGGGGTCTTCAACTTGGGTTTCAATGACCCTCTAGATAAAAATGCCACCACCATTGGCAACTCTCTTTCCAACCTGGGTATAACGCAAACATTTCTAGAAGCCACTCACAATAAAAGGGAGAATCCTTGATTGGTTAGCAGACTACAACTGCACCGCCAATATCAAAGCCATTGTCCCTCAACCCTGGACAGACCACTTCTTCTTGTCATTTGAATTATCTACCTCCAGACCACCTCCGCCAGTATCTATCATGGCCCCGCCATGCCTAACAAGAAATAAAAAGAGCATCACCAGAGATAAAGTGATCCCGGCGATTCTACCCATCCTTAAACGATTAGAGGATCATTTAGACCCAGAAACATTAAACAACGAGTATAACAAAATTATGTTAACCACCTTGACAACATTTCCCCTCTGAAGCTTAGACCAAGTAAACCTAAATCTCACCTAAATAAATGGTTTAGCCCTGAACTAAAGGATCTGCGACTACTTAAGAGGAGTTGCGAAACAGCTTGGAGGCTTATCCCCTCAGAAGATCAGAAAATGAAACTAACAGAAATCTCCCCCCAATATAAAAAGAAATCCATTTGGCCAAGCAGAACTCATTCAACAAGTGTATATCCAATGCTAATTCAAGCATGAGGGAACTGTTCACCATCCTCAAGGAACTAGAGTCACCCACCCCCACTCCAGATATATGATCCAAAGATAAAACTTGGTGCTCTGATATTCAACAAGCACTATCAAATAAAATCTTCTTACTCCAAACGAAAATAGCCACACAAAAAAAAGCCTCCCTCACACAACCACCCAAGATTTGCAACCCAATTATAGACTGTGCTCCAAAGGAACAGGACCCAGCTGCACGATTTATGTTCTCTAAAACATCTATCCTTGAGGTGGAGAAAGTCATCCTCTCTCTCAAGTCTTCAAACTGTCAGGGCGATACCTGCCCTGCCCAGCTCATAAAAGATGCTGCTAGGGATCTTTCCCCATTTATTTCAAAACTTGTCAACTCCTCATTCACGTCCGGCACTGTGCCCACCAACCTAAACAATATTGGGTACTACCGCTGCTCAAAAAGCAAACGCTAGACCCACTTATACCCACAAACTACAGTCCCATCACGACAGTTCCTTTTCTGCTTAAAATCCTGGATAAGATTGCTTATAATCAAATTCAAAGTTTCCTGAAACAACACAAACTCTTGGGAGAGCGCCAAGTCAGGATTCCGTCCCCAACACGGCACAGAGACTGCCCTCATTGATTTGAAGGCACAAATAGATGATCTAAGAGATAAAGGAAAAATGGCTCTCGTCTTGCTGTTGGACCTCTCAGAGGCATTTGACCTCGTGGACCCTGGGGTACTTTGCAGCCATTTAGACTCTGCTGCACATTTCTCCAGAGAGGCCATAACTTGGATTGAATCCTTTCTTAGCGACAGGACCATGAGGGTGTTTTCCCCATCGGCAGCGGCTGACCCGATCCCCATCCTGTGTAGAGTGCCTCAGGGTTCCTGTGTCTCCCCTACTCTATACAACATATTTATTAAGCCCCTTTTTGATGATCTGGACCTTCTTGGTGTCACCTACACTAACTATGCAGATGATACCCAGATTCTCCTCCCACTTTCCGGGGATTATAATAAGGATTTTGCTTTGGTAAATAGGGTGTATATCATCATCCAGGCATGGATGGCAACCCACGGTCTATGCCTGACTGATGATAAAACGGAGCTTATCATCCTAGGGACTCATTCTAACCTCAAAAATCTAAGCCAGGACTACACCTCATTTGAGATTGATGGCAATATCATCAAGGTGTCTAAAGAGGTGAAGACACTTAGCTTCTATCTGGACACCACCCTCTCTTTCGACTAACAGGTGAAGTCTCTGGCATCGGCCACCTCTTTCACATGCAAGCTCATTAGAGCAGGCAAACAATTTATCTCTGACAGCAACTGCCTTATCTTAGCGAGAGCATTAATCCTCTCTAGGCCCGACTATTGTAATGCCCTCTACATTGGAGCCAATAAATCCATCACCCATCGTTTTCAAATTTGACAAAATAACGCCCTGCGAGCTGCCCTTGCTGTGTCCAAAAGATTGCATATTTCAAAGATCAGGCACCAAAACAACTGGCTGTGCACCCAAAATAAAATCAATTTAAAAGTAGCATCCCTTGTTCACAAAGCCCTGAACAATGCCACACCGAACTATCTCACAAACAAACCTCACAAAAAGAAACCATACACGCCCAGCTAGAACCTCAAATGCCAATAGCCTCATCATACCAAGATTTATGCTAACTAAGGCGGGGGGGAAGCAGCTTCCAGGTTCGAGCGGCTCAACTATGGAACTCACTGCCTCACCCTTTACGTGAGGTGCAGCCCTTTCCGAAATTTAGATCCAACTACATTAATCTGCTGAGTTCTGCCAATGATTAGCCCACTAGCGCCTACTCATCCTCACGAGACCCCAGTATAGACATATTACTGTCCTGCCTATTTTTGCTCTTATGGACTTCCTCACTCTGCCCATCTGGCAGATGAGCGAATGTCCATTTAGTGCCTATACATATACTGTCCTCATTGTACTTTGTACTCACTATGCCTTTTCGTAAACTGCAATTGCCGTCTACTGTAATTTACTGTATTTTGTATTCTGTATGTAAAACATGACCATACCCTGTAACTTAAGCTTTGCATTTTCTGTATTGCTGCGCCCGGCTACCTTCAGGTTTGGTGCGCATTATAAGTGAATAAAACAAACAAACAAACTAGACCGCTGCTAGAAGGACGTGTAAGGCGTGATGGAACCACTAATGGCCGACGTGTAGCCACACACGGGAGCACAGGCGCCACGGCATGCAGCATGAAAAAGAGTTCTTAAATCATACAAAGACATACAAACAATACCTAGAAGCGATCCCAACAGCCAGAACATTCTGAAGAACAAATTATTAGACACATAGTACTCAAACAGGAGTAGTACTTTAGAAGCCTTGTGCTTGTACCAGATAGCCCAAAACTTCTTATACAAAAACAACAACAAATGAGGAAAAGGGTAGATACAGAGTAGAAAGATTTGAAGGCAGCCTGGTGAAATTTACCAAATGCAGCCCAATTAATCATATGAAGTTGTCCTTAAAAACTCCTCCACACAAAGAACTGTACTACATGGCTCTACTGCAACTTTTCAAACCATGGCGAAAAGAAGAAGATTTATTAGCCACCTAACCTCCTAAGAAGATGCTTTCAATGCCACTGAAAGTACAATTACAGATGAAAACTCTACACGGTACAAAACCATATTGGACAGTGAACGCCAGCAAGAAAAAGAACTTCAAGTACAACTAAATGTAGACGCTTCAGAGAGCAGTGAACCTTCGCAAACAGGCAGCCAAGAACCACTCATAGCAAATGAGGCAGAATTAGCCATGATGGAGTTAACCACCACTATGCTTCAGTATGAGCACTCTACATAAGAGTTGGCAGTCCTGAAATCCTAACTAAACAATGAACAGCGTACCATTTTTGCAGAGGTAGGTGAAACCATTGAACATGGTATACAGCACGAAAGTAAAACTTGCACCCGTGACAACTACAAACCTGTACTGCTGCATCCAAGTGGTGAAGCTGAGTCAGGTAAAGCATTCTTAATAAAAATTGCTACTAAATACCTCCAGCAATTAACAAACAACAACCTTTATGCAGTTATAACCGCCCCTACAGGTTTGGCTGCCTACAACATAGGTGGAGTCACTGTGCACCGATTGCTACTCCTTCCAATAGAACACCAAAACAAATTAGAGTACTATAAACTTTCAGCAGATGAGCGGAGCATGGTCTCCAACCTAATGTTGGCTATGATTCACCTCAGATTGCAAGAAGTCCTCAAAACAGACTACGAAGAACTCTTTGGAGGAAAACATGTCATTGTTTTTGGAGTTCTCCTTCAATTGACACCCGTCAAAGGTGAACTTATCTTCAAAACTTCAGGACACAAACAGTGCCGTAAAAGTCTTTGAAGCAATCGGGAATGTAAATCTCTGGCAACATTTCCAATACAGAGAATTAACTCAAAACATGCGTCAGTCTGCAGACCTCACCTATGCCAACATTTTAAAAACATACGGATTGGTGTACTATCAAAGGAGGCGCAGTTTACTCTCAATAGTAGATGCATCCATGAGATGTACGGGCGTAACACATGTGCTACTGATGTCATGTAACAAATAGCTCAGAAAAATGTCAGCTGTATGGTCTTAATACCAACTCTAGCAAGCTGTGCACAATTTAATGCAACAATGCTGCAAAAAGAAAAAACAACCACTAGTGGAAATTCATGCCACAGACAAACTGGACGTACACGGTATGACAATACCTATGTATCAACAAGGCATAGCACGACTACAAGCCTTAGAGAAATCTCCAACACAGCTGGTTTATAGAAAATGTTGACATTATGTGTCAACTGTAGAGTTATGCTAAAGCGTAACATTGACGTAGAGCAAGATTTAGTTAATGGAGCACTTGGTAAAGTTGTTGGCTTCCAGACATACCCACGGAACAACAGCATTCAGTTTGTAAACATCAAGTTTGATAAACTTTCAAAAGTCAAAAATACTGGACGCACAACTGCGCGATTCCTTCTTTTCAAAGACATGTACGTACGCAGAGAACAGTTTTCTCTGTCGCTAGCTGATGCAGTAACTATTCATAAATCGCAAGGTCTAACCTTAGATCAAGCATTGATTGATATTGGCAGCACAGTCTTCAAAGAAGGAACGAGTTACGTAGCACTGTCACGGCTACGTACACCGGAAGGATTTTATCTAGTTAATTTTGATGCAACTGCAATCAGTGTAGAAATTCCTTACATCATAGAGTACAATACACTACAGGCACTGTACACACCCCATCTAAAAATGTACCCTATTCCTCAAAAACCCAAAGGTTTGAAAAGAAGGCTCATTCCATCTGAAGTACTAAATGATTCTGACACAGTACCATCAAAGAAATTGAAAGAAGCTCACACTACAGAAACTACCAAAAGAACATACAAAAGGAGTAAAATAAACAAACCACATCCAACTGCACCCGCAACAAAAAAAGCCTCTCCAAAGAAACCACGTACCCGTCAATCCAAGGGCTCAGACACAGAAGTGCCTGGCCCATTAAAAATGTTCAATACAACAGGTGTTAATTGCTATGCAAACGTAACAATGTTCTATTCCAAATACCAGCAGTTGTTGAAAACATTTATTTAAATGGCGCAGACCAGTTGGGTTTGCAAATGCTCGTCCTTCACAGAAATGCAGTAAGTAATCCTGACACCATTTACAGTGTCTCAGGAATAAGGCAAGAATTGGACAACAGTGCTGGAATGGTGAAATTCACTTTAAACTGACAAGAAGATCCACAGGAATTTCTAATGTACTTACTACAAGTACTAGAAAGAAAAAACATACTTATAAATGAAATCTTTCACATTTCCTACATGTGGAAACATACATGCACCCTTTGCAACCATGTCATTTTTTGTGTATGTATCATTAACTATCTGTGACTCCATTCCATTTCAGCAACTGGTGCAAAACGCAAACCATTGCATGTTCTGTACATCGTGCAATTCTGATAATCGTTTGACTCTACATATACACTCACATAGTCAACATGTGATATTAATGCTCTTAAGATACAATGCCGATGGTACCAAAAACAACTGCAAGCTTACTGCCTTCACACACGGACAGATATCACTTGGCACAACAGTAGCCATAATCTACCACACAGGGGACTCCACCAATGCAGGCACTATACTGCATACATTACAAAGCAATCGTCATGGTGGGAATGCAATGATACTTCCATCACTCCAAAGCACAGACTACCTGCAAATCTTGCAAATGCCTACTTAATTTTCTTGAAGCCAAAATGTACTCATTAATGTACAACCTACTATACCTTACTCCCCAGCACCAACCGTAACTTCGTAATTGGACAAAAAGTGTTTTTCCTTCCACACTATCGACGCAAAGCAACGTACCATACTGGAAGCATTGACGCAATGCACTACATTGTGTGTTGGACAATTTGATCCCCAATAAACCCAAGGAGTACCGTTACACAAACAATACGTGTACACAAATCACAGTACCAGTATTTTTCACTGGATACGTGGAATGGAAAGTACTAAGTATGAGGGTACAAAACTATCCTCATTAACCTCTAAAATCCCCACGTACGCAAATCAGTCACCAGCTTTCGGAGAATAGTCATACAACTCCAACACAAATGGACGTATCACCATGTAAATCAGTAATTAGACAATACCACTTCCAAATGTGCACAGAAGTCCAAGTAACCACAGGAATGGACAAGCTTCTCACCGTACCCCTTATGAATGGGACACTGTAAACAGTTTGAATACGTCACCTGGTATCTAACTGCAACCTGAATACGACAATGTTATTTTCAGCATCACAACTACCCAACTCAACCTTCAACAAATGCTGTGCTACTAACATATCGTCAAACACTTCCAAAGTATGATCAGTTACAGTACGCCAACAGGTATACAACTATCGTCACAATGCTGCACTAGCACAGAACAATGCCCTAATACTTGCAAACCACCAGCAGCAACCAAACGCACAAACAAACAGTGGTCCAAAAAGGAAGCATGTAAACATTTAAAAATCACCACCTGCTATAGAACGCCACCCATCCTACCAAAATGTATAGGCCAGATATCGTACACCATTATATTTCCTCCTACTTCAAGACTGCACCTTAAAAAGTGCTGTAACCCCTCCAAACGTTACTATCATTCATTGTGCACCATAGTAGCAACGAAATTGCGAAGTTTTTTTTTTTAATCCAGCATGGATTTTTTTCCCCATAGACCCAATGCTTATGCAAGGAACAAAAGGAACTGCGCTGATGGCACAGTACACTAGTTCAAAGCATAGTACTTAAGAAGTACTAGTTATGAGGGTCGACAAAGTAAAGAAATGTATGCTATGTAGTGGCCTGCAAACTAACGATATACCTGCACTAACATGTGCTGCTCCCTTTTCCCACAGATAATGCAGCAACCAGTACCACAACATTTTACCCTCCATACACAAAACACTGTGTAGGCCTTCCTCAATCCAAACAGTAAGTCTACAATGATTGCTATTATACTTCTCTACAATGTCCACAGTGCAATGTGTGCACTTGTTTCTGCTATTCGCATACCAATGCCACCTTTTACAATATGCACCTATATTACACTATGCAGATTGTGCCTACGCAGTACACGCTTCACTACACCCTTTACATTGTACGGCCTCCAGCCATGCACTAAACATTGCACACCTTGCCCACTATTGTCACTGCACTGCAGACCTATACATACAAACATCTATCCACGTACCACTAACCCCACACAACACAACCACTTACCCCTAAGCCACTTCAGTTCAGATTGGCTGCCATTTCTTCCACAGAATACATAACCTGTTTCCTATGTACACTGGTGACCTAAGCCTATAATAAGTGCACACACTGAATTAACAACACTACAGTAACCTACCCGACAATCTGCACAATCACAACAATACAACTTCATGCATGCATCAATACATCTTACGTAACTGTCGCAACATTTTGGCTCCTTGCTTTCCACTGGTACTATGTAGGCCATTAGGTAATTTTCATTCTTATGTACACCATTTCCAAGAAACGTATCCAACCCATATTTCACTGCAGGCTCCCCAGCCATATTGCAACCACTATCTTACTACTTAACTTTTTAAACTTCTATTTCTCTTTTTTATTGTATAAAACAAACACCATTTGAAGCCCATAACCGCCTTACAATGTTTCACAAACGTACACACTAACTCCTTTCCTTTCCTGAACAGTAGCCCCAAACAAATGTATGCAGCACCCACCCACGTCTTCTAAAGCAACTAACACAGTCTGACATCCCCCACCGTTGCCTCATAACACACTGTAAATATAACTGGTCCTTACGCACTGTAAAAGCACACTTTATCCATGTTGTCATCTGTGCATTCACAGCACCATTTTTACGGCACCATCATATCTACTTGTACGCCGCACTACCAACATTTGTAAATACATGCTACAATCAAAACACGTTGCCGGCGGATTCTTTTTTTTTCCTGCATCATCTCCTTAAATCGACATCTAACATACCTCTCCTTCAACATGACTCACGCTCATTGTAAAACAGCTTTGAGGGGGAAGCATGTTTAGCTCCAAGGTCAGACATTGTATAGAAGTCTAGCAAAAAAATACATAACTTACATTGCAGTTCCTCTGTCCATGTGGCCCAAAGGTAGTCTACAACGATCCCATAAGCCGTACACTGCAATTTCTTGCCCACCCAATAGAAGCATGGAATTTGCCGAAATTATGTAACTATACCTTTACATCACATGTGTATTACGATTAACATTTAGAAATGTTCTCCTTAGTTTGCATATTTAAAACTTTAGTCTACCACACACTTTGTCTCTGTACATTACACAGAGCTTTGTGACGGCAGTAGAAAAGCGCTGTTACAGTGCCATTTCTCCACCATACTCCGTAAATTGGAACTGTGATTGTACTTTCTTTTGCTAGCATTCTTCCCCACCCCCTCCAAATGCAGACATACAATGCAAGAGGAAATTGGATCGCAAGTCGTGCAATAAAGCAGCACATCTTCTGCACACTCGTACACTGCTACATTCCCTTTGCTGCCCTTTCTATAACTTTTACACAATTACTACGTCTACGCACCATCAGTGTACTCAACACTATAACGGCCACAGGAGTATGCAGCAGTCAACCGGCACACAATCATCTACCGCTAACATTTCATTGACGCACTTCTTACCACAGCAGCTACTCCATTCTCCAGCAATGCAAGGTCACCCCCATTAGGTTTCTTGTTGTATTACTTTCTTTGCAGACACACACACACACACACACACACACACACACACACAGACACATTATGCCGTGGGTCCAACAACACTCGCTACCACTGTCAAGTTTTGTAAAAAAGGAAACACAAAAGCAACGACTGGTCCCAACGGTTCCAAGACATTTTCTTGTGTGCAGCCGTACAATCACAGTATTACCTACAAACCATAGACCAAGGCAGTGGGTTAACATATGATGCTACGCACTAACACACACTTCATGGTCCATCGGGCAGGCAGCTATTACAACATTATCATTCCCGCAAAGTGTTATCCTCCACGCTGCAACTAATACCGGCTACTTACATCTACTCTTATTCCTCGTTCTACTCAGATATCTGCCACACCTTCCACATTCCAATAGACGGCTGGTGGACCAAGCATTGCAATTTATTTTTCATCATTATCTGTGCCTACTGATATGGCCCGGTATGTCCATTTGCGGTTCCTGCTATACGAACCAACCTGCAAACCGTTATTCTGTAAGGCATCCCAGAGGCACCAGATGCTACCATCTCTACCTTTCAAATAAAATGTGTTCTTCCACACAGCTCACCAAGCACCACTACGTACTCCTTTTCCCACTTTGCTAGATGAGATCTACAGAAGTGCACAGACGGCATTGGTGACTGGATTCTGTTGACAAAATGAAAGAGCGGTGATGGGAGCCAACGTTGTCGTTTACATTCTGTGGCAAAACAAAGCACTTCCAACTATTCACTGTATTGTTACTGAACCATGGAATGTTCTGGAACCGTATACTCTGTGTGTGCAGGTCCGCTTTTGCTTATGTTGTTCCTTTCCAGAGCTAGGTGCTCATATGACAGAGTACGCTACGCTAGGCACACACACAAAATAAATACCTGGTGTGCACTCCGTGAGGAACGACTGTCCACAAGTAAAGTCACTCACGCCAGTGACTGCTGCGATGGTGTATGCGGCAAACAGGCATAGGTAACAGAAGTGATGCACACATTAAAATTGAACACAGTAAAAGCTCCAACCACGTTGTTGCCCATCTCAACAAGTACGCCAAATAAAGGTAACAGTCAGATGGCCTGCAGTCCTGTATATGCTTGGACTTGATGGTGTTCATAATGTTGTTGGCTGCAAATGTATGTGTGTTGATCTGTACATTACACATACTTTACATGTGTAATGCTTATTAACTTGTGTCGTATCGCTCTATCTTTCATTGCTCTCAAAGTACAGAGTATTATCAGAGGTACACATACTTTCCATTAATAGCGGCATCTCAGTCTGTGAATGGCAACAAGGCCAATGACGTACATCATATTCCAGTACAGTCACTGCAGACCACCTCCACTGGTGTACCAACTGCAAAATGTCCTCCACAACCATGCTGTGACAGTGAGCACCCACAGGAGACATACATATTTCCAACAGTGTACGCATTAGTTACATATCAGTATAAAAATGGACCCAATCAAGGCAACATTCTGTAACCTAGTTCCAACCAGTGCCGATCCTGTTATGTCCAAGGGCCCCAACCATTCACACAAGCCAGTAGGGGTTTTGCATGCACAATACAACCTAGCACTGCGACTGCAAATATCCTCATATTATCTCCAATGCACTCCCCATCCCCAATGGAGTCTGCCTGCACTCACCAAAAAAGAATAGTCGCTTCTACAACTGCCCACCAACAAAGTATATGTGGGTACCTGGGTAAAAATGCCGTCCATGTGCCAATGTCTTACTGCCCTCCGTAAAGCAAGGCTGTGCCCAAGCCCTAGGCTCTTGGGTACATAGGCGGAGGCCTACGCCCTCCACCCATGCACTCAATAGCCTAGTCCTTCCACATACCCATAAAAATGCAACAGAGGCATGCATGCCAGAGGCACCAGCTGGTACCTTCTCTACCTTTCAAAGAAAATGTGTTCTTCCCCACAGCCTACCAAGCACCACTAAGTACTCCTTTTCCCACTTTGCTAGACGAGAACTGATGTACAAAATTGCACAGACGTCATTGGTCACTAGATTTTGTTGACGAAATAAAAGAGCGGTGAATGCAGCCAACTAACATTCTGTGCCAAAATAAAGCACTTGCAACCTTTTACTGCAGTGTTATTGTAAACTATGGAATGTTCTGTTCCCGTATAGTCTGTGTGCGCATGCCTGCTTTTGCTTTTCTTTATGTTGTTCCTTTCTAGAGCTATGTACTCACATGACAGAGTGCGCTACGCTTAGCACGCACATAAAATAAATAATCTTCCATGTGCTAATGTCTGACTGCCCTCCGTAAAGCAAGGCTGTGGCCAAGCCCTAGGCTAAGCGGTACATAGGCGGAGGCCTATGGCCTCCGCCCATGCACCCAATAGCCTAGTCCTTCAACACACCCACTAAAATGCACTAGAGGCATGCATGCTACCATGTGTCCACGTACCTTTCCTGACTACCGGTACATATGGGTACACTAACAAACTCACACAAGGGTACATTCTCCAACCTACTTCCAACCAGTGCCCAGACTGTTACATTCAAGGGCTGTAGCCATGCACACAAGGAATTAGTGCCTTTGCAGGCACAACACAACATAGTACACCTACTGCAAATATCCCCATATTATCTCCAATGCATTCCTCATCCCCTATACAGTCTGCCTACACAGACCAACATATGATAGCCCCTGTGCACCTAACCAGCAATCAAAAGAATAGAGTACCCACGGTCAATGGGAACTCCCGTCCTGTGAACACCTATGTCTACTGGAACAAACTTCCAATCAAAATTAGTTACAACACTACTGTAAATGTGTCGATAATTTCTAAACCACAATTTATGTAACTATATCACACCTATATGTCTTATGTAATTCAATGTTAAACAGGTCAAATAATGTTAGTGCATAATTTATTTTCAAAATTCAATCTCGTCAAATACAAAAACAAATAAAATTCATTCAGAGCTCTACGCATTTCAAGAGAAGACCTCTCTTCTTCAGGAGCAGGTATATGTCCTTATATGGATTATAGACATCTTGAAAGCCTATTTCGTAATAACCAAAAATTTATCTGAATATTCATCAATTTCGTTGTGCATTAATGGAAACTTAATCTATTGTCGTCACAATTTGGATCACTGTTCAATTTCTCAAGTTGTACTGTACACCTGTGAAGTGTATATTGAGTTGGATTAGTGATTGAATGTAACTTTAGAATTCATAAGTAGTGAAGGCAAGGCAACTTAAATTTCCCGTTACCTCGCAAAAATTCGATCATCCTCTCTCATTTGTTAGGGAAGTAGCATCATATCTTGATTGAATGCTGATACATATCTCCTAAAATATATTCATAAATAACCATTACTATGTGTCTTATTGTAGTTTACAATAGGATAGAGTGAGTTATTATCAATTACTTACCACGCGGATACACGTTTACACGGAAGTGTGCCGAGGCATTCGAACGATCGCACAGGCTTCGCTCTCAAAAAACGTGTCCTCCGATACAATCGGGTAAGTGAAAGGAATCTAATATGATAAGTTAGATGACAGAACTGTTTAGGATTAGGATTTTCTCAGTGCAATCACCGTCCCCCCATTTTTTGGAAAATAGGGCGAGTACCCTCACCTGTTGTAATTAAACAGAAACATGTACCAATGGCCATGATGAATAGAACGACTCATTGCCAATATATTATTGACACCACAGGCAACACTCATTACTATGAAGAAGGCTTTAAGAAATTGATGTTTCCACACACGTCAGATATTACGTCTGAAGTTTCAACTACACATTGGCTATCCACGTGGCGAGTAATTGATAATAACTCACTCTATCCTATCGTAAACTACAATAAGACACATAGTAACATAGACCATGGGTACTCTATTCTTTTGATTATTAGACTGACTTTTGATACCAAAGTCATTGTTTTCTCCCCCGCACCATTAACATAAGTTCTAGGGTGTTACAATAACCTACTAGAAAGCGGATAATAGATAGCACTACTTCAATGGTCACCAATCCAGTGGATAACAGTTATACAGGAAAGGCATAGACTTTCCTGTTCTTCTTAACCGCACGAAGCTAGGAGAAGTTCACCTAACCCACCTTTCCCACGCTCAAGTAGTTGAGCGTCAGAAAGGCAGGCCAGGGAAACCCTCGGAGGGAAGAAAACCCTGTGCTGCTTGAGTACGATGGAAGAGCCGGAAAAAAGGTGTTGCTAGAGAGCGTTGAAATACAAAGCCCACTGGATGTTGTAGCGCAAAGCTGCTCTGGCTTCTAGTTCCGGCAATGACTATAATGATAAAGAGAGGAATGAGCAAGGACTAAACCTTCCCCTTTGTTTACACAACTGGAAGAATCGGTACCTGATCAGTGACGCAACTTGCTGAATGGGAGGAGGGAGTGCTTAGGTCGCGAGTGGCTGTGTCTGATAGGAGTACCTTGAATTAAAGAGAGAGAGTGAAAATCTAAAGAGAGAGTAGGTTGGAGAGTTAAGTTGTGACAATGGTTCTCACCTACCAGTGTAATACACCCTGAATCTAAGAGAAGGAGCGGCCGTTTCGGTATCAATACCGCAATGGAAACTGGGAGTTGTAGTCGGGGATACCCACGTAAAGTCTGGGATAAAAAATAATAGAATTAGTCTGGACAAATTCCGGAAGAGGGATTGGTTTAGAATGTAGAACTGGTCACCTAAGAGATTCCAAAGGAGCTGTGGCTAAAGGTTGGAACGCTGTGGCCACTGAGAGCCCGGGGTTCATATGGTGAGAGAAAGCAGAATCCTTAGAGCAACCACATACGACAGTAGCAACGCACTGTCTAATTACTTCGGGGATTAGAAATAGCTCTCCCGTGGCTAGAGGAGGAGCCTCCCGAATGCTGGTCTGCAGAGCAGGACCGAGAACGTGTAATGAAGAAGCCACCTTGGGTGTAGATTTATCAATGAATGAAAGGTGGCGCCAACAATGCCACAGGGACCAGTGACCTAGATTTCTCGTAACATAGGGAGCCTTAGGAGCTCTGAATTATTTAATATCATAATAGACATTGAACTATCAAGGGTGTGCTTTATCTCATATTTTTGTGTAGTTTCACCTAACCAGCAATGCAGTGAATGTCTGTAGCTGCGGCAATGATCCACATCGCAACAGTGTGCTGGCGAAAAAATCCTTCCATGTCTCCATGTCGTTATGTGCTCCCTTGCAGCAAGGGTGTGACCAAGCCTTACGCTCTTGGTTACATGCGGAGGCCTACAGCCTCTGATCATGTACCCAAATGCTTACTCCTTCCACAGCCACCCGAAGGCAATACAGCCACTCTGCCTGCACTCACCAAAAAAGGATAGTCGCCTCTACTGGTGCCCACCAATCACGTATCTGTCACTACCGCAATAAAACGCCCATATCCCAAAAATGTGATGATACAAAATCCTTCCCTGTACGAATGTCAACCATTCTCATTTTGGCTCCACCATCTGCAATCCACTACCCATTCCTAAGGCACCGGCCACGCCATTGCCACTGAAGGTACTCGGCTGCATACCTAACCGCTAAGTGCCTCACTGCTCTCCCATGCATGGAGGCATTGCATTGCAGGGGTGGTGACCAAGCACTAAGCTCTTGCCTATAAAGGGAGGCCTGTGGCCTCTCACCATGCACTGAAAAGGCTAAGCCTTACCCACAACCACTACCCGCCAAGTCAGACAAGCATGGGACCATTTTGCCACAAACCGTCCACCAAACACACAAAAGCATGCTTTCTGATCCAAGACCACACTCCTGCCGTAAATATGGTGAAAAACCGTCCAGCCGTTCGGGCTGTAGCTGTGTGCAAGGTTTTTCCCCATTCAGTCTATGGGACCCCACCCCCTATAACTTTACCCCCCCTGCGTGAAACCTCACCCAAAAGGTCAGAGCCGCCCATATACTTTTCATGCAAAGTTTGGTGAGGATTCCTCCAGGGGGAGCGAAGTTATAAGCTGCCGAAAAAGTGCTCTTCCTATGGGTTTAGCAACTTAACCATAACTACACGGCTGCTACCGCGGGCCATGTAATATACATATACATTATATATACACACACACACTAATTGAAACCAGTTAGCAATCCCCATAATAAGAGGGAGCTATCGCTGAGAAGGAACAAGAAGTTTGTATATAGTGTGTCACAAGTTAACTGCCATATGATATGCAAACTATACTTTTTTGTTAAATATATATGACACATTATACTTTAAATGTCTTTTAGGGGTGTTCTAATGCTCATTTACATACATTCCCAAACGCACAGAGTTGATGTCACATAGGTAGGTTTGTATGGCACTGGTTGTCCTGGGGAGTCCAAGGTAGCGCCTGGTAGCGGTTGGTGTAAAGTTAACCAAGCTCTAGGTCTAATACCAGTAGATAACAGCTCCAAGCAATTTCTAATCCCACACAATAAAAGATCATCGTTCTCTCACAGACCTACAGGAGCAAAGAGACTACCCAAAAATTCAATGAACGTGACCTTGTTTAGTTTTTCTTTAGTGTTAGAAAAGATATGTAATAAAAAGACTTTCTTCAGTCATAATGTTCCCTGCTCTCTCTGTGGGAGCAGAAACATGCATATGTCAGAGTCCCTTACATACATAACAGGAGTGGAGTGTAACATGCTCCCACATAGCTCTTCACCCGAAAGTCCCTTTCAGGCCTCGAATTTGGAGAAACATGCAAGTGTGGTCAATTCTGACAAAATATACTGGAAATTACTTAGCTTCAAGTCGCAACATGTTACACTTTTTAAACCCTGCAAAAAGCAGGCAAGGTTTGGTTTTAAAGGGGATGCTACTGCTTGCATGGTCCTCGTTCACAGATTCCTCTTAGTAACTTTAACTTCTTGTGACGTTCAATCTGGTGGTGATGGTGATAATGAATGATCAGACACGCTCCCTTCCAGTCCGTTTGCATCATCATTAACTCAAATCCTTTGTACCAGTGGTTTCAAATACTGAATCTGCACTATTTTTCCATAATTATAAACATGAACTCTCTGAAAGAAATTACAATCATGACACAGTTCATAAACAGGACACTACCAGAGAGTTAGCAACAAGCAGTGGGAAAGCCAATATGCCTGGAATTTATTTATTGAGAAAATGTTGCTGGAAGATGGTGGAATTTTGTTTTTACTACTTTACAAGACTGTGGCCCTTATTCACAGAGCATTTTCCAATGGGGTTTTGCCATTATAAAACGTGTCTGTGAATGAGCCCTGTGTGTGAAAAAGAGAAGTTGTGCACTTCTAACAAGTGGGATATGTTTTTGGTTATGAGGGGTGTTAGGTAAAGATTTGGGGTAGTAACCTTTGGGTGCATTACAACAACATTAGCCTCCTGGCAATGGGGACCCAACCTTTGGTATAAGTCTGAACTACACAGGTTGGTAGTGGGGATGAGCAGCCAGGCTGCTCAATGTGAGCAGTAGGGTAGTTGCACAGAGATTCACAGTGACAAGTATTCAAATAAACCCTGATACTCAAGGTTCCTTGATAAAACAATTATTAATTTATTTGCCAGTCAGTTAACCAAGCCTTCTTCAGAAGGGAGCAATATAATAGTAACACTAAAATACACTTCGGAAATACACACTCTTAGGTTTCTCAGAATCAGCAAATACCCATTGGGGATGGCACACATACACTTACTGCACCCCCAGGTGACTTAAATAGCTAGGACACTGTGGACATTAATATAATACTGTTGCATTCAGAGTAGGCTTATGAGAGTGTCAAAGGAAAGGGTTATTAGAACAAACAAGAGATCACAAATATTCTTAAGCAGGCAAATACTTTTGGACCCCCCCAATGCAGAGTAAGTTAGCCCCTTCCTGGAAGAACAGGTGTAACACAATGACAGAGGAGAGAAGAGTCATTCAGGGAACCAGGCTAAGTCAACGTCAATGGGCAAAAGTCTATGTGAACTGAAGCGCTTCTTGCAGGTAAGTGAAAGTCTTTGCACAATGTTAGAAGTCCTTGACGAAAAATGTAGGGCCACAAGCCATTAGACTTGTGAGGGTAGAAGATGCAAGCAACTCTACAACAAGAGGTAAGTTCTCTTAGACTGTATGGTACTTTTGGTTCGAAGAAAGGATGCAGCAGATGACTTCTGATCCTGTGCAGCTCCTGTTTTTCCTGGGCCTCAGTCGTGGGGACAAGAGGGAGGACATCTGGGGACTCCTGCACTGCAACGGGACGGTCACCGACCGCAACCTGCAATCTTCAAACATGTGGCACTTGGTGTTTCAGCTCCTCGCATCTACCGCAAATAGCAACGCCGCGGTTTCTGGCTGTCGAGTTGGAATTTCCTTGCTTCTGGGGTCCAGCACTCTGTTGAGGTGGCTCAGGCTCAGTCAGTCCTGCTACCTGGGAGTACGGAGGATCTTCCTGGAGCTCTTGGCAAACTTAAAAGCAACGCACACGATCTGGTGTTCCTCTCCCTGGCTATTCAGTTCCGGCAGCTACTGCAGTGGAAATACAACCAGCTGTGAGAGAATGTCCAGGTACCTTACTTTGGGGTTGATTGGTCCCACCAACTCAAGGGGAGAAGTCGTCCTTGCAGGGCTTCTCTAGTCTAGGTGAATCCGGAGCTTCAGCACAGCAGCAGGGCTTCACTGGGCAAACCAACGATCCAGGCGTTGCAGTAGGCGTCTCTTCCCAATGTATAACAGAGGAGAGAAGAGTTATTCAAGGAACCAGGCTAAGCCAATGTCAATGGGCAAAAGTCTATATAACTGAAGCACTTCTTGCAGGTGAGTAAAAGTATTTGCACAATGTTTTTAGAAGTATTTAGTGAAGAAGATTAATTGAATGTAGGTCCACAAGCCAGGAGACTTGTTAAATAGAAGCAAATCTACACAGAGAGGTAAGTTCTCTCAGACTTTACAGTACCTGTACAGTAGGCTGAAGTAAAATGCAGCAGTTGACTTCTGTTCCTGTGCAGCTCTGCAGATCCTGGTGTTCCTGAGCCTCAGTCGTGGGGACAAGAGGGAGGACGTCTGGGGACTTGTGCACTGCAATGGGACCGTTACCGACCGCAACCGGCACGCTTCCAACAAGTGGCACTTCGGTGTTTTAGCTCCTCGCGCCTACCACATTCAGCAACACTGCAGATCTTGGCTGTCGAGATGGGCCTTCCTTGTATCTGGGGTCCCGCACTCTGTTGAGGGGGCTCAGGCTCGGTCAGTCCTGCTTCCTGGGAGTCCAGAGGATCTTCAGGGAGCTCTTGGCCAACTTAAAAGCAACGCAAACAAACTGGTGTTCCTCTCCCTGGCATTTCGGTTTTCGGCACCAACTCTGTGGGAATTCAATCAGCTCTGAGAAGGATGTCCAGGTGGCTTACAGTGGAGTGGATTGGTCCCACCAACTCAAAGTGAGAAGTCGTCCTTCCAGGGGCTTCTCCGTCGAAACGAATATGGAGTTTCAGCACAGTAGCAGTGCTTCACTGGGCAAACCAACGGTCCAGAAGTTGCAGCAGGCATTCTTTTCAAGTTCTTCTTTGGATTTCTTCGTCCAGTGGTCAACTCTACCTTCCAAGCCAAGAAGCCTCGCCTTTTATTGAGGCTTCTCCCATTCATTCCAGCCTAGCTGTCAGTCACCCAGCCGGTGGCTGTACTTGCCGGACAGCCAGCCGGCCAATCACCTAAGAGTGCATTCCTGTCTCCTACGAGACTAAGCACAGGGAGTTTCGGGCACCTCCCTCACTTCCTGCCCCCACCAGACACACTGGAGCCAGAGGCAGGTTTCAGCCCGCCAAAGAAAAACAAACAAAGGGACCAAACCTGGTTTGGCGCGCAGAGTAAATCTCAAGAAGGACCTAAACAACAAGAAATGGCAGAAATGAAGACGGGGGCCATTTTGACAAAAATGGCACCCATGGGTGCTTCACTGCAGCTCGAACGCAGCCCGTGATAAAAACAAAACACGGTAGTAAAAAGTAAACCACTGCCACCAGCCATTAAATGTGTAAAGGGTAACATAAAAATGTTAAATGAGAAACTAGACAAAGGGGATACTAAGTAACCCCTCCAGCACCCCATTGTAAGATAGGGTGTGCTGGGTCTAGAAAGTTACAAATGTAAGTAAAGTCAATTTCACTTTACTGCTCTTGGAAAGAGTAGTTCATCCAAGAGTAAGGCATTTAAACCTTGGAAAATCTGAAAGACTTCCCTGTGCCACGGCACTGAATGTGCTGTGTGACAATGCAAAAAGATGCCTTTGGAGTTTGTCAGACTCCAAAACCAAAAGAAACAGAGTTTAAATCACAGAAATATACATGAGAGAGTGGGGAAATCTCTCCAGGTTAAAAATTAAAAAGACCTAGAGTCCAGCAAGAGTGCTGGGGGTCTCCAAGGTAGAGAGGAATTAGCAGATTTCTGAGAATTCTCCCTAAAGAGGGGGTTGTCTGTTTGGTTTCACTTTGTTTATGAACATTTGGCTGGTTTCTAAGAGGTTTAAACGGATGCCTCACTATAACACAATATGGTTAAGGGAAGGCTGTAATTTAGCCAAAAAGACAATTTGCTCAAGTGGGCAAGCTGACAACACCCAACAAATCACATCTTTGAAAGGGGCTGGCAATTAGGCTCGGCCTTCTCAATTCTAGGTAATGTTCAGTGTGTTGAGATTCATTTTTTTATAGGGCTTTCTGCCAATAAGCCCCTGCCTTACGCCTCATCCCATTATGTCAGAAAAGGTTAAAAAAAAAAAAGTATTGGGAGACAGTGAATTGCCCTGTGTCACACTCTTTGGAAAGTAGTGGTGACGGAAAACAGTGATTTGGCAAAAAGCACACAATTTGGTTGGTCATTTGAGTCATCCATAGCAAGATCCCAGCCTGTGACATTAGTTTAAGCAGATGCCTGTAGCCCAATTTCTGTAACACTCTGAAGGTAAATACCCCCCACTGGGGCCTCATAAATACTTCATTACTCATTTGAGTAACAATTGTTTTGGACAAGAGTGTTTACATTTTTGGTGATAAACTACAAAATGGGTATTTTTATTCTGAAAGGAAACAAAAACCAACAGTTAGCTGCCCAAATCCACCTATGCCTTCATCCAAGGCAATTCAAATCTGTCCTAAAAAGGGGTTTAAACTGTTTCCATAATTTTAATGTGATCTTATTTGACAATCGGAAACACTTTTTTGTTGCAGAATGTTCCATTTTTCTCACATCATATATGAAACCGTTGTCCTTTCACACATTATCTTTTGTTGCTGGTCAAAGTCTTGAAAGTCCATTTACAAAACCATAGGCTGTTTTTTGGCATGCAACTAGATTGCATTTTGATATGTAAAGTCTTTCATTTAGGATCGGAGGTAAATAATGCTACAAAACTGACATTACTATATTTAGGAGGCTGTGAATCAAGGGATTCAGTCACTTCTCCCCATGAGGGAAGCCTTTCCTTGTGAGGCTATGGAGGTGAGCCTGCTATGCTATACCCTCCCTAGGGGTAGAGGCAAGTGGGACCTCACCGGGAGCAACTCCTCCTCCAAAAATAGCTTTCACCCGCAGAGCTCCATGATATGTTTAAACCAGTATTGCAAGTAGTACCACACGTAGTACCACAGGAAGAAACTACTATTATTACTGCCTGATGGGAAGAAGCAAACCTATATCTATCTTTTGCTGCGCCTGAATAACTAGGTGCCAAGTAATCATTATTACAAAAACATTTTCCATTTAAAACATATTTTACTTGCATATAAAATACTCTCATTTGGAATTAGAATTACACTTTTACTCTCCGAAAAATCATTTTACTCCCAACTTTAAAAAAGAGGGAGTAAAATACTCCCACTTCGAAATCTTATCTGGAGCACTGGTTCAGCATAAGACCAAATAATAAGAAGAGTGAAGATAGTCACTGGCTACAGCATATGCAATCCAGTGAAACACCAAATTATTTTGAGGATTGAGTTTGATACTGATCAGAAGATTCATAATCCACAAGCCATAAGTTTGAAGTGAGAGAAAGACTTTTAAATAAAATATACAGAAGAAAGAGTGAAAGAACCTTAAGATATCAGAGCAACTATACAGAGGAACTTAAGAAGGCAAGGGAAAGGGGACAATGGGGCATGGAAAGGTTCCTTAAGTGAATTAAACAGACTGATACGAAAGAGAGCTAACTATCTGAAGATCATATATTGGCTCGCTGAGAAAGGATCCCAGGAGAAGGGAATAATTCTCCCAGACTTCAGTTATTCATTATTAGTGATAGGGTTAGCACCGATTAGCTTTTGACGGAGGACAGACTTCTGCCTTGGAATCACAACTGACAACAAGCACCCTACTATGTTGTGTCATGTAGGGAAACACACACACACCACAACGCAGTTTCTGTGCCCTTCTTCTCCGAGTCTGAACCCACTCTTTGGACAAATGGAACAAGGAAAGCTGTAGACACTGGACGGATAGCAATTCATATCTCCCACATGCCGCAGAGGAACTTGAACACGCAGGGCGTGCCAGCAGCGCTGAACAACAATGTTGACCAAAAAGCAAGCCGATAATGCTGCACAGGATGCACCTTTTAAAAATATATATCAAATATTGGCACAATGAGAGGGCCTGGACCTGTGGGAGGTGGAAGGAAGGAATGGCATCAATAGTAAGACAGACACAAGTGACCACAGTTCAAGGGTGTTTATTGAACTATGACAAGGCTGTGATGAACGCCCATCTAATCCTAAATCTACAGATGGGTGCAAGCTACGAACATCAAATAATAATAATGTAGTCCTAGTGGAGTGGAGTCAAAATAAAAGGGCCTATACGAAAACAAAATATTGCCAATCCTTACAGCTAAATACAAATAGTGTACAGTAGTGTGTATGAAAAAGGAAGTGTTCACATAATGATATATCAGGATGTTTTCAGCCCTGACAAGGCGGTTCACTCGAGCATAGCACACCCTCAGGCGTGTTAACAACGAGGACTCAGTTCCATTACCATCATCAAGGCCTTCTGCGTCAAGGTCTCTTGATGCAGAGGGCCTGATGTACAAAACCAAAGGAAAAGTTCCCTTAATTTTACAAGCACTCAAGTTAGGTGATTTACTCTTCACCCTGGATCCCCCTCTTCCGGACTCCGATCCCCTTCTCCAATGTTCAGAGAATATCCTCTCTCGGGTGACTCGCTGTTCACCCCGGATGCCCCTCAGCCATGCTCAGATCCTTCCTCTTACAGAACCGGTCTCCCTCAGCCAGGCTCGGACCAATTGACCAATTGCCCTTTGTATTAGCTATCGAAGGCTTTCGAATGTGCACAGGGTTTAGCTTGACCAGTTGCAGGACCACTTCGATTTCCCAATTAACATTTTCCCATTTGCCACCTCTCAGTTGGATACCTAACAGAGACCACTCTGTATATGTTATCTTCTTGACTTCATATATGCTTCACACACGGTTTCTTCAGATTGTGTCATACAAAGTTGCCACTTGCAACCTTTGTTCTAACACAGACCGGTCTGCTATCAGTCTCCCCGACTCACCGGCTGTGCTGACTTTACTGGCGCTGCTTTGTTTTAGGAGCCAATGACAGTACCACGCCGCCAATCGCTCCTCACTGCCTTGGCTATCGACGCGGGAGAGCTCCGGGTACCTCCGACACACAATGCACCTTTCTTAAACTTTCATTCCGGGTCTTATGTTTCTTATTCTTGAGGGCTCGTGAAAGTGGCGGTTTTCCTCCAAAAAGGTCAAGGGCACTACCCTCCTTGCAACCCTCTCTGGTTGTGCCATCTTTCTCCTCGTATTAAACTGCCATCTCAGAACTGTTGCTTCCTCGTGTGTTTTGCCTTGCTCAGAGAGTGCTCTCATGCTCAGCCTTTTTATCCGTGTGGGGAAGTGTGATGGAAGTCAGATGTGTGTAATTATCGTTAATTGCCTGACTCTGTCTGACTCTTGTGTTGGGACATGTCAGGTATACAGCTCGGGTCTTAGTCCGTTTTCTCTCCCAGTGAGCTATCCGCGAGAAAGTGTTTGTGTCGGAAAAGGGTGGATAGGGGGTTGAGTTGCTAAGTATCTTACCTGGTAGGATGGAGAAAAGGTGTTACTGGGAAGGGGCTACCGCCTCTCACCATCCAGTGTCCCACTCTCACTCCCTGAAGACCCCCCTCCAGGTGATCCTCCCGAACTAGTCCACCCCCAGGAACTGGATCCAAAAGCAATGGCCGTATCCTGGCCACCTGGATGACAGATCCCCGAGGACTAGCGGGTGAGAAACCTTATGTTTTTTTTTTTTTTTTTTACAGAGGTTAGAAGGTGAATAAGCAGTAAGGAGGAGCCCAAAGGGTGGGGGAGGTTGAGGTGACTGCAATCCTGTCCCCCGGCACCTGTGCCTCCCTACCCACCCAAACAACAATCTACCTGGTTACTTTGCACCTTTTTCTGTCTCTCGAGCCCCCTTAACCTGCTCTGTTGACAGTAACACAAACTCTTCCCGGAACCAACCTTGACTCTGTTCAAGACTCAGTAGAAAAAAGTGATTGAACTCCACTGCTGCCCTCAGTGCCTTCATTGAAAGCACGCGTTGCGCACCATGACGCAAATACTGTGCAGTGACCTTGAACCAATCAATGAAGAATGCCAAGATATAATGGGTCAATTTGCAGCTCTTCATTCTCTTTCAGCCCGCTAATTGACTGCACGTTCACGTGAGATTAAACTGCACTAGTTCACAGAGAGAGCAAGCTCTACCTAACAGACCTAATACTTTACTTCGACTCCAAGAAATTACTTGTAGGAATTTAAAAAATGGGAAGGATACTGTGACAGCACTGGCTCGGCCATTTTCTTGAATAGCCTTTAACGAAAACTATTTTTTATCATAGCTATTAACTTTCTTCTGGGGTCCTGACGCTTCATGCGTCACCTTTTTCTGAATTACTCAGTGAGTAAGTGGTTTAGGAGGATTTATTTGGTTATATCCCACATAGATATAGATGAAACAGCAGTAATACCAAGCAATTAACACAATTAGCAATGAATACAAATAATACATCTTTAAATATTTACGTTTTAGCTAATTCATGAACAAATGTTGACATACGAATATTAAAATATTATTAAAATATAACATTATTGAGAGGCAGGTGAAAGAACCCAGGCTGTGTGAAAATAATTATTTGGGTCAGACATAACCGCCTTCCAGGGGAAAAAGAAGCAACCAGAGAGTCTGCCGTCTACCTGCAACAAATACGTCAATATCAAAATTGATTATAGAAGGGCCAATTCAACCTAACCCACATTGGTCTATAATGTGCTGCGTAATGTCCATGCCTTTGTGTGGAACGATCTCTGAGTTTTCTGTCTGGTAGACCTTTGTTCGATAGATTTCCAGGCACAAAATACATGTCGTCAATGCATGACATCATTGACTTCATTATTTGCGTAGGGGAAGAGCATCAACTAGACAGGCAGCCACTGACACAAGGTATGCCTCTGCTGACTTGTCTCAAAGATACTATGGTCTGTCAGACTAAAGGGGGTGTTGACAAGTAGGCAAGCAAGTCAGTGAAACAGAAAAACAGCAGAGCATCAGTATTCTCTGAGGACTCCTCAAAGATGACCGTTCACCAATATGCATGATGGGACATATTATATATGTATATTCATATAAACTGTACACTTAACCTTCTTATTACTTATGTTAAATATCTGACTGACATTATTATATATATGCTATTTAAGTCAATGTAGTTCTATTGCCACCATTCCTCCACCCCTTGTGTTCATTCTTAACTGTTTCCCACTCTAGCATCCTAGCATGGCTGGCATAAGTGAGTGTACACTTGCCCTCCTGGCAGTGGACCCTGCATCACAGTCTAGTCACAGCCTACAATCACCATCTCCCTGCAGCAAAGTATGGGCTCAAACTTCTTTTGCTGCTCATTTCCCTCCTTATGTCTCACAGAAACTATGTGCTGGATTCAGTGATCTGCAAACTGCTCAGACGCACTACAGCCAATTCTGATAGCAACCCACCTGCAGGGGCTGGCTGGATTCATAGGAGCTCCCACCACTGCATAAGAGAAGCAAAAAAGGACAGCCAAGCCACACCAGTTGTGTAAGGGGGGAGAATCATAGAAATTGACTCCTGCATTCAAGGTCTGCAACCTCTGCAGACCTCATGGGCAACAGAAGTGAGATGCATAGCAATCATTCACATATGTATGTAGCCTACCGCTGCAGCTAAGGGAAGCTAGCTGCCACCTGTTTATTTCTCAAACTTAGAAAAGAAGGCTTTCAACTTGTAAATAACTACTTGCCAACCTTAATTACGAGACGTGCTCACTTTTATGTTCCCAGATATCACGTGTTGAATAACACAATCCACTTACAAAAGATGCACTGGTATTTAGCCAGCTGCAACTGAGATTACCACAGTATTCTGGTTAAGGTAAAGGACCTTATACCATTGCCCAAGAGACTCTGGACTGAGAGCTTATGCAGCACAAGAGGTTGTTGGGTGGAGGCAAAGGCCTGTTGCATCTACATTGTATTGGGTAAGGTTTTAGAGGGAACATTAGGGACGGCATCAGGTCCTTTCAACCCTTTCAGTTAAAAGGGGCTTCAAGCCTTAGGGTGGCCAACAGCAACTCCCCTCATGTTGACATTCTGCCATCTTATAACACAGCAATATATTATTTTCTAAATTACTTTCATCCTGGGGCTTTAATTGTGTGCTTTGCAGCACTTGCCTTACAAGATGAGTTTGCTGGGCTCTTCCAGACGTCCACTCCCTCGGGATATAAAGAAGTGTTATCTTACTTCCTTTTAACAAGGGTCCCTTCACATCAACCCCTTGCTAACAACAAAGTATGTATAGTTTTCAGTTGGCATTTGGTGTTTCAGTGGATTACTGGCTGGCCATCTTGTGATAATCAGCTGCTATTAACCCCTGGCTGTATTTCTTAGTCTCTGTCATGATGTAAACAATCCACAGGCTCCTCAGACTGTTTCCCACTATAAGAAGCCCCCCAAACATGTTGAAATGAACCCCCACTCATCTTCAGCATGGCTCGGGGAACATTCTTAATGATCAAAGAGTCCCTGTTCCTAGATGGTAAGCATGATGACTTCACTCACACATACATGCCAAACCTTCCTATTTCGGAGGGAGACTCTTTGATTGTTTACATAATAAAAATGCTGACATTTTTCATAGATTTAAACTCTGTACATTCTAAAAAAATGTCTTACCCCAATGCAGCCAATGGGTACATTTCCCAGTACATTTTTCCGAAAAATGCAGTTAATCAACGTTAGTTAATATTACCAGCTGAAAGTTGCTTTGTAGTTCGTAACTCACCATACCCACCACTTGCTTAGACATTTCTTGGTTTGCTTGTTAATGTCCAAAGTAAAGTTCAGTGTCTGCCTAAGAGGACGAGCTGGAGCAAACTTGAGACAGACTCCGACCTGGAGAAACGATCCCAGACACTGACTGGCTTTCCGTACAAACAAACTTAAACCCACAAAGACGTGCAGAAAGCTGACAGCTACTAATGTTAGACTATTTCCTATAAGAGGAACGGACCCAAAAACGCACGACCATCACGTGTCTCTCAGATTACGTTTCATGCAACCTACGTGCTAGAATCTCGTGATCAATTATTTCTCTCCAAACAATAGTTTAACGAGCGGTAAAGTAAGAGCCGGAAAAACAATGGGCGTTCTAGCTCATTCACGTGTACACGTGGCCATTCCCCCCCCAGGGACCTCCCCAGACTGGGAACTATGGAGCCAGTTATCTGCAAACTATCAAGGTGGACTCGCGGTGCAACTATTGTACTACTTGGGGTCTTCTTGTCCAGTGTAGAAGGCTTTCAAAGGATGAGTGCTGGAAATTGACAATATTTACTGGGGGACTACACCCCTTTGTGTGAAAGGGAGTAGATGGTAGCGTGAAATTGGCCATAGATAGATTCGTAAAAAAGTGTAACTAAGCCAAGGCTAAAGTAACAGGATGTATAGCGATGACACAAAGTGTGCACAATCAAGGTACAGAACACACACATGTGCACACAGATTTTTTGAAAACTGGGTCACTCTTCTTTAATTTAGCATTATCGTGCCTGCTGTAATGTAGGTGCATGCAACATTATAGAACACACGTTATAGCATTCTATCTCCCCCAAATAAATCTCTCAAAACATGCAGGAACCTTTAACAGTACCATTATCAGTACTGGACAACAATCATCTACCAAATCACCTGTGTTCGACTCTCTTGTGTACTCACCCTCTCGATCCTTGATGATTTGATTGTGTTAAGTGTTGTCTGCAAGTTCTTTAAATAATTACGGTTTTGTTTTCTTCTGTGCCCCCTTTGCTGCTGTTACTGTGGTTCTCTCTGTGTCACACGTCTTCCACGGGCTGTCTCAAATGGCATGCAGAGTCTGTGGGTGAGGTGATGGTATCTCCAATCTGTAAATCCACTGCTGTTGCATATCACCTCCGGCTTCCTTTGGTATTCGCCTTCAGCTCTTTTTCTCTCACTGGAGATTCATCAATGGCAGGCAAGCCTTTAGAGGGGCGTGACGGGTGTGCTCCTCTCATGTGACAACCTATCAGGGTCTTCTTTGATGCCGGCCCAGTGGGGGAATGAGGCATGTTGCTGTGCTCTTGCAGTAGCCAACACAATGCAAATTCCATCAATTCTTTCTCCGGGAACTCTCTAAACTCATCGATTCAGGAGTGTGATGTTTGCTCTGCCGCCGCTAGAACGAGCGGCGATATCAGCGTGTTCGCGGCCCCCTGCCAGGGAGGCCCGGCCCGCGGAGCAATGCAACGCGATGCGCAAAGAAAGACACGCGACTCGTTCGTAGCTTGCATAAACCCGGACTGGCGCGAAACCGCCAGTTCCGGTGATTCCTTTAATCTCCTCCCACTCCTTGTGTCACGTGACCGTTCTCTCTCGGCACGTGACACCACATTCCTCCCCAAATTGGAGGTAAATTCACACATGCTATATAATGCATTTTAGTATGGATTATTGTCTCTTCCGCTAGTCCCTTTACAATATACCCCGTCTATGACAAACCCTTTTAGGCGGGACGGTGGTTTGGGCTTCTCCCTCAGGCTGTAGCGGGCGTTCCGTCCTTTGGGCGAGGTGTCGGTGGTGGTTCCTTCTTCTGTCTCGACCTCTGGTGGGCCCGGACTGTCTGACTCTTCCGGCGTATTTTCACGGGTTGGCGGTGTGAGTCTTTGGGGCGTCTCGACAGCCTTTTCCTTCGGGGACAGGGGGTGTTCTTCCCACATCTCTGTGGGTACTCTCTTGAAGTGGGATATGTTCCTGGTCACCGTCTCCCCTCCTCGGATGGCCGTGACCATGCTGTGGTTGGTGGTTTGAACTGTCCATGGACGGACTTCGAAATTTAGGGACATCTTTCTTGGCTGTGCCCGGTTTTTGACGAGGACGGTGTCCCCGGGGTTTAGTTCCCGATGGTGTGCGCGCCTGGCCACGCTCTCTTGCTCGTTGCGCCTCTTCCTCCTCACATCCATTTCTTGGATGTCTAACTCGGGTGCGACCCAGTGTGGATGTATGGGGAGTTCCGCCTGTATTGGTACTCCAAACATGAGGGCTGCTGGGCTGATCCCAGTGGCTGAGTGTGGGGTTTGCCGGTGCGTCCTCAGAAATCGGTAGACTGCCTTCAGCCAGGGGTGTTTTTGCTCTTTGACAATTCTGATAACTTTGTTTAGCGATCCCATGAAGCGTTCTGCATCTCCGTTGGCCTGAGGCCACCGTGGGGTGATTCGCTGATGCTTCACGTTCACCTCTTTGAAAAACTCTCGTAGCTCTTGGCTGGTGAATGACGGTCCATTGTCACTCTTCACCTTCCTTGGGATCCCGTGCATGGCGAATATTTTCTCCAGCGTGGTGATGGTGGTTTCTGCATTGGTGGATGGTACATGTTCTACTTCGGGGTATCTACTGAATTCATCTATCACTACAAGCAAGTATCCTTCACCTGCGATGGTACAGTGGTCCATGCTGACTGCGTCCCATCTTATGCAGCTCCGTGGTGCACTGGCGATCGGTTCTGGGTTCTCCGGCCTCCTGGACGCTTGGCAAACTGCGCATGACTCAATTAGTTCTGTGATTCTCTGATGCATGTTCGGCATCCACATCCGGGACTTGAGGTACGCTGAGGACTTGACGATTCCTTGATGTCCACCATGTGCTAGTTTGAGTGCCCTCTCTTCGAGGGACTCCGGCAGAATGATGCGGTGGCCTTTCAGGAGCACTCCCTCTGGTGCTATCGACAGTTCGTGCCTGATCCCGAACAGTGCTCTGAGCTTGGTTTGGGCTGATGTGGTGCGGTGAGATGCAGACATGAGATAGGTCTTCCAACTTCCCGTTTGGATGGCCGAGGTAGTGTGTTGCAAGATGGCGTCTTCCCTTGTTTCCTGCATTATTTCTTGCAGCGTCAGGGCTCGTGGCCTGGCACACGCCACCACATGACAGACGTGTTCGTCTGTTTCTTTTGCATGATGTCGTTCGCTGTCGGTGGCGGGATAGGTAGTCTGCCGGGTTGTCTGAGCCTGGCCGATATTCTACCTCAATGTTGTACGGCTGCAGTTGCAGCATCCACTTCTCTATGCGGGCCGGGGGGTGTGGAGCCGAGCCTCTGAAAATTGGTATCAAGGGTTTGTGGTCCGAGAAGACTTTCGCTTGCTTTCCCAATAGGTACACCTTGAAGTGGCGACACCCCCACAGTATTGCTAAGGCCTCCTTTTCGATGTGGGCGTAATTTTGTTCTGGCTTCGTGAGGGCCCTGCTGGCAAATGCGATGGGGAACACTCTACCTTCGCTGTCTGTTTGGGTTAGTACGGCCCCTAGGCCTACGGGGCTGGCATCTACGAGGAGCTCAGTCTGTCGGTCTACGTTGAAAAACGCCATGGTTGTGGTAGCCGACAGGGCGTCCTTGATCTGTTGGAATGCTCGCTGGTGGACTTCGGTCCACTCCCATCTTTGGTCTTTCTTGGTCAGTTCTCTGAGGGGACTCGCGATGCTTGCGAGATCCGGGATGAAGCGTGCGCAGTAAGTTGCCATCCCCATGAAACTCCGCACCTCCGATGCAGACTGGGGAGGTTTGAAGTCTTTGATGTCTTGTACTTTGGATGGGTCTGGGGATACGCCTGCGGCACTGAAGATGTATCCGAAGAAGCATAGTTCATCTTTGTCAAATTCACATTTCTCGGCATTGAGCGTCAACCCTGCTCCCTCGAGTCTTTCCAGGACTGCTGCTAGTCTTCGGTGGTGCTCGTCCTTGTCTGCGGCGTATACCAAGATGTCATCACTGATGTTGGTGGCACCAGCTAATCCTGTGATGACTTTGCGGATCTCGTGCTGAAAGACTTCTGCGGCGGATGAGATCCCAAAGTTCAGCCGCTTGTACCTCATGAGGCCGAGGTGGGACGAAAACGTGGTAATGTACCGTGACTCTTTGGACAGTCTTAGCTGGTGGTATCCTGATCGGAGATCGAGTTTGCTGAATACTTTCGCCCCGGTGAGGTCTACGATGAGCTCGTCAATGGTGGGAGTTACGTGGCGCTCTCGGCCAATGGCTACGTTGGGGAGCCTCATGTCGATGCATATTCTCACCGCGTTCTGCTGTTTCGGTTTCTGGGCTACCACCATAGGTGAGACCCACGGGGTCGGGCTGATGTTTTTTCGATGATTCCAGCCTCCTCGAGTTTGGATAGTTCTTCTTCTACAGCTGTTCGCAGGTGAAACGGGATTCGTCGGTGGCGCACTGCCTTGGGTTCGACGGTGGGGTCTATGTGTAGCTTGATCGACCTCCCTTTCAGGCATCCGATGCCTTGAAATAGTTTCTTATGACGGCCTAGGATGTTGCTGAGTTCGTCGTGTTGGACGCTGAACGCGAAGTGTATCAGCTTTAGTTTCTCCGCCGTTCTGCAGCTTAGTAGGGTTTCGCAACCAGCATCTACGACGTATATCCGTGCGCGGCAGTTTGTGTTGTTGTGCGCAAAATTGGATTTGAACGATCCTTGCACTGGTAGGGGTTTCTTGGATCCATAGGCGTATAGCCTGACTTTCTTCTTTTGGAGTGTTGGTTTTGGGTGAAGCCTGTTGAATGCCGTCACGGGCATGACGTTGACTGTCGCGCCAGTGTCAATTATCACTTTGAGTGGGTCTCCGTTGGATAGGACTGTGCACGACGGTCTCTTCTTTTGGCGCGATCGGCCTGATTTGACTGCCGATATTAAGTGTACACGGTGTACTGGTTTTCTCCCTTTCTTCTTCTTCCCTTTGGTCTGTCTGTCGGGGGACGAGCTGCTGTCGCTCTCATCGCTGTCGCTTGAGCTCGGGGATCTTTGGGATTCGTCGACTGCTCTCGCTTTACCTCTCCTCGTCTGTTGGCGGGAGTGTTCTCTCGGTGCAAATCTCCTCCGTTGTTCTTGTGTTGTGCGGGAGCTTGGGTCTTTGTCATGTTTATTTGGTGGATTCAGGCAGACCGCTGCGTAGTGGTTGAGGCGGTTGCATTTTCTGCACGTGGACCCCCAGGCGGGGCAAGAGTCGCCTTTATGCCATGGGCCTCCGCACCATTTGCAGGCTTGGTCTCGTCCTTGAGGTTGGTGCGGCTTCTGGTACTGTTTCGGGCGAGTTGATTGCTGTTTGGAGATGGCTGCTACGTCTTCTGCGGGTCCGGGGCAGTCAAGCGGTAGCCTCTGGATGGCGGCTTCCATCACCGCTACTTGGTCCTCTGTCTGTTCACGGAGGCGTGCAGTTTCGAGAATGCGTGATAGTCGCATGTTCTTCTCCGACAGGATTGCCCTCCTTAGTTTTTCAGACGAGATTCCATTGATGATCTGGAGGCGAATGGCGAATTCTTCGTCCGGGAACTCACAGCCTACGGCCATTTCGCGAAGGCGAGCGTGAAACTTGTCTACTGTTTCCTTCTCGCGTTGGCGTGCCATGCAGAAATGGAACCGCTCATAGTCCGGATTGAGGTCAGGCTTAAACATGTTGGTGAGCGCAGCCCTCGCCGCTGCGTAGTCAATGTCGCTCCCGCGATTTGGTAGGGCGTTGAAAAGGCGCAGGGCTGCTGACCCTACATTGAGCAAAAGGAAGGTGCGCATCTTTTTGGGTGTGGCGATATCTCGTGCCTCTAGATGCATCTCAAATTGTTGTAGCCATATTTCCCACCGGATTGCTGCTCCGCTGGTGAAAGGGTCGAATGGCGGCATGAACGTTGTCAGTGAAGGGTCGCTGCGCTCCTCGGTGATGCTCCTCCTTGATGATGAGGAACCGGTGCTGATTCTTGTTGGGCTTGTGTTTGGGCTCGACATGTTGTTCTGTGAGATGGTTCTTGGGGCTGAGCGTAGCTGGTGAGGTTATCCTTGCTACCTGGTGTGACGGCACGTGGCGTCGTGCGAAGCGGTGCGGTCCTGGGCCGTGGTGGGTTGCGCAATGGCTATCCTGGGGTGTCGGCGCGTGTCCAGAGATATCTTTTCCCTTATTGTTTGGTGTGGGAAACGAGATAGAGGGAAGAAGAAAAAAAAAATGTTTTTTTTCTTTTTTTTTTTGTGCGTGGGCGGAGCCGGGGCTGAAGCTTACCGGCCTCCGCGGAGTTGTCGTGGGTCTGTGGACGCCGCGGCTCCTTCTGGTGCTGGGAGGCGTGCAGTCCACACCCGCCTCGTCGCCAGTGTGATGTTTGCTCTGCCGCCTCTAGAACGAGCGGCGATATCAGCGTGTTCGCGGCCCCCTGCCAGGGAGGCCCGGCCCGCGGAGCAATGCAACGCGGTGCGCAAAGAAAGACACGCGACTCGTTCGTAGCTTGCATAAACCCGGACTGGCGCGAAACCGCCAGTTCCGGTGATTCCTTTAATCTCCTCCCACTCCTTGTGTCACGTGACCGTTCTCTCTCGGCACGTGACACCACAAGGAGTGCAGTGACCCGCAGATATCTTCTATTGTACTCAGATCTACATCGCCGTTACTTTGGAGGAAACAAACAGGACCTTGTACTAGGACCATTCATCCACCACCAATTCTAAGAGACTATCTTCCAAGATAGTTTGAAAGTCCATGCTTACACATTGCCGTAGGACATAGCTTTTCACTGTTGTGCCAATTGGAGGAGGTTGATCCAGTACGTTGGTTACCTGCAACTACACACATTTGCCAGTTGTCGCTTCCACTTTTGTATCCAACTCATGGAGCCACACCTTCTAGCACAAACAAGCTTTAGTTTTTGCCATCACTTGGTGGGCCACATGAATCAGTCTTCTTATTATGTCCAGCACGCAGAAGTACCATGATTTTGCTGCCTTGGTGGAGGAAAACCTTTGTGTGCTAGAGCCAACCCAGGTCTCACTCCCCAGAGTGCTTGAGTCATTGCTCTGGCCTTAGCTGTTCTCTACCCCTACTGTTGAATCAACTCTTTCCACCAACCTGTGCTTACGACCACATACAAATCCAAATGCACCTTAGTTATAGTGATCAGTTCCTTTATTGACATTAACTTCAGCACAGCAGTCCTTATAATAATGTTGACATGAGATTCCACAATGCAGACATTTTCTTAATGAGAAACCGGTCCTGCTTTCGAGTAATGACAAAGATAATCTGTTAAATTGTCTGCAGGCAGCTTGTATGTCAGTGTAATGTCATATTCCTGCAGCTACAGTAGCCAGCATTGTATTTGTGCTTGGGGTCTTCAAGTAGTCCAAAGCGTGATGTGATGAGAGGCTTGTGGTCAGTTGCGACTGGAAGTGGGTGCCCATATATGCAGACCTGAAGCTGGCTGCATCCCAGGGGACTGCTAGAGCCTCACTTGCAATCTGGGGATATCATTATTCTGCCCTATCAGGACTGCTTGGATAATCAACGGAGCACACATTTCTATATTTGTCCTTGTGAAGCTACACTGCACCCACAAGTGAGGTTCATTTCCCAAATCAGTGTTAGTTTGGCGTCCTGAAAGGCTTGTTCTTCAAGAGGTGTAAATGTCCATAGGCACCTCTTCATGGTAAAGATTGTTAAAGGTTCAGATATGTTTGCCAGGTTAGGAATAAATAACACACATTAGTTAACCATGCCCAGGAAGAGGCATACCTCTGATGGATTGTTAGGTTAATAGGGGCCTTCATGTCTGCAACCTTTTTTGGATCCACCAGTAGGCTGGATGTTTGGCACAAAAATGCCCCCCCCTTCACCACGACCCGAACTCCTCCATCTTTTTTTTTAAAAAGCCCCCACCCCGTTCCACCACAACCAGAGCCCCTCCAGCTTTTTACAAAAAAGCCCACGCCGTCCCCCTTCCACCACGAACAGAAACCGCCATCTTTTTTTTTTAAAAGCCCACCCCCCTTCTACCACGACAACAAACCCTCCATCCCCTACTGTTTTGAATCCTGCTATAATGAGGTATCACTACTTGGAACTTGACCAGCTTAAATTCTGCCACTTTCATTATTCGTACTGGGAGGTTTGCACCATTTTGATTTCTGCTGCCTTTGAATTTGTCCACTCTGAATGCTGCTAGTGTGAAGTTCTGCCACATTTGAGTCTTGCTACTGTGAGTTTTCACCATTCTGAATGTTGAGGTTTTCCATTATATTACAATTGTACTGCTATATCAAGATGGAACAGCCAAGATGACCTGTGCTGGTAGTATTTTTAACTTATCTAACAATTGTGTATGTAATTTGCTTGTTCACTGCATGTTAGCCATTGATGGATGTGATCTGCATGTAAAGTATAGCAGAGCCCTCAACTGCAGACAGTTGCCCTAGGGATTGATAGACTATTTACAATACCCTTGCCCCCTCTTGCGCCGCAACCCATAGAATACAGCTGAGTCCCACAAAGAATTCAGTCCAGCTGTCATATAGCCACTGACATAGCAGTCTTCCTTCTGCCTTTGCAACATGCGCTGCATGAAATATGCACTGCATGATTTTAAATGCTACAACCTAGTCATCTCAGCTTATCATAGAATTCCAATTACTGTTCACTCGCATTGTAGTCCTCCTTTTATTTACTTGTTTGCACTTGTTTCCGAAGGGCGTTCATCCACCGCAGCGTTTCGAGGCCATACCAATGGCAGTAGGCGCAATACAAATAGCAAATAACATAACATATCCAAAAGAAGTCAATTCTTTCCTCGAGAAACTCACATTTTCATCTATTCAGAGTCAGATATTAAGGACTCAAGCAGGACAGGATGTTGACTGAGCATTGAATGGGTTCCACCTCTGAGGAGACCAGGATGGGCAGCCAAAATGCTCCAGATTGTCGGCTGAAAGACGTTAATTGCAGAAAACACCACAAACCTCAATCTTTTGTACTGCTATAGTGATTTGTGCAGGATGGTACTGTACCTAAAGTCCAGTTGGAGTGGGACCTTATGATACCCTATGCTAAGAATGAGATTAGGGAACATTTTCACCCCCTGCTGGTCTGCTTTGGTGTCTTCTTTCAACGGGATGTAGTGTCTTTCCCTCTAAATGGCTTTATTTGGGAAGTCCATGTATACACAGAAATCAAACAAGTCAATTTCCCTTGATGGTCTTGCAACCAATGTTGTGAATACCCCTGGGGTCGAGCTGACATATTTTCCACTAGGCCTTCTTTTTCCAGCTAATAAAGTTTCCGTTCAACATTTGTGTGCCAGCTGAACGGCACACAACTATCATTTAGGGAAAGGACTGAAAAATCTCTTCACTTGCTGGCCTTAAAAGCACCCCATTCTTTCAGCTAGTTACTTGTGGGGGTGCAGAAGGCTACCATGTAGTCCCCATATGTGAATCAGACAATCCATAGAGCATACACTGTGTTGTACCCTTGTACCGTCTCTTTTCCAGCATGGTCACATAGAAGCGGGCATGCATCTTTTGTAGACCATGATGTACTATCATCATGAACAACCTCTACAGAGGCAGAGGTGTTTTCCACTAATCATGACCTTGGGGAAATGTCCATGAAGTAGGGCATTGCGATAATGTTTACTGAAGCACTCTTAACAAGCAGAACTGGCAAAGCCCCATTTACTGTGACCCGGCATCTCTGTTGTTGATCCTTGTGATCCTCACAAACGTTTAAGAAAGCTCAGTCTACCAGACCTACACGGGCGTCCCACACGCACCACCTCACCACCCCGAGATTCAGACTTCAAAGATCAGGTGGCCTCAGCTTCCAGGTGATCGCCACAAAAAAATGGAACATCCTCCCTCTGCTACTAAGATCTGAGCAATCCTACTGGGCTTTCCGGAAACATCTCAAAACCTGTCTGTTCTCCCAAGAGCTGTAAAGGAGCGGCACCCTTCATGAACTTGCCATTTATGACCCAGCTTATCTGCCACTTGTCTTTATTTATTGTACTGTTGTAACTCGTGTAACCAGCGCTTTGATACCTCCAGCACTGGCAGGCCCATAGGGGAATGCTCAGCCAACAGCTTAGATCCTACGGCGCCCAAGAGTAATAGACTCAGGGGAGGCCCTGGGGAAAAAAGGGGAGGGTTTAGGGGGCTTGGAAGCCATTCCAACCCCAAAATGTGGGGGCTGGGGGGGTGTAAAGGAAAAAATGAAAAACAAGGTGAAACAAAGGTATACAAGTGAAGTTGGGGGGGAGCAAGATGAAGGTATGGTGGCACAGGTAGGGTTGCCTAAGAAACCGGTGGGGGGGGAGTGATAACGTAAGGAAGGATACACAGAGGGGGTTGTGGGGGGTCGAAAACAGGCTCGAGGGGTGACAAGAGGGAACCGGGGGGGCACAAGGTCCATTGAGGCAAAGGGGGGGGCAAGCGCAGGGTTGGGGCACTAAGAGACGGGGGTCCTTGGGGACAATCGAGAGAATGGGTTTGGGGAATTGTTTGGGGGAGAATGGATCCCAGGGAACTGTGGGTAGGTGGAGGAAATGGTGGGGGGGGGGGTGGCCCAATGCATAAGAATATCATATCAAACCGGGAGAGGGGAGGTGCAAACCGTAGAGACAGAGGGTTAGGACTAGGGATTACGGGGGGGAGGCTCTGGGTAAGTTCTCGGAGGTGGGCCCAGGGGGAGGGTACTGGGAGTCTGGGTACTTAGGCGAAGCGCTGCCCGGGGTACAGTAAGGTGAAATGGGGACACCTGGGGTCTGAAGCTGGGTAGGCCTAGGGTAGAAGTAGCACTGTTGGAGACAGATGGGAGATCAGAGTAGAGTAGAAAGCTGTTCTAGGATAGCTGGACATCACAAAGTGATGGCTGTATAGGCAGGGACGTGATAGTTGCGCACCGGAAAGGTGGTGTCTGTATAGGCTAAAAAATGTAAAAAATGTGATGTTGGGGTAAAGTGATGTTTGGGCACCAGAAGGTGGTGTCTGTATAGGAACCTACGTATAGTTGGGCACCAGAGTGGCTGCCTGTCTAGCTAGTGTAGCTAGGACCAGGATATTAGGGCACCGGGAAGTGTGTCTGGGGGTTTAGAAACAAGTATCTTAGAGCATGGGGGAAATGTCGTGAAACACAATGAAAGCAACAAATCAAATGGCCATGGGTAGAGAGAAGCTGGTAGCAAGGGCCGGGCTCAACCCGAAACGTCCCCCGGACGCGGAGGACGGGGGGGGGCAGGTGGGAGGCACTACCTAGGAAGCCTCACACAGCGTAGAAGAACCTGTGGTGTGGTGAATTCACGGATCGCCTGATAACTCCTTGACTTTATGCAAATAAAGCTGCTGTGGCATTAAGATTTCCAACTTTAAAATTGTGTATGGTTGTTATTTCCAGTAAATGCATCACTGCCGGGTATGGGGGGGGTGGCCTGAATGGAGCAGGGGCAGGGTGTGGGAGGAGGGGGAGGCGCAGCAATGGGATGCCCCGGCTAAGGGTTGGTGGCATGTTGGAGGTTTCACCACATTATCAAAGGACCCTTTATTAACCTGGGTGAGTGAAGTCTAAGGCCACTGAACGCCACCAATGAGAGCTCATGGCACCTCATAAAGCACTTCCACACATACGGATGTTCACAACTTTACATTGCCCATTGACTGAGCCATGTTAAGCAAGTCCAGGTTTGCCGGCTCCCAGCCTTCATGGGGATGTCGATGGTGTCCATCTTACGCACTCGTAGGGTTGCGGGAAACCAGGTCATACCTTCGCCAGTGTCACTTCAGGACAGTCACACCAGTTTAGGGGCCGGCAAATCCGCACCTGGGGGAGCCCAAAGGGCACATCAGCCTAGTCCATGTACATTGGGGGCAAACCAGTGGCAGGATACTGTAGACGGACGACAAGCCACTCCCCACCTTCCTCTTTCACATTGGGGCTGCTGGCAGGGTTACACAGATGGCGCAGTGTCTGGGTGACAGGCCCAGGAGTGCGCACAAGCACTTGTGAGAGCTGCAACCCTTCCTCTCTCCATTCTTCCTTTTCTTTTCCGTCATTTTTTTCTTTTAATTCCTTTAGCATATCACCGCCATCGGCCCGGGTATTCCAGAGGAACCACTGCTCCCTGACCTCTGCTCCACCATGGAGCACTGCACACCTCAGCGCCCAAGGCCTGGGTCTGAAGAGGGCCCATACCTTTGATCCCGATTGTGCCGGCACGCATTGCTTCCTTTCTTCCACCATCGAGGGGCCCAGGGATACATGGGGTGCCCCCTCATTCATAGTGCATAGCTCCAACACAAGCACTGCATTTTACCTTTTGAATGCTTCGACACGGAGCGTATTCTTTCTTTATCCGCGGGTGCCCAGGATTGTTGTCTGGGGGTTCGCTTTGGATAGGAGCCACCAACACCAACTGGCAGTGTTGCCTACTGGGGTGGGGGGGCAGGCACTCTTCTCCTTCATACGCCGGGCGAGAGATGCCTTTTCTTCCGCAGCCGCTCCATTTCTTTACAGTGGGAGGCGGGTGCTCCAGCTCCACTTCCTCTTGCCTCCCTCCCGGGCCTGCCGCAGACCCCTCGCGGGGCCCAGCCAGGAAACGCCAGACAGCCATTGTGATCGGGCCGGCTTCTCCTCCTTCCTCGATGGTGGCCAATACGCCACTACACACTACAGGCCCTCACTCCCTCGTCACCAATGTTATGTCCTGGCCTGCGGTCACTCAGGCCAGGCTGACCAAGGCTAGGGGGACCCAGTCGACGTGCTGGGGGCACCCAGCAGACACACGGGCTGCGGTCACGCAGCGGGATTGCAGGCAGGGATCACCCTAATTGTTGTTAAACAAAAGGAATATTATTGACACTTTATTTTTACAAATTCTCAACGTATGCCCAAAATTACGAGTATACAGAATAATGCATGATATGACCACCTGCCTTTTTGTAGCCTTTATGTCAGCAGAAAGTAGCTTTATCCATCCCATCCACTTTCGGTCTTTTTTGGGTCTGTAGGGTATTTTGTGGAGATTTGGGGCCTGACGGTATTTTCTTACCGCCGAAAAATAACTTAGCAACAATCACTCCTTGTATTCAGATTGGGCCAAGTACAACAATACTATAGTGGACATGCATTATTTCAGCACACAGACATGCGTATTTGGTATGCGTGGTTGGTGGTATTTTGGTGAGCATAATTCCCTTGTTTTATTTGTGGCCCCAATATCCAGAACCCCTTATTTTTGTTTAGATTTTTCGTGTAATCACTAGAGAGACCTCAGGCTTGCATTTCAGGAACACCACATTTTCATTTTTAGTGTGCCACCATGGGTAATTTCTCTCTGTCTTATCTACGGCAGCGAGCTATCATGTGGTATTTTCACTATCTTATATACGGTAGTGAACTATGTCCCGGGCCTCCCTTTTTGCCGACTCATAGACCTCCGACAAACTACAACACACACAGTTAGTTATAATTGCTCATACTGAATTACATTGTGCACACGGCTGCAGCAAATTTGACGTTTAGCTACCTTGAAAATGACAATTGCACTGTCTAAACATCTCCCCACATCATCAGCACTGTATTGGTAAATATAAAACACACCACCCGTCTGCTTTCAAATATTTTTGTGTATTATAAAAGTTGCATTTAAACCCGATCTCACTCTTTACAGAAATAAATAAAATAGCACAGTAACAGCATTGTCTGTGATACACTGAAAAGAGAGTGGCGGAGACAAGAACTCACTTTGCAACATTAAACATGTGACTAAAGCACAGGAATCTCCTTTCCTACACTGACTGAATATTCTCGTACACACTCAGCCCCCACACTTCTGTAATTACCTTATCTGTTCAGCATGAGTTTTCTTCAGCTGTTCTCTTTCTGAATTTGGCTCCCTTGAAGATTAACCCCAGTGAAAACAAGCGTCTTTCGTTCTCAAACCGGGGTTATTGCCTGGAATTCTCAGGTTTTGCAGCAGGAATGCTTCAGCCAGGAAACAGGTCCTTCTCCCAGCTCTGCCAAATCTCGATTGTTCTCCCCCTCTCCTCAAGCTCCCCCCGCAAAACTCTAATCGCTGCCTCTAGCATGATACTTGCTATGACGCTGCTCCAATCAGAATCAATCATGCCATCTCCTCCCTCACTACACAATGGCTCATTTCTACAGTAACCATTTGTAACCAACTGATTTCCTATTCCTTCGAGCCCTTTGCTTCCTGTAGTTATGTGGACAGAGCAGCAGAGAAAAAGAAAAAAAAATGAATGTGCGTTTAAAAGTTCACTTTCAGAGTAGGCCTAATTCTGCAGTGGAGACACATTTTTATTAGTGGGTTATGTTAAATGCAGTTTTATTAGTCAGGTTAGTTATTAATTTAATTTTCAAATGTGTCTCTTGCACCATAGGCATTTCAGGTGAAAAATAGTGTGCATTTTGAATGTGCACGTGTGCTTTTAACTGTAAAAATAGATTTGCATCTTATATGTTAAAATCGTTTTTGACTGAATAGCCTGTCTTTACTTATATGTCCATGTTAATCTGGCAACACATATAGCAATGCACCACACCCATGTGGTGGTGCTGCATCAAAAGAAATTGCTACCTGTGCAGTAGTGCTGTACTCTGTGCTGTAACACGCCAAATATCCTTACAGGTCCGACCTTTAATATTCAAGATAAAGACATAGAACCCAACACTTTTCTTTGTTTCAGCAGAGCCTTTAAAATGGGAAGCAATTACAATTGGATGACTGCACACATGACTGTAAGTGGGTAATTGAAAGATGCTTCGATCTGTGGCATGCGTCCCTTAAGTGGTGTGAATATTGAGTGGATTAGAAAGGGGAGGGGATGGGTGAAGCTGCTTTTACGCTGTAAAGGGATTTGTCTTATTTTGCACTAAAAAAGATTTTTTCCGGCTGATGTTGGGCAGCCTTTAATATTCAGAACACCTGAATGCCTCTCCCTCTAGCTTTGAAATCCCCTCAACCCCTGTCAACCTCTCCCCCACCCCAACCCCGTCTCATACTCACACACACCTTTTCCCCAGCACTCTCTTACTCCCCCAAACACTCAGAAACGCACACACGCAGACACGCTCCTACCCCCAGCACCCTCCCCACCACAAACACTGTCCCATTTCATACACACAGGCAAGCAAACACACCTGTAACCTGTCTTCCCCTGCCCATCTCGGTCTGCCTGTCAGCCCCCGGCCCGCGCACACTCATGTGCAGCAGAGGCGTGACAGTTCGGATTTAGAAAGACTGCTCTGAGCGTGCCTAATCGTTTCTTTTAAAAAAAATCTTTTTTATAGGTCTTTTAAAAGGTCTTTTCATATAGAACGAAGACATTGGGCCTCATTACGACCCAGGCGGTAAGGGGTTTACGGCAGCGTTAACAGCACCGACCCTTACCGCCTGAGTACGAGGTCCCTTAGCGCCATGGCGCTTTTAACACCTGCTTTTAGCAGGTGTTAAAATCCATGGCGCTAAGGGACCATGGAGTTAATTACGCCACCGTAATTTACGGTGGCGTAATTAACGCCTTCCCCACTCCCATTATGCCCTATGGGGCAAAAATGGGAATGGGGAAGGGTAAATGGGGATTGGGGACTTACCGCCCCGCCAAGGTCGGAATGGGGCGGTAAGTCCGCCAACCACCATGGCGTAAACGTAGTTTACGCCATGGTGGTAAAGTCACGGCCCAGGCGGTAACTTACCGCCTGGGTCGTAATGAGGCCCATTTTCTCACAGTGTGAGCGAGAACCGTGTTGTTAATATTGCTTCTCTGAGCTTAAGGGGAAACGAAAAAAAAGATAATTTGGGGCGGTTGCATGTCTTAAAATCATGGCAAAAATGGCCGTGTATACAAAATATTGTGGCAAAAATGCTGCGATTTTGCTGCCACAATCATGTAAAGGATGCCGGGGACACCCCCCCGCAACCCTGGGACCCATTATACCATTTAAGGGGAGCTCCCCTTAAATGGTATAATGGGGTACAACTTTACCGGGTCAAACCACAGCAATTATTTTTACAGGTGACATTATACCATTGGGGCAGAGTTCTTCTGAGTTTGGAAGTTTAGTTCCTAAGTGATGAAAATAGTTGATTCCACACATAGAATAGTATGCTGCTACATCTGTGCCCCTCACAATTAATGTACAGGATTGCGGTTCCTGGGGAAATCCAGCCCTATTCCTACACTGAATGGCACTATGAACATAGGCTCTGCCTGGGCTTTGTAAAGGAGGAGGACAGAATGGGGTCTTATCAGTAAGGATCTGGTGCTTTGTACTTATGTGAGAGGATGGCGAATTGATTTTGAAGGGGTAGGCTTAATGTTTCTCTTCAAAGTGGTCTAGAAAGGGCTTTTCCCCTGTGAACATGAGATTTGCACTCTGAGGATTTCCTGTCAAAAGTTTAACTTTGAAAATCACAGATTGCATTTCTAAAGAGTTCCAGGAAATCTGCATTCTGGGAAAATCATTGAAAATTCATTGGGACTTGGACTTTCCCTTTAAATGTAGGGGATGGGATATTCCTAGGAAATGTAAGGACTTCAAATAAAAGCACATTGCATTGAAAATAATACTCATATTGATTTGTGTTTTTATATAGTGCTTAATGCGAGATTACTCTTGCTTCACTGTAATAACAGGTGTTATTACCCCCTTAAATGGTACACAATGTATCGACCTCAGAATGAAAAGATTAGTTGGAGGAGTCAAACTACTGTATCTGGGTTCTCCTACAGCAGGTAAGTCCAAAAATACCAAAGTAGTCCAAAAAGGAGCGTAGACCAAGCAAGTAGTAACACTGTTTATTGCAGGTCTAGGCACATGTCATGATGCCTACCCCCGGAGCACCAGGCCAGGCCCAGCACCCCCGGGAGCAGGCATCACGCCCCCGGGTAAAAGCCCAGCGGCCCTTTATAGGGGCTCTTTGGACTCTGTCCTGGCGCCGTGTGGCCATAGGGGGAAGTGTTTGGTGCACTTACCTGAAGCAGACCATGCTGCACACTCACCTGATGCAGACCATGCTGCATGAAGAACCAAGCCAAATGAGGCTTAGGAGGGACTATTTTTCTGAAGGAACTATTTTCGTACTTGGGTGGGGCTGTGGAAGAATACTCACCTGGAACTTCTTCCAAAGCTATTTAAGCCACGCCCGGACAGCCACACGTGCTTCGCGTTGTTCCGCATCCCAGCAGCTGAACGCTCACCGTGTCAGCTCCTGCACCTGGACTCCAGCCACGCCCGCCTCGAACCTGGAACACCTGTAAGGGAATAAGAGAAGAGAAAGGTGAAAATCAAGAACTATTTCAACCTTCTTACCTGCATCCGGAATCTTCACGCCAGCATTCCTGAAGGAAGACTTCCATTTAATAGCACCGCGTTGCTCGCTGCAGCGCCGCGCTTCACTCACCTGTTCCCGAGACGCCGCCCGGCTCCATCGCGGCTCTCAGCACCGATCGCCACATCTCAGCACCTAGGGGAGAGAAGAAGAGACAAAAGGTGAGCAAGGGAACACAAGAGGAAAGCTGAATTTTCAGCCATATTACTTACCGGCTTTTCTTGGTGAACCATTCCACATCACGGGTCGGCGCCGCATCTTTGGCAGGTACCGCACCCCGGCCCCTATGGGGAAAAGACAAACGACATTCCTGGGGAATTATAAAGACATGTAGAGGGGTCGCCTTCATCACTAACTCACCTGATTTTACCACCGGCAATTTAACCCCTCAACGCATCGCCTTTGTTCTGCACCTGAAATAAAGGACAGAAAAAACAACATAAAAGGAGGCTCAGACTTGAACTTTTGCATCTTCATACTTAGGGCGTATCGCTCAGAAAAGTCAAGTAGATGTGCCAGCGCCATTCTGAAAACCAGTGAAGTAACTGGACGAACGCGCGCCCCTGCACCAGAAGCAGGATGGAGAGTTCATCCTTCCAAACCATAAGGTGAGCTTAAACCGGGGGTTTTGGAGGAAGTCAGAGAAGAACGAAGGGGGAAAGGGGGGAGCAAGCACACTATTCAGCAGACAGTTAATCCCTTTCTCATCTGCAGAAGGATATTCCTACGGACCAGACAAGCAAGATTTGGGGGTCCTGTTCAATCGGTAGTCCGAATTCTGCGCATCACGCTTGAAGAGGCCACAGCAACCCAGACCAGACCAGCGCCTCCGTGGGAGCCAGGTGAGCGGTACAGAACGCAAAGCCTTCCTACAAATTCCCCCCCAGGCGCTATGGAAACTTCCGAGACTGACCAGTTGGCCCAACTACTGGGGGAATTACGGGCCGAAGTACACGCCGCTCGTCAAGAGACTAATGCTCTCAGGAGGGATGTCATTGTAACAAAGGAAAGAGCTGATGACCTGGCTAGACAGCTTTTGCAAGGTCAAGCTGGACAAACTCCTTTACCCGGTTCCGGAGGGAACCCCGCTCCTGTGCTTTCCAGTAACCCGGCGCAGATTAATCTACCTGGAAACATGCCGCTGGCCCCACCCAAACGCTTTGCTGGAGACCCCAAACGATTCGCCGTATTTATGAATCAGTGTCGTTTGCATTTCCTGTGCAGACCTGGGGCCTTCCCTAATGACCAGACCAAGGTAGCCTTTGTATTGTCATATCTCAGCGGCAGTGCTGCCGATTGGTCAGTTCCACTGGTAACTCAAGATGACCTGATTCTTCGTGATTTTCAAGGATTTCAAGCAAGCATGGAAAGGTTATTTGCTCGTCACTCCCAGGGGCAGGCTCTAGATGACGAACTTCTATCTCTGCGACAGGGCAATCAAGACCTCCTTTCCTACATTGCAACCTTTAATAGACTAATTGTGGAAACTGGGTGGCCAGAGGATAAAAGAATCACGTTATTTTATCGAGGTCTACGCGGAGAACTTAAAGATGTCCTGGCCCAAGTTGTAAATCCGCCCCAAGAATGCTCAGAATATATAGACTTAGTGGCCCAATTGGATCACAGACTGCAAAACAGGAAAGCAGATCGGTCCAAGTTTGAGACCCGGGTGTTAGTCAAGACCCATGCTAACCTCAAGGGGGCTGAAGCCTCTGAGCCAATGCAAATCGGAGGAGTTAAAGGACCTTTAACGCAAAAGGAACGTGAAAGAAGACGGCAGATGCACTTATGTCTTTATTGTGGATCCTCTGGACACTATCTACGAGATTGCCCGGCAAGGCCGCCCAGGAAGGTGGTAGGAGCCGCTGATAAAAATCCACGAAACCTCTGTATCGGGAAACGACCCCGCCCGACAAGCGTAGGGGTCCGCTTGCCGAGCTTGAAAACGAACTCTCAGACCTCGCATTTCACTGTGCCAATGGTCCTCGTAGATCCGGAACACCCTAAGCGGTTGCATGCAATAAAGGCATACATCGATAGTGGGGCTATAGGAAACTACGTGGATCGTGAATTGGTCTCCAGGATTAACCTTCCCCTGCGTCCTAAAACCAGCAAAGATGTCATCACCACAGTTGATGGAACCGAAATTGCCTCGGGACCGGTAACACATTCCACAGCTGAGGTGACATTTGTAGGTCCGGACGGCCATCGGGAGGCAGTTGTGTTTGATGTAATCAAGGGTCCACAGTTTCAGGTTATTCTCAGAATCCCTTGGTTAAAGACACATAATCCTTCAATTGAGTGGCGAGCGAAGAGAATAACCTTTCCGGAGTGTGCACGAACCTGCTACCCAGAAAATCTGAAGATCAGTCTAGCATCAGTAACCTCTGTCTCCATGCAACTACCTCCGGAATACCAAGACTTTCAGGACGTCTTCCAAAAGGAACAGGCCAACACGTTACCTCCTCACAGATCGTACGATTGCCAAATCGATCTGGTGCCCGGTTCACAACCCCCTTGTAGCAGGATTTATGCCCTTACTGAGCCGGAGAATCTGCATTTGAGACAATATTTAGATCAATACCTAGCCAATGGTTTCATTCGCCCGTCAAAGTCTCCGGCATCCTCGGCTTTGTTCTTCGTGCCAAAAAAAGAAGGCGACCTTAGAACTTGTATCGATTACCGCGCATTGAACCAGATAACTGTTAAAAATCGTTACCCTCTGCCTTTGATCCCTGAACTCCTTGACCAGGTGAAGGACCCTTGCATTTACACCAAGTTAGATCTCCGGGGGGCTTATCATCTGGTACGAGTAAAAGAAGGCGACGAATGGAAAACGGCCTTCCGTACAAAATATGGACTATTCGAATACCAGGTGATGCCTTTCGGGTTGTGCAACGCGCCTGCTGCCTTCCAATTCTTCATGAACGATGTCCTTCGGGAACTCATCGATGTCTGTGTTGTCGTGTATATCAATGACATTCTGGTGTACTCCTCTTCGGAATCTGATCACAGAAAACATGTCAGGGCCGTCCTTGAGAAATTGCGCCAGCACAAACTGTTTGCAAAGCTGGAAAAATGCGTTTTCCATACCACCGAGGTTGAGTTTCTTGGATTCATCCTGACACCTAAAGGGGTCCGAATGGACTCACGGAAAGTGGATGCCATCCTCAAATGGCCATCACCTAGTTCAGTGAAAGGTGTCCAAAGCATGCTTGGTTTTGCCAATTTTTATCGCAGGTTTATCCCGGAATTTTCACGGGTGGTGCAACCCATCACTGCACTCTTGCAGAAGAATAAACGTTTTGAATGGACCGAGGAAGCTGAACAGGCCTTTCAGGAATTAAAAGCTAAATTTACGTCCGCACCTATTTTGAAACACCCGCGTCCTGATCTCCCATATATAGTCGAAACCGACGCATCCAGCTTAGCCATGGGAGCTGTCCTGTCTCAGAGAGACCCCGAAACCAACCAACTGCACCCCGTAGCATTTTGGTCCAGAAAGTTCTCGCCGCCGGAGATAAATTATGCAATCACCGATAAGGAATTATTAGCCATTAAGTTCGCCTTTAAGGCTTGGCGGCATTATCTTCTTGGCGCCAGGCATACCATCACTGTGATCACTGATCACCGAAATTTACGATATTTAAAAACTGCCAAGGCTCAGTCTTCACGACAGCTCCGATGGGCTTTATTCTTTGCTGAGTTCGATTTTGTAATCACCTACCGTCCCGGCTCTCAGAATGGGAAAGCGGACGCACTATCTCGAATTGGAATGGGAGAAATGGACACAAACTCAGAACCAGTACCGATAATTCCCAAACAAAGAATCTTGGGGATAACCACTTTACAAACCCTTGAAGACATTCAAGCACGGGTAAAACTGTTCCTGGACTCTTCAGCCTTGCAGGATTGGATCAAAAGGGGGTCTGCCTTTTCAATCAACGATGGCTTACCTTACTTCCAAGGAAGTTTATTTTTGCCAGAAAAGGAATTGCAAGAACTGGTTATTTCCTGTCATCACGATACTCTGATGGAAGGACATCCTGGCATTGCCAAAACAGAGGAAAAAATTAAACGACAATTCTGGTGGCCGTCCTTGCGAAAGGATATTAAATCTTTCGTGATGTCCTGTGGAGTTTGCGCCCAAAACAAAGGTCAAAAAACAAAACCCGCCGGTCTTCTTCAACCCTTAGACATTCCACCAGCACCTTGGCACATCTTGTCACTAGATTTTATCACGGACCTGCCCTCTTGTAATGGATACAATACTATTCTGGTTGTGGTGGATTTATTTTCCAAGATGGCCCATTTTATTCCGTTGAAAGGATTACCTTCAGCTTTTGTTCTTGCCAAGGAATTCCTCGAAAATATCATCCGTCTGCATGGATTCCCGTCCATACTAATCTCTGATCGGGGAAGCCAGTTTATTTCTCATTTTTGGAAAAAGTGTTGTGAACTGGCACAAATCGATGTAAGACTCTCAACCAGCCACCACCCACAGACCGATGGTCAGACGGAGAGAACGAACCAGACCCTTGAACAATATCTACGATGTATGTTGCACCAATCGGAGGGTAATTGGAAGGATATTTTATGGGTGGCTGAATATGCATACAATAACTCGATACACTCTGGAACTGGTCAGAGCCCCGTTTATACCCTATATGGACATCACCCTCGTACTTCAGACTTGGACTCACCTTTGAGCCTCGAAATGCCCGCAGTGGACCATTTGCATTCTACGATTACTCAAACCTTCAAGGATGCTACCGCACACTTACAACATGCGAAAGGGAAATACAAAAAGAATGCGGATCTGCATCGAAAGGAGGCGCCTCCATACCAAATAGGGGATCAAGTATGGTTGGCTACCAAACACTTATCGCTCAAGGGACCTCGGACTTTTAATCCAAGGTATTTAGGCCCTTACTCGATCAAAGCTATAATTAACCCAGTGGCAGTCAAGCTAGATCTACCAGCTAACATGCGGATTCACCCCGTTTTTCATGTGTCGCTTTTGAAACCAGTGCAACCAGGAACCAGATTAATAAAGCCACCAGAACCAATCCAGATAGATGGGGAGCCTGAATTCGAGGTGAAGAACATTTTGGACTCTAAGATCTCAAAATCAAAACTTTTCTATCTAATTGATTGGAAGGGGTACGGGCCTCAGGAAAGATCTTGGGAACCCAGCGACCACGTACATGGACCTCGGCTAGTAAAAAGATTCCATCGGAATTTCCCGAACAAACCGAAACCTCCTGGGGAAACGACCTTGGGAGGGGCCTTGAGGGGAGTGCTGTCATGATGCCTACCCCCGGAGCACCGGGCCAGCCCCAGCACCCCCGGGAGCAGGCATCACGCCCCGGGTAAAAGCCCAGCGGCCCTTTATAGGGGCTCTTTGGACTCTGTCCTGGCGCCGTGTGCGCCAGGCTCATGTTGGACATCAGTCCTGGCGCCATAGGCGCCAGGCTCATAAGGGGAAGTGTTTGGTGCACTTACCTGAAGCAGACCATGCTGCACACTCACCTGATGCAGACCATGCTGCACACTCACCTGATGCAGACCATGCTGCATGAAGAACCAAGCCAAATGAGGCTTAGGAGGGACAATTTTTCTGAAGGAACTATTTTGTTACTTGGGTGGGGCTGTGGAAGAATACTCACCTGGAACTTCTTCCAAAGCTATTTAAGCCATGCCCGGACAGCCACACGTGCTTCGCGTTGTTCTGCATCCCAGCAGCTGAACGCTCACCGTGTCAGCTCCTGCACCTGGACTCCAGCCACGCCCGCCTCGAACCTGGAACACCTGTAAGGGAATAAGAGAAGAGAAAGGTGAAAATCAAGAACTATTTCAACCTTCTTACCTGCATCCGGAATCTTCACGCCAGCATTCCTGAAGGAAGACTTCCATTTAAAAGCACCGCATTGCTCGCTGCAGCGCCGCGCTTCACTCACCTGTTCCCGAGACGCCGCCTGGCTCCATCGCGGCTCTCAGCACAGGTCGCCACATCTCAGCACCTAGGGGAGAGAAGAAGAGACAAAAGGTGAGCAAGGGAACACAAGAGGAAAGCTGAATTTTCAGCCATATTACTTACCGGCTTTTCTTTGTGAACCATTCCACATCTAGGGTCGGGACAGCATCTTTGGCAGGTACCGCACCCCGGCCCCTATGGGGAAAAGACAAAAGACATTACTGGGGAATTATAAAGACATTTAGAGGGGTCGCCTTCATCACTAACTCACCTGATTTTACCACCGGCAATTTAACCCCTCAACGCATCGCCTTTGTTCTGCACCTGAAATAAAGGACAGAAAAAACAACATAAAAGGAGGCTCACACTTGAACTTTTGCATCTTCATACTTACGGCGTATCGCTCAGAAAAGTCAAGTGGATGTGCCAGCGCCATTCTGAAAACCAGTGAAGTAACTGGACGAACGCGCGCCCCTGCACCAGAAGCAGGATGGAGAGTTCATCCTTCCAAACCATAAGGTGAGCTTAAACTGGGGGTTTTGGAGGAAGTCAGAGAAGAACGAAGGGGGAAAGGGGGGAGCAAGCACACTATTCAGCAGACAGTTAATCCCCTTTCTCATCTGCAGAAGGATATTCCTACGGGCCAGACAAGCAAGATTTGGGGGTCCTGTTCAATCGGTGGTCCGAATTCTGCGCATCACGCTTGAAGAGGCCACAGAAACCCAGACCAGCGCCTCCGTGGGAGCCAGGTGAGCGTTACAGCACAGCTGGGAGAGCACAATTCAATTAGCAGAGTGGAACAGATCTCAAAGAAGGAGCTGTCAGCGCTGCCTACCACGGCTACACTTTTTATAGGATTGAACATTATTAGCATAAGCAAAGTTAGCAACACTGTTAAAATCATCCTACAAAGCTTATTGGCGGGACTACGTAAGTCCCTTATGGCTCCCTGTACGTTACTAGTTAGTGATAGGTGCAAGAAATCTTGACCTCTTCCGCCCAACACCCCCCACATGATGTCATGAACCTTCCTACCCCACCCCATAATGACACATATTGCATGACGTATTTGTGCTGACCACCAGTACTATATTCAACTGCTAGTGGACAGCTCTCATGAGACACACAATCCAACCTGGGTTTGACAATGAAAGATCATTCACACTGCATCTAACCATTGAGGTGCCCTGCTGACATCGTCAAGGACACAAATCACTGTTGCACCGCTGGAACACCGAAATTCTCAATCTGATTGGTCTCCTCCCCTCTGCCCAGGCCCATATACCAAGGGGGGATTTGAAAATGATGATTCCAGTACCATACACCCTTGCCCACATGCGGAACAGGCCACTCAAAAAGCATCATATCCACCCACATTTGCAGGTGGCACTATAAGCACCATTTCTTTATCTCCTTCAGTTCTTTCAGACTGTGTGGTATTTGCTGTATTCCCGTGTCTTGCCTCCCTCCCCACTGACCTTCATTGGCATTATATATTTCCTTCTTCTCTTTATATATTAGCAATGTTGTAATATCTTCTTGCTTGCACAGAAGGCGATGAGCACCAGGACGAGCAGGGAGACAGCCACCTTAAACAAATTTGCCAAGCAAGTGGGGGCCCAAGAGAAGAGGGAGTCGAACCATGAGTCGGTTGCCATAGTCTATGTTTCTGTTAATCACCCCCGTGCAGACAGGCCGGGGCGTTGGCTCAGAACAATACGAGAGCTGTTCACGATTCTGGAACTTGGGCCACTGCTGGAAAAAATACCCACAGGGGAATTAACCAGGCCAGACCCCCTCTCACTGAGGGAACTCTTTGGCAATGGACCTTCCTGCTGTGTCAATATGAAACAGCCAAGATGGTAAATCACCCAAAAGAGCGAGGACACACACACTGCTACACCAAGCTGTAAAGAAAAGTGCAGATGGTTAGCACGGAGTGGATAAAAGCAAATTTGAACACAGGTCTACTAATGGGACAACTACCTGTAATACTGGTGGTGATAGACTAGTTGAACCTACAGGAGAATGTAATGGTGAAAATTAGCTAGGGCCAGAATGATGTGCCTGCAGAGAGGTGTTCAGGAGAAAGAACAAAACCTCTTACCCTCTTGTAGTTTAATGGATCCCCAAAGTACGGAGACAACGATAGGACAAAATAAGAAAAGGGTAGGTTGGTACAGGGAACTCCCCGGACGGAACGAGGGCCGCTACTAGGTTCGGGATGGTGTAATGTAGGCAGCAGAGCGATCGTTGGATTGCACAAGTGATTCCCAAATAATGTCCGGTAGTAGTAAAGGTGAACAGTTTCTGTATAAGGGTTTTCGTCGGAATAACACAATTGAGTCTCAATATAAATTCTGAAGTGGTAAGTAGCGAGTTCTACAGAGGATCTTGGTGTGAGGGCAACCTCAGTTGGCAAATATAAAGTCTCAGCCTTACCATGTGCGGAGGGGCTGTGGCTGGAGGCTTTGGCTGTATCAGATTTCATCAGAGATTCAGTGTGTTGGAGACCACGAAAGCAGCACACAACTCTCAGGTCTTGAAGCAGAAAGTATGCTGCCAGCCTGGCAGGTAGGCGGCAGACCAATTGTCGTGTCACGCTGGATGTGGATAGCTCAGAGGAGGAGCACGTAACAGGATACGCTCCAGGAGGAAGGCTGAGCGCAGGGTCAAAGACGGTACGGGTCGGCAACAAGAGTGTCAAACTATACCAAGGGGGAGACAGGAGAATGGTCGGGTTTGGATATCCAAGGTCGATTTCACAGATTACAGGAGTAAAAACTTAGAAGAAGTAATGCTAATCAGAAGGGCCACCTTCGGTGTTACGAACGCCTTTATTGACATTAGATCGTGAAGTGCGGAGGCGTGCTGACCTACCAGCTGGCAGCGTTGAGGACAGCTGATCAGTCACGTGATCTCCCGGGAACAGTCTCCGTTTCCCTAGCAACCTCCAGCGTTTCCAGAATGGAGCCGTTCTATGCAATCTTTGCTCCTTCAGTCGGGGGTAGCGCATGTAGCGCAGTGCGGATCAGACCACATGTGTGACAGCATCTGCCCCCAAAGGTAGCGGCAACCCACTGGTGGCGTGAAAGGAACGGAGGAGGTCGGGTGCGTGTATGTGAGACAAAGGTTCCCATGTACGGTTTTAGGGCCAAATCCCTTCCAATCCACCAGATAGTACAAGGTACCCCTAGACAATTTGACATCCAAAATGCGTGCCACCTCAACCTCATCCTCACCCTCCACACAGATAGGGTCCGGGCATCCGGGTTCCAGAAGGACAGGGTTTCAACAAGGATACATGAAAAACCAGGTGCATGTCCCAGCTGGAGGGCAGAGACAGACGAACGGCAGCAGGGTTGATCACAGCGTCAACTTTGTAAGGGCCCACGAAACAAGGCAGCAGCTTTTTGCACCCAGGGATGCGTAAATGGCATGTGGACAGCCACACCTATATTCCTGTGTGGTACACTGGTGCTGGAGTGTGATGGGCATCCGCAAACTTCTTTGCTCGTACCTGAGTGCGCAACAGATGAGACAGCACATCCAGCTGTAGCTGCTCCAAATCTTGGACACACGTAAGAGCAGCTGGATTATCAACTGGCAAGGTAGGATCCAGGGGCAAAAAGCGCTGATGGAACCCGTATAAAGCATAAAATGGTGAGGATTTGAGTGCATGGAATTGTTGTACGCAAACTCAGCATGAGGCAAGTCTTGCAACCAGGATTGTTGGAACTGGAGATGTAAACAGCTTAAATACTGTTCCATCGTGGCGTTGGTGCATTCCGTCTGGCTGTCCGTTTGCAGGTGATAAGATGAAGAAAAGCGATCATCGATGAGCAGGGCAGCGGTCAAAAACAGGAGGTGAATTGGGACCCCCTGTCAGTGATGACAATGGAGGGGAGTCTGAACCGCTGAAAGATGTCGTCCAGGAATAGAGAGGCCAGAACGGGTGTATTAGGTATGCCTGCACATGGAATAAAGACTGCGTACTTGGTGAAATAATTAACAAAAACAAGGATGGTATCAAACCCTTTAACCTTCGGTAAGTCTACCACGAAGTCCATTGCCACCATCTGCCATTGACACCGGGAGGGGTTGTAACAAACCCATCGGTTTAGTTTTGGAGATCTAACATTGTGCGCAGATAGCACAGGAAGCCAAATGATCAACAATGTCTCTGGACATGGAGGGCCACCAGGACCAGTGTCTTAGGAACTCGATTGTCTTTTGTTGGCCGGGGTGAGCAGCAATTATAGAGTAATGAGCCCATTGAAGGGCAAGGAGACGTGTTGGTCCAGGTGGGATGAAAACCCTTCCTTGGATAAAGGGTAGACCGTTGAAGAGATCTAATTTGAGATCTGTGATTTCTGTAGGGTTTGATAATACCCACTCTTCAAGGAGAGTACGTAGCGAGGGTTGAACGGAACAACCACAGACCACGTTGTTTTTCAACAAAGGTACTGGATCGGTGCATGTGGTTTGTTGATCCATGTGTACACGAGAGAGGGCATCTGCCGAAGCTTGCATCCGAACAGGCCTGTAGGTAATATTAAAACAGAACTGAGAAAAAATAGGTGCCATCGAGCCTGACGGGTGGTAAGGCACTTCATTGACCTGAAAGCCAAGAGACTCTGGTGATCGGACTAGACAGTGACACTATGCTTGGCACCCAAAAGATGATGCCTCCACTCAACAAAGGCTTCCTTTATCGCCAGCAATTCCCTCTCAGTGATAGCGTAGTTCCTTTCATAAGCAGTAAGCTTATGGGAAAAGTAAGCTACAGGGTGTATGATCCTTGAATTTGAACAGGCCTGGGACAAGACCACTCCAATAGCGAAGCCTGAGGCATAAGCCTCAACAAAAAATGGACGATCGGGATCGGAATGTTGTAGAACGGGAGCTGTAGTGAACGCTGTCTTGAGTTGTTCGAACGCCTTCTGGGCTTCCCTCGACCATGTGAATGGGAGTTTGACACTTGTCAAGGTAGTGAGCAGAGCTGCCAAAGAGGAAAAAGAATGAATGAAGCGTTGATAAAAGTTTGCGAACCCTAAAAAGGATTGCAAGGCCTTGATCGATGTAGGGGCAGGCCAATCCAGGACTGCTTTTACTTTGGAAGCACTCATTCCTATTCCGTGGTCGGTGAGATCAAAACCAAGGAACTCTACCTCCGTGGCATGAAACACGCATTTGTCTGCTTTTACAAACAAGTGGTTGTCCCGGAGGCGTTGTGGACGGTAGAGACGTGTTGAACGTGTTCAGATATTGAGGGCAAATAGATCAAAATATCGTTCAGATAAATCACTACGTATTGGTCCAAGATGTCAAAGAATACGTCATTCATGAATGCATGAAAAGTTGCCGGGGCATTACAGAGACCAAAAGGCATTACTAAGTACTCGAAGAGACCAAACTGCTGTAACGCTTACCTTAGACTCTGCGGGGACACCACTAAAATGTGGACAACCTTCTTCTCTGGGTGCGTTGTATTCAACTATCTCTATGTCGCTACTCTTCTTCTTGAACCTTTTGTCTAGTGAGAGAACCAGGGACAACTATTAGAAAACCTATTCCTATAACTGGATGTAATTATTCATTCCCACTGTTCTTTATATTACCTTAGGTTCTTTTTTGGTGAGCTCTCCATCCTGCAACTGGCAGGGGCGCTTGTTCTGAAGACTGAGGGAACGAGAGGCTAATGATATCGCTGACTGGAAATTGCTGACTAGAAAACTGACAGGGGTCTGAGAGAACACAGAAACAGCCAGAAGGACTCACACATTAATTCTGCTGAACTGCTGCGTGGACAATGAATGTTTTCAATTAACATTAGTGACACACAACTGCGGGGAAATGCCAAATAATGTTTCAAAATTTCTTCACAGAACAATGCGCGCCTAATGTACAGCAGGAAAATAATTCTGCACCTAAACTAGTCATGAAAAAACGTGCGCATGGTGCTGAAGGAACACTAGCCAGCGACGCGTGACTAATTCCTAGAATACATGTGTCTGCTGAGGAGAAAAAACAAACATGTGCGTATGGTGCTGAATGAACTCTAGCCTGTGAAGAGTAACTAAATACTAGAATACGGGTGCCTGCTGAGGAGAGCGAATTCACTGAGAAACTCAACGACTTGTCATAAATTAACCATAATGGCACTATTCATGGCGAAACGCATAAGATTCACTGGTTCACCACAACATTCCAAAACTACTCAAAACCTAGGTTACCTTGAAATTCAGTGATTGAATAGCAAGAAAACTGAATCTTGAACAACTCCCAATAAGGGAAACAATACTTGCGGAGATTGTGTAACCCTCCGTACTCCGGATTTGACGGAATTTGACTAACTTGCTCTCTGTGAAAACTCGAACAGGAAAATACCAGAAAAAACAATGACGTGGGCAGAACAAAGAGCGGACAAGGAAGGGAAATGAAATACGGGCAAAGAAGGGAAAAATGCTGAGGGAACGCTGCAGGAATTCCGAACCGCAGTAAGCGTCTCTGAAGGGAAAACAGACGTGAAGCGCGGAACGAAAAAGGGGAGGGGCTTAAATACCCAGTGAGGTGAGAGTGATCGCAACTAGACTGCGAATTCTATTTAGAGGAATTTCGTTGGCAGCCATGGTGAAATCCAATAAGTGTTCTACAAGTAACTACCAAGGACTATTTCAGCATTACCCCACAAATACCCTGCTGCACTGGAACCAAAGAAAATCTCTGAAGGGAAACCAAGTGATCATGACAACTGCATTTTAAAAGCGGTTTTCCACTCATCCCCGCTCCTCATTCGCACAAGATTGTATGCCCCACAAAGGTCTAGTTTGGTAAAGATCTTGGATTGCCCTAACTGATCAAGCAGGACTGAGATCAGCGGGAGAGGGTACTGGTTTCTGACCGTCACCGCATTGAAGGCTCTGGAGTCAATGCAGGGCCAGAGATCCCCCTCCTTCTTGGGCACAAAGAAAATGGGTGAGGCAGCGGGCAAGGTGGAATGACGAATGAAACCAATGGACAAGGCTTAGTTTGTTTGTTTGTTTTGTCCAGATATTCTTTAAGCGCACCGTCCTCCTAGAGGGATAGTGACTAAACCCTTCCCGATGGGATCTTGGCTCCTGGGATCAACTCAATAGGGCAGTCGTAGCCTCGATGTGGGGGCAGGGTCTCTGCCATTTTTTGTCAAAAACATCAGAGAAGGAGGAATACTCTGTAGGTATTGATGCAATAGGTTCTGTGGATATGGCCCCTATACAGGGTGTCATGGTGGCTAAAGCATGGCCAGAAGTATCCATAGATATGCTGTGGGTAACCAGACACTGATCGTTGCTGAAAGGTGATGGGAACTGAATAGTACCCAGAGCCCAATCCATCATAGGATTATGGAGCTGTAGCCATGGAATTCCCCAAATTATCCTGTAGGCAGGGGCCTTGAAGACGTCAAAGGAGATTTTCTCAGTGTGCCCGTCAGTAGTACACATAGTATGGGGTACTGTGTGCTGAGTTACTAGATCCGATATGAGATCGGAGCCATTGACTGCGCTAACCGTCTCGGGTTGAGGTTTGGTGACAAGGGCAATACCATAGGACGAGATAAACACCTGGTCGACGTAGTTTCCTGTGGCCCCAGAGTCAATAAAAGCCAAGGCAGAAAAAGACTTCCCGGAAGATGCTGAAAAAGTGACCGGAAGATGGAATAGGGAAGGCGGGCTGGCTACAATAGAGACCAAAACAGGTTTTCTCGACAAAGGGACTCTTTCTATTGTGGGGATTTGGTGTTTCCCTCCTTCTTTTTGGGTTTCTTCTTTCAATCGGGTAACAAGTGGTCTGAGGATCCACAATACATGCAGAGGTTATTTTTTCCAAGATATTCACATTGGGCGGGGGTAAGGGGACCCCTAATGGTTTTGATCTGCATAGGTCCAGGTGCTGTGGAAGACACAGAGGAAGGGTCTGCAACCATAGGTGGAAGCGTGGGACGCTTCTTGCCCTTCCTTTCTGCCCTGCGGGCATCAATTTGGAGTACCAAGGCCAAAAGCTAATTCTGAAAGACCTTGATAGAATACCGCTGGTTATTTGTCCTCTGGCCAATCAGTCTCAGCGGCAAGTTGATTGAAATGAGCCAGGTAGGTGATCGGGAGCAAGTACCCTTTCGAAGTTTGAAGAGCTCGAGATCAGAGGCCTGGGTAGTATACCGAGTGTCAAAGACTCTACTCATGGCAGAAAGAAGGGCGTCGCAATCATATAGTACATGACTGTTAGACTCCAGAAGGGGATTGGCCCAGGTGGCTGCAGTACCCCCAAATGTGACAATACAAAGACATCCTTGGTAGTTTAAGTGGGGAATGATGTGGGTCGACACAAGAAATGCAGCTTGCACTGGTTAACAAACATGCGATACTGCTTTGGGTCACCCGCAAAACGTTCTGGTGGAGCCAAAGGGAACAGAGTGGGGATCACTATCGGAGTGGGGTCCTGCCCAGGAGACGGGAAACCAGAACCAGAGGCAGATGCACTTGCTGCCCCTGTACCCTGTTGTTCCGGTGAGGTCACCATTCCCTGAAGGGCATCGATTTGTTGCCGAAGGGAATCCTGAGCAGAGATCATGTCAGACCTGAGATCAGTGACCATCTGCATAAGCTGCGCCAATGACTCTGTGGGGGCCATCGGCACTTTGTACCTTAGGCTTCTGATTCTGTTATCTCCTTCAGTTCTTTCAGACTGTGTTGTATTGTAACGCTCACCTGATTCCCGCAGAGGCGCCGGTCTTGACTGGGTGAATGCCGTATCTTCAAAGGTGATGTGTAACACACGGTTGGCTCTTTGGGCTGGACCTCTGTGCACTGTATGTCTGACTCGAAGAGTAAGATGTCTGCAGATAGAAAATATGGGATTAATGAACTGGGGTTATTGGGTGCCTCTCTCCTCTTCCCTTTCTCTTCTCTTGTAGAACCCCAAAGGTTAACTCCCTCACCTTAGGTAAGTGAACGCCGAGCTCTCCATCTGCCTAGGGGCAGGGTGACGTAACCAGTTTCTTCACTGGATAAGGGTGCAGACCTCTTGACCTCAGAGGACTGCTGTCCGTCGTTAACTGCACGAACGGTAAGTTCTGGGCACTTCAAATGTCTTAAAAGTCTTTTGTAATGATATCTCTTGTTTTGCAGGGTTCCGGCGATGGCGGATGGCGGGCTGATGAGAGTTCAGGATCGAACCCGCGTGAGGAATAGAAGCGCCTGGAAGCACGTAAGTAAGCGCTTGTAGCCTGCTTCACGATGCGCACTAACTGTCCCTTTTATCTTGCAGGTACAAGTTCGGAGCTTTAGAGAAGCTGAAGGGTGCTGGAATACCCACTGGATTCGGCGGGGGAAGGAGTAATGGCACGTGAGTAATAAAGTTGCCCAATGTCTTTAAACGCACCTTCTTTTGTCTTTCAGATGCGGGATGCAGCGCCGAAGGCCTCCAGAGCGTGCGAAGAGCTGGTAAGCTTTTGTCTTTCAGATGCCGGAATGCAGTGCGAAGACCTCCGGAGCATGCAAAGAGTAGGTAAGCCTTTGTCTTTCAGATGCCGGAATGCAGCGCGAGACGTTGGTGACAGCCGATGGACCAGGTAAGAGATGCGCTGCCACTGAAGACCGTAGTGCTAACCTGTTCTTTCTTTTTCTTTACAGGTGGTGCTGAAGACTGGATTCCAGGATGGTAAGCCTTTGTTCCCTTAGGCCCAGGATCAGAAGCAGAAGACGCGATGAGCGTTCTGCTGCAGAGAATGCAGAATAACGCAAAGCAAGATTCATCCATCGGGTGTGGTTTAAATAGCCTCCTGTAGTGCTTAGGTGTCTCCTTCCACAGCCACGCCTAGGTAAGAAAAGAGTTCCTGCTTTCCAGAAGAGTTCCAGTGTTCTGAACCTAGGGAGTGGCTCCTGCCCCACCCAACAGGAAAAGTAGTCCCAAACAGAAGAGGATCAGGGGTTCAACTGGCAGGTAAGTAAGCAGCATGGTCTGCTGCAGGTAAGTCCACCCAAGCATTATGAGCCCGGCGCTTCCAGCGCTGGGACTGGGCATCTTTATGAGCCTGGTGCCACTGGACCCAAGGTTATGGGTCTGCTTCCAAGGGAGTCGGGGAAGTCCTGATCTTTTGGAAGCAGAGATCATGACAGCACCCCCCCTCAAGGCCCCTCCCAAACCGGGCTTCTCCGGGGGTTTGGGCTTGTTAGGAACTGTTCGATGAAATCTTTTGATTAGACGAGGCGCGTGGACATATTCTGCAGGTTCCCAGGATCTTTCTTGGGGACCGTAGCCTTTCCAGTCAATCAGGTAAAATAGTTTAGATTTGGAGATCTTGGAATCCAGGATGCTTTTGACTTCAAACTAGAATAGGTTTTTGGAGATGTAGTTAGTCGGGTTTGAGGTTGCACGGGTTTTAATAGAGAGACGTGGAAGACCGGATGTATCTTCATGTGAGGGGGCAAGTCCAACTTGGCCGCTACTGGATTTACTATGGTAGTGATGGAATAGGGACCAAGGTATCTTGGGTTGAATGTGCGTGGTCCTTTTAGAGGTAGATATTTGGTGGATAACCAGACTTGATCTCCTACTTGATATTGGGGGGCTTCCTTCCGATGTTGGTCTGCTCCTTTCTTGTATTGTTCTTTAGCCCTTTGAAGGTGAGAAACGGCTTCCTTAAAGGCTTGGGTGATTGTAGAATGCAGGTGGTCTACTGCTGGTGTTCCAAGATCTTGGAGTGGATCCAACTCCGAGGTTCGAGGGTGACTACCGTATAAAAGAAAAAACGGGGTCTTCCCAGTTCCCAAGTGGATAGAGTTATTGTAGGCATATTCGGCTATCCAAAGGATATCTTTCCAAGTTTTTTCAGTTTGTTGTAGCATGCAGCGCAAATACTGTTCCAGAGTTTGATTGGTCCTCTCGGTTTGTCCGTCGGTTTGAGGGTGGTGGCTGGTCGAAAGTCTCACATCAATTTGAGCCGACCGACAGCAACTTCGCCAAAAATGAGAAATAAATTGACTACCTTGATCCGAAATTAGAACTGAAGGAAAACCGTGCAGTCGGACGATGTTTTCGAGAAATTCTCGGGCCAGAGTTGCTGCTGTTAGTAAGCCTTTGAGTGGAATGAAATGCGCCATCTTGGAGAATAGGTCCACGATTACTAGGATCGTATTGTATCCGGAGCATGGAGGTAGATCGGTGATGAAGTCCATAGAAAGCGTATGCCAAGGGCGTGGCGGGTTGTCAATAGGGCGTAAGAGGCCGGCTGGTTTTTCCTTTTGACTCTTGTATTGGGCGCATACTCCACAGGACATTATAAAGTCTCTGATATCTTTTTTCCAAGACGGCCACCAGAAGTAGCGCTTGATCTTTTCCGAGGTCTTGGTCATACCGGGATGTCCTTCCATTAAAGAATCGTGATAACAAGAGATTACCTTTTTCTGTAAATCTGTGCTGGGCAGGTATAACCGTTCTTGGAAATATAATAGGTTGTCCTTCACCGTAAAGTCCTTTCCCTGCAGATGCCAATTCTGTATGTCTGCTGGAGTTAACAGTAGCCTGGCTTTATCCTTAACTTCCTCTATGGATTGTGTGGCGATTACACCTAGAATTCTTTGTTCGGGAATGATAGGTACAGGTTTAGGATTGATCAAATGTTCTTCCACTCCCATCCGAGAAAGGGCATCAGCTTTACCGTTTTTTGTACCAGGTCGATAGGTAATTATGAAGTCAAACTCGGCAAAGAATAGTGCCCACCGGAGTTGCCTAGAGGTTTGAGCTTTTGCGGTTTTCAAATATTGCAGGTTTCGGTGATCTGTAATCACAGTAACGGTGTGTCGGCCCCCCAGAAGATAATGCCGCCAAGCCTTAAAGGCGGACTTGATAGCTAGAAGTTCCTTATCAATAATAGTGTAATTGATTTCAGGAGGCCAGAATTTGCGGGACCAAAATGCCACGGGATGCAACTGATTGGTTACTGGGTCCTTTTGTGATAGAACTGCCCCCATGGCAAGGCTTGAAGCATCAGTTTCAACGATGTAGGGGAGTTCTGGGCGAGGATGTTTTAAGATCGGTGCAGAGATAAATCTAGTCTTCAAATTCTGGAAAGCTTGTTCCGCCTCGGTAGACCATTCAAAACATTTGTTTTTCTTTAACAAGGCGGTGATGGGCTGGACTATTCGAGAGAATTCGGGGATAAACCTGCGGTAAAAGTTAGCGAAGCCTAACATGCTTTGAACACCTTTTACGGAGGATGGCGATGGCCATTTGAGAATTGCATCGACCTTCTTTGAATCCATACGCACTCCGCTAGGTGATAATATGAATCCCAATAATTCAACTTCAGTCACGTTGAAAACACATTTTTCCAACTTAGCGAAAAGTTTGTGTTGACGCAATCTATCGAGGACCATTTTCACGTGTTTCCGATGTTCAGTTTCCGATGAAGAATAAACGAGGATGTCGTCAATGTAAACAACAACACACACATCTATGAGCTCTCTGAGGACATCGTTCATAAAATATTGAAAGGCAGCCGGGGCATTGCAAAGTCCGAAGGGCATGACCTGATATTCAAATAGCCCATACTTGGTGCGGAAGGCCGTCTTCCATTCATCGCCCTCTTTTACTCGTACCAAGTGGTAGGCTCCTCTAAGATCCAGCTTTGTATATATGCATGCTTTTCTGACTTGGTCCAGGAGTTCAGGGATCAAAGGTAACGGATATCTATTCTTAACGGTGATCTGGTTCAGGGCGCGATAATCTATACAAGTTCTAAGGTCCCCTTCTTTTTTTGGAACGAAGAACAAAGCTGAGGAAGCAGGGGACTTGGAAGGACGAATAAACCCATTCGCTATGTATTGATCCAGGTATTGTCGGAGGTGAAGATTCTCAGGCTCGGTGAGGGCATAAATTCTACTACAAGGAGGAGTAGATCCAGGTATCAGGTCTATCTGGCAGTCATAAGACCTATGAGGAGGTAGAGAGTTAGCCTGATCCTTCCGGAAAACATCTTGGAATTCTAGGTATTCAGGAGGTAACTGGGGAGCCTCCGAGGAAATTGCTGCCAGTGCAACACCAGGTCGAGGGTGACAAGTAGAGACACATTCTGGAAACTGAACCGTTCTTGCTCGCCAATCGATCTGAGAATTGTGCTTCTCTAACCAAGGAATTCCTAGAATAATCTGGAACTGAGGGGCCTTGATCACATCGAACACAATCTTCTCATGGTGTCCATCTTGACTTACTAGCGTCACTTCTTGGGTGGTATGCGTTACTGGTCCGGAGGCTATCTCCGTACCATCCACCGTAGTAATGACGTCCTTTACAGCCTTTGGACAAAGAGTCAGATTCATCCTCAAAACCATTTCATGATCCACATAATTGCCGATGGCACCGCTGTCGACGTAAGCTTCAATCGCATGTAATCGATCTGGATGTTCAGGGCTAATGAGGACCATAGGTATCACGAAATGCGAGGTCACGGAACAGGTTTTAACGCTCGGCAAGAGGACCTCTATTCTTGTCGGGCGAGGTTGTTTCCCTGCTCAGAGTTTGTGACCCTGGTAACTGCAGCTCCTACTGCCTTCTTGGCTGGTTTCACCGGACAGTCTCGAAGAAAGTGCCCCGAGTTTCCGCAATAGAGGCATAATTGCAGCTGTTTTCTCCTTTCCCGCTCCTTTTGTGTTAGTGGTCCTTTCAGGCCCCCTATTTGCATGGGTTCCCCGGAGTCTACTCCTTTGGTAGGAGTTGGTGGTTTGGAAAATACTCGAGCATCAAACTTGGAACGATCGGCCTTCCTGTTCTGCAGTCTGTGGTCAATTTGAACGACTAAGTCAATATAGTCCGAACAGTCTTGCGGGGGATTCACTACTTGGGCTAACACATCTTTGAGCTCTCCACGTAGACCTCTATAAAACAGCGTAATCCTTTTGTCCTCAGGCCATCGAGTTTCCACTATCAGTCTGTTGAAAGACGCAATATAAGCCAAAAGGTCTTGCTTACCCTGTCGCAATGAAAGGAGCTCATTGTCCAAAGCCTGCCCCTGTGAATGTCTTGCAAACAGTTTTTCCATAGTGAGCTGAAAAGCTTGAAAATCATGGAGAACCGGATCATCTTGATTAACTAGAGGGATCGACCAGTCTGCCGCATTGTCACTAAGGTACGAAAAGCACGAAAGCTACCTTAGCTTGATCAGTTGGAAAGGCTGCTGGCCGGCATAAGAAGTGCAACCGGCACTGATTAATAAATACTGCAAACCTCTTTGGGTCACCAGAAAATCGTTCGGGCGGAGCCAGAGGTACATTCCCAGGTAGGTTGATCTGCACTGGGTTTGTAGAGGATGTTGAAGGAAGATTTGCCCCTGATGCGGGTAACGGAGTTTGTCCGGCTTGTGACTGTAGCAATTGTCTAGCGAGATCGTCTGTTCGCTCCTTGGAAATAATCAGTTCCCTTCTTAGAGCATTCATTTCCTGACGGGCTGCATGCACTTCTGCTCTTAGTTCCCCAAGTAACTGGGCTAGCTGGTCGGTATCCGAGGTTTCCATAGCGCCTGGGTGGGAGTTTTGCGGTAGGCTTTGCGTTCTGTAAAGCTCACATGATTCCCGCAGAGGCGCCGGTCTTGACTGGGTGAATGCCGTATCTTCAAAGGTGATGTGTAACACACGGTTGGCTCTTTGGGCTGGACCTCTGTGCACTGTATGTCTGACTCGAAGAGTAAGATGTCTGCAGATAGAAAATATGGGATTAATGAACTGGGGTTATTGGGTGCCTCTCTCCTCTTCCCTTTCTCTTCTCTTGTAGAACCCCAAAGGTTAACGCCCTCACCTTAGGTAAGTGAACGCCGAGCTCTCCATCTGCCTCGGGGCAGGGTGACGTAACCAGTTTCTTCACTGGATAAGGGTGCAGGCCTCTTGACCTCAGAGGACTGCTGTCCGTCGTTAACTGCACGAACGGTAAGTTCTGGGCACTTCAAATGTCTTAAAAGTCTTTTGTAATGATATCTCTTGTTTTGCAGGGTTCCGGCGATGGCGGATGGCGGGCTGATGAGAGTTGAGGATCGAACCCGCGTGAGGAATAGAAGCGCCTGGAAGCATGTAAGTAAGCGCTTGTAGCCTGCTTCACGATGCGCACTAACTGTCCCTTTTATCTTGCAGGTACAAGTTCGGAGCTTTAGAGAAGCTGAAGGGTGCTGGAATACCCACTGGATTCGGCGTGGGAAGGAGTAATGGCACGTGAGTAATAAAGTTGCCCAATGTCTTTAAACGCACCTTCTTTTGTCTTTCAGATGCGGGATGCAGCACCGAAGGACTCCAGAGCGTGCGAAGAGCTGGTAAGCTTTTGTCTTTCAGATGCCGGAATGCAGTGCGAAGACCTCCGGAGCATGCGAAGAGTAGGTAAGCCTTTGTCTTTCAGATGCCGGAATGCAGCGCGAGGCGTTGGTGACAGCCAATGGACCAGGTAAGAGATGCACTGCCACTGAAGACCGTAGTGCTAACCTGTTCTTTCTTTGTCTTTACAGGTGCTGCTGAAGACTGGATTCCAGGATGGTAAGCCTTTGTTCCCTTAGGCCCAGGATCAGAAGCAGAAGACACGATGAGCGTTCTGCTGCAGAGAATGCAGAATAACGCAAAGCAAGATTCATCCATCGGGTGTGGTTTAAATAGCCTCCTGTAGTGCTTAGGTGTCTCCTTCCAGAGCCACGCCTAGGTAAGAAAAGAGTTCCTGCTTTCCAGAAGAGTTCCAGTGTTCTGAACCTAGGGAGTGGCTCCTGCCCCACCCAACAGGAAAAGTAGTCCCAAACAGAAGAGGATCAGGGGTTCAACTGGCAGGTAAGTAAGCAGCATGGTCTGCTGCAGGTAAGTCCACCCAAGCATTATGAGCCCGGCGCTTCCAGCGCTGGGAATGGGCATCTTTATGAGCCTGGTGCCACTGGCGCCAGGACAGGGTCCAAAAGGTCCCAATTGGGACTGGCTGGCACTCTGAACCGGGGTTAGGGGTCTGCTTCCAAGGGAGTCGGGAAGTCCTGATCTTTTGGAAGCAGAGATCATGACATGTATTTGCTGTATTCCCCTGTGTCTTGCCTTCCTCCCCACTGACCTTCATTGACATTATATATCTCCTTCTTCCCTTTATATATTAGCAATGTTGTAATATCCTCTTGCCTGCACAGAAGGCGATGAGCACCAGGACGAGCAGGGAGACAGCCACCTTAAACAAATTTGCCAAGCAAGTGGGGACCTAAGAGAAGAGGGAGTCGGACCATGAGTAGGCTGCCATAGTCTTTGTTCCTGTTACTCACCCCTGTGCGACAGGCTGGGGCGTTGGCTCAGAACAATATGAGAGCTGTTCACGATTCCCGACCTTCGGCCACTGCTGGAAGAAAATACCCACCGGGGAATTAACCAGGCCGGACCCCTCTCACTGAGGGAACTCTTTTTGGCAATGGACATTCCTGCTGTGTCAATATGAAAATAGCCAAGACGATAAATCACCCAAAAGAGCGGGGACACCCACACCGCTGCACTAAGCTGTAAAGAAAAGTGCAGATGGTTAGCACGGAGTGGATAAAAGCAAATTTGAACACAGGTCTACTAATGGGACAACTACCTGTAATACTGGTGGTGATAGACTATTTGAACTTACTGGAGAATGGAATGGTGAAAATTAGCTAGGGCCAGAATGATGTGCTTGTAGAGAGGTGTTTAGGAGAAAGAACAAAACCTCTTACCCTGTGTAGTTTAATGGATCACCAAAATACAGAGACAATGATAGGACGAAATAAGAAAAAGCGTAGGTTAGTACAGGGAACTCCCCGGATGGAACGAGGGCCGCTACTAGGTTCGGGATGGTGCAATGTAGGCAGCAGAGCGTTCGTTGGATTGCACAAGTGATTCCCAAATAATGTCCGCTAGTAGTAAAGGTGAACAGTTTCTGTATAAGGGTTTTCGTCGGAATAACACAATTGAGTCTCAATATAAATTTTGAAGTGGTAAGTAGCGAGTTATACAGAGGATCTTGGTGTGGGGTCAACCTCAGTTGACAAATGTGAAGTCTCGGCCTTACCACGTGCGGAGGGGCTGCGGCTGGAGGCTTCAGCTGTATCAGATTTCACCAGAGATCTCCCTGGAACTGTCTCAGTTTCCCTAGCAACCTCCAGCATTGCCAGAATGGAGCCGTTCTATGCAATCTTTGCTCCTTCAGTCGGGGGTAGCGCTTGTAACTGAATGCAGATTGGACTGCAGGTGTGACAGTTTCCTTCGTCATTTCTTCATCATTTTTTCAAGGAGAATATGAATTTCCTTGATGGCTTTAGTCAGTGTTCCATTGGTGGCATCTGTTAGGCAGAAGCCTGTGCAGTTCCCTCTGGGACCACTGCAAAAGATTTAGGCCTACAGGTGTTTGGCAGTAAACCCACTTGGTAGCAGTCTGTACCACACAGATTCACTTGGTAGCTGTGGCTGAGCAGTCAGACTTCCCTCAAGAAGAGTTAGGCAGTATACAGGGTATTCACAATAGGTCAAGAGAACACAATAGAACAAGTAAACACTGACCGGGGCTTGGTGTAAAAGAGATATAATTATTTAATTAAAACCACATCTAGAAAAACACACAGGCACTAATAGTAAGCAATTCAAAAACACGGTCACTAAAAGATATACACTCCCTTAAAAGAATATTAGACAAGTCTTAAGTAAAGCCCCACTTATTTTCAGACACGGTGAGCGCTTAACGTAGATGGCACCCTAATAATTCGTTTTAAAAAGGGAGAGAAAAGCAGAGAATAAATTGAAACAGATCCCATCACTTTTTCACGAACACAACAAGAGAGGAAGGCAAAGTAACACCGTGAATTCAGAGTTAGTAGGCTGGATCCGCTTTAAGAGGATCAAAACGAAATGTGTCCAAGGTCACATGGTTGCAGTGCACAAAAGTCTTGTAACGGTTCAAAAAGGAGTTGGACCAAAGAAAGGGACCAGTTAGAGGGTCAAGGCGGCTAGCCCAGTCCAGAAGGTTAAGGGGTTATTATGACCTTGTTGCAATCTTTAAAAAGGGAGGCCTGGCGGACACGGTGCCTTAAAATGGTGAGAACACTCCAGCGGGGACAGTTGTTCCTGGCAGCGGATGCAAGTCAGTGCTTCGTCCGGGGGAAGAGAGGATCTCGTCAGGAGGAAGACAGGAGTCCGTTGCACTGCCAGGGAAGAAACCAGCCGCAGAGTTTCTCAGGTACAAGGAGCGGTCTGTTGATTCGCGGTCCAGTGGTAAGTGGCTATCCGGCTGCCGGGGTGCTTGGCACGAGCAGTTCGACCACAAACCGGTCTGGGGCGCGAAGAGAAGAAGGTAAACTGGTTGTGCCCACCAGTCAGGGAAGAAGCTTCTCCAGCCGGGAGATCTTCTCTGTCGTCGGGAAGTGGTGAGTCGGTTCTGCAGGGCTCCACCGGTGGTGTCGTGGTGGTAGGTCGGCTCAGCTTCTCCCTCGTCGGATTTTCAGGTCCTGTGGTGACTTCTGAAGTTCCAGTCCCCAAAGCCTTGCTTTTATGCAGCATACCCCCATTCACGCAGCCTAGCTGTCAATCAAACATGCTAAGTGGTGAGCCGGCCGGCTCACCACTTGGGCCAATCACACAAGAGTGCGACTTGAGTTACCAAGGTAACTCAGTCCAGGGTGCCTAAACCCCCTCCCACACTCCCTGTGGTACCCAGACAGAGTGGCACCACTTTTGGAGGCTTCTGTGGAGAAGCCCGCCAAAAAGTGGAACAAAGGGCTCGCCTTGGGTTGGAGTCACAGAAGAGAACACAAACGCCATTTTAGAATTGAGTCCTGGCAAAAAATACCAACCGGCGAATTAATATTAATTAAATAAACCGGCGGTATGTTCGAGGCTATGAGAATTAAATAATTAAAGTTGGTAGCCTCAAACAATGGGAAAATCCCATAGGGATATATTTGCGGCTGAATATAAAAAGTAGTATCCACTGCCACCAGCCAAAACTCGATCAGGGGGGACGGAGACGTGCCCCCTCGACTAACAGACCCCGGGGCAATCGAATTGCCCCGACCAGTACGTCCACAATATGATGGTTTGTACTGGTTTCTGTTAATAATTTGGGACTAGTAAAGCCAATGGTGACTTTACATTCCCTGGGAGACAGTAATCAGTCCCAGGGTATGGAGTCTATGGTGGGGTGTCACTATGACACCCCTGTGTTACTGCACAGAGGGTGCTGTGTAACACACATAGTAAAAACACATGAGACCCTATGCAGTAAAGGACCCCATAGCCCATAAAACACATTAACAGTCAAAGGAACACCATAAATCATGTCCAAGAGTGGGAGAAAAAGAGTCTCACTCTTGGCAGGAGGGAAACACAAACTCCAGAAATCCAGCAAAGCTGCTGGGGGACTCACTAGGTTAGGAAATTCAGCCTAAAGAGAGAATTCTATCTAACAGCATCATTGGCCGAAATCACCATGCAACAACTGCTGCCACCCTCCATTTCTGTCAGCATGTCAAAAATGTATCTATTTTGCAGTGCCACTAATCGTATTGCACAGAGTTCTTCCTCACTGCATTGAGCCCCTTCATCGAATTTGCAGTTGCAAGAGCTCATAGTGGGTCAGCTGCAACCACTTGGCCTTCGTGGCTGCTTGGTCCCCAGGAAGCAAAAGGGAGGTGAGGAAAACAGATGCCCTTGAGAAAAGCCGAAAGTGATGAAGTATACTGTCCAAACTCGGTGACGAGGCCGCCCACCAATAGTTCTTACTACGCTTCCTTCTATTCACAGTGTGCCCCTGCCCTTCTTGTACCTGCTGTTCCTCCATCATTCTTCCACAGTGCCGGGTGGTCATTGAACGGTATCAGGTCCGCTTGAGGCACTACCATGGCTGGGCTGCGGAGCGTGACAAGAGAATACAGCACCCCCCCAATCAGGAGGCAGCTGGGAGTATGCCTTGGTCCTACATGCCCACCAGTAGTCCATCACCACTGCTGTCCCGCTCTGCAATGCTGTGGTACTCATGACCCTTGCACAACCATTTCTGGCCCCCAGATATGTGTCCCGGTTGACTTGAAACATAAGGAAAATCGTGTAAGAGGCTTTGGGCCTCATTAGGACCCAGGCGTTAAGGGGTTAACGGCACCGTAAAAGGTGTTGGCGCCGTTAAACCCTTAACGCATTACTACGAGGTCCCTTTGCGGGACCCGACCTTAACGGCTCGTCTAGATCAGCCGTTAAAGTAGGGGCCCGCAAAGGGACTCTCGAGGTAAGTACGGTACCGCAATTTCCGGTACTGTACTTACCGCCTTCCCCATTCCCATTATGCCCTATGGGGCAAAAATGAGAATGGGGAAGGGCCATGGTGGCATGGGGAATTACCGGCCCGCCAACCTTGGAATGGGGTGGTAATTCCCCATTCCGCCATGGCGGACTCCGGCATCGACCATGGTGCTAATAGCACCATGGTTTTCCGCCGGAGTCCTAATGAGGGCCTTTATGTGGACTGGTTGATGTCTCTCATCTAGGCATGTCAAAGCACGCACATGGTTGGTGCAGACTGCCCTGCATTAGCTTGTTACAGTGTTAGTACACTGCCCATTCATTTAGAACTCTCCATTGCAATTATATGCTGCACATTGCTTTTTAGATTTGATTAACTATTATTTAATACTATTCTCTAAATCTTTAGGAACTTATCTATGAATTTTAGTTGTATTCGTTTTTAACATATTTTTAGCTCCTAATTGCCGCTCTCATCGCGTTTAATTAATTGGGCTTGCTGCCTTCATTTTAAAACACTTTTTAAACCAGTCTGTACTGAATCTGCATTCAAGGTATATCAAGGAATATACTTATCAGTCCCATTAATACCAAATCGTGTGTGTGGTCAGACCACCTTTGTGTCAGCTTCCAGATGTAATTGCCTGCGAAGAAGGCTTTGAGAATTAATATGCCTACGAAAATTATCAATAAGAACCTTAACAAGGCACGTCAGGAAGACCTAGATAAGTGTATGAACAGCCTTATGGAGAATACTACGGACTCAGATTTTCCGCATATCCTGGCCGCAAGTTACGAAAGAGATCTGGTGGAAATGTTAGATTGAGTGGTGCCAATGAAGACAAAGATACTCAGGGATGGCTTGAACTATCACATTTAGTTTACTACCGAACTAACCAAGCTTTAACAGGACAAAATACAGGGGGAACGCCCTTCGGTTAAGAATAATACAGGGAAAAACAGGGCGATTTGGAAAACTCTTGAAAAAACATTTAAGATAGGAATATATGAAGCAAAAAAAGATTTCTTTTGAAGGGGAAATTGAAAACTCCGGCAACAACACGAAAAATCTTTTTGAAATCTTAAAAAATGTTGAGAAACCACATATGCAATCTGAGGCATTCGCTCCCACTCCCACAAACTTAGACTGCAAACTTAGACTGCAAACAAATTCAGCAAGCCAGTGGTGGACTGGGAACTAAAAGAGGCCCTGAAAATAATTACTGGGGACCAAAAGAGGCCCTGGAAATAATTTTCAAAGTGGTCCCATATGACACATTTTCAGCAAGCTCAATGCTTTTCCTATGAGAGAATATGGAACTACCACACAAAAGAGGCCCAGGGTGCAGAGGCCCACTGGGAAATCTCCAGAGTTCCCTATAGGCCAGTCCGCCCCTGCAGCAAGCTTATGCAGATACTATTACAGTGGCACATGCTACGATTGCTATGGACTCTGCTGTTGATGTGTCACCTGCGACCAACACACCTCCCAGACCTGAGGCTCAATCTATGTTCAGTTTTACTCCATTTCTGTTGCGGATATGGAAAAGGTATTTAAAAAAAATGTGTCCTACGTCCTGTTCTGGATACCTAATCTCCTCCAAATTCGAATGAAAGGACCATTCTGATTGGCCCTAGCCGGGGCATTACTCGGCCAGGAATCCCTGGATTCCATGCCTTTGTCCCCAGTGGGAGGCGTGGCATTCCCTGAGCCAATGAGGAGGCTCGAAGCAGGGCCATCCCCGCTCCGAGCCTCCACATGGCTGGAGGCCGCCTTCGTCCCCTGCCGGGGATTCAGGTCTGTTTGTTTTTCTCCCCCCCCTCCGCCTTCCCACCCTCACTTACCTTCTGCCTGATTTGTACCCGGTGGGGGACGATGGCAGCCTCCAGCCATCTGGAGACTCGAAGCAGGGACATACCTGCTCCGAGCCTCCACACAGCTAGATGATTCCATCGTCCCCTGCTGGGGACCCAGGTACGTTTTTTTTATTTTTTTCCCCTCCCTCCCACCCGCCCCCCCAACCCCACTTACCTTTTTCTCTGTCGTCTTTCAGGAACGGACGCGTGCGAACACTTCTGTTCCCAGCGCATCCGCTCCCGATGGCTGCCCTGGAAAGGGAAAATGGACTCCGTTTTCCCTTTCCCGGCAGGCATTTTCTTGGTCGATTTTCTTTTTTGTTTCTGTCCCGAAACACTGCAGCATTTCGGGACAAAAGAAAATGCTTTTAGTGCCCCGGTCATGCAGATCTTGCGGGCTAGGGTACTAATAGCTATATGCCCCCATGCGGCGGAGGTATTACTGACTCTGGTATAACTATGGGCCCCAGGGCATTACCTGAGTTGGTAATGCCCTCACCACTCGGGGCATATTGCTTAAATATTAAATTCTTTGCTCCGTTTCTTGTGCATTTTGTAAAGAAGACCTTTTCTCACAGATTCCTGGTGCTATTAAAAATGTTGTCGTCACCCCATAAAAATTGTAATAACTTAAGACCCATCATGAACGTTCCTTCCTTATTGAAGATCATGGACAGGGTAGCTACTTTTCCAAGAGTATCTGGAACGTACTAGCATTTTACACCCTAGACAGTACGGATTCCGATCTAATTATGGGGCACAGAGTACATTATTGGATCTACAGATACAAATGCTGAGCATTATAGATAGAAGTAAGGCAGGGCTGCTGGGTTGAATACGAATTGTTCGAACTACAATTGTTCGAATTACAATTGATCTTTGCACAATTGACCGAATTGTGAAGGTCAATTGTTACATATGTGCAGGGGGAAACCCCCCCCCGCAACCCCTCATTTTATATATATATGGCCGACATCTTCATTCTCTGTTATGCCTTTCCTCTTGTTGATTCATCTCGATTTTCTTTTGGTTTAGGTGTCTCTAGCTGGCATTTTTCTCCATATTTCATATACTTGGCCTGACTGTATTATTTTACACCTTATTTTATCAGTGTTTTTTTGATTATTTTTTCTGTTTAGACTTATGTATGCCTATTTGTCTATTTGCTGCAGCACGATTTGATGGGACTTGAGCTCTTTATCGTTTTTTTCACATTATATTTTTGCTGTCCTTTTGCTTTTCTTATTCTTGTGGTTCCACCTTCTCTTTGATGTAGTTGCAGAGTCGTTTCTCTCTTATTATCTGTACTTTTGCATTGACAATTGTTCCCACTCCTCGCTAATACTACTTATTTCGTCTTTTCATCACTGCACCTTTAAAGTTTTATGACTATGGTCATCTTTCACATCATTTCTTCTTTTCTCGCCAGCCATGTACTATGTAATTTTATATGTGTTTCTTGCTATCATTCTGGCTTTTGTATGCTGCACTTTTCGAGGTTACTATTGTCTCTTTTAATGATGCTGACACCTTGCACATTTTTGCAATTTGTGATTCTGTAATAATGGGCCGGTATATTTTGCACATTAGTATGCTGCTATGCACTTGCACTTTACTACCATTTTTTAATACGGCCATTATGTTCTCTTCTGCATTGTTTTAGATTTCTATATTGCTGCCTCGGTGTAGCGCACTTGCGCTGCACTAGTATGCTGCTCCAACTGCATGCACTTGCACTTTATTCCATTCTTTCGAATGCTGCTATCTGCATTGTTTACACATATTGCCATTGTCACTTTCATTTTGCATCTTCGTACATCAATTGGCTGCTAGAATTGCTTTTAATGTCTTACTATACTGGTTCCATCGACATTAGTTATTTATACTTATGTCTTATGATGCTCTGGATTTATGTCATTTATCTTTTAGTGCGACTGTTAGACGGTGTGTTTATTTCCATTTTATATTTCATATAATGGTTTTATTTATTGTGGGTGGATCTAATGTTTATTCGACTGTGCTATTACATCATTAATCATAATTATGTATTTATATTGTTATCTACATTCTATGGTACCTTGGAATTATGGACCTGCCGTACATGGAAGGCGTGCCACAGATTACACTTCATGGTCTTTCTGCTATGACGTGCATTTTTATGCATTTTTTTACTGCTGTGCCATTTGGCCCATAATATTGCTTATCTGTGCTATCCCATTCCATCATGGCTGCTGCCTTTTCCATCTGTTTAGGCACCCATGCAGTTCCAGTAAAATAGCAAAAGGACTGCATTTGTTAAACTACAAAAGTGCCTCAGTCCTTCTTCTCTTCATGTGAACAAGCACTCAGTTGAGTGTGAAACGCGTTGTGTGCGGGTCGTGCGTACCGGCGTCCTGCCTCTGTTTTGGCCGCTGCTCCTCAGCCGTAATTTGTATTTTTGTAATTTTGCCCTTTTTTTAATGTTACATTAAATATTCCAAGACCTTTACCTTTGTTGTGAGCTGTCGTACATTTTTTTTATGGATTCTGGTCTTCCAACTGACCGCGGATAGTGCGGTTCATTCTTTCCTCTTTTTTATCTCAATGTATATATATATATATATATATATATATATATATATATATATATATATATATATATATATATATATATATATATATATATGTATAGTACGGGTGGAAGTATTGGGCATTTGCAGTTGTATTGCACAATATTGTGGCAGGGTTTAGTACGGGTGGAAATTCAGCCTCTACTATGTTTTTCAGGGGGCGGGGCACCTGTAGGAATCTCCGCGCCCCTCCGTTTACATTTTTAATCATGTATATGGCTGTGTTACATGGGAATGTTGATTTCTGCATTATGCCCTGTTGCCATAATGCGAGGAGCGTGTCATAAATACGTTCATCTGCTTTGCGGGAAAGAGGGTACTGTTTTAACTTTCTGCTGACTGCCTCTGCTCCTTTGAGTACTCCCCCGTCATGGGGCCCCTTTGTCCACAATTTTTCGGGGACCCTCTTTAAATCCTCTCGAGAGTAACTTGCATGCTTTCTTATGAGATGTGTGTGAGAAATCTGAGGCATTCTCACATTTAACCCGCTTAAGACCACCTGCCCCTCAGGTAACTAAGAGAAGGGTAAGTCTGCCAGACTCTGACCCCGGGATTGAGGCTGAGACAGGATACTACTGGGATGGAGGGCCTTTGAAGAATATATATATATATATATATATATATATATATATATATATATATATATATATATATATATATATACGGTCAATTGTGCAAAGGTCAATTCGGACCATTGACTTTCGGTCAATTATGTAATTCGAACAATTGTGTTCGAACAATTTGGGTAATACCGGGCTGCTGATGTTGCTTGACCTATCAGCTGCCTTTGATCATCTCAATCACAAAAAGCTTTTGAGCATACCATCAACTACGGGGCTCTGCTCGGAGGAGGACATTGGTTGGTTCAAGTCCTTCCTCACTAACAGGAAATCAAGAGTATGCTGGAACCAAACATCGTCCACCCACACAGCAATTACATGTGGAGTACCTCAGGGCACATGCATATCTCCGGCCCTTTTTAAAGTTTACATACGTCCCCTTTATGATATTCTTGACGGGATGGGGCTAGATTTACAATTTATTTCGATGACACTTAGCTATTGATTGAGCTGAGCAGTGACTATACGAATGACACTAGAAAGATCCAAAGTACATACAAAGTGGTCAAGGACTTGATGAGACAATTGGCTCTGTCTTAACAGTGTGAAGAAAGAGCTCTTGATATTTGGGTCTCCACAAGCCATGGCAAAACTTACCCATGTTTTTCAAACTTTCAGATTGGTAATCACTGCATTGAGGTACAAGATAAAGTCAAGATAATTGGGGATTGCCAACACTGGTGCGTCGGCCAGTGCCTCTTTGAGTTTTGGCAAAATTCTCATTAATCTCTGATATACATTTAATGGGACCCTTCACCTTCTGGGCTTCTTTGAGTGCCTGCAGGAGGGGGCTTGGTGAATGTTGATAATCAATCACACAAGCCCTGCAGTATTTGCATATTCCCAGGAAAGTTTGCATCTCCTTCACTGTGTGGGGAGGGGGGGGTCCTGTGTAACGTCTCTACCCTTTCTGGTGTTATCCTTCTCCCTTCTGTGGGCATGATCTGTCCCAAGTACACCACTTCTTCCTGTCAGTACTGTAACTTCTCCTTATCTACCTTGTACCCCTTGTCAGCTAGCAGGGTCAAAAGAAGGAACGAACCTTGTGTGTTCAAAATGGACCATGCAATAGGTTAACCCAGTGAGTTACCTGGAGTCGGGATGTAATGGGATAGAAAAGAACGCGTTCTTACATCAATTACCGTTAAGTATTGGGCATTTGCAGGTGTATTGCACAATATTGTGGCAGGGTTTAGTACGGGTGGAAATTCAGCCTCTACTATGTTTTTCAGGGCACGGGGCACCTGTAGGAATCTCTGCGCCCCTCCGTTTACATTTTTAATCGTGTATATGGCTGTGTTACATGAGGATGTTGATGTCTGCATTATGCCCTGTTGCCATAATGCGAGGAGCGTGTCATAAATACGTTCATCTGCTTTGCGGGAAAGAGGGTACTGTTTTAACTTTCTGCTGACTGCCTCTGCTCCTTTGAGTACTCCCCTGTCATGGGGCCCCTTTGTCCACAATTTTTCGGGGACCCTCTTTAAGTCCTCTCGAGAGTAACTTGCATGCTTTCTTTTGAGATGTGTGTGAGAAATCTGAGGGCATTCTCACATTTAACCCACTTAAGACCACCTGCCCCTCAGGTAACCAAGAGAAGGGTAAGACTGCCAGACTCCGTCCCCCGGATTGAGGCTGAGACAGGATACTACTGGGATGGAGGGCCTTTGAAGAATGGAAGTGGGATGCCTGAATTTGAGATCAAGCATCCCCCTTTCCCTAATCCCGATCTATCCTACCTCCCCTCTAATGTCATAGGATATCACCATGCCATCTCCTACCCTACTCCAAGATCTTACGTGGAACCCTCACACTCGGAGGATAGCAAGAGAATGTAAAACCCCTTTTTCTAACCATAACCCTGCCTTATCCTCCCGTGCCTCTAATATCATATACTACTGTGAGAACCAATCTTTTCCTTGCCTGTTAACCTTCTTTACTGAGGGTACCAGAGTTAAAGAACCAATATCAATTGCCTATCCTAAGAACACCCCTAGACCAGAGACATGGTATCCCCCTTCCTTGACAGGGACCTACCCAACCTCCCCTCAACCTTCATAGAATGTATTAAGACACACAGGGCCTCATTACGGGTCCAGCGGTAACCAATGCCAGTGCTACAGGTGGGTTGCTGCTGAACCCGTAAATATTTACTGGCGTCTGACTTCCCGGTGCCACCAAGAGATTACAACCCTGGTGTCCCGGAAAGTCAGGTGCTGTTAAATCTCTAAGCCCCTATTCCCATAGGGGCCTATAGGACTCTATGGGAGTGGGGACAAGGAAGCACAGGCACTGTTGCTAACGGTGCCAGTGCTTCCATGACCGGTCTGCCTATTGTGACCGCTGTGCCCAGCAGGGTCAGACCGGTGGGGCACAGCGGTTCCTGCTGGCAGACCTGTAATATGCCAATCTGGCAACAACAGTGCCAGTAAACTTACTGTCACCACTTACTGTCACCCTTGTTTCTAGACCGGCAGGGTCGTAATGAGGCCCACAATCTTCTTTTTTTCCAAGTATCACTCAAGTACTCTGATGAAGAAGAGGAAATCAAGAAGAGTGCAGATTTCCTATGAGAAACACCACTATGATGCTGGCACGAAGAAGATGCAGTTAGAGGCATATCAACATCTTCATAGGCCATGTCCCACTAACAAGGCCAGGCAGGGATAGGCAATTGAAATCAACCAGGCCCACCTGCAGCCTTTCAAGTCTTCGGGAGAATATAAATAGAACACTAGCATTTAGCAATGAGAGACAGTTTGGAGGATAGCTGAGGAGCTGTGGCTCCCAGGACCAGCTGTGAAACAGGGATGCTGAAACACTGAGGGTCTGTGTGAGGAAGCATCTGGAGAAGCGTGGCTAACGACCCCTGTTTCCAGCAAAGAAGAGAAGTCCAAAGAAGGGAGCCGAGAGGCCGCTGATCCCTTGTTTCATTGGTAAAATGAAATGCTTGTACCCCTAGGCCAGGAGAAGAGCCCAGGAGTGTCTGAGGGTCAGGTGGGGAGACCCTGACCTCAGACAACAAAGACGTTAACCCAAGAACGAAGAAAGAACCAACGGTGAGTGAAACGCAGTGAGAGCCAGGTGTGTATTGAAGTAAGCGGGCAAGATACAATGTTGCAGCCTGAACGCTTAAGACTGGAGACGCGTCGTATGAAATTGACCAATGGAATTACAAGGATACATAGTGGCAGAGTGGTCATGTGTATGAATACACGTTCTCAAATGACTCTGTGTAAAGAAAGGAAGTGTCTGCAAAGAGGGGAGCTGTGCACAGACACGAAAAGTGAGCGAAATAGAGATCCTAAAAAGGGGGAGCTGTGCAAGCAAAATCCCCAAAACTGATAGAAAAGTGTTGACAACAAACACAGTGTGGTGGAAAAGCATTGGGGTGGCCACCATGCAGGAGATTGATCCAGGCTGGCGGCAGAGACACCAGAATAAGCAAAGAGTGTTGGAAAGGCATTGGGGTGGCCACCAGGCGGGAAATTAATCCAGGTTGGCTGCAGAGACCACAGTATAAGAAAAAGAGAATGCTATTAAGGATAAGGAACCTGGTTGCACGACCTGTGATGGGCAGACCGTGAGTTCTGACAATTGCACCACAACCAGGGTAGCCCAATTGAAAGCAAGGAGCTGTATGATCTAAAGGGCTTCTGGGATGAAAGAAAGGCAGAAAGGTGACCCGAAGAAGCCTAAAGAACTTACTAGGAAAAGGTACAGTGTACTTCTTTTGCCAAGTGAAATTTGTGCCAAGTGAACATTGTGCCAAGTCAACTTTTCTTTGCCAAGTGAAACCATAGAGACTTGTGGAACTTTAAACCACTCTGTTACTTTGTATACTTTCTTCACAATTCAGCAATTGTCCTTTCCATTACATGTTTTACTGAAACACGCACAACCTTCAACTTTTGATTACAGTTGTTTTTGCTTTTAACACACACTAGGCTTTTGTTGCCTTCGATAACTCACCCGTTGTGTTAATTAGGCTTCTTTCTTCAAAGCCTTTCATGCAGCCGTCAAGGATGTTACCAATGCCTCCTCTGCTCCTCCCCAACTCCGTTGTTCACCCGGGTTGGTAGCCGTCCGATTTGAAGCACCATGAAGGTTTCTCCGTTCCGCTCACACGGTTTCAGTTTTGGATTACTTACGCCTTCCCAAACGTTTGGAAATCTCCACAGGTTCTTTCTCGTTTTTCGCAACTGCCGATCAGCCCCTTGGCCTTCCAACTTCCACAGCCTGGTTCACTTCAGCCCCGAAAGAGCTGCTACTTCTGGTACCCAGCCTCGGTCAAAGTGTGCCTGTGCGTGCCACCTTTTATCCTGACAGGCAGTGTTAACAAGTGGCAGGTGTGTATATTTAGGATTACGTGCCTGACTCTGCCTGGTCTCATTGAAGGGGCAGAGCCATTGCAAGTCAGCAGAGGTAATCTTCCTGGTCTCATTCCTCATCTTAATCGGCTCAGTAGTGTTGTCAATGCCAAGTAGGGCGGAATTATGGGAGCTGTGCTTTCCCATAAAATAAGCAGGGATAGGGGTTAGATGAGGTGTGGAAAAGGGGAGATACCATGTCTCACCATCCGGTGCTTCTCTCCCACTCCTGAGGACCTCCTACCCAGGGGATCCTCCCTCGCTTGTCCACCCCAGGGTTGGGATCCAAAAGTGTTGGCCTTTTTCCTGGCCACCTGAGTACGGAATCCCAGGGGACTAGGTTGTGAAAAGCCCTATGGTTTTTCACAGTATCTTGGAGTGTGCATTATTCCCAAAGCTTAAATGAATAAAACATTCAGGAACAACATCTAGTGGAACTCAAGGGTTTGGGGAAGCTGATCAAACTCCAGAACTTCCCTTGAATATAGACAAAGAAGTAGAAATGATGCCTGAATTTGTTCAACATAATGGCCCTTTATTATTTGAGGATTTTAAACAGATTACCAATAAAGAGTAAGGCATGAGGAAAGGGGAATCATTTTTTCCCTACAAAATGGGTTACTATATAGAGGTAATGTTGATCCAAATGATGAACCCCAAACCCAGATTGTAGTCCCGAAAAGTCATAAAAACATTGGGCCTCTTTATGAGGTTGCCGCCGACCCCGAAACACCCTTTACGGCACCTGTCTTCCCGGTGCCAGGGCACATTACAATTCCCAGCGGCGCGGGAAGTCAGGCGTTGGATTTGGTAAGTCCCCATTTTGTGATTTGCTCGATTGTGGAAAGCTACAGTGTTACACACAAGGTTACGCGTCGAAGAAAAGACATTGAACTGAAAGATTGATTGAATTTAACCAACGAGGGAGCCGATGAGAAACAAAGTTACTGAGCGGTGCTGCAAGCAAAGGCACATTGTTAAACCTGTGTGGAAGGATAACGGAACATTAAATGATGAAAACAAAATGTGTTGAAAGCCATTGAAGAGAAGTGCATGGGGGAAAGAGAGCGTCCAGAGATGACGAAATGCTTAAGTGCAAGTGAATGACATTTTTTTTGTGAAACAAGGAACAAACTGGCCGAGGGCCCGTTCTGCAAAACCAAGTGTAAAAGGCATGGATATTAAGAAACCAACCCTATTGTTAGAGTGGTCATGCATAGGGGTGAGAATACTGTGCGGTTGTGATGGTCTCTGGCATGACAATAAGAATAATAAGGACCCTGTTGTTGGAGTGGTCACTCATGGGAGTGATAATACCATGCAGTTGCGAAGGACTCTGACAGGTGAACATTGTGAAAGAGAAGCACAAAGGTTGGGGAAGGGAGTCCTCCCCGAGCTCTGTGAAGTGGAGCTGTTTTGGCTGGAAAGTGTTTCAGCCATGATTAAGTGTTTGAAGACAGGCAAGGGCAGCCTGTGAATGTAATCAAGAAAGAACTTTGTGAATATCGGTTTATTTGACCATTGTGAAGATGGGTGAGGGAAGCCTGAAAGAATCCATTGAAGAGAACTGTGATGTATATTGAACTGACAATGAAATAAACAAGGGAAGCCTAACAGACGTATGGGAAACCTATGAACTGTGCATGCTACCCACCTTGAAGGAACTTTGTAAGAACCCCATTGAACTGAATGTGGAGAAGGGAGTGGTGAGCCACTTTCTTTGCCATTGTGACATTCTTTTAAGACACTCTTTATTTTCATACCTTTTCCAATACTTAGTTATTGTGAAACGTGAGGGTAAGTATAGGTTTCTGACACAGACGTTTTCCTTTGTTTGACTGACTGGGCCTCATTATAAGTTTGCTGGTCCGGTAACAACGGTACCGGTTAGCTACTGGTACTTTGTTACCGGACTGGCAAACTATGAGTTCTGCTCGCAGGTGCCTTTCCGCCCGCCAGGACTGGCTGGCAAGCGGACCGGCACCCGAGAGTAGAGCATGTCGGATGCACCGGCACCATTCTGAATGGTGCCGGTGCATCCGACTTCCCCATTCCCATGGCTCGGATGGGAATGGGGAGCATTTTCTTTTGGCGCCCGCAAATGGGCAATTACTGGGTCCGGCAAGGCTGTAATGACCCGGTAATTGCCCATTCGCGGGCACCGCAAGAAAAAAAATTATACTGGCGGGAGCCATGCCGGTTTTACTGGCACAGCTACCGCCAGTATTATAATGAGGCCTACTGACTTGGACCATTTTGTTTTACTTTGATTGTTGAGACTACTCTCATTATAGAATTGGGCCAGATAAGAAGTCTCGAACTCCAGACAAACTTAATAAAGGTGTTGAAACTTGTACCTTTATGTCTATGTCCTTATTTGTATTACCATGCCTGCCTCACAGGTACCTTGGGCTTTGTTTGCCATCAGGAAAACTCCTTAGTCATCCACGGGAGTTTCTCCTTTTGAATTATTATATGGAAGGGAACCTAGGGATTTGTTAGACATGCTGAAAGAAACTTGGGCAAATAAAAGAAAGAGCCACCATTCCCTTATCCCAAACTGCTCAAAAACTGAAAGAACAAATGGCTGCTGTTAGCAAAATAGTTCATTCCACTATGGTAAAGGTACAAGAACAACATAAGGAATGTTATAACCTAAAGGCAGTGATGAGATACTTTTCTAATGGACAGACGGTATTGGTTCTTCTATCCTCATCTGATAATAAAATGTTAACCAGGCGGCTTGGGCCTTATAAATTTATCAAACAGACAGGACCTTATGATTACATAATTTCACAGCTTGATAGGAAAATCAAAACCCATAGTATAGCTCAGTGACATCGCGCTCGTTTTGGACGCAAGATGACGCATAGCAACACAGGTTTGAAACCCGGGTTCGCGCTTAGAAACCTCTTCGGTATTAAGCGTGTTATAAATAACCAATTATAATGATATATACCATATTAATATTCTCAAGGAATGGAAAGAAGCTGTATGTACATTTACTTCTATCATGAAGAGCCAGAAAATCAACTAATATCCCTTGAGTTGCCCCAAACCCAAAAGCAAGATCTATTAGTGCAATTTCCTGATGTGTTCATACCAGAACCCAGCCGAGTGAAAGGAGTATATCATTACATTCACACTCCCCCAGGGCAGGTGGTACATCAAAAACCCTCTTGAATCCCAGAAAGTAGAAAACAGATAATTCAGGAAGAGGTAAAGGCTATGTTAAAAGCTGATGTAATTGAAACCTCACAAAGCCCCTGGTCCTCTACAATAGTTCTGGTAGCAAAACCTAATAATTTCTGGAGATTCTGTTGCGATTTTTGGAAAGTAAATGAAGTATTATAATTTAATAGTTACCCAATGCCCAGATTAGATGATCAGATTGATAAACCTGGTAATGCCAAATTTCTTTCCACACTTGACCTTACAAAAGGGTATTGTCAGGTGTCAGTAAATCCGACAGATAGACAAAAAACTGCCCTTTCCTCTACTTTTGGACTATTCCAATTTAAAGTGTTTAATTTTGGTTTACATGGTGCTCCAGCTACTTTTCAAAGGCTAATGGATCATGTCTTGAGACCATTATCATCTCTCTGTGGAGTCTATATTGATGACATTATATATAGTAAGACCTGGCCTGAACATATCTCCCATTTATAGTCACCAGAGCACTAGGACCAGCAGGATTAACAGCTAATCCAAAAAATGCTACTTGGCTAGATCTTCTGTTAAATATCTAGGGATTTTTGTTGGAAATGTGTTGGTACAACCTCAGCAAAATAAAATGGGGGCTGTTATGAAAACTGCAGCCCCTAGAACTAAAAAGGAATGATGTGCTTTTCTGGGACGTTTGGGCTACTATCGTAGGTTTATCCCACATTATTCTTCCATCGCAGGCACCATGACTGATAAATAAACTTAAAAATGTAGCCCTCAAAGATTACATGCCTGCTGATCATAAATGCTTTGATAAATTAAAACAGACATTATGAAGCAAGCTTGTTCTGAAGGTGACTGACTTTAACCAACCTTTTGTATTACAAACAGATGCTTTACGTACTGGCTTAGGGGCTGTGTTGTCTCAACTCCACAATGGGATAGAACATCCAGTCTTATAAATAAGTCAGCAACTTTTTGATTGAGAAAAAACTTTGCCACCATAGAGTTAGAGGCCCAGTGAAGGCACAATGAAGTAAGACACAGACAACCAATTCAAATTTCTAAGCAAAACTTTATTTTACTTGAATGTCAGGATGGAGTAGGGCCTAACCTGCCCTATAATAAGGTGAGATTTCCCTACCTAAAGAAAACTAAGCATAGTCTGTGTCAGTATGTTCAAATCAAAAGTCTGTCTATGTCCAAAAACTATGCTTCGCCTCACAACTAACTGTATGCAATGTGTAGGGTTGCCAGCAGCAAAAAGAATGGTGTTCAAAATAAAGTTCTGAGCTTCTTCGAACTCTTGGCTTCTGTAAGGAAGGCATGGTATCAAACAGTGAAGACAGACACAAGTGTTCACAGTTCAAGGGTTTTTATTGAACTTCAATGGGTTGGTTGAACATCTATCTAAAGAACAAAAGAAAAGTTCCTTGTGAAGGAACTCCGGTCCTTTACACACTTTCAATGGCTTGGACAAATAAGCCAAACAATTTATAAAAGTTATCCAATGTGTATTTATGAAACAATCTTTGAATCATATTTGGTTACTCTTGGTCAAAAGTAATAGTCATACAAGTTGTGCAATGATTTTCATTTTTCAAAACAAATTTATTTTTCATATGTGGCCCAACACATTTTGAGAGGATTTCTCTTCTTCAGGAGCAATTGTGTACATTCACAAAATTTCTAGGAAAGAATTAAATATGTATCAGTATTAAATTGTCAATAAAGTCAGAATAGACCATTATTCAGAACCCATCACTTCTCAAATACATTGGTTGTGTCGAAATGTTACAATATTTACATAGTATTCAAGATTTATATGTACATGATTAATAATCTATGGTTTATTGCGGCACTCATCATTTAAATACATCTGTTATAGTTGATGTCTAAGCTCATTTACCTCCTATGTACATATACAAATTTGCAAAAAAGGGCGTCTGATGTGGATAAGAACTCTTGAGATGAGTAACAAACAGAGCAAGAGAAAGTAGTGGAGAACAGCTAAAATGATAGGTGCCAACCTTTGTAATTCATGAGTACAATGAATCCTTCAAACTTCTGTATCTTATGATGTCCAAGATCACTCAGTATGTGCAAAAATCTCCCTGTAATTAAATTATAATCTGTAGGTTCGTGCCCTATATGCACTCGCTTGAAATTTTGTAAGTCCCCTAAAAAGAAAGGCTTACCTATAGCATGGATGCCCAAGGTACGTTGTTGCTGTAATAGGTAATGGCACTTAAAGGCATGGTTCGGTCAGATATGTTATTGTCCCTATGGTTCGGCCATGTGTTTTTAATAATAATACGATCAATCGTACAAACATTTCCTATGCACCTTACCCGAGTTTTCGTCTCTTGAACACAAGCGAAATCAGGCAGCAGGGCATGGCCATCTTGTGATAATCTTATCACTTGCCGCATCGGCCTGGGTGACCTGCGTTTGCGGCACTAAATCATATGCCCCGCCCCTGAGCCTGACATCACCAAATCATTGATATTCTCCGCCTCTCTCCGTGGCGTTACTGGGCAGCGTAGAGAAACGCGCCCAGCCGCCACCTACGCGACTAGACGCGGAACCCGGAAAAAAACAGACATCGTCTCACAGCACAGCGCGTCACTATTAGGAATATGAAACTGTACTTTAAAAGGAAACAACAAGACTGTACAATTGGTAAAGTACATTTATTTCACATTAAATGTATTGATAACATTCTGTATCTGACATAATCAATCGAAACTGAACTTTATTTCTTTGCTCTCGTTCCGCAAATCTGCAAATGTTTATCGTGAGTCTTGCGCTGTTCCTTTTGGGTACACAGGGATTCCTTTTCTCTAATTAATGCACTTCGGTCGCACAATGAATTGCAAAGCTGGTGCATGAACTCGGCACTAGGTCAACGTAAAGGTTATGTTGCTCCTGATAGTTGGTACCGCATACGGACATATTGGACCTTGTCTGTCGTCCCAAAAGACGGTTAAGTAGATCCAGTTATTGACATGTAGCTGCAGCTGGGGGTTGAAGAACCCATCGGTTAGGGTCTGGAATAGATGACAATCGCATAATGGCACGATGTACCTGTTTGCAAAAGATAAAAATAGAAATTTGTCGCAGTAGCTGATCTTTATTACAGTTAATCATTTTCTTTATTAGTGCAGAGGTGACACAATATGAACCGAGAGAATACAATGTGGAATACCACAGTACCCCGCTATTCGCTTCCGAGGATAGTGCAATGGAGTATGTTGAGCTCTAAACGTAATGCATAAACTGGGGCAAGAATTCGAGGTGCACAAACTATGTAATGATTTATTAACGTGGAACCCGGGAGAAACGAGTTGTGGTCTACATGCGTCTCGATGCTGGCCTGCCCATGTTCTCGGTAGATAGCCCAGCACACAAAGGTTGCACTAGCACTTCATTGCAATATGCAACACAGAACGAACAAGTACAATGTGACCCGGCAATAACGGTCAGCTATTCGTATTTAGACTAGTTCTGGTATGAAATCGTCTAAAGAGAAACTTACATTATATTTGGCATTTCCATTCTCTTTTTGCAATGCAGACCGTAATGCAGACTCCTCCGTTCGTGTCAACGATTTTTCATAAACTGAATTTAAATGTAACTAGGTGCAGTTTCGGAATGGACAACCTTATCATATCATACGTTATTACACCCCCCTTCAATTCAATCCCTTTCGGAATGGTCCCTGCCTTTCAAGGTAAAAAAACAATAGAACCTTATACTGTGCGCGGGACGTGTGCGCCTCCCCAGCTCCCAAGCAAAAATTCAATGCTGGCACCTTCACTCACAAAGAACATAGATTCTTACTTTGCAACATCCCGTGTCAATGCATCCATGAGAACATGAATTACAAAGCACGGGCACAGGAAATTGGTTGCTGTCACAGCTCGTTGTTCGCGCTGCTGAGCTGTAGGTGAAATTTGCCAATGACAGAATTCCCCCTATTCCCAAATTATAGTCGGTGTAACACAAAAACTGAGTCAAAATATGCCTAGCAATAGGGCCACCTCTGCTTATCTCATGGCCTCCTACCCCATGGCATGTTTTAACAGTCAGTACTTTTTGCGTGCCTAGAATGTTTTCTGGTCTAGGTATAATACCTTTCTAGGATGAGCAGATATTCAGCTTTTTGCGTAACTAAGAGGATAGATTTCAAAAGACAAATCGCATACTTTATTTGTACAGTTTATAAAAACAATTTTTGCAAAAATAAAAACAAATGGTAATCATTTATACCGGGTTTTCAACGATTTAACGAGCTCTTCTTTGGGTGGACATGGCACGTTGGCAATGTTTGGTGGAAATGTATGTGTGCTCTGAACAGATTTGTGCGCAATTCATTGAGTATGCATCTCGGCGACATTAACAATAAGATGTTTCACAAAATCGAATTCCGTTACCTCATATATTGGTTTGACAACCCATTTTTTGCTTCTTTTCGTAAAGGCCATATTGTAGCGAAGCATCCCTAAGTTTCCTGCAGTCCTAGATTGTTCCCGGCCTACATTCTCGTTATGCGCTAATAACGCTAGTAAAGTCCTCGCTTTCATCCCTTGGACGCCAAAATGCAATCTCTTTGGCCTGTACTTTAGGCACATATTGTGGAACACCTCCAAATCTCCAGTGTGACAGAATTCTGTGAGTCCCTTCAGAACTCTTGATAGAGTTTTATCAAACCAAACACAATCTTCTCAAGGGCTTTGCGTGGATGTGAAGATGGGATCAACCACTTCTTCTTCCGTGCCTGCTCTGGGGACAAAGGGACATGTTCACATTGGTGGAAATGTTGGTTTTCTGTCCAGTGGTGAACAATGGAACATTGGAACAGTGGTGCATTAGAGAGCGCCATTTTTCCAGTAGAATTTCCACAGACCCATCACATGTTTTGGAGCTCCACCAAAGATGGTTGCTGAAAGACTGTGGCCCTCATTACGACCTTGGCGGAGGACCATGGTGCTGTTAGCACCATGGTCCATGGCGCTAAGGTTGCAATTCCGCCATGGTGGTTGGCGGACTTACCGCCCCATTCCGACCTTGGCGGGGCGGTAAGTCCCCAATCCCCATTTACCCTTCCCCATTCCCATTTTTGCCCCATAGAGCATAATGGGAGTGGGGAAGGCGTTAATTACGCCACCGTAAATTACGGTGGCGTAATTAACTCCATGGTCCCTTAGCGCCATGGATTTTAACACCTGCTAAAAGCAGGTGTTAAATCCGCCATGGCGCTAAGGGACCTCGTACTCAGGCGGTAAGGGTCGGCGCTGTTTACGCTGGCGTAAACCCCTTACCGCCTGGGTCGTAATGAGGCCCTGTGACCATTGTGAAATACTTTCAAAACCTTTTTTTTCCCTGCCGCCAAGATTTTTTTATTTATTGATTTGGCAACATGCCATACATCAAATTGATGTTTAATATTTGGATACTGCTCTCTCATTGTCTTGGCTATTGAAACGTGTCTGTCCGTGTCTATGAGGTCGATTTGCATTTTCCTCGATTGTAGATCTTCCATTGATTTTATAAAACCAAGTTTCTCCATGGCCACTGATGATTTACATTGGGACACCTGCACGACCACTGAACTCACAATTGTCTTGCTTTGCATGTCCTGAAAATGGTAGGTGCAGTACTTAGCAGAAAATCCGGGGCTGTCACACTGTCCATCGCCGGTTAGCCTGAACCGTTTGTCGGAGAATGTACTTTGAATAGCCAGTTGTTCAATTTTCCAAGCTTCACTAATGGCAGGGAATAGATATTCACGTTGGTATTTGTAGTATTGTGTTTTAGAAATGAAATGTAGTCCCACAAACTGAAAGAAACTGGATAACTTCATGAAACTAGAGCCACTCAAAAGTAAAGCTGCTGCACGCAGTAGATTGCCAGCTGGCAGTTTCCCCAGCATCGGTTGAGCAGACCCTGAAAATGTTTTATGTGACTTTTCACAAGTTGCATGTGTTTTGAGGTTACTGCCTTTTGTTAGACGAGTCACGCTCACCAATGGCTTCCCACATACTTCCCCTTGCACTGAATGCACACAGTTCAGCATCTTTATAAGCTCCATCAAGCTGCTGTCGAATACTATGTATTTGGCCTCTTTTATTAGACTGTCATCTGGCAACACTGTTGTTTCGGACGGAACCGTTGTGGACATATCAGTCAAACTGAACATACTATAGTCTGTTGTAGGTCAAATATTCGAAAACAAAAGGATCGAATGCCTTTTTTTCGACACCAAAAGGATCGGAAAAAAAGGGTGGAATTTTTTTTTTATGGGGGTGGGGGGTTCCTCCCCCAACCGCCCGTTTTCTGTTTTAAAAAAAACTTTTTTAGCATACAAAACTAAAAAAATCTATAAATATATAAATAAAAAAGCATTCAACCCTTTTTTTTCCGATCCTTTTGGATTCGAAAAAAAGGACATTCGATCCTTTTATTTCGATTCTTTGACTGGACACCACTATAGTCGATACCTTTGTCTGTTTCGTCGGTCAATAATGTTGATGCTTCAGTCTCTGTCATTTCAAAATCTGTTACTTGACCATGGATAGGAGAAAACATCAATGTGGACTGTTTTTTGGGGGGCATTTTTTTGTCGGCTTCTGATTGTGTCAAGTGCTCATCTAGTAATGTTAAACTATCATCTATAAATTCAATTTCACCTTCCTCTGGCGGAGTTGGCGCATTGTAGCAATGGTCCAAAAACACTTTGCTGGATTCGCTGGTCATATTAAATTCATTTTCTGGCCATTGGACATAGGCATCTCGAATGTGAACACGCCGCGCCTCAATTAATCGTTCCTCCATGGTGAAAACAGTTTGGCAAGCAGCATCTGTCATTTGTATCGCTGTCTGTGTCTGCATAGTCCGTACTCCATCGGGCAACTACATGACAGACGGGAAAAGGGATTTTCAGTGTAAATCGTACATACAATGTTGTACAATTTACATTAAAAAAAACATATAATGAAGGCCTCAGCACAAAACAATTGCCATCAATGTAAAGTGTTTATAACTAACCTTATTTTTATTTCTTTTCTTTGAAACCTTCTTTACTCTAATATCAACAAGCTGGCGCACCGACTCCATACAAAATAAGTCATTTGCATTACACATACAATTAGACCGACTTTCTTTCATTAGGTGGTACTGTCAGTACGGATACCTCTGGCTCCTGAGCAACTTTAAGGTCTGGTTCTGGAACAACTACAAGGGGTAATGCAATTGTAGAGGACGCCTCAGCATCTCCCTGAAACGTAGTACTTGCATTAGTAAGGACGGAAATATTGGAAACTGCACACACAATTTGGAAAGACGACAAAGGTACATATCAATAGTAAAGTACGAATGAAACATTGGGTAAAACAATTACACGATATCTAAATATGATCAGATTATTTTGTCCAATTGAACTGTGAAGACCCATACCACTGGCACCGGATCTACTAAGAGGGATGTTGTTATTGTAGTGGACGCTTCAGCATCTCCCTGAAACACAGTACTTGCATTAGTAAGGATGGAAATATTGGAAACTGGACACACATTTTGGAAAGACGACAAAGGTACATATCAATATCAAACCACGAAAAACATTTTGTAAAGCAATGATATGTCGCGAAAATATGATCACGTTATCTAGAATTCCGTGCTTAAAACCAGTCTGCAACAGAATAGCTAGGTAAGATTACCTGTTACGCGTTGGAAGTGGTTGATGACTCCAGGCAAGACATGGATGTTGAATCTTGTTGCTTCATATTCGGTGGATAGTCATGGAGTTGTAAAGGGAAAGTATTATTCGATTTAGAAATTCCAACATTAAAAAGTGGCATGTAAGGAGCCTGAATACGAGAAAATGATGCTTATGTAAATGCATAATATAGCATGGTTATCTGTCCCCATAAAACAATTTTCTATGTGGGTTCTAAAAAACAAGGACTGGTGTTTAGCAAAATAGTCATTATTTAAACAGCTATTCAATCACATAAATATTGGAAGTATTATAAGTGACATTTACACCAGAAATACTGGCGTAAAGCTACATCCGGAAGCGTGTCTCACCTGTGGCAGCATGTTAACGGATAAAGTTGGAATAGCGTTTGGTAGCAATTTTCGAGTTGTTCTCAGTTGATTCCTCTTTGTGTACAAGGATGTGTCATACATATCCGGGTTGAAGTGCAGGCTGCAGATGCGGTATCAATGACCCCTTTTGTCCTCCAAGACTTGTTTGATTCTACTTTCAAGCTCTTCCAGTGGATATCCGCAATGTCTGACCCATTCTCTTATTCGATCAACAGTCTTAGGGAATACATGCATTGTAATGCCTTCGGATTTGTCATGGGTCTTCGAAGGGCAACCGAAAATATAACATGCAGGCATTGTTGTAAATTCTGCAAAATAAAGGTCAACCTGATTAGAAAATTATTTTGCATAAACATGTGAGAATGAATGACTTGGACCATACATTATTCATTGCACGCTATCTTTTGGGAACCACAGCAAAACCAGTGCAGCGTGTGCGGCTGTATTATTAGATACATTTCACAAACGATTCATTGATGTGTTGAAAATGAGAACATGTCCCTCGAATGTTCTATCGTGCACGAAAAGGAAACATGCTTATACTAGAGACACGCTATGCGAAGGATGCAATACCATGCCAATTGACATTGATGAAAATTGATATATCGATAACATAACAAAAGATATTCAAATCAATAGCAATGAGACAAATTAACATAGCACTACTGAGTACGTTACTTCGAAATAGATATAAAATTTACAAACAAAGGAGATATGATTAGGATACATGCCCTTACCTTGACCAACAAACAGTTAGATTCAGCAAGCAGAGTAATTAGTGGCAGGAGAACTTGGAGATGTTCACACGTAGCACACTGATGAGTTCACTCCAAGCGGTCACAGAGTAGCACGTTCACGAGTTGGCTTGCAGTGCTCAAAGATGTTCTCATGGTAAATATCAAGTGGTTTATAAAGAATACCAAAAAGGGGTGTTTTACTGAATGAATGACATGTATATGTCATGGTATTAATTGTATTGCAGGGGCGCGATCTCCTTGAAGCGGAGCCTGCCTGGAGACACAGGGTCTGAGGAGCCCATGTGAACAATGACCCCTGGGCGTAAGATAGCTTTTGAAGTGTACATGTTGTTTGGCACCTTGGCCGTTCCCGCCCCTGCCAGCACCCCTTGCCAGCGCACATCCACTGGTGCGAATGGCCTTTGATAGTGGAGGGGGGATGGATGGGCCGCGGCGTGCAGACAAGGCACCAGAACACTGCGGAATGGAGACACACTGATGTGGATTGCAGGGGCACGGTGTGCTTCAGGGTAGTCTGCCTGGAGACACGGGGTCCGAGGAAGCCATGTGAACAATGACCCCTGGGCGTAAAATAGCTTTTGAAGTGTTCATATTGTTTGGCACCTTGGCGTTCCCGCCCCTGCCAGCACCCCTTGCCAGCGCACATCCACTGGCGCGAACTGCCTTTGATAGTGGAGGGGGGATGGATGGGCCGGGGGCGTTCAGACAAGGCACCGGAACACTGCAGAATGGGGACACACTGATGTGGATTGCAGGGGCACGGTGTGCTTCAGGAGAGCCTGCCTGGAGACACGGGGTCTGAGGAGGCCATGTGAACAATGACCCCTGGGCGTAAGATAGCTTTTGAAGTGTACATGTTGTTTGGCACCTTGGACGTTCCTGCCCCTGCCAGCACCCCTTGCCAGCGCACTTCCACTGGTGAGAACTGCCTTTGATAGTGGAGGGGGGATGGATGGGCCGGGGGCGTGCAGACAAGGCACTGGAACACTGTGGAATGGAGACACACTGATGTGGATTGCAGGGGCACGGTGTGCTTCAGGAGAGCCTGCCTGGAGACACGGGGTCTGAGGAGGCCATGTGAACAATGACCCCTGGGCGTAAGGTAGCTTTTGAAGTGTACATGTTGTTTGGCACCTTGGACGTTCCTGCCCCTGCCAGCACCCCTTGCCAGCGCACATCCACTGGTGAGAACTGCCTTTGATAGTGGAGGGGGGATGGATGGGCCGGGGGCGTGCAGACAAGGCACTGGAACACTGTGGAATGGAGACACACTGATGTGGATTGCAGGGGCACGGTGTGCTTCAGGGGAGCCTGCCTGGGGACACGGGGTCCGAGGAGGCCATGTGAACAATGACCCCTGGGCGTAAGATAGCTTTTGAAGTGTACATCTTGTTTGGCACCTTGGCCGTTCCCGCCCCTGCCAGCACCTCTTGCCAGTGCACATCCACTGGTGCGAACTGCCTTTGATAGTGGAGGGGGGGATGGATGGGCAGGGAGGCGTGCAGACAAGGCACCGGAACACTGCTGAATGGAGACACTTCATTCACTTAAAAAATGAAACAACCATTGATAAAAAATATGTTGTGTTTTATTTGGTTTCTTATTTTGATGGCACAAAAATACTAAACATTGTAAAGGTCTGTTTGCAGCTCAGCAAGGGAAAATCCCCTGTACTGACCGCTGTCACTGGGGAAAGTTTGTCTAATGGCACCAACGACACAGGCGAGTATTACTCGTCGAACGTGGTGTCCAAGCCTCACTTGAAGCCACCATGTGTATGAACGATGGGCCACCAACCGTTACCACCTGTGAAAGAGAAAGATACAAAATGTTTTTAATTGACCAAGATAAGTGTATTAAACCGTAGTTGTCAATGACATATCTTGTATCCAATGGCATTATTGCCAGGACAAATGCTAACTAGACATTGTACAATATTGAACGACTTTTATCCGACTTTTACTAGAGAATTGCAAGACTAAACTGATATGACAATGATATATTGAAGTTATGAGAATATGGGGGACAAATATGAAATAGTAGTTGCCTAACTGACATCAGAACCAGACTATACTTACTCGTTACTTGGATTACAAGGCCGAACTGTTGCACTAAGTTTGTGCATAAGCACCATCAAAATCCTCAACATGGACCGTGTGAGGCAGACTGCCGTGAAGTCTGGCAGCTCGGTAACGCATTGCGGCTGTGGATCGCCTTGCGATATGTAGGACAAGCATCCAGAGTTTTCTCAGCAGCAGCAGTTCTCCACCTCGGTTGGCATTAGCGTGCACCGATTGCACGTACACCAGGTTGAAACACCGTCCATGCGACTAGGCCCAGGCTCTTCATCTGTTAAAACATCCGCCTAACTGTTGTCCAAATCCCCATCGTTTACGCAGATTTCTCTTTCCAGTAATTCCTCCTCGGAATACTCGGGCTCGTACAGGTAGGGCATTATTGTAGCCATTGTGTGGTAAACAAACGAAAATAATTTATAGCGGTGGTACTGGTATCTGTTCACACGGGCTACAAGCAACAAAGGTAGCTGACCAGAGCACAGAAACGAGTCACAAAATACTCAAAGAAATACAGTGAGAGGAATGGAGTAGAAAATCTGCTGTTGTGTGTTCTGAAATGGTCTGTTTATACTTATCTAGGAAAGAGGCTTCCTGCCGTTTCCATGGCGACATGTCATTAGCTGAGGCGCAGAGAATGCTGACACGAGACGTGCTTTGGTGTTCTGAAATGGGCGGTACGCGTCTATTGATGTCAGGCTCAGGGTCGGGGCATATGATTTAGTGCCGCAAGTGCAGGTCACCAGGGCGATGCAGCAAGTGATAAGATTATCACAAGATGGCCACGCCCTGCTGCCTGATTTCGCTTGTGTTCAAGAGACGAAAACTCGGGTAAGGTGCATAGGAAATGTTTGTACGATCAATCGCATTATTATTAAAAACACATGGCCGAACCATAGGGACAATAGAATTTCTGAGCGAACCATTCCTTTAATCCATCAGGTAACTTATCCATAGATTTCAGGAAGACAACTATAAATGGAAACAGGATCCGTGTCAGTGTCAGGGTGACTTAACAATAATCTATGTTGGTGTCAGACAAATGGTCTAAATCTTACCTTGTCAAGCACAATGTCTTTCAGTCAGTTTCATATACAATATTACTTATTTCAGCTTTCAAAAGTGCTCATAACAGCTAGCAGCTTGTTCGCTAGTCAAAGACACTTTTTTTAGCCTTCCAAAGTGCGTATAACAGCTTTCAGTTTGTTCGGTATTCAAACATGCTTGTTTCCAGTCCCGGGAGCGCCCTGGTACGAGTGTCCCTTCTTTTCACTCACTGGTTGTATACGGCTGCTCCTTTGGGTTTCTACGGTCTGCTTTGTGGCTTCTATTCTCTCCGCTTCTCTCTCGTGGGAGCCACAGCAAGCAGTGCTCACCCACCTGGAATCCTGTAGCGAGTAACTCCACTCTTCCTGAGCGGCAGCTACTGAGTGCACCACTCGCTCTCTCTTAAATCCGCTAAAAATGAGAAAGCTTCAGTGCCCCACAGCTCCAGCTGCGGCACCGGACAGGGAGGACAGCAGGATCCTAAACTCTCCCACGGCCAGCCTACCCAGGCGTCTCTCTCTCACTCCTGCTCGGCATGGCTTCTCTCAAGACTGTTCCTCTCCAGCCTACTCCGATTCTCCAGCCCGCTTCCTTCTCTCCAGGCCATCTCTCCCTCTGTGCTGGGCAGTCACTATTTTTATACACCTGGAACTTGTTAAAGGATTTCAGGTGAGAGTCATTGGGCTTCATTCAGAGTCTGACGGTAACCCTGTCGGTGCTACCAGCGGGTTGCCAGAGGACTCTGAATAATTTACTGGCGCCTGATCTCCCGGTGCCACTGGTTCATTAAGAGTCCGGTGGCGGGGAAGTCAGGCGCTGGTATATTTGTTAATCCCCATTCCCAAAGAGTCCAATAGGACTATATGGGAGTGGGGACACGAAAGCACCGGCACCGTTGCTAACGGTGCCACTGCTTCCATGAGCAGTCTGCCTACCATGGCTGATGTGCCTGGCAGGGTCAGACCTGTCGGGCTCAGTGGCTCTGGAAACAAGGGTGCCGGTGAGCTTACTGCCACCCTTATTTCCCGACCGGCAAACTCAAACCTATAATGAGGCCCATTGACTTGAATGGCCCAACCATGGTGAACCCGATTAGCTGGGCATGCTTGGCTATTCCAACTGAAGTACTCCAAAGCCCTCTTCCTCGTCTCACTACCAAAGTGGTGTTTGGGGAGTTTTGAATAAAACCGGTCATAACTTCTTGTTGTCTCCTCCACGTCTTGGTACTTGAATGTTGTGTCTCTGTGTAAACAACATAATACTGATTTCTGTTGGTCTTACCCAAATGAGGATGTGTCCTCCTAGTTGGTCTCTTCCTCGTTTCAGTATTAAGATGATGTTTCTGTGGGACATTTTTGGGGGAAGAAAGGGAAAAAGATTGACAATAGCCTACAAAGGTTCTGGGAATAGAGGTTTAATTTTGAAAGGGGGATACCATGTCTCCCCCAAGGATGTCCTCTCCCCACTTCCTAAGTTCCCTCCACCCAGTGATCCTCACTCCCATATACACCTGCAGGGTCGGGATCGAAAAGCGATGGCCTTTCCCCCAGGCCACCTGAGAGGAGGATCCAGGGAGAAAATAAGTGAGAACGCCCTCAGGTTACTCACTTAACAATGTTAAGGGAGACGGCAGTTAATATTGCCTTAAAAGAACCGCCCATTGGCTAGGGCACTTTTGAAGTTGTCGGTAGATGTTTACATGGTGGATACCTCTCTGTTGAGGTTGCTAACCAAATAGTTGGTGTTCCGCTCTGTATTTATTTATATAGAAACCTGATGTCCGACGGCACAGCAGTGATTTGGTTTGTCTGCGCCGTACCGCAAAGAGACATCATTTGATGAAGTCTCTGTAGTCGTACCGCCGTGGATTGGGTGTGCAGATTCGGTTAAGGTTAGCCTTTTTGTTTTTCGTCCGTTCTTCACTCTGTTCTATCACGTACACAGTGGGTGCACTTGTCATCCGTGCACACAGTGGACGGGCCACAATCATATGCTGGGTGGATTATGTGAGGATGACGCTTTGTCTCTCTTTTTCTCTCTAGTGCGTTTCTCGAGCATAGGTTTCGTAGGGATTGCCCTTTTGAATAAGCAGGTTCCAGACTGTTTGCATATTGCCAAGACTGCCTGACATTACCATTCAAGTGGTAACATCCTTCGTGAAGAATTTACTTGCCATTGAGGACCGGAATAAGAAACAAGCTGTGTGTGCTCTATAGACATCTAAATCCATGATATATCTTTGGTTATCTTTGGTTGCGTTACACCACCACATTTGGTGGTGGTGTAACGCAACACCAGTGTTTAGTTTACATGTGGGAATTAGAGGACTCTTCCATACTCCATTGGAGTACAGTGCTGAGCACGGGTGTGCTCGCCGAGATTGCATGTGACTATTCGCTCACTGTCACTGTGATATTGTGCATGATCATTATTGCCCGAGATCTTTGCACAAAATGGGTGCCTTTATTGGGTTTGTAACAATGGGGCCTTGTGGTGTGATAGTTCTAACTATGGATGTCTTGAATGTGTCATGCGGTGCCGGCGGTGGTGTTTCTTGGAATGTACCAATTTACATGGTCTCCAAATCATGATTTTGTTCTGGTTTACATGATCCCTTCAGTGGTGAAGGAAGTAAAGGGGTATTAACAACCCTTTCTCTGCACTCCACCCATTTATAGTGCGGTGGTAGCAATGATCAATTGATAGATTTGTATACTTAGTTCAATTGATTGTGTTTCTGTGTTTATATTTATAGGTGAGTCTCTGATGTTTTCTACATGTCTTTACTCCCACGTATATTCCCTTGACAACGCTGGACCTATGTGCCCCTGAAGAATTTCTGTTGAATAATTGTTGCACAGAAAGAAACATGTTGTTGTGAAGATTTTACTGTTCGTATTTGTAAGGAACAGAGGTTGTATTGTTGTATTTTAGTATGTCATTTTAGATTTGTGATCTAGAAATTATAATTGAATGAAATAATGAATGATGTGCGATTGTTTGATTGAGTATGAATGAGGTATGTCGGGCGTGTGGTTTGTTGTGGGTTAAGATGAGAATGTTGTGCCTTATCATTTGAGTCACTGACTCTTTGAATTGGTTTAAAAGTGCACTGATATTGACACACTTGATGATTTTAGAATAATGAAATCAGTCTTTTATGATGTTTTTTCTATATATGAATAAAAACGTTGGATTAGTTCACCGTGTCTATTGATTTGAATTGAATGTTTTTTTTTAATTTATTTTTTGATTGTATTTGGTAAGATTTCAAACCTTTACAATTTACACAAGATTTTTGAACATATATTTACAACAATATATAAAACATGTTTCTGATTCCTAGCAAATAAACACAATTCTTTTTGCTACAATTCATATGTGATAGGTCACATTTCCTTATTGTTTTCATCTCATTGAATGGTTACACAAGGACACTTTCTTTTTCTTTTCCATTCCCTGTGTCATTTTTGATGTTGTGACGAAATAATGATTGTCTAGATAGATGTATTATGTCAGAGCTCCCTACACAGAAACACGAGTTCTATGATCTTTGATGTCAAAACAAATATAGTGGTTCTATCCAGGCCAGACCATAGGACTGAGATATTCCTGGTATCCCCTGCTACTCCTGTTTGTTGGTACTCGCAGCCCTTGCTATCAAATCCACTATCAACCATTTAAAGTATTATCTAACGGGAAGAACATGTAAACTAGTTACAGACCATTCCCCATTAAATGTGTTAAGTCTGAGGAAAGACTCTAATGCTAGAGTCACGCGCTGGTTTCTAGATTTGCAAACCTATTGTTTTTGTGTGGAACATAGGAAAGGAAAGGAAAAAGGGAATGTTGATTTCCTTTTCTGGTTCCCTCTGGAGGCTGAAGAAACCAGCAACATTAGGGAAAGGGTATGTGGAGAATCTGATGGGATTCCCCCCAGGAACCTGCTCTGGGACCCTTCTCATGTGGCATGGGGAAGGCAGCTGCTCTCTGATCCCGACCCTGGGGGTGGCGTAATGTGAGAGGATCACATGAACAGGGAATCAGACTGGGAAGACTGAGAAGAACCCCTTTAAACTTTCCCAGTGACCCTGCCCTTTGGCAAATCAGAGAGGTAAAAAGATCTAATTTTCCAAAAAGGGACTATATGTCCCAGAATCCCTCAGGGACTGTGACAAATAAGAGGGCTAAAGAGGCATGCAGAGGTAGAGAACAGGCAGGCAAGCCTAAAAGCCTATGGCAAAGTCAGGCAATTAAGACTGAGGGTCTACACCTAGAGCCAACTAACCAACCTGAGGGGCATACAAAGAGAAGCTGGAGCAAGAGCTGGAAGGTCAGCAGCAGGAGAAGAAACATAACTGGAGGCTGGCAGTTCACAAGGAAGTGTGACCACAGAAGGGACGCCAGAGCAAAGAACAAGCAGAAGGTCCTGTGCTCAAACACCCTTTTTGGCTGTGGCTGCATTGGAGGAGACTGGAGAAAGCTGTCAGTCTTTCCAGGTGTGCCTGATTGCCGTTAATGCAGAGCGGAAGTCCTGTGTTTTACCCAAGGCTTGTGTGCAGAAGCAAGCCAAGGGGAGCTGGAGGAAGGAAGGCTCTCCATTGATGATGCCAGAGCTGAGACACCCGTGCTGAGGAAAGATGTGGCTCCTGAGAGTGCCTGAGGTAGCAGTAGCAGAGAAAAAGAAGTTGGGAAGTCGAGGCAGCCCGCAGCCGCTGTAATGCTGTAACTAGCTGAAATTGATTTGCGTTGAAGGTAAAGCAAGTGTAAGTATTCGTAGTTGTGTGAAGTCTTGTCAAACAAAGGGAAATGTATCACACGCTTATCCGGCAATAACTGAAGTGCTCACGTGTGAAGAAAATCTTTCTTTTCCATTGTTACTTTAAAATCATTGACCGGAGAAGTCGTGTGTTTCCTATTAACAGGGAGAATGGTAGGGGTAATGATATCATAAGCCGTAGCAGACTTTCCCAGTCAGATACAAGCAAACATCACTTCAGAGAGGCCATGTATGCAATATTATGTTTCCCGATCATTGCTAAAGACGAAAGCTGTCTTTGTAAAAGGGAACGCAAGTAGCAAGTTGAAGTTTACCATCAAGAAGCAATCGCGTGTGCCTGAAGTTGACTTTGAAGTGAATCTTAACTCTTGTAACATCCTACATTCAAGTGTTGCAGAAGTTGTTGTACTCAGAAGTAGAACAAGCTTTGCACAAGCCACTAGGCAGAATGTACCAAAGAGGAAACCAGCCAAAATAAGAACTGAAGCTCTTTGTCTTGAAGTTGTTGAAGCTGATACTAACGCAGGGTCCTCTTATACAAGGGTGACAAAGGCATATTCGACTGGGAGAGTGGCGTTCGAGCTTTTGGGGTAAACCTTGGAAACACAGAGATGCATATGAAGCTGGGGAAGGGAGCTGGGTGCTTGTAATAAGAAATAATTACTCATGTGTAAAGCTGACACTGACAGTTAGCTGAAGCAGAAGCTGAAGCAGGTTCTGTGGTAGTTACAAGACTTTGAGGAAAGGCAAAGAGGCTGCCCTTTCTGGTAGGAGTGGAAAGAAGGAACATGCTACTTACTTGTAACTATTGTTCTCCAGCATGGGTCTGGAATGGATTCACATGCTCACGAATATTCCCTGTCGTCAGGCCAGGAATCCTCGGTAAAAAAAAAAACTGTTTCACTTTCACTTATAAACTGCATTTCTCCTCTAGAACAATCACTGTCCCATGGGTCATACTGTTTCCATCATTCAATGACAGTCCTCTCCCTAAGCCCCTCCTCTGGCAGCCATCTTCAGATTTGGTAAGAACGTAAAGTAGCAGTAGGACCAAGAAGAGCCGCAGAAGGGTCCGAGGGAGGGTTTGCATGTGACTCCATGCCAGACCCATGCTGGAGAACAATAGTTACTTGTTCGTTCTCCAACAAGGGGTCTGGAATGGATTCACATGCCCATGAATAATGAATGCATAGCAGTACCACATTACACAATGATGGGAGGTGGCAAGGGTCAACAGAAGCAATCAACTCTTAACTCTGGAACTGACTCGCCTCAAGTGAACAGGTTGCGTAGCACTGCTTGGTCATCTCTGGACTCTTCCGTGGAATCCCTGTTGACGCAGTAGAATCTTGTGAAGGTGTGCGTGGACCTTCACGTAGCCGCCCTGAAGATGTCCAGCAGGGCCACACCAGACAGGAACGCTGTCGCCGCAGTGATCGCTCTGGTGGAGTGGGGTCTCGGACAGCCAGGCAGCAGTTGGTTTGCCAACCAATGACAGTGCGTGATGCAGTCGGAGAGCCATCTTGAGATGGAAGCCTTGGACAAGGCCTTCCCATGGTTCACAGGACCAAAGATGACAAACAGTTCAGAAGTCTTCCGAGAACTCTTTGTGCGTGTCATATGGAAGTTCAGGGCACGAGCAACGTCCAGCGAGTGCAAGGCCTTTTCAGCCGGTGACAAAGACTTTGGGGAAAGAAACAGTTAACATCAAAGACTTATTGAGGTGGAATTCAGATGGAACCTTTGACATGAAAGAGGGGTGCGTCCGCGGCAGCACCCTCGATTCGTGCAAACTCAGATATGGCTTTTTGTAGGATAGGGCCTGTATTTCATCTACTCTCCTGGCAGAGGAGATGGCCAAAGGTAAAGCTGGTTTCCACGAGAGGAACTTTAGAAGGGCCTGATGCATAGCCTCGAAGGGGGCCCCCATGAGCCTCATCAGCACCACTTTGAGTTCCAACGCCGGGTCAGGAGCCTTCACCGGTGGGAAAGATCAAAACACTCCTTCAAGGAACTCCTTGACGAGTCGGTCAGACCAAAGTGAAGATCTTCCTGGGGACCTGGCCTAGAGGGAGATAGCCACCAGATGTACCTTGATCGAGGCGTGCACCAGTGAAGCCTTGGCCAAGGATAGCAAGTAGGGAAGAATCTGCGGGGCTGTGACTCTCATAGGGGTAATCTTCTGCAACTGGCACCACATAACGACACGCTTCTACTTGTGAACATAGCACTTCAAAGTCAACGGCGCACTGGCCTTGGCAAGGACCTCCCTACAGTCTGCAGGCAACTCATATTCTCCAAACTCTAGGACTGCAGGAGCCAAGCTCTTAGGTTAAGTGATCCTGGGTCGTTATAAAGGATTGCGCCTCCTTCTCTGGTGAGAAGATCCGGAACTACTGGCAGCTTGACCGGAGGCGGGGCTGACAGGCTGTGAAGGTCCGGGTACCAAATCTGCCTCGTCCATGCTGGGGCGAGTAGTATCATCCTGCATCGGCACTGTTTGAGTGTGTTGATGACTCGTAGCACGAGTGGCAATGGAGGAAATGCGTACAGAAACAAGCCAGCCCACGGGAAAGAGAATGTGTCCCCCAGGCTCCTCAGCTGGTGGAATCTGCTGGCAAACTTCTGGCATTTGGAGTTTGCCGCCGTCACAAACAGATCAATCTCGGGCCTGCCCCACCTGCCGAAGATGCGGTCCACTTGGTCCTGCTGAAGTTCCCACTCATGGCAGCCGCGCAATTCCCTGCTGAGGGAGTCTGTGATGGTGTTCTTCACTCCCACCAGGTGAAGAGGAACAAGGAACATCCCTTGTCTAATGGCCCAGTGCCACAAGTCCTGCGCCTCTTTGGAGAGCGCCATGGATCGAGTGCCCTCCTGCTTCCTAATGTAGAACATTGTGGTGGTGTTGCCCATAAAGATCCTCACCATCTTGCCCTTCAGAGACGGAAGGACTGAGTTGAGGGCTCATAACACTGCCCGTAGCTCCTAGATATTTATCTGGAGATCGTTCTCCTTCAGCAGCCAGAGGCCTATGGCGTGCAGACATCCAGTGTGGGCTCCCGAGCCTTCCAGGGAAGCGTCTGTGGTGACCATTTCCTGGTATGGAGGGTTTTGAAACCCTGTGCCCCAGACGATGTTGGAGTGAACACCCCACCACCTTATCGCCCGGCGGAACGTCCCGTCGAGCGGGATCTTGCCTGCGAAGCTTCCGGACACCTGTATCCTGCAAAATGTCCAGGGACTCCTGAAGAGGTTGTATCCGTAATCTGCAGAGCTGGATAAGGTAGATGCAAAATGACATCATGCCGAGCAGCGACTTGATGGCTCGCACCGTGGCAGTCTTCATCGATAGCAGTTGTTGTACTTTCCCATGAATGGCCGCCACCCTGTCCTCCGAGAGATACGCTAGGCAGGAGACCGTATTTAATCTGGCTCCTAGGAACAGCACGTTCTGTGATGGCATCAGGCAGGACTTCAGATAATAGATGGAGAATCCCAGATCCGTCAGCAGCTGGAAGGTTGTCTCTGTGTATCCGACAGCTAATTCTCACAAACTGGCTCGGATGAGCCAGTCGTTGAGGTACGGGTATACGTGTATCCCCCGTAGACGCAGATGGGCCACCACTGGTGCCAGGCACTTCGTGAACACCCTGGGGGCCAACTTCAAGCCGAAAGGAAGGGCCTTGGACTGGTAGTGCCAACCTGCATTACAAAGTGTAGACACTTTCAGTGCTTCTTGTGAATGGGGACGTGGAAGTAGGCATCCTCCAAGTCCAGTTACGTCAAGAAGTCTCCTTTTTCCAGTTGTCCGAGCAAATGCTGCAACGTGACCATCCTGAACTTTTGGGACTTGAGGTACTTGTACAGACATCGCAGATCCAGCCCCCACTTTTCTTTTTGACTAAGAAGTATCTGGAGTAGACTCCGGAGCACCAGAGTCATTGGGGAACCATCTCTATTGCCCATTTTTGTAGCATGACCCATACATCTTCCAGGAGCTCAGAGATGTGCTGCTCCTGCCGGGCCACCGGAGGGATCCACGGACACCTGTGCTGAAACTCCAGGGTATGTCCTTGGGCAAAAGCGTTGCGCACCCATCTGTCTGTGGTGATCTTTTCCCACTCGCTGACGAATCCCATCAGCCGGCCTCCCACTGGGGTGCACGGGTGTGGGCCTGACGTCCTGGCCGGTTCAGGCCTGCTTTGGCCCCAGCGTCCTGCCTTGCGGGTTACGGCGGCACTGGCCTCCTCCACCATAGGCCTGCGAACGGCCTCTGTAGGCTTTCTGAGTTGTGGATCTTGAGGGTTGACGGTACGATGAGGAAAAACCTTTTGACGACCTGCTCGACTTCCCTCTGGAAGAGCGAAAGGAAGAGCAGTGCTGCTGGAGTGTGCCCAGGGAACGGGCCGTCTCCGTATACGACTTGATGGCCTGCAGGGACTCGTCAACGACTTTCCCAAAAAGGTTATCTCTTTCGAAGGGCATGTCCAGCACCCTCGTCTGGACCATCTGGTGGAAATTTGTGGCCTTCAACCAGCCCAGATGACGAAGGCAGACACCGTTCCCCATCTGACAGACCCCTCTGTCGGCAATGTCGAACGCCACCGTGATGCCGTGATCCAACGCTACCTCTCCCTCCTGGAATAGGGCGATTGCCTCCATCTTCTTGTTGTCAGGGAGGAACTCCAGAAATGGGCCCAGCTTGGACCACAGCTACCTGTCATACCTGGCTGGTATCCCCAATGTGTTGGCCACTTTGATGGTGAATGCTGCGGTGCAAATGACCTTCCTTCCCATGGAGTCCATCTTCTTCCCCTCGCTGTCCGAAGGTACTGAAGATGAGGATAGGTTAGCCGACCATTTCCTCCAGGCCGCCGAAACCACCAAATCCGGCAATGGTTGTGACCTCAGTCTCTTGGGTATGGATTCCAGCACCCGGTACTTCTTCTCCAGCCTATCCTGTTTGGCCAGAGTTGTGCAATGGTTCTTCAAAAGGGCCAGGCCCTTCTCCCACATGTCGTCCAGAAGGGACACCGCCTTGATGGTCTTCCTCTTTGCTTCGCACCTCTGGTACAGGAAACCCTCCTTCTTGGTTTCCTCTGGCACAAGCTGGAAAAGCTCAGAGGATTTGGGGACCATGGAATGGAACGACCCCACCTCATCCAGTTGGGATGCCCTGGCTGCAGAGACCCACCGCCTGCTGCGTCGATGTCGTTGTCGTCGCTGTGGCCGTATCCGTGCTCGTCCCTGTGTCTGGGTCAACCGCGGGAGAGGGCACCCAGCGCGGATGAAGAGGCTGAAAAGGGGGTGTCGGATGGCGCTTCCTCTTTTTTCCAGAGGCTGATCGGGGACTGAGGAGCCATAGGAACCAGGCCCTGCAGCATCCTCTTTGGGATTTCTGACACTAAAGTTTGGAGGGTCGACAGGATGTCCAGAGATACATCCCTCGGCTGAGATGGCATGATTGGAACACTAGGCCCTGCACCATCGCCGTTGTTGCCATCGTCGGCCTCCTCCTCCATGTCCTCGTGGACCGTGTGCAAAACCTCCAGGTCCTCGTCGTCTGTGGACAAAACTACCATGGTCGGGGACACGGCTTGGGGCTGGTCTGGGGCCTTCTTGACCCACTTTTTTCCCCCTTGGGGGTCTAAGCCAGGCTCAGAGATGGCATCCTCTTCTCTTGCATGCCAGCAGACTTTGCCAAAGTCACTGCAGCAGTTTCTCGCCTCGGATACAGGGACACCTTCTGTGCTGAGGGCATTACCTTTACAGGGTCAGCCCCTTTCGCCTTTGCGAGAGCAGCCGCCAGCAGCTCTATCTTCGTTGACAAAGACTTCTGCTGAGCTAATTGGCCTTCTTGGGCAGTTCGGCCGTCTTCTCCTCTGTCCCTGACTTCTTTGGCTGCTCCCGCAGCTTAGCCGGGTTGGACAATTTCCTTTTCGAGGAAGAGCTCGATCACTGGCTGGTAATCGAGGCGGATGGTGATGTTGATCGCACCCAGTCCATCGCAGGACCCGCTTATCCGGCGACCCCCCATCTTGAGCCCCCATGGATGAGGCGCCCTCAAAGGACTTAGAAGCCCGCTCCTCGGACCGACTGGTCCTGGGTGAGACATGACCCTGCTCAGAGCACGGGGTAAAGGCCTTGGTGTACTGCCACGCCATCAATCTACTGTGCCTATCCTTTTTTTTAAAAAATAATTTTTATTCATTTTTTACAACAAACAAAACATAACCATTGCACCCGACATTTTCGTCTGAAGTTTATTGGCATACGTTACATGTTCCTTTTCAATGTCTTCCCCCCTCCCTGCCCTTAAACTCGAGCTCCCCCCGCTGTTCCTCTAGCACCCTCCTTCTGAGGTTGACTTCTTTCGTCGTTCTCGGGCGTGTCCTCATCGCTGGAAATGGCATTGGCCCGCTCAGGCAGTGCTACCACCATTTGTCTCCATGCTATCAGAGGTCCTACTCCCTCATCCTCCCCTCTGTTGGCCGCCTCGTACCATACCACAGTCTCTGCGTCTGCCCACTTTAAGAGATCTTTCCACCATACCTCTAGTCTAGGTCTATGGGCGGATTTACAGCCCATGGCAATTCTCCTCTTGGCCAGAATGTAAGATAGGTCCTTGAGTTTACATACGTGTTTCAGGTTCCGTGGTCTGGTGAATCCCCCCAGCACGCATGCCCACACGGAATCTACCTCTAGTTTAATCCCTTTTTCGGATAACCTCAGCCTGATCTCCTCCCAGAATTTCCCAACCTCCGGGCATGCCCAGAACATATCCCAGCCTCTACGTCTCCACACTTGGGGCATTTTTGTGCTCTTGTATTCCCGAATTTAGCAATCATTCGGGGGGTCATATATGCTCTGTGGGTAACATATAGCTGAATCTGCTGCAGCCTCACATTCCTGGACACCTTCGTATGGTATCTCTGGGCTCTTTCCCATTGCCTGTCCTGCATGGTCTCTCCTACTTCCTCCTCCCAATCTTGTCTCAGTTGGTGCAACTCCTTTTCCACTCTAGACATCACCAGTTAATAAATTCGAATATTTCATGCCCGCCCTCCGAGATGTTATACATCATTTCTATAGTTGTGTCCAGTTGCTCGGCTAGAGTTATCTCAGAACACCTTTCCTTCACCCATTTGACTGTTCTATTGTAGGTGATATGTTGCCCCACGTTTATCCTGGTTTCATTCACTAGCGTTTGGAAGTCCAGTGCCTCCCCTTTTTGCCAGACATCACCTAGGGTCGCTAGGCCCACCGGCTCCCAGTATTTGCAGATTCCTTTCCTTAGTTGCTCATCTGTCCCGCATAGCGCCACAAGCGGCACTTGTGGGGAGCATGGGGCCGAGTTTCCTATAGCATGGTACGCTTTGTGCCAGGTCTTCCAACCCAGTGCCAGTAGTCTCTGTCTCCCATGCATCTCAAATTTGGGTAGCCACATAAGTTATTTTAGGAAATATAGCTTACTTTCTTCCCTCAGCAACCTAGATTCTGCTGTCTCGTCTTCTGATAGCCACCTAGCGACATATTGTAGCTGCGCCGCCAGGTGGTACTTCTCGAAGTTCGGCAAGTTTATCCCCCCTCGGTCATACGTGTTCTGGAGTTTCCAGAGGGCCACAGTGTTTGCCACAGGAAACCTCTACATAGGCTCTGAAGGTTAGTAAAAAAGCGCTTGGGCACCATATGTGGTATATTTACAAACAGGTGTAATAACCTAGGCAGGACCACCATTTTAAGCAAAGCCGCCCCTCCTACCATGGCCAAGGGGAGCTTTGCCCAGAACACCATACTGCGCTTGATACCTTCCACTGCGCTCTCCGTGTTATACTTGTGCTCATCTACAACCATGTGGTATATATTGATTCCCAGGTATCTAAATGTTCTGGTCTGCCAGGCTATCTGCAAGGTGGGTACGTTTTCTAGTGGGATACCTTCGTACCTACCTAGCGGGAACATGCACGATTTCCTGGGGTTCATCGCTATTCCTGAGAGGATCGCATAGCGGTCCATCACTTTCAGGATGTATTGCAGGTTTTCTTCGGGGCATCGTAGGTATAATAGCATATCATCTGTGTATAATGATATCAAATGCGGTCCCCCGTTAGTGCGGACCCCTATTTCTCCATATTGCTGTCTCAGGTAGATTGCTAGTGGTTCTAATGCAAGGATATACAGCATCGGGGACCATGGGCATCCCTGTCTCGTCCCTCTGCTAAATTCCCATTCTTCTGAGATTATCGCTCCTGTTTTAACCCTGGCTATCGTGGACCTATACAGCATTTTCACCCACCTCAGGTACTCAGGTCCCATCCCGTATTCTTTTAGGGCTGCCTTCAACCACGGCCACCTGACCGAGTCAAAGGCTTTAACTGCATCTAACGAGGCTGCTCCTATTTCGTTTGGGTCATCCTTCGTCTGCTCTATGATATGGTGGAGCCTCCTGCGGTTGTCAGATATCCTTCTTCCTGGGACATATCCGGTCTGATCAGGGTGTGTACGTTTATTTATTACTCGCTTAAGTCTATTTGCCAGCACAGATGTGAGGATATTACTGTCTTGGTTTAACATAGATAATGGTCTGTACGATCCACAATCTGTGCTAGGCTTGTCAGGTTTAAGGAGCGGGATGATTACTGCCTCTCTCAAGGATTTCAGCAGCCTCCCTCCCTCAAAGGCCTCGTTTAGCATAGTCAGTGGGGGGGGGGGGGCACTTCTTGTCTGTACGCTTTATAGAATTCGCTGGGGAGCCTGTCTGTGCAAGGGGCTTTGCACGTGGGGAGATGCATTACTACTGTTTCTAGTTCCTCTATCGTGAGTGGGGCTTCTAAGTTCTCCCTGTTTTCAATACTTAATTTGGGTAATTCTAGTCCTCTAGCGTCTCCTGGATTTCTTGCTCTGCTGTCTCTCCCGCATCTGCATAGAGATGTTCATAGAATCTGAGGAATCTCTCATTCACAGCCTCCTGGGTGTTCCAAACTTGTCCCGCTTCTCCCCTTATCTCTCTAATTGCTGTCCATGGTGTCTCGTTCTTATATAGCCACGCCAGCAGCCTCCCCGGTTTGTCCCCTCCTGCATGTTGTCTTTCAATGTATTTTGTGTTATTTAGGTTGCATAACCTATCCCAGAGCCTGCCGCAAGCAGGTTGTAGTTGGCTCATGCATCAGGCATCCTTCTGTGAGGTGCCTTCTTTTACCATTATTGCTTCTAGTTTCTTTTCTGTCTCCTGCAGCTCTCTCTATATGCCCTCTTGGAGCCCTCTAGATTTGGATATGGCCGGCCCCCCTTCTTACCACCTTAAACGCCTCCCACAAAGTTCCTGCTGACTCCACGCTTCCAGTATTATTCTCAAAGTACCCAGTTATCTCCTCCTGTAGGTCCTCTCGAAATGTGGTGTCCTTTAGTGCCTCGGCCCTTATCCTCCATGTTGGAATCCTGGTCCTGGGGGGCTGGTGTCGCCACACCAGAACCAGGGGGGAATGGTCTGATATTGTTCTCGTTTTATATTCGGAGCCCACCACTTCCCCAGCTACTTCCGAGGTGGCGAACATGTAATCTAATCTTGTGTACAAATTATGTGGGGCCGCGTAATGTGAATAGTGCCTCTCATCTAGGTGCTGTCACCTCCAGATGTCCTCCACCCCGAAGTCCCTTAGCAGGGCCTGTAGCGTTTTTGCTGCCGGGTGGGCTTATCTAATTTCGTATCTGATCTATCCATTTTGGGGTCTAGCGTACAGTTGAAGTCCCCCCCGCATATGACCGCACCTCCCATATGGGGGCTGATTTTGCCATATAGCGTCTTGTAGTAGGCTACTGTGTCCTAATTAAGGGCATATGTATTTATGACGCTTAGTTCTCTGTTCTCTAGCAGCCCCTGGATCACCGCCATCCTCCCATCTGGCTCCACCCTGATCTGTAGTATCTGGAAAGGCACATGTGGTGCTACCCACATAATTACGTCCCTGGCATATGCAGAATATGTTGCTCCTATGGTGGTCCCGCTCCATTTTTTTATAACCATCTCTTGTTTTTCCTTTGTGAGGTGAGTTTCTTGTAGTAAGGCTATGTCTAACTTCTGTCTTCTCAAGTACATCATTACCTTGTTTCTTTTCAGATAGCTGTTGAGGCCCCTGACGTTCCAGGTAACTATTTTGAGCTCACCCATTATCCATTATGTTCGGTCCTCCCTCCCTAATTCCATATCCTTCAGCCCCAGAATATGTGGCGTGGATCATGCGCAGAAGCGCATAGGTGCAAGCTCGTTTCCTAACAACTACCACTGCAAACCCCCCAACTCTCCCCCCTCCCGTTCCAACCCCAACTGTTGCCCAGCTCCATCCCTGGATCTCAGGCAATCCCGCATTTAAACCTGTCCGGCTAAACCGGCTCTATGAACCCAGCAGGGGGTTACCGCACTACTGGTAACTCAACTAACCTATGGGGTGTGAGTTTGGGTGCTCTGTTCTCCCTGTTGTATGCCACATTTTACCCACCCTCCTTTACATGACACGGCTATATTCAAGTCCCAATTTCACAGGTTATACAGCACCTCGGCCTATAAGAGCTCTGCATCATTTCTTTGTGCCACTCTCCCTCTGGCTGCTCTTCTCCTCTGGACAATTTTGTGCATCCAGCCATTCCGTTGCCTCCTCTGGGCTATCAAAAAAGGTATTGTACAAAAATGTCGCCCTCATTTGTGTGCCCCCGCAGTCACTGCGACTTTGGAGGTGCACAAAATGAGGGTTACATTTACTGCGCCCAAGCAGAGCAGGGGTTGCGGGGGTGTCCCCCGCTGCACCTGGGTGCAGTAACAGGTGTTGGGGGCTGCGGGGTGTCCCCCGCTTACTATTTCGGAAAGCAGGGGACACGTAAGAAAAAAAAACACCCTGCAGCGTCAGCTCTAACCCACGTTAGTGGGAAGAGCTGACGCTGCAGGGATTGCATGGGGCGGGCGGCACACTTCTGCGTGTGCCCCCTGAAGCAGGCACAGTGATCTATATGATTACTCCGCTGCGCCGTAACTGGTGTCGGCATTTTCGGCCGTCGCAGTTACGGGGGCGCAGTGATCACATAGATCCTCAGAAAATAATGCTCTGTTCTTGTGAAACACCTTCAGCCTCGCCGGGTACATTAACATGTATCTATGATACGCCTCGCGCAGCCTCCTCTTTACCGTTCCAAAGTTAAGTCGCTGTCGTTGCACCTGGAGTGTATAGTTCGGGTATGCAGTGATTGATGTGGATGCCCTTTGGAACGTGCCTCCTTTTCGAAAGTATTCTAGGTCCTTTCACTGTCGCAGTAATTCATTATTTTGGCTATGATCGGTCTCAGGGGAGCCCCCGGAGGGAGCCTCCTTGATAGGGCCCTATGCGCTCTTTCCATGGCGAATCCCTGGGATAGCATCACCCGTTCTATTTCCTGCAGCAGCATGGATTCAATGTACTTTGTGGGGTTTGTGCCCTCTTCTCCCTCCGGGAGCCCCACGACACGTATATTATTTCTACGTGCCCACCCTTCGGCTTCCTCTGCTCTGTTTTCCAGATTGCTGACCTGTTGGTGTAGGGCGTGGATCTCTGCGGCGTGCGATGCGCAGGCTGCCGAGTTGATCTTCACTTCTTTTTCCAATTTGCTTGTGCGCTCCGCAATTGCTCTTAGATCCTGTCTCAGGAGGTTCAGGTCTATTTGCACTGCGTCAATTTTGGACTCCAGCGCCACTTTTAGGTTGGTCATGACAGCTTCCAGTTTCGTTTCCCATGCCCCTTTTAAGTCCGCAATGGTTTCCAGGATCTGCTGGTCCCCCCTAGCTGGGGAAGTGTCCCCTTGAGCACTCCTATCTTTGCTCCTGGCTCCCTGGCTCCCTCCGATGTTTGCAGGTTTTTTTTAAAATCTTCCATCGTGGACTGTTTTCCTTTAGTCTTAGTCTGTTTGGATGCCATTTTGTTTGCTGTGCCGGGTGAATGGGACCCGGGTTTGCAGTGTTGTGGCCTTTTGCTTCTATCGGTCGCTTCACTCAGTGTGTGAGGGCTGTCCACTGTCGAGCCTGGGTGCTCAGGCTCCAAATTCAGCTTTCACCATTCGGGGTCTGGTTGGGGCTGGTTCCTTGTGTTGCTGCCTAGATCAATCCAGCTGAGTTATTCCTTCTACATTGGACATCTTGATTTATTTGAGCTTTCCTGCGCCCCCTCCCTGTGCTCGGCCAGCGGCCCATTCAGTGGGGCACCAGAGGGGGGTTGTCTTGGTGCAGCACAGCCGATATGCCGCGTTATGTTCTGCAGGGCTTCCCTCTTTGCCTGTTCTCCGGGCTGGGCCTGTGTATTTTGGAGTATCTTATTTGTCAGTTTAAGCGACATTCCGCAGGTGCATCAGGCAGCCCCTCTTCTGGTTTCCAGGCTTACCCGGTCATGGCCTGCTCACGGCCACATATGGCACATATGTTCCTTTGCCCTTTGGTCCATGTGGGCCACAGTGCGTTCCGGGTTCCCCGCGGTCACCGCCAAGAGGCCTGCATTGCCGTGCCCTATGTGCATTTCATGTTCTTGTTGGCTTCTGTCCCGCTGGGCAGTTCGCTTGTGGAACCGAGTGTCCCCCTATGTGCCACCTTGGGTAAAAGAAATGAAACCTGGAGCTTCTAAAGTTGTCCTGACGGGATATTTGGGCTTGCCTCCAGTATTCTCTCTGTTCCGCAGGGGCACCGCCAGCACAGCCCAGTGGGGGCCAGCCTCCTGTGTGTCTTTTCCGTTTCGGTATGCAGCCTGTAGCTGCCCCATAGGTCACGTTACATCTGCAGGCCACCCTAAGGGCCTGGTGCTGTGTACCCACTCCGGGTGCCGTGTATCCCGCTCTGTATCTTTTCCGCCCGCCCCATACACACACCGCGGGCGGACTCCAGGGAGGGCTCTCCCCAAGCCTTGGTGCTGCTGCAGTTTGGGGCCCGGGCACTGTGCCAGGGTCCCGGTGCACGCCGCTCCTCGGAGCGGGCAGTCTGGTCCCGCTTGGCACTTCTCTGCCCAGTATGTTTCAGGGGCGCTGCCCCAGCCCAGCTCTCATGTGCGCCTCTCTTCCATGGGGTCGCTGGTCTTCCACTGCTCACCTTGTCGGGCTGCGGCACCTGCAGTGTTCCAGTGCCGGGTCACGCTCTCTCTGAGCCGGAGCAGGCTTGTGTCTCCAGCAGGCACACTTCCCTGCTCTACCTTGCTGGTCTCGTTATTGGCATTCCCTTAGTGTCAGGTCCGCAAGTCCCTTCAGCGAGGCTCCCGCACGATGGTGTTGTGGCGCCCAACGTTTGGTTCCTTTGTTCCTATGGCACAGCGGCCATTTTAATGGGAGTCCATCGGGGCAGTGATTTCTTTGTCCATGGGGATCGCTGCTGCTGTGGTTATTGCATTCGGCCTCTTTTGTGCTCTTTAGATGCTGTTAGTGTTCCCATGCGTATGCCTGTCTTCCAGACGGATTATCTCTGATATGAAAGGCAGGTTTTCTTCGGATGTTGGACGGATCCTTGGGAGCTTCGGAGCTTCCCGTCCTCCTACATGGCCATCTAGCCACGCCCCTACTGTGCCTATGCTTCGCCGTCTTCTTGGAGAAGCCTAGGCAGATCTCGCACTCTCCTTCCTTGTCGTCCGGATGAAGGCAGTGGAGGCATTGGAGGTGTTTGTCCTTCTGGAAACTTCGAAGAAAACCTTGACAATCTTCACCCTTGAGGGGCGCTGAAATTCACCAACAATGGAACCCCGCTTTCGGCAATTGGAGAAAAGAGCATATATGTTCTTTTTAGAACAAAAATATATATTTTTCCATCAAAAAATAAAAAACTTAGAAGTAGCTCACAGAACAAAACTCGAGGACTCCCAACACTGAAGCGTGGAGCAAAATTCTGAAGATGTCTGCCAGAGGAGGGGCTTAGGGAGAGGACTGTCAATGGATGGGAGCAGTATGCACCAGAGGACAGTGATTGGTTTAGAAGAGGAATACAGTTTGTAAGTGAAAGTGAAACTGTTTCTTCTTTTACCGATTATTCCCCGGTCTGGCGACAGGGAATATTCATGAGCATGTGAATCCATGCCAGACCCCATGCAGGAGAAGACTGCCTTGCCAACCTGTAGAGGTCGAAGAGTCTTGTTTAAGTTGCCTAATAATATTTCCACAATATCAAGTTGTAGCACTGTGGCTGTCTAAATGTTTGTCAGAACTGTTACATGTTCAAGAAGTTGAAGTAGGAGCAGTGTGTGAGGCAGAGAAGCCTGCTCTCACAGAAACACTGATAAAAGGAAGTTGTCACACAGAGAGCAATTTCCTTAAAAGAAGCATCCTGACAAATTGCATACAAGATGCTGCAAAAAGTTTAGTTTAGTTTAGTTTAGTTTAGTTTATTATTTGATAATGCGCTCCAAAACCCAGGGGTAGCCAGGCGCAGCAGTTACAAGAATACTTAGGCTTAAGGTTGCGTACATACAAAAGGATACATACAGAATATGCATTATATGAGTTATTAACATATATACAAAACCAATATACAAATATACAAGAAATACAGGAATGTGAATCCCTCTCATAGGTCTGGTATCGGGGGAGTCAAAGGTAGTTATGCGCAATGATAGGGCCAGGTTCAGTGGGTTAGTTGTCGTTACTCCAGAGCCAACTTTTCACCTCACTCCTGAAACTAGAGTAGGGTAGATTAGCTCTCAATGCCAGGGGGAGTGAATTCCAAGCGCAAGTTGTTATTAAAGTGGAAGTGGATTTTTTGTTTTTGAACCTTATCCAGGATTACCATTGATGCTGTTTTCTTTATGGGACTTTGAAAAAGGAGCTTTTCATCCAGAGAAGAAGATGGATTTTTGTTTGAGTGACTTTTTATTTTCTTTGGAACTTTTCAAGAACTTATCTGAGACATTTTTTTCCTTGGGTGAAATAGACTTTGGACATTTCTGGAGGAGCGGAATCTGCCCAGAACAAGCAGAAGTCAAACAAGACCTTAATTGTTTGGTAATCTTTTATTTGTGTTATTGTTGCTTTACTTTGATTGTTTGATTGTTTAGTTTGAGGGTTAATTTTGTGTCTGATAGGAGGCTTTCCCTTAGATCTTAGAATAGGCAAGGAATCCCCTGGTAGAGTAGGTTTAGTTAGGGGTTATTGTTTCTCTTCATAATAAAATGTTAAGTCTTGAGAAAACTAAACTCAATTGTGAGCCTCACATTACTGAACCCTCAGTGCCCACTATGCCTGCCCGCTTCCTCATTTTATTGTAGGTGTGGGACACACATTTTTCAAGACTGCAAATTCAACGCCCGGCACCCCCATAACCATCAAGATTTACTTTCTTTAGTTCTATGCCAGCTTTACGGGGTCTCTTGACCATGGTATTGCAGTCAAAGTGCAAATACAGCGCTGCCAAGGGAGGAGCACCTATCAGTTTTGGGAGTGATGGGTAAGGGGAGGGGGCGTCCCTAGAGGGGGAACATCATTGATAGCTGCACCATGCAACTTATGTGCCGTGTGCGCAGGTGCAGCTTGAGGAGTTTGCGGGATAAAAGTAGGGGTGGGTGTACCATGGGGGAAGATGGGGGAATAGAGACCCTGGGGCAGGGGCAATGGGTAGCAGGGGTAGTATAATATAATATAACCCACATAAAAGCCACACTAACAAATAGAGTTGCAGTCTTGAAAAAAAACGTGTGTCCCTCGCCCACAATAAATGGGGGAGGCGGGCAGGCATAATGGGCACCAGAGGTGTTCTAGGGGCAGCTGAGGGGGCAATAGTCATGTGTCCTGTGGTTGTAGCCCCGGATAGAAGCCCAGGGGCTGCAACCAAAGGCTAGCTAGCCCTGAGTCCCAACAGTCCTGACATTAGCCTAGCCCCAGATCTTTTCCTGACCTAGCAACACTCCTGGTGGGCACCCCGTTAAAAGTGGGGAGAAACTGGAATTGTCCAGAGGAAAATTGATGGGAGGGAGTCTGGGGCATGATAAAGATGTGCTAATGGGTGACTAGAAGAGGGCACACTAGTAGCAGGCCTTAAGAGTGTAGAATATAAGAGGTAGGTAACCCGGGTGCAGCTTTTGGTGTCCATGGAACTGGATGTAAGGTGATCTGCCGTGAAGTGACCTCGAATTGAGTCCAACCTGCCACTAAACTCAAACTTGCAAAGTGCAGGCTGCCCAATTTGAGATGGACACTTAACTAATAGGCTATCTCTAACGGATCAAATGAACAGACACGACAGCAAACTCAAATCAACTATCATTTATTAAGGCTTCTTCACAGTGTGGGACGAAAGAATGAACAGAGATGGCGTAAAGCTGGATCGGCACGGCTTCATAAATTCTCTTCCCCCCTTGCATAGTTGTGCTGTTTTTTCCGTGGACCATGTAGCATGTAAAGGGTGGAAACCCTTGTTGAGGAGTGTTTGTTGCCTTGCCTAATTGTTGGGGGCAGTTTTTTGAATTGCCCACTAGATGGCAGCATACAGCCGTTGGAATGACATGCAGCACACTATTGAGTAAAGGAAAGATTACAAAAATGAAATTAACTAGGCCTCGGAATATGCATTTGTGACGTGATTTGGGGTGGGAATAAATACATCTCCTAACGCCCAGCAGGCTTCACGCCCTGAGCTGAGTTCTGTGAATGTCGAGCACTGCATATAAAAATAAACTGATCACGGTTGACCTTTTTGCCTTACGAATCCTAAAATGAGGGAGAGGATTAGAGGGTGGGAGGCGTTGGTGATTGGAGTTTAGGAGTCCAGAGAATATGTGTGCGCCGTCTGTGTATACAGATGTTTTTGGCGATGGGAAATGTATCGCCGGCAGTCACGTGGTGGACGTGGCGGTGCTCACAAGGGTAAACTGACCCACGTTGATGCAGTTACCCTGGGGAAAAAAGCATGGGGTAGACATGGATTATTTATTGTACTGTTTCCCGTGCTGCGCGCCGCTTCCCGGAGTCTGGACATCACAATGGCGGCGAAGGCGTGAACCCAGGGCGGCTGCACTGCGACATGAGCAGGTTCCCGTTTTAGACCAGCCTTACTCCTCCCACGCACAGGAGACCGATAGAAGGCTGCTGCTTGTCCCGGCAGGCCCATCGGCACCCCGCAGCCCCTTCGGCACCCCGCAGCGAGCGGGAAAGGAAAAGAGTACACCCTGGGCGAATGACCAGCCCGGCCCACCACAGTACTAGGTGTTGGGGGTCTCTGGGCGCCCCCGCTGCGTGCCCGCGAGCCCCAGCATGCACAGATGGGACACCAACACGTCTGCACGCTTCGGGCTCCCCGGTCGCTCTCCCGCGGCCGGGAACGCCCCGTTTATTTAAGGCGCACGCGGCGACGTGCAACGTCACGCCGCCGCGTGCGTATCCCCTCACGGGGCAACGCCACACTCCTCCTTTTTCGGGGAGGAACAATAACAACAAAACACATCAAACATATTACTACCCACACTGGCATGTATAACTCACAAGCCCCCAGGCCCCCATTTATTAACAGCCTCCCGGATCCCCTTCACTCCGGAGCCCAGTCAATCGGCCCCAGCACATAGTCTCCGAGGTAGGCAGGTCTCCCTCGCCCAGCCCTCTGGGGGTACCTCCCACCTACCTCAGTCGCCGGACTCCCGGCCGCCCCGGTGTCTCGTGCTGGTGACCCCACGAATTCCCCCCGGGGGGTGTCTTCATCCGGGAGGACCGTCTCATCCGGGTCAGGCGGGAGTTCAGTCCGAGAGTCCCCCAGTTTCTTGAAGAAGCTCACGTTCCGGGTGACGGCCGACTTCCCATCCGAGGCCGTCACCATCGACCCCTTCACCGCCACTACGTCCAGCGGCTCGGGCTCATATGGAAGCGAGAGTTTCCCATGGGGATGCCGGTTCCTAATCAACACTTCGTCGCCCGGTTCCAGCCGCTGCGGACGAAGGCCCCTGCGTAGATTTTCCTGACTGGTCCTTGCCAGCCGCTCCGCTTCCACCCGTTGGTCGTCTATTACCCCGGGTACCTTCTCCTGCACCTCCGGGAGGAGACCTCGGGGGCACCTGCGGAACAGAGCCTCAGCCGGGGCCACCCCAGTTGAAGCATGTGGGGTAGTGCGGTACACTCTTAGGAACTGGTATAGCGCCCGCTGGAGAGGCTGACCTTGTCCCTGAGCTATCCGGAACGTCTTGTTTAATGTCCTCATCAGCCTCTCTGCGTCCCCGTTCGCGCGGGGCCACAACGGGGACACCTTCCGGTGGGCCACTCCGCAGCTCTCGAGGAATTCCGAGAACCTCGCGCTCTGGAATGGGGACCCATTGTCCGAGCACAGGGTCACAGGGAACCCATGGGTGGCAAAGATCTTTTCCACAGCGCCCACCACGTGCTCGAATGCCACCGACTCAACGAATTCCACCTCCGGGTATCGCGAGTACTCATCGACGATGGCTAGGAAATGAGTACCCACGGCCGTGGATCCGAAGTCCGCATGCACAACTTCCCATGGGCGGGTCCCCCGTGGCATTACCTCGATCTCAGGCTCCCGTTGTACTGGGGAAGCCGCCTGGCACCATACACAGGCCGCTACGAAGTTGTCCACCTTCTTCTCCAGCTCGGGGAACCACACCTTCAGCCTCAACCTCGCCTTCGTTTTGGCGGCCCCTTGGTGTCCCTGGTGCGCCAGGTTGATGACTTCGTGGACCTTGGAGCCCGGCACCACCAGGCGATCACCCCGCAGCAACAGACCCGACTCCGTGAAGGACAGTTCATCCCTCACCTTCCAGAGTTGCTCGAGGGTCACCTTGGCCTCCTGCGTGCGCCCGGCCACCAACTCCAGCACGGTCTTCCAGGACCCCGATTGCATCGAGCTTCGCAGGATGCGGAAGCATTCGTCATTGGCTGCTGCGGTCTCCAGTTCGGGGAGCGGCATCGCATTGGGGGTAGCACTCTCGACCACCATGCTCACGTGATCATCGGCCTCCTCAGCACACGACTCTTGGGCGGGCCCGTCCCTGCCCACCGGATGCCTGGACAGGTAGTCCGCCGCATTGTTGGCCCCTGGCCTGTAGATAAGGTTAACGCCATATTCTAGGAGGGCCAGCATCCATCGCTCGATCCTGGCTGGTGGTTTGGAGGAGGATCCGGCCATGATTGGGATCAGTGGTTTATGGTCTGTTACCACTGTCACAGGTCTCCCCAGCACATATAGCCGAAAATGCCGGCAGCCCCACAGAACCGCCAGGCCCTCTCGCTCAATCTGAGAGTACCTCTGCTCGGTTTCGGAGAGGGCCTTGCTCGCATAGGCCACGGGCTTCATTCCTCCGTCTCTGCCCACCTGGGTGAGGACCGCCCCAAGGCCAAACGGGCTGGCGTCCACAACAATCTCCGACTCCAAGGCAGGGTCAAAGAAAGCCACGGTGTCCTCCGCTGTTAGTGCACCTTTGATATCCTCGAATGCCGCCTGTTCTAGCGGGCCCCACTGCCAGATAGTGTCCTTTTTCGTCAGAGCCCTCAGAGGTTCCGACCTCGAGGCGAGATTCTTGATGAATCGCCCGCAGTACGTCACCATTCCGAGGAAGCTCCGCACCTCTGATGCGGACTCAGGGGGTCGTGCTGCCTTGATGTCTTGAACCTTCTTGGGGTCAGGAGACACCCCGCCCTCCTTGAAGATGAAACCAAAAAACTCAATGGTCGGGCGGAGGAACTCACACTTGTCCTTGTGGAGGGTGAGCCCCAGCGATTGCAGCCTCTCGAGAGTCCTGGCTAGGCGTTTCAGGTGGTCTGATTCAGTCCTCGCAAAAACCAGAATGTCGTCGCTAATGTTCAGGACGCCCTCCAGGTCTGCGAGAGCGCCTCGGATTAAGTTCTGAAACACCTCAGCTGCAGACGACACTCCAAAGCTCAGACGCTTGTACCTGTAGAGTCCCCTGTGGGTGGTGAAAGTCGTTATATAACGGGACTCTGGGTGGAGAACAACCTGGTGATACCCAGCCCGTAAGTCTAACTTCGAGAAGAAACGGGCCCCTTGCACTTCCGCAATGATGTCATCAATCGTCGGGGTCAGGTGTCGTTCTCTCCTGATAGCCTTGTTGGGCAACCGCATGTCCACACAGATTCGGACAGAGTCCGGTTGTTTAGGTTTCCTCGCCACGACAATGGGGGATACCCAGGGTGTGGGGCCCTCCACCTTTTCAATTACGTCCAGGTTCACCAGGTTATCGAGTTCCTTGTCCACCTGGTCCCTTAGATGGAATGGGATCCGCCTGTGCTTCAGGGCTATGGGCTGTACCGACTCGTCGATGTGGAGCCTCACGGGGTCGCCGTTCATCCTCCCGATCCCTTTGAAGATGTCAGCATACTTGTCGAGCAGGTCGTTGATGTCCTCCAAGTATACTGAATAGGCGAAGCTGACTATACCAAGGGCCTCCGCTGCCGCACAGCTGAGCAGGGTGTTGCTGCTCACCGGAGTCACATAGAAGCGGGCCCTGATCTTCGACCCGTCGTGTTCCACCTTGGCAACGAACACCCCATCGAGTGGCAAGGGCTCCCGCCCACCAAATGCGAAGATACGGGCCCTTGGTGTCGCCAGTCTCGGGGCTGGGTCGAGCGCAGCATAATGTCCTCTCGCCATGACATTTACAGAGGCTCCCGTGTCGACTAGCACAGGGACTGGCGAGCAGTTAACCTCCACGACACACCTCGGCTGTCTTCTGCTCCTTCCCTTGAGGACCTCCATGCTGGAGACGAAGAAGATGTTCTCCTCATCCTCCTCCTCCTCCACTTCTTCTTCCGCCGGGGCCTCCTCTGGTTCCACCTGTTCCACCTGAGCTACCCTCGGCGGGCGGTACTGCCGCGGGGCCCATAGACGGGGCTGCCCTCTCGGGATAAGTACAGGCAGAGTCGCCCTGCACACCCTCGAGAAGTGGTCAGGCACCCCACAGCGTCCACAAACTTTTCCTTTGGCCATGCACTCCGATGAGTGGGGAAGATCATATCCGCATTTCTGGCACGATTCTACCGGCTTCCCCGCTCTGTCTCTGGGAGGTATACCGGGTTTTCGCACCCCTCTGCCACCCCGCCAGATGGCGCACACCTCCTCCGGTTTCGCCGGGCGGGAACCGGCCTCCATTTTGTTGGCTCGAGCCTCCGCCACCTCATGGCACCTCCCGAGCTCCAGAATCCTGGCCAGAGTGAGTCCGGGCTCTCTTAGGACTTGTCGCCTCAGCTTGCCTGACGAGCACGCCTGGATCAGCATGGTCCTTATCATGTCCTCCGCATCCCCCCACGCACACCCTTGTGACAGGCGGCGCAGGCGGCCATAGAAAGTGTCAAGCGTCTCCTCTTCCTTCTGTTTGGCCGACAGCATGACGAACCTTTCAAAGTCCACGTTGGCAAGGGGGATGAAATGCGCCAGGAGGGCTGCTTTGGCCTGATCATATGTGTTACCCGCTGGAGTCAGAGATTCAAAGATCTCCTGCACAGTCACCCCTGCGGAGTATAGCATTGTGGCCACCATGCTGTCGTCGTCCGTGACTTGGGCGGCCCGAAAGTACATATCTAGCCTTGCGATCCATCTCCTCCATCGTGGCCCTAGACTGGATGGAGGGCCCGTAGCATCAAACTCCGGAATCGGCTGCAAGGCCGCTTGCGCCCTGGCTTGGGCCATGGCCAGGGGTGGTGGTTGGACTGGAGGGGGGGCTGCACCCACCGGTTGTACAGGCAGTCCAGACGTCGTCGAGCGTGGGATGTGCTGTGGGGGGTTCCGCTGGAACAGGTCTGTTAGATCTTCATCCTGCGACTCCTCCGAAGCCGTGGCAGTCGCACCCTCCAGGGCACCAGGATCACTCATAGGCGCAAGCGCACAGGCACCCTTGTTCCAATTCTAAGGGCCGCAACTTGCACCACTCCCCACACTGCCACCACCCACGTGATGATGAAAGGGTTGAAGGAGAGTACCTCAAGGCGCCTGGTGTCCACGTGGGCCGCAGAAGCTGGAGCGTCATCCCCCACGTGATGATGATGAAGGGGTTGAAGAGGGTCCTGAAGAGGATCCGTGAACAAAAGTCTCCAAAAATTGAGCTATAAAAGGAATGGGCTGAGAAGGCCCAGCCACCTCAGTCCATCTTCCAGCTACAACACGACGTCACCGCCTGAAAATTCACCAAAATGACAAAATCTTGGCATGGGCCTGCAGGTTGTACTGCCTGCAGTCAGTTGATCCAAAAATTAGGTTTGGATGGTCTTCCTGCTCCAAACCGGAGCCGTTAGAAGACTCTCCACCTCGTGGGCAAGATGGCCGCCAGCCGCGTGTGGTCCGCGGCCTCGGCGTGATGCGAAACATCCACGGATGTTTCACTCGAAATGAAAAATTACTCCGGGATTGCGCTCACCGCCGGGCCCGGGCATCCGACACTCGTCGCCACTGTTGGGGGTCTCTGGGCGCCCCCGCTGCGTGCCCGCGAGCCCCAGCATGCACAGATGGGACACCAACACGTCTGCACGCTTCGGGCTCCCCGGTCGCTCTCCCGCGGCCGGGAACGCCCCGTTTATTTAAGGCGCACGCGGCGACGTGCAACGTCACGCCGCCGCGTGCGTATCCCCTCACGGGGCAACGCCACACTAGGTGACAGAGGGCCCCAAAGGGTACATACAAGGCGCAAAAGGACCACGCTGCATGCCATACAGCAAAGAGGGCCATGCAAGGCACATGACTCCTGGGAGCACGAGGAAAAGTGCAACAGCAACGTGGGCTACCACACCAGTGCATCCTGTACTGCACGCAGTGGGAAAACATGCCATCTTCTAGTGCCCCATTACCCCCAGCAACATGTCAGACCCAGGACAGGGCCAAGACCAGGCCGCAGGGGCTCCCGGGACTGCCCAGCAAGGGAGCGAGTCATTGGACACCACCAGCCTTGGTTTAAGGTAGACTAGGTGGAAGAAGGAGTTCAATGCCTACCTGGATGCCGTGGGCCTGCAGGAGGATAAAAGCCTTATCCAACTGCTCACCGTCAGGGCAGGTCCCGAGGTGAGGGGCATTATTTTCGAGCTACTACCGGAGGATGTGGAGTACAAATACAATGATCTCAAAAAGATAGTTAAGGAACATTTTGCAACACACAGGATTGTTGGTTACGAACGACATGCATTTCACACGACGACACAATTATCGGGAGAAAGTATGTACACATTTGTAATGCACCTCAGATCCAGGATCAAATATTGTGAATTCAACCTGTACAACAATGAGGTCAGCAAATCCCAGGTTGCAAATCCATCATACTGAATAAAAAATTGCTTTAAGTGCCACACCCGCTGGCCGTGTTTCTCATTTTGGCGCGAACATCGTCAGCGCTGCACCCCCAAATATCGACACTAAGCAAATATCGACACCGACCATGATAGAGGATGTCATTAACAAACCGATGAACCAACCCCACGTTTCACAGATTGCTCGACAGGAGAAGCAACAATGTTTTAGATGCGGGTATGACCTCCCCCATGATGGGACAAGCCCGGCCATCAGCCAAATATGCACAGCCTGTGGGGGCGAGGACCATTACAGAGTCATGTGTCGAAATCCACAGGCAACGAGAACTAACTCATGAGAACAAGGGTGGCGCCAAAGCAAATCAGCACCCCGACACCAACAGGATGAGCGGACACAAACCCCTGATAGACGACACCACAAAGAAAAACGTCACACAAGAGAAAAACATTCACTATCACCTGAAAAACGCCAGAAAAGCAGGAGAAGAATTCACAGACTCCAAACTAACACTCCTACCACAACCGACTCTAAGTCCCACTCCAGCACGGAGAAGATAGCTATACGCATTAGGAAACCCCACATCATCGGAACACAGCCCCACCCTGCCACTTACCATTCAGAGCCACGAATTTGAGTTCCTAGTTAAAACTTTATTTTTTAGATTTTTCAAATAAGAAAAAACAAATCTGCACCAATCGGGTGCAGTCACAACTAACATTCACGACATACAAATTGCAATGCTTAACCCCCCTCCCTCTTGTAATGTTTGGCTTGTGCGCCGTTCTTGTTGACTTGTTCACCGTACTTCAGTCCGCCACTTGGGTTGTCGTGATGTGGTCGCGTTTGCCCTTTGCGTTTGTGACAGTTGTGATTGAGAGTCTGAGGTATCTGAGTTGGAAAGTAGGTAAGCGATGTATGGACCCCAGATGTCAGGGGAGTTGTGCGTGGTGGGGCAGAGCTCTTATGAATTCCGTGTCCATGTCTTGGCAGTACGTAATATCATTTTTCCAAGCTATTAGTGTGGGAAGAGGTCCACTTCCCCATGTCATGGCAACCCTCCTGCGTGCCAGTACTAGGAGGAGGGCTGCTAGTTTCCTTGATGGAGGTTCCAAGTATTTGGTCAGGCTTAGAAGTGCAATTGTCGGGAGGGGGGGCGAGTTCCTCTGTCACTATTTCGGCCGTCGTTTGTAGGACCGAGGACCAGAACCGTGATATCCCCAGACAGTTCCAGGTGAGGTGGAGAAAGACTGCGGGCATGGCGCCACATCTTTCACATTGTGCTGGTAGTTCCTGATGATGTTGCTGTTTTTTTTGCAGGAGTATAGTAGGTTTGATGCACAAAATTGAAATGAATTTGTTTGAAACGACTGTTTATGGCAACTTTCTGGGTTTGGCGAGGAATATAGGTCCAATCGTCATCTGGTATTGTAGCTTGAATGGCTGTCTCCCATCGTTGTTTCGTGCGGGTGTCAGTGTTTGCAGTATCTGTTAATAGGGATTTGTATATCATGGACACTAGTCTTCCCTCTCCTTTTGCCTGGATTACATTGTATAGTAGATCCCATGTCTATGGTTGATTGGGAAATGATGGGAACTGGGCTTGCAGGGTATAGTGTTGTCTAAAGTAGATAAATATGTCAAGTGATGTGTTACCTCCTCTTTCTTTGGCCATCTGCGGTGTTATAAACGTGCTCTCGGGGAAGAGGTCTCCAAGGGATTGAATGTTGACTTTATTGAGCCATAGGTGAAATACTTTTTCGCCTGTCAGGGGTATGCCGGAAATTAACTTGATTGGTAGCTGGGGAGAGAATCTCGTGTGTATCTCGTATTTTCTAGCGATTTTCTTCCAGATAGCGTATGTGGAGAGGAAAGTGTTCATCGTGTTGTGTGGTACTGGAAGATTGCTGAGAATGACGGCTCTCGGGTGATTAGGGGATGCAAGGGCCTGTTCAACCTGTACATGTGGGCGGATAAAGTGTGTAGTGTACCAGTGGCTCAGGAATTATATCTGGAAGTGCGAGGCCGCCTTGTGATGTTGGTAATGTCAGCGTTGTGTGAGCGACTCTTGCTGGTTTCCCTGCCCATATTAGATCGAGGATGAGACTTTTGACTTTTTGGAAAAAGGAGCGCGGTAGTAGCAGTGGTATATTTGTGAATAGATAAAGGAGTTTGGGAAGAATCACCATTTTTGTCAATGAGGCTCTCCCCCATAGTGTTAGCGGGAGTGACTTCCATATGTGTACGCGCTCCTGAAGGGAATTTATTGTCGTTACATAGTTGTCTTTGAATATTTCATTACAGTTAAGGGACAATAGATGCCTAGGTAGCGTACTTTGGAGCTTTCCCATTTAAACCTTTGATCGTCTGGGTACATAGAGGCGTTCGGCGTCAAGGAAAATATCACTGATTTGGAGTGGTTGGTCTTGAGGCCTGAGATATTGCTGAATTTGATCACTTCCTGCATAATCGTGTTGAGGTTAGTTTGTGGTTCATTGACGAATAGAATGTCATTGTCAGTGTACAGGGATACCACTAGTTTATGCGTGCCTAATTGAGACCTCTGTGGAGTTGGTGGGATCTCAGTCTTGAGGTTAGGGGTTCCATTATTAAGGCAAAGATGAGGGCTGATAGGGGACAGCCTTGTCTGGTGTCGCGTTCTAGCCTGATACTGCGGGATTTCGTGTTGTCTAGGGTAATGTAGGATCGTGGGTCATTATAGAGCAGCGAGATCATTTTAATAAAGAGGTTCCCAAGCCCCATTTTTTGAGCGTCGCAAAGAGGTATGGCCACTCTACGGAGTCGAAGGCCTTTCGGCGTCCAGTAGGACGGCAATTGCTTGTTGTGTTGGGTCGAGTGCAGCAATGACACCGAATAGCCATCTGATGCCGTAGGTTGTATTGCGCCCCGGCATGAAACCGGCCTGGTCACCTAATACCAGTGCGGGCATGAGGGGGAGTAGTCGTGCTACTAGGATTTTGGCCAGAATCTTGTTATCAAGGTTTAATAAGGAAATCGGTCTGTACGAGGCGCAGTCCTCCTGGGGTTTGCGTGCCTTATGTATTAAGAACACATTAGCTGTGCGTAGTGTGGGTGGCAGGATCTCTAGCTCCAGGGCTTCTTCATATACTTGGACAAGTAGTGGAGCTATGGTGGCTCCGTAGGATTTATAGAATTCCCCTGTAAGGCCATCAGGGCCCGGTGCTTTGGTGTTTGGAAGAGTTTTTATTGCTTCTAATATTTCTTCTAGTGAGATGGGTGCGTTTAGTGGTTCACAGAGTTCATTGGCTACCCAGTATAGTTCGGTGTCATTAAGGAAATCTTGGAGTATCTCAGGGCTTGTGCTTTTGGAGCTGTATAGGTCCTGGTAAAAGTTACAGAATGTATTAACTGTTTCATCCTCTGTGTAGACTAGGGTTCCCTGTGCATCTCAGATGCGCTCCACGCGGGCAGGTGTTTTGTCTATTTTTAGTAAGTGGGCCAGAAGTGCTCCAGGTTTTTGGCCCTCACCATATTGCCTGATCTGGTGTCTGCATCCGAGGAACTTCAGCTCACGCTCAGCTAATTCTTGAAATTTCAGCAATTCTTCTTTCAGATTGGCTTGGGTCTGTGGTTCGTTGGATGCGGTGCACTTGAGTTCGAGCTCCTTCAGACGTTGATCATTGCTGCTAGTGATCCTGCTTTGAATCTCCAGTTGAGATCAGTTGGCTTAGCGCTGGATAGGGTGAACTCGTGTCACCATTAAGTGGTCGGAGAAGGATCATGGGAGGATTTGGCTGGATACCCAGCAGTATGGGCTTCGGGTTGACACCATGATATAGTCAATACGTGAGCTGGTATTGTGGACTGCTGAGTGAAACGTGCATTCACGCGCGTCGCGATTGGTGTATCTCCAGATGTCGGTTAATTTAAATGCTTGACAAATCTCATTAACCTGAAGACTTGCTTTGGAGGGTTTACTGGCTGTATTGTGTGATTTATCGGTTCTGGGATCTAGTGGAGTGTTGAGGTCTGCGCCCCAGATGATTGTTGCTGTGGTGAGTGTTCCTTGATGGGCCATGACCCAACTGAAGTTGTTTGGTCCATCCGTGTTGGGGGCATAGGCGTTTACCAGGGCTATTTCTTTTCCTGCAAGGATTCCTCTCACGAGTAGGGCTCTTCCTTCTGTATCTTTTTTGGATTCGATTAGGCTGAAGTTGGCCTTTTTCTCAATTAAGATTGCGACCCCTCGTGCAAATGATGAATATGTTGAGAAGTATCTATGACATCCCCAGGAGCGTGCCCAGTGTTTTTCCAAGGTTGGTATGAGATGGGTCTCCTGTAGCATGGCAACGTTGATTTTGTGCCTCCTGAGGTATTGAAGGATCTTTCTGATTTTGGCTGGTTGGTTGCCACCTCAGATATTCCAGGTGGCTACTTTAAACGGCTCAACAGGATGAAGGTTGGATGATCAATGATGGACTCAGTGTGGTCGGCCGGTTTTGGTTGGCACACGGGCGTGGGTGAGAAGCTGTTGTTATTTGTAGTCGTCGTGGCGGGGGTTTGTGGTAACTTTGGGGTAAAGTGTTGGTGAAAAGTCAATGATAACTTCGTGAGAGTGACATGCCTCCCCTGCGTGGGCAACCCCCAACTGGCTCTCGATGAACCCTCCCTTGTGAACAAAACAGTTAACATTGCTGTGATCAGGGCGTTAGTAGCCTTCCAAGTGGGAAAATGGCTCCCAGTAGTTGTAGGATTGTGGTTCTGTGGTGATTATCTGGAGTGCTGGTGGAGGTAGTTTGGTACCGTCATCGTTCGCGGCCTGAGCGATATGCTATGGTTGGTCTCTTCGCATTCGGTCTCAGCGTTGTGGTCTCGTATTGTTTGAGGCGAGTCTGCATCCGGCGCGGTCCAGCAAATCGTTGGCCTCCTCTGGCGTATTGAAAAATTGGGTTTTACCCTCATGTTAGATTCAGAGTTTTGCAGGAAAGAGCATTGAGCAGAGTATTTGGTTGTCCTGCAAACGCCGTTTGACAGCTGTGTATGATCGCCTTTGCGCATGTACTGCTGGGGAAAAGTCTGGAAAGAACTGGATTTGGTCCCTGTCATATTGAAGGTTTCCTTTTTCTCTGGCGGCTTTAAGTATTGCATCGCGGTCTTTGTAATTTAAGAGCTTTGCTATGATCGGGCGTGGGTTTGCACCCAGGATCGGTCTGGAGTTGGGGACTCTGTGTGCCCTCTCTATAACAAATAGATGGGAGAGAGATTCCTTTCCAAATAGTTCCACGCAGATCTGCTCAACATGGTCTTCCATTTCAGTGTGAAGCTGTTGCTCTGTGACCCCGATGATTCTAATATTGTTTCTTGAAGTCGGGCCTTCCAAATCTTCGTTCTTGGCGCAGACTGCCTTCATTTGGGACTCTAGCATGGAGACTCTGGAGGTCAAAGCTGTGGCTCCAACGTCGAGGCACGATACGCGTTGTTCGACGGTGTGCAGCCTGTCTGCATGTTTGTCGAGGTGATGTTGGAGTTGGTCGACTTTCAACGATAGTGTATCTAATCTGTTCCATAGTCCTCCAATTCCGGCAAGATTTCTCTAATGTCGAAATTGTGGACTTGCTCCCCTGTTGGAGAGGTCTCTGGCGTGGGCGACTCTGGTCTGCTGCTGGCATTGTATGGTTTAATGGAGGAGCTGGCCTCGAAGTTTAGTTTCTTTTGGGATTTATCGGTTTTCCCCATGGTCAGCTTTGACTTGGTTTCTGTCAGTTTGTGGACGTTGGTGAATAAGGCCGATAATGGTAATGTCTCAGCGTGGTCAGCCGCTTGTGATGATTATGGCTGTTGTTTTAGGTAGCTTGTGAGGGGCTGGTTGTTGATTCTTTCGAGATTTGGTTGATTTTTTCTTGGATCTAGTCTGGGGGTCTTGTCGGGTCTCTGCTGCTGGTTGGCGTGGACCTGAGACGCTTAGGGCCTTCGGTTGCAGCGGAAGGTCCCCCTAGTCCTTTTGGGAGATAGCTTGGGACATCGCGTCTGTGGCTGGCTATGGTGGGCAGTTGCCTTTATGGCGCTCCTGACGTGGTTTGGTAGCGTGTCACCAGCAGCTTTCATGTTTTTTACTGTGTTGGTTTGACTGTGTTGCACAGTGCAGCCTCCTAGGTTAGTAGACGTCTGTTTATGGAGCTTGTGGTGATTGTGGTCAATAATTGGGAGTTGGGGGCAGTTCCCGTGCGTTGAGTCGGGGATTGGCATGCTAAATTGGGCTTTGCTGCTTAAGTTAACTGTCCGGTTACCCCTTTGTTATTGGAGCGTTGGGTAGGGCCGTTGCGGAGGGCGCCCCTCCGCTGCACATTTGGCCACGGGATGTGAGCGTGTTGACTCTGGCTGCCTCGTGTATGAATATGTTCGCCCTGGGGCGCTGGTGGAGGTTTGCAGTGGAGGCGCCTGCCTCCGCGCTCGCTGCTGACTTTGATTGTTATGCGAGCAAGCCAGGGAGCCCGACAGGCCTGTTTGGGGTGCGAGCGAGGAGCCGCGCACGCAGCAGTTCGCTCCTACCTGGACGCCGTTCAGGGTTAGCCTGTGCGGATCAGTGTCACATCTTCACCCCGCACGGAGCCACCGCAGGGACGGAGACATCCGCATCTCTCCAGGTGCCGAGGGCGCACGCGTCCACCCGCCTTCACGAAGCGGCCCGGGTCCCTAAGCAGGGCTGGTTCAGCTCTCGCCGGCTGCTCGCCTTTGGTGGCGGTTCAGGCTTCCGTGGGGCACCCCCTTCCTCGGCTACCAGCAGCGCCTGCGGCGCGAGATCTCAGATGCGCGGGCTGGCGGGCCTGCAGTGGTTGGGTCGTAGATGTGCGGAAACTCGGCCGCCAGAAGCAAAAATGGTCTCGAATTATGCAGCAAGTTCACCACAGATATGTCGATGTTGCAGGATTAATTAGGGGCCACACAGAGCTCTCTAGGAAGCCGCCATCTTGGTTGGCTCCCTCTCGAGTTCCTAGTTGACTCTGGCGCCACCATAAATGCCATGGCAGAAGCAGAACACATGAAGCTCAAGAGCAAGCCCAAATTGGCTATACATGCCTGTGGGGCCAAAGACCCACTCCAGTGCTTGGGAGCATTCGAAACCTTTTGCTGACACAAGGCAAAGTCACATACTGATACACGTTTTGGCGACAGAAGCCGCAAGTGGATGCCTGTCAAGTTTCAAGTCATTGGTTCAAATCGGATCAATCCACATACTCTATCAGATCATGGCAAGCAAATACAACTCGCCAGTGGCCAGGGTAGCGTCAAGATTCCCTCTACTCTTCAAGGGAATTGCGGGACTCAAGGGACGGTGAATTCATTTGCACATCTATCCGACAGTGAAGGTATCCCCTTCAATATACAACACGAGGTCGAAAAAGAACTGATCACACTCATGGAGGTGGATATAATTTAACCACCATCTTCTCCCGTGGTCCCAGTACAAAAGAGAGGTCCGGAAGGACAAATAAGGCTGTGTGTGGTGATGAGAGCACCAATTCAAGCCATCCTCAGGGAACACCATCAGTCACCGAGCATCACAGATATGGTGCACATACTCAACGGGGCAACAGTATTTTCCCACCTAGACCTCAATAAAGGATACCATCAGATTGAACTCAATGAAGAGTCTCGATACATCACGACTTTCACCACACACTTGGGGTTATTCCGCTACAAGCGTCTGAGTTTTGGCATTTCATCAGCGGCAGACATTTTTCAGGAGGAGATTCACAGGATCATTTGCCACATTCCTCACTGCATATATTATGGTGATGATATCTTCATCTTTGGCTGCTTCCAGGAAGCCCACGATGCCACCCTAATGAAGGTCTGCGCGGGACTCGACAATGCAAACTTGACCCTCAACAAAGACAAATGCGACTTTAATAAGAGCACACTAAAATTCACACGGTGGTCACAGCAGTGCGCACAAGGGTCATCTGACCCATGTTGATGTAAGCGTGCTCGGTGCACCATTAAAGCAGTTACCCTGCGACATCAGCATGGTGTAGACGTGCATTATTTGTTGTCCTGTTTCCAGCAATGCGCGCCGCTTCCCGAAAACAGGACATCACAGGAAAGATATTTTTGCAAGCTACGGCCGCCCAAAAACGAGATTGTTTTTGGAGGGTCAGATGTTGACATGAGATGAACAATATGGGGCCTGCTATGGGCATCCAGCGGGCCCCCATGGGTGGTATGGGTCATCAGCACCTTAGAGGCCAAGTGCCTCTGGGGGTTGCCGGGGTACACCCGGTCTTACATGGGGGCAAGGCAGGCCATACCCATGATCATGTGGACCCTTGCCACCTTGTTGGCTTGAGGTTCCCACAGCATCCATGCTTACACGGTGTGGGCGGCAGCCCGAAATGAGAGACAGACCAGTCATTCTTCTTTGAGAGTCTGCAGCAGTTGTGGTGCACATGACTGCAGGGGCTCCTTCTATTAGCTTGGGCCATGACACAGTCACATCCCATGTTAAAAGGGCAATACACATGGGAGGGACACATTCCCTTAAAGGGGCAACACACTTGGGAGAGTCACACATCACAAGATGGATGGTGAAATGTTCTCAGACATCAGATATATTTGAAAAATATCTTACTCGAATCAGTTTATTTCACAGAAATGTGTAATATCAGGTATCTGTTAGTGAACGCTTGCCGCTTAACTGTATATACAACCCTGGTGCACCTATAAGGTAAACGTTTTTCACACAGAATATGTATAGCCCAAGTGACAGCAATGCAACTTTCAATATTACACAAAAGGTACAGCACAGACATCTGCATTTTAAGATTTCCTCTCATACAGGGCTGGACGGGCATGCTAACATCAGCACTGGCAGGCGATTTGCGAAGCTGACCATATCTCCACCCACATGTGCCAGAACCATTGCCACTCCGAACAGATGGGCTTCTCCATGTGTACAATTCTAACTTGTCTCCCTTGTATGTGTTTTTCAATCCTTTTCCCCATATTTTGTCTTGCTCTATCAGTTGACAATCTAGTTACACAGTTTCTTCCCGCCCCAACCCACTTCTTGTTTCCAATCTGACTCCTGCTCTACAGTCTATTCCCAATGTAGAACAATTCCTTCTGTCTAAATGGCCAGTGCATCACTGCCCTTTCTCTGATGCTAGAAACAATTTCCTCTACATTCCCAGGCTCACTGTATCCTTTCTCGCTCTACCAGTACCAGTTAAGCTCTGCCCATGTTTCTTTCTCTCACCATTCATAGTCTAGCCCTGCCATTTGGCTCTATGTATTCACAGTAGCCTGCATTTCGCAATGTGTGAATTCTCAGTCTGTCCTCTTTCTGCATTTGTAATCACTTACCACGCTTTCTCTCTATCCCCTTTACTCTACAGCCCATCTCCCTCTCCAGCCTCTCCGTCTTCACTCCTCTTAAGTCACTTCAGTCAATTTCCCTCCCTAACTGTACCCCTCTATGTCTATGTGCCCTCTTCCTCTCATACCACCCAGTTTCCATCTCTGTCCAATCTTAACAATGTCTCCAATGTCATGATCTACCCGTGCTCCCTGTTGGTCTCTGCTATGCCCTCTTTCCTTCTTCAGCACACCTTAGCACCTTTCTCTGACTCCACTGTCCTTGTCTCCTGTGTGTATCTCTTCTCTGCCTCACCTCTATATTCACTGCACTAAGCAACCCCATGCACTTATCACTATACACTAGCAGCAGTACGCTGTTGGGAGAGTCCTACACATGCAGCACTATTAGCAGCCCTACTAAGTTTGAAGCCCTGTACATTCACAGCACCGTGAACAGTGTAAGTGATCAAGAGTATGACTCGGACACAGTGGCATGTTGGGTATTGGTTATAGACTTTTATTCAATACAATAGTAAGAGGGTTGGGGAAATTACTATCTATCCTTAAACTCTAAGAGGAGTTTCCCAGCCTCAACAAAACTAAGCAACGTCTGTGTCAGGATATAAAGCAAAAAGAGCATCCTCCATCCTGTGTGTAAACCTTAAATGAACCTTATACTATAAACTTAATACAAGGTGCAAAAGGAGATTACGGTAGGCTAAACACTTATAGCTTTTCTTCAAAATTCCCGAAATATAAAGGTTAAAGGTGCAAGAAATAAATAAAATTCCGCCAGGAAAGGGGTTTCCCTTCTCCTAGATTTCTACTGGTACTTAAAAAGTCATTTCATTGCATGTCATGATTGTTCAAGAGGCATAAACCTTCCCTTGAGCCTCCTTCACACACACAGTTTTCCCTTAATGTTCAGACCTATATTTCCATTGACTTTAAAGAGGCATGACGCTTCCCTTTTCCATGGTATTCTTCCTTTCGGTACAACGTCCTTTCATCGCCAGGCATTTCTACACCTGCTTTTTAGATGTGTAAAGAATAACGAAAAAGTTCATCGAATTGTTTTGTGGAGGGTGGGAAAGGGCAGATAAGGTGCTGGGGGGTCAGCTATAGTTAAAATCGGTGGGGGAGGGGATTTTGAGGGGGGGAATACTCCAAAAACAAAACCAAATTTGATGAACTTTCTCATTATCTTATTAAAATGCAGGCTCAGAAATGCCTAGCGATGAAAGGACATAGAACCGTTCCTTATATCCCCGGTATATTCTCCTGCCAGGGTATTTGCACAACTTCACAATTTCCCACTCCTGGTTACTCTCCTGTTGACTTGTTTCCCACTCCTGGTTTAATTTCCTGCCAGGATGTCACATTATTGACTCACGGATCACCTGCTTCTCTAACCTGCCAGTGCTTTTCTGTTCTTTAATCACTTTTCCTGTCATCCATGAAATGATATTTGTCCAATACTGGGCTACTGACCCTTATTTAGCAAAGTTTGTTTCAATATTCACTTTCTGTTTCAGACACAGGGTCTCTGCCCCTTTTCAAGCTTATTTTCATTCAAATTGATTTCTCCCATGAGATACGGGACTAGGGACCTGTTTGTGGTATTGTTCATAAATGTGTCAATTTCTTCAACGGCTTCACTACACCTCTATCGCGCTATATTTATGGCGCAGGATACACTTTACGGTACCCTGGTAACATGTCTGTTTTCCCTGGGCTTATCGGGTGACTCGAGTGTCTCTTGCATCTCTCTGTCTCTGCTCCCTTTGATTTTCTAGCTCAGCGTGCATCCCGTTAGCCACTTTGCCTTGTCTGCTTCCACTGTGCACGGATCCCGCTGACTCATGGTCTGAAGAGGCGAGCTCCCATCATTCTGGTTCCTCTGCAGGCCATTCGGTTTAGCCTTTGCACCGCATCCCACAACTTGCCTTCTTTAAGACAACTCAGCCTGTGCACCTCTCTCGAATGTCTGTGAGCTGTGTGAGTTTTAAACTTCCCAGCATGGTTAAACAACTTCCATGGACTAGACCGCTGTGTTGGTTTACCGATCCTAGTCATCTTCATTACTCCGTTCCTCTTCCTCGTCTCAGTACAAAACAGGGGGAGGAAAGGCAAATAGGGTGGGTGACTAGAGAAACCTGGGCATTCTTCAAATCCATCTCAATAAGCCATATAGGTATGTTGTAAGGGCACATGGATGTCATTCAAAATTAGGGTTTCAAGATTATTTAAGTCTACCATTTTCTCATCCCTCTGGAGTTTGTCTTTCCCCACATGGTCTTCCCACAGATAGCCACCCCCAGAGTCAGGTAGTTTCTGCCTTTCCCTGGCCATGTAGGTCGAAACTTCTCTCCAGAGAATCAGTGACAACATTGTTAGATTCGTCACATAACCTTCCCCTAGTGCTGCTGGGTTCTTCTATATTTATTGGGAAATGGGAAAGGCAATCTACGTTCCCTTGATCTACTCCTTTCCTGTGTTCGATAGTAAAACAATAAGGTTGTAAATCTAGAAACTAGTGCATTACTCAAGCATTAGTGTCCTTTCGGAGACTGATCCAGGTTAGGGGGAATGGTCAGTGACTAATCAGAACTTTCTTCCCCTAAGGTAGTATCACACATAAGTCACTGTCCATTTAATGGCCAATGATTCAAGTTCAATTGTGGTGTAGTTCTCCCTAGTAAAGAGTTTCCGACGGATGTACAGAATCAGGTGTTTGATACGTCACATTCCTGTGAGAGGACTGCTCCCATTCCAACTTGAGACACATCCGTCGGCAAGATGAATTCCTTGCTGAACTTGGTCACTTTCAAGACTGGTTCATTTTATACAATATTTGCTTATGGGTAGAAATGAAGGTAATTTCCAATGAAGGTAATTAAGACCGAAACCGCAAAGAACACTTGGTTCAATAACGAAATTCTTACTGCCAGACAAGAAAAGAGAGCTCTTGAAAGAGCCTGGAGGAAAGACCCTAATGATAACACCGTATCTAAATATAAAATATCCATTATCAACTACAAAAAACTCATCATAGAAGCTAAGGCCACACACTATAATGAAAGAATAGTGAATGCTAAATCTAACACTGGGGAGCTTTTTAAAATCTTAGCAGAATTTCAGAATCAGCCTCCACCCACTATTAACATCATCAAGGATAACAAGTGGTGTCAGGGCATTCATGACGCCTTTCTTCTCAAGATTGATTCTCACAAAGAAAAAATCAGTAAAGCCTTAGGCAACGTAACTTCCCCACAATCTCTTACCGATACCACTTCACTTAACACCCATGAAAACATTATCCCCCAATTTTCGTTTACGCACTATACGGAAGACGAAGTATCCAAAATCATACAGGACCTTAAAGACACGTCCTGTCCTGCTGACGACTGCCCCACTAGTATTCTTAAGGAGTCCTTGGACTTCCTGGTTCCATGGATCACCAAACTGGTTTACCTTTCCTTTGATGAGGGTCTGGTGCCGGACATGCTAAAGTCGGCATGGATCACTCCTCTACTGAAAAAGGAAAACCTTGATCCAGCCAACAATGACAACTACAGGCCCATAACTAACGTGCCCTATGTGCTCAAGATACTTGACAAACTTGCCTACTTACAGCTACAGGCCCATGTTGAAAAACACAACATCTTGGGTACCCGTTAATTGGGATATAGAGCATGTCATGGGACCGAGACAGCTATGTTGGATCTCAAATCTACACTAGCCACATAGCTGATAAAAACCAAGCTGCTTTGCTCATGCTATTGGACCTCTCCACAGCCTTTGACCTGGTTGATCACAGCTTACTGGTGTCAAGGCTCGGAGAGGTCGCCAACTGCACTGTGATTGCATCCAAATGGATTGCTTCATTTCTGGGACCCAGAATGGTAAGGGTTTGCGTTGGTGATAATCAATCTTCTCCAATCTCCCAGACTTACGGAGTTCCTCAGGGCTCCTGTCTGTCGCCGCTGCTCTTTAATCTTTACATCCGGCCGCTTCTTGACCTCTTGAACAAATAGGAGTGCAATATACAAATTACGCCGATGATACTCAGGTTGTTATACAGTTGAGTGGCTCATATAGCAGTGACACGGAAACCATCAACAAAATATACAAAGCCATACAAGATTGGATGGCCTACAATTCTCTTGCCCTGAACGATAAAAAGACTGAACTCCTTATCGTGGCATCTAAAAACACTTGGGCAAAACTGGATTTCAACTACGACAGTTTCCACATAGCCAACAATACCATTATCGTTCAAAAGTAGTTAAGACATTAGGAGTAGTTCTTGATGAAGAACTCTCCATGAAATCCCATGTTTCCAGCATTAAATCCAGCTGTGATCTTGTAAACAAGAGAATAAGATATATTGGACCATTCATCTCAGAAGAGAACTGTGCTCTTTTGTCCACTGCCCTGGTTAATTCAATATTGGACTATTGTAACAGTCTCTTAGCAGGCACCTCAGCTTCTAATATCCAATTTCTACAGGTGGCGCAGAATAATGCCGTGTGTAACATTTTCAATCAGTCTCGTCATACACACATTTCCACCTTCAGGAAAAAATTCCACTGGCTTCCCGTCAAACACCGCATAACACACAAGATGCTTACCATGACCCACAAATGCCTCAGTCCAAGCAGCCCCATCTATCTGTCATCCCGCATTAGCACCAAACCTAATGTGAGGAACCTTCGCTCTTCCTCTGCGATTATTCTCAAACGTCCTAAATTCAGGACAGCCAAATTTGGAGGTACTACCCTTGATGCTCAGGGCCCTCTTCTTTGGAACACAATTCCAGCAAAGATACGACAGATCCAAAACTATACCGTGTTCAAACGTGCTATAAAGACTCACCTCTTCAACTTGGAATAATCCTCTTACTCTTCCATCCTTCTGTTTTATGCCTTTTGTGTCTGTCCTTGTTTTGTTCTGTGTGCGCCCTGAGGCCCACGGGCATGTTGGCGCGTTACAAAAATTAAAATAAATAAATAAATAAAGCCTGATTTTCCTGTGTCCATTTTCATTTTTGTGGTTCAACATTCTTGGGTTTATCAGTAAAGCAGGCTGTTATAGAGGAATAGTTAAGTATACACCTTCTATAATATCCTTCCAGGCCAAAGAACACCCTTAAATCCCTTTTCGTCTTGTGGGTTGGTGTTTCTTGTACAGATCTGCCTTCTTCTGTCAGGAGTTGTAGCATACCATTTCCCACAAAGAAACCTAGGTATTTTACTGCAGACCTGGCAAGGTGACAGTTATTGGGGTTGGCTGCGAGACCTGCTTTCCTTAGGGCTTTTGCAATTTGGTAAAGAAGGACCATGAGCTCATTCCAGGTCTTGCTGTGGATCACTATATCGTCAATGTAGGCCGCACAAAATGCTGGGAAGGGACAGAGTACCCAATCCATCAACCTCTTGAATGTAGTGGGTGCCCCATGATGACCCAAGGGGAGTACTTTAAATTGATATAATCCCATTGGAATGGATAATGCAGTCTTTTCTTTGACATCTGGGTTGACTGGCACTTGCCAATGGCCTTTTTTTAAGTCGATTGTGGAAAGGTAAACAGCGGAACCCAATTGGTTGATTAAATCATCAATCCGCAGCATGGGATAGTTGTCGAATTGTGAAATGGTGTTTACCTTTTGAAAATCTGTACAAAACCGCCAGGTGTTCTCAGGTATGGCAACAAGAACTATCGGGAGGATCAGGGGCTTTGGGATGGCTCAATTATTTCTTAGGCTAACATCTTCTCTAAATCCTTTATAATTACATCTCTTTGGACCTCAGTGATTCTATAAGGCTTTAAGTTGAGCACTTTACCTGGGGGAGTACGAATGTAATGGAAGACCACTTGTACTCTTCCTAGCTTATTACAGAAAACATCAGTAAACTGGTTCAGCAGGTCTTGTAGATTTTGTATTGATTTTGTGACAGATCTGAGGGTTCAAGTTATTCTCAATTGGATCTTCCATTACTAGACTGGCCATGACTACTGATTGGGATTGTACTGGGTCCTCGTTCCACTCTTTCAGGAGATTGATATGATATATTTGTGTCTTTGCTCGTCTTGTTTGGTTGAGACACCCGGTAATTGCAGGGACCCATTTGCTCTAAAATATCATACAGCCCATGCCACTTGTATAGCATTCTCTGGTCTATGAGAGTTGTTGGACTACGCGATCCACCCATTACAGGTCACACAACCAGGAATCTTGAGTTCCCCCTGAGCAGTTCAATTATTCAATAAATAAGTGGTTTCTCAAAGGCAGTTTCAAAGACAAACAGTTTCTCAGACTTGATTTCAACTCTGCAGTTAGAGTTCTTCATTCACTTTTATTTTCTTATTTTCTTTCAGTACATGATAAAACATCAGCTTCATATTAGCAGGTTTGCTGATTTCATTCAGTTCATTATACAGAATTAGCAGATTTGCTGATTTCATTCAATTTGGTATTCAATATTAGCAGCTTTGTTGGTTTCATTCAATTCGGTATTCAGTATTAGCAAGTTTGCTGGTTTCATTCAATTTGGTACACAATATTAGCAGTTTATGCTTTTTCATTCAATTCGGTATTCAATATTAGCAGTTTATGCTTTTCATTCAATTCGGTATTCAATATTAGCAGTTTATGCTTTTTCACATCAGTCGCCTGTCGCTCCTTCATTTAACTTCACTGTTATATTTGTAATGCCAGTATTTATTCCCTCTGCCCTGTTTGCAACCTGTGTAGCCTGCTCTGAGTGCCCTGGTCTCTGGGTAGCTTATCCAGCACTCACCGGTTGTAAGCGACTTCCTCTGGTTGTCCTCTCTGGCCACCACTTCAGCGAGCCACGCTCACGCAGGGACAGGAGTTTGGTAGAAATTGGTGAGCTCAGTGCCTGTGCGAGGCCGGTTGCAGCATTCCTAGCATTTATGCCTCACTGCAGCTCCTTTTGCTCCCACTTCGTGCGGAAGACTTCCTTCTTCATAAGGGAGGCTTCCCTTAGTTTTGGGATCTCTGCCGGCGTCTCGTCTTGGGTTCCACCCTGGCTGCCTCCGGATTCCCTGGGTTTCATAATCTCCATCCAAGTTCCCCAGGTCTCTCTCCCGTACTCCTGCATGTCTTGGCCTTTTATACACCTGTGGTCCTTCAATGAGCTGCAGGAGTATTCCATCAGTCAATTTTGCCTGACTTTAATTATGAGGGCATGCCTGACCTTCATACCTTTCATGCATCTTCTTCGTCCCAGTACCTAAGTGGTGAAAGTGAATGGTGTTCATTACTCTTAGTTGCTTCCTCCTTGACTCAGTACCACAGTGGGGAGAGTGTGTGGTGTTCATTACTCTTAGCTGTGTCTTCCTCGTCTCAGTACCAGAGTACCAAAAGAGAAAGAAGGGGAGTTGACCGAAAATTACCGATAAAGGTCAGGGGAGGGCTAGATTGGTTGACATTAGGATAAGGGGGATACTGTGTCTCGCCTGGAGACATCCCACTCTCAATTCCCAAGGACCCTCCACCCAGGTGATCCTTCCTCGCTTGTCCACCCCCAGGGTCAGGATCCAAAACGGATGGTCTTTCCCTGGCCACCTGGGTAGAGGTCCCAGGGGAGTAAGAGTGAGAATACCCTCAGGTTTCTTACACCACTCATCATTTTATCTATGTTCTTAAAGTATCCATTTTGCATAATTGGGAAAAGCTTACATTTTATGGAACACAAGTTCTTCCAAATTGTGACTATTATACAAGAGAATCTGTGTTAGAATTAACATCAGTTTTTAATTTATAACTAATTTGTGATGAACCCAATGGTTAGGTCCCTATTTATCCCCAGGGAGTATCCCTATTTATCCCAAGGAAATGCTACTTCCATATTTAAAACAAGTTATGGTCTGAAGGCTGCGATCTCTTTCACTACACTCATATGCCATACCATCTGGCATATTCTAAAACAATAACCCCAGCTACATGCAGTGGCGGCTGGTGACTTTGAAAGGTGGTGGGGCGTAAATTTCTCCTGGCGAATTAGTGAGCGAGCGAGCGAGCCCAACCCACATGAAGAGTGGTGCGGGGGGGTCACCCCCGTGAAAATATTTGAAAAATGGCTTCCAAAATGTACAATTTACTGTTCAAACCCACAGAAAAAGGACATAAAAAGCATTAGGTTTTACATACTAATGGTGGTACATTATTCTTACGTGTGCACGTGTGATGGTGTATTTCACAGCAGCTTGTATTGAGAATAGCTGGTACTATGGTGTAGGCATATCCAGTAATGATAGAAAAATATAATTTTGTAACTCTGTTACTGGCTTTCTAATTTAGCAAAAGAAATTCTTAAGAAGTCAATGCATAGCGCATAAATAGAAAACTCACGTGCCTACAGCACCCATCCCAAACATAAAGCCTGCAATCCACAGCCTCAAATACCTAACACCCGGCCTAGACAGAAGATTGCATTTCAGCAGGGCCAACTCAGCCCTCCAATCGCCCGATGGCATTTTACAATGCTTAGAAGCGTGAAGAACCTGGCATGGAGCGCAGCGCTATATAACAATGGGACGTTACATATTAAGTTGTCAGCTGAGCTGAAGCTCTGAAGAAAACCTAGTGAAAGGGAAAACCCAGGAGAGGTGGGTGCACTGTGAAGTCCAGATGGGTTTATTATTCCACTGTGTTCAAATTTCAATAACAGGGCGCCTTAAGGTGGTTTGCAGCTCTCCGAGACACTACACGCATACAAGAAACAACAGCTGGTTGAGGAACAGCAAGGATCGGTGCGCAGGGATGTGAGACATAAGAGTCAATATGAGCACCCAGGTACTTGAACTGTTTTCTCTTTGAATACCCAATTATTGTCTCGAGCAGCGTCAATTGTTCGAGTGATGTCTTCTTGAACAAATCACCCCATAACCTCAAGCACTTTTGATTTGATTCTGCCATCTTTTGACAGTTCAAAGGAATCAAAGGCGGCCTTACAAGGACTGCGATTGATTTGTGTTCTTGCTTATCATGCTAATTCCCTTTTGCCTGATTATTGCTCTTAGAAAGACTGAGGATTGCTGGAGATCAAACGGGCCAGTTATTGTTATCACGCATTGTCCAGAGCCAATACTCCAAGCATGGCATACAACATTCCAAATCTCACGGGATCCACCATGTTGCCAACATTTAGCACGAGTTTTTCTTTTATATATAAGGGATGGGCCAGTCATATCGAGTCACATCTATTCCAACTGCTAAAACACTCGCAAATGGCCCATTCTACCGCCACGCCTTCCCCTAGCTGGCTTCCTCAGAAAGGGCATATTAAATATAATGCTATGTATGCACATCATTTTCGAGGGAATTATAATGGGAAGCCTGTATGATTAATTAATATGCAACCACAAACTAGTTCTCACTGCATAAAATAGATGATAAAGCACATCACAAAATTCATTCATAAAACCATTGCAGATTTTAAGGTTTGTATTTTAAATGCGTACGTGCATCAAGGGGCCGCATGTTAATCACTAGTTATTTGGCTATTGCATTTCACTGGAAATTTGCCTTTTTTATTGCTTAAAGGGCAATTTTAATTGACCTTTTGGTCTACATGCGACTGAGGAATAACAGTTTATTGACCTGCCTTGACACATAATACATATCATGGTCTTAAAAAATAAATGTCAAGGTGATTTCTTTCATGTGTGTTTTCCTGTAATACATGCCAGTGAAAGAAATCACCTTAACATTTATTTTTTAAGACCATGATATGTATTATGTGTCAAGGCAGGTCTCCGGGTAAAGGCGAGAATGATGTGTTTCTGTGCCTCGGTCTAGTTGCGCACAATGGCACACTGTTGTGGTCAAAAGGATAACACACCATTCGCAAACCTATCCAGCATGTTCCCCCGCTCCCCACAAACCTAACCCACCACCGTTTGCACGACCTCCAGCCTGATCTGAAAGAGAGGGGGACTCCGACCCCCTCCCATTCAGATCAGGCTGGAGGTCGTGCAAACGGCAGGGGTGCGCCTTAACGCAGGAGCGGCAATCAGCCCACTTAAAAAACAACACTTTGGGCATGGGAGTAAAGGTGCCAGACCGTCGATGGCATCGACAGGGGGAACAAGGCCCTGCATACCCCAGGGCACGGCTCCAGGACCAGGACAGTCTGTGAGTGGGAGCACTGTCCTGGGGAATGGCGGGCTGTGGGCACAAACATTTCGAACTTTAACTAGGCCCGGCCCCTGCATTCCCCAGGGCAGGGCTCCAGAGGACGACTAGGACGGCCCTGGGCTGGGAGCACTGTCCGGGGGAATGAAGGCCGGGTGGGCATCATGTTAAGTTAGCTCACTTACTTACAGGAGGCAGAGGTAGGTCGTCTGACGTGGACCCTGCTCTGCTTTTCTGTTCTCTGGTCTGGGTGGGCAGCTTGATGGCGTCACCACACGCTTGCGCCCAGCCACACAGCCATGATGAATGTCATTGGCTGACAAGCAGCCAATGGCATTCCAGTATAACCTGTTGCTGTGCCCATTGCCAAGGAGGTCCTGACAGGTGCGCTGTTTGCGCACAGAATAATACTGGCGGGGCCACCCCTCGAGCTCCCCGCCAGCATCTACATTGCTTTGGTGTTACGTAGAGTGCGTGGAGCTACGAGCTCCAGGCACTCTACAGTGGAAATAAATGCGTAAAAGGGGACGCGCCCCTCTGCAGCAGGCCCAGCCAGCCATGAAGACGGCAGAGAGCCTGGGAGCAGCCGATTGTTTATTTATTTATTGCCTTGATTTCACGGCAGGCAGCGCTGCTGAAAAAGGATGCATAGCAGAGCTAGAGAACAGAACGTGAACATCTGTTCCCTGCACACGCCGTGCTTCCCTGGGGTGGGGGGCGGTGCCCCCCCGCCCTTTGTAAGCGGCCGCCACTGGCTACATGTGTCATTGGTGCTGACAGGAGGAAGCCACGCAAGGAGGCATGGAATCATTATCAACGTTCTAGTTGTTTTGAAACAGATAATACTTGTCTGATAAAAGGGGAAGTTAAAAATGGACAAGGTTGGTGTAGTAGTGGCAGTAGCAGAAGCAGCGACAGTCGTTGGAGGCGAGAAAGAAGAAGGGAGAAACTGAAGCCGGAGAGAAGTGGTGATAGATTGCACAGCATGAGTCAACCGGGAAGAGAGAAACAAAGCAAGAAAAAGAGCTTTTTGAAACATGACTGTCTTCGAATGGCAAGCGAGGAGTATCGCAGGGCATAGACACGGTTCACCTATTAGTTGACCGCTTCACCAGAGAAATGCTAACTAGCCCGTAGGCGTACCCGAGAAGCCAGGAGAACGTGGACATTGGAACCCCACAGGACCCAGCAATAAACGTATGCGCAAACGTATGAGCAAAAGCAGCTCTTGTGGAGACAGTGCTTCCGAACTAGGCTTTTCAGTCTGGTGTGAGTGCCAGTGTACGGGCGATGGTGACATTTGGAGTCTGAGTGGGTCACTGTTGTGCAGAGAGAGGCACGTATTCTCTTTAAGCACAGAACACGTCCTAATTTATAAAAAGGCATTGTTTCCCACCACACCAGAGAAAAGGTCATAAACCAGGCTCCAGGGAGAGACACATGGAGGAACTTCAAAGACCATGGACCTCATTACAAGTATGCCGGTCTGGAACTAGCGTTGCCTGTAGATCCGTAACAGCACCTTTTACTGGACCGGCATAGTCTGAGTTACAATGCTGGTAACACCGGCACCGCAAGTGACCCACCACATCCGGCAACACTTTTGCCAGAATCTGCGGAGATACGCGGCAGCTGTGCCTGACATACCTGCATGGCGTTACTAAGTGCACATTCCAACGTGCAAGGACACGCAATTACCAGCATAGACATGCCTGTAGCAACGTGAAAATGATGTCGGAAACACAGGCATCGCAGGCCAGGCGTTAAGTACATTCAGGTGTGTAGAAACATGCCACAGGTGCATACAATCAGCACAGGTGGTCCAAATGAGCAGTGCTACAGCACGAAAGGACCACTCTCACACCCCACACCCACTACGGGGGCTTGCGCTGGCAGTGGTGGAGGTGCCACATGGATCTACGGTTGCTGGACGGATGCAGCCGGGCTAGCAGTTGCACGTCCGTGGAGTCCTGGGTTGAGGTGGTGGTGGTCCTTCGGTGTTGACGCCTGGTGCCCCTTGATGTACTGGGATGGCTGTTCTCATTGCCAGATGATGTGCGTGAGGGAGTCAGAAAGGCAGGGCGTCAGTGATGAGTGTGTATTGATGAGGCAGACATTAATGCTTTGGTTTTTTGATGACAGTGCTGTATCAGGGACATGGCAGGGGACATGGCATGGTGCACACATGCTTGTGTCATGGATACTGTGCAGCTGGATGTGTGATGTGCCTACATGGTGTGTGGTGTGCCGGAGATACTGTTGTGGTGTACTTGCGATTTCTGGATAGGGTGTGAAGGGTGTGGCACATAAGCTGTGTGATGATGTGTTGTGGAGGGTTGTGCCATGGATGGGGTCCCCATGTGCCTGCTGCCTGTATCGCTTACAGCAGTGGTGGAAAAAGTCCTCCCTAAACCCTTATTCTCAGAAGCTATGACTGTCACATCGTGGGGAAGATGGCGAATCTGGAATCGTTATCGCCGTGGCCCGCCATAGAGCTTTCCGTCACGTTCTTCTGCCCAACGTGCTTGCAGGTCTAGTCTTTCTCCGCTCGCGTACGCGACTGGGAGCTTTTAACCCTCAGCTTCCGGGTCGTGAACGCGTTGCAACGCTCCCTTGATTCCGCTTGTTTTGCCACGCTTGGTTGCTTTCTGTGTAAATCTCTCTCTGCTCTTTCTGTTTCTTTCGTGCTTGACTTTTTCTCTTCCCTTTTCATCACGTCTCTCTCTCTCTCTCTCTTTCTTCAGCCCGTCTACCCCCCTTTTTCCTCTCTCCGCCCTCGTTCTGCTTTTCCCTCCTTCTTCTCCCCCTTTTCTGTGAAGCTTTTCTTCCTCCTGGGTGCCGTCCTTGCCTGCTTATTGGACTGCCTCTGCCTCCCGTTTTTGTGAACATTTCATCTTCCTGTGTACCGACCTTGCCTGCTTATTGGACTGCCTCTGCCTCCCGTTTTTGTGAACATTTCATCTTCCTGTGTACCGACCTTGCCTGCTTATTGGACTGCCTCTGCCTCCCATTTTTGTGAACATTTCATCTTCCCGTGTACAGACATTGCTTGCTTATTGGACTGCCTCTGCCTCCCGTTTTTGTTAACTTTTCATCTTCCTGTGTACCGACCTTGCCTGCTCATTGTGGACTGCCTTCGCCTTCCGTTTCTGTGGACATAGATCCTTCCTGTGTGCCGACCCAGCCTGCTAACGGATCACAGCCTGAAATCATCTTATAGGGGTTTTTTGTGCCTTGGGCTTTTTCCCCTGATCCGACGGTGACGGAAGATCTTTCACCACCTTACCTATACGGTGTCGCGGTGGCGTCCTTTCGTGGCCGTCCATACCTTCATAAAAAAAAGGAGAAACCAGGAAACAAGGAAGAAAAGAAAACCAGGAGAAAAGACAGAGGTGAGGAGGAGGGGGAGGGTTTTGAGACCGAAACTTCATTTGAAGAAGAGGACATAGCTGACCCTTGTGATAGTTTGCAACGCCTAAATATCAAAATGGCAACCCCTCAACAGATTCAAGAACTGGTAGCCGCGGTACAAAACCTGAACTTAGAGGTTCAGAACCTAAACAGTGCCAACCCTGCATTACAACAGCGTTTGACAGAAAGAGAGCGTCCTTCAACAGATCTGCCTCCTCTTCCTTTGGTATCCGGCAAATTCGATGGTGCTCCCAAAAGGGTCAAAGAATTTTTGGACGCTTGTAATCTTCACTTCTCTTTTCGTGCGCAGACTTTTGCCTCTGACCACACCAAAATTGGCTTTATGATTACCCATATGACTGGCAATGCCCTTGCTTGGGCCACCCCTCTTGTGAACCGAACCGACCCAGTGCTGCAAGACTATAACGCCTTCAAAACATTGTTACAACAAACCTTTTTACGGACCGAGAGTACTTATTTGGCCTCTGAAGATTTACTGGATATACTCCAGGGCAATTCAGACTTGCTTACTTACATTACAAACTTCAAACAGGTAGCTTCCGAAGCAGGATGGCAGGAACAAGCTCAGTATGCTATCTTTCGACGTGGGTTGAGGGAGGACCTCAAAGATGAATTGGCCCGGATCGCTCGTCCAACAACTTTTGATGATCTCGTTACGGCTACACTTCGTATCGACTTTCGTATGACTGAACGACGGGCTGAAAAGAGGAAATCCAAACCCTATGTGTCTCTTCCCTTGGACCCCCTACCTCCCATCCCTACATCTTCCTCAAGATCCAATTGAGAAGAACCAATGCAGATAGGGACTACTCGAGCCCCACTTACACCCGAAGAGCGAAAGAGGCGCAGAGAAGGAAACCTGTGCATGTATTGCGGGACTTCTAATCATCTACTTAGGGACTGCCCAGACGTCTCTCCTAGACGGTCGGGAAACGGTCGCCCTCGGTGAGTGTCAGGACTAACTTCCGAGGGGCTTCTGCAAGTCCTTATGTCACTCTTTCGGTTTCTTCTCCAGCAATCCCAGAAGATGCTCGCCTCATGATTCTTTCGGTAACCCTATTACTGGGCGACTCAGAGATTCAGGCTCAGGCTCTATTGGATTGTGGCGCCGCCGGCAATTTCATGGATACCTATTGGGCCACTCAGAAGTGTGTGCCTCGCATTGCCAAGAAGGAGGACCAGAAGGTGGAGGGTGTTGACGGCGAACCATTAAGCTCTGGCTTAATAACCCACACCACGGAAGAACTAATTATGTCGGTCCAACAACATACTGAAAAGATCTCCTTCGACCTAATCCGTGCTGCCCACTTCCCTATCATCCTTGGGATTGGCTGGTTACGGAAACACAATCCCAAGATTGATTGGACCAAAAATCTTCTTAGTTTCTACTCTGCGACCTGTAAGGCTGAATGCCTACCGGAACCTAGATTCGAGGTTGTCAAGACAACAAGTTGTTGTGAGTCCAGAACAGTTCATTGTCTACCCGCTTATCTTCAGGAGTACACCGAGGTAGTCACAGAAAAGATACCTCTGGAATTACCTCCACACCGCTCTGAAGACTGTGGGATAGATCTCATGCCAGGGGCTCTTGTCCCCTTTTGTCGTATGTTTCCCCTGTCTCTGGAACAAAAACGCTATCTCAGGGAGTACCTAGACAAGAATCTAGCCAACGAACTCATCAGACCTTCGAAGTCTCCGGCAGGGGCCTCTTTATTCTTCATACCCAAGAAGGAATCACAGGAGCTACGTCCCTGCATAGATTACCGGGGACTTAATAAGGTAACCATCAAAGACCGATATCCCATGCCTCTCATAACAGAGATCATTCAAGCGGTGCATGGTTCCACCATCTTTACCAAACTTGACCTAAGGAACGCCTATCACCTACTTCGAGTCCAAGCAGGAGATGAGTGGAAGACGGCATTTCGGACTCCATTCGGACTATTTGAATATCAGGCAATGCCCTTTGGCTTAGTCAATGCTCCTTCCATATTTCAATGCTTCATGGATTGCCTCTTCTCGGATCTTCTATGCCATACTACCATCGTCTATCTGGATGACATTTTAGTGTTTTCTCGGTCACCAGAAGATCACAAAGAACATGTCAGAGAAGTTTTTCAACGTCTAAAAGACAATCATCTTTCCGTCAAGCTGAACAAATGTGTTTTTTCTGCATCCTCTATCTCCTATTTGGGGTTTATCCTTTCCAGCAGGGGTAACTCGATGGACCCACAGAAGGTTCCATCAATTCTGAACTGGCCTTCGCCTAAAACTGTAAAGGAAGTACAGAAGTTTCTAGGTCTTGCAAACTTCTATCGGAAGTTCATTCCAAACTTCTCCCAAAGAGTGTTACCTATCACATCTTTACTCAAGAAGTCTTCTATGCCATTCACTTGGTCTACAGCAGCCGAGGAGAGTTTTTGTCTTCTCAAAGAAGACTTCTGCTCCGCTCCCGTTATACGACAACCGGATGAGAGTCTTCCTTTCATTCTGGAGACTGATGCTTCGGCAGCGGCAGTTGGGGCAGTCCTACTTCAAGCACATAACAATCTCGAATATCCTGTCTCTTATTTTTCGAAAACACTCAACACTAGTCAAAAGAATTACTCAGTCATCGAACGAGAACTACTTGCTATGAAGCTGGCGTGTGTCGAGTGGCGACATCTGCTGCAAGGAGGCATATTTCCCTTTACCATCAGGACTGACCACAAGAATCTGCAAGTGTTGAAACAGTTCGAGTGTTACAATACCCGGCAAGCAAGATGGGCACACTTTTTGCGCAATTCGACTTCAACATCACGTACATTCCTGGAGAACAGAACTTGGTGGCAGACGCACTTTCTCGTCGTAGTGATTACCTAGCAGAGACAGAAGGCACCAGAGAATCGATGTTTCCCAAGACTAAGCAGATCAGAGAGCTTTCTACGTTCCTTAAACAAGTCGGAGATACTTCTAGAGGAAACTTCAAGGGGATATCCACCCCATAGATACCACGTACGACATCAAGGATGGGTTCTATCTGGTAAAAGATAGATTGTATCTACCCATGTCAGACCAGAGGAAATCGGCGCTGTTATGGTGTCACGATTCTAAGATTGCAGGACATAGAGGCATCAAAGGAACCCAGGAATACCTCCTAAGGCACTTTTATTGGCCTAACATGAAGGAGGACGCCGAAGGGTATGTACGGTCCTGTCTTATTTGTCTCCGCAACAAAGTGTCCCACCAAAAACCAATAGGATTGTTGGAGTCTGATGACGTTCCTGCAGGTCCTTGGTACACCATTTCCACGGATTTCATCGTCGAGTTACCCATGTCTCAGGGTTGCACTTGTATCATGGTGGTGGTAGACTCCTTCTCCAAACTGGCTCATTTCTCCCCCCTATCTGGTATTCCCTCCGCTGCTGAAATGGCTGAGGTGTTTCTGAAGGATGTATTTCGCCTACACGGAATACCCACTAAGATCATTTCTGATCGGGGAAGCCAATACACCTCACGCTTTTGGAAGGCCTTTTGTGAGAAGTTAGGCATTGAGAGAGCCTTATCTTCGGGTTTCCACCCTCAGACCAATGGTCAGACGGAGCGACTTAATGGAACCCTCGAACAATACCTAAGATGTTTCATAAACCTACAACAGGACAATTGGGTTCCCCTTTTACCCTTGGCCGAGTTCTCATATAACAATTCTGTTCATTCTGCACTTGGTATAAGTCCTTTCTTTTGCACCTATGGCTATCATCCACATTCCATTCCAACCATCTCTTTAACCTCCTCTCCCATTCCCTCGGTTGATTCTTCCCTTCCTCACATTCAGAAGGTTCATGAAGAGGCTAAGTTGAGTCTCCAGGAGGCGCAAGACCGTTATAAAACCCAGGCTAACAAACATCGCAGACAAGTCCCAGGGTGGGAAGTCGGATCCCGAGACATGCTGTCTACGAAATATTTACCCCGGTGGGTACATCCCTCTAAATTCTCTCCCAAGTTCTTAGGTCCATACAAGATCACACACAAAATAAATCCTGTTGCATTTCGTCTTCAACTTCCTGTTAGTCTACGAAGGGTTCATCCCGTATTTCACACATCTCAATTAAAACCCTTTGTAGAAGATATCTGGTCCCGGAAATCTAAACCCAATCCTCTGCCTACTGACCCTGCACCAGAAGAGTTTGAAGTCGCTCAGATATGCGATTCGCGGTATCATAGGGGTAGACTGGAATATTTGGTAAGATGGAAGGGGTACCCCTGTTCTGAAAATACTTGGGAGCCCAAATCCCACATTAACGCCCCTCGATTGTTACGTCGGTTCCACCGTTTCCATTCAGGTAAACCGGGGGAGTGGGCCTTCGGAGGGGGCATACTGTCACATTGTGGGGAAGATGGCGAGTCTGGAATCATTATCGCTGTGGCCCGCCATAGAGCTTTCCGTCACGTTCTTCTCCCCAACGTGCTTGCAGGTATAGTCTTTCTCCGCTCGCGTACGCGACCGGGAGCTTTTAACCCTCAGCTTCCGGGTCGCATACGCGTTGCAACGCTCCCTTGATTCCGCTTGTTTTGCCACGCTTGGTTGCTTTCTGTGTAAATCTCTCTCTGCTCTTTCTGTTTCTTTCGTGCTTGACTTTTTCTCTTCCCTTTTCATCACGTCTCTCTCTCTCTCTTTCTTCGGCCCGTCTACCCCCCTTTTTCCTCTCTCCGCCCTCGTTCTGCTTTTCCCTCCTTCTTCTCCCCCTTTTCTGTGAAGCTTTTCTTCCTCCTGGGTGCCGTCCTTGCCTGCTTATTGGACTGCCTCTGCCTCCCGTTTTTGTGAACATTTCATCTTCCTGTGTACCGACCTTGCCTGCTTATTGGACTGCCTCTGCCTCCCGTTTTTGTGAACATTTCATCTTCCTGTGTACCGACCTTGCCTGCTTATTGGACTGCCTCTGCCTCCCGTTTTTGTGAACATTTCATCTTCCTGTGTACCGACCTTGCCTGCTTATTGGACTGCCTCCGCCTCCCGTTTTTTGTTAACTTTTCATCTTCCTGTGTACCGACCTTGCCTGCTCATTGGACTGCCTTCACCTTCCGTTTCTGTGGACATAGATCCTTCCTGTGTGCCGACCCAGCCTGCTAACGGATCACAGCCTGAAATCATCTTATAGGGGTTTTTTGTGCCTTGGGCTTTTTCCCCTGATCCGACGGTCATGGAACATCTTTCACCGCCTTACCTATACAGTGTCGCGGTGGCGTCCTTTCGTGGCCGTCCATACCTTCATAAAAAAAAGGAGAAACCAGGAAACAAGGAAGAAAAGAAAACCAGGAGAAAAGACAGAGGTGAGGAGGAGGGGGAGGGTTTTGAGACCGAAACTTAATTTGCAGAAGAGGACATAGCTGACCCTTGTGATAATGACCCTGTTGACGCCTTCTCCCTCTCAACCTGAAACTACTGCTGTGTGTTATTGTGAAGTCTCTGCTATTGCATCTTGAAGACCAGACAGGACTGAGATGAAGAAGAACCAGAGCAACATACAGAACAACAGTGGAAAGGATTACCCAAGAACTATAACTAGGTGGCCACTAGGAGGCATGAAGGTAACTTCAATGGCTTTGATAACAAACATTGATGCTACGCTGGGGCGGGCCCAGCAGAATAAAGTAAAGACTGAGGAAGGACTAAGGGTGTTTGGGAGCAGGAAGAGCAGCAAGGGAAATTTAAACCTGCGCTGGCCGAAGCATTCAGAGACAGTCGGTCTCCGACAAAGAGGCCGGAAGGAATTATGTGAGCCAGGGAACCCAACCTGCTGCAGAAGCAGGAAGAATCCAGCAGTGGCGTGGGCTCTCTAAGGCAGTCCGCGTGGTCCATAAAAAACACAAGGCCACCGCAGCAACAGCTCCCTAGAGCCGCAAAGACCAGAGAGGAGGAAAGGAGGCAGGCATGCTGAGTGCGTGCAGAACCAACAGCGACCTGAGACCCTGTGAAGTACCGGTAGCACTCCCCATTGTAGATACAGGTAACGGGAATGATGTCCCTTGTCACAGTAGTAATACCCAAAGAACCAAGAGTCAAGTATTCCTCAGGAGTGAGTGCCCTCATCACAGAGTGATACCCAAAGAGCCAAGAGTCAAGCATTCCTCAAGAGTGATCTCCCTCGTCACAGTAGTGATATACAGAGAACCAAGAGTCAAGTATTCCTCAGGAATGAATTCCCCCATCACAATGGTGAAATGAAAAACCATAAATCTCAAGAGTGCCTCGGGAGTGAACTTCTTCGTCACAGTGGGAAACTCAGCATATGTAAAAAATACCAAAAAGGACAAAGAACTGTCAGGAAGTAATCTCCCCAACTGTTAAGAAGAAGTAGTCCCGATAAAGTATCAGCAATAAGAAGGGTGGATACAGACCTAACACCATTGTTCACAAATCTTTGGGAGGAAGTAAAGAGAATTCTGAAGACTTGTGCAAAGGACTATCCAGGGATAGTTTCCAAAACTCTTTCAGATAGACCAGGAGAAGGAAGTAATTCTCCTGGTCTGAGTGTATTTGGTAACATAAACAGTCAGCTATAAGGAGAATTGATAAAGCCTTAATTCTGTATTTGGCAAATCCTTTTGAGATTCTAAAAACTTGTACAGATTCTAAAAATACGAATAACTATCATGAGACAGTCTCCAAAAGTCTTCCCTGACATACCAGGAGAAGGGAGTCATTCTCCTGGTCTAGGTCTATTTGGTAAATCAGACCCTATTGCAAGAGACTGTCGTTTAGTCAGCCTAAGACTGGATTGTTTAACCAGGAAAAGGGAGCCATTCTCTTGGTGGGTGGGATAAGAAGTTCATTGAAACCTTTGTTTATTTGTTAGTGGTAGGGATAGAGTAGTTGGTTTGGCTAGAGGACGGTATATTGGTTTCTTCTGACATACATCCCGACGAGCACCTGAATTATTCTAGGTTGAGGTAGGGAAAGCCCCTCTAGAAAAAGGGAGGAAAGGGATTCTTTTCGTTATTTGAATAAAAGTCCATAGCCAAAATGCTACCACCTTGTCAGCCTCCTTACTCAATCCCACCACATAGCCCTGATAAGATGATCGGGCTCCAAACCACTAGAACCTGAAAACAGGCATTTATTTATTTATGCATTTATATAGCGCCAAAGCCTGCAGGCATTGGTGAACAATGGGAGCCACTGCAAACTGTCAGCATGCAGGTTAGCTGTTGCTACGGACAGGCATGTTAGACACTCTTCCTTAACAGGTAGCCTTGACAATAGTAAACCCCTGCAAGCAGGCATTGGGGGAAATGAGCAGCCTCTGTGAACTGCCTGCCATGGGCATAAGTAGCTGCAACAAGCTGGTAGCTATGCACATTAGCAGTCCCTCAAACAGGTAGCAAGCCCAGTAGAATCCCATGCAAACAGAAAACACTCTACCATAGCACCTGTAAAATTCCAACTATACACATAGTCTGGCATAATAACATATAGGCCTGCACACTGGACTACAGTAAGGACATGGCAATAACCACATTGGCAGACCATGCAAACAGGCAGCAATTCCTGTATGGTGGTATCACTATACAATAGCAGTTCTGCAAATTCAGAACCCCTGCAAACAGTAAACCATGCACCTTAGAAGCCCTTGCATGCCTGTTTCCAATGACAAGTTGTTGGTCATAATCCTTAAGGTCCGAGAACTAAGAAAACCAATACAAAAATGTCAGAAGAGAGCATCAAAATAATAGTTTTAAGTTTGATTTTTGGTTTGTACGGCTGTATATAATATTCCTAATAAATTTAAAGGCACATACACAGTGCTGCATAGGTTTCTTTACATGCGTAGCATGCAATCAACAAGAAAATGGATATCCTCATGGGTTGAGTGCATTACCTTTAAGTAAGGTAAATAAATTAAGTTACTTGACCCGCAGACCAAGGAGAATTTTGAAAATTGATCAAGGCCTGCTTTTCATAAACATCCATATTCTATTGTATGGTGTATAGGACATGGTCTGTGTGCTCCTTCTAAGATCCCAGTTGCACTGGCACAGTGGGTATGTGATAGCATTCTCACTACATTGTCATCACTGTTGTAAGTGTGTTATGTGTGAAGTATGAATCACCTTTTAATTTTAGGAGTTTTTCCCAATTTTTCTAGTGGGTTTATGTATGATGCCATAACGCTTAGTGTATATTTGTCTTTGATTTTAGTTTTAAGAATCTACTGCCTTTATGTTAGAGTATGTGTCCACTGTGAGGTTGGCATCATGGAAGGAGAAGATAACAGATTCAATATAACCAAAATACTTGTATTAACGTAAATGTCAGGATGGTGTAAGGCCTAAACTGCCCTATGCTGACATGGGAATTCCCTACCTAACAAAACCAAGGATAGTCTATGTCAGTAAATTCAACTTAAAAGTCTGTTTGTGTCCAAAAGCTAGGTTTGCCCTCACAACTAACATCAAAACAATGTGTAGGGATATCAACCATAAACTAAACTGTGTTCCAAAAGTAAAGTTCTGCGCTATTTCCAGCTTAGGGCCCGATTCATGGAATTTTTTACACGGTTCAAAGTAACTTTGCACTGCTGTAAATTGACTTTGCACTGCTGACACAAACCCTGATTCATGGAAATGTGCAAAGTATATTGTTGACATGCAGTCTGTGTAAAGTCAGTGCATAGTCATTTTTCCAGTATGAAGGACTTTGCACAGACTTTGAGCTACAAAAAAAGCACTTTGCACAGTTCTATCAATCAGAGTTTCTGTCAACAGTGCAAAGTCACTTTGAACCGTGCAAAAATTCCATGAATCAGGTCTTCAGCTTCTCCTACTTAAATATCAGAAATGTTCACCATAATGTTTAAGTCACCTTCTCTTAGATTCAAGGTTATATAGTTCCACACCTTTTCAAATGTCAGGATACCCTTCCTCAAGTTCAATACAGTTTCTTGGTAGCAAGTCTCAGAGTTCCATTGCCTAAGTTCAATGTCAAAGATGTCACAAAAATAAGTATCTTGAAGCTTTGTCTTTGTGCTCAGATCTATCAATTCTTCACAGCTCATGCTCCCTTCCCCAGGCCTTATATGCATCAATAGTAGTTTTCCTCTTGACACAATAACAGATTTCCTTGTTAGTATATAGGGGTTCTCTGGTCTTGGCGCATTACAAGTCACACAATCAGGAGCCTTGAATTCTCTTTGTAGCAGGTCAATTAGGGATTCTCTGGTCTTGGCGCAGCTGTTGGAACAAACGATCCATCAATTACAGGTCACGCAACCAGGAATCTTGATTTCCCCCTGAGCAGTTCAAATATTCAGTTTCCGACTGATGTACAGAATCTGGTGTTCGATATGTCACATTTATGGAAGAGGACTACTCCCATTCCAACTTGAGACTCATCCGTCTGCAAGATGAATTCCTTGCTGAAGTTGTTCACTTTCAAGACTGGTTCATTTTATACAATATTTGCTTGAGGGTACAAAAACGAGCCTGATTTTCTTGTGTCCATTTTCATTTTTATGGTTCGGCTTTCTTGAGTTTATCATTAAGGCAGGCTGTTATAGAGGAATCATTAGAGTGTGGATTGATGAGGCAGACATTCATGCTTTGGCTTTTTGATGACAATGCTGTTACAGGGACATGGTGGGGACATGGCGGGGGACATGACATGGTGCACACATGCTTGTGTCATGGATACTGTGGGGCTGCATGTGTGATGTGTCTACATGGTGTGCCGGAGATACTGTTGTGGTGTACTTGTGATTTCTGGATAGGGTTTGAGGGGTGTGGCACACAAGCTGTGTGATGTTGAGTTGTGGAGGGTTGTGCCATCGATGGGGTCCCCATGTGCCTGCTGCCTGTAGCACTTACAGCGTTGGTGGAAATTTGTGGTCATGGGTTGGGCTGGCTGGGACAAGGGAGTCACATGTTTCCTTGGTGTGTGATGCTGGTCATTTGTGGGTGGTATTGGTGTTTGGCACTGACGTGACTTTGTGCCTGTGCCAGCACAGCGTAAACACCACAGTTATGCATGTGGCAGGGGGATGTGTGTCTGAGTGCCAGCAGGAGCATGTTATGTTGGCGATACAGGGTGCCTGTGCTATGTTCTATGTGTGATTGGGGTATGAGTGAGGTTTGGGGTGAAGGTGTATGTCCTTGTGTGCAACCAGGATGCAGGTCAGGGGGAGGGCATCAGGGCTGTATTGGTGTGGTGCACAATGCACTTGCCGTGTTTTGGAATTCTAGTGTGTGCAGGGTCGACAGGGTTGTTGTGACTTTGGGGTTACGTGTACTAACAAGTCTCCTCGGAGGTCATGCCTCCGGCATCCGCAGCCCCAACTCCCTCTATGGATACAAGGTGCAGCAAACTGCTCCATGTCTCCTCCCAGGCCTGCAGGTGGATGGGGGATGCACTGTCGCCACCTGTGGCCATAACCTGGATGTGCTGGGCCAACAGCAGGTTGTGCATCTTCAAGCACAGGTCATTCCATCTTTTGTGGCAGTCACGCACATTGCGGGGGGTTATGCTTACTGCAGTTAATTTCTGTGCAACCTCCTCCCAGATGGTCTTTTTTCTGAGCTGTGCATGCCTGCGTAGGTCAGTGGTGAACAGTTGGTCTGCATGTTTCATAATGGTGTCTGCCAACATGTTTAGTTCTGCCTCGCTAAAGCGTGGCTTGCGCCTACGGATTGCGCAGACTCTTGATGTCATCTTCAATTAGCAAGATGTGTGCTCAGGATATGGGTATGTGTCCTGTACTCTGAAGATTGCAATGGATTGTATTTTATTAATGGCTGCCGTTCAATTTCCTGTTCCGGCGATCACTGTATTTCTGGTCATGGTAATTGCGGCACCAATGTGACCGGTGCCGGTGGACCGAGGAGCGTGATGCCGAATCAGAGTCACCGGCACTGAGGGTGCCACAGTTGGCATTTTGGGGGAGGTTTGGTGGAATTACCAACATGCCAGTGCTACTGTATCCGGCATGCTGAAATGCGCGTGCAAGCCACCACGGAATCAGCCGGTGTTTCTAGCAGATGGAGTTCACGGACACTGTAGCACGGCATGCTGGTGATTACGATTTCTTACCGGCTAACTCATAATGAGGCCCCATGTCAGGGAGCCAGAGCAAGGAAGGCGAAAAACTCCCAAGAAGTACCAGGACCGCGGTGAAACATCCTGTTTTGCCGAGAACGGTATACGGTGCACGGATGGTGCTTGGAGGGAAAAGTATGGGGAGAATCGGGAAGGGGAGCGCTGCCATTAGCAAAGCTGGCTGGAACTATTAACCATGGGGTTCAGTTGACACAAACAGGCGCATATAAAATAATAAGCCCCAAGAGACACACACACTATGTATACCTGAAAGGAAAGTGAGAAACACTCACCCACATCCCAGTGATTCTAGGGAAACCAAAACTGACAGTAGAATGGAATGAATTAAAAAATTACTAATAGAATACCGAAGGAAAGACCAGGTGACGTGGATTGTCCCCCCTGGCAATACTGCATTTTTGGTAGGGGAAGGAAGCCACTTTCCCTAAAGATGAAAAAGGAACCAATACTAAAGGAAAGTGCTAATATAAATCAGGAGTAATTTTGTTTTGGAACATTTGTATTTGTATTTACCTTTTTGGAGCTATGTGTTAGAAAACACCACCAGGTTGCAAAGCAGCAACGTTTCCCTTTTAGTAGATTTTGAAGCAGTGTGAGGGTCAGAATAGGTTCTAGACATAGGACGGTAAAGATTATTTAGGACATTTGGACATTCTGATGAGGACTGTCTCATTAGTTTTGTTGAGGCAGGGAAACCCCTCATAGAGTTAGGGCTAGTAAGGCATTTTTCTAACCCTTTTTATTATTTAAATAAAGGCATTTTTTAACAAAACCATTACCTCTGTCAGTGTCTTGACTCCGACCTCTCACACATTGTATAGTGCCATTCAGATAATAAGCATTATATATATTATTTTTCTAGCAGGTGCAAACATTAGTGTACATTTCATTGTAAAAACCTGAAGAACAGCTTATTTTCATCCCTCTGCCCCATTCATGGCGTCTTCCCTCCCTCATTCTGCTCCTCTTAGAAGCTGAATGGGCAGCTCTGTTGGACTCTTACCCTCCAGGACAAACACTGCTTGCACCCTTGTCCCACCTTCCCTGTGACTCTGGTGGTTTCAGGATTTGCTGCCGGCCTGGCTGGGCAACCTCTGGATATGTGCCGAAGCTCCCTTGTGTCTCCGCTGCTTTTCTCTGCGCCTTGGGGAAGCGATCCATGGCATCTGCAATGTGCTGTCAGCTTTGTTCCGTCCTGGATCACTGGTCATCTGCCCTCTGACACCTGATGACAAATAGATATTCCTGACTTTATTCTGAAGTTAGAAACATTTAAAGATTTGACATCATACACTATTGTAGCCACAATTGACTTAACCAGCCTGTATACAAGCACCCCACATACAGAACCAATTACAGAAGTAAAACCAGCTCTTTCATTAAAAAAAGACCACAATGGGTTAATCACCAATTTCTCTTGACTATGATAAGCTGATCATTGAAGAATAATTATTTCAGGGACAAAACATATTTTTAGGTACATAAAAAAGGGTTGAACATTTGTGTAATGAAGCCACAGTTGTCCCTATGGAAATGTTAGAGGCTTGGGTCTTTACATTCTATGCATATACAAAGAAGCCCCAACAAAGATAGGCTGTGCCAAACCCACACTGCCCATGCCAAGATGGCGGATCAATGTTACACACGTTGATGACGTTATACTAAGTCCCTCAGGGCTCTTGCATTGCGCCCAATCTCTATAACCTATTCACAAAGCCCCTGTTCAACATTCTCGAATCCCTGTGCATCTCATACACTAATTATGCTGATGACACACAGGTGCTTATCCCTCTTGCGGCAGATTATGATGCCGACTTCAACATCCTCACCACCATCTATTCCATGATCCAATCATGGATAGCAGAAAACTGGTTATGCCTCAACAGCGAGAAAACCGAACTTCTGTTAATTGGATCACCCACCACCTTGGGTAATTTGGACAAACAATACATGTCTTTCACCATTGACAATATACCTATCGCGGTATCTCAAAATGTCAAGACATTGGCCATCTACCTTGACCCAAATCTGGCCATGAACAGACAGGTCAACGCGATCGCCGTCTCATCAGCGTATTACTCCAAATTACTCAATGCAGCCAGACCCTTCTTATCTCAACAGAACTGCCTCACCATTGCTAGGGCAATAATCGGATCAAGAGTGGACTACTGCAATGGCCTCCTTGTAGGGACCTCTTGTAGAAACTTGGCTAAACTCCACCTTGTTCAGAACAACACCCTTAGGGCTGCCACAGGGACCTCAAGAAAGGACCACATCTCTGAAGTGAGAAGACAGGCTCATTGGCTTCCTGTCAAAGAGAGAATTTTTCTTTTAAAACCCTCTCCCTCACGCATAAATGCCTGCATGATCTGCCCCCCCCCACTTGGTCAAACGTATTACTAAATCTACCTCCTCTAGACCTGTGAGAGAGGTCTACACCAACATGATTGCCATTCCCAAGACACAGAGAGTCTGTGCCGGCAGCACTAGCTTCCCTACTGTGGCCGCCTCACACTGGAATGCTCTTCCCACTCACCTTCGCATGATCGACTCTCACATAGCCTTCCGCAAAAAGTGATAAAAACTTGGCTCTTTGGTTGAATGTTTACTCTGTACCTGCTCCCATCTGCTCATCTCGCCTTTTGTGGCCAGATGCAAGCACCCTATGAGAATGATCTCCCACTTTATTGTAATGTCTGCTAACCATGAAACCTTTCTTTTTCCCTCTGTATATTACCAATGTATATGTAATCAAGAGACCTCTGTTGCTCCTTGTAACCACTGAATCTAGCTTACTTACAACTTCCTGTAACAGTGCCTCGATGCCTCTGGGCTGCTACTGCACTCTTCAAATACAAATAAATAAAAATAAATAAGATGGCGCAGCGTTCATGGGACTCGGATGATCAAAGCCATCATAAGGATCATGAATCCAGTAATCATTGTGTTGCAACGCTTAGTTTAGTTTGGTCCTGTGCTGATTCTTTGGCCCTGTCAGACTTGACTCCTTGATCATTTGTTTCCATTGTTCATTCTCTTGTGACATCCTGTGCCCCTTCTTCCTGGCTCTATCTCCTTCCCTGGAGTTCCAGTGCTCCTTCTTACCTCAGTTCCCCTTGTTTTGTTTTTATCCGATTAGGTCCCGGTGATCCTTCCACCCAGGGTTCCCTCTGCTCCGGGAACCTACTCCATATTCTGATTCCTGATATTCACTGCTATATTCACTGCCTGAATGCCAGCAAGACGGAGATCTTCCCCATTGGCACACCTACACCCCTCTTTCCCCTCACTCTCTGGCTGGCCTCCCTTGAGCCTCCTTCTTCTCCCAGCTGCAAGGCTAAGAACCGTGGGGTTATTTTTGACTCCATCCTCTCCTTCTCTCCTCTGATCTCCGATGTCTCCCAGAAGTCAAACTACCAACTGCACCTCTTCAGAGGCACTCTCCCTTTCCTCTCCTTCCCCCAGAAGCTCACTGTCTCTAGAGCTCTGGTTCTGTCTAGGCTTGATTACTGTAACAGCCTCTTCTTGAATCTGCCTGCCTCTACTCTCCATCCTTGCAATTCATCCAGAACAGGACTATGAGACTTATCTTTGGCCTCAAGCTCAGGGATTGTATCTCTCCAGCACTGAAATCCCTCCACTGGCTCCCAAGTGGATGCAAGGATCAAATTCAAGACCCTTTGCATTGTCCACAAGGCCTTTTGGGGTCTGGGACCAAAATATTAGTTTTAATTTTTTTTTATTAGGCACAATTTGGTTTGCAACATTGAAAGCCTTTTAGCCGGTCACAAAAAGAAAAAGTAAAATCAATTAGTTATTTGTCCATAAACTAAGCAAAAGATAACACAAGAAAGACAAAGAAAAAGGGAAAAAAGTACATCCTGATGGCATCTAGTTAGTCCATTCTTTTGTTCCTTTTTCATAAATTGTCAATCTTTTTAAAAGTTATAATTAGCAATCTTACTAATGCCAAGGTGGTGCAAATACTTTCTCCTTCTATTAAGGTGTGCCACCAAACCTTAAGATCATTGGTGTATGACTTACGAACTAACTCACCCAAACATTGGTCTTGTTCTTTACTCAACCCTTTACAGGCCAACGTTAATTGCTTCAGTGATTTCACTGGGCCTCATTAGGACCCAGGCGGTAAGGGGTTTACGGCGGCGTAAACAGCGCTGAACCTTACCGCCTGATTCCGAGGTCCCTTAACGCCATGGAGGTTTTAACACCTGCTTATAGCAGGTGTTAAAATCCATGGCGCTAAGGGACCTTGTTGTTAATTACGCCACCGTAATTTACGGTGGCGTAATTAACGCCTTCCCCACTCCCATTATGCCCTATGGGGCAAAAATGGGAATGGGGAAGGGTAAATGGGTTAATGGGGACTTACCACCCCACTCACCTCGGAATGGGGCGGTAAGTCCGCCAACCACCATGGCGTAAATGTAGTTTACGCCATGGTGGTAAAGGTACGACCCAGGCGGTAACTTACCGCCTGGGTCGTAATGAGGTCCACTGTGTTTGGGAGTTGACAAAGTCTGCATTCCGCTATTCCTTTTAGCTTAGCTCTTCTGTTATTTACCCCCCCCTCTGTAGGTAATATGTTTAAGATATTGTGTACGCAGGTGCCAGTTTGGAAAGAGTTTTAAATAACCAGGTAATATATTTAATTTTCTTGGACTCAACCAGAAATCTTCGTAGTTTTTGTATTTCTGAATTTCTTCTTGCGTTTTTATCCAGTCTCTTATATATACATTTTTTTTTGTTTTACCCGGATTATTTACTAAGTCTTCTTTTGTCTCGTTTAACTCTTCCAAGGTATCTTCGCACAGCTGTTGCCATCGCTAAAGGGTGGATTCTTCACTGCCTTGCATTGCCTTATTTATGGCCTCAAAGCCTCCCTCCACTCAATGGTTCTTCATGGCATTTTCGAAAGAATTATATGTTTTTCCATGTCACAGTCGCTTTTAGGGAGGTTAAGGCAAGTTTTCTCCTTATAATGGGGATCAGCGTTGATTTCGGGAGATGTAATACTGACCGCCAAAAGATCCCCTCTAGAATAGACCATATATCAGTGGGTAAGCTGAAGGCGGTTTCTGCACCGTAAGTCAAATTTGGTACTGTTTTCATCCTATAGAAGGTTATCACTGGGATGAAAGTAAATCTGCAATATCTTCATACTAGTATCTTTCCCTGTGCCGCTAAATTCATTGCTTTCCGTTTCAGTATTTCGATCCTTGGCGCTTCAACTTTACTGTTGTTAATAGAGACACCTAGGTAAGTGATTGCATTTACCTCTAGTATTTTTTCGCCTTTTGGAAACCATTTTGGCCTCACTCCGCCCTTCTTCATGCTGTGGGGCGTGTTCAGGCATTGAATATATGACTTTTTGAGGATTTATTGTTAGACAGTTTGAGTCGAGATAGTCCTGTAGAGCTTCCAACTGGCGTTGCAGACCTATTGGTCCAACAGGACTATGTCCTCTGCATATAAAAACCTTCCGATTGTGATTCCTGCTAGTTTCTGCAGGAATGAACGCGTCTGACAAAATGCATCTTCAATGTTTGAGACGAAAAGATTGTATATTCGGGCGTAAGTGGTCATCTTTGTCTTAATCACGTTTTAATCTGCATTTCCTCCGACAACTGTCCAGATTTGTCCAGTCTTACTCTAATGACCATGTTTGTGTACAGGTGTTGTATATTTTCTACAATTTCCAGGGGACACTTCCATTTTGCCAACTTTTCCCAAAGTTTCCCTCTCCTCACAGTGTCAAAAGCTTCAATAGGTCCACAAAAGCCACAATTACTTTCTGATTCTATACTCTTGAAGATCTTGCCTTTAATAAGTCGATAAGGAAAATATTCAGCGCTGTTCCTCTTCCCATAACAAACCATGATTGCTAGGGGTCTCTTTTGCCCGACTCTGTACTCCATTTAACCAGGGCTTTCAATAAGATTGATGAAAACACTTTTCCCGCCACATCTAAAAGGGCTATAGGGCGATAGTTGTCAGGGTTTGTCCAAACCCTTTTTTAAAGATTGGCACTTTGACTGCCACCTTCCATGCAATTGGAACCTTTCCTACTGACAGTATTTGATCAAACGATGTAAAAATAAAGCCCACACAGAGGGATTGGTCTTCATTATGGCATTCGTTAACCCATCGGGTCCCGGTGCTCTTGAATTTTTTTAATTTTGAATGATGCCTTCTATTGGTTACTTTCAATGTCTAATCTTACATTCTCTGTTGAACCCTTGTCCTTTTGCACTGTCTCTGATCTAGATGTTTCTTGCATCTCAGCATAGAATTCACACCATGTCATCGCTGTTACGGAGTTTAACAACAGGGCGTCTTGTGGCGCATTCATTTCATTGATGGTTGCCCAAGTCTCCGCCGTATTTCGGGTTCTGATTTTTTGTAGCATCATTTCCAAATCTTGGTTTGACATTGTCTTCTTATGTGAGTAAAGCCAATTCTGATATTTTTGCTTTAGTTTGTATATTTCTCTTGCACTTTCGCAATCCATGTTCCGTTTAAGCCTCACTATTTCTTTCTTTAGTTTTTTTCTTTCGCTGCACTATTTTCCAGTCATAAGCGTGGCGATGCGACATCTTCAGCTTATTCTCCCCTCTGATGGAATTTAGCTTGAATTGCCTAAATAAGGGAGTATAGTCAATAGTTAGATTCCCTTCTTGACTTTGTGTTTGACTTATCAGTTCTTTCAAATTAAGGTCAGAGCTGGCACTTTACCCGGTTGTATTCTTAAGTTATTTCTTCCCGGGTTAATGGACATTGACTCCATATTGCCCTGAGTAGTATTTGGGTTTTGACAGATTTTTGTACATGTTAATTTTAATAAGTTGTGATCATTGGCCGTTGTAGACGTTACTTTCAAAGCTTGAATGATAGTAGACATGTTGGTAGAAGTACATATGTAGTCCAAGATTTCAGATGAGAAGAGACCTTTCCAGGTTGCTCTTCCTGGAACATCTCCATGCGTAATGCCATTCAATATAACACAATCCTGTGATTGCATTATGTTTCTCCACAACCGACCTCGTTGTTCTTTTTTCGTTGTGGTTACCCGTTCATGTTCTATTGGTCGGTTAGAACTGTCTATACATGTACAGTTTAGATCTCCCATTATTATTACAAGCGGGTCATGCCATTTTTCCCTCTGTTTGTCTATTAGCACGGCAATATCTTCCGGCAATGTATCATTTGAAGGAATTTTAGGGTTCCAATAGATGTTTAGTAGAATCAGCACTCACTGGGGTTCCACATAGGTGTTTTCTATCCTTAAAGCCACCAACTGTATGTATGGAGTGGGAGTCAGAGTATACAACAGTTCCCAGTTACAATTGTTTTTAATGCCCACCAACAATCCTGACATTGGTCACCCTTTGGGTCCTTTTATTCTGTCAGCCACATCTCTTGTAAACAGAGGCTGTGATAGTCCTCTTTCTGTAGATCTCCTTTACTGAACAAATGGCTATGCTCTCTGGTATTCCAACTTATTAAAGACCAGGGTTCCCCTACTTCCTTTTTTAAGCGTTATTGATCATTCATTTTTTCCGCCAGCAGGTTGATTAACCATTTCCATTTATCGTCGTCTTTATCAATCCTTTGTGTTGTTTTTCTTGCCTTAGCTGGGGTTCTTTCACTCCTGTTGTTTTTGTTTGGACCTTGAGCGTTTTTAGACTGTTTAGATTCCTCCCGTTGTTTAGCTTTACTACAATGATTTGTTTGCGGTAGGGGCTGATGGTTTTTGCTCACCCAGCTTTTCTCGTACATATCGAAGCTCATAGGTTGTAGATGGTGGGCTTCTGCTAGGAGCAATTGCTTAACCAATTTTGAGACTGTATACAAATACACTTTATCAGTATGTTCCTCATCCTGAAATTCGACTAAAGCAAGGTCAGTTGATGTTATTAATCTCAAGGCCGGAATGTGGTGCAGCAATCGAATTACGTTTGATCTATTTATATCAAACCATCCTCAAAGTGTAGTATTCTTTCCAACGCTAGGCATTCTTGGTTTGTGTCTGAACCATCTTTATGTTTACTAGAACTTGCATCTTCTTTTTCTGTCAACAGCTTCTTGGAGATTAATTTCGTTCTTTCAGGTGTTGCTTGTCTTTCTTGTTTCTTTGGAGAGTTCTCATTTTCTTTGGGCTTTGTTTGTAACCATCGGCCTGATTGATGCTTGTTTCTCTCCACTAATTCCTTTTTCTGATTCATCGTTGTTTGGTTGCTGTTATTTGGTTTATTTCCTTGATTCCTTCTTATAGTTTTTTCTTTCAAGGTTGGTTTAAGAACCCTCTCCTCTCGCCATTCTGTAGGGGTTGATGATCGATAGAATTTTCATTCTCTGAGGAAGAATCCTCCAGGTCTCAGGTGGATCTACTGCTGTCACTGTCCTCCAATTGTGAAACATACCGTTGGTCCGTCTCTTTATCAAACTCGATTGATTGCTCATTATTGCCCCTTTCTTCCTCAGAAACGTGTTATGTCGCTAGATCCATTAAGTCCCCTTCCATGTCTTCATCGTCCGTTAGCTCTACTATCTCTGGTATGGTCTTATGTATACACTCTTTCATCTCCTGGTTTGATGACATCTGTGCTGTATTTCTGAAGTTGTTGGCATCTTTAGGGATTGATACATTTTTGAAAAAGGACTTGATTTTATTTGATTGTTGTGTCGAATGCAAACTTTGATTCTTTGTCTTCTTTAATGTTTAATTGTTTGATGCCCCTTTTGCAATTTTTTTGTGTTTTATTTTTCTTGGAATCCTCTGAGTCTCTCCGATCTGTTCCTCCCCTGGGGTGATTTGTGTAAACATTTTACATATGTTTGTTTCTGGATCATTATTTTTCACTTTCAACTCTTCTTTTTGAGATTCGGAGTAACTATTCAAGGTTTCTTTAGTTTTTAATGAAGTTGTATTTGTTACTACTAATTGTTCTTGTTTTTTTGTTGGTTCCTCTCTTAATTTGCTGTCCTCTTTAGTTATCAAATCAGGTTCTATTGACTCCTTAAGGCTACTCACCGCTGTAGGTTCAGCTGTTGTTAACACCTCAGGGCTAAATTCATTGTCGTCCCTCTGAGGGTCCTCCACTATTTCTGTATCTCTCTTGTTCCGTACAATTTTGCTTCTCCTTGACCCAAGGCCATTTTTTGATGCATTCCTTGTTTGGTGTTGGTAGGTCGATTTTCATTTATTTCAGTGTCCAGGCCAATTTTATTTTCTGACAAGTTAATTGAGTCAGGGTTGGTGGTTTGAGCATTCTCAATTGCTTCGCCACGGCTGCCCTTTTCCTTTCTTTTTTCTCGTTTATTATGGGCTCCAAAATGTCATGAAGGAGCTGTGACACTTTGGCAGAGCTATTGTCCATGTTGTTTTGTAGGGCTGATATAAACCCTTCCATAAATATCATCTTGGAATGGACCATCGCTAATAGCCTTGTATGGTCTTGCAGGGAACCCGCTACTTCCTCATATAAATTTCATGAAGGATGCCAAAATCGCCATGATGGTTGAGACTATCAAGAACTTATCTTCCAGAGTTCCTCCTGGCAATTGGCCAAGATTGCTGCTTGCATTGGTTAGCTCCTTTTGATCAATTGGTGCCTTCTCAATAGCTCTGTTGCAACCCGCATTATTTAGTTTTTCTGGCTCTGCGCCTCTCCCGGAATCTGCTTGCGTTTTCTGATCTTTTAATAACGAGCTTAGGCTGTTCCCTTTAGAATGTAAGTCTTGATGTATACCGTAGTTCTTATTTGAAATTTGGTCCCTATTTAATGTTTCCATATTACGAGAAGTTTCCAGCAACACTTCATCCAAAATTTCTGATTCAATACTTCTCGGCAGTGTTTTCTCTGACGACTTTAATCCTCCTTTATGTTGTTCACTTGAATTCCGCTTGGATGTCCCATTAAAGGTGAAGCTAGCCAAGCTCATTGAGGCTGTTAAGGTTTGTGGTTTTCATATGTTTTTTTTCCTTAACAGGACTCTCACCAGGATTACCTCTATGCGTGGACAGCAAACTCCTGTTAGCTCTTTTGTTAGGCAGCCTCATTCTTAAATACTTATTTTGCTCACAATTTTCAGGATCTTGCAATCTGGTTCCTTTTACAGTATATTGACTAGCCTGTGGAAAGCCAATGTTTAATTCTTGATCCTTTACTTGCTTGTCTTGACAGTGGGGGACCTTTACCAGTCCCTTATTCACGGTGGCCTCTGCATTCCACGATTTGTTGCCAGACTCCGTTTGGCTCACATCTTTGTCATTGCATCTTAAGCTTGTCTTCTGTCCCTGAATGGTTCCTAGCCCCTTTGCTTCTGGAGGTTGGCTCTCTTCGTTTTCAACTTCTAGCCTTGTGGATTTGCCATTTAAGGGGTTTAGTATTATGTTCTTGTATTTTCCTGTATTTTCCACCTTATTGTCTTTCACTGTTAAGTCTGCAGCATTATTATTGTCAAATTGCTTTTCTTTAATTGACGTATCATGTTTGTTTGTAATCTCTGTTGTCATTATTTCATTATCTTTGTCACTTCCCACTTCCTTGTCCTTCAACGCCATCCTGTCGACATATTGAGCAGTGCTGGCCCCAATGTTAACCTTAATTATGAGCGGGTAAACCGTTTCTCCTTCTTTCCTAATTGGGGATGGCGTATACTTAAGTGGTGCTGCTCCTTCTGCCGCCCATGTCGGCGTCGAGCAGTCATCACCCCTCCTTTCATAGGACTGGGACTCTATCCTTTCTTCCATACTTGCAATACCAGTCATTAGTGCTGACTGTTGAGCTTTAAACCACACCACCAGTAACCTTGGGGCTGCGTCTGATGCCTTCAAAGGCAAAGTTATAAAAATGTATGAGTGAAGCTGTCGTTGATCTTGTCCCAAACACCCAAGCTTTCTTTCCTGCTGAGGCCCCACAGATCAAAGTGTGGGCCTACACTCTGCTTCGCTCCCAACCCTACTTTTGTGGTAGGGCGAGCGTCGGCGTGAGCGGAGCGTTTCGTTTGGAGTGGTGGCCAGTGAAGAAAGACTGTATTCCCTAGCGCCTCACAGCCGTGATAAACGCATTCCACCAATAGCAAGAAAAAAGTTTACACAGAGATCTCGGCACACCGGAAACTCTGTCTAGATTTATTAAAATCCAAGAATAGGGTAGGGAGGAGGAATTTACTAATAATCAATAAATGAATGGTGTGAGCCAGCGTGCGTGCAATTCAATGCAATGGGCCTCATTACAACTTTTGCGGAACGGGTTAACAGGCTTAGCTAATGGTGGCGGACCCGTTATGTGGGCTCGAATGGGAATGGGGAAGGTCTGGGCCCGGGTTTCCTGAGGGAGGAATTACCAGGCCATCCGAACTCGGAATGGCCCGGTAATTCCCCATTCAGGGAACCCAGACCCGATTTTGGAGGCAGCCATGCCGCAAATTGTGGCATGGCTACCTCCAAAGTCGTAATGAGGCCCAATGTGTGCATGTAAGTTTATGTTACCTCAAAAGTAACACATGGGGGGTCTCTGGGATGGTCACTGGTGCATGTAATGTAATGTCACTGGGGAGCTCTGAAAAACAAGTAAGGAAGGAAGGAAGGGAGGAAGGAAAGAAGGAAGGAAGGAACCCCTTTACTCACTCACCCCGCCAGGCACCGAAACGAGCACACCACTCACTCAGTTTAGCGTGTCACTCGGCCCAGACTGTTACTGCGCAACTCAAGTCAGCCACTTCCCCTGCTCGGCTCGTAAGCGGCCGCGCCTAATTCCTCACCCCTGCTTGGCTGTGGCTGAGGCTCAGCTTGGTTCGGCTCTGCTCGGCAGCGTCAAGTGGCTCACCTTTCCTCCCAGCCACTATAAATTAAAGCAGTGTGTACACTGCCAGCCGCCCCCGAATCGAACCAGCTCTGTGGCTCCAGCAGTCCGCCAAATCCAAAATCCAAATCAGAGAAAAGGACCCAAATCAATGTGTCAAGCCGCACTAGTCTCTCTCACTCGCTCTAGCCGCTTCCGACACTCTCCAGCTTTCTTCATCTTCCTACTCGAGCCCTTCCCTCCTCCACCTCCAACTCCTTGAGGGTTAGGAGTTTCTCCAAGCGACGAGCTAGGGGCAGATCGCTCTCCTCAGTGGGCGCCTTCCTCTGCAACAGCCTCCCTGCCCCTGAAACTTGAGCAGAACCACCTACGGTTCCGGAAGCAGCTCGAGACTTTCCTCGTCACTTCTTCCTTCTCTCTTCCTCTTTCCTGCTGATCTCCTCTCTGATACTGCACTGGGTACCTGGCCACCCTCTGAACCACGGGCCCAGGTCCCTGACCTCCCAGTTTCACACTTGCACTGCCTCCTGGCAACCCTGCAGTTGGGGCTGTATCTGTAACACTCCAGCCTCCCTACCTGCACTATCTAGCACTTGCTGTTCTGCACTTAATCTTGCACTGCCACCTTCTGACCAAACTTCTTGCTTCTTGATGTTGTTCCTATGTCCTGCACTTGCTCCTCCTCCCCTCTGCCCTTTTCCCCTTTCCTCTCCCCTGCACTTGCACGATCTCAATGTCACTGGGCCTAGTTGTCTTGTCCCCCTGTTCCCCCCGCCTCATTGCGCTTTGAAACACTTGTGTATGGGCGCGCCTTAAATACAATATCATATCATATATCATATCATATCATATCATATATTGCATTCCCTGGCTTCTCATCACATCCGCAAACCCAAGAGGGTTTTTTCCTCTATGAGTTTTCTTTTCTTGTCAGTAGTGTGAGAAACCTGAGGTGTTTCTCTGAGGTTATTCCTGGGGATCCTTTGTTCAGATGGCCACGGGAGGGCCATCACTCTTGGGTACCAACCCTGAGAGAGAACGAGCGAGGGAGGATCACCTTGGCAGGGGGGGTGGGTCTTTGGAGACTGCAAGAGGAACGCCCTTGGGTTAGACGCAGTATCCCATTTTTTCAAATGCACCCCTACCCGATATCCCAGCAGTTTTTATGGGATGCTGTCACCAAAATCCACCCCACCCTTCCACCCCCCAGCACAAGATGGATAAAGCAACAGGGGAACTCCAAATTACATTTAAAACCCAAAACCGAATTTTACCTCTCCACAATACTACAACTCCCATAATCCCATTCCCCCATCCCCATTGAAATCCACAAGGACTGGTACGTGGAAGAGGCAGATGGGAGTCAAGATGATTACCCATAGGAATCAATGGGCAATGGATTCCTATGGGCACTCTCCATGCTGTCCCAATAACGAGTTCAGGCAGAGTCAGGCAGGGAGAGACAACTATTTACACCTGACTTCAATTAACTCTAACTGGGTGAGTGAGTCGGGATGCTGGAAGGTACCAGATAGCAGGAGAGAACCCAAGTGAGCTGGAGAGACCCTGGGAGGAGGAGGGGGAGGAGAAGGAGAAGGAGAAGGAGAGAAGGAGGAGAAGGAGAAGGAGGAGAAGGAGAAGGAGGGGAAGGAGAAGGAGGAGAAGGAGAAGGAGAAGGAGGAGAAGGAGAAGGAGAAGGAGAAGGAGAAGGAGAAGGAGAAGAAGACCACACAAACACTGGCGCTGCTTCCACAGAAGAGAATGGATTGTGGAGGAGGAAACTGGGCAGCTGGGGTTGCCTAGCTGTACCAACAGTTAAACTCCTCCCCTGGGCTAGGCAGGCAAACCCAGTACTCTGAGGGGCAGAGGCAGAGACCCTGACCTCCTACAGAATTCCCCTTTTAGCTCCTGCAGCTCCCAAAGAGAGAAAGTGCCATTTTGGGGAGCAGCAAAGTGGGAGCAAAATCGACCCAAATGCATTCTGAGATTAGAAGTCCCAAAATCTTGTTTGTGTTAAATAGTTTGACTTTTTGAAAAAGGTCTGAGCCGGGCAGAGGGAGAACCTTGAAGAACTACAAGAAGGTTCTGAGCTCAACAGAGTGAGGCCCAGTAGTGAAACTACACGACGCAAGCAAAACATTCATTACCAGCTGCAGAGTGCTCTGGCACGTGGGTGCTTGTATTAAAGACTCTGGCTGATTCACCATTTGTTTTGAGTAGAAACTACAGATACCAGAAGGCTGTAGGAGAGCCGCCAGGATAGGTCAAAGTGGTCATAAAGGAGGTCAAGCAAAAGCCCTGTATAGTTGAATGTCTCTGACCTAAGAACTATAAAGAAAGCAAGGGAAGTGAATCCCACCACACGAGAAAGCAAGGGAAGTGAATCCAGTGAACCTTGAAAGTAGATGTGAAGGTGAAGTTGGCAAGAGTGAACCCTGACCCTGAAGAGAAAACTCCACTCTATGAACGTGAAATATGGACTGCTCTTCCCAGCCCAGCTAAAGATTTACCACAACGGCGCCTCTGTGCACTTTACTGATCCACAGGAGGCCTGGAGGTGGGCGGAAAACCATATTGAAGGAAACTGGGGCCCGGACCCTGGGGGAAGACCCTGAGCCAGGCCAAACCAAGACCCACCTGCACAACAACCCCTACTGCCGGAACAGAATGACTCCGAACAAAGAGCGGATTCCTGAGGTCAGTTACCTGAATGTGAAGGACACAGGAATAGGAAAGATGCAGAGACAGACGAGAGCGGGTGCATCGATCAGGGTGCTATATGAACTTTTACCTCACTTTCGCCATAGTGCTACCACAGCAGCGGTGGCCACCACCCAGGACTTTTAGTTTCCCTCAGGTGTAGTAAGTTTATTGGTTAAGGCTGGGAGCGGGTTCTAGTTGTCTCCCGGCTGATGTTCGGTCGACAGATACTTCGGGTTAGGACGGAGTATGGGGAGTGGGCAGAAGGGGGGATGTTTTCCTCTGTTTATTGTTTGAGTCGTTAGACGAATGTGGGAACACCACAATACATACACTTATCCGGACCAATTCATACCCATAAGAAACATTACCTACCTGTGGTGGCATATCTGTGACTACCATTGGCACATGCTCAGAACTCGTTAGTGGCGGTGTTCTGGATAGGTCCCTTCGGCTTCTCACCTGGAATGTTAATGGTCTAGGGTCTAGGATAAAGAGACACCTGGTCACCCAGTTTCTCAATTGGCACTCCCCCGACATTGCCCTGATCACTGAATCACACCTGGCAGGCACAACATGCACCCTCTTTCGCAGGACAAATTACTGCACTGCTCTACACAAGGGGTTCACCATGGGCTCCCATGTTGTTCTTGTTCTAATACACCAACGCCTCCCAATTACTTTAACCTCCAGGGAACAGGACACCAGGGGCAGATATGTCCTGATGCAGGGCACGTTGTGGAATGAAACTATAGGCATCCTGGCTATATATGCTGCACCCACGCTTACAGGAGGGCTTTTGGCAGATATTGGGAATATAATGGCAAAACACCACCCGGACCTATAGATCCTTGGGGGTGATTTGAATGGTGTTAGGAGTACCAGCGAGATCGAACTCATATCAGAGGGCGGAATCCCGACACTCTGACCAGACTCAATACATTTGCATCCGCCCCGGGCCTATGTGACGTATGGAGAGAACTTCACCCACTGGAGAGCGGATACTCGATCCACTCAGGGGCGCATGCCTCACTGTCCAGATTAGACTACTTTTTCCTTCCGACTCTGGACACCTACAGGGTCACTGCAGCGTCACTGATGCCCCGGGGCATATCGGATCACTCGCCCTTGGTGATAGAGATAGCTGTCAACACCCCCTCTAGCCCCCCAAATCATGGCGGCTGAACAACTATTACCTCGGCTTCCCCGAATTTGTGGACCACATCCACAAGAAAACTGTGGAATACTTCGAGTGGAACTCCTCCGTCGATATCCCAGCAGTAGTTTGGGAGGCCTATAAAACTGTACTCCGGGGTGAAGTGATCTCCTGGATGTCCGCAAAGAGAAGGGAACATACACGCAAGGTGGCAGCGGCAGAAAAAGAGTCCGAAGAGTGGGAAGGCAAGTATATGGTTCATAGACATAATTTCGAATACAAAATATTCGAAAGTCAAAAAGTCGAAAAAAAAATGTCGAAAAAAAAAATGTCGAATTTTTTTTTAATGACGTTTTTTTTTCGAAATGGGGGGGTTCCCCCCCAACCCCCCTTTTTTTATTTTTACCTATTTTTTTCACATAAACTAGAGCCAAAAAAAAAATATCGAAAAAAAAAACAATTCGACATTTTTTTTTTCGACATTTTTGATTCGACTTTTTTTACTTTCGAAATTATGTTTTCGAAATTATGACTGGACACCCAAGTATATACAGGACGGTGCCCCTGAGATACACCGATCCCTTCTAAAGGCCAAAGAGTGCCTCTGAAATATTGCACTCGATGATGCGAAACATGCTCACAATGAGTAACACAGGCGAACATTTATTATCACGGGGACAAAGTAGTCAAGCTGCTAGCTTGGTTGGAGAAGAGAGAAGAAGGGCACCGATATGTCAGGCAAATTACAAATAGCTGAAATGAACTGATACACCAGGACTCTGCCATAGGGGAGACATTTGGGGAGTACTATGCCAGACTTTATCGCGGCCCAATTGTCTCGTGGATCTCGCCATACTAGATAACATTTTGCTCCCCCGGTTGACTGATTCACAACATGCGCAGCTGGATATAGATCTCACGGAAACCGAAATAGCAGAGGCCATTGCTCAGCTGAACTCCGGGAAAGCACCAGGTCCTAACGGATTCCCGGTCGAGACTTGGAAAAACCTGGGCGGGGAGGCAATGGCGACCCTGGACCCTGTTGCACAAGTTGTTTATCAATTGCTGAGGCCAAGGTATCCTCCCTCCAGACCTGCACAGGGCTAGTATAGTAGTCATCCCCAAGCCAGGATAACCCCCCGAACTCTGCAGTTCATATCGGCCGATTTTGCTGATCAATGGGGAGGCTCAAATTCTAGCTAAGGTGCTTGCAACATGACTGCAGACAGTTATCCTCTCACTGATCCACCACAACCAGTTTGGCTTCATGCCGAACAAATCAACATGCATGAATTTAAGATGCCTCCACTTGCTCCTAGAGCGGACCCCGATCCTTAATACTCCCCTTACCCTGTTAGCAATCGATTTTGAGAAATCGTTTGACACAGTGATATGGGAAAGCCTCTGGGAGACAATGCATCGGATGGGATTTGGTGAAACGTTCCTGGGATGGGTGAGGCTGCTGTACAAGTCCCCAGAAGCAGAGGTCAGGGTCAACGGCTGTTCCTCCAAGCCCTTTCCACTGGGCAGGGGTACTCGACATGGGTGCCCCCTATCCCCCTTATTATTCACATTGGCTATTGAACCCCTAGCCCTATGGCTTCGTCAAACCAATGCATGGAGGGTCTTCAGTTGGCCAGAGGGTGGCAGGGCAAACTCTCTCTATGCGGACGACCTTCTGATATCTCTAGGTGACCCGACTCACTCCTCCTGTCCGGTGGTTACACAAATACTGGAAAGTTTTGGTGCATGTAGTGGACTACGAGTCAATTGGGAAAAATCGATCCTCTTCCCGATTAAGAGGGGAGAGCATGTTAAACCACCTGACTGCCCATACCAGATTGAGCGTGTTTGTTTTCGCTACCTCGGTATCAAGATCTCAGGGAATCTCACACAGTATGTTCCTCGTAACTTACATCCAGTTATCGACCGGTTTGCTGGTGATGTCCGGCACTGGATGCATCTCCCCCTGACGTTGCTGGGCAGGGCAGCCCTGTTTAAAATGCTAGCACTGCCTCGATTTCTATACGATTTCCAGAACACTCTGCTATGGATTCCTGACTCAGAGTTCCACAGGATAGACTGCCTTCTCAGGAAACTCATATGGGGTGGGGGACGCCCACGTATTGCACTCAGTACACTGCAACGATCAATCTGGGAGGGAGGCATAGGCCTACCACACCTTCAAATGTATTACTGGGCGAGCCAAATGTCAGTTGTCAATGACATGCTTCATGGTGATCGGGAACTACCACACATCAGGGCCGAAAAAAAACAGGGTCAACCCAATACCTCGCCCATAGCACTGAATATGGCCACGATGGTCTGAGGCCCAGATAACGGCGGTTGGTGATGTTCTTGCCGAGGGTGGTGTCATCTCTTTTGCGTCACTCGGCAGAAGTATGGACTCCCGCAGACAGAACACTACCACTACACACAAACCATCCATGCACTGCGCAGGAATATACCCTCCTTTGCAAATATACCACAACGTACTTCCATAGAACATAATCGTTTGATGGAATGTGTGCCCACCAGGGTCATGTCCACTCTGTACAATGCCATAACTGCCTTTGCCACTCCGGAACTGTCACCTTAATACAGAAATGGGAAGTAGATGTGGGCACCATTGACCCGGAGGATTGCATCCTAGCGCTGATGCACCTGAGGGAAATAGCGATCGCTTCTAGAATTTGCCTGGTACAGCTCAAGATACTGCACAGAGTGTACTACACCAGGGTGGCGTTGTACAGATGGGACCGGGCTTCTAGCCCAAATTGTCTGAGGTGCCGGGAGGGGGAGGGAACCTTCATACACATCCTATGGGAATGTCCTCACATCCAAAGGTACTGGCAACAATGCTGCAGGAGCAGTGGTCTCCCTTTCCTGGATCCATCCTGAATTGCCCTCGAATTCGGGTAAGAATCATTATTCCGTGCGAGATTCGTTTTTTCTCGCTGCTAATTGCACCAGTGATCCGCCGACCTGCAAGAATATCTACACAGCCTGCATGTTTTAAACTTGATGGCAACAGCTGCTGTGTTTGCCCCTGCCACCATTAGCCACCACGAGGTTTTTACACTTCCAAGATGGCCGCCCGCCATGTCTCAAGGAACCCCAGTGCCTAACTGAGCACATCCGACTGTCCTCGCATCCGATTGGCCATTGAGACACCTTAAGCAGCCTATCGCCAGCCGGTAGGCGAAGCCGGCCCACTCCCAGCAAGGCCCAGGATAATAAGGCCAATACCTGTCTTCACCTGTCCTCAGCCTTCTTCGCCGTTCGCCCGGACCCCCTGCCGGATTCCAGACCAACCTCAACGGTAAACGCCACTTCGCTTTTAAATTGAACTGCCTAGACTCTGGAAAAGGCTTTGTTACCACAAGCTACTTATTGCCACTCTCGTGCACTCAGGCCTTATTGCATGCTGTATCTGTGCCCAAAGTTGCTGCCATTTCCTGTACATAGGTGCTCAGTCGTATTTAGACTATTGTGTCGCTAGTCATCCCTGTAACATATAACTGCACTGTGCCTCACTGCTGCTCGGCTACCCTATGCAATTCTAGTTGCCATTTTTAACCGCATTGTGACCATCTGCTCTGTTCTGCTGATCTGCTCACCAATTGCCCCTAGATCTGTTGACCTGCAGCCCAATGTGTCCCCGCTCAACATACTTTTATAGCCACTAAAATCAATGTTGTGCTTAATCTGCTCTAAGTGCTATTCTGAAGTTAGGGGTTATTCTGATTCTAGGTGTTATCTTGAACTAAGTGTTACTCTGAACCTAGGTGCTATTCCCATTCCAGGCGCTATTCTGAATACATGCTACTCTGATCCAAGATGTTAATTGGTACACTGGCACAATTCTAAACCTAATGATGTGCTAATTGACAAACGCTTACTATGACCACTTTGCTTACCTGTACCTGAGTCAGATGCCAATCTGCAACCTTGCACTACATGGATTAGGTAGTATTCGGCTACTCCAAGCAGGCCACACTGTCCACTGCTAGATTTCGACCCTAGACAGGACACACACTGCACCTTACCCCCCTCACACAATGTTCCTCCCGGGCCTTTACTCTATACTACTGAGAACCATTCTTCACATCACCAATTCCGCATGCCTGCCCAGCTCACCCCTAAACTTGACCAGCCTAGGCACCGCATCACCCACCCTCACAGAGCCCAGCACCACAATCATGCTTACCCTACTCGCTCCCCCATGCCTTTCGGACAGGCTGACCAGATTACGATCCAGACTTCCCAAAATACACGAGCCTAGAGCCAGGGACTCCACACAATCCATACTCACACACCGAACATCCATTAGCTCCTGCGCTAACCTTACGCTAAAAAAACCCGAACCTAAACCCGTCAACTCCACTACAACCAACAATAGAGCGCTCAGCACAGCTACCACCCCCACCCCTGCCAAAGCCAAAACCCTACCTATAAAAGGTGCCCTCATCAACGCACGCTCCATGATTGCCCATGCCACGGACATCGCTGATCTCATTTTAGCTGAAGATCTAGACTTCCTAGCCATAACAGAGTCCTGGCTTCATGCAGCCGCAGGCCCAGCCCTTTCGCTAGCCATCCCCACTGACTACACCATCATCCGAGCGGACAGAACTGAAGCTAAAGGCGGTGGTTTGGCCATCATTGCCAAGACCCACCTTAACATCAGACTCAACTCCGCCACACACCTCCCATCATGTGAATCACTTACAGCCAAACTACCCATCGCTAACTCCCAAACAATATCCATTCACTTACTATACAGACCGCCCAGACCCCCGGGATCTTTCGAGGAAGACCTCAATGCCATCCTTACCGACAACCTAAAAAACTCCTCACAATGCCTTCTCTTAGGAGACTTCAATTTAGGCTACAAAGACCCCAAAGACAATCAAGCCACTCTCATCAGTAACACCCTGTCTGAACTAGGCTTCACACAAAAAGTAACCAGCCCCACCCATAACAAAGGGAGAACCCTTGATTGGATAGCAGACTATAACTGTGCCGTATCGATCACTAACAACACTCCCCAATCCTGGACCGACCACCACCTCCTCTCCTTCTCACTTGAGGCCTCAAGCCCTACAACCAACATGGCACTAGCCCCAGCCATCCACACGAGAAGCAAAGAAAATATTACAGTAGAAAAACTGATCCCACTCATTCTTCCTACACTAAGCCAACTGCAAGACTCTAATCCCTATGACCTCGTAGAAGGCTATAACAACACCATGCGCATAGCCTTAGACACCATTGCACCATTGAAACTTAGAAAATCCAAACCAAAAAAGCACCTCAACCAATGGTTCTCCAGCCATCTTAAAACCCTTAGATTGGAAAAGAGTAAACTGGAACAAGTCTGGAGACAATCTCCGACTGACCACAACAAACTATTGCTTAACAAAATAACGGCCAACTATAAAAAAGAAATCATAGCGGCCAAACAAGAATCCTATAACCAGAGAATCTCCCAATCCAACTCCAGCTCCAGAGAATTATTTACTATCCTGAAAGAATTGGAAACCCCGGTAACAATCCCAGATACTTGCGGTAAAAACAAACAATGGTGCACCAGTGTCCAAAATGCACTAAACAACAAAGTCACTGGCCTTCAAACAAAAATTAAAAATAAGAAAGACTCCCTCACCAATCTTACCAACCTCATCAACGCCCACTCGAGCCCTCCACCCTCACACCACACACCTAACACTGCTCGCTTCAGCTTTTCCAAAGTCTCTTCCCTCGAAGTAGAAAAAATAATTCTTGGCCTTAAACCCTCCAACTGCAAAGGTGACCTCTTCCCCCCACAAATCATTAAAGACGCGGCACGAGACCTCTCGCCATTCATCACCAGACTCATCAATGCCTCTTTTTCCTCAGGAACAGTCCCCAGTAACCTTAAAGAGTCCTGGGTCCTCCCTCTCCTCAAAAAACCCTCCCTTGACCCGTCCATCCCAATCAACTACAGACCGATTACCACTGTCCCATTCCTGCTCAAGATACTAGACAAGACAGCATACCAACAAATTCAAAAGTATCTTGAAACAAACCACCTTCTAGGAATAAGACAATCCGGCTTCAGACCCCAACATGGAACTGAAACAGCCCTGATAGATCTGAAAGCCCAAATAGACGTCCTTAGAGATAACGGGAAAACTGCATTACTACTCCTGCTAGACCTCTCTGCGGCGTTTCACCTAGTTGACCATAAAATCCTATGTAATCATTTAGACTCAGCTGCCCACTTTTCACAAGAAGCCATCAGTTGGATTGAGTCATTCCTCAACAACAGATCCATGCGAGTCTTCTCCTCCTCTGCCGCCGCCGAACCCATCCCCATTACATGTGGAGTCCCACAGGGCTCGTGCGTCTCCCCCACTCTGTACAACGTGTTCACAAAGCCCCTGTTTGATGATCTAGATGGCCTGGGTATCACCTACACTAACTACGCCGATGATACACAGATCCTCATCCCGTTGACGGGAGATTACAACCAGGATTTGGCCTTGGTGAACAGGGTGTATCTCATCATCCAGGCATGGATGGCTTCGCACAGTCTATGCCTGAATGATGACAAAACTGAACTCATCATCCTTGGTTCTACGTCCAACCTAACCAAACTCGACCACAATTATGCCAACTTCATCATAGATGGGAACCTAATCAAGGTTTCGAAAGAAGTAAAAACCCTAGGAATATACCTCGACTCCTCCCTAACCTTCCACAAACAGGTTAGCTCGATGGCATCCTCTACGGCCTACACATGTAAGCTCATAAGAGCAGCCAAACCCTTCCTCTCCACCCACAGCTGCACTTCACTAGCCAGAGCATTGGTATTATCCAAACTGGACTATTGTAACGCCCTCTACATAGGAGCCACCAAACAAATCACCAACAAAATTCAGACGCTACAAAACAACGCCCTTAGGGCAGCACTCAATATTCCCAGGAGGGAACACATTTCCAATATCAGGAAATCCCATAACTGGCTCAGCACAACAGACAAAATCCTGCTTAAAGTAGCATCGCTCACCCACAAATGCCTGAATAATGCTGCCCCACGCTATCTGGCAGACAGAATATGCAAACACAGCCCCATCAGACCCACCAGAACCTCCAATGCTAATCTGCTCACCGTCCCCAGGTTTAAACGCACTAAAATGGGTGGCAACAGCTTCCAGGTGAAAGCACCTCAACTCTGGAACTCCCTACCACCATCGCTCAGAACTCCCCAACCTTACTCACTTTTTAGACGCAACTACATCCATTGGTTAAAGAACACGAACCACTAACACCTCTAACACCACACGGCTGCTCTCCGCGTTGCATGCTTTAAGAGAATCTGTAAATTTGTAATACTAAACTTGTATATATTTGTAATTCTTTAAATACATCTACTGCTTTCTCTCCTGCCAAACTGTACACATGTTCCTTCATCGTCACACTGTAACTATGTAATGTAAAGTATAATTATGTAATGTAAAGTATAAGCATCCTGTAACCAAGCTTTGAATCACCTTGCTGCTCATGCGCCCTCATACCCTCGGGTCTGGTGCGCAATACAAATGAATAAACTAAACTAAACTAAAGCTGCAATAAAATGGCAGAAGTACTGGGCAGAGAGGTGCCAATGGACGCTAAGCTGCTACTGTTGGTATACCCGACGAATACGTCACTAACAAATGGGAAAACTGTTTATTTTCACTGCAGCCGGACTGATTAAATGAAACATCGCCCGTCCGTGGGGCTCACCGGAGAAGCCAGTATTGGCCCAATGGATTGCGTATATGGACATCTGTGCTACAGTGGACTACCATATATACACAGCACGTGGATGCCCAGTGAAGGCCACAAGAATATGGGAAAAAATGGGAGGAAGAGAACTAACAGGAGTACTCAGGGCATTTTAAGGGGAGGAAGACCCAATTGCCTGGATTGACCTGACAATATTTAGCTACTATAATGTACCATTGACCCGGGACTCCTGGCCACAAACTATCAACTATAAGTAAGTGTATGTATGTTGGTATGGTTTATGTATGTTTTCAAAATAATAAAAGATTTATAAAAAAAAATTAAAAAAATTTAAAAAAGAGTGAGCCCCGACAAGGGATGCTGACGAGAAGGGGGCAAAGTCTAAAGTCCCAAGAAACAGTGTGTTGACAAAGGTGAACCTGGCTGAGGGATGTCCACTGGAACTGTTTAAAAATTACACTCACATTAAGATTTGTGAATGAAGGAAAAGCCATAGTAAACCCTGTGGAGGGAGGCTGAGATTAAAAGACGGGATCGGCACCCAGAAGAGGGGGACCCAGGGATGAATCCATCACCGAGATATACGTAAAACAGAACTTTGGGTTTGTTTGATGTTTTGTTCTTGGTAAAATCTATCAGGCCCTCGGGATAAGGAAACCACAGCCACAGAGGGCCTTGATATCGACAAGAACTGTTTAGGATACAAGCTCGGAAGAGGGGGGCCAGGGGTGAAGAATCCTCACCCTAAGTAAAACCAGGAGAAAAACCTTCATTTTATTGCAAGAGACTTTCAGGAGAAACGAGACTTGGCCATCGACGGTCCTGATAACTGCAAGTGGAACTGTCGTCTCATGCTGGGGAAGCTCGAGACTGTACTGTGCTCTAATATCCCACCTTACCCCGTGCTTAAAACGTGGGGAAGGGAGGAACACGCTATTGCATCCATTATTTGTGAACACTTCTTTCTTTTCTTGAGAACTATCCCACACATTTTATGTGTTAGTTGCAAGGTTTGACAATAGGTTTCTTAGCATAGGCCCTTTTATTTGACACGCCACCACTAGAACTGCCTTATTTTCAGTTGATGGTCGACACGTGCTCCCATCTTAGATTTAGGTTGGCCGGCCTCTCTTGGCTCTCTTCCTGCTCCCACTTGCAAGGCTAAAAACCTCGGAGTCATCTTCAACTCCACAATCTCCTTCTCTCCTCACATCTCCAAAGTCTCTAAGAAGTCACACTACCAGCAGCACCTCCTCAGAGGTATCCTTCCTTTCCTCTCCTTCCCCCAGAAGGTCACTGTCCCCAGAGCCCTGGTTCTCTCTAGTCTGGACTATTGTAACAGCCTCTATCTAAATCTGCCTGCCTCTACTCTCCGCCCTCTGCAATTTATCCACAACAGGACTGCGAGACTTGTCCTTGGCCTCAAGCCCAGGGATCGTATCTCTCCAGGACTGAAATCTCTTCACTGGTTCCCAGTGGCTGCGATGATTAAGTTCAAAACCCTCTGCATTGTTCACAAGGCCTTCTGGGGCCTGGGGCCGCAATACCTTCAACTCTCTCTTCCTAAATATCTTCCTTCTCGAGCTCTTCGCTCATGCGCATCCAACTCCCTCAGGGTCAGTCGCTTCTCCAAGCAACGGGTTGGTGGTAGATCTCTCTCTTCGGCAGGGGCCTCCCTCTGGAACAGCCTTCCTGCCTCCCTGAAACTTGAGGAGAACCATCTCCGGTTCCGGAAGCACCTCAAAACCTTCCTCTTTGCCTCTGCTTTCTCTCCCCCTCTCTCCTGCTAAATTCCTGGCAGAAAGGGCACTGGTTACCTGGCCACCCTTTCTGATTCTCAGGCCCAGGCCCCACCAGTTGCCCACCTGCAATGCCTCCCTGGCAACCCCTGCACCTGGGGACTGTTTTCAGTATCCCTACAGTCCCCCTACCAGCACTTATGTCCGCACCTACCTTGCACTTGCCACCAGTGGCCGTTTTTATTTATCTTATTTATTCTACTATAACATGTACTGCACTTTCCCCTCTCCCTCCCCCACGCACTTTTACCTTTCCCCCTCCCCATGCGCTTGCGCGATCTGAATGATGATACCTGGCCTAGTAGGATCGTTGTTCTGTCTTCCCTTTGTTCCCACTTGTGTATAGGCGCGTTATACATGCCATATCATATCAGGTTTAGATTCTGCATTTTTCCAACCTACATAAAGTTTAATAGACACCCTTCAACTGTGATCACTTGTATCCAATGTCTTACTGTTGCTACTATGAGTTCCTTACAGTAGCCATGACACCCGTAAGCCTTTCTGTTTTACTTCACAGTGGGTGAGACGGGTAGAACAGGATAGTATCACACAATGTCGCCAAAACATAATTAACATTACTTCAGGTAGGTGGAAGTGCACGTGGTAACAATGTAAATAAATGTGCGTCTAATTACATTAATTTACTCATGGCATGGTTGCAAAAAACCTATTTCCATTGGAAGAATGGCAAAAATACCTATTGGTCTGGGTCTGCGACATTGATAATGTTTTCATTATTTGGCAATCCTAGTGAAACAGGTTGGAAGAGTTTCTAAAGAATCTCAACATGTCACCATCAAGTTTACAAATTAAACTGTACGGAAGATAGCACATTTGTTGATACCACATTTTACATTTTACCACCATTTAACAGTTCCTTAAAAATCTAGGGATAGAAACTCATTATTGCTAGCCCCCAGGGACGTAATTTGGAGGTTGCCAGGGCTAGCAGCTACTAACCCTGGCTCCCCTTCTGCTACCCCTACACCTGTCCTTTGCGACCACTGGGCCACTGGACAAAGAGGCAGTGCCAAAGCAGCTATTTATCTTTAAATGGAGCTAAACCTGCCACAGCCTTTTTCCGTTGTTATCTACATCTCGTTAGCCAGAGAAATAGCAAGGATGCAGGAAAAACCATGAAGCAGCCATCACAAACAGGTTGGCAGTCCATTAGTGAAGAATGCCTGAATGGGTGGGTTCAGAGTTGGGGCTGTCTGTGCAGCTCATACCCAGTACTATAGCAACAGTAAGGGTTTGGGGGCTAGGTCTAGCAGCTAGCTGGGAATGGGTAAGAGCAGCCTGCAGTACTCAGTGACAGCACAGCATGAACACATCTCATCAGTGTTTCTCTTTGTCTGCTTTGCACATCCAGTGGGACACTGGGCCTGTGATGTGGGGGGTGTGCCCCAGTGGCTTCTGCCACCAATCATGCCTGGGCACTGTGTGACCTGACCCAGATCTGCATCACAGGCACACTGTAGATAGACGAAAGGTGAGATAATTAATTTAAATGAAGTCGCCCTCTCTCTTCGACGTAAACCATATGTTGCTTCCTCAAGCAAAAATAAAATGTGTTTGAAAGGATAGCTCAGGGGCAATGCACTTGCGTTGGTAACAAGAGGATACAGTGCAACATGGGTTTAGCTCCTGTTCCAGTGCTTAGAAGCTAGAGGAGGCTGGCATTAAGCAAGATATAAAGGACCAAAGAAAATAATAAAATTAGCCTTTTCTAGGGGTGATGTCATGCAGCTGCTGCGGTTTACATTTTTAAATAAAAAAAAACGGCAATTACTGTGACCTGCAACACATCCTTCGCCATCTTCTCCCACCTAACAAAAACACTTTTTTTGTTACTTACCAACTAAGCAATATAGAACGGTGGTGGCTGGAAGATTTAATAACCACTAGCACAGCTCTGCGAAACCCTCCAGACCATCGTTTTTCTGGTTGGACATGTGCTGGTCAGTTGCTGTTTCCAGTCTGTGGCCACACACTTGGCAGGCCCTGGTTGTCTGCACTTTGGGGTTTAGGCCTCTTCGAGACGCTCTGTCTGTTTTCAGTTTAGCCAGAGTGATGTACAATAGTCCAGGTTATTGTGTTGGACACCTGACATTCACAGTAATTTGGTAATATGGGCCTATACACACTGATATCAACGCTACATATGATGACCTATTCTTTTATGAAATGTATATCATATAACAGTGCTATCATAACCATATTTTCTTAAAGTACTGAGGAACAATACTATGTGATGCCACTTCTTGTTTTGTCAAGGGGTGAAAGGTCGTGTGCCATCACTTCTCGTAATGTCACTTGGGGGCATGGTCAAATGACATCACTTCCTGTGATGCCATCATATGTCAAGGGTCGTGTGATGTCATTTTGGTGAAATGACGTCCCTGCTAGCCTGTTCCATGCATCCAGCCCAGCAGTTCCAAAGCCTTCCATATTCACAACACATATGCCCTAAAAGAATAATTGTATTAGGGTTATTCAGTGAACTTTTAACAAAATGAAAACTAGGGGCCTCATTACGAGTCTGGCGGTAACCTGCCAGTTTTTCCGGCTAGGTTACTGCCGGACTCGTATTACCATTCCGCCTCCGTGATTCCCGGAATTACCGGGGCATTACAACCCCGGTGACACGGGAATTCCGGAGGCGGAATGGTGTAAATCCCCATTCCCATTGAGTCCCATAGGACTCAATGGGAATGGGGACCATGTAAACACCGGCACCATCTTGTGATAGTGCCAGTGTTTCCAGTCCGCCTGCAGGCGGGTGGTGGTAAACCCACCAGGTCAGACCTGGCGGGAATGCCACCTCCCGCCTGCAGGACTCGAGATCGGGCGGTCTGGAATTAACAGTGGCGGCGGGTTTACCGCCACTGTTAATTCCGGACCGCCCAACCTGTAATGAGGCGCTAGGTGTTTTTATGAATGAGGATACAAAATGAATTCCACAGGCAAATCAATAGATAGGAGATCTCAAAATGATTTGTTTCGACATTCCATTAAATCTACTCAACCACCAAAAATCCACTGTTTAATAAACAAATGAGCCCTTTAGAGTGGCCACGTCACTGGAATCATCATGAGAAAGGGATCCATACTTCAAACAGACAGACCCACTCATGATGCTACGTTGCAAACTGATGAAAAACGAAAGAAATGTTCTTACCAAAAATGCCTGAAAACTAATGATGGACAACTACATTTTGAGTACACATTAGAAATGCATTTGTCTAGGTCTCAATTGCTCTTGTTGTGGAAACAAGATCACCGTAAATTATACAATCACAGAAAACAAACATTTCTTATTACATTACTTGCTAACGAGAATAAGTACTATACTGCATAACATGCCTATGTGGAAAAATTTACATTGGTGAAACAACGCAAAAACGTAAGGAAAGGATTATTGACTATAAATCTGAGATAAGAATTAATGACTCCTAATCCTATATTGCAACTCACTTTACAGAAGAATGTCACATAGGGCAGCTTTGCTTCATGGGACATGAATTAATAATGAAGGATCCCATGACTTCCTAGGTACATTATCTTAGGATTTGAAAAATATATTTTTCCAGATGTTATTGATTATTAACTCTAAAATTGGCCTTTATGGGCAATACATGAACCTATTTTATATGCAATTATCCTCTGTCTACAGTTATGACAAGCTCTAAAAACCACTGAGTGAATGTAAAGATGAGAACATTGATTGTATTTCATGTCCATTGTTTTAATAATGTTCTTAATGATGCCTGCCATGATGCATAAGTGCTAAATATTGAACCATTCGAGAATCATATCACTCCAAACAATGTTTTGTACTTATTGTACTGTTTTTCTGTTATCACATGCACTTGAATAGTTCATATAATTCACACGATTTCAAATAATTATATACATAATAATTGTCATTTTCAAAAACATCACACATTTTATACATTTCAATTATACACTTGTAGTTTGTGTAGAGTATTTTTTTAAAGCTAAACCAGACAGTGTATGCTTACATGATATGCAAGACTGCCATTGGACATTGTGCATATGGCTTCTTGAATGTAACCTTGATTGTTTGCGTAGCATCTTATACTATACATGCCATAATGGTAACTACTTAAGAAACGCTGACATTGGGCCTCATTACGAGGTGGGCGCTAAGGGATTACCGGCACCGGTAAGGGCACCGGTGCCGGTAATCCCTTAGCGCCCTGCTAAGAGTTCCCTTTGCGGGTCCTCCCTTAACGCCTGGTTTTTCCAGGCGTTGAGGACGGGACCCGCAAAGGGACTCTAGAGCTAAGTACGGTACCGCAATTTGCGGTACCGTTATTAGCGCCTTCCCCATTCCCATTGAGCCCTATTGGGGCTCAAATGGGAATGGGGAATGGCCCTTGTGAATGGGGAATTACCGGTCCCTCTGACCTCGGAATGGACCGGTAATTGCTCCACTCACCAGGGTGGAGTCGGAAGGGTTTTAGAGGCAGCCATGGAGCTAACAGCACCATGGCTACCTCCAACCTCGTAATGAGGCCCATTGTGTGTACTGGAGTGAAGCATCTTCCATTCTTTATTCATAAAAACATAAATGCATTGTATCCCACTTTAATTTGTGAATTTAGGTAAGGGATTGTTCTTTTGTTTTGACCCATCTCATAATTATTTTTAATAATCATTGCGAGACTGCTGATACCTTGATAATGGGTTTTTCACAAAACATGTACTGCAAAAGAAATCACTGAATTGACATGGAATTTAAGAAAAGTTTGAAGAATAAATCTCATCTTTTCATCCAATTTATTTTATACGTTTATTCAGGCTTTTTTAATAACAGTATGAATGCTGCTCTAATAAAGACTTGATCTCACATTTATGCAACACCCTTTCTTAGGGTACGACTATGAACCACCATTCAACCTGAGTGTAACTCCTTCTTTATCTCTTATCTGGAATCCAAAACTCCACAAAGGCCAGCCCAGAAAACAAATCAGAAGCAAATCTATTACTGTCTTTGAGTTCTTGCCAGTGAAAGCAGTTCAGGCGGTGTCCTCACACACTACTCTGCCATGAACATACCCATATCATGCCATAGCATACATTTTAATAACTATGTAACCCATCTAATATTGCTTTATGATAGTTGACACTTGTGACACTTACATCATAAATACAGAGTCCGCTTCTGGCCTTAAATCCCTTCTGGACTAGATGTTTTAGAATTACTCCCACCAGCAATGTGGAAAATACTTATTCCATTTCAATAAGGTATCCCAAGGGGAATGCTCTGCTAGAATGCATAAGCAAGCTGATTCGGTTGTGTACCAACATTCCTCACAAAATACCCACTTCTTCCTACAACCTTCCTGCCTTTTTAAATTTAATATACCTGCATAGCCCCTGAGCCTCCCCCATAAAGTCGTAAGTCTGCCCATGTTGTGGCCTTTGGTGCTTCTAACAGTTTTTCCCTGGAAAAATGAAACACTGGAATCCTGTGGCTGAACCCACTTCTGCCAGTGTAACCCATCAATGTTTGAGTCGCATATGGCGCTCATTCAGAATGTTAGCAGCTGATCCTGAGTGTGCGGTGGAGCAGCAAGGAGGAAAGCCTGATCGAAGCATTGTTTTCAATAAAAAAAAAATTAAGTTGAGATCACCTGCTTAACACACCAATAAGCTGCTCTAAAAAAAAATCTCAGGTATTTCTACCTCTTTCGTTACAAGCTGTTAGATATATGTTCTGGAGGAGTTGCACCTAACCTTGGGGTGTTTTATTGTGATAGATAGTAGGATCTTATTGTGGTATATTATTATTGTAGTGATGCATTGGTAGCTTTCCTATTTGTAGTGGTAACACTCCCCTCAGAATATATCCCAACACCTGTCCTTTTTCCCAGGGTTTTTCAGAGTACCAGCTACTGGGCTTATTACACTTAGTATGCAACAGTATCACTTCTTCTCAGAAACCTATCTACAATGCTGAGTTATGCTCTAGCAGTCAAAGTGCAAAACATATTACATTATGAACAGGCGATTGGACACACACACATCATACACTTCTAAACTCACTTATTAGAAAAACCCAAAGCTCCCTTCAGATTTTGCCACCTGTGGTAAAATGAATTACCACCTATCACAAAATAGGGCTAGTCTCTGTGCACTCTCAGTCTCTGTGCTAATGAGTGCAGTCAAGCAATGAAACCCGACTCAATATGTTTGATGAAATACACCATGCGGCATAAGCCATGTGTACAAAAGAAAAACATACACTATTACATTTTGCATTACACAGTTGCCCCCATCAAAGCCTCCCCAAATATTATCTTACCCAATGTCCTTGCACGCGTAGAAATTGGCAGGAAATGCAGTTTGAAAGAGAGAGAAAAACACAGCAGCAATGTAACTTTTCTTTAGTGAACATTTGAAGAGATAATGTTTTAAACATTAATAACCATTATAAATGAAAACAGTCTGTTAACCCTGCCTGGCGATCTGCCATGCATTCATGCGGCAAATCCTCACTTAAGAACCATATTTACCTAGAAATTGGCAAGATTCCCAACACAGCTGACTGTGGAAACCCCTCTTGCTTGGTTTGCCACCGATAGTGAATGTCACGACCCCAGCAACTGTCAGCACTGCCTCAGCCCAGCTCTCGGGAAACCCTTGAACGACACAACCTGGATGTCAGTGGATGTCTCCCAAGTGACTCCTGCACGTCTTCCTGCATGTATGACCTCACACCCTCTCCCAGTATCTATTTAAAACCTCCCACTGCCACTCAAAAGATAAACCTTACCCTCGCCCTGATCATCCCACTGCCCCACGTGGTATTACTGTTGGACAGCAATAAGAAATATGTGTCTTACTTTGACTTGCTGACTTAACAATGGTGTTTTTCAAAAGGGCATATTCCATCTTCGGAGCTCATGCCATGCTGCACGTTTAAGAATGAAACCATGCAGTTGATAACTGCCTGCACGTTTAAAGCTCCATTGCAGAAGAGCATTTTCCCAAAATAATTGTCAGGTTATTTCATCTGGACCCATTTGCACTAATTTGTTAATGACATGTTATATGTTACTGAGAACGGGTTGTTAGTTCATATTAGTATTTAGATACAGTGCAAGCCAGTCCAATGAAATGTTACCCTGAAAACAAACATTTTAAAACATGTGCTCACTGCAAGAATGTGTGCATTTCTATTTATAATGCGTGCCGGCTATTTATGATGTTTGTATTTCTACATAAACCCACTACCACTACCTACGCATGAACCCCCCAAATCCTACAAAGCTTTAATAATGTTTAGTTTGCATAATTAAGGGTACCAAGCCTAAGAGAGTTGGATGGAATCGGAAACATCTTAGAGGATAAAACCTGGTGGCCTCTGTGAGGAATCTGAGGGCGTCCTCAACTACTTCCCCTAATATATCTTTTCCCCAGGTGGCCAAGGAAAGGCCATTGCTATCATATCTTGACCCTGGGGGGTGGATATGCGAAAGGAGGATCACCTCCGTGGAGGAGACTTGGAAGGAGGGGATGAGGAATCCTTAGGTGAGACATGGCACCCCCCTTTTCCCTCTCAAGATCTCCCCTCAATCCCCCAGACATTTGTGGGCTATTGTAGGTCAGATCCCTATTTTCCCATTGACATCCATTCATACACACACCACTTTAGTACTGGGACGAGGAATGAGCAATAGCAAGAGGCAAAAGACTCTATAACCAACAATGTGCTGTCTAGTAGTCAGAGGACCAATTATCTTGGCGGGACATTTAATTACCCGCAATACAGGAAGGGAGAGGAGAATGGTGTAGGCTGTGGATGCAAATGGACCAAGGGCCTCATCACGAGTTGAGGGGTATCCCAGTGGTAAATGCACCGGGATACCGCCCAACGCTATTAGAGTTACCGCAACTCGGTCTGATGCAATTTGCACTGGATCCCGAGTTGCGGTGGTGCTGTTAATCCCATTTATTATGAGTCCATAGGACTCTATGGGGCTTTATGGCACTATTACTGTTGGTGGCAATAGCGCTGGCGGTAATAGCACTGAAAATGGGTGGAAAGGGGAGGTTTTTACCTCCAGCAAAAAGCTGGAGGTAAACCTCCCACTTTCCACCCACAATCAGGATTGGGCAGAGCGTTAATGCGCCAGTAATAGAGTTACTAGTGCATTTATACTGCTACGCCAAAGCCCTGATGAGGCCCCAAATCTCCCTGGGAAGCTGTACAGAGGGAAGAGCGAGTGCCAGTGTGGTGGAGCAAGGATGCTCAGCTACTAGAGATGCAGCAAGAAAGCAGCAGGCTGCCGGGAGGCTGAGAGCAGAGGAGAAGCTCTGGGGCGTTTGGAGAAGGCTTACCGGAGCTCTTATCCGAGACACTGGCGCAAGAGAAACCAAAGGCGCCAGGAGAAACCGGTGAGTCCCATTAACTGGGAAAGGGAAACCGGGACATATTGGAGGCAGCATGTGCATGAAAATAGCAGAAAGTGAAAAACTGAAGCAAAGTAAAGATGCAAATGACATTTCACGTATAACTAAGCACTGTTTGAACACCAATCCAAATGAAAGTACATTTCATGTTGTGAGACAGGCATGGTATCAAGAGACCATACAAAAAAGGTATAACTGTCAATTGACAAATACCAGCCCTCTTAGCATTTATGGTGTAAAGACACCCAACAGTGAGAACAACAAACCTTTCCACTAAACAACAGTTACTCAAAAAATTGTAAATCTAGACAAAGACATGTGTAAATCTATTTTCTTTTCTTATTGCTGTAAGCCCATCAATGTCATCATAAAAATATTATCTATACAACCACCATTACAAAAGATTAATTAACCATTGTTAAAATCTGAAATATACTAAAAACTCCACACCAACTAGTGACCATATGTATCAAAAAACATTCATCTCATACCCTTTCATACCCATTCAAACCAATATCATTCATACTTGTGCAAAGCAAACTACAATCTATCATATGTTCTAAAAATAGAAAAAGAACAACCAGTCTATCTCATAGACTATTAGATGCTGACCAATATTTCTAGTCGTTCAGTGCATCAAATATATTTTGGAAATGGTATATATTGTGTCAAATTATTTTCAATATATTCAAATGCCACATACTTTTGTTACTTATATATATATATATATATCCCAAGTAATAATCCACTCCTAAATGGAACAGTGACTATGATACTGTCGACTCAAGTTTCAGGCAACTGATCAGTTGACAATTTCCAGCCAGTGCACCTCATTCAGGACATGTAGATATAAAAACACACTTATTGCAAAAAATAACTCAAGTTGGTGTGTAATAAAATTTGATTAACAGGTGTTCCACTTTGTTGTTTCTTCTATATTTCATGCTCCGTCACCTCTGTTGATGAATTGCATTGCAGAGAGAGAAGGGAAAGGAGAGGAAATAAAGACAAACAAAGGTGTATAAAACAAATAAGTCTCTAAAAACACATTCTACATTATTACCCGGCACGCGCGGCGCAAAGGGAATACTGTTTGGTGATTGCCTCATTTGCGAGCCATACCACACTGTATTCCCAGTTACGCCATGCGTGCCGGCTACTCTGTTCCCGGCGAGGGGCGTGGCAGCCCTCAGCCAATGAGGAGGCTCGAAACGGGGCCATCCCTGCTCCAAGCCTCCCTGCGGCTGAGAGGCTGCCTTTGCCCCCCGCCGGGACTCGAGTAAGTCTTTTTCTTTTATTCCCTTCCCTCCCACCGCCCCCCCCAACTTACCTTCTTTTTCCTGCGTCCACAACGGGGGACGAGGGAAGCCTCCAGCTGTGTGGAGACTCGGACATCCCCACTCTGCGCCTCCACACGGCTGGGGGCTTCCCTCGTCCGCCGCCGGGGACGCAGGTACATTTTTATTTTTTTCCCTCTCCCGCCCTCCCAACCCCACTTACCTTTTTTTTTAATCCTTTTTTCGGGAGCGGACGCGCTGGGAACACTTGTGTTCAAAAGTGAAAGTGAGAAAAAGTTTATATCTAGAAGAGATTTAGTAATTGGGAATCAAAGTAGTCTTGTGACGGGCTGAGCAAAAACCTGCGCACAGTCGAAAGTCTTCCATTTTGATGAAGTAGAGAAAAGTTTGGAAAGTAGATACATTTGGTATGAGCCCAGCAGAGGGAGACAAATGTGGGCAAGGGAAGACAACGGCTTGAACATCCTGACATATAATTTCTTGAACATGTTTCTTTTGCATAACATTGTTTTCCACACTATTTGTATTTAGAAGTAAGGATTGGAAATAGGTTTATTAGAATAGGCCCTTTTATTTTGACAGACTCGACTAGGACTGCATTATTATTTGATGGTAGTAGCTTGCTCCCATCTTTAGATTTAGGATTAGATAGGCGTTTTTCAAACCAAATTGAAGTTCAATAAACACCCTTGAACTGTCATCACTTGTGTCAGTCTTACTGTTTGATTCCATGCTTTCCTTACATATGGTGTCAGACGTGGGATGCAACTCAATTGAGATGAATTGGGGAACCCTAAAATTTCAGAAGCTTAGTCATCGAGACTCAGATCCCTCTATCGCCACAAAATAATCCATAGGCTTTGATATTTGTAGCAGCAGAGAAGCTACTATCCCTCCAGGGAAAAGAGGAATGATTCCCACAGACATAGTCCTAATACCCCTTCCTGGATGTGTGTTATATAAGAATGGCTCCAAAATCTGGCCTGGTCTGGAAGTTCGGTCTGGAAGTTTGGTCTGGATGTCCTATCGGGCGTCATAGATCCCGACTTCCGTGGAGACATAAAGGTTCTCGTACAGACCCATGGTGAACCTCCAATTGAAGCACATCATGGGGACAAAATTGCACAGGAAATTCTTGAAAGGTCTCTATTTACCCGTTTTATAGAGAGGGAACCAGAAGAAACTGAGATAGGTACCTTAGGCTTTGGGGAAGTTGATGAACCATCTGCCACTGAGGCAAATAGGGAAGAAGAACCTATCATCCTTCCCGATCTAGCCTTTGCCCAGCAAAATGACCCAGCACTCGCAGACGCTTTCTTGCAGGTGATTCCTGAAGGGGAAGGATTAGAGAAGGGACCTGATAAGGAAAAGACAGCTTTCTCGACGCCGCTCAGACTATTTTAGTACAAAGCCATCCCTTTTGTCTTACATGGGGCCCCTGCCACTTTCCAACAGTTTATGGACAGGATATTACAGCCCTACTCTGATTTCTGTGGGGTTTATATTGATGACACAGTCATTTATAGTAAGACTTGGGAAGACCATCATTTCGATCTCTTCACTATTATGAGAGCCCTCAGAGAAGCCGGATTAACTGCCAATACATCCAAATGTAAGATAGCTCAATCAGCTGTGAAATACCTCGGCTTCTTTGTAGGGATTGGCAGTGTCCAGCGTCAATGAGAAAAAGTGAAAGCCGTCCTAGATACCCCCATGCCTAAGACCAAGAGAGACCTCGGAGCTTTCTTAGGATTAATCGGTTATTACCATAGGTTTATCCCTAATTTCTTAGACAGAACCGCTAGGTTGACAGACAAATGAAAGAACACTGAACCCCAGAAGATTAATTGGACTGACAAGGACGATGTATGTTACAACAGCTTAAAACAAACCCTGGGCCAGAACCCGATCCTAAAGGCAGTAGATTTTTCAAAAGAGTTTGTGTTACAAACTGACACCTCTCTTATAGGGTTAGGAGCAGTTTTGTCACAAGTTTGTGATGGATTAGAACACCCTATCCTATAACTAGCCAAAAACTCTTCCCAGGGCTGGCCACTAAGGGGCGCACGGATGAGGAACACCTCCGTGTGAGCTCCAGACCCACGGACCCCAAAAGTGACCTGAGCCCCCACTTTTGACCCCCCCTGTGCACAACAGCTGCCCAAGCTGTGCGACTTGGCCCCCCACCCACTGGGCGAAAAATGGTCGAGCCAGCCAGGAGAAAAGACCGTCGGCCCGCGCCCCCCCTCCCAGCCACACACGCAGCAGTCGGAGCACAGGCCGTGGCTGCACAAGATCCGAGGCACCAAGCTCCTCTTATCATCCCTCTGCGGAGAGCGTGGGCCGCGCTGCGGCTCCCCCAGCAGTCGCTGTCTCACCGCCTGTCCCGCAACCCCTGTGGGGCGGGCGACACCCTGCACAGGCGATAGTGTGCATACTCCCTGAGCAGCCGCCTGTGCAGCACCGGACTCCGGCGCCCCGTCGCGCAAAGTGAAGCTGAGGAGAGGGCAAGTGGCCCCCCCTCCTCCCTGGAACACGCAGAGGAGCCCGCGTGGCCTGAGGCCCCATCCCCTCCCAGAACCCTCCCCGTCCGAGGTCCGGGGCTGGGTGGTGGTGCTCTGGTCGCGGAGGAAGAGCGCCCCCCTCTCCCCACCCCAATTGAAGACCGGGCTGGATCCACCGCAGCAGGCGGCGCGCGGGCTTGCGAGGGCCCCTCACTGTGCGTGCCGCCCTCCACAACACAGCTGGACACACGGGCCCCTGAGGCGGGGCACTGACACGCTGGACTCTGTTCACACCCCTGCCCCAGAGGGCCCCAACGAATACAGCATCGAGGGCCCAAGGGGGGAGATCCTAACACTGAGCTGAAGCCGTTGGCCCTGCCGTGGCCCCTGTACTTCGCACAACGCCAGCCCAGGCCCAAGTCAACACCCCACAAAGCTCTATGCACCATTAAACTGCCCCCAACTCTAAGCACCCTACACCACGCCTTGTGCCACGCTCCCTTTTCGATTACAAGGGTGCAGTGTACAACCCAGTGAGGCTGATCCACTAGATATCCCCTGAAGAGGCACTGCTTCCCCCAGGCACCGTCACAAGAGAACCAACAGTCATCTAACTCCCCCTGGAGGGCAGCAACACGCTCAGAGTCAAGAAACTCTTCCCACCTGCCATGTGAAGCGTTTTGCCCTGGGAGCACCCCACAGCGAGTCCAGACCTCGTTCACCCAGCCACAGCGCCATAACTGGTGGTCCTGGACCCCCTGCAAGCAACTGAGGAACTACTCACATTATCCCTGCTAAATACATCACTAAAGGCCACAGCAAACAAGGCAAGGAGCTTGTGTCTGCAGCAAGGGCACCGCAGAGGGCTGGGCCCCCACCTACGGGGTGTGTGCCCTCCTCTGTGCAACCAGCAGTCTTTTGTCCCTCCCAGAACCGGACAGGCGGGCCAGCGACAAAGAGAAACGAAGCATCCAACTGTGTCCCCCCCTGAACTTTAACTGGAGCCAAAGCCCCCTGCTAAGGGATCTTTCTCACACAACCCCACTGGTACCTACACACAGGCCTGCACCAACACTTGAGCACCCTTGAAATTGCATCGGGCCCACCGACAGAAGCCAACTCAAACGGAGGGTAGGGCCCCTGGACCCAGGGCGTGTGCCTCCTCCCACCCATAGGCCCCCGATCCACGGGACGCCCTGCACAACGTCCCACAGCATACTTCAAGAGCCACACAACATAGCAGTGCAGAGGGTAGGGTCCGCACACCCGAGGCGTTTGCCTCCTCCCACACAAGTACCATATGAACATTAAAAGCAAGTTGGCCAGATACACATATACCCCGCTTCTTCCGGACCCAGATCCGAGAACCGTGATGTCATTGGAGGCCTCGGAGACGGGAGCGGCAGCAACCAAGGGAGACATCGCTGCCCTCCTGAGTGAAATCCGAAACATGGGGGCTAACCTCGGCGGCAAAATCGATAAGATGACACAGAGAGTGGATAACATTGAGGAGAGACTGGAGGGGGTCGAGAACAACCAAGCCTCGATAGATACCCTGTAAGCCCAACTAGACCTCAGGATATGTAACATAGAGAAGAGGGAGGATGAAATTCGCCTTAAGATAGACGACTTAGAAAATAGAGAGAGAAAGAATAACCTACAGTTCTTTCGGATTCCGGAGCGCGAAGGGGAAACAGAAGAAGACCTCAAACAAACAATACACAATATCATTAAAATCCTGACAGCAGATGAGGACATCGACAAACCTAAAACCGAGAGAATACAGAGAGCCGGTGGCCCACCAGGCGGCCCGAGGTCAGTCCTCGCCAGATTGCACAGATATCAGGACAGAACAAGGATAATTGCGAAAGCCAGGACCGGGGGCTCCCTCCCCCTTGGGGGGGGGCTTAGATCACTATCTTGCAGGATCTATCCTCACTCACCCTGGCCTTGTGACGCCTCTGTGGCTCACTAACGAAATGGCTTAAAGGCCAAGGCACAAGATACAGGTGGGGCTATCTCTTCTCCGTTACGTTTGAGCATGGAAGTAGGAAGATACAGCTCCGCTCTGAAGAAGAAATACGACAGTGTATCACAGATCTTCTTGGGACAGGCCCAAAAGAAGGAGCAGAAGAGGACCCCGTGCAGGACAGAGCGAGATGGGAGCTCTAGGGCCCGAGGAGGAAAAGAGTCAAGGGATCCAGAAAGTATAGACGACCCAACGACACACCAGACAATAACAAATGATACTGTTCACTTAAGTCCCATATCTCAGCGATGCTTACCTCGATATTATTGCATGGATATTTACCAACATTCCGTAACCTGGCACACCCCTGCTGTGGCGCCTGATTCACAACGGGCCTGCCGCCTGGAGAGCAGGGATCAGCAGTCGGTGGACGATGAATCCGGAAACCGCATGTATCACTACATTTTCTATTTAACTGTAAAAGTTGTTGTTGTTTATTACAGTGTTTGAAGGAAAGGGGGGAGGGGGCTCAAAATGCTATAATGATAATAGCTGTAGTAGGGTTTGTGCGGTTACGACCCTCACTGGTGGTCCGATAGTGGACCGGCTGTATACACTCAGTCCAACTCGGACGCCACCGAACCAAGATGCAGACCCTCATGGAAAAAGCGAAAGGCGAAGAGACGGAACTGAGGGCAACGGATATTATGTTTAATACCTTGAAGGGGAGGGAGGGAGGAGGGAGGCAAAACATATCACAGCCTCAGTTGGTTGGGGGCACCTACCAGGTTACTTCCACTGTGGCGACATCCAGCAACGGGCGACGCGACTTGATGAGCGAATCCAAAGGACACATCACTGATCAACGGACATGACAAACCAAGTGACAGGCATGGCACACTCAAAATTGGCACACTGAACATCAAGGGGCTTAATTCTCCCACCAAAAGGTCGCTAGCGTCCAGAGAGTTCAAGAGGGCGAAGCTAGACATACTTTTTCTACAGGAAACCCGATACAGCAAGGGAGATGAGAGGCAGGTCCTATACACCATGCAGGCTCCGAATATTGGGGTTCAGGCCCACTCAAGAAAGCTGGAGTCGGCATCTTAGTCAACAAAGCGACCCCGTTCAAACTCTTAAAAACCTGGGCTGACGTAAGTGGCAGAGCGCTTGTACTGGTCGGCAAAATACAAGGCACCATCATCACACTCGCATCCATATATGCACCTAATACCGGACAGTCCAGGTTCCTACAACAAACAGTTCCCAAAGTCATGAATGAAGTGGAAGGCGAAGTGATCTTGGGAGCCAACCTTAACTTGTGGATGGATCCACACCAGGACAGACAAGGAGGCAATCCACTTGCAACCCCCCCATCTGGCTCCGGACACTCACAGGTCGCGGACATGATGGATGCCTACAACCTCAAGCATGTATGGCGACACATGAACCCGAATCAAACAGGTTTCACTTTCTACTCGACTTCAGCAGAATTAACTATATATATCTCACCTCAGAACTCACTGAGGTAATGTCCAAATCCAGTTTATCTCCCGTAACATGGTCGGACCATGACATGGTCACGGTCACCATCGATCGGATGGCTCCCCCCCCAGAGAAGCTCTAAATGGCGATGTAACGAGGCTCTCTTTAAGGATCCGAACTTTCGGGATCAACTCGAGCAGGACATCACCCAATACTTTGAACAAAACAATACATGCAAAACCTCTGTAAATACAGTATGGGAGGCAGGTAAAGCCACTTGGAGAGGAATACTTATTAAAGAAGGGGCAGCTAAGAAAAGAGAACGCCAACTCATAGAAAACAGGCTGTGAAATGAAATCACCAAACTGGACTTCATCGCCCAATCTTCAGGCCCCGACAGAATTAAAAAAAATCGAGCAAGCCAACGACAAGAGGGAGGAACTGCGGCAATTAGAAACTGGTAGCATTGTGCGCAAACTCCAATGTCTTAAGCAAAAACAATACGAACATGGGGACAAAGCAGGTGCCCTACTTGCCGCAAGACTCTGGGGGCAAGGCAGACAGCGATGGGTCCCAACGATACAGAACGAAGAAGCACCTCACGGACACCGCCCTCCCAATATCTCGGAAGTCTTCGCTGGCTTCTGCGAGAAACTATACACTTCAGATGCTGCCCCACACCCAGAGGCGATCACAGAATATATGAACAAAGTATCCCTGCCAACTCTCCCCCTGGACATAGCACAAGCCATAGATGCCCCTATCACAGAGAGGAAATTGAAGAGGCGATTAAAAGACTTCCAGCGGGGAAAGCCCCCGGAAACGATGGCTATACAGCAGGGTTTTACAAGACTTTTAAGGACGCCCTCCTCCCATTCATGGTCGACCTCTTCAATAACATCCAGCAATCCGGAGTGGCGCCCGAATCCTTCTCAGAAGCACTTATAACGGTCATACCCAAGGAAGGAAAGGATCCCAAGCAGTGTGCATCCTACCGCCCAATTTCCCTCCTAAACACTGACACCAAAATCTATACGAGAGTTCTCACGACGCGGCTCGAGTCACACATGCCAGCAATAATCCATAATGACCAAGTGGGTTTCATCCTCGGTAGACAAGGCACACATTCTACCCGGAAGACCCTTCACCTCATACGTGAGGCCAAAAAGATGCCAAACATGCCCGCATTATTTTCGGTCGATGCCGAGAAGGCGTTCAACAGAGTTGAATGGTACTTCCTGGAGACCACACTGAAGAAAATAGGCCTGGGCTCCACTCTCCGACGAGGGATCAAAGCTGTCTACATGGCTCCACGAGCATCTGTAGTAGTGAACTCCCAATATTCCTGCTGGTTCCCCCTCAGTAGAGGTACAAGACAAGGTTGTCCCCTCTTGGCAATACTCTTCGCTCTATCGCTGGAACCGCTTGCCCAAACGCTTCGAGCAGACGCCGGCGTAGAGGGTATGCGAGTAAACGGCAGAGAATATAAGCTGGCCTTGTATGCAGATGACATCATGCTCCATGTACAAAATCCGATGTCATCAATCCCCCGAGCGATCCGCCTGATAGAAGATTATGCCGCACTCTCAGGCTTCAAAATGAACAAAACCAAATCTATCCTCTTATCGCTCCATGAACCCTCCACAGATCAACAATTAGACATTGGGCGCTTAGGACCAATCATCGGAAGCCCAACACTGAGATACTTGGGGGTCAATCTAACAAGAGACATCGAACACCTGTATGAAGCAAACTTCCCCCAACTCCTCGACGCCCTTAAAGCGGATCTCACAAAATGGAAATCACTTACAATCTCCTGGATGGGACGTCTGAATGCTATTAAAATGGTGAGCCTCCCACGCTTCCTATACCCCTTTCAGGTCCTGCCTATCACAATCCCGGACCAATTTTTCAAACAAGTTAAGAAGGTCATATCGGAATTCCTGTGGAAAGGAAAAAAATGCAGGATACCCTATGAAACCCTGATACTACCGAAGGAGCAGGGAGGAGTGGGCCTTCCGGATATAGAACGATACTACCAGGCGGCACAACTCAGAATCCTGATCCCACACTTGCGTGACAGAAGGGGCCTGCAATGGGTTCAGTTGGACAACGATAATCTAACCCCCGCAACTCTCGCAGAATGGTTATGGGTCCCCAGACCAAAACTTCTAAGAAGACTGCGCAACCACCCAATACTGGGGACAATGTGGAACATATGGAAGGAAGGGAAAGGGATGTCTGGAGTTCCCACGTGGCCTTCTCCTCTGATCCATCTCTGGTCCCCCGGGATCAGAGAGGAAATCCCCAACCACGCCAGATACCAAGCCTGGTTTGATGCTGGACTTGAGAGAGTGGGCCAGCTGTGGAGAATCGGAAAATTCATATCAATTACAGAACTAGAAGAAGCTCTCCAACTACACCCGATTCCGATTTTCTTGTACCTGCGATTGAAAGGAGTATTATCCAAGAGGGAGTGGAAGGCCAAAAAGCAAAGAGCCCTTCGAGACAATTTTGGACACGACCAACACAAACAAAGGCCTACCAGCACGCATGTACAGCGCTTCAATCTGTAAGGAACAAACTTCAAGTCCCCGCCTTCAAGAGAGATGGGAAAAAGATTTCGGCAGAGAATTCGACCAGCAGGCTTTGGACAGAATTTGTGAAACACCATCCAGAATATCAATTGCAGCCCAGTACAAATTGCATACAATAAAGCTACTCCACAGATGTCAGTACGACCCACACAGGCTTTCCAAAATGTTTCAGACCTACAGCCCGAGATGCTGGCGACAATGTGGCATGGACGCCGATTACTGGCACATGTGGTGGGACTGCCCCAAAGTTTGCATCTACTGGCAAGAAGTCCGGGCATGGATCAAACAGTTAGATGGCATAGAAAGGGAACCATCCCCCCTCCTGATTCTCTTTGGTCTTGAAGAAGAGGACGATGAACTGATTAGGGTTAAAGGACTAGCATCCCCTCTGCTTTGGCTGCGAGAGCTGGCCTGGTCATCAAATGGAAATCCCCACGCCTTCCAGTTAAAAAGGACTGGATACAGATCACAACAATCATCTACACATGGAAAAAATGACGGCGGCCCTCCACGACAAGGCTGCACGACATGAGGAAGCCTGGTGCGACTTTGCCAGTCACTACATCGCAGGCTCAGTGGCGATCGACCCGACGCACCAAGGAATTTAGAAAACATTCCGTCCTAGCACAAACTGAGCATCACATGACACGCCGCCAGATAAACATGCCTGTCACAAACTTAATCATTAACTCTTAACTCAAATGACGATCAGTGATAAACGTCATGTCGCCAACTACAAACCGCCACAACAAACGCCAATGAACTGGAAGATCTACAAGCCTGTTAAGGAGTGGGAGGGAGGGGGGTAAGGGTTTTAAACTTCCTTTCATTAGGGCAGGACATGTATTTGTTGTTAAAATGTTGTTCAGGTGGAACAAAACAGTATCTTGGTGTAACCCTGTGAGTACAACATACACCCACCTGTATGTTCATTCCTAATGTTTAAAAATCAATAAAATTTAAATGAAAAAAAAATCTCTTCCCACGTGAAAATAACTACTCAGTGTTAGAATTAGAGGCCCTTGCCATCAAATGGGCCATCACCCATCTACGATACTATCACCTAGGAAGGAAGTTCACACTCGCCACAGATCATTCTGCATTAGTGTTCATAAGCCAACGCAAGGGCACTAAACCTTGAGTCATGCAATGGTTCTTAGACCTGCAACCCTACTGTTTCACTGGGGAGCACCGAAAAGGTAAAGACGAGGGGAACATCGATTTCCTTTCTCTGTTACCCTGTGAAACAGATGCGGCTACATCGCATAGGGGAAGGGCATGTGAGAAACCAGAAGGTGCCTCACGAACTAGTCCCTGGGGATCTGTCATCCAGGTGGCCAGGACACAGCCATTGCTTTTGGAGCCAGTTCCCAGAGGTGGACCAGTGTGGGAGGATCAACTGGGTGAGGGGTCTTTGAGGAATGGGAATGGGACACTGGATGGTGAGACGCGGTATCCCCTTCCCTCTAACACCTCTACCCCACCCTACCATGTAGGATATTTAGTAACTTCCCTGCCCCGTTTACAACACAAACACTTCAACACGGACAGTCCTATATGGGAGAAAACAGACTAACACTCGAGCCGTGTACCTGACATGTCCCAATGCACTGGTCAGGTGAGGTCAGGCCAGGCAATTACTCATACCTGACTTCCATCAAACCTCCCCAAACGGATAAAAGACAGAGCATGAGAGCACCCTCTGAGCGAGGCCAAGCACAAGAGGAAACAGTTTTGAGATGGCAGCTGAACAAAAGAAGAAAGACGATAAAACACAAGGGGATCGCAAGGAGGGACGTTCCCCTTGACCTTTTGGGCAAGGAGCCATTAGTTTCCAGAAACCAGAGAGACAGAAAGTGTAAGACCAGTAAACTAAGCTGAAGAATCCTGCATTGTGTGTCGGAGATACCCAGGCCACTCCCGTGTCAATAATCAAGGCAGGGAGAAGCACCAACCACTGTGGTACCGTTCTTGGTTCCGAGAACAAAGCAGCGTCAGTGAAATCAACAAAGCCGGTGAGTTGGGGAGACTGACACAATACTGGTCTGTGTTGAAGTTTGCAAGCAGCAACATTGTATGATGAGCACTGAAACGAACATTGTTAAAATGCGTGTGAGAAGAGATGCAAGTAAATTTGAACTGCTGATGAGTGATTGAACTTTAAAAGCAAGATACAATACCTTTGAAAGAGTGGTCCGGCACCGCGTGGGTGCTCAATCAAAGGTCTCTGTAAGGTATCCAGCTGAGAAGTGGCAAAAGTGAAAGTGAGAAAAAGGTTATATCAAGAAGAGAACGAGTAATTGTGAAATTGAAGTGGTCCTGCGACGGGTCGAGCAAAATCTCACACACAGTCGAAAGTCTTCGATTTTGATGAAGTAGAGAAAAGTTCAGAAAGTAGATAAATTCGGTCTGAGCCCAGCGGAGGGAGACCAATTGAAGGTTTTGTGTTAAAGTGGGTCTGAGTCCGGCAGAGAGTGACCCGGTGTGAACAGTAAATCACCTGAGAAGTTGTATATGTGAAATCCTAAAAAGAAAGGAACTTTAATGTTTGTCGTCTTGCATCAGGGCCTCTGAAATAAGAGATTTTGAATAGCAGGAGACTTTGGCACAGAAGGCCCTGATGCTGAAGTTTTGAACTGCATCCTTGTGCTAGAGAAGCCCAAGAGTGTGATAAGCTTGAGTGTGCCGCCTTGCCCCATGCTGAAAACGTGGGGAAGGAAACCCAATGGCTTGAACATCCTGACATATTCAGTCAGCATACTCCCGGGAGGATAACTCAGTGGCAAAGTGCTCGTCTTGGAAGCAAGACGACACAAAGCAACACAGGTTCGACACCTGGGTCCGCGCTTAGAAACCTCTGGGTATTTAAGCACGTTATACATTTGCAACTAAGACAAAAAAACAATTACGCAACTAAAAAACAAACAATTCCTTTAACAGCGCCTCGATGCCCACGGGCTGTGTGAGTGCTTTAAAAATGCAAAATAAATAAATATTTCTTGAACACTTTTCTTTTGCATAACATTGTTTCCCACACTATTTGTATTTTAGAAGTAAGGATTGACAATAGGTTTATTAGTATAGGCCTTTTTTATTTTGACAGACTCCACTAGGACTGTTTTATTATTATTTGATGGTCGTAGCTTGCTCCCACCTTTAGATTTAGGATTAGACAGGCATTTTTCAAACCCAATTGAAATTCAATAAACACCCTTGAACTGTGATCACTTGTGTTTGTCTTACTGTTTGATACCACGCCTTCCTTACAGCTCCCATTTCCTTTCACAACAAACCCTCTATCCCTCAAGCCTTTATAGGCTATTGTCAGCCCTTTCCCTGTTCTTCCCCTAAAACATTCCCAAAGAAACACCAGTATGCTACTGGGATGAGGAAGAAAACAACTAGAGCAACACATCCTCATTTTATGAATGCACATACATACCAGCCTCGCTAGGTACTGAGACGAGGAGGAGGACAACAAGAGTAAAGCAAGACTTCAGTTTCAGCAGTGAGTGGTCTAGTCCTTTTTGGAACAGTCATGGTGGCAGGAGCTTTAAAAGCCGGAATCAGTATGGAATTGGTTTCTGCTGTGGAAGCAGGGTCATGAACTGCTGGGTGAACCACGAACTGCTGGTTGCAAGCAGACCTCTCTGGTGCAGCGGTGTGGCAAGTGGAGCGCTCAAGACCCTTTGGAAAATGCAGAGTTTATGCAGGGGGAAGCGAAGCTGAAGGACGCTGGAGGCCGGTGGCAAACCACAAGAGGGAGACCGGCATGACCGAGCAAAGCGGGCATGTGAGTCCCGAGCTGCAGAAGGAGCATAGCTGGGCGATCGCGAGCCACGGAGAGCCGCTGGGAGAAGACGCAAGGTACCGCACAGGAAGAAAAGAACCAGTGGCGGCAGAGGACCTCGCAAGAAGCTTTAAGTGCTGACCGGTGAGTGTACCAATTAGGGCGAACACAGGCTAGCAGGCGAACATGTGAAACAAGTGATGAGCATTGATTTGAATGGAAGTACACATTGCTTTTAATACCAATTTAAATGAAAGAAAATATAAGCACTTTTGTATACCGAACAGAATGAAAGCAAGTTTGGAGCACGCTTGAATATTGAACAGAGTGAAAGAAAGTTTGTGAATCTGGTCGATGCAATGAACTGCATTATATGAGAAACCAAGCATTGTCAACTGGCAAAATACAAGGAACTGTATTACCTGAGAAACAAGTACTGGCAAAAGCCATGAGATTACAAAGAGTGTATGTTATGAGAAACCAAGTAGTGGCCAAAGCCAAGAGAATTCAAGGAACTGTATGTCATAAGGACATAAGCACTGGCAAGAGCCAAGAGAATACAAGAAAGTGTAACAAGTGCATAGTGGCAAATCAAGCCACGTAAAATGTCAGGCGAGTGTGACACAGGTGAATAAATCAAGCATCTATTTATTTTTTTTATTTTTTTATAGGCATATGATTTATTTCAAACCTTTACCATTTTACAAAATGTCCTCAAATAAAAGAGAGAGAACAGGATATAAATCAAGCATCACTGTGAAGTTGAAGCAGTGGCCTAGTGTTGATGTGGTCCAACAACTGCGCCTACACCGAGTGCCCCCCTGAATGGAAAAGCCACTGAAAGCAACCTTAAAGAAGTTTGTGTTTTACAACAACCTCTTATGTGATTTTGGAGTCAAGAAACTGAACTGCCTATGTGAACTAGTGAAAATTAAACAATAAGTTTGGAAGTATCCCCTGGAATTGGGTTGTTTTGAAAAGCTGGAAGATTCGAACTCTTGGGGAAGGGAACCCCTGTGTTTTGTGACTATTTTGAACTTAGGGAAGGGAAAGCTGATTACAAGCGAAGAGCTGGAAGAAACTCTGAATTTTTATTTGAATACTACTCATTTTGATGCTGACATCCCTGCACATTGTATGCAGCTAGTTGTGAGGGCAAGCATAGGTTTTGGACACAAACAGACATTTGCTTTGAACTTCCTGACACAGACTATCCTTAGTTTCTTTAGGTAGGGAAATCTCACCTTAGCATAGGGCAAGTTAGGCCTTACTCCATCCTGCCTTTTGAGTTAATAAAACTTTGTGAACCAAACTTGAACCTGTTATCTATGTCTGCTTCATGATGCCTTCACAGCGCCTAGACTGAGGACACCCATCAATGGAAAGTCAATTTAAATACCCACATCAGAGCTTATGGGTGAATCTGAAGGAAACCCAGTGTGAACTGGAACTGAGGATTTGAACTTTGTAAAATTGTTCAAAGACTTGAAGCCTTGGAAAAGGAAGACGCCTTTGGGGTTTGTGAACTAATTAGAAAGCTTGGAGAAGGGAGACCCCTTTTTGGGAGACTTTGTGAACGATCTTGAATCGTGGGGAAGGGAGACCCTTTCCAACCCAGAGCTGGAAGAAGCTTGGAACCGTTATTTGAACACTTATAATTGTGAAGCAGACATCCCTACACAGTGTATACAAATAGATGTGAGGGCAAGTATAGGTTTTGACACAAACAGACAGTTACTTTGGGACATCCTGACATAGACTACCCTTAATTTCATTTAGGTAGGGAAATCCTACCTTTGTACAGGGCAAGTTATGCCTTTTTCCAACCCTTTTTTTGATGTAATAAAAGTATAAAGAGAAAACCGGAATTCAGTTGTCTGTGTCCACTTCATGATGCCTTCATACCTCCCAAAAGATGGTGAATGGGGTCATGTAAGCAGCCAGATACGTTTCCAAATGTATCCTGAAATAATGGAGCCAGAGGCCCTCAGCAAATTGCCATGGTAACACTGTGATAACCCCCTTTTTTTCGATCACAAAAATGGAAGAATCGGCAGTGCCATTTGCTCTTTTGGAATGTTTTCAAGTCCAGAAATAGCATCCCAAAACTATCAAGTAGGAAATCAAAGATAGATAAAAAAAAAGTGTACTTTCCTTAGAATATGGCTTCCAGTTGTGGAGTCTCAGAAGTATTCTTTAAGAATACTGATGGTATTTGTATTTTCATTAATCTCCTTTCCCTGTGGCCAGATTCAGACTGTAACAAATCCACTTGCCACTCTATCTTATGTTTTTCTCCATCTTGAAAAACAGATGGCAGGAGAATTCCACCTGTCGTCTGACGCATCAAGTGGCTTCCATTTTCTTTATCCTGGAAGGCATGTACTCTAAAATGCATCTGCATTTGTGGGCTTGGAATGTGATGAAAAACCGTTAACTGAAGCACATGTGATGCCATCAAAGATATTCCTGAAATGCCCTTTGTATTTCTTCACATCGCCATAGCCTTTCCCCCACTTCAGAATTCCTTAAGTACATTCTGACCAATGACAATACCAAAGGCTCTGTTAAGTATAGACATAAATAAAGCTTCCAGTCCACACTTCCAACTTGCCTTGCTACGTTCTTCAAATCCTGATTTAACATCCCCACCCTTTGCATAGACATAATCTCTGGTACACTTAAAGAGTTATTCTACACCAAAGCCTGTTCGAATGTCAGCTTAAAATATGGCGGAAACCCCAAATACCATCCACAACAGACAGGGCACAGGTCTTCTGGGTGCACTGAAACACTGCTGTTTGACACAATCGTGACATTTCTTGCTGATTTTAATGAGGGTCATGCAGCAATTTTTATGTTGCTTGGTCTGCTGGCCTATGTAACAGCCGACCAACACCTCCTCCTAAACAAATCACCCCGAGGGGATCCAGTGATTTCTGCCAGCAGATTAACATATTAGATTAACAAAGGTTCCACGATGTCATTTGTGACATTTTTTCACACCCCCGCTGCCCCTTCACCTGTCTGCCATCCACCCACCACCATCTGCTCCCCCTCTGTGCCTCCAGCGCTGTTACCAAGCACCCGCTTCCTCTCTGTTTTTGTCTTTACCCAATTTCCCCTTCCACACTCCCGCACCCAAACTATTCTTTGTATGGCATGGGTGATGCCCTGTGCCCCCCCCTTTTCTGGTGAATCCGTGCTCCCTCCATTTCTTTCATTTCCATTCCCCATCCGCCACCCCACTTCATACAGACAAATGGGAGCCTTGGAAAAGGTTGTCTGCACAATTAAAGCCACAAAAAGATGACCGGGACCCTTAGGCATATGTATCATTAGATATTTGACTGAAAGGCTGAAGAACACAAACCCTAATACTGGGTGACACAAATAGGGGTGCTGTACCTTTTGAAAGAAGAGAGCACAGAGGGCATGGGGGCATGAAGTGAGGGAAGAAGGCAAGGAAGAAGGAAGGAAGGTAGGGAGTGAGGAAGGAGTCAGTAAGGGATGGATGGGCAGTATTTTAGAGTATAAGGAAAGACGATTCGGGCCAAACGATCCAAAGTATTATTGTGTTAAATTACACAAAGTTATGCCTGTGTAAAGTGAAACATGTCCTTCTCATGATAAAACAAGTACCAATAAAGCGGCCCATATCAAGTTGTGTTTGTTTGACGTCTAAGCCAAATTATAATAGTACATTTTCAAATCTGGAAATCATTAGCATTTCGTTTTTCTCTCGTAGGTGGTGAAATTTGCTGTGCGGATGGGCGTCTTTGGCTTTGCTCCAGAAAGCTGAGCGCCTTGGCCATGGTACACATGAACTTTTTAAGCTTAAGGCTTGTTTTATTGAACAGCTTCAAAAACAACTCCTTCCGTTTGCAGCAGCTTTCATGTCTTTTAGGAGTATGTTCAAGGGGTGTTACTTCCGGTGCTCAGTGTTGATCTGTTGTTGTAGAGCTTGGGGCTGCTGGTATATCTTACAGGCTTAATTCTTCAATATGCCCTATTTTAAGCCTCTGGTCTAAAAGCAAAACCGAAATATTTATTGTTATTTTCCAGTCCAAGCCTTTTTTTTTTAAATTAATTTTTACAATTTAGTACGAACAAAAAGATGAGACAAAGAAAGAATAATAAAACAACATGAAACACTTGTGTACAGACGTGTTATAAATCATATCATATCATGTTTCTATGTCAGGTCCAGGAACCTGCCCCAGATCTCCTCGTACAGACCACCCTTTTTTTGTCTGCGCAGGATGACTCTCTCAAACAGCGACATCTTCTGCAGGTCCTCAACCCACTCCGCCGACATGGGAAATGTTGTACCCTTCCAATCTCGCAACACAATCTTATTTGCAGAGAGAGAGGCCCTAAAGAACCAGCACTTTTGTGGGTAATTCAAATCTTCCAAAAGTTCACTCTTCCCCAGGGCAATGGCCACAGAATCAACATTTAAGTCTGTTCTCAAAACCTTGTTCATTGTCTTTGTGACTTCACTCCAGAAAACACGCACTCTACAACATTCCCACAACATTCCCACACCATGTGTTCAAATTAGCCCAATCTATGACTACACTCCCAACAGGCCAGTCTGAATCTTTGCTGTGCAGCTTCTATGTAAATAGGTGGGAGTGTGTATTTTTAAAGATTCTGGTGTAACGTTTTGGGGTTACAAATCTTAATAACGAGCATGAATTGTGCTTAATTTTTTAAGACCACTGGCTTCACGTAACATAACATCCCATGACCTAACATCACATCAATAATAGAACCCCATCTATCCCCCCTTCTAAGGAGAGCACTGCCCTCCCTTTACCGAGTTTTAAAAATAGTATCTACTTACCACCAGAAAGTAGGTACTTTACACTCAATATGGTGAAAGCACCCGGCCCCATTCAAAGCCTGGGCAAATCCTGGCTGTCAACACAACATTCCTATTTGAATCTTTTTCCCCATTATTTTCCTTTTTTTAAACGACATATTTGTACTATGATTATTAGGAGTACAATATTCCCTGTAGGTTACAGAAAGAGGGATTCATTTCTGGATTAACTCTCATATAATACAACAATCATTGTGCCCAAATCCTGCCATCCTACTTTAGACTCCTGAGAGGGGAAAAGGGAGAAGGGGAGCAAAAGGGGATGGTAGGTTGAACTACAACTCGGTGCTATTGCTTCTATAATGCACCTGCAAGATATTCATCTAAAATACACAAACCTTCTTATAGTCGAATCTCTAGGACGTCTCTAGTGTGGCAATAAGACCCGAGGCGGCAGGCCAATACCGCCCCAGGTAATGCCCCCAGGGCCGTAGTTACAGGCCCGAGCATAGCGAGGGCGCGAGGGCCTTAACGAAGCCTCAGGGGCATTACTGTGGGTGGTATTGGCCGCCGCCTCGGGTCTTATAGCCATTAGTACCCCAGGCCGTTAGACCGGGGTACTAATGGCATTTTTTTCTGTTTATAAACGCTGCCGCGTTTCAAAACAGAAAAAAAAAAGTTGCAAAAAAATGAGGAAAATGTAGTCCGTTCTCCCTTTCCATGGCGGCTATCGGGAGCGGACGCGCTGGGAACAGAAGTGTTTCCAGCGCATTCACTCCAAGAAAAGAAGAAAAAAGGAAGGTAAGTGGGTTTGGGAGGGTAGGGAGGGGCTAGTTTGCAGGGGAGGGGGTAGAGGAAAAAAAAACTTACCTGAGTCCCTGACGGGGGACGAAAGCAGCCTCCAACCATGGGGAGGCTCGGAGCGGGGATTGCCCTGTTTCGAGCCTCCTCATTGGCTAAGGGGCTGCCACGCCCCTCACTGGGAACAGAGTACCTGGCACGCACGGCGTACACGGGAATACCGTGTGGTATGGCTCAGAAAAGAGCCAATCCACACATTGTATTCCCGGAGCGCAGTGCGTGCAGGGTACTAATGGATAATATGCAGATGGTCGTCCCATATAGAATGGTTCCAATGGCCCCTGTCTCGAAATCCGGAGGGTCTTAAATCTCTAATGAAGTCATATTTAAATAATTTTGCAAACTGAGGTTTGAAGATTACCTGTTCCAAGGCGCAGATGTTTTAATTGTTGGCCCCTTTAGGTTTTGGATTCTTTCCAGCAACCGACTGAAGACTGGATCCTTTAAAAGTAAAAGGAGCATTACTAGTACAATGTTAAAACTATTGCAACAGAAGTTAGCTGACCTAGACTGTAACCCTTCTTAATTTCTTACTTTTTACAGTACTACCTATACAACATATGTTTTACAAAAAACAGTAATAATGTCAGAACAGGTAGATTATTTTGTAGGGATCCAGTGCATTAGTGGGAGGTTAAGGTACAGATGACAGGTGAGAACCATCTTTCCATGGGTTTGGAGAAAACAAGTGCCCAGATATTTTGCTCTGCTTCAGCACAGCTGCCACGTTGCATGAAGACAGCCCAAGGCAGATGGTGTAAGGATGTTTTGCTGCATCATGTCTGATTCCTTTTTTCACCTAACAATGGGACCAGAGTCAGTGTTAGCAGGGTCGGACTGGGACAAGAAATAGGCCCACCCCTCGCCTCAAAAAGTGGCCCACACCTCGCCTCACGATTCTTGATCTCTGATGACATCACCAGAAGTGATGTCATTTGACCCCACCCGAAAGTGACATCGTGGGAAGCGATGAAACACGACCTTTCACCCTGTGACAAAACAGGAAGTGGCATCAAATAGCATTTATCCTAAGTACACTATGAAAAATATGGTTATGATTTCACTAATCTGATATACATTTCATACAAGAATGGATCACCATATGTATCATTAATATCTACTGTGAATGCAAGCAGATGTCCAAGGCCAAATGATAATATGTTATTGTATAGCACGTACGCTTAAGCTCTTTTTTTATAGAACAAATATGCACACAATATCACCCAACTGTGTTGGTACTCATTTAGCGACCTCAGAAGGATGAAAGGCTGCGATGCCCTTGCTGGGATTCGAACCTGCAACCTGCAGATCACACACACATCGCAGCAGCAAGCACTCAACCCACTGAGTTATCATATCAGCTATAGTAAAATGAGCAATTACTCTGTAGTGGATACCATTAAACTGGTAACTTAGATTTAACAGCAGACCAGTTAAGTTCATCTGCAGGTCTGGTGCAAAGTTGGCTGCATGCTGCAGCAGCATGTGAATGATGCATGCATCATAATTTATGATGCACACATCATGCATGCAAATCAATCATCAAAGCCAGGTAACATGTGTTACCTTGCTCTGATGAATGATGCTGTTGTGGGTGCTTTTTGGTTTGTTTCAACAAAAAATATATTCTTTTTCAATCTGGCCCAGGCGTGGGCAGAAACCAGCCCCCAGGGACTACACATGATTTAGTCCCGGCCACGGGCCGAGTGGCAGATGGGCTAATCTAACCCTGAGTGTTAGAGCTAGGGAAGGGTCGGTGGGACAGTCATTCTCCGGGGCTCATTTTAGATCGCGATGGACCCCTCCCTTCCGTCCCTGCCACCTTCAAAGGTGTGAGATAGCATTGACCAGTGCTCCATGAGGAGGTCTTCACTCTCTCTGGCACCAAACCTTCCTCCTCTGCTGGGCCCAGTTTAGCTGTTTGTGGGGTGTACCTGGCATCCTGTGGTCACGCCCTGCAGATGGCTGTAAGTGACATATTAAAATGTCTTTGACTTAGAACTAGACAATGTTGAAGTCCGAACCACAGTCCTAAGGGCAGTTTGTAGAAGAAAAAGTTTGACTTCCTTAAAAAATTCAACGGATAATTTGCTGCCTTCACCAATATTCAACATGCATCGTAAACGGGTCAAGACAGAATCCAGGGTAAAGTCCAGTGGTCTAGCTGAGAATGAAAGAAAGACCCTCTTGCCATCCAAGAAAAGCTCTGGTGACCAAAAGACTTACAGAATTTGGGAGTTTTTCCAGTCAGAAGTACCCTTGGGTGGGTTAAGCTTTGGGAAGTGCCTAGGCATCCAATCCTTACTGCACCCCAAGGTGTATTAAAATTGTGTCATATTCTCTCTGGTGCTTGATGGTTGTTTGGTGTGCTTTGTGTTCGTTATTTGATGATTAAATTCTAGCATATTTAAGCAATATGCCCCGAACAGCGGGGGCATTACAGGTAATTACCCGGGGCCCATAGATATAGGCCCAAGCAAAGCGAGGCCCCGGGCATTACTAGACTCCGTGATGCCCCCGCTGCGAGGGGCATATTGCTATTAGTACCCCGGCCCGCAAGACCGCAGTACAAATAGCATTCTTTTTTGTTCTGAAACGCTGCAGCATTTCGGAACAGAAAAGAAAAAAAAATCTCCAAGGAAATGGCCACCGGGAAGGGGAAAACTGAGTCCATTTTCCCTTTCCATGGCGGCCATTGGGAGCGGACACACTGGAAACAGAAGTGTTCCCAGCGTGTTCACTCCCCGAAAAAGAAATCTGAAGGTAAGTGGGTTTGGGAGGGGGCAGGTGGGGACTTACCTGAATCCCCGGCGGGGGGTGAAGGCAGCCTCCAGCCGTGTGGAGGCTCGGAGCGGGGATGGCCAACTCCCTTCCTCAGGTTCAACCCCACGGAGCCTAGAGAGTCTCTCAAAAATCAAAGGATGGGTGGATGGCACAGTTCTGTCAGTCTTGCACACTTTGGCTTACAGGTACAATTCAACAGTTCAATCTCAGGCTTTTACCTTTTGATAGTTCAATCACTTCTTTAGGTTTCGCCCACCTTGCCATCAAAACTCAGTTCGCATATTCTCAATTTCTTACAGATCTGCACAGACTTCTCTCTTCCGGGCTTGAGCCTGTCTTTCCTTTGTGGGGGTTACCTTCCCCGTGTTTTATCTCATATATCATTCCGCTGTCTTAGACTTTCAAAACTGCAAGGAATTTACATAGACCTCTGCATGACCACTTCGACCTCTCTTTCAACAATCCTTCAATTCACAATTTTCTCTTGCAGCACCAATGCATCTTGGTACTTGTAGTTTTTATTCTCTTTCAATTGCCTTCTTGGCCTTTGACCAAAGTTCCTATGTTTTACTTTTGCCCTCTTGGCATATTTCACAGTTCACAAATGTCACTTTTCTCTTATTCAACTTTCTTTCCTTCTCGCGGTTTAATTTTGATCTCCGCTTGTAATCTTTCAAAACTTCATACCATTTCACAGGGACTTTCGAAAGTGCGACTTCCTCTAACAGGACCATTCTGCTACTTTGTACCCTTTTCCTTCTGCAATTGTTATTTTCATCCACGTTTTATCAGCACCTACGCAACCATCAACTTTCAAATTATAGTCACTTTCTCTTTAACATCAACCAGACATTTGTTTCCCTCGATAACTCACTGGCTACGTTAATTCAATTTTTTTCATCTCTTTCTTTCAGCTCAAGGCCGTTACCAATGCCTCTTTTTCTCCTCCCTAATTCCGCCATTCACCCTGGAGGGTTGCGTGCCGCTTTCTGGCAACTTGAAGGTTTCTTTCCTCCGCTCACTCGGCTTTGCTCTTCGAATGTTCACAGCCTCCCGAAAGCATGGAAATCTTGCCTGGCTTTCTCTTGGTCCTCTCAACTGTTAATCAGTCTATTGGCCTTCTAAACTTCCACAGCCTGGTTCGTATCAGGTTCGGAATAGCTGTTCCTTGTCGTACCCAGCCTCGCTCAAAGTGTGCCTGTGCGCACCACCTTTTATCTTCACAAGGAGTGTTAATAAGTTTACGGTGTACATTGTTAGAGCGATGTGCCTGACTCTGCCTGGCCTTATTACAGGGACAGGACCAATGCAAGTCAGGGGAGGTAATCCTTCTAGCCTCATTCCTCATCTTCCTTGGTGCAGTACTTTTGTCAAAGTAAAGAGGGGAGGAAATATGGGAGTTGTAGTTTCCCATAAATAAAGCAGGGATAGAGGTGAAATGGATTTTGGAAAAAGGGGGATACCATGTCTCACCATTGGGTGTTTCTCCCCCACTCCCAAGGACCCCTATCCAGGTGATCCTCCTTCGCTTGTCCACCCCAGGGTCGGGATCCAAAAGCAATGGCCTTTTCCTGGCCACCTGAGTACGGGATCCCAGGGGACTAGGTTGTGAAACACCCTCTGGTGTTTCACACTCCCATAACATTTCTTACAGATATATTAGAATAAAAGAGAGCAATACAAATGAAAGAAGAAGTATGTTTGTGCACTGGTACATTTGAAAAGTAAAACATTCAATCATTGAAAAAAAGGCGTGATGGAGCACCTCTAAGGGGTAAGCTACCCATACTAAGCAAGGAAAAACCCTCAAGGAAACACATGTTTGATTTTCCATGTACTTATTCAAGATCATCTTCTTAATGTAAGTATCACAGTTCGATAGTGGTGGTTGCTATGCATGGTGTTCAAGCTGTATTGTGATGAGATGCAATAGATGTTATAGGCCCTTGATGTGGGTGTTGGATTCTTAGCTGGGCAGTGTGAAAAGCCACTGAAGGCTTTTTGCCCATTCCGGCGATCCCAGAAAGGCGGCCCTGGTTCTGCTATCTAATCAGCAGTCACTGTGGCTTCCTTCCGGGTTAGGCCCTTACTCCACAAACAAAGAAGGATTACAACAGCATAAGAAGAAATTTGAACATCGAGACCAGCGCTTCGGACCCAGGTGAGGAGGAGATCAGTGATTCAGAGAGTGAAAGAAGGGGATTTTACAGTTTGCAGTGCCCGAAATACAACATGGCGACTGCAGAACAGGTGCAGGATCTTCTATCAGCGGTTCATAGCCTTACTCTGGAGGTGCACAACCTGAAGGCTGAAAACACAGTGTTACGTCAACTGGTAACTACTCGCGAACACCAGCCCGCTTAGCTACCCCCCCCATGGCCCCACCGTCAGCGAATTTCGATAGAGCACCAAAAAGACTAAAGGAGTTTCTGGACGCCTGCATGATCCACTTTACGTTTAGGGCTACTACTTATACTTCTGAACATGCACGCATCGAATTCATGATCTCGAACATTAAGTTCATGATGGCCTAATTAAAGCAAGTAACTCTCAGAAATGACCTATACAGCATGTGAAGAGTTGCTGGATGTCCGCCAAGGATCTGTTGACCTACTATCATATATTACCACCTTCAAGAGGCTGGCAGCCGAGGCGGGTTGGCCCAAACAAGCGCAATATGTAATATTACGACGCGGCCTCAAAAAAGAGATCAAAGATGAACTGGCACATTCTCCAGGACCCCCCACCTTCTCTGATCTACTTTCTACAGTTCTGCAAATCGATTATTGCTTGCAAGAAAGAAGAACAGCAAGAAGATGCTATCGAGGAACGTACCCATCTCTGATTCCTCTCCTCCCACCGTCTCGTCTCAAGACCGGGAGGAACCCATGTAGATAGGGGCTACCACAGGCCCTCTGACGCCTAAAGAACAAAAGCGCTGAAGAGACAAAGGCTTGTGTGCTTACTGTGGATCAGAAGGTCACGTTCTTCGGGAGTGTCCTGAAGTACCGCATAGGCGTCCGGGGCAGGCAACACATCGGTCCTAGGAGGGACAGGCTTCTGATGTGATGCACCCAGTCCTATGTTTCTCTCTCAGTGGCTTCCTCTCATACTCAGGAAGATTCCCGCCTCGTGGTTGTGGCTATACAAGTACTAATAGACCATTGCACTATCGATACTCAGGCGCTCTTGGACTGCGGGGCTGCAGGAAACTTTGTGGACAATATTTGGGCAGATAAGGTGGGTCTTCGTCGACTTGAACGCAAGGAAGGGCAAGATGTGGAGGGGGTGGATGGTAACCCTCTCAGTTTGGGTCCCATAACTCAAACCACTGAAGAACTAAAGATCTCTGTGATGCAACATTCGGGCTGCCCATTTTTCGGTCATTCTAGGGATAACTTGGCTAAGGAAACAACCCTAGGATGGATTGGGCCCTCAACCAACTGGAATTCGACTCCTGCTACTGAAACAACATTGTCTTTCTGGAATCTCTTACATGTCTGTTGGCATGGCCCCTGCTGCTCTGGACAAGGCTATTGGGATTCACAACATACCCATGGACCTGTCTGCCTACAATGAGGTCTTTGTGGAAAGAGTACCTCAGGAACTACCTCCTCATAGGCCAGGAGATTATGCAATTGAATTGATTCCCAACGCATTAGTACCTTTTGGCTGGATGTTTTCACTTTCACTCTCGGAAAAGAAGGCTCTTCGAGAATACCTAGATGACAATCTGCAAAACGGCCTAATCAGACCCTCCAAATCACCAGCAGGGGTGTTTTTGTTCTTTATTCCAAAACGAGACTCTACAGAATGAAGGCCTTGTATAGATTACAGGGGTCTCAACAAAGTGACTGTTAGAGACTGTTACCCCATGCCACTTATACAGGATATCAATGAAGCAGTTCAAGGAGCTAAGATATTCTCAAAGCTCGACCTCTGCAGTGCTTATCTCCTGCAAGTGTGCTCAGGGATGAGTGGAAAACGGTGTTTCGCACACCTTTTGGGCTGTATGACTACAGGGTTATGCCCTTCGGGCTGGTCAACACCCCCGCAAATTTCCAGCAGTTTATGGACTGATTGTTCTCAGACATGATGTTCCAGACAGTTATAATCTACTTAGATGACATCCTGGTATTCTCAGCCTCACCCCAGTAGCACACGCTTCACCTGCAAAAAGTGCTAATCCATCTCCAGGAACATCGTTTACCGGCCAAACCGGAGAAATGCCTGTTCGATGTCTCGTCCGTACCCTATCTTGGGTTCATCTTGTCAGAAAAGGGCATCCAAATGGATGAGAAGAAAGTGTTGGCCATTCTCGACTGGCCAGCACCAACCTCAGTAAAGGAAGTCCAGCGGTTTCTGCGATTGACCAATTTCTATCATCGCTTCATTCCCCAATTCTCGGAGGTGGTCTTGCCAATTACGAGTCTGCTAAAAAAGACTTCTGCTCCGTTCACTTGGAATTCTAAAGCAGAGCACAGCTTTAACCACCTAAAAGGATTGTTCTGTTCCGCCCCCATACTGCGTTAGCCTGACCAAGACCAACCATTCATTGTGGAAACAGATGCCTCAGCGGCTACTGTTGGGGTGATATTACTTCAAAAATACAAAGAACTGGAACACCCAGTTGCCTATCTTTCCAAGAGTCTTACTGAACGTCAGCAGAACTATTCAGTAATCGAGAAAGAGCTCCTTGCAATGAAATTAGCATGCGAAGAATGGAGACACCTCCTGCAAGGAGGTTCGCATCCATTTCTCATACGGACAGACCACAAGAACTTACAGGTTTTGCAGTCTAAGGAATGCGTTAATTTCCGACAGGCAAGGTGGGTGCACTTCTTTGCCCAATATGACTTCCAAGTTACATATCTTCCAGGGAGCCAGAACACCTCGGCAGATGCCCTTTCTTGGAAATGTACTGTGGATCCCCCAATGATCCATCAACCGGAAAGATTGTTCCCCCGAAACCGCATAGTGGCACAAGTATTGTCCTTCCTGCAACAGGTTAGGGAAGCCACTATTAAGGAGCTGTCTTTGATTCTAGAAAAACCCACTGCCTTGTTAAAAGACATGGAGGGCATGTTATTCCTCGAACACCGCTTGTTCATTCCCACGGCACCCTTGCGACGCATGGTTCTTACATGGTACCACAACAACAAAACAGCAGGACATCGCTGGCAAACTGGCACGTTTGATTGGTTTGTTGCTCGTTCCATTGGCCTAATATGAAAAAAGACGTTTAGGAGACTACACAAAAGCATGTCCTGTCTGTGCCAGGAGCAAGCATGTGACTTGACTACTGCGCCAAGAACCTGTTTCATCACGTCCTTGGGGTCTGATCACCACTGAATTTATTGTGGCTCTTCCAGAACCACAGGCTTGTACCTGTATAATGGTTACGATTGATTCTTTGACAAATATGGATCATTTTTCTGCCCTGAAAAGAATTCCTTCGGCTACAGTCATGGCAGAGGTATTTCTCAAAGACATCTTTCGCTCACATAGCCTGCCTGATAAAATCATCTCTGACAGAGGAAGTCAATATGCTTTGAAGTTTTGGTCCGCTTTATGCAAACTATTGGGGATTGAAAGAGCACTCTCATCGGGCTTTCATCCCCAAACTAATGGACAGACTGAGCGTCTGAACAGCACTCTTGAACAATACCTAAAATGCTACACCAACCAACAACATGATAATTGGGTTGAATTGTTACCTAAAGCGGAGTTCACGTACAATAACTGCAGACATTCAGCCACCAGCATCTCTCTGTTCTATTGCACCTATGGTCAACACCCTCGCATCATCTTACTCACTTCAACAGGCTCACCCAACTTACCAGCCATAGACTCAACCTTGTCCAATATATTAGACGCTCACAGGAGTGCAAAACGTAACCTAGAAGAAAGCCAGAAAACCTACAAGGGTCAAGCAGATCATCACCATAGGGGAGGTCCAGATTGGAAGGTGGGTACAAGGGTATAGCTCTCTACCAAGTATTTGCCACGCTGGGTCCGGCCTTCAGAATTGTCCCCTCGTTATTTAGGTCATTTTCCCACCTTGGCCAAGATCAATTCTGTTGCATACTGGCTCAGATTCCCACACAGTCTTAGCCGCATACATCCAGTCTTTCATTCTTCTCTTCTTAAATCTGTCGTTCCTGACCAAACCAACCGGCCTGTTCCCAGAACCACTTTTCGACAAACAGCTTCTTCGGATGAGTTTGAAGTATCCCAAATATGTGACTCTCGCTATCACAGAGGCCGTTTGGAATACCCAGTCAGCTGGAAAGGGTACCCCCACTCTGAGAATTCATGGAAACTGTCTTGCTTTGTAAAGGCTCCTGCTTTGGTGGGCAAATTCCATAGGGCGCATACTGGCAACCCCAGGGCTAAGAGCGGGCATACTGTTGTGCGCCTGGTAGCCTGGCACCTGTGGCACCGATGGAGACTCAGCCGTCATTGAGTGTGCTGTCACAGCATTTATGTTTCCTGTTCTGCAGTCTAGTGGTTTTGCAACATGGCCGCCGCCAGGAGCTTCTTATGCATTCCCTCCCGGCAGTCGGCGCATTGCACCCGCAGTTTGATTTCCCTTTGCTGTGACATCAACGCTAGTTCTTTCAGGTGTATCTCTCTCTCCCTCCTTCTCTGCGGCTCTGTTCCGCACAGCCTTTCCTATTCGCTTTTGGGCATATCTCTCTCTCCCTCTTTCTCTGCGGCTCTCTGCCGCACTGTCTTCCCTGTTTTTCCGTAGTCAGAAATCTGCTATTTGCTGTCTCCAGCGTTTACTTTCACTCTCTCTCTCTCTGCCTCTCCTTCCGTGACCTCTCTCTAGCTCTGTTATCTTCACAACACTTCTTTGTTGAGCATTACGCGCTGCTCGTTCCTTTTGCTTCCTGGCTCTTTGTTCTGTGTTGGCCTTACCTGCATCATCGTTCACTCTTGCTGGCATTATCTCTTCAGTTTTCCCTTCTCCTATTTGGTTCAGGTTCCAGTGCTGCAGCGAGATTATTATACCCTGGTTTCTGAACCTAGCAGTGCCTACCTTCCAGCTCGAGCCTTGCCCCACACTGCAATCCTGTTGGGAAAGACTTGATCGTGTCAACGGCTACTAAACCATCTTCATTCTATTTGTTTTTTTATGCCACTGAAGGCTTTTTCCCCTTTCCGGCGATCCCGGAAGGGGGGCCCTGGTACTGCTATCTAATCAGCAGTCACTGTGGATTCCTTCCGGGGTAGGCCCTTACTCCACAAAAAAAGGAAGGATTACAACAGCAGAAGAAGAAATTTGAACATCGAGACTAGCTCTTCGGACTTAGGTGAGGAGGAGATCAGTGATTCAGAGAGTGAAAGAAGGGGATTTGATAGTAGGTTTCTTGAAAACATGGTCTCATGCAAAATGGATGTGATTTGTTGGGGGCTATTTGTGACTGCCTAGAGGCACATCACAGCACCTACTGATGAAAGACAGATATCCTGGAAAGTGTGAAAGGAAGTTACCCAATTGTAAAGTGCATTCCCTTGCAGAATATATAAGCCGTGAAAAATAGCCAATACGAAAAATACAAAAAAAGTACCAAGTTTCAACAGTTGCCAACTCAAACCTCCCCATGGACTTATGCAATGATATAATTATGGTGACTGACTGGGAAGGTCTTTATGTTGGGAGATTATGGTGCCTGTTGCACTAGTAGAGTGAGCAACTCTAAAAGGTGCCCTTATGGCAAGTTGTATGTGGGACAAGCCATGCAAGCTGTGAAGATATGAAAGCTGGAACACAGTGCATCTACTATATTTATCCAAAATTAAACCTAGTTTCATCATTATGTCTACTTACTTTCACAGTCCCCAAAGTACAGATTAAGAATGCCTCACATCAGAGACATGCTAAGTCCCTGTCGCCAGTTCTTAGGTGTCATTTAGCTAACGCTATCAACCTCTTTGCATTGTAGACTATACACTCGATATTTCCTTTTTGATCCGACTCTTATGTTCGATTATACGTGCTTTACATTTTTACTTGATGTTAGTACAGTTTGATCCGCAATGATTTGCTAGTTCAGAAAGTACAAATCACTCGCTAATGTAAAAAAGCCAATAAAACAAAATGCACAACTTTTTGGTAGAGTTATGGGTGATAAAAAATAGCCCTGTAATCAAATGGTTACATATGCAACATTTACAACGTCCTTTCTTTTGTGAAGCAAATGCAGTATATATTATATTTACTTGGATCATCCCAAAACCTAGTTGGTGGTGAATGCTTCTCCCTCTTTACGTGCAAATAAAAGGGGTTTGGACGTCCAAAGCAGTATCATCAACACTGGATGAATCAGCAGCATGTGCCAGTTTTGAAAAATCATCTTTTTCTCGACGATCAAGAGTGTGTTAAATGCATTAACAAACAAATTATTAAGGAGCTGTCACATGTCCCCTTTCAAAAGTTTTAGTTATTTACCTGTAACTGTTTTTCTCCAGCATTGGTATCATTCATAGATTCACATGCTTGAATATTCCTTGTTGTCAGACTGGGAATCCTCAGTAATTTAAATAATTATAAACTATATTAAAAATTTTCCCTAAGGAGATGCTATTCAACAAGCCCCATAGGGCTTGGGTAGCATGAGAGAGGTCTTGGTATGTTTTGAAGTAATGCCTAAGTCAGTTGCCAGGTAGTGAGAGCGGCGAGTGACGTGGATTTCAACGCCATTCCCTGCTCTCTCTTGGGCAGCGTGTGATGATTTGAAGCTGTGTACTTGTTGAAGGCAGTGTTTTGCCAAAAGCAGGAGCAGTAAGATACGATGTACCAACTTGCCTTTGGTGTAGTGATTCACAGTAGTCACGCACTATCGTGCAACCAGGAACTCATTCAAACTGCATAAACTCACGTGTCTGTATTGGGACAAGGATTGAATAAGGATGGCGAGTAATCTTCGAAGTGGTAAAGTAACCAAACTAGTGGTCCCTAGTATTAAGGTGGGGACTACATCTAAGCACTCTGAGAATACAAAGTCGGTGGCTGACCAGGTGGAATGGTCACAAGATTTACATAATGATAGGGGGGTTTGAACCTGTGACAGACGTTTCAGGGTCCCATTTGTATAACAAGAGTAATATTACCGATTGTCAGACTGATAAGGAAAACACAGAGATCGTTTGCCTTAGCAAGAACATAAGGTCGAGCGACAAGTAGTAATTTCGCATTCAAGATATCTATGATGGAGACATTTCCCTTCAGTGCAGTTTTCTTTGTGTTAGAGAACCGCTTGCTCTCACACCGTCAGTTAAACAAAATATCAATCCTTTTGCTGTGCAAACTTCAGATATCTCATTGATGGCGCCAACTGTAATGGCAGAATTATCAAAACGCACACGATTATCGCTTGGTCCATCAACTTCTGCCTCAGGTAGAAAATGTGGAATAGAGAATGTCCACCTGGAAATAAGATAATTAAAAGTATTTAATATGGAGTTAATAGCCAACATTAACAGGATTGAAGGAATGTTATGTGGCGGTATGAACAAGGTGCTTGAAAGCCATAATGAAGTTAAAGTAAGTCCTGTGTATAAAACCATCCAGGAAATGGCTTCTCAAACTGACTTACTTTGCAGCAAGGTGAAGGCTTCACAAACTGACATAGCAGGTAACGCTGCACTCTTTCAGAAGCGCTCATTCACACAAGCTCTGCTTGAGCCCCTTCATCAGAAAGAAGAAGTGGTCAGTGATTCGATTGAGAAAGCGATATGGGCAGTATTCTCATTTTGAAAGTAACAGTAGGCTTGAAGATATGATTGATAAAGTTGCCAATAATTTGACACGTTTGGCCAACCACGTAGGTTTATCGTTGGAACATACTGATTTAACGCAATCTCCCACAATACTAGATAGTCTTCCTGCACTTGTTCACATAATTGAACAAGAGCAAAATTAAGTTGTTGTAGAAGATATTCCTATTAAAGACAACTCTGACAATGAGATTGCCACAGATGAGACTGGGAGTAAGAATGGAGGTTTCTTGTCTCGTAAACAGAGACGACTCCATCTAAGGGCTCTAAAAAGAAAGAAAAACTCAAAAAGTGCAGACTGTCAACATACTAGTATTTCAACTAAGTCTGGAAGTAACCCCCAAAGTAGCAGCGCAATTGCAGTCTTGGAAGTGCATGATTATGACCCACAGACATTGGAAGTTGGGGTTTTAGACTTGGATCAACTGAATGCAGAAAGTAAGAAAGCACTGCAACTCCGACATTCTCATGCTGATAGTAGCCAAGGCAGTGGTAACAAAAAGGAAACAGGCAATTCAGAAAAAAACTAAAAAATTAAAATTCAAAAAATGGATAAGACAGCTGCAAGCTCAGTGCCAACTGATCTTAGAAAACTTGCAGGTGTACAAACAGAAACAGTAAGCAAGCCGGACGATATCTCTGTCAGTAAACAAACACAATTGTCTGCATTTTATCCTGTAAAGGTTATATCTACCAAGCTCCCTTTACAGATCAGTGGAATCGACCTGGGACTGCAACACAGGTCTGTACAGCGCAATTAGAAAGAGTTAGCTCAGCTAGAAAGAGCAAGGGCGGTAAGGCGCTGGAATCGAGACAAAAGGTAGATGCTTCCATGCTGCCTAAGGTTGAACTTCACAATTTAGATGCCCAACTCACTAATGGTACATCTGGGCTGGTGGACATGGCAAAAGATGTGGAGCTGAGGGCAGAGAAGGAGGGCTCTTTCATAGAAGACTTTGATAACTCCTCTTTGCTACACAATCCTTCTGCATATTGGGTTGGATCAGTGACCCCGCCATTCATGGTGCAGCACGTTTAAATCGTGAATATATATTTAAAACTTTTTATAAAATTCCTACGCTAAGATTCTTACACTCTAATGATGTTGAATGGGTGAGATTAGCAAATGTTAATAACTGCAGTATGATTTCCAAACTTTCTTCATCAATTATATTAAGACAGATTTGGGATTTTCAGCAAGAGTTTTCATCCTTGGGGTTTCACCTGTCGCTGTTATATGATGAGAATCAGGCCCAACAATTTTTGAATTATGCTACACCAAAGCCAGTCATTACGCCAATCAAGACAAGTCATGCTGATGTTTCGTCTGCTGTGTCTGCTGATGCAGTCGCTCAATTAGCAGCTATTGCCTCCCACATCAAGGACTGGTCTTGGATAGGTCATTTGGTCAATGTATTGGTTACCATCGCTGCCGTAGCCATGCCAACTGTACTCGTGGAATGTTTGTAGGTATCATAACTTCTTTTCAGCTTTAAAGTCAAATCCTCTATTTGACACCCCAACTATTATTCTCTTGCAAAAGACTATGGGCCTCATTCCAAGTCCGGCGGTAACCGAGCCGGAAAAACTGGCAGGTTGCTGCTGGACTTGGAATGAATTACCGCCCCTCAGATTGCCGGAATCACTGGGCCATTACAACCCCGGTGACCTGGTAATTCCAGAGGCGGAATTCCGTAAATCCCCATTCCCATGGACTACATGGGGATGGGCACAATGGAAACACTGGTTCCGTCTATGACGGAGCCGGTGTTTCCATTACCGCCAGCAGGCGGGTGGCGTTACTCCCGCCAGGTCAGACCTAGCGGGAGTGACACCACCGCCTGCAGAACTCGGAATCAGCCGGTCCGGAAACAACGGTGGCGGCGGGTTTACCGCCATGGTTGTTTTCTGGACCGGCTGACACATAATGAAGCCCTATGTCTTTAAAACTTTTGAATGTAAGTGGGTATATCACTTTCTCCAGACCTGCCATCAAACAAGGGTTGGGGTGACCCACAGAGGGTCTTGCTATTTTAGTGAACAACAGTATACACGGTCAGATATCTATTTATTTATTTTTTACATTTGTAGAGCGCACTGCAGCCCATAGACATCGAGGCGCTGTAACATGAAGGTGTATGCAAGCAAGATTATGAAAACATAGAAAACATAGTTACTTAGTTACAGAGATAGAAAGCGGAGGATGGTTACATATGACATTCGTATCCCCAAAGCGATCATGGCAGGAGGGTTTAGACAAACAGCTGGTTTTTAAGGCTTTGCGGGAGGCTAGGTGAGAGTCAAACCCCCTGAGGTGCGTGGGTAGGGCGTTCCAGTGTGAAGCTGTTAGAGCTGGGAAGCTCGAGCCACCTGCACGTACTCTGCAGGTCTTGGGTGTAGACAGGTTAGTGTAGGCAGATTGAGCGGGCCTGGCAGAGGTGGGTCGTGAGATCCTCTGGGAAAGGTAAGGGGGAACAAGGTCATGGAGGCATTTATGGGTGAGGGAGAGTATTTTAAAGGTGATCCTCTGCCTAATGGGTATCCAGTGGACCTGCCTTCTGAGGTCTGAGATGTGGTCTTTCCTGGAGAAACCAGTGGCGACCCTGAGGGCGTTGTTCTGGGCAAGTTGGAGCTAAGCAATGTTTTTGCCGGAGGTTCCACCAAGGAGTGCATTGCAGTAGTCCAGCCTGGATCCTATCATGCCCTGGCAATAGTGAGGCCATTTTGAGAAGAGATGAAGGGTCTTGCTGCGTAGATGAGTTTGGAGTAGTATGCAGATGAGGAGGCAATGGCATTAACATGCCTGTCCATGGTGAGGTTGGAGTAAAGGTAGACTCCTAGAGTCTTCACTGTTTGGGATACCGCAATCGGTATGTTGTCGATGGTAAAGGATGAGTATTGCTTGTCGAGGTTGCCTAGAATTGTTGGTGACCCGATGAGTAGAAGCTCGGTCTTCTCGCTGTTAAGACATAGCCAATTGTATTCCATCCAGGCTTGGATGGTGGCGTAGATGGAATTGAGGGTGTTCTTGTCCAACTCATAGTCACCTGTGAGCGGGATGAGCACTTGGGTGTCATCCGCATAGTTGGTGTATGAGATGCCCATGGCATCTGTTGTTTATTCTTCCACTAACATTCTTGCCATTGATATGACAATGACTGAGGGGAAAAAAGAAAAACTGATGTTGGTCACCTTATACTTGAACTCACAAAATCAAGATATAGTGACATTTATGGACATATTAGATTTGATCTTTGAAAATGCTGTTATTGGCAACGATTATGAGGGTATTATTGTTGGAGGTGATTTCAATGCTAACTGTGAATGTGAACTTAGTAACATCGGTCCTCACAAGGTATCTTATAATGAGCGAAGAGCAAATGGGCTAGTTCAACACTGGAAGGATTATTTTGAGTCGTGGAATATGAAGGTTGTCAGGTTTAATCCCAACACTTTACAATATACATGGCACAGAGAGATGTCCTATTCAACCATTAATAATTTTTTCATCTCTGTCAAGTTGTTGAAATTGTGTACTGCAAGTATTTCGGTTGACATGGGACTCAGTGATCCCTGTCTAATTGCTATTGAATTAGGGTTGATATGGGTTCATCTTAATACTGTTCCAGGATTGGCTCTGGTGGAAATAGAGCGTCTCCCGAGTACAATTCGTTGGAATAAATTCCTATGTCATAACCTTGTGGACAGTTTAAGTAAGTTAATACCATATGACCCTGCGGTTCAGTATTCTGTGAAAGATTATGCTTTGCTGGAAAGCTTTAAAAATTACACAATTTGTGAACGGTTTGCATGGCTGTCCAATTCCTATCAAATTAGACAGAGACAACATCTCCATTATTTTGATCCAGAAATAGCTCGACTAAAAAAAGCAGAAACACATTGATCTGAGACACTTGGCATGACAAAAGGTTTCAGTTGGTAAATACAGTGCAAGGAAAAAGCTGATCCTGCAGATTTATAGTCGTACCTGCTGAAACCATCGCTATTTATTACATCTTTAAGACAATCAAAGAATTGTGAAACATCTATGCAAACATGACACTAAATCCATTTGGAAGATGTTTTAAAACCTGATATTGGTACGACTGATAGGAATATGCCAAATAGCATGTCTGCCCATGCGTGGTCACTATTCATTTTAGAAACTTTTAAACTCCCTAATCATCATCAATTTCAACGCTTTGTCAAAAAGAAATGAACCTTTTTATCACGCATCACCTGGTCCATTGACGATGTCATTTGGGCAATAGGCAAACTCAACTTTTCTATGGTCTCAGGCCCGATGGTATCCCTGCATGTGCTTTAAAAACGTATCCACCTTTTTGGGCTAGGATTCTGATTTTAAAATTCGAAAATATTTTCAGTACAAGCATTATTCCGCATTCATGGCATACCGATCTAATCGTCCCAATTCATAAAAAAGGCAATCCTGCTGAACCAACAAATTATAGGCCCATAGCCTTAATGGATGCCTCTTATGAAGTATTTTCCATATTATTGTTATATGAAATGGAAAAACACATAAAATATCACCATATTTTATCCCAGAATCAAACGGGTTTTCGTAAGCAAATAATACGGCAATCAATGCTACTGTACTATCTCATCTTTTGTAATCTTGCAAGAAAAATGAAGTGGGCTCAATTTACAGGGCCTATTTAGATCTGTGCTCTGCATTTGATTGCGTAATTCAGGACATATTATTGATTAAAATGCAAAAGTTGGGATTTTCTGAGACCATCATTCAGTTGTTGGTACTATTGCATAAGGACACATATTTCAAAATTCTTATCAATAAACAAGGTGATGTTACAGAGAACATTCTTACATGCACAGGGGTGAAGCAAGGTTGTAACCTTGCTTCTACATTGTTTAATTTGTATTTGGTCGATATTGATTCCATTTGGAATAATATAATATGTTTTCCTGTGAAGCTTTGCCATTTGAAATTAAATTGGCTAGCATACGCAGACGATATTTTGTTATTTGACAAAATGCCAATGGGACCACAAAACAACTTCTTTTGCTTTTGAGCATAATCTATGCCCTAATGTAGGAAAATCGAAGATCTTAATATTGTCAGGTTGGAAAAAAACACAACGGTTCATCTGGACAATCAACAATATTGTGCTGGAAAGAATTTCTGCACCTAAATATCTGGGCTTTGATGTCACCAATGATTTTTCCCAAAAATATTGTCACGATTCTCTAGCAGCAAAAATGCGACCTCTGACTTCTCAATTAAGGAACGTATTTCAAAAATATTGTACATTTTCTCTAAGTCCTGCCATTCAATTTTACTTGTTGACGATTGAAGCCGTGCTGTTGTATGGTTTTAGACCTATGTCTCCATGATATTGACCAGGCTCTTAACTCCCTTCAAGCTGGCTTGTGAAAGCAAATTTTGGGGTTGGCGAAATCTGTGCCAAATGTATGCATACGCATAGAACTTGGACTATCGAGCTTATCAGCTCGATTTTTGTGGCGTCAGTTAAATGCATATGCTAAAATGTTGGATCCCCTCGAAACTCTATTTATATAGAATTTGCTAGAATACTGCACACACAGCTACTGCATTCAGTGAACCTATTTAAAAAAAAAAAAGAATGGAATGTGCGTTAGAAAGAATGAACATCACCAAAGACGATCTAATCATCCGTACAGAGTATGCTAAAAGAAATTATATTAAAAGGACTGGGTTGAGTCCCATGAGGAAATGGGTTCCTATCAATCATATCAGGAATTTGCATCACATTCGCACAAAAGGTTACCGAGATTAATGTATATCGAGTACTGTCCAGACACAAAAGTACGTGATATATGCATGCGGTTTCGTATGAATCAACTGCATTATAAAGAACACATCATACATTGGATCTCTTTTAGCTCCGAGGGATGTCGATTTTTCAAAGTAACATCACAAAAAGAATCCATCAAGCATTTGCTTATTTACTATAGCCATTTTGAGAATGATAGAATTGCTTTCCTGGGGGATAAGAATGTTATGAATACTGATTTATCACGGGAACTCTTGTGGGCAAAATGTATGAATAATTCTCACAAATCATATAGGTGTGCATTGGGACAGTTACTTTTTCAAATTGAAACTGAATTGCTACAAAAAATGAACTGTGTTGTAGCTGACTGAAATGTATGCCCTTTCTTCCTATTTATAGGAGGTGAATCAAATTGGTTATTGAGTTGTTAACGAAGTATTTATATTGGTACAAGACTCATTTTGTATTACATGTGATGATTTGGAGGGGCTTTTTACGTAGTGAATTATTGCTTTAACCTTGAGTAGACTTGAATTGCACTGTTTGCGCAGGGTGAAAGTGATTTTAACTTTGACGGGATCACACATTTATTTATTATGTTAATTTGAGTCTTTTGTTTTTATATAATATTTTGTGATGGTGTGAAAAGTTTCTTGTAAACTATAACACACTGTATTAATAAGGAGATCCGGCTCAAGCCTGAGAGGAGCAGGGAGACCATTCCAGAGGGAGGCTCCTGCGGAGGGGAGAGATCTACCCCCACTGTCTGCTTAGAGAAGTGGCTGATCTGCAGAGAGTTGGAGCTAGAAGACTGAAGGGCTCTAGCAGGGAGGTATTTAGGGAGAGAGAGTTGGATGTAGCGGGGTCCCCGGGCCCAGAAAGCCTTGTGGATGATGCAGAGGATCTTGAACTTGATCCCAGCAGCAACCGGGAGCCAGTGGAGAGATTCTAGGGATGGAGAGATGCGGTTCCTGGGCTTCAGGCCAAGGATAAGTCTTGCAGTCCCATTCTGGATAAGTTGAAGGGGGCACAGAGAGGATAAAGGAAGGTTGGGAAAGATGCTGATGCAGTAATCCAGTCTAGAGAGGATCAGAGCTCTGTAGACATTGGGCCTCATTACAGCCCCAGCGGTCCGTGAAGTCAGGCGCCGGAAAAATGTAAATCCCCATTCCCAACTGAGTGCCATAGGACCCAATGGGAAAGGGGATGAGGGAAGCACCGGCACCGTTAATAAAGGTGCCAGTGCTTCTGTGATAGTCTGCGAACGGGTACCGTCCCGCCTGCCAGGTCTAACCTGGCGGGAGGGACGACAAACGCTCGCAGACTCGCGGTGTGCCGGTCCAGCAACACGGTGGCAGTATTTTTATCGGCACCGTTGTTACTGGACCAGCACATTTGTAATGAGGCCCATTGAGTTTCTGGGTGAAGGTGAGGAAAGGGAGAATGCCCCTAAGGAGGTGCATTGGCAAGGTCCGTGATGTGAGGAATGGAGAGAGAGGAGTAAAAGATGAAACTCACAAGAGGATGAGGGGAGGGGACCCATAGAGGGTGGCCAGAAGGTAGGAGGGAAGGAGGAAGATGGGGTCCCAATGAGAAGGATCCACAGTCCCTCAAACTTTAGTGCTATTCTCTGGAACTTAACTTGGGAACCTGAATGCTTTACCTACTTCCATCGGTTTGCTTGCGTTCACCAATTCTAATTCATGTCCTCATATTCTCACCTCTTGTTTGAGGGGGAAAAAATGAAGGATCCTCAAGTCACCAGCATGCATCATATTCTCCAGGGAAGTGCACTTGCACCCCATGTGATACATTCTTCAGACAAGCAATTCTGGAAGAAGTTGAAAGTTGTCTGGGTGTCCCTGGCTCTCTTGCACTATACATGATACTTTTTTTCATCATCGTCAACCCCAAAGCAAACCCCTCCAATTTGGACTACCTCAATGTCATCTGTGTGTACTTGCCATACGTTTTCTTGTGCTGTCATGCCCAAAGATTCAATTATCTTACTTTCACTCTCGGATAACTCCGAGAGCCTCGGCTCCATACCTTCAAAGTTAGAGTTGTTTATCTTGTTATCCTGTAAGGTGCCTAGTGGGGTATATATCATAAAGTTGACAACTCACGCAGGTAAGTCCAAACTCTTTATTGTGGATTCAAGTTTAAAGCAATGACTGCTGTTTCTCTCCAGGCTTTCTCTATCTGCTATTCAGGCGCCAACCATCCAACCATAACTATTCCATTACCAAGAAAACATGTTCCAAATAAGAATACCACAGTGAGAAAGGGGAAGGGATGGATTAGCCTGCATGTAAATAAATATAAAGAGAATGCACTTTACAACAGCATTCCTCAACAAACCCATCTGCCCCTTCACTTTCTCCTTCCCCTTGGTCTGGTTGTCCTCTCCAGAATCCTCCTTGCTCGTTTGCACTGGTTGCCCTATGTGCAGGCCTTTAAGTGCCACTCCCTCCACTGTGGCGTGCCGAGAAATCCAGCAGGAAAGTATTCCCATAAAACAGAGGCTACCCTTCTCCTTCCAAAGGCACCACTGCCAACCCGTCAGCCCCACCACACAGCTCGTCCTACAGATGTCTCGTCTCCATCCCCCAAGTCTCACATTTACTTTATCCTTACTGGCAAGTGGCAAGTGGCCACTGTCATGTCTGCTCATTCTGACATGATATGTTATGTTAAGAGAATTTATTAAGTACACGTTCACCTGTGGGTATCATGACGCTGGCAGAGTAAAGAGAGCAGCCTAGCCTGGAATCAACCACTTAAAAAAGAAAGGTTTTCAAGGCCTTTCTAAAGCTGTGATCATTTTCCAAACTCTTCAGGGCTAGGGGGAAGGGCATTCCAAAGCCGGGCTGCAGGGACAGAAAAAGAGCGGTCGCCAATACAGCAGCAGCGGAACACAGGAACAACAAGGAGGCCTGCTGTGGCCGAGCGCAGAGCATGAGGGAGAGTAGCGGGAGAACTTTTCACAAAAATATTCAGCACCTTGTGCATGTAGGGCGCGATGGACCAAGCATAAAGATTTGAAAGCAATACGATGGGCCACCGGCAACCAGTGTTAGTACCGGTTTGGCAAGAGTTATTAACTGCACAGGTAATCTCTGTAAGAGGATCAGAAGAGATGTCCTTCATGATAGCCAGAGGAATAGGGTCGGCGGGAGATCCAGACTGAATACGCTGAATTCTGTAAATAATGAAAAAGAAGACCAACCATCAAAAAGTGTCTGGCTCATAGGAGCACATATTGCAGGCACAGTATCTTGGTCAATAACGCTAGCTATAATAGCCTGTGCTATATTAATGCACATTGTATCAATCTTGGTCATGAAAGATTGAGCGAAGAGATCACAGAGGTTTTGCATAGGCACGGCTGCCGGAGATAATGAAGCTGCAGACGACAAGGACCTCACACAGTGAAAAGTGATTTAGGTTGGCAGATGGCAGATTCAACTTTCTGAGTGAAGAAAGCTTTTTTTGCTGCTAAAATAGTTGCAAAATAGGCAGACGCACAAGATTTATAGTGTGCTTTTAAGATAAGTTCATATGACAATTGCCATTTGCGCTCAGCCTGCCTCATAGTGAAATGGAGCAGTTTAAGATGCACCGTGAACCAGGGTTCTAAAGGGAGCCTCAGAGGCTGAACAAGGCGTAATGGGGTTTCTAGGTCTGCAGCAACACACAGCAAGTTTGTAAGCCTGGATAAAGTAGAAACAGATGGCTCACCGCCTTGTTTTCTGATAATAGATATCAGATTGGGAAGGTCAACAGAGCGCCAGCCACGTTTCAGCTTTTTCAGAGGAGCTATCTTTTGGTAGATGCAACACCCCTTCGCCAGGAAATGCGCTGACCAAAGTACTGGTTTCACCAAAAGGGTGCTAAGGAGTCCTTCCTTGGCAAAAATCAAACCCAAGGTATTACCAAACTTGTGAGTAGATTCATGAACGAGTTGGGTGAGACCCAAATCAGACAACCCATCAAAAAAAGAACTATGTGTGGGAGTTTGGGGTTTATTAAATTTAAGATTGAAATCTACTAATACCACAAGATTCGAAAAACGTATATGTAGTTCAGCCAAGGTATCAAGCAAAGGCCCAGGAGACCAGTACTAGAGCCCGGCTGATGATAAATAAGCAGAATGTGGGGGATAAGACACAGAAGCATAGAGATTCCATAGCCAGTCTGTGAGGGAGTTGAAGCTTAAAGACCTTCAGGAATTCTTTATAAATGACCGCAACCCCACCACCCAACTGCAAGGGTTCAGGGGGCGGTCAGCATGAATAATGGAGTAGCCATCAGGTATAGCTTGGATCAAGATGCGCCGAAATTTCCTGTAGCCAGGTTCCGGTTAAAAAGAACAAATCAGGGAGGCGTCAGATAATACCTGGTAAATGTCTGCAAGCGCCGGGATGGAAAGTGTGTTAAGGAGCAGCATTCTAAGGTCACCTGCAGTCGATGGCTGCAAGGCAGGTAATGAGTTGATGGTGTTAGGGCTAGGGTCCAGCAAACCCACCCAACCAGCCGGAAAGTAAGTGATAGGGGGCCAAGGAAAGGAGGTCTGCCAGAGTATGAAGTATGGGCCCATCCAGCCCGGAATGAGCACAGTCGGGCTTGCCTTAAGCGCGTCTTGCCCGACAGTGCAATGGGGGGAATCTCTGCTATTATTCCTGGGTGAGCAAGGTACTTCACTGCATTAGAACTCATTTGTCCACATTGCCATAAATTCCTATACTTATGCAAACATTACATCCAGGCCCTCATGTCTGAGAGCATCACTTGGACCATGCAATGAACGCGCTCTGGAGAACCTAGACTATGCAGCCATTTTGGAACTAGCCAGGCTGTGCCCCCAAATGTTAAGATCCATGGATAACATAATATTGATATCTGTTTTATGCTTCAAATAGCCTGAATGAGGTTTAGGCTTCATCTTAAAAAATTGGCTGGCTTCTTGTTCTTGTATAATGAATTTCCAGAAGACATATTTATTTTCCCTGGGGATTTCAATATACAATTCCTCACTGATAATATCCTATGGATAGAAATAGCTGAGTGGTGTGATGCCTGGAACATTTTATATGCAGTCTTTTTTGCACATCAATGAAAAAAAGGGGTCACAATCAATCAAATGATGATTTACTGGTGAGGTCCCATTATGGTCTCTATTGATGTAGACCTAGAATTAGATATGGTGCACCAAATAAAGATGCAATAGCTGTTATTTTTTTTAAACAATTGAGGAAATGGCAACTTGTTATTTACATTTTAGATTTTTAATCCATCTGCCCTTCTGTGATATTAGGGCTTATGGAGTGTAAGGCACTCATGGTGGCAACAGTAAAGACAGATACAAGTGATTACAGTTCAAGGGTGTTTATTAAACTGTATAAATGGGTGAGACAAACGCCTAATCTAAACCTAAATCTAAGATGGGAGCAAGCTACGGCCATCAAATGATAATAAGGCAGTCCTAGTGGCGTCTTGTCAAATAAAGAAGGCCTATACTAAAAAAAAAACTATTGCCAATCCTTACCTCCAAGTTACAAAATAGTATGGGATAATGTTCACTAGAAAAGAAAGAAATGTTCACAAATGATAAGTCACGTTTTTAGCACGGGACAAGGCGGGACTCGAGCACAGCACACTCCTGGGCTTCTCCAGCACAAGGCTACAATTCGTTTCAGCGATATCAGGACCTTCGGTGGTTAATTGTCTTTTCTACAAAAAATCTCTTGCCTCGCCAGGGCCTTATCTGTCCAAAATCACAAAACAAAAAGTTCCTTTCTGTATGTACGTTGGGTGATGACTCTTCACCCTTGGACTCCCCTCTTCCGGGCTCAGACCGTTCTCGAATGTTAGCCTCCCTCTATCGTGTTCACTGCAGCCTTTTACTCAGAACATTTTACATGTATTCACGAGTCTCAATGTCTTTTTAAACAATCTTTCCCTGTGGACATCCCTCAGCCAGGTTCACTCTGGTCAACACAATGTTCATGGGGTTATCGAACTTCATCCCATTTTGCTAGGCATCCCTCAGAAACACTTGTGTATAGGTGCGTAATAAATGCTATATCATATCATATCAGCCGGGTTCACATTTGCCATTTACACAGTTCCCTTTGCTTCACACAATGCAGGAATTACTTCCCTTAGCTTTCCTCTCGGTCAAAGACTTTCGATTGTACAAGGGCCTTTACTTGACCCTTGTATGATCACTTTGACCTCTTACGTCAGCTCTCCTAGAGCTTCCTGGGATTTGTAGTTGTAACAAACGGGGACCAACCAGAATCTTTCGAATGAGTGCCCACGCTCAAAGTGTGCACTTGTGCTCTGCCTTTTATCCCTGTGAGCAAGGGAAAGGACCGTCAGGTGTGCGTAGTTATTGTCAATTTCCTGACTCTGCCTGACCCTTTTGTTGGGGCATGCCAGGTAAAGGGCTCTGGTGTTAGTCTGTTGTCTTTCACTGTGTGAGTAAGTGTTTGAGTCAGAAAAGGGTGGGTGGCAGAGCTTCTGCATATCCTACGGGGTATGATGGGGAAAAGGTGTTATAAGGAGGGGGTACCGTGTCTCACCCATCGGTGTCCCACTTCCACTCCCCGCGGATGCCCCATCCAGGTGATCCTCCCGCACTGGTCCACCCCCAAGAACTGAATCCAATAGCAATGGCCGTGTCCTGGCCAACTGGATGACAGATCCCTGGGGACTAGCGGGTGAGACACCTTCAGGTTTTTCACATACCCTTCCTCCATGCGATGCAGCCGTATTTGTTTCACAGGGGAACCGGGAAAGGAAATCTACATTTCCCTGGTCTTTTCCTTTTCAGTGTTCCACGGTGAAACAATAGGGTTGTAGGTCTAGAAACCATCACATGACCCGAAGGTTGGAGTCTTTGCGTTGGCTAATACAAACTAGGGTTGGGTAATCTGGAACGAGTGTGAACTTTCATCCTAATAGGTAGTAACTAAGATGGATAATGGCCCACTGATGCCAGGGCCTCTAGTTTATTTCACATGGGAACAGATTGCGACTAGCCAATAAGATGGGGTGTTCCAATTCATCCAAACCTGGGACAATACTGCTCCTAACCCTGTAAGGGAGGCATCATTCTGTAATACAAACTCTTTAGAGAAGTCGACTACCTTCAGGATTGGGTTCTGGCACAAAGTCTGTTTTAAGGTGTTATAACATATATCATCCTCGTCATTCCAATGAAGTTTCTGGGGTTCGGCATTCTTGGGTTGATCTGTCAGCCTGGCTGTTTTGTCCGAAAAGTTGGGTATAAACCTATAGTAATATCCTGTTAACCTGAAAAAAGCTCTAAGATCTCTTTTGGTCTTGGGGGTTGGTGTATCTAAGACAGCTTTCACCTTCTCATGTTGAGGCTGTACATTCCCATTCCCTACATAGAAGCCAAGGTAGTTTATGGCTGACTGGCCAATCTGCACTTAGCTGGGTTAGCAGTTGGGCCAGCCCCTCTGAGAACCGTCTTGATTGTATAAAGATGGAAGAGATTGTCCTCCCAAGTCTTACTATAAATGACAATACTGTCAATATAAGCTCCACAGAAATAGGAATAGGGTGGCAGGATTTTATCCATGAGATGATGGAAAGTGGTTAGCGTGCGGTGTAAGCCAAAAGGGAGGACTTTGAATTGAAACAGTCCTAGAGGTGTAAAAAACACAGTCTTTTCCTTATCTGGCCAATATACAGGGACTTGCCAGTACCCTTTGGTTACGTCTACGGTAGATAGAAAGTTGGCTGCTCCGAGTTTATCAATTAGGTCATCGATGTGTGGTATGGGATAGGCATCGAAGTCTGAAATGGCATTAACTTGACGGAAATCTATGCAGAATCTCCAGGAACAGTCAGGTTTAGTGACCAACACGATAGGAGAGGACCATGGACTTGAAGAAGGCTCGATAATATTGGCTTTCAACATTTGGTTGACTTCCTCAATCACTATTGATATTGATATTGATATTTTATTTATATCGCTCTCGTACACAAGTGTTTATGTTTACGGGCTTCTGGGAGTCTATACGGTTTTAAATAAACCACTTTACCCATAGCTGTTCTAGTACAGTGTAATATGCCTTTTACTCTTCCTGGTTTTTCTGAGAACACATCGTGAAAGAGGTAACTACATCCTTTAGATCTTCTTTTTGTTAGAAAGCTCAGGAGGAATTAAGTCAAAGTTATCTATCTCTTTGAAAACCAGACAAGCTAGTACTTTGGCATGGGTGGCCGATGGGGTCTCTTTCCACTCTTTCAAGATATTTACATGATACAAATGGACCTTCTGTTTTCTGTCCAGTTCGGCTACATTTTAGGTACAGGTTCCCATTTGTTGTAACATCTCATAGGGTCCGTGGCACTTGGAGACAAGTTTGTTTTCTGAGGTGGGTAAGAAGACCAGTACATTCTGTCCTATGGAGAATGATCTTAAGCAGACCTTTTTGTCATAAGTGGATTTTTGTCGGCTCTGGGCCTTTTCCATATGAGTACAAACTAGACCTCAAACCAATTTCCTATGTTCTTGCATTCTGGTGGTGGTTTCTGAGATGGGAATGGGTGCCTCTTCTCGTTCCTCCCAGGTTTCCCATAGCATGCCCAAGGCATCACCAGGCTCTCGACCATAGAGCAGTCCAAATGGAGAAAAACCTGTGTAGGCCTGAGGAGGTTTCCTTACTGGAAATAGTGAGCACTGGATCATTCAGTCCCAGTCTTTCCCGTCCTTATCTACCAGTTTTTGTAAAATTAACTTCAGAGTTTTATTGAATCTTTCTACCAAGCCATCCGTTTGGGGATTGTACACAGACGTTCGCAGGGTGGTAATGTGGAGTAGCTCTTTGACTTCTGCCATAAGTGTACTCATAAAATTCGAACCCTGGTCTGTTACTATTTTCTTGGGAAAGCTGACCCTGCCGAAATACAGTAGAAGTTGTTTAAGGATTTGCTGTGTGGTATTATTTCGCATGGGGAATGATTCACGATATTGGGTTGCATAGTCCGCAATCACAAGGACATATTTGTTGCCTAGCCTGGATGTTTCTAGAGGTCTGTAAGGATATTTGGCGTGTTACAGTACAGAGTACAGCACTACTGCACAGGTAGCAAACAGCACAGAGTACAGCACTACTGCACAGGTAGCAATTTTTTTTCGCAGCACCACCACAAGGGTGCAGTGCATTGCTATATGGGTTACCAGATTAACAAGGAAAGACAGGCTATTCAGTCAAAAACGATTTTAACATATAAGATGCAAATCTATTTTTACAGTTAAAAGCACACGTGCTCATTTAAAAATGCACACTATTTTTCACCTGAAATGCCTATGGTGCGAGAGACACATTTGAAAATTAACAGCTAACCTATTAACCATTAACCTGACTGATAAAACCTTATTTAACATAACCCACTAATAAAATGTGTTCTCCACTGCAGAATTAGGCATACTCTGAAAGCCATTTAAATATGTGTGCAGATTTTTTTTCTTCTCTTCTCTGCCTGATTCTCCGTGTTTTTGTGCACAGTAACTGCAGGAAGAAGGAAGTCAGATTTGCAACAATTGCAAATGTATAAGGGAAGCTATTGTTGAGAGTAGGAGGATGAGAGATGATGGATTTCATTGGGACACGTCATACAGAGGGCTGAGATGAAAGTTTTAGTGGGCAGTATCGGGGAAAAAGACAGGCAGACATTTTTCTGCACTACTGGGGAGAAGACCTGGCTGTGGGACTCCTGACTGAATGCAGATTCCTGCGTCCTGCTGCAGTCGAGATTGGGGAGAGCTGAAAGAAGGACCTTTCCACTGGCTGAGGCATTCCTATCTGCAAAAGCTGAGAATTCCAGGCAATGACCCCGGTTTGAGAAGGCAAGCGTTCCTTTTTGCTGGAGTTAGTCTTCAAGGGAGTCACATTCACAAAGAGAACAGCCAAAGAGAACAACTAAAAAGATAAGGTAATGAGAAGTGTGGGAGCTGAGTGTGTACGGTAATATGCAGTCAGTGTAGGATTCCTGTGCGTGTCTTAATCAAATACCAATGTTGCAATTTGTGTTCTGTTCTCCGCCACGCTCTTTGCAGTGTGTCATAGACAATGCTTTTACTGTACCATTTTATTTATTTCTGTAAAGAATGAGATCGTGTTTAAATGCAACTTTTATAATACAGAAAAATATTTGAAAACAGACGGGTGGTGTATTTACTATTTACCATTACAATGCCGATGATGTGGGGAGATTTTTAAACAGTGCAATGGTCATTTTAAGACAGATGTGTGCATGTCAGAATCAGTATGAATAATTGTGAGTGACTGTAGCATAGCTCGTTGGAGGTACATGAGCCAACGGGAAGAGAGACTCTCTGAACATAGCTCCCTACCGTATATAAGGTAGTGGAAATTACCACAAGACTACCATATATAGCTCTCTGTCGTAAATAAGTCAGTGAGTTCGCCCATGGTGGCACACCAACACTATCACTGAAAAATGTGGTATTCCTAAAATGTAGGTCTGGGGTCTCTCTAGTGATCACACGAAAAATCTAAACAAAGATAAGGGATTCTGGACATTGGGGCCACAAATAAAACAAGGGAATTATGCTCACCAAAATACCACCAACCACGTATACCAAATATGCAGGTCTGGGTGCTGAAATAATGCATGTCCATTGTATTATTGTTGCACATGGCCAAATCTGAATACAAAGAGTGATTATTGCTAGGTTATTTTTCGGCGGTAATAAAATACCGTCAGGCCCCAAATCTCCACAAAATACCCAACAGGTCCAATTATGTGCATCCCGATTCTTGAAAAAGGGACTTCTATGATTGGCAACGGGTCCAGAGGGGCAGGTAATGGGATGTGTGTGCCGGTTTTTTAACATATATCGCATAAAGGATAAAGGTCTTTATATCGGCGTGGATACCTGGCCAATAAAACTTCCCACTAACATGTGCCTGGGTTTTAGGTTGTCCTAAGTGCCCCCCAATAAGATGGGAATGCGCAATCTCTAGCACGACCTTCCAGTGGCTCTTGGGTATTACCAACTGTGTTTTACTAAGCCTTCCATAGATGTCTCTCTTCTATAAAGTAATCCTTGTTTTAAGAAGAAAAATGTGCTTCCTTTGTCTAAGCCTTCTCCTTCTGGAATAGCTTGCAGAAAGGCTTCAGCGAGAGCTGGATCATTTCACTGGGCGAAGGCTAGCTCGGGATAGATGACAGGCTCTTCTCACTCTCTTTCTTCGATGTTAAAATATTTATCAGCTTCCCCAAAGCCTAAGGCATCTCTTCCTGTCTTATCTGTTTTCACTTTCTTTAAACTGAGGAAATAGAGCCCTTTACAAAATTCCTTGAGCAATTTGATCTCCACGACGTACTCTAAAAGGGATCTCACCATGAGTCTGTAAGAGAACCTTTACATCTCCCCGGAATTCAGGATCAATGCCGCCTGCTAAGACCTCTATCCTGAACTTCCACGCTAGGCCAGATTTTGGGGCCAATCTTATATAACACCCCGGAGGGGGTATCAAGACCAATCTGTAGGAATCATTCCTCTTTTCCCAGGGGGATAATAGCTTCCCTACTGCTACAGATGTCAAAACATATCTATTCCTTGGTGGCATTAGAAGGGTTAGAAGCTCTCTGACTAATTAATTGAAATTGTAGGGTTTCCCAATTAGTTTCAATTGAGTCACATCCCACGCCTAACACCATATGTAAGGAACTCATGGTGGCAACAGAAAAGACAGACACAAGTGATCACAGTTCAAGGGTGTTTATTAAACTGGATAAATGGGTGAGACAAACGCCTAATCTAAACCTAAATCTAAGATGTGAGCAAGCTACGACCATCAAATAATATTAAGGCAGTCCTAGTGGTGTCTTGTCAAATAAAGAGGGCCTATACTAAAAAAAAGCTATTGCCAATCCTCCTAAGTTACAAAACAGTGCGTGATAATGTTCACAAGAAAAGAAAGAAGTGTCCACAAATGATAAGTCAGGATGTTATAGCCCGAGGTCTCCCTTCCCGACGTTTTTAGCACGGGACAAGGCAGGACTCTTGAGCACAGCACACTCCTGTGCTTCTCCAGCACGAGGCTACAGTTCCTTTCAGCGATATCCGGACCTTCAGTGGTTAAGTGTCATGATCTCTGCTTCCAAAAGATCAGGACTTGCCCGACTCCCTTGGAAGCAGACCCATAACCCCGGTTCCGAGTGCCAGCCAGTCCCAATTGGGACCTTTTGGACCCTGTCCTGGCGCAAGTGGCACCAGGCTCATAAAGATGCCCAGTCCCAGCGCTGGAAGCGCCGGGCTCATAATGCTTGGGTGGACTTACCTGCAGCAGACCATGCTGCTTACTTACCTGCCAGTTGAGCGCCTGATCCTCTTCTGTTTGGGACTACTTTTCCTGTTGGGTGGGGCAGGAGCCACTCCCTAGGTTCAGAACACTGGAACTCTTCTGGAAAGCAGGAACTCTTTTCTCATCTAGGCGAGGCTGTGGAAGGGGACACCTAAGCCCTACAGGAGGCTATTTAAACCACACCCGATGGATGAATCTTGCTTTGCGTTATTATGCATTCTCTGCAGCAGAACGCTCATCGTGTCTTCTGCTTCTGATCCTGGGCCTAAGGGAACAAAGGCTTACCATCCTGGAATCCAGTCTTCAGCAGCACCTGTAAAGACAAAGAAAGAACAGGTTAGCACTACGGTCTTCAGTGGCAGCGCATCTCTTACCTGGTCCATCGGCTGTCACCAACGTCTCGCGCTGCATTCCGGCATCTGAAAGACAAAGGCTTACCTACTCTTCGCATGCTCCGGAGGTCTTCGCACTGCATTCTGGCATCTGAAAGACAAAAGCTTACCAGCTCTTCGCACGCTCCAGAGGCCTTCGGCGCTGCATCCCGCATCTGAAAGACAAAAGAAGGTGCGTTTAAAGAAATTGGGCAACTTTATTACTCACGTGCCATTACTCCTTCCCACGCTGAATCCAGTGGGTATTCCAGCACCCTTCAGCTTCTCTAAAGCTCCGAACTTGTACCTGCAAGATAAAAGGGACAGTTAGTGCGCATCGTGGAGCAGGCTACAAGCGCTTTCTTACGTGCTTCCAGGCGCTTCTATTCCTCACGCGGGTTCGATCCTCAACTCTCATCAGCCCGCCATCCGCCATCGCCGGAACCCTGCAAAACAAGAGATATCATTACTAAAGACTTTTAAGACATTTGAAGTGCCCAGAACTTACCGTTCGTGCAGTTAATGACGGACAGCAGTCCTCTGAGGTCAAGAGGCCTGCACCCTTATCCAGTGAAGAAACTGGTTACGGCACCCTGCCCCGAGGCAGATGGAGAGCTCGGCGTTCACTTACCTAAGGTGAGGGCGTTAACCTTTGGGGTTCTACAGGAGAAGAGAAAGGGAAGAGGAGAGAGGCACCCAATAACCCCAGTTCATTAATCCCATATTTTCTATCTGCCGACATCTTACTCTTCGAGTCAGACACACAGTGCACAGAGGTCCAGCCCAAAGAGCCAACCGTGTGTTACACATCACCTTTGAAGATACGGCATTCACCCAGTCAAACCGGCGCCTCTGCGGGAATCACGCGAGCATTACAGAACGCAAAGCCAACCGCAAAACTCCCATCCAGGCGCTATGGAAACCTTGGATACCAACCAGCTAGCCCAGTTACTTGGGGAACTAAGAGCAGAAGTGCATGCAGCCCGTCAGGAAACGAATGCTCTAAGAAGGGAACTGATTATTTCCAAGGAACGAACAGACGATCTCGCTAGACAATTGCTACAGTCACAAGCCGGACAAACTCTGTTACCCGCATCAGGGGCAAATCTTCCTTCAACATCCTCTACGAACCCAGTGCAGATCAACCTACCTGGGAATGTACCTCTGGCTCCGCCCGAACGATTTTCTGGTGACCCAAAGAGGTTTGCAGTATTTATTAATCAGTGCCGGTTGCACTTCTTATGCCGGCCAGCAGCCTTTCCAACTTATCAAGCTAAGGTAGCTTTCGTGCTTTCGTACCTTAGTGGCAATGCGGCAGACTGGTCGATCCCTCTAGTTAATCAAGATGATCCGGTTCTCCATGATTTTCAAGCTTTTCAGCTCAGTATGGAAAAACTGTTTGCAAGACATTCACAGGGGCAGGCCTTGGACAATGAGCTCCTTTCATTGCGATAGGGTAATCAAGACCTTTTGGCTTATATTGCGTCTTTCAACAGACTGATAGTGGAAACTCGATGGCCTGAGGACAAAAGGATTACGCTGTTTTATAGAGGTCTACGTGGAGAGCTCAAAGATGTGTTAGCCCAAGTAGTGAATCCCCCGCAAGACTGTTCGGACTATAATGACTTAGTCGTTCAAATTGACCACAGACTGCAGAACAGGAAGGCCGATCGTTCCAAGTTTGATGCTCGAGTATTTTCCAAACCACCAACTCCTACCAAAGGAGTAGACTCCGGGGAACCCATACAAATAGGGGGCCTGAAAGGACCACTAACACAAAAGGAGCGGGAAAGGAGAAAACAGCTGCAATTATGCCTCTATTGCGGAAACTCGGGGCACTTTCTTCGAGACTGTCCGGTGAAACCAGCCAAGAAGGCAGTAGGAGCTGCAGTTACCGGGGTCACAAACTCTGAGCAGGGAAACAACCTCGCCCGACAAGAATAGAGGTCCTCTTGCCGAGCGTTAAAACCAGTTCCGTGACCTCGCATTTCGTGATACCTATGGTCCTCATTAGCCCTGAACATCCGGACCGATTACATGCGATTGAAGCTTACGTCGACAGCGGTGCCATCGGCAATTATGTGGATCATGAAATGGTTTTGAGGATGAATCTGACTCTTTGTCCAAAGGCTGTAAAGGACGTCATTACTACGGGGGATGGTACGGAGATAGCCTCCGGACCAGTAACGCATACCACCCAAGAAGTGACGCTAGTAAGTCAAGATGGACACCATGAGAAGATCGTGTTCGATGTGATCAAGGCCACTCAGTTCCAGATTATTCTAGGAATTCCTTGGTTAGAGAAGCACAATCCTCAGATTGATTGGCGAGCAAGAACGGTTCAGTTTCCAGAATGTGTCTCTACTTGTCACCCTCGACCTGGTGTTGCACTGGCAGCAGTTTCCTCGGAGGCTCCCCAGTTACCTCCTGAATACTTAGAATTCCAAGATGTTTTCCGGAAGGATCAGGCTAACTCGCTACCTCCTCATAGGTCTTATGACTGCCAGATAGACCTGATACCTGGATCTACTCCTCCTTGTAGTAGAATTTATGCCCTCACCGAGCCTGAGAATCTTCACCTCCGACAATACCTGGATCAATACCTAGCGAATGGGTTTATTCGTCCTTCCAAGTCCCCTGCTTCCTCAGCTTTGTTCTTCGTTCCAAAAAAAGAAGGGGACCTTAGAACTTGTATAGATTATCGCGCCCTGAACCAGATCACCGTTAAGAATAGATATCCGTTACCTTTGATCCCTGAACCCCTGGACCAAGTCAGAAAAGCATGCATATATACAAAGCTGGATCTTAGAGGAGCTTACCACTTGGTACGAGTAAAAGAGGGCGATGAATGGAAGACGGCCTTCCGCACCAAGTATGGGCTATTTGAATATCAGGTCATGCCCTTCGGACTTTGCAATGCCCCGGCCGCCTTTCAATATTTTATGAACGATGTCCTCAGAGAGCTCATAGATGTGTGTGTTGTTGTTTACATTGACGACATCCTCGTTTATTCTTCATCGGAAACTGAACATCGGAAACACGTGAAAAGGGTCCTCGAGAGATTGCGTCAACACAAACTTTTCGCTAAATTGGAAAAATGTGTTTTCAACGTGACTGAAGTTGAATTCTTGGGATTCATATTATCACCTAGCGGAGTGCGTATGGATTCAAAGAAGGTCGATGCAATTCTCAAATGGCCATCGCCATCCTCCGTAAAAGGTGTTCAAAGCATGTTAGGCTTCGCTAACTTTTACTGCAGGTTTATCCCCAAATTCTCTCGAATAGTCCAGCCCATCACCGCCTTGTTAAAGAAAAACAAACGTTTTGAATGGTCTACCGAGGCGGAACAAGCTTTCCAGAATTTGAAGACTAGATTTATCTCTGCACCGATCTTAAAGCATCCTCGCCCAGAACTCCCCTACATCGTTGAAACTGATGCTTCGAGCCTTGCCATGGGGGCAGTTCTATCACAAAAGGACCCAGTAACCAATCAGTTGCATCCCGTGGCATTTTGGTCCCGCAAATTCTCGCCTCCTGAAATTAATTACACTATTACTGATAAGGAACTTCTAGCTATCAAGTCCGCCTTTAAGGCTTGGCGGCATTATCTTCTGGGGGCCCGACACACCGTTACTGTGATTACAGATCACCGAAACCTGCAATATTTGAAAACCGCAAAAGCTCAATCCTCTAGGCAACTCCGTTGGGCGCTATTCTTTGCCGAGTTTGACTTCATAATTACCTATCGACCTGGTACAAAAAAACGGTAAAGCTGATGCCCTTTCTCGGATGGGAGTGGAAGAACATTTGATCAATCCTAAACCTGTACCTATCATTCCCGAACAAAGAATTCTAGGTGTAATCACCACACAATCCATAGAGGAAGTTAAGGATAAAGCCAGGCTACTGGTAACTCCAGCAGACATACAGAATTGGCATCTGCAGGGAAAGGACTTTACGGTGAAGGACAACCTATTATATTTCCAAGAACGGTTATACCTGCCCAGCACAGATTTACAGAAAAAGGTAATCTCTTGTTATCACGATTCTTTAATGGAAGGACATCCGGGTATGACCAAGACCTTGGAAAAGATCAAGCGCTACTTCTGGTGGCCGTCTTGGAAAAAAGATATCAGAGACTTTATAATGTCCTGTGGAGTATGCGCCCAAAACAAGAGTCAAAAGGAAAAACCAGCCGGCCTCTTACGCCCTATTGACATCCCACCTCGCCCTTGGCATACGCTTTCTATGGACTTCATCACCGATCTACCTCCATGCTCCGGATACAATACGATCCTAGTAATCGTGGACCTATTCTCCAAGATGGCGCATTTCATTCCACTCAAAGGCTTACCAACAGCAGCAACTCTTGCCCGAGAATTTCTCGAAAACATCGTCCGACTGCACGGTTTTCCTTCAGTTCTCATTTCGGATCGAGGTAGTCAATTTATTTCTCATTTTTGGCGAAGTTGCTTTCGGTCGGCTCAAATTGATGTGAGACTTTCGACCAGCCACCACGCTCAAACCGACGGACAAACCGAGAGGACCAATCAAACTCTGGAACAGTATTTGCGCTGCATGCTACAACAAACTGAAAAAACTTGGAAAGATATCCTTTGGATAGCCGAATATGCCTACAATAACTCTGTCCACTCGGGAACTGGGAAGACCCCGTTTTTTCTTTTATACGGTAGTCACCCTCGAACCTCGGAGTTGGATCCACTCCAAGATCTTGGAACACCAGCAGTAGACCACCTGCATTCTACAATCACCCAAGTCTTTAAGGAAGCCGTTTCTCACCTTCAAAGGACTAAAGAACAATACAAGAAAGGAGCAGACCAACATCGGAAGGAAGCCCCCCAATATCAAGTAGGAGATCAAGTCTGGTTATCCACCAAATATCTACCTCTAAAAGGACCACGCACATTCAACCCAAGATACCTTGGTCCCTATTCCATCACTACCATAGTAAATCCAGTAGCGGTCAAGTTGGACTTGCCCCCTCACATGAAGATACATCCGGTCTTCCACGTCTCTCTATTAAAACCTGTGCAACCTCAAACCCGACTAGCTAAATCTCCAAAACCTATTCTAGTTGATGGAGAACTCGAGTTTGAAGTCAAAAGCATCCTGGATTCCAAGATCTCCAAATCTAAACTATTTTACCTGATTGACTGGAAAAGCTACGGTCCCCAAGAAAGATCCTGGGAACCTGCAGAATATGTCCACGCCCCTCGTCTAATCAAAAGATTTCATCGAACATTTCCTAACAAGCCCAAACCCCCAGAGAAGCCCGTTTTGGGAGGGACCTTGAGGGGGGGGGGTGCTGTCATGATCTCTGCTTCCAAAAGATCAGGACTTGCCCGACTCCCTTGGAAGCAGACCCATAACCCCAGTTCCGAGTGCCAGCCAGTCCCAATTGGGACCTTTTGGACCCTGTCCTGGCGCCAGTGGCACCAGGCTCATAAAGATGCCCAGTCCCAGCGCTGGAAGCGCCGGGCTCATAATGCTTGGGTGGACTTACCTGCAGCAGACCATGCTGCTTACTTACCTGCCAGTTGAGCCCCTGATCCTCTTCTGTTTGGGACTACTTTTCCTGTTGGGTGGGGCAGGAGCCACTCCCCAGGTTCAGAACACTGGAACTCTTCTGGAAAGCAGGAAGTCTTTTCTCATCTAGGCGAGGCTATGGAAGGAGACACCTAAGCACTACAGGAGGCTATTTAAACCACACCCGATGGATGAATCTTGCTTTGCGTTATTATGCATTCTCTGCAGCAGAACGCTCATCGTGTCTTCTGCTTCGGATCCTGGGCCTAAGGGAACAAAGGCTTACCATCCTGGAATCGAGTCTTCAGCAGCACCTGTAAAGACAAAGAAAGAACAGGTTAGCACTACGGTCTTCAGTGGCAGCGCATCTCTTACCTGGTCCATCGGCTGTCACCAACGCCTCGCGCTGCATTCCGGCATCTGAAAGACAAAGGCTTACCTACTCTTCGCATGATCCGGAGGTCTTCGCACTGCATTCCGGCATCTGAAAGACAAAAGCTTACCAGCTCTTCGCACACTCCGGAGGCCTTCGGCGCTGCATCCCGCATCTGAAAGACAAAAGAAGGTGCGTTTAAAGACATTGGGCAACTTTATTACTCACGTGCCATTACTCCTTCCCACGCCGAATCCAGTGGGTATTCCAGCACCCTTCAGCTTCTCTAAAGCTCCGAACTTGTACCTGCAAGATAAAAGGGACAGTTAGTGCGCATCGTGAAGCAGGCTACAAGCGCTTACTTACGTGCTTTCCAGGCGCTTCTATTCCTCACGCGGGTTCGATCCTCAACTCTCATCAGCCCGCCATCCGCCATCGCCGGAACCCTGCAAAACAAGAGATATCATTACAAAAGACTTTTAAGACATTTGAAGTCCCCAGAACTTACCGTTCGTGCAGTTAACGACGGACAGCAGACCTCTGAGGTCAAGAGGCCTGCACCCTTATCCAGTGAAGAAACTGGTTACGGCACCCTGCCCCGAGGCAGATGGAGAGCTCGGCGTTCACTTACCTAAGGTGAGGGCGTTAACCTTTGGGGTTCTACAGGAGAAGAGAAAGGGAAGAGGAGAGAGGCACCCAATAACCCCAGTTCATTAATCCCATATTTTCTATCTGCAGACATCTTACTCTTCGAGTCAGACACACAGTGCACAGAGGTCCAGCCCAAAGAGCCAACCGTGTGTTACACATCACCTTTGAAGATACGGCATTCACCCAGTCAAGACCGGCGCCTCTGCGGGAATCAGGTGAGCGTTACATTAAGTCTCTTTTCTACAGAAAGTCTCTTGCCTCTGAGGGCCTGATGTGTCCAAAATCACAAAACAAAAACTTCCTTTCTGTATGTATGTTGGTTGATGACTCTTCACCCTTGGATCCTCTCTTCCTGGCTCAAACCCTTCTCGAATGTTAGCCTCCCTCTGACGGCCTCCCTTGGCCCTGCACCCTCACCTGCCAGTGAGGCAAAAAACCTTGGGGTCATTTCTGACTCCACTCTCTCCTTCTCTACTCACATGTCGGATATCTCTAAAAAGTCCCATTACCAGCTGCACCTCCTCAGAGGTACTTTACCTTTTCTCACCTTCCCCCAAAGGTTCACCATCTCCAGAGCCCTGGTTCTCTCTAGGCTGGACTACTGCAACATCCTCTTACTCAATCTACCTACTTCTACTCTCCGCCTACTAAAACTCATCCAGAACAGAACCGTAAGACTTATCCTTGGCCTCAAGCCCAGGGACTGCATCTCTCTGGAGCTGAAATCCCTTGACTGGTTACCTGTGGCTGCTAGGATCAAGTTCAAAACCCTCTGCATAGTCCACAAGGCTTTCTGGGGCCGGGGCCCGCACAATTTACAACGCTCTCTTCCTAAATACTCTCCTTCCAGAGCCCTACGCTCTGCCTCCTCCATGTCTCCATGTGTGTGAGCCGTTTTTCCAAGCAGAGATTTAGGGGTAGATATTTAGTATCCTTTGCAGGTGCCTCCCTCTGGAACAGCCTCCCTGCCTCTCTGTCTGCCTTGAGCTGTAACTCCTTAAGTTCCGAGAACTCCTTAAGTTCTGGAAACTCCTCAAGACCATCCCTTTCTCTTCCTCTCTCCCTTTCCCTAACACTGCTCAGTTTTTGCTGACTGGTCACCTGGCTCACATCCAGAGCCTCACAGGTCCCAAGCTCCCCTGCCCGTCTTTGCACTTGCCTCTGGGCCTCTGCACCATGCCCAGCACTACTGCACTTTCAGCTTTCTTTCCATGAGAGGGGTAACCCCCACTGCACTTCAGCATACTTTCCATGAGAGAGGTAACATCTCTGCACTTAACCCTGGGGCCTACTGGACTGGGTGCACTTGTTTCCCCCTCCCCTCCTCCCTTGCACCTCCGTCTGTACACTTACATGACCTGAATTTTCTAGGCCTAGTAAGTTCTGTCTTTTCTCCCTTTGTCTCCCCTCCCAAATCTGGTTGCGCCTGTTCTACTTCATGCACTTGCACTAAGTGAAATGTTGTCAGGCCTAGTATGCTTTTTCTTTGTGTTAGATCATTCAGAAACTTCAAGACCTAAGAATGACTACAGTTTTTCCCTTGCTCCCTTCCCGCCTTGAAGCGCTTTGAAGCACTTCACTTGTACATAAGCACTATACAAATTTACAATTACAATTACTACAGCCTTTTACTCCGAGTATTTCACTTGTATTCAGGAATCTCAATGGGCCTCATCACGGGTCTGGCGGGTTGCCGCCGGACTCGTAATAGTTTACCAGCGATTGACTTCCCGGTGCCACCGGGCTATTACAAGTCCGGCGGCCGGGAAGTCAGGCGCCAGTACATTTGTTAATCCCCATAGAGTCCCATGGCACTCTATGAGAGTGAGGACACAGGAGCAACGGCACCATTATTAACGGTGCCGGTCCTTCCGTGTCAAGTCTGCCTACTGTGGCCCGCTGCACACGACAGGGTCAGACCTGTTAGGTACAGCGGCTCCGGCAGGCAGACTTGTAGTTTGCCGGTCCGGAAACAAGGGTGCCAGTGAGCTTACTGGCACCCTTGTTTCCAGACTGGCAACATTGTAATGAAGCCCAATGTCTTTTTAAAGAATCTTTCACTGTGGACATCCCTCAGCCGGGTTCACTCTTGTCAATACTATGTTCACAGGGTTGTTGCACTTCATCCCGTTTTGCAGGCATCCCTCAGCCGGGTTCACATTTGCCATTTACACAGTTCACTTTGCTTCCCACAATGCAGGATTTACTTCCCTAGCTTTCCTCTTGGTTAAGGGTCAAAGACTTTCGATTGTAAAAGGGGTTTTAATCGACCCTTGTATTACCACTTTGACCTCTTGCGACGGCTCTACCAAGGCCTCCTGGGATTTGTAGTTTTAACAAACGTGAACCGGCCAGAGACTTTTGAACGAGCGCCCATGTGGCGCCGGATTACTCTGCAGCTGGTCTCACCCTGGGTTATTTAACAGTTCTGAAACACAAAGGCTTTGTTCTTTGATTCACATTATGTTACCATTTGCAACTTTTGCTCAACACAGTTCTGTTTACTGTCGGCTCTCCCTCTGACTCACCAGCTGTGATGAACCGCTTTGTATTTCTTGTCTCTGGAGTCAAGGACGGTTCTACAGTATCAAGTGTCTCTCTCCCTGACTTGGTTATCAGTAAAGGAGGGCTCTGTGCACCGTTGACATCTAATACACCACACGCTAGCTGTTGTTCCCGGCCTTATGACTCCTTTTATATCGGCTCCCTGGGTCTGGGTCGAAAAGGGTAAGGGCACTTCCCTCCTTGTCGTCCTTTCGGTTCTCGCCGCCTTTCTCCTCCTCTTTAACTGCCGTCCTGGAATAGCTTGCTCGTCGTGCAGTCTGCTTTGCTCAAAGTGTGCTCTTGTGCTCTGCCTTTTATCCCTGTGAGCAAGGGAAAGGGCTGTCAGGTGTTCGTAGTTATTGTCAATTTCCTGACTCTGCTTGATCCTTGTGTTGGGACATGTTTGGTGTTAGTCCGTTGTTCACTGTGTAAGAAAGTGTTTGTGTCAGTAAAGGGGGGCAGAGTTTCTGCATATCCTACGGGGTAGGATGAGGGAAACAGTGTTACAAGGAAGGGGGTACCACCTCTCACCCGTCAGTGTCCCACTTCCACTCCCTGAGGACCCCCATCCATGTGATCCTCCCACACTGGTCCACCCCAGGAACTGAATCCAATAGTGATGGCTGTGTCCTGGTCACTTGGATGACAGATCCCTGCGGGCTAGCGGGTGAGACACTTTCAGGTTTCTCACATGGAGTACCAAACCCTCTTCTCCTATCTAGTTTAGATGCAGGCTTTCCGGGTTCCGTATCACGCAACAATCTCTGGCACCAAAAATTGTGAGCAGATGGGTCTGTGGTCGTGACCAGCAGGAAAAGCTAGAGTTATGCTGAGTGTATCCTGGACTTCGTGCCTTCCACCCCTCTAATCTGACTGTAACCTCATTGTTCCCTCCTCCTACTCCAAAAACTGTCTGGTCCTGTCTAGCATCGCCCTGGCTGGCTTGGCCCTTCCTTTTCTTGATGTCTATGCCCTGGTCTTCCTCACAATCTTCTTCACTTCTGACCTTCTTCGCTTTCTTTCCACGTACCACTTTTCAATCTCTGCTTCTGTGTCCTTATGTCTGCATATTATACTTGGCCCCGGTTTCCATTACCTCCCCATTTCCTGTCTTCTCCCATGTACATTCTACTTCTGGGTTCTGTTGCCATTTCCTGCTCCTGGACCTATTCTCCTTCCGATGCCTCCCCCTAAATCAAGCCATTAATTCCCATCATCTCTTCTTATTCTGTCCCCTTCTAAGTTGTTACCACCTCCTCCTTCTGCTTATTCTTTTCACCACTGCCTTCTGTCCAGCCTGCTCTATCAATTTATCAACTCCCACTACCTCCTTTGGTCCACTCTTGCCTCTTGATGTTATCACCTACACCTTGACCTTCTTTATTACCACCACCTTCGGTTCACTCTTTCCTCTTGATGTTACAGATTTCGCCTTTACCTTATTCCCTGCCATCTCCTTGTCCACTCTCCCCGAATGATGTTACCAACCCCTCTGTGATTTTCATCACCACTACCACCTTACATCCATTCTCTCCTCCTGAAGTTACCAACTCATTCTTGATCTTCTTCACCACCATCTCCCTCTGTCAACTCTCCCCTACTGATGTTGCCAACTCTTCCTTGACCCCCTCAGTTCTCACCACCACCTCCTGCTCTTCACTGCTGCCACCTCTTCAGCCTTTTCTGTCTCTCCTGCCACTGTTCCTTGTGTTTTATGAGTGTTGAGCATGGTTTTTGTTTCCCTACTGTCCGATTATCTCCTGAAGGAGATAGGAAAGAACTAAAGAAGAGAAGGGGGGTAGCCTTAGCCTCGCCTCAAAGACCCATCTCACCGAGAATAATCTGAGAGGTGATGCTCGACCAGATACGGGAATACCATATTGATTTAGAGTTTGAAGACCAACATATTCTCACCAATATTCTCAGACTCTGGTGAGTCAGTAGATATAAGGGTAACCGAAACCCGCAAAAGGACGCAAGGGACCGGCCACGACTCCTCCTTACTCTATAAAGGCCCACACCTCAAATGCCCATGCCAGAACTGAGTAATGTGGCATGGTGGAGTAAGGAGGCGGAGAAAGGGGTGACATGTTTCAACAATGTTTTATCTAAGAAATAAAGAAAAGAATCTACCTCTCCTGGATCTATGTGATTACTGCACAGACATTACTGTGACTTTGAAAATTTTGAATCGGTTACAACACATTTTTGCTAAATTAAATCAGAGGGGAGCCCCCCTGCAGGCTCCCCCTCACAGCCCCCCACTTTATTGTATACCCCAAACCCACCCCCATCTATAATTTTGCCTACATTTATTGTAACCGCTTTGACATTTTCTTTGTCACAGTGCCTGCCTGTCTGCGCACTAATGGGGCAATACCCCTATCCCCATCTCTAAAGGGTTATCCCTACCTAAACAAATATGAACTTGGGCGCTCGTCATCAGGATGTTTGTCCAAATAAAAAGTGTCCGTCCTCTGTCCAAAAACCTACTCTAACCCTACCACTAATCTACAAAACGTTTCAGCATTCAAATGAAAATAGTACTAGGAGAATGACTCCCTTCTCCTGGTGAACTGACTCAGTCTTTATCTCTTTTCCAACAATCCTTTGCACTAGCTTCTGATTAAAAAAAGAGTGTACAGTCAGGAGAATGACTCCCTTCTCCTGACCCACCTTGCACAGCCTTAAGGGCTGTCTTGGGATAGTCTTTGGCAATAGTCCTCAAAAGTCTCTTCACTTTTTCCCAAGGGCTCCTGGAAGATTGCATTACAGTTCCAACCGTTCTTCTCTGTCTTATGACGTTATGAAGATTACCTCCAGACAGCTCTTGTTGTCTAGTATCCTCTTTAATCCTACTTGGATAACCACTGTGATGAGGGAGATTGCTCCCGATGCACTCTTTAACTCTTAGATCTTTGTATATCACTACTGTGATGAGGGAAATTACTCCTGAGGCTCTCTTGTCTCTTGGTTCTCTGGGTGTCACTACTGTGACAAGAGAGATTAATTTGGAGGTTCTCTTGACTCCTGATTCTCTGGGTATCACTACTATGACCAGTAAGATTACTCCAGAGGTTCTCTTGATGCTTGGTTCTCTGGGTATCACTCCTGTGACGAGGGAGATTATTCCTGAGGTTCTACTGACTCCAATTGTTCCTTTGTCAAGAGATACAAGGCCGGTGCCACACCCAAGAGTGACATGACCCCTTCTGTTTCCCCATAAGGCACAAGACCCTCCCACCTTTCTGAGTCCTGATAGCCCGATCACTCAGCCCCCTCCAACTTGTGCCAGATCTTGTAGTGCTTTTGTGGAAATCCCTGCGTACGGTAAACCCTTTGTTCCAATGCCATACAGGTATCTACTGCGATTTTCCCATTTGAGATGTGCGGTTTAGTTGAGGTGCCACAGCCCTGTGCCACAACATGTCTAGCTGCACCAATTGCTACTGCCAAGAATAATTTATCTTACCTACCCACTTGCATCTCCCGCATGTACTCAGTACCAAAAAAACGGGATCCATAGGAATCTATACCTTTAGTATAACGGAGGAATGTGTGGCCACTTTGGATCAATACTTTTGTATAACAGGGCAGTCCCATACTGTATGTATAAATGGGCCAGCAGCTATTCGATATCATAGGCAGTCAGGTGTGGGCACCTGGCCCTATTTGTGGAGCTTTTCCTGAGAACAGTACACTCTGTGTATGTATTTCTGGTGTGTTAATCACAGCTTGAGTGGAATAATGTACCCCCTGGTGTGTGTAAGTGCCTCAGTCCAATCCACGCCTCTATGGGACCCAGAACCCGGACCCATCTGTCCTTCACCTGCAGTTCGGCCGGGGATGTGAAGGAAGTTATCACTTGCTACAGTGTAGATATAGCCTTAGTTGGGATCACTTCCATCATCATAACATTCGCTTCCAGTGGTGATTGGGTTGTGACTGCTCCTAGATCCAGCAACTGTGCCTGCAGAGCATGTGTCAGCTGGAGGTAGCAGTAGTGTTCCGCCTGGGGTAGGCCATTGTTAGTCAGAATTGCATGCAGTACCCTCTGGCACCACCACATACAGTTAGGACTACAGGTGTAAGCAAAACCAACCTTTGGTATAAGTCTATACTACACAGTTTGTGGTAGCGAGCTGAGCAGCCAGGCTTACCTCAAGAGGGAATGTGAGAAGTACAAGGATGTTACACAGAGGTCTTACAATCACAATGGTTCAAGTAGACACTTACACTCAAGGTTTCTTGGTAAAACACTTATTAATTTATTACACAGTCATTTAGAAAACATTCACTAGAAGGAGGCAACTTAATATTATACACAAATATACTTCAATACCACACCAATAAGTTTCTGAGTAAATTAGGCTCCCCTGAAATAGGAGTAAAATGGCATTTCAGTTACTTTGAAGGTTGTATACTAATTGACCTTTTCACAATTGACCTCGGGAGAATTGACCTAATTTAGAAGGTCAATTAGGACATATATATGCGGGCGGAAACCCCCCGCACCGCCCAACCAATCAAAAACCTCCCGCAATCCCCCACCCAATCCCCTTATATTATTTATAATCCAAAACCAACCCAATACATAAATAAAATAAGTAAAATAATATAAAGGTCAATTGTGCATAAGGTCAATTAGGACCACTATTATTAGGTCAATTGTGCAAAGGGTCAATTGTAAAAGGTCAATTTGGGTAATACCACTTTGAATGGGAGTAAAAAGGCACAAGTTAATAGAACAGATCACAAATACTTTCTTAGGCAGTGCAAATAGTTTCAGTTCACTAGAGGACTCGATGCAGTTCAATACGCCTTGGCCTAAGTCAATGGACTAATGTCTTGCTTAAGAAAGAGCAGTTCTTGTAGTAAACAGTAAAGTCTTTGCCAATGTTCTCAGAAGTAGTTTGTACGAAAAAGAATCATATGTTGGGTCACAAGCTGAGTAGGCCTGCAATTTGGGAAAGTTCCACGAACTTTCACAGCGAGAGGTAAGTTCTCTCAATCGGGTTGGCACAGTACCTTAGTATGAAGAAAAACATGCAGCTGAAGACGTTGGTTCCTGGCAGTTCCTGCAGATCTCACTGTTCCTGAGTCTCTGTCGTGGGGACAAGAGGGAGGATGTCAGGGGACTCCTGCACTGCACAGGGACAGGTCAAACAAGCTGGCAAAATGGAAGATCTTCGGTTCGAGTAGCTGTCGTCAAGCTGGTGTCTTTCCCTCTGGTTAATCCTAACTAGCTCTGAGAATGGTATCCCGGTGGCTTACAAGTTGAGTGGTCCCACCAACTCAAAGGAAGAAGTTGTCCTTGAAGGGGCTTCTCTGTCGAGATGAACTTGACGATTCGGAACTGTAGCAGGGCTTCACTGGGCAAACCAACGGTCCAGGAGTTACAGCAGCCGTCCTCTTCCAGCTCGTCTTCGGTTCTTTCGTTCCAGTGGTCGATTCTGCTTTCCAGTCCAAGAGACTCACCTTTTAAACAGTTTTATCCCTTTCATTCCAGCCTAGCTGCCACTCACCCAGCAGAGTGGGTGTCCTTGCCGGACAGTCAGCCAGCCAATCACGCCAGAGTGCATTTGGGTCTCGTAGGAGACTAAGCACAGGGAGTTTCCGGCACCTCCCTCACTTCCTGCCTACCCCAGACACTCAGACACCAGAGGCGGTCTTCAGTCCTGAAGCCCACCAAAGGAATAGAAACAAAGGGACCAAACATAGTTTGGCGAGCAGAGACAAACTCTAGAAGGACCTTTCCAAAAAGAAATGGCGAAAAAAGAAGACCAGGACCCGTTTAAACAAAGGGGCTTAAAGCGCCATCTTGAAAAACATAGCTTCTGTGATTTTTAGCTACCGGTGTTCGCAGTCGGGAAAAATGATGGTAGTTTATTGTAAAACCACTGCCACCAGCCATTTCGACAGGAAAGGGTAGCATTTGACTGCTACATGAGTTTCTAGACATAGGGGATACTAGGTAACCCCTTCAGCACTCTTTAGGAAGATAGTGTGTGCTGGGTCTAGGAATTTAAAAAGACTAGTAAAGTCAATTTAACCTTACATTCTGTGGGAAACAGTAGCTTATCCCAGAGAAGGTATTTAAACCTTTGGAAAGTCTAAAAAGACATCCCTGTGTCACTGCACTGAGGGTGCTGTGTAACACATATGAAAAGATGCCTATGGAGTTATCTTAAAACTCCATAATCAACGAACACAAGAGTAAAACACACATCAATATACATGAAAGAGTGGGAAAAAGGCCCACACTCTTTCCAGGTAAAGAAAATCAAGTCCTCCAAAAACCAGCAAAGTTGCTGAGGGTCTCTAAGGTGGAGGGAATCAGCACATTTATGAGGATTCTCCCTAACAGCCATATGTCTGCGGAGGCCTCTGGAAGGGGATTACCCTCCCATCTGCCACAACATCTTTTAGTTGGGCAAGGTTCCTGTCCGCCCATTTCCAGCTCATGCCATATTTTCTGACTTCGATTAGTGTCTTGTTATCCCGCAGAGTTGTTTCTACTTCCAATTTTATGATCCGAGCCCATCTTCTGCAATACTGTGTCCTTTATGCAAAAAACCAGCTGTGAGGCTTTGGGTCGGTTAGTCACCTTTCCACCTCCATGTAAATATTGCCACGGCGTATTTGGCAGGATCCTTACTAGCTCCAATATGTGGCAGCATTGCACCCTTATGCAGCCAATAATTGGTGACCATTAGTTGCAACATCCAATAGTACTTCCTAATATTCGGTAAACCAATGCCCCCTTCCCATACCAACCAGTAGAGCGTCTGCAATGTGATACACAGTTGAGCATGTTGCCACAGCAGCATGCTAATTGCTGCTTCTATCCTGTCAAAGTCCACCTCAGGGATGCCATACTGTGTATTCTGCACCACGTATAAGAATCTGGGGAGCGTAAGCATTTTGAAAACAGTCGCTCACCCAAGAAGGAGCAGTGGTAGAGTGGTCCAGTGAGTTGTGTCCCCCTGTAAGCGTTTGATAATTGTTTACAAGTTTTCCCTTGAGTTAATCCTAGCGGATTAATGCAAATGTGTATGCCTAGATATTTGAAAGAATTTTGCTTGTTCTGATAGCCGTGCCCATCCAGTATCTCATGTACCCTCACCTGTATAGGAAAGAGCACAGTCTTATCCCAATTCACCCGCAGGCCATTGCAGGCCTCAAAGAATCCCAGGATTTCTATAATCTGTCGTATAGAGGTTGCCCGAGTCCCCAGCAAATAAAGGTAGAATGTCGGCATACAGGATCACCCGCCATTGGGCCACGTCAAGCCCATCCAGCCTGGGTTTGATCGAAACAACAGCGCCAGGGGTTCGATTGCTAATGCAAAGAGTTGGGGGGGAGAGAGGGAACCCCTGCTTTGTGCTTTTTCCCAGTGGGAATTCCTGAGAGGAGTGGCCATTGACTCTGACAAATGCCATTATCTGATGATAGATAAGCTTCACCCACCCCATATATTCTTCACTGAATCCCATTCCCCACATCACCTCCCATAAAATCTGCCAGGAGATCGAGCTGAACGCCTTCTGGAAGTCTATTGACTCAATCAAACTGGCCCTGTTGATTGCAACATGTACTCAACAAATGTTCATTCTAGTGGAGCGCCCCGGCATGATGCTGCGCTAGTCTGCATGCAGCAGCGACAGCATCACCTGGAGCAGGCAATTTGCTAATACTTTTGTGAGAATATTTGCCTCGCTGATAATCTGCAAAATGGGCCTGTACGACTCACTATATGTGCAGGGTATATCTTTCTTGGGGAAGACCACGATCGATGCTGACTGCAGGTCGGGGGGCAGTGAGCCCTGTGCCTTGCTATGAGTAAACATTAGTCGCAGCGTCTCCACAACCTTTTCCGCTTATATCCTCCACACTTCCACGGAAGCCATTCAGGCCCAGCGCCTCCCCCGATTGTAAATCATAGATGGACTCTGTGATGAATCCTGCAGAGTCATCACAAAATCCCAGCCTAAAGTCTCCTCCCATGTGTGCAGGGAAAGGCAGCCGCTACCTGTTCCTAACCCTGGGGGTGGTTTCAGGAGGGAGGATCACATGGGAGAGAAACAGCTGGCGAGGAAAAGTGCTGTATTCATCCTCTTCTCAGGATGAAATTTGCATGTTGGCTCTCTCTCCCAGAATTACCCAAAGTGACAAGTACAAAGAACTTTTTAACAAACATAAAAATGATACACAGGGGGATCAGGAAGTTAATATTGCAACTTCCAGTAGTTATGATTATACCTTATGTTTAGATCTAAGATCCAAGGGGAAAACATCAACTCCTTTAAAAACCCTCCCTTCAGTGTAAATCCTCTACATCACCCAAACAGATTGAATTAAGTAATGAAAGAACAAACAATAACATTATGGACTCTAAGTCCCAGTACTGAGATGAGGAAGAGGGTTCCTGAGTAAACTGTTATGAGCGGTCTAGTTGTAATGACCAACACCTGAGCGGTACCTTTACACATTTAAAAGCCCTTTGGGTGCGGGCGAGAAAGAGGCAGCAGGGAAAAGCAGAAGTTGAAGTTGCTGTTGTGGCGGCAACGGGACACTGTGTAAAAGAGACGTGGCAGAGGTCGGGACTCCTGGGTTAGGCAGAGGACGTGCAGCGGGAAGCAGTATTGAAACCAGCCACCCCATGAACAGCTCCGGTATTAGATTTTCACTGGAGAGTGCATGGAGCTGCGAAAGCTCCATTGAAGATCAGTGCGAGTGGCGGAAGACCGACACAAGCTGTCAGATACAAGGTCCAGAAAAGTGAAGCAGCAATAATGTTGAGTCAGAAGGAGATGCCAGGTCATACTGGTGAGTTGGTCTGAAGAAGGTGACCCTGGAGAGGTCTGAAGGAGACCGCTGGGTAATGATCATTATTTTGAATACCAAACAATTGAATTAAGGCAAACTGGGCGCAACTCTCCTACAGAGGGATTCCGAATAGGGGAATATTGTAACCTGCATTGCCAAAATCAAAGAAAAGTGATAAAAAAGCAAACTGGGTGCAACTCTCCTACTAAGGGAATCCAAACAGGGGAATATTATAACCGGCTTTGCCAAAGCCAAAGGAAAGTGATAACAAAGTAAAGCGGACACAACTCTCCTAAGGAAGGATTTCAAATAGGGGACATTGTAACCCACTTTGCCAAAGCCAAAGAAGGTTGGGAGTGATACCAAGGCAATTTGGATACAATACTCACAGAAAGAGATGTCCAGAGGGATAACGTTGTAAACCACATGCCAGCAGCCAAAAGGTTGTACTGATAGAAATCAAAGACCGCAGTAGCAAAGCCCTCCTTGTAAAAGGATCGATGACTGTAACCTGCATTGCTTAAGGCAAACAGATCAACAAGAGAATAATTATCCTTTTGTGAAATATCCATTTGGAAGAAGATGTAAGCCAGTTGTGTTAGAAGTCAAAAGACGGACCAGAGAAGCAGTTGTTGGTTCAAATCTCCCCACTGATGATTCTAGTATGGAGGGTTTGGAACAGCTCTTACCTCAGAGTACAAATTGTAGCAGGAGGAGTTTTATCCTGGCAGGCAAGTGTACCAGGAAAGGGACAAATTGTAATTAGTCCTGGCAGGCAGGTATAGCAGGAAGAAGATGATTAAAAGTACTGTGGTTCTGGTCAAAGGTTGTGGTGGAAAAGAAGTGTCAAATCATGTTTAGATGCACTGTTGCATAACGAAAGTGATTGTTGAACCATCCTGACTAAAGTATTTCTTTGAGTTACCCATCCGGACTAAAGTGTTACTTATAAAGAAGAAGTTTGAGGTGCTAACCAGTGATTGGCCTTTAGAGAAAAGAACACTTGCATTTGATTTCTGAATTTATGTTTGAAGAAATAGAGTTTTGGTTTACCAAACAGGAGGTTGTGGAAACGTTAATACTTGTGTTGAAGTGTGAGCAAACATTTGAACGCGGAATAGTAACTTTGCCAAGTGAAAGGATATATTGAATGGAAAAAACTGTATAGTCTAAATTGATTGGAATCTTTGTTGTTGAATATAACTTTATATCCTACATTGAGTGGAACTTTGTTATAGAACAGAACTGTCTTGAAACTGAACTGTGTTGCTGGAAATCCTTAATTAATCCAGGGGAAGGGACTCAACCCTGGCCACAAGGATTCATGTTAATAACTTTTGAGTTTGAATTTTTATATTATTTTGTGGAGTTTAAAACAACCAAACAATTCCTGCATAGTTTTGTTGTGTATATAAGTGTGAGGGTCAGATACATTTTGGACATTAGGTCATTTTTCTTTAGTCTTAGTTTGTTAGGCAGGGTTATCCTTGTTAGGCTAGGGAAAGATAGGCAGTTGCTTCACCCATTTTTATTTAATAAAATGGCAACTTGTAAGAAAACGATACCTATGTTTCTGTCTCGCATTTCTGACCCCTCACAACTCCCCAATGTCCTCTGTTGTGATGTCCCTCTATAGATCCACTTTCTGTTAATCTGTCCACCTTTTTAAGCCAGAGGAGTGCACTAGCACAGATGCCCATTCAGCTGGGTATATATGTGGAGCTTGATACAAGCGTGTGTAATAAGTTGTGAAAGTTTCCCCCATCCCCTGGTCTTTAACAATTGCGTGGACATATCGGGACCCCTCATCTCTGCGCTCAAGCCAGTCAAGCCAGGCGATCATCCTACCCCTTTTGTCCTTCGCTTTGAAGATGTCCCCCTTGGTTTTCCAGTGCACCCGCTAGGCGTCGTCGATATAGCACAGGTGGTAGGCCTCCTGTGCCTTTTTCAGGGCCTGCTGCACCATCAGAGTGGGATCTCTCAGGAAGTACCTTTTCCCTGCCCTTGGTGTTCCTTTCAAGGTCAATGAGCTTTTCGTTCTCTCTGTGTGTTCCGGCTGCCAGCATCAATATCAATCCCCCTCTCAATACGGTTTTATAGCACTCTGTAAGGGTCCTCAGTTCTGCTATGGCCATAGTGTTGTGTTCAAAGTCATATGAAGTTATCACATGAATAACATCCGCTATATCAGGTATATTAACATAGTATGAGTTCAGCCTCCATTCATGATGCTGGCCAGGCATGGAGGCCTGTGAGTATAATAAGAGTGGGGAGTGATCTGATATCCCACGGGCAACAAACCTCACCTCCCTAAACCTATGCAAGGAGCCAAGCAGAACAAAAAAGTAATCTAGGTGGGACATCAAGAGGTACCTGCCAAAGTGGAAGGAATAGTCTCTGCGATCTGGATGCAAGTTCTGCCACAAATCTACCAGGCCCATTGCCCATGCGAAAGCAGCTAGCTTTGTTTGCCCGTGTATGGTCCATGACATCATTGAAGTTCCTCCCAATGAGCCATGTATCGACCATGTTGGATAGCAATCTCTCCTGTACCTTGTGAAGTGTATGCATCTGTAGTGGGGGAGGAGCGTATACATTCAGGATGCCCCAGTGCTTCCCTTGTAGTCCCCCAAAACCAGGAGGAAGGAGCCACTATCATCACTCAAAATTTTGGAAATGGACCAGAGCAAGGATTTCTTGAACATAATCATCACCCCTCATGATCCTGTTGTGTTGCCCGCATAGTACACCCGGGAGTAGTTGGTGTGGACAAAGAATCTGCATTATATCCTTGTAGGTGGGTTTCCTGAAGAAATACCACCTCCGGTTTGACCTTATTAAGCTATCGCAACACCACACTCCTTTTGAGCTTATCCAGGTAGGAATGAAGGGGTTTGTGAGAAACCTGAGGGTGTTCTCCCAAGTAGACCTCAAGGAAACCTTTATTCAGGTGGCCAGGAGAGGGCTGACACTCTCAGATCGCAACCCTGGGGATGGACGGGAGAGGCAGGATCACCTGGGTAAGGGGCCCGGGGTTATTCTCAGGGGAATGCCCCAGGTGAGATGCAGTATTATGCCAAGTAAGGAGAAGCGTACCAGATCTCCAAAGCCTTTATAGGCTACACTACATCTGCCTCACCTCCTCCCATTAAATCTCTCCTACCCAAACTCACTAAACCCTCCAGATGGAACTGAGCCCCTAAGATCCCAAACCCCGTCATGTTCAGAAACTGTCTCGCCCAAAAACCCTGCTTTCCAGTTCCCTATCCAAATACTCCCGGTCACTCTTTTCTACGCCCCTCTGGTCACTATTTCCCATGCTCCCGTTCAGTTCAGACAAAATACTATGATTCCCACAATCCCCTTTGTTCATTTCTTGATCCCAGCTATTCCTGTTTACCCCGCAAATCCCACCAATCCTGTCCTTCTAATTATAATTTTCCAAAATCCCAATCTATTGTGACAGAATACTCTAATTCCTACAATCCCCTCTGTTCTGTTCTACACCCCAGTCATTTTTGTCCATTTCCCAAACCCTATCCCGTAGGATATGCACAAGACCGATTTCTTCACAACTTGATTCCACCATCCTAACATTCACAGAAGGGCACCTCCTGATGGGGTGCACCTCCTGATGGAATGTGGCTTGTCTTCCATGTCTGATTTACGTTGCTCGACTGCGCCCATTCCGGAGGTTATCTTATGCATGGTGTGGCAGAGCAGTGTCACCTCAGAGCCAACTGAGTCAGTCTTTGATTCAAGCACCGACCTGGAATTAGTAATTGCCTGCATGACATCCATGAGAGTTAGCCCACCGGTGTCCGAAGATCGGTCTTCCACTGGCCCCTGGGCAGCCTGTTTGGGTGTGGGTGGTAGCATAATGCTCCATTTTTGCCTATGTGCAACCCTTCATGGATTTTGCCTTTGCCATCTTCCTTGAGGTAATCCACTCCCGGTGTCTGAACAGTTGTGGCTGGCAGTGGTCCGATCCCCCGGTGTGCTTTAGTTCATACACTGTTGTGCACCAGTTTCTACTTTGCAATGCAGCTTATATCTGTGTTGGTATCACTGCCACAGGCACAAGGCCCCAGAGGACCGGGGCCCCAGGCACCTTAACCTCTGCTGTTGACATCAAGCACCCGTTTCACCTCTGCAGGGTGTGAGGCCCAACCGTGAGTGCCTTCATCACACTGTCCAGGCTGAGACAGCCTTGTTTTTCCAGGTGCTTCACACCGCCCTGTGTATACTAACTCATGGCGCTGATGAAGGGCAGTCCGCAGCCCCAGGTCACAGCGCACACTGGGTTCGGCGTGGCATTTTAGCTCTGCTCCCCCACGGACAAGCACATGCCAGTGACTTTGCTAGTTGTGTGGATGAATGTCTTTATAGAAAAATACTTCTGCCCTTTTTTCAGACTTGAAGTCCAGACCTAGAGGTGTACACTTGCGTATGTTTCATATATTTCATTCCTTCCTTGAAGGTGCAATAATGACACTTATTCGGAGTTGAGGCCATGAAATGAAGAGCTCAATCTGCATTTCGTGCCCTTCTAGGAGGACAAGAATTCAGAAGGTGCATATGAAAATCCAGCAACCACATCTTCTGTTTCCACAGCTCAAGCATTTGCTAACAAGGAGTCTGAGGCTACACGCACATGGTATTGGGTCAGTTTGTCTGTTAATTATGGGTCCGAATCAATAATATCCTTGGGGCGATCAGAATACGATGAAAGGGTATTGGTGTCTTCTTTTGCTCCAGTTCACTCTGATTGATCGTTGCAAAGCAATGGTGGTTCTCTTGACTTTTAAGCTGCCCCCAAACCCTACTGGATTTCCTGCTGTTCCCATTACCTGTAGCATGCCGGAACTGCATCGCCGGTTCTTCCTAGCGTGATGGACTTACTCACGTTACTTCGGCGCTTCCTGCTTCCTTCACTCTGCTGCCCGCTTTGTCCTTGCGGCTTCGCAGAGACTTGGGCCACATGGCTCCAGTGCAGTTGCAGGACCACACCGGCCACCTTCCACTGGTCAGAAGCTTGGCTTCCACTGCAGTGCCCCGCCGACTGTTCATGAGTGTCCCCCCCAACTGGAGACCAGCGTTTGTGAAGCTTCATATTCCCAGGTTTAAACTTCCCGGGCTGGGCAACCCGGGATCTATTTGCCATTCCTTTCTCGCTCTTTATTTCCTGTGGCTGGATGCTCTCCAGTGTAAAGTCAAAGTCCTTCTTTACTGTTGTTGAGATCATCTTTATGCCTCCTTGGGGCCAACTCTTCTCACTCTTCTCAATACCATGGTATGGTAACCTGTTATTACTCATCAGGTTTCTTTGGCTCTTATTCGTCTCTTTCATATTAATTTGTGGATCTAAGATGGAAGAGACATTACGATAACATACAGTGATGTTATCAAGGATTTCTGACAAGGTCTTAGTCCCAAGGGGTTAGGGAGTTCCTTCACGGAACAGGAGTCCTTATCCCAATGAGGGAAGTCTTTCCCTGTGAGGTCCCGCTTTCCAACAACCCTAAGGGACCTATTGGGAAGCAGCCTCACCTCCCTAGACTCAAGGGAAAGGGATCCCCCTGGAGAGAAGTTACGAGATCAGGTGTATCATCACATTATGCACTGCCAAATGCTGCTTTCCATGCAGCTGCTCACATCATTGCAGATCCTGATCTCAGAGCTGAATAGGCGTATACCATTACCACAGGAACTGCAGGCCACACCAGTATTGCAGCCACAGGTATGCGCATGCCCGCCAAGAGCAAGGTCCAGGTCATCGAGACAAAGGTCCAAGTTGCCCAGACAACCATATCATGAACCGCCGTAATGCCCACTAACTCTGGTGGAACAGGAACAGGGGGGAAACTACCACAAACCGACTCAGATGATGATCCAAGAGACACTGATTCACCATACTCTATCTCATACTGGGATGACAACTGGGAAACGAGTCAATCCCCAAGGAGGACGTTCCGAAAACCCCCCACGACAGTCAGCATGAGAGGAGGTGGGAGTATTTCATGCCATAATAACCAGAGTGTGCAATACATTTGGTTCAAACCCCATGGAGTAAAAGGACTGCTTTCTGTTTGATCATATGAAAAAGTGCAGAAGGTCAGTGGTATTCATCCCCTTTTTAGATCACATATGGGAAGAAAGTTTCCTCCTAATGAAACATCCGTTCACAGAGCCTGTGTTAAATTGACTTCTTGAGAATAGGTTTAGGGCACCGGACTCTGCTCACAAATACCCTACTGGACAACCCACTCCTGAGTTAGTGGTCTCAGTGGTGGCCAGAAGGAAGTCTAATACACAAGCTACAAGATGTTATGTCCTATCGGACAGTGAGAGATATAAGGCAAATGCCTTCGACAAGAAAGTTCTAGTCACAGGGTTCACAGAAGTAAAGGCAGCGAATACTCTGGCCATAATGGACAGATGTGATAGGGAAATGTGCATTGCATGGCACCTATAATAGAGCATTTGCCAGAGGAGAAGAGGAAGGAAGCCCTACAGATACTCCAGGAGGGAGAAGAGGCTTCCAATCACAATAATAAAAAAATTACCGTAGGTATAGCAGAGGCAGGCTTCAAGCACATAAACAACAGGGTGGTGCTTAGGAAGCAAGGGTGGCTCTGCTGTGTGGTTTTTTAGGCCAGAAGTGTATTCAGATTCACAAGACATGCCATTCAAGGGTGAACAGCTCTAAAAGCCATAAAAACGGATGCGGTCCTGGCAAGGTTACTAACTTCACTGCAGGCAAAGAAACCATTTTGGTCCTTTTGAAGAGTTTTTGTCCGCTCATCCACAACCACCAATGGGGGGAAATCCTACTATCAACAATACCATTATTCATAGGGATTCCAAAAAAGCTACCCACAAGGCCAACAAATACAGAGCATCAGTGAAAATTAGGTGCCATGCTACCCAAAAAGGGAGGCCCAACAAGCAGCAAGCATGACTCATAGGAGGAAAGGGACCACACAAAGCCTGCAGTGGGGGGCAGAATCATAAGCCACTATGTAAACTGGACAAAAATAACAACAAACAGACAAATGGGTGTTGGGCATAGTAAAACATGGCCATTTCAAGCGAAAAGCTCCAGCATACGGCTGATAGAGCAGCAGCCAACAATACAAAACATTGCTGCAACAGAAGGCCAAAAGCATGCTCCAAAAGAAAGCCGTACAAAATGTTCCAAGAAAATACTGGGGAAACCGCATATACTCCAGGTATTTCCTAGTCAAGAAGCTGGCCAGAAAATGGTGGCCAATATTAGGCCTGCGAGCATTAAACAAATGAGTGAAAAGACAAAAATTCAAGAGGATAACCCTGGGAGACATCATCAAAGTGATCCAAACTCATGACCTCCTGACATCAGAAGACCTCCAAGATGCGTATTTACACATACCAATACATAGAGCGTACAGGAAGTAATTAAGGTTCATGTTAGGCAGCGCATACTACCAGTACAGCATCCTAACATTCGGATTAAAATCGGTACCCAGAACCTTCACGAAATGACTTACATCAGTGGCATCCCACGCCAAAGAGCCAAAACGGTCATCATGTATACCCATACATGGACGACTAGCTGGTTCGGGCTGCTACACACGGGCAAGCGACAAAGTTGCTCAGACTCACAGTAGGCAAACTGCAATCTCTTGGATTTACTTTGGGCAGTCTTGCATGCAGCCTTTGAAACAGTTGACTTTTCTGGGTGCTCGGTTTTCTATAGCAACTGCCCTAGTCAGACCGTCCCCGGATGGAATTCTAACAATCCCTTCCATGGCACATGCATTCAGAGCCCCCTGTGAAGTGCTGATCAGAACATTCATGACCCTTTAAGGGACAATGTCGTTTTGCATTCCAACCAGCTCTCCTTCGGCACCTGCAAAGGTGGTGGAGCAGAAGCAACCTGTCCAAGGGAAGGGCAGGAACCATAACACCAAGAAACACTGATTACGGATGGGGAAGGACACCTACATCGTCTATATGTAAAGGGCCATTGTGCAATAGAAAATACAAAACTTCATATCAATGTCCTCTCGCTACGAGCTACTCTTTACTGACGGTCCACAAAGGGAAAACAGTGAGGATACTCACAGACAACAAACCAAAAAGGATCTACATATGGAAACAGGGAGGTATCCGATCCAGGCAGTTGTCACCAACTAAGGCATTGAGCAATTGGCAACAGTACACTCCTGCAAAACATATCACCTGCCAGGGGTCCAAAATACAGTGGCGGACCAGCTCAGCAGCACAGCCCACCAGGGACACAAGTGGGAACTGCACCAAAGGGAGCTCACAACAGTGTTCAGGTGCTTAAACAGGCTAATATAAGCTAAATAGGGGCATTCTTGCTGGAACATCCTCATTGCTCCTCCAGCATGGATGAGGCAGGCGTGGTACTCTGACCTCACTTGTCTGAGGACCGGCCGATGAGCCTGAGGGAGACATCAGACTTATTGTAACAGAGTTAAGCACACATTCATCTCTTCTGTGATAGAATAATAAAACACTTCATGAGAGGCCTCTTCTGTACCTTTCTGCCAGGTAGAAGATCTCCTTCCGAATGGATCCTCAAAACAATCCTCACCTTATATATGAAAACACCCTTTGAGCCTCTAGCAACAACAGTCATCAAGTATGTCTCATGGAAGGCTGCTTTCCTATTAGCGATTAGGTCGACCAGAAGATTCAGAGATTCAGGCCTTAGTGATCAACAAGACTGATCTCCCATCCTATAGTGATGGTGGTGCTCAAGAGGAACCCTTGTTTCATCACTAAAGTACCTATTGATTTTCATATCAGCTTAGCGATCCTACTACTATGACGTTCTTGCAAAGGACTTCCTTACTAGCAGCGGTCGCTCTGCCCTCCTTAGATGTAAAGAGGGCACTAAAATACTACACAGTCAGAATGTGAAGCTTTCACAAAACCGCCTAGCTCTTTGGTGCATTTGAGCCATCAAATAAAGGGGAGGCCATTTCCAAGGAGAGTTTGGCGTGATGGATTAGTTCTGCGATATCCTTCTGTCACACAAAGGCCAAAAAGCCTTTAACTAGGAAGGTCCACGTCCACTTGACTAGGGTGACGGTAGCTTCTGTCTCTGTGTGAGCAGGAGTCGCACTAATTGACATTTTCTGAGTGGCTACCTAGGCAGTGCCCCATACTTCACTAAACAGTAAAGCCCAGATGAGCAGAACAGGGCAGAGGCGAGAGTAGAAAAAGCAGTCTTGCAACAGAGTAAGACAAGCAGTCTTGCAAGGACTGTTTCAGTAAGGTGAACCGCTATTCCAATAGTCATTATGCAACTGTAACTGTGCTGCTGCAAACTCTATTCAAAGCATGTGAATCTAAGAAATATCCATTGCTGGAGAAGGAGTATGTTGCTTACCTATAACTCCAGTTCTCCAGCATTGGTATCTTTCATACACTCACATGCACCCACGTCCACCCCGATAAAGACTGCACCAGGTAAAAATATAAGTATACACAAGACACATGCTTAGAATTTGAAAATGACCCCTGGGGGTGGACCTCAATACTCGATGTCCCAAAACGAGGTGAGTGGATTGCAAAATGTGCCTGCTTTTTCTAGCAGGAAGTGTGTAACTGACGATTACCAGTGTGATGACAGGGAATATTCAAATGATGCAAATATATGAAAGTGCCAATGTTATGGAACTGGAGTTATAGGTAAGAAACCTATTCCTCACTCCAGAGGATACCTTCCTGGTCTCCACCTAACATGTGTACACTCATGGCTCCCTTCTTCGCTATCCTCTGGCTTCCATGTTTAATTTCTCCTGTGGGCAACAATCGTTTTGACTACTTGAGTTCCTACGTACCCGTAGACCTTGGAACCTGCCTTTCTTTCATAATTTCTTTCAATAGAACTTTTCATTTTTAAAATGTCATTATGTACAGCTATGCTATTTTGCATCAATAATAAAATATAAACATTCTTTTTTTATCTGCAAAGAAGGTGCTGTGCATGGAATGCTGCTGCGGACATGCGAATACAAGTCGGGTCAGTGTAACAAAATTACACTTTTGCAGTAATGTTATTCTGGTAATCATTCTTTGTTAAGAGTCTAAAGATTTCTTTGTAATGGGGTATCGAACGACCAGACCCTATGTACTTGAAAAATATCAGTACAAACATAGGTTAATTTATTAATGTAATGATTGCTCGTTCTTGAAGTAGGGTTTTTCTTTCATCAGATTTACTTCATCATTTTACCCAGTATAATAGCATAACAGCTTCTTACACACTTCCGAAACTAGCGACAGTTTGAATCGCGACTTCCGTAGCTCCACAAATGCTGCACATTTTCTCAGTTCTCCAATATTTTTTAATCCGTTTTTTATAGATGGACATTCTTTCCATTGTCTAATATCATTGACTCTTCTACTTACCCATCATGAATTTGCTTGTGCCAGCGCTGGCCTGGGATCTGCTGGACGGTCCTGCACCAACGGTGCTAGCTTTGGATGCTTCTCTCATCTGCGATACTGCTGTCCTCTGCCTTGGCTGAGAAGAAAATGGGTGCCCATGGCCGTTTACATTTTTTAGATACAGTAAACAAATGAAACATTTTCCACTAAAAAACCTGGCAAAAACAAATTGTAGATGAGCACTAACAGGCTGCAAGACCTTTCCTCAGCACTTTCACTTGTTGACCTTTTTAGATTTGCAGGTTCCTTTCAATATCAAACAGCCAGCAACACGTAACTTATTGATTGACCAACTGTAACTAAGAATGGGTGAACATCCCAATGAACAAGCTAAACCAATAGGGAGAGCTAGCAAACAAAGACAATCCACTAACACCAATGGCTTTAGCACAGCTGGAATACTTGCCTTTCCCATCATCCAATGAAAAGGGCAACTATATTGCATTTTGATGATGATCCTGCTTGGCCTATATGGCGAGATGGTACGAGGTCCTTTCATCGACACCCGTTTTTACGACAGTTTTTTTTCCGTGGGATTTTTGCAAAAAAACTTTTTGAAAATGTTTTGGGGGGGGTGGGAAAGGGCATATAAAAGGTTGGGGTGGGGGTCAGGAATAAAACAAATCGGTAGATGACAGATGGTTTTGGGGGGGGGATCACCCCAAAAATAAGAAAAGAAATAAAAGTTTTTTTGGTAAAAATTCAGTGGAAAAACACCCGTCGTAAAAACGAGTCTCGATGAAATGACAGAACCAGCGAGATGAGGTAGTGGTGGCAACTGCAACATATTTGTGTTGAGCCAAAGATATTCAGGTCACTGTTAGCATTGCGGATAGTCGCCGGAGGAACACAATGTCAAAGAAAATGAAAGTATCAGCCCAACCGAGGGTTGCAAAGAATTCCTTTTTGATTTAGCATTGTCTGGCATGAACAATTATCTTAGGATCAGACGATAAATACGTCATGAATTTCGTTGACCTCCACAAGGATGGCTGTTACCAGGGATCTAGTAAAGAATTTTCTCGGGAATCAAATCACCCATGCAAGGGTTTTCAGAAAGATGCACCCATTTATAAACCTTGGGAATGCAATGCCAACATGGAAATACTGGCTGAGGTTCTCAGTGTTAAAAATACTGGTGTGCTCCAGTTCTTTCCCCCTGGTACATGTTCCTACTCTTACCCCTTTACTGCCCAGTGTACACCATTCAATTGAACAAAGCTCTTGTGTAAGGACACCTTACCATAGGACAGCCTCTGCTCCCTGTCACTGTCTACTTAGTAAATCATTTCTGTTCGAAATTACACCCTGGGCCCAATTCTCATTGAGGCGCAATGAGCATGCTAAACAATGCTTCACTGCGCCTTTTCTTGATGCCCAGTTACCACGACTATTTTCAAGTGGGCCTGACCATGTCGCAGTGCACGAGAGTGAACTGCCTGCAATCCGCCTTCTGTGGAGAACGGGCGGATTGCAAAATCTCAGCAGCATTTCCGTAAATATTGACGAAATCGTAGTTTTACGAAAGTGCTGCCGAGATTACGGCAGCACCCATACATCACCCATTCCAAGGAGCACAACTGTTGAAAGGTAAAGAGCAACATTAACATCAGCAAATGCTCTTCTGCAGGCATCAGAAGCAGAAGGAGAGACGTGCAGTCGGCTTCAGTGGAGTGCACATTTATCATAAGGGGATGACAGTGTGATTGATGTCAAATAAAACACTGATCACACTCCAAGCACAAAGGTATTTTCAAAATCACTAAAAACATACACACCTCCAATTTAAATCTGTACAAGAAGGAGACAATGTGGCACTCCTCCGTAACTGTGACACCATTGTGGTGCCGTACTTGGGCGCCACTTTGTGCCGTGTGCGAAACTGGAGGAGTGCCACAGGAATCGGCATGCAAAATGCTGCATACTGAAAGTGCCGGTTGCTAGGTTGGTTTATCGCCCATCCTAGCAACCGGCACATACATTCCGAAAGTGGTGTATTCGTTCCGACTTCGGAACAATGCGCCACCTTCAGAATAGGTGTTAAGTACCGAAAAGGTCGCTAAGGCTTTCTGCGTGCTTTTCGGTACTTAACACCACGTTCAGACTCGAGCCCTCAGGGCCCTATTCTCATTGAGGTACAATGACCCTGCTAAATAGCATGTTACACTGCGCCTTTTCCTGACGGCCAGGCACCACGCTTTATTCTGAAGTGGGCCTGGGCGTCAGCGCAGTGAGAGGCAGCATTTTCGTTAAATAGCATGAAAACCGCAATTTAACGAAACTGCTGCTGACAACACCTGCTGGAATCAGTTAGCTCTCTCCTTCAAGTCTGGAAACCACCTGACTGCTGTGAGAATGCATGTACCCCTACCCATTCCAATTACTCCACTGGCATGCAAGTACCAAACCCACATCCGCATTTCAATTGCCTAACAATGAATGCAGCTGCTAACAATGAAATGCTTTACGTCACCAGGCACAGGTTAGGTGCACATACAGCAGCACATATCTCTACTTTGTTCTGCTCTAGTTCAGTGCCATTTTGCACCCAAAGCACTACATTTTGAATATTACTGTGCCCTTCTGATGTCACTCCTCCACAGTGGCAAAACTGTAGAAAGTAGACCGCCACCAAGCAGGTGCCTTATTTCTACGATAATATTACAGTATCGCTAATGTGGGGGAGTGACACCAGAATAACCCTGCTAAATTGCAGTTCCCGAAATTGCCGGTTGCCAGGCTGGTTTCCAGTTAGTCCTAGCAACTCGTGCACAGGGTCCGAAAGTGGCGCTTTTGGAAAAATCCAACATGAGAATAGGTGTTAAATACCGAAACTGTAGTTAAGGCTTAAAACAACTTTTTCAGTAATTACCACCTGGTTCAGAATCGGAACCTGTGTTTAAATTAATACAGCAAATACGAATATAATGAGATACCCGGGTTTCATGTTTGCACAAAAACATATGTACACAGGGCAGACAAAGTATTCTATGTAAGTGAAACGACATAAGTCCCAGGAGGATAGCTCAGCGGCAGCGTGTTCGACTTGGAAACAAGACGACACAGAGCCAAGAGATGTCAGGGAGAGCGTTCGAGCCCAACATCTTAATCAGGTTCATATAACTCTTGTAAGGTTGTAAGAGAATCTCATTCAGGCACTGCTAGCAGTACAAGCCATGAGATTACTGGCTAACACACTTTTTGGTTGATCTGCCAAAAGTCAAACTTGTATTTATCTTCACAGAGGCTTGCAGACACCAGAGGGTGGAGTAATCGGGCCAAAGAACAATGAAGGAGCTACAGGTCCCTCCCCCCTCTATCTGCCAGCGCCTTGGGAATAGATGCTAATGGGAGAAATGCATACACCAGCCCCTGCGTCCAACGGAAAGACAGAGTATCCCCACTCTTGGCATCCTGAGACTGGAATGTCAAGCAATATTTGCTCAACTGAAAAGTGTTCGGGGATGCAAAAAAATCCTAAACCTCCTGCATGTTAACCAAAAAATGTGGGCCTGAGAGAAGAGCACCTGGGTGTTCTGGAAGACACTGGTCAATCTGTCTGCTGCTACATTTGCCACTCCTCTGATATGACTGGCTTGGAACAAGAGAAGATACCCACCAATCAACACAAATCTGGATTCTGTAACCCAGAAACTTGCTCAGGGAGGGGCCCGAGTTTGCCATTAAAATAGAGGTAGAAAATAGCTGGTGATTCCATGATGCCTCAAAGAAAAGATTAAAAAAGATTGCCACCAATGCATAGGGTGTGGTATTGCTACCTCATAGCGCTATCTTGACCAAACCAAGTGTCAGATATATCTGTTATATCCTCTTCCACTTGTGAAGAGTCTGATTCCCTGTCCTCCCCTTCCTCCTCACCTCTGATTTTCCGGTGTAATGCAAGCTTCGGGTTATCCTGAGTTCGAGTCTTCACCTTTTTTTTTAGTAGATAAGGACGACCGTGAAAGGACGCCACAGTGACACCCAATGGGAGAACTGTGGCTGCCCCCCTCAGCCGTTGAACAGTGGGGAAAAAGCCAGTGGCATAAAAACCCCAGTAAGGTATTCCTCTGCTGAAGAGATGAGTTGATCAGGAAACTCCAGGGGTAGTAAACAATGACATATGAACTGCAGTTGAGTGCCAGAGAAACACAGGTAGAAAGTTCCGGATACAACTAATCAATTGAGGAAGAGGCAAGCAATCCGTTGAACAGGCAGAGGTCGGTACACAAAAAGAACAGGATAATGCCAATCAGGAAGAGGCAAGGCAGTCCGTAGTACAGGCGGCGGTCGATACACAGAATGGCAAAGACTGAAGGAAAGGGGGGGGCGGAGTAGAAAGGAGTGAAAGAAGGCAAGCCTGAGGGAAAACAACACAAGACGGGTTGAAGGGACAGGCGGAAGACGGGAGTGGAAAAGTAGAAGGAGGAAGGGCGAGGATACGGAGGCGAGATGATAAGCTGGAAATAAGAAATGGAGGAAAATAGAACGGGGAGACTAGAAATGGTAAGGAGACAAAACTCTGAGGAGCGAAGTACAAGGAGTACGGCAGCGCAGGCGATCAGAGAAACTGTTTGTTGCAATGCATCCGACACCGGAAGTGGGAGGCTAAAGAACAGAATGCGTAGAGAAAAAGACTAGACCCGTACTCTACGCTTCGCCGTGCGTGAAGGAACCAGCAATGGAGGACGCAGCTTCCATTTAGACCAAAGCTGACAAGTTCCCCGAGGTGTGACAGTATGCCCCCTCCTAAGGTCCACCCCTCCTGGCTTGCTCGGATGACTACGGTGGAATTTATTTAACAGCAGGGGGGTATTCAAATGAGATCTAGGTTCCCAGGTGTTTTCCGAAGTAGGGTATCCCTTCCAGTGGATTAGATACTCCACGCGTCCTATATGATACCGGGAGTCACATATCTGGGCCACCTCATAGACATCTTTAGAAGGATCCTTAGGTACTGAAGTGTTGCTTGTCTTACGGGTCCATCTATCTTCTACAAAGGTCTTTAGTTGAGAAGTGTGAAACACCGGATGAACTCGACGTAAGCTTGTAGGTAGCTGTAGGTGAAAGGCTACAGGGTTTATGACTCGAGTAATCCTGTAGGGTCCAATATATCTAGGGGACAGTTTAGAGTGACGTACCCAATGTGGTAGGAATTTGGTCGACAAGAGTACCATAGAACCAACACCCCATTCAGGAACTGGTCTACGGTGTTTATCCGCTTGGGATTTGTTTCTTTCTCGGGCCTCCTTCAATCCCAGCCTAGCCTTGTTATGTGCCTCTCGGATTATTGTCAATGAGGCTTCGGCAGAAGGTACTGAGCTCTCTATGTGAGCTAAGGGAAGTAGGGTGCGGGGATGGTAACCATAAGTACAGTAAAAAAGGGCTAATCCCGAGGGCAGAGTGTCTAGCGCGATTGTAAGAAAATTCTGCCGTCGGGAGTAACTGGACCCAATTGTCTTGTTGTTGGTTAACAAAACACCGGAGATACTGCTCTAACGTACCGTTGAGGCGCTCCGTTTGTCCGTTAGATTGTGGATGCAATCCCGAGGTAAGAGCTCTCTCTATGCCCAACCCTTTACAGAGAGCGTACCAGAAATGGGATGTGTACTGGCTGCCTCAGTCCGAAATTATCTTAGTAGGTAGACCGTGTAACTTGAATATGTCTCTCAAGAAGATCTCTGCCATACAGGAGGCAGAAGGAACTCTGGGTAATGGTGAGAAATGTGCCAACTTGGTGAAGGAATCAACCACCACCATTATACAGGTACAACCTTGCGACTCTGGCAAATCCACGATGAAATCGGTAGACACAGTGTTCCAAGGTCCAGTAGGAATGGCACAGGGTTCCAATAATCCCAGAGGTCGTTGCATGGAGGATTTGTTCCGAAGGCAGGTGGTACAAGACTGGACATATTGTTTGGTATCTTCCCTCATGTTGGGCCAAAAGAAATGTCGTACCAGATAATCTTGAGTGCAACGAATGCCACGATGTCCAGCAAACTTGGAGTCACGACACCAGGATAGTGCAATCTTTCTTAAAGCTGGAGTGGGTAGGTACAATTTGTCGTTTACCAGATAAAGTCCGTCTTCAACGACGTACTCAGTCAGGTTTCCATGCATTTCATCTTCGAATCTTCCTCCTGAATCGTCCTTGACTTGTTGCAAAAAAGTAGATATAACTCCAATTCTTTGAGACCTTGAAAACATCAACTCAGTCGTGGATTCTGGTTCAGACAGATAGTCACTGCGTCGGGACAGGGCATCAGCTACCAGGTTTTGTTCGCCCAGGATATAGGTAATATCGAAGTCAAACTTGGCGAAGAAATGCGCCCACCTTGCCTGCCTGGAATTATAGCATTCAAATTGGCGTAATACCTGCAGATTTTTGTGATCCATTCGAAGGGTAAAAGGATGTTCCCCAACTTGGAGAAGGTGGCGCCATTCAGCACAGGCTAATTTCATGGCGAGTAATTCTCGTTCTATAACAGAGTAGTTACGTTGGCTGATGTTTAGAGTTTTGGAGAAATAGGACAGCGGGTGTTCCTTACCACGGTGTTCTTGTAGTAAGACCGCTCCTACTGCGGCTGAAGAGGCGTCAGTTTCCACAATGAACGGGAGTGCTGGTCGGGTTGTCTTAAAACAGGAGCCGAACAAAAGGTCCGTTTCAGTTGTTGAAAACTGTTCTCCGCCTGGGGGTACCATTGGAACGGAGAGGAGGACTTCTTGAGAAGAGTGGTCATTGGGAGTACCTGTTGAGAGAAATTTGGGATGAATTTTCGGTAGAAATTAGAAAGGCCAAGGAATCTCTGGATGTCCTTAACGGTTTTAGGAGACAGCCAGTCTAGGATGGAATTGACCTTTTGTGGGTCCATGGCTATGCCCTCAGAGGAAAGGATGTAACCTAAGTAGGAAACGGACTTAGCCGAAAAGACACACTTTTCAAGTTTGACAGAGAGATGATTGTCTTTTAATCTGTGAAACACGTCCTGGACATGGATATTATGTTCTTCTTGGGTGAGAGAGAAGATAAGGATATCATCTAGGTAGATGATGATTGAGTTTCCCAAGAGATCAGAAAAGAGTCTGTCCATGAAGCGTTGGAAAATGGATGGAGCATTGACAGGGCCAAAAGGCATTACCTGATACTCATAGAGTCCGAAGGGGGTCCTGAACACAGTTTTCCACTCATCCCCAGACTGGATACGAAGCAGATGGTAAGCGTTACATAGATGCAGTTTAGTAAATATTGTGGCCGACTGAACGGCGTGAATGATTTCAGATATAAGTGGCATGGGATATCTGTCCTTTGTGGTTACCTTGTTTAGCCCCCTGTAATCGATACACGGGCGTAGTTCCTGTGTGTCTTTCTTGGGGATGAAGAATAAAGAGGCCCCTGCAGAAGATCTAGAAGGTCTAATCAAGTCATTGGCCAAATTCTTGTTTAGGTATTCTCGCAGATACTTTCTTTCTTGAAGTGTCAAAGGAAACATCCGGCAAAAGGGGACCAAGGCCCCAGGATGTAGATCGATCCTGCAATCTTCGGGTCTGTGAGGAGGAAGCTCTAGAGGAATTTTCTCCGTCACTACATCGGTGTATTCTTTGAGAAAGGAGGGTAAACAATGTATAGTCTTGGATTCCACTCCATAGGATGTTCGCACCGCTGCAAAGGTCGGTTTAGGCAGACAGTTCATTTTACAGAAGGTTGAGTCAAAACTTAGAAGGTTTCTGGTCCAGTCTATGGAGGGGTTGTGTCGACGAAGCCAACCTATGCCCAGAATCAGAGGGAAGTGAGCTGCTCTGATGATGTCAAAGGATAGACGTTCTGAATATTGCATGATACACACGGTGAGGACCTCTGTAGAATGAGTGATCAGGCCTGAGCTTAATGGTTCGCCGTCGACACCCTCTACCTTCTGATCCTCGGTCTTGGCTACTCGAATAAGTCTGTGGCTTTCCGCCCACTGAGTGTCAATGAAATTGCCTGTGGCCCCACAATCCAGGAGGGCCTGGGTCTGAATCGAGGTCTTGCCGATCAGTAGGGTAACTGCCATCACCATGAGACGGTCATCGTTACTACCTTCCACGGTAGTGATTGAAAGGGTAACAAAGGGACTGGGATTAGTCCCTCGGTAGTGAGTCCCCAAACTTACCGAGGGTGCTCATTTCCCGAGCGTCTCTTGGGTACACCTGGGCAGTCTCGAAGTAAATGAGTCGAAGATCCACAGTACATACACAGGCTTCCTTCTCGCCTTCGCCTGCATTCTTCAACCGTGAGAGGGGCGCGGGTAGTACCAATCTGCATAGGCTCTTCTCGAGTGGAGAGTGTCGAGGAAGGTGATGTCAGAGGGAGGGAAACTGGAGGTATAGGGATCCCAATCTTTGTTTTTTGACGCTCTGCTCGCCGTTCGGTTAACCGAAAATCAATCCGCAATGTGGCTGTGAGAGGTCTTTCTATACGTGCTAGTTCGTCCTTCAATTCTTCTCGCAGACCTCTCCGGAATATGGCATATTGTGCCTGTTCTTGCCAACCCGCCTCAGCGGCAATTTGTTTGAACAACGTGATGTAAGACATTAAGTCTGAGTTCCCTTGTCTGATGTCCAACAGGTCCTCGGAGGCCAAATACGTGCTCTCGGTACGTAGGAAGGTCTGTTTCATCAATGTCTTGAATGCTTCATAATCTTGTAACACAGGATCTGCTCTGTTGACCAGCGGGGTAGCCCAGGCCAAGGCATTGCCTGACATGTGAGTAATCATAAACCCAACCTTAGCATGCCCCGAAGAGAATGTTTGGGAACGAAAGGAAAAATTCAGGTTACAGGCATCCAAGAACTCCTTTAGACTCTTGGGCGTCCCATCAAACTTCCCTGAGACTAGGGGTAATGGAGGTAGATCCGTAGTAGGTGGGTTCCGCTCTGCATTTCTCTGCTGTAAAGTGGCATTTGCGGCTTTGAGATTTTGAACTTCTAAATTCAAGTTCTGGACTGCTGCCACTAACTCCTGCACCTGTTGCAGAGTGGCCATAATGATTTGTGGGCGTTGCAAACTGTCAAATATATCTGTTATATCCTCTTCCACTTGTGAAGAGTCTGATTCCCTGTCCTCCCCTTCCTCCTCACCTCTGATTTTCCGGTGTAATGCAAGCTTCGGGTTATCCTGAGTTCGAGTCTTCACCTTTTTTTTTAGTAGATAAGGACGACCGTGAAAGGACGCCACAGTGACACCCAATGGGTGAACTGTGGCTGCCCTCCTCAGCCGTTGAACAGTGGGGAAAAAGCCAGTGGCATAAAAAACCCCAGTAAGGTATTCCCCTGCTGAAGAGATGAGTTGATCAGGAAACTCCAGGGGTAGTAAACAATGACGTATGAACTGCAGTTGAGTGCCAGAGAAACACAGGTAGAAAGTTCCGGATACAACTAATCAATTGAGGAAGAGGCAAGCAATCCGTTGAACAGGCAGAGGTCGGTACACAAAAAGAACAGGATAATGCCAATCAGGAAGAGGCAAGGCAGTCCATAGTACAGGCAGAGGCCGATACACAGAATGGCAAAGACTGAAGGAAGGGGGGGGCGGAGTAGAAAGGAGTGAAGAAGGCAAGCCTGAGGGAAAACAACACAAGACGGGAGGAAGGGACAGGCGGAAGACGGGAGCGGAAAAGTAGAAGGAGGAAGGGCGAGGATACGGAGACGAGAGGATAAGCTGGAAATAAGAAAGGGAGGAAAATAGAACACGGAGACTAGAAACGGTAAGGAGACAAAACTCTGAGGAGCGAAGTACAAGGAGTACGGCAGCGCAGGCGATCAGAGAAACTGTTTGTTGCAACGCATCCGACACCGGAAGTGGGAGGCTAAAGAACTGGCGTCGGAATGCGTAGAGAAAAAGACTAGACCCGTACTCTGCGCTTCGCCGTGCATGAAGGAACCAGCAATGGAGGACGCAGCTTCCATTTAGACCGAAGCCGCCAGGTTCCCTGAGGTGTGACACCAAGAGAACGAGGAGAGGGAAATGAGTGTGTCCCCCTCTCGCAGCCGCTTTATGGCGTGTAAAAGTACCTCACACTCCACACAGTCACGAATTCTGCAACTTCATATAATCTCATGAAAGAAGAGTAATGCTGAAAAGAAAAGTCTGAAATTAAGGACACACGGGCATGTGAGGGACACAGTCTTTGTTGGTACAATCTTAAGGACTGGCAGGCCGGCCAATGCCACACAAGATCCACCATCCTATGCAGCATAATGCATGTGTGCTGCCCAATGCCAGAGAGGGGCTGTGAGCGTGGTCTTCAACTCAACTACATTGGGTTAGCATGTACTTCTGCACAGGGCAGACAAATACAATATTTTGCCATGAATCATTTCAAACGGTTCATGTTCATTGACAAAGCATGTAAAAGAAACACAAGCAAGTAATTTCCTTAACCAACGAATATAAAACCACATGAAATCACGTATGATTCCTCAAAACCCGCAGAAACTCCACGAATAAATAAAAAAAGATTGCCTTGCTATTTTAGGCCAGGTAATTCATGATGTAGAAGTAATGCCCTGATTTAATTATAGGCCACAGGACATCGATTATGGTGCTGGAGTGGCAACATCTAATTTATTTTAAATTAAAATAAATGGAGCTGAAGGAGCTGACACCATCAACGTTATAACAAATACAAAAAACAATGTGCATACATAGAGAGCAGTCGAATAAACACAGACAGCAACATTAATGATTTAAGTTGCACTACCTTATATTTCATTAACATTCGTAAGAGGTAACAACGTAATTATAGTATCACAGAAAATAATATTGTGCATTGCACATAATGATTTATATCAGTTCAACAGGTTTATTTGGAAAAAATGAATTAAAACTTCATAAAATATATAAAACAGCTCAGCAGTCAAACCCATATAATATACAATAGTAACTATGCACCCATATATATATCATTCAAATACTATCCTTGAGCATATTATCTACAGCAAAGGGTTGGATTCTTTATACTATTTGTTTATTTTATTGTTTAAAGTGCAGACCTAGCTCGAGAGCAGTGGAGCACAGTGCAGGGTTTGAGTAGCCAGTGTTTATTGGCCTGGTGCCTGTGCATCCATTGGCTTTACTAGTTTGTCATGTTTTGTTGCAAAAGCCACGCTTTGAGGGCTTTGCGGAAGTGGAGAATTGTAGGAGCATTCCGAGCCGATTCATGGATCGAGTTCCACAGAGTAGTGTGAGGTTGGCATCACGGAAGGAGACATAGACAACAGATTCAATGAATGAAAAGGCTTTTATTAAAGAAAATGTCAGGATCGAGTAAGGCCTATCTTGCCCTATGGTGGGATTTCCCTACCTAAAGAAAGTAAGGAAAGTCTGTGTCATTAAGTTCAACTGAAAAGTCTGTCTGTGTCCAAAACCTATGCTTGCCCTCACAACTAAGACAAAGCAATGTGTAGGGATGTCAACCATAAACTAAGCAGTAAAGTAAAGTTCAGAGCTATTTCCAGGTCAGGCTTATTCTTCAGCCTATTTTCCCCAAATGTCAACCGGTTTATCGCACTATTCAATTTACCTTCTGTTGGACTTGAAGTAATACAGTTCTACGCTTTTGTAAATGTCAGGATGCCCTTCCCCAAGTTCTGTATAGTTCAAGGGCAGCACGTATCAGGGTTCCCTTCACCAAATTCAGTGTCAAAAGATGTCACAAAAAGAAGTATCTTGAAGCTTTGTTCTTTCGATCGTGTTTCAACAATTCTTTACAGCTCCAGGTTCCCTTCCCCAAGTCTGGTATACACCAATGGTAGCTTTCCTTTTTGATATAACAGCAAATTTCCTTGTTAGGTTTATAGGGGTTCTCTAGTCTCACCCACGGTCCGCCCATTACAGGTTACGCAGCCAGGAACCTTGCATTCACATTCAACAGTTCTTTATTCAACATGAAGGAGTTCTCTGGTCTGGGTGCAATTTTAGATCACATGATCCACCCATTACAGATCACGTAACCAGGAACTTCGAGGTCTCTTTTTGAGTAGTTCAATATTCAGCTAAACCAGTGGTTTCTTAAATGCAGCTCCACAACAAGCACTTGCTCAACGTTGCTCAGCCTTGACTTCAACTCTGCAGTTAGAGTACTTCATTCAACTTAGTTTCCTATTTTCTTTCAGTTCATAGTTCAATCTTAGCAGGTTTGATATTTGAATTCAGTTTGATATTCAACGTAATAGTCTTTGCCTTATTCAATAAATGCAACTTAGCTTGTTTCATTAAATTCAGTATTCAATAAATGCATCTTTACTTGTTTCATTCAATGCAGTATTCAATAGGTGCAGTTTTGCTTGTTTCATTCAAATCAATATTTAATAAATGCAGCTTTGCTCGTTTCATTTAATACGGTATTTAGTAAGTGCAGTTTTGCTTGTTTCACTCAATTCGATATTCAATAAAGGCTACTTTGGTTGTTTCATTCAATTTGGTGTTCAATAAAGGCAACTTTGCTTACTGTCGTGGACCGCTATTGTATTTACAGTCCCTTGGAGTGCCCAGGTGGTTCCACTGTCCCCCGACACTTACCAAGACCTGGCAGCTCCTCTGCACGGCTTTTCCCTCAAGAGGGAAAGCCTATTCGCTGGATGCTTCGTTCAGCACACACCGGCTCTCATGCGCACCTCCACTCCACAGCAGTGCCTGCTGCCCGCGTTCCCTTCCGAGGGTTCTCCGTCCTGCAAAGTCCCACCAGCAGGACTCCCTGGATCTAGGACAGCTTCCTGGTGTCTCTGCTTCTCGTGCTCCTGCACGGCTCCTTCTGCTGCGTCTCCCTCTTCCCCTGCTGCTGCTCTCTGCAGTTCACCTCTGTGACAATTAGACTTCAGGAGACAGGCGGATGCTGAAACAATATTTATTCCAATGTGGAAAGGGTCCTTAACATAAACAAAGAATAAAGTTCTTTGGTTTCTTTCACCAGTGCTTTTCCCTTTCAGAGTAGATCGAGGCAGTCCCCAACCTTGTCCTATCTCGTGGTGTCCGGATAGGCCCACCACTCTGGTCTTCGTTCCTCCTCCTCTTCTCTATCCTGCAAAAAGAAAGGCTCTTGTCAGCTTCGTTTGGCGCGCTTTTGTTTACTTCTTTAGTTTCAAGCCCCCACAAATCACCATTAGCCCTGTCTAGCTCACTCCCCATTGGTCCCTGAGGCATTACCCCGCCTCCCTCAAAGGGTGCCGTGCCAGCGTGTTGCCATCCTGGCTTCCGGAACGTTCATGCTGATCACGTGATCGTGGCCGTGTTGGATATGGGTGGTTCCTGGCTCGGAGCGCTTTCCAGCTGCGACCCGCTCCGGGGCTGCCGCGGGACACAGCATGTCGAAGGGCCGGTGGCCCCCCCACCCCGCCTTGGAGTGCCTGCAAGTGCTTCACCCCCTCGTCGGTACCGGGTTCCCCAGCAGGTGAGTGAGGCGGTATTACGCCTTGTCTGCGAGCAGCGGCTCGCGATCTTGCTCCTTCGGCGTTGTTGACAGCCGAGCATGGAGGGGCTGACCCGGTGCTTCGGCTTCCAGGGTCCCCAGTCATAGGTGTGCCAATCTCCCTCTGCGGGCTCCGATGAGGTGCATCCTTACAATCTCGTATACACCTGTGGCCCGTTAATGGGCTGCAGGTGTATTCCATTAATTAAGGCTGCCTGACTCTGATTATAAGGACATGCCTGACTTTCATGCATCTTCTTCGTCCCAGTACCAAAGTGGTTAGAGTAAGTGGGGTTCTTTACTTTCAGCTGCCTCTTCCTAGTCTCAGTACTAGAGTGGGGAAAGTGTGTAATGTTCCTAACTCTCAGTTGTTTCTTCCACATCTCAGTACTGTTAGGTACCCCAAGAGTGTAATAAAGGGGAACCGCCTTATAATGACCCAAAAAGGTTGGGGAAGGGTTTTGTAGGTTGTTACTACTCTCAGGGCCCTAAGGTACCTCATCCCCAATCCTTCTCCTTCTCTTTCTAACACGTCTGGGATGAGAATATCTCCTGCCCTTCTCAGAGACCAGGGGACAGGGTGAACAATATCCCAGAACCACTTCTGGGATAGGAGTTCCCTCCTGAAAGGAGGATGTGGAATACTGTGTCTTACTTAAGGGCATCCCACTTCCAATCCCCAAGGACCCTCCATCCAAGTGATCCTCCCTTGGTTGTCCACCTCCAAGGGCAAGATCCAAAAGCGATGACCTTTTCATGGCCACCTGTATAGAGGATGCAAGAGGAGTAGTTGTGAGAACAGCCTGAGGTTTCTCACAGTAGGTGCTTGACAAGAAAAGGATTGTATGTGGGTCCTCTCTTTGCAGCAAGTTGTGTTTCAAGATGGTTTGCTGTGCAAGCTGCGTGCAGTACCATACATGTGGAGCTTAGACACAGGTGTGCTCGTGTGCTGCTCTTGACTGCTTCGTAGATGATACATGCAGTCTTGAACAATATGTTGGCCTGCAGAGGAAGCCAGTATAGTTTGCGTAGGACGAGGGGTGGTTCAGTCTAATTTCTGCAGAGCCGTAATTAGGCATGCTGAGGTGTGTTGGACTGCTGTTAGGGGAGCCAGGTGAGTGTCTGAAAACCCTGTCAGGAGGGCGTTTCCCCCATTGATGTGTGAGAACATGAGGGCCTGCACCAAAGTTGTAATAAGACAGAAGGTGGCAGTTTTTGTAATTATTGTTCTTGCATCGGAACATGGGAAATAACTGGATATGCTGTTGGGGTCCATGGTTTAGGAAAGTGAATTCCTCTGGGAAAGACTTTTGCATGTCACGTATTCGCTGTCCTGAAAGCTACATAGTGAGAAGCCGCTGAGAAGGCATAGGGAAATGCTTAAGTGGGTGAAGGCATAGGGAAATGCATAAATGGGGTCTGGTCAGAGAGACGGTTTATAAGTGCAGTCATGTAATGTTTCTGTGAAGCTGGCACCTGTGTCACGTGTTGAGGGGCAGGCCGGGCTATGGGGTGGGGAGGGAGGCGACGAGAGGGTGAACCTTAGTGCGTTTGTGATCCTGGGTCGGGGGATCAGCAGGAGGTGAATCCGGAACCAAAAGTTGGCCTGCATATCGTTGCTACGCAGAGTGACTGCGCTGGAGTGGTGATAAGAGCAGGGCGCAGCAGGAGGCGTACATGACTGTCTGGGCGAGTGCGAGGCTCGAGCCGTCTACCCAGGTTTTCTTTTTCATCACACGTGCATGTGATCGTTAAGCAAAGGGAGGGCTCCACAGCTCCAGAGTAATCTGTCTGCAGCATCGTGGCGAGGGAGGAAGTTCAGTGCGCGGTGTGTATTAATACACAGCAACAGGTTGAGAAGGCATTGATCAACGCTCGTGCTGCTGTTTTCATCAGCTACCACACCAGAACAAAATCATTTAAGACAAATATTAAAAACACTATTCAGCAAGTTAAGACAGCAGTGAGTCCCCTGCAGCAAAAGTATAATACCTCAGGCAGGGAGGAGCTATACAAAACTTCACCACTGCTAGCCACGCGTCACTGTGTCAGAGGAAGATGAGCTAACAGTGCCTGTCACGCCACTGGTAGCTCTGCCCTTGAGGCTGCAAGATAATTTGATCACGCAATTACCCACCCATTTTGACCTATCAGAAACCCGCAGTTTACGTCCCAGAAGGAGATGGTGAATGAGATTAATGAGGGATTTCAAAGTCTACATCAAGGCCAGAGGACCTTTGCAAGAAGAAAAAAAACAAACTACTAACCCTGTCTTTTGGCCCAAAAGTGTGCAATATTGTGGACGAATTGCCAACTGAATCCACAGACACTTAAACCAACCTCAAAACAGCCCTCACCGACTACTTCACACCCCACACCAATGTGAACTATGAACGGCACATGTTCCACACAACAAAGCAGCAAAAAGGGGAGTCAATGGACACATACGTGATGTATCTACGCATTCGACTTAAGCATTGCAATTTCATCAACTACTCGAATGACGAAGTGCTAAGATCCCAGATCATTGTAGAGTGCGAATGTGCTGACTTCAGAAAGAGACTGCTACAGAAGCCTCAATCCCTGGAAAAGATCTTACGCCTGGCAAGATCAGACACGGCCCTAGCTCTTCAAGTGGAGGGTTTGAGTGACATCGAAATCTCTCATGGAAAAACTGAAAACATCCACAAACTGGAAACAATGCCACTTTTTAAAGGTAACGGAGAACAATTTTGGTATCGATGTGGATATGAGTATCCTCATAAAGGTACCTTCCCAGCCATAGGACAACATTGCTCAGCTTGTGGTGGGGGGAACCACTTCAAAGCCGTGTGTTGCATGTACTGCAGTCAGGCACGTGGCAAAGGAAACAGTGGAAGACCAACGCAAGGCAGTTCTAGACGGATGCAGAGTCCCCCAGGAAAAGCAAGCCAACCCTATGAGCCACTTCATCAACGGCAGAGAGACACAAGGGAAGAAGGAAAGCCACAGGAGAGAGGACTAGTAGAATGGTGGTCGAACAAGACAACAGTATCAGGTTCCAGGCAAAGACCTAAAAGATACATTTGTTACCTTGTTGAAAAGTGACAGATGGACAGTAGATCCAGTGCATCGTCAGAAGGAGACTTGAGAAGAAGAGAACCCCTTTGCGAAGAACCACCAAAAGGGGCTACCTATGCACTGGGAAACCCGACAGCTAAAGAAAAAGGTCTGATACTGCTCCTCCACGTAAATGACATGGCGGCTGAATTCTTAGTAGACACAGTAGCTACAGTAAATGTCATAAGTGAAGAAGTCTATAACAACCTCCCACATGCTCCCCGACTACGACCAGCAGAAGTGAAAGCCTAACCATATGGATCGAAAACTCCACTGCCATGCAAAGGATACATCATGGCACAGTGCAAATAGAAGACACAGGGCCTCATTACGAGTTTGGAGGTAGCCATGCCCTTAAGAAGGGCATGGCTATCCCCAAACCTGGGTCCGGGTTCCCTGAAAGGGGAAATACCAAGCTATTCCGACCTAGAAGGGCATGGTATTTCCCCATTCAAGGAACCCGGACCCGGTACATCCCCATTCCCATTTGAGCCCCCATAGGGCTCAATGGGAATGGGGAGCATGCTAACAATGGGCCCATTAATGACGGGCCTGTTGTTAGCATGCTGGGCTACTCGCTGGACCCGCTAAGGACGTCCTGAACGGGTCCCGCGAGCGGACCTAGTAATGAGGCGGGAAGGGGTTAACGGCACCGGCAGCTCTACCGGTGCCGTTAACCCTCTACCGCCAGCCTCGTAATGGGGCCCACAGACCAAAAAGAAGGCCCATGCATGTACTGGAGGCCGCAACGGACAGTGGGTGCATCCTAAGTTTCAAAGCCGCTACAGACATGGGCCTCATACAAGCACTATACAGACTCATGGCTCACAAATACTTAGATCCGTCATCCAAGATAGAGCAACTGTTCCCCACTCTGTTCAAAGGTCTGGGAAAATAAAAAATTGCCAGATCAACCTGCACATCGATCAACAGGTACCGCCAGTAGCCCAACACTACCGTGGCATTCCTTCCTCAACGACAGGTTGAGGAAGGAATTCACAAATTACTGGATGCAGACATCATAGAGCCTGCAGTAAGCTCCACTCCTTGGGTGTCCCAAAAAGGACTCGCAGGACATTTGAATATGTGTAGATATGCACCGGCCAAATTAAGTCATACTGAGAGAGCATCATCAAGCTCCAAGGATTACTGGGATGGTCCATCTACTAAATGGCGCCACTGTATTTTCAAAATTGGACCTCAACAAAGGGTATCATCAACTGGAACTGAGCAAAGTGTCATGACCCTTGCCCCTGGCCCTCAATGGCAAGTCAGCCTTCCAGTTAGGGCCAGGTTAAAGGCCTTAAAACCTAATCCAAGACTCTCTTGGAGTCAGTACTGGCGCCTTGCGCCAGGCTCATAACCATCATGAAGACCAACATTAGAATGGGACTATTTACTTGGGATTATTTAACTTTGGGGGCGGGGGTTCAGCCAACATGGAGGCACACACAGAGCTCAGTTACAAGGTACTGAGCTATGCGGTCTAGTCTTTTGGGTGCGGCAGGCCTGGGACTACTTTACCTGGACAACTTTGGGTGTGGCAGGCCTGGGACTATTTTATCTGGACTACTTTACCTGAGACTATTTAAACCGCACCCAAACAGCAGAACATGCTTTGCGTTATTCTGCTCTGGCCAGCGTAACGCTCACCGTGTCCAGTTCTTTGATGCCAGCTTACCTGAAACCAAGGACCTGCAGACAGAGAAAGAACACTACGAAACTTACCTGGAACAGTATCCTGTCTTCAATCCATCGCCGACTTCAGGTCCACTCACCTGAAGGTACGAACTCCATCATCCGGCACCGCATGCATCCTGGAATACCATAACCTGGAAAGAGGAGAAAGAAAGACAGCATTAGTAAGCGTTTACTCACGTTTCCTCCCGAATGATGAAAGCCACACAATTCTTACCTGGTTAGTCATCTCCTGGTCAGTATCAGTGCTGGAACATTACGGCGCCCGGCGAGGAACATCGCAACCTGCAAGGAGAGAAAAGGCACAGGTTAGCAATATAAAAGGTGAAAAAGCACTGCGTATCGCGCATTACTTACCGGACAGCATCGCGCACACCGCGCTTTCGCCTACCGGCCCCATGCTCATCTTCAAACTGCATGACAACACCAAAATACCTTTCCATACCTAAAAGGAAAGAAGCAAGACATTATTATTCGAACTAAGAGGAACATAAGAACTGCATATAAAGACTGTAAAGCAGCAAACCTACGGAGTCTCAGCAGGCCTGGATTCTCCCAGGGGGGCTTGCACCAGTGAAGTAACTTGGTCGCTGCTCGCCCCCTCCCCCGCCCACATTACGTGCCACTGCCACGAGGAGCAGGACGGAGAATCCACCTTTTACAATATTAAGGTGAGGAGAGGGCCCAAGGGGGAGGAAGGAGTTGAGGCCAAGGGAGGTGGGAAAACAAAGACAATCTGGTATTGAATCCAGCTCTCCTATATTGCAGACCCATCTTTAACCAGAGGCCTTACCAAGGGACCGGGAGAGGGTTCGAGAGTGCAAATCATCCAACCAGGGCCCGTGGCGTCCCTGTGGATACCAGGTGAGCGTAACAGAACGCAAAGCCTCAATAATATTATCCACCTGGGCGTCATGGAGACTTCAGAGACTGAGCAGTTAGTTCAGTTGTTGGGACAATTATGCGCTGAAGTACATTCAGCCAGGCAAGAAACCAACGCTCTTAGGAGGGATTTGATTGTTACTAAGGATCGTACCGACGAAATAAGTAGACAATTGCTCCAATGACAGGCAGGACAGACCCCATTGCCTGGTAACATTCCGCCAGCACCAGTACCAACTTCTTCCACCAATCCAGTACAAATAACCGTTCCTGGGGCAGTTCCTTTAGCTCCACCTGAACGATTTACAGGGGACCCCAAGAAGTACGCAACGTTCATGAACCAGTGTCGTCTTCATTCCCTTTGCAGACCTGGGGCTTTTCCTAAGGACCAAGCGCAGGTTGCTTTTGTCTTATCATGTCTGAGTGGCAGTGCTGCGGATTGGTCGGTACCATTTTTAAGTCAGAATAACCCGTTGTGACATGACTTTGGGCGTTTCCAGATGGAAATGGAAAAACTCTTTGCTCGTCATACCCAAGGCCAAGCATTAGGCAACAAACTTTTGCCACTCCGTCAAGGAAGTCAAGACTTGCTTACATATATAGCAACATTTAACAGACTAGTCGTTGAAGCTGGGTGGCCTGAGGAAAACAGGACCACACTATTTCATCGGGGTCTACGAGGGGAACTAAAGGATGTCCTTGTTGAAGTGGTTAACCCACCTGAAGACTGTGCAAAATTCATCAACCTCGTGGTGCAATTAGATCACAGATTACAAGACCAAAAAGTGGACCGAATAAGGTTAGACACTTGAGCTGTGTATGTCCGGTCAAAATATAATGTTCCACGTACATTGGAAAACACAGTAGAACCCATGCAAATCGGAGGTGTACGTCCCCCTTTAACTAAAACTGAAAGAGACAAGAGAAGGCAACAGCAATTATGCTCATATTACGGAAAATCAAGCCACTTCCTCAAAGAATGTCCAGTGAAACCACCAAAGAGAACTGTTGGAGCCACAGACCTCACACTTTGTATTACCAGTAATTTTGATCAATCACCGACAACCATCTTAGATGCATGCTGTCGAAGCATACATAGACAGCGGAGCAGTTGGGAATTACGTAGACCAAGATCTGCCAGCAGAGATGGGGCTTCCCTTATGCTCTAAGTCGACTACTGAAAAAGTTACTACTGTTGATTGAACAGAAATAACTTCCAGACCAGTAACCCAATGCACAGCAGCACTAACCCACCTGTGCCAGGATGGACACCGAGAATCTATTACATTCGATCTCATCAAAGCTCCTCAGTTTCGACGAATCTTAGGGATGCCATGGTTGGTAGCTCACAACCCTCTAATAGATTGGCATGCCAAGAAGTTGGCCAATGACTGTGCTTGCACCTGTTATTACCAAGAAAATGGGAAAACAGACTTATGTACATCTGCTACTCCCAGTACGGCGGCGATTGTACTAGGTGTGACCAGTACTCTACCAAATGAATACCAAGATTTTCAAGACGTGTTCCAGAAAGAACAAGCCAATACTCTACCACCGCACAGGCCCTACGATTGTCAGATAGATCTCATACCTGAACAAGAAAAACTCCAATTGAAATCTTATCTTGATCAGTACCTGGCAAATGGATTTATCCACCCATCTAAATCACCGGCAGCCAGTCCCTTATTCTTCGTACCAAAGAAGGAAGGAGATTTGAGGACTTGCATCGACTATCGCACATTAAACCAGATCACAGTAAAAAAACATTATCCACTGCCCCTTATTCCTGAATTATTAGATCAAGTCAAAGACGCCCACATCTATACCAAACTGGTCCTTAGGGCCTTAGGGGGGCGTACCATCTTGTTCGAGTGAAGAAAGGAGACAAATGGAAAACCGCCTTTCGTACCAAATACGGCTTGTATGAATACCAGGTAATGCCTTTTGGACTTTGCAACGTTCCTGCTGCATTCCAGTACTTTATGAATGATGTTTTGCGGGAGTTAATCAACGTTTGCGCCCTGGTTTACATTGATGACATCTTAGTATATTCTGCTACAAAACAAGACCATGTCAGGCATGTCCGCTCCGTCTTTACTAAACTCTGCCAACATAAACTGTATGCAAAACTTGAAAAATGCTCTTTTCATGTCACCGAAGTGGAGTTTCTCCATTTTATCCTCACCCCCAAAGGTATCAGAATGGATAGGCACAAGGTAGATGCCATTCCTAACTGGCCGTCACCAACTATATTTAAAGGAATCCAGAGTATGTTGGGCTTTGCAAACGTTTACTGCTGATTCATCCCAGATTTTTCCCAAATAGTGCATCCAATTACATCACTATTGAGAAAAAACAATAAAAAGTTCCATTGGGCCGAAGAAGCAGAGCAGGCCTTTCAAGAACTTAAGAAAACATTCACTTTTGCTCCAGTTCTACGGCATCCTCGCCCAGACCTCCCTTATATAGTTGAAACAGATGCCTCTAGCATGGCTATGGGAGCTGTTCTCTCACAAAGGGACCCAGGAACTGGCCAGTTACACCCTGTGGCCTTCTGGTGATGAAAATTCTCACCTCCCGAACTCAACTATGCTATCACAGACAAAGAACTCTTGGTTATAAAATCAGCTTTCAAGGCATGGCGGCACTATCTTCTTGGTGCTAGACATACAGTCACGGTCATAACTGATCATCGAAACCTGCAATACCTAAAAACAGCAAAGGCTCAATCATCCCGTCAACTTTTCTGAATATGACTATGTGATTACCTACTGGCCAGGAGTCCGAAACGGAAAGGTTGACTTCTTGTCCCGCATGGGTGTTGATGAAAAGGTATACATAACTCCAGATCCAGTAGCCATCATTCCAGAAGACAAACTCCTGGGTCTTACGACAACAATGACACAGGGTGAACTCCAAAACAAGATCCAACTCTTAATGGATCCCACTTTCTCACAAGAGTGGTGTACTCAAGGAGAACATTACACCATTAAAGACCAGTTACCATATTTTAGGAACCGTCGATACTTGCCAAGTGAAGATTTACAAGAGCAGGTTATTTCGGGTTACCACGACTCCCTGATTGAAGGTCATCCTGGAATTGCCAAAACTCTAGCTAAGGTAAAACGAAACTATTGGTGGCCCACAAATGGCATAAAGACATCATACAATGTATCCAATCTTGCGGTGTGTGTGCACAAAAAAAGTCCCAAAAGCAGAAACCAGCTGGTCTTCTCCAACCATTGGAAATTCCTCCCGCACCATGGAACACACTGTTTCTTGATTTCATTACAGATCTAACTCCCAGTCAAGGATTCAACACCATCTTAGTAGTTGTAGACTTGTTCTCTAAAATGGCACACTTTATTCCTTTTAAGGGTCTTTCAAATGCATGCAATTTAGCAAAAGTATTCCTGGAGGAAATCGTACGGCTACATGGCTTTCCATCGGTCTTTATCTCAGATCGAGGTAGCCAGTTCGTGTCCAACTTCTGGAGGAAATGCTGTTCAATGGCCCAAATTGACATTCGACTATCCACAAGTCACCATCCTCAAAGAGATAGCCAAACAGAAAGAACAAACCAAACCCTCGAGCAATACTTACGTTTTATGTTACATCAAGTGAAAAAAAATTGGAAGGACTTGTTATTTTTTTAATTTAATTTTGGATAGCTGAATATGCCTATAATAATTAATTACACACCAGCACTGGACAAACCCCTTTCTACACTATATATGGTAGACATCCACGTACTTCAGAATTGGATCTCCCAACCCCCTTGGAAATGCCAGCGGTTAAAACCCTACGTACGACTATTTCCCAGGCCTTCAAAGAAGCAGCAGAACATTTACTCCAAGCCAAGAACAGACAAAAGAAATTTGCTGACCAACATCGTAGTAAAGCCCCCCACTATCAAATTGGAGACAAGGTCTGGTTAGCATCAAAATATGTGCCCATAAAAGGGACTCGGGCCTTTTGTCCCAGATATCTGGGACCTTATTCTATTGAATCCATAATAAATCCAGTTAAATTAGCCCTACCACCCACTATGCAGATTCATCCTGTGTTTCACGAATCACTCCTGAAACCGGTACAACCCGGTACTCGGGTTACAACACCACCAAAACCAGTATTAGATGACGGAGAACCAGAGTTTGAAGTAAAGGATATCCTATACTCAAAATACACCAGATCCAAACTATACTACTTAGTTGATTGGAAGGGATACGGCCCTCAAGACAGATCATGGGAACCTAGTGAATACATCCATGCACCTCGCTTAATTAAAAAGTTCCATCAGAATTACCCAGCCAAACCAGGACCAGGCAGAAGTGCCACCGTGAGAGGGGCCTTGGGGGGGGGAGTGCTGTCATGACCCTTGCCCCTGGCCCTTAATGGCAAGTCAGCCTTCCAGTTAGGGCCAGGTCAAAGGCCTCAAAACCTCATCCAAGACTTTCATGGAGTCAGTCCTGGCGCCTTTGGCGCAAGGCTCATAACCATCATGAAGACCAACATGAGAATGGGACTATTTACTTATTTACTTGGGATTATTTAACTTGGGGGGGGCTCAGCCAACATGTAGGCACACACATAGTTCAGTTACAAGGAACTGAGCTATGCAGTCTATCCTTTTGGGTGTGGCAGCCCTGGGAATACTTTATCTGGACTACTTTGGGTGTGGCAGGCCTGGGACTATTTTACCTGGACTACTTTACCTGAGACTATTTAACATGCTTTGCGTTATTCTGCTGTGGGCACCGTAACCTCACCGTGTCCAGTTCTTTGATGCCAGTTTACCTGAAACCAGGGACCTGCAGAGAGAGAAAGAACACTACGAAACTTACCTGGAACAGTATCCTGTCTTCAGTTCCACTCACCTGAAGGTACGAACTCCATCATCCAGCACCGCATGCATCCTGGAATATCATAACCTGGACAGAGGAGAAAGAAAGACAGCATTAGTAAGCGTTTACTCACATTTCCTCCCGAATGAAGAAAGCCACACAATTCTTACCTGGTTAGTCATCTCCTGGTCAGTATCAGTGCTGGAACATTACGGCGCTCGGCGAGGAACATCGCAACCTGCAAGGAGAGAAAACACACAGGTTAGCAATATAAAAGGTGAAACAGTGCCGCGCATCGCGCATTACTCACCGGACAGCATCGCGCACACCGCGCTTTCGCCTAATGGCCCATGCTCATCTTCAAACTGCATGACAACACCAAAATACCTTTCCATACCTAAAAGGAAAGAAGCAAGACATTATTATTCGAACTAAGAGGAACATAAGAACTGCATATAAAGACTGTAAAGCAGCAAACCTACGGAGTCGCAGCAGGCCTGGATTCCCACAGGGGGGCTTGCACCAGTGAAGTTACTTGGTCGCTGCTCGCCCCCCCACATCTACGCGCCCCTGCCACGAGGAGCAGGACGGAGATTCCACCTTTTACAATATGAAGGTGAGGAGGGGGCACAAGGCGGAGGAAGGAGTTGAGGCCAAGGGAGGTGGGAAAACATAAAGACAATCTGGTATTGAATCCAGCTCTCTTATATTGCAGACCCATCTTTAACCAGAGGCCTTACCAAGGGACCGGGAGAGGGTTCGAGAGTGCAAATCATCCAACCAGGGCTGGGTGGCGTCCCCGTGAACACCAGGTGAGCGTAACACAATGAGTCCAGATACATAACCACATGTGTCACACATCTGGGACAGGTACAAACGTCTCAGTTTTGGAGTCTCGTGGACCGCAGAAACTTTCCATGCAGAGATACCCAACGTCATAAAGCATATCCTCAACTGTTTAAATTACAGTGATGACATTCTAATGTTCGGACAAGATCAAGAACAACATGAAAAGACCCTTACTAGAGTATGCATGGCCCTCAAGGAAGCCCACCTCACGCTTATTAGAGAAAAATGCGAGTTCAGGAAGCACACTCTTCGCTTCTTTGGGCACATATTCTCGGCGCAGGGCATGACCACAGATCCGGAGAAGGTGACCGCCCTCACCGGGGCAGACACCCAAGCAAATGTCTCAGACTCGCGATCATTTTTAGGACTCGCCAGCTACTGTACCCGGTACATCCAGGATTTCACAACAGTTAGTGAACCACTAATAGTCCTGACGAAACAGCAAGCAACATTCGTGTGGACTGATGCATGTCAACAGGCGTTTGAGACAATTCGACAACGCATAGCAGATGCCAAAAACATGGCATATTTCAATACCTCAAGGGAGACGGAATTGGTTGTGGGCGCCAGCCCCATGGGGTTAGGCACTATCTTGATGCAGGTTGATCCCATTTACAGCGGCACGCGTCCCATTGTCTCTTACGCCAGTAGAAGTCTTTCGAGGACTGCACAAGCCTTCTTGCAGGCTGAAAAAGAAGAACTGGGCGTAGTGTGGGCCTGTGAACATTTTCATTTATTCCTTTATGGGAAACCATTCATTACGGGAAACCATTCAGCCTGGTCACCGACCACCAAGCCGTGCTTTTCACGTATGGGAATCCTTAAGCAAAAATGACTCCCAAAATTGCACGATGGGGTGCGAGACTTCAAGACTACAGTTTCCGCATCATTCATCATCCTGGGAAGGATGACAATGCCGCTGATTTCCTATCTAGACATCTGTGTAAGAGCTCCATGCCTACACCTTCAATTGCAGATCAATATATGCATTAGATCATACAAGCAGTTACCCCAAAGGGAGTTGACCTGGCACACATCGCACAGGAAAATCAAAATGACCAGGCCATGCGAATCATCTTCAGGTGCATCGAGTCAGGTCGATGGAGGCAAGTCAAGCAGGTGGGTGAGTGCGCCAGCCCAGAAGCACAACAAGACCTCAGTAGTTTAGCAGCACTGAGGGAGGAACTGGCCAGGTCAGAAGAAGGGCTCTTACTCAAGGTCCTGGAGCTTGCACATGAAGGGCACTGTCGGATTGTGTCCACTAAGAGGATGCTATGGCAGAAAGTATGGTCACTGAAGTTGGACACACAGGTGGAAATGCTTCTCCGACAATGTCATCAGCCCTCACACATGACCTGAGCCATTCTGCATGACAGACCTACCAGAGAAAGCATGGGATGAGATAGCAGTTGATTTTTATGGATGCCTTGAGGGAGGAGAATACATTTTTGTGGCAATGGATGAATACTCTCGATTCCCCGACCTACAACTGGTGCACTTCACCGCTGCTTGCCACACCATACCGGCGCTGGATAGGATGTTTGCCGCATATGGGATACTGAGAGTAGTTAAATCTGATAACGGACCCCATTTCTTGGGCGGGACTTTAAAACATTTGCAGAATGCATGGACTTCACACACAGACGAGCCACATTGTTATGGCTGCAGACCAACGGAACGGTGGAACGCTTTATGAGCAATATCGAGAGACATGTTCAAAATGCACATCTGATTGGGGAATCTGTTGAAAAGATATTGGGCCTCATTACACGGTAGGCGGTAAGGGATTACCGGCACCGGTAAGGGCACCGGTGCCGGTAATCCCTTACCGCCCTACTACGAGGTCCCTTAGCGGGTCCCGTCAAGGACGTCAAGGACGGGACCCGCTAAGGGACTTCAGAGCTAATAACGGTACCGCAATTTGTGGTACCGTTATTAGCTCTGTCCCCATTCCCATTGAGCCCTATGGTGGCTCAAATGGGAATGGGGAATGGTGATTTACCGGTTCCGCCAAGGTCGGAAGGACCTGGTAAGTCCCTATTCCGGGAACACGGACCCGGAATGCGGTAAGGGGGTAGGCATGGCGCTAACAGCGGCATGGCTACCGCCTACCGTGTAATGAGGCCCATTGTATCAGCTACTGCGTGATTATCGCAACACACCCCATAGTAACACTGGCGCAGTGCTATCAGAAGTGATGTTTGGGCGTACATATGCACGCAGATTCCACATGTCATGGCTCCAGGAGAGCGTTATGCGGGAGACTCAAGATGCGGGAACGGGACATGTGTGCCAAAAAAAGTATGAAAGAGCGAGCTGATGTGGCCCGGAGAGCTTGTGGAAATGATCTAGAGGTGGGAACGTCGTGATTGAGTGCCAGTCTCAGACCCACAAACACACCACCGCTTTTGACAAGGAACCACTGACTTTCACCCGAGTAAAGGGGTCTCTCATCACTGCTGAAGGGGGAAGGAGAGAGGTGACCCTCTGGTCCACAGGAGTGGGATGCTCCCTATGAAGGAGATGGAGAGGATTCCAGTGAAGAACAGGTCAGTTCACTCATGGGGGAGGGGCATGGTCACCAGCAGTTGAACCTGACGGAAAGGCCCAAGTGGGCGAGGAACAGGCCCCAGAGACTCGTAGAAGAAATGGACTGAGTAGTAATGTTTTGTTAAGAAAGGGGGGTTGAAATGTGTTGAAGGGTAGGCCGGGTCACGGGGTGGGGATGGAGGAAGCGGATGAGGAGGGGATAGTTGTTACGAGGGACACATTGCAATAAAGACGTGTGTTTGCACCCTCTATCTTGTGTCCGCTTCTCATTGCGTCTTTGATATGAATGAGGAGTCGTGCGGGTGAAACTGAAGGTGACGGTGTGATATGCTGAGGGATACCAAAAGTCAGAAGGACTCTGCAGAGAGTGTGTGCGTGTGGTCAGGGATTCCTGACTCTGGTTTGTTGCCGTCAATTCCGAGTGGGTGTGTCTTGGCCGAGTTTTGGGAGCGATAAAGTGTGGCACACCCAGTGGCACTGGCACAACACTGAAGCTCAGGGTTTTATTCCGGCTCAGGGAGGGACCCTTGATAGGAACGGTTGACCACTTTCACAAATCAGAAAAGTAAACATGGAGTGGCCTTCTCCACATGCATTGGGCATAAAGAGGAAATGTAAGTCGATTTTAATCTGACAGCTGGAAGGTTGATATTCGACCAGTTAGACAAAAGGCCATGGGCTGAAAAACTGCAGAGCCTGCCTAAAAATTAACATATTCCTATCCGAAAGGGACTGTGTAAACAAAAGCAGGTTGCAGATTACACCCTAAAAAAACACAAGCTCTGTACATTGTATTCTTATTTGTGCAATAATGTTTTAATCCATGGTTGCAAGATTGTCTGGGGAATGTTATATCTCTTATTTCGTATCATTCCACTGTATGTGTACTCAAACTCTTGTAGGACATGAGAGGGTGATTCACATGGGGAAATTATATTCAGTTGGGAAATACGATGATATTACGATGCCAAATTGCATATTCTCCTATATCGGCTTGTATTCTAATGTTATACTGCTCTTTTTCTTGCCAAACATGTTTTTTCGTTACCCAACACGAAATATGCCTCATTGCACTGTTTAATATTCTACCATTAAATAGCATAAAATAAACTATCAGCTGAGGTATTCTTCTTTTTCTCACTTTCCCCCAGAAGTTCACTGTCACCAGAGCTCTGGTCCTCTCTAGGCTGGACTACTGCAACAGCCCCTTTCTAAATTTGCCTGCCTCTACACTTCGACCTTTACAGCTTATCCAGAACAGGACTGCAAGACTTGTCCTTGGCCTCAAGCCCAGGGATTGTATCTCTCCAGCCACGGAATCTCTTCACTGGCTCCCGTGGCTGCAAGGATCAACTTCAAGACCCTTTGCATCGTCCACAAGGATAAACATCTTCCTTCTCAAGCTCTACACTCAGCCAACTCCAACTTCCTGAGGGTCAAGCGCTTCTTCAAGCAGAGAGTTGGGGGCAGATCTCTCTCCTCGGCTCGGGCCTCCCTCCCGCTCTCAAACTTGAGCAGAACTACCTCCAGTTCCGAAAGCAACTCAAGACCTTTCTTTTCACTTCTGCTTTCTCTCTTCCACTCCCCTGCTGACGTACCTGACTGCTCTGCACACTGGTCACATGGATAACCTCTCAACTCGGTCCCAGGCTCCTGCATGTCTCGGCTGCCCTTGCACTGCCTCCGAGCTCCCCCAGCACTTAAGGGTCTGTACCTGCTGCAACCCTACAGTCCCTCTTCTTTGCACTTATGAGCCATTTGTTGGCTGAACTTATTGAGTTACCTGCATTTCTCCCTTCTACTCCCCCCTGGCACTTCTCCCATTCCCTCTTCCCCTCACTTGCACATTCTGAATGACACAAGGCCTAGTAAGATCGTTGTTTTGTCCTCCCTTTGTTTCCCCCGCCTTGTCTTGTCGCACCTAGAAACACTTGTGTACAGGCGCGTTATAAATGCCATATCATATCAAACTAGATTTGTATTGTCACTCAGTGCGTTTGAAGACATGTTTGCTTTTGGTTGACCAGGAAAATTCACTGCAATGGAGAGCCATATCGTTTCTGAATGTGTGGCTCCATAGTAAACGTCAAATTTCAAGCATCTGTTTCATTTTGGTTATGAGTTGACATAACTCTTTTTATGACAAGCCTGAGCATCTGTGTGTGAGAGAGCAGTTAGACAATTGCCAACGTATGGCATCATACTTGTGTTAATGTGCAACGGCATGATTTAAACTGCTACATTATCCTCGATAGACAGTAATCTGTTTGGAAGAATTATTCTGCCTGGTACCAAGTTGGCCTTTGCATAGAAGGAAGGGACTCGTGCTAACAAATTAAATACGAAGCTTTGACTTTCAAGTTGGAATCATTTTCAAAACAGGAATTACTCCTCTATGTTCACCTGGTGACAGTAAAACATTGTTCAGAGAGAAAGGTATCCAGGGGAACTCATTACAGACAATGGGCCTCATTACAACCCAGGCGTTAAGGGTTAACGGCGCCATCGGCGCCGTTAACCCTTAACGCCTGATTACCATTTTAACGCCTGCTTTTAGCAGGCATTAAAATGCAAGGCGCTAACCCGCCTTGGTGCTAATTACGGCACCGTAATTTACGGTGCCGTAATTAGCGCCTTCCCCACTCCCATTATGCCCTATGGGGCAAAAATGGGAATGGGGAAGGGTAAATGGGGAATGGGGATTTACCGCCCCACTCACCTTGGAATGGGGCGGTAAATCCGCCATCCACCATGGTGTAAGCGGAGTTTACTTCATGGTGGTAAAGTAGGGAATTTACCGCCTGGGTTGTAATGAGGCCCAATGCAAGAATTGATGCAAAACCTCAAAGGGAAAAAGTAAACCAACAGCTCACTGTCACCCCAGACCAATGGGCAAATGGACACACCTACAGATTCACCAAAGAGAGCTTACATCTAGCTGAGGGCACGGGCCTAGAAGGGAAGGAAAGAAAACTGTGTTAAAGGTCATAGGTGCCCACAAGATTAACCTCAACACCACATCCGGCATCCCGCCATTAGAATTAATGAGAGGACTAGAAGAGAGAGCAGAGCTAGTGCCCGCCTGGATGCCGTCAACTAGCGATGCAAAAGACATTGGGCCTCATTACGAGTACAGCGGTAGCCGTGCCAGAACAACCGGCAGGCTGCCGCCGGACCCGTAATACCATTCCGCCTCTGTGATTGCCGGAATCACCGGGGCATTACAACCTCAGTGACCCGGTAATTCTGGAGGCGGAATTCTGTCTATGACGGAGCCGGTGTTTCCATGTCCGCCTGCAGGCAGGTTGTGTTAATCCTGCCAGATCAGACCTGGCGGGAGTGACACCTCCCACCTGCAGGACTCAGAATCAGCCGGTCCGGAAACAACAGTGGCAGCGGATTTACTGCCACCGTTGTTTCCGGACTGGCTGACTTGTAATGAGGCCCATAGATGTTCAAAAGATATGGTGCAAGATGAAACAAAACCAAAATGCCATGAAGGAGCTGTATGACAGGAAACATGCAGTGAGAACTCCTATATTTCAGGTCAGAGACAAATTTAAAATAAAGCTGCATAATAATGGCAAAATTGACTTTCCAAGTACAGTGATTTGAAATACTACCCAAAAAGGAGAGAACCATTTGGTGCTGGAAGATGGTAGGAGACAGAACATGCTAATAGGTCTATTTCATGAAAAGACCAACCGATCATCCAAACATTCAGAAGCAGAGAGTATACAAGTCATATAGACTATATTTTAACATCAGTTGTTGACTGACACCTTATGGAGTCACTAACAGTCGTACAGCGGTTGGAAAGTGACCAGAACCCAGTTTGCTTTCTGATAATGATAGGTAGCAGGGATCCTGCTACCTGATCAAACCATATTGAAAAAACAGATTTCCTGCTTCTTAGCAACAGGAGATGCCTCAAATGGTTCAACGTAGCATACTCTGAAATGACCCCTCGTTGTTTAAGAAAATGCATATAAGATTAACCACAAAAGGCAATTACGGTAGAAAAAATGCATCAAGGTTTATAATTTCAATCTCTAAATTTGTTACTAAACCATCCAAAACCCTAGATAATTGGCTCATTCAAGGGACACGTTTGACAAGGAATCATTTGGCCATAAAATATCTTTTAAAGGCCATGAAAATTGGGTCAGCCAAATGTCAAATAGCAAGATCACGCCATGCCTACACCAATCTAATTAGCTCTAAGACGATGGAGGACAAAGCAAATAAATGGGAAGCTGTGCTACAGAAGGCAACAACCAGCGTACTTTCTGGAAATGTATCATAAAACTTATGAGCTTGGCTCATTTAACTAAGGAAGCATGGTATAAGCATTTTGGCACAGTTTATGAAATAAAGGGCAGCAATGACACTACTGTATGCATATCTGCCTCTGATTCTGAGCTATACATAATGATGGCCAAAGCAGATGTCTGCACAGCCCTGTTTGCACAGAAATCAGGCAAGACCCCAGGAGTACACAAACTTCCAGTTTATCTGTTTAAGGAAAAACTACCATTTTGGGTCCCGTTTTTAACTTTTCATACAATAATATGAATAAACTCAATTTTGTCCCAAAAGCTTGAAGCAAGCTGATATTCCTAGTTTTATAAAAGGCAACAGATTGCAATCAAGTAATTGTAGGCCAATAGCTCTAATTGATAGTTTGTCTAAAGTCTATGGCAAAATTCTGGTAAGATACCTGGAAGACTGGGTGGAGGAAACCTCTTATTTTAGTAGAAGTACAAGCACGATTTAGGAACGCAAGGAGCCTTATCGGTCAGGCTTTTCAGTTATTTGCTGTTTTAAGTAAATATGTAATTTTAAAAAAGGAATCTATTAATAATGCTTTTATTATTTGTAAAATAATATCTTCTGAAAAGTCTTGGAAAACATTTAAGTCCTGGTGGAAATTACAAATCCTGTCAAGAATCTTTATGCGGATAACTCTGCAGTTGTGCATTAGATGTTGCATATGTTCCCTATCTTAAGTCGGATACGACAGGGATGTGTTCTGGCCCCCGCGCTATTCTGCTATACATAAACAGTTAAACTCCTATATTTGAATGCAGATGCTCTGAAAATTGCTAAAAGAATTCTAGGCATTATATTGTATGCAGATGATACAGTGATTATTTCAAAGACCCCATCAGGTCTTAAGAAACAGCTAGCAGTTGCTTCAAACTTCTGTAAAGAGAGGAAGCCTACCCTTTACAAAAGCCAAACAGTGGTCATGGCATGTCATTATATGCATCACAAGAAAATAAACATCCCTTTTGAGGGAACACTATTTAAACAGGTCAGCTTTAAGAGCTCTATTAGTTGGTCGCAACAAAGAGATAAAAGCGAACAAATACAGAAAAGATAAACAGAGGCCCTGCGATCCCAAGGGCATAAATTAGAGAACAGTCTTCCAATGACAACCTTGAAAGTATATAAAGCTTAAGCTGCCGCAGTGGTAACCTATTCTAGCGAAATATGGGGTTACCAAGGTGCACACCATTTCCCCACAGTTGAAAGTAAATGTATTAAACTTATTTTTGGCCTCCCAACTAAAACTCCTAATGTGCTGTTGTTCTTAGCAATAGGAAGCAATACAATTAATTCTGAAATTGCTCCTAAACCTGTCTTTTATTGGCTACAAATCCACTCTACTATTGATTTGAGCCTTTATAAAGATGCAGTTTGGAATGTTATCCACTCGCAAGGTGGAAACAGATGGAAGTGGTAGACACATGTGAAGGAAGTCTTGGGATGGAAATGAGTATATCACCCCTCCATCCCCCAGGCGCTTTCAGGTGAGCCGAACCCCTATGAAGTAGTGTAGGTTACAAGAGGGGAGAAAACCGCATTATGAAACCCAATGCTGAAGCAACGTAGCGCAAACAGTAGATGCGTTGAACTAGAAAACACATAGAAAGAAACACCATTTTGTGGTTATGTCAAAAGTACAGGCTTGCATGATCGCACTGAACTATTTCACTAGGCGCAGCATCACTAAGGCAGAATGAATCCGTGCAGCCAGTTCTCACGGAAGTACAGTTCCCCATATCTCTTCACTGTTGGAAACATTTAGTATTTTGTGGAGGAATGTACCCTGCAAGAGCGTGAGACAACACCAGGCTCTGCACTGTGCCCATTCATCACCACTAAGCTGCCCGTAGTCCTCTAACCCCCACCCAGCCATCCCAGAGGCCAGGTCCACACCACTGACCCAACCCACAAATCCCTGCATTCCGGGATACGCGAGTGACCCACCTGATCTAGCATAAACCAAATGACCATAAAGATCTAAGCCTGCACAACAGTTTCACCCTTCAGCATAAAATACATCCTTTGTAACACAAGGTACAGGGAGGGATACTCTATAGATCACAGCCAGGGCAAAGACCTTGGGTGGGAGAGGAGCAGTATCAATGAAATCCAGAATGTGTGGGTCAGTATGACTGTATCTCATCCTCCCTTCCCCCTGGCACCAACCCCAAGCTTGCTAGTTCAGATGCAACTTTGTATTTTATGAGCGACCTGACCTTCACCAGAGACCAAGATGAGCCCAGAAGACCCACGTGGAGGCTGACCGACGGCGTAACAACCAACCAATTGTAGCCTGGCATCCCCTATGGAGCAGGGTCATTATAACGTCCAGTGAATCATCTGTGTAAATGTAAACCCTATATGTTACGTCATCAGTGACGCTGTGGCCTCTCAAAAAGCCTCAACAGTCTGTGTGGAGGCAGAACGTTCTCGAGCAGCAGAGTCCTTTGCTGATATTTTGTATTCTGTACAATTAAAACTTTGTTATCCTTGCAAACTATCTTTGGCCTATTTCCCTAGAGGGTTGTATTCACTTTGGAGTGTGCGTTAACAGGGACTTGCCTTCATTTGGTGACCCTGGTGACGTGATCTCATCGCCTCCGAACCTGCAGAGGTATACAGGCGGCCTCTCCGAAATGGGCATGCCCACCTACAGTGACCAGTTCCAGAAACGCGTACGCTGAGTGGCCTTCTGGGATCCGTCTTTGCAGAATCCTGCCTGCTCGTTGGAGCTGGGTGAGGCCCCAAGGAGAGGTGCGCATGCCTGTTGTGAATCCCCGTGAATGGAGGCTTTTGGGAGAACGTGAACACATGAGTATAGCCTGCAAGGGATAACCAAGGGTTGGGTGTACGGAGCAGTGTGAATAGGGTGAACACGCAGTGAATGAAATTGAGAGTGTGCTTAGTTTGTGGATTAGGTTGATTTGTTTTGGCCATTTTTTATTTACTTTTTTAAGGATAAGGAAAAAGGCATACGGGAGCCCCCCGAGTAAGGGGGGAGGGTGGCGCCAGGTGCACTGTCTCGACCAGTGCAGGAGAAAAATAAGGAGCAAGGTAGGAGCTCTGTATAATTAGAGAGCTCGGGAAAAGTAGTGGTTATTGCTGTAGCTTGTTTGTTTTTTTTTTGTTTGTTTTGTTGGAATACTTTAAAGTGTAAGGAGGAGGGCAGGATGGGCGTGTATGGTATGCATGTGTGGGTGCATCTGGAAAGTGTGTAGGGAGTGTGCGAAGAAGCTCTATGGTGGAATAGCGGGAGGGGGGGAAGTGAACTGATCATTTTTTCTGTGAGTTCATTGACAGTAATGACATGTATTAGAGACCAGACTGAACTGTATATGTTTTAACTGTATCAAAACAAATTCCTGTTTTTGACTGTGGCGCAGTAGGCGTAGCCCCAAGACAAGACACACGCCATAAATGACCATGGGCGTAGATACACTCTTAGACCATATATGTAAGGCCTTGCCCTTGTATTGTGAAAAGATTCAAAAGTATCACAACCAATATGTAACAGAGACTAAAGGGAGGGAATGCCCCACTACTGACCAGATATGGGATCTTTTGACAGATGTGTGTTGGAACACATGTTCACCTTCCTGATTGCAAAGTATAACGGGAGACCACTACAAAATAGAAGGGAAGCCTTGAACCTCTGGAACATGTTTGAGGAAACAGATGAGTAGAAGGGAGAGGGGGCGTCACCGGACAGTAACAAGGAGACAGGTGCAGGGGAGGGTGACAATAAAGTGGAAGCTAAAAAGGAGATACATCTGCTAGAAACACGCCCTGGCAAGGGCACACAAACCGAGCATAAGTGTTAGCGAGCACTATGGCGGCCACATGAAGCACGGCCCCACCCCCGACATATGCCTCCCCCCTCGAAGTTACTGCCCACACCGGGATGAGCGCAAGAGATCTGGATGTAGCACTGGCATCAACATGCATTGAATTAGCCAGGTTATGGGCAGTATGTGCAGCGACTAGGTTAGGGGAGACACCAATGTTGCCTGCAGGGGCACCCACACAGCAAACCGGTGATGAGTGGAAGTTGAGGGACTTCCTATTCTGGATAGATAGCGCACTGATAAGAGCCGTCCATGTAGAGCATGACGGAGAAACAGACAGTCTGGGTTATGAGAATGTAGGGTCCTGAAGAGGGGACGAGGAGTATTGGAGTGATTTTGATGACACAGAGGAAGAGGGAGGGGCCGAACAAGCAACCAGGCCACATAGAGGCCAGAGAGTATGTGGGATGGAAGATTAAGAGAGGTTTGGCAGAATAGCGTTAGCACAGAAAAAAGCAAATGCCACTGATACACAAGGGTGCAGGGCGATGGCACTATATGCCCTGGGCACAAATGGACAAACATAACCACCTTAACGCTCTCCCCCAACTCACGGCAGGGGCTGGGAAATGGATCTATGCATATGAAAAAACACAGCAGGGGTACCCTTACCCTTAGCAATAGGGGTTATCATGAGCTTGTTGGTAGCAGCAGTGGGGGCCCAAGCAGAAACAGTGTGGATCAAAGTGGGGTACCAGGGAGTAATATTTAGTAATGATGCCCATGATGGAGCATCATTCAACAAGATTAGAGCATGGGTATGGGATGCATTACGACAAACGTTCCAAAACCCACCAGATTTACAGTCAGTAATACAGTGCACAATGGGGGAATGAGGAAGACGCTGTGCAGTACATTCTTAGGGTTCATGAGATGTGGAGAGCAGAAACAGGCAGCACCTGGGACCAGTCAACATAGCTGGGTTGGAAGCTAAGGGGTGGCCCGAAATTCAAAGTATTATAGTGCACCACTGTAGAAGAATCAAAGAATGCGAAAAGGAAACGATTCAAAGGCGACAGGCAGAGGAAGCAAAACTGGTCCAAAATAAATTAGTGAAAGTAGCTGCAGTATCAGAAGGGCCCACGTCAGAACAGGTGGGAGAGGAAGTGGGTGCTTCCAGCGCAACACAAGTAAGAATAGCTGCAGTATGGGCTGAAAGAGGACAAGGGCAGTGGGGAGGAAACCAGCATTTTTCAGGACCGCAGTGGAAAGGCGGACAGCCACGAGGACGAGGTGGGTTCCAAGGGTTTAGAGGAGGGGGATTTAGAGGACCGGGACCCAGGGGTGGGGGACCAGGACAGTGCTGGATCTGCGTGAGGTAGGGTCACTTCTCAAGAGAGTGCTGTAGCAGGCAGGGAGGGAATGAAAACTACAACCAGCAGAGTTATGACTATCTCCACCCAGGTAGCCCCCAGGGACTACCCCCCAGGATGACTTTGATACCAAATAAGATCCATCAGGCTTACACCGAGCTGCTCCCCTAAATCCCCGGGCCCTACCACCCACAAAACCATCAGTAATCAGTACAGCCTTACCAGCCCTGCCCTAACACTCAGCCAGCAGGGAACAGTCCCGCTTTCGGTACTGCTTCCAACAGCGCATCAGCCCCATTTCAAGATACTACAGTCGTGGGGGGAAACCCTTTTTCGTTCCCAGGGACAGATATATACCCAGACTAGGTTGCTCGCACAATACTATCATTAGACTTGGAAGGTGTGCTAGTATCTGCAAAAAGGATCGTAGTGCTGGGCACGGACCCCCACGGGTGCCAGTGGCGCACTGTGCTGTGTGTAGATCCCAATTTGCCCCTAAGAGAATTGACTGATGATGAACTTTTTGAGGACGACAATAATGATGGGGAGATCCTCGTTGAGATTTGTATACCCTGTGAGTTAATGGTGCAATACAGGAAAGTTCAAAGCCCCCTCATGGCCGCTGTCCGGCCTCCCCCATTCAGCAAAGATGACTTGCAGCAGGTTCCCCGACACTTATGGACCACAAACCCACATGATGCAGGAATGCTACAGGAAGTGACCCCAGTGAGGATCACCCTAAAACCAGCAGCAGTATTGCCCTGGGTAAAACAATACCCATTGTCCCGGGAAGCAGAGTACGGGATCAGAGAAACACTACAGGCCCTAATACAACAAGGCATTATAGTACCCTCCACGTCACAATGCAATACAGCCATATATCCTATTAAAAAGGCAACCAGGGATGTTGGAGAATGGTCCAGGATCTACGCCCCCTCAATGATGTCATACAGAAGGAATTTCCACTTGTCCCCAACCTGGTCTCCATTTTGTGCAACATCCCCAAGGAGGCAACTCACTTTACTGAAGTGGATTTAAAGAATGAATTCTTCTCAGTTCCCCTGCATCCCGATTCACAGTACCTCACAGCATTAACCCTGGGCAGAAAGAGCTACGAACATACTCGTTTGCCTCAGGGGTACTGCCAAAGCCCCAACATTTTCAACAGGATACTACACGAAGACTCAGGGAACATTCAAGTACCCAGCACGATAATTCAATACGTAGATGACCTACTGGTCTGCAGCGACAGCGAGCAGAGCTGTCGGAGGGACTTTGTTGCATTGTTACGCATGCTAGCACAGAAAAGGTACAATTGGAGGTACTGTAGTTAGGGCAACTAATCTCCAAAGATGGGAAAAGAATAATCCCTGACAGGGCAGCAACAGTGCGTGCCACTCCCAAACCACTCAAAGTAAAAGACATGCAAAAATGCCTACGTTTATGCAACTATTGCAGAGCATGGATTTTAGATTATGCTGCATACATGAGACTACTCATACAGGGAATCAAGGAAGCACAGAAGGAGAACAACAAAATAGAGTGGTCACCAGAGATGATAACAAGTTTCAATGACTTAAAATAAGTCATTTCGACAGCTGTCCATTCCACCCTAGATTGCACACAGGGGTTTTACATGTTCTCACATTCAAATGGTACACTCACGACAGCACTGCTCACGCAGAATAGCACAATGGTCCATAAGCCACTAGCATATTACAATAGCACACTCGACTCTGTCATGCAGGGACAATTCGCCTGCGAACAAGCTCTTGCAGCTGTGGCATTGGCGATTGAAAAGAGCTCCACAAATGTTATGGGGTGCTCAGTAATGTTGTATGTAGAGCACTCACTTTTTGCAATTTTCTCCACACTCACCACACAGAGAGCATCAGTTTATGAAATCATATTGTCCAGCCCCCACATCCATGGTGTAAGGTGCAAGACAGTAAAGCGAGCTTATATAACATGTGCTCCTACCACACACACTCTTATGACATGTGCTTCTATAACACACAATCCTATGACACACTCTTACAAAACATACTCCTATGACATACACAACTTAAACATGCACTGTTGTTACTCACACTCTTATGACACACACTGTTATCACCCATGCTCCTGACACATGCTCCTACAACACGTGCACATATCACACCTGCACTTAAAACACATGTACCTACAATACACACCTAAAACACATGCACCTAAAAGGTGTGGACGTACAATATGTGAATGTATGACATGTGAACGTATGACATGTGCTCGTTTGGCACATGCTCCCATAACAAGCCATCTGACGACTGTAAGGAATTCATGGTGGCAACAGTAAAGACAGACACAGGTGATCACAGCTCAACTGTGTTTATTAAACTATATGCAGTTTGGAAAAATACCTAATCTAAGCCTAAATCTAAGATGGGAGCAGGCGTCGACCATCAAATGTAAAATAAGGCAGTCCTAGTGGTGTCGTGTCAAATGAAAAGGCCTATACTAAGAAAAACCTATTGCCAATCCTTACAACTGATACAAAAGAGCATGGGATAGTTTTCAAGACAAGAAAGAAGTGTTCCCAAATAATAATATGTCTGAATGTGGTAGCATGGGACTCCCTTCACCCACATTTTAAGCAAGGGGTAAGGTGGAAACTTGGAGCACAGCACAGCCTCGAGCTCTCCCAGCACGAAGTAACAGTTTTGTTTCCGCTATCAGGGCCTTCAATGGCCAAGTCTCGTATCCTTTGAAAGTCTCTTGCCCTCGAGGACCTGATGTATTCAAAATAACAAAAATGAAAGTTCTGTTTCAAATGTACATTGGGTGATGGTTTCACCCCTGGGTTCCCCTCTTGCGGGCACACACCCCTCAAACAGTTCCTGTCAATATCAAGATCTTCAGAGGTTGTCTCTCCTGCTTCCAAGGATCTGATTGGATCGAACAACAAACAAAAAGTTCCTTTTTAACAAATGAAAGTTTGTGTTCCTTGTTTTCTTTGGGATGAGGATTCTTCACTCCTGGCTCCCCCCTCTTCTGGGCGTTGACCCTCTCAATATTATTTTCAGCATCCCTCCAACGGGTTCACTATGTTTCACAAATCTTAATGTCTTTTTAAACAGTTCTCCATGGACATCCTTCTTCCGGGTTCACGTTTGTCAACACACTATTTCTCGGGACCTTAGACTTCGCCCCTCTTCATTGGCATCCCTCCTCCGAGTTCACTCTTGACACTTTACTGTTCACTTTGCTTTCAATTCAGGCTTTACTTTCACCAATCTTGGGGTGACAACTTTTCACCCTTGCATCCCCCTCTGCCGGGCTCGGCCGCTTCTCGACTGTTAGCCTCCCTCAGCCGGGTTCACTATTGCTCTCGATTAGAGTGATAGTTGCCCACCCCTGGGTCCCCCTCTTCTGGGCGCTGACCCCTATTTACTTTCACAATTCTCTATACACTATTATATTTGCGGGATTCGCCTCCCTTTGTTTCTCTTGATGCGGGATTCACTTCCCTTAATTTTTAACAGTTTGTAGATCAAAGACTTTCGATTGCACAGGGATTTTGCTAGACCTCCTGTATGACCACCTTGACCTATCTTGGCGGCTTTCCAATGGCCTTCTGGTATCTGTAGTTTGCATAGAAATTGGATTTGACCAGCGTCTCTTGACTTAGCACCCTGTTCCTTCTGCAGCTGGTCTTCCCCTTACAATTTTACTTCTCTCCTTGCCACCCTCTTGATTCCCGCCACCTTTCTCCTTCTCTTGAACTGCCGTGCCTGGTTAGCTGTCTCGTTGTGCTGTCTGAAAATCTGCCATTACCTGATTCGTAAATCAAGTTCTGGAATTGTTTTTGGGTAGTGCTCTAAAATGATATAAGGGGTCTAAGTAGGGAGGTTTTGAGGCCAGGTAGCACATGGGTAGGGCAAGAAAGGATAATTTGTGAAGGTTTGGGGCTTGGGGATAGTGTAGTTTTGTTTATTTCTTTTTGAGACGTTTCCTGAGTTCGAGAATTGGCACAAACAGCACAAAAAGAGTAAATTCTTCAAAACTATTGTATATTGATATGTGGCAATCACTATGATTGCTACTTAAGGGGACGGGGAGTATTTTAAGTTAGTTTAGGAAGTAAACATTTTTTTGTTTATATAAAAAAAGACATGTATTGCTTTCTAAGTTAACTTAGATGTTGTCGGAGAGGTGTATTAGGATGTTACATGTGCTAAAAATGCTTCTAATTGCTTAATTAGTTCAATAAAAAGTTTGTAACGAAAGACCGGAGGAAGCCGATGCTTGTTTACTATAGCCTTTATTTTGATTGGACAAGCTTTTCACGTGGCTGAACAGTGAAGATCTATATTCACACCTGTATTCAGCAGGGAATATACATACATGATTGTACCTCCCCTCCTCTTTGGCACAGTACCTAGCTAGTAATCCTACCTTAACTCCTACATCCCTCTTCATACTCCCAGTACTGTATAGTAATCTTACTGCTATACCCCCAGACCCCTCTTCCTCATCACAGTCTCTCACTAACTCCACCTCACTCTTCTTTGTCACAGTACTCGACTACCACTATGTCACTATTCCTCATCACAGTACACCACTACCACCACCTCACTCTTTCTCATCAGTCCCACGCTACATCACATCATTCTTCCTTTTCACAGTACCCCACGACCACCAACTCAAGGTTCTTCATCACAGTACCACACTTCCACCACCTCACTCTTTCTCATAAGTCCCACACTACCACCACACCACTCTTACTAATCACAGTAATCACAGTACCCCACTACCACTAACTCCCTCTTCCTCTTCACTGGCCCAGCTACCACCATGTCACTCTTTCTCATTACAGTACCCCACTACCACCAACTCATTATTCCTTTGTTGCCATCCCCCACTATGACCATCTCACTATTCCACACCATAGTCCTCCACTATCACCAACTCAATCTTCCTTGTCACAGGATCCCAATACCACCAACTCACTCTTGCTCCTGACAGTACCCCACTAACACCACCTCACTCTTCCTCATCACAGTCCTCCACTATGACTATTCCTCATCACAGTCCCCCACTGCCCCACCTCACTCTTCTCCTCAAAGTCCCCACTACCTATAACTCACTCTTCCTTGTGACAGTATCGCAATACCACCAACTCACTATTAGTTCTCACAGTCCCCCAACCACGAAATCACTCTTCCCCATCAGAGTCTCCCACTACCACCACGTCACTCTTTCTCATTACAACCAACTCACTCTCACTCTTCCTTGTGACAGTATCCCAATAGCATCAACCCACTATTCCTCATCACAGTTCTCCACTATGACCATCTCACTATTCCTCATCACAGACCCCCACATCCTCCTGTGAAAAACCAGAGGGTGTTTCTCTGCCTAGACCCCGGGGATCCCTTACTCGGGTGGACAAGTGTGGAAGGATCCCCTGGGTGAGGGGTCCTCAGGGATTGGGGGAGGAATGCCTAATGGCAAGGCATGGTACCCCACCCCTTTCCAAATACCCCTGTCCCATCCTATTTTATAGGATATTCCAACTTCCCAGACCCCCCCTTCGTACACGCACACTGAGCCGAGAAAGAGGAGGTCTGAGGCTAAAAGGAGCAGAAACCATGCAATACATTGGACATTTCCCACTAATGAGATCAGGGAGGGTCAGGCACTTGATCTTAATTACATACACCTGGTACCTATTAGCTCTCCCCACATGGATAAAAGGTGGAACACAGACACACTCTGAGCAAGGCGATGCATGAGAAGGAGCAGTTCTTCCAGGGGGAACAGCAAACCAGGCGGTGCAGATCGACAGGCCGAGGGACGGAACCGAGGTATGGAGAAACCTTGGACACCCTGGCGAGAGATTGTTACCTTTGAGGAGCCTTGAAGGTTGCGCAAGGAAGCCCAGCCAGAGAGAACAGACAAACCTCTTTTGTGTTTCAAGGATACCAGCCACCCTCCCGGGTGAAAGGCAGAGTTGGGGAGGTGCAGCAGCAGTTGTGGTATCAGCCTTGACCTAAGGATCAAAGCCGCAAAAGACAAAAATGAATTAAAACAGCCGATAAAATGCGAGAGAAAGCAAAGCATTGGAAATAACTGTAAATTAAAGATACAAAGTAACAGAGTGGTCCGGCGAAAGAAGATTGCCTAATCAAAAGTCTCTGTGGAATGTCTGATGCCGCAGGAGCGGTGGGAAGAGAAAGATGCAAGATTTAAACTGTTAGGTTTGATCCCGGCAGAGGGAAACCTGGATGGGAGAGATATCTTTGAACTTTGAAATAAGTACTGTGCTTAAAACTACATTTACCAGGAGGCCTTGGTGAAGGAGAGAAAAAGTGACGTTTGAGGAAACAAGGTTAAAGTGGTCATCCCGAGGTAAGAGCAAATGCCTCGCAGTTTCAAAAATCTTCGACAGCGGAAAGAAAGTGAAAGGAAGTTTGGGCCCAACAGAGCGAAGCCTATGAAGGTGTGATTGAAGCTTGGGGAAAGGAAACCCCACAAATTGTGATTGAAAGGTTTGAGCCCGGCAGAGGGAAACCTGTACTGAATTATGATAACCAGAAGGAAACAAACTTTTGTTGAACTGTATTACAAATTAAAAGGTGACCTGGGCTGGAGTGAGAGAAAGCTGAGGTCAAGCGGACAAACCAGTGACTTTTTCGTGGAAGGCCAAGTGGGCCCTGGTCCACAAAACAAACTGGCACATGCATATTAGTGTTTGTACTGTATTCCACTTCAACGTCCTGGTAACAGGAGGGGATACCCCTCTACGAGGTAGTACCTACGGCAGTCCCAAGCCCTCATTGTAGCAGCTCACAATAGAGATTACATAATAAAACATTGTTTGTCACATTGGTGCAATTAGAGGGCCGAGCTTCACTCCTCTCATTTGTTTTATCCATGTCCCCGCAGAACCCTCTGTACATTTAATAAAAAACATAAAAACTTCTAACTCTAACTTCTCTCCCTGGCTGTTCAACCAATACCTGCCACTTCTTGCCCACTGCATTGCCGCTCTCTGCCCCTACTTCCAGTGCTATGCGGATGACACTCAGCTCATTTTCAGGCTACCTTCAGCCACCTCTTCTCCTTCACTCATCTGACTGTCTGTCTGCTATCCAGGAGTGGTGTGCTGCCAATGATCTCTGCCTTAATGTGAGTAAGACCGAGATTCTCCTCTTCGGTACACCCGCTCCCTCTTTTCCTGTAACTCTCTGGTTGGGCTCTCTTGGCCCTCTTGCGGCTCCCACCTGCGAGGCTAAAAACCTTGGGGTCATCTTCAACTCCATACTCTCCTTATCTCCTCACATCTCTGACGTCTCTAAGAAGTCACACTACCAGCTGCACCTCCTCAGAGGTATTCTTCCTTTCCTCTCCTTCCCCCGGAAGCTCACTGTCTCCAGACCTCTGGTTCTCTCTAGGCTGGACTACTGTAACAGCCTCTTTCTAAATCTGCCTGCTTCTACTCTCCACCCTCTGCAACTCATCCAGAACAGGACTGCAAGACTTGTCCATGGCCTCAAGCCCAGGGATTGTATCTCTCCAGGACTGAAATCTCTGCACTGGCTCCCAGTGGCTGCGAGGATTAAGTTAAAAACACTCTGCATTGTCCACAAGGCCTTCTGGGGCCTCGATACCCTCAACTCTCTCTTCCTAAATATCTGCCCTCTCGAGCTCTTGGCTCATCTGCCTCCAACTCCCTCAGGGTCTGTCGCTTCTCCAAGCAACGAGTTGGTGGTATATTTTTCTGCGGCTGGGGCCTCACTCTGGAACAGCCTCTCTGCCTCCCTGAAACTTGAGGAGAACCATCTGTGGTCTAGAAGCACCTCATACCTTCCTCTTTTCTTCTGCTTTCTCTCCTCCTCTACCATGCTGCATTTCTGGCTGAATCTGAAACTGCACTGGTCACCTGGCCACCCTCTGATAGGGCCCAGGTCACCTCCCCCGCCAGTTGCACACCTGCACTGCCTCTCTGGCAAACCCCGCACTTGGGGACTGTTTTCTGTATCCTTACAGTCCCCCTACCAGTACTTGACACCTGATGTCTGAACTTGCCACCATCTGGCTGTATATTTTTTATTGTTATTTATTCTATGTATCCCATGTACTGCACTTTCCCCCTTCTCATGTGCTTGCGCGATCTGAATGACACCTGGCCTAGTAAGATCGTTGTCTCCGTCTTCCTTCTGTTCCCCCTCCCTTGCCTCATCGCGCCTTGAAACACTTGTGTACAGGCGCGTTATAAATGCCATATCATATCAAACTGCATCCTTGTGTCCAAAGGCATAGTGTGTCGCAAGGTCCCAGTGTGCCACCTTACCCCGTGTTACAAACCGTGGGGAAGGAAGTTTACTCAGCCATACTGACATTTCTTTTGAACACTGATTTTTCCTTTTTGAATTACACATTCCCTTTACACATTTATTGTATTAGAAAGAAGGCAGGCACTAGGTTTATTAGTATAGACCATTTTATTTTTTACTAAGGACTGACTAGGACTGAATTTTCTTTTTGGTCGATGATACTCCCATCTTAGTTATAGGGAAAGATAGGAGTTTTCCAACCCCTTTTAAACCATCAATAAAGGTTTCGAAACTTAAAACATGTGTATCAGTGTCTACTTCTGATACCATGCCTCCCTCACAACCCCCTCACTCTTCCTCGTCACCATCCCCCACTACCACCAACTCACTCTTCCTCTTCACAGCCCTCCACTTCAACCACCACACTCTTCCTCATCACAGTCCTCCACTATCAGCAACTCAAGCGTTCTCATCACAGTCCCTTACTACTATCATTTCACTCTTCCTCATCACAGTTCCCCAAACACCAACTCACTCTTCCTCTTCATAGTACCCCACTACCACCAACTCACTCTTCCTTGTGACAGTATCCCAATAACACCAACTCACTCTTACGCTTCACAGTACCCCAACCACCAAATCACTCTTCCTCTTAAGAGTACCCCATTGCCACCCCCTCACTCTTCCTCATCACAGTTTCTCACTATGACCATCTCACTCTTCCTCATCATAGTCACCCACTACCACAAACTAACTCTTCCTCTTCACAGCCCTCCACTATCACATCACTCTTCCTCATCACAGTCAGCCTTCCACCACTTCACTCTTCCTCATAACAGCCCCCCTACCCTCCCTCCCTACCACCAACGCACTCTTCCTAGTCACAATCCCCCACTGGGTAGTGCTTGGTTGTCTTTATGTCTGTCTTTATGTACCCTCCTGTTCTCGAGGCTCTGAAAATAACTTTGTCTTCAGCAGAACCTTCTTTTCAAAGGTGTGAAAACGTGATTATGTTGTATTTTATATGTTATATTTTAATGACTGGTAAAATGTTTTTGTAAAGGTCAAAATTTGTTCAAAACAAAAAAATAAAATAAAAAACCAATCCCCCACTCCCACTAGCTCCCTCTTCCTCATCCTCATCACAGTCCCTCACTGCCACCACATCACTCTTTCTCGTCGTAGTACCCCACTATCATCAACTCACGCATTCTTCCTTATGACAGTGTCCACTAACACCAACTCACTTTTCCTCATTGCAGTTCCTCACTACCACCACCTCACTCTTCCTCATCACAGTCCCCAACTACTAAACCTCACTCTTCCTCATCACAGTTCTCAACTACCCACCTCACTCTTCCTTATTACAATCCCCAACTACACAAATTCAGTCTTCCTCGTCACAGGCCCCCAATAACCCCTCCTCTCTCTTCCACATCACAGTACACCATTACTAATCCCTTCCTATCTAGCGGACACAAAAAAAAGGTTACATTTTTGATAAACTCGATGTTGCGTAGCTCAAGAACAGATACTGATAACAAATGATATTACATCAGTTACGTTATCAGAAAAAAAGACAGAATTACAGGTGGTGGGAAGAGTAGCATAACAACACCTTTGAACTTCAGTGGAAAAACCTTTAGTTGAGGGACAGTTAAGATGAATATGTTCAGTGCAACAAAACCCTTGAAATTCAGAGAAGAAATGTTCGGTAAAGCACTATTAAGGTGAAACAATCTGATGCAACAACACCCTTGAAATTCAGTGAACACATTTTAGTTGAAGTGATGTTAAGGTGCCGATTTAATGCAACAAAACCCCTGAAATTGAGAAGGTGCTGGAAGCTACGCCACCTTAACTATAGCAGCACAATATGTGAACTTTGAATGCGAATGAGAGAACATATAGGCATGATAGGAAGCCAACATCCCAGATTTCCTCTGCTCTCACACTGGAACAAGGAACACCAGGAAGACAATAAAATCTCTTCTTTTTTCTTTTTTTTCCCCTTTATTTTAGTGCATACAGTTGAAAGACAACTTTTTACACTATCAATCCAACATAATAACATTAGAAAAACAATAGAAAAAAATGCCATAATTAATTCATACAATTAATTGCTATTACAAATATTTGTATGATTCAGATCAAACCCATTAGATACAATTGATAAAAATCACAGACTAAAAAACATCCAACCTCATCTAAAACAAATGCATAATTCATTATATCACATAAAACGTTGGAATCTTTTTCTAATCTCAATCACAAAAATATCAGAAAAATTCAAGAGTGTTTGGCTTCTAGGAGCATAGTATTAGCCCAAAACCAAACATGACGAGCAGCAGAAACTACACCATACGAATCTGCTGCGAAAACCACACTCCAGAATTGGTTGCTTTCATGTATCTCAAACTTGGCATAGGCCTTATCATAGCATTCAACTAAGATAGGAAAATGGATCAATATATGTTGTGAGGTTTCAATTTGTTGACCACATAGCTGGCAGAGGAGTTTCTCCAGCGGGATGCCCTACCAAGCTCCCCTAATGGCATAAACAGGTAATATATCTAGACCTAGATACATAACAAAGCGAATCAACATAGGGAGGCGCCCCTTTATTAAGTATTGCCTCAGACCCTGGGTGAAACCCCTCTGTTGGGTATACAGAGCGTATTTACGCCTTCCCTCCAGGGAAGCCAGCATCAATAAATGATCATAGTCCCAACTCCTAACATCAAGTTTGCCCAGAAAAACAGGGACCTCTTGTTCACAGCAGCATGTTAAAGACATGTCCAGGTAGTGTGCAAGTACCGCACTCTCCAGATCTTTAAACCATATGCTACGGGTATATTGTTTGGCGTGAGCCATACTGGAATGCAGCAAGGATGCATACCTGCCCCCACCAAACTTTATAGTAACCCATAGTTTACAAGCTGCAGTCGTCCAGATAGACAGGAGTAATTCCAGTCTTATCACCTCAACTGGTACAGGGCCTGACAGACCCAGTAAGGATCGTCAGATTTTTGCCTCTAATTTAGGAAGCCAACTGATTGCCCTCTTAGGGAAACCCTCTAGGGCATATAAAATCCCTGGCACAATTGCTGTTTTATAAGCAAGCAATTTTGCATCCAGGGAACGTCCGCCCCACATGTCGATCACCTTCTTAATGACACACCATTTGACCCACACTTTGGACTTTAAGGTTTCATATAAGTATGTACATGAGGGTGATGCTTTCACCTCTATGCCCAAGTACCTGTATGTATCTAACTGGGCCAATGTAATCATTCTCAATTGCCAATTGAACTTATTTCTCCCCTATGCCTTCTTGCCAATAACCATAATCTTTGTTTTTCCCATGCTTAGCCAAGAAAACCCATAATCAGATTTTGGGGACTCAAACATGTACGCAATAACATCAGAGGTGGAAACCGAGAATTACGTTTACATCATGAGGAAGCTAAATTAATCTGTCTACTGAAAACAACTATTCTGGGCTTAAATACAGCGCATGAAATGTCAGTCTTTTTAGGAGTTCTATGTGGATGTTGCACACATTTCAGGTTAATTTTACTTAGGCATTACTTAGGATTAAAACTGCAGAGCTACTGCAGAGGGGCTGCAGTCTTCTGCTGCACGGTGCCAGGGTGCTGGAGAGAATCAAGTCTGCCTTAGCTGGCAATTGAAGGAGGAGCCTTGTATTAAAACCTGCCTCGCGGAGGCCACCAGAGGACGCAGGCAAGATGAAAGCCTGAATCGGCACTTCCGGTCCCTGTCCGAGACAATGGCGAGCTGAATGTACATAGCGACCCGCAGGACAGACGTTTGAGGGCCCCACAAGCAGGCCAAAGGCGGCGGCACACCCCGACTAAAGACGGAGTGAGACACCTCCGAAGTGAGAGCCCGCCACACAGAGGGAGACCGACCGAGTGAAGGCTTAATGGCTGAGTTGCAACCCGCGAAAAGAGTGGAGAGCCCACCCACCGAGAAGAGCCTGGGAAAGCATCAAAGCGAGGAGGAGGTGATGAGGCGAGAAGCCGAGAGGACCCCAGTGACCACAACACTGTGGGTGCCTAAAAGTGGCCAGTATTTTAGTATTTAGTATTTTAGTATTTATTCATTTGTATTGCGCACCAGACCCGAGGGTATGAGGGTGCAGGAGAAACAGGATTATTCACAGCTTAGTTACATGTTACAGTGCATTACAGGGATTACAATGGTTACAGCAGTCACGATAAAGGCAAACGTTTGCAGATTTACAAATAAACATATTTGGGTAACGGTGGTAGGTTGTGTGATCTTAGCGGTCATTGTTCTTTATCCAGTGTATGTAGTTGCGTCTAAAGTGTGTGTAGGCTTGGGGTGTTCTTAGAGAGGGTGGTAGGGAGTTCCTATGTAGGGCTGCTTTCACCTGGAAGCTGTTGCCACCCATTTTGGTGCGTTTGAACCTGGGAACTATGAGTAGGTTGGCATTGGAGGTTCTAGTAGGTCTAGTGGAAGTATGTTTATTTATCCTATCGACTAAGTATCGGGGGGCAGCGTTATTGAGGCATTTGTGTGTTAGTGAGGCTACTTTGAGCAAGATTTTATCTGTAGTGTTGAGCCAGTTATGGCCAGTGAGCCTGAAACGCGACTTGGATTGCTCCCGGGACAAAACCTGCATAGCAACGTGGCCCAGCTGAGGGAGAGAGCCCCGCGGCAGGAGGAGCGGGAAAGTGCTGCCTCCGACCTAAAGGACCAGCAACTGGTGGGGAAGACAGCAGAGCTCTAGGCCAGCAGCAGAGCAGCAACCCGCCGCTGAAATGGTGAGTCTCCCCCTTCTGCTGGGGGGAATCACGGAGGCAGGGGAGAGTGAGAACAAAGGAGGGAGAGTGTCCCAGAGGTCCAACGGGAGGCAAGCGCAAGCTGCCACACAACAGGCTAGCCCGGAGCCAGGGAATAGCGTGGCAAGGGAGAAGGAGAAGCGGAGGGGGGACAGTCCCCCCAAACACCAGCACAGCGCAAGGACCCAGTCCCCCCCGGACAAGAAGCAGGGTGAGTGTTGGGAGCTGGAAGGAGACAACAGGGGGCAGAGCACAGAAACCAAATGCTTGCCCCTGACAGGGCAGAAGGGGCAATCCAGGCAGCACGCTGATCACCCAGAAGTGGAGTGCAGGTGACGGTCCCCCCCCCCCCCCGGGACACTACTGAACAGGGTGGCGCTGTGGAAGGACATTAAGGGTGCAACACAGTGGCGAAGAGGAGGAGCAGGAGCGTGACACAGAGACCCCAGGGATACAGGGCCTGCCCCAGAATATCGGATGTGGAGGTGCGGAGAGGGACACAAGGGCCCAGCGAGAAGTATGCAGAGACCAGCCATAGACCTGCCAGAGTTAGCACACGACGGAGGGATAAGGAAGGTCTAGTACTAGTCCATAACAGGTCAGTGAGGACACCAGTGACCCCTGGGGGCCACGAGAAGCACCAATAGCAAGATCAGAGAATGGTGATAGTGCGCTAAGAAAAAGATACAGGCGACAAGTGGGAGCCAAGAGGGAAGAGAAGGCACCCCCCCCACCCTGATCACAATGACGGGCCAATAAGGGTCAGTGGTCAAGGAGAGCACAAGGAGGGAGACAGAGGACAAAGAGAAGAGAAAGAAGGCCCCTCCAAGCCCTGTCATGCTCCGGTGGGGAGAAAAGTGAGAGACAAGCAACTCAGAAAGAGGAGAGAGAAGCAAAGGGGAGAGCACCGCAGAGAACACCCAGTGGCACCAGACCCACACAGAGTGAATGAGCTGGAAGGTAGCCCTCTCTAAGTTCCAATTCCCAGACCAGGGGGCAATGGATGCGGCAAAAATGGACAGGGCGCCACAGAAGAACAAGTTACTTCTTACCTGGTAATGTTTTTTCGATGGGATGTTCCTCCGACGTATTCCTTATCTTGATAGATCATCTCCAGCTTGCTGGCCTCGGAATTTTTTTTCAGTAGAGGGCGCTGCGCGTCGATGTCCCTCGAGCCGATGTCCCTCGACAGCCTCCGTATCAGCGCGACTTCATCATGCGTATAAATAGACTCGCGCAGCATCCGTTACTCAGTTCCGTTTTGACGTTAACAGTTGTTTTACATGAATTGGTTAGTGACCCAGAAGAAGCGTAAACTGTAACCACAAGGGAAGTTTTACTGAGGGGATGGATGGGAGGGGCGATAAGGAATACGTCGGAGGAACATCCCATCGAAAGAACGTTACCAGGTAAGAAGTAACTTGTTCTTCGAAGGGATTGTGTCCTCCGACGTATTCCTTATCTTGGTAGACTCCCATAGCAGTGGTGTGTAACTGGAGGTGGGAGTAAAATTGCCATGTTTCCCTTCAAGAGTGAACAGAGTGCAACACAGCTTTGCCAAATCTAGTCTCTTGGCTAGAGGAGGAATCTAGGTTGTAAAATCTTGTGAAGGTATGTGCAGACGACCATGTGGCAGCTGCACATATGTCTCGAATCGGTACCCCCCTTTGGAGGGCCGAACAGGCTGCGATACCCCTGGTTGAATGAGTCCTAAGATTTTGAGGAGGCTCTTTCCCTGCCAGTTTGTAACATTCCAGAATGGCTAAAATAATCCATCTGGAAATAGTCTGTTTTGTTATCGGTAATCCCAATTTGTGCCCTGAGTAACCTACGAACAGTTGGTCTGCTTGCCTTATCCTAGCAAGTCTGCTGATGTAAAAGCTCAAAGCCCGCCTTGGGTCCAGCCTATGCAGCCTTTCTTCCTCTTTCCCCGGATGGGGAGGGGGATAAAATGAAGGTAAGGTAATCTCCTGAGTGATGTGGAATTCAGAAACCACCTTTGGGAGAAAATTAGGCTTCACTTGTAGGACAACCTTGTCTTTATGAAAAATTGTATGAGGGGGTTTACAAGATAGAGCTTGTAATTCGCTCACCCTCCTAGCAGATGTCAATGCCACTAATAAGACAGTTTTAAGGGTGAGAAACCTTAGTGAACAAGAGTGGAGTGGTTCAAAAGGAGTACCCATCAGGAAATTTAAGACTAAATTTAAGATTTAAGACCCATAAGGGAACTTGGAATGGTCTTGGAGGATAGACATTGGTTAATCCCTTCAGAAATTTTATTACTAAGGGTAACTTGAAATACGATGGTTCCTCTGCAGTGCGCTTGAAGATCGATAGCGCTGTGAGATAGCCCTTCATAGTGCCAACCTGAAGGCCCGAATTTGCCAAATAGAGTAGTTAAGATAACACCGTTGGTGTACCACATGAAAAGGGGTCGATATTCTGTTCTCTACACCAGCTGCAAAATGTGTTCCAACGGCAGCGGTATAAAGTCTTTGTTGCTGGCATTCTTGCCGAAAGCAACACCTCCATGACGCCATCTGGGAGGTCCCAATCCTTGTATCTCAACCTTTCAGATACCATGCGTGAAGGTTGAGGTTTCTGATGTCTGGATGGAGAACCTGACCTCCCTCCTGCGAGAGAAGATTCTCTTTGAGTGGAAGACGAATTGGAGGGCAGATGGACATGTCCAGAAGGTCCGGGTACCACGTTCTCCTGGCCCAGTCCGGGCAATTAGGATCATGGCTTTCCGGAACCTTCTCAACCTCCTGATCATTTGAGGAATGACAGGGACTGGAAGAAACGCGTACAGAAGTGGAAACTCCCAGTCCACTACGAACGCGTCCCCTAGAGCTCCTCTCGGGGGAAAATCCCTTGAACAAAACTGATCGCACTTCCTGTTGATGCTGGTGGCGAACAGATCCACTTGAGGGTTTCCCCAAAGGGTGAAGATCTGTTGAAGGACTTCCTGAGCTAGTTCCCACTCGTGGGAGACTGTTCTCTGCCTGTTCAGAGCGTCCGCTGTCAAGTTTTTCTCTCCGGCTAAGTGAACTGCCGATAGAGAGACTCCTTCTTGGATTGCCCAAAACCAGAGCTGCATCGCCTCTCTGCACAGAGGCAGTGATCCTACGCCTCCTCTTTTGTTGAGGTAGTGCATGGCCACTGTGTTGTCCGTCATTATCAGGACATTTTTCCCCTGTACAGCTGGCAGAAAAGCCTTCAGCGCTAGTCTGATTGCTCTCAGCTCTAACAGGTTGATATGTAGTCTGGACTCCGATGGAGACCAACGACCGCTGATGGTCAAGTCGTTGGCATGGGCTCCCCACCCCATGAGTGAGGCATCTGTGACTACTGTTATCTCCGGCCATGGTTGCCAAAACAGTTCTCCTTTCAAGATGTTCTCCTGGCAGGCCCACCACTGAAGGTCTCGAGCCACCTTGTCCGGAACCTGAAGGAGATCTGTCATTCTTCCTGAGAATTGCGACCACTGAGTGCTTAGTGCCCACTGAAGAGATCTCATTCTCAGGCGAGCCTCTGCACAAGGAAAATGCAGGATGCCATGAGGCCTAGCAACCTCAAAAAGTCGAAGGCTGGGAGACGTTGGGCATTTTGAAACTTGGTGACCATCTGCAGAATATCTTGAGCCCTCACCTCTGGTGGCGAGGCTTTTCCCAGGGAAGTGTCCAGGACCGCTCCAATGAACTGAAGTCTCTGTGATGGTATCATCTGTGACTTCTTTAAATTGAGGGAGAAGCCCAGTTTGTGAAGGAAGTGGCAGACATAATCTAGCTGGATCTGAGCTTGTTCCGGAGATACAGCTCTGATCAGCCAATCGTCCCGGTAGGGGTAGACGTGAATCCCTTTCCTCCTTAGACTTGCAGCCACTACCGACATTAGCTTGGTGAAAACCCTCGGGGCGGGGTTCAGCCCAAATGGCAGAACTCGAAATTGATAATGAGAGTCGCCAATTGCGAACCTCAGGTATTTCCTGTGTTTGAGATGGATTGGCACATGGAAATAAGCATCCTGAAGGTCCAGAGATACCAGCCAGTCCTGGAGCTGGAGGGCCTGAAGGATCTGAGAAAGAGTTACCATCTTGAACTTGTCCTTGCTGAGGAACTTGTTCAATTCTCGTAAGTCCAAGATAGGTCTCAGTCCTCCGTCCTTCTTCGGTATTAGGGGGAGTACCAGCCCTTGTTCCTCTCCGCTACAGGTACCAGTTCTATGGCACCTTTCTCCAGCAGGTCTACAGTTTCCTGCAAGAGGAGCGGATCTGGAACTTTCCGAGAGCTGTTCCCCGGTGGATGACTCTGAGGAATGCGTAGAAAAGGCAGGCAGTGACCTTGGGCAACTGTCTCCAATGCCCAAGCATCTGACGTAATAGCCTGCCATTGCGTCAGATGTTGAGTTAGCCTGCCCCCTACTGGTGTCTTGTGAGGAGAGTCCTCAGAGTGATTTAGAGGCGGCTGATGCAGGTGCCGAGGGCAAAGAGGTACCTGCTGTTGCTGCAGCGGCTTTTGTATTTTTACCCTGAACACCTCGGGTGAATCTTTTTTGACCTCTTTGAACCGACTGTCCTCTGCCTTTTCCGAATGCGGAATAAAAGTGAAAGGACTTACCTCTCCAAGAGGTTCCTGAGGGGCGATATGGCGTTTGACGGATTGCAGCTCCCAGGGATTTTGCTGCTGCTTTGGATGTCTGTAACTTTTCTAAGCTGTCATCCGCCTTCTTACCAAACAAAGAAGAGCCGTCAAAGGGCATATTTAAAAGTCTGGCTTGTACATCTGGAGCAAACCCAGACTTTCGCAACCACACAAATCTGCGGGTTGTAGTACTTGCCGCCATGGCCCTACCGATGCTGTCAGCAGAATCAATGCCAGTTTGAAGGGATTCGAACATTGCGTCTTTACCATCCTTAATGATGTTTAGAAACGCTTCCCTTTCTTCTCCCTCTGGGAGGCAGTCAGCTGCTGATGAAGCACACTCCCAAAGTGTATGGCTGAACCTTGCGAGCGTACAAGTAGTGTTAATAGATTTCAACGCCATACTACATGCAAAAAAAACTTTCTTAGCCATAGAGTCGTATCTTTTGTCATCCCTGTCCTAAATTTGTCATAATTGGTTGGGAAAACGACGTCGACGTCGACGTTAAAGGCTTCGAAGACACCGAAAAAGGCATCGAGAAGATTGGAAGAAGCCTCGAAGAACTCGAGAGGATCGGGATCCTACTCGAGGTTGTCGATGACCTCGAAGTTATGACAGAGGCCCTGGGTATGACCACTGGCTGTGAGGTAGTGACGGCGTCGATTCGATCGACATATGCGTCGATGAGCCCTTCGGTAACGGCATTGATGACGCAGATTTATGCGTCGAAGGAACCTTCGACAATGGCGTCGATGGCCCAATGCCTTTGCTTGAGGGTTCGTGACGCTCTCGAGTAGTTTCTTTCGCCGGGTGCAACGACTCGCAGCGTTTAGATTTTTTGGGTCTTTCACCCAGGGTATCACCCTCAGCTGTCTTCGAGGGGGTCGAGGCCGCTTTCTCGAAGACGCTAAGCATCCTTCTACGGAATTCTTCCCACTCAGCCTGATAGCTATGTTTTGTGGGGCAGGTGACTCTTTCTGGAGAAACAGAAGAAGAAGACGAGGAAGGGGATCTTCGACGTCTCCTACTTGAATGCTTGGATCTCGAAGAGTGGTGGGAACTGCTTCGAGACCTAGAACGAGAATGTTTCCTGTGTCGGCGAGGAGACGAATGTCTCGACTCTGCCGAGGAAACTTTCGAAGTAGTTTTAACTGTCTTACCTCTCTCAAGCTTCCCCCTTACGCTCCTTCAAGGCTTTCGCCGTCATGGACATGCAGTCCTCGCACTCCGAACATTGGTGATCCGATCCCAGGCACCACAAACAGATCCTGTGAGGATCTGTCAACGACATTTTCTTTCCACAGTCTCGACATTTTTTGAAGCCGGACCGTAGAGTCGTCGGTTTGGATGAGGAAGCCATCGAGTAAGAGTTGGTATTCTCGAGGAATAATGAAGAATATATATTCTCTGACTAACGAACTGAGCAACGCGATTCCAAGGCCCACGAAGCGGGGAAAAACGGAACTAAGCAACGGACGCTGCCCATGTCTATTTATACGCATTATGACGTCGGCGCCGATACGGAGGCTGTCGAGGGACATCGACGCGCAGCACCTTCTACTGAAAAAAAAATTCCGAGGCCAGCAAGCTGGAGATGATCTATCAAGATAAGGAATACGTCGGAGGACGCAATCCCTTCGAAATAGGGGCCATAAAAAGCAACATCCAAATTATACTGGAGGAAATCCGCAGAATGCATACAGACATTGCGGTCAAAGTGGCAGACCTATCCGTGAAGGTAGACACCCTGGAAGAAACACTGGAGGGCGTGGAAGCGAATCAAGCATCAGCAGGTGTGCTGGAAACCCAAATAGCGGTCCGCCTCTGTGACATCGAAAGGAAGGAGTATGATCTAGGACTCAAAGTGGATGATATATAGAACCGGGAGAGGCGCAACAACCTCCGTTTTTTGGACTAGAGGAAAAAGAGGGGGAATCCACGGCTTGCCTTGAAAGAAAAATACAAGAAATAATGGGAATGGTCCGGGGGGCCAAGGAAGGTGAGCTATTGGCCTTAGACCGGGTCCACAGGGCATGAGGGGGTGTCAGGGGACCCCGATCAGTGCTCGCTAAACTACATTACTATTGAGACAAGGTTAAAATCCTGGAGACAGTAAGAAGAATAGGGGCGATTGACTATGAGGACTCCAAGGTGACCATCTTTCAAGACCTGTCAGTGCAAATCCTCTTGAGGCGCAAAAAATGTGGTCCCCAGGAAAAAGGGGTACGATACAGATGGGGAAAGCCCTTCACACTCATATTCGAACTAGGGGGAGAGAGACATCACCTGGTACATGAGGAGAATATCAAGAAGGCCACAGAGGACTTAACAGGTCAGGCCCAAGACCAACCGGTGGACGGAGGAGGGGTAGAGCTATCTAAAAGGCACACACCTAAAGGCCCAAAGGTGGATCGTGGCATGCGCAAGATACAAGGGGCCAGGCAATACCAAAAGCTCAACACCCCCCCTCCCAGGCAAGGGATGACCTGAAGGGAGACGCTGCTCCCTGATGCCAGTGGACCAAACAAAGGGGCCCAAGGAGCCCAAGTTACGGGGCCTTGCTTAATGAGGACACAATGATGCTCAAGGAGGAAACATGCGGGCGAAGCGCGGGAGGGGGGTAATGAACACAGTTGAGACGACACAGTTTATGGCACTTGCCTTGTTATTGTTTGAACCGTTTAATGGGGGGAAAGACGACAGAGAATCACAGACCTGGTAGAAGGGGGAGGGGGAGCAATGTCAAATGAGGTGTACACCAGGAAGGAAAAATGGGGTAGGGGAGGCAACTAAGGCCGTAAGAGATATGCCACGGGGGAAGCTTCAAAATGTGGTGCAAAAAGGAAAGAATAGGACAGGGACCATCACCATGGTGGTTCGGCCATAATGCCCGGATACAGGAGAGCGGGAGGCCGAATGCCACATAGGGGAAAGGGAGGGGAGGGCAGGGATGGGGAATGGGGAGGGGTGAAGAAAAGGAGAAGTGGAGGTTGGGGGAAGAGGACACAGAAGGAAATCACCAACATAAGTAGAATGGAGGCGGACAAAGGAGAAGGGAGAGGGATACATACACCGGGAGAGGGGAAGGGGAAATGCAGTAAAATCTCACAATAGCACTGGGGGAAAAGGCCCAACCGACGGTCGGCAGACAGAAAGAAAACTAAAAAGGGGAGATGGCTAACTGGAAAGTAGCAACACTAAACATAAAGGGACTTAACTCACTGAATAAACGGTTACTCACATCAAATATGCTCCGCAAAGCCAACATACAGTGCTATTCCTGCAGCAGACACACCACAGGTAGGGGCAGGAACGTCCCCTTAAGGGACCAGCGTTGGAGCAGACTTTTTGGGCCTCACATAAGATGAACAAAAAGAAGGGCGTGGGGATTGTCCTGTCAAGATCTATGCAAATGAGGGAGGCGAAAATTAAGAGGGGTTTTGGCAGCAGGCTGGTGGCGGTCAGGGGGCGGGTCGAGGGACGTCTAATTACCCTGGCATCCATATACGCGCCAAATACACACCAGTTAGCATTTCTGTGAAAGGTATTCTTGGTGCTGGAGGAATGGGGGGAGGGCATGCTAATGATGGGAGGGGACTTCAACTTAATAGCGGACCCAGCACTAGACTGGTGGTTGGCAAAGGGGAACAAGACCAAGGAAAAAGGTAGGGAAAATGAGGATTTCACCCAACTGCTAGAAGATCACTTCTGGGTGGACGTATGGAGGTCCAGGTTCCCCTAGGCGGGAGGGTACACCTTCTTCTAGCGTCCACACAACACATACACCAGGATAGATCGCCTACTGGTCCCAAACAAACAGGAAGCCAGGGTATCATCACCGAGGGTGGAGACAATGACCTGGTCGGCTACAACAGACTGCTGGTTGGAGGAAGGTAGGAAGGGAGGCCCGCGGTGTAGATGTAATGATGGCCTATTGGGACCCTGTATTTAGGGACTTCCTCCAGACAGAAATCACCCAATACTTGGGGGAGACGAGCCCGGAAGTTGTGTGGGAGGCGTCCAAGGTGACGGTAAGGGGCCTACTCATAGCAGAGGGGGCATGAAGAAAGAGGGAAAGACCACTGATTGAGGGGAGGATACGGGAACATCTGAAGGACATGAGGGCAAGGCTTACACGACCGGGAGAAGACCGAAGTGGGCTATTGGCCACAATGCGAGACAAAAGGCAGGAATAGCACTCGCTCCTGATAGGGGAAGTGGTTAAAAAACTGAGATATGCCAAACAAAAGTTCTATGAAGGGGGAGATAAGGTGGGGACACTCTTGGCAAATAGAGTCAGGGAATGTAGGGGGGACAGAAGGGTTCAGCGGTTAAGGGTTGAGAACGGGGTGACACTCCGATCTGAGGACCATATCCCAGACCGCTTTGCAAACTTCTTTGAAGCACTGTACTCCAACCAGCCAAGTCGCAAAGAAAGGCGATCAAGGAATATTTGGGCAGGCTCCCCGTGCCCTGCTTTACCACAGAGGGGAAAACTGTGTTGGAAGCAGAAATAACACAGGAAGAGGTCAAGAAAGCCATAGGCCGGTTGAAAACAGGAAAGGCACCAGGGGAAGATGGCTACACGGCAGGCTTTTATAAGCAGTTTCAGGACTCCATAGCGGGACCGCTGATGAAGGTCCACAACTCCATAAGGGGGCGGAAGATATGCCTCTGACTTTTTGGGAGGCATTAATAACGGTAATCCTAAGCCAGGCAAAAACAAGATGAACTGCACCTCATCTAGGCCCATCTCGTTACTCAACATGGACGCAAAGATTTTTAAAAGGATTCTGGCATACCGCTTGGAAGTACACCTCCCCGGTCTCATAGACCCAAACCAGACAGGGTTTATCCAGAATAGGCAAGGATCTGACAATCTGAGGAAACCCCTACACATCCTATATGAACCAGAAACACACAGAGAGGGGCCCTGGTCCTCTCCCTTGATGCCGAAAAGGCGTTCAACAGGGTGGATTGGTCATTCATGGAAGCAGTGCTGGAAGAGATAGGAATGGGTAAACGATGGATGGGATGGATCAGGGCCATGTATCATAATCCAAGGGTGAAAGTAGCGGTCTATGGGAACACGGCTAGGACCATAGGGCTCCACAGAGGGACAGGGCAGGGGTGCCCCCTGTCTCCACTGTTATATGCTCTGTTGATGGAACCTTGGGTGATAGATCTGCGGCAGTCAAGAGAGATAGCTGGAGTCTCCATAGGTGGAAAAGAGGATAAAGCAAGTCTCTTTGCAGACGATGCGCTGCTCTATCTCTCTAACCCACAGTCATAAGTGCCCGCTCTCCTGAAAGGGCTAGAGCAGGGGTGCACAACTAATTTTGCGAGAGGGCCGAAAGTACCCTACATGCTGCATATAGTGGGCTGAAAAGTAAATGCGGGAGGAGCGGTAGGTGGGGGAGGGCAGGAGTGTTTTTCAACCTTCCATTTTTACTAAACACATGGACAAAGAATACATGTTTAGGTGTGTCAGTCTTTATTTGTATTTCAAACGTAAATGTTCTACTACTGTAGAGGAGGTCCCGGATATGGCCTGCACTCCAGCCACCCATTTTGAGATACCAGGAACATACTCGCCAAGATATGTGACGTATGAGGAGCAAATAAACCAACAGAGAGCAGCGCTAGGGCTCTCTCCAGTGCCCATCAGAAGAGCAATACCTGTTGACGTGCCTATAACCAGACAACCGTGGGCAGCACGGTACCCGTTGAGACAACCGTACCAGCAGTTGACACAAAATGAAGATTACTTACAAACTGTCCCCGAAGAGAGCCAAAGGGCCTTAATGGAAGGTGAATGGTGACGACACAAGGGACTTGAGAGGCGTACTAATGAACAAAACGACAAGCAAAGAACGGCACGTAAAGACGAAATATAAGGAATAATGGTGTAATAGACTTAAAAGAAGAAACGATGTTGCAACACAAAGAACGTAACCATGAAAGAAGGATGACAATATGCAACTGGCTAAATGCCTGTAAATAGGCTTGTAACGCAAGAAGCTAAGGAAACGGTACTGCTTGCAATGCTTAGTAGAAGGATAGAGCGGCAATCGCCAACTATATATCTACCTCAAAAAGCACATTATACAAGTGTGACTCCATTTTATAAAAGCAGAATTTAGCCCTGGAGGGTGGAGGACAAACAGGCCAGGATTCAGATACTAGCTCAAAGCCAGACGAAAGAGCAGAATCGAAACTTAGTAAGAAGCAGCTCATGCCTAGGAATTCGAGGTCAACTCCAGGAAGGGAGGAGAGCGGCAACTTCGAAGAAACGAAAATTAAGAGCATAGCAGCCAGCCAGTGAAGGTCAAGATAAAGAGGCCCAGGTAGGTGGCAAGGCTAAAGGAAGCAGATTCACAGTGAACTAACACGTGACCAGCCAAGCGCGAAGAGGTACCAACGTCTGATGTCACCCAGAACCCGAGGATGCCATAACTTTTCCTGATAAGAAGCTACAGTTTCAAGGCCATCCACAGCCAACTAACTGACACATAGCCCTAAGGTACTGATTGATGGAAGGGAGGCAGGGTACACCGCATCTGGGTGTCCATTCTGCATGCTGCTAATTAAAGTGGAGATTTATGTTTAGGGGTGTAACCTTCCCAATCACAATGGACCAAATAATCTAGGGTCCTATAGCAAGTAGAACCAATGAGACGTCGTACTTTTAGTGATGTCGGTCACGAGTGATGTAGAGGGATGGGCGTAAACGCCCACCCGATAAGAATGATCCAATCCTCACACTCTGTTACTATGTACAGATATAGCACCTATACTTAAGTTACCTTTTCTGACCAATAGAATTGCATGACAACTTTGGAGTGTTACACGTCAATGATGACGAGAATGTACTATAACTATGGCTGTTGGAATGAAGAATGGGAGTTGAAGCGAGACGGGCGATCGCATCACTGTTGATTTGCATTTGTTTCCCCGTATTTTGTACTTGTCATTAAACAGAATTCCCTTTGCCAAATCATTGACTTGTCCTTATTGATTGGTGTTGGAGTAAGAGAATCCTGCACCCCATCCTCCTCAAGGTGCAGCTATCTCGTCTTAAGGTGCTTGAGGGTGAGCTCTGATCCCATCGGCCCGTCAGAGGTCACTCCGCCCTCTTGTACACTTGGTAGCGGTGAGGATGGTTATGACCATCAACTATTGAATATTGATTCACGAAATCAAAGGAAATCAAAGGAAATCAAAGGAAATAGCAGCGACCGTTGTGTTCCACTGATACCAAGAGGCTGTCTGAGAACTCAACGACCCAGCTCAAAGAAAGTGCCCTCAAAATGGCATCATGGAACACCAGAGGATACCGCCACCTAACCAGACCAATTGACATAAATCTGGGCGCATTAGACTTGATCTGTTTGCAAGAAACTTGGCTCCTGGACAAACCAGCCTTGGACGGGTTTGAAATTGAAGTCTCACCAGCGACAAGTTCCACGATGGGCCGACCATCAGCGGGCCTGCTGACTGCCATCTGTGTGGGTTCAGGGATCGCCCCAAAGAGTAAAATCGCAGAGGGCTACGGCATGCTTGCTTCACTAACCACATGGCTTCACCACGACCTTGGCTGAGAGTCCTGGGTAAACACCGATTTAGCCATAATCAACTTATACTGGAACCCGGTGAGAACAACCACGAAAGATTTCTGCAACTCGACAGCAAATATTATCGACGAAATTACAATCGACCGGAAGGTTCCAAACATCATAATATGCGGAGACCTGAACGCCAATTGTGAGGCAGATACTAGGAAGGGCAAAGCACACAAGCCACAATCGCTGGCCGACGAAAGAGCCCGCGCATGGTCAAACTTAATGAAATCAAGAAAATTCCATAATGCGGCAGCTCTACGAGACAGCGGTACCCAAGTACCAACCTGGGAAAGGGCTGGATCCGTTGGTACCTTAGATTACATCTTCATCACGGAAGGCCTGATCCCATACTTCGTGGACTGCACAGTCATAAAAACAATCGAAAGTGACCACAATCTCCTGCAGATGTCTTGGGATGGAGCATTACTGAAAAGACCTCAGTACTCGCCTGACATAGAATCACACAAGCAACAAAATCGACTCTGACTAACATCGGAAAACATAAATTCCTTCCAGGCCAACCTAAGCAAGAAACATGGTCAAAACAGCTCGGAAGAAGCGAGACCCGAGTACACGTCTCTATTAGCCGCCACAAAGTGAGTTTTACTGGCAAAACACGAAACCATCCTACCCACATCCACACGTTCAACAATGCGGTCGTTGGAAAGCGATTAGAGGTGAGAAAGTTAAAAAAAACTAGCAGTGAAAATGGAAACTACAGACGCTTGGACTACATACTACATGTCAGTCAGGTCCTACAAAACTTGGCTAAAGCAACAACGGCAGACCATGTACCAGAATGAGGCGGAAGCCATGTTACGTACATGGGCAACAAGAAACATCAGAGACTTCTGGACGCTCCTTAAGAGCGTAAACGGCCAGACCGCTCCACTGATCTCAAACTACGTATCTGAACAAAACTGGATTGCACACTTCACAGATCTTTACCATTCTCCTCAAACCTCAGCTAAAACGATCCCTCACACGACCACGGAACCATGGATCAAATTGGACAATGTGAAAGACATCTCCAGAATAATTGCTGTCTTAAAATCGTCCAGGGCTCCTGGACCTGACGGGCTAACTAACTTAGACCTCAAGGAGCACCCCAAAGACTGGGCACACGCAATTGGCGAGCTATTCAAACAGTGCCAACAACAGAAGCAAATTCCGGAAACCTGGACAGAAGCAGTCTTAGTCCCGATTTTCAAGAAAGGGGACAGGGGCTCCCCGGCGAACTATAGACCAATTGTCCTACTAGACATTATCGGCAAGATCTTTGCGTCCCTTCTACTGTTTCACTTCAAAAAATGGGCCAGTAACTCACCCTCAGCTGACATTTTTCAAACTGGCTTCCAAAAGGGCACTGGCACAACAATAAATCTGCTAATTCTCAACATCATCAAAGCGAAAGTAAAGAGAGGGGCGCCCAAGGTCTACATGGCGATGGTGGATCTATCTCAAGCCTTCAATATGGTGGATCGAAACATACCATGGGCAAAGTTAACAGCTTGGAACTGCCCGGGTCCTGTGCTGGAACCAATAATGGCCCTACATACATCAACATCTCTACGGGTGCGCCGCAGTCGTCAAGGTACCCTCTCAGACCAGATCAACACAGAACGAGGGGTCAAACAGGGCTGTCCACTGGCCCCTGCACTGTTCATAGCTTTCATCAGTGATTTTCAAGAATCAGAAAAAAAAGTGCGATCTTTTCCACCAAAAGTTGGCACCTATATGATGTCAAGATTGTGGTACGCCGACGACCTGATTCTCATGGATCAGTCTGCAATAGGCCTACAAAGGCAACTTACAAACCTAGCGGCATACATGGAAAGCAATAACCTAAAGATCAACAAATCCAAAACCAAAATTCTGATATTCTCAAAAACATCAAATAAACAACAGGCAAACAGCTCCTGGCATCTCGAAAATACCAAAATCGAACAGGTCAGCGAATACAAATATTTGGGAATTCAGATTGACAACACTCTTAAAGAAAACTCTCTTCAAAACTCACTCTGGGGAAAAATGAGAAATCTAACTGCACAAACACGTGCAGTGGATAAAAGGTTCGGGAAGTTCTCGTGGTTTCCCGCTCTCCAGTTCTACAAATCAAAAGTAGTTCCGGCTATAACCTACGGAATGGCGGCCAACCTAACCCTCCCAGCGGAGTATTGGTTCCAGTTGGAGGGATTCCTTTGGAAATCAGTGCTGGGCTTGCCCAAGTCAGCCCCTATGCCAGCGATCCACCGAGATCTGGGCTTGCCATCTTTAGCCGGGGTGGTGACGCAAAGCGCCACACAGCTCTATAGAAAAATCTTGATGCCAAGCTCACTTCCAATTTTCCAGGTGGTAGCCTCTGAAATCAACAAGGGATCTTGCAAACCTTTAACTGATTGGGTTACCAAAATCCAAGCCAAACTGGAAGAAGTAGCGTGCAATGAAGAAACCCTGATCTCAAACCCAAGAGGAGTAAAGACCAAACTTGAGCAACAAGATTGGATTAACACAAACGAAAAAAATCAGCTTTACAAATCTTTAAAGCACCTCCCACCATCATACAACGAGCTGAAGGTCCCTCTCAAATATTGTGAGAAATTTCCTGCAAAAGAACTAATGAAAACATTTATGCGTGCTCGACTAAATCTCCTTCCGATCAGGGAAATTTTGAATACTAGAGCTCTTTCTCCGGTTCCAGACTGCCGTCTGTGTGGAGTTCCAGATGAAGTAGAATCTGTGCGCCATCTGCTCATGTCCTGCCCAGCGTTATCACACAAAAGGCAAGCATACATGACACCACTTACTTCGCAGGCAACGACACTAGACGAAGAAACTTGTTGGTCCCGTCTGATAGCAGGCGACTCCGTCAGATGGTCCAGGACGACGGCCACATTTCTGTCAGTGGCCCTAAAAAAAGCAAACGCAAAGGCTGACATTTCACCTTTTGTTTTCTGTCTGCCTGCCCGTACTACCACGACCGAAACTGTCACCTAACCTATGATCAAACCAACTGTGCGACTAAACTCGAATCGAAAGTGGTGTCCTTACGTAGCTTGTAAACGGCCTAAAATTGCACCAACGCTGAAACTGCTCTTTTGTAAAAACCTAATCAGGTTATAAACAAATAAAAAAAATTTTTTAAAAAAGAATATTGATTATTGATAAGACACCTATTGACCGTCGACACGAGGTAACTCTAGGTCTTCGGCAATATCACGAGTCCTTCGCCATTTTGGCCGAGTAGACTGTGAAGCTTCCCGTGGGCAATGATAGCATAAACGTGTCCAAAGAACTGCAGTGGGTTTGAAGGCACCCGTTTTACAAACATAAGCCTTTCCATTCCTACAGGCAGTGGATCAGACGAAAGACCAAAAAAGGCGGTAACGGAGGCGGTGATCCCGAGGGTCCAGAGAGGAACGATGAGAGCGGTGAGTGAAACAAAAAATGGATGCTTTGGCAAATGTCTTTAGGCAATAGAACAAGTAAAGGAAAAGGTAACGGAGGGAGGTGGAGAAAAACTAAATAGTCAGAAGTAGAGAAGACTGTATATATTTAAGGGGATAATGACTCTAGAATAACTGAATAAAATAGTGAATACTGGGGTGGACACCCGAGAAGAGAGTGGATACGCGTTGTTCCTGTGCTTTAATATAGCGGTCAGAAGAAACGTGAACTCATAGTGCCACATAATAGGGAAAGACTAGGCTACTACGACGATTAAAGACGTCGTAAAAGGAGTTTGTTTAAACTCCATGTCGGGGTATTGATTAGAAGGCAGAGATATCTGTGTCCAGCTGGTGTCTGTCTAGTCTGTTTGATGGTTGTCGTACATGCTATATTGATGTGTCACACGTAAGGAAATTTGTCTCCTTGTTGTTTGAAATTGATCAAGGGATTTTACGCGATTCTATCGTTGAGAGGGAATCGCACATGAATTGATGTTCTTGAGTAAACTGGTGATATAAAATTTTGGCAGGAAAAGATTGGATTGGAGCTTGCGGTATTGGTGCTCGCTCATATTATAAGGAGTGTGAAGTTACATGGAAGTATTGTTAGAGACAGGCCTAAGCATGGAAGATATTACTCCACTAGCACACTTATGTAAACAACTGCCTAAACATGCACCCAAGCTTAAGAAATACAGTACCGAGTGGGTTAAGGGTATGGCCCACAAGATGTTTATGCCATGGCCACAGAACGGGTCCTTATCTAAAGCCGTCTTACAACACATGACAACTTATTTGCATGCCACCGATACACGCAAGAAACTAGAGAAATGCCTCTCTGTTCTAGAACTTTGGAAAATGTTCGAACAGTCGAAGGATGAAGAGCCACCTGTTGGCTGGATATTAAACGTATGCACAGAGGGGGGTGAGACGCCTACCGTGCCACCTGCCCCGCCCGAATTAGAAACCGAGGGAAGTAAGCCTGAGGGACTCTACCCATTAAGGGAGCTTAAATCCGGCCACAGCGTACAGCAACCCCGCATATGAGTCACCTAGGTACAGTAGTGACGACAATAAAGGAAGGTTCAGGAAAATAATATTACCTCCGCAGTCCAGAGGGACAAGGAGAGACGCGATGATGAGAGGAGGGACCAGGCACAGATTAGTGCATCTCTCGGTAAAGAGAGAGAGAGGGAAAGAAGTGGAAAGGAAGTGAAGACAGAACGGATGAGATAGCATTCGCAAAAGACGAATGGCTGGGAGGACAGATATGGTTGAAACTCGATGGTAAAGGAAGTGATGATGTGAGACCGAGAGAGAAGTCTGATGAGGCACAGAAAAGGGAAAAGGAGAAGGAAAGGGAGATAAGGGACGAGAGAATAAGAAGGAAGGATAGGCTGAGGCAAGAACAGCTATATCGCGAAGAGCAAGGAAAGCAGCTCGATCGCAAACAGAAAGCAGCCTATGACCAGTACAGACAGAATCAGAAAAGGTTGGAAGAAGAGCAAAGAGTACTTGAAAAAAGAATAAGAGGCGAGAAGATGAGGAAGTTCGAAGAACAAATGAACGTAGAAATGAAAGGAGAAGGGAAGAAGATAAGGTCAGAGAAGAAGCGAGGAAGCGCAAAGAATTTGATGATGTTATGGAACGTAAGCGTAGACCTAGGGCACGCGATCTCGAATATCTGGATCGGGAAGTTAAAAAACCCAATCCTGTTGAGAATGGGAAGACATTGAAGAATTTTTCACTGCGTACGATTCAATACCAGGCACTAGTGGGGCTAATATTGAGGATGACTTTGACACCAGAAGCATCGGGGAAACGATTGACAAAGCATATGATGAAATGGGGTTAGAATCAATATCCCAAGGGGAAGACGAGCGCCGGGAAAGCACTCAGCTGTATGACACTGAAGACGTCACCCGAAGTAGTAGGAGCAGGAGACTGTCCCTGGATAGGCTAGAAATCAGTAAGAACGACGATGACGCAAGGAGTTCTGTGAATTGGGAACCATCAGTGTCCGACTACGGAGAGGAGATGGAATGCGAGACCAATGAAGAAGGGAGACGGCGTCGAAAAGCGGCTCCCAAGGAACAAAGGGGTACGATGGTCAGATGCTAGCGAGTGTGCACCAAGGGCATCAGAGTCTGCCACACAGCCTGACCGGCATGAAGGAACACCCCATGGTCAGAGGGGGGTGTCGGCACCCACCTATGAAGACAGGTTGAGGACAGTGCCAGGCAGACGGCGATGCAGGAATGTTACCCCAGCGATAGACAGAAGAGCTATGGGGAAGGAGAAAGAAGGCTGTGCATTCCATTTTCCGCTGTTAGAAAAGGGGGAGCAAGACCGCAATATATTCCATGGCCACACATGGATTGAGAGAACTTGCAAAACAAGCTTCCAATGCTGACATCAGGAGCTGGGAAGTGGATACACGAGTTAGAAAAGATGACAGGGGGTGTCACGTTAGCTATAGGGGACATTAAAGGTCTCATGATTGCCATACTCATTGAGAGAGCAGACGATGTATTGGCACGGGCTGGGTACCCTGGTATTACCATAATTAACACTGCCCACAACGGAGCGCCATTCAACAATTGCAGAGCAGCAGTATGGAAAGCGCTACGAGTGCTTTACCCAGACACCTCCGATATGGGAGCTATAATGGCTTGAAAAATTAAGGAGTCAGAAGCTACGTTGATTTATATCCAGAATTTCCAAGACGCATGGGTGCTCGAAACGCATTAATCTTGGATGAAATCTATACCTGTATTTTATCACATATTGTGCCAGGGATTGCCAGAGCAAGTACAAAAACAGCTTAAGAAATTGGTAGGAGTTGAGGCTAAACCTTGGCTGAAATACAGTTGACTATTGCACATTACTGTAGATTGTTACAAGAAAATAAACGGAAAAAGGAGGCAACTCGAAAAGGTGAGGAAGCGAAGCTGGGGCAGAAGAAGTTATCAAAGTATGCTCTTGAAGGAGCCATGCTGACCAGCCCAGCCGAACAGAACGTACAACAGGTGGCTAACCCACAGCAGAACAACCAGGGTAGCGTAGGACAATACCCAAGGGGAAGGGGATTTAGAGGAAGAGGATGGCAGAGTAATCAGGGAGGTTTCCAGAGTAATCAAGGAGGCTTTCAAAACGTGCAGATGGGCAGTCTAGATATGTCAAATGGACAAATAGCCCTCCCACCACCAGTGTGTTGGCTGTGTGGTTTGACAGGGCATTTGGCGCGCTCGTGCAGAAGCCAAGGCACGTGGCAAAATGGGCAAGGAATGGGAGCAGGCACGGTGAATCCACCTGCAATATCCCAACAGGGCAGTGCACAGAATCACACTGTGCAGCAGCAAGCACCAAGCATGCAGCAGGGTGCGCAGCAGGGGGTTCAACCCCCGAGCATGGGGAATTTGCCACAAGGGCAATTTCAACAGGCACCACCGCAAATGTCTCAGGGCAAAAACTCTGCTAGGGGAGGAAACCGCGGGAATGGAGAAAATCCACAAGTGTACAGTAGACCGAACTTATACATGAACTAAGACAGCTCACTGGGAACCCTGATGTGCTCTATCCTATCAGTGACACCAGATCCTAATAGGGAGCCTAGGGTGAATGTCGCCATAGGGGGTAAAGAATATTCCTTCTTAGTTGTCACGGGGGCAACACGCTCGTGCATATGAGAAGGCAAGTTTTCCTTGTCCGGCAAGGCTACAGATACTCAGAGTTTTACAGGAGCTCACAGTCGAGTTCCCTTCACAGACGCACTCCCAGTCTCCATAGGGGAATGCAAAATGAATGTACCTTTGTTGTATTTGCGTTAGACCCCAGTAAACATTTTGGGTCGAGATTTAATGACAAAATTGAATATGGCCATCTGTCACGACCCTCGCCCAAAACCCCCTCTGGCAAACCCATTGGCCAGGTGGAGTCAGGACTCGGGCCTCTAGAGCCTGGCATCCTCTTCAACAGCCCTCATAGGGCCAGTCCTGCCGCCTATGGCACCAGGCTCATACACCATGAAAAACAACGTGCTTGGGAACTACTTTATTGTATTGTCAGCCAACATGGATGTATCCACATAGCTTGGTTCCTAAGAACCAAGCTATGTGGTCTAGTGTTTTGGGTGTGGCAGCCTAGGGACTACTTTACCTGGACTGTTTTGTTGGGGCTATTTAAACCACATCCGAGCAAGATAACACGCTTCACGTTACTTTGCAGCTTGCAATGCGACGCTCACTGTGTCCAGCTATTCCCCCGAACCTCGGAGAAGCAGAACCTGCAAGGAGACAAAAGGAACATCATTAGCAGCAGCATCTTACCTGCAGTCTTCATCTTTAAACACTCGCAGCTACTGAGAACAGCTTCCTTGAATCTGTACGCCTCCCGGACAGAACGACCTGAAAGAGGAAGATAGAGGCAACATTAAAGAAAGCAGTAGAGACATTTACAAATTCCGAACTGCTCAAAAGGCTTACCTGGCTGGTCACCTCTCGGCTGGCACCACTCCGGACATTCCACCCGCGCTCAAGAACACCGCGACCTACAAGGAAGGAAAACACAGGTTAGCAAAGGCAAGTCTTTGCAGCGCTGCACATAGCGCTTACTTACCGCATCATAGCACTCTTAATGCGCCATCATTTACCAGCGGGGCTCAACCAAGCCAGTTCGCCGCGCTGAAGCTCTGCATACCAAAAGGAGAAAAAAGAGACATTTTAAACAAAGAAAGGCATGCAGGATAGCAACAAAACTAAAGAAAAGCAATAAGACCTACCTGAACAATATCAAATGGGCCGGCGTCAGTGAAGTAACTGGACCGCACTCGCCCATGAAAGACAACGCGCCCCTGCAAAGAAGGCAGGACGGAGAGCACGCCTAATTCTACCACAAGGCAGAACCTTCCCCGTAGACCACATCAGGTCAAAGCTGAGAAGCATACCAGCGAGTAACCCTCTCAGCAAAGCTGAGAAGCATACCAGCGAGTAAACCGGCTGGGTGGCGTCCCTGTGGATACCAGGTGAGCGTAACAGAACGCAAAGCCTACCATAACAAATCCACCTGGGCGCCATGGAGACATCAGAAATGGACCAATTGGCCCAATTACTAGGAGAGCTTTGTGCTGAGGTTCATTCTGCCCGACAAAAGACTAATGCCCTCCGGAGAGACCTAATAGTGACCAAAGAACGCACTGAAGAGATTAGCAGGCAATACTTGCAATCACAGGCAGGACAGACGCCTCTACCTGGAAGCAATCCAACGATGCAAAAACCTGCCATACCACCCACTCCGGTACAGATCACGTTACCTGGCACAGTGCCCCTGACACCACCAGAAAGGTTCTCAGGCGACCCACGGAAGTATGCGGCATTCATCAATCAGTGCCGTCTTCATTTTCTTTGTAGGCCTGGAGCATTTCCAAACGACCAAGTTTGGGTAGCTTTTGTTTTATCATACCTGAGTGGCAGTGCAGCAGATTGGTCGGTGCTGTTGGTAACCCATGACGATCCTCTATTACATGACTTTGGGGGTTCCAGAGAGAAATGGAAAACCTTTTGCTCGTCATACCCAGGAACAAGCAGTAGACAATGAACTCTTGTCCCTCCGATAGGGGAATCAGGACTTGTTAACGTACATTGCTACCTTCAACAGACAGGTTGCCGAAGCTAGGTGGCCAGAATACAAAAGAACCACGTTATTCCATCAAGGCTTATGAGGCGAATTAAAGGACGTCTTAGCTCAGGTGGTTGATCCACCCAGAGACTGAGCAGAATTCATAAATGTGGTCGTGCAGCTAGACCACCGGTTGCAGGACCGAAAGGCAGACCGGTCTAAGACGGACCCTCAGACCGTGTATGTTCGACCAAGGGAAAACACACCCCATATACCTGGAAATGCTGTAGAACCCATGCAGATTGGAGGGATACGGCCTCCATTAACAAAACAAGAGCGGGACAAAAGAAGACAACAGCTTTGTTTGTATTGTGGGAAACCAGGACATTTCCTGAAGGACTGTCCAGTAAAACAGTCGGGGCCACAGAGAAGGATGAAGTTAAGGAATTGGAAAACTACCAAGCTCGACAAATGTAGAGGTCAGTTTGTCGAGTGAGAAGAAAGAGTTGCTGACCTCGCACTTTGCAATACCAGTGATCTTAATTAACCACCAACAGTCGTCAAGAATGCATGCCGTTGAAGCATACATCGATAGCGTGTTTACAAATTAGTTTACAAATAAACTTTAATTACAATAAACAATCAACAATCCTACTTTCACATAAGTAAACATGAATCCACAAGAAAAAAAAAAAACAAGAGAACAAAAAAGACAGCACAAAAGAAAGAAATACAATCTTTCAATAATGGAAATCTTTCTGATTATAGCTGGTCCTCGCTCAGAATATTTTCCACAAATTCACAAACTGCACATGTCAGTGACACGTTTGATCCAGATAGTATATAATACCACCATTTGTCCATGTCCTCGTCAACTGGAGCAAATGAGCCCAGATAGCAAGTTCGATGTTCCTTGATTTTAGGGCATTGAGTTACCAGGTGTTTTACCGATTCAAGTGTAATTTCACAGAACCTACAGAGATTATTCTCAATATTGGGGACTTTTCGTCTCCATAGGATCTCCTTGGTTATGTGTGCGTTCAACCGCAGTCTCAGAAATTGGTCACGGTGTTTCCTTGAGGGAAATTTTTGTAAATATCTGGGTAAGTGATCTAGACAATTTGTTAGAGGACCTAAGTCGATCGATGTAGATAGCAGATTTCTTCGTTCTAAGTTCTGTATCCAATTCCATTTTCTTAGTTTTTGTTTCGCAATTTGAGGTGTGGCTATCAAGGTTTCCCACGTTATATCTGCAGTATCCAAAATCAATTTTAGGCCGCTAGACCAATTTTGCATTATGCTACAGTGTTGTTGATGGACTATATTTGCAAAAATTTTGTAGGCCGGAGCCTGGTCCTTTAGTGACATCTTTCGTAGCATGGGCAATGATTTCCAGACAACTATGTTATGCATTGATTCGAGTCCAAGTTCATATCTTATAGAAATCATTTAGACGCCCTTTGGTAGTTTGAGGATACGTCTCCAGAATAGACCTTCAAGGGTTGACCACATATGATGATCTAAGTTCCATCCGGCCTCGGCTCCAAACGTGATTGAGGGAATAACCTTTTGTATATAAAAGGTTAGTACGGGTTTTAAAGTGAATTTCCCATATTCAGCGTGTAGCTTAGCTCCTTGTAATGCAAAGGTCAGCATGCGTTGTTTAAGGTCGCAGATCCAATCATGTTCTCTTATTGAGGTGTTATAAACAATGCCCAAGTATCGAATGGATGGTACAAGTTGAATCTGTAATGCATCAAGGTTCCATCTAAAGCTCCTAATTAGTCTTTTGGATGCAGTTCCGATCGACATGACCTTTGTTTTTTCTATATTGATTTGCAGTGAATTGTCGGATAAATAGCTTTCCAATGCGTATAAGAGTCTCTGAAGTCCAATCGGTGTTGCATCCATTAGGACAATATCCTCCGCATATATTGTCCAGCTAATGCTGTTGTTGTCTATGCTTGGGGGAAAACAGCGTGTCTGTGTAAAAGCTTCAGATATGTCGGATATGAATAATTTGAATAACAGGGCAGCTAGAGGGCATCCCTGTTTGACTCCTTTATTTGTTCTTATTTTATCAGTCAGCTCGCCGGCTTCGTTGATTCGCACTCTGACTGAGGTATCTTTGTGGAGAGCCATTATCTGCTGCAATAGTTCAGATGGACACGACCAGTTTGTCAGTTTTTGCCACAATTTTGTTCGATCTAAGGAGTCAAAGGCTTGTTTCATATCAATGAAGGCAATAAAGAGATTTTTGCCTTGCTGTAAAGCGTTTAATTTCAGCAGGTTTAGTATAGTTAGGTTCACTTCTGTTCCTACGCCTTTGGTAAAACTTGTCTGACGTATATCGAAGTGACCGGAACACATGGCCCACTTTGACAGCTTCTGTTGTAGAAAAGACGCGAATATCTTCCCCAGGATGTCTAAAAGGGCAATTGTTCGATAGTTGGCCGGATCGTCGCGGCCACCCTTCTTAAAAATAGGAACTATGATGGCCGAGTTCCAAGATTTAGGGATCATTTTTGTTGTAGCAATTGTTAGGAATAGATGGTAAATGAAGGTTGTCCAATGCTCGTTGTTTGCTTTTAATGTGACATTGGAAAGGCCATCAGGTCCGGCGGCGCGCAAGTTTTTTAGATGTCAAATTGCTATTGATATGTCTTCTTTTGATTCGATTACGTTCCAAGACTGGACTTCATCGAGTCTTTCATCTCTCTGCCGATTTACGTTGCTCCCAAAGACTTTAACAAAATGCTGTTCCCAAATAGCCTTAGAGATTCCATGATGGATCTTCGCCTGCTGGAATATTGTTTTGTTATTTATGATGTTCCATAGGTCCTTTGTTTGATGACAGATAATAAGCTTCAGAATTTGTTCTCCTCGTTCTTGGTCTCTCATCGTTTTGAAGCATTTCAGCCAGTTTCGATATTGTGTCTTTAGATGTTTCCTTTGCAACAATTTATTTGGATCTGACTCTTTATTTAGTTTCCTCAGATCACGGTGGAGTTGTTTTTGTTTTTTGAGGGACACCAGTGTACTGAATTCATATTTCTTTTGATTGGAGCAACAATTTGGTTGTTTGAATTTGATTTGGAAATCCACTAACAGGGCAGTGTAGTTTAGTTTGTCGCTTAAGGCTGTCTCCTCTGAAGTTATCATTTTGTTTAAGTTCTGCAATTGCTTGCTATTTATTTTTAGTCTATTGCCTCTTTGATTCACCTCAATTGGCTGATTGAAAATCTCTGCATTTCTGGGCGGATATGCCTTTGGAGTTAATTCAAGTGGATTGTGGTCACTGCTTAGTGATTTCAAGACCTTCAGCTGTAAGATCTCATTTAACATGGTATTTGATGCCCAAATATAGTCAATGATTTTTCTTGTGCCATCACGCTGCCATGTGGTATTCGGAGAACGATCCCCTTTGGTTTGACCGTTAAGCATGTGGCAGTTTCTGGCAGTCATAGCTGAGTGAAATTGGTAGCCTCTACAGATAGAGTAGGCTTGATGCTTGAATTTTTTCATTATCAGATTCTCATCAAACCACGAGAAATTCAGGTCTCCACATAAAATCGCTTGTAGGTCAGACCACAATTCCATGTTATCATCAATCAGTTTTGTTATCGATTGAATGAAATGGGATGAGGATATCATGGCTGAATTCCAATAGGTATTGAGAAGTAATAAATATTGGAATGGTACGTTTGATCTCTGACTGTTTTGAAGGATTGTTCCTTGCACAAACAAGTTTGGAGAAAACGATTGTATGATCTCCCAACCTGAGGCGTTGTTTATCATGGTCAGGAGACCAGAGAATGGTCGACCAAACTGATTTTTCCCAGCCGGATTTAATATGATTGAATATCCTTCTCTATGAGGCGCCACCGGCAAGCATGTTTCCTGGAGACATACTGCAAAGTTCTTTTTCATCGAGATGTCGAAATCCTGGAACAAGTGCCGGAAGCCTCTACTATTCCATGATATAAGGCCATTTCCATCCTCCTTAGTTTGCAATGGCTAAGTTCTGTTCGAGCGAGTCTGTGAGGGAGGTTGAAAGGAGACATTTCGGTTTCCGGCTGTTCTTTCTTGGATGTTAAATTGTTTCCTTAACGCCTCACGACGTTGTTCATGGGTTTGCTCTCCATCAACTGACACAACGTTTCTGTTTTCCTTCTCTTCGATGTTTTGTTTCTATTGTCAGATCGAATCCGTATGACAACAGCTCGTCTTTTGCAGCAAGCAAAGTGTTTTCCACTGCCTGGGAAGTGATGTGCAGATAGACCATATCTAGGGAGTCTTCATTGATGTATTCCACAATGGCTATGTCGTTAGACGTTATCGTTCTTAGTGATGGAAAGTTGTGTAACAATTGCATTACATTTCTGCGATTTAAGTTAACTTCATTTGCGTCTGGGAAAATATTCTCGAGCCTTATTCTCCAGAGTTTTTGTTCCAGTATAGATTTCACAGACCCAGTTCCTTTACTATTAAATTGCTTTTGCTTTTGCCATTGGGCTGCCGTCATCTTAGGATTTATTTTTAAGGAGGTCTGTTTTTTTTGTTGAGCCACAACATTGTCATCCTTTCGATTGTGGGTTTGTGAGGTCTCGTTTGAGCAATTGTGGTTTGCATTCAAGCGAGTCTTCTTTCTTTCTCCTTCATTGGGTATTTCAGCTTGGTGGATTTTTCTCGGGCCTTGAGAAGGTTTCATGATCGGGCAGCAAAGTTCTTCTTCTTGTATAGACTGTTGAAATTCGTCAGACTCAACTGAATAAGTGGACAGATCACATAAGTCGGTAACACTTACATCGGTTGTCTTTGAGCCAATGTCAGATTCTAATCTTCGTCCTTTATTCGGATTAGGAGGGTCCGCCACACTTGTTTTAGGTGTTTCTTTCGGCACAGACTTTCCAGCAGGCACACACTCATTATCGTCCTGTCGAGCGTGTGATGGATTGCGTGAAAAAAGACCCAACTTTTGAGGAGTAGAGAGATTCCTCACAAACTGTTTTGTTTTATTTCTGACATTGCTCGTTTTACTTTGCTGCTTGTTTGCTGTTTGTTTTTTGGCTGGAGCTTTTGTGTTTTTTTCACCTAGTTTGGATGTGATCGAAGGAACAAACAGTTTTGCGGTTCAAGTGAAGATGTCAAAAGAAGTAACGGTTCCTTTGGAAGCCGGTACAGAAGCGTGGTTTGAGGATTGAGCTTCCACCGCTACCGCTTCAAGTGAGTTGATATTACATTGGCATGCTCCGGACCCTTCGTGTGGTTTATTTGCAGAAATACCGTTAAGCTGGTTTTCTAATGTAGAGGTCAATTGTGGCTCAGCAGGCACAGTAATTTCACTATTTGCCTTATCAAGTAGAGGTGTCTCTAAGTTCATGTCCGGGTTCAATTATGTGCGTAGAGATGTTATTTGAACCACATTGATCTACCTTTGGCCTTGTTTTTGCATTTAATTTCTCTGGATGATGTAAGGGTCTCTCTTTAGAGGGACATTCCATGTCTGTCTTACTTCTGGAGAATGAGTGGCGACACCACTTCATGATTTCTAAGATCGCTTCCATTTGATCGTTTTTGTCTGTATGGTCTTTCATGGCAATGTCTCCAAGGCGGTTTTGCCATTGAAATGAAATCTCTGCTCCTCGTTCAACTCTGGTCATTAGATGGACATTGTTTTGTTCCAAAGAGGAGACTTTGTTTGTCAGATTATGGAGCAAGGCATTTTGATCTTTCACAGTCTCGTTTACTTGTTCAATGAGTTTGATGAAAGAAATCAAGGCTAATGATGTTGCTGCCAGGACATTGTTATGGATTTGAATTCCAGCTGCAACCGATAAATTCTCTTTAGAGTGATTAATAGGCTCAGGTTCTAGAGTCGACGATTCATCATGCCTGCTAGAGCACCATTCGTTTCTTATAGCTTGATGAGCTTGATGAGGTGCTTTAGTACTGCAGTGAAATCGCAGGTTTTCAGTCGGTTCCTTTGAAGAGCTCGATTGTGGTTTTCTTTTTAGAGTAATATCCGTATTTTGGATATTCTGAGGATCTTTTCGGTAGGGTGTACTTGTCCAAGATTTAAGCGTGCCATTTGGATCTTGAACGAACTTCACTCCTTTCTCGCTATTTGTCAACAGCATTCTTGTTGGAAGTGATACGTTCTGTGGAGCTGCAGAAAAGCTGTGTATTAGTTTGTTTTTTACTGCTTGGTAATCCACAGTCAGCCTCTCCGTTAGCCGCGCTTCACGCCCTGCTAAGTCTACTCCAAGACATTTTTTATGGTTTGTCGTAGAAGGGCCCGTAAGAGGGGAAGGCAATGGGGGCAATGGTGGAAGGGAGTCGAGCTGACGTAAAACGTCTCTTCCACATGCATCTGACTCGATTTGGGACACCATAATCCCAGCAGCAACTCTACTGTCCGCAAGGCTGTGTAAAGTGTCACTGTTTAGAGGCGGGACAAAGGAGAAGTTTGTTTGGTTCCCTGATCCATTTGGTAGTTTTAAGGCCAGGAGTTCAGTGTCTGTTAGATCAAACGGAGATAAAAAGGAGGCAGTGTTAATTTCAACCATCGCGGGTGGCGCAGGTAGGTGATGACCATTTGCCATGGATGCCGCTGTATTTTGATCGAAGTCAAATGGGGCTGTATGTAGGGACACAACTCCCACAATCTCACTGCTCACACCACCCGACATATTAGTCTGGGGAACTTGCGGCAAAGAGTCAGGCAACATAGTCTGTATAGCTCTGTCAGTTTCATCTCTATGTGCCTGGGACGGCAGCTGATTCAGATTTTTAGTTGCAACCAATGCCGGGTGACTTTCTGATTGAATGGCCATTTTGCTGGCAGCAACATTTCCGGTTATTTCAGGCAAGAGAACATGAGGTTGGGCATTCAAGGACTGCAATGTTTGGGCTTCAACCGGAACATCAACCGGCAACACCTCAACAGAATTCACATCGACTGAGGCAGCGTTTGAATCAACCCCGCTCATGCTCGCCACAGACGGTCGTGGAAGACAGCGAGGGGGACTTGCGGCGGTAGGTTGGACCGGATTGGAAAGAGTGGGAAGGGAGAGAGGGAAGGGAGGGGAGGGAGAGCAAGAAGTGTCTGCAGCAGCAGACGGGCAGGGCGGGGGAGGCAACAGAGGGAATGTGGAATGAGGGGGAAGGGAAGAGGGAGTAACAGTGTTCGCACCAAGTGTTGAAATAGCGGCATTGGCTGCGAATGAGAGCTCGCCCCGAGTTCGGGCGTTTAGAGTTGTTTGCCGCGTCTGCGGCCGAACATCAGTAAACATATTTTCCTCTTACCAGTGATCCGACAGTGCTATGCCTTACGTTGTAAATGTCTTCTTCGGCGATGAAGGCGGACTGGAGGCAGACTGGACTCAGCTCCGGACTCCGCGCCACGCTCCGCGCGCTGGAGGGTGTTTTAAACAAGATGCCAATGAAGGTAGAAAGAGGACTGAGCTCGTAGTGCAGCTCCTCACAGTGACTGCTCACTCCGAAAACAGCAAAGACTGGAGGCAGACTGGACTCAGCTCCGGACTCCGCGACAGGTACAAGGATAGCACTTCCTCCGAGCACACTCTCCCCCTGCCAAAAAATTATATTGATCAAGAACTGGCAGCAGAGATGGGGCTTCATTTGTGTTCTAAGCCAACTATGGACAAGGTAACCACCGTGGATGGGACAGAAATCGCTTCCGGACCAGTAACCCAGTGCACAGCCAGGGTAACCTTGCTGTGCCAGGATGGACATCGGGAGTCTATTTCATTCAATCTCATCAAGGCACCTCAGTTCAAGCTAATACTAAGGATGCCATGGTTGGCTGCTCACAACCCTTTGATAGACTGGCGGACACGAAAATTAACCTTCCCCAGTGACTGCTCCCCTGCCTGCTATTACCAAGAGGAGAAACCCAATGTCTGTATCCCCATGACTCCCAGAGCGACGGTATCAACCCTGGGAGCAACTAATACGTTGCCAAGTGAATACCATGATTTCCAGGATGTTTTCTGAAAGGACCAAGCCAATACATTGCCGCCGCACAGGCCCTATGACTGTCAGATCGACCTTGTTCCTGGTGCACAAATCCCTTGCGGCAGGATCTACGCTCTCACAGAACCAGAAAACCTTCATTTGAAATCCTATTTAGACCAGTACCTTGCAAACGGATTTATCCGTCCTTCGAAGTCCCCCGCAGCCAGTCCTTTGTTCTTCGTACCAAAAATGAAAGGAGACTTGAGAACCTGTATTGACTACCGCGCATTGAACCAGATCACCGTGAAGAACCGCTACCCCTTGCCACTTATCCCTGAGATGCTAGACTAAGTTAAAGATGCCCAGATTTATACCAAATTGGACCTTCGAGGAGCGTATCACCTGGTCCGAGTCAGAAAAGGAGATCAATGGAAAACCGCCTTCCGTACCAAGTACGGCTTGTTTGAATATCAAGTCATGCCCTTCGGGTTATGCAACGTTCCTGCGGCATTCCAATATTTCATGAATGACGTCTTAAGGGAGTTAATTGATGTGTGCACCTTAGTGTACGTAGACGATATCTTAGTATACTCAGCCTCAGAACAAGATCATGTCAGGCACATTCGTTCAGTCCTCACCAAGCTTCGCCAACATCGCTTGTTTGCAAAGCTTGAAAAATGCTTTTTTCACATCACCGAAGTAGAATTTCTTGGTTTTATCCTTACTCCAGGAGGCATCAGAATGGACGTGCACAAGGTAGATTCCATTCTGAAATGGCCTTCACCGACGTCTCTGGAAGGGGTACAAAGCATGCTGGGCTTTGCGAACTTCTACTGCCGGTTCATCCCAGACTTCTCTCAGGTTGTGCACCCAATCACAGTACTATTACGAAAAAACAATAAAAAGTTTGCTTGGACCGAAGAAGCCTTTCAGGAACTTAAACGAAGGTTTACGTCTGCTCCAATCCTGCGACATCCTCATTCAGACATCCCTTATGTCGTTGAAACTGGTGCGTCCAGTCTCGGAATGGGGGCTGTCCTTTCAGAGAGAGATCCGGAAACCGGCCAGCTACATCCTGTGGCCTTCTGGTCGAAAAAGTTCTCACCTCCAGAGATTAATTATGCCATCACGGACAAGGAACTCCTGGCTATCAAATCCGCCTTTAAAGCCTGGAGGCACTACCTTCTGGGGGCCAGACACACCATTACAGTCAACACAGACCACCAAAACCTGCAATATCTCAAAACATCCAAGGCCCAGTCCTTGCGCCAATTACGGTGGGCCCTTTTCTTCGCCGAATAGGATTATGCAATCACATTTCGAACAGGAGTCAGAAACGGAAAGGCGGATGCCTTATCTCACATGGGCATAGATGAAACAACTCCAGACCCAGTACCTATTATACCTGAAGACAAACTCTTGGGTATCACGACAGCCTTAACACAAGCAGAACTAAGAAAAGAAATCCAACGGACAATGAATCCTGATGCCTACCTCGCATGGCAAACTCAAGGAGAACAATATACCATCAAGGACCATCTACCCTTTTTTGGGGATCGCCTATATGTACCCAAGAAGGAATTACAACAGCATATTATTTCAAACTATCACGATTCACTGATCGAAGGGCATCCTGGGATCGCCAAAACCCCAGCTAAGGTGAAAGAGAACTTTTGGTGGCCTACCTGGCATAAGGACATCATTCAGTATATTCAGTCCTCCGGTGTCTGCGCACAAAATAAATCACAGAAACAAAAACCAACTGGTCTCCTACAACCATTGGACATTCCCTCTAGTTCCATGGCACACTCTTTCCCTTGACTTCATCACTGATCGACCTCCAAGCCAAGTCCACACCATCCTTGTAGTTGTGGACTTATTCTCGAAGATGGCCCATTTTATTCCTCTCAAAGGCCTTCCCGACGCAGCCACTTTAGCAAAAGTGTTCTTGGAGGGCGTGGCTGAGCTGCATGGCTTCCCTTAGGTTCTGATCTCTGATCGAGGCAGCCTGTTTGTTTCAAACTTCTGGAAAAAATGTTGTGCAATGGCGCAGATCGACATTCGGCTATCTACCAGTCACCATCCCCAAACGGACGGCCAAACTGAGAGAACCAATCAGACACTCGAGCAATATTTACGGTGCATGCTGCACCACGAACAAAGGAATTGGAAAGACCTACTATGGATAGCCGAATATGCATATAACAATTCTTTGCATTCAAGCACGGGACAAACGCCCTTCTATATCCTTTATGGCAGACATCCACATACTGTTGAACTAGACCTTCCAGCCAGCTTGGAAATGCCAGCGGTAAAGACTCTACACACAACCATTACTCAGGCTTTCAAAAGGGCAAAGGAACACCTTATTCATGCCAAAAAAAAACAAGAGAGATTCGCCGACCAACACCGGGAAAAGGCCCCTGATTATCAAGTAGGAGACAAAGTTTGTCTTTAGCAAGTAGAAACAATGAGACGTCGTACTTTTAGTGACATCGGTCACGAGTGATGTAGAGGGATGAGCGTAGACGCCCACTCGATAAGAATGATCCAATCCTCACACTCTGTTACTGTTACACTCACCTGGTTCCACAGGGACGCCACCCAGCAGTTGGGACTCAGGTATCCTTCTCTGCGGTTCCCAGGTGTGACCAGCGGGAGGGTTCTGCCTGGAATACAGGTGGGCAATGTTCAAGACTGGGCAACTGGGGTAAACAGTCTCCCACAACCCCGTATACCCGTGGCCTCACTGGACCTCTCCTCACCTTGTTTTTAATGCAGGTGTGTTCTCCGTCCTGACTTCTTGGCAGGGGCGCGTTGTGCTTGGTGGGCGTTTGCGATCGAGTTACTTCACTGATGCCGGCCCGCTTTTAGTCTTTCAGGTAGGTCTTATTGCTGTGCTATATTATTGTCCTTGCCTGCCTTTTTGGTTTAACCAATGTCTTTTCTCTTCCTTAGGTGCGCGGAAGCCCAATATGTGGCATAGACTGAATTGGGTCTCGTCGGTAAGTAATGGAGTTTTTAGAGCACCTTGATGCAGTGAATAGGTGCTAAGAGCAGTGCTATGATGCCTTGCCTCTTGCTAACCTGTTGTCTTGTCTTCCCACAGGTCGCATGTTCACCCGGTGCATGGAATTCCTGAGGTGATGCTGGTCGAGGAGCGGCTTGCGAGGTAAGCTTTTCGGCACCGTTCATTAAATTGTAAAAATGTCTAATGCCTTTTTTCTTTCTTTTTGCAGATCCATCGGTTCGGGAGGAGCGCTGGTTCCAGGATGCTAATCTCAAGAGCCATGGACAGCTAACGGAGAAATTACAGGTAAGCTGCTGCTGCTAATGATGTCCTTTTTCTCCTTTACAGATGCTGTTCTTCCGAGGTTAGCGGGTGCAGCTGAACACGGTAAGCGTCACATTGCAGAATTGCAAAGTAACGCGAAGCGTGTTATCCCAGTCGGTGTGGTTTAAATAGCTTCAAGAAAGTAGTCCAGGTAAAATAGTTCCTATGGTAACACACCCAAAAATACTATACCACATAGCTTGGTTCCAAGGAGCCAAGCTATGTGGATGCTTCCATGTTGATTGACACTGAAAGAAAGTAGTTCCCAATACAAATCCTTTATCAAGTATGAGCCTGGCCCCAAGAAGGCCTAGGCCAAGGATGCCTGGTTTTAGTGGAGACCCTTCCTGGCCCATGGGCTTGTCAGGGGGTGTTCTGGATGGGGGTCGTGACAGCACTCCCCCCCAAGGCCCCTCTCAAGGTGTTCCTCCTGTCCGGCCTGGGTTTAGTTGGGAAGTTTCAATGATAGTTTTTGATCAGACGTGGCGCATGAACGTTTTCACAGGGTTCCCAGGATCTATCTTGGGGTCCAAATCCTTTCCAATCAATTGGATAGTATAGCTTCCCCCTTGAATACCTAGAGTCCAGTATGCCTTTAACTTCAAATTCTGGTTCTCCATCAACAAGAATGGGTTTTGGTGGTGTTCGAATCCGTGTACCAGGCTGCATTCTTTTTAAAAGGGACAAATGAAATACCGGGTGGATGTGTAGGTTGGATGGTAAGTCTAATTTGACGGCCGCTGGATTAATAATCGCCTTGATGGTGTAGGGTCCTAAGTACCTGCGTTGAAAGGTTCGGGTTCCTTTGATGGGTATAAACCTGGCGGCCAGCCAAACCTTGTCCCCTACTTGATAGTCTGGGGCCTTTTTCCTGTGTTGGTCGGCAAATTGTTTTTACTTGTCCTTGGTGCAAATTAGATGTTCGTGGGCCTTTTTGAAAGCCTGAGTGATGTTGGTGTGAAGGGCTTTTACTGCTGGCATTTGTAAGATGATTGGGAGATCCAGTTCTGAGGTACGTGGTTGTCTACCATATAGGGTGTAAAAGGGTGTTTGTCCGGTACTGGAATGCAAGGAGTTGTTATATGCGTACTCGGCTATCCATAGTAAGTCCTTCCAGTCTCTTAATTCATGGTGCAACATGCATCGTAGGTATTACTCAAGGGTCTGGTTGGTTCTCTCGGTCTGAACGTCCGTTTGGGGGTGATGGCTAGTTGATAGCCGGACGTCAATTTGCGCCATTGCACAACACTTTCTCCAAAAGTTAGAGACGAACTGGCTACCTCGATCGGAGATCAGGACTGATGGGAAGCCATGTAGTTTAACAATACTGTCCAGAAATACCTTGGCTAGAGTGGATGTGTCAGGGAGGCCTTTGAACGGAATAAAGTGCGCCATCTTTGAGAATAGGTCTATGACTACAAGAATGGTGTTAAACCCTTGACTGGAAGGTAGGTCAGTGATGAAGTCGAGGGAAAGAGTGTGCCATGGTGCAGGAGGAATGTCCAAAGGTTTTAGAAGGCCAGATGGTTTTTGTTTTTGCGACTTGTTTTGTGTGCAGACTCCACAAGACTGAATGTATTGGATGACATCTCTACGCCGGGTAGGCCACCAGAAGTTCTGTTTTACCTTGGCTAAGGTCTTGGTAATTCCAGGGTGTCCTTCGATCAAAGAATCGTGATAACCTGAAATGATTTGTTGCTGTAAGTCCTTGGTGGGTATGTACAGACGACCCTTAAAAAGGGTAAGTGATCTTTGATGGAATATTGTTCCCCCTGCGCTTGCCATGCAAGGAGGGCATCCGGATTCATGGTTTGTTGAATTTATTTTCCCAGTTCCACTAGGGTTAAGGCCGTAGTGAGGCCTAAGAGTTTGTTTTTGGGTATGATGGGGTCTGGTGCCGTATAAACTATGTCATCAGTGGCAGTACGAGAGAGTGCATCAGCTTTTCCATTCTTGGCCCCTGGTCGAAATGTAATGACATAATTATATTCGGCGAAGAAAAGAGCCCACTGCAACTGGCGTGAAGACTGGGCTTTAGCTGTTTTAAGATATTGCAGATTTCGGTGGTCCGTGATAACTGTAATGGTGTGTCTGGCCCCCAGAAGGTAGTGTCGCCAAGCTTTGAAGGCGGATTTGATTGCCAAGAGTTCTTTGTCCGTAATGGCGTAATTTACTTCTGGAGGTGAGAACTTCTTCGACCAGAAGGCCACTGGATGTAGCTGGCCGGTGTCAGGATCTCTTTGTGAGAGGACTGCTCCCATTGATATACTGGAAGCATCCATTTCCACGATATAAGGAAGATCTGGACGTGGATGTCGCAGGATTGGTGCTGAGGTGAACCTTTTCTTAAGTTGCTGAAAAGCTTTTTCTGCTTCTTCGGTCCAGGCAATTTTTTTTTTATTTTTTCGTAGTAATACAGTGATCTGGTGTACAACTTGGGAGAAGTCTGGTATGAACCGGCGATAGAAGTTTGCAAAGCCCAACATACTTTGCACTCCTTTTACTGACATTGGTGATGGCCACTTCAGAACGGCGTCAACCTTGTGCAGGTCCATCCTGATGCCTCCGAGAGTAGAGATAAAGCCTAGAAACTCTACTTCGGTTACGTGAAAGAAACACTTTTCAAGCTTTGCATGTAAACGATGTTCACGGAGCTTGACGAGGATTGAACGGACGTGCTTAATATGATCCTGTTTTGAGGTTGAATACACTAGGATATCATCTATGTACACTAGGGCGCAGACATCAATTAACTCTCTCAAGACGTCATTCATGAAATATTGGAATGCTTCCGGAGCGTTGCACAACCCAAAGGGCATGCCTTGATATTCGAATAAACCATATTTGGTACGGAAAGCAGTTTTCCATTTATCTCCGCTTCTGACCCGGACCAGGTGGTACGCCCCCCGAAGATCCAATTTGGTGTAAATCTGAGCATCTTTGACCAGGTCCAGCATTTCTGGGATAAGTGGCAAGGGATAACGGTTCTTTACAGTGATCTGGTTTAATGCGCAGTAGTCAATACAGGTCCTTAAGTCCCCTTCTTTTTTCGGCACGAAGAACAAAGGACTGGCTGCAGGGGACTTCGATGGACGGATGAATCTGTTTGCAAGGTATTGGTCTAAGAAAGACTTCAGATGAAGATTTTCAGGTTCCGTAAGAGCATAGATTCTACCACAAGGGACTTGAGCACCAGGAACAAGGTCGATTTGACAGTCATAAGGCCTGTGCGGCGGCAGGGTGTTTTCCTTGGTATGATATGATATGATATGATATATGATATGATATGGCATTTATAACGCGCCTATACACAAGTGTTTCAAGGCGCGACGAGGCAAGGGAGGGGGAACAAGGGAAGACAGACAACGATCTTACTAGGCCAAGTGTCATTCAGATCGCGCAAGTGCGTGGGAGGGGGCAAAGGGAAAAGTGCAAGGGGGTGGGGAGAGGGGAAGTGCAGTACATAGGATAGTAGAATAACAAGATAGTAACGGCCAGAAGGCGCCAAGTGCAGGGTAAGTGCAGATAAGTGCTGGTAGGGGACTGTAGGGCTACAGAAAACAGTCCCCAGGTACAAGGGTTGCCAGGGAGGTAGTGCGGGTGTGCAGCTGGCGGGGCCTGGGCCCGAGAACAGAAGGGTGGCCAGGTAACCAGTGCAGTATCAGCCAGGAATTCAGCAGGGGAGAGGGGGAGAGAAAGCAGAAGCAAAGAGGAAGGTCCTTCTGGAATACATCCTGGAACCCGCAGTATTCCTCTGGAAAGGTATTAGTTACACCCAGGGTTGATGTTGTCGCTCCGGGAGTTGCAGAAATACTGAAAGCTGGTTTCTGTTCTTGATAATAACAGGCTGGAGAGCAGTCACTGGGAAGGTTAATTTCCTGGCCCGCCAGTCGATCAAAGGGTTGTGAGCGAGTAACCATGGCATCCCTAGTATAAGCCGGAATTGAGGTGCCTTGATGAGATCGAACGAAATGAGTTCCCGATGCCCGTCCGGACACAGCAATGTTATCGCGGCTGTGCATTGGTTTACAGGTCCGGAAGCGATTTCTGTCCCATCTACCATAGTCACCTTGTCTGTAGTCGGCTTAGAACATAAGGGAAGCCCCATCTCTGCACCCAGGTCTTGATCTATATAATTCCCGACTGCTCCGCTGTCAATGTATGCCTCAACGGCATGCATTCTTGACGACCGTTGGTTATTGATTAAGATCACTGGTATTGCAAAGTGTGAGGTCGGTGACTCTTTCCTCTCACTCGACAAACTGACCTCTATGTTTGCCGAGCTGGGTAGTTTTCCGTTTTAGATTCTTTCTCTTCATCTTTTTCCGTGGCCCCGACGATCTTCCTTGGAGGTTTCACTGGGCAGTTCTTCAGGAAATGCCCAGGTTTTCTGCAATACAGACATAACTGTTGTTGCCTTCTTTTATCTCGCTTTTGTTTTGTTAATGGAGGTCGCACCCCACCCCAATTTGCATGGGCTCCACAGTGCTTTCTTGTACTCGGGTTACATTGTCTCTAGACCGAACATACACAGCCCGAGGATCCATTTTGGAACGATCTGCTTTTCGGTCTTGCAACTGGTGGTCTAGTTGTACGACCAGATTTATGAACTCAGAACAGTCTCGAGGAGGATCAACTACTTGAGCTAGAACGTCTTTTAATTTGCCTCGTAAGCCCCGATGAAACAACGTGGTTCTTTTGTTTTCAGGCCACCTAGCTTCAGCAACCAATCTGTTGAAAGTAGCAATGTATGTTAACAAGTCCTGATTCCCCTGTCGGAGGGAAAGGAGTTCATTGTCCACGGCTTGCTCTCGGGTATGGCGAGCAAAAAGTTTCTACATTTCCCTCTGAAATCCCGCAAAGTCATGTAGTAAAGGATCATCATGGGTCACCAATGGTACAGACCAATCTGCTGCGCTACCGCTCAGGTATGATAAAACAAAGGCTACCCGAGCTTGGTTGTTTGGGAATGCTCCTGGCCTGCAAAGAAAGTGAAGGCGACACTGATTCATGAAAGCTGCGTATTTCCGTGGATCACCTGTAAACCGCTCCGGCGGTGCCAAAGTAACTGTTCCTGGTAGCATAATTTGTACCAGAGTAGAGGAAGTGGATGGCAGGGTAGGATTCTGCATCATCGGGTTGCTTCCAGGCAGAGATGTCTGTCCTGCTTGTGATTGCAAGTATTGTCTGCTAATGACTTCTGTGCGCTCCTTAGTCACTATTAAATCTCTTCGGAGAGCGTTAGTCTCCTGTCAGGCAGAATGAACCTCGGCGCACAGTTCTCCTATTAATTGGGCCAATTGGTCTAATTCCGAGGTCTCCATGGCGCCCAGGTGGATTGGTTTGGCAGGGTTCACGTTCTGTTACGCTCACCTGGTTCCAAGGGGACGCCACCCAGCAGTTGGGACTCAGGTATCCTTCTCTGCGGTTCCCAGGTGTGATCAGCGGGAGGGTTCTGCCTGGAATACAGGTGGGCAATGTTCAAGACTGGGCAACTGGGGTAAACAGTCTCCCACCACCCCGTATACTCGTGGCCTCACTGGAACTCTCCTCACCTTGTTTTTAATGCAGGTGTGTTCTCCGTCCTGCCTTCTTGGCAGGGGCGCGTTGTGCTTGGTGGGCGTTTGCGATCGAGTTACTTCACTGATGCCGGCCCTTTTGAGTCTTTCAGGTAGCTCTTATTGCTGTGCTACATTATTGTCCTTGCATGCCTTTTTGGTTTAACTAATGTCTTTTCTCTTCCTTAGGTGCGCGGAAGCCCAATATGTGGCATAGACTGAATTGGGTCTCGCCGGTAAGTAATGGCGTTTTTAGAGCGCCTTGATGCGGTGAGTAGGCGCTAAGCACAGCGCTATGATGCCTTGCCTCTTGCTAACCTTTTGTCTTGTCTTCCCACAGGTCGCGGTGCTCACCCGGTGCATGGAATTCCTGAGGCGATGCTGGTCGAGGAGCGGCTTGCGAGGTAAGCTTTTCAGCACTGTTCATTAAATTGTAAAAATGTCTAATGCCTTGTTTCTTTCTTTTTTTGCAGATCCGTCGGTTCAGGAGGAGCGCTGGTTCCAAGATGCTAATCTCAAGAGCCGTGGACAGCTAACGAAGAAATTACAGATAAGCTGCTGCTAACAATGTCCTTTTTCTCCTTTACAGATGCTGTTCTTTCGAGGTTTGCGGGTGCAGCTGAACACAGTGAGCGTCACGTTGCAGAATTGCAAAGTAACACGAAGCATGTTATCCCAGTCGGGTGTGGTTTAAATAGCTTCAAGAAAGTAGTCCAGGTAAAATAGTTCCTATGGTACCACACCCAAAAATACTATACCGCATAGCTTGGTTCCAAGGAGCCAAGCTATGTGGATGCCTCCATGTTGATTGACACTGAAATAAAGTAGTTCCCAATACAAGTCCTTTATCAAGTATGAGCCTGGCGCCAAAGGCGCCAGGACTGGCCCCAAGAAGGCCTAGGCCAAGGATGCCTGGTTTTAGTGGAGACCCTTCCTGGCCCATGGGCTTGGCAGGGGGTCTTCTGGATGGGGGTCGTGACAGTTACTATATACAGATATATCACCTATACTTAAGTTACCTTTTCCAACCAATAGAATTGCATGACAACTTTGGAGTGCTACACGTCAATGATGATGAGAATGTACTTTAACTATGGCTGTTGGAATGAAGAATGGGGAGTTGAAGCGAGATGGCCGATCGCATCACTATTTGTTTCCCCGTTTTTTGTACTCGTCATTAAATGGAATTCCCTTTGCCAAAACATTGACTTGTCCTTATTGATTGGTGTTGGAGTAAGAGAATCCTGCACCCCATCCTCCTCAAGGTGCAGCTATCTCGTCTTAAGGTGCTTGAGGGTGAGCTCTGATCCCATGGGCCGTCAGAGGTCGCTCCGCACTTTTGTACACTACAGATTTTCCATTTTTATAATTCATATCTTTCATAAGGATATATTGGCAATAGTGGACAAAGTAGACAAATCATTCAGGGGAAAAAACACTTTCCTCAAACATTTCACGCATTATGCCGCTTTAGATTTGCAGGGCACAAGCTCGTTATTTTGGACTGCTATACTTTGCTGTTTGGGGAGTATGGCCTTCTTTAAGTCAGATTTCCACAAAAGGCAAAGGAGGTACATCTTTTAACTGTGTATAATTTAGCTTTATGATTGGGTTCACTTTTGAGTGTGACGCTATGCCCCATGGCCCTCACCCCCCAACCAAACACCATGCCCCGTGGCAATCACCCCCCAACCAAACACCATGCCCCATTACTCCCACAACCCCAACCAAACACTATGCCCTGTGCCTCCCACCCGCCTACCAAACACTATGCCCCATTGCCCCCACGCCCTAACCAAACACTATGCCCAATGGCCACCACCCCCCAATCAAACGCCATGGCCACCACCCCCCAACCAAACTTTATGCCCCATTACTCCCACACCCCCAACTAGACACTATGCCCTATGCCTCCCACCCACCAACCAAACACTATGCCCAATGGCTACCATCCCCCAATCAAACACCATGCGCCGTGGCCACCATCCCCCAACCAAACTCTATGCCCCATTACTCCCACACCCCCAACCAAACACTATGCTCCATGGCCCCCCACTCCCAACCAAACACTATGCCCAATGCCCCCCACCCTCCAACCAGACACTATGCCCCATGCCTCCCACCTACCTACCGAACACTATGCCCCATGGCTCCCACCATCCAACCCAAAAATATGCCGAAAGGCCCCCACCCTCCTACCAGACACTATGCCCAATGGCCACCAACCCCCCAACCAAACACTTTTCCCCATGGTCACAATCCCACAACTAAAAACGGTGCCCCTTGGCCTGCACCCCCTCACAAAGACGGTGAGCTAAATAGCATTGGCATCAATAAATGAAACTGTCTGCATCTCGGTTCCACTACTAAACAAAGTGTGTGATCCTGGGCAAATCATGTAATCGTACTGTGCCTTATCTGCAGTGATTCACTTCATAGCTTATGTTAACATATCATGCTGTTATAAAAAACGAATTCTAATGACTATAGAGTTGCTGCATATATAATAAGAATGCAATTTAAGTATTTTGCACCACAAAGTTATTTGCCACTTGGCTTACTTATGGCGACCTATTCTAAAGTCGCTTCCATGCTGCCACCAAGTACCAAAGACTGATGATGCTCCTTGCAACGTCCTTTTCTATGAGGTCACTTCTGTTGGTGCAATCCATATGCAAGTGTAGGTGTTAAAATGCCCTCTGCTACTAATGTTACCAAAAATATGTTGATGGGAGGGGAAGCTGCTTAAATGAGGCCGTATGCATGGAATTGTGCACAATGCATTTGGGGGGAAAGTAGCAGGACTTTTTTTGCGCCTCACCTGACCCACTGTTGCAATGCTGAAACTCCACCGCCCCCCCCCCAACTCCCAGCACACACACACACCAAAAAAGAACATGAGAGCGCCCCACTTAGAACCGTGGATGTTGTTGCGCTGCAGCTGGCGTGGCAAGGCTGAAATGCCTTCCAGTAACAGTCCACGCCACGCCAGCCGCAGTGCTGACCCTCTATTGGTGGAACACATGCACTAAGTGACTCGTGAGAGCCACGTAGTAAATGCAGTCCACCAATAGAGGGTCAGCATTTCCCGGCCCGGCAAGTAAAAAAAAAAGAATTTCCTAACAGAGGACGGCCGTAGCTGCTTGCAGGCGCCTTCCATTAGGAAAGTCTTTCATACTGGCGGGCTGGGAAAATCAACATGCCGGGCCACACTTGGCCCGCGGGCCGCATGTTGTGCAACCGTAGGCTAGAGGAATATGGGGAATTATCAGGGTTCAGGGTCAACCTCTCTAAGTCAGTGGCATTTCTGATGGGAAAATGGGAACAGGTAGACATAGATGGGGTTGGGGAATGGGGATTCCAGATGCAGCAGAAGGGCTGCTGCTACCTGGGAATAGAAATTACTAGGGAACCAGAGGACTTATTCAGGATGAAGATAAAGGATAAAGGGAGACCTGCAGCGCTGGGACATGATAGGCCTATCGTGGATGGCACAGCTGAATTGCATTAAAATGACAGTCCTCCCCAAGCTGCTGTTCCTCTTCCAAATGCTCCCCAAAGTAGTGTGGCCCCACTTCTTGACCACAATACAAACTCTCACCATTCAAGTACCTACAGTTAAAGGGAATACTGATGAAGTACTGATGAAGCCCACATAGGGAGATAATCTAGCCCGAGACCAGACCCCTTTCGAAAAAGCACTCCTGCAAGGAACCAATACCAGAATAAGGATATCCAGGCTCTATAGGGAACTGAGGAGGGGTGAACCCATAGATATGGTGCTAGCACGGGGAATATGGGAGGAAGATCTCACGAGTGTTATAACCGACCAGCTGTGGGGCAAAATGTGCAGAGGGGTGAAAAAGCCCATGCTATCCCTGCAACATAGATTGCAGGCCTTCAAGCTACTGCATAGATGGCACTATCCACTGGCAACACTAGCAAAAAAGGCACCCAGGGACTAAGGCTCACTGCTGGCGTTGTAGGGTGGCAAAAGTGGACTACTATCACATGTGGTGGAAATGCTCACTAATCCAGGCATTTTGGAAAGAGGTGCTGGGATGGTTAAGGGGGTTGGACGGAATAGATAGGCAGAGGGAACCCAGCCTGCTGTTGTTCGGGGTGGCGGAAGGGGGAGAGGAAGGGATTGAGGAGGACCATATGATCCGCACCGTGTTGGTTGCGGCAAGATGTTGTATAGCCCAATAATGGAAGAGAGAATCGGTGCCCACGGAGAAGGAATGAGTAGAAAAGGCAAGGTCCATTTACGACATGGAATACCTGACCCACCTCCTAGATGAGACAAGGACGGACATAGAGTGGATTTGGTTGACCTTTTCAATAAATACAGCCAGTAGCCCACCTATGGAAGCTTTAAAACCAGTGAACACATAGGAGACCCCCAGTGATGGCAAAGTTGTAGAGGAGTTCAGTTGAAATGCATTCGGGGGGGGGGGGGGTAGAGGTGGGGGTGGGTGGATGGATGGGAGAAATGCAACTTGTATATGTTAATGCAGCTGGTGTTATCGTTGATAGACTGAAATTCCCAAACATTTCAATAAAGATATGATTTGTGCCTAGCTACGAGGAGCATACCGCCGAACTACTGTAGAGGTGCTGCAGTCTTTTGGTGCACAGTGCCTGGGTGCTCGAGAGAATCAAGTCTGCCTTTGCTGGCAATTGAAGGAGGAGCTTTGTATTAAAATGTGCCTCGCTACACGGAGCATACCGCTGAGCTACTGCAGAGGTGCTGCAGTCTTCGCGTTCCAGCAAGGCTTGTAGGCACATTGGCGAATTGGCAAAGTCTGTCACAAAATCCCTCCATCGTCTACGAAAAAGCAAGGTCGGGTGCTCTTGTTACCCGTGGCTGAGAGGTTGAGTGCAAGGAGTGGCTATCTCCTCTATCTTGCACACCTACCTTCCTTTTAATTTCGCTGAACGCGACAATTCCAGTTAAGAGATTAAATCTCTATTGCATATTCAAACTAACGTTATGCCTCGTAAAGCATCACTGCGCAGTGCCGCAGTACATAACAAATGCCATTCTAAATATAAACGTGCCAAACAAGGTTCTACCCCTGTTAAACTCCTTAACTCACCTACATAGGCAAACATCACAGCCTTCTTTGAATCCAAGCTTCCACCGGAGCCATGCTGTCCCCCGGCACACACAAACAAAGAAGCAGACTTATCTTTGTCAGAGTCTATTGACAACAATAATTCACTGCTAAAGCTTGTTGTCAACCACAAGAGTGCATCATTGGGCAGCGAGCAACAATTGATGATGGGACAAAACCTGGATTGATATTGATTTATCAAAAACTCCTGACATGGCGCCCTTTGCTTCCCGCTCAGATCTTCTCTTTCTGATGAGTCTAGCATTGCGGTTGAAGATTCGCTCTCAAATGAAATTTCTACGGGAGGGAAGGAGGAGCACCATAGCAATTCCAGCATGCTAGCAGCAAAGATACAAGTCCAATCTCAGACTCTGACATTACTTATGGTCGAACAACGTGCAGGCAAGGCCTTAACGCTGCAAATGTTAGACTTATTTGCTGTGCTTGCAAAAAAGGTAACAGAGACATTGGACTGGCAGCGCACAATTACGGAGTGCCCAAAACGACCAGGGGCGCAACCAATCAAACCAGCTGCATAGAAATCAATTTGGCAGTGAAGACAGACCAAAAGGAAAATAAATTATCAGCATGTGCAGAAACAAATTCGAAAGTAACTGCCTAGGGATGGGATTTCGAAGAGATACACTTTCCTCCATCAACGGAGCTAAAAAATGCCCTAAAGAAGAAAAGACAGTCTCCAGCAAAACAGCCCTATATTGATTTGACCAAATTTGCACCTACAATACCTAAGCCAAAGTCTACTGAATCCCACATAATAAAGGCTGACCATAGTTTAAAGTGTTTTTTGGTTGAAAAGCATGCACCTGTCGGCCAAATTCGGCAGGCACATTTGAACGGGGCATTGACGAATGGGGGGGCATGAAAACTCCAGTTTACCAGACAACAGAGTGGCCTCTTCATAAAAAAATGTACGCAATGCAACGACTTGGGTACTGAAACGTCATATGAAACTACAACATCACTTCGAATTGCTACAAATTTTTTTGCAAGTCGACGAGCCAAGGCCATTGGGGAGCATGGCATCTGCTCCTCGGATTAATACTACAATCATCCACCCTAACGCCCTAAAAGACATGGGCACTTGCATTATTCTGGAGGAAAAATGCCCAACGGCCTACAGCCCTATTCTGAATTGATGCACTCTACTATCTATTTTTCAACAGATATCTTACTTTACGGTAATACAGGCCACGGATATCCTGAAAATTAAATCACCTTCATGGAACAGTTCAACAAACTGGGCGTTGGTGGAATTTGCATCCCCATTTATGGTGCCCCTGCTGAAATCCCACGTCAAACTATTCCTAGACTTAGGCTATACCCTAATTGCTTGCAGGAAAATTAAAAGGACCACCAACCAGTTGCAGGAACACATCCCTCAGTCAGCTAAACGTGCCCTCCCAGTGAACTCAGAACGGGAGGCTCTTCGAGCACAGCAAATACAGAGCATGAAAGCAAAAGAGACCATGACTGAAACCAATTACTGGATCCTGGAGTGCTCCCAAAGTGGAGCTAATTGACCTAAGGAGAGTTGAACAGGGCTAAGTTGGCTTTCCTGGAATACTAGGGGTTTCCGCTCCTTTTTGGTAAATACGCAAGGGCAAAAACTGATGGAGGAGGTACACGTCTTCATGTTGCAGGAGTCATGGTGCACAAAGCACCTAGCTATTGATGGTTTCCATATTCTGAGCCAAAATGCCATCCCAGCCAAGACCCACTTGAATTTGACCCTCTACACTAGCACAGAAAAATGGCCATACATGTTGATGGGGATACTGCACGGCCCACCGGATAAAAGTATTGATATTCTGATAATCAATTTATATGATCCACCGGGTGGCCGACAAACCAGAACTATTGCCCTGCAATTTCAAAGTGGATTGAACAATCTCCAGTAGGTAATGTAGTCCCAGTAGGGGACCTTAATAAAAGGGACTTGCACCTTTAGGACGCATCGGCACATCAGGGCTCTGATTCTTGGCTCAAGATTGTGGACTTTTACAAGCTAAGAGCACCTGTAGGACGCATCAGCACATCAGGGCTCTGATTCTTGGCTCAAGATTGTGGACTTTTACAAGCTAAGATTTTTAGATCCCCCTGTGCTCATGGACATAAGCCTAATTAGACTTGGTCCAATGGTATTTTTCCATCTTTCATTGACTATGTTATTGGCACTCCTGTTTTGTATACAAACTCTAGTCAAATTACTATAATCCACAATAAATTAAGCGACCACGGCGTACTTGGATGGACCACGAATCCTAAAATATATCCAATGGTACACAGGAGCCCTATCACTCCTATTTGCAATTTCCAAGGCAACCGACTTAGATGGTCAGCCGATAATATTAAATTCACTAATGCATTATTGTCCAAGGACCACGCTGGTTTGACTGCTGCTTTCGTTGAAGCGGGGTGGGATATGAGAAAAAATGCCGACCACCAAGGTACACACACTGCTAAACAGAAAATGGAGTCCAAAGAGTAATAATATTAATAGCGCCTCTGCCCCATATGATCATGTCATTGCAGAGCGGAAAAGCTTGTACCGAAAGGAGCATAAGAAGGTCAGAGCAAACTGTGAATTAAATCCACAGGCCAAAAATATAGCATTAATAAATCTGTCAACTAAATATAGGAACTGGCAAAAGAATCGCAAACTTTCCATAGAAAGCGTAAACTGGCAAAAATATTTTATTTGGTTAAAAAATCATAATGCGACCAAATTTTGGCAGTACTATAATAACTACCTTAAGTCCTTTTCTCTCGAGGAGTTGAATCCTATCTCGCATGTGGTCTGGAAGTGTGACATTCAGGACCTTTATTATGTACCACCATCTACCTCCCCACAAAAGAAACACGAGGACTACAATGGCTGTCGGGTTGCCAGCTTTTGCTTTCAGAATAACATTAAAGCTAGTATCTCCGAGGCAAATTTAGTTAGATTGATCATGAAAGCCAATTTCTCAAGGGCCCCCCTCCCCCGGCCCAGACAGCATTACCAATATTGTATTCACAGAAAATCCCACTGTGTGAGCAAGGATCCTGAATGTTCTTTACCAGCATACACTTCAAACCGGTAACATCCCCGCTAGTTGGCGAAAATCCACAATGGTGCACATTTCTAAACGGGGCGATAGACTGGAGCCATCAAACTATCGCCTATTGGCAATGATGGACTCCAGTCAAAAACCTTTTGCTAATTTACTCCTTGAGCAACTGTCTCGTTGGTTGGAAGAAAATAAAATCTTGGGCACCTTTCAAACAGGCTTTAGAAAATCATACAACACCATAACTAATATCGCCACACTGCAATTCCTGATTTCCTCACGAATAAAAGGTGGAGGTGGGGATTTGTTTCGCTAATATGTTGACTTGTCCAAGGCTTTTGACTTGATATGATATGATATGATATGGCATTTGTAACGCGCCTATACACAAGTGTTTCAAGGCGCAACGAGGCACGGGGGAACAAGGGGAGACCGACAACAATCCTACTAGGCCAGGTGTCATTCAGATCGCGCAAGTGCAAGGGTAGAGGGGAAGGGAAAAGTGCATGGGGGAAAGGGAGAGGGGAAAGTGCAGTACAGGGTTATTAGCATACGGCATACAGGATAAATAACAAGGGCCAGCTGGTGGCAAGTGCGAGGTAAGTGCAGACAAGTGCTGGGAAGGGCGGCTGTAGGGATACAGACACAGGCCCGTAGTGCAGGGGTTGCCAGGGAGGCAGTGCAGGGGAGAGTGGCTAGGCCAAGGACCGAGAACAGTGAGTGGCCCAGTTGCAAATTCAGTGCAGTTTCAGTAGTATTAGCAGGGGAGAGGGGGAGAGAAAGCGGAGGCAAAGAGGAAGGTTTTGAGGTGCTTCCGGAACCGGAGATGGTTCTCCTCAAGTTTCAGGGAGGCAGGAAGGCTGTTCCAGAGGGAGGCCCCTGCAGCGGAGAGAGATCTGCCCCCAACTCGTTGTTTGGAGAAGCGGCTGACCCTGAGGGAGTTGTAGGCGGATGAGCGAAGAGCTCGAGAAGGAAGATATTTAGGAAGAGAGAGTTGAAGGTATTTTGGCCCAAGGCCCCAGACGGCCTTGTGGACAATGCAGAGGGTTTTGAACTTGATCCTCGCAGTCACTGGGAGCCAGTGTAGTGATTTCAGTCCTGGAGAGATACGGTCCCTGGGCTTGAGGCCAAGGACAAGTCTTGCAGTCCTGTTCTGGATGAGTTGCAAAGGGCGGAGAGTAGAGGCGGGCAGATTTAGATAGAGGCTGTTACAGTAGTCCAGCTTCGAGAGCACCAGGGCTCTAGAGACAGTGAGCTTCTGGGGGAAGGAGAGGAAAGGAAGGATACCTCTGAGGAGGTGTAGCTGGTAGTGTGACTTCTTAGAGACGTCGGATATGTGAGGAGAGAAGGAGAGTGTGGAGTCGAAGATGGCCCCAAGGTTTTTTGCCTTGCAGGTAGGAGCAGGAAGAGGGCCCAGAGAGGCCGGCCAGAGAGCTGCAGGGAAGGAGGGAGTGGGTGTGCCGATGAGTAGAATCTCAGTCTTACTGGCATTAAGGCAGAGGTTGTTGGCGGCACACCATTCCTGGATAGCAGAAAGACAGTCAGAGATGAGGGAAGGAGAAGAGGGGGCCGAGGGTAGCCTGAAAATGAGCTGAGTATCATCCGCATAGCACTGAAAGTTGGGGCAGAGAGCGGCGATGCGGTAGGCGAGAAGTGCCAGATACTGGTTGAACAGCCAGGGAGAGAGGTTAGATCCCTGGGGGACACCACAGGTAGAAAAAAAGATGTCAGAGAGGAAAGACCCCAGTTGGACCTGGGAGGGTCGATTGGAGAGGAAAGAGGTCAGCCACGCCAGAGCCTGACCAGTGATACCCAGGTTATCACGGAGACGGTTGAGCAGGATGGTATGGTTGACAGTATCAAAGGCAGAAGAGAGATCAAGCAAAATGAGAACACATGGAATGTTAGAGTCAAGGTTCGAGAGCAGGTCCTCACGGATGTTCAGGAGAGCAGTTTCCATGCTTCTGGCAGCTCTGAAGCCAGATTGATGGTCATGAAGACTAACAACAGATTCAGCATGGAGATTAAGCTGGGAGATGGCCAGTTTCTCCAGGAGCTTGCCCAGGAAGGGAGTGATAGAGATTGGGCGATAGTTAGCTGGGCAGGAAGGGTCGGAAGAGGGTTTCTTAAGAAGGGGGTGCACAAGGGAGTGCTTGAGAGGGGATGGGAGGACTCCAGAGGCGAAGGAGTGATTGCAGAAGTCAGCAAGGGCAGGAGCCAAGGAGTCGATGTGGTCCTTGATAGTCTTGGAGGAACTGGGGTGGATCTGTTTTGACGAGACTTTCATAGATCGGACTTGTCTTGAAACCTCGTCAGCAGAAAAAAGGGGAAAGGCAGAGAAGGAGAGAGGAGGGGTGGCTGCAGAAGGGCCAGAGGAAGGGCAGGGAATAGAGGGGGAGAGGTGATAGGAGGAGAGTGAGGACAGGATGTCCTTGAGTTTTTTAAATGAAGTGAGAGGCCAGTGCCGTGCAGAGGGCCTGGGACGGGACAGGAGAGGTAGAGACTGCAGCAGGGTTGGCCAGCTCCTTGCAGATTTTAAAGAGTTCGGCCGAATTGTTAGATGCCGCAGAGATGCGGGCTTGGATAAGGGCTCTCTTCTTGGTGAGAACGGTGAGCCGGTATTGCCTTTGGAGCAGGCGACAGGCCAGTTTGTCAGAGGATGAACATGAAGCACGCCATTTCCTCTCTGCCACCCTGGACTCGCGTTTGAGGGTGACGAGATCCGAGTCATACCAGGAGTTACATTTGGCTTTGGGCTTCAGGCGGATTCTCATGACAGGGGCAAGGATATCAAGAGTATCAGATATAGCAGAGTGGAGAGTGGAGAGGGCTGTGTCAGGGTGGGAGTCAGCCGAAGGGAGAGGAGGGGGCGAGAAGGTGGCTGCGAAAGCCTCAACAGACACGCGCTTCATGGGTCGGATGACCGAGAAGGAAGGTGGCAGTGATGGGGTGGCTTTGCCTGTGGGGTAGGGAGGGTGAGGTGGGAGGAGAGGAGAAAGTGATCACTCCAGGAGAGAGGAGTGGAGAGAGGGACAGAGAGGGGAAGGTCAGAGGAGATCAGGGCATCAAGAGTGTGCCCTGCAGAATGAGTCGGCACACAAGGGAGAATAGAGAGTGAGAGCGAGTCACAGAGGTTGTGAAAGAGTCCAGAGGGGGGACAGGAGCCATCCAGGTGGATGTTGAAGTCTCCAAGAAAGAGGAGTTGAGTGGTTGAGGACAGGAGTGAGGAGGAGAGGTCTGCCCACTCAGAGAGGAAGAAGGAAATTTGACCAGGTGGCTGATAGATAGTAGCCACGGTAAGGGAATGGCTAGGAGAGAGAGAGAGTCGGCAGACAAGACATTCAAAAGAGGAGTAGGTCTGCGTGGGAGTAACAGTGGCAGGAATCCACTCAGGGAAGATAAGGGCCACACCCCCCCAGCACGGTTGGGCCTGGGCACGGAGAGGATCTTAACTGTCAGGTAGCATACCAAGAGCTAAATTGCTGGACAAACTGAAGAAGTGGGGCATTGACCCGCAATTGATCTACTTTATTCAATCTCTGTACACTAAAACCTCAGTTACTGTACTTCTCAGCTCTGTTGGTCACCAATCGGAATACACATCTGTGACTCAAGGTTTAAAGCGGGGATGCGTTCTGGTCCCAATATTGTACAATGCTTTCATTGCTGGCATGGACGCTTCCTTGCACACCAAGCAAATTTTCCCCCAAAGATAAATGGAGCTAAGACCACAAGCATGTTCTATGCAGATGACATTATTATTTTTCGACTAGACTTGCATCTGCCTGCAGCGATCATTAACAGTATTATTAGACATCGCTAGGGATAACGAAATGGTCATTAATATATTACAAACTAGTACAATGTCTTTGGGTTGTTTACGTACAGTTATTTAAAAGTACAAATGGCAAATGGATAATACAGCATTGAAGAACGTACAAGAATTTATATACTTGGGTTTCCCAGTAAAAATCAAGCCAACCTGCTCATATTATGAAGATTGTTTGTATGAAAAAGTGTGGAAAAGATGGTTGGTTATAAAGAACTTTATTGAGAATAAAGGGGGGCGTAACATTGCTGGATTTATAGAGATCTATAAAATAAGCATGGTCCCAGCAATATTATATGCACTTGAGGTATTATCCTTGGATGAGGTCAAATGGCTGGGAAAATTGGAAGCAAAGTTGCTGCGATCGATAATCAATCTCTTGAAAGCAGTCCCGGTAGAAGCCTTGATGCTTGAGTATGGTCTTCTTTAATTATATTCGCTCTGGTGTGTTAGGAGCGTAATGTTATGTGCTAGGCTGGGAGGATCAGACCTTAGCTCTAACACACTTTTACAGCTGTTGGGTAAAGGTACGTCCCCTTATTTGAACCCATTCATTGCAGATCTGAAGAGCTTTGCTGCAAAACACCTGTCAACTCTGGGTCTTGATCAGAATTGTATGGAAACTTATCAAACTAAAGACCCAACAATGGGACACAATTATCAATATCGAGAAACTTCACCAATTCAAAATATATAGAGAATACTCTTAGCAAAGCTTCAAAGGAAACTTCCCACATATCTACCTAATCAAAAGCAGTAACTATGAGTTAGAGCATTTTGTTTTACATCTCAGTTTTAACATACTCCCTACCAAAGATTTCATCAGTTGTTGGCATGCTAATGTTCCTTGTGATGACTTATGCAGGAGTTGCAAGTTAGAAACAGGGACTGCTAGACACGTTTTAACATCCTGTCCTGCCTTTGTGGACTTATATAAAAAGGGTTATAGCAACTTTGCAAGCTCTATTACTAATATAAGAGAAGATCAATGTTGGTCAATAATTACGGGTGCTCAATCCGTTGTGGTCGGTGCTGCTGTTTTTGATATATGGAACTTGTTTATAAAAATTGTTGAGAAGTGAAAGAAATTAGAATGTATACCATTGGAGGTCTTACTTTTTTAATTGTGGATAATTTTTGATTTGAGTGATTGCTTATAATTATCTGTAACAATTTCTGTTTGAAACTTAAGGTTATTTTAAATATGAAGATTAATAGTAATTCCTTTAATGTTTGTAATGTGCTTAAAGTTTGTTTTCAATTCAACTAATGCACAATAAATGTGATGTCATACATGCATGCTAACATGTGTAAGGGCCTACTTTGCTATATATTTACCAAACATGGCATCCATTGTACACGCAGCTCACCACAGAAAATGTTGAATCCAGCTCGACAACACATTGCCCCGCCATTTATAGGTAAACAGAAGAATCAGATGCTAGTTATGCGCAAATCCTAATTTTGTATTAGTTCCTGGTATTTATTACTTGTCGAACCAGCACAGTTTCCTTTCTCATTATCAGCTACTAGAAGAAACAAAATTCTGCATGCCACCATTCGAAGATATAAGATACGAGACATCCCCTTCAAGCAGAAATCTTTCTATCCTAACACTGAACGGTATTATATGATATAAGTCATTTCTAACACGCCTGTTGACAAGAATTTCTAGGCGCAACAAGATAAGGGAGGGAAGACAGGAGGAGGAAAGATAAATGATCTTACTAGGCCTTGTGTCATTCAGATCGTGCAAGTGCGAGAATGAGAAGAGCAAGGGGAAAGGGAGGGGGGATGTGCAAAGGAGAGGGGAGGGAAAAACAGGGAAGCAATGCTCTGAATAAGTGCAGCCAGGGCCGGGCGTCTCTGGGTAGTGCTAGGAGAACAAGTCACTGTAGGTCTACTGTTACAACCCCTAACTGCATGGTAGGCCCAGAGACAAGGGTGACTGATCAAGAAAGAGCCTAAATCCAGTGAAACTCTGAGGGTAGTCAAGCAACCAGTCGGTACAGCACACAGGGAGGTCAGCAGGGGAGGGAGAGAGTAAAAAGCAGAGGAGAAGAGGAACATTTTGAGTTGCTTCCGGAGCTTCAGGGGGTCCAGCTCAAGTTTGAGAGGAGCAGGGAGGCCATTCCAGAAGGAGGCACATGCAGAGGAGAGTGATCTACCTCCCACTCTCTGCCCGGAGGAGAGTCTAACGCTTAGAGAGTTGGAGGTAGCTCAAGAAAGCCCAGAGGAGATATTAGAAGCATTCAGGTGGATGCTGAGATATCTGATCGGTCCTCCCTCATAAAGCCAACCGCTGGGTCAGGATCAGGTAATGGCTTCCATCCCCTGGGCACATGGGGTGGGGGGTTATCTGAGGGAAAGAAGTGATGACATCCTTGGAGTCATCACCCTGCTCATAAGCATTTGCTAATGCTAGGCATATTTCATAGAACTCAATTAGCTTTACTCCTTAAAATACTGTGCTCTTGGGTTCAGTAGGAGGCGCAGCGCAAGATGGCTGCGGGCTAGAAGAGCTCCTGACAATGCAAGAACAGATCTGCAAAAAGACGCAGAAATTAGCAATCAGAACGCAACATAAATTAAGCGAGATCGAATCGCTTTTCAACAGGATCCAGAGGAACTAACGCGCAAGAGAATCCGAGTCCGAAATCATAATTTGGCAGACTGCAACGGGTGACAGCAAAAAGCCCACCAACACTACTGCATCCAGTACGCCGGAGACTGATCTGCGCTCGCCGAGCCAGCACAGCAGTGCACGCACCCTTCACGGCAGACAGAGGAACAGACACCCGACCCGCCCCCCATTCACGTTGGGGCTCAGCAAAATCTCGCTGTGGGGCCCCCCCTATACAAGCAGCCGATAACAGACATATACGCGCCTGTAGAGGCGGGAGCACGCTGCAGCAACCCGCAGTGGACTATCGGGAAAGTAAGAGCTCTGGCACCGGCCTGAGCGGGGGTGAGAGGATCAGCCTCAACAACTGTGCCCTGACTGGACCAGAGAGACCAGCGGCCTCCATCCGGCGGCCGCTGCGCTGGGGTAATGTGCCAGCATAATCGAGTCCACTTCAAGCTACCAGACCCAAGTAAGTCGGAGGGGGGAGGGGAGCCCGGGTCGGGCCCGACAAGCGGGGTGATAACTGCATCCCAGCTCCCCACAGCAGTAGCACGTCTCAAAATAGCGCATATCGGCCTGTGCCTGTGTGACCCGACCCTCCCCTCCTGTGCACACACCCTCGCTCCTGGAGCAGCTGAAGCACATTGAGGGACCCAGCAGAGCTGCACACACAAACTAGGTGCACCCCACAGCCTAGCAACACCCTGGGCAGCCGCCGGCAAGGCTGATAAAAGCCGGCCAACTACCCTAGCCAGTTGAAGCTGCGTATTGCAGCCCCGCAGCACCTGCGTGGGAGGGGGAACCCGGACTGAGGCGGCGGCCCCGCGAGCTGGGGGGGCGCCGGATCACAAGTAAGTGCAGGCAGAAATCGAGCGGCTCTGTTCCCAGAAAACCGGGACTTAGAAGGTTTGGTGGCGTCCTGAGTGATCCCGGTGACGCTCAAGGTCCCCCAAACATTGCCCACAATGGTCCAATCACTCTGCTGTGGAGGGGAGGAGAACACCCCGGGACGGGCCAGGGTATAGGCACAGAACGGAGCCACGTGTGCTGGAAGCATAGAAGTACTCGAACTGAGACCCCCCGCCCCCGAGGTACGCTGAACTTGGAAGCGGGGACGCCAAGGCCAGATCTAGGGTAGGAGCATGCCTGCAAGAGCCCACCCCCCATTGGCATGAGCGTAATCCTACTAATTTGAGTGTCCTGCAGCTACACCCACATGGAGACCCGAACCAATCTGGGCCCCTGACAGAAACAAAACTTGTGACTGATCCTGAGGCAGAGGTGGAGGCAGAAAGCTGTTGCAGATCTTGGGAAGCTGCATGAGCAGGGGGTGGTTCTCCCCCACTCCCTGTTTCCTTTATGACACATTCAAAAGTGCTGCAGGCCCGTTCTGTCTTGGAGGCCAGATAAGCCCATAATGAACAGCTGAATGTAAAACCTAGACAAGCCTCACCAGAGACACTGGCCTTTGATACCTCCACACCAACTGGTGCCGCTACTAAGTGCCGCCCCTCCCCCGACCTGCAGTGCGCTCCGGCTGTAGGGGAACACCGTTGGTGTGCTAGCCAGACTGGCAAAATACGGATCGGGCCGAGGTGGAGTCCGCCCAACAACAAGGCACGGATTCGGTAGCGGAGGCTCTGCCAAGACACTGAAGTGAGCTCCCTCGCCCCCAACGTGTGCGCTGGGTGCGAGCGGTGTGTGGCGCTGCGGCCGAGGGTGGCCTCATTGGGCTGCACCAACAACCATCAGAGGACCTAGAGGATCAAACTCACGCCGTGCCATGTACTGCGGGGACCAACCTACCTATATCCTCCAAATCTGGTGGGACATACCTTCATGCCTCCCTCACCCCCCACCTAATTGCAGAGACATTTGATTGACAGGCGGCAACTAAGAGTTTGTAATTAGACATCAGCACCTACAGGACTTAAGTACCCTGGGGCGGTGTGCAGCGCAAGGCGACTCTTAACCCCCCCAAAATGACGTGGAGACGGTTGCCTTGCTGCTCACCCTATTCAGAGAGTGGGGGACGAACTAGCCAAAAGGAGAACTCTCCCCAATATAATGGAGCACGACAGCCTCACAACTACATAACTGGGAGCTCTACAAAAACCGGGAGAGCCCCAGGAAAAGAATAAGACTAGGCCCAGACTTGCCCTGGAGCTTAACCACAAAAACAACCTCAAGCAGGGAAGAAGGGGTCAGTAAACACCAAGTGGTGTCCTGAATGGTCACACAAGGGAATTTACTCCAGATCTAATCCCAGACCAGCCGACCACTGTGACACCAGGGGGCACCCGAACAGACCAACAACACTGGGCATCAAAAATCCTATAATACCCAACCACATGGAATACCGCTGAGAAACCCAATCGGACTGAACCACCCGCAGCAGAAACCCACGAGAACAAGTGTCAGGAGGCCTACATGGAGTCTCAACGGTGAGAAAACCTAATGCCCGGGAACAAAGGGAAAACCACCCACCCGAGAACCAAAACACCGGCGAAAAATCAAAGTCGTCTGCTAGAAAGCTGCTGGAACACATCACAACAGAGTGCCCCCCAGGACCCCCCGAATCAGGGAGAACTAACAACGCCCAACAACTCCACGCCCCAGGACGACATGGCCATAAATAAGGAAGAGCTACTTGACTGCCTAAAGGGCATGGAAACTAGGATGACAAATAAGATCCAGACCCAACTAGAAATGATGAAAGAAGAGCTGAAGACATCCCTGAAAGAGGTTCGACAAGAAATAGATGAACTCGGAGGTAGAGTAGACACACTTGAAAATGGTCTCTCACATATGGCAGAGGAGGCAAAGCAATACAATGGCTTACTAGACCAAGTTGCCAGGGCCACAAATAATCTTGAGATCCAAACCGAAGATTTGGAAAATCGCTCACGAAGATCCAACATCCGGATCAAGGGCCTCCCAGAAATGATCCAGGATAAAGACCACCGAGACACCATGCAGCACTGCTTCAGCAGCATCCTGGACAACTCCCCCCCAGAGAGATTCGAATTTGACAGAATTCACAGAGTAGGCCCAAAAAGGAACAAGCCAGGAGCGAGACCTAGAGATGTTCTCATCGCTATGGCCTCGTATAGTCTGAAGGAAGACATCTTGAGAGCCGCACACACCCACAAAGAACTAACAAATCAATGGAGGGCGGATCCAACTGTACCAAGACCTAGCGTTAGTCACCCTACATAAGAGGAAGCTTATGCAACCGATCACAAAAGCGCTAAAAGCCAAACAAATCGCATATAGATGGACATTCCCTTTTGGACTAGCCTTCTCCTGGAAAGAGCAACAAAGGAGGATCAGTACATGCGAGGAAGGCCCCTCATTACTACAAATTGAGGGAGAACAAAGCCAAACCGAAACTAGCCCACAAAATAGCGCACCTAGCAGCCAAAACAACCAATGGGAATGGTCATCCGAAAAGAAAAGAAGGACTACCAGAGAAAAGAAACTGGCAGGCCCCTTCAAATATCACGAGTGTTACACCCGGAAGAAGACACTAAATAAATTAGTGACTGGAAGAGAAACTGAGAAATCACCTGACCTCAGCAGGTGGGCTACTTCAAAATAGCCCAAACAATCATGGAGGAAAGGGAAAAAAGGCTTATATTGGAACCAAACCGGGAAAAGATGCATTCCCGACATACAGAACAATGGGGAGGGGACCCACAATGTGTGTGGGTTGGGAGGAGAAACTCAAATCCCCTGCACGGAATACCACAGTGGAGGGGAGAGGGAGTGGGGAGGAGGGAAATTTGGCCAAACGGAGACTGAGCTGCATAAAGAGGGGATCCGGGTCCTGAAGAAAAGGCCCATCCCCCAAAAATGGAAGAAACAACAAACAACGAAGCGGAATGGGGAGATAATTCCCCAAAAGACACACTAAAAGACAGAAGCAACAAACATACCCCAAACAAAAATGGCAGATACACTGATGATCGTCTCACTAAATGTACAAGGGCTGAACTCCCCCGGGAAACGCAGAGCGATTCTCAACAGGCTCGAGAAGATGCCTGCAACGGTAGCGATCCTGCAAGAAACCCACCTCTTGAAAGCGGATGAAAAAAGGATGCGCAATAAGGCCTTCGCACAACAATACTTCGCCTCCAGCAGCTCGAAATCAAAAGGGGTCGCAATTCTGCTGGCTAAAGAATTGAACTTCCGAAAGCAACAAATGATTAGCGATACAGAAGGGAGATATCTGGGAATCAAGGGAAAGATTAAGGGCAAGACCTACACAATCCTGGCGATATACGCACCCAACGACAGACAAGATCGATGCATCAAAGATCTCCTACTAAAATTAGAGAGTTGGTGCGAAGGCCAGACAATCATAGGAGGGGATTTCAACTGCGTAATGGACCCTGGCCTGGACAAAACTCTGCCCCCTACGGCAGCCGACCAGAGAAACAGACAGGCATTGGGAAAGTTCCTCAGAGAACTAGAAGTAATCGAGACCTGGCGCTTCTTCCAAGGAGACACGAGCGAATACACCCACTATTCTGCAGTACACAGAGGGTACTCCAGGATAGACATGATCGATAGACATGATCGATAGACATGATCCTGGTCCCAGCAACTCTAATCCCCCAAGTGACGAAGGTGGAAATTGGGGCAGAATATATTACAGATCATGCCCCAGTACTAGTCAGCCTGGAAATAGACGGAGAAAAAAGAAAACAACGCACGCCGTGGAGACTCAACGACCTGATCCTGCGCGACCTGGCGCTTAGAGCACACATGGAAGAAACTATAAACGCTTATTTCAGAGAGAACGACAACGGCGAGGTTGATTGGAAAACAATCTGGGACGCGGGGAAGGCCGTAATCAGGGGAGAATTCATGGCCCAGGCAGCCTGGACTGGGAATACCTGCAGATGATCTTGGAGAAATGTGGGTGTGGGACACAATTCAGCAAGATGATCCTGGCCGCACCTCAAAACAAGTGGATATACGGAGAGGTACGCGCCAGGGCTGCCCCCTATCCCCACTAATATTTGCAATGGCTATGGAACCACCAGCAGCGCGATACAGGCAAGACCCCGATGTAAAAGGAGTGCAAATCAAGGAGACCCCGCAGAAAATAGCATTATATGCCAATGATGTGATGCTCTATATGGAAGACACAACAAATACATTACCGAGAGCCGTAGCGACACTGGAAGAATTTGCCACCATATCCGGGTTTACAATCAACTACAATAAATCAAAAGCACTGAACATAACGGAGGACACAAATACAATAAACAGCATGAAGCAGAAATTCCCCCTGAAAAGGGAGAAAAACACCCTAGAATACTTGGGAGTACACCTAGCAAAGAGATTTGAGGACCTATACAGGGTAAACATCCCCCGCTTTGGAAACAACTAAAGGCGGACCTGCTGAGGTGGGATAACCAGGAACTATCGTGGTTTGCCAGAATAGCAGCAGTAAAAATGACCCTGCTCCCCCGCCTACTATACGTGACCAGTTCAATACCCGCCGAGATCCCACCACAGTTAATCAGAGAACTATATAGCTTCATGTGGGTGAAAAAGAGACCCAGAATACAGAGACGCATACTGATCCGCCCCCCGCTCCTGGGAGACCTCGGGGTCCCAGATCTGGGCAGATACATCATGCCAGCACACTTGGCCCCCATACTCCAGTGGCTCAACCAACCGCCACCAAATGATGGAGAGACATAGAACAAGCATCCATACAGATCCTGATAACAGCGCTCCTGGCACTGAACCCCAAGGCCCGCGAAGCAGAAGGAAAATTACTAGGAGCCACTAAAACAGCCCTGAGTAACTGGGACAGAGCCATGCAAATGAAAAAGATCAAACTAGAGCTGGGCCCATTATCCCCAATAGCACATAACATCGACTTCACCCCAGGCTTGAGGAAGACATTTTGGGAGGGATGGGAGGGCGCAGACACCCTGACACTGCAAGACATGTACCAAAACAGTAACCAAATCCCTTTCTTAGACTGCAAAAAGAAATTCGATCTGGGGGAAAACGAAAGATTCAGATACATGCAAGTACGACATTGGATCTCCCACCCATCAGTGAAAAGAGTGGTAGCAAGAGCCCCAACAGGCTTGGAACTAACAATGCAAGAGGGGGAACCAAAGAGAGGAATATCAAGAATCTACAGACTGCTTGATGGGGCACAACCAACGGACAACCTAATATATAAAGAGAACTCGGAAAAAGACGTAGGAGAGTCGATAACGGAAAGAGAGTGGGACCAGATATGGACAAGATCCCACAGATCCTCCAAATGTACAGCAATTAAAGAAGCTGCATATAAATTATGCTACAGATGGTATATGTCCCCCCACAGATTACACAAAATAAACCCAAAGTATCCCCCAAACTGCTGGAGACAATGTGGAGAGAGAGGAGATCTATTCCACATGTGGTGGTCATGCCCCAAGGAAATTTCTTATTGGAAGGAGATACTGGGACACATCAAAGACATTACTGGCAGAGACTTACCAGTCTCACCTAAGGTGATCCTGTTAGGAGCGGAGGCAGAGGGATTATACGCAGCATCGGGACACATGGCCACCCTAATAACACACTTATTATCAACAGCACGAATGACATTGGCACAACGGTGGAAAACGCTAGAGGGCCCGACGACACCATGGTGGTGGGTGAAAATATGGGTAGTAATGGCAACGGAGAAGGTAGCTGCCATAAGAACAGGAACATACCAGAGATACTTGTCCATATGGTCCCCTTTTAGAGACTTTGTCGGAGACAGGGAAGCCCATTTCTATAAACCATGGACGCTCAGAAATATATCGATCACTTGACAATCCAGAACAGGGAGAGAGAGAGAGGGAGAAAGACTGCACAACGAGAAAACCAGAAGGGGACAACAAAGGACTCAAGAACCCAGTAAGAATGGCCATGGGGGGGGGGGGGTGGTTCGAGGGAGGGAAGACCAAAGGGGCCAAAATGAATCAAAAAAGGGGAAAACCCCAGAGATACAGGACAATATACGATATAGCAACAAGAGTAAATAGGACTATGTTGTAAGAAATGTAAGGTTGCACTTACTAGACTTGGAATACGATATCGCCTAAGGGAAATAAATCTGTTTAAAAAAGAGAATAATGGAAAAGAAAGCGGGGGGAATTAATTGTTTAATTGTTATACTCAAGAACTTACTTAAGAAAGAAATGAAAACTGACTGTAAGAAGAATGCTTAAAATACTACACTGGTTTTCTTATGCATGCTTATAACCTATGCTCTTGAGAAGAAAATAAAAAATAACGTTTGTAAAAAAAAAAAATGCTGTGCTCTTTCAAGATGGAGGTGGAATGCAAGGAGGAGATGAAAATGGACTACAGCGCATTGCGTCTTGCATTTATGCCTTGTTTTAATGCTCTCCCAGTTTAAAATGACCCCGTGTTTATTTTTACACTAAGATTGTTTGTGAACTATGCAGCAAAGGAATGCACGAAATGCAAGCAATGCACGAAATGCAAAGTCTCCACACAAAAGAGGCACCTGGTACACAGGACCAGCAGGAAATCTGTCAATTTCCCTCTAGGCAAGTCCACTGCTGGGTAAAAACATATACTAATCATGGCTTTTATTAAGCAATCCCTTTCACAGACCTTAGAAAGTAGCATCTGAGTTTTAAGATATTGGCTGGCTGAAATGGGTAAGGCTAAAACAGCTGCAAACATTTAACTGACAGATATAAGTAATATCTCATCATGGGCATTGTGATGATTCACTTACTCTTGTCACTTCTCCACAAGGGGAAGCCTTTTTGCACGAGGCTAGGGAGGTGCGGCCGCCACCCAATAGTGCCCTTAGTGGTGGTTTAATGTGGGAGGGCCTCATGGTGAGGAAATCCCCCCTCTGGGGACAAGGATGAACAACTGGGGTGCAGCCCATTAAATACTGTCACTCCCTAAAAAATTCCCTAGCCTTCCCCACTGTTGAGAACCATTTTGTGGAAAGTAAACCTATGTATTTCTGTAATAGAGGAGAGAAATATAAAACCAAAGGTACTAGGACAAAGAAGAGCACAGGAGACATGAAGGTCATTGACTGTGCTAGTATTGGTACAAAGTTGCCTAGAGGAGGTATGCAGATTAAGTTATCAACAAAAACAAAGTCCTTTTACAATACGCCAGGGTGGGACTGGAAACATTGTATAAGTATTGACGACAGACTAATCAATCTGTCAAACCCAGCCCAGAGAAGCACGGAAACCCGCAGGAGTTTCAAAAGCTGTGGGCATACCAGAGTCAGGGAAGAGTGTAGGATGCCAGCGAGGCAAGGAAGAAGTAATCTGCAGGTCCAGCTGATACAGACCGGAAAGTGAAGCAGGAAAGAAGAGCCGAGCAGCAGACCAGAGCGCGGAGCAACTGCAGTGTTGTGGAAAGTAAAGAGACTGGTGCAGCGAAGAGAAGAACCCCAGTCCAAGGAAGTCCCAGTGGCGTGCCGCAATCCCTCTGAAGGTGCGAGAGACCCAGAGGGGACACTTCGGTGGAAGCTAGAAGGGTCGGGGACCCTAATAATGAAAAGCCAAGCATCCGAGCAGAGCTTCCTCATCGCAGTGGCAGCCATAAGCCCACTGACCACCGGAGAAGGGTCGGAGACCCTAACACTGAAAAGCCACGCATCCGAGGAGAGCTTCCTTGTTGCAGTGGCGACCATAAGCCCCACTGACCACGAGAGAAAGCTCAAGGACCCTAACACTGAAAAGGCAAGCATCCGAGGAGAGCTTCCTCGTCATAGTGGTGACCATAAGCCCACTGACCACCAGAGAAAGGTTGTGGACCCTAAGACTGATAAGCCAGGCATCCGAGGAGAGCTTCCTCGTCTCAGTGGTGACCATAAGCCCACTGACAACCAGAGAAGGGGCAGGAATCCTAACCAACATAAACCAAGTAGTTGAGGACAGTTTCCTCATTGTAGTGGCTGTAATCCACCAACTGACAACCAGAGATGGATCGGGACGCCAACAAAAGTGAACTGAACAAGCAAAGAGAACTTTCTCATCGCAGTGGCAACATTAAGTCCAGGGATCAGCAGAGAAGGATTTTAAACTTTGATAACAACAAAATAGAATGGCAAAGTGTGAATCAAACAGAGGGTGGTGAGAGGGAACATTTGGGACACCAGGAGAAGGGAGTCATTCTCCTGGCTCAGAATGAATAGCTGTGCTAAAGTTGCCAGGAGAAGGGAGTCTTTCCCCATGACCTTGCTGTGAACTGTGCCAAGCAATACCGGGAGAAGGGAGTCATTCTCCTGGTACCAAACCGAGTTGTAGAGAAGCCAGGGGAAGGGAGTCATCCCCCATGGTTCTATTGGAAACTTTACCCAGCTACACAAGGAGAAGCGATTTGTGTGAATACCGTAAGCCAGGGGAAGGGAGTCATCCCCCAGGCACATTTTTGTTGCAAGAGAACAATTTTTTTGTTCACATAAATGCTGATACCTGACAGGGTTTTTCTTTCCCATGCATGTAGTTTTGAAAAAATAAAATGTAAAGAAAAAAGAATAGTACTAGCAAATGGCACAAACATGGTTGACATTGGTATACCTTAACCGTAGCTGCCTATGAGGAGTAACATTCCCTACAAAATGACCTGTTTGGGGGCCCTTTACCACAGCTTGCATGCCTTATTTCCCTTACTGTGCATAAAGGTCACTGGCCTGTTGAACTCTGGCAGAAGCCTACTTCTTGGACATGATATACTAAAGCTCTTTCAATAAAGTTACAAAACTAGACAACCAGAAACAGGCCTTGGGCTGAAAAGTAATTGAAAGAATGCTTGGGTACATAGAAACCAAAATCATTTGGTGAAGACAATGATTGTTTCTAAACTGGAAGGATGGATTCAGATTTGACTTACCTGCATTCTTGAAAGACTCTTGGCTGTTGCTTGTGGTGAAGGCTTTACCATGACCTGCCTAGCAGCTTGATCCTTGCAGAAGCTGATATGCCTTGCTGCTGCATTTTCATTGAATCTTCTCCCACAGTATGGACATTGGATGTAATCTGAAGAGGGGAGCCCACCAATCAAAGTTCAGTAATTGTCAAAAAATAAGTTCAGGCCAAATTCTGAGATCTTCATGGCTTGTGCAGGAAAAACAATTTAAAATTGACCCTTTGGATTTGAGGACAGAGAACAATTGATTGAATAAAAAGTTTGAAAAGCTCAAATAATACTTTTGCATAAATGTTTTTGTAGTACTTTTTGCATCAATAAAGGACCATCGGATTATTCATGTGGCAAACTTGAACTCCTTATATAAGCTCATATATAATCTTACTAACAAAGAATATGTCCTACTTTAAATATATATGTTTATATTTCTTACTGCCATTAAGACACCTCTTCTTGCTCTCAACCTCCACCAATTCAAATAATTCAAAGTACTGCTTCCAATTCACCAATGCTTGATCATTTTAGGGGCCGCCAAGGTGGATCAGTTATTGATTACTTCATAATAAATGACATGCAGGTGTGTAATAGAGTTGTGAGCGATTAAAATCCTTTATCATTGACCCTCTCTTTTACCAATGAAGCACCCCAGGCTATCTTTCATAGAGGACAATCTAACGGCTGACAGATGGAGGATTAGATGGGAATGTATTGACCCCTCAATGTTTCATAACCAGGACATGAAGGCAGTCTCTCCGCTCCTACTAGAATGTTTGAGAGTCCCAATCCAGATAGCATGATGTTCACATTTGGAAAGATGGTAAACACTATTGCCGCCAATAAAATCCCAAATGCTGGTTATCCACACCCTATACAGCGCTCTGCTGCTCTCGAGCTAGGTCCATGCTTTAAACAATAAAAAAATAAAAATAAAAATAAAATAAAGGAAGCCTCGGAGTGATCCACCTTGTCTCAGTATTTGGATTGAGAAAAACAATTGTGAAGAAAGCCTCGGGAGTGATCTCCCTCATCTAAGTAATCCCATTAAGCATAGGTAGAATAGCTCAGTAGCAGCGCGCTCGTCTTGGAAGCAAGACGGTGCAGAGCAACACAATTTTGAATCCCGGGTGCCGTTCCGCCGACCAGGGCAGATCTTGCGGGTGGAAAGGAAACCCACCCGCAGACTCGTAGTTTGCCGGTCCAGAAACAACGGTTCTGGTAAGCCTACCGGCACCGTTGTTTCCGGACCAGGAAACTTGTAATGAGGGTTAATGACAGGGTTTGGATTAAAAGAGCTCAACGCATTTCGGGAAACACAATCCCTTCATCAGGAGTGAAATTTCATACAGTTCACATACGTGTGTCAATCTTCAAGCTTCAACTCTCATCTACAAAGTAAATCAAATGTGCAGGTAAATTTAGGGTCTCTAATAGTGAAATAATTCCATTAAATTCATTATGTGTAAGTGTAAATGCATCACCTTGCTGGTCATCACAAGATGTTCATCCAATTATCAATGTGGTACTTTTAGACTGTTCTCCCACAGCGAGAAAAGGAGGGGGTTGGTTGTGTCATCACTTTAATTCTAGAGAAAATATTAAATGGAAGTCTATGATTCTCATGCTAGATATATATTGCATTTGAACAAAAATATTCATAGAAAAGGTGGAGAAGCATACTTGAATCTCTGCACACTCATGAAGTGTATAGGCTGTTCTAGGCAGAATTCCACATTATGGGCCTCATCACGAGTTCGGCGGTAATGCAGCGGTTTTCCTGTCCAGTGTAAACAGCGCTAATGCCAAGCCCCCCGGCCGCCAGATCACGAGTTTTTGTGCACGGGGACATGGCGGTAGCGCAAATAGCGCTCGACGAGTACAACCCATAAATCCGGTGCACCGTGCGCTATCGCCTTACTGCGCTAATAGTGCGCGCCATGAGCGTGCGCTATTAGCGCGCAGGAAACGCTTCACCGCCGGAACGGGAAACAAAGCAGTGACCATCTTGGAAATCACAATCCGTCGGATATCACAGCCCCTGGAAGCCATCCACCCCTGGGACCACTGAATCATGTCACAGGAGCGCACTAGGGGCAAGTCTGCCCTGGACAGGGTGAGGAAGCCCAAATTTAGTGACCAGGAGCTGGCCGTACTGGTGGAGGAGGCTGAGAGCCACCATGAAGAGCTGCAGCAGCTCAAAACCAGTGGCCAGCGCCGAGCACAGATTTGGTGCAACATCAGCCAAAGGGTAACAGCAGTGGGGCGCGTGCCCCGGGATGACGAGGATTGCCGCAAGCGCCTCAACGACCTGCGTGTGAGAGTCAGCGGCATCCTCTCACAGCACAGGAGTGCGAGCAGGGACACTGGAGGAGGCCACCACCACCCCCACCCGAACTCACACCCTGGAAGGAGAAGATGAGTGCCCTGATTGACATCGGCACCATCGAGGGAATTGGTGGAGCGGAGGCGGGCACTGGCATTGATCCGACTGCAGGTGAGTCCCACCCCAAATGCATGCAACTGAAAGTACCACACATGCAGACCCTGAGTGAGTGAATGAATGTGAAGAAATGTGTGTGAGGCACTGCAGACACCCATAAGTGACCCCTTGATCCATTGAACCGTAGTGCTGCCTAGACTACCCTGCACGTGCAGTGCATCAATTGAAGGGGCAGGGGACAGACATCCATAGCCATGGGACAGCTATGTAGAGTGCGAGTGTGCAAGAATACACCCCCAGGACCCTGAGCGCAGTGCACCCCAACCCTGCATGTAATCTTGTCACACAAACATTCCCATGCAGTGTACCTCCACACTCACACCAATCACCACATGGTGACTGAATAAAATGCAAGTTGAATGCATAAATGAAACTGTCTATAATCCCACTTGATGGCATGAACTGCTTGATACTTATGTAGGTTGCCTTGAACTCAATCCACACCCTATGTACCGCACAGGCACACGGCAAACCCCACGGGATGAAGTTGATGGGGAGGAGGCCACACCATAACGGCGCCCGAGGCAGCGTGCCTCGACCAGCACCACCACCCCACAAAGGGGCCGCACAGAAGGGAACCGACGCAGGCCACATCCCACATCACCACAGCGCAGCCCAACCAGACCGCTGCAGCACCCACATGTCCACAGGGAGTCCAGGGCCAGCTCGCCCCAAGCCACCAGGCATAGCCCCGATGCAGAGGGAGTCGCCTGTGGATCGGAGCCCGACGTGGGAGTGACACCTGCACGTGCGCATCAGGCAGGACGTCTGCATTCACCCGGAAGCAGTGACGCTGAAGGGATGGGCACATCACAGGGGACCCCAGGGCCAGGCACACAGCTATCACAAACCCCACCTGTGCATGTGCGTCGTGTCCGCACACCACAGCCAGACGAAGACACGCCATCATATGGCAGCCCTGAAGACCGGCACTCAGTGCACGAGACAATGCCCGCACACGCAGAGTGGTGGAGCAATGCACCGCAGCCCTGGCAGGGTTTGGACAAAGGGTAAGGGAGTTGTGCGAGGCAGCATCAGCACTTGCTGAGCAGACAAAGGAGGGGAACAACCTTCTCTGTCAGCACATGCAAGCAACCGGCTCAGTCCCATCAACCTCCACTACACCCACAGAGGGATCCCTTGAGCTGGCTCCTAGGCGCCGTTCAATGCGCACACCAGAGGGGCCTGGACATGGAAAGTGCCCACGACCATCGTAATTGGACATGGCATCGTCGTGGGTGCCCTGATAACAAACATGCACCTACCTGCACTGTTGTGGGGTGTTCAATGGGGGAGGGCGGATTGTGTGCTGGGTGTTCACTGGGGGGAGGAGGGATTGTGTGCTGGGTGTCCACAGGTGGGAGGGGGGATTGTGTGCTGGGTGTTCACTGGGGGTAGGGGGGATTGTTATACTGAGAATAAATCACGTTTCAAAATTCACAAAGCATGGACAGTAGTGATTGTGATAAAGTGCTCTTTAATGTTGAAGTGACATGTGTAAAATGTAGCCGTCACCCGTTTAAAAGAAAAACATCAATCAAGCCCTGTCTGGCCAACCTCCCCTCCCTCAGCCCAACCCTTTGTGCATGTGCAACACCTTCAGGCACGTCATCATCTTCACTCCCATACTCAGGTGGCTGCACATGAGCATCAGGGAGCAGTGGCACATTCCTGCGACAGTAGATGTTGTGCAGCATGGCACATGTCAGTACAATTTTTCCAACTTTTTCAGGTGCATACATCAATGCCCCTCCCGTACGGTCTAGGCACCGGAAGCGTGCCTTCAGCAGTCCAAATGCCCTCTCCACGCAGATCCGTGTACGAGCATGGGCAATGTTGTATGCCCGCTCTGCTGCAGTGTGTGGATGACGCACAGGGGTCATGAGCCATGTGTACTGGGGATATCCAGAATCACCTGCAGGGGAGAGAAAGCAGGTATGGGGACAAGGTAAGTTCAGTGGGTGTACAGGGCTCAGTCATCAGTGTCATTTTGCCATACTTGTCATTTGGTCACTAACATTGTGGAGTGTTCTGTGCTACGAGCAGCATTGATTCAATGAGGTACTCAGAACTTGGTGCGCCTCTGTTTCAGTATGTAACAGTACTCATTCACTTGTCACTGGGGAAGGGGGCCCTTCCATCTGCTTGTGCTTGCGAGAAGTGGCTACCTCATGTGTCATTGCCATTCCCTTTGGCTGCTGGTGCATTTGCTGGTTGTCACTATTGTGTACTGTTCTCCAGGCATTTCATTGGCCATTCAGGGGACAGTGTTTGTGGGATGTACATTGGCATTACTCAGACTACTTATGTGTGGTGCATTTGTGGATGTTGCAAATTTTGTGTTACATTTGCATGACTGTCGGGTGGGCAGGGTGGGATGTCTGTACTGTGTCAGTGTGGGAAGCCATAGTGCTACTCACACAGGAGGCTTTGTGGTGGTAGGCCTTCCATATGTCACTGTGCTGCCACATGTCTCTTACATCCTGAATGGTGTCTTCTGCTATGTTGTACATGTCCAAGGTTTCTCGTGCAAGGTGCTTGATTTGAAATGCTGCACTGATGGTGCAGCCTATTGACATTCAGGGATTTCATTGTGTGTGACCAGCCCCATCAGTTGTGGATTAACATGCATTACGGTGTACATTTGTACTCACACATCAGCCATGTGTTTTGCCTCTGTGCCTTTCCATGTACGCTGGCAGGGTACTGTTGCGCAAGACCATGGAGTCGTGGGTGGATCCTGGGTAGCGGGCACAGCAGTGGCTGAAGGTGAGGTCAGGGCCACATGTCATCTGCACATTCAGGCAATGGTAATGTTTCCGGTTTCTGTATGCTGCCTCATGTGCCTGGGGTGGTACGAGTGCTACATGTGTGCAGTCCAGGGCTGCTATTACATTTGGGACTTGGGCAATGGCATGGAATTGACCCTTCAGCTGGTTCACCTGGGCCTGTGTGGCTGGCAATGCGATGTGCTCATTCACATGATTCAACAGTGCATCCAGCACCTGTCCCAGCATGGCACTGAAAGTGGACTGGGCCATGCCATGCATCATGGCAACGGTGTGTTGGTAGCTGCCAGTCCCGAGGAATTGTAGCACAGACACGAGCTTCACTAGCGGAGGTACTGCTGTCCTGATGGCTATACGGCTGCCGATGTCAGCCTGGATTGTGTCCAGCAACTGGGTGATGGTTGCCCTTTCCAGCCGATATTCAGTCACCAACTGGCCATCAGTCAGGGCCCAGGGTGTTGGCCTGAACCTGGGGATGGCTGGCCGCCTTGCTGGTGCTGCTCTCCTCATCACCACCACCCCCTGCGCTCCCAGGGCCCTGGCCTGGTTGGCTGGCCTCTGTAGCTCCAGCCGCAGCAGGTAGAAGTCCACATCAAGGCTCCCGGTTCCAAATGGCAGCATGGTGTTTGGAAGTGTGTGTTGTGCATGGGTGGGTCCTTTGTAGGCCTCTGATTTGCATTGGTTTCACCTGGGCCCTTATTGCTGTCTCCTCCCTGCTCCTGCTGGTGGAATGGTGTTGGAGAGGGTGTGTTGTGCATGGGTGGGTCCTTTGTAGGCCTCTGATTTGCGTTAGTTTCACCTGGGCCCTTATTGCTGTCTCCTCCCTGCTCCTGCTGGTGTAATGGTGTTGGGGAGGGTGTGTTGTGCATGGGTGGGTCCTTTGTAGGCCTCTGATTTGCATTGGTTTCACCTGGGCCCTTATTGCTGTGGCCTGTGTTCTTTTACCTCCAGCATTTTGCTGGGGGTATTTTCGGCGGATTGTCCGCCGCTTTTCTGGCGCTAATTGCACCTACGCCGGACTCGTGATTGCAATGTTTTAGCGCGAATGGTTACTGGCGCTTTTACAGCCGACACTTGTACAGCCGGCTGTAATGGCGCCGGCGGTATTTGGAATCGTGTTCCGACGGACCCTTAAAATCGGCGCGGATAGCGTTACAGCCGATTTTAAGGGTTACCACCCAACTCCTAATGAAGCCCTATGTATCTAATATAGGAAAAAAATAGGGGGTATTTCTAGGTACAAACTATGATTCCAGAAGGGAGCCATCTTACTTCATTAGTTGAGATGTTGTGCGAGGGTCAAAGATGTTTACAAAAGGTAATTTCGAACTTCTGTCTGCAAAGTGAAAGTATAACTATTGTAATTCTCTGTGCACTAAGCAGCGGTATCTCAAAACTGTTTTCAACAGTTAAAATGTGTAGTGCTAGAAACTGCGAGAAGTCCACCGAGAGGTGGCAATACACAAACACTTTTAATGAAAAGAGAAATGTTTTGGATCCACAGATTAGATTCTATGACTCCTACTGGACTTAACAAGGAATTTTCCCTTGCACCATTTCTTTAAACCCTTCTTTACAGTTAAGAGAATTTTTTGATGACTTAACTTCACTCTAAATGGCATATGTTGTAATTTGAAATTGTTGGTTATATATCTACCTGAGATACATTTTACTGTGCTTCTAGGCTATTTGTAAACAACCAGTGACATTCTGAAAACTATTAATTCATGTACTGATATCACACCAAGTCAAGCTGACTTATAAATTGCTGAATGTAAATGTATCTGCAGTAATTGGAAAACTGTGTAATATTCTACAATGTTATATACATTGATTAACAATATTACATTGGGCAGAATGTACATGTGAATGGTCAAAGGACTGTGCATATTATTGTACAAGTGATATGTAACTACTGGAATACCATCCCTGCAATATCATCAAATTGGTTATATGGCTACCTGAGAATCATTTTACTGTTGTACTACACTATTTGTAAACAATCAGTGACATTCTTAAACTATTATCTCATGTACTGACATCACACCAAGTCAAGGTGACTGATAAGTTACTGAATGCATCTCCAGTATTTGGAAAACTATGTAATATTCTACAATGTTATATACATTGATTTACTAAATTACATTTGGTTGAATGTAGATGTGATCGGTCAAATGACTGTACATATTATTGTACGGTTGATATGTAACTACTAGAATACCATCTCTGGAATATCTTCAAATTGAATGTAATTGTCAGGATTCCATTACGTGTAAACCAATGGCCAGGAAACAAACGGAATTGCTGAATTTCGGGGCGATCTGCATACAGGTGGAAGGCTGTACTCCTGAAGCCACTCGCGGCACCATATCGTTTTCTCCGTCCCCATTTCCCTTGGTGTATCGGACACAGATTGCCATGGCGACTTTGGTGTCCGATACACTCTCGTTACAGGGTGTGACGTTGTAAGGGAGGAGTGTGTTTCTATGCCAACCCATAAATAACTTCCGGGTTGCGCGAGTCCCGGCTTCTGATTTTGCTAAATCACGGCTTTGCTATCTTTTGGTCTTCTTGTTGAATTCTTGTACATTTTGCCTTGCCTTGCTTTCCTGCATTGTGTATCTGACCCGGCAAAACCGTCATACAGATATTCAGCACACCCCCGGACTACCTTTGCCTGCCAAATTCAACTCCTTGGACATTAAACAGAACCAGAAATGTCCCTGGAATTTCTTGCCTACTAATTCAAGTCAGCACAGTGAACCTGGATTTTTACCATCATCCTGTTCACACACCAACAACATGAAACATCTACTCCAGTACCTGGGCTTGCTGACAAAACTTCATCTCTCACGTTCACTTAGGATTGGCTGTCTTGGAACATCCCCACACTGCACCAGTGTATTCCTACAAGCGCTGCGAACTGGAGACTGCATATCAATGGCACTTAGATTGTTAAGTGTCCTCGTGCTGTCAGGTTAGAAGTAATACACTGGCCACTCTCCGTGGGGCTATACGAATCAATCAGGAGCCCGTCCTGGTAAGTCACAGACCCTGACAGTTTTCTTCTACCTTGTTCTTCTTTGATCTGCTCTTAGTCTTATGTTGCATCTTGTCTCACTTTTTAGAGTTACCATTGTGAAATACCCCTGATGAGATATGAAAGCATCTTAGACCAAACTAGAAAAACCTGTCTATTAGGTTAGTGCCTTGTTAGCTTTAGTCCAAGATTAATGCCTTGTTGTTACTTGTCTACGATAACGTAATTATTCTGACCTTTAAACTAACGTGCCATTGTTCCCTTGCAGAGCCTGGTCTTTTATTTGGTGTTCCATCTTTCGACTAATTGACTCCTCTGGATTTCACCTTTGGTATCCAGAGGAGTACATTGGTAGGAAGAACTTGACTACTACACTGCGGGTTCAACTACCACGGATTTTGACATAATCAGAAGCCATAATAATGGACGCCAACAAAACCCTTGCTGCCCTCAAGCAGTTAGTGGCTGAGCTTCGTACTGACATGCAAGCAGCTCATGCTTCCACATAGGCTCGCATAGATGGATTGCAGGTTATGGCTGCCGTTCAAGAGTCTGCCCCCCGTCGCCTCTGGTTCTGGTGACCCTGTGCCCCAACCTGCAGCAGTAGCTCCAGTGTATTTTGCCACACAGTTCCCTCTAGCCCCTCCGGAACGGTTTCACGGACACCCAAAGGTATATCGTACTTTTTTGAATCAGTGCCGCTTACACTTTTTGTGTCTTCCCAATGCTTTTCCTGATTCTGCTACTAAAGCCGCTTTTGTCTTGTCCCATCTAGCTGGTACCGGGGCTGCCTGGACAAATCCTCTACTAGAGTCTGTTAGTCCTCTCTTGTTCGACTGTGATGCCTTGCTAGAAGCCATGAGTCGTGTATTTGACACGCGATATAAGACCGAGGCTACGGAGCTGTAGCTACTTGGGTTACAGCAATGGGATATGACCCTACCGGCCTATGTAGCTAAGTTCAACCAACTCGTTGCCGAGACCAGATGGGCCGAGGACAAGAAAGCCTCATTGTTCTACAAAGGCTTGTCTGATACTCTAAAAGACACCCTGGCTACTGTACCGGTGGTTCCTAATGCTTTTCATGAGCTCTTGGACCTTGTTTTGCAAATAGATGCCCGACAAGCAGAAAGGAAAGGGGAAAAGAGACCCTTGGTGCCGGTTCTCTTTGCACAACCAACTACTTCCGCTAACCATTATGAACCTATGCAGATAGTGCTGTTAGAGGTCCTCTGACTCCCGCTGAGAGAGAGAAGAGACGGTTAAAAAAATCGGGAAATGCAAGAACTCAGTAGCAGAGGGAGTCCAGATGCCAGGTTTTTTGCATTCGGACTCCACCGTGGTTGTACCAGTTGTGTTGCAGGCCTCTTTCCAGCTCCCTTCAGGTTATATCTGGCAAGGAGAACCTGTGCTGGATTCGGGAGCTCCGGGAATTACGTTGACATGTCATACGCCCAAGAAAACAATGTCCCTCTCATTCCGAAAGACCATCCAGAGTTGGTGAATGCTGTGGACGGTAGCACATTGTTGTCTGGTCTAGATACCCAACAGACCGTTCCTTTGGTGATGACCACAGATTCGGGGAACACAGAGTCCATTTCATTTGATGTAATAACAGCACCACAGTTCAGAATGATCCTAGGGTTGACTTGGCTGAAATTACATAACCGCGTTATCGATTGGATATCAGGTGGGCTCAGTTTTACGTCACTATATTGTACGGACCATTGCATTCAGCCCTTAACTACGACTATGAATCCCTGTCGGGCATTACTGGTTATCGCCCCTATGGTTGGTGCTGTGTCTTCAGCCTCTTTACCTCAAGTATATGCAGCCTTTAAGGACGTGTTTGATCCCAAAGGAGCAGATCAACTCCCACCTCATAGACCGTATGACTGCCCCATTGATCTGATCCCAGGGGCAAAAATACCAAATGGGCGAATGTATTCATTAACCAAGAAGGAGGACGTTATCCTGAAGCAGTACATTAATAAGGCTCTGAGTACAGGGTTTATCCGACCCTCACGTTCTCCAGCAGCCTCGCCGATGCTTTTCGTCCCCAAGAAGGAGGGGGACCTACGTCCTTGTATTGATTACCGCAAACTCAATGCTGTCACCATCCGGAATCAATACCCGATACCTCTGATCTCGGTTTTGCTTGATCAACTAGGTACCTCCGAGATTTTCACTAAGCTAGATTTACGGGGCGCCAACAATCTGGTACGTATGCGCTCTGGTGACGAATGGAAAACGCATTTAAAACCAAGTACGGTTTATTCCAATACTGCATCATGCCTTTTGGGTTGTGCAATGCCCCAGCCACTTTCCAAGATTTTATCAATGATGTATTTAAGGATATGTTGGATAGGTAGTTGGTGGTTTATCTAGATTATATTCTCATATATTCGCCTACTTATGAGTCTCATGTTTCTCACGTCTCCTCTGTTTTGCAACGAGTAAGAGAAAACCTATTGTATGCTAAGTTGGAAAAGTGTATTTTCCATACCACGTCCATGGAATTCCTGGGCTATGACATTACTGATAGCAGTGCTAAGGTCAGGGCGATTCTGGACTGGCCAGCTCCTGTTACCTTGTAACAACTGCAATCATTTCTTGGTTTTGCGAATTTCTATCGCCGTTTCATCAAATCTGTCTCTTCTCTAGCGGCTCCTCTAACCTCCCTTACCAGTTCCAAGAGTACTTTTGTCTGGGGTCAAGTAGCTGAAGAGGCCTTTGATCTCCTTAAATCTGCTTTTACTACAGCACCTGTTCTGCTACATCCTACTCCGGCTCTGCCCTTCATTGTAGAATCAGATGCTTCCGACATAGCCGTGGGTGCTATCCTTTCACAGGAATGGCCGGATACGGGGGTCTTGCACCCAGTGGCTTTCCATTCGAGAAAACTGGCTTTGTACGAAGCCAATTATAGCATCACCGAAAAGGAATTGTTGGCCGTTCGTGACGCATTCTTGGTATGGCGGCATCATTTCTTGGGAACTACGGCTCCTGTACAAGTCATCACTGATCATCGTAACCTTCGCGCTTTACAGTCTGTGAAATGCACCACGGCCCGCCATGCTAGATGGCATGAATTTATTTCCATGTATCATTTTGAAATCTCGTATAAACCCGGTTCAAAGCATTCCAAGGCTGATGCTTTGTCCCGCATCCACGGTGCCCCCTCTTGAGAGCATGAAGGGGAGTCTCTCTTGCTGCCACGTCATGTTGTTTGCACTTGCATCATGAAGACATCTTTACGTACCTCATTATCACAGTGGGTTCATTCCAATCCAAAGTCTATACAAGAATTAGGCTTGACCGCCATCAAGGGTCTTCCGTACCATCTTGGTTTCATTTATCTCCCTGATACTGACACTCACAGAACCGCCCTACAATGGTGTCACGATGCTAGATTTGCAGCACGTCCTGGGATATGAAAAACCCTGGATTTATTACAGCAATGTTGTTGGTGGTCTTCAATGAAGGAGGACGTGCCCGAATACGTCAAGTCTTGATCAGTTTGTGCCCAATGTAAAAATGTCTTTTCTAAACCCATTGGGGGTCATTCCGAGGTTAGAGGTAAGGGATTACCGGCGCCTGTAAGGGCACCAATGGCGGTAATCCCTTACCTCCGTATTCCGAGTTCCCTTTGCTGGTCCCTCTTTACCTCCTGCTTTTAGCAGGAGTAAATTACAGAACCCGCAAAGTGACCTTGGAGTAAATTACGGCACCGTAATTTACGGTGCCGTAATTACCTCCTTCCCCATTCCCATTGAGCCCTATGGGGGCAGAAATGGGGATGGGGAAGGGCTATGGTAAATGGGGAATTACCGGTCCATCCAACCTTGGAATGGACCGGAAATTACTCCATTCACCATGCCGGTATTCCATGGAGTAAATAGCTCCATGGTTGCCAACCATGGAGCTATTTACTCTATGGTGTAGTCCTAACTCTGAATGAGGGCCATTGGCCTGTTACGTCCATTGCCTGTCCCTGACAACCCTTGGACTATGTTGTCAATGGACTTCATTGCTGAGCTACCATATTGTCCTGGGTACAATACTATCTGAGTGGTCATTGACTCCTTTTCTAAGATGGCCCTGTTTGTTCCATGCAAGGGTCTTCCTTCTGCTCCCTTTGTCCTTTGCGACAGGTATATCGTTTATTTGGTCTCCCCCACATCATTGTCTCAGATAGGGGTACACAGTTCACGGCTTATTTTTGGAAGGCTCTCACGAAATCGTTGGGCGTGGATGATCGTTTCTCTTCGGCTTATCATCCTCAGATGGATGGTCACACCGAGCGGCTGAATGCAACTCACGAACAATATTTGAGATGTCTTATCCTCCAACATCAGGATACATGGTTGTCTGTTTTGGTTATGGCCGAATTTGCATATAACAATTCCTTATTTATTTGCATTTTAAAAGCACACAGCTGCCCTAGGGCATTGTGGCGCTGTTACAAGAAGGTTTACTTGGCATGGGTGAGTATCACGAGATCAATGGAGACATAATTACAAACATAGCTAAAGTTCTGAGGTTACATGGGAACAGTGAGCATGGTACAGTTGTATAATACAGACATTGTTCATATTGCAGTAGTATTTTAAGTGGGAATCACTTAAATAAAGTGGTTTTCAGTGCCTTTCTGAAGGCTGTGAGGGATGATTCAGCTCTCAGTTTCGGCGGTAGGGAGTTCCAAGCTTTTGGCGCTAGCACTTCGAAACTTGAGCCGCCAGCTTTAGCTCTATTGAAGTTGGGGACTGAGAGTTGGTTAGCGTACAGGTCCCTTTTAGGTCTGAGTGTCTGAACTGGTTGTATACGTTCAGTCAGGTAGCTAGGGGCAGATTGGGATATGCATCTGTGGGTAATGGTGAGAGTCTTGAACTGGATGCGCTCTTTAACTGGGAGCCAGTGGGCATTTTGTCTTGCTAGGGAGATGTGTTCCCTCCTAGGAATGTTGAGGGCTCCTCTCAAGACATTGTTCTGAGTGATTTGAAGTCTATTAATGTTTTTGGCAGAAGTGCCTAGTAGGAGGACGTTGCACTAATCCAGTTTGGCACCTATGGTGGCCCTAGCAATGTTGAGGCAGTTTATAGTGGATAGGTGAGGCTTTACTGCATTGATTATTTTAGTTGTTAGGGCTGCTGAAGAGGAAATGTAACTAACATGTCTATCCATGGACAAGGTAGAATCTAGGTATACTCCCAGCGTTTTTACGGCAGAAGAGACCGAGATTACTGAGTTCTCAATTAGGAAGGTGCTGTTTTCGTTGTCTAGCTTTCTGAGGGATTCTTTAGGGCCTACCAGTAAGATCTCTGTCTTGTCTCCATTGAGACAGAGGCCGTTCGCTGCCATCCAGGCCTGGATGATGGCATATGTGTTTTGTAGGGTTTTAGGTCTTGTTCGTAATCACCAGTTAATGGGAGAAGAATTTGTGTATCGTCAGCATAGTTGGTGAATGTTATGCCGAATTCTTCTAAGTCATTGAATAGAGGGAGTGTGAATAAGTTGTATAGTGTGGGGGAGGTGCAAGAACCTTGTGGTACTCCGCAGTTGATGGGGGAGGGAGTGGCTGACGCTTGGTCTGAGTAGACCCTCATAGCTCTGCCCTCCAGGAAGGATGAGATCCATGTTGTGGCTTCAGTGGAGAAATGAGCTTTATTGGTGACGTGTGTCTTTAGGGTTTTATGGTCGACTAGGTCGAATGCAGCCGACAGGTCAAGGAGTAGGAGGATAGCATATTTGCCTTTATCCATACTTTTTAGGAGTTGATTTTTTAGGTCGAGTAGCGCTGACTCTGTGCCATGGCGTGGACGAAAGCCGGACTGTCTCTTGCCTAGGATGTTGTGAGATTCAAGGTAGGCTTGTATCTGTAGATAAGCAGCCTTATCCAAGATTTTCAGAATAAATGGCACTGTTGTGATGGGCCTGTAGTTGTTGGGTGAGTCCGGGTCTAGAGAGGGCTTTTTTAGCAGTGGGCGAACCCAGGCTTCTTTGAGGGAGGAGGGTACTGTGCCAGTGGCAAATGATGCATTGATTAAGCTTGCAATGAATGGCACTAAGGACTCAGCGCAGTCTTTGATTATGTTTGCTGGACAGATGTCCCCTTTACAGAGTGAGGGTTTTATTTGTTTCATAATGAGTAGGACCTCAGGAACGGTTCCCTTTCTAAAGGTGAATGGCGGTGGAGGATTGCTGTTGTGTTGGGTATGGTGCTTAGGGTTGCGGCCGGTCCGCGTTTTGTGAGGAGACTTGGGTAGATTGTCAAAGTTGGCTTTGATTTTCTTTTGGAGTAGGTCTATTTTGTCAAGCATAGCCTTCTGGATGTCATTACACCATTTCTCGTCTTTGATCGTTTGATGTTTGGATGTGGGAGGTATGACTAGCTCACTGAAGATAGCGAATAATTCTTTTGAATGTGATTGGGCATTGTCAATTCTAGTGTTGTATGTGGTAGCTTTAGCTTTGGCTATGGCGTTTTTGTATTGTTTAACAATAGTAAGGTATGTATCACGTAGAGGGGCGGAGGGGCAAGATTGCCATTTTTTGAGAGCTTGTCTTTTGAGTGTTTTTACGTCTTGTAGGTCTTGGTTGAACCATGAGTTGGCGTGGAAGAGTTTTTTTGCTTTTTTAGTCTCTAATGGGGCAATTGTGTCAATGACCTCTTTAATCGTGGTGTTGTAAAGTCCGTCTAGTTTTTTAGGGTTATTAGAGATGGGTGAGGCTAATGCTGAGGCTTCTAGGAGTGGGCAGATTCTCTCTTTAGTGAGTAGTTTTTTAGATCTGGCTAGGGTAGCTGGCATGGGACAATTTTGAGAAATAGCTGCGTTCGTTGGGATGTAGAAGTGGATGAGGTGGTGATCGGTCCATGGCTGTGGCGTGTTAGAACTGACATCTACCCTACAGTTGTGGTCGACTAGCCAATCTAGTATGCAGCCTTTAGTGTGAGTGGCAGAATCAACTCTCTGGATGAATGGTAGGTCCAGAAGGGCTTTGGAAAAGGTCTTGCTGTGTTTGTCTTTTGTGTCATTGAAACCGAGATTCAGGTGACCCAGGAGTATGGCTTTAGTATTTGGTTCGAGGTTGTTACCTAGGAGGTGTAGGATGTCGGCTTGGAAGTTCAGGGGTGGGCCTGGAAGCCGGTAGATAAGGTGCATTGTCATAGTGTCGTTTGGTGAGAAGGAGATTTTCACTGGTACGGCATCGAAGTTCTCGGATGTGATGGGTTTAATTTGTCTAGCCTTCAGTGTTTCTTTGACTATTAGGGCCACACCTCTGCTTTTGCGTGTTGGCCTTACACACCTCGACTGGTACCTCCCCCTTTTATGCAATGTACGGCAGACATCCTCATACACTTCCTTTGCAACCCGTTCTATCGCAGTCTAATCCAGCCGCTATGGCTTGTATCCATGATCTATCCAAAATACAAGATGCAGTGTCCGCTCGTTTGCACAAGGCTAAAGCACGCCAAAAGGCTTTTGCTGACGTTCATAGATCGCCTGCCCCTCCTTATGTAGTCGGCTCTAAGGTTTGGTTGTCTACTCGTAACTTGCACATTCTGGGTCGACGATCTCTCTTGCCTCGTTTTGTGGGTTCCTATTCCATCACCGCTTTGGTTACCCCAGCTGCTGTACGTCTGGTCATCCCTACTTCTTGGCGCATCCACCCGGTATTCCATGTTTCTCTTCTCAAGCCTTTTCACTCAGCCACCCGGCTGCCCTCACGGCCACCGCCGATTGCAGTACAGGGTTCAGATGAATACGAGGTCCGACGCATCCTTGACACCAAGGTTCATCGTGGTACACGTCTTTACCTTGTTGATTGGAAGGGTTACGGCCCAAGGACAGGACCTGGGAACCTGCTGGCCTTGTTGGCTAGTTTTTGGTCCACTCAGCGGGGGACATCTTTGAGGAGGGGAAGTGTCAGGATTCCGTCACGTGTAAACCAATAGCAAAGGAAACAAACAGAATCGCCGAATTCAGGGGCGATATGCATACAGGAGGAAGGCTGAACTCATGAAGCCACTCGTGGCACCATCTTGTTTTCTCCATCCCCATTTCCCTCGGTGTATCAGACACAGATTGCCATGGCGACTTTGGCGTCCGATACACTCTTGTTACAGGGTGTGACGTTGTAGGGGAGGAGTGTGTTTCTATGCCAACCCATAAATAACTTCCGGGTTGCGCGAGTCCCTGCTTCTGATTTTGCTAAATCACGGCTTCGCTATCTTTTGGGCTTCTTGTTGAATTCTTGTACCTTTTGATTTGTCTTGCTTTCCTGCATTGTGTATCTGACCCGAACCACTATTTGGACTTGCCTCTGCCTGCCGAATGGTTTGTTTTCTTCTACGAGAGCCGAACCAGTACTGCATGCGGTTTCTCTTTGCTTCTTCTCACGTAACTCTGCTGCAAAACTGTCATACAGATATTCAGCACACCCCTGGACTGCCTTTGCCTGCCGAATTCAACTCCTTGTTGCCCGCACGTTAAACAGAAACAGAATGTCCCTGGAATTTCTTGCCTACTAATTCAAGTCATCACAGTGAACCTGGATTGTTACTTACCACCATCCTGTTCACACACCAACAACGTGAAACATCTACTCCAACACCTGGGCTTGCTGACAAAGCTTCATCTCGCACGTTCACTTAGGACTGGCTGTCTTGGAACATCCCCACACCGCACCAGTGTATTCCTACAAGCGCTGCGAACTGGAGACTGCATATTACTGGCGCTTAGATCGTTGGGCGTCCTCGTGCTGTCAGGTTAGAAGTAATACACTGGTCGCTCCGTGGGGCTATACGAATCAATCAGGAGCCCGTCCTGGTAAGTCACAGACCCTGACAGTTTTCTTCTTCCTTGTTCTTCTTTGATCTGTTCTTAGTCTTATGTTGCATCTTGTCTCACTTTTTAGAGTTACCATTGTGAAATACCCCTGATGAGATTTGGAAGCATCTTAGACCAAACTAGAAAAGCCCGTCTAGGTTAGTGCCTTGTTAGGTTTAGTGCAAGATTAATGCCTTGTTGTTACTGTCTACGATAACGTAATTATTCTGACCTTTAAACTAACGTGCCATTGTTCCCTTGCAGAGCCTGGTCTTTCGTTTGGTGTTCCATCTTTCGACTAATTGGGCCTCATTGGTATTGCCATTCCGCCTCTGTGATTCCCGGAATTACCGGGGCATTACAACCCCGGTTTCCCGGGAATCACGGAGGCGGAATGGTGTTAATCCCCATTCCCATTGAGTTTTATGGGACTCAATGGGAATGGGGATCATGGAAACACCAGTAGCATCTCATAATGCTGCAGGTGTTTCCTCGTCCGCCTGCAGGCGGGAGGTGTTAAACCCGCCAGGTCAGACCTGGCGGGAACATCACCTCCACCTGCAGGAGTTGTGATCGCCCGGCATGGAAACAACGGTGGCGGCGGGTTTACTGCCACCATTGTTTCCATACCGGGTGATTTGTAATGAGGCCCATTGACTCCTCTGGATTTTACCTTGGTTATCCAGAGGAGTACATTGGTAGGAAGAACTCGACTACTACACTGCGGGTTCAACCACCACGGATTCTGACAGCAATAGAGACAAGATAGGAGTAAGATTGTCACTTCTCAATCGAATGGATTGTTTTAAACTACATGTTGTTATGCTAAGAAGTATTGGGAATGTTTTACAACAACATGATATTACATTTGTATATGTAAATAGTACAGATGATACATCCTATTCATCAACAAAAGGGCTTTCCTTGTGTAAAAGAAACAGCATAATGTTATGATTCTGTTATACCCGCTGAGAATTTCTCTGATGCATATTGGTAAGATATCCATGTTCCTTCAAGTAGGATTATAGACATATTGGGCCTCATCACGAGTTGGGCTGTAGCCCTTAAATGCGGTGGTAATGGTATTACCGTCGCATTTAAGGGCAGGCCCTATCTCAAGGTGGGCGCTAAATGGGCTGTTTTACCCCCAACTTTTTCTGGAGTTGAAAATCCCATTTATCACCCTGTTTTCGGCAGTATTACTGCTGGCTGTATTAGCGCCACAAATTCCCCATTGGATCCAATGGGGAATGGGGATTTACCGTAATGGCCCAAACCGTGATCCAGCAGTAATACCACCGGACCGGTGGGCACTAACGCTATTACAGTTGGGCGGTGTTACAGCCGGGATACCGCCCAACTTGTGATGAGGCCCATTGAGCTATGACACACTTTTTGAGTGTGGCGGTCCGGAAATAAGGGTGCCGGTAGCAACATACTGGCACCCTTTCCGGACTGCCACACTACAACTCTGCTGACAGGGGCCGTTACACCCGGCAGGTCTGACCTATCGTGCGCAATGGCACCCGCCCGCAGAGTTGTCACGGAAGCCTCACCACTGTTAACAATGGTGCCAGTGCTTCCGTGAACCCATTCCCGTGGAGTCCGCCCGCTCTGCCGTAACAAGGCCTTTTATCTATTAAGATCAGGAAGGAGACTACACACCATGATCCATTATGGAACGTGGATATCGTGACAGGCACCGGAATGGCCATCTTGTCACAGATCGAGCCAGCGTTTGCCTATGACATCAGCACACCACTTGGATTTGCTGAATGTCATTCTTAAAGCAGCCATTTTTTAACAGAGAGCATTTCGGCTCTGAAATGAATGGCAGCACTCGCAGTCGCTCTGTTTTTTGGTAATCATTCTTGATACTTTTTACTTCGGCATGGTACATGCATTTACCTATCTCAAATCATATTTTTAGATACCTCTACTTAGTGCACAGACAATTACAATAGTTATACTTTCACTTTGCAGACACACGTTCGAAATTGCCTTTTATAAACATCTTTGACCCTTGCACACCATCTCAACTAATGAGGTAAAATGGCGCCCTTTAATTTAATGTATTGGCCTTATTTGGCACAATAGACCCTCAATTTCTGGAATCATAGTTTGTACCTTGAAATACCCCCTATTTCTCAAATATATTAGATACATGGTGTGGAGTTCTGCCTAGAACAGCCTATGCACTTCACGAGTGTGCAGAGACTCAAAAATAGAGGTATGCTTGCTCACCTTTTCTATGAATGTTTTTGATCCAATACAATATATATCTAGCATGGGAATCATAGATTTGCATTTAATATTTTCTCTAGAATTAAAGAGGTGACACAACCAACCCCCTCCTTTTCTCGCTGTGGGAGAAATGTCTAAAACGATCACATTGATAATCAAATGAACATCTTGTGACGACCACAAAGAGATCCATTTACACATATTGAAGTTAAAGGAATTATTTTACTATTAGAGACCCTAAACTTACCCGTACATTTGATTTACTTTGTAGATGAGAGTTGAAGCTTGAAGATTGATAAAAGTACATGAACTGTATGAATATTTCGCTCCTGATGAAGGGATTGTGTTTCCCGACACGCGTTGAGCTATTTTAATCCAAACTATGTCATTATTATTTTTGTGAATTTTATTTTTGTGGAAACATTTGAATACATACTATAAAACCTCCATGTATTGTACATACTAATTATAGGTGATTAGTTTGCCTACTTGCTACCATTACAACAACAAAAAATTATATGAACTATGTTAAGATTCAAATCATCTGTGATGCCAGGGGACTCTTCTATGATGTGGATCTACACAGGATAGCCATATCTTCAGACAGTTCACACTGTGTGTCCGCTTGAAAGCTGGTGATTAGGGGGCATGTTGCTGCTAGGTGCGTGTGGAAACATAATGTCACGCTAATACCTTATCAATGTACATGCATACACACAGAGACACAAACAAACCCCAATGGAGAAGTGATGCTTGACACTGACCTGCACCAAGAGAGGGTCGCGATGAATCTGGCAATGCCATCACTGCTTCTGTGGGGGGGAACATCCCCTCATGTGGCCAGGGTGAGGCAGAAGCTTTCTGACCCTAACCCTGTGGCTGGCTATTTCAGGGAGTGTCACGGAGGGGGAGACGACCCTCATGGAAATAAGGGTGAGTTGTCAGATGAGACATGGAATTCCACATTTCCCTTACACATCAACTACTCCTTTATAAAATCTCAAGTCTCTATAGCAGATTGTAATATCACACCAGACTATGAGCCCCAAGTACGTACCTATGATATATTGCCGTCACACCACTAATATCAACTAATACAAGAACTCCAATATGTCCACCATTGAAAACACTAAGAAATACTGAGACGAGGAAGAGATATAGAAAAGACACTAAACATATCTGGAGTACACAGTCTAGTTTTCTGCAACAGCAGATTGGACAAGGGCCATTCAAAACAGGAAGAGAAGACTTCCTCAATGAAAAACCCGAAAGAGTGGCAGTCGGTGTGGTGTCCAGCGAAAAGGAAGCTGGGAGAGTGAGACGGTGTCCCGAGGAGAAGCGCTTCTCAACAGTTGGCGAAAAGCGGAATCCAGACAGGGAGGAGCCGAACAAAATACACCACAGCTGAAGGAAGGGAAAGAGAAGCCGACAGGAGCAGGCGGCTCCCGTCAGGTGGATAGAAGGCCCGGGGAGATCTCTGCTGCAGGTGAGACCGGACGGAGAACAGGAAGCCAGAGAACTGCTGTCCGAACAGGAACCGCTGTTCCCTGGATTCCAGAGAATTGGAGATCAGGCAATGTGAGCCCAAAGAAAGAGCGAGGCTGCCAGAAGACACCAGCCTGCCAACCGGCGAAGCAGTAGTGAGGCGCACCACCAGTCCACCAATCCGTTGCGAGCAGCAGCAGTAGCTGAGCAGCGTGAAGGACACCATAGCGACCCCAAAAAACCAATGGAGGTGGGATGCCTGGGCACTTAAAGCCAGGTACCGCACAGCCTGGGAAACCATAAAGGAGTGGATTGAGAGAGTGAGAAATGTTTCATGAGTGGAAATTAAGCCATAAGCTAACCTCCAAAAGGTTGTGGACCCAATATGTGGGTTGTGCAAATCTGGGACCCGCACCTAAAGTGAACTACATTATAAAGTGAACTACACAAGAAAGTGCATAAGAAAGAGCTGGCAGGAGAGTATACCAGGCAAAGCAAAGTATGTGAACAGAACTGCGTATCATAAAAGGAGAATCCCAAGGAAGAACCATACCCTTATGTAATGGTCATGAAGTCAGGAGCACAGGCATGCAGGGGTTGCATGCACAGGAAACCTGGGTGGACTCTGTCCTGGCACCTTTGGTGCCAGGCCCATGAACAAAAGTAAACAAGAACATCCATTTAACTCCAAAAAGCTTTTATTATGGACATAGCACTTCAGATGCATTAACCTTGAATATTCCATCCATTATGCAGGGTGCATTAACCTTGAACATTCCATCCATTAAGCAGCCCCAAGTGTATTCTTGGGTGTGGCTGCTAATGAATTGCCTTCGCACGTGCTCACTCTCTAGGAGTAGCAGGGTGTGACTGGTAAGCCGGCCCTAATGTACGTGCCCACGATCTCAGCTATATAACCTGCCCCAATCCTCAAGACAGACGCTTCGCGTTATTCTGCACTTGCAAGCAGCGTAACGCTCACCGTCGCCTGAGGTCAGACTTACCTTTCAAGATCCTGCTTCCTGCCAGCATACTTACCAACTGGGGGAAGCCGTTCTTACCTGTACTTCTCTTCGGCAAACCAAGTATTCATCTGTACACTTTCCAGAGTGCCGTAATCTTCATCTTTGCACCGCAGCACAACACGCTCCATCGTCAACAGCAGCACCTGCAATTAAAAACAGAAGTCAAGGTTATACATCGAAAAAACAGTCAGTTTAAGGTTACGCTTCGCCATACTTTGCGCTTTTCCTTAAACCATCACTTACCTGCTGTCGAACATTGCAGTAGCATCCATCTTCCATCCGGCCGCGTCTCGCATCTCATTGCATTGAGGCCGCATTTCCATCTAAGGGAAGAAAACAGAAGAGAGACATTATTGCGGGCATAAATAGGATCAACATATAAAGACATTAAACAGAACGAACAGCATCACAAGAGCTCAAGAAACACTTACCAATCATAAGGAGAAGCATAGTCGCAGCAGGACTGGACTAATCCTTATCAGGGATCAGTGAGGGAACTACATTCCATTCGACGCGCCCCTGCCAGAAGTAGCAGGACAGAGAGCTTATCTTCCATAATTCACAGGTGAGCTTTATGGGGCGGCGTATGCTCACAGAAACTGTACTTCGGGGTGAAGGGTTCGAGAGGAACAACAATCATAGATTGGCGCACTCACACACTCTTATCTCCATGCAGGAGCAGTTTCACCACGTACCACCGCTCACAACTTTTCTACTGAGGGAGAGGCCTGAAGGGAGGTGATTGCAACCAAGCCCCAACGCCTCCGCAGAGACCAGGTGAGGATAACAGCTGCATTGCAGTGGAATCCACCTGTTTCACGGTCATTGATTTAAAGAATGCCTTCTTTGCAGTGCTACTATATCAAGACTCACAAGATCAAACCAGCTTTATTTACTGAGACCAGAAGTGGAAACACACTCGTCTACCACAAGGGTATTGCAAGTCACCATCTATCTTTAACAGAGTGATACAGATGGATCTAAGCAATATAGAGACAGAAAGCACACTTCTACAGTATGTAGATGACATTTCGATTTGCAGTGAGATAGAAGATGAGTGCAGAAGGGACTCAAAGCACATGCTGACAGTGTTAGCTGACAAAGGGTACAAGGTGGACAAGGCCAAACTACAGTGATTTCAGAAGGAGGTGCTATACATCGGATCAAGATGTGCATGGCAAGGTGCAAAAAACAGCAGAAGAGGCTTTTGGAATGCAAATCCTGATGGATGTAAACATAGGAGGAACAAGAGATGAAATAGTTGCAGAACGAGACAAGTTGAGAGCGAAGAGCGCACAGTGTGAACTATTTCAAGCAGGAACAATAGAAATGGACAATCCACATGATCCAAAGTTCTGTTAAGGGAAGCGGGTGTGGTGCAACCCTGAAGGAGTATGCTGTTATATGCACTGGTCATTTGATGACCGCACAAACTATTATGGACACCTCAGAGGAATAACGAAGATCTGGCAACCCAGAACAAAAGGACTGTCATATAAGGATGTGGTCGACAAGTTGAGCAGAGGGGGAACTGAAGAGGGATGGGCAAATTCACCCCATCCTGCCCTCCCACAAGATACATGGTTGCAGAAGAAGGCCAGGAGATATTGTGAATGGCCATACTATTTCAGACCAATCCCTAGTGTTCCAATAATCAATAAGTATGTACCCACTCAGCCATCCCTACAGACCTGATGCAGTACAAATCTTCCCCTGAGTGGACGAGGAGCCCCAGACTGCAACTAAAGAGACCTCAATTGACAGTATTGACTAAAGCACTGGGAAGCCAAAGCCACTGACGGTGTTAGAGACAACACAAGGTAGCAGCATTAGACAGGAAGCACACGTGCCATCCAACATCGGGACACAAACACACACTCAAGCACACGTAGAAAACAAGCGGACAGTTCTATATTTAGAGGACAGATATATATACATATTGTCATTGCTTTTATTATTTTGTCATTAGCTTAATGCAGCAACGCAGAAACTGCAAGAAGCAAGAGATCCTGAATACAGCTTGCAGATGCTTATGTGCAATTAACCTTATGGAACTGCATGAGCACCTATGGGACCTGACAGAGCCAAGTGTGACTAACATATGGACAATATAGAAGAGCATTGTCAGAATTTAGAACCTTGATGGGACGAAGCGCCTGATAACCAAAGAGGAGCTTTTGAACCCGTAGTGCAGTAATTTATTTCTTCCCACCAATGTAACACTCAGGTGTGCATAAAAACAGTCTGAGCGTTCAATTGATTGAAAGATGTTTGAAAAATGAACAGGACACGATGGAACCCCGATGGCTGCAAGGGAAACACCAGTTTAGAAATCGATAGCAATGAGCACTCAAGTATCATGAAATGATAACTAGTAACCCACCTGTCAATAGGGTAATGTGCATAACATATCAGGCATGGGGTTGGAAAAAGAACAGCCTCTGGAAAAATATAAGTAATCACGTGAGACAAGGGCTAACAAAAAGAAATGACAACTGGAAAAAACAAAGAAACAAGATTTTCTTACTTGTATGTCCGTAAGCAGGGGTTCAAGCGAAGAAATCGTAGTATTGATTGCATAAACAGATCCACAGAGAATTCCAAGAAATGCAGTCCCTCACGTGCTGTAGGCAGGCTCAAGTCCAGCACCAAAACCCCTATTCCCGCCGGCACGAGTACACCTAGGGTGTTCTGCTAGTTCCCAAGTGTGCTGCAGGCAGTCTCTAGTTCAGCACAAATAAAGCCTATTCCCGCCGGCACGCGTACGCCTACGGTAGAACTCCTTCTTCTTCGGGACTGTGTAAACGAACATTGAAAACCAAAATCTGTAAAACAGGCAAGTCTGTAGCCGGTCCGGGTCAAAATCCAAGTAAGCAGGCAAGGTGAAATCAGGAGACGTAAATCAGAGCCAAATGGGAAGTCCGGGTCGAAGCAACAAGACGAGGCAAAAGTACCGTGGGTAAGGCAAAAGCAAATCCGAATGAACAGGCAAGAGTCAAAAGAGCAAGAACAAGAATTACAATAACGCCACTGCTGAAATCCAAAGAAAACAATCAGAAGCGCCGAACAGAGAAAAGGGGCGGCCCTAAATTGGCGTGGCTACAACGCGGGAGTCACGTGAACGGGAAACAGAAGGAACACGTGACTGCAGACGCGATAGAGGCCAGTGTCGCCATGGCAACCCCCAATGCCTCCGAAACAGTCCTTTAGGGGAAAGGATGCCGGCAGTGTTGTTAGCACGTTTCCTACCTAATTTGACACCCAAAGGGCTGCCAGGTAAGTGGGGAAGCACACTAGGATTTCGTGTTCTGACAAGCATGGACACTGTAGGAATCGCATAATGGTTTAGGAAAATGACAGCAGGCAACGAGCATCTTAGCAAGAGCTGAGCTGAGGTGAATTCAGGCTGGACAAGAGCAAATGTGTGAGAAAGGACCCGCTACCAAGAACACCAGATATAAACGACATTCCATTCCCTGAACGACAGTAACACCAGCTGCAATAAATGTGAATCATTCCTCATAGAGCTGCAGAAGCTCCAAATCATGGTCTCTGAACACGTGACTCCGCTGACTCAGACCAGAGCTGGGAAAGAAAGTCGATCTCACAACGCCAGACAGAAGCTTGCAACAAAGATGTTACAATGTGAGACAAGTGTTGCACGAGATGAATGTGCACTCTCATAGTCTAAGGTGTTACACACAAGTTACAATGCAGACACATAGTTGTTCTTATTACCATGAGAAGGTACACCACAAGCTGAGAACCATTGCGGATCCAAAACCTGGGGAGGTCAGCTCTAGCCAATCACAGGTCAGGTTCCTAGGGGTGGGTAACAATATGCAAGAACCAATGGTAAGACCACACTGCAACGTTGTTTAGAGATAGTAATTTGGGGATGGACCAGGCCAGCTACCGGACATGCGAGAGATTAGGCTCCTGGTGACGAATCCAGTAGGCTGATAAGTTTTCTGAAGAGGGGCCCAGGTTGTGACATCACTATGACGTCACTTCAGAACAAAACTGGCCTGCGAGCCAGGAGATGTTGAGATGTCTGTGGATTTCTTCTATCCTTGTACTGATCCGTGTTGGCTTTGGCTGTAATAAACCACAGTTTGAACTTGCTGTCTGGCTGGGTCTACGTTCCTTTTGGGGGAAGGTGTTGGGGCCTTCAAAGAGTCAGCAAACTCCTAGTGGCCCTCGAGCCTACCTGGGAGTTTGCCCCCAACAAAACCATTCAGCATTCGTAACAAGAGCAGCAGTTCACATGTATCACTTGTCAAGGTTTCACCTAACCTTCAGTTGTGAAACCCATTAAAGAGAGCCTAGGCCTATCTTTATCAGGTAACTCAGTAGCTTGGTGCACCTGCTGAAGTGATCTGTGCGAAGGCTCTAGGTCACAAGTATGTATCATGAAAGAGGTTGCAAAGTAGTCATGCCTTTGGTGGCTGCCAAAATCATTAATATCCCAGTAATATAGGGATGTCAGGCAGCAGGAATGCTAATTCCGTTTGGTGGTATCGGCGGGATATCACCAAACTTGTAATGACCCCCATGGTCTGCCTCGCCTTTCCCGATACACCTGAAGGTCCTCCATAGAAACTGTGATTTGCAGCTGCGGTCACCATGTGTTTCTATTTATGTCCAGGAACTGGCCATTACACATGCAGTGTCCTCTATGTCTAAATAGCTACTCAGGCCCTTAAGCCTAATTTAACAGAAAGCCAGGAAAGAATAAATCTGGCCGTTTGTTAGCTTAGGTGACAGTATGACTGAATGAATGACAGAGTAAATGAGTACATAGTAAGTTTAATTTGTGCAGGGAATCCCATAGATAAACACAATAGTTATGTGGACAACAGCCAGCATTGTTATACTATACATAATAGTAATTGGCAGTAGCAAAAATGTTACATTATCTACAGTCATTCTTTTTAGAAAAAGATTTGTCTTTCAAAGGAAAACAATTTCAAAACTTACATCCATTAGCCTTTAAACGGCACGCAAAGCCTAGATGCATTCAGCAAGCCAGACCAATTTGTACTCACTCACATGTGGTGGTCGGGGGGAGGAGTACAGATAGGGCCTTCCTGCTGTGTGGTTCAGGGTTGCTCCATTGCACTCTTCCCAACACCCATTTGCATCAGACTCATGACTGTGGGACCAATACCTTCCAAATGAATAAATCCCCCCCCCCCAACGCTACCCGGCTGTGTGTAGGCCTGCCATATATATTACTGGTTTCCATTAATAAATGGCATCTCCTACAATGAAAATGTGCATATTGTTTCTGAAGCCATTAGGGCTTGTTATAGTAACATTTGCCTTACAAGAGAAAAGGAAATGTTACTTAATTAAATCTTGGCCAATTGACTGATGCTTACCTGGTGACTACAAAGCCGCTTTATAGGAAGCTCAAAACAGCATGGTGCTTTAGGAAGCGGACTGTGCTCAACATTCATAATTTCATTGGAAAAAACAAAAAAAACAGCAGAGGTGTGTGACAAATCCCAGGATGTTGTCACTGCTTCAGAAGGGGGAGCTGCTACCTGATTAGTCCCTCTGGGGGTTCTACTCAGCGGGTGAATCTCATGGGAGGGGAAACCCTCTTAGGGTCCAGTGACGACCACATCGGGAGAACGCAGTATTCCCACCAATCACAATACCCTAGACCCCTTCCCACTGTTATCTCCTTCCTCTTCAAACCAACCCTCATACTCTATGTACTTTTCTGAAAAGTCCAGGGAGAGACGACTGAGACGAGGAAGATCCTTAGTGATTACCAGATCAGCGCTCAGTAATGAGACAAGGAGGAAGTGCAGAGCAATACCGAATAACCATCAGAATCACTTTTACCAGTCTGTCCTGAAGTTTGTGACAATTGATTGGAAGAAAAAAGATAAAAAAGGGGGAGGGACTTGACATAGCGTCAAGTCCTCCCTGGAAGAGCTTCAAGAGCTAGTATAGGCCCGACATGTAGGCAGGAGCTGACCGGGACGCCGAGAATGGGGAGAGAGAGTCTGAGGTCGGTGCAGGACATGAGGCCAGCATGGCCTGCAGGCGTACTAAGACTCTGGGCGCCCCAGAGACCGGGGAAGCGTGAGAGTGTGAGACTGAGCTGTTACGGAAGGAAAGAAGACTGCAGAGCCGCTGCAGAGTAAGGGAAGCTCCAGGAAGTTACTGGAGCCCTGCAAACCAGTCCAGCTATCTAAAGGGAGCCGACGCTCGCGCACACAGCACCATAAGGTACGTGGGTAGCTAAGAAGGTGCTGAAGGCTCAAGGAGATGGTGGCACGAATTTGAAGGCTGGGAAAGGAGGATCTGGGACCCTACTGCAGTGGGAGAAAACCGAAGAAGTACATGGACTTGTACTAAGTCTTGGCAGGAGAGTGAACCAAGCCCACAGAAAGGAAAAGTAAATCCAGAATTGCGAGCCTGTGACTCGCACCCAAATGAAGAGAATTTGAAGTTAATGGACAGTTTATACAGTACTTGGCAGGTTAGTGAACCAAGTCTGAATGGGCCACCACAGCCTGGGGAGTGCATCCAGGCTACTCTTCTTCATCGCAGTACCTTGTGAGAGGGAACCAGGTCTGCCCACCAGGGTCAGAGACCCACCAAAGCATCAGGAGTACATGCAGGCTACTCTTTTTCTCAAAAATACCTGGTGAAAGGGAACCAAGCCTGCCCACCAGGGTCAGGCATGCACTACAAACTGGTGAAGTGGATCCAGATTGCTCTTCTTCGCAGAACCCAGTGAGAGGGAACCAAATCTGCTCACCAGGTTCAGGGACCGACCACGGCATGGGGAGTACATGCAGCCTACTCTTCTTCATCAAAGTACCTGGTGAGAGTGAAGTAGGTCTGCCCACCAGCGTCAGGGACCCACCACAACCTATGGAGTAGATCCAGGTGTCTCTTCTTCGTCGCAGTACCAGGGGAGAGGTGTCATGATCTCTGCTTCCAAAAGATCAGGACTTGCCCGACTCCCTTGGAAGCAGACCCATAACCCCGGTTCCGAGTGCAACCAGTCCCAATTGGGACCTTTTGGACCCTGTCCTGGCGCCAGTGGCACCAGGCTCATAAAGATGCCCAGTCCCAGCGCTGGAAGCACCGGGCTCATAATGCTTGGGTGGACTTACCTGCAGCAGACCATGCTGCTTACTTACCTGCCAGTTGAACCCCTGATCCTCTTCTGTTTGGGACTACTTTTCCTGTTGGGTGGGGCAGGAGCCACTCCCTAGGTTCAGAACACTGGAACTCGTCTGGAAAGCAGGAACTCTTTTCTTACCTAGGCGTGGCTGTGGAAGGAGACCTAAGCACTACAGGAGGCTATTTAAACCACACCCGATGGATGAATCTTGCTTTGCGTTATTCTGCATTCTCTGCAGCAGAACGCTCATCGTGTCTTCTGCTTCTGATCCTGGGCCTAAGGGAACAAAGGCTTACCATCCTGGAATCCAGTCTTCAGCAGCACCTGTAAAGACAAAGAAAGAACAGGTTAGCACTACGGTCTTCAGTGGCAGCGCATCTCTTACCTGGTCCATCGGCTGTCACCAACGCCTCGCGCTGCATTCCGGCATCTGAAAGACAAAGGCTTACCTACTCTTCGCATGCTCCGGAGGTCTTCGCACTGCATTCCGGCATCTGAAAGACGAAAGCTTACCAGCTCTTCGCACGCTCCGGAGGCCTTTGGCGCTGCATCCCGCATCTGAAAGACAAAAGAAGGTGCGTTTAAAGACATTGGGCAACTTTATTACTCACGTGCCATTACTCCTTCCCACGCCGAATCCAGTGGGTATTCCAGCACCCTTCAGCTTCTCTAAAGCTCCGAACTTGTACCTGCAAGATAAAAGGGACAGTTAGTGCGCATCGTGAAGCAGGCTACAAGCGCTTACTTACGTGCTTCCAGGCGCTTCTATTCCTCACGCGGGTTCGATCCTCAACTCCAGCCCGCCATCCGCCATCGCCGGAACCCTGCAAAACAAGAGATATCATTACAAAAGACTTTTAAGACATTTGAAGTGCCCAGAACTTACCGTTCGTGCAGTTAATGACGGACAGCAGTCCTCTGAGGTCAAGAGGCCTGCACCCTTATCCAGTGAAGAAACTGGTTACGGCACCCTGCCCCGAGGCAGATGGAGAGCCCGGCGTTCACTTACCTAAGGTGAGGGTGTTAACCTTTGGGGTTCTACAGGAGAAGAGAAAGGGAAGAGGAGAGAGGCACCCAATAACCCCAGTTCATTAATCCCATATTTTCTATCTGCAGACATCTTACTCTTCGAGTCAGACATACAGTGCACAGAGGTCCAGCCCAAAGAGCCAACCGTGTGTTACACATCACCTTTGAAGATACGGCATTCACCCAGTCAAGACCGGCGCCTCTGCGGGAATCAGGTGAGCGTTACAGAACGCAAAGCCTATCGCAAAACTCCCACCCAGGCGCTATGGAAACCTCGGATACTGACCAGCTAGCCCAGTTACTTGGGGAACTAAGAGCAGAAGTGCATGCAGCCCGTCAGGAAACGAATGCTCTAAGAAGGGAACTGATTATTTCCAAGGAGCGAACAGACGATCTCGCTAGACAATTGCTACAGTCACAAGCCAGACAAACTCCGTTACCCGCATCAGGGGCAAATCTTCCTTCAACATCCTCTACGAACCCAGTGCAGATCAACCTACCTGGGAATGTACCTCTGGCTCCGCCCGAACGATTTTCTGGTGACCCAAAGAGGTTTGCAGTATTTATTAATCAGTGCCGGTTGCACTTCTTATGCCGGCCAGCAGCCTTTCCAACTGATCAAGCTAAGGTAGCTTTCGTGCTTTCGTACCTTAGTGGCAATGCGGCAGACTGGTCGATCCCTCTAGTTAATCAAGATGATCCGGTTCTCCATGATTTTCAAGCTTTTCAGCTCAGTATGGAAAAACTGTTTGCATAACATTCACAGGGGCAGGCCTTGGACAATGAGCTCCTTTCATTGCGACAGGGTAATCAAGACCTTTTGGCTTATATTGCGTCTTTCAACAGACTGATAGTGGAAACTCGATGGCCTGAGGACAAAAGGATTACGCTGTTTTATAGAGGTCTAAGTGGAGAGCTCAAAGATGTGTTAGCCCAAGTAGTGAATCCCCCGCAAGACTGTTCGGACTATATTGACTTAGTCGTTCAAACTGACCACAGACTGCAGAACAGGAAGGCCGATCGTTCCAAGTTTGATGCTCGAGTATTTTCCAAACCACCAACTCCTACCAAAGGAGTAGACTCCGGGGAACCCATGCAAATAGGGGGCCTGAAAGGACCACTAACACAAAAGGAGCGGGAAAGGAGAAAACAGCTGCAATTATGCCTCTATTGCGGAAACTCGGGGCACTTTCTTCGAGACTGTCCGGTGAAACCAGCCAAGAAGGCAGTAGGAGCTGCAGTTACCAGGGTCACAAACTGAGCAGGGAAACGACCTCACCCGACAAGAATAGAGGTCCTCTTGCCGAGCGTTAAAACCAGTTCCGTGACCTTGCATTTCGTGATACCTATGGTCCTCATTAGCCCTGAACATCCGGATCGATTACATGCGATTGAAGCTTACGTCGCCAGCGGTGCCATCAGCAATTATGTGGATCATGAAATGGTTTTGAGGATGAATCTGACTCTTTGTCCAAAGGCTGTAAAGGACGTCATTACTACGGTGGATGGTACGGAGATAGCCTCCGGACCAGTAACGCATACCACCCAAGAAGTGACGCTAGTAAGTCAAGATGGACACCATGAGAAGATCGTGTTCGACGTGATCAAGGCCCCCCAGTTCCAGATTACTCTAGGAATTCCTTGGTTAGAGAAGCACAATCCTCAGATCGATTGGCGAGCAAGAACGGTTCAGTTTCCAGAATGTGTCTCTACTTGTCACCCTCGACCTGGTGTTGCACTGGCAGCATTTTCCTCGGAGGCTCCTCAGTTACCTCCTGAATACCTAGAATTCCAAGATGTTTTCCGGAAGGATCAGGCTAACTCTCTACCTCCTCATAGGTCTTATGACTGCCAGATAGACCTGATACCTGGATCTACTCCTCCTTGTAGTAGAATTTATGCCCTCACCGAGCCTGAGAATCTTCACCTCCGACAATACCTGGATCAATACCTAGCGAATGGGTTTATTCGTCCTTCCAAGTCCCCTGCTTCCTCAGCTTTGTTCTTCGTTCCAAAAAAAGAAGGGGACCTTAGAACTTGTATAGATTATCGCGCCCTGAACCATATCACCGTTAAAAATAGATATCCGTTACCTTTGATCCCTGAACTCCTGGACCAAGTCAGAAAAGCATGCATATATACAAAGCTGGATCTTAGAGGAGCCTACCACTTGGTACGAGTAAAAGAGGGCGATGAATGGAAGACGGCCTTCCGCACCAAGTATGGGCTATTTGAATATCAGGTCATGCCCTTCGGACTTTGCAATGCCCCGGCCGCCTTTCAATATTTTATGAACGATGTCCTCAGAGAGCTCATAGATGTGTGTGTTGTTGTTTACATTGACGACATCCTCGTTTATTCTTCATCGGAAACTGAACATTGGAAACACGTGAAAATGGTCCTCGAGAGATTGCGTCAACACAAACTTTTCGCTAAGTTGGAAAAATGTGTTTTCAACGTGACTGAAGTTGAATTCTTGGGATTCATATTATCACCTAGCGGAGTGCGTATGGATTCAAAGAAGGTCGATGCAATTCTCAAATGGCCATCGCCATCCTCCGTAAAAGGTGTTCAAAGCATGTTAGGCTTCGCTAACTTTTACCGCAGGTTTATCCCCGAATTCTCTCGAATAGTCCAGCCCATCACCGCCTTGTTAAAGAAAAACAAACGTTTTGAATGGTCTACCGAGGCGGAACAAGCTTTCCAGAATTTGAAGACTAGATTTATCTCTGCACCGATCTTAAAACATCCTCGCCCAGAACTCCCCTACATCGTTGAAACTGATGCTTCGAGCCTTGCCATGGGGGCAGTTCTATCACAAAAGGACCCAGTAACCAATCAGTTGCATCCCGTGGCATTTTGGTCCCGCAAATTCTCGCCTCCTGAAATCAATTACACTATTACTGATAAGGAACTTCTAGCTATCAAGTCCGCCTTTAAGGCTTGGCGGCATTATCTTCTGGGGGCCCGACACACCGTTACTGTGATTACAGATCACCGAAACCTGCAATATTTGAAAACCGCAAAAGCTCAATCCTCTAGGCAACTCCGTTGGGCACTATTCTTTGCCGAGTTTGACTTCATAATTACCTATCGACCTGGTACAAAAAACGGTAAAGCTGATGCCCTTTCTCGGATGGGAGTGGAAGAACATTTGATCAATCCTAAACCTGTACCTATCATTCCCGAACAAAGAATTCTAGGTGTAATCGCCACACAATCCATAGAGGAAGTTAAGGATAAAGCCAGGCTACTGGTAACTCCAGCAGACATACAGAATTGGCATCTGCAGGGAAAGGACTTTACGGTGAAGGACAACCTATTATATTTCCAAGAAAGGTTATACCTGCCCAGTACAGATTTACAGAAAAAGGTAATCTCTTGCTATCACGATTCTTTAATGGAAGGACATCCCGGTATGACCAAGACCTCGGAAAAGATCAAGCGCTACTTCTGGTGGCCGTCTTGGAAAAAAGATATCAGAGACTTTATAATGTCCTGTGGAGTATGCGCCCAAAACAAGAGTCAAAAGGAAAAACCAGCCGGCCTCTTACGCCCTATTGACATCCCGCCTCGCCCTTGGCATACGCTTTCTATGGACTTCATCACCGATCTACCTCCATGCTCCGGATACAATACGATCCTAGTAATCGTGGACCTATTCTCCAAGATGGCGCATTTCATTCCACTCAAAGGCTTACCAACAGCAGCAACTCTGGCCTGAGAATTTCTCGAAAACATCGTCCGACTGCACGGTTTTCCTTCAATTTCGGATCGAGGTAGTCAATTTATTTCTCATTTTTGGCGAAGTTGCTGTCGGTCAGCTCAAATTGATGTGAGACTTTCGACCAGCCACCACCCTCAAACCGACAGACAAACCGAGAGGACCAATCAAACTCTGGAACAGTATTTGCGCTGCATGCTACAACAAACTGAAAAAACTTGGAAAGATATCCTTTGGATAGCCGAATATGCCTACAATAACTCTGTCCACTCGGGAACTGGGAAGACCCCGTTTTTTCTTTTATACGGTAGTCACCCTCGAACCTCGGAGTTGGATCCACTCCAAGATCTTGGAACACCAGCAGTAGACCACCTGCATTCTACAATCACCCAAGCCTTTAAGGAAGCCGTTTCTCACCTTCAAAGGGCTAAAGAACAATACAAGAAAGGAGCAGACCAACATCGGAAGGAAACCCCCCAATATCAAGTAGGAGATCAAGTCTGGTTATCCACCAAATATCTACCTCTAAAAGGACCACGCACATTCAACCCAAGATACCTTGGTCCCTATTCCATCACTACCATAGTAAATCCAGTAGCGGTCAAGTTGGACTTGCCCCCTCACATGAAGATACATCCGGTCTTCCACGTCTCTCTATTAAAACCCGTGCAACCTCAAACCCGACTAACTACATCTCCAAAACCTATTCTAGTTGATGGAGAACTCGAGTTTGAAGTCAAAAGCATCCTGGATTCCAAGATCTCCAAATCTAAACTATTTTACCTGATTGACTGGAAAGGCTATGGTCCCCAAGAAAGATCCTGGGAACCTGCAGAATATGTCCACGCGCCTCGTCTAATCAAAAGATTTCATCGAACATTTCCTAACAAGCCCAAACCCCCGGAGAAGCCCGGTTTGGGAGGGGCCTTGAGGGGGGGTGCTGTCATGATCTCTGCTTCCAAAAGATCAGGACTTGCCCGACACCCTTGGAAGCAGACCCATAACCCCGGTTCCGAGTGCCAGCCAGTCCCAATTGTGACCTTTTGGACCCTGTCCTGGCGCCAGTGGCACCAGGCTCATAAAGATGCCCAGTCCCAGCGCTGGAAGCGCCGGGCTCATAATGCTTGGGTGGACTTACCTGCAGCAGACCATGCTGCTTACTTACCTGCCAGTTGAACCCCTGATCCTCTTCTGTTTGGGACTACTTTTCCTGTTGGGTGGGGCAGGAGCCACTCCCTAGGTTCAGAACACTGGAACTCTTCTGGAAAGCAGGAACTCTTTTCTTACCTAGGCGTGGCTGTGAAAGGAGACACCTAAGCACTACAGGAGGCTATTTAAACCACACCCGATGGATGAATCTTGCTTTGCGTTATTCTACATTCTCTGCAGCAGAACGCTCATCGTGTCTTCTGCTTCTGATCCTGGGCCTAAGGGAACAAAGGCTTACCATCCTGGAATCCAGTCTTCAGCAGCACCTGTAAAGACAAAGAAAGAGCAGGTTAGCACTACGGTCTTCAGTGGCAGCGCATCTCTTACCTGGTCCATCGGCTGTCACCAACGCCTCGCGCTGCATTCCGGCATCTGAAAGACAAAGGCTTACCTACTCTTCGCATGCTCCGGAGGTCTTCGCACTGCATTCCGGCATCTGAAAGACAAAAGCTTACCAGCTCTTCGCACGCTCCGGAGGCCTTCGGCGCTGCATCCCGCATCTGAAAGACAAAAGAAGGTGCGTTTAAAGACATTGGGCAACTTTATTACTCACGTGCCATTACTCCTTCCCACGCCGAATCCAGTGGGTATTCCAGCACCCTTCAGCTTCTCTAAAGCTCCGAACTTGTACCTGCAAGATAAAAGGGACAGTTAGTGCGCATCGTGAAGCAGGCTACAAGCGCTTACTTACGTGCTTCCAGGCACTTCTATTCCTCACGCGGGTTCGATCCTCAACTCCAGCCCGCCATCCGCCATCGCCGGAACCCTGCAAAACAAGAGATATCATTACAAAAGACTTTTAAGACATTTGAAGTGCCCAGAACTTACCGTTCGTGCAGTTAACGACGGACAGCAGTCCTCTGAGGTCAAGAGGCCTGCACCCTTATCCAGTGAAGAAACTGGTTACGGCACCCTGCCCCGAGGCAGATGGAGAGCCCGGCATTCACTTACCTAAGGTGAGGGTGTTAACCTTTGGGGTTCTACAGGAGAAGAGAAAGGGAAGAGGAGAGAGGCACCCAATAACCCCAGTTCATTAATCCCATATTTTCTATCTGCAGACATCTTACTCTTCGAGTCAGACATACAGTGCACAGAGGTCCAGCCCAAAGAGCCAACCGTGTGTTACACATCACCTTTGAAGATACGGCATTCACCCAGTCAAGACCGGCGCCTCTGCGGGAATCAGGTGAGCATTACAAGAGGGGACCAGGTCTGCCCACCAGGGTCAGGGACCCACTTCATCTTGGAGAGTCTATCCAGGCTACTGTTATTCATCGCAGTACCTGGTGAGAGGGGACCAGGTCTGCCCACCAGGGTCAGAGACCCACCAGAGCCTGCGGAGTGCATCCAGGCTGCTCTTCTTCGTTGCAGTACTTTGTGAGAGGGAACCAGGTCTGCCAACCAGGATCAGGGACCCACTACAACTTGAGGAGGGCATCCAGACTGTTCCTCTTCTGTGCAGTACATGGCAAGAGGATGACAGAGCTGTCAACCAAGGCCTGAGACCCCAAGGAACTAAAGTCATAAGCATGAGAAGGGCTGGGGAAAGAAGGAAGACATTCCCCCACCGATTGTTGAACTGAAGCACAAGCCAGAGAAGGGCTGGAGAAAGGGAAACACCTGCCCCACCCCATTAACCATTGAACTATATTGTAAGCCTGAGGAAGGCTGGGGGAAGGGAGACATTCCCCCAACCACAAAGAGTGGCTGAAACCCCATTGGGAAAATCGTACCAAGACAAGGACTGCCTTTTGTCTAGGGGAAGGGAGTCATTCCTCTGGATCAAGAAGATATCTCCTTTCATTTAGTTAACCTAGAGTGTAAGGGACAGAGTTAGGATGTTGACACTGGGCATTGTGACTTTTGCTTTGGACATTCTGAGACTAGTTATTTCAGTTGAGGCAAGGAAACCCTTCTTACAGGTAGGACGGGATAGGGTTTGCTTTTCCTTTTTACTCTTAAAAATAAGTTTATAGCAATCAACATGACCCCTCTATGCCAGAGTCTTACTTCTGCAGTCTTACAGGTGGAAAGCCTTGCTCATATGCTTCACTAACTGAACTTGTATCATGATGTTTCCTGTTTTGAGAGCATGTTTATGGAAGAGCTATATTTGCTTGTCACAGAATATATCACAGAAATCATTTTCACATTGTGGAAGGTCTGCACAATCTAATGCCTTTAGTAACATTTGTCTTTAAAACATAAATTGAGGTGAGCCATGAGATCATTGTGTGTTGAGGAGGTCTGTTGCTTACAGAGCTCCTAAGAGTCTTAATTCCTAGGGGAGTTTTCATTTGTTTCCAAACAGGCACATGTTGGATCATGAGCTGTCCCCATATGTCCTGGGTGTTGTGGGAGAGGGGAGGAAGACCAAAGCAATGCTTGGTAGATGGAAAGCATCAAATCTAAGCAACTATCCCCCAGTGTCAAGTGCAGTGCCCTCTACCAAGCTGCTTACACACAATGTAGTGGACTCCTTACACAGTCAGGCATTATGGCCCAAAGCAAGTCCCCTTAGCCACCAAACATAGTACTGCATACTTGGATTGCCTTCTCTGTAAGGAAAGAACAATGCCTCATGAGCAATGGGCAGTGTACGTTTAGAATAATAGACTGTGCTGTGCACTATGTTAAGGATCATTCTCGTTATCATGTATGGAAACACATTGCTCTGTATGTATCCAGACATAACTGATAGGTCTCTAAAGGATGTCTCCATGAGAGATCTCCTTTTGAGAGTTCTCACTGCATGCTCACCAACCCAACAAAGTGTGCAACTTTCATGCAACCAGGATGCAGCAGTTTGGCTCTCGAATATCCAAACAAACAATGACTGGAACCTAAGACAAGGGTGGCCAAGGCATGTGTGCCATTAGAACACATGAGACTGATATAAGCATTCCTGACATACTTACCAAAAACATATTGTAGAGACACCCTGAAATATGTATCTGGTGCCATCCTCTGGAGTACCTCAAGCTCAACATTTGTTATTCATGTCGTGACTCTTCCACATGGGAGGCTTTCACTCCTGACTGTGATGATGTGCCTTGCCTTCCTCTGGGTGGTGTGCTAGAGATCATCCCTTTTCTTCTTGCAGTGCCTCTCATTGTGTGGAAATACACCAATTGCTGCAACCTTGTTTTGGAAATGGCTACAAAGACCCTAGCTCTCCCAGCTACCTGCATTTTCCTTTACTCCCTCCTCTGAGGAGTCCATATTGTCGGGGCACCTCACTCCACATGACCTCTATCGAAGGAACGTGAAGTTTAGGGGCTGGAATGCAGACAGCTATGTTGGTGATGTACTTCACTAGTAAACAGGGGTCAAGCCAGCGGAAAAGAAAAGAAAAAGGTTGACTCAAAGGACATCGTCCAACCGTGTAGAGAGGGAAAAAGTCCCCTCAGCTGCAACCCAGATCACCATACATGAAACAAGCAATAGAATTTTAAATCTTTAAAAAGAGTATTAAATCATCTAAAGTGCTAATACAACGTACAAAAATATATCACACAACTATAAAAGAGTGCATACTGTGTTAAAGTCCGAGTTTCAAATATTGGCTGCTACAGGAATTCACAAAAGAATGAATCACATTAATCCTAAAAGTTAATCTGGGCATGCCGTAAGGGGTGCCTCAAGCGAGTGAAGGGGATCACTCTAATGAGGAAACCCCCAGTTGCCCTGGCCAGACTAAGTATATAGCAAACAAATTGTATATCAATGGGATAACCTGAACAATATTGGTAATCAAGGAAACACCAAAATAGTATTAATACTAATAATTCCAATAGTCAATTTGGAAGCAGACAAGAAACTAGAAAGGAAATCGTGTTAATTCAAAGAAAAACAGTAAAGCACACACACTAAAATCTAACTATGGGATGCCGTGCTTGCCTGTCCTTTATATGTGCCATGTCCCTGATGGCAAGCCTTCGTGTTAGGGCCTGTGCAGATTGATACTCTGAGTGCCAGTGTGTGCCTTGGCCAAGGGGCCACTGGTATGTGCTGTTGCCATGTGGGGCAAGCTACAAGTGATGCTGTCCAGACCTTCATGCCTTCTGTTGATCCCAGTGCATCTGCAGGCTTGGCTGTACCTATCTTGTGGTCAAGATGACCTTTTTTTTTTTTCAGGCTGCCCCACACTGGTATAATTTCAATAGCCTCAGTATGCCTCTGCTCTCCCAGTTAGTGGAAGCATCCATCCTTTATGTCCTCCTTTATGGGGTAAGGCATCTTGTTGTTCCACCTCAACATAATTTTACACTTTTTTCAAAGATAAGCTCGCCCTGTGAAACGTTACACCAGAGGGATGGCCCAGGATACATATAAGTAAATGCTACACATATGCTGGTGAGACATAATAATAAATAATAATACTAATTTGCATTTATACAGCGCTATGAACCCTCAGGCATCTGAGTACTGCTTTTTATTATCCACGGTGTGTCGTGCTCATTTATCGACCTCAGAAGGATGAACGGCTGAGTTTGGCCCTGCGGGGATTCGAACCAGCAGATGTCAAAGCAAGAGTTCTACTGGCTGTGCTATCTGACCACCTCACAGTGTAGAAATATATATATTGATTCCCTGGGGCGGCATAGCTTGTCTCATATTCCTGATGTACAATCCCACCGCACAATTCTGTGAAGGAAAAATAGACAGTGTAGTAAAAGCTTGAAATGTAGTTAAAATAATTAAGTCAAGTTCAGACAAAGGTGGTCTCTTCAGCTTTATAGCAAGGAAATCACTGCAATATTATATACTCCATTTTTCACCACAATGTTTTACCCGCTGTGAGGGTGTAGGAGTAGAGATGGACACATGGGTGGCATGTTGATTGGCAAAGACTTTTATTAATAACAACAATGGGGGGAGTTGGAGGAAATCCTAACTAGACCTAATGCTAAGAGGGGTTTCCCAGCCTCAACAGAACTAACTAATGAAACGGTCAGTGTCAGAATGTACAAAGTAAAGTTGGCCATCCTATGTCCAAATCCTAACCAATCCCTCACAAGCTAAACTCAAGAAAAGGTTGAAAAGGAAATGTCTCTTGGCTGTCCACCTTCAGCCTTGCTTTGCAGTTCAAAATAAAAGTTCCAAAAAGGTGTAGAAAAGCAAATCAAAGTTCCACAAGTGTCAAGGGGTTGATTCCATTTCTCCAGAGTCTTTTCAGCTTTATCCAACTGTGGTAGGCCTGACTTCCAGGTCCTGTGACAAGTAGGAATGTCCTGGGCACCTTTTTCAAGCCCTCTAAGGTTCTCAGACCTTTTGTGAGCGGACCCGGCTCCCAGGTACTGCAGATGAACAAGAACAACCTAGCGTGGTTGTCTCTGAAAGCTGTGCTGATGGTCCAAGACCCTTTCTGAGCAGACCCGGCTTCCAGGTGCTGCAACAAAGAATAGCCTGGTTCTCTCTCCCAAGCTGAGCTGAGGGTGCCAGAACCTTTCTGAGCATACAGGGCTTCCAGGTACTGTGACGAATATGAATAGCCTGGTGTTCTCTGCCAAGTTGTTTTCACATTCATCCACAGCCTTGGTTTACTCTCCTGCAATGGTCTCTGAGTGTCACTTGTGTCTCTAAGCTTGGTATTCCACTGTGTGACTTTTTTGGGGCGAACTTCCCAAGCGTGGGTCCCAGGCCCCCTTTATTTGGTTAGTCTCACAGTTCTCTTTCTCAGGCTTCTCTTTGCCCCACTGCCTTGGTTTACTCCCCTGCCAAGGATCTGTGAGTACTATTGGTATGTTAAAAATTCATATTCTTTCTTGCAACAGATTGGGATATGTTTTCCCACTTTGGGTCCCAGACCCACTTCACTTGGTGTTTTGGCCCTTGTGAAGATTCCTTTGATGCTTCACTATAGGCTTCCTGCCCCTTGTGGGTCCCCAACCCTGGAATTAGTCACCCTATTACTTGCCGGGTCTTGGCCATCACCCTCAGGTTGTTTGCAGGTCTCCCAGGAGCTACTGCAGCTTCTCCAGTTCAGTGGGACTTTCTCTGGTCTTCCGCGCATCTCTGCAGTTCAGTAATGGTTTCCTCGCACTCCTGCGGCTTCAGTTACCAGTATTATTATTATTTATTGATTTCTATTGCACCGGTAACTCGCAAGTCTTGGGGCGCAGATACATGAACACGTGTCAACAAAACATGAAATGACAAGACAGTGGGTAACTTCCCTCCGCTTCGGTCTGCTTTCTGCGTCGCAGGCTTTCTGCAAGTGCTGTAAGGAACTCATGGTGACAATAGTAAGACAGATACAAGTGACCACAGTTCAAGGGTGTTTATTGAACTTTCGCAAGGGTATTATAAACGTTTATCTAAACCTAAATCTACAGATGGGAGCAAGCTATGACCATCAAATAATAATAATGCAGTCCTAGTGGAGTCTTGTCAAATAAAAAGGGCCTATACAAAAAAAAAACCTATTGCCAATACTTACCACTAATTTACAAATAATATGGAGGTAATGTTCACAAAATGATATGTCAGGATGCTCGGGCGGTTGGCCCCCCTTCCCCAATGTTTTCAGCACAGGGCAAGGCGGGTCACTCGAGCAAAGCACACACTCTAGCCTCACCCTGGACACCCCCCTCAGCCAAGCTCAGATCCTTTTTAACAAAAAAGTTCCAGGTTGGATCCCTCTCACACCAATGTTAGAGAATGTTTTCTTAGTCGACTCCCGGTTCATAGTATTGGGGAATGGTCAGTGAGTATTGTAAATATTGTTCTCCCTGTGAGGTAGTATTAGAGATGTCCTACTGCTCATTTGAGCTCTCTCTCTCTCTCTCTGCCCTCAGACCTACCTTGGAGGCATCAGTTTGTAAAATGTAGCCACGTTAAGTTGGGCTCAATACACAGGAATGTTGTCAGAGAGTCAAAGCAAGCCTGATCTTCTTTTCCCAATTTGATTTTCTGTGGCTCTGCATTTCTCAACTTGTCAGTTAAGCAAGAAGTCATAGAGGAAAAAGTAGGTATGAACTTTCTATAATACCCTATGAAACCTAAAAAGGCCCTTAGGTCTCTCTTGGTTTTAGGTGTAGGGGTCTCCTTGACTGCCTTTACTTTTTGTAGTTGCGGCTGGACCATGCAATTACCCACAAAGAAGCCTAGGTATTTTACTGCTGACTGGACAAGATAGCACTTCTTTGGGCTGGTGGTGTGATGACTCCTGTGGACTCCCCATTACTATGGCTCAGCCTTAGAAAAGACACCAATCCCTGCACTATGACTCCTGTGAAGTCATCACTGATCCCCAGCCTAAAATCTCCTCCCATGGGCCTTTGTTGGCTCATTCCACCACAGGGGCTTCATCAGCCTGCCCCGAGCTCCTGATTACATCGTGGAGCATTCTTCGCGATGCCAGCAGGGCCTCTTCCAACATGGCCACCAGCTTTCGAGGTGTGCCTGATAGGTGTATTCCGTCTTTATATCAACATCTGGCCCGGGAGCCGGCAGGCAACGCCGGCCCCCTTGACGCCGGTCCTTGTCTGACCCTGTCCCGGCCTGGGAAGGTCCCTTACCTGCTTGCTGATCTGGAATCTCGACTTGATTTGCGGGAAAGCACTCCATACTCCCTCTTCACATTCCCATTGCTACTTGGATGCTGCTAAATTGAGTTTTCATGCTCTTGTTGAGTCCGTGGCTCAGTATTCCACTCCTCCCACCATCGAGGTGGCCCCCGTCCCCGTGTGGAATTAAACTCTGAGGCATTGCCTGTGAGACATCCAGGGTCTCACTAATGCGCAGCAACCCCAGCATCATGCTTCTCTGCCTGAGTCCCTTTCGTTAACATCAGAGTTTTTTCAATCTTGGCAGCCGGTCCTCACCTTGTTCCCTGGACCTTTACGTTGCTGCACCCCACCACGAACTTTTGCTCATTCTGCTGTTACCTGGTGTTCAAACACTGACAACTTTTACCTACTAACCTAAGCCATGCAGCCATGCAGTTGTGCCTGTACCTAACTGTCCTCTGTGGATGCTCTCTTTCTGTGTGCACATAGGCCTGCACGAACTAAGTTTCATCTTTCCTCCACATAAACCATCAGTCTGTTAGGCTTAGTGTTTCCTTGTTGTGCTGCTACTTGTACACTTTTTCTTCCTGGCTATATTTGTCTGTACTTTGTTCTAATGCCTGCAACATGCTAACTACTTACTACTGGTCAGATGCCTGATACGCTTACTGTTTTTCTTGCTCTATTTGGTAAACCAACTCTGTGTATGTTGATTCTATTGGTTATGCCTAATTATTAGACCCTACACCTTTGATTCTGCTGCACTTTTCAAATGTTTGGCATTTTTCCCATAAATATGAAAGTCAAATCTTGATGTTTTTTATTTTGCTATCCATTTTTTAAATGTTTGGCATTTTCCCTGTAAATCTGAATGTCAAATCTAGATGTTTCTTATTCCACTGCCATTTCAAATGTTGGCTTTTGACTGTTTCTAGCAAATCAAATCCTGTTGTTCTAAATCCTCTGGCTGCACCAAATACTAGGTTTTTGAACTATTTGTGAAATTCAAATCTGAGTACCATTTGTAAAATACTGGTTTGTCAATTGCTAAGCCTTTTTCCTTTAGCTGATTTTATTCTGGATTCTCAGTTCACTGGCTGCGTCTTATATTGTGAATAGTTTGGGCTTCCGGCTCCTTTGTAACCAATCACCTTTTTACACTAGCCATTACCACAGATGTTGTCTCAACTGGATCTTGGTTTCACTCCTGAAGGAGGTTGATGTGGTATATTTGAACTTTCAGTCATTGGTGTGGTTGGGAGAGCCGGTAGTTACATGGCCCGTCTGCTCTTGGCTTTCCATAGGTACCGTACCAACAAGACAACATTTTGTTGTCTGACATGGGGAGTAGAACAAGGACTTTTTGTCCTTCTGAGAAACAATGATGGGTTGCCTTCTATCATAATAATCCTTTTTACTTGGGCCTTGGCTAGATTGAAGTTTACTATGGGCCTCATTACGAGGTTGGAGGCAGCCATGGCGCTATTAGCGCCATGGCTGCCTCCAAACTCGTTCCGACTCCGCCCTGGTGAATGGAGCAATTACCGGTCCATTCCAAGGTTGGCGGGCCCGGTAATTTCCCATTCACCAGGGCCCTTCTCCATTCCTATTTGAGCCCCTATAGGGCTCAATGGAATTGGGGAAGGCGCTAATAACGGTACCGCAAATTGCGGTACCGTTATTAGCTCCAGAGTCCCTTTCCGAGTCCCGTCCTTAACGCCTGGAAAAACCAGGCGTTACGGGAGGAGGCGCAAAGGGAATTCGTAGTAGGGTGGTAAGGGATTACCAGCACCGTTGCCCTTACCAGTGCCGGTAATCCCTTCCCACCCACCTCGTAATGAGGCCCTATATCTCTTACCAGTGCCATGCGCTCTTTGATTCGTTTCGTAGTTTGAGACAATGGCAAAATAGCTTCCGCTCTCGCCTCCTACGTCTCTCTAAGCCTGTCTAGAACATCTCTGGGATTTATTCCATATAGAAGTTCAAACTGTCGAAATCCCATAGAGCTTTGGGGGATTTTCTTACAGCAAATAAGGCCCAGGGTATCATCACATCCCAATTTTATTTATCTGCCTCTATCAAGTCATTCAGAATCCTTTTTAAGGTTTGGTTAAATTGTTCGGCCAGGCCGTAAGTCTGTGGGTGATAGGGGGACTGTCGGTTAGTGGCCTCACCTCCCTGACCTCATGGAAAGCGGCTTCCCCATCTAAAGCAGTGATGAAACCTTGGGATTCGTCACACTGCCTACATGAATCTCACTACTTCAATTCATACAAGCATTCATTTCCATAATCTATTATAAGTATATTATACTCTAAAAGATACTAGGCATTTTAAATACACTACCTCCATGGTTCTAGCTAAGCAATACAATACACTTCAATAATAGCATTGCCGCGTATCATCCAGTGTGTGTACACATTGATATAAAAGCATTTCAAAATGTCTTGAAAAACACTTGATTTTCTTCAGTGTCAAAACAAGTATAGTATCTGAGAAAGGTTACTTGAGCAAATGGCATTTGCAAACATATATTCATTTTACTTAGCTGCCCCTGTATGAGTGTGGGGTTGCAAATGTATTTGCTGTGTGCAGATCATTTAAATATAGGCAAGAACAGATTACAACGGACTCATGCAGGTTTGGATTAGGAAAATAACAATTTAAGGATTACAAACTCTTCTCTGAACATATATCTGTGCAGCCTTTTCAGAAAATATATGTGCAGCTGTCTCTGAACATGTGTATGTGACTTTCATTCTATGCAGGCGTGCACCTTTTAATCTATTTATGTGTGTACACCTTTCACTGTTCATGGTGTAGTTTTCAATCTATTCTTATTTATTTGCCTTCAACTCTGCAAGTATTTGGGCTGGAGGTATAATATTCTCCAATAACAGGTACCTTGTTAAAACACCCTTGCCTTTCGCATTACACCTATGTCTGCCTGTGCATTTCAAGATAAGGGACTTCTGGGATTTAACACTTTGGATGATTTTCTGTGAATAGGGTGAATTCCCTGTGTTGATGTGGCAGGATTGTTATGCAATGCTATGTTACATACTAGGATTGTTATGCTATGCTATGTTATGTAGGATTGTTATGCTATCTTATGCTATGCTATAGTAAACTACATTAGGCTCTCTCTCATACATTTAGGCCTCAGATCTTCCCTCTGCCTGCCTCAGCATGCAGCACCCCGGACATGCCCAAACCCCTGCTGGGGCAGATGACACATCAGACCTTCTCTTAAGCCTTTTCTGTACAAGAATAGCATTAGCACCATATAGGAGAGATAACAGTAGGGTTTCTGTGAATGTCGCTTATCCATAATACAACACAATGTCCCTGCCAGGCTGCGTCACAAGGTCACAAGTGAGATGCTGACAGTTCTTGCCAAATGTCTGCAATATCGTGCCAAGTAACACCCCCCATTGTGAAAGTGCTATAAGATGATTGCTTATGATATGCCATATAACCTGTGCTTTAGGGGTGGTCCTTAGAGAGCTCGATGTGCCGACTGCCTGGATACTATATAAATAAATAAACAATCATATCATACTGGTCCGGCTGCGTGTCCTGCTGATTACTCTATATGCTGTGTATTTCCAATCTAATACAAAAAGCTGGTTTATCACCAGTCTGTGTCTGTTCTCCTTATTTTCTGCAAACTGAGGTTGATGGCAAGGGGGACCTTCGTACAAAGCCCAATCTTGGCCACCACAGAATGGTACTGTTGTCTCTGGCCTAACCGCGCAGGAGTTTTACTGTGGGCTGCCCTTGACCACAATCGCATGGCCAAATACCAAAAGGTCCCCACCATAGGAGGTTGCTTTTATAAGCATGGAAAACCTCTTGATGGAGAAGTAGCCAAATCTGGGATGCGGTTCGAGAGGTACGCAGAGAATCTCCAGTGCAGCCGTGAACCTGTTCCTCTCAGACTGATCGGTAAATACAACCTTGCGATTATGTTCTGTCACTTTGTGTTTCTCAGCAGAGCACTATATTTTGACTAAAGTTTCATTTACAATGTTGTGTATTAGCTCTCTCTCCCTACACTTCCTGGTATGTTTTATATTTGTCTGTAGCTGAGTAGATAGCTGCGCCACAGATATTTTCAGCTCTGCCGGTCTGTATACGGCATGTCTGTTTTACTTCTATGCGCTGTTTGCTGGCTTCAGTGTAGATCTCAAATTGAGTCCTCAGCAAATTAGTGCCTCAGGCTATTCTGTGCGTAGATTTTTGGTTTGTTTTGCCATTTTCTGAGAGATTACGATTTCTGTACACTTTAGGATTATGAGTGAGTGTACAGTTATTTTGGCAGTCAATTTAACAAACAGATAGGAGTCCCACATTGTAGCAGAGCAGGCCCCTGCAGTCGCAGAGGCACTGACAGGGCACAATGACAGCCCTGCACAGCGTCCAATGGCAATGCACATCACCCCTCCTATTTGCTGGTACACATGGGCCAACACAATGGACATGTCACCCAAACAGTAACCCCCCCCTCGGCCACCCGGCCCTCTCCACCGTAGCGTGACAGGACTGAAATGGCAATTGCCTAGTCCCCATTCCCCAAGTCACACCTAGCAGTAACATTGCCTTCCCTCCACAACATGTCTAAATGGTGGCAACCAAGTCCCATGACTGGTCCCCCATGCCGGACACATACCACAAACACATGACAGTCCACCTCACTGTGTCACTTGCACACTGTGTCATGCCCACACCCTGCAGGTACACTCACACACCAGGATAAACACCCATGGCACTGTTGTGAGCATACACACAGGCCCCTGACAATGATCAGTGCGTGAATTCCCTGACAAACACTCCATAGGCACCTTGTACAGCCAAGTCAACATGCATGCCCCCCAGACACAGACACAAGGCACCCTGCCACCATGTACTGCATGTGTGCTTGCCGTGCCACAACTGCAACCATAACCATGCCAGCCCTCACCTGCACCCACACATGGCCAGCCTCCCATTGAATTTCGTGGGCATGGACCTTCCATGTCCCTGCCAGACCTACCCCCAAACCCCCATTCACATGTTGGGCCTGCAACTGGGGCACCCGTCAACTTGCACCTTGTACCTTCAACCCCCTCCCTTTACCCCTCTAAGACTCCCCCTTCACATCCCAACACCCACTCCCGGACAGAGCTGCATGCCACCAACCCCAGCAGATGCATGGTCACCACCCAAGTAGCTTCCAGACCAGTAACCCAATGTACAGCAGCACTAACCCTACTGTGCCAGGATGGACACCGAGAATCTATTGCATTCGATCTCATCAAAGCTCCTCAGTTTCGACTAATCTTAGGGATGCCATGGTTGGTAGCTCACAACCCTCTAATAAATTGGCGTACCAAGAAGTTGGCCTTTTCCGATGATTGTGCTCGCACCTGTTATTACCAAGAAAAGGGGAAAACAGACTTATGTACATCTGCTACTCCCAGTACGGCGGTGATTGTACTAGGTGTGACTAGTACTCTACCAAATGAATACCAAGATTTTCAAGACGTGTTCCAGAAAGAACAAGCCAATACTCTACCACCGCACAGGCCCTACCATTGTCAGATCGACCTCATACCTGGTGCACAAATTCCTTGTGGTCGAATCTATGCACTTACTGAACCAGAAAACCTCCATTTGAAATCTTATCTTGATCAATACCTGGCAAATGGATTTATCTGCTCATCTAAATCACAGGAAGCCAGTCCCTTATTCTCCGTCCCAAAGAAGGGAGGAGATTTGAGGACTTGCATCGACTATCGCGCATTAAACCAGATCACAGTAAAAAACGTTATCCATTGCCCCTTATTCCCGAATTATTGGATCAAGTCAAAGACGCCCAAATCTATACCAAACTGGACCTTAGGGGGGTAATACCATCTTATTCGAATGAATAAAGGAGACAAATGTAAAACCGCCTTTCGTACCAAATACGGATTGTATGAATACAAGGTAATGCCTTTTGGACTTTGCAAAGCTCCTGCTGTATTCCAGTACTTTATGAATGATGTTTTGCGGGAGTTAATCGACGTTTGTGCCCTGGTTTACATTGATGACATCTTAGTGTATTCTGCTACAAAAGAAGACCATGTCAGGCATGTCCGCTCCGTCCTTACTAAACTCCGCCAACATAAACTGTATGCTAAACTGAAAAAATGATCTTTTCATGTCACCGAAGTGGAGTTCCTTGGTTTTATCCTCACACCAAAAGGTATCAGAATGGATAGGCACAATGTAGATGCCATTCTTAACTGGCCTTCACCAACTTCATTTAAAGGAATCCAGAGTATGTTGGGCTTTGCAAACTTTTACTGCCGATTCATCCCAGATTTTTCCCAAATAGTGCATCCAATTACATCACTATTTAGACAAAACAATAAAAAGTTCAATTGGACCGAAGAAGCAGAGAAGGCCTTTCAAGAACTTAAGAAAAAATTTACTTCTGCACCAGTTCTACGGCATCCTTGCCCAGACGTCCCTTATACAGTTGAAACAGATGCCTCTAGCATGGCTATGGGAGCTGTTCTCTCACAAAGGGACCCAGGAACTGGCCAGTTACACCCTGTGGCCTAGTGGTCATGAAAATTCTCACCTCTCGAATTCAACTATGCTATCACAGACAAAGAACTTCTGGCTATAAAATCAGCTTTCAAGGCATGGCGACACTATCTCCTTGGTGCTAGAAATACTGTCACGGTCATAACTGATCATCGAAACCTGCAATACCTAAAAACAGCAAATGCTCAATCATCCCGTCATCTGTGGTGGGCTCTTTTCTTCACTGAATATGACTATGTGATCACCTACCGGCCAGGAGTCTGAAACGGAAAGGCTGACGCCTTGTCCCGCATGGGTGTTGATGAAAAGATATACATAACTCCAGATCCAGTAGCCATCATTCCAGAAGACAAACTCCTGGGTCTCACGACAACATTGACACAGGGTGAACTCAAAAACAAGATCCAACTCTTAATGGATCCCACTTTCTCACAAGAGTGGTGTACTCAAAGAGAACATTACACCATTAAAGACCAGTTACCATATTTTAGGAACTGTCTATACTTGCCAAGTAAAGATTTACAAGAGCAGGTTATTTCGGGTTATCACGACTCTCTGATTGAAGGTCATCCTGGAATTGCCAAAACTCTAGCTAAAGTGAAACAAAACTATTGGTGGCCTACATGGCTTAAAGACATCATACAATTTATCCAATCTTGCAGTGTTTGTGCACAAAACAAGTCCCAAAAGCAGAAACGAGCTGGTCTTCTCCAACCATTGGAAATTCCTCCCGCACCATGGCACACCGTCCCTTGATTTCATTACAGATCTACCTCCCAGTCAAGGATTCAACACCATTTTAGTAGTTGTAGACTTGTTCGCTAAAATGGCACACTTTATTCCTTGTAAGGGTCTTCCAAATGCATCCAATTTAGCAAAAGTATTCCTAGAGGAAATCGTACGGCTACATGGCTTTCCATTGGTCTTGATCTCAGATCGAGGTAGTCAGTTCGTATCCAACTTCTGGAGGAAATGCTGTTCAATGGCCCAAATTGACATTCGACTATCCACAAGTCACCATCCTCAAACAGATGGCCAAACAGAAACAACAAACCAAACCCTCGAGCAATACTTACGTTGCATGTTACATCAAGTGGAAAGAAATTGGAAGGACTTGTTATGGATAGCTGAATATGCCTATAATAATTAATTACACACCAGCACTGGACAAACCCCTTTCTACACTATATATGGTAGACATCCACGTACTTCAGAACTGGATATCCCAACCCCTTTGGAAAAGTCAGTGGTTAAATTTTATGCTATGCAAAATAATTCCATAGGGAATCGGGCAAGCGGGATCTCACTGGGGGTGATATCCTGCTTCACTCGGGCCCTTAGCTTGGGTGGTGGGCCCTTACCGACAGGGTCAGCCCGCCACTTTGGGACATATAACCTCAGTATTATTTGGAGTGGAGTGAAGTGCATGGCAAAATACTATGAAACATTGAATAACACCTCAATTCTACATTACATTTTGCATTATTTTGCTTAAACAAAATATACAGCAAAATACAATCATGGCAATGAATGACCGGTTATGATAATACCCAAATAGATTTATCTTCTATTCTGAAAATTCAGGAACATAGCACTTTGATGAAGTCCCAGACCTTTTTATGTATAATGCCAATAAACATTCTAAGGCATGGGATTTGTCGTTTTACATGTAACATGGTTCCACCTTTAAAAAGATGCATGTTTTTCCATGGCTCCACATACTGACGTGGCAATAGTTGAAGAAGTGTATGACTTTACATTTCTTTTACAAAAGGTGAAATCATGCCTGTTCCATTTTTACATGTAGAAAGTTTGCAGTTCTTGGCATTTCTTCAGCATTGACAAGCCAGTCTCTGGGATTACTTTTCAAGGCGTCAGCCATGGTTGCTGTTCATCTCTGAGGGGTGCATGCAATTATTTGGTACCTCACATTATACGGGGTACCCTTTTCATCATGAGAGCGAACAAGATGTGCACTCCAACAGGAGGAATCCTTTTTTTTTAATGGTGCCTCTCGTGCTCTTTCACAAAACCTCCATGTTCTAAGTTTACTTTAGGGACTTATTCTTTAGGTCCAAAGTTCCTTACAATAGTATGACATCATGTAGTGTGGGTGATATGGTAGACAAATCTGATGGACGTTGTCTGATATGCATGTATCATTTCCTGAAGGACCAACCATGTTCAATGTTGAGATGTGTAGAAGCAGTGCTGAGAATCACCATGGAGAAATGATCTGGAAGGAATGGTGTTGTGGGGACATGCAATCAGGTTGATGCTTAAGAAGACAGTGCTGTAGGGCTTATCTTGCATTTCTGGTGTTTCGGGCATTTCTGGTATTTCAGAAATCAACAAGACAAAGCCATTTCACAGTGTGCATTCTGAATTCTATTACTGTGAAGGCAAAGTCAGTGATTAGCCTGTTCAGAAGTGAATTCTCACGAACCTTTCCGTCTGTCTTCTCACTGAAGGCCATACTCTTAAAATCTATGGGCAGGCATTATTGTGTCAGATACATTGCTGCCTTCTTTGTATGTAGAGCTACAGTAAGGGCTAACCTATTTGTAATTGCACTGCAATGGAGCATTGTGCATTCAATATGAATACCGGTTACTTAGCCATTGACCTCTGGTGCCGGTACTTGCCATGGTAACTGGGCTACCTGGCATGCCAGTATTAGTTTGTGTGTTGTAAAATGATAATGACGAGGCAACCATTGTGGCTGATTTGCAAATACTGAGCCATCTGATGTCTATGTCCTATCCCATATGACTGGACAAATGTGTGGTGGGTGTAGGTGTGACTATTACATTCATAGCAAACCAGTTACATGGATTAGTAAAGTAGATGGTTGTGGTATGAACACACAACCCTGATAGAGACTGAATTGTACAATCAGGTGATATCAATACTTATTTATTAGCTTTACAAATGCTACTGGACAGGGGTAGATGTAATGGGTTCCATGTGTTAATATCCCAGCAAAAATAATGCGATACAAAAATATCGCCATAGTTTTGCTGCATTATTGAGCCATGGACCCTGCGGGGGACCCCCCCGCAACCCCTGCATTATTTTTAAATGTGCGGTGGACACCCCCGCAACCCTCGCTCCCACAAATTATCCCCCCCAAAAATATCGCCTATGGCGAGACAAACGACCATATGTACGGTGATATTTTTGGTGGGGATAATATGTAGCTGACAGCTTTTGTGTTGGCTAATGGACAGTGCATTCACAGTTCATGGGGTGTGCAGACTGATCACACAGTCTCGCCACAGAGTCGGCTTTGAGGAGGGGGAGGCAATTGGTCATCAGGTGGAAATTGTGCGATCTGTTTTGAGCCGTGGAGATTGGCTTCTTGGATGACCCCATCAGAGTCTCTAGGCCTGGAAGGCCCCCAGTTCTTACTCGCCCGATTCTTCCTGTGTCACAGGCTGAGAGGCATTTGCATGCTGATGTTTTGCATATTGTGTATGCTGCCCTAAAAGAGGGGATAGGGTGATTTTGCTCCTAAGACTTTGCAGTGATGTAGGTGCTGCACTTCTATCCACTGCTGGCTTTTTCGAAGGTCTCACAGTAGTATGACCATGTTTTAGCTGTACTGTCGAAGCACCATGGAGTTTCTTAACGTTCTACTCGGTTGACTACAAAGGCTGCACTGTTGTACAAATTAGTCAGTGTATCGCATTTATTTGGTGGGGTGAAAACTGTGACCACAAGGGATGCAGTTCTGTGTTGGTTATTTTTGACACATCTCTTTTCTTCATCCCTGTCCTTATGCTTTGGTGGCGCATGGATGTGGTACACTCTGGACCGGGACGCTGGAGCTTCATGAGTGCCGCCATGTTATTTCTGCTGCACATGGGTGGTGGCCCGGCTCCCGGGTTCCGCGCATTCGTGGTGCGACGAAACTTGTGTTGGTTGGTGGAAACACCAACTAAGAACCAGGGAGCCTTGCTCTCGCACCACAGCAATATTTAAACTCGCCTTTCTGACGTCCCAGTGTATCTTATTGTACTCTGGCAGTGCTATTCTGGCTGCTGCCTGTCCTTGGCATCCCTGTCTGCCTTGTCCCATCTCTTTGCCTTCTTTTGCCCTTTTCTGACTGCCTTGTCTTACCTGATCTGCCTGCCTTGTCTAGCCTGTCTCTGCTTGCTTTGTCTTGTTTGCCAGCCTGGTCAGCTGTTGCTCGAAGATATATCCTGCTATATGCTCTAGCTGCTGGCCATTTCATCCTGCCTCCCACTTTGCCAGCCCCTACTTTGCCAGATCCTCCTACCAGCCTGGTCCCTTCCTGTTTCAAGTCTGTATCCTTTGGAACATCTCTGGAGGTCTACATACTTGCGGCCAACCAATGCCTCGCTTCCCCTCTTATTTATTTTATTTTATTTATTCATTTTATTACATTTGTTACACACCCAGCCCCTTGGGTATCACGGCGAGGTTACAGACAGCTTATAATATTTCTTATACAGTGTTACAGTCAGCATTTGGCCGGACTCTTAGTGTTTGCACTGTCCTCATGCCACAGCAATACAGGGGAAGTGGTCACATGGTATGGGGAGTCGGGGCGACAACACCAGGCTCTCACTCTGCTTGGGGTGTGGAACCGATTGCCTGCTCTACACAACGTCCATATTCAGTCCGGTCCAGTCACAACAGATCATTTAAAAGGACCCTGTATGCAGCACTGGTGGGTCGCGTCCTTGGCACGTGAATATGAAAGGCACCATCCCAGAACTTCCTGAGAAGACTAAGCAGGCTAGGAAAGGGACAGCTATAAGACCCCTATAGAGTCAGTTAGCCATCATTTAGGGAAACCACTGTAGCATTAGACAGAGATACATACAGTAGGGGTTACCGAGCCCGAGTACTAAACAGGGATTCTGGACGCCTGGGCTAGGGTAGCAGTAGCCCAAGGGAAACGGATGAGCGAACAATTGCCCAAAGCCCCGTTGCAATTCAGCCTGTCTTTCTTGCCCTAAAATAATTGTTAGATTCCAAAATAAACACCCTTCAAACGTCATTGTGGCTCATGTTGGTCACGCCCCACCACAGAGGTCATCCAAGGCCCCACGTCAATTGGAGCCCTGTATGGAGTGGATCCCTCTTCATAACTAATGTTCTGAGGATGAAGTGTGTGTCTTCCTTCTTCTGTCTCACCTCCTCTGAAGCCATGAAGACTCTCTTGAGCCCCTTCCCATCCCTATGAGGCTTTGAAGGTGCATTCAAAGTAACTGTGAATACTGAGTGAAAAGAAAAGCAATGGTAGCCTTTGCATGTGAAATCCCCCGATCAGATCCAGTTACCTACTTCAATCTATGCCTTCTCTCACAGCAGTTAAACTGAGTCAGAAAACGTACCTCGCTTCTTTAAACCACAACTTTATTTCAATGATGTATACTTGTTGGCATGTCCAAAAAGGGTTTCTTTTATTGCAGCGTTTCAAATGTTCATAATCCCAATCAATGCAGCCCTGTGCAAAGCAATGACTACAATCAAGTTACCCTTTCCACTGCTTGTGATACCTATCATCTCAGCTCTGGTTGCTATACATATGTATTTGTCAATTTAGTTTAGTATGCCATTTCTGTAGTTTTCAAGACATCTCTCTAAGGCGTATTGTTTCAGCTCTTATATGTATTAATGTTTTACATTCTTGTATGATTCAGAGTCGAGAGTTTATGTTGCTAAGTGCCAGATTTGCAGAATTCCCTATTCAAAGTGTGTGATCCTGGGCAACTTGTTCTACCTCGCTGCACGTTATATTGCAGGTACAAATAGGACAGCCCTAAAGGTGATGTATTTTCACAGTGTACACCATTAAACAAACACAGTCATGGATACATAGACTCTAATGTGGGTACTGTGATGAACCAGGAATGAGATGTGGACACAGAGGAGCCATGTTGACTGTCATAGACTTTTATTCAAATAATAAAAGGGTTGGAAAATGCCTTGTTGTTCCTGCTCTAAGAGGTATTTCCATGCCTGAACCAAAACTAACGGTCTGTCTGATATGAAGATGTCGAAAACAAAAAGTCATGTGTATGAAATCCTATTCTGGCCCACACATTCTAAAAGTAACTCTTAGGTGCTAAGGGTAATGTCTTTGGCTTGAAAATTGCACAAATGTTCAAGTTTAACAAAAACGTACAACTCCAACAAAAAGGTTTCCACTTAGATGGTGCTCACAGTTCCTAGGAATTTCTCCCCTCCCCAGGTTTCTTTCCAGCCAAACAAAAGTTCTAAAAATATAACCAGGTTTTTTGTAACTCAATAAGATAACTTCCTCTTCCTAATATTTTTAATTCACTTTGCAGACTTGGCTCCGCCTGGTATATTCTCCTGCCAGGCTTTCTTACACAGTTCACTCAATTCACAATGCCAAGGGCATGGGTCTTCCTTAGGATTTGTTTCACACAATTGTCTTTGCCTGGTATACTCTCCCGCCAGGACTTCCTTAGACAGTTCACTCAATTCACAATCCCCAAGGGCATGGGTTTTCCTTAGGATTCTTTGTCTCATGAAACACCTGGTATACTCCCCTGCCAGGTTCTTAAGTCACACAATTTGGGTGTGAGTGCCAGACTCGCAAATGTCGGGCATTTCCTCCTGCCAGGACCTTATGTTATAAAAGGTTCACAAGTCACTTAATTTCAAGTGTGGGTCTTAGACTCAAATTAACTGCAGACTTCAGCCTTTTCCATGCTTTAGATATCCAGTTAATCAGCAACCCTTTCTCAGTCACTTCTACAGGGCTTGCCACCCTCTCCCAAGGTGCGTGGCAATTGCCTTGAAGAGCCCTGGCATCCCATCTTCCCCAGCTGGGCTCACCGGTTATATGCGGCTGCTTCAGCATCCTTCGCGAGCGTCCGTATTTGCTGCAACACTCTGGTAGATCTGGAGAGTGTCCCGTCCCTTCTCTACTCTTCGCCTGGCTTCCGCCATCTGGAGGCAGCGTTCCGCTATCCCGGCCCACGCAATGCGAGGGCTACGGTTCTCCCGTTTTTCCATCTCAGCGGGACTGGTAGACCTTCTGCATCGTGCAGCACTCCGCCTGCTACTGTCTCTACTGTGGGCCTTGCCTGCAGCTGGGCTCTCACCAAGTTGTTTCTCCTAGCGTGAGCTGCCTGCTCCGTTCAGCTTTTTTGGCTACATCAGCTGTTGGGGATTAAAAGCTCCCACCACGGTGCCATTCCTTCCAACAACTGGAGCGCGGTGGGGGATTCTGTGCTCTAGGGATCTTTATAACTCAATTCCTCCTCCTCCTCATCCCAGTATTTTCAAAGGAATCCTACATATGAGATTGATAGTCTTTTTCATTCCAGGATATTTTGGGATACCATCAGCAAGTTTTGTAGGATGTTGAAGGGAGTTGCAACAATATGCTATTAAGGCATGAGGAATGGAGGGGACATCCCTAAAAGTGACAGAGGGATACCATGTCTCATCTGATGATGACAACCTCCCGCCATGAGAGTCGCCTCCCGTCATGTGATTCTCCCTCAAATAGCCACGCCAGGTCATGATCAGGTAGCAGTTGCCATCCCCATGCCACATAAGGAGAGGCTACCTGCGGGAAAGGAGTGTTGACATAATCAGATTCCTCACAGTACATATGTCATAATGTAAAAATTATACTGACTATTCATATATTGCAAATCACTGAATTATTTGTCTCTTATTGTAATGCGAATTCCCATGATACCCTCAAGTATCAAAGATTGATGACACTTTCTGTGCTGCTGCTTCCAGGTATGTCAACACAAATGCCAATTAGGAGGAACCCATATATTTTATGGCTCAGAGACTTGTGAATGCAAGAACTGGTCACAAAGCCATCGCGGAGTACTTGTTTCGATGAAGAAAGAAGAGAAGAACTTCAATACTTGCTTACACACAGGCTTTGAAGGCTGGGATAGAGCCGAATGCATGCATCAAGATACTGAGCTCCCTCAGAATATAGATAAAGGATGACCTGTTGCAGTTTGCAGTTTAGAAAAGCAGAAATGCAGTATGCAGACACTTTGAAAACAGAAAGTGTACTGCGGGGGCAGTTGAATGTTTTATAGTTGCGCAACAAAGTAGGCTGTTTGGAAGCTCTGAAAAGTGCCTAGGATTATCAGCATTGTGATGCCACACTGAGGGGTGGACTGGGAAGCAAAAGAGGCCCTGGAAATAATGTTCCAAGTGGCCCCATATTACACGTTTTCAGAAAGCCCTACTATTTTCCTATGAGAACATTTGGAAATAACACACAACATAGGCCCAGGGAGTAGAGGCCTACCAGGAAATCTCCAGAGTTCCCTAAAGTCCAGTCCATCCCTGGCCACACTTGCCAATCATAGCTGTTTCTCTGGCATGAAACCAAGCCTGCTGTGATTTCCAGAGCCTAGCCAACACCCACTGCACACGCTGACCTCCCATGGGCAGAGGGAAAGTTAGGAAGCAACTCAGGCGGATGTAAGCTTTGTAAGTGACACATTTATGCTGGGTTTGTTCATTCCCGGGTAGAAATAAAAAAATGTTCGCTTTCATAAAGATACTCATATTTGGAGTAACATGTACCTGTCCTGTAAAAAATATTGGGGGGGACTTACTATATGCAATTGGAAGTAATTTATTTACTTATTTTATTTTTGCATTTATATCAGCACAAAAAGCCCTGAGGCATGTAGGCGCTAGTTACAGAAGTGGTGCATTAGTGTAAGAAAATGCATACGGTTACGGACATGAAAAAAGGTGTGTGTACACAGGCTGGAAAAGCCTCACCTCATGATATGGGGGGCTACATCAGGCAGCATATGGGTCAAATAGGTAAGAGTACGCAAACTGGAAAAGCCTCACCTCATGCTAAGGGGGCTACATCAGGCAGCATATGGGACACATAAGTATGATTGCGCAAACTGGCAAAACCGCCTCTCATGTTGCAGAGGGCTGCAATATGCAGCATGTGCGTCAGGTAGGTATGAGTGTACAGAGTGGCCAGGCCTAACCTTAAGGAGTCAGGGTCAACATTAGTAAGGCTGTTTTACAACGAGGACTGAGAGGGTGAGAGACAAGAAGATAGTGAGCCTAGAAAGGAGGGCTCACTCACGTGAAGAGTAGTCTTAGAGCACAGAGCGAGCTTGGCTGAATGGAGGTGAAAACATCTAAATTCGAATTACAAGCAGGGCCATCTTGAGGCACAAAACGACAAGGCTGCATAGGGTGAAAACATCTAGATTCGATTTGCAAGCAGGGCAATCTTGAGGCTCAAAACGACAAGGCTGCATAGGGCGAAAACATCTAGATTCGATTTGCAAGCAGGGCAATCTTGAGGCTCAAAACGACAAGGCTGCATAGGGCGAAAACATCTAGATTCGATTTGAAAGCAAGGCAATCTTAAGGCACAAAACGACAAGGCTGCATAGGGCGAAAACATCTAGATTCGATTTGCAAGCAGGGCAATCTTAAGGCACAAAACGACAAGTCTGCCTAGGGTGAAAACATCTAGATTCGTTTTTGTCTTTTAGGCCTGGCATCTTAGATAAGCATTACATAGTATTGTTTGTTAGAGGTGGACAGTGAACTGTCGAAAGAAAAGAAACAAAAGTACAGGGTAGTAAGAGGCTGGTTAATGGTCAGGAATGGAAGTGGAGCCTTCTGCCTTACGGCAGCTTACTAAGCGATTGGAGTTTCCATGGACTCATCGATGCTACAAGTTTGAGTGGAAAGTTTCTTCGGAACAGTGCTCTGCCATGCTCAGACAGACTCACCCGAAGCTAAAATATCAAAGGGAAATATGCACATTTCATTTACTTGGCCTTTCTCATTGCAGAAAGTATATGGGACAAACGTGAATTTGCCTTTAAGAAAATAATTAATCAACAACTGAAAAACAGTGGTGAGGAGACATTTTCCATTTTCCATTAACTGGGGCGATAGTTAGAAGCCTGAGAGAAGCAAGGGCTTTAACCTAGACCCGGGGGCATTACCCGACTGGTAATGCTCCCCCATCCAAGAGTTCTATTGCTATTAACACATTATTCACCGAATCAGAGAAAAGATGCCAAACTGATCTTCAATTTTGTTTATATGTGAACTCATGATTCACAAATATGCCGCCCCGATTGCAAATCGGCTGCCTTAGGCTGCTGCTTAGATGGCCTAACACGAAATATGTCACTGGGATAAATCAGTAGGTGATAGGAGGAGAATATCAGGAGTTGGTAGAAGGATAACATCCGGACGAGGTGAATAGAAGACACCAGGAGTGGGTAGGAGGAACACTTTAATAAGAGTTTCAGGAGGAGGAAGGTACCAAAGGTAGCCCAAGGCAGGAAGTTATGCAAGCTCCGGATCAGAAAGGTTTAGTTCCACCATGAAAGGAGGAATGCGAACATGGTGTTGTATTGAGGGGCAGCAAGCTCAGTTGAGTAGTAGGGAGGGGGTGAAGAGAGAAGAGATCAGTGCCCTGAAAAGGCAAGTGAGAGGGTCCTTTTGAGGTCTGTGGAAAATGGGTCAGTCAAGCCGAGCTGACATTGCCTCAAAGTGGCCATAAACACATTTAACTACTATATTCAGATATAATTTAATGCAATTATAATTAAATTGCTTTAAACCCACATTTGCAGTCTGTCTTTCATCTATGTAGTGGCGTTTATATGCATTGTTATATTGTACCTTTATGCTTTGTTTGGTAATGTTTTTGATGTATCCTGAGTCAGGTAAAGGACAAGGAGCAGGAACCAGACTGACCCAGGTAAATTGCAAATGAAACATGGATGCTTTATTCTTCTTAGTTACAGGTTACAGCATAGAGGTGGGCTAGAAGGTAATATACATTCACTCTGGTCCCTTTCATCACTCCAAGTCCCTGACTGACATCCTTAGAACCCCCAGGCCCCCAGCACTCCACATTCCACAGAGCATTCTCACAAGCCTCACATTGCATACACTCAGACTCATACATTCAAGTCACTACAGTTTTCATAGCTCTGTGTTTCAATGGGGTAACTTGTTGGGGTTCCTAGCTGTCCTGGTAGGTGGAGTTACGTTTTCTATTATTTACTTAAGAAGGCAGGTGAGCTTTTGTGTACACCTCTCCTGGTCTCCAGCAGGTTCACTCCTGGAAGACTTTCATGCACTGAGAGTGCCGGCAATGCAAATGTCATCATAAGCTAAAAGGGGGTTAGAACAGGCAAGAGCAAAAGACAGAAAACAAGGAGGCGCAAAAAAAAAATTGGGAAAGAAAGAAAGAGCAAATGCAAGAGAGAACAAAACAATGGAAGCACAAAACAAAAAGTATAGAACAGAAAAAAACAATGACTGGCAAATAAAAGGTGAAAATCAAAGAGACAGCAAAGCAAAGTGAGGAAAAAAGAAAGTGAAAACTGAAAAAGGAATGAAGGAAAGCAGGAAAGTAAGAATGAAAAAGAGGAAGAAAGCTAAATGTAACAGGGCTCTAGATGGCACAGTGATAGGTGGTGGGGGAAAGAGGAGGCTCTATCATGAAACAAAACATTTTTTTTAAAAGAGTGCCAGAATTTTGCCGCCAGTATTTTAAAACCGCATGGCATGAGTTTTGAGAAATGTAATCTCTGCCAAAATGTCAAGAATGCAATAGGTTTGAATTGATACATTTTATTCGAAAAAAGGTAGGAATGAATAAAACACAATTAATTGTCCACTTGCAAAATACTTGTTCAAACAATCTTTTTTCAGGACCATATAAAACGGCAGCAGCTTATTGTTGGGAATGTAAAATAAAGCAACACACCTGGATTAAGGCTCGGTGGAGGTGGTGGGGGGAGAGGGCGGCCCTCTTTCATGGCCTTGATCGCTAGTTTGGCTGACCTGAGGGAAGTGATTAGATCTGTGTGCTGTTCTCGCCATGTTGATTTCTTTGGGACATACTGTATAAGAAAGGAATATACATAAACCACTCAGCAATGGATTGTTTTCTTTGCACCTGGATGCACAACTTCTTTTGATAGCGGGCCTAACGTAGAAGAATTAACATATTAAAATCAATGCATCTTGGCTTTGAATCTGTGTTTATTGAATCATTTGAAGATGGCCCAAGGAATCATCAACACATTAGTTAAATGGTGCAATATAAGGCTGTTGTCTAGGCATGGGATAGGAATGTGCATGCACTGCCAGTACTACCTGCCCACGTGATGGCAACATTTGGCAAATGGAATGAGTACCTTGGCATGTGATGACAGTGTCTGGGAAATGCTTATCTAATGCCTTTACAGGAGCCGACCTGATAGGCTTTGCCAGTGATTGTGTGTGCGATGAAGTCACTACCCTCTTCTTTAGGTGAGGAATCACTGTCGCTGTTTTGTAACAGGCTGGGAAGATGCCAGTTAAGCTTGACAAGTTGAATAAGACAGAGTGAGTGAAGGTGACAGGTGCACTTTGTGGTGTAAAGGCAAAGAGTTGGAGTGCAGGATGAGTTGGCAGAGCGAAGGAGACGTATAGGTTCAGGCGGGGAGGTGTAGGAGAAGTGATATAGAGAGAACTGTGTGAAGGTGGGAAAATATGGGAGGTGGTGGGAGAGATAGAAGGGTAGATGTACACCATATATTCATGGAGAGGTGGGAGTCAAAGTTATCAGCAAAGAGAGAGGAGGAAATAGAGCAGTTCCAGAGAGCTTGGGAGGCATGGCCTGGAGTGTGAGGGTGCAAGTGGTGAGAGGAAACAAGATAAGTGTAATAAGAGCATTTGACTGTGTCGAGACCTGTTGTCAGGGTCAATAGAGAGTTCTTGTAGGCATTGGGAAGAGTGGGCAAATTGTCTTTGCAACAATGACATAAGCAGTGACGCATTGCCGTACTCAGCAGCTGGAGGGAGAGATCCATGGTTGAGGACGTGGCTGGTAATGGATAAAGGAAAGTGTAGGGTAGTGACCATTGAAGGAGGTATATAGTGCAGAGCTGAATTTGGTAAAGGCATGTTCAATGGAGTAAGCAAGTGGACAAGAGAGACAGACGATGAGGGAGTGAAATCAGAAAGGAGAAGCAGCGCTAATGTTGTTTCCTTGTTGATAATGACACTTACTCTGCCACCTTTTTTGGAGGGAAGAGGGGAATGAGAGAAAGAGGCAGAGTCGGTGTGAATGGGTGGCAGTGTCATGAAGCAAAACCATTTTATTTGACTTTTAGGTATCCACATTTATTTTGAAAAAAGGGTTTTTTAGTTGAGGCAGTGGCCATTTTAAAGACCAAGGGTGACACCAATAGGTGGAGCAGAGTTCGAGGAGGTAGTTGCTGGAGCAGATGAAGGGAACCGTGTAGGGTATATGAGATTGATGTGGGGGGGGGGAGGGTGAGAAAGGAGCGACCAGAGTATAATTTGGGAGATGTACTGTGATCAGGATGCACATGGGGGACTTTGATAGGGAATGAGTGTGAGGGATTGTGACAGGAGATGTGCGTGAGGCAAAGTAAAGAAATACTAATGGGGTATAGGGACGAGGATGCATGAGGCAGCAGTAAAGAATTATTAATGGGGTATTAGGACAAGGACTAGGGGGAGCAGAGGTAACGTAAAAGATTACTAATGCATTAACAGGAAAAGGGATGGAGTGGCAGGATTAATGTAATGGAATACTAATGGCTTATAGGAATGATGATTAGGGGGAAGGGGTAATGTAATGAATTACTAACAGGGGGATTCATGGGTAATCTAATGGACTACTAATGGGGTACTGGGATGAGAAAGAGGGAGGCTCGGTAATGAAATTGATTACTAATGGGGTACTGGGAGGAGAAAAAGGGAAGCTGGGTAATGACATTGATTACTAATGGGGTATGGGTATGAGGAAGAGGAAGGTGGGGGTAATGTAATGGATTACTAATGGGGTAGTATAAGGAAAATATAATGGATTATTATTCGAGTTCCCATCTCAGGAAGACGGAGGCTGGAGGAATCGTGATGCATTGGGAATGGGGTACCGAGATAAGGAAGAAGGAGGCAGGGGTAATGTAATTGATTTTGATATGGGTACCACAAAATTGAAGAGGTAGTCTAGGAGAAGGAATGTGATGGATTACTAATGGGGAACTGGGACGAGAAATAGGGAGGCGGGGTGACGTAATTGATTACTAATGCGGTACCAGGTAGAGCGAGGATTGGGTAATTTAGTGGGCTATTAATAAGGAAGAGGGAGGCAGGGGTAATATAATTGAATACTAATGGGTTACTGGGACAAGAGACATGGAGCCAGATGTAATGTAGTGAATTAATCTCAGAGTACTGGGACAAGACAGATGGAGGTAAGGTAATGTAATGGATTACTAATGTGGAATTGTGGTGAGGAAAGAGGCAGAGATAAAACAATGGATAACTAACAAAGTACTGGGGCGAGGAAGCAGGAGGCAGGGTAATGTAATGGATTTCCAATGAGGTGCTGGGACAGGGAAGCGAGAGGTAAGGGTAATATAATAGATCACTATTGGGGTACTGGGACGACAAAAAGGGAAGCTGGGGGTAATATAAACAAGCACTAATGTGTTACCAGGACAAGGTGGGGGGGGGGTAATGTAATGAATTACTAATTGGTACTGGGTTGAGAAACAGGGAGCTGCACATATTTTAATGGATTACTCATGGGGTAACAGGATGAAGAAGATGAAAGCAGGGTAATGTAGTGAATTACTGACATGGTATTGGAATGAGGAAGAGGGTGGCAGGGTAATCTAATTGATTACTAATGGGGTGTAGGGATGAAGGTGAGGGAGGCACTATTGGGGTATTGGGGTATTGGGACGAGGAAGAGGGAGTCAGTGGATCTGTAATGGATTACTAATTGGGTACTAACACATAGAGAAGAGGTGGCGGTGGAATGTAAAGAATACAAATGGGGTACTGGGTCAAGAAACAGGGAGACAGGAATAATGTAATGGATTACTCATTGGGTACCAGTATGAGGAAGATGGAGGCAAGGATTGTAATGGATCACTAATGTGATACCCGGATGATGTAGTTGGAGATGACGTAATGTTACGGATTATTAACATGGTACTGGGATGAGGAAGAGGGAGGCTGGGATATTGTAATGGATTACTAAAGGGGAAACGTGATGAGGAAGAGGGAGACAGGTTAATGCAATGCATTTCTAATGGGGTACTGGGATGAGGAAGAAGGAGGCATGGGTAATGTAATGGATTACTAATGGGGTAACATGACAATGAAGAGGGGAGCAGTGTAATTTAATTGATTATGAATGGGATACTGTGATAAAGAAGAGGGACCAGGGGTAATCTAATGGATTATTCAAGGGGGCCACAGGGTAAGGAAGAGGGAGGCAGGGGTAATGTAATCTACAAGGAAGACAGAGGCGGGGTAATACTATGGATTATGAATTGGATGCTGGAACAAGAAAGACTGAGGTGTGGGGTACTGTACTAGAACGAGGAAGAGGGAGGTGGCGGTAATGGATTACTAACGGAATACTGCGACAGGAAGAGGGAGGCAGGGGTAATTTATTGAATTACTAACACTGTACCGGCCCAAGGAAGAGAGAGTCAGCAGTAATGTAATTGAATACTTACAGGGTACTTAGACAATTGTAACGGATTACTCATGGGGTACCGGGACACAGATGATCAAGTTGGGGTAATGTAATGGATAACTAAATTGGAACTCGGATGAAGAGGATTATTAATGGGGTGTAGGGATGAGGAAGGGGGAGACAGGGTAGTGTAATAGTTTTCTAATGGGGTCCTTGGATGAGGAAGAAGGGAGGCAGGGCTGTAACAGTATGGATTACTAATGTGGTCCCGGGATCAGGAAGAGATAGGTGGGGATAATGGAATGGATTACTAATGGGGCATAAGGAAGAGTGAGGCAGGAATAGGGTACTGGGTTGAGAAACAGGGAACTGGGTGTAATGTGATGGATTACTCAGGCAGTACCAAAATGAGGAAAATGCATATCAGGCTTGGTCCTACCCCAAAAGTCAGGATAATGTAATAGATTACTAACATGGTACTGGGATGAGGAAGAGAGTGGCAGGGTAATGTAATGGATTACTACCAAAGAGCTGTGCTGAGGAAGAGGGACGTGAGGGTAATGTAATGGGCCACTAATGGGCGAAATCTGCCCATTGTACAGGAATTTGTTTAAGGATAGTATTAGTGAGACTGATCAGACCTGCAGCTCTAGATGTACTTAGCTTCCAGATGAGATTTAAGATGTCACCTTTCTCAATTTTCCAGGACCATGGCTCAACCTCTTCCCTATCTCGCTTTTTGTCATGGCGTGGTATGAGAGCAAATAGTTTGGAGAAGTGATCCACACAGCTTTCTTCTGTCAATGCTGACAGTTGCAGTGCTTCTTGAGGTGACCCTAGGGAGTTAATGAATTCCCAAGGTAATCAGGTGTTTTTTTTGCTTAGTGTTTTCAGCATAAATTCCATATAATATTCCATTGCATTACCCCACCACAATTTCCCTTGTGTCAGTACCCTGTTAGTAATCCATTACATTACATTACCCTGTCTCCCTCTTCCTCGCCCTGGTACCACATTCGTAATCCATTATATTACCCCCTCCTCCCTCTTTCTCGTCCCAGTACCCCCCAGGACCATTCCAACAAATTATGCAAACAAGAAAGGTCCCTTTATCATGGAAAAAAGGCTATCATTGTGCCCATATTCAAGAAGGGCGACAAATCGAATCCAAAAAATATTGCCCCATCGCCCTTCTCGACATTTTGGGGAAACTATTTGCCTCATTAGTCCTGGGCCATTTAACAAGCTGGGCAAATGAAGCAGGAATTTGAGATCCCAGACAACGGAATTCGTTAAGGGGGTTGGAACCTCGGTCAATCTCTTTCTGATGAACATCCCGAAAATGCAGGCACATAAGAGCAAAACCAAAATCTATGTAGCCTTGGTGGATCTCGAACAAGCATTCGATGGGATCAACAGGGAGAGATTGTGGGAAAAATTAAAGACCTTTGGGTGTCCAAACAAGCAATTATTAGCGACTAGGGAGCTCTACCCCGTGACATGTAAGTTTGTATGAACATGAGGGGAGAGCTGACTAGTGAAATAATTACCCATTGAGGTCTCAAGCAGGCAAGCAGGGCTGCCCACTGGGCCTTCCCTCCAAAAATCAATGGCGTTCCTATACCTTGGGTCCTATACGCTGATGTTATAATCCTAATAGACAAATCACTTATAGGTCTCCAGAGAAGACTAACATCTCTGGAATCCTATATTAGGATTAATGATCTGCGTATTAACGCCAAAAAATCAAATCAAAGGTAATGATAATAAATGCAGCAAGAGGGGTCCAGAAATTCAAATGGAGCATAGGGAAAGAACCGCTTTATAAAAATCGAGATTATGATATATCTGGGTGTTTGTATAAACCAGAGCATGGTGGAAACGCTGTGGGCCCTAAACTTGAGGACAAAAGTGAAAAACCTGGCAGCACAGGGCTGAAGACTCCACAACAGATATGGAAGATTCTCGATGATCCCAATTGTGTCTTTTTATAATATGAAGGTCATACCTATTTTATCATACGGTGCGGAAGCTAGATTAAACCTCCCTTGGCAGTCTTGGGAGGTCCTAGAGGGAATATTCTGGAAAAAGGTCCTGAACTTGCCTAAGGGTCTTCCCGGCGCGGTGATAGGATTTGAATTGGGACTCTATTCAATCTATGCAGTGAGCCTTTGGAAACCTCTATCCCTGTTTTGGAAAAGCTTAATCCTAGACTCTGTCCCACCTTTACAAATCTTGGGAACTATTCCGGTCAGAGAAACATAAAAACAGAAGACCTAGGGCCTCATTACACGGAAGGCGGTAAGGGTTAACGGTCACCGGTAATGGTACCGGTGACCGTTAACCCTTACCGCCTTATTACGAGGTCCCTTTGCGGGTAGGTACTTTAACGCCTGCTTTTTGCAGGTGTTAAAAACCAACCCGCAAAGGAACCTCAGTGCTAATTACGGCACCGCAAATCTGCAGTACCGTAATTAGCACCTTCCCCATTCCCATTATGCCCTATGGGGCAAAAATGGGAATGGGGAAGGGCAATGGTGGAAGGGGGAATTACTGCCCCGCCAACCTTGAAATAGGGCGGTAATTCCTCTTTCCACCAAGGCGGTGCCGGTATTTTACCGGCATGAACCATGGCGCTAATAGCGCCATGGTTCACCGCCTACCGTGTAATGAGGTCCCTAGTCACTAATCCAGAGGAACTCATGTAAACTGATGAGAGACTATCACAGAGAAACAAGATCTGTAAGGTCTCTGCCAATTATCTGATTAAGTTCCTATGTAAAGAAATCAAGAATACAATTCATGCGTATGCGCATGAATCTATTTGAAATCAAGGAAATCCTTGGAGCTCAAAGGCAAATTGAGAAATCTAAAATGTTGTGTAGATATTGTGTCCAAACAAATGTGGTGGAAACCTTGAAGCATATGATTGTTTACTGCACAGGGTTGACTGACTATAGAACGATGTGTATGGGGACATTTGTAAATGAAGCAAGCACCCTGACTCGGGAGGAATGGTGGCTCATGTTGAGATTGGAGGAACATCATTCCCTTGTGTTTGGAGTGGATTTTTGAACAAAATATTTGAATCAAAAAGAAGATTAAACTAAGGCTGACACACATAAGTGTAAACATGAACCAAATGTCGACTGAGAGAAAATTTAAATGATTTGGTATTTTAAAGTGTCCGATACCATAGCTGATATATGGGAATCGTGGGATATTTTAAGCAGTAGATAGTAAGTAAGTAGATAGAAATTCATACTCAAAGTTATGTTGAAATGTTTAAATGGAAATGATTGTGAAAATGAGTAAAATGGAAAATGTTACGGTACATGTAAAACAATTTCTTAAACAATAAAACAACAAAAAATAAATACAAATAATGGCATACTGGATCGAGAAGCAGGAAGCCAGAGTATGGGGTACCAGGAAGGAGGAGGTTGGAGGTTGGGTAATGTAATTGATTGCTAACGTGATACTGGGATGAGGAAGATGGAGGCGGGCAGTAATATAATAGATAACTAAAATGGTACTGGGATGCAGAAGAGGGAGGCTGGGATAATGTAATTCATTTCTAACAGGGGACCCAGATGAGGGAGGAGGTGGTTTGGATAATGTAATGGATTACTAATTAGGTACTATGAAAGATGAAGAGGGAGGCAGGTGTAATGTAATTGCTTATTAACAGGATATTGGAACAAGGAAGCAGGACCAGGGGTAATGTAACAGGGTACCGAGGTGCGGAAGTAATGTAATCAATTACTTATGGCATACTGGTACAAATGTGGTGAGTGACTTTTGCGTGTGGCTATTAGCTATTAGCCTAATTTTGAACCCTGGTATAGGGATGGTCTTAACTAAGAGCAGATATTCAGTAATGTAAGGGTGCCAAAGAAGGAAGCTGACACAAAGGTGGCATGATTTTGGGTAAAAACCTGTATTTCTCGAATAGAACAACCTATCTGTCCCTATCTCTAAAATGTTCCCCTGCCTTAAACTCATACTAAAGAAATTGTCAGAATGTCCGTCCAATCAAAGTTCAACCATCCTGTGTCAAATACTACCCTAAACCTCACACTTTAATTAATGGATACACTAACAGAAAGTTCCTTCTTCAGGAGAATGGCTCCCTTCTCCTGCTTCTTGAACAGTGCCCAAAGAAAGTTCTCTTACAACAGAAATGCCAGGGGAATGACTCCCTTGCCCTGGCTTATGGGTTTCACACAGTCTTTATGCAATTTCACATCCAGGAGAATGGCTCCCTTCTCCTGGTGTAGATTTACACAGTTTCCAATACAACCAGGGGGAATGACTCCCTTCTCCTTGTGTCTACAGTACAACTGTCAGCCCAGGACCAAGAGAATACTCCCCTTCTCCTGGTATTACTTGATACAGCTGACCACAAGACCAGGGGGGGATTGACTCCCTTCCCATGGCGTCTTCAACACAAGTCCTGGGTCTGTACCAGGAGACTCCCTTCTCCTGGTGTTGTTTGGTTCAGTTCACAATACGGCCAGGGGGAATGACTCCCTTCCCCTGGCGTCTTTCGCAGAGCTCTTTGTCCGGTACCAGGAGACTGACTCCCTTCTTCTGGTATTGCTTGGAAGTTCTTTCTCACTGTTGGGGTCCCAGACCCTTCCCTGGTGGCCAGTGGTTTACTCGTTACCACTGCACCAAGGAAGATTTCCTCTGATGCTCTCTTTCTCACTGTTGGGGTCTCAGACCCTTCTCTGGTGGCCAATGGTTTCCTCATTAGCACTGCACTGAGGAAGATTTCTTCCGATACTCTCTTTCTCACTGTTGGGGTCTCAGACCCTTCTCTCCTTATGCCCATTAACATCCTTGCTAATACTGGGTTGGGGAAAAGCCACCTTAGCCTCTGAGTCAACCCCTGGGTCCCCTCCGATTCGTGTGCACTTCCGCTTACCTCTTATGTGGCTCTGGTACGTTACTGGGACTTCCTGGGACTGGGACACACTTCTAAGGCTCTGTGGGCTTCTCTCCTCTGCACCCATAGCATCTTCCTGACTTTGGGATTCAGTCTGCCTCCAATCGGCGGTTGATGAACTTCTTTTGCGTCCTTTTGCCACTCTCTGCTTTTCCCCTGTCATTGGCATTTGAATCACCCATGTTGGAGAATTCAAACGCTGTCTGCTTACCCCAATAGAACTGGATACCTCTGTACCTACCACCGCTGTGCTTCTTTTTATGGTTGTATTCGGCTCTGTGGTCTGGCTTGACACATCTGATAGTACTTTGTTCCTTTTTATACATTATATCCAGTTCCTCCAATGCCGATCGCAAAAGTCATTTGTGTTTGCCAATGCTACAATCTTCCCGCCTCCTCTGGGCCAACTCCTACCAAGAGAATGAAAACATTTGTGTCTCTGGTGATCTTCTTCATCCTGGTACCTTCTCCATTTAAAGGTTCCATGTGTTACAATCGGTCAAAAATTGCTGTTTACACAAAAGGATGTGGTTTTGCCGCTGCAATCCATGTAATGGATGCAGGGGACACCCACGCAACCCCCGCTCCCATTTAATGTTATAATGGGTACACCTTTACCGGGTCAAACCACAGCATTATTGCCGCAATTTATTTTACATGGAACTTTTTTGCTGCAATTTTGTTACTGCACACCCATTTAACAAAGGAGTGGTTGGCGCGAGTCCTCTAATCTTCCTCTTCCTAGACCTGTTGAAAGCAGCGTTAGCCACAGTTACTAGGTCTGCTTCATAAGAGAACGGAAGGTAGCAATAACATGCAATGCCATTATTAGCATAACCCTCCATAGCTCTTACAAGTTTTGGGGCCTCAAGAATGAGAGTGTGAGGGAGTTCACATATGAGACAAAAGCCTCAGAGGTATTTGATGTTATCGTTACCCTGTTAGGTTGGGGTTTAGAGCGGTCTTTCTCCAGAGCACTGTCCTTGTCACCAAGAGAGGAGTCCATCTTCATGAGGTCCTCTCGGGTGTTACCACCCCTAGGTGGCCTCACCTCCCTAGCATCGAGGAAAGAGGCGCCCCTCTAGGTGATTCGTCACAGTACACACTTTCCACAGTAGTAGGCCACAATAAGAAAGGTAGATATTGTTGTCACTTATTATAAAGTAATGAAACCTACTATATAGACTTTCCCTAATATATGTGTATGTGTAGATGTAAGAAGTTGTTCACATTTTGTATTATGTATTTTTATTTACCAGTTTTTTGCAGATCTGCTTAGCAACGTAGTAAAGATACATTATTAGTTCACATTCTCGGGAGGATAGGTCAGCGGCAACATGCTCACCTTGGAAGCAAGACGACACAGAGCAATGCAGGTTCGATCCCCCGGCAATGGATGCGGGGGACATCCACGCAACCCCCGCTCCCATTTAATGTTATAATGGGTACACCTTTACCGGGTCAAACCACAGCATTATCGCCGCGATTTATTTTACATACAACTTTTTTGCTGCAATTTTGTTACTGCACACCCATTTAACAAAGGAGTGGTTGGCGTGAGTCCTTTAATCTTCCTCTTCCTAGACCTGTTGAAACGAGGGTTAGCCACAGTTACTACGTCTGCTTCATAAGAGAACAGAAGGTAGCAATAACATGCAATAACATGCAATGTCATTATAAGCATAACCCTCCATAGCTCTTACAAGTTTTGGGGCCTCAAGAATGAGAGTATGAGGGAGTTCACACATGAGACAAAAGCCTCAGAGGTATTTGATGTTATCGTTACCCTGTTAGGTTGGGGTTTAAAGGGGTCTTTCTCCAGAGTATTGTCCTTGTCACCAAGAGAGGAGTCCCTCTTCATGAGATCCTCCCGGGTGTTACCACCCCTAGGTGGCCTCACCTCCCTAGCCTCGAGGAAAGAGGCTCCCCTCTAGGTGTTTTGTCACAGTACGCACTTTCCACAGTAGTAGACCACAATAAGAAAGGTAGATATTGTTGTCACTTATTATAAAGTAATGAAGCCTACTATATCGACTTTCCCTAATATATGTGTATGTGTAGATGTAAGAAGTTGTTCACATTTTGTATTATGTATCTTTATTTACCAGTTTTTTGTAGATGTGCTTAACAATGTAGTAAAGATACATTATTTGTTCACATTCTCGGGATGATAGCTCAGCAGCAACGTGCTCACCTTGGAAGCAAGACGACACAGAGCAACACAGGTTCGCTCCCCGGTCCGTGCTTAGAAACCTCTGGGTATTAAGCATGTTATAAATAACCTATCATATCATATCATTGAATGTGTTTATACGTAGTTACAATGAAGATGAATAGTCTGGGAGAGTCCTGGACCATCTACTAGAACTCACTACTACAATGATGACGCTCAATGAGGCCAAAACATGATTGGGTTGCTTGTGGTCTTGTGCAGAAGGCATGTGACCAAGCAGTTTGGCCTGAACTGCCCCTTTGGGGCAGGACCAAACATGATTTGTACATGGTCTTCCCCTTTCTGTAATGGCTTCGCAGGCAAAGAACGATGGCCCGGTGCATTGCACAGAGCAATGCCAGAAGCTGAGATTAATTCTGAGCATTCCAGCTACCAACTCTTTTGTTTTGCTGTAGTAATCCAAAATGGGACGGGTTTGCCCAGAAGTAGGTCCCATGCCTGCTGGGCCTAGAGTTGCAAGGTACTCCTCACTGATGAGGCCCAATGTTGCTGAAACGTGTCCGGGGTTGCTTGTGCTCTCATGCAAAAGTGATGTAACCAATCAGTTTGGGATGGACTGCTCTTTTTGGGGTGGGACCAAGCCTAATTTACATATGCATCTTCCCCTTTGTGTAATGGCTTACAGGTGAAGAATGATGGTCTGCAGGGTTGCCCAGAGCGTTGCCAGAGGTTAAGATTAATTCTAAACCTTTCAGCCATAACCTCTTTTATTTTCCTTTAATTCTATCAATCACATAATTTGGATAAACATATGTGACATGTTTAATGCTAATCCTCAGGTAGAAGGTTCATACATAGTGAATAATACTGAGCTATATAGACACTATTCATGTAATTAGTTCAACAAAGAATATGCTAGAGGTATAGCTAATAGACGTGTACAAAGATCTACTCAGTGAGCTTAAAAGAAGGCAGACATGTTTTTGTGCTCAGGTTTGCGATAAGGACCTACGACACACGTTTTCAAGGTCCGAACTAGAGTCTCTCAAAAAACTGTTCTACTTCAAATTCAGTATTTTGGTGAATCAGTATGAGGAAATAATCATATAAGGCAGTTAATTGTGTGCTGTCAGTTTCTCTTAATCACAGTGGTAAGATTTAAGATGTCTCCTTAAGAGTGAACATAAGGGAAAGGTCCCAACATTGCCTAGTTACTTTACAGTACTTAAAAGACATTGCGCGCACCGTGAAGTACGAAGAAGTACTGTTTACTGGTGCTGGTTCCTGGTCATTCCTTCCACTGCTGCTGGACTTTTATGTGCTTTCCCATTATAACGTGCGGCGAGATCGTATCAGGAGGATTGCTTTAAAAGCAACACCAAAGTACTGCAGCTCCTTTAAGAAGTAAGAAGAAGATCTTTGGGTGGGTGTGTTTCGTTTCAAACAGCCTAAGCCTTGCCCCTAAAAAGTACTTTGTACTTTCAGGCTTGCTGGACTGGTGGCTTTGCCCCCTGAACTCTGTAGTGTTTGTAGCCTATAAATACCCACAATCCAGCACACTCGCGCGCGCACCGTGAAGTACGAAGAAGTTCTGTTTACTGTTCACGGTGTGCGGCGCAAGTGCGAGTGCTGGCTGATTTAGTGAAGGTAAATGCCCACGCACATTGGCCCTGGTTGACGGTGAACTTGAGTCCAAAGGGTTCTGTTAAAGTCTTTGGATGGACCTGAATTAGTATCTCATTTTGTCACATCCATTATTAATTTTGTATTTTTTTCCTGTTTTTATTTTTGGTTGAAATGATCAACTGACATACTGACATACTATTGTACTAATTTTGTTATATAACATTTCTGTGGATTTTGATATTGCTTTGCATACTTATTTATTTGAGATTTGTATTTGTTTGTTTTTAAAAACCATACATGTCTGCCGGCTCCTATACTCTAAAAACAGGGATGCCGCTCAATGCGAATGCGGAGCAGGACGAACGATCTGTGGCCCTAGAGACCAGAAAACAAATGCACCAGCCCCCCAAATCTAAAATAGGAGGCTTACAAAAAAGAAAGGAACGTTCGGTTTCCCTAGCCTCCGATATACGCCAATTTTGTATTGGTGATCTATCAACACGTGAACGAACAAAAAGCGCAAAACCTCACTATTTCGGGCCTAAGCTGACATACAATTAGAAAATCATTGACTTTACTGCCATCTAATACAGCTAATAGTATTAGTAATATTACACCTAATCAGCAGTGCCAGGTTAACGCTGCCGATATTCAGTCAGATTTAGGCTCAATCAATGTGGTTCCTCATATCTTAACTGAAACAATTCTTAACACAGCTTCCGACATACCATGCTCGACTTTCATCCCCACTAGCACTCAACTGCAAGTATCCTTAGGAGCCTTAGATGAACCTGCTCTAGGACTGGTTAAAGAAACTTCGGATCTAACCATGCTTTCTGCATGTAACAGTGGTGAGTTGATTACAACACAGCAAGTGGCATTGGAAAAAGATATTGAACCATCGATCGGACCTGTACCACTCTGCACTGTTCTGGCTCAACAAAATCTATGTGTAGCGCATGAGGCCATGACTATTGCAGGTGAGATAGATGAGGGCATGATTAGTTTCATGAACACATCTAATACCACCTGCGTAGATGCCAATGATGTTATGTATATCTGCTCCAATACAGGTGACGTGTCCCAGCTTGAACAAGATAGAATAGCTATATCTCAAAAAGTGTGTATCCCAAGCACACAATACCTCTGAATTCTGAACCTGTGGCGATGGGGATAACAACTCCGTCTAACGAACTATCCAAATCTCCAGCTATGTTTGACAAATCCTCAGCCTGCTCATCTAGCCACTCGGCATCTTTCATCGCGCCCACCCCTCGAAGGACAAGGTTTGATGAGCGCCCCTCTGATCATAACTTCTTCATAAATGGCCTGCGAGCTGGTCGTCCCTCCTTTCCGGAAGCACCAGCTCTCAACAACACACTAAGTGCCATGAACACAGCTCGTATGACAAAAGTAAGACTATATGAGGTTCTAGAAACCAAAATGAATGATCAAACGGAGATACTGCACCATTTACTAAGAAAAGGGGCAAGAGCCCCTGATGTAGTTCAACCGACTGGAGTGGTGCCCCTTCCACTGACATCTAAAACTCTTGTGGCTCGCAACACAGCCTCGCAAACTGATTGCTGCGATGATCATCTAAATACACTGCAAATCGGACAAATGTTGCAGCAAACACTAGGGTCAGTGGAACCACTGAGGATTGGAAAAAAGCCTCTCCAATGGCACATTGGATACTCAAAATCCCTAACAAACGCACACAAATGAACTTTCAAAAAAATACAATTCGCCCAGGCAAAATTAATGAGAATGTTGAAATGCCTCAAACGAAAATATCAGCTCTGACCACTAGTTTAATAAGTGCGAGAGACATGCATAATGCTAACTCATTGATTGTTGCGGATCAACCATGCCTCAAACAAGCCAAACCTTCAGAGCAACAACTCACTTTAAAATTGACTAATCCTTTCTCCCTAATGGGGAAGACCATGATGAATGAGCCAGCGAAAAGGAAGAAAAACGTGCTGCCAGTTAAACGTAAACATTTGAAGCATCCAACAACGAAAAAGGCTTGTTTAAAAACCCTTATTCCAGATAAGAGCAAAACACAGGGCCCAGCTGCAATACAAATAGGTCAGTCTAATATAAATCAACAACCAAACGTGAGCTGCCCCCAAGAGCATGAGCCCCTGAATACCTTGGTAGCTCTAATATCTAATCCTGACACACGGGACAGCGAGCTATCTTTTCAAAAAGAGCACCAAAGTGCCACTCTGCATTCTGGTCCTTCATTAGAAGAGATAGGTCAAGAAATTACGAAGACTATAACCCTCCATCTTGCCCAAACGTCTGCACCACTTGCTTCAAACTTGAAAGAAGTTATGCATTCGACAACTGGCCGAAACCAAACTCTAACTCCACTGTCCCAGTCTAATCAACTCAAGTCAATTCATCAATACATCCTTCCTTAGAAGAGGTTCGAGATGAAATTAAGGGAGCGCTATCACAGTATTTTGCAAAAATTACTGTGTTCTCTGCCACCAAAGAAAAAGATGCACCTGTCCAGCTTAAGGACGACAAAGAACAAATGAATTCCATGACAGAAACCTCTAACAGACAGGATTTGGGTGACGAAATCAGAGTCGATAGCACGTAATATTTTGCAAACTAAAGATGCCTTGGGATCTCTGATAACAATCCAACAGTCATCCACATCCATGCCAGATGTATCCCATTTTTTGAAAGGACCTATGACCAAACAGGACGACAGGGCCTCATTGATACCAAAGCATCAAATAACAAAAACACCCCTTGGCCCAGAATCTATGGGACTTGGTCGACAGGCCCCTGTTAACGGAGCCTATTCACACTGCCACCGCTTGGTGATGTCTTGTCACCCCCATCCATTTGTCAAATATGACTTAAATCGCATGAGTGTGTTGAATATCTGTGCTGAAATATCAACTCTTCAGGATTTATCAAGCACAGATATTGGCCTTGTAGAATTCATCAGCCATAGTGACCTATCTAGGGTCAGGTTATTCATGCAATCAGGAATTACGTTGAATGCCTTATGGCTAGCCAGTGCTGAGTTTTACAGCCTGGGATTTGTCATAACTCAAGACTTAACCCCAGAGATGTTTACTTCTTCATCCATCCCAGTTTCTAGACCCTATCCGGACACCATGAATATTTCACAATCCAATCATGCGAACAGGAACCCATCCATGGACTCCAATTTCCAACAACATAACTCATAACAAGGCAAGACAAGTAAACACATCAAATTGATCTCCTGGAACACACCTAGCCATAAACATGTCTTAAATACACCAAACAAAGAACTTAAAGCCTTTGACATTGTTGTTCTCCAGGAGACATGGCTTGTGAACGAACCCGTATGGGATTCGTATTGCATTGTCAAAAATGTGTTTGGCTGCCCAACGGCAGGTCTTTTGATTGCAGCAAAAAAATCTTTGAATCTACGAATGGTTTCCTGTAAGTGTCCGTCGCCATACATTCAGGTAGTTAAACTATCCAAAGCGAATGTTGCAACGGCGATTGTCAATGTTAATTGGGGAAAGCAGCAGTTATCAGCAGAACTATTCTTCACATATATTTCCAATGTGCTTAATTCCCTAACCATGGATGCTACTATAAACCATACAATTCTTGTGGGTGATTTAAATTTACATCTTCATCTGTCCCATGAGTCACAGTGGATACAACTGATGAAGGACAGAAATCTCATGATGCTCAATGGAGCCATACCGGGTGACATACTGGCAAAGGCAACATGGTATAGGGAATCATCAACAGCACATTTGGATTACATATATGCAGATATTGCCCTGATGGATGCTGCAATCTCTTTGACAGTCTGTGGAACCGACCTAAGTGATCACAGTCAATTATGCTTAATGTGGAATTGGCTAAATTGGTCCCAGCCTGCAAAGTTAAATATACAACAGAACTTGCGACTCATTGAGTCTAATCAGGCAGGGAATCACATTAAATGGACTGATCATAAGCTCATATTGTTCAATCAGACTTTGGAAACTGAGCTAGGAACATTGCATGACAAGGAAGGGGGTTGTTATATTCATGCAATGCAAATGTTTCATAGAAGGGGGCCCAGTGGACGCCAGTATGATTTCAGGAACACTCATGCCTTTGACCTAGAGCTTAAAATAAGGAAAGCCCAGCTACGTAGAGATGTACGACATCTGTCTCTAGATCTTTCGAAAAAGAACATTGATCTGATAAAGTCGGTTAAACAACTTTATAAGAATTGGTGCCGGGTGCGGCGAATTGTGCAATACCAAAAAGACAGAGAACGAATGCTAACCCAGATTTGTATTAAATCAACTGTTGGCATATGGTCTCCACTTAATGAGGCTGCGGCTTCGCCTCAAAGCGCCATGCAAACCAATCCAATTCCAGAAACATGTTCGGAATACTATACTGGCCTCTATCGGACCCCCTTTCCACTGATCAAAACAAACTGGTCAGTTCTAAAGATGTCCTCATGCTTTCATTTTGACATGGATGACATATTACATTGCATCTCTAAATTGAGCAGGTCGCGTGCAGCTGGGCCAGATGGCTTACACAACTTGACAATAAGACAGAATCCAATTAGATGGGCAGTCATTTTGCATAATATCTTTCAACATACGTTACAGACTGGCAAGGTACCCGTATCCTGGAAAAAGTCTATTATAGTCCCAATATATAAAAAGGCCCGAGGTCTGATCCAAGATCGTATCGACCAATTGCACTCTTGGCTGTCCTGGTAAAATCTTTGCGCGCCTACTACTAGCTGCATTTAATATGTGGATAACCAAAAAACAGCTGAGGGATGACTTTCAAACTCGGTTCATAGCTGGTCTTGGCACATCAATAAATCTCATTACTTTGAATTCTGTTATAGATGTCCACAAACAACGAAGACAGCCAATCTTCGTGGCCTCCATTGATTTTCGAACTGCGTTCGATGGAGTGTCACGAGAATCGCTGTTCAAGAAGCTTTTGGACAAGGGCTGTCCCTGGTCTATTTTGCAATGGATTATTCAGCTACACTCCGAGACGACCATCCAAGTCCACCTACGTAGAGATGGCTTGTTATCTGCTGACATCAAAACAGACCGGGGTCTGAAGCAGGGGTGCCTTTTAGCGTCCGCAGTTTTTAACTTTTTTATTTCAGACATAGGTCTTGGCTTCAAGGGTCTGAACACTGATGCACCAAGACTAAGGGGCATCCCGATAAATTGGCTTCTTTACACTGATGACATGGTGCTCATGTCAAAGACACCTCATGGCCTTAAAGCCATGCTGAAGGCGCTCAATGGATATGCTCAATCCAACTGCATATCTATCAATGCAACTAAGACACAAATTATTCAATTTGGAAATCCTAGGCAGAGATGTCGAACATACTTGTGGATATTACAAAATAGCACCTTGAGTATTGTCACAACATACTCTTATCTGGGTATTTTGATAACCAAACATCCTACTGATCTACCGTATGAGGAAGCCAAGAAGGCCAAACTACACAATGCCATATCTCAAGCCAGAATCATCAGTGCGAAATTTTGCAAATTCTCGATACACCCTTTGTTAGCCTATTATAAACAGAAAATGACACCTATCTTGCTATATGGAACCGAAACTAAAAAATGGCGTCTATATGTCTACTGGGCTAAAATCAAAGGAGCTTATTGGAGAAAGATGCTACACTTACCCAACTCTGAGCAGCTCCCATTAATCCGCTAAGAGTTGGGACTGATATCCCTGCATGGCAGATATAAGTGGCTATGGTGTTCCTTGTATCGCAAGCTCATAATGGGCGAGCTGCAAAATGGCCTAGCTCGTCTCATGGCAGACTATGTCGCAGAAGAAGTCCATGATGACTTTATAATAACATGGAGGCTCAGAGTGTTAAACTTGCTTAGCGACGCTGACCATATCCATGCAACTATTGATCAATAATCCCTGTAAAACCAAGGAAAAGATGTGGCAATATGATTGGAACCAGACATATGCACAATGCACATAAATCTGTCCAATATGCGATAATTAATTTTCTCAAAGCTGTAAAATTATAGAATGTTATGTTAAGATTGCATATATACATTATTTGTGGTCATAATCGGGACTGATTGTTGGAGCCCGATCATCTTAATGGAATGTCTATTCATTCAATTCTCACTTTTCTTTTTGTTAAATTTATGTGTTACTTACTTAATGGAAATGAATAACTTTTACAAAGTTTTTAAAACAAAGAGTTAAAAATGTGAAATGTGAATGTTGAAAGGTTGGAAACATTTATTTTTCTATAGCCAAAACAACAATAAAAAATAAAAAAATAAAATAAAAGACATAGGGGACTAGAAGTCTGTTGTAAGTATATAGGTAAGAAAATATGTATGATTAATGCAGATTGGGTGGAGTTGGTCATAAAGTAATAGTACCACGCTTCAATAACAAAGCTAAGTAGCCCAGGTGCAGAGATGAGTGAGCAAGATCGAATGATAGCTCTCTCAACTGAGCATAGGGGTCTTATTCTGGCCCATAGTGCAAATCTTTAATTTAGCATATCTACATAAGCCATGATTGTCAACCATGCCTTGATTTCTGTGCCACTAAGACACTGGATGACATACATTTTCCCCAAGGTTTGTGATTTGGAGAGGGTAGCCGCTATGAAATGACCTGCAGAGTCCAGCTGAGTCTTAGAAGTGAGGAGTGAGCAGTGTTTTTTCTATTGCAGTTTACTGGGGAGACCCCCGGCCGGCCCATAGAGTCAGGGTTTGCTCCAGAGTACTTTAAGACAAGATAGCTGCACCTTGAGATGGATGGCGTGCAAGGTTTTCTTACTCCAACACCAATCAATAAGGACAACTCAATGGTTTGGCAAAGGGGAGTCCGTTTAATGACAAGTACAAAAAACGGGGAAACATGGAAATCAACAGTGATGCGATAGTCCGTCTTGCTTCAACTCCCTCGAACTTCATACAACACATAACTTTTATACTCAAAACGTGTCATAAACTGACGTTTAACAATCAAATGTTAACATGCAATTCTATTGGTTAGGAAAAGGTAACTTTAATATAGGTGCTATATCTGTATATGGTAACGGAGTGAGGGGATTGGGTAGAGATTGTCAGGTGGGCATCTAAGCCCTTCCTTAAAAAATGACTACTGTAGACGTCACTTAAAGTACAACGTCTCATTGGTTCTACTAACGATAGGACCCCAGCTTATTTGGTCCATTGTGATTGGGTTGGCATCAACCCCATGCATAAATCTCCACTTTGCTTAGCAGCACGCAGAACGGTCAACCAGGTGCAGGGTGTCCCCCAATTCACCCTGCCTTCCTTCAAACAATCATCACATTATGGGCTATGTGTCAATTAGTTCACTGTGGTTGGCCTCGAAACTGCATCTTCTTGTCTCTAAAAAGTTCTGAAATCTCTGTCTGGGCAGGTGCCAAGCGTAGGTATGAATCAGTGCCTTTTCTAGCTTGGGTGGTCACATGAGACCACACCATTGATTTGCCTCGTTTCTTTCAATTTGTGCATTTGATTTTCGTTTCACCCACCACCTGCCTTCGCCTTCTTATCTCGATTCTTCAGAGGCAGGATATTTTGTTCTTAGCTTCAATTAAAAGTAGCTACTGTTCATAGCTTCTATTGATGTAACCTTGGCTTCCCTGGCACAAGCTGTCTCTGCCGAGTTTCGATTCAGCTTCCTTTCCTCGTGTCCGACCTATAGTAACCTGGGTCGGTTCTACTTTTTAGTGCAAAATGGACTAGCACTTATACAATGTGCTTCGTTTTGAGGTAGATATGTATAGGTGGCGCTTGCCGCGGTCTATCTTCTACTAAGCATAGCAAGCCGCACTGTTTTCTTAGCTTTCTTGCGGTTACAAGCATATGTACAGGCATTAGCTGGTTGAATATCTTCATCCTGCTTACAACTTTAAGCTTCTTTGTATTCCAACATTGCTTTCTTCTTATAGGTTCATGACATCCTTATTCATGGAGTTTTGTCTTTTCGTGTCGTCCTTTGGTTGTCATTTCTTCTATGGGTGCGTTAGTCCAGTTCCTCGTGACGTCACCATTCGTCTTCCATTAAGAACTTTTTGGTTTCTTCCTGTACAGTACTAAAGCAGTCTTCATTTCATCTCATTTGCTGGTAGGGTTTTCTCAATGGGTACCTTACTGCCTATGGTTGTCTGGTTATTGGTACTTCACTAGGTATTGTTCTACTGATAGGCACTGGGCAGAGCCCTACTGCGGCTCTCTGCTGGTTTATGTGCTCCTCGTATGTCACATATCTCGGTGTGAATGTTCCTGGTACTTCAAAATGGGTGAATGGAGTAAAGGCTCTATTTGGGACCTCCTCTACAGCACCTTGCTTGTGGCGGAGCTAATATTTGCTGTGAAAACATTCAAAATCCTAGACTCACCACAGAGCGGTCGCGGAGTCCAGCTGAGTTTTATGAGTGAGGAGTGAGCAGAGTGAGCAGTGTTTTTTCTATTGTACCTTGCTGGAGGCGGAGCTAATATTTGCTGTGAAACATTAAAAATCCTAGACACGGAGTCCAGCTGAATCTTAGGAGTCTTTGGAGCTCTTGCCACTCCGAAAACATGGACCTGTGTAGTAACCTGCAATTGTCGACACGGAACAGAGGAAGATCTCTCCAACAACCGCTAACGGGTTTACAGATGTGCTGAGGGACCGTGGGAGCTGAACAGCCCAGAACCGCCCAACAAGAAGTCTGACTAGTGCTACGACACACGCTGCTGCAGAGACTCCTACTAGCGTATGCAAGGCTTGTTGGGGGGGCAATGAAAATCTGGTTACTCGGCTCTCGCTACACGCCACACATTTTAACTGTCGATGTGTCATTGTAACTGATTCTAATGTACTTAACCAACAAAAACTTATCACTGTGTATGACGGCGATGACAGCGCTGCCCTTGTAGGCTTGCAGTTGCCCCGCTCGATACAAGAAAAAGACCTGCTGGGCAAGTGTCCTTTCCTTCCCCCACTGCGAGTGCTGGCATGGCGAGCTGCTGAAACTCTACCACGCGATCGCTCGTTCGAACGCCTGCCGAATGATGGCCCTCTCTCTCCTCCAATCACTGCTACTCAAGGAATTCAGTGTCAGTCAACCATGATTGTTCGTGCATCTAATGATGAAACATTGAACTTAGACGATAAGTCTACTGAATCTGACGGAAAGCCTACAGCCCTGCCTGATTTAATCGGAATCTCTTCAGATGGGGCATTCGAGTTTGAAAACTCAGAAGCTCCAATGACAAATAGGATTCCGATTGACGATGAGGTGTTTTCTACCTTGGGAACACAAACAGAACTAAAGGGGGACTTACCATCTGCTCACTTAGAGGAAGCCCCGATTTTGGAACTGCCTTGTCAAGGGCCGCCCTCAAAAGAATGTGGCAAGTCCGGCGCACATCCCTCCGAGATGCTGGCTGACATGGAAATCATCATGGGATCGTTGGGACCGATAGTGACCCTACCGTCGGTACCTTTCCTTTTTCTGCCCCCAAATCAAGAATGCCTGTGCGCTTCGCCAGAAACAAATCAAAGAATGGAGAGGAGAAACTCGATTGAAGTCGTCAACAAGCTCCTTTACTACTTAACACAGATTAATACTGCACGTAGTCTGAAAAAAAAAATGAAGGGACAGTTGAAACAGCAAAGAGCCTCGCCGGAACTGACCAGAAATCAACTACAAAACCTGAGAGCTCCACTGAGACCAGGTGGCACAGTGGTGCCCTGAAACAGAGACGGATTGAAGATAGTGGTTCACCAGGAATTCACTGTTCCCAGCAAAGACACAACAAAACAGTAAAGCAAAAGGAGCCAACACAAAATGTGATTGATTGGACTGTGGACCTAAATGTAGTAAAACCAGTGAAAGTTGTGAGTGCATGCGTATTGGGGACTCAGCAGCGCTCAAGTGGGTCCTCGACAGATGACTCTTCCACAGAGTCCTCACTCATGGAACGAGATTACCCCAAAATACGCTGTGTTCACCACAGGGCTAACCCAAGGCAAAACGATCATAATCTGCACCAGGATGAAATGACTAAAAAAATCATTCAAGAGTTGCAACCAATCCTGATGTCTTCAATGTCCATGACTATCTCTCCTTTTATAAAAATGTACGAGCAAATGAAAGATAGTGTCAAAGACTTGACTACGTTGGTTGCTCTAATGAACTCTAAACTGGTAAACCTGGAATGTGATAATACACTTTTTAAACAAATGCCCCACAAATTAACTAATAAAATTGACTGCTCTCTGTCTGCGTTAGCAGATCAAAAACTCAACAACAGCGAGGATAAAAAGCTTCTTGCTGAAGTTGCAAAGGAAACGCTTGGGCTCTTGAAACATCAAAGGAGCAATCCCTCGATGCAAAAGTGTCAAAACGGAAAGGAACCTAGCAAACATATTCATTTTGAAATAAATAAAGCAAGGCCTAACATGTGTAATAAAGAAACCAACGCATATGTTGCCCGCCAAGAAAGTTCTGGAGGCGTGCAAACGGCCTTTGTAACAGAAGAGCTTGAAGTGAATGCTAATGGTGTACCAGTGTTGCAATTGGAGGAAGACATTTCCTCCTTTGCTGGTGCCCTTAAAAGTGTGAATCACAGTTAAAATAGGGCAAATTTAGACACGCAAACACCGTCTACGTCAACAGATGGTAAAAGCCTACATGGCACCTCACCTGTGATGGTCCAGGCTGGTCCGGAGGTCGATGGCGCTATTGATGGGCTGTTTTCAATCTTCAACGCCAGGACCAAGCAAGCCGGAAGTTCAGTTGGACTTAAACCAGTTCCAGTAAAAAAAAAAAAAAGAAAACAAAATAAAAAGAAATCTCGCATGATGAACAGCTCGAGAAAGTTCCTACGCAACATTAAGACTGTAAGTTTCACCTTAAATACAGATCCTCCTAGTGGTACAGGAAAAAAATCGGAAGAGAGTAAAGTCCCGGACAATACACCCACTCAAAGTGAAACAGCTGCTGAAACTCCTAGCAGCACTGAAATACCGATTAACCTGTTAGACTTGTCGACATATGAAGATGATGAACGGTTGGAGGGCATGCCTGACCACTGTGGTGGAGAACCCATGACTTGCACATGCCTTTGGAGGAAGTGCCTGCTAGCCGCCTGCCATTATGGAACTAAAAAAGGTCTGCAAGAGTGTGTACCCTGTCATTACCTAACAACGCAATTCAATCAAAGAGTTCAAAAGCAAGTAGTCCGTTGTTTATCACATTAGGAGAAGAATTGCTAGCAGGTGACCAGTGTTCCAGCGTGTCAGATTCTAGAAAATTGGAACCGGTCTTTGCAACAATCAATGCTAACAACAAGGCTCTTGTCGTCAAAGCTCGGAATGGTGCTGCAATTTCAAGGCCCCAGTAAGTTGACAAGGGTTCTGTCAACTTACATAAGGCCACTGATAAAGATCCAGAGCTAAGGCATAGAAACAACATTTCTAAAAATGACAAGTCAACTACTATCAAAAAACTGCACTCTAACTATTGCCTTGTTTTGGAGCGCATCCTATCAAGCAAGGACGGACTCATGTTGAATCGAAATAAAGTTTTACGAATGTTACACTACGTCCCAAGCCTCAGGACAATTGAGTCAAACGATATAAAAACTGTGGAATTCTTTAAAGAACCTCAAAATGCTGGAGTTAAATTACACATTGACTCAAGAATGTTATGCATCATCTTATTAGAGGCGGCATTTCAATGTGATTTGACATCTTTGAAGTCCAAATTGATCAGGACCACGAAATTCAAGATATTTGCAACAGTTCAAAGAGAACGCACGACTCAAGACAAAATACAATGCCCATCAACGAACATGGCGACAACTTCTGAGCAGGTGCAGATGAGCGAGTGGCCTCTCGGCTTATTAAAACAATCCCAGGATCTGAAATTGCCCAGAAGGAACACACTGAAAGTTCTAAGCTGATTCAGACTGTTGAACAGATTAAAATCACTTTTGGATGTGGTGTCATAACAACTGGAGATAATCAGGATGACGAGGGCACATGAAATGCATGTGAGGAATTAAACAATTGGAATAGGATTGCCAAAGCATTAGCTGGACAAAACTGAAGTTAACGCCAAAAACCAAAAACGAAGACTGTAACCACCCTCGGCTCTTGGAACACCTAAGGGATTTCACATTTGTTTCAATGTAACTGGCTGGACGGTTTGGACATAGCCTGTGCACAGGAAACCTGGCTTGTAGACTGCCCCATTCTTGATGAATTTGAAATTGCTATAAATCCTGGAATCAAAAAAGCATTGGGCAGACCTGGCAGGTCTTCTAACTTTTGTAAGAAAAAGCTCCAGCTATAAAATCATTGCATCAACAAACATCTCGGCATATATTCAAAGGACACTCGTGATGCTAGAAGGTGAAGCAAAATCTGGAAATGATCTCCTTCATATCATTAATGTATATTGGCAGCACAAAGCAACAGGCACATTAGCGTTCATTGACCAAGTAACAACTTTAATTGATGAAATTAACGAGGGAGAAATTTCACCAAAGTTCCTGCTATGTGGAGACCTAAACATCAATTGCTTGAGTGCGAAAAATGAATCACTTGAATGGCAACTTGGACAGTCTGAACATGGCGGCGCAATGGTGCGCCGAAATGGAAATCAGAAACATTTCTATGTTAGATGGTACCACAACAGGTGGTGTCCCAGCTAAAGCCACATGGAAGAGACTACAGCAGGAGTCAACACTGGACTATTTTTTTGTTTCCGAGTGCTTACATGCTCGTGTCGCAACCCTTCAGATGATACAAAAATCTGAGAGTGACCATAACTTGGTGATGATACGCATTGCTGCATTGGCTAAAGACTCCACTAGTTGGGGGAAACATGATATAGCCGTTGAATCCAGTAGGATTAGACTGAGGCTTGATGACAATGAGTTGAAGATGATCAAACAAGCTTACCAGAGAGAACATGGCCAACTTGAATATCAACATCCTCTCACGCAATTCACTGAGAAAGAACAAGGATTGCGAAACCCTGCGTTTAAACCTAAACACATTTTTGATCTAGAAGTGTTGAAACACAAACGAAAAATGAGAGCGGATAGTAGACTACGCTCCAAAACAGACAAAGCCCAATATATTGCATGAAAAAAACTCATAACACAGTCTTATAAGACGCCCTACAGTTCAACATGGTGTCTGAAAAACAGTGGACGACACACTATAATCAACTATATAGTAAAAAGGAAACATAGAAGAGCCCATGCTTCCCAATATGGACCGGTGGGACCTGATATTCGACAAAAGTGACATCCTAGACACCATCAAAAAAAATAAGCTTGTCACGCGCCCCGGGCCCCGATGGGCTGACCAATTTCACCCTAAAAGGAAATCCAGAGGAATGGGAAGATTTCTGTTACTCTCTATTCACGAAGATCGCTACCAACTGCGCTACTCCTGCATCATGGAAAAGCGCAATCATTGTGCCTGTGTTTAAAAAAGGTAACCCAAAGGACTATCCCCCGATTGCACTACTGGATGTGCTGGGGAAAATATATGCAACCCTTCTTCAACATCAGCTTCTGGAGCGGACTATTGCAAGTAACCACATCGACTTTAGACAAACTGGTTTTGTCAAGGGTGTGGGGTGTAGCCTGAATATTCTTGATCGTAAACATCATGAAAATGGAAGCCTTGAGAATGGGCGGAAAGGTCTATCTTGTCTTTATAGACCTGTTGCATACGTTCAACAGTATAGATCGTGAAATTCTGAGGACCAAACTGATTAAATTGAACTGTTCCCTAAGCCTTTTAATGGCTATCAAAGAGCTCCATACAAACACCGAAATCAGAATTAGGCTAGATCGATCTGGCAGACTTTCATCATCAATCCGAACGTACTGTGGTATAAAGCAAGGGTGCCCACTGGCTTCAATCATTTTCAATTTATTTTTGTCTGATATTGACCAAAACATTGAGTGTTCCATTTTTTCCACCCAAAATTAATGGGTCTCATATAAGCCGGCTTCTTTACGCAGACGACTTAATTTTGTTGGATGCAACTCCAATTGGTCTTCAGCAAAAATGTCATGCCCTTGAAGACTACGTCACTGCTAATGGGCTCTGTATTAATACATCAAAGTTGGAAATGCTTTATTTATGTTCTTTATTTAGCATTTATATACCACTACGAACCCTCAGGCATCTGAGCGCTGCTTATTATTACCCACGGTATGTGGTGCTCATTTATCGATCTCGGAAGGATGAAAGGCTGAATTTGGCCCTGCCGGGATTCAAACCTTCGTCAGCGGCCTCTGCACAAATGTCATAGCAAGCGCTCGACTCGCTGTGCTATCGGACCGGCTATATACTAGTGTTGGAAGACCAGAGAGGAACTAACACACAGCACCATACAAAGTTTCGATGGCAAATAGGAAAAGTGACTTTGAAAAGCATACTTCAAACTAGGTACTTGGGCATGCAGATCAATCCCAATCTAAATGATGCACCTTGGGTTGAAAGCATCAAGAAAAATGTTGTCAACTGGCAATTCAAGGAGCCGTATTGAATAAAAAAATATGGCAAATTTTCATTGTTGCCAGTTCTCGCCTTTTTCAAGCAAAAGGCAGTTGCTGCTTTAATTCACAGAGCTGAATGTGCATTGGGTTGCTCTTATGAACTGTGGAGTACCCTAGAAAACATCTTTTGGTCCAAGGTACTATATTTACCGAGGGGAACTCCAACAGCATGTATCCGCCACGAGCTCAGTTTAACATCAATAAATGCAAGAATATGCTGGAATATGCTCAATCTCTACCAGGAAATTACTATGAAAGACATCCTTCCGCAGTTTAAAATCTTGCAAAATCCCGGAAAAGGAGAACACTGCGTGTCTTGGATGTCTTGGATGAGGTTTTAAGGCCTTTGACCTGGCCCTAACTGGAAGGCTGACTTGCCAGTGAGGGACAGGGGCAAGGGTCATGGCAGCACTCCCCCCCAAGGCCCCTTTCACGGTGGCACTTCTGCTTGGTCCTGGTTTGGCTGGGTAATTCTGGTGGAACTTTTGAATTAAGCGAGGTGCATGGATGTATTCACTAGGTTCCCATGATCTGTCTTGAGGGCCGTATCCCTTCCAATCAACTAAGTAGTATAGTTTGGATCTGGTGTATTTTGAGTCTAGGATATCCTTTACTTCAAACTCTGGTTCTCCGTCAACTAATACTGTTTTTTTTGTTCTAACCCGAGTACCCGGTTGTACCGGTTTCAGGAGTGATACGTGAAACACAGGATGAATCTGCATAGTGGGTGGTAGGGCTAATTTAACTGACTCTGGATTTATTATGGATTCAATAGAATAAGGTCCCAGATAACGGGGACGAAAGGTCTGAGTCCCTTTTATGGGCACATATTTTGATGGTAACCAGACCTTGTCTCCAATTTGATAGTCGGGGGCTTTACTACGATGTTGGTCAGCTAATTTCTTTTGTCTGTTCTTGGCTTGGAGTAAATGTTCTGCTGCTTCTTTGAAGGCCTGGGAAATAGTCGTATGTAGGGTTTTAACCGCTGGCATTTCCAAAGGGGTTGGGAGATCCAATTCTGAAGTATGTGGATGTCTACCATATATAGTGTAGAAAGGGGTTTGTCCAGTGCTGGTGTGTAATGAATTATTATAGGCATATTCAGCTATCCATAACAAGTCCTTCGAATTTATTTCCACTTGATGTAACATGCAACGTAAGTATTGCTAGAGCATTTTCTTTGATCTTTCTGTTTGGCCATTTGTTTGAGGATGGTGACTTGTGGATAGTCGAATGTCAATTTGGGCCATTGAAAGCATTTCCTCCAGAAGTGGGATACGAACAGACTACCTCGATCTGAGATCAAGACCAATGGAAAGCCATGTAGCCGTACGATTTCCACCAGGAATACTTTTGCTAAATTTGATTCATATGGAAGACCCTTAAAAGGAATAAAGTGTGCCATTTTAGAGAACAAGTCTACAACTACTACGATGATGTTGAATCCTTGACTGGCAGGTAGATCTGTAATTAAATCAAGGGACAGTGTGTGCCATGGTGCGGGAGGAATTTCCAATGATTGGAGAAGACCAGCTGGTTTCTGCTTTTGGGACTTGTTTTGTGCACACACACCGCAAGATTGGATAAATTGTATGATGTCTTTACGCCATGTGGGCCACCAATAGTTGCGTTTTACTTTAGCTAGAGTTTTGGCAATTCCAGGATGACCTTCAATCAGGGAGTCGTGATAACCCGAAATAACCTGCTCTTGTAAATCTTTACTTGGCAAGTATAGACGGTTCCTAAAATATGGTAACTGGTCTTTAATGATGTAATGTTCTCCTTGAGTAAACCACTCTTGTGAGAAAGTGGGATCCATTAAGTGTTGGATCTTGTTTTGGAGTTCATCCTGTGTCAATGTTGTCGTAAGACCCAGGAGTTTGTCTTCTGGAATGATGGCTACTGGATCTGGAGTTATGTATACCTTTTCATCAACACCTATGTGGGACAAGGCGTCAGCCTTTCTGTTTCGGACTCCTTGCCGGTAGGTGATCACATAGTCATATTCAGCGAAGAAAAGAGCCCACCGCAATTGACGGGATGATTGAGCCTTTGCTGTTTTTAGGTATTGCAGGTTTCGATGATCAGTTATGACCGTGACAGTATGTCTAGCACCAAGGAGATAGTGTCGCCATGCCTTGAAAGCTGATTTTATAGCCAAGAGTTCTTTGTCTCTGATAGCATAGTTGAGTTCGGGAGGTGAGAATTTTCGTGACCAGAAGGCCACAGGGTGCAACTGGCCAGTTCCTGGGTCCCGTTGTGAGAGAACAGCTCCCATAGCCATGATAGAGGCATCTGTTTCAACTATGTAAGGGAGGTCTGGGCCAGGATGCCGTAGAACTGGAGCAGAAGTAAATTTTTTCTTAAGTCCTTGAAAGGCCTTCTCTACTTCTTCGGTCCAATGGAACTTTTTATTGTTTTTTCTCAATACTGATGCAATTGGATGCACTATTTGGGAAAAATCTGGGATGAATCAGCGGTAAATGTTTGCAAAGCCCAACATACTCTGGATTCCTTTAAATGAAGTTGGTGACGGCCAGTTAAGAATGGCATCTACCTTGTGCCTATCCATTCTGATACCTTTTTGTGTGAGGATAAAACCGAGGAACTCCACTTCGGTGACATGAAAAGAGCATTTTTCGAGTTTAGCATAAAGTTTATGTTGTCGGAATTTAGTAAGGACGGAGCGGACATGCCTGACATGGTCTTCTTTTGTAGCAGAATACACTAAGATGTCATCAATGTAAACCAGGGCACAAACGTCGATTAACTCGCACAAAACATCATTCATAAAGTACTGGAATTCAGCAGGAGCATTGCAAAGTCCAAAAGGCATTACCTGGTATTCATACAAGCCGTATTTGGTACGAAAGGCGGTTTTCCATTCGTCTCCTTTCTTCATTCGAACAAGATGGTATGCCCCTCTAAGGTCCAGTTTGGTACAGATTTGGGCGTCTTTGACTTGATCCAATAATTCTGAAATAAGGGGCAATGGATAACGTTTTTTTACTGTGATCTGGTTTAATGCGCGATAGTCGATGCAAGTCCTCAAATCTCCTTCCTTCTTTGGTACCAAGAATAAGGGACTGGCTTCCGGTGATTTAGATGGGCGGATAAATCCATTTGCCAGGTACTGATCAAGATAATATTTCAAATGGAGGTTTTCTGGTTAAGTAAGTGCATAGATTCGACCACAAGGAATTTGCGCACCAGGTATAAGGTCGAACTGACAATCGTAGGGCCTGTGCGCTGGTAGAGTATTGGCTTGTTCTTTCTGGAACACGTCTTGAAAATCTTGGTATTCATTTGGTAGAGTACTAGTCACACCTAGTACAATCGCCCCCGTACTGGGAGTAGCAGATGTACAAAAGTCTGTTTTTCCCTTTTCTTGGTAATAACATGTGCGAGCACAATCATCGGAATAGGCCAACTTCTTGGTACGTCAATCTATTAGAGGGTTGTGAGCTACCAACCATGGCATCCCTAAGATTAGTCGAAACTGAGGAGCTTTGATGAGATCAAATGCAATAGATTCTCGGTGTCCATCCCAGCACAGTAGGGTTAGTGCTGCTGTACAGTGGGTTACTGGTCTGGAAGCTATTTCTGTCCCATCAACAGTAGTAACGTTTTCAGTAGTCGACTTAGAGCATAAGGGAAGCCCCATCTCTGCTGCCAGATCTTGGTCTATATAATTCCCAACTGCTCCGCTGTTTATGTATGCTTCGACAGCATGCATCCGAGACGGTAGTTGGTGATTGATCAAAATTACTGGTAATGCAAAGTGTGAGGTCTGTGGCTCATCCTTCTCGCTCGACAAGTGGACCTCTACGCTTGCCGGGCTTGGTAGTTTTCCGACTCCTTGTTATTATTTTCCTTCTCTGTGGCTCCAACAGTTCTCCTTGGTGGTTTCACTGTACATTCTTTGAGGAAGTGGCCTGATTTTCCTCAATATAAGCATAACTGCTGTTACCTTCTCTTGTCTCTTTCAGTTTTAGTTAAAGGGGGCCGTACACCTCTGATTTGCATGGGTTCTACCGTGTTTTCCAATGTACGTGGAACATTATCCTTTGACCGGACATACACAGCTTGAGTGTCTAACCTTATCCGGTCCGCTTCTCGGTCTTGTAATCTGTGATCTAATTGCACCACAAGGTTGAAGAATTCTGCACAGTCTTTAGGTGGGTTAACCCCTTGAGCAAGGACATCCTTTAGTTCCCCTTGTAGACCCCGATGAAATAGTGTGGCCCTTTTTTCTTCAGGCCACCCAGCTTCAACGACTAGTCTGTTAAATGTTGCTATATATGTAAGCAAGTCTTGACTTCCTTGACGGAGTGACAAAAGCTTGTTGTCTAATGCTTGGCCTTGGGTATGATGAGCAAAGAGTTTTTCCATTTCCATCTGGAAACCCCCAAAGTCATGTAACAATGCGTTATACTGACTTACCAATGTTACCGACCAATCCGCAGCACTGCCACTCAGATATGACAAGACAAAAGTAACCCGCGCTTGGTCGTTAGGACAAGCCCCAGGTCTGCAAAGGAAATGAAGACGACACTGCTTCATGAACGTTGCATACTTCTTGGGGTCCCCTGTAAATCGTTCAGGTGGAGCTAAAGGAACTGCTCCAGGAAGGGTTATTTGTACTGGATTGGTGGAAGAAGTTGGTACAGGTGCTGGCGGAATGGTACCAGGTAATGGGGTCTGTCCTGTCTGTGATTGGAGCAATTGTCTACTCATTTTGTCAGTACGATCCTTAGTAACAATCAAATCCCTCCTAAGAGCGTTGGTTTCTTGCCTGGCTGAATATACTTCAGCGCGTAATCGTCCCAACAACTGAACTAACTGGTCAGTCTCTGAAGTCTCCATGACGCAGAGGTGGATAATATTATTGAGGATTTGCGTTCTGTTATGCTCACCTGGTATCCACAGGGACGCCACCCAGCCCTGGTTGGATGATTTGCACTCTCAAACCCTTTCCCGGTAAGGCCTCTGGTTAAAGATGGGTCTGCAATATAGGAGAGCTGGATTCAATACCAGATTGTCTTTGTTTTCCCACCTCCTTTGGCCTCACCTCCTTCCTCCCCCATGGGCCTTCTCCTTACCTTAATATTGTAAAAGGTGGATTCTCCATCCTGCTTCTCGTGGTGGCATGGGCGTATAGATGTGGGGGCGAGCAGCCACCAAGTTACTTCACTGGTGTAAGCCCCTCTGTGGGAATACAGGCCTGCTGCGACTCCGTAGGTTTGCTGCTTTACAGTCTTTATATGCAGTTCTTATGTTCCTCTTAGTTCGAATAATAATGTCTTGCTTCTTTCCTTTTAGGTACGGAAAGGTATTTTGATGTTGTCATGAAGTTTGAAGATGAGCATAGGCCGGTAGGCGAAAGCGCGGTGTGTGCGATGCTGTCCGGTGAGTAATGCACAATGCGCGGCGCTGTTAAGCCGTTTATATTGCTAACCTGTGTCTTTTCTCTCCTTGCAGGTTGCGATGTTCATCGCCGAGCGCCGTAATGTTCCAGCAATGATACTGACCAGGAGATGACTACCCAGGTAAGAATTGTGTGGCTTTCTTCATTTGGGAGGAAACGGGAGTAAACGCTTACTAATGCTGTCTTTCTTTCTCCTCTTTTCAGGTTATGGTATTCCAGGATGCATGTGGTGCCGGATGATGGAGTACTTTCAGGTGAGTGGAACTGAAGGCAGGGATGGATTGAAGACAGAATACTGTTCCAGGTAAGTTTCGTAGTGTTCTTTCTTTGTCTGCAGGTCCTTGGTTTCAGGTAAGCTGGCATCAAAGAACTGGATACGGTGAGCGTTACGCTGCCAACAGCAGAATAACGCAAAAGCATGTTCTGCTGTTCGGGTGTGGTTTAAATAGTCTCAGGTAAAGTAGTCCAGGTAAAATAGTCCCAGGCCTGCCACACCCAAAGTAATCCAGGTAAAGTATTCCCAGGCCTGCCACACCCAAAAGACTAGACTGCATAGCTCAGTTCCTTGTAACTGAGCTATGTGTGTGCCTCCATGTTGGCTGAACCCCCCCAAGTTAAATAGTCCCAAGTAAATAGTCCCATTCTAATGTTGGTCTTCATGATGGTTATGAGCCTGGCGCCAGAGGCGCCAGGACTGACTCCAAGAGAGTCTTAGATGAGGTTTTAAGGCCTTTGACCTGGCCCCTAACTGGAAGGCTGACTTGCCAGTGAGGGCCAGGGGCAAGGGTCATGATACATCCCATGGTGATTGAGGAGGATTTTTCTACAGCAAATGCCGCTGCAGCTAGGCTGTGTTTGCACGGAAAATGACCCATCATTATAGGATCCAGAAGGTCACTGTAAAATGCCACTGGTTTGTGTCCCATGCTTGTCTTTTGTGTTAGTACTGCTTTCATTACTGCAGTATCGCAATGTGAGAATATGTAGAATTGTTCATCGTAGTTGGGGGTAGCTAGTACTGGTGCTGTTGAAATTGTGCATTTTAATTAATTGAATGCCTCTGTCATTTCTCTTGTCCATCCCAAATTCCTTGCCCCCTCTGTGCTTCTCTAAGGACCTCGAGCAGTGGTCCTATGTATGAGCTGTAGTCAAAGACCCCTGCTCTGCAGTAGTTGCATAGGCCCAGGAATTGCTGAAGTTCTCTTACTGTCTGCGGCTGTGGTGTATTTGTTATTGCTTGTGCTCTTTGTGGTGCAATGTTCCTTCCCTTTTGTGAAATGATCTGCCCGATATAAAGTACTTGTTCTTGACAGTACTGCAGTTTTTCCTTGTCAACCTTGTATTCTTTCTCAGCCAGCACTGTGGGCATCTTTATAGAGTCCCTCCTGCACTTCTCCTCAGTGGTGCTGCAGATGATGATGTCATCTACATATTGCAGCACTGTGCTTTCCAACTCTATGTTTCCTAGATCCATTTGTATTACTCTGTTAAAGATGGATGGTGACTCGCAGTATCTTTTGAGTATTCTAGTGTGTTTCTACTTTGTGTTGCGGTATGTGAAACTTGTTAAGTCTTGTGAATCAGGGTGTAGAGGTATTGAGAAAAAGGCATTTTTGAGGTCGATCACAGTGATGCCTCTGCTGCCCACACAGTATGGTTGCTGGGTTAGCTACTATTGGGTACTCTGCCTCTACAATGTGATTAAGAGGTCTCAAATCTTGTATGAAACGCCAGGACCCTCCCTTTGCCTTGCGCACAGGATACACTGCAGTGTTGCATGGTGTCTCTGATGGTACCAATATTCCTCTATCCACTAGGGCAGTTATTGTTTCATAGATCCCTTCATCAGCTTCTTTAGATAGTGGGTACTGCTTAACCCTGGGCAGCATAGCATTGCGCCTTTCTTAAGCTTTATTTGTACTCCTCCAATGCTTTTAATGCAGCCTACGTCATATGGACTAGTGGCCCATAGAGAGGCAGGTACAGCTGCCAAATCTTCCTTGTAGAAAGGTACTTGGGTAGGGGTGGGTGCCTCTAGTGCCATTGCCATTTTCTGTGCTACCTCCTTGTATGTCACTCTTAACAAGATATAGACGTTCATCTGGAACACCATCTCCCCATCTCCTGATTAATCTGAGAACAGCTCCTTATCTGACACCTGCGTTAGCCTGCATCCTTCTGCTAGTGCTATCACTGCTCTCCATGCTTTCCCCTCCCCATTCTGGGCGTGGATTGCAATATTGTCTGTGGTTGCCACAATACTCTCGATGTCCACTGATGTTATTGCCCCTTCCTCCTCACTAGTGGGTGTTTCTGGTCTAGAAAGGTATGCTGCAGGTCTCCTCCACACCTTGCCCTCAATTCCTGGTGCCATGCTATTGCCATGTCTGTTCCATATTGGAAGAGGTCCCCGTCCACTGGTTCTGCCCTTTGCCACAGTTAGCCTGGAATATGTGCCGTGCTGTGAGCATGTGTAGGCCTGGTGTGGAGCACACTATTCCCTTGTCAGTGAAGGATATAGTCATGTTCAGTCTGCTCCTAATGCCTCTCCCGAGTATGTTTACTGGGGATTGTTTTGAGTATAGCAGTGGTAGAGATAGGTCGTGATCTCCAACAGATAAGGAGATGTTATCAGTAAAAGGAACCAGCCCTCGAGCCCCAGAGAATCCTTGAGTGTGCATGGCTTCGCCTGACAAGTTGAACGTCCCCTCCCTAATACAGGACCTAGTGTCCCCTGTGTCGACTAGGAAAGAAAATGTTTTGTCACCTATCGCCACCTTTATGCGTGGTTCCTCCGCAGGATTAGGTGTTACCGATAGGATGGGACACATCAAGGACGTCTGTGGGCTGTCCTATTGCGGGTATAGTGACTATCCGCTCCGTGTGTATAGGATGTGACCCAATATTGTCACCCTCCCTAATTGTGTATGTTGTATTGGCGTGTATGCGGGTAGTAATTTATTGTCCTGTATTTGTATGAGTTGTTGTACTGTCTGGACGTGTTGCTGTGTTGTGGCCCCTTGCTGTTGTGCCTGTTGTTGTGCTGGTTGCACTTTTGGTTGTGGTGTTGTGTGTGTTTGTAGTTGCTGTTGAGTTGGTGTTTGTTGTACTTGTGTTTCTCAATAGAATGTATGCCCCAGAAACCTATGGGTCAAGACCCTGGTCACTCTAATTGAGAAAAATCTCTTCTTGGTTATTAAATAAAGATTTGAAAAATATTTCTACATTTAAATGCAAAGTTCAAGAAAAAGGAAAGATACACAGTATATGTCTTTTTATCAGTTCATTGTATTCCAAATTCATACAATTTATCAAAAAATCTTGAATTACATCATTCATTCACAAAAATATTTTTTTCTTTTCTTCAAAATAGAGAAGCAGATGGTCCTTGCGGAAAATAATACATTAAAAAAAACATCCAGCAAAAATGTCTGAATTTGTAAATATTATTGTCAACTCAACCAATTCATCAAAATGTTTTAACACAATCACATGTTGTTTATCCACCACGCGTTTCGGGGTTATCTTGACCCCTTCTTCAGGTGATGATGTAAATTGCACTTTTTCTTGTTTCCTAAACAAATTTAAAAAAGACAAAAAATTCACTCTTTGTCTTTACGTTAAAGTGAACACCAATGTATCATAGATTAAACTAAAAAATATAAATTTAACTGACCTTGGAAATGTCCAAGGTCTACATAACCTTCAGAGGCTCTATAACTTCTAATTGTTTGTACTTGTGTTTCTGTCACCTGTTGTGGCTGCTGTTGTTGATAGTGTTGTTGTCCCCCATTGTAACCCTGTTGCCCTTGCTCCCCCACCCTGTTTGTGCCCGTCTTACTCTACACGTGCGTGATATGTGTCCTACCAGCCCACATGTCCAGCACGCTGGTGGCTCCCGAGCTTGCCACGGGTATACTCCAGAGCTATCTGGATACCCCTGATGTCCATATTGGTTGGGCCCCCAGAACCCTCTGTTACGCTCACCTGGTTCCCACAGGGGCGTTGATCCGAAGTGGACAGCTGCGTTCTCCACCAATGTGACGTGTAGTGTCGAGATGACAGACTGGACTGCCCACTCAGCTTGGTTTGCTTGGCCCGTAGGAGTATTCTTCTGTAAATGGAGAAAGGGAATTAACCACCCATGGAGTTGAGAGTTAACCCCCACCTCCCCCTGCTGTTCTCCGCACTGATCGTCTCTAATGTCCCTTCTTAAAGTCTCACCTGATGGTTTGGAAGGATGAACTCTCCATCCTGCGTCGATCGCACTTGGTTCCCAAGACCTTTCCTGTGGTCCGTAACCTTTCCAGTCGATTAAATAAAAAGGTTTTGACTTCACCATCTTGGAGTCCAGGATGTTCTTAACCTCAAATTCGCTGTCTATAAGGATGGGGTCTGGTGGCTTGGTTAGTGTTGTCCCTGGTTGCACTGGCTTCAAAAGTGACACATGAAAGAGGGGGTGAATTCGCATATTAGCAGGTAAGTCCAACTTGACGGCCACCGGGTTGATAATGGCCTTAATAGAGTAAGGTCCCAAATATCTAGGGTTAAAGGTGGGCGTTCCCATGAGAGGTATGTGTTTTGTGGCCAACCATACTTGATCCCCTATCTGGTACTGTGGAGTATCACTTCTATGCCGATTAGCATCTTTCTTATATTTCTCCTTCGCTTGTTTTAAATGTGCAGTTGCCTCCTTAAAGGCTTGTGTAATGGTAGCCGGTATGATGGTCCACTGCGGGCATTTCTAAATGTTGGGGTGAGTCAAGGTCTGAGGTTCGAGTATGGTGCCCATATAGGGTATAAAAGGGGCTTTGTCCAGTTCCAGAATGTACTGAATTATTGTATGCATATTCAGCGATCCAAAGAATGTCCTTCCAATTACTCTCAGTCTGATGTAACATACAACGCAGGTAATGTCCAAGAGTCTGGTTGGTCCTCTCCGTTTGACCATCGGTCTGGGGGTGGTGACTGGTCGATAATCTCATATCGATTTGTGCCAATTGACAACATTTCTTCCAAAAATGTGAAATGAATTGACTACCCGGTCAGAGACCAACACGGACGGAAATCCATGTATGCGAACAATGTTTTCGAGGAATTCTTTGGCCAGGATTGAGGCTGAAGGTAATCCTTTTAAAGGAATAAAGTGGGCTATCTTGGAAAAAATATCCACAATAACTAGAATGGTGTTAAATCCATTACAAGGAGGTAGATCAGTAATAAAGTCTAACGATAAGGTGTTCCATGGTGTAGGCGGAATGTCTAAAGGTTGTAAGAGTCCAGCTGGTTTTTTCTTTTGACTTTGTTTTGGGCGCAAATTCCACAAGACATCACAAATGATTTCATATCCTTTCGCCAGGTGGGCCACCAGAATTGTCTTTTAATTTTAGCTTCAGTTTTTGCAATACCTAGGTGCCCCTCCATTAGGGTATCATGATAACAGGAAATGACTAGCTCTTGTAGTTCCCTGTGTGGCAGAAATAGCCGCCCTTGGTAATAAGGCAGATCATTGGTGACAGAGTAGTCTGGGCCTTTTTTTACCCAGTCCTGCAAGGCTGTAGGATCAAAGAGTTGCTGGATCTTTGCCTGAATGTCCTCTAGTGTCTGTAGAGTAGTCATGCCAAGAATCCTTTGTTCAGAAATTATAGGTACTGGTTCTGGGTTCACTTCTGCCTCTCCCATCCCTATTCGGGATAAGGCGTCTGCTTTACCATTCTTACAACCTGGTCGATAGGTTATCACAAAATCAAACTCGGCAAAGAAAAATGCCCATCGGAGTTGACGTGACGATTGGGCCTTGGCTGTTTTAAATACTGTAAGTTCTGGTGATCGGTGATCAGAGTAATGGTATGCCTCGAACCAAGAAGATAGAGCCGCCAAGCCTTGAAGGAGGATTTAATGGCTAATAACTCCTTGTCGGTAACCGCGTAGTTTAACTCGGGTGCCGAGAACTTTCTGGACCAAAATGCTACTGGGTGAAGCTGGCCAGTTTCAGGGTCCTTTTGAGACAGGGCAGCTCCCATGGCTAGACTGGATGCATCAGTTTCCACTATGTATGGAAGTTCAGGGCGCGGGCGCTTTAATACAGGTGCAGACGTGAATTTTGCTTTCAGCTCTTGGAAGCCATTTTCAGCTTCTTCAGTCCACATGAAGCGTTTATTTTTTCGCAAAAGTGCTGCGATGGGATGTACGACATGTGAAAAATCTGGGATGAATCTGCGGTAGAAATTGGCAAAGCCGAGCATGCCTTGTACTCCTTTAACTGAACTTGGTGATGGCCACTTAAGGATTGCGTCCACCTTTCCAGTTTTGCATATAGTTTGTGCTGGCGCAATTTCTCAAGGACTGCTCGGACGTGCTTCACATGGTCAGATTCTGAAGAGGAGTATACTAGAATATCATCGATATATACAACACCACAAACGTCAATGAGTTCACGAAGGACATCGTTCATGAAGTATTGGAAGGCTGCTGGTGCATTGCACAACCCGAAAGGCATCACCTGGTATTCGAATAACCCATACTTAGTGCGGAAAGCAGTCTTCCATTCGTCGCCCTCTTTTACACGTACCAGATGATATGCCCCCCGGAGATCTAATTTTGTGTATATGCAAGCATCCTTCACTTGGTCCAGTAGTTCAGGGATCAGAGGCAATGGGTATCGGTTCTTAACAGTTATCTGGTTCAATGCGCGGTAGTCTATGCACGTTCTGAGGTCACCTTCCTTTTTGGGCACGAAGAACAAAGCTGAAGATGCAGGGGATTTGGATGGGCGAATAAAGCCATTGACAAGGGACTGGTCTAAGTATTATCGTAGGTGAAGGTTCTCAGGTTCCGTAAGGGCATAGATCCTGCTACAAGGGGGTTGTGCACCGGGTATGAGATCGATTTGACAATCATATGATCTGTGAGGAGGTAAGGTGTTTGCCTGTTCTTTTTGGAAGACATCCTGGAATTCTTGGTATTCTGGAGGTAGTTGCATGACTGCTGTGGTTACTGTGGCCAGGCCTGCGTTCAGATTTTTCTGTGGGTAACAAGTTTGTGCACAATCCGGGAAGGTTATTCTCTTCTCTTGCCAATCAATACAAGGATTATGTGTTTCCAACCAAGGTATCCCCAGTATTATTTGGAACTGTGGGGCTTTGATTAGATCAAACACAATAGTCTCTCGATGCCCATCCTGACCCAATAGTGTCATCTCTGCGGTGGAATGAGTCACAGGTCCAGAGGCGATTTCAGTTCCATCGACTGTGGTGATGACATCTGAGGTGGTTATTCGGCAGAGAGGTAGATTCATCCTGGAAGCCAATTCGTAGTCCACATAGTTTCCTATGGCCCCGTTATCAATGTATGCCCTTACTGCATGCATACGCGATGGCTGCCCTGGATCTACGAGGACCATTGGTATGATGAAATGCGAGGTCGGAGTATCCTTCTTCAAGCTCGGCAAGCGGACCTCTACGCTTGACGGGCGTGGTCGTTTCCCGAGTCTGACTCCATATGGCTTTTATCAGCAGCTCCTACCACCTTCTTGGGTGGTTTCACAGGGCAATCCCGTAGAAAATGCCCAGAAGTTCCAATATATAGACACAATTGCATTTGCCGCCTCCTTTCTTTTTCCTTCTGGGTTAAGGGTCCTTTAACCCCTCCGATTTGCATGGGTTCTGAAGCATCTGCTCCTTTGGGGTTAGCGTGGGTTTTAACCAACACCCGATTCTCAAACTTGGCTTGATCAGCCTTTCTGTTCTGAAGTCTGTGATCTAACTGGACCACTAAGTCTATATATTCAGCGCAGTCTTGAGGTGGGTTCACGACTTGAGCCAAGACATCCTTGAGTTCTCCTCGAACCCCTCGATGAAATAACGTGATTCGTTTTACCTCAGGCCATACAGTTTCCACTATCAACCTATTAAAGGTTGCGATGTAGTATAGAAGGTCCTGGTTACCCTGTCGTAGGGATGCACGTTCTGAGGTCACCTTCCTTTTTGGGCACGAAGAACAAAGCTGAAGATGCTGGGGATTTGGATGGGCGAATAAAGCCATTGACAAGGGACTGGTCTAAGTATTGTCGTAGGTGAAGGTTCTCAGGTTCCGTAAGGGCCTCTGTGAGGAGGTAAGGTATTTGCCTGTTCTTTTTGGAAGACATCCTGGAATTCTTGGTATTCTGGAGGTAGTTGCATGACTGCTGTGGTTACTGTGGCCAGGCCTGCGTTCAGATTTTTCTGTGGGTAACAAGTTTGTGCACAATCCGGGAAGGTTATTCTCTTCTCTTCTCTAGGGACAAAAGTTTGTTATCCAGGAACTGTCCTTGGGAGTGCCGGGCAAACATCTTTTTCCATGCTCATTTGAAAGCCCTGAAAATCTCGAAGAATTGGGTCATCCTGAGTAACTAGTGGAATTGACCAATCAGCTGCACTGTCACTGAGATATGACAATACAAAGGCTACCTTGGCTTGATCGTTTGGGAAGGCTCCAGGTCTACATATAAAGTGCAAGCGGCATTGGTTCATGAACACGGTGAACTTTTTAGGGTCCCCGGCAAAGCGTTCGGGCGGAGCTAATGGAATAGTTCCTGGTAGGTTTATTTGCACAGGGTTACTCGATGAAACAGGAGCTGCATTCCCCCCAATTCCTGGTAGGGGCGTTTGTCCAGCCTGGCTTTGCAGTAATTGCCTAGCAAGATCATCAGTTCGCTCCTTTGACAAAATCAGCTCTCTCCTAAGAGCATTGGTCTCTTGACGGGCGGAATGCACTTCTGCCCTCAGTTCCCCTAGTATTTGGGCCAATTGGTCAGTTTCTGAAGTTTCCATAACGCCCGGGTGGGAATTTGTGGGTAGGCTTCGCATTCTTTTATGCTCACCTGGTTCCCACAGGGGCGTCGATCCGAACTGGACAGCTGCGGTCTCCACCAATGTGACGTGTAGTGCCGAGATGACAGGCTGGACTGGCCCACCGAGCTTGGTTTGCTTGGCCCGTAGGAGTATTCTTCTGTAAATGGAGAAAGGGAATTAACCACCCGTGGAGTTGAGAGTTAACTCCCACCTCCCCCTGCTGTTCTCCCCACTGATCGCCTCTAATGTCCCTTCTTAAAGTCTCACTTGATGGTTTGGAAGGATGAGCTCTCCATCCTGCATCGAGCGCAGGGGCGCGTACATAACCAGTTGCTTCACTGGTTAGAAGAAATTGGTGAGTTTCAGAACATTGTAGTTTGTAAGAGTTCAAATGTCTGACTTTCACTCTTGTCCGATTCCTTGCAGTTTGCAGCTTGACCCCAGCAAAGAGTTCCTCGTGGTAGCTGACGAAGTTCAGGTAAGGATTGGTCTTATCCAACACAGTTCCAGAAAATAAGGCCAGAAAATAACCTGTTGCTTTCTCCCTTATTCAGGTGCGGAGAGAAAATATGAAGTTCGGGGAATAATGCCTCCGGCGGTAAAATTAGGTAAGTCTATTGTGGTGAGAAGGATTCCCCTTGTTTGTCCCTTTGTCTCAACTTGTTGTCCTTTTGTTCCCCTTAGGGGCCGGGTTACGGCGAGGATGCTATGGAGAATGCGCCGACCCGTGAAGAGGAATAGTACCCCCGGGGGTAAATCAGATAAGTCTATGGGGGTAGTTACTATTGCCTCTGTTTATTCCCTTGGCTCACCTTTGCTGTTCTTGTGTTCCCCTTAGGTGCTGGAGTGCGGCGGGAACGTGCAGAAGGATGCGGTGGATCGTGAGAATGCTGCGAAGGCCGGTGAGTTAAGCGCGGCGCTGCAGCAGGTGAGACCGCGCACGTGAAATACTACTTCTTCCAGCTCGAAGGCGCGGTGGATCCGGAATTCAGGTAAGGATCGAAGGTATTGCTCTTGTTCTAACCTTTTCTCCTTCTGTTTTCCCCCTTTTTCTAGGAGCTGCACACTCAAGGCGGGCATGGCAGAAGACTGGATGCAGGCTTGCAGGCATGGTGAGCGTTACGCTGCTGGATGCAGAATAACGCAAAGCATGTGCTGCTCTTCGGGCGTGGTTTAAATAGCCTCCAAAGTAGTCCCAGGTAAGTATTCCTCCGCAGCCCCACCCGAGTAAAAAAATAGTTCCACGGTAAAAAAGTCCTTTGCAAGCCTCATTTGGCTTGGAGCTCTTGCAGCATGGTCTGCATCAGGTACGTTTGCAGCATGGTCTGCATCAGGTAAGTTCTACTCTATGAGCCTGGCGCCTATAGCACCAGGACTGACTCTCCATATGAGCCTGGCGCCATAGGCGCCGGGACCGCACCCAAACAGCCCCTAGCAGGGGCTTTTTGGCTTGCTCAAAATAACTTGATGCCTGCTTCCGGGGTTGCTGGACCTGGTCTGGGTCCCCGGGGGTAGGCATCATGACACCCTCCACCTTGCGGTGGTGCTGCTGGTCCAAATCTCCTCCGTTTTGCTTACCCGCCCCTCCCCCTGTAGTTGTTTGTTTAACCATTTCCCATTTGTGTGCATCCACCCCCCATCTGTGCGGCATATTGGTGTTGGGCTGTGTATGGCGGAGGTGGTAGCATTTGCTGTGTCATCATTTGTGCTTGCTGTAGTGATGCTGTCTGTTGTTGTTGTTGTTGTTGTTGTTGTTGTTGTTGTGTGGTGTCTGGTGCCGGAGTGACCTAGGCAGGACCTGTTATTAGCGCCCCTTCCATGGCATATTTGGACAGTTTCTTTTGGACCAGTTTGACCTCCTCTGCCTTTCTGTCTTCCTCTTTCTTTTTAATCTTTTCTTGCCATAGGCTACAATGGTGTACTATTGTCAGCTGTATCTCTGGCCATGCCTTTTCTTCCATTCCTACCAATTTCTTTAATTGTCTCTGTACTGGTTCTGGGAGGCCTTGTATCAGTAGGTGGTAAAAAATTGGTAGTGCTTTGTCCGATGGTTCCCGCGTTTCCAGGTGCCACTTCTCTTAAATTTCCTGGATGTAATCAACAGGATCAACATTCTCACACATTTTGTGTGACGTTATTGCTCCTATGTCAGAAGTGTCTGGATATTGCACCCTCAGTGCTTGCCATAGCGCGTGTCTGCAATTTGCAAATCGCGCCCCATCATGTGATGTGTCACTTATCATCACCCCTGGGAATCCCACCCTCTTCCAAATGCCATCTGCTGCATCACACAGTATGGAAATTAACAACCCCTTTACATCGCCCACTGCTAATTTTTTCCCAGCAGTTTGCTTTTCCATTTCATATATCCATTTCCCAGCCCCTCCACTCAAAGATGGAAGTCTGCATTTAATGTTTTCTTTGTCTGCATGTTTCCAGGGGACATATTGTGGCCTTGCTCCCCCTCTCTCTAGTAATGGCATTAGAGTGTACTCCTTTACCTCCCCTGGCGTTCATCTGTGCGGGGATGTGTACGTGTATTCGCTCTCCTCTTCCATGTCAGAAAGTTCTTCAATAAAGTCAGTAATGTGTTGTGTTACTCTATCACCTCCTATGCTCTTATGCCTTCTCTGTTGACCCACTTGACCCCTCTTGTGTGTAGTAGCTGATTCTCCCATTCTGCGTCCTGGGAGGTCTCTGAGTCTATTAACATATGACGTGTGTTGTGCTCGCAGTGTCAGTGTCCGTGGTGTTCTTTCTTTTAGTTGTCTTTTGCTCTCCCTCCTTGTGTTTTCTTCTTCTCATGTCTCACATTCCCACGATGAGCCGCAGTCTGTGCGTGCTATGTATAATTTGCTTAGCCCCTCCCCACTTCCATCACTCCGTCCTCCACAAGATCCCTCTTCCTCCTCACTGCAAAATCCATCTGAGAATGTCAACTGTGTGCTTGGGCGTTTTCCCCCCACTGTTACAGTCTCTAAGTCTATGTCTGTGTACTCACATGTCTTCTCCGTGCCCCCCTGTGCCGGTGTTATCGTTACCTCCTTATTGCTTACACGCGTATGTCTTGGCCCCATGTTGCTTGCGCGTCTCTCTTAGTGCTGTATTGCTTTGCTTGTTCACTTCATCACCTACCTCCACTCTTGCCCTGCAAAGTTTCGCTCATTATTGCGTCGCTTACCTGTTCTAATACCCTTGCTTCTTCCTCCTAGTTGCTCCATATTCCGCCCTCCCTTGCCAGTATACTTTCTATAATTCTCCCTTCCTCATACTTTTGTGCGCTCTCCAATATAATCTTCTTTCTCCATAATCCCATCTCCCTGTCATTTTCTTCTCGTTCCTCTTCTTTCCTTCTGACCACCCGCTGCTCCATGCGTGCCACTCTTTCTGCAATCTCTCTTATGCGGTCCTCTTCTCATTTCCTTCGTTCTTCCTCTTGCTGTTGTGAGTTTAGAAACTACCCTACCAAAGCATAGAAGGTATATTATGTTGGCCAGAAACCAATCGCATCATATGCCCTACATCGCCAATAGAGAATCGTCAGCATAACTATAGAGCGTCCATTTTGTGTAAGATCCGCCATTTGCTTTCTCGGCCTTTCCTGTTCAACGCTTTGCAAAATGTATTTTATTTCATAAAGCTCATGCACAGAGCAAGGCCACAGTTTACATGTTGAGAGACCGGTCCAGACAGAAATGCCAAACAGTACAGAAATACATTGTTTTCCTCCGTCACAAGTCCTTGAAGGCGAGCAGAGAGGCATTTAATCAGCGGCCCAGGTGCCGGCCGGTCTCGCTGAAGTTGTAGAAACAGGCCGTTAAAGCATGAATTATACTTTCCTAGCGGCCCCCTTCGGGGCTCTCCTTAGATCAGGCTGACCCCTAGTTCACAAATAGAAATCAATAGATAACACGCTTTGGAATGTGTCTCTCCTACGAACACAGTATCCTCACTGAACAAGTGCCTTGTGTTCTTCATAACAAAGAACTATGTCTGCTTACTGCAAAATTTCAACTGTTGCTAAAACGAGTAATATAGATTGAGTAAGAAGCGTGTCATAATGTATCATATTTGTCATAATTGTCAATTACCGAACCCTAGCTCAAGAAGATTATGGGCAGTTTTGAGGCGTCACAAAGAGATTGTACGATTGTCTTTTTATATATACGATACTGTTGTAGAATGTTTGCTCTCTTGCGTCTCACGAGGTCGCGGTGACACACGTTGAGAGACGTTAGACTCAGTCGGCCGACTGAGAGTATTTGCTTTGCAATAAACCCTAGTACTTGGAAATCGAACCTTGTGTCTGTTGTATCACTTAGTCTATGGTGATTGTGCCTTGTTTCCATTTGCGAGGGTCTTCAGGGCCTAGCAGCCTTGTCCTCCTTACTTTCCTTCCTCTTCACCTTCCTTTCCCGTTCTTCCTGCTCGAACTGTCTAATCAACACGCTCCGCGCTTCCCTCAGTTCTGCTAATTTCGCCTCCAGCACTTGCTCTTCTTCCTGTGTCATTCTTCCCTCCTCCTTTGTACTTACCTCGCAACCTTCTCTGTGTGTATTCTGTCTCTTCTTTACCTACCTTCTTTACCGCTTATTCCTCTTCCCCTGTTAACGTCCCTCGAAGCTTCAGTAACACCTGCACTGCTATCCATTCGTCTGGTCCTATACTTGCTAAGTCTATTTGTGCCTTTTTTTTAGCACTCCTGTGTCCACGGAAGCTGCTGAACCCCTGACAATCCCCCTCAAGTGTAATTCTCAGAACTAGATTAAACTCAGCTCTGCTAACTACACCCCAAAGGGAAAGGGGGAAATGGGAGAACATAAAAAACACACGCGCTGTTGAATACACGCGCTGGAGAACACGCGCGCTGAAGAAAACTTGCGCTGAAGAACACACACGCCTTAAAATACATGCGCTGGAGAACACACGCACACACTCTGAGGAATGATCGCAGCAGTTGATGAGTTATGGCACACGCAGGAGTCCAATCGCACGCAAGAAGAAAAAACACGTCACAAGTGCTAGTACGTCACGCTCAGAATCCACGCGCGTGCATTCAAATGAACGTCAAACTCCAAGTACACTTTTAGACAGAGCGAGATTACAGTTCAAAACTCCAAAATGCTTTTTCTTACTTTAAAAGTCTCAAAGAAAATCTGAGAAACAGATTTAAACATCCAAAATAAAGTCACTTATCTTTTGAAAGGCTTTTCTTAAAAACTCTAGGAATTTCACACTTTAGTAAGCTCTCCTGATGATCCGGATACTTCTCCTGAACCCCCTAAAATGTAGCCGCTCGACTGCCAGGGATCTGAATGTCCAAATCCACAAGGCCCAAGACTTCAGCAGGAGCAGCTACAATACACGTCCTATCAGCTGGTGTTTTGATGATGAAAGGCAAAGAGTGACAGTTTAGAATGTTCACTGTTGTCCTGCTGACCTCTCTAGCCAATCAAAGCTTCTATTGCGAAACACCATCTTGCTTTGGGTCAGAACCAGGATTCTGTATAGAGAAGTTAAGGCCAAACCAAATAAAGTAGAAAACTACCAACCCACACCAAACTAATCTACAGACCTCTAAATAAGGGAAATAAATAAAGGAAACCTGAAAATAAAGGGGAATAAATAAAGGAAATGTGGCAGTATTCTGTCTCTTCTTTACCTACCTTCTTTACTGCTTATTCCTCTTCCCCTGTTAACGTCCCTCGAAGCTTCAGTAACACCTGCGCTGCTATCCATTCGTCTGGTCCTATACTTGCTAAGTCTATTTGTGCCTTTTTTATGCCCCTGGTGCTTACCTGTGTTGGTTTCCTATCGGCTGCACTCCTCGCACCCACCCCCTTTTGGTAGCTGTCTGCTGGTGCGTATGGTGGTGGGCTGTATGTAGGGTTGGAGTATCCTTCAGCTGCTGTTAACTGTGATCGTGTTGCTTCTCTCAACTCTCTCATTGGATACAGCCCTTCTGTTTCTTTCTTCGCTTCTTTAGTTATGGCTGTTTCTCCCTCACCTTCCTTTTTTACCTCTGCAACTGGGAATGATCCTTCTGATTCTTCCTCACTTTCCTCACTTCTGGGGGGAGCTTGGGGCACGCTGCACCTGCCCTCCCCGCTCACCTTCTGCTCCTTTACTCCCTGCATGGTGAACATCCCTGGTACCCTGGTGCGCACCCCTGAAACATTTTCCAGAGGTTGAAAACTTCTAGGTGGCTCGCTAACTTCTTTCCCTTATATGTGTTATATAGATACGCTAGCAGTGAATGTTGGGTGCACATGTCAAAACTGCCGTTGGGCGGCCATGGTATCCGTATTTTGTTATCTGTCCCTTGCGTCCATTCAATACTGTACTTTACTATTTTATCTCTGTGCGGTATTATTGTTGCGCAGATATGCTGGAGTGGTGTAGTTAAGGTGCTGTCCCTGTACCCTAACCCTGCCCCTATCCCGTAATACATAGACATTTTTATAAACTTCACTTTCTCAATACCACCGTTACCTGGCCGAGTAAGTTGGGGTCTTCCGACTTTCCACTGCAAGGAAAAGCAATTTTTTATTACAGTACTTTTGTGCTGGGCACCACCCCCCTCTTCATCTTTACAACAATGTCACCTTCTTTTATACTTCTCCTTTTGGAGCTAGGGCACCCTTCGACCCGTGACACACGAAGCCCCCTGCGGTTGCATGCTCCGTGCAGAGTGATTTTAAGCTGCCCCACCTTCTCTCTTCTGCCGCTACTTGGCGCACCTGCAATGTACTTCTAACTCCTCCTCCTTCTCCTCTGCCCTCACCGCCTGCACAGTGTATGCCCTTCTTGTCCCTCTCCCACCGGCCGCACCACCTCTTGGTGCAACCCCCGTTGTTGAAGATGTGCCGGCGTTCTCCATGCACGGCCGCCTCTCTCCCTTCACCCCTCACTTATTGCGTGTCCCTGCCCCGATCACTCTTGGAACAAGACTGCTGTATCCTATGCAAGTCCTATGGGTGACGTCACCAACTATTACAAGCGGTTACCGGTACTTACAATTACAACAAAAGATGAATGCGTGCCATATTTGACAATCTTATTCCCCGTGATCCCCACAGCTGTCTTCACACCACATCTGGAGTGGAGTATTCATTAATCACTTTGTTATTACAATTGGACTGCGCACGCTGCGTCTCCTCGCGTGTGATATTCCCCCTCTCTAGGGGAGCTTAACCAGCCAACTTTCTTCTGCACTGAGAAACAATCTAGCTACCTCCTGCAGGAATACGTCATCTATCCACCAAGCTAAAACACTCAATCAGTAGGAATCCTCCTCTATCCATTGATCTACAACGCCAACTCATAGGAATGCCACACCCCTTCATACAGGTATCCACGATCTAGACCAATCAGAGCGATTCGCCAGTCACACGTGGGTGCTTGAAGCCCCACCCAATTTGCTCTGTAATACTAGAGGGGACGGACCTCGTGCCGAACCCCGCTACACCTTACACATTAATCTCCGCTCAATGACCCAAATCTTTTCTTAACACACTGTAAGAGCCATCTGCCACCTTAATTACAATGCCTCCCACCTCCCGCACGACATTGCGATGCTGGTTGTGTGTGCTATACTCACATCAGGCTCTCGCCTGCCGGTTTCCGCTCGACTGCGGGCACCCCTCGCAATCAGCTCGCCGCCTCCCCTTGTCTGGACCACGCCTGGACACTCGCCAACCGCAGGCGGGATACTTCTGAAGTCGGCTCCTGACTGCCAATCTCCGGATTGCGCTGTCTGGTCGTCTCGCAGTTCAGCGATGGTCCTGAAGTCCTCCAAAGGGGGCGCGTTGCCGGGCCACCTTGACGCAAGTGGCCTCGCATTGATCTCAGCAGTGCCTCCAACTTGTCGGGGTAATTTCCCAGGGGCCGCAGACCTCTGGGGTTGGGGAGGCCCCAACTCCTCCCGCGTCCCAAAAGAGAATGAGACACACACAAGAGCAAAGAGTTACTGCTGTTTATTGCACAAAACAGACAGGGACGAGCTCTCAGGTCATAGGCATCCAGGAGCCATCTCGTTCGTGGTGGACTCGCAGGCCCTTTTTCCAGCTGTATGACCCGACTATGTGCGTCACCTGGGAGAACTAGCCCCAAAACCTAACGCCATCTCGGGTTGGCTCCCCGAGTGGTAGGGCCAGTATAGGCACATATAGAGGAAAATGTTAGTGTGGAGGAAGGGTCAGGTGGTATGCATGGGCCGTCCCTAATAGTTGCTACAAGAGAATTGTTACAAGGGGACAATTAGTGATTGGCTAAACTATGGTGGTGTCAATGGTGAGCCCCTCGTATTCTGATTGGTCCACCCGCGAGCCCCCACGCCTGGGACCATCGCTGTTCCCAGCTCGCGGTGTACCTGGTGCTGGCAACAAAGTATGACTATGTGTCAGTGGCGGACAATGGATAGGTCTGACTATTAGATGGTGTGCGTGCCTTTCCCATCGCTGTCGGTGTCCAATTTGTCACTTCATTGTTGCAGTCTGTGTCCCAGATGTGAGACCCCAGAGCTTCTCTGGTCCTAGGACTTGGCATCGTATCAGGTCGGCCTGGTCACGTGTTGTGAGACCGTGGCTAAAGCAGAATTATGGGCATTTGTATTTCGGCTCTGAGGAGCGTTTAACAGTAGCAGGTGTAACCTTAGCGCGGGGAGCGCGGCATGTAGATTGCAACATTGCGGCCTTGGCTGTGGGCTCTCGTCAGGGCTCGTTCTGTGTGATCAGCACCTTGCAGTTTTGTCTGAGCTGCTCCGGCCTGGGGACTCTGACTTTGCGGCCTACCTTGGCCTGACTTATGGGTGGCGGTGCACAGTCTATAATATGGGGGTCGCTAGGGGCGACAGAGATTCATATGCATTAGTCCATATACAGGGTTACATCTTCATGGGTTTAGTGGCGAGGAAGCGTCTGCAAGCATGTACACAAGCTCTTCAGGCGTCTTGCGTTTCTGCGGTGCTGTAGTTGGCCTATGTGAAAAATAACAACGATGCATGTGTGAGTGTTAGTTGTCCTTTACGTCATAGCACTGAGTATGTTCTTCGTGTGGATTGATGTGTGTATGACCAATGTGCTTGGTGGCACGTGTGTTCTTGTCCGCTGGCTCTGTCGTCATGGCATCTCTAACGATGGCGGTATTTGTGTGTGCTGTCTAATCGAGTTGATCCATATGGTCGGTGTCAGCTCCACCTGAGGTTCCAGCACGTGGTTTGATTGGCAGCTTCCCTGGGTGTGTGGGGCTTAGCCACAGTGGATCTTGACATCTGAGGCAGCAGTGAGCGGGTCGAATTCCTCTCGTGGTGGGTGCTTGGGTCGTGACGTCCTAGGCCATGCTCTGGATGACAATCGGGGGAAGGGACTTTCCCATTTTCCCTCTTCACATCGCAGAATCCTGTACATGAAGTTTCGTATGAACTTGTTTAAGACCAAAGAAAGAGTAAGTCACTGGTCAAAGGACGTTGAAATCATAAAGACCTGTAGGCTGTGCAACCTCCATGATGAAACACTGAAGCGCCTTACGTTATTTTGCACAGTCTCACTTATGGAGAGAACGAAGCACCTTGGAAGGTTCATGATAGAGAGGGCAACATTAAGTGCAGAAGACATGTGGCAAGTGCTATTCGATGAAACTGACAGAAAATTAACAATAGCTTTGACGTTCTTCTTAGAAAAGATGCTTACTCGTCTGTCGGTGGAGAGTGACGAGCTGTAAAATGAAAAAACAAATCATTCACAACTGCTATTTCTTTTCGGACTTGTTTGGTCACATAAATGGCCTCCGTGAACTAGCGTTGTTTACCCTCCATACCTTCCCTCGTCTTTCTCCTTTTTTCTGCCTCAGTTGATTTTCTTACACTGTAACGAATTATGGTAAAATATGTTGTAGTTTAACATATTTGCTTATTATGATAAGTTGTAGTTTAAAGGTTTGCAATGAACCATTAAAAAAAGAAAAAGAAAAAAATAAGAAATGACCTGCTCTCACTGCAGTGCACATAACTGTTTTATGGAGTTCTTTATACTTGTTTATTATTTGACGTACAATACACACTTGCAAGCTGAACTTGGCAATTCATCTGCAGGCTCATCTTGGGATTCTCTCCTTCTCAACTTGTTTTGCAACAGGCTTTGCCTGTCTCATTAATGTGGTTTAAAGAATGATTTATTCAGTATCCCTCAGCTATGCCCCTGTTGTTCAAATCCTCTTGCTTTCTGCTTCTCCCCTTCCATATAGTCCTTTAGTTTAGTACAGTTCAGCTTAGCCCTCAGGAATTCCTACGCAACAGGGCGTCGGGAATGAAGGAATGACTGAATATGTATGCACTTATGGTGTAACATACTCTTCAGTGTCCCTTCTTCAACCTTAATTGGAATATCAAGAAAATAAATGGTCTTGTGGCTGTAATTCCGGATGTGTTTGTGGCTCAGATTATTACTATTAAGCAAAATTATAATTTGCATCAACTCCTCTTCCGAATCATTCCAGGTGATCAGCAAAGCATCGATAAATCTGCCACGCATGATCACCTTCTCAAAATATCTTGCAGTTTTTTGCACTCAAGCCATGGACTCCTCTCACCAACCCATGTGAGGGCATACACATTTTGGATGTCTAGCAGATAACCAACTCGCCAATCAACCGTCTCCAGTTTTTGTAGAACATGTGTTGTTTCCCTAATGTATAATTTTAGCTTCATTACATAAAGTTGTAAATGATTATCAATGTAAATGGAATTACTATATTGGAATTTATACTTAATACAATCAGTCTCTCTGGTGGTTTTTGCACGTTCTTATGTACTTTAGGTAAAAAAGTATATTACAGTTATCACCAGGGAGGTACATCTAAAAAAATGAATCCCCATCAAATACACTGGCAAGATGCCTGTTTGACAGTAAATACCCTGTCATACTTTTTTTTCTTCATAATTCTATGTCAAGACCGGAGGCAAGCATTATGCTTTAATTTCTTGAATGCTACCATTCAGCAGCATTCAAATCTTTAGAAAAAATGTCCATAAACAACTTTAAACCTTTGTAACATTTTGTTCTAACTCTTTCAAATCCACTGGAATCTAACTGGGGAAAAAACTCTCTCTCCCATGAGCCTTTTTTTCTTTTAGTAGTTTCCTCTACAAAATCCAACCAATGAGGACCCTCCACACTTCCCCATGTCATGTCTGGGTCCCTTGCTCTTCTTTTTGCTGCCTTCCAGCAGATAAGTGCTATTTGAGTCTTGCTCTGATTCCTGTGTATTATTTTAGATGAAGCATTGTCAAACAGTGTAATATTATTGATTTAGATGTGACAAGTGAATGCTTAGCATTTAAACGCGCAATGTAGGTCATTACATCCTTCTGTTGGATAAAATAATGCCTAAATAATGTGCACTGACTGAGTTGTCCCCATAATTGAAGGACAAACATTTGCTGCGCTATTATTTTATTAGCTGCGTCATATTTGCAGCGTGTCTTTGCATTAGTATTCTCAGTGGCAAAGGGAATCACTTTGCTGCCTCCATTATGTCTATATTAGTAATAGTGGAGGCGAGGCAAATTCCTTTGGTGCCTCCATTCGGCATAGCAGCGGTTTTCTGCTGTGTGAGCACTCACATCCGACAGTGCGCTCATGCAGTCGGAGCAGGAGCCATAATTCAGCCGGCGTGCTGAACGCATCTCCAAAACTATGCAGCTCAGCATGCTGACCCATATTAGATTAAGGGACCCTGCAACGAGCAGTACGCTCGGGGTTTCGCATCAGAAGGACCGCATTCCGGCATACTGCGACAAGTACATAGTCGTACAGGAGTTCACATGAGCCTGAGCTCCAACGGATTGATAGCAAGCCAGTGATCGGCCTGACCCAGCTGATACTTGCAGTGCAAGTGGAGCACTCAACAGGAAAGAAAAGTATAAAGAAAAGAAAAAAGAAAAAGAAAGAAAACAAAAATTATATAATAATATAAGAAGATATTAGGACTTACTCACTGGCAGATTCTGGGGATAAGAGTCCAGCATAGCAGTTGTGGCTGCAAGCAGATAGATTCTGCATTATTTTTTTTTTTTTTTATTTATTTTAAAGTGCTTTTGGTTAATTAAAACCTTATACACTACAAAAAATGTTTACGTTAACCATACCTAGTTACATATTTCACATGGAAAAACATTAGCCAACACATTTAATAATAAATTCTAAGACACATTTACAAAATACATCCCATTACACGCTTCCAAATATAAAAGGCTGCCCCAATAAAAACCTTAATTTCTCCGTCATAAATAACTGACCAAAATTGGTCTGATTCAATTCTTTGCATGTCCCCTACTAAATTTGAGTACCCTTTAGTGTAGTATTCTTTTAAGTTTGGGCAGAGAGTTAAAATATGTCTTACTGTCTCCACCTCGATATTACAGTATCTACACAATCTTTCTGCACGAGGAGTTTTTGTTCTTGCCCCGATAATTTCATTACACGGGAGAATGTTCAGCTGTAATTGAAGTATAAATCTTCTCATAGCTTTATTTCCCGTGTTAAGCAGATACTGTCTTGGTGTAGCAGGCTTGAGGCCTTGGAGAGCATAAAAGGAGTATCTAGACTTTTTGTATAAATAGGACTGGTTTTCACATAAATCCCAGATAAAGGCCTTATCTTTAAGGCTTTTCTTAATGTACATAATGTTATCTTTTCTCATATGTACATTATATCCTAGGACTTCAAGAAATGTTAGTACTATTTTTTGTAAACTTAAAAAATAAGAATTCTTAAATCTGCCTTCTCTTTTATTTCTACCTATAAGGTTGAGCATATTACCTTCATCCCCATCCCCCAGTATTATTCTTAAATAGAGTTTGCAACATTCTATTTTCCATAGGGTCGAAAGGGATATTAGCCCCAATTCGCATCTTATCGCTTGTATTGGTACCGAATTTGGGAGTCCTAGAGCTGGTCTCCAAATCTTCCCTTCAAGTAGATGCAGCTTACTCAAATATTTACTTTCTATAGTTTCCAATGCATACAAAATTCCAGGAATAATACAGCTTTTATATATCTCAAGTAGACCTTCGACCGAGTGACCTCCTTTACTGGTGATATATTTTCTTATAACTTTCCATTTCTTTACTATTTTTAAACTTACCGCCTCTTGGAAAAAATGTATGCAGGGATTGCTCAGAATAGGCATCCCCAAATAAGGGTAGGCCTCCACTACCTCTAGTTTTATCGAGTTTATCTGCCACCTAGTAATAAGCCTTTTCTTTTTGAGTCTGGTGGCTCCAAATACCATAACCTTAGTTTTGTTTATATTGATACTTAGGTTATTCTTTTCGGAATACAATAGTAGTCCATTCAACATTCTTTGCAACCCTACTGGAGTTTTATCCAAGAGGACGGTATCATCCGCATACATCAGACCACAAATGGGTTTTCCCGCTACTATTGGTGGAAAATTGTTTATAGTCGAAAAACTTTCCCACATATCTGAGACATACAGATTGTACAGTATGGGAGACGTCACACATCCCTGCTTTAGACCAGTGTTAGTGGCGATCTCTGGAGATATCATCCCTCCTTTGCCCAAACAGATGGAGACAGTGGTTTCCCTATACATTTCCCTCAGAAAGTGCAAAATTTTGGGACAGATATTTTTCTCACTTAGTTTCTTCCACAAAAGCCCCCTATTAACACTATCAAAGGCTTTCGAATAGTCTACAAAGCACACATACAGTTTTTCCCCCTTATCCTTTAACCCTGCTATAATGTAATTCAGCATTGTTAGGTTATCGGTGGTACTGAACCCTTTCCGAAATCCAGTTTGAAGAGTAGATAGTAGTCCCTTTTCCTCTATCCAAATGTTTAATCTCTCCACTAAAAGGGAGCAGAAGATCTTACAGCTGCTGTCTGCCATGGCCAGCAATCTATAGTTATCAGGCAGTTTTCTATCTCCCTTTTTAAAAATAGGGACCACTATGGCTTTCCTCCAGCTATCTGGTATGCGGCCTGTCTCCCATATACCAGTAAACAGCTGGAGCAAAATCACTGCCCATTTCTTAGGATTTTGTTTTATGACAGCATTTGCAAGGCCATCCGGGCCTGGAGCACGTGAGGATTTCATTTTAGAGATCACTTTCAAAATATCTAGTATACCAAAGGGGATACTATCTTGGTCATATGGGTATATCCCATTGAGATTAGCAGACATTTCACTAGTCTTGAAGTAGAGGTCAGTAATGTATTGCTTCCATGCATCTTGGCTCACATTGGAATTTTCCCTACAATCCTCATCCATCAGGAACTGTCTATATAGATACCAAAATTTTTTTGAATCATGGGTTTTACATATCTTGTATAAGCACCTCCAATTGGCATTGCTGGTGTTATACTTATAATCCTTGATCCAATTTTTGTAATGAGTCTTTATGTTTTTAATTCTCTTACTTCTCTCTTCTTCATCCAAGTCACATGTCTGCCTAAGTTTGCGAATTTCACCCAGCATTTCTTTTTTTCTATCATAGATCATTTGATCATATTTGTGTGAGTGATTTTTACCCCTTATATTTTTCACAATTACCTTGCTATTTAGCCTCCGAATTATACCCAACAAATTAGTTATTGGGTTAAGACCATTCAATACAATATCCTGCCCCTCAATGGGCAGCCGATCAAACAGCTCATTAAAGATGATTAGATTTTTATCCGACCATATGATCCTATTTCCGGATGCTGAAAATTGTATGTCCATCTTTTTACTCACTTCCCAACCTTTACTTTCCGAGCCCTTAGTAAATGTGCCCCTAATGGGTGTATGGTCACTCAGAGTGGTAGCAATATGTTCAAAGGAGATTGTGGATAGGCTTAATTGTTTGCTTACAAACATATAGTCTAACCTATAGCCTACCTTCCCATTTGTCCAAGTTGCTCCCTCACCTGGACCTAAGTGAGGTTGTAGGTATTCTAGGTCCCAACTGGTCATAAGGTTCATCCACCGACAACCCTGCCTAATTTGTGTATTTAAACCCGCCATCAGGTTACCCTCTTGAGTTTCCAATGATGCAATAATGTCTGTTTCATCCCACAATTCTTTGCATCTGTTCATCTCCTTTACAGCGGAGTCACAGTGGGCATTAAAATCTCCCACTATACAAATATCAGGCTCAGGGGAATCCCGGATCCAACTTTCAATAGTGTGGTTTATATATTCCTCAATCTCTTGTATATTTTCCCGCCCTGGTTGAGAATATATATTAATAAGAAGGAAACTCCCTAATTGGTTTCCCCTGTCTATAATTGCACACATAACATTAGGTAGATTCCCATACATCTCATACTGTTTAAATGACATATGATTTTTTACCCCAATACATAGTCCTCCATAAGGCCTGCCTTTTTCACCTTTTTGGGCAGCTTTATTCCAAATACTATATCCCTCTAATAAAATTTCCCCAGTTACCCAAGTTTCTTGTAAGGCGAAAATGTCACTCTCCATCAATATTTGTATACCTTCCTTGTGTAGAAGAGATTTGAAACCTCTACTATTCCAAGACAGGAGGTTAAATGTATTATTATATGCCTTATCTCAATTCTGGATTATAGTATTTGCCTCCTGGGAGTTAGCTTGTACGTTTTTATTTCTTAATTCCATATTAATGGAAGTAACTCCCACCCCTTCCATGTATTTGTCATTCCAATCGTTATGAATAGCAGAGTGGCATATCACAATTTCATAGTTGTTACCCCATATTCCATCAGAGTATTCTCTTACGAGGTCCACAAAAACCGCAGATCTAAATTGGACAATAACCCAGTTTTCCCAGCTTCCATATTCAGGAAGGATAATGGTTTCAATATCCCCTGAGTTAATATTTTGCAGTTGCGGAATATGTGATAGTTTATTAAGTAACCAGGCCCGGTTGAGAAACGGGCTACCATCTGTCGGGGATTTTTCTATGATTTTAATACTTTTCCCCACTATAAGTAGGGGTTCTTCATTTGTTCCCACACTATTTACCCTACTTGTTTTTTGCTTACTGTGCATGGCCAGTCGTTCCATCTCTTTGGTATAAATTTCCTTCTCCCTTTTAGTAAGGGACCCAATATTACTATTATACGGGATTTCAACATATTTAAAGTTATTTTCGGTGGATACCGTATCCTCTATTTCACTTTCCTCAATAATATCGTCCTTCCCCTTTAACCAATTTTCTAGACCCTTACTTTTACTTGCCACTTTTTTCCTTTCCTCCAACTTCTTTTGATGTTCCATGATTTCATAGTGGTTCCCTACTTCTACACATTCCGAGTCTAATGGGGCGGTGTTAGCAAGGGACATGGAGTTTCTTTTCACAGTTTTATTCACTTTAGTCTTGGCCATCACCATCCTTTTTCGAGGTGCTTTCTTATTTTTCCTATTTCGCCTTGTGCGCCTCTTAGAGCCTTGGGCTACCCTTATTTCTATCTCACTCACACTATTATTAATCTCTTCGACCAGATTTTCCCTATAGTTGAGTTGTTCCATATGGGAAGTATTAGTCTGTGTAATAATATTCTCATTTTCTTTTTCAACCACCATAACCAACTCACTCAGATCCCCTATAACCTGATTTGGCTCCGGGGTATGTCTTTTCTCCTTGTTAGGGTCATTGCCACAGTAATCCTGTATCATAATCCCAAGTGATCTAGTATTATCAATGTTCTGTAGTACCATTGATTTTATATCACTATGCTCTTTAAGCAATTTGGTACAGATGGTCAAAAGAACATCCATCATAGTAGTTAGGGCGTCTAATTTCTCACCTGATTTCAGTGAGTTTTCACACCCCCTACTTCTATTACTTTTATCCTCAATTTCAGAGTAGTTTCCCCTAGAGTTAAATGACTCATCACACGAATGAGAGTCCTCTTCTTGGGCAAATTTATTCAAGTCTGGGGAAGCTGACAAATTAGATCCAATTTTATTATTCATATCGGTATCTTCAACCACAGAAATTTCCAAATTAGTACCTGTTCCCATAGATTGTCGCCTAAAGTTATGTACTAATGTCAATAGTGAATTATTATCTATCATAGAGCTATTAGTGGGAGGTGGTGGAGATTGTATTTTATCAGATACCATTACTTTTTCCTTAATAGTTAGAAAACTGAGTATTTTAGGTTGATCTAATACACCTTTACCATCACCAGTAGTTCCATTCGTACCACCCTTCTTAGATTTTTCCCCATTACCAGGCTTCTGAGTGGCTAGTTTGGTATTTGGTGTAGGTATGTTATTCTTCCCCTTTTTAGATCGTGTGCTTGGGGCCATATTAGTATAACACCGAGTAATAGGTATGTACAAATGTGGTAGAAATAGATATAGAAATAGAAAAAGTTAGTAATAATATATGTTAATTTATCCTTAAGGATTCACGTCTCCATAAAATCCAACAAGTAAAAAATTAGATCAGTCCTACTATAACGGAGACTTAAATATACCTATACCCAAAATGCAATATGTCTATTAATAATAAATATATAAAACTGAGGAGAGGAAAAGATCCTTCGCAATAAAGGGCAGCCGGTACCATCAATTGATTAGTAAAAAATTAAAAAATGAGTGTTAGCAATCAAATACACCTTTTAGTTTATGAGTTAAAATCACATTGCATATAAGAAGGGAACGCCCAACAGCTTGAGGAGCGGCCTTAGTCCGACTCTCCCACCCTACCAGGTGGTAAATTGTATTATCCTGAAGTGGTGGAGTTAGCTTACTTCGGTTCCTGGATATCAATGGTTATTTTACACACTCCACAGCACGTCCAACAGCCGTATAACAGCCGGCGCCCTTTACCCCTAACGGGCTTAACGCCGCGAGGGTGAATGGCAAAGGGTTTAAAGGCTGAGTTGTATCACGTGATAGGTCACGTGGCAGGCACCTAGCCCCGCCTCCTCAGCACAGCGTCTCTAGTGCCAGCACCTGCAAGAGCCCCCTCACAGCTCGCAGTGCAGGTTAGTTCCAAACTTTGAAAAACGAACGTTTTTTCCAATTATCCAACGCCCTTTTCTCAGGCAGCAAACACACCGCTCGGGCGGATGGCAAAGGGTTTAAAGGCTGAGTTGTATCACGTGATAGGTCACGTGGCAGGCACCTAGCCCCGCCTCCTCAGCACAGCGTCTCTAGTGCCAGCACCTGCAAGAGCCCCCTCACAGCTCGCAGTGCAGGTTAGTTCCAAACTTTGAAAAACGAACGTTTTTTCCAATTATCCAACGCCCTTTTCTCAGGCAGCAAACACACCGCTCGGGCGGATGGCAAAGGGTTTAAAGGCTGAGTTGTATCACGTGATAGGTCACGTGGCAGGCACCTAGCCCCGCCTCCTCAGCACAGCGTCTCTAGTGCCAGCACCTGCAAGAGCCCCCTCACAGCTCGCAGTGCAGGTTAGTTCCAAACTTTGAAAAACAAACGTTTTTTCCAATTATCCAACGCCCTTTTCTCAGGCAGCAAACACACCGCTCGGGCGGATGGCAAAGGGTTTAAAGGCTGAGTTGTATCACGTGATAGGTCACGTGGCAGGCACCTAGCCCCGCCTCCTCAGCACAGCGTCTCTAGTGCCAGCACCTGCAAGAGCCCCCTCACAGCTCGCAGTGCAGGTTAGTTCCAAACTTTGAAAAACAAACGTTTTTTCCAATTATCCAACGCCCTTTTCTCAGGCAGCAAACACACCGCTCGGGCGGATGGCAAAGGGTTTAAAGGCTGAGTTGTATCACGTGATAGGTCACGTGGCAGGCACCTAGCCCCGCCTCCTCAGCACAGCGTCTCTAGTGCCAGCACCTGCAAGAGCCCCCTCACAGCTCGCAGTGCAGGTTAGTTCCAAACTTTGAAAAACGAACGTTTTTTCCAATTATCCAACGCCCTTTTCTCAGGCAGCAAACATTCTGCATTATAGTGTCATTAACTGAGTGGGTGACACAGTGCCTGACTAGACCATGGCTGAATCCTAGAGCGAGGGAAGCCAGGAGGAAGAAAGCCAGATAGACTGCGGGATGGACTATGAGGAAGCTGAGGAAGGTGTAGATTTCCTTGAGGAAGAGGACTCAGACCTGACACTTTAAAAGAGTCCTGGGTAACTCTCTGGTGCAGGTAGTCTCTCAAGGGGTTAAACCTCTGCAAGATAGGCTGGAGATGCTAAGAGCTCTCATCAGCAAGAAGGACCAGTGCAGGCACAAGACAGACAATGATAAAAAGATCGATAGTCTGGGAGAAGGTCCATCCCATGTACACCCTCAGAACAGGATTGAACTTCAGGGGCGCGATGTGACACGAAAGAGGAAATCCTCTTCCACTCCCACTCGGCAAGACAAGGGGAGAACTGAGAAGCCCCTGGAGGCAGCCAACACATTTCAGAAGCTAAAAGAGCTTTTCTGCTAAAGTCTGTGATGCCCAGCCTCTTACCCCTGCCCTAGAGGTGCAAAATATAGGGGATGAGCCCTGAGGCCTTAACAGCAAGCAGGCAACGGGGCCAGGCCTGTCCAAGAGGCTTAAAATACATGAGGAACAGGAGGAGGAGGCATCAGATAGGTTTGACCCAGAAGCCATCAGACATCCTAGGTCCTTCAAGTGGTCACCATCCCCGAAGGTGACGGCCTATATGGCTCAGAGGCTGCGGAAAAGCCCTTGGATAAAGATGCTAGGTACCGCATGAGGGCCGAGTGCCCCAGACCCGAGCTACCGGGTAAAGTGTCGGACACACCAGAGCTGGACCCCAGGATGCTCAGCTTTGTCACTAAAGTAACCAAGGATGCCCGCAAAGCCATGGACAGAACTTGGAAGGGGTGCCAAGACAAGCTTTTGGATCTAGCGGGTCCTAAAACAAAAATTATGGACCGCATGGAAAGAGGGAAAGACACAGGGGGCTTATCGATGCTCACATACTCGCCAGCTGGGCACAAAGAGCAGTTTGCATGTTGGGCAACGCAAACTGCGCTCTATCATCGGAGGGGAGAAGGAGCATGCTGCTCAAGATCAACAATAAATTAGGCAATTTGGCAATTTACAAGGCAGGTGAGACCACACAGGGTCTGTTATTCAGAGACATTTGCGAAGTAGATGAATACATTTGTGGGAACTTTTACAACACTAGAGAAAGCTCTATCGTCCATCCGGAAGATATTTCCAGGATGTGTTTTTGCCAGGACCGGTCCCTACAGAGGTTGAGTGGCTGGTCGGTTACAGGCACAGAGATGACCTCAGGGGCCCAAAGCCCAATATTGGGAGAGAAGCAACAAGACACTTTCTTTCCGTCCAGAGAAAGATGGACCAGAGGTTGTAGAGGTAGAGGCTTCTACTGACACCAAGGCGCAAGAACAGGTGAGAGCATTGCCCTCAGCGTAACCCTCCATTAGGAAGGAGGACCAGCTAGTATATACGCAATTTGTGCGCGCCATCAGGCGATGCCTGGGTATTACAGACAGTAGCGGGTTTCAGACTAAAATTTGTAGGCTTCCCACAGCAGGATCAGCCCCCGCAGCCGATATGATGTTCCCAAGCAGAGGCGCAGTTATTGGTAGTGGAACTGGAGCAGCTCTGGTTAAAAGGGGCCATAGAGGAGGGTTCCACCGGGAGGCAGGATTTCTTCAGCAATAGCAATATGTTCCTAGTGCACAGGAAGGGCAAGGTAAGACCCGTGACGAATCTGAAGGGGCTCAACAGCTGGCTCGTGTACCGGCATTTCAAGATGAGGGGATATATTTAATCAGAAAAACATCCTGAGAAAGGGATACTGCTAATGAGACTGGATCTCAAAGACACATATCTCACTATACCAGTCGCAGATGAACATTGTCCCATCTTATGTTTTCTATGGAAGGGGCAGGTTTGGTAATTCAGGTGTCTGCCTTTCGGCTGTCATCAGCGCCTCGGCATTTACCCAGCTTATGAGGCCAGTCGCTGCATACATTTGCGAAACAGGGGTCCGTATGATAGTGTACCTGGACGACATCCTCTTCCTGGGCCAGGACAAACAGCAAGTGATCGAACATGTGCAATGGGCGATCTCTCTCCTCTCGTCGCTAGGGCTTCTAATAAATCGAGAGAGGTCAGACTGACGCCCAGAAGATGTATGGAATTTCTGGGATTAATCGTGGACTACCAAGGCGACCCTGGAGCATCCAGCGCCAAAGCTCAGAGCTATCAAGAAGGAGCTGAGAGGGGCTCTCCAAGAGCAGGTTATATTGCTTCAGAATCTAGCATCTCAATACAAGCTATCTTCTTGGGCCCTTTATATTACAGGGCTCTTCAGAGGCTGAAGAAAGGGCTGCGATACCACCAGCTTGTTCCCTTAGATGGTGCAGCATGGGCGGAGCTAGTATGGTGGCTCCACAACATGGAAGACTGGAACAGATGTGCCATTTTTGGAGACGCCCCAGACCTGGTTATAGAGTCAGACGCAAGCAGATCAGGTTGGGGCACAAGGTGCCCCAAAGCTAGAGACAAGGGGGAGATGGTTGCAGGAAGAATTAGCCCTGCCTATCAACTGCCTGGAACCTCTGGTGGAATCCTTCACAGTCAAAGCGTTCACAAAAGATTGTGTCAAGTGTTGCATCCTGCTTCGGATGGACAACATATCTTCGGTTCGATACATCAACCATCTGGGAGGTACCAGATCAAGAATGCTAGCGGAACTAGCGAAGGACTTCCGGCATTATTGCCTCAGCAAGCAGGTGTCCATCACGGCAGAGTATCTGCTGAGTGTGAAGAATGTAGTGGCGATTTGAACTCTTGTTACCTGAGGGACTCCAGCGATTGAATGCTGCAGAGGGAGACATTGTGGAGGATTCAGGACCTGTGGGGTCCACTCCACACAGACCTCTTTGCATCCCGCCTGAATGAGCAATTGCCCAGGCACTTCAGCTGGAGGCTGGATCTGGGAGTGGAGGCCACAGACGCCTTCGTACAGAATTGGCCCGGACACACTCACTATGCCTTTTTCCCATTTATCATGATAGCGAGGATGCTGGCGAAGATATGCCGGCAGAAAGGAGAGGTAGCAGTGATAGCGCCTGAGTGGAAATCGCAAGCGTTGTTTCCAGTTTATGGAACTTTCATCAGATTTCCCGAGGAGGATTCCATTCCGCCACAGTCTTCTATCCGATCCAAAAGGGCAACCTCATCCTCATTCAGATGCGAGCCTCCAGCTGCTGGAATGCAGTGTTTCAGGCAACGATGGAACATGCCAGGGATTTAGGAACAAGCTGCCTTATTCATCAGTGAATCCTGGGCACCTTCTACACTCAGGAGATATAGTCCCGCATGGCAGCAGTGGGAAAAGTGGTGTCAGCGGCAGGGTTTCATCCCGTAGTTCAGGTGCTCAATTTTCTAGCATCCTTGTCGCAGAGCGGGAAAGTGTTTTGGAAGATAGATGTTTATAGGTCAGTCATCTCCGCCAGACACAAGCCTGTGGACGGCGCCCCCATTGGTGAGCATCCAGCGGTAGTCCGGCTGCTTGAAGGAGTTAAGATGGTTAAGCCACCTTCCCCGAAATACACCTCATTATGGGACGTTAACAAGGTTCTAGACTTGATCACACAGTGGCCAAGCAACGATTGGTTATCAGGAAAGTAGTTGTTGGGGAAACTAGCAATGTTGTTATGCCTAGTTTCGTGCAGGCGAGTGTCCGCCGTTAAGGCTCTAGAGATCGTCAGAAAGTTCTTTTATCCGGACAGCGTGGTTCTCAACATCGCCAGATGGACGAAGGGGAATTCGGACATCATATCTTATCCATATTTCCCTCATAATGCCAAGCTATGCGTAGCACAATGTATTAAAGAGTATGAGCAAGTTTCAACGCCAGTTAGGCCGCAGGGCGTATCGCAGTTGATTGCAAGGATGAAGTCGTTCCAAGCTGTAGAGGTGGCTACCATAGCCAGATTGATGCGAGAAATATTGGAATTGGTGGGTATTGATACCTCAGTGTTTGGCACACATTCTGTGAGGGAGCCATGGCTTCTGGAGCATTTACAGTGGGAGTCTCTGTGCAGGATATTCTTAGAGCGGCCGACTGGTCGTCCGACTCTACATTGAGAACATTTTAAGCCGGGATCTGCATTGGCAGCCGCAGTAGTAAGAAGCTTTGAACAAGCTTAATGCTCACCTCTGGTCTTGACATAGAATGAAGATTAACCAGGCGTATAGCGTAGGTAGTCTTGATTCTATTAAAGACACAGAGGCGAGCATTACCCCACCCATTGAATACAAGGGTGGTAAGGGTTACCGCATGAGTAAGTGCCTTAACGTATTTCCCACCCTAATGGTACCTTCTCTGTGAGAGGGCATAATGCAGGAGTACAGTCGGAATGGCGGAGACAGCAAGGCTGGTCCTCGAACAGCCGGATTGTGTGCTTGTCCAAGTTGGGACTGTTTCTGGGGGTGGACCAATGCAGGAGCATCACCTGGATGGGGTGTCCTCGGGGAGTGGAAGTGGGACACCAACGGGAGAGACACGGTACCCCCTTTCTTATAACACTTTTCCCCCATCCTACCTGATAGGATACACAAACATTCCAACCCCACTTTTCCAACACAAACACTTTCCTACATTGAGACAGACATTGGACCAACAACAGGGCCATTTACCTGACATGTCTCAACACAAGGGCCAGGCAGAGTCAGGCAATTAACAATAACTATGCACACCTGACGGCCCTATCTCTTCCCCACAGCGATAAAAGGCGTAGTCCGAAAAGCACACTTCGAGCAAGGCCAAACGTGCTCAGCTAGTCCGGAGCGGCAGTTCAAGCAAAGGAGAAAGGCGTAGAGACCCAGATGGACAATAAACAGGGAATTGCCCTTGCCCTTTACAACTCAAATCCGCAAAGCCTCAGAAAGGGAAGGCATACGACCGGGAAGTCCAGCTAGGGTGTGGTGTGACAGGTGTCAGTGGCACACAGGGCCCTCCTACGCTGATAGTCAAAGCAGGGAGAAGCGCTTGCCGCTGTGGTGCCGTCCTTGACTTCCGTGCCAAGAAACTCCAACAATTCAGCACAGCCGGTGAGTCAGAGAAGTCAAATAGTAAAACCAAACTGTGCTGGGCCCTTTGTTCAACAAGGCGGCAACCTTGTTTAACAAAGAACTTGTGTAATTGAACTTTAAAGACACCCTAGAAAAAAGGTTCAGAATCAGAGTGGTCAGGTGTCGCAGGGACACTCATTCAAAGGACTCTGAGTGAAGCATTTTTAGGTTGTTTTGTTTTGTTGAAACTACAAAAACCAAGAGTCCTTAGGAGAGGCCAGCGTGAAGTGTCAAAGTGGTCCTATGAGGGTCAAGCAAAACCTCTTTTAGACTCAAAAGTCCTTGACACAGTGGAGAAAACTGGGAAACTGGCAAATGTGAACCCAACAGAGGGATGCCTGCGAGTTGAGGGTAAAACAGTAATATACCCTTGAACATTGTGACGACAAGTGTGAACCCGGCTAAGGGATGTCCACAATGGATAGTTGGTTAAAAAGACATTGACACTGTTGAATGATACTTTTTTAGTGAAAAGCCGTAGGGAACCCGATTGAGGTAGGCTAACATTGCAAGAAGGATCGGAGCCCAGCTGAGGGGGATACAAGGGGTGAAGAGCAATTGCCCAACGTGAAAGATTACCAAAGGAACTTTTGTTTTGTTTATTGTTTATGGTTCAGTAGGTCTTCTAAAGCAAGAGACTTGGCCCCAGAAAGTCCTGGCATAGTTGAAAGGAACTGTAACCTTGTGTTGGTGGGGCCCAGGAGAGGGCTGTGCTCAAAGGACCTTCCTTGTCCCATGCTAAAAACGTCGGGAAGGGAGACCCCCGGCTATGACATCCTGACTTATCATTTGTGAACATTTCTATCTTTTCTTGTGAACATCATCCCACATTCTCTTTTAAATTAGCTGTAAGGTTTGGCAATAGGTTTTTTAGCATAGGCCGTTTTATTTGACAAGAGGCCACTAGGACTGCCTTATTATTATTTGATGGTCGTAGCTTGCTCCCATCTTATATTTGGTTTAGATGTGGCATTTGTGCAACCCATTTATACAGTTTAATAAACACCCTTTGACTGTGATCACTTGTGTCTGTCTTTACTGTTGCCACCATGTGTTCCTTACAGTGGGGAAATGCCAAGTGGACAGAAACCACAACCAAGCTGAGAGTGCCTGCATCAATAGACTGTGGGAGGTCTAAAACCACCAACCAAACAAGAAAGTATCACGAGGCAGGTTGGCCTAAATACTTTGTTAAAGAGAATATCAAATCCAAGAATGTTGTAGAGGAATTACAAAAGTTAATTTAAGAAATAAAGAGATACTAATACTAAAGATTTTGTTAGACAAATAACAACCAGAGTATAGACATTGATATGAAAAAGCCATTGATATAGAGTGATATAACAGGAGAATCAAGCCGATCACCTGGAACTGTTTATTTTAGTAACTTAGCGGTAGGGCCAGGGTAGGGTGAGGGTAACCTGAGATTTGAACGGCAGACTTTTCTTTCTTTGAGAATTCCTGATGACAGACAAGCACCTTGAGTTCCTTTAGATAGGTAGGGAAACCCCTTTAGAATAGGGAAAGCTAGGCTGTTCTCTTATCATTTAAATAAAAGTAGTTTGGAAATGTCCTCTAAAAGTTTGACTCCTGCTTCCTACCCACCACACAATATACTATTAATATCTTGATCTATATTGGGGATGACATTAGAGATCGAATCCATTGTTTTGAAAGCTATAAAAGTTGGCACTTAAAAAATACTCAATGCATGTTTTTATTCTTAATAGCTGATTGCTACACAGTCATCTGATTCTGTTTTGTAGAAAAATACTTAATCGATTTGACTTTGTGAATGTATTTAAACAGCTCTAGACCCCACACTGAATACCTCAGTTCCAATCACTTACATTTAGATTGAGATATTATTTCCCCTTTCCCTTTTACACATTCTTTTCCCCCTACCCTGTGCCAGAGTTTATTTCTCTCTGTGCTTAAGAAATGTCTATTTTCTATCTTGAATCTGTGTGTATACAACTCCCTTTTCTGCCTTTCAAATTGATTGGCTTGTATCCTGATGGAATAGTTGGCACTCTCTTAAAACAATTCAACCATGTTGCTCTCCATTCTGCACCTACCTCTTTATTATAATTATTAGGGCCTTTATTAGTTGTTATTCTTTTCATTTCTTTCCAATGTTCTGCATCAAATCTTTTGTTTAATGCATAGTTGTATTCCCATTAATAGTGTGTTCGGTCTCTATGGAAGTTCATTTGTTTCCTTCAGCTTAGTCCACCTTCAAGCAATTCGAAATGTCCTTTAACTTGTACAACCATGTCTTAATTTAATCCACATGATCTGAGGCAAAAAATATTTCTTCCATGTCCTCTATATTTGTAATACATTTCCGTTGATCCTGTTTCACATATTTTCAAGCATGATGAAGGAACAGATATGTGTGTGTGTGCATCCCATCCTTCCTGCACAATGAGGTTGTTATGGTGAGTTTATGAAAACCTTGTTGTATGCGGTTTCATCAGTACATGCCTGGAACGTTGTGAACACCCACGATTGACCAAGCTCACATCTTCTTGTTTTCTGAAGTATCTTTAATTTCTGCTAGATTCTTTGTCCCATAGTAAACATCTTAGCCATGCTACCATTTGCCATGTACCCCGTTCTCGCACCAGACAGGTGCGCAGCCGATGCCACCTAGTATGCCACTATTTCCTCTGCCATTTCCGCATTAGGTGTACTGTATTCTACTTGTCAGAGACTCACAGTTTTAATCTCATATTTGCAACTTGGTGCTAAATTATGTATTCAAATTGAGTGGACCCAGATCTCAAAACATTTCAAATTGACCTTCTGGGATTCCAATCTTGCACCTCTAAACAGTTTAAAATTCCTGAAACATTCATCATGATTGTGGCTCACATCTTGACCAGTTCTATTAATAAACATCTCTGAGACTCAATGTGTATTCCCATGCTCGTTCCTGGTATAAATCCTGCATGTGACATCAAGCCCTATGGTACAACTCGTTTGGGGGTCCTTCATTTACATTTGTTGCAAAGGTTGGCAGCTGCTGATTTAACGTCGGACCCACTACAATAGCCAAAAGCAAGATGTGCCTCTTATCCAAACAGGTGCTTGCTCTTCACCCTGGCCAGACCATAAAAAAATAATTAAATTGTACATGTGGTATTCTACTGCGGCGATCACAGATGAGAGACGTACACAATCCCAAAATAGGTGATATCATTCATTTCTCATCACAACTAATTTATATACTCCAAGGTGGAGGGATTGGATGTCATGAATGGTGCTGGTGCATCCGTCAAGATCTGCGAGCGGGGGCTGTTCCGCCCGCCAGGTCAGACCTGGCGGGCTGAAAGGCACCCGCTTGCAGAACCGTAGTCTGCCGGTCCAGAAACACAGCAAGCTTACCGGTACCGTTGTCTCCGGACCGACAAACTTGTAATGAGGCCCAATGCATTTTATCGCTCCACTGGACTTCCTATATACCAGTGAAAAAACTTTAATTAATACAAAGTTAACTCAGCAGTTGGTTCTCTTTAACCAGCCTCAACTCTACCCTGATATGAGACCACCCATTTCCCTCCTCCAGATATAATATTGAGGACTTGTCATTTTCGGCTTCCCTCAGGATTACCTTGTAAAATAGCATGCATCCAGGAAAAATAACGGGTGACTTTTCATTTCTGAAAAGTCTCACTTCGGCAATGCACCATGAGGGACATATCACTTTTTTTTAATAGGACCAGGGGCACCCCCATCTCCATCGAATTATTTCAAAACTACTGCATGGCTTTTACCACAAACAAAAGCACATCTACAGAGCTTTGCACCAAAGTTGATTCTTATTTGGTGCAAATCCGTCCAGTGGTTTTCGAGCTACATGTGTTCAATGGAAACACCCTTTTTTCTATGGAGAAATGTATGGCTAGAAACAGCTTTTTTCTTGTTCTTAATAACTTTTGAACCGTTTAACCAATTTTACCCATAATGTCTAGTTTGGAGGAGCCATCCAGCATGTCAAAGGCTATTAGCAACAGAGGTTTGGGAAAAGTCAATTCAAATAGATTGTGATTTGGTGTAAGTGGTGCCAGGAACAGGATAGCATTGTACTCCCTTAAATATCCTAAGGATATAAAGGATACTATTTTGCAGAGCAACTGCAGTTTGGTGCCCAATCTTTAGTGGAACACAGTCAACATGCTTCTTTACTTCCCACTCTTACTGCACATTTGACGATGCCAGAATCATCTGTGACGGGTTTGAAAGTGCACCAAATTTATGCGGTGTGGGACAGGTTGTGGAAGACATAATTACAGGAGACTAAGGGAGGGTTTAAAATTGAGGGGAGCTGGGAGGGGCTTCTGCTTGTAGCCTAGAAGAGCCTGGTTAGCGTGACACCAACAGCTACCAGGAGCTATGTTTGGCTCCCCAGTCCAACTGATGCCAAACAAGCACCCATATGTGAATGTTACTCTGTGCATTTGGGGCAATCAATAAATATTAGGACACATCAATACAGCATTTAAAGCGTAAGGGGTCATAAATAATGGAATATGTGGCAGTTCCATTTGTGGAGCGCCGTGTACAAGCTCCTCGCTATCCAATGGTTGTTCCTGGTCACTGGTTAAGGCTGGTGCCCAGGAGCTGCTGTTAGCTCCTGCTTATCCAATCTTAATTTCTCTTGGCGCTGCAAAGGTAACCCCATATTTCTTCGAGAGACATGGGTTTAAAAGAGCAGAAGTAGAAGCAGGTCCAGCAGTACACTAATGTGTTTGCCAAGGCATGGACATTAATCCAAACCCTCAGCTCTGAACCTGCGTATAACAATACTATAACACACAAAAATACTAGTCTGCCATTGGGGGAAACACATTTGGCCTATTCTAACTGACAAAATAAGAACTGCTTGGATTGTGTCACAAAAGTATCACTTTTTTACATGTGATGTCGAAGATAAAAGTGTAAGAGTACATACAACATCAAAAAAGTGTAAAATGTGAGCGAATGAGTAAGAACTGGCCATGGTTGTTATTGCTCCATTCGAATAATATGAATTGTATTTACTTGGTTAATACATGATCAGATGCTACACCTTAATAATGGGTTCTATGTGAATAGCCCTCATTTTAAAGGTCACAGGAGAAAAAGACTGATTTACAAATGGCCCTATTTTCTTTTGATCGTAAAAACAGCATTGTAAAGGTCTTTTTCTATTGAGACCTTTAACATGTGTTTTTTTGTTGTTGCATATTCGGGGGGTTTCACCCTCCAAGCTACCCTTTGTTCCTCACCCCATCCCCACCCTCCGCCGCGGCATTTCAGCCCCGGCCCCTTCCCCCCCTACCGCACCCAAATCAAAACACATACATACACACAACACACACTTACCCATTCTCCTCGTCCTGCACTTCCGGGTCCCGACCTGCCTGTCAGTCCCTGTCCGCACTCATGTGCGGCACGGGCGTGACAGTTCCATTTAGAAAGACCGCCCCATGCAATAAAGGAGATGTCTTTCTAAATCGATCTTTTAGTGAAAAGATCTTCAAAAAAGGATCTTTTCTTAGAACGAAATAATGACCACTGTCACTTTCTGAACACTATTTCATGTCCCACTAAACAACTGTAAGGGATTTCCTGATAAGAACTATTCTATTATTACATGGGTTTGCAACCGTTGGCTGGCCAGGTGTGTTGGACGCCAACACCCATCAACTTTCGCCATAATAGTCAACGGTACGAGTTTTAGTTCATAACATCTGGAAGGCCGCAGATTGCACACCCCTGTTTTATCATATTTTACGAGATAGGAGACAAAGAGGATTGGGCGTATATTTAGTCGTATTTTAGAGCTATTAAACGTTTAATCTACTCAGATCTTATTGTGTTGATTCAGGTAAACAGGCATTATCCTATTAAAGTTTCTGCCAATGATAAATTTTTAAGGTTTTTCCGACATCAATGGAATATTTGCCTTTGTATGAACCTTTGATCACTAATGTATCCAGAACTTTAAAAGCAAACCCTAACTCTTTATGCTTACATGTGTTCATGCACCTCATGCACTTGTCTGTGTACAGAGTATCCATGTGTAAAAGACCACAACTGTCTTTGCTCAGGTAGCCCCTTTCTGCTTACACATGACAAGACCAATTCACAAGAGTACTCTATTTTTCAGAGTGAGCCTGCAACCTCAGAAGTTGGAAATACAAATAATTCTACCCCAATGTAATTCCCAAAAAGAATTTGCTTATACAGATTCTGTGAAGTGCAAAGTGCACTCATACCCGGGAGACTCAAATTGCATGTGAAGGACAGATGGGCGTAATTTTAAGAGGGGGGGGCAAGGGTGTTTTCCCCCCCACAACATTTTTGGCACACAATTTTGTCCCACTTATTTTGAAGGGGGAACCTTTCATTAAAATGTCCCCCATAGCCCCAACATGTTCAGCAAAGTTAGTCCACTGGAAGGACAGTGGCAGGATAGAAAGCCTGCGAACATCTGAGTGTCTCACAGATTCACAAAGGGGCGCAACCGGATACACACTCCCCTTGTGCCTGTGCTACCGGCCTGGCAAGACCAGGTGCATGCCAGTCACAATGGAACTGGCAATGCAAAGTGGGGTCATTTAATGATAGGTATTTGCTGTACCTTTTATACTTACAGCACTTCATGAGAGGTGAACATGTAAAGCAAACATTAGTGGAGATGTGCCTCTTTAGGGCCTGGAATGTGTACATAGCACGCACGTGGGTGTTGATAGCCAATGCATATTGGCAAACCCTACACCTAGATATGCAAGACAGACTATGCATACCAGCAATTGAACATGTTTGTGCACGAGATGTGGGCAGCACCTCGCCTACCCGTGACTTCGCAGCTAAACTAACCCAAGTGAGTCAGAAATCCTCAAGTGCAGCGCAAGTTGAGTCAAAGTCTAGTGCAGAAACGCCGCTACCATGCATATCAGTACTTTCCCGTGCGCCCCTCCCCTCTCAGAGGATGCCCTGCATGTAGCAGTGACCAGTTACTCACTGAAGTGTGCACAGTGTACATCCCAGAGTGTGGACGCCCACTTCTTTAATTTGGCCCCATGATGGTGGGCTCTACAAGAAAGTACCTATTGTACTTGGCGTCCATTTTGCCTCCGTTTAACAGTATTTGTGATCATTTCTAATACTAAGCAGAGAAGAATAAAATCCGTCACTGACCTGGAATGTGGGCAGGGTCTTTTATGATATTTGGGAAGTAGGCCGCTGGACCAGCTGGGCTCGACACTTTATGCACTCATTTTAAACCGGCTCACACCTGTATCCAAATACACAAATGCAAATAGTGCTGCTCTCAATTGATATTTCTGGTGGCAAAAAGACTCTCCATACTTTCAATCTTCAAGAATACCATAACACTCTGATTGAAATCTTGCAAATCATGTGAGCGTTTATGTAATGATCGAAGCAAAACACATTTAAGGGGCTCACATACATGTTCCTCTCTAAAAGGCCTGCCTAAAGAGGGCGCCTCTTTTATACTCAGCAGCATGAAATATGTGTGCACTTTGTCCTCTCCAATATGGCCGATCCTGGAACCAATGTCAGTAGTATGACATACATGAGTAGAACTGCTAAGCTACTCAAAAACCCACGGCATGCCACAGGATATTCCACTAATGAGATGTATGTAAGGGCCCATTAACACACACCTAAGGCCTAACCCTTAGGACTTCAATTAGAGGTCTGCAGAATGGAGTATAAATGCAGACATGGAATTGCAGAACATCTCGCCATATATTAATTGTAATTGAAATGCCTCAAAATGCCTCACGATTTGCGGTAATCCTGTCAAACGTCTTCCTGAAATATACCACCTTCTAAACGAGACAGTATCAGCGTCACGGCTTGAGGTTCAATGAGTGCATATTACAAATGTTAAAGAATGAATGTGAAATGGAATCAACATGAACTCCTAGTTTTTCGATTGATGAGTGAGGGTGAGACATCCATTGTGAGTGGTAGACAGCCTTTGTATGGCATGCTCTTGCATGTCTTGAGTCGCCAGTCAACCCAGAATCAAGGGGCAGTATACGGCATGACAGCTACTTAAGGGCATGACAAGTAAGCCCTTGTAGGATTGTGAAAAGAGGAAGCCTTCCAGACCTTGCCTAAAAGACGTGATTGTTATTTTCAAGTCATAGTTCCAAAGGGACTAATTTATACAAATGTATACAAGCACAGAGAGCATGGCGGGCACAATCTGGCAGGTTTGTCCGATTATTTGGGGCAACATACTAGGAGTGCTCTAGGTCTGTGAGAACTTATTTTGAAATTGATCCGGGCATTAATTGGTGGTGTGCGAGGACCTCTCCCGAGTCCTGAAATATGACCTTGCCTCGCAACATACAATGTATTGGGCCAGCGGCTGCTAGACAAGCACTGCAGTCCACAGGGGAATGCAGCATGGAGACTAATTACTAAACTCTGTGTTGGTTGGTTATAACCCACACCACAGGGAATAATGTGCGTTTGGCAAATGTATTTGTACTGGTGTAGTGGGAACAAAACTTATTTCATGGTAGCCCCAAACCAGAGACGCCAAATCTACGCTGGAATCACACATTTTTTATTTTTTCAGCTCTACGTTGTAGCCTAAAATAAAGGAAGAGAGGATCTGAGTAGAAGTAGTTTTAAAGTGTGTTTACCCAAATATATAATCTAGATCTTGCTGTGCCTAAATCCCCACGTAGATCATAGTATCGTTATCATATCAATGTCACAGCAGACTAAATGATGCCATCCAGATGAAGAGTGGGGTCATATGATTACTAAAAAGGATAATTAAGAGTGGGAATTCCAAGGGACCTCAAACTGATTCTTCCTCTGGGATGACTGAAAACTCCATTGGTTTACAGTGGGAATTGTGCCCCCAAGACAGGACTTGAAACAATGCAGAGCATCTTAGTCACTTTGGTCGACAAAAGTGAAAGCACAATGCTGAACTCTACTCGTACGCATCTGATTGGTCTAGGGATGGAAGGAAGCAGGTGGCACTAAAGTCATCAGGGGCAACAATGTTGACCCTTAATGCCAGAAGGAAACCCTGGGTGTAATCAAGGCCTAATGTTCCGGGGAACCAGAACAGGCAAAGCAGATGATGGATCTATAGAAAACTGAGCTTCTTACTAACATATCTCTCCAGCACCATTGATAATATTGATAGGATCTTAAAAAGTCTGAAGTGGAATTGTCATGGGCTTGAGGTTGTTAAGAGTCATGAAGCCTAAGTGGACACTTTAAGGAGTGCCTTTTCTAGGTCTCCTTTGAAAGGAAATGACTGTCATTCTTCCCTGAGGAACATAGGTCTGAAAAAGTCAGGGCAAAGCAGGTCTGTGCATTCGAAAATAGCCCCTGAAGCAACCAGTCCTTAAGGTAAGATTTTAAAGTGTGAGTATTTTACTACTTCTTTTTTTGAAGTTGGGAGTCAAATTAATTTTTTGTTTCTCTCCTGATGAACCAGTAATAATGTTAGATATCTTGCCTGAGGCGCGTGCTGCTTATACCACTGATCAAAAAACATCCATGGACCACTGTGATTGGAAGCTTGGGGCAGGCTCTTCTGTGTTGGCTGTTTCTTATTTTTGTTAGGGGTATTTTTACTCCCTATTTTCAGGGAGTAAAGGTGGCTGATATGCGGCACGTCTGTAGGGCTGCTAGAAAACAAATACACCGTAGATTTGATGTAGCTAAGCTGGATGAGGATCAGAGGAGAAATTGATCATGGTGGGTGGAAGAACTGTGCATTGAGCAAATGATCGACACATTTAAGAGGGCACTTTGTTTCACGGTCTTTAAAATAGCCCACCCCCCAAGTTGTGTATTTTATATGAAAGAAGTCTGGATCAATCAAAATATGAGACTGGTCCATGGCTACACCCATTCAGATCGTTGTTCAAAGACTAAAAAGGTTTTATCTAACGATTTTCTCTATTCAACAGCTGGCATGTTGAATCTTTTCCTTGTCCTCAGCTTAATGCGTATCACAGTCCAGCACATGAGGCACACTATCATCTTTAAAAAGAAGTATGGATTTAAGATTTAGTCTCTTGTTACATATGACACATTAGTGATTAGAGGTTCATAATTTTGTATCTCGGTTTTATTGGAGATATTTCACACTCCTCTTTATCTCCCCATGCTTTGTATATTGATCATCCCATACACCTTTATGATCTACATGCCAGTAACAGTCCACCGTTTTGGGCCATTACCGAGGGCTAAGGACTAGTACACCAGAGGGATTCATCACTAAGCTATCTGGAGTAACAAGTGGGGTGCAAAGGGCCTTTCTTTGGGGAGGAGGAAATAGTCTGTGGAATCCTGTTTAAACCATTGTTCCTTTGAAAAGAATGCAAATAATATGACCACCACAGAAATTGAAGTCAGGGCTCCAGAAATAGACCCACACCATGTATATGTCGGTTTGATGGTGAAGACACTGGCATTGGAGAGGACAGTCAGGGCAAGATAGGAGCTGTGGGGAGCTAGGTAAGCACCTTATTTCTCTTTTGAGACTAGATCGGTGAGCATTCATTAGTAGGCAGTGGGGAGGAGGGGAGACCATGAGCAGCCAAAAGCTTGCAAGGAACACAGGCTTATACTGTTAAGTAAAGACTGTGATCTGAGCAATCTGATTGGGTACGCGTGGCACGAGGGTAATAACTAATATATTTATACTAACTGTTCCTGCCTTATCATATAGTGCTCAGGCCTTCTCTTACATCTCCTTACCACCTGTCCCTTTGCCCTTTTTGTCCCAATCTGGGTTTGAGGTGCCTTATTCTTGTCTGTGCCCCACCTCAACACCATCCCTTCCTCTTCCACTGCTATTCTCTGTGCCTACCTCCAACCACCTTCTGCCACCTGCACTGATCTCCTCCACCCCCCTCTGCTGCCCTCCCTTCAACTGGGTTACATGTGCCACCATTATTTCCAGGCCCTGTTTCTGATCCAGCCACAATAGCTGCATGCTTCTAGGTTTTCTGCTCCACTACTGATTTATAGTGCACCTACTCTATTTTCAAGTTCCTCTCCTGATTCTGGACTCTCCCCACTCTATCTTCATCTGGGTGCCTGCCTGCTTCTGAATGCTACGCTCCCCTATCTATCACATCTTGGTGAACCTTGCTCTGGTCGGGATCTGGTCGTGCTGGGTTCCTGTGGAACTGTTTATCCATGGGGCTGTGCGTGTGCATGTTTAGTCCTATCTTGCACAGACATCTCAGACAAATATATACATATGTTAAGTTATTCCAGTTATCACTGAGTGCATCAGTAGACCACAAAGTGTGCATCTTACCGTAGATCCTTATTCCTCTATGTGCTCTGTATTTGTAGAACATATGTTGTTTTTAAGTCACTATCTCTAGAATTGATTAGAAGTGAGAGCAACCCCTTTGTGGAAAGTGCTGCTGGTTATTATTTAAGGGTAACATCTGATTATCACTTGCCTTTCACCTCATTATTCCACAGGACTGCTGCTATAACTATTTCAACTGTTTCACTTCAAATGTTTCCTAATACAATCTTCTGCAATAGTCTCTGGATATCACCTTGATAAGCTCTTGTAGCTCTTCCACAATGCCCTTGTGTCTTATAGTCTAATTACTGATATACTTGTGATAATTCTCCTTGAGATTCTTTCTCATAGTCTTATCTACACTTGTAGATCCTTCACAGTTTTGTAACACAGGCTTTCCTAGCTTGGGTTGAACTTGATTAAATTTGATAATTGCCCTTTGCTGGGTTCTCGCTCTATAACTGTCTCTTTATTTATCTTGTTCACTAGGTAGTCTTATCTCACAGCCATCATTACAGGATTTTATGCAAGGCTTTCTCTACTTTTCACCTTTAAACTCATAGGGTAATTTCCCTTCCTTGCATGGTATTAGTTTCCAGTCCTGAACTATTTCCCATACAGGGTTTATCGTTATTCTCTGTATCTGTTTTCCATACTTCCAGTTAAACAGTTTGTTAGGGCCGATCTCGTCCTTATGACTGGGATGAGTTTCTCTCTTCATATAATCTTGCCCCGGCAGCCTCCTGCTTTTCTTGTTCTCCCCGGTACCTCTGTATATGCTGGGGAACGTTGTGGGGGTGTGCACTTGCTTAAGCAGTCCCTCTTTATTATCTGGTTTCTCGGGCTTCGTGGTCATCGGCATTCCTTCTGGCTGCTGCCACCACCTAGTACACGATTCCTGTCTCCTGCTTCACAATGGTCTCCCCTTTGTTGTATGTGCCGGGCCTCTGGCATCTCATGCTGGCATTCTTCGCCTTCTCAAAAGTTGCATGTCCAGCGGTTCGTCTCTGCTCCACCTCTCCCATGCATGATCACGTCAGGGGGTTTCCTCCACATGCAACTTTCTTTCTCTCTTTCTCTCGCTCTCTCCTGTTCTCTCTTTCTCTTCTTCTCTCCCTCTCGTTATCCCACTTGCCTCAGTTAAATGCATGTTTCTCTTTAAACAGATATCTTCTTTTCCTTTTCCAAATTTGTTTGTTTCAGCATTGCCATCAGCCAAATATACAGGGATCACATTATTCTTCACAGCAGGTAGTCTCATTTATGCTGCTACATATATATATATATATATATATATATATATATATATATATATATATACCCTGCATGAATCGGTTAAGTTAGCCCAAACGATACTCTCGGATAACAGCGACCACAACAAGTTAACAGTGTTCTCAAATCCCACCACTAACCAAGACTCAACTCTGAAATTATGCCCAGTCGAACTTGACGGAACTTCTTCAAGGCTCCGCGTTCCACAAGCAGCGGTATCTCTTCTACCGACGAAACTTCTCGCCTCAAATAAGACAGAACTTGAAAAATTGTATTACGAGTGGATTCTCCTTCCTTTCCAACAAACATCCAAAAATCGACCACAAAAATCTCATCTCCATACATACAACCAGGAAATAGCGGAAAAGAAAAAGGGCCTGGCGAAATTGGTAAGACAGCTGAAGAAAACAAAATCAGCAGAAACCATCTTGCAAATTTCGAAATTGAAACAAGGATATAACAACTGGAAAAAGTTGCAACAAAAAATATTGCTGCAAACAGATGCAGAAACCATAATGAAGATATACCAATCGAACAACACAAGAGAACTTTGGAACCTGCTGAACGACAATGCTCAAAAATAGCACACGCTAACAGCCAATGTACCGCAAGAAACTTGGGTTGCACATTTTTTAAACATCTACGCGGACTGACCTTTCCAACCTGAAAAAGATCCACCAATAACAAAGCGAAATGGACGGTAAGCGCCACCTACGAGGACCTGCTAAGTTTGATCAAAAACCTCAATACATCGAGAGCACCAGGCCCTGATGGACTTTCAAACGCCGTACTAAAGCAAGATCCTCCGGCATGGGCAAACTTCATGTGCCAGATAATAGACATCATAAACAGGCTTAACCAAATTCCAACCTCTTGGAGAACGGCAACAATTGTCCCCATTCACAAAGAAGGACCTCGCGACCAACTGCAGAATTTCCGCCCAATTGCTCTGTTGGACCCACTTGGAAAACTTTTTGCAACCATACTTCTGAGGCAACTAACTTCTTGGACAACATGCAATGGCCGGACCTCAATGCGACAAACAGGCTTTACTCCTAATGCTGGAACTAACATCAACCTACTTGTAACGCTCACCTGATTCCCACGGAGGCGCAGGTCTGGCTTCGAGTGCTGATGCTTCTTCAATGGTGAAGCGCAGGACTCTGAAGATGGACAGGAAGGGCCCTCTACTCTGGCTTCTCCGGCTCGCAGGAATATTCCCCTGTGCGTGAAAAGGGAGTATTACCTACTGACTGAGTTATGCTCAAGCCTCCCACTCTCTTCCAACCCTCCACGATACCCTTCCACGATTCCCCGTGAAGTCTCACCTTAGGGTCAGGAAGGATGAGCCCTCCATCCTGCTTCTGATGCAGGGGCGCGTTGAAACCCAGTTACTTCACTGGATTGAGGATTGATGGGAGTTCAGGTAAGCTTGACTATTCAGGTAAGGCTCTGTAAAAGTTCTGTTGCAAGTTCAAAAGTCCAAGCTTAATAATAATGTTCATTGTCTTTTGCAACAAGCGCTAATGCTTATGTCTTTTTTCCCCTTAGGGGCCGGGGTTCGGAATGCCGGAGATATGGCACCGACCCGAAGTGAAACATGCAGTTCCAGTTCCAGCAAATGGCAGGTTAGTTCTGGATGAGCGCTCGGGAACTGACTTTGCATACGCTCATTCAATGTCTTTGTCTTTTTTCCCCATAGGGGCCGGGGTCCGGAAAATGCCTGGAAGCGGCAAGACCCGAAATGAAATGGGAAAGACCCAACAGGTAAGTCTTATTCCCTTCCTTCTCTCACCTCTTATTCTTGTCTTTTTCTCTAGGCTCTGGGAAGTGGCTGTGTATCCGGATGATCGCTGCTGAAGATGGAGGAACCCAGGAAAGGTGAGTGAAATGCAGCGCTGCAGCGATCGTAACGAAATGCCTTTAAAAATAATGTCTTCCCTTTCAGGATCGTCGGTGATGTCTCTGTGGTGCAGATTTAGCTGGTAAGGTCTCTTGTCTCCTTTTGCAGGTGACCCAGGATGCTGACAGGCGTGGCTGAAGTCCAGATGCAGGAGCTGACACGGTGAGCGTCCAGCTGCGAGGAGCAGAACAACGCGAAGCGTGAGTTGCTGATCAGGTGTGGTTTAAATAGCTTTGGAAGAAGCCCCAAGTGTGTATCCTTCCTCCGATCAGGTATGTATCCTTCCCCGACCACACCTGGGTGGAAAGTAGTCCCACAGGTAAAGTAGTTCCATTCAGGCCTCAAGAGGGCCTGGGTGTGGCAGCATGGTCTGCATCAGGTAAGTGCACATTAAAACACTTGAACACATGTCTAGCTTTATGAGCCTGGCGCCTAAGGCGCCGGGACAGAGGTCCAACATGAGCCTGGCGCCTAAGGTGCCAGGACTGCGTCCAAAGGGCCCCAGCTTGGGCCCGCTGGCACTCCCCTGGGGGAAATGATGCCTGCCTCTGGGGTCGCTGGGTCGGACCTGGCTCCTTGGAGGTAGGCATCATGACACTACTGCTACTTCATCTCATCAAACATGAAGCCATCAACCACAAGACCACGGTATATGCTGCATTCATTGATCTAAAATGGCCTTCAATACTATATTACGGCAAAAGCTATGGGCAAAATTAAAAACATGGAACTGCCCCGCGGACATCCTGCAACCAATCATCTTACTCTATTCAGATACTTCAATAAAAGTGAGACTCACTAAACAAGGTTTGACCACCAAACCAATAACCACATCAAATGGCTTAAAGCAAGGATGCCCCCTAGCAGCGACCCTCTACAATCTATTCACATCAGACATTGAACAATATCTGATCAGCAGCCAAATGAATACGCCAAAAATAAATTCAACACTTGCCCCTGTAATGGCATACGCGGATGACATCATTTTGCTCGACAAAACTCCATCTGGATTGCAAGTTGCCTTGACATTACTGAGCAATTATATGAACAATAACTAGCTAACAATCAACATCTCAAAAACAAAGACTATGATTCTAACAAAACCCCAATCAAAAACAATACATCAACCACAATTTATCATCAGTGGAATTCAATTGGAAAACGTCACAACATTTAAATACCTCGGCATTCTAATCAACCAATCCAGAACTGAAGAACAATGGTTGGACAAAGTCGAACAAAAGGCACAAACATTGACACGTCAGGGATGCATACTCCACAGAAAATATGGAAAATTTTCATTCAAACCGATCATTGCCTATTATAGATCAAAATACATCCCGATAATAACATACGAAACGGAGAAACAGAAGCAATGTTGAATACAGAAAAAGTAAAGTGGATGAAACTCGAATCAACCTTCTGGCATAAGATTCCCCATCTCCCTCACTTGTATCCAATGCCAAGAATAAGATACGAACTAGCAACACAATCTATCAAATCTATAGTATGCTGGAAAAGACTAGACATCTATCGTAAACTTCTATCGGATGACAAAACTCTGGCGATTCAAATCCTGAAAACCCAACAAACCACCTTTAACAACACGGTGTTGGAAAAATGGAAAAAACCTATCACTAAAGAAATGGAACAGGAAGAAATTTCTGAAGAACTCCTTACTATTCGCCCTCAACACGCCAAAATCAAATTATTACAGAACGACTGGATCAAAACCATTCAACTGAAAAACATCTACAAACAGACTCTCCAATGTAGCAAAGACAACAGAAAATTAAACGAACCACAGCCGTACTTGCTAACATTCCCGGACCAGACCATCAGATCAACGTTTCTAAGAATTCGGCTCAACATCTTACCAACAAACTCTTATCTCGCTACAAGACAGATCCCCAAAGCACAAAACTATTGTCGCTTCTGCAAAGCTGAAAATACACCGGAATCCATATTCCATCTGGTGATGGAATGCCAGTCTCTTGCATCCCAACGCAACCAATTTGGCTCCTACTTTGATCTCGGATCACAACAAATGAACACAGCAGAAAGATGGGCGGCCATCCTCAGCGGAAAGAACAACAAATATATATACACAATTTCCCTCTTCCTCTCTAGCATCCTTGAACTCAATGGAAGAAAGGCCTGAACCAGGACAATAGATTTTTTTTTTCTTCACTTCACAATATTTCACAATCGACTCACAATGATGGAAAAGTTTGACACCAAACTAAAACATCAAAATATATATATATATATGCTGCTATGGTGTGTGGTCTAGGTAGTTCCTCAAATGGACGGGAGTCCTTGTCCCCTAAGGTGGAGTTTCTCACAGAGAGGTCCCACTTGACCAGACCCCTAGGGAGGATCTTGCAGGGCGGGCTCACCTCCCTAGCCTCAAAGGGGGAGTCTCCCCCTTGGGGAGAAGGGGCAAATACACGTGATTTGTCACAGGACATAGCTCAAACCTTTTTTGCATGTCAAGCTAAATGAATCTTTGAAAGAGGGATTTATTATGTTACTCTAACTGATTATGAAGTGGGCACATATTTGAAATATAGCTGCTGCTGTTTCCTGGTATCAGTTGAAATGTTTCTATCACGCAGAAGAAAGGCTCTGCTGCTGATAAGCTGATGACAAAAAAAAAATTGTTTGCAAGGTCGTTAAGTTGCTGTGTGTGTATGTCGGCCAGGCTGTGACTTGGGAAATGGGCAGTGCTTGCTAGTCTGAACTGCCGAGCGGTTTGTAAATTCAGAAAGAAAATACACCCAGGACTCTTTTCGTGAGACTTTAAAGTAAAGATGCGCATTTTGAACGTACTAATTGTTTTACACTTCACTTCTACCTCTGGATACATATGAACCAACAATGTATTTACAAATACACTGCTGTACCGAGGCGCCTAAAGAAAACCCAACCCACGTATCTGGCACACCTGTGTTTTTCAACAGTCCAATTCTGCGGGAAATAACCCAAATCTGGCAACCCTGGATGGGAGGGAGTTGACACACAGACAGAGGGGTGAGCAGCTAAAGGAAGGATTACCATGCGAGTACAGGATGAAAGCATGTGCTTTCCAATAAGACTCCTGATTGGGAGAATCATTGTAACCGCATTGGTTTAAATGGTCCAGAGACACAAAAAAATTACAAAATCTGATGTATTCAATTCATGCTGGAGCTTTACCAGTTACCATGTCAATCAGGTACTGTGCTACTGAACACACATGCTTCTTTCTTGTTTTAGCAATGCTTTACTACATAGGTGGCGCTAGCATCATCACATGCACCAAAACCAAAAAATACATTACTGGATCAAAAATGACGCTGTCATGCTTTGTGAGACTCTGGCCCATTGAATTCATTCTATGTTATTTTTTCTATAACATAACATTTTAACATCCATTACCAGCCGTGTCGCAGAGTGGCGCAGCGACCCTGCAGCAGCGCCAGTTACACCCGCAACCCCTCCCCGTGCGCAATGTACAGCAAACAAATCCTGTACATGGCGCACAGGCCCCCAACCACGAAAACGCCTGTAAAACTCCCCACGCACCCCTCCGAATACACGTACCCTAATGGCGGGGAGTTTCACACGTGATTGGCCCAGTGCGAGCAGGGTACGTGTATTAGTGGGGTGCGCGGGAAGTTCCACACGCGATTGGCCCTGTGCGAGCAGGGTACGTGTATTTCGGGGGTACGCGGGAGGTTTCACACGCGATTGGCCCTGTGCGAGCAGGGTACGTGTTTTTCGGGGGTGCGCGGGAAGTTCCACACGCAATTGGCCCTGTGTGAGCAGGGTACGTGTATTTCGGGTGTACGCGGGAAGTTTCACACGCGATTGGCCCTGTGCGAGTGGGGTATGTGTATTACTGGGGTGCGTGGGAAGTTCCACACGCGATTGGCCCTGTGCGAGCAGGGTACGTGTATTTCGGGGGTACGTGGAAAGTTTCACAAGCGATTGGCCCTGTGCAAGCGGGGTACGTGCTTATCGGGGGTGTGCGGGAAGTTCCACACGCAATTGGCCCTGTCCGAGCAGGGTACATGTATTTTGGGGGTACGCAGGAAGTGTCACGCGCGATTGGCCCTATGCGAGCGGGGTACGTGTATTACTGGGGTGCGCGGGAAGTTCAACACGTGATTGGCTCTTTTCGAGCAGGGTACGTGTATTTCGGGGGTACGCGGGAAGTTTCACACGCGATTGGCCCTGTGCGAGCAGGATACGTGTATTTCGGGAGTATGCGGGAAGTTTCACACGCGATTGGGCTTGTGGGAGCGGGGTACGTGGATTTCGGGGGTGCGCGGGAAGTTTCACACGCGATTGGCCCTGTGCGAGCGGGGTACGTGCATTACTGGGTGCGCGGGAAGTTCCACACGCGATTGGCCCTGTGCGAGCAGGGTACGTGTATTTCGGGGAACGCGGGAAGTGTCACACGCGATTGGCCCTGTGCGAGCGGGGTACGTGTATTACTGGGGTGCGCAGGAAGTTTCACACGCAATTGGCCCTGTGCGAGCAGGGTACATGCATTTCAGGGGTGCGTGGGAAGTTTCACATGCGATTGGCCCTGTGCGAGCGGGGTACGTGTATTACTGGGGTGCGTGGGAAGTTTCACACGCGATTGGGCTTGTGCGAGCGGGGTACGTGGATTTCGGGGGTGTGTGGGAAGATTCACATGCGATTTCGCTGTCAGAGTGGGGTACAAGTATCAAGTGGGGTGCGTGTGAAGTCCCACACGTGAATTGGCAGTGTGGGTCCTCCAAGGTGTGCCCTCTATCCCCTCAACGGTCCCTGAAGGCAACCCGCACCACAGGGGACTACCCTGCACCCCTGGTCATGTCCCGCAGGCAGCCCATCCACCATGGGCATGCCCCCCATCCAGCCCACATGTCACCCTCCAGTAGTGATCACCAACTCATGTCTCCCAGCACCCCCACCCCCCAGCAGTGAGGGGCACCTGCCAGCAGGCCCCGACTCATGTCCCCCAGCACCCCCACCCCCCAGCAGTGAGGGGCACCTGCCAGCAGGCCCCGACTCATGTCCCCCAGCACCCCCACCCCCCAGCAGTGAGCCTCAGGCCCCGACTCATGTCCCCCAGCACCCCCACCCACTCAGCGGTGAGGCTCAGGCCCTGACTCATGTCCCCCAGCACCCCCATCCCCCAGCAGTGAGGGGCACCTGCCAGCAGGCCCCGACTCATGTCCCCCAGCACCCCCACCCCCCAGAAGTGAGCCTCAGGCCCTGACTCATGTCCCCCAGCAGCCCCACCCACTCAGCAGTGAGGGGCACCTGCCAGCAGGCCCCGACTCATGTCCCCCAGCACCCCCACCCCCCAGCAGTGAGGGGTACCTGCCAGCAGGCCCCGACTCATGTCCCCCAGCACCCCTACCCCCCAGCAGTGAGGGGCACCTGCCAGCAGGCACTGACTCATGTCCCAACAAACAACATGTCCTAACAAAACAGACCCATGTCCCTAAAGCCAACCCTAATACCCCTTGCCCCCCAATCCAAGCATGCAACCAACCACAAAACCCACTCCCAAATTACCCATGCCATGATAGTCGAAATGAACCACCATGCCCATGCAGGAATGGACAACGTAGCATCACAGTGGTAACACGTGACTGAGGAAATGTTCAATGAGACATGCACAAAACCAATTACAGAACACAACACCAATTCAGAAGTAATAAAAAATGTATTAAAAACATAAAAAACGGACTTGGAGGGACAGTAAAATGAAAATCAATGTACAATGACCGATGTAGAAAAAAAATATTGTAAATCCAATAAAGTTAAAAAAAAGAAAAAACATGTAGAATAAAAAAGTGGTCCATTGCCAATGTCCATAATTAAAACATAATCCAAAAAGAAAATAACCATTGATCCATGGGAATATAGAAAAAAAAGTATGTACAAGTCTGCAACTATACACAATGTAAGTCCAAATGGTCCATGATCCACAAACAAAAGGAAACCTACAAAAAGGTCCTATGAAGAAAAACTATATACACACGAAGTGGAGCAATGTCCATTAACTCCAAATTAAAAGATAAACAAAGGAAACCTAACACTATCTAACTATATACAGTGGCTCACTCTGTGATGTCCCGGGCCAGGGCATCATCGAACTCCATGTCGATGTCCCGGAGGCGGGCCTCTGCCCTGGCCCCGAAGTCTCGCAGGGATGCACTTATGGCCTGTTCGAACTCCCTGCGAGTTGCCTCGAGGCACTCTGCCCGCCTCAACGCCCGATGCATGGAGAACTCCGCCCTGACCATGGTGAGCCGCGCCTCTTCCGCCCGCCGCCGCTCCGCATCTTTGCGCTGGCCCAACCGCAGCCACATGGAAGACACTCCCATTCCAGGGTTCTCCTGCCTTCTGGCCGATGCCTGCCCCTCTGATGTCAATGCCCCCGAGCCATCATTGCTCCCATCTAGAGCCTGCTGCTGTTGCTGCTGTCCATATGCCCTGTCCGATGCCTGCACATCCTCCATCTGCTGATCTCCCGTTGTTGGGTGTCCACCCCTGCTGGACCGCCGACTCCCGACTGTGGCAGGGATGGGATCTCCACCAAGCTGGCTGTGCTGGTCAGGCCAGGTCCACATGGGGCCCTGGTGGAATCTGGGCCGGAAGACGGCAGGGAGAAAGACTGGCGCATAGTCTACACAGAGGAGGAGAGGTCCGCCAGAGTGCGCGACACATGTAGGAACCCACAGACCAGGGCCCCTCCCAACAGTGCCACGTCGCAAAGCTGCTCTTCGTGATGGCGTGCGCGCTCTGCCCAGGAAGCACGCACGTCATCACGAATGTCACGTGTGAGCAACGTGACACCAACCAGGACGGAGCCCATACAGTCGTAGGACCCCTCGTCCACAGGTAGTGGAGAGGCAGATGACGTGGCACTCCCCCCCTATCTGCGGACGGGCCTGGGACTGGGCATCCCTGCTGGTGCATGGTGGTGCAGTCACAGGGTCAAGGACAGCGATATGCGCAGGCCCCTCCGCGGTGACCTGTGCTGCCACGCGACCATGGCCCTGTACTGCACCACTTGCACCAGTGGTACTACCCCCACCAGGCCCCATGTGCGGCTCAGTAGCGGGCTCCTCCTCCTGTGTGGAGACCACCAACCTGGATGTCTCCACACCATCTTCCACCATTGCAAGCCCCTGTGGGGGCTCACCCGGCCCTTCCGCTACAGCTGTAGTGGCAGACGCGGCACCAGCCCCCTCGCTACCAGATGATGGCAATTCCTGGGAGGGTGGCTGGGCCTTGTGTTGCTGCCCGGGGAAGGCATCCCCGCCGCTTGGCTCCACAGCGCCGTCTCCGCCCTCTTCTTCACTTGACGCTGCGTAGAGGGAGACATAGAACACAAGCATCAGGGCACAGTACAATATTTCCCTAGACAGGAAGCAATAACACATGAGTGGCACTGTCAAATGTCACGTCCATCCTGTCCCTCCACAACACATGGGTGAATGCACGCAACACACATGCAGAAACAGTCCCGGCGCCTGCAATCAACATCAGCATCCATGTACAAGGGCCTCTGTTGACCAAAATGTTGCCTTCAAACTCACATGCATCATGGCTCACACTGATCCCATGCACACACATCACCAGAGGGTCATGCATCATGGCTTGTACACCACAGACACAGTGGATAGACACAGTGGATACAACGGTGACGGCACTGCATGAGTGAATCTACACATCATCACGGACATGTGTCATGCATCCATGGCGTTTCAAAGTCACGCACACACTTCTCAGACACACACACATGTGCACCATACATGTACATGACAGCAGCACCCATCCCTCACACCCCCTCCATGTCCAAGAACAGAGACTGGCATGCTTTCATGTGTGCATTCCGCATACAGCTCCCCATGTTGCATTGGAACACATGCACCATCCATGTGGTTCACACATTACTGGTCTCACATGCATGACCATGATGTCCCTGCACACACACATTCATACATGGCCTATGTCACACATACAGGCAAGTATCAGACTACCAGCATACTGCAACATGCCCTGTCTCACACAGCAATACTTGGCCACTTACCGCTCAACTCCAGACTGGTCTGCCTCTGGAGGATCTGGGCGTGGAGCGCTGGGGCTATGTGTTCCAGGACCCTCATCTGGATGTTGCTCATGCTGCCCCGGCCCGCCTCCGCGAGGCGCTGGGCCTTGTAGAGGGTCCTGGACCTCAAATCCTCCCAGCGCTTCTTGACGTGCTTGATGTCACGGGTTGCCACCCCCTCCGAGTTGATGGCAACCACTGCGTCCTCCCAGATCCTTGACCGTCCTTCCTTGTTTGCGTGTGATGTTCCGAAGAGGGCATCATAATGCCCCAGGACATGCTCCACCAGGACACCAACTTCCTTCTCACTGAAGCTGGTGGCCCTCTGCCTCTCTGACTGGGGGTCGCCAGTCGTCTCAGATGGTGTTTGCCCCGACATGGCGACCCCCAAGGCAGGCGTGGATGGGCAACTGGGTCCTGGGGCTGGGCTGTGGAGCGATGGTCTCCCAGTCGGGAGTCTTCTGTTCCAGCAGGGGTGGACACAGCAACTGGACCCCTGCAGATGGCTGCCGTGCAGGCACCAAATAGCAGGGCACGTGGGCAGCAGGCAGGCAGGCAGCAGCAGATGGCTGGTGGGAGCATGCTCGGGGCTCTTGGGGGCAGGAAAATGGCCTTTTGGGCAGGAGCATGGTCTTCCGTGTGTTTTCGCGTGGCTAGCTTGATACGGAGTGATTTGGCACGTGAAAAAATTGCATGTCAGTGTGTAATTCGTGGAAAGGCCCTTAGAGCGTAAACGCGTCAGTGACATTATGCGCGCAGGCGTTGCCCACAACACAGTTGCATAGTGAATCAGCACTTGAGAAAACTGCACGTCACCGTGCTATTGGAGGAAAGGGCCTTAGCGTGTAAGCGCGTAAGTGACGTTTCACGTGTGGGCTGGCTTAAAAGGTACGAGTACCACGCCATTTCCATGAACATGCTTTTTGTGGAGAGTGAGCGGGTGTATCTTGTACTTCTTGTCGGTTCACACGCGATTACTTCACAATGTTTCCAGTTCGTACTCCCTGTTTCCTCAGACTGCGTTCTTTTCTTCTTTTGGCGGGGGTGCTCCCAACGCGCACACGCGCGTCTTTTGCACGTTCTTTTTCAAGGCAGACGGTGAGTCGCACACTTATTTTCCAACTGTGGTTGCGCCCGTGTGTCGCGTACCCCTTCAGAGGTCATTGTAGGCTGCGTGTAACACGCGTACGCTTATTTTTGTGTTTCTGGGTGCCACAGCGTAGTGCAGGTTTATTTTTCCACGCACGTGGTCTACCAGGGGTTGAGTGCACGTGTGCTTTTGTTTTTGGGGTGCCTGTGCGTTGCGTGACCCGTCATCTTCCCCCAGGGGTCACACACAGCCTTGCTAGAGCACTACGGTACGAATTCCATCTAGTACCCTACCCCTTTCACCCCAATTGCCCAGGACAATTGTTTACTGCAACTCCCATTCGCACAACAACATCAGTGCCATGGTTGGGAGGCGACCAAGCAGTAAGGGAGGCAAAGGTGGCCGACCTCCAAAAGGTGGGCGTGGTGGGCGCGGTAGGGGACGTGGCCAGGATCTGCAGGGTGCCCCTAGAGCCCCGTGTGTGGAGGACCAATCGGGGACACCCATGCCCCCCCCCAATGGTTGTGGGAAACTGTTCTGATCTTGATGGTCGTGCCGATTATTAAATACCTCCGTCCCCAAGTACCACACAGACAGAATGACCAAAAACTGTATGTGCAATCTTTGAGGCCACAGGTGTAGTGAGCCGTCAACTGGAACCAGGAAACGCCGGAAGAACCCCTTTGACCGCTGTAAGGCAATAGACGGTTATCACACTAATGCACACTAATGCAATATGGACACAGTACTAAGGAATTGATTGAAGCAAGGCTTACCTAGGTGAACTGTGGGTCAGGTTGTAAAGCAATAGGGGCAATCAGCAGAGTCAGTGGATCGGGTTTCAGAGAGGCTAGGCTGGCAATTCCACACCTGGGCAGGTTGACAACAAGAGTCCAAAAGAGGAGTTCAAAAAACACGTAATGGGCTCGAAACCAGTTCAAAGCACAAGATCCAAGCAAGGAATAGTTCGTTTGAGCAATCCGTGAAGAAGGTGCAGGGTCGAATACCTTTAGAACCAAGCAAGAAAAGTTCCAGGGCAAAGGTAACAGATGAAGCCATGAAGAAGTAAAGTATCCAAAAAACAGTCCGTGGTCGTAGAGCCAATGAATCCTTGATGAAAACAATAACGCCAAACAGTCCTTACGAGAAGCAGCTGAGAAGCGTTGCCAACATGGTTTCCGGCGCTTTTGAATGTTAGTTGTAGTCACATGATGCAAAGCGCGGCAGCGTGGTAAATCACGTGATGGCAACGGATAAACGTGATTGACAGCAGTTCATCTCACTTGACGCGTGAGTCGCCGTGTTCCTCGGCGGTGCTGTAAGGTATACGAGATTTTCCACGGGAGTTTCCAGGACAATGAAGGTCGGAAAACGCCTGGAAAACCAGTCATTCTTCTCCAGTGTTGAACAGAAGGTCATTTCCTTGTGCCCCAATGTGCAGTGAGAAATGTGCCAGGTAAATGTGGGCTGATCATGGGTTGCCTAGTGGGTTGCCTATTGGGTTGCCTAGTGGATTGCCTAGTGGATTGCCTAGTAATGGGCACACTGGGAGACGGAAACGTGACAGAGCCCTCCCCCAAGGGCCCACCACCCCGTGGGCAGGAAGGATGATCCAGATGGAAACGAGCTACCAGTCTAGGGGCGTTAACATCCCGGGAAAAAACCCAAGAGCGCTCCTCAGGACCGTAACCCAACCAATCCACAAGGTATTGAAGTCGACCCTGTCTAAGACGAGAGCCCAAAATGGCACTGACTTCAAAGACATCTGGAGAGGAGACCGAAACAGGGGCAGGAGGAGAGATGATACGTGTGGGAGGAATGCAAGGCTTGAGCAGGGAGACATGGAATACTGGGTGTATACGCCAGGTTGATGGAATCAAAAGACGTAGGGCCACAGGGTTTAGGACCTTGAGAACCTTGTACGGGCCAACAAATCGAGGCAGCAACTTCCGGTAACCATGGATGTGCAGGTGGCGGGTCGACAACCAGACACGGTCACCCACACGGTAATCAGGGGCTGCCGCCCGTTTCCGGTCTGCCTTTGCCTTCATAGACACTTGGGCCTCACGTAAATGGAGAAGGGTCTGGTTATGAACCGAAACCAGATCGCGGGCGCAGGCCGTAGCTGCAGGGGCAGAAGAGGAGTCAAAATCAGGGAAAGGAAGGGTTCGGGGATGTTGGCCGTATAAAGCATAGAAAGGAGAAAAGCCTGTGGAGGAATGCTGAGAGTTATTGTATGCGAACTCAGCGAGGTGGAGAAGATTCAACCAGGTATCTTGGAACTGAAGAGTCAAACAGCGTAAGTATTGTTCTAAGGTCTGATTCACTCTCTCTGTCTGCCCATCGCTCTCCGGGTGGTAAGCGGAGGAGTAGCGGGCGTCAATACCAAGGAGCTTAGTGAGGGCTTGCCAGAAACGTGAGGTGAACTGTGAGCCACGATCCGAAACCAGGACCTGTGGCAAACCAAAAAGACAAAACACTGATTTGAGGAATAATCGGGCCAATGTAGGGGCAGAAGGTATCCCTGTACAAGGAATAAAACGGGCCATTTTGGTGTATGAGTCAACGACTACCCAGATTGTGTCATATCCCTGTCTGCGAGGTAGGTCTGTGACTAGATCCATGGAAACAGTGTGCCGGGGTCTGGGGGGTAGAGGCAAAGGTTGGAGCAGACCTAGTGGTCGACCATGGCGTGTTTTGCACTGAGCACATATGGAGCAGGAGTTCACATAATTCTCCACATCGCGCCGCATCGATGGCCACCAGCACCCGCGCTTTAGTAATTCCAGGGTACGTAACTGTCCAGGGTGACCATTGATGGCGGCATCGTGGGACCAAGCAAGCGCCTGATTGCGTACATCACTTGTGGGGAGAAAGAGTTTCCCGTGAATAAATGGTAACCCTTCCTGAAGTACCAAGTCCCAATCAACTCATTTGGATGTTGTAAAACCCATTGCCTAATGGTGGATAGCATGGGTAGTGATGGTGTGCATAAACAGACTACATGACCCTTCCCTAATAGTGTTTCAGGATACAAAGACAAGGATTCCCCCCCAGGAGAACGAGAAAGAGCATCCGCCTTGCCGTGGGTAGTCCCCGGCCTATGTTTCACTACAAAATCATATGCAGCGAAGAAGAGATGCCAGCGTACCTGTCTGCTATTTACACATTTAAGGGAAGCCAGGTCTTGGAGGTTTTTGTGATCAGTGTACACTATGGTCTGATGTTTTGCCCCTATAAGGTGATGATGCCATGTTTGCAAAGCATCCTTAATGGCCAACAATTCTTTTTCAGTAACCGTGTAGTGATATTCGGAGGACGTAAACTTCCTCGAGTGATAGGCTATGGGATGCAGCTGCCCCGTGGCTGAACAAGGTTGAGAGAGCACTGCACCTAATGCAAAGGAGGAAGCGTTGGCCTCCAGGACAAATGGAAGCTCCGGATCCGGGTGTTGAAGCACCGGGGTGGAAGTGAACCTGGACTTCAGGGCATCAAATGCCTTTTGATGCTCCGGTGTCCAACAGAACGGAGCAAGGGGGCTGGTTAAGGCGGTTAGCAGTGATACAGTGGAGGAAAACCCAGCGATAAAACGCCCATAAAAATTGGCAAAACCAAGAAAAGATTGTAACTGTTTCAGGTTGGTAGGGGCAGGCCAGTCTATGATAGCACGGACTTTCGAGGTATTCATGGATAGGCCGCCAGGAGTTATGTGAAAACCCAAAAAATCCACCTCCTTAGTGTGGAATTCACATTTCTCGGGTTTAGCGAATAAGGCATGATTTTGAGGCGTGTTAATACTTCTTTAACATGGACGATATGTTCCTCCAAGGATGAGGAAAACACCAGAATGTCGTCCAAGTAAGCCACTACGTATATGTCAAGAATATCACTAAACACCTCATTGACAAAACGTTGAAACGTAGCTGGGGCGTTACATAAACCGAAAGGCATCACAGTGTATTCAAACAAGCCCTGTTTAGAACAGAATGCTGTTTTCCACTCGTCTCCCTGACGCATACGGACAAGGTTGTAAGCACCTCGGAGGTCCAGTTTAGTGAATATGGTTGCGCGTGTCAGTTTATCTAGTAGTGGGGAGATCAATGGAATGGGGTACCTGTTCTTTATGGTAATAGCGTTCAGTTTTCTGTAGTCCACACAAGGACGTAAGTCCCCTTCTTTTTTCGGTACGAAAAAGATGGGACTAGCAGCCGGAGAACAGGAGGGTCGTATGTGGCCTAATCGTAAGGCTTGTTGAATGTACTCCTTTAGGGCCTGTTCCTCTGACTGAGATAGAGAATATATCCTGCCCCTTGGAATCACTGCATCAGGGACTAGATCAATGGGACAATCAAAGGGTCTGTGTGGCTGTAACCCTTCTGCCGTGGCCTTGTCAAACACAGTCAAGAATTCATGATAAACTGTGGGGATACCAGCCAATACAGCCCCTACAGTATGTGTCGAGGGTACACTTTGTGTTGTCTCCTCTAGACGTAAAGAGGCCATTGCCCCAAGAATACTGGCAGGGGAGGAGAGCATCTGAGATTCTATCAGGCAGAAGTTTTGACAGATATCAGATTCAAAGGTGACTTGACCCGTACCCCAATTGATTAGTGGGTTGTGTTGTCTCAACCAGGGAATGCCCAGAATGACACTGAATTGTGGGGTGGTGATAAGATCGAATGACATGGTTTCTTTATGGGTGTCTTGGATTATCAGTGCCATAGGAGCCGTTTGATGCATGATAGGACCAGAAGCAAGGGAGGTACCATCAACAGCTTGCACTGGTTCTGGGTGTTCCTTCTTAATCAGGGATAAATTGAGTTTGTGGGCCAATGCTATATCTATGAAACAGCCAGTGGCCCCAGAATCGATCACTATATGAACCTGATGTGTAATCTCCCTAGTAGGTTTCAATGAAGCTTGTACCATGATAGGTCTGATGGGACCGAAAAAGGGTTCAGTGGGGGACATGGAGGTGCTCGCCCATACCCCCGCTCTTAGGGGCGAGCCTTCTGAAAACCCTGATTCTTATTTCTTGGGCGTCGTGGACATTCTTTTACATAATGTCCGTTGATGCCACAGTAAAAACAAGAATTATCCGTTCTTCTGCGTTCCCGTTCAGCCTGAGTAATGGGACTCCTAATCCCAACGACTTGCATGGGTTCAGGGGCCGACAAAGTCGAGGGTGTTTGACTTGAAAAACCAACCTCTGCCTTACGCTCAGATCGACGTGCATCAACTTGCAGGGTTAGGTCTACCAACTCGGAAAAAACAGAGGGAAGGGCCGGGATCACTGAGAGGGCGTCTTTCATAGTATTACATAGCCCTTCATAGTACACAATAGCTTTCTTTTCTTCCGGCCATGAGGTCTCTGCAGAAAGTTGGTTAAAACGTGTTATATATTCAATAAGTGTTTGTCTGCCTTGTGAGAGCTCTAGTAGTTCCAAGTCTCAGGATTGTGCTTTATACCTGGTATCGAATACCTTAGCCATTTCAGTTACTAGGAGATCGAAATCATATAATGCTGGATGGTTATTTTCCAGTAACGGGTTCGCCCAGGTAGCTGCCACGCCAGATAAATGAGAAAGAAGGAAGGCTGCCTTGGTGACGGAATCCAGAAAAGCTTGGGGTCGACATAAAAAATGTAGCTTACACTGGTTCAAGAATGTGCAGTATTTCCTTGGATCACCTTGGAATCGTTCTGGGGCAGCAAGGGGAAAGGAAGTAGGAAGTAGTACAGGAGTGGGAGTTGGGGGCGGAGCGGGTGGAGACTGGGCTTGAGGAGCGTCTTCAATCTCGGCATCAGCCGGTAGAGGATGGCGTGTGCTTTGCAGGGTATCGAGACGGTGGTGGATTGCCGTTGTTGCGGTGACCATATCGGTCCTAAGGGCCGCAACTGCCTGCATTAAAGCGGTCACGGGGTCCCCAGCGGAGGGATCCATAATCAGGACGACCAAAAATGGCTTCTCAGTCTGTTCTGATCTTGATGGTCGTGCCGATTATTAAATACCTCCGTCCCCAAGTACCACACAGACAGAATGCCCAAAAACTGTATGTGCAATCTTTGAGGCCACAGGTGTAGTGAGCCGTCAACTGGAACCAGGAAACGCCAGAAGAACCCCTTTGACCGCTGTAAGGCAATAGACGGTTATCACACTAATGCACACTAATGCAATATGGACACAGTAATAAGGAATTGATTGAAGCAAGGCTTACCTAGGTGAACTGTGGGTCAGGTTGTAAAGCAATAGGGGCAATCAGCAGAGTCAGTGGATCGGGTTTCAGAAAGGCTAGGCTGGCAATTCCACACCTGGGCAGGTTGACAACAAGAGTCCAAAAGAGGAGTTAAAAAAACACGTAATGGGGTCGAAACCAGTTCAAAGCACAAGATCCAAGCAAGGAATAGTTCGTTTGAGCAATCCGTGAAGAAGGTGCATGGTCGAATACCTTTAGAACCAAGCAAGAAAAGTTCCAGGGCAAAGGTAACAGATGAAGCCAGGAAGAAGTAGAGTATCCAAAAAACAGTCCGTGGTCGTAGAGCCAATGAATCCTTGATGAAAACAATAACGCCAAACAGTCCTTACGAGAAGCAGCTGAGAAGCGTTGCCAACATGGTTTCCGGCGCTTTTGAATGTTAGTTGTAGTCACATGATGCAAAGCGCGGCAGCGTGGTAAATCACGTGATGGCAACGGATAAACATGATTGACAGCAGTTCATCTCACTTGACGGGTGAGTCGCCGTGTTCCTCGGCGGTGCTCTAAGGTATATGAGATTTTCGACGGGAGTTGCCAGGACAATGAAGGTCGGAAAACGCCTGGAAAACCAGTCATTCTTCTCCAGTGTTGAACAGAAGGTCGTTTCCTTGTGCCCCGATGTGCAGTGAGAAATGTGCCAGGTAAATGTGGGCTGATCATGGGTTGCCTAGTGGGTTGCCTATTGGGTTGCCTAGTGGATTGCCTAGTAATGGGCACACTGGGAGACGGAAACGTGACAGAAACATAGCTGACAACATCCCAGCTCAGCCCTTGTTGGACCGGCCCATTTTGGCACCTGAACCGGCACAGGATGACTCCCAGGCTGACTTCCAGGTCAGCAAGTCTAAGCCACGTGTGGTGGTGAAAGTTGCTGTCACCAGGCCACGTGGGTCTGGGGCAGCAATGTCATCTGCTACCCCAAGTAGCCAGGGTGGGGAGGCTGCAGGGGCAGCTGCAGCTCAATCCACCCCAGCTCCGAGTCTCCCAGCTGGGACAGTGTCGGTCCAGGTCCATCAAACTGATGTTGGCCCTACCAATATCACCCTGCAGCCAATGCCTGCACCAAGACCTATGGTCATTGTGCCTTTACAGGCTTCTGTTACCCAGTCCACCTGCGCTTCTGCCCCTACTGACCAGATTGGCGTAAGCCACTCAGGATCCGCACCACCTTACAAGAAGAAGAAGAAGGGTACTCTGGCACTACAGGCCGAGACCCCAGACACGGCTACACACTCCGGCACGTCAAGGAAGCCTAGCTTTAATGACGCCGAACTTGATGCACTTGTGGCCTATGTGTCGGCACATAGCCGCGAAATGGTGGTGACTGCAGGGTGCAAGACCACACCTGGTCAACGTAGGGCACACTGGCAGACCATCGCGGACCACATTAGTGCCCTTGGATTTGTGAGGCGCACAGCTGATGATTGCTACAAGCGGTGGAATGACCTGAAACGCAGAGAAAGAACAAGCTGGGTTCCAATCATGCCTCTACTCTGGTGACTGGCGGTGGGTCTCCACCAGAGGACAACCAACTCACTGAACATGAGTCTGTTGCTGGAACCTTCGTTACAGAGGAACAGATCCAAGGCGTGGGGGACCTACCAGATTACGAAGCATTGTCCGGTGAGTGCCCATGCATATGTGTGTAATCCATGTGTATGTTGCATGGGTGATGTGTTCAGATTGAGTGCCAGGTGAGGGTGTGTAGTCCTGAGTGGTATTGGTCACCCATGTGCTTCCTCCAAAACATTCTGCGGCCTTGGATTTGGGTATGACAGTATCCCTTCTGACCACAGTAGGCAATTAGCGCAACATTACTGCAGTTGCCCTTGAACTGTCATCTTGCAACAACATTGTTCTGAATTTTTCAGTGTTCATTCAGGCGGATTGTTTCAATTCTCCAATTTTTGCAATGCATTTTTTAGCCCTAATGCCACATATGTGACATGCTTCTGTCAATGATTACACCCCACATTGGGCCATATTTATTTCCATGTTATGGGAATGATTAGACCATTCAGGCTGATTGAGTAAGGGCCTGTTCACAAACATTTTTGGGGCCTGTTTGAATGTGGAACATGATAGTTTTTTCGTGTCGTGTTGAAGTGACCAACCATTGATGTATCCATCTGCATGCCATCACTGTATTATTGTAAACTGGATGTGTTGCAGTGTGTGGCACATGTGTATTTTGTCACACTATTTTGCATTTTTCATCTCATCATGTCCATCTCACATGGATGGGTGACAGTACTCATTCACTGACATAGGGCTGTACTTGTCAAATGTACCATGGCTATGCTACATGCCATCTATGTGCTGGCATGTGTCATGTATGTGTATTGGACATGCCACTCACAGGCTAATGTGTGATGCCAGTGCTACCCAGTATGCAGCAAATGTGTTTCTTTTCCATCTTGGTGTCCTCAGTGCCTGCTTTTTGCCTCCCCTTCCAACTCATTGACAGTGCATGCATGCCAGGGTTATAGTCATGTGGGACATGTGTAATTTATGTACTGGATCTCTGGCTTGTCAGGCCTATGCGTGTGCTATGGTGCTCATGCCTGTTTCCATTTGTTGTCTTTCATGTTTTTGCAAGTGATGACGCACTGTTGAGGTGGAGGAGATGCGCAGACCCAGGAGGAATCTCAGCCACGACCGGGCACCAGTGGAGGACGTAGTGTGGTGGTGGGTGAAAACCCAATCTTACTGCAGACCATACTGTCCAGGGGTGTCTCTGGTTGCACCTCCCCAGACCTCTATGATTCAGGTGCTGAATCGGATGATGAGACTTATGTGCTATCGCAGGTGAGTGTTTCTGGCAGGGATTCTGTTCTGTCCAACCCACCTGCACCAGGGGTTGAACCCTCTATGGGGATGTCAGTGTTGGTAAGTCCACCTTTGGCGGTTACGGATGCAGGGTCACACTCCACAACATCTGATCCTGTTCCTGGGCCAGCAGATCAGAGGGGGAATGCAGTCCTGCAGCCTCAGGCAGTGCCAGCACAGCAAGGTGCAGATCGCCTTGCCCCAAACAGGTGTGGTGCCCGCTGATGCGGTGGCCGTACGCCACCAGGCAATACTGTATGGGAAAACTTCATGTACAGTATAGCAGCACAACAGGGAGCATCGGTTGAAATGATGGCTCAGGCAATGGAGAGGGTGGCCACTTCCATTCTCTCCCCTGAAAGGCAGATGGAGCAACAACAGCAGGCAACAGACTCCATTTGCCAATCACACAGTTAAGACATGTTGGCATCCAACAGGGACAGACGGGCGGCACTGGACACTCTGCGTGAAGCCATACCTCTAGAGTCCCAGGGCCACAGGGAAGCCCTGAGGTTAGAACTCCATTTCCTCAGGGAGAGTCTGGTTGAACTTGAGGCTTCCCGAAATTTTAGGGCAGACAGCAGCTGGAGCAGCTCACACGTTCGCTCTCAGCTGAGCTGCAGGCAACCCGTGAGGAGATCCGGGCATCACGCGAGGCCATGCGTGCAGAAATGCAGGCAACCCGTGAGGTGCTGCATGGGGATCTCTGCACTATCATCCTCCAGAATCAGACCTTCAACACCTGCATGCTTGCTGCCATGGAGGACCATACCAGGGCTTTGTGTGGGCTGCCTCCCATAGCACCACCACCTCCTGATACAGCAGCAGAGGGTGAAGAGAGCGACAGCAGTTCTCCCACATTGGCGTAGCCGTGCAGGCCATGAGCACATGGAGGTATTTTTTTTTCCGCAACATCCACGCAGGTGGGTGTTGGTGTGCAACCTGTCCTCGAACCTCCTGGGTGCCCCCCCCTGACCTCCACATGGCCATTTTTTATTTTTTTTATTTTTACAGTGTGTTGCTTTGTGTGGCTCCCGTGGGCATCCACTGTGTATTCCAGCTGGGCACATGCAGGCTTGTCCTGTGTTTGGGTTAGATGCTTGGGTTCCTGACACACACACACCCCTCCTGCTTCCCCTTTCCATGGGCTTGCAAAGGGTGTGACCAAGTGACAGTGACTTACACAGTGACATTGGGCTCCCATGAGCTGTGTGGACAGTCTGTAGTCAAAACTGTGTGTACATCCCTAGTGGGGATTGTTGTTTGATTCTCCACTGCATGGTGTATTGATATGTGCTTGTGCATCCATGCCTTTATCCTTATATACATGTAGCTTCTTCATGTCTTCACAAGGCCGTCTCCTTTGCAGATGTAGTTCATGTTGTATGTAGTACACTGACACATTTGCCTGACAGCAACACTCTGCAGTTGGAAGGGGTCGATGTGCTGGCTTATTCAGGTTGTAAGACTACTACTTTGATTTAATTCATGCAGCATAATTGTGTGTCTTTTTGTGACACAGCATTGGTTGTCTTTCGGTAGGTAGGGATGCACACAATGTAACACTTCCAGGTGACCAATCTCAGGCTGGTATGGTTGTGACAGTTGACTCTCTCTTATGTCATCATCATTGATTGTCAGGGCTGTGATTGTTTGATTGTCAGCTGGTATGTGTCAGGGCTGTGTGCACTCCACAGGGGTGTGATTTTAGGTGAAATAATTAGCCACCAGCTGCGTACGGGCTGCCTCACCACATGCCCTTTCCCCTCCCATGCGCAGCAGCCGTGCATGTGGTTGGGGATGTGGGGGCACCACCATGTCCACCGGCAGGCCCCAGCAGGTTGCAACGTTGTGCAGGACACATGCTGCCACTATGATCCTGCACACTACTGGGGGCGCGTATAGCAGCTGCCCACCGAGCGGTCAAGGGAGCGAAAGTGTGACTTGAGCACTCCGAATGTGCGCTCCACTATGCCCCGTGTTGCAATATGGACTGTGTTGTATCTTACCTCGGGTGGTGTGGTGGGGTTCTGAATTGGCGTCATCATGTGGGTGCTCAGAGGGTAGGCACTGTCCCCTGGGGAGGTGATGATGGGTATCATTAGTGAGGGTGTGACATTACTCAGTATCCGACATGCATGGATGTGCAGAGGCATTTATACTCACCATGCAGCCATGTATCGCCATGCCGCCCAGCTTGTAGGTCCCGGTTTAGGGGTGACATTCTGTAAATGAAACTGTCATGGGTGGACCCTCGATAGTTGGCATATACTGAGGTGATGATTCCCTTGGCATCACATACTACCTGCACGTTGATGGAATGCCAGTGCTTGCAGTTTCTATAGATGTGCTCAGTTGCCCTGGGAGGACATAGAGCCACATGGGTGCAATCAATTGCACCTAGCACTTTGGGGAAGTGTGCCACCCTGTAAAAATCCTGGACGGCAGCCTGCCTTTCTGCAGGTGTTCTGGGCAGGTATATGTGCCTGCGGATAAAGAGCCTGCAGTCATGATGGCCAACACCTGGTGTAGGCAGCGTGACTGCGTGGACTGACACCCCCCTCCCCCACTGGCACTTGTCCACTGAAATGAACCAGTGGCCAAGAAGTGCAGTACATTGAGCACCTTTTCCAACGGGCTCAGTGCTTGGGAGCACAGGGTGGGTGATGTGAGTTCATCCTCCCACTCACTCACCAGGTCGAGTATTATGTGAGGTGGAAACCTGTACCTCCCATACACCTGGTCATCAGGCATCCCAAAAAGGCTGGTCCTGGGTGTAAAAATTCTGGGCCTGACTATCCTCCTCCTCCTGCGGTGTCTTTTTTGGTGCACGCGTTTCCCCTGTTCGATTCCATGAATACGTGTTGTAGGTGCACGTGTGGGCGTTCCGTGCATTTAACTCCTGTACTTCCCCCGTAACGCCCACATTGTCACGCGTTGTTCCCCGTTCTGCGTGTTACGCCCCGTGTTCCTCCCACTTTTGTTGTGTGTGCCGCGCTATGTTCGCTTTCGCTGTGCGCGTAGCGTACGCTGTTTGTTGACGTGTGCGCCCGCGAGCACCACGCAGGATTTTAGCGCACATCCCAGGATTTACACGCGCACGGACTTCCATGAATCGATGTGTGCGGCTTTCGCACGCTTGCGCTGTGATTTTCGCACTTGTGCTGCGATTCGCACGCTTTCACACGCTTGCGCGGAGATTTTCGACGCACATTAATTCCATGAATTGGCCTGTAAATCTCGCCACCACTTTCAATCGCCGTCTTTCCCTGCTACTAAAGCAAGCTAGTGCAAATGGCACCTACCATTCCTCTGACCTTGTGTTATAGAGGGTCAAACTCATTTGAAATCTACAAATTCTTTTCTAAGGATCCTGAGAATTATTTCGGTACTTTTTGGAACAAATCCCCAGGACTCGGATCTAAACCAAATTAGCCTTACTAGGTGTATTTAATCTTGGGATCTATGTGAATATGGCAGGGGAAAAAAACAAATGTAAAAATGCTGAATTTCTTTTTGTTTTGCGCAATTATATGCGGGGGAGAAGCCCCGCAGCACCAGCAGCCTCCCCATACTCTCCTTACATAATTAATTACCATCACCCACTCCCCACATATAACTGCGCCGAAATTCGGGTAAAAACAAAGGTTTTTTTGCATTTAGTATTTTTGCACTTGCCGTAAATGAGTGATACCCAATCTTGCATGCATACATTCGGGCAACAAACGTAAAAGCGCACTATAAGGTATGGCCTGTTTGAGTGTCAGGTCGTGACATTCAATGTATGCAACACCTCTGCAACTTTCTAACATTCTGGTAACAATGTCCTTCAAAAAGCACTAGATCAATTTCTTGTCATCTACTTCAATGACATCTTGGTGATTTCTGCGTCACTGTTCCTGAACAAGAATGGCATGTTACTTGGATCCTGGAAACCCTCCATAAACTGCCAATCTTGAACATTGTTTTGCACCAGTCCGGGATTTATAATAAGTCCACAATAATTGTCTATGGATTCCAATATGTATTCCAATATGGTCAATTCTTGGCTGACTGCGGCCAAGATCACACAATGCCCTAAAAGGATTCCTGAGCTTTGCACATTTGTATCGTCTATCTACCTCGCATTTCTATGCCTCTGTGGAACCATCGACTCATTTAACCAAAATGTCCATTCCATATGTATGGACGGAGGAAGCGCAACTCGCTCTTGGCACCATCAAACAGGTGTTCTCTTTTGCGCCAGTACTTCAGAATGCTAAGCTCGAGTTATCTTTCATCATTGAAATAGATATCCCCGTCATTAGCCATAAGAAAAGTAATGTCAATACCAAAGTAGTGTATCCTGCGGCATTATTCTCACCCATGTTAAGTAGAATGATACCACTGCGTAGAGTAACACCAATTTAGTGAAGGAGGTTGGAACTTCTATAAACCAGCTCAAGTTAAATAAAAGTCCTGATTCAAATATGAGCCCCTCTGACATGTTTATACATCGAACAGAACTGTGGATGCCTCTTTTTTGTAATATTTTTAATATTACAATGGATAGGTACTCAGAGTCCTGTAAAAAAGGCAATTATACTCTCTATCTTTAAGTAAGGGGATGGCATGGTCCCAGGTTGATATCACCTTGTACCCCACTTAGATAGCTCTCCTAGATATTTTGAAATACCATTTAGAGCAAGATTAAAGAATGAGTTTGCTTGAATAGCCACTTACCGTTAACTCAGTTGGGATTTCAAGAAGGCGTGGGTCCCTCTCATCAAGCTTTAACATTATATTTATTGGCTGCATAATCTGTTATGTAAGAAGGCACCACTATATGTGAGCTGCTAAAGGATTTAATTCCATTGACAGAGCTTTAATGTGGTTATCGCTGCTTGAGTTTGGACGTTCCAATGATTTGAATTTCCCTCCATGACGTCAATTCCACAAGGATTCAATATAAAACCGTCTTGTTTAATCCTTTTACGTTCTCACTATTGGAACATCTGAGTAATGCAAAAGCAGATACACCTACCGACAGTAGTGTTCAGATTCCAATCTTGTCATATGCTGAGGGCAGTGTTTAGTTGTCCATAACCCCACGTTCAATGCAGAGACTCTTGGACGCCTACGTTGGCTATGTCAAAGCGGGTGGCAAAGGGTCCACGCACTGGAATGAGCAGTGATAATTTTTCAGAGGAGTTTTAAGCTTACTAGCCCAATTCTTTACATTGCCAAATGTGCATTAGAACTATTAAAGGAATCGGATTGCCTTTGCGATTTATTCTTCTCCTGTCCTTAGTGGCATGAACCAAATCACGAAAAAAGGGGTGCAGGATGCAACAAACCATTAGAGGTAATTTGAACTTCTCCCAAAAATGTAAAGCTCAGCCTGTTCTAATGATGTTATAAATATTCCTAGCTCAAATGACAGCAATGAGTTTATTCAGAGATAATGTATGGGGATTTTGTAAGGGGGACTTAATTCAACCTGTGGAGAATAGATGGTGAAAGAGGCTTTTGGGTTTACCAGATTCTTCTCCTAATTGGGCCTTCTACCAAGCTGTGCATGTCGGCAGCTATGTGTGTCTAAGGGCTTGTTAGGGTTCTCCTCTTGGTGGTGTCCAAAATGTCTGGTTCGTTGAAGTGTTAGGTGATGCAAGACACTGTTCCTGATCAGTCCAACCAGGTTAGCACCAGAGAACAACCGGGACCTGCTCCCTAAACCAGTGTACGCCCTCCCAGTATTTGTGTGGCGTATAGACAGTGTGAACACTGACTGGAAGGTGCTAGTAGTGGTATCCCAGATTCTAGAAGTTAAAAGGTAAGGACAAAGCACAGGAGTCCAGAGGTAACCAAGATGCTAAGGAAAAAACAGACGCAGGGGGGACCAAAAGAGGCCAAGGAGGAAGGCGAGAGGGCCCAGACCAGGAAGGAAGAGCAAGGAAGGGAGCAGGCAGGAAGCAGAAAGGGAAAAAAGATATGTAAATTAGAGCAACATAATGGAGACTGTGGCACTACCGAGCGTAAAGATGCAAGTGCTTTGGAAACACTGCTGCCACAACAAGGCTTGATGGACGGCGGCAAGTGATGGCCATGGCAATGGGGACCGTGCTTCTTTTGCAAATGCTTTTGTATGATTGAAACTGCCCCACGCATATGTACTTTGTTTTGGTATGGCGGCACCCAGGCACAGAATGATCCATCCCGTTCCGATAGTGTGGGCCTCTGCTCCCCAATCCGGTCTGGCCCTAGTCTCCACAGTTCACACTGGTGCCATCGGGCAAAGAGGCACCAGCACCCCTGGTGCCCCCACAGGTATGGGGTACGGTGCGCCAGTGATGTGCCACGGTAGCAGCAAACAGTGAGGAGAAGCGCAGGCCACAGTACATGACACTCTGCCCCCTCCATAATGCTGATGTAAAACCATGTTTCCAAGATTAACACTGGTAAAATTTGACAAACCAGTCGGGATGCATACGCCTGTCACAGATGGATTGCACTTTGAATTCCGGTTTCCAAGAGGCCATTACAGGGGGGATTCGATGTGGTGCCCGCCCACAATGGTCACAGATGTATGCCTTCATTTGTGAGATGTAGAACACAGGATGCCCCGGTCATCCTGAAGGTAACTCAAGATGGTAAGCCATGGAGAAGATGCGTTTCTTGATTTTGAAGGGACTTAGATATTGTGGAATAGGTTTGTTGGCAGGTTATTGGCTAGTAGATTTTTACATGAAGGTCACACTTAATTACCTACTTTGTAATTGGGTTCAGGTGTGCATTTCTAGTCTGCATGTTTCTTTTGACATCCCTTGGTATCCTGTAGGATGTAGATATCCTGTCTATGTGTGACCTGTAGTTTTGATACCAAGGTATATGCAGATGGTAGCGTGCTTATAGTAATCAGATGTAAGGGAAATAACTTTGGGTATTGGGAGTAGGTACATCAAAATTGGGAACAGTCGATGGAGGTGTGAAGGGTGTTGTTGTAGGCTATCTCTGATGTATCCAAATAGCGGTTCCTGATATGTAGGTTATGTGAAGTCATACTGTGCAAAGAAAAATGCCTATTGGACCTCCCGGCTGTTCTTGCAATGTAGAGTCTTCATATACTGTAGGGTGCGATGATCAGTTTGTTTCTACTGTGACAGAGAAATGGCACCCTTGCAGGTGATGTCGTCACTGTTTGAAAGCTTCCTTGATGGACAGGAACCCTTTCTCGATCACAGCTTAGTTCAATTCACTAACTGTCAGTTTATGTGAATAATATACTACCGGATGTTCCAACATGGTGGTAGTTTGGTTTGTAACAAGATGGCACTGATTGTAACTCCGGAGGCCTCTGCTTCACCAATAAAGGGCAGAGAATCGTCTAGATGTTTTAAAATTGGCACCTTCGTGAATGCTGCCTTCAAGGATTCATATGCTCTTTTGTCACCATCGTCCAATACAAATAATTGATTGGACTAATAAATGTCAGCTGCCAAGTGAGCAAAGTTTGCAAGGAACACTCAATTAAAATGATCAAAGCCCAGAAAGTGCTCGGCAGCTTTGATGTTGTAGGGAGTTTTCCAATGGACAATGGTCTGTACTTTCTTTGGATCCATCGCTAGACTTTGGTCGCTGACAATGTAGTACATTAATTCTATCAGTGGTTTATGGAAAACACCCTTCTGAGCCTTGACTTACAGGTAATATGCAGCCAAACGGGTCAACACTTTGCATGCATGCTGATGATGGCTGTCCAATGTTTGTGAAAAGACAATAATATTCTCAAGGTAAACCCAGACAGAATGGCCTATGAGGTCTGAGAAGATGATGTTCATGAACCTCTGGAAGACTGCTGGGGCATTACACAGACAAAAAGGCATTACTTTATTTTTGTAGTACCCCAGAGGTGTTTGGATGGTTGTCTTCCACTCGCCCCCCTGTTTTATACAGAGAAGGTGGTATGCCCCACAAAAATCCAACTTAGTGAACCATCTGGATGAATGTAAGGATTCTATTATATCCTTGATTAATGGTAGTGAGTATCGATTGTTTACTTTGATTTCATTCATATCATGATATCCTATACACCGCCAGAGATTGCTTTATTTTTTGGTACAAAGGATCTCCAGTCGGGAATCATGAAGGGGTCATTTAACCCTTGACTTTTCTACCGATATTTCTGCAATTCAGCTTCTTCAGGTGGTGTTAAAGAATACACACGATCATGAGACAGGCTTGTCAAGTATAAAGTTCAACTCACAATCAAAATGGGGATGAGGTGGCAAAGGTTTCTTTCTGGTTCCGAGAAGACCCTCCAAAGTCTGTGATAAACTTCAGGCACTTCATGCAGGGAACAGAGGTGATGGGACAAGTAGTCCCACAATGTCAGGGAAGGGGTTAGGAAACCCAACTGAGGACTACAACACTGCTGCGTGCATTGATTGGGGCCAAAGATCACCACGTTTGCTTGGTCCATTTGATATTTGGGTTGTGGCACATCAGGCAAGGAAGACCCAACACAACTGGGTTCCAAAGGTGCACGGATTACATCCAAGGTGATGTGTTTAGAATGTTGGTTGATTGTAAGATATAACGAAATGGAATGCTGATGGATGGGTCCAAAAGACAGCGGTGTAACATCAATGACGGCAACTCAGGTTAGTGTGACTTTTTCCCATGACATTGGGCAAATAATTTAACATCAATGTAGTTGCCTAATGCTCTGGAGTCAAACAGAGCAATACAATGAATGGTAGAGGTGGAGATTTCCCATTGTAGACTTATTTCCATAGTCAAAAGGTGAGCAGCATGCATTGGAGTTATCCCTCTGACTTCTCCTGTGGGAAGAGTTGTAGGGTCTTCTGGGCTTGTTGTTTCCTTCCATCTAACAAGCCCTTCATTTTCCAGCTGGATTCTGTTGTAAGGAAGGCATGGTATCAACAGTAAGACAGACACAAGTGACCACAGTTCAAGGGTTTTTGAACTTCAAAAAGGTTTTGAAAAACGCCTATCTAATCCTAAATCTAAAGATGGGAGCAAGCTACGACCATCAAATAAAAATAACGCAGTCCTAGTGGTGTCTTTTCAAAATAAAAGGGCCTATACTAATACACGTATTGCCAATCCTTACCTCTAAATACCAATAGTGCAGGAAATAGTGTTACGAAAAAGAAAGAAGTGTTCAAAATGATATGTCAGGATGTTTATTGCCATTGGCCTCCCTTCCCCATGTTTTCAGCACGGGACAAGGTGGTTCACTTGAGTGTTGCACAGTCTATGGCTTCTTTAGCCTGAGGATACAGTCCAATCATTAGCCTCAGGACCTTCTGTGCTCAAATCTCTCTGCTTCTCAGAGTCTCTTCCTTCAGAGGGCCTGATGCAATCAAATAAACAACACGTCCTTTTCTGCTTTAGATTTGAACAAGTATTCACTTTAGGTGATTCACTATTCACCCTGGATCCCCCTCGGCCAGGCTCTGATCCCTTTAGCGCAATGTTTGTAACTTTGGATCCCCCTCATCCGGGCTCAGATCCCTTTGATACAATGTTCATAGGATATTCATTTTCCGTGACTCATGATTCACCCTGGATCCCACTCAGCTGGGCTCAGATCCCTCTCACACAATTAGTCACACTCAGCCGGGCTTGGACCAATGTCAATTTTTACATCAAGTATCGAAGACTTACGAATGTGCACAGGGTTTGGCTTGATCCTGTTACGCTCACCTGGTTCCCACAGGGGTGTCGATCGGACCCGGACAGCTGCGGTCCCCACCAACGTGATGCGTAGTGCCAAGATGACTGTCTGGACTGGCCCGCCTTATCTCGTCTGCTTGATTGTAGAAGTATTCTCCTGCAAGTGGAGAAAGGGATTTAGCCACCCGTGGATATGAGTGATAGCCCCCTCCCACTGTTCTCGTTCTCCCTTCTTGTCACCTCCGATATTACCTTTTAGGAACCTCACCTTATGTTTTTAAATGATGAGCTCTCCATTCTGCGTGGATTGCAGGGGCGCGTTGATGCCAGTTACTACACTTGTTTGAAGTCATGGGAGAGTTCCGGAGAGTATTGACTCCGAGGTTCCTGGCAAGGTTCGGTAAGTATCAAGTTCATAGAGTTCAATATGTCCGACGATTCACTCTTGTCCCCCCTTCCTTCCTTGTCCTGCAATTAAGATCGTGAGATACCCCTCGTGGCAGTTGGTGGCGCTCAGGTAAGAGTCTGTATTACCCGACGCTGTCCGGTAAATGTTGCCGGTGTTTAACGTGTTGTTTTCTCTCCCTTTGCAGGTGCGGCACATGAAGATGTGGAGTGTTATAGAATAATGCCTCTGGTGGTAATCAGGTAAGTCTATGATGATAAGTGTTTTATTTGTTGGTTTTCTCGGCGCACCTTGTTGTTTTCTTTTGTACCTCAGGTGCCGGAGTTCGGTGAAGAAATGATGGAGGCAGCGCCGAATCGAAAGATGCTGTGAGGACTGGGGAGTATGGTGCAGCGCTGTAGCTGGAGATGCGACGCGTACAGAAATGATGTTCTTTACAGGTCCGCAGGCGAGATGGATCCGAAATCAGCGGAGGAATTCGAAATAGTTCGTTTTCTAATCTTGTCCTTTTCTTTCCTCTTGGTTTTAGGAGCTCCAGATTCGAGGCGGGCGTGGAAGAGGACTGGATGAGGACTGCAGGCATGGTGAGCGTTACGCTGCTGGATGCAGAATAACGCGAAGCGTGTGCTGTTGTTCGGGCGTGGTTTAAATAGCCTCCAAAGTAGTTCCAGGTAAGAAGTTCCCTAGAACCACGCCCGAGTAAAAAATAGTCCCTGGAGAAATATAGTCCCATCCAGGCCTCACGTTGGCTTGGACTCACTAGCAGCATGGTCTGCATCAGGTAAGTAAAGTCTATGAGCCTGGCGCCTATGGCGCCAGGACTGATTTCCATGATGAGTCTGGGGCCTAAGGCGCCAGGACTGAACCCAAACAGCCCCCAGCCGGGGCTGTTCGGGTTTTAATAAGTATCCGGATGCCTGCTCCCGGAGCTGATGGGCTTGGTCCTGATGCCCGGGGGTAGGCATCATGACAGATCCATTGCAGGACCACTTCGATTTCACAATTCTCTTTCTTTTAACGTTAGCAACCTTTGAGGATACCTAACAGAGACATTTGAAAGAGCACCAAAGTGGTGTTGGACCACATTGTCTATGGTATCGTATCTTAGCTTTAAAGTTCATTCACTCATCTGCTGTTTTAATTATCCCTGTGTCGCTTACCAGATAGGCTTCATACACAGTTTTCTTCAATCTTCTTTATACATTGTTGCTGCTTGCAACCTTGGTCTCCACACAGACCGGTTTGGTATCAGTCTCGGCAACTCACTGGCTGTGCTAACTTCACTGGTGCTGCTTTGTTGTAGGAGCCAAGGACAGTACCTCAGGGGCAAACGATTCTCCCCACCTTGACTATCGACGCAGGAGAGCCCCGGGCATCTTCGACACACAATGCAGGATTCTTCAGCTTTGATTCCAGGTCTTACATTTCCATTTCTAGAAGGCTCATGAAAGTTGCAGTCTTCCAGTGAAAAGGTCAAGGGCATTTCCCCACTTGCAATCCTCTTCGGTCTTGCTGTCTTTTGCCTTATATTAAACTGCCATCTTGGAACTGCTGCTTTGCCTTGCTCAGAGTGTGCTCTGAATTTTATCCATGTGGGGAAGTGTGATGGAGGTCAGGTGTGTTGTGTGTAATGGTCAGTAATTGCCTGACCCTGCCTGACCATTGTATTGGGACATGTCAGGTATACAGCTCAGGTGTTAGTTCGTCTTCTCTCACAGTGAGCTGTCCATGAGAAAATGTTTGTGTCAGAAAGGTGGGAGGGGGTTTGAGTTCCTAAGTATCCGACTTGGTAGGATGGGGTAAAGGTGTCAAAGGGAAGGTGATACTGCGCCTCGCCCTCCGGTGTCCCACTTCCACTCCCCGAAGACCCCCCCATCCAGGTGATTCTCCCGCACTGATCCACCCCTAGGAACTGGATCTAAAAGCGATGGCCGTGTCCTGGCCACCTGGATGACAGATCCCCAGGGACTAGCAGGTGAGACACCTTCAGGATTCTCACATTATGAACGTAGAGGACAGGAGCCCAAATAGTACCCAGAACCACCACAATACAGACTGAGGCAAAGTCTCTTCTTTTCTGCTTCTATTAGCTATCCCCGGACCGTTCCCAACGGCATCTGTTTGCCTTGACTGCCTTTCATTGGTGACAGTGGTGCTAAAGGCAGAGGCTTGAACGCTGGAACCACAGATTCTGTACTCTTTCTTTGTCCCCATGCTTTGGTAAGGCAGTGATTGATCCTGATTACCTGATAGATGAGAGCCTGCAAAGTGTCAGGTTTTGCCACATGTACAAGCAAATGTTTGTACTTTTCTCTTAAGCTACATCAAAACAAGGTTCTTTGTGTGATTTTGGGCCAATGTGAATCCACCGCCAAATGCTGTAACCACATTATATAGGTGATGATGGCCCTGTTTAATGTCCACAAGTTGATTTTGGGTATTGGACACTAGATTTGGTGACTAAAAAGATGACCAAAAAAGCCTTCTTGAAATTGGCAAAGTTGCTAAGGATTGTACTATCGGCAGACACACAAGGAGCTTCCGAAGCAAGCACACTCTTGATCAGGTGTCTTGGGATGTATCCTATTCAGGCTTTGTCATGCAGGAAGTCGGTTGGCTGAAAGAGTAACTGGATTTTACAATGGTTGTAAAACTCAGACAGTTTGAGTTGATCCCTGTCGAATTTCATAGAGGAGGAATGAGCCAAGTTTGTTCGGAAGCTGTAAACGCGGAATCAGAATCACGGTTAATGGTAGCCTTCAAGGTTGAGTTTTCTTCTTGTAAAGTGGTGACCTCGATGTGTAATGCCTGTACTTTGTTCCAAAAGGCTTGAACAGCATCCATGTCGGAACTGAGTGGCAGGCGCCTTCATCGATCAATCAAGGGCTCAGACATGTTCTCCTCTCACTGGTGTCCGGAATGTCTGGTTCATCAAGGTGTTAGGTAATGCAAGAAGCTGGGCCTGATCTCTCCTCCGGTGTTGGTACCCCACAGGTAACAAGCGCGGCACGCTGGTGACATGCCGCATTACCAGTGCACAATGAGGAGCACCTGCCATCAAGAATAAGGGTTGGATTTTATTGTTAATCAATTTCATTTAGCACCTTTTTTGTTTTTAAAAACCATTTCTAATAAGAAGCCAATTTTAAACCAAATGATGCTGAAGGGTGTTGTAAGAAGTGAAAGGGTTATTGACATACCATCATGGATTGCTGACAGTCAACCCGGACTACGGTCTAACTGATTTAGGCACATCTATTCCCCTTGCTTGCAAGTTACTCCACATTGCTCTCAAGAGAACACGATGAAAAGGCAAAAGCTGCTAATAGGTTCTATGTTTGTATTACATCTCAACGTCGCCATCAACCCTACATGGTCTCATTGTTTTAAACATCAAACTACCATCGCTTCACGCGAAACACACCTCTCATGGGAAGCTAACATATGATGTTGTCAACAAGCTTTGTGCATCATCGGATTGCTCTGCATGGTCTGCTCTTATGATTGATCAGGATGAAAGGATGCGTTTTATGTGTGATTTTGTTTATAATTTTATTATTATAATTATTATATGAATTGTCAGATGTGTTTTTGTGGGGGGCTCGATTGGTATTAATGCTGTTATTGTGTTCAATTTTATGGAATGTTTATTTGAATTGAACACATGGAAATTATTTTTACAAATACAGATGATGGACTGATTGACTCAATCATCATCAAAAAAGAACTTTTAGCCATGAAAGAAGCATTCTCAGAATGAAGGCACTGACTGCCGGGTGCTAGACGCCAGGTTATCGTTTATTAAGACCATACGAAGCTGCTTGCTCTGGGTTTCGGCACACTACACGTATCTGCGGCTAACCAGATAGACGGATGGCCTTTGTTCTTTGCCATTCATTACTGCGCTTTGTAAGACGCACGCCAACTACTTAGGATTCTTCCAATTCATTTAAATCCCAGCATAAAATGTCTAAAGACATAATTGCCTAATGTAGACTTGTGAGTCAGACACAGTCTTCTTTTATCTTGAAAGGTAATTACGTTGAAGTTATTCAGGGCATGCTTTTAACTACAAGTAATAGCATTCGGGAAATTATGAGCCACGAAGTTGAAACTGTTCTGGCTTTCATCTAAGCACTTTGCAAGACTGAGGGTGAGAATTATGTTCGGGCCCTATCGTCTAAACAAAAGGCTTCCTAATATCAGGAACGAAATGCAAATTGTGAATAAGTTATAGGCTAATAAGCCAGAGATAATTGTTTTTTTAAAAGTATTTAACTATCGTTTTTAAAACATAGCGTAAACCATGATGTGGCTGTTCACGCTATGCAGGCACTACAAGTCCAAGACATGTATGATCATGTAGAAAAGGTATTCACAATCATCTATATGCTGCGTGCATGAAACAGGAGGGACCTTGTAAAGGTTTTGGGACTATTTTAGAAAAGCTTGTTTGGACAACACATTTCAGGATAAAGTATCTACCAATGTTACTTGACAATTACCTATTATAGTGGCAAATGAGCTAGCACAGAGTATATACTAATAGGGAAGTGTGCAGAATAGGCGGGACTATAAGCTGGTTGAGGTGAGATGCTACTCAATGTTTCATTACCGAATGTCCTCTAAAAGGGTTTATCCTTAAAACCATAAAGAACAATTGCCTGATAGCCTCAAGTTTTTCAAATTTTAGCAGGCTGTGTAATAATCATGATTATTTCATATCTAATGGGGACTGTTTGGGCCAGACATAAACTGCAGTTTTTGTTGCCTCAAGTTGACCTCTCTTGAAAATATAGAAATCGGATTTGATTCCCGAGGAACTCCTTTCTCTGATTTCTCAGACTTAAAGGTTATAATGTGCCCGTTAATTTTTAATTCCAAGCTCCTTCCCAAGTAATAGATCATGGTGCAATTTTTTTTAAAAAGTAGTTAGTATTACTACCCATACAAATTTAAAGAAATAGACAGGTTTGTCAGGAAGGGCACACCTGCTCTGTGATGCCAACCCCAGAGGTGTTATACAGATTTCCCAGGAGATCTCCCCCATTTTCATCCTTGTTTATTCTTTTGGCAACGTGCCTTGTGATAGTGAAGTAGGAGGGTGTTTGAATAGGATCCAATGATGTGGTGCGGTTCGGTAGTGGCAATGGCTTGGAAAATGGCAGGCAATGTCGGGCCGGCAACGCTGGGAGACTTGGCGCTCTCAGATGCAGAGAAGGGAAGACCGGTCTTTGGAGGCAGCTAACTCCAGTGCTTCGAACTAATTAAAGATGACTTTCCCCACTTCATATGGCTGAACTAAGTCCTTGGAGATATGCCAAGCCATTCATTGGGTGCCACCACTTAAAACACTTACCTCCCCCAAAGAGGTTTGTCTACGGGTCACCCTTTTCTCTTGAAGTTCTAGTGCACACAGTTCTAGCATACACCGTTTTTGCGTTTCTGTGCCTCATCTCTCTGTTTATGCTCTGCTAGTGTGATCCTCCTGTCTTCCAGAAGGATCTTACTAGCAGCCAGTTCAGCCCGATTGAGACTAACCTAGGACCTGGTTGAGATGCAGGGCTACATGAAACTTGGAACCTAGCTGAGAGTCAGGATGTTTGGTAAACCTCATTGCCTGCTTTTTGGGAAGAATGGCAGGAACAGCTAGGACTATCAGTGTCCCCCTTCACTACCAAGCCCCCCACTAGAATGGGTATCTGGCTTGGGGATTCAAGATCACTGCTCTCCACCCCCCTGGGTCTCCTATGCCACCCTTGCTTCCTGTGAAGCATGGTGGCTCTTCAGCATTTTAGGTTTACTAAACGTACTGCCATGGGGAGTCCCCTTTCCTGATATAGCGATGTTCCATTGTGCAACAAAAAATTCCTGCCAGCGTTTCTAATGTTGCACATGCCTGTAGAGTGTTCTATATAAGCGGACTAAGCTGTAGGTGCATTCTGCACGAGTACAGGCTTGGACAATGGCTAAAAATCTGCACTGCCTCTCTCCGCACAGACCTGCACCAGAGCATACTTCAGACTGCCACGTCATTCGCATATGGTGACCCCTACCTTAGCAGCGGCAACCCACAACAGCCTGCTGCAAGGTCAAGGGACTACCTATACCACTTTTAGCCCGTGAGCCCAAGGAGCCTGGCTAATAAGGGCTAACATGCTTGTCCCCTAAAAGCCCCTTAGAAATAAAGACTCAAGACTGACACCAGGGTAGGGGGAGCACAAAATGAAAATAGCCCCGTAAGCACAGAGACCGCGAAGCACTAGGCAGTGTTTGAGAGTGCACACCAAAGAGTGAGCCAGCCAGCCGGCTGAGCGGCTTGGCAGGGGAAGCTCAGCCACCGCAGGGTTGTGGACGGTTTAGGCCTGCCTGGATTCCAGACCGGACAGGCCCAGCTATAAAAAGGACCCGGGCAATGTGCCTTGGACTGCCCGGGCTGAGGAAGAATACACCAGTCCGGGTGCGGGAAAGGAGACGGCCTGAATACAGGCTGCCCAACGGCTGCCCATTGACCCGCCTCGTGGCCAGCAAGGCAAGCCCTTTCTCAAAGTCCTCCTGGGCTCCATATGTGAGGTGGCCCAGGAGGTGAAGAGGGATACGTCTGTGGTGAAGAAAAGCCCTGGGCTGGCTTACTGGCTAGCCTGGGTGAAGAGTAGGATGGAGGAACCCACCGGCTGCTCTGTCATGTAGCCTAGTTGAAGAAAAACCCCAGGCTGACCCGGTGGAGTGGTCCAGGTGTAGCAGTGAAGGCCACAGGCGTGTGGCAGTGACAGCGGCAGCATCCCCAAAGATAAAATGGCACAGGGAGCGGCAGTGATTGCAGTGGTGTCTCCATAGCACATGGGATACCCCCTGAAAATACCACCTGAAGCTAAGAGGGTGGCTGTGGGCTGCGGTGGAGACGTGGACGAAGGACCGCACGAGCCACAGTGAGTGAGTGGCCCACACTGAAGATTCGCAATGGCCGTGTGTGGCACTGGTTACTGTGTGCAGACCCCCACCCGGAAGGGGACCATTTAGAAGACAGAAATGAGCACAGGCAGTGCAGTGATCATGGGCACCCAATGTGGTCAACAGGGCCACCCTGAAGAAGGAACAGGAGAGAACAGGCCTCAGTTTCATCAGGGGCAAAGCCCCATTCGGCCACCCATACAGCCCACCTGTCAGCCCCAGAAGGCGCAGTGCCAGAGCCACCAGGACCCATGGAGGGTATTGTGAAGGGGTCACTGACTCCAGCAGTCACTCCCATTCTAACATGTTTATATGTAGTATGTCTGTGTTATGTATACTAGTGTATACATGTAATTATATCATATATGTTAAGTAGTGTGTAAGTAAGTAGAGAGTAGAGTTTGGGAAAAGTGTTAGGGGAATGTTGATTTGGTGTAAAGGGGGTAGTGGGGAGTTAAACTGGTGTGAGGAAGTGGAGCCTGTGGCCGCCTAGGGAGATGGGACCAGCCACAGGGGCCATCCTCTGGCCTCACACTCCATGTGGGTGGTACCTGAAGTTAGGGAAGGGGTATGTTGCATTAAACTCCCCCTAAGTGTCCCAGAAATCCATCCAAGGAAGGGTGAGCAGATTCCCATTTAGTTAGTACTCATGTCAGGGGTATGATGGGAACGGAATAATGAATAGTTAAAAAGTGAATACATGTTTTTATAAATAAAGAGCAGCCCCCATTGGGATCCCTATAAAATCCTCTCTGGTGTCAAATAATCTAAGAAGTTTTATTTTGAGGTGCAGCGCACATCCCTACCGGCTGGCCTGGGTGGTAGGGGTGGTGGTTACCATGGGGACTGTCCCTAGTTCGAGGTTAGGGAGGTGGGTACCCTTGCTTGGACCAGGACCAGAAAACAGAGGCTACACATTCATTGTGTGTACACCATCAAGCGCCCCCCAACCACTCACACCCTCGTCCCCCCATCTCCCAAAACCAGGAGTTAACTTACAGGTGCGACATTTGATGACAAAGTGTCAGGATTCTAAGCTGAACTGGTGTCCTGGATCTGAGGAAGTCCTGAGCTTCCTCATCCTGTCACCTCGGCAACAGCTCTAAATTCGGCCACTCAAACACTCTTGTGGAGGGAGTAAAACTCCCTGGAGGAGCTGTTTACCGACCCCTTCCTTCACTGACATCTCTAACCCAAAACACTCCCTTTACCCACCCCCACCCTGTCTCATTTTGCCCATTGTCCTTTTGCATAAACATGCCCACTGTTGGATAAAAGCTTAGTACCACGACTGGAAGCTGTCTTTCATTACGGTTCCCAATTCCCCCCACACATGGCCCTTCCGCATTGAATGCCCCGTAGTCTCGATGAAGGTCTTGTATCTCAGAGTGCCGTGATCTAACTGTTGGCTGTGTTGGACCCTTGTGGTTTCAACCAGCATTTTTTCAGCAGATGCACCCCATAACTCCGCCGGCTGGGATCTGAAAATGAAAACAAACAAAATGAATAAAGAAAATCAACATTGTGAGAGGGAGGGTACATGGGCTGGCTGGTTCCTTTTAGCGGAGGGGCTGTAGTTCCTATGTATCTGTGCCAATGCGGGCACGATGCTCACACTTCCTGCAAAGGTCACTCCGTCGCTCCTATCGCCCCACCTCCATCTACCGAGCATCCAGACCAAAACCCTTCATCTTCCCACAGGCTGATTACGGTTCAAACCCCCACGTTGTCCACCTTACCACCTCCCCACCATATCCCCTACCTCTCCTCACAAGCAAGATATTGCTCACGACGGCGGATGCCACCACTAAGGGGGGAGTCCACCAAAAACCCCCCACCTAGTTGGTGCGGGCCCCAGCATTCTGCTCTATCAACATTTTTATTTTAGAGCTGCTGTGCCATAGGTGGGATCACCTGACCATGGCCAGGAAAGAAAGACTTCTGATTATGTAGTCCACTTAATGTTAAGGAGGGTAAACCTACATATTATAACGCCTTTTGAGATCATTATTAGCTTATTGAAAGGACAGCATGACAATGAGTCTAATATCCTCTTCATATAGCTTTTTAAGTTGTTTATTGCTCAGTCCATCAGAAATGAAACACCCTACTTCTCCCTTCCCCCTTCTGGTAGCGAGTGGTACCGTCAGTTACTTGATGAATACCTTTGCAGAGACCTGTCTTTCAAACTACAGTGTGGTACTGATGCTTTTGTGCAACGTGGTGACACTTGACAGATCATCTTTCATTTCAGGCTTTGAATTTTTTTCTACCTCATGACTGTCATCGGATTGTGGACTTTACCTTGTAGGATTTTCTCAAAAATTTTGGAACCAGTGAAATAAGAAAATTGTTCACCTTGTAGTCATTTTTCTTCCCATCGTCAATCTTTCTCTTGAATGTATCAGTATTTTCTAAGAGGCTTTGCAATAATATTAGAACTGCTACTGTGTATTTTATTTTAAAATGTTCTCCTGCATCTAATGAAATAAACTAAAGGCAATCTTGAAAAGAAACCCCCCGCCAAAAAAAAATATTCTTTTTTTTATTATTTCAACTTTAAAGGAAGAGATTCATTGTGAAACTGTGATACTGATATTTTATTTCTATGATGTTACCTTGTTTGACTATTGTAAAATACAATTAATAAAAACTTCTTTTTAATCCCCCCCAAAATGTTACCATTATGAAATAGCTCCACATTCTCATACTTGGTGAACAACTGTGGGAAAGTGATAGCGGCCCATGCTTAGCACAGAAAACAATGAAGCAGTAGTACAGATGACTGAGAACGTATACCAGTGGTATCCAAACCTTTTTATAGTCAGTCCCCCTTGACTAAAAATATAATGGAAGGCCCCCACAAATCAATGCAAGAACTGCTTATATTTTCAATAAAAGGCCTTTCATGTTGTCGCTTTTTAAAGTGACTGGCGCCACCCTTGGACATCCAGGGAACCAGACCCACAGTTTGAAGACCACTGATGTATAATGATAAACAACAAGACAAGGCAATGCAGAAAAACACAGCAAACACATTTTCTAGATCATCACCATGGGGGCATTTAGAGTTTGGAGACACACTGAAGGAATACTGGTGTAGAGTATATACAATATATAACTCAAAAGTGTTAACAATTGAGTCGCCTGCCGTTTAAATTCTATTTGTTTGACCCCTTAAGTGATGGGCATGGATGAACATACTTGCCCTTAGCAAGGGCAAATACAAACTGCTTTTATTGCCAAGTTATCAACATGCCTTCAATTAGCACAGGCTCCTCGTTAGGGAAGCTGTATTGGACATGGGGTCCACAATTATGCCTATGCTCCAGATTTACACTACTCCAAAATTACAAAGGCCCCATAAACACACTGTCAAAAAGAAAGTGATGTACTTACATTGTATACTTTTTCCATGCAGATGTAACTCTTTTGGTTCTTTACATTTCTAATGGACCGTTGGAGAGGTGGCACATTTGTGGCTGTATTGACAAGGAGATGTTATTATTATAGCCTTTTAGGCGAGGGAGGGGTCGTTAGCGCTGGATAATTACCCATCACCAAGTTATGGCCTGAGGCGAAGCGAGGGACATAAGTTGGGAAGGGTTATTATACCAAACGATAATGACCCATTCTGAGTTCTAGAAGGCTATTATTAGCACGAGGTGGAAGTAGCAATACATGTTTTGGAGTTTTGGAGATAAAGTAAAACATGTACTTCAAGAGAGAGCAAAGTACATAGACAAACTGAGTTAGCAAATTAAATGTGGTTTTATTTTGTAGTATATAAAAAACTTTGTTGTCTTCATAAGTTAAGCATTTTAATTGCAACTTGGTGGACTGGAACAGGTTTCGCATGTGCATGCAGTAGCTGTAATGTAAAAGTAAACGGTTTCTCTATAAGAAAGTTAAAGCATTTGCCAATGTTTTAGCTTTCTCGTCTGTGTGATAACTAGCAGGCTGCAGCCCAAAAAAGGTCTCCCCAGAGAGGAAGGGTCTTGTTGAAAAGTATCGTGCATGGAAATTGCATTGTTGTTTTCCTGTCTGCTTCTGATGACAAAATGTTCAGAATGCAGTCAATACCAGTAAGTTACTGACCGCAATCTAAACAGTCAGACTGGCTGAGGGGTGGTCAATAACGATCTCTATGTGCAAATAAACAAGTGCATTTTAAAGATGATTACCTTTGAAGGTGCTGTGGACATCCGTAACGGGATCCCCCGTGCCCTTTGTTTGAAAGAATTGAAAACAGGTCGCTTCTTTTTGAAGAGTTTTCGACATATTGGTTCATGTCTCTGCTAGAAGGCAAAGTGAACATCTATTTCTATTACAAGGACAAACATTGGCTATGTGCTACATTCTAAACCCACCAACGCAGTTTAAATACATTGAATTCATTGATGACAGCTGTAAACATTCTGTACATGTGTGGAATGTGGGAGGCAAGAAGGCAATGAATAGGAACATTATGATGTGAATAAAATGAAATCAGGCAGAATACGGTCTGAAGATGACAGTCCCAAAGACAGGGACAGAACAGCATGAGAGGAGAGGACAGAGAGAGAACTTGAGAAAAGACTCGGAAAAGAGCAGCAAAGTGATGGTGATGTTCGACGAAGGGATGCAAATAGGTAAAGGAGAAGCATTGGAATATTTGAATGAATAACACTTCATGAAACAATGTCATATTATCAGTTTCTTTTGATTCATATATAGTACATCTGACAAATACGATAAAATGCATGTTCATGCTGTGTATTTCATGGCTTGCAGTCAGAAACCCCCGAAAGGTGTACATCCATATGTGCTGACCCATTCTAACAACTTTCCATACTGACCATACTACATATATGTGGTTGGTATGGCAAGGTAATAAATACTAACCTCACTGCTCTACTGTTGTTTACCATGTAACTTATTCTGTTGGACCAGAAACTAAGCAAATATGCCAGTAATCATCACCAAGCACTTCTACCATGTAACCAAGAAGTTCTAAGTGTTCGTGTAACCATAAGTCTGAAAGTATTCTTATAAAACTGTGCCGTGATACCCTTGGGTTTGGGCGTACAATCAAATGCAATGAATAAAATAAATAAGGTAGGTATAAGTGAGGAAAAAATGAACACATTTATATAAGCGGAGAAGTGACAGGGTGTGTTCAGGGGTAGATGTAGGTGCAAACGTGGTTGCCGGGGATGGAACACCTCATTAAGAAAACAAAAAAAGTTCTAAAAAAAAAAGTCAAACCTTATTTTAGAATCCTTGTGCCCCTGTAAGCATGTGTTATTTTCCCTTTGAAGGGAACCGGATGTTGCTCGTGTTTCAAAACATGTATTAAAGGCATTTAGGAAAAGTGGATATAACAACTGCAGTGTAATGCAACAGAAGTAAAAGATCTTAACCGAAAAGCCAGATGCAATTTGTATAAAACGAAATCTAGTGACAGGATCACACCATTGTCGGACACTGTATATATTTTTGTTTTTAAAAACCCTACTCACACCTTTCTAAAAGACCAGGAATTAAATTTGTGTTGGCTAACGTGTTTATTTTAAAATCCAGATATGAGGTTGGCATTATTTACATAAACAACACTTTTGCTGGGAAGGCTGTGGGGGGCCGGGGGTGGCAGAGCTTTGTCAAGCCCTGGACTCTCTGGGGGGCATAAACTGGATCATGGGCAATATTTTTATCTAGTCCTAGATAATGCCGTGGACAGGTCGATGGAGGTGGCGCCATGTTAGTAAGCACGGAATCCAGGCCATACAATTACCTTCATAAATATGCTTTGTGGGGCTCATGGACAGTCAGGCCCCCAAATGCTTCTACTCTCCGGTGCGTGACTCCTACTCCCATATTGACTGCCGTCTTCCCTCGCAACATGTAGAGAGCAGAGCAAAATTGCAACTATTGAAATGGATTAAAGCGTGATCTCGGACCAGGCTGTAATCCGCTTCAGGATGCCACTGGGAGGGTTGCCTATGACTGGAAATGGATGGCGCTGGCCACGCTACCTTACAAGAGACAAGTATTTGTGAACAAATATGCTGGATGAAAAGATTAGTCTTTTTTTATAACGGGTGGTCAGCACATTTGCTGCTAGTTTGGGATGCAATGAAAAACATTTAAGGTAGAGATCAGCAGTTATAACTCATATTTTACAAAAATGTGCAAAACAGAGGAAAAGGCGAAGAGGTACTCACTCTATGGAGGAGACTGGTGGGTTATTATTTAAGATACTGAAGGAGGACCTAATAACCTATACAACGTACATATAGAGAATAAGGTCTTCTCTAGCATACCATCATTTTGGGAACAAGGTGACAACTGGTGGAAATTCTTGGCTATTGGGTTACCAACTTCCAAGGTCCATTGCTCTTGTGTAAAACAATGGGGAGGTCCTTGGTGAACTCAAGTGAGGAAATTAAATCTTGTTTTAGAAGTTTCTATAAGCAGCTCAACAAGGAGACTGAACAACCAGATCAAGAGTCCCTGGCAAGCTTATTGAATGGTAAAGATCTGCCATAACTTGTAGAATCGGACACAAAGTCTTGAAGAGGTCTTAAAGGTGGGACAGGTGCTGGAGGCAATTAAAGCAATGAACGCTGGGAATTTCCCTGACCGCGATGGTTACTGCATAGAATTTGTAAAGTAACATGTGGGGGTCTGTGATGAATTCAGGGATTTTGTCTATGGGGTTGAGCCTGCTAAGCAAAACACTCCCTAGAGGACAGGGCAAGCAGGATCTCACTGGCTGTGACTCCACCTTAGGGGACAAGGAATCCCCAGTAGACAAGTCTATAACATCTCCCTTAACACCAGTGACCCCAGTGTTTGTTGGATACATGGAAGATGATCACAATGTTCATGTAAAAGGGGCCTTTAAATGCGCTTGGTGTGGCTGCTGATCCCTTCTTGTTGACCAAAACCATGTACCAATGGTGTTGTATCTCTCGTGGCAGGCAGAGGCTTAAAAGATCTGTGACCCATACTTGGAGAGGAGGAGCTACCCCGGAATGGAGCAGATGCTGTCAGAGGGCCAGCCCAAGAAACGCTAAACCCATTAGGCTTCTACGCTGTAGCGTCGGTGCATCCTGGAGGCAGAACCACATTGCCTACATGCTGGGGGCAGAGAATACAGAGCCTGCAGAATCCTGCTGTGCCCAGGTTCCAGATGTTTTCCATGCTAAGGGACCACACCGCTGCCAAAGCAGCACACCAGCGTGCCCAAAGCACAGCACCCGGATGAAGAAGAGAATCGAGGACATTTAAGACTCGTTCCACCGCTACTGGAGCAGCCACCTCCCCTGATGCAGAAGACTGCAGAGAAACAGTTCACAGGGATACGATGGAGGAGCACCCCAAAAGGGAGGTGAACTTGAGCACAGTAACCTATGAGAAACCAGAAAGCCAGAGGACTACCCAAAGGGGATGTACTTGAACACAATAACTTGCAAAGGGTTACGAGAAACCAGAAAGCAAGAGGAATGCCCAAAGAGGGTGAACTTGAACACTATGGGCCTCATAACGGGCTGGGTGGAGCGGTAGATATGCAGCAGTAATGCTATTACTGCTGCATTACCGCTCTGCCCAATCCAGGGTTTGGGCAGAAAGTGGGAGGATTACCTCCAGCTTTCTGCTGCAGGTAAAAACCTCTAGTTTCCGTTCATTTTCGGCACTATTAGTGCAGCGCTAATAGCGCTGAGAAAGCCCCATTGCATCCCATGGACCCAATGGGAATGGGGAATTATGGCCACATGGCAACTCGGGATCTGCCGCAAATTTTATTGAGCGTTATCCAAGCGCATTTACCGCCCGGATACCGCCTAAATTGTGATGAGGCCCTATATCCCACTAGGGGTTGCTAGAAACCACAACGTAAGCAAAATAACCATTGGGGGTGAAGTTGAAAGACACAAAACGCGTTATCGGGCAATGTAGGGTGGCATCTTTGCCAGTGTGTTGCCATACAGGAATAGCAGAGCCTGGTGGTGCGTGATGATCTTAAATGGTTTCCCGTATAGAAATAAATGAAAGTGTTTGCAAGCCCAGACGACCGCCTGGCTCTCCTTCTCGGCCTGCGAGTAGGCTTGTTCTGTCTTAGATAAACTCCTGCTTGCATATGACACAATATGTCTCAGGGCAGAATTTTCTTTGTCCTTTTGGGCCAGTATCACTCTTAGTCCTACCGGGCTCACATCGACTGTTAGCTCCAATTCAAAGTACGCCCTGTTCTAAGCATGTGTTATGCGACTACAGATGTCTGTGAATGCTTGCTGACACTCTGTTGACCATCTGACCGTCGTATGTTGTTTGGTGAGCGCCCGGAGCGGCTCACTGATAGTGGTAAAGTCCTTTGTGTAACGTGTACAATAACTTGCGAGCCCCAGGAATGATCTGAGCTCTCAGATGTTCTATGGAGGTGGAGCCTCGCTGAGCACCGTTACCTTGTCGGGACCCGGACTCATGAAATTTTCAGGGACAATGTGCACAAAAAATCGGAGTGTCCCTTTCCTGAACTCACATTTTTCTTTGTTCAGGGTGAGGTTAGCCGCTTCCAATGCCAGACACACTCTGGACAGTGTGTCATTGTGCTTTCCCACATCCGTGCCGAATACTAGAATGTCATCACTGCAGTTTATACAGTTTGGGATGTATTTTATGATGTTATGAATTTCCGCTTGTAATCTCTCCGCTGCTGAAGACACTCTGAAACGTAGTCTTTTGTATCTGTATAGACCCAAATGTGTTACAAAGGTTGTGATGTATTTGCTCTTAGGGCTTAGAACCAATTGGTGATATCCCTTTTGTAAGTCAGGTTTTGAAAACACTTTGGCACCGTTCAGTAGTTGAATCTTATCAGTGATGCGTGGGGCCAAGGTTCTTTTCCTTTGATGGCTTGATTAGGTCTTTGCATGTCCACACACAAGCAAATAGCATCTGAACACTTTTGGGAATGGGTACGATGAGGGATATCCATGTAGTAGGGCCTCCCGCTAGCTAATTGATATCCTGCTCGAGTAATTTGTCGAACTCCTCCTCTACTTGTTGTTGAATGTTAATGGAGATGCCTTTGTAATGCTGTGCCATGGGAGGGACATCCTCGACCTGTCGGTTGCGCAGCTTTCCAATTCCTTTGACTAATATAGGATTTAATTGACTCATCTTGTCTACAGTGTTGACATATTTGAGGACCATTCGTTTGTATAAAACATGGATGAGACCCATGTCCACAACCGTCTTGAAGTTTAGGATGCACCCCCATTCTGTTGTAGTAGAAATCACATGGACGAGAATTGCCTTTTCCTGTATTTTGTACTTGCACTTCACTTCAAATTGTCCTAGGCACTTCAACAGGGTCTTGGCCGAACATGGATATATGTCCACACCTGCCGATCGAAGTCTGGGCCTCTGAGACAAAGCCTTGTATACTTGCTCGCTGATAACGTTCACTGTGGTGCCAGTGTCTATGAGAATTGTTGTCGGCCATTCATTTAAGTTCATCAGCAGTGTAGGAGTATGTTCAGTCGCCGTTTTGTTGCCCAATGCATACAAGTATCCCTTTTTCAATCTGTTCCCCTTCGGAGGAGCTCGGTTCTGTCTCAGATGGGCACTGCTCTACTGAATCAAGAACATGACGCCTTGTGCGATGCTCCGGTCGGGCTGGGGCCAATTGGTATCTCCTTCTCTCTCTGCTCTCTTCTTGGTTTCTCATTGCCCGTCTCTTGGTCACGCCTCCCTCCTTCCTTCTATTTCCTATGTAACTGAGCCGCGATCTGAGACGCTTGTGCTGCCATTGTTCTGCTCTTCATTCGAGGTCTGCCAAATGGTCCTTTCCCTCCATCCTTCGCCATTTTTCTACCTACTCGGCACACCGATTTAAAGTGACCATCTTCTCCACACGTGGAGCAGTGTTGTCCAATCTCCGGGCACACTCCTTCGTGAGGAAACTCATTTCTGCATTTCTTTTTTTTTTTAAACATTCTTTATTGCTTTTTTACAAAAGTTAACAAACAAGCCATGCACTGGCTGTTACGAGCGACCCCCCTCGGCAATCCCTCTCCCTCCTCCTCCCGTTCCACCCCGCCTTTTACACAAACACTGAGTTTAAACATAAAAGTCAAAATTACGTGTTATCTGAAACGTTGGCAGCACGCGGCGGTGAGGACCTCTGGCTATGCGCTGGGGACAGAGTCTGTGACTATAGGTCATCTGTGGTTGATATCAAATAGGCTATGTATGGCCCCCAGATGTCTGGAGGATGCGCATGGAGTGGCAGTGTCTTGATGAAGCTGGTCTCCACATCTTGGCAGTATGTGATGTGGTTTAGCCAGCGGTGTAGGCTTGGGGGCGGTCCCCTTACCCAGTTGCATGCCACTCTTCTTCGTGCTAGGACTAGTAGTAGGTCCGCCAATTTCCGAACTGCTCTTGGTAGATCTTTAGTCAGACCTAGCATTGTCAATTTAGGGTCAAGGAGCAATTCTGCGCCAATTATCGCTGACGTTTTCTCCAGCACCGACTTCCAGAATGTGGCCACTGTGGGGCAAGTCCATGCCAGATGCATGAAGTCTGCCTCGAGGAATCTGCATCGACTACATGCCGCGGAAATGGTCTCTCGTTGGGCGTGGAGTTTCGCCGGGGTGTGGTACACTTGGTGAAGGTTATCTGCTTGTATCATGTGTTGATTGCTACTTTTTGAGTGAGATTTAGTATGTAGTTCCAGTCTCCCTCTGCAATCGTGGTGTCCAGTGATCTTTCCCATCTCCTTTTAGCGCCTGGATTGGGTAGTTTAGATTCCGTCAGTAAATGTTTGTTATCAAGTGGCCTTCTCCCTGAGCTTGTATCATATTGTCTAGCAATGGCCAAACAGGGGGTTGTTGTGGAAAGGTGGGAATACTGGTCAGTAGTGTGTGTCGCAGCCTAAAGTAGATGAAGACGTCCAGGGCATTATTACCTCCCATGGCCTGGGCTTGTTGTAAAGATAGAAATGTACCTTCTGGGAAGAGATCGTTCATGGTATGTATCTGTAGTTTTTCCGTCCGTTGTTGGAAAACTTTTTCCCCGGTGATGGGTATTCCTGGAATGTGCTTGACTAGAAGGAGAGGGGAAAATCTGATTTGGATCTCGCTTCTCTTTGCCATCTTTTTCCAGATGGAGTATGTTGTGAAAACAATGTTCATTGGTGGTCGAGGTGCCGGACATTTGCCGAAAATAATGGCGCAAAGGAGGTATGGAGTCGCCAGGGCCCTTTCGATTGATTTGGACATGTGGCCTGACAAAGTGGGTGGTGTACCAGTGACTGAGAAATTGAGCATGAGCAGCCCAATAGTACTGTTCTACATCTGGGAGGGCCAGGCCTCCGTGTCTCACCGGGAAGGTCAATGTGTTATATGCCACTCTCGCCATTTTACCTGCCCATACCAGGTCCAGGATCATGCTCTTGATGCTTTGTAGGAATCTCTGTGTCAACACCAAGGGAATGTTTGAAAAAAGGTACAACAGTTTTCGTAGGATGATCATTTTGACTATCGATACTCTGCCCCAGAGTGTAAGAGGGAGTGATTTCCATCTGTTGAATTTAATTTGAATGGTGTCTACTACTTTTTCATCGTTGTCTCGCATGATATCCCCGCTAGCTCTGGACATGAAGATACCTAGGTTCCTAACTTGTGAGTGTTGCCACTGGAAGCCAAAGTCATTGACGAATTCACTGGTGTAAGCAGTTATGGGGAAGATTATTGATTTGGAATTGTTGATTTTCAGGTATGAGAAATGGCCAAATTTCAGTACCGCACGTATCACTGGGTTTAGGTTCTCCGTGGCATCACGAATAAAGCAACATCATCAGCGTATGCGATATAATCAGGTTATGTGGGCCTAGGGAAAGGCCTCTGTGGAGGTGGTGCAGTCTTTGGTCTGAGGCCAGGGGTGCCATCACTACGGCAAACAGTAGTGCGGATAGTGGGCACCCTTGCCTTGTTTCCCTCCGTAGGTATATATTAGTTGAGCGGTTGGTTCCCAGCGTGATGTTGGATGTTGGCTTTTTATATAGGAGGGAGATTCATTGTATAAAGTGCCTGCCTTGGGCAATGCGTCCCAGGACTGCATAGAGGAAGGGCCATTCGACCAAGTCGAAGGCTTTTTCAGCATCTAATAGTACCGCCAATGCTTGGTTTTCCGTGTTAATGGCTTCCATCACGCAGAACATTATTCTTATGCCGAACGATGTGTTTCTGCCCGGGATGAAGCCTGCTTGGTCGGCTAGCACCATGGCAGGCATCAGTGAAGCAGCCTTTTAGTCAGGATCTTCACTAACATTTTATTGTTTAAGTTTATTAGTGATATTAGTCTGTAAGATGCGCAGTCATTTTTAGGTTTACCAGGTTTTTGGAGGAGGATTATATCGGCCATGTAGAGCGTAGGTGGTAATTGATCATTGACCAGGGCTTCATCATATACTTGTAGCAAGAGTGGAGCCAGGAGATTCGCAAAGGATTTATAGAATTTGCCTGTCAGGCCATTCGGGCCTGGTGCTTTTGTATTTGGCAGTTCCTTGATTACTTTGAGTATCTCTTCCGTGGTGATGGGCGCATTGAGTGGTTCTCTGAGTTCGGCATCTGTCCAATACAGCTCGATTGTGTCTAGGTAGTGTGTTAGTTCAATGGGGTCTGCAGTATAGTGTGAGTTGTATAACCCCTGGTATAATTGGCGAAATGTCTCAACAATGTCCTTGGCAGTGTAGACGGGATTTCCAGTGCAGTCAATGACCGATGCAACCATTGTGGGCTTTCTATCTGCTGCTACGAGCCTTGCTAGAAGTGCTCCAGGCTGCTGTCCCTCGCCGTACTGACGGATCTTTTGATGGCTAGCTAGAAATGTTATTTCTCTCTCCGCTGTGGTTCTGAATATTTCCAGTTCTTCCTTGAGGTTCGCCTGGACCTGTGGGTTATTGGCGGATGAAAGTGAGTGTTCGAGTTCCTTAAGGCGCGACTCGGTTGAGTTCAGTTCCCTACGTATCAGCCTGAGCATCCCGTTTTCTTTTGCTAGGCAGACTCCCCTGATAAAGCACTTTAGGGTTTCCCAGAGTGTCCCTGCTGAGGACACCGAACCCTGATTGCCCTCAATGAAGGATACTATTTCCATTCGGAGTTCGTCAGCGAAAGCTTGATCTTGAAGAGCTCTGAGTTTGAACCTCCAGTGAGGTCTGCCGTTGGTCGTTTGGGATGTGGTGCATTCTAGGATTACTGCTGAGTGATCTGACAGGGATCTGGGAAGAATTTGACAGTCTCCCCACTGAAAGAAGCTATTTGCAGACATGAGGAGGTAGTCAAGTCTTGAGCTGGTTTTGTGGACCCAGGAAAAGTAGGTATACTCTTGGGCGTCCCAATGTTTTTACCTCCAGATGTCTCTAAGGTCGTAGGCTTGCATTATCTCTGTGATTTGCAAACTTGCTTTGGAGTGGGAAAGCGCATTGTTGTGCGACTTGTCCTTGCTGGGGTTAAGTGGTGTATTAAAGTCTCCACCCCGGATGATTGTGGGTCACCTGTTCGTTTCCAGATGTGTCATCACCCAATCGAAGTTGTTGGGGCCTTCGGTGTTCGGGCCATAGGAGTTTGCTAGGATTATTTCTTCAAATTAATAGTTCCATGCACTAGGAGCGATCTCCCATAGCCGCATTTCTAAGTGAACTGTTCACTCTGGGCCCTTTGCATCCCTGGCAGCCTGTGAACCACTTCCGGGTGAGCTGTTGACCCTTCTGGGTTGTTGAAACTCTCAATTTGAGAGTCGACAACCAGTTCTGTTCTTGCCAACATCAGAATTTCATACAGCATTCTTGACCTTTGCAGTAGTTTTTGCCAGAATGACTGCGACTTGCATCCCGCTATGATTTGGGATCTCATTGCTTCTGTATTTGAGTAATTGTTAAAGTCGCAGTCTTTCTTTTTAATGTGCAACTTCATCATGAAAGCATCCATACTTTCTCCTCTTAACTGTTTGGTGCTATGAAATAGGTGTTTCTCGTAATCAACATTTGTATGCAGAGTGAAATATGTGGTCAGTGCCTCTTTCAGTCCTTGAATGGTGTCAATGGAGTCGGCAGGCAGTTTGTTGATTATATTCCTCAATGCCGACAATTTCAACAGGCATTGCTGCCGGGGCTCTTTTTAATGGGCCCTGTGGCACCGACGTACAGATCAAAGTCCCTGATCCATTTCGCCCACCTTGGCCCATATTACTTGTATCCGACACATCAAACACCCCTGGTAGATGGAAGAGGGAGTGATTCTTGTACCCTTTACGGGCCCTGTGTTCTGCGGTTTCATTGGAAGTGTAGCTGGGATGTCTGGGTCCGACATGGGGGCTGTGTATTGACTTCAATGGGCCCTCTGTCTCTGTGATGTCGTCTCTGGATCTCTCTTTCCCACAGTTCTTATTTCAATCTGCCGCTTCCCAGGCCTTTGGATGTGGGTTGATATCCTTCTTCCCCTCCCTCCTGCTGACAGCCTGCTTCCTTTGACCAATGAGGCAGGTATGCAGTAATTGCTGCAAAAAATGTCGCCTTTACAAAAAATCGCGGCAAAAATGCTGTGGTTTGACCCGGTAAATGTGTACCCCATTATACCATTTAAGGAGTATATTGGTATATTGGGTCTGGGAGTTGCGGGGGTGTCCCCCTGCATCCTTTACATGGATTGCGGCAGCAAAACCACAGCCTTTTTGCCGAAATTTTTTGTGTAAGCGGACATTTTTTCAGTGATTTTAACACATGGAACCATGTGGCACCTGTAGACCCTTTGGGGTTGTAGCGGCTGCCTAAAGAGGCCCGAGCAATGCCTGGAGGTGGGTAGCTTGGGTAAATGGCGGCCGCCTATCACGAGGCATGAACACCGCTCCGATTAGGCCCATGGCCTTGTCCTTGGCTCCCTCACTTATTGCTGCAGCACCAGGTCCAGATGTGTCCAGTCGCTGCTGCATGCTGCCACGTTGGTGTGATCAGCCGGCGCCTGGATCGCGTGCTGCGCGATCAGTATCCGTTCAGGCCCCACCAATGCCTTCGGCGCTCCATCCTCATCGCCATTGTTGGGTTCCACTTCTCTGGTGAACCAACCATTAACGGAGGCCTGCCTTAGCAGTGCGCTGGGAAAAAAACACATGAGATGGAGTGTTGCTCAACACGTCTTTATGCAGAACACTGTAACATCAAATGAACTGCCAAGAACCGTTTCGTCACTTCTCGCTCCGCTCCCCGGATCCCATCCCCCGGGTCCTGCCCACCCCTGGAACTACAATACGAACATGACATATATAATTAATATTAAGGAAAAATATTAACCATATAAATAATTACTTTTCTGTGTGGGAAAAGGCATACCACATATTGCTTTCTCTGTCTTGTTATGCTGGAAAGGTCCACTAGATGGCAAAGCATGCCCAAGAAACAATATGTTGACTTTAAAACTACACAAGATACAGGTTTTTGTTGCTTAGTACGCAACAGTTCTGAGCATGCGAGAGCCTCGTTTCAGCTCGCACATGTGCGTATTAATAAACGAGGTCCCGAGACGTCAGGTGCCGTTGGGAACCCCCTACTAGCAAGACGTGTCCTGCGTATCCTTACCTGGCATGTGTGCATGTGCGTGTGGGGCAGCCTGGGGAACATCCACTGGGTAACACTGGCGACGAGGCGGTACCGTGTGTGTGTGATTGCGACATCTTTTGAATGATGATCGGAAGTCGGAGAAAGTGTTCCGTCACGCTATGTGGCTACGGACCTGACGCAGAGAGCCGGCGGCCATCTTAATTTCAACGATCATGACGGTTGCGGCCCGAAAGTGTGCTCGTGCGCCGTCTGTGATTATATTGAAACACATTTACGGACACTCCAGGGCCATTAGGGGTCTAATGGCCGTGGCAACAGTTCTTTAAAGGTGCTAGAAGTACCCCAAGCGTGCTGGCTGGCACACAAGCTACCTAATCTGGCTAAGTCAACACACTGAGCTGCTGGATTCCAGTCATCCCACCCAGAAGAAAGAAGGTCAGTGGGGACACATTTGTGCTGGAAGAACCCTACCAGAGAGGTGACAGCATACTGCATCTCAGCAAGAGAGAGGGGCACCAGGCAACTGAAAAGCTGATAACACAACAGAGTCCCCACACAGAGCGCTGTGATGGGTGAGCAGGAAGATGGGGATGGTGCACCCATGCAACAAGGTAATCTGGCGCCCATGCCAGAATTCAATACATCAGGGCCCCCCTCTAAACTTGTACCTAGATGGCTGTTGTGGGTGGAAAAAACTTAAATTGTTTTTCAGAGCCACAGGAGAGACAGATGACGATGCAAAAGTGGCCACACTAGTGTACTCAGCAGGCACAGAAGTACAAAGGATATTTGACTCTTTAAACCTTCAGGTGACCACTTACGATGCTGTCAAGCAGGCCCTCCAGAACCATTTCGTCCCCATGGCGAATGTGGACTTCGACAGATTCATTATGTGTGCGGAGAAGCAACATGGCGAAGAATCCCTAGACCAGTTCTGTGCAAGGCTAAAGCACATGGCGAGCACCTGCAGGTGGGTGAACGAAGAAGTGATGGTGTGAAACCAGTTAATACAAGTGTGCAGCTCAGGGAAGCTGCAGAGACAAGTTCTTCGGAAGCCAGGCCTGACGCTCACACAGATCCTAGACACAGGGCGCGCATATGAACTGGCTGAGAATAGGGGAGCTAGGATGGACGCGGTGGTGCGCCCAGGGAGGAGTGAGGAAGCTTTTGCTGTTGGTCAGCCCACACCCGGGAAGTCACGCTGGGGCCAAAAACGAGCTGAAGGCCCTCCAACACCCTCGAGCCCACAGTCCTGCCAGGACTGTGGGTATGATCTGCCTCACACGGGAGAATACCCAGCGAAAACGAGGGTTTGTGGCAGGTGCAGCATGCCCAGACATTACGCAAGGGTGTGTAGAGCAGCTGTTCCGGTGACCACGTCAAGGGGGCCAGCAAGAGCGAGTGGGGGCAACCCCAGAAGATTTAGGAATGTGGCGGCCGTGGAACAGGGAGTGCAAGAACTGGACATTGCTGAGGAAGACGAGGAGGAGGTCTTTTTCATCTCAAACATTGCCACAGGTGCCAAAAAGAGAAGGAAAACAACTTGCACGGTGAACATTGGAGATGTGCCGACACCTGTTCTGATCGACACAGAGGCGTCGGTCTGTGCCCTGGCAGCAGAACACAATGAGGCTCTTCCAGGCCCTCCCAAACTGGAATCGTCCAAGGCCAGAATATACACTTTTGGGGGGGATACACCGCTGCCAATCCAGGGAGTCTTCGTGGCACCCGTCTCCAATGGGCGGAATACAATCAAGGCAAGATTCTTTGTAACCGACGTAAGCCCACACTCCATATTAAGCTGCGCTGCCTCTGAGGCCTTAGATATTGTCCATTTCACCATGTCAGTGTACCAAACAGACATTGACCGCCTTCTGAACCGGTTCGAGAGCGTATTCCAGAGAGTGGGCAAGCTGAAAGGAGACCCAATTAGACTACACATTGATGGGTCCATGAGGCCGACAGCCCTAAAGCACAGAAGGATACGTTCCACCTAAGCGCGCAAGTAGAGAAGGAACTCCAATCACTGATGGACATGGATATCATTGAAAGGGTAGAGGGCCGACGCCGTGGGTGTCCCCAATCGTAGTGGCGCCTAAGCCCAAACAGCCTGGAGCAGTCCGCATCTGCATAGACATGCGGCTGCCAAACGCTGCTATCAAGAGGGAAAGACACCTCAGGCCCACACTAGACGACATCGTGGGCGAGCTGCAAGGGGCCTAAGTGTTTTCCAAGCCCGATTTAAGATCAGGATATCACCAGCTGGAACTTCACACAGAGTCACGCTACATAACAACATTCACCACCCACGAAGGGTTATACCAATTCAAAAGACTACGTTTTGGAGTCTCGTCAGCGCCAGAGGTGTTCCAAAACATCATCCGTGGAGCCCTGGCGGAATTAAAAGGAGTCATCAACATGAGCGACGACATATTGGTCTTCGTGCAGTTGGAATCTGAACATTTGAAAAGGCTGGAACGCGCACTGGACAGACTTAAAAGCCTAGGCCTGATGCTACACAGGAAGAAGTGTGAGTTCTTCCAAGACCGCATTGAGTTCTTCGGATTTGTTTTCCACGCCGGAGACATCTCTCCCGACCCAGAGAAGGTGTGAGACATTCGCGAGGCGGCCCCCCCAGAATCACCATCTGAGATAAGAAGTTTTCTAGGCATGGTGAATTACTGCGGGAGGTTCATTCGTGATCTGGCGTTGCCATCAGAGCCCCTGTGGGCGTTGACGAGAAACGACGTGGCGTGGGCATGGACAACCAAAGAACAAAAGGCATTCACAGACATCAAAAACGCACTGTCTGGCCAGGAGACAATGGCATATTTTAGCCCAGATAGGGAGTCGAAAATCATTGTGGATGCCATCCCAATGAGACTGGGTGCAGTATTGATGCAAGCGGACACACATGGACATATGCGCCCCATAGCGTACGCAAGCAAAGCTCTCACGGAGACGGAGAGAAGATACTCTCAAATTGAGAGAGAGGGTCTAGCCATACTGTGGGGGTGCAAGCATTTTCGATTGTACATTTTGGGCAAGCCCGTGGTAGTTATCACCGATCACAAGCCAATCATACCAATCATGGCTGGGGTATCCTCCAAACCACCACTGTGTATCGAACGGTGGATGCTGTCCTTGATCGAGCACGGAGTAAGACTGCAATATCGGCCGGGCAGCCACATCCCAGCAGACTACCTGTCCAGGCACCCATGGGCAGGTCGTGATCATGACAATGTCGAGGTGGTGGACTGCATTGAATTGGTCCGCAACATTGTGGAGGCTGCTCTACCGGTAGCACTGTCACGTCAGGAAATAGCTGAGGCATCTGACAACGACAAACTATTCCAGATCATCAGAGCAGCGATGGGCAACAATGAGTGGAAGGATGTGCTTACCAACAATGCCAGGCGGGAGGCCGGTGCACAGAAGGACCTACAGGCGATGTGGAAGGTATGCAATGAACTCTTGGTGACCGAGGATGGACTCCTGTTACGAGGTCGACAGATTGTCATCCCGCAAGTTCTGGTGACCAGGGTGTTGGAGCTAGCACACAATGAGCACCAAGGGGCTGCCAAAACAAAAGCGCGCCTGAGACCGAAAATGTGTGGTTCCCCGACTTGGAGCGGCGGGTGGATGATTTTGTGCGTGCCTGTGTTCCTTGCCAGGCTGCTAGTCCGGTGGAAAGAGGCCCACCGATAAGGTCCAGGGAGAGAAGCGAACAACCATGGGGGACGGTGCACGCTGATTTTGGATCAACGGGAAGAGGAATGTACTTCCTAGCCGTAGTAGACCAATGGTCAAGATACCCGGAAGTTGAACTAGTAGAGTCAACGGCGTGTGACCACACCATCTTGGCACTAGAAAAGATATTTTCCACCCACGGGTTCCCGATTGAACTGTGCTCTGATAACGGCCTGCCATTTCAGGGACAGAAATTTGCCAGATATCTGGAAGGAAGAGGTATCAAACACAGGAGAGTCACTCTGCTCTGGCCAAGGGCAAACAGAGAAGCCAAATGGTTCATGAGAACTCTAAATAAAGTCTTCAGAATCTCGATGAACGGGGGAGGTGAGCTGCGCCAAAATCTCTTAGAGTTCCTCAGAGAGTATCGAACATCAGTCCACCGGGGTCACACCGGCAAAAGCACTGTTCAGCCGCTGCCTCAGAGGACTTCTACCTGAGGTGGAAGGGCGAACACCAGCGGTAATCGACGACGAACGTGTCCGTCAAGAGCGACGGATCAAGAATGAGAAGGAAGGTGAAGGGAGGAGTCTCCAATCGGAGTAGGGGACACTGTGTTGGTGAGAAACAGACGCCCAGAGGGTAAATTGTCCCTCACATACGAACCACAACCGCTAGGGGTGACCCATGTAAAAGGGTCCATGGTAACTGCGACTAACGGGCGAGGGACTATCACGAGGAATGTGTCATACTTCAAAAAGATAGTCACAAACCAGTCGGGACCAATGAGGAGGTGCCCTCAGAGCCTACCCATCCGACAACGGCACCAGAGGATGAAGGGGGCCCCACCGGAAGCACATGTACCGTCCCCATAAGGCGGTAAAAGGTATCCGAGCAGAGAGGGGCGCCAACGCCCGTTGAGGTACCAAGACTATTTCATGGACCCGGTATCCTAGCAGACCGATAACTGCTTGTGCTAACTCATGTTGGATTACTGTAATGGTTAATGTTTAATTGTTTTCTTGTTTGGGGAAAAAAGAGGGATGTTGCGTAGTACACAACGGTTCTGAGCATGCGCGAGACTCGTTCCTACTATAGAATGCACGTATTAATAAACAAGGTCCCGAGACGGCAGTTCCCGCTGTGACCCCATACCAGCAAGACGTGTCCTGCGTATCCTTACTGGCATGTGTGCGTTTGCATGTGGGGTGGCCTGGGGCACATCCACCGGGTAACAGTTTTGATGCCTTTTATTGGACTAACTGAAAGTATTATCCAGAGGTGGGACAAAGCATTAGCTTTCGAAGTCCCATAGGCTTCTTAGTCAGATTGTGCAGTGTGGTCAAATGGTGAAGTGGTCTGATGGTCAAGTGGTCACACTGCATCATATGACAAAGAATGCTAATGCTTTGTTCCACCTCTGCATTGCATTTTCAGTTTGTCCAAGAAAAGGTATGGAATCCTCTGTCTTGTGTGATTTTAAAACTGGACTAACAGTGTTCAACCTTTCTCTTTGCGACTTTAAAACCAGAATGAACATTAAAAAAAACTGGAATTAAGAGATTGGTGGTGAATGAAGGGGGCGAGGAAAAGGTTGGTTGACAAAGCATCCAAATGAGTTTGTTTTGTGAGTTAAATGTAATATTCAATATTTAATGGCGGAGATATTTTTACAGTGTTATAAAGGCACATGGTAGAGGGAGATGGGGTTAACCTGTGCTCTGTAAGGGGTGACCCTGGATGGGTAGAGGAACAAGCATTTGGGGGAAAATCAAGGAGGTAGAGGTACAGGCAGAGCAGGAGTGTTGCAATAGAGAGAAAAAGGGACTGGAGACGTTTCCCTTCGGTATAAGCATGCAATTAAGAATTGAAGAGGAAGGTGACAGTGGGCAGCAGAGCCAGGACCCCAAAATAGAGATTTGTTGAGACTGCTCGGGCCAGTCCCATAAAACCTGCTTGGCATCCTGTGCTTGGCTACTCCGCAGAGCGTTGGCCCTGTCTGCAGCAAATCCCAATGTGAGGATGACGATCAGAGCCCAGGACCAAGAAGACAGCGTCAATGCTTCCGAAATCACGGATGATGAGGAGCCAATAAGAAAGTTGGAAGATGATGCAAGAAATGGCGGGAAACACTCCAACCATGGGAATGTGAGTGCATTTATGTTCTTTTGTGCCCACCATCAGTGAGGAATGTGACCCGGGGTTGACGTTAGTCAGTAGAATGTCTTTAAAAAACACTTTCTGTTTCAAGAAACACTGACATTTATTAGCCACCCAGGAAGGGACCCTATGTATTGCACTGCAGTTATTAAGGACCTATCCTGATCAACCTTGACCTTTCTCTTCTTTTGCACCCCAGTTACTTGCATGACCTTATGTTGTATTGATGCCATGATAAATGAATGTGGAAAGAGACCTAACTGTGTACCCTGTAATGGATCCAGGTTCACTCTGTGACAGTGGCAAATGCATTACCAGAACTACCAATATGGCCGCAGGGTGTGGCTGTTGGGACTCTGGGAGACGCAGAGGAACACAAAGGTACAATCTACATGTTTAAGTATACAAAGGCGTCTAACTGAATGTCTTATTTTAAACAGAACTATCTGTGGACGCTTTTGACCCCCAGGATTCACGTCATTGTCATGCGCAAAACATTCTATTCTCCTGAGCCCTAGAACCAGAGCAAAATGGTGTGATGCATAGATGGCCATGGATGAGTCCACTCAGGAAAAACCTGAAACTCATTCTGGGCAAGTAGAACATCACAATGAAATTGGTACTAAAACAACCCCCAGATTATGCCAGATGTATCAAAGTTATGATACACTGTGCTTGAAAGAAAGGATATGATGCAGAAAAGTGTGCTCTGATACCAAAGCCCAGAAATATCTGGATTTAATGTCACTGGCACATGTGATCTAATCTAATGTAATAGGTGTCTCACCCACTAGTCCCCGGGGATCTGTCATTGAGGTGGCCAAGACACGGCCATCGCTTTTGGATCCAGTTCCTGGGGGTGGACCAGTGCGGGAGGATTAGCTAGGAGAGGGGTCTTTTAGGAGAGGGATGCCAAATGGAGGTGGGGAGGGGTGTTGGGGGTAGGGAGGTTGGTGGGGAGGTGTGTTGGGGATGGTATGGCTGGGAAGGAGTGTTGGGGATGCTGTTTTGGGGCTGGGGAGGTGAGTGGTGAAGGGTGTAGGGATGTATGTTTTTGACACTTTACCATTAAATGGCACAGTGGTGGGCACCAGGCTGGACTATTGCAATGTCCTATTCGCAGGGACATTAACTCGGAACATAAAAAAAACTCCAAACCATCCAAAATAATGCCCTACGCGGTGCCCTCAATATAGTAAGATCAGAGCACATCTCGGCCTCCCTCAGAGCCACTCACTGGCTACCCATTAATGAAAGAATCCTGTTCAAGCTGCTTTCAATCACCCACAAGTGCATCTCCAACACAGCCCCACCTTATCTGGTTCAGAAAATCACCAAAGTTAATTTCAACAGGCCCACAGGAGTTCCATACACCCACAGGCTGACCCAACCCAAGTTCAAACGAGTCAAAGCTGGAGGAACCAGCTTACCAGCTTACCAGTTCTTGCTGCCAAGCACTGCAACACCCTCCCACCGGCCTTGAGAGAGGAAGAATCCAACTGGGTCTTCCGCATATCCCTCAAAATGTGGCTGTTCACTTAAGCGAAACTTCCCCCTAACGCACCATTTCTCGCCAGTAAGCATCTACTAACGCACCCAGCTTGCAAGCTGTTTGGCAACGCCTGCATACATGCTTTTGTAACTGTAATCTGTAAATGTATACTTGTTTCTGTAACTATAATTTGGAATGTACCTACGCCCTCGCCCTACCTTGGGCCCCATGTAACTGGTAAATGCGCCCTGATGCCTATGGGCTTGCGTGCGCTATACAAATGGAAAAATAAATAAATCAATCAATACAAGCTCACTTTAAGCAATGGAAGGGCATTGCTTATTGTGAAAATATGAGGTATTCAGGTATTTGACTATATACAAAGGTGAGCAGCAGATGATTTTTGTTGTGTTCAGAAATAAATGTAAATGAGTTCTTGCAGCACTAGAAGACTATCCCTTCCCTACTCGTGCACACTGTTTGGCAGCACTGCACCTACAGGTGGTAAATCCATGCCTTCTGCGGGTGACACATCCTCCTCAGAGGGTAGGGGGACATTTCACCTGAGGCAGATGCTGTGCAGCATGGCACAGGCAAGAATTACATGCCCCACCTTCTCTGGCCTGTACATTAAGGGTCCTACGCTCCTGTGAAGATACTGTGAGAAACCTGAAGGTGTCTCATCAGCTAGTCCCTGGTGATCTGTCATCCAGGTGACCAGGGCAGAGCCATCGCTTTTGGATCCAGTTCCTGGTGGTGGACCAGTGCGAAGGATCACCTGGATGAGGGGTCTTCGGGGAGTGGAAGTGGGACACCGGATGGTGAGACGTGGTGTCCCCTTCTCTTTAACACCTCTTACCCATCCTACCAGGTAGGATACCCAGGTACTCAACCCACTTCCCTTTCCCGACACAAACACTTTCTCACAGACAGTTCACCATGAGCGAAAACAGACTAACATCAGAGCTATATACCGGACATGTCCCGATACCATGGCCAGGCAATTACTGATCATTACGCACACCTGACTTCCATCACACTTCCCCACACAGATAAAAGGTGGAGCATGAAAGCACACTCTGAGCGAGCAAAGGCACACAGGAAAAAAGCAATTCCAAGATATCAGTTTAATACAAGGAGCAAGACAGCGAGACCAGAGAGGGTTGCAAGGAGGGAAGTGCCCTTGACCCTGAAAGACCGTTACTTTTGCAAACCTTGGAAAGTAAGAAGCCTAAGACCGGGAACTAAAGCTGTACAAACCTACACTGTGCATTGAAGGCTCTCCCGCGTCGATAACCAAGGCAGGGAGGAGCGACTGCCACTGTGGTACCGTCCTTGGCTCCTACAACAAAGCAGCACCAGTAAAGACGTTGAGTCGGAGAGACTGATACCCAACCAGCTTGTGTTTGAACCAATGTTGCAAGTGGCAACATTGTATGAAGAAATTCAAAGAGGACAGTGCGTGAAATGCATGTGATGAGTGATGCAAATATAATTGGAAGCCAAAGGAGTGAATCACTTTGGGAGGCCAAGTGAAAAACCGTATAGAGTGGTCCGGCACCAGCTGGGTGGCCATTCAAAGGTCTCTGTTAGGTAACCAACTGAATGGCAGCTTTATTGTAAAACCGAAGTTTGTATCTAAGTGGTCCTGCAATGGGTCAAGCTACATCCCATGCACATTCTAAAGTCTTCGATAAACCAAACTGAACTACAATTGGTTGATCCCGGCTGAGGGAGACTAATTAAAAAGGAGAAGGATCTGAACCCGGCTGAGGGGCATCCGGGATGAACAGTGAGTCACCCGAGAAGACAAATATTTTCTGAACTTTGTGAAAACTAGGATCTGAGCCTAGAAGAGGGGGATCTGCAGTAACGATTTTAAAATGACAGGGATTTGAGCTCGACTGAGGGGGATCTTGGGTGAAGCACCCGTGTTGAATACTTGTGAGAAGAAAAGAACTGTGTATCTTATTTTTGTACAACAGGCCCTCTGGAGCAAGAGACTTTGATGAGAAAAGAGACTTTGTCACAGAAGGGCCTGTTGCTGGAGTTAGAACTGCATCCTTGTGTCGAAGAAGCCAGAGCGTGTGCTTTGCTTGAGGGACCCGTCTTGCCCGTGCTGAAAATGTGGGGAAGGGAGACCAACAGCCCCATTATTCTGACATATCATTTTGTGAACACTTCTTTCTTTTTCATGAACATTGTCCCACACTATGTGTAAATTAGCGGTAGGATTGGCAATAGGTTTTTTACCATAGGCCCTTTTATTTTGATAAGACTCCACTAGGACTGTATTATTATTATTTGATGGCCGTAGCTTGCTCCCATCTGTAGATTGAGGTTAAGCTAGGCCTTTATCCCACCCCTGTGAAAGTTCAATAAACAACCTTGAACTGTGGTCCCTTCTGTCTGTCTTACTGTTGATACCATGCCTTCCTTACAACATCAAAAATGGCCCTTCAGTAAGACAAAGGCCCACTTAATTCACAGCCTGGTCCTGGCGGGTGTCTCATTGCAGGCCATCTCCTGTAGCATACGTGCTTTGCGCACCGGTGTGATTACCCATTGTAGCTGAGGGTAACCAGACTCACATGCAAGGGCAAAGGTTGCATGTGTCAGTCATAGTGCATTATGGATATGTTGCCTTTTTTAATTACATTTTGATGGACAATCTGTGCATGCATTTTCCATGTATTATTGTTCTACAACATGGTTGTCCATCCCAGTTACTTCATGCAGAGCTATTCACTATGGGAGAACCTATGCATTGTGGTGATACACCATGCGCACAGCATACAACCAGAAGTCATAACTCTCATGTGGTCTGTATGGATTATTTCTTGTCCATGTGCATGTTTGCAGTGTCTGTGTTCCTTCCATAATGGCTTCACATACATGGTTACCAGATTACATGGTATTACTTTCTGCCAGCGTTGCACTATCTTTCTGCAGTGTTGAACTGTGACATTCGATGTGTAGGTATGTGTCCCCTTGCATTGCGGTTCCTGCAGTCCTCTATGTGTTTAGTGCTTGCTGGTTGACGAAATATGCATCACAAACATACTACTGCATTGTCCTGTATGTTCTAGTCCTGTGGGTTGGTGGCAGTCATGTACGGGGTGAGAGGGAAGGTCCTGAATGCACAGGGCCGTGACAATGTATACATTGATCAGTTGTGGTAATGTCCTCTCCCTTTCACATAGCATTTCACTAGTGCTGCGAGATCAGTTTGTGTGATTGGATACCTGGGGGGCGACAACCAGCAATTAGATTGGGAAGGAGGGCTGATGCATAGAAACAGGTTTTGGTTTAATGTATCTCTGCTGGGGTGGTGGGCAGGCTGGTGTGTCATAGTAAGCTGGAAACTAGTATTCCATCTACGATAAGCATTACCAGCCAATGGGGTTTAACCCCGGTTACAGGACACCATCCCTGTGGGCATTACACAGGGTGTAAACTGACATCTCGAAGTAAAGAGATAAATATTGGTCTTAATAAGGTCTGGATACAAAAATATTTTTCGAATTGTAACTCGGATCACGTGCCCATGTAGGCTCACGTAAATAGGAAAGACCCATAGAAAAATAAAAACCAGAATAATTGAACATAAGAGTTGTTTAAAAAACAAGACACTGCAGGCACCGATGGTTAAATATTTTCAGGAGAATAACCATGGTTATGATTATTCTAACTGGAATTTACTCATGGTGGTAAAAGGTGAAAATCAAACCACAAGAAATAAGAAATTATTTCAAAAGGAGCAAGAACTCATTTATAGAACAAGAAGTGATTAAGAGGATTTACCGAGGCCATCAAATGGCATAAAATAAAATCAGCATAGCTCTGACGCCACCCTTATTTGCCAGTAGATCATAAGAAAGCAAGCTATTAGTTCTACATTGATGAGAGGAGGGTGTTGAAAATGCCAGATTTGAATATCATGTAGTTAATGTTTGATCACTTAATCAATAACCTTGGCGCACAATGACGAGTACTGGTTGTATTGTACCATTGAGTGTGGCAGCAATCTTTTTTCGTGCTAATGTGGATCTAGGCACAGTTTGAATCTCTACTAGTCGACATGGACCATACTAGTAGAAATAAAAGAGGGTCCTGCAATGACAATGGTTGAGTTTACTATTTTTTGGACAGACCTTTCTAAAATGGCTGCCGTATTTCGTTCAGCATTTTTTCAGCGATTTCTGGAATTTTTCTGTGCTTTGGCGTGATCCGGCTAATAACATCTGTTATTTAAGAAGGGAAAGTAAGTTGTGCGAGTGCTTCCGCAAGCTCTATCTTGGCTGGAAAGTTTGTTGGGAGAAGTAGCGGATCGAAATTCAAATTTCCGCTAGTCATCGTGATTCATACACGATAGGTAAGAACTAGTTTTTACCCGTGTATCCTGTTGCCCAAGTCGTGGCTATGGAAGTAGAGTCAAGATAGCCATTTGTTAACATTATTTCAACATATGATGTAAGGAAGGAGCTAAATGTATAGACACTGACAAGATGTTACCCATTGAGGCGTATTGAAGATGTTACACTGAACGCATATAGATGAATGCTTGCCTTCATTATAGTAAAACGTGCTATATATTGGTTATCTCTGCAGACAACTGTTACTACACGGGCTGCTCCATCTAGAGGACACCACATCAACTAACCCCCAGGTATTCTACAGTTGGTGGTTTGTTGTAAAACGTTCACAACTAGTGAAAGGTAAGCATAGTTTTACTGTATGTACAAATTATGCCTGTGTATAGACTTAAAGAGCAACCCTTTTTCGGGGAAACAGCTTTTTTTCCTTGAACATAGCATGCGTTTTGCACTTGAAAGATATGACGCTTTTCCTAAGTGCAAGGACCAACTAGAGATAACGACTACTCAAGACACCTCTGCACACCCAGAGGGCCTGAGAAAGCACATAATGTGCCTTGGATAGGTAAGCAAACACTAATCTAATATGAAAACGATTTTAAAGAGAGAGCAAGGTATGTTTAGATTCCCTATTGAACTTGTAGTCTTATACAATTTACATGTATCTTCCAAACTACCTTGTCCATTTGTAGACCCAAGCATAACTGAAGGATTATTGAAGATCCCAGTTTCTCTGTGCAGACTACAGCCACTCCCAGGCGAGGTAATGCTTTTTTTCTTTACCCCAGTCTTTTGCAGATATCATTGCTCATAGGTTATGAAGCATTTATAGCTCAAACCTATTTTTATCTTTTGTCAACAGCCATCCATTATTTATGCATTATTAATTGCTAAACAGGGACGATCACCAGAGATCAACCTTAAAGTCAAAGTGCCCTCACATTATCATCCTGAAGAAGGTTCCATATCCAAACAGTGAACTAAAACATGTCGCGAGAAAGATCTAGTTAATTGTCTGTACTAGATTAACATATGTATCATTGTGGATCGAGCCACAGTTGAATAGTACACTGAGAATCTATCCTGAGGTTTTTGACGTTATATCTGTATCTTTATAGAATTTTTAAAGCTTTTTATGCTATGTATAGATTACATGTTATACATATTGAATTTGTTTAATCTAATCTTTTTAATGTATTGCTCTGAATAAATTGAGATTTTCTTTAATTAATGACCAAGTTTGGATGTACTGTTGTGAACCTATCTACCTTTTATTGATATACACTGGGCAGGGAGGTGTGCCAGGAGGCATGGCGCATGAGTGTTTCCAGCTCCTAAACCAGCACATATGAACATATGGGCTGGAACATGCCATGCAGCATTCCCAGAGTGTGCTGGTAGGTGCCAGTTGCAAGGAACATTAGGACCGACACAAGCTTCAGCAGTGGAGGTATGGTAGTGCTGAGGTCAATGCTGCTCTGTATGACATCATGAATCAGGTAGAGTAGCTCTACAATGGTCTCACTGTTCAGCAGGTACAGGGTAATCAGCTGGATGTCAATTAATATTCAGGGTGAGGGGCTAACCCGGGAATGTGCGTCTCCTCCTCATCTCTGGGCCCTGTGCCATGTGCTGCTGTTCCTGCCTCTGCAGCTCACTGTGGAGCAGGAGGAGCTGCATGTCCCAGTAAGCGACAGCTAGTGGCAGCCTGGTGTTGGAAAGTGTGTTTGGGTGGTCAAGTGTGGGCCTTTGTAGTCTTTCAGAATAGATTGGGTGCACGTGTCACATGCTTTCCATCACCAGCATGCATTTACCTCCACCTTTGAGGTGGTGAATGCAATGTGTTTTCCACAGAATTACTACCCATTTTCAGCTGTATTTTGACTTGTGATACTGCGGAAATACCGTTTTCACTCTTGGCGGTAATTCTACCAGAAGTTGGTTGTAATTCCGCCAGCAGAATTAGCATCAACTCCTTATTTGGAAGTGGCTAATTCCGTAACCGCCACTTTTACAGTATACTGCCAAACTCATGATGAGTCCCTTTGTTCCAAAGGCAATATATGTATATACATATTCACTGAAAATACTTTGTTCAAGGGACGCTATGGTTAAGTTGCACTAATAAAAACCTATACAATTCACTGAAAGAACTGTGTTAAAGGGACTTTATGGTAAAGTTGCACTAATAAAAACCTCAGAAAATTCCGCCAGCTATGGTAAGCTAAGCAGCCATAACTCACGCCACCAATGTGCACTGATAAGAATAACACCCAAAACAACAAAGATGACATCACAAAGGTCATTAATGACATCACATATCAGCCCCACTTGTTTTTGTTCACTGACATATCTAGGTCAGGTTGTTTGTTCACTGACAGTCAGAATATTAAAATTCAAAAGGTGCTATTGTAAGGGAGGAAGGGTCTCCCAGGCCTGCTTCATTCCGAATAACGCATACAATATGCTCATTCCACGGTTGACAGCGCACCTCTGGCCAAGGTGTGAGGTAGCCATTGAATGACACATAACTGTGTATGGCCAGTGAGCAGCGAGACTCCTTTTTGTGTTAACTACCAACTCCATTTTCAACTAGGTTGCATGTAAAGGCTGAATACAAGCCTGCACCTTTCCCTTTCCATTCTCTGCGCACAGCCAGCAGGCAAACCCCCCACCTCCTCCCCTCTGCGTCTCCACGGCTGTCCTGTTCTCACAGAAGGTTGGGCGCAAAGTGTTGCGAGCTAAATACTGTATTTCTCCTCTTCCTTTTGACATCATTGCCCTGTGTGTGACCGGGTCGGAGCCTGGTCCTGGAAATAACCATCCGTCTCCACAAACCTGCCTCTACACTAGCAGATCCCTTCTAAAGAAATATAGACCACAAGCCCCCTAACCCCACACCTCTTTGATGTAACAGTTGCAAGCCCCTTGCTCATGTGCCACTCTAGTTCACCTCCATATTACTAATCCCAAGCGCCCATATATTCTTCTTGTACTAACAAAGAGTAAAACATCTGCGTTAGACTCAAAGAGATATTCAATTAATGCATTTTTGAAATACTGTATTAGATAAGACACCTGGACCAACGTACCCTCACTCTTGGTGGCTCAGGTCAAATGTTTAGATGACATATATATTGTGGATTGAAATGTATGTATAGTTCTAAAAAGTGTGTGGCCAAAGGGCAAAGAGTTAGACAGAAAGAAATACAATGACACAGACATCGCCTGACCCCGCACCCTGCACCCCTCCCAGATGAGCCCAGCTGACCTGTGTGCTTCAAGAAGTTACAAGTCCAGAGCTGACCAATCCTGGAGCAACACCCCTACATAAAGTGTATTGTCCAGTCCCCTTTGCCCAATGAGCACTACTTACTGTATCCCCTATAGCACACGTCATAGATGACGTGTTTTTGTAATATAATGTGTATTTTCTGTTGTTTAGGCAGAGCGCTCTCAGAGTAGCAGAGTCCTCTGCGTGCCCCATTTTAACTTTATATAAAGACTTGTCTTTTACTTCACTCACAATTGGTCCTAATCTCACTCCCTACTGGGGTGTGTCCATTAGTGTCTCTTATTTGGTTATTTTATTGTAAATGTTGGGAATGCCAGCTTTCATTTGGTGCTCCCGACGCGATAGCATTCTTTCGCTCCTTTGGTACGAGATGTCCCTCCGCCACAACGGCGAGATCCAGGGCGCCCCCGCCAAGGCTGCCCACCTACAGCAACTGGTACCCTTAGAAGTGCGCATGTTAGGACAGAAGATTCAATGGGTCCTGGCTTTGCAAATACCCGGCCGTACCACTCGTAGGAGCCGGGTGCGGCCATTGAGTGTGGGGCGGCACCTTGACAGCCCGGGTCCGGAGGCTCTCGGATCAATACGGACACGTGAGTATCAATTGCGAGAGATTCTAAAAGAAGATGGGGGGAACAGGAAATGAGTCAGATTGAGGTGTTTTGGGGGATAATTGGTGGGGGTAGAGGCGAGGGGACATTTTTTTTTCCTTAACTACTTTTCTTTTGCATATGGCCATTAGGATTTCATAAGAGGTTAAGAGGTTAATAGAGGTACAGGAACCTATCTCCGCGAGGGGGTAGAAGGCGGCGCTGCATAGTACTAGCTCGACTAGTACAGGAGATTAACTGGTGAAAAAATAAACAAAGTAGGAGTCTTGTGTAAGAAGAAGACTCAGAGTAGTTTTAGAAACGCTTTTTATTTCTCTTCCTTTCTTGTCTTTTAGAGGGAGGTCCAGGAGGGGCCAGGACAGGGGTGAGACTCTGGGTTAAATAAGGGGGGGGATAGGGGGAAGTAGGCAGGCAGAGTCTATGTTTTAATGTTCATGTATCATGTTTTGTTCAATGTTGCATGATCTATGTTGTGTATGCCAAACTGCGCATTATATTTCGAGTGGCCAATGTTCTGTTTTTATTTTGGTTTGAAAAATGACAAAATGTGGTATTTGAAGGTCTAAGACAAAGTATTTCGTGAAGAGAATTGCTATAAATTTGTTGAAGAGCTCTCGGTTCTTAAGAAATTTATTGAAATTGATCTTAGATTGTCCATACTCGCACGCACACCCCACAGGTCACAATTAAGGCACGATGGGGGCAGAAACGCCACTTATGCGTATATGTCAGAGTTAACTGGTGTGTAGTGAAAAAAGAAAAAAAATACCATGAACAGTGGCATATAGAAATGAAAGGGGAAGGTATGCTCCAGGTATGGCCTGAAGGTGGCTCATTTGATAAGTCAGTACTAGACATGGTAGCAACATACTTGACCATTAAATATAAAGGCAAACATCTCCAAAAAAGAAGAGAAGTGTTGGATTTGTGGAGGTTATTCAAGCAAGAATAAGGGCCAAGGCACGCCACCCCAGGCAACTAACAATAGTGAGGGAGCGGGGGGAGAGTAAGGAAAAGATAACAGAGCCTACAAGGGATATAGTGACCCCATGTATGTACCAAAGCCAAGTACACCCCCAAATCATCAGCAAGAGCCCCACCCCTTACGATCCAAAAGGGTCGTACGGACAGATATGCACCCCTCCGGTTAATATAGAACAACTAACACAGGACTTAGAGGCATGATTAACAATGACACAAGCAGAACTAACATGGGTCAGAGGGATATGCGAACAGAGCACGCCCTTACAGAGGGGCGAGCAGACCCTGGGCCTCATTACGACCCAGGCGGTAAGGGGTTTACGGCGGCGTAAACAGCGCCGACCCTTACCGCCTGATTCCGAGGTCCCTTAGCGCCATGGAGGATTTAACACCTGCTTTTAGCAGGTGTTAAAATCCATGGCACTAAGGGACCTTGTTGTTAATTACGCCACCGTAATTTACGGTGGCGTAATTAACGCCTTCCCCACTCCCATTATGCCCTATGGGGCAAAAATGGGAATGGGGAAGGGTAAATGGGGATTGGGGACTTACCGCCCCGCCAACCTCGGAATGGGGCGGTAAGTCCGCCAACCACCATGGCGTAAACATAGTTTACGCCATGGTGGTAAAGGTACGACGCAGGCGGTAACTTACCGCCTGGGTCGTAATGAGGCCCCCTGTCACCCCAGACGCCCGATACCCCAGTAAACATAGTGGGAGATGACTGGAAAGAGGGGGAGATCCTATTTCGAATTAAAGATGTCCCTGCCAGAATAATACAAGTGGACCAAGGAGAGGAGCCGGTGAGTAAGGGGCAGGGAAGTGTGACATCAGAAAGGGAGGAAATTGGAGCGATCCAGATGAAGATGATGAGGGGGATGGAGCAGGTGAGGTGTCACTGCTTAGAGGATCAGCGCCAGGCGAACAAGGGAAAGAGGAAGTGTGGCATCAAGGGAGATTAAGAAATATAATGGGAAGGGTGGCAGTAGCACGAACAAAGGGAGTAAAAGTGAGTACAGGAAAAGGGAAGAGCAAGTTCCAGATGCCATTGATACATAAGGGAGCCGGGAGGCCGCATTATGCCAAGTGGGCAAAAATGGATAAGGCCAATCTATTGAAAACATTACCTCCACTTTCAGGGGGAGCAAGTAAATGGGTATACACATTCAAGAAAAATACTGCCGGAGTCCCCCTTGCAATTGGTGATGTTAAAAGTTTGTTTGTATCTGCAGTGGGCGATCAGATTAACAGAGTGTGGGTGAAAGCAGGGTTTCCTGGGGTCACACTGGATTGTGACCACCATGATGGAGCATCATTTAACACGGTGAGAGCCCGGGTATAGGACGCACTAAGGAGTACATTGCGAGACACTCCCGATTTGCAGTCAGTAATGCAGTGCACCATGGGGGAAGACGAGGATGCTGCAACTTACATTGTTCGGGTGCAAGATATGTGGAGGGCGGAGACAGGCACGGCTTGGGATCAATCCACCTCCCTTTTTTACTTCATAATTAATAGAGGCTTCCCAAAGGAAGTACAGAAGGCACTCGATAAAATTGCGGGATAGATGCCAAAGGTTGGCCAGAAATTCAGAGCTTCATAGTAGACCACTGTAGGAGGATCAAAGAAAAGGAAAAGGAGATAGCGCAGAAAATGTTGGCGGATGAAGCAAAGTTAGTACAAACAAAATTGGTGAAGATTGTCACTGAGCGGCAGGGAGAAGGGGGGGAGGGGCCAATAGCAATACAGGCACGGATGGCGGCAAATTGGGCAGCAAACGGACAGGAGCAATGGGCTGGCGAAGAGCAGTACGGAGGGCCACAATGGCAAGGAAGGGCCGGAAGAGGAGGATGAGGTGGGTACAGAGGGCCAGGAGGGGGGAATGGATGCCAATGTCCTAGGGGAGGAGGGCAAGGAGTGTGTTGGAACTGTAGTAGATGGGGGCATTTCTCAATAGGATGTTGTAGCCGTCCCATGGAACCTTATCAAAATGAACAACAGTATGGCCACCCCCACCCAGGGTCACACACAGACCCCCGGTATGCATAGGAACCCAGAACTTCCCCACAGGGTACACAGCAATACTCACCGCCACAGAATCACATGACACCAGCATGCAGAAACCCATTCTCCACCACAGCAAATGGTGTACCAGCACCATTCAGAGGGGTGGCAGTGGTGGGAGACAATGTTTTCCACAACAATGAGACAATGAGACATCCAGCATAGGACAGCCCACAGAGAGCACTTGCGTGTCCAGTACTATCAACAACCCTCCGCGCAGATGAGGAACCACTGGTGGGGGCGTAGATAGGAAACAAACAGTTCATCTTTATGGTGGACTCGGGTGTGGAAAAATCCTGTCTAAAGGAAGACCGGTTTCCGCTCTCGCACCGAAAAATGGAGACGCAGGGGTTTTCTTGGGCGGTGGTCGAGGTTCCATATACTCAAAATTTGGTTGTAATAGTGGGAGGGGGGATCAGTGCGGGCACCACTACTGTATTATGAAGATTCCCCCATAAACTTACTGGGTAGGGACTTTCCTCAGCAAGTTTAATATGACCGTCTCCTTTACGGAAAGAGGAATAGTGTGTTCAACACCAGGGATATGTGCCATGAGGGCCATGTTACTTATACACACCCAAGTCAGTGAATTAACAGTCCGTGGGGTACCCATTGACCCCAACATGTTTGTGCAAGGGATACAGGTGTTGGTGTTGGTGAGAGTAGTGCCCGAAATAACATGCCAAGAGTGGTGAATACCATCAAAAGTTGTATTTCGCCCTGTGGCAGCCCCAGAATATGTGCCCGGATCGATAGAGTCCATAGATCTGCATGGAGTGCAAGTGGGGATGGACATGCATGGGTGTGAATGGCGGACAGTGCTGTGCATAGACCCCAATGTAGCACTGCGTGACGTATCAGATGAGTAGCTGTTCACGGACAATGACACTGACTGAGAAATAATAATGGCGATTTGGATCCCATGTGAGATAAAGATCCAACACAGACAAGTGACAACACCCCTAATGGCCATTGTTAGTGCACCACCAGCATTTTTCGACCAAGACATGCAACAGGTACCATCCATACTGTGGACCACAGGGCCCCCGATGTAGGGCTCCTGCAGGAAGTGACCCCTGTTAAGATCAAGCTCAAACCAGGTGCAATATTACCCCGTGTAAAACAATACCCACTATCAAGAGAGGCTGAGGAGGGGATAAAAGAAACAATACATGCCCCAGTAGAGCAAGGGATAATTGTACCATCAAATTCACCCTGTAACACTTGCATTTATCTGATTTAAAAAACCCAAGGGCGGGGCTTGGAGGGTGATACAGGACTTAAGGCCTCTCAATGACATCATAGAGAAGGAGTTCCCACTTGTCCCAAACCCTGCATCCATTTTGGGGCAGCAGTGGTACGGTTGGAGGATGGGATTACCAATATACTTTTCAGCCTAGGCAGCAGAACTAGTGGCACTAATCGAGGCTTTACACACAGCAAAAGGGTGTGCTGTAACAATATACACAGATTCATCTTACATTACCACAACAGTACACGAGGGGTTGTCACGATGGGGAAGGAGAGGGTTCATGAGGGTGGATGGGTCCTCGGTAGAGCATGCAGAGCTTCTAAAAGAGTTAATAGAAGCATTATCAGAACCAACAATGGTGGCTCTGGTTAAATGCCAGGCCCACACGAACAATAATGATGTAATCTCTTTGGGGAACGTGGCACCGGACGCTGCCGCTAAAGAGGCAGCATACTTAGGAAAGGAGGTACAAGGGGAATTCATAAAAGGGAATGTGAAAGAAGAGAAGGATGATGGTTACAATTCAATGTCAATTTTACAAATATTTGACTTACAAAAACAGGCTCCACCCGAGGAACAGGAATTATGGACAAAAAGAGGGTGTACCCAGTCATCCACTGACGACCTCTGGCGACAAAATTGTACAGGAAAGGTAGTCATGCCTGTGGAAGTACTAGAGATAGCATTCCAACAGTTACACTTTCCCGCACACACTGCAAAGAAACACGTAGCAGCAGATATACAGGAACATTGGTTTGTACCCGGGTTGCAGGAACACGTGGCAAAACTAACGATAGAATGTACAACATGTTAGATATACAATTCAGGTATGACTCTAAGAACACTGAGAGGAACATTGCCCCGCCCCATTGGACCATTCCGTGAACTGCATATTGATTATGCAGACATGGAAGAAAGGTGTAATGGGGCACAATATCTGATTGTGGTGGTCTGCCCCTTCTCGCGTTGGGTGGAAGCAGCACCCTGCGCCCACGCGAATGCGAAATGCGCTTGACATTTTTAGTGAGGGAGGTGTTTCCCCGATGGGGGATTTGTCATGGCATACGTTGCGATAATGGGAAGCATTTCGTAAATGACTTGTTCAAAGCAGTAACTGCATTGTTGAGTATTACTCACAAACTATGTTCGATTTACCAACCGCAAGCTAACGGGATTGTGGAAAAAATCAACGCCCTTCTTAAGAGCAGATTGTCAAAATTATGTCACACCCTAAAGAAAAACTGGGTGTACTGCATGCCGAGGGCTCTCTTCGAGCTGATAAACCAGCCTAGTAAAGACCACCACTTGTCACCCCACGTGATAGTGACGGGTAGGTGCATGCATACCCCAGTTTCACCTTTAAGGAGAATATCAGACGAACACAGAACAGCTGCAATACTGGGTGAGGAATTCCTAGATTACCTGAGGAAATTGACTAGAGCAGCAAGGATAATAGCAAAGCAAAATGCTCCACCCTTTACACGGAAAAATGAAAGTGACACAGTAACACCAGCAGAAGACAGCCCAAATGTATAACTAATGCCTGGGGTGACGGTATATGTGCACAACTTCGTACGACAATGGAATGCTCTACGATTTCATGGCCCATATGAGGTAATATATTGTACGCCTACTGCGGTAAAGTTAAAAGGGCTGAAATACTGGATCCATCTAGCGGACGTGCAAAAAGCACATGATAGTGTTGTAATGGAAGGGGAACAGAATGCTGAGGAAAGAACAACGCAAACGTAGCATTAATGATCACACAGAAGATGATACAGCGCTAGATATAACACAGAACTATAAAGAGGAGCGATGAAAACTGAACTACAATAACAGAAAAAAAGGTGTACATGCAACAGAGAAACAGAGAAACAAATGTATATAAAAGATTGGTTTCCGCAAAATGCAGAGCACCTATGTTCATAATTGCAACGATCTACTCTTTCTGTTTCCTTGTTGCCCCGTCCTGACTTTCTCTTACTGGTTTTCTCTCTCTCTCATTCTCTTCCTCTCTCAATTCTCTCATACCTAAGTACGACAGCATACAGTGACCACGTTATAAAGTTGTTTTATGAAAATAAACATAACATTAAATAAAATGTACAGTGAAAGTAAAATAGTGTCTGCTTAGCCCAATTGTATCTCACTCTGTAGGTTTAGAAATGGCAGAAACGAGGGCCCTCAATGCCAGCGACTCTACGATAGATAGTAACAGGAGAAATGTTAGCAGTACTAGAATGTATTCATTTGAGTGTGGACTGTGCTTTTCTGCAATATTATGTTTTATACTCTTATTTAGTCTAACATTATATTGGGCCATATCTTTCATATCTACTGATATGAAAGAGCGGGTAGGGGGAGGAAAAATGATACAAGAAGGAACCCACCTAATATGGGACGGTGTTAAGTTAATATGGGCCCACAATGTTCCCACAAATCTTACTACCCTACATAAAAACAAAACTGTTAGAGCCCCGCTGATGAATTACTCAGTAATTGACCATCCTGAGCATGAATTTAACATGTACGATATGAATGACCCCAACCCTTATGCATTTACATTGCCAAATGTTGATCTCTATACAACCGCACAACCTACCTCAAGTGGTGATTATGTAAATGATGAGAAACAGACCCCACCACTGCACATGATAAAACGGATGGACAGCAAAGTGATGGGAGGAGAGCAAGGGTAATAACTGGAATATTCCCAATCCGATACCAGACATTATTAGAAATACAAAGTGGTCCAGGGAGGAGCAGGAGGCAGAAAAGGGGATGGGACAGAAAAGGTATGATGAATATGATGGTCTAGGTTTAGATACAGTAGAAGACCACGCCACCCAGACCAATCCAATAAATGGTATGCAGACATGAGCACAATGGCAAAGCAAGCTACTAAGGAAAGTTGCTATGTGTGCTCCTTTATTCCACATGCCTAAGGGACCCCTAAAGTGTTGTTACCACAGGAGGCGCCTATTGCAGAGGCTCAGTGACTAATTCACCTTGCACTGTGTAGAATTAAAAGCACGACCTATCAAGCGCACACCATTTCACTACAAATGCTGCAGAATGAAAAGACTTGTTACAACAAGCCACAAGGAGTTACCTGCATCAAGGTGCCATTTTTTGTCATCCAAGGGACAATGTTTTCTGACAACAAGTGGCAGGAGGAACAAGTGTGATGTAATGTAGAGGCTTTGCGAGGACTGTCAGACGAAAAACTCCAATGGATGAAAAGCACATGCACTCCAATCTGGTCTCAGCACATCGCCAAACTAACGTGGGTAACGGCTCTCAAGAAACCAATCAAAGTACAACGAGAAATATCATACAACCTGTGCTTCCACTGAGAAGGAAAAGTGCCCCTAGGAGCAAACAAGAACTGTAGCAAAACGCTCATCATACAAGACATGAAGAAAAGAACAGAAGCGTTAATGGACACTTACTGGGTATGCGGCAAACAGGCGTATGTGCACCTTCCGCAGTCATGGAGGGGCACCTGTGCTCAGGCAACGCTGCAGTCAGCCCTGATGGTGATACCAGAAAGCCACATCCGAGGGCAGAGGGTGCAAGCAAAGGTGTCTCAGGCACACCCGTCAATGACCGAAGAACCCCCTGCATATGACATTTTATCGGAAGAGCAGCTACAACAAAGCACAGTGTCCCAAAAATGGAGATCATCAAATCTCCACAGAATCTTGTGAGCTCTTGGCGCAAATACCTGACAAATTCAAATTATTCACCTCAGCAGAAACTTTCTTCGTGTCCCTCGTTCCAAGCATCCAAGCTCGAGCAAATGCGAAATGGTTACAAATAATACGCTGGGAACTCATCCAGCTGGCCAACGACACAGAAGAAGGATTCAATGTCATCAAGGTGGAACTGAGAGCCCTGCGGCAGATGACCATGCAGAACCGCTACGTCCTGGACCTACTAACAGCAATGGATGGTGGTGTTTGCCGAAAAAATGGGAGTGCATGTTGCACTTTCGTACCTTCTGCCGATGCGGACAAAGGTCTTTATCACATGTGATAGCAGCAGTGCACAATCTCGGAGAAAGAATGAAGGAAGGAGGAGGAGTGCAGTCCAGCACATGGTTCGACAACCTGTTCGAGTGGGTCCTGTAGTGGTTTGAGATGGCCGTGAAGCTGCTGATACCCGTTATTGTTTTTTTCGTACTCATTTTTTGCGTGTGCCAATGTCATGCCCGCGCCGCTGGCGCACGCATTGGCAACCATCATGGACTACTTGTTACTCATTTATCCTCCTAATACTCCTCGGACAACTCCTTTTCATGCCTTGGTCTTTTATTTCCATTTGTGCAACTTTGGTTCTTTCTTATTTTATTCAATTAACTACATTTACCATAATGCACCTGGCTGCAGTCCTCAATTCCTGGCTATTCTCATTCATCGTTATTTGGACCACAATCCCCAGAAGCCCTAGCGGCCAGTGCTGCTTCCACCTGGTCAGGACCAGAGAGGGAGGAGGCAGATTGTCTTCGGGTGTGCTGCTACAGGTGCTGTCAATTAGCCTGCCTCAGAACAGGGCAGGGCTGTACATAAGCAGCTGCCTGCAGGAGCACAGGGTCTTGCATCTTGAGATCTCCACGCTCCTGTTTGCCTTGACCCTTTACTTTGTATGCTGTTCATGTTGCTGCATTATCCTGTTTTTATCCAGTCCCCTTTCCGGGCTCCCTGTCTTGCAGCCGATCACGCTCTGCTGCCTTCTACCTACAGCCCTTGTCCTCTGGGCTTCCTGCCTTGCAGCCTATTACAGTCCTCTGCAGCCCTCTACAGTCAGCGGCCCTGCTCCTCTGGGCTCACTCCTTGCTGCCCTGCTCTTCCGGGCTCCTTGCCTTGCAGCCTGCCTCACTCCGGCTGCCTACAGTCCTTGTCCTCTGGGCTCCCTGCCCTGCAGCCTGCCTCACTCCGGCTGCCTACAGTCCTTGTCCTCTGGGCTCCCTGCAGCCTGCCTCACTCCGGCTGCCTATGGTCCTTGTCCTCTGGGCTCCCTGCCCTGCAGCCTGCCTCACTCCGGCTCCCTGCCCTGCAGCCTCCCTCACTCCGGCTGCCTACGGTCCTTGTCCTCTGGGCTCCCTGCCCTGCAGCCTGCCTCACTCCTGCTGCCTACAGCCCTTGTCCTCTGGGTTCCCTACCTTGCAGCTTGCAACCCTCTGCTGTCTCCAAGCCCTTGTCCTCTGGGCTCCCTACCTTGCAGCCTGCACCTCTTCACTGCCTACAGCCCTTGTCCTCTGGGCTCCTTCTTTGCAGCCTGTCTCCCTCCGCTGCCTACAGCCCTTGTCCTCTGGGCTCCCTGCCATGCGGCTTGCTACACTCCTCTGCCTTACAGCCTGTTTTACACTTAGCTGCCTACAGCCCTGCTCCTCTGGGCTCCCTACCTCGCGGCCCTATTCTTTTGAGCTCTCTGTCTGTCGCCTACTGCTAATCTCTCTCTGTCCTGTTCTTCTGGACTCTCTGCCTTGCAGCCTACTACAGTCCTCCGCAGTCCACTACAGTTTGCCTGCACCTAGTCCCACTCTTGACTGCAGACCTGCTTCCTACTTTGCAGCCCTTCTGTTTTCCTGACTGCTGCTCCCTTGTTCTCTTCCTTGAGTCCTCTGTACTCCACCTTAGGTTATCTACTTCAGTCTAACTGCCTTTCCTTCATTTCCTTCTGCTAGATTGCTCATTGACTTCCTTTTCGCTGGATATATCTGTTATTGTCTTCTCATGTGTCTTATGTAATCCCTTTGTACAGAGCTTGCCTGTTGGTTTCCGGCAGGCAACCTCTGCCCCTTCCCTTGTCGCGTTTTCAGTGTTACAGACACCCACTGCTGTTGTTCCCAGCCATGAGCATACAGCATGGGCCTCTGTTATAGCAATCTGTGCAGAATGCTGGAGTTTCCTAAGGTTCGTGGAACACTCTTTCCCATTTCAGCATACACCCCAAGAGGGAATCCAGTTTGTTTGTACCTTTGTATCATTTGCCCCTTTTGGCTCACAGCTACAGTTTCCTACTCTTCTTTCTTGTTGAACTTCCTGCTGTGTGTGCTTATCTGCTACCTTACTTCAGCACAGCCACCCAAAACCTACCTTGGTACCCTGTCCCACTCTTGACAGAGTGCCATTCCTGACAGCCAATTGGGAATTAGGTGCTGTGCAAAATCCATTCCTAACAGTGTAATGATGATGGTGCCAACGGGCAACGCAGCAGGGGTAGTACAGGTGACACATGAAGCCCAGGTTCAAACAGGAGAAAATCCAGAACCAAAAAATAGGATGACTGCCATATACAACACCGGATACATTGTAGATCTACTATATCACACTACAATTAAAGAGCCCTATGAACTCGAATGGAACAATGAAGTATGGGTAGATCTGGATGGGGACAGGGGCTGTATATACATGACCTGTACCCCAGATGAATGTGCACGGAGGGGGGAGAGCCTTAGGTCAGTGTGTCGGGCCTGGATGCAGAGAAAGGGAACTCCGGCTTAGGATGAAGCAGTGGCTGAGGAAAGCGAACGGAAACATTTGGAAGCTTTGCATTATTCGTTACTTAAGTAACGAAAGGGGGGAATGTAAGGGAGGAAGGGTATTGCAGGCCCCCCTTCATTCTTAAAACCGCACACGATATGCTCATTCCACGGTTGACAGAGCACCTCTGGCCAAGGTGTGAGGTAGCCATTGAATGACACAACTGTGTATGACCAATTAGCCGTTTTTTGTTAACTACCGACCCCATTTTCTACTAGGCCACATGTAAACGATGAATACAAGCCTGCACCTCTCCCCTTTCATTCTCAGCGCACAGCCAGTAGGCCAACCCCCCACCTCCTCCCCTCTGCTGTCTCCACAGCTGTCCTGTTCTCACAGAAGCTTGGGCATGAAGTGTAGTGAGCTAAACACTGTATCTCTCCTCTTTCTTTTGACATCATTGCCCTGTGGGTGACCAGGCCTGAAGCCATTGCCTAAGTTTATGCATGATTAGGTTCCTGTATTAACAACAACACTCCAATACAATGTTGGTTAGATGAGTACATTCTTCAATAGATTAAGTAGTTCATGATAGGTCTGCCGATCAGCCCTGACATCCTGTTACCAACATTATAAACACAACCCCTTGTAGGGACCGTCAATCAAACTTAATTTGACATGTGAAATCATCAGTGATTTCATCTTTGATGTCCTGGGTGTTAGTCTTAGCAGTGCACGGTGGTGGAGCGAGTTGTGGTTGCTTAGCTTGCCACAACTGGTGAATTTCTGAGGTTTTTCGGTTTTTATTAGTGCAACTTTACCATAACGTCACAACAAAGTTTTTTCAGTGAATTTCATGGGTTTGTACCAGTGTATGCTATTTACCTACAACTTACTAATATCGTACTTACCCAAATATAGCAGTTTTTCTCCATGTTTCACCTTAAAACTCATTTCCCACCTTCAAGCATCATTTTTAACACTTCTGTACACTTTTTGCAACTTTTTCCACTGGTTTTGCATCCGTTGATGTCCACGAAGGTCTGACGTCATCGTGGACCTTCCGGACAGTGCCATGTGATAAGAAGCTCACGCACGCCATGATGAGGGTCTGCGAACGCATCCGCACTTCGTGATCGGGTAAATGCTTTGAGGACAGTTCGGAACTACATTTTCTACTGATCTAGGAACTTTCAAGCGCAAAATTTACCCTTGCACAGCTCCTAGACCTGTACTTACTCATTATCCATTAACAATCTAGTACAATGGAAGAATATTAGAAAAACTTCTACTTATCTTAAACATGGCATCAGCTATTGCCATCCCTTCTCCCCAAGAGCCACCCCCACCACCAGCTGGAGCACCTACACAACAAAAAAAGTGCAGACTTTCAAAGACAATGAAGAGGACCAAGAAGATGAGGTAGAGGAAGTGCCTACCTCTAGCACCCAGAGAGAATCATGGGTGTGGCAGTTCTTTACCACTGTTGGGAATGTACCAAATGTTAAAGCTACCAAAGTGGCATGCACTGAGTGCAACTTTGTACTCAGTTGCGGACTACCTGGACAGTACTCCTATGGGACCACCTCCATGCACCACCACACCAAATTCAACCACCGTAATCCTCTCAGAAAGGTTGTTCCTTTCTTAGCAAGTAGTAGGCTGTCTTATCTCATCTTCCTCAACCAATACTGTAACTACACAGCCTACTTCTATGGGACACAAAATCCCACCAGCTACCTTGCAAGCAAAAAAAGAGGCTGTTGACCTATATCTTTCGAAGACAACAATCCTCTGTATCTACTGCAACACAGCACTCTGCAGGGGGAAGGAATTTCGAAGTGCTTTTGAAGCTGTTATCAAGGATCATGAGAAACACTGCCCCTACCACAGAAGCAATTCATGCGCAACATCTTCCCCTGTCCACCTGCCCCTCCATATTAGTGCTTGGTACCTCTTTCCTCATTTCCCTCCCCACCGTATGTTCTAAACTCGCCTACAAGTCTTCCTCATTTGACCGCTTAGATGACCTGGGTGTCACATACACAAACTATGCTGAGGATACCCAGGTTCTCATCACCCTATTAGGGTGCTACGATGAGGACTCCACCAAAATCAACAACCTATATTTGGAAATCCAAGCCTGGATGGCAGAGCACGGTCTATGCCTCAACGACGAGAAAACTGAGCTCCTTCTTGTCAGCTCCCAACCACGGCTAAACAAACTAGACCCCCGTTACGCTTCCATCAACATAGACGGTAACCTAATCACAGTAGCCAAAGAAATTAAAACCCTTGGGGTTTATCTAGACTCTACTCTCTCGCTCAAAAAACAGGTGAATGCCACAGCCTCATCCACAGCTTATACAAATAAGCTGATCAATGCCTGCAAACCCTTCCTATCTCCCTCCAGCTCTATTACACTAGCCAGAGCACTAGTGCTCTCAAACATTGACTACTGTAACACACTCTTTCTCAGCACATCAGAACGCAACCTGAACAAACTACAGGTGCTTCAAAATAATGCCCTCAGAGCCGCCCTTAGTATCCCTCGACACGCTCACATCTCCAGCTTCAGGCAAGACGCTCACTGGCTCCCGGTACGAGACAGAATCACGCTCAGATCCCTCGTCATCGCCAATAAATGCCGCTCCAATGACGCACCCAAATACCTGGCAGACAAGTTCCACAACCACACATCTACTAGACCAACGAGAACGCCATACTCACATTGCCTCTCCATTCCCAAATTCTCCCTAAAAAAAGCAGGTGGCGCCAGCTTCCCGGTCCTAGCTGCCAAACTATGGAACGCTATGCCTCTAACTCTTAGAGCAGAACCCTCTTTCTGGACTTTTAGAGCCAATACTAAAACATGGCTTGCCAACAAAATTTCTGCTTAATGCACCTCATCTCCGCATGTCCTTGTCGACCATCTTATAATCTGGTCCTACACACTCTAATGTTGTTATTTCACAGTCTGTATTATATACTTTGCCATGTTGTAACTGTCTCTAAGTCTCCGGCACCCGGTTACCCCAGGGTTCGGCGCGCGGTACAAATAAAGAAACTAAACTAAACTACAAAAAAATGTAATATATCAAAAAACAACATAAGGAAAGTTCCTTTAGGAACCAGCTTTCACAGTTAAAAAATATAACTTAAAAAAATATTATAGTCTCCATCTGCTTTACATTTCTGAGTAAAGTACATAGACTCAATAAGATTTTCCAACATTTCCATTATTATTTTGTTTTTTGCTAATGGGAAAAATGTGGCGTTCATCCCCCGTTCCAGGGACAGGAATGGGGTATAACGGATCAGCAGCCCACGTTATCAGCCCAAGCGAAGCGAGGGCAGATAATAAGGGCTCCGGACAGTTATCCCCCATTCCAGCCCTGCAATGGGAGATTAAGGCTATTAGCACCCCGGGTTCCCAAAGCGGAAACCCGAGGTGCTAAAAAAAAATGGATTTTTCTTCCTACACCGGGACACCTGTGGTACCCCGCTGTAGGAATGAAAATCCTTTTCCAAGATGGCCACCATGGAAAGGGAAGGCAGGGCTTCGTACAGATCCCTTCTTCCCTCTCCATGGCAGTCTGCAGAAGGCAAAGAGAGAACCGTATTACCATATTACCCCAAGCACATTTTCTTTTCCCTTTCACACCTATCCCATTTTAGAATAACTTTACCACATAGCCAGTCCCAGGTGGACATGGCCAGTAGCCAGATTGTCAGGGTCATGACCTTATGCCATGACCCGGACAATCTGGCCACTGCCCATGGTCACAGGCTATACCTCAGTCACCAAAAGTATATCACTATTTTTTGTACTTACATTATGACACTTGTCAGAAAATAAAGCACAGGCACATTTGCAAAACCATGCGTTAAGGTCCTTGCCAAGGCTCCTTACACGAGTTTGCTGGAAATCCGCCCATGTTTTTTTATTTTTTCAAAAAAGTGTCAAAATGTATGTACATAAAATAGTCATATAACTTAGCCCCCACTTGACAAAATCCTTTGCAACTTTACACAAACATTGAAGATTGGGTCTATAATCTTTCTGAAAACGTGTATCCAATTTGTCAAACGGCGACAAAGTTATAAGCCATCTAAAAATGTTGAAACCCCCCCCCTCTAATTTAGGCCTCTCTTGACAAAATCCCACCAAACTTTACAAAAACATTTATATCTAGATCTAAAATCATTTTGCAAACTTTTGTGTAGATTTGTAAAATGGCACCACATTTATAAGCCTTTACAATATTTTGGGACCCCCTACTAATTTTGTTCGGGGATGAAAAACACCAGTTTTGTTGCTTCTTACAGCCATATCCAATCCTATCATCATCACCCCTCACCTCACCAGAGATTGTTTGATAATTTTGATAAGTGCAATGTTGTGTTTTTTAATATGTTTCTACCGCGATGTTCGCGGACACCGGCGGCTGTCCGTGAATCCAACATGGTGGGCGTTTCCAAAGATCTGACGCACTTCATGCTTTTCACCAACCGATCAGTGGGCGCGTCCGATGTCCGTGGACATCACTTTGCCCTCTAGTCCAATCGAATGCCCGTCCGCGGACTGAACAGGGAAGTGAGTCCGCGGACTGGACCCAGATATCACACATTTTTGTTGGCCTACTTTTGGGGTGTTTTAAAAGAAATTACTGGACGGATTTACACCAAGTTTCCAAAAGCACGCTTTTGGGACCAAGGCGCCACTCCTGTCGCAAATTTGAGGAAAATCCATCCAGCGGTTTGGGCTGTATCCGTGAGCAAAAAAGAATTCCATTGTGCCTATGGAAAAAACATAACTTTTGGGACCCTTCCTACAACTTTGCCCCCCTCAACCCCCCTTGATGAAACCTAACCAAACTTTCCAGATAAATTCAGACGGTGCCATATACTTATCTTGCAAAGTCTGGTGATAATTCGTCCATGGGAAGCAAAGTTATAAGCGGCCCAAAAAGTGTTCTTCGTATGGGTTGAGCAACTTAACCATAACTACTGGGCTGCTACCGCACGCCCTGTAATTACCAAGCAGGACTAAGATCTTATTTTAGCTGTGGTATTGCAACCATGTGCACTACACATGCATATATATGAACGTTAACCACCTTTTGTTCCCCCACAACCAATACTTTTCTCTTACATTTTAGTGGAAACATGACAAGTGGCAGTGGTATTTGTTATATCATGTTCTCTGAACTACATTTCTCTCTTCTGATTGGTTCATGATGTAATGTTTTATTCCAACATGTGTAATTGTTCTGACGAAACCAAGATAGAGGACCATTCCAAGAGTGTAACATTTTGAAAGTGATGATTTCCTAGCCTTAACGTTTATAACTAGGGTTTCAGAACCAGTAAGCATGAAAGTGAATAGAATATGAAGGAAAAAGTTGATAGATAAACAAATGTTAATTTGTATGTATGGAGTCATGAAGGAAACACCATGTGCTAGCTATGTATAACTACTGGTTGACATCTTTCAGATAACTGTTACATTTAGTGTACTTTATGTGTTCACCAACCATGTTACAGTTCATGATATTAAATACATGAATATAAAACTTCACACTACCAGAGCTTCTGACGTAAACTTCCTGCCACAGATCTTGCATGGTATCAAAGTCTGATTCTCCCCTGCAATTAAGGTAAAATATAAAGCTTAATTTCACTCAATACTCTTGCCCAGATTCGTCACAGTATAAGCAACTGCTGTGATTGCAAAAATATAAACTTTGAAAATGACTGTACACAACACATTACCCATCGCGATAAGAAAGCAAAAGAGACCATATATTTTTGTACATAAGGCTCCTCATATGAACAAAGACTTTCCACAGGGTGCCTTGCATGCTCTCAATAATTTAGATAGGTATGTGTATGCATATTCTAAAGGTGCAGAAGTAAGACTCGGAGGGGTTTTAGTATTGGCTATAAACTTGTATTAAAAGGTGCAAAATGAAAAAGAAAACCCTAACTTGCCCTAACTCTAAGAGGGGTTTCCCTGCCTCATCTGAAATAAAAAGTGTCAGACTGTCCAAAATAAAAGTCCCACTGTCCAGTGTCAAATTCCTAACTGTGTCCCTTAAACACTAAGCTTATTAAACAAAAAAGGAGATGTCTTCTTGATCCACAGGGGTATCTCCCTTGCCCTGGACAAAAGCCAGTTCTTGTCAGATTCTTTTCATCTAACTCCAGCCACTCGTTGGCTGGTGGAGAAATGTCTGTCTTTCCCCAGCCTTTCTCAGGCTTACAAATTCCATTCTTTGGGGTCCCAGACCCTGGTTGTTAACTTTGGCTTATCCTTGCTAGCTACTGTGTTGAAAACCTTTGCCTGGATGCTCTCTGCAAGCTGGATGGGTCTCTGACCCTTGGGTGATGACCTGGTTCCCTCTCACCAAGTGATGCACTGCACAATCATTGCCTGGATGTTCTCTCCAAGCTGTATGGGATCCTGACCCGTGGGTGCAGACTTGGTTCCCTCTCAGCAAGTGATGGATGCTCTCTCCATGCTATAGACCTTTCTGGCTTTATTCCTGCTTTCTATAGATTTGGTTCACTCTCCTGCCAAGCCTCAGTACAAGTCGATGTACTATTTGGGCGCAAGTCCGAGACTCGCCTTTCCGGCGATAGTCTCACTTTCTGTAGAGTTGGTTCACATTCTGCTAAGCTAGAGTACAAATCCTTATACAGTTTGGGTGCGAGTCCCAGACTCACCGTTTTGACTTTTGCAATGACCTCATTAAGGTTTCCAAGCCCCTGTGGCTTCCCGCTTACCTTGTCGCGTGGTATAAATGGGTGCTGGCTCCCTTGAGGCAGCTTGGCTCACTCGCGGCCCTCCAGTACCCTTCCGGAGCTTCTCTCTCTCTGCAGAAGTTCTGCAGGCTCGTCTGGTCATGGATGGTGTGCTGGTGCGCCTTTGCAGCCCCCCGGTCTCTGGGACGCGTGAGACTTGTTCTGCTTCTGAGACGCACAGTTCTCACGTCCTGGACCAGCCCCGGATTCTCTCCTCTGCATGGCGTTCTGGCCAGCGCCCATCTGCACTTCGGGCTCAGCTTGGTTCTCGTGGTTCCTCCTGGGAGGGCTTAAAACTAGTTAAGTCCATCTTTGACTTTTATCTTTTATTCTGCCAATCACTGACTGTGAACCTATAGACTGCTGAAAGTTGTTCCAATGTGGAGTCGGTATTGCTCCGTATTCCCTCCTAGTCTCAGTTGAAAGTGAATATTAAGATAACAACTCACTAGTCCTCTTCCTCATCCCTACTGAGTATTGTGATGATAACTCACTAGAGCTCCTCGTTATCTCAGTATTTTCTATTGAAGTTGCCTTAGCAAAATAGATTGGATGTGACTGTAAGTGTGAAGAGGTATGAGGGGAGGAAGGAAAGGTGAGGTAATTCTGTAAAGGGGCACCAGGCTCATGAGTTGGGTGGGGGAATACCATGTTCTCCAGATGTGATTGTCGCTGGTCCCAAAGGGGCTCTTTCCTCCCATGAGATCCAACAGCTGAGTACTACCCCAAGGGGGACTATCGGGCAGCAGCCACACCACCCTGGCCTCATGGGAAGGGGCTCCCGCTTTGGAAGCAGTGACAACATCATGAGATTCAGTACCATATACACACACACACACACCAATATTCAGTGAAAAAATGTGGTTTACTTGCCCCGATAAAAACCTATGACATTCAGTGAAATAACTTTGCTCTAGGGATGTTATTTTGGCATTGCAAAATCTAATCAGTTATGGTAAATTATGCATTAGTACCCGGCGCAGGGATTTTCGTTCCAAACAAATGTACTGATTGGTACATTTGCGAGCCTTACCAGACGGTAATCCCGCACACATACTTTCGTGTCCCATGTGCCAGTCGGCGTCTTTTTTTTTCATCAGGCGTTCATGGGAAAGGGGCACACGTAGTCCCTTCTCCCTTTTCCATGGTGGGCATTTTTTCTGTTTACTTTTTTTTTCAATGTAAGTGAATGGCTGCCAGGGAAGGGGAGAAGGGACTACAGATAGTCCCTTCTCCCCTTCCATGGCAGACATTTTCTTTGTTTACTATGGCCGCCACGGAAACAGAAAACTGACTATGTTTTCTGTCCGCTGCGGCCATTTAAAAAAAACGCGTCTCGCAGCCAGGAAAAAAAAACATTAGTACCCCGGTCTAACGGGCCGGGGTACTAATGGCAATAAGCCCCTCAACAGTGGGCCATTACCGCCTACGGTAATTCCTGCGGGGCCTTCGTTAAAACTGTGGAGCCCTGAGGCATTACCTTAGGCGGTAATGGCCTGCCGTCTCAGGGTTTATTGCCTCAATAATAAATTGCACACCTGCCATGCACTGCTCATACCAACACACGTGACATCACAAATGACTGATGACATCACTGATCCCCTCACATACATCTATAATCTTTAGGAACCCTTTCAGGATGTCCTTACAAAGGAAAACATGGCATGTCTACAAATGTAAGTATTGCTAGTGGTTTAAAAGTCAAATCTAAATTATGCCCCAAGATAATTGAGAACACAATTGATGTTTTGGAAGAATCGTTCACTAAAGGTGGTGGTGGTGTGATCTGAGACAGGGATTTATATTTAAAGATAGCATTTAATCAGCTTCAAAATTCTAAATGTTATGAAAAAATAGAGGACAATGCATTAATTGACAGCAAATTATTATTTTATAATTTGTTTAATGAATGGAAATTAAGAAACGTATTGGATTGGGAAGAAGTGCGATTTCTGAAATGTGATTGTCTGGTAACCCCAATATTTTATTTTCTACCAAAAGTTCATATGAATATCATTTTTCCCCCTTTTAGACCTATTGTGTCTTCCAATCCTTGTTGGAGGCCAGTTTGGATCAATTTCTGCAACCATTTGTGAAAAGCTTAAGTACATATATTAGAGACAGTTTAGACCTGTCCAAATTATGTTCTAGTCTCTATAGATGTTACAAGGGATTGATTGCGACATACCAAAATGGCCGAAAAAGGGCTCGGCACTGGCAGCGAAAACCCCCAGCAGTTAAGGGGTTAAATCATTAACTAAAAGAGTAGACAATGCACAACACAGTCTATATCAATAACTTTCCCATAACATACATCTAACTGTATATTCTGGCCTATTCCTTAATTTTACAAAATATGACCATAATAGTTTAACATTCCATTGCCCAGTCACCAATAGCCGAAATCCCATATTGCACTGTATAATTTGTCTTCAGGTGGAGCCATAGCACTGTGGTCATATGGACACGTTCCATCGACATCACCATGTCTATGCTTAAGTTTCCACATGCAATGACGCAATCGAGATCGCGACTGCATTATTACATATGCATCCTGACATACATGAATGCCATGATGTAATCACACATAAGCATGGACTTCATAACGCAACCACGAACGTCTGGCATTAGATTGTTTCTCTCTGCGGTCAGCACACCTTGTTAGCAATTTGTCTCACCCTCTGCTAACTTTAAAGTATAAACTGTTTTCTTGTACAGGTGCCAAAACCCTTTCAAAGCGTTCTGTCCACTTGTTTCAACTTTTCTGTAGTATAGCAATGCTTGCTATACTTGGTGAAAATGCAGGAAGGATTCTAGAAGGATAAGACGAATGGAATGTGTTGGACAGAGACGGAAAGAGAGAGCAGACGGTTGAAGAAGCTGGAGGACCTTCCTTCAGCTGCTCCTTTCATATCCCCTTATTTATGTTAATATAATATTTATATAAGTATCAATAAATCATATCTTTTTATAATACAGTATTCCCCATTATTATACTTCACATGGCGACGAGAAAACGTGACCTATTGTGAATACATTAGCAGCCGAATGAGCGGAAGAGCGGAATAAAAAAGAAAAAGAAAGCAGGTGAGCGGCAATTCCGCCGATCTTTTATCATATTTAATTAGTGGGAGAACGCTGTTCGTTTCAACAATAAGTGCAACTGTATTGAAATGCATCAAGTAATGTTATGAACTTGCCGTTGTCAAGCTGCGCGCCCACATTATACCAAAGTCCTGCATTGAACAAGATGTGATGATGTACGTCGATTGCGTGTGGCCTTCTTTGTTATTATGATGTTGCTGTGGCCTCGTATGCCCGCCACTCGGCAAAGTTAAGCGGCTGAACATGGATAAACATACGTATGAGGAACTAGATAACTTATTCAAATGTATTCACCTTTGCATTCTAAACCGGAAAGTAGTCTCTGCAAAAGCACAGGGAAGAATATAAGGTGCATCTGATCTGCTCCCACTCGTCCCAGTAAAGGAAAAAAATATATCTTTTTTTTTCTTTTCCGCTCTATTTATTTTCCATCATACTACAACAATGAGAAATTAATAAACAGTGGTTTTACTCATGTTATTATAAGGAAAGAGCATAAGTGAAGTAGACCATTGAAGACAGAGGGGCAGGTGACCGACTCTTCACCAGAAATATGACTATGCACAGTGTTCCCCCAGCAGCCATGTTTTTGCCTGAGGCTGGTGAAACAAATTTACCATGGAAAAGGTGGTTAATATCTTTCGAACATTATGCTACAGTAGTGTGTGAAACGAACTACATTGTAGAAAGAAGTCATTGCTACTACATTGCTTAGGACCAGCAGGACAGGGGAAGTATGAAGACTTACCAAACATGCCAGATGAAGGGGCCCATGAATATGAGAAATGCATTGCCAAACTAAACAAACACTATGAAAAAAAGTTAAGGAAAATACTAGAAAGATACAAGGTTGGGAAGAGATCTCAAGAAATGGGGGAACATTTTGAACAATATATAACAAATGTAAGGAAACTTGGCAAGAATTGCAAATTTGGACACCAACTAGATGAGAGACTGAGAGATCAATTTATGCTAGAAAGTAGTAGTGCCATTATCAGAGAAAGACTATGGGCTGAAGATGACCCGAATCTGGACGTAGTATTATGCATTGCTAAGGAAGTAGAACACATGGAACATTGTGTAAAGACTTTGGAAGATAGGGTGAAAAGTACTTCTTTGAAAACAGAAACCACTATTAATGCTATCCAGACAACAAGAGCTGACAATGAGATCAGTTACAGTTCATCAATGAAGAGGAAAGAATAACCAAAACGCAAGGTACATTCAAGTACAATGGAGATGTGAGAAGTCGAGGATTTGGACGAGGGTACGGTGGATATAACCGAGGACGGTTTATGGCCAATCGTCAACCCGAAATAAGTCAAAGAGGCAGAGGAAGGAACAGAACCTGTTTTAGATGTGATAGTCCTACGCACCGCGCGAACAGCCCTGAATGTCCGGCCATCTATATAATTTGCAAGAACTGCAATGGAAGAGGCCATCTAGCCAAATGTTGCAGGATCGACAGAGGCAATATGAATTGGATTGGTGACGAAGGAGAAAATGAAGAAGATATTGATAATAAAGTAGAATTGGAAAGTCCCAGGACCATCATTATGATAAATGGCTCTCCAATAAAAATGATGACGGATTCAGGAGCAAAATATACATTACTACCAGAAGCAATATGGAAAAGGATTGGTCCAAAGTGGTTAAATGAATCGGATATCAATCCCAGTGCCTATGGAGGGGTAAAAATAGACATAATAGGTTGGTTTGAAGCACAATTGGCATTCAAAGACAGAACCACCATTGGCAAAGTAGATGTATCAAAAAAGGGGGCATCGCCTTTGCTCAGCTGGACACATCAAGCATGGCTTAAAGTTTGCCTAGATGCTAGTGCAGAAGAATCCATTTATGCTGTGGAATCGAGTGAAATGACTACAGAAAAAATAAAGAATGAAGTGTTGAGAGATGGAATAGGAAGTGTAAAGGGTAATACCCACCAAATACAGCTCAAAGAAAATTGAAAACCAATTGCACAGAAGTTGAGGAGTGTTCCTTTAGCCATGAGAGAAGAAGTAAAGAAGGAATTAAAGAAACTAGAAGAACAAGGGATAATTGAAAGAATTGATGCTGCAGAATGGGTATCACCACTAGTAATTGTGAGGAAAAGCTCAGGAAAAGTCAGAGTGTGCATTGATCTGAGAGAATTAAACAAATATATCATTCCGGAAAGACACCCATTGCCAAACATTCAGGAATTGTTATCAACTATGGGATCAGCCAAACTGTTTTCGAAGTTAGATCTCACTTATGCATATCATCAAATTCTGTTGCATAAAGACTCAATACATTTAACTGCATTCATAACACCTGAAGGTCTGTATCAATATCGGAGAATGCTGTTTGGTCTCATCTCAGCAGCCTCGGTGTTTAAAAAAAACTATGCACCACATATTTGATGGTGATGATGGTATAGTTTTCTTTCAAGATGGCATTCTAATATATGCCAATGAGCAACCAGAACATGATTGGAGGCTAGAAAAAGCATTGAGGAAACTACACAGAATGGGCATGACACTTAGTAAGGAAAAGTCAAAGATCCATAGAAAGGAGATTGAATATTTAGGTCATGTCATATCAAAAGAAGGTATTGCACCCAAACCAGATTTAATGTCAGCAATCAAAAAAATGGCAATTCCCAACAACAAAGAAGAGTTAAGAACATTTCTAGGAATGGCCGAATATTATTCAAAGTATGTAAGGAAATTTGCTGATCACACAGCTTTACTAAGAGATCTCACCAAAATGAAGGTGAAATTTGAATGGAGTGAAGAGTGTGAAAAAGAATTTAAGTACATAAAAATGTGTTAGCAACAGCACCAGCCCTAAAAGACTATGTACGAGGACAACGCACAATGATTACAACAGATGCTAGCAACGTGGGACTGGGAGCAGTGTTAGCACAAGTACATGATGCAGAAGAGAAAATAATAGTATTTGCATCGCAACTATTAAAGGGAGCAGAGAAAACATATGCAACTATTGAGAAAAAAGCTTTGACCATTGTATGGGCAGTTAACAAATTTAGAAGTTTTGTGTGGGGAACAAGTTTTGAAATACATACAGACCACAAACCTCTTGTGGAATTGTTCATGAGTAAAGGATTAGATAAGGTATCAGGGAGAATAAGGAGATGGGTTCACAGAATGCAAGAATCTGATGTAGTAATAAAATACATCCCTGGCGTAGGGTATTATGCTGTAGACTGCTTATCGAGATTGACAAACTCTCAGGAAGAATGTGAAAGTGAGGAAGGAAACAAGAAATGATATGTATACTTCAAGATACAGCCATTTCCAGAGATGAATGGTTGGAAGGGATGGACAAAGATACTAAAATGAAGTTTACTGTGGAAAACATCAACAAAAGGAATGTTCCTATTAGTAAAATTCAAGAAGCAGAAGTTCAAGGATTTTGGAGTGTTAGAGATGAGTTAAGTACACAAAATGGATACCTGCTGCAAGGAGACAGACTGGTACCACCGGAAGATGTCAGAAAGAAGATAATAGAACTGGGACATGAAGGGCACCAAGGCATTTCCAAAATGAAGAATAGAATAAGGAACACGTATTGGTGGTCGGGTTGTGATGCACAAATCGAAAGGAGTGTTACAAACTCTATCCTTTCTAATAAATCTGACAAGAGTTGTGTGGGTAATGAATATCCCATGGTGATGACTGACATACCAAATAAACCCTGGATGAAAGTGGGTATAGACATTGTTGGTCCAGTGTGGAGTGATGGGTATCAAACATTTTGTGTAGTGGTGATTGACATGTTAACTAGATGGGCAGAAGTAAAAATAATGTCAAGTGTTACGACTGAGAATATTATTAATTTCATGGAAAAGATATGTGGTCGTGAAGGTTATCCAGAAGTCATATTCTCAGACAATGGTCCTCAATTTGTTTCTAGATAAATGGAAGAGTATTTAAAGAAGAAGTCCATTATGCATGTTACCAGTGCCATCTATCACCCCCAGACGAATGGTGTAGTGGAAAGATATAATAGAATACTCAAAGATGCCATTAGATGGGCATGGGCAAATGAGCAAAATTGGAAAGAAGTGGTTAGAACAATGGTTATAGCACATAGGTTTACCCCACATAGTATGACTGTAGTATCACCATTCGAGGTGAGTAGGGGTAGGAAAGCAACCACCAAATTATGTCCAGGGTGCACGAGTGATGTGTTAAATATGGGAGTAGTCACCAGTGAGGTAGAAGCTAAGATTAGATTGAGACAAAGTAGTAACAAAGCATGGCATGATAAGAGAAGATTTAGGGATTAGGCATTGAGAATGAAAGGCAGTAAGTGGTCTAATCCTATCAAAGTTGTTGAAGTTTTTTAAACATTCTGTGAGGACGAGTGATGGGAGAGTGTGGAATAATGGTGAGGAATAGGAATGATAACTGTGAGCATGTGGACAGGATCAATGTTGGTAAAAGCATGATAAGTCAAAATTCTTCCTTACCATCAAATTCAATACATATACCAATAGTGACACAAACTTCAATATCAAGGTTTGGAAGAAAGCATTGAAGACCGAGTTACTTAATGGACTGTGGTGAATGAAGAAAATCCTTTGAAGGAAGAGGGATGTGTAGTATAGCAATGCTTGCTATACTTGGTGAAGATGCAGGAAGGATTCTAGAAGGAGAAGGTGGAATGGAATATGGTGGACAGAGAGAGAGAGAGCAGACGGTTGAAGAAGCTGGAGGACCTTCCTTCAGCTGCTCCTTTCATATCCCCTTATTTATGTGGCCTGTCAGGTGGCACAGCGAGTAGAGCGCTCGCTTTGACATTAGTGCAGAGCCAATCCCGGCAGGGCCAGACTCAGCCTTTCATCCTTCCGAGGTCGATAAATGAGCACCACACACCGTGGGTAATAATAAGCAGCGCTCAGATACCTGAGGGTTTGTAGCGCTATATAAATAAGAAAATATTATTATTAATAATTATTATTATGTTAATATAATATTTATATAAGTATCAATAAATCATATCTTTTTTATAATACAGTCTTCCCCATTATTATACTTCATTTTCCTGCCTTTTGTCAGAGCCCGAAGTCCACAGACAGAAGATGTGCTGAGCTGCACTGTCAGTGGACACATCCTTTCTCTTCTTCATTTCCAGAGAGCTTCAACAGGTGTAGTTGTCCCATTTTATCTGGAGCCTGAGAGGGCAGAATGGCAGCTTTCATGGCATCCCCCATCTCGTAGGGGCTACTACCCCTTCACCATCTGGAGGACATGGAGGAGGGAATGGCAGGGGCATGAGGGAAAATTATACGCAGGAGCAGGAACATGACATGGTGAACGAATTCCCAAGACATATTGAGGCAAAATGGCGTCCTAAGTGTGGCCATTTTTACCAACATTGTTGGCGTGCCAAAAGCTCATGATGTCCAAGTGTGTTGCACTGAGTATGGAGCTACACTCAATCACAGCAAACAAGGGCAGTACTAGTGTGGCACAACCTCCATGCGTTGGTACACTCAGACATTTCACAGAGCTGCCTTAAGCAAGGCTGTCACTTATACTGCACCTCCCCAAACTCCCTCCATCTCCTCCCAGCCCAACAACGTCCGTGTTGGGCAGAAGTTTACTTCTGCCCAATTATAATCTATACAGGAGGCAGATTACCCAAATTTACAATAGTCAACTAACTTGTGTACATATTGTAATGCAGTCTTTTTCTTGGGGGCGGCAGGAGAGCAATTCTACAGTGCATTTGAAGCTGCATTAAAAACACACAAAAAAAATTACCCCTTTGTTTTTCCTACATACGCTCTCCAACGCCCACCTCTCCCCCTGTTCTTACATTTTCTGTTGTGGTGGTTGGTATAAAAACATTAAAACTGGTTGTTTTCAGAACCACCTTCTCTGATAAAAAAAAACGGAATAATCTAATATCACCTTGCTTTATATTTTCCTACATATGCCTGCAGACAGGCGGATATGTACATGGAGTAGACAATAAAAAACGGGATGAAATTAGCAAAAATATAAATCCGAACTCTTTTTTAAAAAACCACAATGCTGGCCCCTAAAACTTTCTTTTCAGTATCTCTTTTTACAAAAATGCATGAATTTCTTCCTGAATATTACATAAAACCGGGGAGCATGGGAAAGAGAGGGGCGGCCCATAACGAGACCTCATTAAACATTTAAGAAAAACCCTTCAACCATCTTTGAGATTGGGGTGTTTTGGGGTATCCGTGACATTTCCACTTTGTACTACAAAGCTACACCCAAGTGTCTACTCATGTGCAGTAACAGGAGAGGCAATTTGAATGACCCTTACAACTTTGGCAGTATTTCTCTAAAAAACATGACCTCATTTATCTTTTCCATCACTCACCATTACAGTAAATCCATGTTGTTTCAAGGGTCAAAACAATCATGTAGAACCCATTTAATGTATTTTCAGTGCCACATTTTGCATGTAACACCACTCCTTTTCCAGTCCCCCATTTTGCACGTAACTCCATACCCAATCACTGTTCTGACATATCCATGCAAATTCCCATCTCATCCCAGCTCCTCAATACAACACAGCTTTTCTCCTCATCCCACTCTCTCATTACCTACACAACTCATCTCCTTATCCAATAGCTCATTTCCCACCAAGCTGCCCCTCCTGCTACCAATCATCATTATCCACACAACCCCCTCTCCTTTCACTTCCTCATTATCCACACAACTTCCCTGTATCCAATATAAATGTGTGTAAATCGCACAAAACACTAGTATTTCTTATTAATAATGTCCATAGACACCTGAATTGGGCAGACACTGATCTACAACAAGAATTACTTATTTTCACAAAAAGTAAGTACATCGTTTTCATATGTGCCTACTAGAAACTGCATTACAGACCTCCAATTTGTGTACAAACCCATCACCTAAATGACTACTAATTTTAAGGCGAGAGGCAATGTAATTTCTCATTAGAACTTTGCCTGAATTTTTCCCAAAAATACCACTGAGCCCCTTTCCATCACTAACTATCAAAGAAATAGTATATAACCTCATTGTCCATTCATCACCACTCATCACAGTCCTCAAGACACACACATTTAAACAGTAAAATCATATGTTAGAACACATGCTTTGCCATAACTAGAAACAGAAATTGGTAAAGAAACTCTTGAAAGGATTTAGCAATCAGAAACAGTGCTTCTATCGAAGTTAAATGATGAACAAATCAGCATTTACCTGGAAGTTCCCTGGAAGTTACTGAACAAATAGATCATTTATTACACCATGAAAATAAAACTTTCAACTGTAATACTTACCACTCACTCCTCATACATAGTACTGGTGAAGCTGGTTCTGGCAAAGCTGTCATACAAGGCTATTCACTATGGAGGAAATGGAGAAGAAGAGGCATAGGTTGTGTTACAAGCCCACTCCAAGATGGCAACGGAATGGTTCGTAGGAAGAATTAGAGAAACACCATCTAGTCTTTTCCAATATGGCCGCCGACATTCTCGTCTGAAACTAAGTCACCAATCCCTGATACAAATAGCTTCCGACTTCCCAACGCAGTACGTTGCTGCAATCTTGACCCTAACGCTCCTTTGAATCTGCCCTTCTTGTCTTCCTACTCTCTCCATTCCTTTCTACATACTATTCGCCCTCCCCATCTTCTATGTGGATTTCCTTCTCTTTTGCTCTCTCCCCTTTCCCATTTTACCCGCTTTGTTTCTCTCATTACTACCCAGCTACCTCTGGATCTGAGGCGCAACTCTTTCCTCATTTCTTCTCTCTGGATCAGAACTCCCACGGCTCCTGCCATAATTTTCTGCAACCGCTGCCATGACTCGCAGTCTTCAGACTAACGTTTTCTTTCCTTACTACAATGTGGCATTTCTTGCAGCCTTTCACATCGTTTCTCTCTTTGAAGCTTCACGACGCACTTGTGCATTTCATTCAGAGAGCCGCACGTGTAATCCAATTTTTGTCCTCTGTGGCCTTTTCAAAAACTGCTCAGGTTTCACAGGGCTCTGTGTCTAGTCCCTCAGCATTGAGTGCACATTTGATTTCCTGGGAAGCATTTCTGAACTTCCTTCAGCCCTTTGAAGTCTCCTCCTCCAGCGAACACCTCTCTAGGAAACACGACACTCTCTACCAACATCCTTTGTTATATTTTCCCCAGGAGGGGATCCCGGGCCTTACCCTTGTCACTGGTATTCATTCCCAGAGATGAGTGTGGAGCAGGAAAGCACCCCTAATTCCACTTTGCCAGCCTCGGTGCAGGTAAGTATCCAGTGGAATGCCTTTAAATAATTCCATCATGGAACAGCAAATCCAACAATTATTAGTTGGAATACAAAACCTGACCATCGAAGTACAAAACCTAAATGCAGAAAATATGGTATTAAGGCAAGTGGTGGCACATCCCCCTCCACCCCTGGATGTTCCACCAGGACCACTCCCAAGAGGGAAGTAGGATGGGAATCCCAAGAAATTAAAAGAATTTCTTGATTCCTGTGTATTTTTTTGTTTAAACCTGCCTATTTTCCCCGCTGACAGGAATAATGTGGGACACATGATATCAAACCTTAGTGGAGGAGCACTTGCTTGGGCAACTTCTTTAGTGACTACGAACAATCCCATATTAGACTCTTATCTGGGATTTATTAACAGCCTCCGTGCAATGTTCGGGGGACAAGAAATTGTGATTTCCACTCGGGAACACATATTGGACATCAGGCAAGGGCCGATGGATACATTAATGTATATCACTCAATTTAAATAATTCGCTCATAAAACAGCATGGTCGGATGATGCTCTCATTACACTATTTCGGAGAGGACTAAACGAAGAAATGAAAGGCGAGGTTGCTAGAGTACCTCACCCAGGCAATTTGACAGAAATGATTACTCTTGTGATGCAATTAGACTATCGTCTTCAAGAAAGAAGCCCCAAGAACCACCGAAGGATTTCGATTCAGTTCGAAATCCACCAAAGAAGATTAACCCATTCAGCTGGGAGCCGCCAAAGGACCCTTGACTCCTTAAGAAAGGACTAGACGACGTAATTTAGGACTTTGTATGTATTGTGCTGCAAAGGATCATGAAGTCAAGGATTGTCCCATAGCCCTTCCTAGGCATTCAGGAAATGCTTCCTCCTGGTCCTAAAGGGAACTAGGTTCCAGGAAAGAGCTTTGCGTTCCCCCAATCTTACTATGATGGTTGTGGTCAGGGTGTCTTTACATTTCTCCAATCTGACCTTAGAGAACATCCCTGCATTAATCGATTGAGGTGCCGCAGGAGTGTTCATTGAGAACGAATGGGCATTTAAACATAACGTACATCGTTGAGCCAGATCAACCATCATTCCGGTGGAAGGATTAGCTGGTACCTCGTTTTCCTATGGACCCATAAAAGAAGATAACTGTCACTCATTAATGTCTTTAACTTCACATCAAGAGGAAATCACTTTCAATGTAATCAAGGCAGCCCATTACCCAGTGATTCTAGACCTTCCTTGGTTAGGACTTCACAACCACTAAATCAATTGGACAGCAGGATCTCTCTTTCTGAGATCTGAACATTGTATGACATATTGGGCCTCATTACAAGTATGCCGGTCCGGAAACAATGGTGCTATGGGACTCCATGGGAATGGGGATTTACAATTTACTGGCACCTAGTTCCTGGTCCGCCGGGATTTGTATTGTCCCAGTAATACCAGGAAGCTAGCTGCCTGTAAATCATTCCGAGTCTGGCGGCAACCCGCCGGTAGCACCAGCAGGGTTACCGCTGGACTCGGAATGAGGCCCATTGTCTTACTAAGGGATCAGTTGGACTTCATACACCCGCCACTGCAATGGCTTTACCTTCTCAGACTAACCCTATTGAATTAATAGTGTCTTTAACTTGCCAATATCAAGACTATGAAGAAGTCTTCTCAGATTTAAAGAACTTCCACCACACCAGTGTGATGACTGCACCTTAGAACTCATACCCGAGAAACCAATCCCTTTGGCAGGATGTATATTTGTCATAAACAGAAAAGAGCGCCCTTCAAGAATATTTAGAGGGCAATATCCATAATGGACTGATCACTGAGTCTCATTCCCCGGCCAGTGCTTCTTTGTTTTTGTTATTCCAAAAAAGAATACCACCGAATTGAGACCATGTATAGATTTCAGAGGATTCAATAAAATAACAGTTCCAGATAAATACCCCATGCCGCTCTTCCCAGACATATTAGAAGGAGTGAGAGGAGCTACCATCTTCACAAAGTTAGATATAAGGGGGGCTTATCACAGAATACGCATTCGCAAGGGGACAAATGGAAAACAGCCTTTAGGACTCCCTTTGGCCATTATGAGCCTAGGGTGATGCCCTTTGCACTTGTGAACAGCCCCGCTGTTTTCCAGAGATTTATGGATCATGTATTTTCAGATTTATCACTTTACTCCATTATTGCGTATATCGATGATATGGGAATAGTTTCTTACCTGTAACTCCATTTCTCCAGTATTGGTATCTTTCATGGATTCACATGCTTAGAATATTCCCCGTCGTCAGACTGGGACCCCTCGGTACACATATATAGCCTTTTTCTATAGGAAAACTTCCGACACTTTTGTGTCCTATCTACGTCCTTTTGGGGCCCGCATACGCATGCCCCGTAGGACGTCGTCGTATAAAAGCCCCGCCCCCGTGGCTCCCTTCAGATTTTGGCCCCTCCAAAGTAGGAAGGGTTAAACCTATCAAGCATATACATTGCATCCTGGGGAAGCTGGCGGGCACATGTGAATCCATGAAAGATACCAATGCTGGAGAAATGGAGTTACAGGTAAGAAACTATTCCCTTCTCCAGCATTGAATCTTTCATGGATTCACATGCTTAGAATAGATTGTATAGCAGTAAACTGGAAGACGGTGGTGAGAATGCAATGCAACATACATCCACAAAAAATACATAATGCATAGGTACACAAGAAATAAGTTTACCATATACCTGTACCTCCATAAAGCATACGGTTACCAACAGGTAGAAAAAACTCTCCACAGTGCAGAGCTTACCTTATTGAAACAGATGGTGCAGGACTGCTCTTCCCATCTGCACTTCGTCCGCATGCTTCCTCGCAAGGCAGTAATGGCGGGTAAACGTCTGGGGCACCGACCATGCCGCAGCCTGGCATATGTCCGTTAGCAGAATTCCTGCCCATAATGCTGCTGAAGAGGAAGTTGATCTTGTAGAATGGGCTCTAGGATGCCCTTGCAGCGGCCTTCCGGCCTTGGAGTGACAAAACGCAATCGTCAACGAGACCCACCGAGCCAGTCCTTGCTTAGAAATTGCATTTCCTCTCGTCGACGGACCATACGCGATGAACAGTTGTCGAGTAGACCCGAGTTCTTGTGTACGATGTAGGTAAAATTTTAGGGCCCTCTTAACGTCCAAGGTATGAAGAGCTTTTTCCGCTGCCGATGATGGGGTCGCGAAAAAAGTAGGGAGGACAATGGACAAGTGTTTGTAATAAACTGTAGGAACTTTCGGAACGAGAGTAGGATTAGTTGCCATAACCACATTGTCTTTAAAGAATCTTAGGTATGGAGGGTCTACGACCAACGCTTGCAGTTCCGAGATTCTCCTAGCTGACGTGATAGCTATTAAGAACGCCAACTTCCACGATACGAATTTCATGGCCGAGGTGGCCATAGGCTCGAAGGGTGGTTTCATTAAGCCTGCCAGCACTACGTTGAGACTCCATGTTGGTGGAAAACGTTTTATTGGGGGAAAAGTTCAAAATAAACCCCTCATGAAGTGTTTCACTAACCTGTCGCTGAAGAAAGGAGACGACTGTCTCTTCCTCGTGAACCTAGAGATGGCCGCCAGGTGCACCTTTATTGATGTGAAAGATAAACCCCCCTCTGCCAAGTGAAGCAGAGAGGCAGAACTTGCTCCGGAGTCACCCTTAACGGGTGTAGTCCTTGTTGTCCTCGACACCACTCACAGAACCTTTGCCACTTATAGGTGTAAGATTTGTTGGTAGAAGGGGCCCGAGCCGCTTGCAGAATTTTCTGGCAATCCTCCGAAACGTCTAAGGTACCAAATTCCGAAAAGTCAGGAGCCAGGCTGTGAGGTTGAGACTGCCGGGGTTGTGATGCCACACCGTACCTTTGTCCCGGGACAGCGGGTTCGGGACCCTCGGAAACGCTATTGGTTGTTCCAGCGACAAGTGAAGCAGGTCGGAAAAGCACGGTTGCCTCGGCCAGTACGGTGCCACTAGAATTACCCAGCAACAGTACCTGCGTATCCACTGCACCGTCCTCCGTATGAGGGGGAACGGAGGAAAAGCGTAAAGGAACTTGTCCGTCCATGGGAAGGAGAACGCCTCCCCCATGGAACCCTCCTGAGGCCATCTGCTTGCGAATTGCTCGCATTTCTTGTTTTCCTTCTTTGCGAAGACATCCAGTGGGGGGTGACCCCATTTCTCGAAAACTTTCATCAGCTGAACTGTGTCCATTTCCCATTCGTGTATCTGGGCCATCCTTCTGCTGAGGGAATCCGCTTGCGAGTTCCTCACTCCCGGGAGATGGTGAGCCACGATGGATATCTCGTGCTTTAATGCCCAATGCCACACTTTCTGGGCCTCTATGGAAAGGGTTCTGGATCGCGTCCCCCCTTGTTTTCTTACATAAAACATGGCCGTCGTATTGTCCGTCAGCACTCGTACTCTCGATCCCTTGATGTGTGGTAGGAACGCCTTCAAGGCCCATCGCACTGCTCTGAGCTCTAACACGTTGATGTGTAGGAGTGACTCCGTTTGAGACCAACGACCTTACGTTTGAAGAGTGCCCATGTGAGCTCCCAAGCCGGTTAGAGACACATCCGTGACTATGGTTAGCTGGAACTCCGGCTCCTGTAGGGGTACACCACTGTTCAGGTTGTGGAAACTCAGCCACCACTGAAGAGTCCGAAGCAGTTTGTCGTCGTCGATGATTATCTCGTCTGACCACGATCCTTGGGCCTGTGTCCACCGGTCCGCCAGGGACTCCTGAACTGACCTCATGAATAGGCGACAGTTGGCCACCAGATGGATGCAGGATGCCATGGCCCCTAGGACCGAAACGTATTTTCTCACTGAAAGCTTGGTGTTTCGCTGTAGTCGACCCGCCAGTTGATTGAGTTTTGAAATTCTGTCGAGGGAAGGCTTCACTAGCCCCGACTGGGTTTTGAACTGTGCCCCCAGGAACACCAACGTTCTCGATGGCATCAATGAGGATTTTTCAAAGTTTATGGCGAATCCCAGCTGTTGTAGACAGAACTTGTGTTGGTCGACGCTGGTCGACGCTGGGGAGGATCCCCTTACCAGCCAGTCGTCGAGATATGGGTACACATGGTGGCCCTGCCTTCTTAGCCAGGTCACTTCTGGGGCCAGGCATTTCGTGAACGTTCTGGGGGAGGTTTTGAGCACAAAGGGAAGAACCGTGAACTGGTAGTGAGTCCGCCCTATCACAAACCTCAGGAGCTTCCTGTGCTTCCGACACATTGGAATATGGAAGTACGCGTCCTGCAAATCCAGGGACGCCAGAAAATCCCCTTCTTGAACGGCTCGGATCACTTCCTGGAGCGTGAGCATTTTGAATTTTAGGCTCTTTAAGGACTTGTTGAGATCGCGTAAGTCTAGAATGGGACGCCATTTTCCGTTTGGCTTTTTCACGACAAAGTATCTTGAGTAAACCCCTTGACCTTTCTGTGATGCTGGAACTAATTCTATCTCACCTTTAGCTAACATGAGTGTTACCTCTTGTTGCAGTACCCTCAGATGGGATTGAGCGACGAACACAGTTGGAATGTGCGGAGGGCTGCGCTTGAATTGTAGAGCATGTCCGTTCCTTATTGTGTCCAGCACCCATTGATCTGTCGTTATTCGTTCCCATTCGTCGACATAGGCTGATACTCTTCCTCCCAGAACGGTGTGTTGCTCGTCATTGCTGATCTTTGTTTTGCTTCTCTCTCGACGACGATGGATAGGATGGTCTCTTCCTGGAGGTCTGGAAGTTCCGGCGTCGGTTTGTGTCATGATCTCTGCTTCCAAAAGGTCAGGGTTTTCCCAACTCCCTTGGATGCAGATCCATAACCCAGGTTCCGAGTGCCAACCAGTCCCAACTGGGACCTTTTGGACCCAGTCCTGGCGCCAGTGGCACCAGGCTCATAAATATGCCCAGTCCCAGCGCTGGAAGCGCCGGGCTCATAATGCTTGGGTGGACTTACCTGCAGCAGACCATGCTGCTTACTTGCCTGCCAGTTGAGTCTCTGATCCTCTTCTGTTTGGAACTATTTTTCCTTTTGGGTGGGGCAGGAGCCACTCCCTAGATTCAGAACACTGGAACTCTTCTGGAAAGCAGGAACTCTTTTCTTACCTAGGCGTGGCTGTGGAAGGAGACACCTAAGCACTACAGGAGGCTATTTAAACCACACCCAATGGATGAATCTTGCTTTGCGTTATTCTGCATCCTCAGCAGCAGAACGCTCATCGTGTCTTCTGCATCTGATCCTGGGCCTAAGGAAAAAGGCTTACCATTCTGAATCCAGTCTTCAGCAACACCTATAAAGACAAGAAAGAACGGGTTAGCATTACGGTCTTCAGTGACAGCTCTTCACTTGCCTGGTCCATCGGCTGTCACCAACGCCTCGCGCTGCATTCCGGCATCTGAAAGACAAAGGCTTACCTACTCTTCGTGCGCTCCGGAAGTCTTCACACTGCATTCCGGCATCTGAAAGACAAAAGCTTACCAACTCTTCGCACGCTCCGGAGGCCTTCGGCGCTGCATCCCGCATCTGAAAGACAAAACAAGGTGCGTTTAAAGACATTGGGGAACTTTAATACTCACGTGCCATTACTCCTTTCCACATCTAACCCAGTGGGTATTCCGGCACCCTGCAGCCGCCCCGAACTTGTACCTGCAAAATAAAAAGACAGTTAGAGCGCATCGTGAAGCAGGCAACAAGCGCTTACTTACGTGCTTCCAGGCGCTTCTATTCATCAAACGGGCTCCATCTTCAACTCACTTCAGCCCACCATCCGCCATCGCCGGAACCCTGCAAAACAAGAGACATCATTACTAAAGACTTTAAAGACATTAGAATTACTCGAAACTTACCGTTCGTGCAGTAAACGACAGACAGCAGTCCTCTGAAGTCAAGAGGCCTGCTCCCCTTATCCAGTGAAGAAACTGGTTACAGCACCCTGCCTCGAGGCAGATGGAGAGCACGCCGTTCACTTACCTAAGGTGAGAGCGTTAACCTTTGGGGTTCTACAGGAGAAGAGAAAGGGAAGAAGAGAGAGACATTCAATAACCCAGTTCCTTAATCCCACATTTTCTATCTGCAGACATCTTACCCTTCGAGCCAGACATACAGTGCACAGAGGTCCAGCCCAAAGAGCCAGCCGTGTGTTACACATCACCTTTGAAGATACGGTATACGCCCAGTCAAGACCGGCGCCTCTACGGGAATCAGGTGAGCGTTACATTTGCTGCTTGAGAAGGACGCCTGTATCCCTGGGAGGGGTACGCCGACTTACTGAAGGATCTGTCTCCTGATGCAGAGAATCTGGAATTACCTGAAGCCCCTCTAAAGGGACGAAAAGACTTGTAGCTTTGGCCACTCTGGAGGGCACCCAATGAACGTGCCGTGTCAGAGTCCTCTTTCATTCCCTTCAGGGCCTCATCTACTTTCTCTCCGAATAGAAGGTCTCCCTCAAAGGGCATATCTAATACTTTGTATTGTAACTCCGGTCTGAAGTAGGTACACTTAAGCCATGACTGTCGTCGTAACACGACCCCATTATTGACTTGCTTCAAGCCCGATTCAGCGAGGTCCACCGCGATGTTTATTGCGTGATTGGAGGCTTCCTCACCCTCTCGGACGAGTAACATCGCCGCCTTCCTATGCTCTTCCGGAAGATGATCCAGCAACGGAGCCAGCCTGTGCCACATTTCTCTGTCGTATCTAGCTACAATCGCCAGAGAGTTTGCAGCCTTTACTGTAGTTGCTCCCACAGATAGCACTTTTTTGCCAAAGGCATCCTGACGTCTTGCCTCGTTTTCAGGCGGATTCGTGCACTTGTGCTGGGACTTAGCTTTCCTCGCCGCTGCCGCCGACACCACCGATTCAGGCGTTGGTTGGGAGGATAAGCACTTGGGGGTAGACTCTGGAGCTTTACATTTTTTCTCAAGGCGACCTTTTACCGCCGGTTCCGAAAAGGGGTGACGCATTGTCTGCAAACCCTCCTTCCACACATGATCTAGGATGGGTATTGAAAACACTGACCCATGCGGTCGAAAAGAAAACAGTCCTTTTTCTGTTCCTCCTGGGACAAACCGAATTCCTTACACGCCTTCTCCATCATAGAATGGAATGATGCAATATCATCCGGGGGGGACGGCTGAGCCGGGCTCCTTGGGGTTTCTAATTCCACCTCTGACTCCCAGGCTGGATCCCTGGAGGGGGATGAGGAGATATCCGACATAGCTCCTCTGTCAGACTCCGAATCTGGCAGCTCACCTTCCTCTTGGGGTGCCAGTGCTGCTGAGACTGGCGTGCGTAAGTGAGTCGGTGGACGGGACGGGCCCGGCTCGTCGACGGGTGACTGTGGCAGATTTACCTGAGGTAGCCTCTGGTCCAACGACTTTAATAAAGACTGAAGCGTGGACAGAACCTCCAACAGCAAAACAGATTGAGGATTGAGAAGAGGGGCAGACACCGGAACTCCGGATCCCCTCGTCGACGACTTGTCAACCACTCGGAGCCGGAGGTCTGCCGGGCCAGCTATTCCCCCGCTCTCTCGTCCTTTGCCGAGGACAGCAACACTGCCTGTTCCTGCAGTAAAGTATCCGGAGGGATCGGATCGAAAACTTCAGGCCTCCAGGCTTCCTGTAGAACCTCCGTCGACGAGGCCACCGTTGCTGTCGTTGTCGGCGGGACGGTAGATACCACGTGCGTCAGTGGTAGGGAGGAGGCCGATGACTGGACCGCCGTCGACAACGGTGGCTTAGCAGGTGGTTTAGGCGGTCCCGCCTTTTCTGCACTTGGCCTGCTTTTACCCGACTCTCGACTCGTGGTCGATCTATGGTGATCACCCGAGGAGGATTTCGGCCTTTCCTTGTCATGCTTTTTTGACGAAGATGACGATTTTCTCGTCGAAGATTCTTCAGCTGAATGACTCCGAGATGACTCTTTCTCCGCAGGTCGAGATTTCTTCGCTGGTGGTTCCGACGATACAGCGCGGTGTGATGTTTTTGCCGATTGTGTGGAGCCTACCTCCGAAGGGGGGTATGCCGCCGCTCCATCATTCAACCATGCCACCAGCCGTCGACTTCGGTCTTTGAGGTTCTTTTGAGAAAACCCTTTGAATATTTCACAGTTATCAGCCGAATGATGAGGGTGGAGACAGTATATACAATCCATATGTCCATCCCCCTTGTAAACTTTTTTTAAGCCGCACGTCGCGCACGGACGGAACAGCGCCTTTCCCGACATGAAGGAAAAATTCACCTAACTCCAACTTCAAGTACACAACCTTGTACAAAATAGTAAGACGACGCGAGGAGATCCCACTACTTTGGAGACGGTTGAAATCTGAAGGGAGCCGCGGGGGCGGGGCTTTTATACCGCAACGTCCTACGGGGCATGCGTATGCGGGCCCCAAAAGGACGTAGATAGGACACAAAAGTGTCGGAAGTTTTCTTATAGGAAAAGTTTGGTTTAGTTTAGTTTGTTTATTTATAAAGCGCATCAGAACCCTCAGGTAACTGGGCGCATAATCATGTGTACAGCAGAGTTACATATCGTTGCACGAGCATCAAGGTACAACGGACAGAGCGTACATTAGTCCAGGCTCTGAATGTTTACATTCAAGAGTAGAATATACCGAGAGAAGGATGAACAAAGAATATGCAGGAAAGAAGTTACAGTGGCTAATGCGGACCGGGTTACAGGTTGGTCCTAAATAGGCTGTCGGTAGAGTAAACACAGCTACCGGTGGAGAGCGGCGCCTAGCTGGTCATGTCAGTGAAAGTCAGGATGTTTAGGCTAGTAGCCATGATTTTACCATGGCTCTGAAGGACCTGAAAGCGGCTTCCGATCTAATTGAATTGGGGAGGGTGTTCCAGCATTGTGCTGCGAGCACTGGAAAACTGGAGCCCCCTGCTGTTTTTAGGTTATAATTGGGGATCTTTAATTGGTGTAGATAAGGTGTTCTGGTGGGTCTAATGGGGCAGTGTCTAGAGAATTTGTCAGAAAGGTAACGTGGGGCAGTAAGTGATAGGCACTTGTGGGTGATGACCAGTGTTCTTAGCTTAATCCTGTCACGGATCGGGAGCCAGTGGACTTCTTTTCTAACTGTCGACATGTGCGCCTTGCGCGGGAGGTTGAGGGCACATCTTAGTGCATTATTTTGCAGAATCTGTTCAAGTTTTTAGTGGTAGTGCCTAAGTAGAGTGTGTTGCAATAGTCTAATTTAGACAATATCAGCGCTCTAGATAGTGTGAGGCAACTAGAGATGGAGAGAAAAGGCCTGCAGGCATTGATCAATGTATTGGTGTATGAGGTAGCTGAGATGGTCGAGTTTATTTGTTTCTTTAGAGATAGGGTAGAGTCGAGGTATACACCTGATGTTTTAACCTCTTTGGAGACTTTTATGATGTTACCATCAATGGTAAAGGATTGGTACCTTTGGTCCAGTTTGTTAAGGCGAGCCTGGGAGCCTACGATAAGCAATTCTGTCTTATCGTCGTTAAGGCAAAGACTGTGAGTGGCCATCCAGGCTTGGATTTCTAAGTAGATATCATTAAGCTTTGCAACATCATCTTCATAGCTACCAGTGAGCGTGATGAGGACCTGGGTGTCGTCTGCATAATTAGTGTAGCTGACACCCAGATCGTCAAGACGGTCAAACAGGAGCTTCGTGAAGATGTTGTAAAGTGTGGGAGAAATGTAGGAGCCTTGCGGCACTCCACATGTGATTGGGATAGGGTCCGCAGCCGCGGTGGGGGCGAAGACTCTAGTCGTCCTGTCAGACAGAAATGACTGGATCCACTTAGTGGCATTCTGAGAGAATGCAGCAGCCAAGGAGAGATGTTGACTGAGGATCTGGTGGTTCACCAGGTCAAAGGCAGCAGAGAGATCCAACAAGAGCAAGATGGCCAGTTTGCCCTTGTCTTTGGCGTCACATGGCTATACATGTGTACCGAGGGGTCCCAGTCTGACGACGGGGAATATTCTAAGCATGTGAATCCATGAAAGATCCAATGCTGGAGAAATTGGTCTTCTCTAGTCGTCTCTCAGAACATATCTTTACGTTCGAGAAGCACTTCGAAGATTAAAAATAATCACTTATTTGCCAAACTAGAGAAGTGTGTATTCCACCAATCCCAAGTTCCCTATCTAGGATATATATTATCTGCTCAAGGTACACAAATGGATCCAGCCAAAGTAAAAGCAGTTTTGGAATGGGCCATTCCACGTAGAGTCAAAGAGATCCAGGGTTTTTTAGGATTCTCAAATTTCTATCAGAAGTATATCCCCTGGTTTTAACGAACGATCCTTCCCATAAACTGCTCAAGGAGACAAATCCTGAATTGGATCTTGTGGATGTTTGGCATCATATGACTATCTCAGAATGAGACCACACTTTTTATTTGCTTGTTCTTAAAAGCTATTTACGTCTAGATTATTTTTCAATTTCTCATTCCCTGGTTGAAGTCACAATCTTAGCTGATAGCGCTCTGACTTACATATCAGATCACTCCTTTGTTTCTATCAGCTTGTTGACTTTCTATTCACCAACCTTGTCATTACAAAATTGGATGACCACTATATTAATTATTTCGAGAAGAACGATAACTGTATGATTTCGATTCCCACTCTCTGGGAAGATTTCAAAGGCATAATTAGAGGAAGGGCGATGAGTGGAGCAACTGTGCACAAGAAAATCTAAGACTAAGCGATGGGAAGCGCTCACATCTAAAACAGCTGAACTTGAACCTCAACACAAGAACCCGGTGTCACAAAACAATTTCTAGACAGATGAAAACCGCATTAGATACCGACTATATCATTACCTCACTGTGAAAGATGAAACCATTCTTGGATTGGGAGTCTGCCACCCATTATTGATCTTGCTTGTGATTCAAGATGGAGAGGATGTGATTAGATTCTTACCACATATGTACCACCATCTGCTGCTGGCAGCTAGAGCTTGTCTGGCTCGATCCTGGAAGAGGTGTACTCTTCTAACCAAAAAGGAATAACTGACGAAAGCAGAGGACAATACCACATGGAAAAATTGAAGTGTTGGGTAAGTGTGTCTGGGCAGAATGGTGAGATTGAATGGTACCATTGTTGTGTGAAATATGGAATAGATGGCAGGGGTCAAACCATTGGTTCATGAGTTTATGAGGGGAAGGGAGAACTCCATTCAGCTTATGGTAACCTCGAGAGGTTGAAGGACAGGCTTGCATTTATATACTCAAAACACCAAAAAGACTGGTTCAGAATATTCTTTCCTATTGCTGATGAATATATATTAGTATATAGGTGCAATGTTGCCCAACAGGGTGAAGAATGCGCTCAAATGGAGTGGGAGGTAAGGGGGAAGAAAATTTTATAGGATTTTAAAAGTGTTGACAAATGTGTATAATGAAACTTCAGAATTGATGTTCAACATGTTGAAATATATATGTTTAGAAAAGCTCAGTAAAGAATGAAATTGGGAGAAAAAACTATTCTGTTACACCCACTCCAACAAGGCAAAAAGGATATTGGCCTACAATCTAAAAGCTCTCTGTTTATAAAATACAATTGCTACTTGAAAAAATGAGCAAGATTATTTCTGTAGAGGTGTCCAGATATTCTGCCTCATCACGAGGTGGCGGTAACCCTTAAATGAGGCATTAATGATATTACCGCCGCATTTAAGGGTCTGCCAAATCATGGGCTTGGCGGATTTCCCCGCAGCTCTCAGCTGGGGGCAAATCTGCCGCAATTTTGCTCATTTTCAGCACTATTACCACCGGCGGTAATACCGCTGGCGTTAATAGCGCCAGACATTCCCCATTGGGGCCAATGGGGAATTCCCGAATGGGCCCAATGGGGAATGGGAATTTAACGTTCCACCAAACCTGTGATCCAGAGGCGTAGCCAGGATTGTCTAACAAGTGGGGCCTGAAGCTAATGTAATTGGGCCCACTGCAGTGACATTAACACCTGTAAATGCAGACACAGCGCTGCTGGGTGGGCATTGCCCGCTCAGGCCCTACCCTATCTGTGCCTCTGCCGTGATCCGGCGATAATAGCGCCGGGGGGGTTTGGCGGTAACTCTAATAGTCCTGGCGGTAATACCGCCAGGGTTTCTGCCCAACTCATGATGAGGTCCATTGTTTCCTTCTATACTATGGGCCTCATCACGAGTTGGGCAGTAACGTCGGCGCTAAAAGCGCTGGCGTTATTAGCCCTACCGCCAAACCCACCGGCTCTATTATAGCGCCGGATCACGGGTTTGGCGGAACGGGTACTGCCCATTCCCCATTGAGCCCATTCGGGGATTTCCCATTCCCCATTGGGCTCAATGGGGAAATTTCACGCTTTTAGCACCAGGGGATTTCCCGCTGGCGGTAAACGTGCTGAAAATCGGCAAAATCTCGGCGTAGAGCTGGGGGGAAATCAGCCGAAGCCGTGATTTGGTGGACCCTTAAATCCGGCGGTAACAGCGCTACTGCCGGATTTAAGGGCTACTGCCCAACTCGTGATGAGGCCCTATATGTGAGGAGTCAGAAACGTGAGGTGGACAAATTGGTAAAGAATTTTCACAAGACACCATTTTATTAACTCAAAAGGGTTTGACAAACACCCCACTATTCCTAATTTAAAGAGGATTTCCCTGCCTATCATAATAAACTTAAGGAAAACACCCTAATAAAAGGAATCTGGCCCTCACACTTGTACATACATAAAACTCTAATAACTGTGTATCCTTGTATCCTTGTAACCTGGGTAGGATCCTCTTACCCAGATTCAAAGCAGGAATTTCAATCAAACATTCAAATAAGAAAGTTTCTTTTTTTGTAACCAAATTTTGATCATAAAGTTCGTCTTACTCCAAAAGACTTTCACTTGGACTTATAACAAAATTTCAATCAGATGAAAAGTCTTTAACTCTTCAAGTACAACAACAAGTTCAAAACTGTTGTGTTGTCTTAAGAAAACAAATATACTTCCACCAATGTTTTGTCAGTATGATTCCCCCACAATGAAAATTTCAACACAATTTCTTCTTCTTAAGAGAACAAATATATGTTCACAATTCTTCTGTATCAACAACAATATTTTGTCAGGATGATTTCACCACAGAGCGCCAGGGGACCACTGCAGTGGTTGGTTTGTTTGTTTGTTTGTTTGTTTATTTGACATAGCGCAAAACCAAACCCGCAGGTAGCCAGGCGCAAGCATTACAAGATTACTTGAGAACTTTGTTACAGTGACACACACAGAAGTAAGTGGTAGGAGCAGATTCAGAAACATTATAGATTACATGTTCTAAACAGTTAATGCCAAGTGTTGGAAACAGAAAGAAATGGAGGGTGGTACAGTTCAATGAAGTTTAAAGTTTGGAAGAACTTGTGCGGTTGATTGTCAGGTGTCGGAAGCAAGAAGGAGCTGTGTGTTAGTCAGCCACAGTTTGTAGCTGGATACTGGCAGTGGAGGTCGGGGTACCTAGGGACAAGTTAGCAGGGCGTAGTCAGGAGGGTGTCTCTCAGGACGAGTTGTTCTGATTAAGGAGGGGGATCACCTTAGATGTCGTTAGATCGTATCCATGAGAGTGCCCTGCGTCTGAAACTTGGGTATGGTTGGTCCTTTCTGAGTTCTAAGGGGTGTTTGTTCCAAGTTTGGGCCGCTGTGGCAGTGAAGCTGGCGCCGCCAGCTGTGCTTTTTTTATATCTGGGCACCAGCAGGGTGAAGGCGTTAGACCTTCTTGTGGGGCGATTAGAGGTTCTTTTGTTGATTCTGTTTACTAGGTAGGTAGGAGCTATATTGTTGAGACATTTGGACGTGAGTGAGAGAGTTTTGAGGGTGATCCTGTCATTGATTTTGAGCCAGTGGATATTCCTTCTGACGGTGGAGACATGGGCTCTGTTGGGTAAGTTTAAGGCTACTCTAAGAGCGTTATTTTGGAGAGATTGGAGTTTGTTAAGGATATACTTGTTAGATCCAGCATATAGGGCATTACAGTAGTCCAATCTGGATATGATAAGTGCATTAGCTAGGGTAATACAGCTGGCCTCCGTTAGGAATGGTCTACATGCTCGGATCAGTTTACAAGTATAGGCTGTGGAGGAGGCTAGGGAGTTAATTTGTTTCTTGAAAGTGAGTGCTGAGTCCAGATAGACCCCAAGGGTTTTGACTGCGGGCATCACTTTGATGACATTGTTGTCAATGTTAAATGAGGCATAGTTGGGGTCGAGTTTTTTAATCGCTGTCTCTGTGCCGAGGATCAGAATCTCTGTTTTGTCGTCATTCAGACAGAGGCCGTGGGATGCCATCCATGCCTGAATGAGGAGGTATATCTTATTTACCAAAGCTGAGTCTTCCAAGAAGTTGCCTGAAAGGGGGAAAGTGATGATAGTGCGTGGTACAAAGTGGTGATAGTGCATGGTACAAATATCCTTTAACATTAACAATGAAAAGTTTAACACGTTAGTGATCTTCCACTTTTTCTTCTTCACAACTTCTAACCACAATGCAGTACTTCAATGATTTCTTCCTGGTCCACTAACCTGCCAGGACTGTGACTAAAAGGCCCCTATCCTGGTATAATCACCTGCCAGGACAAAAGCTCCTAACACCACTACAAGTACTCAGTGGTAAGGTTTACTCAAAATCTTTGCAAAGTCTTCAACTTTCAACAACATCAAAATTCACAACTTCTTTTGGGAAAACATGAGACACATTGGTGCTGTTTGTTCCATTGTTGTATTTGCCACAATCAATGTAGGTTATTCTCCTCCTTGATGCTTTCTACCAGGAGGGCTGCTCTCCTGCCACTCTTGTTTTCCCACTTCTACATCAAACAATTGCTGACAATTATTCTGTGTTACACTGGCCCCTCCTTGGCTTAGGCGATGGTTGTTGATGTCTTCCTCAAATATTGCCTCTTTTTTACTCTGGCAATAATGGTCACAAGTAGCTGACTTCAGTATTGCTCTCGCTTGGCTTTGGCAATGGGGGTTATGGTTAACTTGTTTCAGTATTGCTCTCTCTTTACTTTGGCAATGGTGGTTATGATTAGTTTGTTTCAATATTGCCCTCTCTTGGCTTTGGCAATGTGCGTTTATATTTTGGCTTAATACTGCTCTTTCTCTGCTTTGACAATATGCTTGACTTGGATCATATTCATTGTAGCCTTTCCTGTCCTGTCCTTTGTCAACATTGTCATAACGCAAATATGATTCTCTTTCATTAGTTCGGTATTCAAAATAGGGAAAAATAGCATGCAGTCGACTATGGAGCATTCCGGGATTACGTAGCAATGGTAAACTCGCTGGATTTCTTATACACATCTGCTCAATACATTGCTGCATCCACCAGTGCTTCTTCTGCTGCTTTCTGTATGACTGACGGCGTATGTCATTTTGCTGCAATGCTCCCTGGTCACTGAAGCAAGATGCACAATCAGGAGAGTCCCTCTCTCCATGGGGAAAGCCTTCCGAAACAGCATTTCCCGCTGCGTGACCTCTGCACTTTCGATCTGCAAACACAAAGACCCTCTCAGGAGACCGGCACCCGCTTAAAATAAAGCAGTGGTTCCAGCGTCTTTTGGTTTTCCAATCCTGCTGCTGCAACTGCGGCCTGCAACTTCTTCTACCTCTCCACTTTCTTGTTCTAAAAGCCTGCACCTGAGGAGGCTTAATATATTGAAAAATCCCGTTCCGGTGTGGTTCATTAGAACCACTAGACTGCACTTTGCAGTTTTGGACCTCCGTGTCACTCTTCCTTGTCCCAGTAATTAGGGCATTGTGGGATATGAAGTCCCCAATGTTCTGGTTTCTTTTTCCATTAAAAGCCACAATTTCTACTTCATGTAATTTACCATGTTAATGAGTACATCTTTAGGAAAGGTTTTTAAAGGAGGTAGGTGTTATTCTTGTCTTCATAATCCAAACCTAAGGGAGAATTATAAGTATTAAACACTAAGGAGTTACAGCTGGAATTCTTATATATATGTATATATATATATATATATATATATATATATATATATATATATATATATATATATATATATTATTCCCATATTGTTCATTAGGACAAAGTGGATAGTTTTGGGAAGAGAGAATTTACTTTAACAGCAAACAGTTAAATATTCTGGCAACATGCAAAGTTCTTGTTCTGAAGAAGATAAATACTGTGTCCCTCCCAGTGGAACCCTCTTATTCCCTTGGGGCCCCTCTCCTCCCAGCTAATACCACCCCCAGGGTTAGGATCAGGTAGCGGCTGCTTTCCCCTGGCCTCCTGGGAGGAGACTTCAGGTGGGGTTTCTGTGAGGATTCTGCAGGATTTGTCACATTCACCAGACCATCAAATGACATGAAACGCTAACCCATTATTTGCAAGAGGTGGCTCTTGCTAGGGCTTCTGATGTGGTCTTGAAATCTCAGGAGGCAAAACATTTTTTAAAAGCTTTATTTATTTTCAGGAGTCATACCTAAACAAAGGAAAAAGAAAACATCTTCACATAATGTTTTAACCCCAGCCTCCAAACAAAAATGAGCAAACCATTGGGCCCAACCATACCCTTGGCAACCACCTCCCGACTCCTGTGCTTTATGTTTAAACATAACCTGAATATTGACTGAAGCACCCTGCGGGGTTAGGTAACCTATAGACAGCCAGTGTTCCTCAAAGCATTAAACTACAAGGCTCTGGTAACCCGATGCCAAACATCTATAATTTGAGAAGTGGAAGTCTCACCTGGAGAGACGATCTTAAGGCGCCCGAGATGGATGCGATGTCTAGGGCGATTCGAACAAAGCCAACCCGTTAACATATGATACTTCTTTACATGGAGAAATTATTCCGTCGGCAGATCAAATAAGATCTTGGACATAAAGTCTTGGATCAAACTCCAGAATGAACTACCCCTTGGGGGGTGCGTTGAGGAATAATTTGGAATACACCCTCTCAACATCATCAATGAAGAGGACCATTAACAAGGAACTTTATCATAAAAGAAGGTTGCTCAGTGAGGCTTAAACGGAAGAAAGTAGTCTCAGAGACAGGAGATGTTTTAAGGGGCCAGAGGAGGGGGAATCTACCTCTCACCTAGTGCGGGAGAGGGGCCACAAGGGCACACTTAATTGGGAGGAAGGTGTAGTTGACAACGTTTCCACACCGGAACCTGGGGTACAGATCTCCCACACCACCCAGCCCCAATTGAATGCAGCTCATCACCTTAATAATTCAACCTCAGACTCCAGGCTCAGTGCCCTTAGCTTTGTGCTTAATTCTCTGATAAATCTGTATTGTATTTGTATTTGTATTTATTTTATTTATAGAGCATACCAGCCCCGAGGGCATCCCGGCGCGTATTTTAGTTATAACATGATAAGGCAAATAGAGCGATAAAATTGCAGTTAAATTACAGTTTAGAATTACAATTGGTTACAGATATAAACATATATACAAAATGCATTTACGGGGTGATTAGAGGGTCATAGCCTATGTACAAGAGGTGATGTGGGTGGCTAGTGCATGGGGGTGGTTGGTGAGTAGGTGAAGGGTCTTGGCCGGTTAGCCAGGCTTTGGCCATATTTTTGAATCTGTGGAAGGAGGGTTCAGATATTAACAAGTTGGGGAGTGAGTTGCTGAGTTTGGCTGCCATTACTGGGAAGCTGGCTCTGCCAGATCCTGGTAGGTTGAAGCGTGGTATAGAGAGGCAGTTAGTCTGTGCAGTTCTGCGAGGTCTGTTGGTGTTGTGGAGGGCGAATCTCTTGGCTAGGTAGGAGGGTGCATGGTTAGATAAGCATTTGTGAGTGAGAGCAAGTGTTTTTAGTGTAATTCGTTGAGAGACGGAGAGCCAGCGAAGGTTGCGTCTAGTGTCTGAGATATGTTGGTTCCTAGGGATGTTGGGAGCTGCTCTGATAGCATTATTTTGGATAATTTGTAGCTTGTTTAAGTTGCAACTGTTGGTACCCAAATAGAGGGTGTTACAATAGTACATTTTTGACAGCACGAGGGCCTTGGCAAGTGTGAAACAGTTGGCTGGTGATAGGAAAGGTCGGCTAGCTGTAATGAGTTTACAGGTGTATGCCGCTGCAGAGGAAACTGCATTGGTTTGTCTGGCTAGGGATAAAGTAGAGTCGAGATAAATCCCTAACGTTTTAGTGTCCTTAGAGGTCATGATGGTGTTACCATCAATGATGAAAGAATTGAACTCAGGGGCCAGTTTGGATAGTTTTTGGGGAGAGCCGAGAACGAGGAGCTCTGTCTTCTCGTCATTTAGACAGTCAGTGTTGCGCCATCCAGGCTTGGATGACTTGGTAGATGGCATTCACTGAGAGGGAGTCGGCGGCGTAGTCTCCTGAGATTGGGATGAGTATCTGGGTGTTGACACCCAGATAATCCAAAATATCAAATAGAGGTTTTGTGAACACATTGTACAATGTGGGAGAGACACAAGAACTTTGTGGTACCCCGCAGGTGACGGGTGCCGGCGATGCTGCTGCTAGGGGGGGAGAAGACACGCATTGATCTGTTGTCCAGAAATGAACTGATCCAGGCTGTGGCTTTATCTGAAAAATAGGCAGCTAGTTTGAGGTGTCGACATAAAATTTGATGATTGACAAGATCAAAGGCCGCAGAGAGATCGAGAAGAAGTAGTAGAGCAAGTTTACCCTTGTCTCGTAAATCTTCGATCTGTGTTTTGAGGTCGATAAGGGCAGTTTCAGTTCTGTGAAGGGGCCGGAACCCAGATTGCCTTAGACCCAGGAGTTTATTGGATTCGAGATAGTCTTGAATCTGAGGGTATACAGCTTGGTCGAGGATTTTTAGTAAGAACGGCACAGTGGTGATGGGCCTGTAGTTCGTAGGTATATTGGCATCTAGAGTTGTTTTTTTTAGGAGCGGGATAACCCAGGCATCCTTCAAATTGTCCTGTACAATCCCAGTGCTGAAAGAGGAATTGATGAGAGTGGTGATGAATAGAGCTAGCTCGTGGGCCTGCTTCCTTGATGATGGGCGCTGGGCAGAGGTCCCCTTGGCAGTTAGAAGGTTTAAGGCTATTAATAATATTTTCCACTTCAGTAATAGATAATGGTGAGAAGCTGAACGGGTTCAATGAGTCTGGGATAGAGTTGTTTAAAGTTGGGAGAGGGTTGGGTTGCAAATTAGATTGTAGATAAGTCTGTTTGTAGTTAATTTTGACTTGGAGCGTAGCTATCTTAACAAGGAGTGCATTTTGGATATTAGTGCACCAGGTGCTATCTTTGATGGAGGTGTCCGGTGCAGTGACAGGGGTTTCCAGTTCTTTCAAGATTCTGAAGAGCTCTTTAGTATTAGAATTGGCTTGCTCAATGCGTTTGTTTTAAGAGTCTTTTTTAGCCTGGAGTATGGCTTCCTTATAATTTAACGTGGCTACGATGATACTAGATTTATTAGCTTCTGACGGGTTACTCTTCCAGTGTGATTTAGCGATCCTTTTTTCTTTATGAAGAATTCTTAGTTGGGGGGTAAACCAGGAGTTGAGATGAGCTCGTGGTTTAGATTTTCTCAATTTGGATGGGACAATGAGGTCGAGGGCTTTGAGCATAGTATGGTTGAATGTGTCGACTAGGACAGTAGGTTCTGTGCTTAGTAGCGCTTGTTCATTCAGGACTCGGAGGATGACAGGGAGTAATTTGTCACAGGTAATGTCGCACTTATTTCGTGTGGGAATAGCAGGTGCGACGTCTGGAGTAGAGCTGATGGTTGTGGCGGGAATGTTGAAGGGAATCAAGTGGTGGTCAGTCCAGGCACAAGGTTGGTTAGCTGCCACATTAATTCCACAATTGAGGTCAGCAATCCAGTCAAGGATTCTACCTTTGGAGTGTGTGGAAGTGTTGATATGCTAGGTAAAGCCTGAGTTAGTAAGCAGGTTATCAATTGTCAAGGCAGCCGTGTCATTGGGGTCAGCTAGTCCCAGGTTAAAGTCACCTAGTACAATAATTCTGGAGTTGATTTTGGTGTTGTCGGCCAGGATGTTTGAGAGGTCTTCAGCGGAGGTGGTTAGTGGCCCTGGAGGCCTGTAGAGTAGGTGAAGTGGGATGGTGTGGTTAGGGGTGAGGGAGAATTTGGCTGTTAGGGCTTCCATAGAAAAGATTTGATGAACAGTGGAGAGGCGGAGGTTGAGGGAGTTTTTGTGGATGATGGCGATACCGCCACCTTTAGATTGGCTAGTATTGCGGTCACGTCTGATGATATTATAGCCTGTTGGAATGGCTAGCGAGAGTAGAGGTCCAGAGGCTGCCTGAAGCCAGGTTTCCGTGATGGCCATAAAGTCCAGGTCATGAGTTAGGATAAGGTGCGCCTCTGAAGCATGGGCTGTGAGAGATCTAGCACTAATTAATGCCCCTTTGATAGTGTTCACAACGGGGTTAATAAGTTGGGAAGACGGTGTGTGTGGAGAGGACGCAATTCTGGTGACAGGTTGTGGGTGTTTCTTTTGATGGAGGGAAGTCAGATGGTGGTAGGAAACGTGAGTGAGTCTAGTGCCAAGTCTGGCATTTCTCAAGGCAAGTGAGCAAGGTTGGATAGGAGTGGGTTTAGATGCGAAATGTTGGAGCCATAGGGCTGGGTTATTGAGATAGGGTTTGGTGTTGTGGGTAGACAAGGGCATGGTTGTAATGTTATGGTGTTGTAAGTGTGGTAACAAAATCGTGGTGTGTTTGAATGTGGGCACTAGGTGGATGGTAAAGCAGAGTGTGCTCACCAGGGCTAGAGCAAGTAACTTTTGGAGAGGAGACTTGAAGGACTGAGAGACGGATGGGGGCTGGTGCATGGTGGCAGAAATTCACCAGGGCTAGCAGGCAATTGCAGTCATTAAGTGCAAGGGGGCATTATTGTGTGGTAATAAGTAAGTCAAGCACTCATTAAAGCGGCGTGGCTGAGTAGGAGCGTGGCTAGAATAAGTAAAAATCAGGTAGGGGTACATTCCATGCAATCAGTGTGAGAGTGCAGCAAAGGCAATTGTGGAGGTAGGTTAATACAGGCATACAAAGGCACAACTCAGAGGCATATTCAAATAGATAGGCTAGATAAGTACTTCAGGCGAAAGACAGCAACAGGGTGCGTACATAGGTGCGAGCAGCAGCGCAGACTGAGGAAGGTGCATAGTACAATAGAGAGATAATATCACAGATGAATTAGGGCAACGCAAATGCTAAGCTACATTTTGTTAGGGTCAGTAGGGGTGCATGTATAGGGGCCAACAGTTTGGTATGTTGAGAGACATAGTATACAGACAGGCAGGCTAGGGCACTTGATATCGACAGCAATGGTACCAGCGGGGTGGCTTTAGAAGCCTAGATGGTTAGCTGTTAACATACCATGGGGGGGGCATGTAAGATAGTTCAGGCTCGCAGGGGGTGTGGGTCATGGACGAGTGGCCGTGATAAAAAGGTACAATAATGTTTTTGAGCTTCTGAAAACAGAAGTTCCTTCGCAAGCAGGTATACTTGTAGAATTGACCCGGGAAGTCGGAGCTTGCGAATCATCAATGGTAGGCTTGTCCACCCTAATCAATTCATCTCTCCTGCAGGAGCTGAAAAACATGTCCACAGAAAATAAGGATCATCTTTCACTATCCATGGATTTGAAATCACATTTCACTGGTCTTGAAAACGATCTTCAACAAATGAAAGGAGACTTCAATTTGCTCAGAACTGAAGGGGTGCATAATGGCAGAAGAGAATGCATATGCTCAAAACCAATCACACAGGATGTTGACCAACACTACCTAGACTATACTCCCCTGTCTCAGTCAACTCTGGAAGAATTTATCAGGTTGGCTCAAACTGGGGAGGCACTTTCCGAGCCTGAGCTACCAGCAAAGGAAAATAGTCCTAACTTGGGCGAACCGGAGAGTGGAAAGCTGTGTGAACATTGTTGCAGCGGGATAGATCTGTCTGTCTCTTTGAGGCCTAAGTCTGTCGATCAAAATAACGCTCATGCTGAGATGGAAGGGGCGAGGATGGAAGGGGCCAAGAAGCTATGAAAAAGGAAAAAATCCACAACACCAAGGCAAAAACAAAGCCAACCAGTCGAAGAACCAATAGGACTGACTCAAAAAACAAAGAACTAGAAACAATCAAAACAAAAGAAACCGGGAAAGAGACAATTCTTCAATTCCCTAAAAAAGGTGGTTGGCAGTTGACCAAGTGAAAGTACTGAACCACTCATTTACTCAGCAAGTTGACATACGTTTTTTGAAAGATGTCCAAGGGGATAAAAATGGTACCACGCCTATGGACTTGGAAAACAATCCTGTGGGTGGGCCGGTCATCACAAAAATTAGTGTCAGCCTACAAACGGTTAATCCTACAGATGGCAACATAAAACCGGTATGGTTAGCACCAATCTTTCTCAAAACAAAGAAGGACAATGTACCGCCCCAGGTTCAAGGAGACAGGAATACAAGCATAGTCAGAAGCATCATATCAGGTGGTCCAAGGGAAGAAGAGTGGCCCGTTGAAAGAACCCGAGACCCCTCATGATAGTGCCAAAGGAGAAAATGCACTAGACACCCAGGACGCTAGCCCCTTTGCTTTACCAACTGTTTGGTTAAGAAAATCTGACACAACAAGGAAAAGCAGCTTTGAATTGTGGGGCTATTTTGGCACTAACTAGACAAATACCAGACTTATTTTTATTGTCATCCCATGATATTGATCATATAAGCTTCCCGTATGAGCAGGTCACTTCAAGTGTGGAAGTAATTATGAAATCTAAAATTGGCGCAAAGGCCCTTCTGAATTCTGTTTCGGGCTTTAAGAAACTGGGCATAGAAGTCTTACATTTCCTACCTAAGAACCTAGACGACAAAAAAATAAAATGGTGGGAATCACAATATGGTCAAAGGTTACAGGAGGGAGGGGGCTAAGGAAGGCCAGAATGAAAGAAGTGAGCCTAAACTTAGGGATGCCAGAGGGACTGCGGAGAAAGACCATATAGGTAATAAGGGAGGAGACAGAAACAGTGGGGACTGCTCCCGGAAATTCTCAGGAAAACTCCCTTTAGTTGACACTCAGTTGAAGTTTCCTTGCTGGAATACGCAAGGCTCCAGTTCATTTAGAGGGAGGAAATTAAGAACTTCATAGTCAAGGGGCATGACTTAATTCTACACAAAGAAACTTGGCTGCAAGAGATCTTTGTATTGGATGAATTGACAATTGTCCACCAAGCAGCTGAACATTTTAATGGGGTAAAACCTTCGGGGGGCTATTGGTGGCCACTCGAAATCACTGGATTAATTCCTATGAACAACTGACTTTGGAAAGATTAGGGATCCTTACTGTAAGGATTTCATTCAAAGACAAGGTCAATCTAGGATCAATGGCAGTGATTAATATCTATTGGAGCCTGGCACATTCTGACCTGGAAATCTTTCTGATGGATCTGGCAGAAGTTCTAATGAACGTAAAGATCCACTTTCTTGGTGATAACATTCTGGTAGCAGGTGATTTGAATGCCTACTGCCTGAATGTAGGCCGAGTAAGAACAGTCAACAAAAAGACCAGCATAAATGGAACTAGTCTTCAAAGAGTGGAATCTATGCATTGCTAATCTATCTATTGCAGGAGACTTACCTCCGAGAACAACATGGAGGAGTGGTATGTCGAGTTTTATAATTGACTACCTGGTCCTGTCACCTAATCACCATTGTAGATGTAAAAGCATGGTGATGAAGGATATGGGGATGAGTGACAATATCCCCATTCAAGCATATTTTGACATCAGCCGAGGTGGGAATGAAGAAATGCTATACACACAGGACCTGTCCATAAACAAGGCAGCAACTGGGTGGTCAAATTTGAGAAATATGGGGGTTGCGGGGTCTTGAATCATAAGGTGGGTGAACTCATAAGTAAAGGCAATGGGCAGTCCTTTAATGATCTATGTAATCTGATGGGCTTCCTAGATTTCATTTGTGACTGGCCTTAAGCCTAAGAATCACCAACATAGCTTTGACCAAGAAGGAATTAAGAAGATAACTTCGACGCTGGGCATCCAAAGTTCCTCATATAGAGACATATCTTCATATTAAGAAAAATCTCTGTAATAATAACTGCAGCTGTTCTAAACATAAAAGGTAAGAGAAACTGCATAGATGGGCTGAAAATGCTGAACGCCATAACTAAATCTAACTCCAAGAACTTTTGGAGTATAATCCATTCTCAGGCATCTGACCAAATATCAGTCCAGTCGAATGTCATTCTGGAAAAGGATTGAAGAAAATCTTTCCAGGCAGTCTTTGAAGAAAGGAAGCCAATTAGCTGTGAAATAAGGCCAAATGTAAAATGGGACATCCTCTGAACAGACAATAGAGGACCTGATTCGCACATCATCTAGATCTCGAGCGGTAGGTCCAAATGGTCTTACCAATGAAATTAAAAATCATCAATGAGTGCATGGACCTCTATCCTGTTCAATCTATTTAAAAACATCATGGAGATAAAGATGTGCCCAACTACATGGAATGAAGCAATAGTAATTTCAATCCATAAAAAGGGGGACCGGATGGATCCTTCAAATTACCGTCCAATCGCCCGTTTGGATAGATTTTGCTTTGGAGAGCAAAATCTTCTCGAGATTGATCTTGAAAGAATTGGAAGACTGGACGGACCGATCTAAGATCATCTCGAAATTCCAAACAGGTTTTCATAAAGGGCTGTCAACCTCATTGAACGGCCTTATATTAAATAAACTAACCCCGAGTAAGAAGGAGGACCCTCCTCTTTACAGTGTGTGGTTTGACCTATCGAGGGCATTTGACACCATAAATAGAGGCAATTTATGGGGGAAGCTGAAAAACTGGGGAATCCTGGATGGCCTTCTCTCGATCCTAATTTACGTTCACAACAGCACATCTATACAAGTGAGATTGGACCTTCACCTGTCTCGTCCCATAAGAACAGAGAAAGGTTTAAGACAAGGATGTATAGTAGCCGCTTGTCTTTTTAACCTCTTTGTGGCCGATCTCTGGGACTACATCAAATTGTGTGCTTTAGTCGCTCCGACAGTGGGGGCAACAAAGGTGAATGGTCTGGCCTACGCAGATGATGTAGTCCTATTGGAGCACACACCCGTAGGCCTACAACGCCTGATAACAGCATATGGCAACTATGCTCGGGCCAACGACCTGATGATCAATTAAAAAAATGACCTTTGTCATGTAATGCAATCACCTAAAAAGAACAAAGAAAGTCAACTTTAGGTGGGAAATAGATTCACAGAGCCTCCCAGTAGTGAAGGAAATTAAGTACCTCGGCTTCATCATAAGAGCGAGTCCTTCCTTAAAAAATTCAGAGTTGGTAATAGAGGGTCAACTAATATCCCAAATGAAAAATATTTTACACCTATATTTTACAACTATACTGTAGATTCACTCTGCTCCTTATAAGGGAAAAGTGATCCCGGCCTTGATGTATGGCATCGAGATTGATAACCTGGCTAGTAAAATCAATTGGGTCAGAATGGAAGGCCTCATTTGGAAAAGGGTACTGAAACTTCCCATGTCACTTCCCATAGTACGGCTACGCTATGAATTGGGCCTACAATCACTACAATCTCATATGGTATGGCGAAGGGTTATGCTATATGGCTCCATTATAAATCCCAAAAATAATGCCTTGTGGGAGGATGTTGGGCTTCTCTTAAAGAAGGGTGGCAACACATTCCTTACAGTATTAAAGGACAAAGTTACTAAAATGCTGTTCATTTGTGAATTGCCAGAAAAGATGCTGGTAGAGAATCGCTTAAGGATAAAAAAAAAACACTGAGGCAGTACGATTGGACTATGACAAGGAATAGTTTTTCTGGAATTAAATTCTTCAGGAACTTTCCTATTTGTGATAAACCCAGAGACTTTGTGCTACCTTATGTTAGGCGATGTCCTGATCCCATGTGCCGCGCAGAATTCTTCAGATTTCGCTTGAACCTCTTCAACACAAGAGAACTCAGAAGAATTAGGAATAAAGGAATGGAAAGGGAGGGTTTATGCAATCTCTGTAATTGTGAAGTCCAACTCAGTGAAGTCCATTTCATGGGTGACCACTAATAAGGAAAGAGTGAAACATTTCTCCTGTTTTGTACATACTACCTATTGGATGGATACAGAAGAATTCTGGAACAGAATATCAGCTGGGAGGGAAACCTTCCTTTCCTTTGAAGTTATAAGATTGTTGAATGAATGAAAACCTTTTATTGAATAATACTTTTGGGTAGGCATTTCCAGCTGAGGTGCAGGTTTTTCTTTCCTTTTTCTTTACATTTTCTTCTTTCTCTTTTTTGGATTATTCTACTGATGACATGATCTTATGGGCTTTTTCTTTCTTTTTTAGTCTCTCGTTAAGTATGCGTATTTTATGCATTTCATACATTTTCTACTATTAATTGTCAAAAGTCTTTTTGTTGACTAAACACAAACAAAAAAATAAAACATTAAAAATAAAAAAATAACCTGACTATATACCCCCCCCAACATGGCGACAATATGGTGACCAGACCTATGTTGGCTACCCTGCGCCCCCTTATCAACCACCCAACAACACAGGCCCTCTCATAGCATAGTATAGAAAAGTTCTTAAAGAGCCGGGGCTTAAAATACAAATGTTCTCTGCCCTTCACTCTATCATAAAAGTGCATACACACTTTCCAAAATTGCTGATAACTTCAGTTTGACAAAGCATATATCTTTTCCATAGCCACAATGCTCCTCAATTTTACCCATCATAGTGCTTCTATGGGCTCTTTCTTGGTTTTCAAGCCGTGAGCAAGAACTATTCTCGTTGGCGTCAACTGATGAGTGAGCAGAACCACTGTAGACTCACTTGCTGGGTAACTTTCCTCAGCCACCGCCCCCCATCAGCCTAACCACTGCATCCACCGTGAGCATAACCCCTGTAATCTCCCTAATGTATCCCAGAATTTCTTTCCAATATGTTTGTGCCTGTGGCCAGGACTACAACAATGACCTAAATCCCTGGGACCTCTGCATTGCCTCCAACACAGCAGAGACGCAACACCAGTGATCCTATGAATGCGTTGAGGCATTAAATACCACCTAACACAGATCTTCTAAACAGATTCTTTAATGGTGGTACATCCAGAGGACTTGTGCGCCCTTGCTCCATATCTGTCCTAATTCCTTAACATAGATAGTCACCCCCAATTCCTTTTTCCCACCCCTCCACATAGGACAGCCTTTCCTCCATAGTGAGACCGTCCAGACTTCAGCAATTTATTTATGCATGAGAGCCCTTTAAAAAAAAAAAAAAGAAACTTCCTGCATCAAGAGTTCCAAACCACCAGGTTCCCATGTCCCTGCCGCCCCAACGCTTGCATTAGTTATCCAATGCCTCATTTATATATACTGAAAATGCTCCTGTTCCCCGATGTCAAACTGGGATTTGCATTGTTCAAAGAAGAGAGGCACCCCAACCCTAAGTCTTCCAGCTGTGCCAGAAATTTCCAGCTCTCCCAGGCCTAAGCTCTGATGAATTAAAGCTGACCGTGGATAGCAGACCCAGCCCCACCGCCAATCCCTTCATCTGTAGGGTTCTATTCCAGGGAGCATTTGGTTCAGTTCAGCAGAATCCCTACTGCTTCTCTGGCCTCCTCACCCGAAAACGGGAGCATCGCCAATGGGATATCTGTTCCCCCTGGCTCCACCTCACACCATTCTTCCCCAGAGGGTTCACCGACCATTCCAACATCAAAGAGAGTTGGGCCGCTATCAAGTATCTTCGGACCTCTGGGTCCCTCAAGCCACCTGTTAGGCAAGATTTGGTGCAGAACCCTTTGGGTACACTACAACAACCTTGACCTCCTGGCACTAGGAACCCAACCTTTGGTATAAGTATGTACTACACAGGTTGGTAGTGTGGTTGAGAAGCCAGGCTTATCGCAAGAGGGGTCAATGTGAGCAGTAGGGTTGTTACACAGAGATTCACAGTGGCAAGTATCCAATATAACTCTTACACTCAAGGTTTCGTGATTAAACAATTATTAATTTATTTAACAGTCAGTTTGAATAAGCCTTCTTCAGAAGGGCAACATAATAGTAACACACAAATACACTCCAAAATACACTCTTATCAGTTTCTCTAAATCAGCAAATACCCATTGGGGATGGCACACAGACACTTCCTATACCCTCTGGTGACTTAAATAGCTAGGGCACTGTGGACATTAATATATCACTGGTACATTTAGAGCAATATGAGATTGGTGTCAAAGAAAAGGGTTATTAGAATAAGACACGAGATCACACAAATATTCAGAATAAGACATGAGATCTCACAAATATTCTGAAGCACGTAAGTACTTTTGAACACCCCCACCCCCAAACAAAAGTCTAGGTGAGCTGAAGCACTTCTTGCAGGAAAGTAAAAGTCTTGCACAATGTTTTAGAAGTCTTTGTAGAAAAGTAGAATCAATGTAGGACCACAAGCTGTTAGGCTTGTGAGGTGTAGAAGATGCAAGCAACGCTACAGAAGCAACCAAGACAAGTCTCAACTGAGAACAAGTAAAGCAACACAACAAGAGGTAAATTCTCTTAGACTGTACAGTACCTTTGGTTAGAAGAAATGGTTCCAGCAGGCTTCAGTTCCTGTGCATCTCTGCAGATCCTCGCGTCTCAGCAAATAGCACCACCGCCGTTCTCGACTACCACTTCAGACTTTCCTTGCATCTGGGGTTCAGTACTTTATTGAGGTGGCTCAGGCTTGGTCAGTCTTGCTTCCTGGGACACCGGAGGATCTTCCAGCAGCTCGGGTCCGACTTAAAAGTGATGTACTCCAATCTGGTGTTCCTCTACCTGGCACTTCGGTTCCTGCAGCAGCAAGGAAGTACAGCCAGCTCTGAGAGGATGTCCAAACAAGTTTATTTTGGAGTTGATTGGTCCCACCAACTCAAGGGGAGAAGTCATCCTTGCAGAGTCTGGCGGTAACCGTTAAATGCGGCGGTAGCGCTATTACCGCCGCATTTAAGGGTCTGCCAGATCATGGCCTTGGCGGATTTCCCCCCAGCTTTTAGCTGGGGGGACATCTGCAGCAAATTTGCAGATTTTCGGTGCTATTACCGCCGGCGGAAAATCGACTGGCAGTAATAGTGCAAATTTTCCCTATTGGGCCCAATGGGGAATGAGGAATTCCCGAATGGGCCCAATGGGGAATGGGCACTAACCGTTCCGACAAACCCGTGATCGGGCGCTAATAGCGCCGGGGGTTTGGTGGTAGGGCTAATAGCACCAGCGGTAATAGCGCCAGCATTACCGCCCAACTCGTGATGAGGCCCAGTGTGTGCTGGGTCTAGAAAGTTACATTTACATTTGTAAGTAAAGTCAATTTCACTTCACTGCTCTTGGAAACAGTTGCTTATCCAAGAGTCCAAGAGAAGGTATGTAAACTTTTGGGAAATCTGAAAGACTTACCTGTGACACTGCACTGAAGGTGCTGTGTGCCACAATGTAAAAAGATGATGCCTATGGAGTTTGTCAGACTCCAAAACCAAAAGAAACACCGTGTTCAAATTACAGAAAAATACATGAGAGAGTGGGAAAAAGGTCTCACTCTCTCCAGGTTAAAATTAAAAAGTCACAGAGGCCAGCAAAGGTGGTGGGGGTCTCTAAGGTAGAGAGGAATTAGCACATTTCTTTTTTTTTTTTTAACTTTGTTTATTAGTGGCTACATAGAGATACACCACACCTTTCCACATTGCACCATATACAATCAAGATATATACATTTTACAGTCATTGTAGTCATATACAGTTACATGGATTCATCATCATCAGAGGTCATATCACATAAATAAACTCGAAATGGGCCCCATATGTCTTTGGCATGCAGGTCGGAGGTTGGGTCAGGACATATTGTTCTTCAGTTTCATTTACATACGTGAGCTCACAAAGAAATTGGTTCATGCTAGGTGGGGCTGCATTTTTCCATTTTTGTAGGATGCATTTTTTGGCTACTGCGCAAGTGATGTTAAATAGTCTTCTAGTTTTTTCAGAACATTTGCCTATGTCCCCAGATATTTTTGGGGCGTCAGAACCGAGGGGATCTGTGTAATTTCCTCCAACATCGCTGCCACCTCTTTCCAGAAGCCCACCACCACCCGACATTCCCAATAGTGTCCTGCCTGTGGCATATTGCACTTGGGGCATGTATCTGAGGCCTCCCGGGTAAATTTTGCTATTTTAGTCGGTGTGTAGTCCAGTCTATTCAGCATTTTGAATTGGATTAGCCGCAGACCAGAATTTAGGGAAACCTTCTTAGTGAGTGAACAGTATCTGGTCCATTTTTCTTCATCAAAGGGTGTCTGTAAGTCCCTTTCCCATTTCTCTTTGATTTGGTTGACAGTGGGGGCGTGGGCCTGCACTGCAGTGTATAGTCTGGAAATTCCTAGGCCCTCCGTGGCGGTTACAAGCTGTAAGCACGGATGTGGCTGGGGTTCGTCTGGGAATAGCGGCCATTTTTTCTGAAATGCCGACCTCATACGGTAGTATTGAAGAGTTCTAAGTGGCCCGCCTACCAAAGCTCTCACCGGTTCCCCCAGGGTCACAAATTTACCATCAATAAACATGTCCCTTATTTTCATTTCGTAATTAGGGTCCCAGGATTCCTGTATTGTACTGTCATGTGTGGGGGGTATACCCGGATAATTCCATAAAGGTATCTCTCGGTTGTAGGGCATTGTCACCTTCAGTCTCTTGTATATGGCCTCCGATGCTTTAACCATACAACTGACCGGATTGTACTCACACCTGTCCTTGTATTGCGTGTCGAAGATGACTGATTGTATATCTGTGGAGTGTGTGGTGTATTCTTCTATCCATACATGGGGTGTCTTGTGTGTTGTCTTTTACCAAAATTTTGCAAATTGTGCTTGTGCAACATAATAATATAGCTCGAAATCTGGGGCCGCTATACCGCCAGTTGAGTATGATTCGATCATTTTCCCAGCTTATCCTAGCTGTCCTCCCATTCCATAGGAATGTCACAACTATGGATCGGAGTTTAGTGAAGAAAGACCTGCCCGGCCATATGGGAATGTTAATGAAGAAGCAGAGCAGCTTGGGTAGGATTATCATTTTAAGGACAGCGACTCTGCCGTATAGAGATATCGGAAGATGCCCCCACACCTGAAGTTTTGTAGTAATGGTCTGCAATGTGGCCTCATAGTTGTCCGAGTATAATGTGTGCCTATCTCTAGATACCAGTATCCACAGATATCTGATATGGTGTTCTGACCATTTGAGTCCGTTTAGTCTGTCGAGGCATTTGGTGGCCTGTGTGAGTGGGAACATTTCGGACTTGGCTCTGTTCACTGTATACCCTGAATAAGTTGCAAAGTCTTGTATTTCCGCCATTATGGGTGCAATATTTTTCTCCGGTTCACGGATATACAACAACGTGTCATCGGCGTACAGTGATAGCAATTGAATGGGCCCCTTCATTTTTATGCATTTATCAGCATATCTCAATCTCACCGCAGCTGCCATCGGCTCTATAGCCAGCGCAAATAGCAGGGGCGAGAACGGACACCCTTGCCTAGTGCAGAGTTCAGAGATGGATCTATTAGTTGGAATTAGCACATTTCTGAGAATTCTTCCTAACACAACCCCTCCGAGGGGAACTGGTAAGCACCCTGCGTGCTACCCTAGGCAGTCTCCTATTCCAAATGAAAGCAAAGATTTGTTTGCAATTTCTAGGTCATCAAAGATGGGATTCTGATTGGGAGGGACCGAAACACATACAGTAGTCTAGGGAGTAACGTCATTTTGACAGCATCAATTTGCACTGACCTTGACAACTCCTGCATATCCCATCATTTGAGATCCTCCATTAATTTATTCCATAAGGGTGAGATATTAGATTTATACAGATCTCTATAGTCAGATGTCAGCTGAACTCCAAAATACTCTGCACTCTCCCGTGCCCATATCAAGAGATACCTATTGCTCCGCTGCCTCACCTCTTTCGGGTTCTCCAACATTAAGAGTTTTTGACTTGACATAATGTATCCCCAATCTGGAGACCCCCTGAAAACCCTGTAAGAAATCCATGACCCCAGGGAGTGATCTGTTGGTGTTGTGAAGGAACAACAGAATATCGTCCACATATAATGCAATCTTATGAGCTTTCCCTCTGCATTGAATCCCCCCCACCTGTGGGTCTTGTCTAATCATATTCACGAGAAGCTCCATAGCCATTGCAAAGACTAAGGGGGAGAGTGGGCATCCCTGCCGTGTGCTTCTCTTATTGTTGATCTTGGTCGAAAGGTTCCCGTTCACATTCATTCGCATACTAGGAATTTGAAAGTTTGCCAGGACCCCAGACATGAACCCAGGGCCATACCAAACTCCCCCAGCATATATGCCTCAAATAGCCCCACTCCATACAGTCAATTGCTCGCCTTGCATCAAAAGTCACAATCCCCATAGATTGTCCCGTTCGCTTTGCACAACTGATAAGACTCACTGCCCTTCAAATATTATCGCGCACATTCCGCCCCTCTAAGAAACCGGACTGATCCTTATGAATGATTTTAAGGAGAACCAGCATCAGACGGGTCGCTATTATTGTTACATAAATCTCGGTGTCCTCCATGTGTGCACTAATCACTAGGCCCCGTAGAACCAATTTGTTCAATCGCCATTGTATGTGCTTTTTCAGCACTGACCCCTCCACCACACTTCGAAGTATTCCCAGTGTGTGATTAGGCAAGTGACATAGCCCAACTACCATCTCTGAAACCTTAGGAACTGAAGTCACTGAAACAATGATCATGCCAATCCAGGGATACCATCCAGGTACTGCAGAGAAGCAAGTGTATTCCCTCTCCTCCTGCCTGAAAAGCCTCCATGTCTCGATTAGCCCCAATTCCCTCAATAACCGTGTTAGTTCTTGCTGATTTCCTGTGGGCAGAAGAGTCTTATCAACTGCTGAGTTCATCACGCAGTTAACATCCCCTCTAATAACCACCTGCTCCTACTGCCGAGTTCATCACGCAGTTAACATCCCCTCCAATAACCACCTGCTCCTACTGCCGAGTTCATCACGCAGTTAACATCCCCTCCAATAACCACCTGCCCCTCACAGAGCCATTCAACCTAGACAAGAGTGACCTAATGTAGTGGTCCTGTTGCTCATTGGGGGTGTATGCAGCAACCATAGTATAAATCCCCTTGCCCAAGTGCCCCTTAATGACCAGAAATCTCCCTCTGGGTCCCTGTACATCGATGCTTAGTGAACTAGACCCCTTTCACTATGAGTATCGCCACTCCTCTTTTCTTGTGACCACAGGACATGAAGAATTGCTGCAGAAAAGTACAGTTATGCATCCTACACTTATCCACCGGTGGCAGATGCATTTCTTGCAGGAATACCACTGAAGCCTTCATCTCACCCAACCTCTGAACTATGGAACACCTTTTTGGGGGTAATTGAGAGCCCTAACATTCAGGGAGATAAAGCCCAGCTCACCTGCCATCATCCAAAACCTCCTGTGTCCCTAAGTGGAACTGACTACTATGAACTGTGAATCCCTGCCCTCAATCTACCACCTCCATGTGTCTCCACCCTGCTTAGCCAAACAACCACTCCCTCACCCTCTTCCCTTCCCCAAGGTGTAATAGCTGCAAACTCTTCTACCTGTCTCCCCTCCCCACCCAACTCTCCCATTGCAGGAAAACGAAATCCCCCAACAATCCTCACCATATTAACCCAGAGAGGCTCCCATCTCCCTTCCTCTCTACTAACAATGATCATTGACATACAACCAGAGGGTCAGTCTCGAGATCCCATCCTGGTATACCCCGCACCGCCCACACATCATCCCTGAAGCATAAGCTTATTTTTGCCACTTAAAACGCTCTATGCCATCCCTTTCCCACCTCCATTAGTAGTCCCCCCCTCCAGACAACCTGTACCATGCCTTGAAAAAATCCCCCCCAACCGTCATCCCAGTGACATACTTCCCCAAGGAGACAAATAACCCCACATTATCCAGGTTGCACATCTGAACAGTTGTCAGCCCCCTGGGGCTGAACCTCCCACAACTCCGACTTTCCCTCTTCCTCCTCCTCCTCACCTGACAAATAGTCCAGAACTGAAGAAATCTGCGGTCGGCGGGCTCGATAATCCTGCTTCTTCTTCTTCTCTTTTTTTTCTGAGTAAGAGTCTCTCTCCCGGAAGGAAGCCACAGTGCTATGCTGTTAACTAGCACCGCCTGTGGCCCCTCTCCCGAAAGGGACGGGAAGGGGAAAAAGCCTGCAGGGCACAAAAAACCCCAACTGTAGGTAAGCAGCAGCTGATGTCCGTTCTGGAGGATGCAGAGCGGAATGTGGACTCCAAGGATGCCGTGGACAGGGCCAGGAGCCAGCGGAGTGTTGACACCAGGTAAGAGAACCAACCAAAAGCTCCGGAGAGCAAACGGGGAAAGAGGTATGGAAACCAAGCGCGGAAGTACGGGAACAGAGCGAGGGAAAGAGGCGGGGTAGAGACCCCAGAGAAAGAGAAAGTATTTCGTAGCGGTGCCTAGAGGAGGCAGTACCCAGAGGGAAAGCACAGGAAAAGAGATAAACTAGCGTTGTAGCAACCGAGAGAGAGCAGCCGCAGGGAGTCTGACCGAAGCGGGTTGCAACGCACAGTGAACAGGGAGGGCGTGGCTAATAAGCCTCCCTGTCCGCTGTTGCCGCAACGCTAGACCGCTGCCGTCAACGTCGGAGAAACGTGACGGTCAATTCAATGGCGGCCTGCAAGCCGCAATCTGGACCACAGGGTCCACGGAAGGCGGTGGCGCGTGACAGTATGCCCCCCCAATACTGCACCCCCCCGTTTGCCAGGGTGCACCCTATGGAACCTCCTGAGCAAAACCGGGGCTTTGAGATGTGAAATGGGTTCCCTAAGAAACACACTAGCCATCTCAGCCGCAGTGGGCAATCCGGGAAGAGGAGAGAAATGTGCCAGTTTGGACATGGAATCGATGGTCACCATGATGCAGGTACAGGCTTGAGAAACCGGCAAGTCCACTATGAAATCAGTGGAGATATGGCTCCACGGACGCAGGGGTACTGAACCCTGTTCGAGTAAACCCAAAGGTTTGGTGGTACGATATTTACTGCTATTACAGATGTTGCAGGATTGTATACATTTCTTGACCTCAGCTTGAATCCCTGGCCAATAGAAATATCTCTTAATCAGTTCCACCGTGTTGGATTGTCCTCTATGGCCGGCCGTCTTGTGATCATGGCACCACTTCACAACCTGATGTCGGAGGGCGGAAGAGGGTATGAAGAGTCGATGATCGTGAAACAAGAGTCCATCTTTTTCCATGAATCTTTCCTTTACTTCACTGTGTTCAGACAGAACGGTAGCTTCTTTAACTTGCTGGAGGAAACTGGCCGCCTGGATGAACACCCGATTCCTGGGAAAGAGTCTTTCTGGTGGCTGAAGTCTGGAACCTTCCGACACCTCCTTCCGGGGTAATGCATCTGCTAGTAGATTCTGGGAACCAGGGATATAGGTAATCCGAAAATCATACTGGGCAAAGAAATGTGCCCATCGGGCCTGGCGAGAATTGACACCATCCATGTTCTGGAGCACCTGCAGATTTTTGTGGTCAGTGCGGATGGTGAATGGACAACTACCTCCTTGTAGTAGATGACTCCATTCTTCACATGCCAGTTTCATGGCCAGAAGCTCTCGCTCGATCACAGAGTAGTTCCGTTGACTCGGGGTGAGGGTCCGTGACAAATAAGCAATGGGGTGTTCTTCCCCGTCCTGTTCCTGCAGTAATACGGCACCTATCGCAGCTGCCGAAGCATCTGTCTAAAGTATGAATGGTTTACTTTGGTCTGGATGGCACGAAATGGGAGCTTTGCAAAACAGTTCCTTTAGATTAATGAAATTCTCTTCTGCCTTGGAATCCCAAAATAATGGCAGGGAAGTCTTCTTTAATAGACGAGTAATGGGTAGCACTACCTCAGAGAAAGAGGGAATGAAGCGTCTGTAAAAATTCGCCACTCCAAGGAATTTCTGTACTTCCTTGACTGATCTGGGAGAATGCCAACTCAGGATCGCCTCCACCTTAGTCTTATCCATGAGGATACCCTGGAGAGACAGAACGTATCCTAGATAAGGTACTGAGCTGACCCCAAACTCGCATTTCTCTCTCTTTACCAAGAGTTTGTGTTCCTTAAGCCGATTCAGAACTTCAGTAAGATGAATCTGATGTTGCTCAGGGTCCTTAGAAAATATCAAGATATCATCCAAATAGACAATAACAGACACAAACATGAGATCTGAGAATATCCGGTCCATGAACCTCTGAAAAACTGCAGGTGCGTTGACCAGCCACATGTGGCACATGTGGCATCACATGGTACTCAAATAATCCAAATGGAGTACGGAAAGCCGTTTTCCACTCGTCACCAGCATGGATCCTTAAGAGATGGCAAGCACTGCGAAGGTCCAATTTGGTGAAGATCTTAGCTCCTTGGACTGCCTCCAAAATGTCTGTGATGAGGGACATGGGATAGCGATTCCTGATGGTAACTTTATTTAATCCTCGATAGTCAATACATGGTCGAAGATCTAGGGAATCTTTTTTCGGAATAAAGAACAATGGGGCTCCCGCTGGGGATTTTGACGGGCGGATAAGTCAGTTTTGCAAATTATCATCCAGGTAGGATCTGAGAGCCTTCTTTTCAGATTGAGATAATGAGAATTCGACCAAAGGGGACTAAAGCATTGGGGAGAAGATCAATTGAACAGTCCTCCAGCCTGTGTGGAGGTAATTCAAGGACGTTCCTTTCTGCAAATACCGTCTCATAGGATGAGAGGTCCAATGGAAGGGAGTGTACACCAATCGTGCTTACTGGCGGGGCAGTATGTGCCATGGCCGCCATAAAAAGTAGGTCTTTTAAACATGCCTTTTGACAAAACCCCGAATCAAAACTGATACTGTTAGTAGACCAGTTGATTTGGTGGTTATGTTTGCGTAACCATGTGATCCCTAAGATGAGAGGAAAATGTGCAGCACGAATAATGTCAAACTGAATTGATTCAGAATGCTTTTGAATGGACATCTGTAAGTATTCGGTGGTCTGCGTGATGGGTCCAGAGCTAAGTGGACTACATTCCACTCCTTCCACCTTCTGGTCTTCTTTCCGGTTGATTCTGCGTAGGCCAACCTTGTCTGCCCAAATGGTATCTACAAATTTGCCGGCTCCCCCGCAGTCCAATAGGGCCAAGGCATCAATCTTCTGTTGATCAATCATTAGTAGTACTTTGAGCACCATGAGTCGTGAATCCTCCAACTGATTAGCGGGACCAACGGATAAGGACACATAGGGACTGGCAAATTCCCTCGGATTCCCGTCCCTCCTAGGACCGAGGGTTCTCATTTGCCGACTTGGGATGGAATCTCTGTGCAGTTCTTTACCTGATGTTCGTCAGAACCACAATATGCACATAACCCCAAATCTCTCTGTCTCTTCCTTTCTTCCAAGGACAATGAAGGACGAGTAGTACCGATCTGCATCGGTTCATCTGGGCGTGGAGGAGCTGTGGTGGAGGAAGGAGGAAAACTTGTAGAGAAAGTCGGGTTACGATTCTTCCGTCTTTCCAGTCTTCGCTCATGAAGCCTATGCTCAATCTGGACGGCTGCTGCCAACAATTCGGGGAAAGAGGCTGGTCGAGGAGATCTGGCTAATTCGTCCTTAATGTCTTCTCATAGACCCCTTTGGAATATGACAAACTGAGCTTGCTCTTGCCATCCAGCTTCAATGGCCAGTCGATTGAAGATGGAAATGTAAGTGAGTACGTCTGTCTGGCCTTGGCGCACATCTAACAGATCCTCACCTGCTGAAAAGGTTAGTTCGGGCCTCTCAAAGTTCTATTTCAGCCTTGCAATAAAGGCCTCATAATCTTGCAGTACCAGATCTGCCCCCACCACTAACGGGGTGGCCCAGGCTAAGGCATTTCCGGCCATATCGGAAATCATGAAGTCCACCCAGGCATGACCGGTGGGAAAAGTGTTTGGCCGAAATGCGAAATGGATGCTGCAAGCCTCCAAAAATTCTTTTAATTTCTTGGGTGTGCCGTCGTCCTTCCCTGAAGGTAAAGCCATGGGTGGCAAATCTACCGATCTGGGTTCCCGGGCAGTTATCAGTTGTTTCAGCAGATTGTTTTCAGTCCTCAATGTCTGTACCTCTACAGAAAGGTTGCGTACCTCTGCTGAGAGGCTTTGTACAGCGGTCACCACCTCTTGCAATTGTTCAGTGGTAGCCAACATGGGATCTTGGCGTTGCAAACTGTCAGCCCGCTGGGGCTGAACCTCCCACAACCCCGACTTTCCCTCTTCCTCCTCCTCCTCACTTGACAAATAGTCCAGAACTGAAGAAATCTGCGGTTGGCGGGCTCGATAATCCTGCTTCTTCTTCTTCTCTTTTTTTTCAGAGTAAGAGTCTCTCTCCCGGAAGGAAGCCACAGTGCTATGCTGTTAACTAGCACCGCCTGTGGCCCCTCTCCCGAAAGGGACGGGAAGGGGAAAAAGCCTGCAGGGCACAAAAAACCCCAACTGTAGGTAAGCAGTAGCTGATGTCCGTTCTGGAGGATGCAGAGCGGAATGCGGACACCAAGGATGCCGTGGACAGGGCCAGGAACCAGCGGAGTGTTGACACCAGGTAAGGGAACCAACCAAAAGCTCCGGAGAGCAAACGGGGAAAGAGGTATGGAAACCAAGCGCGGAAGTACGGGAACAGAGCGAGGGAAAGAGGCGGGGTAGAGACCCCAGAGAAAGAGAAAGTATTTCGTAGCGGTGCCTAGAGGAGGCAGTACCCAGAGGGAAAGCACAGGAAAAGAGATAAACTAGCGTTGTAGCAACCGAGAGAGAGGGCAGCCGCAGGGAGGCTGACCAAAGCGGGTTGCAACGCGCAATGAACAGGGAGGGCGTGGCTAATAAGCCTCCCTGTCCGCTGTTGCCGCAACGCTAGACCGCTGCCGTCAACATCAGAGAAACGTGACGGTCAATTCAATGGCGGCCTGCAAGCCGCAATCTGGACCACAGGGTCCACGGAAGGCGGCGGCGCGTGACAACAGTCAAGTGATTTTCGGGACCCGTTCCCCTCTTCCTCTTCCCCTGGGGTACAGTCAACCTCGACACCAACCATACTTGTTAGGGCCCCATTTCGACCTGAGATCCCGCTCATCCTCCGGGGACACATCCTTAGGCCGGGCCTCTTCGTCCAATTCTATTAGCTCTGCAACTTCCTCCTCCTTCATTATGCTGTATGCCTTCCCTTAAACTTCGAATTACAATCTGCATGGGGAGGCCCATCAATATTGCACATCTTTCTCTCTGAGACAGTTTGTAATCATTTGAAGGCTTTTCCTCTTCTGCAGCATGGCTTGTGCCAGGTCTCAAAACAACTCCACTGAGGCATCCTTGAATTGTATCTTTCCTTGTCATCTTGCCATCTTCATGATCTTCTCTTTGAGTTGGTAAAGTTGAACCCTGGTGAGCACAACAGGAAGTAGATGTTTGGCTTGCTGAGATGCCGAGTACACCCGATGTGTACGATCCAAGACTATTAACTCCTCATCCGGCACCCCTAGCACATGGCGGCACTTGGCGGAACAAAGCTGACACAAATTCTTCCAATTCGCCATCAGCTATACGCCTCCGGATACCCCACAACTGGATATTGTTTCATCTTCACCTGTTCTCAGTATCCTCCTGTCTGGCCAAGACATACTCTAGCTGGTGCTCCATGCTCACTAACCTTTCAGTCAACTCCGCCTCTTCATGCCCTTGTTTGCAAAGAGTCAATTGCACTTCCTCCAGGCGTTTCTCCATCTCTATGCTTATCAAGGCCTGCAATGGATTTCCTTAGGGTTGCCGCGCTATCCTTAATCAGAGTAGTTCTGGGCCCGACCTCCTTGTAGGAGCATCCTCTCCTGAAATTGCTGGCATGGGGAGAATTTATCTGAGCTTGCACTTGATTTTCGCTTCCCAGTTTCCTGGAGTTGCATCATTACAGCCTTAATATCCTGGGACAGCAAGCCCTTCTGTTTCGCCTGGGTTTTAGCCATAGCTGCTAATGTACCCAACCTTTATTTTTGCCGTACACATGCTTTATAGCCACACCACAAGGTAGAACTAAGCTTGTGCCCCCTCTTCGCCTATTCCATGTTTCTCGAGTGCGCAATTAGTGGGCCAAGCCATTGTTGGGTTCTACACCGTTGATCAGGTCAAGTAGAATCAGTCCCTTGCACACCAGGCTGCTTCTGCAGGGTTTGTGTCCACTAAAGTTCTCTTCCTCCCGGGCTCATCATACCCCTGCCACCATCAGGCCTCAATCTGTCTCCTCACCTCCGACACCAAGCAGCAGGTGCTCCGCTTGGGGGAGTCCGGTGGTGTGCCGTTCCCCGTCATTGTTCCTTGATCCCTTTAGCAGTCTCAGCCACGGACCACTGCCTGATCAGCTGTGCTTATGCTCCCCAGGTCTGTTCATGCGGACCCGCTCCTCTGCCACTCCACCGCAGCCAGCCGCTGTGTCTATGCCCTCTGCGGGTGTCACCGTCAGAAACTGCTGGCACTGTAACTCTGGAGAGGGCCCTCCCGGTGCAAAGCTGTATGCTTGCTCATGGCACTCCGGTCCACTGAAAGTCTCCTCTCGGGGGACCAGAGTTGATTGGTCACCGCCCCTCAGAGTCGCTTGCTGCTGGGCTCCATTTTGAACACCCCAGGCCGGGGCATGGGTCTGCTCTGGTACACCCTTATGAGGGGGGCCACAAGACCAAATCACACTGTCACTGTATTCCTGGGGGTTCATACGCCGGGTGGTTCCAGCTGCCCCCTATTCACTCATCTTAGTACATGCCATGGGGGTAAAAATCAGGGCTAGGTATGGAGCTCACAGAGGAAAAGTCCCAATGCTTCCCCGCTCGGCCACACTCCCATAAGCAAATATTTTTTATGAAGATCCTAGGATCTGATGGGCTTAATGCACTATTTTATAGAAAGCTTCAAGTAACCCTCATCCCTCACTTTGTATGCCAATATCACAATTTCCAGGAGTCCAGCTCAGTAACCCCCACAATGGGTGCCTCGTCATTATCCCTTATAATGTAATCAGACAAATATGCTCACTATTGTACATCCAGCCACCAGATTACATTTTTAAGTTAAGATGCTTCAAATGAGATTGGAGAATTAGCCATTGATGTTTCACATGTCCAAACAGATTTACAGAAAATCTTGGAAAGAGTATCTGTTGATAAGGAGAAGGTGGAGGAGCTGGGAGGCATGGTAGAACAATTATTTTTTTTTTAGTTTTTTTTTTATTACACACAGATTATATGGTTTTCCTATTTAAAACCTTTAACCTAATATCGTGACCAGTTTTCCGTGGTTTATCTATTGTCTAATATGCGTTATGTGGCTCGCAAGGCTTGGTCTAGTGTTTCTGGGCCTGTTAATGTTTTCCGAGTCTCTTCACACTTTTAAGGCCCGCCAATTTCTTAAGTATTAAAATCACTAGTCTTATGAGTGCTATGTTGGTCTTCAATGTTTCTCCTTCAACGAGAGTCCTCCACCACTCTTCCACGCTCCTTGTCACGAAGCTTCTCAGGACTTCCCCCAAGCACTGCTCCCGGTCTTCCCTTAGTCCAACGCAGTATAGTATAAGATGTTTCAGAGATTCTTTCTCTCCTTTTATCTAGCACATTCTACAATTAAGCACGCAGATGTCCAGGCTAGTTACAATATCAAGAGGACTAGAGAGAAGAATGGATGATGTCGAGAAACGTACTTGAAGGTGCAATATAAAGATGACTGAACTACTGGAAGAAGAGGAGGGCCATGATGCTGTAAAATATCTGGAAAATGTATTGCTAAAAGATGCCTCTAAATTGTCCAATTTCTTCACAGTGGATCCTGTTCATGGGGATCAACAAGGCCCCCTGTGCTTAGTGCTCATCCAGGTATTAATTGCTAAGTTCCTTAATTACATGGATAAAGAAACAATTATGTGATAATCATGAATGCAAAGGCAAGTCACATGTACTGATATTCCATGATTAATATACCCAGAGGTCCAGAAGTTAAGAAACTCTTTCAATCAGTTAAGCAAGTGCATTGTGAACGGAAGATCAAGTAGCTCCTCCCGTGTCCCAGGCATTTTCCATTCCCCCCAACTTGCAAGGGATGCAAGTTGTTTATGCTCATCAATTTGTGCTGGCAGCTACCGGGGATATTATGGATTTGAAGTGGTTTACCATGCTGGTAACCCTCCTCTCAATGTTTGTTTATACTGAGTAATAAAGGGTGAAGTGAGGGTGGGATGTGCAGAAGTCGTCACTTAAACGTATAAGATGTCCAAGCGCACAGTTAACAATGGGAGGCAGCAGACTGATAGCCCATCCCAAGGCTAGGATGGAAATGCATAAAGGGTTTGTTAAGGTTACAATGTCAAGGTACTTTAGAACCAGGGTCACCGGATGATACATGTATTTACGTGAATCTATGATTACACACAGGGCTGGACTGGGAACTAAAAGAGGCCCTGGAAATAATTACTGGGGACCAAAAGAGGCCCTGGAAATAAAGTTCAAAGTGGCCCCAAATGACACATTTTCAGCAAGCCCAATGCTTTTCCCATGAGAACATTTGGAAATACCACAGAAAAGAGGCCCAGGGTGCAGAGGCCCACCGGGAAATCTCCAGAGTTCCGTATAGGCCAGTCCACCCCTGATTACACAGCAGAAATATGAATATTGCATGTTTTGGAATGCCCATGACCTAAATAATTACATAAAGTACTCTAGAGTAGGGCTTTAGTAATGCACATATAGCAATGCTTCAGGAGACTCATTAGTCCTAAGAGGAACTTATCTTCTTAAGTAAAAAGTAGATGGGCCACATTCATGGTTCTTGTTACTCAACATATCTGAGGGAAATGGTGATCTGGGTGGCACATGGCATAGGGTTCCACTGGAGGTCAAGGAAATTATCACGCAATTACTGCAGCAGTAATTGTGCCAAAAATGCCCCATTGAGGCCAATGGAGTCAGAATAAATGGGTATTGGCCCTGCCACTTGCAGGACCATTTATCATCATTTGCTTTGTCACCTTCAAATGCACGATGATTCTGACCTGCACAATGCTTTTTTCGATTACCAAGAGTGTTTGGATCGCTGTACTTTATTTAGATGGAAATCCCATCAATGACACAACTCTGTCATGGCGCCGCGCTAACAGAAATGCGTCAGAATTACTACAATGGTGCCACTAGACGGTGACTGCTACAATTGCGACAACTATGACAGCTATGAGTTGCTTGTCATGATCGTAGGATAAGCTTTGTTGCCTTACAACTACAGTGATCTCCTCTGGAGAACTATAATGGCACTATGCTGGCATGGCTTGGTGGGAAACAGTATTATTTGACCACCATTGAATTACTACAATATCGAAAAGGTAAATAAGAGTGATTTATTTTTCTTATGCATCGTTTTTATTACTAAACAAATACCATTCATGATTCTTGAACTACTGTTGTCATACATTAATGACAACATCGTTATTCACAATTTTACAATGTGAACAAAACTCAATTTACATTAGTACCCGGTAGGGGTGTGGCTTGGTACTCCGAGGAGACTCAGAACGGGGGCATTATCACATGGTCGCCTTCCCCCACCAGATCACTGGTAAGTTAGTGCAGGCTCCCCGCTGCCATCCCTTGCCCATACTCCCAAACCCCTTTTCCATATCTCCTCTCCCACTCAACCCCCCCACACTTACCTGTACTTCTCTGTCCATCTCCTGTGCCGGGAAAACTAGTGTTGGTGCAGCGTCACCGACCCGGCAATGTGCGCCATGGAAAGTCATCCCTTTCCATGGCCGCCATCTTATTTGTTTGTTTTTTTACTTTTGATTGGCCACCATGGAAATGGAGAAGGGACTATGTAGTCCCTTCTTCGGATCCATGGTGGCCATTTTCTTTTATGTGGAGAAACCATTGCGTCCTTTCTCAACTTAAAAAAAACAATTAGTATCTGGTAGCAATATTACCCTTGCAGGGTGGGCATTACCGGGCCTGTTAATGCCCCGAGGCTAGACTGCTTCCTGGCCCGGGGCATTACCTGCCCCAGTAAGGCCCCTCCCCCCATGTTCAGGTAATATTGCTTAAATAACAAGTTTATTTTCAATATCGCATCCTATAGGTTGTCAAACTGAGTCATGAATAATCTTCTTTAACTTGTATTGTTGAACATAGAATAACTACACATCAGTTATATTCCTGGCATGGTGATGACCATTATCTGATGTATATTTATATCTAAGAACACCTCCAACAATACAAGATTATTTTTAAACCATTATCTTACTCACTATGTGTTAAGCTAATTTACACTTCTCAGCTCAGATTAGCAAATTTATCGCACGGTTTGGCAGAAGTATGTAGCAGTCCCCATTAAGAAGGCAAGTACAATACAAACACTTTATATAAAGACACATCCTGTATATTACAAATATTAACAAGTATAAAATCCTTGTTTTTCACATTGAAAGAATCAACACTTATTCTACAAAGAGGGATAGAAGGAATGAGAGATGGTATGAACACATTTAATGGACGCCTTGGGGAAGCAGAAAATCATGTCTAATCAGTGGATGATCGTGTAGCAGGGCTTAAAAACATGCAAATGCGCATTACCCAATTGGAAAATGGCAGTGCTAATTTGGAGGATCACAGTCAGAGAGACGATACAAGATTCTTTGGTATTCAGGAAATTATGGACAGGATGCAATTGCTTTTATTGAAAAATGTGTTCCTAAACATTTGGTCTCATCTTTTTCCAAACAATTTAAAATTCAGAGGGGTCATAGAATTATCCCTTGTAATCCTGAATGCAATGACTCTCCTAAGCGCTTTAATATTCATGTTCTGAGACCTCAACATACACAGGTCATTCTCAATGCAGCAAAAAACTCCAATTATTTTCAATCTTTAGGCAATCAAATATACATTGGGCCAGACTTCTCCAAAGAGAAAATGCTTCTTGAATGTAAGGCCTGCCCTTAAAAACATATCCTCAGATAGTTTAATTGATTCTTCTACAATGCTAGTTAACATAACTGATGTAATATCTAAAGAATGTGTTACCTCTAATGCATTGGCTGAATGTATTCATTCATTCTCTATTGGTAAAATTACAATGGCCTCTTAATCTAATATGACTGACACACAGGGATATAAGAATCCATGCAAAGATTCTAAATAAACTACATTCGCATCTAGAAGAAGTAGAACTGATAATTTCCAAACACAATTATCCTCATCTAACAGTGGCAACGATGAATTAAGATCTCCCAGTAAACTTAACTAAAATCTTAGTAATGCTATTATTGTCACGACCCCCATTCAGAAGACCCCCTGGCAAGCCCATGGGCCAGGAAGGGTTTCCACTAAAACCAGGCATCCGTGGCCTAGGCCTTCTTGGGGCCAGTCCTGGCGCCTTTGGCGCCAGGCTCATACTTGATAAAGGACTTGTATTGGGAACTACTTTATTTCAGTGTCAATCAACATGGAGGCATCCACATAGCTTGGCTCCTTGGAACCAAGCTATGCGGTATAGTATTTTTGGGTGTGGTACCATAGGAACTATTTTACCTGGACTACTTTCTTGAAGCTATTTAAAACACACCCGACTGGGATAACACGCTTCGCGTTATTTTGCAATTCTGCAACGTGACGCTCGCCGTGTTCAGCTGCACCCGCGAACCTCGGAAGAACAGCATCTGTAAAGGAGAAAAAGGACATCGTTAGCAGCAGCAGCTTGCCTGTAATTTCTTTGTTAGATGTCCACGACTCATGAGATCAGCATCCTGAAACCAGTGCTCCTCCCAAACCGAGGATCTGCAAAAAAGAAAGAAACAAGGCATTAGACATTTTTACAATTTAATGAACGGTGCCGAAAAGCTTACATCGCAAGCCGCTCCTCGATCAGCATCGCCTCAGGAATTCCATGCAATGGGTGAGCAGCGTGACCTGTGGGAAGACAAGACAACAGGTTAGCAAGAGGCAAGGCATCATAGCGCTGCGCTTAGTGCCTATTCACCGCATCAAGGTGCTCTAAAAACACCATTACTTACCGGCGAGACCCAATTCAGTCTATGCCACATATTGGGCTTCCGCGCACCTAAGGAAGAGAAAAGACATTAGTTAAACCAAAAAGGCAATCAAGAACAATAATATAGCACAGCAATAAGACCTACCTGAAAGACTCAAAGCGGGCCGGCATCAGTGAAGTGACTCGATCGCAAACGCCCACCAAGCACAACGCGCCCCTGCCAAGAAGGCAGGATGGAGAACACACCTGCATTAAAAACAAAGTGAGGAGAGGTCCAGTGAGGCCGCGGGTATACAGGGTGGTGGGAGACTGTTTACCCCAGTTGCCCAGTCTTGAACATTGCCCACCTGTATTCCAGGCACAACCCTCCCGCTGGTCACACCTGGGAACCGCAGAGAAGGATACCTGAGTCCCAACTGCTGGGTGGCGTCCCCGTGGAACCAGGTGAGCATAACAATTATATTGGCATGGCATCTATTACAACTCTCACTTTACCATTCTTTATTTTACTTAATATTTAACCAATCTTTCAAGCATGCGCTACTCTTGCTTACACCTTCTGTGTGTATTTAATCTATTACTCATCGATTAACTCATACAAATGTACAATTCTTACCTCACATCCTCTGTATTCTATTTGATTTAATCTGAAAATGTGGACATATATATCATATGATTTTACATTTTATAATAATAACTATGTCCTTGTTGACAAATTAAATATCTATCTTCCTTCTTGTCTTTGTTACGCTCACCTGGTATCCACGGGGACGCCACGCAGCCCTGGTTGGATGATTTGAACTCTCGAACCTTCTCCCGGTCCCTTGGTAAGGCCTCTGGTTAAAGATGGGTCTGCAATATAGGAGAGCTGGATTCAATACCAGGTTGTCTTTATGTTTTCCCACCTCCCTTGGCCTCAACTCCTTCCTCCCCCCTTGGGCCTTCTCCTTACCTTAATATTATAAAAGGTGGATTCTCCGTCCTGCTCCTTGTGGCAGGGGCGCGTAGATGTGGGGGGCGAGCAGCGACCAGGTTAATTCACTGGTGCAAGCCCCCCTGTGGGAATCCAGGCCTGCTGTGACTACGTAGGTTTGCTGTTTAACAGTCTTTATGTGCAGTTCTTATGTTCCTCTTAGTTTGAATAATAATGTCTTGCTTCTTTCCTTTGAGGTATGGAAAAGTATTTTGGTGTTGTCATGCAGTTTGAAGATGAGCATGGGCCGGTAGGTGAAAGCGCGGTGTGCGCGATGCTGTCCGGTGAGTAATGCGCGATGCGCAGCGTTGTTTGGCCTTTTATATTGCTAACCTGTGTCTTTTCTCTCCTTGCAGGTTGCGATGCTCCTCGCCGAGCGTCGTAATGTACCAGCAATGACACTGACCAGGAAATGACTACCCAGCTAAGAATTGTATGGCTTTCTTCATTCAGCAGGAAACGTGAGTAAACGCTTACTAATGCTGTCTTTCTTTCTCCTCTTTTCAGGCTATAGTATTCAGGGATGCATGCAGTGCCGGATGATGGAGTTCGTACCTTCAGGTTAGTGGAACTGAAGTCAGCGATGGATTGAAGACAGGATACTGTTCCAGGTAAGTTTTGTAGTGTTCTTTCTCTCTCTGCAGGTCCTTGGTTTCAGGTAAACTGGCATAAAAGAACTGGACACGGTGAGCGTTACGCTGCCCACAGCAGAATAACGCAAAGCATGTTCTGCTGTTTGGGTGTGGTTTAAATAGTCGCAGGTAAAGTAGTCCAGGTAAAATAGTCCCAGGCCTGCCACACCCAAAAGTAGTCCAGGTAAAGTAGTCCCAGGCCTGCCACACCCAAAAGACTAGATCACATAGCTCAGTTCCTTGTAACTGAGCTATGTGTGTGCCTCCAGGTTGGCTGAACCCCCCCACCTCCAATTAAATAGTCCCAAGTAAATAGTCCCATTTTAATGTTGGATCAGGGGTTGGGGCGAGTCCTATACGAAATCCCTCTGATCCTGCTTTTGGTCCCATCCGGCCTGTGGTGGTACAGGCTTCCTTGAACCCTACTGCTGGTATCTCCCATACAGTACGAATAGTGATCGACTCTGGAGCTACAGGCTGCTTTATTGACATAGCACTAGCCAGTTCATTGAATCTACCTTTGGTTACAAAGAAACACCTCGAGCCGGTTCATGCAGTGGACGGGACGTCCCTTGCTTCTGGACCAATCATGCAACAGACAGCCCCATTGGAATTAGTCATACAGGAAGTCCACAGGGAGACCATATTGTTTGATCTCATAGCCACACATCAGTTCGCAGTCATCCTGGGCATCCCTTGGCTGAAAAGGCACAATCCTCTGATTAACTGGGGCACAGGTCAGGTCTCCTTCGAATCAGAGAATTGCCAATACTACTGCCTACTCGACACACCTCGGGTTTCCAGCACCGCAGACATCCTGGGGGTAGTCGCTTCTTTGGCCATAGAGGACAGGTCCGACACCCAGGACACGCACATGATAGGGGCAATCACGGGCAGCATACCTCCTGAGTACCATGATTTCCAGGCTGTGTTCGACAAAGGCTCTGCGGAAGGCCCTACGATTGTCCCATTGATTTAGTCCCTGACGCTCCGATCCCAAAGGGCCGGATCTACTCCTTGACCCAGACGGAAGAACGAGTCCTGCAAGAGTATATACAGCAGGCTCTACGTCTGGGTCACATTCGCCCGTCGACATCCCCAGCTGTGAGCCCTATCTTCTTCGTTCTGAAGAAGGAAGGGGATCTCCATCCCTGCATTGATTACAGGCGCTTGAACGCCATCACGGTAAAAAAACCGCTATCCCATACCCCTTATTACCCCGTTGTTAGACAGGCTTACTCATGCCACGATTTACACCAAATTGGATCTCCGTCGGGCGAATAATCTCATACGCATGCGTGACGGAGACGAGTGGAAGACGGCCTTCTGCTCACGACAAGGGTTATTCAAGTACACGGTTATGCCGTTTGGCCTCTGCAATGCTCCTGCTACATTTCAGCGCTTCATGGATGACATATTCAGCAACATCCTGAACGCTTACGTGGTAGTGTACTTAGATCACATACTGGTTTTCTCTTCCTCCCTTGAAGAACACATCACGCATGTTAAGGAAGTGTTGGTACGGCTCCAAGCCAACGCACTATTCGCTAAACCCGAAAAGTGTCTTTTTCACACCAGTCAGGTCGAGTTCTTGGGGTTCCATATCTCTCCCGGGGGTCTATCTATGAACCAGTCCAAAGTCCGGGCGATCAACGAATGGCCAATCCCGACCACTCTCAAACAGTTACAGTCATTTCTGGGATTCGCTAACGTTTACCGACGGTTCATTGCTGGGTTCTCCTCTATCGTGGCACCTCTCACTGCTCTCACTAGCCCTTCCGTCCCCTATGTCTGGTCCATGGCACAACAAAACGCTTTTGACTCTCTGAAAACCATGTTCACCACTGCTCCGGTGTTGCAACACCCTGACCCTGAGCTCCCGTTTGTTCTCGAGGCAGATGCCTCTTTCTATGCACTGGGCGCTGTATTGTCCCAACCCTGTCCTGCCACTAGCCATTTGCATCCGGTAGCGTTTCACTCACGTAAATTCACGGCAAGCGAATTACACTACACGGTTACGGAAAAAGAGCTACTGGCCATTAAGGACGCTCTACAAACCTGGAGACACCATCTCTTGAGTGCAAAACACCAGACTGTGGTGTTCTCCGATCATAAGAACCTCCAGGACCTTGCCTCCCTGAAATCTACAAACAGCCGACAGGTACATTGGCACCTCTTCTTTGCCGCGTTCGATTTCGTGGTCAAACACAGACCCGGTGTCGGGCATGGGAAAGCAGACGCCCTGTCTCGTTCTCCTGGGGGGGAGGTTCTCCCATCATTCCCTGAGACCTTGTTGGGTGAGACTCATGTAGTATGTGTCTGCACACCATCGCCTTCCTTACAGTCCACCATACAGCAGTGGGTTTCCCAATATCCACAATCACTAACAGAATGGGATCCGGTTATGCAGGATGGGCTGCCTTTCGTACACGGGAAGCTCTTCCTTCCCACAAGTGAAACCAGGAATCTGGTGTTAGACTGGTCTCATGATGCTGCCATTAATGGTCACCCCGGGCAACATCGCACTCTAGACCTCCTCAAACGCTGGTGTTGGTGGCCGACTATGAAACGCGATGTGCAGAACTATGTCAGTACCTGTTCAGTTTGTGCCCAGGGCAAGTCACGCAGGGGCCGACCCTTGGGTCTTCTTCTCTCTCTCCCCGTTCCTCCACGGCCTTGGCACACGGTCTCAATGGACCTGATCACCGATCTGCCACGTACACAGGGTTTCGATACCATTTGGGTCATCGTCGACTCCTATACCAAACTGGCGCGTTTCATACCGTGCAAGGGGGTTGTTACGCTCACCTGACTCCCACGGAGGCGCTGTCCTGGTTCGCGCTGCTGTGACCTCTTCTAAGGTGATGCGCAGGGTTCGGAAGACGGACTGGACCGGGCCCCCAAATCTGGCTTGTCTGGCTCGCAGAAGTATCCTTCTGTAGGCGAAAATAGGGGATTAACTGTCTGCGGGGTAATGCAATCAGCCTCCCACTTTACCCTCTCACCCTCCTCGAAACCCTTCTGTGGTTCCTCGTAGCGTCTCACCTTAGGGTCTGGAAGGACGAGCTCTCCATCCTGCTTCTGATGCAGGGGCGCGTTGGTATCCAGTTACTTCACTGGATTTTCGGATTGGTGAGAACCAAACTTGCTTGGCTTCCAGGTAAGGTTTTTGATAAGCGGTTCCCCTTCTGTCCATGCATTAATGTACTAATGTTAGTGTCTTTTTCCCCATAGGGGCCGGGGTACGGAATGCCGGGGAACAGGCACCGACCCGAGATGAGAGGTGAAATCCTTGTAGAAATCAGGTAAGTCTTTGATGAGCGTTTTTTGGTAATGTCTTTTCATTCGCTCATTAATGCTGATGTCTCTTTTTCTCTTCCTTTGCAGGTGATCCAGGATGCTGGCAGGCGTGGCAGAAGTCAGGATGCAGGAGCAGACACGGTGAGCGTCCAGCTGCTAGATGCAGAACAACACAAAGCACGTGTGGCTGTTCGGGTGGGGTTTAAATAGCCTTGGAATAAGTTCCAGGTATGTATCCTTCCTCCAATCAGGTATGTATCCTTCCCCGACCACGCCCGGATGGTAAATTAGTCCCACAGGTAAAGTAGTTCCTTTCAGGCCTCAAGGAGGCCAGGATCCTGGAGCATGGTCTGCATCAGGTAAGTGCACCCAAGCACTCCCATAATGAGCCTGGCGCCTATGGCGCCAGGACTGATGTCTTTTATGAGCCTGGCGCCTATGGCGCCAGGACATTGTCCAAAGGGCACCTATATGGGCTTGCTGGGTCCTTCCTTGGGGACTGGCTGTCCGCTTTCGGGGACGCAGGGCTTGAACCGGCTCCCCGGGAGCGGGCATCATGACAGCACTCCCCCCAAGGCCCCTCCCAAGGTTGTTCCCTCCGGGGGTTTTGGTTTGTCTGGGAAGAGTCGGTGGAATTTCCTGACTAATCGAGGTGCATGCACATGGTCGCTGGGTTCCCACGACCTCTCCTGAGGTCCGTACCCCTTCCAATCAATTAGGTAGAATAGTTTTGACCTAAACATTTTTGAGTCTAAAATGTTCTTCACTTCGAATTCGGGCTCCCCATCTATTAGAATAGGTTCTGGAGGTTTGAGTAGTCGGGTTAAGGGTACCACTGGTTTCAGAAGTGACACATGAAAAACAGGGTGAATTCGCATACTAGCTGGTAAATTAAGTTTAACAGCCACTGGGTTAATTATTGCCGTAATAGAATAAGGTCCCAGATATTTTGGGTTAAAAGTTCGAGGCCCTTTGAGTGGTAAATGTCTGGTAGCTAACCACACTTGATCCCCAATCTGATACGGAGGTGCTTCACTCCGATGTAGATCAGCATTCTCCTTGTATTTTCTCTTGGCTTGTTGTAAATGCGTAGTTGCCTCTTTAAAGGCTTGGGTAATTGTAGAATGCAGATGTTCTACGGCATTCCGAGGTTCTGAGGTGAGTCAAGGTTTGAGGTTCGAGGGTGATGCCCAAACAAAGTATAAAAAGGACTGTGGCCAGTTCCAGAGTGTACCGAATTATTATATGCGTATTCGGCTGTCCAAAGAATGTCTTTCCAGTTGCTTTCAGATTGCTGTAACATACACCGTAAGTACTGCTCAAGGGCCTGATTTGTCCTCTCGGTCTGACCATCGGTCTGAGGGTGGTGACTGGTTGATAATCTTACGTCGATTTGCGCCATTTGACAACATTTGCGCCAGAAGTGGGAAATGAATTGGCTTCCCCGGTCAGAGATTAGTATAGATGGGAATCCATGTAGCCGAACAATATTTTCGAGGAATTCTTTGGCTAGGACAGAAGCTGAAGGTAAACCTTTCAAAGGAATAAAGTGGGCCATTTTGGAAAACAAATCCGCAATCACCAGAATAGTATTGTACCCCGAACAAGGAGGCAGGTCCGTAATAAAATCCATTGATAGGGTGTGCCAGGGTGCTGGCGGTACGTCTAGAGGTTGAAGGAGACCGGCTGGTCTTTTCTTTTGACTTTTATTTTGGGCTCAAACACCACAGGACATCACAAAAGATTTAACATCTTTTCGCCAAGAGGGCCACCAAAATTGTCGTTTCACCTTTTTCTCTGTCTTGGCAATACCGGGGTTTCCCTCTATTAATGTATCATGATAACCGGAAATAACTAGTTCGTGTAATTCCTTATGTGGCAGGAATAAGCGTCCTTGGAAATAAGGTAAACCATTATCTATGGTAAAGTCTGATCCCTTTTGTATCCATTCCTGTAAGGTTGTAGGGTCCAGGAGTTGTTTCACTCTGGCTTGAATGTCTTCAAGCGTCTGTAACAAAGTCATGCCTAGAATCCTCTGTTCGGGAATTATTGGTACTGGTTCTGAGTTTGTATCAGATTCTCCCATTCCAATTCGGGATAAGGCGTCTGCTTTGCCATTCTTGCAGCCAGGTCGATAGGTAATCACGAAATCAAATTCAGCGAAAAACAAAGCCCATCGGAGCTGCCGTGATGACTGAGCCTTGGCAGTTTTCAAATACTGTAAATTCCAGTGATCAGTGATCACTGTGATGGTATGTCGAGTGCCAAGCAGATAATGCCACCAGGCTTTAAAAGCGGACTTAATGGCTAACAGTTCTTTGTCCGTGATTGCATAATTAACCTCGGGTGCCGAGAATTTTCTGGACCAAAATGCTACGGGATGCAGTTGGTTGGTTTCGGGATCTCTTTGGGACAGGACAGCTCCCATGGCTAGGCTGGATGCGTCAGTCTCGACGACATAAGGGAGATCTGGACGCGGATGTTTCAATATAGGTGCGGAGGTAAACTTAGCTTTTAAATCCTGAAAGGCCTGCTCGGCTTCTTCAGACCATTCAAAACGTTTATTTTTCCTCAAGAGTGCAGTAATGGGTTGTACCACGCGTGAAAATTCCGGGATAAACCTGCGATAGAAATTGGCAAAGCCGAGCATGCTTTGAACCCCTTTTACAGAGCTAGGTGATGGCCATTTGAGGATGGCATCCACCTTTCTTGAGTCCATTCAGACTCCTTTGGGTGTCAGGATGAAACCTAGAAACTCAACTTCTGTGGTATGGAAAACACATTTCTCCAATTTAGCAAATAGTTTGTGTTGGCGCAGTTTTTCAAGTACTGCCCTGACGTGTTTTCTGTGATCAGATTCCGAAGAGGAGTACACCAGAATGTCATCGATATATACAACAACACAAACATCGATGAGTTCCCGAAGGACATCATTCATGAAGTATTGGAAGGCAGCCGGCGCGTTACACAATCCGAAAGGCATCACCTGGTACTCGAATAATCCGTATTTAGTACGGAAGGCAGTTTTCCATTCGTCGCCTTCTTTAACTCGTACCAGATGATAAGCCCCCCGGAGATCTAACTTGGTGTATATGCAAGCGTCCTTCACCTGGTCAAGGAGTTCAGGGATCAGAGGCAGAGGATAAAGGTTTTTAACCGTTATCTGGTTCAATGCGCGGTAATTGATACAAGTTCTAAGGTCGCCTTCTTTTTTGGGCACGAAGAACAAAGCCGAGGATGCCGGGGACTTTGACGGGCGAATAAAACCATTAGCTAGGTATTGATCCAAATATTGTCTCAAATGCAGATTCTCAGGTTCGGTAAGGGCATAAATCCTGCTACAAGGGGGTTGTGCACCGGGCACCAGATCGATTTGGCAATCGTACGATCTGTGAGGAGGTAACGTGTTGGCCTGTTCCTTTTGGAAAAAGTCCTGAAAGTCTTGGTATTCTGGAGGTAGTTGCATGGAGGCAGAGGTTACAGATGCTAGATTAATCTTCAGGTTTTCTGGGTAGCAGGTTTGTGTACAATCCGGGAAGGTTATTCTCTTAGCTCGCCAATCAATTCGAGGATTATGTGTCTCTAACCAAGGGATTCCAAGAATAACCTGAAACTGTGGAGCCTTGATTACATCAAACACAACACCCTCCCGATGGCCGTCGGGACCAATAAGAGTCACCTCAGTAGTGGAATGTGTTACCGGTCCAGAGGCAATTTCAGTTCCATCGACTGTGGTGATATCTTTGCTGGTTTTAGGACGGAGAGGGAGGTTAATCCTAGAGACCAACACCCGGCTCTCAAACCTGGACCGCTCTGCTTTTCTGTTTTGAAGTCTGTGATCCAATTGGACCACTAAGTCTATATATTCTGTGCATTTTTGGGGCGGATTTACAACTTGGGCCAAGACATCTTTAAGTTCTCTGCGTAGGCCTCGATAAAACAACGTGACTCTTTTATCCTCTGGCCATCCCGTTTCCACAATTAGTCTATTAAAGGTTGCAATATAGGATAGGAGGTCCTGATTGCCCTGTCGCAGGGATAGAAGTTCGTCATTCAGAGCCTGCCCCTGAGAGTGTCGAGCAAATAACTTTTCCATGCTTGCTTGAAACCTTTGAAAATCACAGAGAATCGGGTCATCTTGAGTAACCAGTGGAACTGACCAATCGGCAGCGCAGCCGCTGAGATATGACAATACAAAGGCTACCTTGGTCTGATCATTAGGGAAGGCCCCAGGTCTGCATAGGAAGTGCAAACGACACTGATTCATGAATACGGCGAATCGTTTGGGGTCCCCAGCAAAGCGTTCGGGTGGGGCCAGCGGCATGTGTCCAGGTAGATTAATCTGCACAGGGTTACTGGAAACCACAGGAGCGGGGTTCCCTCCGGAACCGGGTAGAGGAGTTTGCCCAGCTTGACCTTGCAAAAGCTGTCTGGCCAGGTCATCAGTTCTTTCCTTTGATATTATTAATTCCCTCCTGAGGGCATTAGTCTCTTGACGAGCGGCATGTACTTCGGCCCGTAATTCCCCCAGTAATTGGGCCAACTGATCAGTCTCAGAACTTTCCATAGCGCCTGGGTGGGAATTTGTAGGAAGGCTTTGCGTTCTGTTATGCTCACCTGACTCCCACGGAGGGGCTGGCCTGGTTCGCGCTGCTGTGACCTCTTCTAAGGTGATGCGCAGGGTTCGGAAGACGGACTGGACCGGGCCCCCAAATCTGGCTTGTCTGGCTCGCAGAAGTATCCTTCTGTAGGCGAAAATAAGGGATTAACTGTCTGCGGGGTAATGCAATCGGCCTCCCACTTTCCCCTCTCACCCTCCTCGAAACCCTTCTGTGATTCCTCGTAGCGTCTCACCTTAGGGTCTGGAAGGACAAGCTCTCCATCCTGCTTCTGATGCAGGGGCGCGTTGGTATCCAGTTACTTCACTGGATTTTCGGATTGGTGAGAACCAAACTTGCTTGGCTTCCAGGTAAGTTTTTTGATAAGAGGTTCCCCTTGTGTCCATGCATTAATGTACTAATGCTAGTGTCTTTTTCCCCATAGGGGTCGGGGTACGGAATGCCGGGGAACAGGCACCGACCCGAGATGAGAGGTGAAATCCTTGTAGAAATCAGGTAAGTCTTTAATGAGCGTTTTTTGGTAATGTCTTTTCATTCGCTCATTAACCCTGATGTCTCTTTTTCTCTTCCTTTGCAGGTGATCCAGGATGCTGGCAGGCGTGGCAGAAGTCACGATGCAGGAGCAGACACGGTGAGCGTCCAGCTGCTAGATGCAGAACAACGCGAAGCACGTGTGGCTGTTCGGGTGGGGTTTAAATAGCCTTGGAAGAAGTTCCAGGTATGTATCCTTCCTCCAATCAGGTATGTATCCTTCCCTGACCACGCCCGGATGGTAAATTAGTCCCACAGGTAAAGTAGTTGCTTTCAGGCCTCAAAGAGGCCGGGATCCTGCAGCATGGTCTGCATCAGGTAAGTGCACCCAAGCACTCCCATAATGAGCCTGGTGCCTATGGCGCCAGGACTGATGTCTTTTATGAGCCTGGCGCCATAGGCGCCAGGACATTGTCCAAAGGGCCCCTATATGGGCTTGCTGGGTCCTTCCTTGGGGACTGGATGTCCGCTTTCGGGGACGCAGGGCTTGAACCGGCTCCCCGGGAGCGGGCATCATGACAGGGGTATCCTCAGCCTCAGTCTTGGCTAAGCATTTCTTTAGGTCTGTGTTCTGTCTTTTTGGCTTGCCCCATGTGTTGGTTTCCAATCGTGGCACGCAGTTTACCTCCCGATTCTGGCGGGCCCTCACCTCTCTACTGGGTATCGACGCTCACTTCTCCTCTGCTTATCATCTAGAGAGTGATGGGCAGACCGAGAGGGTCAACCAGACATTAGAGCAGTATCTACGCTGTCTGACATTACAGTACCAGGACACATGGCTCAACCTGTTGCATCTCGCCGAGTTCGCCTATAACAATACACTGCACTCTGCTACTGGGTTCTCGCCTTTCTTCGCCCTCTATGGCCAACATCCCCGTACTCTCCCCATTCCGGACTTCTCCTCTTCTGATACCCCCGCCGCTTTGGCCTGTACTCGGGATCTGGTCTCGGTCCATGCCCAAACATTGGTCCACCTGTGCGAAGCCCAGGCCTCCATGAAAACCGCTGCTGACAGGAGGAGGGCGGATGCCCCTGCTTACAAGGTGGGGGACCGGGTTTGGCTCTCTACCCGCCATTTGCACATCCCTGGCTGTCGCAAACTGCTTCCTCGTTTTGTGGGTCCGTATGGGGTGGTCAAGGTCCTGAACCCGGTGGCGTTGCGCCTGGCAGTGCCACACGCCTGGCGGATCCACCCGGTGTTTCACGTCTCCCTACTTAAGCCATGCCCTGGCCCTACGCGGTTAGCTGCCCCTCCTGCCCCGGTCTCTGTCTCATCCCCTGATGTGTTTGAGGTGCGGGCTGTTCTAGGTTCCCGTATGTACAGGGGTGGGTTGCAGTATCTGGTGGGCTGGCTGGGTTACGGTCCTCAGGACCGCTCTTGGTTTGCTTCCCGGGATGTACATGCTCCTCGTTTGGTGGCCCGGTTTCACCGCGAGCATCCTTCCAGCCCACGCGGTCGTGGGCCTTTAGGGGGGGCTCTGTCATGCCTCCGCACTCACCCCCGCTCCCACTCTCTCCCTCACACTCGTCTCCCCTACCTGGCGCTTCTCGCCATCATGTTTTCCACCCACATCAGCAGGGTAGGCACGGCAGGCGGGATACCATGGTGGGCAGACGCGCCTCTTTTCGCCCTTTTCCGCGGTGGCGGTTGCCATGGCACCTCCTCCACACCCGGCGACGCCAGCATACCAGGAAGCGCCGGCAGCACCAATCGCTGGCCGCGTTGCGCTCCGCGTAACATGTGCGAGCGGTCACATGATGCGTCACGTGACTCCGCTCGCGGCTTCAAAAGAAGTCGGCAAATGCAACACGTCACTTCACAGCTAATTCTCCGGAGGACTACCAGGCATTACTTACTGCATCTTGTTACTATCCTTACCTCGACCTTGGAACGTTTTACTTGCTTTCGGATTACCCTTGGACTTTGGCGTGCTTTCTGACCTCCCGGATCATCTTGACCTCTGTTTGAACACTGGACTTGGCTCTGAATTGCCCCTCTGTTTCTGTAACCTTGGATTGCTTCAAGTTTTGCCACAGATCAAGTTCTTGCTTCACCCAGGTGTTTCCGGAGTGCCAACTACATCATCCCAGCCTGCTGTTGGTTTCCCCTGCTGTTTGTTTAGGTCTCCTACCTATGCTACCATCCTTTAGGTAAGCTAGTGTCACTGTATCTTGTTTGCTCCCTCTGCCAGTTGCCTTTTGGGTGTTTCCTTGATTATAACCCTTTGCCTTACAGCACTCAGGGGTCCTTCCGGCGTTCCTGGTACCAGGCTGACGACGACATTCTACACCTGTGGCCTAAAGGATTGCTAGGGCAGTTATTTTTTCCTGCTCGAGCGGTACTTGGGGACGGAGGCATTACATAACTGCACGACCATCAAGTCTGACACATCGAGTTAGAACAGAAATTGATATCTTTTAATATATTTTATATATTAACTATTTATCATTGTTACATCTTTTCTCAATTTATATTATGATATGATGTTGAGATTATTTGGTTGATATGGTTCAAGCACTTTTCAAACAAATGTCATGGAATGTCAAAGACATTTCTGGTCTAGTGAAATGACAAAAAATATTATCTGTTCTTGCTCAACCTAATCCTGAGTTTGCTTACAAGAAACTCATCTGGGTGATGCCGAAAATGCAAAGTTACTTAAGTGCTGGGTGAAAAACGTGATTTTCTCTCCAATTCATGATTAAATGAATGGTGTTGCTATTTTGCTATCCAAAACAATCTCTGCCCTGATAATTCAACAAGACAGAAATTATTTTGGAAGGTGGGTATTGCTGGGGACATTTTAAACATTATCAATATTTATGGAACCTAATACTCCTGGCCCATCCTTCTGGCAAGACCTATGACAAAATCTATTGGGTCACCAACTGGACAACTTAATCTTTGGGAACTGTAATCTAATAATTTATTTTTGCATGCATCGTACATTTCAAGCCAAATGTATACATTCTAAATCATGAAATGCATTTTTGAAATCATTGAACAATTGGGAGTAAGTGGTACCTGGCACCCTGTTAATCCTGATATATCTTAATTCTCTTTTCTCACCCGTACATAAAATATTTTTGAGAACTAGTATTTCCTCTAACACATTGCTGTCTTTGAACATTATTAGATCATCCATCAAAGCACACGCTATTTCAGATCATGCCTCTATTTGCACCTTCTTCAATTATGATTATTATGAATCCAGACATTTTCACTGGAAATGTAATGTTTTACCAATAAAGACTTTACTAAATTGATTACTACCTGTATAATTAATTCTTTAAAAATAATATTTGTTTCAGATACCTCTATTTCCATTACTGTGATGCCTTAAGACTGCAAAATCTTTCCCAAAGTAGTATCGAACAAACTAGAGTGGGTATTAACATCTCTTATTCATCGCGCCTTGAAACACTTGTGCATAGGCGTGTTATAAATGCCATATCATATCAATTTGGATTTGTTAAAAATAGACATGATGCTTCTAATTCCCATTTGACCCTTTAATTCTTGCATCATTACATGTGGAAAAAGCATTTGATCGAATCTTACATTTTTTTTATAGGCATAAGCTCTGCATTTACTTGCTATGAAAATCTGATATTACTCACCTAAATCTCATATCTGGCTTTATAATACTTTTTTTAGATCCTATTAATTTATATAGGCCCAGACAAAGTTCCCTGTTATACCCCCTCCTTTTTATTTTATCCTTAGAGCTCCTACTCCAAAATATTTGTAATCATTCAGAAATTCAATGTTTAAAATATAACAAAATAGAAATAAAAGTATCAGCCTATGCAGATGTTGTATTGCCATATCTTGCAAATCCTCACTCGAAAAACTATTAAAATATATTAATACATATTCCGCTGTCTCCAGCTATAAACTAAATATCAATAAATGACAAATTCTCCCCCTTCCAAATCTTTGTCCCCAGTCCGACGATGATCGATGATTTTTGAATGTATTGTAACATTAACCATTTAGGATATCTTGGGTTATTGGTATCTAAAGACACTGATCTTAATTAAAAAAATATTTTCTCTTCACAATGATTATCTGACAGGTGATCACCTTTCTATTTGGTATGGTCGGAGTGATTAGAAACAATTTCTTTCTTTAACAAAAACAAATTCAATCTTATCGGAAAAACAAAACTCCAGGGATTGCCATCGCAAAATTTAGATTTCCTAAAATCAAAGGTGGCGTTGCCTCTACCATCATTCTTTTGTTCTTAGACATTTTTAGGGCATGGTATTTATCCTAAAGAATAAGATACTCCTCCGTTTTGTTGACTTTTTGAAATGCCAGAGTTAAAGCATTTAATATTTCTGACTTTTTAAAATTCATGTGTGGTCCTCTTATTTAAACATATTCTGTATGCCATCTTTTCTGAAGCCTGGTGCTTTTTAATGTCCCGACACCTATCAAAATTCTCCCAACAACTAGAGCACATCTCTTACTTCAGCCTCAGCAATCTTCATCGCTCTAGTCATCCTCCTCATCTCAGTATTGTGAAACATTTTCAAATAAGGAGATGGAAGAGTTCTTGTCTAACATTACAATACGCATGCAGGATTGTGAAATGACGGGGGCATTGTCAGGTTCTCAGGGGAAAGGGGATACCATGTTCCACTTAGCAAGATCATTTCCTATCCCATGAGGGTCGGAATCCCTCAGATAGCCACCCCCAGGGTCAGAATCAGGTAGCTTCTCCCTTTCCCAGGCCACATGGCGAACAAGATTCCCCAGGAAAGGAGTGATGACGTCTCTAGATTCACCATAAGTGGCACAAATCTTGTCTCTTCCCGGAAGTTAATTTGTGCAGGCTGATAACATCTATGACATTGTGATGAGCATGTTAAATGTTTGCCTACCTTTGTATACAAATTCCCTACAAGCCTACTGATTTATTAAGGCCTCACAAGAATTTCAAGTTCCTTTGTCCAAAATAGGCAGGATCGTGCACTGCAAAATAGTGATGATGACGAGATCACTTTACGTATTCTCTGGATCAATAGTTCATTCCCACCCCCCCTCACTCCCAGGATACTTTTTTTAAAGATTTGTTTAATAACATTTAGCAATAGGTAAAAAACAATACGCCCCCAGCATCCTCACCTCCCCCTTAATCCCTCCCAGAGGTGCCACCCCTGTACACTCAGCAAGCCAAATGATACCCCTAAAGTCAATACCACAGCAGTAACATCAGACAATGTCCCGAATCGTTACATTCTGCGGGCACATTTGAAGCAGGTAGTCCTCCCGGAAGTATGCCAGCACCATCCCCCAATCGTCCCGGAATTTCGTGCAGTGCCCTGAGATGTTATACGTGACCCACTCCATAACTAGGACAGGCCAGATCTTAAAAAGCTACTCATGGAGGAGCTTCCTTGCTTTTCCATTTCTGCCTAGCATTTCGGCGCTGGACTGCCCCTGGGCAGGACAAAGGCTGATATGTAGGGAAAATTCTTCTCTGTGAAAGGGACAGTGAGCTAAAGACTTGGTAGAGTCTCTCCCAGGGGTTATTCACCCAAGAACAGGTCAATGGGCTGTGTTCGTGCTGGTAGAGAGATTCCCAGACCCCCCTTTGTTTTGAATAAATTAACTTTGGGTTTCACCCTAAGTTAACAGGGCAATCCAGACGTGGACCCCTTGCTCACTGTTCTTAGAGAGGCAACAGTTTCACCTCACTGATGATGCCCAACAAGGCTGAAACACGTGTATGGGGTTACTGATGGTACTCTTGTTCAGAGGAGAATTGCCTAGCATTTCGGCGTTGGGCTGCCCCTGGGCAGGACAAAGGCTGATATGCAGGGAAAATTCTTCTCTGTGAAAGGGACAGTGAGCTAAAGACTTGGTAGAGTCTCTCTCAGGGGTTATTCACCCAAGAACAGGTCAATGGGCTGTGTTCGTGCTGGTAGAGAGATTCCCAGACCCCCCTTTGTTTTGAATAAATTAACTTTGGGTTTCACCCTAAGTTAACAGGGCAATCCAGACGTGGACCCCTTGCTCACTGTTCTTAGAGAGGCAACAGTTTCACCTCACTGATTATGCCCAACAAGGCTGAAACACGTGTATGGGGTTACTGATGGTACTCTTGTTCAGAGGAGAATTGCCTAGCATTTCGGCGCTGGACTGCCCCTGGGCAGGACAAAGGCTGATATGCAGGGAAAATTCTTCTCTGTGAAAGGGACAGTGAGCTAAAGACTTGGTAGAGTCTCTCCCAGGGGTTATTCACCCAGGAACAGGTCAATGGGCTGTGTTCGTGCTGGTAGAGAGATTCCCAGACCCCCCTTTGTTTTGAATGTCTTAAAATGTGCCCTGCCCTGCAGGGCCTTATCCATTTCCCATAGGCCCAGCGTGCACATCCCCATTCCCGGCGAAAAGTCTAAATTCAGCATTTCTTTGATGGAACTTTGTACCCATTCCATTAATGGTTGTATAGTCAGGCATAAACACCAGATGTGAGCCCAGTCTCCCCTCCCCATGCAGTCTCTCCAGCAGTCGGATGATGCCTCTGGGAACATGAATTGAAGCCTCTCTGGGTGTAGTGCCATTTGGTGGGCGCCTTATACCACACCTTTCTTAGCTGAATTGACCGGGTAAGCTTGGGAATGTTGCCCCACAAAAATTCCCATTCTTCTGGCAAGAATTGCAGTCCCAACGTACTCTCCCATATACCCATGTAGTGCCATGTCCCCTTCGCTGCCACCTTGGCAATTAAGGCGTTGTGCATAGATCAGGTGCGAGTCCCCTGAGTGGGATGTGATGTACTTCTGGAACGCAGTGAATTGTCTTCTCTCTGTTAGCTTGTTATCTGGATACATCACCCAGTGCCAGAGCTGGTAAGATTGAAGTCTGTCTCCTTCGGACAGGCCGAAGGTCTGCTTGCACTGCTCAAAGGATTTAATTTCTTGTCTCTGCATGACATCTCTGAGTTGTGTACATCCCGCAACATACCACTTCCCGAATCCCACCCCTTCCATCCCGGCATGAACTGTGGATTCCCAAAACAATCGCGTGGACGGACCTGGCAAGGTTGATATTCCCCCTCGCTTGATCAAGTCATCCAGTTTAGCCAGCCACAACACCTCCACCAGGGGGGCCCCTACCACCGCTCTCTCCAGGTGAACCCACAATGTATTGCCCTCCCCTATTAGCCACTGCTTTAACACCCGTAGCTGGGCGGCTTGGTAGTATTGTCTGAAGTCTGGAACCACCAGTGCCTCTTGCTCCCTACGTCAATAAGTACCCGCAGCAGTACCCTCAGCTTTTAGTTACTCCAGGCGAGAGGAGCCGATTGAGTCACTGAAAGAAACTTCGGGGGAGAGGAATTGGCAGGGTCTGGAAATAGAGGAATCCCGGAAGGGTCACCATCCTGATCGAGGCCATCCGCCCCAACAGGATATATGGAGAGGATTCTAGGGCGTTAAGTCTGTTTTCAGAGCGCTAAGCAGATTGGAGTAGTTTGCCTCATATGGGGCGTCTAAGGACTTCGTTAAGTGAACCCCCCAGATATTTAATTCCCCCTTCTCCCATTGAAACGGAGAGCGCCCCTGGTTCTCCCCCAGCACCGTGAAGTTCGGCACCTCCGACTTGGGCATGTTGATTTTTAACCCGGACACTCCCCCCAAAGGACACCATTATCGAGGCAACCACCTAGAGAGAGGCAGCCGGTTTGGAGAGAGCCAGAAGCATGTCATCAGTGAATGCCATAGTCCTGTGGACCACCCCCACAAACGGAACGCCCTTCACTGCAGGTGTTTCTTTCAGGTGCTGCACGAAAGGGTTCCAAGAAAATTGCATGTAGCAAGGGTGACAATGGACAGCCTTGCTTGGTCCCCCTCTCTAGGCATATGGGAGTGAGAGCTGTCCATTTATAGATAGGCACAGGGTAGGCACTTGATAATTCGCTTGCACTTGTCGAAGAAACCTCTCACCAAATCGCATGCGATGGTGAGAAAAAGAAGCCACCACTCCATGCGGTTGAATGCTTTTTCAGTGCCCAAGGCAAGTGGACTGGCAGGATCCCTCGTTTCATCACCTTCTTCACCAGGTGGCACAGCCGCCTTGTATTGTCAAAAGTCTGACGGGACATAATGAACTCCGACTGGTTGGGCTGGATAAGGCCTGGGAGTAGGCCCTCAAGTCTAGTTGCCTGGATCTTACTATAGATATTCGGGTGAGTGTTAACCAGAGCTATCGGACGGTATGAGCCATATTCTGTCGGATTTTTGCCTGGCTTTAAGAACACCATGGACTCCGTAATGCCCCCTCCCTGCCTGAAAGAGTTATATAATCGCACAGATCAGTACTTCTTGTAGAAGGCGGCCGTGAAGCCATCTGGGCCATGGGCTCCTCCCCCAGTCCCCTAATCCATTTATCCGTGGAGGCCTTGAGAGCAATTAGCTCTCACCTAATTACCGCCTTGAAGGCATCCAATCAGTTCCCCAGGAAGATGTGCGACATGGCATTGTCCTGAAAGTAAGTCTGAATTTCTTCCCCCATAGTCGCCGACAGGACTGTATCCATGAGGATCCAATCCGGCAGGGACCATGGCACACAGGAAGAACTAAATAGATTTTTTGAATACATCAATCTTGTGCATCCAAGAATCAAGTTCACCATCGAAATTGGTAACCCTTATTTACATATCTTGGATGTAAATTTGAACATCATTAACAACAAAATTGCCACTTCTATATACCATAAGCCAACCGATGCAACAATCTGTTGCACTATTCAAGTTTCCATCCAAGGGCTATGCTATAGTCAAATCTTGAGACTTAAAAGAATCATTTTGGATCCGGAAGACTTGGGCAAAGAATGTGCAAACCTTGCTAGTAAATTTCAAAATAGAGGATATCCCCCAGATATCCTAGAAAATGCTAAAAACAGAGCCTCATAAATTTCACGTTCTGACCTACTAAGATCTAAATCAAATGTGAAAGACATTCCACTGTTGTTCATATTTAAATTTTCCAGACAAAGCTTTCAGATCTCAAGAAGCATAAAAAAAACATTGGAATATACTACACAATGACCAAACTCTGCAAAAACTATTTCCCACTCCACCGATGATGTGTTTTAAAAGAGGAAAGAACATTAGAGATAAATTAGTGAAAGCCGAAAAAACTCCCAAGGACAAACAACTCTTTTTAACCACTAAAAAGTTGGGAACTTTTCCATGCTTAGGGTGCACACACTGTAACAACGTAATTAAAGGCAATATAGTGACTCACCCAAGGACTGGCCAAAAGATCAAGCTTAGAGATTACTCCACCTGTCTTTCATCTGGAGTTATCTATCTATTGAAATGCCACTGTGGAAAAGTGTATATAGGACAGACCAAACGACCAATCAAATTGAGATTGACAGAACATAAGTCTAACATTAGATGCAATAACCAGTTTTCACCAGTGGCTCGCCACTTTAATTTACAAAAGCATTCTATTGCTCAATTAAAATTTCAGGTACTTGAAGTTGCTAAACGACCCACAAGAGGAGGTGATTACCAGTCCCTCCTATTACAGAGAGAGGCATACCAAATCGATAAAATGGGCTCTCTGCAGCCTTGGGGCTTGAACGAGGACTTTACCCTAAATTGCTTCATATGATCATGAAGCATAGCAATACTCGTGACAAACCTGTAATGTTGGAGATAAAAAACAAATGTGCTCAGTTATATCTACAAGTCACTATGTAATCTGTATATACAGAATCTTTATTTTGTTACATTGTTATATTATTTGCTTGGGTTTATGCAGATACATGATTGAATATATCTGTGACATGTTTAACATAAGGTATATATATTGTGGAAACAATTTGGTTCATATCATGATGTGTCATGTCTTAACTTTTCCAAATTGATTTTAAAAACTGTCACAAGTTTGTGTTTTATGATTGGCCAGACTGCTCACTACTCTGAAGGCTTGACAACACTATTATGCATTTGCATAACTTCGCCTCCTTTCTCCCACTGGTTTGGGTTTCACTATTATTGTCCCTTAAGACATACAAACTCTCCGTTTAGCAGCCCCATTACTTCTTTACCTCTCCCACCGTTACTTTCAACGGTACGGGATATTTATATATATCCCTCACTAATTTTTTGATTAATCCCTTTTTTTTAAAGATATCTTCTTTTAGCTTTATGGACGTCTACTACATATTTCTTGACAACCTCTCTCCTAACCATCTGGTCGTTTACAGTACTCTATCTCTCCGGGCTTCATACCTGACTTATCCCTAGTCAGCTCTATTTTTCACTGACCTTTCTAAGATGGCCGAACTTTTATTTAGCAAATTTAGTCCTTCTTTTACTTGCATTATCTACGATCCTCCATGGTGCCTGCGGTTTCCATGGCAGCTTTGGAAGGACGCAGAGCTGTGTATCTGACTCGGCTCTGACATTCTACCTCGTACAGATAGTTTTTTTCCGTACCACGGGTAACCTTTTTTACCTCAGTTTCGGCTTGATACGTTGCCGTTCGACAGATACCCCATTTACAAATTGTATATTCTTTTTACTTTGCAGGCGCATTTACACGCCTTTTGCCATGCTTACTGTTGCCTATATAGACCATCTCTACAGCAATTCTGCCAAGTTGATATCCTCTCCATTAATCCAATGTGCCACATGCACCACTTAGGTACCTGTCTTTACGATTCTTCACTGATTTGAATATTTAAGTATTATTGTTCCCTGTGTTTGTCTTCTTTACTGATCTCCTAATCTTTTGCTAAGCCATTTTGTATAGGTTGGATTACTGAACGCTGCCGCCTTACGCTGACTTATAATTGAGTCATCTTGTGACATTTTCACTGTTTTTGATTACTTCATTTCGCTGCAATCTACTTTTAATTTGGTATGTTAATTCACCCAGCTGTGAGTTAGTTGAGTTGTTTGCTTTGTTGATCGCCTGCACAGACCTGGTCTTACTTACATCTTCTTATATATTTCCAGACTCAGCGCGTTCCACGCAGTCCACTCAGTATCAACTTTAGTAATTCTGCTTCAACACTTAACACGTCGAGATTGGAACCCTCTACCCACACTGGTGATTATATATTGGCTGTGTAAAGAAAGACCTAGGCAATCTTGCCTGCGGTGTGGGACGCAAACCCTTAGATCCCGATTGGGTTTCAAAAAAAGTTTAGTTTTCTGATAGTCCACATTCACAAATCATTAACTCTTGAGTTTGGTGATTTATTTAAAGTGACAGTAAACAGTCGCTTTTCTGATGGGCAAAACAACCCAAAACAACCCATGCATTTCGCACTCTACAGTCCTTCATCGGGGCCTATCTAATCAAAATTGTAGCCAAACATAAGACATCGGTGTTAATTAAACCAATCGTGAAAAAGACAACATGATCCAAAATATTGGCCCGATGAAGGACTGTAGGACTAAATAAATCACCAAATTCAAGAATTAATGATTCGTGAATGTGGACTATCAGAAAACTAAACTTTTTTTGAAACCCAATCGGGATCTAAGGGTGTGCGGCCCTGTGACGTTTGCACTCTATATTTTATAAATGATTACACAGAGACTGAAAGTAGGGTTTAACTAATTCAGAAACATCTTTTATTATCATTAACTTTCTTTGTTATTTTCTCTTTCTTTTAGTAAAAAGGATACGTCTTGTTTCCTGAAGACTGATTATCTTCTAGATCTGGGAGGTCTTCCTACGTCTCACAACCAAAGTCTTGTTAGGTAAGTGTCTCTTTCTCTTGGATTCTTCTCCTCTTTTAACACCCTTTTGACGTTATGTTTCTGTACTTGTTAAGTTTCATATCACGTCTTATATCTTTTCTATCACTTTGTTCGATTAACCTCTTTCTTTTTAGAATAATGTATATTATAGTCTTTGTTTTCGTTTGGTTCTTTTCCTTACCACTCTCCCTTTATCTTGGCTTGTTCTTCTCAGTAGCGTTTTATCACTTGTCTCTTTTTATTCTTTTCTTAATAATCTCTCTGTGTATTCTTTGTTTACGATTTCTCTTATTCTCTGTTTCTTTTTCTTGTGACAGTCTTTTCACACTTTTAGATTCGCTCTATCTTCCCTCACATAACTTTCTCTATGTCTTTCAGTATTTCTTGTCTCACAAAACTCTCTCTTTATCTTTTGACTCTTCTCTCACCTCTCTCTCATCTCTCTCTCACTTTCACGTACCTTCATCTGTTTATTTACTTCGCTTTCCTTCTAGGACGTCTGCCGGTGGGAAATACTTCTGATTAGCAGATCAGCTGCTCTTTCAGGCGTGTCGTTTCATCTCGCCTCTCCGTCGCCTGACCTCGGTGTTACAGCTGTTCTGATTTAACTCCGCCCCTTCTATACGAGCTCCGAACAACCGACATGTTCTCTGGTACGCACCCCTTCGTCTCTCGTCTTCCTGTGAAAACGGAGCGCGTCTTGCGCAGTTAAAAGAAAGTCATTTTCGTTTCCTTCAGAGGGGTTCCGCTCGTATATGCTGACCCTCGTCAACTCAACCTGTTCGTATCTTCGTTAAGAACGAGCGGTACGATCCCCCCCCCCCCTTCAGGGTTATAAAGTTTATGTTTATAATTATTCATTCCAACCTTCAGTCGTCAAACGGACGGCCTTCCGCGCAACGGCGCAACAGTATTTAACTTCAATAAACTTCTCGGGTCTTTTTTTCACCGCCTCTCAGTAGGCCCACTCGTAACCATCTCCCTTCAGATCCTCCGCCTCTGTCTCCTAACAATGTAGAACAGAAAACACACATAATCATTTACGGATCCCTGATTGGCGCAGGGTCTTGTCCATTACTCCCTCCTCCTTAGCAGCCAGATTAACCCTTCATATGGACTTTGTGCCAAGTATTGCCTTACAGTGTCAGAGCCTGAATTACTTGGTACCTGATTTGAGGAGGTTCACTCATTTTTATCACAGGCCCACACTGCAGGCAAGATTGCCTAGGTCTTTCTTTACACAGTTCACTCTCATCGTCTCATCGCGCTGACGCATGGTAGCATGATTTAGTGGGCTGCACCCCAAAATACAGCAATATGTATAAGCTTCTGCTCAAAGAAAGAATAAATAGCGGTGCCCGCTCCAGTTCTTAGTCTCTCTGATTATATATTGTCTCCCTATTTCCCGACACCTCTGTCTAGTATTCAGGATGTTACCATAACTCACGGCTTTCCTTATCCCGTGTTCTTTAATGGAATGAATATGTTGTCAGTCCCACAGAATTCTGAGCACCCAGCCAATATTAATCTTTGCACCCATGAGCAGTATTGCACTAGATTAGCCAAATTATCAAATAAGTAATAATTGCGTATCAGAGTTTCCTCACTTAAAGGCACCTTGTACCATTATAAGTCATGGTGAATATTATACATATATTATGAATCAGTATAATTAACCACCTTTGTAGAATAGCTCTTATTTTAACAAGCAAACTGAATGAATGTCTTTTCTTTATGTTAAGAATCCAATTTAGGCCATATGAAGAAGAGGAAAGTATCCTCGAAACGTGTCGCCAAGTGAATTGGATGTCACTTTTCCCCTTCAGAAAAACTTTTTCCAAAAAATTCTCTTTGTTTCCAATTTTGTTTTCAATCTTGATGTGATCTTTTGATGCCATTTGTGCTTCTTTATGTTGCAAACTTCATATTGAAAGAATTGAACCACATCGTTTGTGATATAAACAATGTCTTTTTATAATTTTGTCTATCAACATTTTTTTACACTATTAAGAATCACTCTGATATTCTATTGATGTATGAGAATAACAGTATTGGACTTGATCCAAACATTTGAAAGTGTGCAGGGGACGGGAGGATTCCCAAGTTGAATCCTTTTCTTCTTTTGTTTTATGTGTCGGGGTTTTGTGCCATGACTCCAGTTCCTCCCCCGCACCTAAAATTAATTGAACACAACCCTAAAGCATTTAGTAATCTCCATTAAATTTGAGGTGTGCACCTATACCCAATCCTTTTCCAATCCGGCAGGGACCATTGCCAGAGCCTCCTCTGGCCTTGTATCATATTGACTGTCTCGCCCAAGGGAGCGTGGTCAGACAATGATATTGCACCTAGGGATACCTCCCGAATTTGCCCCGCTAATTGAGCAGACACCCAAATTTAGTCTATGTGGGATAGAGTTCTGTGGACGTGCAAGTAGTATGTGTGTCCCGCTTCTGAGCCCCTGCAGGCAAAAAAACTGGTGGTCATTTTTGACTCCACTCTCTCCTTCTCTTCTCACATCTCAGACAGCCCTAAAATGTCCCACTACTAGTTGCACCACCTCCGAGGTACTGTACCTTTTCTCACCTTCCCCAAAAAGCTCACCTACTCACTACTTCAGCAGCCAGCAGCCTCCTTCTCAATCTGCCTATTTCTACCCTCCGCCCGCTACAGCTCATCCAGAACAGAACCGATAGACTTATCCTTGGCCTCAAGCCCAGGGACTGCATCTCTCCGGCGGGTGTAATCCCTCCACTAGCTCCCTGTGGCTGTTAGAATCAAGTTCAAGACCCCCTGCATAGTGTACAAGGCGTTCTAGGGCTGAGGCCTGCACTATCTACAAAAATGCTCTCTTCCTATATACTCTCCTTCCAGAGCCCTCCTCTTGGCCTCCTCCAACTCCCTGCGTGTGAGCTGTTTTTCCAAGCAGATATTTTGGGGTAGAACTTTATCCTCTGCAGGTGCCTCCCTCTGGAACAGCCTCCCTGCCTCTCTACGCCTTGAGCCGGAACTCCTCAAGTTCCGGAAACTCCTCAAGACCTTCCTTTTCTCTTCCTCTTTCTCTCCCTCTCCCTTGCTAACCTCCCATCTCTTTCTCTCCAGCCTCACTCCTCCATCTCTCCCCTAACTCTGCTCAGTTTTTGCTGACTGGTCACCTGGATCACCTCCAGATCCTCACAGGTCCCAGGCTCCCCCGCCAGTCCTTGCCCTTGCCTCTGGGCCTCTGCACTACACGCAGCACTACTGCACTTTCAGCTTTCGTTCCATGAGAGGGGCAACCCCTACTGCACTTCATCTATGTTCCATGAGCGAGGTAACATCTCTGCACTTAATTCAGGGCCCTGCTAGACTGGGAGCACTTGTTTCCCTCTCCCCCCTCCCTTGCACCACAGTCTGTACCTTTGCATGTCCTGAATTTACTAGTCCTGGTAAGTTCTGTCTTGTCCCCCTTTGTCTCCTCTCCCTAATGTGGTTGAGCATGTTATACTTCGGCACTTGCACTAGGTGAAATGCTGTCAGGCCTAGTATGCTAGTTACTTTTGTTAGATCATTCGGAAACTTCAACGCCTAAGAAAGACTACTGTTTTTCCCCTGCTCCCTTCCCACCTTGAAGCGCTTTGAAGCACTTCACTTGTGTATAAGCGCTGTACAAATAAACAATTACAATGTGGTCCGGACATCCACCAGCCTCAACCCCTTGAACCTCTCTTTGAGCTTCTGAGACGATGCACCCTGGGTTGTATGTTCTGCACTTCTGCGGTCCTCCCCTAAACCTGTGCCATATTCAGGTCTCTGGTCAATATAACATTACCCTCGGCCATCCCTTCAAGCTCAGCCAGAGTCTTTCTGAGAAACCCATTGTGCCGGAATTCGAAGTGCATACCGTCGCTAGCGTGAATGTCAGTATTGATACGAAATTTAACAAAATGAAATCGCCCCTGTTTATCTCCCTTTGAATCCAATACCATCAGGTTGGAAATGTTTTTTAAGGCTATCAGAACCCCTGCTGTTTTATCAGTCGCATTAGACTGAAAGACATATGGATACATCTGTAGGTGGAGCCTCAATTTGTCACTCTTTTGAATGTGGGTCTCTTGGAGCGTGAGAAAGTCTGGTTTCTCACGCCTCAAGAAGTGGTCCACCTTGCGCCATTTTACCAGGGAGTTCAATCCCCATATAATATAAGTGAGGACTTTGAACCCGACGCTCGTTCCTTCCGCCTCCCTCCTCAGTCCCCTCCCCGGACTCTTTCTCCTTGTCTACGCTAGTAGCCAACCAGATTCTGTCTGCCCAACTTGTGTGCTTTGACTGGTGCGTGGATGCAGTACCCCCTCATCCCCTTTCGCCCCCTCATCCCATCGCCGAGAACCAGTCAGAGTGTACTGCAGCCCCCCCCATGTCATTCCCCCTTAAACTCCCACCTCCTCTCAGCAACAACCCAGGCCGGTCAATGGGTCTCGGAGACAGCATCGGAATGAACCCCCGGCCACGAGAGACATTGCTACGCCCCTCCATAAGATTCCAAGAGAGCAAACTCCCGTAATCTAGCTCCCCACCCCTTTCAACTAGTGCCTCCACCACCTAAGCCCCCCAATGCGATCCCTACTGGGCTCTCCTAAATAGTGACCTTGTGATTGCCATAGTACTATACCCTCCTCCCCAATCTCCACCTGCCTGACTGCCCCTGCAGCCACAGCCAGCCGAGCTCTGGTTTCACATCCTCGTTGTTACCCCTCCTGCAGCTTGTCCTTGGACTTGCTGCAGCCTTTCTGTGCATGATGTCACTTATTCTCACTCGCCACTGTTGACCATTCCCAATGCCGCCTCCTCTGGGCGCAAAGACCTGTGTCTTCCGGGGCCGATGCTCCATCCCAGCTCTCGGGCGAGACCACGCTAAGGCCTTCCTCTTAAGATGCCACCCTGCATTGCCTCCCTTTCCACGTGAGCAACAAGCCAGCAAGCCATATATTTGCATCTTGAAACACTTCTGTATAGGCGCATAATAAATCAATCAATCAACCGAACGAACGATCCACTTGTATCAGATCTTCTCCTGACTGAGGATTTTGACTACTGGTCCCATCTGTTTCCTCTTAAGCAAAGTGGATTATGCCAGGTCTTGAAAAGGTTGTACCTCTGTTCTGTTGATTTTCAGGGAGGTGGCCATGCGGGCGGCTTTCAAGACATCATTATTTTGGCCGTATGACATGAATGTGGCTAGGACATCCCTCGGGTGGGCCCCTGGTTCAATTCTTGCTGGGCCCACCCTGTGGATTCTGTCTAGGCAGACCCCATCTAGGGGACCTCCAGGAGCAGCTCTGTGCAGAAGAATTGAACTCTCGTTTTGAGGTCTCTATCCATGACCACCACGGGACATTCTTAAGGTGTATGTTTTGAACCTGTTGTCGAGATCCACGTACTGAAGTTCCAGGCTGTGCGACAGCCGTGCAAGTTGCTCCAGTGTTTCATTGGTTTTCCTGGAGTCCTTGGCTAGTTCTTGAAGAGCCCGCTCATTCGTGTCCACGCATTGCCCCAGTTTTGAAATCTCCCCCTTTATCTCCTGCACTTCTCCCTTGAAATCAGACTTTAAGGAGGAAAATTGTTTTTGAAAGGACTCAGTGATCCGTGACTAGAGGCCTGCTAGACACTGCACCAAATCCTCTTTGTTGACAGCCACTGGGCTTGTCAATGATACAGTCCTGCCACCTCCTGCGGCCTCGTCTGGGGGCAATTTGGGCTTTAGGGTCTTCTGCTTGTCCAACTGCCAACACCTTTTTAGTGTGCACTCTGGCACCTGGGGGACCACCGTTGGGCGAGCTGGAATCTCGTTGTTGCTTCCTCTGCCCTTGTTTTTAGACATGTGCTAGGCTAGGCTATGTGCACTTCGGTACCAGGGCCTGCCCCCTCCTCTCCCAAACAGCCTTTCACACCTGGCCACGGATCCCATCACTGCTGTTCAAGTGGAGCCTGTGTGCCCAGGATGCATGGTGTCCTCCCACTGGGCAAATCATGGACTGTTTGTGGTGAGATGGGGACACTGCACTGCCTGAGCCCCCTGTTCACTTCCCGGTGGGGGCTATCCTTTGCTCTCTGCTGCCCAGAGCCACCTGTCCCCCTTGGGTGGGCTTCTCCCAGTCAGTAAGCAATGCTGCTCGAATTCCACCAGGCACCTGTTGGGTTATAATCCTTCCTGCATGGCAATGGGGCTGGAGAACACTATTAACTCGGGTGTGGGGGCCCCCCCCTCTCCAGGCACCCCTTCTTTCTCGCATTAGCTGCAATGGCCGGGCCCCCCTCCACTCCTCACTCCTCACCCCTCATTGATGTATCCACTCAATTGTAGCCTTCTCTGCTCCCTCGGGGGCCCCCAAAGGTGCTCCTTGCAAGCCTCTCCCATGTCACAGCGGGCAGCGCGACTCATATGAGGGAAGCCGACGCCTCTCCCCAGACCCATTGCCAGGGCCCACCGCCACAGTTATCCAGAAGAGGGAGGAGACTGTGGCCCCCATCAAGTGTCCCTCGCCGCCGGAGGGCCTCCTCCAATGCTTCGCCGTACTGCGGCCTGTCATCGGCCTCTTCAGCGGTCGCACCTCTCCTGCAGCTCCTGCCCGCAACAGGCGGACAGGTGGCTCTTTTCTCCGGCATTCACTGGACCCTCACCTGCTCTCCAGTCACCAACACAGATCTCTGCTTCCCTGCTTGGCAGAGCCTGGCAGGAGCACACCCCGGGGTGCGCCTCCGCGCTCTCTGACCTTTTCCTGGGCCCACATCTGCTACCAGTGCCGCCGCACCACATATCTGCTGCTCGGGCTGCATCCGTCTTTTGGTCTTCCCCCTACAAGCGGACATCTTGGTATTACTCTCAGGATATTGAATAACTCCTTTTGCATTTGATCCGGTGCACGGGTAGACATTGCATGTCTTTAACTGCTTTGAAATGCCCCATGGATCAAGGGGGATGGCTCTTCCTGATCTTGAACTGTACTACTTTACGTTTCAGATCCAATATGTAGAGTAGTCGTTTTTATCAGTCGACCATGTCAGAAACAAATTTGTTGGGCAATTCTGTTGCCCCTTGGAAATTGACTGAGCTACGAATAAGGAGAAGAATTAAAACCAGGGCTCCATATCTTGTTACTCTGGGGGTGAAATGATGGCTGATGGCCCATAGGAAATTAAAGTGCGCTGTCACACACGCACAGAAATGTTCCATTTGGTTGGTATTACATTTTGTGAGCTCAGCTTCATCATTTGAGTTCCGATGGTGGAAAGACGCTTACTAAGATAGTGAACTCATGCCATTTGACGAGATGAAGGCCCTAATATTATATTCCCCAGAGTTACAGTTAGCAGGACTTGGAAAGGTTGTTTGGGAAACCTGGCTAGGATTCTCAACTGGGCCCAGGGAATCCTGTATATTTGCGGTGTCCTGTCAATTGGTCGACTGCAATTTGGTCGACTGCAATTTGGTCGACACCATTTGGTCGAATGCCAAATGGTCGAATTTTTTTTTTTTAACTTATATATATTTTTTGTGGGTTTTCGTGTGGGGAAAGAAAAAAAAAAAGAAAAAAAGGGGGTTGGGGGGGGACCCCCCCAAAAAAAAAAAAAGGGGTAAAAAAAAAAAAAAAAAATTCGACCATTTGGCATTCGACCAAATGGTGTCGACCAATTGTCCTGTCGACCAAATGTTTTCGACCAATTGACTGGTAAACATATTTGCTACTATACTACAGCCAGGTGTTGGTCCCAAATCCATCACTAGGCTACTAAGCACTATGCAAGGGGGGCCGGACTTTACCACCAAGCAAAGGGTTTGAGGCCCTTTCATGTGACATAGACCAATGCCAGAACCAGGTAGAGAATCATCAAAAGAAAGTTAGTAAGAGCGGGTAGGTGGCTTCCTTCGGTATAGGTAAACTACAAGAACTGAAAGTCCAATAAATGCTCTGCAAAGCGAAAGATAAAATCATGCATGTAAAGGCCAATGCTGAATCAAGACAGCTTACATTATGCTTATGTTTATTGCGTTTATATAGCGCTTTATGCCAAAGCGCTTTACAGTATAACAACAGGTACAATAGCATATTTACAAACATGAAACAAGTCATTAGAACAATATATGGAACAATTTACTAAAAGGAGTGGGAGAGTGGGGGAAGGGGAGTGGAGAGGGGGTAGGTGATGAGGGTAACAATGTCTGTTTTGAGGTCAGCGGAGTGGGACAGAGGGGGAAGGGGGAGGGGAAGGGAAGGGAAGGGGGAGTGATCTGGTGACCTCCAATGCCCCTAAGTGGTTTCAGTGACCAATTTGAGGTCACTGGGGAAGGGGGAAGGAGGGAGGGAAAAGGATGGGGAAGGTGTTAGAAGGGGAGGGGTGTAGGGAAGGGGAGTCAGGGTGGAGTAAAGAAGAAGGGCTTTCAGGGAGGAGTGGAAGGATGAGTAGGTAGGGGTGGAGCGGATGGAGAGTGGTAGGGAGTTCCAGTGTAGGGGGAGCCAAGAGTTGGAAGGAGCGGAAGTGTGAGGAGGCACATATGGCTGGGGGTACAGTGAGGAGGTAGAGGTTTGCTGAGTGGAGAGAGTGAGAGGGGGAGTAAAATGAGAGGAGGGAAGAAAGTTAAGGGGAGGCCAGGTCATGGAGAGATTTGTAGACAAGACAGAGGAATTGAAATTCCTCATTTCAGGGAGAAGCCAACTGTGAGCTGATTACTTACCGGTAATCTTCTGTACTCCGAGTCATACTATTCACACCGCACAACCGTTAGCTCCCAGCAACCAACAGCCATTAGCAACCAAAAGCCATCCGCTACCATGTTTTAGGACCAATGGACACACATGTAAAAATCAGCTGTGGGGTAAATACATTTGACTTAAGGTTCTTACCACGAAGTCCACGAGGTGGCTGAGCACTTTTAGATTGAGACATAGTCATGCATCAGCCCAGTCACAAATCTGCAGGTATGAAAGCAAAAATATGGTCATTAGTGACATACAGAATATGCATGCAAATGGTTGTGTGGCTTTGTGATCAATCATCCATCATACTGAGGACGTGTTATGTGTACAATATTTCAGTGCGATGCACACTGATCAATCATAGCACCCTAGCTAACAGACACGCAGCCTGGCAGAGTATTTTAGAAACCAATGCCAGGCGTTATTCCGTAAATGGATTTCTGTTCATATGCAGACCAAAGCTTGGTGCATATTTCTAAAATGTGTGTTGCTACGAGCTAGGTTACACCATCACAAACTAGCACATGAGTATTATTACATCCCCAGCTCAGTTTAGTGTGTGATATCATCATCAAGCAATATGCTGAACGCCCACCCCCACTCCTATGAGGTATCAGCCAATCCAGTCCCCATATAATATTGCTGTCAAAGTCTGGATTCGAATTGGAATTTCGTTTTTGGTAGACTTTGATATTTTAGAGAGAGACCCATCCAGAATTAATAGGAGCTTGTTTGGAAAATGCCACCACTTCGACAGCTATCTCATTGCTCTAATTCTTTTACCTTTTCAAATCGACATTTCCTGATTCACAGGGATTTGCACTGGAGCCAATTCTGGAGATGCCTGGACCATCGCTGAGATCCCCTCGAGCAAAAGTTTATGAATTACATGTGCATGTGAGCATCTCGCAGATGCTCCAGGAATCTCCACGTTTGCTCCACTTCTCAACTTTTGAATCAGGCATCAGGCAGTAAATGCAAGCCTGAGATGCTCGTGCACGCTAGTGGTTGCCTAGCAGCAGCACCTGCGGCCTATGGCTAGCGGTTGCAGACAGGGGTGCTCCTGGCACTGCAGGCTGCTCGTGCCACCTGTCCTAGGGACGCATGAAACTGACACTTAATAGGAACAGAGACGGAATCGGCTCCCAGCGACCGGGAATGGCAGAGGATAGTTTCTTTGCATCGCACCATTAGCCATAACGATGGTAGCCAATCAGAACCTTGGTAGAGCCTAGCCCATCCCATTGTGTGTCACCTTTGTGCACCACTTGACATGCTCAAGCTTGATTCCATTTCTGTAGGCACTCGGTCAAGCATACAGGCACTTGATGGTAATGGGACAGGTATTTTTAAACATTCTTGGAAATGAGGCCAGTAGCGGAATACTTCATAGCAATCAATGGGGCACCTGCGTTGTGGGTGACAATCCAAGGCAAAGGGGCATGCTCCGAGGCATTTGATGGCACTCATTTGCAACGACGAAAGCGCTCTTGCATTTGATAGCACATCTTGGCCACAGGGCAATTACCTGGCCAGTTGTTGGAAACGGGACAGGTAAGCTTCTGGACATTTTAAGTAATCCATCGTGACTAAGCAGATACGCATTTCATGGCATTACTTGGCAATGGGGCAAGCATGTGGGATGTAGATACTACATTTAATGTCTGGACCTTTTTGTGAACCATGTGACTGTAGAACTTGTTTATGATTGGTGCTTTGTGGGCGGAAGTTTTTTTTTTATGGAAATCTTCTGTTGTTAACCAGGTCATGCTGCCATGTTTTATTTTCTTTCTTCTTTGTTTTTTAGGTCCAACTACGTTTTCTGTGCTATTATTGTTGGTTGTTTGTTGTAAATACTATTTGTATATGCACCCGTTTGCTCATGGGCCTGAGGCACAATATAAATGAATAAATAAATAAATAAATATAAATTATTGGTTGAGGAGTAAGCACCTGGCCAGTTCTGGGCAGTACTGGGCAATGAAGGTTGCACCTGCCCAGTTACTGTCAAATGAGTACATCTTTCTGCATGTTATGGCAATCTTTGACAAAATGGCAAACCACTTGACAGCAGTTGTTGGCAATACATATCAATGCACCCAGGCAGTTTACTGCAAATGAGCAATCAATTGGGTGGTTGATGGCAACTTTTGGCAATAGGTTAAATACTAAATCAATAGATGGCAAACCTTTCCCATGGGGAACGTTCCTTTGCAATCCTCGGGAAGTGATCTTGGGGAGATAGCTCAGTGGCAACGTGCTCGCCTTGGAAGCAAAACGACATGGAGCAACACAAGTTCGATCCCGGGTCCGCGCTTAGAAACCTCTGGGTATTAAGCGCGTTATAAATAACCTATCACATCATATCATATCAATAGGAAGCTTGGCCAGGGAAGTGGGTTGCAACGAATCAGTGAATGCGGACTCCATTTCTCTCCACAGGAAAGCCACTTTGTTACACGTTAGCCACCTTCGTGGTCGCTGTGCCAATTACACACTATGCATACTTTACGGCTAATGGAGGTGGTTATGCAAAAGCAAAAACCTTTCTCATTTCTTGATACTCATGATGTTCAAGATTGAAAAGGGGGAATGTGAAATTAATGCATTTTGCAGAGAAGTCGTGCCTGGTAATCTTTTTTAAAAATATCTTTTTATTAGTTTTCAAGCAAACATCAATGAACACCAGATGAAAATACCTGCAATGTCACAGTACTTTGCGGCTTTTCTACCTACCCACGTCCCACCCCACTCTTCCTTTCCCTCCCTCATTCCCCCCATCCCCAACACACAGCGAAGATAACCAAATTGAGTCTGCTAAAGACTATTCTAACAACGTAAGACTTTACGGGCAGTTCTGGACTCTATAATCCCCTTTTAAAATCAGGATTTCGATCCACTCCGATGAGAATCTTGAACTCTCTTTCTATCAAGCATATGTCACCCATTCCAAAGCCACAAATTCCCAGATTGTTCTCAGCCAATCCTGGAGCGTAGGTACCTCATGCCTCTTCCACATTTGGGCTATGAGCAAAAAGGCAGCTATAATCAGCACAGCAATGGCCCTACGCATAGCTCTAACCAGGGTTTCCTTCCCATGCCCCCATGTTCAAAGTAAAGCTTCTATGGGGGCTCTGCCAAAATCCACATCCTACACAATGATAATTGCGCCTCTTACTTCTCCCCAAAAATTCTTAAGCTTGGGACATTCCCACCATATATGATCCCAAGTACCCCTGTGAACACAATGGTTACGACTCCGGGGACATTTTCTGAAGTTTGAGCGATGTGAAGTGCCAACTGTACATCAGTTTGTACCACCTAGGAATATCTCTCCACAGCTTTTCCCACTTGTCGATCAGGATATCTTTTCTCCCCCACAAATCTCTCCCAGTTAGTCCTATACAACCACTTCTCTTGTATACCTGTGTAAATATCTGAGATCAACTCCTTCGTCCCCTCCTGCGTGACCAAGCATTTTTCAAACAGGTTCAATGACATAGTGGCAGGTTGTTTGTTGTACATATTAGAAGCCCAATGCCTCAACTGAAAGCAATGCAGTCGACCCTGGCACTTCAAGTGAAAAACATTGTTTACACTCAGTGAATTATCTAATTTCAGAACCAGAATACAAATCTTTCAATTTGAGGAAACCCTCTTCCTGCCAACTATGGAAAGCCCCCCGCTCCAAGCCTCGTGAGAATTGTGGACTGTTAAACAGCAGAGTAGAAGGGAATGAGAATCTACGGTGCTTCCTGACCAGCCTGTGTCATGTGCCCTCTAACAGCATGGAGATACAACTTAGGTACACATGCTCAGGCCCTTCTTTCCTGGGCAGCCATAATACTCCTTGCAGAGGATGTGTTACCACTGCTCTAGCCATCCCCACCCAGAGTTTCCTGTGGTCGCTGCTAAACCATTCACAAATTATTCGTATCTGCGCCGCCTTGTAATATTTCTGAATCACTGGGAAGTCAATACCTCCCCTCTGCCCAGGCGTCGCCAACCATTTCGTGAGTTGCCGCCTTTTACCTTTCCACAAGAAAGACTTGGCCACTCACTGAATTTGGGACATGTATTGGGAGAGTTTAAAACAGGCACTGAAGAAGTGGAAGTATCACCATTTGAAGTGTGGCAATACGACGCAACCAGGAGATCGCGAGTGGGTTCTACTTAAGTAAAGCCTTTTTAACAGAAGCCAAAACACCAGGAAAGTTCACCTGAAATAACCTGTCCATCGTGGTGGTGATTGTGACCCCCAAATATTTTATCCCTTTCAGCTTCCAAAAAAAAAAAAAAAAAAGAGGAGACCGCTGATTCGTCCCCTGCAGTAAGAGCTTCAGAATTGCTGATTTCCCTGCATTAATCTTCAGGCCCATTACCGTCCTGATTTCTTCAAATTCATTTTGCACAGCCGTCAACGACCCCTCAGGATCCACCAGGGTCAATAAACAAATAATCAGCTAACGCTGCAACTCTATGCTGTCTGCTCCCAAATCGAATACCCTTATATCCTTTGATTCGTGCAACACATGTAAAAAAGGTTCCAGATAGATCGCACACAGCAAGGGAGCTGTGAATACCCCTCTTTAGTACCCGGTTTCAGCTTGACTCTATCTGACAGACTGCCATGTATAAACAATCTGCCTGATGGTGCCACATAGTTAGCCTGCACCCATTGTAGAAAAACCTCCCTAAATCCCATTTTTCTCATAGTGAGGAAGAGAAACAACTAGTCAAATGTTTTCTCTGCATCTAAGGAGAGCAAAACTACTGAGCTATCTGTATTTCGCACTTTCCTCAAAATATGCGCCACTCTCCTAATGTTATGAAACATTTGTCAGCCTTTAATGAAGCCCAACTGATCCGGATGCATCAGCATCGGTCGAAGGGGGTCCAACCTATTTGCCAAAGGTTTGTTGTAAATCTTGACATCGATGTTGATCAGTGGCCTCTTCCATCGACTGTGATATTCGCCCCACTTTACAAAAGTGATTAAAAAGACTCGTAAGGCGCGGCGCGAGTACCTGGCTGACTTGTAAAAGCATGCTGAGAAACCATCAGGTTCCGGCGATTTGTCTGAAGGGACATTTAATAACCCACTTCACCTCCTCCTCAGTAATCTCCCCATCCAGTTCCTTTGAGGCAGCACCTTCTAACCTCTGGACCCTCAACTTATTTATATACTCCTGTTGTGCTTCCACCAATGGGTTTTCTATTGTATATAGGGCTCTATAGAAGTTTGCGGAAAACCTTTACAATATCTTCTGTCCGAATTCCCTTGGCACATTGGTCGTCCACAATGGAGCTAATCGTCTTCAACCCTTTCTTATCCCTCAATAGTCTTGCCAGCATTTTATCTGCCACAACATAATAGCGTTGTCTAGCATTTAGCAACGCTTTTTCAGCCCTCTTGGTGTGTAGGATTTTCAGCTGGCCTGTGGTTTCTCTAAATGCTTTATAAGCCTCCCTAGATGGATCTTCTTGCAAGCCCAGTCACCTGTCCAATTCTTCCTCCAGTTGTGTCTCCAGAACCCTCAATTGTGTCCCTTTCAAGCTTTCAGTGAAATCAGTGCATCTCCCCTTATCAAAGCTTTAAACGCGCCACATTGTACTGGATCAGCTGTAGATTCAGAATCATTTTCTTCAAAGGGCCTGGAAATCTTGTTTTCTCTCTCTGAGGAGTGAGTCTCTAGTAGTTCTACTGGGAACAACCAGCGCCACAGAAAATCCCCCTTTCTAGGGAGGTGCAATTCCATCGATAGAGACGCAAGGTCGGCTAGCACAAGTGGACCCCACAGTGATCTCTTCTACCATTCCTAAAAGAGTGACGAGACCCATATATATTCAATCTGCGATTGTGATTTATGCACATTGGAGAAAAAGTAACCCTTGTTGCCTTCCCTTTTTCTCTCTACAAACATCCCTAAGGTGTAATCTAGCCAACTTTTGTTTCAGGGAATATGATACTGATCCCCTTCTATGTGTTCTGCTCGAGCTTCTATCTAACACTTGGGACCATGTCAGATTAAAATATCCCTTCACTATTGCTTCCCCCACAGTGAACTCTTCTAGGACCCTAAGGAAGTCTTTAAATAACTTTTCCTGCCCAGTGTTTGGGGCATACACAGATGCCACTGTGAACAAAAAGCCTCCCATATTACCCCTTGCCAGAATATATCAGCCAGATGTATCCGCCAATGTTTTATCAATCCGAACATCTAGACCTGCCCTAAATGCCAAAAGGACACCTGGTGTTTTCATCGTGATTGAAGCATACTCTATATGGCGCAATCTTCCTTGGTCTCATCGCAATAGGTGCGTTTCGTGAAACGCTTCACTCTCAGACTGTGATCTCTAATATAGCGCTCCAATTATTTCCTCTTGAGAGGAGAATTCAACCCCCCTCACATTTAGTGTTAACCAGTTCAAATTAACGTGTCCTGTTCTTCTGTTTCTGCATACCCCTGCCCTTCCTGCCCCTTACTTTTACTACTGTAGGTGTGGTACCCCTTCTCTTGTGTGCCGGATCCCACCCCTCCCAGACCCTACCCTTGATTCTTAACCCCTGCCGATGTTCCATTGTTCCCCCATTAAATTCCTCTCTGGCCATTCCCCTCCTAGGAAGACACTCCATCCACATTTTCTCCATGTGGATCACAGCCCTCCATCCCTCCAAAAGGCATCCTCGCCCTCATGTAGAAAGAAGAGAGAGCAGACCATCCACCTCCGCTCCGTACCTCCTTCTGCAACGGTGTCAGTTCAGTTCTCTATGTTTCTGACCTCTGTTCTAAACACTCCCTTCTTGTTCCCTCCATTTCTCCGGGTATTGACCCCAAGTGTCCCAGTCTCAATATCTCATCCAGTCACTGGGGCGGGAGCCCCGGGGGTTTCCGGCGCTTCACACGCCCCTCTGCTGTTGACCACTCCAATGGTTTTGCCCTCCTTTGTAGCCCAGTGCTGTGGCCTAGTTCAATGCCTTCTTCCTCCGTCTGTTGTGAATTTCCCCCCGTCTCACCTGAATCCGCTTCTTGTAGAATTCCGCGAGGAGATTCTTCTTGCGCACGGATCAGGTTTTATACAAGCCCGCTTGAGTCTCTTCTGACTCCAGCGTGTGTTAAGCGTTCCAGGATCTCGGAGATTCAGGACGTCCAGGAAAGGAGGAAGCGTACACAAGGGGTACGTGGAATCCAGGAACAAGATGTAGAGGAAATGATGGAAGGAATGGGAATAAGGATCCAGGAACTTAGGATAAGGAATAGTTTGCAAGCTACGAGACACACGTCTAGTCACTACCTGATCATAGCGTTGAGACGCGCGGGGCCGCGGGGGCATGGCCTATTTGTAGGACGTACTACGTCCGCCGTGAAGGCTGGCATGAGGCGTGTCACGCGAGACGGCCATGTTGGGAGTATCAAGGAATGCAAGCCCGCTGCGATAAGGACCAGGAAGTCCAGAAGGGGCGCATTCTGTGATTCATGACAGCATGCCTCCTCCGAAAACCTGTTCCACCGGGTGTCGGCTATTTCTACATTCCATAGATTGCAGCACTTGAAGATTTCGATGGTCCGTACGGCCAAGATAGTATGGCTTTTACCTTAGAATGGTCCATTCCTATCCCTTCTGGACTAAGGACGAATCCTAGATAATGAACAGAGGTGACATGAAAAAGGCATTTCTCGGGTTTAGCCAGGAGTTTATGTTCACGTAGTCGCTGTAGAACTGCCTTCACATGCTCTTCATGTTTTTGAGAGTCCTTGGAGTATATCAAGATATCGTCCAGGTAAACGATGACGAAGAGAAACAGCATGTCAGAAAAGACCCTATCCATGAAGCATTGGAAAACTGCAGGAGCATTTGCGAGCCCGAAGGGCATAACCAAGTATTCAAAGTGACCAAAGGGTGTTCTAAAGGCCGTCTTCCACTCATCTCCTTCCCTGATACGGATCAGATGATAAGATCCTCTGAGGTCCAACTTAGTGAAGATTACAGCTCCTCTCACCGCTTCCAAGATATCCAAGTTTAAGGGCAAGGGGTAGCGATCCTTGAGGGTGCATTGATTCAGTCCACGATAATCAAGACAAGGTCTAAGTTCTTTAGAGTCTTTTTTTGGGAACGAAAAACAATGAGGCTCCAGCTGGAGATTTGGATGGTCTTATGGTGCCATTTTCCAAATTGGTGTCCAGGTATTCTCTAAGGGCCTTCTTTCCTGTTTCGGAGAGAATGAACATCCTCCCAAAGGGAATTACTGCCGAAGGTTCTGTATCTATTGCGCAGTCTTCAGGCCTGTGAGGGAGTAGGGCCTGGACTAAAGCAGTTGAAAATACATCAGCGTAACCCTGGTAGGTTTCAGGAACCTGTACGACATTCGAAACCATAAGTGGGCCCTGTTGATCTGTTGGAGTGTTTTCTAATGGTATCAAGGAAGGATCCTGGTATAGACAATGTGACAGGCAAAACTCTGAGCCAAGAAACAAAGATCCTGCCGCCCAATTGATGTATGGATTGTGTTTCTGCAACCAGGGCATACCTAGTACCATGCGGTAGTGGGCTGATTTGATGATGTCAAGTTTGATCAATTCCTGGTGATGGTTTATTGAAAGTTGTATTTCCTTGATCTGTAAGGATATGGGTCCTGAAGTGAGAGGTCTTCCATCAATTGCCTCCACAGGTTGCATTATACCCCGTGCTTCATATGGAATACGGTGCTGAAAGACCCAATCTTGATCAATGAATATTCCCATTGCCCCACAATCCACCAGGGCCAGGATGGGCTAAGTCTCATTCTTCGATAATGATAAGAAGGCTCGTAGAACCACTAAGTTGTTCTGTCCAGGAGAGTTCAAGGATGGAATAGATGTGGAGCAAACATCTCTCTCCCGACACCTCGCTCCATCTAGGATCGGGAGCTGGCGTTTCCCGAACGCTGTGGAGGAGCTAGAAGACATTTTCTAACCAGGTGTTTATCTGAGGCACAATACATGCACAAACCTGTGTGGATCCTCCTCATCCTTTCTTGTGGGGATATGGATCCGCAAAAGGCTCCTATTTTCATGGGTTCTGGATCACAGTCAGGGGCTGGAGTAGGATCAGTCTTCAAAGAAGTCTCAAGGGAATTCTTCTGGAAGGGCACCTTAGTCTTCTTTCTCTCTGCCTTTCTTTCCTGGATACGAAAGTCTATCTGCATGGTTAGATCCATAAGAGCCTGGAATGAACTTGGACAAGCCACTCTGGTTAATTCGTCTTTTATTTCCTCGTTTAGACCCCTGCGGAAGAGTGTGAAACTTGCTTCTGAGGACCAATCCGCTTCCTTGGCCAACTGTTTGAATCTTCTGAGTCAAGTAGGCGTTCCTGGGCACAATAAACCTGTTCTGGGCGTGCAAACATGGTCTTGAGGGCCTGTATGAACCCGTCATAATCATCCAGGAGGGCATCTCCAGAGTTGACTAAGGCAGTAGCCCAAGTCAATGCATACCCGGTGAGGTGCGAGATTATAAAGCCCACCTTTGCCCTGGGAGTTGAAAAATAATAGGGCTTAAAGGTAAAATGAACCAAGCAGGAGTCCAGGAATCCACAAAGGGTTTTTACGACCCATCGTACTTGTCTACAACGCCACCCAGTAAAACACTCTCTTTTGCTGCAGAATCGCGAGACAGAACAAGTTGCTTTAATGCAGCGTTCTCCACCTTTAAATTCTATTCCTCGGTCGTTAGTTCTTGCATGCCGTGCATAAGATCCTGAACGGCCTTTTCCATGTCGGTCGTTGGGCGTCTCAAACTGTCGTGAATTTCCCCCTGTGTCACCTGAGTCCGCTTCTTGTAGGATTCCGCGGGGAGATTCTTCTTGCGCACGGATCGGGTTTTATACAAGCCCGCTCGAGTCTCTTCTGACTCCAGCGTGCGTTCAGCGTTCCAGGATCTCAGAGATTCAGGACGTCCAGGAAAGGAGGAAGCGTGCCGAAGGGGTACGTGGAGTCCAGGAACAAGGTGAAGAGGAAATGGTGGAAGGAATGGCAATAAGGATCCAGAAACTTAGGATAAGGAATAGTTTGCAAGCTACGACACACGTCTAGTCACTACCTGATGATAGCGTTGAGACGCGCTGGGCCACAGGGGCGTGGCCTATTTGTAGGGCGTACCACGTCCACCGTGAAGGCTGGCACGAGGCGTGTCACGCGAGACGGCCATGTTGGGAGTATCAAGGAATGCAAGCCCACTGTGATAAGGACCAGGAAGTCCAGAAGGGACGCATTCTGTGATTCATGACACCGTCTCGATTTGCAATAGAGCACAGCCTTCTTGTAGTATAGTTATCCGATGCCATGATGCCACCCAAGAAAACAGCCGGCCAAAAGGCAAAGTCCACTTGTATTGAATATCAATCTTGGCCAGCTCTCGCACCACCGGACGATGGCCTTCTCTTTTGCAGCGTGGTCAAGGAAAGATGCTTGAATAGTTGGATTTGAGAGCTGTTGCATTCTAATGGCTCTTTCAATCTTGCAGCATATAGGATCCTTTCTTTTTTGGAGTTATGACAGGGCGACCAAGGCATCTCTAGGACACAATCTATCTCCCACTGCCCCCTCAACCAGTCCTTTCCACTCTGTCTATGCCTATAGCTTCAATCTGAGTGGTTTCCAGGATCTCTGCGAACAGGGATTGAATCTGAAACATCAGCGCTTTGTCACCAATTTCCTCCAATAGATTTTTGACCCGGATATTGGACCTCCTGGATCTATTTTCCTAGTCATCGGTTTGCAGTTTCAGATTGTGGGATATTCTTTTGAGTTGCTCCAGCAAATAGCTATTTGCGGGACTTATTCAGTTGTTTCCTCAACGCAACCGAATAAGTTGCATCGACGTCCGTTCCTCGACATCCGTTCGTTCACCCAGTTGTGAGATCTCCCCCCCTTAAGTTCTGCTACAGATTTGGTCAAGTAGGCTTTAAACAGTTGAAATTGCACCTGAAAAGATGTTATAAATGCTTCCTGAAAGTCTTTTAAACCCTGGTTGGAGTTCCTTTTTGGTTAACGTTTCCGTCATAGGACCCTCCCCACCACCATTTGGTGATGCCATCATGCCCTTGTATACCTTTTCTCCTATGAGTCCTCTAGGAACCCAGAGGCGTTGTATCGCCCAGTCCCCGGTGAGGCTTTAACCTTGTTGCGTGCCTCTGTCACCTTTGAGCTTCCTCTCTGCATTGAGATGCTCCTCCAGTGCTCCCGCAGCTCCCTCCGTAGGGTACACAGCTGACTAAATCAGGGCTAACAGCCGGTGGACAGCCTAAAGGACATGGGAGTCTCTCAGACTACATACTGTCACCTTCCTCCATGCTCCCACTGTGTATTTGATGGTCTCCTCAATTAGCAAGTGCCAGGCAGCGACCCCCCTCAGTCTGCTCCAAGATGTTTCACAGGTGGAGAACTCTGTCTAGGCAGCTCACTGCTGCCATCCCTGATGTAGATCTCACCCATTTACTGCTCAGGCCTTCATCCACCTCGGGGCTAGAGGTTTAGCTCTGCTCCCTGCCTGACTTCTCCTGCCCTCGATTTCTGCCTAAGGGCCTAATTCAGAGTAGCATTTTATAATGGCAAAACCCCATTGGAAAATGTTCTGTGAATCAGGGTCTAAGTCTCTTAGGGCTTCTTCCACCCACTTTCCCAAAGCGCTGACGTGGTACACCCCTCCTACCTCAATCTCCTGACCTCACTGCGAGCCTGGCCCTGCAGGTCAAGAGCACGCCGGACCTCCGAGTGTGCCCCTATGCCTCACAGGGGTCCTTCATTCCGAAGCTTTGATGTTACCGCACAGTGGGCCTCATTACGACCCTGGCGCTAAGTGAAAAACGATGGCGGTAAATGGTTACCGCCAACGTTTTCCGCCAGGTCCGATCATGACTCGTGACCGTAAACTACGATGCCAATAGCGGCATCGTAGTTAACGCTGCCGCTAACTGCGCTAAGGGTGCGCGCACGCGACCGCCCACACCGTACTTAGCGCCATGGCGGAAAGGTACGCAAATGCCGACCCAAGCGGACATGCACCTAACGCCATCACCGAGGCCGCTAAGTACCTTACCGCCATGGTGCAAATAACGCCATCGCGAACCAACCGTAAAGGGCCATGTCAAGTGAATGCAGCTGCCACAGGTGCACAGAAACAGCACAGGTGAAGGCAATACAGACTCAGGGGAGTACAAAAAGAGCACACCCCACCCCTACCCACACCCAGTCACACTCCACAATGATGCCAATACGACTAGCAATGTTGGGGCTGGAGGACCTGATAGCAATGCATGTGCTACTACAACAGCAACAACAACAACAGGCAGCACAGAGGAGACGCAGGAGGAGAAGGAGGGCAAGGCAGGCCCAGCAAGCCCCACCAGCACAGCCAGTGCCACCACGCAGGCAGCCCCCAATCCCACGCATCAGAGCCAATCCAAACAATCTCACTGCTGAGCAGATCCACACCCTGTACCGTTTGGACCGGGACACCATCACCGCCATCGTAGACATGACACACAACGACATCGTCAGCATGATAGAAAGTCCAACCGCCATCCCCCCCCTACTGAAGGTAGTGGCTGTACTCCACTTCCTGGCCACAGGCACCTACCAGCACACAGTGGGGCACCTGCATGGCATTTCACAACCATTATTCTCACAAACACTCATCCAAGTGCTCGATGCCCTCCTCAAGCACACAGACAACCACATCTCATTACCACGGACTGCCCAGGAGATTGCAAACACCAAAGTGGGTTTCCATGCACTAGCCAGCATACCCGGTTGCATTGGTGCCATCGACTGCACCCATGTGGAATTGGTGGTTCCACGTGCCATGGAGGTACCGTACCGCAACCGGAAACAGTTCCACTCTATCAACGTGCAAATGGTCTGTGACTCCAACAAGATCATCACACATTGTTGTGCCCGATTCCCCGGATCAACCCATGATTCACTGGTCCTGAGGAACTCCACAATACCACGCTACATGGAGCGACATGCAGGCCCAAGATCCTGGCTACTCGGTGAGTGCAATGTCATGGAAGTGGGCATGGGAATGACGTACCAGTGCATACTCCACCTGGCAGAAAGGGGGGGGGGATGATGCATACTCCACCTGGCAGAAAGGGGGGGGGATGATGCATACTCCACCTGGCAGAAAGGGGGGGGGGATGATGCATACTCCACCTGGCTGTGAGTAACACAGAGAACGGAGACAGAGGAAGGGCACTCACAATGCACACAACCCCTCTGCATACATAGGGTGATGGCATGCAAAACAGGCCATGGCAGCAATGAGCATATACTGGTTGCATTGTGTGAATCAATTAGTGCATGTAGAAGTGAGCCAAGGTAACAGTTCCATGCCAGCCATGGTGGAACATCATGTTCCTGATCAGACAACATGACTGACACATACATTCTCGCCTACATACAGGTGATGCAGCCTATCCCCTGAAGAGGTGGCTCCTCACACCAGTCCGGAACCCGCAGAACCAGCACGAGGAGGACTTCAACCGTGCACATACACGTACTCGTGTGGTCATAGAGCAGACATTCGGCCTCCTGAAGGCACGGTTCCGAAGCCTCAGCAGGTCTGGTGGGGCACTCCTGTATGGCCATGAGAAGGTGGCAAAGATCGTCATGGCATGTGTCATGCTGCACAATATGTGCGTCAGACGGAATGTGCCCCTGCCCCCTGACGCAGAACTGCAACCACCTGACGATGAGGATGAGGAGGGTGCAGATGGGGCGCCACCACATGGAGGAGGCGATGCACAGGAGGGGCGTGCCATGCGCCAAAGTATCATCGACCACTGCTTCTAGCACACACGGCTGGTGTTTATCGCATGGAGACTGCACTTGGGGCACTGTGTGTCTCTGGGACATGCACACTGTGGACTGTACACCAATAAAGCACACATACGCAATGAAAATGTCCACACATTTCTTTTTTTGAAAGAAAAAAGTGTATTGGAACTATGAACTGTCGTGTCACACCCCTTCCCACCTCCCCCCTGCACACCCCAACACACCCCCTCCCACCTCCCACCTCCCCCCTGCACACCCCAACACACCCCCTCCCACCTCCCACCTCCCCCCTGCACACCCCAACACACCCCCTCCCACCTCCCACCTCCCCCCTGCACACCCCAACACACCCCCTCCCACCTCCCACCTCCCCCCTGCACACCCCAACACACCCCATGTAGGTGTCAACAGATGCCTGTGACAGTGTCCACAGGCCGTCACAAGCCCCCTCTCCCGGCCCCCGGGGCACCCCTGGCTGTGGAGCGCAGGTTGCGTCCAGAACGTCGCACGGGGCTGCTCTGCGCAGAACTGGCAGTGGAGGATGTCCCTGGCTGCCCCTGTGCATGCAGCTCCTGTACTGTGTGGGTGAGGTCAGTGACCGCACGACGCAAGCCCGCAAGTTCGGCACAGATGTCCCTGGACATGGCCTGCATGGCATCCCTCAGGGTGGCAGTGCTCTGCGCCACTTCGGCCCTTAGTGTCTCCGTGGCCTGTTCAATGCTAAACCTAGCCCCCACACATTCCGCGGCATGCTCATCCAGCATTGCGGACAGTTGATGCTGCCGTTGAGTGATGTCCTCGAGGGACTGCTGGCCGTGCTGGCCCACGGCCAGTGCAGGTGGAGTGATGGAGGGGCTGCCCCCCTCCTGTGGAGTGTGCACAGGGCATGGGGTGGAAGGCCACTCCTCTGCCTCAGTGTGCCCCTGTGTGTCACCCTCATGGGGGCTGGCGTCTGAGAAACAGGGGGAATGTAGTTGGTCAGTGGGGCTTCTGACCTCCTGCTCCATGTCCGAGTCAGAACATGCAGCTGTTGCAGCTGTCTCCCCGATGTTGCTGCTGGCCGCTGACCCCCTGCCTTCTGTGGCAGGCAATGTCGGTGGAGGTGGAGCAGCTGCTGCTGGCCTGCTGCCAACAGGGGTGCTTGCCGGTGGGACCTCCGGTATGCCTGCAGTGGGACCTGCTTGTCGTGGGGTCTGCCTCACTGCAGCTGAGGTTGAGGGTGCAGGGACGTTGTTGTTGGACTTCGCTCTCTTCGGCGCAGGGGTGTCCTGGTCCTCTGGGTGTGATTCTGTGCCTGTGGTGGAGCAAAGGTGGGAGGGCGTTATTGATGGGTCTACGGACTTTGGAATGACAATGGTTGACATTATTTTGGCCAGTGGATGAGGCAGATTTCAGGCAGTGCCATGCAGGTTGTCTCCTTTTAGTGTGGTATGTGGATGCAGGTATGCGGGTGCCAGCAGTGTATGCAGGGTGGTGCTCGCATGTGGCTATGGGCAGTATTGATTTGTGTTGCATTTACACTCTAGGGCAACCTTGTGCTACACATGATTGGACTGCTGTGACTATGGCATGTCTTGTATGAGGCACCTACCTTCATCGCCTGATGTCGGGGCTCCCCTTTCCATCCCTCCAACGCCTTCGATGGATTCCATGCCGATGGTGGTTGCACAGATCTCCTCCCACGGTTGGAGTTTCAGGGGGGATTCCGACCCTCCACCGGTTCCCTGGGCAAGGTTGCGGTTTGCTGAGATGACGGCTCTGACCCGTATGCGCAGGTCATCCCAGCGCTTCCGGCACTGCTGTGGGGTGCGGGGTACGGTCCCCACCGCGCTGACGCGCTCAGCCACCAGGGCCCAGATGGCCTTCTTCTTCCCGATTGCTGTCCTGGTCATTTCAGGGGAGAAAACTACACCTGCGTTGTCCTGCAGGGTCTCCGCTAGCATGCAGAGTTCCTCCCGGCTGAATCGCTCCTGGCGCTGGCGGTCACATGCCTTTTTCACGGATTTTGGCATTTTCGGGAACTTGGATGGGTGGGTGTTTGGTTGGGACAGGTGTCAGGGTTGGGTCTGGTGTTGTTTGGTAGGATGGCGATGGATTGTGTTTTTAAAGATGGCCGACGGGCTGCTTCCCGTTCCGGCGCGATGACGCTATTTCCGGTTTGGCCTTTTACGGCCGCCGCTAATTACGGTGGCCGTAAATTACGGTGGCCGCTACTTACGCTGGCGGAAGGGCACCTTGCTCGCTTAGCGATGCCGGTAGGGGCCTTTTCCGCCATGGCGTTAATTGCATTACCGCCATGGCGTAATGCTCGTGCGCGATGGGTCGTGATGTGGCGCTCTTTACGCCATCGTCCCACGGCGTAAACGCTCATTACGCCATGGCGGTAATGACGGGCGATTACCGCCAGGGTCGTAATGAGGCCCAGTGTCTCTCTCCTGATCGGAGACAGCCCAGCATCAGGTCATGCATCACTCCACTGCTGTTCTTTGACCCAGGTCGCTTTGGGCGCACTCCGTGTCTAGGCACTGCTTCCTGGACCCACTGCCTGCGCCCAAAGCAACCAGAGCCCAGTAGCGAACCCCTGTGAATCCACTCCAAAATTTCTGGTGCTCTCAAAGGGATGCCCTAGTCTACGTCAGGCGATCAAAAGGAGGGGGATTATTTCTTTAATCAGCCAATGAAAACCACATTTGTACCTCAAAGGACGAGCAGAGGGCTCTACCGCACGTTTACTCTATCCCGGCGGCCATCTTGTCTCTCCGACTGGTAACCTTTTAATCTTTACTCAGATTTTCATTCCCACCCCCCACCCACCCAATGGAGGTAGCAAATACCATGATATGATATGACAGGTTATTTATAACGTGCTTAATACCCAGAGGTTTCTAAGCACGGACCCGGGAATCAAACCTGTGTTGCTCTGTGTCATCTTGCTTCGAAGGTGAGCACGTTGCTGCTGAGCTATCCTCCCGAGACTGCCACCCCTTTGTTGCCCCGGCCCCTCCCTCTGCGTTTTACGTTCATCGTTTGAGTAAACAGTTTCTGACGAAATACCACAATTTCTGATATATTGCGCCCTAGAGGAAAATCATCCCTTCATAGAGCCTGTATAAGGAGAATTAAAAACAGTTTTAGATAATTGTATTGGGCCAACATTGCTCCTGATTTTTCTTTTGTCTCTGACTAGTTCATCAGTTTGAATATGGCAGCAATTTAAATAACACCAGAACCTCTCCTTATATTTGTCGCTGTTTACACCCCTCTCTTTCCCCTTAGCAGCGGCTGCTCTGTACTACCAAGTTGCTCACAAGTATTTGACTGTCCTATTACTGCCCCAGTCCCCTCCCCTCAGTGGTTGTATTTTGGAGTTGCATGTTTTTCCCACCCTGCTATCCTCTCTCCCTTTTCAGCAGTTTCTACCCTCCATTTTTGCCCTCTTTTTGGTATTGGTGCATTTAAATTGCAGAAATCATTGTTGCAGAAGAGAGCGGGAAGGCGGTTCTGAACTGGGAATATATGGTTGGCATAGCAACCGACAATGTCACAGCATGAAAATGGCACATTGCTAAAATCCATTGTTTCAAAACTCCTAGGCTGTACTACTCAATGAAGAGTTCCCTAACAATAGTTGCTCCTATCAGCAGCTTTGTAAGAAGCAAGTCGGGTGCCAGGATTTATTTCCGAGTTGTGTAGTCATTTAATTTTGGTTTAGTTCGTAGCTAATTGGGCTACATTTGAAAGCATTTTTGTTTTTTGTCCTCCTGAGGCTTCCCCGCTACCTCCACCCACCCACGCTCTCCAACCCCACCTCAACCCTCTCTACCCCCACCCACCCCACTCCCAATCTTTCTACCAAACACCCAACTACCCCCGCCCCTATTATGTGTGCTGGGGGATTTTGTTTGGGCTATTTTGGGCTACTTTTCCAGAGGCTGCTTTGTTCTTCATGTTTTTGCCCTAACCAACTATCCCATCCATCCGCCCTACCCCCATTCTCTCTCCCTCCTTCCCCCTCAACTACAAAACACCAACCACCCTACCCACACCCTTCCAATCCTACCTCACCCTCCCTAAGCTAGCCCCACCTTCTCTACACGTACCCATACTACCCCCCACTCTCTCTATCCCCACCCATCCTACCCCCACTCTCTCTACCCCCACTCATACTCTCTATCTCTACTCACACTCTCATCTCCAGCCATCCTACCCCCACTATCTGTACCCCTACCCGCCCTACCCTCATTGTCTCTACCCACTCTCTCCATCCACACCTTCTCTACCTCCACCCACACTACCCCCAATCTCTCCACCCCATCCACCCATTCTATCCCAACACTCTCTTCCCCACCAACTCTACCCCCCCAGACTCCCTGCCCCCACCCGCCCAACTCAACCCCCACTCTTTACTTCCAACCCAACTCTCTCTAGCCTCATCCACCCACCTTACCCACAATCTCTCCATTTCAACCCTCTCAAACCCCACCCACTCCAACTATCTCTATCCCTTCACCCAGCATATGCCCCTGCTTCCTACACCCACCCACCCTACCCCAACACTGTACCCCCACCAATCCACCCTACCCACAATTTATCTACTCCCACCCATCCTACCTCCACTCTCTCTACAACAACCTTACCGACACTCTCTCTGCCCCACTCTCTCTATCCCCACCCACCCAACCCCTATGCTTTTTACTCCCACCCACTCAGCCCCACTCAATCTACCCCCATCGACCCTCCCTGGCCCCAGTCTCTCTACATCCACCCATCTTACCCCACACGCTAGCCTCACCCACCCTACCTTCACACACTCTAGCCTCAACCACACTCTCTCCCCACCACTCTACTAACACCAAAAATCTCTCTACGCCCACTCAGCCACCGTATGTGCTCTACCTCCACCCAGCCTACCCCCACACTCTCTCTACCCCCACACACCCTAGCCCCATGGTCTCTACCCCCACACACCCTACCCCCATTCTACCCCAGTCTCTCTATCCTCACCCACCATCCTACCAGCACTCTCTGTGCCCCATACATTCCAAACTCCCCCACCCCGATTTAGGTGGAAGACTCCCGATTTTTCAATAAATAATATTGCTATTTTTCCCTTTCTCCCACCTACAATATTGTTAACCCCAATGCAAGCCTACGGGAACATTAATTTCTACCGCTTTCCGTGACAAAATCCAACCCCCCCACCCCCAGGTGCTTCAGAATGTTGCCATGTATGCTACCCCCACTCTCTCTACCCCGCCCTACTCTCTTTAGCACCAACCACCCCACTACCAATCTCTCTAGCCCCTAACCAACCTCCCTTCCCTTCCCCCACTCCCTTTAACCGCTGCCACCAACCCTACCCACCTTATCCTTCCTCTCACACTCTTGCTTTATTTCTTACCCTCTCAATCTCACCATTTCTCGCTCATATTTCCTCTTGCTCATCATCGATGGCACCCTCTCTCCTTCACTTCCTCTCGTGCTTTACTCCCCTTCTTATTCTCTTGCACATCCGTACCCCTTATCATATCCTCCTTTGAAATGTGCACCCTCCACCTAGTACACCTTGGTGACTATAAATACAAAATGCAAAGAACAGCAGTAAACGCCAAAACTGTCATCTTCGACAATGCTCATTTTTCTCAGTAGTTCCTGTTCTTCATATTGTGACGAGTCTAGCAAGGTTGTCACTACTTCACCAGGGAAAATCTTCCATCAAGTGGCCAGGGAAAGGCAGAAGCTACCTGACTCTGACCCTGGGGATGGCTATCGGTGGGAGTACCACATGGGGGAGGACAACCGTTGGGGAAGCGTAGTAAAGTCGTTAGGTCAAAACAGACTGTGCCCTAATTATTTAGCCTCTAGTAACACCCACTTACACCATCCCCATTCCTGTATAGCATACTGTTGTATGAATGTTCCTTTGCTTGATAATACTGAGATGAGGGAGAGGACTGGAGCGATGAAGATTACTAGAAGCGGAAAGCAAATGCTGCGTTCTAGTTGTTGGAAAAGGTTAACAGGTGCCAGGACGTTTAAATACAATGCACTTGAAGAGAAAGGGAGACACACAGCTCCTGATGCTAGTCAGGACACCGAAGGAGGAGAGCAAGCTCCAGTGTTGAAAAAAGAAGCTGCTGGAAGTGCCGTCCAGGGATGTCAAGCAGTTGAGGGTTCGCCACGATGGTGCCATGGACAGCAGGATCTGTCAAGTGAGGAGGAAAGCTAAGCAGGACCCGGAGAGCTGAAGGGACGCTCTCCCAGCCAACGAACAAGCATCAGTGAAAACAGTGAGAGGCGAGGGCCGCCAAAGCCGCTGACGGAGGCCGGTAAGCCCAGAGAGAGAGATTGGGATGCCGGAGCTTCATGGTAGAGGCTGATAAGCCAAAAAGGGAGCTGGGATACCAGGAAAAGTGACCAAAGAGACAAAGACTACTGAAAGCGGGTCGCTGACCCAATATATGAAAAGGATATTTAAATACTCTTCAAACTGTATGAAAGATACAGTGATTGCTGATGAGAAGTCTGAATCTGGAACCTGCACCCAAATACTGAGCCAAATAAGGAAGTCAGGGCAGGAGAGTAAACTAGGCATACAGCGAGTCTGGGACCCACACCCAAGGAATGAGTTCAGGAAGTCCTGATAGGAGAGTAAACCAGGCATACAGCAGGCCTGGGACCCACACCAAGGTAACGGAGTAGGAAAGCCCTGATAGGAGAGTTAAAGAGGCATCCAGCGAGTCTGGGACCCGCACCCAATAAAGAGTGTTGAACTTGAAAAAAGGGGAACAGCGCCCCAAATGGGTGGAATCTAGGGGAAGAGAGTTTCCCTACCCTTGCAGAATTGTGAAAACCTTGAAGGGAAGGACCATACATCCCTTCAAATTGTGGAATGATATAACAACTGTGTGAAATGGAAGAAACTCAAGGTAAGAGCCGCCCCCTTGAGATTGTGGCGTATATTAATGTGGCATTGGAAAAGCCAGACAAATCCAGGGGAAAGGAAGGCCCCCTTTTCTGGTGGAACTTTATTGATTTCGTTTGACAGGTTAGAACATTTGTGTTTGGAAAGCTGTAGGTGTTCAGCTAAAAGACATTCCCAACTTCACGTTGTATTAAGTTTATTGTGTGAGGGTCCGTTTAGGTTTTGGACACAGGACAGAGAATTCTTTTTGTTTTGGACATTCTGACACAGACGTTCCTTCGTTTTATTGAGGCAGGGAAACCCTCCTAGAGTCAGGGACAGGTAGGATTTCCCCAAGCCCCTTTTTTTCTTTTTTAAATAAAAGTCTATAACCAACAAAGAAAATGCCACTGTGTCCGAGTCTTACTAATGATCCCTTCCATAATCCTTCATCTTGTTGCACCTTCTCCCATCTCCCTGCACAGGAGTAACTACTCTACATAGTTAGCAAGTTGCATTGCCATTGTTTTCTCTGTTCGTTACTATCACTTTTAAACCTATTCTTGATCTCTCACATTTTCAATAAATATACTTTCCTTTTTTAAATGTGCCCTGTCTGCTTTTATTGCCATAATATAACGACTTCCAACTATTCAAGCAGCGTCACCAGGGTATAATGGGAACATGGGGGACGGAAGGGGTGTGCTACTTCCAGGAAGCAAAAAATGCAGTAATCCACAGTGCGAAAGTGCAAACGATTCAGATAGAGCAGTACTCGGTGCAGAAAGAAGGGAATACAAACATTTCCTAGCAAGGAAAAAGACAGACTACAGTGAACATATCTGGGGACATTTGCTAAATGCAATTCATAGCAAAGACAGTCACAAATGTTGGCAATTGATCAGCTCTGGCAACACAGAGGAGAAGTATATACAGCATAGTAACATCCTGAAGATGTCTGGCTAAATCACTTCCAACATCTTTATAGTGAAGAGAGCCCAAGAAACCAACAACTCTCTTCTCTTCAGAATAAGGACTCTAACATTCGAGCCATTAACATTCTCAGTAGAGAAGGTGTATAAGGCTACTGTTGTACGAAAATCAAACAAAGCCGCCGGATCTGATAAGATCCCTATGGATCTATTTAAATTGGAGCTTAGAGCATGGGTGCCCTACTTGACAAATCTGTGTAATGCCAGCACATCAACTAATAGGATCCCCAAATCATGGATTGGTGCAGAAATCGTTCCCATATATAAAAAGGAGGAATGTGTGAATGCCTCATAAAACGTCCATCCAATTTACTTGTTGGACATTGGAGATTGTGAAGGGGATTTTTGAAAAGGTGGTGATGACCCAGCTGGGAGCCTGGATTGCAGAGAAGGGATTTATCAACCAACTGCAGTGCCAGGCTTACAAAGTGGAGTGAGCAAAATTCACCAGTGTCTTTTACTAAATTTGCTCATAGAGAAATACGTGATTCTCAAAAAAATGAACATTTTCGCGATGTTCATTGACCCGAGACCCAAGGTTGATTGCATGCCTTAAAGGAAGTTATGGGACCATTTGTGAAGGTGAGAAATGTCACCACATTTATTATCTTCTATACAATTACTATATAGTGAAAATGAAGCACCAATAAGATGGGCTTTAAATTGTTCTGCATTTTTATTAATCAGGTGATTGGCAAGTTGCGTTCATTACCTACCTATGACCCGACAACTGGAGGGGACAAATGTCCCATCTTGATGTGCGCTGATGATGCAGCACTTGTTTCATTGACACAAATAGGCCTAGAAAAGCAGCTTCTTATCTGAAAAACTTTGCATGGAGAATGGCCTCCAAGACAATGGTAATCACAAGGAAAAGGAAACCTATCTTCTGTATCAAATTGAATGGAGAATGGAAAGAACAAGTAAATTCCTATGATTACCATGATATGAGGATGACAACACATGGAACCTGGCACAAACAAGTAGCCGGGGTAGACTTAACGCGATATAGTGGGGCCATTGCAGAGTTTGCAAGAGTCAATGGAGATGGGGCCATGAAAGTGTCTATTGAGGTGTATCAGCTACAAGCCCGGCAAGCTGCTCTTTATGGAGCAGAATTAGGGAGACACATGGATATCAAAGCATTGAATGCGATAGAGATCAGACAAATCATCACAGGGCTCCCACTAACAACTCTAACAATCCTGGTGCTTTTAGAAGTCAATTTGTATAGCACAGGCCATTTAGCATCCATGAAACAACTGTTATATTGGGTAAGATTATGGAGCACTGCTGCCTTAGTAAAATAGAGACGCACTGAAAGACGTATTGATTCAAGAGGGAGTATGCCGTGGTATAGTCACATTAAAACACTCTTGAATAGCTTGGGTTATAATGAATATTGGGTTATAATGAATATTGGCAAAACTTAGAGCAAATTGATGTGAACACAAAACCCATGATTAAAAGCAAATACTATACCCTGGAGAATGTGAAGGTTACAATGCATTCGTATAGCCACATGATGGCATTTATATCGCTATTAGTCCTGTTTTTTAGGCATAACTAAACAAAGATGAATTCAAAATGTATGAAGTAACATTTAATAAGGTTAATGTTATTTACTGAATGAAATTATGAATCAATGTTTTGATGTATTGTTTGTTGTATCTATGATGCATTGTCGATATAATAATAAATAATTGATTGAATTGGTTAAGATGCAACATATGAACTCCCACTTCAGGTTGCTCTTGGTCTAACAGTACATTCCAAAACTTGTAGCAAATCCTTGGTACAGCTTATGCATGGCTTGTGTTCCTCAATTGACTGTAATAAACTTCTCTGGCTTAAGACTTCTTTAGCTTCTGAAGTTCAAAGCCACATGAAGGATAATGGAGGATCACATCTACCACAGAAAAAGTGATCCCTTCCTGCAACTGGGATGACTTGTTATAAAAAAATGTCACAAAAAAGAGGAAACATTGTCCAGAACATTGCACAAAACAAGCATGCGGAATCGCTCACTACAGAAACTACACTGCTGCATGAGATACTCCAGCTCCAACAAAGGCCCAAAGCCCAGAAAGCCAAATATTATAGTTATTAAGGAGTTTGATGTTAACAGAAATGCAAAGGATTTTAACTCTTTCAAAGGACAAATTTGCCATGCTTTCTGTGCAAAACTGGAAGTATCACAAATTCTGTTACTTAAACTGTTGAAAGCACACAGTCGGAAAGCAGGACGGGTGATGTTGCAATGGTTAACAAACTTAGGAAAACAAGTTTGAATTCTACATATGTTCCAAACTGGACTGTTTTCAATTCAATATTGCAATAAGTGGCAAAGCAAATAACTCGCCTATGTGTTCTAGCAATCATTAACAGCTAACCGAATAGATTGTTCAATTCAGCTGACTTCCTCGATATATCTAGAAAATGTAACAAAGTATATTTGTGAAACAGATTCAAAATATGTTGTGACATTAGCTTTGGGTCTCTTATGTCCTTTGCAGAAACTAATAATATTCAAAAGTGTGTCCTTTAAATCCAGTTGTCCTACAGCCTGGTGAACTACACATATGTATGATATTAATTTATGCTATTTCCATCTTATTGACGGACCCAGAATTCTTGAAATGTCTGCTTTCTGGTACACTGAGAGCCTTTTCATCACAGACAAACCTATTTGACATGCTGAAAAAGCATACAAACACATATGTGTTGCTCGGTATGCCTACTTTCTGGAAGTGTTCTTCAAGAAGCATCCATGTGCCAAAATTCTTAATAACGTAGACAAATTACAAGCAAAGCGTATTAAAAGCTGCAATATTGAAGACCTCCTAGCAACCAAGGGGAAATATAATATGTCTGAAAAAATGTAGGTGTTTGACAATGTGCAAAGACAGTCTCACCCAACAATGAGAACGATTAGGGATTAACATGGCCATGGCGTAATCCCTGTTGTGTTAGATGTGGAGACTGGAATGCACACATTTCGTCAGTGGAGGCAATCATGGGTAATCGTAATCATCTCTTTGCATTAAACTTTGCGAACTACTATTTATTTGTTCATTAGCATAGCACACCAAACCCTAGGGTATCTAGGCGATGATATGAAGGCATGCTTTCCTGCTGAAATATGTGTTTTGAAAGAGGCAGATCTTGCAATATGTGAAGAGTTTGAAAAAAGAAACTGGCATATGAGGAAAAGGAATATTCTATTCTCCGCTCTTGGAGCTGATAAAGAGCTTGGATATCAAATCAGAGCTTTGAAGGTCACTGGTGATTTACAAATAATTGAAACAACCTCCTAGGACATTTTCAAAATATATTTACACAGTGCTGGTATTTGACCATATATCTAAGAAGACATTGAGCATAGCAGGGATACCAAAGCAGGCAGCATCACATAAACATCATTAGAACTCTGAAGAAGCAGTAAATAGGGAGAATTTTGAAATAAACAAAGTACTCTTTGAACTTAAATGGAATGAAAATGCATAAATGCACACGTTGAAATGTCCTTTCTCAGCTCGTTTGCATATTTGTACAAATCGGGAAGGAGGGGCCATTTATGCACATTCTAAAGCACATCCCAAGTTCACAAACATGATGTGCTTTAAAATATTCACAAAAAACATTCTTTTGCGGCGATTTAGAACAAGAGCAGAGGGATATATATTTTTTTCTTTATAACACATTTAACAATGACAGGCTCTTGCGGTTTGCGCTCCCAGCAACTATGTGTGCTCTCCACACTAATGTTTACAAGTTGGCTGGCCAGCGCATCTTTTGCACTGCTTTTCTGACCCTCTTCCCCAAAACGCTCAGGTCATCTTTCAGAGCAAGGTGACCTGTGCATTTCTCAAACCACAGCAAATTATAATTATCTGTGGTAGGTTTAAAACTCTGTCCATTAAAGTCTATGTTGTTGTGGAATACTTGTCCCAGTTTCCCTCACAGGAATGGCAAAGACAAACTTGGGGGAGGCCCTGGTGGGTCCTCTGCAGTGCATCACTTGAAGATACAGGTCAGCGTCACGATACACTTGACATAGTCATTCTCTTGCCCTGGTTTAGGCAAAATACACGTCAGGTATACTTTAACAAGTTTACTTCATGGCATCCTATTTTGTGAACAAACCCATTTTATCTTGTGATGCACATTGCTTAACACGTAATAATGAAAGGTGTGCAGCTCACATCAGTGTTTGCATATTTCAAAATATGTATATAGACGAGAGAAGAACACTGGCATGACTGGGTATAGGAGAGGAGCCATTAATCCAAGGATATTCCTTTCAACCCAACAAATTAGCCTTAAATGTGTATAGATGAGAGAAGAACACTGGCATGACTAGGCATAGGAGAGGGGCCGATGATCCAAGGATATTCCTTTCAACCCAACAAATTAGCCTTAAATGTGTATAGAAGAGAGAAGAGCACTGGCATGACTGGGCCTAAGAGAGGGGCCGATGATCCAAGGATATTCCTTTCAACCCAATACATTAGCCTCAAATAGCAGAGAAATATAATTGTACATTAAACCGCCAGAAATAAGGATTGTTTTAATAAAGAAAGGCGGTGTGCTCTTAAAACGCACTATTTGATCCGAACTTGTCCAAGCATACAATAACTAGGCCCTACATGCATCCAATCAATGCTGGAACTGACCTATGGCAATTGTAATCCAAATAAAAGCTGAGTGGATCATGCAAAGTTACACAAACTGGAAGCATTGACCTTTAACCCTTAAAAAGGGTGCTATTCTCCTAGAGAATAATGAAAACCATACATATATAAACATAAAAGATACATCATGGGTTGGTAATATGTTTGTGCAGATACATTATTCACCATTTTGCTATGATGGAATTCTTGGCTTAGGTGCATAGGGGCACAAGCGTGATTGTTGGTTGCTGAGAACTAAATGATCTGATGGAGTTAAATGAACACGATTGGCTTCAAGGTGCAAGAAAGAGAAATTGAGACCCATGTGTGAAACACAGCCAGATACCCTCAACATGATTTCTATTACAGTATCAAATCGTGCAAATGGGCTTCATTACAAAAGGCATACATCCGCGAATTATTCACCTGTTTCTGATGTCCTCATAAGGGCAGAGGTCAGGCACATCTCCCCAAATGGAGCTTACCCCAAAGCTCCCCTCTAAAGTACGTTTCAGGAAACATTGGAGAATTGATCTTAAGCTACACATGGGCACGTATCCATTATCCACTGGTGTGCTTGGACATCAGTCTGTATCCTTGGGAACCGGTATACAATGGACAATGGCGGACAATGGACCATTATGACAGTCTTGCTCTGCAGTGTGGGGAAAAAGGAAGATGTGGGTCACAAAAGCACATACCGCATTTTTATTAATGGCAGAATGAAGCACACGTCTGTGTTTTGCAATTAGAACACAAAGAGACCATGCTTATTAGTATAATGGAAACAGGGAATTCAATACACTGAATCGAGGTCAGAAAGAAACACACAGTTAAATTGTACTTTAGAGAATCTGAGTTTGGTTTTTAGTTGTTGGATTTTCTATTGTGATTTTATGATTATATTGCTTGCATATAACTTTTTAATGTAACTGTTTATAGTTCAAGCTCAGTATTTGGGTGTAACATGGTTTAATGCTTTAATGAAAACTAGAAATAAAGTGTTTAAAAAAAGAAACAAACAAACTATCAGGTGTGGACTGGGAAAATAATTTTCAAAGTGGCCCCATATCAAACATTTTCAACTAGCCCAACCTTTCTCCTATTAGGAAATCTGGAAATCAAATTGGTTAACAAACAAAAGAGGCTCGGAGGTGCAGAGGCCTACAGGTACATCTCCAGAGTACCCTATAGGTCAGTCCACCCCTGACAACTATTAAATCAGTAGCGAGCCACATGAATTCAATGATTTCACCCAAGGCTCAGGGGGCTGAGACACATTTTACAAAAAGGTACAATAGAAGCCCGAGAACAGGATCTGAGAATTGAGAAAACGTGCCTACAAATTTAGACCAGCAGGGGTTACAAGAAACGAATTGCCCAATGTCTTCAGCCGCCCTTATATGGTGGCCCGTTACATTACGTATTCTGATGCAACTGCTCTAAAGACCCGCGAGGACAATTCAAATTATTGAATCCCTCCCCAGGCTGCAGGCTCGCGCCAGACCTTTCTATGTCTTTGGGTGGCATTAATCTCCGTGGCCTCTCCACACAGGTTGCAGTGGGTGCCATCATTCAGTGTTTATGACACTGGCCACACCATCTGCTAAAGGGTCATTTACAGAATGAGGCACCTACATTCAAAAACGTCAAGGTGTGCAGCTATCAGGGTACTTGATTTATCCTGACATACTGTATTCCGTCGAGGGACATACGTTGCAATATGGATATGCCAAGGAACTAGGAAATTCAGAGTGTATGGGGAGGGGCGAGGTGAGTAGCGTGACCCCCTCCATTCAGATACTGGTGTTCGATGCCTCATTCGTTAATGTGCCATGATGGTGCCACGTGAGCCATAATGAAATGATTATCATACATATTAACATTCGGTAGCTGCTAGTCCGGTCCAGGCTTTAAGTTAGCATTCTGGAACTTGTAGTATTAGATTTATAATGGGGACGACTAGGACTACATGTCTCACAATGCCAAGTTAAAATCAGGACTGGACTAGCGTCTTATGAATGGTATGGACAATGTTGGCATGTATGGAGTACTTCTGAAACTGCAAAACGTTCTGCAGGGGAGAATGCTAGGGAATTGCCTTCCGAGTACCGCTGTCAGAATCACACAAAAAGTGACTCACAAATATTCGTGGGTCGCTGCATCAAGAGTTCTGTGATCCACAAACCAAGGGTCATTTTTTTGGGACGAACCAGCGACATGCATCTCCAAAGGACACTGGTGTCCCGGCGACCACATAGTCCACTCCATTAATTTCTTGTCAGCAGAAACCAAAAATGGTACAACAATGTTTCTATATCCAACAGTATAGAGCAGGAAATAGAAATCCAACATTAACATGCGGGTGAGTGCCTTGGCCCAGTTTGGCAGTGGGGCATTTTATATTGCCTTTGTGGGATGGAAGTTGCCTCCCCACTTTCATAGGGCCCACTGTGCAAGCACTTCATACCTGAAGCCGTCATCCTTCTGCCCCATCCCTTATTGTTCCTTCTCTCTGTTCTGGCTTCTGCCTTCTCTGTTCGCCTGCTCTCCCTTTCTCCACCTTCGATGGCTACGGTCTCCAGTGCAACCTCCATCCCACCACTTTCCCTCGTGTCTTGGCATCCTCTTGGATCCACTCGTCTTATTCTGCACAATCAGCTGGTTGTTTTCTTCCCTAAGAGGGTATGCCCTCCTGGCCCACCTCCCCAAGTACTGTACCGTACCCTGGGGCCCAGGATGCTTAACGTAAGCTCTATGTCTGTGTCTCATTCCTGATTCTTCACAGAGGTCACCCTCACTCCTGCCACCACTTCCCTGCTCTACTACTGAACCCGCCACCAAGGGCCAGCCCAATAATGAGGGAGCGGCCTAATCCCCAAATGGAGGACGCTGCCCAAGACAGCTCCCAAGTGACAGGGCCTGCAATGCTTATCCATGCAGCTTGTAGGGAAACCGCTCCGGTCTAATGTCAGGATCGCCAAAGTTATCAGAATCTTGTTCGGGTGGTTAGGAAGGGTCCCCACGTGCATGAGGGGTTCATGTTACACGTGTCATATTAATGACTGGGGGTACGGCGAACTGAACACGGTGTTGCATTTTCATATGTATCCAGTGTAGTTAATTATGGATGGTATATGTTACATTTAGTGTTCCTTTTTGCTTTGCTTAGAACTGATATGTATTCGATTTGCACGCGCAGAGAAATATGAAATGTTAAAACCGCCACATGTGACATGAACAAGATTAACACATGGGGTGCTCTGGAGTACATAGAAACTGGGAGACAGCGAGGGTTTCAATGCACGTGCGAAGAGGGAACCTGTCCTGAAATCTTACGGAAAAGAAGAAATAATATTCATTAGATATGCACATGCAGGAACGTAAAAAAGCATTTCATGTAAATCTGGATGTAGTAGGGTTTTGTGCATCTATTAGGGCTTTGCAACCTAGCAGTTGCACAATGAATTTCAGGTAAATGGGAAGTTCTGGTTTTGCGGGCTTGGGGTTGACGAGGAATAATGAGTAATCCAATAGAAGGTCAGCCGTCGAACAGGACGCAGTGGTTTATGGCTTAACACCCCTGCAAGGAACATATGTAATCTTTCCCTTTAGCTATTTGCTTGGGCCGGAAATAAAGATGGGGTAAGATGGTACCCGAGGCCATGGTGTTCGCTGCTCAATTCTTTTCTCAGGCTGGAACTAGAGACCATGCATGCTGGAGCGGTAGTCATATAAATTAGAATGAGTTAAGTGGAGCCAGTTAACCGCGGCGGATGAGATAGCAATCGGTAGTACAAAGAGAACCTGTATGCTCAGTATTTCCTCATGTTGCTAAGATATTCGTGCGCACAATCACACTTAAGGATAAAAGGCCTTAGGCCAGTTGTTGCTAGGGATGTATATTGGCATGTGAATGTTTTATTATGTCACCATGGACGAATCCTAAGCAAGGGTGGACCATGAATATGATCTGAAGATGTTAGAAAAGATTGTCGATGACCAATGAGAAGGGAAGAAATGAAGACAGATGGAACTTCTTGGGTAATTGTTTTGTCCGATCATGTGTGAGGGGTGGGTTGTAAAAGTATCTGGGAGTGTTTTAACTGTTGCAAAAATGTAGAAAATCTATAAACTGATGTGGTTCACTGAGACTTGGGTTAGTTTGGTTACACGGCACCATCTAACTGCTCCCCAAACGATTGTACAATAAACCTGCTTTACATAAAAAACCTGCACTCGTTCCTCAGGTGGTGGACCCATTTCGGGCTGAGGTAATTAGGGGTCTGCCCCCACAACCTCCAGGCACAGATGGGGCCCAGCCAGATCCCGTCTAAATGTTTCAGGTCAGGGAGGTTCCTGCAGCAGCGAGCCACCTAGGTACGCTTGGCACAGCCAAGAGGAGCAGGAATATTGAAGGATTTATCTCAGTCTGCCGGAACTCCTATAAAAGGCGTCCATCTTGATGGCTGGCTCAGCAAGCCCCCCCACCCGGCTGTCATATACTATATGCTGCATTAAAAAGGTAATTTCCTAACTGTATTGAGGTACGTAGAAATAACTGCCTTGCGCCTATAAAACATCACACTGTAGGAATATAGTTATCCATACTTCTGAAGATACCAGGTCATGTTTAGTTTCCTTATGCAAATGGACAAAGCGTGGGTTCTTTCAGGAATCACTTGTAGCACTAGATCTGACTGTACAAGGAGTCATTTTAAAAAGGTGAAATTGACTAAACACAATGAGAGTGCTGAAATAAAGTGATTTCAGACAGCAGTGTTTGTTCACAGTGCAATACATCACTCTTTGATATCCCAGCGTGAAGCCCAGCAGGCCAGGGGTGCAAAGGAGATTACCAGGGGTAGCAGCAGCTGATACCCCCAGCTACCTCCAAATGGCATCCATGGGCATAAGGTCACCTCCTCGATTCAAAGTTCCATAAAGAAGATGTTGGTGCAGATTCTATAACTAGCTGAGCAAGAGATGGCAGCAGAACTGTAGTGCTACTTATCTCCTGGATTCTGTACTAGACCGTTGGTGAAATCTTCCCCCTTATTTGGCCAGAAGGCCCTCCACTACAGTCCCCAAAGACTCCATTCTTTCATACAAGACTAAAGGAGGATGAGACAACCCGTAGTTGGGAAGTTAGGGAGAGGGATGACAAACGTATGGAGATGATGTCTGCCATCACTGGTGTCATTGATGAAATTGAGGTAATCATTAGGGAAAATAAAAAGGCATAGCTACAGACACACAGATCTCCTTGAGGAACATGATACTAAGGGGAAGACCCTACCACATCTATGGAGAAGTCCATTCAGGCCCTGATCGCCCAGTTTGGGAGAGTTACCAGAAATATTCTGAGCAGGAGAACATTTCTAGAAGTTATATTTACAAACCTTTGGTTTTCAAGAGAGGGTTTAGTGGGGTAACCCCACCGGCTTTCTACAAAAGACTCTTCATAAGCTGCTAAGTCAGTCTCCCAGAGAGTGCTTTCAGATAGAAAAGGCCCATAAATCATTTGGCCCTAAACAAATTGAGCGATAACGACCATGGATATAGTCAAGTTCTTACTTTCCAGTTTGGGAGATATTACTAAAAAATCATCTTGGTAAATACATTGCAATTTAATGTTTTCTTGACTCCTCATTTCATCCTACTGAAGCATTCCTATACACTTTCCAATTGTCTACATAAGGGTCAATGTGAACTCTTGGTATCCAGAGGTGGCTCCGAACTATAGCCATCATCTTGGTAAAGACCTTGGTGCTGCATTGAGACAAGAAAGGAGGACCCTGTACAGAAACAGAGATGTCGCTAGTAAGAACCTCCAGAACTGGTAAAGAGGAGGCCAGATAGATCTGTAACGTTAAGCAAGCATTCTTCAGGTGCACTACACAAATCTGGTCCCCAGGATTGTGCGCAGCCTGCTCTGTATTTCAGTGGACAACTTGGATGCCCTGTCCAAGCTTGCCTCCTCATATCAATACACACTCACATTCCCATACACATAACAGGGACGATAGGTCAAGCACGATGTGTTGGTCAGGGGAATGAAGGATACTGTACGTCATAGTTTCAATATCTCGGCCAGGTCAACCCAGCTCTTATACCCACCACCCCCATTCCCACAGATGATAATTTCAATGCCACTTTCTATGCAATAATGTGGTCTACACTGCTTTCTAAACGCTCTGAAACTACATCCCCACTGATAGTTGTGCTATATAAAACAGCAGAATAATCATTTTTATTCTTATGCTTTGAGATGTTGTGTCGATAATATTGGAGGCTAGTTGTCCCAGCTTTAGTGGCCCTCCTTAAATAGAGCATGTTCGTCTTGGCAGAGGTCTTTTTCGAGTTCCCTAAGCATTTTCTGAAGCCTCTGGTTGCATGCTGCTATTAAATGCTGCATTTTAACCCATTCCCCTGTCAGGTTATGGAATGTGGCCCCGGGTTTAGTTGTCTTAAACCAGTAGACACCTCTTTTCGTTATTGTTTTGGCTTCCTCCCCTATTCAGGAAAAAAGATATACATTCCCTGATCTTGGGTAGGAATGTTCTGACACGTAATCACTTTCGCCTTGTTTGTTTCTTTGGTCGTGTAACCCCTCTGTCCCTCCCTCCTATAGTCATGATCCAAAATGTTGTTACTAGGCTTAGCTGTGAATGTACCATATCCCCCTCCAACATTTTTCCCTATCCAATATTCCTGCTTTCTGCCACTCTATGAAAATATGTTTATTGGAATGTAGCACATTACAAAACAACAATAAATTGGAGAACTTGATGTTAAAATGTAAATGCATCCAAATCACAATCTCTAGCAACTGGCTGTTTAAGAGCTCCAGACCCACCTAATGGAGTCCAGACTGTGGTCCAGACCTCAAAAGAACATTCTTTTAAATGTAGGCCACCACCGATCTTACAAAACTTTGCAAGGTACATTTCACTCCTGTCCTAAGTACAATCCAATCAGACTTGCTCCTATGAAACATACTAACATTGACAAAATAAATGCTGTCAAAATAAATATGACGCATAATGAACTATACCTCAGCAGTGTAATCCTTCCCATGAGGCTATTTAATTAAATGAATACTCTTTTCACAAAGTTTGCTTTGAAAGAAAAAATGATGGGTTGAAAAACATTAGTCAGTTCTCCGGGCTGCTGCTCACCTTGCAGGTAGGGTGTTGATTCGCCCTGGCTGCTCCTGCATATTGTGATTTTAGCAGTCACATTCAGACTGAAATTGTTTTACTGTTTTTTTTTAATCTTATATTCATTTTATTACTTTCCTTTCACGGTTCCGATACTCCGGGCCGCTGCAGGCGACTGGGAGCCAACTTTTTACATTTTTTCCAGCATTACTTGGTTAATTATATATTATTTACCATCTGCTCTCGTTTTCATTTTATTTTCTGCTTTCCTTGTAAATCACGATTGCGGCAGGAGGTTGCCTGGACTCCATCAGGCCCGGGGCTTGTTCCGGTGGCTGTCTTTCCTTCATTTCTATTCCCTGAACTCACCCAGCTGCAGTTTTTCTTTTGCGGATGCTCGCCTGGGGTCCAGAGTATTGGCCTCTGAGATATCATGTGCCTATATAAGCCAGCACCTGTTAGGAAGCACAGCAGATGGGGGCAGCAGACTTGCACCTGGCATTGCCGAAGTCCTGCTTAAGTCAAGCCCGTCTGTGCCCGTTCGTGACACGGCCGGCACGGGAGGCTCATTCCCTTGGACGTCCCAGCCCATTTCGCACCATCATTTCTGCTCTCGTAACCAGCTGCTTTTGCTTGCACCTATGGCCACACCATTTCCCCAGGGATGTGTGATTCAGGACAGGGTGTGTGTCCCTGTGCCCTCTTCCCATGCCTCCCTGAACTGCCTGCTCCTGAATGCCTGGTCACTGGTTGCCCACACTCACCATTGCCACGCACGTCCTTCTGACAGATCTAGCACTAGACCTTACCTGTGTCACAGAGACATCTGCTCACGCTCTGGCCCATTTGCTTCATGCAGACTTTAACATTTTGCGTATTAACCACCCCCTCCTTGGGTTTGGGCCGGCAATGCTATTGTTTTCAGATCCCCCTATGCAGGTTCCTTGCTTCCTATCAATCATCAGATTAAAACGGAGTCTTTGATAGTCCGTTTTTTCGTTTCTCCTGCTATCTGCATTCATTTTGTAGTTGTGTACCGCCCCCCTGGCCCTGATCCCTCTTTTTACATAACTTTTCTTGATTTTTTGGCAGATATTCAGTTTAGGCATGCACATCATGTTATTCTAGGGGATTTCAAGCTCAAGGTTAATAATGTTAGCAATCTTAAATTTCAGATTTTTATCTCCTCTATGCAGGAGGTGTCATTTCCTCAAAAAGTCTGTGGCCCTACCCATGGATTGGGCAATACTTTGGACCTCATATTTTCACCATGTTCAGAGGTCACAGTCTTTCCCACTTTCCCAGTCACTTGGACTGATCATTTTATTATCCCATTTGTCTGGGATATTAGGATTCTGAAGCATCACCCTCAGCCCCTTGCCGTCCCCGACGTGGCTGGCACTCGGTTTCCCAGGCTGATATTGTTGATCAAATCTTCGCCGGCTTGTAGAAACCGCCACCATAGATCTCAACACTTTATCTGATACCTTAGTTTTGGTGGCTGACTTATTAACCCCTCTTAAAATATCTAGCGCGTCCTCCGGCCCAACTCAGCAGTGGTTCACTAATGAGCTGTGCGCGCTCCGCTTAAAGCGTGGACAGTGAGCGCAAATGGAGTCTTTGCTATGCACCTACTGCCAAATTAGCCCTATCTCAGGTCACGGCTCATTACCATTGTGCTATTATTAGTGCCAAACAGACTTAGTATACATCTCTCATTGAGACAGCCATTAATCGCTTCAAGGAGTTGTTTAAAATTGTTTGGGGTCTCTCCTCTACTCCTCATGTTCTGGTTCACCGACGCAGCACCTTTGCGATTCCCTATCCCTCTTCTTTGTGGACAAAATTAACAAGATTAGACCTAATATTAATTCCCCCTTCACTCAGTTACCCATCATTCCCCAAACCTTCTACTTTGTCCACCTTTCCCACGTTCTCACCTCTAGATGTCTTGGCGGCAGCACTCAAACTCAGGTTTGCTTCCCCCGGGATTCGATCTGGCTCGGTATAATTAAGGACATCCTGCCAGGGGTGTTGCTAGGTCTGGAAAAGACCCGGGGCTATGCTGATGTTGGAACTGTCGGGACTGGGGGCTAGCTAGCCTTTTGGCTGCAGCTCCTGAGATTCTATCCGGGGCTACAACCAAAAGACCAGGGGCTATAGCCCCCTTAGCCACCCCCTAGCAACGCCTCTGCATCCTGCCCTCATACATGTGTTGACCAAAGCTGTGAACACCTTGTTTCGCACTGGGGTCAATCCTTACTTGCTCAAGCATGCTACTGTCATTCCCCTGCTGAAATAACATCCCTGGACCCCTTGGTTCCTGCTAACTTCTGGGCTATTTCTCTTCTCCCTTTTCCTATGAAACTTTTGGAATGTCTGGTCTGTCCATTACTTACTGCTTTTCTTGAAGAAAACTCTTATTTCCATTCTTCCCAATCTGGTTTCGATCCAGGATTGGGGATCAAGTGTAGGGGTGTACTGAACTTCGGCTTCGAGTACGTATTTGGCTGAATTCTGGCTGAAATCAGCTATTCGGCAGAATACTTACTTGAATCAGAACTCGAAGCCGAAGTTACATCCCCACTGCAGAGAGACTCGGGTAGCAGATAACAAGTGACTTGGCCTCCTCCCTCTCCATGGGTTCACTGGCAACTTAACTAGTGTCTCTAGAAGCCTTCTAGTATCCGGCCAGTGGCGCGACTGGGGGCACTTCTATCGCAAACACATCCGTGCACAGGGCTCCAAATAGCAATCACTACCTGTCCCTATCCCCACCTCTTCTGGGACATTGACACTAACACATCTGCGGAGTGCCTCGGGCAGCAGAGACAGTGTCCAAGTCCCCCCCCAGCCCCCAGGTGCAGATAAGAGAAGTTTGGCGCTGGGAAGATAAAGAGACACCTTCTGAGCTGCTTTGCTGAAAAGTAAACCGGCAGCTGTTCCAGCAGATTGTGCCACAGAGAAGCGTCGGCATTGAATGGCGTGGAGCGTGGAACACATGCACACGTCTATCTGTGTGAGCAGGCAACAGGAAAGAAGGCAGATGCATGCTGGCTGACCTCCCTGTGGAAAGAATGTCATTTTATGCGGTGCTCCGAGGTAAGCATTCGCCACCGGTGTAGCCAAGCTTTACTCTCCATGGGAAAAGATACTTGCGCAGTGAACAGAGAGGCCCCTCTGTTTTCATCTGATGCGCATGCATTGTCATGCAGCAGCGATTTGTGAAGGGACTAATTTACACCGAAACCTGTACTCTAAAGATCCAAAGCGGGGGGGCCAGCATCGTCTAACATAGAGGCCGTCCATCCCCCAGTCATGTAGGGCCATGTGACTCGTCATTAACAGAGTCTAATTAGCTGAATTAAACCGCCTTTCCGAACTTGGGTGTATGCATCATTAGCCACTTTTTTGCCCGGTGATAGCAGTATTTCTTGGGGTGCCCTACGGCTATACTAAGGAGGGAGTTAGGTAGTGTTCCTGCTATTGCTTTAACTGGCAGATAGAGTGCCAAAATGATCTGCTGCTGACAGTTCTCTACAGACTAAGCATGACTTCCTCGGCTCGTCTGAATTCTCTGTTTGGAATCGTGAGCAGAAGCGACACCAGTGTTTGCTATTCCGTGCATTTGGAATGCAAATGAGGTAATAGGGCACATGTCCACTTTGTGCAGCTATGATAACCGTATCTGTATCTGTCATAGACATGCCCTGTTGTGGGTTTGATCTGACTTAGTTTGCGATCTTCTAATAAAACTGCTGACTCTTTCCGTTTTCAAATTTACTTGAAGTGTAGTCTTCAATTTAGCATATAGTACCATCCTGGTGTTTAGGGTATGTTGATGTCATCCCCATTCTCCCTCCCCCCTCCACAGTACAGCAATTATGCAAGAGATGCTTCTCCCAATAAATGCGTGTGCTTTCACACCACGGACCCTAATTACCAGTTTAAATATTGTTTGTTGTCCCGATTGAAGATGATGCACAAGTGAAGCCTGTACAGAGACCCGCAATAAAAAAAAATCAAATTGGTGTATCCACTACATTGGACCAAACATCTTTAGTATTGTGGCAGTGTCCACTGCAGGCTACCCGGAAGGGTGGAACCTGTGCTTGGGGATCCAAACCTGGAAGAGCATGTCTGTTATGGGCAACTGAGAAGTGTAACTACACTAAGAATACACTTGACAAGGATTTGCCTATGATCTAGCATAATCGAATACTAGAATCCTGCGGAAGGATCTATTCCACTGTATCCATCCACATCCCCAAAGTCTTTATCTGAGGATTACGATATGGCTTACTCCAGTTCATGAGAGAGGCAGGACAACTCGATTGAGCCACACGCCCTGGGGAAGGTCTTAGAAAGAAAAAGGACAAGATTGTATGTCCACTGAGACTGAAACACGTGTCGACGACCACACAAACTGTTTGTAAATGATTTTAAAAAACTGTAAATGACACTCTCAACAAGGACAGGGTCAGAATGAATAGAAGCTGAATAAGCAATTAAAAAGATCTGTGTAAGACTAGCCTGTGACTACACTGTGTTAAATTGGCCATTATGGTTTTATGAGTAGTAGTACAAATGAAGGTTTGAGAGTTTATGGATGCCTGAGTTGTGAAAGATTAAAGTATAGTTTTCTAATGTTTTAATGTTTATATACAGAGATTTGTATTTTGTAGATGAATTGAATAAAAAAATAGTTTGTTTTGAATTTAAATAGTGGTGTGCCATCCCGATCCACTGGTCCACCCTTTTGTTGTGCTATGTATTATACCTGAAGGACCAGGGTTTAGATTGCAGGTATCCCCTTTATTTAAAGACCCTAAATATGTCATACATAAAACCGAAAGCTTGGCATTCGCTTTTGCGACGGAAATTATAGTCCAGTCATGCTTTCTTTATGTAGAAAGGCACGTGTTTTGGGATCAATTCTGATTATTGTATGAGTGTTACACATCTTCAAGTATTTTTTTATTTTATTGATTTAATTTTGTTTTGCGCTTGTGAAATAAGTGAGTTTCCAAACCTCACTCTTTATTTTACCGTATTTGGTTCTGGCCGAATACTTGTCCAACTATTCGGTATTCGGCAGAATACTTAAATCTACTATTCGGTACACCCCTAATCAAGTGTGTTCTGGTCTCTGTTGTGGAATGATCTGGCTCGGACTCATGATAAGGGCGGCATCAGCACCTTGCTGTCTCTCGACCTTTCAGCCGTCTTTGATACCATCGATCAGAACTCTCCGGCACCATCCTGGCCCTGTTCTTCTCTTTTCTATTGGATCGTCGCCAAACTCTTTCTTCCTCCTTTCCCAGGCAGTGGGGTCCTCACTTGTGGTGTTTCCCAAAGACCCGCGATCTCCCCGGTCTTATTTAACACATACGCTCAACCTCTGTGCAAACTTTTCTTTCCCCACGGCTTTCTCTGTTATTCTTATGCCGACGACATTCAGATCCTGGTCCACCTTGATCTTTCCATCCCTGAGGCGGAGGCCAGGTTCCTTGTGGGGGAACCCATGCGAGAATGGATACTTAACAACTGGCTCAAGTTGAACAGCAAAAAGACTTAGGTGCTTGTGGTTGGCCCCCTTCGGTTTCCTCCTAGTGGACTTTTGATTTCTAGCCTGCTTCTCTGGGCCCTTTCCCTACACCTGTTCCCATTGTCAAGGATCTGGGAGTAAAACTTTCTTCCTCCCTCTCGATGGAGCCGCAGGTTAGCTCTGTATGTTAGCGGGGCTACTTTCAACTCAAACTTCTTCTGTGTAGTGTTCCCTTTATCCATGCCCATCTCTGTGATCTGGTAGTCTCTGCCCAGGTCACCTCTGCTATTGATTACCGCCTTTCTGTATTTCCTGAACAACCTACCTACATTGTTCAGCGTCTCCAGTCCTTCAGAAATCTGCCGCCCGCCTGGGCACTTCGACCCCCCAAAGGACCCATATTTCTTCACTGGCTCCCGATAGCCCTGCGCATCCGATTGAAAGCACTTTGCCTTGTCTATCAGACTTTTTATAGTGAAGATGCTGAATACTTGCAAGCAAAATTTCAGCCCTGTGTCCCCTGCCGGGCACTGAGCTCCACGCCAATGCTTGCCTAATCCCCATCCCTGTGGTTAAATACAGTCAGATTTTTCTGTAGTGGCCGCTGGCCTCTGGAACGCCCTGTCACGGTCCCTCAGAGCCACAGTTAGCCACTTCGCCTTCCATAAGGCAATGAAGAATTATCTTTTCTAAATTCTGTCAGTGTCACCTTCCAGTGAAGAGCGCCAGGATGCCTTCGGGCGAATGTTCGCGCTTAACAAGTATTCTTACAATACAATACAAAGGATGTCAGCACAAATGTGGGGCCGGGCATTCTCTCATTGGGGAAGATAGCACATGGCAGTTAATTTAAAACAAATGTTGGGTAACAATCTCTGAAATAGCTGCTGGCAAATAGGTTTTCTTTCCCTAGGAAAGAACCCTAAAGCAAATTAAGAAAACTGACCATAGGATTATATATTAATCATAGGTATATGACCCTGGTAGGATGAGAGGCCTAAACTGTGACTCGGTGTGTCCCTTCTCATTTTAATATTTTTCTCACAGGTCAGTGACCTCTTATTTTGCCCCAGTGATTGCCCATCCTGAGTGCCACTGGCGATGTAACCCAGTAATGTGTCCCTGGGAGTGATTGCCATGTGAGTGGACTGGTCATGGCCGAGGAATCCAAAGAGAACGCAAAGTCAAGGTCCCAAAGATCAAGGGTCTTTATTAAACAAAAGATATGCCAAGGATTTAGGAAGTGTGATAACGTGATGAGAAACTCAACACAATATTTATTTGAATCTATAGAGGACTTCGCCGAATTGACAACAGTTACCACAAATTGCTATCAATATGTGCTTTTAAGAATAATTAAAAAATGATGGTGTATTAGCAGAGCAAACAGAAAAAGAAGGTTACCTCAAAATAACGGAGCCGGGAGACCAAATGATCAAAAATGATATTGGGGACGATGGTCATGACTGTCGGCCAATAGAGTGATCAAAGAAGACAAAGAACATGAATAGATACATGAAGTGCAATTAAGGACGAAAGATCAGAAGCGCCAATCCCATGGATGAATTTAAAAACCATGCACAAAAAGTGAAACTGCAGACGTCTGGGAAAAGAGAGCCATTGGAGTGATGTGAGACACAGAAATATGAGAGCTGGGAGGAAACATCAGAATTACACACAGACTGCAGCTGAGCAAGGGTATGGGCGGGGAGACCCACAATAAAATAAAAGCTATTGTTGACAGGTGAAAAAATGAAAGTCAAAAAAGTAGTTTTAGCTGTGGAAAAAGTAAGAAAAGGTCAGGTATTTTGCAAATCTGGTAATGATAGGAACAAGCAGGAATAGAACTATGATGAAGGAAAGAGATGGATCACAAACAGCAGCTAAGGTTACAAGCAGATACAGAAAGAGAAGTAGAAGGAGAAAATGGGGTGAAAAAACTATAGCAAGGAGGAGAAAATCATGAAGAGAAGGAGCAGGAAGTAAGAGCCTGTTTTTGGAAGAGATACGATGAAGAGAATGTGAGAGCATCCATACCTTAAGTTGATATAGACAATGCAAACATCTGTAAGAGCGTGTGCCATCAGTCCTTTCCTTTGTCCCTTAATCTTTGCCATTTGACAAACAAAGAACTGCTTAGACCATTGCGATTTAAGCGCCCTAACACTTCATTCATGGCTCCTGTCTTTGGATCAATCTTCTCAGGATTTAGAAACTTCGACCTCCATCCCTAGTTATCAAGGTTGTCTGAATATGGGACAGACCTCAGACTCCATTAAATCTTATCCAAGATTGTGGTGGAAAGTGGGGTTGTCAGGCTAAACCCACTGTGTACTGGTCCCAGACGCTACCACAGTTTCTCCCGACAATTGGATCTTAACCACCCTGGTATTACTTGCCCTTTCATTCTGGCATCACCTCCTCATTCTTGCATACCTCTTTCCTCTCCCACATCTCCATCTCTTGTAGCCACCTCAACCTTTTCTCCACTTTAGGTTTCTTGCCACCACCACTACCCCTTTTTCTGTTGTTTCCACCTCACCCACCTTTATATCCACTCCATTCCTCTTATTCTTCTCCAGCTACTTCCTTTCAGTTGTTCCATCTACTGGCCCATGTCCTGGTTGGCTTTGTTGCGATTCTTTGTTTCTCTACTACGTGTTAGCACCAATGCTCCTGTGAGAGGCTCTCTTCTATAAGCTCCTGGGAAGCCAATTTACAAGTCAAAGGGCAGGGAAACCTATTGAATACTGTCCCTGTGCAAACCAATTCTGGGTGTTAAAGTTGTCTGGATTGTAGGGATCTGTTGCAGCAGCCCCGCAAGCAATTGTGGGATGGCAGCCACCTCGTCTTTTCAATGCATGTTCCACTTTGCTGAAATAAGTCCACTTCCGCAACATGAGGTTGATCTTTTAAGAGGGTCTGGCTGGCCGTTATGAACACTAGATTTATCTGCAGGACTGGCAACAACCTTTTGAACCTCATTAGGGGTCTCCACATAGATGGGTCGGAGGGACCACTGTGGCTACAGGACTGTGTAAAACCGATGTAACTATATTTTCCTGATGGGCTATTGGGTTCCACTTATCCACATGCCTCCCAGGAGCCCAACAGATGGCAGTGGGTCTTTGTTACTCCTCTCTCGTCAGATAATGCTGATTGTGGTTCAGAGTTCTGGTAGATGTATGGGTGGCCTTTAAAAGCGTTGAGATAAATAAAGTAATATTGAGGCCGCTATTGAACTGGGAAGATTCAGGGGATCCTCGGTGCGCTTCAACATGAGCCTGCATCACGGAAAGCATGGTGGCACCTTGCCTCCAAAGTCACACCAGACCCCTATCGAGCTTTCAACGGGAGACTTCGTCACAGTATCCCAAATGTACTGCACGGTCTGTTATCATGAGCAAGTAGCTCTGCTTGACTCCTCGTATGTATTCACTGGTTGGTGGCAGCTATTTGTATTTCTTTACAAGTCTGCATCCAGAAGCAGCCATTTTGTGATCAGGGAACAAAGGGGTGTTCCCTTGAACTCCCCATTAAAATGGTGACCTGGATTTAAAAGTACAATGAGAATAGACAACGAGGCTGTGCCTACCTGTAAAGCATGGAAACAAGTGTGTGGAATGAATGGTCACTTGGATAGCTGGTGACCGACCTAATAAAATTTCCCATTACCCACACTGACATTAAATTAAAAGAAAAGAATGCTTACATTCCTGTAAGTGTTCAGCACAATGACCCTCCAAACGTATTGCATGGACATTTCCTGGGTGTTCCGGAGTTGGTGGCAGCAAACTTGGGAATTGCAGGGGCTGTGATTATCCAGTCCCAGTCCTAAATGAGCAGCCCAGTTCAGAAATGTGATCCTGGAAGGAGAGGACCTCCCAAATACACAATATGACTGGAGCTTCTGCTTCACTGTCTTGTGTGCTAGATCCAGCAGGCTTGTCTGATCCTGAAGAACAGGAAGTTAAGGAGCCTGAAGAGGAAGTGCACTCCAACCCCAGGAACTGTCCTGAGGTGCAAATCTGCTTGCACCAGGGAATCCTGACAGGGAAGAGTTCCAGAATGAGAAACGTGTTCCTCTTTTGCAATGACCTACAACAGCAAGTCATCGCCAGTCTAAAATAAAAACCCTGGGAAACACAAGCTCCACTGGGAAGGTGGTCTCCCTTACAATAAGCCCATGGGGGATACACTTGGTGCCTGCAGGAAGATAGTAATACACGCACTTCAAAGGGCCTTCTAAATGGAGATGGTTCACAAGTTGTCTCTAGCAGGCCACCTTGATATGAGGAATCACTTTTAGAGATGGGGATCAGATGGGACTGCAGATTTAGCCTCATTTGCCAAATGATTGGCCAAATTGGTGATAGATTAAGAGGATGGGTGCCATTGCCAGCTTCCATTGATGGGGGATCTTTTTGAGAGGTTACTAGTCAACAGGGGTGGGCTGGAAACCAAAGGAGGCCTTGGAAGTAATTTTCAAAGTGGCCCCATATTACACATTTCCAGCAAACCCAACCCTTTTCCTATGAAGACATTTGGAAAAAAAAGACAAACGTGGCCCAGGGTGCAAAGGCCGAACAGAAAACATTTCCAGAGTTCCCACCCTGATAATGAACGTTGTTGGTCCCCATGACCGTCCAATCTCCTCCGGGAACTCATGCATTTTGTGGTCATGGACTATTTTCTTTAAAAACTTTATTTAAATAGGTTCATGTTTACAACAACTTAACTTCAGTGCACTGTCATTTTTGCACAAAGATGTACAACTTAGATTGCATATTTCTGTCAGCAGTGATAGCAATTCAGAGGCCAGTCCATACCTTCCCCGTCCCCACTTTACAGCACCACATTGTTTAAGCTGGCTCTAGCCCCTTCCACAAAACCAAAGCACCCTTACCAAACATAGTCCCTTCTACGAGCGCTTCATCCATTAGACAGCCTCTTACTTAGCAGAGGGGATATCCCGCACAGGACCCCAAATGACTACAGGACAAGAGCCCATAGGTAATGTTCTGCAGTACTCTTGCACCATATTGCAACACCAGGCCAAGTCTCTTAACCACCTGAACAGCGTTGGCACCACAGGACTAGACCACAGCATTAAAATACACCTTTTTGCCAGGACCAAACATAGTGATAGAAATTTCCTCACGCTCTTCGATATGCCCTGCAACTGCCGAAACATGCAGCTCTAAATGGTCAGTGGAACTTTGGAATCAACCATGCCCTCTATCACCTCTACGACCTGCGTCCAGAAGGTGACCAAATGCGGACAGTTCTACAATACCTGAATGACATCAGCGCTCTCTTTACCGCACCAGAGACATCGACCATCGCTCGCACTGTCAAACTTTGCTTGGACGGCTGGGGTTAGGTACACTCTGTGCAGGATTTTAAGTTGAATCAGTTTAAATCGAGAATTAATTGCCATTTTCTTAGATTGCACACACATGGATTTCCACTCAGCATCTGCCACGCCTTGCTAATATCCCTTTCCCATTGTGCCCAGCATGCCAATTCTTCCCCAGGTGTATACCTTTGCGCCATGGCATATATTGTTGCCACTACGTTCCTGCAGTTTGCCGAGTTAACTATATAAGTCATAAGGGGGAACGTCCCAGGTTCCACTGGGAATGATGGTGACCACGCCTTAAATGCCTTGCGGAGTCAGTGGAATTGGAACGCCAACCCTAATGTACCCCCAAGCTTCCCTTGAACCTGTTCCCATGTAACAAATAACCCCTCTGGGCCAGGGTCTGCCATCTTTTGCACCCCTTGTCCTGCCCAGTCTACACTAACCTTTTTATCGCATGTCGGGGCTAGTGCTTGGATATTCCAGACACTAAGTTCTGGGGTATATTGGCGAGGGGTTTGTAGCCTGCAGCATAGCCTCTTCCATGCATGCACAGTGCATGCCGCCTGATCGAAAATGCATTTGTCATTTATCTTAAATGAGAGTAGGGAACTTTGCAACGAGTATGGGAAAGCAGCCCTCCTTTCCAACTTTACTTGTGAGGATTGTCCAGAATTGCACATCCGATAGGAGACAAAGGGCACTTGCTGCGCCAAGTAGTATAACTAAGTCCGGTAGTCCAACATCACCCTTTTCCCATGATCCGACTAAGTATTCCCACCGTATCCTGGGCATTTCCAGGCTCGATAATAGCTTAATCAGTAACGACTTCAACTCTGCAAAGAATTGGGGCCCGGCCATATTGGGACGTTAAGAAACAGGTACAGCAATTTAGCTAAAATGATCATTTTCGCAATCACTACCTTCCCAAGGAGCGAGATCGGAAGAGAGCTCCAACGATCTGTTTTTTTCTAAGCTCCTCCATACACATACCATAGTTACTCTGAAAGAGCTGCATTCTAGATCTACTCATGTGCACTCCCAGATAGTTTACTGATTCCTGCTCCCATCTGAACCCCTCACTTCCCACTAGTCTTCGTGAGCTCTCATTTAGTTGGAACAGAATTGACTTGGACCAATTTACTCTCAGCCCAGATATATTCTCATATGCTTCAACTTCTTGGTTGCTATCTGGGTTTTTAATATACAAAATAATGTCGGCCGCATTTAGCGAAACAAGTTCACGTGTACCTCCCAGCACCAGCCCCCATTGCTCATGAAGTTGTCCCAGTCTCACTGCTAAGGCCTCCATTGCTATGGCAAATCAAAGTGGGGATAGTGGACACCCCTGTCTTGTTCCCCTCCCCAGCCCGAAAGCCTCAGAGAATCTTCCAATCAATCCAATTCTAGCCGTCACATCAGAGTACAACATTTTAACACCAGAAAGAAAGGAAGAGGGGATCCCAGTTTTATTAAGTACTGCAAACAGATAATCTCATGCCACAGAATCAAAAGCTTTCTCCATGTCTAGCAGCGCAGCTTTTGCCTGGACTGTGGGATCCACATGGGACAGCACTCCAAAAAGCCTCCACAGATTAAGGTTGGTGATCCTCCCCGGGATGAAACCTGACTGATTTACATGTATTATTGCCGGGAGGAACGGACGCAATTTATCCACCAGAATTTTTGAAAGGATTTTCATGTCAACATTGATGGGAGAGATTGGTCTGTATGATGCACAGTCCAGAGGGTCTTTCTCTGATTTTAACAGGAGGGTGATTAAACCCTTCCTCATAGTGAGGGGCCGATGTCCCACCTCGAGCCCCTCATTCCACACTTCTAGCAGATATTGTGCAACCCTCGGGTCAAATTCCTTAAAAAAACTCTGTTGTGATCCCATCCGAGCCTGGGGCTTTACCTGACGGGAGGTCTCTGGTTACTTTAATAATATCCTCCACAGTAACTGCGGGGCCTAATACCTCTTTTGCCTGCTCACCCAGCTGGGTTAGGGAAGCTTCATCTATAAAACTACGTAGAATCCCTGGATGGCCCTTAGCCCTTTCTACATGCAGGTTCTCTGCTATGATATCACCCAGGCCTGTCACCAGCGCCCCATCTGAACAGCGTTTCGCTGGTATGTCTGTCTGACCTCTTCCATTACTCAGAATTCTCGCCAAATATCGGCCCGGCCTACCTTCCTCCCCATATCTACGGGCTAATTGGGATGTGGCTAAAAACCCTACTTTCCTATCCGCTTCTATGTTGAATTCACTCAGAACCTCCCAGACATCTGCTAGCGATTCAGCGCCCCCTGGCTTGCCTCTGTGACTCTCCAAGTTGACTAGGGTACGTTCCAACTAATCTTATTCGGGTACTTTTCAACACTCCACACTCTGTCAAAATACAATGTCGCCTCAGGGTGACTTTGAACGCCTCCCAGAGAGTTCCTGAGGACTGCACGAGCCCACATTGAACTCGAAGTAGGCTTTTACCATTGCATACACTTCGCTATGGTAAACCACATCCAGCAAGACCTGACCTTTAAACCGCCAGCGAGGCCTGAGTAGTGACAGGCCCTCCAGACGGAACGTCCACACCACTGGGGAGTGATCTGACAGTTTTCCTAGTAGCATTTTACAGGATACATCATCTCAAATAAGTTCTGGTCTTGCTAGAACATGGTCAATGCGTGAGCATGAGTCGTGTGCTGAGTAGAAAGAATAACTCCTCTCACCTGGATGTAAGTCCTCCACACATTAAAGAGCCCCAGATCTGACATACACCCTTGAAATAGCATTAGTGACCGGGGTATATGGCCGAGCCCCCCCTGAGGTTTTGTCCAGCCCTGCTTGCAACACAGCATTCAGATCCCCAGCCACAACCAAGTGCGTATGTGAATACTTCATACATTTGATCCACAGGGTGGAGTAGAAACCGGGATCTTCCACATTCGGCCCATAAACATTCACTATTGTATCTGGGCAGCCTGCAATTTCCCCATTTACTATGACATACCGCCCCTCAGGATCATTATCTTGTTCAGAGAGTCGAAACGCCAGTGATTTATGGACAATTATGGATACTCCTTGAAAATGAGCAGAAAAAGAAGAATACAATTTACTATCTCCCCATGATTTTGCCTGTCCCATGTTCTACCTGCCCAACAATTGAGTCTCCTGAAGAAACAGAATTGCAGCCCCATGTCATTCGCTATAGGCCACGACTCTGTGCATTTTTGCATAATTGTTAAGACCCCTAACATTCCAGTTTATGAGGGTGCAGCTATAGGGGCTTGTACCATTAATCCTGCTGACTTCAATACCTTCCACCAGGCCTGCCTCTCTAATATGCATCCTCGCTGTGTACTCCACCATTACAGCGCCAAACACATGAACCTTTTTTCAACAACCCCCCTATGCCCTCCCTCTTTGCTCCCTCCCTCTTTGCTCCCCCCTGTAACCCCCTCCTGTCCAACCCCAATACTGCCTTAACTGCAGAGACCCCCAGTGTCAACCCCCAACAGGCAGTGACTCCCACCCTCCCTCCCCCAATATTATCATTAACCATTTCAAATGAGGGTGCCTAACCGGGGGGCGTCGGAGGCGGCAGCCTCTTACAATCCGCCCATATTAGCTCCCCTTTTTCGGGGGGAGGAGGCCCATCTCAAAAGGATGTGAAGCAGTTGATCATATTTGTTATATTATTCCAATGCGTCACTCCCTGCTGCAGGGCAAAACATTTCCAATATACCTTCTCGCGCCATAAAACAGCCCATTCCCCATCACCAGCATACATTCCCATATCTCGAGCAACCACAGTCGGGCTCTTCAGGCCCTCAATGTTTAGGCAGAGACTCCACAAAGGCTGCCACTTCAGCTGGGTCTGTAAAGAACAATGTTTTGTTACCCTGCACAACCCTCAACCTAGAGGGATACAACATGGCGTATTGCATTTGTCTATCCCTTAGAAGTTTCTTTACAGCCAGAAAGGACATAAGTGCTCTTTGCATCATGGGTGGGAATTCCTGTAAAAAGGATACCCTTGCCCCCTTATACTGAATATCCCCAGTACCCATGCTCTCCTCAGGATAACATCCCTGTCACAGTAATTTGGAAGTCTGACAATAATTGGCCGAGGGTACTGTCCCAGCCTCGTAGTCTATCCCGAGACTTTATGTGCCCTCTCCACTAGAAACTGAGATGACAGTTCCGGGTCACGAAGCACCTCTTTGAAAAAAGTTTCCATGAACTGCTACAGATTGCGAGACTGAATTGGCTCAGGGATGCCCGTAACCCGGACATTGTTAAGTCTGGATTTGGCTTCCAAATCTTCATTTTTGTCTTGGATTTCCTTAACCTCCTTCTGCAGATTCCAAATTGCAGCTGTGAGCTCTCCACTTGTGTCCTCGAGTACTCCAACTCTGTGCTCTGCCTCCCTGAGCCAGCCGCTTTCTTTCTCAGTTCTCTCCTGCATTCTGTCCATCTTATATTCCATGCCGTCAAGTTTGATATTTACACAGGCAAAGCCAGCCTTAATTTCGGCTAGCACCAGTCTTAGTTCAGAAGGGCGATCCGATTCAGATTCTATCCTGTCTTTCTGCAGGCCAGAGCTGCTTGTAGCCTCCATTCAGGCTATCCTGGGCGAGGTTGACGTGTCCTTATGTAACGCCAGGCCCTCCAGTGCAAATTGCAGGCGGCTCTGCTTCTTGCCTCCTTTTGCCATTCCTCTGCGGCCACCCCACCAGACCTATCCGCTCCCGTGACACCTCAGGAACAAGTCAATGTCACTGCAGCTCTTGATTATATTGTTCTTTTCAGCAATCTCACCGCTCCAGGGTACTAGCCTGTGCCGCCACCACCAGTACTTCCACACCGACTCCCGCCAAGGTTTTCAACTTATACCACTCCAGAGGGGCCCTTCCTGATCAAGAACTGCTCACCACACTTCTGGAAGCACCCAATACTCTTGGCCCCCAGAAAAAGGAGGGGGCACCCAGCCGCTTTTCAGTCTTTTCACCAGCCGGTTGCCCATGGTCACTCTATCTTATTACCCCCTTTGGTAAGGCAATGCCCTGAGACCACTTATCGGATGCGTGTCCTCCTCTGTCACAGGCTGGTCCACTACACACATCAGACCTACATTGATCCAGTTCTAATCCACTGAGCCTCTCACATTGTTTTACTAGCCAGGTTTCCTTCCTTATCGCTGTAGCCATGCGTCTCCCCGGGGGGGGCTACACCACCTCTGGTGATTGCAGCATGTCTCTTCTTGTTCCAGGGTCCCCGGAGCCCAGGCCAGCCCAGCCCAACAAAAGGTCAGTGTCTGGTCTTGGTGTGCCACGTTCGACCCCGAGGTAGCGCTGCTCATCCTCCTTAGATGCCTTTGGTCTCTTCTGAGGCCCCGCCCCCCCACCTCAAGAAGCCGCCTCTGTGTGCCTTACTAAGAATGTAGCTCCTCGCTCTCTCACATTGATCAGGAGTGGGCGGCTTTCCTCATGGGGAGTCAATCAAACGGAACAGTGGTCGTGCCTGCCCTAATCGGCTCCAACTTTCTTCACCTTTAGGGGGGACAAAGTCTGTATCCTTCCAAGGTACTCTGCAGCGGGTTGCAGATGAATTAACCCAATATACACATGTACGGGCCTCCTCCTCCTCTGCGTTCTGTACAGAGCTCAAATGCTGGTGGCCATCTTACTTCCCGGCTCCCAAGCGACCCCTTGTGGTCATGGACTATGAAGTCAGAGACCCAGAGGTAGTGTTTAATGACAACTATCACTGCTAAACCATGACTAAAGGCCACATCAGGAATTTTACCGAAGTAGGGTTCCCCAAGATAGTCAGTTATGACAGGAAACTAACTTCATGTAAACTTGCATTGAAGGTTATGTGGGGCACACTTACCACCCACAATCCAATGGGTTACTGGAAAGGTTTAACAAGACCTTACAGAGTATCCTGAGTGCTCATGATAGGCCCTTGAAGAGTACATGTAATCTCTTCCTCCTATACCTGCTCTTTGCTTACAAGACGAGCAACATGTAGGAGCGGGATTCAGACCATTTGAACTCCTCTTTGATTACCCCGTCAAGGGCCCCATTGCTTTGGTCAAGGACGTCTGGTAAGCTACCGTTCCAAGTCCAACCCCAGATGTAGTTGACTATGTGCTCAATTGGGGAATGGCATAGATGATGTTTAAGGCACAAGACAGTCATAGGAGGAGTCAGGGCTTGGCCAACCAGTGTAATGGCAAAAGGGAATCCTAGATTGGCTTTCCGGGTGAGATGTCCTGAACATGGAGCCTACAAAGCCTAGAGCTTTGGACGACAAGTGCACAGGGTCCTACACTTACATTAGACCTCAAGGGGTGCATGGGAACTCTCAGGGTGCTCCATGTCAGTAGAACCATAACTCAGAGATGTGGTGTAGGCACTGATCTTAGTCTCCGACAGGGAGGTGAGAGAGCGTATGTCACTCCCAGATCTCTTACTGAGGGAGTACCTCTTCAAAACGGACTCCTATGCAACAAAAGGAATGCAAGGCTTTGCTACAGCAGCATTACCATGTTCTACCTAAATCTACATTTAGCACCATGTGTAAACAGCAGAGACTGGGGACAGCTTGCCTGTTAATGGCTGGAAGGGGCCACATCAATAATGAGGTTGGCAAGATGTTGAGGGTATCAAACGCTACATTAGTCCATTGTTCAGTCCTAATTTCACAGTTCCTAAAGCAGGAACAAAGGACGTGAGGTCCTGTATTCACCAATGGGGCTTGATAGATGCCCAGCCATTGCTTCAGGATGATAGCTCTTACACAAAATAGGTGCTGCCAAGCCTGAGCATATTTTACCTCACCTTAGGCTATTGGCATATAGCTCTGACATTCTGCCAAACTACATTCTCCACTCCAAGAATACACTTGCCACGGTTCGGAGGCTAGTGAATTGTGCTGTCAGGGGAAAAGAGATGTTTCATGTTGCCCACCTTGATGACATAGCTGTCTTTAGCTCTACATGGAACGATCATCTGTTCCATCCCAAAATATGGTGCAGGCTATGTTCAAGCTGATCATCAAGGCATCTAAATACCTAATTTGTCAGAGTTATTTGATGTACCTGGGACACAAGCTAGATGGGAGTAAGATAGAGACTCCTTGAGAGCAAGGTCTAAGCTATACTTGACTGAGAGATCCCTCCCTTATTTCAAGTGAGCGATTTCCTTGTCCTCAATGGGTGCCACTGCACCTTTGTCACTATAGCTGCAATGTCTAATTTGTTCCCTAAACATCTTGTGCACTGATGAATGTCAGAAAGCATTTGAAGCATTGAAGGAAGACATGTGCATGGCTCCACTCCTGACTACACAACAAATGCTGCTGGGCAAACTGACGCTTCAGATGCAGGAATAGGAGCAGTCCTTTTACAGCTGTATGAGAAAGCAAGGAAGCACCCTATCACCATTATTAGTTAACAACTGAAGGGGAGAGAACTCTGTTGGGCAACTGTGGAGAAAGAAAGCTAGCATTAGTTATTTAAAGCATTTCAGCCCCGTGGTCGAGGCCTAATTTCCTTACACCAAAGGTACCCTGTAGTATGTTGCCATGTGCATGCTGCCCAGATCTACTCTTTGTATGTACTCATTGGTTGGTAGATGTTATTTATAATTCCTTTGAATGCTGCTGTTGGGAAAGATTTGCATTCATGGGTAATTTTCCCTCCAGTTGTGAACCCCCCAACTTTTTGCTTTTGTCTGGCCATCCTAGCCTGACTTTACCAGTGGAGCCCAGCCTTCTGCTGTACTCTGCTGGGCTTTTGATCATCTTGTTAAGGGGAAACTGATATGCCCTTCAGACTGTCAGTACTGGGAGACTTTGTTTCTCTTAGTCTTTCACTTTGTTGCCATTTTTTGGCAACATTTTCTCAGTGCACAATGTACCTTCCAGTACTGTGCGCTGGGGTCTCTCACTTTTAAGGCCCTAGACACCCTCAAAGGATTTCTGGTGAATGTACAAGTGTGTCCAGGACAGAGCTGGTGGCAGCAGTTACTTTTAAAGCATTTTTGACTCTTCAATGGTCCAAACCGTGTTTACTGCATTTGACCCTGGACAGTGGCAAGTGCCTAAAATGGACATGCCACGAGGTCCTTTGCTCTGTACATTGCCCATTGTGTCCCTTTGCCTTCCTCAGGTCAAGCAAACCTGGGAAATTCCTTATTTGGTCATGCAGACCCCCGCGCAAACTGAAGCTTTCACAGGCTTCTGCATGCCTTGTGTGTGTGCGCACAGGAGGGCTAGAGCTGTCTAGTTCCAATATAAATCATGGGTACCAGGATGTCTGGTGTGCTGGGTTGACTGGGACCACAGTGGTCTGTGATTGGTCCATATCTGGAACGGTTGAATGTGACAGATCTCCTATTGGTTTCTCTTCCTTTTGGCGCAAAGGAAATTCAGGATAAGAGAATGCACTCTAGACCTATTCCAGGTCAATCTTCTGAGTTCACACCGAACTTAGTAAAGGAGCCAAGTATCCTGAAACGAAGAAGCAGATCTGTGGAACCGCTGGTGACCCGCAGGAAGGTTTGGCACCCTGACCCCACTGTTGTCCCATCAGAGCCTCTGTTTCTCCTCGATCACAGAAGGCCTGCAAGGGCGAGTTGACACATTGGAGTAGTGGGACTAACTACTCTGGGCACCTCTGGCTTAACCTGCAAACAAGCCTCTTCGGAAGTGTTCCTGGATGTGCAGTGAACTGACCAGCTCGCACAGGAAATTTGGCTTGGAACCGCTGCTGTCTCGAGTTTTGACTTGAGACTATGGGAACCATAAGGTCTTGGTAGAAGGTCCTCTCCTGCTGAGTTTTGTACACCTAGCATTCAGGGTCTAGAATTAGGAGGGTCTGCCTGAACCCGAGCCTATGCTGTACCTGTGTCACCCCGCTGCGATGACAAGCTTTGCGAGTGCTTGCTGCTGTGCCCACCTGAGCCCTAAGACGAGCTGCAGTGGAACTGGCCCAATCCCTTCCCCAGAAGCAGAGAAAACGCCACTGTCTCGCCACGGACTGAGGTCCCGGAATGCAGCCCCTTAAAACCTGGAGAGATGCGCAACCTCTGGACTCGGACCTGCAAGCAAACTGGACTTAACTGGTGAAATTTGGTCCGGAGAGCGCCGAGGGTCGGTGAGTACTTGCAACACTTAGCGGTGGCCCCTAGCGCATCCATAGACTTGTACGCATGAGTGTCCCCCAAAGGCCACTCTCCTTTGTTAGGGTAGCCTGTGCTACCATCCTATTCCTGATTTCCAGAAATCGCTCTGCCCTCTTGTGGAGACCCTCCTTGAATAATGGAACTTTATTCTTCATTACCTCACCCACCTTCTTGAGCCACTACAGCCCCTTGAAGAGGCCTGTTTTGTACAATCGAGTGCTCCCGCGCTGATCATACTTCTGAGCACAAGGCTCCACACTTTGTAGGGATTGGACTGCCTATTAGTTAGGGTTTGAGTTGTTGAAGGACTGCCTAAAGTAGATTTGTACTGTCTGACCTCCATCTGTTTCAGGTTTTGGATCTCTACTTGTTGAATATTACTTTAGACTAATAGTTACTGTATATATGTTTCCTAGTATAGTGTTGTGTTAATATTGATGTGGTTTCATCTTGTGTTTGAGTTAAAAGGCCTAAATGTATATATATTTTTGATAAATACACCTGATGGAGTAATTTGTGGTGTTGTTTACTGTGTGCACTCATTGTGGACTTTCGATCACCCTCAGCAATCCTGAGACCTAGTCTTGACCGCCGCCAATGCTACCTTGATTGGTCTGGCTTGTCCAGAAGGTTACCCTGTTCCAAGAAACTAGGCTGGCCTTCTGAACCTCTGCCCACTAGGCCAGAGTGCAGAAATCAATCTTAACAAATTGGTGTACAGCGGTGGGATAGGATTGAAGGTACCCAGTGTTGCACACTGGTAAAGGTACCCAGATTACACTTGTCCAGGAACCAGGACACAAGGTGACCTTAGTAGAAATGTAACTGTAAAGCTAACGACCTGTCTTAAAACTTGGAAGCAATAACTAATATAACTTTGAATGCTTCCAAATCAGAGACACTGAGAATGGTGTACACTGAGAGAGGCTTATCTGCTCAAGGTACCAAGAGTGAAATGATCCAAAGGATCATGGATTGGCAAGAGGCTCACCCCTCCTGAGACCTAGTTTTGACCGCTGCCAATGCTACCTTGATTGGTCTGTGTAAAGACTGGTAGGGGGTGTTTGTACTTCCGCTCTCTATATGGTAGAGGGGAGGCACAGCGGACCCCAGCCAAAATTCTCTATAAGGTATCAATGGACGAGCAATCAAGGCCTAGCTTCTCAGGAGGTGATGCGGGCTGGTTCTTAAGTACAGTGTATTCCCCGACCCCCCACAAAGGAATGCCCACACACTGTATTACTGAAAACACAGTCTTTATATAAATATTCAAAGGTATGTACACGATCACAATAACGCACTTTGTACTCGGAAGTCAATAATTATAAATATATACAATTCTAAAGTGGTACCACTAATGTTATCAAATCTCCTTAAAGTGCATCAACTGTACGGTTAAAATGTCACACAGATTAATAATGAGGAAACCACCAATAGAGATAGGAAGGAACGCAAGATGGTTGAAACAGTAGGCAGAATACTGGCCCCGTACCCTAGACACAGATCTGTGTGGAGATCCCCCCCACCGGGGCAATCTGTAAATAAAGATATATCGCACAAGCCCAGTCCATATGTTCAATAGTCTCACTTCTTCCTGTTAAGGTTTTACCCCCCAATGTACCTGGTGGAGTAGAGTTCTCTGACGATGCGCCGACCGATCCTTCTTGAGTGCCTCCTTTTCAGGCGGGAGCCACGGATCGTCGAGAGTTGTCGGGGAACTTGGCATTCGGTGTCAGGGAATCGACGGCCCTTCTTGAGTGCCCTCCCTTTAAGGCGGGAGTCACGGGTCGTCAAGCGTCCGACGGTGAACAGGGTGAACTACGGCAGGGAAGTGGCAGCTTCGTTCCTAGCGGTGCTTGTCGACGACAGAGCGTTGGCATCCTGCAAGGAGGAGGCGTGCGGGGTACCTCGATGACGATAGTTCTGGACCGCAAAGAGATGATGAAGAACTGTGGCCCAGCAAGGGCGTCGAGTCGTCGGCGTCTCTGTGGTCTTTAAGTGGCGGGAAACCCACCGGTGGGTGCTCCTTGGCGCGTCGACGGTCGGGCCTTCTCCAGTGGGTGACAAGTGGATGACAATGCAGACGAGAGCGTCCGATGATCAATTGAAGTTCTTAGGCAAACGGGAGCACAGCGGCTCCGGTCGGCGACGGCGGTCGTCGACAGTGGCGGACAACAGTCCGAGTGCTTCTCCTTGGAGTTCCGCAGCAGTCCCCGTATCGGGTCGGCAGCCTGTCGAAGGTCTGTCTACCAGGGACTGTTGGCAAAGATCAGCTGTGCACGATGGTCCCTCGTAGCTCGGGAAGAGGGCGCCTTACCAGGTCCTCTCTGGGTCAGTCCTTGGAAACACAGCGCCCTTCAGATAGCAAGGGAGAGCCACAGCACTCCTTCTCGTCCAGCAGGGTTTCAAGATTAAGCGTCAGTTACTCCAGTTACTCGTCGTAGTGGACTTCAGCTTCTGAACACGATTCCTAGCAGTGAGAGGTCCCCAGATATACTGTTGATCTCCCGTTCATTCCGCTGGGTCACACTCAAGCATCCAATCACGACTACGGGCATTCATGCAGGCAGGCAGCCAATCAGGCACACGAGGTATTGAGGCCATTCACTTCTCTCCAGACACTCAAAACAAGTTATGTGTATTGGGACAAGTACCGAGCCATTCAACACTCCAAGCCGCATTCATACCGGTTTCGGGCAGGGTTGTCTCAGTCATTGTGTCAACCACCAGGTACTAGACACCCACAACACAGAATGCATATTCGTCACACACTCTATTCACCCAGGTCCCACCCACAGGAGGTACCCCAACATACATCACAGGGAAGGCTCCAGCTAGTCTGGCCGGGCCTTCACAACAACACCATATATGGCACTTCCACCCAACAGTCAGTCAGGGGGAAGGGACAGAGACTTTGGGAAAACAAGGTAATGGGTAATAGAAAGCAAGAGGCCACAGGGGTCATCTTGTTTTCCATCAGGGAACAACTGATCCCCATGGCAGGGCCGGGATATCCCAAAATGGAGGATACTCTGCGCACCTGTCAAATTCAGCATGGAGCTGCCACCAGCCCATATCCTGCTCTGCGGGCCACCCACAGGCACCCAAAAACATACACTAGGGGCACAGGGTTGTACCCCCACCCATGGGTGCCATAAGGGTATCCCATGGGTCCGTTCACCAAACCAAAAAGAAAGAGCTGCACCGCCAGGAGTCCCACATGAACTCCTGCGCGGAAAACACGGCAGAACACACGATAGAGAGCAGTAAAGGACAAGGATACGGAGGCCCTGTCCCTCCGATGCATTTCCAGCATCACAGTCGCGCCCCCCCCCCTCGACTGAGGTGGAGGGTGCCTAATCTCCCACGGGATAGACACCCTCATCCAGACGGTCAACATACCTTCTGGAAAGGCCATCTGCATTATCGTGACTCTTCCCTGGTCTGTGCTCTATGGTGAAGTCTAGCCCTTGCAGGCTAATGGACCACCTGAGCAGTTTCGGGTTCTCACCCTTCATCTGCATAAGCCACTTCAGGGGCTTATGATCTGTTTGGACCTTGAAGGTATACCCCGTAAGGTAGGGCCTAAAACGCCTAAGGCTCCAAACTATACTAAACATTCCTTTTCAACAGTAGCCCACCTAAGTTCACTACCCTTGAGTTGTCTACTGATGAATATGATAGGATGTTCTCTCCCTTTGTCATCTAACTGGGACAAGACAGCTCCAATTCCGGTGTCGCAGGCATCCGTCTGGATGATAAAGGGTCAGCTGTAGTCAGGCGCACACAACACGGGTGCCCGACACAGACTTTCTTTCAAGCCATCAAAGGCCCTCTGACAGTCTTCAGTCCAAATGACCTTCCTAGGCTGCTTGGGTGAAGTCAGAGCTGTCTGTGGTGCAGCTATGGTTCCATTGTCCGCCATGAAATTGCGATAGTACCCAGTGAGGCCCAAAAAGGCTCTCACCTGGGTTTGAGTAGTGGGAGTCTCCCAGTCCTGTACATTCTGTACCTTACTGGGGAGAGGTTGGATTTGACCCCCTCCTACCTCATGACCAAGATACGTGACTTTCCCCTGAGCTATCTGGCACTTGGTGGCCTTGATAGTGAGGTTAGCCCTCTTTAAGGCCTGCAACACTCTACCCAGATGTGTCAAGTGCTCTTCCCAAGTGGTACTATAGATGGCAATGTTGTCTAAATAAGCCAAACAAGAGGCTTCTAGCCCACTGAGAGCATGATTGACCAATCTCTGGAAGGTGGCAGGGGCATTCTTCAACCCAAAAGGCATGACCCTAAACTGGTAGAGTCCCTCTGGTGTTGAGAACGCCGTCTTTTCCTTGGCATGGTCCGTCAGAGCTATTTGCCAATAGCCTGAGGTGAGGTCAAAGGTGCTCACAAATTTGGCAGCACCTATGGTGTCCACGAGCTCATCAGCCCAGGGCAATGGGTGCGCATCAGTTTTGGTGACGGTATTGACTCCTCGGTAGTCCACACAGAACCTCCAATCCTTGATACCGGCCTGGGAACTTGCTTTGGGGACAAGGACCACTGGACTGGACCAGGGACTGGTTGAGGGTTCAATAACACCCAGATCCAACATCTTGGCGACCTCAGCCTGGATATGGTTCTTAACCGTATCTGACATTCGGTAGCTCCTGCTCTTGACAGGCACGCTGTCACCAGTGTCAATCTCGTGCTTACACCACGGTGTAAGGCCTGGCGTCAGCGAAAACAGAGAGGCATACTGCTGGAGCAAAGTCCGGCAGGCCCTCTGCAGCTCGGTTGTCAAATTGGGAGAGAGCTGCACTCCCTCCACTGAGCCATCCTGAGGGTTGCTATGCAGCAAATCAGGAAGGGGCTCACTCTCATCCTCTTCTTGCTCTGAAGCTTGCAAGAGACATGAGACTTCTGCTCGCCTGTGGAAAGGCTTGAGCCTATTAATATGGAATACCTGAGGGGCCACCCCTGGGATTCCCATGTCATCCAGATAATTGACCTCGCCCATCTTGGAGATTATCCTGAAGGGTCCAGTCCATTTATCTGCCAATGCTCGAGGCTTGGTAGGCTCCATCACGAGGACCTCCTGTCCCGGAGTCCAATCCACTTGCAATGCTTTAAGGTCATGCCAGTATTTGTTCAATTCCTGGCTGGCCTTGAGATTCGCCATTGCTTGGCCCATCATCTGTGTCATCCTCCGTCTGAGGCCTAACACATAGTCCCCCACTTGCTTGGCGGGATCGGGAGGGGTGGCTTCCAAACCTTATCTGATCAAGGCGAGGGGCCCCCTCACGGGATGTCCAAAGAGTAACTTAAAGGGGCTGAAACCAACGCCCTCTTGAGGTACCTCTCTGTAAGCAAACAGCAGGCATGGCAGGAGGAGATCCAATTTCCTCCTTAGGGGCTCTTCCAAAGCACCTAGCATGCCTTTGAGAGTTTTATTAAATCTCTCAACCAGACCGTTGGTCTGAGGGTGGTAAGAGGTGGAGAACTTGTAAGTTACCCCACACTCTTTCCACATGGTCTTCGTGTAGCTAGACATGAAGTTGGATCCTCGGTCAGAGACAAACTCCTTGGGGAATCCAACATGGGTGAAAATGCCCAGGAGGGTCCGGGCAACCACCTTGGCAGTAACAGTCCAAAGGGGTATAGCCTCAGGGTACCTGGTGGCATGATCTACCAAAACCAGGATGAACCGATGTCCACCTGATGTGGGAGGGTCAAGGGGACCGACGATGTCAATGCCCACCCTCTCAAACGGTGTGCCAACCACTGGCAATGGCTGCAGTGGGGCAATGACACTGCCTCCAGTCTTGCCAGACAACTGACAAGTTGGGCAGGTCCTGCAGTGGGACTCCACTTCTACTCCCATTCGAGGCCAGTAGAAATGGGCAGAGAGACTCTGCTTAGTCTTCTTGGTACCAAGATGACCAGCCAAGGGCACCTCATGCGCCAACTGCAGTAGGAAGGGCCTGTAAACCTGGGGTACCACCAACCTCTTGAGGGCACCAGGTTCAGGCTTAGTGGGCTCACTAACAAGGAGCTCACCCTCCCAATAAATCCGGAAAGTCCTAGGCACTTCTCCTTGTGCCTGGGACAGGGCCTGTTTCCTCAGACCCTCGAGAGAGGGACACTCTCTCTGTCCTTTACAGAAGTCCGCCCGGGAGGGTCCCCCTTTAGCTAACAAGCATTGAAGATCGGGATGATCCTCCGGGTTGAGAACCTCTCCCACAGGAGAGTCTTCTGGCTCTTCTCCCACAGGAGTTGAGACGGGGTTTGCCACTGGACCCAGCCTGTCCGGAGCATGGATCCCAATGGGTGCTGTAGGAACAGCAGTAAGAGAACGAGCTCCCTCCACAGAGGTGGCCTTCTTGCTCTTCCTTCGTCATGCCTTAGGCCGCGCCTTCGGCTCGGGTACCTGACTCACAGCCAGACCCGGTGTCACCTGTGACCTAGTGACCGTGTAACGCTCACCTGACTCCCACGGAGGCGCTGGTCTAGTCTGGGTTGCTGTGGTCTCTTCGAGCGTGATGTGCAGAACTCAGAACACCGACTGAACAGGACCCTCAAATCCTGCTTGTCTGGCCCGTAGGAATATCCTTCTGCAGATGAGAAAGGGGATTAACAGTCTGCAGAATAGTGTGCTTGCTCCCCTCTTCCCCCCTTCGTTCTTCTCTAACTTCCTCCGAAATCTCCGGTTGAAGCTCACCTTATGGTTTGAAAGGATGAACTCTCCATCCTGCTTCTGGTGCAGGGGCGCATGTTTGTCCAGTTACTTCACTGGTTTTCAGAATGGCGCTGGCAAAATCCACTTGACTTTTCCGAGCGGAACGCCGTAAGTATGAAGATTACAAAAGTTCAAGTGTAGAGCCTCCTTTTCTGTTGCTTTCCTAACCTGTGATCTGTCCTTTATTTCAGGTGCAGAATGAAGGCGATGCGTTGAGGGATTGAATTGCCGATGTAAACTCAGGTGAGTTAGCGATGGGGGCGATCCCTCTTAATGTCTTTATATTCCTCCAGTAATGTCTTTTGTCCTTTCCTCATAGGGGCCGGGGTGCGGTACCTGCCAAAGAAGCGGCGCCGACCCAAAATGAGGAATGGTCCACCAACAGAAGACCGGTAAGTGTTATGGCGGAAAATTAGGCTTTCCTCATATGTTCCTTCTGCTCACCTTTTGTCTCTTCTTCTCTCCCCTAGGCGCAGAGATGTGGCGACCAGTGCAGACAGTCGCGGTGGAGCCAGAAGAACTCCCGAGGACAGGTGAGTGAAGCGCGGCGCTGCAGCGAGCAACGCGGTGCTTTTAAATGAAAGTCTTTTCTCAGGAACGCTGGCGTGAAGGTTCCGGATGCAGGTAAGAAGTTTTGATAAAATTCTTGGTTTTCACCTTTCTCTTCTCTTCTTTCCTTACAGGTGTTCCAGGATCGAGGCAGGCGTGGCTGGAGACCAGATGCAGGCGCAGACACGGTGAGCATTCAGCTGCTTGGATGCAGAACAATGCGAAGCGTGAGCTACTGTCTGGGCGTGGCTTAAATAGCCCCCAAAGTAGTTCCAGGTAAGTATCCTTCCCTGGCCACGCCCGAGTGGCAAAATAGTCCCAATGAAAAAATAGTGCCTTTCAGGTCTCATGGAGGCCTGAATCTTGCAGCATGGTCTGCATCAGGTAAGTGCACAAAACACCTTCCTTTATGAGCCTGGCGCCTATGGCGCCAGGACTGATGTCCAACATGAGCCTGGCGCCAACGGCGCCAGGACAGAGTCCAAAGAGCCCCTATAAGGGGCCGCTGGGCTTTTACCCAGGGGCATGATGCCTACTCCCGGGGGTGCTGGGTCTGGCCTGGTGCTCCGGGGGTAGGCATCATGACAGACCGCAGCAGCAGTCATGGGAAGACCATCCGCGATCAATCCCAACTCGACTAGATCGTTACCTAACAGAATGTTAGCAGGGACGTTGTCCTGAACCAGGACAGGAAGCTTTGCTGTCTTGTCTCCAATTACGAGTGTGACTCGGGCTACAGGCGATAATTTGGGAGGCCCACCAGCTAACCTGGTGGTTCTCAGAGGAGCATCTTCATGGTCCTCTGGCTTGAGCAGGGTCCTGTCCACCACTGTCATGCTTTCCCCAGTGTCTCTCAAACCAGTAGAAGGCTGGCCATTCAGGAGGACACTTCTCAAAAATCTAGGGGTGTTCTGTGGGATAGTCGCCAGTACTTCCGCGTACTGGTCCAAGGCCCCAGGGGACACTAAGGAAATCTCTACGGGAGCACCAAAAGTGATTCCGGTAGAGGAAGGGAGGACAGTGGCCTCCACCTCAGACATGGGGTAAGGGTAGGTCAGGCTGACAGCCTGTACTCTGAGTGCCTTATCTTTACACTTGGAGTCACCCCTTTTGTGATCCAGAGCCCCACTGTCCCAAAAAGTGCCGGGAGTGCCGGGTACGGTACTGGAACCACCGGGAGCCTGCTTTGCAGCAGGTGGACCACTACTCTTATTCCCACCCACAGATGACTTTTCCCCACTAGATTTTTGGGTCTTAGGAGAGGAGGGTTTAGGTTTATTCGACTGCAACTGCTTTTGGGACTCCTCAGCTTTCTGAGAGGCCCCCTTTTCTTTGTCCTTGTCCTTCCCACTGGAGTCCTTAGGGGACACCCGGTGGGAGACCCACTTGTCAGCCAACCTAGCCATCTTAAAGGGATCCAAAATGTTCTGGTCAGCAACATACTGACACAGCTCTGGTGAACAGGCTTCAGAAAAATGCTCAAACAACAACAGGTGGGATAATTCAACAAAAGTTTTCACCTTGTAACCATCAATCCACCCCATCATATTCATGTGCGCAGCACTCACCCAGTCAACCCAAGACACATTCTCTCTTTTCTTAAAATCCCTGAACCTTTTAAGGTATTGGGTAGGCGTCTTGCCAATCTTGGCAATCAAAGCAGATTTCATACACTCATACTGACCCCTTTCTTCCACACTCAGCTTCAGAATACAGTCATATCCAGTTTGAGGCACTCTGCTTAGCAAACACTTAGCCCAATCTCTTTTGTCAACATCATGAATTGCACAAGCCATTTCAAACGCTTCAATCCATTGGAGGATATCAGAACCCTCCGAAAACACACCAACCAAATCCTTCATAAATTTAGTTGCTGGGGACCTGACACTCTCACTGGGTTTCACTGAAGTCTCCACTCGAGCTTTCTCTAGCTGGATTCTCTGAGATTCAGTGTCCTTGTCTTTGAGTTCAAGATCCCTATTCTTGAGTTCAAGATCCCTATTCTTGAGCTCCACTTGTTGCGCCAACTCCTCCTTCTTAAGCTCAGCATCTATCTCCAACTTGCGATATTCAAAGGCCAATTTCATCCTTAATAACTCAAGCTCCAAGGTATTGCTGGGGTTCGGAACAGAGGCAGCAGGAATGGCGGCATTCCCAGAAACAGATTCAGTAGAAACCCCAGGGGCAGAGTCCTCATTGGTTGCATTCCCCCCTTCATCAAGAGTTTCGCCATCGGTCTGGTAGTCCACCAGGGCAGCTATCAGCTCAGCCCTAGACTTATCCACAAAGTCTAACTCCTTGGCTTCACAAGCACTCTGCAGAGCCTCTAAGCTCATCCGAGTCAATTTACCATTCGCAATAGACTCCATTGCTTGTAATCCAGTTATTTTGTACACACCCAAACCTTAATCGAATAAAGTGCAGATATTTTGTAAGTGGCACGGTTATACACTGATTCTTAAAACCATAAGCATCCCACCGCTGCCACCAGTGTAAAGACTGGTAGGGAGTGTCTGTACTTCGACTCTCTATATGGTAGAGGGGAGGCACAGCGGACCCCAGCCAAGATTCTCTATAAGGTAGCTATGGACGAGCAATCAAGGCCTAGCTTCTCAGGGGGTGATGCAGGCTGGTTCTTTAGTACAGTGTAGTTCCCGAACCCCCACAAAGGAATGTCCACACACTGTATTACTGAAAACACAGTCTTTATATAATTAATATTCAAAGGTATGTACACGATCACAATAACGCACTTTGTACTCGGAAGTCAATAATGATAAATATATACAATTCTAAAGTGGTACCACTAATGTTATCAAATCTCCTTAAAGTGCATCAACTGTACGGTTAAAATGTCACACAGATTAATAATGAGGAAACCACCAATAGAGATAGGAAGGAACGCAAGATGGTTGAAACAGTAGGCAGAATACTGGCCCCGTACCCTAGACACAGATCTGTGTGGAGATCCCCCCCACCGGGGCAACCTGTAAATAAAGATATATCGCACAAGCCCAGTCCATACGTTCAATAGTCTCACTTCTTCCTGTTAAGGTTTTACCCCCCCAATGGACCTGGTGGAGTAGAGTTCTCCGACGATGCGCTGACCGATCCTTCTTGAGTGCCTCCCTTTCAGGCGGGAGCCACGGATCATCAAGAGGTGTCGGGGAACTTGGTGCTCGGTGTCGGGGAATCGACAGCCCTTCTTGAATGCCCTCCCTTTAAGGCGGGAGTCACGGGTCGTCGAACGTCCGACGGTGAACAGGGTGAACTACGGCAGGGAAGGGGCAGCTTCGTTCCTAGCGGTGCTCGTCGACGACAGAGCGTTGGCGTCCTGCAAGGAGGAGGCGTGCGGGGCACCTCTATGACGATAGTTCTGGACCGCAAAGAGATGATGAAGAACTGTGGCCCAGCAAGGGCGTCGAGTCGTCAGCGTCTCTGTGGTTTTTAGGTGGCAGGAAACCCACCGGTGGATGCTCCTCGGCGCGTCGACAGTCGGGCCTTCTCCAGCAGGAGACAAGCGGATGACGATGCAGATGAGAGCGTCCGATGATCAACTGAAGTTCTTAGGCAAACGGGAGCACGGCGGCTCTGGCCGGCGACGGCAGCTCCGGTCGGCGACAGCGGTCGTCGACAGTGGTGGACAACAGTCCGAGTGCTTCTCCTTGGAGTTCCGCTGCAGTCCCCGTATCAGGTCGGTAGCCTGTCGAAGGTCTGTCTACCAGGGACCGTTGGCAAAGATCAGCTGTGCACGATGGTCCCTCGTAGCTCGGGAAGAGGGTGCCTTACCAGGTCCTCTCTGGGTCAGTCCTTGGAAACACAGCGGCCTTCAGATAGCGAGGGAGAGCCACAGCACTCCTCCTCGTCGCAGGGTTTCAAGGTTAAGCGTCAGTTACTCCAGTTACTCGGCGTAGTGGAATTCAGCTTCTGAACACGATTCCTAGCAGTGAGAGGTCCCCAGATATACTGTTGATCTCCCATTCATTCCACTGGGTCACACTCAAGCATCCAATCACGACTACGGGCATTCATGCAGGCAGGCAGCCAATCAGGCACACGAGATATTCAGGCCATTCACTTCTCTCCAGACACTTTCAACAAGTTATGTGTATTGGGACAAGTACCGAGCCATTCAACACTCCAAGCCGCATTCATACCGGTTTCGGGCAGAGTTGTCTCAGTCATTGTGTCAACCACCAGATACTAGACAACAACAACACAGAATGCATATTGTCACACACTCTATTCACCCAGGTCCCACCCACATGAGGTACCCCCAACATGCATCACCGGGAAGACTCCAGCTCGTCTGGCCGGGCCTTCCCAACAATACCATATATGGCACTTCCACCCAACAGTCAGTCTGGGGGAAGGGACAGAGTCAGGGCTTCCCAGGACTTTGGGAAAACAAGGTAATGGGTAATAGAAAGCAAGAGGCCACAGGGGCCATCTTGTTTTTCATCAGGGATCAACTGATCCCCATGGCAGGGCCGGGATATCCCAAAATGGAGGATACTCCGCGCCCTGTCGAATTCAGCATGGAGCTGCCACCAGCCCATACCGTGCTCTGCGGGCCACCCACAGGTGCCCAAAAACATACACTAGGGGCATAGGGTTGTACCCCCACCCATGGGTGCCATAAGGGTATCCCACGGGTCCGTTCACCAAACCAAAAAGAAAGAGAGCTGCATCGCCAGGAGTCCCACATGAACTCCTGCGCAGAAAACACGACAGAACACACAATAAAGAGCAGTAAAGGACAAGGATATGGAGGCCCTGTCCCTCCGATGCATTTCCAGCATCACAGTCCGGCTTGTCCAGATGGATACCCTGTTCCAAGAAACTAGTCTGGACTTCTGAACCTCTGCCCACCAGGTCAGAGTTCAGTATTTCACCTTAACAGCTGCACACTGTTAAAGCCATTACAATTTGATATCTTGATTTACAAGTCCACTATGACCCCACAACAAGTCTCTATTTACATGGCAAACATGTAAACAAGTTTGTGCCGTATATGTTTATGGCCTTCCTGTTTTTTCAGGTTGGGACCTTTGGACAGCCATGATCAGATCTGGCCAGGTGTATGTTTATACATCTGGCTCGGATTCACTTTGAATCGACATACAGAGCGATTATCAGGGAAGTGTCACATTTTGTGACCAACCCTGACTGGGTGAGCACCCAAAGGTTTGCATGGTGCATGTGTTTGACTGGGGACTTGATGTGCTCTCAGCTACCAAGATCTGTATAGGAATATAGGCACCTGCACCATAGCTTTGAAGCAGCTTTAAAAGGGACATGTCTGAGCAGTGGCAAAACACAAACTTGGGGGCCAACCTGCGAGCCATGCTGAGGGGGCCCACCGACTCCAACTCAGCAACAAATCACGGGTCATGCCACAATCCGGGCCGGCCTAGATTACCACACTTGCGCAATATGCAGGAACATGCTGCTGCATGGGTATGCCGCACACTGCACTAGGAGAACAATATAAATATGTGTTTTAATGCATTATACAGCACACTTTCTGAGAAAAATTGGCAAAAAAAGCAAGAGCGTTTGCAATTGTTTTGTAGGCTATCACCAATCCAAAAATCCAATACATGCAAGTCACCAGCAGTGCACAGGAACATTAATGCTTTAATTAATATAAAGCTTTAGTATAAAAAAAAATCCATGCCACAATGAAAACCTCTCCAACTGGCTGCACAATGTAGACCAGTCTAGACATGGAAAAACATATTACAGTAAAGCATGCCAGGCCACATTTAGACATACCTAGACTGGTTTCACCAAAATGCCAGTCAAAGCAATAACACTTATCATGGTTATTTTATCACAGATGGCAGAAAAATATACAATGCCGTGATACGAAATGGCAAGACTGGCAGCACCCAAATGCCTCTCTAGCCACTAATACCACATATCATGTCTGCTTAGCCTGGACATGGATGACCATTAGGATTTATTGCACAATGACCAGATGTTAAACGGCACCTGGGAGTCGCTGTTAACAAAGGCCTGGCAATTACTTAGTCACATAAAAGCACATTCTCACGATTTGTCACACTTCGATTACATCCAATCAGTGCAATGTCTCCCCCTGCTCCATGGACAAACTCACTGAAGATGTACAGTGCATCACAGGGAACTAGCTTACAGTCCTTAGTACATGGAACGATTGTTGCATATTTGTTGCGGACTTTGGGCTTCTAAGGATGTTTCATCCCTCACAGGTCCAGCCACTAGAGATTGATTTGCATCTGCACAAGTCTGATGGCATGCATCATTTGGAAATTGATGGGCAATGCAAGCATCCATTTTAACAAGTGTACTCAGCTCTGGCAGACCTGGATAAATAATGAGGTTTTGGGTAAGTAGGAACCTCTCACCTTGCTTTTCTAACACATGCAGTGGGGACCATGGAAGGGGCAATGCACTGGAGCGAGAAAATCCCATTTCTTCTGGGCTTTTCCTAAAAAGGCAGAGAGGCTATTTCTTGCTAGGGAAGGGGTGGCATGGCAGTTATTTTTCCAGACCTGCCCTTCTTTCTCTTTTCAGATTCCCTCTCCCTATCAGGGTCCCGAATACTGATGTCTTAATGCCCCTTAGTCTTTGGTGGGGGAGATATTACTTCCTAGCCTGATGATGGTCTATGGAAGCCAGGGGAACCCTCCCTTTTTTCTCCTCTGGGCCCTATATGGTAGTTGGTGGCACCTGGCCACAGGGTTCCTTCAACCCCATCATTCAGCCCCAAACATGTGTCTTTGTCACAGCGCATAGAAAAGCATTGGCTGAAAGTTGCACACAACTGAAACTTGCACTAACTCTTCTAAAGTTAGATAGCTCCTTTTCCGTTTAAACAAAGGCTTTCCTGTTTATGGTTATCTGGTTTATGAGGATTTTGACACGGTCTAAATCCCTGAACTGAAAACTGCATATTGGGTCCGACAGTACATTTGTAAACATTTAGTGTGCTATGGAGAAGTCATTACCCCTAAAGATGCGGCCCATAAAAGGACTTACCTGCAACGTATCGTATATCCTTTTATTAACCAAGCTAATTAATGGGCATATTTATATACGTATACTATGTGCACATTCCTAATCTATGCTACCCTGTACTTCATTTCCTACTCACACTCCTGTTGAGAGGATAGCCTGGACTGCTTATCCACACTTAAAGTTTGGAGAGTCAGACAATGAGGTATTGATTGGTGCTCCTGAACCCTAATCTTAGTGTCCAAGAAAAGCATTCTAACAGAATTAAAAATCCAAGCAGTAAAACACCCTATATCAAGCTCTCCAACACTTCCTTGGCATGCAATACCCCTCTCTGTCAATGCGAAACACTTCTCCAGTTGAAATGAGAGGGGGCACAAAATAGGTTACTGTTAGGGGCTTGCAGGCATGATACTTTTACACCATCTGAAATATTGAGGGGGAACAAGGATCTGAGTACGGACAGGGGTGAAAGCATTCATGGGGTATCTCTATTAAATACCACAATAGTCTTCAGATCAAATTTGGCTTTAGATTTTTTTTGGAAAGCTTTGTTTAATTCTTGATGATACATTTTCTGGAAGAAAATCCTTCCCCAGGATCCTTATCCAAGGTAGGACTGCAACAAACCGGTTACTGGTCGAACCATTATCAGAGGACTTCAACCTAGCATAGCGGTAGAGGATGTGTTTGAATTCTGGGATTCATTTCTCCCATTTTCTAAGAAAAAGGCCAATCAAAAATGAAATAATGCAGACAATATACTGCATTACAAGTATATAAATTGGGCCTTCCACAAATCCCTAAATTGTGAAAAGATTGTGACCAAAATGGAAATATAACACATGCTCTTCTCCATCGACTCCAGTAAAAGCTCACAAATTGAAATATCCTTAACAGAACACGTAGCCCAAAATAACGTAGGCTACGTCTTATCTACTCAAACAATAACTCTGCTCAGAGTCCCTACATTTTCAGACTCATCAACTTAGATCATTATTGCCTACTTGAGTCCCCTGACCTTACTATTTGGCAGCTTCAGGCCGCTGTTTCAATTCTTTGCTAATGATGGGCAGAAAAGGATGTGAGGCATCTCGACAAGAACTGCAACCACCACAAGGAAACAACCTGCTTAGGAAAAACCCAGGAATGCATTCACCTCAGAAACCTGTGCATAAATAGCTGGGAAACAGAAATAATCATATTTATCCCACACAAGGTCAGTTATCTACTATTCAAATGGTTCTCGTCCCTTGCGTCCCCACCAATAAACAACCACAAAGCAACAAACCAAGGAGTTATTTTTGATTCAGGTCTGTCTTTGGTTCCACAGATTAATTTCTTGTCTCAGAAACCTCACCAATGTTACACATTTTAAAAGGAATATTGCCGTTGCTGGGCTTCAAACACAAGTTAGTGCTGGTGTGAGTCAAAGCAATGAGTCTAACATTTTTTCTTTTTTGTATCATTCTTGTTGATTTTTCTAAATTTGCAAGAAATTCTCAAACAACGTACACTGCAAAATATAAATTCACCCATTATCCGCCTGATCCACTCACCCTACCAAATAGAAATTGTTATAGATCAAAATTTAGCAAATAAAAGAGGTATCGAGATTTGATCTTGCTAAGCCAGCATTCAATCAGTCTTTGTCCAAAACATGCAGCACCTTCACCCTCGTTGGGCACAAGAAATTACGATACTTCTTCATAGAATGTAAATACGGACCCCAGATTTGACCAAAAATCTTCTGAGTACCAGTCTGCACTTCTGTGAGCTTCATCACTAAAATGTGCCACATTCTCGTTTGCCACAAATGTAGCAATGGAACCATATGAGTTCCCCTAGTGCAGTAATCCCCAACTTCACCCACAAATATCAATGGAAACATTTTATAATGAGATGCACCATGCACCAAGAAGAGTGTAGCTGGAGGGTCATCTGGAAATTTGAACCAGTTATGCTCTTAATCTATGGGAATTTGATGTTTCCCCAACCAAGGTTGTGCCTATATAGGTCTACCCGCTAGTGCCAGTTCCCGGAAGATCCAAACCTCTTCTGTTATTGTCTGCATCAGTCTGATATCACCCTATTATCTAAATCCAGACCACTACAAACCTACCCTAGCTTGTGCTGCTAAATAGTAAAAGACTACATCCGGACACAGTAATCTACCTTTTCCCTTGGGAGCAAACACTAATTTCTTCTAAGTCTAAGCCTAAGCCTTTTACCAGCCTGTACAAAATGCAAAATGTCAGCTTGCAATTAGGAAAGTTTACATTTGGGATTGTGATTATAGGGAACATATTAAGAAATCTCTGCAAGATATTCATCTTGAACACGGATATCCTTCCGATCCAGAAAAGGTAAAGTACTCTCCATCTGCACAAATTGGATTTAATCACACCAAAAAGCACTTGATAGTTTGTGTGACAGTGTCAGCTACCTGACCCTGCCAAGAGGGTGTGGGGGGGTCCCCTCTCAGACTGGGGTTATAGATTTACCACAACGATTCCCAGAGCCATTCCTGTCTCAGAGAAGGGGTATGGAAGTTGGGAGGGCCACAGTCCATATCCCTTATGTCTGTGCCTGCATGCATGAAACAAGTGTTAAATTGTCTTGCCACAAGCCTGTACGATGCTCGCCAGTCTGTTATAAGCATGCCCGAGCATGTGACAGATGTCCTAAATCCTGTGACGTCCACCATCACATCTGTGGCTTTCTTCCTTGAATCTTCGATCACATGTGTGTAGGGAACCGTTGGCCAGAGAACTGTATGTTTGTTGTACGCCCATGGGGAAGAAAGGCTTGCAAGTCCTGTCAGCTTTCAGGTAGGTTGCACTGGGGGCCAGTTCTTGGGAACAGAACATTGCGCTTCGTAACCACAGACACGTTTCGTACTCTTAAAACCAGAGGTTACTGCAGGCACCTTTTAGCACCCTGTACCTCTTTTGAATCCCAATATCTGCTAGCAATCTGGATGGCAACTCCAACATATATTAAAGTTCATCATGACAATGTCTAGTCATAGGTCCACTCAAAGCTTTGTACAGTCAATGTTTTCACAGTACTGAGCAGATAGAATTCCTACTCCCTCTCGTGTACATTTTCTGGCTTATCTTGGGGCACTCTGGAATCTCACTTAAAATCATGGCTAAAATGTGGGCCCAAATGGAATCTTAAGACCACAGACATGTTTAGAAGAGAGCAAGTTTCAATAAGCATTCTCTGCAGTTAGAGTTGCTTTGGCACTCGAGGAGCTATGCTCACGGCAGTAACATTCATGACATACTTCTTTTCTCAAACAATTTTGGGATGCATGTTACTCCCTCCTTACTGGCCTGGGGTGCAGCATTCCCTGTGCTCAATTTTGCAGGAGGGAAAAGAGGGAGTCAACAGGTGTGGGTTCTGCAACTCATTTAGGGGCTCAGTACCCAAGGTGGCTCACTGCCTCTAGTGGGTGCTTCACCTTGAAGAGGTTCTTCTCTGGGCAGCAGATTATGGGTGCTATAGCCTATATTGGATGGATGATCTATTTGGGAGGTGGCTGCATGTATTTGCTGCCCTCCCCCAAATCAGCACAAGAATATCTCATTGCCAAAACATTGTATACAAATTCAGGTTTCACACAGTCAAGTCAGGTAGCAGCTTTCTTGGAAGGTTGTGCATACAGCAGAGTACAGCATGGAAGAGCTGAGAGGGAGATGGTGATGGATGGCCAGTGGTTGTACCATGCTGTACTATGCTGAACATACAGCATTACAGGAAAATGGGTTCCTGTCTATTCACTGTGTGCAACTTGGACTTTGTGTGCAACAGTTTGGTGACAGGACGGGATGCAAACCAATGCATGCAGAACACAACAGATTGCGAACCCACATGTGGGTTTGCATCGCATCCTAGTCGTCAAAATGGTGTTTACAAGTGCTGGTTTCATGCAGTGAAGAGACAAGAGGCAGCTTTCTTGTATAGTTGTTTATTCAGCATACCACAACCAACCATCAGCCATCCAGCGCCTTCTCTCTCTCAGCTCTGTCCCATATAACTGCTGCTCATGTATCATTCAGTGGCATGGAAAGAGTTGCACAAAGCACTGATTCTATGAATGTTGCCTCATCCATAGAGAAAGACACAAGATGTTACATTATGTCTCTAGGCTGTCGATGCGTATTTGTTTATAGGAAGATCCCTCTGTGGGACCTATCAATCTAAATAATAGTTACAAGTTGTCTGAAGGAAGGGGCTGTGCATACATTGGTCGATAAGGTCCAATTCAAACCCCACTTTCAGGAATTTGACATGGAGGTTTCCCCTCTTCACATTAGAATTCCTTAACTCCTTCAATTTCGTGATAGGCCTGGCATTTTTTCCTTCGACCATCATTATTGCAGTTTGCGCACGATCATTCCCTCTTGTTTTTCTTAACTGTAAACTTCATCCTTGAGTGCTGCTTTCAGATTCTCCTTGGGACCATACAGTATCTGCTCAGACAACTCCCCTGTGAGGACTGTCCCAGAAGAGGTTGTCTCTGCCATATCTGCTTTCCTAGCCATCATTGGGTTTGCCTGAGAATGTTCGTCTGATTTGTTCCTCTTGCAGTTATACAAAAATGCCTACATATGGGACTGTTTTGTGCATGTGAAATCTTAGCCAAAATGCAGTCTTTCCTCTTAGGCAGAGACCCAACTTGCAAGGAATGTTAGTGAGGAGTAACGCCTGCTAGCGTTCAAAAAGCAGTGTTCCCCACACCTCCAGTCACATTGCAGGGACCCAATCAAATCTCAATGTAGCCTCATTCAATTATAGATCCAGCAATCAGTGGTGTGTTATAACGCCATGCCAAGCTCTGATGTATGAAAGCATTTTCTAAACAGTGTGCCTAGCTCAGGGCCTCCCCAACCTGGCCAATTCCCCAACCCAAGATTGGGATTATGGATTTGGGGGAGGGGGTTAGAATGGCCATTGGAAGGCATATACACCCTTTCATGTCTTTACCGTTTACCTTCCTCTGATCACTACTGACATCTCTGGGCCCATTTGTGAGGGGCTAATTAAGCTTCTGTCTGCCTTGTTAGCAGCCATGCTGCTTTCAGAGCCAAGGTCTCTTTCAAATGAATGCCAGCAACCATGTTGGTACAGCTTACGAGGGGGTCCAGGCCATCAATCTTCCCCATGTCCTGATATCTTCTTAACACTATTGGAACATCCAGGAGCCGTAGAGGATCCTGACCTCGAGGTTTGCAGTGTTCAGGCGCTCCTGCCAGGGCCTGCAGCGTGGTTCAGGAGTACTGATGGCAGAGCAGACACTTGGCACATCCACTCACTCATCTTACCATGCTAGTATCTGGATTATTTTAGCATGTATGCTCGTCTATCTAAAAAGCTATGAATCAAGTGCAGTTGGTGCAAAAGTAAGCAATGTCAATGATTCTGGTACACAAGAGACAGCATACATTGTCTCAGCACTAGGATCTGTCCTCTGGATCACTACCTAGCAAAGAGTTAATTTTATGCTGTTATGTGCAACTGTCATGGGTATCAGGCAGGTAGTTGGGGCAAGCTGGGTGGAGGATTGACAGGCCTGGCTTAGGCACACTAAGAACCCATAGCAAATCCCTCCTTTAATTCCTTCCTAGTGTTTGTAGTAACTTCCTGGTTACCACTTCCTGTTCCCAAACAGGAAGTGCATGATGATTCATGAGCTCTCTACTGTTTGGGTGTGGCTGGCTATATAAGCCACATCCAAGATTCTTCCAGTGCTTCGTGTTGCTTACTGTGAGCTGTATCAGCAACACACTTGCCGTGCTCTGGATCAGCCAGCTGCTGCTTACCTGCTTCTGCTTACCTGCTCTGGATCATCCTGCTTCTGCTTACCTGCTCTGGATCATCCTGCTTCTTCTGCTTACCTACTCCGGATCATCCTACTTCTGCTTACCTGCTCTGGATCATTCTGCTTCAGCTTACCTGCTCCGGAAGAACGTCCGTTCTTACTCCACGCCACAGCTATCTCCAGTCAAGAGGGGACTTCTACACCGGCACCTGTAGGAACAAAGAAGAACTGCGTTAAGACGCGCACATCAGTAATGCTACGCATACTCACCGAATCTTCCTGTGACGCTACAATCCAGGTCAGTTGTACGAGCGCACAAACCTCTGCAAAAGAAAGAAGAGATATTATTCATTGCGCTCGCCCCAATAACGCGGACACTTATTTCACTGCGCTCGCGGTGCATACTTACCAAAAGCCTCCGTGTATACTTACCCAACCACCAAGTCTCCCGTAGCGCTAAACCCGGACTCGAGGCGCTAATACCACATAATTTCTCCTGCAAGGGAAAGGGAGAGATATTACCAGGCGCGCTCGAATTGAAGGCGCTGCGCAAACCTACAAGCAGCTAGCTTCAACACGCAGCACTACTCACCCACAAAAATACCATCAAACAAAGACAATATGGCCAATTTTGGACACTCAACATTCTCAGCACAACGTTCACTTGTGGGAAGGAGTTTCTAGCCAGTGAAGAAACTGGCGCCTTGAACACTCGGCCTCGCTGTGAAGGCATAAAACAGCGTTTGGCATCTGAATTCAGCCTACAGACATTGGCACCAATCACATGAGTGAATCGCGCCCCTGTGAATGCAGGATGGAGTGCACACCCTACTAAAGATCAAGGTAAGCCCATAGGGGGACATCACAGCACACAGTAAAGAGAGGGGAAGGGCCCAGGGGAGTCAGGTGAATTCAGGTCTGAGTGTAAACCTTGTATTTGACAGGTATTCCTCCGGGTGAAACAGGGGAAGTGAAGACTCTGGGTCAAGGAAGGCTCGTCCATCGCTCCTATAGAGACACAGGTGAGTGTGACAGAACACGAAGCCATCCTCAATACCTCTGCCCGAGCGATGGAAATCTCTGAGGTAGACCAGCTTTCCCTATTGTTAGGTGAACTCCGGGCCGAGGTGCATGCAGCCCGCTCTGTGACAAATGCCTTAAGGCACGAACTGGTAGTCAACAGGGACAAAACAGACGATTTGGCAAGACAGCTCTTATAGACCCAAGCTGGTCTAGCACCCCTATCAGGTGGAGTTCCTCAGGGGCAGCCTACCGTTGCACCTGTAGCCACACCGTTAAGGTATTGCTTCCAGGCAACATCCCTTTAGCATCCATGGAACACGTCTTTGGGGATCCCAAGAAATTTGGAGCATTCATGAATCAATGCCGGCTACACTTCATATGCAAACCAGAGACTTTTCTGAACGACTAAGCTAAAGTAGCTTTCGTCCTCTCCTATTTAGGAGGACACGCAGCAGACTGGTCTGTCCCGTTAGTTCTTAGGGACAACCCTTTACTAAGAAATTACCCAGGTTTTCAGCGTGAACTGGAAAAACTATTTGCCCATCGGACTCTAGGTCAGGCCCTGGATGATGAGCTACTGTCTCTGCGACAGGGTGGTCAGGATCTTATCTCATATTTTGCCACATTCAATCGCTTAATAGCTGAATCAGGTTGGCCAGAGGAGAAACGAATAACGTTATTTTATCGCGGACTGAGAGGAGAATTAAAAGATGTCTTGGCGCAAGTAGTTAATCCTCCCGAAGATTGCAGTGAATACATTGACCTAACTATGCAACTAGACCACCGGTTACAGGATCGCAGGCCGACCGAACCAGATCGGAGCATAGACCAGTGTATGTCCGACCAAAGGAAGCGTCCCATCGACAGGCTTCAGAAACACACTCAGAGCCCATGCAATTGGGTGTTCTCAGGGGACCACTCACCAAGGCAGAGAAAGAACGGAGGCGTCAGGAAAAACTTTGCTTATATTGCAGCCAATCTGGTCACTTCCTCCGGAACTGCATGGTTAAACCCCCACGGAAGACAATGGGGGTACTAGATAACACAGGGGAAGACACAGATGCGGTAGCGAAAAACTCCAATGCCAGGCAGATGTAGAGGTCGGTCTGTCGAGCCAGGAACTGAGCACTCAGATCTCACATTTCAGTATTCCTGTGGTTTTGGTAGACCCTTCACAGCCCACCCGAATGCACGCCCTCAAGGCTTTCATAGAGAGTGGGGCTATTGGTAACTACCTGGACATAAACACTGCAAAGAACTTGGGATTGGCATTCCACCGCAAGGACATCGTAGAAAGCGTGACAGCTGTGGATGGCACAAAACTCCTTTCGGGACCAGTAACACAGTGTTCTTCCACCATCACCTTAATCTGCCAAGATGGCCACAGGGAAAGTATTAGATTCAACCTTATCGCTGCACCCCAATTCCAGCTGATTCTTGGGATACCGTGGCTAGACACGCACAACCCAAAGATAGATTGGCGAGCTTGAACCTTACTCTTTTCCACGGAATGCGCCTCTTGTTACGACAACAAAGGGATCCAAGGAAGCCCATGGTTAGCTTCACAGGAAAAGATAGCAGGTTTAGGCTTGGTGGGCACTTTACCAGAGGACTACCAAGAGTTCCAGGATGTGTTCGCGAAGGAGCAAGCTAATACACTACCACCATATCGAATTTACGACTGCCAGATCGACCTGCAACCAGGGGCACAAGTACCGTGCAGCCGCATTTATGCATTAACCGAGGAAGAAAACGCTCATCTACGCACCTACTTGGATTAATACCTGGCCAATGGCTTCATTAGACCATCTAAGTCACCAGCCGTCTCCACACTCTTCTTCGTACCGAAGAAAGAGGGGGACTTAAGAACGTGTATTGATTACCGGGCCCTAAATCAAGTCACCTTAAAAAATAAGTACCCATTACCTCTGATACCAGTACTCATAGACCAGGTGAGACAAGCGAAGATTTTCACCAAGCTAGACTTACGCGGCGCATATAACCTTGTACGCATGAAAAAAGGGGACGAGTGGAAGTCTGTGTTCCGTACCCGCTATGGCTTGTATGAATAGTAGGTCATACCCTTTGGGCTTTGAAATGCCCCGGCTCCGTTCCATCATTTTATGAATGACGTGTTACGGGAACTCCTCGATGTCTGCGCAGTCGTCTATATCGATGACATTCTGATCTACTCCACCACTCCCTAAGAACACGTAACCCACGTGTGAGCTGTACTCCGCAAACTGCGTGAAAACCAACTGTACGCAAAGCTAGAAAAATGCTCCTTCCACGTCACCGAGGTGGAGTTTCTGGGATATGTACTGACACCGCAGGGGATCAAGATGGACAATAGAAAAGTGGAGGCAATCCTCACTTGGTCCTCACCCACGTCTGTAAAGGGAGTACAGAGTTTCCTAGGGTTTGCAAACTTTTATCAACGCTTCATACCAGGATTCTCACATATTGTACATCCAATAACATCCTTGCTGCGCAAACACTGAAAGTTTGAATGGACACCAGCGGTGGAAGAAGCTTTCCAAGCTCTCAAGGAAAAATTCACAACAGCCCCAATACTGCAACACCCACAGCCCGATTTACCGTACATCATGGAGACGGACGCTTCAAGCATTGCCATGGGGGCCGTATTGTCTCAACAAAATCCTGAAACGGGATGCCTTCATCCCATTGCCTTTTGGTCAAGGACATTTTCCCCAGCAGAATTAAACTATGCAATTTCTGAGAAAGAACTCCTAGCAATCAAAAGCGCACTGTGTGAATGGCGACATTACTTACTAGGAGCAAAACACACCATCACAATAATAACAGATCATCGGAACTTGCAATACTTACGCTCAGCAAAAGCTCAGTCTTCTAGGCAGCTCCGTTGGGCCCTATCCTTAATGGAATACGACTTTGTAATCACCTACCGCCCGGAGTTAAGAACGGGAAAGCGGATGCGTTATCCCGCATTGACACAGGAGAGGAAGTCTACAATGCCCCTAACCCGGTGGAGATCATACCCAGTCATAAAATTCTCGGCCTCTGCAACAGCCTATCTCCGTTAAATACACTGCAGGAAGCAATAAAAGAAAATATGTCTGATTAAGACCTACTGGCTTGGGACACGAAGGGAGATCATTTCACCATTCAAGACAAACTACCATACTTCCAAAAACGCCTCTAAGTTCCAACTAAGGATCTGCAACAAGCAATCATATCAGACTACCCCGACTCGCTGTTAGAAGCATATCAGGGTATAGCCAAAACCATGAAGAAAGTAAGCAAATCTTATTGGTGGCCAACTTGGCGAGAGGATATTGCCACCTACATAGGCACCTGTGAGGTGTGTGCACAATACAAAACATCCAGGCAAAAACCAGCCGGCCTCCTTCAGCCAATCACCATTCCGCCAGCACCCTGGCACACAGTGTCAATGGACTTCATCACTGACCTACCTCCTAACTCAGGTTATAATACCATCCTCGTAGTAGTGGACCTCTTCTCCAAAATGGCCCATTTCATAGCTCTAAAAGGTATTCCCTCAGCTCAGACCCTGGCGCAGGTTTTTCTAGACCGAATCGTCAAGTTACATGGATTCCCTACCGTAATCGTTTCTGACAGAGGCAGCCAATTTGTATCTCGTTTTTGGAAACAATGTTGTGCCCTGGCAAGAGTAGAAGTCTGTCTGTCTTCTAGTCACCACCCTCAAACGGACGGCCAAACCGAGCACACGAACCAGACCACTGAACAGTATTTGCACTGTCTATTACACCAAACAAGCCAAAGCTGGACAGAAATTCTATGGATGGTAGAGTATGCCTACAACAACTGAACACATTCATTAACCCAAGCAACACCCTTCTTTACTATATATGGTTGAAACCTCAGAACGTCGGTCTACGATCCGCCAGAAAACATTGAAATGCCTGCAATAAAGAATCTACATGCCAGCATCATGAAAGCAGCCAGAAAAGCCAACAGGAACCTACAGCAAGCCAAAGAAACACAGACAAGAAACGCTGATCACCATTGACGAAAAGCCCCAGATTATCAAGTGGGAGACTCGGTTTGGCTGGCAACTAGACACATTGCTTTAAAGGGTCCCAAAAAATGTCAGCCTAGATACATCAGCCCGTATACAATTGAAAAAGTAATTATTTCAGCAGCCATGAGACTGGCGTTACCTCAACATATGCGTATACATCCCGTATTTCACGTGTCACTATTAAAACCAGCACACCCAGGAACCCGAACTTCCACACCTCCCGCACCCATACAAGTGGGTGAAGAAGCACCAGAATATGAGGTCAACAACATATTAGATTCCAAACAAGTACGAAAGACCCTGTATTATTTGATTGACTGGAAGGGGTATGGACTCCAGGAGAGATCATGGGAACCCAGCACACACGTGCATGCCCCCCGATAGGTGCGGAAATTCCATCAGGACCATCCTGAGAAACCCAAGCCCTCATACACACCATTGGGAGGGGTCTTGAGGGGGAAGACTGTCATGGGTATCAGGCAGGTAGTTGGGGCAAGCTGGGTGGAGGCTTGACAGGCCTGGCATAGGCACACAAAGAACCCATAGCAAATCCCTCCTTTAATTCCTTCCTAGTGTTTGTAGTAACTTCCTGGTTACCAGTTCCTGTTTCCAAACAGGAAGTGCATGATGATTCATGAGCTCTCTAGTGTTTGGGTGTGGCTGGCAATATTAGCCACACCCAAGATTCTTTGAGTGCTTCGGGTTGCTTACTGTGAGCTGTATCAGCAACACACTTGCCGTGCTCTGATCAGCCAGCTTCTGCTTACCTGCTCCGGATCATCCTGCTTCTGCTTAACTGCTCCGGATCATCCTGCTTCTGCTTACCTGCTCCGGATAATCCTGCTTCTGCTTAACCGCTCCGGATCATTCTGCTTCAGCTTACCTGCTCCGGAAGAACGTCCGTTCTTACTCCATGCCGCAGCTATCTCCAGTCAAGAAGGGACTTCTACACCGGCACCTGTAAGAACAACGAAGAACTGCGTTAACACGCGCACATCAGCAACGCTGCGCATACTCACCGAATCTTCCCACGACGCTGCAATCCAGGTCAGTTGTACGAGCGCACAAACCCCTGCAAAAGAAAGAAGAGACTTTATTCATTGCCCTCGCCCCAATAACGCAGACACTTATTTCACTGCGCTCGCGGTGCATACTTACCAAAAGCCTCCGTGTATACTTACCCAACCACCAAGTCTGCCATAACGATAAACCCAGACTCGAGGCGCTAATACCACATAATTTCTCCTGCAAGGGAAAGGGAGAGACATTACCAGGCGCGCTCGAATTGAAGGCGCTGCGCAAACCTACAAGCAGCTAGCTTCTACACGCAGCGCTACTCACCCACAAAAATACCAGCAAACAAAGACAATACAGACAATTTTGGACACTCAACATTCTCAGTGCAACGTTCACTTGTGGGAAGGACTTTCTAGCCAGTGAAGAAACTGGCGCCTTGAACACTCAGCCTCGCTGTGAAGACATAAAACAGCGTTTGGCATCTGAACTCAGCCTACAGACATTGGCACCAATCACATGAGTGAATCGCACCCCTGCGAATGCAGGATGGAGCGCACACCCTACTAAAGGTCAAGGTAAGCCCATAGGGGGACATCACAGCACACAGTAAGGAGAGGGGAAGGGCCCAGGGCAGTCAGGTGAATTCAGGTCTGAATGTACACCTTGTATTTGACAGGTATTCCTCCGGGTGTAACAGGGGAAGTGAAGACTCAGGGTCAAGGGAGGCTCGTCCATCGCTCCTGCAGAGACACAGGTGAGTGTGACAGTAACTCCCTGTGATTTCTGCTGAAGATGCACCAAATACCAACCAGACACATTCAAATACAACGCCTGCTAAGATTTTACTCTGTCCCAAAATGTGGAATAGCTGTTGTAGTCGGCTACATTAACATGATTAAAGCACAAGCACAGTACAAAAGTTTTAGAGTTAAGTTGCAGACATCAAAAAGCCCAAGATCCCTTTCCACCAGCCTCATGCTCCAACCCCCTGGTGCATTAGAACCCTCTAAAATATTCCAGATGAAGAAAACAGATACAAACTGTTCACTGTGATCAGTTAAGATCCTGGCAGCTAAACCCTTTCTCCAAAATATCTTTTCCAGAATCTCTATGGGAGTTTTAGAGTTTAAGTCTCCCTCACCAGATCAAGTTATGTCCACATGCAAGATAATATTCCTACAGCCCTCCTTAGGGACAACAATAAGCCCCCTAAAATCCAAGGCAACGTGTTCCCTTCTCTCTTTTGCAAAACCTGGTTTACCAGCTGGCTGTTTTCTCACCTTCAACACTTTATCATTGTCCACACAAGCTTCACAAAACAGAACTATCTCCACAACCTCCAAATCCACACTTGGCCACCAATAATACCTCCCAACACAGCCTTAGATTTTATGGCACCAATGGCCACAAAAGCTTGTTTCCAACATAAGTAGAAGGAAAAAGCTGCAGACCTTTGCAACAAATGAGTCTTGAAAACCCAGCTCAAGTGGTACTCTCAAATGTCCTAAATTCATCTAATAAATAGACTCACCACTCATTCGTAACCATCTAAGGTTGGCATAAACTGTAGCCTCGTAACAAGGATGTTTACATTCAGTGTGTTCACAACATTGTTGCAGTAGAAAAACGTGTTCTGTATCATCATTCTCCTGGTCCTCCGCCCGATTCCCTATATGCACCAGGCTATAGTCCATCAGCAGCATATTGTCTCTGTCTCGTTTAAATTCCACACAAAAATGGATACCTTACAATTTGGTGATTCCACAAGAAATGCCATCCATACTTCTGCTTCTGAATACACCTTTCAAATGTTTATGATGCATTGTAAGAACAAACGTTCAACACCATATAAATATTTTGAATTTACGTGCGACCTGAAAATAGCGAAGGGAATAACCCTCAATAACAGATTCTTAGTTCTTCACCTTTCAAATACAACCGTTCTTACTTCTCCCTTCAGGATTCTACACAAAACTTCACTAAAAGCACTGTCACTAGCATCTGTGCACAGAATTGTGCCCACCTGCAAACAAATCTCACAAGGATTGCGGCAACAACTATCAACCTTTTCAGACACTGAAATGTACTGCTACTCAGGAGTGCATTCAACATGGTATATCATTTTTAGTCAAAGACTGCATTCTCCTTGTATGATCGACAAAATGTTTAACACATTTGGTTAACATTCCAGCAACCACAATTCAAATAAAAGTTCCTGTCCTGAAGAGGGCAAATAAAGCTCAAGGATTACTTTAATTAATCGATTATGGGTTTGATACTTTCAGCAAAAACAAAGAGGTGATGGCTGGAAGGTTTATAATGAAACTTACCCTGTGGCATGGCTCTGGGCAACCCAACCCTCCAGACCATAGTTCTTCACCTGCCAAGACGCTACAGAAGGGGAAAGACCGTATGCAAATCAGGCGTGTTCCCACCCCAAAAGGCGCCGTCCAGCCCGAACTTCTAGGTCACATCCCTACTGCACGAGACTACAAGAATCCCCATGCATGTTTCGGCCATGTTGGGCCCCATAAGTGAGGCGTAGCTTGGGTTTCTAGGCCCAGCAGACACAGGACCCACGTCTGGGCATACCCGTCCCCACTCGGGGTGACAAGAGGTGATGGCTGGAAGGTTTAGAATTAATCTTACCCTCTGGCATTACTCTGGGAAACCCTCCAGACCTTCGGTCTTCGCATTCCAAGCCATTACAGAAGGGGAAACACCATATGCAAATCAGGCTTGGTCCCAACCCAAAAGGGGCTGTCAAGCACAAACTGCTACGCCACATCCACTTTTGCAATGGCGCAGACGGGCTGAAAAACGGTCGTGTGGAAGGTTGCCCAAAGCAGTGCCAGTGGTTCAGATCAATTCAAAACCTCCACCATCCCCCTCCTCCCATCACTTTTTTGGTTTCAGTTTGTCTCCCTATGTGAGAGGGTATGCTCAAACGTGGGCCCCTTGCTCGCTGCACCATAGGGAACCAAGCTGCACCTCACTGAGGAGGCCAAACAAGTCCGAAACATGTCTGGGGTTGCCTGTGTCTCCGTGCAGAGGGGACATGGCCTAAACATTCGGGCAGAGCTGCTTCCATTGGTGGCCGTCCCTGACTGATTTGCATATGGCTGGACACCTTTTGCAATGGCACAGACGGACTAAAAAATGGTGTTGTGGAAGGTTGCCCAGAGCAATGCCAGTGGTTCAGATTAATTCAAAATCTTCCACCAATCACCTTTTTGGTTTCACTTTGATACTTTCAGGACATGCTATATCACCCAACTATTTAATAGACCAGGGGTCTGCAACCTTTGGCTCTGAATGTTTGTCGTACAACACCCACAGGAGTTATAGTCCAAAACATCTGGCAAGCCGAAGATTGCAGAACCCTGCAAAAGACGATCTTAAAAACATAACTTGCATCTTTACAAATTCTCATCAACTTTCTCAACCTGAGAAAATGCTCCGTTTGATACCTCCCAAACACCAGCACACCATTTTGCTAACATATAGTGCCTTTCCCTAAAAGATCAAACAAAGCTCTTTGAAACACGTGCAGTGGAAACTAACCACGGGGCATTCATTTAAAATAAAACACTCCAAATGGTGTTATAAAAGTTGTCAGATCCATGAAGCGAGGATACACAACTTGGGGATATGTCAAGGCACATTATATACCAGAAAATATAACGGCTTCTCTATGGAACAAGTTCTGAAATGCTTGGCAGAGCAAACCTTTCCGACATCACTCGGGCATTTAGCCCCCTAATTTATATGGATAAACATACCGCTCATTAGGCTTCCAGGCCACTACTAAAAGTGAAAGCCATTCCGAGGCTTTAACAGGCTCAATTGCAACCTCATCCTGGTTCATTTTTATCTCAACATCTCTCTCAAACTCAAAGGCACATTAATGATTTGGATTTCACAGGATTAGCTTTTCCCTTCAATTTCATTTGATGACATAAACCTTCTAGCGTGTCCATCATGCAGCAGAAAACGTTTGGACACCATGATTTAATGTTAATCCCAACTACTTGTGACTCGCTGCTTTGACTTTCAAAGTGTTTTTTCACTATCAGATGATGAGCAGGGTCACTGGGATCCAGGTTAATGCCCCAAAGAGCTTGTGCTCATGAACCAAAAAGAATTCCTCTTTTTCTTGCAACATACACATATCTGGACAGGTTGGTTCTTGAACTTTATACAAACATGTAAAGGGCTCAGTATATAATGGGTTGGTCTCTGTTAGGAAAGATTTTCTTTATGCAACTTTAACTTCATATTTTTCTATGGAACCACATTCTTTTTGTTTTTGTTTTTAATCCTGTCTTGACTTTTTGAAGAGAAGTAAATCCTTCAGCATCACCTCCCTTGTGCTCATTTGTTATGGGGAAACTGACTAGTCCCGATTGTTGGTTGCTTTTATATGTGCCTAAAGACAAGCTGGTACCAGCAGTTACATTTACACTGTTTTTGCTTGATTTGTATGTGCACATTTGAGTTTACCGCAAAAGGCTAGAGCCCTAAAATGGCTGTGCCACAAGATTTTCCCTTGTTCTTTGGCGATATTGTAGTTTGGCCTTCTCAGGCCAGGACATCCCATATAAGGTCACGCTGTTGCTTTAGAGGGCTAGTAAGTGTGTGTGTGTCGGGAAGGGGGCTGGGATTGTCTTGTCCCAGTCTACATCCTTTGTGCTAGCAAGTCTGCTGCTTGGGCATATGTGAAAGCTGTAGTTGTCTGTGCCAACTACTGGCTGTTTGGTGTAGATCCTTTCCATTGGTGTGCTTGGACTTGCTTTCAGCTCCAGTTTTGGATAAGGAGGAGGACTCCTCCTTCAGCCATTCTTCAGATCTACTTTGGAGCCATGAATCCTTTGATAAAGAGCAGCCCGTTGATGACTTCTTCAGTGGACCAGCATCCCCCCCCCCCAGTGATTGGCCCGGCGAAGACTTGCTCCTCTACTAGATGTCAGAAGAACCTTGTTGGTGCTTACACCCTTGGACTAGTGGGATTTGTCACCATTCCGTGTGCAATCCCAGAACATTGGTGGTCGCCAGCTTGTGCCATAAGGCACTTTCTCCCAAACGTTCAGCTTTGTAGCATCAAGGGAACCTGTCCTGGAGCTGCTTCTTTGACCAAGACAGAAAGGACGCCTGTCGTCAACTGCAAACTTATTGTCGCTGGAAGTCGCATTCCTTCATCTAGTGATGTGTCCTGAGGAGGTCTGCATCGCAAAAGACTGAATTTCTTCATCAACTGGCCTTGCATCTTGCAGTTGCACCCAACTGGAAGAGCACTCGAACCTATAACCCCTGTAAACCTCCCACCCAAACAAAAGACAGAAGACCATGCTCCCAGTGACCCCCAAACAATCCATGGTGACCCCTCGAAAATCAGAGTCCCCCCAGCCCTCTCTACTCCATAGGGTAACGTTAGTTGCAAAGCCCATTGTCTCCTATTTCCCTCTTAATTAACTTTGGTCGTCAAGCGAGAAAATTTACCTGTCATCTCCTAACAAATTGTTATTGAACTTTGAAATAGTTTTGCACTGTTTTAAATCACCAACCACGTGCCATTGCAGCCCTGTCCAGAATACCTTCCCTAGAGAAACCTTGTATTCGAACCAGTGACTTTGAAATACTAGGCCCCATAAATCTTAGGGCTGGACTTAAGCATAGGGAATTGTACTTGTGACTGGTTCACATCATTTTACCTACAGGTGAGTACTTATCTGTTTACCTTGCTAGTTATTTAGTGATGTATTGTAAGTAAACCTACTGGTGAATGTATATATTTGTGTTATATGGTTTTTAGGGCAGTTTTTTATACACACTAGGGGCTTTATAAACTATTCCAGGGGTAATACAGTAAACTCAAACGCTTAGTATTGACCTGTATTACTTAATTTGGTAGCATGGACAGAGCTGTGGGGATTATTTTCGGAGGGAAAGGGGGCTGATACATACACATGGTCCAAAGAAACACTGATAAACCCCTGTTTTTACAATATATCACTGTATTTTATATACAGAGGCAAAGTGAATTCTTCAGAAAGGTAAGCACTATTATAACTCAAACACAATATAAAAACCAACACAAATTTTAGGGTAAGTAAACCAAAGCATAAACCACATTTAGAATAGTAGTATGCAGTTCAAGGTGAGTAAAACCTAGTGTTACACATTTAGAATGGCAGTATGCTATTCAAGGGGAGTAAAACCACATTAGTAGACTTTTAGAATGACCCAAGGCAATTCAAGGATAGCAGACTCTATTGGTAGTAACACTATGTTACTTATTCATAGCTACACCAACATCACGTTTCAGAAACCGTTCTACGGTAAGCAATAACTTATGAATTACTTTTCAGGAGGGCAATATGTATTTATGGATAAGAAGGAACTCAAGATGCACATTAAGAATGGCAATAAGCTATTCAAGCTGAGTAAAACCCTATTGGTAATGAACTCCTACACATATCCTCTTTTCAGGACTAGCTAGTTATACCAATGTCACTTTTCAGAAGAGCAGAACCCAATTCCAAGGTAAGCAAGAATCATATCAGACATTTTAGGAAGGCGGTAAGCAGTTCAAGTTAAGCAAAACCTAATGTTACACATTTAGAATGGCAACCTGCTATTCAATGTGAGTAAAACCTTATTGGTAGTAAACACATATAGTTATTCTCTTTCAGGAATATTTAGGCAACCCAATGTTACTTTTTCGAAGAGTGGGCACACTTCAAAGGCAAGTAAATAACTCAGTATACTTTTCAGAGGGGCAGTAAGCAACTCAAAAGGAAGTAATAACGTAATAACACTTTTTAACGTATTCTGTTTCAGGAATTAAAGTTGCATCACTGACACATAGCAACTAAGTACTTTGCAACACTTGCTATATTTTCTTTACAGAGGCCTTATACTTTGGCGTCCTTCCCTATTCTAGGGCATGAGTGATCTCAGAGGCAGAAGGGGGACCATGTTGGTCCAGGAGTCAGCTGTAGGCAGATGAGGATAAGGCAGAACCGAAGGAAAGTCAGAGTTTCAGAGGATCTCATCGGTCAAGTACAAATCAGAATTATAAGTGTTCAGAGAATTTGTAGAAGGCTCCCTAGATACGTTTCAGCGTTAGGCCTGGGCCAACGGTATGGGCGAACTCCTAAACACATGAATCACCACCTTAGCCACACAGGAGCAGCAAGACTTTAGGTGGTTTATGGTCTTTTCAACGAAAACATTTAATGGAAAAGGAAATCCATCTAAGGAAATGCATCGAATTACTATCTTTTACATGTAAAAGTACATATCCATTGAAACTTGTCCATCAAATATAGGAATGGACAAGTTTCGATGGATATGTACTTTTAAATGTAAAAGATAGCATTTCCATGCATTTATTTTACACGTTAAAACGTTACATGGAGCTGTCCAGTGCTGAAAACTTAAAAGTATTTCGGCACTGGCCAGCTTCATGTAATGTTTTAGTGTTTATTATTTAATGGGGGGGTCAACCCCCCCAAACCCCAAGAGCACCCCCCAACCCAACCCCTAACCTAACCCTAATTCTCTTGTTTTTTTAAAACATATTTTTATTGGTGTTTTAACACAGTACACAAGATATAATCTTTGCATTCATCATATTCAATTGGTACAGGCAAGTCAATATCGCCCAATTGCATTTTGAAAGCATCTTTCCCCTTTCCCAACATTCCCCCCACCCTATCCCCAACTTTTTTTTCTTTAAAAACCTTTATTTTTTTCCAACAGGCATGATACAATTACACAGACTTTGTCAATGAAACTTACAGTTCTACAGGAAAGGCGACCATTTTTCTCCACAGCACACCTGCATATGGTTACATTAGACTACTAGCTTTCATGGGGAGTCCTCCGAGCTACCTTCTTCATCGTCTCTAAGATACGATCGCAAGGGAGCCCAAATGTCTTTCGGTCTATTGGTAGGCGTAACACTATTAACATTTTGTTCCTCTGATTCATGGACGTATATTAGGTCCTTCAACCATTCTTTGTGAGTGGGGGCTTTTTTGGATTTCCATAGTTGTTGTATATTTCTTTTGGCCACTGCACCTGCAATGGTCTCCAGTCTGCGGATTTTAACTGATGCCTTCCCCATGTCCCCCAGAAGGTATTTACGTGGGATAGCCGGGATATGTAGTCCAGTAATGTCACTTATACTCCCGGCCACTTCCCCCACTAAAGGCTTTAACAGGGGGACATTCCCAGTACATGTGTATTGAATTTGCATTATGTGTGTTACATTTGGGACATGTCACCTGAAAGGTAGGGTTGAACTTGGAAATCTTTTTCGGGGTCATGTGCAGATGATTTAGAATTTTAAACTGGATTAGCCTAAAGTTAGAGTTTATCAAAATGGTTTTGGTGTGTTGACAGTATCTGGCCCATTGGGCATCCTCTATGGCGTTACCCAGATCCCGTTCCCATTATAGTTTCATATTATTCCCGGATGGGGTATGTTTCTGAGCTGCACCATACAATCTTGATATCAATCCCATGAAGCCCTCTTGCGACATGACCTCAGATATGAATTTGTGAATTGGGGGGAGAATCGGGGAACGATTGCCACTTCTTCATGCAAGCTGCTTTCATACGGTGGTATTGCAGCGTGGTGATGAGGCCAGACCCCACCTTATCGTGCACTATTGCCAGTGTTTCAAATTTACCATCCGGGTATAAATCTCCTATCCTCATTTCTTTGTCCGGGTCCCATTTGCGCTGCAGGGCCGTGTCAAATGTGGGTTCCAAATCGGGGGAAGTGCCACAAGGGGGTAAACGGCCAGTATGTGTTTGTACAGCCCACCCTTGCAAATAGTGGTGCCCAGGCACGTACTGTTGAGTTCACAGGGTCTACCTCTGTGATATTCACTTTACTCTTTATCGTTTGGATATTAGCTGGGGGCCAACGCAAATTTCTCTGCCCGTACATGTGCATGTTTTGCTGCGGTGTCCCCCCAGTATTTCGCAAAGTGTGCTTGAGCTGCATGGTAGTATAGCACGAAATCAGGGGCTGCTAATCCTCCTGTTTCATATCTTTCGCACATCTTGGGCCAACTAAGTCGAACCTGCTCCTCCCCACCCAAATACAAAGTTTGTCGCTAGCCTTTGTAATCTCTGAAAGAAGTCCCTGCCAGGCCATATGGGAATACCACAAAACATGTATAACAACTTGGGTACCACCACCATTTTAAGCAGGGCCACCCGGCCGTACATGGATATTGGAAGTTTCCTCCATACAGCTAGTTTGTGCTCTAGGAGTTGTAGATAGGGTTCATAGTTGTTTGCGTATAGTGTCTGCCTATCGGTGGCCATTAGTATTCCCAGATATCGTGCATTTACAGGGGACCATTTGAAATCCGCGGTAGCCTGTGATTGTACTGTGGACAACGTCAGTGGGAGGATTTCTGACTTGGATTGGTTAATTTTATATCCAGAGTACGTGGAAAAGTTAGTTATTTCCTGCATTATTGGGGGTAAATGGGTTTCCGGGCATCTTACATACAACATTGTGTCATCTGCATATAGTGAAAGGAGCTGGGGGTCCCCCTGATACGAATAACCCTCCACATGTGCTCATGTCTAACCTTGGCAGCCATACCCTCTATCGTGAGTGCGAATATGAGTGGGGACGGAGGGCAACCTTGTCGGGCGCCTCTTCCTAGCTGAAAGGGTGACGACAGAGTGTTGTTGGTCCTCACCATTGCTACCGGTTTCGTATATAGCAGACGGATATACCCAAGAAACACTGGTCCAAACCCCAGTTTATCCAACATTGCAAACATATAGTTCCATGAAACAGAGTCAATTTATTTTTCAGCATTCAGAGTGATTGCTGCCACCTTAGCGTTTGGGTCCAGTTTGATGTGATCACAAAAAACCTCCTCAATTTCAGTGCCGTTGACCTGGCAAGGATAAATCCTGTTTGGTCCATATGGATTAATTTATTCATGTGCGGGATCAGCCAATTCACCACTGCTTTGGCGTAGATTTTGGCATCTGAGTTGATCAGCGACAGCGGGCGGTAAAATGCGGTGTCCTGTGGAGGTTTATGAGGTTTTAACAGGACTGTTATTATCGTTTCTCTCATGCCTCTTCCCAGACTCCCAGCAGTTTTGGAGTTGTCTCAGCTTTGTATGTTTTGAAGAAATCGAGTGGGACACAGTATGATCCTGGGGTTTTACCTGCATGTAGGTCTGTTATCGCTTGTTCGATTTCCTCGGTTGTCAATGGGAGTCCCAGCATGGACCTTTCGGTTTCCCCCAGCTTAGGCCATGGAAATGAGCCCATATAGGTTTGTAGGTCTCCTGGGGTCACTGTGTCTGCGTTGGTGTAGAGTGTAGCATAGAACAGCTTGAACACTTCATTAATTGTCTTTGGAGTTGTTTGCACTGTCCCATCAGGATCATTGATGCTTGTAATGTATCAATATACTTGTTCTGCCCTGATTAAAGTTGCCATTGCCTTGCTCGCCTTGTTGTCCTCTCCGTATTTCCTCGCCTTCATTGGTTGGATTACATAGTATAGTTCTTTTTCAGCCAGGGCCCGAAATTTTTCCAATTGCACTTGTATCTTTTGTAGGTGTGTCTTTTCTGTGGCCTCGGGCTGTTGGGTCTCAAGGTCCCTAAGTTCTAGTTCAGTTTGACATAAGTCCCTTCTGATGTCTCTCAGGGCCCCACATGCTGTCCTCTTCAATTGGCCTCTCAGCCATACTTTCAATGTTTCCCAAATTGAGTTCTGGGTCTGCACTATTCCTGAATTTCGTTCAAAGAAGTCCTCTAGTTCAGTTCTTAATGGTTCAATTACCGAATCATCTTTCAGTAGCTCGGGAGGCATGCACCATGTTGAAGTTGTACGCTCCATATCTTTCAGGACCAGCTGCAGGAGAACTGGGGAGTGATGCGGGTGGATTGTGCATTTTTCTGTCTCTGTAACCAATCCGGGGGAACATAGCCAGTAGTCTATTCGGGAGCTGGAACCATGAACTCCAGAGTAGAATGTGTATTCTCTATTGAGCCAATGTAATTCTCTCCATACGTCCATCAGGGGTAAGGTCACCATAGCTTGCTTCAGCATCAGTGCTGCTCTAGTACTTTGTCGATGGCCTCCTGTTGATCGGTCCAGTTCTGGGTCTAGTATTACATTGAGGTCGCCTACCCATATTGCCACTGCTGTCCCCAGAGGTGATATGAGTTCCACCAAACGCAGATAAAATTCTGGACTTTCTACATTGGGGCCATATGTGTTAACTAGAATGACTTGCCTGTTGTATAGTTGCCCCCAGATGATTACATAGAGACCATCTTCATCTGCCAGTGATTTGGACATCTGGAAATTGACCCGCTTGTGCACCACTGTGAGCACTCCCCTAGCCATCGAGGAGTAATTTGTAGCTACTTTTATGGGACCCCAATTCCGTGCTAATACCTCTGTGACTTTCTTTGTGGCATGAGTCTCTTGCAGTAGAAGTACATCTATCTTGTGACGGTTTGCATACGCCAGTACCTTTCTAGCTTTTATCGGGTGTGCCAGGCCCCGTTTGTTCCAAGTGAACAGTTTAATGTCCTGCATATTTGACTGTCTTAGTGATATTGTCGCAGGTGTGCTGTGTCCCTCCGTTCATCACCCTTCCATTTGTGGCATGTCCGTCAGTGTTTTTTTAATGTAATTCTCTTCCCTTCCCCGAGTAAACACAGTTCCCGTTTCAGCATGTCTATTGTGGAGCCTCTTTCGTACAGTGGCTCTTCCCTTACAATAAGTGGGCAACTGGCCCAACTCCTTCTCCACCCCTCACCCTCACCATCCCCCCCCAACTGGACAGTGTAGATCCCCTGAAAACTTTCAACCAGACTGCCCACTGGGCTGCCACGTCCGGACTGCCCATTGGGCCGCCACGTCCGTTAGCTTGTGTATCCAGAAGTTCCAGATGATTTAGGTGTTGTCATGCTCGTGGCATGCCTTCATGTGCTTGCTCCAGGAAGTGAGTTCTTGTCCTTCGACGGTTGCAGGATATTGCGTTCGATGTACCCCATAGCTTCTTCAGGAGATTCAAACAAGTGTGTTTTCCCAGCGTATTGCAGGCGTAATTTAGCGGGAAACAACATCGCGTAGGGGATGGACCTCGCCAGGAGTGCTCTTTTGGCTTGGTCGAAGTTGCGACGGGCAGCTTGTACTCCATTTGAAAAGTCCGGATATATGTGTATCCTGGTGGAGTCGTACGTCAGGGTACCTTTCTTGCGTAACAAGCACAGAATTAGGTACCTATCCCGGTAGTTAAGGATGCGGGCGATGACTGTGCGTGGTGGGGCCCAAGGTTTAGGTGGGGCCGCCAGTGCTGGATGGGCCCTCCCAATTAAGAATTGTTGTGATAGCAATTAAGAATTGTTGTGATAGCTGTGCTTCAGAGAGGACTGTTCGGATTACTTCTTCCACATACACCTCCATCGTAACATTGATTTGTTTTTCTGCTAGCCCAACCCCCCTAATATAGTTGCGACAGGACCTAGTTCCAAGTCCTCACACTTCATTTGGACTTGTTTCAGGTTTTTCTTAATGGTCTCCATGTCTTTGCCCTGACTTGTGAGGGTGTCTTCAACTGTGCTTATCCGGTTTTCTGTTTCCAGCACACGGGCGTTTACCTTTTGGAGGTCTGCCTTAATGGATGATATGGTGCTCACTATGTCGTCTAGTTTGGTGTTTACTGCAGCAAATCCTGCCTGTAATGCCACCATGTAAGGGTCTGGTGGTGAGTCTGGTGAATTGTTCGGGTCTGGTGTGCCAGGTCGTGATGTATCTGCATTTGTGTCTTCCATAGCGACGTTTGTAAATGCATCCATGGGCCCCTTTTTATTTGTTTTATTACCTCTGAGCATATTGGATGAGGGTGGGTTGTAATTGTGGGCAATGGCCTCAGGCTTGGATTTAGTTGTAAGTTTTCTATGTTCGGTGTGGAGTGGCCCCACAGCTATCCCTCTATCGTAGTCCTGGGGTCACGTGACCCGGGTTAAGGGCCACTTATCTTACACTCAACTCCCAGTTGGGTTCCTTGCAATTAGAGAGGTCGTATCATGTGTCTTCTTTCACTTGTGCCCCTGCACCGTGGAATATTTACTTTTGTAGGATGTAGGTTACCAACAGGGGGGGTGGGGAGGGTCCAAGTGTTTCTCTCCTTGCTATGGCCACTCTGTGCCTTTCCTTTCCCGCCCCGTACTCTTGCGGTACAGAATATGCTGTTGTGAAAGCTGGGGCTCCCACGCAGTATAGTGTGGTAATGTGCGCCTTTTCACTCCCTGCCAGCACTCCCACTGTTCACTCCATGGGCGGAGGAGGCACACCCTTGACCCGGACAGCCCGCTGCTCGCTCGCAGCGCACACAGCGGCCTCCGGGGAGGGGGCGCCCACGCCTCTGACTTACTTGTGGGGGCTCCGGAGCTTGTGTCCGCGTGTCGTGCAGTGCTCGTCTGACTCAGTGTTGGAGGGTTCACGCCGCGACTCTGCAGTCCCGTTCCGTTCCACGAGCTTCACTGCTCTGGGTCGAGCACGGCAGCTTTCCGCATATGCTGGAGGGCCGTGTGTTCACAGTAGGTGGGGGGGTGGGAAAGCGGACCGCACCAACGTTTCTCCCCGTGCGGCCAAGCCTGATCTGCAGCTCGGTTTTTCACAACATCCACTGGTCACTGGGTCCTCCCAAGGGTTCCTCCGATGCACTATCGCTTCCGCCTTCTTTCCCTTAGCAGCACCTAAATATTAACTCTCTGGGTACGCAGGATTTTCAACAGGATTTCTTGTACACGGCGCAGCTACACAGCTAGGTGGCCATTTTCATTGGCATCCTACAGCGCCCCTAACCCTAATTCTAACCCTGCCCTAACCTTAACCCTATTTCTAACCCTTGCCCTAACCTTAACCCTAAAATCCATCGAAATCCCTCGATTTTTATTCAATGAAAATGCATTTCGATGCAAAGTATTTTCAATGAATAAAATTTGATGGAAATTAATTCAATGAATTAATTTTTGATGGAAAGTCCAGATACCACTTTAGGTAACTATTTACCCCAAGCCACATGTGCACCTCAACAGAGAAGAAGAGCTTGTAGCTGGACGCCTTCACGATGCAGCAGCACAGGACCCAGCCTCCGGATTCTTGGTCATGGTGATGAAAGAACAGACCCTGGATGGGAACTTGCAGCAGCTGTCAACAGCAAAGGCTCCCAACAAAGGAATCTTTGGTGGTTCTTGCAGCTCTGTGAATCTGGCGCCCTTTTCAAGGTACCAGATGAAGGACAGTTTTCGTGGATCAGATTTGCCTGGCTATCTTGGTCCAGCACTCTGGTGAGGGGACTTCAAGAAGTGGAATTACGTCTCTGGAGGTCCAGCAGGAGTCCACAAAAGTTTCAGCGAGATTTGTTCTTCAGAAGATGTTGCACAGCACTCAGACTCGAGGTCCCAGGACATTGGCAGTTTGCAGCCCAGGAAGGTCACAGCTCGTCGTCAGATGGCTCGAAATGCAGGTCTTCTTAAAACTGATTGGTCCCACCAGTGTATGGGTTGGAATCATCATCTTCGGAACTCCTGTCGCTTCAAAGAAGGGTTCAGCACAGGCAGCGGTTACACAGAAGGCATCTCTGGTCGCTGGAAGTAGCTACAGCAACCTTCTCCTCTTTTTCAACAGATTGAGCTCCGAGGTCGACTCATCTTCAGCATCCAGGCCATCTATACAGGAACCCACACATTGTCTGCAAACCTTGCCTTCCGTTCCCACACTTCTTGCCTTCACAGACACACTGGCACCTCGGCAGGCTACACAAAGAGTTCCTGACGAAGACAAAAGTACAACCAGTACCTCCCCCTACCAGAATGGCAGAAGAAGGACCAAGAAAGAAAGGACAAGCATACTAAAAATGCTGATGAAGGAAGCTACCATTCTTGCAGAATGGTGACCCTTCTGTGCATTACCACGGCTGTAATGACAGCCTGCGAGTAAAAGTCAACGAAAGTCAGTAAAGTATGTTAACTGCCACCAGCCATAATAGTAAGCTTGTCACCAACAGAAATGTTACCATGCATCTCCTGAGCACTCCATATAAGGTGGGGGTGTGCTGGTCTCAATATAAAATGTAAAGGGGATGAAAATCCCTCTCTACCCTTGATAACATGTGTTCTGTAAGGTAAGTCAAGAGAAAATAAAAAGGAAAGCCCAAGGGGCAACCCAGCAACACTACACAGAAAGCGCTTTGTGCTGCAATAATAAAATGTAGATGTCCAAAAATGTACTATGGAGGGTCAGAAAAATGAAAGGATCCCACTCGCTCAGGAACATAGAAAAAGATTCCCCAAGTCCAGCGAAATAACAGCTGGGGGCCTCACACGTGAAGGTGATTTGGCATATACACGAAAATCTAACTTAATAATGGTTGTGTGTGATATTACTATCCGCTAGTTTCATTTCTTGGTGTGTTCTTAAAGACCTAACTAAATAACTGTATTTTTTATAACTGACTGTTAGGGAGTTTTACTAAAGTCCACCTGCGGTAGGACTGTAGACTACTCATTCTTAGATTTACAGGGCTACAACTCTTAGGTTTGGCCTGAACTACCCAAAAGGTTTGGTAGCTAGGGTCGAGCAGCCAGGCTTACTCTAGAACAGAGGAGGGCTGTAGTTGAGTACAAAAACCTTTGAGTAAACTTATATAGTCAAGGAAACACGTACACACTGTAGTTATATAAAATAGGATTATTTATGATATACACTAGGGCCATGTTAAACTCAAAATGCAATTCAGAAAAGTAAGGACAGTTTCACACATATATACAGTAGGACATTTGATGTATCAGTACTCAGGTCAATGATATACCTTTAGATAAGAAACCGGTAAGTATTTAGGTTAGCAAAACATTCATTAACCAACATTTACTTAGCTAACTTTGTGTAGGCCTAAACAATAGAAGTCTAACCACATCTGGGGAATGAGAGTCTCAAATGTCAGATGAGACGAGGTTGAGGCGAGTGCTGTTTGGCGTGTTACTATCGTGTTTTGGAAAGCAGCTTTTAGGATTTGCAACACTGCAGTTTAGTACCGCCCCCCCCCGGACTTCCTAATTAAAGGAACCCCTCACACGCACCAGTGTGCGCACCGACACAGTGCGAGGCGAGTGCTGTTTGGAGGCCTAGAGGTACGGAGGAAGGTAGGCTGTTAAACTCTTATGAAATACAGAACATGGCTGTGGAACACTTATTCGAACATCATAATTACTGTTGTGGATGGGGGAGTCGTACCTGCAAACTAAGGTATGAGACTTAATCCTTTAAATACATTAAACATACTATGGCTAACAAGTCCAAAACCAAAAGAAGTCATTACAATCTTTGTGGTAATAAGAAGCGAGTCGACCATTAAACAGCAAAGCTGGGTACAAGTGCTGACGAATCCCCACTGAAATTATCGGCCATTGTGGAATCAGAGCCGGCAATGGTTTGAGTGAAGGAGGCTAACAAAATCACTTCCAATTTCCAGGCCCCAAAAACAGACCAGAATAGTAATAAGGCGGAGGGCACTGGGTCAAATGATGTGACTGGGGCGCGCAGGATCTGGAACAAATAGTGGAGGTAGACAATTCACTTCTGAATGTATGTTTATTCTTTGCAAACCCAGATCGCTGCGCAGGTCGTCCTGCCCCTGATGATTGACTTAATTACCTCCATGCCGACGGGAGTTGTCAGCAGCAAATAGCTTAGAAAAGTGCTGAGTATAAGAGTCAGCACTATACCTTTGTTGTATGCCGACACCACCGAAGAGGGTCAATCACAGCCGAATGGTGGACCATCTTTAGAGCTACTAACAGCCATTTCAACAATGCAGTTCGCTCTTAAAAATTCTGCTAACATTGGGTGATAAGACTCCACGAAGAACTAAGCCACCAAGGTGCGGCTCTAGCTTAAATCGAATATCTATTGACCATACCCTGCGGCCTGCCAAACCCTGAAGTAAAACAGGGATTTGGGAAACCTTTAAAGAACTTGGGGATGAGAGAGTGCAGTATCGAGGAAGCTGAACTGGCGCAAGAAAAGATAAGGATGGAACAACCAGCTTAAGGGGAGGTTTCTGGAGGGAGGTTTATGGAAACGAGGATATTTTTCTCAGTAGGAAGCAGAGATATCTGCTTAAGGCACACCGCAAACGTACAATGTAGATACATTTGAAAGCAAAGACCAACTCAGACTACTTCTGCTTGAGTTGGTAGATGGGCAAAAAAGAGAATGAGCTGTAAAAGGCGGAGAGCTGAGCGAAAAGAGGGAACATTGACCAGCTGGTTCTTGATTAAGCAGAAAAGCACAGTGGATAACATCAAAATAGGCAGTGGTAATGAGGACTTCTCTTTACCAAACTCTGATTACAGTATATAAACACCAATTGAGAGGTGCTCATCTCCAGAACCTAAAGCAAAGACTGATTGCAAGCCGCGTAATAAAGTCATTCATGAACAATTGGCGGCAGTGGAAAATGTGAAGAGTTCAAACCAGATCGACCCTGCTTATGGCGATATCGAGCATGTAGTCCAGTAGAACAGATCAATCGATCAATAAAACAGCGTTCCTTAAACTACTCCAGAAAATCCTGCTGTTGTGGGTAGTGAGTTCAACAGACCTGAAAAACATGGAACAAGTAGAGGGGTCTGCCATGACACCACGCATGTTCACTGTAATTCACAGGTGGTGCCGCAACTAATAAGAGCCCATAGGTCGCAATTTCTGAAGCTCTTTTTTCTGTTAAATGAGGAATTGAAGTAGCCAATTAAGAAGAGCAGCACGAGTATCCCTTCAAGTGAGCAGTTGTGTCTAAAAAAAACTGCAAATAAGGCAAAGAGCGAAGACCAGTTTACCGATCTCCAAGTGTGGAAGTGGCTAATGAGAGTCCTGCCTAAAGCAGCATTTAACCAGGAATTACTCAAACTACACTCTCCAGGAATACCCGTGGATTTAAACATCTGTTGACCCAGACTGGCTGCCTAGAAATACTTGAATCAGCTTCCACCTTCATGCTCAAGGAAATGTGGTTGTCGGGCCAACCAACGGTGGAGGGGTACACCATATTCCAAAATAGGGCTACAAAGGTAGGCCGACCCTCGGGGCTGAGGGGGATTTAGTAACTAGAATATGTCACAGTATCTTGGTAAAAGATTGCAATTCGATCTGAAGAATGTGTATGAACCCTCACCCCCACTGGTGACAGAACTGAGGCCATTCTTTTGAGGGTACCCTAAACCTTATTGACTTAGTGGATGACTGAGGCAGATAGTGTGATTCCGGTCAGTGACCAAAATGCTTATTATTGAGACAGTGGTGTTTTGTGTGGGAACACATTGGTAAATGAGAATGCTGAATACGACAGCAAACAATGAATAGGGCTGGTAAGCGTTGGTCATTTTACTTGAAAGAATGTGACATGGTCATTCTCACTAGTCGAACGCTGAACGAAGAGGGATGTACCAGAGAGGTGTGGGGGTACTTGGGCCTGTGGTGACAAAAATGCAACAATTCATTTTATGTATGTCACACATGACCCAATTGCATGTATCAGAAGCCTCCAACTTCTGAATAATGATAATAGCGATCACCGTCCCTGACACTTGAAATAAACATGCCTGTAAAAAAAACAAATGCCCATTTCAAAGCTGGCACCACAGTAACTAGTAGATACAATCGGGTCAGCTGGTCTGAGCGTAACCTTTTGAAAATGTGTGAATATATTCAAATAGTGGAGTCTAATATTGCACAGCTCACCCTAAAAACTCTGGACGAACTTGAAAAATGGACTGGAATGCTATCGATACAGGTGGCAAAAGTTAATAATCCCATGGCCTTTCATGTGAATGGAACTAAATATACTCAACATTATGATAAAGCTATTGCTAGTGCTAAAGGAGAAATGAGACTTAATATTAGAAACACATGCTGTAAAATTAAATCTAGCACTGAACGGTGTAACAAGGTGAGAATAAAAAATAAATATACGAACTGGCTTCGATGCCACAATTGTTTGATAAAAAACAGCTAGTGGCAAAGTATGCTTAAGGTCTTAGCCAGTGGCAAAACCAAATGATTCTGGGAGGCCTTGGGGATTTATAGGGGAAACCCTAAAATGAGGTGCCTTAATCCCATCTCTGCACACCAATGGGAGACACACATTTAAAAAAAAAAAACTGGGAGTGATCCTATGCATACAGAACAAGTCTGGTTGGCTGCTCTGTTTGAATTGAAATATGATGTGGACAACATTCTCTATTAATAACCAACATGAACCGCTCCCATGCGCCCGGCCCTAATGGCCTGACCAATGTTGTTGTAAATAATTATCCAGAGCAATGGGCCCGGTTATTGATACTATTTGGAAAGGTTTGTGCCTTGGGGATTATTCCGCAATTCTGGAAACACCCTATACTCATCCCGGTGTTCAAGAAGTGCTGTTGTAAAATCTCTAGTAACTACCGACTATTGCCCATGCTGGATGTCACAGGCAAGATGTTTGTCTTGTTACTCTTAAAAGAGTTACAGATCAGTACAGAGGGTAAGGCCCCCAAAACAGGGGCGTGTGCCTCCTCTGCCTGTCTCCCGCCCTGACTGAACCAGCAATGGCAAACAACATCACTACGGGAAATGAACTGGCGGCGGCAACGAAAGGAGCCATTGCTGCCCTTGTGGGCGAAATAAAGAACTTGGGCACTAACATAGGAGGCAAAATAGACAGGATCACCCAAAGACTCGACAGCATGGAGGACAGGCTTGAAGGGGTGGAAAATAACCAGACCTCAATCGACACGTTAGAGATACAACATGAACAGAGATTGAAGGACCTGGAACGCAAAGAAGATGAGTTCAGACTCAAACTGGACGATTTGGAAAATAGAGAAAGAAGGAACAATATACGCATCTTTGGAATTCCTGAGAAAGAGGGGGAAACGGAGGCGGACCTCAAGGAAACACTTCACAACATTATCAGACTCCTCACAGCAGACAATGAAGTGGATGAACCAATAACGGAACGAATACATAGAGCAGGTGGCCCCACGGGTGGTCCACGATCGGTTCTTGCCCGATTCCATCGCTTCAGAGACAAAGCTAGAATTCTCGAAAAAGCCAGAAGGAGCGACGAGATCACGCTAGGGGGAGCACAAATCTCAATATACCAAGACCTTTCCTCCCTGACCCTGGCTCTCAGGAAAACATGTGGTCCGCTCACAAAGATGCTCAAAGAAAAGAACGTTCGATACAGGTGGGGCTACCCCTTCTCACTTTCATTCGAATACGAGGGAACCAGATTCAGGCTGAGATCCGAGAAAGAAATACAAACGTGCATATCTGACCTTCTTGGCACTCGGGGAGAGGTGGCCAGCCTAGGAGAGACGCATGGAGAAGGACGAGAGTGGCGAATCCAAAGCCCCAGGAGAAAGAAAGTAAAGGGGTCACGAAAATTCCGGAGAGGCAATATCTCCCCAGAAGCAGATCACTGAACCCAAGCGACACTGGTAAGACAGTTCCAATTAAATAAGTGAATGATGTAATGAGGCGATACGAACACATACACGTTTTCCTGACTCTAATGACAAAAATTAGGGGGGAATCAAGGAGGGGCTCACTCCGGACAAAGATAACTTATTTGGTTAAGGGGCGTGAAGTAACGGCCCCCCCAAGTGGTCCGATGCCGACCTGGAGCAACATGCCGGGTTCGATCGGACGCCTTCAATTAGGAATGGGGAGGGGATGGAGGGAGGGGGAGGGAAAGGCCACAGGGCCGAGGCGGGTCAAAGCAGCGTACATAGTAAACCAAAACAAGCGCAGCAGCAAGCACTCCACGAGTAAAAAGCAGTACCAATTACACACGAAGAGACTGTTTCCCATGAGAAAGAGCAATGACAACTGACACTAACACAAGGAAAAATGTCTCCTTGAGAGTCGGGACACTCAATGTAAAAGGACTCAATTCACCGACGAAACGGTCCCTCGTCGCCAGAGAATTCCGTAGGGCTGAAATAGATATCCTCCTCCTGCAGGAAACAAAATATATAAAAGGAGAAGAAAGACCGATCCTTGGGAAACGAGTTGGGAACGAATACTCGGGCTCTGGCCCGCTTAGAAAAGGAGGAGTGGGAATCCTCATTAGAAAAGGCATAGAATTCACCCCTACCAGGACATGGTCTGATGTGGAAGGACGAGCTCTGCTCGTAAATGGGCAAATAGGTAAGGTGAACGTAACGATTGCGACCCTGTATTCCCCGAACACGGGACAATCGAGATTCCTCTCCAGAACGTTTCCCAAGATATTACTAGAAGCCACCGGGCACATTATTTTAGGCGGAGACTTTAACCAATGGGCGGACCCGGTCAAAGATCGAAAACCTGGGAACCCCAACACGAGCCACCAGAACAGACTTGAGCCAACTGAGCTTGCGCAAATGATGGAAATGTATAATATGATAGACGCGTGGAGGGCACATCATCCCGAAGAACAAGGTTACACCTTCTATTCCGCTCCACACAATACGTATACCCGAATTGACTACATATACCTATCCAGAGACCTCGCTGAGGCTACAGCTAAAGCAGGCATAACCCCGATCACTTGGTCGGACCACGACATGGTCCTCACAGACATTCAGTGGGTGAATCTACCGACCAGGAGTGGCAAATGGCGCTGCAATGAGAGCCTCTGGAAAGACGCTGTCTTCAGAGCCGAAATGGAGATGGAAATCTCCCAATTCTTCGAAACAAATGATAATGGGGAGGCGTCCAAACAGACCGTCTGGGAGGCAGGAAAGGCTACCTGGAGGGGAATTCTGATAAGAGAAGGCTCCTCAAAAAAGAGGGAACGTAATCTTATCGAACAGAAGCTACGAACAGAAATTCACCAACTGGAGAGCAAACCCGACCCAGACGCAGAATTAGATCCCATAAAAATGAGTAGAGCCAGAGATAAAAGAAACAAACTGAAACTATTAGAACACGAGCAAGTGGTGCGCAAATTGAGGTTTCTGAAACAAAAATTCTGTGAAAAGGGGGACAAGTCAGATGTGCTTCTCGCTGCCAGGCTTCGAGAGCAGGCAGCTAAACGAAGAGTACTAGAAATCTCTGAGGATAACTCCCAAACGTCATACGCTCACACTACTATTCCAGAATCCTTTGCCAACTTTTACGAGGCACTCTATTCCTCTGAAGTTAACCCTGAACAAATAGATACTGAAACGTACCTGTCCTCAATAATTGTCCCCCACATATCACAACAAGATGCTGAACTGTTGGAATCCCCTATCACAGAATCGGAAGTCCAAGCTGCCATGAAGAGACTAACCCTAGGTAAATCCCTGGGAGAAGATGGCTACACTGCCGGATTCTATAAAACCTTCATTGCAATACTGTCTCCCTTCCTGACGACCCTTTTCAATGAGATAATGGACACGGGGAAGCCCCCGGACTCCTTTACCAGGGCACTGATCACAGTGATCCCCAAGGCAGGGAGGGATCCCACGAAATGTGCCTCGTACCGCCCCATATCCCTGCTTAACCTTGACGCGAAAATCTATACTAGAATCCTGGCTGCAAGGTTGGAAACGCTAATCCCGCAACTCATACATCCAGACCAGGTTGGATTTATACTCGGGAGACAGGGGGCTGACACGATGCGCAAAACCCTCCATCTCATTCATACATCCCAGACCCTGGATAATGACCCGGTCCTACTCTCTATCGACGCAGAAAAGGCTTTTGACAGGGTGGAATGGGGATTCCTTAAAGCGGTATTATGTAAAGTGGGAATGGGCACGAGGTTTAGGACAGCAATGCAAGCAGTATACTCAGACCCTAAAGCCTCAATATTCGTGAACGGTGAATATTCTAGATGGTTTAACTTGCAACGTGGGACTAGACAGGGATGTCCCCTCTCGGCAATTCTCTTTGCACTCTCACTAGAGCCCCTGGCAATAACGATGAGGGCCGACCCCATCCTAGAGGGTATTCGAATGGGGTCGACGGAATACAAAATTGCCCTCTATGCAGATGACATCCTCCTCCACATTACTAACCCCCTTTCTTCCATCCCTCGAGCCCTCTGTCTGCTGGAAGAATACGGTAAACTTTCAGGGTTCAAAGTAAATAAAACTAAGTCGACACTCTTCCCCCTTCAAGGCTCAGAAGATGAAAATATCACCAAATTCTCTCCCCTGGGCCTTAAAATTGAACACACAAAACTACAGTATCTGGGGATACAAATTACGAAAAAGCTGAGTGACCTATACGAGGCCAACTTCCCTACCCTACTAAACCAGTTCCGGTCCGACCTGGCAAGATGGGATAAGCTCACAATATCTTGGCTCAGTCGACTTAATGCAATAAAGATGGTATCCGCGATTCCTATACCCCTTCCAAATGTTACCCATCATGATCCCAATTGGTTTCTTTACTGAAACCAAAAGGGCCATGCTCCGATTCTTATGGCAAGGGAAGAAAGCGAGGATCCCGTATAAGATCTTAACACTCCCCAAAGACAAGGGAGGGGTCGGACTCCCTAACCTACACAAATACTACGAAGCATCCCAACTAAGAGTTCTAATCCCACATCTGCGTAATCAAACAGACATGCATTGGGTCAATATGGACAATCACTATTTCTCACCAGCCAGGGTCTCGGAATGGCTCTGGGCTCCGAAGGACAGAATTCGAAGAAAACTCAAAGGTCACCCCATACTGAGCACCATTTGGGACATCTGGACACAAGGAAAGAACATGCAAAACATTACCACCTGGCCAGCCCCTTTGAGCCACTTATGGTCTCCCGGAATCAACGACCACATTCCAAATGTAGGACAATTCCAAGCATGGTATGAGGCAGGATTAGAAAGAGTTGGGCAACTACAAAGAAAAGACTCCTTCATCCCTCTCCCAGAACTAACGGAAGCCCTCGGAATAGGTCCACTATCCACTTTCCAATATATACAAAATAAAGGCGTTTTGACGAGACCTCTGTGGAAGCCTAAATTCATGAGAGATCTCACTCCTTTTGAAAAAATACTTGATTCAAGAACTGAGATGAAAGGCCTAATATCCGACATGTACAGGGCACTGATAGGAGGGGAGGGAGTGAACACGGACGCACTGAAAGGCAGATGGGAAAAAGACTTTGCTGAACAGATCACACCGGACCTATGGGACACCATATGCCAAGCGGCCACACAAATATCCATATCAAACCAATACAAGCTCCACGCAATCAAGTTACTGCATAGTTGGCAATACGACCCAGTCAGGTTATCCAAAATGTTCCAAACAATCAAGCCAGAATGCTGGAGGGGATGTGGGGAAAAAGCAGACTATTGGCACATGTGGTGGGGGTGCCCCCGAATAAAAGTCTTCTGGTCTGAAGTGTTGGGCTGGATCAAGGAGGTTGACGCCATTACCAGAACAGCTAATCCCTACCTCATGCTCTTCGGCCTTGAGAAGGATGAGGATGACTGGATCAAAATAAAGGATATAGCTCCGCAACTGCTATTAGCAGCAAGAGCAACGCTGGTAATGAAATGGAAAGCCCCCATAACCCCTACGAAAAGCGAATGGATCAACGTTGCCAACAACATTTGCATAATGGAACATATCACAGCGTCACTACACGGAAGATCGTCGCAGATCGAAGCCCTCTGGATCGAATACAAGAACATACACCTACCCAACGGACTCCTCAGCCATAAATTGACCACCCCAAGAACAGAAGAGCGAAACGAGACCTAAATAATACTGAGTCCGCCCACACTAAAGTGTCCTCTCAGGACTGCGGAAGTTCCCGACAACATATACTAACTCTGATTACCACAAGATGAATGCTGCAAGAATTGTACTAAACACTGCCTGACCACGGGGGGGGGGGGAACAGGGGAGGGGGGAAGTCATGTTTATACTCGAACATTATGTATGGAGATCGTGTCTGCCGGACAAACACGGAATACATGGAGTTTTATAGCTTAGTTCTACTGTTATAAGATATGTACTGGTTTTCTTATTGTTGTACCATGACTCACACTTGTAAAACTTAATAAAATCAAATTTACAAAAAAAAAAGAGTTACAGAAATGGGTGAAAAGCCAACAGATACTTGGGACATTCCAGATGGACTTTAGAGGTTGATCAATGACAATCCATTACACATAGTGTTGGTTGATACACTGATTACGAGAACTGAGTATGTGGACCGCCCCATTATACATATAATATGAGGACTTAAAAGCTGCATTTCATAGGGTCATACAAGGTAAATTGTGGCCGAAATTGCTAGTGTTTGGTGTAGCCCCCTGGCTTGTGGAGGCCATTAGACAACTACATGAACAAACACAGGTGCAGATACAATTGGATGGTGATGACGCAGGCACCTGCTCCATAAATACTGACCATGGGGTCAAGCCGGTGTGGGTGCTCGCGCTGTTGCTCTTTAACATATATATGAGTGATATATGAGTGATCGGAAACTACAGGCATATGCTGTGACTAAAGGATTGGTGTTGAACGTTGAAAAGACCAAATTCATGTGTTGAGGAAAGGGATGTAAAACTCAGCCTCTTGTTTTAGAGGAGGTTATAATTGATTTCCACGGTCCTGAGACGACGTGGTATACTTTTGATAAAAGATTTAAAGACCCCGAGTGCCCTTTACTAAATCTTTTGGGTAAGAATATGGGACAAATAATCATGTCATTTATTTGATACAATACAATGGACTCCTAATTGGTCAATTGACTTTTTTTTTATTTAGAGAGGAATGCATTGATTAGCTGAAGAAATGGGACTGGATTACTAATTATTTGCATCTGCAACCGTTCAAAAGATATTCTAACCACAGCTGGTTGGCATACAAGTATGTGTCCGCACAGAACTTACCTGTTGAAATGTCCAGAGTTGAAAGTACACAGATTCTATTTACTTCTTAGATTGAATCATATCCCTACATTAGCTACTCTGGGGTCCCAATTTGGTATTTGTGAGAGGTTACGTTTGTGCCGCATATGTTCGAAACCTGGAGTGACGGAGACAGTACGTCACATGCTCACATGAGGTAAAGGACTAGAAATAACATACCAGAAGCTGTTATCTCGTTTTGTCTACAGAAAAGAGAATATTAATGGGGATGAATTTTGGAGGTATTGCATCAATTCCTGCAATACTTCCAGGATGATAGCATGAAACAATTTATGGCAATATGCATGTTTAAAGCTTGATGTGCAAGGACTTTTATAACATTTAATGTAAAGTAATAGAGTGTAGACATTTTATAGTTAATTTTTGAAGTTTTATAAGATATTTATATGCAAGCATAAGAATGGATTTTGATTGATGTTAATGTTTAAATAATTAATTGTATGATTTGTGAAATAGTTCTTTGAACTAATAAACCCATTTAATAAAAGTCTGAGGTGGCAAAGGGGAACCAGTGGGCCCATGGGTGGCAGACAAAGGAAGGGATACACTGTCAAAGTTGTCAGATTCATAGGTGACGATTTTTCTATCAAGTAACAAAAGTGGATTCAAAGGATTCAGGGGCACTAAGTAGGCCACTTGAAGGATTTCGGCCTAAAGGACCGATGTGCTAAATCCTGGGAGAACACGGTTGTGTTGTCCATCCCAAACGTGGCTCTACAAGCTCAGGAGGCGCTAACAGCAACACAACTGCCCAGGTAAGTACCCAAGAGTGAGACAGTACCTTCTATGATGAAGAACAACGTCACCGGCTGGCCCCCCAAGGTAAAACAACAGCAGCTTTGGTTCGGGTCTGTGGCCTTTGCGGCTTGAGGAGGAGCCTTTGCCAGGAACAGCCGGTCAGACTCTCATAGGGCTGTCCAGCAGACTATCTTCACAACACTTGGTTGTGGAGGCTCAACACAGGATTTTTAGCAGCAACGAACGTCACCCAGCAGACTTTCTTCCTTCTCTATATCCACGTCTCAGCTGATGGGCCTTCTATTATCAGGATAGAGTCTGTGTAGTCCTAGACAGATGTCCACAAGTTTGCCGCCAGAAGCATGCTTGACGAGATGATGCACCGCAGCAGTGCCAGAGGTCCCAGAGTAGTAGGCTATTGCAGGCCTGGAAGGTCGCAGTTCGTTGTGGGATGGCTCCAACTGTAGCTGGTCTCACACTGTTTAGGCCCACCAGTCCAAGGTAAGAAGTCTTCTGGCCTAGGTCTTCCCTGTCGCACAAGAAAGGGCCGGAGCAGCAGCAGTCATTCAGTCAGCTTTGGCGGTCGCTGGAGGAGGCTGCAAGCATTCTTTCTTCTTCAGAATGGATCTTCCAGTGGTTGACTCTGGCTTTAGCATCAAGACCCTCGCCTTTTATGGAAGAACCCAGCCAATCATCATGCATGCTACATTCAAACTTTGGGTGGTGGCTATCTCGTGGCACCCAGTCAGAACTGGATCCAAGCAGACACATAGGAGGACAAAGATTTGAGGAGTTTCTATGTCCTCCCAGCTTCCTGTCCTCCCAGACACACTGGTGCCTTTAGGTGGGCTTCCCAATGGGAGCCCGGGGAAGACAAAGGAATGAGTGTGACTTCCCACACCCAGGTCGGCAGAAGGCGGCTCAAGAAAGGACAAGTCATTGTGAGTTGGCGAAAAAGGAAAAATGTCACCATTTGGAACAACGGTGCCCCATGCGTCCCTTACCACAGCTGCCATCGCAAAATCGTTAGAAAATCATCCGCTGCCACCAGCCACTCAGACTAGTCACTGTAACTAGAAAATTACATGAGAAGTGAGAAAAATGATAGAATGTCTTTCCTCAGCACTCCAGATAAGGTGGTGTTTGCTGATCTCACAAAGAAAAAGCATAGGTTGGATAACGCATATCCCCCCTATACTGGTAACCTTAAATTAGCATAGGAAAATAAAAGAAAACCAAAGAGGGAAGAATTGAAGCTATGCAGTATGCATGAGGCAAGATCAATCAGATTAGGGGACGGTACCTTGGTCAGGAAGTGTTCTGGAGCAGCACAGTTCGATATCTGATCTCAACATAGTCTTCAAAGAGAAGGACTTCAGTACCACATCTATTCTGAGTTTTATTGGCTTGGTGTGTAAGCATATGGAGAACACATTTCCAGAAAACTAACTGAAGGACTGGGCCAGTTTTGATTGATTCATTAGCCACTCAACAATGCAGCTTTGACTTTGGAATAGAAAATGTTAAGCATCTTGCTGAAAAATACAAAGACATTTTAGATTGTAAGGAGGACTGTTTAGAATCAGACCCTACCATGATTGCAGTGGATTCCATCATTACGCAATATAATGCCTTAAAGTACTTGGCAGCAGAGACAAACAAGTGTGGTTCTTTAAAAAAATTTCAAGATATGGTGAATTTCACACTTCAACATGCCATCGAGTACAATGTAGTGGCACAGCTCATGGACATATGCACCACATTTCAAGCCTCAAGCGCAGAGTGTGAGGGAGGGTTCAGTTTCATGAACAGCATTAAGACCAAATCAAGGAATACACTGGAAGAAAGTCACCTTGACATGCTCATGCGAACAAAGGTGTATCTATTACATAATGAAGTAAATCTTGATGATGTGTATCAGCACTGGAAGAGCGGCAAAGACAGGCGAGAGAAGCATGGGGGAGTCTGACAGCTCAAAAGACAAGTTTCAGTAGGGCCACGGCGGGCACCGCCATTGGCGAGTCGTAGCACCACTGAAGTGTAATAACATAACCACCGTCAACTTCTCATCAATGCCATTGCTGCCACTTTGTTTGGCCTGACTTCTCACTTAGTGACTTTTAGAGCTTATTATTTCTTTGCTCATCAGAGAGAACTTTGACTTTTAAAAACAAAAGCATATTAGAAACAAGCTTTCAATGGAAACCTGTTGATGCTGTTGAAATGTTACTGACACTCCAACTTTACCTAACCGCAAATGGTATGTATGGCATGAACATATCCCTTAATTTAAATGAAAATGTGTAGATTTTTTCTTGTGTTAAGATCTCATCAGCTTAGTAACAATATATGGCAAAACTGGTGGTTCTCTCTGTCCTGTTTTTCTATCTGTTGAGAAGAACAAGTTACTTACCAACTGGTAACGTTCTTTCGACTGGATGTTCCTCCAACGTATTCCACATCTTTGACATGTAATGTCCACAGCTGTGCACTTCGGAAACTTTTTCGGCAGAGGGCGTCCTGCATCGATGATGTCGGGTCGATGTCCCTCGAAGGCCTCTATCGAGGGCAACGTCACTGGATGTTATAAATAGGACGCACAGCGCCAGTAGCCTCAGTTTAGGTTTTTTCCCCCCAGAACGTGTGGCACCAGTCTCATGCCTGCTGGACTGCACTTAGCTTTGCAGAAACGAAAGCTGCAATCGCATAGGAAATTCTCCAGAGGGACAGGCTGGGAGGGCGATGTGGAATACGTTGGAGGAACATCCAGTCGAAAGAACGTTACCAGTTGGTAAGTAACTTGTTCTTCGAATGGATTGTGTCCTCCAACGTATTCCAGATCTTTGACAGACTCCCAAAGCAGTACCAATAAATGGAGGAGGGAAAAGAATTTAGAGTACCCAATTAGATTCTGGAATACAGAACCGCCTTCCCAAAGGCCATATCCTGACCATGGATTGTATCCAGGGAATAATGTTTAACAAATGTATAGATTGAAGCCCAAGTAGCAGCATCACAAATATTCCTAATAGGAACACCCTGCTGGAGGGTGGTGGAAGTAGCCGCGCCCCAAGTGGAATGAGCTCTCAACCCTTCAGGAGGGTCCCTACCCACCAATCGGTAACACCCCGTAATGGTAAGGATAATCCACCTGGACAAGGTCTGTTTGGTAGCAGCCTGGCCCAATCAGTGACCAGCATAGCCTACGAAGAGTTGATGGTCCACTCTGACCCTGGACATCCTAGAAATGTAAAAGCTCAGAGCTCTTCTAGGATCCAACCGATGGAGTCGCTCCTCTTCCTTGCCAGGATGAGGAGGAGGGTAGAAAGATGGAAGAACCACCTTTTCACTGAAATGATATTCAGAGACTACCTTAGGTAGAAAAGAAGGACGTACTCGCAGTACAACCCTGTCCTTGTGAAACACAGTAAAGGGTGGCTTAGATGAAAGTGCCTGCAATTCACTCATTCTGCGAGCGGAAGTAACCGCAACCAAGAACACAGTCTTGAAGGACAGTAATCTCAAAGGACAAGAGTGCAAAGGTTCAAATGGAGCACCCATGAGAAATTTCAAAACCAGCACCTGGAAAGGAGACAGCGGGAATACATTAGTCAGTCCTTTAAGAATTGGGAAATCAAAGGAATCTTAAAGTAAGAACATTCTTCAGACGAGCGCTTAAATATAGACAGCGCCGCCAGGTAACCCTTAATAGTACCCACTTGAAGGCCCCTGTGGGCCAAAGAAAGTAAGAAAGACAAAACCATAGGAATGTAAGAAAGACAAAACCATAGGAATGGAGCACTGAAAAGGATCAACATTGTGATCTCTGCACCAGTCGCAGAACTTACACCAACGGCAACAATACAGGGATTTTGTTGCAGGCCGCCTGGCTGAAAGCAACACCTCCATCACGTCATCCCGGAGGTCCCAATCCTGTCATGATTCCTGCCCCTCATGTCCCCAGCTCTCCAAGATGTCAGGCTGGAGCCAGGCCATGATCACCTACATGGCCCTCAAGGGCCTCTCCATCCCACCAAAGACCCACTTGGAGTCAGACTTGGCGCTTGTGGCACCAGACTCACTCACTCCCATAGGATAACATTGGGGATTGGACTTGTAGTGCATTGATGGGGACAAGATGGATGCCCCCACATATTTTGGTTCCCAGAATTGCGTGTGCGGTCTAGTCTTTTGGGTGTGGTTTAGCCCAGAGGCACCTGGGATACCCAGAGACTATTAAAGCCACACCCAGGCTGAGAAACATGCTTTGCGTTTTCTGCACCTGCAGCGTGACACTCACCGTGTTTGGATCGGTCTCCAGTAGGCCTGCATCTTTCTTCTGCGCTCAGCTCCTACAAGAACAAGAACACCGTTAGGAACAGCCTTACCTTGCGGGACTTCTGCCCATCAGTCATCGCTCCTTCTGTTCTGCGGCCATCTTCGGCGGTGTCATTCCCATCCCGGCATGCCGCTTCCTAAGGAAAAGGGAAAAGAACAGAAAAAAGGCATTAGTAAGCATTCTGCAAATCTTCGCTTATTTTTTAAATACTGTTCGAGCTTCAAACGCTGAATCCCAGCCACTCTGGGGGGAACTCTGTCTCCGGAACTTCTCATCCATCTGCAAGAGGGAAAAGACACTCCAGGTTAGCGTGGAAACATCTAGAGGCGCCGCATTCCACGCTTACCCACCGCATTTGTTCTTCATAACCGGCATCCACGCTGAAAACGTCGCAGCACCTAAAAGACACAGAAAAATAACTCAGTTCAATGCAAATACAAAAGGGGTGCATCGCGCTCTCACTCACCTTCAGCGCTACTCATCTCAGCAGCAAGCCGCCATCCCCGGACGCGGGGCATCATCTAAGGAAGGAAAGGAACAAAGTTAGAGAACTGTTCAAAAGACTCATTATACTTACCTGTCGGACTCTTGCCAGTGAAGTAACTAGGCAGCAACAAGCCCGCATCAATCAACGCGCCCCTGTGCTGAAGGCAGGACGGAGAGCACACTATCCAAAAAAACAAGGTGAGCTGTGGATCAAAGGGATGGGTTGGACCCCGAGGAAGAAGGGGTTCAAGCACACAGAGACAATAGGGAGTTAAACTCTACCAATCCTGTGTTTCAGGCCCAGTCTCCAGTCGAATAGCATCCAGGGAAGTGTTCGAGGTCGTAAGAGGTCAGAACAGGCTGAGTGACGTCCCCATGGATACCAGGTGAGTGTTACAAATCCTTATACCTCAACCTTTCAGAAACCAAGCATGAAGGTTGAGAGTCTTGAACTCTGGATGGAGAACCTGCACCCCCCCAGCCACCTTGCGCGTGGTCCGGGTACCACGCTCTCCTGGCCTAATCCGGAACAATGAGGATCATGTGGGAACCGAACCTCCGTAACCTCTGCAACACTTGAGGAATGACGGGGACTGGAGGAAATGCGTACAGCAGTGGGTATGACCAATCCACCAGGAAAGCATCTCCTAAGGCTCCTCTTGGAGGAAATTCCCTTGAGCAGAACCTCTCACATTTCCTGTTGACACTGGTTGTGAAGAGATACACTTGCGGGGTTCCCCAAAGGGTGAAGATCTCCTGATGGACTTCCTGAGCCAACTCCCACTTGTGAGAGATCGAGCTCTGCCTGCTCAGAGCCTCTGCTGCCGCATTTTCGGCTCCGGCCAGATGAACTGCCGAGATCGAAATTTCCTGCTGGATGGCCCAGAACCAGAGCTGAATTGCCTCTCTGCACAACGGAAGTGACCCTACCCGCCCTTTTTTGTTGAGGTAATGCATGGCCACTGTGTTGTCTTTCATGATCAGGAGACTCTTCCCCCGTACAGAGGGCAGAGAAGCCTGCAGGGCTAGTCTGATGGCCCTCAGCTCTAACAGATTGATGTGGAGTCTGTACTCCGACAAAGACCAACGACCGCTGGCGGTCAAGTCTTCGGCATGAGCACCCTATCCTGTGAGGGAAGCGTCCGTCACTACCGTCACCTCCGGCCAAGGTTGCCAAAACAGTTGCCCCCTCATCAGGTTCCCTTCGTTGGCCCACCACAGAAGATCCTGGGAGACCGAGAGTGGAATCTGAACGGGATCTGTCATCTTGCCAGAGAACTGCGACCACTGCATCTTGAGGACCCATTTCAGGGATCTCAAGCGCAACCTGGCCTCTGGCACCAGAAAAATGCAGGATGCCATGAGGCCGAGAAACCTTAAGAATTCGAAAGCCGGGAGACTCTGGGCATGTTGAAACTTGTCCATCATCTGCACAATGTGATGAGCCCTTACCTTGGGAGGCAAACACTTCCCCAAGGACGTGTCTAACACAGCCCTGATGTACTGGAGCTGTTGGGAAGGTGTCAGGTGAGACTTCTTGAAATGCAGGGAAAAGCCCAGCCTGTGGAGGGTGCGGCAGGTGAGTCCGAGATGATCCAGCACTTGCTCGGGAGAGTGTGCTCGGATCAACCAATCGCCCAGGTAGGGGTAGACGTGAATCCCCCCTCGCCTGAGGTACGCTGCCACCACCACCATTAGCTTGGTGAAGACCCTCGGGCAGAAGTCAATCCGAACGGCAGGACCCAAAACTGAAAGTGCGAGTCGCCAGCTGCAAACCTCAGGTACTTTCTGTGCGCGGGATGAATCGGCACATGAAAGTAAGCATCCTTGAGGTCCAGAGACACCAACCAATCCTGAAGTTGAAGGGCCTGGAGGACTTGAGAAAGAGTGACCATTTTGAACTTGTCCTTCCTGAGAAGTTTGTTCAACCAACGCAAGTCCATGATGGGTCTCAAACCCCTGTCTTTCTTTGGGATCAAAAAATAAGGGGAATACCATCCCTTGTTCCTCTCCGCTACAGGCACCAGTTCTATAGCGCCTTTCTCCAGCAGGCTCAAACTTTCCTGTGCAAGGAGCGGATCGGGAAGCTTCAAAGAGAGTTTCCCCGGTGGATTGTCGTGAGGCCGCTAAAGGAAGGTAAGGCAGTAGCCGTGGGCTATGGTATCCAGAACCCACGCATCTGAAGTAATCACATGCCATTCTTCGAGATGCTGAGACAGTCTGCCCCCAACCGGCGAACCATGGGACATGGCCTCATGACTGTTTGGAAGCGGCAGTGCCTGACGGCAAACAGTCAGCTGGCTGAGAGGCTTTGGCCCACAATTTCCCCGACCACCACGGGTAATTTTTCGCTGTCAGGACAGACCTTGATCTAAAATGTCTGTGAGATCATCCTGCACAAAGTCTTCAGGAGGACTGGAGCAGCCCAGATACTCCGAGACCCGTGCCATGAGCCTCCTGTATGAAGACACTGCAGGAGCCCCAGGCTCAGGTCTACCAAATTCCCATTCCGGGGAAGTGTCTAACCCACTGGCATCATGGGATGGTCTGCCTCAACTACTCCAACTGACTGTCTCCAGAAAAATGTGGAGCTTCAAGTTCACCATGGTCCTCAAACTCAGACCTTTCCTCCTCTTCATAACTGTCAGCCAGAGGGAGTTGAAACACAGGTCTGGTGACAGAAGATGGGCTTGAGTCCAAAACTGGCCTCACAGACTTCGCTGTAGCCTTCCTTGGAGGATCCACAATATCTTGGTACTCCAAAGACAAATTTCGAAAAAAAAGTCCCCGAAGGCTTCGACGTCGAGAGCATCGACAACCTCCACGGCGTGAGCGCCGAAGGGTTCGGCATCGACGTAGACACAGGTGGCGACAGCGACGTGGGCTGGTACGATGGTAAAGCGTTGATACCTGAGTCGGACGGACAGCGCGGACTGAGTCGACGCGGGCATCAAGCTCTCAATAGGTAGCTGCGGTCTGACTGGGGATGAGGACCTAGACCTAGAGACACGTCTCTTGCGATTTTTCGAATCCTTGTCCATACGGGACCTCGAAGGCTCCCGATGCGAGTCGCGTCGTGAACCCGAGCCCGAAGGTGTGCGAGCCATGGTACGAGACCGATCCTGGCTGGCTTTGTGAGAAGGCGCGACCGGACCCGTGCCCTGCGATGAAAAAAATTGCCAAAATGTTCTCTTTAAACGCAGCCCATTCCTCCGAAGTCAAGGACTTTGTTGGGCATGCAACCTTCCACAAGGCACCATCCTCCAAGGAGGACGGGGAAGCGACCGGTGACGGCGCTTCCTAGAGTGCCGGGACGAGGAAGAAGAATGGTGGGAACCACTCCGGCACCGAGATCCCTGGGACTCCTTCCGACGCAGAGAGTCACCCCTGGAGTCGTTGGTGGAGAGACCCCCTTGGAGATTGATTTAGATTTACGGGATGTTACAGGCTTAGAGCCCCTACCTACCTGGAGCTACCCCTTCCGCTCTCGCAAGGCCTTGGCAGTTAGCGACTGGCATTTTGAGCAGTCGTCGGTGTCGTGCGACGCGCCCAGGTACCACAACCAAATGCAGTGGGGGTCGTTGAGCGACATTTTCGACTTGCAGTCCCGGCAGGTCTTGAAGCCAGACCGCAGAGTTGGAGGGGTCGAAGAGAAAGACATCGTAATGATGAACACACGAGGCGCGCCGAGTTCTACGAAGTAACACGTTCACAGAAAAAAACAGAATTGAGGCTATGGGCGCCGTGCGTCCTATTTATAACATCCAGTCACGTCGCCCTTTATCAGAGGCCTTCGAGGGACATCGACCCGACGTCGACGCAGGACGCCTTCTGCCGAAAAAGTTTCCAAAGTGCACAGCTGTGGACATTACATGTCAAAGATGTGGAATACATAGGAGGACACAATCCTTTCGAAATGTTTGTTTTCTGTATTATTTACATAATAGGTTTATTTATTTTCTTAATTGACTGTAAAACAATGCATTTTGGAATGTGCTACTGGCTGCTACCATACCAGTCCCATACTCTCCCCCTGAACCCCCCAAGTTCCTTCATCTTTATATTTATTGTTCATGTTGAATAAAATAGTAAAATAGTAAACATAATATACTACACCCTTCTTTATTAGAGTGCTGTCTCTTGCTGGACCTCCGATTTGGTTGCACAAGACTTAGAGTCCTCTTATGATGCTGTAGTCACTCTATTCTTGGCAGACTTTCTGAGACTGTCGGGTTAACTTCCAGGACAATCTGACATTACATGATTCAGTGCTTTTTATTTAACTGTCCTCGGTCCATCCATACCCCCTTCTCTTAAGTCGTCTTTGTCATTAATCATGTTCATGTATTGCTTATTTCGTTAAACCAATAGAAAGCATTTCCTTTATATTGGATACATTTAGTGAACTGAGAATGCAGGAGCTACTGCTGTGCTACTAATATTAATTTGTGAGGCAGATTCTGTGTTCCACTAGAAGAACCAGACTCTGTTCTTGTACCAATCCATCATAAAACGAAAGATCTTGCTAATTTTTAGAAATGTAAAAGGACACAATTTGAGATGAGCTAAACTCTTAGGAGGATAATATAGCACCCAAATGTCCCTTGAAGTAGAGCTTCTTGTGCCGCAAATTTGCATTCCTCGCTTACACGCTGTGGAATCGGATCACTAATCACTTGCTCACTGGTGGGGCGGTGCTGCCGCCGACCACCACTGGTCCGGGGGCGCATCCCTCAGTTGCGCACATGACTGAAAAATAGCCCGCACACAACTATTCTTTGGCGCGCACAGCCCAGAAAAATTAGAAGGAACATTGGTAGGGACCCAGGATTGTTTCATTAAGGTGGGCTTAGCCTGCATCAATGAATAGGGCCCAATTAGCTTTAAAAAGCGTTGAACCACTCAATTAGCAGATCATCTAAGACTTCGAAAGGAGTAAGAAGGACTCATTTGGACCTGAGCTGAAGGTAGTCTACCTTACATCTTCCGCCAGTGAAGGAAGGCCGGGAGTTCCAAGAGGCAAGCAAGATCCCTTCCATAAACATCTCCCAGGGAACAGAGGGAGATACCTGACTCAGAGGACCCGTCCAGCAGCTCCAGAACTGGTATCCAGCCAACACACAGTGTGCCCTGCTACGTTCTGCCAGCAAGCTCCCTAGGTGGGAAGTGCCGGAGGGTCTCTGGACAAAGGAAAAGGCCACTGCCTGCAATCACTCTCTTGAGCTTTGGGCTGTCCGCCTTGAAAGGACGATACGAAGAAGCTAGGAGGAGTGCTACAAACGAATCATCCAGCGTCCATTTTATAAGGACATTTTCGAGATGGTCGATTCCTTGAAACTGATCGGGTCCAATGCTGACTGTTGTCACGCCGCAGTCGGAAGAGCTGTCCGAGATGCCTCGACTAGCTTTCCAGATCCGGAAACCAGCACAGAGACGACGATTCTTGGCCCGAACCGCTGTGCCGGACAACCTGCAGACATGGTACCCGGATCGGTCTCCCGCCACTAACTCTGTCTTAAGGGCTGCAGAGCACCCTGGAACCGCCTCAACGCTGTTGACCACCAAGACCTTCTTCAGCACCGGGTACATTGTGTTTTTGCGCCGCTAGTCCTTCTCCGAAGGCCCCTAGAGACAGTTACGACCCTTGGTGGTGAAACCAATAACCTTGAACAGTAAGATTGATTACTTTACCAACTACCCTCCTGTCAGTATCCAGAGTGCATCCCTTTCCTTCCTGAAACTGTCTGTCCTCAGTGTTCCTTTACAGGGTGGGTTGTATTTTGTAGCGTGCTAGAACTGTCTGTTGTAGTAATAATAAAATCAATATTTTTATACAACCTTGACTGGACAGTCCCTTTTATCATTGGGTAATAATTGTATTTTCGCTGTGTTGCAACTAACCAACGATCCACGATCTTGAGGAGATGAGCCTGCCGTTCCGTCCACGTTACCAAAACTGGACAAGACAGTCTTATAATTCACTTGTATTCCAATCTGTTTGGATCCTTTTAGGTGTTCTAGAGGTGCGGGGTTGATTGATGGTTTAGAAACCGATATTCATCCGTGGACCACTGGTGCCCCGGGAGTTGATTTGTCACAATGAGTCTCTGTCGATAAGGGCAAGGTCTCTTCTCCCCTTGGTATTTTCTCGACCCACACAGTCTTTTGCGTTCTCTTGAACTGTTGTGCTGAGTTAGCTCTCATGTCAGGCAGTCTGCCTTGCTTGTACGGTGCTGTTGTGATCCACCTTTTATCTCTGTGGGGAAGGGAAAGGGCCGTCAGGTGTGTGCGACTCTGATCAATTGCCTGACCCTTGTATTCGGACATGTCAGGTAATCGGCTCTGGTGTTAGTCCGTTGTCTTTCGTGTTGTGCTAAAGTGTTCGTGCAAGAAAAGGGGGGGCAGTGTTTTGGAATATCCTACATGGTAGGATGGGGAAAAGGTGTTTAAAGAAGGGGGATGCTGTGTCCCACTCCTACTCCCCAAGGACCGCCCATCCAGGTGAACCTCCTGCACCAGTCCACCCCCAGGAACTGGATCCAAAAACAATGGCTGTGTCCTGGCCACCTGGATGATAGATCCCCAGGGACTAGACAGGGAGACACCTTCAGGTTTCTCACACTATTGGGAAAAGTAGACTGTGTTTTATAAGGAAAGTTGAAAGTGAACAAGTTGAAGCTTGGGGAAGGGAACTGCAAGGAACTCAAACACATTGAAGGTATTTGAACTCGCTGTGAGGGCCCTGTGGAGAAGGTCTTACGAACAGCCCCGGTGAGTGAACCCATCTTTGTGACATTGAACAAACTGCACCTGGTGAGAAGACCACCTGAAACCAACTATGATTTTGCCAATTTTGTTGAACCACTATTTTTTCCTTTTCAAAAAACCTATCACATTTTTGTACAGCGAGAGGGCAAGCATAGGTTTAGACAGACTTTTATTTTGGACTATTAGACGACAACAGCGATTACAAACATCAGTTAAGGGAACCATACCTTCAGAATTATGGCCAGTCAGGCATTCCACCAGCTCAGGAACGGTAGCAAATAAAGGTTTGAAAACAAATACTTTAAAGTCTGTGTCTCTCATGATACCATGCCTGCTTCACAGGAGACACACATATACAGGGGTCTTCAGGGAAATGTGTTTGGGATAGTTGGGGAACAAGGCGAATACACAAATCTGTATACTGTGGGTCCCCTCAGTTGGGGTTTGTGTAGGTCGCAGGAACCTGCGGTGGCGAGAAACTCTGAGATCTGTAAAGCTGGTTGATCAAGTATGAAGGCTTTGGAAGGCAGCTAATTGCTTTCGGGCAGCTGCGACAACATCAAATGCTCAGTTGTGGCTAGGCAAGGGTTTTGCAAGTTGGTGCAATTTTGGAGAGGAGATGTAATCTTTTTAAGTACATGGGAATCTGTTATTCAGTGTCCAAGTAAGACGGCCATCTGGTAGGGTCAATTTGAGTCCAGGTAATGAACCTGGTGCAAAGGGTGCTTAATGGCAGAGTGGACCAATCATAGATGGGTTTCGATCAGGTTCTCAGGAATTACGAGGATGTGGCCAGAGGCCATGCATACTGAAATTGAATTAGTTCGAGATTAATGTGAAATGAGGATGCCAGCAAGTCTGGGCAGAAAAGATGCTTATCGTCAGTTCTTGTTTGTTTCTCTCCCTCCTCGTATTGGAAGTCATATGCATCATGACCGGGGTTCGATGTCCCCGAACAGATGGAATCTGTAATAAATTAGGATTGTTGTGCATGAATATGTAACCATGTGATGATGCCATGACCTACTATGGAAAGATCCCGAAAAGGGGTGTGCTGTAAATATGAGATAATGCAAATGTATGTGAAAAGGGGATGGTGGTTAAAAGAATGTATCCAATGAGAGTATGGGTATGATATGATATGGCATTTATAATGCGCCTATACACAAGTGTTTCAAGGCGCAACGAGGCAAGGGAGGGGAAACGGAGGCAAGACAGACAAAGATCCTATTAGGCTGGGTGACATTGAGATCGCGCAAGTTCAGGGGAGGGTAAAAGTGCGGGGGGAAAGTGGAGGGGGCAGTGCAGTACATAGGATAACAGTAAAATAAATAAAGACAAATCAAAGTGCGGCCAGCTGGTAGCAAGTGGAAGAGTAAGTGCAGACATCAGGGGTCAAGTGCTAGTAGGGGCTGTAGGAATACAGAAACAGTCCCTGAGTGCAAGGGTAGCCAGGGGGGCAGCGCAGGTGTGCAACTGGCGGGGAGGGTACCTGGGCCCGAGATCAGAGGGTAGCCAGTGCAGTTTCAGATTCAGCCAGGCGATCAGCACGGGAGAGGAGGAGAGACAGCAGAAGCAAAGAGGAAGGTCTTGAGGTGCTTCCGGAACCGGAGATGGTTCTCCTCAAGTTTCAGAGAGGCAGGGAGGCTGTTCCAGAGGAAGGCCAAAGCAGAAGAAAGATCTACTACCAACTCGCTGCTTGCAGAAGCGACTGACCCTGGGGGAGTTGGAGGCAGATGAGCAAAGCGCTCGAGAAGGAAGATATTTAGGAGGAGAGAGTTGAAGGTATTGTGGTCCCAGGCCCCAGAAGGCCCTGTGGACAATGCAGAGGGTTTTGAACTTAATTCTTGCCGCCACTGGCAGCCAGTGAAGAGATTTCAGGCCTGGAGAGATACGATCACTGGACTTGAGGCCAAGGACAAGTCTTGCAGTCCTGTTTTGGATGAGTTGCAGAGGGTGGAGAGTAGATGCAGACAGATTTACAAAGGGGATGTTGCAGTAGTCCAGCCTAGAGAGAACCAGAGCTCTAGAGACAGTGAGCTTCTGGAGGAAGGAAAGGAATGATGCCTCTGAGGAGGTGCAGCTTGTAATGTGACTTCTTAGAGACATCAGAGATGTGAGGAGAGAAGGAGAGACTGGAGCCGAAGATGACCCTGAGGTTTTTAGCCTCACAGGTGGTAGCAGGAAGAGGGCCAAGAGAGGCCGGCCAGAGAGTGACAGGAAAGGAGGGAGCAGGTGAGCTGATGAGGAAAATCTCGGTCTTACTGCCATTAAGGCAGAGATCATTAGCGGCACACCACTCCTAGATGGCGGACAGACTGTCAGAGTTGAGAGAAGGAGAAGAGGTGGCGGAAGTGAGCCTGAAAATGAGCTGAGTGTAATCCGCATAGCACTAAAAGTTGGGGCAGAGAGCGGCAATGCGGTGAGCATGAAGTGCCAGGTACTGGTTGAGCAGCCAGGGAGAGAAATAGAGGAGAGGAAGCACCAAAGTGGGACCTGAGAGGGTCGATCGGAGAAGAAGGTGGTCAGCCAAGCCAAAGCCTGATCGGGTGATACCTAGGTTATCACAGGGACGGTTGAGCAGGATTGCATGGTTGACCATGTCAAAGGCCGAAGAGAGATCAAGTAAGAAGAGGACACAGGGGGTGTTTGAATCAAGGTTGGAGAGCAGGTCTTCACAGATTTTCAGGAGACCAGTTTCCGTGCTACTGGCAGCCCTGAAGCAAGACTGATGGTCATGGAGACAACCAACAGATTCAGTGTGAAGATTAAGCTGGGAGATGGCCAGCTTTTCCAGGAGTTTGCCCAGGAAAGGAGTGATGAATATTGGATGATAGTTAGCCGGGCAGAAAAGGTCAGCAGAGTGTTTCTTAAGAAGAGGGTGCACAAGGGAGTGCTTCAGGGGGAGGGGAAGACTCCAGTGGCGAAGGAGTGATTTTGCAGAAATCAGCCAGAGCAGGAGCCAGGATTCAATGTGGTCCTTGATGGTTATGGAGGAACAGGGGTGACCTGTTTTGACGAGACTTTCATAGATCAGACTTGTCTAGAAACCTTGTCAGAGGAGAACAGGGGAAAAGCAGAGAAAGAGGGAGGAGAGGTGGCTGAAGAAGGGCCAGAGGAAGAGCAGGGAGTAGAGGGAGGAGGGGGAGAGGAAAAGAGAGGACAGGATGTCCTGAGTTTTAGAGATGAAATGAGAGGCCAGGGATGTGCAGAGGGCTTTGGAGGGGACAGGAGAGGTAGAGACTGCAGCAGAATTGGCCAGCACCTTGTAGAGTTCGGCCGAGTTGTTAGATGCCGCTGAGATGTGGGCTCTCTTCTTGGTGCGGACAGAGAGCCGATATTGCCTTTGGAGCAGGCGGCAGGCCAATTTGTCAGAGGTTGTACCGGAAGCACGCCATTTCCTCTCAGCCACCCTGCACTTGCGTTTAAGGGTCTGAGTCGTACCAAGAGTTGCACTCGGCTTTGGGTTTGAAGCGGATCTTCATGACAGGGACAAGAACATCGAGAGTATCAGATGTCGCAGAGTGGAGCATGGAGAGGGTTGTGTCAGGGTGTGAGTCAGCCAACGGGGGGAGGGAGGAGAAAGTGGCGGCGAAAGCCTCAACTGACGCACACTTCATGGGTCAGATAACCAAGAAGGTAGGTGGCAGTGTTGGAGTTGGCTTGGCCTGAGGGGTAGAGAGGGTGAGATGGGAGGAAAGGAGAAAGTGATCGCTCCAGGAGAGAGGAGTTGTGAGAGGGATAGAGAGGGGAAGGTCTGAAGAGATCAGAACATCCAGAGTGTGCCCTGCCGAGTGAGTCGGACCAGAGGGAAGAAGAGAGAGTTGCAGAGGTCACGAAAGAGTCCAGTGGAAGGACAGGAAGCATCCAGGTGGATGTTGAAGTCTCCAAGAAGGAAGAGTTGAGTGGTCCGGAAGAGGAGAGGTGCGCCCACTCAGAGAGGAAGGAGGCGATCTGACCAGGCGGCAGATAGATGATAGCCACAGTAAGGCAATGGCCAGGAGAAAGAGAGCCTGCAGACGAGGCATTCGAAAGAGGAGTAGGCCTGCGTAGGGATAACAGAGGCAGGAATCCACTCAGGGAAGATCAGGGCTACACCCCCTCCAGAACGGTTGGATCTGGGCGCGGAGAGGATCTTGTAGCCATCATGGAGGAGTGTCAAGCTTGTGACAGCGCTGGCTCTGAACCATGTCACTGTGAGACTGAGGGCAAGTTCCTCCAGGAGGCAGCAGATGACAGAGGAGTGTTTGACAGCTGAGCCAGAGTTTAGAGTGGTAATATGAAGAAGGTTGCCGTCCTTGAAAGACTTCCGGGGAGGGGTACAAGTCAGAAGTACACCCTGCAAAGGTGTAGAAGCAGCCCGAGGCGGGGCAGAAGAGGAAGGAGGCGAGGGCAAGGTATTAGTATTTTTTTTATTTTAATTTTTCTTTTAAAACATTTTTTTACAGTTGTAGAGCACACTGCAGCCCAAAGGCATCGAGGCGCTATTACATGAAAGTGAACGCAGGCAAGATTGTGCATACATAGAAGACATGAGGTACTTAGCCAAGGAGGAGACAGCAGGGGGAGGCAAGGAAGCCGTAGAGGGAAGAGAGGGGACATCAGGAGAAGAAAGGAAATTAACTAGATACGGGAAGCGTCTATCAAAGATGAAAAATTTGGCTAGAGGGCCTTGTACCAAGACGGTACCAATCAGGTAAATATTAATGATGACCTTAGAGGAGTGGAAGGAGGACAGGAGGGCCTCCCAACGGGTGCCACCATTAATGGGAGAGAGCACAGAGTACATACGTAGAGTCCATAGGTCTGGCGAGGGAACGACAGAGGATGTCGGTGAAAGTTTGCCTGGGGGAGGCACTGGTATAGGTGTCAGCGATAGGGAGGCCTGGGTTGGAGACCAGGATGTCCTTTTTAAACTTCTTCCTAATGGATTTAGTGAGGAGAGCAGGAGAGTCGATAGAGAAGCAGTTAGAAAAGATAGGAGAGACAGAGAGCACCATAGAGCAGGTGGGGAGAGGAAAGAAGAGGAGGGTAGTGGGAAGGGGTAGGGGAGAACACTAGGGAAGGACTGTAACGCTCACCTGATTCCCATAGAGGCGCCGGTCTTGACTGGGCGTATACCGTATCTTCAAAGGTGATATGTAACACACGGCTGGCTCTTTGGGCTGGACCTCTGTGCACTGTATGTTTGACTCGAAGGGTAAGATGTCTGCAGATAGAAAATATGGGATTAAGGAACTGGGTTATTGAATGTCTCTCTCTTCTTCCCTTTCTCTTCTCCTGTAGAACCCCAAAGGTTAACGCTCTCACCTTAGGTAAGTGAACGCCGTGCTCTCCATCTGCCTCGGGGCAGGGTGCTGTAACCAGTTTCTTCACTGGATAAGGGGAGCAGGCCTCTTGACTTCAGAGGACTGCTGTCCGTCGTTTACTGCACGAACGGTAAGTTTCGAGTAATTCTAATGTCTTTAAAGTCTTTAGTAATGATGTTTCTTGTTTTGCAGGGTTCCGGCGATGGCGGATGACGGGCTGAAGTGAGTTGAAGATGGAGCCCGTGTGATGAATAGAAGCACCTGGAAGCACGTAAGTAAGCGCTTGTTGCCTGCTTCACGATGCGCTCTAACTGTCTTTTTATTTTGCAGGTACAAGTTCGGAGCGGCTGCAGGGTGCCGGAATACCCACTGGGTTAGATGTGGAAAGGAGTAATGGCACGTGAGTATTAAAGTTCCCCAATGTCTTTAAATGCACCTTGTTTTGTCTTTCAGATGCGGGATGCAGCGCCGAAGGCCTCCGGAGCGTGCGAAGAGTTGGTAAGCTTTTGTCTTTCAGATGCCGGAATGCAGTGTGAAGACCTCCGGAGCGCACGAAGAGTAGGTAAGCCTTTGTCTTTCAGATGCCGGAATGCAGCGCGAGGCGTTGGTGACAGCCGATGGACCAGGTAAGTGAAGAGCTGTCACTGAAGACCGTAATGCTAACCTGTTCTTTCTTGTCTTTATAGGTGTTGCTGAAGACTGGATTCAGGATGGTAAGCCTTTTTCCTTAGGCCCAGGATCAGATGCAGAAGACACAATGAGCGTTCTGCTGCAGAGGATGCAGAATAACGCAAAGCAAGATTCATCCATCGGGTGTGGTTTAAATAGCCTCCTGTAGTGCTTAGGTGTCTCCTTCCACAGCCACGCCTAGGTAAGGAAAGAGTTCCTGCTTTCCAGAAGAGTTCCAGTGTTCTGAATCTAGGGAGTGGCTCCTGCCCCACCCAACAGGAAAAGTAGTTCCAAACAGAAGAGGATCAGAGGCTCAACTGGCAGGCAAGTAAGCAGCATGGTCTGCTGCAGGTAAGTCCACCCAAGCATTATGAGCCCGGCGCTTCCAGCGCTGGGACTGGGCATATTTATGAGCCTGGTGCCACTGGTGCCAGGACTGGGTCCAAAAGGTCCCAATTGGGACTGGTTGGAACTCGGAACCTGGGTTATGGATCTGCTTCCAAGGGAGTTGGGAAAACCCTGACCTTTTGGAAGCAGAGATCATGACAGTACCCCCCCTCAAGGCCCCTCCCAAACCGGGCTTCTCCGGGGGTTTTGGCTTGTCAGGAAATGTTCGGTGAAATCTTTTGATTAGGCGAGGAGCGTGGACATATTCAGCAGGTTCCCAGGATCTCTCTTGGGGGCCGTAGCCTTTCCAGTCAATTAGGTAAAATAGTTTAGATTTGGAGATCTTGGAGTCCAGAATGCTTTTGACTTCAAACTTGAGTTCTCCATCAACTAGGATAGGTTTTGGAGATTTAGTTAGTCGGGTTTGAGGTTGCACGGGTTTTAATAGAGAGACGTGGAAGACCGGATGCATCTTCATGTGCGGGGGCAAGTCCAACTTGACCGCTACTGGGTTTACTATGGTAGTGATGGAATAGGGACCAAGGTATCTTGGGTTGAATGTGCGTGGCCCTTTTAGAGGTAGATATTTGGTGGATAACCAGACTTGATCCCCTACTTGATATTGAGGGGCTTCCTTCCGATGTTGATCTGCTCCTTTCTTGTATTGTTCTTTAGCCCTTTGAAGGTGAGAAACAGCTTCCTTAAAGGCTTGGGTGATTGTAGAATGCAGGTAGTCTACAGCTGGTGTTTCAAGATCTTGGAGGGGATCCAACTCCGAGGTTCGAGGGTGACTGCCGTACAAAAGAAAAAACGGGGTTTTCCCAGTTCCCGAATGGACAGAGTTATTTTAGGCATATTCGGCTATCCAAAGGATGTCTTTCCAAGTTTTTTCAGTTTGTTGCAGCATGCAGCGTAAATACTGTTCCAGAGTTTGATTGGTCCTCTCGGTTTGTCCGTCGGTCTGAGGGTGGTGACTGGTCGATAGTCTCACATCAATTTGAGCCGACCGACAGCAACTTCGCCAAAAATGAGAAATAAATTGACTACCTTGATCCGAAATTAGAACCGAAGGAAAACCGTGCAGTCGGACGATGTTTTCGAGAAATTCTCGGGCCAGAGTTGCTGCTGTTGGCAAGCCTTTGAGCGGAATGAAATGCGCCATCTTGGAGAATAAGTCCACGATTACTAGAATCGTATTGTATCCGGAGCATGGAGGTAGATCGGTGATGAAGTCCATAGAAAGCGTATGCCAAGGGCGAGGTGGGATGTCAATAGGGTGTAAGAGGCCTGCTGGTCTTTCCTTTTGACTCTTGTTTTGGGCGCATACTCCACAGGACATTATAAAGTCTCTGATATCTTTTTTCCAAGACGGCCACCAGAAGTAGCGCTTGATCTTTTCTGATGTCTTGGCCATACCAGGATGTCCTTCCATTAAAGAATCGTGATAACAAGAGATTACTTTTTTCTGTAAATCTGTGCTGGGTAGGTATAATCGTTCTTGGAAATACAATAAGTTGTCCTTTACTGCAAAGTCCTTTCCCTGCAGAGGCCAATTCTGTATGTCTGCTGGAGTTACAAGTTGCCTGGCTTTATCCTTAACTTCCTCTATGGATTCTGTGGCGATTACACCCAGAATTCTTTGTTCGGGAATGATTGGTACAGGTTTAGGGTTGATCAAGTGTTCTTCCACTCCAATCCGTGAAAGGGCATCAGCTTTACCGTTCTTTGTACCAGGTCGATAGGTAATTATGAAGTCAAACTCGGCAAAGAATAATGCCCAACGGAGTTGTCTAGAGGATTGGGCTTTTGCGGTTTTCAAATATTGCAGGTTTCGGTGATCCGTAATCACAGTAACGGTGTGTCGGACCCCCAGCAGATAATGCCGCCAAGCCTTAAAGGCAGACTTGATAGCCAGAAGTTCCTTGTCAGTAATCGTGTAATTGATTTCAGGAGGCGAGAATTTGCGGGACCAAAATGCCACGGGATGCAACTGATTGGTTACCGGGTCCTTTTGTGATAGAACTGCCCCCATGGCAAGGCTTGAAGCATCAGTTTCCACGATGTAGGGGAGTTCGGGGCGAGGGTGTTTTAAGATTGGTGCAGAGATAAATTTAGTCTTCAAATCCTGGAAAGCTTGTTCCGCCTCGGTAGACCATTCAAAACGTTTGTTTTTCTTTAACAAGGCAGTGATGGGCTGGACTATTCGAGAGAATTCGGGGATAAACCTGCAGTAAAAGTTAGCGAAGCCTAACATGCTTTGCACACCTTTTACGGAGGATGGTGATGGCCATTTGAGAACTGCATCGACCTTTGAATCCATACGCACTCCGCCAGGTGATAATATGAATCCCAAGAATTCAACTTCAGTCACGTTGAAAACACATTTTTCCAGCTTAGCGAAAAGTTTGTGTTGACGCAATCTTTCGAGGACCATTTTCACGTGTTTCCGATGTTCAGATTCCGATGACGAATAAACGAGGATGTCGTCAATGTAAACAACAACACACACATCTATGAGCTCTCTGAGGACATCGTTCATAAAATATTGAAAGGCGGCCGGGGCATTGCAAAGTCCGAAGGGCATGACCTGATATTCAAATAGCCCATACTTGGTGCGGAAGGCCGTCTTCCATTCATCGCCCTCTTTTACTCGTACCAATTGGTAAGCTCCTCTAAGATCCAGCTTTGTATATATGCATGCTTTTCTGACTTGGTCCAGGAGTTCAGGGATCAAAGGTAACGGATATCTATTCTTAACGGTGATCTGGTTCAGGGAGCGATAATCTATACAAGTTCTAAGGTCTCCTTCCTTTTTTGGAACGAAGAACAAAGCTGAAGAAGCAGGGGACTTGGAAGGACGAATAAACCCATTTGCCAGGTATTGATCCAGGTATTGTCGAAGGTGAAGGTTCTCAGGCTCAGTGAGGGCATACATTCTACTACAAGGAGGAGTAGATCCAGGTATCAGGTCTATCTGGCAGTCATAAGACCTATGAGGAGGTAGAGAGTTAGCCTGATCCTTCCGGAAAACATCTTGGTATTCTAGGTATTCGGGAGGTAACTGGGGAGTCTCTGAAGAAATTGCTGCCAGTGCAACACCAGGTGGAGGGTGACAAGTAGAGACACATTCTGGAAACTGGACCGTTCTTGCTCGCCAATCGATCAGAGGATTGTGTTTCTCTAACCAAGGTATTCCTAGAATAATCTGAAACTGAGGGGCCTTGATCACATCGAACACGATCTTCTCATGGTGTCCATCTTGACTTACTAGCGTCACCTCTTGAGTGGTATGCGTTACTGGCCCGGAGGCTATCTCCGTACCATCCACCGTAGTAATGACGTCCTTTACAGCCTTGGGACAAAGAGTTAGATTCATCCTCAAAACCATTTCATGATCCACATAATTGCCGATGGCACCGCTGTCGACGTAAGCTTCAATTGCATGTAATCGATCAGGATTATCAGGGCTAATGAGGACCATAGGTATCACGAAATGCGAGGTCACGGAACTGGTTTTCACGCTCGGCAAGAAGACCTCTATTCTTGTCGGGCTAGGTCGTTTCCCTGCTCAGAGTTTGTAACTTTGGTAACTGCCGCTTCTACTGCCTTCTTGGCAGGTTTCACCGGACAGTCTCGAAGAAAGTGCCCTGAGTTTCCGCAAAAGAGGCATAATTGCAACTGTTTTCTCCTTTCCCGCTCCTTTTGTGTTAGAGGACCTTTCAGACCCCCTATTTGCATGGGTTCCCCGGAGTCTACTCCTTTGGAAGGAGTTGGCGGTTTGGAAAATACTCGCGCATCAAACTTGGAACGATCAGCCTTCCTGTTCTGCAGTCTGTGATCTATTTGAACGACTAAGTCTATATAGTCCGAACAATCTTGTGGGGGATTCACTACTTGGGCTAACACATCTTTGAGCTCTCCACGTAGACCTCTATAAAACAGCGTAATCCTTTTGTCCTCAGGCCATTGAGTTTCCACTATCAGTCTGTTGAAAGACGCAATATAAGCCAAAAGGTCTTGATTACCCTTGTCTCAACGAAAGAAGCTCATTGTCCAAGGCCTGCCCCTGTGAATGTCTTGCGAGCAGTTTTACCATACTGAGCTGAAAAGCTTGAAAATCATGGAGGACCGGATCATCTTGATTTACTAGAGGGATCGACCAGTCTGCCGCATTGCCACTAAGGTACGAAAGCACGAAAGCTACTTTAGCTTGATCAGTTGGAAAGGCTGCTGGCCGGCATAAGAAATGCAACCGGCACTGATTGATAAATACTGCAAACCTCTTTGGGTCACCAGAAAATCATTCGGGTGGAGCCAGAGGTACATTCCCAGGTAGGTTGATCTGCACTGGATTCATAGAGGATGTTGAAGGAAGATTTCCCCCAGATGCGGGTAACGGGGTCTGTCCGGCTTGTGACTGTAGCAATTGTCTAGCGAGATCATCTGTTCGCTCCTTGGAAATAATCAGTTCCCTTCTTAGAGCGTTCGTTTCCTGACGGGCTGCATGCACTTCTGCCCTTAGTTCCCCAAGTAACTGGGCTAGCTGGTCGGTATCCGAGGTTTCCATAGCGCCTGGACGGGAGTTTTGTGGTAGGCTTTGCGTTCTGTAACGCTCACCTGATTCCCGTAGAGGCGCCGGTCTTGACTGGGCGTATACCGTATCTTCAAAGGTGATGTGTAACACACGGCTGGCTCTTTGGGATGGACCTCTGTGCACTGTACGTCTGACTCGAAGGGTAAGATGTCTGCAGATAGAAAATATGGGATTAAGGAACTGGGTTATTGAATGTCTCTCTCTTCTTCCCTTTCTCTTCTCCTGTAGAACCCCAAAGGTTAACGCTCTCACCTTAGGTAAGTGAACGCCGTGCTCTCCATCTGCCTCGGGGCAGGGTGCTGTAACCGGTTTCTTCACTGGATAAGGGGAGCAGGCCTCTTGACTTCAGAGGACTGCTGTCCATCGTTTACTGCACGAACGGTAAGTTTCGAGTAATTCTAATGTCTTTAAAGTCTTTAGTAATGATGTTTCTTGTTTTGCAGGGTTCCGGCGATGGCGGATGACGGGCTGAAGTGAGTTGAAGATGGAGCCCGTGTGATGAATAGAAGCACCTGGAAGCACGTAAGTAAGCGCTTGTTGCCTGCTTCACGATGCGCTCTAACTGTCTTTTTATTTTGCAGGTACAAGTTCGGAGCGGCTGCAGGGTGCCGGAATACCCACTGGGTTAGATGTGGAAAGGAGTAATGGCACGTGAGTATTAAAGTTCCCCAATGTCTTTAAACGCACCTTGTTTTGTCTTTCAGATGCCGGAATGCAGTGTGAAGACCTCCGGAGCGCACGAAGAGTAGGTAAGCCTTTGTCTTTCAGATGCCGGAATGCAGCGCGAGGCGTTGGTGACAGCCGATGGACCAGGTAAGTGAAGAGCTGTCACTGAAGACCGTAATGCTAACCTGTTCTTTCTTGTCTTTGTAGGTGTTGCTGAAGACTGGATTCAGGATGGTAAGCCTTTTTCCTTAGGCCCAGGATCAGATGCAGAAGACACGATGAGCGTTCTGCTGCAGAGGATGCAGAATAACGCAAAGCAAGATTCATCCATCGGGTGTGGTTTAAATAGCCTCCTGTAGTGCTTAGGTGTCTCCTTCCACAGCCACGCCTAGGTAAGAAGAGAGTTCCTGCTTTCCAGAAGAGGTCCAGTGTTCTGAATCTAGGGAGTGGCTCCTGCCCCACCCAACAGGAAAAGTAGTTCCAAACAGAAGAGGATCAGAGGCTCAACTGGCAGGCAAGTAAGCAGCATGGTCTGCTGCAGGTAAGTCCACCCAAGCATTATGAGCCCGGCGCTTCCAGCGCTGGGACTGGGCATATTTATGAGCCTGGTGCCACTGGCGCCAGGACTGGGTCCAAAAGGTCCCAATTGGGACTGGTTGGCACTCGGAACCTGGGTTATGGATCTGCTTCCAAGGGAGTTGGGAAAACCCTGACCTTTTGGAAGCAGAGATCATGACAAGGACACAGGGCAGGGTGCAAGCAGACGAGACAGAGAGACGCGACAAGTCGACAATTGTACAAGACGACAGGCACTTAAAATATTGGTAGAAAGGTTCGCTAGATGAGTGCTTTGCTAGGAGGCAAAGCCACAGAACGGTGCTACTTTCACAATGCAATTTTAAAAGCAGGAGAAAACACACCTAAGTTTGAGAGTCCTGAATGGTGGTGGAAAAGGCCTAGGTGTCACAGTGCAATTTTAAATATTTCACAATGCAATTTTAAAAACAGGAGAAAACACACCCAAGTTTGAGAGTCTGCTATATGGACAGGTTTGCAGGGTAGAGTGAGGTTCAATACCTAAACCGGGCTACTCCTACCTTCCTTAGTCGCTGCTGGTTGATGGCTGGCCACTGGCTTCCCCCTGCTGACACCTGCAGACACGATATGGATTCGCCTCTGTGGGAGCCGCCCTTTGCCTGGCGCCCTTAGCCACAGGATGTGCACGGGCAGATGGCTGCACTGGAAGGGTCAGTGATGATCAGCAGAACCACCAATCGGGGAAGGAGGACTAGCTGGGAGGAGGAAGGGAGCAAGAACCAGGAAATGGATGCCGGGGAGGGAGGGAGAGAGGCAAACTGTGCTGGAGCGCTGCAGAGCAGGTGAAAAATAAACAGATTATGGCCCAGGAGGGTCGCAGTAGCACATCTCACCTGATTCACAATGCCAAAGTGAGTGTACTGAGGGGGATTAGATTTGCTTGTATAGGGTTGACCTATCATATTGGGGGATGAATTTGGAATGAAGTATGTGGGAGAGTGCTAACTGTTGCAAAATGTAAATATGTGAAACAATTGTGTGGTTCGAGGAGCATCAGGCTAGTTCCTCTCTAAAGCGTCGTCTAGCCCCTCCTGGCCGTTTCTACAATAAACTTGTTTTACGGACAAACGTGCACTTGCTTCTTAAGAGGTGGACCTGTCTTGGGGAAAGGAGATCAGAGGTGCACCCCCACATTTGGGGACACCAATGTGATGTCCAGGCTTTCCGAGGCGTGGGGGTTTTCTGTAGGCACAAATTGGCTGCAGCGCTTTTCTGCGGGGACCAGTCTTTCGTGACCGATAAAAAGGAGGGGTCTAACGGCACCATATTGGTTAAAGGCATGGTCACATTGTGCAGGGTGAATTGAAGGAGCATCGCTTCAGAGACCAGTTAACATGGCTGCATTTTGGCGAGTAAAGCAAGAGGGTAATCGGGGAAATAAAGAGGGTTTTTTCTTTGATTTGGGGTTTTCTGTTAACGTTAAAATAGGCGTGTATGTGTGGAGTCAGACGAGGTTGGGTACGTTGAAAGTGTGAATGTTTTGGAGGAGCGAATAAACTGTTTGGTGTTGTAAGTCTTTCCATAAATGCTTTTCTAGTGTGTTATTTTAAGAGGGGTGAGGTGGCATCTTAACCGTATGTCCTTTGTGGAGTGTGCCCCGATACCCTTCGGTTGCTTGTCTGGTTGGCTGAAGCCCTCACCTAGGGGTGAGGTGACATCTTTATGGTAAGTCGACCTGTAGGTACCTTTATGGAGTATACCCTTGGCACCCTTCATTTTGCTGGTTTATACGGTGTGGGAAAATGGAGGGTATTCTCCCTTCTATTCCCCATGGATCCTCTGCGCAGGTGGCCATTGCTTTTGGATCCTGACCCTGGGGGTGGACAAGCGAGGGAGGATCACCTGGGTGGATGGCCTGAGGGGACTGGGATGCCCTTGGGAGGGACATGGTATCCCCCTTTTTCTACTAATGACCAACCCAACCCTTCCCCCATCTCAATGGGGTATTATACATCAATTATCCCACCCCGACTTCCTCATACATGACTACAAAAAGTACTGAGACAAGGAAGAGGCAACTGGGAGTAATGAAGACTAGTTGTTTTCACCACTTAGGTACTGGGACGAGGAAGAGGCTTGCTGAGAGCAGTAGAGGTCAGGTATCCCCCCTTAATGATTGTCCGGCAGGGCTATTTGTGAACTCACACCTGCAGCTTGTTAAAGGACTGCAGGTGTATTGAAGGACCCCACCAAATGAGAGAGGAGGTGGTGACGGGAACAGTGGTGGTGAAATTGAAACAGCAGAGAGGCTAATAACACCAGCGAGGGGCTGTTTGTGTGCAACATGCTTATGGTTCAGGAAGAGTTGCTTGGGAGCTGGGACTCTGTGGAACCAAAAGAGGCGCGACAGGTGAGCCATGCCGGAAGGCTACCCCTTTTTCTATTGCTCAGGTGCTCGTTCTCCTGGGGCCAGAAGCCAACCCAGGAGTGCATGAGGAGCAGGAGTTAGAGCCCTGAAGCAAACACCAGAAGGCCAGAAGATCTGCGCTGCTGGAACTTGCAATAAACAAACAGGGAGTTTCTAAGCAATCAGAAACCCAGGATGCGAGTGTTTGATCGTATGCACAAGAATATTTTGTATCGGAGTGGTCACGTGAATGGGGAGACATGTTTTTCAAAGGTCTCCGATTCGAATCCTTGCAAACCAGCGAACAATACGACTAGTTAACTCTGGAACAAGAGTGAATACTTTGTTACGAATGGTCGTGTGCAGGTGAAAACATGTTTTTCAAAGGCTCTGCACGTGGGGTATATTTAAAAGCAAACTTCGATGATATATTAAAATGAAGCTAATTGAAAATAGTAAGTTACTTACATGCCAATGTTTAAACAATGTAGCTGCACTTTTATTAATATTGCACTGAAAGAAACCCATTACTTATGAAGATGCTAAAAGAAATGAAGCTTTTCTACATAACTAAATACACTGTGTGCCAATTCTTAAAGTGAATAAAATGTACATTGCAAGCACCATTCACGTATATCATATATTGCTTCTACAGAACAATTAAGTGTTCCTTTAAAGAAACCAATGATTAATGAACTCTAAAGTGAATATAACTTCCACAAGGCTAGCAAATACAATGTGCATTTCAACTCCAAGTGAATGGAACTTTGGGAAATGAACTTTAAAAGGTGAATTTAACTGAACTGCCATTTTCAACTAAACATGTTGTGGTGTAAAGACCAGCATTATGCAGAGGGTGTAAGTGTGGCACAGAACATTAGGAAAATTGGGAAACACCATCATATTAAAGCCTCACAGAAGAACAAGTTACTTTCTTAACTGGTAACGTTCTTTCGATGGGATGTTCCGACGATGTATTCCATATCTATGACAGGTAATCACCACAGCTGTGCTGCTTTGGAAAATTTTCGGCGACTGCGTCCTATGTCGAGGATGTCGATACGCTGTCCTCGAGGGCCTCTGTCGAGCCGATGTCACCGGATGTTACAAGTAGGACGCACGACGCCCGTAGCCTCAGTTGTAGTTTTTTCCCCAGAACGTGTGGCACTAATCTTCTGCCAGTACGACCACAGAAAACCTTGCGGAAACATAAGCTACAATAGCATAAGAAATTCTGTAGCGGGGCAGGCTGGGAGGGTACAGTATGGAATCTGTCGTCTGAACATCCCATCGAAAGAACGTTACCAGGTAAGAAAGTAATTTTTTCTTCAAGGGGATTGGTTCCTCCGACGTATTCTATAACTATGACAGACTCCCAAAGCAGTACCAATGAATGGAGGAGGGAAAATAATTTAGAAATTTAGAATGCCCAATTAAATTGCAGAAAAGAGGATCGCTTTGACAAAGGCCAGATCCTGCCCATGGATAGAATCTAGGGAGTAGTGTTTTACAAAAGTATGGACCGAAGCCCATGTGGCTGAATCACAAATGTTACGAATGGGAACACCCCTCTGCAGGGCAGTAGAGGCAGCCACACCCCCAGTAGAATGGGCCCGTAAGCCTACCGGAGGGTCCTTACCCGCCAAGCGGTAACATTCGGAAATTGCCAAGATAATCCATCTAGACAAAGTCTGTCTAGTAACAGCATGTCCCAAACGCCTTCCAGCGTATCCTATAAAGAGCTGATTGTCCACTCTGACCCGGGACATGCGCGAGATGTAGAAACTTAAAGCGCTACTAGGATCCAACCTATGGAGCCTCTCCTCTTCCTTACCAGGATGCGGAGGAGGATAGAATGCCGGAAGAATTACCTTCTGGCTTAAATTAAATTCCGAGACAACTTTCGGAAGAAAGGAAAGACGAACCCTAAGGACAACCCTGTCCTTATGAAACACTGTGAAGGGTGGCTTAACATAAAGTGCCTGCAACTCACTCACTCTGCGAGCGGAAGTAACTGCAACTAAAAATACAGTTTTAAGGGTTAACAGTCTCAAAGGACAAGAATGTAAAGGCTCAAATGGAGCACCCATTAGGAATTTTAGAACCAGTTTCAAATCCCAACCAGGCACCTGGAAAGGTGACAGTGGAAACACATTAGTGAGCCCTTTCAGAAACTGAGAAATTAAAGGAATTTTAAAATAAGAACACTCCTCAGACGAGCGCTTAAATATGGACTGCGCCGCCAGATAACCTTTAATGGTACCCACTTGCAGGCCCTTGTGGGCCAAGGAAAGCAAAAAAGACAGAACCACAGGAATGTCACATGAAAAAGGATCCACATTCTGAACCCTGCACTAGTCGCAGAACTTTCTCCAACGGCAACGGTACAGGGACTTTGTTGCAGGCCGTCTGACAGAAAGCAACACCTCCATCATGTCTTCAGGGAGGTCCCAATCCTTATACCTCAACCTTTCAGAAGCCAAGCGTGAAGGTTGAGAGATCGGACCTCTGGATGGAGAACCTGACCCCCCCCCCCCTCCCGTGAGAGCAGATCGTCTCGGTAGGGAAGACGGCGTGGAGGGCAGATGGAGAGCCAAGAAGGTCCGGGTACCACGTTCTCCGGGCCCATGCCGGAGCAATGAGGATCTACCGGGAACCGAACCTCTGTAACCCCCCGCAGCACTTGTGGAATGATGAGGACTGGAGGAAACGCGTACAGCAGTGGAAAAGACCACTCCACCACAAACGCGTCCCCTAAGGCTCCCCTTGGAGGAAATTCCCGCAAGCAGAACCTTTCGCACTTCCGGCTGACACTGGTGGTGAAGAGATCCACTTGTGGGGTCCCCCAAAGGGTGAAGATCTCCAGGAGAATCTCCTGAGCCAGCTCCCACTCTTGAGAGATTGTGCTCTGCCTGCTCAGAGCTTCCGCCGTCTCGTTTTCGTCTCCGGCCAGATGAACTGCCAAGATCGAAGTTTTCTGCTGGATGGCCCAGAACCAGAGCTGCATCACCTCTCTGCACAGAGGAAGTGACCCTGCCACCCCTTTTTGTTGAGGTAGTGCATGGCCACTGTGTTTTCTGTCAGAATCAGGACATTCTTCCCTCGTACAGATGGCAGAAAAGCCTTCAGGGCAAGCCTGACAGCCCTCAGCTCCAACAGATTGATATGGCGTCTGGACTCCGACAGAGACCAACGACTGCTGACTGTCAACTCGTTGGCATTAACTTCCCATCCTGTGAGGGATGCGTCAGTCACGATCGTCACCTCCGGCCAGGGTAGCCAAAATGGAGCCCCCTTCAACAGATTGCCTTCAACGGCCCACCACAGAAGGTCCTTGGCTACCAAAGGCGGTGCCTGAATGGGGTCCGACATCCTGCAGGAGGACTGTGACCACTGCATCTTGAGAGCCCACTGCAGAGATCACATCCACAGTCGGGCCTCTGGCACCAGAAGAATGCAGGATGCCATGAGGCAGAGCAACCTCAAAAACTCGAACTCCGGGAGACTCTGGGCATGTTGAAACTTGTGCACCATCTGCAGAATGTGATGAGCCCGCACCTGGGGAGGCGAACACTGTCCCAGGGATGTGTCGAGAACTGCTCCGATGAACTGGAGCCGTGGGTCGGTGTCAAGTGGGACTTCTTTAAGTTGAGGGAGAAGTCCAGCCTGTGAAGGGAGTGGCAGGTGATGGACAGATGATCCAGGACTTGCTCAGGAGAGCGCAACCTGATCAACCAATCGTCCAGGTAGGGGTAGACGTGAATCCCCCTTTCCTGAGATATGCTGCTATCACCACGATGAGCTTGGTGAAGACCCTTGGGGCGGGGGTCAATCCGAACGGCAGGACCTGAAACTGAAAGTGCGTGTCACCAACCGCGAACCTCAGGTACTTCTTGTGTTTTGGATGAATCGGCACATGAAAGTAAGCGTCCTTGAGGTCGAGAGACACCAAGCAGTCCTGAAGTTGAAGGGCCTGGAGGACTTCAGAGAGAGTAACCATTTTGAACTTGTCCTTCCTGAGGAGCTTGTTCAAACCACGCAAGTCCATGATGGGTCTCAATCCCCAGTCTTTTTTCAGGATCACAAAATAAGGGCAATACCATCCCTTGTTCCTCTCAGCTACAGGCGCCAGTTCTATGGTGCCTTTCTCCAGCAGGGATTTGATTTCCTGCGCAAGGAGCGGATCCAGACTCTTAAAAGAGAGATTCCCTGGTGGATTGTCGTGAGGCTTCTGGAGGAAAGGAAGACAGTAGCCGTCGGCTATGATTCCCAGAACCCACACATCTGAAGTAATGGCACGCCATTCTACAAGATGCTGCGCCAGCCTTCCCCCAACCAGCGAACCTTGGGACATGGCCTCATGACTGAGCTGAAGCGGCTGCGGCAGTGCCTAAGGGCAAAGAGGCAACTGCTTGAGCGGCCTTGGCACCTCGAGTACCCTGTTTTCCACCTCTGGTACTCCAACGTTGGCCTCTTTGACTTGCAGCTCCCCTCGATCTACCAAAGGTCGAGTAATATCGAAAGGAACCTCCCCTCCATTGCTGTCCCCTAGGACGAAAAGGCAGAGGTCGGCAAACTTCAGCACTTAACGACTTCACTGCAGCCTTCGAGGTCTGCAACCTCTCAAGGCTCTCGTCAGCCTTGTTGCCAAAAAGATGGTCACCATCAAAGGGCATGTTGAGAAGTTGGGCTTGTACATCAGGAGCAAACCCCGACTTCCGCAACCACGTAAATCTGCGCATCACGGTGCTCGCGGCCATGGACCGGCTGACACAGTCTGCCATGTCCAGAACCGACTGAACGGATTCACACATGGCATCCTTGCCATCCTGTACAAGGGCAAGAAAGCCATCCCGTTCCTACCCTTCGAGAATATGTTCAGCCACTAAGGAAACTCAATTCCACAGAGTATGAGTGAAACATGCTAAGGCACACACGGAGTTGACTGCTTTCAAAGCCATACCCCCTGAAGAAAACACCTTTGCACAACCGTCAAAACACTTGTCGTCCCTATCAGGAGGGATGGTAGGGTACGACGCCTGATTAGCCGGGTCCGTAGGCGCCTGCACCATCAAACTCTCCGGAGTAGGGTGCACGGACAAGTAGCCGGGGTCGCCACTGGCTGGGTGGTATTTTTTTTCAGCAACGACTTTCCCACTGCTGGGAGACTCTCGGGAGCAGTCCAAGCCGCCACCACCCTTCTTTGCAAGGCCATATGGAATGGCAGAACCGGGTCAATTGGTGGATCTAGGTCCAAGATATCCGTCAGGTCATCCTGCAGAAAATCCACAGGGGGCGAAGACCACCCCAAGTACTCCGACACCCTTGACATAAGCCGCCGGTATGAAGACTCGGCATGCGTACCAGGCTCAGGCCTACCAAACTCCACCTCCGGAGAGGTGTTAGACCACTGGCGTCATGCAATGACTGACGTAGGTCTTCAATCTGGCAGACAATATTTCGTCAGGTACCTCATCAGGAACCAAACCTTCCTCAGACCCTCCTTCCACCTCAGAAATATAATCCAGAGGTTGGAATGGGGGCACAGAAAAAGGGACAAACACATTTTTAGACTTGGCCAGAGCCTTTTTCGGGGTTTCCACCGCACTACGGGGTACCTCCGACAAAGCATCCTCGAAAGGCGTCTAAAAGGTCAATGGAATCGGCGTCGAGCGTGGTGCCGACGGCTTCGACACAGACCTCGAGGGCAGTGCCCCAGGCGTGTCCTTCGACGACTGTGGCGCTGATGGCGTTGATGGCTTCCTCAGAGCCGGAGCCTCGAGGGAACCTCTCTACGGACATGGCACCGACGGCGTCAACGTTTTTGAAGAAGACCTCACAGGCGCCGACGGTCTTGAGGCCGTCGAGGACCGTGACCTGGAGCGGGCATGACTAGAGCGATCTACCTTGTCCGATCGGGACCTCGAAGGTTCCCGATTATCACACCGACCACCCGAGCCCGAAGGTGTGTGAGTGGTGGCTCTAGCACGGCTGGCTTCTTTCGAAGGCGCGGGCGGACCGGAGCCCTGCGACTCAAAAATCGCCATCATTTCCTTACAAAATGCCTCCCATTCCGCAGGAGTAGAATGCTTGCCGGGACAAGCAACCCGTCGTCGGGCAGAGTCCTCGGACGAGGACGGGGAAGGCGACCGGTGACAGCGCTTCCGCGAGTGCCTCGACGAGACAGAGGAATGGCGGGAACCACTCCGGGACCGAAACCACCTGGACTTACGCCGACGACGTGGAGAGTCGCCCCTCGAATAGTCGGGGGAAAGTCCAGTGGACCTCGGCTTACGGGGTTTGGAAACCCTACCTACAGAAAGCTTCTTCTTCTGCTCGCGCAAGGCCTTCGATGTTAACGGCAGGCACTCGTCACCATCGTCCGTAGCGTGGTCCTCACCGAGGCACCAGAGGCAGGCATTGTGCGGGTCCGTAAGCGACATCTTGGTACCGCAGTCCCGACACTTCTTGAAACCCGACCGCGGGGTTGAGGAAGACAAAGACATGATATTCGATTTCACAAACCAAGTTCGAAGAACCGTAGAAACAGAAGAACCGAGGCGTGCCGAGATCTCCGAAGCGAACACGTTCGCGGAGAAAACAGAACTGAGGTTATGGACGTCGTGCATCCTACTTATAACATCCGGTGACGTCGGCTTGGACAGCGTATCGATGTCATCGATGCAGGAGCTGAACATTTTCCGAAGCAGCACAGCTGTGGCTATTACCTGTCATAGATATGGAATACGTTGGAGAAACCAATCCCTTTGAAATTATATCTTGGGGAAAGAATCCCTGAGGTTGGAACTACTTGTCTTGAGGACAGAGCCCCAGGATAATTTGTGTTTTGAACTGTGTTCTGGAACTTGGGGAAGGGAATCCCGAGTATTGGTCAATCCTATATTAGTTTAGAACTCAAGGCAATCCTAAGGCTTTTGTGAGAACTGCTTTATACTTCGGTAAGGGAGCTGCGAGCTGGACCAAGCTCCAAACTTTATGCTGAACGTTATTTTGATTGTTGCTGATATTCCTACATGTTGTATAAGATTAGTTGTGAGGGCAAGTATAGGTTTTGGACACAGATTCCTATGGTGAACTTGTGGACTTTCCTTAGTTTTAGTTTGGTAGGGAAATTCCACCATAGTATAGGGCCAGATAGGCATTTTTTTCCATCCTGACATATTTGTTAATAAAAGTGTTTGTTTTGAACTTTGAATCTGTTGTCTGTCTCTTTCTCCAAGAGGCTTTCACAGAGGTTGGAACCCTCATCCCACAGAAATATTTTTACCTAGTTTGTTATTTTCTTTTCTTGGTTAGTCGAAGTAGTGAAGGGTATCTTTCTATAGTCGGAAAAAGACAACATTGCAGTCGAAAATGTAAAGAGATGATGAAGAAGAAGTGAAGAAGTAAAGAGGATTTGGACCGGCATTGTGTTGTTTTAATAATATGCTGTCTTTTGTGTAAGAGTGGGAAGTATAATTAAAAAGTGAATAGTTAGTGAGGAGATCCTGGTGAAAGCAAATGAGGTGAGTGGCTGTGAGGAAATTCTACGAAATTGGCAAAGGGAAGACAATGGTTTTTTGGGTTTAACATTATTATTATTTTTTTTCAGTTTATTGTAAACTTTTATTAAAAGACGAAACAGAACAATCACATTATCACTTAAATATGCTTTACATTTTGTGCCACAGATTCGGCTTCCGTGTTTAAATCATTGATTTTCGGAATACAATTGTTAAAGTTAGGTTGTTCTGGAGTATGGAGACTCCACTGAATCATTTGTGTCAGGTACTTCCTGAGTAAAGTCTTTTACATACCATTGAAAATGGCTGCGGGAAACCAAGGGTAAAATACTTATTTCTTGGCCTGAAGAGGTGACCTATGTTAAGGGAATATGTACCTTCTTAGTCACAAGGCACAAGGGATCATAGTTAGGAAAGCGTTTAAATATTTTAGAATTATTAAGGATGTATGAGGAGGGCGGAAAGGCCCACAATGTTAAAGTTGAAGAGGAAGGGCTGAGAAAGGATGGTGCAAAGATTCCGTCTGCACCGCCCCCATAAGGGTGCTATTGTTTATCGGCCGCAGAAGGGTATACCAATCCAGAGTTCGAAACTCCACTTTCTCGAGCGGGTTGGGCAACGCCTCCGACAGCTATGATTTCTGAAAGATGGGATACCGAGGAAAATGGAAGGGTAACTCCTCTAATGGTCCGGACCAAAGAAAGATTGAGAACGGGGGGCGCAAAGAGAATAACTCCTCTGACTGCTATGCTAGTAGAGAGGTTAAGGGTGGAGGAGTGAGAGAGAGAGACCGGCAACCGAAATGTTAGGTGGAAGGCTGAGAACAGGTGAAAAAAGGAGAATCGTGTCTTCTACCGCTAGAATAGAGGATAGGTTGTGGATGCTAGTGGAACACCAGGAGTGGAAAAATTTGGAAGAAGCGTTGAAGCTAGTGGAGAAGACAGTGGTGCTGCAGCAGCAGAGAAGTGAAAAGTGTGAAGTAGTGAATAGCCAGGTAAAGGAAGTAGAAGACGTGAAGCGCAGGCATGGATAAATCCTCTTTAGGCTTCATAAGTCAGTCATCAAGGAGGTCAGCGTGGACTTTGAAATGACAAATGGTGCTTTGGGTACAGGACTTGAGCAAGAAGAACGGTAGTGCTGTGTATGCTTCTGTGCCCATAGAAAGGCCAGCGGATGGGATAGCAGTGGCAGAGAACAAGGAGGATTCATGGGAATCTGATGTTGGGGAGGGTGCAGTAGCCCCTCCTCCCGCTCCAGCAGCAGCGGCGGCTACAGAAATCACACCATGGGATCTTAGGGTACGCTTTGGTGCTCGTATGGCCATAGTGAGAGGCAATGGAAAGATGGGAAGAGCCCCAGTAAACACAACAGTAACTCAATTTCTATTGTTCCAGAAGAGACGGGGGGAAAAGCGTATTATGTCCCGTGGTCCCACATGGACTGGAATAACTTGAAGACACTTCCTTCGCTCACTGCCGGGATGGGAAAGTAGATTTCTGCATTAGAAAGAGACTGCAGTCTCATGTTGGCCATAGGGGACACGAAAAGCTTGTTCACGGCTCTTATGGGGGAATGGTCAGCCGAGCTTTGGAGGTGATCAGGGTATCCGGCAGTGCAGTTAGATACGAACTACGCTGGAGCACATTTCAATAAGTACAGGGCACAGGTATGGGGAGCCCTGTGGGTTATGTAGTTAATTCAGATAATGTGGAGCACAGAGATGGAGCAGAGTGGGATAGAAATGTGGCTATTTTCTATCATATGCTAAAAAAAGGTGTCTCCCAAAGAAGCTCAACATGATCTGGATAAGGTGGGGGGAATGTAGGCCAAGGGTTGGCTGGAAATTCATGTGCATATTGTGCATTTTTGTAAGAGGAGGCAAGAAAAGGACAGTACTGCGCAGGCACAAAAGGCGGAAGTTAAGCTCGTTCAGAAAAAGCTAAGATCGGTCTAGAAGGAGCAGTGATTACCAGCTCCACGGAGGCACAGCAGGGACATATTGAAACAAGTATGGCACAGGGTTGGAAGGACAGTTTGCTGCTGATCAAAGGCAAATGAGAGGGTTTCCGAACGGGTAGGGGAGGGTTTCCACAAGGAGGTTTGTCATTTAGTGGGTTGGGAGAAATGAGACCCCGGATTAATCGGCAGATGGGAGGTAAATATGGAGGATTGTATGGGATCCAGTGCTGGTTGTGTGGGAGAATGCGACATGTGGCACGAGATTGTTAAAGTAGGCCACAGTATTTTAACATAGGTGCCCAGCAGATGCAACTCCCCCCAAACATGCCATATGCCCCAGGTTCTGAGCAATCCCAGCAGGTACGGGAAGGACAGAACCCAGCACCTGAGGCTGCACAGACCTATACGTTTCAGAATAACCATGCCAGCGCAGACACCAGTAAAGGCACAGGAGAAAAATCCTTTAACCTAAAGAATGGTCACTCACTATACTGGAGCAAGCGTTTTTGGAGGCGATTCTTTCCCGCTCCCAGGTGCTACATGTATCCAGATTAGGACAGCCCACAGGGATCTCTGATGTGTCCAGTTCTGTCTGTTCCTGCTGATCTGGAAGAGGAACCGCAGATAGGTAATAAAGGTAGGTGATCGCATGTTTTCACTCATGGTTGATACAAGGGCTACACAATCTTGCATCAAGGAAGGGGAGTTCCCCTGGTCAGGCAAAATGATGGACACACAGGTATTCTCTGGGGCTGTCCTGTCAGTTCCTTACACAGAGGATCTATGTATTAAAGTAGGTACATAAAATATATCTGCTCCCTTGCTATACTGTGCAGATGATGCAGCAAATATCTTGGGCAGAAATCTCCTAAGCAAGCTTAACAGGACGATCGCCTTCACGGAGGAAGGTATAGTATGCTTGACTCCAGGTTTGTCCCTGGTGAGAGAAGCAGCACTTTTGCATGCATGCTATAACGACAGCACGATAGCGGGGGTGCCTGTACATTCAGCTTTGTTCCTTTATGGAGTAATGGTTGTGTTAAATTGAGTCCCAGGGATTAGAGATCGCACATGGTGGATACAGATTGAATTTTTGATTCGGCCTGCTGAGTCACAGTAGGTAATGCCAGGCACCATTGCAAAATTCTTGTCGAAGCAGTGGTTATTAAGAAGAATAGGGTGGTTCTCTCAGGAACAGATGAGGAAGGTGGAATGTGGCGCACAGTTTTGTGCATCGATTCGACCTTATCGCGAAGGGACATCATGAACAATTGTTCAAGGATACCGAAGACACAGGAGAGATGATTTTCGAGCTTGGGTTCCTTGCCACATAACGATAGAGCAAAGGTAAGTAACACAGACCATGTTCATGGTTAGAAATACTATGTCATATTGGAAGGGGGATTTGGAGAACGTACCGGACCACTTTTGGACAAGCAACCCTCATGATGTGGGGCTGTTAAAGAGTGGAGTTGTTCAGATAAAATTGAAACCTGTTGCAATATTGCAATGTGTCGAGCAATAGCCCATGTCTAGAGAAGCTGACAAAGGGATTTATGAGACCATTATGGCATTGTTGAAGCAAGGCATAATACAACCTTCTATGTCCCCACAAAATATGGCCATCTAGCCTGTGAAGAAAGCGAAGGGGTCCAGTTGGAAGATGGTTCAGGATTTGCGCCCTCTAAATAGCATTGTTGAGGCAGAGTTTCCGGTGCCAAATCCTGCTACCATTATCTGTAACATCCATTCTGGGTCGACACACTTCATTGTGATTGATTTAAAAAATTCACTTTTCTCAGTCCCCTTACACCCTGATTCCCAGTACCTTATTGCGTTCACATATCGTGGGCAAATATTTGACCATGCAAGGTTGCCTCATGGGTACTTTGAATCGCTGAGTGTTTTCAATAAGGTGGCTCAAATGGATTTGGGGAATTTACATGTGTCCAATACAGTAATCCAGTACATGAATGATTTACTAGTCTGAAGCACGTCAGAAGAACAGTGTTGAGGAGAGTCAATAACCTGTCGCAACCTGCTTGTGGAGAAGGGGTACAAAGTGGACAAAGAAAAATTGCAGTACTGCCAGAAAGAGGTAGTATATATGGGGCAGGTGTTATTGCCTGCAGGAAGAAAGGTAATGCCTGAGAGCCACTGAGGTTCAGAATACACCACAGCCAGTTACGGTGAAATAGATGCAACAGTTTTTGGGGCTCTGTAACTATTGTAGATCATGGACCTTTGACTACTCTAGTTAAACAAGTCCTTTACTGCAAGGACTTAAGGGAGCGCAAAAGGTGAAAGGTCAGATTGAATGGTCAGAAGAGATGGTGACCTGCTTTCGGGAATGCAAGGCTGCGATCAGCAATGCTCCAGTCTTGGGGAGCCCAGATTATCAAAAGCCATTTTATCTATCGACGCATTCAGATGGGCAGGTGATAACACCGGTCCTGGCCAAGAAAACATCACTAGGCCATAAACCCTTGACTTATTGCAGCAGACAAATATACCCAGTTATGCAACTCTAGTTTCCTGTGTGAACAAGCTCTAGCAGCAGCGGCTTTAGCGATACAAAAGTCTTCGACCATTACCATGGGTTGCCCAGTGACATTGTATGTAGAGCACGAGTCAAAATCGAAAAACACAATCTTTGGATATTAAGTTCTCTATGAAATGCTTCCATACATCCAGTAAAGTGCCACCTAATCAATCCCGTAACATTTGTAGCTGAATCAGTGTAACCTAATGACATTGTCAAAGACTGTGCAACTTATGAGGGAGAAGAGTAAGAGAGGGCGAATGTTAAGGTGGATGCCTTGGAGGGAGGCGAGCTACTCTTTGTTGATGGTTCTTCGACAATTAAATCAGGACACTGGTGAAAGGAATAAGAGTGCAGCTGTTGTGGCACTTGTGGATGGGGAATACCAGGTCAGGCTGAAGAAACTGTTGCCTTCACATTATTTCATGACAGCAATGTAACTAGTGGCACTTAGCTGTGCAGGAAATGTGTAAGGGGAAGGCAGTCACTATTTATTCTGACTCTGCTTATGTAACCTACATGGTACATTCGGGTTTTTCAAGATGGCAGAGAAAAGGGTTTAGGAGATCGGACAGAACCCCTGTCCAGCATGCTGCGCTGTTATCCAGACTAATTGAAGCGTTAACACTGTCCACAGAAGTAGGAATAGTTAAATGTGCTACGCATACTAACACTGTACTGACCCAATAGCACTTGGAAATGATGCCGCGGACATAGCAGCAAAAGAAACTGTATTTTCCCTTCACAGATTCCCAGAAAATTGAAACCGTGCAGCAGCAGGTACACAGTCGCCAGCAGCTTATACTCCGGTTTCTTTGCTTCAGATCGTAGAAATGCAGGAAAGAGAACTTAAATAGGAGAAGGAGCTCTGGGTGAAGAGGGCATGCGCCCTCTCATCCACGGATTTGCTGTGGAGACAGGAGCTTACAGGAAAGGTAATGATGCCTGTAGAGCATCTTCTTTTGGCTCTACAGCAACTCTATAACCTGTTGCACACTTCTTGACCATAAATCGCAGCAGAGTTCCATGAGGAATGGTTTATACCAAACCTCCAAGAACAGGTGAGTAAATTTGTAGGGAACTGTATATTTTGTAGGGTATTCCATCCTGGAAACACCATGAAGACGGTAAGAGGAGTTTTGCCCCGGCCTTCGGGGACTTTTCGGGAGCTCCACTTAGATTTTGTAGATATGATACAAAGATGTCATCATTTTTGATATCTCAATGTGGTGGTTTGGCCACTTTTCCAATGGCATAAGGTTGGTCCCTGCGTACACCACAATGCTAAATCTGCAGCAAAATGTATGGTGAGGGAGGTATTTCCACTGGGGAATTTGTGAGATCCTGAAGTCTGACAATGCGACTCACTTCTTTAATGCCTTATTTTCAGAAATCACTTTGCTATTGTAGATCAAGCACAGGTTGTGTTTAGTGTACCACCCTCAGGCCAACGGTATTGTGGAGCACTTAAGCAGACTTCTTAAAGCTTGGTTATCTAAAATTTGTAGGCATTTAGCTAAGAACTCGCTTTACTGCTTACCACTAGCCTTGTTTTATTTGAGAAATCAGCCAGGGAAGGAACACCATCTCAGTCTTCATGAGTGACAGGGTGCAGATTACACACATCAATATCACCTGCATGCACAGTATCAGATGCACAGAAGTCAGCAGAGATTCTTGGTGAGGAGTTTAGGGAATACCATAGGGCTTTAACCAAGAGTGTCAGACTTGTATCGTCACAGGTTGTGTTCCATCAACAGGAGAAAATGTCAAAGAAACCAAATAATTACATCAGTCGCAGTTGCTCCCCATGAACCTGGTTTATATCCATTCCTTCGTACGACGCTGGAGCGAGAGGAGTTTCCATGGGCCGCATCGAGTAATTTTCGCAACTGACTGTTGTGAAGGTAGAGAGCAACTAGAGCTGGATTCAGATCAGTGATGTGCAAAGGGATACCAGTGCCCCTCCACCGGCAATGGAGCAAGTGCAGGCTCAAAGTTAAGTATACCCTAAGGATTTGCAGTTCGTTCCAACAGAGAAGGGGGGACCAAATGGAAACCAGAGACTGTTGTTGTAAATACAAAGGAGAAATGTGGACTTAAAATGGATATTAGGATGTTTGAATGTATGTCTTCCTCATTTGTGTTATTACATTCAGGCCTGGCAGACAAAATGAATGTGAATATTTCTAATCTGTCAAGTAATGTAGATTAGGTGTTCTTTAGGCCTCAAAGAAGTATTGATTCCGACCTTATGAGAGATTATAACAATGTAAATTCAGATCCAATAGTGGATTCACATGGCTTTGCAGCAGATAATGTCAATACAAGCATATGAGGAGGGTGGGGAGCGATAGAGCTGTAGGGTCTTGCTACATTTGCTCTATTATCCCCCATGTTTCTGTTATCCCCATACGGTTTATTCCTGACACGATAAAGTTAGCCAACGCACTGTGCCTGGTGCACCTAGCCCTGTGCAGGGTCCGAGGGCGGTTTCAAGGGCAGTCAGTCAAAGCTTATTTCCTACCTTTTGACAAGAGTGTTCTGCTCTTTCTGTTTTATGCTTGGAGGATGTATTCTGTACGCAAGGAGTCCAGTTCATCTTGGAAGGGTCTATTGTTGTGAATAATCAATGGGAGCAAGGGGGGGGGAAGAGTTGCAAAGCTGCAGAAATGAGGGGATTTTCAGAAGGGGTGGCACAAATCAATCAAGTTTGTGGAAATGTCTGGAATAAGTATCTGAAATATTTGGCATGGCTCAAGGAGCCATAAAAACATGTTAAGATCCAGTTACTTACACATTTTTCTCTGTGTTTTAATGGCGATGGCACAGTTCCTGCTGGCACAAACGGGAACTGCAGCCATACACTTCGCATTGCTGACCTGGCTGGAGGTATATCAGCACTTCTCAATGTGTTTTTTGGTCTTGTGGACAGTTTTCGTATTGACAATTACCTCCAACCTGGTGAAGTGTGTGCAGTCTCACTACACTGCACATGCTTATTCCTATTGGTTGGCAGAGCCATTTGATACTTGCTAGCCCAACACCTAAAGCCACATCTGTGCCCATGGTGTCCCCCTGTGCCATCAGAAATGGATAATTCAATGACTTTGCCTGAACGTGAAGCAGAATCATTGAGACAGACTAAAATATCAAACTATATATCCTCAGCGTCTACAGAAGCTCTGATGAACATTCCTGAGCAGTACCGACTGTTCAGCCAAACAGAGATGTCCTTTTCTTCTCTTTTGGCCCGTGGTGTTCATACTATCACGAATGCAAAGTGGCTTCAGGTCACGTGCTATGAACTTATACTGTTTAAAAATTCTTCCGAGTGAGCTTTCAGTGCAATAAAAGAAGAACTGCAGGCCTCATGATATGGCATTTATAACACGCCTGTAAAGAGGTGTTTCTAGGCGCAAATAGCCTTGAGGCTCATACTCGACCTCCTGACTGCCATGGATGGGGGGTGTGTGCCCAATAATATGGAGCACATGCTTTACCTTAGTGCCTCCTAATGATTCAGAAAATGGCACTCTAACGCAGACAATTGCTGCATTACATAACCTAAGGGGGGTCATGGAGAAGGAAGCAGGAATTGCAAATGTCCCTTGATTGGACTCTTTCCTCTCGGGTGCCTTCCAGGATGAGCATAGCTGTGAAGATCCACATGCCAATTTTTGCTCATCTTTTGTACCCGTCAGATGCTCCGACGATGCTGTTCTGCCAGGATAACCGAACGCAGCTGCCATAAGGACTGTGACCCTGTACAAGGCTAGGACCACTGGCATTTCATATCACGTGGGTACTCAGACCGAGAAATTGATCCAGCGTTGGTTGGGATTCCAGATGCTGTCATGTCCTCCACCAAATTGGGATGATTGTGTGGAACACCAGGTAGATTGGAGAAATGGTGGGGTGACGAGTTGGGTTTGTTTACCGGAGGAGTATGGTCATAGTGTGACTGGCCTGAGAGATGTTTGTAGAGCCTTGTTCCCCCAAGCTGGTTTAAAAGAACAAGGAATTGGTTTATAAGTTAATGTATTAACTAAAGGTGGGAATGTTGGGGTGGCCGATAATGATCTCAATGGGAAAGAAGGGTTTGCATTGTGTGTGCCATATTGGTGACAGCGATATTGGCGCAATATTATGATTTAGCATGTATCCAGTGTAGTTAATACAAATGGGATGACTTTTACTATTACTTTGTGTATAGTTAATACATTTTAGATTTGCAACACATATAGCAACTTCATTTTGAGTCTGCCGATACAAATATGAACACATTGTAGTTGTGTGGCGTGCCACGTAATGCCTACAGATGAGAAGCAAGGAGCTTCATATGCGCACACGAGAAAGGAGATTCGCAAATGGAGAAGCTACTGTGAGGAGACGCGGTAGTCTTGAACATACATGCACACACATGTACAAGTGTCTTCAGGGAAATTTGTTTGGCATTGTTTGGAAACAAGCAGTCCAAGGCAAATGCAAACATCTGTGTACTGCGGGTCCCCTCAGTTTGGGCTTGTGTAGGCCACAGAAACCTGGGGTGGCGAGATGGATGCTCTGACACCTGGGAATCTGGTTGAGGAAGTACAAAAGGGGAGGGAAGGCAGCTAACTGCATTTGGGCAGCTGCAATAACATCAAACGGACAGTTGCGGCCAGGCAAGGGTTTCACGACTTGGTGCTACTGTGGAGAGGATATGTACTCTATTTAAGTACACAGGAGTCTGTTATTCAGTGTCCAGGTAAGTTCATCCACCTGGTAGGGTCAGTTCAGGGCCGGATAATAAACCTGGTGCAAGGGGTGTTTAAGGGCAGAGTGGACAAATGGTTTCAATCAGGTTATGATAGATTGTATTTGTATCGCGCTCATACCCAAGTGTTTCAGAGAGCGACAAGGCAAGTGAGGGTAACAAGGGAGGACAAAACAACAATCTTACTAGGCCCATTGAGAACACACAAGTGCAGGGGAAAGAGAAGGGGGAAAGAGCAAGGGAGAGGGGAGGAGTGGAGGAAAGTGCTGAGCAAGGGATAAAACAACAACTGGTAGTGCAGCCAGCAAGGTCGCAAGTACAAGATCAAAGCGCAGACAAGGGGTGTCTGATAAGTGCAGGTAGGGGGACTGTAAGGTTACAGATGCAGACCCAGGTGCAAGGGTTGTCAGGCAGCAGTGCAGGTGTGTGGCTGGGTGGGCAGGGACCTGGGCCCAAAAATCAGAGGGTAGCCAGGTGGCAAATCAGACAGATCAGCAGGGGAGAGGAAGAGTGAAGGCAGAAGCAAAGAGGAAGGTCTTGAGGTGTTCTGGAGCCAGAGATGGTTCGCCTCAAGTTTCAGAGAGACAGGGAGGCTGTTCCAGAGCGAGGCCGCAGTCGAGGAAAGATCTACCCCCAACTTGCTGCTTGGAGAAGCGACTGACCCTGAGGAAGTTGGAGGTGGAGGAGCAAAGAGCTCGAGTAGGAAAGTATTTACAGAGGGAGAGTTGAAGGTATTTTGGACCCAGGCCCCAGAAAGCCTAGCAGACAATGCAAAAGGTCTTGAATTTGATCCTTACAGCCACTGGGAGCCAATGAAGAGATTTCAGGGCTGGAGACATATGATCCCACAGCTTGAAGCCAAGGACAAGTCTTGCAGTCCTGTTCTGGATGAGCTGCAGAGGGCGGAGAGTAGAAGCAGGCAGATTTATAAAGAGGCTGTTGCAGTAGTCCAGCCTAGAGAAAACCAGAGCTCTAGAGACAGTGAGGTTCTGGGGGAAGGAGTGGAAAGGAAGAATGCCTCTGAGGAGGTGCAGTTGGTAGTTTGACTTCTTAGAGACGCCAGAGATGTGAGGGGAAAAGAAGAGTGTGGCGTTGAAGATGACCTTGAGGTTCTTAGACTCATAGGTGGGAGCAGGAAGAGGGCCAAGGAAGCCCTTCCATAGAAAGGTTCTCAGGAATGACCAGGATGTGGCCAGCGAATATGTGTGCTGAAATTGTAGTAGTTGGAGGTAAGCCCGAAATGTGGATGGCAACAAGTCTGGGCCGATAAGATGCTTATCGCCAGTTAAAAAGGGATTTGTTTGTTTCTCTCACTCCTCATATTGTTGAAGTATCCTTGGTAAAGCCATGTGCATCACAACCAGGGTTAGAGGTCCCAGACCAGATGGAACCTGTAATTAATTAGGATTGTTGTGCATTAATGTGTAACCATGTGATGATGTCATGACCTAATACGGAAAGATCCCAAAAAGGGGTGTGCTGTAAATATTAGATAATGCAAATGTATGGCAAAAGAGGATGGTGGTTAAATTTACCCAATGAGAGTGTGGGAACTGAGGGGGATTACATTACATTATATAGGGTTGAACAATCATGTTTGAGATGGATGAATTTGTAACAAAATATGTGGGTTTGTGCCAACTGTTGCAAAATGTATATAATGTGAAACCTTTATGCGGTTCGAGTTGTCTTACCCCTCCTGGCCGTTTGTACAATATACTAGCTTTTATGGACTAACGTGCACTCGATTCTTAAGAGGTGGGCCTGTTTTGGCTAAGGAAATTGGAGGTCCAACCCCACACTCCTGATGCTTGGTTGGAGGGGGTTGGCACAGCTGCAGTTACAAAGAAGGCATCTGTAGTGCTATTAAAAAAAATGTAATATTTTGGTATTTGAAACGCATTTTGGGTGTAGTGGACAGTTTACTCCAAGCCTCAGTGAATGCTTCATTTCAACGCAGGTTCTGAATACTGTCTGCATTCACTCAAAAACAAGCAGTGTTCAAGGATTGTTTTGAGTTTCTGTCTGATAAAGTTGCAGGAGCAGAAAGCTCCCATGATAAACCGAATGTGTTTAATTGAGACGGTATTCCACATGCATACCGGCCGTATGGTCATGGAGTGCTGCCAGCAAATTAACCTTCTGAAAAAGTACGGTCAAATTGGGGGCACCGGATTAGGCTGGCAGAGAGACAAGCTTCTGCTGGGCTGGAGAAGGCGGACGTATCTTGTCCGGTCTGTTCCCGCTGTGAGGATTTCTTTGTGACAACCTGGTCTGGAAGCTGTCCAGTGAAGTTCTTGGCAGGGATGAAGTGGTACACAACTATGCCAACGGTGACAATTCTGCATTTTATCTGTAACACTTGAGTTAATAAACAACCATACAAGAGCCAGTTTCATAATCTAACAGAGTAAATTCTTGCATTCCAAGTATATAATGCTTTCCTATTTAGTGTATTGGGGAGAAACTAATTAATATATAGACATCTGTGCACTTATTTTAGGAAAAGTAAGACAGCATCTCTGATCGCCTGGAAGTGGCTCCGGGCGTTTCTCCTCTTCTTCCTCGACATTTCTACTGTTCAAGTGGTTAGCTTGTCTTCAGCCTCAGGATCCAAGCCTTTTATGCAGGAACCGAGACAATCAGCACCCTTTCACAAAGTTTTCCAGCTGAAGACAAAGGTCAAACCAGGACCTACCCCACCCAGCATGGCAGAAGAAGGTCTTAGAAAGGACAAGCAAAAGAAAAATGGCAAAAAAAGAATGCAGCCACCATTTTGGGTCAATGGTGACCCTTCTGTGCACTACCGTGATTGTGAGAACAGCCTGGAGATAAAACATGCACATATGTAGATAGTATAAAACCACTGCCACCAGCCATTCAGAATTGCCGGTCACTGTAACCACTGTAACCAAAAAGTTACAGGAGCAGTGAGAAAGGGGATAACAGTGTAACCCCTCAGCACGTTACATAAGGTGGGGAGTGCTGATCGCACAACATAAAAGTCAGGAAGGATACTAAATATCCCCCTGCCCTTGAGAGCATAGGTTCTCACAAGAAAAATAGCATAAAAATAAAAAGGGAAGCCCAAGAGGCTCCCAAGCCACACCGCACAGAGGGTGCTGTGTGTAGCAAAAGATGCATATAAAGTTGGAGGAAAGCATGACTCCAAAAATAAAGTATGGAGCCACACAAAAATGATTGCCATAGCCAGAGTAAAAGAATGAGCGAGTGGGGAAAACATTGGCCACTCACTCAAAAACAGACAAAAAATCCACAAGTCCAACAAAATGTGCTGGGGCCCTAACAGGTGACTGCGATTTGGCATAACATTTTAAAATCTACCTAGCAGCCAAGGATTTATAAAAGCCAGGGCAGTGGCAAAAGTTATTAGCGGATACAGTTCGAAAGACTGCTAAACAGGCTATCCTTATATGCTGGAAGGTTGTGGGCAGTTCCAATATAGCTCAATTTGATGCAATGAAGCCACAGATGTGTTTCAAAGAGAGGAAGGCCTGGAATAGAATCTGCACTGACAGGGCTGATAAGCTGGTGGAGCAATATGGCAACTTAATGGAAACATTGGCACTGTAACGCTCACCTGATTCCCGCAGAGGCGCCGGTCTTGACTGGGTGAATGCCGTATCTTCAAAGGTGATGTGTAACACACGGTTGGCTCTTTGGGCTGGACCTCTGTGCACTGTATGTCTGACTCGAAGAGTAAGATGTCTTAGGTAAGTGAACGCGAGCTCTCCATCTGCCTCGGGGCAGGGTGCCGTAACCAGTTTCTTCACTGGATAAGGGTGCAGGCCTCTTGACCTCAGAGGACTGCTGTCCGTCGTTAACTGCACGAACGGTAAGTTCTGGGCACTTCAAATGTCTTAAAAGTCTTTTGTAATGATATCTCTTGTTTTGTAGGGTTCCGGCGATGGCGGATGGCGGGCTGATGAGAGTTGAGGATCGAACTCGCGTGAGGAATAGAAGCGCCTGGAAGCACGTAAGTAAGCTCTTGTAGCCTGCTTCACGATGCGCACTAACTGTCCCTTTTATCTTGCAGGTACAAGTTCGGAGCTTTAGAGAAGCTGAAGGGTGCTGGAATACCCACTGGATTCGGCGTGGGAAGGAGTAATGGCACGCAAGTAATAAAGTTGCCCAATGTCTTTAAACGCACCTTCTTTTGTCTTTCAGATGCGGGATGCAGCGCCGAAGGCCTACGGAGCGTGCGAAGAGCTGGTAAGCTTTTGTCTTTCAGATGCCGGAATGCAGTGCGAAGACCTCCGGAGCATGCAAAGAGTAGGTAAGCCTTTGTCTTTCAGATGCCGGAACGCAGCGCGAGGCGTTGGTGACAGCCGATGGACCAGGTAAGAGATGCGCTGCCACTGAAGACCGTAGTGCTAACCTGTTCTTTCTTTGTCTTTACAGGTGCTGCTGAAGACTGGATTCCAGGATGGTAAGCCTTTGTTCCCTTAGGCCCAGGATCAGAAGCAGAAGACACGATGAGCGTTCTGCTGCAGAGAATGCAGAATAACGCAAAGCAAGATTCATCCATCGGGTGTGGTTTAAATAGCCTCCTGTAGTGCTTAGGTGTCTCCTTCCACAGCCACGCCTAGGTAAGAAAAGAGTTCCTGCTTTCCAGAAGAGTTCCAGTGTTCTGAACCTAGGGAGTGGCTCCTGCCCCACCCAACAGGAAAAGTAGTCCCAAACAGAAGAGGATCAGGGGTTCAACTGGCAGGTAAGTAAGCAGCATGGTCTGCTGCAGGTAAGTCCACCCAAGCATTATGAGCCCGGCGCTTCCAGCGCTGGGACTGGGCATCTTTATGAGCCTGGTGCCACTGGCGCCAGGACAGGGTCCAAAAGGTCCCAATTGGGACTGGCTGGCACTCGGAACCGGGGTTATGGGTCTGCTTCCAAAGGAGTCGGGCAAGTCCTGATCTTTTGGAAGCAGAGATCATGACAGCACCCCCCCTCAAGGCCCCTCCCAAACCGGGCTTCTCCGGGGGTTTGGGCTTTTTAGGAAATGTTCGATGAAATCTTTTGATTAGACGAGGCGCGTGAACATATTCTGCAGGTTCCCAGGATCTTTCTTGGGGACCGTAGCCTTTCCAGTCAATCAGGTAAAATAGTTTAGATTTGGAGATCTTGGAATCCAGGATGCTTTTGACTTCAAACTCGAGTTCTCCATCAACTAGAATAGGTTTTGGAGATGTAGTTAGTCAGGTTTGAGGTTGCACGGGTTTTAATAGAGAGACGTGGAAGACCGGATGTCTCTTCATGTGAGGGGGCAAGTCCAACTTGACCGCTACTGGATTTACTATGGTAGTGATGGAATAGGGACCAAGGTATCTTGGGTTGAATGTGCGTGGTCCTTTTAGAGGTAGATATTTGGTGGATAACCAGACTTGATCTCCTACTTGATATTGGGGGGCTTCCTTCCGATGTTGGTCTGCTCCTTTCTTGTATTGTTCTTTAGCCCTTTGAAGGTGAGAAACGGCTTCCTTAAAGGCTTGGGTGATTGTAGCATGCAGGTGGTCTACTGCTGGTGTTCCAAGATCTTGGAGTGGATCCAACTCCGAGGTTCGAGGGTGACTATCGTATAAAAGAAAAAACGGGGTCTTCCCAGTTCCCGAGTGGACAGAGTTATTGTAGGCATATTCGGCTATCCAAAGGATATCTTTCCAAGTTTTTTCAGTTTGTTGTAGCATGCAGCGCAAATACTGTTCCAGAGTTTGATTGGTCCTCTCGGTTTGTCCGTCGGTTTGAGGGTGGTGGCTGGTCGAAAGTCTCACATCAATTTGAGCCGACCGACAGCAACTTCGCCAAAAATGAGAAATAAATTGACTACCTCGATCCGAAATTAGAACTGAAGGAAAACCGTGCAGTCGGACGATGTTTTCGAGGAATTCTCGGGCCAGAGTTGCTGCTGTTGGTAAGCCTTTGAGTGGAATGAAATGCGCCATCTTGGAGAATAGGTCCACGATTACTAGGATCGTATTGTATCCGGAGCATGGAGGTAGATCGGTGATGAAGTCCATAGAAAGCGTATGCCAAGGGCGAGGCGGGATGTCAATAGGGCGTAAGAGGCCGGCTGGTTTTTCCTTTTGACTCTTGTTTTGGGCGCATACTCCACAGGACATTATAAAGTCTCTGATATCTTTTTTCCAAGACGGCCACCAGAAGTAGCGCTTGATCTTTTCCGAGGTCTTGGTCATACCTGGATGTCCTTCCATTAAAGAATCGTGATAACAAGAGATTACCTTTTTCTGTAAATCTGTGCTGGGCAGGTATAACCGTTCTTGGAAATATAATAGGTTCTCTTTCACCGTAAAGTCCTTTCCCTGCAGATGCCAGTTCTGTATGTCTGCTGGAGTTACCAGTAGCCTGGCTTTATCCTTAACTTCCTCTATGGATTGTGTGGCGATTACACCTAGAATTCTTTGTTCGGGAATGATAGGTACAGGTTTAGGATTGATCAAATGTTCTTCCACTCCCATCCGAGAAAGGGCATCAGCTTTACCGTTTTTTGTACCAGGTCGATAGGTAATTATGAAGTCAAACTCGGCAAAGAATAGTGCCCAACCGAGTTGCCTAGAGGATTGAGTTTTTGCGGTTTTCAAATATTGCAGGTTTCGGTGATCTGTAATCACAGTAACGGTGTGTCGGGCCCCCAGAAGATAATGCCGCCAAGCCTTAAAGGCGGACTTGACAGCTAGAAGTTCCTTATCAGTAATAGTGTAATTGATTTCAGGAGGCGAGAATTTGCGGGACCAAAATGCCACGGGATGCAACTGATTGGTTACTGGGTCCTTTTGTGATAGAACTGCCCCCATGGCAAGGCTCGAAGCATCAGTTTCAACGATGTAGGGGAGTTCTGGGCGAGGATGTTTTAAGATCGGTGCAGAGATAAATCTAGTCTTCAAATTCTGGAACGCTTGTTCCGCCTCGGTAGACCATTCAAAACGTTTGTTTTTCTTCAACAAGGCGGTGATGGGCTGGACTATTCGAGAGAATTCGGAGATAAACCTGCGGTAAAAGTTAGCGAAGCCTAACATGCTTTGAACACCTTTTACGGAGGATGGCGATGGCCATTTGAGAATTGCATCGACCTTCTTTGAATCCATACGCACTCCGCTAGGTGATAATATGAATCCCAAGAATTCAACTTCAGTCACGTTGAAAACACATTTTTCCAACTTAGCGAAAAGTTTGTGTTGACGCAATCTTTCGAGGACCATTTTCACGTGTTTCCGATGTTCAGTTTCCGATGAAGAATAAACGAGGATGTTGTCAATGTAAACAACAACACACACATCTATGAGCTCTCTGAGGACATCGTTCATAAAATATTGAAAGGCGGCCGGGGCATTGCAAAGTCCGAAGGGCATGACCTGATATTTAAATAGCCCATACTTGGTGCGGAAGGCCGTCTTCCATTCATCGCCCTCTTTTACTCGTACCAAGTGGTAGGCTCCTCTAAGATCCAGTTTTGTATATATGCATGCTTTTCTGACTTGGTCCAGGAGTTCAGGGATCAAAGGTAACGGATATCTATTCTTAACGGTGATCTGGTTCAGGGCGCGATAATCTATACAAGTTCTAAGGTCCCCTTCTTTTTTTGGAACGAAGAACAAAGCTGAGGAAGCAGGGGACTTGGAAGGACGAATAAACCCATTCGCTAGGTATTGATCCAGGTATTGTCGGAGGTGAAGATTCTCAGGCTCGGTGAGGGCATAAATTCTACTACAAGGAGGAGTAGATCCAGGTATCAGGTCTATCTGGCAGTCATAAGACCTATGAGGAGGTAGAGAGTTAGCCTGATCCTTCCGGAAAACATCTTGGAATTCTAGGTATTCAGGAGGTAACTGAGGAGCCTCCGAGGAAATTGCTGCCAGTGCAACACCAGGTCGAGGGTGACAAGTGGAGACATATTCTGGAAACTGAACGGTTCTTGCTCGCCAATCGATCTGAGGATTGTGCTTCTCTAACCAAGGAATTCCTAGAATAATCTGGAACTGGGGGGCCTTGATCACATCGAACACGATCTTCTCATGGTGTCCATCTTGACTTACTATCGTCACTTCTTGGGTGGTATGCGTTACTGGTCCGGAGGCTATCTCCGTACCATCCACCGTAGTAATGACGTCCTTTACAGCCTTTGGACAAAGAGTCAGATTCATCCTCAAAACCATTTCATGATCCACATAATTGCCGATGGCACCGCTGCCGACGTAAGCTTCAATCGCATGTAATCGATCCGGATGTTCAGGGCTAATGAGGACCATAGGTATCACGAAATGCGAGGTCACGGAACTGGTTTTAACGCTCGGCAAGAGGACCTCTATTAATGTCGGGCGAGGTCGTTTCCCTGCTCAGAGTTTGTGACCCTGGTAACTGCAGCTCCTACTGCCTTCTTGGCTAGTTTCACCGGACAGTCTCGAAGAAAGTGCCCCGAGTTTTCGCAATAGAGGCATAATTGCAGCTGTTTTCTCCTTTCCCGCTCCTTTTGTGTTAGTGGTCCTTTAAGGCCCCCTATTTGCATGGGTTCCCCGGAGTCTACTCCTTTGGTAGGAGTTGGTGGTTTGGAAAATACTCGATCATCAAACTTGGAACGATCGGCCTTCCTGTTCTGCAGTCTGTGGTCAATTTGAACGACTAAGTCAATATAGTCCGAACAGTCTTGCGGGGGATTCACTACTTGGGCTAACACATCTTTGAGCTCTCCACGTAGACCTCTATAAAACAGAGTAATCCTTTTGTCCTCAGGCCATCGAGTTTCCACTATCAGTCTGTTGAAAGACGCAATATAAGCCAAAAGGTCTTGATTACCCTGTTGCAATGAAAGGAGCTCATTGTCCAAGGCCTGCCCCTGTGAATGTCTTGCAAACAGTTTTTCCATACTGAGCTGAAAAGCTCGAAAATCATGGAGAACCGGATCAACTTGATTAACTAGAGGGATCGACCAGTCTGCCGCATTGCCACTAAGGTACGAAAGCACGAAAGCTACCTTAGCTTGATCAGTTGGAAAGGCTGCTGGCCGGCATAAGAAGTGCAACCGGCACTGATTAATAAATACTGCAAACCTCTTTGGGTCACCAGAAAATCGTTCGGGCGGAGCCAGAGGTACATTCCCAGGTAGGTTGATCTGCACTGGGTTCGTAGAGGATGTTGAAGGAAGATTTGCCCCTGATGCGGGTAACGGAGTTTGTCCGGCTTGTGACTGTAGCAATTGTCTAGCGAGATCGTCTGTTCGCTCCTTGGAAATAATCAGTTCCCTTCTTAGAGCATTCGTTTCCTGACGGGCTGCATGCACTTCTGCTCTTAGTTCCCCAAGTAACTGTGCTAGCTGGTCGGTATCCGAGGTTTCCATAGCACCTGGGTGGGAGTTTTGCGATATGCTTTGCGTTCTGTAACGCTCACCTGATTCCCGCAGAGGCGCCGGTCTTGACTGGATGAATGCCGTATCTTTAAAAGTGATGTGTAACACACGGTTGGCTCTTTGGGCTGGACCTCTGTGCACTGTATGTCTGACTCGAAGAGTAAGATGTCTGTAGATAGAAAATATGGGATTAGTGAACTGGGGTTATTGGGTGCCTCTCTCCTCTTCCCTTTCTCTTCTCCTGTAGAACCCCAAAGGTTAACACCCTCACCTTAGGTAAGTGAACGCCGAGCTCTCCATCTGCCTCGGGGCAGGGTGCCCTAACCAGTTTCTTCACTAGATAAGGGTGCAGGCCTCTTGACCTCAGAGGACTGCTGTCCGTCGTTAACTGCACGAACGGTAAGTTCTGGGCACTTCAAATGTCTTAAAAGTCTTTTGTAATGATATCTCTTGTTTTGCAGGGTTCCGGCGATGGCGGATGGCGGGCTGATGAGAGTTGAGGATCGAACCCGCGTGAGGAATTGAAGCGCCTGGAAGCACGTAAGCAAGCGCTTGTAGCCTACTTCACGATGCGCACTAACTGTCCCTTTTATCTTGCAGGTACAAGTTCGGAGCTTTAGAGAAGCTGAAGGGTGCTGGAATACCCACTGGATTCGGCGTGGGAAGGAGTAATGGCACGTGAGTAATAAAGTTGCCCAATGTCTTTAAACGCACCTTCTTTTGTCTTTCAGATGCGGGATGCAGCACCGAAGGCCTCCGGAGCGTGCGAAGAGCTGGTAAGCTTTTGTCTTTCAGATGCCGGAATGCAGCGCGAGGCGTTGGTGACAGCCGATTGACCAGGTAAGAGATGCGCTGCCACTGAAGACCATAGTGCTAACCTGTTCTTTCTTTGTCTTTACAGGTGCTGCTGAAGACTGGATTCCAGGATGGTAAGCCTTTGTTCCCTTAGGCCCAGGATCAGAAGCAGAAGACACGATGAGCGTTCTGCTGCAGAGAATGCAGAATAACGCAAAGCAAGATTCATCCATCGGGTGTGGTTTAAATAGCCTCCTGTAGTGCTTAGGTGTCTCCTTCCACAGCCACGCCTAAGAAAAGAGTTCCTGCTTTCCAGAAGAGTTCCAGTGTTCTGAACCTATGGAGTGGCTCCTACCCCACCCAACAGGAAAAGTAGTCCCAAACAGAAGAGGATCAGGGGTTCAACTGGCAGGTAAGTAAGCAGCATGGTCTGCTGCAGGTAAGTCCACCCAAGCATTATGAGCCCGGCGCTTCCAGCGCTGGGACTGGGCATCTTTATGAGCCTGGTGCCACTGGCGCCAGGACAGGGTCCAAAAGGTCCCAATTGGGACTGGCTGGCACTCGGAACCGGGGTTATGGGTCTGCTTCCAAGGGAGTCAGGCAAGTCCTGATCTTTTGGAAGCAGAGATCATGACAGGCACTTCCTGAATTATGTGACAAGGCTTTTAAATGTAACTAAATGAAAAACTCATTAACGCAAGCCTCACTCTTAAGGATGGTAAGCAAACTGCTCCCCCTCGCCTTAGAACCATCTATTCATGATTTTGCTAAAGACCTACAATAGACAAATATCAATGCCAGCCCTTAATTGATATGTAAAATGATATATCGAGCTTAAGCTTGACAGTAGGAGCAGTACACTGACTAATAGCTTATTATAGTACGTTTTGTTTCGGCCAGCAGCCATTAACATGAATATAATGTCTTCTTAGCAATAGCCAATTTTCAAACAATACTCTGGTTACCAAGATTTTAGGGCTATAATGTTCATATGTTTCTATACTTACTACTATGATACATCAATGGTTGCTAAAAACAATGACCCCATGAAATTATCAACTTGTTGCATATTGTTTGGGCCATTCATTTTTGACTGTCTGCATATGGGGTTGCTTCTTTTGTCCTGTAAAAAGTATATATATATATACATATATATATATATATGTATATATATGATATTTTACTCACCGTAATCTTATTTCTGATGCTTGTATCTGCTTAGATTCACATGCTGTGCATAGGCCGACATCTAGTGGAACCTGCAGAGTATTACAGTTGTTTCCGAAATTCGAAAAGGGATGTATACAGGGTGTGCCAGTAACACTACCCTTAGTGTGACATCCACTGTACCCATGGTCCTTCACGAGTCGAGGTCCATCAGATTGTTTTGTTTCTGACATGAGGCAGCATGAAATGTAGCGTGAGTACAGGTGTATCCAAGCAGATATGTATCAGACAAGCTCATAATCATCCATCCACCTTCTTTCCAAGGTGAGGATGGGTGGGAGCATGTGAATCTAAGCAGATACAAGCATCAGACATACGATTACGGTGAGTAATGTATCCCTTCTGAGGCTTGTGGAATCTGCTTAGATCACATGCTGTGCATTGATTAGCGAGCAGTGTTAGGAGAAGGTGGTGGGTTGTGAGAAGGTTCATGGGCAAACAAACGTTTTTTTTTTTTTTTTTAAATTTGGTTTTATTGGTTTTAAGGCAACATAAAGAGAAAGAAAGAAAGAAAAAAGAAAAAAAAACAGATGAAACATTTCACTTGTTACAGCACTATTAGCGTATGGTTACATTAAAGAAACAGCATTGGAATTTTTTTTTCTTCAGTAGATCGCTGCTATATTCAAGTCCGTTCTTTGATTGTAACAGAAAAAATAACATAACCCGTACCCTTTCACCCCCCTCCCTCCATTGGGACGTGCATTTTTGCGACATCACTTTTTCCATCAATATAACCATAGTGGATAGAGTTTTACCCACTTATCCTGTGGTTCTCTCTGGTTTTGGGGTCAACACCGTTTCTCAATGAAGGCCATTGGGTTTTGTTTTAACTCATGGTCCGGTATCATTATCTGATTGGGAGTCCGTCGTCTCAGAAAGATGTTTACTTCGGAATTCCGACCATAGGGTCTCGCATTGTGGCGCTTTGTTATGTAGTGAAGCAGTGATCGTCTCCATCGTGTAGATGTTGGTGGACAGGCAGATCCATTCTTTCTTACTTGGGACTGTTCTGGATTTCCATTTTGTTACAAGCAACGCTCGGGCTGCGAGGAGTAACTGTGGGGCAAGACCTCTGAGTCTAGTCCATCCGTCCTCGTCCCTCTCTAGTCCAAAGAGAATCAGGCGTGGGTCCGCATCTCTTTGTATGCCATCTACATCTTTGATCCATGTCAGGACTTCTTCCCAAAATACCTTTATGTGTGGGCAGCTCCACCACATGTGCCAGTAGTCGGCTGTCTCTCCACATTCCCTCCAGCACTTTGGGCTCAGTGTCTGGAACATCCGGGACAACTTGAGTGGGTCGTATTGCCAGCGGTGTAAGAGTTTAATGGCATGTGCTTTGTATTGGCTAGAAAGGGATGTTTTGGATGCTGCTCTACACATCAATTCCCATTGTTCAGGGTCTATCTCCTCTCCCAGGTCTCTTCCCCATCGGCTTCTGAGATGTTCCGTGGATCCGTTGCCTGCTTCGATGAGTTCCCTGTACATCAAGGATATCAGACCCTTTAGTTCAGACTTGGAGTCCAGGATTCGTTCGAACGGGGTGAGTTCTCTCTGGAGCTTTTCCTTCCACGCAGGTTTCGTAAGGACTCCTTTTATCTGGATGTATTGGAAAGTGGATAGTGGGCCTATTCCTAGGACTTCTGTTAGGTCCGGAAGAGATATGAAAGTGTCTTTTTTCAGAAGTTGCCCTACTCTTTCAAGGCCCGCCTCAAACCAGGATTGGTATCTACCTACGTCGGGTATTCGGTCATTCATACCAGGGGACCATAAATGGCTCAGTGGAGACGGCCAGGTGGTAATCTTGTTCATTGCTTTGCTTGGTTGCCAGATTGTCCATATGGTACTCAGTATTGGATGGCCCTTGATTTTCCGCTGGATTCTCTTACGGGGGGTCCATAACCATTCTGACACTGTGGCTGGGAAGAAATAGTGGTTGTCCATGTGGATCCACTGGAGGTGGTTGTGGTCACGCAAGTGTGGGATAAGGACACGTAATTGTGAGGCTTTGTAGTATTCTCGCAGGTCGGGAAGACCTACTCCTCCTCTGTCCTTTGGAAGCGTCAAGGTGTGATACCCGATTCTCGCCTTCTTCCCTTGCCAGAGGAATCTCAACATGAGCCTTTTGGCCTCCACGAAGAACTCATCTGGTAATTCGATAGGTAGCATCTGGAAAGGGTACAGGAATCGGGGAAGACATACCATTTTAATGGCATTAATCCGCCCTAACCACGAGATTGTGAGCTTGTCCCATCTTTGCAGATCAGCCGAAAAACTACGGAGGAGGGGGGGGAAGTTTGCTTTATATAAATCCGCCAAGTTTTTAGTGATCTGGATGCCTAAGTATTTAAGTACTGAATGTTCAAGTCTGAGGTCAAGGGGAGAATACCTAGTTTCGTTTTCTTCTTGTGTACCTTGCAAAGGGAACAATATTGATTTAGACTTATTTACTTTAAACCCAGAGAGTTGGCCATATTCTTCTAATAGTTGAAGAGCATGCGGGACGGATGTAGAGGGGTTAGTAATGTGTAAGAGTATGTCGTCAGCATAGAGTGCTATCTTATATTCCCTGGTCCCCAATCGCATGCCTTCTATTCTGGAGCTGGCTCGTATATTTTGGGCTAGAGGTTCCAGGGAGAGCGCGAAGAGAATCGCAGAGAGGGGACATCCCTGTCTAGTGCCTCGTCCTAGTCCAAACCACCTGGAGTATTCCCCGTTGACCGAAATAGACGCTTTGGGGGATGCATATACAGCTTGTATACCCTTCCTAAATCTCGGCCCTATTCCCACTTTGCTAAGGACCGCCCACAGAAACCCCCACTCCACTCTGTCAAAGGCCTTTTCTGCATCTATCGACAATAGGGCAGGGTTACCTGGTAACTCTGGTGATGAGTGGATGAGATGGAGAGTTTTGCGCATGGTATCCGCTCCTTGCCTACCCATTATAAATCCGACTTGATCATTGTGTATAAGGTGGGGGATTAGTACCTCTAGCCGAGCAGCTAGTACCCTAGTATAGATTTTGGCATCTAAATTAAGTAAAGAAATTGGGCGGTATGAGCTACAGTGTTTGGGGTTCCTTCCTTCTTTCGGGATAACCGTTATGAGGGCCTTCGTGAAGGAATCGGGGGCTGTCCCTGTTTCTAGTATCTCATTGAAGAGCTCGGTCAGGAATGGTATAAGTTGAGCGCTGAAGGTTTTATAAAACCCTGCAGTATACCCGTCCTCACCAGGAGATTTGCCTACGGTGAGTCTCTTGATTGCTTCCTGGACCTCGGGTTCAGATATCGGGGATTCCAACAGATCAGCTTCAGAGTGTGAAATTTTAGGCATATCTACCAGGGAGAGAGAGTGATCTGTGTCTAATTGGCCTGGGGTCACTTCTGAGGTGTACAATTGCTCATAGAAGCTAGCGAAGCTCTCCGGTATGGTGAAGGGAGTAGGGGGGGTCTCGGGGTTTTCTTCAATTATCTCTTTCACTTTTCGTTCCGCTCTTTGCTTTCTTAATCTGGCTGCAAGTAGTGCGTCAGCTTTATCCCCTTTCTCATAGAATTTTTGTTTGAGAAATCGAAGTTTGCGTACGATTTGTTCGTGTTCCAATAATCTTAGTTCTTCCCTTTTACGTTGCGCTATTTTAATGTTGTCACAATCTGCTCCTAGGTGTCCCCTATCCTCGCTTTCCAGTTTGCATATTTCAGACCGAAGCCTATGCTCGATGATCTTCCTTTCCCTTTTCTTAGTAGATCCTTCACGTATTAGGATACCTCTCCAAGTGGCCTTACCCGCCTCCCATACTGTTTGCTTGGAAACTTCCCCATTGTTATTTAGTTTAAGGTATTCCTCGATTTCAGTCGCCATTTCAGTTTTAAATACTGCATCTTTCCACAGGCTTTCGTTACAGCGCCACTTTCCTCCTGGAACGGGCAAGTCTGCCCATCTTATGTCTGACAGGACCATATCATGGTCTGACCACACTATCGGGATGATTTCCGACGATATCGTGGATTCCAGAAGGACCCTGGTGAGGTACAAATAGTCGATCCGGGTAAAAGTTTTGTGCGGATTGGAATAAAATGTGTAACCTCTATCATGCGGGTGTTTAGTTCTCCATACGTCTTGCAAATCATATATCTCCATTATGTCAGGGAGTCCCGTGTAATCACTTCTCGGTTGGTTTCTTGTCTCAGGGTTACCTGGTTCCCAGTCCTTGGTCGGGTCTGCCCACAGATTAAAGTCTCCTCCGAGAACAACTTGGCCCGATGCTTCCAACATTATTTTGGGTATTGTCTTCTCTAGAAACTTGGATTGTCCCGTGTTGGGAGAGTATATTACTGCCACTGTTACTCTGACCTTTGCGATCGTCCCGGAAATCAGGAGGGCACGCCCACTCACATCAGACCAAGTCTTTTCCACTTCAAAGTTAATTCCATTTTTGACCAAAATTCCAACTCCTCCCTTCCTGAGTGGGCCAGAGCCCCAGAATTCCTTTCCCCCTTTTTTCCCTAATATCCCCCTCTCTTCTCCCTTAGCGAACTTCGTCTCTTGTAGAAGGAGGATGTCAATTTGAGATCTACGGAATTCCCTTGCCACCAGTGATCTCTTGGTTGGTGAATTGAGGCCTTTCACATTAAGTGTTCCTATCCTAAGGGACTCCCTGTCCTTCCGCTCTTCAACCGGTGCCATTTTCATAGTATGTCGATCGTGAATTTGTGACCCGCATTGAATGGATGTATCTTAGATGAGGACTCTTGGATTCTTGAGCCATCTTTTGTGTTGCCGCTGACGCATCATATTCTGTTCGTTTGTTGTCCGCCCAACCCCCCCTCCCCCAAACCCTCCCAACTTGACGGCGTTCGTGCAGGCCCACGTAGAAATGTGGATCCGGCATCGAACCACCCCTGGGGACCGTTACTTCACGTCCCCAAGATCACATTAACATCACAGTCTTGACTGAGCCCCCGATCACCCCCCTCTTCCGTTTACATGACCCAAATCTCTTCAGAGCTCATAGATCCTTAGGCAGTTCGGGTCATGAACATGTGTATTAAAATGTGTGCCATCTTACCAGTATTGTGGTTCATCAGTTCTCACCCCCTGGAGGGGTGTTACCTCTCCGGTATTTTCTTGAACCCTTGACTCGTTTCCTTCTGGGCCCCTGTATGCGCCATCTTCTTTCCTCTCGACGCTGGTCCTCTCGACCATCCTCTTCCATGTTTGGACCAAGAAGATCTGAAATACACGCCTTGATCTCCCCTTCCGAACTCAACTTGATTTTGTTCCCATTATAGTCAAAGGATAGGGAGAAGGGGTATCCCCATCTGTATCTTATATTCTTTTCCTTCAGATGTTTGGTGAGGGGGCCACACATGCGACGGAGTGCCAAGGTCATAGTGGATAGATCTTGATATATCGTAACTTGGGATCCTTGGAATGTGATTGAGTCACTGCTTCTTGCTTTCTCTAGGATCCTCATCTTGTCCTGGAAGCGGTGAAATCGAGCTAGGACTGATCTAGGTCCGCCTGGAGGGCCGCCAGCTCTGTGTATTCTTTCTGTCTTGGGTTCATCAACCTCTTCGTCGGCAAGTAAAAGCTTGATGATATCATGGAGGGCATTCCTCAGGTCACTCTCTGTTTCCCCCTGTCGTTCCGGAATACCGAAGATTCTCAGGTTGTTCCGTCTCTCCCGGTTTTCCAAGTCGTCGAGCTTAAGTTTGAAGCTCTCTTCACGTTGCTCCAATGCAGTCATCCGCTGGTCCAATTGCGCCTCCAGGGTATCTATTGATGCTTGATTATTCTCAACTCCGTCCAACCTTTCCTCCATGGTGTCCAGTCGTTGGGTGATTTTATCAATTTTGGAGCCAATGCTGGCCCCCATATTTTTAATTTCTCCCAGGAGAGCAGCGATGTCTCCCTTGGTAGCCGCGGACTCACTCACTGAGGAGCTCTGATTCGCCATCGTGGAGTCCAGATTCTCGGTAGAGGTCGGGGTGTAGGAGAATGTGGCCAGTTTGTCCTTTATGTCCATTGGTTCTCCCGAGGTACTGTGGTGTTGCTTGGGGTATTTGGGTTATCAGATTGCAGAGGAGGCACACGCCCCTGAATCGGGGGCCCAACCCTCTGTACTTCAGTAGCAGTGGTCTTGGTTGGCTCGTTGGGGGTTGTGAGATCCTGGTGCGGCCGTGGTTATGTTCAGAGTGTGGTAGATTCACTGGTGCACGTGGGTCACCTGAGGTGCTCTTTAGACAGCAGGGGAGTTTATTATGCGATGTGGGGGGGTGTGCCTGCAGGATGAATGCAGGTGGGGTCGTTGTGACGGCACAGTGGACTATCCCCCAGTACCTTTGTGCGTTCTTCACTCCGTTTTGCAGGCGATGGAGGATAAGTGTGCCTCGGGCGAAGCTTGTCGGAGATTTTTTCGGCTTAGGATTAGAATATCTGCTGGCGATTGCTTGAAGTTGTGTATTGCTGCGAGTAGCCTGGGTCCCAGCGATGAGTTAATGGAATGTTCTTTCCTTTCAGGGATTGTCAGTCCAGAGTGATTATCTCCTCAGTTGAGGCCTCTCCCCTTGATCATAGGCTTTGTCCCCCTGGTGGCGCCTCACCGTCGGTGCTTGGTCTCCTGTGATTCAATACAGTCCGATGGACGTGTGCAGGACCGGGTATAATGTGGAAGGGCTCGGGGACGCTTTGCTCATTAATCTTATATTGGGTGTTCCTGGTTGCGTTCTCGTCCACTGCGCACCTCCAGGACAGTAGCCGCTGTGGAGCACAGTTTATCACCCCGGGTCTCTTCTTTCCGTAACATACAGTGTCCGCCCCGTCCTTTCCTCCAAGCTGCGGTAGGGCGAGCCGTCTGTCGGGGGTTTTCCCTGTGAGACTGTCTCTCAGGTTTATTGTAGCCGGTTTCGCCCTACGTGTCCCGTTTCGTTGGGGTTTCGGCTATTCCAGCTCTCCGCGGCGTTAAGGGGCCAGGTTCACAGCGGCGCCACCTCGCACCGCGTATCACCCACCTTCAGGTCCTGTCTCCGGCTCCCCGCTCACAGCGCTGCTCGTTCGTGGTGGAGGGCCGCCCGTTGACTGCGGGCAGTGTCCTCTTCTTCGGGGCCCTCAGCTGCGGGGCCTGCTCCGGCTTCTCTGCTGTTCGCCGCTCGTTGTTGCCTGAGGGCACCCACCTTCAGGTCCTGTCTCCGGCTCCCCGCGCTGCTCGTTCGTGGTGGAGGGCCGCCCGTTGACTGCAGGCAGTGTCCTCTTCTTCGGGGCCCTCAGCTGCGGGGCCTGCTCCAGCTTCTCTGCTGTTCGCCGCTCGTTGTTGCCTGAGGGCACCCACCTTCAGGTCCTGTCTCCCGCTCCCCGCTCACAGCGCTGCTCGTTCGTGGTGGAGGGCCGCCCGTTGACTGCGGGCAGTGTCCTCTTCTTCGGGGCCCTCAGCTGCGGGGCCTGCTCCAGCTTCTCTGCTGTTCGCCGCTCGTTGTTGCCTGAGGGCCTGCCAGTCGTCCCAGCGCTCGTATGGTGGCTCGGCTTCACGGAGCGATTTCTGGGCGAGTCCTCCACCGTTTTTGCTCCGGATTCTCACCACATGGGGGGGGGGACCTTCCGACAGCAGCACGTTCATTTTTACCACGGGGGGGGGCCTTAAGTGGGGGCTCAGTCCACTTTGGGGGCCGTGGTAGCGGAGCTCACGCGCAGAGCATGCCTGTCCGTGCGCCCCCTGGTGGCCAGTCTCAAACAAACGTTTTAGAACCGCTTGTCCCACCTGTGTATCTGTCTTGGAATGTGCATCAATGCAGTAGTGCTGAGTGAAAGTGTGTACTGAGCTCCATGTAGCTGCTTTGCAAATGCTGTCTAAGGCAATAAATGCCAAAGTAGCTCCTGTGCTCATTATGGAGTGAGCTCTTGGTGTGACACTTTAATATGGATAGACATACCATTGCACAGTTGGGATTTAATGTTTTGGAAGTAGGGAAGAAACCCCCCCAGAGGGGGAGATTTCATGAGGATATTGGCACAGAGAGAGATGTTTTGGATCAACCTCTTGGACACAATATCTCCAAGAGGCCTTAATGAGGAGTTTTCGTTGAATTGTTTTATCTAGGTAAATGAGTATGGTTTAAGTGGTGTTTGTTTGTGAATTTCTGTGTATGGTGTTGGTTTAGGTCCAATGATGTGGTCTGCAACTTTCCGGTTTTCCATACTGGGTGACCCCCAATCTTGTTTACTTAAATATTTATTTTATAGTGCACTTGGTTAATTGGAGTAAGAAGCCTGACTAATACAAGTTAGCTATGGTAGTCAGGGAGGGTGGTATGAAGATTGGTCAGCTTTTTTTATTAAAGTGGGGTTTCATTTTTTGTCAGCATACATTTTATATTATTTGGGGTGTTTGCACTCTTGTTGTTTTGGATTGAATATGGTTTTGAATATAATTCTTTTAACTCCATTGGAATTATTACATTTTTTTCTTTAGTCTTTTTTCTATGTTTATTTTTTCATTAATTACTATGGACTTAACTTTCTTTATTATTATCAGTTTGTGTTTATTTTTTTCATTATATATTGACTTGGAGATGTTTCAGCATCTAATTTAGGTGTTCATTTACTTTGAAAGGTGGTCAGTAACTAACTTTTCGAACTGGTGAAGTTCTGGGCTGTTTTGTTTGGGTGTTATTTAGTCTTACATTTTTTTCATTATATGTGGGTTACGTTTCTGTAGTTTGGGGCTGTATGCACGAGTAATTTGAAAGGTGCACTTGATATATGGGTGTGCTGTTTGTCATGTGACTGTCACGTGACCGTGGGCGCACTTGAGAGGATTTGTGATGTTTATATTTACTGTGGTGATATTATATGGTATATCTAAGGCAATATTTTTTTTGTGTTCTAGAATTTCATGTGTACTCTTAATATTTAGAAGTTGCTATCCTTAAACACTTGGGCATCACATGACGAGACCACGTGATTGCATACACCCAGAAACGATATAAATTGGACTATTCAATGCACTCTCGTTTGAGATACTGTGCAGTTTCATGGGAGAGGTGTCGGTCGGCATACTTTGAAGAATATACCAATCTGAATATAAGTGTCAGCGCCAGAGCGTGGTTTGTACATATGGGCCATGTTATTTTGGATTTATATTTCCATGTTCTTTAGTTAATGTATATTTATAGGTGTTCGTGCGGACCTGTTTGTTTTAACAGTGTTGCAGCACAAATTCCCCAGAAGCTGGTTGCCTCATGTATGAAGTGGATTTCTACGTCTCACGTAGATTTAAAGTCGGTTTCCTGGGATAGACTTACAAGATAGTGTTTAAGGTAAAAGTTAAGTGTACAGGTGTTTAATTAGACATGAGGGTTTACACAGAGTGCTTTTCATGAGGGTTGGTGATTTCATTGAATCTTTTGGATTATATGGGACATCACAGGGTCTATTTACACTTTGGGTTGTACTAACTGCCTGGTAGTTTTGTTTGAAGTTCTCTTGAATCTTTTGCTGCACTTTAGAAATTAGGTTGGCATTTAAGATGTAGCGGTTTCTTTAGTGTGAGTTTGTGTAGATGTCTTTACTTGAACAGTTATGCTTTATTTGACAGTGCACAGCATTTGTCCTGACTTATCCAAATAGTTGATGACTCTTGGAGATTCCGCATGGACCATGTCTTCTGTGCATTCATTGCACAGTCGTGAAATTAATTTTCTACACATCATGTTGGCAACAACCCAATTTTAAGATACATATGAGGGTTCTTTTTCCTCCTTTTTTTTCACTTGGGAGTTTCATTTTATGGAGTCACACCAGTTGTTCAATTGTGATATATCAGCCACAAGGAAATATTATGTACATTATTATCGGATCTTTGTTTGTGTTTAACCTGTAGAGAGTATCTCATTTAAGATTTGTTTAAGAATCTTAAGTATTCAGTTGACTATGTGGTGATTTATAATCTTGTGTGTATATGTATTTGCAGATCTTTTGCTCCTGAGGAAGGGGGATTCCCCGAAACGCGTAGAGCTTGAAGTTGCATTTCAACTGCTAAAGAATATTTATTTTCTTTGTTTCTCTTTGGTCTCCATGTTGGCTATATGTAAAGCCTAAAATTATCTGCTGTTTTAACGAAGCAAATGTATGCTGTTATTTTTGTTTACTACAATATTCATATATATGAATATGGAGACTTTATGAAAATATTGACCGATTTATTTCAGTGTGAAAGGTGTGCAGGGGACGGGAGTGTCTAAGTTTAGACACTTCTTTGGTTCATGTTCAACACAGGCTCCAGTGCCAGGGCTTGTATTCCTCCCCAGCACCCATAATTGTCTAAAGTGTTTGTTTAAACCCTTTCATTTACTGCTGGCCAAATAGGTGTGCTCCGATTGACTTTATTTCTTGTACTCTTGGCGTGAAAGGCAGTGTCTTGTTTGACAGAGAATAGCATAATTGTATGCATCTGACTATCCATCTGGAGATGGCATTCTTGGCAATGCGGTCCCCTTCTCTGCTTGGGGCTACAGAGACAAACCGTTGGTCTGTTTTTCTGAGCGGTCTGGTGTTGTTTACATAGTAAAGGACCGCCCTCCTCACATCTAGTGTGTGGAGTTTAACCTCAGCTGAGCTTTTTGGGTTCTGGAAGAAAGCCGGAAGCTGAATGGACTGGTTCACATGAAATTTAGAGACGAATTTAGGAGAGAACCTAGGATGAGTATGTAAAACCAGTTTGTCCTGGAATATGACAAAGAAAGGATCCTGCACTGACAATGCTTGCAATTCACTAACTTCTTATGGAAGTAATAGCCACTAAGAAGGCAGTCCTGTACATCAGGTGTTTAAGACTCGACTTGTGCATCGGCTCGAAAGGGGCTCCCATGAGCTTAGTAAGCACTACATTGTGATCCCATCCTGGCGGTGGATTTGAAATTGGAGGTTGGAGTCTCTTTACTCGCTCCATAAATGCCTTGATGACAATTCTTTCCACCAAAATACTTCATTGTGGGAGGTGGTGTAAGCGAACAGGGCTGACAGGTGGACCTTTATAAAGTTTAATACTAACCCAGAGCCTAGCAAGTGGAGCATATAGTTGAGAATGTGACATGGGGTACAGTCTATGGGGTTAATTTGTTTAGACTGGCACCAAATTACAAATCTCCACTTGTCCAAATAACAGTGTCTAGTGTTTGGCTTTCGTGCCTCCTTGAGGATACCCATACACCTCTGAGGTAGGTTAAGATGTCCGAAATCTAGGACTTCAGGATCCACGCTGCCAAGTTCATTGAGTGAGGTTGCGGGTGCACTGTTAATCCCCCGTGCTGAGTGAGTATGTTGTTCTGGCACGGGAGTTTGATGGGGTTGCATATCGCCAGTTTGTGCAGATGCAGAAACCATGGCTGTCTTGCCCACATAGGAGCAACTAGGATGAGGGTCACTTGTTCCTTGTGGATCTTGTTCACCACCTTGTTCATGAGAGGAGTCGGGGATGGGGGGAAAGCGTAAGCAAATCTCCCCGACCAGTTCATCCATAGGGCGTTCCCCTTGGAGCCTGATTGGGGCAACCTGGATGCGAAGTCTGGGCATTGTTTGTTTTCTCTTGTAGCTAACAAGTCTAGCGTGGGGAAGCCCAATTGAGAAAAGAGATGGTTTACGACCCTTGGGTCTAGTTGCCACTCAGTTCCTCTGGTAGGGGATCTCTGCTCAGTGAGTCGGCTCGAGAGTCGAGTTGCCCTGGAACGTGTTGTGAGGATAGGGATATTTTCAGTTTGAGTGCCCATTTCCAAATTTGTTGTGCTAGTTTGGATAGATTTGGAGAACGTGTGCGCCACCATTTGATGATGTAAAACATCGCTGTGGTGCTGTTGTGAGGACTTGCACAGAATGGTTTGCTAGGTGTGTCTCGAATGCCTGAATGGCCTTGAACACTGCCAGTAGCTCGAGCAGATTAATGTGGCTCTGCGCCGTTGCATGAGTCCACAGACCCTGTGCTGTGTGATGAAGGTGATGAGCCCCCCACCCACCGAGAGATGAGTCTGTCGTAACCATCTCCTGCACTTCTGGATTGTGGAAGGGTTTCCCCTTCAACAGATTTTCTCTTGTCGACCAGTGAAGGCTTTGTACCAGTGTTGGCCAAACGACCACTAGATCGTCCCACTGACCGCTTGCTTGAGACCACCGTTTCGCCAACCACTCCTGCATGGGTCGCATGCGCAGGCGTGCGTGTGGGACCAGGTAAATGCAAGATGCCATCATGCCTAGCAAAGGCATAGCTTTGCGTACGCTTATCTGGCAGCCGGCCTGATAATGAGGTATTTGCAGCAATATATTTTGGACTCTTTCCTCTGACGGGAAGACCAACCCCTCTTTTGAGTCTATTACAGCTTCCAGGAACTGTTTGGTTGTGCTTGGCACTAGGCTTGATTTTTTCTCTTCTATTGAGAAGCCCAAATGATATAGAAGGTTGATAGTCTTTTGAATGTTTCTCTTAAAATATGGGGGGTCTCCCCTGTAATCATTCAGTCGTCCAGGTAAGCGTACACTGGGATTGCTTCCCTGAGCAGGTGCACTGCCACCATCGGCAGTACCTTTGTGAAAACTCTTGGAGTGGACGCTATTCCGAAGGGTAGCACTTTGAATTGGTAGTGCTGGTTCGCCATCTTGAATCACAAAAATCTTCTGTGCACTGGGAACATTGAAATATGAAAATAAGCATCTTTCATATCCAATGTTCCCATGTAATCTCCGTTCGATCCCTCTATTTAGAGTTAAGATACTATATCCCGCTTGGCTTTTTGGGGGATATAGAAGAAACAAGAACAGTCTTAAGCTGTGAAGTTGTTGATTTACACTAGGTTAGTGTGTTCTGAAGCCTGGCTAATATAGTTGGGTAACCCATAGTTGGAAATCCCAAACAGCCCCCCCCCCCTCTCTTGTTTTTTGCAGCCCATGTAATCTCCCCCTTTAGCAGGGGGGATCACTTCTTGTAGCGTAGTGATGCAGAATCTTTGTGGCTCGACATAGGTCTTTGCAGGGCGTAGGTGTGATACTGGGTGCATTGTTAGATTTTTTTTGGCACAAGAGAGTAGGTTGAATAAATACCCTTGTTTACCTGGTTCACCAGGACAACTTCTATGGCGTCCTTTTGGAGCAGCGTTGCGATTTCCTTGAAAAGGATGTGTTTTTCTTCCTTCGAGTGAGTCTTGACACAAGGGATGGCTCTGGGGTCGCTGGATTAGTTCCACACAATAACCACCCACCATGGTGGATAGCACCAATTTGTCTGAAGTGATTTGTTCCCATGCTTGGGTGAAGTTTGAAATATGCCCTACTGGAGAGGCAGGGGAGGGCACCTGAAGCGGGTAGTCACTTTTTTTTTTTTAAGTATTTTTATTATTATTGTATTATAACAATCACAAAAAACAAAAACAAATCAACATAAGGACTATCATGGTCTTTCCTAATCAACAGAGGCAGTACACATATCATCAGTGGTCGAAAGGCTTTCCCAGTACATATATTGGCGTGTAGTACATAGTACCCAGTGCACGCTCCCCAGCATGTAGGAGGAAGTCTTAGGTCGCTTCTTCTTCCCATCTATCCCATATTTTCGAGGCTTTGTTGGGACAGCCCCTTGCTAAGTAGATCCTATGCTCCATCATGGCGCACATGTCCATATCCAATTTCCATTGATCCAGTGTCGGGGAGTCCGGGGCTTCCCATTTCTGCGCTATATTACGCTTAATCAGTCCCGTTGCCGTATGTAGGAGCAATCTCTCCCACTTGTTAGCCTCAATTTTGTTAGGCACCCCCAGGAGTGGGGCCTTTGGGTCCAGTGGTATGGTACGGGCCAGAAATCTGGAGAGTTCCCTACAGCATGCATTCCAAAAGGTTTGTATCCGGGGACATGCCCACAAGATGTGAATGAAGGTTCCCTCATCCTCCCCGCATCGGAGACAATTTGGGTTTGGGGCCCTTTTCCAGCCGTATAGGCGCGTCCTAGGGTAATATACCTGGTGCAGTATTTTCAGCTGCACAAGTCGGAGCCTAGAGGAGATAGCGATTTCTCGGGGATGCATGAGAACTTGTATCCAGTCCTCTGGATCTATTTCCCCCACATCCGCTTCCCATTTCGCCTTCAGCTCATTCAATTCGGGGGTGGCAAAGGAGGATATGGCATTGTATAGGATGGAAGTGCATTTGGTGGGAATATACGCTGGCAGGATGTTACGCTCTATAGGGGTGTACTCCGGTACCCTTGTGTCTGCTGTTAAGTGGGTTCTTAAGGCGTGGGCCAGCTGTATGTAATGATACCCTTCCGTGTTTGGGATCTGGAATTGTAATTGCAAATCGTCAAATGAGGTCAGTTTCCCATCTGTGAGCATATCCCCAACTCTCGTGACCCCTGCTCTCACCCATTTGGGCCATGGCTCAAATTTCAGGATTTCAGCTAGGTTATCATTTTGCCAGAGAGGTTGTGCGATAGTAACTATTTTCCCACCCAATGAATCGGTGTGCTTGTCTCCACACCATAATGAGGTGTGTTGTGGTTGGGGGAGTTCTCGGAAGGGGTTGATAAAGGAGGGTCAGTGGGTCTGTGTTCTGTATAGTGGCTATCTCAGCGCATATATGAGGTAGGTCTCGATTTCCGTGGAGAAGATCATTAACCACTGCCAGTTGTGATGCTCATTAGTAAGTTTGGAGACGGGGGACTCTCACTGCTCCCTCCCAGATCGATCTCTGGAGTGTGGTTAGCGCTATTCGTGGTTGACCTCCCCCCATATGAGGTCTCTGAGAAGTGTCTCCACTTGGTGAAACTCTGAGTCTGGGATTTTGAGTGGGGCATTCTGAAGGATGTAAAGGAATCTGGGAAGGGTCATCATTTTAAAGAGTGCCGGACTACCCATAAGAGTCAGGGGGAGAAGTTTCCAGTGTTGGACATAAATAATGAAGCGGTCTATGATCGGTCGGAGATTGTGTTCTATATAACTTGTCAAGTCCCCGGATATCCAGATTCCCAGATATCGGAAGCCCTGTCGTTCCACTCGGTACGGGCACTCCTGGGGGATGGCTTGTTCTCCGCCCTTTACAGGAAAGAAAACTGATTTATCCCAGTTGATTCTAAGTCCGCAAAATTTACCAAAGCGGATGAGCAGCTCTGTTACAATGGGGCAGGACCGTGGCGGGTCTCCCAGGTATATAAGGCGATCGTCTGCGTAGAGAGATGTATGTTCATCATAGCCCTCTGGCCATCTAAACCACGTCCAGGTAGTATTTTGGCAAAGCCAAAGAGTAAGTGGTTCGATTGCAAGGGCAAATAGAAGAGGGGAAAGCGGGCATCCCTGCCTCGTACCCCGGCCCAGAGGAAAGGATCGAGAGGACCATCCGTTTACTTTCACCTCAGCCTGGATGTTAGTATAGAGTAACTGTACCCATCCCAGAAAGGCTTCTCCGAATCCCATACGGCGCATGATCTCCCAAAGGCTGTCCCATCGAATTGAATCGAATGCCTTTTCGAAATAGATTGCCAGCAGGGCCAAAGGTCCGTCTATAATCGGAGATCTCTCCATTGCCAGATGGAGACGGCGTAGATTCATCCGGGTCGATTTGCAGGGCATAAATCCACATTGGTCCGGGTGGATCAGGGTGGGTGCGACCAGTTGTAATCGGTTTGCTAGGAGCTTAGCGAGGACCTTGGCCTCCCCGTTAATCAGTGACATAGGTCTGTAGGAAGCACATTTGTGTGGAGGTTTGTCAGGTTTGGGAATGACCACGATGGTCGCCTTACACAGATCTGGTGGGAGAGTCCCTTGTTCCCGGGCGGCAAGAAACATTCTATGCAGGGGGGGCGCCATTTTCTCTGCCCCTATCTTTTGCCAGGTTTCAACAGGGAATCCATTTGGGCCCGGCGTCTTTCCCGATTGGAGCGGAGATAGCGCCTCTGAAATCTCAGCCTCTGATAAGGCGGAGTCCAAATGGTCCCTCTGCTGCACAGAGCGCGTCGGCAACGTTACCGCATCTAAGAGGGAGGGGTCTAGCGGAGAGGTTGGGGCTCGGTACAAGTCTGCGTAAAACGTCGAGAAGGCCTCAGCAACCTCAGCGTCTGAATGATAACTGTCGCCCTGTGGTGTAACTATTTCCCGGACATGGCGCTGTCCTTCGTCTCTTCTCTGCAGTCAGGCAAGCAATTTACCCGCCTTGTCCCCCAGCTTGTATACCCTCGCTTTAGCCTGCCAATGGGCCTGCTTAGCGTCGTCCATCGTTCTGTTCCGAAGGCGCTCTTGGGCGCGTTGAAGGGATCGATGAGTCTCAGGCGTGGGATCAGAAATGTGTTTAGCCTCCCAGTTGCTCACCTCCCTCTCGGCCTCTAGTATCTTCTGGAACTGGGTGTTCCTTTTGTGTGTCGTCCAGGAGAGAATCTCACCCCTGAGCACTGTTTTATATGCCTCCCATAATGTCACAGGGTTATCTACCGATTCCTCATTAATTTCAAAATATTCGGCGGATACTTCCTCTAGGCGATCTATCAGTTCTGGGAACCCTAGGTAGTAGCCATTAAGTCTCCATGTTCTAGGGGGGAGGGCACCCTGCATACATATTTCCATTGAGAGTGGTGAGTGGTCCGAGATGCCCCGAGGGAGCAATTCTACAGACATTGCCCTGTAAAGGTCGGTATCTGGTAGAAAGAAATAATCCAATCTGGACATGGAACCGTGGGCACCGGAGTGAAACGAATATTCCCCAACATCAGGGTGTAACTCCCTCCATACATCCCGGAGCCCAAGAGCAGATGTGAAGTTGGCTAATCTGGTAGGGGTATCCGGGCTACAATTCCGGAGATGGGAACGGTCAGTGATATTCATGGTGTCATTGAAATCCCCCCCCCCCCCCTAGGATGTACGTATCAGAGTGATGTTTCCCTATAAGGGTGGTGAGGTCAGCCAGTAATTCCTGTCCCAGACCCGGTCGAGAATAGATCGAGGCAATTGCCACACTTTGACCCCAGATCATTCCCAAGATGAACACGTATCGGCCCCTGGGGTCCTGTTCTACGGTTTGTTGAATAAATGGGATACGTTTGTGTATCAGAATGAGGGTGCCCCTGGAGCCCATTGTGTACCCCGCATGAAAGGCAAGGCGATAGTTGGTTCTCTGGAAAAAAGCACAGTTTGACCCGGCCAGGTGGGTTTCTGTTAAGAGGGCCACATCAGGGGAATGTCTATTTAGGAATTGCATGATAAGACGCTGTTTAATTCCTGAACCCATCCCATTCACATTCCAAGTGAGGAATTTCAAAGATTTAGTGTGACGCATGAGTGATTCGCGAATTTGTGTAGAGGATATTTACTACGTATGATGGAGATTTTCAGGGTATAGCGATCAGTAAGAGATGGCGGTATAATTCTCGCCTGTACTAAGGGAGCGGGGTTGCCTTATGGAGTAGTACAAGGCGTCCCTAACAAAGGACAATGATTAGTTCGACCTATGAGCATTTGGCAGTCCTGAAATAACAAAGTTTTGAACTTTCCCAACTCACCCCCACCCTATACTCCACCCCAACACGAAGTACCTGTCGCCCAAACATTGCTGATCCTTCAACCTAAGGTGTCAGCTCAAAAACCAGACCCTTGAATAGAGTCCAAACAAGCAAGAAAGAGAGAGGGGGTGGGGGGAGGTTTGACCAGGGGAGGGATCAGAGCTTTCCCTAGAGTTCACTCACTTGCGCCCAATGTCGACATCTTCCATGGTGGATAGATTATGCATTGGGATCAGAGGCGCGGACGGTGCACGCCCGTATGTCATGGCTGTGCTCCTAGGCCCTATAGTAGGGGACAACTATTTGTTCAGTGTTCTTCTCTTTGCGCCGCTGGCTCCAGGATCTCCTGTCCCCCCGTTCTGGGTTTCTCCTCGGGGAGGCCCGCCTAGGTGCGGGTCGGAGTCGAGGACGTCCTCTCGGTCTTCTTGGTCTTGCAGTCCAATCGCCCTCTATGTGAGCCTCTAGCCATTTCTTGTGGGTCATTGAAGTGAACAGTAGTTCCTTTATGATAAATCTTAAATTGGGCCAGGAAGAGCAGGCCGTATTTCACATTCAGTTGAGCAAGTTGTTTCTTGAGTGGTTCAAACGATTGTCCTGCCCGCTGCACTTCTCGGTTATAGTCCGGGAAGAAGGCGATTTGAGAGCCATTATGGGTGATCGTCCCTTGCAAGCGTGACAGTTGCAGGAGGGCATCCCTGTCACAGTAGTTAAGCAAGTGAGCGATGATAGGCCGGGGCGGAGCACCCGGGAGTGGTTTGCCCGAAGAGATCCTATGAGCCCTCTCCACTGAAAAGAATTTTGAGAAGGATTGGGGCTCGAAGATGTCCACGAGCCACTGTTCCAGGAACAATTCCATGCATTGTCCCTCCTCCCCCTCCGGCTGGCCCAGGATGCGAACGTTGTTGCGGCGGGACCTTCCCTCTCCATCATCCACTCTCGATTCCAGGGCTTTCAGGCAGCTTAAGGCTTGGGACAGCTGACGATTGATCCCGCCGATGTTGTCTTCTGCTTCGGAGATGCAGTGTTCCGCCTCTCCTGTTCTGGAAGTCCGCTTCTGCAGATCGTAGCGCAGGAAGGAGACATCCGCCGCCATACTGTCTATTTTAGTCTCCATGGAGGAGCGGGAGTTGGCGATGGTGGCCTTACATCCCGTAAGGAGAGGGAGTCTTCCCCCGTAGGGGAGTTTGGTCGTGTTGCTGGGTACGCCGGGGTAGTAGCGACGGCAAACTGATGCATGCTGCTCTGTGTAGATGGTTTCTTCTGCCTGTCTTTCCCCATATTTCCGGGAGTCGTATAGCGTCTGCTACGATGGGGCGGATATTATTGTTTATGCGCAATTGGAGTGGTCGTACCCCCCAGGTGTGTAGTGTTGCGGCCGTGCAGCGGGTCAGATGGAGGGCTGAGAGTTCCAAGAGCGTCCTCCACTAGGGCCGGGGGGTTTATATGGCGAAAGTACTTTGAGCGCCTGGAGCCCAGCGCCCTTTGCTGGGCCTTCATAATATGCGCAGACCTCCGGCGCCTCAATCAGTCCACACAAACAAGTGGTGGTCCCTCTTTTGCTTCTGGTGGGGTACGACCCTCAGCAGGCACCAGGCTCTGTTAACAAGGTTCGATCGGGGGGGGCCCCACTTACTTCTGGCACGGTCAAGTCGCTGCTGTCCTCCGCAGTCCGGGGGGCGGGGGGTATTCGCGGCGTGGTGTCCCAGAGTTACGGCTCAGGAGGTAGGAGCCGCATGCTACCGGGACCACAGGAGGGCTTCGCTATCCTTCCCCCATCTCTCTCGCAGATCGGGTCCGTCCGGGCGTCTTCCGGATGTCAGCGGGACTCAGCTGGTGAGTAGTCCCGGGCCCCGCGGCCCCCGTGCACAGCCTCTGGCCCGCGTGGCGAGTGCCGGTGGGGGGGGGGGGGGGGAGAAGAGAGGACGCTCACGGGTGTCCGCCTCACGTTCTGCTCCGTGCCCCACCGTGTCAGGTCGTCCTGAGCCTCCCAATCAGTCGGAGGAAGTCCGCCCTCAGACACTGGTGGCCATCTTGGTCATGTAGCTCCAGCACTGCCGGGCCTCTGCAAATTGTGGATTTTCCCCGTCGGCTGGGTAAATAGGTGCCACAACCTCCGTCGATCCAAGCCCACAGCTTCACGGGCTCGGTCGCGGTGTTTATACCGCACGAAATCCACAGGAATCAGGATGAAAATGCAGGATTGTTTCGGCGCTTAGGGGAGCTCACTCGGCTCACGTCCGCATCGTTCGCGCGTTGGCCACGCCCCCGGTAGTCACTCTTTTTGAGGTGTGGCTCCACCTCTAGAAGCGAGACCTGCGCTGTCCCCTTTGGTAACCCTGTGAGGCCTGGCCTTGATTGTTATCCGAGGACGATCCTTGGTTCTGATTGTAGTTTGAACCTCTGTGAATTTTGTCAGCGAAAGTGGCAAAAACTATTATTACTCCTTTGCCCTGTGGGTCTATTGGTAAACTGGCCCAAGGATTTTAAGGTGTCGTATTCCTCCTCTGCAGACTTGAGGGTGTCTTCAATGGCCTTTCCGAATGGGACGTTGGGCTCAATAGGCATAGTGAGAAGTGTAGCTTGAGTTTCTTGCTTGAAGCCGGATTGGCATAGCCAAACATGTCTCTTAATAATGGTTCCCTCTGCAATAATTCTGCCTGCATTGTCAGCAGCGACTGGGTTCTCTTCAGAATGCAGATAGAAACTGCTCTGCCTTCTGCCACTACCACGACCAATTGGGTTTTAAGGGGTTCAGGAGTTGAAGACATTAATGCGGACACCTCATCCCATTTATGGCAGTTATAACTCGCCAGAAGAGTGGTGTTGTTCGCTATTCTAGCCTGAAAGGCCTCCAAAGAGGCTACTTTCCGCTCCTTAGTACACAGCTCCTTACTGTCCTTGTCTGGTGGTGCCTCCGAAGAGGCTAATGGTGTCCCTGCTCTCTTCCTTGTTGTAACTACAAGAGTCAGGTTTGAGCTGTCCCCGGATATAAAGGGGATCTGTGGGAGCAGGGTGGAAGAGCTTTTCTATGCACGGATTAACTGCCCGCGTCTGGTTAGGTGTTTCCAGGGATGGTTGGATCCTCCGGTGGATAGACTGCAGGATGGGAATTAACTGTGTGACCGCTTTCTTATCGCCTAAAATGTCCTCAACAAAGTCCTTGTCCTGTTGAGTCTCTCTTGTTTTTATCTGAAAATGCTCAGATGCCCTGATGAGCATGTCATTTTGTAGTGGCTGGTTGTCGATGGGCGAATCTGCTACTGGGGGGATCTATAGTGACAACAGAGGCTATAGTCCTCCTCTTCATAGTCAGTGCCATAGTCCTGTTCACTGCCCACCTGAGCTGTATAGGCATCTTCAGTGTCAGAGTCTGGGTCATAGAGATCAATGAAGGGTGGGTCCACCTCGGATTGGATAGCCAGGGTCTCAGGACAAGCCCTCTTAGAAGGGGCTGAGGAGTAGGGGCATCGACAGAGGCTTGAGAACCCGAGGCAGCTGTAGTGGGAGGTGTGATTTTGAAGTTTTGGAAAGAATCTGGGTTCTTTTAAAAATAAATTGCCATACAAGTCATCCTTCTTATGACTCTGTCAATGTCCGCACATGTCCATTAGGCCGAGCTTGGGATGGACATAGGGCCTAAAGGAAAAGCCTGAGGTGTGACTGGGGCTAGAGTGTGACTGGGGCTAGAGGTGAGGGCTGACTCTTATTCATTAGGGCTGATGAAAAAGACTCCTCTCCTACTTGGGGGAAGTGAATCCCCTTCTTTGTGTGGATGAGAATCCCTCTCCCTGGGTGTAGAGGGGGACGTTTCCTTGTGAGGGGTCTTGGAAGAGTGCTTTTTGGACTCTTTCCCCTTCAGTAGGCCCCTGGGGACGCGTTTCTGTATCAGGTGGGGTAATCCCGACTGTATGTAGTCTTTAGTCTACTTCGACGAGGCATGTCAAACGTCGGCTGTGGGGTGACTCGACATCTCGTCTGCCGACGTGCAACGTTCGAGGATGGATTTAGGGACATCTGTCTTTCGACAATCAGGACCGGTCATGTGGCAATCGTGACCGAGTGCCCAGAGGACAGTGAATCTACAGACCTCTCCCTAGATGTGTGTGGGCCCTTGGTCGACGCACGTGTCGAGTCACGGCCCTTGGCAGTGTGCTTGATGGAAAAGGCAGTGTGCGCCCCGCCGGCCTGTCTGCTGGGGTCTGGGGCTTGCGCTAGGGAAACTGAAATTTCCCCATTGCCGTCTGAAAACACAGCGTTACTGCCGTTGCTGTAGGCCCCTTCCACGTCCATGGTCGCTTCGGCCTGCATGGCGGGGTGGGCCCAGCGTTTAGTTAAACAGTCCTTTAATGTTTTGGGTTTAAAGAGCTTACAGGCTCCACAGTTCCCTTCAACGTGGTCCCGAGGGAGACAAAGGTTGTACACCAGGTGCTTGTCGACCCAGGGGAATTTTTTGTCGCACTTTGGACAGAACTTGAAAGGGGTTCTATACATAATTAAATTAAATGGCAGCTAGGCGAAGATAATGTGTTAAATGGAGTAACTACATTCTCAATATCCTCCCGCCTCTCTCCCTACTGTGTGGGCCGAAGCGGCCCACAAAGGCTGAAGGATCCGTCGATAGGAGTCTTCGACGGTCGTTTTCTTGACCGCTGACGGAGAGGTTATTGATAGTCGGTGAACGAAAAGTATATAGGATAGGAAGAGCAACTAACTTTAATTTGATAAATCAATGACGTTATGCCGAAATCAGAACTCTGCGAAATAGCATCCATCTACGACGGCGGAAAAAAACAATCTATTTCTGTTCGCGTCGGAGGACCCGGACGATGTGTGTCAGGTAGGCGCTGTTGCCCGTACCTCTTTTACCCTCACCCCGTATCAAGATTATTCAAATGGATTTTCTGCTCATATATAGAGAAAAAAGATGTACTGCATGAATAATTCCTATATGCCCGGTGTCACAAGACTGTTTATAACAGAGAGTCGAATCTACCCATTCATATCAGAAGTCTACTCACTGCAACAGTGATTATATACACTGTATTTCACTTTGAATTAATGGTACCTTTGAAATGGTAACATGGTGGGCAAGGAAAGCAGCAGGTATGCAGAAGCTTCCGCTTTGTTTAGTGAAACCATTGATCCGAGAGGGGCAAAGAAGCAAATACAGAGTGATCAAACTAAGTCCATCCAACAAATGTTTTTATTAGAAAAATTATACAAAAAGGAGACAAAAAAGTGGTGGGAAATCAAGTCACTACAAAACTATATTGCCAATCAACGGATTCGGTGAGGCTTGAGAATTCGGACTATTCCTACTTATGAAGATCCTGACGCTGAAATGCTGCAAGAGTGGGGGGAAGCCACTAATGAATGTTCTTTTAAGATGTTAGCCACATTGGTTAAGTATGCCAAGAGTGACGGAGCGAAGGCATTAAAAGACTTGTCTATACAAGAACATAATCCAAGACTGCAAAGCATCTAAAAGTCCACATGGATAAAAATATCAGCAAATAAGAGGATGAAATTAAAGAAAAGGCAGGAAACAATGACAATTCCTGCGAGATAAAGAGAAATACAGGCAAAATATACACCTTTGCAAGGAAGTATGACACTATTAGAAAAGGCATTCAAATTTTGTTTTTAAAAGACGCCGACCCTCACCCTACCAGAGACCGATTCAGAAAAGGAAAGCATCGCAGGATCATCAACAGATACTTCCATCTCAAGCAACACCGAAGATGTTCCTCTAAAGCTTAATTTTTAAGCGGAAAGGAGATTGTTACACCCAGTAGGAAAAACATTGCAGGGAAGAAATCAAATCAGAAAGAAACAAAGGTCCACAACCCCAACAAGAGGAAGAACAGAAGGGGATGCAGAGGACAAAGGGAAACCAAAAAGAAGAGGGCAATCGGGAGGTCGTCAGACTCGCTCTGGCAAGACCAAGAAATAGGTGGTCTGAATCAGACACCTCAAGTTGTATATTTATCGGACAGAACTCTCAATGATACCGAAAACACAGTACTCATGAAAGGCTTGTCTTTCTGCTTGACATCCAAATTCAATTATGTACAATCTAGGATTGACGTCCATTGCTTTATTAGAAAAACAAGACTGGCCAAATATTTTGCAAATTCAAAGACATCAAAAACAAGGAAGAGTGACTATACAGATACACCCTCTCAAATAACTATTGGAGATATACCTACATTGTATACCATTGAATCGTTGCATAAAGACAATGGAGAGGCAGAAGAACAACATTTGGTCCAAAATTAGTGAAAATTTGTGGAACTTAGAATTACTCTGTGATTTATCCACATCGATAATAGATCCCAGTGAGTTAAGACATTGAAATGTATTCCTGCTGCAAACAACACGCCACAAATCGAACTCTTGGAGGACCTCATAATTGAGGATTTAAAAAAAACTAGCCTCAAACTGCCCCAAATCCAATCACAATCTGACCTCAGAAGAACGGAAAGCTATCAAGGATCTGTGAATTGACAAATCAATAGTCATCAAGTCATCCGTTAAAGGAGGCAACATTGTGGTGCTCAATGCCAGGGACTATAAAAATTAAGCCATGCGTCAGCTGAACCAAGTGCACAATTATGAAAAACTGGCCAATGAATCTTATCCAACTTACAAAACTGAATATGACTTGAAGCTACAGAACTGGTATGAATCGGGCTTATTGACCTGGCAAGAAAAAAGATATCCGACCAAAGATTTCCCAATATTGCCCATCATGCATTTTATACCAAAGATCCACAAATCTATAAGAGAACCTCCAGGTAGGCCGGTAGTAGCCTCCATCGATTCTCTCCCAGAAAGCACGTCTAAATATTTAGTCACATTTTTCTTCCCATGTGTAGAAACACTACTCTCCTACATCAGGGATAAAACAGACTTCCTCCAAAAAATTGGCCAAATACTGTGGAAACCAAATTACTTATTAGTTACGCTTGATGTGCTCTTCCTTTACACTTATATAACCCACGCAGAAGGCATTGAAGCAGTCAAAAGTTATTTGTCTACTAGATCACTGAGCTTCAGAGAACACTCTCTGATGCTCAGACATGCAGTCTTTGTCTTCTTCATAATTTGTTTATGTTTGCCGGCATACATTACAACCAAGTCTGTGGGACTGACATGGGCACATCAGTAGCCCCGACATATGTAAATCTTTATATGGGATCCTGGGAGGAAAGAGTCTTCTTTGAAGATAATATGCAGGCTTATACAAGCAAAGTCGTTCTGTGGCATTGATATATTGACGATCTTTTCATCCTCTGTGAGGGCACTGTATCGGAATGGCTAGACTTCTTCAAAATTCTAAACACACGCAGTACAAGTCTCAAATTTACTGAACATCACAATCGTACAGAATTTGTGTTTTTGGATATTAAAGTCAAAGTTGTAGATGAAACCATCACTACAGAAATCCATTGAAAACCAACAAGCACTAATGCAGTGCTTCATGCCGCGGGGGCCCACCCCATGTGCTTGAAAAATAGCATACCATACAGGGAATATTTAGTTTAGTTTATTTATGCATGAAACGCAATTGCAACGAAACGTCTACATTTAAAAAAAATGCAAGAACCACAGCAGCAAGATTTTATGTTAGAGGTTACCAGAAGTCAACTATAAAGCATATGATCAGTGCTCCCAGCAAACAAGAGAGATTTTCTTCAAAACAAATCAAGATCCATATCTCCAAAAATGAAAACAAAAGAACAAGTTACTTTCTTACCTGGTAACGTTCTTTCGATGGGATGGTCCGACGACTTATTCCATATCTATGCCATGTAATCACCACAGCTGTGCTGCTTCGGAAACTTTTTTCGGCGTCTGCGTCCTGCGTCGATGCGCCGTCGTCGAGGACCTCCTCTGATGTCCGACGTCATCCGATGTGATAAGTAGGACGCACGACGCCCGTAGCCTCAGTTGTAGTTTTTTCCCCCAGAACGTGTGACACTAGCCAACTGCCAGTCAGACACAAAGCCTTGCGGAACGTAAGCTGCAATCGCAAAAAAATTCTGCAGCGGGGAAGGCAGGGCGGGAGCGATATGGAATACGTCGTCGGACCATCCCATCAAAAGAACGTTACCAGGTAAGAAAGTAACTTGTTCTTCGAGGGGATTGGGTCCTCCGACGTATTCCATATCTATGACAGACTCCCAAAGCAGTACCAGAGCAAGGAGGAGGGAAAGAATTTAGAATCAAAATTTAGAATAGCCAATCAAATAGCAGAGCAAAGGACCGCCTTGCCAAAGGCCAGATCCTGTGCTCGGATGGAATCAAGGGAATAGTGACGTACAAATGTATGTACTGAAGCCCAGGTGGCTGCATCACAGATGTTGCGAATAGGAACACCCCTCTGCAGGGCAGTAGATGCAGCCATACCCCTGGTAGAATGGGCCCGCAAGCCAGCCGGTGGGTCCTTACCCGCCAAGCGGTAGCACTCCGAGATGGCCAAAATAATCCAGCGAGACAAAGTCTGTTTCGTCACAGCTTGCCCTAAACGCTTTCCAGCGTAACCAATAAAGAGTTGATCGTCCACTCTGACCCGGGACATGCGTGAAACATAAAAGCTTAAAGCTCTCCTAGGATCAAGCCTATGGAGCCTCTCCTCTTCCTTACCAGGATGCGGAGGAGGATAGAATGCCGGAAGAACAACCTTCTGGGCCAAATGAAATTCCGTCACTACCTTCGGAAGAAAAGAAGGACGAACTCTAAGGACAACCCTGTCCTTGTGAAATACAGTGAAGGGTGGCTTAACTGAAAGTGCCTGTAACTCACTCACTCTGCGAGCGGAAGTAACCGCAACTAAAAACACAGTTTTCAGAGTTAACAGCCTCAAAGGGCAAGAATGGAAAGGCTCAAACGGAGCACCCATAAGAAACTTAACAAGGTTTAAATCCCAACCGGGCACCAGGAAAGGAGACGGAGGGAACACATTAGTGAGCCCTTTCAGAAACTGTGAAATTAAAGGGATTTTAAAGTAAGAACACTTCAGTCGAGCGCTTAAAGATGGACAGCGCCGCCAGGTAACCTTTAATGGTACCCACTTGCAAGCCCCTGTGGGCCAAAGAAAGTAAAAAGGACAGAACCATGGGGATGTCACATGCAAAAGGATCCACATTTTGAACTCGGCACCAGTCGCAGAACTTACGCCAACGGCAACGGTACAGAGACTTTGTTGCTGGCCTTCGGGCCGAAAGCAACACCTCCATCACGTCTTCAGGGAGGTCCCAATCCTTATACCTCAACCTTTCAGAAGCCAAGCGTGAAGGTTGAGGGATCCGACCTCTGGTTGGAGAACCTGACCCCCCTCCCGTGAGAGCAGATCGTCTCGGTAGGGAAGACGACGCGGAGGGCAGATGGACAAGTCGAGAAGGTCCAGGTACCACGTCCTCCGAGCCCACGCCGGAGCAATGAGGATCATCCGGGAACCGAACTTCCGTAACCTCCGCAGCACTTGCGGGATGACGGGGACTGGAGGAAACGCGTACAGCAGCGGGAACGACCACTCCACCACGAACGCGTCGCCTAAGGCTCCTTTTGGAGGAAATTCCCGCGAGCAAAAGCTTTCGCACTTCCGGTTGACACTGGAGGCGAAGAGATCCACTTGAGGGGTCCCCCAAAGGGCGAAGATCTCCAGGAGAATCTCCTGAGCCAACTCCCACTCGTGAGAGATCGTGCTCTGCCTGCTCAGAGCGTCCGCCGTCACGTTTTCGTCTCCAGCCAGATGAACTGCCGAGATCGAAACTTCCTGCTGGATGGCCCAGAACTCGAGCTGCATCGCCTCCCTGCACAGAGGAAGTGACCCTGCCCCCCCCTTTTTGTTGAGGTAGTGCATGGCCACTGTGTTGTCCGTCAGGATCAGGACACTCTTTCCTCGCACAGTCGGCAGAAAAGGCCCTCAGCTCCAACAGATTGATATGGAGTCTGGACTCCGACGGAGACCAACGACCGCTGACTGTCAGCCCGTTGGCATGAGCTCCCCAACCCGTGAGGGATGCATCCGTCACGATCATCATCTCTGACCGAGGGCGGCACCTGAACCGGGTCCGACATCCTGCCGGAGGACTGCGACCATTGCGTCTTGAGCGCCCACTGCAAAGATCTCATCCGCAGGCGAGCCTCTGGCACCAGAAGAATGCAGGATGCCATGAGACCGAGCAGCCTCAAGAACTCGAACGCTGGGAGCGTCTGGGCATGCTGAAACTTGTGCACCATCTGCTGAATGTGAAGAGCCCTCACCTGGGGAGGAAAACACTGCCCCAGGGAAGTGTCGAGCACTGCTCCGATGTACTGGAGCCCCTGTGTTGGCGTCAAATGGGACTTCTTTAAATTGAGGGAGAAGCCCAGCCTGTGAAGGGATTGGCAGGTGACGGACAGATGATCCAGGACTTGCTCGGGAGAGCTCCCCCTGGTCAACCAATCGTCCAGGTAGGGGTAGACGTGAATCCCCCCTTGCCTGAGATGCGCTGCCACCACCACCATGAGCTTGGTGAAAACCCTCGGGCGGAGGTCAATCCGAACGGCAGGACCCGAAACTGAAAGTGCGAGTCGCCAACCGCGAACCTCAGGTACTTCTTGTGCTTGGGATGGATTGGCACATGGAAGTAAGCATCCTTGAGGTCGAGTGACACCAACCAGTCCTGAAGCTGAAGGGCCTGGAGGACTTGAGAGAGAGTAACCATCTTGAACTTGTCCTTCCTGAGGAGTTTGTTCAAACCGCGCAAGTCCATGATGGGTCTCAATCCCCCGTCTTTCTTCGAAATCTAAAAATAAGGGGAATACCATCCCTTGTTTCTCTCCGCTACAGGCACCAGTTCTATGGCGCCTTTCTCCAGCAGGGCTTGAATTTCCTGCGCAAGGAGCGGATCCGGACTCTGCAAAGAGAGGTTCCCCGGTGGATTGTCGCGAGGCCGTGCCGAAAGGGAAGACAGTAGCCGTGGGTTATGATCTCCAGAACCCACACATCTGAAGTAATGGCTTGCCACTCTACAAGATGCTGCGCCAGCCTTCCCCCAACCGGCGAACCATGGGACATGGCCTCATGACTGAGTGGGAGTGGCCGCGGCATTACCTGAGGGCAAAGAGGCAACTGCCCGAGCGGCCTTGGCACCACGGGTACCCTGTCGTCCACCTCTGGTACCCCTGCGTTGGCCTCTTTGACTGCCAGCTCCTCTCGCTTTACTGAAGGACGAGTAATAGCGAAAGGAACCACCCCTCCACTGCTGTCCCCTAGGACGAAAAGGCGGAGGTTGGCGAACTGCAGCGCCCAACGACTTCGGTGCAGCTTTCGAGGTCTGCAACCTCTCAAGGCTCTCGTCAGCCTTGCTGCCAAAAAGGTGTTCACCGTCAAAGGGCATGTTGAGGAGCCGAGAATGCACATCAGGAGCAAACCCCGACTTCCGCAACCACGCAAACCTGCGTATCACGGTGCTCGCCGCCATGGACCTACTGACGCATTCAGCTAAGTCCAAACCCGACTGAACGGACTCACACATGGCATCCTTACCATCCTGGACCATAGCAAGGAAACCATCCCGTTCGTCCCCTTCGGGAATATGTTCAGCCGCTAACGCAACACAGTTCCACAGAGTGTGTGTGAAACGAGACAAGGCACAAATGGAGTTGGCCGCCTGAAGCGCTATACCACCAGAAGAAAACACTTTCTTCGCCTAGCCATCAAAACGTTTGTCGTCCCTATCAGGAGGGATGGTATGGTACGATGCCTGCTTTGCCGGGGCTGTGGCCGCCTGCACCACCAAACTCTCCGGAGTAGGGTGCCTGGTCAAGTAGCAGGGGTCGCTACTGGCTGGACGGTATTTACGCGACAAGGACCTTCCCACCGCCGGGAGACTCTCCGGAGCAGTCCAAGCCGCCGCCACCCTTCTCTGTAAAGCCATATGGAACGGCAGTGCCGGATCAGTTGGGGGACCAACATCAAGGATGTCCGTCAGATCATCCTGCACAAACTCCCCTGGGGGAGCAGACCATCCCAAGTACTCAGAAATCCTAGCCATAAGGCGCCGGTACGAGGAATCAGCATGAGAGCCAGGCTCAGGCCTACAAAACTCCACCTCCGGAGAGGTGTACAGTCCACTGGCATCATGCAGTGACTGTCTCAAATCGTCAAACTGACTATGGCCCGAGACAATTTCATCTGGAACCTGACTAGGAACCAGGCCATCAGAATCCTCATCCGCCTCTGAAATATAGTCCAGGTGGCGAAAAGAAGGCACCTGAGAGTGCTTGCTCTTAACCAGAGCCTTCCTAGGGGGTTCTCCCGTGCCACGGGGTACCTCCGACACGAAAGGCGTCGAGCGAATCGGCGCCGAGAGAACCGGCATCAGTGCCGAGAGGATTAGCGTCGAGGAAATCGGTGTCGACGTCAGATGCAGCGCCTCCAGCATCGTCAGCGTCGACACAGCCCTCGAAGCCGGAGCCCCGAGCTTGTCCCTCGACGACCTGAGCGTCGACGGCTTCAACGACTTCCTCGGAGCCGGAGCCTCGAGAAAGCCCGTCGACGCCCTCGACGCCTCAGATGTCGATGTCTTCCTCGAAGACCTCACAGGTGCATGCGGTCTCGAACGCGTCGAGGACCGAGACCTGGAACGGGCACGTCGAGAACGAGTCTCCTTGTCCGAACGGGACCTCTCCCGTGACTCGTGCCGACCACTCTTGCGAGCGGTGTCTCTCAACCTCTCACGACCGACCCCACTCGGGGGCGCGGACGGCTTAGTACCCTGCGCCTCAAGAATCGCCAGCATTTTCTTCCCGAAGGAAGCCCATTCCTCCGGCGTTGCACGGCTGGTGGGGTAAGCGACGTGCCGGGCAGAGTCCCCCGAAGAGGACCTGGAAGACGACCGGTGTCGGCGCTTCCGAGAATGCCTCGAAGAGGCTGAGGAGTGGCGAGACCGACTCCTAGAAGGAGACCCACGAGACTTCCGACGATGACGCGGAGAGTCACCCCTCGAATCATCCGTCGAAAGCCCCGCAGACTTCGACTTCCTGGGCTTGGACACCCGACCTACCGACAACTTCTTACGTTCGCGTAAGGCTTTGGACGTGAGCGACTGGCAGTCGATACAGTCATCCGTGTCGTGGGCCTCCCCGAGGCACCAGAGGCAGGCGTCGTGCGAGTCCGTCACCGACATCTTGGACCCACACTCCCCGCACTTCTTGAAACCCGGACGCGGGGTCGAAGACGAAGTAGAAGACATCTTCACATGAAGGATTTTCACAAAACGAACAGGTTCGAAGAACCGAGAAGAACAGAACTCTAAAGAGTCGAGGCGTGAACCGAGAATCACGAAGCAACACGTTCGCGGAAAAAACGGAACTGAGGCTACGGGCGTCGTGCGTCCTACTTATCACATCGGATGACGTCGAACGTCGGAGGAGGTCCTCGACGACGGCGCATCGACGACGGCGCATCAACGTCATCGACGCAGACAAAAGCTTCCGAAGCAGCACAGCTGTGGTGATTACATGTCATAGATATGGAATACGTCGGAGGACCCAATCCCCTCGAAATAAACCTTACCACAAATGAAAATGAAAAAAAACCTTAAAGTATCAGATTTATTACGACCTTCAACCATGGGGCCAAGGAGATCATGAAAATGTTGGCCAAACACTGGTCAATTTATTCAAGCCAATGCTAGCATTACTTTTAGGAAGGCAAAATCTATACAGCCTATGTTTAAATGCTCATGTCAGGTGCAATGCACTCCCCTTCTGCAAATGAGCCTGCCAGCTTTCACCCTGGCCACATATTTGCATGCATGGCCGCACAATGTTGCGTTGGGTGTGCTGAACGGTATGTACGTGGCTGTGTACATGGTCCATATTTTACATGTGTGACGCGCAACACTTCCTTTCATGATGCAATACCTTAAAGCACTCCCTAAAGCAAGGGTCTTATAAGGGATTAACCATAGCAAACGCAAATGGTCACATGTGGCTCCCTGATGTGCAACAGGTGCAATGATATACACCATAATATGATATATGATAAGGCATTTATAACACGCCTATACACAAGTGTTTCAATGCGCGATGAGGCAAGGGAGGGAGAACTGGGGGAGAAAGATAACGATCCTACTAGGCCAGGTGTCATTCAGATAACGCAACTGCATGGGAAGGGGAAAGGGAAAAGTGTGAGGGTGCAGGTGTCAGTCTAGAAAAAGTAGGTACCCCTCAATGATGGAGGTAATGTATTTTGTTGGCCGAAGACCAACCGCCTCATGTGTTCAATATTAGAAATACGCATCTATCAGCTTGACTAAAGGGCAGCCATTTTGATGTGATTGAAATCGCCATTTTGTTTTTAACTTTCGCCTTTTGCTTTCTCTTGAAACTGCTTTGCTGAAAGCTTATTCTGCTCCACTATTATATTATTGTTCATGCATAGAGCAAGGCCGCAAGATACTTGTTGAAACATAACGCAGGCGACCCAGACATAAATGCCCGGTCTCCTCCCTCAGAAATCCTTGGAAGTAGGCAACAAGGCATTTAATCATTACGCAGGTACCAGCCAGTCTCGCTAATGCGGTAGAAATGTTAGAAAAGAACATTTAATGGCTTGAATTATGCTCTCCTTTACGGCCCCCCCTTCCCCGAGCCCTGTAGAGCGAGTTGACCCACAGTACACAAATAAAAACTAGGAGATAGGAAGGCCTGGAATGTCTCTCTCCCCTGCACGTAGCTCGCTTGCAAAAACAGGAGCAATGTGTTCTTTAAAACAAATAATTGTGTCTGCAGGATCATGAAATTGCAAACTGTTGCAAAAATGAATGTTTGAAGGTGTCATACTCCTCAAAATTGTCCATTATCGAACCCAGTTCAAAGGAAATACATTATGGGCGGTATTGAATGTGTCACCGCCGATTGTAAAATGCTCGTTTTGTATATATGTAACTGTTGTACAACTCTTGCTCTCTTGCATCCCTCGGGGTCTGGAGACAAACGTCGCGGGGCGTGAGACCCAGTTGACCAACTGAGACAATTTGCTTTGCAATAAACTCTAGCTTTTGGGAAAACAACCTCGTGTCTGGCGCATCAGTTTGTGTGTGGCGATTGTGCCTTGTTTGCATACGCGAGGGTCCCCATCAAAATGGTGCACCAATAGGGACCCTCCCCCACTTGTTGTATCGTGTACGTTGTAAAATAAGGAAGGCAGAGAGACGGCGAGGATGGGACGGTCGAACCGGGATTAAGAGGTGTTCAGGGCGCCCCTGTGAAAGTGATGAGACTCCTTTGCAGATCTGTACACAACTGATCCCTGATCGACGTGTCCGGCCAGAGAACAAGGAGGCGAGGGTCCCGAAACGAGGCAGAGTGAACCAAGATACACAGACACGACGATTATTGGTTGCGTCAGTATACGGACGAATTGCGTCTTGAAAGACCACTTGATTGACCAAGTGAGTCGTGCCCCAATTCAAAATAACCCTGATATTGGTTGAGGGTTGATTTTGAAAAATCAAACGCCCAGTGTAAGGTTGATTAGCCAAGGGTAAGGTTAAAATATGCCTGGGCTATTGTCCACCTTAGCGGGATTTTTCCACTGCGGTAGACAATATTTGGAAACTGGCCAGGTCATGCCACCCGTGGGGTTGCCGGCGTATGAGATGCATGTGAAGTATGGTGTAGGGGCGATAATGTTTTGTGAGATTTGGCATAGGCAAACCAGAAAAGAGGAAGATTTACAATGGCCGAATCACAGGAGTTTTGAAATTTTGAGGATAGATTATTTAGAAAAAAAGCTGTTGAAAAAGAAAACGCGTCCTGTGGCATTTGATGTCCTCAGAGACTGGAGGAAAGAAGCTATGCTCCGTTGAAAAAGCAGAGAGAAGAGCGCGTGCAGGCATAAGTCGAAAGCAGAAAGAGTGAAAGAAAAGCAGGAGGAGGAGTGGGATGATAGTTTGAGAAAATCAAACAGACGTGGTCAGTTGAGTATAGACAAGATATATCCACAACAAGAGCTGCAATCGTCAGATGAGTTAATAAGCAAAATACTAACTGAAACAAGGCGAGAGCGCCCAACAAGAGAGACTAAGACGACAGCACCAGTTGTTATTGCCCAGCCCCCTCTTGTTGCTCAGCCCCTCCCTATTGTTCAGATCCCAGCACAGCCACAGATCATACAACCAGCGCCTCCCGTTAGCCAGCCAGCATTGCAGCAGTTACTTCCCGTTTCCGTTGTCCCAAGAGATTCTGTCCCATCTGCACCTCCACCTATTGAACTTGAACTCACTGAAAGAAGAGAGGGAATGGGACAAAGTGAATGCACTAGAGTGACCCGCAGCGTGATTAGTAAGGAGAGAAAACGGGAGTTGCAAGAACATGCAGAGATGTATATAGAAGGGAATGATGAAAAGTCAACGCTGGCTCCGATGTATGGTTTCAGGAGGAGCAATGAAAGACAGTTGGAATGCATGGGGGAATATTTAACGGGGAGATGGAAGCAGTTAATTGGGAGGGTACCACCGCAGCAGTTGTTGGATTTGAATGCATTGGCACGTTGTAGAGAGAGAGATGAAGAAATAAAGGAACATGTAGACAGGCTTTTTGAGTTTAAGAATGAACTTGATGTTGCATATGCTGAAATGTTTGCCATGCCGGGGTATAGGAATAAAGATGTTAGGAGAGAAAGGAGGGAGGCGGCGATACCTTATGTACAGCGGCGATTTCTTCCGCCGTCAAGACAGGCGAGTGAAAAACTAAAAGTATGTATAAGGGAGGCGTTAAAATGGATTACAGATCCTAATATTCCCACAATGGAAATACATGAAATATTTGATGAATACCCCTTGCCGATGCAAAGAAAAGCACTGCAGACAATGGTTGAATATTTAGTAGACAAAGATATAGATAAGAAAGCTAGCCCCCAGAATTGATGGCGATATACAAGAGCATTAGAACGTGGAACAGGAGAAACAGCTTTATCACTTGATTTGGGAATAGTATTGCATATGTGAGAAGGGGGAGGAAAGGTGAGCGCGGTATTTCCTATGAGAGAAGCCCAACCTACTTTTGTGCCTAAGGTAGAGATTCCTGCAACAGGCGACCAACAAGCGCGGGTAACGGAAGCACATTATACAGCACAATATGTGCACGTCCCCTTCTCCAGACAGGAAGTGAATAACATAAAACAGACGGTTCCCGATATAAGGAATAATCCGGCGGTATTCTATAAAGAAATAAGAGTCATATTTGAGATTGTCCATGTTTACTATGAATGATATAGATTTAATATTCCCAGTAGTTGTGCCAGCAGATATATGGAAGCAAATAAAGTGGATGATGAAGAAGCCTATGGTGCCACTTGGGCGGATTTAGTAGCAGAGGATAAGATTAGAGAAGCAGGCGGGAAGCCATCGCCAAATATGGTGGCGTTACCAGCACGGATAATACAAACATTGAAGGAAATTGTTCCAGAAAAAAGAATTGTATGGGACAAATTGACTGCATGTGTTCAGGGCAAGGATGAGTTATCCACAGATTATTTTAATAGATTTGAGGAAGTATTGACAGATTTTAGTGGACAGGATGTAAGTACAGAAGCAGGTAAAATATTATTTGTTGATAAGTATGCGAGAGGGTTAATAACTCTAATTCAAAACTTAATGACATCAGAAAGTGCGTGGCAAGCAAAAACGTTGAGCAAAGTATTGCATATGGCCCAATATTATGAGAGAGTGAATACAGAGAAAGAGAAAGAGGTAAAGGATAGGGTGAATTTGAAAACAAGGGTGCTACTTCAGCAAGTGACGGGACACAATAGAGGAAGAGGAAACGCGCAAGGCAGAAGTAATTCGAACATGCATGGAGGGCCTCTGGGACTAATTCAATGTGCGTACTGCATAGGGGAAGGTCACTGGCGAGTGCAATGTCCACATTTACAAAATAGAAATGGGTATGGCCAGAGAAGACAGCATAGGGGACACCCAGGAACACATGGACAGAATAGAAACAATATGCAGCATCACCAAAATAATCAAGGAAATGTCACCCAGAATCAGAACCAAGCCCAAATTCAGACTGCTTTTAACCAACATCAGAACCAGCAGAACCCACAATATGGAAATCAGAGTGAGCGGAATAGAGGAAAGGGCGGAAACATTTTTGATACACAAACAAATACGTACTATAATAGTGATTACACATCGGATGATGTGTTGTTCCCTCAATAGGACAGCCCAAGACAGGGGGCGGAACCAGTTTCTATTCCTGTGAATCAAAAAGGACCCTACGTAGAAATGAAAGTCAGGAATAGAGAGCTTTCTCGTAGATACAGGGGCGCAAAAGTGCTCAATAGATCATCACTTGGTTCCGGAAATACCACTGTCAGGGCAAATAAATATTTCAGTAGGGTTCACAGGTACCCCAGTAATTAATACAGTGTCCCAATCAGAACCAGTAATATTAGGTCCATTTACTGAATATTTTCCATTTCTCTTACAGAAAATTGTGGGGAAAATCTTTTGGGATTACATTTATTGAAAAAACTGAGTGCAGTTATCCATTGCACTCCTGATGGAGTGTCCTTGACAATTTCGCCACAGAATATACCAGTGTCTGAATTTTTGTCCAAACCTTTGCCAGGAGAATTGAGTAAAGTGCCAACTTGCATATGGGCGATGAATGACAATGATGTGGGATGCTTGAAAATAGAGCCAGTGAAAATTGTTCTAAAAGAGGGAGTAACTTTGCCACGTATTCCACAGTATAACATTTTGGTAGAGGGAGAGATAGGATTGAAAAGCATAGTTTCAGATTTGGTAAAACTGGGGGTAATTGAAGAGATTACAGCCCCATTCTCCCGGTGTATAATAAAGGGGGTAATGAAGTACCATATTGTTTCATAATTGATCTGCGTGCATTAAAGTAGTAGATCCTCAATTCCCATTGGTTCCAGACGTCACCACGAATTTGACAATGATTCCTGCCTCGGCAGAGTACTTTAGTGTTATAGACTTGAAGAATGCCTTCTTCAGCATTCCAGTACATAAGGATAGTAGATATCTGTTTGCCTTCACATTAGGACGACGATCATTTACATTCACGCGCATTCCACAGGGCTACACAGAGTCTGAGTATTTACAGTAGGGCATTGAAAGAACTAGATATGCTAGAATTACCGACTGGATGTGTATTGTTACAATATATAGATCTATTGATCGCTGCTGATACAGAGGAGATTTGTAAGAAAAGTACTGTTTTATTGTTGACACACTTAGCAGCACACGGCCATAAAGCGAGCTTAAAGAAATTCCAGTATTGTTGAAAGGAGGTGGCTTATTTGGGCTACCTACTTTCGAGAGAGGGGAGAAGACTGATGCCAGAGAGAATAGAGGGTATTTCTGGTATGCCTATTCCAAAAACACAGAAAGGAGTCAGAGCTATAATAGGCATGGCTTCTTATTGCCGGCAGTGGATTGTGAATTTTGCATTGATTGTGAAGCCAATGGTGGCATTAACAAAAAGGATGCTGCGATGCCTTTGCAATGGAATGAAAAATGTCAGAGAGCATTTCATCTGCTCAAAACTGCATTTTGTTCCGCTCCAGTTTTGGGCACACCAAACTATGAAAACATTTTCAGATTGTTTGTACATGAGAGTGCAGGCTGCACATTGGCTGTTTTGACAAAGGAACAAGGTGGAAGAAATAGACCAATGCGGCTATTTTTCTTCCGCGCTGGACCCTGTAGCGTGCGGACTACCACGTTGTTTGCGAGATGTTGCAGCGGCGGCTGCGTCATTGAAACAAACTGAAGGAATGGTGTTGGGGCACACCTTAATTTTGATGGTGTCACATGCTATAGATGTTCTATTAAACAGAACGCAGACGTAACACCTCACATCTGCTAGACTGACTAGATACGAAATTGTCCTCTTTGTGCCACACATCCAAATTATGAGGTGTAGCGCTTTGAATCCTGCAGAATTAATGCCACTGCCCACGGAAGAATTAGTTGAGAATGAATCACCTCCCCATGATTGTTTACTGACCACTGAGGAAGAAACGAAAGGAAGAATTGATTTAACAGATACCCAGAAAAAGAGCCAGATGGAGAACTGTTTTGTGACGGCTCCTGTTTTAAATGACCTGATGGCACATCAACTGCTGCCTATGCTATCACTCCACTGAAAAGAATTGTGGAGAGCTACAGAATCCCCTACAACTCCGCACAAGCAGCGGAGATAATAGCTTTTACGAGAGCCTGTGAGATTTCTGAAAATCTGAGTGTAAACATATATACTGACAGCCAATACGCCTTTGGCGTGGTTCATAACTTTGGCCGACTCTGGGCTGAGGGGTTTCTTGACATCACATGGAGCCAGAATTCAACATGGCCCTTTGATTGTACGATTGCTGTCTGCACTTACGTGTCCAAAGTGCCTAGCAATAATGAAATGTGAGGCGCATAAAAAAGTAACATGTAAAGTGGGAGAGGGGAAACGCATTTGCAGACAGGATTGCAAAGCAAACTGCCACTGATTTAAATACCAAAATGTTGACAGTACAATCTGAGGAAGTGCCCTGCATGATAGAAAATGGAATTGCTACTGTCAAAGAGATGCAGACAGACGCTACTGCTGACGAGATACAAGGGTGGGCTGAGGGCATTGCAGAATTAGATCTAGAAGTTTGCTGGGTAGACAAGAACAGTAAAAACTAAATGCTGCCCAACTCCTATGTAACTGCAATGGTCACAATGGCCCACAGTCCTACACACATTTGTGCTAAGAAGATAGTCCAGCATTTAGCCACAGTATGGGAGAACACACGCATAGAAAAATGTTGAAAGGCTGGTCCAAAATTGTATTACGTGCCTACAACACAATGTGGACAAGGGAACAGTGTCTCCAACAGGCAGTTTCGGCCCTTCCTCTATGTCATTAGAGGTAATCCATTTTGATTTCATAGAGATGGAGAGGTGCCAAAACGTGAAGTACGTTTTAGTGATTGTGTGTGCGTTCAGCAAGTGGGTGGAAGCATATACATTAAAAGACTGCACCGCCATGAGCACTGCAAAAGTAATGTTAAAGGAATACTTTTCACGTTTCGGTCTGCCCCGGGTCATATGGCCAGATAATGACCCGCATTTTGTGGGTGCAGTGATATTACAGATTTGCGCAGGTCTCTAGATTGACAAGAGATTTCACTGCTCCTGACACCCCATGAGTGCCGGTCTTAATGAACGTCACAACGGCATATTGAAGGCCAAGATAAGGAACAAGTTACTTACCTGTAACTGTTGTTCTCCAGCATGGGTCTGGCATGGATTCACATGCTCATGAATATTCCCCGTCGTCAGGCCGGGAATCCTCGGTATAGAAAAAATCATTATCAGTTTAGTTTCTGATCTGTCTTTCTCAGTAGTAGCCAATCACTGGTCTCTGGGTTATACTGTCCCCAGCCAATGGCTGCCCTCTCCCTAAGCCCCACCCCTGACAGCCATCCTCAGATTTGGTAGCACGTGAGGTGGCAGTATGACCAAGTGAAGAGCCGCAGAGGGGTAGGCGAGAGGGTTCGCATATGAATCCATGCCAGACCCATGCTGGAGAACAACAGTTACAGGTAAGTAACTTGTTCCTTCTCCAGCATGGCGTCTTGCATGGATTCACATGCTCATGAATATAAGAATACATAGCAGTATACACTTGCACAACCACGGGAGGTGGCAAAAGGCTCAATATCAAGCAATACAACAACTCAACATTAAGCAACTCTTACCTCCTCACCAGGCTCACCTTAGGCGAACAGGTTGCGCAGCACTGCCTGGCTGACTCTGGACTCCTCCCTGGAATCCCGGTCGACACAGTAGAATCTCGTGAAGGTGTGCGTCGACCTCCACATAGCAGCCCTGCAGTTGTGGAGCAGGGGCACACCAGACAGGAACGCCGTAGTAGCAGCAATCGCTCTGGTCGAATGGGCTCTCGGACGGCCGGGCAGCGGTCGGTTTGCCAACCGGTGACAGTACATGATGCAGCCGGAGAGCCATCTGGAAATGGAAGTCTTCGAGAGAGCCTTCCATTGATTCACAGTTCACAAACAGCTGTGATGTCTTCTGGAAACTCTTCGTGCGGTCCACGTAGAACTTCAGCGCTCTAGCTACATCTAGCGAGTGCAGAGTCCTCTCAGCTGGCGACGAAGGCGACGGGAAGAAAACTGGCAACACCAAGGGCTCGTTGAGGTGGAAGTCCGACGGCATCTTGGGCATGAAGGAGGGGTGCGTCCTCAGCACCACACTCGTGTCGTGAAAAGTCAAGTATGGAGGCTTGCAAGACAGGGTCTGGATCTCTCCCACTTGTCGTGCAGAGGTGATGGCCACGAGGAATGCTGTCTTCCACGACAGAAACTTCAACGGCACTGAATGCATAGGCTCGAATGGGGCCCCATGAGCCTAGTTAGTACCACGTTGAGCTCCCACACCGGGGCAGGGGCCTTCACCGGCGGGAATGATCCGAACAGTCCTTTCATAAATTCCTTCACCAGACGATGAGACCACAAGGACGCCCGTCCTGTAGTTCTGGTGTAACGTGAGACGGCAGCCAGATGTACCTTGATGGAAGCGTGAGATAGGCCAGCCTTGGCCAAAGACAGTAGGTCCGGCAATACTTGAGGGGCCGTAATCCGCAGAGGGTTAATCTTCTGTGCCCGGCACCAGACAGAGAACCTCTTCCATTTGTGTCCGTAGCACTTGAGAGTTGAGGATGCCCTGGCCTTTGCAAGAACCTCTCTGCAGTCGGTCGGGATGTTGTATCCTCCAAACTCTAGTGCTGCAGGAGCCAGGCCTGCAAATTCAGCGGCTCTGGTTCGTGATGAAGAATGGCGCCTCCTTCTCTGGAGAGAAGATCCGCGTCTGTCGGCAGCTTGACTGGTGTGGACGCTGACAAGTCCAGAAGGTCCGGGAACCAGATCTGCCTCGGCCACACTGGTGCGATGAGGATCATCCTGCACCGGGACCTCTTGAGCTGGTTGACGAGCCGGAGTAGCAACGGCGGGAATGCATAAAGGAACAGGCCGTCCCAGGGGAACGAGAAAGCATCGCCCATGCGCCTCAGTTGGGGAAACCTGCTGGCGAACCTCCGGCACTTGGAGTTCGCCGCCGTCGCAAAGAGATCGATCTGGAGTTCGCCCCATCGTCGGAAGAGTCGGTCCACTTGATCCTGGAGCAGTTCCCACTCGTGGCACGAGCGCAGCTCCCTGCTGAGTGAGTCGGCGATGGTGTTTTTTATCCCTGCCAGATGAAAGGGTACCAGAAACATCCCTTGGGCGATGGCCCAATGCCACAGATCCTGGGCTTCCTTGGAAAGGGCAGGGGATCTGGTTCCGCCCTGCTTCCGAATGTAAAACATCGTGGTAGTGTTGTCGGTGAAGATCCTCACCACCTTGCCCTTGAGGGACGGAAGGACTGACCTGAGGGCCCAGAACACTGCGCGGAGCTCCAAGATGTTGATGTGGAGAGTCTTCTCCTCCGAGCACCAAAGGCCTCTCGCATGGAGGCCCCCGGAGTGCGCTCCCCAACCTTCCAGGGAGGCATCCGTCGTCACCGTCACCTGGTGGGCCGGGGCTAGGAAGCCTGTTCCTGCTGTCAGATGAGCGCGGACACCCCACCATCGTATCGCCTGACGGAACATTTCGTCAAGCGAGATCCTGTCCTCGAAGCTGCCCGTCGTCTGGATCCAGTGGGCGCCGAGGAATTCTTGAAAGGGCTGCATCCGAAGTCTGCAATGGGGCACCAGATAAATGCAGGAGGACATAATTCCGAGGAAGGACTTGATAGACCTCACTCTGGCCACGTCCGTGGCCAGTAGACGTTGCACCTTTCCTAGGATGGTCCTTATCCTTTCCTCCGACAGCGAGTCCCGCCGCGCCACTGTGGCGAGCTGTGCTCCCAGAAACAGGGCGACTTGCGACGGGACCAGGTGGGATTTTGGAAAGTTGATGGAGAACCCCAGGTCCGTGAGCAGCTGGACGGACTTCGCAGTGTGTTCCACGGCAAGCTCCCTTGTCCTTGCCCGTATGAGCCAGTCGTCCAGGTAGGGGTAGACGTGGATCCCCTGCAGGCGCAGCCGCGCCGCCACCGGTGCTAGGCACTTGGTGAACACCCTGGGCGCCGATTTTAATCCGAACGGGAGGGCCTTGAACTGGTAGTGCCGCCCTTTGACCACGAACCTGAGGAACTTTCGGTGCCTCTTGAATAGGGATGTGGAAGTAAGCATCCTCCAAGTCCAACGATGACAGGAAATCGCCCTCCTCCAGCTGTCCCAGCACGTGCTGGAGGGTGACCATCCGGAACTTCTGTGCCTTGATGTATTTGTTTAGTCGTCGCAGGTCCAGGGTGGGACATCATCCTCCTGTCTTCTTCCTCACAAGGAAGTATCTTGAGTAAACTCCGGAGCCCCGAAGCCTCTTCGGGACGAGCACGATGGCACCTTTCCTGAGCATCGCCCGTACTTCCAACAGCAGTTGAGGGACGTGATTTTCCTTTCTGGCCACGGGAGGAATGCGGGGGCACCTCCTCTGGAACTCGAGGGCGTGCCCCAGGGCCAGGGCATCCAGCACCCAACGGTCGGTGGAGATGGACTCCCACACGCAGATGAACTTCGTCAGCCGGCCTCCCACCGGGATGCTTCGGCGGGGGCCCGACCCGACGGACAGTTCAATCTTGCTTGGAGGCCGCTTTGCCTCCTTGACCACCTTGGCGGGATCCACCTGACTTGCCGCGTCCCCTGTAGGCCTCCTGCGACGAAGACCTTGCCGCTTGACGGTAAGTAGAGGAGCTGCTGCCGGCTCCCTTGGAGGCACCCTGTCTGCCTCCGGAGCTCCGAAAGGACGACCGTCGCTGTTGGAGCACACCCAGTGCACGGGCCGTCTCCGTGTCCGTCTTGATCGCCTGAAGGGATTCATCAACCGCCTTGCCAAAAAGGTTGTTCCCATCGAAGGGCATGTCCAAAACCTTGGTCTGAACGTCCTGGCGGAAATCCGTCGCCCTGAGACATCCTCGTCGTCTCAGCCAAACGCTGTTGCCCAACTGATGGAAACCGGTGTCGGCGATGTCCGTAGCCACCGTAATGGCGTGGTCCAAGGCAATCTCACCTTCCTGCAAGATTTCCAGGGCCTCAACCCTCTTGGCATCCGGAAAGGAAATCCAACAGAGGGGCGATCTTGAACCACAACTCCCTGTCGTAGCGGGCTACGATGGCCAGGGCGTTGGCCGCCTTGATGGTCGTCGCTGCAGATGAGATGACCCGTCGTCCCATCGCATCCAGTTTCCTACCCTCGCCGTCCTGAGGGGAGGTTGAAGTCGAGGCCGATGCCCCCCCGCTTTTTTCTTGGCCGCCGCCGAAATGACCGAGTCCGGGGTAGGTTGCGCCTAAGGCACAAGTGGGCAGCGTCAGGGACCCGGTACTACTTCTTGTACCGGTCCCTCTTCGCAGGAGCCGTGGCAGGGTTCTTGAGGAGGGCGAGCCCCTCATCCCAGATGTCATCAAGAAGCGGTACGGCGAGGACCGTCTTCCTTTTAGCCTCGCGCCGCTGGTAAAGGAACCCCTCCTTTTCCTCGGGGCAGAGCTGGAAGAGCTCGGATGCCCTGGAGATCATTGCATGGAAGGATCCAATTTCGTCGGGCGGGGGCGCCCGGCCAGGGGGCGACAGGGGACACGTCCCGTCGTCGCCTCCGTCATCATCCGTACCCGTCGTGTCCATGCCTGTATCATCCCCGTGGGTAGTGGACCGGGGGGGAAGGCAGAGAAGGCCGCAGAGGCGGGAGAGGAGGCCTAGGATGCGTCCTCCTCCTCTTAGGCGGTGGGCTCCCCGAAGGCCCTGGCTCCGGATCCTCAGTCGGGTCTGGCTCAGGCTCCTCCGTCGGCGGAAGGGGCAACCTAGTCCTCATCTCCGAGCATAAGGACTGGATGGCTGACAAAATGGCCGCCGAGGTGTCCTGCGGCGCCGGAAACGACGGGCGCGAGGGTTCTTGAGGAGCCTCGTCTGCGTCACCGTCGCCCTCGTTGTCGTCCTCGTCAGGATCCCTCCCGATGGGCTGGGTCTCCTCCACGACTTGGATGAGCTCCTCTTCAGAGGTCGTGTCCGTATCCACGACGGCCACCACCCCCCCCTTTCCAACGAGGACTTCGTGGGGGTCTTCTCGATGGGCCTGAAAGACGACTCCCTCCGCGGTGGCAGGGAGACTCTGGTACCAGAGGGCGCCTCCACTGGTGTAGCCTCCACAGGCTGAGCCAGGGCCGCGGCAACATCCTCAATCGAGGTCCTAGCAGGGTGAATCACGGCCAATGTCACCTTCTGTACGCCTGGGGCCTTCACCTTCGGGGGAGGGTCTGAGCCTCGCTCCCCTTCTGCCGGAGTTTTCGAGATCGACCAGGGCCTCTCCAGAAGTTTTGCCGGGTTCTCGGACTTCCTCTTACCCGAGCCAGAGCGTTGGCTCGTGGTCGATGGCGCCGGGGAGGGTGCGCCCTGCCTGGCAGCCAAAGAGCCCGACCGTTCGGCGCTCCCGGTGCCCGCAGACTCGCGGTGCTTAGCCTTTTGTTGGGCCCCCGTCGCCGGAGCACCCTCACAGGACTTAGAAGACCGCTCGGACTTCTTCTTCTCGCCTGGCGGGCTCTTACCTTCCAGCCAGTTGGCGAGACGGAGGTGGCGATCCTTCATGGTCCGTTCTGACATGTTTCCACAAAACACGCAGTCCTTTTCCTTGTGCGTCTTGTCCTCATGGAGACCGTAGAGGCATAACGAATGCTCGTCCTCCTTGAAAACGTTCTGAAGCTGGCATCCAGGGCAGGTCCTGAATAGCTTCCCGGGTGTCGAGCTCCCTTTCTGAAAAAAGCGTGAAAACGCAGCAAAAGCTCGAGAGCTAAGCACGAGGACTCCCAACACTTGAACGTGCGGTAAAAATCTGAGGATGGCTGTCAGGGGTGGGGCTTAGGGAGAGGGCAGTCATTGGCTGGGGGCAGTATGACCCAGAGACCAGTGATTGGTTACTACTGAGAAAGACAGATCAGAAACGAAACTGATAGACTTTTTCTATACCGAGGATTCACGGCCTGATGACGGGGAATATTCATGAGCATGTGAATCCATGCCAGACCCATGCTGGAGAAGTAAAATTTGTGCAGGAAACAAGTTGAGCTGGGTAGATGCATTACCGCTAGCGTTACTGTGCTGTGCAGGCAAGAACTGGGCTCTCCCCGTACGAAATAGTGATGGGGAGGCTGGTGAATGTTTGGCGTGCACCACAGCCAAAGCGGCTAAAAGATATACAATATCCTGTGCTCAGTACTTACTGTAACCTTTTAATGCAGAAATTGCGTTTGATTCATCAGCAGGTGCAGGAGGCTCTACCCGTCAGGTACACAGGTCCGGGGCATTCACTGGAACCCGGAGAGTGGGTTCTAGTGAAGAATTTCGAGAGGAAGTCATCACTTGCACCCAAGATGGCGTGGACCCTACTAGATACTTTTGGCAACACAGACTGCAATCCGCGTGGACGGGAGAAAGGCGTGGATACATGCAACGCATGCTAAAAAGATCCCATCACCGGTGGAAAAACTGCCTGATCGAGATGACCAAAAAGAGACAGCGGCCCCAGAAACGAACGAAATTGTTGCCAGTTCTTTGCCACACAATCTGTCTGATCCCGAAATAAAGCCCGAAACGAAGCCTGAAAAAATTGCTATGAAGGAGAAAGGGCAAAGAGTGCCCCAACTTTGTCCAGCAGAACCTGCATCACTGCTGGCTGACACAAAGCGTGTACCACTTTGGCGCCCACCATCTGCCATTGCGCCACAGGCTGACTCCGAGCTTGAGTCTGGAAGTGCGTCCGCACTATTTATTGATCACACGATACCAGGAGCAAGGCGGTATAATTTACGGCCTAGGAAGAAGGAGTAATCACATCTTAATTTCTTTTCATCTTTTGTTGCCTCTGTTTCCTATTACGGATGAAGTAGGAACTGGAGGCCTAGGGGAGAGTGGTGCGAGGGTTGTGCAAATCGGACAGCTCAAGAACGCGGTTCCCCAGTGCTAAAAACAATCCATGTGCAGATCACCCCTTACGGTCAAGAGGGGCTCACATGGTACGAAGGCAATCGATAACTGCTCTGGAGTTCTTTGAGCAATGTGCAGATGCACAGAAATCCTGCCCAACGTATAGCAAATCAGGCTGCTGAGAACTGGCAGAACAAACTGTTGACATTTTCAACGGGAAGAGATATTCACAATGAAAATTGTTGGAGAAGGACCGCGAGGGAAAAATGCCGGAACCAGTTGTTGCCCCCTCCTGCGCCACCGCTGATAATGAATTGACTGTAGAAACTGGAAGGTTACAAAAAAGAAATTGCCGAAAAAATGGTATGCTGATATTAACAATTGTCATGTGTGTGATGAGTATATTAGCCCCAATGACAGTACTGGTATTATGGTACTTAGAAGAAATACACCCATTGGAAGTGTTCTTGCCTATTAGAAACATCTCCACTACTGAAAGCCCGGCCCATGCGATTACTTACACTTTGTCCCCAATGGAAGAAAGACACAGGGAAGGCTATGGAAATAACACATTATTGTTAATAATGAATACGACTCACTCAATACTGAGAAAGAATAATTGTTGGGTGTGTGCTCACTTGCCACAGCATGGTGTTAAGGGAATAGGTTGGTATGTGCAGCCACTGCTATTGAGTTCTGCATGTTATGCATCCTTGAGTGCATTATATTATGGGAAATGGAACAAAAGTGAAACTTGTCAATTAGACAGAACAAATGTGAATTAATTCGAGGAGATAATTATGAAACCTGTAGGTTGCTCTATATTTCATAAAGCACAACTGATCACACCAGTAGTGATGCCACAAGACAGATTATTTGTGCCCTATAAACCATCTGTAATCACGTTTCATATGAACCCAGAAGGAAATAAAGATACAGTGGCCCCCTCCTATACAGTAAACTACAGTCCACGCTCTGTCTCCTTTTGCCTGAAAAAAAGGGTTCCTATTCAGTGGGGACATTCACTAGATGTATGAATATAGCATTCCTTGATAAAGAGATAGAACCAGTTTATGTAGGTGACCCTGTTTCCTTTATATGTGGAGAAAAAGCGTATCCCTGGTTGCCTAGAAACTGGGGAGGTACTCGTTATTTAGGACTTCTGTTCCCGGGGGTATTCTTTTCAAGAACAGCAGATATAGCCAAATTGTCCAGGTCAAGACCACGGCGAGATGGGGAAGGAGGTTTGATCGCGGAAGACATAGCAAAATCATTCATACCATTTTGGGGCCAAGCACTAAACTCCTATAATATAAAACAACTGTCTAGAATATTAGAAAAAACAGTAAATGGAACAACGGATATATTATACAATATGACATTAGAGGAAAAAGGAATTAGATTAATGACACTCCAAAATAGGATGGCTCTCGATGTAATTCTGGTTGATCGTGGGGGAGTTTGTAAAATCGTGGGATCAGCATGTTGCGTATTTGTAAGCGACTCCTCCCCTATGATTTTCAAAGCAATAAGAAAGTTGCACGTTTTGAGCTCTGACCTTCACCCCCCCAAGGAAGTTGGGAATTGAACATAAGCTCCTGGTTCTGGGAATTATTACGCTCATGGGGATGGAAATTAGTTGCAATCCTAGTAGCAGTACTAGGAATATTTATGACATGTTGTTGTATACACTGCTTACCCATAATTTGTACTGAGATAAGTGAGGAGTGTATACAAATAGTAACAAAAAAGAGCACCACTAAATCAGATACTCAAATGAATGATGAAATGAAGACAGTGAAAGAATTCATGTCAATTAATATTGATGACAATGACAGCGAGGAGGAAACTAGCAGTATGCAAGATTCAGAATCAGATACTTGGTCAGAAGAGGATGCAATGTATGGATGAGGCGTTTGTGCATACGGCCAAAAGGAGGGTTTGTCAGTCTAGAAAAAGGGTTTTTGAGGAGATAAAGCTGGGAGATGGCCAGTACACGAATAGAAACTAGGAGATATCAAGGCCTGGAATGCGACTCTCCCCTGCACGCAGCTCGCTTGCAAAAACAGGAGCAATGTGTTCTTTAAAACAAAGAATTGTGTCGACAGGCTCATGAAATTGCAAACTGTTGCAAAATGAATGTTTAAAGGTGTCATACTCGTCAAAATTGTCAATCATCGAACCCAGTCCAACAGAGACTATTTGCTTTTCAATAAACCCTAGCTTTTGGGAATACAACCTTGTGTCTGGCGTATCAGTTTGTGTGTGGTGATTGTGCCTCGTTTCCATATGCGAGGGTCCCCTAAGGGCCCCATCACAGGAAGAGGGGAAAGTGCAGTTCATGGGATAGAAGGATAAGAATAAATAACGGCCAGCTAGTGGCAAGTGCAAGGCAAGTGCAGGCATAAGTGCAGGTAGGGGGACTGTAGGGATACAGAAACAGTCTCCAAGTGCAGGGTTGCCAGGGAGGCAGTGCAGGTCAGCAACTGGCAGGGCCGGGCCTGTGAGCAGAGAGGGAGGCCATGTAACCAGTGCAGTTTCAGCCAGGAATCAGGAGGGGAGGAGAAGAGAGAAAGCAGAAGCAAAGAGGAAGGTTTTGAAGTGCTTCCGGAACCGGAGATGGGTTTCCTCAAGTTTCAGGGAGGCAGGAAGGCTGTTCCAGAGGGAAGCCCCTGCCGAAGAGAGATCTACCACCAACTCGTTGCTTGGAGCAGCGACTGGCCCCGAGAGAGTTGGAGGCGGATGAGCGAAGAGCTCGGGAAGGAAGATATTTAGGAAGAGAGAGTTGAAGGTATTTCGGCCCCAGCCCCCAGAAGGCCTTGTGGACAATGCAAAGGGTTTTGAATTTAATCCTCTCTGCCACTGGGAGCCAGTGCAGAGATTTCAGTCCTGGAGAGATACGATCCCTGGGCTTGAGGCCAAGGACAAGTCTTGCAGTCCTGTTCTGGATAAGTTGCAGAGGGCGGAGAGTAGAGGCAGGCAGATTTAGATAGAGGCTGTTACATTAGTCCAGCATAGAGAGAACCAGGGCTCTGGAGACAGTGAGCTTCTGGGGGAAGGTGAGGAAAGGAAGAATACCCCTGAGTAGGTGCAGGTGGTAGTGGGACTTCTTAGAGACGTCAGAGATGTGAGGACAGAAGGAGAGTGTGGATGACCGCAAGGTTTTTTGCCTTATAGGCGGGAGCAGGAAGAGGGCCAAGAGAGGCAGGCCAGAGAGCTGCAGGGAAGGAGGGAGTGGGTGTGCCAATGAGTAGAATCTCAGTCTTACTGGCATTAAGGCAGAGGTCATTGGCTGCACACCACGCCTGGATAGCAGACAGTCACAGATGAGGGAAGGAGAGGAGGAGGCCGAGGGTAGCCTGAAAATGAACAGGGTATCATCCGCATAGCACTGAAAATTGTGGCAGAGAGCGGCGATGCAGTGGGCAAGGAGTGCCAGGTATTGGTTGAACAGCCAGGGAGAGAGGTTAGATCCCTGGGGGGACACCGCAGGTGGAGAAAAAGATATCAGAGAGGAAGGACCCAAGTTGAACCTGGGAGGGTTGATCTGAGAGGAAGGAAGGAAGTCAGCCAAGCCAGAGCCTGGCCAGTGATACCCAGGTTATCACGGAGGCGGTTGAGCAGGATGGCATGGTTGAAAGTGTCAAAGGCAGAAGAGAGATCAAGCAAGAGGAGGATGCAGGGGGTGTTAGAGTCGAGGTTGGAGAGCAGGTCTTCACAGATGTTCAGGTGAGCAGTTTCCATGCTTCTGGCAGCTCTGAAGCCAGACTGATGGTCATGGAGACAAACAACAGATTCAGTGAGGAGATTAAGCTGGGAGATGGCCAGTTTCTCCAGGAGCTTGTCCAGGAAGGGAGTGATGGAGATTGGGCGATAGTTATCCGGGCAAGAAGGGTCGGCAGAGGGCTTCTTAAGACGAGGGTGCACAAGGGAGTGCTTCAGAGGGGATGGGAAGACTCCCGTGGCGAAGGAGTGATTGCAGAAATCAGCCAGGGCAGGAGCCAGGGAGTCGATGTGGTACTTGATGGTTTTGAACGAACAGGGGTGAACCTGTTTCGACGAGACTTTCATAGATCGGACTTGTCTAGAAACATTGTCTGCAGAGAAAAGGGGAAAGGAAGAGAAGGGGGGGTGGCTGCAGAAGGAGGGCCAGAGGAGGAGCAGGCGATAGGAGGAGAGTGAGGACAGGATGTCATGAGTTTTAGAAATGAAGTGAGAAGCCAGAGCCGTGCAGAGGGCCTGGGAGGGGACAGCAGAGTTAGAGACTGCGGCGGGGTTGGCCAGATCCTTGCAGATTTTAAAGAGTTCAGACGAGTTGTTTGATGCCTCAGAGATGCGGGCTTGGATATGAGCTCTCTTCTGTAAGCTGTTTGAAAATATCTACTATATTGAATGCATGCTTAACCCATGCCATTACCATAGACACATTTCAAACATTTGCTCTTGCAAAAATTCGACCTTTGCCCAGGCATTAAATACACTGTCCCAACAACAGGTCTCAAACTCATTCTCGTAAATGAAAAATCATCTTTGCTCACAGTATTTTTTTGTATGGGATATTTTCGCTGGACACATTTGGGAAGTTTAGGTTTAGATGTAACCAATAAACATAATCCACTATTGTCCAGGGACTTCTGATGCTGGATTGAGTATCCCCTTATTGCACACCCAAATTAAATAAGCAATAACTACGTTAACGTAAAAACGTTTGGAAAAGCGCAAAAAATACATTATATTTTGGCTTGGCTTTACAAGTGTATTAAAGTAATTTGAGTAAAGTAAATTGAATAAATTGAGACTACTCATGAGGATTTGGTGCCTAAATACATATTTAGTACATTAATATGGAAATGCATTGCTAATGGATATATAACTTACCAGCACATGTACTAAATTGTGTAGACACATTTTACTCAGCAATGTGTTTTAACGGCTAGACCCACCATTCCCAATTATATTTTTGTGATGCTATTCATTTCTGAAACCTAGCACAATAGAGAATAAGAAACACACAACAAATACTTAGTTAAATATTTATATTTTTCAGCAAAACGTTATTACAGTGATGATTTCATACTGCAATAAAGCTGCCTAAAGTTCAATTTCAAACCTGGCTCAGGAAAATCATGGTAATGTACACCCAAAATACTCTGTGCATTAAATCCTTTGTGAATGTCCAAATTGAAGCAAATGAGTTATCTGAATCATGTCCGAGAAACTTGGTTGCACTGAGGTCTGAAAAGCTTAGGTCTGAAACAAGTTTGAAAAGACCCTTTAAAGTTAAGGTTATGTAACTTTCTTGTGGGCTTGAAAACATGATGGGTAGGACATTCCTGTGCTCGGTCCTGGATTCCACCCCAGACGAAATTAAATGAAGTAAAAATGTCCAGAGCAGGCAACTGTTACGACAGTTTGAGACACTGAAGGTTCTGTCGCAGATTCATCTGTTCTTTCTCCTGTCGCGTTTTCTCTTCTTTGAAGGCCACTCTATTAGCTTTTTTCTCCATTCTGCGCCCCTATAAAAATAAAGTAACTTATTAGCGCTGTTTAGAGAAATATGTTTTTGTTATTCAAAAAATGATCTGCATTTATATTCTAACTACCATTACTTACAACCCACCTACATTTTTACAGGGAAAAAAATGTCCAGTCACTGGGAAATTGCATCAAGTGCAGGAATTCTATTGGCTTTAGGACAAAGTACCACATTACCAACTTTGGAACACATTTCTAAGCAGATCTATTCTGGAAGTAACATGTAAACGATGGTGAAGAAACCCATAGCTTGGTGTAAGTTCCCACTTCGCTTTAAGCGAATACTAACATTCCCATACAACGTAGTGGGAACATTGCACATAAACAATTTCCTTTTTGTAATGTCCGTACAAAATATATCATTAACAAAACCATATTAGCAGCCGATTTGTACCCAGTCCCATATCCACGTAATTTGTTATAAGCACTCACAGAGATCCTGAAGCAGCAGGATATATATATATATATATATATATATATATATATATATATATAAGGCACCGCACAAGGTAAAGATACCTTTTCTAAAATGATCATTAATAAATCTGCCACCTGGGTAGATTTAAGCAATGTTATTTCAGGAACAGTCCAGCAAGGCAGAATTCAAAAGTGTTCAGCTCGCACAACAGATGCACTAGAGGGCCCATAAAGTGTTGAATACTTCCTGGGTGGAGAGCTGGTTAGAGAAGCAAAACATACAAAGGCCAATGCACAGTAAGTCTTAGTTACTTACCTGTAACTGTATTTCTCCAGCATTGGTATCTTTCATAGATTCACATGCTTGAATATTCCCCGTCGTCAGACTGGGAATCCTCGGTGATAAATTAAATAATAATAAAATTTTTATATATATATATATATATATATATATATATATATATATATATATATATATATATATATATATACATACATATACATATATACACATACTGCCACCTAGCAGTGCATGTACATAGCCCATTATAGCCTATGAGCCACTTCATTGTGTAGTCCCTCCACCTCACTTTGGTCCTTTATGGCCCCAGCCAATGAGGTGGCAGGGCTTAAGCTCAGCCCCCGGCAGCCATCTTCAGATTTTGAACCGTAGAGATTACAGTATGATGGATGCCGAGCATAGGAGCAACCTCTCAGGGGAGGCGGGCGGGCGCATGTGAATCTATGAAAGATACCAATGCTGGAGAAATACAGTTACAGGTAAGTAACTAAGACTTCTCCAGCATTGGATCTTTCATAGATTCAGATGCTTGAATAGAATACCAAGCAGTTAAAACATGCCACCATTATAAACAGATATGCATAATTACAGAAAAACATATTTCTGATCAAACCTTTACCATGCAGCAACACAACGGTTACATACTTCGGGAAAGGTGGGAAAGGAGGCTGGTCCTACCTTATACAAAGAGATGGCGGAGCACTGCCTGTCCAACTGCAGTTTCTTTGTTGGTATCTTCAGTCAGGCAGTAGTGTTTCGCGAAAGTATGTAGAGTGCTCCACGTGGCAGCTCTGCATATGTCTTTCAAGGCCACCCCTGCGTGAAATGCTGTTGACGCCGCCCTTCCTCTGGTGGAGTGCGCAGACGGCGGTCTAAAGGGTCGCCTTTCAACTGATGACAGTGGGTGATGCAGGACGATACCCAGCGTGCCAGGCTTTGTTTGGATATATGTTGGCCCTTGGTACGGCCAGAGAAGGAAATGAATAGCCGGTTTGAGGAGCGGAACTCCTTGGTTCTTTGCAAGTAAAACTTTAACACCTTAGAAACGTCTAGAGAGTGTAATGTCCTTTCCGCTTCCGAAGCGTGATTCTGGAAGAAGGTTGGTAAAACAATGCGCTCAGTGAACGACATCTCCGAAAGTACCTTGGGGAGGAACTTCGGGTGAGGCCTTAAGATGACGCGGTCCTTCTGGAACAAGGTAAATGGAGGTTCCGAAGACAAAGCTTGCAACTCACTGATCCTTCTGGCCGATGTGATGGCTACCAGGAAGGATGTCTTCCAGGACAAGAATTTCATATCGCATCTATGTATGGGCTCGAAGGGAGGTTGCATGAGGGCTGTTAAGACGGTGTTGAGGCTCCAGTCCGGAACTGGTGTAGGTGTAGACGGATAAGTACGCATCAGCCCTTTCAGGAAGATCTTGATCGCTGGTAAGGAGAGTAAGGCTTGCGTCTCCGCGGTTACTGTGTAGGCCGCTATGGCTGACAGATGGACCGTGATAGAGGACAGTGAGAGCCCTGATTTTGCCAGGTGCAACAAGTAAGGCAGAATTCGATCAACCGAGGCCGTGAGGGGATCGATCGCAGAGGTCTCGCACCATTTGGAAAACCTGGTCCATTTTCTGGTGTAGGTGAGTTGCGTGGACGGGGCTCTAGCGGCCCTGATGATATCCCAGCATTCTGATGGTAACTTTAGGTGCATTAGTTTACGCTGCTCAGGAACCATGCTTTGAGGGACAGGCTCCTCGGGTCGTTGTGTCAGTAGATATTGATGTGATTTGAGACGAATCAGGGTTTTGCAGGATAGATGTCTCAGCGTCGGGTACCATACTTGCCGTGCCCAATCGGGTGCAATAAGAATCAAGGAACAATCCTGTTCTTTCACCCTGCGAAGTACCCTCGACATGAGGGGAATGGGTGGGAAGGCGTAGAGGAGCTTCCCCGACCAATCCACTGAGAACGCGTCTCCCAGCGATTGGTGCTCGGGGTATCTTGACGCAAATCTCTTGCATTTTTTGTTGTTCCTGGTGGCGAAAAGGTCGATCTGCGGATGGCTCCATAAGGCAAATATCCGTCGGGTTTCTCTGTCGTCCAACTCCCACTCGTGTGACGCTGTGTATTGTCTGCTTAATCTGTCCGCTAGGACATTGTCTACTCCTGGAAGGTGCTCTGCCCTGATCTGTATCCCGTAGCGCAAGGCCCATGCCCATAGCTGTTGGGCTTCTTGCGACAGAATCTGAGACCTCGTGCCTCCCTGCTTGTTTGTATAGTGCATGGAGGTCGTGTTGTCTGTCTGGACCGTAAGAACTTGACCAGCTATAACCGGTAGGAAGGCTTTCAGTGCCAACCTTACGGCCCTGAGCTCCAACACGTTGATGTGGAGCTGGGACTCTTGTGCCGACCAAGATCCCTTGGTTTGGAGGTCCGCAAGATGAGCGCCCCAGCCTGATAGGGAAGCGTCCGTCCGCAGCAGGAGGGTCGATGTCAGTGCTTGAAACGGCATTCCCTGTAGAAGATTCCTCGGAACGTTCCACCATCGAAGGGCCTTGTGCAACGTCGATGGAATCTGGACAATGTCTTCCCAGCATCCGAAAGCTTGTTTCCATTGGTGGTCCAGAGCTTCCTGAATCGGCCTCATGCGAAGCCTGCAGTTCGGTATGAGGAATATGCATGATGACATCATGCCCAATAGGGATTTGTAAGAGCGTACAGATGTTCTCTTTCTGTAGGAAGTTCGAAGTTGAGCGTAGAATCGCTGCTATTCTCTCTGTGGATGGTCTCACTCTGGGAATGCTGGAGTCGAGCTCGGCTCCCAGGAAGAGAGCTACCTTGCTGGGAACGAGGCAGGACTTCGTCTGGTTGATGGAGAAACCTAACTCTTTTAGAAGGTTGACCGTCCTCGACACTGCCGAACGAGCCTTTGCAGCTGAACTTGCCTTTATCAGCTAATCGTCCAGGTATGGAAAAACGTCCGTTCCTGCTCTCCTGAGACTTGCCACTACCGGTGCCAGGCACTTCGTGAAAACTCTTGGCGCCGATTTTAGACCGAACGGAAGCACTTGAAACTGAAAGTGGAGCCCTCCCACTGTGAACCTGAGGAACTGCCTGTGTGTGCTGGATGGATCGGAATGTGGAAGTATGCATCCTCCAAGTCTAAAGTGGCCAAGAAGTCGTGCTTGTTTAACCAAGGTAGCACCCCTTGTAGAGCTACCATCTTGAAAGTTATGCGCTTGATGAACTTGTTGAGAGCCCTCAGGTCCAAGATGGGCCTCCATTGACCGTTTTTCTTTCTGACGAGGAAAAATCGGGAGTAGAAACCTTTTCCCCTCTGAGAATAGGGTACTGGCTCTACTGCTGCCTTCTGGAGCAGTTTTTGCACTTCGGACATGACCTGTCTTAGCATATGCACTCTGCGGGGAGTTGGAGGCAGGGAAAGAGGTTGGTCCAGAAATTCCAAGGTGTGACCCTTTCGGATCACCTGTAACACCCATTTGTCCGACGTAATTGACCGCCAGCGTTGGAAAAACTGGCTCACCCTTCCCCCCACCGGGGCGTGGCGAAGGGGGGGGGAGATTGGTCGTCAGTTCTGCTTGCCTTGCGACTTCCCTTGGGCGGAGCCACGTCTGCCTCTATGGGCGTATCTGTTGGATGACTGATATTTATTGCCTTGGTACGTGCCGCCTTGTGCTTTCTGACCATAGGAGGAGGAACTACTGTATCCCCTGAATTTGGAAGATGAACCTCTAAAGGGCCGAAAAGACCGATGGTCCTTACTTTTGTCCTTTAAAGAACTGATGGCTCTGGCTGTGTCAGTGTCTGTCTTGATTGCTTTCAAATGGTCGTCTATCTTTTTCCCAAAGAGATCTTGACCGTCAAATGGCATGTCCAGAATCTGCGCCTGAACTTCAGGTCTAAAGTTAGTAGCCTTCATCCAGGCCTGCCTTCTGAGCACTGTACCGTGCGCCATCTGCCTGAAGCCTGATTCGGCCACATCAACTGCCGCGTCGATCATGTGATCCGATGTTGCTTCACCATCCGCGATAATGGATTTTGCCTCCTCCTGGAGCTCCGGTGGTAATTGTTTCGCCAAGTTAGACATGCGGAGCCAAAGCTCGCGATCGAATCGTGCGGTCATGGCCAGTGCATTACCCGCTCTGATTGTAAGTGATGCAGAAGATGAAACTTTCCTGCCCATGGCTTCCAATTTGCGTCCGTCCTTATCCGGTGGTGCCGACAAAGGTGAGGAGGGGTTGGCGAGTTTCTTTCTGGCCGCCACTGTAATAACTGAGTCCGGTTTCGTATGACCCCTTAAACAAAGCGGTGCCGAATCCGGAGCTTTATATTTCTTTTCTGGCCTGGACACCAACGCCAGAGTCGATAAGGGCGTAGATAGGATCTTGGATCCGGAATCCCAGATGGTATCGAGGAGGGGAATTGTGGTCACTGTCCTCCTTCGTTTGTCCCTGTGCTCATAGAGCACTGATTGCCTTTCCTCCGAAGAAACCTGAATTTTAAACAGTTCTGCGGCTTTACCTATTATGGTGTGGAAAGAAACGAGATCATCCGGTGGTGAGGCCTTGCCCGGCGAGTCTCTCCTCCTGGGCTTCTCGACGACGTAGTCATCCCAATCACTGTGTGCGTCTGGCTCCTGAGTTATTTCTCCTTCTTCTGGTTCCGAAAATTCACCAAAAGGATCCTCCTGCCAGTCTGATACCGAGATGGTGGACGGTACCATGGTGGGATCTACGTCCGGAGATCGCGTCTGTGCGATGACTGTGGTGATGGGACTCTTGTAGGTGAAGCACTGTGGGTGCTGCTCCTCGGTCTTCGAGCAGGTGATCTCATCCGTTTTTGCGGTTTACTCCTGTAAGGAGAGCAACCCGATGTGCCTGGAATCGGGGATGACTCTCTAGGAATGGGATTAATCGGAACTTGCTTCTCCCTTTGCCGTTTGTAAAATTCTTCTACAATCCTCTGCACGGATAACATGAGCACCGGGTCATGAGGATATTCGGATTCTCCCGTGGACGGGTGCCAAGGAGGGCTGTATTGTTTCGGTAAGGGACCGCTGGACTCTTCCGCCACTTCTGCATCAGAGAATTCTTCCTGAAGAATTATATCCGGAAGTTCTGCCATGTGCCCCAAAGGTGAAAATTGTTGCACCAGAGGTTCAGTTACAGTATTCTTCTCAATGATATTGCTTGTAATGACAGGAGCTTCCAGAGTAAGAGGCAGTAATTCCTCTAACTGCCGAAATTTGCGGTGCCTCTGAAGGCGTTATGGATGGTGTTATTCTCGTCGACGACTGAGATTTTCCCGTCGACGAGGGCTTCGCTGTCGACTGAGATTTTCCCGTCGATGGCTGAGATTTTCCCGTCGACGAGGGCTTCGTTGACGAATGTGGAGTGTGCTCCGTGGACGACTGTGTCATGGATGAATGCTTCGTGGACGAGTGGTGTTTCTTGCTCGTCGACGATTCCTTCGTGGTCGACACGTCCGATGACGATGATCTAACTGTCGACGATGTCTTAAGCGTCGTCGTCGTCGATGCTGGTTTCGTCGACGGTATGGCCGATGACGGGCCTTTACCTTTCCCTTCATTCGTGGGCGGTTTACCCGCCGACGACTGTCCCCCCCCCCCCGTTTTTTGCAAACTCCTCCTTACCTCTGGAGGCAGATTTTGCTGACTTTTTCTGGCTTGAAAGGTCAACTGGAGGCAGAAAGGGTATCAATTCCAGCTTCCTCTTTTTGGATTTGGGAGAGGAACTCCTTTCCACTGAAGAGGCCCTTCTCTTTGAAGTTTGCCTCTCAGATGGAGTGCTGGATTGGACAGGAGCTGTTCTGACAGACTCTTCGTCCGAAGATTGATCCCTGGATTCCAGGTATGAAAGGAGTCTTCTATGCCTGTCATGAAGGGTCTTGGTGGAAAAAGTTTTACAAATCTCGCATTTTTTTATGTCATGTGGGTACAGACAATAAATGCAATGCTCGTGGGGGTCCTTGTGGTAAACCAATTTCTTCTTGCACCTCGTGCAGTCCCTGAACAGGGAAGGCTTCCTGACAGCCTGAGGTGCCTCCATTTCTGAAGAGAAGTTCAGTCGACGATTTTGAGAGGAAAACAACAAGTTTTGCCACCAAGGTTAATTGGATACGAAAGCCCCTAGGAAAGGGAACAAGATGGAATATATTTTACAAATATATTCCACACAAAAGTAGAAAGAATTTGGAAAAGCTCAGAGAGCTTGAGGATTCCCTGTGTCTGATAGACTGCGGTGAAAAAATCTGAAGATGGCTGCCGGGGGCGGAGCTTAAGCCCTGCCACCTCATTGGCTGGGGCCATAAAGGACCAAAGTGAGGTGGAGGGACTACACAATGAAGTGGCTCATAGGCTATAATGGGCTATGTACATGCACTGCTAGGTGGCAGTGTGTATATATATATATATATATATATATATTTAAAAAAAAAATTATTATTATTTAATTTATCACCGAGGATTCCCAGTCTGACGACGGGGAATATTCAAGCATCTGAATCTATGAAAGATCCAATGCTGGAGAACTCAAAACACTAACATCGGAGTGTCTGAATTTTAGCAAACAGACGCATTGAACCTTAAAGCTTACTCAAAGAATGTCTACTGACTATGAGGAAGTCTGGCTATTTCATGGAAGTTATCCAACCTCTCTAATCCTCTTGCAAACTATTCTTGTTTTTTGCATTCAATGGTAAATGTATGTGAAAAAAATCCAATGATGTCCAGACATCCATTCAACGTTGAATGTATTTCGATTTTTCAAAGCTAGTACTTCCATAAACACTAATTAAACAGTATCCAATCATCCATGTCAAATTATGTCAAAACTGGTTTATCAGTCTTTCAAGACGAGAAGTAGCAAGTCTTACCTTTCGTTCATCTTTTATGGCATGTTTTCTGGCTTTTCGTTCCTCCTTGGTTTCAGATTTTTCACGTGGCTGAGTTGATGTTCGTGGCAGGTCACAGTCATTAATCCGTTGCATGCGTTCAACTTGTTTTGCTGTCAAGCTTCGCGGTGGAAGAACGTTCAATGGTATTCCCGTTTTGACAGACACCTTGATTGCCTAAACAAAAAGACAGTGCATAAACATGAAAGATGGATTTGAAGATTTCTTGACAAAAAATATTACTTGACTGGTTACATAACAAGGGTAACTAGATGGCAAATCAGCACTCACCATATGGGTAGTTGGATTCCACAATAGTCCCATTTACATGTTGGTTGATAAATGTTGCAATTCTAGCTGCTTCTCTGACTGTGCATAGTGGTGGGAGATGGTTATCTCAGAGGTGAACTAAGCAGCCTGTGATGAATTCCTAGGTCTTAAGCTGGGTAATGAGACTGGGGGCAACGATGGGGGCCAGGTGCCACCGCCTGCTCCATGACTGTTAAGATGGATGTCTAGAATCTGGCCTGGTGGACAGAATTTAGGAGGCCACCCTAGTTATAGTGAACAGAGGAACTCTTAGAGGCTAGCCAAAACCCAATCAAGGTAGCATTGGAGATAAGTCAATTATATTCTCATGATAATGTGAGTGGGGCCAGAGGTCCACAATGAGTCCACACAACAATTCAATTTAGACAGTAATGTATAAAAATACAGTATTTATTCTGGGCATCTAACACAATAAAAAAAACAAGCAGATGATAAAATCACATAACACTCAATAATAAACATGTAATAAAGCTACCATAGGTACTTAACATGCATTAAATGACTTAAATCAAAAAGCAAAGTTATGCAGTAAGATGGAACTAAGTCACACGTAAGTAAAGTTATGAGGTAAGATGGAACTAAGTCACACGTTCTATTCCACTAACACTGCCACCATCCACCTTATCTATAAACCCCCAGGTCCACTTGGCTCTTTTATAGATGAGATCACGGCCATCCTGACCGTCAATACCAAACCTAACTCGAAGGTATTGCTTCTAGGCGACCTTAACCTGGGCCTTCTCGACACTAAGGATCACTTGGCCTCTGAAGTAGCTACCACATTAGATAATTTAGGCTTCCAACAATGCATTGACGAACCCACCCATATTAAGGGCAGGACCCTCGATTGGATTACTGACCTTAACTGCAACACATCCATAAACTCCAACCACGCCTGCGCCTGGTCCGACCATCACATTATCATCTTCCACTTACCAGCGACCAACCCCCACACTGCGCCTACCATAGCTCCAGCCATTCCCACTAGGAACAAAAAAGACATCACCAAGGATAAACTCCTCCCTCTCATCCTTCCCATCCTGAACAAATGCGTGTCCATGGAACATAATGACCCCACAGTTCTAGTAGACATCTTCAATCAAACACTACTTAAAGCCATTGACAATATAGCACCACTCAAGCTACGGAAAGCCAAACAGGCCCACCTGAACTCTTGGTTCACACCGCAACTAAGAATTCTACGCAAAGAAAAACGTAAGGCTGAATCACTTTGGAAGAGTCACCCATGTGACTAACAAAGATCGCCTCATCATTACCGCCCATAACTACAAAGAAGCGATCCTACAAGCCAAAAAGGAGACCTATAACCAACGCATCGCTCAAGCGGAATCCAACACTAAGGAATTATTTAAAATCCTTAAAGAATTGGAATCACCATCCCCTGCGCCTGACACCTGCACTAAAGACAGTAAATGGTGCAATAACATCCAAAACGCCCTCCTCACTAAAATTACCACTTTGCAATCTAAAATTAACGCTAAACAAAATACCCTACTCAGCAACCTCCCCACCAAACCTTCCTATACTCAGACGGCCTCATTTACTCACACCCCTTTTAGTTTCACCATCCCTGAGGTCGAAAACATCATTCGCAATCTAAAACCCTCTAACTGCCAAGGTGACTCCTGCCCAGCACCTATCATCAAAAAAGCAGCACATGACCTTGCTCCCTTTATAACTGCCTTCATTAACTCCTCATTCCGTACAGGTACGGTACCTAACAACTTAAAGGACGCGTGGGTTATCCCCCTCCTAAAAAAACCGACACTAGACCCTGAAATACCACCTAACTATAGACCTATTACCACCGTACCGTTCCTACTTAAAATACTTGACAGAGCAGCTTACTTGCAGATTCAGAACTACTTAGAAACCAATAACCTCCTTGGCTCAAGACAATCTGGCTTCAGGCCCAAGCACGGCACTGAAACAGCTTTACTTGTTCTCAAAACTCAAATTGATGACCTTAAAGACAGCGGTAAATTGGCCCTTCTACTATTACTGGATCTATCAACTGCTTTTGATTTGGTCAATCACCAAATACTATGCAGGCATCTGAAGTCAGCGGCCCACTTCTCTGACAAGGCTTCCAACTGGATCAGGTCATTCCTTGACAATAGGCACATGAGAGTCTTCTCTCCTACCGCATCGGCTGATCCCACACCAGTCCCTTGTGGAGTCCCGCAGGATTCTTGTGTTTCCCCAACTCTCTACAATGCATTGCAGTAGTCCAGTTTGGACATGATCAGGGTCCAATGTCTTCACCAAACCTTTATTTGACGTGCTTGACTATCTGGGTGTCACCTACACTAACTACGCTGATGACACCCAGATACTCATACCCATCACTGGGGACTACATTGCTGATTCCAAAGCCCTTAATGACATTTACCTTGTCATACAGGCTTGGATGGCCCAGCATGAACTGTGCCTTAACGATGACAAGACTGAGCTTCTCATCTTAGGCATACAACAGAGATTTAAACTAAGTCACCTGTTCGGTTCCTTCAACATTGATGGCAATCTGATTAAAGTATCCAAAGACACGAAAACTCTGGGTATATACTTGGACACCTCCTTGACACTCACTAGACAAACCAATGCAGTGGCCTCCGCATCTGCTTACACCTGCAAATTGATCTCAGCCTGCCGCCCTTTCCTCATGGCCCAGAACTGCATCACCTTGGCCAGGACCCTGATCATGTCCAAACTCGACTACTGCAATGCATTGTACCAGGGCACCATCCAGGGTAATCTTAATAAACTCCAGACGACCCAAAATAATGCCATTAGAGCAGCCCTTAACATCCCCCGATCCGCCCACGGATCGAACCTCAACTGGCTCTCAGTCGTCCAAAGGATCTCCCTGAAAGCACTGGCCCTCACCTACAAATGCGTCAACCACCAGGCTCCCTCATACCTAGCCTCGCGTTTCACTCAATATACACCAGCACGAGCACTCAGATCTGCACATAACCAAGGTCTTGCGATCCCTAGATTTAAGCTTCATTCTGCTGGAGGCGCCAGCTTCCCTGTCTTGGCAGCCAAGCTTTGGAACACTGTACCACTCCTGATCAGAACCTTACCTTCATTCAACCAATTCAAACATAAAGCCAAGCTTTGGTTAGTTACTTCCTACTAACAACTGCTCCTCTTTACTGAATGGGCCATCTGGGACCCTACTTGCACTGATGATCAATGCTTGATTTGTAATGTCTACTGTTTACTTATTTCAATTTGTCGTGACTATTGTGATGTTATGTAATGTACTGCTCCCTTACCTGTAAATATAATGTAACTGCTTTACTAAGATATGCGCCTGGTTGCCCTTGGGCCTGGCTTGTGCTATATAAATAAATTAAATACAAATGCAAATTCCCTAGTTTCAGAAATCCAATCCCTAAGAAGAGTGGGGCCTTGTGCCCAAAAGTCACAATGCTTCACCCCAGAATGTATCTGATGCAGGTAAAGTACTGGGTGTTGGTGATTGTTCAAAGGAAGAGATGCAACAAAGTTACAACTTAAGTACGGTTAGAACAGTTTTCTAAAGTCCACCGAAAGGACTCTATAAAACTATACCTAGGGCAATACAGAACTTGAACTCTTGGTACAGTCCTGTACTTCCCAGTAATGTGGTGGCTATGGCAGAGCAGTCATGCTTATCTTAGGAGGGAGAGATGGCTGCAGGAATGTACAAAAAACTTTAAGCATACGTATGGTCCAAAATAAAACTTATACACCGATGCATTGTAAAAATAGAGGTTTATTTCATATATACGGGCAAAAAAAAGTCTTTAGAAAGGTAAGAACTATTATAAATCAAACACAATCTAAAAATCGAAACTATACTTAAGGTAAGTAAACCAAAATATAAAAACATTTAGAATGGCAGTATGCAATTTAAGGTAAACAGTCCCTATTGGTAGTAAACGATTATACTTAATTTGTTTCAGGATTATGCAGTTACACCTACATTACTATTTAGAATAGTGGAACAATTCAAAAGGTGAGTAAATAACTTTGTAATACTTTTCAGAATGACAGAAAGCAACACAAAGGTAAGTAAGGTGCCACCCACCTTCTCGGTCATCCGACCCATGAAGCGCGTGTCAGTTGAGGCTTTCGCTGCTACCTTCTCGCCCCCTCCTCCCCCCTCGGCTGACTCCCACCCTGACACAGCCCTCTCCATGCTCTATTCCTCTATATCTGATACTCTCGATATCCTTGCCACCGTCATGAGAATCCGCCTGAAGCCCAAAGCCAAATGTAACTCCTGGTATGACTCTGATCTCGTCACCCTAAAACGCAAGTGCAGGGTGGCAGAGAGGAAATGGCGTGCTTCATGTTCATCCTCTGACAAACTGGCCTGCCGCCTGCTCCAAAGGCAATACCGGCTCTCCGTCCTCACCAAGAAGAGAGCCCTTATCCAAGCCCGCATCTCTGAGGCTTCTAACAACACGGCCGAACTCTTTAAAATCTGCAAGGAGCTGGCCAACCCTGCTGCAGTCTCTACCTCTCCTGTCCCCTCCCAGGCCCTCTGCACTGCACTGGCCTCGCACTTCATCTCAAAAACTCAGGACATCCTGTCCTCGCTCTCCTCCTCTCTCCTCCCTCCCTCCCTCTCTTCCCGGCTCTTCCTCTTGCTCTCTTGCAGCCGCCCCTCCGCCCTCCTTCTCTGCTTTTCCACCTTTTTCTGCTGATGAGGTTTCCAGACAAGTCCGATCTATGAAAGCCTCGTCTAAACAGGTTCACCCCTGTTCCTCCAAAACCATCAAGGACCACATCGACTCCCTGGCTCCTGCCCTGGCTGACTTTTGCAACCACTCATTCGCCTCTGGAGTCTTCCCATCCCCCCTCAAGCACTCCCTTGTGCACCCCCTCCTCAAGAAACCCTCTTCCGACCCCTCCTGCCCGGCCAACTATCGCCCAATCTCCATTACTCCCTTCCTGGGCAAGCTCCTGGAGAAACTGGCCATCTCCCAGCTTAACCTCCATGCTGAATCTGTTGGTAATCTTCATGACCATCAATCCGGCTTCAGAGCGGCCAGAAGCACGGAAACTGCTCTCCTGAACATCCGTGAGGACCTGCTCCTGAACCTCGATTCCAACATTCCCTGTGTTCTCATTCTGCTCGATCTCTCCTCTGCCTTTGACACTGTCAACCATGCCATCCTGCTCAACCGTCTCCGTGATAACCTGGGTATCACTGGTCAGGCTCTGGCATGGCTGACCTCTTTCCTTTCCGGTCGACCCTCCCAGGTCCAAATGGGCTCCTTCCTCTCTGACATCTTTTTCTCCACCTGTGGTGTCCCCCAGGGATCCAACCTCTCTCCCTGGCTTTTCAACCAGTATCTGGCACTCCTTGCCCACCGCATCGCCACTCTCTGCCCCTACTTCCAGTGCTATGCGGACAATACCCAGCTCATTTTCAGGCTACCCTCGGCCTCCTCCTCTCCTTCCCTCATCTCCGACTGTCTGTCTGCTATCCAGGAATGGTGTGCCGCCAACGACCTCTGCCTTAACGCCAGTAAGACTGAGATTCTACTCATCGGCACACCCACTCCCTCCTTCCCTGCAGCTCTCTGGCCGGCCTCCCTTGGCCCCCTTCCTGCCCCTACCTGCAAGGCTAAAAACCTCGGGGTCATCTTCGACTCCACACTCTCCTTCTCTCCTCATATATCTGACGTCTCTAAGAAGTCACACTACCAGCTGCACCTCCTCAGAGGTATTCTTCCCTTCCTCTCCTTCCCCCAGAAGCTCACTGTCTCCCGAGCCCTGGTTCTCTCAAGGCTGGACTACTGTAACAGCCTCTATCTTAATCTGCCTGCCTCCACTCTCCACCCTCTGCAACTTATCCAGAACAGAACTGCGAGACTTGTCCTTGGCCTCAAGCCCAGGGACCGTATCTCTCCAGGACTGAAATCTCTTCACTGGCTCCCAGTGGCTGCGAGGATTAAGTTCAAAACCCTCTGCATTGTCCACAAGGCCTTCTGGGGCCTGGGGCCTAAATACCTTCAACTCTCTCTTCCTAAATATCTTCCTTCACAAGCCCTTCGCTCATCCGTCTCCAACTCCCTCATGGTCAGCCGCTTCTCGAAGCAACGAGCTGGGGGCAGATCTCTCTCCGCAACAGGGGCCTCCCTCTGGAACAGCCTTCCTGCCTCCCTGAAACTTGAGGAGAACCATCTCCGGTTCCGGAAGCACCTCAAAACCTTCCTCTTCGCTTCTGCCTTCTCTCTCCCTCTCCCCTGCTAAACCTGCTTAACTCCCCACTGAATTCTGCACTATACCTGCATCTGGGCCACTCTCAGCGACCTCGGTCCAGGGCTCAGCCACTCTCCACTTGCACTGCCTCCCTGGCTCCCCCTGCACTGCGGGACTGTCACTGTATCCCTACAGCCCCCTTCCCAGCTCTGCACTTACCTCGCACTTGCCACCAGCTGGCCCTTTTTATTTATTATTTATTATTTATTTACGCTACTTACCTTGTACTGCACTTTCCCCCCCACCTCCTCCCCCTGCACTTTCTCCTTTTCCCCTTCCTCTGCACTTGCGCGATCTGAATGACACCTGGCCTAGTAGGATCGTTTGTCTGTCTTCCCCTTGTTTCCCTCCCTCCCTGCCTCGTCGCGCCTTGAAACACTTGTGTATAGGCGCGTTACAAATACCTTATCATATCATATCATAATAACTGTTTAACACTTGTAACTTATTCTATTTCAGTAATAATTGTTACAGCAACAACACACAGCAAGTAAGTACTTTACAACACTTGTTATCATTTCTTCACAGAGGCCTTATACTTTTGCGCCCTTCCCTAATCTAGGGCAAGAATGTTCTCAGAGGCAGAAGGGGACACTGGTGATTCAGGGGCCAGCAGTAGGCAGTACAGGAGAAGGCACTAACTGTAAGAAAGTAGTTCCAGAGGATTTCTTGTCTAACAAGTAACAGACTTTATGATATGATTTGGTATTCATAACGCGCCTTTATACAAGTGTTTCTAGGCACCACAAGACAAGTAGGGGAGACAGAAGGATGACAAACCCTCTGACTAGGCCTTGCGACATTCAGATCGTGCAAGTGCAACGAGAGGTGCAGGGGAGAGGGAGAGAGAAGAAGTGGGGGGCAAGGAATGCGAGGGAAGTGCAGTCAGGGCAATTTTAGGTTGTCAGACAAAATATTGGTAGCTACAAAAATGAATGTTTAAACAGTTTTAAATTGCAACTAATATAACACCTACATTGAAATATGTTTGAGTTTCGAAAATGCAGCTGTTAAAATATATGAGATATGTACGTAAATGCATTTAATCTATGTGTCTCTGCATATGGCCTGGGGGTCTCATATTTGAGAACTAAAACTTGTTTTAAAAGAGTGTTAGTGGTAGTAGCGGAGTATTGCATAATTTTTTTGTGAAATTCGAAAAGTGGCGCTTTCTGGCCGTGTTTGTAATTGCTCCCTTGTGTGGCGTCTATTGTACCCATGGTCATTCATGCATCGAGGTCCCTCACATTGTTTTGCTTCTAACATGAGTGTGCATAAAGTGTTTGCGAGCACAGGAAAGATAAAGTAGGAAGATAAACTAACATCTATGCACCTTCATCTACAGGAGGGGAGGAAGGATGGGCGCATGTGAATCTAAGCAGATGCAAGCATCAGAAATAGGATTATGGTAAGTAATGTATGCCTTCTGAGACTTGTGGATCTGCTTAGAATCACATGCTATGCATGCATTAGCTAGTAGTACCTGGGAAAGGAGGTAGGTTATGCGAAGGCACAGCAGCAAATAGATCTGCTTGGCCCGCCAGTGAATCTGCTTTAGTGTCTAAGCAGTAATGCTGTGTAAAAGTGTGAATAGAACTCCAAGTAACAGCTTTGCAAATTACATTGAAAAAGAACATTTTGCAAAGAATGAAAGTAGGCCCTGTGCCTCGAGTAGAGTGTGCTCTCGATGTGAAATCCAAGGACTTTTTTGATAGTGAGTAGCAAAGTTAGATGCATTTGACTATCCATCTTGAGATGGCGTTCTTGGAGACATTATCTCCTTCTTCACCAATTGCTAAGGCAACAAAGAGTTGATCTGTTTTCCTTAGTGGTTTAGTCTTGTTTAGGTAGTACATGACCGCCCTCCTGACATCTAGAGTATGGAGATGGTTTTCTGCTGAATTAGTTGGATGTTGGAAAAAAAAGCTGGAAGTTCAATAGATTGGTTAACTGGGAACTTGGATATGAATTTAGGTGAAAACCGAGGATGGGTTCTAAGAACCACCTTGTCTTTGTGAATGATAATGAAGGGATCCTGAACCAAGTGCATGAAGTTCACTAACTCGTCATATAGAATGGATAGCCACAAGAAAAGCAGTCTTGTGAGTTAAAGGTTTAAGATTGTCTTTGTGCATTGGTTCAAAGGGTGGACCCATGAGTTTCGCGAGTACAACATTGAGGTGCCAACCAGGTGGTGTATTTAAAATGGGAGGATATAGTCTTAACTCCTTCCATGAACGTTTTGATTACTGGGACTTTCCACCATTACACTTTGTTTTGAGATGTAGTGTTGCTAAATGCACTTTAAGAGAATTAAGGACTAGACTTGAGTCTAGAAGGTAAAGCATATAGTGTACTACATGCGATGGGGAACATTCAATTGGATTGATGTGTGTTTTGCACCAAATTACAAATATCTTCAATTTGTTAAAATAGCAGTGCCTTGTGTTAGGCTTTCGTGCTTCTTTAAGAAAGTCCATACACTTTTGTGGAAGGTTTAAATGTCCAAACTCTAGGACTTCAGGGGCCAGGCTGCCAAGTTCAGAATTTGGGGGTATGGATGAAATGTTGTCCACTTGTGTTGCGACAGAATGTTGTATGGGCACAGAAGCTTGATTGGTTTGCACATCGCTAGTTTGAGTAAGTGTGGAAACCATGGTTGTCGAGCCCACATTGGAGCCATTAGGATTAGAGTGACTTGTTGCTGGTGCATCTTGTGCACTATTTTGTTGAGTGGCGTTGGTGGAAAAGCGTAAACAAATCCCTGACCAATTCATCCACAGGGCGTTCCCCATGGATTTTGGTTGGGGAAACCTGGATGCGAAGTCTGGGCATTGTGCGTTTTGCTTGGTTGCAAAATGGTCTAAAGGTGGATGCCCCCGTTGGGTGAACATATTGTGTAAAATATCTGCACGAATTTGCCACTTATGTTCTGCGGGTAGCTGTAGATTTCTGCTTAGAGTGTCTGCTAAATTGTGTTCCCCTGGAATGTGTTGAGATTCTAGATAAATGTCGCCTTTGAGAGACCAATTTTAAATCTTTGGGCTAACCTGGACAGACTTGGAGAGTGTGTCCCTCCCTGTTTGTTGAGATAGAACATAGCAGTGGTACGGTCTGTGAGTACTAGAACCAGCTGCCCTGCTACGTGCTGTTGAAATGCACGTAGGGCTTTGAGGACTGCTAGTAGTTCTAGTAGGTTGATGTGGTTTCTTGCTGTTGTCTATGTGCACACGCTGTGTGCAGTGTGATGAAGGTTATGTGCTCCCCATCCCAGAGTGAGGCGTCTGTTGTAAGAGTGGCCTGAACTGGTGGGTTGCGAAAGGGTTTCCCTTTTAGCATATTTTCTATCATCCACCAGCATCGAGCTAGTAATAAGGTTTTCAGGAAACAACCACTAGATGGTCCCACTGACCGCTTGCCCGAGACCATTGTTTCGCTAGCCACTCTTGCACTGGCTGTGTACGCATCCGCACGTGTGCAACAAGATAAAGGCAAGAAGCCATCAACCCGAGCAGGCGCATTGCTTTGCGCGTGCTTATCTGACGAATGGCCACATAGTGAGTTAACTGGAACAGCATGGTTTACACTCTTGTTTGCAGGGAAAACCAACCCTTCTTGTGTTTTTATAATTGCTCCCAGGAATTGTTTTTATTAACTGGGGTCGGGACTTGACTTTTTTGTTGCTTGGTGGTTCTTTTGACAAATTTGTGGTGTTTCCCCTGTTATGAGCCAGTCGTCCAGATAAGGGTACACCAGGATGGTTTCCCTTAGCAGGTGTGCAACTACCACCGCTAGTGTTTATTGCAATCATCTATTTACTGTTATGCTAAAGAAAGAGATACGATACAATTAGCTACTAAATCATCTAGTTGGCATTTCCTAGAATATTGGTCTACTGAGACAAAAGAAACCCAAATACCTATATACGTTTTCCCCATCAAGCCACGGTTAGATCCTACCTTTTGTTCGAATTCAATAGGTGTGATAGGATGGAGATATTAGGTGCTAAAATTGGCATTGACAGAAAGTTGAGACACTGGAGATTATGTGGCACGGCAAACATTGAGAATGCCCAACACCTTCTTTGCTATTGTGGTAGTCTTAATCAACTGCGTGAAAAATATCTGAAAAGATATAAGAATTCCTGTTTGTCTGATAATATAGAAATGATATGGAAAGAGCTGATGGAAGGGAATTATATTAATCTAATATTCCACATGATGATATTTTTGCATTATAATGTATTTGATAAGAATTGTTTTTGGATATTGAAGTAAGCATGATTTTGTATATGTAAACCCAGTGATGGGTATGAACATATTAAATAAATAAATACCACTGCTAGTACTTTGGTAAACACCCTTGGCGCTGATGAGATGCCAAAGGAGAGCACCTTCAATTGGTAGTGTTTATTCCCTAGTTGAAAGCACAGGTATTTTCAGTGTACAGGCAGCATCGAAATATCGAAAGTATGCATCTTTCATATCCAATGTTGCCATGTAATCCTCCTGCTTTATGAGTGGAATTACTTCTTGTAGTGTTCACATGTGAAACATTTGCGTTTTTACATATGTGTTGGCTGGACGCAGGTATAACACAGGGCACATAGTTAAATCCTTCTTTGGCACTGGGAAGCACACTGAATAGATACCTCTCTTTACCTGGTGAGCTGGAACAGGTCTATTGCGCCTTTTTGGAGAAGAGACTCGATTTCTTTTAGTAGTATTTGCTGATGTTGTGGCGACATCTTCCAGTGTCCTGGTGGATGATGTTGGAGCTTTCCTAAGAACTCGATTGAGTATCCCCCTGCCACTGTGGATAACACCCACTGATCGGATGTGAACCCACCCCCATGTGTAGGTGAATTTCCAAATGCGACCTCCAACTGGAATGGCATGTGAGTAAACCTGTACTGGGATGTCATGGTTCAGAGGCAGAGGAGCCTTTAGTAGTGGAAGCTCTTCCTCTGCCTCTAGCCTTTCTATAGCTGCTTTGAAAATTGGATTGGTAAGTGGTGGACTGGCTTTGGGAATTACCCCAGGAGGAGGACTGTACCTGACTGTAGCTTTGTGAACCCTTGCCTGCGAAAGAAGCAGCATGTATTAAAGACCCCCACTCCCATCCCCCCCCGTTGCATAAGGGGTTTGCTGGTGGTTTGGCCCAATGAATTTAGAGTTTCATGTTCTTCTTTTGCACGTTTTAGTGCATCATCTACAGCTTTATCGAACAGAAAATTAGGCTCAATGGGTATGTTCAACAAGGCAGCTTGTGTTTCTAATTTGGAACCCGATAGACGCAGCCAAGCATGAAGTTTAGAAGTGTTCCTTCCGCTATATTGTGACCAGCATCGCCTGCTGCATCTAAGTTGTTTTTTAAGATACAGCTGGTAACCTGCGTACCCTCAGAGACTGACTTTAAAATTTGGGATTTTAGGTTCGGAACAGTGTCTAGTTGTTGCAGCGTCCCCGAGATGACAATTATAACTTTCTAATAGGGTTGTATTGTTGGCGGTGCATGTTTGGTACGCTGCTGATGTTGCCACCTTTCTACCCATTGTGTATAAAGTTTTACTTTCTTTGTCAGGGGTGCCTCTGCGGATGCTAGAGGGGTACCTTCCCTTCTCCTTGTAGTTGTTATCATCAAGGAATTCGCTTTTAATTGTCATCTAATGTAGAGGAGATCTGTTGCAGCAGGTTTAAAGATTTTCTGAATCCTGGGATTAACAGCTTTGGTTAATGTTGGAGTAAATAAAGAAAGTTGAAATGTAAAAACCGAGAGCCCTTTTAGGCTCCAGTATATGAAATCTCTCCTCTTCTTTGCCCAAATGAGAAGGAGGGTAGAACGTTAGTATTGTGATCTTTTGTGACAAGTGAAAGTCAGAAACTACTTTTGGTAAAAAAGAGGGTTTAACCTTAAGAACTACTTTGTCCTTCTAAAATGTAGTATACAGAGGTTTGCATGAGAGAGCCTGTAACTCACTAACCCTGCGGGCTGATATTAAGGACACAAGAAGGACAGTTTTTAATGTTAGAAGCCTCAAGGGACAGGCGTGTAGAGGCTCAAAGGGTATACAAGTTAGAAACTTAAGTACCAGATTTAAATCCCAAGTTGGGACATAAAACGGGACTGGAGGGTACACATTAGTAAGCCCTTTCAAGAATTGAATGATTAATGGAATTTTGAAGTAGGAAACCTCTTCCGAGGAGCACTTGAAAATGGACAGCGCAGCCAGATATCCTTTAATTGTCCCGATCTGGAGCCCCAGATTGGCTAGATGCAATAGAAAAGAAAGCACCATTGGAGTGCCACATTGAAAAGGGTCCACATTCTTATCCCGGCAACAGATACTGAATTTATTCCAACGACATCGGTACAGGGATTTAGTTGCTGGCCTTCTGGCTGAAAGCAAAATCTCCATTACGTCATCCGGAAGATCCCAATCCTTGTAGCTCAACCTCTCAGAAACCATGCGTGAAGGTCGAGTGTTTTGACCTCTGGATGGAGAACCCGACCTTCTTGCGAGAGAAGATCCTCTATTTGTGGAAGACGTATTGGAGGGCAGATGGACATGTCCAGAAGGTCCGGGTATCACATCCTCCTGGCCCAATCTGGGGCAATTAGAATCATGGTTTTCCCGAACTTTCTCAACCTCCTGAATACATGAGGAATCACAGGGACTGGAGGAAACGCATACAGAAGTGGAAACTTCCAGTCCACCACGAACGCGTCTCCTAGAGCTCCTCTCAGAGGAAATTCCCTTGAGCAGTACTGTTCGCACTTCCAATTGACCATGGTCGCGAACAGATCCACTTGAGGAGTTTCCCAAAGGGCGAAGATCTCCATAAGGACTTCCGGAGCAAGCTCCCATTCGTGGGAGACTGTGCTCTGCCTGCTCAGAGCGTCTGCCGCAGTGTTCTGGTCTACGGCTGGGTGAACTGCCGATAGAGAGATTCCTTCTCTTATTGCCCAGAACCAGAGCTGCATTGCCTCTCTGCAGTGGTAGGGATCCTACGCCTCCTCTCTTGTTGAGGTAGTACATGGCACCCGTGTTGTCCGTCATTATCAGGACATTCTTTCCCTGTACAGAGGGCAGGAAGGCCTTCAGCGCTAGTCTGATTGCCCTCAGCTCCAATAGGTTAATGTGTAGTTTGGACTCAGATGGAGATCAACGACCACTCATTGTCAGTACGTCACTACTGTTATCTCCGGCCATGGTTGCCAAAAAGATTCTCCCTTGAGGATGTTGTTGTTGCAAGCCCACCATAGTCGATCCTGAGCGACTGCTCTCAGAACTTGCAGAAGATCCGACATACTCCCCGAGAATTGGGACCACTAAGTTCCGAGGGCCCATTGAAGAGATCTCATCCTCAGTCGAGCCTGTGGCACCAGAAAAATGCAGGATGCCATGAGGCCGAGCAACCTCAGAAAATCGAAGGCCAGCAAATGCTGGGCATTCTGGAACTTTGTTACCATATGCAGAATGTGGAGAGCTCTGAATGTGGAGAGCTCTCACCTCGGGAGGCGAGGATTTGCCCGAGGAAGTATCCAAGACTGCTCTGATAAACTGGATTTTTTGGGATGGTATTATGTAGGACTTCTTGAGGGAGAAGCCCAGTTTGTGAAGGAAGAGACAGGTGGCCGACAGATGTTCCTGAGCTTGTGCGGGAGAAGGCGCTCTGATCAACCAATCGTCCAGATAAGGGTAGATGTGAATCCCCCTCTCCTGAGACTCACTGCCACAACCGCCATCAGTTTGGTGAAAACCCTCCGGTGGAGGTCAGCCCGAATGGCAGAACTCTAAACTGATAGTGAGAACCGCCAACCGCCAGTACTTTGTGCTTGGGATGGATTGGCACATGAAAGTACGCATCCTGAAGGTCCAATGATACCAACCAGTCTTGGAGTTGAAGAGCCTGAAGGATCTGAGAAAGGGTTACCGTCTTGAACTTGTCCTTCCTGAGGTACTTGTTCAAGTTTCTTAAGCCCAAGATGGATCTCAATCCTCCGTCCTTCTTTGGGATGAGAAAGTAGGGGGTATACCGGGGGGGGGGGGGAACATGTACCTGTAGCGGAGAATACCTCTCCGCTACAGGTACATGTTCTAATGCACCTTTCTCTGGCAGGGTTAAAATTTGCTGCACAAGGAGCGGATCTGGAATTTTGACAGAGTTGGTTCCCGGTGGATGGCCCTGAGGCCTTTTTAGGAAGGGAAGGCAGCAACCTTGAGCTACTGTCTCCAGTGCCCAATCATCTGAAGTAATGCCCAGCCATTCTTTCAGATGCTGTGAGATTCTGCCTCCCACCAGGCTTTTGTGTGATAAGGCCTCAGTGACTTGGAGGCGGCTGCAGGAGCGGCTGAGGGCAAAGATGCCGTTCCTGAGGCTGGTTTTGCACTTTTTCCTCGTCCACCAAGAGCGACATTTCTTTTACCTCTTTGTATGGCCTGTCCTCTTCCTCTACCAAAAGAAGACCAGTACAGAAAAGAACAACCTCTCCAGGAAGATGAGCGCGAATAAGGTTTCTGAGGCTTTCGCATGGAGGTGCTAAGAGGTTTAGCCGCCGCTTTTGAGGTCTGCAGTTTTTCTAAGCTTTCATCAGCTTTACTGCCAAACAGCCTCAAGCCATCAAAAGGCATGTTGAATAGTCTAGCCTGCACATCTTGTGCAAACCCAACACTTCCTCAACCACGCAAATCTGCATAGCACATTGCTTGCAGCCATGGATCTGCTGATACTATCAGCAGTATCCAATCCAGACTGGAGACATTCTCCCATTGCCTCCTTTCCGTATGACAATATTCAGGAAGCCTTCCCTTTCCTCGTTTTCCGGAATATGATCAGCCGCCGCTGAAATGCAGTCCCACACGGTATGGGTGAACCTGGCCAGAGTACAGGTGACATTTGTAGACTTGAGAGCCATGCTACCCGAGGTAAAGACCTTACGGGCCCAAGCATCCACCTTCTTATCCTCTCTATCCAGGGGGATAGATGGATAGGCTGTTTGTCTTGACAAAGTTGCTGCCTGAATAACCAGACTTTCTGGAGTGGGATGTCTCCTTTGACTGCAGAAGCAGTATCAGGAACCTCCCAGTTTATTTTCACTGTATTCGGAAGTGCCCCATGGAAGGGGAGAACTGGGTCCTTCTAGGGGCCATGGTCAAGTATATCAGTCATATCATCCTGATCAAATGTGGGTGAGGATCGACCCCAGCCCATGTATTCCACAACCTATTCATCAAACTCCTGTACCCTGAATCTGCATGTTCTACAGGGTCAGGTTTTGCAAACTCTACCTCCGGTGACGGATCAATGCCACTAGCAGAGTGAAGGGTGTCACACAGGTCTCTCATTTTTGATTCTGGATCGATGAATTCTTCTGGAACCTCTCTTGTACCATATTGCACTCCAAAAGGAGAAACTTCTTCTGAGGCACTTTCTTCAAATATAGAAGACAGACTTGAAGTCTGACTTGGGTAAAGGAGTGCATTTCCTTTCCTGTGCTTGAGTTTGGGTCGAAGGAATCTTCGAGGGTATGGAAGGAATCTTCAAAGGCACCAATGACGTCTTCGACAAAAGGTGTTCAAAACACCTGGGGCTTCGATGTCGAAGTCGTTGGTGCCGATGGCGTCGACAAAGTCATCGAGGGCTTTGACGATTTATGTTTTTGTCAGTGTTGGGGAAACACTCGATTCTCGATGAGTCTTCAATGCTTTGATGTCGACTCGAGATCTTTGATGTTCACCTTTACTACTGGATCTTTCCACAGTAGTTCCTGACTTCCCTGTGTCGTCCAACCGAGCGACTGGGGTCTGGCTCTTTTGAGGTTTCTTTGAGGGGGTCGAGGCCGCATTCTCAAAGACCTTCATCATCTTCCTTCTAAATTCATCCCATTTTCTTGGGGAACCCGACTGGTGTACATGCTGGGCAAAAGTGCTACTGAACCTTTAAGGGCCTTGCAAGGAGAAATGGGACATCACTCGGGAAGGGCCCCTTTTCTCCAGTACAGTATCCAAAAGAACTAGGCCTCAGCCACACCAAAACTATCATAAAATCTCTAAAGCACGGACAACACTTACCACAAACGCTCAAACACGTGCAGTATCACACGAGAAAAATCATACAAGAAAGGAGACCACCTTCTTAAAGTCACGGTCCAAATGCCACTCCAATAACGCACTAAAACATCTGGTACACTTGTGGGGGGTAATCGATTTTCTCTCATCCTGTCACACAGCAGCACTAACCAAGACACACAAGTACAAATATTAAGCACACAGACTAGCTCCAGGGAATGACCCGTTTAGAATATAACATGGACATCCAAGGAAAGGGAGATGTGGGCATTCAGTATAGGTTGTGGCAGAAGTTTGGAGCTAATTAGAGTAAGACATCCAAAAGTGATGGGAGGAAGCCAGGGGGTGGCGGAGAAGGGTATCAGGTGGTGGTAGGTAGAAGACAGAGTGCAGAGTTGGGGTCAGAGTGAGCCCACATCAACAGTGTGCCCATTTAAGGCCTGACTGACGGTCTCCACAGATAAACAGAAGCCACAAAACAAATTGACTGCAAAGCTACAAAAATGCATTACTGCCACTATGGCTACCGCGTAGACCCCTCTGGATACAAATGCAGAAAATATAGCTAGAGCCTTTGGTGAGTATCTGTAGTGATACACAAAATTGCAAATTTGCCATTCAGAGCTTTAGATGACAACATTAGCCGCTGAAAGCCAATAGTTTATTCAAAATATGTGCCAAAAATGCTGACAGTAGTCTGTTGTAGCACTTCCATTACGCAGTAGTGAGCTACAAGGAATATGCAGGCCTAGTAGGGGTGGTAGGTCACATTATGCATTGTAGATAGACAGGCAGGGCGAAGGCCCCAGCTCTGTAGCTAATAGACATTATTGGAGTGTTTGGAACATTACGGCACCTATATAGCGCTTAGATAGCCAATCTTAAGCGCTATGAACACTAAGCTATGAGCGCATGCCTTTTAGAGCTTGCTCACATTGGGTTAATTCAACTCGGCTTCTCTTAGAATATTCTGCCTTTCTAACTGTAGCCCTGCATGACTTCGTAAACTAATCTTCCTTTCTCTGGGAAGGCACTGATAAGACATTCCTGAGCTTTCGCGCAGATGGGCTCCAAGCAGGGAGGGGCACAGAAAAGGAGCACAGTGGAAATTCAGTTTTTCCATGAGCAAGCCTATATTTTGCACAGGGAAAGTTCTGGAACTGTGCGTCATGGACTGACAGCACGAGATTATGAAAATGCATGCCCACATGACTCAGGTGGGAGATCGATCTGTGGACTTGGTTCGAGCAAGATCAAGTGTCCGGAATCTGTGGCTCTGTCGGCACCCTGCAGCGCTGTCCTCTGTGCGGGGCTTGTTACAGCTAGCATATGAGGGCCAGGGACTCCCAGTGCTGATTGAAGGGGCATAAGACTGTGTTTCTCTATGTTTCTCTATATTTTGCATTTCTCTAAGTTTTGTGCTTTGTAATCTTCTCTAACTTGAATCCCAAAATGTTGCTGAAATTCACCGTTTAGAATAAATACTAAAACTTTTTGAAGGTGTCATTTGTCACTAGCATGAGTTCACTGCTCGGCACAATAGAACCTGTATTTTGGGCTGAATTGGGTAATTTTTGCTCCCAAGGGCTGGTCCCGAGGAAGATTTGCCCAATATCAAGACATTTGGTGGCAGCGGTGGGATTTGTGCAGAGCAGTGCCTTGCTGTGAAATGACAAATTGTGTGAGAGAACACAGTGCAGAGTGATGAGCAGGCTGTCACATTTCCTTGGTGGTCTCACTGCAGCTCTGACACACAAAAGACAGCAACGTTGTGTCGGCTTGCCGTGGCCGATAGCTTGTGTGGTTAAGACTCCCTTCAGTAAATCAGGCGTGGCTGATTTATTGCTTGGGAATGGAGCCAGGGAGTACAAGGCGATAAACAAGCGGGAAATGGCTTTGTTTAAAGCGCTCCGATGAATGGTCAAGAAAGATTTATGTTCAATTAGGAAAGAATTTTATCATGCGGTTTCCCCAAGTTTAAAGTTGCAATTTGAAATGCAAAGTGAGACGGAGTTCTCAACTCTATTCTGTCATGAGGGCAGGAAAATAGTTGCGAGGATTTGACATGCAAATTGTGAATAGTAATTCAACCATTGACTCAGCCCCAGTGTGCTAGCGAGTGGGGGGCTGTAATGTAAGGAGGCAAAGGTTCGCTTTTTTAATGTATGCTTTTGAAGTGTTGACATTCCTGAAGATAACGTGGGAATGAGCCGTGTTTAGGAGAAAGAGTAACATCTGTGTTGAGAGCCTAGAGGTTTTTTTTTTCTTTATTGGCAACTGTAAATTCCATGTGATGGTGGTGCATTCTGTTTAAGGAAACACACTAAAATGGTTACATTGCATTTTAGCTGTGCCATGCTTACAATGGGTGAGAGACTCACTTAAAAAAGCAAGTGAGTGAATGGTATTTGGATTTTCGATTTGTGTGTATTGATTTGGAATTGCAGAATCAGTTTGCAATGGTTTGGGGGGAAAAGACAATTTATATTTTTCTAAATTGCCTCTAAATTGCCCCTAGAGTATGTAACTGTTCCCACGCTATGCCATGGATAAGTACTGTTGCGTTATAAGTGATGTATGTTTTGGAAATAGTGACCCGTTGACTGCAGTACATGGTGAAAAATGTTGTTGACACATTAACAGCCCACAAGCAATATAGAGCGTGGGTTGCTCTTGCAGGAAAAAAAAACGTGCAGGGAGCTGCACTACACATGGCATGTTTTAAATGCACTGAAATAATTGGTTTTAATTTGGCAATGGTACAACAGAATGAAAAATCTGTGTGTGATAAGACAGCACAAAGATTTAGTGGGTTGCGGGTTCGTTTGAAAGATCGCACATTGCATTGGAGTGAGTTTGTGAAGCCAAACTACAAGGTTACGAGGAAAAAAAAATGTATGCCTTTAAATGGGACATTGATCAGTTTAAAACAGGCTAAAAGAAACTTTGACATTTTGTAAAAATTACATGGAGTAGAATCTGATGACAAGAAAAAGTGCCTCTTTTGAAAATAAGAGTCTTGCTGTGCAGAGCTTGTGCCTTGAAGATAGTTTGCACTGTCGTGGGCGAGGTGCGCGAAGAAAAAAAAAACTGTTGGAGGAAGGCAGAAAAGCAGAATACTGCGCTCCTGTTCAGTGAAATGGTGTTTACAGAAGCTGGCAGATATGGGAGCTTTTCTGAGTTGCTGAAGCAGTGCAGGAAACAGTTAATCTGGATGAACTGTCTGAAACGAGTGCCTTCCATTGAAGCCGCCACAGCTTATGAGTTATATGCAAAGGGATAAGTTTGCTGCGTGCTCATGGCGCTGCCATGTGCACAGGAAAGATAAACAATCACATTCCTGCATTCCATCCCCTGTGAGAAACACCGTCAGTGTGAGCAAAAACTGAGGAGGGGGGTGCACAGGCAGAATGCTGAAACAGAACTGAAGGCAATAATTGCTGTGAGTGAGAAAAAAAAAAAAGAGCGCAATCTACCGTACACATGCTGATGTACGCATGCTTTCTAACACTGGCATGCAAAAACAGAGCTGATCAGAAGTAAAGAATTTGCTCAGTATCAACACTGGAAGTAAAACAAATGCTACATGCAGAATGGGAGACGGGCACATCACATCTGAACATTTGGGGAACCTGTGCATCTGTGAATGGGCTAAGAAAAGACAGCTGCCCATTTCAAGAGACATTGCCCTGCAAGCTGCATCCCCATGCGCCATGTGATGTGAACTGAAGTAAAGCGCTGTGCACTGGAGAAGAAACCTCTAGGCGCTTTGAGAAGTGAAAATACACAGCTGGCAATAATGCAAGCTACATTGCCAGTGCTGGAGTAACTGACAAAGACATTATGGCGTTCCAGATGGAAGCAAAACTGACAAAGGTAGCCGTTTTGCAAGAAACAACATGCAGAACTGAGTATAACATGAACACTGCACATTAGCCATGATCCAGAAGCCTCACGGCTTAGTGCAAGAATGAATGATTTTGTTGAAGCAACAAAAGGAACTGATTCAGACTATCGCTCTCAAAGGGGTGGCCCAAGAAATCAGCAGACACCCTTTGGGGAAATGACAAGTGGAAAACCAGAGGCTTGAAATACACTAGCTGTATGGAGAAAAATAAACAAAGCTGCTTGTGCAACTGCAGGCGGTATGGGACTGAAGGATCTTACCTTTGAAATATGGAGTGATGCCAGCAGGGCAACCTAAATCAAGATCATGAGACACTGGAAGCAAGTTGGCGCCTGGCATTCGTGATCGCTTTGGTGAAAAAGAAAAGCATTGATCCATTGAGAAGTGCGACCTGGGTACTTATTATATGGCTTTTGTAAAATCACAGATCAGTCTGAAGTACCATTGACCAACTATGATCGCATTGCACAAATGAGTTTGTGACTAGGCAGTTACACCCCGTATGGTTGAGTGCAAATAAGCCCCCAGTAACATGCAGAAGGGTGACAAATAATTGTGGTAGCAATGATAAAGTGTGTAGTTACCTGATGAGACTTCTGATGGTGGGGGTGGTGTTAAGGGAAGGGGTGGATAACGCTGATATTGTAGTTCTGATGACATCCTAACATGAAGAACAATGACATTGTACTTTTGATGAAATCCTAACATTTCTGTTTGTATTTTGCCTAGGCAAAAAACCAAGACAGTTGCGTGCCATGATTGGGGTAGATGTGTGCAATTTGCGGGTGACACTGATCAGTCAAGCAGACGCATTCTCAGAGAAAACGAGTCACTGCAAGATGATATGTGAACTTTGAACCTGTCCTGCACCACACTCAATGCTGCTAACATGCATGACTTATGAGGACATTTGTTCTGCAACCTGCGAAAGGTGTTCAACAGAGTAATAACTTTTGCTGAACTGGCACGGTGCAGACTTGGCTAGTTATCAAATATTTGATGCTGCACATTCAAATGATTCAGTTGCTGGAAATAACCTGGTTGATATGTTTTGCCTTTCTTGTTTAAAGGAATGTGGACAATGGGTTGTGGACTAACATCATGCACCACAAACAGCTGTGTGACACAGCACTTGAATGCTAACACATTGAAAAATGGTTTTTAAATGCATTTTTGAGATGAATCTGAAAAAACAAAATGTTTTGCTTTTCCAACTGAATTGCTTTAACCAGAGATGCTTTGCATTTTTTGAAGAAAAAAAAACTACTACGTTGCACGTAGGCAGGAAAATGATTTATGAATTGTTGGGGCAGCAGGATTATGCAAGCAGGAGCGTAATTTATTTTGAGATAAAATGAGTGCGCACACCAAAGTCAGCTGTGCGTTGGTTAAGGTTCTTAATTTGTAGTAATGCTGCCAAGTGTGTGAGCTCTAATTTGAGATAGTAACCTTTGAAACACTGGATACTTTTACAGCTAGCCTTAAGGCGGGTAAATGAAACCATGACTGACTTGATGTTTGATTTTATGACACAGTGTGAGACACGGTTTTTGTTAAACCAACCAGTTTGATGTTTTTGTGGGGACAACTGTCTCCAGCACACTAATGCAAAGAGTCACCTTTTGATTGTAGACATTTGGAATAATCCTTTGGAAAAGCGCTACAAATGAGTATCCACATGGAATTGCTAGCGTACTGGCCTCGCACATTGTCGGGCATCTTTTGTCACTGACTCATATGATTGGTGCCTATGAAATCCTAGGCACAAATGTTTCAGTGAATGGATCCAACAATTTGTTTAATTTGTTTAATGTGATGTTTTTTTTTCTGACCAAGAACTGCAGCGTGTTCTCGCCAAGATTTTATGGACTATAATTTGACTAAATGCATTTCACACAATGATGTGATGAAACAGCCACTGCCGAATGGTAGTATGGTGTTTGTAGCTAAAACTAATATTGTATATGGTAGGCATCCCACTTGAAGAAGGGTATTCTCCAAGTCACACAAGGTAGAAACTGTGAACATGTTAGATTTTCCAGTAGTAAGGCAACATTTAAATTGTAGGCTGGTAATGCACACCTCTATTATTACAGTGATACACTTAGACATAGATTTATCACGAGACAATGTTTCCTTAGTACTACCAAGCTGCTACAAATGGAGTCCATTTCTATAGCCCATCCCCAGAGTGCGCGCAGCTAGGGAGATAGATTCATTAATTGCGGGAGCAGCGGGGAGTAACAGGAGCTTTATACGCATTTGACATAGAAACTGTGCGCAATAAACTAGCCACTATGGGTTCTGATGCAAGCTCTGCTATAAAACGTCTGGCCTAGTGGGGCCCATTAATACACCCAACACTGCTACAAGTATTGGCAACCACTGCAGATGGCACAACTTTAGTTATGAAGACACTTTTTCTGCCATAGGGCAGGTCAACAAGACTGCTAAATACATACGATGCATTTTATGGCAAACATTGTTTAATAAGCAGGTGTTGGCTTTTCACTCTGAGTGGGGGCAACCATCCTCAACCCACTGGCACACAGAGCTACAGTTACCAGCAAACATATGGATCAAATCGCTTGCTTTTGATTGCATGAATAACACATGCCATGCTTTAATGCAAATTAGTAGAATTGTTTTTATTTTGATAACCTGGTGCCCATGGGTTCACCTTGCTCATGAAATTAGATGGTTTTTGGTTGGGTTCCACATACACGGGGGAAGTGTCTAATCACACAGCCCATAGTCACGTCTGAATGCCCTGGGATCAGGGGGAGGGTAGGCCCTTAGAGTGAAAGGCTGCCAGGTTTAGAATTGGTAACCATACATAAATGCAATAGTGCATTGTAAATTAGACTACACCGGATTGCCTTGACATTCTAACTGCATGCTGCTTTTTAACTGACAATCAGTTATACAATAATTATTTAGGTAGTGTTTTTACTAACCTTGCATGCCACGCTGACTAACCGCTAGAAGATAGTTTGCTTAAACCTCTTGCAAAGCCCCAAGGTCTTTATCACTGCACTACATACTATGTTGATGGGTATTAGTCAGCATTGTCGCACACACTTTGAATAGGGGTGGAGTGTAGTGATACACAAAATTGCAAATTTGCCATTCAGGGCTTTAGATGACAGCATTAGCCGCTGAAAGCCAATAGTTTATTCAAAGTATGTGCCAAAAATGCTGACAGTAGTCTGTTGTAGCACTTCCATTACACATTGTAGATAGACAGGCAGGGCGAAGGCCCCAGCTCTGTAGCTAATAGACATTATTGGAGTGTTTGGAACATTATGGCACCTATATAGCGCTTAGATAGCCAATCTTAAGCGCTATGAACACTAAGCTATGAGTGCATGCCTTTTAGAGCTTGCTCACATGGGGTTAATTCATCTCGGCTTCTCTTAGAATATTCTGCCTTTCTAACTGTAGCCCTGCATGGCTTCGTAAACTAATCTTCCTTTCTCTGGGAAGGCACTGATAAGACATTCCTGAGCTTTCGCGCAGATGGGCTCCAAGCAGGGAGGGGCACAGAAAAGGAGCACAGTGGAAATTCACAGAGTTGGGTTTTTCCATGAGCAAGCCTATATTTTGCACAGGGAAAGTTCTGGAACTGTGCGTCATGGACTGACAGCACGAAATTATAAAAATGCATGCCCACATGACTCAGGTGGGAGATCGATCTGTGGACTTGGTTCGAGCAAGATCAAGTGTCCGGAATCTGTGGCTCTGTCGGCACCCTGCAGCGCTGTCCTCTGAGCGGGGCTTGTTACAGCTAGCTTATGAGGGCCAGGGTCTCCCAGTGCTGATTGAAGGGGCGTAAGACTGTGTTTCTCTATGTTTCTCTAAGTTCTATGTTTCTCTATATTTTGCATTTCTCTAAGTTTTGTGCTTTGTAATCTTCTCTAGCTTGAATCCCAAAATGTTGCTGAAATTCACTGTTTAGAATAAATACTAAAACTTTTTGAAGGTGTCATTTGTCACTAGCATGAGTTCACTAATCGGCACAATAGAACCTGTATTTTGGGCTGAATTGGGTAATTTTTGCTCCCAAGGGCTGGTCCCGAGGAAGATTTGCTCAATATCAAGACAGTATCAAAATGAATACAGCGGTCACCAGCCTATAGGCTTTTCCACAGCATACTTTCAGGGTGACAATTACCCTGGCCCATAATGATGTGCTTGGTAGCCATAATAATCACCAAAGGTTTGCAGTGATAGAGGGCTTGAGTAAAAGACCCACTAAACCCAGAAATAAATTTCAAAAAGTAGTGGAGCCCGCAAAGGGAGGCCAACACTTTTAAGGGCCCCACAAGATGGGACAACAAAATCCCCAAAATTGGAATTCCACCCAAACAGAAGGAAGCCTTCCATTGACAGCTGCGGTTCATGGTGATTTAATGTTAACATTTATAGTATTTTGTAAGTGTTACAAAATCAGTTCACATTCTTGTATGTCTAACTTAACTGGTGGATATCCAGGCATTAGGAAAGATGTCCCGGTCCTAAGCAATGGTAAGAGAAGCAAGGAAATGACTGTGCATGCTGACCTATAAGAAACTAGCATGTGACTAGAAAGGACTACTACTCAGATGGAAAGACAATGAAGCAGAATAGGGGAGTCATGCATAAGAGTATAATTGGAGAACTGAGCCTAAAAAGAGGAGGCTTGCCCATTTAAATACCACAATGAGGAAGTCAAAAGCTGGTGATGTTCATGTTTTCCTGCATGAGGTTATAAAAAATGGTGTAAATGATATGCTAAACAATGGAGTGTACTATTGTAAAATGTACCAGTATACGGCATCATACTGACTGGTTCCAAACATATTTTAAACAGAACGTAACCCCTTTCAAATGCAGAGTTTTGAAAAGTAATGAATGCCTGAAATATACAGTCAATACCCAAGCCTCAAATTCAAAGAAAGGTTAAAATTCCCAAGGATTAGTTTTATATATGTATTTCCTATACACCACATGATCACCTGTCATTATCGGACAAATGACAGGTGCATTATGTTTACATTGAACTGATTAACACCAATTGGGTGTAAGAAAAAAAAGCAATTCAGTTAATTTCATAAACCTCTAAAAGCATTAAGGAAAAGTTTACCTTTTGTGGTTCTTTTATAAGCTGTGGATGATTGTACAGATTTGAATAGGTACCTGTGTAAATATAAAATATGTTAAATCAGAAAGTTGCCTTAAGAAGTTGCACAAATCTTCGTGTCAAAATAACATTCTTCTGGACTATTAATGTATAAATAACGCAATTTACAATAAAAAGGAATCATAAAGGGGCCTTGTATTGTCAAGTTGAAGAATAATTTGGTTTTATGAGCTAGCTCCCAACATAAGCAGTAAAACAAATACATTGGCTTAGTAACATTTGAATGCCTCCCTTTTGGTGCACAACACATTGGATGCAAGAGTACAACTGAAGGCCAACAGCTACATATAAATCATCTGTATTGCGCTGCAAAGCATGCACCAGATATCCTTCACACCATTTCTTTACTTTTCTGCCCAAGATTGAGTTAAATGAAAAATCCCTGATAAAAGCTGAAGGGGGCATTTGGGAGGTTTGGCCACTGGGACAATTGGAATTAAAGAGGGTACAAAAGAGGATAAAAAATGTACTAAAGCGTGTTTGTATAAATAGTGAAGACCGAACTGTGCTTAATGTGGTAGGCTAGAAGGAGTCGGACAAAGGGGAGGCATTTTACAAAAGGCTGTTATTGAAATAGTAAGAAAATGACCTACCTTTCCGTATTCTATTCTTTGCCCTATCTAATTGAAATCTACCTAGTGTGCTTGTCAGGGTGATTTGAACAAAGTAAAAAACTGTCCTCCGTCCAAAAACAAACCTACTTCTGGCTCTATCACTAATCAAAAAAGTATCTTCACACCCCCCTGCCCCACGCTATATCCTTTCTCATCATCTACCGCCCACCCGGCCCCCTTACTTCCTTCTACGGTGACATCGACCACCTCCTCAGCCTCATCTCCCCCCGCCCCACACCCCTAATTGTACTCGGTGACTTTAACCTCCATCTCTCCACCACCCACCAATCCTCCCCCCGCTTATCTATACTTGACTCCTACCTTCTTAACCCCCCCTCTCCCACCTACTGCATCTACTCACTCTTCCGGCCACACTCTCGACCTCATCTTTGTCTCTTCCTTCTCTGCTTCCTCGGTTGCTAACCTCCCCAACTACCTCTCCGACCATGCCTTACTCTCCTTCTCCCTCACTCCCCATCTCTCCTTCCCCTCTTCCCTCATCCTCCGTCTCTTTCTACCGACGCGCCCTCCTTAACTTTAACCTCTCTCACTTCTATGACACCTGCGCCTCTATCCACCCTATCCTCTTCCCTCTTCCAGTCTTGACCAACTCTAGCCTCTCACTCCCTTCCGCCCCTCCCACAAACCCTCCCAACCATGGCTCTCCTCACATCTTTTATCCATGCGCCGCCTTCTCAGATGCCTCGAAAGACGCTGGCTTAAACACAAGTCAACCAAACCTCCTACTTCTCTTACCATGCCCTCTATGACACCAGCGCGGAATAAACAATTATACTTCTCTAACCTCCTCCAGTCTCAATCTTCCCATCCCCGCCGAAACTTCCAAACCTTGACTCGCCTTCTCTCTCCTCCTACCCCCGACCACTCCGTTACCTCTCCTCTTTCACCCTCTGACTTCGCTAACTTTTTATCCTCTAAGATACTCTCCTTACACCAAAACCTACTACGTTCCCCTTCATACTATCCCCCTTCCCCACCTCCCACTACTCCTCCCTCATACTTGTCTAACTTCACACCAGTTTCTCTCTGAAGTTTCCCTCCTGTCCAAAACTTACCCTACTGCTGCTCCCTCTGACCCTCTCCCCACATCTTCGATTCCCAAAATCTACCCCCTCCTCATACCTTACCTCACCTCCTTTTTCAACATCTGTCTCACTACTGCAACCTTTCCCTCAGCCTTCAAACACTCTACTATCATCCCCATCCTGAAAAAACCCTCCCCTAATCCCCTCCTGGCTTCCAACTTTAGCCCCATCTCTCTCCTTCCCTTCCTCTCTAAGCTCCTTGAACACCTCATCTACTCCCAACTCTCATCATTCGTCTCCAACCTCTCTCTCCTCCCCCCCTACTCAGTCTGAACACTAGTGAAACTGCTCTCACCTCGGTTCTTAACTCCCTCCTCACCACACGCTACTCTAAACACTCTTCTGTTCTCATTCTCCTCGACCTCTCAGCCGCCTTTGACACCGATTACCACCCCTTACTCCTTGACACTCTCTCCTCCTTTGGTCTCAAAGGCTCTGTCCTCAACTGTTTCTCCTCCTACCTATCCAACCGCTCCTTTGCAGTTTCCTGGGCGGCAGCACCTCCACTCCCTCGACATCGGCGTCCCCCAAGGTTCTGTACTTGGCCCTTTTCTCTTCTCGCTATATACCTCCTTCCTAGCCCCAATCATCTCTTCCATTGGTATTTGTCACCACTTCTACGCAGATGACACCCAACTCTTCCTCTCCTCTTCCTTCACTCCCGACCGCCACCTTAAACTCTCTTCTTGCCTCACTGCTATCAAACCCTGGATGTCCTCCCACTTCCTCACCCTTAACACTGATAAAACTGAAGTTTTATTCCTCCCTGCTAGCACCCTTCCTCTCCCCTGCCCCCTCCACACATTCTCTTTTCCCCTGCACTACTCCCCTTCTCTCACTCTACCCACAACCTTGGCTTCCACTGTGACTCTAACCTCTCCTTTACCCACCATATCTCTCTCACCTCCCGTGCCTGCCGCTTCCATCTTTATAACATTTGCAAAATCCGATCTTTCACGCCACTAAGCTCTTAATATCCTCCCTACTCTTTTCCCGTCTCTTCTACTGTTCAGGCCTCCCCGCCTCACACCAAGCTGCTCTTAAATCACTAACACTGCCATCCATTCTCTCTGTCTCCTCATGACTATCTCCTCCTCACTCTCCACACTTGGCTGGCTCTCCTTTCACTTTCAACTCAACTTCCTCCTTCTCGTCTTCATGATCTCGCCCCTCCCTACCTTTCCTCCCTACCTTTCCTCCCTCCTCTCATTCTACTCCCCCGCTGGCCCACTCTGTTCTGCCGACCACTTCCTACTCACTGTCCCACCTGCACCATGTGCCCCTTCCCGCTTCGCCCCTTCCAACTCCTTGCCCCACTCCACTGGAATTCCCTCCGTATCCGCTCCACCAACTCATATTCTTCTTTCCGTACCTCCTTAAAATCACACTTACTTCAATATCCCTCCTGACTGTTCTCTACCATTTTCCTCAATTGCTTAATCCTACTCAAGTTTTATTCTAATGATCCTGGCAAATTTGTTCTTGGTTACTTGACTCATGAATTGTACTTCATTGCTTCTTATGTATTCCTCTTTCATGTCAAGCGCCACTTGCGTAGCAAAGCTAGCTATTTAAGGTACCTTGTTCAATTAAAGCACAATGTCCTGCATTCCTCTTGCCTTCAAGGCTCTCTCCACCCCTCTTTTCACTGCAGGTTTAAGGGGCTAATGGAGAGCAAGTGCAACAGTAATCGTTGTCTCCACTCTTAAGTGCCAAAGGCCTGTGTGGTAGTGCTAGGCGAGATTGCTTAACTTTTTCAAATAATTGCAAAACAGAAGTAATCGGGGTGTTACTTTCATTAAGCTAACTATATCCTATCTGGTAAAGGGCAGTATGTGTTAAGGTTATTCTTTTTAAAGGCAGTCATGCAATTACACTCCTAACAATGTAAGTTGTTACATAATGACAATGCATTACTTACCGTAAAAGCATTTCTGATGGTTGTATCTGCTTAGATTCACATACTGTGCATAGTCCGACATCCAGTGGTCACTGCGGAGTATTGCATTTTGTTTTTCGTAGTCGAAAAGGGGACGTCGACAAGGCGTGTCTGTAACAATATCCCTATAGTGACGTGCAGTGTATCCACAATCCCTCACGCGTCGAGGTCCCTCTGTATTTCTTCTGCCCTGAGGGAGCGTTATAGACGTGAGGGAGTACAGGAAAGAGAGGGATAAAAAGATGTCCATGTTCCTTCCGTCCGAGTGGGGAGGAAGGGTGGGCGCATGTGAATCTAAGCAGATGCAACCATCAGAAATGCTTTTACGGTAAGTAATGCATTGTCCTCTGATGTTTGTTAATCTGCTTAGAATCACATGCTGTGCATAGACTAACAAGCAGAACCCGGAGTTGGAGGTGGGTTGTGAGAAGGAACAGTAGAGAAAAGGTGTCTTAATACTGCTTGTTCCACCTGTGAATCAGATCTAGAGTGGGCATCTAGACAGTAGAGTTTTGTAAAGGTGTATACAGAACTCCAGGTTGCCGCTTTGCAAATGGACTCAAGTGGGACATTTGCAATGAATGCTATGGAAGCCCCAGTGCCTCGAGTAGTGTACTCTTGGCTTGAAGGGTAGTTCCCTCTTAGCAAGAGTGTAACAGAGGGTGATGCATTGTACGATCCATCTAGATATAGTGGATTTTGAAACTGCATCTCCTTCTCTTCCTGCTGCCACTGAGACAAAGAACTGATTAGTCTTTCTCAGTGGTCTAGTTCTTTCCATATAAAACATAACAGCCCTGCGCACATCCAGTTATGCAGGCTTTTTCCTCCCAAGTTTGAGGGGTTTTGAAAGAACGTTGGTAGTTCCATAGATTGGTTCACATGGAACTTAGAAATGAATTTAGGTGCAAACCTAGGGTGTGTGCGTAGAACCACCTTATCTTTGTGAACTGTTACAAAGGGGTCTAGAATAGATAGCGCTTGTAGTTGTAGAGGTGATAGCTATTAGAAAAGCAGTTTTAAGGGTGAGGTCCTTAAGTGTTGCTTTGTGCACGGGTTCGAAGGGTGAGCCCATGAGCCTGGTTAGTACCACATTTAGGTCCCATCCGGGAGCTGGGTTAGCTATGGGAGGGTGTATTCTTTTAACTCCTTTCATGAAGGCCTTAATAACTGGGACTTTCCACCACAACACTAAGTTGAGAAGTGGTTTATGCGGAAGGTGGAGCCAAATGAACCTTAATAGAATTAAACACTAATCCCGAGTCTAGTAGGTGAGTCAGGTAGAGAACAATTTGTGTGGGAGAGCAGTCAACCGGTTGATGTTCTTATTTCTACACCATATGACAAATCTTTTCCACTTGCTAGAGTAACAGTGAGGAGTGTTAGGCTTTCTAGCTTCCTTGAGAATGTCCATGCATCACTGCGGGAGTTGTAAATGACCAAATTCTATGATCTCAGGAGCCATGCTGCTAAGTTCATGGTCTGTGGGCATGGGTGTAGTGTCTTGTCCTTGTCCTGTGACAGCATGTTCTACAGGCAGGGTAGTTTCACCGGTGGAGACAGAGACATCTCCATCAGGTGAGCCAACCATGGTTGCCGGGCCCACATAGGGGCCAGTAGTATTATGGTAACTGGTTCCTGGTGCATCTTGTGCACTATCTTGTTGAGAACGGGAGTCGGGGGAAATGCGTAAACAAATTTCCCTGACCATGGTATTAATAGACTGTTCCCCATGGATTGGTTCTGGGGGTACCTGGAGGCGTAATCTTGGCATTGGGAGTTCTCCAGAGTTGCAAACAGATCTATTTCTGGGAATCCCCATTATGTGAAGACGTTGAAGACTATGTCTTCTTGTAACCGCCATTCGTACTCTGCGGGTAGAGGGAAGTCTCTGCTGAGTTCGTCTGCTAGCAGACTGAGTTCCCCTGGTACATGTTGTGACAACAGGAACATGTGTTTGAGAGCCCACTTCCAGATGTTCTGGGACAGCTTGGACAGTCCTGGAGAGTGAGTGCCCCCTTGCTTGTTCAGATAGTACATAGCTGTGGTGCTGTCTGTGAGGACCATCACTGTCTTCCCTTGTAGGTGTGCCTGAAAAGCCTTCAGTGCTTTGAAGACCGCTAACAGTTCCAGCAAGTTTATGTGTTTGGATGCTACGCTCGGAGTCCAAACTCTGTGTGCAGTCTGATGGGATAGGTGAGCCCCCTCATCCTGTGAGGGATGCGTCTGTGGTTAGAGTGGCCTCCACTGCGGGGTGGCGAATGGTTTCCCTATGACAAGGTTTTCCTTTGACCACCACCATAACGAGAGAACCAAGGCCTGTGAGACCACCACTAGATCGTCCCATTGTTCGCTGGCCTGACACCACTGGCTGTTGAGCCACTCTTCCATTGGACGCATACGCAGTCGCGCGTGAGATACCAAATATATACATGACGCCATCATTCCCAGCAAAAGCATTGCTTTGCGCACCGTCACCTCTCGACCGGCCACATATTTTGGACCCTCTCTTTGGAGGGGAAGACGAGGCCGTCCTTTGTTCGAATTAGAGCCCCTAGGAATTGTTTGATTTGGCTGGGCTCTAGGCTGGACTTCATCTCATTGATGGAGAAGCCCCGTTGGAACAAAAGGTCTACAGTCTTTTGCGTATTTGAGAAGCATTTCTCGTAAGAATCCCCTGTTATGAGCCAATCGTTGAGGTAAGAGTATACTGGGATGGACAACCTGCGCAGGTGGGCCGCTGCCACTGCCAGTACTTTCGTGAATACCCTCGGCACTGACGCTATGCCGAAGGGTAGCACTCTGAACTGGTAGTGTTTGCCCTCTATCATGAACCTGAGGTATTTGCTGTGCGCTGGCGTCATTAAAATATGAAAGTATACATCTTTCATGTCCAGTGTGGTCTTGTATTCCCCTTGCGATAACAGGGCGATTACTTCCTGTAATGTCACCATACGAAATTTTTGAGGTTTTACAAATTTGTACGCTGGGTGCAGATCTAGTACAGGGTGCATGGTTAAATCCTTTTTGGGTACAAGGAAGTACATTGAATAAATACCTCCCGTTACCTGTGATAGAGGCACGACCTCTATATCTCCTTTTTCTAGTAGCTGGTCCACTTCTTGAAGGATGTCGAGATGTTCTGGTGACAGGCGTCGTCCCCCTTGGGGTCTGTACGTCGGGGAGCGGTTGAATTCTATACAGTAGCCGCGGGCTACTTGAAAGTACCCAGCGGTCTGATGTTATTCTTCGGGTCATTTGGTGTTGGTGGCTTGGGAACCTCTAGGGGTGGAACCCCAACCTCTTCCCTTGCAACGGCGCTGTCCTCTCTGGGTGTATTGTCCACTGGTTCCTTGATTCGAGGACCAGTTGCCTGCAGAGTACTGCTGCTGTTGTTGATGATGATGATGATGATGATGTTGGCGTTGGCCTTGAAAAAAGCATCCGTTTCCATAACCTCGCTTGTTGGGAGGCCTTGAAATCTGATCTAGGGTCTTAATGGTGTCAAATTCCTTTTTTGCAGTCTCTAGTGCGTCATCCACCGCCTTCCCAAAGAGGTTGGCATCCTCTTTTGGTTTGTTAATGAGAGATGCTTGTGTTTCGGGTTTAAACCCCGAATTACGTAGCCAGACATGACGTTTGAGGAGGATTCCTTGGACTAGGGAACGGCCAGCCATTTCTGCAGCATCTAGAGTATTCTTAATGATGCTCTGGTTGACTAAGGTTCCCTCAGTAACCGTGGCCAGAAGCCGAGTTTTTAGGGGTTCAGGTACCTCCTCAATGACTTTGCGTAGTTTGCTCCATTGGGCATCTGCATAACTTGCCAGTAAGGAGTTGTTGTTGGTAATCCTAGTGGAAAAGGCAGCTGAGGCTATAATCCTTTTACCTAGGGCATACAGCTTTTTACCTTCTTTATCTGGAGGTGCCTCGCTGGTTGATAGCGGGACCCCTGCCCTTTTTCTTGTATTTGTTACTACTAGAGAGTCCGGTACTGAGGGGACCCTGATGTATAACGGGTCAGATGGAGAAGGACTAAATTTTTCTATCCTTGAGTTGACCCCTCTGACCAATGCGGGTGTAGATAGCGAAGGAATAATTTGTCTCTTTACTGAGGCAAGGAGGGGAATGGTTTGACTGACAGGGGGTTTCTCCTTGATAATCTTTTCCACAAAGTCTATGTCAGGAGAAATTTCCTTAGTCTTGATTTCGAAATGCGCAGCTGCTTTGCGTAGTAGTACATTAAAAGGTAGGTTGATCGTCTATAGGTGACGTATTCCTGATTGGTGAGTCTTTGGGGGGGGACAGGTTTAGGGCGTCGGGGTCTGTAGACGCTGATCGGGACTGCCAGGGCTGTGAAGCACCTTCTTCTGGGTCTTCTTCAAAGCCCCCCATCAACCATGTCTGGGTCATCCTCGAAACCTTCCTGGTCTATGTTTTGTCCTTGTTCGTTAGTTAAGAACTCCTCATCTTCATGAAAGTGGGAGTCCTCTTCAGTGAGGTCATACTACTCTATATCCCCCTGTGGGGGGTTAAACAGCCTAGGGTATTGAGCCCTAAGGTCCTCCTGAGGCCCCTCTCTTGGTCTTTTGGGCGTGGGCAGGTATTGGGTAGACAAAGTTTTCCATTTTGTCCATGCAAAATTGGAGTCTCTCTAAGGTCCGTTGTGGTAGGCCAGAGAGGTCTGGGGGTGAAAAGGGAAGGCTTTCGGCCTGTAAACGCTTTGACCTATCCCATAATGTTGAGGATAAGCTCCCAATGCCTTCTGAAAACCTTCTAGTAGGCTAGGAGTTCCTTTCGACAGAGGGGGCAGTTCCTGCCTTCCGTCCGTCCGTCCGTCCCTTTCGGCGTTTCCCTGGCCTTGCGAGCGGTATTCGGCGTCTCTTTCGCCGTCCGTCTCTGGCTATCGTTGGAAACAATACGCGCCAGGCTCTCGATGACTAAATGGTCTGTCAAGGGTTCCTCTGGCCTCGACGTTACAGGCGTCACGTCCTCTACGCCGACGAGCGCTCGCTGGCGGGGTGCGTCGTCTTTCGGTTTGGTGATAGCGCCCTTATCTGGGGGTAGCCCAGTCGCTGGTCGCATCTGCGGTTGCCAGGGGGGCTTTGGACCCTTACGGTCCGTGGAGGCCGCCGGTAGGACATGTGTCTCCGTTGGCGCTAATGCTTTCTTCGTCTTTGACGAGGAAGAACCGTGGGCCATGTGCTTATGTGAGCGCTTGTGTGCGTCTGTCGCCGGGGTGTTCATCCCCATAAGCAGGGTGTGATCCGAGCTTGTCGGGGCCGGGGACAGACGAGGAGCGTGACCGCTCCCTAGAGGGGTGTACAACCTCCGATGCGGAGGTCGTGTTATCACTCTCCTCGCCACTTTCGGCGGCGGCAGGTAAGGAATCGGACCTAGACATGGCGTAGGCTGCCCACCTCTTGACCCTGCGGTCCTTTAAAGTCTTAGGCTTAAGAAGCTTACAGGCCACACAACCGTCTTCTTTGCGGTCGAGGGGCAAGCAACGGTTGCACCGTTTGTGCTGGTCTTTCCAGGTGAATTTGCCCTTGCAGCGCGGGCAAAACCTAACGGGTGTCCTCTCCATAGCTGAGGGAACGGACAGGCGTGATAACAACCCCGAAGGAAAAGGTGGGGAAAGAGAAAGGGATAACAAGAAATGTCCCACGACCCCCACTCTCCCTACTGTTTGAGGCTGGCGATGCCAGGCTGTGTGTTCGGCGATGCCGAAGGGTCTCCTCCGTCGAAGGCACAGCCGTCGAAGATCTCGTCGGCGGGGAACAGCTTCGTCGAAGGAGGAACCTAACGTTAAATAACGACCAAAGGTCGAGTGAATATTTGCAATGTCTCTCGAGGAGCTACGCATAAAGGCGACCAATATCTTGGCGGAAAAAAACAATCTGAGGGACCTCGACGCGTGAGGGATTGTGGGTACACTGCACGTCACTATAGGGATAGTGTTACAGACACGCCTTGTCGACGTCCCCTTTTCGACTACGAAAAACAAAATGCAATACTCCGCAGTGACCACTGGATGTCGGACTATGCACAGAATGTGATTCTAAGCAGATTAACACACATCAGAAGTGTAACGCCCACCTGGTTCCCACGGGGGCGCTGATCTAGTCTGGATTACTGCGGCCTCTTCTAGCGTGATGCGCAGGACTCGGAACACCGATTGGACAGGACCTCCAAATCGTGCTTCCTTGGCCCGCAGGAATATCTTTCTGCAGATGAGAAAGGGGATTAACAGTCTGCAGAATGGTGTGCTAGCTCCCCCCTTACCCCCTCCATTCCGCTCTATTCCTCCAAACCCGGTTTAAGCTCACCTTATGGTTTCGAAGGTTGAACTCTCCATCCTGCTTCTGGTGCAGGGGCGCGCGTTCGTCCTGTTACTTCACTGGTTTTCAGAATGGCGCTGGCAAAATCCACTTGACTTTCCTGAGCGATCCGCCGTAAGTATGAAAGTTCAAAGTTCAAGTGAGGCCCCCTTTATGCTGTCTTTCTCACCTGTGATCGGTCCTTTATTTCAGGTGCAGAATGAAGGCGATGCGTCGAGGGGTTAACCTGCCGAGGTGAGTAGTAATGAGGGCGATCCCTCTAGATGTCCTTATCATTCCTCTGAAATGTCTCTAGTCCTTTCCCCATAGGGGCCGGGGTACGGTACCTGCCAACGGGGCGGCGCCGACCCGAAATGTGGAAGAAAAGCCGGTAAGTATTATGGCTGTTAATCAGGTTTTCCTTCTGTGTGTCCTTCTGCTCACCTTTTGTTTCTTCCTCTCTCCCCTAGGTGCAGAGATGTGGTGTCCGATGCTGACAGCGGCGATGGAGCCGGGAGATGTCTCGAGGACAGGACAGGACAGGTGAGTGAAGCGTGGCGCTGCAGCGAGCAACACGATGCTTTTAAATTGAAGTCTTCCTTCAGGGATGCTGGCGAGAAGATTCCGGATGCAGGTAAGAAGCTTGAAATAATCCTTGGTTTTCACCTTTCTCTTCTCTTCCTTCCTTGCACGTCTTCCAGGTTCAAGACGGGCGTGGCTGTAGTCCAGGAGCAGGAGCAGACACGGTGAGCGTTAAGCTGCAGGAAGCAGAACAACGCCTCCAAAGAAGTCCCAGGTATGTATCCTTCCCCAACTAGGTATGTATCCTTCCCTGGCCACGCCCGAGTGAAAAAATAGTCCCTATGAAAAAATAGTCCCTTTCAGGTCTCAGGGAGGCCTGAAGCGTGCAGCATGGTCTGCATCAGGTTAAGTGCACCAAACACCTCCCTTTATGAGCCTGGCGCCTATGACGCCAGGACTGATGTCCAACATGAGCCTGGCGCCAAAGGCGCCAGGACTGAGTCCAAAGAGTCCCTATAAGGGGCCACTGGGCTTTTACCCAAGGGCATGATGCCTGCTTCCGGGGGTGCTGGGCCTGGCCTGATGCTCCGGGGGTAGGCATCATGACAGCACTCCCCCCCCCAAGGTCGTTCCTTCTGGAGGTTTCGGTTTGTTTGGGAAATTCCGATGGAACCTTTTTAGCAGCCGAGGTGCATGTACTTGATCACTGGGTTCCCAAGACCTTTCCTGAGGCCCGTACCCTTTTCAATCAATTAGATAGAAAAGCTTTGATTTTAAGATTTTGGAATCCAAAATGTTCTTTACTTCGAATTCTGGCTCTCCATCTATCAGGATTGGGTCTGGTGGCTTTATTAATCTGGTTCCTGGTTGTACTGGTTTCAAAGGTGACACATGAAAAACGGGGTGAATCCACATGTTGGCTGGTAGATCGAGCTTGACTGCTACTGGGTTAATTATAGCTTTGATTGAGTAAGGGCCTAAATACCTTGGATTAAAAGTTCGAGGTCCCTTGAGCGATAAGTGTTTGGTAGCCAAACATACTTGATCCCCAATTTGGTACGGAGGCGCCTCCTTTCGATGTAGATCTGCATTCTTTTTGTATTTCTCTTTCGCATGTTGCAAATGTGCAGTTGCATCCTTGAAGGCTTGAGTTATCGTAGAATGCAAATGATCCACTGCGGGCATTTCAAGGCTCGAAGGTGAGTCCAAGTCTGAAGTACTAGGGTGATGTCCATATAGGGTAAAAAAGGGGCTTTGACCCGTTCCAGAGTGTATTGAGTCATTATAAGCATATTCAGCCACCCACAGAATATCCTTCCAATTACCCTCCGATTGGTGCAACATACATCGTAGAAATTGTTCAAGGGTCTGGTTCGTTCTCTCTGTCTGACCATCGGTCTGTGGGTGGTGGCTGGTCGAGAGTCTTACGTCGATTTGTGCCAGCTGACAACACTTTTTCCAAAAATGAGAAATAAACTGGCTTCCCCGATCGGAGACTAGTATGGACGGGAATCCATGCAAACGGATGATATTCTTGAGGAATTCCTTGGCAAGAACAAAGGCTGAAGGTAATCCTTTCAACGGAATAAAGTGGGCCATTTTGGAAAATAAATCCACCACGACCAGAATAGTATTGTAACCATTACAAGAGGGCAGGTCCGTGTTAAAATCTAGTGACAGGGTGTGCCAAGGTGCTGGTGGAATGGTGGAAGGGCCCCCAGCCTGGCCATTTTATTCATGGCCTCTTTCGAAGACCAATACATTTACAACTCGATTAACCAATGGGAGGCTAAAATCTCCCACTGGCATCGTTACATAGATGATATTATTTTTATTTGGACAGGAGACGTTACATCTCTCCAAAATTTCCTAACATGGCTTAACTTGTGTGATAACAATATTCAATTCACTATGGAGTACAACACAACCTTAATACACTTCCTGGACCTTGAGATCTCATGCCGTTTTAATAAACTCGCGTGTAACCTTTTCAGAAAACCAACTGATCGCAATACTCTTCTGCATTATCACAGTGATCACCCCCAACACATCAAACAAAATCTTCCTTACGGTCAATTCTTGAGGATACGAAGGAACTGTACCCACCTGGAGGATTTCTATGCCAATGCAGACGCACTTGGTTCTAGACTATGCTCACGCGGTTATCCCACAAGACTAGTCAACACTGCTTCCAAAAGAGCGAGATTCACGAACAGAGACTCCTTGCTGACACCGAGGTCTAAATCAGTCACACAGAACAATGAACGACTTACCTGTGTGGTCACACATGGTCCTAATACCTTTAACTTCAAAAAAGTCATTAAAAAGTACTGGCCAATAGTGAGATTGCAACTGAACGAGGAACCTATACCCAGATTCGCCTTTAAGAGAGCAAAAAACATTAGGGAATATCTAGTGCATTCCTCGTTCTCCAGGCCCCCACCACGAACTGGCCTTTGGGATTTACGCAAAACCACGGGTCATTACCCCTGTGGTTCCTGCTCAGTTTGCAGACTCACAAAGAAGATTCTCACATTCAATATTGGCACAAAACAGTGGACTTTGAAACACTTATCCAATTGCAAAAGCAACCAAGTCATCTACTGCATCGAATGCCCATGCGGCCTTCGTTACGTGGGACAGACTATGCGAAAAGTCGGCATCCGCATTTCGGAACACCGTTACCGAATTCGGTGCAAAAATCTCACTTCCCCACTGGTTACACACTACCTGGTGAACCACCACACCCCAGACGATATGCTATGGTGGGTCTTGGACAGAATTCATACTGGTCAGAACATACCGATTAGACTTTCCGAATTGGAAAGAAGATGGATCTATAGACTAGATACACTAGCACAGGGTCTCAATGAACAAACTCCTTATTGAAGACCCCGAGCTTCAACACCATCCCGGGGGCTTGATTCCAACCCCCTTTCCTCTTCGATAATAACAGCAATACCTCTTAAGGAGGCCAACACCCATTCCACCCCAGGCATGACGGGTCCCCGTGGATCCCGTCTTCCTGTGGCCCAACAGGCTCATTGGGGTTCAGTTTCATCTATATTTATTGCACAATTGGCTGATTTGCAGTAGCACCCTCTTATTCGATTTTCTAGGAACATTTACGGTTAACTATAGGCTCACAACCTCAGAAAATTCTACATCTCACGTGCTGTTCCTACCGTTTAGCCTGGTACCAGCTCATGATCCATCTCTCAGATCCTTCCCTTCCTGCACGGAGCATGCAGGGTGATCAACAGGCCATCACTCGCATTTCAGGCATTGATTTCCTTTCTAGTCACGAATGAAGCTCGTGACCGGCTTCTCCCGCCCCTTTCGTGCCACGGTTGGTTGGCCCTAACACACACCCACCTGCCAATCACATGTCTTGGCAGGTCCCCATTGGGCTTTACGTGATTTCCACTTTGGTTTTCCGGTTTCTCCAGCTCACTTTTTCAACACAGATAACCGAGCTCGGCTATTGGCCGACACGCGCCCACACCCATCTGTCAATCATTCTGGAGGCAGTCTCCGACTGGATACAGCACGAGTTGCAGGGGTTTTTCCACCTCGCTTGGGAGACACGCTCAACACGGTCGCCAGGACATACGGTCCCTCCTGGCTTTCCTGCTCGCCGCAATCCGCACTTTATGCGGCAGCCTCAGAAGTAGCAGACACTTTGTGGCTTTCTGCACGTTCTATTCTGCCTCCAGCCACGTCCAAGGATCGTCGGCAAGTCCTCTTGCAATTCCTTGACATTCTACTATCAGGTCCACTAGTACAGGGCAGATGTCAGATATCAGTTTACAGCAGCATGCGCCCCCCCCCCCCCCTTTTTTCCAGTTCAGGGGCTTGCCATTTGGCCTTCATCAAATACGACACTGTTGTAGATGTTTCTAGTAACTAAGTCTGCTCCTTTCTGTAGGTCATTTTCCTAGGCAGTATCGCGCTTTGGAACAGTGTCGTAATAGCAAACGGGTATTTCACCCGCCAACAATTCGAAGTGGACACAGACGTCTCCAGTGATCGAACACCTGGCGACATCCACTCCTTCATTTCTTCACTTTTTTCCTGAGAAGACATTACTCAGGTAATTTCCTTGCACTGATGAGCTCTTTTCCAGCATATTCTATCGGCTCCTCACATTTTACCAATTGGCTTTCATTCATTGCTTCCAATCCTCAGGTCCTGTGGGCCCCGTCCAGTAGTGACGACCGAGGGACCAACTAGCATTGTACAGCAGACCCTCCCGGTCCCCTGCCTCAGTTACAAGCAACCTCTACTTAGCCCACTACGGCTCTGTTCATTCCCACCCATCCAAGGTAAGCGATTCCTTACCACTCCAGCCTGCCCCACCACACCGTCTTGGACCTTGGTTTGCAGACCGGCGGGTACCCACCAGGGATTCCTGCACTGCTCTTCCAAAGGGGACCCAATGCCACAATCTGCTCCCCCTGCCCCTAATTCGGGGGGAGTTTCATCAGAACTTTTTCCGAGACTTCCCTCTCTACAAGGGGCTTTGTACGCATGTGGCCATGAGATACATCTCAGACTCGTCCAGGATCGATGTCTGCCTTTCTTGATTAGTTTCTACTTTTGCATGCATTATAAATTTTGTAGAGATGCACTTCCTGGTGACTCATTCCCCTTATTTGTTTCTTTTGAACCGAATGTTTTTTTCTGTCTCCCCTTTTCCACCCATACAGGGTCCTGCTAATTATTGCCCTGATGAAGGCGGAGTAGATTCTGTTTACATGATAAAACATTTCTTCACCAATTTTGTTCCGCTGAAACGCTTTCTTCTATCAGAGGGGAAAACAAGGTCCTTCACAGCGTCATTTGTGGACCACCAGGACCATTCTGCTCACGTGACATGATCCATTGATGGGAACATGCTATCTAGGTTAAACACCTACATCCTATATGTTTTCTTATTCCCCCTGTAGCGTTGGCAGACCCTATCCCGTCACATAATATCTTCAACTTCGGGAATTGATTCTAATTACTAATGAATACCACTCTCAATTTCTTAATATGTTCTATTACATTGAATAGAGGTTTAATTGTACTCATTACTTTGTACTTTTGTGTTTTTCTGTGATTCAACCAGTATTCCAGTGATACATAACTGGCTTTTTGTCAATATTGTAATTGCTTTTCATTTATGTTCTTTCCTTGATGTACCAATTTCAATTTTCTTAGATTGTTTCAAAGCTCTCATACCCAATTGATAAATGGGAAATGAATGTTTGTTGTCTTGATTACACATGTCTTTCCACGTTGGTTTTTACTATATGTACTTAATTTTTTATGATATTAAATATTTCTTTTCTTTTTTTACATCAATCTCTGTAAATATCTGTTTATTCTCTAGGAGTGTTCTAATATGTATTTTTGCATGCAAATTGATAACCATTAAGGTTATGTGGGTTTAGACCAGGTGCAATATTTCTAATTCATTTACACTTCACACTGGCTAACCCCTAAACATACCAGTACCTTTGTTTTGTTGAGACTGAAGAAGACCGGCGGGTCTTGTCTTTTGACCTTTGTTTTGGGCACAAACTCCACAGGACATCACGAAAGATTTAATATCCTTTCGCCAGGAAGGCCACCTGAATTGTCGTCTAACCTTTTCCTCAGTTTTGGCAATGCCAGGATGTCCTTCCATCAGGGTGTCATGATGACGGGAAATAACCAGTTCTTGCAATTCCTTTTCTGGCAAAAATAAGCGTCCTTGGAAGTAAGGTAAGCCATCCTTGACTGAAAAGTTAGACCCCTTTTTGATCCAATCCTGCAAGGCTGAAGAGTCCAGGACTTGTTTTACTCGTGCTTGAATGTCTTCAAGGGTTTGTAAAGTGGTTATTCCCAAAATTCTTTGTTCGGGAATTATCGGCACAGGTTCTGAGTTTGTGTCTATTTCTTCCATTCCAATTCGGGATAGAGCGTCTGCCTTACCATTCTTAGAACCGGGGCGGTAGGTGATTACAAAATTGAACTCAGCAAAGAACAAAGCCCATCAGAGCTGTCGAGACGATTGGGCCTTGGCAGTTTTTAAATATTGTAAATTTCGGTGATCAGTGATCACGGTGATGGTATGCCGGGCGCCCAGGAGATAATGCCGCCAAGCCTTAAAGGCGGACAATGGCTAATAGTTCCTTATCGGTAATCGCATAATTTATCTCCGGCGGTGAGAACTTTCTGGACCAAAATGCTACGGGGTGCAGTTGGTTGGTTTCAGGGTCTCTCTGAGAGAGGATAGCTCCCATGGCTAAGCTGGACGCGTCAGTTTCGACTATATATAGGAGATCAGGACGCGGGTGCTTCAAAATAGGTGCGGACGTGAACTTAGCTTTCAACTCCTGAAAGGCCTGTTCGGCTTCCTCGGTCCATTCAAAACGTTTATTTTTTCGCAAGAGTGCAGTGATGGGTTGCACCACATGTGAAAACTCTGGGATAAACCTGCGATAAAAGTTGGCAAAACCAAGCATGCTTTGGACACCTTTCACTGAACTAGGTGATGGCCATTTGAGGATGGCATCCACTTTCCGTGGATCCATTCGGACCCCTTTAGGTGTCAGGATGAATCAGAGAAACTCAACCTCGGTGGTATGGAAAACACATTATTCCAGCTTGGCAAACAGTTTGTGCTGGCGCAGTTTCTCTAGGACGGCCCTGACATGTTTTCTGTGATCAGATTCCGAAGAGGAGTACACAAGAATGTCATCGATATACACGATAACACAGACATCGATGAGTTCCCGAAGGACATCATTCATGAAGAATTGGAAGGCAGCAGGCGCGTTGCACAACCAGAAAGGCATCACCTGGTATTCGAATAGTCCATATTTTGTACGGAAGGCCGTTTTCCATTCATCGCCTTCTTTTACTTGTACCAGATAAGCCCCCCGGAGATCTAACTTGGTGTATACGCAAGCGTCCTTCACCTGGTCAAGGAGTTCAGGGATCAGAGGCAGAGGGTAACGATTTTTAACAGTTATCTGGTTCAATGCGCAGTAATCGATACAAGTCCTAAGGTCGCCCTCTTTTTTAGGCACGAAGAACAAAGCTGAAGATGCCGGGGACTTTGACGGGCGAATGAAACCATTGGCGAGGTATTGATCTAAATATTGTCTCAAATGCAGATTCTCAGGTTCAGTAAGGGCATAAATCCTGCTACAAGGGGGTTGTGCACCGGGCACCAGATCGATTTGGCAATCGTACGATCTGTGGGGAGGTAACGTGTTGGCCTGTTCCTTTTGGAAGACATCCTGAAAGTCTTGGTACTCTGGACGTAGTTGCACGGGGACAGAGCTTACTGATGCTAGATTAATCTTTGGATTTTCTGGGTAGCAGGTTTGTGCACAACCCGGGAAGGTTATTCTCTTCGCTCGCCAATCAATTCGAGGATTATGTGTCTCTAACCAAGGGACTCCGAGAATAAGCTGAAACTGTGGAGCCTTGATCACATCAAACACAACTGCCTCCCGATGGCCATCCGGACCTACAAGTGTCACCTCAGCTGTGGAATGTGTTACCGGTCCAGAGGCAATTTCGGTTCCATCTTCAGTGGTGATGACATCTTTGCTGGTTTTAGGACGCAGAGGGAGGTTTATCCTAGAGACCAATTCTCGATCCACATAGTTTCCTATAGCCCCGCTATCGATGTATGCCTTTATACATGCAACCGTTTTGGCTGTTCCGGATCTATGAGGACCATTGGCACAATGAAATGCAAGGTCTGAGAGTTAGTTTTCAAGCTCGGCAAGCGGACCCCCACGCTTGCCGGACGTGGTCGTTTCCCGATAGAGTTTCCATGGATTTTATCAGCGGCTCCTACCACCTTCTTGGGCGGCTTAACCGGGCAATCTCGTAGAAAGTGTCCTGAGGACCCACAATAAAGGCATAATTGCATCTGTCGTCTTCTTTCCCGTTCTTTTTGAGTTAGGGGTCCTTTAACTCCTCCGATTTGCATAGGCTCCGAGGCATCAGCCCCCTTGGGGTTAGCGTGGGTTTTGGCCCACACCCGGATTTCAAACTTGGACCGATCTGCTTTTCTGTTTTGCAGCCTGTGATCCAACTGGACCACTAAGTCTATATATTCAGTGCATTCTTGGGGCGGATTTACAACTTGTGCCAGGACATCTTTAAGTTCTCCGCGTAGACCTCGATAGAATAACGTGATTCTTTTATCCTCTGGCCAACCAGTTTCCACAATTAGTCTATTGAAGGTTGCAATGTAGGATAGAAGGTCTTGATTGCCCTGTCGCAGAGATAGAAGTTCGTCATCCAGAGCCTGTCCCTGGGAATGTCGAGCAAATAACCTTTCCATGCTTGTTTGAAATCCTTGAAAATCACGAAGAATCAGGTCATCTTGAGTTACCAGTGGGACTGGCCAATCGGCAGCACAGCCGCTGAGATATGACAGCACAAAGGCTACCTTGGTCTGATCATTAGGGAAGGTCCCGGGTTTGCATAGGAAGTGCAAACAACACTGATTCATGAATACGACGAATCGTTTGGGGTCCCCAGCAAAGCGTTCGGGTGGGGCCAGCGGCATGTTTGCAGGTAGATTAATCAGCACAGGGTTACTGGAAACCACAGGAGTGGGGTTCCCCCCGGAACCGGGTAAAGGAGTTTGTCCAGCTTGACCTTGCAAAAGCTGTCTAGCCAGGTCATCAGTCATTTCCCTTGTTACAATCACTTCTCTTCTGAGGGCATTAGTCTCTTGAAGAGCGGCGTGTACCTCGGCCCGTAATTCCCCCAGTAGTTGGGCCAGTTGGTCAGTCTCAGAAGTTTCCATAGCGCCTGGGTGGGAATTTGTAGGGAGGCTTCGCGTTCTGTAATGCCCACCTGGTTCCCACGGGGGCGCTGATCTAGTCTGGATTACTGCGGCCTCTTCTAGCGTGATGCGCAGGACCCGGAACACAGATTGGACAGGACCTCCAAATCGTGCTTCCTTGGCCCGTAGGAATATCCTTCTGCAGATGAGAAAGGGGATTAACAGTCTGCAGAATGGTGTGCTAGCTCCCCCCTTACCCCCTCAGTTCCTCTCTATTCCTCCAAACCCGGTTTAAGCTCACCTTATGGTTTGGAAGGTTGAAATCTCCATCCTGCTTCTGGTGCAGGGGTGCGCGTTCGTCCAGTTACTTCACTGGTTTTCAGAATGGCGCTGGCAATATCCACTTGACTTTCCTGAGCGATGCGCCGTAAGTATGAATGTTCAAAGTTCAAGTGAGGCCCCCTTTATGCTGTCTTTCTCACCTGTGATCTGTCCTTTATTTCAGGTGCAGAATGAAGGCGATGCGTCGAGGGGTTATTCTGCCGGGGTGAGTAGTAATGAGGGCGATCCCTCTAGATGTCCTTATCATTCCTCTGAAATGTCTCTAGTCCTTTCCCCATAGGGGCCGGGGTATGGTACCTGCCAACGGGGCGGCGCCGACCCGAAATGTGGAAGAAAAGCCGGTAAGTATTATGGCTGTTAATCAGGCTTTCCTTCTGTGTGTTCTTCTGCTCACCTTTTGTTTCTTCCTCTCTCCCGTAGGTGCAGAGATGTGGCGTCCGATGCTGACAGCCGCGATGGAGCCGGGAGATGTCTCGAGGACAGGACAGGCGAGTGAAGCGTGGCGCTGCAGCGAGCAACGCAATGCTTTTAAATTGAAGTCTTCCTTCAGGGATGCTGGCGAGAAGATCCCGGATGCAGGTAAGAAGCTTCAAATAATCCTTGGTTTTCACCTTTCTCTTCTCTTCCTTCCTTGCAGGTCGTCCAGGTTCAAGACGGGCGTGGCTGTAGTCCAGGAGCAGGAGCAGACACGGTGAGCGTTAAAGCTGCAGGAAGCAGAACAACGCGAAGCATGAGCTGCTGTCTGGGCGTGGCTTAAATAGCCTCCAAAGAAGTCCCAGGTATGTATCCTTCCCCAACTAGGTATGTATCCTTCCCTGGCCACGCCCGAGTGAAAAAATAGTCCCTATGAAAAAATAGTCCCTTTCAGGTCTCACGGAGGCCTGAAGCGTGCAGCATGGTCTGCATCAGGTAAGTGCACAAAACACCTCCCTTTATGAGCCTGGCGCCTATGGCGCCAGGACTGATGTCCAACATGAGCCTGGCGCCAAAGGCGCCAGGACTGAGTCCAAAAAGTCCCTATAAGGGGCAGCTGGGCTTTTACCCGAGGGCATGATGCCTGCTTCCGGGGGTGCTGGGCCTGGCCTGATGCTCCGGGGGTAGGCATCAAGACAAGAAGCATATTTACAGTATTGCCAGTGTAAAACACTGCATTCTCTCCATGTCTTCCAGTTGTTTAGGTTAATGTACCCAAATCTCTTAGTGTCAACTATATGATTTAAGTTACTTACCTGTAACTATTGTTCTCCAGCATGGGTCTGGCATGGATCCACATGCTCATGAATATTCCTAGTCATCAGGCTGGCAATCCTCAGTAAACGAAAAAAGTTTCACTTTCACTTTAAAACTGTATTTCTCCTCTAAACCAATCAATGTCCTCTGGGTCATACTGCCCCCATCCGATGACAGTCCTCTCTCTAAGCCCTGCCTCTGCCAGCCATCTTCAAATTTGGAAAGCAGGTCAAGTGGCAGTATGACCAAAATGAGCCAAAAAAGGGAGGGATGGAGGGTTCGCATCTGAATCCATGCCAGACCCATTCTGGATGACAATAGTTACAGATAAGTCACAAACCTTCTCCAGCATGGGGTCTGGCATGGATCCACATAATCATGATTAACTAAAAACACAGAAGTACACATTACACAGCCACAGGAGGTGGCAAGACTCAACAGAAGTAATCAACACTTACCCCTGCAACAGACTCACCTCAAGTGAACAGGTTACGTAGCACTGATGGGCTGACTCTAGACTCCTCCCGGGGATCCCTGTTGACGCAGTAGAACCTTGTGATGGTATGCGTGGACTGCCACATCGCAGCCCTGCAGATGTCGAACAGGGGTACACCATAAAGGAACGTGGTCGTTACAGCGATCGCTCTGGTGGAGTGTGCTCTCGGGCATTCTGGCAGAGGAAGGTTAGCCAGCCGATAACAGCGCATGATGCAATCAGAGAGCCATCTTGAGTTGGAAGCCGTGGACAAGTCCTTCCCATTATTCACAGGTCCAAATTTCAAACAATTGAGAAGTCTTCAGAAAACTTTGTGCGTGCCACGTAGTACTTTAAGTCACGAGAAACATCCAGCGAATACAAGGTCCTCTCCGCCGGCAACAAAGGTTTCAGGAAGAAAACAGGTAACGCCAAAGGCT